>NW_025421322.1:24122500-28922500 GCF_011764305.1 Mustela putorius furo | reverse complement strand
ATTGATAGAAAGAAAACAGGTGTTATCAAGAGTACTCATCATTCTTCGGGGAGTTTCCAGGGACATCTACAGATGCCTGCTGTTCTGACCAACGCCTACAACTCTGGAACCTTGTTTTTCATATTCTGAATCATCCCAGTGTGTCTCCTTTCTCTGCTGCCATGAAGAAGTTATAAAAACCCCAAGTAGGACTGCCATGGGCATTTCTTGAAAAGCAAGAGACAAAACCAGATTGGAAATAAGAACCATGTTCTTCATGCTCTTGTTTTGCTGCTTCTTTCATGTCATGTTTCTTTAGTGCCCTGCATAAACCCTGTATCCTAATCAGACCAAGCTTCTTGATTGCCCCATTACCTAATTTAATGGTTCTCACACACCTCCTGAGGCCTGATGGAGGCATAATACTCCATAGTGTATATGGACCACATCTTCCTTAGCCATTCGTCAGTTGAAGGTCATCTTGGTTCTTTCCATAGTTTGGCGACCGTGGCCATTGCTGCTATAAACATTGGAGTACAGATGGCCCTTCTTTTCACGACATCTGTATCTTCGGGGTAAATACCCAGGAGTGCAATTGCAGGGTCATAGGGAAGTTCTATTTTTGATTTCTTGAGGAAACTTCACACTATTCTTCAAAGAGGCTGCACCAACTTGCATTCCTACCAACAGTGTAAGAGGGTTCCCCTTTCTCCACATCCTCTCCAACACATGTTGTTTCCTGTTTTGTTCATTTTGACCATTCTAACTGGTATAAGGTGATATCTCAATGTGGTTTTAATTTGAATCTCCCTGAGGGCTAGTGATGATGAACATTTTTTCATGTGTCTGATAGCCATTTGTATGTCTTGATTGAAGAAGTGTCTGTTCAAAAAATGGGCAGAAGATATGAACCTCTTGTCAACTTTGAGGTCAAAACTCCCACAATGAAAAACTTCTGAAGTTCTGCAAAACCTACCTGGACTTCTGACCCAGAGACATCTTGCATATTTTCCTTAAAAATAATTAAGTAAATGGCCATGCCAAGTTGCCTAGCTTTTATTTTTTTCATCTCTAGGTAAGTAACAGGTGCCAGAAATAGCTTCTCACCATTACATTTGTGTGACATATTTCTGGGTGATCCACATGCAGTATAGTATGGATAAGGAGCAGAAAAACCACCTTTTGAAACTGATAATTTTCCCACAAATGATATTTTTGTAGGGATAATATTCTTGCTAATGATTTTATTTATGCTTGTTGTGAATCTCCTAGGTATTATATGAATGAATAAGGTAAAAAGGCAATGTGATTCAGAAATTAATCCCCAAACCATTTACTGATCATTTCCTATATGCTGGTTGTTGAAGGTACAATAGTCCAGTTCTAGAAGCTGAAAAAAAAAATCTATCAAGGAGATTACTGTTCCTCTGCAAAGACAAATCATAATTTAAAAGAAAAACAGCTACCAAGGAATGTCTTGCAGTTTAAAAAGCCTGGTATATGGTAGATGCTCAATAAATGTTGAGTGAATTAGCAAATGAATGCACAATGAACTAACATGGACAACATTTGAATGCATGTCTGGACATAGCAGGATAGGGCTACACGAAGAACTGAGAATGAAGAGGGACCTTGCAAATGGGAACCCTCAAATGGACATGTTCTAGATGCATGGGGAGAATAGGTGGAAAGCTTAAGTGAGTAGGATAGCAGAAGGAGAGAGCTTTTAAGGGCAAAGACTGGACATGTCTGACAGGAGCATGGAGTTTGGGTTTGGACACAGCTTTTATGTTGGACAGTTACACTGGGAAAAGATTTAGAAGAACATTAAATGCCATGTTATGGACCCAAAATTTTATCCTGAAGGTAAAAGGAAGCACAGAAAAAAGCTTTGACCTAAAGAGTGATAGATGTAGGTTTGTTTTTTGAAAGACAGTTGCCTTATCATAGATCACAAGGATGGAAATATCCATTTGTTAAATATTGAATGAAAGGACCCCTCTCAAATCAGAAGTCCTTGGGAATATAGGTACACGTCAATGCTTCAGGATTCTGTAAAGGCAAGGAATTGAGTAGACAATGCTGGAGAGAAGCAACCCTGACATAAGACAGACTGATTTTTCAGGCTCTACCACTGAAGAGCTGTGAGATTTAGGGCAAGTTACTTAACCTTGCCAAACCTCAATTTCTTCCACTGCAAAATGGGAATAAGGTTGGTGATCAAGATTAAAATAGATGATGAATGTCAACTGTTTACAAAGTACCTGATTCATAGTAAATAGTCAAAACTTGATCTATTAACATAGAACTTGCAATCTCAATTGACATCTCATCCTCTCAAATGGCTCTTGTAAGAAGATAATGGATTAGTGAATCAGCTTTGAAGATGTTACTCCCTCAGTCTCCCTTCCTGTAAGATTTTAGAACATGTGTTGAAGGAATGTTGAAAGTCAGAATTAATATTTGGTTTCTTCCATTAATATTTTTGCTGTATTTGAGCATGCATAATTGTATGCCGCAGGGATTTAAATTTTTGTGACATCAAAGGCCTATTTGTGCCCAGCCTACTTCTTGGTATCTTAACTCAGTTTCCATTTCCGTGTGACGGAAGTTAGAGAAAGACAATGCCAACTCATTCTCAATGTCCTGCTTTAGAGACTCGTCCAAAGACACACAGCCACCAGCCAATGGAGAAGCAGGTCCTAGAATGTAGGTTCTCCCTTTCCCAGAGTGGTGTCCACTCACATCCACAAAATGGCTTTTTTCACCCCTACTAAAGTGTGCCAACCAAGCAGTGATATAATATGAGAACAGGTACTGAAGCAGCCACTTGAAGAGGTACAGGAACACATAGGTGCTTCCTGGCATGTGGCAAATATGTAGTGTTCACTTTCCAAATGAGTCAGATACACATTCTTATGGCTTCATTCCATTTTTGCATGAAATACAAAAAATCTTTTCAGCAACCCACATGCAAATATTTGAAATGGTGCTTTTCAGCTCGCAACGTCTTCCCTGAACCTTCTAATCAAACAACCGGAATCGGTGTGGAAACAGCATAGAAAGCTTTTGTAATTTTATATCAGAAATTTCCAAGCTGTGTGCCACCTCGTCAGGGGATCTCATCCTGAAGTCAGTACTTCCCCAGCTGACACTGAAGACTTTGCTCTGAAAGGACAGCCCCACGTTGCAGAGTACATGCCTAAATATAGATCATATAGGTGCACCCCTCTCGATCCCTATTAGCTGAAGTCATCAAACACGGGCCCAAAGTAACACTCAATGAGTTGGTCTTGGTTTGGAGTCAGAAGTTACGTCTGGCCTCATGACTTTGCAAGTGCCCATAAAAATAAGGAATTATTCCATAAATAGAATGCCATTTTATGAAGGCCTCATGATGCTGTTACTGACACTAAACACTGAAGCTAGTTCAAAGTGCACCTCCTACTTCAAAACTCAACTTAAATGTCCTCTTGGTAAGAACTTCCCTGCCTAGCCCCTTTGTTCCCAAACTGCTCTGCAAGTGCTCCTCCATTCTAATAGTTTGCATGTTTTACTGAGTGTTGATGTGTTAACACATTGCTACCACCCAAAGCTGTAGTTCATGTGGAGGTAGGAATTGTCAAATTCTCTTTTCTGGAGGCCGAGGAGCATCCAGCTTTGGGGAAGTCCCCGCTCTTTGGGTGTTGGAGCAGATGAGGCAGTCAGACATAGCAGACACTACACAAAGGATAAGTGGATGAATGCACCTCAGACTTAAAGAGGGTCACCACAACAGTACTAAGGTCCAAACAGCATCAGTGTTAGTTCTAAAAAGGAGTGCAAATCCGGAGGGAAAAAGATAGGACTAGATATAGAAGATAAGTGATATGGAAGGTAAGGAAGTGAAGTATGAAGCAGAATGAGGTAGAAAAGCTAGGACAGAGGCAGGATGGGTAGAAGAACACGAGAATATTTCCAGGGACTGTAAGCTCTCTTGTAATGGCTTAGGGGCCAATGTAAAGGAGAGGCTGGACTGAAGACAGCCCCTTTCTACATCTCTTGCTTTCGACACACTGCCCAAAACAAAGCAGTTGCTATTAACTGTTTACGAAATAAACAAATGAATGAATCATAGAGTCTTGTAAGAGTTGATCTACATATTCCAATAATCTGTGTCTCAAAGAGTAATTTGGCCATCCTCTCTTTTAACATTTTTCGTAGGCTGACTTGTTTGCAAGTTATGTATCTATGAGTCCCCCCCAATCAATGATTACCCCAAAGGAACAGTCACAAAGTCCTAGAAAAAATCAGACTATCCTGCACAGGGTACGTGCTCCTTAAATACCTGTGAGGTTGCATGGAATAATACCAAATTTAGATGAATTGCTTTTCAACACAAATTGGTTTAGTGCTCCCCCCCCAAAAAAAAGAGTTTAGTTTTAGATGAAGGATAAAAATAGAGACATAAAAAATAAATAAGCACATGAAATGATACTCAACATCACTAGTCATTAGGGAAATGCAAATAAAAATCACAATGAGACTTCACATCATTAACATGAATATTATAAAGAGAGACAAAAACGAAGACCATAAAGAAAAAAAATCCAAAAAATAACAAGTGTTGGTGGGGATGCAGAAAAATTAGAACTCTGTATGTTACCAATGGGAACATAACATGGCATAGCTGCTGTGGAAAACAATATGGTAATTTCTCAAAAAGTTCAAAATAGAATTACCGTAGGAACCAGCAATTCCACTCCTGGGTATATACCCAAAAGAATTTAAAATAAGTACTGGAAGAGATATTTGTGCACACATGTTCATAGCAGCATTATTTGTGATAACCAAAGGGTGGAAATAGTAACCCAAGTGTCGGTCAACAGATAAATGCATAAACAAAATGAGGCGAACATATAATGGGATATTATTCAGCCCTAAAAAGGAAAGAAATTCTGACACATGCTACAACATGGATGAACCTAAAGAAGTCACTAAAGGACAAGTATTATATGAGTCTACTTATTTGAGGTACCCAAAGTGTTCAAATTCTTAGAGACAGAAAGCAGGTTGTCAGGGGGTGAAAACAGTAAAGAATAATGAGCTATTGTTTAATGGTACAGACTTTCAGTTTCAGAAGATGACGAAAGTTCCAGAGATGGATGATGGTGATGCTTGTACAACAATGTTAATGTACTTAATGCCCTTGAACTACACACTTAAAAATACCTAAAATGGTAATTTTATGTGATGTGCTTTTACCATAATAAATATATATAACCCATTAGCAAGACTTTATTTTTTTAACAAATTATTTAGACCTTTATTTTTTTTTATTTTATTTTTTCAGTGTTCCAAGAGTCATTGTTTATGCACCACACCCAGAGCTCCATGCAATACGTGCCCTCCTTAATACCCACCAGCAGGTGAGATGTTAAAAAATTGATTAATCACTAACTTCCTAGAGGTTTGCCATTTTAAATATCTCTCTTTTTATCAATTTTAGAAAAAAAAATGACTAAGGAGCACCAAAAAACATACAACCACACACACATACATACACACAAACACCTTAACCACAAACACAAACAACAGTATTTTATAGCAAGGCTTTTTTTGTAAGCCAGATTGCTGACTCTAGTAATAGAAGCTAGAATGACATACCTCCAAGTCCTCTCAAGGAGTTAGCTTCCAAACGAGCAGGTAGGCTCTAGTCCCTCTCCATTGCAAAGGACTCACTCCTTCAGCCCCTTCCACATCCTTTGAGAATCGTGGACTCAGAGCAGAAATAAGACTTTCTGTGAAGTATTCTGGTCTCTGAGAGAAAAGAGAAGTTTCTCTTCCTCTCTTATAATAGACTCTCCTTCAGTAAAACTCACTCACAAGCAAAGGGAAGGTAGAGAAACCTCTTACAGCTCACCTGCCCACACAGAATCTTGATGGATGTTGCACATATCACAATTAGATATCTGGCTCTGCCCCCAGACAATCCTGGATACTGGGCCCAGATCCTCGGTTCAGATCTACCCAAGAATTCAGAGAAGATCTGTGCTTTTTTTTTTTTTAAAGATTTTATTTATTTGTTTGACAGACAGAGATCACAAGTAGCCAGAGAGAGAGGCAGGGAGAGAGAGTGAGGGGGAAGCAGACTCCCTGCTGAGCAGAGAGCCCGATGTAGGGCTCGATCCCAGGACCCTGGGATCATCACCTGAGCTGAAAGCAGAGGCTTTTTAACCCACAGAGCCACCCAGGTGCCCAAGATCTGTGCTTTTGATCAGCAGGTTTAACGAACAAATAAATCAGCACACAGAACTGGAGACTGGAAAGAAGGGCCCTAAAGTCCCTGATTCCTTCAGAGGCTTCCCCTCACCTTACCAAGTCCAGGTCAAGTGTCACCTTGTCCCTGAGTCCTTCTCCCATTACTCAAGTCCTTGGGGATTTCTTCTTTCCTAATTCCTAAATAATGGACTTAGATGTCCTTCAGAAAGGTTTATAAAATAGAGTCTCTTTACACCTTTTTTTTTTTTTTTTGAGTCCTTGCACTATGTGGTATTTGGTCCTCAATTACGCAGTGATGTGATTAAAGCTCACTGCCCTGTCTTCTTTTCCCCATCCACTTGACACTAACTGCATCTCAGGATATTCTCAGGAATACTGAAGTACTTCAACAATAGCTTTATTGGGTAGGAAGACAATCTCTGCAATAACACTGTCTTTCAGCAGATCTTGGTACATAGTAAATGCTCAGTAAATGTCTGTGAACTGGCCATCTTGTGAAATCCAGAAGTAGTAGTAGCTCTGAATATCTCTTCTGTGTCCATTAATCAAGTAAGAGGCAAAAGAAGGATTCTCAGGAACCAACTCCCAGAGTGGAAGCGATTCATGGGCTTGCAATTCTGAGGGTCAGAATTGTAGATGACTTTGACATAATTGACCAACACAGTCCCTATTCAAAAAGGAAAATTAAGTCCAAAGAAAGACAAGGGTTGGTTCAAGGTCACACAATGAGTTAGTGATAGCCCTAAGCCTGGAGCCTAAGTCTCAACTATGGGATAGGTGAGGAATCTAGACAAAGAGTTGGAAATAGTCCATTTGAAAATGTCTTTCTATGATATCCGAGAAAATTTCTCACTGAGCTTTTGCACTGGGGACATTGTACATTGACAGGGCTATATCCTGCCTTTTACAAAGTTTCCATCTAAAATCACCGTAATTCCAGAAAAAAAATATATGTTCAAAAGTCACAGAAAGTGGAAGAGAAGTGGAGACCACCCATCTCCCACAGTATGGTATGGTAATTTCACTCCCTTACAAATTATTAAAAATATTTCTCTTATTCAAGTAACTTCTACTGAGCACCTATAAGATGCCAAGTGCCATGTTAGGTCGAGGGATCCAGCAATGAATTAGGCAAGGTCTCTGTGCTTGAGAAGTGCTGAAGATAGGCAAACAAACAAGTAATCTCTAATCTACTGTGATAGGCACAATGACAGATGTTTATAACGTGCATCAAATATTTTCAGATAGGCAGAGAGGAGGCATAAAATAAATATTTGTTGAATGAATGAATGGACTAATTAATTAGACTTTGCCTGAGTTGTTTAGGGAAAGCTTTATAGAAGATTTACATTGACTCTGGGCCTTTATTCATTCATTCAAGTGATCATTTATCCAGGTATGAGCCCATGATTTGTGACTAGGCACTGTGATAATAAGCTCCAGATACAGGGAAGAAAAAAGCAAGGCCCTTGAACTTAATCATAGATCAGTGTAACAACTAACATTTTATTCTAGATGTCTTGTTCTAATCTCTGTGTGTTCCATTAAAATGTCAGTTCTCTGAAGACAGGATCATTCTCTTTCTCTCTGCCATATTTGAAACACCTAGAACAGCACCTAGTACCCGGTAACACTTTCATAAACACCGAATGCCTGACTGAATGAGCAGGTGGGTAGTACATCGACAATGCTGTGGGACCACAGAGGAGCAGCATCTTGTCAGCAACATCTCAGGAGCCCAAAGAGGAAGAAGAATCTAAGAAAGAAGAAAGAAGGACCAGGTAGGAAGAAAATGAGAAGAATGCATCATTGTAAGAGCCAATGGAGGGGAGAGCTTCCAAAAGGAAGAAGTGATGGACTCGTCTTTCTCCAAGATCATTTTGATGAACCCCCTTGGGCCCCAGGACCAGGACTGGGACAAGCCTGGAGCCTCCGGCATGAACTCTGAGGAAGCACTATCAGGGTTTTTCCAGTGTAGGGTCAGCTCCTGAAAGCAGCACTTCCTCAAATTCTGCATCCTCCATGACTCATTCACCCCAGTTCATTGAGCTTAGCACTGGACTAGGTGCTAGGTCTCTAACTGTCAGTAAAACAGAGTCCCTGGCCTCAAGAAATGCAAGATAATCATAGACAGACATAAGTGATTGCAATGATTACAATGCAGAAGGTGAGTTCTGAAGGTATAAGCAGAAGGAGCACGGGGAGAAGAAGAATAAATGAAACAAGATGGGATTGGGAGGGAGACAAACCATAAGTGACTCTTTATCTCACAAAACAAACTGAGGGTTGCCGGGGGGAGGGGGTTTGGGAGAAGGGGGTGGGATTATGGACATTGGGGAGGGTATGGGATTTGGTGAGTGCTGTGAAGTGTGTAAACCTGGTGATTCACAGACCTGTACCCCTGGGGATAAAAATATATGTTTATCAAAAATAAAAAATTAAAAAAAAAAAAAAGAAGAAGGAGCACGGGGAAATCAGGCAAAGAGGGTCTCCGTCAAAGCACAGGCACAGAAAAGGGGCTGAGTGCTTGAGCTGAGACTATGGGACAATCACAAATTCACAGAAGGAGAATGGAGGAGCAGCATTCTGGGCAAAGGATTGGCATCCACAAAGACATGGCTTGAAAGTACATAAAGTGTTTTGACATGGTGATGTGTGATAGCTTCAAGGGAAGGGAGACAGGCAGTATGTGAGGTTAGGAATGTGGGCTCCCATTATGTGTCCTTTTAGACCAGAACTCCATCTTTATTTTTACAGTTATATTAGTATCTGGGGCCGTTTTCCTTGGAAATAGGGTGCTGCCGAAATTAATTGGGAGGCCATCAATCTGTTGGTCCTGCCTGGTCCTGGCCTCCCAGAGAACAGGGAGGAGGCCCCAACTGAGCCTTTGCTGCAGTCAGATGTATTTTTAGCCCCAGCAGAAAATAACAGCAGTGTGCATTTAATAAAAATATCAAGCCCTGGGAATGATCTAGTGCCAGTGCTGGAGCAATCAGGGACAGAATATGTTTCCAATTGAATTACTACTGTGGTCATAGTTATAAAAAGAGAGAGGGAGGAGAAAAATGTTAGGCTGGTCAGTTTCTCGGGAGCATTTAATCTCGGTTCGCTCTAATGTTAACGTTGGAAGACACATGAGCCAACTCTGCCCTTAGGAGTTATTTCAGGGGGACTGGCCAATACCGCAGCTTGCAGGCAAAGCTGGGCAGCCCTGCTGCCTGAAGTTTCCTTCTTTTCTGTCTTCTTCCCCCCCACCTCCCCCTCTGAGTTTTGGCTTCCGCTTGTTCTGCTCACAAGCTGATGAGGCACAGTGTGAATAATTACGACGAGGGTAAATTTAGATTCTGACGAGGCTGAGGGATGTGGGCTCTGAAGCTGGGCTCCAAGAGCAGAGGAGCTACTGTAACACCAGAGAGAGCCTCAGGGGTCCTGAGCACTACACTTCCCATTTTGCTTCTAGAAAAGGAAGATTCCTTTGTTGAGATTTTCCCGATCTAATCACTATTTCACTCTGTCGGTTCCCTCACACCCTTCACCATGCCCTCTAGTAAAATATCATGGTTACTCACCAACACCTTTGGGGGCGTCCTTTGTGCCAGGCACTGGCTGAGTGATTACAGACATTATGTCCTTGCATCCTCACACTGACATGAAAAAACAGAAAGCATGAGCTCTCAGCGACTGGGGAGGAGGATGGCATTAGGACAGATTCAGTCACTTTCCAAAGGTCACCTTGCTAATAAGTGGGAGAACCTGGATTTGGGTTCATTTGAAAAGTCATCTCCTGCTCTGCCCATGGTGTGACCCTGAGCTCCCAATTTGACCCACGTCTCTGGAACACTGGGCAGTTTCACACCCCCATATGTTACACATGCTGCTCACTCCCTGACATACCCTCCCACCCATTTTCCTAGAATTATCTCCTAGAACATCTTATTTTTTGTCCACATCCCTGTGGTATGTATCATTCTTAGTATTCGTTACAATCACTATTACATATTCAAGTCATATTGTATGCCAGGCATTATTCTAAGTGCTTTACATGTATCATCTGATTTAATTACTGCAACATTCTTACAACGAAGTTACTATTTTTATACCCTTTTCATAGAAGGGAAACTGATGCCTAACAGGATTCTTGGACTCACCCAAGCTTACAGGACTGGTAAGTGGTAGAACTGGAAAAATAACTCTCCTTAATTGAGTAATTACCCTGTGACAGTCACTGGACTTAGCCCTGGACACTATCATCACACGTAATCTTCACACCAATTGTGAGGTAGCATTTTAAACCCATTTTACAGGTAAGAAGGCTCAGGCTCAGGAGAAATTCCAAGTTAACTTGACCAAGGTCACAGAGCCAGGATGGGAGCTCAGGTCTGAGGAACGTCCAAGCCCCTTGCTCTTATGCATAGCACTGAGCTGCTTCCTTATCTGTCCTCTAAAGGAAGTGTCTCTGCTTCAGAGACAAGATGCATTATTCCTCTCCCACTCCTGGCACTGGTGCTCTGGTGCACAATGGGCCTGCAGTAAGTGCTAGATAAGAGAATGAATAAACCCAGGGCATTAGCAGCCCATTTTGAACGTGATGTGTTAAAATGCACTGGGAGGAAAAAGTCAGAGTGGACAAGCTTGTGAAGGAGAATCTTAGGACAGAGGACACTCTCAGGGCATGTAATTCCTGACAGCTGTTCCAGGCTGTCACATCAGAGCCACATGAGGAGAGGTCAACGCTGCCCCCCTGGGGTCCCTCACTCCCTTCCCCTACCTGCCAGAGCTAGAAGACTGTCACAAGGCCCTGACTCCAGGCCCAGGCTGTCTGTGGCACCCGATGATAATGGCCGCAGCTCTTGGTTCTTCTCAGTGCTTCCTGGTGTCCAGCTGCCCATACAGCCATCCCTCCCAGTGCCCCTTCCCAGCTGCTCTGCATCCTGCCTGTGGTCAGAAAGCCATAAGACCTTTTGGAATTAAAGGTCAAAGAGCTGAATATGGATTTGCCCAGGGAGCTCCCAAGAGCAGATGGTGGCATCCCCAAATGCATGGCTGCCTCTTCCTCACACCTGTCAGGTTTTGCCTCTCCTGCCTCTCTGCTAGGAGAGCTGTGTAGAGAAGCCTCTGAGACAAAGAGAGCTGGATTCCAAACTGCCTCTGTCACTGCTTAGTCAGTAGATCTTGGACAAGTCATTAATCTCAATGAGCCTCCACATCCCCATCAGTAAAATGGGTATAACATCTCTGAATTACGAACTGCTCAGACTGTCAGATGACTTCACGAATGAGAGGTAGGAGAGTACAAAGTTTAAGAAATGCTCTTTGCAGTAAAGGTAGAACTTCAGATCCACCTCAGGTGACCCACTGCCTCAGCTTGTCCAGGACTGAGAGATGTCCAGGATGTGAGACTTTGAGTGAGAAGCCTGGGAAATTTCAAGACAAACCAGCAGGAGTGGGTTGCCCCAGTCATCTACCACACAATAAAGTGGGATAATAAGTGCTTCTTCCTTACAGGATGGCCACGGGATTCTGTGAAAATGCACATAAAGTGCATGTTCTCATTTGCTTCTGTTCACTACACCTCCCCCCGGTCTACCCATTGATCACAGTGCTGTTTTCTAAACATGCTGTTCAACCGGGCAGATGATAGCTAAAGGAAACCACACTGGCCTTGCTAAAACCTGAAAAGTTCTCCTCCCAGGACGAGTGACTGCTGAGTGGTCCCCAGGTGTCCCCAGAAACAGATTTCTGTGATGCTAAATTTAAGCTGACTTCACTCACCTGCTTCATGCCAATCTGGTATTTTGCAGCTGTTGGCTGGGAGAATGCTCACTTAATGGAATGACTCAGGCCTTGAGCTGAGAGAATAAAAACAATAAACCAGTCGGCCTTTCAAGTTGCTCCCAAGAAAGATGGGTGGTTGTACAGCATCACTCATGGGTAGAATTCATGTCATCCATCCTGCTAAAAATGGATGGCCACGAGGCCCAGAGCCTCGCACACAGAAAAAGCTCAAGAAGAACATCCTTAAATATGTTGACTTTGAACTTTGGTTGACAACCTCATTTGAAATAATAAGGATTAATCATACTCTTATTTCAAATGTATTTGCCCACAGATATCTTTTATTAACATATCTTTTCCCCAAATGGTCAGAGGACAGCCCAGAAAGCTCTTACTTTAAAATCATGACACCTGCTTACAAATTTCCATTCCACAACCCCCCCCCACACACACACTACCCTTGTTTTATGCTTGCTTTGGATCTTGTATAAGTCACTTACCCTCTGACCCTCAGTTTCTTTCCTGTAAAGTGGAAACAATAATGTTTGCTCACCTACCTCACAGGACTTCATTAGGACCCCAAATCCTCAGTGTGGTAATCCTAGACACATGTTGTCCTGGGTACACATGTTGGAGCCATTTATCACTATCGGTATTTCCTACTCATACCAGCAGTTTCATCAAGTGCTCACCTCCTCCACCTTTACTTCTCTCCTCCATATGCACCTAAAATCAGTCAGAAAGACCATACAACAAGAATAGAAGGGGGGGTCTATGGATCAGACAGGCTGGGCTCAAATCTAAGTTCCATCACTTATTGGCTACTCCCCTGAGTCTTCCTTGTCTGTAGAATGAAGATTGTAACATCTATCTTACGGAGTGTGAGCCATCCCACTAAAGATGGGCTCCCAGCAGAACCAAGGTTCCAACCAGAACTCTAGCCCCCCACAAAGCAGTTATGTGAACTTGAGCAGGTTAACTACTGTAGGACTGATGGAATAATTCAGGAACCTCATTGTCATTTCCTAGGCAAGCAACTCCTGTGTGGTGGAACCTTGATTTTGACTTCATATTGAATATATGCATTAATTATCTCCTACATGCTTAGCACACTGCAACGCATCAGAATGGATAAAAAGATGTGGCAAGCACAAAGTGTCCTGCTACTGTACAGCTTAGGATCTAACTGGGAAATTATGTACATAGAGAATATGTATACTTAAGCTAGGCAACAACCCCAAGGAACTCTGAACCATAGAAGGATAAGATCTAGAATATTCTCTGAGGTCAACTTTCCAGGTGAAGAAATTAAGATAAATACCTTGCTTTGATGACTAGTACATCCTACAGCTAACATAAGCAAACATGACGGAAAGAAAATAATGATAATAAAAATAATAAATAATCACAGTCACAGTAGTTAACACCTATGGCAGGCCCATCATGTGCTAGGCATTGCATTTAATTATTTGGACTACCATAGCTTTTAAGCCCCACAGTAATCTTCACGGGCTCTGTTTAAACACACAGGAATGGAATCTCAAAACACTCTTCTGAGTAAAAGAAGCTTATACGAAAAATGATTCACTTTCTATAAAGCTCTGGATTAGGACAACTTAATTGATATAGTAAGAACATAAAACCAGTGCTTGTTTGGGATATGGATCAGGGTGGGAGCAAGGATTGACAGACTTTAAAGAACTTTTGGGGGACCTGGTAATGTTCTATATCTTATAAGAGGTTCTTGTTTTGCAAGTTCATGAATCTGTCGAAATTAACAATGGTGGAGCTAAGATTTGTACATCCTAGCATAGGTTCCCCAAAACAGAAACAAATATTTAATTCTAGATAAGGATAAAAATGCTGAAATACTGATGGGAGAGTGTTCTGATATCTGCAGCTTACTTTGAACTAAAAAAAAAAAAAAAAAAAAAAAAAAGTAGATTGATGAGTGGATAGATCCACAGATAAATATGTAGTAATGCAAGTCAGTTATAGGGAAACGATTACAGTAGACCCTTGGTGATCAGTATGTGACTATGTTCAACTTTTCTATACATTTGAACAATTTCACAATGAAATTAAGTGGAGGGGGTGGATAGTAAATCCACAGAAGCATACATAACAAATTCTCATCCAAGTTATCTCAAGGAAATAAATGCAGTGAGCTCTTCTCCTATTGCTAAAGTGCCGGCATTGTTTAAGTTTGGGTCTGAAATGGCTGAAAAGCACATACATCTGGGTCATCAGGAATAAAAACCGGAGTCTTCTCTGAAGGAGGAGCAAAGTCTCACCCTTGCTGAGTCATTCCTGAGCTGAGATCCAGGGGTGCTAGAGAATGAAAGTCAAGTACACGTGACAATGGGCTCAGGTGCCCAAGGGGAGGCTGACATCACCAGAGGCTCATCTCTTAGATTATCAGAATGACCTGTTTGCCCAACCTGGAGAGGAGGAGGCAGCTGAAGGCTCCCTAAGCCAGCAGATGAGAAATTCAGTTCTGGCATATGATGACTCCATTCTCCAGTGTGATCACATTTAGTCCTCCAGCTCGCTTTTATTTGGTTAGTTATATTCACTAATCTGGTCTGGTCTCTGGGTAGCTCAGTCCCTCAGGGCCTTTGTTCTGAATGATGTCATTGGCTCTGTTTTCTTAAAACAAGAGCTATTAGGAGTGCCTGGGTGGCTTAGCTGCCGTTAAGTGTCTACCTTCAACTCAGGTCATGATCTCAGGGTCCTGGGATCGTGGCCCACACGAGGCTCATTGCTCCATGGGAAGCCTGCTTCTCCCTCTTCCACTCCCCCTGCTTGTGTTCCCACTCTCGCTGTGTCTCTCTGTGTCAAATAAATTAATAAACTCTAAAAAAAAATTAAAAAATTAAAATTTTTAAAAATTAAAAAACAAGACCTATTAGTCCATGGGAAAAGCCCTGCATGTAATATTAGAAAGCCTTATTATGGATTCTGGAAATAACAGCTCTGGGACTTCATGTGAGTTCCTTAAATTGTCTGGACTCAGGTGTCCTGCAGCCATACAGGTGTTCTACAAACACTGGCTGTAGATTCACTATGACGCTCTCCTGCGAACCAGATCTCCATTATATTTTTGTCCTCAGAGGCTAACCTAGGGTCCTAATGCACACAGGTTCTCAGTAAATAAACACTGCTCATCGGAAGTAAAGGGACAGCCACCTTACACTGTGAAGGCTGATAGAATTTGAATCTGGTTTGTATTCTTTGCTGCTACTCACTGTCATCTCGCTACATGTCAGACACCTTATGTGACTATTTTTTATAAAATTTAATTTTATTTTTTTCAGTGTTCTAAGATTCATTGTTTATACACCACACCCAGAGGTCCAATTTTTAATCCTTCCCACATCTGTATGAGGTAGGCACAGTCACTCTTATTTGATGGTTTGGGGAAACTGAGGCAGGGAGGCAAAAACTGAGGCAAAAAGCATTTGCTTTTTCTGGAACCCACCTCCTCACTTCCCACCTAGGCAATAGCTAATGAAATGCCATGATGTCCTCCAGTGTCATATCCGTCCCTTCCCCATGAGAGAGGGTAGCAACAGCTTCATCCAAACCAGCGACATTGTGTCTTCTTAGAGCGATCTGCACATATCCTCTGTTTCCAGCCACTGGGCAGGAACAAAGAAACAAAGAAATGTACTCTTAATTGTGGGTCGGACCCCACTGCCAGCCGCATCACACTTCTGGGTCACCCAAGCAGATGAGAAGTCCCTTGCTGGTGACACAAAAGGGCTGCAAGTCACTCAAAAGTGATAGCAGAGGGCCTTCAATACCAGAGCCTGATTGATGGAGGCACCGGGAGAATGTGCTCTTTGCAGACCGTGACAAAACCACCCAGATCCATTCATCTTCCCTGACCGCAGCCTTTCTCCTCCCTGCCAGGGGAAAACTGGGCCTTAATGCAGAGCACAGCTACACCTGCCACATTCTGTTTCCATGGCTGTGGCTGCCTTGAGATTACACTTTGAAGAGGAAATAAAAATTGTTCCAGCAGAAAGGATGGTTCTTAATATCTTTATCTTTGAAGGATACACGTGACATGCAGGAAAAGGGGTAAATTGTGTTTGATGCCACAAACTTTACTCTAATAATTAAATCTCATCATTTTTCAAAAACCACATGATCATCTCTCCTACTTGACGAGACATGGCATGGGTTTCTAGCAGTACCACTTAATCACCTAGATTTTGCCATGCAGAGACGGTCGCCTTGATTCTTACAGTGACCTTGAGTGAAACACACACACCCAATTCACAAATGAGGGAAAGGGGGTTTATGTCTGAGTTCAGAAAAGGGTGCGTGGTGGGATTTAAGTAAGCTTCACAACATGTCATAAGTGGTCAATGGCTCTTAGATCAGTCACTCTGGGTTTGAAGTTCACTTAACAGCAGGTAACTTTGGGCAAGTCACAGAAACTCCCCTTCAGCAGGAATGGGGATGATGCTAATGCCCTCCTCCCAGGACTGGTCTGAAGACTGAAGGAACTATGGGACAGTGCCTGACACATGGAAGGTATTCATGAACTGTTGGGGATTCTTAATGAAGAAGAGATGGGGGTACAAAGCAAACAGAATGCAAGCAGAAGGATAGAACATCAAGGAGTAGCTGAGCAGGGGTTGGAATGACCCAGGGACAAGTTTGGACTGGATGTGGATGAGGAAAGATGGAGCCACTGCATGTTCTTGAGCAGAAGAGTGGCATGGTGAAAGGAGAGGTGTCTAGAGGCCTCCCTGGTCTCCAGGATGTGATGGTAAATTTTGGCATCACATCAGCTAACAAGCTGCAGCCAATATTTTTCTTCATTGTTGGATGCTTATAATTCTATAGCAGTTTTTCTCCAAGTAGGGTTAGACTGCAGCAGAATCCCCTGGGAGCCCAAGAAAATTATACAGTCCTTGGACCTGCCCAGATCTAGGAATCCAGGAACTCTGCAGATAACACCCAGAAATCCACATGCTTCCAAAGGCCCAGAAGATTCTTACTCACACGGCTGTTTGAAAGCCACTCATCGAAACCAAGGGGTTTCAAACTTGGAGGAAAGAGGAGTCCTCATCTGAACAGGCCATGTGACGTAATCAGGGAACTGGGTTTCCAAGGACTGTTCACAGTATAATAATAAACCCAAGATAGTTGTAGCACCCTTTGAAACTGCCAGACACCTAAAAATAAAATCAGCAAGGCAATGTGAGTTCAAGCCTCCAAAAAGCGGCCAAAGGAGGAATTAGTAACTGACCCCCTGCTACAGAGAAGGACTTTTTTTAGGCCTGTAACTCTTGCCAATTCAGTGGCCTAGAGCATATCCCAATTTAAGTGCAGCTTTCATAGTCCTGGAAAGTGACCATGACTCTGGCCAGCTCCAGGATTTGAGGCCGTGTTCCACAGCAGGCAGAGGGTGGTAGGAAGAGATTCAAGTCAGGTGAATGACATGGACTCCACATGTACCATGAAGCAGACAGTCCAGGTAACATGATGGATACACAGGTGAGAGAACCAAGGCCTGTCTCAGGGAGCTATCGTCTAGTGTGATATGTGGCACACGAATGTGGTACGATATACCTTTGGAGGATGACAAGGGAGTGAGTTTTTGGAGCTGCCCAGGATTGGGAGTTGCCCTATCCCCTCCTCTTTCATTTCCTGTAGCAAACAAGTAAAGTCAAAAAGAGAAAGAGAGAAAGAGAGAGAGAGAGGAGAGGAGAGGAGAGGGGGAAAATACTGATTAGGGAAGCAGAGAAAAAGAAGAGATTGATTCTAAGTAATTGAAAGGGGACTCAGTGGAGGAGGTTGGCAACCAAGTAGGATCTTTTTTTTTTTTTTAATTTTTAATTTTTTAAATTTCTTTTCAGAGTAACAGAATTCATTGTTTATGCACCACACCCAGTGTTCCATGCAATACGTGCCCTCCGCAATACCCATCACCTGGCTCCCCCGACCTCCCACCCCCCACCCCTTCAAAAACCTTCAGATTGTTTTTCAGAGTCCATCATCTCTCATGGTTCATCTCCCCCTCCAATTTCCCTCAACTCCCTTCTCCTCACCATCTCCCCATCCAAGCAGGATCTTAATAGTAAGAGTGGGATTGCAAGAGGCAGAGGTGCAAGTGAGCATGTACAGACAGAGGAAATGTTACATAGTAAAGAAACACAGCTGGGGGAAATACTGAACACTGATGAAATGGAAGTTGTGGATCCTCTTCCAGACATAGCAAGACAAGAGCCAAGAAAGAGAGATTGGGAACAACCTCTGAAAGCCTAGAATGCCAGACTAGGAAGTGGGGTTGTTATTTCATAGGTAACATGAAGAACTTTATTAAAATAACCTCAGTGATAGAGTAGAAGGTGATTTGCTGTGAGAAGGCACAGATGCATTTGTTGGTATGCCTTACAGGTAGAATATGTCTGTACTTTCTTCTGGGCTGAGGTCCAGGAGAGGAGGACTGTATCCTTAGAACACCTGTGTCTTCTTTGTCAGATTGGTTTGGAGGCAGGTACATCACTTGGCAGCTACCACAACTGTCTAGGCAGCAGAGATCAAGAAAGCCACCCCCCCACACACCCAGGGCATGGTCAGGGGACAGAAAGAACATGGTCAGGGGCCACATAAAGAGATGAGAGAAGCCACATTTTCCTTTTCTGAGTTTATAGCATTAAATGACTTTCCCAACCTAGTGCAAAGGCTATCTGACAGACTGATAGCAAACATACTCTGATTTCTATCTTCCCTGTTTCTGCACCACCGGCAAACTGACTCTACAGCTCCTCCCATGAAGAGGCAAAGGTGCCCATTGAATCTGGGCTAGACTTATACCTTCCTTTGGAAAACAGAATGTGGAAGAACTGGGTCAGTTCTGAGCCTAAACTTCAATAGACCTTGAACAATTCTGTAGTCTTAAGGAAAAATGCCACCTCCTTGAACAGAAGCCCAGGCTAGCCTGTTGAAGAATGGGAGACCTCCATCTGATGGCATCCTATACCAGCCATTCCCCAGCTGGCCCACTAGCTGGTCTTTGCTGGATGAGAAGGGATGAGATTGGACAAGACCAGCCCAGATGAGCAGAACTGTCCAGCCCATAGACTCGGGATCAGTCAATCAATAAATAGTTGGTTTGGTTTGGTTTGGTTTGCTTTCAGTTTAACTGTTGTGCTGGTTTGTTAGACTGTTACCTGAAATGAGGGATTCAAGATCAGCATTCCTCATGGCCAAAGAAGTTGGACCCTCTCCAATGATTCATTTAGAAAAGAGAATTCGAAGAAAAAGGAAAAAAAATTATATAGAAAAAGAATATAAAGAAAAAGAATTTTTGTGTATCCAGCTGAAAAGAATTTGCTAAATAATATATTACTTTAGTCTTTCCACAAGCATGTGGTCATTAGGCCCTTGGTACTTACTTCACTGCATGAATGCTTGGTCAGTGGGGACCTAGGCCAATTCTGCCCCTGCACAGCTTTGGGTTGTAGTCCCTTCACAATCTACAAAGTGCTTTCATATCCACTGGTTCATTTGATTCTTCCAACTCCAGCTCCTGGAGGAAGACATTCTCAGTAGCTTCCATTTACAAATAAGGAAATTGAAGTCAGAAAGGGCAATTAATTTTCCAAAATTGTGCAACCAGTTAGTAAACCCTCATGTCCCACTAGACTGGGAGCTCATTGTGCGATGATGGCCTCTTGTCCCAACTCCTGGGACCAGATTAAGAGATCATATAACTAGATTATAAAGCACAAATACCACGAATAAGATTCAAACTCACAGCTCTGATTCCAAGCACTCTGCCTGCTCTATTATATCAACTATGCCTCCCATAGACTACTCTGAATCTTCCCTACACAAGTTCAAAGTCAGATAAAGAAAAGGAATTCATATTCTTCATATTGCCAGCTCCCAACTCTAATGCTGAATGCAGTAAGGGTATCTGCCCAATGAAGCTCCAATCTAAGGATTCAGACATGGTAGGATCCAGGTGATCAAGTATTTCCTTTCTTTCCATGTCTGAATTCTGCTTTCCTCCATGTGGGCTTCCTTCTCGGGCAGACTGTTTCAGCACAGTGGGTAAAACAAACACTGACAATCTTGGACTTTCAAGATCCTTTCAGTTTAAGATCTGAGAGACACTTTCTCTGAATATCCATGCTAATTCCAGACATTGGACTCTTGCTGTCTTATGTTATCTGCCAAACCGTGGACTAATTACATTGTCTAGGAGAATGGAGTACTCTGACTGGCCATCTTTCTGTTAAGATGAACAAAGATAATGCCCACTATATGCAATCAATAAATATTTCTGAATGAGTGAATGAATAAATCTTGACTCACAATGACTCAACTATATCTCCACTGCTAAGGGACAAGCCAACATTTTTTTTCCCCTGCATTCCATGAGCTGAGTGTCATCTAACCAATAAGCCTTCCTGGGAAGCAAGATCTGGCCTGCAATTCTAGAGGCATTTGTACCCTGAGCGTATAATTAAGTCAGAGGCAAGTACAGCTGGTGAGAGCAGGAAGACATGCATAAACTCTTCAATCTAGGAATGTTTGCGGACCCTATCATTACATTCCCCACATGGCAATCTGTCCCACTGGGACTCTGCAAACTCTGTGAATCTAACTGTTCTCTAGCTGAAAATGTGAGTCCTCTTCTGGACTATGATGTTCTTCCTCTCTCCCGGAACTGAAAGCCTTTTCAAATCGCTACCAAATTTAAGATTTACAAGTTGTTGAGGGAGGGCTTGATCTAGGTGAATATTAGCATTGGCATTTGGGGGAAGAATAAGTTTTATATAGGAAAACTCTATTCCACTTACTCACTGTGTGATTTTTGGCAGGTTACTTAACCCCTCTGAGCCCCAGTATCTACATCCATAAATGTTAGTGATAAAATCTGCCTCCTATGATCACTGTGAGGCTTACGTACCACTAGGAACAGAATAGACCCCGTATGGTGCCTATAAGATAGCAAGCGTTTGACAAATGTCAGTTCTTCTCCCCTTTATAGACATGAATTGAAGATCCTACTTATTAAAGTCAAAACAAGGGGCACCTGAGTGGCTCAGTAGGTGAAACATCTGCCTTTGGCTCAGGTCATGATCTTGGAGTACCAGGATCCAGCCCTATGCCAGGCTCCCTACTCAGCGAGGAGTTTGCTTCTCCCTCTGCTTCCCACTCCACTCGTGCTTGTTCTCTCTCTCTTTCTCTCTCAAATAAATAAATCAAATATTTTAAGAAATAAAATAAAGTTAAAACAAGACAAACAAATAAAACAAAAGAAAATGTCAAAGGATTACCTTTTAGAAATGGTTCTCTTAAAGCAAAAGCAAATTATATACCTAATTGTCTAGGCTACTCATTTACGTGCTAGGTACTGCAATACAGTCTTGATTAGAACAGTCTCAAAGCTCAGGAGTTTAAAGTCCAGTGGATCAGATTATCATCTGAGGAGGGATACTATAACTTGAAATTATAATTGCATTTTAATTGGTGAACACTGACCTTGAACCTCTGCAATGTTATTGATGCCCTGTGCATTTCTATCCTGCCTCCAAAACTTCCACATTGCCAAACACATGCAAATGCTTCTTTAACAAAAGAATTTGAAGGGAAAAGTGGAGATCAGAAAGGAATTGGCTTTGTTTTGTTTTGTTTTGTTTCTGTTTTTCCACTGATTACCAGTTTTCCTCTGAAGAAATGATTGGATCAGGGATGACCAAGGTCTGGGAATCTGCCTTTAGTACAGCCACAGTGTTGCAGTTTTTCCCCCTCCATGAACTAGATTCTACAGTATTTTCCCACCTTAATCTCATTGTGAACGCTTCCAACACATTCAAGGGCAGGGATCCTATTTAGTTCATCTTTGTGTTCTCTGCATTTAGCAATTTCTGGCACATCGTATATGGTCAATAAATGTCAATGACTTCAACAATAAGCATCTCTTTTTTCTCTGAAGCCAGCAAGTTGGATGGCCTGAAGTGGGCTTGTCTCAGCTCATCTGGACAAGACAGGATTCACACGCATTGCTGGTGAGCTGGTGGGTCTGCTGGGGTCTGGCTGGTCTATGAAACCCTCAGTTGAAGTAACTATGTTTTTTTTCATGCAGCCTCTTGGAGGTGATGGGACCCTGTGGAAAACAATGGTTTAGGAGGACAGCATTGAACTTATTTAATGGCACCAAGATATATCCTAAGAAAGCCACTCCATCAGACAAGTACAAAGAAGAAGATAAGAAAACAGATGTTCTGATTCTATATGCTTTTGTGTTCTACTGGAGGAAATACACCAGCTTCCTAGAGAGTGACTCAGTGATATGTGTCCAAATGCAGCCTGGCTGCTCATTTGGGTTTAAGATTAAAAGGTTGGGAAAAATTAGGCTAGGCACAGAGCGGCAGGGGAGGGAATAAAAGGATAGAGGGGGGTGGGGTGAGGCGGGGTGGGGGAGCAGGGGTGGAGGGAATAGGCAGTGAGAAAGACAAAGAAGTGAGAGTCCCTCTTATACCTCTGTTCTGCAGTCTGAGGACACTTGGTGCCCTGGGACTGAGCCACAAGTCCCTCCCCACTTTCTGGAGAGAAGCAAAAGAAAATTGGACAATTAAACACTTACGTGGGAGTGCAGGGAGAGCAAACCATGTAACCCAGACTGCTAGCCCCATTCTCTCAACTGGATCGGGGTTAGAGCACAAAGCCCGGGGTAGAGCTCTGACCCTCTGGCAGAGAAAACAAGGATTGAAACTCCGCTGAGCATTGAGCAGAGAGGACAGATCATACCGAAACCATTAGGTGGGCGGGTAATGCGATGTTCAAATGGAACTGGATTTCTTAGCTTCAATCTCCGAAATCTCTGAAAAAAATAAATAAATTGCCTCTGTTTTTCTTCTCTTCTCCTTATCTGTTCCCGTGTCTGGGATTGTTGGAGTTGGTAGCAGACTCTCTGCAGTCTCGAATGCGTGTTCCATTGTGTTCTTTCTGTGAAGAAAATTACAACTTGGAAAGGAAAGGGGGCGGAGAGGAACATTACATTCTAAACAGTCTCAGGGAGATAATTTCGAAGTCTCCTTCCCTCGCCCCTTGCTCCCCCTCCCTCCTTGGCCCCTCTGACTCTTCTCCGCCTCTAGGATCTGGCAAAGGGGAGCTGTGCTGCAGGTGGAGGGGCGGCTTTGCAGGTGCCTCCCTGTCATGTACCAGCTGTTTCTCCTCATCTCCCTGGGGCAGCGTGTACCCACCTAGTGCTGCCCACAAAAGAACAATCAGGGGATTTTGTCTAGGGAAATGTGGAGTGATTCCTTTTTGTTCTTTTTCTCGGTGGTCTAGGTTATCCCTGTCATACCTTCAGCTGTCCACTTGGTCACGATTCAGTTCAGGACTCACTGTGCAGCTACTTCACTGTTTCAAGCTTTTATTGATTCTTTATTATGTGTTTAAAAGCATACCAAGCTTCGGCTTCCTTGATTTCACTGAATCCCTACAGCCATTTTATTAGTCCTACTTCCTTATCAGTGATACACTGGGTCCCAACAAATTCATTTGTCCAGCGCTGCCATCCTTGAAGTCTTAAGGAAGAAGACAGACCTTAAGTGGAGCTGGTTGTAGGGGTCGAAACCTACAATGAGATCAGGAAGGAGAGATTTCCAGGGGAGTGAAGGACTTGCCCAAGGCTACCTGGCTATACTTGGAGGGTGGAGGAAGTGATTCCTGTAGCTCCTACTAACACAGAGATTGAATGAATTGTGACTACCAGATCATTTAGCAAACACTTGGGCCTGTGCTTACAATGATCTCCCTGACCCCTATGCACAGCCTGGAAGAAAATGCCAAAGGGAAAAGGGGGAAAAATGCATGACCTTGGTTTTCTTTTTCCTTTTTCCTTTTTTTTTTTTTTTTTTTTAATCTCTCTCTTTCTGGTTTTGTTTTAAAACAAAAAAACAAAAAAACAAAAAACCTAAGCTCTGGGTTAGCCAAGCCACTTTGTCTTCATTTCCAAGGCCAGGAAACTGAGGCTCAGGGATAATGAGTCACCTGGGATCTGAAGACCAGGGGTTCTTTCCTCTACACCAGCATTTTTCAAAGTGTGGTCCCAGGACCAGCAGCATCAGCATCAGCTACCTGTGAATGCATAAGAAATGCATATTTTTCAGGTTGCACCCCAGACTCACTGAATCAGAAACTCTGGTGTTGGGGCCCCCACCTTCTGGGTTTTAACAAGCTCTCTTTGTGATTCTGAGGCAGCTAAAGATTGAGAACTACTGCTTTACCAACGTTTATAGCTCATCGTTGAGAACAAAATCCAGTTGTGAATCCATATATTTAGAATTTTTGCTGCCTTACATTATGGATGGTTTTGAAAGCAATTTTATTTTGACCTTGAAGAAATCCATTGCAAAAGTAAGATGCCAGAAGACTTAGAAATCTAATCAGCCGTGTAGCTTGTGATACGCTGGCAGTTGGAGCTTGGCACAGAACAGCAGGTTGCTGCATTAGGTGCAAAGGTGTGGACGGGAGAGGATTTTCCCGTGTTCTCATCACTTCCTTCTTGAGCTGTGCCTCACTGGGGCCAAGCTAATGGAGTCCTTCCCAGCTGTCAAAGCATAATAAACCTGTGAGAGGTGAGAGGTGCCCTCATACTAGAACCTCTTAGTACCAAAGAAAAACCACACCAGCTTCCTCAGAGGTAAAATGACTGTGTAAGGTCACCCAGCTGCAGAGTGAGGTTGAGGGAGGGAATCTATGCAACCCCTTACAGCACGAACCCTTAATGAATCTGACTGCCAGGTGGTTTTAGCAGACGCTTAAAACAGTATTTAAAACTGATCACTGGTCTTGTTTCCCCACTATGATTGCCAAGCAGCTCAGAAGAAAATCCCACAAAAATCAAAGGACAACCTTCAAATATTTCTTTCTAATTTTTGAAGTCTGGGGTTTGTTACATTTTTTATTTTCTGTTAATTCTTTCAAGTAGGCTCCATGCCCACATGGAGCCCAACACGAAGTTTGAACTCATGACCAGGAGATCGAGAGCTGAGCTGAGATCGCTTAACAGACTGAGCCACCCAGGGGCCCCAAAGTCCACTGTATTTTTAAAAAATGATCTCAAGATTTTTTTTCAGCAGTAAAGTGATAAAATGGTATTATAAAAATACTTACATAATCCTTCAGTTTTCGGAGCAAAGATTGAGTGATGTTCAATTAACCCAGTGTGGGTATGTAGCCCCATTGCTCTCTGTCTTTCTGAGTCTGAATTTACTGATAGGGTTGACCTCCTCCCTGGCTTCACCTTCCTGCCTACACTCTGTTCAGTCTTTGCTCCATTTCACTGTGGTTTCTCTCCAGCGATTACCAGAAACTGCCTCATCCACAGTCCCCTGGATTGTAGTCCTCCTCTGTCCTTCGCTCTTGTGTTTTCCTTTCTCATGATTCCTTCCCTGTCTCCTTGTGGAGTCCATGCCCTTTGTCTGGCTCCTGAACATTGGTGATCTCCCAACCCTTTGGATCTCAGCCCGTGCTCTTCGGGATGACCCATCGGAGCATCCCATTATCTCAAGTGTGTACCAGTCCTGCTCTGAGTTCTTTTTGAGCCTCAGACTGGAATATCCAACTCTTTGCAGAACTTCTCTTACAAGTATTGCAAACGCCACATGGCCCAAACTGAATGCACCTTCACCTCTCCAAAAGCTGCTTTTTCAGTAGTTTTAGAATAGACATACCACACTGCATTATCCGGTTACACACACCAGGAACTAAGGAGGTGTTTTGCACAATGCCAAATCTCAGAAGCATCACCTCCATAACATACGCACGTACCACAAACACACAGCACACACATGCTTTCTCTCTTATGCACATGTGAGTGCACAAAGATGCACAACTGCATACCTGCTTTCTCTCTTACACATTTTACATGCACACACATATACCATAGGCGAACACCAAACCCTGCGAATTTTGCCATGTCCTCCCCTCCTTTCCAACCCTGCTACCATTGTTTTGGAGCTAAGTCCCTAGTCATTGCTCACCTAGTCAATAGTTTCCTGACGGTTCTTTCCCTTCCTTTAAATCCAAGCTCCCATTCTAGCCAGAGGAATTTCTCTAAAATGCAAGGCAACCACAGTTCTCTCACTTTGTACATCTCACATCTCTTCTTGCCTCTACAAAAAGTCCACCCTCTCAAGCACAGCCAGCAAAATCCTCCCTGACCTGTTTCTGCAGACTCTTTATCAGTTTCCACAAGAAATACCTCACCAATGAGTACCCTAAAATCCTCAAATATTTTACTGAATTTCCAGGCACAATTTATGTCAATAAAAAGCTATTAATTAAAAAAAAAACTTTGGGGCGCCTGGGTGGCTCAGTGGATTGAGCCTCTGCCTTCGGCTCAGGTCGTGGTCTCAGGGTCCTGGGATCGAGCCCCGCATCGGGCTCTTTGCTCAGCGGGAGCCTGCTTCTCTCTCTCTCTCTGCCTACTTGTGATTTCTCTCTCTGTCAAATAAATAAAATCTTTAAAAAAAAAAAAAACTTTAGTAGGAATATGATTCATGCAACAGCGATTTGGAAGTCTTAACAAATTCTCCTGCTGCTCCAATGCCATAAGTAACTGAATGACAATGGTAAGAGAGCGTATGAGAAAAAATTAACTTAAATTAAATTTTAAAAAATAAAATAAACAAAATATTTTAAAAAGAGAGAGTGTGTGCATGTAACTGTAAGAAAAAATTAGGGAATTGTTTACACACCCATGTGGATATATGATAATTTATTTAACCAGACCCCTATTGATGGGAATAAAGGTAGTTGCTAATCTTTACAGCCTATGTTGTTAAAATATCAGTCTGTCTGTCTCTGGGATTAGAAGGAGAGTAAGAGTCAAAATGGAAAGACCAGTTAGAACAATAGAGCAGTGACTGAGACTAGCTGGTGTCAGTGAAGATGGAGAAGAGAGATATTTAGGGACCTAGAGGCCATAGCCTTAGAGAATTTAGCATTGTAAGAAAAAGTGCAACAAACTCATAATTCCAGTGCATTGATTCACTTGACACACATGGGCTGTCCACCCACTGTGTTCTAAGATTGCTCACCCATTCTATTCTGTCAAGCCCTGAAGACCAAATGTGTAATAAACTTTTGGCCACTTCCTGTCCTCATGAACTTTCAGCCCCCAAAGGAATGCTAGGTGAATATTTCAGAGGATCTAAACCAGCCTGGGACATTTGGCATAGACTGTCAGTAAGCAATATGCTAAGCAGTGGACAGGAAAGTCACTGAACCCGTACTTCTTCATATGCAACCCTCACCAAAGCAGTAATTTGTTAGAGCCCTCCTGAAACCTCCTAAATGAGAAATGGGGACTAAGAAGAGCCCAACGATATGGGTTTTAACAAATCCTCAGGGTCGGACTTCCATAGCTACAGTTTGGGAGCCACTGCCTAGAAACCCAAAACACGTGGGAGCAAATTTCCCTGGTGGTGCTGGTCTAAAGAGGCTTATGGAGAGTGAGAGTTCCCCAGAAGGACAAGCAAAGCTGGAGGGGAACATTCCAGGAATTCCAGGTGTTTGTGCTCCCTGAGCTAGCTTACAGTACCTCCACCCTTTTCTTAACAGAGTTAGAACAAAACTGGGGGAAATGATGTATGCACAAAGTTATTCATTGCATTTTTGCAAACAATTTAAGTGACCAGCTGATGACTTCTTGAGTAAACTCTGAGTCATACATGTAAATGAATACTATCCTTCTGTTTATCAGGAGAGAGTTTTAGAGAGGAACTTCAGAATATAGTACTAAGTACAAAAGGCAAGGTACCCAATCATGGGTACATCATGCAACTTTTGGGGTGAACAAATGTAAATATGTGTGCTGCAGAGATACACAAGAAAGTGGGAACAGGAAATTGGCTCTTGGGTGGAGAATTTAAGGTGGAAGAAAAGGATGGGAAGTAGGTCTTCACTAGATGCCACTTTGTACCTTTTAAATTTCATTCTATGTGCATAGATTACCAATTCAAAGAAATAGATGGCCCTTTCTTAATGCAAGAACAAGGAGTGGGGAGGGAGAAGACATCTGCTCTGAATGCCTTCCTGGCCCTCAAGAAGGTTTCCCCCTCCTCATCCTCACCCAACACCTTTTGGGGAAATTCACAGGGTGGGGGATGTGACAGGGAGGGGTGCTCAGTGTTATAATTATTGTTTTCAGTACCTATTTTGTTCTAACAGGATGTGCTGTTGGGGTCAAGGCCCCGGGCCAAAGTCAGAGAAGAGTTGCTGTTTGCGGTACTCCCTCTGAGTTCCTGGTATTTGGGAAATGGTCACCTCACAGCACCAGCAAGGGTGGGAGAGTTGGGGGAGGGCCCAAACCACCACAGTGGTGGGAAGGGGGGGCCACAGGGGTTCCATTCAGAAAAAGAACAATCGTTGGTTTCAGGCAGCTGAAGTAAGGGCAGAAGGGAAATGAGGTGGCTTAGCCTATCAGACGGGACAACACTGACCCTTGCCTCTAGCCAAAAAAGGAAACAAGTAGGTACAGAAGAAGTAGGCTTTAGCGCAAAATGCTTCTTCCTTCAGCAGCTTTCAGCAGTCTCAAAAAAGATTATCTCCCCATCTCTTGTCCAGCTTACCTTCCCCACTTTCCCAGGAGGTAGGAGACCTCACTGTGATGAAGTGCCCAATATACACCCAATATACGCCCAATATTTCGGTTTCTTTTAGCACATTGAATTTTCTCCAAACCTTTCTAGGAAAACACCCCACTGAAGTCAGAGGAGCAATGTAATTTGCCCAAAGTTGCTATGGTGTCAGGATTAGAACCCAGTTCTTCTGACTCCAAGATCTCTGCTACACTGATTTTAGGCTACATCAAACTAGGGAAAGACCCCTTCACAGACTCTGAAATAATTCATCATAGACCCAGCCATGTGGATCCAGACTCAGCCCCCTGGTCTGTTTGAAACTATAATTGAAAGCAACCGAAATCACTGTGATAGTTGCAAGAAGACAGAAGGATTAAACAAGGAGATCTTGTTGAAGACAGAAAGAGGATTCCTAGGATTGATTTATCTACTAGGGTAATCATGGTTTGTGAATTCTTCTGTAAAAATACTGGTTTATCAAGTTCCATGTGCTTGATGACCATCTATTGCCCATCTATCACAAGAGTTTTCTATTTGCACGTGACCCAATAGCCAGGCCCACTCCATTCCCAAGCTCCATGAATACTGTCAAGATAAAAAATCTTGTTTGGAAGGAATATGACCTTCTCTGGAGTTTCCAAAAAGAACCTTGCAGATGGCTTTAAACTAAAAGGCAACTTGACTTAAATAAGATGAGGGCTTTGTTCTCTGGGATTTGTTTGTTGAATCATTCAGCAAGATCCATGAGGACCTGGTACATGTTGAAGTATAATCTTTACCATTTCAACATAACACAAGTATAACACTGAAAGATAAACTCTGAAAGAGAGGTCTAAACAAAAGTTTAGGAGCACAGAAGGGCAAGGAGTTAATCCTTCCTAGGACTGGGGTGATGCAGATGAGGTATCCTTTGAGATGAATCTCGTAGGACATGGAGGAGGACATTCCAGGTACAAGAAGAACATGATCAAATTTTTGGAAGCTCTGACATTCATTATGCATACAAGGGTGTTGCTCATTTGGTTGGAATCTGTCTCTAATTCTTGTGCCTGCTATCAACTTTCTATATAGTCCTAGGCATCTCACTTTATCTCTGATTTGAAGTCTCAAGTTCAACTCATCTAGGCTATAGAAGCAGAGGGAGAAGGACAGAGCCAGAGACCTGCCTCAGTTTCAGTAAGATGGGATTCACTATTTCATGTCACAGAGGGGTCCTGCTGTTCTTTTTTCATCTTTGCATGAAAACACAGTTTTAACTCAAAGCCTTCAGAGAAAGGATCACAAGATTAGCCAGTGGCTGTCATTCAGATTGTCCATGTCTCAGGTATCTGGTCAAGTTCTCAAGAAAAGAGGAAGTAAAAATAGAAAGGATAGACAGCTGAGAGCAACTGATTGCTGGTGCTTGCGGAGAGCCTGAAGTTGGAATTCCCCTGAGCCTCATTCTGTTCTTTCAGACGGGACCACTTGCAGTGTCTCTCTTTAACTCCGATATGAACTATTTCCACATTCCTTCCCTTATCCACCAAGTCAGATCAGACAGATCTTCTATGGTCCACTGTTTCATGGTTTCCTTTATCATATTGAATTGTAATCATCTATTTCCTTGATGACATCCTTCATAATGTCTCATTAGGACAGCCATCATCTCTCTCCTTTATAGCTGCAGCCTGTTACATAACATGGGAAAAGTAACTGATGAATATGAATAAGTGAACAGATGAATGAGTAAAAGAGAGAATGCAAGATGGAAGATAGTGAGCAAATGGCAATTGCCACAGAGTAGTCCAGGAGGCTAATGTCACAGAGCTTGAATGACACTCTCTCTGGCATTCCAGGCACCATTATGTATGAGTGTGAAGGAGGAACAAGGAAGTCCCAGCGAGAGAAGTACTGCATTACAACTGTCACTGAGACCATATTTTACTTCCCACTGCTAGAATCTTGAAGATTCAGGTGAGTTTGGGGCCATTTTTCTATAGAGATACAAAAAGCATAATCTACTGCTATCTTCAACAGTTAGCTTCAGATGGTGGAGCCAGGATAAGTTCTAGAAGACACAAAAGGAATGATTCTCTGCTGTGAAATGGCAAGATCTGGGCTGGCATGAAATGAAAGTACTGGGATGGTCTCCACTGAACCAAGTACATAATAGTAGGGAAGTCAAGGCAGATAGTGGTGATGATGGGGAAATTAGTGATGACGCTGATGATGATGATGATGATGATGATGATGATAGTGCTGGTGGTGAGGACAGTGAAAATTGTGAACATTTTGAGCATTCTACATTATTATCATATTTACTCCTTACAGCAGCTCTATAAGGAGGATATTATTATCTATTCTCATGTTATTCTATAAATGAAGAAAATAAAACTCTGAAAGGTTAAAGAATTTACTGAGGATCACACAGCTCATACAGCAGAGCCAGGACTTAAACCCAAGTCTGGTTCCAAAACACATGCAGCTAAGCATGGCTGTTCTGTCATCCAGTTTCTCTTATGGATTAATATTTTCTTACTTGGGATATTGACATCTTCATGCTAATAGGCCCTGTATCCTGAATAATAGAGTCAGAGTCATTGATAAGAAAAAATAAACTTCATACCAAACTTAGTTCCCTGAAAGTAAGTCAAAGCATTCATGACAATCTACACTAACTCAATAGACCAAAACACTACTATCCATGTTAACTCAACTGCATATTCTAAAATGAAGGACTATTGCATAACATCTAGAACCTGATTTCAGAAGATAGAAGGTGAGTTCTGATGTGCTGAAATGAATCCAAATTTCCAATAGTGCATATCATACTTCTTGTGAGCCACTGGATTATCGTATATAGATCCCATCAGTTCTGCATGTTGACCCTCTTTATCCAAAGGTAGAACTGAAATCCTTTCTCAAATTTTCTCAAAGTCTTGCTTTGGCAAGAATAATTATTGGGTGCCTGATCTATTCCAGGGAAATTAATCACTATAGGCTTAACTAATTGCCAGCTTTTAAAAGACAGAAAATATGACCATTAGCTATCATTTACCCAAGAGTCAGGGATGGAATGGTCTCATTAATTTAACAGTCTGGTGAATTAGAAAAGACCATAGCTAATAAAAGATGGATTTCTAGATTTCCAAAATATAAGCTATAATAGAATACAATACATTTAACCTCATGTGAAATAAAAAATGTCTTACAGTTCATAGAGCACTCTGAAGAATATTTCCAAATATGACACAAGAACTCCATGAGGAAAATAATAGGCCTATCTGCATTAAAAATAGAAGGGCTTGGAGAGATTTAATTATGTGTTCCAGGTCACACGTCAAATAAGGAACAGACTAAAATTTGAGCTGAGACTTCTAACCCCTCATGCAGTGAGCATTCTGTCACCTGTCCTGCCTCACGCCTTTGGTTTCTCTTCCTTTCTAGTCAACACAGGCATTGCCAACATGGGCAGACAAACAGAACTTATATACAATAAGCAAACCATACAGTAATTTGCTTTTGTACAAAGGAAATGTGAAATTTATTATGGGATATGGATGGTGTATAATCCATTGAGTGCAAAGATAATGTCCTGTTAACCTTGTTATGCCTGGGACTCAGCACAGAGAGAACGTTTGCTGAATTCATCAACTAGCAGTTATTGTTCTATTTGGATAACAAAGTTTGGGGCAAGTCCTAAATCATGAGCCAACTCTCTTCCAATTAGTTGCTCTCTCAAGTCAAATCAAATCAAGAGCTCAGATTTGGGCTGAAAATATTCCTGAACTGGGTCCTTGTAAACTTTCACCGAGAACAATGTCATCTGGTACTTTCAGGATAGGTCTCTTTGAGAGCAATAAAAGGAGCACTGGGTGATATCAGGCTGATGAAATCAGAGCGTGGCTGAGATCAGCCACTGGATACCAAGTCAAGTACTGGCTTCCAGCCACAGCTTGCATTTACATGCAGGACACACTAGATGTCCCTAAGAGAACCAGAGGGTGAGATTAGTGTCCCCAATCTCCAGTAGATGCCCTTGGTCATGGAGGCTGAACAAAGCTCCCATGAGAGCGAATGACATGCCACATTTTCAGAGATGACCAGTTTCCCATCTCCCTTGTTACCACTGACCACTGTTCACATGGGAGCATGCCCGTAACTCATAGCCTAAAGCACTCAATAAGGATGGATGGGAACGAATGGCCAAAGGATTGGGTTTCGTGCTTTAAAATTTAAAAATCTTGATTTTTCTAGCTCTGTGACCTTGGATGAAACTCCTTGAGTCTTAAATTGCTCTTCTGTAAAATGAATGGACACAAAGTTTAAATGAGACGATGTATGGAAAGCACTTAACACATAGTAATGGAGTTGAATTTCATATGACATGTAAAAGTGACATATAACTAAAATTACCCCTGGGAATCCCTTGAATTGTCCAAAAAAGATAATATATGTGTTCTTTGTCATATATGTCAGATTTTATATGATACATAATATTTGATACATATTAAATATATTATAAAATATAATATATAATATTATATTTTAAAATATATTATATATAAAATATAAAATCTGCCTTAGTAATATATACATATAAATATACAATGTAAATAGTAGTATATATGTAGAAATAAGTTTTATAGTATTCCAATTCTAAACAAAAGAGTATATAGTTGAATTTGCATGAGTTAAATAGACATATGAGAAAACCCCACTCTAAATAGAAGCTGAACATTTATGATGTTACTTTCCTGGAAGCAGAAGATGCAAAGAAGCATAAAATGACTGGCAATAGTGAATTAAGCATATTCTCTAATCAGGGCTCTCTTCTAAGTATTGTCTCACACTTCTTCATTTAATTTCACAACTCGGCAATGTAGTTCTGCTATTATCCCCATGTTACTGCTAAGAAGACTAAGGGTCAGAGAAATCAGAAATTAGTCTGCCCCGCAAAGGACACTGTAATCTAGTTATATGGATGAACTACAACCAAAATTGATGCTACGTAAATATCTGTAAGATGACTGCCTACAAGGATAAAAATGAATGGCAGAGGAGTGATACAGATAACACTCCACAAGCTTAGGATTTCAAAGCTGGAAGGAGGCTGAGTACATCTAGTCATATAGGGAAGGAGAGAGTCAGAGTCCAAAAAAGGCTATTCTGTGGCTTTGAGGATGGGTTTTCCCATTCAGATGGTAAGAAAATGGAAGCAAGTGCGTAAATGTTGATTGTGGGATACAGAAATGCAGAGGCAGGCACATGACATTTTGTTTAGTGGATATATAGGAAAGGTGAGCTATAGCTACAGTGGAAATGGGCATGGATGACGTGAAAAATATGCCAAAGTCTTATTGCATTGGTCTCTCCAAGGAATTTGACTGTGAACCTCAGTGACCCACGGAAGACTACTGAACTGTGGAGCAAGAAGATCAGACCGGGCATGTGGAGACGTCAGTTCTACTACTAACCCAACACACTGGAACCATCAAACAGCTTAACTGACCCTCCGTGAGAAACAGTTAAAAACAGTTCTGTGGAGGTCACTTTTACTCAGCAAGCAAATAACTGAACAAATAAGTCCTCTTTCAGGATGAATCTGGACTTTCCAAACCCTTGGGGGCTGTCTTCACACACAACCCACAGGCCCTCTGCTGCATGCCCCTTGCAGCCAAATGACAAAGTCATTCCTGGTGCTCAAGAACAGTATTTGTGACCATTTAATCTTTGATTTTTTTTTTCTTTTTAAAACTCTTGATAAATTAAGTCTTCTGGAAGGCAAATTTCTTAAACTTTTCTCCCCTACACTTAAACTTTCCATTTTCACTGCTTCTCCAAATTGAATTTACATGCATACTTGGCAGACTGTTGACAGTGAGGTAAGCATTTACCATGAAGACAACCATACTTATGATACCTCTATCTTCAGTAGTAAATAAAATAAAGTGTTTTTCTGCCCAATATCTTCTTAGTATACTCACCCTGCTTGAAAAAAAAAAAAAAAGGTTCACTTATTTAGGAAGCTTGTCTTGCAAACCTAAGAACACAAAGAACACAAAGGTTTGATCAAATGGAGCCCAGGTTCATTTGAAAGCACTTGAAGCTAAATGAACATTGAAGTAGTTATTTGTTACATGGTAGCCCCTTATAGCCAAGTGTGATGTGATAACTCAGCCCTATGAAACCTAGTAAATAAAGTCAATCATCATTATTTGTGAACTCCATATTTTTGGATTTTCTTACCTGCTAATATTTATTTGTAACCCCAAAATCAATATAGCACTTTCAAGGTCACTCATTGACAAGTACAGAGTGATGAAAAATTTGCATCACCCACTGTGCATATTCTTAGCTGTGACAAGGAGGTGCTCTGTCTTCTGGTTTCAGCTTTCTTACTGCAAACAAGTATCATTTTCACGATCTATTTACTTATCCTTTTCATGACCTATTGAGCACCGCATCTTTCTCATTTTTATGCTTTTTTGTTGGTTTACTGTTTAAAGTGGCCCCCAATGGTGGTGCTGAAGTGCTATCTAGCATTCCTAATCATAAGAAGACTGGTGTACCTTACAGAGAAAACACTACTGTTAGATAAGCTTTGTTCAAGCATGAGTTGTCATCCTGCTGGCCATGAGATAAATGTCAGTAAATCAATAATATACATTAAATAAGGTGTTTTTAAGTAGAAACACACATAAAGCAAATTTATGTACTGATCCATTGATGAAAATGTGACCAGAAGCTTATAGGAACCTAACTGCATATTTCCTCTAAGAACAATTGTTCACTATTCACTAATTCAGTGTTCATGATGTCTTTAGAGAACATAACTACTGAAAATGAGAATAATGAGACTCAACTGTACCTGGGTTGGTGGTAATGGTGTGTATACAAGATCAGTGATGGGAAGCACTAGCAAGGCAAGGAGAACCCATAAGAAAAGTTTCTAAGGAATTTCAAGACTGGAATAAATTCCTATGAACCAGGGAGTGGCAAAGAAATGGTAATAACATAGAGAAGATGGCAGAGAATAGAGACTAATGCTAAATCTCGGAGCAATACAACACTCCTAAATCTTGCTGCAAACATGACCACTTCTGCAAAATTTTGAATTCAGTTAATTGCTCATTTTGTTTTATATAAACATATACTATTTTCTGGAAGTTGTTCAGGAAATATATTTGCCTTGTAGTTAACTTCATTTTGGAAAACCAAGAATTGCATTACTTTTCTTCTTCTCCAGGGTAAACAAAAATATGAAATATAATCCTGTCTCTTATACAAGTTTCCTTTTTGCCCCAAAGATAGAAAGAGCTGATTCCCAGTGTATCATTCACATTCTTTCTTCTACTTCAGAGGATACCTCCTCTCAATGACAACCTTCCCACACATTAAGACCTAATTTAATTCCTTTTTAGAGAATTCACAGTCATGTTGATACACTAGTTGAGTGACTGCAAACACACACATTGGAATCTACCACAGCCACCTATCAGATTTCTGACCTCTGAATTACTGATTCCCTCGTATCTTAGTTTCCTATCTCCAATATGAGTATTAAATAGGAAAATATATGCTGGCTTCCAGCACACTTCCTGGCATGAAGCAGCTGTTTAAGCTGTGATTCATTATTGAATTTTTCTGTGTATCCAGCACTCTACTCCATGCTGTCCCATTTTGGGCCCTGTGCCCCAATTCTCCCCATGCATGAAATTTGTCTCTGAAATAAGACCCTGAGATCTTTGACAGAAGGAGTTCAACTTGTGTTCATGGTTATCTCAGTCACCTCCTGCCAACTCTGACTTCTGGTCATATGCAGGTTTCTCTCTTTCCTCCATGTCCACTGCCACTTCTCTGTCAGGGACCTCCTAGAAACTCCTCCAGACTCTTGGCACAAATCTCCCCACCAGAGAGCCCTCCTGTTCCATCTCCTTCTTTTCTAACCTGTTATATTGTTAACAGTTATGCGTTCTTGAGCTCCTGCTACCTACCAGGAACAAAGAGAAGCACAAGACACGCCCCTTTCCTAATCTCTGCTAGGACTCCAGAGGTGTTTCTTAATATTCCATTTTGCAGATTAAGCAATTGAGTAAGTTTGAGAACAGCTGTTATGTGCCTGAGTCTACTCAGTAAATGGGGCTCAAACCCAAATCTATGTCTGCTCCAAAGTGCTCTCCAGCGTGCCTTGCTCCCTCCCTACGTATTTTAAGGCCTCTAGCCAATGAGTCTTATTAAGTCACAGAACTGCTCAAAAACATTCCAGGCCTCCTTCTTATTTATGAAGAAAAAACGGGTATCTCTTGGCCTAATATGGAAGATTCTCTATATCTGACCTCAGCCTACAGCCTACGTTTTATCCCACTGTATTGCTTCATGACCTTGGGCTGGCAAACAAAACCATTCTCCACTATTCTTCATGAAAGCTCAGGTTTAGCCAGTCTTTGCGTGTTTAAACGAGACTATTGAGAATGCTCTTGAGGCTGCCACTCTCAATGTCAAACCTTCAAACACATCCTCTCTGTCCCCCAGGGCTCATGTTACACACTGCACTCTCCCTGAAGCATGCACCCTGTTCTCACCTTCAGTGATGCATCTGGTGTCTACTGCATGTCAAGCAGTTTGACCTCCTGTGCGCTCAGTACCTATGGGTGTGACTGTGCCACAAGATAGGCATAGGGGAGGGGCACAGAGAGCAGCACTAGCCAATCAAGAGGGCCTTTCTGAGGGAGGTGATGGCTTGGTTGAAATTGAAGGAGTTAGTAAGAGGAAAACAATCTCTTCTCACTCTGAACATCCACAGTCAGCATTCTTTCCATCTTTCCCAAGATCCCACTTTCTCCTTTATATTATGGTTACTTTTTTCATCCCTACTAAACTGAGAGCTCCTGAAGAACATTATTTGTGACCATTTCATCTTTGTCTTTTTGTTTTGTTTGGTTTGGTTTGTTTTTTTGTCTTTTTTATAAAATAAGTATTCAGTGGTAGATATGAACACAGACAGACTTTGGAATGGGCAAATGTGGATTTGAGATCCAGCTCTACCATTTACAAGCCATGTGACCTTGATTGGACTAAATTACTGTTTTAAGACCCCATTTTCACATGCCAACTAAGCAAGAGAAAAATTCTATCTTACAGAGTTGTTAGGAGAACACCAAATAATTACAAAAATGTTTATATAATGTTTAGCATTGTACCTGCTATACAGTAAAAAATCAGTAAGTGGTAGCTTTGTATTTCTGATGCACAGTCCAAGATTTATTTTTTATTTTACACACCTCTTAGCACAGCACACAAAAATGATCCCATGTGAATACTCACTAACTTGAAGTATCTTATTCTAGCCAGGATATGTGCACATAAACACGATCATATTAAGACCGTATCACAGATATTCTTTTGGCAAGGCAGATTTTTTCTCTTGTCCAAAGCTCATAAAGAGGTGGAAACTGAGGTTGAAAAACTAGTGCTTAATCGTATTGCCCTTTTTCCAGAGTTTGTCAGTTTCTATACAAATGAGCTTAGGAAGTGATTCATTGTTGTCCTGCATGTGTGCACATGTGTGTGTGTGTGTACGAGGTGGTGGGAGAAACTTTCAGTCAAAGAAAGTGAAAATAATCCAGACTTCATGAAAAGTTAAAATCATATCATTCTTTCTAAGCAGCTTTTGTGGTTGGTACTCAGTTTAGATGGTGGTGGTTTTTAATTACCCAAGATAGAGGAACACCCATCTAATAAAGGAAATCCCATTAAATAGTCTCAAGTCAACCTCTTAATTCAGGCAAATAGAAAGAGGCAGATCATGAATTTGAAGGATTTACAAAAAAATGCCATTGTATTACCTTCAAATGCACATGGGAACCTCAGCTACCTCATTACTAATTAAACAGATCCACATTGGAATTCTCTGGATAGAGTGAATATAATAGATTAGAATATTGAGCACATACCATATACCATACACCACTCCAGGGGACCTGGGATGAATGCACACACGAGTGAGACTGAGGTTCCTTTCTGGGTGAGAGAAATATGCCAATACCTAACTTCATTTTAAGACAGAGTGAAGCAGCACAAAATGGAGGCAAACTTTGCAAGCTGTATGAGATTCCAGAAAGGGGCAATCCTTGCCATTGGGGTTGACTACTTTCCTTTTCTAGAGGAGGGACTATTGTGGCTGAGTTTTGAAGACTAATCTCACAGGATAAGTTGAGGAATTCATCCTTGTTGAAAACATATTCTGTGACATATATTTTATATACTATATTTCATTTAATTCTTAAAAACTCTCCAGAGTATTAGTACTATATGCTTATTGTCAAGCTAGAAAGGCACTTTTCCTAAGGGCACACCACCAAAGAGTAGGAGCTTGGATGCTAATATGGGCCTGAATGATCCAAGAGGCTGTGATTTCACCTCCTCTTCTGTCCGGGAGCTCCTTTAAAGCATGTATGAGGTCAGCTATCTGGGAGATGAGGTTAAAACCAACGCACTCGAGTGTCCATCATTGTAACTGAACAATGAAGACACGAAAGCCTTTGTAAGCAGTTCATTCCTGTAAGTAGATTATGCTCACTGCCAATACTGCTTATACTATTCATTACCCTGTATAGATAACTAATTTGCAGCTAACTTATAGCTAATTTACACAATTAATAAGGATTATTGGATTGAATTGAATGGATTTCTCTCTCATCAGAGACAGCGTAAAGGTTAACTTTGGCCGCTCAAACCTAATTGCAATAAATTATATAAAATACTGATTAGCCAGAGATCTCATGAGGTATTCTCAAGGCTCGGTATTAGGGCACCAACCCACCAAGTACTAACACGTAGCTAATTTCTATATGAAAGGCCAGAGAAACACAAGGGAGAATGGTGAGACTGTAGGGAGTAGAAAGCTTAGACTGCTTAATGTTCTTTCCCAGTAGAATGGCTCAGTATATTACAGTGCCTCCATGTAGCAGGGCAGCACGCACCTCACGGATGCTGCTCCTTGGTCTTTTGCACGGGCTCCTTTTCATCTCTCTGAAAAAAAGTCTTTGGTCCTCCCTCTGACTAATCTTCTCTCAACCACGAGGTGATTTCACCTCCTCTCGTGGCTTTTAACACCATCCAACACAGGAAACTTCCAAATTCATATCTCTATACCTCTCTCCTGCATCCTAGACTGGACTATCTAGCTGGCCAGATGGACAGCTGGCTTGACATCTCCACTTCAATGTCTGATAAATGCCTCAAACTCCACACATTCTCACTTGATTTATTATTGAATTACTGCTTTTGCCCTCCCCCTGCTTCCCCTTAGAACCCCTGATCTGCTCCTTCTGAAGTTTCCCCAGTCTCAAGCGATAGGAACACCGTGTGTTCAGTTGTTGCAGTCAAAGGAACCTGGAGTCAACCCTCAATTCCTCTCTATCTCCCATACTCCACCTGAAACCCATCCCCCTACACTATCATCCCATCTACTATCAACGTACTACTCTTACCTCAACCTTTAAAATGCATGTAGGAAAAAAGTCAAAATAAAATAAAATGTAGGTAGAAACTGACCACTTTGGGTCACTTCCATGCTACCCACCTGGCCTGAGCCCACCATCATCTCTTGACTGTGTTTCTGCATTGCCTCCAGTGATCTTCTTGTTTCCATTCTTTCCCTCTACCTTAACACAGTAGCCAGAGGGGTGCCATTGGCTCTCCACCTTATCAGAGTAACTGCCTAAGTCCATACTAGAAACCATGAAGCCCTACATGAGCTGCCCCCCAGCCTACCCTCACACAACTACTTTCCCTCTGTCCTTACATCTTTGCTGTCTCTTCCTTGTCAGGTACAATCTGGTGATACTGCTCTCCATGCTATTCTTAAAAATAACACACATCTTCTCACCTAGGTCCATCATCCCATAGATGAATGGGTCTCAATCTCTTCTGCAAAATGAAGTAATTGGATCAAATGACCTCTCGGGTTCCTCCACAAAGATGTTATGATTTTGTAACTATTTTCACCTGCAGTGATGATCATACAATCCAAGCTCAACAATGACACAATATTATGAGCTCTGATCAATGGCAAAGAAAAACCTGCATTTCCATATCTTTTGCTACTTGTCTGAAAATCAGAATTAGTTGTAATAAGCCACTGTAGTGAGAACCAGAAAATTAATGATGGTCTGTGGATATTTAACCATTTAAATGTTATGCCCATAGGGACTGTATTATAAGGAAAATTATTCTGTTAAATGTTAAGGGAGGGGTAACTGGGTGGCTCAATGGATTAAAGCCTCTTCCATCGGCTCAGGTCATGATCCTAGGGTCCTGGGATCGAGCGCTGCATCAGGCTCTCTGCTGAGCAGGGAGCCTGCTTTCCCCTCTCTCTCTGCCTGCATCTCTGCCTACCTGTGATCTCTCTGTCTGTCGAATAAATACATAAAATCTTTTAAGAAAATGTTAAGGGAGAATAGAAAGATAGGTTTGTATGAATACTATTATAGAACAAATAAAAACGTAAAAATAAACAGAAATATTTGTGGAAGAAAAATCATCAACATCCCAAGAGGTTGTTAATGGTGTAAAAGTCACAGAATTAAGGGTGATTTTCCCCTTTTCTTTCTTTTCTGAATTTTCTAGTGTATGTCTTATTTTGCTATCTTTATAATGAAGACATGAGTGTGTGTGTGTGTGTGTGTGTGTGTGTGTGTGTAATATATTTTAAAATTTTAAACCAGGAGATTGCTTTCTAGCTAGAAATAATACTTTATGTTCTTTCAATTATTGGATCCGTACACTACAGGCAAATTAGGAACAGTAGTTCTTTGAACAAGAACATGGTAATAAAAGATTAACAGGCAATTTCCCTACATTGATGTGAATCAGTCATGCGGTCAACACAGTTAGCAGCCAAGAGCCCGAACACAGGCACTCAGGTATTTTCTTATAACACAGACATGGTTAGTAGTGTACTCATTGATTCAAATGGCTGGATTTTCCAGTGGCACTTGGAGAGGTTCTATATTTTTTTCTCTTCCTGATAATGCCAAAATGCTATTCTCAAGTCAAGGGATAGAATAAGCCTGATCATTCAAGAATATTCATTGAGTTTGCCAAATTGCAATTCAATCTGCCCAGTATTTATTAAGTCTATATTACGTATGTAGATAAGTTACGGATCCAGAGTGTTCCATAAAAATTTGTTTGATTCTTAAACTCCACTTATGCCTGAAATCATATGATAATTGCCTTTCTCTGATTAAGTTATTTTGCTTAGCATAATACTCTCTAGTTCCTTCCACATTATTGGAATTTTTTGATGACTGAGTAATATTCCATTGTGTTGCTGGAGGGGTGGTGGGTGTGGCATGGGATAACTGAACAATGAACATAAAGGGGGGCGTGTGATGTGATGAGCGCCGGGTGTTATAAGCAACTGATGAATCATTGAATTCTTCCTCTAAAACTAATAATAGACTTAAATTAATTGAATTTAAATAAAATAAGGTCATTGTTTAAATGATGAAAATAAAAAGCTGTCTGATTAACCAGTTTACATGCCATCATAGGTCTCTATCTTCTCTTCCATAAAATGGGGAAAACAAGAAGCTGGCTGCTGTGGAAGAAGGGAAGCAAGAAAGGAACCATAGAAGGAATGTCTTACAAGGTTGTTAATGTGTGTTAAGTGTTATAGCAAGTTGTCATAAGATTTGGCTCAAAAATTCAGTCCTTTCTCTGTTCCACAAGTGTCTATTGAAAACTTAGCCATGTAACAGGTCTATGCTAGGTAATATGGACACAACACTGAACAAGGCTCATTCCTGTCCTCTAAAGTAGTGTCTAAACTAGTAGGAGACTCAAAGAAGTAAAAGATTATTTCAGTTCTAAAGGATATGCAACTAGATGTGCAGAAAGCATGATGCTTTGGGGGCTCAGAGAGGACTGGACATTAGGGGGACAAATAACCCTAAATACACCAAAAAGTATTTTTAATATCAACAATAACTTGAGTGCTTGTTAAATGCCAGACACTACTCAGATTATTATAAAAACTTTCCATCTCCATTATCTCACTGATTCCATAGTATTATTAATATCTCTATTTTGAGATAATTGAGACATGAGTGGTTAAGTAACTTCTCCAGAATCATATAACTAGCAATTTTATTGGAGCTCACATTCAAAGACTTCCATCCTGTGTTTCTGACTACTCTGGGCACTTCCTCCTTCATTGGCTACTATGCTTATTAAGTGAGGTAACAAATGTAAATTGCATACAGTATTGCCTTTCCCAGAAAGTATCCATTGTTGACTGGTGTTAGTAATAGCAGTAGTAGCACTAGCAGCAAGAGTAATAGCAAAAGTAGTAAAGGTGTAGTAATAGTAGCACTAGAAGGAATAGTAGTGGTAGTGATAGTAATAACAGTAGTAGCAGTAGCAAAATGAGAAGCTCTCTACAAATGCTAGCAGTTATTATTAGTCTGGGCCTAGGAACATTCTAAGAAAGAAGGTAAAAAGTGCTTTTGTATTTTTGTGTCATATGGTTCCTGCTCTAAAAAAAAACCACCACTTCTTGGTACAGAAGAAGGAGATATATATAATACAGCTGGCAATTTAGAATAAAAACTATTTGTTTCAAGTTGAAAGTTACATTTCCAAGAACCAAATGATTGAGGAAAATGTCATCTTTTAGGGGTTAGTGCAGAAGAGATGTAATGTTAAGTCTTAGGAGCACATGTAGCATGCATATGGCACTATACCAATACACTTCACAAGTAGCTGTTCATCTATTCCTTGCAACCATCTGGGAAGTAGATATTGTATCATCCCCTCTCCACATATGAGAACAATGAAGTTCAGAGAGGGTAAACCTTTTGCCTAGGATTACACACCAGGAAAGTAGCAAAGTCAGGATTTTAACCCAGAGCCATTAACTATGCTCACCTGGCCACTGGATGAAGGTGAGCACAGCCCAGTCAGAGTGGATCAGATGTGGATAGGGAAGAAGGAAAGTCAGGGCATTCTGAGAAGTAGAGTCTCTGGACAAGGGTCCAGGGTAGAGATGAATACAGGGAGGAGTGAGCTCGTCCAGCTATCAGGCTTGAGCCTGGGCCCTGCCCTTTTAGAGCTCCCCACCCAAGAAAAACCACACAGCTGAGATACACTTGTTTACAATATCTTGTTTTTAAGTTGCATTTTGTTTTTGTTATCTGTAGCAAGCTGTACAAGACAAAGATGAGAATACTGAGGGAAGAAAGTTTTTGTTTTTTTATTTTGATTTCTTCCAAAATGTACTCAAAGTAATACAACTTAAAAAAAAAATGCTACCTTGGGTGTCAGACAATATTTAGGGCCACATTAATCACTCATTTGACTCCTGAAGCAACCACAGTACTCAACTGAAGCAACCACAGAAGGCTTATAAGGGCAATCATTCAATCAACAAACATTTATTGAGCACTTAGTCCATATCAGACCACATGCTCAGCAATGTAGACATAGCAGGGAACAAGAAAAGACACCATCCTTGCTCCTCTAGAATTCACATTCTAGTTGGAAGAGAGGGGTGATGAATGTAAAACCAAATAAAGAACATGCCAAGTTGAGACATATACTTGTAAAAATAGAACTAGAGTGACATGAAAGAGAGCTACTCAGGTGGGTGGCCAAGGGTGGCCCTGACAAAGTGATGTTTGAACTGGGAAGGAACTATAAGAAGGAGCCCATGATGAGGATCTGAGACCAAAAGGAGCCAGATGGAAGGAAGAGCTAATGCAAAGACCCCAATACTGATGAAAACTTCAGGTATTTAAGAAACATAAAGAAAACCCATTTGGATCACAATGTGTAGTAGGAGATGAAATCCGGAACACATTCAGTAAGCGGACCAGGGAGGATCTTGTAGTCTCAGTGTAAGGAGCTTGGATTTTACTTTCAGTATCACAGAAGTCACTTGAGGTAAGCTGATCAGAGAAGGAAATTTTTTATTATTGGGAAAAGCATCTCCTTGAAAATTGTGTAGAGAATAAATTATAGATGGCCACAGAAAGGAGGGATACCAGTTAAGAAGGTATTACAGTGGTTAAGGTTGGTGGGAATAGGGTACAGACTAGAATGGTTTTCGTTTATTTGATCATAGAGTTGGGAGCCCATATCTTGGCTCTCTGCTCTGTTCCACTGGTCTATGTGTCTGTTTTTGTGCCAGTACCATGCTATCCTGGTGATCACAGCTTTGTAGTAAAGCTTGAAATCAGGCAACATGATGCCCCCAGTTTTGTTTTTCTTTCTCAACATTTCCTTAGCATTTTAGGGTCTCTTCTGGTTCCATACAAATTTTAGGATTGTTTGTTCCAGCTCTTTGAAAAATGCTGGTGGAATTTTGTTTGGGATGGCATTGAAAGTATAGATGGCTCTAGGCAGTATAAACATTTTGACAATGTTTAATCTTCTGACCCATGAACATGGAATGCTCTTCCATCTTTTTGTGTCTTCTTCAATTTATTTCATGAATGTTCTCTAATTCCTCAAATATAAATCCTTTACCTCTTTGGTCAGGTTTATTTCCAAGTATCTTCTGGTTCTTGGTGCTATAGTAAAAGGCGCTAATTTCCCTTTCTGTATTTTCATTGTTAGTATATAAGAAAGCAACTGATTTCTGTACATTGATTTTGTATCCTGCCACATTACTGAATTGCTGTATGAATTCTAGTAGTTTGGGGGTGGAGTCTTTTGGGTTTTCCATATGAAGTATCATGCCATCTGCAAAGAGAGGGAGTTTGACTTCTTCTCTGTCAATTTGAATACCTTTTATTTCTTTTTGTTGTCTGATTGCTGTTGCTAGGACTTCTAGTACTATGTTGAGCAACAGTGGTGAGAGTGGACATCCTTGTCGTGTTCCTGATCTCAAAGGAAAGGCTGCCAGCTTTTCCCTATTGAGGATGATATTCACCGTGGATTTTTCATAGATATATTTTATGAAGTTGAGGAATGTTCTCTCTATCCTTATACTTTGAAGGGTTTAGTCAGGAACAGATGCTGTATCTTGTCAAATGCTTTTTCTGTATCAATTGAGAGGACCATGTTTTTCTCTCTTTTCTTACTGATTTGTTCTATCACATTAATTGATTTACAAATGTTGGAACAAAGCAGTCAGATATAGAAAAACTGTTCAAGGCAGAAGCAAATAGTATCACTTCTTACTGTAACTATCTTACCTCAGGAGTGAATGTGGGCGTGCTTGAGTAGCTCAGTTGGTTAAGCATCTGCCTTAGCTCAAGTCATGATCTCAGGATCTTGGGATTGAGCCCCACATCAGGCTCCCTGCCTGCTTCTCCTCCCGCCTCCCCAACTTGTGTGCTCTCTCTCTCTCTCTCACTATTTCTCTCTCAAATAAATAAATAAATAAATCTTAAAAACAAAACAAAAACATGGATGTGGAGGATAAGGGAACTTGTGAAGTCCAGGAATTTCCCTAGGATCTGGATTAAGGAACTTGATATATGGTGGTATCAATCAATAAATATGGAGGTCAGGTGAAGAGAAAATTGTTGGGGGTGCTGGATAAAGAATCCATGTGTTCTGTTTGGAAATAATAGGTTAGAAATGGTTATTAGACATCCATGTGGAAATGTCAAGTAGGCATTCAGATATATGAATCCAGAGTGCAGAGGAGAAGACAGGTTGGATAGATTTTGGTCTCAGATGATAAGTCTGATTGGTGACTGGATATGATCACCTTGGAAAAGAAAGGATAGAACTAATTCAAACCATCTCAAAATAGTGTAAGCCTAGGTTCCTCATTTATAAAACAGAGATAATTATAAACCTGTAGGGTTTAATTATAATAGTAATAAACAAATTAAATTCTACTTATATATAATGCCTTAATCTGTCAGATGTCAAGTCCCTGGCCCATTTCAATATCATATCAAGGTCCCATCAAGGCCAGTTTCGCAAAGGTTAGGATTGCTCAAGAGAGAGAGTTAATTGATTTGTAAAGCCAAGATCCTATGATCCCGTGATTCCTATGATCCTATGATTCCACCCCACATGGCTTTCTTTTTCCTTTACCAATTCCATCCCTGATGTGTTTTTACACACCACAAAAACATGCACAATACATTTGGATCATTTCTCATGGGCTGCTAAATCTCAGGTCCTCAGGAAAGAAAAGATCTTCAAGAGTCCTGACCCGGTGGTACATAACCTCAAGGAGTTGCAACTGGCTTGGGTCAAATCCCGTTACACAATGTCAAGTCAAGTGGCAGCTAACTCCCCTTGGCTAGAATAAGTAATGGCTTCCCTTAGAGTCCTGGGTTAATGCCCAGTAGGGTGAGTGGCAGGCAAATGAGTTTTCAAACAATGGGGCACTTGAGGACACCAACATATGTGTGCCTTGAGCTGTCTTCTCTGTCACATTCCATTGTCCAGAAGAGAGGCAGAGTATACAACAATAATAGCTAATATTTATTGAGTGTCTATTATGTATCAGGCATGTTGGGGAACACTTCCTATGTATGACCTAATACTTTCAGAAATCCAGTGATAACTGATACTAATATAACCCCCAGCTTACATGTGAGAAAACAGAGACCCAGGGGAGACCGGTCATTGTCCAAGTCGAACAATTAAGAAGTGATGGATGCTTGAAGGCAGGTCTACTCTCAACCTCTATGCACTATCATCTCTTAGCAGTATAGCTATTAATCCTTTCAACCTATGTCAGAAATACTAACCTCCCATGCATATAATGAGAAGAGTACTGGATAAGGAGTCAGGATGTGTCCTGATCTCAGATCTATTACTTATAATTACGTGACCTATAGTACATCATTTACCTTACCTTCCGTGAGCCTTAGTTCTTCTATCTTCAGAGTGGAGAGAGTAATCTCTCCCTTATCAGGAGTTTTGGGAGCACACAATGTGGTAACTTCATAAAAATCATTTGCCAACTTTCAAGTGAGGAAGTCATAAAAGGTGATTATGCAGTTATGATGACGACATGATGATGATCATGATATTGATGCTGCTGCTAAAGATAGTAGACTACACGCACTCCCTACACACAGACACACAAACTAGGATGAAAGTATCTCGCAACTCTCATCACTGATTATTAATATCTTTAGAATAGTGTCTGGTCCCTAAATGGTGTTCAATAAATATTATGAAATAAATAATGAAGATGAAAAAGAAAGAGTTAAAGGAGAATTCATAGATTCAATCTACTTCAAACATTTGGGTCTGGAAATTGATCACCTATGCATACATAAAGTTAGGCTCAGTAGGGGAATCAAGGTGTTAATAGCAAAATAAAGGTTCAATATCTATGGTTCAGTTTTATCCTTCAGAGACTTTAGGAAAGATCCAGCATAGCTAAAGAACTTCCCCACCCAATAGTTAGCATAGTGTTTGATCACACAGTAGGTTCTTTATAAATGTGTTTTTCTCATTGCCTCCATTTTTCTTCTTTTTCAACACTCCTCCCTTCTCCCCCTTTCAATCCTCTACCTCTGTATTATTTTAGATTCTTTCAGTCATTTCCTCTCTTCTCAAATTTCTTCACTTCTTTTGGTCCCTCCATATCCTTTCCTCTCCCCTCTTTCTCTTTACCCCTCCCTTTCTCTCCCCAGTCACTTTTCCTAGCCCACTATGTAATGAACTCTGTTCTTTATCTTTTGGGTTTCCATTCCTCAAGTCAATACTTAAAGATATCTTGTCCCCCATGGGTTTTCCAGCAAGTCTTACTGGAGCTAATGACAACTGGTCCAGATAGTCATGGGTTCAGATAGAGTAATTATAGGAGTCTTAATAATACTTAGCTTTAGGGAAGCCTGGGTTGCTTCCTTCCTGCACAAGGACCTGGTTGTCTTTAGGACAACTACATCATGGGCTGTCAGAGAGGACATGACAACACCAGTCCTTATTCTCCTATGGATCAGGAAATGGTTTGACTACCCATATTCATTTATCTCAAAGGCCATATACCCGATGGCTGGGCAGGGGGTCAACTGCCTCAGACTCCTTCTAAAAAGAACACAAATCTGGATGTTAGAATTAAGGAGTGACCTCACATTCTCCTTTCTTCATATCTCTGATAATGTTGCTTGAAAGTGGTTCAGATAGACCTCACATCCCCTGACAAGTTAGAGGCAGAGGTGAGGCTCAATACCAGCACAAACTTTAAAATATTCTTGTGAGTCCTTCAGCACTGCCCACCACACTTACACCTTTTATTCCTGTAGATTATTAAACCTACTATGAGCAAGACATCATGGCAGGTTTTGATAAAATAAAGCTGCATCCTTAGTCTCACTTGACCAGGAGAACTGTAGACAATAGAAATGATTTGTTTGCATGGCTTCTCTTTCATACTGTTCTGTCCCATTGAACTGAGTCTCCAGAGGGACATGTCTTACCTCTCCAGAGGCCCTTTCATGACCCTACTTCTGTGAGTCTCTCAAAGTCTGGCAGAATAGGCCTTTTGGGATACTGACCTTTGTTCTTTGAATAACTGTCATTCTGTTCAAGATCAAGGTATAAGGTTACTTCCTCTCCTTAGTACAGACATCATCATCTTTGGCAGTTAATATTCTTTTATTTCTTTGTTATTTTTATTGAGAGTCAAAGGAAATCAAAAGAATCTCCAAATACCTCTATTCTGCTATCTTTGAACCAATCCTGTTATTTTCAAGGTAAGCAAACTGGTCCAGAGACAGAGTTAGAGTCAAGAAATCCTGGGGACTCCTAGGTGGCTCAGTCAGTTAAGCATCTGCCTTTGACTCAGGTCATGATCCCAGGGTCCTGTGATTGAGCTCCACATCAGGCTCCCTGCTCAGCAAGGATTCTGCTTCTCCCTCTGCCTACTATTTCCCAGGCTTGTGCTTGCTCTCTCTCTCTCTCTCTGGCAAATAAATAAAGAAAATGTTTTAAAAAAATATATTTTAAGAATCAAGAAACCCTGGACCACAGTGTGATGCCATATCCTGGCCTCTTGTCTCCAGCTTGATGCTGGACAGAAATTTGGGGAAGGAGAGCTCCCAGGTTCGATGCCTTGATGATAACTTGAGGGGGAAATGTTATGTTGAGAGAGAATGGCCTCCAGTAATTTCCCGCTCATTCTCATTGCTATCCCCAAGAGAGCTCAGATGGTCTCAAAAACTTGGAAGTGTAGTTTAGCCAGCAAGTTAATTATGTATAATTTACTATCTCATTTGATGTGGAGAATCAAATTTGGTGAGAGAATTAGAAGGAGCTGTGGTTTCCCAGTCAATTAACATTTATTAAGACCCATCTGTAAGATAGCTGGACACAGATATAGCTTGTGTCCTTTTCATATGGCAGCGGCAACACCATGTGATAGTCTTAGAACCTAAGCTTCAGAGTCAGGCAACTTTAGTCTCCCTCCTGGATTTGTTATACACTGGCTGTTTGATTTGGGGGTAAATCCCCTAATCTCTATGAGCTTGGATTTCCTTAACACTAAGATGTGAGCAAAAGTTTCTACTGTATAGCACTCTTTAAATAAAATAATGTAGGTCAAATAATTCACGTGGTAGCTGGCACCTTAATGTCTGAAAACTGTGAATAATAATCGTTATCATAAGTGCTAGATTATAATCAGATGAGAGTATTCTGAATGAACCCACTACCTCCTGTCTTATTTAGAAAAATATTCAAAAAATCCTTCAGATGTTTATTCTGCATCTGAGACACTTAGTAAAAGGGCAATAAATTTGCATGTGTGTCCTACTTGGTCCAACACATATTGACACAGATGAGTTTCACTCTTGAATCTGCTCAGTCTTGAAATTTTCTTCTTATGAAAAAAGATTCTGACTTGCCTGTGGTTTTTCCAGTAAATCATTCAAAATAAGGACCTTTTGAATATCATTTTCACCTTCATCTCTTTTTGGTTTAATGTTGAATTTTAGCATACAGCCCGACTGAGTGGACCCCTATTGCATCCTATAATAAATTAACATCACACACGGGAAAGATCACCTCTTCCAATCCAACCAGCCAACACTGGAAAGTGAAGTGAATGGATTATTAATGTGAAAAATCAGTTTGTAAAAATAAGACATGCAATACTAATTTTGCATTCTTTCCCTTTTTTCAAGGTAAATACTTACATAGTAAAAACCATGGGAATATGTAGAGCCAACTGTTAATAGTAAACTCTAAAAAGTGAGACTATAAATTATTTCTTCTTATTATTATTCATTTTTGTATTTTCAGAAAAGACTACAATGAACCTGTGTTGTTTGTGTAATAAGGTAAATAGCACAGTAAAAATTGGGTTTAAAAAAATCCTACTTAATATCGTTCCTGGCAAATTTTAGATGCTCAGTGAATGTTTAATAGTTGAATGAATGGCCCATAATCTGGGCAACTCCTGATGAGCCAATGGTTCAGCTGTGGTGTCATATCCATCATTCTGGCTCCAGCACCAAATGATCCCTTCAGGATAACAAGAGAAAAGGGAGGAATGGGGAAAAAATGGAGAAGAGAATAGAGAAAGAAGGTTTAGGAATGAGGCTTGGTAAGAGACCAGTTACACTGTTCAACAGTGAATGTTTCACCTATAAGGCATTCTATGAACAGGGGACTCACATCTCTTGGGCACTACTTGGACACCTCACAGAGAATACAGTTCCCTACTCCTTTGCAATCTCCAACATGCAAATGGGGAGTCAAACTGACCATCACAAGTGTCATTAAATGACAACGGTTTGAGTAAAGGCCTCCTGACACCACAGCTCTTTCTGAGAAAGAAATAACATTATGAAATGTATGAGTGATATTTGAAAATTCAATTTGATTTAGGGGCTCAGAAGGGTTATGGGAAATAAGAAAGAGGAGAATTAGAACACTGAAAAAAAAAAAAAACTTCAGGGAGTATTTTGAGCGCCAGTAAAATATATAAAACCTACAGTCAGGTAGAATTTATGCATGGCATGAAGGTTCTCGGGAACTAGAAGATAATCAATCTACAAACAATAAATCAATTAACTCCTCCAGTATAGAAACCATCTTATCAGCCCAAACACACAGGCAGGTATTTACCAACAATCTGTGGGAGGAAAATTCTCATTGTGTATTTAGGATGTCATTCATTGTTGTGTTGAGTTCCTGTGTTCAGAGAAGTGTGGCAAGGTCTACTTCTCTTACCTAAATCCCTAGGTTTTTGCCTCCTATCCTGCCTAACCAAAGCCCTATCCTGGAAGACAGGAATTGCTAACAAACTCAAATATTAACAGCAATCTACAAAACTGTACCCCCAAATGCGAAAAGGATGATTTAAATGTAGACCACTGATGCACCCAGAGCATTCAGAATTCAATCAACATGGAAAGAGAGAATTATGTCTCCCATATTGCAATTCTCTACTGAAAGGCAATCTATTTTTCAGATTATCCTTTTATTTTCATCACAGGAACAGGACCCTGTCTTTTAGCCAGGATCTCAACATGCTTCATGGATGTCATGGAGAGGCCAGTATTACTTTACTCTGTTCTTTAGACCGTTCTTGTGCCAACAGTTTAAACAAGAAATAAAAGCTTAATGTCATATTGAGGGCTGACATTTTAACAGAGGTAAGGGCCAAACACTGAGGTGACGCTCCATGCCTCCCTTCACCACTAGCATTTGTTCTCTGTCTGGGAAAGGTTGGGGAAGGGCCGTCACGAACCTTGGAATCCCTTCACCCCAGCCTGTTGTACCATCGTCTTTCCCCTGCACGGTCACCGACTGACTAAATCGGAGAGAGAACGCTGGCTGCCTTGATTCTAAGAACATTTTGGTGTCCTTGAATCTAAGAAGGCTTTGGTGCCCTTGAAGTCGATTCATCGTAAATATCGGTTAAGTGAGATTCGGGTTTTGCCCTTATTTTTATTAGCAAATGATAAAAACATTAACTAAATTACCACGAGCTGCTATTATAAACAAATCCCCCCAATTTACAAGGTTCCAAGCACAATAGAAATTTCTACAAATACATTATCCGAAATGGGTTGTGCTGACCAGCAACTGGTCCGCTGTCTGATTCCAGAGAACTGATTCCTCCATACCATGGCTCTATCATGTTCAACATGGGATCCCCAGGGTTAACGGCTTCTCTGGGTCTGCATTAAGCTGATAGACTGGAAAGAGCACAGAAGAGCCCATGAGAAGAATTCTTTATGTGCTGGGCAGGGAAGTGGGGCAGGTCACTTCTGATCTCATCCTAGTTTAGAGTTCAGTAGTAAGACCAGGTCTAAATGCAAAGGAGGTTGGGAAATGTAGGCTGTGTGCCCGGGGAGAAGAGGAAACAGGTGTGTTAAGCCACTAGCCAGTCTCTATCCCAAAACGGAAATAAGTCAATATCCGCACAATAACAACAAAATGACAGTTTCCAAACAAGAGAGGCCCCGCCTCTAATCACAGCATTTTCAGTCCTACACTAAGACTAGTCCTACAATTGGACTTTAGTCCCTATACAGAAAAAGATTTGGTGAGGTTTTCTCTCTAGCGATGATTTAACCGTCATCACAGGACACCTCCCCCTAAAAAATGAAAATAGGGAGATGCATCTCAGGAGGGAAAAAAAGGGTTTTTAACAACCACAGTTGAAGGGGAAAAAAGCATCAAAATCCCTAATTAGTTTGAAATTTTAATTTACCCATGAGCTGATAAATTAAATGGACTGAACTTATTCAGTCCAGTTAATTTAGGTTTTGCCCTAACCAGTTAATAAGTCAAGGTTATTAAAAGTGATATTGTAGTATATTCAGTATCCTAATGAATCCCTATTTGCCATATATTCTACCTCAGACTAGACCGATGCCTCATGAAAGAAAGAAAAAGAGAGAGAAGAAGGAAGCGGGGGTGGGAAAGAGGAGAGAAAACAGTTTCCCTCATTTTGTGTGTTTTCTCCATCATTTGGACAACTACACTTGGCTTTTCATCTCCTGTGCTCTAATTGCAATGACAAAAAGGAGCTCTGAGTGAAGAAACCCAAGAGTATTTGAAACCAGGTTACAACTCCCTTCAGCAATTTGGTTCTGTAAGAAAATATGCATGCCTGCAAATTATCTTTAACTCCTGCAAGGAGACATTCAGGTCTCGTGGGAATTTAAATTTATTTTGAGGTGGGGGAGGAAGGCATTCTTTTTGCCAGTTTTTAAAACGGATTTTCATGAAAGACAAGTTTCCAGCAGAAAAACACCTGAACTCCGATCAAGCTGAACTGATATTCTTGAGGCTGTAGGATGTCGAGTGAGACAACGGATGGTGCCTGCCTCAGATCAGATACACATACCACCTTGTCCCCTTCCATCTGAGCCATCATCCAACAAATGCAAACACTGAGATGCAGTCATCTCTCTCACATATATTTTAAATATCCCCTGATATTGACAAGGGTAAATTTAATAGATACACTCAAAAATCACTAGTGGAAGTATAATTTGGAAAGTAGTTTTGTTGGAAATTTTATCATGGTGAGAAGCATTCCTTTCTTTCTTTCTTTCTTTCTTTCTTTCTTTCTTTCTTTCTTTCTTTCTTTCTTTCTTAGAGACAATGAGAGACAAAAAGACCGAGAAGGAGAATCTTAAGCTGGCTCTATGCCCAGGGTAGAGCCCAATGCAAGGCTGGATCTTACAACCCCAAGATCATAAACTGAACTGAAATTAAGAGTTGGATGCTCAACCGACTGAGCAACCCAAGCATCCAAAAAAATGTTTTGCGTTTTTAGAACAAATGATTGAATTTCTGACCTCATTTCAAAGGAAATGCTCTTGATTTCAGAGAAAAAAATTCTGATACATGTTCATTGTAAAGCTATTTATGACAACAAATGCTGCAAAGAGATTGGTTAAATCAATCTGGCATATAAACTATAAATGAAGATGGGAGTGCCTGGATGGCTCAGTCTGTTAAGTGACTGCCTCTTGGTTTCAGCTCAGTTCACAATGTCTCCAACCCCACACTGAGCTCCACACTTAGCGTGGAGTCTGTTTGAGATTTTTTTCCCCTCATTCTCCCTCCCCTTTTGCTCTTCCTCCTGATCGCACTCTCTTTCTGCCTGTCTCTCTCTCATAAATAAATAAGTAAAATCTTTAAAAGTTGTTTGAAATCATGCTTTCACTTCAGTCATATGCAAATTATTATAAATTGTAGATTAGTACACTCATAATTACTGATTATTTTTAGAACTCCAGTGTCGAAAACTTTGCAAGCTCAGTCTTTAGCTTTACGTTAATTAGTATATACCCTCTGGATGGCTAGAATATGTATTTTTGTTTCCAATTTCGGGGTCTTTTAATGAATGAATTGAAATTGAGAATGAATTGAAATTGAATTTAAGTATCACTATGAAAATAATGTCACTTTGCAAAAACTTGGAGATAGGTCACAAGATAACAGCGAGTGAAATAAACAGGAAAGTAATTTGTTGGTACAGGGTGTTAACAAAAATGAAACAAAAATGAAAATTTTGAAAGAGGAAAACGTCTCTTTTCCTCATTTTTCTTCCTCCTTTCAAAATTTCACCAAGAAAAAAAAATTTTTAAAGAAAAAAGTTTTGAGAAAAATATAAACTTGACAAAAATTGCTTCTCAGGTTCGTATTGTCTCACACCTCAACTGCTGCTCCCCAAATGCAAGATCATTCAGGTTCTGTGAGGCCAGATGTTAACCATGCATTCGCAATATTTCCTATGAGACACGACAGGGCTCATTCCTAGGAGTAGCGAGATCCCTGGAAGGACTGAGGTCCATGGGGCCAACAACATGTTCTGTGTCCACCCCTACTTCATTATGGAGCCAAGAGGATGAAGTCGATTATGAATTAAAAAAACAGATGTGAGCAAGAATTCTGTTCTTTCTCAACTTTGTGGCGCTCCTCTGCCTGGGTTCTAAAAATTACTTCTCAGTCTGAACAAAGATGGGGCAGCAGAAGAATCAGAATCTGCCTTACACACTCCTCATTACATGTACCATTGACAGAAAAACTTCAGCCACCACAAGTTAACAATCTCTTTATTGCTATTGCGGCCAGAATGCGGTTTTGTCGCTCTTTCCGTCGTAGTGGCACTGAGCCTACCTTTGGTCAGGGTTTTCTGCATCATTCTAAGAGAACTTTTTTTTTTCTCTCTCTCTCTCTCTCCTGCATTTAGTCACATTCTCTGCTGCTAAAAGAAGCAATACTTAGATCCTGTTCAGCAGGGCATGAAAGATCACCTGTGTTCCCAGGGTTTTGATAGAGGAGACTTGCCTTCGAATGATAAAGTATCCCAAGGAAACTGCTTGCCTGTGATCCCAGTCTAGCGCCCAAGTCCTGTCTCCTCCTGAAAATTCGGTATGGGGTTGGGTTGAAGAGATGCAGTGCAAGCTTGCCATGCCTCTTGTTTGGTACAGCTCTATTTCCTTAGAACCTACGAGATGACAGGAAGTGCATTAGCTGCTGCAAATAGGACAGTGGAGATTTGCCTTGAGCAAATGCTTTCCAAAAGTTATTAACTAACTGAGTTCCACTGTATAGTGTGCTACAGGGGTGTCTCAAAGGAAATCATACTTCAGTCTAAGGCAGAGATTCCCAACTGGACCCCCCCTCCCCCAGGAGACAGAAGGCAGTAACTGAAGACATTTTCAGCTTTTACAACTTGGATGGAGGTGAGGACATGGGCTGGGAGTCTATGGGCATCAAACAGGTAAAAGGTAGGATCCTGCTAAGCATCCTATAATATCAGTAGCGTCAAGGTTGAGAAACCCCAGTGTGATTCAAACTTAAGCGAGCAGAGAATCACCTGGGGAACCGGGCCCCATACCCAGAGTTTCTGATTCAGTAAGTCTGGGGTGGGGCCTAAGAATTTGCATTTCTCACAAAGTCCCAGGTGATGCTGCTCTCTGCCGGTCCAGGGACCACACTTGGAGAACTGCTGGTCTGTATTTTCACAGAAGGTATTCCCCCCAGAAAATGATGTGTAAAGGTTGGCAAGTGTTAGCTGGAGAAAAAAGGAAACGATAAGCTTTTTCGGGCAGTTCAGTCAAGAATCCGGAGGTGAGAGGTTTGTGTTCAAGGAACAGAAATAAAGGAGCAGGGTGTTGAATGAAGCTGGAGAGGGAGCCCGAGGCAGATGATGCAAGGCCATAGTGGGATGTGGTCTCTAGTCCATTTAACACAATAGAAAGGCACTGAGGAATTTTTACCAAAGAGAATTTGACCAGATAGTTGGGAGTGGGGAGTAGAGGGGGGCATAATTACAAAAAAGGTAATAAAAAAGCATGGCCTTTGGAATCAGACAGTCCTGGGTTTCCATCCTAGTTTGGTCTCTTACTAATGGTATGATCAGGGCAAATTATTCGACTTCCATGAGACTCAGTTTCCTCATCTGTAAAATGGGACCTCTCATATCCACTTCTCTGGATAGTTATGAGAATAAATGAGATCATGTTCATAAAAGCATCTGGCACACAGAAGGGCTCAATGAATGTTAATTCTCTTCTATTAAGTGTCAATGATGAAAGGACCAGGGGCTCCTCTAGAAGCTAATTTGCATCTCAAAGAGCACACAGCAAAGCATGATGTCAGCAATCCAGGTCTGTCCAAAGAGCACTTGCATCACCTGTGTGTGCCAAGCCTGTGCCAGGACCTGCTGCTGGCGTGTTTAAGTGCAAATTAGGCAACCACCGGCCCACACAAAAATGCTGCAGAGCTAATGCTAGGTTTGCAGATACCATCAGAGGGCTCAGGCCAAAGTTACCTAATTTATTGATGTTTGGATACTTCAGAGGCTCTTTTACCACATCTCTTATTGTTTTGTAGCCTGACAATGGGGAGGAGAAACAGTGCTTGGAACCACAATAAATAATAATACTTAGCACTTAAATAACCTGTGCGTCTTCAAAGTCATTTCCAAACACTCCCAAATTAAGCCTTACCCAGCCCCAGCCTTGGGAAAGTGTCATTATCTTTGTTTCTTCAGCGCAGCAAGAAGAAGGAGGTGATGGTGTTGTCCAAACTCTGGCCAGCTGGCAGTAGAATGGGTTGCTTAATTAAATCCAGGCATCCATAATGAGCCCATTCCAGAAGAATCTGGACATTTCCTTGGACCTTGAGTAGAGCAAAAAGTTTAATTGGAAGAGTTAGTTCCACTCTTCAAGAATCACTTTAAAATAAAATAATAATAATAATAATAATAATAATAATTAAAGAAGGTGGAAGAAGACTTCTGGAGCAGACAGATGTGTTTATGGTATAGATTGTGTTGACGGTTACCAGGTTGTATACTTATCTCCAAACTCCTCAAGCTGTATACATTAAATATGTATGCCTTTATGTATGTTCATCATACCTTAATAAACTGTTTTTTAAAAATTCCTTGTGAGTCTAATTTTGCACAGATGTTCCCAGCATAATCTGAATTAGACTTAATGAGAACAGTTGCTTTGGCCAACAGAGTGCTATCTCTGGTTCCCCAACTCCCTTACTCTGCCATCTCCCAGAAAGCTGGGCAAATGTCAGGATTTTGTGTGCACTTAATAATTATATAATTAATAATGATACTATCTCAAACTTTCCTCATCTGTAAACTAGAGATAATGACACACAGGGTTGTTGTGAGGACAATGTGTGAAGAATGCCAAGTAGGTAATGCACACAAGGAAACATTCTTTATCATTGTTGTGGTTGACACCACAGCTATTGTATTTATATCATTTTATTATTTCCCATATGTTTCCCATATGCTGTTTTATAGTGTTCATAACCATTCTCTTGTAAGGATAAGCAGGTAGCATTATCTTTTGCAGAAACGTAGGCTCAGAGACAGAAAAAGGACTCATCTAAAACCACATAACTAATCACTGCAGAGCAGGGGGAGGAGCCACAGGTTGTCTTTTTATCACCCTACTTCATTCATAACTTCCTCTCCTCCTACCCCAAAGACTTCATCTTTGTGTTCACAATGTCTAGATCTCTGTATTCTCTCCTTCACATTTCTAGAAAGAAAAAGCATCTCTTACCTCCCCCTTCCATAAATCCACAGCAACTCAAGACTTTTATTAAATGCCCCTATTATATGCCATACTCTGGACTCAAGGTCTGTGGAGTATCTTTAAGAGGCTTGTCCTGAGGAAGTTTCATGTCAAGGGGCCCCTGGGTGGCTCAGTCAGTTAAGTGTCCAACTCTTGGTTTGGGCTCAGGTCGTGATCTCCCAGTTGTGGGACTGAGCCCCACTTTGGATTCTGCACTCAGTGTGGACTCTGTTTCAAATTCTCTCTCCCTCTCCCTCCTGCTTTCTCTCTATCTCTCAAATAAATGAATAAAATTTTAGAAAGAAGGGTTCATATCAAGTGGGGAAGATGATCTCCAGCTAGAACAATTGCTTCTTAAAATCAAGATTCAGAAAGAACATTTAGAATGGTCTCCACATGGAACACTACATCAATAACAGTGAAGTACTGTATGGTGACTAACATAACATAAAAATAAATAAATAAATAAAATGGTCTCCACTACAATTCTAGATCTGGGAAATGCCGAGCACCCCCACCTTCACCCCCATTCCAAGGACACCATGTTTTAGAAAGAACATCATACAATTGCCCAAGAAACTCGTTTGTCTCAAGGGGTCAGGTTCTTCAGCTAAGGTGCCCAGAAGTCCTGTAGACTTATTTCAAGGTGGATGATGTTCACTAACATATTACACTGACTAAGTGCACAGGCTTTGGGACCAAATAGATCTGGACCCAAATCCCAAGACACACAGAAGCATGACCTTGTACATCTTACTTAACTTCTCAAAAGCTGGGCTTGTGTAAAATAGTAATGACATATTTTGGGCAGAAGATCTGAAGAAGAAAGTGTATATGAAATGCTTAACACAAAGCTGGACACATGGTTGCTCTCCAGAAATAGCAGCTATCTTTTATTATATTATTATACTATTATTGCTATTATTATACCATGATATTATTTACACAAAATTTGAGTTAGTCCTCCTTTTTTTTAAAGATTTTATTTATTTATTTGAGAGAGAGACAACCCGTGTGCACAAGGGTAGAGGGAGAGGCAGAGAGAGAGAGAGAATCTCAAGCAGACTCCACACAGAGCACAGAGCCAAGCATGGGGCTCATGCCTACAACACTGAGATCATGACCTGAGCTGAAATCAAGCATCAGGCACTCAACCAACTGCACCAGTCTGGTGCCCTACTTCTGCTATTTCTCCTGTATGTAGTCTTAGTGAAAACTGATTGCCTGTCTATGGTAACAAAAAGAGGGTCCTCGAAAATAATACAGCTATCCATGATGAAGTTGCATAAATTAATTTTTAAAAATATCTGTGCTTGTTGGCTGTTGATTGCAATAGCTCCATCTGGAAGCATCCATCAGCATCAACTGATGACCATTAGAAGTAAGAAGAAACAAGCTCACAGGAATAGAGCTGGAATCAGATAGTGCAATCCCAGCTCTGCTTTTTACTAGCTTCATAGTCCTGGGAACTCAGCTGCTCCCCAGGGCTCTGTCCCCTCATTTATAAAAGGGAAAAATTAAGATCAACTTCCCTGGGTTATTGAAGAGTTAAGAAACAATATGCGGCACTTGACAAATGTTACTAAAATACTAATAAAATACGAATATTTTACTGTTCTTAGAATAGAGCTAGCTTTAATGAATAATAACCTGGACAGCATACTAGTAACTATTTTGTAAATATAGTTGTTTAAACTCTTTAAAATAGGCAGTTCGGGGAAGGCAGGAAGAAAAGAAAGAAAGAGAAGAGGAAGAGAGGGAGAGAGACAGGGAAGGAGGCAAAGAGGAAGAAGAAAAGGAAAGTGAAGAAAGGGAAGGGAAAGGAAAGGAGAGGAAAGAAGAAAAGAGAAGAGAAGAAAAAAAGAAGAAAGGAAGGAAGAAAGAAAAAAAGGAAGGAGGGAGAGAGGGAGGAAAGGAGTAGGGAAAGAGGGGATAGATAGACATGATAGATAGATGATAGATGGATAGATAGATAGACATGATAGATGGATGATAGATGGATAGATAGATAGATGGATAGATAGATAGATGATAGATAGATAGACATGATAGATGATAGATAGATGGATAGATAGATAGATAGACATGATAGATAGATGATAGGTAGATAGATAGATAGATAGACATGATAGATAGATGATAGATAGATAGATAGATAGATAGATAGACATGATAGATAGATGATAGATGGATAGATAGATAGACATGATAAATGATAGATAGATAGATAGATAGATAGACATGATAGATAGATAGATATGATAGATAGATGATAGATAGATAGATAGACATGATAGATGATAGATAGATAGATAGATAGATAGATGGATGGATAGATAGATGATAGATAGATAGATAGACATGATAGATAGATGATAGATAGATAGATAACTATTGAAAGTACCAGAGGGAAAAGGATGGTTGAACTTGAGAAAGAAACTGTAGGAACTATCCCACTCTGTGGGCTCCAAAGAAAAGAAAAATCCTTTAGGGATTGAAAGTTATGCCCGCGACCTCTGACTTCCCTTCCAGCTCTCAGATTCCGTGACTGTCTCCAAGGAATGGACACGGTGATGATTAACATTCCCTTTTCCCCAAGATGGGTGGTGCACGCTTTCATCTTTCAATGTTTATAAATGCCTTTGAAAATGGAATGTGCCGCATACATACTATGAGCTATTATTAATATGGTGTCCAAACACCTCTCTCCACATGATAGTTAAGGAACAAAGCAACAGGGGTATGAGTGTTTGAGAACTTTCCGAGTAAGCATGTGTATGTGCACACACCCCAGTCAAGGAATGTTCTTTATTCTCACCCTGCTTTGGGAGAGGCAGACTATCTCACAGGGGCCAGCGATGTAACAGAATCGGGGACATGCAAGGGCCTGAACAAGAAGTGGGTGGCAAGATCATAGTATAATTGATCAAAGCCATTTTCCTGGGCCCCCTCTGGGCTGCAAGTCATGCTAAGTGCTGTGGAGAATATAAAAAGTTAATGATCACAAGCCCTGATTGGAGCGCACATATGACAAAGACCATGACCCAGTTTTGAAGAAGTCTGTTCTCAGAAAGTGGACTTATAGGCCGGTTGACCAGGCCCCAAGTGCAAATGACCAGCAGACCTGAGCAAGGGGCAGATCCTACTCATAGATAACCAGGAGTAGGTCATCGAAAAGTTCTGCTGCCACTGCAGAGGCTGTGGTTCTAAAACAATTTGTTCATAAATGCTTTAAGAAATCCAGTGGAGGGGCTCCTGGGTGGCTCAGTGGGTTAAAGCCTCTGCCTTCGGCTCAGGTCATGATCCCAGAGTCCTGTGATTGAGCCCCACATCGGGCTCTCTGTTCAGCAGGGAGCCTGCTTCCGCCTCTCTCTCTGCCTGCCTCTCTGCCTACTTGTGATCTCTGTCTGTCAAATAAATAAATAAACAAAATCTTAAAAAAAAAAAAAAAAAGAAATCCAGTGGAAGTTACAAACCTCTTCCCAGAAAAAAATTGCATGCAGATAAAATCTCCTACTGTGTGTCTCACCTAGCTCACAGATTTCCTGAAGCTCTGACCTCCCTGGGCCCTTTTCTGCAGCTCTTGTGCAGCTAAAACCTCTAAGTTGTGAAGTCAGCAAGTTGAACAAATTCAAAGCAGAGACCATATCTTGTCTAACTCCTGGGCATCTATCATGGTTTCCAGGGCATGGTGTACCTAAAATGAACCCTTATTTAATAAACCAGCACGGAATTAAAGTATTTTAATGAGCAATGGTTCTTCCTTTAGCTATACTTTATATAGTCTTCTTTACTTGTTTGTTTTCTTGCTTGTACTTCTCAGGAACTTGACCTCCAGAGTCTACAGAGCCAAGAATACATGATTGGACACTTGAAGCACCCAGAATCATTTCAAGAACAAGGAAAGGTTGAAACTTTTACTCTCTTACCCCAACACAGGATGCAAACTCTGTCTTGAAGAGCATTAAGGGACCATGTGTAAATTGCAAAATCCACGTCTAAAATGGCCACATTGAGATGTATCTCTAGAAATCCCAGAAGATCAAAGCTGTGTATCATTCCAGCCTTTGATCTGTGTGAGCAGAAGGAGCGCAGCACACTTCCTAAACTTCCGAGGGTCCTTCCAGCATGAAAGACAGGAGTAGGTCACACTTAAACTCTCCCTGGTTGCAGGATTAGCCCCCCCCAATAAGACAAAAGCCTCTCGCAACCGTGCCCTGGGAGAAACAAGTCCTATCACTCAAGGAAGATCCTCAGTCCGAAAAGCCAAGATGGCAGGAGAGAGGCAAAGTCTGGAGAGAGTAAAGAGAGAAGGTGGGCGGGCCAGAGGACCAGAGGAGGGCTTCCGAAAGTCCTGGCTTCTGGTTTCATCTCTTTCTAAAGTAGACTTTGCCCACCCCCAATAGGTAAATAAAACAACACCATATGGGTATGACATTATGCAGATGAGAAGGCTGAGACACGAGACCCTCTAGGCTGCTGAAAGCTATACCGAAAGCCATGTGTGCATGAGGTCCCAGTACCAGCCGCCCCCACCCCCCGCCCCACCCTGCCAGCACCTTTGCATCCGCTCCTGGGCTCAACCCTTGAGGGCTTCCAACTTCCGGCCACCTTGAGGGACTTTTTGGTGAAGTGCCACAGAAGATAAAATTAGAAACGAGGAAACGAGGCTTCCTTTTTTCCTCCTCTCTCTGTTAGTCACACACACACATCAGCTCTGACTGAGAAGCACCCTTGTACGAGCTTTGGGTGACAGACACTTGCGTGAGCTGTGCTTTAGTGGCTACCTGCGCCCCTCAGACCTCTGCTTCTTCACCTCCCCCCTCCCCAGCCAGAAGAGGACGCTGCCCGGGCCCCATGGTCTCACCATGTCATCTGTTCCCTCTTCTTTCTGAATGTGTGACCCTAGCAAATGGCTTAACTTCTTCAACCTCATCTATAACATGGAAATTAGAAAGAAAGAAAGAGAAAGATAGAGAAAGAAAGAAAGAGAGAGAGAGAGAAATCTGTCCCCCTGCCATGTTGTTTGAAGGCCCAAATGCAACAATGTGGGTGGCATCTGGGAGCCAGCTGGGTACCGACTTCACTGCAGAGATTGTTGCAGGCAAACCACTGTGAGCCAAGTTCTTCAGGCTGATGACTTCCAATTCAGCCTCAAATATGCTCCCTGAGGGCCAGGTCCTGCTGCGCTGGTCACTCACTGTGGGGTCTGCGCACCCCCCTCCCCCGCAGGTAGTCCAAAAATGTTGCAGCCTGTAGGCTAAGGATAAAATATTCACTGATCCTCTCCCAACAACAAGGCCTCTTACGTCATTTGCATTTATCAAGAGGCAAAAAGAAATCAGGAGTTTTCTATTGTCTTTCCATGAGGGTCATGGCTTGATTCATTGGTATGTAGCTGTCACTGGCTTTGTGGGGATTCTACCTTTGGAAACTACCCAGAGTTGGAGCATGGTGGCAAGCCTACTGAAATCCTCTGACAGGTGAGTCTGCAGGAAGTCCTGGCAGCTCCCTCAAGTGTGGCCACACACGGGAGAGGCTTCCCGGTGGTGCACAGATGAACGTTTTCTATCTGTTGATGTTTAGAAGCATGTTTTAAATCATTACAACAACTGACAGCTATTTTCCAGTTGAAGTGGTTTTCTTCTGTATTATTTCTATACAGATTTTGTTTTAAGAAAGAGTTAATCTACAGAAAATATGAAAAGGAACAGTAATACAGATAGTTTCTAAGTGAGTCTAAAATCTAGAGTTGGTATTCAAGTTGTTTGTTTTTGAGAAACTATGGACAGTTAGGAAGAGCTTTGAAGGAAAGGTGAGGCATCTGGCCCCAGTTCTGTCTCATTACTTTTCTGTGAACAGGGAGTCATACCATAGGACATCCTTGTGCCCAGATTTCCCAGTCAGGGACAGTGGGGAGGAGGCTCCAGGTGGGACAACTAGTCTCTCTCCCACCACACCTTCTTATGGAAAACATCCTCAGTCTTTCAAGTTTACTCTACCCATAGCCAGCTCTGTGGGATGTGCCTCTCCTTCTGCCCAGTTCCTGTGTCATGATGCACAGGCTTCTTGGGAACCAGCCCAGGAGAGTGATTATGAGCCGGAGCTTTAGAGCAGGGCTGTGGGCTCCATATTCCAGCTCTGCCACTCTCCAGCTGTAACTCCATTTCTTCCTCTGAAAATAAACTATCTCCCTCATAGAACCATTATTAGAATCCAAAGAGTGTACGTCGTAGAGTGTGTACAGTGATTCTAATCTCATTGTACAGAGTAAGGGATTGAGACTCTGAGGGAAAAAAAATAGGTGCACCCAAGATTACAAAGTGCATTGGTGGCAGAGCCAGAACTCGAACATTTCTTGAACATTGATATGCCTGGCAATATCTCTGTTTGGCCACCATACTATGCTCTATTAAAAAAAAGTTAATGAACTTTTTTGTGGTAATCTTTTGTAATATATACATATTTCAAGTCACTAAACTATACACCTTAAAATTACACAATGTTATGTATCCATTATATCTCAATAAAACTGTAAAAAAAATGTAAAATAAAACTGTAAAACATTTTAACTGACAGAATTTTTTTAAAAAAAATATATTCAGGAAGGGGTTGAATGACTAAATGAAAGACTTGTTTCTCCAGGAAAACACACTATCAAGTTTCCAGAAGAAAGATTTGATGGAAACCCACCACCCTCTGTGCATGCACCAGTGGCAATCAAAATAATGCCAATTATTACTGAGGAGGCACTCAGAGCAGGGGTCTCTAAACTGTAGTCAGTGGACCACATCTGACCAACCATATGTTTTTGTAAATAAAGTTTGTTTGTGTGTGTGTGTGTGTGTGTGTGTGTCTCCTAATCCACTTTTATTTTGTTAATTTAATTTAAATTTTTTTCAATGTTCCAAGATTCATTATTTATGTACCACACCCAGTACTCCATGCAATACGTGCCCTTCTTAATACCCACCACTAGGTTCACTCAAATCCCCACCCCCCTCTCCTTCCCCTCGAAAACCCTCAGTTTGTTTCTCAGAGTCCACAGTCTCTCATGGTTTGTCTCTCTCTCCAATTTTCCCCAACTCACTCCTCTTCTCCAGCTCTCAGTGTCCTCCGTGTTATTCCTTATGCTCCACAAGTAAGTGAAACTATGTGATAATTGACTCTCTCTGCTTGACTTATTTCACTTAGCATAATCTCCTCCAGTCCCGTCCGTGTTGATACAAAAGTTGGGTATTCATCCTTTCTAATGGAGGCAGAATATTCCATCGAATATATGGAACATACCTTCTTTAACTGTTCATCTGTCAAAGGGCATCTTGGCTCTTTCCACAGTTTGGTAACTGTGGCCACTGCTGCTATGAACATTGGGGTACAGATAGCCCTTCTTTTCACTACATCTGTATCTTTGGGGTAAATACCCAGTAGTATAATTACAAGGTCATAGGAAAGCTCTATTTTCAATTTCTTAAGGAATCTCCACACTTTTTTCCAAAGTTGCTGCACCAACTTGCATTCCCACCAACAGTGGAAGAGGGTTCCCCTTTCTCCACCTCCTCTCCAACACTTGTTGTTTCCTGTCTTGTTGATTTGGGCCATTCTAACAGGTGTAAGGTGGTATCTCAATGTGGTTTTGATTTGAATCTCCCTGATGGCTAGTGATGATGAACATTTTTTTCATGTGTCTGTTAACCATCTATATGTCTTCTTTAAAGAAGTGTCTGTTCATCTTTTCTGCCCATTTTTTGACATGATTATTTGTTTTGTGTGTGTTGAGTTTGAGGAGCTCTTTATAGACCTTGGATATAAGCCCTTTGTAGGGTCATTTGTGAGTATCTTCTCCCATTCTGTGAATAAAATTTTATTGGAACATGGCCATACTTTTTCAGTTCTATAGTGTCTATAGATGCCTTCATTCTATAATGGTAAAAGACTGACATGACTAATACAACAGACAATATGATTGGCTTGCCCAAGGCAGGGTCCAGTCATCTCCAGTCTATGGATTTCTCCTACATAAACAAAAGAAGATTCAGGAAGGAAGGGTAGTTCATTCAGTGCACACATCTTCATTTTGTCTATTTGGCATTCATGCATCAATGCCATCAGAGAAAAATTTACATGTATGGAAGCAAGATGTATCATAGAACTTACCCATCTGAGAATAAATCCTCACTTGAAAATGTTTTTCTGATTCTATAAAGATCACAAAAGATTACTAATACTATAGGTCCAAGTTATTCAAAATTATATTTATATCCTTAAGATCAGAAATGCTGAAAGGCGACATCTTAAGCCTTCAAGGGACTGTGGTTGATCTCCAGGTCTAACAGAGGTCTTCCCTTGGAACCAGAAAACCCAGGGAGGGGCCAGAAGGGTAAAAATGTAGACTGCTGAATCAGCATCTGAATAAATGAGAAAGAAGACTCCTTAATTCCTAGATCCAGCTGCTTAGAATTTTCTTAAAGCCTCTGAGGTTATGCTCATTGGGAGGTTGCATTATTAGTCAGGAAGTACTCACTCTCCTTTCCCCAGCACTCTGGACAGGGCAACACCCTGCTCAATGACTCCAGTCCTGGCCAGGTGACTTGGTTTGGATGGAAGAGATAGGAAGTTGGTTTTGGATGCTTTGTATTTCCAATCTCTCTCTGCCCCTGCTACATCCACATGAGAAGTAGATGTCCAAGTGGCTGCTGTTTTTCAGCCTGTGTTCAGGAATGAGAAATGAGTGGGAATATTCTTACAACTGACATGCAGATAAAACCCTATCCTCAGACCAAAATTGACCAGCAGACCCATGTGCAAGAGATAAAACTTATAGTTAGAGGCCATTGATATTGGGGTTATTGGGTGCTATAGTTAATCTGACTAATACAGTTCACGTCTTTATTTGCCAATGAGGGTGTGGAAATGGTTGGTTTATGGTCAGATGTGTAAATTAAAACTCTTAATTAATGATTAAACAGTAATTAAATGCCCTAACAAGTCAGTGTCAGAGAAAGGGGGATTCTTGTCTTGTGATCCACTACCCTTATGCTGATTGGCTCATTCATTCACCAGTCACTCTTCTTAAGCATTTGTAAATTTAACATTCTAACCTAATAAACACTTCACTCCATGAAAAAGTCCAGAAATTATTACCAGGAAAAAATCCAGATGAATTATTTGGGTGTGAAATAGATATTAATATATCAGCATTATACCAGATCTCCTCAGAAATGCTCTGTGAGGTCACAGCAAGTCGAGTCCTAACGGTAAATACAACCACATCTTATTTTTCAGCCTGAGAGCTGACATTCACATGCTACAGATGCTGTTTTAGATTATCTTTCTAAGAAATCTAAATGGTCATCTAGGCTGGCCAGCTACTCCCTAGATGACTCAGAAATATGTTCAAATTAGGCAATTAGACTACACGCTTCTCACCCACTAGCCCGTTAGACAGCTAATTTTTCAAATATTCCTAGAACTACAAGATTTTCACGTTATATGCTTCAAGCTTCTAATTAATAAAGCTGGAGTTTGAGGATCTGAAAGACCCTGTTTGGAACCTCACCTCTTGAAACAATTAGTGCGTGGCCTTGAGAAAATTATTCAGTCTCTCTAGGGTTTGTGTTTTCTATCTGCAGTATGAGGATAACACTACTATTACTTCAAAAGACAAATGTGGAATTGAATGAACACAGGCACTCAAAGAGAGGTAGGATGGAGCTTTGGAATAGCCCCACAACTGTTAACTTAGAAGAAACAGTTGGTTGCTAAAAAACATGTGAGCCTTGAAATGAATCTCCCAGCCCCAGTGACAGCCCTATATAGCTTGGGTAAATCATAGAACCTCTTGTTTCCTCATTTGCCAAGTCAAAAGAAGCCAATGAGAAATTTTCACTTATGTTCCAAGGGACTGTCATTGAATCTGGACAGCAGAAATGCTCCAGGCTTCATTTATGCTCTCCAGCCTCCAATGAGGAAAAAGAAAGTGCAATATAGTGAAAAGTATAGGACTAAGAACCAGCAATTCTGCTTCCAAATAGCTTCTCATAACCTGCTCATAATAGAGGCTCGCCTCTGTTTTCTCACCTGTAAACTGCACGTGGCCGCTTTTGTACTGCCCATATCCCTGGGCTATCGGGCTAATCAAATGACATAATGCATGCAGAAGAGCTCCATAGCCCACAGGAGCCTCTGCATTTGTCAACAGCTGTGGGAAAAAACAACAGGTTGTGAGCACTGATCAGGTCCTAGGGATAGTACTGAGAAAATGGGAAGACAGGGCAGGAGTTTGAACTTAGCTAAGCTCTCCTCTTTGGGTCTGAATGTACAAAACATCAAAGATTCCACCAAAATTACTGGATCATGCGACAATGTGATTACTATACATATATTCCCAGAGACAGCAAAGAGAGGACAAGAGGAAGGGAAGAAATACCAGATTTGTTAGAGAGGAAGGAGGGGGCAGAGCTTTAGAATATGGGTCCCATTACCTGCTTCTGTTCCTGAATATAACACTTCAAAGCTCCATGACACTGGCAAGATAACCAAACTTTCTCTGCCTCAGTTTCTTCATCTCTAAAGTTGTAAAGATTATATGAGTTACTGCAAGTGCTTAGAACTTGAGGGTTTCCCATATAGTGAACACTCAACATGTGCTGTATTTATTCATTCATTTATTCCACTCAACAAATAGTTATTGAGAATTCACTCTGTGCCAACCTCATTTGGGACTGGGCATAGAGTCATGAACAAAACAAAATCCTTGCTCTCCAGTAGCTTGGAGTTGGTTCCAGAGCATTTCCAGAAAGACAATAGACAAATTAATATAAAGTAGATGGCAGTTCATGATAAATACTATGGATATAAGTAAGATGGGGTAAAGGGGATATGAGATTAAGGGGTTGCAATTTTAGGTCAAGAGGCCAAGTAGACTTCCTTCATCCCGTACTATACTAAGCATGTAGGTGAAAGTATGACAGGCTGTCAGGCTGCCCCCTCAGGATGGAGGCACTCTTTCCATGGCTCCCAGGAGTTCTTGCTATTACCCCCAGATTCAGCCAAACAGAGCTTTCATCTCATGTCCTTTCTCTGAAGGCAGCCTGCATCTCTGATGGTCAACACAGATGCACAAAAGCCCCATCACTTGTCCTCTCCTTGGACAACACGGAAGAGGCAGCCAACTCCAGGGTTCCCTGTGGGATTGCCAGAGGTCTCCACTGAAACTGTATCATGGTCCAACTCCTTCTTCTGCCCATCACAGATGTTGTTCCTGACCCTGCTCCACAGCTAGATACTCCACGCAAATCTCGGATTCTCAGACTCTCTTTCCAAGAAAATCTGACTTATGACCAAGGCTAAGTAACTTGTACAATATCTCTTTGAACAGAAAGTAGTAGATAAAGGGTTTGGTCCTGGGGCTGCCTGCCTCTGTGGCTTTGAGAGTCTTCTGTTGTAATCAGAAGTGGTACTAGATTCTAGTCTGTTCAGTCAGTGCAGTAATAGGAAAACTGCTTGGAATTTCTAAGCCATCCAGAGCATGTGGCTGTGGATAAGAAAAAGGAGAGGACGTGTTAATGTCAAGAGCTGAAGACATTGCATCCATAGAAACCCCATGATGTTGAAAGTGCATCAACTCATTTTAAAAAGAAACATGTAATATTTTAGAATTTGACTTTTTTCTACAAATTCTTAGTGCTTTTGCCATAAGCATACTATTTCTTGTTTTATACGAATTAAAAAAAAAAAACTATTTTTAAGTAAGTTCTATCTTTAGCCCAGTTTTTCATCCGGTGTGTTTTTATGTATTTTAAGATGTCATTTATATCTTAGGATAAAGTGACTTTTGGGGAGCCCCAAAATATGATCTTCCTCCCGGTCTCAAGGATGCATTTATTTTTATATCAGATGCCTTGAAGGACACCTGCCTTTGGCTTCAACCTAAATCCCAGATGCAGCAGTTCCAGAAGCTGGAGATACAGTAAATAGGTATCTCACACAGGGAATGGGGGGGGGGCACAGAAATTCCTCAAGTGTTAAGAAAATTTTCCTGAAACAATGTCACAAGCATCTGGATGGGAATCTAGGACCAATGAGAAGGTTAGAGTCATGAGAGTAGAATCTTACAAAGACAAGACAAACAAGGGATGCCTGGGTGGCTCAGTTGTTAAGTGTCTGACTTCGGCTCGAGTCATGATCCCAGGGTCCTGGGATCGAGAGCCATGTCGGGATCCCTGCTCGGCTGGGAGCCTGCTTCTGCCTCTTGCACTGTGTTCCCTCTCTCACTGTCTCTGTCAAATAAATAAATAAAATCTTAAAAAAAAAAAAAGACAATCAAAACTTCTAGGACTTCAGGAGAACCAATTCCAGATTCACATAACTTTTTTTAAAAAAGTGCTTATCCTCGGGACGCCTGGGTGGCTCAGTTGGTTGGACGACTGCCTTCGGCTCAGGTCATGATCCTGGAGTCCCGGGATCGAGTCCCGCATCGGACTCCCAGCTCCATGGGGAGTCTGCTTCTCTCTCTGACCTCCTCGTTCATGCTCTCTCTCACTGTCTCTCTCTCAAGTAAATAAATAAAATCTTAAAAAAAAAAAAAAGTGCTTATCCTCAGAACCCACTCTAGATACATGTGTACAAAATAAATTCTCATGACATGGAAGAGAAAATTAAATTCACCTTACAAGAAAGAAGGTATTAAATACACTGTAAAGCTATGAAAGCTGAGATTCAGGATAGGTAAGTGACTTCCTAAGGTTTACACTCATGAGTTGCAGAGTGAGTACTCCCAGCTATGTCCAAAAGCAAGATTTCGTTTTTATAATGATTGGAAATACAACTCAGGAGGTAAGTATCCTGTTCTCTCATAGTTTTACCCTTTGCAGGCCAGAGATGCAACATTGAAACCTTGTTAAACTGGACTTCCCTGGGTTTATCTTCGAGTCCCTGTAAAAGTATCATCCACTCTGAAGGTATTTGCAAATTTCTTTTTTTTTCTTAGATTTTATTTATTTATTTGACAGAGAGAGAGCACAGGAGCAGGGGGAGAGGAGGGAAGGGGAGGGGCAGGCAGAGGGAGAAGCAGACCCCCGCTGAGCAGGGACGCTGATGTGACACTCCATCCCAGGACCCTGGTATCATGACCTGAAGGCAGCCATTTAACCAACTAAGCCACTCAGGTTGCCCCATGAAGATATTCGTAAATTTCTAATATGTCTTCTGTCTTTGGGTCTCCACCATGGCATTAACATCAGGGGCTAAACTCTACATTACCAAAGCCAACATATAAATTGGTACAAAATTTCTAGCTGCACAGCATTCTTCGGACAAGTTCCTATCTGGCTGAGAACCAGTGATAATAATAATACATTGGTTCTGATTAAGAAATGATTAAAAGGACAAATAATATCTCTACTAAGTATTAATGACTCTGAATTGTACTGATGTAGTGTTGGTCTCTTTCCATTTCAGAATCTTATAGGAGCATCTAAACCCTTATAATACATCAGAGCAAATGTTACCTACCCTTCCACTGAAATCTGTAAGCATTCAACAGGTTCCTATCAAGCAAAAATATGAAGCATGATATTGAAATATTATTTTTAACTTCTATATTCTTTATGTTGTGTATCTTCGAGCATTTACTCTCATCAAGCTTCAGCCTTTTGATCTGCTAGAGATACCTAGGGTGGTGCACTTTTCACATGGAGCTAAGGTAAGCAACAAATCATCCCTTTGGCTGGGTGGTAAGGTATTTGCTGAGTTATCCTGAAAACCTTAGTTTGGAAATTTGCTGCTTAATGAGAAAAATGCAAATCATGTTCCCTCTCCACCTATCAATGCTCAGCAATCTTTGAGAGTTACCCATTGCCCAGTGCAACCACTAATTTTGGTCCTTGAGGCCTTTTATGAGCTGGCCTTAACCTCCTATCTCTCTAGCACAGCCTTCCTTCTCACCACAGTCTAAGATACCTCTAAAACATGGGGCCCCCAGGTGTCTCAGTTGGTTGAAAGCCTAACTCATGGTTTCAGTTCAGTTCATGCCTGATCTCAAAGTTGTCAGATCGAGCCCCATGAGAGGCTCCACTCAGGGGGAGTCTGCTTGAAATTCTCTCTCTTCCTCTCCTGTACACCTTCCCCCATTCAATGCATTCTCACACTCTCTCTCTTTCTAAAATAAATAAATACAATCTTTTTAAAAATGTATAAATATATGCCTGAAACATCATCAACTTTCCCTTTGAGTCGCTCTGTTCAGTCGGCTTTCCCTGTGAAAAATGCCCCTTGCCCTTGCTTCTATCTGCCTGGTGAAATCAAGTCCATCATTTAAAGCCCAACTCTCAAATATCCCCCTAGGGAGATTTCCCCTACCGCTCCCTTGCCACCTCCTAACTTCCACAATACTTTGTCCATATCACCAACCAAAACCAAAGGGGTTTTGGCCCTGCTCAAAGTCACCCCTGGTACGGATGGAATCGTGACCCAGGCACCTATGTCACCTGCTCTCCTTCCACAGATGCATCAGTGAAAATTACAAAATCATTCTAGGAAATGTGGGAGACTCTGATGAATACTCAAAACAGTTAGTCCATGTTTAACAAAGCTAATCTACCCAGCCATCCTAATAAAATTGTGGAAATGTAATTGAGTGGACCATATGACTCATTCATGGCGGGCTCTGTCTCCTCAGATAAGACACGGAGAACGAGGTATAGAGCTTAGTCAAATAATAAAGGACAGCGAAAATGAAGTAAGCAGTTGTAATTCCATCAAGGGTCTCGATAGTGACAGAAAGTCCCAGAGGAGGCTTCTCTGGTCACAGAAAGGGCCATCTCAATGAAACCATTAATCCCTGCAATGTTTGGCTTGATTCTGACAGTGAGAAGACTCACCAGATAAAGCCATGGCCTGCAGTAACTGGTGGGGTTTGGGCAGGAAGGCCGCCCACAAATGGAAGATCCACTTTATGTCAATGAAAGATGAATCTGTTTAGTGGCGCCTTGAGTCTACAACCTCAAAATAGAATCGTGCCTCCTCCAATTGGAACACAATCCTCTATGAAAAAAAATGAAACACTTCAGAATGCGTGTAAGTCATAGCAAGAGAGACTTTGCGGTTACGTCCGCTAGCCATAAATTCACTTCAGGTAAGGGATCCTGTAGGCATGGTGAATGTGGGAGCAAAGGGGTGACTCTGCATTAGAATAAGAAAGGGAACCTTCTGCAGGACACTGCACAACAATGACCTCAATAGAGCTCCACAAAATCCGTAGATGTAGGCAAGTAAACAGCGTCATTGCCCTCACTTCACACATAAGAAAAGTAAAACTCAGAGGTGCTGAATGAATTCCCCAAGATACAAAGGAGAGACTGGGGTTTAGAAACAGTCCCCAGTGCAGTGCTTTCTCCACTCCCCCAAACAGTCTCTCTGACCAGGGGGTTTCATGCACCATCAAATAGAGAAAGAAAATCAGAAACATTTCTATAAAAGGAAATGGAAAGTTCTACATTCCAAAAGAAACTGGTGGTTTCTGAAGATATCAGGCAATAATAATAATAATTAATAATAATAAATATTCATAGTATCATTAATAATAGAACTGGACTGAGTTTTCTGATCTATACTTTTGGTCTTCACTCCCATGGAACATGTTTCCCCAGGGAGAGAATATAATGTGTTTGGAGGTGCATGGGGATTTGGCTTCAGACAAGACTTGGGTTCAAATACCAGCTTTCTAGTCACAAGCTTGTGCAACCTTGAAATTGAATTTTTTCATCATGAAAATAAGGACAATAACTCATCACAGAAATAAGATGAGTAAACAAAATAGCACGTGAGAAGTGTTTAACAGTGTACTTGGCAGAGAAGGTGCTCAAAAAATGTCCTATCCTGGGCGTCTGTCTGGCTCAGTCAGAGGAGCCTGTGACTTGATCTCCAGGTTGTGAGTTAGAGCCCCACATTGGGTCTACTTAAAAATAAAATTTAAAAGTAAAATCTTTTCTACAGAAACAAACTTTAACAACGTCTCATCTGCTAAGGATGAACAAGCCACCCACAGCCTCTTTGAAAGAGTGGCTTCATTCAATGTGGCCCCAGTAGGGCACTGATCTTTGCTCAACCTCTCCCCCTGGGAGGAAGGCGCATGTTTGTAATTTAAGAATCAAATCATTGTCTTCAGGTTTCTGTCAGTGGGCCAGGAACTAAATAAACCTTTTCAACCACCAGCAAAAGATGAGGTACTCTTTTTCTTTACTAATGGAGTGGCTGACTCATTAGTTCAAATGAAACATGTTCCAAACTTTTGAAATAAACCCTCATCCTGGAAAAGCACGAGATGCCAGTTAACATTTTTCGAGCACCTGCTTAGTGCCTGGAAAGCACTTCTACCCACATTAGCACATTTGAATCTTGCAAACAACTCTACAAATAGGTTCTAGAGAGATAATATTCTCTCCATTTCACAAGTTAGGAAACTGAAGCTTAGAGTTGCCCAAGGTTACATAGCTCCTACAGCAGCTGAGATAGGGCTCTGAGTCTAATGTTGTTCCCTTTTCCTTTAGGACAAGGGCTCACAGCCATATGGCTGCCAAGTCATCACCATGTCGACATCCAACAAAAAGTACCCGCGAGCAAGCAGGGACAGATGAGAGGTTGCCCCCACCGTTGACTCACAACCAGAGGAATCTGCAGCAACTTTTGCCTGCTCTGACTCTTCACTTGTGAAATGGGGCAGCACCGTGCTTGGTTTAGATTTAAGTCAGTATCAAGTTACCAAGTAGCCTGATTCATTTCAGAATTTCAAGTAGTATGTTTCCCAGAAAGCCCTTTGGACAAGCAGACTTCAAGTTTGTTTGTTTGTTTGTTTGTTTGTTTCACTAAGAAAAATCTCTCTTTTTTTATCCTCACCTACTGTTTATGGAGTGAACACTATGGCCAGACACTCTGCTAGGTTCTGGGGATAGAGCAAACCACCTGGACAGACTCTATGCCTGCCCTCCTGGAACTGATTGTCCCTGAGAAATAATGGACAAACACTAATCTATAGGAGTGGTTATATAATCAAACTCTGATTATATATATTCTCCGACCCAAAGAACCCTGGAATGCCACGAGAGAGTATCAGGGGACATACCCCTAGTTTGGGGGTCAAGGAGGTCTTCCCTACCTGAGAAAATGATGCTTAAGGAGAAAGCAGAAGGATGAATATAAGTTAGCCACTTGAATGGAGGGGAATGATACTCCCAGGGAAGGAAACCAGAGCTTGCAAAGTCATGGGAGTAAGAAGGAGCATGCCTTATTTGAGGAACTGAAAGAAGACCAGGGTAGCCAAAGCATAGAGACCTAAAGGGGAAGGAAAGGATATGAGGCCTGAGCCAGTGGGACCACAGCAGTGCATCCAGATGCACTAACTGGTGGTGGTTTTAGTCACCGTGAAGCCCGTGTTCAGCCCAATGCACGTGCCAGCTGGTGGATCTGCTATTTATAGAAGTGACACCCAAACAAATGAAGAGATCAGTGGACCAACTTTTCCTTCTCTTCCCCTTTCATCTTATTTTCCTTCTTGATCATCAACCTACTTCTAAGTACCATAAAAGAACTCAGGATAAATTATTTCCTATGAAATGCTAGGTGTTCAAAGGGTGCAAAATTTGGGGGAGGGGTAAGATGGGGAAGATCTGGGGTCTAAAGCACAGCGTAGTGACCACAGTTAAGTATACTACACTGTATACATGAAAGCCGCTAAGACAGTAATCTTAAAAGTTCTTGCCACACATATGTACACTCGCACACAAAACCGTGCAAGGTGAGGAAGGTATTCAGTAACCCTATTGTGCTAATCTTTTCTCAATATATATGCATGTCAAATCATCCCTTTGAATGCCTTGAACTTACACCGTGTTATATGTCAATTCTATTTTAATAAAGCTGGGGAACAATATGATTCAAATACACTTTAAAAAAGAAAAAAGAAAGAAACCACATGTACTTCCCAGCCTTGTGTACTTGTATCCAGGGACACATGGTAAAACTTGAAGGAAACCAGTCTACTTCAGGAGTTTTTCCTTCTGAAAATCAGGAGTGTTTCAAAATTTCAGAGCAATTATACAATAAAATGGGGGGTAGGGTACACAAATCTACTGACTACAGTGATTGGCGCTTATAGTTATGTACCAGATGCCACCTTATCTGTGCAGGTGAGACACCACCTTACCTGTGCAGGTGAGATTGGAAACAGGAAAAGTGTTTTGGTGAAGCTACACTAACTTCTATAACAAACAACCCTTGTGCATTATGACTCAAATGTGATAAAAATTGATTTAATTCCTTGCTCATATGTAATATGGTGGCCAACTTGCTTCCACATGGCAGTGCAAGGGTCTCCCCTCCCTGTCAGGCCTCCACAGTGCTCTTCTACATCAGATAGACAGGAAGGACAAAATGTAGAGGTGTGTGTAAAAGTCAGGCCTGGCATACCATTTCTCTTACAAGCCCCCCATCTCATGATTACACCTGATATAGACGATAGGCTTCAGAGGATACTCAGGAAGAAGAGGGACCAAGTGTCAGTGACCTACCAGCAATCTAGCCACCACACCAAGATGAGAAGGAGCAGAAGCCTAAGTAAAGCAATGTGCCACACTAAGCACTGCATACATCCGTTCTGCACCCGCCCCTGACAGTCTAGGTATGGGTGCCGCAATGATGATCAGAAAGACTATTATCTTCCTCCCAATCGGGAAGTTCCTGAGAACTTATTAGCAGCCTGACTCCTCCCACTCCTTACCTCCACCACCACCCAGCCATCAGACTTTCTACTTCTTTCTTAAAAATGTGTGAAAATCCTTCCTCTTACCATGACAACTGCCATGGCCCTTTATCCTCTGTCCCTGGATCGTGGCAACAGGTTCCTCCCCGTTAACCGGACTGGCTCCCACTCACCCACCAGGGCCTCTGACTTCAGTCCACCTTCCTCGCCTCAGGGGCCAGCCCTCAATGGTAAATCCCAAAGGCAATTGCCACGAGCCTGCTTCCAATCCTGTTTGGCTCATCAGAGATTCAGGATGAAGTCCAAACCCCTTAATGTGCCAGGATACAGAACCTGACCCTGCCTCCCATGTTCCCTCATCCTTCTCTAAGTGGTATCTTGTACCTAGCCAGCCAGCAATACCAAGCTCCTTGTGGTTTCCTGCACACTGAGTCACCAAGCTGTTTCTCTCCTCTAGGTTCTTATGAACTTGTTCACTTAGTGGCATGCTCCATCTTTAAATTCCATCTCAAGCACCTCTGACCCCGGAAGCCTCAGATGACCCTCACACTACTCCTCTGTGCTCTCAAAATATCCTGTACATATATTTCTCCCTGAACAATCACTGTGGGGTATTCATTTACATGTCACCCATCCTCCCCATGATCTTTGAAACTCTCTGCAGGTACACAACTTTGAGAGCATTGAATGTCATTACAAGGACTTGAAGGTTAATCTGATCCTGTAAGAGAAATTGCTGAGAGCTCCTGAAAAAGGGAGTGACACATGAAGTTGATATTTTAAGAAGAAAAACCCAAGGGGGAGATCATAAAGTAGTTATGAGAAGGACTGACAACCAGCAATGGAAGGCAGAAGATAGCAGCATGGAATTTGCTGTACATCCAGGGTCTCGGGATTTAGGTCCCAGCTTTGCCAGATGTTATCAGTGTAACCTTGGGCATGCCACTACTTGGAGTCTTGTTTTATTTATGAACAAAAGAGAAATAATAAATCATTCTGGACTGTCTCACCAGGTCGATGTGAAGACACTACATTATAATGAATGCCAAAGTGCTTTATAGATTCCAATGAAATTAGTAAAGCTAGCAGTTAAAATCCAAATGACTCCAAAAAGGGACAGCCTCACCAGCACTCAGTGTCAGCATCCCTCCTTGAAGTCGGTTGGATCCCAGAACTCTCCAGTATTCCCACGTGTAATGTGAGGCTAAGATTACCCCTGCTTGTCTATCGCCTGAAAGCTGCTTTCCAGTATCTGAAGGGTTGTCTGTCATGCACGAGAAGAATGGGGTTAACTCCAAGGAGCTGTTTGGCAGTTATCAGGAGACAAATACTGGCTCAATGCAAGGAAAAACTTTCAAACTGTCAGAACTGTCCAAAGGCTGCCCGGGGCTGGGAGTGGAGGTGGGCTGTGAACTCCATGAGATTGCAGATGATGAGGGCAGAACTAGGAGACCACGGCTGCCCACTCCACACATCAATCAGGTTAGGACTGGCCAGCTTCAAAGTTTCCCTCCAATTCTAAAATCATATTGTCTGCTGCCTCTGGGTGTACTTTTCTCACAGCCTATTGCTCAGGTTGTAATTTTCAATTTAGGACATGAAATGGTCAGTTTAGAGGTCTTTCTCTTCCACTAGACCAGGACCACCCTAATCAACCAAAAGGTGGGGACCAAGTCCCCTTCAACCCAGGATCCTCAGTGCCTGCAGCAGCTTCCAGACCACAGGGAGCACCCAGCACCTGGTGGTGGAATGAATGGCTGGATGAATGAATTATTCAGAGTTTCTCTGAAACCCCACAGGGGAAAAACAATGATGACTTAAGCTTGGGCTGGGATGAGTCCTTTCGTAGAAATGGTTGTGTATGAAGACCTTGGTCTGGGTTAGCACTTTCCAGCGAAGAGTCTTGCAACTCCTAGAGGTCCTATTTTCAATATTTTCAGAAAATACTAAAATCAGGCATTTATTCATTTACAGAGTGCCCAGGTTTCAAAAACATCCAACTTCTCTTCATTTAGTGTGGATTTATCAACTTGGCATTGTCACTCTTTATCTCATATAGCAAACCATCACCTTGGAACTCTACACATACTTCTCATTTCATCTTCACATGAAGCATGCATGTGAGTTATGTGGCCTCTAGCGTACAGACAAGAAGAATAGGGATGTTTCATAACCTGCTTAGTGATGGAGGTTTATGGCATTACAGGCAGAATTTCAGTCTAGCTCTGCCTGACCTGTTAGCACATTCTTTCCCTATGTAGCACTGGGCTTCATTTCAGAGGAGGACCCTCTGATGTGTGTTTCTATCACAGAGATCCTTGAGATGAAGGTCTGTCCTGTCCATTAGCTCTTCCCTTCCCTTTCTGGGGACAATGCACACAGGGTCTTGACCACTGAAACAACCCTGGATTTAATGAGAAGGCAGATGTACTGCCCATGAGAGTATACCTGACCTCATAGGCCTCCCAGCCCCAGAAAGCCCTCAGCCCCACTTCCAGGAGAATCTCCCTCTAACTCTCAGATGAGATTATATAGAAGAACCTCGGGAAGTCTCCCAGACCCTCTATTTTCGACCTTATATTTTTCTTGTGTTGACAACTTAATACATGTCCACACTTCCTTTTATGGGGAAAGATAAGACTCTGATGGTAATCAGAGCACTAGGGTAGGAAATGCCACATTCCTCCATGTAAATATTTGACTAAGCTTTCTCCAGGCCATGCATCATTGTGCTGAGCCCCCAGAAAACCTTCAAGTCCACAGATCTACAGGTGAGATACCTTGGCAATGAATTATGAGATGGCGTGTTTAAAAACCAAGGCCAGAGCAGTGTATTCCAGGGGGATCCTGCTCTACATAACCAAAAGCTGTTCTGGAGAATCCAGGAATAGAGCTTCGTCTCAGTGGGGATGGAGTTCTCCCCTATTGTCAACTAATATCTGAGAAAATGGACTTGTTCGGATGGCTCTTAAAAAAAGAAATGGCTCCAGCCATGTAGCTAATGTTCACATCTTTTTATAAAGTGAAAAATCAGGAATATCTGAAGGTCAGTAAGGAATTGCTTATTGATCTGTCCATGTAGTGGTCAAATAATCATAAAAGTATTGGTAATGATAGCTAACATTGATCAATTGCTGACAATATGCCAGTAACCACTCTAGGGTTTTTTTTTTTTTTTAATGTAATTACCTCATTTAACCCGCATAACATTCTCATAATGCCTCTCAAGGTATGTATCACCCCATTTTACAACTATAGAAACTGAGGCAAGGGAAGGTCAAACAATGTGGCCAGAGTTGCACAGTAAGTGAGCGAAGGAGCAGAAAACCAGGCAGCCAGTAGAAACTATATTACAAATGGATACTTGATGGCTAAAAAATGTTTATGGCATTCAAACGGGTGTGAATCCTTTCATTCCTATGATGAAAAGAAATGGAGATCCACCTCACACTTATTGTCAGTGACCACTGTTAGACACACACACACACACACACACACATACACACATACTAAACAGAGAAGATAAAAAGTGATAATGAGGATAGAAACTGGAACTGCTGGTGAGAATGTAAAATACACAATTGCCATGGAAAACAAGAGAGATGTTCCTCAAATATATAAAAATAGAAATACCATATGATCTAACAATTCCACTTCTGAGTATCTACCCCAAAGAATTGAAAGCAGAATATCAAAGAGATATTGGTATACACCTATGTTTACAGCAGCATTATTCCCAATAGCTAAAAGGTAGCAGGGCCTCTTACCCAAGGGCCTACCAATGGGTGAAAGTGATGAATACACACAAGGGAATATTATTTGGCCTTAAAAAAGGGAGGGAATTTTGATACGAGCTATATCATGATTGAATCCAAGGATATTGTGCTCAGTGAAATAAGTCAGTCACAGAGAGACAAATACTGTATGATTCCACTTAGATGAGGTACCTAGAGTTATCCAATTCATGGAGATGGAAGTAGACGGGTATCGCCAGGGGCTGGAGGAGGGGAATAAGGAGTTATTGCTGAATGAGAACAGAATTTCCGTTCTGCAAGAAGAGTTCCAGAAAATAATTCCACGACTTTGTGAATATACTTACCACTGCTGAACTGTCCAGTTAAAAATGGTTAAGATGGGGAAGGAGAAGATGGAAAGGGAAGAGAAGGAGAGGAGAAAGAACACGTTACAGTATTTGTGGGAAAATTTCAAAAGGTTGTATAACCAGTGAATTGATAGTAATTTGCATTAGGTCAAAGTTTTATATGTAAATGTATCTATTTTGTGCTTCTTTAAATTTTGTCATCTTTCCATAAGGACTGTGTATTGTACTTGTAATAAGATCTTTAAAAATTATCTTCAAAACAGGAGAAAAGCAGCAAGGAAGAGTAAAATCTAGAATGCAGGGCAAGTAGCCAATGCTGTGCACAGAGGAATAGCATGCCCCTGGCTTCTGCAGGGGAGCAGGTGCCAGCAAAGCCAGCTCTGCACACCACTCCAGTTCAGTCCTTAAGCTCAGATACTCAGCCTTGTGGGCAAGGGGCTTCGCAAGGAGCCTGAATGGCCAGGAGCAGGGAATCCTCCTCCTTTAAAGAACATGGCTGGCAGGAGTAAAGTGAGAACTGTAATTCTGTGTGGAAGTATGCATTGCCTCGGTGAATGTAGGGAGGGGAGGATCTTGCATGACACCTGTCTGAGCTCTAATTCTGGAAGTGGGACGAGCAGGGGGAAGGAGATGTGTGGGTAGGAACAAATCTCATCTCCCGCTCCCTATCAATCCAGATACAAAATCTGCACCTCTGAGCTTAAAGGGACTCAGAAACCATTCAGCCCAAATGTCTCATTCTACAGAATGATCATCACCATGCAGGCGATGGCACTTGGACAGCATGCAGCCAGGTTTGTGGCAGAGACCAGATTACCCTCAGCTCCCTGAACACGCCTGCTTTGTCAGTCTCTCTGTCTCCCCACGCCTGCATGCACTGTCCATTCTTCTGTTCTTCACTCATATTTGTTCAACTTCGAGGCTAAACCAGTCTTGGAGGAAGACACTCCCCTCCCCCATCTTTTTGTCCCCTGCAGTGCTTCATGGAGAGGATATTTGCAAAGGTTGCACAATAGAATAGAATGAGCAGATGCAAGTGTATGCTTTGCCACAGGGTCACGTCTCTTCCTCATCGCTGTGTTTGCATTATTGCTCATCCTTTACTCCACTCTGCAACAGTCACCCCATAAATAACCCAACCACCTCCCTGAGGAAAATTTCAGAGATGACGGCTATGTCACAATCTTCCACGTGAGCTCTATCTCTTAATTAGTTTTTATAGTCAAGGATTTGTTGTCTTTGTGTGAGTTATTGTGCAGGGGGCATACAGACAGTCTGGCTGCCTTGAGGTAGCCATTGTAAGATCTCTTAGAAGTACAAGAACAAGGTAAATGAGAGGCAGAAGATTCTTAGGCAAAAAGAAGGAAGTAGTTTAGCCATGTTGAGCTGGTTTAGAGCAGAGGTTGGTAAACTGCAGCTCCTGGACCAGCTCTGTCTAGTCTTCTGATTTTGTAAATAAAGTCTTATTGGAATACAGCCACATTCATTTATTTACATATCATCTGTGGCTGCTTTCTGTTCAGTGGCAAAGTGGAAGAGTTAGGACAGAGATTTTGTATGTCCCACAAAGCCAAAAATATTTATGATCTATGTTTTTACAGAAAAACTTTAGGTATATGTGGTATTTTATCAGGAAATGATTGACACATGCAATTTTCCTCCCCAGATCTTCAAGATGAAGCAGCAGACATTGGCAAGGATGCTGAAAGAAGGAAGCCCTAATGTTCTTCAGCAATCTGAGGATGGCCTTTTACCAAATTCCTTCCACCCTTCTTTAGACAAGACACTGATGTAGAGTTCTTTTTTTTTTTTTTAAAGATTTTTTTTTTATTTATCTGACAGAGATCACAAGTAGGCAGAGAGGCAAGCAGAGAGAGAGGAGGAAGCAGGCTCCCTGCAGAGCAGAGAGCCCGATGTGGGGCTCGATCCCAGGACCCTGGGATCATGACCTGAGCCGAAGGCAGAGGCTTAAACCACTGAGCCACCCAGGTGCCCCTGTAGAGTTCTACAAAACCAGAATGTGGTTGTCAAGTGGCAGGCGGTGGGGAGACTTAATTGGTTTTCCACTAGTAGATAATTTGTTAGATCCTAAACAAAGAAGAAAGACTAATGACTCTAAGAGGCCAATAACTAAAAGTCACAGGATTCTGCGCGGTTAACCCTGTGATACCAAAATGACTCATCAGAGTCTATGGCTTTCCTACTATTGATTTCATGGTTTCAGTTCCATTTGGTTCAATGTGTTCATTCTATAGGTGCTGCTGAGAACCTCCTAATGCATGTCAGAGTTAGCTACAGAGGCTCTTAATTTGGTCTCAGTTGTGTGTGTGTGTGTGTGTGTGTGTGTGTGTGTGTGTGTGTGTTTAAGAGCTTCTGGCTTCTCTTGGCAGTTGAAGAAACTGTGAAAGTTTCTGCTTAATTCCACAGTCTCTGGGTTCCACCTCTGAGCTAACAATTTAGCCAACAACAGGAACACGGTACTAGAAGACTATCAAGGACAGAGTGCTTTACTCAGCCTGGGTGTCTCAAATTTGGAAAGGAAGACAAGCTTCCTGAATATTTCAAGCAGAAAGGATCTTAATACGTAGAATTAAAGGTTTAAACAATTACGGCATGTATTATAGACGTGTGAGTAGGGAAATCTGCAAGGACTGAAATCCAGGAAGCTGCTAGCCCTAGAATCTAGGAATTAGTGCTGAAGTGGATAATCCTCAAGAGCATGGATGAGAGGGAGCCACTTGGAACATGCCACATCAACTAACACCTACCCCCTAACACCTGTTGCTGGGAATAAAGATCTCTTCTTCTCCTTGGACTTCAAAACACCATATGAGCACCTTTCCTTGGCAGGATCCAACCCTGAACTCTGTGGGCAAAAGTCTAGGGAGTGTGGTCCCAGACTGGCTTTCCCCATGCAGGGAGAATGTAGAAGGGAAGGGGAATACTGTCTAGTTGATATGAAATGACTTCACTTTGGGGAAGCTTCAGGAAGACTTCCTAAAGAATGTGATGCCAAAAACTGGGTTTTAGGGGCACCTGGGTGGCTCAGTGGGTTAAGCCTCTGCCTTCAGCTCGGGTCATGATCCCAGAGTCCTGGGATCGAGCCCCACATCGGGCTCTCTGCTCAGCAGGGAGCCTGCTTCCTCCTCTCTCTCTGCCTACTTGTGATCTCTGTCTGTCAAATAAATAAATAAAATCTTAAAAAAAAAAAAAACTGGGTTTTGAAAGATCAAATTTGGCCAAACCCTGCCTTGGTCACTGATTCATCAAAGGAGTTTCCCTTTCTAGATTGCAAGAGCCAAAGTTAGGGAAGTACCACCTTCCCAAGAAGTACTCATCTTATGCAACCAAATGAAGAGATAGCTATAAATAGCCTGACTTTCTCACTATTCCGTTTTCAAATGGATAAATGCAAGAAACGCTTCCTTCCCGAAGAAAGAGAGTTAAAGTCACCAAATCCAACAGCAATACCTCTCCTCCTTGGAAACACAAATGGGGAATGTTTTCTCTCTGAACATATTTCATAGGCAGTTTTGGAATTATTGTGCCAAGGGAAGAAAGATCTGCCAACTGCAGTGATTGTTAGGGCAATGTACAGAGTGAAACCCTAGCATCTCCACCTTGATTTGATCCCCCGTCCTTCGTAGCTCCTCCTCTCCTTTTCAGAGATACCCCTGGGACTCTCCAGATAACTATCCTGCTGACAGCTCATATTTTTTTCTTTTCATGTGAGTTTAGATTGACAGAAAACTTCCAGTGCTGGAAAGGTAACAGCACGGCATCAATTAAGCACCTCCTGCTTCTTTTAGTGCATTAGAAGCTTTGTACACCTATTAAATCGCATATAGGACCTTTAAGATAAACCTATTATCCCTACTTTCCAGATGAGGAAGCAAAGGTCAAGAAAGGTAAGGCAATATTTCTAAGGTCACATACGCACTGCTGTCCTCCAGAAGAAAAGGGCAGACCCCCACTGCCCAACTATAAGTGAATCTTGAATTCCATGATGTTCTTGGGTCTCACAGAGGTCATAACATCCTCATGTCTCTGCAAAACCATGCAGAAGCCTGAGCTCATCCCTGGTGACTTCCCTTACTTCCTCCTTTTTTCCAAGAAATAGGGTACAGCCAGAGCTCGCAATTGCCAGTGACAGTAGCCACAGTGGAGATCCACTCCCACTCTAGCCTTCCTCTGTGTCACTTGTCCAAAGACATTAAAAAAAAAAAAAAAAAAAAAAAAAAAAAAAAGATGATGCCTTAGAGCCTAGAGCCCATGTAGATTTTTTAAATTTTAGGTCAAATTCATTTAGGGGTTCCTTATTTGCTATTCTCTTTTCACACTTTTACCATTTCTTTAGCAATCAATTAAAAGGAAAATCTGTAGACAAATTACAAAGATAAAATATATAGGTCCTTTGTAAGACCACGTGTTTAACACTCTATTTTTCTTCTCCATACTTCATCTCATGGACTTCAGTGTCTTTCTTAATAATTCCTTGACATTTGGGGATCCAGATTATTTTTATGACTATTATTTTACAGAGTACAAAAGTTGTTTCCTTAATGAACTTCAGGCTTTCATTCAGTTTGAAATCCATAGTGGTGCACATGAAAAAAAATGTTCATCATCATTAGCTATTAGGGAGATTCAAATCAAAACCACATTGAGATACCACCCTACACCAGTTAGAATGGCCAAAATCAACAAGACAGGAAACAAGTGTTGGAGAGGAGGTGGAGAAAGGGGAACCCTCTTACACTGTTGGAGGGAATGCAAGTTGGTGCAGCCACTTTGGAAAACAATGTGGAGATTCCTTAAAAAATTAAAAATAGAGCTACCCCATGACCCTGCAATTGTGCTACTGGGTATTTACCCCAAAGATACAGATGTAGTGAAAAGAAAGGCCACCTGTACCCCAATGTTCATAGCAGCAATGGCCACAGTAGCCAAATTGTGGAAAGAGCCAAGATGCCCTTCAACAGATGAAAAGATGAAAAAGATATGGCCCATATATGCAATGGAATATTATGCCTCCATCAGAAAGGATGAATACCCAACTTTTATATCAACATGGACGGGACTGGAGGAGATTATGCTAAGTGAAATATGACAAGCAGAGAGAGTCAAATATCATATGGTTTCACTTACTTATGGAGCATAAGGAGTAACAAAGAGGACATGGGGAGAAGGAGAGGAGAAGTGAGTTGGGGGGAATCGGAGGGGGAGATAAACCATGAGAGGCTGTGGACACTGAGAAACAATCTGAGGGTTTTGGAGGGGAGGGGGTTGGGGGGTTGGGTGAGCCTGGTAATGGGTATTGTGGAGGGCACGTATTGCATGGAGCACTGGGTATGGTGCATAAACAATGAATTCTGGAACACTGAAAAAATAAATTAAAATTTTTAAAAATCCACAGTGGTGATATTTGCTTACATCTTCTTTAATTGCTTATTACTGCTCACTGCTTATTCTTCTATACAGTGACCATCTACTTCTGAGATTTTAATTATTTTATGATTTAGTTTGTGTACATGTCTTAAAAAAGTGTTTCAAGGTGGTTTTGAAGATAATACATATTTTTTGTCTCTTTTGTATATGCTCTGATACGGTTCTATTCCCTGCATATGTGAGTACTAACCAGAACTCAGAAATTTCTGGGTCAGATCCTTTTCTTCTCCAAACTCCATAGATGCTACTAAATGCTACTTCTGGTTTTTAATGTGTTGGGAAGAAGACAATGATGGTTAGGTTAATTTTCATCATCAGATACAACCCATTGTTTCATGTCTGGATATGGTATTTTTGGAATATGTGGGATAAATACAAATATTTATTTGTGTTTTTCTTAGTAGGCTGATACTTTCAGGCTGGTACTTTCAATGACTATATAAATATGGGGCTCTGATCCTTGAGCTTTCCTAAATTGGGGTCAGTTCTTTCCATCTCCCATGAGCTTCCTCTTCTTTTAGCCCAGGAATGCTTACCTGTGTCACATGGCTCTACATTTTCTGTCCCATGTTTCAGAAACCTCCTTTATTGTCACTATCTTCCTTTTACCTCCTCCTTTTACTCTCCTTTCTCTAAATTTTAGAAGAGTCTGTCAAGTACATCTTCAATACCAATGACCGGGCTTCATGGGGTACCAGTACTGCTCTTCCTGTCTCTAACGGGGTTGGAATGCCAGCCACTGAGCACATATTCTCTTTGCTTTTCCCATCACTGTTCCCCCACCCAACTTTCCACCTTTCCCCCTCTGAATCCTGCCATCAGACATTCTGCTTTTCTCCCCCCCACCAAAGGGACCTTCACTGAAATTTGTGGGAGTGCCATTCAGTTCTCTGAGATGATCTAGATTCTGAGATAAATTTGTCTCAGTGTTTCTCTGCCTTACTGATATTCTTTTTTTTTCCCCTTTTCTTTGCAACATTTTTTATGGGCCCTTTGTTGTTGATGATGATGATATTTTTCATTTGACTCAATTCATTTACTGTGAATTGTTCCAGGACAAGATCAGTTTATTGTAATTTTTTAGAGCAGGAGAGAGAGATTTGCTCTGTGCCCTGCCCTGGTGATCTAATTCCCTTCTCCAATCTGCAATTTATATTCGCGGGTCCCAGTCTGCTCTCACTTAAATAGTCAGCTGTCACCTGGGACACCATGCACTGAATAGGGTTGCCCTTCCCCAGCCCTCAGCCCAGGTTCTGGTTCTCAGAGACAGCACACAATGGGAATGGCCCAGCCCCTCCCTGACAGAGCTTCATGCTTCTCAGGGACAGGCCTCAGCAACCTTCTTCAGATCTTTGCTACAGTTGTTTACCTCCCGGCGGTCACTTCAGTTAAGCAATTTGCTGTGATTCCCAAAATCTGCCTGGATTGGGGAAGTGGGACAAGAGGAAGCCCGAGAAAGGAAAACCAATGTTATTCAAGAGAACAACTCCTGAAGATGGGAAAGAAGTGACTGTTGCATTTCCAGTTTACATCAGGCTTAGGGTTCAGTCTGATCATAGAGGGTGGGAGTAAGGAAACTTCCTACCCAGTTAAGGGAATTTCTTCATGAATGAGAGCACGAGTATGTCACATTCTGGAGCCAGGGGAGGCAATCCTCAATCCAGATCCATGCACACCATAAGCACTGTGAATTGTTCCAGATTGTCATTAGATTGCACTGCCAGTCTTAGCATTCTGTCTCACCTACCACTTTTTTTAATTTATTTTTTATTTATTTTCAGCATAATAGTATTCATTATTTTTGCACCACACCCAGTGCTCCATGCAATCCGTGCCCTCTATAATACCCACCGCCTGGTACCCCAACCTACCACCCCCCGCCCCTTCAAAACCCTCAGATTGTTTTTCAGAGTCCATAGTCTCTCATGGTTCACCCCCCCTTCCAATTTCCCCAAACTCCCTTCTCCTCTCTAACTCCCCATGTCCTCCATGCTACTGAGAAGAGCTGAATGGTTCAGCTTTGGGAACCACCAGCCAGCTGCCATTTTGAACCAGAAGTCAGTGGGTAGCTTACCTTTAACTCTTTTAATTTCTAAGCAGCTGTTACCTTAAAAGGCCAAAAAAAAAAAATGTTCAATAACTAAAGCTCATGGTACTCTGTTTTTGTCCTCTACATAGTCTGAGTGAAAACTTGCCACAGAATAAAATTAAAAAAAAAAAAAGGCATCAACATATTATCTTATTTAATTTTACTCTTTAAGGTTATTTTAGTAAATCCTTCTCACAGAATCTTTCAAAGCTCAAGTCTAGTTTTCATTCAACATTTCAGCTTCGGTAGGTTGTCCTCAGCAGGAGGTCTCCATTACTCTGCTGAGTGCCCAAGGCTGGTCTGTGAAGCCCCATTTCAATAGTCCGCCCTTGAACCCACGGACAGCAGACTTTATCTTTCTCACTTGGAGGCCCAGGTGGTTTGATCTAGGCAGCCAGGGCTGGGGAGGAAAGTCACCTCACCCACCCTCTCCCTTTCAGCTGTAAACTTTTGGCACCTCATGACTTTCCTCCCTTCCACCCTTCATCCCGTTTCCTAACTCCAAACCCTCCACGCATTCCAGGGGCTGACTCCTATGCTCAAGAAAATGTAAAATGCATCCCAAGAGAAGAACAAATTTAAAAAGAAACTAACAGTCTTAGGGTATATTGATATGAAGACTAACATGATGATTACGTTCAAAGGCTCTGGACTGCCAAGGTTTAAATCCCAGCTCTCCTGCTTGATATCTGTACAAACTTGAGCAAGAAAACTAACTTCTTTGTGTTTTATTTCTTCATCTATAAAATGAGATAGTAAGAGTACTTGTCTCATTGAGTTCTTATGAGGATTAAATGAGTTAATGTATTCAAAGTGTTTTAAGAGATAACCGTTCTGTGCCTGTTAGTTTAATATTAATTAATTAATATTAAGCAAGTGCTTTGGGACATGTTATTGTTAGGCACTCCATCCTACTATTTAGTTCTTCTCCTCTCCAGGAATCCTTGTTCAGGTTGCAACACACAAAAGGCATAGCAGGAAGCAAAGTCAGAGCCTTATTACTAGAAGGACAAGCACACCATTATCAAACGAGAGCAGGATTTCTCAGCCCAATTCAGTAGTGGGTGTGGCTCAGGCTCAGGCCTGACATGAAGCCATTCATATTCCAGAATGGCTAGTTCTCCATGGCAGTCTCTAAGCCCACTCACCCATCCCTTTACCAAGACAGAGATGCCCAACCTACCTCTCCCATCTGACACCAACTGGAAAGTAGACCTGACATGAGCAGCCTCGTGGAGAGTGGCCTGTTCTGCCTGCATGGAGGCTGCATGTGGAGGCTGCATATGGAAAATAGAGTCCATCCTGAATGGCCACACTCTGATGAATAATGTCTGCCTTCCTTCCTCATATCCTCTCCTCTGTGGAGAGGAACAAACATGCTTTCACCATACCAACAATCTTCCACAGAAGCTTCAGCATAGCTCGGCCAATGAGGCATGCTTACCCATGCAGCCCACTTGAGGAAACTGAGATGAGAACAATCTTGTCTTCAGTCAACGTCCATGCTGCCTCCACCATGTCCCACATGTGCGAGCAAAAGTGAGAACACATTAGGTCTCTGCAGTAGGTCACTAAGCCAGGTGTAGAAAATACACCTGGGAGAAGCTGGGAATCTTATTTCAGCTGCAAGTAGGAGCCTGTGTGGTGTGTCCATTAGAGCAGCTCCTTCAGATTCTTTTCACACAAGTGTACTTCTCTCTGACTTCACACTCGTGGTAAATAAAATTTGCTCACACACCTGCCAGCAAAATTTCCACAGGGCTTCTCAGATTTCACTGAGCCTTGAGTTTCCCAACTGTAAAATGGAAGTAGTAGTATTGATCTTGCAGAGTGTTGAGAGGATTAGAACTCATCTACCAAGTCTTGGGTGTTAATTAGATATTCACTTGAGAGATGATAGTCTTATATAGAAATGTGGTCTTTCCAGTACTCCTGATACTTCTGGTCTTTCCCTGACCTTCTTCCATTCTGGCAGTTAGACATAGTGGCATCGGCTGATTCAGGGGAGATGAATGGCAACAAAAGAAGAAAAAGTTTTTAATCTTCCAAAGTTTAGATATTGGGTCCAGACACGGACACAGAAGTAGGCTTCTCCCTGTCTCCTGAAATTAAGTAAAGACTCTGGGGGGAGGTGGATGGAGAAGAGAGAAGTGCTTGAAAAGCAGCCTCCTGCCTGGCTGAGGGCAGGAGGTGAGGAGGGGGAGGCGAGGTTGGCACTGACAGTCCCCCAGAGAGTTAGGGTTCCCACAAGCAAAGGAGACAGTACCTTCTTTTCCAGATAGGAGCTGAGAAAGTGCAAGTCCCCAGACACTTAGTACAGTATGGGAGCAGAGGAAATATTTACCATGTCGCCAGGAGCAGCCAAGAGCCAATGGATCTGAAGGGCCTGGTGAGAACAAGGGGCACTTGTGGGGACTTGCAATAGGAGAGCAGAGAAAAACAGAATGGCTCCGTTGATGGCACCAAAAAGAGTAATGACCCAGAACAGATGCCTTCTCTTCCATCTCTCAAAATTTCAACACCCTGTGATGCCTCATTTGAAAAACAAAGAGAAACCACTTAGTTGCATCATCTGGGTAAAGGGAAGAGATACTAAATATTAAGCTGAGATTAAGGTGCTGCTACCAGAAAGGCAGCTTACAATAGATACCAAGTTTTAGTAGAGAGAGAAAAGTCGTTATAGGAGTTGTGCCCATGTCGTAGATCAAGTTTTATACCAATTGCACTATTGCTGTGACTACCATGGAATATAGTACAAAAAGGCACATAATTCCATGCAAATTTATATACTTGTATGTTTCTGGATCAAACTGAGAGAAAGAAAAAAGATCACAGAATCTCCTTCCCCAGTACCTACCAAAATAAACACAAATTAGAAAATAACAAAAAGCTAACAATTCACCAGGAACTACTTAATAAGAGAAAGGAGCTACAACCTTATAAAATAAACTTGGAAAGTAGCCACTAAGGAAAGGAATAGAAGATTCTGATCCATAGAAACGTAGCTAGGCACCTAATCCTCAGTTTCTCGAAGATGTCTTCCGATTTGGAGAACAGTGGGAAGAGTGAGCATGCACACATAGAAAGGACCATGGGAAAGGTCAGAAACAAATACTTGAGGTGAGAAGTCCCTACACAATATTCATCCATCCATCCATCCATCCATGCAACAAATAATTGAGTGTCTACTCTGTGCCAAGCATCCTTCTTGGAATTGAAAACAGCAGGGAACAACCAGACAAATGTACCTGCCCTGCATTAGTGTTATGAAAAAAAAAATAATAATAATAATAGAGAAGGGGGTAGATTGTGCCTTGTCACCTGCTGTATAAAATAGCACAATTAAGGAAGACTTCACTAAAATCCTGACCTATAAGCCGAGACTTGGATCTGAGACCGAAGCTGTGTGCCTACTTGGAGAATGTTCTAGGCAGGGGAGCCACTCCTGGAACATCTTGAGGAAGTTGTGGACTTGGCCCAGTTGAAGCTCAGGTAGGAAACCAGTGTGACTCAAGCCAATGGAGCTAAAGGATAGAGCAGTTCCAGGGGCCATCACACTAAGAGCCAAGGTTGCACTGGAGCAGTGGGTGAGATGGGAGCTTTTGGAGTGACATGCTTTGACAAAGAATGTTAAAGGAGCGTTGTGGAAGTTGCAGTGAAAAATGGGACCATGGTGAAGGACAGATGATTTGTGCAGAAAGAGCAGGGGCTGCTGGGACCAGCTTTGGGCTAAGATGGTAGAATGCATGGGAAACATATTTAAATGACAAATGGTGGCCCTGATACAGGATATTTGATGGGACCCTAGAAGACAAACCATGTTGGGCCAGCCAGCAGCTATAGCACTATATATCCAGAGACCAGAGGAGTATTCAGGAAAGAAACATCGACTCCAATTACTTCAACTAAAATAGCAAGACAAGACCACTTGATCAAAGACTGTCTTTTCCACATTGGCTTGGAGCGAAGAGAAGGCCTGGACTGAGCTTTCCATGCAAAGCATGAGTTAAAATCAGGGAAATGGCATTTTAACTATGCAAGCATTCTAGAACACAAAAGGGAAAGGAAACACAGTCTGAAAAGAACAATAAAAAACTCAGTAGGGGGTCATTTATACAAGACTCAAAAACAAGACAACGAAGCAATATGCTGGGATGAAAGGGGAGATTGCCGGGTTAAGGAAACAACTGGGGGACCAAAGCAACATCCTTATAGATCAAATAAATAAATGCAAACCAGCAAAGAACAGACTAGGCGCAAGTAAGAAAATCCAACAGTGACCAAAAAAGAAGGCTTCAGAACATCACAGTGAATCCAAAGGGAGAGGAGAACCTGAATAAATCAATGAGTGATGATGACAAGGAAGGACTTCAAAGATGACCCAGTTAAAGGTCACTAACACTTCATAAGAGTGGTTCCCAAAAAATGAAAAAGTGTTTCACAGATGTAATTTCACAAGGTTTTTTTTTTCTATTAGAAAAATACTAAATCTGCACACTATAAGAAATTAATACACTAGAAAAAGAAACAATTTACATGGAAATGCTGAACATGCCCTGAACAACATTAACTGTAGAGAGTGAGATCGTCCAGGCACAAAGAAGGCAGGGAGAGGTGGGATCCAACCGGCCTCAGATTTCTCCACACTGATATTTTTCCAGAAGAAACTAGAGTAATGACCAAACATCCCAAGTAAAGGAAACTGTAACTCAAGAATATTAAAACTGAAGCCATTCTCAAACATGAAAGAATTTGGGAACTGTATGAGCCCTTTTGGGAAATACGCTGGAAGATTAACTCAGTTACAAGATGAATTTATCGAACACACACACATCTCTAGGGTGAAGTTACAGGTAAAAGAACTGGCAATGAGAACTAAATCCATTTTCACAGGGGTAAACAACAGCACAACAGCAACATTTCCTGTGGTTGAACAGAATGTGTTATCAATCATTTCAAGTTTAAAATTATAAAAATAACAAAAGTCAGGAGGCAAAAGAAACGAGACAAAGTATCAGAGTATGAATAGCTTCATCTCTCATCATAGGAGGTTAATTAGTACTGCCTGAAAAGTGAAAAGATGTAAATTAAAGGGGGGGGGTTGGGTGGGGAATGACACCAACTTAATTGATGGCAGCAGGTTTTTACTTAGCCTTACTGGAAAGAGGCTGGAGGAAATCCCGTCCCTGGCAGAGGAGAAAAAACATATCTAAGTTTGAGCAATTCCTCCAGTTTCAGTTTGGTTTATCATTCTTTGGTTGCATTCAAGTGAAATTAAGTAAATGCTTTATTGGAATCAGCATGTCAAGTAGGATCTCTACTTAGCTAGCTGTTTATGTACCTAAATAGTCTCCCATCCTTCCAACCTCTCTGTCTTTGCACAGGGATATCTGGAATGATGTACACCAAGTGCTAATGTTGGTTATTTCTTCTTGGTGGAATTTCATGGTGATTCATTCTTTCTTCTTTGTGTCTTAAAAGGTAATTCTAAATTTAATTTAATTTTTTTTCAGTGTTCCAAAATTCATTGTTTATGCACCATACCCAGTGCAATATGTGCCCTCCATAGTACCCACACCAGGCTCACCCAAACCCCCAACACCCTCCCCTCCAAAATCCTCAGATTGTTTCTCAGAGTCCAGAGTCTCCCGCAGATCTTCTCCCCCATCTCACTTCTCCTCTCCATCTCCCAATGTCCTCCATGTTACTCCTTATCCTCCACAGGTAAGTGACACCATATGATAATTGATTCTCTCTGCTTGACTTATTTCACTCAGCATAATCTCTTCCAGTCCCCTCCATGTTGATACAAAATTTGGGTATTCATCCTTTCTGATGGAGGCATAATACTCCACAGTATATATGGACCACATCTACTTTATCCATTCATTTGTTGAAGGGCATCTTGGTTTTTTCCACAGTTTGGCAACTGTGGCCATTGCTGCTATGAACATTGTGGTACAGATGGCCCTTCCTTTCACTACATTTGTATCTTTGGGGTAAATACCCAGTAGTGCAATTGCAGGGTCATAGGGAAGCTCTAATTTCAATTTCTTAAAGAATCTCTACACTGTTTCCCAAGGTGGCTGCACCAACTTGTATTCCCACCAACAGTGTAAGAGGATTCCCCTTTCTCCAACTCCTCTCTAACACTTGTTTCCTGTCTTGCTGATTTTGGCCATTCTAACTAGTGTAAGGTGGTATCTCAATGTGGTTTTGATTCGAATGTCCCTGATAGCTAATGATGATGAACATTTTTTCATGTGTCTGTTAGCCATTTGTATGTCTTCTTTGGAGAATTGTCTGTCCATGTCTTCTGCCCATTTTTTGACGTGATTACCTGGCTTGTGTATGTTGAGTTTGAGAAGTTCTTTATAGAACTTGGATATCAGCCCTTTGTCTGTAGTGTCATTTGCAAATATCTTCTCCCATTCTGTGGTTTACCTCTAAAAGGTATTTTTAAAAAGTCATTTTATTATGGGCATAGATCATTCAATAAGAAACGAAGTTATTATGTTCTGAAACTCTATGTTTACTTAAGGTTTATATTGTAGTAAATCACTTTTTGATGGTGTCCTGAAATCAAAATTAATACTCGATTGTAACTGGTTATTGTGAGCTTGCTGTGTGCCAAGTGCTCTGCAAAAGGCCTTTATAAACAAGGCATTTTCTTTAAAATGCATCCCTTCATGAGCATCTTCCCATTTTCCTTTTTTTTATTTTTTATTTTTTTAAATAAACATATAATGTATTTTTGTCCCCAGGGGTACAGATCTGTGAATTGCCAGGTTTACACACTTCACAGAACTCACCATAGCACACACCCTCCCCAATGTCCATGACAGACCTCCCTCGCCCGACCCCCGACTCCCAGCAAACCTCAACTTGTTTTGTGAGATTAAGAGTCACTTATGGCTTGTCTCCCTCCCAATGCAATCTTTTTTTTTTTTTTAAGATTTTATTTATTTATTTGACAGAGAGAAATCACAAGTAGACGGAGAGGCAGGCAGAGAGAGAGGGGAGCAGGCTCCCTGCTGAGCAGAGAGCCGGATGCGGGATCATGACCTGAGCCGAAGGCAGCGGCTTAACCCACTGAGCCACCCAGGCAACCCTCTCCCAATCCAATCTTGTTTCATTTATTCTTCTCCTATCCCCTTAACACCCCCCCCCATTTTCCTTTTTTAAGAGAGAGAAAAGAGAGAAAGCATGAGCAGGACAGAGGGAGAGAGAGAGAGAAAATCTTAAGCAGGCTCAACCAACTGAGCCACCCAGGTGCCCTGAGCATGCTCCCATTTTAAAGATGAGGAAATCAAAGCACATCCATGTTGAGTGATGACATCATACACTTCTAAGCAACCGAGAGCTCCAACCCAATGCTCATTCAGCAGTTTGGACCAAAATCCCACTCTGTGCCACATGGTATTTATTCTCCATTACATCACAATTCTTAGACTTCCTCCTGAAGACAATTTTGATGAAAAATTTCCTCTTTATATGGTTAAAGAAAAGTATATGGCAACATTTCACACTGATTCAGTGACTCTAACTCATAAACAATCCTAAAATAGTGCTTCTCTCTGGCTTTCCTTTCTTTTCTTTGAAGATGAAATAGTTACTGACTTTGCATATACCCTGCAGATTTATTTTATTTAAAAAATAAAATATACTGAAATTGGAACAACGGTGTTTGTTTATGATTCTTTCAGCTGCGTAATTCTCCCTTGTGTATTTTCTGGATGTGGCTGTATTGCACAATCTCTAAAAAAGTTTTTTTTTGTTTTGTTTTGTTCTGGTTTTGTTTTTTGTTTTGTTTTTAAAGAAAGCTTCTAAACACAAGCATGACCTTGCAGTTTGTTTCACTCAATAAATTAAATTCTGATCTGTGGTAAATTGTAAAACAAAGATGCGTAACCATATTTATATTAATGTGTATAGAATCGTGCATTATGTACCTATTGCTATGTATCAAACCAGCCCCAAAGTTAGCACCTTCAAAAAACAAAAGCTTATTATTCCACAGATGCGGGGTCAGGAATCCAGGCATAACTTAGCTGAGTGTTTCTGGCTCCCTCTCTCTCACAAAGTCAGAATCAGTGTGTTGACTGAGAGAGCCATCACCGTGCTCAAATGGGGCAGGACTGCCTGCACATTCATCCATGTGGCAGCTGACCAGTCTCAGATCTTTGCTGGCTATGGATCAGAATCATGGATTACTTCATCACATGGACTTTCCAATACGTCTGTTCACAACAGGGTAGTTTCCCTCTCCCAGAAAGAGGGATTTCAGAGAGAGGAAGAGAGATCCGAGATGGAAACCACTGTCTTTTTTAATAACCTAATTTTGGAGGCTACATTCAAATGCTTCTGCTTTATTACATTCATTAGAAGTCAGTCACCAACTCCAGCCCTCACTCAATGTGGGGAGGGGACTCCTCAAGGGTGTGAGCAGCTGGATATGGGGTCACTGAGAGACATGCTCGAGGCTGCTTAGAACAGACTGGAAAGCCATATATCAATATGCTAGCTAGCATTGGGTGCCTCACATAGCAGGTCGGAATTATGGGGTTTTTAAAATATTATTTTCATTGCTTCTCTGCTTCTCCAAAGTGTCCAAGGCCAAGAAGTAAAAACAGTTGGACACACAGGCTCTGTATTTCAATTCTGCTTTTGTTATTTACCACCTGGGTAAGACATAGCCTTGCTAAGCCTCAGTTTCCCCAATGCCTATTTATTATGGTTTTTATGAAGATCAAGATGATCTATATGTAGGGCGCCTGGGTGGCTCAGTGGGTTAAGCCTCTGCCTTCAGCTCAGGTCATGATCTCAGGGTCCTGGGATTGAGGCCCACATGCGGCTCTCTGCTCAGCAGGGAGCCTGCTTCCTCCTCTCTCTCTCTCTGCCTGCCTCTCTGCCTACTTAGGACCTCTCTCTCTGTGTTAACTAAATACATAAAATCTTTAAAAAAAATGATCTATCTATATATAAAGCACATACACAGTAGCACATTTCATGAGCTTATTCAATATGGGTGTTTATCATTAATGAATGCCTTATTTTTGAAATACAAAAAAGAAGACGGGTTGAAGTTGTGCTAATACAAAAAAGAGTTATCCCATTTAAGTTTACACTTATATTTTCACTGGCAGGAGAGGACTTGGAACACATAACACACAGGAAAAATGAGACCGTGATATATGCAAATGCTAAATTATGTAGATCAGACCATAAATGAAGACGTTAGAAATAAAGAGAAAATGGGAGACGGAGCAATCATTGAGAAAGATGCATTTCAGGGGAGGGAGGGCAAGCTGAGGACAGGCTGAAGAGCAGTATTAGAGGATCTGAAATTCTGGTCATTCCTCCTTGCCTGAGTGCCTCCTGCAAGTAGGCCACTGAGGATGTGATATTGAGCAGGGCTAAATGTCTGCCTTCAGAAAACTCACAGTCTCGAAGGCAGGGATGTCAGTGAAGAGATCCCTTCAAGATTCTTGGTGTTTTCGGAGACAGATATAAGCATTTAATCAACAGCCATTTATTAAGCACCTACTCTGTGCCAGACATTATAGGGGATGCCAGAAACCACCACTGCCCTCAAAAGAGGTCAGTGCACACTGCAGGAGAGGAATAATGAAACGAATCATTTTAAGATAGTGTAACAAATGCTAAGATGAGCAAAGAGTCTTTTTTTAAAGAGATTGGTGGCTCAGTCCATTAAGTATCTGCCTTGGGCTCAGGTCATGATTTCTGGGTCCTGAGATCAAGCCTCACAGTGGGCTTCCTGCTCAGCAGGGAGTCTGCTTCTCTCTTTCTCTCTCTCCCTCTGACACTCCCCATGCTCCTTCTCTCTCTCTCAAATAAATAAAGAAAATTTAGGGTGCTATGAGAGCCCAGAGAAAAAAATGGCCTAAGTGAGAGACAGCAGTCTGGAAGGTTTAGACATGTTAATATAGGCCAGGTGAGGGAAAGTTCAAAACCACAGACAGCAGGAAACAGGGTGCATGTCTAAAAATTTGCAGAGAGCAATGACTTAGTGGATGCTCTGTTTAAGGATAAGCCTTGTGTTTCCTCCAGAGGAAGCGAGGAAAAAAGGGTGAGCTCAGCACCCAGGCAGGAGGTGACCTTGACATCAGAGGTGCCATCCTCCCAATGGTGACTTCCATAAGTGCCAAGGACATCTGGGCTGGAAGTCCACTGGAGCTCACTCTAAGCTCTACAGAACCAGGTGATGTTTCTGTAGACAATGAAACAACTAGTCTCATGCATCATAGACCAAGGGTTGGAGAGAATGAGACAGAAGAGGGAACTGTTAAAACAAATAAAAACATACCAGGACTCAACTGGAGTCCTCAGAGAAGGTGTGCAAGAAGGTGTGCTCAGGGAAGGAGGTGCCAATAAAAGCAGAAGAGAGCCAAAAACAGCATGGGAGAAGTCCCCACTACAATGGGATGACCATCTAATTTCACTATTCCAGAGTAGGGTGACTTTGGTGTAATCCCTTCAACTTTTTTACCCAAATTGTATACCTGTAAAGTAAGGGTCATCACTGACCTCTATTTCACAGGACCGCTACAGAGATCAAGTGAAACTATCTTTATGAAAGAACAAGGCACGATCTAACTGTAAGTTTCCTGGACTATAATTATTAGAACAGGCTGTAATTATTAGTGCCTGGATTCCAGAGTCCAAGCTTGGGTTCAAATATCAGTCTTAGAATTACTAGCTCTGTGATTTTTGGCCAGTTACTTAACTTCTCTGGGTCCCCAGCATCTTGCCTGTAAAATGAGAAAATAATGGTAGCTACTTCTTAAGGGATTTATGAGGTATAAATGTTTAATTCATTTAAAATGCTGAAACAGGGGCGCCTGGGTGGCTCAGTGGGTTAAGCCGCTGCCTTCGGCTCAGGTCATGATCCCAGGGTCCTGGGATCGAGCCCCGCATCGGGCTCTCTGCTCAGCAGGGAGCCTGCTTCCTCCTCCCTCTCTGCCGGCCTCTCTGCTTGCTTGTCATCTCTCTCTGTCAAATAAATAAATAAATAATCTAAAAAATAAAATAAAATAAATAAATAAATAAAAAGATTTTAAAATAAAAAAAAATAAATAAATAAATAGAATGCTGAAACAATGCAGGCATGGAATCAATTTCCAATAATTATCTGGTATTACTATTATTGGTACTAGTAGTTGTTTTGTTGTTATTGTTGAAATAGTAGCACCAGTAACATTTCTGCACTATATGACCTTGAGTTTTAGAAAATGCTAATGGGGTTAGAAGAGTATCATATGCACGTAAATTACATTTAGTTAGCACCTCAAAGTTGCTTCATGTATTTGATGTTTTTCAAATGTAATAGCAAGTTTGCGGCATTATTCTCATATTAAATATGAGAAAACAGAAACTTGGAGAAGTTACATGAATTTCTCCGGATTACACACCCAGGAAAGTCTGCAAAAGGAGTTGGCCTCAAATGTCCTGATGCTAAATTCAGTATTCGTCCTGATAAGCTGAGTTGTCTGTCTGTGCTGGGGATGCTGTGCTTTAAAAAGAATAATTTTGAGACATCTAACCAGGAATTATCTTTAGGTTCAGCTAAAATCAAACTGTATGATATTAGCAAGTCTTGTTGTTCCTTTAAAATGCTTTTGTTTTCTCTGGTGTTGCCTTTTGGATTTCTCCTCCAAGAAGAAATTTTCAATTAACCATTAGCTTATGTTGCAAACATTTGTTCTTAAATGCACTCATTCATTCTTGTAGGTGATTAAGGATGATGGGTATATAAATATACAAGTACATAAATGACAAGCCAAACCATGTACATATGGTAATTTAATTTTGAGATGAGTACCATGTTTATGCACTCTATCAGGCCTCCTACTTTTGATGAATGTGCAATTTCTTACCCACCATTTTATCACTGCCAATATTTAAGTAAATATCCTAAGTGCAGTGCTAGAGAAAACCTCTATGCCATACAAATAATTTGCAGCTGGGAAAAATAAGCAGCAGGTCCTTTCTAGATTCTAAATCTGGTAAATCGTTGCTCTCGCTACATTGATGCTGCATGTTTAGCAGGTATCCAGGGACTTGAATCATACCACTGTGGGAATTAACATTGATCGTAGACAGGAGTATAGATTTAAGAGAATGGTCAATCATTTGCCTGAAAATTGGCAAGAACATTTCAGAAACTATCACAGATTATAGAATTTTAGAGTTATTTAAATAGAGAGAAGGGGACCAAACCCAGATAAGTAGGATTAGCCATAAATTTAAAAAGAGGAAATGCATTCCAGAAAGTAGGAACAAGATGAAAAATAGGATGACTCAGTGCCAGGACCTATGGGAAGTTCTGTTGCTGAAGACAAAATAACAGAGAGGAGAAAGAGGTGGGCAAAAGCCAGGTTGTAGAGGGTCTTATGTGCCACACAGCAGGGTAGGCCTCTACCCTGAGGTCATGGGAGGGTTTAGGCAAGGAATGGCCTGACCAGCTGTGCACTTTAGTTAGATCCCACCAATGAAAATGTGGAGGAGCTTGAGGGATGGTGTCTTTTTCCCACAGCAGCCTGGAACTCCCAGCATTCTTTGCTCCTCATTCACTGTTAAGTGTAGTGGGGCTTCCCTCTATAGCTGGGAGGCTTAAGAGAGTGATTCCAGGAAGTCAGGAACATTCTGGTGCTGCCAAAATCAACACCTCAAATCATCTCTGACCATGAGTAAAGTTGAAATGTTAATAAGTTTCATAGGGCTCACTGCTAAGGGGTGGGAACCCTTCAGATATGATGTGAAACCAGAATTGAGAATCTGGGTGGCCATATACTCTCCTAGGGTTTTTTTGCACCTCTCAGGGTGTTGGCTTGAGCTGAGCTATTGTACAACTGTGGGTTCTGCAAACCTGAGCTCATGAGATCTTTTCCACACCTCACCCTGCAATTTCACCCCTCTGGGGTCTCTGGGTCTGAAGTAAAACCGAAAGTGCCAAAGGAACCACAAGAGACCCCTGCTGTCATCTCCTCCCCAAACTTCTCTTGCCAAAATCTACCCTCTTCTTGTATTACACATCTACTTGACAGATATTGGGTTGACTCAGGTTCCGGATGCTGTACTGAAAGAACATTGGGCTTGGAGTCCAGGCACTTGGTTTCAGTTCTGGTTCTGCAGCTTTCTGACCATCTGACCTGTCCTTCCATTTAACATTTGAGCCTTGGCTTTCCCATCTGCAGAACAGGAAATTAGTGAGATGTTGCCTGAGGGAGCTTTAAACTCTCTAATACTCTGTGATGGTGAGAACATCCCTTTACTCCTCACTGTCCTGGAGGCTGAAGAGTGATAAAATAAAACAAGCCACAACCCCCATCAACATAGTATAGCCATGGTAATCATAAGGGGCTGGTAATCAAATGATGTTGTAGGCAGGGAGTGAGTGACATGGAAAATTCTTCAGTTCTACTGTCAAGTGAGAAAAGGGTCTACAGAGAAGTACAGCATGATCTCTATTTTTGTAAAATAAATCTATATAAAACAAATCTATAGAAAAAATATCCAAAGGACAGTATCATGGTCATCTCTGATCATGAAATTTTCTTTGTTTTTTGTTTGTTTGTTTGTTTTGATTTTTTTTTTTTTAACAAGGAAGGTGCAGTATTTCTGGAGTAATAAAATAAATCATAAAATAGTAAGAGTTATTTTCTGGTGCATGATTACAGATCATTGGCCATTCTTATGGGGAGCTAAAGAAGACTTTGCAGATGGTATGACATTTAATCTGAAATGTGTTGGTCAAATAGGAATAGCTTATTTCTTAGCAACACTTCCATCCACCAATTGTCCTATTTTTTTCTCTTGAATGCATCATATGATTTCTCATGAGTAAATATGACTTCCCCCACTAAGGCATCCACTACTCGAAGGCAAAAGGTAATTCTTCTATTTCTAATGTATCCTCTCTAAAAATAACAAGGATTTGTCCCCCAGAATATAGAGTAAATAAACTTGCACTTATGATGGGGGTTTTGCTGAAGGTAGGGGTGTGATTAACACCTAACTCTGTGGGAACGAGTGCAAAAATCTGCTGTCTCTGGTTTCTCCGTCTTCCAAATCTAAGGTCATGAGTTCACTTCCTGCATCACTTAGCTTCATCGTCTCCTTCTGAGGCTCAAACCAAAATCCCAACAAATTATGGCAGTCAAAGTACCGGAGAAGCTGAACAGAGGTGGAAAGATAAACTAACAAAGCACGAGGGACAAAAGATGTGGATGGATGATCCTATTCTGTGCAGAAGCAAGGAGTCACGAGGGGAGGGCAGAGGGATGGAAAGAACAGAGGGAGGAGAGAGGAAGGAAGAAACTTCACTTCTTGGACCTAGGCTAAAACAAAGTGAAATCAGTCTTGGGGAAATAACAGTTGTCAGCTTCACTGCTGCTCTTTAATTACCTTCTATCCATATGCCAACAATGTCCAAATGTATATCTCCAGGCTGGCCCCATCTCTCAAATTCCAGATTAGTGTATTCAACGTTGTACTTGATATGTCCACTTGGATACCTAACCAGCCTGTCCAGCTCAACATGTCCTAAACCGAGTTCCTGATCCTTCCTCCCCAAGCCTAGGCTATCTGCAGCTTCCCCATCTCAGTGGATGGCATTCTCATCCTTCTGGCTGCTAAGGCTAGAATCTAAAAATAGGAGTCATCTGTGCTGTCGCTCTTTCTCGGTCCAGAAATACTCCTGGTTCTAGTTTCAAAAAATACCAGAATCCAATAATTCCTCACCAACCGCACCACTGCAACTCTAGTCCAAACCATCATCTTTTGCCTGCATTACTGCAATAATCTTCTAGGCTTCACCCCTTCTTTTTTAACCCCTTTAGTTGATTCTAAGCACAGAAGCCAAGTATCCACTTAAAACATACATTATTTTATGCCACCCTCCTACTAAAAATATTGCCCTGGCTCCCAATTTCAATCAAATAAAAACTCAAAGTTTTTTGTACACAGTGACCTACTAGACCCAATGTGATTTGGTCTCCATTATTTCTCCTGCCTCCTCTCATTCAATTTTTGCCACATGACTTTTCTTACTACCGTTTTGACACAATTATCCACTGCTTATTATTCATCGTTGTGTGTATACATTTTATCTCACTGTTGAGAAACACGAGTAGCTAATATTTGAAATCCCATATTTGCATAACAACCAATAAATTATGTCTACATATAACATTTCACTTATTCTTATAATAATGTTGTAAACTAAGTATTCCTTTCCCCATTTTAAGCACAATAAATCTGACTTTAGAGAGGTTAAGCAACTTGTTGAGGGTCATGTGGCTAGTAATCAAGTGCTTGTATTCAAATATAGATCTATTTTACTTAAATGGGAAAAAGGAGGACTTAATGTTGATTGATTTCTACTAGATTAAGGTCCTTACATTAATAATCTCATTTAAATCTGCTTAATCTATCATTTTCCCTTCTTTTATTATGTTCTCCTCCATTAAATAAGGTGTCTTGTACATAGCAGATGATCATAAAATGTTGATAAGCATCATCATCACCATCATGTCCTTACAAATTTTATTTTGAGTCTTTGCTTCAGTTAGCATGGGTCATGTTCTATTTATTTCTTCATTCATGCACTGAAGAAATAGACTTATGGGCAGCAAGACTGGGTAGTTCAATTCAGGGGGCAGTAATTGCATTTCTTTTTCTTCTTTCTAAAAATTATTACCTATTTGTACTCAATATCTGCTCTGTGCCCATTGCCAATGGAGTTCTTGGTTCCTTGAATTCCTATTAATTCCCTTCCCACCAGCAATACAGTTATTCAGCTTCCCAACTATGTGTTTCCAAGTGGCCTCTCAGTTCTTTCTCCTTCATAGAAGTCAGTATGGTCTAACCATTCCCTAAATAGCTCACCTATATCCTTGGGTATAATCCTTTATCTTACTTTGCAGATACTGCTCAGAGCTTGGTCAGTTATTCAATCAACAAGTGTTCATTTAGTCCCTCATATAGGCCAATCCCTGATAAGATGTGAGGTTGTTTTAGTCTGTTCCTGGGTTATAAATCTTAGCTAGAAGTTACGGAAGAGATTGATTAATTTCCACATTACAGATATATAAACTAGGTTCCAGATTTTTAAAGGCAGTTTCCAGTTTCTATACCAATTATTTTTATCCCAACAGGTTTTAAGTTTCTTAAAGATTGTGTATCTATTTTTTAAAAATACAACATTAAGCAATTTTAATGTTTCACAGTTTTGTTAATTGAAGATGCCAATTAGAGCTTCTAATTAGCATGAGGTTGTGTTACTACACTAAATTGATTTCGTTTCAGCAGAATTAGAAAACCTTGACATTTTGTTGAACCTATGATTAATAAGAAGACTAAATATAGTTTTTATTTTTCCCATTGTAGCCCCCACAATATGTGTTTCTGGGTGTGTGTGTGTGTGTGTGTGTGTGTGTGTGTTCCTGGGGATTCAAGAAGTATGGTTTGGGAAAACTTGATAAGATGGGAGAATAAGAATGCCAATGTCAAGACCAGAGCTCTTGGTCTTGTAGTCTACTCATATCTCTTCATACATTATTCATTCAACAACCATTCTTTGAGACAAGCTCTGTTATGGCTACTCTTATATATACTTTGAGACAAGCTCTGCTATAGCCACTCTTATCCTGTGAGCTGCAGAAGCTCCCAGAGAAGAAGAGAGCTGGGACATGTGGGCTTGTGAGAAGCAAACCATTCAAAGCTGTTGGACCAAGCATAATGAACAGACGTTTGGAGGAGGTAAGTGAGGTATCTTGTTTTAAAAGAATATACATAGCATCTTAAGGAGTTTGAACTTTATATGTAAGTAGTAAGAGGCCAAGGAGGGCTCCAAATGAGGAAAATGACATGGTCACTTCATGGTTTTTAGAAGTAGCAATCTGGAATTTGTATTAGCATGGAGGAAAAGATCAGAGCAAGGAGACCAAATCAGAGTCTGTCACAGTAATCTAAGCAAGAATGTATGTGGGCAAAAACAGCAGGAAGAGAGAAACAAAAGAGAATCAATATGAGAAATAGTCTAGAGAAGCAGGAAGGAGAAGTTAGAAATTGCTGTCAATGTCCCGTCAATCAATTTAGCAGTTATTCCCAGCCTCCTTTTTAAACTTACCATGTGCCTTCTCCCCTGAGACCCTCTCTAAGTTGATGTCAACTTATTGGACACAGTAGATACCCAACTCCAAATGAGCCAAATTTTCTTTCTTAGAAACTTTATAGTAAGTTAATGAAGCTTGATTATCTATTCACTGGAAAGTCTTGGAGATTAAGGTTGGCACCACAGAGATTGAAGGGCTAAAGGCCATGTTGGGTTGTGAACAAGTAGTCAAATGTAGTATCTTGGGTGAAGAATACAAAGGACTCATGGCGGGGGAAGGGGGGAAGCAATGAAGGACTATGTTATCTTAGAGATGGAGGAGGGAAGAGAAGGACGGGAGAAAAAAAGAGGGGGGCATAGACAGAGACCTGGATAGTGCATCATAGTGTCTAACTCGTAAGAAACAAAATCATCCTTCCTCAGAAACATGACTTACTTATCCCATACAAAAAAGGTGTTGAGCAGAATGTTATATTTCACTTTAGAGTGGTTCCAGGAGACAGAAGAAGAATCTGTCAAAAAAAAAAAAGACCTTAGGGAGCACTGGGACACTGCTACCATGAGACCAAATATGAAACAAAGAAGCTGTGGCACCTAAGTGCTTTAGAAATGTGGCAAATCAAAGTATGTGCCTGGTTTTAAAGAAAGCAAGCTTTCCACAGGAACAGCTGGGTAACCACAGCCATTATGTTTACATCGTCATTTAGCAGGAATAAATTGTAATGCCACATTTGAGGGGTTGGAGGTTTGTTTTCTAAAGAATGTTTGTGATGGAAGAGTGACAACAAGGCTCATTAAAGAAACAGAGAAATGCATATGCGCTAGCCATTGTTCCAGGTGGACACAGAGTCACAGAAATTAACAAGACATTACCCACAAGGAGAAGCTCACATTCCAGAGAATGTGACAGTATAATGCTAAGTGTTACAGCCAAATTTTGGAGAAGAAGCCTTAAGAATCAAAGTAGGGGTATTTGCATGAGCAAAGTGATATGGAGAAGTGTTTTCCAAAGAAGAGGCATTGGAGTCTTACAGGAGAAGCAGAAATTGATTGGACAACTAAGGTGGAAGCGTACGCGTACACATGATGGAGTTATAACACATTTCTTCTCAATGGTATCTCATACATCTAGGTACTGATCTAAAACAAAACCTAGGCCTCATGAAAGTATGCTCTTTTTTTTTTAATTAATGAGTTGATATTTCTCTCTCTGAATCCCAAACTTTTTTTTTATTTAAATTCAATTAGCCAACGTATAGTAGTACATCATTCTTTTGTTTTTTTTTTTATATAATGTTCAATGAGTCACTAGTTGAATGTAACACCCAGTGAACCAATCTTAACATATCTAGTATTATACTTTCATGTTTGTGAACTTTCATGTGTGAGCTTTGAATTCCAACATACCTGCCCATAAGTTGTAATTCTGACATTTCCTAGGTGTGTCATCTTGAGCAAACTGTTTTATAACCCTGTGCTTTAGTGTTCTAAAACTACCCACTTTCTTGGCTGGTTTTGAAAATTATACCATAAAAAGTACATAAAGAGCTTAATGCACTTCTGGTAATACCGAAAATACTTGAAAGAAGTTATTTAAGAACAAGCTTGTGTTTTATATCCCATTATTCCACGAAATCATCTAAAAAATGTAAATATGTTGATAAATGTGATTCATTCATTTACTACCTCTTTTTTTTAAATACTATAGGAAGTTAAGAAAAGAAAATGTTACCTATTATGTCCATTCAAACAAACCACCTACTCTTCATACCTCTTCAAAACTCCCTTCAAATTGTTAGCCTGTATACCTGCTATTATATTTTATTTCATTTTTTGTTATTTTATTTTGGTTTTTTGCCTGCAATTTTAAATGCCTGAAACTATACCATACGTCTAAGTATATGTTATGTGCCTCTTTGGTTAACATTATTTACAGACATTTTCTCTTTTGTTATGTTTTCCCTTTTAATTATTGCTCAAAATTCTTTAATACTGACATATCACAGTTTATTCAATTTGATCCCTATTGTTAGCTATTTAAATTATTTACAATCTTACACTATGAAAAATAATAATGTATTGTTTTTATTTATTCCATAAACATGTACTGAGCAACAACTAAGTACAAAATAGTATACTGTCATGTGGCTTTAGGAAGTTTATTCTGGCAGAAGTTCCACTTGCAAGAAGTGTTCAGTCCAGTAGGGTCCAGCTAGGTCAGCAGAAAGATAAACACATGCAATAAGAGGAATTCCAGGGGTGCCTGGGTGGCTCAGTGGGTTAAAGCCTTTGCCTTTGGTGCGGGTCCTGGTCTCCAGGTCCTGGGATCAAGCCCTGCCTCAGACTCTCTGCTCTGCTCAGCAGGGAGCCTGTTTCCCTTCCTCTCTCTCTCTCTCTGCCTGCCTCCCTACCTACTTGTGATCTGTCTGTCAAATAAATAAATAAATAAATAAATCTTTTTTAAAAAGAGGAATCCCATGGGTGCTATAAGAGATGCTAAGTTACTCTTCTAGAGCAAGGGATTCTATTTGGGATTCTAATTCAGGATTAGTTGAAGTAACACCCAGGGAGATTAAGTTGTAACAGTTAGGGCAGATCATGTGAGGTCATGAACTCGGAGTCAGAAACCCTGAACTACTTTCTAGGATTGATGGGTTACCATCCATTGAGGCATCATGGGATAATGGTTAGAAGAGAGCAGATCCAACAATAAAAGTTTGTTAAATAAATCATCGTATGTACAAATAATGGAGTACTGTGAAGCCATTATAATAAGTGATTGAAGAAGAACTAATGGCTTGAAAGTGATTTATAATGTTGTCCACATAGAAAGGTAAGGTTATAAAGCAATACATCCAGTATGATCCCAATTTTGTGTCAGAAACAAAATGTAAAAAAAAAAAAAAAAAGCTGGAAATTTTTGCTCAGATTTCTTTGTGGTTATTTCAGAGCATAGGGATTATGAATGATATTATTTTCTGCTTTGAGCTTTGCTTTCTTTTTTTTCATTTTTAAATTGAGCGCTTAATATATCCCTAATAATTCAGCATTTGGATTATTTCCAATTTCCATTAGTATAAGTAATGGTTTAATGAACATCCTTGTACATAAATATTTGTATGAGTCTCAGTCATGTAAGTGGAATTTGGGGACCAAGTGGTATGCTCACAGGATATATATTACTTTAGTATTTAAATTTTTAACTTAAAAATAAAGAAAGCATAGGCTCTAGAGTCAGTCTACATATGTTTTAAACTCCACCACTCTCTAGAATATGATCCAAAACAAGTTACGTTAGTTTTGTATGTCTTGCTCCACTCTTTTTATTTATTTTTATTTTTTAAATATATGAAAGTGTATGTTTTTATTGTGGTAAAATATACATAACATAAAATTTACCATTTTGAGCATTTTGAAGTGTAAAATTAGTGGCATTAAGTATATCTGTGTTGCTGGGCAACCATAAAGTATATGTTGTATATCCAATGATAAAATATGACTGAAAATCTTTATGCATTCAAAACTAATACTTATAATACAGTTGAGATATTTGGTTTGGGTTTTTTTTTTTAATATTTAAACTTTATTTTATTTTTTCAGTGTCCAAGATTCATTGTTTATGCACCACACCCAGTACTCCATGCAATACGTGCCCTCCTTAATAACCACCACAAGGCTCACCCAACCCCCCAACCTGCACCCCTCCAAAACCCTCAGTTTGTTTCTCAGACTCCACAGTCTCTCATGGTTCATCCCCCCCTGACTTTCCCCAACTACCTTCTCCCAATGTCCTCCGTTTTATTCCTTATGCTCCACAAGTAAGTGAAACCATATGATATTTGACTCTCTCTGCTTGACTTATTTCACTCAGCATAATCCCTTCCAGTCACATCCATGTTGATATAAAATTGGGTATTCATCCTTTCTGATGGAGGCATAATATTCCATTGTATATATGGACCATATCTTCTTTATCCATTCATCTGTTGAAGTGCATTTTGGTTCTTTCCTCAATTTGGCAACTGTGGCCATTGTTGCTATGAATGCTGGGGTATAGATGGCCCTTCTTTTCACTACATCTGTACCTCTGGGGTAAATACTCAGTAATTCCACTCTTTTTAAAATGAGGACATTAACTGTACTTTCCTCATGGGCTGCTCTGAAGATTGGATGCATGGACTCCTGTAAAGGCTTACAACGGAGCCCAGCCCATAGTGAGTGCTTGTTAATACATGTTAGAAACCACAAATTTTTTGTTGTTTTGGATTTTTTTAATTTTTTAATTTTTATTTTTTTATTATGTTATGTTAGTCACCATACAGTACCTCATTAGTTTTTGATGTAGTGACCCAAGATTCATCGTTTGTGTATAACATGCAATTTTTATTGTTGATAACACAATAAACATTTTCTTATTTTGTTTTCCCTGCATTGTTGTCATTTAAATGTGTTCTGCTATGACAGTATCTTACTTAATTAATCATCCTTTAATTAATCCATCCCCCAGTTCATCTTTTGCTCTCACAGTTTCTTCCTATTGCCCCTTTAGAAAACACTATTTAAGGATAAAACTCAGGTCATGGGATATGAACTTTTTCTTTCTTTTTTTTTTTTCTGCTTTTGATATGAAAGCTTACTTGTAAATATTCTATAAACTACCCAACCACGAGTCACAATATATTTTGGCATGAAAGTCAGTTAGAATGTAGTTCTACAGTGTCAAAATCAATTTTGAAAGAACAGTGGGATCCCTCAAGGATTTCAAGCTTCCCTTTTCAAGGAAATATTACAGCTGGAGCAAGCATTTGTTCCCAACTTTTCCCTCTAGAGCCTCACAGAGATATCAGATGAAAGCACAGGAAACAGGTCTTTTTTACAAAGTGGAAGGTGCTCCCGTCAGAAGCAATTACTTATCACCTAAGAAAGCATCCCTTGATTTTTTTTTTTTTTTTTTTTTGGTTTTTGTAGAACATAATCCTATCACCTAAAATAATCTGTTAAAGCCTTGCCTGTAGAATAAGACTCCTTTAGAATTTGGAAGCATTCTGTGTGGTAGCAGAAAAATGAGTCCTTCCCCGAATTCTTTGCATTTTCCCCCTACATATCTGTAACTGATTAAGAATAGGAATGACTCACAGCAAGGAACTGAGGACTGGAAATCAGGATAGCTGGATTTTAGAGTCCTCCCACTAATCACCTGGATGACCTTGCATTAATAGTTACAATGTAACTTCTCTGCACTTCAACTTTCTATCTGTAGAAATGAGGGATAGAATCAGCTGATGTCCAAAGTTCGGTTTGGTCCAAACATTCCAACGCACTTTTCCTTTTTTGTTGTTTCTTTTTAGACTTGGCTCAGAGTTAGGAATGCAGAAAGCAGTCATTAAATATTACAACAGAATTCCCCTTAACACTTAGAGAGGTTGAAATGCATGTGCTAACATTTTCTTCCTTAACACCAACCCATATTTATAAGGTACCTACCCAGTGTGGGTACTGTTACATGGTGAAGACATGTTAGGAGCAAAATAGAAACAGTCTCTGTCCTTTGAGGTTTATAGTAGATCAGATAATGACACAAGGGATGATAATTAAGTTTGATGGGTACTGTAACTTCAGGGCTTGTCAGCTTTGAGAGGCTGTAATTTTAAAGCTGGACCAATAGTAGAGGAGATACTGATGTATCAGTTCCCTTAGACAATCCTCCCTGGCCATTCCCAATACCCTTAGTTCAGGCTAAGGGTGTGTGTTCCTCCTTGGGGCTCCCATGGCACCCTATGCTTCCTGCTATCTTATCCACTAAAACATTGTGTTGAAAATATATGCACATATGTGTCTGTCCCATCAGACTGCACCAACCTCAAGAAGAAAGGCCATTTCAATTTCATTTTGTGCCTCCATCTACAACCCCTACCTTAGCACACAACGCATATCTTGATATCTAGCTGTGGCACAGAAAATGTTTGTTGAATAGACATAAGACCTAATCTTATTATAATTTCAGAAGAGCAGTGACAGATGGTGAACTCAGGATATAATCAGAGTTCAGTCAGCCCAAGAGTCAATGTCCACCTTCAGCCAACCAGGTACTGTCCTACTTAGAGAATATCCAAATACAGGCAATTCTTTGGTTACATACATTCTCATGTAGTGTTTTCTTCTATGGCCCATGTATTTTAATCTCCTCCCTTAAAAAGTCCCTATTGGAGCATGAAAGCTTAAAGAGATGATGTTGGCCAAGCCCCTTGATCTCCGCAAGAATGTGAACACATATACACACAGAATAACCTGGCATTCCTTTAGCTTTTTCTTTTAAATATTGAGATCTTGTCAACATCTGATCAACAAGTGGCCCCACTCATTTCAGGATACATGTTTCTAACAAACTCTGAAGAAGGACAAGATGAACAAACGTACTCTGACACAACTCCAAGGTATTGGGATCTCTTTGCTGGTGTCCAAAGCAAACAAGCAGTGTTCCAACCAAGTTCTGCGGTTCTGCCACCAGGCAATCTTCTTCCAACCTGATGCGTTCTGCGTTTCCAGCTAGCTTCATGTCTGGGAATCTTCAGGTCTGTTTCCATCTCACACCTCTGCTTCTTCCATCACCTGGCCCTGTTCTATCTTTCCTCCTTTTACTTCTTCAGTTCTTCCTTGTTCTTGCTAAGCTGGTCTCTTTGTTCTCTCTGAAAACCCGGCTTTCTTCCACCGCCTTGCCTTTGCACAAAATGAACTCTGGCACCAATACTCCCCCACTTCCCAAGCCATCTGCACGTATTTAAATCTTTCCCATTTTCAAGGTCCAAGTCACATAGCAAATGCTCCAAAATGTCTTTTCTGAATGCTTCAGCTTAATTTAGTTTCTCCCTCCTCTGAGCTTTATATGGAACCCTCTATTTATACATATTCTTCTTATAACTTACTGCCTGGTGTTCTGGGAGTTCACGGACTGGCCTTATCTTCCCTGCTAGCTGCAAGTTCCCCAAAGGATGATTCATTGCTATATTCCCAGCACCCAGTACATAGAAGATGCTCAGCAGACTGGAGACTGTGGCATAGATGGGTAGCCCTCCCCTTGGATTTCTCATCACAATAATAGATGAATCTGACATTTGCAAGGAATGAAGGGGAACAGACAGGCCTGGTTGCCATAGAACTGCCCCAGATTACATCCTTGGCTCTCTACGGTCTGCCCCAAGATAGGCTGATTCTTGGGTGGAAAATACTCAATTCCAAGGAAACAGTGTAAACAAAGGCCTAGAGAGGTGACCAAGCATTGACTGTTCTGTAAACTGTAGAGTGACTTCAATTTAGAGCCTACAATGAGAGAAGATATATAACTAGAAATGTAGAGAAATCTTCATGGTAGAGACACTCGCCCACCCTGTGAGGGGACTGGAACTTTATCATGCAACCACATGAGGAAAGTTACCAAAGGACAATATGCATGTGAGTTCCTGAAAGTTGACCCTGGATGTAGCATAAATAAAAGACTAGAAAGGGCAGGGTGACCAGCTAAGAGATGTTCATTGTGATTCATTGATTATACAATTCTTTTTGATTTACCCTGGGGTAAAAGAAGGGGAAATGGCAAATTTGTACAGTGTACAAACACCTTTTTCACAATTAAAAAAAAAAATCTGCAAAAAATCAAATGAGCTACGTGTTCACCGAAGCCTTCAAACACCAAGGCAACACGCAAATGTAAGCTACTCATCCCCTCAGGCTAAGGGAAGAATACAGCTTCCAAAGAAGTACTGTTTCAAGACACATCATATTTATTCATTTTATTCACACAGTGACTTACACCTATTTTTTATGTGAAACATCCATTGTTCTCCAGAACATGAGGAGGAGAAGTGTGCTCGAGAAGCTTGCTGAGTGGAGAGAGTGGAGAAAAGTTACAGATCGTTAAATTCAAAAAAGAGTATTTTAAAATATTTTATTTTATTTTATTTGACAGAGAGAGAGAGATCACAAGTAGGCAGAGAGGCAGGCAGAGAGAGAGGGAAAAACTGGCTCCTCGCCAAGCAGAGAGCCCGATGCAGAGCTTGATCCCAGGACCCCAAGATCATGACCTAAGCCGAAGGCAGAGGCCTAACCCACTAAGCCACACAGGTGCCCCTCAAAAGTGTATTTTAAAGTAAAAGTCCAAAGCACTTTTTTTTTTTTTTTTTTGGTTTAACTCTTCACACTCATGTTTCTTTTGGGTAAATTTTCATTCATTTCTGTCCTGGGATCAGTGACGAAACCCAAAGTAAATAGCTAGTATTTGCTGAAGAAGGTATTCCCCTTCATTTTGGTTCCCTTTTTCTTCTGCTTTGGATATTGTTTTCCTGTGGCTGCCATTTTAAAAGTTCTAAAAATAATATGTAAAGAGACCTGATCAGTGAAGAGAAATTCGAGGTGAACAAGGAACTCAAAATCAGTACCTTGAATTACTGCAGTTCTTCTTTCTTCACTGGGCAGAACACTTGATGATGATCCACGGAGCAGAAATTGCTGTCCACTTACCTTGTCAAGCACCTTGATTGACATATCATTATCTACAGAATCAAGTCTAATTTCCTCTGCCGGACATTCAGAATCCTCATGGGTTTGATCCCAAGCAACTTTCCAGCTACATCTTTCCCTGTTTCTCCACATCCTGGTCTCCTCAACAGTCTCCAAACCACTATCTTCATCCTGTGATGATGCTGTCTTTCACCCCGTGTGTCCATCCATCAAGATCTTCAAACGCCTAATGCTACGTTGAGATGTCACTTCTTTGAGAGAGGGAATATATCTCAGTCATCTCCACTTGTCTTACAGTGATTCGCCCAGTAGCTGCACACAATAGGTCCTCGATATTGGCTTGTTTGCTGTTATGTTCCAATCCAATCCATCCACTTGTTCTTGCCTGGATCCTTTGTGACTAGGTAGAGGTTGGGCCATTGCAGAGAGGCAGGGAAAGGAACAAAGGTTTATGTGCTATGCATTCTTTAGGCTTATTCATTCATTATCCATCATTTAGTAAGCACCTACAATGTGCCAGGAACTGTGCTAAGAGCTTCACATGTATGATCACTCTGTCATTTACATTTCAGTAAGATAGATACCATTACTAGCTTTATTAGTCCAAAAAGGGAAACCTGGGGTCAAAGAGGTGGTGCAATTTGCCAAAGATCATGAATAAATCATAGAATAAAACCTATGGTCTTTCCATTATATGTCATTGCCCTAAGACAAAGACTCTGACACAAAGGAGCTCACAGACTTGAAGGGGATTTGTGTTTTATAGCCTGTTCACTAAAATATTCATCCATTTATTCCACAAACATCACATTAGGCATCAGGAACACAGCTATGAAGGGCAGGCAGTGATCAATGGGGAAAGAAGGAGAAACATGAAATCCAAGAAAACCCAAGAAACCAAACAATCCCTTCAATAAATAAATAAATAAATAAATAAATAAAACAAAAGAAGTACATGTGACTTATTCATATACTTTTTTTTTTAATTGTCAAATGAGGAACTCTACAAACCTGGGTGGGGTTTTCAACATGATTGGTCTAGCTGAAATAGAGGGGGAAGTGAAAGTCAGAGAAGGCAATGGAACATTGATTTGGGGTACTAAACCTATACTATCACAAATGTCCTGTTTTGTTTCTCAAACTCCTTAAGATATGTGTTCAAAAAGGAAATATCTGACAGTTTACTGGGTAGCCATGAAATTGTATTGCACAGGTCTCCTGTAATGGAAGCACTGTTGACTGAAAGTCCCAGCTGCTGGTCCTGCTACTGTGTCGATGCCAAGGATACACCCCCCACAGGCTACTGGCTTCCAGTGACTGAGCATGACAAGGTATCAAGTCCAGACCCATTTCTTTGGGACATGGAACTGCTCGCATGGGCAGTTTGGGCTCTGTCCAAATACTGAATCTTAGAGAAGTGCTTCCATCGCTTGCGTTCTTTCTTTCTTTCTTTCTTTCTTTTTTGCCCTTATTCGGTCCTCTGCTTGAGGCTCCGATCAAGGCAAAGTCCTTTATTTATTTTTTTTTAAGATTTTATTTATTTATTTTACAGACAGAGATCACAAGTAGACAGAGAGGCAGGTGGGCGTGAGGGGGGAAGCAGGCTCCTTGTTGAGCAGAGAGCCTGATGTGGGGCTCGATCCCAGGACCCTGAGATCATGACCTGAACTGAAGGCAGAGGCTTTAACCCACTGAGCAAACCAGGTGCCCCATCTCAGACTTTTTCTGCTGGTCCTTTCCTTCCTCCTCTCCTTTCACAGGTGTGAGACCAGCATCAGGGTCTAAAAGCTCTCCCTGTTTCCTCCTACTTCCTCTCTCTTTCTCTTCACAGGTGCTTCCTCCAGTGACTGTCTTGGGTACCAAACCCTGCCTTAGTGTGTGCTTCTCAGAAGACCTAAACTTCTACACTAGTCCATTCAGTGTTCCAGGTGGTCAAGTCAGAAATATTTTTAAACATATCCCTTTAGCTAGTTTGAATTGACTGGAGAGTTGGAAAGAACTGGTCATAGAAGAACAATTGTTCTCATGCTCCTTGACCAAAGAGCTTTCTAGCATCTGAGAGAACTCTCCTCTCAGACCATCATAAGTAACCATAATAATAATTACAATGAAATCATTTCATCTTTTACTCTGCAATAGCCAGGTAAATGCTATGGGTGGGTATTTAATGCTCATGTTAGAGATCAAGAGGCCCAGAATAATGAGCAGGCTTGTCTAAAGTGACAATGTCTCAGTGGATGGAAAGACATGGTGAAGATTGACTTTGCCCAGCTGCTTAACTACCCTCTTCTCCATGTTGCCACATGACATACTCCTGGTCTCACACCCAACTGCAAGAAAGAATCAATTCAGAATCGATTCAATATGAAGGGGTCACTTTGGGTGACATGATCAGTCAGTTTTACCCAAAGAACTTCATCTCTGCAAAATAAATATCAAGTTCTACAGATATTTTTTAACCACTCTTAAGTGACCAGTCAAAGTCATTCTTGGCAGCCCAGCACCAAGCAAGAATACAAACAGTGCCTTACAAGTATTGGCTGGCTATTGTTGGGTGGGCTGACTTTGGGTTTTCCCAAAAGGCATTATCTTTTTTCAAAGATGACAACTGCAAATGTCTTTGTTAAAAAGTGCTCATTTCAGTGGCAAACTGATGACTACAGCTTGTGGCAACAGTAGCTACAGATAGCATTTGTTTCACCCTTTCTTTGTTGTGGTCACTGTGCCAGAACCACCCTCAATTATTGTCCCATTTTGTAGAAGAGAAAATTGAGGCTTGGATGTATTAAGCAACTTGCCCAGTATGTCATAACTAATAAGTGATAGACATCAGATTCCATTCAGATTAGACGATTACTCATCATTCTATCTCCTTCCCAGGCATACTCCAAGATTGAGCATAAAGTCCCCACTTTGGTCCAACAGTGTGGGGTAAATAAGACTGAAATCATGAATAACCCAGGATAGTCACTAGTTTAAAGAACTATTTCCAAGTACTTCATTCAAACTAGATTAACAAGGTGATACCTAGAAAGGGTGTTTAGACCTTTTGAGCTATGAGCTAAGTGGAAGGAGTTTATAATTATCTCATTAAATCCTTGATAACAAAAGCTTCCAAGATACTTAGTGCATACCAAACCATATATCTTTAATATTTTCCACAGATCCCTGTTACTTTGTTGACATTCTAATAAAGGAGTTTAAAAACTCACAGGAAACTGTCCGGGAAGAGGACTGAAGGGAATGGACTACCTTGGTTTCCTGTCTTGACTATGCATACAAGTCCTTGAATGCACTACCAGCCTCACCTACCTGTCTTCTCCTTGGCTGCACTGATCAACCCATACCAAAAGCTAAAAATGGACTGTGTGATAGGCCATATTCGCCTCTTATTGTGTTATCAAATTTGGGAAGCATCATCTGAAGATAGAAAGAATAGTTCTAGAACTGCCCACATGAGAATCAGAGAAATGAGGAAACCAAAAGAATAAATAAGGAGAGAGGCAAAGAGAAGGATATTCTAGTCATTTTTTATCCACATATTACTTTACTCAGTCCCCACTAAATATATACTGAATGCTTATTTTAGGTCAAACACTGGGTTAGGAACTGGTAAACCAACCAGCCATAAGAAGGAAATAACCAAAAATAAATAAATAAATAAAGGTACCACAGACCCAGCCTGCCCATGTGTCCTGCCTCCTCTTTCCTTGTTCCAGCCCCAGTGGATGAATCATGACTCTTCTCAGGCAATCACAGTTACCACACTCCCTTTAGAAGCAATTGGTTTAGGGTTAGATATGTGACACATTTCTGATCAATGGCACATCAAAAGAAGTTTGCAAGGGGCCTTCTTGGGAAGATTTCCTTCTCCAGCACAAAGGAAGTATATAAGGAGGAGACACTTTCTGCTGCCTACTTTCTTTCATTTTGTCTGAAACAATGCCGAGAGGACATGATGCTTAAAGCAGAGGCAGTTGTTTTGCAACCATGAGGACAGTCACTGCTGAAACTCTAAGGATGCATGGAAAGACATGCAGAGCATGGGTCTTCAATACCACATCAAAAGGTGACATGCATCAGAATCCAGCCAACATGTGATCAGTTCAGATAGGCTTAACCGTTGGTAGGATTGGTGGAGTGACATGCTTTATTAATAATTACAATAAAGAAAGATGGAAACGTACGGCATCCATTTATCCCAGCTCTATTTTGTATGAAGCAATGGGCAAGGTACTTTTCACAACATCTTTTCTCATCAGCATAAGAGAGGCAAGCGGATAACTGCAAGGGTAAGATGAAGCAGCCACTTCCCATCTAGCCAAACCTGCTGCAATTTTTAAATCTCTAGACTCCATTCCTTCTTCTTCTGTTAAAAGCACCTCTATTTTGCAATGGGTGGTTCTTGATAAAGTATCAGCCGTGCTGTCTTGGCCTTCTCTCACATATCTGACAAATAGCAAGACCTAAGAAACTACTAATATTTTCTCTATAGCACACTTGTCTTGTTCTCTTGATCCATACACACACACACACACACACACACACACCACACATATGGACGTACACATGTATATGTATACAATGTGTGTATATGCATATGAAATATGCTCTTCTCCCAAGACTTGACCAAATTTTAGAAAGAAGAGTTTATCTTTAATATCTTTTGCAGGAAACCACTTATTCTTAAAAGATTTACCATATAAGTAAGGTTCTTCTTAGGAGACCTGCAAAGTTCCAGTGTTCCAAATTTCCATTTTTCTCACCACAGACTAGCTTCATGTATGTAAAGAAGGTGCACTAGTCCTGGATAACAAAAAGCTGGAGGGAAAATATGCAGGAGAGCTCTCACCACTCACACTTGTTAGAGAGGTATTATAAACAAACACAAATTCTGAGAATAAGATTTCCTTGAACGTACCCTGTCATTGCCAGGAAAATATTACTTATCTTTAACACTGAAAAGAAAGGAAAGGAAAGGCCCTGTCTAGAAAGTTCAGGAATATTTGCCTGTTGATGTGACCTAGCACAACCCTTTAGATTCACACTGCTCAGGCCATATGGTACAGGCCTCAGCAAACTACAACCTGAGGGCGAAAGATGGCCTGTCACCTGTTTTTGTAAATAAAGTTTTATTGGAACACAGCCACACCTATTTGTTTGCACATTACCTACAGTTGTTTTCTCACCACAATGACAGAGTTGAGTCTGTGACAGGGAGCATTTCTTCCACAAAGCCTAAAATATTTACTGTCTGGCCCTTTATAGGAAAAGATCACAGGGTGCTGGTCTGACATAATAATATTAGCGATTATTATCAGTTATTGAACATCTACATTTATCACCACTTTTGGTTCTCAGGACCTGTGGAGTAGGTACCCAGTCCTATTTTTCCAAAAAGGAAGGAAAGTGAAGCTTCATGAAAATGAAGTTTTGAAGATTTTTTAAAAAAATTTAAAGAGAGAACGAGAGAGGAAATACAAGCACAGGGGAGCAGGAGAGACAGAAGCAGGCTCTCCACTGAGCAGGGAGCCTAAATGGGATATGGGGCTCAATATGGGGCTCGATCCCAGGACACTAGGTTCATGAACTGAACTGAAGGCAGATACTTAATGACTGAGCCACCCAGGCACCCAAGCTTATGAAGGTTTAGTAACTTGCTCAAAGCAGACAGAACAAGGATTCAGACATGCACATTAATTTATGAGTATTTGTTGATGGGCTACTATGTGCAGGCCATGCACAAAGTACAGGTGACACAGTGGTAAACAACACTGTATAATCTTTGTCTCATGGAACTTATGTTGGATGGAAAGAAATTGTTGTAAAACAGATAATCATACAAATGCATATGTTAAATATGATGACCATTTGTGCTAGAAAAAGCTGTGAGACAAAAGAACAGAGCACTCAAGTGAAAAAACGTGTGGTCAAGTTTAAGTGGGAAGAGAGGGTCCCTTAGGCTGAGTTCCCAAGACAGCAAAGCCTACAGTAAATCTCACTTACTAATGCTTTATTGGGTGGGGGAGTCTAGGACAACATTACAAGGGGGAGTGAAGGAATGAGGGAAAGCACATGCAGAGTGGTGCTTTACCAAGCTGGCACCAGCCTTGCAAGAAAATATAGCTAATGGCTCAGATAGAGGAGCCATCTGGGACAACTCCAACTTGGAGAGCCCATCCAGGAGAAGGAACAGAGAGAAATTTATCTCCTGGCTTCTTCCCATCTCCTGTTTTCCCTGAGGGTAGCTGAGACAGCCTGAGGTGTTAGGAGGTCAAGATGTATGTAGGACATTGGGTTCTCCATCAAGCTAGCTGCCACAGCAAAGAAGGTCAGATAAAGCTGAAAAAAATCTAAGAGACTCAAAAGAGTCCATCATGGATCCTCTTTGAGGAAGTGATGTTTCTACTGAAACTTGAAAAATGAAGTGAATAAATGTGAGAAATTTTAATTCAAGTTAAGGAGAAAGGAAGTGCAAAGGCCCTGAGACAGGGGAGATATTGGCATATTTGAGAAACTAAAGAAGTCTTGGGACACAGGAGTTACATTTCATGGGTCCATAACCCTGCTCCTCTATTTATTAACTGTATAACCTAGGGAGGTTTCTGAATGTCTCCGAGTTTCTATTTCTTCACCTATAAAAGGAAGATGATAATTGTCCCCATCTCACAGAGTAGTTGTAGGATTAAACAGCATCATACACGTAAGCACTTAACATCATTTTTGGCTCATAAAAGGCAAAGAATAATATTGGTCATTATCTTTATTATTATTACTATCACTGTTGTTATTACTTATTCTGACCCACTGAATTAACAAAGCTGGAGAAGGGCCCTTTAATTGCGTGGTTTTAAAAATAATCCCTGTCACAACTTGCATTGCAGATCAGTCTTCTATAGAAGGATTATACTTCCACACCCTTGCCACACTCTCTACCAAGCCAGTAAATTTTCCTACTCTACTGTCAGATTTGGCTGACTGAAATTGCTTTGGCCATTGGATTGTGAACCACATCCCTACAAAGGTCTAAGGTGATGGCATACCTGAACTTGGTTTCTTGCACTCCTTTTTTCTGTCAGAATAGCACTCTGCCCATAGGGCCTGCTCCTTCTTATGCAATCACAGACAAAGAAGACCTATGGACCTGACCCCTAATCAACCCACAGCCTGGAGCACAGCAATTCCTGGGCTGTAGGCATCCATTCTGTGCCATAAATGGAAAATAAATTTTCGTTATTATAAGCCACTGAGATCTGGGGTAGGGGTTCTTTGTTATGTAGCAAAACTGACAGATACACTGTCTACTGATTCTTTTACAATAAAATTACAGAAATATAAAACACTGAGGCCCTGCTCTAGGTAGGCTCTTAAGGGAGCTTTGTTCAGGGACAGATTCCTGGCAGAGTCAGAGAATTGGTTCTACTAGCTGATGTTAAGAAATACAGCTAATATGAAGGAACTCGTTCAAATCTCTCCATGCTCTGTGTAAGAAGGGCAACCGCTCCTTGGCCTTAACACACACACACCCGCCTTCTGCATTTTCCATCTGGATGATTTCTGTTCCCTTCCAGGCATCTCAAGATGTGCATTTTCATTTTCCACTGAGAGCAGAGGTGTGGGGATGGGGAGTGTTAATAAAATCCCAATTCTCAGGGTGTTTTTCTCCAGACCTCAATTGGCCCTAATGCCATAGGTGATCCCAAAACAACTCCAGTCCCTTGAAAATCCACATAGATCACCTTTGCTCCATGCTTTTCTCTAAGAACTATGTTAATAACAACATTCATATTTATACAATTTTGACAAAATATATATTAGAAATGAGACTTTTATTTTTTTACTCTTGCCAATACCTGCTGTCCCTTCATATAGTGGTTAAAAGGGAAAGCTCTGTCATCAAAATGCTTGCATTTAAATCCGCTTACTAGCTGAATGACCCTGGACCAGTTACCCAACCTCTCTGTGCCTGCATTTTCTCATGTGTAAATGGGGGTTATAAATGTAGTTCTATTGTAGGGTTATTCTGAGCATTATTTGAGTAAATACACATATGGCACTGAGATGGGTGCCTGGTATATAGCAAAATGCTCAAACAAATGTTAGCTTTTCTCTATTTTTATGAATGTGCTCAAGTATCTTGGTCACATAGGCAGAGGAAGAATGAGAGATTATGAATTCCAACCTCTTCTAAATGCTAGGGATGGTCTGGGCCCCAGCCATCAGCCACACCTCTTATGATGCACCACTGTTTTTGCCCTCGCTACATTGTTCTGTTCTAGGCTGTGGGTGTTCTTACTGGCAGAAAATGAGCTACAGCTGAGAACTGGAATGAGACCCTGTATTGCAATGGCCAGGGAACCAGAGGAAGGAGAGGAAGGAGTGCTGTGGAGGAAGAGAGAGCCTGAAGGCCTGAGGACCTGAATGCCATTCTGAGTGGGGTCAGGGCTGCACTGTGGGGTGGGAGTACCCTGGACAGGGGAATCACTGAGGACATTTCAAAGAGAAATTATTTATTTCATCATGAATTCTGTACAGGAAAAATGAAGATGGCCCATGGGTAACAGCCTCAGCCTCCCCTATGTCCTTTCAAACAATTCCACTCTGGCCCAGACTTGCATATTGTTCTTACATTAACCATTATCCCTAGAAAGTAACTTAATGGGGGATTATTTATACACTTTCAATTCTGGTGCACATTTATTGAGCACCTCCTACACAAGCCAGGTAATCTGTTAATGGTTTTACATGCATTAACTCCCTTAAAACTTCCCTCAAATACGATGAGGCCAGAATTATAAAGATCCTCATTTTGTAGGTGAGAATCCAATCTCTGGGAGGTTAAGTAAACTGCATAGGGTCACTGGCAAAACCAGGAATCAAATGTAAGTTCAGCTGTGCTGCTCTGTACATCTGGTACCACTCTAGAGTATTTGCAGTCCAGTAAATGGTGACAATGAAGACCAAGATGTGGAGACAGTTGTGGGTTTCCAGAATGTAATGTCTCCCTATCTCCTCTCTGTCCCTTTCTGCCCCTTATTTTCTCCCTCCTCTGTTTTTATCCTCCCTATCTTTGTCAGAAGGTTGTAGCTATTACCAAGAAGAGTTTCCCATGATTCAGAGAGAATCTCTAAAACATCTATGACTCAGCATGCTCTGGGGGAGATGCAGTTGCTGCTTACTCCAGAAGGAGTCAGGGACTGGGCTCTGAGTTCATTATCTGTCACTAGTTACATGGCCTTGGCCAAGTCACCTAACATCAGGGAGCCTTCGTGGATAAATGATACATGTCCTACAAACACATTGTATTCTTAGAAGGTGGCTGTGATGTCACCCCTTCCCACCTTTTTTTCTCATCAAATCCTCTCTCTGGAGAAATTCTGTTTCTGCTCTACTCCACCAGGTGTGGTCCACAAACCAATACAACAGCAAGTTCTGGAAAGCCATCTTCCCTAGACTAGGCTCATCTGGTGGCCACAGTGCTCTGTGTATGTCCCTTCTGCCTTACAGCACAGCAATACAGCATATATGTCCTCAGACATGAGTGTGTATCAGGATACAGGAAGACTGCTACCACCTGGAGGACTGGGCCCCACCTCCAGAGTTTCTGATTCAATATCCCTAAAATGTTCTTGGTTGATATCAACACTGGTCTTAGGACCACTTTGAGAACCACGGGTATCATCTTAATATTTGACAAGTATTTACAAAGGCAGGCTTAAGTGCTCAGACTACATCTTGTCAATTCCCAGCTCTTCTTCTTTCTGGCTGTGCAAACTTGGACAAGTCAATCTCTGTGAGCCTCAGTCTCTTCATCTGTAATGGACATGACAATGATGTACCTCATAAAGTTATTGCAAGGAAGGGTGAGCTCCTGCTGAGAGCCTTCGGCATTCTGCCTTGCACTTAATGAGTGCTCTGTTTGTGAGTTCTTAAAACTTAAGGGGTTCTTAAGCCCTTAGTGTCATTTAATTTAACCTGTATCTTCTCACTCTGCTGCATCCCTCAGCCCCCAGAAACAGCATCTACTGTCTACTGAATGTGTCTCTGTTCTGGGAGCTGCCCAGAAATGAAGGCAAGCTTCAGAGAAAACCAGTAATTAGATAATGACCATAAGCCAAACACATTGAATCCTCAGACTGGTGGCTGAGAAAAGATCAGACTTCCCAGATTCATGCTCTAGGGAAAAAAGCTCAGGACGTGTCATTGAAAGCTCAGAATTGGTGGGGCACCTGGGTGGCTCAGTCAGTTCAGCATCTGCCTTTGGCTCAGGTCATGATCCATGAGTCCTGGGAGCTTCTCCGTCTCTCTCTCTGCCTGCCCCTCCCCCTGCCTGTCCACATGCTCTCTCTCTCTCTCTCTCTCTCTCTCTCTAATAAATAAATAAGCTCAGAATTTGGATGCAGGCCCTACTAGGTTCTGTCTGGGTAATCTTAGACAAGTTCAATGCAATCCCTGAGACTCAGTTTCCTAATCTGTTCAGTGGGGACAATAATGTTTGCCACAAACTGAGAGAGCTGTCAGTTTGTTTTGTAGGCTGAGTCTCCTCGTTGTGAGAAACCCAGCAGCTACCTAAATATTTGTGTCCCTTACTGCTCCCAGCAATTCCAGTGCCACCATTGATCACCACAACCCAGCCAGCACTCCCTGCCTGCCTGGTTGTACCACCATCTGGACACTTCCTTGGTAGACCCTCATTTCTGAGAAAGGCCAGGACATTCCACTCAATCGGCTTTCCCTGGCCTCAGCCTACCCATGTTTCCAGGGAACGCCCCTGGCCTATGTACCCAACTACAAGTCATCCCAAAAAAGGAATGTTCAGCAAAGGCTAGGAACAGTCCTAGTCAGCTACGTCCCTAAAACCCTCAAGAGACAAGATTCATGATAATGTGCTCATTTTCCTTCCTCTTCTCTTTTCTCCAAGAAGTCAATTTCAGCAGTCACTGGACATGCTTTGAAAGACCTCAGAAAATCCCACAGGAAAGCACCAAAGACTGTTTTTTATCATTTGTTCCATTCCTCCTGTTTGCTTAGTAATCCTGGTAAACAACTCTGTGCAAACAGAACCCTTTTTCATTCTATCGAGTTCTGGCTTAGGGCACTGTTGCCTCCATCTTAAAGTTTGGGGCTAGGTGGAGAAAGCACTTTGGGTTTAAACTTCCTGATACGTGGGCACATAACAAAAATGAAAGAACACCCACTGGCCATTTATTTATTCATATGACCCCCTTGAGGGAGTTGGATAGGAGTGGCTTTCTAGGTTTCCATACAAATGCTCTATTTTTTATTACCATTATTAATACCATCATTTTTGTCATCACCATCATCAGAGGCTTGGGCCACAAATGCAAGTTGTATTTGTAGACTGTGAGTTAGTCCAGGGGATCAGAGGCCTGAGCCCAAGTTCACGGGCTCAGTCATAGGCAAAGCCCTAGAGGAAAAGAGAACCTGGCAGTGTTTGGGTATGAAAGGGGGCTGCCGAAGAGCTTGCTGACCTGGTCTGAGCCAGGCACTCTGAACCAGGTTACACCTTACAAAGACCTAGAATTTTGCCAGTTTACAGTTTTCACACTGCCCCACTGACCCTCACTGTATTACCACAGCCCGGTGACATTCAGTGACTCTGCGTGGGGCACCATCTCCACACCATGAGTTAAGAAGATAATAAATCCTTCAGCTACAGTTTCCTAGCCTTCCCTCTATGGGTTCTCTTACCTCCCAGGCCTTTTCACGCAGTCCTTGCTCTTGACGTTCTCCGTCTATGCTGCCTGGGCCCCTGGCTTTTCTTGCCTGTTCCCATGACTGGTATAGATTAGCACTCTGTACAGCCTTAGTTCCAATTAATTCTTTGTTTTGTTTGATTTCTAGCCAATGGCCAGCAGCTTCTTGGGTTTTACTCCCCATCTCTGAAATAAATAAGCCAAATGTTAATTTGCTGCTCTTCAATTATGATTAAGTGTAGAGATGGTATAACCAGAAATACGAATGTTTGTCTAGGTTTCCCCGGGGATCACAGTGATGGCACTGGGTTTGGTTTGGTTTGGTTTGGTTTGGTTTGGTTAAGTGGGGGGAGGGGATGCCCCTTCTTTGAGATCCATTATCCCACTGGATTCTCTCAAAGAATCCTGGCAAAGTGGACAGGACAGGGATTATTATCTGCATGTTGCAGATGAGGAAACCAGGCTCAGAAAGATGAAATAAGTTGCCCAAAGCCACACAGCTCATAAGCATCTCACTGGGGCTAAATCTTGACCTGACTCCCAGTTCAGCAAAGCTGTTGCGGATGGCTCTGTCCACCATTGGCTCATCCTGTAGGGTAATAATAATACTTTATATGATATTGTTTCACAGACATTTTCTGGGTTATCCACAGTGCGTTCTAGGGTGCAGCAGTTGCATGAAACACTATAAGAAAAAAATTCTGTGTGGTTAAGCATGTCTGCAATATGTTAATTTCTATATTCTAATATAGTATATGTTAGTAATTATATATATATATATATATATATATATATATATATATATATATAGTAGTCTGTTCTTGGAGATCCAGTATATTGATTAGAACATGGAAGTCCCTGAGAAGTTCTGCTCTAAAAGACTTGGACACATTTATGACCCAGAATTGTCTGAACGTATTTGATCCTTTGGAGGCCAGAGTGGAAGCAGGGAGATCATGTCCCAGCAATGCAGGCACGAGCTTGGGGGCATTTGGACAAGACAGACAGTACCAAGGTGGTGAGACATGGGTAGATTCTGGACATATTTCAGATGCAAAGCTAACCAGATTTGCTGCTGGAGAGGATATAGGGCATAAGCAAATAAGAGGAGGCCAGGATGGCTCTGGGATGTTAGTCCTGAGCTTCTAGAGGAGTAGAATATGACTGTTCCTTACAGAATTTCTCCTGGATTAAGAGCTTCCCCCATCATTGCGGCTTCCTACAACATCCAATCCCGAGGATCCAGAGATTCCAGTTTTTCATTTTATCTATTGATGAGATCACTGCCAATGGCTGAGCTTATAATTTTTTTTTTCCTTACTACTGTATCTCCAGTGTCTGGCACATTGTAGTCAATAAATCTTTGCTAAATGAATGAACAGAGACTAGCCTGCAGCAGTTGCTTAACAAATTGTAGCTCCTATACTATTAAGCAACCTAGTACACAGGCTTGATGAATGCAACTAGTTGATTAGTATGCAGAGGGGTGGTTGGAGGGAGGTGGAAGAGGCATGACTGCTAACTGGTTGAAGAACCCAGTTTTAATCTGAACCAGTTTAGACTTGGTAACTCTCTATCTCTCAACTTGGATATCTATCTCTCGACTTGAGTAACTCCCTTCCACTCTCTGGGTCCAGTTCTTCTGATCCCATTGAACAAGGGGTAGGATAATAAGATTTCCATCAACCTGCACCTTGCTGCCCATGAATCTAAATGGAAACCGTGCCTGTATCCTCTGAATGTGGGACACAGGACAGCCAAACAGAGACTGGGTCTGATCAAATGCTCCACGATCTAGCCCAGCTTAAGTCCCAGAGGTGCACAAAAAAGAGGAATGCAGGGGTGGCTAGAGTCACCAAGAAGGCTGACTGGAGGTTCTTCTCTCTCCTTCCAAGAGTCTGAAGGAACAGATGAATATGGTGACATTTGGTGGAGAAAAACAACAACAACACTAAAAAACATTCTTCTGGCTTTACTTACTCCCAGTACAGTTGACAAGACTATAAGAAGAGCTTGCCCCTTTCCTGCCCCTGAGGAGGGATCATTGAGCAAAAGCCACTTGTTCTATTTGACGTCACTTTTAACCTTGCTTTGTGCATCTGAAATAATCTTCCTTTTCTCCTCCAGTTAGGAATACACAAAAATACATTTGCTGTATGGACTTTTTTTTTTTTTTTAGCCATTCTTCCTAAAACCTGCTCTTGGATCTCTGGATCTGGGTAGCTTTCCTGACCAGGGATCTCACCACAAGGCATGGACTGGGTCTCCAAAGTTTCAACAGCTCTGCCTATGATGGCTCTCTCAGGGAGAGCTCTGAGCAAATCATTTTCAGTTTCAGTTCATTTGTTTTTGTTTTCCATTTGGCTGCTCAGGGCAAACATCTACCCTGAGATCTTCTCCCCCTGGGGACCATCCATTCTGTCGTTGCTTGTCTTGGTGCAGATGTGTGCTTGCCTCTTTCATTCTCCAGAAGAGGTCACTACTCGATTAAGAAAAATGATAACCCCTTAGCCCCCCAACGTCAATCGATGCACAGTTATCAGCCGCTAATAACCAAACCCCGCAAACCCACCCAGTCCTTCCTAATATTCACACCATTGATTCTATTATCACTGCTATCGTGAAAAATATTCACAACACCATGTGGTGATTATCACCACCTCAGTCTTGCTTTACAAAGATCCCGGCATGACAATCATTTTATTTCTGCCTCACACTGCCCTGGCACCTGTTACTTAGCTCAGTTTATGGGTGAGGAGACTGAAGGACAAAGAGGTGAACTGACTAAAGATTATCAACAGCAGGCGCACCCAGGTGGCTCAGTGGGTTGGGCCTCTGCCTTTGGCTCAGGTCATGATCTCAGGGTTGTGGGACTGAGCCCCACATCAGGCTCTCTGCTCAGTGGGGAGCCTGCTTCCCCCTCTTTCTCTGCCTACTTGTGATTTCTCAATCTCTCTCTCTCTCTCTGTCAAGGAAATGGATAAAATCTTAAAAAAAAAAAAAAAGATTATCAACAGCGAAGGTGGGATGAGAACCCATGTCTTCTGCAAACAAGTTCCCATGTTGAAAGAAAAGGTAGAGTTTCACTGGCTGAACTGCCCTTCTTAGGCAGGAGTAAAAGATTGAAACATGGTAACAATTCCAGGTGAGAGATGTCATGCCATGAAGACAGAAGGCCAGGCTGGATTTGGAAGCCAGTGGCTGAGCTGGAGGGCAGCTCAACATTCTTCCTGTTTTCGGGGTTCTTAAAGTAGATAATACAAGTGAAGCTACCAAGTTGAAGGCAGCAGAAGTGCCCACCCAGCCATGGTGGGATGAGGCCAAAGATCGCGTCAGTGCTGCATGGAGTCTTGGTCACTGAAAGAAGTTCCTGAGCTGCACAGAATGTCATTCTCGGTTCTTGGTTTCGAGTTACATATGGAGAAAAACTGGGGGTGGGGAGGGTTAGGTAGTGATTTACAGCAAGCTTATGAGGCTCACAGCAACATGGCACTTAGAGAATGAGAACCATAGTGGTCTAGATGATTAAGGAGGAGGAAATTCAACCATGATCTTGTAGGAAGAAGGAAGAATACAGCTGAATGCCACTATCAAAGCTGCCTTCATTGTGAATGAATTCTAAGTAACCAGAAGCAAACATCGTACAGCCTGGATCCCAAATCTGAAACACAAGATAGCAGAAGGGTCCAATGGGCCAGGCCCTGGACATTTACTCAGATCTGGCAGCCTCGGGATGTGGGGTGAGCCTAAATTCTCTGACATTTGTGGTAGGTGGAGGCCACTACTCTCCAACAAAACTACAAAAAAAAAAGAGAGTCTGTACCAGCAATGCAGGAGGTCGGATATAGCCAGGCCCCCAAATGAAAGTCTATGAGAACCCACCACACACGGGACTGGAAAGCAGGCTTATAAACCCAGTGGTTTTTGCAAAGAAGATGTGGACCACTCTAGCATCTATGGTAAATAGCAATCACATCTATAACTTAATAAGCATGTAGTATGAATTGAACAAGGTAATGAGTGCTATATACATATGTCCTCACATTTTTTAAATTTTTATTTTTTTAATTTTTTATTAACATATACTGTATTATTAGCCCCAGGGGTACAGGTCTGTGAATCATCAGGTTTACACACTTCACAGCACTCACCATAGCACATACCCTCCGCAATGTCCATAACCCAACCACCCTCTCCCTACCCCCTTCCCCCCAGCAACTCTCAGTTTGTTTTATGAGATTTAAGAGTCTCTTATGGTTATGTCATCACATTTAATTTCCACAACTGCCCCTGCAAGGGGTTTTATGTGTCCTATTTCACAGAAAAGGGATCTGAGGCTCAGAGAGGCAAGATAACTTTTCCAGTGTTGCTCAGCTTGCGGTTAGAATTAGAACTCAGATCTAGATATCTCCGCAATGCAGCAGTTCTTTCTACCACCTGATACTATGGTCTCCTGGCAAGACCAGGTAATCCTGCATTTCCATAACAAGAGGACTTTGATAGAAGAAGGATGAAGAACACATGGTAACCACCTTGGAGGGGACATTGTTGATAAGGGTTTAGACCAAGTTGGCATCTGAAATCATCCCCCAAAATGAGAGGGAAGCAATTAGCTACTGGGATAACTCTAACAGTACATTATTTCCAGTTTTTACATTTTATCCTATGACCCAAACAACAAACAGGCAAGTGTTTGTTGAGTAGGGCACTGTGATGTTAGGTCCTAGGGAGATGGAGGATTTCACAAAAGAATTAACTTTTGTTAGCTCACCACGGACCATTATTAGGTTTGCACAAATATAGAGACGACACAGTATACCTAGAAGCTGGAATGACATCTGCAAAGGCAGAGAGACAGTGAGATTAGCCCAGCCCAGAGTGGAGAGTAGATAATATGTAGTGAGAGAGAATTTAAAAGCAAGTTGAAACAGATATATGCAGGTATTTTGAATTTCCAGCTTAAGGGGCTTGATATTTACATTGAAAGCAATGGGAATCCGAGGGAGGAATTTGAACTAGTTAGGCACCTGTCCAGCACCCACTATAGTTCTTGGAAGCTAACAGATACTTAATACATGTTTGCTAAATGAGCGAATGAATGAATACTATGTATAGAATGGGCTGGCAAGGGAAGAGAACAAATCAAGGACACTGATTAGGAGCCTATCCCACTAGCAGTCTAGATGATACAGATAGAAATAGAAAAGCCACAAAAAGCTTAGAGACAATGAAAAAGACATCATAAAAGGAAAAGAAGATTATTCTAATTCCAGCACTATTTTCTGATTGGTAGTTTGCACCCATAACAGAAGGAAACAATCTTCTACTAATCTCCAAATTCAGGACTCCATAAATCTACCAATGGAGCTAAAGATGTTTGTGAATGTCTCTGGAAGTCCAAAGATTGAGTCAGGAGAGGGAAAGGAGAGGAATGTTTAAAACAGAAAGTAAAAAAATGTAAAAGCTCACACATGTTAAGCTTTGGAGCCAACGTTTCATTTTTCTGCTAAATGGTTAATTGATAGTCAACTTACCTGTGGTGAATGAACAAACACAGAAGAGCAGGTCTTGTTATGTCCATTTTGCAGATGGAAAAAGTGAGGCTCAGCCCAGTATCTCACAGCATCTTGACTCCAGGTCATCTAAATGTAAATCCTGTTCTTTTTTTGTTTGTTGTTGTTTTCTATGATCCCCTATGGCAGGAGAAAGGAGAAAACAGAAAGAGAAATAAAGAGAAAAACACAGACATAAGAAGTCCCACTGGTAGATGACTAGGGAAATATGTGGTGGGGCTTCATGAACTTATGCTCAACTTTGCTCTTTGCCATAAGTATGGACAATCACATGTTTACCTAAAAGGATGAGCAGTGAATCATAATCCATTTCGCTCCTGACAGTATCGATTTTCTTTTTAATGCAGAGAGACGGCATACATGTACTTGGCGCTTTTTTTAACAAGTCTGTGTTAGGTCAGTAAATGCCTGCCTTCCCCATTTTGCTCCCTGCATCATCATTTACAAATTCCAGCAGATGCCAGGGACCTCTCCCCCGAGCCAATAAGTCCCAGAATTACATATAGTTACACCCTTCTAACCAAACAAGATCTTACCGCTGGGAATAAGTCGCTTGGTTTTAGCAATTTGGTTTCTTGACAAGAGCCCAAAAGGCTGAGATCCTTTCCCTGGAAGGATCAGAAACCTGGAAGAAGTCATAGATGGCATATTCATCGTGCTCAGCATCTTTCTTCATGACATGGGTCCTACCAAGGGGATGACAGAGGTTTCATAAAAGCTTTACAAGGCACAGTGGGACACAAAGGCTCCAAGCCACAGTTGCCTTCGTAAAGATCAGCAGTTGTGCTCACCTCTCTCATAATGCTTCAACAGAAAGGTTGGCCAGATTCCTTTCTGTGTCTTGGGAAGCCCCAACAAGTTATGCCTCTTCATGATGATTCATTCAGACTCACTGTGTTCCGCTGACGAAGGAGGAACGTCCAGAGTTAGCCTCCAACGTAACTAGTGACTTCTTAGAGATTGTCACCTGAAAACTGTGTTTGAGTTTTAAGCCACAACAGCTAATGACACGACACTAAAGGTTCACAAGGTGATACCGCTTCGTCTGGGCCACGTTCTGCCTTTTCTCTGGTCCCCTGCCAACACCACCACCTAGCCTTGCTCACTAAGAGAAATGGCTTCTTTGGGAAACCAGAATCCAGGGTTACTGGGATCTAAGAAAACCCCTATAGACAGGAGCTATTCCATATTACGGAGCAGCTCACAAGCATACGTGGGAGAAGGTCATGCAGGGACATTGTTCCCCTCAGCCCTGTGGGAAGCTCCAGCCCCAGGGAGGTTGGCTTCCAGCATATTCTTCTCTTTGCCCTCTGCCCTTGTTCATGTGTGCCTAAATTATCCTTTCTTACACATGCCAAAAAGTTTAAAAAAGAATTTGGAAAGCATTGTCATCAATTATTTGGGGAACAACTGGGTAAAGCCTTTTAAGAGACAACTGGACAAAACTTATCAAATGCCTCAAAAAGTGCATCCATTTTAAACCAGAGATGCCACTACAGGTGATTTATTCTATGCCCGCAATTAGGTGTAAAACTATAGAAGTATGAGGATGGTCATCACGTGTTGTTTATAATGAGGAAACATTAGAAACAATTTATGTGTTTACAAATAGGCTTCTTTTTTGTTAAGGTCATTATGGTAGATCATGCAAAATGGTATAAAAATCATTTCATTGATCTGGCAGGAAATTTATGATAGATTATTAAGCAGAGAAAGGAAGATCAAAAAAATAGTAGGTGGAAGCAATATTATATTTTTGTTCAAAAATAGAACATTAAAAAATAGAATATGTTAATAGGGCCATATATTCGCAAATATACATATTACAAACATATATAATAAAAGCCTGGGGCATGGTGGTACGATGATGGCTTGATACATAATTGCTACTATGTTGGTGGTATTGCCTTAAAATTGGGCTTTTCTAAAGTTAGGCAGGGGCTCCTGGGGGGGCTCAGTCAGTTAAGCATCTGCCTTGGGCTTAGGTCATGATCTCAGGGTCCTGGGATAGAGTGCCACATCGGGCTCCCTGCTCAGCCGGGACCATGCTTCTCCCTCTGCCTGCCACACTCCCTCTGTTTGTGCCCATGCTCTTGCTCGCTCTCTCTCTCTCTCTCTCTCTCTCTCTGTGCAAAATAAATAAATAGAATCTTTAAATTTAAAAAAAAATAATAAAAAATAAATTTAAAAATAAGTGAAGTTAGGCAAAGGTGAAGCCCTGAGGATAAGGGAAAAGGTCTTTTCCAAAGTGGAAAATCCCTGCTGTGGTCAGTCCCTCAAGAATAAGGGTATGTGTCTTAGCAATTAAGCATTAAAAAAGGAGATTTCCTTCCTGGATCTTTTGTTTCCTGGTAATCTCCCTGAAAGTCTATGAGACCTGTAATCCTTTAGAGTGAACTAGTCAAGGGAGATGTCAAGGTCAAAGCTGAATTCTGGGTCATTTTCTTTGTGCAATCCCTTAAGAAATTTTAAAATCTTTTTTACATTCTGATCTGTTCTGGGGAGCCAATAATAATGACAGCCGTATCACTGGGGGCCAGGCACTTTGTATCCATCGTTTCTAACCTCCAACCCAGCCCCCACCCTCCCAACCCTGCCATTGCCTGAGAAGGAAGAGAGCATTTTCATGTTGCAGGAAGAAAGAGCCAACCATTCTGAGCATTTAGGCTAATCAGACAGTCCCTTCAGGCCTCTGCCTCAACTCTCTTAATTCCTTAGGGCAACCTCCGAAAGTATTGATAGGCTCCCACTTTACTGTTGAAGAAGCCGACAGGAAGGTATGGAGAGATGCATAGCCCTCCTGAGGTCACACAGATTGTTCATGGGGTGATGGCCCTCAGATTCAGGTGGTTTGTCCCTAGAAATTCTAGCTACTAAGATCTACTCCCAAATGGTGGAAACACGGGAAGGGGGCTTATCCATGGTGGGGCCAAAGGGTTAAATCGGGAAGCAAATAACACTGGAGGCCAGAGCGATTAAAAAGAACCCCAGAAGGATTAAAAAGAACCCCACCCCCATCCCGAGGGAAAGTCAAATCTCCCACAGACAGAGGGATGCTGGTGTGGCTGGTCTGTCTCTCAAGGGCCTGCCACCCCCAGGCTCTTTGTCCAAAGCAAACTTTGGGCTACTTGTTCTCCATTTTATTGAGAGAGGCTGCATTCTTGAGTGGCATCAAGAAGAAACTCAGATCTCCCTGTGAGATGTGTTTTTCGGTCATTTGATACACGTTGCGGACAGAGGCCTAGACTGTGGTACTAGGTTACAAGGCTAAGGTACTTTCGGCCTCGGGGTAAACATAAGAACAGTTTTAATTATGGACCATGGCAGTCGGTGAGCCAGGCTTCACAGAAACAGAGAGACACGTTCTGGGATCTATCTGTTGGAGAGAGGAGGGCTATGCCAGGCAAACTTGGTCACAGGCTGGCAGGCATCACTCCTAGCTCTCATGCTCTCAGGCTCTCCAGGGGGCTCCATGAAGTGGGAAGCACTTGGCCTTACCCTTGGAACAGGCAAAGACCCTGGGAGCAAAAGTCTCTAAGAGGAATTCCCTGAGACCACATTCCTTGTGGTCCTCATCCGCTATCTCTCTCTTCTCTCTCTCATCTCTGCCTATCAAAACAGTGACGATGGCCAAGGTGCCTGAAGGGGATCCAAAGAGCCTGAACTCAGACTGAGGTTGCCTCCAGACCCAATATAATAAAGTCCTCCCCCTCGCATTATGCTTCGCGTCTTCTAGAAGCTCTTTCAGCTGGATCTCTACACCCAAACATACACACACATGCCCCACATGCACATACTCATGCACGTGCCTAGATCCTCCTGAAGCAAATATTATTTTTAAATATTTGAGGGCAGTGACCCGCAGGTCTATTGAACTGGAATTACTGCTGCAACAATATCCCTTTCAAGCCAAGCTCAGATTCGAGTCAATACCTCCAGCCCAGATTCTCTGTCCCTGAGTGAGAAGTCCACTTGGATTATGTCAGAGTGAGCCCAGCACGCAACTGATCCATAATCGTGCTTGCTAAGAGCATTTAGCCTTTCGGCTCCTGCCCCTCTGATGTCTGCCTTAGACTTGTGTCAGGGGCTAATGGCAGAAACAGAGACAGTGCCATTCAGCTTAATTGGGCAATCATTAGGACTTCCTCCAATAAACAAAGGAAGCCGGGAGCTGCAGCCGACCTCCCTGGGGCTGTCTAGGGGTCTCCTGCCCAGGAACTTCCTTACACATGATCAGTTCATCTGCAGTTGCCTAACTTTCCAGCCTGATCTAATTAGTAAACACCTTCAAAGGGATCAAGTTGACTTTTGAGACAAAGTCTGCCCCACATGGCAAAGGTGGGCAAATAAATATTTAAAGGGCACATCTGTGTAGGTGGAGCGGGGAGGGGCAAACAGATGAGACACAGATATGAGTTACCTCTGGGAGCTGTGTTGTGTAATTGTCCTTGCCCTCACCCCTTTGCTGGCCAAACTTGCCCCCTTCTCCACGGCTCCTGTAGAATCTGGCTCCCTAGACACTCAGCTACCCAGGTCCCAAAAAGCACCATCGTGAGACCTGAGCATATCCCCGGTCACTCACTACCACGATTGTTTCGGATGCTAGTACTGACAGGGACCTGTTGAAGGGCCTAGAACAGAACGGTGCTATTCAGGAACTGGCTGCTAGCAGCTAGCATACAAATGACTGCTTGGTCGTCGGCTGTTTTTATTTTTATTTTTATTTCATTTTCTAATCCAGCAAAGATTGAAATGAAAGTCTGACCCTCCATTGATGACATTCTAGCAACCCCAGCGGTTACCAACTGTCCCTCCACCAAAGACCCACCCTGTCTATAGCATTCCTTGACTCTGTGCTTTTGCTGTGGTTCAGCCAATTATCACATAGATCCACCACCACACGGTGCAAAAATAGCTCACCAGACCTCTCGGGTCACACAGTGGCTTCAAAAGAATCAAAGCTCATGGTGCGCAAATGAGCCATGATCACTTCACCTCCACCGATAACACTCTGGAAGAACCTGTGACAGGAATATTTTCATCACTGGAGTTAAAGCCAGGAGCCATATTTGGAACCAGAGTTTGGTTCTCTGAAGTGGATCAGTACGTGAACTGAACAATATACACTCCAATCTGTTCTATTTTGTGTTTGTTGCTTATTGGTTTGGTTTTGGTTTTTCTGCCAAACCAGGTATATATTGATCCTTCATTCCACAAAAATTATAAAACACTTGAAGGCAAGATCCTTGTCTGTTTTCTCCCCATTATATTCACAGTGCAGAGCTGAGTGTTGGACCCATAATCATTCATTCATTCGTTCATGAATGCAGTCACTCATACCTAATATACCTATAAGGGATATAGCTGTAAGGAAAACCGAAAAGATACCTGTTGTCATGAAGCTTACATGTCACTCGAGAGAGACAATCCATCAATAAATAAGCATGCTGATAAAAGAAGAAAGGGAGACAAAAAAGAGAAGGTGAAAGGAAAGAGAAGATAATTATCAGAAAGTCATGAATGTCATGCATAGAACTGAAATTAGAAGATATGGTGGAGAGAATCAGTGCCCATGAGTTGGCCCCTCAATATGCTCAAAGGAGGTGACCTGAGATCTGAATGACAAAAAGGAGGAAGCCATAGAAGTTCAAGGGAAAGTGATTTCAGCTAGAGGAACTGCCAAAACCCTGAGATGGGAATGAGTTTTAGGGGTTCATAGAACTGAGAAAAGCCAGTATGGTTTGAGCAGGTCAGTGAGGGGAAGTTACACAAGATGATGTCATAGAGAGGGCAGGAGCCAGGTGACACAGGGTTTTGTAAGCTGAGATTGGATTCATTCATCAAGTATTTGTTCAATGAATAAATGCACAGGCCTTTGGAACACTATGGGAATGTAAGTACCAAATGCCTCTTAGGAATTTACAGTTGTACCAAAAGGATGAAAGAAATCCACATCCATTCATTCAAGAAATATTTACAGAGGCTCTAGCCGTACCAGGCACTGTGGTAGATAGAGGCGGTACCAGGATGAATGAGCCACACTCCTTACCTTCCGCCAGCTTTCAGTGTTAAAGAGAGAAACAAGACCACATTACCAGAGCAGTAAATCCCTTCATTTGAGGAAACACTATGTGAGCACATGGAAACCTTCAGTCTCAGCCTGGAAAAAGTCAAGGAGAAGATAAGACAGCCAAGATGAAGAGTCCAGAGTTGGGTTGGTCACTGGAGGCTGGAAAGGTCAGGTAAACTTCCCATAAAGAAAACCAGCCTCCACTTGGCACTTCAGGAATGAGTGGAATGTAGAGGAAAGAGGGGGAGGTTCCAGATTGAAAAACAAGTAGATACAGGTTTGAACCAAAGGTCAAAACTTGAATGAGCATTCAAATCTCCCACAGTGTTTGTCCGTCTTAACCAACACCTTCCCTGCACCCACATGCCTATCCTCCATGCTTATCCTCCCCCCGTGCCAAAACACAACTGAAACGATCTGCTAACCCTTCCCCAAATTGCTGAGTGTCCCAGTCACTCTGAACTGAAAGTCTGATCCTCATTCTAAAAACACCATCTACGGTTTTCTGATGATTGACTCTTCCGTGGATAGGGAACTCCTAACTTCTCCATGTGTTCTATTCTAGACCCCAAAGAACCTCCTCCTTAAACAAGTCTGCTTCCTTGATGCAGCTATTATTTGACCTTAATTTTAATTTCAGAAGTATTTTGGTCAATTGTTACTAGGTATGAATCAATATTAAAACCCCAGGAGTATATAAAAAGAAGCATTAACTTCTCACTCATGAATATATGGGCTGGCTGGAAAAGCTCTGTTGCTTGCTTGGGGGTCAGGGTGCTGCTCCATGAGTGTCTCACTCTCCTCTGGGACCAGTGGGCCAGCTGGGACACACTGTTGTTATGGTGATGGCAGAAGTATAGGAGAGGGAATCTGCCACAGCACTAAGTAACTTCTGCCTACATTTCATTGGCCAAAGCAAGTCACATACCCAAGCCCAAGGTCAAAGAGAGTCTCAAGAGAAGAGTATAAAGTCTTCTTACCATAAGGACGTGGCAAGAAGAAATGCAATGGGATAATTACAACCAATTATTCAACTGACCACAGAAGTTACAAAGAATTTATCCCACTTCTCCCACTAATGTTAAATCTCAAAATGTAGAGCTTATGTTCCTATAAACACCCTTACTTTCCAGATTAAGCTTCCCTAACTTCTTAACCAATAGGTCCTAAGAACCCTTATCCTCACCATACCCCTAACACATTCTCGTTTGTTAACATTTCTAGCTAATATTTTTGGCAGACACGATCTCGGTATCGTCTTCCAGTGTGGATTTGCCAGTGCAGGATGGTGCATGCATCTGTTAGGATTTGATGTCTAATAAAACACTCTAAAATTTAGCTCCTAATTCTTTGAGTCAGCGAGACAGTTATTCTGTGATGGAAACTGGTGATGGACACCACCAAAAAGAGTAGAAGCGAAGTTTCAGATAAGCCCTAATAATGCTCCCAAGAGTAATGGAGACCATGTGCCCTCATGGACATTAATAAAATTAGTATATTAGCTCATGAGAAGAGTTTACGCTGGATCCAGACTAGCTGGGCATGGTGGCGCCCCTCTAGGCTTTCTCAAGTGTCTGCTCTCAGCTAGCAGATGAGCTAGAGGTTGTTTGGTCTAGGATGGCCGTGGCTATGATACCTGGGGTCTCCCTGCACATCGTCTACTTCCTCCAGCAGGCTAATCAGGACCTATTTGCATGTCTGTATCAAGAGTTCCAGAATGGGGCCTGCATGATTGAGGAGTAGGTTCAAAATGACACAACATCACTTCTGCCACATTCTTTTGGCCAAAGCCAATCACAGGGTCAACTCAAAATCAAGAAGCAGGGAAACAGACTCTAGTCTCACATGGAAAAAGCTTCAAAGTGCTTTGGGCATGTTTGCAATCACGCTGACAGAGGTACTCTGTACCCTCTGTCCATGAATGCAGTGCATGTAAGTCAGGCTTGCCTTGGGTCCTAGCCTCTGCCACACCGTTGACTTGCAGAGTTAGAAGGCTGTTAACAATTTCAGATACTGAGTCATGAACCATTATCTAGCAAATTCATACTATGTCTGTATTTATGCTGTTGATCTGAACTAAAATACCCCTTGTATTCCACTTCAATTCCATTTCAATTCCATTGCTTCAGCCACCTTTGATCCTTCCATATCCCTCCTTGCAACAATTCTTTGTATATCTCGTAAAAGAAGTTGCCAAATTCTGAATAAGATCTTCATTTATCTCCTTGCCATATCTGGTATAAGTAGGTGGTTGTTATCAGGTCAGTTGTAACAACCGTTTAAGGACAACAATGATCACATTGGCCAACACTGCAAGATATTCTATGGCAGGATCATAATACGGGGCACACAGCTGTCCTCTGCTTAACATATGAAGTCACACAAGAGTGAATCAATCCTCAATATAACACAAATCCAATGAAGTAAATCAATGACTCTTCAACTCTTTTTTTCAGTACAGCCTTTTTTTTTTTTTTTTAAACATGAAATACCACGTAAAAACCCAACACAAGGGCCGGATACACATGGGACTACTTTGGCCAGAAGAGGGGATGTTCCTGGAGCCCTTTGTATCCAGCTTCTCCCACCCCAATCTCCCTTAAGATGTCTGAGGCCTCACTGGATGCCATGGAACAAAATTTGAAAATCACTGAATGAAACCTGTGCTTTTCAAACTTGGACAATCATGGCCCTCAATAAAAAATGCATTTTACATAGTGACCCAGGACACACACATACACACATACACACACACACACACGCACACTCACACACACACAGAGGTAACTGAAACAATTTTCTCCCTGAATGCAATATACTCTATGTTTTGTATTCTACCCATAGCTGGAACAGAACACGAGCTAGGAATATTGATCATGAGCTAGGAAGTTGTTTTTACAACTCACTAAACAGGGCATGGCCTATAGTTAGAAACCACGGGACAAGATAACCCATAAAGCCTGAAGAAGTCTTTCTGTGTTGAAACTCTACTGACCTACTGTTCAATAGATTCTGTACCCTCAGTGCTCACTGTTTGTTCTCAGGGCCAAGGAGAAACTGGTGATGGACACCACCAAAAAGAGTAGAAGTGGAGTTTCAGATAAGCCCTAATAATGCTCCCAAGAGTAATGGAGACCATGTGCCCTCATGGACACAAATGAAATTAGTATATTAGCTCATGAGAAGAGTTTACGCTGGAGCCAGACTAGCTAAGTTAATTTCCCAGTTGTGCCAGTGGTAGCCTGGGTTACCTGGGCTTATTACTTATTCTATCTATACCTCAATAAGGACTTCTTCTGGTGTGTAGTTCTAATATTTAGTATCTACCCTGTAGGGTTGTTAATAGCACTAAACAAGATCATGTCTAGTGCACTTAGCAGAGCCAGGAACATAGTAGGTGCCCAGAGTTCCCTAATATTAATAAGGGAGTAGATGGGGTAGGTGGCTTCCCCCCACAAAAAAAGTGGGTTCAATAATCAAGACAAACAATGGACTGGTCTCTCCTCCCATCCCCCTCTCATTGTAATAGTCAAAGGGATCTGAGTTCAAATTCCTGTTCTCTCACGTAACAGCTGGGGTCTTAACGATGGTCTTGGATGACTCATGCTTTCTGAGGCTCAAGATCCTGCACTGCGAAATGGGAATAACGAAACCTTTCTGAGGACAGTTGCTCTGAAGACAGTTGAAAGACTGAAAGTGAGACTCCCAGCCCAGGGCCTGCTCTGTATTAAGTCCTCCACAAAAAGGAAAGGGACACACAGAAGGAGCCAGAGTCAGAGATGGGGAGAGGAACAACTTCACTTCACATTCTCTGTCCAAAAAGAGAAAAAATGCTTTGAAAAACAACTGTTCATATTTTGAAAGTAATTGAAGAGCATTCAAGTTGTGAAAGAAACAGCCAACCACAGCCAAATCCCATTGGCTGTCTTAGCTGTGATTTAGTGCTCTTAGATGCAGAGTCCTACTAAGAAGTTCCAGCAACATGAAGTCATTACATTCACCATTTGGGGTGTGTGTGTGTGTGTGTGTGTGTGCGTGTGCGTGTGCACGCACGTGTGCACATGTGGAAGTCTCGCATCTGTTTGAGTCAGCAAACCCAATTGTCTTCCGGGTGTCATGAAATGTTTTGAGGTTCATTGATAATTCAGGCATGTCCCTCCGAACAGAAAACCTATAATCAATCAATACTTCAACCCTGCTCCCCCTTTTTTTTTTAGCACTGACTGTGTATCAAGGGCTTTAGACTGTGTCAGGTGTTTTAGACACATCACTTCGCCTAATTCCCAGAACAACCTGATCCAACCGGCTTTGTTATTCCCATTTCACACTTGAAAATGCTAAGGCCATGAAACTGGTAAGAAGCAGAGAAAGAATATGAACCCAAATCTCTCCAAGTATTAAAGCCTTACTACTGTGCATCAGCCCTTAGATTAATAGATGCAGGTATAAAAAGTGCCAGATAGAACATAGATTACCAACTGGATGGCACCTCTGTGTACATAACCCAAAGTATAGGGTAGTGGTTAATAACACAGGCCTGGCCTCAAAATTCTTGTTCTTGACTGAGTAACCCTCAAGGTCAAGAGAGAGAATTAGATAGATACATGATATAATATAAATTTTCTATAAATGCACGTGCGCGTATGTACACACACACACACACACACACAGAGACACTCGGTGCTGAAAAGTACCTTAAAGGACATTCCAGTCATTACTATGAAGATGAGAAAGCCAACATGGGGTAGAGGTGAGTGCACTGGGGGTTTCATGGCCGGGGTCCCATGGGGGATGAGAGACAGTCACCCTTAGAACCAGGAGCATCAGACACCCCAGCCCTGGGCTCTTTCCAACACCACACCCCAGTCCGCCTCTCTCAACAAATGTGACCAAGTTTTCAAATGGTTACTCCCCGAATCGAAGGAAATGGCTGTCCCAGATAAGGCAGATTATTACAGAAGAAGAATGTCCACCTCATCTTGAGATTTTCCCTTCTCTGTTCATTCTTGGAGGTCACAAGAAGGGCAGGGGTATGCTAGCATGACGTGACTCCTGGATCTTCATTCCCAAGAATGCAGGAAGGTTTAAATAAATCAGACTGCAGGCAAGAATTCAGACAGGCTCCCCCACATGTTCGGTGCTTTTCTTCCCCTGGTGGATACCATCAGCTGTCCTGTTGCTAAGAGACCAGAGTGGGTGGGAAAGGCCAATAGTCATATTTTTCAAACTTATCTACAAAACCGGTTGTGCCTCTGCTCCCTCCAGGGGTTCGGCTTTCTCAAGAACAGGATATTACAACCAGGCAGATGGAGAGAGTGAGAGTACATTTTTTCGAGAAATGAACTGAGCTTTTCCTGGACATTCAGTGTCACCAGCAGAGTCCTGGGAGCTGCCAATTATGGGTCTGAGGCAATGTTTGGGAAAGAGCCTCTGAGTACACATGACTCAACAAAATGTTCTGATTTACATTCCTATCTGTTGGGAAGTTGCACTTATCAGCACCAACAAGTGCTGAGAGTCGGTAGGAGTGCCGGGCTGAGTTGGTCATTGGAAAATTAAAAAGGAATTAAAAAATATATATAAGCAGGGGTTGTGGGGAGGTGAGTATTTGAATCACTCCGGGACTTTCCTTTTCGGTTGCATTCCAATCGGACAGACCTAAACCTGGCAGAGTCATTCCATTGCTCAATGTCAAAAACATTTGCCTGGAATGCAGGACATGTGAACTTGGACACCCCCTGCAGCTTCCCTGTGTGGCCCAGCATGTTGCATCCACTATAAACACACTCGTCATGAGAGAAGAAGCAGAGCCCAGGCCAGGCTGGGCAGGAAGGCGGCACAATTTCACGTAACGGGAAGCAGGGATACGAAGGGTGCGCTCTGGGCAGCATTCCTCCCTCAAGGTCTTTGTGCTGGCTCACAATACACTCGGATGCGCCAAGCAGAACTGGAAAATGAGCCCTTGGGAACAGGGTGGTGGATTTTTTTTGTCTGCAGAAGAAAGCAAGAATGTGAAGTAACTTCCTCCTTTTCTGAAAAGGAAAAACAAAAACAAACAAAACAAAACAAAAAACAAACAAAAAAACACCAAACCTGCTCTAATCACATATTCCCAAAGAACTCTAAGAGAGATAAACATGGACATCTGATTCCCTATTCTGCCCAGGGACTCCTCCTACCTTAATTTAGTTAAGGTAGGAATCACTGTCACTCTAGTATAAATGAGGTTATAACTCAGCAAACCAGAAAGCCCACTTAGACCTTGCATCATGTTCCAGAACTCAGTGTCCTGGTCAGCAAAGAACTAATGGCTGGCAGAGCATTCTGGGCAACAATATACAAATCACATTACTCCCTCTCCACCTCCAAATTTAGGATAAAAGAAAGGAAGACATCACCGGTGATGGGCCTTTCTGCTGTGGAGAATAATGGAGTTGAGTGCAGGATGCTCCGTGTGAGATCAGGGTTACACAGGTTCTAGAAAAGAAAAACACTTAAGCTAAATCAAATGTTTACTGTAAACAAAAAAACTTGATGCCTTCATCCCATTTAGTTTTCATAAAAACCAATGAAGTGTCTGCAGTCCCTTTTCAGATTTACTGTTCTATAGGATATACTAGCCTTGAAAGTCCCTACAGTGCGGAAGGAGAAAACTTGCTGCTAAAAGCGATGATTACTCAGGCCAGCTGTCACAGATGATGCAATCTTTCACACAGGACAGCAATTAGCTGAAATAATCCCAAACCACTGTTGCCCTTAATTCCTGATTGCCCATCTGGGTTTGCAGTTTTGTCTACCAAACAGACACTTAAAGTGGCAAGGGAAAGGGCTATTCAAAGAAGATTCTAGAATGAGTTTAAGTGTGCCTTTTTGGAAGACTGACAGGTAGGGAAAGGACCACTCAGCCAAGGTGAATGAGACCAAAGGCAGGGTGCCCAGAATTGAGCTTATTGCCCTTTAATCTCTGGAGCTCAGCAGGAGGTAGTTGGAAGTAGAAGTTGAGGGCAAGAACACTGCTATAAGGGTAAATTCCATTATTGTTTTGATTGTGGACTGTCTGTGTGACACACACATTTTATTTATGGAGGCATCAGAATGCATTAGTCTGGACATCTGCCACCTTGTCCCTCTCCAACTGTCTGATAAAACTCACTGTCTCCCTCATGGCACAAAAGGGCTGAGGCAAGTGATAACATTTGGAGCCATGGTTATGACTTCAAACATGATTCATCAAAAAACAGGGTTTGATCGTATCAACATATCGTCTGTAGGTAAAACGATGAATCCCATTCATGTCTGGATTTGTACTTGGAGAAGGTGGTGAAAGAGTGGGTCGAAATCTCTCTCGCATTGTTCAGAACGTGAAGAATAATGCCATCCTCACAGTAGATGCCCCTCAAATAGAAAGATGCTTTGTCATGGGTTGAAGAAAGTAACAACCACTTCCAAGTTAAACTTTAACTTTAACATTGTTTACTGGGCCTTAAGGAAAATCACCAAAAAGAAAATTGTCAGCAGTTCATTCCTGGCATGCAACGCAGTGCAAAGTAGTAGCTGTTGAATAAATCTTTGTTGAGTAAATCAGGGGCTCAAGGGAATTCAACTCGGATAGAGTGAGAGTAGATCCTTCTCTAGCGGTACTTGGGCTTTCGTCCATGGAGGGCACCATGTGCCAGTCTGGAGCATGACTTTCAACCCCCACAAACTTGCCTCCCTTGTCCTGTATCGCCTTTGTAGTTCGACGCTGTTTCCCCTCCATGAAATACCTTTCCACCACATTTGCCTGGCACTATCCTTGTTTGAAACTCTTCCCAAACATCTACTCTGCTGAAACGCTGTCCCTTCTGCAGCTCTACAGATAGCTGGTCACGCCCTCCTTTATGTCCAGCCTAGCAAATAGCATCACTTGAAAACAATTTGAGTGATGAGCAAATGAACAAGTGGATGGTCAGTAGAATATAAACGCTGGGAGTAAATCAGTGTATAGCAGTGAGATGCCTACTAAGTAGAAGGCATGGTACTCCTGGCTTTAGTTAGAATCACACTGCACAACACATGGGTTGTGGCAGGGGAGTGGGGAAGAAACTATAAAGTGAAAACCCATGTATGCTGTATGGTACCGCAACATTCCCAAGAGTGTTTGGATTGACTCCAACTGAGAACATTCTATAAAACTGAGAAACCAAAAGGAGCATGGAGGCCAACATTACCCCTTAAATAGGAACCATCTCAAAGTGTGGGATCCAACACCGTCTCTGCAGGACTTCCACCCACTCTCAAAAGAGAAAAGAAAGCAGAAGCAACCGCCTTCCTCCTCTGGGGTTGGCATATGTTTTAAAATAATGTTGATCATTTTCACAAGTCCTTTGACTCATGCCCTTTGTCATCAAGACACTTATTTCCGCCTGGGTCTGTCCCGTTTCCTCTTGGAAGAGGAAGGATCGTTTGAGCCAAAGGGGCCAAGTTTGTCAGGAGATAGATTGTCCTCCAAAGCAGCAGCCCAAGGACTACAGGGACACTTTGGCCATGTGGGAATCTAGAATGTCAAGAGGCTTCCCAGCCATTTTCAACCTGAGTAAAGCATCTAGGTTCCCCAGTGTTCACCCTGGGCAGAAAAGCTATGGAGAAATAACAAATACACCCATCCTTCTGCTCTCTTTTGCCCACATTTTATTTTTCTCCTGAAAGTTTCCTGACCGTTCAAGTCACAAACATTTGTAGCATTGGCAAGGAAGCCTATGTCTGAGTGTGTTATAAATCCCTAATAAAATGTCTAGGAACGTGCACACAGAGGACACTTTTCAGTGCAGTTATCTCTGGAGATGTGAATGGGCTGGCGGGGCAATTAAAAGGAATTTTTACTATTTTCTCCATAAGCTTCTGAGTAATTTGTTGTTTTTTTTTTCACCAAAAACACATATTGATTATAAAATTAAAAAAAGAAAAGAAAAGAAAAGGAATTTGTCAAAATGAGGATAAAGGATGAGTTGGGGCCAAGTTGGCCTCAAGAGTTCTCTTTCTCCCCGGCAGCACGAAATATCGGTGCTGTGTGATCTCCTCGCTCCGATCACGGAGCCTCTCGGTACTCAGACTCTTCCATCCTCCAACATTTAGACAATGAGTCAGGAGGGCATGGAGAGCTCCCAGGGAAGAGAAGACGCTAACTAAAACTTGTCCCAGAACTGACTGAGCCTTTCATTCACATGATCTCATTTTGATACTCTTAAAAATTCCACCAAAAAAATAACCACTGGGTACATTCTGAGGATGAGAAAATGAAGAACAGAGAGGTTAGTCGTGCTCAGGGCCGCACAGCCAGTAAGTGACAAAGCAGGAATCAGAACCCAAATCTGCCAGGGACCCAAGCTCCTGCTTTTAAAGGTGTGTCCCACACTCCATTCCAATGACCGCTGTCTTCTAGGAGCTCTGCCAATGACAGCCTCACCAGACCAGTCCCAGCCTCTCTGCTTACCCACTCTTGCATCAGGAGAAGTTGCTCTTTCCAGATGAGTTGGAAAGGAAAATGCAAACCTCATGCATTTTGCTCCCCCTAGGCTCACCAGTGTGTAGTAGGTGTGATCAGCAACTTCTCTCTACCAAATTATAAGGCTTATTCTTAGACTTCCTCATAGTTAATGATATGATTTGAATGCTCAGGCTTCTCATCCACCTGTTGGCTCCATAATAAGTTCACTCAAGTCCAAAAACAAAAAAGAGAGAGAGCAACAAAGCACAAGAAAAGGAGAGCAGAGACATGGCCAGTATGAAAATGTCTGGGGATTTTAGTCAAAGTGGGTCCAGAATGAGTCAGCAGGGAGATGTGGATGGCAGGAGGACAGACTCAAACTTCAGCACCCTTGAAAGGGCTGAGGTGCTGAGAATGGGGAAAGTCATTGCCACCTTTCATGTAGGAACAGGGCCAGTTTCTTGGTCTTCCTGGGGTTCAGCTTCCTCATCTGTAGAGCCGAGATCATGATAGAGAACATGCACGACAATCGGTTAGCTGAGTACCTAACACACAGTCAACATTCCAAAAACAAAACCAGTCTCATCATTTCCTCAACAATATAAGAGGAGGTGCTATTTGTTATTTTACGAATTATGAAACTAAGGTGACAAAGCTCTCGAGTGGCAGAAAATAGACTAACACCAGGTCTGCCTGATTCTGAAGGCCATTTTCATAACCACTAAGCTATACTTCCTCCCTCTATAGAAAATTTAGAACAAGAAGAAAATCCCCCATAACCTCATGACCCAGAGATAAGCACTTTTACCCTCTTAAATACTTTCAGATTTTCTTTCATACAGAGATGAATACTATTGTTCAAAATTGGGGTTCATGCTTTACATTCTACATTTGCCTTTTGCATATTTGTCAAGGCACCATAACCACCTTCCCAGGTCAATGAGCATTTGTTTGTCTAGCCATTCTCGATGGCTACTTAGTATTTTTTCATTTGGACTGCGGACATGTTGTATCCTTGTCACTTAATCCCCTATCTCCGAATATTTAAGTGGTTACATTAAAATGTTTTTAATTTTTTTTAAAGACTTGTTTATTTAATTTATTTATTTATTAAAGATTTTATTTATTTATTTGACAGACAGAGACCACAAGCAGGCAGAAACACAGGCAGAGAGAGAGAGGAAGGGAAGCAGGCTCCCTGCCGAGCAGAGAGCCCGACGCGGGGCTGGATCCCAGGACCTGAACCGAAGGCAGAGGCTCTAACCCACTGAGCCACCCAGGTGCCCCAAGACTTGTTTATTTTTAGAAAGAGAAAGAGAGTACAAGCAGGGAGAGGGGCAGAAGAAGAAGGAAAGAGAATCTCAAGCAGACTCCCAGAGAAGTGCGGATGCAGGGCTTGATCCTGGGACCCTGAGATCATAACCTGAGCCAAAAAAGAAGAGTCAGATGCTTCACTGATGGAGCCACTGGGCTCCCCTAATTTGTTTTATTATTGAGGTGTAGTTGACATGCAGTGTTATATTAGGTGAAGGTGTGCAGCAAGGTGATTGGACAATTCCATACATTCCATAGTGCTCACCACAAGCGTAGTCACCACCTGTCACCATCCAACGTCCTTACAATATTATTGACTTATTTCCTATGCCGTACTTACTTACTGGATAACTGAAGTTTGAACCTCTTAATCCTTTTCCACAAATGTCTCACAACTGTGAGCAACACTGCAGTAAGTATCCTCGCTTGCTGTGTCTTCATCTTAGTTATTACTTAAGGAGGTGCAGAAGCACTGGGCTTGTCCTAGAGAAGTGAGGCTCCAGAGGAAGGAATAGGGGTAGGACAGTTGCCTTCAGTGGCTGGGGAGGAGCCTGTGGCACAGGGACTGGATCTTCTCCAATGGTCCTGAGCAAATACCTGCTCCGCTGAAGGATAGACCAGCTGTCAAAGGACCTATTAATTGCCCTTCCTCAAGAAATGGTGTGTTCCCCACCATGTGGGAAGCTCAACATGGGGACCTACTAAAAACCAGGTGCTTTATAAACATCACCTTGTTTAATTCACAGAACATTATCATAAAGGATGGGGCACAGCTGATAAGTCCTGGGAATTCAGACCCAGATCTTTCTGATACCAAATCCCTTACATCCAGGTACCGTGATGAAAAGCATGAGTTTTAAAGGAAACCAGACTTGGGCTCACTTGTTGGCTGGGTGACCTTGGGCTAATGACTCAACCTCTCTGAACCACATGCCTCTCATCCATTGCAGCAGGATAATAACTGCATTGGCTTCTGAGAACGCTCGTGAATACTGAAGTGCCTGACGCATGTAAAACGCTCAGCACACATGAAACTCAGTCAATGTGAAGCATCTGCTGGAAGAAGGTCTGGAAGAAAAACATCAAGGTTTTCAGACTTCCTTTGGTGATGCATTAGTTGTTCTCTAAAACAAGCCCACCTGGAATCATCCACGAAGACCTCTGAGCCCTCCAGCACCCAGAGACGAAGTCTGGAGCACAGACTCACACACTAGGTTCGTCCATTCATCCATCGCTGGGCCCTCGACCAGCTGCCATGGCTAGCAGGATTGAGCAAGATTGGTGATGCCCAGCCTAGCGGAGCTTCCAGCTTCTGGGAGGAGACAGACGAACACATGATAATTCCGGATGGAAAATCCACTCTAGAGGAGAAAAGCCAAAACGTGATGGGCAGAACTACTTGAAGGTTAAGCCGAGGGCGTGAGAGGTCATGGTGAGGCTAGGAAGCTCAGCAGGAGCCCCTATAAGAGCAATCCTATAAGAAGGAACATTTGTACTTAATGCTGAGGGCAATGGTGCAGGGTTTAAGCTAAGGAAGAGCCTGGAATTCAGAGAGCTCATTGGGCATATGAATGGATTAAGGGGGGCAAGCCTGGAGGCAGCGGCTTCTAGGAGGGAAGAGAACATCGGCGGGTCAGGAGAGCAGCCGTCCTCGGGAGCCACACCTGCCAAGTGCACCCACACTAAAAGCAACCCCAGGGCACCTGCATGAACAGGATTTTTCTTTCTGGATTCTGTGTGGAGCTTGACGTGGTAGCTCCCACTGGGATATTAAAAAGTCAAGCCAAGAAGGATTCTGGAGTCAAGATCCTTTCTCCTTCTTTGGTTCCACATGTTCAAATCCTAGCAATTCAGAAGACTCTGGGTAAGCAGAGCAGGATTTTTCGAGTTTCTGGCTCCAAAGTTATCCCTCCACAGAGCTTCAGCCTCAGGCCAGTTCAGGGGACGGATAGAGAGGGAAGGAGAGCAGGGAGGAAGAGGGAACCAGTTCTTAATAATGATGGGTCGGCTCCGCATAATAACAGCTTCTGGTTTACAGGACACTTTCACAGACATTATCTCATTTGATTCTCACAGTGAATGGGGAGTGGAGGGAGGCGGACACGAGGCAATTAGCATCAGCCCCCACCCTTTCAAATAGGAATGCTTGTGGCTCAGAGAAGTTAAGTGATTTGCCCAAGATTACAAAATCCTTGAGTGGTTTTATGACTCTCACTTCAGTGCCTCAGCTCCCTCCCTTAGAGCTAATTTTTTGGGAGTGAGAGTGGTTCTTTCTGCCTTAGAAGGATGGCATATGTGTACCCTTAACTCCTACCAACAGGGACGTCATGGCTAAAAGCGGATCGCTGGGTATTGATGGCGCCCCAAACGGGACAGTGCTGAATGCTGTGGGCAGGGGATATTGGTAAAAGGAAAACGTACTCTGAGTTCATGCCCAGGCTGGGAGCGAGCTGGATGTGCCGGAGGCAGGAAAATGCTGGTGCATGTCTGTGTCCCAGGGAACTGTTGGAATGAGAACCGGGGGAAAGAACAGAAGAGTAGGAACTCCACACAGGAGTCCAGGGCTGCTGGGACGGCTGAGTCCTTCAGCAGAGTCCGGAACCCCATCTAGATGTCAGGAAATGAGAAAATTCCACAAACACCCCCACCAACTCTGAGTAGGGGCGTTCAGTTACAGGGTCCTTGATCTGGTGCCTGTCCAAGTCACCACAGAGTCAGTATGAAGAAAGACCTGAACTCTGTGTTGGGACAGACAACCCAGTGAAATCCATAAAGCAGAAACCAGTTCTTGTGGCCTTGTGGTATGGGGTCTGGCAGCTGACCAGGAAGCTGTGAATGGTTCCTGTTTCCAGAGCAGTTGAGCAGGGTCCCTCCCACCCCAGAGAACCACAGAAAGGAATTTTGCAAGGATGATCTAACTGCCAACCAGGAAGGAAAGAGGGAACAGTTTCCCAGGATCCTGCTAGAGACCCACATCAAAACGGCTCTGTCATCTCCATCCTGAAGTGAGGAAAATCAGGGCATCTGAACCTCAAACCACAGGCACTTTTGGCACTTCCTGCATACCCACTGTACCCCAAATCCTATGCAAAGAGCTTTATGCTTGACCCCATTCAATCCTCACAACAACCCTGCATTATGTTGAGGAATCTGAAGCCCAGGGTGGATAAGTGCTCTGTTCAAGGTCACATCACAAGTGAACTGCAGAACAGATTTGCTTGGAGGTCTGGAAGCTCAGCACTCGTGTTCTTTCCACTCCGCCACAAAGCCTTGTGAGTTTGAGTGCTTGAAATAGCATGGAAGGGATATGAGGGGAAGGGGGCATGGAGTGGGATGGAAATTGTGTTTAAGCCACCACGCTGACTCACTCCCTTAATAAGCATCTAATGACAGCTGAAGTGTCTGCCTTGGGGGGAGTGGGGGGTTTCTAGAATGGTACTTTAAAGAAAAATCCAGACTGGCAGTGACTGAGGCATGAATCAGCAATGGCAACTTCCAGGTCAAAGAGGAAGGCTTAATGAGTAGCAGCCCCAAATGCAAAAGGAACAGTTTAGTGTTATCTGACAAATCTGAGACCCAGAGGAACAATGTCTTGCTTTCTGCTTCCATCTTCAGCCTTATTTCAAACTGCTCCCTAAGATGCAAACTACTGGAGCCTTGCTCTCTTCCAGGTCGCGGATACAAGGATGCCCATCTGGCCTCAGATCTTTCCTCCTGAAGTGGTCTCCATGAGAAATGCTGTCTTCTTGCTCCCTTCTCTGCCCCGCTAACTCTGACTGGTTGAACCCAGCTTCCTCTCCTTCCATGGGATCTGTCTGGCCTAGTCTGTTCACTCATGAAGTTGTTGAATCATCATTAAACAACATTTATTAAGCACCACAATTCCTAAGCACCGTGGAAGATACTGGGATGCACTGCCCTCACTGCCTAATTGGAAAGGGGAGAACATGGTGATAGAGTATAATAGGAGTAACAATAAGAGCTTGGAGGATGCATCAATGTTACAGAAATGCTGAACTCTTCTGGGCTACGGAGCCGTTGGGGAGACGTCCGGATGAGGCAGCTTCTGGACATGTTTTGAATGATGGGTGAGATGAATGGAAAGCTGTGTACTCGGAATCAAGAGACCTCGGTTCCAGGCCTCACTCTGCCTCTGTGCTGACCTCAAAAGAGGCATCTCCCCTCTTTGGACTTCATGAGGGGGTAGCCTGGCACAGGGGCCAACATCTCTTGTGCCTGAGTTCTGTTCCTCATATTCATTGACCCTTAATTATTGCTCATCCGGCATCCTGTATCTCCAGGTCTTTACTTCCTCATACGTAAAATGGAGATGCTAATAACCAAACTTTGGGACCCTGAAAGATTCAACGGGAGAATGTATAGGAAAGTGCTTTTGAAATTGGATATGCAGAGCTCTGAGAAGGGAGGTGTGGTTGTAAGTCAGGTCTCCATGGGATCATGCTTCCCTCTGCCTTCTTCTGGGGATCTAGCACAAGGATCAGCACCCATAACAGCTTCATAAAACATGCTGAACTGAGCTTTATTTTATACACACACACACATATACCCATCTTCTCTAGATCTCAGAATATTTTCCTCCTTCATCCCCATCAAAGCACTGAACTCCTCGGCCCACTCGTACCCAAACAAGTGCCCACTCCCACAAGAAGACACTAATTCACCTCTTCCTTCTCTGTTCCTTATCATGATTCAGCTACCTATCTGCCATATCTGAACACCATTTCTGGGTCCTGCCTTCCAAGTGTTCCCTGTGGCGTCTTAGACCTCCCATTCTTGCTGGAGTATGTGGTTGGTGAAACTGCCATGGTGACCGTGACCACTTACTGAATGCCTTCTCCATGGCCTGGTTCTGTGACTCTTCCCACTGATCCTCATAACACCTCTGTGTGATGGGAATTATTATTTCCACTGTGCTAGTAGCTGTCATGAAATAAATTCCTATTTTGTGCCAAGCACTGTACCTAGTGTCTTGTAAGTCTAAACTCATCAAACTGTATACTTTAAATATATGATCTTCATTCTATGACAGTTGCACATAGATAAAGTTGGTTTATTTGGTTGTTGGTTTTTGTTTTTGTTTTTGTTTTAAAGAAAACCCTGAATTTCGAGTATAGAGATGCACGTGTCAACAACATAGGAAGCTTCTCTGTCTTGTGTAAAGTGGGCTCTAAGACGGCACATTTGCCCGGTAACAGTAATCCCAGAAAAAGTCTTATTTGGGCATCTGCTGGGACCTCCCCAGAGGTAGTTGATGTAGAAGAAAAAAAAAAAGACTGGTTAAGAGAGAAAGACGGAGACGAGGAAGGAAGAAGGGAAGGAGTGGGGAGGGAGGAAAGGAAATTATTTTTTTAAAACAAAAATATTTTATTTATTTACCTTAGAAAGAGTGTGTGTGAGCAAGGGCAGGTCCAGAAGGAGAGAGAGAGAATCTCAAGCAGACTCCTTGCTGAGTAGGGAGCCAACCACAGGGGCTCAATCTCAGGACCCAGAGATCATGACCTGAGCTGAGATCAAGAGTCAGATTACTTAACTGACTGAGCCACCCAGACACCCCAGACCTGATTTCTAACTCAGGTCTCCACATGGAAATGCTCCTTGTGTTGACTGGGCAGGAGCTAAGTTCTCATTGTAGGAGGCAGTAGGGCATAAGAAAATGGCAAGAGTTTGCAACCCAGACACACCTGGATTGGTTTTCCCACTTTGTCATTGAAAAATGCACAAAGAAGAAATGCACAATGATGCATTTTCACACGCCAAAACCCCTCTCCCAAGTGACCTGTATCCAGATCAAGAATCAGAGCATTGTCAGAACCCCAGAAGTGTCCTCTTGCTTCCTTCCAATCGGTATGTCCACCAAACAAACCTTGATGGGACTTCTACTTCCTTCGCTCATTAGCTATGTGACTTTCAGCACATTTTCTCGTCTATAAAGTGGAGCTAGTAATGCTAATTTAATGAGTTTTATTTCTTAAAGAAGAAAGTGAAATAACATGTTTAAAACACCTAGCACAAGGCCTAACATGTCAGAGATGTTTCATTCCTGGGATTTCCCTTCCCAAGAGGAAACTTGGAAGAGCCAGACCCCGAGGGGCAGGAGGCACAGAATGGGGGATGTAACAGGCACATCCCCTGGGTGAGTCACTTGGCCTTCCCGGGCCTCTTGTCTCCTGTCCTGTAAAGTGAAGGCTTGTAAATGCTCGGCTCAACATCACGCCCCTCTCGAGCACCTTGCCCAGGATACAAACAAGCAAAAACATAGCTTTTGCTCCCTAAGAGCCCAGAATCCAAAACTCTCCAGTTCTAATCAGATGTGAGTAGGATTTTCAGCTTCTGTGCAATGGTATGAATACCTACAAATACACAATTGGAGAGACCAGAGCCACCGTCATCAGACTGCTCATCGTGAGCACCAGAAGGCTTCTACAAAGGAAATGTCCCCCCGCTTCCCCTCCCGAATGGACGTCACTAAGAGTTAGGCCCCAGAAATGTGGATGTTGCTGCTAATGCCACAGGTGACTTGGGTAGAGGTGGGAACTACCAGTGAAGGAGTCAGACGGAAGTGGTGCTGAGACTAGGACACACTGTAGAATAACCCTCCCTTGTTTGGATAAATCTCCAAGACCACTTTTGTCTTCGTCATTTGCCTTTTCCTCCTGACATATGCCCCAAACATGCTCTCATTCATTAAGAGCAGCCAGTTATTTGAGCTCTAATCAAGCAACTCATTTCTTCTTTCAAACCAGAGTCTGAGTTCTCAGTTCCTAATGAACCTGAGATAATGAGAATGAGTTACCTGTTTCTGAGCAGCACCTGATTATGAAGTGACACGCCAGTCCCAACACCTCCTTTGTGCAAACAGCCTCCCGGCGCCAAGGACGAGCTATTCTGTCAACCAGCAGGCTGCTTGCCCTGAGAACTCTCTACACTCATTGTCGTAAGTGCTAATGTTAAGTGATGGGTATCACTGAGGGTGTCCAGAGCAGTCTTTCCAAAGAATAGGGCTTTGTGGGGGGCTCAGTCGGTTAAGTCTTCAGTTCATGATTTTGGTGCAGGTTATGATTTCGAGGTTGTGAGATTGAGCCCCATGTCAGCCTCCACACTGGGCGTGGAGTCTGCTTAAGATTCTCTTTCTCCCTCAAAAAAAAAAAAAAAAAGAGAGAGAGAGAGAGAAAAGAAAAGAAAAAGAAAAAAAGTATAAATTCAAAAAAAATAAATAAATAATAGACCTCTATATCTAATTGCCAGCCCTGATCTGTACCAAGTAAGGAATAAGTATTAATAATGCTAACAGGAGCAATGACACTAGCCAGCCTTTTCAAGGCATGGATCGTATGCCCAGATACCCCTGGGCACTTTGCAGATGTTATTTCACTTAATCCCCATCACAAATGGAGTTATTGATCTCAATTCTTCATCCCTCTTTTTGGCCGTATCCATGCCCACTGCCATGAGACCGTAATTCTCCCCAGGAGTAGAGTGTGTATATCTACCCTTTTTCCCTCAGACAAACCTAGGCGAAATCAGTGAACCCTCCGGTATCTGAACAGGAAAACGTGGCTGTGATTTGAAGTCTCGAAGTATGGAAGATGATTTGTTATGCAGCAACGGCTGACCAAACCAGTCCTCTAGTACAGACATTGGCAAACACATAAAATAAGTTTTATTGGAACTCAGCAACACCCACCCATTTCTGTATCATCATCTGTGGCAACGGGCATGGTACCAGGCAGAGGTGGGGTGGTCGAAATAAGGACCATCTGATCTACCACCTGGCTTTACAGAGAATGTTGGCTGACTCCTGCCCTCGAACAGGGTTTCTCAGACGTTAACCAGCATCACGATCTCCTGGCAGATTTAGTAAAACACAGAATACTGGGTCCCAGCTTCAGAATTCTGAGCATATAGGTCCACAGTGGAGTTCAAGATTTTGCCTTGGTCTCCCAACCCTCCACACTCACCCCAGACAGACATCCCACTCCTCCGTCAAGGCATTTGAACTTGCCATTCCTTTGCCAAGACTGTCTGGGTCCCAGATATCTCCCCGGCCTATTGCTTTGCTTTCTTCAGACCCCTGCTCATGTGTCCCTGCGTCAAGGGAGCCTTCCCTGTCCATCCTTGAGCTAAAAGCAAGTTTCCCCAGCCTTTTCAATCTTTATCCCTTGACCCAGCACCCCTCCTTTCTATAGCATCTGCTATCTGCTTATGCATCTCTTTCCAATTATCTGTCTCTGGGCACTGAATGGGAAACTCCCTGAGGGTAAGTATTTGACTTCAGCCCACTGGCGCGGGCACTGTCTCCAGCACAGTAAGACAGACCCACGGCAGGGGTCCATCAGTAGTTTTGAATGATTGAGTAAATGAACAGCCAGCCCTTATTTAAAGCGGGACCTTCTAGTTCCCATAACAAGTTATCTTCTCTTATTCCCTGCCCCCACTTCCCTTCAAGAGGACTCCGCAAAAAGCCTAGAAGAAGCAAAGGAAGGTCTGTCAGCTGGCTGCCCTGCCCCCTTGGCGCCCTCACCCTCCGCCACCCCTGCCAGACCGCCCGGGCTGTAGCTGGACCCCCGCAGTGACTCTGCGGCCTCTGCAGACCGCGGGGCCCAGGACAGCTCCGCCAGGGAGTCTGCAGGAGCCCCTAGGGACACATGCTTCAGGACTCACACTGCCAGGACACATGTGACTCCCCTGCCTGGACCGCTTCTTCACATCTGCCCCTGTGTACTTTGGCTTCCAAAGCCTGTGTTTACAAATGTGGGTCGAGGAAGGACAGGAATTCCAACAACATGCGATTCACAGAAGCCGGCCCGTGCCTCCTGTTCTGGTTTTTCCTTGTAAGTAGCTAGTGTGGAGAGACGGCAAGTCATCCGCTGGACTCGGAGGCCACACAGACCCCATTCGTGTCCAGCTGGAACTCTGGGCAAACTGCACGGCCTCTGTGAGCCTCAATTATCTCATGTAAAGGAAGATGATAATACAAATCTGTTATCAGAATTAGAGCCAATATGCAAAGTCCCTTAAGAATTTGATAATATTATTTCTATTTCTGCGGTATGCTCCACTATGTCTATTTCAGGCTCTGAGACCCAGACTCACCCTCAGTTCCATTCTCTTCCTGAGATAAGAGACCATCATCTTGACATTCTATCTCTTCGCATACCACAGGGCCCCCTCCTTCTCCCTCTCCCTGTGCAGGTCTCCCCAGGAGAACTGGTCATTCCAAGCGTAGACTTGGGCGTTGTCAGCCTGGGATTTTCACCATGTCTCCAACCCTTCTAGCTGAGTGATCTTGACCAAGTTACTCTGTAGCCATGTGACTCAGTTTCCCAATCTGTGAAATGGGAATGGCGGTGGTAGCTGTGGAGCGAACACTGCTGGCCGCTGGCTTGAAAGCCTCTTCCCTCTCGCCTCCCCACTGCCCCCTCCCATGCAGAAGGTGGGAAGCCCATCTCAGAGTCCCCAGCCCTCCTCCCAGCTAGGGCTGAGGGTAACTCACTCTGACCCAAGAGATCCAAGTGGAAGCTTGCCAGGAAGTGCTGACCAAGCTTGAAGATTAAATGATAATATCCGTGTGAAAAGCATAGGAGAAAGCCTGGCAAATCCCACATAAATGCCTATGGAAGGACCACGGAAAGGTAGACACTTCCTGAGTCAGAATTCAGCTGGAGGCACGAGGTGAGGTCCAGGATGGCAGATGATTTGGGGTAGTGGGTGGTGCTAGAGGAGAGGATGGAATCTGAGTAGGGGGGGATGCGGGTGTAGAGAGGACACAGGTTGGAGCCACAGAAAGGAGCGCACGTTCAGACTCCCTTGAGCGCTGAGCCTGGACATCCCTAGCCCAGGCTTCAGAACGGGCTCAGGAGAAGCCTCTCTCAGGAGGGAAGCCCATTAAAGTGTCAGTCACAGGGATCCCCCATTCATCGCTGGACTGAGAAGAGCTTATGAATTGGTCTCCACATCCACGGGTTTTATAGAGAGAGCATTCCAGTCCCTGTGAGTGTGAACGGTGTCTTTCATCTCGCGCTGCCTGGTGGCCCGCCGGCCAGACTGGGCAAAGCTCTGTGGGAAGCCCCAGGGCACAGAGCTGCAAACGGCACGGTCCCCTGGGCTGCTCTGGAAGAGCGATAATAACAACACTCCTCTGGAGCAAAAGCGGACAACCGGGTCTGAAACCGCCTCAGGTACCCTGTCCCCAGCTGGAGAGCTGCAGTGCTGTGCCCCCACCTGCCGATGGACGCCACGGACAGCAAGTGGCAGGAGGAGAACTTCCTGCGAAAGGACCAATTTGGCCGATTTGGCTGATGGCTCCTCATTTTCCTGAATCTGAGGGGGCCTTCCCACCTCCACAGCTAGACCCCCGCAGGGAGGAGTTACTGGTATTGGGGGAGAAGCTCGTGAACACACCATGGGCACCAAGTCCCCTGAGAGAGTGACTCTCAGGTGCCCCACTGGGGTCACTGGTTACTGCCGAGGGCGTGTCTGGAGGCTGAAGCTGAGCAGGGGCGGTGCTACCCCAGCCTGGAGACTTTTCAAATATGTAAAAGGTTATATTATGCTGGGCACTCAGTAGCCCTTTGAAAACATGTTTCAAATACCTTCTGTGTCTAGTTTCTTGCAGCCTGAACCTAGAACACCACCATGGGAGTATTCTTTCCCAAAATGCAAACCAGAGTGTCAATTTCCTGCTCAGAATCTTTGGTGGCTCTGCATGAAGGATGCGATTAGAGCATAGCCTGGCAGATGCTCCTGCTGTTTACCTCGCCTTCATTTCTCTTTCCACGCTGGACATTCAAAACTAATTTATATCCCGTCCCCCAACACACGGTGACTCTCATCCCTGCTTGCCTCTGTACATGATTTCATTCATTCATGGAACATTTATCAAGCGCCTGCTGCATGCCTATGTCAGTGACTAAGATACAATACTGAACAAAAGTGACTTCATAGTCCCAAAGCTTATAGCATTGTATTCAAGAGTTCTCACACCTGGCAGCACATCCGAATCATTCAGGGGGCTTCATAAAAGCACAGAGGTTTGGACTTCATCCTAACATCCCAGGCTGGGAAGAGAGGGGAAAGAATCAATAGGCAAAATTACCACAAAAGGAGCAGAGAGCTAACCTCCAGTTTCTTCTGTGACCTTCTTAGGAATCAATAGGATGAGTGGGAAAAAGCTGGGTTTGGGAGTCAAAAAGACTGTCTCAAAATACAGGCATCCATATAGGTCTGACTTTCTGGAACATTCGACTTTTACATGTTTTGTCTGGCAAAACTCCTAATAGTCCCTCCTTTTATTCTCCAAAGTGTCCTGATTGGGGTGACGGATGACATGGCCACTTTCTTCCAAACTTACCCTTCCTCACCCTGAGAGCCTGGAGTCTGTTGAAGATCCCCAAGCCTCAGTTTCCCAGTCTACACCACGGTGTGAGCAGTACCCATGTTAGAAAGTGAAAGAAGTAAAAGACCACAGCTGCCAAGTGCCTCGGAGAGTAGGCGCCTAATTCACAGAAGCCGTCACTATTCTTCACCTTGTAGGAAGCAGCCTTCATTTGTTCACATTGTTATGAAACGACATGTTAAGGATGAGAACATAGTCAGATGAAAAGTAGAGCATATATATTTGTGAAGAAGATGGCCCTCAATCACCAGGACATGGCTAGGTGACTGCTGGCCAGGATGGCAAACTCATCTGGCATTATATGTTACAATATTTCAGTAGCAGCTCAACCTTCTAGAAAGCAGAGCTTTCCTACCTTCCTCAGTAGTTGACATTTCTGAGAGAGTTGGGTCCAATGTCTCTCACGGGTCCAGATGCAAGGACATCCAACCCATCATATTCTATGTATTTTCCTTTGAACACAATTGGGTAAACATATACACACCTCTTTCTTTCTTCAGACATGCCAAGCCTCAGAGCCCATGAAGTTCTCTCTACCTGAAGTGTTCTCTGGGGCCAGGCAGAGGGAAGTGACAGACTGACACAGCCTCTGTCTGGGTGACCATCCACTCATGACTCATCACATGGGGAGAAGGGCCCCTGTTGGGCTGTCTGTGCGGTGATTCTGCCTGTGATTCACGGATGCCCACCAGGAAGCCCCCTTTTTAGATCCTCTTTCTGGGCTCTTTGATTAGCATTTGGGGCCAAAGGGAACCTAGAGGGAGAGGGAGACAGGAAGGTCTGCCAAATGGATGGAATGTGGCTTGACCTAGCGGCAATGAGAGACAAGGACAAGAGGAAGAAATGCTGGCAGGCCTGGTTCCCTGGGTGGAACCTTATGAACGGCTATAGAAGAGAATTTTAGTGCAAAATGGTGGATATTCAGAATATTTCAGAGAACCTCAAGGGCGGAGGATGTCCCACGGACAAAAAGAAAAGGCATAAAGCTGTGCAGAAACCCAGTCTCTTTGTATGAAGTTACATGAAGGAAGAGATACATAAACAGATTGCTTGAAAGTCATAGGTATGTTCATCTGAAAATAGTCAATCAACATAAAGCAGGGGTCTGTAGAGTCTAGAATAACGAGGAGTCTGAGACAAGAGTTACCTAGCTCTGTCCTACAAACACAGGCACTGAGGCTGGTAGGTATTGAGTCTCTAGAATCACTCTGAGTTCTCAGATGTGGGTCAAAAGTAAGTGGTTAGTTTTCCCAAAGTGTGATAGGCAAAATGAGCATGCCATAGCTACAGAAAGAACACTTATTTTAGTAGGTATGCATCTACTGCTACTACTGGCACATCCAACCCATCATATTCTATGTATTTTCCTTTGAACACAATTGGGTAAACATATACACACCTCTTTCTTTCTTCAGACATGCCAAGCCTCAGAGCCCATGAAGTTCTCTCTACCTGAAGTGTTCTCTGGCAAACCCTCTCCTGCCCTGCTCCTCCCTACAGATCTCAGTCCAATGCCACCTTCACAGAGGGTGGCCTTCCCTAGCCACGATGTCAAGCATGAGTGTCTCTGGTCATTCTCTCTCCAGCCTGCTGCCTTTTTCTTATGAAGTACTTCCAGGCTCTAGGTTTGTTTATTTATTTATTTGTTCCATGTCTCTGTTCTCCCATCTCCAGCATCTTGCCCATAGTTTGGCACATAGTAGTTGCCTAATACTTATTTGTCAAGTGAAGGCCTATTGAAACGAATTATGACCTTAGTAGTGACGTTCTGGCATGGGAGAAATAAGTATGTGCTGTGGTCAGGGCATGGTGAAATGTGTGGTGCCCTGGATACAGCCACAGGAAGAGATAAAATGCTTGGTGATAATTCTACCCCTCTCCCCTCTAGCTGACCTATAGGTGGGCCACAGACCTGGGAGTGAAGTAGGGATGGACTATTTGCCTTAGGGTGGTAAATATGGATTAAAGAACATGGCTTAGAACTGAGTCCAGAATAGGTTTCCTGTTCCTTCCTCTTCTGAGGAGCCCACTCACCCCATCGCAACCCTAAAATTTCAGGCCTCCGTCCTCCCCTCTCCCTTTCTCTCCCTCACTCCTTCTATCCCTCCTTCACCCTACCTCAGGGTGAGGTCTGCTCCAGCAGATTGACTTATGGAAAAGGTAAGAGCCGAGAGAACACGTGTGACTCTGAAGAGAAAAAAAGAAATAGCATGTCAGTGCTAGCCAGGGGCCCTCGTCGCAGCCTAACCAGTCAGAAAGGCCATTCTTTCTTAGGAAGGTGGAAGCCAGGCTAGACGCTTCCCCTCCAGTTCTTCTGAGACTGTGGAAGTTTCTATGTGGAGGCAAGTTAGTTCAGGAATAGTTGCAAAGGAGAAGGGTTCTCTATAGAGTCAAGGTCACACACACACATCTGTGAGAAAGGGAAGTCACAGACCACTGTGAACAATCATGAGCTCCTGGAGATCATAAATTACATCTTGGATACTATTGGCCCTAACATATATCTCTCTGCCTGGCCAACAGTAGTGGTCAATAAATATGTGTTGGAAGAATGGAAGACTGTATGAATGACTGAATGCACTAGTGTATGAGTGAGTGTATTATACAACAGCCTCTTAGAAATCTTAATCCTAATCTAAATCCTTAATCTAAATCCTAATCACCTTAGTATACTAAAAAAATGACTTTACAAATATGTAAGGGTGAGACCCAGAACCTGGACCATAGTGCCCCCACTAACTTCTGGTCACCTTGTAAACCTTCTTGGAATACAGTTTAGCTCCAAGGAGGTTGAATTACTTAGAGTAGGTGGCCCGTATCATCTGTGATCCATCAATAAGTCATCTATGCCTGCCTTCCATCTCTTGAGCAGGGGATTTTAACCTGGGTCTATGGACTTTGCAAGGATCAGAGAACAGATATCCAGGGATCTGTGAATTTGGGTGTGATAAAAATATACCTTTATTTTCACCCACGTCCAACTGAAATTCAGCATTTTTATCACAAGTGGATGTAAGTGACAACCCCAATATTAATAAAACCTGTGGTTTTATCATCAGTAGGAATCACCGATAATTCCATGTCATGTGTCAGCTTTGCGGGGATTTGTGTCTACTTCAAAATGACATTAGTTATAGGACCTCTTAGATCTTATTTAATGCCTTCATAAATAAGCGTGCGCCATACCCACATAATCATGCCCCTGAGATGATCCTTAATGATCCCATCTCTTAGTATTCACACCCTGGACGGTCCTCTCCTGTGAATATGAACTGAACCTAGTGATCTGATTTTAATACATAGAGTAGGGCAAGAGTGAAAGGTCGTGTACACAATGAACCTACAAAGACAGTGACTTTTGTCTTGCTTTCATTTCCTCCTGCTTACTCTGATGAAGCCAGCTGCCATGTGTGAGTTGCTCTATGGAGAGGGACTAAGGGTGGCCTCTGGCCAACAGCCTGTGAGGAACCAAGGCCCTCAGTTCAACCTCCCATGAAAAACCAAATCCTTAGAGTGAGTGAGTGAGCTTAGAAAGCAATTTTATCCCCAACCGATCTTAAGAGACTACAACCCTGGCCACTCCCCACATTGCAGCTTCAGGAGAGACCCTTAACCAGAAGCCCCAAGCTAAGCCATGCTCAGATTCCCAGCCCACAGAATCTGTGAGATAATAGATATCTGTTTCTCTAATATGCTAACTTCATTGCTCAGCAACAGATGATGAATAGTTATCTATCTATCTATCTATCTATCTCCTGATTGGTAAGTGCATCTCAAGATAACTAGTTTACCTTGAGGAGGGGTCCTGGATTTCACCAGTCTGACAAGGTGATCCATGCCACCCAGAGGTTAAGACCCCCTACCCCAGATTCTGTTTTGGAGAAACACAGGTTCTGGAAGGGGCTTTAGGGAGTAGCATACATCTGAAGACATATCTTCCTGACAATGGAGGTAGCAAATGGAAGGAATAATAAAAACCAAGGATTGGGGTTTGGTTTAGCTTGGTGGGGTGTCATAAGCTGGAGCATTTTCATCAAGATAGTCAGAAACACCAAAAGGAGATAAGAGAGCTGAGAACCCTAACTTTGAGTCCAAAGTTGGAAGGTTAACAGAGGAGAGGGGAGATGGAGAAGATAGATATGGAACCAGGGATGTCAGATCTGGGGAGAGAAAAGTTAGCCTGGCTAGCCCCTGTAGTGGTCCCGACCACATACTATGTCTCGGGTGCTTTGTCCTGGTGTTTTTTAAGGGGAGATCAGCACAGAGAATATAATTTCATCTCCCATTCAGGGTAGGAATCTCATGTTTGGTGACAGGCATTTAGATACTCCTTCCTTGCCTTCTCATCTGGATGGTAAGCTCCTCAAAGGCAGAGCCCCCATGTGTTTATTTCCTCCGGACCCTAGAGACGGATGACAGCATAAACTTTAATAGATCAAATATCTGCTAAGTGACAATGCTGCACTTGGGAACCACAGATGAATTAGGCTCAGTCTCTGTCTCAAGTTGCCCATGGTCTAAAGAAGGAGTTGATAGAGACAGGTAGTGGCTTTAGAAAGCCCTAATTCAAATATGAGATGCATTTCCTAACTATCCTCTTGGTTTGGTGGTTCTCCAAGCCTGGATTTTGCATGTGTTAAAAGGAAGGTAGTAACAGTCATTTCCCTGTGTTGTGAAACTTTAAACCAGATGATATATTCAGAGAACGCCATTCAAGTCATGACATGTCAGGGTACTTCTACTTCATCTCCTCTTCTGCTTCCAGTCTTCAGTCTTAAGGCCCCAGGGTTTATGTGAGATCTAAGTCCTGTGTGAATGTTGTGGCCATGTGCCACAGCCCATGAGCTCAGAGGCAGAGACCATGTGGAACTCATTTTCTCAAGTCCAGTGAATAGAAAAGCTCAGCCTCAGAGTAGGGACTGTTCAGCACATGTTGGATAAATGATTAAGATGATAAATGACAAATCCTAGAAAATCCTCCAAAATTGAGTGCAACAGCACTCCATAAGAAAGGTCACCATGAGCTGGAGGAGTGGGTGAGTGGATAGGACTTTGTTGAGTGGATAGGACCTGGTAGCAAAGAAAGGAAGATCCAGAGGATACACACCAGCTTACAACAGTGGTCACCTCTGGGTGGGAAGGAGAGGTATGTGATGGGGAGGGACACAAAGGGAGTGTCAATGGCCTCTGTCAAGTTTCCTTTAAAAAAATAAAATATCACAATCAATTGCACCAGAAATGCCAACATGTGTTAAATTGAAGGGGTAGGCGCAAGAGAACTGTTACAGTTCCCCTGCTTCTTACTGTGTTAGAAATATTTCATGCTGAGAGAGGAAAGAGAAGCATTTCAGATAGGAAGAATGCTGGCCAAATGCAGACGGGTTGGGAGATTGTGGCAAGGACAGAGCAGGGAAGGCCTGAGATAGGTTTGTCTTCTACCCTACAAATAGAGTGTTCCCAGTGAGGGGGGCAGGGAGCAAGTGGGAACTGTCCTTGGTCCTGTCCTTGGTCCTGAACCAAGACCCCTCCCTTGGTCCCTGTTGTTTCTGGTTATCCTAGAACACTGGGAGTTTCTGCCCAGTTCCCCAAGTGCTCACTGGTCTTCCTGGTATTCTCTAACTCAATGTCTTTAAGTCCAATTTTACCCAGCTGCTGCAAAAAGGAGCAGAACATGAGTATTTCTCAACCTAATAATAGTATCTATTATTGATCAAGCTGTCATGTGTGGCAGGCACTGATAGCAGTTTTTATACATTGTTTCATACTGTTATAATTATCCCCACTTTATAGATGAAGAAACAGACACAGACTGAGATCACATAGCCCATAAATGGCATCATTGAGATTAAAGGACGTCACATAAAGACATAGCCCAGGAATTTGCTAATCATTCCCTGCAAAAAGGCCTTAATTCAGAAGAAACTATCCGTTATGAAGTCATTGGCTCGATATTTTCTGGATTTTGTTTTTCCATCTACAAAAGCAGGATGGTGGATTAAAAAAAAAAAAGACAATATGGGTGGAAGTATCTTTAAAATATCAAGTCCTCTACAAACATCAGCAGCTTTCTCTAAGTTTATTATCAATATGCATGGTGAGAATGAGAATAGTAAGCCTTCCACAGATGTCAACACCATAAACTATATTCTACTTCCACTGTTCATGGAAGCAAACTAGTGAGGGGGGGGGAATATACTCATATCTCATTCATGTACCTACAGTGAGAGAGAGAGAGAAAGAAAACACCCCAAGATAGAGTGGGGGCAGACTTGGATGTATGGCCCTCTTGCAACATGTCCTAGCAATGTGATGGTGGGATAATCATTTGATAGCTTCCTAGGCTGTGTCCCCAGGTAAAGAGTGGTCATGTCCATAACATTACCCATTTCCTAGAATAATCAGTCAAAACAAGAGATAAATGTAATGAGTTAGCCTAGGATAATTATGGCAACTGATGATGATGTTAGAAGCTACCATTTATTGATTGCTTGTGGCCTTACACCAGGCATTGTGTTGGGCACTTTATGTGCATTAGCGTCTATTCTTGTTAAGGCCCTTGGAGGTGCCTATTATTCTCTCCATTTTAAAGATGAGGAAATTGAGATTCGATGAGTCCTTACTAACTGTCAGCTCAATCAGATGGAATGTGACTCATCCATAAGCAGATGGCACTTGAGAGGCTGGATGACAGGGACTGGCAGGTACAAGGTGGCCCTACTCTTTATTTTTTCTAAAGTCTAAGCAGGTACTCCTATCATCAGGTCTCAGAGCTGGTGCCTGGAGAGAGAAAACCTCACAGACAGACATGCAGTTGAATCACAATTCCAAATTCCATGTATGGCTGAATCCAGTCTGGCTTCCCAATGCTAAGAGGGCAGGTGCCACTGGCCCTCCTTTTCCCCAAGGGAAGGAAAACCTTTCCTTTCCTAAGGAAAACCTGCCCTGCATGCATGGCAGAGCCAGTGCAAGGGAGCTAGGCTCCCTCCTTTCTTCCTGGAGAGCAAGAGAAGAGATAGGAGGGAATTCTGCCAAGGTCACTGTGTTCCCGGTCAGTGTGTTCCAGCTTTGAAGTCAGAGAGCTGCCAGTGTCCAGGCAAGAAAAATGCTGCAGGGTGTTCCACCTGCCAGACCTCTGATGAGCTCCAGCTGGGCCTCAGCCTCCACACAGCTGCATACTGCAGAGAGGCCACACTCACCACACACTGCCTTTCCAGCCCCAGCGGCACCCCTAGGAACCTGCGACTGAGAGAAAGCCAAGCCATGGGATGCACAGCAGATGTGCGCAGGTACCTTGCTCCCAGAGCCTCAGCAAAGAATCCAGGCATGCCTCCATCACCAAAACCCATGAGAAGAATTCTCCACACATCCCCTGGGTCTCTCTTCCTTCTGCCACTTTACTTACAACTTTTCTTTAAATAATTCAGTCCTGGACCCCTAGGAAATTTGTGCACCCACTAGGAATAGATCCTACTCAGAGCTGCAGTCTTGGGAGAGCACAGGAGTCTTGAAACAGCAATGCCATGACCTACACGCTCAGCACTTCCTCCCATCCCTAGCCCAGCAACCCAGAGCGGACCAGCAAGCTGGGAATGGCTGCCTCTTGCTGTCCTCACAAGGGACCAAGGCTGATGGTGTAAGGGAAATGCAGGGCCACTTGGAGAATCAAAAAGGAAAAGTACCATTCAAAGTACTAAAATGTAAAGTTGGGTTTTTTTTTCTTTCCTTCCACAGCTTTGCCCTTGACTTGCCATGGTGGTTTTTATTTGTTATTTAATGTCAGTCTAAGTAAAGCATAATTACAATTGTAAATTATTAGCATGAATTTTAGCTCCTGTGTTTATATTGTACTTCATGTTAAGTGCAAATGTGAGAACATTTGACTCGAGCAGAATCAACAATATTACACAATTTGTATTTTGTAGCCCATGCGTGTGTATGTATTCTGTTCTTACCAGAACAGTGGAAGCACTGCACAAACTCAACTATTTGATTTCACCTTTTCAACAGACATGCGTGACATCAACAGTCAATGGCAGTGGCAGCTTCCTTAACACACCCTTGATGCTGGCTTGGAGTGTTGCCATCCGACTTCATTCACAAAGTTCAAAGATAAGCTTATTGAGAATTCCAAAATGGTACCAGCATAGTACTACACCACGCATGGGACTCTTTTGAGCATGAGGCCCGATAGGACTTTCCTGACTGCACAAGCATGAATCCAGCCTTTTGGAATGATGCTCCAGGTATGAATCTTGACTATAAGTACTTATGTGGCCAACTGTTTTGACTGCCATAAAAAATTTAACCTTTCTGGGTGTAATTTTATCTTCCCAGAGACTTTTGCCCTGTGGTTTGCAGATCAAGTGGGGGTGATGGGTGTAGACATGAAAATCAGGGAAAAGGTCTCTAGGAAGAGCCTAGACCCATGCAATTTCTGTAGTAGGTGGAGCCAGATTCAAAGCCCGCTTCATCACTGAGCAGCTTAGTAACACTTGACAGGTGATTTAGCCTTCTGAAGTTTCCATTTCTTATGTTGTAAATAAAACACGGGTAATGGCTACCATATCTCAGAGGAACTGCTAGAACTCAAGATAACTCAGGTGAAGTCCCTGCACCCAAGAGATGCAAAATTAATGAGCACTTTTGTATTGTTTTTGTTAAAACACTCCAGGTTTCTGAACTTCAGGCTGTCTTGCTTGCTCTTACTACCCCCAGATACTGCCTAAATCACTTGTTGCCTGCAGACACACGCATCTGATGGAGGAGGCAGAAATGTGCTGTGAAGGAAGGTGAATGATTTGGTGGGTTTCTGACTCAAGTAGACCTGGGTTCCAATTCCATCCCCATTTCCTGCTAGACCTGAGCACATGACTTTACCTCTTAGGGTGTCCATTACCTTATGGATCATAGGGAAGAGAGGAATGATCATAGGGCCTGCTTCCTGAAGCCATGGTGGGATTCCATGGGCTCTATGCTCTGCTTAGCAGACTGCTGGGCTCAGGGAAATGTTCGGTCATTTATCCCAGGTGTCAGTTACCTGTCTGCAAAATGAAGATGCTGGTCGTCCACACTGCATGAGGTTGTTTTGGGAGACAAATAAGAATGTCCATGTAAAGGCATCAAATAAAGCACCTGGCGCATAGTTAAGGCATCATGACTATGAAATGTTGACAATGATAATACTTGGCAGTTATCACATTATTGATGACAGCAGATAACCACCACAATTCTCTCTCCTCCCCATCCCCCTGTGCTGGGCGCCTCGGACAATGCGCAAGAGCACTTTCTGGTTCAGTGTCCAGCTTTTGCTGGAGCTTCTTCAATAGCCTTCCCCACCAGAGAATAGTTTGCCCAAGGACTGAGTATATTTTGGTTTTGAAGATGGAAAACAAACATTAGTGCCAAAGCACAGACTTCTTCAAAACAAGACAGGACTCTAGACAAGGCCATGGCCCTGACTTTTAGGAACTGGAAGGAGGTGTACTTTCTAGTAACCTCTTGGAGGAAGATGATAGCTACATCTCTCACCCTGCAGTTGTTAATCAAGGTCTCTTTGTCCTCTAGTCTAGCTTCCCTGTTAGAAGTTAGAAACTGTGAGATTATCTTGCTTCGGGCAATCACAGAACACCAGCCTTTGCCCCAAGCTCCTTCACCCTTCCTTCTGTAATAGGGAACCATTCCCCAAGAACCCTTAGTACATAATCCAGGCCACAAGGCAGTCCCTATATGCATATACCTTTCAGATAAACCTCTTGCATCCCCCAACTCAATCCATGCCTACCTGGTGAGCTCATTTCTCCACTCAACAAAAATTTCTTAAGTACTTACTATCTGCCAAGCTTAGTGCTAGATACCCAGAGACAGACCTGCTGAGTTAGAGACAAACTGTTTTTTGTGTGTAAGCCAAGCTATGAATAGAAGTTATCAAGAGTGTATAAAATGTAGTGAGGAAGGAGAAAAAGGAGTACCATGGAAACCCACAAGAAAAGAAGAAGGGCTTAGTCCTAGGTAGGGATTAAGCATGAACTGCAAAAGGTGACACCTGATCTAATCAAGAAAGGAAATTGCTCTTCCTCACCTATTACATTAGAAAGTCATTCAATTCACACACACATGGAGGAGGCAATCTTTCCCTCCAACCTACTCGTCTCCTCTGGCGGCCCCCCACGCCCTGCCATCTTGGCTCTCAACATGCTGCTCTAGCAGCTCGCATTCCATCATCTGACCCCCAGACCAGAATGTAAGCCCTGTGAAAGCAGCAACTAGACCAACCACGTTCTCTGTCACAGCCACAACCCTTAACTCAGAGCCTGGCTTCTCATAGGCACATGGTCAACACTCATCATGTTGAACACATCCTTTAAGAACCGAATATTGTGAAGGTCCCACGCTGGCTCATGGTGATACAAGTTTGACAAATATGCTTACACAAGTAATTAACAAGTGGAGCTGACGAAGGGAAATATTAAATGAACGATACAGATTGAAGAATTTGGGAAGAGCAGCATGTTTAATTCAGCTCAATTGGATTCAGTCCAACAAACATTAACTGTGCCTTCTATGTGAGAGCAACATTCTACGAGCAAGAAAGGATACAAAAACATATCAGAAGAAGGAAGCCTGTATGCTCAATGTGTGAGCTTAGAGGAAACAAGTACACAAAATAAAGATCTACACACATCGGAGGCCATGAAGATTCAAGGGCAGGAGCCTCAGAAAACATTTTAGAAGGGCTTCGGGGAATGCATCTTGAAGTAAAGCACTTCTCCCATGTGGGTTCACACTGAGTGGGCATGAGCTCATTCCAGGAAGAGAAAACGCCAGATGCAAATAGGAAGAACAAGGGTGGTGCATTTTGGAAAGTCCAGCTTACAGTCATCTACAGACAGTGTTCAGGAGGAGAAAGATCCTGGCTTCAGGGACTCAGTAACCCAACCAATTCTTCCAGAGCCTCCTACATCCACAGTGCTGCAACCCCAGGGCCCCAAGAGCTATGGAGTGGACACAGGCTGCTTGTGTCTGTCCAATACCTCTGCTTCCTTGGAGGACATCCCCCATCCCTGTTCTGCATGGCCCTATGGAAACTTCAGTCAGGGTAGCCCACCCTAAACCCTAGCGTCAGGGTGGATACAGAAAGCTCCATCATAAAAACCAATCCCCTGCAATAACAGGACAACACAGTAGCCAGAATGTGACTCAGTATCTTTTCCTGGATTGATGCATAGACATTGGGGAAGAGAAGTATCTTTTTAGCTGATGTTGCTAAACTGGGAGAAAATGAATTGGAAATATTTGTGGCCATCCTCTCTGCCCCACAGAGACAGCCTGCCAGTGGCATGAAGCCAACACACAGAGGAAGCCAAGCTGAAGAATGGAAAGAGGGCCTGATAACAGGCTTTAACAGATGGATGCATTTTTAAACTTGGGTGGATGAAAGAATGATGGACCCATTAACAGAAATGCAGAAGTCAGGAGGATGAGCTGACTTTCAGAGAGAGATGGTATCACCCCAAATCACCAAATCTCAGAGCTCGAAGAGATCATAAAAAGATCCTGCACAACCAGTCATCTGATGCTCATTTTTTTCTGTTTTCCCCATAGTTAAGTTTCACTCTGCTGGCCTCCTTCAGTCAACAATGTTGATTAAACATTAGATCAGTTTGGTGAACAAAGCATTAAGGACCTTCTTTTTGAGGAGCTTACCGTTCAGTTGAGGAGAAAAGAAATCAATGAATATATAATATAGTGTCAGGATTTAAATATAGGCTATTAGGAAAAAAATGAAGAAGGTTTCATGATGGCTTTAGGTATGCTGCATTAGATTAGGCAGCCAGAGAAGGGCTCTTAAAGGAGAGCGTACATAAGCAGAGCATGAATGATGGGAGGAAATTAGTCATACAACTACTTAGAGAAAAAGAAGGCTGTTCCAAGAAGAAGTCACCAAGGTGGGGGAGTGCCAACAGGGCCATAGGACGCCCCCAAAGCTAGGTGTATGCAGAGACGGGAGGCCATGGGAGAGACTTGCTGGGGAAGGGGTCATGGTAGTCAGTGGGCTTGGAGAGCCACGGTGAATATGGCCAAAAGTCATTAGAGAGTTTTAGGTAAGGGGGCCCATAAAAGCATAAATGTGAGAGTCCCCCCAGGTTCCATTAATTGGAGATGGAATTGACTTGAAAGTAGAGAAAGACAGTAAGAAGGTAGGACAATTAAAAAAAGGAGTTCAGGCAGGGAAGCCGTACAGAGCTGGGAACAGCAATAGAAACACAGATAAGATGTTTGGAGAGTGACGGACAAAAATGATAGATGCAGTGGGAATTTTAAGTAAAACCCAGTGGACCAGAACCTGGAAGAGTGAGCTTGGAATCCTACTTTGGTGGGCTTGGACGTCAGGCTGAGAGAATGACTCCTTACCAGGTGGGCAAAGGGGAACCATTAAAGGGTTTTGGATAGGGAGGGTGAACTCTCATCAAAATCGTGTCCCAGGAGAGGATGTGTGTTAAAGTGGGAATAAGCATGAGCTGGGATTCAGGCAGTGCTAGTTCAAGCTCAGATTCCACTTGTATTTTACCAGTCATCTGGGACCACCCATGAAAAGAGTGAGACCAAGGAAGGAAGTGAGAAATACACCAAAGAGCATCTCATCTCCCACAAAGAGTGGAGTGGGCAAACTACTTTATCTTTGTAAGCAAAACTTTATTGGAACACAGGCATACTGTCCATGTACACATCATCTTGCCCACAACAACGGCAAGGCTGCATGATGGCAATAGAGACCAAATGCCTGGCAAAGTATGAAATAATAACTGTCTGGTCCTCTGTAGGAAAAGTTTGCTGGCCCTTGTTCCTCAAACCTTACAGACTCAAACTTGGTAGGCTGGCTATGGTACTAGAAGGAGAGAAAAAATAAAAACTTCCAGATTCACACATAGCAACCTGGAAGGGAGGAAAAGTTAAGAAGATTGGCAGTTTTTCATAGGCGTAGGGGAAAAATTATTTTCTCCTGACAGACAGTCAGACAATGGCAGTTTGAGTGTGAGATAAAGAGGTCAGAGATAGAAATGGGCAAACACGGATGAAAGAGATGGGTAAACTGAAGAGAGAGTTAGAGCCATGCAGACGGGTGAAGAGATAGTCTTTGATATATTTCCAATGTAATTTACATAATGTATCTGTATGTGTGTGCATATGTATGTGTGTATGTGTGCATATCTGTATCTATATATCATAGATAAGTTATGGTAGCCACACTCTGGGGTGTTGACAGAGTATTTAAAAAAAAATATCCTCAGCACAAAGAAAACTTCTTAGGTGGAAATGTCAGAAAGTCGTTTCTTCATTCCAAACTGTCCTGAGATAGAAAATCAGGACATATTGCCCCAAGGGGTAACTGTGTTGACAGAGACCAAGACAAGATCAATACTGGGTTTTGATAGTGAGGTTTGCAGTATGTGGAGGTAAATACGACCATGTTCCCTGAATGCTTTTATCAGAAATATCAGCTGCAGGTTTACGAGGCTTCTTTCCCAGTCTGTCTCTTTCTGAGCTTATAAAAGTGCTTTTAGAGGATGTCTTACTGATTGCAAATATCACAAATGGAAGTAATGAGTTTTTAAAACCACAGCCACCACCCCCCCCAAGAAAACAAAGCTATTTCCTGATTTTAGAGACAGGAAGAGGGGCCTATTATCCCAGGGAAGAAGAGTCTGGCTGCCTCTGGAAAAGCCACAAACACTTTTCTGAGTGCACACCATCAACGAAGACCACAGTTTGATGACTGAACAGTATCAAAAGACTTGACAGAGGTAGAGGAGAGGGCTCAGGAGAACAGCAAAGAGGGGAACCTAGGGAAGATCCTTCCGTGCCATCCGCTAGCTTTGCTCTGGAGTGATTCATAGTGCATAGTGTGGAGGCTGGCAAACCAGGATCTGAATCCAAATCTGACACAGGGTCAGTGATGGGTCTTGAGCAAGACGTTCCTTGATCGCTCTCCACTTCATTTGAGGAACGACAGATAATTTTCTATAGTTGAGCTAGGTGGCACTTGTGAGGACAGAGCAGGAGAAGTGAGGATGAAGATGACGATACACAACCACAACCACCCCCACCACAATAATAGCTCTCACTGACTGAGTGCTTGTGCCCCAAAGTCCTTCCTGTGCCTTAAAATAAGAACTCCTCCTCATCTCACAACAACCTTCAGAGGCAAGTTATCACAATCATGAGCTCTAGGAGATAAATGAGACTCAGAATGGTGAAGTGAAAAAAGCTAAAATTTGAGTCCAGAAAGCCGGCCTAAGGGCCTGCAGGGTTATCTGCTCTGCTCTGTGGCCTCTACAATGAGGCTGGAAAGATAGGCAGGAGTTAGACCATGGTATTAATTCCCTACAGCTGTAGGTAAGAAACGACCACAAATTGGGTGGCTTATAACAACAGAAATAGATTCTATCCATATCTGGAGGCCAGAAGTCTGAAACCAAGCTGTCAACAGGGCCATGCTCCCCTTAAAGGCTCTGGTAGAGGATCCTTCCTTGCCTTTTCCAAATTCTGGTTGCTCTTGGCAACACTTTGCTTCTTGGCGTATAGGTCTATTACAATCTCTACCCCATCTTTCCATCACTCTCTAGTCTTTGTCTTTGCATGTCCTCACTTCTTCTTACAAGGACCTCAGCCATTGGATTTAAAACCCACTATGACCTCATCTCAATCCTCAGCTAATTATATCTGTAAAAACGCTATTTCAAAACAAGGTCACATTCTGAAGTTCCAGGTAGACATGAATTTTGTGGGGACCCTGTTCAACCCACTAAAATTGTGAAGCCCTTAAATTCTAATCTTATCTTGCAGGGGCTGAAGAGACAGGCTCTTTCAGGCAGAGCTTCTTGGGTTATAAATGATAGAAACTCCACTCACATTAGCTTAAGCATAAAAGGCATTTATAAGTTCAAATAACTATAAAACCTAGGTATATACTTTAGGTGTGAAAAATTTCCAAGCAGATCTGCTTCCAGGAGCCCAAATTAATAACTATCGGAGTCTCCATCTCTCAAGTCTAACTTCTCTTGTGTTTGTTTCCCTGAAGCAGAGTCTTCCCCAGAGACGTCAATGTGGCTTCCATAGTTCCAGAAATAAGATTAAAGGAAAAAACGGCCAGATCCACTTTGCTCTTATTTTTATGTGTAATTACTGGTAGTGGGAAGCTAGCAACAATTATATCCTACTTTCTCATCAACCCAAATGAAGGAGAACATGTTTTTCCCCAACCTTCTAACAAAAGTCTTGGGAGTGAATCTCAGGGCACCAACTTGGATCACACTGCATTCTTTAACTAATCTTCGTGGTCAGACGAAGGGGATACTCTAATTAGCTAGGATGCATACCCACCCCATTCAATCACCACTCATGTGGAAACATCGTGGTTGGCTCCCCTAGGAAAAATTGAGATGTTGGACCAAGAGGGAGGATGGGTACTGGCAGACAGAAACGATACATGTCCATCAGAGATGCGAAAGAAGTGAGAGGTAATAAATAAATAAATAAGAAGAGAATGACAGCATTGCATAAACTTGGATACAGATGCTTTCCATTATATTCTATCTTCTCTGGCCTAAATTGATGTATTGCAAAACAAATAGGACCTGAACTCCTGTAGCCCAAGAAGGGTTGGCGTTAAACTATTGAAAGTACTTTCAAGTTCATCTCCATGTTACTCCAGTGGGACTGATGTCTTCTTGCAAGCAAGGATTATGATCACTATTGCCTCTTTGTCTACTCTGGCTCTGTTACGCATAAAGCCCCACCCTTAAGAGCTTACATTTTACTTGAGGACATGGCTCCTATGAATTACATAGCGAACTAAGAGGAATAACCCAAGACCAGAGTCCAAACGATGAACTCAGCTAAGCACAGTGTCTGAAGCAGACAAGCGCTTCACCCCACCCTGTACATCCTCAGTATTTCCCGGAGTCTGATCTAATTAGGAGCGATGGCATGGGAATGAAAGGGTCCTATGAATCCTACTGTAGATGACGATTATAAAAAGTGAATTAAAAAAAAAACACTATCTAATGACCCTGGAAAGCATCCAAAAGCAGAAGCCAGAGGAGAATTTAATCTTGGAAAAAACTACAACTGTGAGGGAGAAAAATTAAGAATGTGTGGCTTTCTGATCTGAGAGTTCTCCACAATCTCCATAGCTATAACTGTGACCCAATGGGTCAGAGATCAGAATACAAGCTTGTGAAAGCAGGTGGAAATGTAAAGAGGAATTCCTGGCAATGAGAGAACCACCAAAGTGATGAGAAGCAAACATCGAGCATAAATTCTGCCCAAATCCCTGGCTGACAGCTAAACTCTGCAAGCATGGGAGAGAGGCAGACTGGCCAGCAAGAAGCACAGAGGATGAGGAGGGAAGTCTACTCTTTAAAGATAAAGGGACAAGGGATGAGATCTGTGAGTGTTCTGTTCTCTTTTGTTCTATTTTTTTTTAACTCTGTGCCACTTCACACAGCTTGGGGAGCAGAAAGCTGAAATCTTATGAAATCTCAGGCAACAGAACCTGGGGTTAACAGAAAAATTAGAAATTCGGATGGGGGGCACCCTAGGGAACAAAATTACTGAAAGTGTCCGTTCTGTTGCTGCCAAATTCTTGACAAATAACCAAGTTATGCAAGCATCTGAAAGACTCCCTAGAGCCAGGCTAAAGTAGCCATAGGAATAGAGCAAAAATATCGTGTACTACATACCTTTCAAGACAGGCAGGTTAAGTGCTACTGACTAACAAAAAAAATCAATAATCCTTAGAAGAACACAACATAATACAGAATTACTACAATGTATTACCTGCAACGCCCCGTTTTCAACCAAAAATCACACCATGTTCAAACAGATAAGAAGAATTCACACTCAGGAAGAAAGTCAGACTATAGGAAATGACAGTACGTGGGAACAGATGTTGTAATTATCAGGAAAAAACTTTCAAAATATGGTATTGATGAATGATCACATAAGGAACGAAGAAAATGGAATATGTAATAGCAAGATAAATCAACAGAAACTATCCAATCCAAACAACAGAGATTAAAAGTAGTGAAAGAAAATACACAGAAGCTCAGAGCCCTGTGGGAAAAAATCAGGCACAATCCAGAATGTATGCAATTAGAGTTCAAGGAGAAGTAGAGGTAGAAGGGGCAGAGCAGTTCTTTGAACCAATAATGACCCCACACTTCCCAAAACTGGCTGTATAGAGGATAAGGAGCCAGCCTTCTTCATGTAAACTCAGATCTTCATCAGGATAGAATTAGCCTCAGGAACATCTGGCCCAGTGGGTCACAGCTGAAGGACAGCTCTTAGGTGGTGGCCACTGCTTTCTGTGGGTGAAGTGAAGCAGAAGTCAGAAAGACCTAACGTGAGAGCTCAGGTCCATCCTTTCCCTGCCATGTGACCCTGGCTGGTTATTTCAAGGCTTTGAATGCTTAGTTTCCTCATCTGGAATAGGGGGTGTCTCCTATGCCCAGCATCTTGCTACCCCATCCGAAGTGGCATGTGAGGAGCATATCTTTTTTATTAATTTTTTTTAGTAATATATTTTATCTCTCCTACCAGAACATAAATCCCAGGAATGGGGAGGGACTTTTTTTTTTTTTTTTTTTTGGTCCGATTGTTCACTCCTATATCCCCAGCACCAAGAACAATGGCCAATGCGTGATGGATACCCAGTAAATACTGGTCGGAAACAGACATGTGTGAGTGAACCAATGAGCGGAGAGCCAGCAGAGAGCCTGGCAGAGTGTGGAGGCTCAGTGAGCATGTTTTCCTTCCCTCCCACACTCAAGGAAACACATCTGCCAGCTACTGAGGGACTCAGCGCTCGGCTCTGGACGCATTCTCATCCCAGTCAAAACAACATGATTATTTGGCAGGGTGAGACAGGAAATGACCAATGGCCACAACGAGTGACACAGCGCCTGGCCTGGGAGACGAAACAACAGCTCTGTGCGGAGGGAGCAGCAAGGGAGCCACAGGAATGTGAGACAGAAACATTTTTTAAGGATTATTTCTAGTGAAATGATGCAGCTTGCCTTCCACTGATTCTTTGATAAATCTGACACTCACCTTACACAACTCAACGACGATTTAGTCAGACAGAATCCTCCCTGTCTCTACACACTTCTCAGGAAAAGGGTAAATCATACTCAACAAATGAGCGGATTAGAGCCCTGCTTCTCTTTGGGGCCACAGACCTCTGCCAGGCCCTAACAAATATTATAGACCCTCCACCCAGCGGCGGGGGAAATACACAGACAGACAATGGTTTGTATATACTTTCAAGGTCTTATAGGTTCCCATCAGCCAGATCCATGAACTATGTAGTCTGAGACAAGTGCTCCATTTTGCAGATGAAACTGTGGCCCAAGGTCACATAGTAGGGTCACTAGTAAGAAACAGCTACACACTGACCCCCTACCTTCTAGTATTCAGTCCACTGTCATTTTCATTGCTTAATCATTATTTCGATTTTCATCAGCAGTCAAAATGTTTCCTGTCACTTCTAATGAGCAAGGTATGTGACTCAGGCCATTAATACCCACTCTGGTGGAATACAGTAGAAGCAGAACATCATGACATGAGGGTTTGTGCCTGAGACCAACGCAGATTTCAATCTTGGCCCTCCTCTTAGCTGTGTGATCTTGAGTCATTCCTGAACATTTCTGAGCTTCTGTTTCCCTTGTCTGGACAATGAAAATCAGGAGTACCGACTTCCCAGGGCTGTTGCCAGGATTAAGTAAGATAATGCTTGTGAAGCATTAGCTGTTATCAGTAGGAGTTGGACCTTTAAAACCCGAAAGCAGTTTCCAAAACGGATGTACAAAATATTTTGAGTAGTAGCAATTGGAGATGAGTGCCCAACTCTCTACAGTTATGACTGCAGTCAGGGGTGTTAATCACGTGCCTCCTGAATTTAGGAGAAAGGCCATCCTGTGAGAGTTAAACTCATAATATTCAAAGAAAGGGAATGTTTCATCAGGATAGGTTGTTATTCTCCCATAACAAATAATCCCCGAGTCTCAAAGGCTTACAGCAGTAAAGATTCATGCCTTATCCACAAGACTTACCCCCCACTGGTTCCACCTGGCCTCTACTCCATGACCCAGTTGTGGAGCAGACTCTATTTAGAACATGGCCTGGCATCAGGTCAGAAGGGGGAGGAGGGACGATATGACAGACCACATGCCATCTTCTGCCTGATAGGGATGCATATCACTCTCACCTATGTGTCATTGGCTAGAGCCAAGCCACATGGCCTGGCCATGTCTCCATGGGGTAGGAAAACATAATTCTACCCCCAGGAGACGCAATGAATATTTGTGAACAATAATGCAATCTACCTTGGTAAATGGGAGCTGCTTTTTGCAGAATGTACCATCCTAAGTGATGAAATGTAATTACGGGGCTGAAATACTCAAGTCCCATCCAAATGGACAGTTGAAAAAAAAAAAAAAAAGAGTCCACCCGTGACATAGAACAAAAGCCAAGACCAAATCTCCCATCCAAGTACTAACCAGGCCCGACCCTGCTTAGCTTCCGAGATCAGACAAGATCGGACACGTTCAGGGTGGTATGGCCGTAGAAAAAGCCAAGACCAAATCAAAATGATCCTACCTAGGCATAGAAGGAGCTGAGTCAAAAGACCATGATCTACATAGAGGTTGGAAACGTAGGGATCTGGGTGGGGGCGGTTGGGGCATGGTGGAGAAAAACCAGGAATGTCGCCCTCACTGCTCAGGAGAAAGAGGGTTCCAATTATTCAGCAAGAATTTGCTGGTACCCCTGGCAAGCACATTTTTGCCATGGGGCCATCTATAAGACGGGGTCATAAAAAGTCACACCTCTCAGGGCGGTCATGGGAACTTTTAGATGAAATAATGAGTGTGATGTACTTAGCGTGGTGTTTGGTCCATATCACAGTATCACGGAACGCTAGCTTACAGAGAGAGCAACACACAGAGACGGGGACACAGACGCTGGCATATTCCCCATCACACCTGCAAGGCTGTGAGCCTCAGACCCTGATGGGACCTGGCACTACCCTGCATCATCATGAAGCATGGCTCAGAGCCCTCGTACCTGTACTGTGCATGAGTGCTTGCAAAGTCCATTCTTGTCCACTCTTTCCTGTTCAATCCCTACAAGTCCGAGAAGGGCAAGCTCCCATGGTTTGCTTTTGTCGTTGTTGTTTTGTTTGTTTTTATTGCAGTATAGCTGACACTCAGCATTACACTGATTTCAGGAGGACATCGTGACGACCGCTCCGTAAGTCACGCCACGTTCACCACAGGGCAGTGACCGTCTGCCACCACGCAGCACTATTAGAGCACTGCCTATCGTCTTACTTTTCATACTCATGACTTACTCCTCCTGTAACTGGAAGCCTGTTCCTCCCTCTCCCCTTCACCCATTTTGCCCATTCCCCCACCCGCCCCCCTCTGGCAACCACCAGATTGTTCTCTGCGCTGATGGGTCTGTTTCTGCTTTGTTTGTTCATTCATTTGCTTTATTTTTTAGATTCCACATCTAAGTGAAATCGTACGGTATTTGCCTTTCTCCGTCCAGCTTATTGCATTCAGAGTAATACCGTCTGGGTCCAACCATGTTGTCACAAATGAAAGGTTCCTCCGTTTTTTAAGTGGCAAAGCCAGTCTCCAAGACTGACTTCACCTGATGCCTTTGGGCTCCAAATCCTATGCTCTTTCTCCAATGGAATTCTCTACCTGAAGCGGAATTCTGGCCACATTCTTTGATCTCTCCCTGTCTTTCTCTGCAATAGTTACTTCAAAGTGATAATATTTGAAAAAGGGAGATACTCAGCTACCTTACTTTTCATTCAGGGCATGCATCCTTTTCCCCATTCTCCGGCATGTCCGACCCAGCATGTGACTGGCGTTGGGTAGTTTTGGTCCCTCTTCTGGGCTCTGTAGGCCTTGGCACAGGAGGCTGGGCCTGCTTCTCATTGTAACAAGGTTGCACTAATTAGCTTCATTTGATTTTGCATATGGAGAGTGGATGCAAACGAATGCAAAACAGTATGCAAATTAGCAACATCCTGGCTCTCCAAAAGAAGGATCCTGCGGTACTGATGTCATGACAATGTATATTAATAGTCCATCTCACGATGGTGTGCTATTTTTCTTTTGAAAGGGGCGGGCATCCAAGTTCTTTTTTTCTGGAATAATAGAATTCAATAATATCGATTTCCAAGTTTATGATCCTTGACAAGAAGTCTGTTAGCCATCAAGCTATGTTCTCGATAGACGATTCTCGTAGACATGCCTACAAAGGACAGGCTTGGGAACTGAGCCGGAGAGACTGTGGTTCCAAGCCCCGCTCTTTGCCTGGGCAAGCTACTTAACCTGAGTCTCAGTCTCCCCAGCTATAAAATGGGGTCAGAGCCATGGCTGAGGACTCAATGAGGTAACTTTGAAAGTCACCTGACATACAGTAGGCACTAAGTGTTCTTTTCCTTTGCTGAACTCACTCCTCCAGGAGTCTGAAGGGCATAGAGGGGGCTCATCTCCCCACCCTCGACGGCCTTGCATTGCTTGCCATTCCAGGTAATGTGTCTTCTCAACCATTATTCTTTTTTTTTTTTTTTTTAAATATTTTATTTTTTAATTTGACAGAGAGAGATCACAGTAGGAGAGAGGAAGGGAAGAGATCACAGAGAGAGGAAGGGAAGCAGGCCCCCTGCTGAGCAGAGAGCCCGATGTGGGACTCGATCCCAGGACCCTGAGATCATGACCTGAGCTGAAGGCAGCGGATTAACCCACTGAGCCACCCAGGCACCCTCAACCATTATTCTTAAAGACTTTATTCATTTATTGGGGAGAGAGAGAATGAGAGAGAGAGCACGAGCGGAGGGTCGGGAGGGGGACAGAGGGAGAGGGAGAAGCAGAGTTCTTCCTGAGCAGGGAGCCTGACATGGGGCTCGATGCCAGGACCCCAGGATCATGACCTGAGCCGAAGGCAGACACTTAACAGGCTGTGTCACCCAGGCGCCCCTCCATCGTGTTTAACAAAGAACTGTGTGATCTCTTCGAGTCCACCACAAGTGAGTAGATGACTGTCCTGCTCACTCCAGTACCACCTGCTGAAAAACAGCAGCTACTCTTACAAAGTTTCTTCCAGCATCCACCCTTCCCCAAGCTGGTGTGAGTTCCCCCACTTTCAAGATTTAGGTCAAGTACATGGTATCCCGATAGCCTTTCGTGGAGCCCCTGAGAGACTAGAGGCTCCCTTCTGTGCTCCCAGAATGTCTGTGGCCCCATCCATGCCTGTGTTCTCTTACTACAACCTCTTGGCTTATCTTCCTCCCTAAATACATGAGTTGTTTCTCATGGACAGGGACTCTTTCTTTCTTTCTTTCTTTCTTTCTTTCTTTCTTTCTTTCTTTTTCTTTTTCTTTTTCTTCTAAGAGAGGGAAAGAAAGAAAAGAAAGAAAGCAGGCTCCACACCTAGCACGAAGCCAGAAGTGGGGCTGGATCTCAAAACTCTGAGATCATGACTGGAGCCAAAATCAAGAGTCAGATGCTTAACTCGCTGAGCCACCCAGGCGCCCCTGGACAGGGACCATTTCTGAATTGTCTTTGTGTCCTTAGCATGGAACACGGCCTGGTGCAGAGAAGGTGCTCAGTCTGGGCGGGCGGGGAGGAGGGAGAGAGGAGGAAGAGAGGATACAGAAAGCATCATCACCACATACTCAGCTGAAACCAAGCACATACATACACGCAGTTACCGGCAACAAAACCCTGATTAAATTCAGACAAATTCTGGAAAGGCATAAACACCTGAGCTTCAGTCCCTAACGCCAAGTCCCGCCTCAGAGCAGAACGAAGCCACGAGGACACAGACCTGCTCTCAGGCAGAGACCTCCCTCCCAGGGGGCAGAACGGGGATAGTGGGGCTCTTCCTCGGGGCGCCACATCTCCCGGGCCAGACTCACGCACTCAGAACCGCACAGCAGAATGTTCTGACCATACACTGAGGATTCGTATTCCGTTCCTGCAGCCTCCAGCCTGATGCAAAATAAATAAGCCTCCTGCCCCCACCCTGGGGGAGGTTGGGCGTGCGCGCGCGCGCACACACACACACACACACACACACTCAGGGGCACAATTACACATGCACTGCCACACGTACACACACACAGGCATTCTCGTGTGTGTACACAGAACTCCCTTCACGCTGGACATGTGCACACCCACACGTGCACACGCACAGCCGCACACACACATAGGCATTCCTGTGAGTGTACGTGGACCTGCCTTCACACGACACAAACACGCTAAGGGCACACATTTGGGGCTACTCACAGGCAAGGGACACTCTGACATTAGCTTCATCTCCCTCTTTGGTGCTAAACCCCCACACCCTTGATTGCTCTTGATTGGCTCGGGCGCACCTGAACTCCACAGACAGAAAGCGTAAAAGCAGCCCCAGGGGCCCGGCCTGCCCGCACCAGAGCAGGAGCCTCCGCTCTAGTCTGGCCTCCTAGGGGTCCACCCCAGGGAAGCCTCCCATGCTCCCTGCTGGCCCTTAATAAATAAACTTCAGGATCCAAGTCAGAGGCACCCGCTGACGACCTGGAGGGCCCACGGGAAGGAGCCGAGATACCACCTTCCCCAGGATTTGCTCACAATAGCTCCGGGAAGGGAGGGTTAGTCTCACTTTCCAAGTGAAGTAAGTGAGAGGTGAAGGGAGCCACCAAAAGCCACGCAGATCCGTGGCTGGAGATCCAGAACCAAGCTCACGCCACAGCCACCGGCCCCGGGGCCAGGCTTGCCCCAGGGCTCTGAGCTCTTTGCAAAATAAGCTCTTAGGAAGACAACCGTCCAAAGATGTAGGGTACAACTTCTCAGCCCAGAGGCTTCTAAGGACCTCTCCAGGGGACATGACGGAGGGACAAGCCTCCGCCTTCCCTGGACTGAGACTCGCGCTGGCTTTTTGCCCCGCTGCTGGCAGACAGCTGGGGTGCCAGGAGCGCAGGGCAGAAGAGCCTGAGCAGTAAATGAAGGAGAAGGAGAGAGGAAAGGGAGGACACAGGCACGTGGGCATTTACCTTGGAGGGAAGAGTGGGTTCTCCATGGAAACAAAAGTGCCTGTTTGTCTTAAGATGGCACTAAAGAGGAAAATTGTAAATCACTTTCCACCCAGGAGGCAGGCACGATTGCCCTGGCTTTGACAGCTGAATTTGAAAAACATTCCTATCTATCCCCCCAGGTGCGACGGGGGCTGTTTTTAAAAAGGCAGGCCCCACACCCCCTATTTTATCGCATACATTCCTTCTAGACCAGTCATATCCAGGGATCATTTCATCTCTTCCTCCGTCTTCGCCTTCGGTTGCAAAGAAAAGGAGGGAGGAAGGGCGGGCCGGCCGGAAGGAGAGCGCAGGGGAAAGACGAACCGACAGGGAGACGCGGGCAAACCTTACTTACCTGCCGGGACAGCCGGAAGGGGCTTTCACCCAGACAGACGTTCTGGAGGTGGACAGACAGACTCACATGTGAAACTCAGCAGCGCTGAGCCAAACAATGGGGTCTGGGAAAGCACCTTAGACTCTGACCCCCCCTCTCTGGGGAGGAGCGTGATTTAGCACAAGCTCTCCTGGGGTGGTTGTCGACTTAACTTAAATAGGGCTTCTGTGAAAGAACGGGGTGGCCTAGTGAGGGGCCTCGTGAGGGGCCTCGTGAGGGACCTAGTGAGCTTGCATGAAACTCCTTCTTCCTTCTCAGATGGGGCATCTGTGCAAAAACACCCTCTACCCTACTCAAGGTAGGAATCCCTCCTTCCCCAGAGGTGACTCCAGTCCTGATGTACAGTCTCTCATTCCCTTCCACGCTCTCACAGCCCGCTAGTCAGGAACCACATACGTCCCTGCTCTTCTCCATTTGTCCCCGGCCCTCCCCGATTCATTGTCTGCGCCCGAGGAGGCTGGCCTCCATAGGTGGCATGTCCCAAAGCTCCTTGTCTTCTGGCTTCTGATTGGCTCAGCCCAGGAGGAGGGCCTGGCTATTTCTTCCCTCTCCCCCCACCTGCCGCTCTGGGCTCTGGGGCTCTGCTGGGAGCCCCCCTGTGAGGTCACAGCCCCTGCTGGGTTCCCACAGCATTAGTGCCCTGCTTCAGGAACCGCCCCCCCCCACACCCCTTACCTCGCTCTTTCCTGGAGGCCTCAGAGGTGCTGGGTTCCTTAACTCCTCCACACTGATTATATACACCCAGCAAAACACCCCAAAAGTTAATAGCTGAAAATATTAACCAGTTTTTTGTTCATAAGTCTGTGGGTTGGCAATCTGAGCTGGGCTCGGCTTGGACGTTCTGCTCAGAGTGGTTCTGGCCGGACTTCTCATACATTTGTAGCCCACTCATGGTCACCTGGGGCTGGCTAGTCCTAGGTGGCCTCACGCACGAATCCGATGGGGGTGCTGCCTGGTGGTTGGGTCTTTCTCTCCAGGAGGCTGGCGGCAGTCTCGGTGCATAATCTCAGCAGCATTTCAGAAGTGTGAAGTGAGAAATTGCAAGGCCCCCAGAACCTACCCTAAGTCACTTTTGGCAGAGTATCTCACCAAGGCAAGTCACAAAACCAGCCCAGATTAATAAAGATGGAAACACAGAGTCCACCTCTGATGGAAGGAGCAATGCAGGAATCTGTGGACACAAACCAGTCAAGCACACCTCCAGCCCTATAAGGGGTCCCATCCTTCCCTTCTCTCCAGTATTCCAAGTCTGCCTCTTGTCTCCTCAAGACCCCGACTGGCACAACATATAATGTTCCTTGTGACATCCTGCTAGATATCTCTCCTTCAAATGGCTTTTATGCTTAACGGTGTTTCTAAGATTCTCTTCCATTGAATCCATGCAGCTCTAACTCTATTTATACTTCATTTATTCTCCTTGTATGAGTTCACTTTGTCCATTCTCCATTCTCTGTGGATGGACATTCGGCTTAGCAGTTTTTTGCTATTACAAATGCTACATTTTGCCTTTGCACATGAGCATTCTCTGGGGAGTATAATTAGGAATAAAGTTGCTGGAGTGTAATACTGCCAAATTACTCTCCAAAGCCAATATGGTTTTTAATAGAACAAATAGAACTTGAGAGCTGAACGAAGATGAAAAACCGGGTTCACCTTACGTTAGGCAATTAGCTGTGTTTTGAAAAACTGCAGCACAGTCTGGTTGGAACGGACCTCCCACCCAATATAAGAATCCTTTCACTGGTGTTCCCAGGAGATGGTCAAACAATCCTTGTTTGAACTCTTGAAAATACACAGGGGAAGCTTGTTGCTTTAACTGTGATTCCCTCTGCAGAGCAAGAATAATTTGGGGAAAAGAATATTCCCCTCCTCTTGCAATGCGACTGCGGGCGGGGGTGCATGGCTAAAGGAAGAAGGAGCAAGAGACTGCGAAGGTAGCAAAGCAAGCTGGGATAGGCCGCTGAGGGATCCACCTGCCCCCACCAGGAATATGAACTTTATCCTGAAACGGTGGGGAGTCACTGAAGAAAGCCCGAAAGAGGCAGGTTCAGATTTGGGTTTTCTTCTTTTTAAGATTGATTGATTTATTTATTTGGGAGAGACAGAGAGAGTGTGTGTGTGCATGCAGGGGGAAGGGCAGAGGGAGAGAAAGAGAGAGAATCTCAAGCAGATTCCTTGCTGAGCACGGAGGCCATCGTGGGGCTAGATACCCTGAGCTGAAATCAAGAGTCAGAAGCTTGACTGACTGAGCCACCGCAAATGCCCCCCCATTTGTGTTTTTTTTTTAATTTTGTTTTATTTTTTAAGATTTTATTTATTTACTTGACAGAGATCACAAGTAGGCAGAGAGGCAGGCAGAGAGAGGGGGGGAAGCAGGCTCCCTCCTGAGCAAAGAGTCCGTTGCGGGGTTCAATCCCAGCACTCTGGGATCATGACCTGAGCAGAAGGCAGAGGCTTAACCCACTGAGCCACCCAGGCACCCCGCCCAATCTGGTCTTTAAAAAGTCATTTTATCTGTAGTACCTAAACGGGAGGCAGAGGGGCCAAAGAGGGAACAGTTACTGTGACCCTCCAAATGTCACAAGTGATGAGATTTTAATGAGAGGGAATGGAACTTGTTGGAGGTGGTGGAGGCTAAAATCTGGCCTAAAACTTCCATACAGTACTTACCTGGCCTGCCAACTCCTTAAACATTTGTTTCTTGTTATCTGTAAAACAAGAATAATTATAGTACCTATTTCATAGTGTTGGTATGAGGATAAAATGAGCTCTTTTTTTTTTAAAGAGCTTAATGCCTGGCACATAGTGTGTGCTCAATAAATGTTAGCTATTCTTATCGTTCAAGAATTATTGATAAGACTTAGTGACTATTGTAGTTACAGTAGGTTAAGTTGCTAAAACCAAGAGGTCCCCAAATGCACTTATTCCCATGAAAGTCCAAGGTGAGTGTCACTGGTTAGCAGATGGTTCTCCTTACATGGTGGTTTAGGGCCCTAAGTGGATCCACTGTCACCTTCCAGCCTGGGGTCAGATCTTGACCAATAGGCTCCTTCCATGGTTCATCACGGAGTCCTCCAGTTCTCCTGTGACCCAAACACTCCCCGCCCACACACTCCCAGCCCCTTATCCTCACCCTGAATGTCTCTTCAGCAGCAGATTGTGAGGGAAATTAGAGCCGTGCTCCTCTATTAAATCTCTGAATCGTACTATGGAAGTAAGTGTTTATGAGGAATAAATACGTCACCAGAAAACATCACTTCCCTTTCCCTCACCCAGCTTGAAGAAAGGGAAAGAGGCTCATCTACTTAATAAGAACCCCCCCAACACACACACACCTGGGTGTGAACACAGCACTGCTGTTCACACTCAGCAGGTGAACCAGGCACGTGGCCACACCTAGCTCCGCAGGATGCTGGAAGATGCGGTCTTCTCTCTCCACCAGAGCTGCTCAGCCTCCACGCTGGAGAAGTCTTTGCTGTGGGGGCTGTCCTGCACGTGGTGGGACATGGGGTAGTGTCCCTGGTTTCTGTGTACTAGACGCTAGTCACAGACGCATATACACAGAGGTTGTGACAGCCAAAAACATCTCCAGGCATTGCCCAGTATCTTCTGTGGGGAGGGAGGGGTTTGGCAAATGTGCCCTTTGGTAAGAGCCTCTGCCCTACAAAGGAAGGGGAGAAGAGATTGGGGAGGGGGCAGTTGGCCACCCCTGCAAGAGAGAAAAATCAGCGAAGCTAATCATTTAGCTCAATTCTTAGTCTCCCCGAGAATGAGCTCCCTGAAGGAGATGGGGGTCTTGTATAGTTTGTCTCCTACAGAAGTCCCCCCTCATCCCTTCCGCTGCACCCGGAGCAGAGCCTGATCCCTAGCAGGCATCCCATGCCCGGCTGCCTAAAAAGTGAATGTGCTCTGTGGACTGGACCAACCGCCACCATGCAAACTTGAGTGCTTTCCAAGAACCAAGTGCTGCACTTATAAAGGATGCCCTCCCTCCTCGTGTCAGGAAGTAATCCTCATAATGAGAATAATCATTTTCAAAGGCCAGACCCAGGAGAAGGAGGAAATCCCACGGGGTGTCCCCACCCCCTCCTATGTCTGGAGGAGCTGAGAATCTGGAACTAAAGAAAAGAGGTTCCAGCTCGGGCTACTAGTCCATCACCGCTGATTTCCTCCTCCTGAGGGACCCCAATACCAGAGCTTTACAGCTCCCCCCACAACACCATCTGCCAAGCCACTGTGTTCTCTGAAGGAAGACCGAGAAGACCAGAGGTAAGTGAGGCTCCGTGGCGTTTTAATTCTCCCCTCCACTTCAGAGGCTCTGTTCCTTCTCTTAAGTGTCTCCCCTCTTCCTGGCTCTGACATCTCTGTCAACAGGATGGGGCGGGAGACGCAATGACATTACTGTCGCAACGGATGAATCTAATGGCTATATTGATTTCTTGGTCACATCTGCTCCAAGGGAGCCACAGAGAAATCAGCCCCTCAGGGTCTGGGAAGATAAAAAAAGAGGAACATGAGTGGACGATTTTTTTTTCTTTTTTTTTCCTTTTGGGAACTAATAACTACAAACAAATTAGCGTTCGAGTCCATGTTATGGGAGACCAAGAAATACACGTACAGCTGTCTAGGCATGTAATGTCTGATGCAGAAGAAGCCGATCACCAATGTATCCTGAAAAAGAACCTGCAAGTGATTCAGGCAGGGCCATTAAAGGGCAGACAGATTATATAGGTAATGAGAAGACACTTACTAGCTATGTGAAATTAAAATCTCTGAGCCACAATTCCCTCACCCATAATGTGGAGCTGCTAACATCTACCTTGTTGGGTTATTATGAAGAATAAAGACTTGGGGCGCCTGGGTGGCCCAATGGGTTAAAGCCTCTGCCTTCGGCTCTGTTCACGATCTCAGGGTCCTGGGATCGAGCCCCACATCCAGCTCTCTGCTCGGCAGGGAGCCTGCTTCCCGCCTTCTCTGCCTGCCTCTCTGCCTACTTATGATCTCTGTCTGCCAAATAAATAAATAAATCTTTAAAAAAAAGAGAGAGAGAGAGAAAGAGAGAGTCAACGGGTGTGAAAATATCATGCAAAGACGCTGCAACATACTGAAATCCCAAGATTACTTTTTGCTCCACAGGGGTAAAGAAAAGTGGATACCCAGGCTATATGTGTGGTTTTAAATATGAACATTGATGAGAAGTAAAAGTTAGGATAATGTCAGAACAGCCTTCTATACATAGTATTAGAAAAGAATAAAAATAAAGTGATTTGCAGTTCCTGCATGACATAACCAACAACAGCCCATGTGTCCCTCTAAGGAGGTCTCATGGAATGAATGCCAGTTTCAGCCTTTCCAAACCCCAATGTCTGCCCCATCTTGTGCCCCAGGGCCACCACCAGCACACAAAGTGCTATCCTGGCCTGCCCTGGAGAGAGCAAACTTCCCACCCTACCACCCCCAAGAGGCCAAGGAAGCAGAAGATGAGATAGAAAGGAGACAGATGAAGTTCCAGAGTCACCTTGCAAAGCAAGATAAGATGTCAGCTGCCAAAGAAATCAAATTCATGAAAGAAGAGGGATGGTTTTGGCCAAAGGTTGCCATCCACAGCCTTGGCTTAGTGGGGCAATCATTTTGACTCCCATTCTTCTCTAAGATGTTGGCCGGTGGGGAAAGGCCTCTTCCTTTCTCCTTCTCTCCCCTTCTTCCCTCCTCTTTTTTTCTCTCTCCCCACCTCAGTGATTTCCAGGCACTGATCTAGGCACTGGAGTTCCAGGAGACCTTGGGACATTCACTCTGAAGCAGAGCAGCAAGCATGGCCGTTGAGAAGTCTTTGATGACTCTAGGACTGGTCCAAAGGACACAGGTGCAAATGGAATCTTGTTGCATTTTTCAGAAGACAACTTCGCTGGTCACTTTTAGTTTGGTCAAGCAGGACCAGGGAAAGCTTTCTGGTTCAGAAGTTGACAAAAATCCGGATATGCTGATTTAAAGTAGCTCTTCCCCAACCCCAACCTCTAGGTGATACGAATGCAGATTTGGTTTCATGCAAGAGAAATAAAGGCCTAGGTGAGCATCTACAATATCCTAGACATAGGGGACAGAGTCCAACTTGAGCAGCATTCAAGTATTCATATTCAATAATATTATTAAGCTCCTACTATATGGTAACCATGACATTAGGAAATGGGTTCAGATCAATAAATCCAGTGGGGAAAGGGGCATTTTTCTGCTCTTAAGTTATTCACAGAAATACAGAAAAATAAACAACTTCAAAGCAGGAGTGGTAAATTCAATGGGAATGGCAAGGAAGGGCTGTCTACAGCATGAGTAGTTGTGAGCTCAACAAAAACTTTGTTGAATGAATGAATGAATGAATGAGTAGGTATGAATGAATGAATAAGTAGGTATGAATGAATGAATGACTCTGTGAAAGATAGGGGCTGCCCAGCAGAAGGAACATCCAGTGAAAAAGCAAGGGGGCTTGCAAGACCATCAAAATTGTCAGCAAGAAAGCGTGGTGGGTGTACCTGAAGGTTGCGAAGCAGGAACAAGAATAATGATGATAAGAGAAAGATGCCTAGAGGCTTTTGAGGGTTTTCCTTGCACTTGGCACTGTTCAAAGGGCCTCAGGTGCATCATTTCATTGAATAGCCATAATACTATTAGCCCCACTGCACAGATGGGAAAATTGAGGTACAGTGAAGCTAACAAATTGCCCACAGCCTCACACTCCACAGATGATGGAACTGGGACTCAAACCAATGCCAGAGTCTTCAGTCTTCACCTCTGGATCTTGGGGAAGGCTTTGCACATTACAGGAAGATGTTTAGACTCAGTCTTTCAGTAATGAAGAAGCCAGTAAAGAAGCCATATGGTCTTTTCTTTCAAACATCTCACATCCTGCAAGGAGAAATGGACATGGCAGAGGCCTTCAGAGTCTACACAGGGCATGACCGGTGCTGCAGTACAGGCATAAGTGAGAAGGCATACCTACGCCTCTGCTCCAGAATGAGGGCAAATCGTACACTCATTTGACTGATGGATGAAGGGTTCATGGAGCTTTACTCGAGCTGAATCTGGAGGGACGACAGGGAGCTCAGGCAGATGTCCCAGTATATACAAAGGCAGGAAAGCTGGAACTCCAGATGTTTGAGGTATCTGCGTTTGGAGCATTCCAGAGCGCTGAAGAAGGAGTGGCAGGAGTGTCATGTTTTCCACTTGGACAGAGTTTGTCTGTGGCCCTGAATCCAGGGTTTAGACATTGAAGAAGCAGTGGCCAGAGAGTTCCATGAATGCTAGAGATGGCAGTTCTTCATTGATTGCTTCAGGTGGTAGAAGTGAAACTCATGCAAGAAACCCCTGAAAACACACTGGGAGCTTTCAAAGTGCTTGACAGCTGCTCCACTGAGCACCTGGACTTCTACAAGGCTGAAGGCTGATGGCCACAGGATAGGCTGATGGACCCAAGAAATGTCTCTTTCCTCTTTTCTTTTCTCAATTTTTATGGGGAAAAAAAAAATCAGTTCCATGACACTGGCTCAAATGAGAAAGCCCACTGAAAGCATCTGAACCAGAGAGAAGGCAAGAGATGAACGGGAAAGCACCTGAGATCAGGTCCCATCCTGGGCCCAACCACCTGCATGCTAGGCACACCATCGATCCCTCCTGGGGAAGACTACATTTCCCAGCTGCCTCTGCAGTTGTTTTGGACCATGGGACTGAGTTTTGGCTAATGGAGTGTGAGGAAAGGGCAGGAAAGCCACCTCTAGACCTAGCCATTTAAAACATCTCCCTTCCAAAGTGACTTGGGGGAAACACATGGTCCAAATGGTGCATGGGTGGGAGAGCCAGCTCACTCTGGTAGGGCTGTGACTTGAGCAAGAAATAGGTTTCTTTCATTAATCCACTAACAGTTCAAGGGTCTGCCATGGCTACAACATGGATTCTCCTGTGGTTCTAAGCATGAAGTCAGCTTCACCTGAGAACCTGTCTGAGATGCAGATTCTCCAGCCCCACCCAAGACTGACGAATTAGAAACTCTGCACATGGGCTCAGAAACCATCTTCAGGTGATCAAGATGTGGCTAAAGTTTGCAGGCCATTAGCTCACTCTAATATGCTACTGCATGGCCTTCCTCTTTCAAGCCTTAGTCACTGCTTCTGTCAAATGGAAGAAAGAACACCTCCCCTTGCTGGGTTCATGTCGGGGGAAATGGTACTATGTGATAGGAAGCGTATAAGGAATCCAGCTCAGTGGCCCCCACACAGTCAACGCGCCTGGAGTCTGATGCCTGGGAGAGTCAGAGAAATAGAAGATATAATTCCTGCCTTCGGCACTGGAGTGGGGGAAGTGGTACCCCCTCCCAGATGGTCTTCAGTGATCCTGCCTCCCTGTGTTCAAGCCCTGTGTAACCCTCTTCAGCGTGTGTGGGCTGGACCTAGTGACGCCCATCTAATGAACAGAGTATGCTAAGGCCCTGCTCCATTCAAGGCTCAAAGACATAAGTCTTTGCTCCTTGCTCTGTGGAGCCTCTGGTGGCTCCACACATTCCTTGGCTTGTGGCCCTTTCACCCCAGTGTCCTCCTCCATCTTCCCGTGGCCTCCTCCACTTCTTTGTCTTTTCTTTTGTTTCCTGTAAGGACACTTGTCATTGGATTTAGGGCCACCCCGGTGATCCAGGATGATCTCCAGGATGATCTCATCTCAAGATCTTTCCTTTCATTCCATCTGTGAGAACCCCTTTTCCAAATGAGCTCACATTCATAGATTCTGGGATATGAACATACCTTTTTAGAAACCACCATTCAGCCCACAATACGGCCCAAGGACAGGGATGGGTCTTGTTCAACATTATACACCCCCTGACCAAGACACCTACTGTCGTGCTTGACAAAAAGTAGAAATTTGACAGTTTTGTTGAATGGAAAAGCATCAGAGCATAGCATTTAAGTGCCTGAGCTTTAGAATTAGCTACACCTCAACCACTTACAAACGATGTGACGTTAGGCAAATTACTTAACCCCTCTGAACCTCAGTTACCTCCTGTGGACATTTTTTTGTTTTTTTGTTTTTTGTTTTTAGGAGGGATTTCCTTTTTTTTTTTTTAAGACTTTATTTATTATTTAATTGACAGAGAGATCACCAGTAGGCAGAGAGGCAGGCAGAGGGGTGGGGGGAGCAGGCACCCTGCTGAGCAGAGTCTGATGCGGGGCTCTATCCCAGAACCCTGAGATCATAACCTGAGCCAGAGGCAGAGGCTTAACGCACTGAGCCACCCAGGTGCCCCTCCTGTGGACATTTTAATCATACCTATTTCATGGGGTTATTATGAGCACTAAGCTTGTAACTGCAAAGCAGATCCACCTGGCACCCAATAGGGGTGCAAAGTGCAGACACACACAGGGCCCATGGGGAGTGATCAATAAGAGCTCTCGACTCTGACTAGCACGTTGGTGATTGTAGTTGCTGTGGTTCCCACTCTTACAAAGCCTCCCAGCAAATTGCTCTGACTGCCACAGGAGCCCCTTCCCCTTCTCAGAATCCCTGGGGTTACCCAGAAGCCCTTCTTCGAGTTATCCATGGACGCATATGGCAGTTGTGCCCTCCCTCTTCCCTCCCCACTGCCCGGCTCACCTCCTCTAGGGACACCTCCCAGAGCAGGGCTGGCAGCAAGCCTGCCTGGGCCCCTCATTGTTATTCCTGGCACGAGGTAACCCTGCCAGCATCCTCAGAGGCCCGTAAAATTACCCACAGTTTGTCTTTCATCAGAGCAGCTTGAAGCCCCGTGGCAGCCTCCAGAGGAGACAGTGCCCCAACTGGGTTCTGGGAGCCGGCTACTTCCCAGGATGGTCTGGTATTGTGCAAAGCAGAGGGAGCAAGTGTGAACTGAAAAAAACCCCTCTGGGCACTGGCTTGAGGACCGCACATTTCCAGCTACTGGGGAGACACAAGGATTTGTGTATGGAGAGATGTTTTCTGGAATTTTCTGGATGTCAGTGCTCTGAGTCATAGGCAAGTGTGGGTCTTCAACTCCACTCTGCTACCTGAGCAGCTGTGTGACCTTGGGCATCTCATTTAACCTCTCTGTGTTTTGGTTTCTGCCTCTCTAAAACAGAGTGGAGGTAGTAGCATTCACTTTACGGGGCTGCTGGGAGGATGAAGAGGATAATGCAGATGTAGATGGCAGCACATGTCTCTGACAAAGGACTGGTACCCGTAACAGACTAAGAACTCCTACAACTCAGGAATAAGACAAGCAAACACCCTCCCCAAGTGCAAAACGTCTCTGACACTTCACAGAAGAAGGTATCTGGAATACGTACATAACAAGGTGCTCAATGTTATTAGTCATCAGGGAAATGCAAATGACAACAGCGAGATACCATTGCCACCCACCGACCAGAGTGGCCAAACGAAAAGCACCATCAATACAGAATGTTGGTGAGGATGTGGAGCAACTGGAACGCTCACACTCTCATGGCGGGAGTGCAGTAATGATGCAACCCCTTGGAAAAACCATTTGGCAACTTCTTATAAAACTAAAAATACACTTAGTGTGTGACCCAACAATTCCACTTCTAGGTATTTCCCCAAGACATAAGTCTACGAAAAGGCATGCACACGAAAGCTCCCAGCAGCTCCCAGCAGGCTTACTCATAATCGCCAAAAATGGAAAACAACCCAAATGTCCATCAGTTGATGAAGGGATGAACAGAATGTGTGTGTCCAGACAATGGAAGAGTGGACAACAATAGAAAGGACTAGAAAGCTACTGGGTGAATACCATTACACTCCATGAGCGAAGGAAGCCAGATGTGAGAGAGAACTGCATTCATAAATTCTAGAACCAGGAAACAAACCTGTACCACCCGAGGTGACAGAAATGAGAGCATCGGTCACCTGCATGTGAGGTGGTAGGAGAATGAATGAGAAGAAGCCCAGCACATTTCTGGGGGAAAGGAAATGTCCTGCATTTGTATTTGTATTTGTATTTGGGGTGATGTGTGGGTACTTGAGGGTGACGGCTGGGTACATTTTGTCAAAACTCTCCAGACTTGGTACCTAAGGTCTTTGCATTTTGTCACATGTAAATTATATCTCAGTAGAAAAGATCAAAGGGGTGCCTGGCTGGTTTAGCAGGTAGAGCATGTGACTCCTGATCTCAGGGTCCCGAGTTCAAGCCGCACGTAGGGCCTCGAGCTTATAGGAAGGAAGGTAGGAAAACAAAAGTAAAGACCAAAAGGCATTGTGTATACAGAGTGCCAAGCCAGAGGGCCAAGCTCGGAGACAGAAGTCAGTCAATGTCAACTATCATAAGGAAATGAGAAACACAAGTGAAAAGCATATACTCAACTACATGTTGGAGGTTCAAAGAGCTAATCTGGACTCTGACCCTAACTAGTCTTGTCCCTTCTCAGACACATGGCAAAATACACCCAAAGGACCCCTAGGCTAAGTCTTCTGTGCCCTGCCGCCACCTTCCTGCACATTCTCCTATCAACAGAGAAGCAGAAGTGTGTCAGGCTCGGTAAAGATGCTGTGCTTAGAGGGAGCCGAGCCAGTGGGTGGAGGGGTAATTTCGAGGGTGTGGTGAGAACTGGCGTACTAACAATAAGGAGGCATGGATGCCTCACTGGGTCCAGTGCATAAGCTGCCACATCCAGGGGTTTCAAAGATGCCCAAGGCAGCAGTGGAAAAGAGACTAGCCCAGCTGCTTGGGGAGCAGGCTCTGGAAGACAGGACAGTTTCCCAGGTAAGGGAATAGGCTGAGGCCCCACTGTCCCCAGACTCCTATCTAATCCCAGGCCACCTTTCCCCCCTACTGAGCTTTCCTAGAGGGCTCCTCCCGCATCCCTCACTCTTTCTGGAATGTTCCACCTCCCGGATGTGTCTTGGCTTGCACTGAAGCCAGGAGGCATTGCCCTCAGTCAGGCACGTTGTCTATCCCACTCTGTCTGAGGCCTCTCGCTCAGATCTGAAGGTGCCGATCTGCGGTGGGTCGTGGGATCAGCCTGCGGTTGCTGCTTATTCTACCCTAAGGAGCCTCATCTGTTCCACGGGACACAGGCCAGAGGAGCAGCTCTCCCGCCCCACGGCTCTGAGGTGCCTGCAGCCTGGCTGTCAGCCTCCCACTGCTCCCACCATGGCCTGAGGCTCCTCCCAGAAGTCACGGGGGCAGCAGCACAGGGAGCCAAGCCCTGCTAGCAGGGCCTCGCTAGTGGCGCCCTGCCCAGCCCATGAGGTCCACCTCTCCTTCCTCCATGGCCTGCCCCAGCCTCGCCAGCCTCGGAGATGCTGCATTTGCATAAAGTAATTGCCCACGGTGTCTGTTAAAAAGAGCTCTTTGCTTCTGAAGATTATAGCTACAGAAGAAGGAAAAAAAAAAAACCATCTCCCTATCGCCCGCTACCAAACAGGGCTCCGGGATGGGAAACGGCCCACATTTGGGATGCAGATCCTATGAAGCCCTTAGCAGGCTCTGGGGAAGGCATCTTTGTGGAAAGCAGCAAAAGTGCCACCATCCGGGTTTTCGTCGAAAGACTCTTTCTACCGGTGAATCAAGAGCCAGAACAAACTGCACCAAATTACTGAACTCCAAGTAAGCATTTTGCGGGGGGGGGGGGGGGGGTTGTCGACGGGGAAGGCAGCTACCATTTCACCTATGACATGTGAGTTACCAGGGCTGGCTACATGACTAGCAAGGCCTACCCAGTGCAAAATGAAAACGCAGGGCCTCTTGTTCAAAGAGGATGAAGCCAAGCTTTTTACTTTATCCTTCAATCTCTGTCTTGATCTGTTGTAGCTCCCAAGTCTGCATCTGGGCCCATCCTGCTGTTTATTTGCTATTTGATGTCTGTTTGGGGATGCATCTGGGGCCTGTGCAGCCCCTCACAGATGCCCACGGCCCTGCCCGGCCAAACTGTCCCTTCCTGTGCCTATGCCCTGGTCCCCACCAGGAGCAAAGGGCAGATGCTTAAGGTTATGATCCTGTTGGCCAACACAGGTGCAAGGTTTTGGCCAAGTTTCAACTCCCCCGTTTATGAAATAAGGATAGACCCAGCACCCCCGTGACAGGCGGATTTGAGAATCAGATGATCTAATGATTGCTGAGTCTTAGATGGCACTGGCTACACACCCCCACACGGTTTTATGTGCCTTACAAATATAAATTCACTCAACACTCCTAACAAGCTGGCAGGTGGGTTTCCACTTTATGAAAGAAAACACTAAGGCACAGAGAAGTAAAGCAACTTTCCCAAAGGCACACAGCCAGTAAGTGGGGAAGCATCAGAGCCAAGGTTCGAACCTGTCCACCTAGCTCCCACGTCGGCATCTGGGCCCATCCTACACAGCTCAGGCCCTTAGTAAGTCAGGAAGGCTGGTTACTGCTTCCTCTGGTTTCGTCCTCACAGTGAGCCAATGAGGTGGGTTTTACTCTCATTTGAGGTCGCTTTTGAGAGGAAAACATGGAAGCTCAGAGAGGTGAAGAAACATGTCCCTGGCTCCAGGAAAGGAGAAGACGGGAGGTGAAGGGGAAGAGGAGAGAGAGGAAGGAGGCGCCTCTGACAGCAGGGCCCTGCACGGATGCCTTGGGATTTTCGATGTAGGCTCTGCGCTCCAGATAGAATTGGAAGGTTTGAGTTTGAGGGGCATAGAAGAACAGTGGCAGGACCCCAGGATGTGTTAAAGTCCTTGATTATCAAGGCAGGGCACCAGCTTGAAGATCACTGAATCGGAGTTTTTAATTTTATGGTTGGGGAAACCAAGCCTCGAGGAGGGGAGTGGCTAGCCTCGTGCCCAGAATCTGGAAGCACAGTCCTAGGACAGGATGACAACCCCGTCCCCCAGCCAGAGTGCTCACCAGGTCTGTGGAGTGTCCTGAGCACACCCCCAGGGTCCTGGGTCCATAAATCTAATACCAAACCCCTTCTCCACAGCCTCCCCACGGGCTCCTAGATTCCCCACAGACGGTCCCAGCCACAGCCAAATCCTTATAAAATAAAGCTTCTTGCTGTTAATAAGCAATTTCTGGTTAGGGATGCTTTTATCATCTGTAGAGCTGGGCGGGGGGAACCCACTAACTTTGAAGTCAGATAGACCTAGATTTGAAAAGGGTTCTATACTTTTTGGCTGTGTGATCTTAGGCAAATCACTTAACCTTTCTGAGTTTCAGTTTCCTCATCAGTAAAATAGCTCTGAAGTGAGATCACTTCTTGGTGAAGGTGGATTCTGGAACACCCTGAGTGGAAAGGAAGATACAGGCTGTCAACCTGCCCTCTGTGTGGCTGGCGGGCCCCACTGTAGGTGCTCGATAAAGGCCATTGTGAAGCCAGTAGAGGCCAGACTTACGTATCATGGGACAGATGAGTTTCAGAGGAGCTGTCAGTTCCAGAAGCACCTAAAAGTACCTACCAGACATCTCCATCAAAAGCCCAAGAAGGGAAAATACCGCAGAATTTGGAGAGGTCCAAAATAAGGCTGCTATTCATCATGAGCCAGGAGACAAGATTGGGAGGTCCAGGGGCCAGGCGGGCGGAGGGGAAGTGTGAAAGGGCTTCCATTTTTGGAGGTTTTTTCTTTTTTCTTTCTTCCTTTTTTTTTTTTTTTTTTTTGTTTAAGGTGTTGCTAACCGCTTGGTAAAAGTCATTTTTGATTCTTGGCAGGAAAACACATTCAGGCTAAAAAGTAAGAATAGACCCTCATTTGGAAAGTCCTCACTGGCCTTCAGTCTCTCTTGTGTTACAGCAACTGACTTAGGTTGAACAACTCAATTTGAATAATTGAACTTTGAGGATTTCCAGGGGAAGCACCCAGGGTAAATCTTCTGACTAGGGGCTTCTGTGACACAAACTGATTCTGTAAGTCCAGAAGATTCCCCTGGACTGCTAATGCATGCATCCGACAACTACTTTATTGAGCGCCTACTGTGTGCATGTGTTCCATTAGAGACTGAGGACACACAGGAGGCCCCACGGACCCCGGCAGAGGCCTTACAGGCAGTGGGGGAAGCTTTCAAAACAGAATCACACACAGTAATAAGCAGCTGGTGGAGGAACAGTAAAACGGGCTCAGGTGTGTGACTGGGGGACTAGATCATGATTGGGAGGCCAGCAAAGCCCTCAGGGAGGTGGCATTTAGGAGGAGAACTGAGGGATGAAAGGGGAGGTGTGTGAGCTTCCTGGGGTGGCCCGAGTTCCACAGGTGGGGAGCTTAAAACCATAGAAATGTATTGTCTCGCCACTCTGGGGGACAGACGTCTTGAAGCCCAGGTGTCCGGAGGGCCATGCTTCCTGTGACACCCAAAGGGCGAGGACTTTATGGGCCTCCTCTAGCCGCTGCAGGTGGCCAGCAACCTTAACGCATCGCACGGCTGGCAGGCGCATCCCTCAATCTCTCCCTCCGCCTTCACATGGCCTTCTCCCCTGGGTGGCTGTCTCTCTTACAAGGACACTGTCCCTGGATTAGAGGCCACCCTCATCCAGAATGATGCCATCAACGCTGGGGATTATATCTGCAAAAACCCTATCTCTAGATACAGTCACCCTGTAGGATGCCCATGTGTCTTTCTGGAGGCCCCGGCTCTATGCAGTACCCAGAGCGACACAGGTAAGTGAGCGCCCAGCCGAGCCGGGAGCTGGAGACGGGGCTGGATGAGCAGGAGGGGGACACAAAGAAGCCAGCGCGTCTGGACCATAGTGAGGGGAGAGGGAAGGAGGTTCAGGAGACACAGAGGAACCATGGGGAATTCACCAGCTCCTCCCGCTCTGAGATGGACATGCCTTTTCCAGCTTGTGCTCAAGCGTCCCTCAAGGATTCTGACACACGGGCAGGGACCCAGGCCCCCGCATTTCCATAGGCAGACGCACCACACCTGTGACTGGCCTGCCGCTCCAGAGAGCTAGAGGTGAGGCGGGAACTTGCCAGCAATGATATGCTCTCTGCTCTGCAAAACCAGAGGCTGGAAGTGTCCTGTTTACTGTACACGGCTGCCTGAGTGCATCCTGGCAGGCCGCCAGGGAAACCAGCAAGCGTCTTCCTTTGCAAAAAAATATGGCACCTTGGCTATATATATATATAAAATATATTTTGGTCTTTGAAAGATATATATACACACATACATTTTATATATATCTTGATATACATGCCATGTATATCTATGATATACATGCCTGAAACTTTCAACCATATATAAATATACAAAACACATGTATTTTATCACTTTAAGGTTTATTTTCTGTGCTGCCTGTCTTTGGTCTAAGGTCATTCATTCATTCATTCCACAAATATTTACAGAATGCTACTATGTCACAGGTGTGGTTCTTGGCAGGGGCTAAGACAAAAATCAGGCCCCCCTGACCCCCCTCCTCCCGGAGTTTCATCTCCAGGGAGATAGGGGGAACTCATGGATCAACTCACAGAATGGTAAGGCACGCTAAAAAGGTGCCAAGAAAAACGGAGGAAAATAAAGGCAGGAAAGAGAAGAATGGGAGTTGCAGAACGGAGGCGGGGGACGCAGAAATGGGAACTACAGCGGCCAGGGGAGGCCGGGCTGAGATGGTAGCTTATAGCCCCTGAACAAGCGAGTGGGCAGTGAGGAGAGGGTCCAGCAAGCAGAGAATCTCGAGCGTCTGAGAGAGGGCAGGGCAGGTGACAGGCCGGTCCATGGGACAGAGGAGCTAGGGCACAACCAGGGTAGCAGGGCTGGGGTGCACGGGTCTCCCAGACCATTGCAAGACCTGCGGCTTTTGCCCTGAATAGGATAGGAAGCCTGCAGGGGCCCTGAGACAGGAAGGTCATGTGCCCTGGGCTGATTTCAGAGGCTGACCCTGGCTATTGTTTTTTGAACAGACTTAGAGGGACTATGGCAGACGCCGAGACAGGTCAAGGGCTGTTGTCCTCATGCAGGCAAGAGATGGTGGCAGCTGGGACCCAGGTAGGGGCTGTGGGGAGGTGAGAGGATGTGGGGCTCCGGACACGGTTTGCTGATGGTCTGGATACGATAGAGTTGAGCGAACGGAACCCAAGGCTACCTGACTCCAAGGTTGTAGCCTGAGCAAGCGAAAAGTTGGCATTGCCACGAATGAAGATGGAGACCACAAACAGGAAGACACAAAGGGGGTGGGATCAGAAGTCTGAGATGCTGGCGGGACACCCCCTTGGCGACAAGGTAGAGGCAGCCAGATACGAGTCTGGAGGCTGGGTGCAGCGGCCCCTGTTTCTCACTTGTGCTCTGCCTCTCCAGGCCTCAGGAGGAGAAACACAACATGCCGCTCCGGCCCTTAAGAGGCCTCTCCTGCCAGCCTTGACCTAGAGGCCTCCTACGCACACTCAGACCCCAAGGGCTCTTGAGAGAACCTTTCCCCGCAAGACCTGGGAAGAGCTCACGGTTCGGCATCCCCCAACGGAAGCAGGCGCCGGTTCCCAGAGCGGGGCCATCTGCAGGGATGTGGAGAGCAGGATCCCAAGTGAGGCAGCCCTGGCAAATGCGGCAGATGCGGCTCCCACCAGGCAGCCAACAAGGTCCCACACAGTCCCTGCCATCACGGCCACTGAGCTCTGGGTCTATGGGGCGGTCTGGGCACATGGCAATAGAAACACAATCCAGACGACGTGCCCAGCAAGATGTTTGGTGCTGTCAGCTTGTAGTCACAGAGGAAACCTCTGCAGGAAAGGGGTCAGCTGGTGACGGGGAGCCCAGCAGGAGTCATTCTCGTGCTGAGCACCTATTGTGCACCAGGAATGTGTGATCTCTACATAAGATCCTCCCAGGCCCTCACCATTGCCATTTGAAAAAAAAAAAGAGGAGGGGCGCCTGGGTGGCTCAGTTGGTTAAGCCTCTGCCTTCAGCTCAGCTCATGATCCTGGGGTCCTAGGATCCAGCCCCACATCAGCTCCCTGCTCAGCGGGAAGTCTGTTTCTCCCTCTCCCCCTGCCTGCTGCTCTCCCTGCTTGTGCACTCTACCAAATAAATAAATAAAATTTATTTTTAAAAAAATTAAATTTAAAAAAGAAAAACAGGAATATGGAGGCACAGAGCGTTAAGTAGCCTGTCCACAGCGGAACAGCTAGAAAATGGCTTCCGTCTTCACTTGTGGTCAGGAGGGGCCGGGGAGGAGGTGAATTGAGAAGCTCTCTGTTCCTCTTGGCAGCTGTCTTTCCATTCTTACCCCTCCTGAGCCCCTGCACCCAGACTGTTGGTCACAGAGACACCACCCCACCTGCTCAGCCTTGAAGTGCAACATTTCCCCTGGTCTTCGACACCTCCACTGTGCCCTGCTGTTCCCTGTGATGCCGGAAAGCCTGGGGCTTCTCCCCGGCCTCCTGGGAGAGGAAGGTCTCAGCCAAGGTCCTGGGGCTACAAAGGGGTCAGGGCTCAGGACCAGGAGTTAAGGGCATCTCCCACTGCAACACCCTGGCCATGCACCAGGAATCCAATTCCATATTGGAGGGACAGGATGGGTAGAGAAGACAGAATGGAAGAGGGACACAGAGAATGCTTCAGGAAGGGAGACTCAGTGGGAACAACTTCAGGCCTGGCTCATGGAGACGGTTCCAGCCTCAGAGAGCAGGATGAAATAGGGTCCCACACCACCATGTGGGGCAGAAAGGTAGAGAGGCACCACAGCCCTGGAAGCTGGAGATGAGCTGTCTTAGGAGGTGGTGGGAAGGTGGCTGGGAGGCTGGGGGAACTACACTCTTGAGGGGGCAGTGTTTTCTGAATTTCACTACTGCAGTAAGGAACTCGGAATCGGCGGAGTATGGACAAGTCCTAAAGCTTGACCTTGGCAGGGTCCAGATGAAAAATGGCACCATGCTTAAAAAGCATGGACTCTGAAGCTAGCCTTCCTATGTTTGAACCCTGGCTTTGCCTTTTATAAGAGTCTTAGGTAAGTGCATTAACCTCTCTATGCCTCAGTTTCCCCATCTTTACAAGGGATGATAATCCGACCTGACTCAGTGTTGATAAGAGAAAAGAAATGAGTCTGAGCCTGAAGCCTTGCAATGGAGCCTGGCTGGCATATCAGAGGGCTGTCTGGGCCAGGAGTCAGCAAGTCTTTTCTATAAAGGGCCAGAGAGCCAATGTTTCAGGCTTTGTTGTTAAAATTTTCAATGCTTTGGAAATCTAAAAGCCATTCTTAGTCCAAAATCCTTATAAAAACAGACCCCTGACCTGATCTAGCCCACAGACTATAATTTAACAATCCCTGATGGAGACCGAGATTGAGCCTGAAGATCCAGATGTGGCTGGGGGTGGGGTCGTGGTGGCCGGCTTCTTGTACCTGCCAGGGCTGGCCTAGGGACAATGGTGGGACAAGCCCTAGGCATAGGCAGAAGAGGACACTCGGCCAGGCCAGGTGATGCAGAGGAAGTGTCGCAGGACTGGGGACCTGGGGAGGGCCAGATAGGGCTGCAATGTGCTCTCACTGAGCCTGGACCTCACCTGTCAGTCAGGGCCTCGTGATCTAAAAGTCACATGAGGCCGGAGCCTCTGAGGGCAGCAGGTGGTGTGACATTTACAAAGCGTGATCATTTATCTTCCCAACAAGCATTTATGAGACATAGACGATGTTCCAGGTCCTGTTCTAAGCCATGTGACCAGGCTCCATGCCTGGACATCTGGGCTGGAAGCTGGCTGCTTGAGTTGCAAGGATGCACTTGCTTCATTGGACTCAGCCTGCAGCAGTTCCTGAGCCGTCTCTTCATTGGGGCTTAGGACTCAGGACACCTGTTACTCTGTCCTTGCAGAGGGAAAGGAAGAAAACCACCTGCTGAGCAGGAAATGGTAACAAAATGGTGACGCAGTCTTGCTCAGCCAGCATGGCGGACAGGAAGCCCTTGATTGATAAATGTTGCCCAGGAAGATGCCATCTACCAGCCCCAAAGCCAAGGTTGCAAGAGTCTCCTAATGGTGGGCCCTGACCATCACAGGGAGGGTCAACATAAGGCAGAAATTGTTGACTATCTCTCTCCCAAACTGAGAAATGATATATTTTATTATAAAAATATATGACTCCTTCCTATGTTTCAGGCACTTGATCATAGGTAGTCTTTAGTACAACCCAATGTGGTATCATTGTTGCCATTCTACAGATTGGAACATTGAGGCTGACTGGGGGTAACTGAGGTGTCCAAGGTCTTTCCGTTTGTAACAATGAAAGAAACCCATGTGCTCTGTGCCCCAGACACAATGAACTTCCTTTGGCTCCCAGTCAGCGCCTTGTCCCTTGATACCGAAGAGTAAGTTGTATCTAGTGGGGTCCTCCTTTTTTAATCTTGACTCACTGCCCATAAAGTGTCGCTCTCTAGGCTGAGACTCGTCACAGGGTATGTGGCCAATCCCTGATGAAAACACCAGCATTACACAGGTGGCTAGAGTTTCTTCTTACACAGAAATGAAAGTCACACCACCTCACCCATGAGAACAGCGGGGCATTGCGAAGTCCGTTCTGAGCTGGCTGGAATCCTCCGGCGGAATGAGGGCACCAAAAGAAAAACTAAGTATTTCAGAGAGGGCATCGTAACTGCCCACACACCTGCAATCGGGGGGAATGAGATCGGTGGTCACTGAAGGACAGGGTGGTCTTGATATTCAGAGCAGGGACCACAGGAACTTGCTTACAAAAAGCAAAAAATCTGCAAGGCCATACATTTCTCTCACAACTATTCAACTCCATGGCTGTGTTCATCCCCAGAAGCAACCATCACCCCAACTCTCCAGATGAAGAAAAGCAGCACAGAGGGTACATCCCGGAGCTTGTGAGGGGCAGAGCTGGGATTTGAGACCGAATCCCAAATCCTGGGTCTTGCCACAGCTTCATGCCATCCCCCAAATCACAATCAAGATGCTGGATTCCAGCCCAGAGGCTGCCTCTGCCAAGCAGTCATCCTGCACTGAGCCAAAGTGTGGCTCCGGGCACCTTTATGTGCAGCAGGGGCCCAGTTTCCAGAAATGCCCGAAGCCAGAAACGATGCCATGGAAACCACCAACCTCTGATAAATGAAAAAGAAGTTGCTCTGTAGGGCACCCCTGCAGGACTGCCCCCAGCCCTGTCTGGGACCCAGCCATCCCTGAGGGCGTGAGGGGCTCTGACGTGGCCCCACCCACAGCAGCCGCACTGACCAGACAGGGAGGCCAACGGCCGGAGGACAGAGCCGGCAAACACAGTCCTGCGGTCTGAAGGCTCGTCTGCGCAGGGCACTGATGGGAGTCAGCCTGCCGTTCTCTTTTTATGGTTTTATGTGGCTTGGACCCTGAAATAAAGGTGCTCTCTGTGGAAGGGAATGAAGAAGGGAAAGGGATGCAGGAATGGACTTTTCTAGAGTTTCTCTTTGGTGCTAGGCACTTGAATTGACCATTTCATCCACACACCGTGGGGCGGGTGTGCACTGTTGCTCCTGTTTCAGAGACCAGGCATTGGCAAAGTTTCTTCATTAGGACCGGGTAGTAAATATATATTTTTTTAATTTTGTGAGCCGTGCAGCCTCTGCCCCAACTGGTCAGCTATGCCTTGTGCACTGTGGGTGCTGTATATACCCTCTGTCGCCATATGGACCACTAGACAATGAGCGAGAGTGGCTGTGCGTCCAGCAAACTCTGCTGATAGACACTCTGAATTTCCTATGATGCTCATGTGTTTTGAAATACCATCCTTCTTCTGAGTTTTTATTGTTTAAATGTAAAAGTGAAAAATATATAAAAATATAAAAATGTGGGGCGCTTGAGTGACTCAGTGGGTTAAAACCTCTGCTTTTGGCTCAGGTCATGATCTCAGGTTCCTGGGATGGAGCCCCACATCAAGCTCCCACATCAGGGGGAGGCTGCTTCTCCCTCTCTCTCTGCCTAGCTGTTCTGCCTACTTGTGATCTCCCTCTGATTTTAAGGTTTTTTTTTTTAAGATTTTAAGTAAAATCTTAAAAAAAAAAAAAGGGAAAAATGTTTACATGTCAAGTTAGCTTACATTTGCATTTAAAATGTGCATGCAGGGGCACCTGGATGGCGTAGTCAGAGGAGCGTGTGACTCTCGACCTCAGGGTCATGAGTTTAAGCCCCATGTAGAGATTACTTAAAAAAAAGAAAAGGAAAGGAAAGGAAAAGAGAAGAAAAGAACTTGGAGCACCTAGGTGGCCCACTAGGTTAAGCCTCTGCCTTCAGCTAAGTCATGATTTCAGGGTCCTAGGATCAAGCCCTACATCGGGCTCTTTGCTTGGCAGGGAGCCTGTTTTCCCCCTCTCTGCCTGCCTCTCTGGCTACTTGTGATCTCTCTCTGTCAAATAAATAAAATCTTTAAAAAAAAAAAAAAAGAGGAAAAGAACTAGCACAGGAATGACTCTATTAAAAAAGTAAAGAAAATAAATAAAACGTACATGCAAAAATGTAAAATTTCAAATGCAAGTGACATTTGGGAATGTAACACCCGTTTTTAGTTTGCGGTCCCCACAAAAGCAGCAGCGGATTGGAGGTCGCCCATAGGACATGGTTTGCTGACGCCTGTCCTAGATGATGTCACTGCAGTACGGGAAGGTTCAGCACATTCCTGGGTCACATACATCGTGGCTGACCCAGGAGTCTAACCAGGTACCTAGGTTTGCAAGCTCCTGGTGTAGAATTCCTAAGGGCAGTGTGGATGATAGTAAAAGCCTCCCTATTTTTGACAATTGCAGATAGAACCATAAAGGCATTCATTCATTCATTCATTCATTCGCTGATCTTTCAAAATGTGCAAGACATTCAGGTCAAGAGCCTCTTTTAAGCCTTATGGCAATTCTTCAGAGGGTTGTCAATACAGTGGTCATCTCCATTTCACAAATGGGAGAGCAGAAGGGTGGAGGGAAGCCCACGTTCATTCCATTTTCTCATCTGCCTAGGCATGGTGCGGGTGAGATCATTCCTTATGGAATGTGGCAACAAATAAGTAAAATACATAAAATGAGAAGTTTAAAAAACAGAGAGATATTAAGGTTGAAAAATATATATAATTGCTTCAGATGGGGCCATCCGGCAAAGCTCAGGGTAGGGGCATTTGGGTTGAGTTGCATTTCAGCCATCCAAGATGGGTATCCTAGAGCAGCAAGAAAAGTACAAGATCCAAAGAAGTGGATGGAAGACTGTGTAGCGAGAAGGGACTTCCCTCCTTCCAACAGCAGCCACAGACCCTGGGGAGGTGGGCCAGGCTGGCCTGAGGAGGGCCCAAGGCCATGCCTGGAGGAAGGGATGAGCTGCAGGGCACTGGGAACTCCCGGGGGGCCTCTGCTCTGCTGTGACAATGAAGCAATGATCAGTGCCTGAGTTTAGGAGCACAAGACTAGGGAGTTTCAGAAAGTGCTACAAGAGAGTATTGGAAAAGTGGGGAAAGAGAAAATTGAGCCCAACTGAGGGGCTGACTGCCAGCTGGAAATTCTCAGCTTTTGAGTCTGCAGCCCTCAGGGTGCTAGGAGCTATAGTCAAGCCCTCCCTATAGCCCTGATGGGTAATGGGGGGTGGGAGGTGGCCGGCAGGCCAGCTGAGCAAGAGGAGAGCACTGTCCAATTCGGAACCCTCTGGGCCCCAGTTTTCTCAACCCCCGCCCCCTTTCTGATCCTCACCTTCATGAGGGCTGCGGTCAGCAGCCCCACTTGGCATCAGGAAGCTAACACTCGGAGGCCAAAAAGTTCAACTGAGGCCACATCCTGCCTTTTCCCCGGACTGCTGAGAATGGCCACGCTGATCGATAATGATTAACATGGAGTGCTTAGGATGTGTTTCCATGGGTTTTCCTAGTCAACTGTTTAAGGCTCACAACATGATGAAAAATTATATATATATATATATAGATATATAGATAGATATATATATATCTGTAAAAGTTTATATACAGAGTTGCCTGGGCAGTTTCAGTTTGGGTCATGATCTCAGGGTGGTGAGATCAAGCCCCACATCAGGCTCCATGCCCAGCAAGGAGTCTGCTTGAGATTCTCTCCCTCTGCCGCTCCCAGTCGTACTTACTCTCTAAAATAGACAAATAAATCTTTTTTTTTTCCCTAAAAACCTTATTTATTTATTTGACAGAGAGACACAGCAAGAGAGGGAGCACAAGCAGGGGAGTGGAAGAGGGAGAAGCAGGCTTCCTGCTGAGCAAGGAGCCCTAGGTGGGTCTCCATCCCAGGAACCCGGAATTATGACCTGAAATGAAGGCAAACACTAAACGACTGAGCCACCCAGGTGCCCAGATAAATAAATCTTAAAAGAAAAGGTTTGTATATAGAAGACACATATTACATGCTATGCCAACAATTAGCCATGGAGGGTACAACCCTGTCCCTCGGCACCTCCCGAGCCCTGATGTGTCCTTTCCATGTGTGGGAAGTGCCAGTGGGGGACAGAGTCAGTAGGGCAGAGATAGAGATGAAGAACAAACAAGGATTTTTTTTTTTTTTTTGACAGAGAGCACAAGGTAGGCAGAAAGGCAGGCAGAGAGAGAGAGAGGAGGAAGCAGGCGCCCTGCCAAGCAGAAAGCCCGATGTGGGGCTTGATCTGGGGACCCTGGAATCCTGACCTGAGCTGAAGGCAGAGGCTTTAACTCACTGAGCCACCCAGGCGCCCCACAAACAAGGACCTTGAACGCACCATAGCCTTATTATCTCCCTGGGGGAGGACACAGAGGTCGTGCTGGGAGGGAGTGGGTGGGTGAGCACACTGTGTGGCACGGGCCTGGAAGATCATTCCGAATGAAGGTCAGCCTTCTCTACAGGGAGAAACGGCTGGAGGGTAGCCATTCCCTCAACCCCAGCGGTACAGGCTTAGCAGGCTGCCAAGGCGAGCACTGAACTTGGCCGGGCATGAGGGGTTGTATAATCATCTCAGCCTGGCCGGGTCACTCTGGAACACCGGGGCAACCTTCATACCAGAAAAACAAACTCTTGACCACTTGCCAGTCAGAGGAGTAAATAGGGGAGCGATCATCCACCAGGGACCCCCGGGTGCTGGGTATTGGTCCTGGTCCTACTGGACTAGTAATAGTCACAGTAACCTAGTCTACTGGAGCTCTTATATGTCAGGTGCATGTGCTCCAAGCTCTAAATGTACGATCTTGTAAGTCATCAAGAAAACACTCTGAGGAAGGTAATAAAACCATCCCCATTTCAGAGCTGAGGACTCGCAGGGTCAGGACTTCCTTTGGACCATCATGCTGTTTGAGAGTCGGGCTGGGACGCAAACCCAGGCCACCTGATTCCTAGAGCTGCCCCCATGGCCTCCAAGCTTCAGGGAGGCAGCTGGGCAGGCGGCAGTTGAAACAGATCTCAGAGCCTGGGGTTACGTAGGATCAGATCTTCGCTCCCCCAGCTTCTGGCTGGAGCTTCGAAGTAATTCTGCTCAGTATCTGTTGTCTCATGGGTGGGATGTGGATCTTTGGTCCTAGGGTGGTCCTAAGAATGGGAGATATAAGCAGAGTGGCTGCCAGTAGTTCCTCCAGAATGTGACTGGTCTCATGGGGCCCATAACCTCTGCCAGAGTAAAGCATGTGTCCGCCCGAACCTCAGGCTCCCCTTCAGCTCCCACGAAGAGTCACCCCGCCCTTCCAGGTTTTACTCTATATACGGTAAATTCCCAGCTAGGGTAGAAAACCCCAACAAGTGATCCCAAAAGCTACCAAAGACACACATTCTCTCATCTCCCCGCCTCAGGCCTTCCTTCCTCCCAACAAAGTCAACCTTTTAACTCGCCACCATCCTGTCTTGCCGGTTATTATACTCCCTCCACCCAGGGGACAACAAGGGAAATTAAAAAGTTGGGAAAATCAGCTGCGTGTCGGAGGTAACTAGTTTCTAAATGGAGTATTACCAACCTATGGAAAGAAATTTCTCTCTTGCTCATAAAACATCTCATCACTACTCCAGAAACCTTGAGGACCCCTGCAAAGAGTTGCATTTCAATACAATTGTTTTCCTTTGTGATCCCAAGTGTTGTACCATACACATTTTAAAAGCATTGCATTCAAAAAGCATCCAGAGCTTCCCCAGTTTGTAAAGAGTCCAGAGCACACACAGGCACACAACGTGCACACACACACACACACACACACACACATCTCAAAGCTCCTGGCATGCCAGGCCCTAGGAAGCCACGAGTTCCTTGCCCTTCATGAAATTATTTCCTAAACAGGTTTACAGAAAGGACCATGTTGTCTCCATCTTTCACTTTCCCTGTGGAAATTCTCCTCTTTTATCTACAAATCTGTGTCCCTGAGAAAGACAGAGGGAGAAGTTAGGCAAAAATGACTCTATTCTGATCTCTATGCACTTTACCAGCTATGACCTCCTACTCTCTTTGGCAAAACTGCCTATTTCCTGGGGTGCCTGGGTGGCTCAGTCTGTTAGGCAGCTGCCTTCAGCCCCGGTCATGATCCCTTGGTTCTGGGATCGAGCCCCACATCAGGATATCTGCTTAGTGAGGAGTCTTCTCCCCCTCTCTCTGCTTCCCTCCCTCTCAAAAAAATAAATGAAATCTTAAGAAAAAAAAAAAAGAACAACAACGAAAAACAAACAAACAAACAAAAAACCCAAACCTGCCGATTTCATTATCTGTACCCCTAGTGCCCTGCAAATTCTGGGAGCACAGGGGCAATGTTAAATCTATTATTGCACAGCCTAGAACAGCAACTACAAGAAACAAGTCTCAGATGGGTACATGGATGCTGAATCCATGAGGAGGAAATGCAGGCATGTGGGAGAGAAAGTTCCAAAGCCCTATGGCTTCACTGTTCACTTCTGTGGGTAAACTTCCCTCCCTTGAGCAAATCTCTAGACATTGACTCCTGAGCTCTCAGTTTTTTCTTCTTATTGGGGCCACAAGGGAACAAGCTGGCACAGTGTCTACGTCCTGGGGTTAGAGCCTGGCCATGCCTTCTCTGCCTGGTGGAGGTTTGCCCTGGCCCTTCCCCTGGGAACATGGCAGGGTGACTACCATCCATCCCCCCTGGCAGAGTCCCGGGCTTTCACAAATGACATCTGTGGAGCAGTTCACCCAAACCTGTAGAGTTCACATTCCTGGCAAGTACCTACGCAGCATTCCCTGCTAAGAAGCTGAGCCAGAAAGTAAGTGTTATCTATTTCAAAGGATTGAAGTCACACGCTACATCTTCTCTGACAATGGAAATAAATTAGAAGTCAGCAAGCATGGAAAACCCCCCAACTATTCGAAGAAACTCTCTTAGTGTCTGACAAGGGGCTGGTTCTCAATGATTTCTGCCCCGCTATCTTTCTCCTCTGGGGCAGAGCAGGGGAGGGGGTCAATGTGATGGCTGCGGTCCGGTGTACAGCAGTTGCTGCCTGATCGACACAGCCAGCTGGGACCGTGAGTCAACCCGGGAGCCCCTTCTGAGCCCCTTGACTTTCAACAGATCACATTCACACAGGAAGGTCTCTGCTGTGCTGCCAATCGGGTCCCCCTCCCCCACCCCTGCTCTCTACTCTGAGGGGCCCAATCTTCTCAAGGGCCTGCCCGTGTCAGGCCCCACCAGGTGATGGATCTTGCTCTGGTGGCTCAGAATATTCTCTGGCAAATAAAATGAAGTTCATTTTGTTTAGGGATTTGACTGATACTCCTTGAGGAAAAGATGAAGGTAGCACGTAAGAAAGGCCTGCTTTCCTTTGGTGCCATTTTAGGGGGTGTCCATGAGACCAGCGGTATAGTCAACCAGAAAGAAACTCAACGGCCAGGTTATTTGAAGTAAACGGTGACTGAGGCCCTGACATTGCTGGATTCGGGAATGAGGTGGGATCTGAATTTTACTTAAGGATTTGCTTGAGCTTTCGAAGGCTGTGACCTGATCTGTGTTTTCAGTTCATTATATAAATGGGCAATGATGATGCTGATAATCCACGCCCCCCGCAACAAGAGCCGGAAGGTGGGGGAACATGTTGTTGGCAGAAATGGGCAGCGCGTAAACAACGTTTCACCAAGACAAAGCTGGTCCGAGCATCCTTTTCCCACAGGTCAGAATAAAGATCTCCTACGCTGGAATGAGTGGGAAATTAAGACCATAAATTAAAGCAAATCTGGAGGGGCTGGCGTGTGACAAAACTTCTTCAGAACTCCGTCTATGGAAGATTTCCCATGGGATCCCATCAAGAAAGGAAGTTTTCAGAGGCAAGATTCTAGTCCAGTTTTGTCACTTTCTAGCTGTGGGGCCAAGGGGACAGGACTTCAACTCAGCTTCCTTCCCTGTACAGTGGGGACAAAGGTAAAAGAACCTGCCTCAGAGGGTGGTTGCGATGACGCACAAAGACACTGAGCAAGTAGCTTACACAGAATAACAAACATTCTAGAGCCCTTATCATGCGATCTAAGCAAACACAGTTAATGTTCAGGACAATCCTGGGAAGGAAGCTGTTCCCATTTTGTAGGTACGACCATTAAAGCCCAGTAAAGCTAAGAAACTTATCCAAGGACACAAGCTGTAAGTCATAGAGGTGGGATTTCACACTCAGGTCTAACTCCGGAGCCTCAGGAAACTTCCAGTCTAATAGGAATGTCCCACAGAAACACCACCTCTGACGTTAACCAGGAGGCCCAGCCACACTGCTCCAGGGACAATGCACTGGACTCATCCTATAGGAACAAGGGTTGTAGTGCCCCATTTCAGCTGGACCTAGAAGGACATGTTGGTTGTCTTTTTTCTTTTTTTAAGATTTATTTATTTATTTGAGAGAGAGAGAAAGAAAAAGTGAGCAGGGGGAGGGGGAGAGAATCCTCAAGCAGACTCCCCGCTGAGCACACAGCCGGCCATGGGGCTTGATCTCACAACTCTGAGATCATGATCTCAGCCAAAACCAAGAGTTGGACACCGGACTGAGCTGCCCAGGGGCCCTGACATTTCGTTTTCGCTGAGCAGAGGAGCAGGTAAGAAGAATCTTATTTGTGGAAAACTCATATTTACAAAAGCAAGAAGGTGTGAAAAGGAATCCCCTGTTAAGCAGGACTGGAATGGCCGCTGAGCTGAGCACTGGGCTGGTTGGAGTCTCATATGAACTCCCTCCCGTGTCTTTGCAAACACCCTCATCAGCAGGGGCGCCTGGGGGGCTCAGTCAGTTACGCCCCGGTCTTTGGCTCAAGTCATGATCTCAGGGTCCTGGGATCCAGTCCCACATCAGACTCCCTGGTCACCTCGGAGCCGCTTCTCTCTCTCTCTGCTCTCACCCCACTCCCCGCATGCACACACTTGCTCTCTCCCTCAAATAGATCAAATGTTAAAAAGGCAAATACAAAAAGAACAACAACAAAAACACCCTGATCAGCAAAGCACTGTGGGTAAGAGCACAAGCTCTGTATCTAATGGATTGTTGATCTAATAAAACTGTGTGTCTCTGAGCAAGAGACTTAACCTCTCTGGTCCTGAAAGGAGATCATCTTTCAAACGAGGACCATCACCTCACCCTCTCTGGGAGGCTGTACTGACTCAGTGGGGTGTTCTACATAAAAGCTGCTAACATCCCAATGCTTCTGCACTAGACGTGCCTCTCCTCTGCCATCATTCTTCCCACTACCCAGACGTCTCTCGCTCACTGGCAATGACATCTCACAGGAGCTACTAGCTAATGTCCTTAAAAAAAAAAAAAAAAAAAAAAAAAAAAGATACAAAAGTTGAAGAGCAGTAGGGTAACAGCCGTCTGTTACTACAGCTAGAGATGAGTTTCCACAGTGAACAACTTGTCCCCTTAATAGCCAGAACTGGAGATCTGACGTCATTCCTTTTGCAAAATGCGTTTTTGCTAAATAACTGTGGTGTGATAACCATTTGAATTCTCACCATTCGACAGCACCCCGGAGAAGGTGCTTTCTGCGGGGACCACAGGGTCTTCTCCATGGGTGTTTGCACGATATCATGTAAAATAAGATGACAGATCGGAGACTTTCAGAAAAAAAGCACATTTGCTTCATGCTTTCCTCTCCTTCCACACAAATGTAAATCTGGGGGTCTTGTTCTGTGCCTGGGCTTAACTAGGTGTTTGTGATTCTTTAAATCAAAGGTCTCAAGATAATATAGCTTTTCAAATTACACCATCTCCACATACGCATGCATCTTACAACAAATGGCGTTTGGTAGCCTAATTGAAGGCATTTGTTCCTTTCTTAATGGCACATAAATTAATAGTGAGTTGTATAACTGATAGCATCTCAGATTTGAGGAAATGCAGTATGTGCTGGGAACCAAGCTAGGCTTGAAACAAAACTTGATTTTGCTCTAAGCAATGACCACGTAACTATAGAATGTCACTCCTAGCTTACACAGGAGAAATCTGATGCCCAGGGTGTGAAAGTAAAACTTGCCAAGAGCACTTTAGGACGCAGGAGGAAGAGTGAGGGCAGGGTTCTGGCTACTATTGCTGAGGATGAACTACCACAAAACTCAGCATCATAAAACAACAATCCTTTTATGTTACTCATGAGTGTTTGGTCAGGAATTTGGGAAGGGCTGGGCTGGGCAGTTCTCACTTGGGGTTTCTCATACCCTTGTAGTCAGATGTCAGCTGGGCTGTGGTCATTTCAAAAAGCAAATGGTCTGAACATCCAAAATGGCGGTTTGCAAGGCAGTCGGCCAGCGTGGGGTGCTGTCTGGGAGCTCAGCTGAGACCACAGACCAGAGCACCTACACATGGCTTCTTCAGCAAGGTGGCCGCGCAGCACATCCCTCAGAAAGAGGACCCCAAGGCGATGTGGAGGGGGCTGCAGGATCTTTTGTGGCTCTAGTGCTTGAAGCCATCACCACGACTCAAGGAAAGGACATCAATCCCATTTTTCAATGGGAAGAATGTCAAGGAACGGGGCCACTTTTTAAACCATCACAGATGAGAACCGGCATCTGCCTGGTAAAAAGATGCCATATGTGAGACTGCTTGTCCGTATAAAGAAGCACAGGGAGTGCTTCTGGATACCAGAAACAAGAACTCCATGTGATGAAGGGGTTTTTAGACAAAGGCAGGTGGAATCATCCTGTAACCTGCGCATTCACTTTCGAAGTCTTTGCTTTGGGACGTTAACCACGGACCAGGCACTGCTCCCATTGTTTAGAGCCTGTCCGCAGCTTTCTGAAATGTAGATTTAGATTTGTATTTTGTGAACCAACTTAGCAGGTTCATAAGAGACCTCAGGCTTAGGACTTGGCCAGACAAACGTTATTTATACCAACACCCCCCCCCCCAAAAAAAAAGGCTTTATCCAATTTAATATTTACTGAACACCAGATGCAGGAAATTCTGGGGTCTGTGAATATCTGAATGAACAGAATAATGCCACTTTCCTCACAAGGTTTATATTCTGGTAGGAGATGCATAAAGTCATCAAATCTGTAATAATATCAGCAAGACATAAAAACTATGATAATGACAGCAGGTAAGGAGTAGGGAAGCTGTGTTGAGGGAGGGCGGCCAGAGACAGTCTCTCTCATAGAGTTGACATCAGAACAGAGATCTCAATGCAATGAGGAAATGAGTTACGCATGCAGGAGACAAGTGTTCCAGAAAAGGGGAACATTCCGTGCTAAGGCCCTGAGGCCAGCCTGAGATGAGGTATGTTTAGTCTATAGCAAGAAGGTCCGTGTGGAAAGTGGGGTGAACAAGAGGAAAAAGAAGGAAGTGAGGACCTAGGGTCCTCTCAGGGAGGGCCTTCCAGGGCACAAGAAGAACTTTGGATTTTATTCTAGGTGAGGTGGCACTCCCCTGAAGGGTTTGGAGCAGGTCAGTTGTAGGATTTGGTTTACATTTTGAAAAGATCTTCCTAGCTGCTGAGAGAGAAGGGAGGGCAGGGTGGAAGCCAGGCCCATCAGGAGGCACGCTCCCTCCGTGGCCCAGGCAGAAGGTGGATGGGGCTTGGTCTGGACTGCCACTGGTGGAGCGGGTGAGAAGGGGTGAAATGGGCATACATTTTGAAGGAAGATCTCACAAGGTGTGCTAATGGACACATCTCTCCAGCTGGTCTTGTAATCTCACAAACGTTACGTATCCAAAGAATCTTTAGCCCTTGCCCCAATTCAAATCTGATCTCTACCGAAGGTGGCTACATGGGTAGTGAGAAGCCGGAGAGACCCAGGTTAAGCTGCCTCCCTCACACACACTAGTCCGGGGTCTCGTCCTCATGGCAGAGAAGGGCCGGGAAAGCAGGGATTGCCCCTTCCTTCCTGCATGCCTCCGACCCATCCCCCATCCCCCGAAAGAAAGATTTGTGATTCAAGAGAATAAGCTACTGTCTGGAAAGACCCTTTCAAAAAAGTTCAAGAAAGACTAGAACCTTCTAAAAGGGCTGTCAGGGAGATGCACACCCATTTGCATGGGCAAGTTTGGGTATTTTGGTCACTCACTCCATGACACGACTTGGTAGCCACAGCCCCACCTCCTGCACAGGTCGGTTCTCTACGGGGCCTTTTCTGTCAAACAGAAACCCCTGGTGTGGCTGCTTTGAGACAGACTTCAGGGCGAGTTTCATGCTCCAGGAGTCTCAGTGGTGAAAGGGTCAAGAAGCTCTTTAAATACCACAAGTGGCAAAATGATTAGATCAAGCTGCAAACCCGCGCCTATAATAGTGGCTACTTTTCTTTCTTCTTCTTCTTCTTCTTTTTTTTTTTTCTTTTTTTCCCCCCTTTCTCTTTTTGACCAACAGGTATATAGCGACTTACTACATGTCAGGCAGTATTTTCATCACTTTATGAAACATTAGGTCCTTTAATGCTCATTATAGTAATGATAGTAAGAACTGCTAGTATCCTTCATTCGATACTCAGTGCACGTTTTTGGAGCATTTTGCAGATGAGGACAGTGAGTCACAGGAGCTAAATGACTTGCCCAGATCTCTGTAGCTAGTAAGGGGCAGAGCCAAGATTAGAACCTGGGACTTCTAGCTCTGGAATTTGGGCTCTTAAGCACCATACTAAGTGACCTAAAACTGACTGTGCTTCAGTAGAAATCTATATATCTATTCAAAATGTTTTCAGCTGCAAATAAAAGACAGCTCAGAATGGCATAAAGAAGTAGGCTTGTTTCAATTACAGAGAGTCTAGAATTAATTAGTCTTCTGTCTGGGCTGGTGGGACAGCATAACTACCAAAGATGTAGGTTTTTCTTATCTTTTCTGCATCAGCATTTTGGTCTTTTGACTTGTCACCTCATGCCTGCAAGATGGCTGCTACACCTCCAGGTATCTTACCTTAGATCCCCGCAGGGGGTGGGGCGGGACATAGGAATGAGCTTCCCCTGTGGGGTACTTTGTCTTATTTGAAAAGAAGACTGTTCCCAAACAAAACTAGATAACATGCCTGCCATTTCCATACCTGGTTTAAATCAATCTGGACTCATCTCATTAGGCGGGATTGGAACCGGTCTTCCCTGAGGCCCCAGGGATAGATACCACCCGAACTTATCATGGTTCAAAGCAGTGGAGAGACCATGGCCACTGAGGAGGCAGCAGATAGCATTTGTCGCAGTAGGTATTACTATCCCCATTTTACATGGTCACCTCACAGCCGGGAGTCACAAAGTTGAGACTGCTTGGCTGGTAAAATAGTAGCCCTAGAGTATTAACGCAGGTCCACCTGACTCAAAATCACATGCTCTTAACTATGGCATAGTAAACTACTGAGTGGAGTCAAGAATGGACGGACACACATTTGCTGTTATTATTAATAGTTCTGGAGCCATGAGAAACTTAGCAGCATCCCTAAGCCTCAAACATCTTACCTTTAAATTGTAATGACACCTAACCAGAAGGTGGCTGTGAGTAAATTAAGTATATTTTAAATATATTTAAAGAGACTGACAATACTAAGTAATCAATAATTCTTTACTTTATTGTTATTTTCACTTATTACCGCTCTTGCTTTTTTAATGCCATGAGACTTTGTAGCCTCAATGCACTTGTACCTAAATGAAGTAGTACTTGGGGCATCTTTGGGTGGCATGGTGGTCGTACAGACTAGTAGGTGAGCTTGAAAGTGAGGAGAGGGTGTTCACTGTAACACTAAGTATGGTTTCAAGAGTCCAGAAGCTTGCCCTGCTTGAATTTAGTGATCCGGGGCCTGACCACCCAAAATATGGGTTCACCATCTACAAAGCACAATAGTTAGCGTTAGCCTTGGTTCTGCTAATTAGTAAACTGCTGTTTGTTCAGAAGCAACTTGCTTTTCCTTTCTGCACCTCCATGCTCTTATCTGTACAGTGAAGTGGTTTTCCTTCGTCAGTAGTCAATGTGTAATGAGCCTAACTGAGCACCTACTGCATACACTTGTTCACGGAGATGCAGTGATGAGGAAGCAGACGTTGCTCTCAGGAGTTGTAGAGGTTCAGAGATCTTCAAAGTCCCTTTCCGCAATAAAATTTGATGTTAACCAGAAGGTCAACTTCAATGTAGGGGTTATTTTGAGGATTAATATGTTAGTGGTAATACAACGATAAGCACTGAATTAATGTAAAGAACATAAAACCTCGGCAGTTTTCCACAAGGCAAAAATAGTCTTACCATGTGATGTATCAATCAGGCTCCTGGTGTCTGCCCAAATGAGTTGAAATCTTATGTCCACTCAAAAACCTACACACACTTTACACCAGCTTTATTTGTAATTGCTAATACTTGGAGGCAACCAAGATGCCCTTTAGTAGGTGAATGAATAAGCAAACCAGGGTACGCTCAGGTAATGGAAATTATTCAGCACTAAAAAGATATGAATTATCAAGGCATACAAAGACATGGAGGGGTCTTACATACATGATACTAAGTGAAAGAAACCAAACAGAAAAGATGACATACTATGTGATTCTAACCATAAGACATTCTGGAAAAGGCAAAACTATGGTGACAGTAAAAGATCAGTGAGGTTTCTAGGAGTTTGGGAGGAATTAGGGACAGATAAATTGGTGGAACACAGGATTGTTAGGATGGTGCAGCTATGCTGTGTGATAATATAATGGTGGGTAAACGACATTTTGCAGGTGTCAAAAATCCACAGAATGATACAACAGAAAGAGTGGACCCTGAATATAAAGTATGGACTTTAATCATAATGTGTTGTTTCATAACTTGTAACAAATGTATCACACAAGTGTCAGATGTTAACAATATGGGAAATGGTGGTGAGGGCGTTTGGTATATAGCTCTATACTTTCTTCTCAATTTTTAAAAATAAACCTATTATTTCCCTAAAAATAAAGTCTATTAAATATCTCTATATTGTTAGATAGATATAATTTTTAAATAAATTTCATATATTTTGATCAGAGGATTGTACTTCTGAGATTATCCTGAGAAACAGGACATATTAGAAGGACAGGTTCATTTATAGAAGGAGGAAAGAGTAAGCAACCTGGAATTGCTCGCTAGCAAGTACATAGATACAAGCAAACTAAACAACGGCAGCTGAAACTGCTCTGAACATGGACAGTGCTTCCAGAAAAATGCCCATGGGGAAACAGTGAACAGCTTCTTAGGATAACTATGTAAAACAACACAAATGGTTTCTAGTCCTTTGATAACGTAATTGCTCTGATGCCATGGAGCGTCATAAGATTATGGATAGCTTTTTAAAATTTCTTTTCCCATTTCTTATAATATTTTATTTTTTTTAAAGATTTTTTATTTTATTTATTTGTCATAGAGAAGCGAGAGCAAGCACAGGCAGACAGAGTGGCAGGCAGAGGCAGAGGGAGAAGCAGGCTCCGTGCCAAGCAAGGAGCCCGATGTGGGACTCGATCCCAGGACGCTGGGATCATGACCTGAGCCGAAGGCAGCCGCTTAACCAACTGAGCCACCCAGGCGTCCCTCTTATAATATTTTAAATATATATTTATAACATGTATTTTTGAAGGTCTATGACCCCCTAGCTAAGGAAGAGAATGACAAGAATGGTAGCAAAGCCAGACAGCTAATCCTAAATGCACCAGCTCCAGTTCCACCAGAACTGAGTAGCGCTGCAGGCAGGGAAGTTAGTGTTCTTTGTATTTGGATAAATTGTAAATCATTTGGGTAACTCCCTGCAAGTCACAAGGCTACACAGCTCCTGTTGCATACATTCAACCAAAGCGACTGGTATCTGGATCTCTGGCTTAATCGAAAAGATACTGTTGAGAACATAGTACAGTCACCCTAGGGGTACGGAGCATACAAAGACGTATGAAAAAAAGAAATACGGGGATCAAGAGAGAAGGTTAAAACTCTTTACTCACTCACCTACCCAGCAAGGCTGTATTTACTAACTGTTTACTAGAGGCCAGGCACTGGGGATACACGTATGAGTAAAGTAAAACCTCTGACCTTTATTTATGTTTCCACACTGCAATACTTTTAATGGTGGAAAAGCACACTAACTGCATAGACAGAGCTCTGTGGTCACCCTAAGTCCTCCCAACACAGGGTGTCTCCCCAAAGGCAGGGACCATTCCTACAAACTATAAGATGATAACTACCCCCTGCCCCCACCCTCCTGAACCCCATGCTTTTTCCCTTATGCTGATTTTTAGAGTCAGGAAACTTATTTCTGATTCTACCTCCCACCCCACCCCCTCAACATCAAGCATTTCAGATCAAGTATCTGTGAATCATAGGTCAGGTTGACTCATTCTTAAAGTTTCCAGGCTGTGAATTAAAACTATATTGATCACTTGGAGGGGGGTCAAGTGTAGGAAGGCACACTGTGACTCGCTCTACATTTATCTGTAACAATGCAAAGCAGGTTTGTAAGTGTTTTATTGAAATGGGGATGGGGGACAGGGAAGACACCTGCTGAAAAGTACTCCCGGATGAGTGAGGGTAGATAAATGAATAGGACCCATCAGTCCCTTTTCCCACGAAGTAAAGATACGCATCATGCTGATGCTATTCTCTCCATTCACAAGGATGCCTTTTTGTTTCATTTTGGGTCACGTGAACAATATTTATGGCAGGCTTTTGGAAACTGTTACAGACTCAGAGCCTATAAAGTTGTTTTCCAGGGGAAGGGGAGGGATGGTAGCTTGGACTGAACACCTGCTGCAATCCTATTTCATCTCTTCAAGACGGAGCAGGATCCGGCAAGGTGATGCTCCTGGCCTCAGGAGCTCGCGGTGGGGGAGCTGCCCAGACTGTCTTCAGCCCGTACAGACCTGCACAACCAGGAACACTGACCCCAAGGGATGTTCAGATACAGAAGCTCACAGGAGGGTGAAAAAGTGTGGGGAGCAGGGAAACTGAACCCCAGAAACTCTGTGGGGCTACAGCACCCACGCAGTTTTCACACCCACTGACCACGACCTTTCACCTGCACGACTGCACTATCTCCAGACCAATGTGTAATGCCAAGGCCAGGGGCCAGAATTCTCGCCCCATGTGGGAAAAACCTGACTGGGACCCCGAGGGAAACCCAGCCTGTGTGTGAATCACCCTGGGACCTGTGTGGTCCTGGGTCTCAAAGCAGGGGTTACACAACAACACGAGCTCTGGGGTTCGGGGGGTGAGGGGAAGTCTACCTATGAATCATGGCTTCGCAGAACCTTCGCTAGGCCTCCCTGGAAACCCACTGAAGGTCTTCACTGGGGACTAGGGCAGCTGCACACTTCTCATGGGAAAGGTGATTTCAGGGGTTTTGGTGGCCTTTTAGGGTGTCCCATCAAGTCGCAAGATGAACTATCTACAGGTGACAAGGCTCAGAAATGCCAGATGAAACACACGTGGGTGTGATTTTTACTTTTTTTTTTTTTAAGCAGATATTTGACTAATTTGAAATCGTAGTATGAACTGTTGGACATCCAGAGGTTTGTGACTTGTCTAAGACCACACAGCTGGAACTACAGAAGCCTGTAAGAACTGGAGGTCTATGACTTCTTTTTTCAACACCGCATGGCCTTGCTTAGAACAGAAAGCTCGCACAGAGCAAAAGAAAAAGAAAATATATACATTTTAGTTGGATAATAAAGTAATAAGAGTAAGACCCAAAGGTGGTACATTCTGGACTTCGTGACTTCTACCCACTAAGAGCTCTGGGCTGCATCTCCAGTTAAAAATTTTAAAATATATTTTGGGGTGCCTGGGTGGCTCAGTTGGTTACAAGTTTGTCTGCCTTCAGCTCAGGACCCCAAGATCCTGGGATCGACCCTGAGTCAGGATCCCTCCTCAGCGGGGAGAGTTTGCTTCTCCCTCTGGGCCGCCACTCCTGGGCTCTCACTCATTCTCTCTGTATAATAAATAAATAAAACAATCTTTAAAAATTAAAATATACGGGGCGCCTGGGTGGCTCAGAGGGTTAAAGCCTCTGCCTTCGGCTCAGGTCATGGTCTCAGGGTCCTGGGATCGAGTCCCGCATCGGGTTCTCTGCTCAGCAGGGAGCCTGCTTCCTCCTCTCTCTCTGCCTGCCTCTCTGCCTACTTGTGATCTCTCTCTGTCAAATAAATAAATAAAATCTTTAAAAAAAAATTAAAATATACATATTTCAATTAAAATATACAAAACATACTTAATTCAATAAAATTAAATTTAAAATATATCCTAAAATTGCCCCTCTCCCATCTGGACCCATAGTGAAGGGTGGGCTCATCCATTCTGTGTAAGAAACCTGGGGCTTTGTGTAAATCCCATTATTCAGAGTCCAGTAATGGAAAAGGCTTACTGAGTCCATTGTGCAGATGAGAAAATAAGGGTCCGCGGAGAGGAATTGACTTGATCAAAGAACGTCAGATGACTATGAGCAGAGCCAACGCGATATCTAACATCACTCTCTCTGGAGACCTGTGGCATTTCCCAGGCACAGTACATCTCCCTTGTTTCCACAGACAAGGCGATTCAGGTCCCTCTGGCAATCCTCAGCATTTCCCAGGATTCTGTCAACTGGTTTGGCATCATCTCCAAGGCAGCTGGCTGATTTTCATGAAATGCATTATAGCTACCAAAGGCAACAGTGGACATGGTAAGTTTCTTAACATGAACACAGCAAGAGATCCTGAACTACAATGAGTGTGAGAACAGATAAAGAACTTACGTATTTGATCGAATAAAAGGTATACCCACACAATGGGATAAAATTCGGTGGCAGTTAAAAAAGAACTCCAGGATCTGTTGCTGAGGGGGAAAAAGCAAGTAATTAGTTTATCAAAGGTCTAAATAACAGCACCCTATGCCTGGGCACACATGCGCCCACTTGTGTGTGTGTACATGCGCGTGTGCATGAAAGTACATTAGAAAAGTCTACAAGGTTGCGTTCCAAATAACCCAAGCAGAGCTGATGAACAAACCAGGATAGGGACCCAGTGATTAAAAAGAACTTAGCTTTATTTGGAAAGCACCCTCCCCAGGTGAAAAACATTCATTTACTATTTGCGTAATAAACTTTTCTTTTTGTGAGATTTTATTTATTTATTTGACAAAGAGAGAGATCACAAGTAGGCAGAGCAGCAGGCAGAGAGAGAAGGGGAAGCAGGCTCCCCGCTGAGCAGAGAGCCTGATGCAGGGCTCGATCCCAGAACCCTGAGATCATGACCTGAGCCGAAGGCAGAGGCTTTAACCACTAAGCCACCCAGGCACCCCAAGCTTTTTTTTTTTTTTTTTTTTTTAAGAGGAAAATGGGATTTTATTCATTCATCTTTGTATCCATCCTACTATTTGCACACTTACTGCTACTGGGTGAGAGGAAGATTTGTCTGCTTGAGTCACGTAATGAGGTAGGTTACGTGTGTTCTGGGGAGGGAAGGAAACAGTAGGGAGTGGGAAAATATAGGGATTTCTGTGTTTCATGGGAGACCAGAGACCAGACTGTCCCCAGTAAAATTCTGTCAAGGCCTGCGATCTTGAACAAAAGGGCAATGACAATTGTTCGCAAATGGACAGAACTTTGATAAATATCTATCTATCTATATATTTTTTTAATTTATTCTGTCTGAAAGAGAGAGCATGTGAGCAGGGGGAGGAGCAGCGGGAGGGAGAAGGAGAACCCCAAGCAGACTCAGCGCTGAGTGCGGAGCCTCGTGTGGGGCTCCTTCCCACGACCCCGAGACCATGACCTGAGCCGAAGCCAAGAGTCAGATGCTCAACTGAGCCCCCCAAGGGTGCCAAATTTTAAAGGATTTTCAATTGTCTTTGACTTCAGTTAACTAGAGTTCACAAAGGAATACAGGATGATACAAAGGACAGTCTGTGGTCCCCAAGAATTTAACCCCCACAGAGGGAGATGGTTTTGGTGTTTTTGAAAGACACGGACTCTTTGGCTGTGTTTATTGGTACATATGGCTTACTCTGCTAGGCTAGAAACGGCCTCCGCCAAAACGGCTGTTTTGCTTTGGATTTCCAAAAATAACTCATGAGAAGCCTATAGTACGAGGAAAATGGTCACACACAGCTCCGAGAAGGAAAAGAAATAACATTTGATTTGAATCACCTAAGAGCGGAAATTGAGGCAAATATCTCCCTATAGCAACTGCTGTATAATTATCCACCCTAATGGGATCCTTTCAAAACCAAAGCGGCTCAACAAGGGGGTTTAATCGAAAATACAATTTCCAGACCGACTCTGCCGCCAAAATCACATGCAATGAAGACAGCTCAGCAGTGACCAAATCACTGCTGAATGGATCATGTGTTACAGGCGAGGGGCAGGAGGGGGTGGGTGCTCTCCTATGTGGGGGAAGCACAGCAACCTCCTGGGCTCCTTGTTCCGGGTTCGCGTGTCTTCTAGTCACTGGACACAAGGATTCACTTCTCTCTGGGTCAATGCTACCTGTGTCAAGTGTTTTCTGGGCTCCTGAAAGTAAGAAACCAGAGTTAAAATCTCAGAGATAAAGACAGGGAGAGAAGAGAAAATGATACTCACCATCCAACCCGTTCATTGGTGCAAAGATGCCTCCCATTCCAGACATAAGCTCGTGGAGGACAGCAGTGATGGAAAATGGCCTTCACTACTTGATACGTTCCTCTGTGTGCCTTAGCTGTGTGACCTCTGCTGAGTTACTTAACATGTCTGAGCAGTTCTCTCGCCTAAAAAAAAAACAGTTTATATATATATATATATATATATATATATATATATATATACACACATTTTTATGATATATATACACACACATTATATATACACACATAAATATATATTAAAATATATATTATATATAACATGTACATATGTGCATATATATATATATATATATATATATATATATATTCCCCACACCCTCTGGATAATCAGGAAGATGAAAGGAATAATGTCCATGAACTGTTAACCAGTGACGAAGCTGGAATCTATGCAGTGTAGCAGTATAGTGCTCTAGACAGTATCTGGTACCGCAAAGGGATAGGACTCGGTGTTTCCTTGCTATTCCGAACGGGTCAGTGTGTGGGCCAGCAGCATTGGCAGCACTTGGGAGCCCACTCCTAGTGCAGGATCTCAGCCCCACATGAGTGACTGAACGAGACTCTGCATCTAACAAGGGTTCCCTAAAGACAGATGTGCAGTTCGAGTTTGAGGAACGAAAGCTTTGGCCATCTTTCAGGTGTGTGGTTCTGCACCAGGGGAACGAATCAATAGAGCGTGATCTAAAAGCTGCCCTTGGGGCAGAAGTAGGGTCCTCAGTAGGGCCACCTGTGGCGGGCACGTTTCTGGAGGCCATCCCAAATTGTCATCCAGTCTTCGTGCCTTGCAGAGAGGGAAACTGAGGCATAGGACCTACCAGAAACTGAGGGATTCTTCACCAATGGGGCTGGACCACACTGGGATCCAGAGTCACATCATCACAGATGTCTCCATGTCATCACGTGCACCCAGAAATACGCCCCAAGTGCAGAGTGGACAACAGCAGCAGCTAGAAAGTGACAGACGGGAATGGTGCCTGGGAACGAGGAGAAATGGGATGGGCAACAGACCGTCTTCTTCCCCTGGTCGTGGCCTAAATCACAGTGCCCGTGTGCTCTAAGACACAGCAACCTCATACTGTAGAGAAAGAAATGGTACACACACAGGGATTTTGCCGTTTAGGCACAGACCATCTACAATCACAGACGAGACTCTTGAAGTTGACTGCCTCGCGGAAGGGAGACCTACGGGCTGGGGAGCTGGAAACTGATGGAGGAAGAGAAGGAAGAAGAAAAGGAAAGCAGAAAAGCAAGGGCGGGACACTGAAATTTAAAAATAATAATAATAATAATAAAATAAAATAAACGAGAGTTGAGTCTCCTGTTACATATACAGGGTTAGGGTTAACAGTCCTCCCAGATATTCAGGCCACAAAGCCATCTTTTCTACCATGTCCCTCTGTTCAGACCGAGCGTTTGGTCCCTCACACCCAGCACATCTATGGCTGAACATGCTTGTGTGAAGGATCTGGCAAGGGCACGTCCCGGGCGGCAGACAGCTCCCTTGTTTCTTTGCTCCCCCAAATCGATGGACACTAGAGCTACCCCACCCTCCCCAAATCCCAGGGGCTCCTGGCTCCAGTTCCCCCGTCTTTGTTAGACAAGGACAAATCTCTTGTAGAAGATTCTAACTAAAGTTCTGGTCTTCAGAGACTTCCCATGACTAAAGGGGATTAGGGGACACCATGCTTACACTTCGTGTGACTGTGCCTACATGAGAATGGAGATAGGGACAAACAGGAAATGACGGGTCAAATCCTAATTCCGGAATAAGTAGCATTGATTATGCTTAGTTTATAAAGCTTTTCTTAAATCCTTACTGGGGGGAAATAGAAGAGAAATCTGATTTATGTAAAGGTGGGGAGACTGAGGCCCCGTAAGGTGTGTGGTAGAACCAGGAACTGAACGCTGTACCTTTGCTGTCCCAGGGCACAGGCTTCTTTTGTGTCCCGACACCCTTGCCTCCCAGCCACCTTCCAGGAACGACCTGCCCATCTACCTGCTGCTGGAAGCATTATCTTTAAGGCTGGTGATTGGACACTGTTTTTTGTTTTTTAGCTTTTTTCTTTTTCTTTACACTTTCTTTACAAAAAGCTTTCCTGGGTCTTCAGATGAAAATTTATCTTACTGATAAGGAACATGATGGCAATGTCCCATTGAGCCATGGAGCTACTACGGATGATGTATAGTTGGACCAAAAAAAAAAAAAAAAAGGCCAGCTTTGAAGTCAAAATGTCCCCAAATTGTGTCCTTAAAAAAAAAAAAAAAAAAATCCTTGCTACTCGGCCCTGTCTGATATTTGGTAAGTTGATCTCTCCAATGCTCTGGTTTCTTCATTTTTAGAAATGGCAACAGCACCAGCTAATGTTTATCAGATGTGAGCAATACATGTCCACCGTGCCAGTGTTATTCTAAGTATTCTAAATAAGCACTCTGTATTTCCCCAGTCATCCAGTACTTGTAACTCATGATCACTAATCTCCTCGTATAAATGAGAAAGCCGAGGCACAGAGAGGTGAAGTGACCTGCTCAAGGCCACACAGCTAATAAATGTCAGAACTGGCATTCTGCAGGTGGTCTGGCTGGAGTCTGGGCTCTCACATTAACAGAGATGTTCTCACAGGCGGTCAGAGAGGGCTATGTGAGATCATCTAGCCCAGAGCAAGCATTCAATATATTGTAACTATTGGGTATCACTTAGAAATTAATTTCTTTGGTTAGGCCATAGCAGGGCTCAGTATAGTATGCACGTGGCTAGTGAGAAGCTACTGCCTACAGTGCTAGTATTCGGCCTCGAGAGTGTGCCACAGGCAGGAGCTCCAGGGCTCGGCCCAGGGTCTCCATACTGACCACTTTCACAGGAAGCCCACACAGAAACCTAATTTGGGGCAGCCAGGATAGGAATAGGTCTGACGTCCACCTGGCAAGAAGAACGGCAGGTTCCAAAATGGGCCGGACACATCAAGTCCTCAAGGCAATGCCCATGGGCTCGCTGACTCATTGCTTTAGAAAGTCTCTGAAATTGGCTAATTGCACAGAGTTTCGAGAATGATTCCTTGTAAAGATGAGGCAGCATGACTCCAAAAATTGGTACAATTAAAGAACTAGGGTGGAAGAAGAGTCCACTGGCAGCTGAATGACCAGCTTTCTTCCCCGTTTCAACTTTCCCCAGTTCTGCGCAGGTATCTGGAAGAGGCACACGACGGCTGTGGCGAATCCTGTTGTCTCCATTACGGTCTAGCCTAGGGTGGACTCTTGGCCCCATTTGGCCAGTGAGACAGAAGGGGGGTCTACTGGGGATTTCTGGGGAAATTCTGTGCCCGAAGAGAAGAGAGTTACAGTAGGAAGAAACTCCTTTTCCTTTTGGATGTTCTTCCCACCGGAAAGGCTGCTGTGATAGGTGAGGTCTGCAGCACAGAAAAGCATCACAGAGATGCTAATTTGATGCCCTCAGGCCATTCAGATGCATGCTTTCTGAGACATCTGGTTACAGCAGGTGCTGGGGAGGGTATGAGAAACAGAAAGCTCTACACACTTAACCGGTGTAAGTGTAACCTGGTGTAGTCATTCTGGTAGACAACCTGGCAGTACTCGTGAAACTAAACATGAGCACAGCCAATGACTCAACCATCCATCCCCGCCTGGAGTCTGTACAGAGAAACTCTCCCACAGTCCCCACGGGCACAGGTGCAAGGTGTCACCACAGAACTTGGCTGCGCTTCCCTAGTGTCCATCTCCAGGGGCAAGAGGAGTGAACAGGGCAGGACCAATGGCAAGGGAAGACCAGATGCAGCCCTCGGATAAGCTATGTGTACAGAATGAAGAGAAGATCTCTAAGAGAACCCCATTTGTCTAAACTAAAAAGTACCCAATCATGGCCCTGCAGCAGTCCACCTGTGCAGCACCCAGCAAAGGCACCTGAGTAGACGCTGGTAATGAGCAAAGGGAGCAGAACGGGAAGAACACAAGAAGAATGACAGGGATCTTGCAGAGGCCAGAGAGAATGTGCCTTGAACAGAGGAGGCTTTCATAAAATTCCAAAGATAAAATGCAAGCGGACTGGGAGTCAGAAAACGCAGCTATGCATGTTTCCAGGACTGATTCTTACTGGCTGTGGGCCCTCTGGCAGGTCACTTACAGCTTCAGTTTCCCCACTGCAAAAGCAGATACAAAGGGAAGCCCTGTAGAGGAGACGTGTGCGCAGCCCGTTTGGAATGCAGCAACTGAATGACAACTGAGGACTGCGCTTTCTTGTCTGTAAAACGGGGACATTACCCAGCTTGTACCTTTAGGGTGTGGTTTCAGTGACACACGACACAGGCAGGGACACAGGCAGGACAAAAAGCACAATGATGAATGACGCTGTTTGGCATACTTGGGAGGAAGGGAGCATGTCCCCTAGGGGCTCAGGTTCATACCAGGCACTGTGCTGGGAGTACAGCAGCACATCGCAGCCTCAATGGGTGCGGCATATGGGCCCTTTAGACCTGGAAGCAGGGGCAGCCCCTCCCTGCAGGGCACCCGTGTCTCACTCCCCCCCGACCCCCCACAGAGCACCCATGCTGTTTTGCGCACAAACCTGAGAGAGGGGACATCTCAGGCTATCTTTATGCTCCCACTCCTGGACACCTGGGGCCTTACAAATCCACATAGATATGTCTTTTTCTTTCCTTTTGTGGCGGTGAATCCATTTTTAACTAGATGAGCTAGGTTACCAAAAAGAGAAGAGACACAAGGAAGAAACTAACATCACTCGCCTGCTATGCTACCAAATAAGCCAATCTTCACTTTTCCAACAAAGAGCTATTCTCTTTCTGTAACTTCCCATAAGGAAGGGCAGATTGCTGTATGTGACTGTCACATCAGGGATGGTGGCCACTCTCCTCAGATGTCTGGCAAATGCCTTGGCGCCCAAGTACCATGTATCCTTGGGTGTCTCCTGGTCTCCAACTTTGCTCCCAAATGTGCCCGGCTTCAAAAAACCTCCCACCTGCGAACGAGTGTCTTCCTTCCTGGAGCGTGTCTTTGAAATACGTTCCCTGAACAGGGATACGAGGTCAACATGGTGTTTGATAACTCCTGACAAACGGTTTTTTCCAAAAGACCCATGTATGTGGCCACGTGTGGTGGAGGCACATGCCAGGCTGCCTACAGAAACCCATCACTCTAACATCTGGAAACGTGCAGGGAGCGGGACGCTATAGTCGCACCCGGAGCTTCAGGGAAGGTAGACTTTCCCCGGGGTCACCGATGCTCTGCCGTCCTCCTGTGAGATCTGCGTGCTCCCGAGTGCTCCCAGAGGGTCTCTGCATACATTGTGGACCCCTTCACACAGCTGGCCTCTGCTCACTGCGGACAGCAAGTCCAGCCTGGGAGGGGCGTGGTGTGTGGACCGGATGGTGGAAGCGAGGGAGCCGTCCTCAGCCACGACTCTGCGCTGGTTTCCCCCTTCCACTCCCGAGCCCCACGCCAAGGAGCCAGCCAGTGCTTGGACCACGAATGTCTCAAATGCCTGTTATCGCCTAGACTCCGGGTGAGGGATTGCAACACCAAGGCCATTTCTCGACCGTAGCGGCGAGTTAGGGAGTCAAGACGCCAACACGAGGAATGCTAGATACCAGGGAGGAATGAAGGCTAAGATAACAAAGCAAGACAATCCAAGATTGATCGCGTGTGTGTCCTGGGTGGTCTGGGGTCAGGGGGCAGGTCCCCGCAGGCTGCGAAGGAAGTGCTCAGGATGACCGCAGCATGGGGGGCTGGGGGTCGGTGGGGAGGCGGAGGAGGAAGGGGAGGAGGCCTGGGATCCAGGCCAGGAGCGGGGGAGGTGGGCGGCACACTCACAGGCCAGGGAGGAGCTTCCTGGGCCTAGAACAGAAAGAAAACATCTGGAAATCCCGGTTGGGTGAGTCAAGGCCTGAATTTTGAGGACCCCGAGAGCCAGGCAGAGGAACACAGAGCTCATAAAGCAGTGCGGCTGATGGGAGCGTCTGTGAGATCCGTGTGGGGCAGCCCTCAGGAGGGCCTGCGGGAAGAAGCTGGTGAGTAGGGTGGCCTGTGGTACCAGGGCGTCCCCGTCCCACCTGCCCGCACGGCAGGCCCTGGGTTAAGGGGCTTGTGGCCCATGTGAGCTTGTACGTGGATGGCCCTTGTATGTGGATGGCCATGGTAACTCACTGTAATCCCTGGCATGTTGGCCCGGAGGCTGTGCTAGGAGCTTGGCAAGGGCTTTCCGTGCACTTTCTGCCTTACCTGTCACAGCACTGTGATGAGGTTGGGGGTGCTGTTAGCATCCTGGCCGTGAACGGAAAAGGACCCTGAGGCGAAGGAAGGTAAGTAACTTGCTCTGATCTCATGGCTCAGGAATATGGAGCCAGAATGCACCCCCAGGCAGTTCGCCTCTAGAACCCGCCTGCTTAACCGCTGTGCCTTCGGGCCCTCCCTGCACGGCCACCTTCCTCTCCTGTCATTGTGGCGTTCCCTGCTGGGATTGTGCTGTGGAGTCAGGCCCACCCCTCCCTGTCTGGGCGCCTCTGAGCCTTCTACTGCCGACGGGGAAATGGTATAAGGACCCCTGCCACTTCGGGACTGATGAAAGCACCAAAAGAAGCGGCAATATTTTATGATGTTCGGCGTTTGGTAAATGTGTCGTCAATTCTTGCTGGTTGAATGAGTGAGTGAGAAAGTACGCGTGCCCTGAAAAGGGACGTACCCACGCCACTCGCTTTTCCAGACTGTCTCCTGCAGGGCAGGGTTGCACTTCCTCACCGGCGGGGACTAGATCCGGCGCACGAGGAGTGAGCAGAGCTGACGTGCTCTTTCTGGTCTTTGTGGGGAAATGCTTGTGAGCGTCCCTCTCTCTTCCACGCCAGTGCCCCGCCGTGCCCTGCACACGGTGTGGCTGGGGGGTGGGGGGTGGAGGTGCTGCCGAGACGGAGGGGTACAGGGAGAAAGGCCACATGGAGTCAGAGCCTCGCCACAGGCCTGCCATGCACCCAGCTGCTCGCCTTCCGCCCACCTCGTCTTGCTTCTTTCCCAGCGCTGGGAACTCTCGCAAAGGCCCGGACTGCGTGTGGACCGGTCGTGCTGCCTATTGCCCATCTCCCCGACTGGAGCCTCTGCTTCAGGTTTGCCTTGGTCGGAAGGTCAGGCTCTCGGGAGGGCACCGAAGAAGAACATTTTTTTTTTAAGATCTTATTTATTTATTTGACAGAGAGAGAGAGAGAGAGAGATCAGCATTTTCGATCAGGAAGAAATGTTCTTCCTGGGTGGCTCAGTGGGTTAAGCCTCGGCTTCGGCTCAGGTCATGATCCCAGGGTCCTGGGATGGAGCCCCGCATCCGGCTCTCTGCTCAGCAGGGCGCCTGCTTCCTCCTCTCTCTCTGCCTGCCTCTCTGCCTACTTGTGATCTCTGTCTGTCAAATAAATAAATAAAATCTTTAAAAAAGAAAGAAAGAAAGAAAAAGAAAATTCTAGGAACACAACATCCCCTAGGCTTCGCTCCTCAGAGCCTGGCTCATGCAGCTGAAACGCCTTCAAGGCTTCTGTAGGCCCCGAGACAGCTATCAAGTATGTTAACCTACCTGGCTCCTGTATAAAACATAATTCCCATGTAACTGCAAAAGTGGAGTTGCATTTGACCAGGCAATAAAAAGTTATATAAATATGTAACAATTTCCATTTTGCATCTCTGTCTTCCTATTTTGAAACTCACACATAGTGTCTTTCTGGTAAAACGAACCCATCTATGATGTCCCGTGAAAATGCCATTTCCCAAGCCCCACCCCAGAGCTACTGAATGAGAAAAATCTGGTGGGGGAAGCCCAGGGATCTGCATTTTACCGAGTTTCCCAGGTGGTCATTTGCAAACTGAAGTTTGAAAACCACTGCCAGAAAAAGAAGCCGAGAAAAGGGGCTGGGGCAGGCATTCTGGAGCCGGGAGGAGGGCTGCAGAGGTGACCGAGGAAGGGGAGGCGAGGGGATGCGGACAGCACGTGGCTCCTGCTTTGCATGAGTGCAAATCGCTGTTGCCCATGTGTGCCCTGCGTGTTCCACCAGCGTAAACATACATTTGCAAAACCCTGACTCACCCTCTGCCGAGCCCTTCCCCCAGCCCTGGGGAAATGATACTCATACTCCACCCCGGGACTGCGTTCTCTATCCTGAGCTGCGGGAAGAGAAGGTTTCCAGCGTACTGGGCACACTGCGGACAAGGCTGTTTGGGGACCGAGGCCACCGCCGCCAGGAATCGTGCTGCAGGAAGGAACGTAAATAGCGTGGTGACCCCCGTTGCTGCAGCTGGTTTGACCTTTGGTTTGTGACAGATCCTAGTTCCTGCAGGGAGTTGCCCCAATTCGTCCACAGGGACGGAGGTTCTGTTTAATGTCACACTACACACAGAGAAGTGCTCCTGATGAGCCTGCACACTCTCACACACATACGTAAACACATGTGCGCACACACGCATGCATATACATACACGCACATATACATGCGCACACACACATGATGGGCTGAAGGTGTATATAAGCTTCTGCAATGGTTTGAGGGCTGGTGCTCCGCCCTCAGGAGTCACTTGGACCCCTCGAGGGCTAGTTTCCAAGGTACCAGGAAGGCGTCCTGCTAAAAGGGGGGAGCAAGAGTATCCAGCTGCTGGGAAGGGCCAAGTACTCTGTGTGTGTGTGTGTGTGTGTGTGTGTGTGTGTGTAGGGGCCGCGGTTCCCATGGACGTTTCACACCACTTGATCTGGGAGACGACCTTCAGTTCCATTCTTCTGATGAGGAAACCAAGACACAGAAAGACCTGCCCGCGATCCTGCAAGATAGAACTCTGACCTCGCTAACCTTGAAGTCTGTGTTTGGTACTTACACAGAGCTGAGAACCAGGAAGCATGGCGGGGATGGAGTGAGGAGTCTCTTCCAGGGAGGTGAGCCTATGCAAACTGACCTCTTCCATGAGTGAGAGAAGCAAAATCACTCAACAAACAACTGAATTCACAAGCAGTAAACAGTCATTGGAAAAAATAAATCGCAGATACGCAATAGAAAATAAATCACATTATAATCACATTTTCCTAAAAATAACAGCATTTATACTTCCAGGCTTTTATTCTAGCCAAATACATATGTGTGTGTGTGTGTGTGTGTGTGTGTGTATATACATATATATTTTTTCCTAGCCTACAAATAAAATGATGCAATTTTTGCAATTTTATAAGAAATTTCATACTGCTGATTTTTAACATGGGTAATTAATGTTTGTCCAACCCTGATCTGTGCGCTTACGGCCATCCATAAATTTCTCTGCAGAGCTTAAGGGAGAGATAAAACCTTCCACTTCTTTTCTGTTGCCTGTTATTGTCTGTTCATCAGCCACTAGTGCATTTAAGGAAGGGTTAGAGTATTCTAGCTAAACAGATCTGTGTTCTCGTGGAAGATGCCACTTTGAAAAACACACCCCACTTCACCCCCACTCCCAAAATTCAGGTTGGTTTTCTTCTCCCCGCAGATGAAAATGGAGAATAGGTTTTGCAACAACCAAGAAAATAATGCCCTCCCCCACCCCAAAAAGTATCTCAAAGCCAAGGGAAATGCAGCTCTACTATTCAGAATGGCCCATCCCCCACTGCAGGGACCAGCCCTCTAAGGGCCCCCCAGGCCTCCCTTCCCCCCTTTCCCTAGTTAGGTAAGTGAAAAATAACCTCTTTTCCTTCCTTTTGGTGTTAACGAGGCTCCCTACTGAGACACAGTTAATCACATCAATTAAAAGCCTCTCACACTTGGCCTTGCCTGCCAGGTATTGGCCCTCTGTCCAGGATAAGTCATGCCTGGAGATAGCTAATATTCTTTTCTTTTTCCCCCTCTGCCTATGCTTTTTTTTACTTATATGCTCTTTTTCAAATTTTAAAATTCAAGCTTAATTAACACAGTGAAATGTCCCGATCTTTAATGAACAGTTTGATGAGTTTTGACAAATGCACATACCAAAAACACTAACCCACAAAGACACAGAACATTTCCCTCACCCAGAAAGTTCCCTGTGCCCTTTCCAATCGTTGCTGCACCTCCCAGAGGAAACCACTGTACTGATTTCTAGCACCATTCATTAATTTTGTGTGTTCCAAAAGTTCATATAAATGTAATCCTGTGATTTGTAAAGATGGGCATGAATGATGGCCAAGAACACACAGTTCCTATGGGCATGAAAACCAGTGTAGGTGCTCTAGAAAACAGTCTAGCCGGTCCTCAAAAAGGCTACAGAGAGAGTTGCCACGTGACCCAGCCTTTCCCCTCCTAGGTATATATACTCAAGGAAATGCAAACACACATCCACTCAAAATCTTGCACAGGAATCTTCAGAGAAGCATTCATTATTCATAATAACCCCAAACTGGAAACAACCTGTCTATCCACCAAAGAAAGAGTAAATGAAACGCAGTCCCTCCACACAATGGAACATTACTAAGGCACAGAAGGGAATGAAGTACAGACACACCCTACAGCGGGATGAACCTTGATAGCGTCATGCTGAGTGAAAGGAGCCAGCTGCAGAAGACCACCTATTGTACGACTGCGTTTGTGTGAAATGTAGGAAAGGCAAATCCCCTGTGACAGAAATTCTAGGTTGCTCAGGACCCCAGGGGCCAGGGGAAGGGGGAGAAGGAGGTGATAGCTGATGGGGACAGATTTTTTTTTCTGAGGTAGTCAAAATGTTCTAAGACTGGTAACTTGGGTGATACGGGAATTATAGCTCAGCAAAGCTGTTGAAAGAAACCAAACATTCGGAATCAACCCACATGGAGCCGGTTACGACACATGGGAAAGATACCAGCTTTCCTTCCGTGGGATTTTGACAGACGTGTTTGGCACTGCAGCCCAGGAACCCCATGCCGCCTGGGGAGCATCACCGTGGTCCATGAAGGACCACCTTCCCGTGGTCTCCTTCCCATGAGAATGTGCTCTTACCGCTTTCCCCAGGGGTCCCTGTCCTATCTCCAGAGTCTAAATTCTGAAGAGTCCAGGACACATTCACCAAAATGCACTCACTCATTCCACCAGCATGTACTAAGTCTATATTTAGTAGAAAGCACATAACCATATCTAGTCTTGTCGTATTACCTCCCTGCTCTCAAGGGACTATACTTTTAGGGACATCTTGAATGCTTCTGTACATTTGGCTGTGTGTTTAGCGGGTGACACCAGGAGACGGTGGTGGGCGGGGAGGGTATAAACTCATTACGAGAATAAGGTCAAGAACTGTGAGGTCCAGTGGGGTTGGTTCTCGTCCTGACTCTACCACTCATGGAGGTATACCTCTGCCTCTTCCTGCCTCATGTCCCTCCCCTCCAAAGACCAAGAACTTGCCCTACGGTGGAGCCATCAGGAGCCCCAGCTCTGGGAACCAAACCCATGCTCTACCACCTACAAGCCGTGATGACCTCAGGCACTCTGTTAACCTCACTTCCCCGGATAGTGTGGGTGGCGGCAGTAACAGCCTGCCCTGTGCAGGGTTAGATGGGTTCATACGCGGCTCAGCAAACTGAGGGCCAAAGAGTGAATATTCTGGGGCACTGCGGGCCATGCCATCTCTATAGTAGCTCCCCATCTTTACAATCAGAGCAGCCAAGTCACCACAGACAATACCCAAAAGAAAGGGCATGCTGTGTTCCAATAAAACTTTATTTATGGACAATGAAATCCAATTTCATACGATTTTCATGTGTCAGAAAATACGATACTTCTGGATTATATCTGTGAGCCATTTAGAAATGCGTCGCTCCTGGGCTGTACCAGAAAAGATGGTGGGTCAGATTTGGCGGGTGAGCGGCAGTTTGCCATCCCTCTCCCGACATAAAGCACCTAGAGCAGAGCCTGGCACACAGTGGGCACTCACCACCCCCGGACCACGGCCCCGGCAACGAGAGCTGAGCCCCTGCGTGTGTTAACCACACGGCGCACACTCCATGCCCCACGTCGCGTTTAAACCTCACCTTGACTGTGTGAGGCAGGTAACGTGACCACACAGAGGCGAAAACAAAGCCCTAGGTCGGCAGAGGGACAGCGCTGTCAGAAATCCAGGTCCTTCTGTCGTGAGCTCTTGCTTCTGACCGTTACGAACTACTGTGCCGGCTGCCAGGACACAACAGGGAACCAGACCCACTCAGGCTCCGCTCCAAACACCACAAATCATGATTTAATTAATTTGAGACATTTGTTACAGAAAGCAACGGCTACAAGGAGGAACAAGGGTATTACACAGCCCACGGTGAGGGAGGTCCTCTGGTGAAGGGACACGTAGGTTGGGAACAGCAGCCATGTGTCTGGTGCTGTGCCAAGTGTCAAAGAGAAGAGGCTAGAAAAGGCACGTCCGCCCTGGCTCCCTACTGCGGGGGGCTCAGAGACGTGACGGTGTCCGATGCGGTGGTGGAGAGAGAAACCTGCCCAGCCTTCCCGAACGGCCTGCAGCAAGCGAAACAGCCTAGTCTATCTTAGGGGATACATCCTCGTAAAACAGGAAAACACATTCGTGAAGATTTAACCATGTTCATATTCACGGAAGCCCTGTTTGTAATAGTACAAGTGTGGAATTCATTAGTTCCCCCAGACCCTTAAGAAAAATTGGGAGGGCCTTTGCCCTTTCTGTGTGAACAATGGTGCCGCTGCGTGTCCCAGCAATCAGACGGTGAGGGGGCAGAAGTGGGCATGCCGATGTGGAAGGCCAGCCGTCGCGCATCTGGTAAGGCAGCTCTGTGCACACGAACGGGTGCCCTACCCTGCTGTGCCTAGGATGCATACGCATACACAGCGCTCCTTTCCGACAATCACCTCTGAAGGGTAACACAAGTCTTGCAGCTTCCTGCCCTTGCGTGTTTGGATTGGGTGATGTTTCTGGAATACATACTCGGTGCTTTGTGAGTAGAAATGAAGGGCAGCTGGTGGCCGGCAGGAGTTCAAGTCTCCAAAGCCGCTTGGCTTTGGTAAAGCAGAAGTACTATGTGTGCATTCAACAGGAACCTCCGTGGGGAGAGTCCGCCACGCGCCACGCTCTGGGATGTGCGCTGCAGAGGGAGGTCTGTGAGGCTGATGGGGCCCCGGTTTGGTTGCGGAGAACTGGTCAGGCGAACACGTCAGTGCACTCAGGGGTTGATGTCCCACGGTATTGGCAGAGGGACCATCAGATCCTGGGAAAGGCAGAGATCCTGTCCCAGAACATGAAGCATCCTCAGTGACTGCACATATGCTCGGCTAACAGTCTACTGGACAGAGGACTCCTGGGAGCTGGGAGCAGCCTCGTGTTCGGGCTCAACGTGAGGCCCTTGGCCTTTGTCTTTCTCATCCAGAAGGCCAACGTCCTCTCCGGGCTGCTGTGTGGAGCAGTTAAGTTTTGGGAAGCGTTCCTTAGCATCAAAGCTCTGTACACACGATGGGAATAACTTAATGCCAAGATCTGAACCCCTTCCTTCAAGGGTTGACAACCTGGAATTTCAGTCTTGATGGATGCCAGAGGATGGGGAAGAAAACATGTTTACAACGGAAAGACTCCACAGAGAAAGACAGTGAGCAGTGTGACTCCCCGTCAGCACACCCTGGCCAGCCTCCCCCCTTCTGTGCCTTCCAACTCGGCCAACGCCAAGGCAGCTCCTGACTTTCTGGAACACAGTGTTTGTAACCCCAAGGGTAGTCTGTACATTTTACATTGGAGACACTTTCTCTGTGGGATTTTGTTGACATTTGTTAAAGGGAAGTATTTAGGACCTATGGCCTTGAAAAGAAATCCTACATACATCTCACCTCTGCCATATGGAGGAGAAAAGGCTTTCTAGTGAGGTGCACAAAGGTTTAAATGCTGGCTCCTTCTGGAAATTGTTTATTATTTCCTACTTTCAGGATCATAGTATCTTTCCTGCAGGGTAATAATTGCAGCAACATATGTATAAAGCATATATATTCAATAAATGACAGCTGTTTTTTTTTGTTTTTGGTTTTTTTTTTTTTCTCCCTAGTGGGAAGACTCAGGGAACAACAAAACAGGGTCACATTGCCCAGAAGCTGTACCTTGGGGAAAATCAGCTCATTACGAAAGGGAGGGCTGGAGGCCCAGGGTGGTCTGGCCACCCAGAGCTAACCCTGACCTTGGCTCAGCCTGGAAAAGGTGAAGCGAGGAGACCACGTCTTCCTTGGTGGTGTGGGAAAGTTTAGTTGGACTGAAACTCCAAATATGAAAACAGCCCTGTGCTTTGCTTCACCTCCTCACCATCCCGAGATCCCAACTGTGTGTGAGTAGAAAGTACTGGGTTTTTCTGGAATGAAACAGGAAAGTGACTGAATCAGAGAATGAAGGTGGTAGCCAGGGGACAAGCCACCAGCAGAAGCAGCACAGTGTGGGTCCCAGGCAGATCATCCCAAAGCAACTGGGCAAGCAGGACTGGGATGGGGCCGAGGAGGGTCCATATCTCACCAGGACCTGCTGACACTCTGCTTCTCAAGGACAGGCTAGGGAACGGCTCCTAGAGTGAGGGTACCAGGCATGGGCCTGGAAAGGGCTCAGTCCAAATTCCAGCTGGGCACCAGCTCTCACATCCAACTTTAAAATTTTCTCGGAAACACGACCCAGGCCCAGGGCAAGGCAGGCTGCAAAGATGTACGCACAAGGAAATAACCTTAGAAGCGAGGCACTCTGGGCACTTGAGTGGTGCAGCTGGTTAAGTGTCTGACTGTTCGTCTCGGCTCAGTCATGGGATGGAGCCCTGCGTCAGGCTCCACGCTCAGCCTGGAGTCTGCTTGCCCCCTCCCTCCACTCGCGCTCTCTCAAATATATAAATAAATAAAATTCTTTAAAAAAGTGATGTACTCAATTTCATACACACACAGAGATTGTGCACTCATATGTATGTGTACACGTATTCACACAAATAATGACAGGTGCACTTAGGTGTGTGTAGACATATGCACAAATGCACGTGCACTCACACACACACGTATATGTGTACACGCACACCCACGTAACACACACGCACACAGGCATATCCTCACACAAGCTCTACTTTAGTACCGGTATTGTCCCCATCTTCCTGAAGAGGAGCCTGAGTCATGGAAACAATAAGAAACTAGTCACCCAGTCAGTCTGCGGCAGAGGCAGGCTCTGAAACAAGACGTCCACTTCTGTCCATGACTCTCTGTGGCTTTGGATCCCACACCAGTCATTGCCTAGCATCTACTTTAGATGGAGGGACGCCCAGGGAACACCACTTTGCCACCATAAAGACTGTGGGGCTGAGCCCATCACCTGCTTTCTTGTGGCCATACGGTAAGTCTCCAATGGAACCTCCAAAACCCAGGAACCGCCAAGCCTGGGCGTCTCTCCTACTGGTTAGTCCCACCCTGTTTCCACTCTGTGCTGACATACTGAATTCGAACTCCCCTTTTGTAAGAACTCACACTCAACCAACACCTCTGAACGTGTCCTGCAGCCACCCAGCAGCTTCTGTGTTCACGCAGAAGCCTGGCGAGAGGTTATCACTGTCATTGGGGTTTGTTTCCTTGTCCCACTGAAGCCAGCTACTTCCTCCAAGCTGGTATCAGGCAAGCCAGGAAGTTTCTCTTTCCCTGTAATCCATTGTATGTGGGAAGATCAGAAGGACCTGTCGAGCGCAAGGACGGAACCAGCTGGGCACGTGGAGATAGGGGCTGGCCCTTGCCTGACTTCCCCCAGCCCTTCTGGTCACTCAGCCAGTTCCGAGCAGGGGGCTGTGCTGACGGACAGTGAGGACAGCAGGAGACTTGCTACGATAATGAATCAGGAGAATTATCATCGCCCTGGAGAACCTCTGGGCTGCTCCAAAGCCAGTTAGGAAACTGACCTCACCCCCTTCCTGTCTCCTAAACCCACTGTCTCCACTCACCTAGGACCAAGGGATGGAATATTTCTCTATGCCCGGCCCAACAAAGCCTGCCAGAGGAGCCCGTGTGGGCGTCAGATGAGACCACCTCTCATCTCATGTCACGAAGGGGAACGTTAAGGCTGACAATCATACCAGTGGATAGAAAGTCTTTGGAGCACGAAAAGCCCCATTGTAAGTGCCAGGCGTGCAGTGGTTTGCAGACTCGCCATCTCCCGAAGCGACCCACACCCTAATCCCTGAAGCCTGTGACTATTTAAGTTGCCTGGCAAAGGCAAATTCAACTGGCAGAGGAAAAGAAAGTGAATGTGGCGATGTTAAAATAGAAAGATAATCCTGCATGATTTCTGTGGGCCCAATATAATCAGAAGCATCCAAAAACGGGAGAGGGAGGCAGAAGAGAGAAGCAGTCAGGGTTAGACGTGACTATGCGAGAAAGGCACAGACGGGGTTAGGTTGCTGGCTCTGAGAAGCAAAAACACTTATCCCCCGGAGCCGCACAAGGAGGCAGGCCTGTGTTCCTTGATTTTAGCCCAGTGAGACCCGAGCTGGACTTCTCACCTGTGGAATTGTGAGATAATACACCGTGCTGCCTGAAGACACTAAGTGGGTAGTAATTCGTTACAGCAGCAAAGGAAACCAAATATGTGAACCAACTCACTCAGTTAATCAACATTCTTACAATAACCCATGAAGTGATCGAATGGTATCTGCTGTGGCTGCAAGGGGGCCGTGTGACAAAACAGCCGCACTCTGGGCCAACGACAACGAGCACTGCTTTCTCGCTCACATGTCTGCCGGCAGCTGGGGGCTGGCTGGTACCAGGCGGGCACGTCTGCGCTCAGCTCCATACGAGGTGTGAATTCAGAATCTGCTCCATGTCTCTTGTCCTTTGTGGACTGCAGGCTGTCAGAGGCACGTGGTCACCATGAAAGCCACGCAAGCAAAGAAGCCCAACCCCGTACGATTTGCGTCTTCCCGTTACGCTGCTAACACCCCATAGACGAGAACAAGTCACATGGCCGAGATGGATGTCACTGCGGGGACGACTGCCCCTGCTCACCTGAAGGCCATGGCCACGGCCACGGCCACAGAGTCCACGTGTTAATTAGATGATGGGGGAGGAAAGCACTGGGACTGATTGTTCCATCTACCACAGAAAGGCACTACTGTCAGCATTCCAATTTGCAAATGAGGAAACCAAGGCACAGAGCCTCATCCAGGAACCCACCGCTAGTCAATAATGCAACCAGGATCAAAATCCGATCTGGCTTCTGAAACTTCAGAAGAACCTGCGGGTCAAGGACCTACTAAGTGAGGGAGCTAGGACACCATGGATCTAAACGTCACAGTCTCTGGGGCAGGAGGGGGTGCCCTCCGGGAGGTGGGTGGTTTGCAGTGATCTCCAGAAGTAAGAAGAAGACAGTGTCAGAGGTTGCCCATCGAAAGTACAGCCAGGCTGAATTGTTGGTCTCATCAGCACGGCCCTGCTGTCAGGGCCAGGCCTGGGGCCAAACCACCTTCCAGGGACGAGGTGCACAGGGAGCCAGCGTCCAGGATGAGCCAGCTGTCCATGGCCGTCACAGGACCAAACGTCCTTCTCCTCCTGCCTTGGAGGGGCTGGACCAGCTGCTCGACAGGCCAGTCTGCAAGAAGCCGGCATGTGGGCTCCTTGGAAAGTTGTGTGTCTGAAGGCCAGAATGAGGTAAAGGGGTGGTGAGAGATGCAGAGAGAAAGGGTTAGGCACAGAATGGTGGGGGGGGGGGTCAGGGAGCGAGGGAGGAGGATGCAAGCCGGGGAGAGGCAGCCGGAAGGAGGGGGACCGGGAGAGAGGCGGAGAGCAAAGCGATGTTTAGAATTCAACATTACGGAGAAATTTTATTTGAAGGCCACAGGCAGGGAATTCCTGGAAAGGGTCAGAAAGTCACACCAATGATTCTGGGCATCTGGGGTCACAGGGTGAAGGTGGCAGGTCCGTCCTGTCTGGAGACCCAGACACTCTTAGGGGCCTTCAGCTTTGTGGCATAGGCAGGGGGTGAGGTCACCAGAAGCCCACCACCCCTGGCCCTGCAACCGAAGTCAGCGAACACTCCAGTTATGGCGAGGGCATACTAAGGCTGGGAGGAGGCATGGGGGCCACCCTCTGTGTCCTCTGGGAACTCCGTCCCTAATCCTTGTCATCCAGCCAGGCCATCCCCTGCTGGGGAGGGGGGTCTGCTTCCTCCTAGCAACTTTTACCTGAAAGGGGTGTGAGGCACTCTCCCCAGAGACAAGAAGCCCACTAGGAGGACAAGAGCAGTGAAGACTTTGTGAGTCACCTATGAGCCCTTGCTCACCTCCCGGCGCTCCTGCACCACTGTGCAAGGGCGACAGCACTGCTCAAGTCCGTGCTAAGAACATTCTAGCTCAGGGAAGTGAGGGGCTTTCCATAGTCCCCAGTTAGTGACTATAGGGGGACCCTAACTGCAGTCCAGGTCTGCTGGGCTCATTCCAGGTCTCCCCGCCCCTGACTGTGCCACCATCCCTGGGCCTAGCACAAAAACTACAGTGAGGACCTCCCTGAGAGACGGGACACTGGTCCTTTGATTCATATGGCCATCCACTCACTGAGCATCCCCTCTGGGGAAGCGCCAGCAGGCTCTGCCAGAGGGCTTCAGAGCAAGGACCCTGGAGCTATGGTTTGGTTTTAAGATCTACCAGATGGGGCAGCTGGGCTGCACTACTTAACCTTTCTGTGTCTCGGTTTGCTGATTTGTAAAATGAAGGCAGTGACGACATCTATATGTCAGTAGGGTCTCATAAGGATTAAGTGGCTGGGTAAACATCACACCTAGAACCATGGCTGGCACATGGTCAATATGATCAAAGTACTGGCTCTCATTGTTCTTACTGCGGTAGATGAAATTGACCCCAACTTTGCACTTCTAGGAGTATGGTCTCATGAAGGAGGACAGGTGTGAAATAAACACAAATAAATGTTATCATGATAGATCACACTAGGAAGGAAAAGCAAGGACTAGTGGGAGGAAACAATGGGAGTGGTGAAGGTGAGAAAGCATGCAAAAATAGAGGGAATGAGCATTCCAAGCAGAGACACAGCATGTGCAAAGGCCCTGAGGTGGGCAGGAATAGGATGTATCACTCAGCAGAGGTCAGTGTGGCTGAAGAACAGTGAGCTAGGAGAGAAATCCAGGCCAATTCATGTAGAGCCCCATGGGGGATTTGGAGTTTTATCCCAAGAACAGAAATGGGAAGTCCTTGGTAGGTTCAGTGGGGCAGACACAATTTGATTCACATTTTGTAAAGATCGTGCTGGTTGCCAAGTGCAGAAGGGATTGCAGAGGGACAAGAAGGATTAATCCGGGAGTTGAATTTGGAAGCTCTAGCTATGAGCTATGGGGAGGTGAGGAAGATTTGGGTAGGAAAGTAGGTAGTGGACGAATAATAAACTTAACTGAAATCCCAGATGCTTGAGTCTCACGAGGAAAGAAACCCCAAGTCAGTCAGCCAGGATGGTCAGCTTGCCGGCTTCCTCCCACTGCGCTGGTCAGGGACAGGCTGTCATGAACTCAAGGCAACATCACGATCATCTGGGTTGGAACTTCCTACAACACCCCTCTTGGAGGACTTCACCTAACAAGGCCTGTGCCAGGTCCATGATGCAAAGTGCTGCTGACCTTGGAGCTGCCCCCTCCATCGTAGGAAGGGAGGCCATGACAGGGGGAATCTGCAGATTGGATAGTCTCGATCTTGACAAGGCCACTCATGGCATCTCGAGAGGGGGCCCCATGCTCTGATCTGGGGGCTGGGGGCATCCATCTGAAGGGAGGCATCATCTCCTTGGGCATGGAACTCTTCCCACACCCCCCAATCCGCATCAGGTTCTGAGCTGCCCATGGGGAGGGACCACATCCCTCCAGGTCTGTAGTCCATGACTGCCACAGACTCTTGGATAAGGAAACCTTACTGGAGGACAGGCTCCATAAGGACAGTCTCCGTTTTACACCTCCTTCCAAGTCCAGTGCCAAGCACAGACCTACTACAAGATGTGCGTTCAGTCAAATGTGGCTCAACCAAAGAACAAATGACTCTCCTCCATTCCCTCGGAGTCAACTGCTCAATCACTGAATCGTGGCCAAGCTGAGAATCAGGACGTACTGTAGCCAATGCCCTAGAGCAATCTACGTCATGCTGGGAAGTCAGACACAGGCAGAAAGAGACAAGGTCTATTCCGGCTGTCCAGACAGGGGGCACTAAGATGGAGTCCTTCCAGCAGAGGAAGTTGACTTCCAAGGCAAAAGAGCCCAGAGAGAAAGTGAATGATGGAATGGAATTTGAGCAGAGGCAAGGTTTGAGTATGCTGAGGGGCAGCCAGTTAGAGAGAGGGGACCCCTCACTCACTGAACACCCATCCCTGGGCAAGCCCCAGAGGGACTCTTCTCCAAAGAACCCTGGTGCTGGAGCTCACAGCCCATGTCACAATTGAGGACACTAAAGTTCAGTCTGGTTTAGGGACTAGCCCACGGTCACAGAGCAAGGAGCTGGTAGAGCAGGGGAGGAGCCCAGCCCTGTCTGTGGTCCCCTCAGGAGGAGACATGATCAGGTACAAAAGTCAAAGAAAGATAGTGGTTGGTTCAAAAGACAGGGGTGGACCCCGCGTGAGAGGCATCATCACAGAGGTGACCAGCACAGAATCACTGGGTGGGGCGACACTGAGGGGAGATTCAATGGGTGATAGGAGGAATGACTGTCTTTGATCGGAGAGGGACAAGGGCAGAACGGTGCTGTCAGAGAGCGGACCTGCTATCGGGAGGTGAGGAGAGAGCCCGGGAACCTCCGCACGCCCCACCAGAGGGCGGGGCTGGAGAGGCGGGGGAGAGGCGGAAGGAAGCAGGACTTGGGGCCAACGGGAAGGAAGTGAAGCAGGGGCAGGACTGCTGGCTGGAACAGGTCCAGGGAGAGGGAGAAACCACTTCTCCTTCCCTTTCGATGATGGCAAGATTATGACTGCAGAGCAGGGCTGCACAGGGCAGGACTTCCCAAAAATCAGGAGGGAAAGAGCTCTGCGCATGTGTCAGAAATGGAGCCTGCAGTCCCCAAATCATGTGGTCACCTCTGACCTCCTCTACCCACCCTGGAGCTTCATCTGCAGTGACCCTCGGGGCTCTCGGGGACCCTGCAGTGCCCCTTCCTCCAGATATCAGGGCAAAAGAGAGACACAGAAATCACGGAGATCCCAAGTGGCCAGAGACCGCAAAGGAGGCGAGGTTACCTCATGTGATGGGTAGAAACTAGGCTCAAGAGGTAAAGGACTTGTCTAATGTCACACAGCGGGAGGGACAGAATCAGGACTCAGATGCAAGGCCTTTGGTGTAGACCTTGCCCATGTCCATCTGGGACCCAGCAGGAGCAGCCGACGAGAACCCTGACCTTCCTCCCTTCCTGCCCACCCACCCCACCTCCCAAACAGAAGCCAGAGGGCCCAGGAGCCCCGTGTGGCATCCATCCTGTTGCACCCACATAGCACAGCCCCTCTGTGCCAGGACAAGGTGGAGGATGGGGGGGCATCTAGAGGGGGACAAGGAGGTCACGCAGCACCTTGCCCCTCCTACAGCCAAGACTGTGGCGGGTACTTGGGCCTGAGCTGCCTCCCCTCTGTAGAACCGTGGAGCAGAGGCCCCAGGCCTAGGCTCTGGAGCAGGAGGCCACCTGGCTCTCCGTCAAGGGTAAGGCCCCACAGGTGCTGGTGCTCTGTCTGTACCCCCAGCTGCTCCAGCGTCTTCACATCCTCTCCTTCGTTCCTCATTCACTTGGCCTGCCCTGCCCTGCTTCGATCATATGCAAAAATCTCCCAACGGTCTACTTCCAGTGACCAGGCAGGCTACTGGGAGTGGCTGGTTGTCATGCGGAAGAGACAGGGGGCCAGCTGATGCCTGGCACACAGCAACGTGCCCACCCTGAGCCCCCGGCCACCCCCCTCACGCCCCGCTTGCCAGCCCCACACGCTGAGGCCCGGCTGCCGGTAAAAAGAAAGGGCTCCTATCTCTGATTCCTCAGGGCCTCTGATAAGAAATGTCATCCCTCGCTGGGTAATATTACCACCAGATAAGAATCTCTATCAAGCTCAAACATATGGCTGGCTACAGAACACAGAGCCCAGCAGAGCAGGATAATTTATTTGCTTAAGCTGAAAGCCCTAGGCAGCCCAGAGAAGTACACTGAATAAAAGAGGAAGGAGCCAAATTTTAACCTCTCTGACTTGCAGAGGGGATTTTCCCGGGGAAGGCTGGGGCACCTGAGGACAATAGGGGGCCTCCTCACTTTGCTCCCTACAGGGAAACACTCTCCCCTGGTCTCCCCTCAAAGAGTACTTTCACTTATGCTAGCTATCAAAGCTACTCCTCAAGGCAACTTCAAGAGAAGCATTTTTTTAGCCTCCTCTTACAGACCAGGAAATTGAGATTCAGGAAGGTTAAGTAACCTGACCAAGGTCACACAGGCAGCCAAGCAAGAGCTCAGACTTAGACCCCAATGGATCTGACTCACCAGCGTGCAGCTGCTGGGTCGCCTGGCTCCCGGGACTAAATTAATCAATTGGGTCAGATGTGCCCAACTTGTCCGTTTCAAAGGTCCGCGGCAAGCCTCTCCCCATCCCCGGGTCTCTACAATCTGGAACGCCAAGGAAGCCTGGCGGGGCACAGAAATTCAAGGGAGAGAGGAGGGGGAGCCCAGATCAGTGGAGAGGTAGGAGCGACAGAACATGGTAAGGAGGGGTGCCGGAAGGACAGGTGGCTCCTTGGGGCGAGGTGGCTGTTGGCACACCCCACACTCTTCCAGGCCGTCCTTGCTCCATCAACACTGGTAAGGCTGAGAGTGCGTTTTGAAAGTGATTATCGTTTTAAGATGGTTCCACATTCCTTCATCAAGCCACTCGTTCTTTTTAATGGCTGCATAGTGATCCATTCCACGGACCCAACTTCGAACTGAGGGGCTTTAAGGATGGTGTCTCACAAAGACGCATGGACAGTTCCTCTGGGTTTCACCTGTCCATGAACTGCATATGATACTACAATGAAACTACAAAGCTAGAGACCTGATGCGTATGATACTACAATGCTAGATACCTGATGCACATTTGTTGGAAAAGGGGCAACACCAGGGGTGGATCCCAACATAAACTATGGACTCTGGGTGATGATGACGTGTTAGTGTACATTTGTACAAGCGTCCCAGTCTGGTGTGGGATGCTGATAGTGCATCCGTGGGGACAGGGTGGATATGAGAGTTCCCGCATTTTCTACCCAATTTTTCTCAGGCCCTAAAACTGCTTTGAAAAATAAAGTCTGTTTAATGATAATAAAAACCAATCGATCATACAAGTGTGAATCACAATTGGCTCAGTTGTATTCTGTTAACTGCTGACTTTCTTTTCCCCCGAGTTTGGGTCAGTCTCTCCTGCTTCTTTATGTATCCAGTAATCTGATTAAAAACGAGGCTTCGGGTGTCAATAAATAAATAAATCGTCTTATCACTTGCCACTTCTGCAGTATTGAGATGAAGATGCTATTCACACCGTCTGCACCTGGGCAGGTGAATTCCTAGAATTCACCCAGTGTCTTAGAAACTCCGTTTTTTCTCTCCTCGTGCAGCAAAGTCTCGACACTGAGCATCGACAAGCTGGGGGCTCCTAGCATGCCCACCCTTCTCAGACCTCAGTGGGACTTGCTAAAAGGGCCTGACTAATCCCCGGTGAGCACCTCCTGCCATTTCCACAAAAGCATATGAAGAAACAAGCATATTTCCACTTCTGGTTGCCAAAAACCCCATTCTTCCTGCCCCTGGTGGGTTCATTCTGGAATCAAGCTGAACACTAAGCAACACACCAACCTCTCCTCATTCAGGCCATTCCCAGAGCCGGTCAGCATTCTCCTTTTCCTTCTGGGCCCAGAGATGTTCAGGAATGCAGATAGCCCAAGGCTGGAGAGAGGCAAATCTCCATAGGAGCTCAGGACGCCGCTAAAATCACAGCCTGACAACCTAGGAAAACACAGTAAATATCAATTATGCCTTTTGGAGCCCGAGGCACCTTGAAGAAAATCATCCATTACAAACAGAAAATCCTCTGATAGTCAGAAGATAAAGAACACTTATCTCCCTGGCTGAAATGAAGAGGAACCTAGAGGTTGATATCCACTGAAGATGGCAGTGGATGCTGAGGGGCACACAGACATGAGTACGGCAGACCCCCTTTCTGTTCTAAAGGAGTCAAGACCCACTGGAGGGTCCTGAGAGAAAGGCTGTGATCCATATGGTCATAGAGGGAGGGACCAAGAGCTTTGGGAATAAAGGGACAGGAGGCACAAACTCTTGCCGCACAAGACAGAGAAGAGGCTATTTGAGCTAGGTATTGAAGAGTAGGGGTCACCAGGCAGAGAAAGGGGAGGGGACTTTCAGATGTCTTAGCATCATGTGTGACATGGAGTATGAAAGCTTGCCCAGGGGCCAGGCGGTAAAGGATAACCCTCAAGCTATGTTAAGAAGTTTCGCTTTCCTCTACAGATGGGATGGGAGTCACAAGAGACTGCTGAGCAGCAGAATGGTAGATCATCACCATGAAGGGACCCTCGGCCACAGGGGACTCAGTATACACGGCTCCCAAGTCATTCTGCAAAGCAGCAGACATAGTGGTAAAACCAGTAGCCTCCAGAGCCAGCAATCTGTCTTCAAATCTCAGCTCTGCCACCGCCAGGTTGCGCAAGTTGCTTATCTAGTCCAGTGTTCCCATCTGTGAAATGGGTAACAGCAGCAGAAGCCTGTTCTTTGTGCTAGCGTGTGGACGGTGAATGGGATAAAGCTGGTATATGTAAGGTGCTCAGACCAGTGTCTGGCACAGGACAGGGGCACAACACATGACAGTCTGGGGGTGCTGCTCCCATCAACCTTGTTCCCCGTTTCCTCTTTCAGCATTGCCCTTTCTTTGGAGACAGGAGCTGCCCTGAATCTGAGTGAAGGTGAGCAGGCTTAAGTCCTGGTTTTGCTCAAGGAGCGCTGGAACTCTTGTCTGAAATAGACTTTGAGGACTACTGGCTTCTCACGAGCTTCCCAGCATCCCTGTAGCAGGTGCTGTCAGATGGGCTCTCAGCACGGCTGTGCCACAGAATCACCTGGCAAGGTGTTGTAACTTCAGTGCCCAGGCTTCACTCCAAAGTCAGAATCTTTGGGGGTTGGGGGAGGCAGGAGCGGGGCATTCCTGCCACACGATTCTTCATTTCCTCAGGTGAGTCCAACGTTACACCCCATCTGAGAACAACGGATCTAAGGGCCGAACTGAACAAGGAAGGGAAACATGGCAGCATTCGGGAAAGTGCCACCACCTTCAGTTGGGTAATCTCCGAAAGGCACCTAGCTCCCTAACTTTCTGCTTCCCAACGCTCAGGGTGATGCCTGGGCGCCTTACCTTCTCCGGGGATGCCGCACTGACTAGCGAACTTGAAAGTGCCCTGGGTCATGATGACCGTGACAGAGCTATCCAAACCCTTCTGGAAGGAGGCAGGCCAGGGAACACCAGAAAAGACAGCCACTTAGGGACATGCGGTGGAAAAAGCGTGGGTGCGGTGCACAGACCTGGTCACTGGGTAGGCTCTCAGGCAAACCACCGATACTACTGCAGACCCCAAGCCTTTTGTCTTCAACTTTGTCCACGGCAGGCCAGGGATAAGACTGATCTGCCCATCAGACCAGGTGTCTGTGAGGTGTAAGCAGGAAGACACAGGCCACAGCATGAAGGGTCAGGCTCTGGTAAAGAACTTTATTTCACATTTCCTAGGTCCTCCCTGCAATGTGGAAAGTTCCAGAGAGAGAAATGCCTCCTTCCACAAGTGTTGTAACGAGGGTGGGGAGGAGACAAGGAGCGGTGCTGACCACATGAAAGCTTTGTTCCTGGCAGGCTGGAATGGAACCTGTCAGGGCCCAAGTGGGAATCAGTGATAGGCCAGGAGGGCGGGGTGGGGCCCAGGGTGGCTCCAGGGAGACGTTAAGATAGGAAATGTTATCTGGGAACAATGGAACCAGGACCGTTGTCCTGGCCTAGATCTGACAAGCCGGGATAAGACTCCAGGAAACACGTCCCTCAACAACTGGCCAGAAATGGCCCCAGCAGACCCCTGGCCCAAGCCTGGTTTTGCATTCATTCTCGCGTGTACCCTGAAGTGGGCATACAATCACCATGTACCAAGAACTGGGTTTGTTAGAGGTGGGGATGCGGGGTGCCTGGGGGGCTCAGTCTGCTAAGCCTCTGCCTTTGGCTCAGGTCACAATCCCAGGGTGCTGGGATCGAGCCCCCCATTGGATTCCATGGGATGCCAAGGTGTAAGGCGTGGTCTTCTCCCTCCGGAAGGACAAAGACAAGGCAAACAAAGAAGTAACATTTAGATACAACACTATGAACTAAAATGTGACAACACAATAGCCATCCTGCGCTGCTGGCCAACTACACATCAGTCAGCATGCTTTGTGTTTTCTCTTTAAACAGTCTCAAACCCTCAGTGTCCCCTCCAAATAGGGGTACTAGCTCCATCCTACAAATAGGGAACCTGTGGCTTCGAGAGGCTAGTTACTGGATGTAGATCCCACAGCAGTTAAGAGGCGGGAAGCACGTCTGGATCCAGAACAGGGCTACTCCTAACCCTCGGGCCCCTTGCCCACGGCTCAGCATGACAACCCAGGGTATCTTCTCTCACGCACCTCTTCCCAGCACAGCGTCTGCATCTGGAGACAGTTTACGCACCATAAGCAGCAGACCAGAAACACAATCAGGCACAGCACTCAGCCTCGGCTTAAGGCTCAATATGAATTGGAATGCAAATAAAACAGCATCGCAAGAGCAGAGGTGTGAGGTGTTGGACATCACAGACCCGGGCCTGAGGCTCCGCCTTAGGATTTATACCTCCCTGAACTTCAGGGCCCTCATCTTAGAAATAGGAACATTACGAGGCATCTGGGTGGCTCAGTGGGTTAAGCCTCTGCTTCGGCTCAGGTCATGATCTCAGGGTCCTGGGATCGAGCCCCGCATCGGGCTCTCTGCTCAGTGGGGAGCCTGCTTCCTCCTCTCTCTCTGTCTGCCTCTCTCCCTACTTGTGATCTCTCTCCTCTGTCAAATAAATAAAATTTTAAAAACAAGCAAAAACAAAAACTGTTGAAGAACTTGCTTCTGGGGATTCACCGTGATGTGTTTCTTCTCTGACTTCCCATTGGATTGGAGCTCCTGAAGGCCAGGCCTCAGGATTCTGCCCCTACACCTGGCAGCATGTTTGATGAATGGATCCACAGGTGGATAGAAGCAAGGAAAAGAGAAAAGGAAGAAGGGAGAGAGAGAAGGGAGAGAAAAGGAAGGTGTGAAGTGCAGGGTTAAAAAGAAAATGCCTATGGGATGAAATCATGGGAAATAGAGATAAAAGGGAGAAGAGGATAAATGTAAAATGCCCACAGAACAGCCGAAAAAACTATGGAATACTATGCAGCAGCTAAAAAAGAACACAGACACACACACACGTATACACCCACAAAAGACCTGTAAGAGATATTGTTCAATGAAGAACGAGTATATTGAAATACTTGATTGTCTGCAGCTCAGAATGCTCTGCAGCCCGTGGAGCCAGCGGACCCAGGGCTGCGGGGGTGGGGGGGAGGTGTGTAAGTTCCACGGAGATCAGCTGACCCAGCCCACTGCCTCAGGCTGACATTTCCGCCCACGATGAAAGGAAGGCCATGCCCTCTCTCTGGGGCTCTAGGCCACAGCAATCTTGTGATTCAGCTTCCAGTCTAGCTTTGCCCCCCACCCCAGTTCCTTGAAAATACTTGTACTGATTTCAAGACAAAATAACTGGAAGGAGCTTCGGTCACCTCCAGGGTTCCCGCCTGTGGTAACTCATGAAGGACCACGCCCTCCCACTGAGCTGTAAATGAGGACCTATGGGCTCTGTCTGGCTACAGGTTTCACGCAGGGGATGTTGTATTTCTGAATTCGTTGTCCGCATCTAAAATTCAGGAAATTTCATTACAGTACATAGTCCAAAAAGTAACTCGGCAGCCATGATGCCACACAACACAGTAGCTAGCTGGGTGCTGGGGCGGGTGGGGGGTTGCTTATTCAGGCCTGCACCCTCCCTCTGGCCACCATCTCATCCCTCTGAGATCACCCAGCCCAAACTCATCAAAGAGAGAGGTCAGGAGACATACCCAAGGTCACACAGCAAGCCAGGGGCGGGAGGCGATCAGAACTCCATATTCCTCACACAGAGACCTGTGTCTCTTCTGGCTGCCAGTTTGAATCAGTTGCAGCCTTAGAAGTTAGATGATCCATTGACATGTGGCTAGAACAAGGCTTCTGGGGTCAAAGTGCAGCTCAGGCAGCAGCAGGATACCTCCTACCACACGGTGACCCAAACACACCATAATCAGCCCAGGCCTGGTCATCAGGAGGACTCTTGCTCAATGTTATTCTTTGCTTCATGGTTTCCACATCCAGAGGAACAATACTTCCCCAAAAATCAATTGTCCCCAGAAACCTACCTACAGAGTTCTTGGAAAATATGGGTTAAACATTTTGCCGCACCCCCGCCCCCCACCAAAAAAACAAAACAAAACAAAACAAAAAAAAACACAAAAAAACAAGGAACAAAGAGGGTGAGGGAAATTCATCAGCAGGGTCCTGCACTTTTCATTATTCACACCAAACGTTTTTCAAGTCACCAAGTTCAAATGCCCCTGTCCCTTGGGGCTGCAGAACTATTTTTACCAACCCTTACCAGTAAGGAGGCTCCACATGTTTCAATAAATGGAATTACTCAGTATCAGGAGACACAAAATGGCTTCGAGAGGCTGGGAGGTCAGGGGAACTGAAAATGTCCGGGAAAGAAGATGCCGGAATAATCAATTTCTGACACAGGAGAAGGAAGAGCTGTGTGCCATGCCGACGCCCAGAACACTGGGGAGGCTGACACATTGCAACAGATCAGTCAAATAATAAATAAAGGTCCCCTGGGGATCATTTCCCAAACTTCCCGAACAAAAAAGGAGATAGAGGGCAGCAACCAGTCCTGGGGGATGTCAACACATAGTAAGTGGTCAGTATATATTAAACACACACACACACACACACACACACACACGCGCGCGCGCGCACATGCTGGAGAGCCCAGTGGTCTGCTCCTGTCTGCTCACACTTGCCCTCTTGGGGATCGCACCAGTCTCTTGGTTTAAGTAATAGGACTCCAAAATACTTCCAAAAGGATACTACTATCCTTTTACTCCATGCATCAGTCCAGGTTCTTCAGAGCAACAGAAACGTAAGTAAGGAACTGACTCACTGAGGTATAGAGGCTGGGAAGACCCCGGGATCATGACCTGAGCTGAAATCCAGAGCAGGACGTTTAACCGACTGAGCCTGTCAAGGAGCCCTCTGACACACAAAGTTAATCTTCACATTTCAGATGCACATATCCAGCTACTTCCTGAATATCTCCCTTTGGATGTCTGATGAACATCTCAAACATAATGAGTGGACTCCTACCTGCCAAACAAACAAAACACACATTTCCTATCCCCTCATTGATCCCCTAAAAAGAATGAACGGAACACGGAACTTCACTCTCTACTTGCTCAAGGTAAAACCCTAGGATTATCCTTTATGGGATACTCTGTATCCAAGCCATCAGCAAATGCTACATTCATGATACCTTCGTATCTGATCCCTTCCTGTGATTTCTTCTGCTACCATGTACACACTATTGTCACTCCTTCCCTGGATTTCTGCAAAAGCCCTGGGTTTCTGCCAGAGCCTCCTAACTGGTCTTCCTCTTCCCACCTTTGCTACCCTTGGTCAATTTTCAGCAGAGTGGCTGGAATGAGCCAGTTAAAAGCAAGTCAGATCTGGTCAGCAGCCTCCAATAGCCCCAACTCAATAGAGAAGAGCCAACGCCCCCTGCCCCACCCTCTCTGAACCATTTCATCCCTGACTCTCTTCTGTTTTTTGTGGCTCGCCTGCCTTTTCCCTGGGGGGAACGCCTGCCCATCTCGCTGTGCCCACCTGGGGCATTTCCTGAAGCCTAGCCAGCACCACCGGCCTTACAACCAAGCCAGGACCCTGAAGGCATGAGTACGGAAGCTGGAGGACAATGTGGGTGGCAGCCATGCCCAGTGCTAACTAAAGGAGAGGAGGGTACAGGCGGGGATTCGCGTCTTTGAAAGACTTCCAAAGGCAGCTGGTGTGGCTTGTTCTCTGAAGTGCATTTTAAGAGAAGAATCAAGGGGCTTCCAGGTAAGGAGAGGCGGGCGGAGGGAGGAAGGGGAGAGGTGAGAACCTGTACAGGTGCACGGCAACCTCTGAGCGCTCGCTGCCGTGAGATGGCCGGGCCACACATCCCCGGCTGGGGGGGTCCCGGCAACAGACACAGGAAGAAAACACTGCATTTGGTCATGGCCAGGAGGAACCAGTGGGATGGCGTGGCAAGGAAGCCGGCCACCCCCCTCCCCTCCTCCTGTGCCCCTTCCCCCTCTGACAGGATCTGAGGACAAAGGTTCCAAGTCGGCACGGTCCCTTCCGTGTTTTGAGGCATTAGCTGAAGACTTAGGGACAGAGAGAGGAATCAACATCTTTCATCCTGCAGAGCGCGAGAGGCTGCCTTCAGAGGACCTGCCCAGCCACTCAGCAGGGCGGTGAGGTCCAAGGTCCCTCTGGGGCCTTCTCTCACGGGGCCCAGTGAGACTGGCCCTCACCCCTCTCAGAAACACCTCTCGGTTAGCAGGACACTGTCTGCTACAGAGCGTGTTCTAAGCCATGACGAGACTCTCCCTAGAGGGGCAACTGGTGGGAACAGGGCTCTGAAGGGAACCAAGCTAGGGCTGAGCCGGAAGACCGGCGAGAGGGTGACCTGATTACTTACAGGGTCTTGCAGTTCCAGAGAGCCCTGCCCTCGAGCCCAGCAAAGGGCCGCGCCTCTGTCTCAGCACTGGGCACTGCGGGGATTTCGACTGTTTCTCCCACAGCCTCCTGATGGTCCCCACGGGTCCTGTTCCTGCCGTGGCCACAGGCGCTGCTCCCACGGCACCCTTGCACCCCGAGAAGCACCAGCCCCGTGGCGCGCGCGGGCTAAATCTGCACTGAATAATAACGCCCCTCGGGCGCACGAGAGGGGGACAGGATGGAGATTCCTGGAGAAATCCGGAGCTCTAAGGAACCGTCCACAGACACTGGATCCAAAACGTGATTTCAGGCGGTGGAGGAAGTCCCTCTCCGGGATTCGTCACTGCGGGTATTTGGGCTGTTTTTCAACTGGTCAGAAATTCTACCGGAAACTGCACCTTCTGTTTCATTTTCAGTAAGTCCAGAGAGCTCCCCAAACGTCAAGCTCCTTTGCTTGATACCGGCCAGAATGTAGTACTAACTCAGCCCAGTTGCAAGGATCAGAGACACCAATGGGGGGATTATTTTTAGGTAAGAAAGTGGGTTTTAGGTAAGAAGGTGGGCCAAGGACTCCCGGACAAGTGACGCCTGCTTATTTGGAACGATTGTCTGAGACGAGGGCAAATCAGTACAAGGGATTTCGGGAGTTGCAAAGGTGGGGCCTCGCTGGGCTACACCAGGGGTTCCTAATGGAGGACGCGGTTGTCCCTCACCCCCCCAGGGAACATCTGGCAGTGGCCAAAGGCATTTCTTTTTTTTTTTTTTTTAAGATTTTATTTATTTATTTGACAGAGAGAGATGACAAGTAGATGGAGAGGCAGGCAGAGAGAGAGAGAGAGAGAGAGAGAGAGAGAGAGAGGGAAGCAGGCTCCCTGCTGAGCAGAGCCCGATGCGGGGCTCGATCCCAGGACCCTGAGACCATGACCTGAGCCGAAGGCAGCGGCTTTAACCCACTGAGCCACCCAGGCGCCCCGCCAAAGGCATTTCTGATGGCCTGACTAGGGACCGCTGCTCAGCGTGTATAGGCTGGAAAGGAAGGGGTATGTCTTGTGAGCCTGAACACATGCACGAGAGAGTTACTATAGAATCAAAAAGGATGATGAGCAAGAAGGGACCCATCCAGGTCCCACGTGAAAAATCTGTCCATCTATACACACGCTAGGCAGAGCTCCTTCGGGCACTAGCGCTGGCAGTCAGGAGCAAAAGGTACTGCTTTTGCTTTGGGCTCTGTTACAGGTTGAACTGTATCCCCCCAAAAGATATTCTGAAATCCTAACCCTGAGTACCTATGAATGTGATCCTGTCTTGAAATGGGCTCTTTGCAGATGCTATCGTGTTGAGTTAAGGTCATAGCAGGATTTAGTGTGACCCTAAACCCAGGGACTGGTGCTCTTAGGAAGAGAGAGAGGTGCAGAGACTCACACACACACACAGACACACACACACACACAGGAGAGAAGTCCAGGATGGAGTCCACAAGCCAAGGACCCGAAGCTATAGGATTCCTGGCTACACCAGAATCCAGGAAGAGACAAGGAAGGATCCTCCGCTAGAGCCTTCGGAGGGAGACTGGGGTATTCCTAACTTGATTTGGGACTTGCCTTGGGACTTCTGGCCTCCAGAACTGTGAGGGAATGAAATTCTGTTGTGTAAGCCAAGTTTGTGGTGCTTTGTTATGGCCACGCTGGGACACCCACATGGGCTCTAACATCCTGAGTAGATTCTTTGGAAGAAAGGAGAGGGGAGCGTCAGCCAGGATTCCTCTACTAAAAGTTCTCCCTGGAAGGTGATGATCCTGGCCCTCGTCCCCAGCCCCTGGCTGAACCACCTTCATCCTCCCTTGTGACCCCAAGGACCAGATGTCCACAGACTCCAGTGCCACTTAAAAATCCAGAGTCTGGGCAGGGTGGACAGCTGCCAAGGGCTAATGAGCACACCGGCCCAGTGCAGTAAATACCGCTGGATGACTGATGGACTCGTCAGTAAGTGAGATGGGTGAGCATGGAGGAAGCTCTCAGGGTTAATTAGCCGTCACCTTCCTGTCTACAATCAGCAGGGATTTCCAGATGGACCCCTAAGACAACCCTCACTGCACAGTACACTCAGTAGATCTGCTCTCGGGCTCTCTGTCAGGGGGGATCAGGGCAGCTGCAGGGCCAAACATCATGGTGGGGAAGACTGGGAGGCGCCCGCTCAGGCAACATTTTGCAATGTTCGCCCCTATCTGTGCACCGTGCATGACAATTACAGAAATGCAGAGGAGCAGGAGCCACTCCCACACTTGCAAGCTGCAGGAACTCAGCCCTGTGAGGTTCGGCGCTTGCCCAGGGACTCACAGTGAGGTAGGGAAGTGCGAGCTCCCACGACAGACCCCCATTCCTTCTCTCCTGCACCACACAGAGTAAGAGGAATGCACGGCGGTGGCTGATGGACTCTGCACTCTTACAACCACGTGACGGAAACCATAGCAGGAAAGCAAATCTCGCCAGTATCTCCCATCATGCTGGCATGAAAACTTGAAATTCCCAAAGTGGCCTTTCTGGAAGTCATCTACATGCCCACGCATTTGCACATTGTACTCATATGAGATGATGTGCTCTGCCTGCATCACTCAGCATGTCATTTCGAGGATCTCAAAATGCTCGTTTGGCACTCATTCGACCAATTTTATTTAACACCTGCTATCTGCCAGGCGCCTTCATGGGCAGTTAAGACAAAATGGGAGCAAAAAGGACACTGTCGCCCCCAAAGAAGTAAGGGAAACAGACCCTAATTCAACAACCAAACGATGACCTTATTCGAAACTATGGTAAGTCCTACAAAAAGACAAAGTGTTGAGCTCTAAGAAAGCTTGTAATAGGAACTTCAAAATGATAATTTTAAGGGTCTTAAAATATTGGACCAGGTGGATAATCATATTTATCTCAACAGTCTCCATTCAATCAACTTTGGTTTCAACTTTTCATTATCATAACTGAAGTTACTCTGAAATATCTGGAAATGAAATATCACGATGTCTTATCATTTACTTGAAAATATTTTGGAAACAAAAAAGATGAAGTAAATAAAGCAAACGTTTGTAACTGTTAAAACAGGGAAGTGGTGTATATAAGTGCTCATTATAGCAGTCTCTCTACTTTCCTAGATGTCTGAAATTTTCCATCATCAAAAGAAATAATAAAATCATGATTTAATAGACATTTGCACAAAATAGGCTTTTTTTCTTCCTTCGAACTATCCCCTTAGGATACAACTGGCAAATGAAGTAATGGCATGAAAAGATGCAGATACCGTCAAGGTATTTCTGCATCCTACGCTAACAAAACCCATTCCAAACATCCTACCAACTGCCACGGGCACCCCATCCACACACCTGCTGTCCTCTGGCCTCATTACAGCAATGGATGGCAATGATGAACTTGTTTCCTCATTTAATTAGTGTAAATAGGTAAGGTCCATTGTATTTTACATTGCTCCCATTTTCCAGTGAAGCATCTGAACTGCCTTTTATAACATCAGCGAGCTGCTTAGAGTGCAAAAAGGAGGGTCTGAGGAGTCAGGAGGATCCCAGGTGAACCCTAGCTCCTCTGCCCCTTAGGTAAATGCTTTGGCAAATACTTAAATTTCCGGGCTTGAGGTTGCTTCACCTGAGAAATAGGGGTGAAAAGTCTGCCTGAGAGGGGGAGGCAGGGCTTCATGGGACAGCCTATGAGACGCCCTGAGACAGCCTGGGGACACAGCAGGTATTCACTGAACCGCCTAGCACCTGCTCTGTCCTGGAGCAGACTGCACCCCTCTCCCACTGGCCAACAGAACCTCACAGCAAGCCCTGGTCTCATGCTCCGGTGTGAACACAGGGGCTGTGTGTCGTCACCTCTCAGAGAGCGTCACGTAGGCACAACAAGATGAAGGGCCCGGGACCGAGAATCTGGGCTGGCTGGTGGCTCCCCATCTTCGTGGGCTCCTTAGCCCAGCTGGTACATATGCTAAAACTGCAATGAGCTCTGCCCTCTAGATGGATGCATCTCACGACCCAGATGTTGCCAGGCTGCCTGCTCGCTCTCCAACACCCCTGCTGATGTGGCGGCAGGAATGCAGGCAGACTCTGATGACAACAGGGAGACAAAGACACATTATTTCCAGTGGTGGGTAGTGGGGTACAGGGCCGGAGATACCCTACAGCAAAACAAATGAATGCAAACCCTTCCTCTTTCCCCTAAATCTATTACAGAACCAAAGAGTATAAACTCCAAAAATCACATCTGGGATCACCCCTTACTCTCTGTGTGACCACAGGCAAGTCAGCCTCTCTGTTCCTCAATTTTCCCTGGTGCAAGCGGCGAGAATGATCCCTCACCTCTGAATCGATGTGTGGGATTAGAGAAGAAAGAGTGTTACTCAGTCACAGCGCTACAGAGCACAGTCTGTAATATGGGCACAAGGGCTCCAACTTCTCAGGAGTGTGGCTGCCACAGAGCCCCCCTGGAATGCCTGGTTCTGAGCAGCCTGAGCTCCGCCCACTGCCTGGGGTTCCTCGATCTCTGCACCCCTGGAATGGTGCAGCGGACTCTGCCATGAGAAAAGGGGTCCAGGTGGCCTGTTGTCAAGTGAGAATCCCAGCAGGGGTCTGCAACAGACCATCCCGAGCAGCATCAACACCTACTGTGCCAAGGAAGGAGCCCGAACCCGGGACGCCTGGATAGCCTGTGGCAGCTCCACACACTCTGCTCACCCCTACGATGCTGAGCACATAGCAGGGGTGAGATACATATTCAAGAGTAGCTTAAAAGGAAAAACTGGGCATTTCTGTAAATTGCATTACCTTGGGAAGATCAGGTGACAAGAAAACCCATGACACCTGCTGGTCCCACCATTCTCTATCAAAAGGGCCAGCTCAGGAGCCTCTCCAGCTGTAACCCTGCACTTGGGCAGCCCCACTGGCACCCCCACACCCAGCATCCTGCTGACGAAGGAGGAGGCACATGGCAGGGATGAGAAGCTTTGAAAAGTGATGTACCAAAAGGCCCCTCAACCGATGGAAGGTGGAAACAGACTTAAGCCATTAAGCCAGGGCTTTGGGACTCCAGGGATCTCGCTCTGAACCACTGAGCCACTATGGGTTCCTTCATCATCATACTATATGGCAATGATCTGTCCTATGAGTTTCCCTGTTGCTGCTGTAACAAATCACCACCAACCTCATGGCTAAAAAACAGCACAAATTCATTCTCTTACAGTTCTGAAGGTCGGGAGACCAAAACAAGTCTTAAGACACTAAAATCAAGGGGGCAGCCAAGCTGGTGGTTCCTTCTGAGGCTTCAAGGGAAAATATGGTCCTCATGTCTCCCGCTTCTAGAAGCTGCGGGCATTCCTGGGCTCCTGGCTACATCATTCGGTTTCCACGGTCACAGGGTCACATTTCACTCTGCTTCCTTCTCCTAGGAACACTTGCGATTACATTAGATCTGGGTGCCTGGGTGGCTCAGTTGGTTGGGCAACTGCCTTCAGCTCAGGTCGTAGTCCCAGAGTCCTAGGGTCAAGTCCCGTGTCAGGCTCCTTGCTCAGCAGGGAGTTTGCTTCTCCCTCTGACCCCTCCCCTCTTGTGCACTCTCTCGTTCTCTCTCAAATAAATAAATACATAATCTTAAAAAAAAAAAAAAGGATTACATTAGCTCCTTCTAGATATGCCAGGATAATCTCAAGATCCTTAACTTCATCTTTTCTGCCAAAATCCCTTCTGCCTTACAAAGTGGCAGGCACAGGTTCTGGAGATTTGGATGTGGAGATCTTTGGGGGCCCATGATGGGGCTAACCACGGGTGTTGCTCTATCTTTGTCCCACACCACTTGTCACCCTTCCTCCTAGCGCCAGCACATGGCGTGATGCCCGCTAGACGGTAAGTGCCCAGGAAATGCAGAAGAAGGGAAAGCAGGGAAGAAGAAGGGAAGGCCCGGCGTGGGCACACAATCCTAAAGTCTGCATCCGTCCCTGAGCCCCCACAAGGGCGAGAGTGAGCGGAGGTTTCACTAGCAGCTATGCTGCCACTGGGCACACTTACAAACTGCCAAGTATCGGCTCCTTACAGGCCCAAGGACGGAATCCCCAGTGTGCAGTGTGTTTGCTTTCCCGTCCCTGTGTGTTCCCACAGCTACTGCTGTCTACACAGCAGGCCGGGGGCAGCAGGCAGCTCCTTCCTGCGGATTTCCTGGGAATCCAGGCAGGGCTGGAGCGGCCAGCTGGCTCGCTGCTGTGTTCGATGCGGGCACTTTCACTGCCAAAGAAAGGACACCTCCGGAAGCCTCCAGGTAACTGCCGCTTTGCCACAAAAAGCCTTGGGTGCCCACCCCACCCCCGCCCCGCCCTCCTCTCCCCTGCCAAGAAACGGTAGAAATGGTCCCTTCTCAGGACAAAGCCTGTGGCAGTGAGAGCTGCAGCTCAGCCTGAGCTTTGCCAACAATGATCTCTATTCTTCTCAGCCATGGGGTGGGGGGAGGAGGAAACGTTTGTTTCCGCGTTCATTTCACAGGTGTGGAAACAGAGGCACAAGGCAAAAGTCACCAGCTGGGAAAAGGCAGAGAAAGGATTTCTGAGTCTGTCGAGTTCTCAGGCTGGGCTCTTTCCGAGAGGGCGCAGATCTGCCAAGCGTGAGGGTTAAACTGTGTCCCTGGAGCCACAGGCTTTGTCTGCAGCTGGTGTCACAGGAGGGCTTTCCAGCTTCTAACTCGGAGCTAAGGATGTGGAGCCCAAGCCCTCTGCTGACGCAACAGTAACCCACTTGCCGTCATATTCAAGGAGTCACTCTGCTCAGGGAAGTGACCTCTACACGTGCTAGGCCCAGGGGCGGGCCCTGGGGACAGAGAGATGATGGAGCTACTGTCACTGTCCTCAGAGGGCTTGGTGGACAGACACACACACACACACACACACACACACACACACACAGATAAACCTGACCAGTGCTGGCAGAGCTCTGTGGCCCGGGACAGTGTCCTGCTGAGGCCGCACCCTGACACGGAGGTCAGTGGCCCCAGCTGTGGGGGTGAAGCCCCTTGAAGCCCCATGAAGCCCCAGGAATCACAGTACTGACTTCCCCCCTTACATGAAGTGCCAGTTTTCAGGACGTTGGGCTCTGCTACGAGGTCCTGAAGGATGAAGAGCTTTCCAGGGATGAAAGAACACTCGAGTTCTTACAGGCCGAAGGGGATCTTCTTCATAAACCTTTAGCTCACTGGGAAAAATACACAGCCGGGTTGATGGTTGGCACACACGATGCAGAGTGAGTGAAGGGCGGGAAGAGGGAGGAGGGAGAGGAGGAGGGAGAGGAGGAGGGAGAGGGTGGCCTCTTGTTTGTGTCTTCCCTGTTGGAGGCTCTGCACTGGGCCTTTCTCAGGTCAAAGGTCAAGGCAAAGAGAGGCCCAGATGGTGATGCCTCCTCCAGCTAGGGAGGTGAGGTCAAAGTAGGTGGTTGCCCAGCCTTCCAGTCTGGCCTCCCAGCAGTCCCCTCAGACACGCGCACCTTGGTCTGGGAAAGCAAGCAAAGCATGGTGAGGGGTCCAGGGCAGCGGGGGAGAGGACAGGGCTCCTCGGGGAGGAGCCTCTGAGACAGAGCTCAAAGACTACGTTTGGCATTTTTATTCCTTGGGACTCTGCCGTGGGTGAAGGGGGGACAGGAGCAGGAGCCACAGCTCCAGCCATACAATGAGGAATCCCTTCCTTTGAAGCCATTTTCAAAATCAGATCCCTGACTTGGTTTTGATCCTCAAGGCTGGCTATTTAATGGGTGAGGCCCCAGCCCTGAACTACGGCTATTATACAGCTGACAGGCCTCGCTGCTCCATGTCACGGGTGTTTGGGAAGCCCCCTGTCACAAGGGTCTCAAGAGAGAATCTGGGGTTTCAAGGGAACCATCTCCTATGGTCTATGGGGTTGGCTACCCAGAGGGAAGACTGTGGGGAACCAGAGGCTTTCCTCACCCCTTAGAAGAGAAGGTCACTGTTTTTCTGTCTTACAGCATCTTTTCTTCCCAGCATCCAGCCTCCAAGAAACACTGAGTCCACTAACTAGCTGCGCATTCCTCCTGAGTCGGACCTGGGTACAGGTTCGGGCTCTTCCACACATGCACCCGAGAGACAGGCTGAGGACAATCACTCGTGGCTGAGCCACTTCTCGGGCGACCTTGAGAAAGCGGCCCTGCTCATGAAGCCCCAGGAATCATAGTACTGACTTCCCCCCTTACATGAAGTGCCAGTTTTCAGGACGTTGGTGGGATAGTCTGCTGGCCCAGGAGATGAAAGACACAGAGTAGAGCTGAGACACTTCAGTCACCCCACAGAGACTAGACGGACCAACCACAGCCAAGCCCAGACACGGGGGATGTCCAGCCAAGATCAGCAGAGCCACTCAGCCAACCAGCCCAGATTTGCAAGCAATAAATGCTTATTATCAGAACAGTGAGATGCTGTTGCTTGAAACGTGGCATTACTGGGACAATAAGTCTTAAATTCAATCTGTAGGTTGAGAGTAATAATAAGGACCTTTGAGGGCCACTGTGCAGATTAAATGAGACAAATGAGTGTTTGCTCTTGGTGAACGGGAGCTGTGACCCCACCACGTTCACAAGAGGGTCTGCGATCACCATGGGATTGATGCAGAGCCTCAGTCCACCATCCTGAGGGAGCCGGCCAAAGTCAATATCTCCGGGCTTCCGTTTTCTCATCTATAAAACGATGATCATAGTACTCCCTCCTCGCAGTGTCATCATGAAGATCCCATGGGTTAATACACACAAAGCGGTTAAAACAGTGTTTGGCACATAGGGGAGGCTCCGTTCGGTTAGCTCCCCTCTTGGGGCTGCCGCCCGTACGATGCTTAGACAGTGTCTCACCTCCTTGAATCCTCATGAGGGCTCTGGGAAACGTCAAGGGACTTGCCTCGATCTGAAGGCAATGTGGTGCCTGTTACCCCAGGGTCGCAGGCGATGGGCAGGCCACAGCAAGGCCCCAGAGCGTGCCCCCATGCTTTCCCACACCCAAGGCTGATAAGCTCTTTGCCGGTTCCCAGGCTGTTCTCATTTCACTTGAGCTGCTTCTGCAGCTTTCGTCCTCCATGGTGCACTCGGCTGGGTCAGCAGCCCACGGCATTAGAGGATCTGCTGGCAGCAACTACAGGGAGAAGCCGTGCCAGGGTCCCTCCCCTCCAGCCCCCAAACCCTGACCAGGTGGCCCGGGAGACTTGCAAAGAGGAGGTGCCTGGCCTTGTAACCACTGCAGGAGTTACTGAACCCTCAGCTGCATGGTCTGCTCTAGAACAGCCCACGTGAGCCAGGCAGGGGCCGATGGCCAGCTTGCTCCTGGACCCATGGTGACAGGTGGATCGCTGGCAACTCATGGGGCCATGGAACTTGACCTCTGCATGTGAGGAAAGGGTTCAGAAAAGCTCTGTGGTGAGGGCACTGCCTGGAATCCAGAGTGCAGAGATCCCTGCATCCACTCTCCAATATTCAAGTACCGAGCACCTGCTCCAGGCCCTTTGGCTGCGGGATTCAGAGCTAATCTGACCTGGGGTGCCTGGGGGGTCAGTTGGTTAAGTGTCTGCCTTCCGCTCAGGTCATGATCTCAGGGTCCTGGGATCAAGCTCTGCATTGGGCTCCCTGCTCAACAGGGAGTCTGCTTGTCCCTCTCACTCTCTTGCTTTCTCTCTCAAATAAATAAAATCTTAAAAAAATAAAAAGCTAGTCTGACCTGGTCCTGTCCTCAGGAGTACACAACTAGTGTGAGGGCCATGTGTGGAGACACACTGAATGCCAGAATGAGGTGTGAGCAAGACGGATCAAAGGGCAGCAGACAATGTGGTTCATTCACTCAATGACTGTTAGCAAGGCGCTCCCATGACAGGTACGGGGGATACAAGAGTGAGGCAGGCAGACTCGGTCCCTGTTTTGATGGAACGCACCTTCTTGCTACGTCTGCCTCAGGGAACCACAGACACCTCCATGGACAAGAGTCTGGGTGTCAGCTGTCCCCCAAGCACCTGGGCAAACCTGGCAGGTGCCTGACGGGACAGGGAATCAGCCCAGGCCCCCAGAGGGCAAGCTGGGCTCAGGTACTGGCTCTGGCTCTGTCCAGTGCTCAAAGGCTCAGCAAACTCCGTGAACATCACCAATAACGATGACACATCCCAGCAACTGCTTATCAAATGCTTACAGTGCTGACCATCAGCACCTCATCCCTCCTCCCTGGACATCCATGCCCTGGGCATTCTGTTCTCCCTGCATACAGAAGAGAAACTGAGGCACAAAGTAGGTAAGCCTCACAGCTAGCCACGGTAGAGTGAGGTGCTCAAGCTATGCGTGTAGCCAAAGCCTGTGTTTCTGCTCCCCACCCGACGTAGAGAGCTAAGAACCCAGCCAGGCTGTTCCCGATGAATGCTCGCTCTCCTCTGTGGGGACCAGAACTGGGCTTTACTACAGGAAAGGCCTGGGAAAGGACTCGGGGCTGTGGGAACAGTCCAGCCAGCAGCCCTGGATAAAGGTCCATGCCGATCGAGGCAAACACCCAGGCACTGTTGTCCCTGCAGGACTGGGCGCCGGAACAGCCAGGCCCAGGGAGGTGGCAAGGTGGGCAGGAGCCTCCCGGGGCCCTGCCCTGGCCTCAGCCGCAGCCCCGGCCCCTGTGTACTCGGGCCAGCTCCACTGGCTGTCAAGGCTTCAAGGGCTGTGCCAAGCAAGCTGGGGGACCCGGCTAGGCTGGCTCGCCGGAGATGGAGATGGGAGAACCAAAGGGGGCCATGTGGGCTGGTCTGGCAGGAGCCTGTGGCGGGAAGGAGGGCGGGAAAGGGGAGGCAGCGGAGGGAGGGCTGCGGCGAGCAATGCGAGCTGACCTTGGCACTGCGGAGCCAGCAGGAGGCCCCAGCAGGAGGTCCCAGCAGGGCGCCAGCACCATGAGGAACCTGAGGGTGGGGGAGGCTGGGCAGGTGGCGGGTAGCTGGGAGCAGCCTCTTGTGCCTGTTAGGAACCCCCAGGACTCCAGTAGGCATCTATGCACTTCAGAGAACTCATTCGCTCATTTCTCCACTCACCCAATGTGGACCAACACCCACTATGAGCCAGACACTCAGGAGCGCCGAGGACCGGCCATGAGCCGGAATGACAGGGGTCCTGTCTCAGTGACCCTGCTTGGTGGCAGTTCCTACAGGCCTGGGTCCCTTGGGCTGAGGGCAGGGAAGAGCCTTGTCCCATGGCACAGCAGTTAGGTGCCCATGTGGGACCCACAGACAGAAGGCCTGGGCTTCCTTCCTGACTCTGTCCCCAACTGTGACCTCGGGCATGGGTTCACCCCCAAGCCTCTGTGCTTGGCACACAGAGTCTCTTTGGTCAACGTCACTGGCAGCCAAGCACATCAGCATGTTGGCAGGTGCGGGAAAGCCCATGATGCAGCTAAGGACTCCTGTCCCCAGGAAAAGTCTCCTCCAACCGTGTCTCACAGGCTCCCAGGGAATCACCACCACATGGAGTGAGAGAGGCTGGCATCGTCTAAGCCCCCAGACACCTGGGTCCATTGTAACTGCCACAAGAGAACATCAGGGGGAAGGAAGTAGTCACTTAACTGGCGGAGATAATGCACACCTTGCCCTTGGCCACATGGGCAGGGAACTGGGATCCCACCATCTCAATGCCCCGACTTTCCAGCCCGTTCCAAAGACAAGGTCATGTCTGGTCCCTGCCGGAGGCGTCCTCACGTTCTCCCTGGAGATGACAGCCACACATAAATGGAACCAGGGGTACCGTGCAGAACAGCTTGTGATCAAGGGTCACAACAGGTCACACAGGAGAGCTTGGGGAATGAGGGAGACAGAGAGGGGAACCAGGAGAGGCCAGATAGGACCAGAGCCTTCGAGCACAGGCCGAGGAGGCAGGGGCCCATCACATCCCCCTTCACTAGGTGAGTGAGGGTCACGGAGCAGGGGGATCACGGAGGTCTGTCCTTCCACACCACAGACCCCTGGATCTGGACGGGGGCCAGCAGAGGCTGGAAGGACACGGTCCCTGCGGGGGGAAAAGGGCCAGCAGGGTGTGCACGGCTTTGGGTGCCTCCTAGCCTTCCCACCTGTGGGGTCTTCCTCACCACAACCCCCTAACCCCTGCCGGCCCTGGCAAGCCTACACAGCACGCTGAGAGGAATCGCGAGCCTCGGGAGGCAGAGAGGCCTGTCTCAACCAGCTGCCTCTACTTACTGTGGAACTTGGGGAAAGACCTTTCACCTCGGGATGCCCGGGCTGTCTTGGGTGCACCGTGGGGGGCGAATAAAACCTGCTCAGAAGACTAGATGAGACACCACACAGCAGAGCCTAGACAAGAAGTAGCTCAGGGAAATACTAATTCTTTTCTTTCTACTCTGACCTTATTTTGAGAGCAAATTCCCTGGAGTGAAAACCCACGGCTTTTTTTGATGCACGCAAATGCCAAAGAGGGAAATAGAGAAAAGCCTAAACATTAAGGGGGAAGACCTGGCTTCCAGTCTCGCTCTACCTGTAAGGACTGGGCAGCGTACGGTCTCCTGGCCTCAGACACCTGACCTGTAGGATGGGGGTGGCCGTGCTTCATCCCCAGGGTGTGCGGGACTGGATATGCACTGACATCAGTGAGCCTTTGCAAGCCAGAAAGCTCTCCGCGTGCTGGTTACGGCAATGCCGCGTAAGAAGGGGCCTCGGAACCCATTTCTCTCACAGTTCTGACAGGAAGGGAGCTGCCCTGAAATTCTGGGTGAATTTAAATCATTGCTAATGTTCAATCAAAGGCGGCCAGTGTGTCACCGGAGGTGTTCTCCTGGCCAGAACTGCAGCAAATACTTCTTGACGTGGCAAAAGGGCTGGGATGGTGGGAGGCCGGACATTTGAAGGGGCTGGGATGCTGCCAGCAGGGGCCTGGCTCCCTGCAGGGCCTGAAGGGGCCCGATGCCGAGCTTCTGGGCCCCTTGCCAGTGTTTGTTCCGTGCACATCAGCGGGGGTGGGGGGGACCTCCTGCCTTACTCCAGGGTCACGTTAGATGGTGGTGGGATTATCACCTGCCTGTCAGGTAGCTGAGACAGGGAGGTACAGAGAGCCCAAGAGACAGGTCCCCGGAGAAGCTGCCAGCCCCAGCAGCTGGCCCCCGAGGCCCGGAACGCCCAGGGCCCAACGGAAAGCATCCTGCTTCCTCTCCCAACTCGCTGAGCAAACATAGGAGGATAGCAGGTGCCCGGGGCAGCTAGCCAAGCAGGGCTTCTGCCCGCTGCTCCCGCCTCATCCGGCCCAGCCAGCCCAAGCCCGCGCCCTGGCCCTGGTCCCGCTCTCACTCCCTGATGCTCAGAGTGGAGGCTTCCCTCCGCAGCCTCTTGGTGGGGTGAAAACAGCAGGGGCCCAGAGGCTCTGGCAAGCTGGGCGTCTTAGTGCCTGTTTCCAGGAGCTGAGGTGCACACCTGGAAAGTGCTAATGCCTTCGCTGGGAACCTATCAGGGCATTTCAGTGATGCCACTGACCCATGAGATCTCCTCCAGACACACCGCAGGGCCCAGAAGGGTGTCAGATAACCTGCTCACGGTGCATGGCCGGGGCAAATCAGGCCTCTGCTCTTGGGGATGGACTTCCTCATGGACACAATGACGGGCTCAGGCCCGGAGCCTGCTAAGATCCCCGCAGGGCATGATGGGGTGGACAAGAGGCTCTTTGCTGTCAGGAGGCCCTGGACATCAACATTTGTGCTGCTACCTTCCTCGCTGTGTGGCTGTGGGAATCCATCTAATGTCTCTGAGCTGTTTCTTTGTCTTCAAGGTGGAGAGGGCAATTTCTCCCTGCGGCCTCTGGGTGAGAAACAAACGAGAACGGCCGAAGGGGCCAAGTGTAGAGCAAGTGCCCCAAATGGGGGGCTGCTAGACCCTCCGCACCCACGGTACCTTCTTAAACGATATTATTTGTGTCCAATCATTTTCCTTCTGTGGAAGAGAACAGGCTTGCTCTGGGGGTTGGGACCCAAAATGCTCACTGGATCAAAAGAGCCTTACTGATCTCACACTTTCCTACATAAAACTAGGACCTGAGCTACTCCACTCCCAACACACACACATGCACACATTCATATTGTCTCTCCTGCTCTCTGATTCACCGCCTCACTCCCTCCACACATGTCCAGCAAGGGCACCACGGCTCCTATAGGAAACCAAACGAAGGGGGGAGGGTATGGATCCCAGCCGATCGGAGAGATTCTGAATAGAGAGGGGGCCAGCCGCAAGCTGGAGGTGCACAGAGGGCTTTTCTAATGGTTTTCCCCTATTAGATTGCTCAAATAGTCCACAAGGATGAGAAGGACCGGGCAATGCAAGCAGTGCTATGGCAACCCTGCCCTCGGCAGAGTTCAAGTCATCTATTAGTTATTATTGATGCTCCCATCATATCCACCACCAAGGGAAGAAAATGCTGTGTAACAATGAAAGCTCCATGGCATAGACACTAAGTATCCATGTGTCTGGGTGGTCAGTCAGGTGGCTCTTGTGACCTCTGTGGGGCTCACTCAAGGGTCTGGGAGTTGGCTGGTCTCCAAGAGAATTGAATAGAGCCTTGGCTATGTTCTGGGTGTCTCTCCTCCTCAAGGCTCACCCAGAAATGTTCTCTTGGCTAGGACGGAGGACCCACAGTGTAAATGGAGACGCTTCTTCAGAGCTCTCTTTGCGGTGTATCTGAATCTGCTTGTGTTGGGCAAACGTGAGTCAGAGAGTCGAGCCCAGCATCCGAGATACAGGGCATGGGGAAAGATATGGGCCATGGGTGCAATCCATTACCAGTGCGCTAAGGGAGGAGACCTACACTACGTCACGGATAGTCTGTAACACGAGAGCTGCCGGCCTGATGCTGCAGCTGGGTCCCAGAGCACCGACGATGCCCGGGAACAGAGGCTGAGGAGTAACCAGGTTTGGTGACCAAACTCTTTTTTTTTCTTTTCTTTTCTTTTTTTTTTTTTTGAGAGAAAGAGGGAGGTAGAGAGAGCACAAGCTTGGGGGAGCAGGGAGAGGGAGAAGCAGGCTTCCTGCTAAGTAGGGAGCCCGACGTGGAGCTTGATCCCAGAACCCTGGGATCATGACTTGAGTGGAAGGCAGCTGCTTAACCAACTGAGCCACCCAGGTACCCCCTCCCCCAAACTCTCTTCTTTCCTCGATACAGAATGAGGGCAAATAGCAAGGAGTTAGTTAAAATAGCTGGAACAAACTGGCAGCCCTATTTGGGGGAAAGAGTGTGTGAGTTACGCAGTCCCACAGAAAGGAAGGCAATCTTCCAAGCTCCATAAACCCAGGATAAAGGTCGAGCAAAGTCTCCATGCTAATTGTCCTCCCCTGCTCCCCACCCCAAAATGTCCTTGTTTTACTGGGGATAAGGAGAACACGCAGCAATAAACCACCTCTGTACAGGGTCCGCAGCTCTGCTGTCTCTGCTGGCTGGAGACCAGAGAGAAAAGGCCTACTAGGGATTGAAGCTCGTGTCCAGCCCCAGAGTCAGTGGTTCTGGGCTGGGGCTCAGGAGCTGGTGTTCTTCATGAACGCCCCAGGAACCTCTGCTGCAGCTTCTCCACAGATCACACTCTGAACCCCTTGTCCCCAAGACGGATGAAGGAACGCCGCACACACTCATCACAAGCACGTGATGGCGAGCGAGGGGCGGGTCTGTGATCACAGCAGCCGGCTGTGTTCACTCCTCACAGGGGGAGCTCTGCTTCTGGGCTCCGAGTGCTCAGCGCGCAGCTCTGTCTCTCTGTAGTCGGAGGCAGCGGGTATTTTTATCGCTTATCTTTTTCAGGTGAGAAAAATAAGGCACAGAGAATTGAGAGAAGTTGAAGTGTCCAAAGTCCCAGAACTAGGGAGCTGTGGCACCCAGCTGTGTCAGCAGACATTTGGATCCCAGAGCCCACGTCCCTACCCCCATGCTGCGGTCGCATAGGAGCAAGAATCCCGCCTGGGGGTGCTGCCCACCACCAGACGCCCCAGCCTAGCAGGAGGCACCCTTATAAAGACGGGAGTCGAGTTCCTGAGCTTGCCTGTGGCCCCAGTACCTTAGAGCAAAACTGTTAAGATCATTAAGTCCTTTCTCTGATCCTTTGTGATGGGAAATGGCTTATGCACATTGCCTCTCATTTTTTTCCTGACAACCTCTTCATGCCAGTCTCCACTACACTTCCTGCCAAGCCACCCACCTAAAAGGGGGTACCACGAGGAAGGCAGCTACCCCAGAACCTACTGTGTCCATGCACCCACGCAAGGAACATGCCTTCCTTGGGTCTCCACAGCCTTGCTAGGACCACGTCTACCTGCCGTCCACTGCTCCACTTTTGCAGACAAGGAACTGAAGGAGCCTCAGAGAGGTTAAGCAACTTGCCTGTGGCTACACAGCCTGTCCATGGGCCAGCCCTGTACTTGAACTTCTGTCTCCTCTAGTCTAGATAGAGCTTGATCTCTCACCTCCTCTAGAGTGTGATTCATGCGCCTGTTTCAAGGCCCTTGGGGACTGAACAGAACGTCAACATCCAGTCTGAAAAACGTGATGACCATCTTTACTGGAGGGAAAGGAACTTCCTGTGTAGTTATTATAAGTAATGGTGGGGGGTGGGGTTCGAACTGGGAATAGGAAATATGCTGCTTCCCAGCACAAGGGTGTTCTGGAGCCAAGGAGATGCTGTTTTTGAAGGCACATTCCAAGGAGGGGTCGGCTGCCTGCAGTCAATGCCCGGAGCTGCTAGGGAGGCCCCCGGGTTGTGTGCTGGCTCTGGCTCTCCAGAACGTTCTGTGTGGACGTGGCTTTTGAGGATGGGGATGGGCGTCCAGCCAACAGCTGACAGGACGCACTCTCTGGCAAGCTTCCCTAGGATGGGATAAGAAAAAGGGTTTGTTTTTTGTTTTTTGTTTTTTTTAATTTCTTTCCCTTCCTACTCCACGTTTCCCCAGCTTGGGGAAAAAGAGAAGAGAGAAAGAAAGAAAGAGAGAGAAAGAGAAAGAAAGGAAGGAAGGAAGAAAGGAAGGAAGGAATGAAAGAGAAAAAGGAGCCTCCCTATGCTGACAGAGGAGAAGAACTCACAAACGGAAACTCTAACGGTCCAAAATGAAATTCTAAAATGTCACTTCCAATCCGGGCCTGTTCAAGGACCTCAAGGGGCCTAGGACGCCTGTCCGTCTGCTGTGGGGCCCTCTTTGTGCAAGAAGGGACACTGGACTGAGGGTGAGGAGTCCTGGGGAATCTGCACCCTGGGGCTTCGGTGGGGTCCCATGAGCTCACGGCTTCACACCTCATCATTTCACTTGGGACATCACTCTTGCCACGGCCACCAGGCTCACATCCCTGTGATTATTCAGTGTGAGAATGGGGAGGAAAGCCTTTAAAATGGTAAAGGCCTACTGTACACATGACTTATTAAAAATCGTAAAAATCAGCGAACCCCAGCAATCATGCTACGATGTCCACCCAGGAAAAAAGGGCTGTTCTCCTTCTGGTGGGTGGAACAAAATGGTGGCTGCTCAGGGGTCGTGACGCTGTAGGCTCTAGAGTATCTGCCTGACTGGGAAATAGGGCTCGACTCCTAACCAGCTGTGTGACCTAGGGTAAATCACTTTGTCTCTGTGTGCCTGTTTCTTCATCCATACAATGTGAACAACTCAGCATTGTTGTAACTATCAAATAGCCTTGTCTGTGATGATCATGCATGGCCAACATGTCTTCACTATTACAAAATTAGTGACAGCGATACTGCGCTATAAATTGTAAAATACTTTTCACCAATGTTTGGGCCACCTCCAGATGCACTGTAAGTGGCTCCTGCAAACATGGGTGCTATTACCAAAAGGATGTGTTAAAACACCTCGGAGATGGTTGATGACCTTGGAGACAACCCTTATAAAACAGTGCCAAACGAGTCCGCGGAATACTCCCGGAAGAGGCTTTGTAATGATCGACTGCAGGCACTGTGCCCAATACGGCGGGCAGGCCCTCGGCGTCCTACTGCCCTTCCCCTTCACCCTGGACATCCTGCAACTGAGTGGTGAGCACAGGTGATAGATGGCGTGTTCGTGGCACTGCAGGGAGAAAGGCCCGAAAACAGCATATACGGTCCAGTGGGGGTCTGGCCTGTGCACCACACAGCTCTGGGGCAGGGCCTCTAGGGGTCCTGCTGAGGCTGCAGGGGTGCGCGGGCCCACGAGCCCGGCCCTGCAGTATGGGACAGCTGGGGCATGCCAGGGGCAAGAGGAGGAGGCAGGCACACAGAGGGAGTCCTGGGGTAGCGGGCTGCAGAGGCCTGTGAATTCCCAGCCAAGGGGTCTGTGTTTGACTCAGGGGAAAGGGACCCCCAGGGAGGGCTGTCACTGGGGCAAAGCCATGCTCTAGAAGGCAGATCAGACAGCACTCTGGAGATTGGGCAGGCAGAGGCAGCAGGTCTGGAGCTGGGGAGACCCCCTAGGAGGTTCAGAGAGCAGCATCGGGGGTCTGACTTTGGGAGCTGAACTCTACATCGTGGTGGAAAAGCCACCAAGTAGCAACTCTTGGAGGGGGAGAGGCGAAGGGTTTGTCAGACGATGGAATCGCCTGCCTCCACAGAGCCCAGGGGAGCAGGGCTGGGCCTGGAGGAAGACACACACCAGGGACTTGAGGGTCTCCTGGGGAGGAGCTCACACTCGGGAAGTCAGAAGAGAAGGGCCTGGAACCTGCACGAGCTTTCTACAGCTACAGGGACAAATAGACACAGTGGCTTCAAACAACGCGCGCGCACTGTCTCAGTCTCCTCGTCAGGTGTGCGAGTTGGCTCAGCTAGGTTCTCGGTCCCAGCTTTTGTGGGCTAGATTCAAGGAGCTGGCTCTAACTGGGTGGGGGGAGGGGCAGCTATGCAGAGGACCCTCTTCCAAGCTCACTCATCCATGTCCTTGGGTGAATTTGGTTCTCTGCGGTTTAGGACTGAGGGCCCATTTCCTTGCGGGCAGTCAGCGGGGCCACACTTCTGCCGCCTGACCTCGCACCTGGGCCCCCACATATGGGAACCAGCAATACGCCAAACCCTCCTCACACTGCAAGTCTCTCGGATCCCTCTTTAGGGGATCTCTTTGATCCCAAAGAAGTTCTCTGCATCGTCCAGAATAATCTCCACAGAGGCCCACCGATGAGTCATCTTAATTCCATCCTCAAAGTCCCTCCAGCCAGGTAAAGTAAACATCTCATAGGACTTGCCCCAGAGATAAGGGAGGCTCTTCTGCCTGGGAGAGCATCTCTGCTCCTCTACAGGAAACCTGCACACATCATACAATAAATAATCAGTACCACCAGCATCGCAGATGAGAGCCCTGCGTTGTAAGGGACAGGGAAAAGGCACATTACCCAGTCTTGGAGAGCAGGCATGAGGAAGAGAGGAACAGCAGGAGAGGCTCCCTAGAAGAAAAATGAGATTATTCAATGGACCCTGAAGATGAGGGAGAGTGAGGGGAAGTGTGACCACCAGAGGCGGTTAGCCTGCAGACTATTAGAATAATATGTTTAGAAGAGGCCAGAAGTCTCCAAGATGTGGACAGTGGTGCAGGGGCCAGCCTTCCTGAACTAAGAACTGTCGTCACGCTCCCCTCTTCTGGTGGAATGAATCTGCAAGAACCTTCCAGAAGCAGCGCAGTGCACCTTCACGGAAACCCCACTATGCAAGGGAAATGAGCTAAGTGAATCTGCATGTGCAGGCTGGGGAAGAGGTATGCGGCACAGGAAATGAAAACGACATGTAGACCACTACGCGTAACAGGTTTCCAATTTCCTCCCCCGCCCTCCCCCCCAAATGAAAGTGATCACTTGCAACCATGTACGGGTTTAGAGAACCCAATGGTTAAAGATTCAAGAATCATGCAAACTGGATTTTAAACCTTTCGTAACCTGAAATTGGCCATCGTGGAACTTCACCACCAAAGTCAGCAAACCTACAATTCAGGGCTCTTTTTATTCCTTCCTGAGAGGCTGAACAGAGCACCACTGGGTTTGCGTAAATGACCAAACTGATACTAGGGATTATCTCAGGAAGAGGTGCGATGCGTTTCACAGTGGTGTGGCCCACTCTTCCTTCCTTGGATTCTTAATTTTTCAAATTGAGGCAATTACAATCTTTTTCACATCTTTTCATTACTTTACAGATACAAATAATGAGCATAAAAATGCACCCCAGAGCTCGCTGTCATCCCCATTTTCGGGGCTCTCCAGTCACGGAGGCAGCTGCAGCAGGCTCTGACGTTGGCAGGCGGACAGGAACCACTTCCCCACGGTAACGCGCGGCTCATCACTGACGGCACTGCTGGGAATGGAGCGGCCCAGGCCAGCAAGACGGCCGGGCGGGAGGTGGGGGGAGTTGTCCTTTGGGAGGCTGGGCACGCTTCCTTGGGAAAAGACCTCCATCAGCTGCAGTCTGAGCCATGGGCCTCATGCCTCATCTGCTACAATCATTATGAATCACACTCGGACCGTCAGAGAACTAGGAGAGCTTCTCTGGGGCCCGCCAGCTCTGCTTCCCCTGGCCAGCCCTGCCCTCTGTGCGGTCACAGCCAGAGAATGTTCAGGGGCGGAGGAGTGGAGGCGAGAGGCTGAACAGCAGACAGCACCACCAACTACTCGCCCAGCTGATGCGTAATGTCCGGGGTAACTAACACACTCATCGTAGCCCACAGGGCGAGGTAGTAGGAAGGGGGGCTTCTGCTCAGCAGGCTGGACAGAGGCCCGGTGGAAGACGAACTCAGGTTCCCCGAAGCAGACACCCCGATTTAGCCTGATTGCACTGCTGTCAGCACCTGCATCGGAGTTTTCCACCTGGAAAATTTTGGCCTCTTACCCCAGGCATTTCTCCAGGACTCCTTTCCCTCTGTGACTTCTCAGAACAGCGAACACGTGGACCATGCTTCCAGGGAGTGGTGAAGTCATCATCGCACAGAGCAGTGAGCCCACCATCACCCATGGTGCCAATCGCACCATTACAGAGCGGTGAACACGCCCTGCCGCGGCATCCTGCAGAGGGTCCGCTTGGAGCCGGGCTGCCGGGGGCTTCAGGGAGCCTAATGGTGCAGACAGAAGCATGGACAGATGGCTGCGGAGCAGAGCTTAGAGAGCTCTGCCCAACCCCAGCCAGGTGCCTGGCATACAGCGGCTGATCGTGATATGACCCACGGGGGATCCATGGGTCACCTGACCTAAATGTTTATGGCACTTTTGTCTTTCCTTATCATATCATTGTGCCATGTAAACGATGTTCATCCTGCCCTTCCTTCCCAGAAGGTGGCCCTTCCTAACCATCCCTGTGATGCTTCAGTGGCGGGACCACAAGTTCTCTGCGGCTGTTACCAACCCTTCAGCCGTTCCCATATTACGCAACTTTAAAGCCATTTCTGATTTTTCGCTGGTATAAATGCTACTACGGCCAACATCTATCTCTGTGCATAAGCACAACGGGATTCTGAAAATAACTGAAAAATAATCGACGTACTCATCTGTAATACCTGCACCTTGGTCAGGGGCGGCATCATCCCCGACAGGGAGAAATAAGAACGCTCGCGCCCCAGGTCCTGTCTGGCGGGTGACAGCAGGCGGAGGATGGCCGCCAACACAAATGAGGGGGCTGGTGTCTGGGTTTTATTCACTCGTGCTGACAGGGGAAGGAGGTGCCGCTAACACATTCTTTCTGTATCACGAACTAGACGGCTGGAGTTTTGGGGTCCCACCCACGACCTCTCCTACCAACCTCCATCACCAACCCCAGACCACTAAGAAGGTCTCTCTGGCCCAGGAAGGATCATCCACAATGTTTGGAAAAACAGCACTCTGGAAGCTTGAAAAGGGGCCCAAGAGGCCTTAACTCGGGCCAGGGAAACCCAGATCTGAGGTCCAGTAAGTTCGTTTCTGACTCTGCATAATTCCCTCGACCTGTCTCAATCTGTTTTTCCACGTATAAGCAGTGGGGTGCTGACCAGAAGATCTGTGAGGCCTCCTTTCTGACATTCTCTGAGGCTCTCAAACCCAAGAAAAAGGGAGCTGCCAACCCAGGAGAGGCAGGAGCCTGATGGCTTCGCCGGGACCAAGAAGTGAGACCCTTTGTACTTCAAGACCCCAGAGCACTCGAGCTGTTTCTGGAAACCACCCCGTCTGTGCCGGGATAGCTGCTCTGTGTCACCTGTGCGGCCTGTTGAATTCAAGTGTGCTGAGGGCAGCGAACGGCAGGACTCATCTCTGTCTCCCTTACGACAGCAGCTGTGCGATGAGTATGTGGGATTCATTCTGTATCCTCTATCTCAGCAAACAAGCAGATACAACTGAACACGATCTGAAAGACGCCAGCAAAGGACAAGTTAACTGAAATCGTGATCCAGCTCTGGAAGACGACTGTGAGGCTTTACACGAATGATGGCGAGCCGTGCTTACAGCATAGAGAGACGTCCACCACATACTCTCCTGGGGTAAATTAATTACAGAACCACACAAACGGATGTGTGTGGCCATGCGTGCCTGTGGGGGGCAATTATGTGCTGTGTGTGGAAATCCCTGGGTTTTGGGATTTTAGATAAACTTTTAAACTTTATCCTTTGTCTTTCTCTGCCTTATATCATGTTTTTCATAAATAATAAGCATTCCTACCTAGTCGCATCTAAGACGGCAAAGGGCAGACCATGGCATTCAGGCCAAATCTGACCATCACCTGTGTGTGTTTGGCCTATGAAATTAGAGTGGTTTGCAGATTTTTTTAGTGGGGGAAAAAAATCAAAAGAGAATAGCATTTTGTGACACATCATGATTATCTGAAGTTCGAACTTCAGAGTGAAAAAATAAAGCTTCCCAGGAGCTCAGCCACGGGCAGTCGCTCTGTACTGTGTATGGCTGCTTGCGCTACAACGGCCCAGGTAGCTGCCGTGGAGACCGCATGGGCCGTGCAGCCCTAAATATTTGCTCTCTGTGCACAGACGGTCTTCAGACCCTGGTCTAAGGCTCCACCTGCTCTAGAAACCTCTGTGGATTGGCAGCTCCACAGGGATGTATGGCTCACACTTGATCACTATGGTCGGGATTCTGTATCGTACATTTGCCTCCTCGCTAAAATTTACCCGGAACCCCCAATACGTGGCCCTTTCGCAGTTACTTCCAGATATTCCCAGAGCAGTAAAACAATGTGAACTGTCCAGCTCTCGTGTTCCCAGCTGAGGCCAGACAAGGCGATACCCGGCTCCTGCTCGGCTCTCATACTGTAAAGGAATATCCCTTTTGAGGTCTCGGCAATGCCATATTCTCATCCTTCCTTGGTGGTTTTGCTATTCAAAAAGCCTCTCAACCCAGTGCCCGAGTGCTGCATGCTGTTCCTGAGCACAGAGGCTGTGAGGTGCCTTCTTGTGTGAGATAAACTTTGTTCAGACCACGAGATACAGCGCTGTGGGCCAGTCGTCCAGTGCCAACACACCAACAATCCCCATTAAAGAAGGTGCCTTTGAACAGAAACACACGGAAAACAAGGTCATGTATTGATTGGCCAATGAAAATGTTGTGGCTAGAGGCCCCGGGGCCCTGACCCTCTCTTTCCCCCTGGGGCCATGATTCAGCATTCACTAACTCAGTGTTTGCCTTCCCTTTATACAACAAAACTAGGGCAGCTAACGAGATTCCACTATTCTTGCTTTCATGATCCATCCCATCACCAACATCTCTGTTCCCACCAAACCACCAGTTCCTTGGGGCCAGGGACAGGGACTTGCTCCTATCTGTATCTGGGATACCACCACAGAGTCTGCCATGCCCCCTCTTCACCCACCCAGTGGTGAGGTCAGGAGCAGGGCCGAGTAGGAAGGTCCTATGCTCCCCTCTAAGCCCCCCTCATCTCCAGGCTCCCTGCCACCAGGTGACAGCACAGTGTGGCCATTGAACCTCACGATCCTCTTCTAGAGAGTGGGGATCATCCCAGTACCTGCCTTGGGTTGTTGAGCGGACTCAGTGAGCCAGGACAGGTAAGGACTTGCCTCCTGGCACCCTGTGAGCACCTGGCGAGCTCTTCTTATTTAGGAAACTTCCAAAGAAAATGTCCCTTTCCTTTCTCAGGAAATGGTCACCATGCTTGACTAAACTCTTCCAAAAACCCCTTTCCACATATTGAACGCAAACCCTGTTGTACATGCTGCTGAGTTCTCAGTAGAAACAGCTAGAAAGGAAAAGCAAGTAGCCACAAAGCCCCGTAAGGAACCACCACAAACTTGTCGAACCATCGACAGTTTTTGGCAAAGTACTGTGACAGACACAGAAGGAGCCTGACCTCTCCCTCATCTCATCCCCCAAATGTCACACATGCTACCAACATAGGAGTTTACAAGGTAGCCTGTGAAGAAAAACATAAGAACAATCCATTAACCTGGTGTTTCGGAAGTGGGTGACCTTCCCTTCCTTCCTTTGCCAGCTGGGTTAGATTTCAAGGTCACGGAAGGGATGGCAGACTAAGAACACAGAACACATTTGAGTCTTCCAATCACTGCAGAAGGTCTACCTGTGGACCAGGAACATCCCTCAGGGGCCAGTCCGTGAGGAAAACATGGGCACTTTTGTGCTGAGCTACTAAAATAATGAGGTTTATTTGTTATAGCGTCTAGAGTTACTGGAATGAAAGAGTCCCAACTTTCCTTTCTTCTCTCTCTCTCTCTCTCTTTCTTTCTTTCTTTTTTTTTTTTTTTTTACTTTGTTGGATGAGAAAACCAGGGCTCAAAGCAGTAGATTAAACTTGACAAGGTTAAACTTCTAGTAAGGTGTTGATTTCCACTAGTGGCTTAGAACGTTTCTAAAGCCTGAGATCTTTCTCTGAGACCCAGCCGCTGACATGCTAAGAGCTCTCTCAGTGCTCTGAGAGTCCAGATGAAGAAGGTTCAGGGAAAACACTCTGGAAAGCACAAAGCACTCTAGAAATAACCAAGGTATGTGTATCATCAGCTTCCCTGTCCATGTTCCCTTTGCTTAGCCAGGTTCAGTCCATCCAGAATGTCACTTCCAATGCAAGCAGAGAAAGCAAAGGTGGTGACAGACACACCTAACGAGGCTCAAAGGCTTCTGATAACTTTGAAACGGGCTAAAAGAGTCCGTCCTTCCCGCCCACCACATCCCCACCGCCCCAACCCCAGTCTGTGCTCTGGGTTCAGCTTATCATGAGCACGGCGTGTGGCCAGGCACGGCCAGGCTGCCTCTCAGAAGCCAAAGAAGTTATCAGAAATGAGTAGTAGCTGGGACAAGGAAGCCAGATGTGCAGACGGGGGCATTTCGAGGCCCTCACTTCCCTGCTCACAATTAGTCAGCTTCTTGCAGTGACGAGAAGCTGAGGGTGTCACAAAACAGTGCCCTTCGCCGGCAGCTCCTGTGAGGCAGGGCAGCTTCGGCACCAGCACAGGACTCGACACAGCGCTCGGGGCTTCCCAACGTTAGCCAACCTTCTCCTCAGAGTACAGGACAATCCCCAGGGAGGAGATGGTTCGTCGGTCCAGCTGCTGTGGATCAGGACCTACTGTGCATCAGGCTGACAGACACATGCACGCTTCCACCCCACGCACGGTCAAGGGCCCGCTTCTTCAGAGCGGCCGTGATGGTCCAGACCTACATGCACTTGTATATCCGCCTTTCCCGCAAGAAGGTAAAGGTCTTTTCATCGGTGTGGCTCCAGATTTTGCACAGGTTCTCAGGGTGTGTTGCCTGAACTGAATTCAACCAAGGGAAGGCAGGATGGGAGAGAGGGAGCAAGGCAGCAGGGAGGGCCCTGGGGTATAAAAATGAACAAAATGCTTTTCCTAAGCCCAAGGCGATGATTGTAGATGAATCGGGAGGGTGGAGAGCTAAGCAATCACACCGAGTCCAAGGACATCGGAGGTGCAAAATAAAGAAATAATGGAGAAGTCATTAGCTCCGGCAGGAGCAGCCTCCCCAGGACGAGCAGACATGAATGAGGACCATTTGATTTGTTACACGCACTCCTCAGCATCCCGGCCTGCCTCGCCACAGCATCCCCTGCACATTCTTATAACCTTAGCTCATCATCTGTCCCCTTCAAAGACAAAATTCCCCAAGGAGCAGAGACTGCTCCTCTCTTGTCCGTTCCCCCGCACCCGGAAGTGCTCAATAATCATTTGTGGAACGGATACATCTGATTAGAGACGAATACACCTTATAATCCCCTAATAGACACAGATAGGGCTATGGGATGCGAGGCTTACACACAGACAAAGTGGCTAGCTGTGCCCTGAAGCAAACAGCAACATTATATACCGACACAGACAACTCGTGGCTACCACAATGACAACAACTGATCATATGGACCAGTTGTGATCCCCAGAGTGAATGCTCACAGCCTCATGAGGAAGTCAGCATCATCATTTCACAGAGGAGGAGAGAGGCAGAGACACAGAGAGAAGGTGGCAGGCCCCAGGTCACAGAGCTAGTAGAGACAAGAGTTGCGTGACTTCACACGGTGTGCCACAAGAGCACAACCTCAAAGCAGCAGAGTCAGAGGGAAGGAGACACGAAGTCATGCCTGAAAAGCAGACAGCCACCAGCACCAGACTAGGCAGACACCAGCCTTCATGTCTCATCACAATCCCCAGGGAAAGTGCACGCCCAAGGGTGCCCCGCAGCAACACTAATTCAGTGATTCTCAACTACTGGAAGACTCTTTTAAAAATACTGAAGCCAGATCCCTCACCAGACCTGTTAAAGCCTGGTTTAGAAGGCATGGGGTGGGGTGGGTTTGCAGAAATTGGATACCAGCAGTTTTTGCAAGCTCCTGGGTGACTACAGCATGCAGACAGAGCTGAGGACCTTCGGGTGAGGTATCTGCAAACCCACTACCTTTCCAGAGCAGGGTTTTGGCAGGAGGAACTGTGTGAGTACAAGAAGGAATGACTTGTCTGTTGGCCTACTGTCTTCCCAGATGAGTCGTTCATTTACCTGCTACAACATCCTGAAAAGAAGACCCCCGTCCACTCTGCCTGTGGTCAGGAGTGGTGGGCTCAGCCTGGCCAAAGTGGGAGGCTCACAGGTGCTTGGGGAGGCTGCCCACCACATGCAAACCCAGTGCTCTACCACAGAGGAGCTGGACACCTTGCAAAAGTCACGCAACTCTTGGAGCATGTTTTCTCACCTGCAAAACGAGAATAAGCATGTTGCGGGGATGGAAGGGGCTCTGGGTGCTGAAGAGTTCACTAAGATGAAAAACGAACAAAACCAGAAAAACGCTACCTAAAGAGAAAGTGTTACCACTGCCAGCTTGGAGGAAGTCGAGTCAAGTGGTGAGTAGAGCAGAGATCTGGGTTCAAGCCTGGCTTGGCCTTTATTATGAAGTCAAGAAACCACTCTGTGCACAGTTTCCTCTTCGGTGGCCCACAGCACGGCCATGGCACATCTGTCTACTCGTTCCCTCAGTCATCCAGCTAGTACTGGGCACCCACCACAAGGCTGTTGGATGAATCAAATGACGTAATACTTGTGAACATGCTTTGGACATTGTAATCTGCTCTACAAAGGAGAGGCTATTGTTTCTGTGTGTAATGGTTAACCACGGGCTCATGCGCTTCCGGGTCTGCAGGGACCTTACAGGGGAGCATTCGGTGTGATGCTCGAATTCCTCTCATCCTATTCCCTCTCGATGCAGTGTGACCTCTGTGTGGATCTTGCCGGCAAAGGGACCGTGACTGCTGTCTGAGACCACTCAGTCCAGCCAGGTCTCCATTTCCTTTTCCTTCATTTAGATGTCTGCCTGTTCTCTCCACTTCTGTATCTTGGTTCTGATCTTTGGGGCCATGTAAGACACATCGGAGCTTTCGTCATCCTTCCTGCATCATTGGAGATGTCATTGGAGACGATCATCATGAGCATTCCCCTCCAGTTTTCTCTGTGGGAAGCTGGGGCAGTGCGAGTTCCCGGTCTCCGTCAGCTCAGGCTGCCACAACAAACAACTCGAAACTGGGTGGCTTAACCAACAGAAATCTGTTTTCTTGTAGTTCTGGAAACAAGTCTTAGATCAAGGTATTGACAGGCATAGGTTCTTCTAAGGGCTCCCTTTGGGTTGCACATGGCTACCTTCCTGCCGTGTCCTATCAGCAGCGAGGAGAGAGAGCTCAAGCTCTCTGATATCTCTCCTTAGACAGGACACTAATCCCATCCTGGGGCCCCATTCTCATGACTCCATCTAAACCTAATCACCTCCCCAAAAACCCATCTCCATAAACCATCACCTTGCGGGCTAGGGCTTCATCACATGAATTTGGGGGGACACAGTTCAGCCACAACACATCCCCCCAAAAGGTTCTCTTGCTCAGAAGAGGTTCTTGCTCAGTAGCACCCACAATGCCTATGATGCATTAGTTATATATGTGGAGAAAACAAGTGGGAATGACCTGCCCTCGGGACACAACGGGTCTACAGGGGTCTCTATCTATACATCAATAGTCCTTGTACCCTGAGAAAGAATGGGCCAGAAGCTAGGGATAGGAAGTTCACAAGAGAGAACAAGAGGTCACAGCAAGAAGAAAACATAGTCCTGCCCGTTGACTAGCTTCTACTATAGAGGCGGTGAGCCCTGCGTTGAGATCAGAAGGCTCTCAGTCATTCACTACGGATTGAGCACCTTCTCTCGCTTACCAGGATCCCTGCTACAGGCTGCAGACGTAGCCAGGAGCAGAGCAGACAAGCCAGCAGCCCTGAGAGAACAGAATTCTGTGCTCTGAGACAGGTGTGCGATTCTTCCAGGTGGGATGGGGTCATACCCCGAGGACATGCTTAATGACACAACTCATCAAATAATGAGTGAAAACTCAGACCTCTCCAAAGTCAGCCTTTATCATAAGGGGTAATTAATTGGCACTTACTCAAGGATGGCCACGTGCCTTCCTAAATGCCAGAGGATCACTCCCTGATTATTAAGGAGAGCCAAGGGCCCCAGAGGTCCCAGAGAGCTGAGCCCTTGAAGTCACTGTGACGCTGTTCTGGTGCAGATAGAGCACAACAGGACTGGACTGGCCTTCTGATGACCACTCACCACCAAATCCCAGGTCTTGATGACAGGTTCACTCATGGAAAACTGGAATTGGGTGAAGAAGCTGGCATCTGTGTCGCTGCCTGCTGTGCGGCAGGTCTTGGGGGAGGGCTGGTGACTCCCACCCTGGCCTTCATGCAAGTGTCATGGAGGAGGAAAACCTGCCCACAGCTGGGAAGACCAAGGCAACAAAGTCATTCAGTAAACCGGGGCGGCCTTAAGCTACTTGAAGTGGGAACTGAGAAAGGACCCAGTTTGAGGGATCAGCAGTGTGGATCCCTGATGGGCTAGATGTCCAAAGAAGCTTCCACCAGAGTCCAAAAAGCAGTTACAGGGCACCAGCTTGAACAAAGTGTAACTTCTCCTTCTGGGTTCCTGTCTGGGTTCCTGTCAATCTCCCCCAACGTTCAGGGAGAGATTCTTACTGTTCAGCCTTGGAAGCACATTTCCCTTTTCAGTTGACTTTCCTAAGTCAGGCCTTGCTGAGCGGCAGTTCTGACTCAACTCTACCTCCCATGCCAGAATCTTATTGACAAGAGATTTAGAAGGACTGGGTGCTAAAATACCCAAAATGACACTTGTTTTCAGGTCTAGCACAGTTTTATACTAAAACATTGTATACTGTTATTTATCTTAACATTAATTTAGCAGAATATTAAAATATTTTTTACTAAAATAGTGCATATTTTTAGTTCACATAGAACTGGAATACTACAATGTGGCTTCCCTTTGGTCATTTCAAACACTGAAGACATTTGCCTGGACGTCTATGTTTACACTGCTCACATCCACACACAATACATCAGGATGGGCACAGCCATTGCTTTTGTCAGATCTGCGAAGTGTTCGATTTTTTTAAATGTACTGTTCCAAATAGAGGTACACGTATAAGCAGTGTCCAACTCAGGATGGTTTGACTTAGAATTTCTTGACATTATGATGAAAGCAATATGCACACAGGGTAGAAAGCATACTTGGAATTTTGCATTTGGAACTTTTCCCAGGCTAGGGACATCCGGTATGAGCCTCTCTTGTGGTGCTGGGCAGGAGCCCCAGCTCCAAGTCAGCTAGCGATCACAAGGGTCAACAGCTGATACCATGACAACAACTCTGCTTGTCACTTTCAGTAGAGTCGTGGATAGATTACATGAGATAGTCCACATTTTATTAGACAGGTTCTCCATTAGATGACTTTGCCCAATTAGGGGCTAATGTTAAGTGTTCTGAGCGTGTTTAAGGTAGGCTAAACTAGACTATGATACTCAGTAGGGAGGTTAGGTGTAGTACGGGCATTTTTGACTTACAATATTTCAACTTAATGAAAGTTTTGTGTGGATATTACCCCACTGTAAGTTGAGAAAGAACTGTATACACACACACACACACATCTATTTTGAAAACATCACAGAGCTCTTCAGACAAAAAAGTCTTAGAGTTCAGTTAATGTTTGCTCTTTGGGTGGAATGTGACAGGACAAATCTGAAAAAAACAAAAACAAACAAACAAAAAAACAATCAAGGACACCAGGGTGGCTCAGTTAGTTAAGCCACTGCCTTCGGCTCCAGTCATGATCTCAGAGTCCTGGGATCGAGTCTTGCATGGGGCTCCTTGATCAGCAGGGAGCCTGCTTCTCTCTCTGCCTCTGCCAGCTGCTCTGTCCGCTTGTGCTCTCTCTCTCTCTCTGACAAATAAATAAATAAAATCTTAAGAAGGAAAAAAAAAAACAACAAAGGGGACTATTAAGAATTTTTAATATAATGGTACCTGTGTCTTACCCAGGACTTCTAGAATAGACACTTCAATGTAGCAAATGTTTTAAAAGACAGATGCTTTGTTATGTGATGGTTTTATTATAGCTAAAACAATTTCTAATCATAGAATTTCTTAAAATTTTGTCATTTCTTTTACCATACTTACCAAAAGATGATGATTCTTTTTGTTGAAAGACTGAACTTTTCCCCTTCTTTTCCATAGCCTTTGGTTGAAAAACAAAACTGTTTCTACTAATGAAGTAAGCAGACATCTAATATTTTATATGCTTTTCAGCTGTGTAATTTAATATTGGGATACTTCATTATTAGCTTATGTCATTGATAAAGTGGTGATGTGTATGAATATGAGTTTAACCATATACTTATAATGTCTGGGAAGATGCAGCTATAATACTGTGGGAGAAATAATTTGGCACTGTTCACTTGCTTGCAAAAACCTAGTGCAAGAGCTTAACTATCTAAGTGCATGCTGAAATGAAAAGAACACACAGAGGGGACTTAGCTTCTTGCTCCTAGACAGACCTGTGGATTTCAGGCCCCCATTCCACCAGGAGATCCTAAACCTCATTGGGTGGCTGCCAGCATAAAGCCTGGGAGTGCCTGGCATTTTTGTCCAGCACAGTGAAGGCTGGATAAAGACACTTACAGATTCTATTTTTACTATTTTCATCATCATAGTAATAATTACCAAGAAAACCATCCACGGAAACAACATGCCAGAACAAGGCAAAGAACCTAGAACACAAAAGTGGGGCCAGCATTTAAAAGGAGCTATGAGAAGTCATGGGGCAGCCCAGTGAGCAGAAAGAAGCAAAGAGAAACCATTCTGGACAATGTCCCCGAAGGAGTAAGGGACAGGCCAGGGGCAAGGGACAGTTCCTGCAGGAGCTAATCCAGTGAACCCACCAGAGCCTGCAGGCACACCTTTTGCATCAGTTTCCTCATTGGTAAATTGGAACAATGTGACCTAGCAGTGAGGAGATTACATTAGTCAACTTGTAATAGCTCATAGCAGGGGGTAGAGCTTCAAGAGCTGTTACTTTTGTTCTTGCTTCTTCCTTCTTGAATCAAGAAGTATTGGCTCTAAAATGGGAAAAACTAACCTATACATAAACATAAATCCAAGTAAATGACATTTTACATAAACCACAAAAGCCTAGTGGTTATTAAAAGTCCCTGGGAGGAACTGATCACAGTTCACTAATTAATTGGGTTTAAAGATACCAAGCACCACTTAACCAATCATTACTATGTTGAGGAGGAACTATGATGACTGTCACTTGGCAAATTTCTAATTTATACCCCTCTGGGAAGACCGGAAGAACATGCACTCAGGCATCAAGTTCTCCCCTCAAGTTTTCAAGGGTGAACAATTGCCAGCTTCCTTGGATAGAGGTAAGATGAATCAGCTGGTTTCATGATTAACCAGCACGGACTGCAGGCGCGCCCACCCCAATGCATCTCCAGCAACGGATATGTTAAGGATCAGATGGAGGAAGGCAGAGAGTGGATTGAAAAGTGGGTGAGTGTTCACTGGGTAGACCACCTGCTCTGCACTGCTTGTGCGCAGGGACCTGCCACGGAGACTGGGCTGGATGGGGGTCATCAGAACTAAACGCACGTGTGCAGAAGCATATCCACACACAACCCAGGTGCTCACAACTTTTCCATTCTAGGAGTAAGACATGCTCTTATTTTTTTAAAAAGAGAAAAACTCAGACTCAAAGCTCCTGCTTTCTCACAACTTCCAATCACATTTCCCAGAAATGTCTGTTAACAAGAAGTACAGACCCTTCTCAGAACTTTTCCCATGTGCTGATAAAAATGTGTGGGTCCTCTATTATTCTGTCTTGTTACAGAACATGCGTGTGTCCTCTATTGTTCTGTCTTGTTCTGTCAGATATGTTACAGTCCTTACAAAAGTGGGCTAACTCTATGCAAAAAGTACGACTATTATTCAATTGATACTGGACACCTATCCATATAAGTATATATAAATTTATCTTATTTGTACTTAAATGTCTTTTTAATTTTTTAAAATATTTATTTATTTATTTTAAGATTTTATTTATTTATTTGACAGAGAGAGATCACAAGTAGGTAGAGAGTCAGGCGGTGGGGCGGTGGGAAGCAGGCTCCCTGCTGAGCAGAGAGCCCGATGCGGGGCTCAATCCCAAGACCCCAGGATCATGACCCGAGCTGAAGGCAGAGGCTTTAACCCACTGAGCCACCCAGGCGCCTCTTTTTTTTTTAACTTTTCATTTCAAAATAGTTCCACACTTCCAAAGAGAGTTTAGAAATACAGTGAATTCCCACAGCCTTGAAACTTCTCAGTACAGATGTCTTGTGCAGTACAATTACCAAGTCTTATCAAGAAATTAATATTAATTGCTTAATCCAGAGACTTTATTCCAATTTTACCAATAGTGTCTTTTCCAACCCAGAATCTAGTCCCAAGTCACATATGGCATTTATCTGACATGACCCTTAGTCTCCTTCAACCAGTAATCGTTCCTTAGTCTTATTGTGTCTTTAATTTTTGAAGAGTACTGAGCAGCTATTTTGTAGAAATGTCCCTCAATTTGTTTGTGTCGGCAATTTCCTCATTACTAATTTCAGCATATGGGCTTCTGGCAAGAATTCCCACTGAAGCAGTGGCTGACTCCAGGGCTGGGGGAGGGACGGACAAGATGAGACTGGAACATATTGTGGTGCCAAGAAGTAAGGCAATGCTCAAAAGACGATGTCCAAAGGACACAGAGCTCAACATGAAGGACACCCCAGTGGCCAGATCTAGAAAAAACTGCAAAACAGTAATTGTTGTTACCAATAGTATCAATATAATAAAAATGCATGACTTCCTGCCAAAATGAATACTTTTTTTGAGTAGAAAAGAAAGGAAAGCTCTTCTGTACATTAGAATCCCAAGTGATAAATACAGAAATAATGAGACAGACGACTGTGAAGCTAGCACCAACAGTTGAACAGTTTCAGGCAAATAATCAATGATGGGTGCTAAAATTAGTCAGGTAAAAGTAAAATGAGAAACCCACTATTTACATAGTTTTAAAGTATCTCCCAATAAGATACTTCTTAATAATAAAGAGAAAAAATAGTGACTTAACAGTATCTACACCGGCCAGACACCAGGTTGACCTTCATCAAGTGATCAAGGTCAATATTCTCAGGGATGGGACAAACCAGCACCATGTACTTCCTGATCAGATGCACTGAGGAGAACAGAATAGCTCACTCTTCTTGGGGACTGCGGAGCAGGGCACCGTCTAGCAGTGAGGCTATCTTCACGTTCTGCCATTTTATCAATGCTGTCGCAGGAGAATCTTTTGCAACTTGTTCTACTGTTCCTGTTCCTCCAGGACTGACTCATCAGAAGTGCACCCACTCAACAGTTTAAGAGGTGCTGCCAAAACTTCCTTCAACAAAGCTGGTCTGATTCATCACCACCCTGGCCCCCAGCACAGCTGGAGAGCACCCACTTTCTCTTGCCAACGTTCATCGCTACAACTTGCAGAACACCTGATGAAGGAACTAAGGAAGCCGGCTCTGGCACGCCAACGCCAGGGTAAGATGCCGGGAGCAGGAGCCACAGAACAGGGAGTATAGGTGCATCTGGCCACGGAGGAATTTCCAGAGGGTTCACAAGGGCAGGAGTCCAGGCCACGCACACATACAAAAAACACCAGGGAGAGAGGCTCTCCCATAGCTGTAGGATGCCCCACTCATGGGCTACTTGGGAAGGACTCGAGAGCTTGAATCTGTACCAATTCCCACCGGGCCTCAGCTCCAGACTTTACAATAACAAGTCTCAAACAATACCGATGTAGTAACGAAGTTTCCCAATCAAACCTGCTCGTGGTAACTCCCAACCTTTGTGTTGTGTTTTATAACCCGCTTTATGTCACTCTGTGGACATTTCATAACAGTGAGAAGAGCAATACTCCCTGTACAGGTAACAGAGAACAGACACTCAGTGAGAGGAAGTAACCCGGCCGGAGTCAAACCGTGCGTGGAAGAGAGAGGCGGCTGGAATCTGGAAGCCTAGGTCAGAGGTCACCTGGAGAGCAGTGGTTCTCCTGGCCTGGACTGTTATGGGGCTGAGGGCGCACAGACAGTCACTCGTTTCCTCTCCATCCCCACCTGACGAGGCCAGTGTCATGATTAGCTTCATTTTGCAAAAAGGAAAGACTGGGATTTCGCCAAAGTCCTTGCCAGCAGTAAGGGACGGCTGAGGACTCCCACTGGTTTACGTGACCTGTGACGGTCCTGCCAGGCTCTTACCTATGACTAGGAAGACCTTGCTTCCTCCTGACTGCGCCCTGGACAGTGGGCAAGGAGGGGAGAAGCAGAACTTGTTCGTGCTGCCTCCCGCCTCCTCTGAGATGAAGGAGGGGTGAGAAAGGGGAAGCACTGGCCATGGGGGACAAAGCCCTCCTTTCTCCACCACATGACCAACCCAGTAAGCTCTCAGTCATGATCACCTACTGTATACAAGCTGGCTGGACTCCACAGCCCTGCTTTACGAGCTAGTCTGGAGCAAGACAAATTCACGAATAAAAATCCAAATGATAGTCAATACCCGACAACGACATCGGTGACGGTGAGACAAGACACACGGCCGGATGATAAATCAGAGGGCTGAGAAAGACAGGGCCCGGGAGGCCTCAAGGAGGGTGGCACCCACAGGGAGCCCTCCACAGTCCCCCTGCCTCACTGGAGCAGGGGTGAGGAGCCATCGCTGCAGGGCAGGGCAGGGCAGGGGCAGGGGGCAGGAGGCAGAAGGGAAGATGGCCTGCAGCTACTAAGCACCTACTTAGTGGTGGCATTTACCCTTTCCTAACAGCACCCTAGGCAGGCATTATCCCCATGTGGACATGAAGAATGACAAAGGCATCTGTAATTTGGAAAGGGAGGCTCAGAGAGGGTGGTTAACTTGCCCAAAGCACCCAGGCACTGATGATAAAACAAAATAAAATACCAAGTGATAAAAATGCCGGGATAAAAACCAGGTATAGCTGGAAATCAAGTCGGGGCCTAACCAGGCTCCAGGTTTTTGGTGTAATTCACAAGACCCAAGGGCACTGGACTGTATAATAAAATCCAGAAGATGTGACATGCTGTGGACTGTCTCCCCAGAAATGCATATGTTGAAGTCCTAACCCCAATGTGACCGTATTGGGAGACAGGGCTTTATGCGGGTAACAAGGGATAAATGAGGTCATAAAGCTGGAGCTGGATCCAAAAGGACTAGTATACTTATATGAAGGGGCAGCATAGAGCCTGTGTACACACTCACTCTCTCTCTCTCTCTCTGTAAGGAAGCAAGAAGGTGCCCATCTGTATGCCAGGAACCGACTCTTCACCAGAAAATGAATCAGCTGCACCTTGATCTTGGACTCCTCCGTGTCAGAACCGCGAGAAAATAAATGTCCTGCTGTTTAAGCCACCCACTCTATGGTATTTTGTTATGGCCATCCAAGGAGACTGTGACTTGGCCCGTCCATACATCAGACCGGTGGCCTGATTTCTGTGCTCTTGGAGTATGCCCTCATCACTCGTGTTTGAGCACAGCCCCCAAATTCTGCATAAGTATTTGTCATTTGTACACATAAATGCCTGTATTATAATAAAACATACACAAATAAAGCCATTTTCTAAGAAGGGAATAAAATAAAAAGAGGAGATGTAACCTTTTCTTCGTAGGCCCTGTTTTGGGTTGAACTGTGTCTCTGGAAAGACATGTTACAGTCCTACCTCTCCAGTCCTTGTGAATATGAGCTTATTTGATAATGGGTCTTTGTAGAAGTAGTCAAGTGAAATGAAGCCACCCTGGATTAGGGTAGCCCTACTCCTTACAAGAAAAGGGAAATTTGAGTATAGCCATATCAGAGAGAAACCCACGGGAGGCTAAGGCAGAGACAGGGGAGCTGCAAGCACAAGCCGACAAAGACCAAGGACCGCCAGATGCCGCCAGGAGCTCAGAGAAGAGAAAGGACTTTTCCCTAGAATCTTCGGAGGGAACATGGTCCCGCCGACACCTTGATTTCAGGCTTCTGACTCCAAGAACTAAGAAAGAATCAACTTCTGTTGTTTTCAACCACCTAGCTGGTGGTCATTTGTCACAGCAGTGCCGGCAGACTGACACCACTGCCAATAAATCCACGAGGACGGTGAATTCAGACCAGGGTACCAAGACAAGGGGCAAATCACACGCAAGAGTCGTTTCGGTGTCAAGGAGGCACTCCTAGGTGAGTGGCCATGGGGAGCGTGAAGGGCCACGGTATGCATGCCAGAGGCGGCCTTCAGTGGGTTCACGACCCAGAGGAAACCCCCCGAGAAGCCCCGGCCCACGTCTTCTCCCCAGGCCAGCCTCACTTCCCCGTCAGCCCTGCCCTGGTCTATTTCCACGGGGCTGTTTACACCCCGCACAGGCACACGCCCCTGCAGACACAGAGAAGCCCAGCACACCCTGGGGACCGGTGCTTACAGCGGAAAACCCGAAGCATCACCCACTCCGCTCAGCAAGCTGTGGAGACGGGCTGCCGGCGAGCCCCCCGGGAGTGCCCCTGGTCGTGGGTGGCAGCAGGAGGAGGTGGAGACGACCGCCGGCGAGGGTCAGCGACAGGCCTTCCGGGCACAGAGGACGCAGGTGGGCGGTGGGGCGGCCCACTCTGGGCCTCGAAGTCACAAGTTTGGAAACGTGCTCCGAGCTCAGATGAGCAAAGGGGACAGGAGTGGGAAATACAAAAATAGACCTTGTGTATTAATCAGGGTTCGACCTGGAAGAGGAAGTCTATCTGTTGTTTCAAGAGGCAGGATTTCAGATTAAACAGCCATTTCCTGGAAAGGCCAAAGGGGGACCCTGAGGCATCGGGGAAGCAGTGGCTGCTTAGAGTAGTATGTCCCCTTAGGGAGGGGGTGCAAGAGTGGGATGATGAGAAGTCTGGCGGGCCCGGGCGGGGTCTCGGCTGCGGCTGTCATCTCTGACAACAGCCAGTGAAGCTGCTTCCCAAAGTGTGGAGCCAAAAGGAACCCATGCACACTACACGCCACTGTTGCTCTCAGGACCAAGTGCTGCCGCCGTTGCCACACCAGGAACAGCGGCGAAGAGCACGGTGCAAGGCCTCCGCCCTCCCAGGCTTATGGTGCCCCTGGAGCCATCAGATCTGGCCATGATGGGTCATGGGCTGGCCACTGCTCCTTTGACAGTGGGCATGCACAGGGGCAAGAGTCAAAAGTTTTACAAATAAGCAGTCAGACACAGACCCCGGACAACACGGCAGGACACTGACCTGAGCCGGGCAGCTGGGCAGCCAGGCCCTGTGTGCTGTCCAGTTCCCCAGCGAGCCCTGATGCCTGCCCAGCAGGCCCACAACACTGACTCCCATCGCCTGCCTGGTCCTGGAGGCACAGGAGTTTGAGACAGCGAGCAGGAAATGGAAGCAGGGAGGGCAGCCCGCACTGTATGTGAACGCTCTCATTCCCCTTCAGGGTGTGGCAAATTCTAAGAAAGCCAGGCATGTGTCTTGTCCACTGCTTTATTTTCCTGACAACCTCAGGAACCAAATGGATGAAACCTCTCCTGGTTTTGGGGGGCTGTGTGAGCCCCTGCTGAGGTGACACAGCACTTCTCTCGTGGGTTTGGTCTACTTAAGAGAAGCAGACAAATATTCAATTAAAAAGGGGGGGATGGTGGGCACATTCTGATGTGGTAAGGCCAATGGGCTTGGAAGAGTGGGCGGAGAGGGCATGAAGCAGGGCTGACATGGGGAAGGCTTCCTGCAGGAGGACAGGAAGGCCAAGGGAACAAGAAGGGCACACAGGCACAGGGAGAAATGAACAAAGGTCGATGTGCACGTGATGGCATCCTGGTCTACACGTACTCTGGGCAGGACACGTCTCTGAGCCTCTGTCACATGTGTCCAGATCATCGTCGCTTCTGCGCATGAGACCACAGTGCCCACAGGGAAAAGTCCAGTGTTTTCAGCCCACGGCTCTCTGCCCATGTGGACTTTTGGACCTCACCATTCATCACCACCTCTTGCCAATCAATGTGGCTGGAAAAAACAAGTCTGTTCAATAGTATATGATGCAGTAATGGACTACAGCTGGGGCATCAGTGGAATTCATGGTTAGCTTAAATAGATTCAGACCGATACCTATGCAAATATTTATATGTGTGTGGGTTTACATGGGTTATTATACACGTGTGGGTATATGCGTGTTAGGATACATGTGCCGCTGGACGTGGGTTAGTATATGTGTGGGGTTGGATGTGGGCTAGTATATGCGTGTGGGTAGGTATACACGGGTTAGTATATGCACGTGGCTGTATGTGGGTTAGTATACATGTGTGGGTATACGCCGGTTAGTATACACGCATGGCTGCATGTGGGTTAGTATATGAGTGTGGTTGTATGTGGGGTAGTATACGCATGTGGTTGGATGTGGGTTAGTATATACACATGTACTTCATCACTGTCATTGGGAAGGCCTAGGAACGGTGACATCCCAGTAGCTGTGAGCACATCTCATACCCACATCTTGGTTTCTAATACCATTTGCTGATACAACAAACTGGGCTCCTTAAGAAAATGGCTGATTCTAGGTCTAGGACAGGAAATATATAAGTAGTGCCAGAAAGTAAGGAAACACTCAAAAACAAGCAAACAAGAAAGCAAGCAAACAAAAACTCCTATAATAATGGAAGGTATGTCAAAATAATGGTATGTCAAAGGACAGAGCCCACAGAAAGAGCTCCCAATGGCCAAAGCTAGAAAAACATGTGCAAATAAAGAAAGTTACACTGGATTTTAATCCAAAGTATATAATCAATATCCTTGACTCCATATTGAGATACAGATACAGGAACAGATACAGATATCTATACACGTATATAGGGATGGCGTGGAAGAAAAATCGCCCAACGGAGAAGAATTCCACATAGTGCGTAACTGCTCCACCACCAAGGGGGCACAGTCTCCCGCTCCCTAAGTGTGGGCTATACCCAGTGACATCCGACTAAGCACAGAGGAGAAGGTGGGGCAGGGAGAGTAGAGTACAATGGAGAACTCTGATGAATGGCACCACAGCCAGTTGGTCAAGGTTAACATTAACAGTGATTACTCAGGTGACAGTATATTGCTTGATATGGTGTGGCTAAATAGCCCTTTGCCCCCGGGGTCTTCCTTCCCAAAGCCATCATCCCAGTCCACTGCTGGGTAAAACATCAGACAAATCCTAACTGAGGGACAGTCTACAAGGCACCTGACCTACTGGCCATCAGCAACAAAGGAAGTCTGAGAAACTGTCACAGCCAAGAGGAGCCTAAGGACACATAGTGACTAGATGTAGTAGAGTGGATGGGATCCTTGGGCAGTAAAAAGAGTAGCAGGGGAAAAGTAGGGAAATCTAAAAAAATGATAATAATAAGTATATTGGTCATTCATTATAACGAATGTGCCACATTAACATAAGATGTTCATAGTAGGGAAAATGGTGTGGGTTATGCGGGACCCTTCAGAAGGACTGCCACAATTTCCTGGTAAAACAGAAATCTGTTCTAAAGGAAAATCTGTTTAAAAATATGTGTGTAGGATATGCCCGGGAGAGTGGAAGCATAGGGGGTCCAGGTAAAAATCATGACTCCTGGAAAATTTGTTTCGGTATCTGCAACTCTGACAACTGTCTGATGCTCCCTTCCATCATCACTGGGGACAGTCAGGTTTGAAAACCCAAAGCAAATGGCCCGTGAACGCATCACCTCGACCACTGGTGGAACATCTCAGGCATCTTAGAAGAGTCAGGCTACAATGTCTTCTGGTGCTCAGAGCAGCTCACTGGGCAGCGAGGAAACGGAGGCTCAGAAGCACCACGACCCTTCCTCCTAGCACAGGGCTGGTGGGTGGCAAAGCAGAGACCAGGGTTCAGGTCTCCTTCCTGGGTCCCTTCTGCTCTACCTCTCCAGCTGAGGCCAGTCCCGGGGATATTCGCTCCCATCCTAGCAAGGGGAGAGGCTGACACTCAGGAAAGAAGCAAGCTCAGAGAGGACGGCATTTAAATTGGTTTTTCCTTTTTCTTTTTTTTTTTTCCCCCGTCTTACTTTTATTCTTATGGAACCTTTTTAAAGGTCCCTCCCCCATCTGATTTCCCACAGGCACAAAGCCAGGGTGCCTCTGGTCCACAGCAGCACAAACATGGCCATGAGTCCTTGAGGCCAAACACTGTACGATGCAGAAAGGGGTCAATTCCCTCATTTTAATAAAAGTTTTATGTTTGCAGGGATATTAAAACAACAAGAACAACCACCACCACCCCACAGGCCTGCTTGCATCCATCCCACTGATGGGTGTCTTCTTCCCAAAGGCACCCACCCACGACTCCTTCCACCAGAGTGACAAAACGGGAGAGAAAATGGCTTGGAACAGAAGAATGTGAATTCCAGCAAGCTGGTCACTCCTGAGTGACAATAGGGACCCAGAGGGCAGCAGTGCGGGGCTTCTGGAAGCAACCAGAGGAACCAGGCCGCGAGCCTGCGGTGTGCCACGTGGGGCCGTCACTTTGCCCATTACAAACCTAGAAGCCAGCCACCCAGACGAACCTGGATCCCAGAGGAGCAGGAAGGGAAGGGTTTCTAACCGGAGAAAATGTGGTGCCCAAGCTGGGAAGCGACCTGGAAGGAATCAGGGGCCTCTGGGATGAGAGGTACCAAGAGACACACTAGGATGGGCTGACCCAGTGCAGCTCCCTGTGACATGGGGAGCGCATCCCTTAATCTGATCAGGTCAGGGTCCCACCCTTCTGGCCTTATTTAAGCTTTTCCCCTTCACTCAAATATAGCCAGGCTGGGATAGACGGCTGCAGGCTGCGAATCTGGGTGAGGTGGGGGGGGCATACGAACATTATTTCATTACCGGCACCATTTCTCTGAGTCTCCAGGTCATTCATCCCAGTTCGCTCAGCCTACCATCGCAAGATGCCACCCATGGGGTGGCTTAAACGGCAGACATTCGTCTCTCACAGTCCTGGAGGATGGACGTCCACAACCTAGGGGCTGGCAGATTTCAGTCTTCTGGTTTTGCCCTCTCACTGCAGAGACAGAGAGAAGTGACTCTCTCCTGTCCCTTCTCTGAGAACATTAATCCTATGGCCGAGGGCTCCACCCTCATGACCTCATCACCTCCCAGAGGCCCCTCCTCCTAAGACCACGGCGTTCTGGGTAGGATTTCAACACGTGAATTTTGGGAAGACACAGACATGCTGTCCACGACATCAGGGATCCACAAAGCCAGTCTCCATTCCCAGACTGCCTTCAGAGCAGGAATGGTGGCTCCTCCCTCCTTTACTGCGGATGCCCACCGAGTGGGATGCTGTCGGCTCTCGGTCCAGACTCGTGCCCGAAGAGGCAGGAGGAAAGATGAGGGAGGCCTTCATAAATGGGAAGCCCTAAAGCAGAGGACCGTGCTTAGGTTGTTCCAAAGCATACTGGGGAGCCCTTGAAAGAGGAGGGCTTTCTGCCTTGTTTCCAACTCTCTAGCCCAAACTCAGTCAGTCCAAGAAAAAAATCTCCCAAGCACGTCCTGTGTGCCTGTCATGATGCCAAAAGCCGGGACTAGAGAGAGCATAAGACACTCAAAATATTTACAGTGCAGGGGGAAAAGCCGGTATTCCACAAAGTCAGAGGCTGCTTCCGGAGACAATGAAGCCCACTGGAGACATAACAAGAGCCAAAGTGACAATGTCTGGCCTTTACTCTAATAATAATTATAATAATGATCACACATAATGATAACCGCAGTGGTTGTCCATCTGTGCGGCCAGCTGCTGGCCCAGTGCACCCGATAGAGTCCCAGAAACACTTTTGTTTTCCGGGGATGGTGAGGACACTGTGCCTGCCTCTGCCTGAGCCCACGGGGGCACAGCTGAGGAGGCTCGGTGTCCGCTGGCCCGGCAGGCAGGGTCAGAAACATCAAAATTAGGCGCATTCTCCTTCAGACTTATGAATCCCTCTGCTGCATTTGCCCTCACACTCTGACATTAATTGAACTCTGTCTTCACTACTAAAAATAAACTCCAGGTCAAATGCAATGAGCCAAAAACCTCAGCATGAAACCACAAGAACTAGAGTAAATAGTCAAATGGGCTAATGGCAGAGGTGTTTGGGTGAAAATATGTTTTCTGTTTCAAGCTCAGAGTCCCGAGTGGGCTGGGAGCTCTTTCAGTGCTGCAGACTGGGAAATACAGGAGGCGACCACACAGCGGTGGCCACGGACCAGGGCTGGCTCCTGTCCACGAACAGGCCGGCAAGCAGGAGCTCGCAGACACCCTCTCCCCCAAAGGTCAGGGCCGGGGGCAGCTTGAGAAGATCTCGTGGGAGCCGAGAGACACTCCCAGGGGAACAGGGGCAGGAGAAGACTCCAGAACAGCAAGGTGAGGGTCAAAGGGAAGAAGGCAAGCCCGTCTGTATGTCCAAGCAGGGGTGGGGATGGGAGAACCAGCCGTCGGAAGGCAGACAGGTCAGGAGGTGGAGAAGCCAGCAACAAGGGCTCCCGTTGGCTCAGCATTCTTTTCAGGCCAGCTTTGGGCTCCTCAAGACCAGCCTGAGGGGGCACTGGTCCATTCTGCCACTGAGAGACAAGAAGCCTGGAGAGGGTAAAGGACCTGCCCAGGGTCCCCAGGGCCCTGGGAGGGGGAGGTGGGAGAGAATGCAGGCGTACTGGTACCTCTGTTCCAGGACCCAGGCTCACAGACGGCAGGGGTGTGGGCAGACAGGCCCCCGGCGGAACGACGGTGTCCTCGGGCGGCCAGAACCACACGCACCAGCACAGGGTGCACACCTTCCTCGGAGGCCCCAGCACAGACCAGCCCTGCCGGGGTGTTCACCACGCCGCTCCTCGGAAGCTCAGCACCCACCCCTGCTCCATGTGCCTACTCCCGGCAGCTAAATTCTGGGGACGCTCTTTTCCCGTCACCCCCAGACAGATGATGGGTCAGGCCGCTCTTCCATTCACAGAATGAAGGCAACACCGTTCATGTTCACGGCTGCGGCAGCAAGAGATGGTGCTCCCAGCTCGCAGCTCGTCCCGCCAATGACTAGAGTCCCATCGGCCCTTGTCTGCATTCCCAGTGAGGGCAGCTTGTTCCAGCCCTAATGCCAGGTGCTCCGGGGAAAAGGGTGATCCCACAAGAGACTGAGGCACTTTCGCTGTACTCCGGCTTCTGAAGTCGGCTACCTGGATCCGGAGCGAAGGCTGCGGAAGCAAATGGCAAGGGACTGGCTGAGTGCCAGAGAGCAGACCAGGTGGCCTGGCAGCGACACTCAGTGTAGATGAGCTCTGACCCCAAAGCGGGCCATCAGCTCCTGACTGGCAGTGGGGACACAGGTGCACCAGGATGCTGGTGCACAGGCACCCCAACTGCAAATCGGCTCGGCTCCTACTAGGTCTCACTCATGTGCCACCTCCCCACTCCCCAGAAAGCCCCAGTGACCTGCCCTGCCTGTGGAGAGTCTAGAGAACCCCAGGTGCACGTCAATCTCCCCCACCTTGAGTGGAGGGCGGGGCCTCACGCTCGCACCATGTGGGTCACTGGACCACGGCGGGCACAGGAGAGGAGAGATACAAAGGCAATCAGAGGGGCGCCTGGGTGGCTCAGTGGGTTAAGCCTCTGCATTTGGCTCAGGTCATGTTCTCAGAGTCCTGGGATCGAGCCCTGCATCAGCTCTCTGCTCGGCAGGGAACCTGCTTTCCTCTCTCTCTGCCTGCCTCTCTGCCTACTTGCAATCTCTCTCTGTCAAATAAATAAATAAATAAATCTTTAAAACAAAACAAAATAAACAAAAAAACCCAAATGCATTCAGACACATTTAACACACAAGAGAAAAGACACAGGCGCATGAACACTGTCCTCTGCTGTCCTCTCCCTCTGATGGCCACACCTGTCTTCTCACGGGTCCCCGCCTGAACCATGGTTCCATGTTCCGTTGTGATTCATTCTTTTCAACACCTTGCTTTTTAAAGAAAAAAAAATTGCAACTGACCTCATTCTTTGCTCTAAGTCTTTAAGAACTTTCTTCTTTGGGTGTTCTCTCTCTTACTTTCTCCTTCCTCCTTGTGAGTTACTCATTCCTTTGTTCTTACAACATCCACAGTCATATCAGGTGGGTGTCGGGAGGGCTGTGAGGATGTGGAAGACAGGCCTTTGCTCTAAACAAGGTCATGCGCGACTGGGGGCGTGGGCGTGGGTGGGGGAGAGACGCAGCGGGGTCTGAGGGAGGCATGCCCCAGATCGCGGGAGGAGGTCAGGCACTCTGCTCAGGGAAGGGGGACCTGGTGGGAGTGGAAACACAGAGAAGAGCAGACCAAGGACTTGGAAAGAGCCTGCTGTAGGAAAGGAACTGTACACGGTGTAGTTAATGAGTTTAAACAACAACCACCACCACCCAGAGGTGCTGGGTGGTGCAGTTGGTTAAGTGTCGGACTGTTGGTTTCACTTCAGGTTGTGGCCTCAGGGTCCTGAGATCAAGCCCCACACTGGGCTTTGCACTCAGCATAGAATCTGCTTGAGATTCTCTCTCTCCCTCTCCCTCTGCTCCTCACGCTATTGCTCTCTCTCTCTTTATCTCAAATATATAAAAATCTTAAAAAACAAAAAACAAACAAACAAACAAACAAAAAACAAAAAGAAAAAACAAAAAACCCCTCCTGTTTTGGAGCATTTCCTTCTCCATGTCAGGCAGCCTGATGAACTATCTCCACCATCTTCTTCAATACCCGCGACATCCTCTTGAGGCCAGAGCTGACGCGATCCCTATCTTGCAGACGAGGGAACTGAGGCTTGGAGCAGCTGAGTGACCCGCCCACGGTGAGGCAGGTGGCAAAGCCAGGAACACCCAGGTCTGCCCGAAACCCCGGGTCTTCACCTCTTCCTTTACCCCAAACAGCCTCGGACTTGGAGCGACTAAGCGTGCAATGCAAGGGGGTTGGAGGGAGATAGGGGGTCTGTCTCCCCACAAACACCCAAAAGGTGTTTTGCCCACAATGTACCGTCTCCTCTCCCCCAGTGATGCAGTCTCCATACGTCTCAGCAGGCCAGGGGCGTATCCACCCGCCTCGACCAGAAGGAAAGGTGCGGGGTATCCACCTAGGAGGGGGTGGGCTCCATCCCCGGCTAGACACAGAGGGAGAGCTCCCAAAGCATGACACTGAGGCCACCGAATGCCGAGAACCAGGTCCCAGGTGTCAGGGTGAGGTTACGGGAAGCCGGCTTCTCAAATCAGCACAGGAAACCAGGCCAAGATGTCAAGAACCACAACCCAACTTGTGTTGCAGGAGATCACTGATTCCAAAGGTTAGTTTTTGTTCAAGAGGAGAAATCTCTTACCTTTATTCTCCAAATCCCCAAATGGCCCAGCTTTTTCATTCAGGAAAGGACATTCCCTCTAGAGTACCAGACGGGTACGTCTGCTTTTCAGACTGACAGCACCAAAATCCAAGGCATGATGGGATTCTGTAAACCAGCAAGAAAAGGACAGAGAAGTATTAGAATCAAGGCTGACACAGAAGAGATTTGATGAGAGGTTTCATTTATTTGAAAAATACAAAATGCATACTGACTAGATGCTGAAGGAGAAGCTTCAGAAGAGCAGACATTTACTGAGCAACTATTATGGACCAAGCCCTGTGTTAAGTCATTTAATCCTGGGAGACCAGTTTTGATGGCTCTGAGGTCAGACCAGAATGCAGGGCCACACCTTCCTGCCTCCCCAAACTCTGCCCATCGATCTCGTTTTCTGCCCCCCCTAAAGCTATTCCATGCACCTAAGTCCGGAAACGCCAGGTAGAGGGAACAGAAAAACACACCCAGTAACTTCCCTCTGATAATGTCCCGTCCCTGGATGTCCAGCCCATTCCACAGATGGTGGGGATACTACAAGCCATGGGGTGGTGTCACACTCACTAGGTTGTAAGCTTTATCTGAGCCGGACCCTGTCATCTTGTAACCTGTGACAGGTGGACACCATGGATTACTCAGGGAACAAAAAGTGTCACTTCACCAGGGGTTCTCACTGTAACTGATCATCAAGATGGCTATATGAGGTGGCCAAATGGGGGGTGAGGGAGAATGGGACAAGGGGGCCACTGCTGGTCTTACTAGCTCTGGAAGGACCTCCCAAGACACCTGGAGCAGAGCTGAACGCTCAGCCTGGTGGGTGCAGACACAGAGTCTTCTCCTTTGCAGGGCAGTTGGCACAACCAAAAGCTACACTTCTGGGGCCCTGGGATGGTTCAGTTGATTAAGCATCTCCTTCAGCTCAGGTCATGATCCCAGGGTCCTGCAATTGAGCCCCGAAGGGTGTTCCCTGCTTGGCGGATGGCGGGGAGTCTACTTCTCCCTCTCCCACTGCCCCCCCCAACAACTCTGCATGTGTGCATGTGTTCTCTCTCAAATAGATAAATATAATCTGGAAAAAAAAAAAAAGCCACAAGATTACGTTAACAGGGCGCCTGGGTGGCTCAGTGGGTTAAAGCCTCTGCCTTCGGCTCAGGTCATGATCCCGGGGTCCTGGGATTGAGCCCTGCATCTGGCTCTCTGCTCAGCAGGGAACCTGCTTTTCTCCATCTCTCTCTGCCTACTTGTGATCTCTGTCAAATAAATAAATAAAATCTTAAAAAAAAAAAAAAGGATTACATTGACAGTGGGTGATTTCTACCCCATTCCAGACCTTCCTCCTGTACCCCCTCAATTTCCCCAGCATCTTAGCCATCAGATCATCAAGAAGATGGAGCTCGGTGAACACGGATTCAGCATCAGTAAGACTGACAGGTTCTGAAGAGGAATTTGCCCCCAAATGTAGGAACAGCTGGAGAAAGACTGTCATCCCCAGCAGAGAGCAGAGGTCAGGTGGCCTGTCTTCCCCACCACTGATTCCCTCACCCTCGTCCAGGGCAATGTGGTCACAATCAGCTTCTCTGAGCCCCCACGTTGTCACTCGCCTCCCTTGGACATGTCAGCATCACGGACGGACCCACAGCAGCTCTGAAGGCCGGGGAGTGCCTGTCTGCTCTCACCCCATGCCCTGTCCCCGTTCTCAGCAGAAGCAGTTCACTCAGGGAAGTCCCTTGCCTGGCGGTGCGCTCAGCAGCCTGCCATCCTCGGCACATCCACGCTCCAGCTGTGGGCGGCCTCCCACACTTCTCAGGCACTTTCTTTTTTTTTTTTTTTTTTTTTTGCCTTACTGTCAAAAATGCACTCGCCTTATTGCCTGGAAAAGGCAGCAGCCCGCCTCCTGGTTGTTAGACGGGCTGGAGAGGCATTCCAGGTCTCTAAGAGTCTTTTTATGGAGCCTGAGCAAGTGACCCTTCAAACTTCAGTTTCTCATCCTAAAGGTTTGTTCCTAGTCTTAAGTGAGAATCTTTGCAGAGCTCAGCACTGAGCCTGCCACGTTGTGAAAACTCAGAATAATCAGCTGTTAGAAACACCACTTAAGCCAACGCTCAGGCCCGAACTTCTTGGTCTCTTCCCAATGAGGGGGAAAAGGCCTCCCCCTCCTCCTACCTCAGCACGATGACTTACCCAGTGCAGGGGCTCAGTACTCAGGGCGGAGGGAACAAGCAAAGCCCATCGGAATCCATGCGGTGGACCACAGCACTCACCTGCCTCCCAGCTGTGCCACCAGCGTTAGACAAGACAGAGCACGCGGAGGGGCTCTACAAACAGTCAGGTGCTAGAGCACCTTCCTGGATCACATCAACACCACCACCGACAAGCGCCGTCTTCACAGAACACGTTGCTGAGGAATATCCTCCCAGGACCACACTGAGCACCCGCAGTGACCCGAGGAGGTCAGGTCACCGTGGAGACCTCATCCCCATTTTACAGATGTGGGGACAGAAGGTCAGCGGGGCTAAGGAGGAACTTGCAGCTGCATCCCTGGTCTGCAAGCTCACTCCCTCTTCCTCGAAAGGGGGGCAGCAATAACACACAACATCAGCTCTTGCAGAAAAAGAACCTCTTTCCAAGGCAGCCAAATTGATTAATGTTTTTAATTAATGTTTTAAACCACACACACACACAGAGCAAAGTTCCATGGAAAATGAGGAGCTAAAACTTCCAAGTTTCTCCTGGGAGCCAGTCCAGCCAGGTGCTCGCTGCCAGAGGGATGGGGGGAGGAGTCCTGAGCCAGCCAGGGAGGTCAGAGTGGGAATGTCACAGCCCTGCCTCGACACACTGGGTCTGGCAGGCAGTCCGATCACTTCCCATCCACAGAGATGAGCCAGGGATGAAGGAGACTGGTCTAGTACAGGAATCCGTCAATCTCAGCAGAGGAGAGAGCTGGGGTGCAGAGGGAGGCACCGCCCACACCTGATGTGTAGCAGGTGCCTGGGTCCTGGGCCTAAAGGGGGAGGTGGCTGCTACTTCCAGAACCTCCCGCCTGACGCTCGGTCCCAAGGACGGGACATCCACCTGCTCTGCAGTGCACGGAGACATGCTGCATGTGAACTGGGGGTTGCAGGCATTCTCAGGATGCTGATGAGATTTCTCTGATGGGGCCTGGGATCACTGGTGGGGCCAATGCTGTGTTCAGATGAGTAAGGGATTGGAGTGCCTGTGACAGGCAAACCCAGGACCCCATGGTGCCCTGGAGATGAAAAGCAGACTGGGGCCCAGAGAGGAGCCCTCTTCTGTTGTGCTTAGGGACCCCCTCGCTCTGCCAGTGGTATTCCAAGTGAGTCCTGTCCCCAAGTGTCCTATACACAGTCTGAAGGTAGGGCCCTATCAGCTTCCTGTCTCCAACAGGAAGGTGAGGGGCATGGAGTGTGACATATAGCACTGAATAATTAATCAGCAGCTCCGCTGGGGGGATGGAGGCCACACTGTCAGGGCGACTGGCCTTGAATGCCACCTGGATGCTGCATGGGCAGTGGGGCCAAGTGGGAACACTGACGGCAGCCAGGACCCGCCACCTTCTTGGTGCAGGCCCTGGGCCGCTTGGCAAGAGAGAGATCGAGCAGTGAGATGAGTGACTGCATGGGAATTCCTGACTTTAAAATCATCAAAATGCCATCTGTTCACTGCAAACGGACCACAGAGGTGGACTACAGCACCTGTAGCAGCAAAGGACAGGATAGCTCTCCCCCAAGAAGCCCCTGAGAGCAGGATCCAGGCTTGGGATGTGTTTGCTCCCTCTGGAGAAGGCCTGGGGGAAAGACATTGACTCAGGTACATCTGTGCCTCTCCTGCAAGGTCAGCAAAGCTGGTGGAAGCCTCCAGCCTGGCCCAGCAGTAATCCCAAGTGACATCACGGAAGTATGGTCAGTACTGCCCCCAACGCTATGAGATCCAGCAGGTTGAATGCAGAGGCAGGACACACACAGGTTGCTCAGGTCAGAGCTAGTCCCTACCCGCTAACCACTGTGCACCCTGGGCAGTCTACTCACCCTCTCTGATCATGTGTAAATCAGGGCTCCTAAGAGCAGTTACCTTTCTGGACGGGGCAAGGATGCATGCAGGGTGTATAGAGCGCCAAGTACAATGTCTGGTGCAGTAAAGGCTTGAGTCACCTGGGTTATTCTCAGGGTCTCTGTGCTGTCTCCACTCGTGTTGCTGAGCAGGCAGATCAGACAGCCTTGGATTCGAATCCCAGCCCTGCCACTTCCTAGGAACATGGCCATGGACCATTCACTTGACCTCCCTATACCTTAGTTTGCTCATTACCAACAAGTCATGCGGAACAACCAATGGTTACAGGACACGAACTAAAGCAAGCGGTATGGCGTGAACCTTGAGCAATGAGGGCCGCACCCCAAACTGAACAACACTCCACGAAGCAAAACTGGCCTGGACTCTTCAAAACATCAAGGTCAAGAACAGCCAAGGAAATGTTCCAAGATAAAGAGAGGCTAAGGAGACATGGCCACTAAACCCAGCGGTGACCTGGAATGGGGGGGAAGAGTCCCAAGGACATTACGGGGACGGCCCATGAAATTGTGTGTGGCCTGCGGAGGAAAGAAAACAATGCAGCCACGCTGAATTCCCGAGTTTGATCGCTACAGGGCGTTTCTGTAAGAGAATGTCCTTGTTCTTAGGAAACACACGCTGAATACTTCGGGATAAAAGGGCATGTCTACAACTTACAGATGACCCCAGCAAAAAAGTGTGTGTGTGTGTGTGTGTGTGTGTGTGTGTTTTCAGTCGGGGTGGGATCGAACCAGCCACTGGTGATTCTGAGTGTATGTTGGTTCTCTGCATCGCCCCTGCAATGTTTTCTGCCAGTATGAAATCATGTCCAAATGAAAGATGACTGAGGGCCCAGATGCGGGACAGGAGAAACAGACCTGAGGGCAGCCCTCAGCCATCCATGTGGGCCAAAGCACGGGCCTTTCCTACAAAAACCATGTCACCTGCTGTACAAATGTTGTGATGGATTGTGCAGAAAACTACAAAGGATAAAGCTGAAAAGCTGAAATTCAATTTGCACCACCACCCCCTCCTGCCACGAGAAAGAGAGACAAATGGATGCCTCCTCTATGACTAGGCCGCAGGGCCCGGCTCGGCCGGCGCATCGGAGCCATCAAACAGTGCGAGGGGGGTGGGGGCCTACAAGTGCAGCAGTGCCCCCAGAGGGGGGCGGGGCAGCTGGGGCTGGTGTTCACTAGGGGCCAGGCGGTCTTGTAAGAGCTTTCTGCACCCTGAGCTTCTGCAGACCCCTCGAGGCAAATGCTATCATTATTCCCATCTCGTGCTGCAGGAAAATGAGATTGGAAGGAGGCTCCCGCGGGTTTAATCTGGAGCGTTGGGTTCTCGGGGATTTAAGCCCAGGCTGCCTCCACAGGATTTCCACGGGCAGCAGGGAGACAGGCCCCACCGGCCAAAGCAGCAGCCCGCACCCAGACCGGCCCTTCCCCTGCAGCCGAGGCCTCCTGCCTGGCAACATGGGGTCTCGATACAGTGGGAAGCTGCAGGGGGCTGAGACCCTAGCCCCAGCTGGACACCGAGGTGCTCCGCACTGGCTTGCAGATACACTCACGGGCATAGATCTTTTATAAGGAGTCCAACCACGCACACACGATCTCTGGGAGAAACCCAGCAGGCTGGGCCCATCAGTGTCATCAGGGAGGAGACAAAGGGGTCTGGGGACATGAGTGGGGATGGGTCTTCATTGAAAACCTCTTTATTCCTTCTCAGTTGTATCTTGTGAATGACTGACTTATTCAAGAAGGCTGTGGTTTGGGGCGCCTGGGTGGCTCAGTGGGTTAAGCCGCTGCCTTCGGCTCAGGTCATGATCTCAGGGTCCTGGGATCAAGTCCCACATCAGGCTCTCTGCTCAGCAGGGAACCTGCTTCCCTCTCTCTCTCTCTCTCTCTGCCAGCCTCTCTACCTACCTGTGATCTCTCTCTCTGTCAAATAAATAAATAAATAATCTTTAAAAAAAAAAAAAAAAAGAAAAAGAAGGCTGTGGTTTGGTTTGGTTTTATAATACAAAAGAGGAAAAGAAATGGACCGGGTTACTGTGGGAGCCTGCTCTGAGGATGGAGCAGGAGCCATTCCCTACTGCACACCAGAGAGCCCCGGGGGGACAGCTGTCACACACCACACCACCTCCTGCTTTCAGAGGCCAGGGACAGTCATGCCTCAAGCCCCAGGAGAAGCAGCAGCATCATACTTGAGGAGAGTAGATCTGTGGGCCAAAGAGACCAGCCCGGAGGGCCTGGCACCCAGCGGTGCTGTTAAGGTGACATGGGGAAACCACGTAACATAAAGTGATGTCGCTGGCAGCTTCCCCTGCACCATGGAAGGGTCCACCTCAGACTCCCCTCTGTGGACGCGCGCGGACCTTCACCTTTCCCCCACAGACACCCTCCCACCCCAAAGGTGTCGACTTACTAAATCGACGCCAAAGGTAAACAGTTTTCTTTTCTCCAACCCCAAAACCTCCTTTCCTGCCGGTGTGCTTGGGTCGTGTCTCCCAGAACATCAAAGGCACGGCTTTCGGTAAAAACCTCTCGGATCGTCAGGTGACTGCCGTGTGCAGATAAAAACCACCCACCACATGCCAGACTGGGCCCCCTGTGGGGCGGCAAGTGGGCTAGGAGGAAACGGTGACCTCCATGGAGCCCAATGCTGGCCCCTCCGCCCACGTCCACGTCTGCCTGGTGACCTTGCCAGTCCCCCCCGCCCGTGACCTTGCCATGTCCCTTTCCCAGCTCTGGGCTTCTCTCAGAGGAAGGGGGTTGAGCTGAGCAACCTTGAGATCTCTTTCAGATCTAAAATTCACGGATTCCATCTCGTCCTCCCTGCTCAGAGTCTGTACTTCTAAATGTAGTGACAGTTCATTTACATACAGGGAAAAAAAAAAAAGAAAACAACAAGATTACGTGGTTGCTAATACCCTGAGCTGTAGTTTTTGGTGACTCAGAGGAGAAAACACATTTTTCCACTCAACCCAAAAGAGTGGTCCCTCCATGCTCCAACTGCTCAGATGATCTAAGTCCTGGGCCAGTGGGACCCCTGGGGAAGTTCCATGCTGCCGGGAGCACAGACGTCAGTGAGCCGAGGTGAAGCAGGGAATTTCCCTTGGCTGACAGGTGCACTGACAGATGGGCTGGATGGAGAGTCCCCTCCCTGAATAAAACACCCTTTACCCATTCATTCTCTATCTTAGTAAGTCTATATTCCTTAGGGGGCCAAGGAAACACTGGGCTTAACACTGGCCCAGGGACCACCACCCGGGAAGACACACCCCCAGCACGAAGATTATCTCTTCCAGGAAACCATTGTTGAACCACCACCCACCTAGGCTTGGCTGAAGACAATGACCTTGCTCAAGGTTGCATATCCTTCCAACAGAGCCTACATACAATGACTGGTCAACCCCTTATCTCAATTCTGGACCATTCCAAGGGCCATTCCAGCTCTAGGGCTCCCATGGGGTTGGCTGAAGCGTTTGTTGGGACACTGGTAGAGCCTAACTTCTCCCTCTGCCCAACCCTAAATCCTCTCCCCTGTCACATAGCTGTTGTTCCCGAAGTCATGCCGTAATAAACATCTGGTTTACTAATCTCCAGCTCAGCATCTGCTTTCCGGGAGACCCAACCTGCATCAAGAAGCTCCTTATGCTAGATGCTCAGGCCCTATGGCACCAGGACAAAGCCTCCAGGAGTAGGACAAGCAAACAGCCCATTCAGCAGATGGGAGTTCCTTCCTTGGAGCACCCTACTGGTGGCAAGGATGCTGAAGTTTGGGCTCAGGGCTACAAGCAGTGAATGAGCTGTATGGGAGTGAACACCTGTAGTGGCTGTAATGTGTGGCTGAGTCCCAGATCCTTCTAGAGACTCATTTTCGTGGTCTTTCTCCCACAGCACCCAATGTAGGAGAGGAGCTTGGTAAAATGTCTATTGAATGGTAAGTTGATGACCGGATGGATACATGGATGGATGGAAAGATGGAAAGACAGAGCTCATTGAAGAAGGAAGTCACCCCTAGAGAAGCTAGACAACAAATGGAAGGTAATGATGACTCTGTCTAAGCTAAATCGTATAATTTCCGTAAGGCATATCACAGTTCCCCAGAAGCATCGACGGTGAAGATGACAACTACGCCCCCCGTGGAGACCCCCTTGGAGGTGGTGACCTGGGATGAGCAGCCTGGAAGTGAGAGAAGAGTGGAGGGTACCCGAAGTATGAGAAATGAGACATTAGCCTGAGCAAACCGAGTCCTGACGCTGCTCATCAGATACTGAGTAAAAAACAAGACCCTCTTCAGCAGGGTCGCTGTGACTGCCCAGTGATGGAGAATGGGGAGAGCCTTCAACAACCCTAACGTCACTATGAACGCAGGCTCAACGCTTTCATCACTGGCAGAGTCGGTCGCCGATGGAGGGGCTTGTAAACGGTGCTGTGGTTTGGGGACTTTATCCTACAGAGATAGGAAGTCACCAAGGTTGAGGAGCAGAGACACTAGGTGACAGAATCGACTCAAGAGTTCTTTAATCACCCATCCTTCCGGTTGTTGGCAGTTGCTCTGAACACTCAGTCTGCTGTGCTTCTGGGCCGGGTGGGGACTCGGGGTGCCCAGAGCCTCCCTGCTGATAAGGTAGCCTTGGGGGAAGAATCAACACTGGAGGACCACAGACCCCAGGCTCAGCCCCGCCTCAGAAGTGTACGGTCCCTGGGACCATCCTCGTCAGACACTTGTCCAGCCCACTGAAAGTCCTCGTTTCTGAGGGCAATGCCCGGGGAACACAGCAGCGCAGAGGGAAAGGGGAATAAGTAGGGAGGCTGGCGTCTGTGCAAGCAAGAGTCAGGGAAGAGGACGATGGGAGGCGAGGTTTACCAGGGGAAACTGTGAACATATATCAAGGGACATAACGAGGCAGTGTGCTAAGCAGCCCGGTATATCCCAGAAAACACGGATGCCTCGGGCCCATGACCACTCGTCCCTGAGCTGGGAGCATCTAAAAGGCTAAAAATGTTGAGACTCTCAGAGGCAGCAGGCAGGGGTGACAAATCAGAGAACCGACCTCAGTGCCAGCCAGGTGTCAGATTGAAGGGGAAAGTCCCAGGGAGGCAGTAAGGCTCACAGCTGAAGCAGACGGGCTTTGCTGCCGAGCGACCTGGGCTGGAGGTGAGGCTCCACCACTTCCTTCCTGAGCAACCTGGCCGAGGCAGAGGCCACCTCCCTGAGCCTCTCCGCCTGTCTGTGATACAAACCTAGCGGGGAGCCTGCGGAGGTGAACCGCACCTACTACGCCTAGCCCCGACAGACATGCAGGCAGTGCTTGAAAGTGGACGCTGGGTTAAGAGATCGCACGTCACAGGCCTGTCTAGGAACCTTCCCAAGGAAGCCTTCCAATGGCACAAAACACATTCTGAGGAGTTCGAGTGCCCTTAAGTCCCCTTAAGTTGGGGCGGGAACTGTGAGGGACCATAGCCCGATTTAACCCAAACACATAAATTTCAGTTGCAAAAGGGGTGTGAGGGCTTTGAGAAAGCAGCCTCTTTGCCTTCCTGGAGAAGGAAATGAAGCTTCATGACCCAAGGGCTCCTCTAAACTCATACAGCAAGCCAGCGGCTGTGAAGAAACGACGCAGCGGGAGACCCTGACTCTCAGGCAGTCAGTTCAAAGGTGGGGGTCACTGGATGCATACTCTGAGGTCAACTGCTCAAGAGGTCCCAGTGTCTCGGTATACCCCAAGACCAAGTTCACAGCTCTCACTCTCGGCCTGGTGAAACGGGCAAAAGGAGAAGCAAGTGAAGAATGAAAATCTGGGCAGAGAGAGAGATCCCGCTCCACTTCTCAAAAGAGGGCCGGTCTATCCCAGAACACTCCCCGGAGCTAGACTGGGGCAGGATAAGGCACACAGGCGCAGGGGCCTTGAGGCGACTCAGTCCATAAACGTCAGGAATGAGAGAAGTTAGGAACTGAGGAGAAACCAGTTCCTTCCTTGTTAGGAAATCACCGCTCCCAGACATTCTTGCCAGGTCTTGTCCAGAGTCACACATGGTCTCCATCTGCCCACAACGCAGACCTAAGCAAGTGGCTATGTGACTTCTCCCCGGGCAGGGAGACAGAAGAACAAGACTTCTTACAAGTCGGAAGGATTCCAAGTGACCACAAGTCAACCGTCAACCCAAGCATCAGTCCAGACAAAGGACAGGAACCCTGGCATCGAAGGATCGACCAGTCCCACAGAAACCACATGTAATGGCCGCTCATCCCAGCCTCCTTGGTGCCAGGCCCCGGCAGGCTTTCTGTGTGACCTCAGATTCTAAAAGCCGGTCATATTGTGCCCAAGTCACAGATGGGTAAAATGAGGCTCAGAGAGCTTCCCCAAGACACAGCCAGATTTGAACGTATACATTGTGAAGTGTCCTAGGCTAATACCCCTTCCTCCAGTCCTGTTGCTTTTCCTCATACCCTTCCCATTGGAAATCCCTGTTTTAAGGGCATTAAGTCAACAGAAGGTTGAATTTCAGCAATCAACATGGAAGATGCTGACCACACAGCACAGAGGGTTGCTGGCAACCATGAGGCCAACCTCACAAATGCATTAGAGGGGAGGCCTGTTCCAGATTGGGATTGGGAGAGGCGACCTCTGCAGCTTCGTTTAACCCTAATATTCTTTGAGTTCAAACTGAAATTTCCGTTCCCGTGCAACCATCTCTCTTCAGGCGAACGTAGGTGTTTCTACGGGTCCAAAGGTGTACGCCTCACTCTTCTCAGGGACAACAAGTCTCTCTGTACTCCAGCCTGGATTCTTCCGAAGCGTTCCAGCCTTCCTGGGCAGCAAGGTTTCAGCTGGAGAGCTGGGTGGGCACGACAGCCCAACAGAGAGAAACAGGAGCAGATGAGCCTCCTGACCCCACAGGATGTGGCGAGGTGAAGCAGCGAGACAAAGAGACAGAATCTGAGAAAGTCATCAAGCAACGCCAAAAGCGGCATGAACAGCTTTAACAGGAATGAACGTGTGGGGACTTTTCTTCTTCTTCTTTTTTTTTTTTTTAAGCTAGGAAGCCCAAAATAGTTGAAAGAGTTGGGTCTCAAAGCTTTCTGAAGAAAAACCATGCCTTGTTCCTAAGACACACTGAGGGGGCAAGTGTGAGGTTTGGCGTCACGAAGCCTACAAGGTCCGGTTCGGTTGCACATGAGCTCCGGGGAGTGAGCTAGGACCGCTGTGTCCCCAGCCTTCACCCTCAGGAGCCAGCGTGCTGATGCGTGTTTTGCACAAAGCCTCGATTTTGAAGCTCGCTCGTCTTAAGTAAAGCCTGCGTGGCAACTGGCTCCCCTTGAAGGGGTCTGCGTGGAACGTAATGAAGCTGGCAGGAGGAACAGCCGAAAGCGGCATTCCCAAAGACAGTTGGCAAACAAGCAGATGAAAAAAATGTGGCCTCATGAAGGATAAAAGAGCATAAATTTAACAAGAGACCGTTTCGCATCTATTGGATTGTAATTTTTTTAAATATATTTTTTGAAGATTTTATTTATTTATTTGACAGAGATCACAAGTAGGCAGAGAGAGGGGGGGGAAGCAGACTCCCCGCTGAACAGAGAGCCCAATGCAGGGCTCGATCCCAGGACCCTGAGATCATGACCTGAGCTGAAGGCAGCGGCTTAACCCACTGAGCCACCCAGGTGCCCTGGATTATCACTTTTTTTAAGCTAATAATACGTGGTGTCGATGAGGCTGCGGCAGAGCTGGCAAATCCACATGCGGATGGCGGCTGCGCCAACAACCGTATTTGAAGTAATTTGGCAATACAGGTCGAGAGCCATAAAACGGTGCCTTCTGACTCAATAAGCTTTCTGCTGAGGATATGTCCAAAGGATTTTGCAAGAAGGGAAGAGTTCTGTGCACAGAGCTCTTCACCGCACCCTGAAGTGCTAGAGCAAACCGCTGGGAACCTTAATTTTCGACAGCAGAGAAGTGGTTTCAAATATAATTTTTCGATTTGATGAGCCATTCATTACTCGCGCTTTGAAAATGGTCATTTGCAAGGTGCTTCAACAAAATGGAACAATACCTATGATCTGATGTCAGATAAAAACATGACGGAATAGTTCCTATACCTATGCCCTTATGAAATTGTAAGTTAATAAATGGACACACCTGTCACACATCTGAAGACAATCTGATGGGGGGGACAGGGTGGAGGGCAGTGTTATTGATGTCGTTTTCTCATTCATTTCCATTTTTTTAAAGAAATTTTTATTAGAGAGAGAGCATGGGTGCATGTATGAGCAGGGGGAGGGCAGAGGGGAGAGGGAGATAAGCAGACTTCCCACTGAGCTGGAGTCTGATGTGGGGCTCAAACCCCGGAACCCTGAAGATCACAACCTGAGTCAAAATCACGAGACACTCAACCAAGTGAGCTGCCCAGGTGATGATTACTTTCCATTGGCCAAACTTCAATAATGTATAGGAAAGAAAGGGGTGGTACTCTGGGGTACTAGGAATAGAATTCAGGAGATGAGAAACAAACAAATCCCAGAGGCACCTGTGGACCAAGGCTACGACATGTGATCTCCAATCAGTGAGTGGAACTGTCAGCACCCGAGGGGTCACACGTTAGTGACAGGAGGGTCCCAGGCCTTGTGTTGCCTCCAGCAGTATCTGATCGTGTCCAGGTCACAGGACCAGCTCTCCTCCTCTCTGCCACGCCCATGGCACTCGAACAGGAATAGAAGAGCCCATCTCTGTACACATTTAAATGCCCAACCTCCTAAACCAAAACTCTGCTGAGAGGCCTAAAATTAATTTAAATACCAAATTTCCCAAACCAAGTCTTTTTCAAAAAAGCAACTTGAATGGGTTTCTACACGTGGAACTCGAGGTCATATGGGACTTTCATTTTCTATAGTGGAGGACCCCGCCGGGATTTCCGGTGTGAACAGCAATCTCAACCGAGAGCTGTCCCCGCTGGCGACCCCAAGCAGGGACACTCAAGTCGGCACTGGGGAGTCACAGGTGACCAGTCCCGATGGCCAACCCTACCAGCCCTGCACTGCCGCATCTCTTCTGTCACCCTGAGCCCTCTGATCTGTCTCCAGCCAGTGGGGTCCTTTCAGCACCTTCCTCGCGGGGGTGGGGTGAGGGGTGAGAGCCATGTCCGCTCTGCTGTCCACTCTGCACGGTGCTGGCTCGCTTCGTCACGCTCGTTTCTTTGTCTGGTCGACAGGTCTCCAAGTGCTCTGTGCGCCCTGTGTGGGGAGAGAGGGCACCCATGCAAACGAGAGAGGGCAGCTCCACCTTCTTGCTTGCCAAGGAGGGTCAGCTGGGAGCTTTGGAAAGCACAGAGGCTCTAGTCCCTCCCCGAACGATGACATCGGGTTCCCCCGAGGTGTGGCCCTGACACAGTAGTTTCATAAAGCTAATTCTGCGGTCCCACGGGGCAAGGGCACACAGGGTGAGGGACCAGAGGGGCCTGTGATTTCTCCTCCAAAGCCCCAAGCCCACGACAGTGTGAGGCAGGAGTCTTTTTTAATTTATTTAGGCCACGGTTCAACAGCTCCTTTTGGAACAAACACTCTCAGAGTGACTGGCAAATGGAGAGGGGTTCCCCACTCCCTGCCTCCTGCTCAGCCCAGGGATTTCCTGCAAAGCACTAGAGCGGGCGAGCTGGAGCGACCTGCCTCGTGAGGCCGCTGGGAAGCACCTGATCGACTTGGGCAGGGACAAGCCACAGCTGGACATGCATCCCCGGTGCCACCCCAGTCTTCTGCCCCTCCCGTGCAGACTCCTGTGTGTCTCCGGCACAGTGACAGCAGACGGACCCTGTTTGCAGAGGCGGCCAGCCCAGCCCCTCTGGAGGGCCAGGTGGAAAGTGCAGGAGGATCCCTCTTCTGGGAAGCGGGCCTAACCTTCCCTGGGCACCGCTGAGAGAGAGGCCATATGCTCCATGCCAGGCCCAGAAAAGGCTCTCAGCCTCAGTGGCAGGAGCTACCGTTGGTGGGAAGTGCCGCTAAAGGGAGACACTCCTTCTGGGAGAAGGTTAACCCTCTGCCTGGGGTCGGGGGCAGCAACAGCAGCTGCTGGCTTCCCAGGGGCAGGCTCTCCCAGTTCTAGAGGCTGGAAGTCCTGTGAACATGTCACAGGGCCCCGCTCTCGCAGAAGCCCCTCTCCTGGCTTCTGGTGGCTGCCAGTCCCTGACACCCCTTGGCTTGCAGCAGCAGGGGTCTAATCTCTGCCCCATCTTCACATGTACCTCTGTGCGTCCATGTACCTCTGTGCGTCCATGTACCTCTGTGCGTCCATCTTCCGGTAAAAACACCAGCCATCGGCTTTAGAGTTTACCCTGCTCCAACCTCACCTTAACTCAGTGACATCCATGCAGACCCTACTTCCAAATAAGGTCACATTCACAGGTACCAAGGATTAGGACTTAAACACACTTTTTCGGGATACACAATTCAACCTACTACCCAGCCACCACCCCACCTACCTCCTGCTCTTATCAGAACCTCTCCAATATGCTCCACTGGGCAACTCTCATCTAGGCCAGTGTCCCGGTGGGACACCCGGTGGGACACTGTCCAGGGACCTCCCCGTACCTTCAGTCAGCAGGGACGCACGGAGCCCCTCCCACAGGTCCCCGGGGTAGCCTGGGCACAACATGTCAGTGAGAAGAAAGGAGCTGCACCTGCCACCCTGGTCCCCATCTCTGGGAACTCTGAGAGGCTGCATTCACATCAGCACGACCCTGGCTTCTTCCGAACAGTAGTTCTGAAAGGGAGCCACCTCACACCATACCCCTACCGGCCCAGAGCTCTGCACTCAAGAGGCACCCAGGTCCAGGGTCTCTGGACGGCAGAGGTTCTCAGACCCATCCCCGTCAGAAGGGAAGCTGAGCACAGATCTTGCTTGCTAAGAAGCCAGGCAGGTGGGTGTCACTGAAAAGGGTCACACGCACCCCTGGGAGTGGCCAATCACACCACTTCTGAGAGATCCAGAACTTCTCCCTCCCTGCCTTGTGGAAAACCCCGAGTGCTGAATTTTTCCAATCAGCCAGGCGGTCCATTGACAAACATTTCTCGGGCTTCACTCTACTGTCCGTGATTGTTAGCCGGGCACAAACACCAGCAAAACAGGACAGGAAAGAGCAGAAACTGGCCCTCCAAGGTCATAGGATTCCAGGGCCTTCAAACCCCAAAGAGCCCTCCCGATGAAGCAGCTAGGAAGACCGCAGGTTGTGGTAAACTAACCAGACAGACTTTTCCAGTCCATAAATGAGGCCTGTGTGTGTTCAAATAGTTTTCAGTGACCTGCTGTGTGACCTTGGGCTAGTTACAGAGCCCCATGAGTGAGCTCATCTGCTTATCTAGATGCACGACTCTGAGATTAAAAGGAGTCTTGAAGTACTTGGCATACTTTCCCTTTCTGTCTTCACGGCAGAAGGACCGACCAGGTACACTGCTCCTTCTTGAAGAGAGGTCTCAAAACAGGCCGTGAAAAGACAAGTGAACCTTCCCTAAAGGGGCCCCGTTTTCCATGTGGCCGCAGGGCATGTTCTGGAGGCAGCCGGACTGAGCCTTGGGTTAGGGAGTGGGCTGGGGCAGCTACAGACCCCGTGGTTCCATCCCAAACATGAAGAACATTCCTGCGTGGTGCAGTGGCCCCAGTGTTAGCATCCACCATTTATCTTCCTTCCCACCAAAGTTGTACTGCAGTCCTACTTTGTGCCTCATACTGGGGTCTGGAGATGGAAGGGACAAAGACCCAGTCTCCATGGGACTAACCCTAGGGTCCTTCCCTCCCTCTACCCCTTCTCCAAGCCCCCCCCCAGAACTAGATCCCCCTTCTTCTGGATTCAGTGCCCAGCTCACCCCGATCTTCCCCAAGAGGTCCCCAGTCTAGTTTTCCATCCAAAGGCAGGCCCTGCCCTTCTCCTGACCTCTCCCTTTGTCACAGCAGGTAGATGCTCGTTCCTGTACAAAGCACATAACCTACAGTCAGCCTGGGGTGACATCCCAGGAGCCTCCAGAAGCAAACACTCATTACTCGGGGAGCTGTCAGGTGACCCCCCCAGTCAGTCTTCCTGAGCTAGGGGCATCCCCAGTGGGGTCCCCTGCTGGGGGTGAAGGGTCTGGAGAGAAAGGAAGGAGACATTCTGATATCCCCACCAGCAGACACTCCTGGCTTTGAATCTGAAAGAGGCAAGATCAGACCCAATAAACATTTGGCTTGCACAAAGTCGGTCCCACGCTCCTCTGTGGCCCAAACCTGATTCTCCCATCTTAGCCACCAGAGTTCAGAGCCCTGGAAGGGAACACAAGCAGGGACGACCTTGAGCTCCACCTGGAAAGGCTCAGAATCGCCAGCCAGCCCTTCAGCAGGAGCAGAGCTGAGAACAAGGAAACCCTTCAGAGAGCCAAACAAGTCAGGGGCCCCCACCTGCAGGGCCCCATGGGGTAGACAGGAACCATTAATTTAAATATAAATAAGTAAATTCACATGAAAATTGCTGTTTCTCAGATGCCACAGTCCCATTTCAAGTGCTCTGTAGCCACATGTGGCCAAGGGCTCCGGTATCATCCCACACAGGGCTTCACGCTGCTCCAGAACTTCCCTCTGGCTGCCTGCAAGTGGAACAAGACCCAGCCCACCCTGCAGCCCCATCTACACCAGGCGTCCCCAAGGCGTAGTGTTAAATCTCTCCAAACAAAGAGAAGTGGCTCAGAAATGAAGGAAGGAACAGAGGGTTCGAGTCCCCGAACTTGAGGCCGGCATGCAGCTCTGCCACTGATTGGGCAGCACCCCCAAGCAACCAGCGTCACCTGTGAGGGCCTCAGTCGCCTGGTCCACATCCCAGGAAGGGAGATGCGCTCCCTGTGCCCTCCCGCAGCCGCTCAGTCTTCGGGGACTCCCAGCGTGCCAGCATCGGGACTCCCAGCGTGCCAGCATCGGAAAGAGAGCTCCTGCTAAAGCGGCATTCTGTGAGATGGGATTAGCAGCCTCCTCTTCTCATTAGGGAAACGCCAGCTCTACTGACCCACCAGGAGTTAACGGACTCTTAGTAATGAACTTGAACTTAATACAAACAAGGAAGAGACTGTCTCCACATGCCCCCTGCAAAACTCCTAGAACCGGAACTGCCATTAGTCTTACTTGTTATGAAATGCTCTTCGGCTGGTTTTCCAGCCCTGACTGTGCACTAACGGAAGCGTGCCTCCCAAGACCTCTGCCATCGGGTACTGGTCCCATCGGTGCCCTGAGCTGTGGGCTGCTACATCCCGTGAGCTAAGGCACGGCCAAATAACATTTCTGAATGGATGGGCAAACGTCGGGCCTCCTGCTCTGACGGGAGGAGCAGGCCCACCACGGGGCAGGAGAACCGGGCTCCTCAAAGACGCCGCTCCTCTCGGACCTGTCCAAGGTGCGTCCTCCTCCGCAGGGCCTTCTGTCACCCCAGCTGCCTGTCCTGACCCCCACCTGTGCTTTGCCTGTGTTGGACTCTGGCTGGGTTTCTTCTTCCCCCCTCCGGCTGTGAGCCCTCGAGAGTGGGGACACGTCCATCCCCACGAGCCACCTGGCCCTTTGCAAGGGTCACAGCAAGAATACATAATCCCAGAACTGGAAAGATAATCCAACTGCTTAGCCTACGTAATGTGCAAGGTAAGAATCACTGAGGTGGGGTGACTTGCCAGGACAGAGCCCCGGGGGCCCAGACCACAGACCCACTGGCCTCTGCATCCAGCCCGACCCGGACTTCTGGCCTCATCAGCTTTCTCCCCCAAACAGAGCAGTCCTTCTTGTCTCCCCAGGGCAGAAAACAGTGCCTGCTGCATTGCACATACATGGTATTATGTCTGTTGAATGACTATCTGTTCACTGAACCAGGAGCTCAAAGGAGGCATATATAAAGTTAGTCTTCATTTTGCAAATGTTGCTCAAACACCGAGCTGCCCTCTGAATGGAAAACCAAAAATTATCTAAGGATATGAATTCCCTCTGGGCTCATACTTCTGGGAAGTGCTCTGCCATGGTCTTCCTCAAAGAAGGCATGAAAGTGCGAGTGAGAGGAGCAGTCCTTGGAGGGCTTCCAGTAGCAACTGTAGCACAAGCAATGCTTCATTCACCAGACAGCCACCAAAACTTACGGAGTTGGGATCTCGAGAGAGACAAGGCCCGTCACTGCTGCTAAGAACACATGGGGAAAGCAGGCAGTGAGCAAAGCCTGGTGGAAAGCGATGGGAGACCAGGACCCAGAGAGCAGAGGCGCAAGCTAGGAGCAGCCTGGGACCGGGGCAGGAAGACTGCCTGGAGGCAGTGGCCGACCCGAGAACTTGGAACATACATTGTAGATACCTCCAGGAGGAAGAGACTGCTGGACCCGAGGAGGGCCAGAGGAGACCCTGATTCTGTCGGGGAAAGAGAAGAGCCACGGGGCAGGTCAGACCTCACTGGTACGTCCTTTCCCCAACCTTCCCTGACCGCCCCACTGCGGCTCTGACACCATTCACACAACTGTAGCTCTCAGTCTGCTCCTCTGTTAAAGAGGGACACTAAAATAGAAAAAAACCCCCATTAGACAGAAAAAAAGCCCAAGCCTGGAATTTAGGAGGCCCGGGTCCCAGCCCCTTGAGGCCCCTCCATGCTCTTGCCTACAAAATAAGGTCACAGCAAAGCTAGATGATCTTTAATGTTGCAGCTGAGCTAAAACAAATTCAGTGAGTCAGTGACAGCTCAAGGCCTGGTCTCCATTTGAGGAAGGAACATATGTATCAAAAACCGATCTAGCTGTAAAGCAGTGTACGAGGATAGAGGATAGAGGATAACGTGTCAGACAGCAAGGTGCTACACTGACCAGACTCTGCTCTGAGGGCTATGCCCATTGTCTCCTGGTCACACAACAAACCTGTAACGTACAGATGTGCTTCGATTTCACAGACCAAAATAAGAGGTCACATACCATTAGCCCCTACAGGAGGCAGGAGTCTGATCTAGGTGGGGGTACTCCGGAGACACACAGATCACCACCACTTGTCCTACAAGGACTGGAAGGGGAATCCTAAGGACATGGGGGAAAGGGGAGCAAACATACTTCGCTTTTTTGCTTTACAAAAGAATCCATGCCTGTAATGGTTTTGAGGAGGGAAATGGGTCCTGAATGTCAGGGATACCTGGCTCCTCCACGGTCCCAGAGACAGGGCTGTGGTCCTCAGTCTTGGGAGCCTTCAAGGCAGCTGCCCAGAAGGAGAACCTGGATGTGCCAGGGTTAGGGGACCCTGGGCGCAGGTCTCCTCCAGCCCTGCAGTGGGGCACAGCCCCCTCTGTGGCTCCAGCCCAGACTTAATGTTGCCCCAGCTCCAGCGCCACGAGATCAGTGCCCTGCCACCCACTTGCACAAGCGCACACACGCACCCCTGCACTTCCTAGCACAGTGCAAGACACGGAATCCATGCAGGAACCCACAGATGCTGGTGGCATATTGCGTTCTCTTCCTCCTATAAACCCCCAAGCTTATCACAGACTTTGTTGGGGCTTTTTTCTCTGGGACCTCTCTCCCACTCTAGGCCCCTGTCACCCCTCTGCCGCGGTCCCTATCTTGTGTCCACAAGGCAAGGGCGAGCTTTCCGAAATGCCAAACTCATGTTCTCAGAGCCTTGCTTAAAATTCCCACAACTCTACACTGTCCCCAGTCACATGGTCTTTCCAAGGATCTGGTCTCTGCTTCCCTCTCCCCTCCCACAGCATCCCTGCCTGCCTCTTCTCCAGGCTTACTTCTCCCTTCTTGTCCAAGTCCTCGCTGTGGGACACTGTGGGCTTATGCAACCTGTGTCCCCAGGATGACAAATCTCCCCTGCCTGGAGACCAACAACCCTCCAAGGGAAGAGAGCATCTTGCCTCTTTTTGTGTTCCCAGGAGGCAGCACCGCCCCCCCCCGGGCCTGTAATATATGCTCAGCTAAACAGTTGTCTAATGAGGCCTGTGCTGCATTTTGCAGCATCCCAGGAAGCTGAAAGAAGATACATGGACCAGGATTTTTTATTTTTAAGGGCAGGGCAGAGAAGGATTATCTTTGCCTCAGTTACTGTATCTGCAGAGTGGAGACAGACTCCAGAACAGGGTGGACAGGAAGGAAGTACTCCAAGCAAGCCCCACAGAGGCCTCCAGCGATAAGTGTTCTTGAGTCCTATCTTCAGCTTGTGGATTTCCCTATCAGGGTGCATCCATCCAGAAGGCTCAAGGGTGACAGGCTCTGCCACAGAGATCCTATCTCCCACCAACTGAACTTCAAAAGCATCTTTATCTGCAGAACCCACCTCAAGGAAGGTTGATTCCTAGCTCCTCTTGGTAATCCTTTTATTCTAGGCCTGCGAGGCACACCCATCAAGCCTTATCAGCAACACCCCAAAGCTGTTGTCTTTCCAGGAAGGGTGTCTCCTATCTACAGACCTCCAGGAGGGGAATGGAAGTGAGCACCACCAAGGCCCAATCCTGGTTCCCTCTGCAGGCTTGCCACCTTCTAGCTGGGTGACCTGGGACCAATCAGCCCACCTCTGGGGGGCTCGATTTCCCCCATTTTCTCCTCTGTATCAGGAGGGGGTGAGTGGGCTCCAGGCTCCTCCATCAGGGGCCAGGCCAGATAAGCAGAATTGATCCCTGCCTGCCTTTGTTAATCCCTCCTGGCAAACAAGGGAACAGCAAGCAGAAAGAAATCGGGGATATTTCCGGTAACTCTGTTATCCGGTGTATGCTCCGAAGACAAAATTACCGTATGTGGGAGCGCTCCTCCAAAAACAGCCTCTGCATCTGGGGAGGGCCAGAGTGGGGAGACACACACCCAAGCAAGTGAGCATTATAGACAGTTAAGTAATGCCAGTTTCCTGCTCCCAGGAACTGAGTTTACACTAAGAAGAATTCTTTTGCGGCCTCTTCTGTATGTTGATTTGGGGGACCCACAGAGAAGCAGGAGCACGGACACTTGAGGGGCTGGCCAGCTCAGTCCTAATTCACTCCTGGCATTGCGCACCTGGCTTGCTCTCAGCCTCCTCGAACCCCAGACACGGAGCAGCTCGACGGAGAACGTCTGCAGCCATCTAAAGCAGCTCCTGGCCCAGAACTGATGCCTGCTTCCTGCCTCCTTTCCCTAAGGAGGTTGTGCTGAGCAGAGAGAGTAACTCTGAGGGCCAACACTGGAGCTTCCTGCTTCTGGATCTCCAGAAGACGAGCGTTGCTTAATAAACACTCGGTAAACGCAGGGTGAGGATGAGAACGTAGACAGGAAGCATCTGAGGACGAGTCGGAACAAAACGCAGGGAAATGCCTGTGCACTCAGGAGATGTCACCCAGGGCCCCCAGCTCTCGCTCCCTTAGCACTGCGGAGGCACCCACCCGCCCAATGCCCCCGGATTCTTAGCTCTGAGAGGCAGTGCAGGGCAGTGGTGACGCTGGAGGACACAGGCCAGCTGATGGGGTCCAACCATGTGACCCGTCACAAACTCCTTGAGCACCGACCACCTCAGGAGCCCTCAGTGTTCCTGTTCTGACAGCACCCACCTTGTAGAGAGTTATGAGGACGTGGTGAGTTGACGCATCTAACATGCTCAGAAATGGGTCTGTTACCCTAGGACCCAAGCTCGGAGCTCTGAGATGACCTGCTCAGGGCGGCGGCACCGGGGCACGGCTCTGGTCACCACCAAGCAAGGTATACATCCCCGATTCCAGATCACAGAAGGCGAGCCGCATTTGGACTCTGGACCTGGAAACCTAAATCCTCTGGTCCCACCCTGGCTGTCCCCCACCCCCACCCCCCCAGTGGCCTCTGGCACATTCCTCATCTGAAGAACAGATTGCTGCACCAGCTCACACACCACAGAAAGCAGAAAGCTGTCCTCCTTGGGTACCATAAATGCTACATAGCTATTTTTATTTAAATGAGTGAATTACAGTCTCTGCCACCCTTGCATGCCGCTGCCAGACAAGCACTCTGCATGTTTCTGTCAGACTTCTCCCCCAAGCCCTCCCCACATCTTTCCCATTTGTTCCCCTCCCTCCTTTGTGTTTGGTGCCCTCAGCTCTGCTCACCCAGAGGGCTTCTGGTGCCGGGGGAATTGGAAGCTGCAGCCAAGCTCGGCAGAATGCAAGCTCCCACGGTAGACAGCAGCCCCCACCCTGGGGCTTTGCCTGGCGGGAAAAGGAACAACATTGGGAACAACACGCCCTGCCTCACAGTTCCCTTCCCGCCCGCGATGCCGCCTGCCTGTGTACGGTTCTGTGGATCACAGTGGCATGAGCTGTACCACGTATGCTGCTACCCTTGGACAAGACAAGCACTGGCTGAACCACATACCAGCGCACAGGCAAGGATGCCAGGCAGCCTGGGTTTGAATCCTGCTGCTGCCATGGAAAAGCTGTGTGACTTTGGGCAACTATGTCGACCTCTCTGTGCCTCCATTTCCTTAGAGCTATAAAATGGGGAAACTAAATGGCACTTGGCTCTGACCTTTGTTCTGCAAGTGAGGTCTTTTCTGAACTCAGGTAGGAGGCAGCTGTATTGCCGTGACTGCTGCTGAGCAATACCCAGGCTCAGATGAGAAGGAGCCTCTGTGGCCAAGGTGGTGAATATGGAAGAAAAGGAGTGCTGCGGCTTCGTGTTCCTAGGGCACTGTCATTCCCCAGGCCTTCAGCTCTGGAAAGGGAGCTGTCTCCCTGGGGAGAAGTAGCTGAGCGGAGGAGGGAGGGAGAGGCAGGGCCTCCCCACTGCAGAAACAAGAGAGTGTCATCTGTCTCCCTGCTTTGTAGACAAGGTTCCCAGGGGCTGAACAACTTGCCCAGAGCGCTCTCTCCTCCGACAGGGCAGGGGCCCTGGGAAGGAACGTGTCACTTCTCCTGAGTTTGGGTCCCTTCACCTATAAATGGAGACTGTCTCCACCCCAGCTCCCCCCGCCCCCGCCCCCGCCCCCGCCCAGGGTCCCGCAGAAGATACATTCAAAACCTGAGAGTGAGAAGGGGTTTGTGTGACAAATTGCTACTGTGAGCTACTCTCGAGCCTGGGAACTCAGGAGCAGAGAGTGGATCCTGCCACTCCACAAGCTAGCTGTGCAACCTTGGGCAATTACTTGACCTCTCTGAATCTGAGCTTCCATCTGCGCAAAAGGAGGAGAATAACAGCTAAGATCAAGGTGACAATAGTTGAAAAAGCTCTTTGAAAAGCATTAAAACACCATGCAAGGAATGCAAGTAAAACCCCAAGGCCAGTAATACTAGTTAACTTCTATAGAGAAGAATAAAAATTCATAATGTTGGTTATGATGGTAATAACAGTTTCTACCACGAGAATGTGGCCGAGGAGATGACTAGTCTCTTAAAAAGCCAACAGAGTAACAAGAAGGTGCTGGGCCCGAAAGGCAAGTTCTAGCTCAGGTTCAAAGCACACCTTGTGTTCCGCTTTAGCAGAAATGCGTCGGACTTCAGGAAAAAATGAAACCGAGGGCTGTGTCTTCCCTTTGCCAGGCAAGATGGAAAAGAGGCACAGTTCTCCCCCGCCGTAGCTCCCTGCCTGTCCTGCACTGTCTGGAAAGACAGACCAGGCTCTGTTCAGAGCAAACACGGTGGCCGGCCGCTCCCACCCCGCCAGCCAAGAGGCAGCTTTTGGTGGTGGCCCACAGGAGACCTGCCTCAGGCCCTCCAGCCTGGCTCAGCCCTTTCCTTCCTGGGGGACAAGAACATGGGCTCACCCCAGAACAGCTAAGTGTTGGCGCCAAGGAAGGGGCTCTTCCCGGCTGTGCCTGGGTCCCAGACATCGGTCTCGAATCCTGTTTTAATGTACTCTCATTGCTGACTGGGGTGTCTATAGCCCCAGAGGTTTTGGAGGACATGGTCCCAGGTAATCTCCATCCAGATGGGGTGCAGCGCAGTGTGTAAATTCACCGTTCAGGAGCCCAGGTTCAAATCCTGAGTTCGAATCCAGTACCTACGCAAACTAACTGCTCCTTGGCCAAGTGACTAAGTTGCTTTGCGCTGGGATTTGCATCTGCGAGACTGACTCTTGTGCATAATTCCAAAACCTCCAGAGCTCTTGAGATGAACCACCGTTGGTAATTTTGAAGCTTGGCTTGAATGAACGTAAGGCTATTTATCGAGTTCATTTGTCCCACTTGGTATGACAATTCCTATGGAGCTCTTGGTCAACGGCACTGCCCCAGACACACCGTCTGTCCGTCTGTCCCTCTGTTAGGACTCCTATAACAAAATGCCACAGACGGAGTGGCTTTAATAACGGAAATTTATTTTCTCATACTTCCGGGGGCTGGAAGTCCCAGATCAAGGTATTGGCAGGTTTGCTTCCTCCTAAGGTCTCTCTCCTTGCCTGAAGACCGCCAGCTCCTTGCCATGTCCTTACATGCTATTTATTACATGTGCATCCCTGGTGTCTGTGTGTCCAGACTGCCCGGGTGGGTTGGATGAGGACCTACTCTAACAGCCGCATTTAACTGAACTGCCTGTACCTCCAAAGACAGTCCCATTCTGAGGCGCTGGGGAGCCATCTCCAAGGGTCACGCCCAGGAGCCAGTGCAGGCACACACACAAGCCAGCGCACAAGCCTGCACATGGGGGGAGGTGCTTCCCATGGGGAGGGACGCACTGGGTCCCAAGTAGCGCTTGCTGGGTCCTAGTCACTGAGGACACACAGCCCCGCCTGACACCAGTTCGTCGGGAAATGCCTCTCCTAGTCACGACACAGGGTTTGCAGGCCTCTCTCACCTCTGAGAAGGATTCTCAAAAAAATATTCTGGGGCCCTAAGCTGGCAAAGCTTAGGGGGGTGCGGGGGGGGGGGGCAACTTGACCTCCAAAGGCAAGTCAAGACCTTGCCAAGGAATGACAAAAGCCTAGTTTTGTTTTTTGTTTTGTTTTGTTTTTGCATATGTTTGTGCTATTTTCTAGTAACAAACTGAACGTGTTCCAGATTATTCTGTTTGAACTCTGGTGGGGGTTTTCTCCAAAGTCCTGCGGCCACACCCCTTGGCCATGCTTGGCTTTTCTGTGTCTTCTGCAGCTGGAACTCCACTGGGAAGGGGGAATGGGTGTGTCAGGCAGCTTCTGACCCATCTATCTGGGCTCTAGTCAAAAAAAGCCAGTCATCTAGGAAATCCACGTGGAAATGGGCTCACAGAAGTTTTTTTTTTTTTTTTTTTTTTTTTAAAGTATTGGAAGAGGAATGTTTCATCCTCTGAGTCAGGACATTTGGATTTTAGCTTCAATTCTGTAACTTTGAGCTTCAGCATCTCAACTTCCTGGTCTGTAAAACGGGAGCACATCGCCTGCTCAACTAATTTCATGGTGAGCTTGGAAGAAGTGCGGGCAGTGCTGTTCCTGCCAGACCCAACACTAGATGCTTCCACAGAAGTTGCTAGCTCACAGTATACACTCAATAAATGTTAGCTATTTCAAACTATTTTTCCATCTCCCTTGACAGTCCCCCTGATAAAGGCATTCCAAAGATGTAATGATTTAATGACTTCTGATTTTAATGATGGAGGTTGCAGAGCTGGCCTCGGGTCGGGTCCTCAGGGCAACCTCAAAGCCACCTGCCCATGCCCCACATGCGAAGAGCCAAGGAGACGTGTCCTTGCACAGGGACACTGCGGTGGGGCGATCCCTGGCAGATCACAGCCAAGATTCACCAGAACTACTCAAAAGCACAGAAATGACCCAGGCCTGGCATTGCTACAAAAATGAGCAACATACCATCGCCATGATCTCAGGGCCAAACCCCCCTCCTCCCGTTAAGGAAGAGCAGAGCAGCTTCTGTTTGTTGGAGAGAATGATCTAGAAAATGCAGACATGATTTGATTGGGGCAAGGCATGACCTGGTAAACACAGTCAGGGAGAGGATTCACTGCTCTAAGCCGTGACCTGGTCAACCTTTCCAGCCTGGGCCTCAGGTGCCTCACCTGCAAACAGATGTACATGCATCTCGCTTCCCAGGATGGCCGTGAGGTCTAAAGGAGTCAATGGATACATCAGGCTCACCTCAACAGAAGTGCCCAACATATATCCGTGCCTTCGAGGAGAGGTTAGTGAAAACCCAGCAGATATTCAAGAGGCAAAGGAAGCATCAAATAAAACACATAAGGAAACAAGGGGGCTGGAAGGAGAAAATGGGCTTTGCGGCCCTGGGGACGTTTTTGCTGAGTAAGCCGTAACGAGGGTGCGAGTTAATGCGGCCTCGGCGCTCAGGGAGCTCAAAGGGCTTGCACAGACATGATCTCACTGGGATTTTTTATTAGCTTCTAAGGCAGGTTAACAGGCTCCTCCATCTCTGCTGAGACAGTGAAACTGCAGCTCCCCTAGCCATCCCTGACAGGGGAGAGGCCTTTCTGAGCCTACCTGGGCAGCAAAGACCCAAGATCTGGCTCCTGATCTACACAAGCGACACATCGCAGAAAGAATTTTTTTTTTTTTTTTAAAATAACCTTTCCTAGAGCAATACTGAAGAAATTCTGTTTCTGTTTTTCTAAGGAGCAAAAGCAGGGAGGGAAGAAGGGAGGTTCGGGGGGGCTCTGGGCTCAATCCTGGATGTGCTTCTCAGTCTGCAAAAGTGGGAGCCAGCAGCTTTCTCCCGCGAGGGCGACGCCGAGGACCAGCACCATGGGGACCGTGAGGCTCTAACGAGGCACGTGACAGCCCGTGGATGGCCGCTGCTGCCGTCACTGCTCCCCCGTTACACGCCTTGTCACTTCTCCTTCCCGGAGCCTCATTCCGCTCTCATCTCGGGACCAATCTATCTCCCGATGCAACTCAGATGTCTGCCCTACACTGGGAGGCTATAGGCCTTCTGATGGTTCTAAGTCCTACATCGACTGCACCCGCCCACCTGCCGGAGCCTCCCACTCACAGTCCTGCTTCCAAGCCCACAGCCGGGCTCCAGCAGAAGGATGAACACGAGCCTGGACACTTATGTACAGGGAAGCGGGCCCTTCGCTGGAGGACTGCGTGGTTCCAGGCCCTTCGCTGGAGGACTGTGTGGTTCCGGCCGCACGGTGGGGCAGCAGGAACGGGGGCCGGCTCCCAGGCAGACACTTCCCCTCTGTGGAGGCCTCAGTTCCCCTTCACTGAAATGGGGGGCTTGGATTCCCACGTGATTGCTCAATGGAATGAGATCACATCTGTGAAAGTGCTGAGCAGGCAGGCACTGACTTCCACTGTCCCCCACACCTCTTCGAGAGGGGATGTTCCTCTTGGGGGCCGTGAAAGACAGGTGGGGGGTGGGTGGACTGTGGACCCAGGGAGCTCGCCGGGGGCCTGGTCTCGGGCATCAGCCTGGGCCGCGGGCGTGTGCCAAGCGGCCAAGAAGGAGGGGCTCAGGCCCTCGTGGTGAAGGTCAGTGCTGCCGGGCCTACCTCTGACGTTTGACTCCCAGCGATCTACTCACCCCTCAGCCAGTTCTTCTTCCCAGAGTCTCTAAAGCAAATCTGCTGCCTGTGCTTGGTGACCACACAGCTCTTTCCATGGTTTCCACTTGAGAAAGTAGGAAGCTCCGCCCTTCCGCCCCACACAGGGCCCGGGGACAGTGGGGAACGTTCACGTTCTAGGGTCTGGGGCCGGCCAGGCCCACCTGGAAACCTCCGCTGACATTTCCTCACATTCCAGGACAGCTCTGCGGTGCAGGCTGGACAGGCAGACCCTATGCCTGCGCGAGCCAGGGAGCCCAGAAACACCCGGGTCTGGTCTCCCGCCGTGAAGCAGGCATCAGGGCAGTGCCACGGTCACGCAAGGGCCCAAGGGAGTCCAGCCAGCTGCCTGGCACCCAGCACCACCCAAGTCAGATGAGCTACTTTGTCTTGTGAGAGGGGAGCTGGCTTCCTCTTCCGTGGGAGGGAGATGGGAAGAGCCCCTGCCCTGGAGGTCCCCTGAGAGAAGCAAATGAGAAGACAAGACGTTTGTAAAGCGGCCGGCACAGCAGCTGACACTTGGGAAGAGCTCGACAAATGAGCTCTGGCCTGGCTGGAAGTCAGAGGGAGAATCGACGCCCTCCAGCACGGAGCTGGGCCAGGAAGCAGGGCTGCCCAAGGAGGGGCCAGCCTCAGCCAGGATGAGGAGAGTCGCTCTGGCCAGTGACTAAGGCCTGGCTGCGGGATCCGACTGCGCGGCAGGGCCGGGGTGGGTCCTGGCCTCGGCTGGCCTGCGTTCAGGGTGATGCGTTTTTACCGTAAGGCCTGAGTAACCCCGGAGCCAGCGCAGGCCTCCCGGTCCCCAGGGCCTGACGCTCCACAGCCAGCGATGAGAGATGCTCTGTACATGAGGCAGAGTCCACAGCCCTAAAAACTACAAAGGGCGGCAAAGGCGCGGTCAGGGCTGGGGCCAGGGAGGAGAGGAGGGTCACAGGCACGTGTCGTTTAATAAAAGCCACCCTCTGCTTACCATCTGAGGTGCGACCCGGGCTCCGCAGGTCCAGGCGCCAGGCTGTTCCGGGACAGAAGCCAAAGTCAATTAAGATCAGGGATGAGGAGGGAGGGTAAACAGTGAGAGGAGGCTCATGGAGTAGGAGAGAAGGAGGTGTTGGGACCCAAACAGGGAGGGGAGAAGGCAGACAGCCACACACACACACACACACACAAGCGGTGCACACACAGCTCATGGTACCTATACTATACATCATCAGCTCAGTGCAGACAAGAGAAGTTGCAGACGCAGGGCGTCTACCTTCCTTCCACACCGCCGCTGGGCCCGGCCCTCCTGTGCAGGCTTCTTTCCGTACACCGTGTCTCCTTGCGGTAGGAGCCAGGACCACACAGTGGCCAGCTCGCTAGGTGGGCTCCGGAGACGGAACGCAACAGTCCATGTGCTGGCTGCCTGCTGCTTTCTGAACAGCATCAGGGAAGTTAAGTAACAGCTTGGTGCCCCACTTCCTTCATCTGTGCAATGGGAACAATAATACCCACCCCTCCCCCTCCCCGAGAGGGTGCACATGAGCACTGAGGGTGTTCAGACACAGAAAGGGCTAAGAACAGGGCTAGACCAATAGTGAACCCCAATGCCTGTAAGCCACGGTCTCACCCCGATTCAGCCTGTGAGGCAGAAATCCTAACGCCACCTCTCACAGGCGAGGCAAAGGGCCTCAGAGAGGATGAGCCGCCCATGGTCACTTGTCGGTCAGCTCGGGTGGCCAGACGCATGATGCCGGATAGGCAGCTTATTACAACAGAAAGGTCCTTTCTCACAATTCTAGAGACTAAATGACCAAGGCCTGGTTTCTTGTGAGGCTGCTTTCCATGGCTCGCAGATGGCCATCTCCCCTGTGTCGTCTTGTGGTCTTTGCGGCATACAGGTCTGTGTCCTACTCTCCTCTTCTTGTGAGGACACCAGTCACACTGGATTAGATACACCCTAATGATCTCATTTAACTCAATCACGTCTTTGAAGACCCTAGGTTAAAACCATTACATTCTGAGGTCCTGGGGGTCAGGACTTCAACATACGGATTTTAGAGGAGACACAATCAGCCACCACTGGCCATCAAGCTCCCCAGGTTGGTGATGAAGAAACCAGAGTGAACAAAGAACGAAATCTGAAGGAGACCCTGGCTTTGCCCTTCCACCAGGAATTAGCATACAACGAGGAGCTCTGTCTGTGAGTTTTCTACCGTGGAAGTGCTTCATCACTCGAGAGCTGCCCGAGAGAATGAAAACACCAGCACGTGCCATGTCCTCCACCCCTTAAAGCACAGGTTCTTAGAAATGTCACTGGACTGTGAGACTTTCTTTTTTCCTCTTTTGTCACCAGACTCAGCATATGGTAGGTACTCAACACACACACAGGGTGAGTTCCAGACTTGTCCAGAAACCTGCCCCAGGTGAGAAAGCTACTGAGAGGCAGGGTTGGCGAGACGCTACCGGACTTCCCCATTCTCCCAAATGTAAAAGAGGCCATCACAATTATACCCACTTCCGAGGCGAGCAAACTGAGACCCGTAGATCTCCAGGCTCTCGAAGCCTGCCTGGCCTTGGGCTGAGCAGCAGATAGGTCAGAAAGCAGCATAGGGTTCCAGGATAAACGAAGTTTCAAAGAGCTTGTTCACAGCTGTGTTTTAACCAGACTGTCGCCATCAGCTTTTGGGGAACAGTAACTATCTCTTCCCACTGACCAACTGCATCTGATCTCAATGACCCGATTATTTTCCCAAAAGGGAATAAGGATTCAGACATCAAAAGCCAGACATCTGGGGTCTTGAATCCATTCAACACAGCTGTGTGACTTTGGGTGATCTACCGAACCTCTCTGAGCCTCTATTTCCTCATGCAAATGAAGAAAATACCCATCTAGTTGTTATAAGATGAGGAAAAAATTGCCATGTGACAGGCCTTCAACCACAGATCACCCCTCGTCATAAATAAGAGGCGCATCATGAGAAAGTGACCAAGGGTTTAACTTCCCAAAGGCGCTATGAAAACCAAGTCTTCATTTTAACGAATACCTATTATGTGAATGAACAGATTCATTCCTAGAGCTTGCTGCTTGAAGAAACTGGGGAGACGGCACTCAAGAACAAGGCAACAGGGTCAGAAGGGGAGAGGCAGGGCACCTGGGTGGCTCAGTGGGTTAAGCCGCTGCCTTCGGCTCAGGTCATGATCTCAGGGTCCTGGGGTCGAGTCCCGCATCGGGCTCTCTGCTCAGCAGGGATCCTGCTTCCCCTCTCTCTCTCTGTCTGCCTCTCCGTCTACTTGTGATTTCTCTCTATCAAATAAATAAAATCTTTAAAAAAAAAAAAAAAGAAGGGGAGAGGCATGGCCGTGCATTGAATGCAGGCGGAAGAGGGCCAGACTCGCGTTTCTGGGATTTGCAGGGATGCGAGCAACACGGGAGCAGCCACAGACTCTGTCAGATAAAAGGAAGAAACCGTTCCCAAATTTGGACCCCTTGGCACTGGCCCTGTGGACAGACTCTCCCTGTGCACTCAGCTTGCTTACCTGGAAAAGTGGGATAATAATATTCCCTGCCTTAGTCGTGCTAAGTGCTTATAAGAAGGTTTGACACCCAGTAAGTGCTCAGTAAATGTAAGCCATCCTTTTTATTCCCAATTAATATTACTGATTGCCGTGGTCTCTTTTCTTTCCCTCTTTGGGGATCAGCACTCACTCAGAGACAAACCACAGTTACCAAAGCAATAAAGACTGCCACCGCTTCCTGTCTACTGAATGACAAGGTCACCTGGAAACATCTGGGAGACATGAAGATGCTTTCTTAGCACTGAGCAAATCCTTCATGCTTTGCTCTCTCCCCCAGTAGACTACAGGCCACCAAAGGGCAGAGTGTGTCTCTGTGTTTGCTTATCCTTAAATCCCTAGCAGTTAGAATAGTATCTAATAGAAGGTCCCGAGGAATGGCAGGTGTTGCCGGTACATAACAATCACCTGGCATCCTGGGGTGAGCGAGCAGGACAGCCAGCCACCATGAGCTCTGCCCACAGCCACGTGGCCTCCTAACCCAAGCCAGGGGAGGCTGGACCCAGAGACCAGCAGTCGCTTAGCCCACAGGGGTCTGCACAGGCATCTCGTGCATCACCAACTTGTGAGGATGGCAGCTTCAGTCCTGCAGTATAGAGAAACAAACGGATGCCTGGAAAGCTTGCGGGTCTCACTCTGCGCCATGGGGCTGATAAAGGGTGAGGCGGCAAGAGTCCTAGCAGCCAGCCTAGACCCCAGGACTTTCCTTCCACATCCTGCGCCGAACAAAATGCTCAGTACACGTGGGTCTGTTGAAAGGGAGGGGGGAATAATCGATGAATGGGATGAACAGTGGGATAATTTCCCAAAGAAAGCAGAACCCCGTGCCATTCAATGCTGGAGAAAACGGCTCAGGGGTGGGTCTGAAATGGACACCCCTGGCCAACAAACAAGAACTGGGCAGGGCACTCACTTCAGACCGAGATGACGAATCGATCAATCTTCCCGTGAGTCAGGGGACGAGCAGGGGCCATGATGCTTCAGGCCGCCTTTGGGTCCCTCCTTCCAGGTGTGCACATGGACAGGGTGGAGGACCTTTCCCCTAGCCATCAGGGAAACTACCAGAAACTGCATCTCACTCGTCAGATCAGCACAATGGTGCAGATCTGATGTGTGGACCGTGGGTAGCCAGGTGGGGAAAACGGGGCTCCTGTGCACAGAGGGTGGGAGTACACTTCTGCTCTGCTGTTCTGGAAAGATTTGGCAGTACCTGTAAAATGGAGAGCGTTCATCGGGAGGCAGCAATGTCACCTTGGGGTGGGAACCCTAGAGGCGAGCTCACACATGTACCCAGGGGAACAGGAGAATGTTCCTCGAAGCACTGTTTTGTGATGGGGTGGGGGCTGGGGACGGAAGGAAGAAAGGAAAGGCCTGGAGCACAGTATCTCAAGAGGGGAAGGATAGCCAGCCCTTGAAAAACGCTTCTGACTGTTCATTGTCCCTGCTCTTCTGCCCCGACTCCGGCTCTGCGCTCTGCACTCGCTCACCCACCTCATTTTCACGTCTTATCAGCCTCCTGCCTTGCCCTCCAGGGAAGAGCAGAATTCACAGATGAAAACAGAGTGCCAGACTCCCCGGAAAGCTTTTCAATGTCCTTTGCCCAGGAGAGGTTCTCATTACAATGGGGCCTGGACCTCAGCCATGAGCCCAGGGAGGGGAGAAGCGATTTCATTCCACTTAACCCAATTTGCGGGGCCCAGAAGGCGGCTAACGAGTCAACAGCACCCTCGGAGTCAAATACCACTTTCCAAATCCAGTTACCAAATTGGTCTTAAAACTGCTTCAAAGGGGCCAGGCGGACTGTTCCCAACGAGGCATCCTGCTGGCCATATGGCCACAGTTCCTCCCGCGGGCACCGCCCTCAGCACCGGTGACAGAGGGAACTAGCTGGCGCCCTGGTCTTTGTTTTAGGGGCCTCCATCCCCTCCAACGTCTGATCCTCCGGAGTGGAACCCAGGACACCATAAAAATCATGAGACAGTGACAGCAGAGAGATCCAAATCACGGAAGACCCAAAGTCAGAGGAGAAAGAAGAAATCCCCACACGTGGCTGCACCCAGTGCACTCCCCGGGAAGTCTCCCAGATAAGCCACCCCAGAGCTGGCGAAGGGTCCAGTCCAGCATCCAACAGAGCACTGGACAACAGAGCCTCAAAGGTCACCTCCGGACAAGAACAGCAGTGGGCGGATGCTCTCTGTGATCTTGCTGAAGCCTCACAGCGCCCTGTGGGGTCAGGAGTCTTATCGCCCCATTTCACAGATGAAGAAACGGAGATGACAAAATGGGAACATGGTCACGCGGCCAGCACGTGGCTTCCGCAGAAACCCAGCCCGCAGCGGCCTCTTCAAAGGTTGATTGTGTTCAGGCCCTCAGTCACACCGGCTTTAGAGCCGAGATCTTGATAACTTACATTCCCTTCTCTATAATTAAACACAAAGCAGTCCAATGAATCTTGCACAAGAGCCAGATACGCTTTCCTTAAGATACCTTCCGTGAACAATCCTAAATAAGGCACCTACTTTTTCTTGAGCACCCATGGAATGTGAAGCCCTTGACCACCTTATCCTTCATCACCTGAAAGTCCTTCAGGGCACGGGATTATTTCTGTCCTTTACAGATGAGGAGCGAGCCGCACGGAGATGTTGAGTAATAGATGCGATGTCACACAGCTACGAAGCTTCTGTCACACAGAAGGAATGAAATTCGCTTTAAACACTTAACTCAGGGTTCTCTTCCCCAGACCAAGCTACCTGTTAACCCTTCTGTCTCCAGGCTCTGTGGAAGAGTCTAGTCAACTCTACTAGCCAGGGAGAGAAAACACATTGAGACCTCTGGTTCTCAACAGTGTGATTTGGGCCCCACTCTCCAAGGGAATATTGAACAATGTCTGCCAACACTTTGGATTGTCACAACTTGGGGGTCTGGGGTTTGGAGGGATGGTACTACTGGCATCTAGTGGGTAGAGGCCAGGGGTGTGGCTAAACATCCTACAGTGCACAGGACCGCCCTGCAGTGAGTTATCTGGTCCAGCACATCAAGAACACCGAGGTTGCTCTAGACCTTCCACATGTCTTTGGCGTCTTCATGGTCTGGATGTCATCCAGGGAGAGCTTCTGTGTTTCTCAATACAACAAAACAGCACTCATTAATTTGCATTAAAACTTAACACGCATCATTCTTGGGGCTAACGTACCCACCGAAGCCTCGCAAAGGTTAGGCCAGAAGTGAGACTTGAGCTGATTCAGTGCAGGAAGTAATGATGCCAGGACCTCCTGAGAAATCTGCTCTCCCTGAACACTGCTGAGAGCCTGCTGTGCGTCAGGATGGATCTGGGGGTAGATCTGGGGGTGGGGCCAGTGTATAGGGGCACTCTCTGTGTCAAAGACTTGAGTGCCTTCTCCCCAGGGAGAGCCACCAGATGGGCTGGGAAGACATTGCCTTTTATCCCGGCAACATTTCCAGACCCTCAGGCCCAAAGCCCCCACAATAGCACTTTCTCTTCTTTTAGGACCTCCAGAGAAAGGCTCCAGAGACAACAAAAAGAGAGCAGAAAAGACAGGCCATTGAATTTGCCCAGGAGCTGCTTATTCCCCAAAGTCCCAAGAATAATAACAAGAGGTGAAAGGTCAACTTGTAGAACCTCAGTGTCAGGCTCCCCAAGGGCCACCCCAGACCAGCAGCCAGGCTGAGAGACCCGATGCCTAGCTTCAGAGTGGGATTTGATCCCAGTGGCCCTTCTCCATGGAAAGACAACAGAGCTGCAGGTACTCTGTCAGTCCACCTGCGAAGCACCCCTGGGAAGCCGAGTCAGCTCTTGAACCCAGCTCATTCCACTCCACCTCACCAGTTTCCCATCACTAATCCTGGTCACCAGTACCTGGTGTGACCGCAAGAAAGCCCGGTACCCTCCTGGGCCTCAGTTTACTACCTGTAGAATGGGTGATGGCTGCCATTGGGTCAAAGGGCAGCAGGTGGGTGGTATCAGTGTCCATGCACAAAGATACAAATTAGGTACCTTCCTTCCACTTGCAAAGTGGTTACACACAACCAAGAAGTGTTAAATGCTTTTGGGGGGCGCCTGGCTCAGTGGCTCAGTCATTAAGCATCTGCCTTTGGCTCAGGTCATGATCCCAGGGTCCTAGGATAGAGCTCCACATCAGGCTCCCTGCTCGGCAGGAAGCCTGCTTCTCCTCCTCCCACTCTATTCCCTCTCTCGTGCGTCTCTCTCCATCAAATAAATTTAAAAAATAAAATAAAATAAAAAGTGATGCCTGGGTGACTCAGTCGGTTAAGCCACTACCTTTGGCTCAGGTCATGATCCTAGGAGTCCTGGGATCGAGTCCCGCATGAGGCTTCTTGCTCTGCAGGGAGCCTGCTTCTCTCTCTGCCTCTGCCGGCCTCTCTGCCTGCTTGCATGCTCGTTCTCACTCTCTCTCTCTCTCTGACAAATGAATAAATAAATAAAATCTTCCAAAAAATAAATAAAATATAATATAATAATAATAATAATAATAATAATAATTTTAAAAAAACAGTTATGGGGTTAAGAAATAAAGAACTGGGTCTGAACCTCTCCTGGGGTCACAGGCAGACAAACCTGGGCTGAGAGGTCAGCTTGCCCTTTGAGGCAAGTCGATCCCCCCCACTTCCACGACAGGGATTGGTAGGAGCTGCTCAGAGCACATCCAGCCTTCCCACAGCCATGTGAAGAAGAACCACCCCCACGGAGTGGAGGAGCTGGGGACACAGACCACACCCCAACGGTAGCCCCGAGTCTGCGGGTGTGAAGGCCTGGAGCCCAGGCCGCCCGTGGGGAGGGAATCACGGTGTCACTGATCCCTGAACACAAGCCCCCAGGGACAGCAAATGCATGCTTCAAAGAACAAAAGGCCCAAGAAAATCCAGAGGGTCATCCCTGGAAGAGGGAGAGGGACCGCCACGTCCCAAAGGGATGAAGTCCCACTACACATCTACATTCCAGAAGAGGGGCTGGCAATGGAAGAGGGGCACATCCAGGCCTGCCAGAGGCTGGGGACAGGAGCCATGCACCGGGCCAGGGGAGGGGAGATACAGAGCAAAGAAGAAAAAACCCCAGGCCCCCAAATCAGCCGTCTGTTTAAGACACGATGATCATGAAATGTATCAGGATGCTCACCATCAGCTTTAAAATACCAAAATAATACTAATAATAACTTTTTAAAAAAGGAATACCCAGTTAACAGGAGACTAGAGCAACAGCAAACCAGCTCAATAAAGCATGAAGTTTCCACCACTGGAATTAAAAAAGTGAAATTTCACAGAGGATTTACTAGAGACTAGATATAATAAGGTGGCCTTTTTTGTAGGTCCACGGTTGAATGCTGGCAATTCCAGAGGCTTCAAGCTACGGTTTTTAAGCCCATCACATGTATCAATCAAGTGCCCTTAGGGCACGGTGGCCAGAATCATCCCCCACCTCCACAAAAAAGAGATGTCCAAGCCCTAATTCCCAGCGCCTGTGACTCTGTCACCTCCCTGACAAAGGGAACTTAGCAGATGTGATTCAGGCTAAGGGCCCTGAGCTGGGGATTGGTCTGGATTATCAGGGTGTGCTGATCTAATCACGGGCATCCTTGAAATCGGAGAACATGACCAGAGAGATGAGAAGGAAGAAGAAGGAACCCTAAGAGGCACTGCTCCCACCGTTGCCGGACTTGACCGTGGAGGGAGGAGACCACCAGCCAGGGTGTGGGCAGCCTCTGGGAGCCGGGTACAGCTCCCAGCGGACAGCCAGCAAGAAAACGGGGATCTCAGTCCTACACCTGCCAGGACGTGACATCTGCCACCCACTGGCAGGAGCCAGGAAACAGACCCTCTAGAGTCTGCAAATGAATGCAGCCTCCAGACACCCTGATCCCAGCACAGTGAGACCCCTGCCAGACCTCCAACCCCATAGAACTTCATGATAATAATGGGGCTGTGGGGCGCCAAGTCTGGGGTCATTTGTCGCGGTAGACATAGAAAACACACACACTAGGTCAAAAGCATTCACAGCCACCATCAGGTATACAGGAGAGGCAAATCACGGTGCCCCAGTCCACAGAACCAGCAAGGGGCTGACCAGGACCTGGCGGTGGCAGGAGAGCTCCAGGGACCCCTGGTCCTGCCACGCTGCTCTGCAGTCCATGGCAGAACTATTTCGAATCAAGTTCCTAGAGGACAGCAGAAGTCACTGCTGGAATTACTCTACCTGGAGTTTCTCTTGACATAGTTATTTTAAAGTGAAAGGCGGGGGGGGGGGGGGAATATATATATATATATATATATATATATATATATATATATATAAAAGAACATACAACCTGTCTCAGGAAAACTAAGGGGAAAGTTCTGTCCAGCCCAGGCCTAGATGGTGGTAATAATTACAAGCCTGGCCCAGCCCTCAGCAGGCACCCACCGATCTGCTATCCTGTTAAAATAATGAAATGCTTCCAGAGCAGTTCAGAACTAGCTGCTTCCCCAAGACAACTCTTGTCCCACTATCTGGGTCTGCCCATGGCCCCCTGAGACCTCACAAAATGCAGGGTTCAGGCCTGGCACAGCAGGAGGACCCCACACGTTGGCACCACACACTCTGATTGCTCACGCGCTATCCCCCCGTGGGGAGACCCAGGGCCAGATGAAAACCAGGGATTCCAGCAGGCAGATGATCATGGACTCACCCAGAAGAAAGGAAAAACTGTCCCTCCCCCAGGCTCTGTGGCTCTGTGCATTACACAGAAAATCCAGAGGCCCTTCCTGGCGTTGAGCCTATGTCTCTTGTCATCTCTTACCAGCCCATGGCCTTCAGCAAGCCACTTCACCTCTTCGACTCTCAGTGTCCCTCATGGCAAAATGCAAATGTCAAGACGGCTGTTCATTGGGTCCTCAAAGGAGAGAACCTGTGGGTTCAGCCCCCACTTACTGGCCTGCAGCGGGAACACCCAGATACCTCGGAACAAGGCGTGGTGGAGTGTGGTCAGCTAGGACTGTAAGTGCTCTGGGAACCAAAGGCGGACTTTGCAGAGCACAGCATGCCCAGGGACCTGGGGGCTTGGAGAAACCTACCTGGCTCAGCTCAGTGCTTCCCGATGTGATCAGCTTCCAGCGGACTTTGCCTGCCAGGCCACCCCACATGTCCTCTGTCCATGATGGGCGGATGCTCTTTGCTGGTGCACATCCCCAGCTCAGATCGGGGTGTGGGGCCATGGTGCAGCTGGGGAAGGACAGAAGCCCAAACCATATCATGGGGAACTCCACAGAGTTTAGTTAAATGAGAAGAAAGGTAGGTGGGAAAATCACGAGTAGCTGAAACAGACCCGGCCCTCTCCTCCTTGATAACCACAAGGCCACGGCAGAGGCAAAGACGAAGCAAGAAGACCCTCTGGTCCAGGTCCCACAGCCAGTCCTCACAGACCGAGAAATTAAACACCAGAAAAAAGGGGCTCCCACGCCATCTCACTGCCCCACATCGTTCTGTCCTACCCGGCCTCCGTCTCTCCACCGCTCATATGGCCATGAGGCCTGCTCTGTCTGCCTCACTGCAGGGAGAGGCTGCTCAAGGGACACAGGCGACGGGAACTTCTCTGCGAGCGTAAGGAGCATTCCGCCCTGTGATGAGAGTGGCCCTCGCGGAGCCCACACCGCGGCCACACACTGACTCCGGGGTGAAATAACCACGCGATAAGGGCACCTGGGGGCTCACTCTTCAGGCGTCTGCCTTTGGCTCAGGTCGTGACCTCAGGGTCCTGGGATGGAGCCCCGCCTGCATCGGGCTCCCTGCTCCGCAGGAAGCCTGCTTCTCCCTCCCCCTCTGCCACTCCCCCTGCTTGTGCATTTGTTCTCTGTCTCTCTATCAAACAAATAAATAATATCTTTAAAAAAAAAAAAGAAATAACAAGGTGCAACCCAAGATACCACCCATTTGTAAGAACAGCCTGAGACTTTCATTCATTTCCAGGGACATTTACACCTTCTCCAGTTTCGTGGCTTTGAGAACAAATGGCCTTGCTGTTTTTCTTTTAAAAACTTTAACAGAGAAAAAGGAATCTTACAGGTAACCTTTCTATGCACTCTGTCTTGCTGGGGGTTTTCAAATTTGGAGCCAAAGGATGTAAGCCCAGGAAAAGGCCCTGGGTTCCCATCATGAGCCCTCATATTTTCTTGGGCTTCTCCTGTTCATCTTGAATGGGGTGCCATGCATACAGCATTGAGGGTTCAATGTCATCTCCTGCCAAGAAGAAACCCGATAGGATCCAGGCTCTTCATCCCAAAATGGGACCCCCTCGGGCCAGAAGCCGTGTGCAGTCACAAACTTCTTCTGGAAAGTAATGCGATTTTTAACTTCGCTCCCATGCAATCATGGTCGATTTCTCTTAGCCTCCCCTAGGGTTGGCACCAAATCCAGAATGGTAGGGGCACGGGGGGGGCAAGGAGAACCCTGGACCCCACACCAACCCCACTTCTGTGCAAAGACACATCGCTGGCTGAATGGCTCCACTCCCGGGAAACACCCAGGGTGGTGGCCTGAGGCAGCGGCAAAGCCAGGCATAGCCAGTGGCCTCGGCCCGGCGTGAAAGAGGGGAGTTTTAGAAGGCCCAGGATATGTGCCAGGAGGAAAGGAACAGAGAGAGGCTGCCATCTCTCCATCCATCTGCAAACAGGCTTTGAGGAGGACAGAGCACATGAAAGGTCATGACTGGGGACGACAGAAACACCGTGGGTCACATTCCAGCTCTGTCACTTTCTCAGTGAGTGACACTGCAGAGTCTCAGCTTCAGTCTGAACGTAAGTAGCATGGCTGTGTGGTGCTCCGAAAGATGACAGCCGGTAAGGCAGGTATAAGCATCTTCAGACAGGCACGCGAGACCGTCCAGCTCCTTGTCCTTGCTCACAGTCTACTTGCAGAGGCCAAGCAGGTGCCCTAGCAAAGTGCCTGAACCAGAGAAGATGACGACCCAGCGAATGGTGCAGATGGCAAGCCCACATGGGTGGGTGACTCAGTCTGGGCTGAAAACAGGGACAGGAAGTGGGACAACAGTGGTCATTTTCCCAATCTGCACATTCTTTCCTGTGCAAAGCTCTGCCAAAGTGTCTGTATGAACACAGATGGAGACTCCAAGCCAAAGCAAGCTGGGTGTCTAGGAGGAAGATGCTACTCTGGGGGGGCTAGGTGGTCTGCAGAGGGGGAGCTGTGCCAGGTCACAAAGGAGGGTATGTCCCCAGGCCAGGCAGCAGGGCAGACACCTGCTCAGCCTCTACTGTCAGGGTGCCCACCACTCGAAAGTGCCCACAAGCCCCCCACACAGAAGCAGGAGAGGGAACAGTCTGGCCCTGCACACAGCTAGCACTGGGCAGCACTTACAGGCCCCTGTGGCCTTCGAGGAGGAACCCTCAAGGGGGTAGGGATGCACATCCCCAAAGCCAGAGCCTGCAGGCCTGGCCTGGGCCAAATGGAGGGAAGGAGGTGCAGATCTGACAGTCCGCCGGGCTCACAGCAGAGCCAGAATCGGGGCAGCCATAGGAAGTCAGCAGCCACACCCCACACAGGCTTCCTCCTTTCTAAGAAAGACCATCAAAGCGCGGCAAAGGTGGCTGACAGGGTGGGGAGCTCCTAGCACAAACAGCCCTTTCTGGGCTCCAGTCACGCTCAGAGAAAAGCACCGCCTGCCCCACGCACATCCCAAGGGCACCGCTCGCCTGGACCCCCTCCAGCATCACCTCACCATCTGGCCACCCTTGCCAGGAGTCTCCTTCTGAGCCCCAGCTCCCCACCCACACTGTTCAGCATCATTCGGGTCACCGGTCTGGTCAAGCCCACCTGACGCAGGATGGCCACAACAACCCCGGCCCATCGCAGCTGCATGCTGCACGCTGAACCCTGTTCTCCGTCCCCTAGGGAAGACCTGACCTTGGTAAACATTCACAATAACCCCAAGGGCTGAGTACACTTACTACTTCATTTCACAGGTAAGATAACCGAGGTTCAGCAACGTTAAGTCCCTTGCCCCTCCCTGTGCGCGCAGGCCGTGCACACCTCACCTTCCACTGCTCTGTGTCCCCAGAACCCTGGGTTTAAATGTGACTCTGACGCGACCGACACTGACCTCGAGCAAGGACCTCGCTCTCTGTCCTTGAAGCTTCACGTCCTCCTCGGCAACAGGGGATGTTAACACTGGTCCTTGCAGGGGCTGCCTCAGTGTCGGTGAATGCAAACCCCTACCCCGGGCCCCGCACGCAGTAGGTACTAGAAATGGCAGCTGCTCCCTCCAGGGGCACCTAGAGGAGACCTGCACACATGCACACAGACTGACCTAACTTCTTTTAAAAAAAAGCAGCAAAGTAACCGTCAGAAACAAACAGCGATGGGACTCCAGCCCAGGACAGCAGCGCGCGCCCAGTGAAGAGCACACGGATTACCTCCTTCCCGAGGGACGGGGGCTTAAGAAAGAAGAGGAAACCAAAGAGGGCCTGGGCAGACACTGGAGCATCCAGGATAACAAAACAGGACTGCCCGAGGTCACCCCTCACCCAAGCTCACCTGGCGCACGGCGACCAAAGTGGAGAATGGAGAAGCGATCGATGACCAGAATGTCAACTCCGCCCCAGCTCTCGGTTCCCCGGTAAACCGCTGACAAGAGAACACCATGAATGTCGCTCCAATCACCTTCCCAGCACCTGCGCATGGCCCTGCATCCCCAGAGTGAAGTCTTAGTGCTGACAGCTGTTGAGGGAACCTGTAAACCAACCCTGTGGGCATAAGGGGAGCTGCACTAGCTGAAGGAAGTGGTTTGGAATCATCCAGAGCTCAGACCTTTCTGGGGAGGAGGCGGCATGGAGGGAAGGGTTCTGGAAGGCCAAACTCCCTGTGGGCACAACCTAGCCCACCACCAGGCTGGCAACTTGAGGGACATGAAGATGGGGCTATCTCATTGACCGCCCTTTCCCAAGACGGGTACCCAGAGGTGTCTGAGAAATTTAGTCAAATGACTGAGTGAGCTGGATCGTGCCCCCCCCCCGAGGAAATTCACACGGGCACCGCCACTCGGTGAAATGCCTGAGAGATGGAAGCTCTTCTGCCCCTCTGCAAATACGAAAGCCACCTGCTCAGTTACGTTCAGCAGACAGCCAATACCGGGGCAAAGGAGACTTGCCATGGTGCAGAGAAAGGGGCTGGCTGCGCACCCTGCAACCGAAGCCCGTCCCGTGACTCCTAGTGTCGACTTACGGGCAGCACGCAGCTCCGTGAACACCCACGGCTAGGTAACAGCTTGCTCTGCCCATCTCACCTGGCCCTCTCGCCTTATGAGACACAGGTGACAACCCCTCACATTTCATGGATGAAGAACACAGGACCCGAGAAGCTAAGCGAATGTGCCTAGGGTCACTCATCTAGAAAGCGGCGGCAGCAAGACCTGCTCCCAGCTCTGTCGACCTCCCACGCCTAGGCTCTTCAGCATGGTCAGGCCCAGAAGACACAGGGAGCAGACCAAACAGAACCCCTCTGGCCTCGGGGTGGCCACACCTGAGCAAGTGTCTCTAGGGTCTGTCCCCCCAAAACCCGGGAAGACCTCTCTCTGCCCCACCAGTCCTCACCGGTCTCCCTGTCTCCAGCCCACCCACACGCACACAGGGTCTTCACTCCTCCGGAGCGCTCAGCCAAGGGACCCATGTTCACAGGGCCAGTGGCACTCTCCATGGGAAAGCGGGAAGCAGGGCCGAGTCTCCTCCCTAAACCCAGCACTTTATGACATCAGGGACACTGAGCTGCACAACGGATCCATTCTCATCTATAAGACAGGAATAAAACCATCCACCTCCAGGGTTTTGGGGAGAATAAGATAACCCATGAAAAGAACTACTAACTAGGATTTGTGTTCTTATAAATATATTCCTAATTCCTAAATTTTTACAGGTGGGAAACGGAAAAGAATAATTAAATATGCCAGCCCCTTAGCATGATGCACCTCACGCACCGGGGGCATATAGATGTGTGTGGACGAGCGTGTGTTTGTGTGGCGTGTGCGTTTGTGTTCATGCACAGATCAAGGCAGAGGTGTGCGTGTGTGTGTGTGTGTGTGTGTGTGTGTGGTTGTTTTTCTCTGACGATGGGAACGTGGCCTTGAGTGCGGCTAGCAGGGCTATAGCTTGGACTCGTCAGGCAAACTGCTCCCCAAAACAGCTGACCTGCACAGGGTTAACTGGAGTCCAGTGATGTGCCCAGGGAAGGCGAGGACGCGGCCATTTCTGGGGGGACTGTGATAAAGCTGGTGCTTGGAGGGGAGCATGCTGGGCTGGTCTCCAAGTGTTCATGTTCATCTTGCAGACAGGACAGAAAGACTCATGCATTCCAAAATTCCGCATGCCATACACTGTTGGTGCTCACTGCGGGGATTCGCCTCCGCCTTCCTTTTATGGTCCCTTCATCCCTTTGTCCATCTCTCTGCCCGCAGAGGGGCAGAAAGGAAGGAGCTAAAACCTGCAGAGGAGAGGCAAGTCGGTGCACACCTGCCAGGATTGGGGGAGGAGCAGAAGCGTGGCCTGATGGTCTGAGCTACCCACCTGCACCCCAGAGGCTCCCCACACCTGTGGCTGGGACCCCCTTTTGCTGCAGGCGCATGCCATTCCCAGCCTGGACGCAGGCCCTGCTCCAAACGTCCCTTCCCATGCACAGCCAAAGCCCTGGGGGGTGGTGTTCCTGGGAACCTGGAGAACGTTCAGGAGAGGAAGCCCAGGGATGTGGCAGGAGGAGGAAACGGGGCAGAGCGACCTGCCAAGTCTTCCAGAGGAAATGAGTAACCCGTTGTTAGGCAGTTACACAACGCCAAGCAAGGAAGTGGCATTGTCTAGGGACCGGCCACGGGCCTTACATAACAAGCACCCCCTCACACTCTGGCCATGGCCGTATTTGGGGATTGGCAAAAACATCTGATGAGCACCTCTACCCTGTGTAAACACTGGCTTTATTAGGGTGGTAGAGAGAGGTCTGGCTCACAGGCCTGCTTGGCTCGGGACAGACAGTGAATCTGACTCCGTGTCTCTGGGGCCCCCTTTGGCAGTGTGCACCCACTGGGTTGCCGGGTGGCTCGGTGCTTAAGGTGGGCTCGGGGTGGGGCCCAGGCTCCCAGCCTCCACCACCCCACACATCCTGATCCCCAACACTGTGATATGAAATCGGACAAAGACCTCCCCGGGGGCAGCCAGCAGAGGAGAGAGGCATGGAAATGAGAAACGCTAAGTTCTTGCTGCAGTCGTAGGAAGCTGCTAGCAGACTTGGACAGAATCTTCAAACTCAGGTCAATTCAAGTGACACAGTCATGGGTCTCGGTGCCAATGACAAGGCAGAGAGATAAGGCCACCAAGGAGTCAGTTCCCGGGTGCCTGCAAGTCCGTCCGCTGCTCTGCACGTAGGTACGGAGCACAGGTACGAGGGTGGGAAGAAGCCGCACTGCCCCACACTGGGGCCTGCAGGTGGCCTGCTCGAGCCCCTGCAATCACGGTGTCCCTTCCGACTGAGAACCCGCCAAGGTTCTCAGACACACCATCATACACACGAACATGCGGAAACTCACATGGGCACGTACGCATGCTCTGATAAATGGCCTTTATTTTGAAAGCCGGGGAAACAGACACACAGGTGAAGTTCTCTGGCTAATATGAAACCTTGGGTCAGAATTCAAACCCCAGATCTGTTTTACTCTCCACAAAAAGGATCTGTCCCCTTCCGTTGGTTAGTTGAATTTTTATTTATTTAAGTAGGCTCTTCACCCAGTGTAGGGGTCGAACTCACGACCCTGCAATCAAGAGCCACATACTCTACTGACTGAGCTGGCCAGGCACCCTTATTATATTTTTTAAAATAATCACAAACTTAGACAAAAGTTAGAAGCACGGTGTAAATTATTTTTCCTTACACCATGTGGGACCGTGTGGCTGGCCAAGGCCCCAGTGCCCCAGAATACTCCGGTGGCTACTTTCCAAAGGAGGGCCTTCTCCTGAGAACCGCAGCCCACCAGCATGACCAGGAAGGGGACGCAGATGCACACAAACGTCACATCCTCTGTCCATGCCAATCAGTGGAGGGTCCACATCGAGCCCTGCAACAAACTGAGGACGTGGCCTCCGTGCGAGGCCACTAGGGTTTACTAACTGAACCCTAGTTAGTAGTTCTTTTCATGGGTTATCTTATTCTCCCAAAAACCCTGGAGGTGGATGGTTTTATTCCTGTTTTATGGATGGGAATGGATCTGTTGTGCAGCTCAGTGTCCCTGATGTTGTCCTCACATCTCATCCCTCTCCTCCAACCTGGAACTGGTTGTCTGTCTGTCCTTCACTCTCATGACCTCGATGCTTCTCAAGGTTATAGGACCATGAGGTGGAAGTGTGTCCCGCAGTTTGGGTTTGTGTGATATTTTCTCATGATTGGATTCACAGTAGGCATCTTCATTAACTGTTTTTTCTTTTCTTTTTCTTTTTTTTTTTTTTTTTTTTGCGTAATTGCAAAGCCAGAGCTGGAGGAAAGACTTCTTGGACAAAAGTAAATCATCTCAGTCAGCTGTGAGGACAGCCTTCACCCAGGCCTTTCTCACCAGGCGCAGGAAGGCGGGGGGGGGGGGGGGGGGGGGCTTTGTCTCTGACCCAGAGGAGAGAGCAGTTGGTGGGGGGGTGGCTCAGAGTCTACACAGCCAAGGAGATGCTAGCATCTTTCTCTCATGCCAGCTTTGCTTACAAATAAAAATAAAAAAGAAAGAAAAAGAAAAGAAGGAAAGAAAGGCAAACCTCAGAGTTTAGTTTAAAAAGACCTTTCATGCGATGCCAGGCCTCTCCCTTTCCCACCCCCTGCCTCTGTTGCAAAGTACAATACATATGTTTATCTTGCTCCGAAGAAGGGGTATATTAAAATACTTGAGGATTTTCCCCTCCTAACCCTGGCATGCCGGCCCCTACTGACTGCAGAGCCACGTATAATGAAGTGAAAAGCAGCAGTCAATTATGGCTTTTGCAAACACAGGGATCTTTCCTGAGGTTGGAAGTCACATCACTTGAAAGGCCGACTTTCTTCAAACTTCCAGGAACTGAGTGGCCCAGAGCCCGTCTATTTAAAGGTCAACCCAGCCCTGCTGTATTTGGAGGGCTGCCACGGGCACAGGCTTATTCTCGGCCCCTGTCCGCAGCCACCGCAGCGGGCCAGGCTGTGAGTAGAGCTGTGTCCCTTCAGAGGGAAGGGGCGGGATGCCAGAATCAGAGGCAGGGCCAGAGAGACAGGGAAGATGCCGCTATCAATCACCCCCCCACACACTCACTGTACCCTTCTGAGGGATGACAGTGGGAGCTGGGCTTCACAGAGTCAACGCCTTCAGGGCTGACCCTTGGAAGCAACAGCCACAACTCGGAATCGAGCCTAGTTCCAATTTCCTGAGATGTGATGGTTCTTAGGTTCCCCCTTTTAACTCAGCTTTGTGGGCCCGAGCTCTGGCAGGGACGGATGGCCCCTGGGCCCCCATGAGACCAGAGAGGCGACAGCCTAGTTCACCCACCGATGTTCACGCACACAGCTCTGTGTTTACGAATCCCCTGTGCTTGCCTGGGAGCTCCTTACTCTTCCAGCTGCCGGCTGGTCCAGAGCTGCCAGGCTATCGGGACAGCATCGCCGACAGTGTCCCTAAAACATGCCCCGCATTCTATGGGGAAGCGGCTGGCTCAGCTTCCCAGCCCAAGCTGTCCTGCTGGGGAAGGGATGGGGCTAGAAGCCCAGTCTGACCCCGGAACACACACCCCCTCCACACATCCACCACGTCCATGAAGGCAGTGATATCCTGAAGAAAAGAAGCCCTGCAGGTCCCACACTCTCTGGCAAGGAGTGTCACACTAGGAAGTGCCGACCGTGCCTGCCAGGTCCCCAAGCGTGCTTTGGAGCAGGTGGCATCCGTGGGGTTCCTTCCGCAAGCTGAGAGAGACAAGGAAGAGCAACCCCAGGAAGAAGGCACAATGTGAGCAAAAGCAATGCAACGTGAAAAGGACCTAGGTGGGTGACAGCTGGCTGACAAGGCGGAAGACCCAAGGGGGTACGGGAGCCCAGGAGTCATCGGGGACATTTCTGCAGCCTCTGTGAACCATGTACCAACTCAATACCCATCACTGTCCTGGGTCACCCACCCACGAGATCTGAATCCTCCCCACAGGGGCGGGGAAGAGAGATTACCGGTCCAGTTTGCGGATGAGACAGTGTAAGGGCCGGAGAAGGAACACTACTGATCACCTGGCTGCTGGGTGGCCGGGCTTGCCCTTGACCCAGGGCTGTCTAGAACCAAGGCTAGAGTGCCTCCCAAGGGCCTTCCCAAGGCCTTTTCTGCCGAGGTCACTGCTAACACAGGAAAGGATGCTGGAAGGGCATGGGATGGGGGCAGGGAGCGGAGAGGAAGGAGGCAGGAGGGACAGTGCCAGGAGCCGGATTCAGTGCAGACCTTCCCTCATGTCGGATTCGCTTGAAAAGACTTTGAAACCAAATCCAACAAAACAAAACACTCAGTGGGCCAAGCCAGGAAGGAAGCTCAGGCAGAGAAACTCCAAGACTCAACGGCAACAGAGGGGTCCCAGGAAGGGACATTACCAGATACGGTCTTAGTGTGCATTCCCTGGAAACAGGTCCTGAGATGGGGATTCCTTTTTTTCTTTTTTTTTCTTCTTCTTTTTAAAGATTTTATTTATTTATTTATTTGACAGAGAAAAAGAGAGAGAGCGAGCACATGCAGGGGGAGCGGCAGGCAGAGGGAGAGGGAGAAGCAGACTCCCCGCTGAGCAGGGAGCCCGATGCGGGGCTCGATGCCAGTCTCCTAGGATCATGACCTGAGCAGAAGGCAGACGCTTCACTGACTGAGCCACCCAGGCGCCCCCGGAGATGGGAATTCTTTTTTGCCCATTTATTAGAGAGTATGCACAGGAGAAAGGGAGTAGGGGGCGGAGGCAGGCCTGAGGAAGGGGTGTTCAGCACGGACCTGGTCTCAGCTCGATGCCAGCCTCGGCCTGAGCCCACAGGAGTTCTGGCACATGAACGGCACCACAAAGTTCGCCCCACTTGGAAGCACAGGGGGCCTTGCCTGTTGTGCCTCTGAGTCAGCAGGGGCTGGGGAGGGGCTGGGGGTGAGCAATGTTTTAGATGAGGAAACAAATCTCCGGAGCATGAAGCACCGCGAACTTCAGCAACTGGGAGGTGACTGTGCTGTCCCATGAAGGGGACCAGGGTCAGAACACCAACAGCGTCCACTGAATTAGTCACCACTGGATGACCAGGAGATGACCGGCCACGATAAGAGTGCCCAATTGTGAACGTTTCCTGCCTAAGCCAGACACTGGGCCTGCACTGAGTCAGCCACTCAGATGAGTACTAAAGCAGCTGGACAACAAGCTGGGACGAGGGACACCAGGAAGCCCCGCACAGGTGTCCGAAGGGGGATGGAGATCAGGAAGGGCACAGCCTCCGAAAGTGGGTCTCTTCCCTGCTTCTCTCTCCTAACGACAGACACTCTGTGATGTCACATGAAATGGGCCAAAGACACAAACTAAGTGTACCATCCCCCCATTCAGAGAAACCCCAGCAGGTTGGCCCAGGAGGCGCACAGATCTTTTCAAGGGATTTGACCATCAGGCACAAGTTGGTCAGAATTACCAGTTAAGCCTCCTACAGTGTCTGCATACACGGAGTGTGAAATAAAAGTTAACGGCTTACCCGCTGAGCACACCTCGACCTCCACCACACGCTTAATGCCAACCTCCTAGGCCTTTCCCAGAAGCGTGGAGACTCATTTCTGAGTGAGCTGCCGCCTCCACATGTCCATCAACACATGGATACATAAAATGTGGTGTGGTCACACAGTGACCTACTACTCAGCCGTAAAAAGAACTGAGCATTGACACACGTAAGCAGCTTCATGAACCAAACTGGGAAATACTGCACCAAGTGAAATAAAGCTCAGACGAAAGACCGCGTGTACAAAATGAGGGAACATACATGACACGGACAAACGGGCAAATCCGCAGAGACAGAAGGTAGACTGGTGGTTGCCTCGGGAGTGGGGAGAAATGGGGTGACCCGTCACGGATACAGCTCACGGAATATAAAAATGCTCCAAAATAGATGGTGGGATGTTCGTACAACTCCACCAACATATTAAAACCACTGAACTGTGCGCTTGGAGTGGGTGACTTGTGGGGGATGTGAATTCTGGAGCCACACCAACAACAGCACCCGTGCTGATCCTGGCCACTGTGAGGACATGTGAACTGTGGCTTCCAACACAGGCTGGGCCAGGTCTGAATGGCTCCACGAACACAGAGATGGGTGTCCCCGAACACAGTCCCCCACAGACGGAAGGCCCTACTGGCTGAGAGCCAAAAGGCTTCGGAACAGCTGCTATACCTCCTTCCGCCCCCCCAAAACTCTGACCCTCGCAATGCAACACCATGACAGAAGGGCCATGCAGCGGACAGCCTGGAGCTCTTATTTTGTCTCCCGCCCCGAGCAGTTCCTAAACAGTGGGAGTTAAATATTTATAAAGAAGTCACTGTTTAATGTTCCGTCTGTACTCGCGGAGCCTGACGCAGGGAAACGCTGCCGTGACAGCTGATTATACAACCCAGAGAAGCCCGCGCGCGCCGGGGCGCCTGACAGTCCGCAGGACCCCGGCCTCCCCTTCCCTGCCTGCTGTTTCCCGCGGAGCCGCCTTCCTCCTTCCCGGGGAGCCCTCCACAGACCCCTCCACGTGCTCCCTCCTGCCCACCCAGCCAGAGGAAAGAGCCCTTTGGGCCAAAAGCTGCAGGTCTCATGGCTCCCGATGAGTGCTCTGAGCCGTTCCTGGGTGAGCGGGGTGCAGCGGGGGAGCCGTCTTCCTGCAGAGAAGCAGTGCATACGATGGGGGCCTCCAAACCAGGCAGCAAGAGTGTACGCATGGACCAGGATCACCTTCAGAGGGACCCCCTCCTCCCAGGTCAGTGGCAGGCATTGGTCTGAACATGGCATGGAGGGTAGACGCCAGAACCCACCTTCCAGACCTCACGGCCCAGCTTCAACCTTCTCTGCCTCAGTTTCCCCAGCTGTAAAAGCCACCTGGAAGGCCTGGCTGTTGGGTAGAGTCACTTCTGAGCATGAAGTAAGATGGGCCTTAAAGGCATCAAGCACATGTAGCCATTCTCATTGTGAGAGAAGGTAACCACCACCACCTGCTTCCCCTTCCTGGCTCCAGCCTCACTCGGCTGGGACCTTGGGCTATTCTGGTCATGTGTCTCTGCCCTCCACAGGGGCCTAATCAGCAACTGGGAAAGAAGGAGACAGGGTGGGGAAATGGTCTTCGTAAACCAGAAAATACTGCTTCCGGCACACGTTAGGAGCTGTCAGTGCTGCTGGTAAACTGTAGGGAGGGGAGGGGAGCGCTAGTGCTTCCTGGGTCCCTCCCAGGACTCCTCTTTGGGGCCTGGCACATCTGAGAGTGGCTCATGCGCAGAGGCTGGATTGCTGGCTGCACTGGAGAACGGTTCCACCAGAATCCCCTTCCCTGTCTGCCCTCCGACTTCAAACCCACCCTATGTCCCTAGGGCCAAAGGTGAGGGCAGAGGGGAGGCCTTGCCCTAGTCTGCTGCCCCCTCCCTGTGCCGGCTGGGCAGGAGGTTCTGAGCCAGGCAGACCCGGACCAAGAGGCAAGGTCCCTTTCTGCAGGAACTCTCTTCCTTGCTCCGGAAGCCAGACACGGAAGGGACTCGGATGAGCACAGGCACAGAGGGAAATCGGGGCACGGGGACGAGCAGGCCAGGTGGGGAAGAGGGAAGAATGGGGGCAAGACCTGAGCTCAAGGAACCACATGGAGAACAGGACCCGGAGAAGAGCTGCTTGACGCAAAGCTGCTTCAAGTCAGGTCCCGGTATTCACGGTCAGGGGGCAGGTGTGTGTTGGGGGAAGGAGGCACTTTCTCTGGGAAAGACAAACGGCCAGCACCTGCTCTGGATCCTCAGTCCCACCCATTTGGCTGTGACCTTGAGCCACTCAGGTCACTTGGGCTTTACAAGAAACAGAGAATTATAAATATCAAATATTTTACATTCAGAACTTAATGATTTAGCATTTATAAACTACAAATGTATAAGGCATTAATTACAAATAATTATAAATGCAAATGAGGTCTGTCTTATACCTCAATTCAAAGTTATCATTTTAAACTCCCCTCTAAGTGTTGGTCATGCGAAGAATGAATCCAATGCCAAGGCCTTTCTCACCACACGCTCTTGGCACAAAATGGAAACTCTCTTCACTCCTCATCATTAAAAGATCGTTTTACAAAAGACCTTCCGGACTTCCTCAATCTTCCCAAGCTCTCTTCACTTTTTAAAATTCTTTTATTTCTAAATCATTTTCTTTCGGTTGCATGGAATCATCTTTTCTTTCTCCCCTCCACGGTAACGCCCAGGTCTCCCCGACAGCAGTCATCAGGACCCCTGCCTGCTTCTCTCTCCCTAGGCCGTAGTAAGCGCCCTCTCTGTAGCCTCTAGTTCCCTTTGTAGTTGCTTCCCCTAGAATGTCGGGCCCTGCCCCCGTGCCTGGCACACACAAGGTGTTAGAACTAGTGTGTGGGATTCAAGGAGCCTGCCCACGGTACCTGTGCCTGCATCGGGGGACCCTGAGGTCTGGACAAAATGTGCAAGGCCTGCACACTGATCCGCCTTAGAGAGCAGAAGCCCCAGGACCCAACTCCCCCATGGTCAGGGCCCTGAGGAAGGGGGCAGCCGCGAACAGAACAGATACTTACATATTTCCCATGGCTGCATGTGTGTTCACCAGTCAAAAGGCAGGGTCTTTCTTGGGGCCACTGACTGGAGATGCTAACTGTCTTTATGCCAAATACACCCTCACCATGCAAAATCTATGATTTCTGATTTCCATTGCTCTAAAGCGGTGCAAAAGCTGCAGAGCACATGGAATACAGACTCCTTATAATTTTACTGTGTCTTTTCCTCTTTTTTTTTTACAGTTGTTTCCTCCCTAAGTGATTCAGTGACAACTTCTTTGCAAATCAATGTTATCTGTTCTTTCCAAAGCACTAAACTTAGTTTTCATGCAACAACTCGCTTTATACCCAGTTTTCATCAGGTTATGTGATATTTAATTACCAACACAACTAACTTTTGGCCAGCGCAGGGATCAAAGAGTGGGATAAGGCTTCTGACACACCAACAGCGAACATTTAACAGGTGTTTGCCACATGCCAGAAAACAATGTTCTAAGCATTCACATGTATTAACTCATTTAATGCTCATAAACACCCTAGAAGATAAGTACTCCTCTTCGTGCAGTTTTACAGATGAAGCCTATAGGCACAGAGAGGTTACTTAACCTGCCTAAGGTCACATAGCAAGTCAGGAGCAGAACAAATGTCTTAATCTGGAAAACTGGACTTGTGGGTAGCCCACCAGCCCTGGGGCCTTCAAGGAGCTTGGGCCCTCATGCAGTTTGCTGCCCAAAAAATGGGCAACGTCCCTCCCCGGTAAGAGCGTCAAACAGAGGTCACTGAAGAGTTTCTGTTATTGTTGCCCTGGACTGACAGATGCTTACAATGTCTGGCCATCAGTAAATGACAGATTATCGTCAGATGTGGGTGGGCTAGACACTAGCAATGAGTTTATTAGGGTGTATTTTTGTGTTATGATGACTTCTGCCTCCCTGGGCAATCTGTCTGTAGGAACACAGATACGGGGGCCCCTCGACTTCTGTGTGGCTGAGGCAGGAGCCCGGAGTCAGCGGAAGGCAAGAAATGAGGTGAGCTCCGAGCGAAGCAGATGAACGGGTCAGATGAACGGGGCCGGGGTGGGGGTCGGGGGTTGGACAGAGCATTTTCTACGCATTCTGCTTTGTGTCTACCAACCAGCCTGCTGCCTCTCCCAGTGACAACAGGGGATGAAGAATCTCTCACCCACCGGTGTGCCTGGCAGTGCAGTCGTGGAGAAGGCCTGCAAAGGGGGTGGGAAGCCTTTCCTTCTGCTTTCTGACCTGCCTAGAGATGCCCACCAGGTCCACATTGCTGGACCTGGATGGACGCACCCACACCTTAAACGGGTAAGGCCCTGAACAGAGGCCAGACAGGTCTGCCAGGTCGACAGGGAAGATGCCTGACCTGGTCTCTCGGTATCACATCACTTTCCCTGCCCTGGGCCATAGTCCCCCTGACAGCGACTGCTGGGAGCAGGGGGCCACAACCTCCCTCTCAGTTTCACAGAAGGAGGGAGAAGTACTCGGTGTCCAAAGGCCCAGACACACTGACACAGCGTCACTAATTCAATAACTCCGCAGACTAGAGGATCAAGAAAGGGAAATGGCTTAGCTACCTGAATCTCTTCCATGGGGTAGAAGAGGTCACCTCGCTATTTCTTAAGCTAAAAAGCATCAAAGAGGAGCTCAAGGAACCTTCAGCTTCTCAGTGCTGAAAAGGTGCCACACAGCAAAGGCAAGATCTACAGCAGCCCAGGGGTCACCCGAGGTGTGGTGGCAAGTGGTTTCAAATAGGAGCATACGGGGGTCCTGGGTGGTGCAGTTAGGCGTCCGACTCTTGGTTTCAGCTCAGGTCGTGATCTCAGGGTGGTGAGATTGAGCCCTGTGTCAGGCTCCATGCTGAGCATGGAGTCTGCTTGGGACTCTCTCTCCCTCTCCCTTTGTTCCCGCCACACACTCTCTCTCAAATAAACAGACCTTTAAAAAGTAAATAAATATGCATCCAAAAAATGCCACCTTAGACGTGACTGCTCCCTTGTTTATATGGGTTCGCTGTACGTTCTTCCGTTAACTTCATCCACAAACAGTGCTCAGGAGCTGGGGAAACAGGCTCGGGGAGAAGAAGTGTCGTAACCAGTGCCATCCTGCGGGGTAAGCAACAACTTAGAAGGGACACGGCATCTGCCTTCAGGAATTTGGAAGCCGTTGTCTGTAAGGAGGCTATTTAATTGGGAAGGTCCCAGGAATCAGAACCCAGAGAGCTTCGAGAAAGAGCCCACACCCCAGCAGAAGGAAGTGCATTAGAACGGTCAATGCCACCTTTCAGTGGTAGGAAGTGCCCCGTCGGTGGAGGTATTGAAGGGCACACTGGACAGACATGTGTCTGGGTTGCTACAACTGGAGAATTGAGTTACCTCATGGGCGGTTGGCCTGGACTGTGGCCCCGGGTCCGTGAGCGGATCAGGTCTTAAGGATCTGCTTGCTGTGTCCTGTGTGCACTCCTCGAAGTCTCTACAACTAGCATGCTTCAAGTTCAAGTTATCTGACCTCTGTTCAACCCTTCCTACCCGCCGAAAAGCTAGATGACACATAAGGCTGGCACACACAAAGTCTCCTTTCTCCATCGAGCCATCACCCAGCCATTTACAGAGGACCATGTGCCAGGTGCTGTGTGGTAATGTGGATGAATAACACAAGTCTCTAGTTCCTTCTATCGCCTACAGCACAATGGGGCAAGTTCATCAATGACAGGGGAAACCGATGCACGTTCCTGACTCCAGACGGTGCAGCAGAGCAGCTGTGGAGGCCACGAGAGCTGGCGGCACAAGCATGTCCTCTGGCAAAGGAGGCCAGAGGCCACAGAGCACAAATGACTCCCTAGGTCCACCCAGTGAGTAGAGAGCCAGCCTTCAAATCCAGCCGGCTCTGTCCAGCTGCGAAGGGCACCCTCTTTCCATGACGCTGCCGGGTGCCAGGAGACACGTTCCAGGACCAGTAGAAGCCCCTCTGTCAGAACAGTCAGAACTGGCCTCTGCCATCTCCACTCCACCACCCACAGCCTTGAAGGTCATTCCCCCCATTTCCTTACATTTTACCACTGGCCCGATCCAATTCCAGCGGCACTGGCCGCCCCGGATGCAGGCCAGAGCCGGGCCACGCTCTGATAACAGAGATGAAAGGCCGCTCTGCAGTGTGCTTGAGGTCCCAACAAATGTCAACTGCTTTCATCAGGAAAACCCCAAATTACCCACTTTTACGCACAGTCTTTCATCTCCCACAGGGCAAGCAAAGGCTGCTTATTAGAAAAGCTGCCTTGTCCACAGTCTTGCTGGTGGGGCTGCGGGTGGGGGACATGGGCCCCTTCCCCTCTCGGAATCCCAGCACTGGCTCTCGGAGGGGTCCTACTCTGGCCCTGGCCGCAGGCCACTGACTAACTGGACAGAGAGAAGCTCTGCCCTGGGCCAGCCACTGCTGCTGCAGGGGGACAGCAGTGCCATCAGACAGCCGTCCCCAGAGCTGGCTGCTGGAGCGCCGTGCCCCGCTGAGCCGCTGCTCTGCGCCTCCCACACACACAGCCTGCGGCCCCAGGAAACGGAGGTTTGGGACCGCAAACATAAATGTACAGGAGGACTGACCAGCTCCTCTGTTTCTTCCTTCTTTCTTTTTCTCTCTCTTCTCCAGCAAAGCCGGCAATTGAGAACTCCACATCACAGATTCCTGTGGCTACAAGGGGCCTCTTGAGGTCATCAACACGGTTCTCCCACATCAAGACAAGCCCATCCTGAAGCTGTCACAGAAGGCAGGCCGTAGTCCTCCGTGAAGGGATCTCAGGGGAGGCTGCTAGCCTGCCTGGCTGCTATGAGAGCGGTCTGCGCCTTTCTGAATCATAGCACCCAAGACATTTCATTTTCCAATTTTATGCCAATACCTATGTCCCACTCATGATTGTGAACTCTTAAGACCTCCCAGTATCCTCAGGACCTAGCACATTGGCCGGTTCAGAGGGGTTATCTAGTACACGCGGGTTACGTGTGGGTGGCCGGGTGAGTGAATGGGGGGTGGGCAAGTGTGTCAACAGGTGGGTATGTCAGTGGGTAGGTCAGTAGGTAGGTCAGTGGGTAAGTCAGTGGGTAGATGGATTAAAGTTTAGGCAGAAAAGAGAAAGACAAAGGATGGTTGCAATAAGGGGCCTTTACCAAGCACACCCACCATCAACTGTCAGAGTCTTCAAATCTGGGGGCCACAAGGAACTTGAGGGATCCTCCAAGCGTCACCCCCGCCCTTGTTTTGCATGAAAACAGAGACCCCCGATACAGGCTGCCTGGTCCAGGATCACGTGACTAAGAGTGAGCAAATCCACAGTAACACTTGCTGCCTTGGCCACCTCGACCAGAAAGAAGAAACGGCTCTCCCACCAGCTGTCAGAACCGAAACGATGCTCACATCCCTGACTCGGACCCAGAGAGGCACCGCCTCTTACCTCCAACCCGCAAAGCTTCAGCTACGTGCTCCTGAGAAAGTGATGGGATCCGGCGGAAGAGGGCACGGGGCCGAAGTGATGCAGCTCTTCCACCTGGATACGGCCAGATTCAGGCGAGCGCCCAACCACTTCCCGTCAGGAGCGCCAGCCCTCCCTCCTCTGCGCTGGACCACACACCGCTACGGGGAAGGCGGGATCAAGTGGAGCACCTGCGGCTTCCTCCACGACGTCTTCCTGCAATAATTCCCACCACGCAAGAAAAAAGCAGCCAAAATCCAGAAACCAAAATGAAGCTGTCCATCTCCAACTTGGGTATGGAGAAGAGAGACAAATCAATCCCCAGTTGTTTCCTGACTGTCTCCTACATGCTCGGTCCCGGGGCTGAGCACACACAAAGGACATGTGCAAGCCTAAGTCCTGGACCAAGCCCACAATTCAGGTCAAGGACTGACTCCTGCCCCTTCATGCTCTCGTTCGGGCAGCAAATCAATACTGAGCACCAGTCACATGCCCTTCAGCTAGATTTTGGGGTTTGGGTCTGTTCTCTGCTGTGTATGCCAGAATGTTGACCTTGATTCAAGGAGTGACCCTGCCACCCCCCATGTCCATATGGTGCTTTTTCATCCTTAAAGTCCAGACACAGATACGGTCAGTCAGTCCTCACGACCAGTCCAGGGAAGACGTCTGAGTGTTGTCCTGCTCTCCCACAACACATTTAGGGAAGCTGAGGTGCTGCCGGTTTAAGAGACGCATCCATGACCGCACAGTAGGACTGCGCTCAAACCTCTCCTTTCATTTTCCCTCTGCTACAGATCTTTGTCTCCTTGGGAGGGAAGTGGGCAGTGTGTGTTGGAAAAAGATCTCTGTAGACAGGTGGCCAGAGTGCACAGGGATTCAGAGGACGTGGGCATGAGGAAGGGAAGGGGCAGGCATCTCCCGAAAGGATCTGAAGCTGAGGGCGGCTGAGCACAGTTCCTGGCATGAGCTCATTCTGAAGCAAGGCAAAGCCAAACAAAAGCCTGTTGTGCTGGCCAGGAGGAAGAGTATAGAGAAGTGATCAGGTCGGACCCAGACAAGCCCATATTCATATCTGTCGGTGCCTCCTTAAACTGAGTGCCCTAACTGAGCCTCAACTTGCTCACCTGTATCATGGCAGTAACAGGGCTCATCCCATCTCTAACAAACTCACTGAGGTCAAGAGTCAGACATAAAGCATGTGCCCCATGTTTCCTCTTTTTACCCCTTGGAGACCTGCGGTGACACCAGGTGTGTTTGTTGTAGTTGAGGTGAAATTCACAAAAAATAAAAGTAACCATTTTAATACACACAATTTAGCGGCATGTAGTACACCCATGATGCCATGTGACCACTTCTTGTCCTTCTAGAAGATTTCCATCACCCCAAGATAACACCTCATCCCCATGAAGCAGGAACACCCCATTGCCCCCCACCCCGAGCAACCATCAATCTGCTTCTGTCTCTATTCTGGATGTTTCCTAAAAATGGAATTATGCAATATGTGAACTGTCATGCCTGGCTTTTTTCAATTTTCTGAGGTTCGTCCATGTTGTAACATGTATCAATACCTCCTTTACAGACGAGTGCGGTTGCTCGGTCACAGGGTAATTCTATAGCTAACTTCGTGAGGAGCTGCAAGCTGGTTTCCACTGCGGCCGTCACCCTGTTACACCCCCACCAGCAGTGCACAGGGCTCCAACATCTCCACAGCCTGGCCAACACCGGTTATTCTCTGCTCTTTTGAAAGTATGATCACAGCCATCCTAGCAGGTAGAAAGAGAGAGCTCATGGCTTTCATTTATACCTTTCCTTAATGACTAATGAAGTTAGGCATCTTTTCATTCACCAGCCATTTGCACATTTCTCTGGAGAAAGGTAAACTGAAGTCTTTTGCTCATTTCTGAATTGTGTTGTCTGTCTTTCTATAGCCGAGTGCAAGGCTGGGTGGGGGCAAGGTGGTAGTAAACACTTCTGCTGTCTCCAGAGAACGATCTGGTGGTGATGAGCACCTCATACACAGGGGCCTGGAGCAGGGCAGCCCCAGGGGCAAGGCCCAGCCCCTCACTCGGAGAGGCCGCAGGCTCTAGAGCACACCCAGTCCCGGAATAAGCAACCCAGCAGAGCAAAGACACAGCTAACCTGGGCTGGGAAGTGGGACCTGTGAGGAAGTCGGAGGGGGTCCGAGAGAGGGCGACACTCGAGAGGACTTAACACCTTCCACTGGCCTGAAGCGGCTGAGCAGGCGATTTGGAGAACCAGTGACGGGCTGGCTTCCATCTCCACAGCACAGAAGGGGGAGGAAGGGCGCAAGGCAGGTGAGCTGAAGGAAGGGCTCCCAGTGCGGAGAGCACTGCGGGGCCCCTGAACCTGACCGACTCTGTCAAGGCCTGGCACAGAACAAAGACCAGCCGGGGCGGGGCGGGGGGGGGGGGCAGTGCACCCCCACCCACGAGACAAGTAGTGCCCCAGTGGGGCCTCCCGCTTCTCTGCTGCCATTCCCCTCTAAAACAACATCTGCATCAAAGAAATGGGACCGACCGCAGTCACACACACAGTGTGACCCTGGATGCCCCATGGCTTCCCAGTGCCAAAGGGCACACGCCAGGTCAAGCTTGGTGGATGAATTTTCTGATCACCAAGCTTCAGAGGGAATCCTGGTTTGAAGGCCGGGTCCTGGGAGCAGATGTGAAGAGGAAGCCATGCCTGAGTCTGAGGGGTAAAGCTCGCTCTCCAAGCCGGAGGAAAGCAGAGGCACGGTGGGGCCACCTGCATGGAAAGACCAGCTGGACGGGGTGATACAAGCTGAGCCCAGAGGTCAGCAAGAAAGGGAGGAGATCTAAGAGTGACCCCATATTTGGAGTCAGTGGACCTGAGTTCAAGCCTAAAGCTACCACTTAGAACTTGCAGAATTCTGGAAAATTCCTTAACCACTCACAAGCCTTTCTTTCCTCATCCATCACAAGGGGAATCATTCAATCTTCCCAGTAGGAGGGTGGTGGGATAACAAGGGGGAAGGGTCAACTCCAGCTTCATGGAGCCCTCAGCCGGCAGAGGGCCCACCTGTGTGAGCCTGGCAGCTGCTCCCTGTTCAAATCCCTGCTCAGCAGCCTACTCGCTGAGGGATCTTGGGCACATGACTTAACTGCATCAAGTCTTTGTTCATCTTTAAAATCGGAGTGGTGGTAACAGTAGCTATCACGTCGGGCAACTGTAGGGTTACGTGAGTGAGCACACATGAACCACTCAAGAGGCCCAGGAAGCACCCCCCATACTGAACTAACTCTTACAGTTAGAGAGCCTTCGGGAAAGCAAACTGTCCGTGTGGCTAGTACAGACATCTGCAGTGAGCTGAATGCCGGCTCCAAAGCCTCACCCTGCAGGGTCACAGACTTTTTAAACAGGGGCATCTGTTGGCTCCTCTTGATGAAGTGAAGAGACAGCCCAGAGGCCCACCTACCTAGGGGCAGTCAGTCAGGTCTCCTCCAAAAGCCAGTCCTGTCCCTGCCCCCAGCCCCATTCACCAACTGCCCACACAGCCGCGCCCATTCTTTATCCCTCACGAGACAAGCACCACCCAGAAACCTGTGGTGAGCTTCAGTTAAAACAGTTTATGGCCAGGAAAGCTGCTCCTTCTGTCTTTGCCTAAGATAAGCGTAATCACAGACCGGAAAGGAGCCAGGACATCACCTGCAACACTGACTCCTGGTCACAACAGAGACGTTCTTGCTGTCCCTGAGCAGGGCAGAGCGGGACCAGCATGCTCTCAGACACAGCCGGTGTTCAGCTCTAGTTCACTGGCTACGTCTTTGGGCAAGTTCCTCAACCCGCCTGGACCTCAGTCTCCTCACCTCAGGGAATCCACAGGGGTTGTAGTGATGATAAGGCATAAGGCACCCCAGAGGGTGTCTGGTGCACAGTTTCTTCCCAGATTCCAGCCCCACACTGCAGAGCCGCTGGAGTGATGGCTTGCTAGAATTCCAGCCCCTGTAGAGTCTCTGAGAGGCCGGCAAGTTAAGTGCTGAGAGTCAGGACCAGCAGCCACAGGGCTCTGTTACATGGGTCAGAGAAGCCACGCTCAGGGGCACTCCTGGCTGCAGCTTTCCTGGTGAGAGCTCCCAGCACAGATGTGCCTGGATCTACTCAAATGACCCCAGCCAAGAAAGCAATGTCCAGGGACACCTGGGTGGCTCAGTTGGTTGGACGACTGCTTTCAGCTCAGTTCATGATCCCGGAGTCCCGGGATCAAGTCCCGCATCGGGCTCCCAGCTCCATGGGGAGTCTGCTTCTCCCTCTGACCTTCTCCTCGCTCATGCTCTCTCTCACTGCCTCTCTCTCAAATAAATAAAAAAAATTAAAAAAAAAAAATCTTAAAAAAGCAATGTCCCGAACAAGGATCATGTCTGTCAGCAAAAGGGAAAAGTTTCCAAGAGGAGCTGGGCAGATGCTGGAAACAAAAGGAGAGGTCACCTACTTCTGGGGTTCCTGCCTGTTCAGCCTCCCTGTGCCACTGATGATGGTTCAGATCAGGTGGAGGAGAGATGGGTGTCCAGGGTTCAGCCTACACGACTCTGAGCATAATCCCCTGGGAGCGGTAATCTGTGGGACACTGAAGAAAAGTCTGTACCCCTATCTCTTCCCAGAACCCTCAGAGCACAGGCTCTGGAGTGAGACTGCTGGGGCTGGAATACCAGAGCAGCCTCTTTTAGCTGTGTGACCTCAGATACTACACTCAACCTCTCTGATCCTGTTTTTCTTGCTTGTAAAATAGGGCTAATGATAGCACTGCATCTCCTAGGCTGACTTTAGGAATTAAGTTCTAGAAAAGATGGCCAGGACTTAATCACTAGATGAATGTCAGCTATGACTATTAGCCACTAATCTAATTCTTACATCAGCCAGTCATTTGACTTCACTGATCCAACTAGTGCGGGCTTTGCAGATGTCCATCTGATAGCGATTTCCCAGCAAACGAAGATGGTTCAGAAAGAGGGAGGCTTTAGCATTCTCTGCCACATTCCTACAAGCTCAACCATTTCTGCTCAGGATTTCACACCTGCCCCAGAGTTCCTTATCCCCAGTTTGCAGATGCAGGCACCAAAATTCAGTGGCCCAGGAAACAGAAAGCGAGTCAATTCTTTCAGAACAAACACAAGCTTCAAAAGCATCCCCTCCTGGTGCACATTTTCACCACCATCACCCCCATTTCACCCGCATCTGCTCCCAACCCCCGGCACCCCAATCCTCCTCTCCTGAGTCGAGGGTGGAGCCTGCCTAACTAAGCACCCTGCCGACTGCTCTTCCTGCACTCACGTGCCTGGGTTGACCTAGGGCAAGGGTAGCCTGAGCACAGTGTGCCTGGGCCCGCCCCTGCGCCCCACCCCCTGCACCTGGCAGCTTACCCCTTGCATGCACAGCCTCTCCCCCCCATGCACAGTCTCTCCCCCGGCCTCATCAGAAAAACTGGCACCCACTCTGGCACCGCAGGCACACACCGAATCTCGGTCACGGTGACCATTGCAGCATCTGTAGGGCTGGCGTACAAACAATCCTTGGAGAACACGAGCACGAGTGCCCTGCTTCTGTCTGGTTCCAGAAGCCTAAGGCCCAACATTTTCTTCACGATCCTCCACTCCTGGAGGCTGGTCACTGCCTCCCAGAGGGGAGTCCTGGTTCCCTCTCCCATCCCAATGTCTCTGCAGGGGCTGCCCACGGTCCAGTTTTCCAGCACGCAAGCCTCCGCATCCCAGGACCCCAGGCCCTGCCCTGCACCGCCATGCCCACTAAGGACCACACTGAGCTCCCCACCCCCCACAAACAGAGCTGCAGTTCTGAGAGGTGCATCGTGTCCACTTAGCTTTTAAAGGAAAAACAGTGGCCCATGGGTCTCCCTCCAGAGAGCTTCCCACACATGCTCAACATTATGCATGTACTAGCTCATTAAAATCATCTCCACATGTGAATGCTAGCTTTATTTACTCCCATTCTGCAGCTAGGGACACTGAGGCTCAGAGAAGTATCTGGTCTCAGGTTACATGCTCATCAACAACAAAGCCATGATGCAAACTCAGGCCTCCTCACACTGAGACACATCACCTGAAACACTGTATTAGACTGTTTTCCTGCTGTTTTACCCAATTTAGGGTGGGACAGGTATGCCATTCAAGTAGCTTCCTTGAGAACACAGCAGACATCCATATATACCCATTGATTATCAGAACGATAAACAGCAGTCGATCTATTAAGGGGGAAAGTGGCCTGTGTGACCCCATCCCCTTTAATTCGGAAAAGTCTCAACCAGCCTCTTGAGAGTTCATCCAGCACCCCACATGGGCTGTCCCCACACTAAGGGCTTTGAAATACAAGGTGAGCCCAAACCTGATCCTCCCACCAGAGAAGCTTCTAGGCCCACAGGAGAGACAGACCCATGCAGCAGGAGCATGCTGGAGCAGAGAGCAGATAAATGCCTGTGAGCAGGGGGAGGGGCAACCAGCCCTGCGGGGGAGCCAGAGTCTAAAGTCAAGGTCGGTGGGGACTGGGAAAGGCAGAAAGCACCCTGTCAGAATGTCCGTCCCCTCTCCCCACTCGATGGTGCCGTGCTTCACCTCCAGTGACAGCAGCCCCACTGCCACACCCCCAGGTCCAGAGACCTCGGGGGACCCTTATATCCAGGGAAGCAGGCCAGGAAGCCTGCCGTCCCGAGAGTTCCAATCTGAAGGTCTGGGAGTGTTGAACCAGAGGTCCCCCCAGGGGTGGGGGTGGATGGAGAAGCAGGTGTGGAGCCCCGAAGTCGACAGGAACACTGGAACGTGCACAAGTCACCCAGCCAACAAGGCGAAGGCCGGCCAACAGAGCACAAGGCTTGGGACGCCTGGAGACGCCTGCGCGAGGACCGAGGCTGGGCTGCGCTTCCTGGAGTCCTGCCATAGGATGCCGCCACACGTGACCCAGAAAAAGAAAGAAAAAAGGCAAATTCCAGAAAGATGAGGCAGCCACAAAATGAAGATTGAGAACGGCATGAGTGATGCGTGATGGACTTCCCTCCTGAGTCACTGGAAGGCACAGAAACCCAAATCCAGGCTCAGGGAGGCCACTCTTGCCACGTGAATCGGCCCCTTGTTCTCTGCCAGGGAGAAAGTTAAAACAGGACGAAGCTGGGTGTGGAATGTGCGCCCTCCCATCCTGTTCCTCCATTCCCTCAGCCGCGGCCCCTTCCCCAGCCCAGCCCCACCACTGCTTCTCTCCTCGCCGCCACCACAGATCTCTGGCTGGGACCCCACATCCACCATCCCTAGAAGGGTAACCAACAAAACAGGGTCCTTTAAAATGCCGAGGGCATTGTGGGAAAATATAAAGATTCCCCATTTCTCTTTCTGCAGCCCAGTCTTACTGACCCAGATCTGATCATCTGAGCCTCCGTGTAATAACCTAACTCCATCCACAATGCGGTCTGCATTGTCTGTAGGTTTTTTCCTGCTCCCCAGCCCTGCCTGCCTCCCTGATGGTGACCAGGCCCATGCCCACCAGCAAACCAATGCAGTGCGGTGTAGCTTCCTATCTCCATCACACCCACCCCGACAGAGCAGTTGACCTCTGGAGTCCCTTCAGGACAACAGGACGGTCAATGTAGCAGGCTAGTGTCAATTCTGTCTGGTGGGAAGACCCAGCCTCTCATAGGGCCCCTGTGTCCATCTGGGACCCGAGGCCTGGCATCTCGCGTGACAGGTCATGATGTTTCCGGGGTAGGGAGCAGCAGCCTGGGAACCGAGGTCGGGAGTCGCAGGGAAGCTCAGAATCCCGGGTTCGGCCTTACGAGCCGGGAGCTTGAAACTGTTCTGAGCCTGTTTCCACACCAGTGAGGTGAAAGTCACACAGCATTTACCTCTTGGGATTGCTGGAAGCTTAATTTAAGTCCTGGAGCATAAAAGCTATTCAATAAAGGGTAGTTAAATGCAAGCACCATGCCACCAACGCCCATATATCCACAGCCTCTTCGATCTTGCACCCAAGGCCTTGCCATTGCACAGAATGGACAGAAATAAGACTCAAACATTGGGCCATGGATGCATCATGAGAACACAGGCTTCTCCAGGCAGCCAAAGCTTCCCCTTACCTGCAGATGCCCTTCTCATTCCAACACCTGGGGACACAGGACATCAGGAGTGTCCCTAAGCCATGTCTTAACATTCATCACACCAAAGGGGGACAGCCTGCCCTGCCCAAGCCTAAATTTCCCCTTTACCTTTGCTGCTGCTGAAACATTATCTGTCCTCAGGAAAAGGCAAGAAGCCAGTGCTCTCTGAATCCAAAATGCAGGGTCAGCTGAGAACCCCAAACCAGTGGGAGGGGTTTCTTTCGGTGCTACCTGGAGAGCACATGAAACCCCGGGAAGGGCTTCATTCAGCTGCAGACGGCAGCCAGCCAGCTTCCTCCTACCTTGCTCTGGCTCTCGAGGCTCTTTGCAAGAACCCCGATGACACATGGTCAGTCCACAAAGGCATCGCGGGAAAGGTGCTTGCCAGGCAGGGAAGAAGGACCAGGCTTATCCCAAGATCTGCCATAAACTGACTGAGTGACTGCCAGCCAGTTCCTGACTGGCTCTGAGCCCCCATGGGGTCACCTGGAAAGACCATGGTGCCCAGTGCCGCCCACGCTTCATCCAGCACTTGGTAGGTGTTGTGTGCCATGCTGAAGGCTTCATGTAGCATCCCATTTAAACCAGAAGGCTGACTTAAGGCAGCTGAGATTACTGTAACAATATGCCACAGTCAGGGGCTTCAACCACCTACCCTTACTTCTCAGGGTTCTGGAGGCTAGAGTGCCAGCAGATTCTGTCCTTGGTGACAGCTGGCTTCTTGGCTGGTGGGTAGCCACTTTCTCGCTGCTCATGGGCCTCCCCTTGGTGTGAAAGTATAAAAAGAGAAACAGAGATCTGTCTTCCTGTTTTCAAAGACACTGGTCCCATCGCAGGTGGGGAGGTGGGGGGCACCCTCATGACCTCCTGTGAGCTGGATCACCTCTCAAAGGCCCCACTCTGAATGCCATCCTTGAGGCTTAGGGCTTCAACATAAACATGTGGGGAAGACACAAACATTCACCTCAACAGAAGAGCTATGGTGACCCCATTTTACAGATTTGAAAACAGAGGTCAAGGGAAGTTAAGTAACTTGCCCAAGGTCATCCATCCAACAAACAAAAGGGCCAACACTAGCACCAGACCCCCTGAAGCTACTGCACTCTGTGACCCAGGAGACTTAGACCACGGTGTCGGGTAACTCGGCACTTCTACTCCTCACCAGCAGAACAGGGGTGACAGCAACAGCCTCCCGGTGCTGCTAGAGTGACTGAATAATGTGAAGCCATGAAAGCCACCCAACGGAAGCAAACACGTACTCAACGAACCCACAGGGCCTGGACTTCTCAGCACGGGGCCCTACACGTACTAGGTATGTGACAAAGACGAATCGAATGGGAAGACCTTACAGGGCTGTTAGGAAGGGGAACCCCTCCAGACACTTAAAAATATGCACCCTGGACGCGTTCTCTTCTCCAGATGTGGTTCCCCCGGCCCTCGCCCCCGGGCACCGCGTGGCGGCCTGCACCCCATCCCCAGCAGAGACAGTGATGCCTGCAGGCAGGAAGGGTGGGCAGTCAACCACGAAGCAGGAGAGGGAGGGTAAGGTAAGCCCTCAGGTCCCGCGTGCCCCAGGGATAGCGGGGTGCCATCAAGTGCTGGGAGGTGGGGCTCCCAGTGCTGACTGCAGGAACACCCCGGCACAGCCAGGGTGCGGGGTCACCCCAGTCCTAGCAGGGGGGGCTCCCAGTGGAGCCTCGTGAGCACTGCCCTTCTCTATATTCTATATTTTCCCCAAAGACCTTTATTAGTTTGACCATCAGAGAAAATATTTAAGAAGAAAACGGGCTATCTCGCAGTATACACATTATTTTTCCCGTACTAAATCCTAATTTTCCATTTCTAATCATTCAAAAAAGGGGAGGGGGAAAAAGCCTCAAACCTTGTGTCTGATCCTCCCTCGCCCTCTTGTTTCTCTCACCTTTTCCACGGCACGGATCTTCCTTCCGACACTCTCTTCCCCGCACGGTCCACAAACCCCCCTGCCACAGCCTGGCCTCCTGCTCTCCTTTACTGCTTCTGAGACACAGGCTTTGCTGGAAACCCCATTCCTGGCTGAGTCTGGCTCCTACGATGGTCACGGGGATACCCATGTCCCCCATGGTGGGGACCTGCCTGCACGGACATGGTCTCAGCCAGCCCCCCAGGAGCCGGTTTCGTGATACCCAGCCTGGCCCTGCCACCCCTGGCTTTCAGCACACTCTCAGTGCCTTTTTCTCCACCACCCCCATCTCTGTTTCTCTCCACTGACCTCGCTTTGGCAGAGGGCAGCCATGGAAGGGCCTCCTCTATGCCCTGATCCTGGTCCTGCCCTCCGTGCCAATCTCATCTACTTCCAGAATTCACCCCATTCAACAAGTAATGAGCTGACGCTGGTACCATGCACTGCCGACCGGACACAGAGATGCAGAGCAGGGGCAAGCATCACTCAAAGAGCTCTCCAGCTCATAGAGAGACACCTCCCAGCCCCCAGCCAGTGAAAGATCCCAGCTGGACGGCAGCATGGCTTCCCCTGATGAGGCAGAAAGCATGCATTCCTGTGCATCAAGGCCCTGGGGACACCTGCAAGTGCACTGGGAGGTATGTGCAAAGAAGTGTCCCCCAGCATTGTTTACAGTAGCAAAAACCTGTTAACGACCCAAAATCCACCAGGAGGAGCAAACAGCAGCAGCAGCAGTGGCAGCAGCATCCAAACAATGGAGTGAACAGAGCAGAGTGCCATGACCATGTGCCTACACAAGGCCACCCCCACAGGGGTCTGCAAACAGGAGAATGGGTGCCAGAAAAGGTCTCCAGACGGATCTGTAAGAAAAGGGTGAGCCACGACGGACCACAGCCCACCTTCAGAAAAGTGGTCTTTCTGGGAAGGGAAGGAACTGGAAGGAGAGAAGAGAGCCCACAGGCTTCCACAGGATCTCTAAATTGTTCTTATTTCTTCAGAAGCAATGATCCGAATCACACAGGCCCCCTCACTTAACCCCAGTTCGTCCTGGGGCAGGAATGGGGGAGTCTGTTAAATGACCCTCTGCAGCTTCTTGCTTTGTGTCTCAGATCTGGATGGCATGCAAAGGACAACACCCCACCATGAGCAGATTCTAGAGCCTAGCAAGTCAGTCTGAATAATGTGGGAAGCAGCGGACAGCAGAGCCGGCAGCACCCAGTGTGTCCAGCATCCTGGCACGGCTTCTGAGGGATGCAGGGCCATCCACGTCCCAGACACACTTCTCGGGCCGCCTGGTCTTAAGCTTGAGGAATGTGCTTGAACCCACCACCTATGCCGCCTCTAGACTCCGCTGTCAAGGGATCAGGCTCAGCCAGCACACAGTCCAACAACAGCCACATGGGCCGGCTCTCAGGCACTTTAGGGAACTCATTTGGTCCTTTCAACAAGCAGATGAGGGACAAGTGCCACAGACCACCACCGCATTAAAGGACTAGGAGTCAGAGCCTCAGAAAAATCCCAGGAACCACCCGAGATGACTCAACAAGTGGAAAGAGGACAGTCAAAAAAGGGACCCAACTGGCAAATCTGACTTAAGTTCAGGTTCAGAGGCTGGGACTCATCACCGGCCAGGCTTTACATCTCAGGTCTTGTATTTTTCACAAGAACCAGCTACAGGTAGGAGGAAACTAAGGTCCACAAAGACCAAGTATCCCACCCAAGGTCACAAAGCCAGGAAGCCCCAAGACATACATGGTCCTTGACTTTCTAACGTTTCCTGGACAACCTCTTTAGAGCATTTCTCTATCAGGAATATACTTTTTAGGATGAGCATCTTCACGTTCTCTGAAAATGCAGCACAGTTTCCCGGGCTCCTGGGTGAGTGGAAAGCTGGGAGCTTGTTCTGGTTGATGTTTATTTGTTTATGTAGCCTGCTAAACCCTGTCCCTACTTCTGAGGGACTCAGAAAGCTCACCAGAGCAGCTGCTCTGGTTGGAGCCAGATAAGCCTCCATGGGGGAGGGAAGGGTCAGGGTAGTTCCTAGTAATCAGGTAGAGCTGACCCCCTCTCCCCAGAAGCCCCACCCTGTGGGGAGTCATAGATGGCGGCAGATAGGGCAGACACATAGATAATAGGGAAAGACCCCCACCCTGAGCTGCTGTCCTGCAAAACCAGGCAATTTGAGCAGACAAAGGAAGGGGACAAAGCCTCCCCAGCCCCCACCTACCAGAGGAAATAACCCCCTTCCCAGAGAGCAGCCAGGGAAACTGGAGCAGATGCCACGCAGCTCCTGGCAGGTCCGCACCCACCACCCTGAGTCCCGGGGCCCGCAGACACTGATGGAGCTGGGCACAGACCAGCCCCAGCCACTGTGGCCCTTCAATGACAGCAATTTCCCGGCCCCATTCTGGGTTCCGAAGCCTTTCCCCTGAAGTTTCCACTAGCCAGAAACGGAGAATGCATCTGGAAACTGTATCAGACAACAGGGACCCACCCCCTTCATCCGCTTAGTCCTGGCTGAATGCACCTCTTGGGTCCTGAAGTCAGAATCATGGCAAAAGCTAGCTTGCTTGCTCACTCTTTCTTTCTTTATTTCTTCCTTCCTTCCTTTCTTTTTTTAAAGGCACCTGAGTCAGGGCGCCTGGGTGGCTCAGGTGGTTAAGCATCTGCCTTTGGCTCAGGTCATGATCTTGGGGTCCTGAGATCGAGTCCACAATTGGCTCCTTCCTTGGCAGGAAGCCTGCTTCTCTCTCTGCCTCTGCCTGCCTCTCCCCCTGCTTCTGCTTTCTCCCTCTGTCAAACACATAAATAAAATCCTTAAAAAATAAATAAATAAAGTCATCTAGGTCTTTCAAATTTCTCACACAGGCCCTTAGTCCCTCTCCCCATCTTTATAGCTGAGAATTATCCCCTCAACTTTTTCAAATATGCTCTCCTTCTCCCATGATGGCCTGCCTTGCCCACCCTGGTGGCTCCAGTGCCCTTCTCAGGTTAACCAGGCACCACAGGGAAGAGACTCAAAGTCAAGCACCCTGGCCCAGACTCCCCGTGGCCAAGGCCACAGTCGTGCCCCATCATGTGAGAGCTGTTTTATGGAGCTGCTACAATCCTTTGATTGCCTCTAAACTTGCTCAGGGATGACAGGGGGTTGGGGAAAGTGTGGGAGGTCAAGCAGAGACCCTCTGGAATCCGCTCCCTTCATTAACTTCGGAATTCCTCAGGCCAGTGTTTTCTCAAGCCTTCTTACCCCCAACACTCACCAGGGAGACGGAGCTGAAATCCTTACATCCACAGGCTCCAGCTTAAAAAGCCAGGACCCAGTTTCCTGGGATAAAGGACAGGTGAGGCCAGTAGCCACCAGGCCCCCACAGGGAGGAACTAACATTTAGAGAGGAATCACTAGCTGACCACACTGAGTTAAGAACTAGAGACTCAGCAGTGCCATGGTTCCCACTTCGCAGATAAAGAAAGTGAGGTTCAGAGAGGTTTAGGAACCAGAGCTAGATCACACAGCTATGGAACAGCAAAGCTTCAAAACCTGGTTGTGTTCTGCTCTAAAGACCACATTCTTCTAGTAATTGCAGATATCATATATCACGCTAAGAGCTCAAGGATCTCATCTGACACTCCCTCCTCATCCTGGAGCCCCCACTGCGAGGTAGGCTGCTCAGTAGCTAGTGCTTGGAGCTCAGGCAGGCCACTTAAATTAGCATTAAGGCTTGTGCGTAATTCAGGAACTGGAGATTACAAAGGACACCAAAAAAGGATCTAAGCTGACCTCCCTGCAGCACTGCTAAGATGACCCCTTGCTAACACAGTCCCACTGACAAAATGCATGCACTTTTAGGATCCATTAGGGATCAACATCAAAGGTGGAGACATAGCAAGGCCTCAATAAATGTTTGCCAAATACATGGTAAAAGAACTAGCCATGTCAAGGTCTTCTGCATTTCCCATATAACCCCAACAAAATCACTGTCCCTACACTATCTAACAAGCTTCCTATAAAGACCACCTCCTGGGGCTCAGATCTTGATCTTGACTCGACATTGTAAGCCCAACACATTGGGTGTAGAGATTACTTAAAAATAAAATCTTAAAAAAAAAAAAAAAAAAAAAAAAGAGAGAGAGAGAGAGAGAGAGAGACTACATTTGTAACAAATTTTTCTCAATGTTCATAATCCAGAAATTGTTCTTTTTCAACAGCAGACAGGTTTCCCTCATTTAGACCGAAGTGCAAACTACGGCCTACGGTCGGTTCTTATAAATAAAGTTTTATTGGAACACAGCCATGCCCGTTTATTTACCTACTGGCTACGCCTGCTTTCCAGACACAGAGGCAGAACTGACTAATGGTGACAGAACTCTGTGTCCTAAAAAACCAAAAACATTTACTACCCAGCCCTTCACAGAAAAGTCTGCCAACCCTTGACATACGCAGACAAATATAACCTACCCAGTGTGTTGGGCTAACTAGAAAGAGCAGAATTTCGTGCTAAATTTTAGTAACTCGCTCATCCTCAGTGCTCTTTATTTCTGTATGCCTACAAGTTCTGGTCTTCTAATTCCATTTCAACACTTTATTTAAACATAGCTGGTATTCCCTGAGTGCTTATGACATGTCAGGCCCCGAATTAAGCCCTTCAATATATTCTCTTATGTAATTCTCACAAGGAACCCATGGGCTAGGTAACATTATCCCCTATTTACCAAGGAGAAATGAGTGAAAAAGAATGAGTGAATGAGTCACCACTTGACTTCATAGGAGGAATATTTACTATTTCAGAATTCGACCTCAGACAGTGATCGAGGAGGTGACAGGAAAACTGTGGGTGCTCAATAAATGCAATACGTTGCCTGTGCCACGATCAGGGGCCGCCGTCAATTCGAGCAGAATTACAGGTTCACAAAGTGTTATGGTTCTGCGATTCTGTTTCCCCACTAGCTGCGGAACGAGCTGTATCGTCCCTTCCCCGTGCATCCTCTGCATTTCAGGAGGATCACCGTGAACGAGGGCGCAGACGTGTTCCAACACGAAGCAGGGTGCGGACCCATTGCATCCGGGGCAGAGAGACACGTTCTCTGGGAACATGGCCAGAGCCGTGCAGCTGAAGAAGCACAAACAGCAGAGGGGACTGTCTGTTTACTTGTGTTTACTTGCTGTGGTCACCTCAATATCTTTGCAAAATTGGCCCCCTTTTTTTAAAAATATTTCATTTATCTATTTGACAGAGAGAGAGAAAGATCACAAGTAGGCAGAGAGGCAGGCAAAGGGCGGGGGGGGCGGGGAAGCAGGCTCCCCGATGAGCAGAGAGCCCCATGCGGGGCTCAATCCCAGGACCCTGAGATCATGACCCAAGCTGAAGGCAGAGGCCTAAACCACTGAGCCAGCCAGGCACCCCCTTTTTTTCTTTTTTTTATCTCAAATATCTAAGTCCTAAGCTGTGACAGCTGCACAAACAACCGGTCTCCTGTGTTGTGATCTTTTCCTAATTCAAGAGAAGGTAAATATAAAACAATTTTTTTTTTTTTAAAGTCAGCCTGCCCCTCGATAACCTACAGGCACCTTGCGTGCCTCCCCACACACTGAGAACCAATGTTCTAGCAGGCGAAGGCAGGCTGAAAGCTAACAGATTGGAGAGCAGGTATCAGCTTCTCTGCTCTCTCCAGAGATAAGTGCTAAGTTGGGAAGATCTCTGGATCTCTCTGAGCCTCAGTTTCTCATATAGAAAAGAGGCACCACACCCATCTCGCTGGATTGGAAGGTTAAGCAGGCACATTTCCAGACATTAATAAGCACCAGCCACGACAGAGTCCCAAGGCTGTTCATTGAGAAACCTGGGCTCCAGACCCTGCCTGGAGAATGAGTGGCAGCCCTTCCCTCAGCCTAGCCGGTGTAGTCTCCAGGGGACCCGGGCTCCCCTGTTGGGAGGTCTAGGGCAATAAGCCATCTCTAGAAACGCTGGCTTGGGGTGTCTGTGTCGGTAGGACGGCAACACTGCACCCCGAGCCCCAGGATGACTGTATGTACTGTCCACCACCACGGGTTCCCGTGAAAATGAACAAACAAACAGAGGGTCAGGCCTGCACTAGCAGAGTCTGGGGTAACAGAGCTCAATGAGACACAGACTCCTCTAAGCAGATAAAGATGGACTTGTGAGATAAGGAGATGAGGCCAAGCTCATGTGCTGGACGCAGAAATGCAAGCTGCCCATGTGGCCACAAAGGGGGACGTGGAGGGGCTGCCGCAGACACAGGAAATAGCACCAGTGGCACCAGCAGTGGAACCAGCACCAGGCCCAGGACCAGCACCAGCAGGACCAGCAGCACTGTCCACCATCTAACTGATAAGTCTAAGGAACACTGGGTCTAGTCTGCCTAGCAACAACAGTTAGCACCTGCCGTCCCAGACCAAGTGTTAGCACGCAGCTTTCACTCTCAAGTGTCCAGACGTAGAAAGCAGGCGGTTTCCCTACCAGTCAGGGATATGAAGGCCCAGAGTAGAGAGGTAACCTGCCCGAGATCATACCGTCGTCACCAGGGACCAAGAAGGAAGCAGAAATGGGTCCCTCAGCTCCAGGCAGGGAGGCCTCGTGGCTTTGCCTTCCAAGAGAACTGTTCAAATCCTGCCTTGTGCTCAGGGGGACCTGCTCTGCCTTTCTGTGCTCCAGCTACATCAAGAGGAGACCACCAGACTAACCGTGCTTACCCCACGGGTGTGTTCTGGCCTTAGAAAGGAATAGTGTCGGCCAAATGTGTGGCTTAAGAAATGGTGGTCATTTCTCTGTCACTGTCCATAGGGTACAAGCCTGCAGGTGTGGGGCAGGGACTCGGCGGCCAGAAAGGAGGGACCCAGCAGAGTATTATTCCTGACCAGGACCATTCTGTGTCTTCTGATGCAGAGCCCACCCTTATCCTCCCAGGAGGAGCAGGAGATAACCCAGACCACCACAATGGGTTTGTTCTGGGGAGCAACCGATAAAAAGAGAAGCGGGGTTCTGGGTCATGTGATAAGTGGGGGCACAGCTGCCACAGCGGGAGGGACAGGGAAAAGAGCAAGAGGGGCAAGAGGCCTGGGGCAGTGCTGTGCCTCAGTGTTCCCAACCCACTCTTCCAGCGGAGGCCCTTGGGTCCCCAGGACTGGCCTGATCACCCCTGCAAGCCCGGCCAAGCCTCCCCGTCCTCAGAGTGCTCCCAGACCTTCACCAGCCCCCTCAGGGGAGTCCTCTCCCCATCGTGTTTGGCCCTAGTACGGTGGGCAGCACACCCATCGCAGGGGGCTGCAAATCCCCACCTACCCACGGGCTGTAGGCTTCCAGGGGCTGGACCGCAATGCCAGCTTCCCTTCATCCTGCCTCCTCACACAGGAGTGAGTCCTTCCTGAAAGTCTATCTCTCCTGGAGGATAAAGAGGGTACCCAGTGCTGAGAAGCCCAGGAGCATTCCTCAGCAGGCGGTGGTACACACACACGCGTGCGCATGCGTGCACTCACACATGCGCGTGCACACACACGCACGCACACACACGCACACACACACACACACATGTCCTTCTAAAGACCTCAAAGGAATAGCCTTTTCTCTTCTGCTGAACTGGCGTGATTCAGCATAAAGCGTCAGGCAGCTCCTGGCTTCCTGCTCAGTGTTCTCTTGGATAAGGAACGTCGGGTGAGTTCTGCAGCCCCACCAAACCTCCCAGCTCTCAGCTGTGCAGTGCGCACAGCACTGCCCCTCAGCAGGACCGTTGGCTGATGAAGTTATACAGATGCTCAAAAAGAGAGTGCTTCCCTTCTGTCGGACCTCTTCAGGAACACCGAAATAAAACCACTGAGAGTCACCCTGTGATCTGATCAAGCGACATACAATAAATAACATGCCTCCAGGGCAAGACAAACCCATTTCCTGACCTCAGAGAGGCAGCTTTCCAGGGTGGGGGAGAAGGACGCAATCAGACAACCTGTGTCTGAACACCACATCACATCTGGAACAGCTCTGATTTAAACCTGTGGGGAGAGACTAGAGGGACAGTATTACCACCAGGAGATTGGGGAAAGCCTCACTGCAAAGTGCCACTGGGCAAGAGTGGAACTGCAAACTCAGGCAGGATCAAACCCCAGGCCCCACTTCACTGTGGTCTCAGCAGCCACCTGCCAGGTGGTTCCAGGTGACCTGTACCGGGACGTGGGTAGTTTGAGCTGCTATTGTCCTATGGGGAGCCCAGTGCTAAGGCAACATCTCTCTGTCACCGATGTCATAGCTGCCAAGTTGGGACAGGGGTGGTGGGGGTGGGGAGCCAGTCCTTCTGCTTGCCAACTGCAGAACTGCCACAGGCCCTTGTGGCCAAGTTCAAGTCTAGCTGCTCCTTCCCTCACAGGGACACAAGGCTCCTCTCCCTTGCCTGCTATTGTCTTGCCACTCGGCCCTCGCAAGGGCTCCAGGGCCTGTGATCTGTGATCAACCGTCCATGCCAACCAGCCACACCCAGTGTGAAGGCCAGCACGGCCCACCTGACTCGTTCGCAGCCCACACAATACCCACGCACTCCAGAAGCCTTTCCCCGAGCCACAGTGACACTGCCACATGCCAGGGTCTGCTGTGTGCCAAACACAAGTATCTATTCTGTGACCCTTGATACCAGCCCTGCAAAGAATGATGACACATCACCTCTACTGAAGAGAGAAAGGGAAAGGCATGCAGCAGTCACCTGGCCGGAGTCGCACGGCAGGTACAGGGCAGAGCACCCAACTCAGGCCTTCTGGCTCCATGGGCAGCCTGATGACTCTCAACAGTGTGTTTCTCGCTCTAAGCACAGAGCCACGCACACTTGCCCTATTTATTCTCAATGTCTTCACTCACTCACCATCATGCCTTTATGCCCTTTCTGCAACAGGACACACTATACTCTGTCTTCCAGACCCCCGCCTTCAAGGCACGTGTGGTCTGGTGCCCAGAGACGGGCCCAGGAGCCCGGCCGTCAGGGAATGCTGACCGGCACGACAACGCACATCAGCACGGGGACCCGGGGTGGCTGCTGGAAAGCTCCTTTCAGTTTCCTGCTGTCTCCCCACGTACCCAGCATCCAGCAGACACCCGGAGGGAGGTCAGTAACTGCCATGTCCCCCTGAGAACCGGCTCCGTCATTGTGACTTCTCTCGCCCCAGCCAGGCCAGAGTCCCTGAAAGCCCAGGTGGGCACCTGACAGAACGCACAGGAGCACGAGGAGGAGATGGGCCTTACGTTTCACAGGAGCCCTCAGTGAGGCTGGTCGCGACCCAAGCCAACGCTTATGCAGACACAGGGCAGAGATCCCAGGCATCACAGGAAGCCGCGGTCCTCTGTCCCCCATAGGGGGATCTGCCAGGCACTCAGCCATGGTCTTCTTGAAAACTGCCATTAACATCCAAACGTGCGCCCAGTGCGTGTGATTCCAGACCATGCTTCCTCCGCCGTCATTCTTGGGCAGCTGAATGTCACTGTAAATCCATAAGGCTCAGGAAATCCCTGAATGCAGCTTCAAGCAACTGACAAGGCACAGCCATCGTAAGGGGCAACTTTTTCATTCCTTTCTGGTCCAAAGATCAGGCCTGGGGATGGAAGAAGAAAATCAGTCTGTTACAATCACGGACCCAGAGCAGCAGTTGTGTTATTCTTCCTTCCTTCTATTCGATCCTAACCTACTTAGAAGGAAACTCACTAAAAATAATGTCCTGCGGCTCTGATACCCAAACAGAGGTGTGGCAGGAAATTGGGGAGCCTTCAGGGGAGAGTCACTTTGCACAAGCACCGAAGACCTCTCAGATCCGGAACTTTCTACAGCTTGGGGTTCCCCAGAACGACCCTGAGAGGTCTGTCTGTTATAAAGATGAGGAGCAAAGGTTCAAGAAGGGGAAAGTGGCTAGCTTAGGGAGTCAGCCTGACATGCAGCCCAAGCTCCTCCGCAGGGCTGAGAGGTCCTGGCAGTGAGCTGAGGGGGTTTGGGGTCAGCTGGTAGGAAGTAGTTCTTTGTTTTGTTTCTTTTTAAAGACAACCACAAAGCTCTGGCATCTCTCCAGGCCTTGTCCTGCACAGCGAGGGCAGGGCAGACACCCTGAGGGTATTCCCCAGGGCAGGGCTAGGGTCTTCTTTCTGTATTCATGTCTGCAGCCATCATGGAGCACCTGCTCGGTACCCGGGACTGTTCGAGGCAAGCAGGGACCCTTCTGCCTCCCCAGCGCCCTTCAATTATTCTCCAGATTAACCAAGGAAACACATGGGTGCACGATGCAGAGGGCCCGAGGCTCAACAGTCACCAGCCACCCAAAGATAACAACAGCTGCCCCGTGTGGACGGCCTATCGCTCACCCGGCTGAAAGCTCCGGCCCACTAGCCGATACAATCCCCCAACCACCCTGGGACTCCTGCCTCTATTTTCCAGATAAGGAAGCAGAGGCACAGACAGCTACCTTGCTGCTAAGAGTGGAGCAGGTGTGCCCCCCAGTCCTGTGGGACCAGTGAGGATGCCTCCCTCGAGCGACTGTAGCTAAAACTATCACCAGGCATTTCAGGAGCATAACAATCCTCATCTAATCCTCCAGCAACCTCGCAGGTTAGAGACCATCCCTACCCAGTTTGAGAGATGAGAAACCGGAGGCCCACAGGGTTAAGCAAATTGCCCCCAAGTCCCACAACTGGAAAACTCATACGTCAGGGGTTGGGAGGCAGGCAGCCCAGCTCCAAAGCCTATGAGCTTGGCCATGACACCAATGGTCATCTCAAGCAACTGGCCTGTTCCTGCGGTAACTTCAAACACTCAGCAGCACAGCACAACACGAATTCATCACCTTACACTTTAGGAGGTCGGAAGCCTAACACGGGTCTCAGCAAGGCAAAAGCAAGGGGGTGGGCAGAGATGTTTCTTCTGGAGGCTCAGTTTCCTTGCCTTTTCCACCTTCCAGAGGCGGCTCTCGGGAGCCTCCGCATACGGCTTCCTTCCTCGCTCTTCAAACACGGCAACATGACGTCTCTCTGACCCTGCTTCGCCCAGTGAACCTCCTTCTCTGACTCTTCAGCTTCCCTCCTCCACTTTCAAGGACCCCTAGGATTACACCAGCCCCACACAGATGACCCAAGATAACACAGTCCCTCCCAACAGGTAAGGATCATATTCACAGGGTCCTGGGGACCAGGGTGTGGACATTTCTTGGAGGGCCACTATCCCTAAGTGTTCTTCAGTGGCCAGGGTGGGTCACAGGGTGAGCTCCCCTGGTCCCACTGAAACCCCCCTGACATAGCTTTTAGACCCAAGAGAAAGGAAGTTTAAGTTCAAAAGGAAGTTTAAGTATCCAAACGTCAGCCTCCATGAGAGAAATACAGGGTAGTGGTTAAAACATCAACGTTTGCCATGGAACTAAGACACCCAGTAGCTATGTTACTCAGAGAAAATGGTTGTAGCCTTTAGTTTTCTTATCTGTAAGGTGGGGACAAATCACACCTACCTACTTCTCAGAACTAGGCGGATGGCGGGAAGTCATCATCAAAAAGCCCTCAGCGTGTGGCTGGGCACCTATTAGGAGCACAGTTAGCCACTGTTTCACGCTGTAAATGGATGAGGCCTCCTGCAAGTCAAGCACGGCCTGTCCAGGGACACCTCACGCTCCTCAGCTCTGACAGCAACCAGCACCGAGAGCTGGAGGCCCACGCAGCAGCCAGGAGCAGCAGGGCACCGGCATGTCGGGCCCAGACTCCCGTGGGCCGAGAGGGGCTGCTTCCAGCAGGAGCAGGCAGTGACTTGCAGTATCAGCCCCAGTCAATGGCTAGGGGAGAGGAGGAGGGACACGGTCTGCTAAATATCGGCAGAGGCCCACGGGAGCCACGTCTGTTTTGTGGGATCAGGTACCTTAAAGCTCTGTCACGTGGGGAAGAATTATCACACGGTCTGCTGGGTATCCCTGCAGCCAGGCAGCAGACCACCCCCCCGCAGGAGGCTCCCCCCTTTTGGGGAGCATTTTCACTTCCTCTGCTATGTTGATTCCTTTCTAGGCCTTTGCTTTCCCTAACAGATTGGCCAAAATAAAAAAGATGGTCAGTACCCAGGACCAGCTTCTTAGTTGGCACTGGAATTCTTGCACAAGCTGTCGGACAGACGATGGGAAGAAACACCCGTGACCACGCTGGGAAACTGTTGGGCACCATCCACTAGAACTGAACGGACATGCGCCCAGTTCCACGCCTACATGTAAGTTCACAGAAATGTGCACCCGTTCACCGAAAGGTATGTCTTGGGATGTTCACGGCAACTACTCAAAAGCCCACCAACAGAACGGACTTCAGAAACACACACGGGGGGACGTGGGGGTAGGGGGGGTGCTTAGTCAGCTGAGCACGAGACTCCAGGTTTTAGCACAGGTCATGATCCCAGGGTCCTGGGACTGAGCCTCACATCAGGCTCCCCGCTCAGCAGGGGGTCCGCTTGTCTCCCTCTCCTCTCTGCTCGCTCTGTCTCTTCCAAATAAATAAATAGTTCTTTTTTTAAGACTTTATTTATTTGAGAGAGAGAACGAGAGAGACAGAGAAAGAGGGAGTGCTCAAACAGGTGGAGGGTCCGAGGGAGAAGCAGGCTCCCCACTGAGCAGGAAGCCCAATGTGGGGCTTGATCCCAGGACCTTGGGATCATCATGACCTGAGCTGGAGAAAGACACCTAATGGACTGAGCCACCTAGGAGCCTGAAATAAATAATCTTCAATAAATAAATAAATAAATAAATAAAATAAAAGTAAACACATAAGCAGGCTAAACAAACCTGTGCTCTGAGAAGTCAGGACAAGGAGATCCTGAGTGAGGTGGAAGAGACAGTTAGTGACTGGAAGGTGTCGGGTGTGGCTCCTGATACGCTCCTGACCTTCCATTCACACAGGTGCTGGCTACACACCCACCCACGGTTTGGGAACACTTACCAAGCTGTGCATATACTCAGGCTATATGGGCTTTCTAGAGCACGTCACACCTCAATGAAAAGTTGGTTAACGTTTTTTTAATCCGTCCTGTGAAAGTAAGCTTCTGGCATGCCGCAGGCTCCGGAACAATCCTCAAGGCCTGGGAATCGGCACCTGCCAGCTTTCCCTGCCCCTCCGTAGGTTCACGGCCCGCTGCCTTCCAGCTGACCCTGCCCCCAGAGGGCAGGGAGGGGAACACTCTGCAAATAAACGCGTTCTGGGCTGGTGGCACGGAATCTGGCTTGGAACTGCCCCACAAGAAAACACAGCCCCCCGCCCCATTCTCTCGGCGGAGTCTCTCTCTCCTCTGCCTCCTGGGCTGTCTGGCCCAAATAGATCATTTCATTTTTGACCCTCTCTAGTTCCACCAGCAGTGGGCATTTTGAAGAAAAACAGAGACAGGCCACCTCTATTTCCTGCCCTACACTTGAGACAGCAGGTTTGTACACCAGCAATCCTTAAATACAGGATGCACGCAGGGACGCTCTGGGAACTAGAAGATTCCTGGCGTCCCGGGCTGGTCTAGAGCAGCGAACAGGGGTTCCGGGCATGGGCTGCGCAAAGCCAGGTCAGCTAGCTCCTGGCACCCACATGTGAGAGCAGCACGGTCTGCCACGGGAGCCAGAGGGAGCATCTCCCGGGTGTGCCTGGCAGCGTGCTGTCCCTCTCTGCTGCCGGTGTCCCAGGCTCCGTGGGTGTGTGCACACACGCACACTCTCTCTCTCTCACTTCTCTCTCCTCCCTCTCTGCTCTTGCAACAGCGATCAGTCCCGTTGTCCATTTCAGTGCGAGCGAGTGTCAACAGATGGTGACTGCAGCAGCTGTGATGCTGGCCGCAGGGCACAGCACCGGCCATTGGGGAGGACAGAGCAACTCCCGGGTGTGAGGGTCCGGCGGACAAGCTCTCCAACTCCGAGTGCCCCCAACTTGCTCTCTCAGGTCAAGATTTCTTTGACACTTGTGCCACACACGAGGGGTCTACTCCATCTTTTCCTAATGAAGGGAGAGACCGCGATTTCCCTGGCCGTATTCATATTCTTTCTCTGCGCTGCCCCGAGAGCTGGAGCCTGCCTCACCTGGGCAGATAAATCAAGATCTGTTCCCAGAGAAAGTGGCAGCTGTCCTCCTGCTGACAAACTCTATTTTTGCTTCATTTTAGTTTCCCCACCATGTGTGCTGGGAAGACACGGATCAGCTGCTTTGGAATTCCCAAGCCTTCTAGCACATGCTCCCCATGGCACTCACCCGATTCCTCAATCAGGGGATGGGGGCTGCGAAGCGATGAGGTTGGCCTTGTGGGCAAAATAAACCGGGTGTGAGTCACGATGCTGTGGTCAGTCACTGGCCATGGGCACACCCCTTAACCTCTTTGAACGTGTTTCCTTGTCTGTTTAATAAAGATAAGGAACCGCAATGCGTGTCCTGGGGTTCGCACGTGGATGAGAGACGATGCGGTACTCAGCACACGCACCTGCCCACAGTGGGCTCACGGCTCACACAGAGCAGCAGCTTCACCCCTGACAGCCCGACCCACCGGGACTGCTGCTATTCCCACCAGCCTGGCAAGGCAGAGGCCGAGTGAGCCCAGCCCTGCTCACTAGTGTCGGCAAGAGTCTGATGACCTCTGCCCCATGCAGACACCGTGGGCTCACACAGGAGAGGCGAGGGAGCCCACACAGCAAGAGCCGGTCCAGGAGCAGATGCTGCACTTCCTACAGGAGCCCTGCTCACACACGGACCCCACTTAGAGCCAGTCTTCAGAAACACTGGCATTCAGGTTCAGCCAGGCTCCAGAAGTTCCATGCAGCACTCAGGTCCTTCACACATGCTCCATATGCGCTGGCTGGAATAATGCTAGGGGCTGGAAATCATGTCACTCAAGAAAGCCAGGATCCCTGCCTTCAGCGACCTTCCCGGCTGCACCAAGAGACCCAGAGAAGTGACCATGCAGACAATGTCTGTCCACCACTGAGCACACTGGGTGGTGTCCAGGCTGTGATGGTGGCGTGGCAGGAGCCAGGGCAGAGGAGGAGAGGCTGGAACACACGTGAGATGTCCCTGCACATCAGAGCGTGAGAAATCTTCAATTCCCTCACTGAGCGGCTGAGAAATGAGGTCCTGAGAAGTAAAGTGACTTTCCCAAGGTCCCCCAGCTAGGACCTGGGCAATGTAGAATGAGAAGCCAATGTCAAGGGAGCAGTGAGCTGGACACACAGCGCCTGGGAGAGCAGTGGCTCCTTACGTAACCGGGAGGTGCAGGGTGCTGTCAGCAGAAGGCAGTGTGCCCAGAGGTTTGCCAGGGCAGGTGAGAACCACATCTCCCTTGGGCTTGTTCAAGAGCACTGGCCACAGTAAGTCATGTCACCTCAACAACCTGTAAGGTATGAACCCATTTTCTTCCTTTCTTCCTTTCTTTCTTTCTTTTTTAAGATTTTATTTATTTATTTGACTGACAGAGATGACAAGTAGTCAGAGAGGCAGGCAGGGGTGCGGGGGGAGCAGGCTCCATGCTGAGCAGAGAGCCCGATGTGGGCCTCGATCCCAGGACCCCAGGACCATGACGTGAGCTGAAGGCAGAGACTTAAACCCACTGAGCCACCCAGGCGCCCCAGGTATGAACCCATTTTCAAATGAGGACGGGTGTCAGAGATGAGGCTGAGATATGAGCCCATGGCCTCTGCCTCCAGAGCTTTTCTGTCTAACCACCAGGCTGTCATGCCAAAGAAGGGTTATGTGGTGGGAAAGACGGGGGCAGGGTGACAGGGTAAGAAGGTTCCAGAAGACAGAGAGAGGGAAGCAGGAGCTAGATGCTGGAAAAGTCAACGAACAGGGACTCCCCAGCCATCAACAATACCCGTGCCAGCACCTGACCAGAAAGACCCCAACCGAGCGCCCTGTCAGTAGATTCCAGTTCTTGCTTTTCTTCTGGTAAGAAGGGCCTCACATCGCCCATGACACACGCCTCTCCGGGTGGCTCCTCATCGGAGTGGGCAAGTGTCCAGCTGTGGCCCAGCGTCCCAACATCATCCCCACCAGCCTCAGGGCTGCCATGGCAGGAATGAGGAGGTAGTCTCCCCAGAAATCAACTGACCCCTGAGTACATCTCCCCACCCGCAGGTGAGAGTTCAAACACTCCGGAAAGTCCTGTGAGCAGTGCCCGGGTGGAGACGGCGCTTCGCACAAACTGTCCTACAGAGCTGCGAGGACGGAGGCCCCGAAAAGGTTCTGGGATCCCCGTCCTAATAACAGGTTCCTGGGTTCCCTCACGATGACCTTCTGTGTCATTAGCTAGAACACCAGAGAGGAATAACAACAGCCATTTTAAGAGAGAGAAAGAGAGGCAGATAGAGAGCAGGGAAGGGGAGGCTACACCAAGTGACAAACAGACCCAAAGCTTACTATGCAGCTGTGACACTTGGAGCTTCCTGAACCCCCATCCGTGTCTGCCAAACAGGTCCTGCCTCACAAAGCGGGGGAGGGAATCAGAGATGGCCGGTGTGAAGCCCTTTCACGCAGTAGGTCCTCAACGAAAGAAAGCTCCCGCCTACTCAGCTCCCTTCCACCTCCCACTACAGCTTAAAGGTGATTCAGATACTGAAATGGGCTGAGAAAAATCACCAACACTTTCCTTCCACAAATGAGAGACCTTTAAGGTTTGGGAGTATTTTTTTTCCCCACTTCCTTTTGTTTGCCTTCGCTCACAAAATCCCTCTGGGAAAGGTCAGCAAAGACTCAAACATCCATCAGATCCCCAGGAACAAAGGGGGCAAAGTCCCCCGGAGCAGAGCCACCAAACAATGACTAAAGGAGGCAGCAGGACCCGCCCTTGAAGACTCAGGGTACAGATGTTCTAAGGCGTGCATGTCCTCCAAGAAAGGAACTTTGTAGGAGGCTCAAGATCTCCCCTGTGCCTCTGCCTGCAAAGAGCTTCCCATCTCGTTAAAGAAAAGGGTCATTGAGAAACCGTCCACTTAAGGACTACACCAACAAACTGTACTCCACGTACCCTGGGACCTCAGGGAGCTCCACACGGGACTGCCGCTGTTTCCACGACGATCACAGGGGCTCTGAGAGGTATGTCAGTTGGGAAGAGGGAAAAAAATGCTCAGGGTAGGAGCAAGGGCTAATGCTCGAATAAAGGAGGAAATGAGAAGCAGCGTGTACCAACAGCCAATCACAGAACAGATCCCTTGTAATTTCGCCATTTAAAACCCATTAACGATCACAACCTGAGGGACAGGACTCTCATCCCAAAATGGCAGAAACAGCAACATGTGGAGAGCAAACCCCTTGCTCAGTGTCACACAGCTAGCAAGGGAGGAAACAGAGCCCAGAGCCCAGAGCCATGGGCGCACGCATCCCTGGGGTCCATGTCTGCCCAAGCCCCTACCTCTCTTTATCATCTGGATCCCATTCTGGGGCCGTACGCTCAATTCCTCAACACAGAGCTTCCCACCAGGCGCCCCTGCTGCCCCTGCCCTTTCCCACACCCCACAGCTCACACATCCCTTAATCACCACCTTTGTTCCTACTCCTCTTTAAAACCTGGATTAGTTGGGCTTCCGTGGAGGTCACGCTGTGACTCTGGAATGCACTTCTGACTTTCACAGAAACCGGTCTTACTTCAAGCCACACAGGCACATGTCTCTAAGTAAACCAGGGCCATCTACCTTGCCCCCAGGATGCGGATGAAACCCAAAGTGGACGGTGTGGGGCAGGAGGAAGAGACCACAGAACAGAGACCCAACAGGCGGGGCGCGAGGCACAGGGAGGGAGCCCACGCTGCGGTGCAGTACCCCAGGCTCGCCAGGCGGGAAAGAGCTGCATCCGTCTGCCCATCTGCCAGCAAGCCCCATGGGGAAGCTCAGAGGCTCCCGCTCTCACCCCCTCCGTCCCCCCACACAGACGGCGCACCCTGCCATGTCCCATCTCACCAGCATTAGGGGGTCCGGAGCCACAGAGCCTCTGGGCCACAAGAACACTGTCTAGAGAAGGACAGCAAAAGAAGGGAGGGAGGACAGAGAAGGGAACGAAGGCAATCAGTAAGCAGCAGAAACGGACATTTACCAACCCGTGTCAGAATAGCAGTCCAGAAAAGAAGCCTACCAGGGAACTCAAGAGTCCAGAGCTCTGTGGGACCTGGGCAATGTTCCAGCACTCGTGGTGGTGGTGGTGGTGGTGGTGGTGGCGGTGGGGTCTGTGTGTGTGTGTGTGTGTGTGTGTGTGCGCGTCTCTCAGAGAGAGAGAAAGAGGGAGAGAGTGCATCACTCAGACCTACCGAGTGCCTGCAGGGCAGGAGGCGCACAGAAGGTTTCTCTGGGCTGGGGGCTCACACCTGAGTGGCCCTCACGATCACCTAAGGGCTTGTTCCAGTACCCCCGAGGTCCACGCACAGCAAGGCTGGTCAGTAGGCCTGGGCTGGGGTTGACTCCACAAGCCCTACAAGTGGTAGGGACACAGGAATGCAGAAGAACTCACTGGAGAAAGCCCGCTCCAGGAATGAGCCTGCGGCCTGAGCAGCAAGTGCCGGTAGGCGGGAGGAGGGGCTGAGGCCTGCCCTCACGGCACCTTCTGTGCCAGCCTGGGCAGGGCTCCTGACACCCAGGGTCTCATGCTGTCCCGACCCACCCTTGGAAGTTGTCCTCAGCTGCATTTTTGGCAGACAAGCAGCTAGGGCCCACCAAGGTGACTTGTCAGAGGTCTCCGAACCAGAACCAGCAGAATCTGGAACTTCCTTTTGTTGCAGAGAAGAGGAAAACAGAAAAGGAATACATACACGCTAAATTCCGAGACTATAGGGAGGTTTAGAGGAGACGAGGAGAGGAACAGAGTCCTGAGTGCTCGCTACTTGCCATATGCGCCCACAGGTCTTACGATCCTTGAAATGGGTTCCAGAGAGCCTGTGGCCTCCGTGGCCTGCCTGGCTGCCACCACCGTCCCACCGGGGGAGAAACAGATTCGGAGAAACAGTTTCAGAGAAACAGGGACCACAAGTGACTCTCCACGGTCATGTGGCCGACTGACCAAAGACTCAACCGGAACCCGGTCCCCTGACTTCACGGTTACCACAGAGCACGCGGCAGGCTCAGCACAGCTCAGCGCCCCTGCTGCCACTCCTGCAAGTTCACAGGCACCCGGAGGGTCACGGCCAAAGAGATGGTGCAGGGGAGAGCACCGCTGAGCCTGGACGTACATCGGAAGCAGAGGCCCTTCCTTTCAGGAAGATCAGGGCCGCCAGACAAGTCTAATCATGTCACTCCCCTGTCTCACACCTGCAGGATTAGCCAACAGCTTTACAGTCAGGGCCAAGGTGATGTCCACAGCTACCAGTATGGAGCGCCTTGTAGGTCAGAGACAGCATGCGTCTTGATCTCTCAGTGCCCCAACAGGTAGACATCAGTCCCTTCCCGGCATATAGGTGACAAAAACCACAATACCAGTAACACAGGGGTAACAATACCAACTGGGACTAAGAGCCCACCGTCCGAGCTCTGAAGCTTTCAGCCTCAGCTTCAGTCCCCTCTGCACTCTGGCCACACTGGTCATGCCACTGGCTGGCCACCCTCTGGGTCTCTGCTCCTGCTATCCCTCCAACTGTTCAACTTCTACTCATCCTGCAAAGCCCTTTCCCACGTCTGTGCAGCCTTCCCAATTTTCTCATCATCCTTCTGTGGCTCACAGTTGAACCCACTGCTGCCCCTCCCCCAGGGCTCCCAGAGCACCGTCACAGACTCCATATGAATTTTAAGTTCCAAGCCTGTCCTCTCCTCTGGCCGATGGCTCTGCCTGGGAACCCAATAATCGGCCCTGGGATGTTCTGAAAGCATGCAGGCCTTCCTCTCTCCATAACCCCAGCCCCACACTAAACTGCCAACATTGGTATGTAGCCTTGACCTTCCTCCATTACAATCTGTGAGGGAGCAGCCCAAGGACAGCAACTCTATCACCCTTAAATTCTCTACCTCCCAGGACCTAACACTGCAGCAAGCAGATGCCCCACGAGGGTTCATCCTGGATATGCATTTCTATGTTAGTTACATGGTTTGGCCAGAATGATGGAGACTGTTTCTAATGGAGAGACGGCAAAAAGATCCTAAAAGAAAAGTGGACAACCCCGAACCACCAATTCCGAGACGGAGTGGAGCAGAGAGATGCACAGAAGATTCTGGAAGGGAAATATCCTCTTTGGAAACCCAGGCTCTGTTTGCATTCTGCCCCCATTATTCACTGTGTACCCCAGGAGGCTTACTTAGCATTCTGATGGTCTGCCTTCCCCCTCAGAAATTAACAACTGTCCTTACTTCACAGGACAGCTGGGGGAATAAAATGAGACAATCCACGCAAAGTGCACAGCGACCCCTTATACACAGAAAGCACTCAATAAATATTAGCTAACATTACTCTCCGTCCCCACCCACCCCTGGCAGCTCAATACCTGAACATGAACCTCCATCATTTCTTAGCAGCCAAGAATGCAGCGGAATGATAAACATATTCCCTATGCTTCCAGAAATTAAAAGGGGTCTCCTTTCTATTCATTTTCCAAATTAGTTAAAGATGAGAAAGTGTCGTCCTTCAGCTAATTCAGTGGGCCAGGCCCACTCAGGTCCCGCAGGTAAATGAATGGAAGGCACACACGGTATGTGTCATGGGTATTTCAAGAGTCTGCAAGGGGGAACATGTATTCCATCTGAACTTGCCTGACTTTCTCTAGAACCCGTGGGAGGACACACCCAAGGCCAGAGGCAGGCCCAGGTCTTGGGACACGGCAGACACTCCTGGCTGGATGCCTGCAGCTCCGTGTCCTTGCCTAGCCTGGGCGGGACAGCTGGAGCTGGCCAACACCAGCAAGTGGAGAGAGCAAGAGCTGGGGCGGACATAGCAAGCAGCTCACTCTCATGCAGCCGGCAACAGAGCAGAGAACGCATCGGGCTTTTCTAGTCACTCTGCTCTCCAGAATCTGGATTCCTAGAAGACCAGAAGCAAAGGGGTGGGAATGGGGACAAAGAATATCACTGAACCCACATCAGACCAATGATAGCCCTGGACGTAATTTCACCAAACATCTCAGCAAACTCTCCTGATGGCACTTGGGGCAGGGGGGGCGGGCGTGGAAGAGGGCTTTTCCCTCACGTGAGACCTTTAGAAACTGAAGAGTCAAGAAGAGGCTTCCAAGTCAGGGTTTTCTGACTCCTTGAGTTAACGTTCACTGCCAAAGGATAGTGATGACAAAGGCTACTTCCTATTTTTAAATTTCTGTAGTGGTTGAGGTTATTTTTCAATAAGCATATATTTTTAATACGATCAAGAAAAAATATGGATGTTTTGCTTGGTTTTGCTCTTGATCACCATCTGGCACTAGAATTTGTGGCTGTCCTACTCGGGTGCCAGACCAGGTCCTGCCTGTAGGTATAAATGTAACAAAAAGCCATATCCTAATCTTTTCTTTGCATGAAAGGTACCCTGCCCTCCCTGAGGGGTAGTCCCACACCACACCTGATTCTAACAGACTCCTGCCCAGGGACAGATAAGCGTCAGGGACCCTGGGCACCAGGAGTCCTGCACAGCTAGTTGCAAACCGCAAGCTACAGTGTGAAGCAGCAGGCAGCCTAGGCACCACTTACAGGAATCTACCTGCTCCCACCCCCCATGAACTCGAGCCAGGGCTGAGAAGGGACAAGTGCACAGGGACAAGGGAGAATGCACATTCTTCCCCAGCTCTGGGAAAGGGTCATGGAACCAAAATAACCTCTCTGACACCCAATTTCCTAAGCTCTGAAACAGGGTTATTGTGCAGATGGCAAAGGCTAAAATTCAACGTTTCCTCAAAACTCTTCCACCCCCATGATTTGCATGACCAAACACAAAGGTGATGTGACACTGGGGGGCGGGGTGAGGGAGGGGTTCCCCTTCCTCCTGAAAGTATTTCATTATACCCGTTTTCATATCGCTGCTCCCAACCCCCTTAGGTCTGCCATTCCTGGGAACATTCCTGGGCATCCAATCCACAGAAGCTCGTCTGGCACTCACACTAGGCTACAATGTCAATGCATGTCAATTTCCAACACACACCTCCTGGGGTGCGCTGGCCCAGCCCCCTTCCAGCAATAACCATTCCTCTTCATGTCACATTCCTGCTTTCTCTCCTGCCTTTTCTTCCTTGTGGGGAGGGTAGACAGAGCAGGGTTACTCAACCCGCCTACGTGGGGATGTGAAATGAATGGAAGAGAACAGGAAAGATTTCAGCTTCACTCGGTGGGCTTCCCGCCCTTCTGGGCTTCTGGACAGAGGGAGAGTTCTGGGGGGGGATAGGACATGGCCATTACAGGGTTAACAGGAAATGGGGGCGCAGGCAGCAACACTGCCTATGTCTTTGGCAAACAATAAGCCACTAACATTCTGGGGCAGCAACCAGGCACAGGGGCTCTGCGCGCATCATCATGTTTAATCCTCACCATCACCCAAAACAGGTTCACCTATTCCAAGTCAGGACACCACTGAGGTCCAGGGACTTTCAGCTGCCTTCTCAAGGTCACACAGCAAGCAAGGCGGAGAGGGGGTTCCTCTGGCTTGAGGAGGATGTTTGCTTGGGCCAAGGCATGCAGACTGGGAGTCTCGGTCTCACAGCACAGGTCATTTCCCTGCACTCCGCACTGTTGACAAAGCGCCTACACTTACAGAGAGTAGTGGGCTCTTTCTCCCGCCCACGTTCTCCCTCCAAGGGAGGCTGGCTCTGTGAGGCAACTGTCTTAGGAAGCCTACTCTGCCTGGCCCTTGCCCCTTGAGTTTCCCTGCTCTGCTTGCCCTTCCTTGGCTCGCAGCTGCACCACTAGAGTCTCTGCGCTGCGGCCCATGGCCTCTTCCCTGTGTCTCTCCAGAACATTTCCCTCTATGCCCTTGTCTCTCCTCTCCTAAGCACACACTCATCGGACTGAGGGTGCACCCTAATCCACGATGACCTCATTTGAACTAACTGCATCTGCAAAGACCCCAGGTCCCCACAAAGCCACATTCTGAGGTCCCAGGAGACACAGATTTGGGGGAGGAGGGTATGTCAGTCAAGCCAGTATGGCTATCCACTGTGGCTTTCTATTACCAGGTAAAATTTGACACACATCCTCAAAGTTCAAGTTATGGAGCTGCAGAGAACGGTACATGCAAACAAATCCTCAGGCTCTCAGGAAAACAGGAAGAAGAAAACCCTGATGGAAGATGGTAGCAGAGTCTTGTATCTCTGTCCCTCCAACTTTTGATGTTAGCCAAACACTACAAAGCTAAATACTAAATAATGAAACTTAAATGATTAATACATGATAGCATTAGCACCATTCTGTTGTTTAATAAGACAGAAGAATGTCAGCTTCATGGTTTACTAATGACAGCTTAAATAATTGATAGTTAATATGTAACATGCAAACTGTTGGCTCCTTCACTGGACCCCATCCTGAACCCGGCCCCCAGACCTCTGGTCACAGGCATCCCTGCCACCAACACTGCCCTAAGCTGCTGTTTACCAACCTCAGTCCATCAGAAACAACTCCCTCTGCACGGAGGACACAGTGGTGCCTGCGGCGGGAGGGTGTCTATGGGAGTTTTAAGTCATTCTCAAAACTTAGTAAACTTCTCAAAAGTAAAGAGCCTGGGGTGGCTCAAAAGGTTAAGCCTCTGCCTTCAGCTCAGGTCATGGTCTCAGGGTCCTGGGATCAAGTCCCACATCAGGCTCTCTGCTCAACGGGAGCCTGCTTCTTTCTCTCCCTCTGCCTGTCATTTCCTCTGTGCTCTCTCTTTCTGGCAAATAAGTAAATAAAATCTTAAAAAAAAAAAAAAAAGTCAGCACTAAAAATGAGAACTATGTGTAGAGAGAAGAGGACCAGGGTGCAGAAGTACACAGGCATCGCCATTAAAAAGGATGTTATAAAGGGAGATCATTAAACAAACTTTGATGCTGCTGTACAATGAAACTGTGTAACTATGTCCAGGATCTAAATCCTCAGTGCGCATCTTCCCAGGCATGCAACTAACATTTTCCACTTTCCCCTTTCCAGAGCGGAGAAGGCCCCAGACCCTGCAGCCATGCCCTGGGTCGGTCTTCACCCTGCAAACAGCACCCTGCACCCTGGACACCTAACATCTGCCTTCGCACCCTCTCAGGGACCGTGACGGGATTAAATTCCATGTGGAACTATCTGCAAAGGACTTGGGACAGTTGCCTTGCTCATAATAAGGACAAAATACAATTTTCTGTTAAACAAATATTATTTTATAATAAGAAAAAAGTGAATTATTGAGAAATCAAGGAAAAACGACTAGTGAATGAGGACAGAAGGGATCACAGCAGCGCAGTATAATTTCCCTATGGCTAAGTGGTTTCCTTTTCTTATATGCTCCCTTCATAATGGTTTCGGGGTGGGGGGCTTCCCACCCTCCAGGAAGGTGCAATTTAGATTCACCAGGGGCAGCACACGGTAATTTTATTAGAGGGCGGGTGACCTAGGGCCCCTGGCACATTTACACTAAAAGAGATGCCCCAGAAGGGGGGACTTGTATGGCATCCCATCTCATCACTCCACCCCACCAGGCCCCAGGCCCCCAGCACATCTCCATAAAAAATGAGACTGCACAGCCTCCTGGGCAGGCGTCCAGATTAATTTTTCACCTGGAGCCAAGGCCAGCCGGAAGGGCATTACCATCCCAATGGCTTGCCTTTGTCAGCCAAGGAAGGAGAGCCACACGCCCGGAAATGCAGGAAAAGCAGGGCTGGTTCCAAGAGCCCTTCCAGGACACAGCATCCTCCAGGAGCACCAGGAGGCAGGCGTTTGCAACATCCCTCATTGTTATTCCAGCCTGAACCCCAGATTACCGCAAAGGAATGTGCACCTCAAGATCAGAGCTCCCGCTCCCCTCGAAATTCCTCACCTCTCACTGGAGGAGGGGGTTCCTGGGGGTGTTCCTGGGAGAGGAGCCGGTGGTTTGCACATAAAAAGGTTGGCAAGCTGCAGAGTCTTGGTCCCCCCACAACCTCCACCTTCTCCTACAAGTAAGGCCCTCCCCCTGCATCCTCCCTGACAACTTGACCCTGGCTGAGGCCAAACACAATTCCCAGCCATTCCTCACAGTCCCAGTGATGGAGCCCGAGGAGGCCCCAACAGCCCTAAAACGGTATGGAGCAGGGCATCTGCAGCCAGCAGAGCCAGGTCCTGTGCAGAAGTCACTTGGGAGCACCCTGTCATTCAGCTGAGCAGCCCAGGGACTTGGCAGGTCTGGCTGACAAAGAAGGGAGCTGTCTCAGCTCGGGCTGAACGAGGCATGTCACGCAACACGGTGAACCCAACCCCCCTCCCACACACACACACCCTTACACACACAGTGTGCCTTCTGCTAAAATGGCCCAGACTTCTAAAAGCTAAACCTCAAGGCTCCACCACGCACCTCCAACAGTGTACATCGAACACCTGTACAGGTCCCCACCAGGAGGCAAGGTGTTTAACTCTTGGGGCCTGGGACTCTTCACCGGTGACAGTAAAGGGGACTGTCTACATAGGATGTAACCATGCCAGTGCCCTCCCTAAATGCCTGTATTCACTATCAGATAAGCGAGCCTCCCACACAAGCTGAGATCTCTGAGAAGGCTTCTCTACCCACTCAGCAACATCGGCTCCTGGCTCCATGACCTCATCATCGGCCCAGGTTTGCCCAGTCCCTGCAGCCTTCTTCCAGCCCACCCTCTCTCTTAGGTCACCCTCCTCCTCCAGGCAAGTGCCTATTTTATGTCCCTGTTCATCTCCAGGTTCCTAGTAAGCGCCCACCAGGTAGATGTGGGCAATGCCTACTTTCTAAGAGTAGACCAGCCAGGTCAGGCCCTGAGCGGGTAAGCAGTTGGCCCCAGGCTGGGGCCAGGGTCACCTCTCTCCAGCCCCCTGGCTGATATCTTATCCCTGGGGCAGGAGTGCAAAAGAGGATGGGGGACAGGGGTGCACATGACCTGCACAGGCAACTTCAGAGGGCCTTATCAGCAGACTTTGGACATGTGTCAAGGGAAGACTGAGAAGGTGCTGGGCCCTGAGATGGAACACAGCCATGGCTTCCAAGCAGCTTACAGAAACACCAAACTCACTTCTCAAACTCAACATTCAAAAAACAGATAATCAAGTCAAAAAATGGGCAGAAGACATGAACAGACACTTCTCCAATGAAAACATACAAATGGCTATCAGACACATGAAAAAATGTTCATCGTCACTAGCCATCAGGGAAATTCAAATCAAAACCACACTGAGACACCATCTTACACAAGTTAGAATGACCAAAATCAACAGGACAGTAAACAAGTGTTGGAGGGGATGTGGAGAAAGGGGAACCCTCTTACACTGTTGGTGGGAATGCAAGTTGGTGCAGCCAGTTTGGAAAACAGTGTGGATTCCTCAAAAGGTCAAAAATACACCCACCCGGGGCGCCTGGATGGCTCAGTGGTTTGGGCTGCTGCCTTCGGCTCGGGTCATGATCTCAGGGTCCTGGGATCGAGCCCCGCATCGGGCTCCCTGCTCCGCAGGAAGCCTGCTTCCCTCTCTCTCTCTCTCCCTCTCTACCTGCCTCTCTGCCTACTTGTGATCTCTGTCTGTCAAATAAATAAATAAAATCTTAAAAAAAAAAAATACACCCACCCTATGACCCAGCAATTGCACTACTGGGTACTTACCTCAAAAATACAGATGTAGGGAAAAGAAAGAGCACATGAACCCCAATGTTCATAGCAGCAATACCCACAAAAGCAAAACTGTGGAAAGAGCTGAGATGCCCTTCAACAGATGAATGGATAAAGAAGATGTGGTCCATATATACAATGGAATATTACTCAGCCATCAGAAAGGATGAATACCCAACTTTTGCATCAACGTGGATGGGATTGGAAGAGATTATGCTGAGTGAAATAAATCAAGCAGGGAAAGTCAATTACCATTATGGTTTCACTTGCTTGTGGAACATAAGGAATAACATGGAGGACATTAGGAGAAGGGAAGGAAAAGTGAAGGGGGGAACTGAAGGGAGAGATGAAACATGAGAGACTGTGGACCTTGAGAAACAAATTGAGGGTTTTAGAGAGGACAGGGGTGGGGGGATGTGTAAGTCTGGTGGTGGGTATTAAGGAGGGTACATATTGCATGGAGCACTGGGTGTTATATGAAAACAAGGAATCAAGGAACACTACATCAGGGAAATTCATCAGGGGTGCCTGGGTGGCTCAGTGGGCTAAAGCCTCTGCCTTCAGCTCAGGTCATGATCCCAGGGTCCTGGGATTGAGCCCCGCATTGGGCTCTCTGCTCAGCAGGGAGCCTGCTTCCTCCTCCTCTCTCTGCCTGCCTCTCTGCCTACTTGCCATTTCTTTCAAATAAATAAATAAATAAATCTTAAAAAAAAAAAAAAACCCCAACAACTAAGGATGTATTGTATAGTAACTAACATAACACAACAATGAAGAAGAAGAAGAAGAGGAAGAAGAAGAAGTGGGGGGAGAAGAAGAGGAAAAAGAACAAGAAAAGAAATACCAAAGTCCAGAGACCAGCAATGAAAACTTAAAACAGCAGGGCAGGAGGGGTAGGGATCTAGGGATCGCCAACCACCTAACACACCTTTAGGCCACCCTTCCCAGAAGGAGGGGTAATGGGCCCTGGGCATTTGTACAGGATCTTTTCTCATATGGATCTCAGACCACCTGGTTACCCAAGCCATCCCTGCCAGGCCACCAGGGAGGCATTGGTCTCCGTCAACAATGATCACCCCCCAATAAAGGGTTGCCTGCCAGGGCCACAGCCACTTGCTCTGATGGTCTCCAGTGGCCACACCACATGGTACAAGCGCAGCCATCAGATGCTTCACCCACTGCATGAGCTTCCTAGTGTTGGCAGAACAAAATCACCACAAGCTCATACCTTCAAGGCACACAGATTGACTCTCTTATAGTTCTAGATGGGAAATGTCCAAAAGGGGTCTCACTGAGGGTCAGCAGAGCTTCATTCCTTTGTAGAGACTTGGCGTTGGGGGTGAGGGGCTGATTCCTGAATTCCTGCCTTTCCGTCTTCTAGAGTTGGTTAAGACTATTCCCTGGCTCAGGGGCCCTTCCTCCACCTTGAGAGTCAACAGCATTACTTCTTACATCTCTCTGACCTCTTCTGCCTTCCTCTTCCACTCTTAAGGACCCTTGAGATGACATCAGAGCCATCAGAAAATCCGGGATAATCTCCCTAATTCAAAATGAGCCTTCATCCATGTACAACCTGAATACCCCTTGACCACGCAATATGCAACATTCACAGGTCCAGGGATTAGGGTGCCAACTTGGGGGGACACATTATCCCACCGGCCACACCCATGTCTGGGCTAGGCCCTAGGCTGCTGCTTAGCACTCACAAAGCCCCCAGATAAGTAGCTACCACTCCAGCCCATGAAAAAGCCTGTCTGGATCTGATCCCAGAGGCTCCTGGATGGTCCCAACCATGCACCCATCCCAGGGATCCTCTCTCATCCTGGGGAACAGTGACCCTCCTCCTGCCCCCCTGACAGGTTTGGAAGCAGTGGTGAGAGAACTACCAGGGGGCCCCTCGGCTCTAAGCAGTGCACGTGGGATGGAACCATGGGTCTTCCAGTGGGCATGCTGTCCACCCACCCACACGGAGCCCCAAGATCTCAGAATGATTCCAGGCTTGTGCATTTAGCTCCCTAGCAGATTCCTGCCCACACCAGGCCAGCTACGCCACCCTCCTGTGGCACACCGCTGGGGAGGAGGACCTCCGACTTGACTTCTCACTGAATTCACACAGCACTTCCCAGTATTAGAAATGTTCTGCCAAATTCAGTGTCAATTGGAGTGAGGGAAAAATGGAGTGAGGGAGATCGAAAGGAAACTAACCATCCGTGGGCACTTGTTAAGTACTAGGAATGGGTGTCCAGTCACCGGATTGCCCATGAACCCTGACAGTAGCAAGTAGCACTTTTCCCACAGGAGGCTGGGTCCCCAGAGACGGCTGGCGTGTCCAAAGTTACACAAGAGGGAGTGGGCAGCACCTGCTTCCAGCAAGTGGGCTCTCTCCCCTCCCCACCGAGGTCTTCCCTATCTCTGCCCACCCAGGAACCAAGCATTCCAACCTGCATGGAAGTTACCTGACCACCACGGAGACGTTCCCTCTCTCCTAACCCTTGGTGCAAACCCACACCCCACCTGCGGCTTCTGCTGCCTTGTTGTGATGCAACAAGAGTTCCCAGATGGTTTCATGCCCCGGCTTGTGACCAAGAAAGCTTCTTTCTCTTTCTACAGCAGGCCTGGGGGACATCACGCCCAGTGCAGGGCATGGGTGCCGCCAAGCGGAGGGCACAGCTGGCTGTCATTTGTCACTCACCTGGAAACCAGTCCCAACCTTTCCCCTAGATCTCACTCTGTTCTCACTGAGCCAGAATAACCTGGAATGACCGATGCCAGTGAGGACAAGGCTGTCTTGCCAGCCAACCTTTACTCTGCTCACCCAGACACCAAAGCAAAGCCCCAACTATAGGTGCAAAGCCTCCTGGAGAATCCAGCTCCAATCAGCCGCACGGAAGCCACGTGTAAGCTGGGTGGCCTTAGGCAAGTCACTTTACAGCTCTGGGCTTTCATTTCCAAGCACCACTTTAGGGACTAAAGTCACACCTATGGTGCATGGTCCCTGCACTCAAGAGGATTCCCACCCATGTAGAAGCACGGAGAAGCAGACATTAAACAAATGTTGACAGAGACAGCCAGGAAGCTAAAAACTGCTGAGAACAGGGCCACGGAGAGATCCACCCAACCCCCACTGGCCGCTAATCTGGGGGTTCCAGGTGGAGGTCCTGAAGGGCTGAAATGTACACTGATCCTTAGAAGTTGGCAGGATTTATCATTTGCTTATGAAGAAAGAAAGGAAGAGAGAAGAGAGAAGCTCCTTTGACAAACACCACTTAAGTTGGAACTTTTAAAATCAGCAACTGCCCAGATTAAAGAGCTTGTCCTGCATTCACATGCAAAACATGATTTTGCTGCCACAATCAGATGCAGATTTGTAAAAGAAATGCACCCCACGGAAATGGAGGCGCCCCTTCCTGGACCAGCATGCCTAACAAAAAGTCTAGAGGGGCTCCCCATTCCCCCATCTGCAAAATTCACAAATTATTCAAAACAGATCTTAGAAATCAATGAGAAAAAATTGCTAACACCCCCCAAAGGAAATGACCAATTGACAAAACACACGCAGAGGTAATACACAGGAAAAACTGGTCAGTCACACCAGAGGTCAAAGAAAAGCAACAAAAACATCATTTTTGTTTGGGGGCACCTGCCGATCAGAGGGCCTCACCCTTCACTCCCACTGAAGGGTTTGTCATATTCATCAGAATGTTCAAGTCTTAGGACAAGCCTCCGCAGCCCTTCCGAGTGGTGACTAGTGAACTATCCCTCAAAAGACATCTTACAGAATACATCAAGACTCCATAAAACACCCCATACCTTGTGGGGGGCGGGGAGCTCTGTGAGGGAAACAGCCAGAGATGCGTGAAAAGGTGTGTGTGTTGTAACAGGCAGAAGCAGAGGGCAACGCGGGTGCCCGGCAGTGCTGACCTGGCTAAGGATCTGACGTCAGTAATGTCCCCACAGCCCACTCACACTCTGCACCATCATCTGGGGGGAGGCACCTTGACAGACAGTCCTCACCTCTCCCTCCTAGAGAAAGCCCAATCCCAGTAAAATGGAGCCCGACTTACAGGGTCTCTCTTGGGCAAGTGTGCAATCACATACGAGAAAGCAGATCAAAACAAGTTGTTGCAACTCTGAATGGCATGGGGTCATGGTAGAACGTTAAGTGACCGAAGTCAAGACATAAAATCATATGGAAGCAGGAAGAAAGATTCTAGGAGTAGAGACTATCTGCCTTTTCTGCTTAATTTTATGTTTTGCTTGCATTTACCACATAAGCATGTGGGGGTGGGGGGGCAGGGGGGTGTGAAGTCTGTCTGCCTGTTAAGCTCCCCTCTGTTCTATGGTAGGGACCTGATGGGATGGTGCATCTGAAGGCTGCCCTTGGCCTCCAAGAGTCACCTGAAACAATTCTCCAGTGAAAGCTGCCCAAGGCCACCCAAGCTAAACCCTCTCTCCCCTCCACCGTCCAGGGTGCTCCTGCTAGGACTTCTGTTAGGGCTTCCTATATGGTGTGTCCTGAAAGGACTTCATTATACGCTGAGCTTCCCCCCAGAATATGAACTGCTTCAGAGTAGGGACCTTGTGGGTTCTTCATGCGGGCATCTGCAGAGCCAGGTGCAGCGCCGGTGCACTGGAGGCAGTCAAGGCTACCACGTGGGCGGCAGGGTGGCTGGGTAGAGGGCGATGTAGAAGGATGATTGGAAGAAAAAAAAGCATGGAAGGGCGGACGGAAACACAGCAGTCAGGAGAGGAGCACAGACACAGCAGGAAGGAATCACTAAGGGAAACCACCGGGAAGAGGTGAAGAGGCGCGCCGCCAGCAAGACAGCGGCAGACCAACGAGAAAAAAGGCTGCTGACTGTGTCCATAGTGACAACCCAGAGTTCACATCCTGATGTTGCTACACTAAGTCCACTCGGCGAGGAGCTCCCCGTCGTTCGTAAGGTCACGCAACAGGAGGGAGAGAAACAGCCACACAGCAGAGCTACACGCCACAGGAGAGCGAGAGCTCCTGAGCTGGCATCTTGCTCTCCACTCCTCTCCTCTGTAAGACCCCCTGTCAGCAGGCAAGCTCCTCAGTGAGTCTCCCCCATGGTGCTCGCGCCCAGGGATCCTTTCCCTCGGTGTTCCAACCAAGGATTCCCAATCCTCTCCCTGCCTTGGGAAGGTCCCTCTGGGGAGCAGCCAGTTCCCGGAGCCATACCACAACCCAGCGCCCACACCTGGGAACCCGAGTTACTGGGAGGAACCCTACTTCCTGCAGCATCACCTCCACCATCAAAACCCGCTCCCCTGCGCGGTGCCCAGCAACCGGTTCCTTCCAAAGAGCCGCCCGGTGGTTCCAGCAATAAGTCAACTACCCAGATCCGCACACACCGTGCCCCACGGTCCCTGGGGCACTGCAGTCCTCGGCACTGCTGGCAGCCCCGAGCCAGTCATTGGGCACGGTGGGAGAGGAGGCGTTCCCGGGGCTGTCTGTCAGCAGCCAGTTTGTACAGCGGCATCATTCCCGGGGCTCGCCACACCCGGCTAACGCAGGTTGAAGGGAGGCGGGATGACACATTTAAGGAGAGAAAAGAACAGGATCTCCCCTCAGGACTTGTGACTCAGCATCTCCACTTGCAGGGACAAAGAAACAGATCATTGCTGAGGGGCTCCCATGTACCAGGCCCTTCATAAATGAAGAGTCTCATGGAACAACCTTTGGCCTAGTTGGTATCACACCCATTTTACAGATAAGGAAACTGAGCCGAGAGCAGGTTAGAGAGATACCCTGCCCAGGATCAACCCCAGATGACTCTATGGTCCAGACCTGACTTTGCACTGATTCCTGGACCCAGGTTCAACACCACCTCTTGTCTACACTGCCTTGTCTACTGAACGGGAAAACACAGGGGTGGGAGGGTTGCGTGAAGTTAAGTATGGGGCAGGATGCATAAGCACTTCTTAGCAAGAGCGGCGAGGTGGATTATTTGGCAGCTATGAAAGTCTGTCCATGGCACAGTTAGGATCACAAGCCCTAAGGCTCCATATGCCAGGCCTAACTGCTGGCTGGCCTTGCCCCTTACTAGCTGCATGGCCTTGGATAGTAACTGTGTGTCTCAACCCTTAATTTCTTCATCTAGCTGATAGGAATAATGACAGTTCACCTCCCCATTAGGTTTTTGCTAAGAATTAAATAGGTTAAGGGGCGCCTGGGTGGCTCAGATGGTTGGGCGTCTGCCTGGGGCTCAGGCCATGATCTCTGGGTCCTGAGATCCAGCCCCACATTGGGCTCCCAGCTCAGTGGGAAGTCTGCTTCTCCCTCTCCTGCTGCCTCGCTTCCCCATTCATGCTTTCTCTCTCTCTCTCTCTCATGAATAAATTTTAAAAATCTTAAAAAAAAAAAAAAAAGAATTGAATAGGTTAATATAAAAAGGCACTTTAGCTTAGGCCTGTAAGGTAGAAATCCCCAATGGATGGCTTCTGTAGGACATCTGCTGTGTTTCCAAGTCAGTCTGACATGCCAGCCAGAAACTGCCACAAAAGCTCTCCCCATCCTTGTCCTCAACCGCTATCTCTGGTCTGTGTCTGGAGCGGAGACCACATACAAGAAATTCCTCCATGAAGAGAGGTGTACACTCCCATTTTTCCAGAAACACACAGTATGTTTTCCTCTACCACTTTTGATAGAGAGGTGGGCATAAGAGAGATTTCACACCTCTTTGCTAAAGGAAGAATAATAGGATGAGTAAGATTACAAATGAAAACTGCCCTGTGGCTCCCATGGGGTCCTGGGGAAGGGCAAGACCTTGGGAACTGCTCATCAGGAGGCCGTCACAAGAGGCAGCTAGTTCGGCTCCAGCCAGGGTGGCTGTATGACAGTGAGACCACTGCACCCAACCCAAGTTAGGCCAGAAACCCCACCCTCTACGTGAAGTGGATAGAGTGTACCCTTTGGGATTTCAAACCCAGGCCCACCCAAACCCTATCTGTATAGCCCATGTGGCCCTAAGCCACATTTAGGGCTAAGGCCCTGCAATTCCAAGGCTCCCAGCTCAGCACATGGAGGGCAGGAAGACCCCGAGGCCTTACTGCAGAGTCGGGCAGGGGCTGGAGAAAGGAATTCTCCAGCCTTACCTGAGAAGCTCACTACAAATGCAGATCCCAATTCCCTGAGCTCCAGGCAGATGTCTGGGCCCCAGGAGGGATAGAGGTTTTGCTTTAGAAATACTTGTCTGGGGCAACTACCTCCCCCTCTGTAGGAGACAATGGAGACCAGCAGAAATGAAGTGACCCCACCACACACCAAAGCCACCCACTAAAGGAAGGTGCAGCTGGAGCCTGAATCTTCCAGAAGCTTCTCTTAGGCCCAAGATACTTTCCCAGCACCTAGTGTGTCAACACAGATTTCCCCTCTGGGTCATAAGAGTTACCCAATTTCTTCACACCATACCCCATCCCCACCCCCAGCTCCCAGGAGGAACCCTCAGGGGCCCTCGCCCCCGTCAAGGTCTCCAACTGCTTTCTCAGTCCTGTGGAGGAGGTCTCCCTCCCAGTCTGCCCTCAGGGCTCAGCAGGCTGATTCAATCCACAGTGACAGCAGGACTCCTAATGACACTTTTGTTTCCTTTTAATAGTGGGCTTCCTGCGAGGTTGACAGCTGCCTTCCTTAGGAAAGACGGAGCAGCCAAGAGGCAAAGAAGCAAAGAAAAGAAGCAGAGAGAGAAAGACAGAAGGAAAGGAACAGGGTCAGTCAGGGAGTCTGGAAGTGAACTGAGGTCTGGGCTCAAATCCCCACACGCCGCTTTGTACATCTGTGACTCTGAGCCAGCGGCTCCTACTAAACACTGCCTCAGTCTCTTCAGCTGTGAAACGGGTCTACAGAGGGTGTCCGATGTCTCCGGGTCAGAACTAACAGTAGGCAGCACAGTGTCAACAGAGAGATGTTGTTATTGTAGCTGCTCCAGAGTCACGGGGTGGGTTTTCAAGGTCCTTGCGCGATGCCCACAATCTACACAAGACACAGGAGACTTGCGCGCGCCTCCCGTGGCCTGTCAGGGCGTGAGATCTGCCCCCCTCCCCCATCTTGCCGCTCCACTCCCGCCCTAGCTTGCTTCATCTGCCCACGCTGCTTTCCCTTTCCCGTAACTCAGCTGCTGACTTGAGTCAAGCTCTTGGATTCTGGATCTCAAAGGGGGCACAGCTGATGTGGGCAGGGCCTATAAAGGGATCCGGAGGCAAGAGACCTTGACGGTGGCCAAAGGCAGAGAGGGTCAAACACCAATTCAGCCCAGGAGGGTCCCACAAAGGACCTGCCTGTTGAGGACAGGGCTGCCCCTGTGACTCAGAGGCCACACTGTGGGGCAATGACTCAGCAGCCCAGTGCAAAGCTGGGCCAGCCCAGCGTCCTGGAGCAGCCTCCAAAGCAGGGGTCCCATGCCAGCCCCGCGGGACGGGAGTCAGCCTGGAGGAATGCCCCCTCCCACCGCCTGTGCTCACTGCTGCCGACTCACGAGGCTGGCATCCCGGGGCAGCCCGTGATCAACCTGTCCAAATGCCAGAGTAAACAGGCGGGAACAGGAGCCCAGCTTCCCGGCCGTGGGGTGAGGTCATGCCTGCACAGGGTGAGCAGGACGGAGGAGGGTGAGCAGCCTCGGGGCAGGAAATGGCCAGGATGCCAGGAGGCCAGCACACTGGCTTCTGGGGCTGGAGAGAGAAGAGCCAGGAAGAGAAATGACAGGCAAGCAGGACAATGGACAACGGTAGGGCCAGAGCACAGCCCTGAGAGACGGGGACATCAGTGCCGTAGCTTACTACCTATAGCATTCAGACGCTTAACTGGCACAGGGCCCCCTCCCTCCCTGGCTTCTTCTTCCCCCTCCTCCCCTGCAATCTCTCCCTCCTTTCTTCCCTCCCCACCCCATGCACTTTAAGACAGTTCAGTCCCAACCGCGTCCCCAGCATCTGAGGTCACATAGAGCACCTCCAGAAAGCCTCGGCCTCTGCCAGCAGCCAGCGCCCTCAGGTAAACCTGAGCCTCTACCAGCAAAACTCCACCTCCACCACCCCTACCACTCCACCCCATTTCCCTCTCAAAAATCCTGTCACTCAGGCACCTGGGTAGCTCAGTGGGTTAAGCCTCTGTCTTCAGTTCATGTCATGATCTCAGGGTCTTGGGACTGAGCACCACATCGGGCTCTCTACTTAGCAAGGAGCTTGCTTCCCCCCCCACCCGCCTGCCTTTCTGCCTACTTGTGATCTCTCTCTGTGTCAAATAAGTAAATAAAATCTTTTTAAAATCTTAAAAAAAAAAAAAAAATCCTGTCACTCACCAGCCACCTCTTCCAGGAAGCCCTCCAGAATCCTCAAGGGCAGTGCGTCATTTTCCCTGCCTGGTGTCCTTCTGGGCACTGACTCATCTACTCACACTTTCACTACTGCTCTAGGTTACTAGTCCTACTGGTCCTGCAAGAGTTCTGTCCTGCTTCCTCACCTGCAGCCCAGGTTCTGGAGGAGCTGTGGTCCACCCGCCACATCCACTTCGAGGCTCTGGCCGACAGAAGATCTAGCACACCAGAGATGCTCAATAACTTTATGCTATGACTTCTTCCTATTCTGAAGTCTGGACAGCATGAGAGAGAATCCCAGCTGCCCTAACAAGCCAGTCACACTCAGTCACTGTCTACTAAGCTCCTCTCCACACAAGACACCACCCTAGACACAATGGAAGCAGAAAGGACCCAGACCCGGGGGCCCTGCCACAGGTGAGGGAGCAGCCAGGTTCCATGTGGCAAGAACTGTGAGCAGGGCTGGCAGCAGGCACTCTGGAGATGGGGCAGGGAGAAGGGTGCAGGACAGGCTTTATTAACAGGAGTAAGGGTTCGACAACATCAGCTCACACATGCAGAGCCCTTCATTTGTGCCAAGCGCTTTACCTCCTTTAATCCTCAGACACTATACCGTCTACTTTACAATGTTCATTTGTTTATTTTTTTTTTAAAGATTTTATTTATTTATTTGACAGACAGAGAGCACAAGCAGGCAGAGAAACAGGCAGAGGGAGAGGAGGAAGCAGGCTCCCTGCTGAGCAGAGAACCCGATGCGGGGCTCGATCCCAGGATCATGACCTGAGCCGAAGGCAGAGGCTTTAACCCACTGAGCCACCCAGGCGCCCCCATTTGTTTAAAACCCCAACCATTTGGGGGAGAAACTGTTACATCACAGATGAAAAAAGCTGGGGCCAGAAAGGTTGATATCATATTGAAGATCACACAGCCAGACTTACACCAAGGCAGGCGAGCACTGGGGTCCGGGCACTAACCATTCTGCCTCTCTGCCTCACTGCCTCCTGCTCCAAAGCTTCCAAGCAGGGCAACACGTGCTGAGCAGAATTTTGATGACCCGTGCAAGTGTGCAAGTGTCACCCCAGTGTCCTGCTGGGCTCACACCCCCTTGCAACAGACCACAGAGCCTCGTTACGGGGGACCTGCCCCTTCCGGCTGCAGCCATGGCTGCTTCCCTGGGGACTCTACACAAAGTCACAGCAAGTCCTACCACTGCGACTCAGCCCTAAGAAGTCTAAAGCCAGAAACCGAGGCAGCTTCCCCCGTGCCTCCGAGCCTGGTGAGGATTACCCAAAATCACAGTCAGCCAACAGGCAGCCTGGCTCCCGGTCATCCTTGTGAAGGGCCAGCTGAGCTCTGAGCACCAGGAAATCTGGAAGAGCCTTCACCCAGGTGACTTCACCAACCTCCATGTAGGAGCCGGGACTGTGGTCACTGCCAGAGAGACCGGGGCCAGAGAGATGAGAGGTTCCTCCCATGAAGCCAGTCCACTGAAGACCAGGGGGCAGAGCACAAAGGGCCCACGGGATCCCTCGTCCCAATCTCACCTCTGCATAGAGAACCAGGGTCTACCTATCGAATCAAGTCTCACCTGAGACTCCCGACCCCTGGTTCAAATTCACCCCCTGAAAGACTACGACTAAGTGACTCCTGCCACTTGGCACTGAGACCCTCACCCCACTCCCTGGCCTCCATCCTTCCACTGGAGATGAAAACCCCACATCCAGGGAATCCCACTGCCCCTGTGTAGAGCCCCATGGACCGAACACCAGTCACGTGCCTGGGCCAGCCATCTTCATTCTGGCCCGAAACCCGCAAGTTGTACACTGTCACCTCCAGCGGGCAGATGAGGACCACGAGGGCATCCTTGGAAGTCAGGTACCTAGGTTACACAGCTTGGGATGGAGTTTGGATTAAGAACTCTAGATTATCAAAAAACACGACCCTCTCTCTTCCCATAAAACCACAATGAGTCCCAAAAAAGAGAAAAAACACCAGGAAAGGGTACTCACCCCCAAATGTATCTACTAGACCAATATTTAACAGAAGAGGCTACTATAAAAATAAGTCAGGAGCCCCTGGGTGGCTCAGTCAATTGGACATCCAAGTCTTAGCTTTGGCTCAGGTTGTGATCTTGGGGCCCTGAGATCGAGCCCCACATCGGGGTCTGTACTCAAACAGGAATCTCTCCCTCTGCTCTCCTTCCCCCCATGCTCACTCTCTCCCTCTAATAAATAAATAAAATCTTTAAAAAAATAAGTCAGTAAGTTATTCACAACACCCTACCCCCCCAAAAAAAAAAAAGTTTTGTATTTAAAATTTAGAAGATATTCCCCAGCTACCTACGTCAGTTTTGGGGTTTGTGTTTGTTCCTTCTGCAGTCCTGTTTCAAAATAAAATGTTTAGAAAATTCTCTGTAGCAGCATTTTCCTTCTTTACAACAAAGAGACTGACCCACCACTGAATCTGCGCAAGAATCTAAAGGACAAAATTCACGTACCAGACTTACACTGTTCAGTTCCACGTGCAGACACTCCTCATATGCTCTGACAACTGCCATGCGCTCCACAAGGACGAGGCAAAGCGACCATTCTTAACATCTGCAAAGGCAGTGCTGTGCTGGTCCACACGACTGCTGCTGTGTGTAAGAGCCCAGTCCTAGCGCTTGGAGATCCGTACACCTTGAAGTCATCTCTACCCCCAATGTTAGACAAACATCTAACCCTGAGATCAAGAGTCACTTGCTCTACTGACCAAGCCAGCCCAGTCCCCACAGGTATCTTTTTAGGGTCCCTGAACTGGGAATAAAACATCGCTAACAGAAGCACAAACGTGTGCCCGACAGGGACACACGGCCTGGGTTCCAAGTCAAGCCTCAAGCACTGTATCAGGGAAACAGATTAAAAATCTTCTACAACGTAAAGGTTCCTTTTCAAAGCCAAAGAGCTACTCCCCAATTACCTATTTTGTAAACCAGATATCTGGCGCTCAGTTTGCTACAAAGGAGGCTCACCTTTGCCTAACTGCCCTTCAAAAAAGTTTCTGATCCCCAACAGCCTACACACAGCCCCAAGCCTGTAGTCCCACATGCACACGCACATAGTCCTACTCCTTTCTTATTTTCCAGTGTCCCTGTTTCTTCTTCTACCCCCTTTACCTTGCCAGCCAGCCAAGAATGTGACAACAGAAACCTCTTGGGGACAATGACCACTGTGCCCTGGGACAGGGCCCTGGAAGTCTTCTTGCGATCCTACCTTTATCTGATTGAGAACCAGTCTTTCCACCTCCCTGGAACACCTTGTTCTGAAAGGTGGCTAGGCTTCAGGTTCTGCCTTAGCCTCAGAGACTCCAAGGATTCAAGCCTAGAGGGAGCCCAGAAGCTTTTCCACCCCTGGCTTCTCTGGGTTCACCACCCTGAGCCCACCACAGAGACCTTAAGAAGGTCTATGGAAAGAGACAGAAAGCGGCCTGGTACAGCACGGGTCCGGCCGGGCTAAACCCACCCAGGGTCCCCCCCCCCCCATCTCAGTGGTCATCTGCCGCCTGTTCTCCAACTCCCTCCCTTGCCTCATCTTTGAAAACCTCATAAATGATCACGCACACTTCCTGCTGAGCCAGGGCAGCTCCCAGCAGTCACCAGCCAATCGGGACTGGCGCAGGGAATGAGACCATTGGCCATCCGTTACTTACCCAGCAACTCAGAATCTGCTGGGGGCAGGGAGGGGAGGCGAGCCTGGCATGAGACCTCCAGCTGTGTCTCCAACCCCACATCCACACACTGAGCGAGGACGTCACTCCACCTCTGGTGTCCAGCAACACCCCAGAGGTCCCCTCCACGCTGGCGTGGCACCTTCCTGCCTGCAGGCTATGCCATGCGCAGGTTCCCACCGTGTACCTGTGGGCACCTGGGCACATCTGCAACCTCTCTGACCCTCAGGTCTCTCTCATCTGTAAGACAGAAATAACTCATGAGTTATTGAGAGAATCAAATGAGGCCATGAATTTTTTCCCATTTCCTTTAATTTTTTTTTTTTTAAATGAAGTAATCTCTATGCCCAGTGAGGGGCTTGAACTCATGACCCTGAGATCACTAGTCACATGCTCTACCAACTGAGCCAGCCAATTACTTACTATTTGTTTGTTTGTTTGTTTGTTTTTAAAGATTTTAGGGGTGTCTGGGTGTTTAAGGCCATTAAATGTCTGCCCTCGGCTCAGGTCATGATCCCAGCGTCCTGGGATGGAGGCCAACTTCAGGCTCTCTGCTTAGTGGGGAGTCTGCTTCTCCCTCTCCCTCTGCTCCTCCTTCCTGCTTGTGCTCACTACCTCTCTCTCTCTTTCTCTGTCAAATACATAAATAAAATCTTCTAGAAATTTTTATTTATTCATTTAAGAGAGAGAGCACGAGTGGGCAGGGTTTGTACAGGGGGAGAAGCAGGATTCCGGCTGAGCAGGAAGCCCAACACGCAGGGGGCTTGATTCAGGACCCTGAGACCATGACCTGAGCTGAAGGCGGCCACTTAACCTACTGAACCACCAGGTGCTCCCCCACCACTTACTTTTAAACAAACAAATATTTAGAATAGTTTACAATTTTACAAGGGAATTGTGAGCATAGTACAGAGTTCCCATATACTCCCTCCCCCTTTTCCCTACTATCATCATTTTATATGAGGATTCTCATCAAATAATGAACTAATACTGACACATACTATGAACTGAAGTCTACACAGGATTCAGATTTTCTTAGAATTCTGATGTCTTCCTGTTCCAGGAGACCACCCAGTCTCATGTTACATTGGGTCCTCATGTGTCCTTAGGCTCTTCTTGGCTGCCTAAGATTTTCCTTGTTTTTTTGGTGACCTTGCCAGTTTTGAGGCGTACTGATCAAAGTATTTTGTAAGTCCCCCCCCCCCAGTGGGATTTGTAGAAGCCGTGTTGATGCTAATGATGGAATAAGAAATGGCACTCTGCCACTGTGGTTGTCCTCCCCAAAACTGACAATCCCAGCCTAACCACAAGAAGGTCATGGATATTTTAAATTAAATGTATGATAGATTAATACATTCAACACAGCTCAAAATTCAAATAGCACACAGAGAGACACAGCCAGAAGTCCTCCTCATGTCCCTTTCCACCTGCGGCCGGGCTCTCCCACACATACCCAGGCTGCCAGCCACCGAGTTGGTTTCTAGATCCTTACAGCATTTGGGCACATATAAACCCTTACATTCCTCCCACACAGGTACGCCTCTTCCACAAAAAGTGGCGAGCTATATTTGCTCTTCTGCATTTTGCTTTTTTGCAAAAGATCTGCCCACGTCGTGCGCAAAGCCATTGTTTCCCCTATCCACATCCAGTCCGCCTGACAACTGGCCATCATTTACTGTGACAGCCTTTGGCTCACGGGCATCTCACTCGACCTTTTGCTACCGTAAAACTGTTACGGAAGGAAAATGAAGACTACTGAGCATGGTTCATTTCACGCCATCTGCAGGTGTATCTCTAGGGGAAACACGGGAGCCCTCCTGACCCACTGCTTTGTCTTCCAGGGTTTTATTACCTTCGACCAACCGCAGTCCGACCGCAGATGATCCTCCTTTGGACCGACCATCAGAAGGTCAACAGTAGCCTAACACAATGTCAGAATGCCTGCTTCTTCCCCTCCCTTCATCTCAACACGCAGACATCTTATCATTCACGTGGTCACAAGAAGGAGGAGTACCAGGCAAGGAGAGAGAGCCCACGCTCACTTAGCTCTTGTTTCGGTCTATCACTGGAACTGTTGCATCTCACCACTAGTCACTGTTGTTACTCTCGCACTATGCCTAATTTATAAATTGAACTTGATCCCAGGGTAAGTGTGTATAGTAAAAACCCAGTCTATGTAGGTTTGACACTAGGGTTTTAGGCATCTGCTGGGGGTCTTGGAACGTGTCTCCAGCAGATAAGGGGGGAACTGCTATATGTCAATGCCAGGTCCCTGGGTCAAAGGGCTTACCTGGACGGAGAAGGCCAGCAAACCCTCCCAAAGGGCTGTAAACACTTGCATTCTCTCAGTGGTGTGTGTTTCTTCGTGGCTCTATCTACCACAAAGTACATCATCTTGCAAGTTAGACAATTTTAAGAGGGGCAAGTGGCACTTTTGCCTTTTTATGACTGGGTAGATCATCTGCTTAAGTACCATTTGAGATTCCTTTTTCCAGAACTATCTTCCTCTTGAAGAGCTGTGCGCCATACACCTATCAGCCGTCCCCTTAGCCATGGGCCAGCACCTGTGGGTGCTACCCAGACACACACTGCCTGGGCTCCAGCCACGACAAGGAAGCCAGCAGCCTGAGGAGGCAAGCAGGACGCATGTCAGGGTAAGAACGCCAACTCGGCTGTGGCTCGGGCCTGGAGGGAAGGTGAGACTCAGCCGAGACCTCCAAGTACCATGTGTCACTTGCAGGGGCATGCAGAAAGGAAAGGTCCTCAGCGGGAAGAAGCCTCCCATGGGGGAGACTGCAGGAGACCTGAAGAACCTGTGGGGTCTGTTTGGAGGGCAGGTGGGACCAAAGGCAGCACGGACGCCAACCCAGCCACACAAGTGGCTCTTACAGTGTAAAGTGGAGGGAATGTCCCAACTTCGTTTTCTTTCTCTACACTCTGCAGGCCTCTCAATGCGACTCCTGCTTTTGGACCACTGAGCTCAGCAGCTTAAAGCCTGGATCAGCTGAAGAACCCTAAGAAAATGTACTTCCCAGTCCTGAGAGGAGTCTGGGGTGTGCACTTGGAAGGGGTCCCCGCTGGGTGATTCTCAGGGCATCTCTGATAAAGAACCACCCCCGGTCCCCAAGGTGGTCGGCAAAGCCAAGGCAGCCCTGAAAAGCAGGGTTTCAGAAATTCAAGTTGGGCAGGAAGGTGGTTTCAATAAACAGGAGTGACCTTTCCTCAAGTTTTGGTCAAGAGAGAAAACCACAAATACCAGAGAAACATCCACTTTGGAAGTCTCTCCCATATGCATAAATCTGCTCCAGGCCTTAAGACTGTGGATGGGGAAATGAACATTCTGTTCTGTAAATATCTCAGGTCGACTAAGAATTCTCCCCAAGACCAGAGATACCCTGGGCAGCTCATCTGCATATCTGATGAATTATGTATGTTCCTGCCAGCTTCTGGAGTGCACTGGGTCATATCACTTGCACAACCTCATCTGGTGGGTAGAAATGGCAGTGTTGAGTCAGCTATATGTATATAGGCTTAGAGTCAAGGGCTGGTGCTCTTAAATTTCTATACTCCAGGGAGATACTTGTCCATCCATTCCTCTCCCCCTCAGCACACACCTGGCTCAAGGTTCTCAAGTGCTTTGAAACCTCCTCATCCCTTTCCTCACCTTCACCGTCTCCCCTCCAATACAAAGACACAATCTTAGTATTCTGGAGGACTACCAGCCCAAAAGCCCGGGGTGGGGGGTCCTTCTTCTCCTTGGGGACCCCAAACCACTCCTCCCTCAGGCTATGAGCACATCAGCAAGCCAGCCTAGCCCGCCATCTCCATGCTTAGAGTCCACCAGCCCTCTCCCTCTGACTGTCAGCTCTTCAGAAAGGAACCATATCGAGATCCACAATGAAGCGCCTTTGCTTCAGCCTCCAGTGCCCTCCCCCCACAACACACACTGTGTCCTCTGCTCTCATTATCCCTACAAAGGGCTCAATTCCAATTCTATCTCCTTTAAGAAAGCTTTTCCCACTCAGAGTACCTGATAGGTTGCAGGCACCATCAAAGACCTGGAGGTTCATCCCTGCGAAGTTCAGTCTAGCAGGTGAGACAGACGTGCTGATGCTAGTGGATGAGACAGGCTCTGTTCATGGTCAACACAGGCAGCTGTGGCAGCCTGTCCTAAATCTGGAAGTCCGGGAGGACTTCCTGGGGGAAGTGGCACCTGAGCTGCATCTTTAAGAACTGAAGAGGACTACAGGTTGCAGGAGGGCTGCGTGGCTTGTAAAACATGGGTGGGGCTGTGTTCAGAAGGCCTCAAGGGCAAGAGAAAGGGGAGAAACGGGTGATGCTCACAGCACGAGCACCCGAAAGTACACTCGAGGAACGGCAGCCTCAGCTCTCCTGAGGGCTTCCCACTTACTATTTCAGACGCTTCATGAGGTTGCAGCAGGACCGCCCTCCCCAGCAGCTTTCCCACACACAAGGGCACCCACTTCGGCGAACCGATGCAAATAGAGCCTTTAATAGTGCAGACACACTGGATAATCCAGCAGCCAGGAGGCTCCCAAAGGAACCGTGAGGCATATGGAGACTCCCCTGCCCAGGTTTTAGCAGCTTTAGAAGGCAGAGGAGCCCTTTGAGGCCATACTTTGGAAAGGAAGGACCTTTTCTCAAGGCATCTGCACCAACTACCATGTGAGCACATCTAGACAGCCTGAGACAACTAGGGATTCCGACCGCTTATAAAAAAAAAGCAAGTGCCACTCACAAAGGGTTTGATTTATAAACACCTGGCCCATAACAATCCCCTTCCAATTTGACCACCCGTTCTGTCCTCACAGCCAGAGTGGTGGGCGAGGTCCCTCCTGATGCTTCTGCAGGACAGGAAGCTGGGGCTCTCACCTTTAGGGGAAAGGCCACTTCCAGGGCCTGTCACAGAAGGTTTCAGAGAGAGGATTCTGGCCTGGTCCTCTGGGCTGGGACACCTGCTCTCTGCTGTGTGAATTCTAGGAAGTCTGGAATTGGGCAGAGCACCGGAGGCCACCTAGTGCAACTTCTCCCGGTACCCAGGGAAAGACTGCGAGGTTCTGTGACTCTCTAGTGACCAAGCTGGATCAAGATGTCAGTGTTCTAAGACTGATTAATTAGCTTGGGGACAAACCAGGTCTTTTCTGAAGCAAAGATACAGCTAATGCACACTACTGCCTGCAAGGCCAGCCTGGCCCTCTCTGGAAAGAGGGAACAGATGACCTCCACGGGGGCTGAGGATGGGCCTGGGAGCAATGGTCTGTGCTCCAGAGACACAGACAGAGCAGGGCATTAACAAATGCAGTGCAGAGTCCCATCAAAGGGCAAAACAGTGTTTTAGTCTTTGTCTTAAACACCGAAAATGGATAGGGATGCCTGGCTGGCTCAGTCGGTTGAGCACCCAGCTCTCGATCTCAGCTCAGGTCTTGATCTCAGGGCTGTAAGTCTGAGCCCTGCATGGAGCCTACCTAAAAAAACAAATGAATGAATGAACCAAAATGGATAAAAGGTAATAAGAAAGACAAAAAATTCCAAGAATCTAAACATAAACCACTCCAAAGAAGTTTAAAGGGTATACAACTTAAAAAATAAATAATAATAAGACAAATAATGAAAAAAATGCAATAATAATAAGCCATTTAAACATAATGTAAAAATCCATTTTCATGCCTTCACAAATAAACATACAGTTGTACATCTTTGGTCAGACAATAGGGTATGAAAGCGTTGTATAGTGACATACGGTGTGGGGCCAAAACCTGGAATCGACATAGATCCCACATCAGACATCTGAACTTCTATCAAAGGGAGCTAGTGGTATCTGTCTCCCTTTCCAGCTGGTCAACGAGAGACAGAGAAAGCTCTAATTCTGACTTGGAAGGGAATTTACGGAGCATGTACTATGTGCCAGGAGCCCTGCCTCACTCCCAATAGTCCTTTGAGATATATTGTCCCCATTTTAGAGGATGGAGACTGAGGCCCAACCACCATTTCCAGAGCAAGCTTGGGGGAAGGAGTCCAAGCCATGAAGTGTTTCTGGTCTACTTGGTCACAGGGGTAGAATGGGACAGAACTGGAAGCTGTTAGAGCCCTGGGCCTCTCTCTCCACTCACAGTCCCACTAGACAGGGGCCTGGGGCCTACAGGGGTGCCCTCCCACTCCTGGGCATCCTGTGAGAACCAGCTCAGCACGGGGGACTCAGCACAGTGGGGCCTGAGATGCCAGGCGAGGCCTCGTGCCTGGCTGGGCTGTCCCAGCCTCCTGCTACAGCAGCTTCTTCCGGGAACTCAACCACACCAGAAACCCTCTGTGTGCCTTGCTCTGCGAAGTCCAGCCATGAGAAAGTCCCCGCGGCCAGGGCTGTCCCGCCAAGGTGTGGCCCATGCAGTGAGCACGACCTCTGACCCTTCAGAGCCCGTCTCCCCGCATTCCACCCTATTTTAAGGCCTTCTTGAGAACCAAACAGGATTCAGGGCTCGCTGGGGACAGTCTGTAAAAGTTTTCCACTGGAACAAAGATTACAATGCTGTAACTCAAAGCGTGACTTTACAATGGGATCTGATTATCAAGAGTTCCAGAATATCCTCTTTTGAGACTCACTGCTCCTTTCTCTTTCCTGTCGTTTACGGGCTGGCAGGGCCACAGCACGTAGACCAGGCCAATGCCTCATTTGGGCGGGGGGGGGGGCGGTTCCTCCCAGGGGGTGGTTCAGGGGTCCCAGCACTCCTCCTAAGGGACCCCTGTCCACACCCACTGTCCGATGGCAGTAACTGTGACACTAAATATATCCGATCCAAACCTCCAGGGGCTTCCCACTTCCCTCCAAATACCACCCAAAGGCCCCAGGCCGTGTGGCCTCCTCGCCTCCCTGGCCTCGCTTCCTCTCCTTCCCCATCTGCTCACTCCCCTCCAGCCACAGGACCTCCTCACTCCCTGGGTACCCTCCTTTGGTCCTTTCCCCAACTCCAATCCAGTGTCTGCCCTTCTCCATCCAACTCTGTGCCCAACAAGCACACACCTAGGGGCTCTATCAACGCCCAGATGCCCTGGGCCATCAGTTGAGCTCAGGCAATGGGAGGCACTAGCAGGAGGTCAAAGGGTGGGCTAAGGAAAAGCTCTAGGTAGGAATTATGGGACTCCTTCCACACAGCAGGTGGTCTGCCAAGCGGGCCCTCCTCCCTGGCTCTGGCAATACTATCCTCCCCTGCCTTCCCAGGTTTGTGCCTGCCTGATGCCTCCCACACCTCTGTCTACAGCCCTTCATTAAACCCTCCTCGGCTGAGCCATCAGGACCGTGACCTGCCCAACCACCTCATGACCAACCTGGGTGTTTCCAGGGCTCTCTGTCTGCCCTCTCTTCCTAGCTGCTCCCCTGGTTCCTCTGCATTCATGCCTCTGAAAGCCTGCCCCCGTAAGTCCTCTCTCTTGGCGGTATTTTTCTCTGAGCACGAATTACTCCCTAACATACCCTAACTCCTTCCCCCTCTAGATTTAAGCTCCATTCAGAGCAAGAACTTTGTCTTACTCTTACATTCCCAGTTCCTAGAGCAAGGTCACATGAATGTTTAATACTTGCCAAATGAATCTGTTAATGGACATTTAGAAGACAACACTCACTAGCTATGACCATCAGAGAATCGACCAGTACTTACAGAGGGCCGACTGCACGCCAGTTTCTGCTCTAGGTGCTGGGGATCAAGATGCTGACCAACACAATGACACACCCGTCCCCACTCAGGAGCATCCTCCAGTTCCAGCCTAGTCAGGCAGACCCTGCACTTGGAGCACATGGGAGCCTGCATGCCTTGCACATTAGCTAGCTGTCCTACCTGACTGGGAAGTCCCTCCTGGTATCTGAATGCACAAAAGGGCTCCCCTAGACCTTCGGCACCAGCCCGCAGAATCCAGATGTCTGCTGACCTCAGCAGGATGTGCAAGGGATCCTGGGTAGCCGTCGGATTTGACGTGGGTGCTTGGATTCCTCTGTGTCCTGTGCTGGCTTCAAAGGATGACGAGAGTCAGCAGCAAGGCTGGAATCAGGCATGACGGCTTCACATCCCTGCTGAGCACCTCCCCGGCTGCACGACCTTTGGGCAAGGAACCTGCCATCTCCGAGGACTCAGTTTCCTCACCCATCAAATGGGGAGATCTGTCTTTAAATTTCCCAGGACTACCCTGAAAATCCGATACCCTGCCTGTGGAAGGCCTGGCACAAAGCAAAAAGAAACAGAGCAAAAAAAAAAAAAAAAAAAAAAAAAATGGAAGCTGTCATTACGTTTCTGAAGGGTAAATGCTGGGGTGAGTTTCCAATGCATTATTTTCAATGGCATGCATATGTGGGGTGGAGTGGGGAATCAAGTTCCAAGCTAGAAAAACACCAAATATATTTAGTCACTCTCAAGGACCTATTTCTGTAATCTTTTGGGCAGAGAGTTCACGAGTTTGAGAAACCGGCCTTTTAAGGGAAAGAGGACTTGTCTCCACTGAGAGGGACACCAGCTCTGTCCAGAGGGGGCATGACGACAGACGGAAGCTGGACAGGACATGAAGGTGATGGAATGGTGTGTGCACGTGCCTGTGGTTTTCAATAAATGCCATCACTTCAGGAAGTTAAACATTTGTCCCCATTGTGGTCCCACTATAAAAACACACAGGGAGCGCCTCTCTTGACTGTGATTTCTGAGAGCGGACCAGGCTGCGTCAAGCCAATGTCACAGTTGGCCTCAAGGCTCCAGGGTAAGTTCAGGCTCATGCTACATGTCCATCCATCATGGGGCCACCGGGGGCTCTAGTCAGTAGGGTCCTCCTCGTCCTGTGGCCAGGAGGCCAGGCAGCCACCATCCACAACCCTCTGCCTGCCCAACACACAGTTCTCAGAGCTGCCATTGAAAGCCACACAGTTCTGCTCACATTCAATTCAGGGCCGTGGTCTGGCCCCACCTCAAGGAGGAGGAAAGCATCCTCGTGCATAGGAGGAGAGCAGATATTGAACAGAGATGCTGCTTATGATCCCTTTTTATTTTCTTTCTAACCCCCTCACCCAACGCAGTGTCTAACAAACCATAAAGACACTCAGGAACATTCCTTAAATAAATGAACAAACCCTTCTCTGTGCTTGACTTTCAGAGCCTATTTATAACACCTGCAAGAGAAGGAGGCCCCTCCCTGGTCTATGAACCAAGCAGTCCTGGCTGGTCCTGGAGTCTCACTGCCTGGGTTCAAATCCCAGCTCTGCTTTTTATTACTTGGGTGACCTTGAGCCAAGTTGGTCAACCTCTCTGTGCCTCAGCTTCTTCATCTGTAAAATGGGAATAGTGCTAACAGCATTTGAAATACTGAGCTGTTACGAAGATGAAATCAGTTAGTTGGCAAAAAGTACCCAGAATAGTGCCTGGTAGGTAATAAGGGCTCATTAACAGAAGCTGTTACTATTACTAGGATCGAGTCAGACCTTGTTTTGGCCCACCCTATGGTGTGACCTATATGACTTTAACTCCTCAACACTCTTCCAAATGACACATCTTCAAGCTACATGTGCCCAACAGTTGCTGAGCACAGACCGCAGAGCTGGCATCTGTCCACCGCTCCCCATGACAACTGCTTTGCAGAGGACCACCCTTACTCTCCATGCAAACTGTGACAATATATATAATTATATACGTGTCGGGCGCACACACATATTTTGTAAAGTCACAAACAGCCACACCCCTTTTGAATTACATCTGATATCCACAACTCCACCCAAAATAGCAGATTAAGTCAAGGAAGCAGTACGTGGACTGCTCACATGTGGCAGCCCTGAGCTTATGAATGTGGGGACAGTTCGAATTTCGACTCTGGGCAAGCAGCCCCCGTCCCAAAAGGCATCCCTCGTGTGTAAAGAAGGGATACCAGCCCCCTGCCCCTGCCTCTGTAGGATCACTCAGTAATAGCCTGACGAAAGTTAAAGGAATGATTCAGCCCACACGTGGGAGTGGCCCAATCAATATGAACTCTCTTTTCCTCTTTAATAAAACACAACAATTAACACAGAAAACCCAAGGAAATGATACAGAAATAACGTGCATTAAAGTTATCCATAGCCTCCTAAAAACAATACATCAGAAGAACTTTCCAAAAGTCTGTTTTCCAACAATGGTTCATGAAGCCATCTGGAAGTTTCTAAGCGTCCCCTTAGCTTCCAGTATCCAAAATAACACAGGCTTCATGGACAGAGGGTCAGTGGCAGCAGCGGAGGCCCGCCCGAACCTTTTCCTATTCTCTCAAGCTGGAAGTGTTGCTGGAAGCCCCACAGTCCTTCACCAGCAAGGCTTGGGCCTCCAGCCTCGACTGTCCCATCTGCTGGTCCCAACCAGACCCCCAGTGCCCATCTTCAGCGTCTGTTCATCCACGGCCCTCCTGCGGGCACCAGAGGGCCACCCAGGAGAGGGAAGCCTTTGTCAGCTGTGAAACAGAACAAGACCCCAAAGAGCTCTAGCCAAATCACTCACCTCGGGAGGCCTGGCTTCTGGCCCACGCACTACAGTCCACACTCTCCGGTGCGAGACAGGCTGGGGAAGACCCCCTAACTGGAATCCCCCCTAACTGGAACCCCCCTTAACTGGAATCCCCCACGACCCCGGGCCATCCAGCTGGAGGTTTGTGAAAGGGAGTGAGTGAGAGGATGAGCCCAGCACAGCCTCCCTCAGTGTTGCATAGGAGTTCAGCACACAGACGTGGGGCCCGGGTTCGAACGCAAACTTCCCGCTTATAACGTGTGGTCTCCCAGCCTCTCTGGGTTAAGAAGAGGGCACTCCTCCATACGACGGAGACTTAGTGCACATAGAACAAGAGCAGCACAAGCTATTATTTCATTATCAGCACGTAGCATTGTGACCATCATGGCCAGCCTCTGGGGCTAGGGAGCTCTGCTTTCTTCCACAGTGAAGTCACTCCCAAAGCCGGCCGCGGGGCTCAGCCTTCCTCTGGCCCTCCGCAGGCTGCAGCCAAGCCCTCATTCACTTTTCTTTCATTCAAGAATATTAGTCACCGACAACACATCAGACAACACAGAGAACTAAGGAGGACCAAGTCACAGACAAAGCCCCGTTTTTTAGTACAGCCATACCAAAACCAGAGTGAGGCAGGGGTTAGGGGACAGGGCAGCTGGGTGATGGACATGGGGAGGGTGTGTGTTGTGGTGAGCACTGGGTGTTGTGTGAGACTGATGAATCACAGATCTGCACCAGATAATACAGTATATGTTAAGTTAAAATAATTATGATATAAACAAAACCAATAAGTGTGTTTATTTCTATTTTAAAAGAAAAGAAGTGAAATACATCAAAAAAAAATTTTTTTCCAGGCTGTGATTGATGCCACAGCAGAAGGCAGCAGCACTCAGTGACTGAGAATAACGAAGTCTGGGGAACAGGCCTATTAGAAGGGATGGTCTGAGGAGGTGACCAAGGTCGGGATGAACAGAAGCCAGCCTTTCAAAGAGCTGGGGGAGGAACGTTCCAGGACGAGTGACCAGCAGGCATACAAAGGTCCTGTGGCAGAGTAGGGTGAACGGGAACTAACAAATGCCAGGGTCCTGGGAGGGAGAGCACCCAGAAGAGGTTAAAAGGGGGCACCTGGGTGGCTCAATGGATTAAGCCTCTGCCTTTCGCTCAGGTCATGATCTCTGGGTCCTGAGATGGAGTCCCGCATCGGGCTCTCTGCTCAGCGGGGAGCCTGCTTCCCCTTCTCTCTTTCTCTGCCTGCCTCTCTGCCTAGTCGTGATCTCTGTCAAACAAATAGAGTATTTATTAAAAAAAAAAAAAAAAAAAAAAGACGCTGAAGGCAGGCAGGGCCTCATAGGAATAGGGATTAGACTGGGGAGGGCTTCCATTGGCCACACGGCCAGGCTCTGCCGGCTCCCAGGGAAGGAGCCACAGTAGAAGCAGGGGCCCAGGCAGGCAGATCCTGCATGCGGGCCCTGAAAGGTAAGGAAGGCACGGATGGGGACAGTGGCATCAGAAGCAGAGAGGACAGGATTTTGGAGGGACTGGACTAATTATGGTCCTCCGAATGAGATAGACTTCCTTCAACCTTGGTCCATGAGCTTGTTGGAGACTCAGTTCTAGACCCCCGGGTGTGGGGCTCAGCCGTCTGGACTTCAACAAGACTGCCATGCGGTTCTGAAGGCCACCGCCATCAGAGAAGCACTGAGCAAGACGACTGATAGTATCAGTGGACACACCGATGTGTCCCCCCAAGGGACTGTCTTCGTATCCATCCAGGGCCCCGTGGACTCTAACTCTTGCTGCCGTGTGTGATCCTGAGACCCATAGGTTGTTTCTAGAAAATACCCTGTCTATGGCATTGCTGTCCAGTTGCCCCAGCTGGGGCGGCCCAGGCCAAGCTAGAGATGGTAAGAGGGACCTAGGTCCAGCTGGCAGAAGGGCACTGGCACTATCGGGTCAGTGGGGCTGGGAGCAGGGAGCAGGATGGGGAGAGGCTCACACTCCCCTGGGGCCACTGTCATTGCACAGCATTCCAGTCTCAGGACAAGAATGCAGGCAATCCCTCTGAGTCCTAGGGCAGGATTGTCCTAAAGCAGAGAGGATTATGGAATGCCTGCTTATTGACCAAAACTGCCCTGAGGAATCTGACCCAAATCCCTCAACCACCCCTGCAGTCTTGGCCAGCAGTATTCCCCCAGGCACAGTAGGGCTCAGGGGATTAGGTGCAACTAGCAGGCTACAGAGCCAGGACTCACACACAGAGGTCATAGAAACAATCCATTGCACATAGAAACAATTCATTTCACACAGAGGTCATAGAAACAATTCACTTCACAGGCCTTGGGGTCAGGCTTGCTCTCACAGACGCTAAAGCACTCTCCCTTCTCCTCATCCCTCTCAACCCAAGTGACACTCATCAACCAAGGTGACACAGCAAGGCAGAGACCAAAGCCCAAAGACGCAAGAGAACAAACACGGGGTCAGAATCCAGAATGCACCCTCTTCTGCCCACGTACTGGGGCCATCACTTGCCCAAGAGACCAGCGCTCTCAGGTGGAATGAAGCAAGTGGCCTCTCCAGCTCTTCGGCCACCCCCCAGCTAGCCAGCTGCTTGACCCCGTCCTGCATCCTCGCCACCCTCCAGTCCAGCCACCCCCCTCACTCAGCGTCTGCCATGTGGCCTTCCTTCTGCTCCTAAAGTAACCAGGCTTGCTCCCATCTTGAGAAGTATCTATCCATACCTCCGTTAGGTGACAGTCATAAAAACAGCAGGTGCTGTCATCTATCTGGGATGTTATCTTCAATAGCATGCTAGGCGTGTCTACTGGGTTCAATAATGTGTCCCAGAGATTCATGTGTCCCCAGAACCTGAGAACATGATCTTATTATTTGGAAATTGGGGGTCTTCTGCAGATTGATTTGTAAAGATGAGGTCACCCTGGGTTGGGGTTGGCCCCAGCTCTCGCAACTGGTGCCCTTATAGAAGGAGGCGTGCACACAGAGACACACTCAGGGAGCAGACCACAGGACGATGAAAGCAGGAGCTGGAATCGCGGTACCGAAAGGCGAGGAGTGCCGAGCATTTCCAGCACCCACCGGACGAGATGCTAGAGAGGGGTGAGGAAAGAAAGGTTCTTCCACAGAGCCTTTTGAGAGAACGTGGCCCTAATGGCACCTTGATTTTGGACTTCTAGCCTCCAGAACCTTGAGAGAATAAATATCTGCTGTTGCAAACGACGTCGTTTGTGGTCACCAGTCACAGCATCACTAGCAGACCAAGGCAACACCGCGCAAGTACTCTCCACAGCCTGTGCCCCGACCCTGCCAAGGTGGAATTCCGGTTCTGGCTCTACAGGTGGGCAGAGAGGACCCAGGCTGATGAGTGGCAGAGCTGAGATCCAAACTTAGACTCTAGAAATAGGTTCCTCACACCAGGCTGGGCAGCCACTCTCTTTTGGCAACACAGGCTCCCCCACCCAAAAAAGGAGCCTTGGAAGCAACACCTCGAGGCCTGCTCTTTTAAAGCCCTTGGCAGCTGTTCTATCCGCGAGGGTTTCTGGGAAGCTCTGCTTAACAGCGAGAGAGGAACTGCCTCTGAAATTCTTCTAAGAACAAGCTCGAAGGCGGGTGGAGGCTTATTACCTCCACGGCTACAACATAAATTTCTCTTGCTGGGACCACCCCATCTCTCTATATATTTAAAAGGTTTCATTATATGCAATAATTATTTTTTTGCTCATCACAGAGTCCTTTGTAGTCCCTGACCTGAATCATTATTATTATACTTGGCTCTGATGCTAACAAGCTTACCTCTGAACAGGCATTCTGGGCAAAAGATCCAAAAATCTTTAACTGGTTGAGGCGCAGAACTTGGAACGGCATCTGGCATGTAATTATTTTTAACAGGAAAAAATAGCCCATCTTGTCAGCTTTCCATTTCCAGCAAAGACAAATTGGCCACAAGCACATACATAAAAGGGTGAGTTTGGTAGAACATACATCATCCTTTCGTTAATTCACTGAGCTTAATCAAGATGAATGCGGTCATTCACTCTCCACGGATGGACTGTCCTTCATGTCCGTCTCTGCCCACGTTGAAAGGGAAACTTGGCCCATCTTGGCTCCCAAAGCCAATGAGCAGAGGTTTCCCGCAAGTTTTTCTAAAGCTTCAATGAAAACAGGGCTTGTTTGCTTTATCATTTAAATTTCAAAATACGTTGCTGGCCAAGGAGAAATACAAACACCGGAGGGCTGGCGCTGCCAGTGCAGAAGAGAGGAGAAGCCACCGGAGGAGAATCAAAGCCCCACACTGTGGGGCCGCTGCTGCCACTTACTATTATCTGTACGGTCGTTACTGTTGCTGTTACCAGTGATACGGACTCACCTCCCCAGAACCTCACAGTCTCTCCCTCAGGAACGGCACAGCTGCCCTGTGCCTCAGTTTCCTTCATCTGTACAAGGAACTCGACACAGGAAAACGCCTTGGGCCTGAGGTCTACTTTGCGAATAAAGAGGGGAGGAAGTTGGCGTGGCTCTGCTGAAATGTGCCTGGGCGTTAATGGCCAGAAAGCACTGGCCCTTCTTACCAGCCTTCAGGCTAATGCAGGGCCCCGTCCAAGCAGCGACAAGGTTCGCCACCCCCCTGCCCAGCCCCCCACCGTGGGATCAATATGGCTATTTTCGTGTTGAATGGCTAAACAAAAATGGGCCTATAAACACTTCTAGGTGTCCTAAATTGGTCACTGCGTAGGGAAAACAAAAACAAAAACAAAAAACCGCTCACCAGTGAACGGAGACCTCCAGAGAGAGGGGGGGCTAACTCAGGGCTAACAATCTGGCTCCCCAGCCCTGACCGTGCCCCTGGGAGAAACGGGGTGAGGGGGGGGCCTCAGGCCAGCATGAAGATCAAAGGTGTTTGAGATGGGGGAAGATAGGGGTTTCAGGCCTTCTGCTCCTGCTCCCCACCCTCTCCTCCCCCCCCATCCCCCACCATCCAAGGCTGCAGAGCAAGAGGCTCATTCAGGACTCAACTCAAACGACCCCTGAGATGCAGGGTCTGGGGCGGGGCAGGAAATCCAGACTTCATGCCAGAAAAAAGGGGGGAAAGACATTTTTCCAGGGAGCTGCCAACTCCGTGCATGGGGCCTGGGGGAGCAGCTCAAGCCTGCCATACGAGCAAGGCAGCCCTGAAATTCTTGGAACAAGGCTTGGTTCAAAGGAGGATAGGGAACAGGCTGCACAGACTCTTCCTTCTGCACTGGGAGGTGCCTGTGCCGGGAGGGGGTTGGGTGGCAGGAGGCCCAGGCCTCCAGCATCAGGCTTGCTCAGTCCGGCCAGGGCTCCCCCACACAGTGCACCCGAGAAGGTGGCACACAGGGACACAGGGGTGGTCAGCTGCCTGGGGACCAGGGGTGTTTAAGACTCCAGACTTGGCTTGGCAGACTCTGGAAGGCAGGGAAGAAGGCCAGCAAGGGGAAAGCAGACTGTCAGTGGGACTAAAAGAAAGCTTTCCCGTCTGGGATTCGGGTACATGGGTTCAGATGGACAGCTATGAAACTAACAGATCTCTGAATACTCCTAAGAGCTTGTTATGATTGCATCAGGAAGCAAGCAGGATAGCATTCAAAGATTTTTTGCCACCTGGCAGAATTTTTTTTTTTTTTTTTTAAGATTTTATTTATTTGACAGAAAGAGAGAGAGAGAGGGAGCGCAAGCAGGGGGAGTAGGAGAGGGAAAAGCAGGATCCCCGCTGAGCAGGCAACCCAACATGGGGCTCAATTCCAGGACCCCAGGATCATGACCTGAGCCAAAGGTAGACGCTTAATAACTGGGCCACCCGGGTGCCCCTACCTGGTGGATTTTTAAGAACTTGATTTTTATTCATTGAAGAATGAATATGTGCACATGGTAAATCTTTTCCACAGAATGGAAAGTCTTAGAATCAATGCTAAGCTTCCCTGCGACCCCAGAAGGCCCACTGGCCTCCTCTGCCGCAGCCGCTAGTCTCAACTTCTTTGCTCGTCCTTCCAGATCTAGTCTGTGCACACATGCTTTCGTGTGTGTTCTTCCTTTTCCAAGCAAATCGGAACAGTGAGAAAATTCCAAAAGAGCGACTCACCATCTGGAGCCTGATTTTGTCATCTGTCAAATGACAAGCTTGGATGGGTCCCTTCTGACTTCGAAGAGTCCGAAGTATGTACCTACCTGCCAAAAGCCAGAGGCAGCCAGCTTGAGAAGCTATCCTGCACATTGGTTTGACTCAACTTTAGGGACCTGTTGGGGCTGCCAGAGCATTCCAGAACTAACAGCTGACCTTTCCTGAGCAGTCCCCAGGACCAGGCTCCGGGCTAAGCAAGTCACAGGCACATACTCATCCCAAACACCTTAGGAGGAGAGGCTTGGTATTATTATTCCCATTTTATAGGAAAGGAAACCAAGGATCCAAGAATCAAAACAAGTTGACCAAGGTCACATAGCTGGTAAGCCAGAGGCAACTAAGACCTAAATGCATTCCTCTCGTGTTCATCATTTTGGATGACACAACATAACAGGGAAGAGCTGCACGTCCTGTGACACAGACATTTATCCCCAGTGTGCTATTTAAGTGAAACCCCAAATCATCTTAAGAAACAGTGTCAAACACCAAAGAACTATCCCCTTCACCTCAACAAGACCCACGTCAGGCCTCAGAAACCCAACTTCACACGAAAGCGACTCCATGCATGGCAAACGTGTAACATCGGCTCGTGGCCGCAATCCGGCCAGACCAAATGGGAAGACACTGAACAATATGCATCAAGAGCCTCAAAAACATCTAGAACCTTTGACTTGGTCATTCTAGATCCAGAAATCAACCTTACGGAAATCTGAAAGATGGAAATAGGTTTATTTACACACATGCACGTGCATACAGACTCATCTCAACATGAATTATGAGAGATGAATACAAAAATATTCTTAATACTCAAAAATACAGATAAAATTTGGAAAATGACAAACTATCATTACGATGGGATAGGACAACATTATGTTACATTAAAAGCCATGCTTAAAAGCCTGCTTTTAACTCCACTTAGAAATATCTATTACAGTAAGAGAAAAATCCAGTGAGGTTGTTGACATTAGATGATCTCAGTTAATAACAATAAGCATTGACAGAAATAATAACCCAGGTTCCTGGATCAAATGAGCAACAGGTATAATAGGAGATCAAGAAGAAATTAGTTTGTTTTCAGATTATGCTTCCAACAAGCTAGGATTTAGAAAGCGGTTGACGGAGTGATCTATTAAAAAGTGGTTCAGTCCCAGAAGAACCATGGGAAGCCCCAGGAACAGTCTACACCACAGCAGGTCCACTGGAGAGCAGGGGCCGGGGGGGGGGGGTCCCCAAGTGAGTAACCTGAGAAATAGGGTGGGAGGGCCTTGATGGAGCTGAGAGTTCAAAAAGCAGCTCCTCTCAGGATAGAAGCCAGATAGTTCAAGGAGGGAAGAGGCGACCAGAAATCCCAGGACAGAGAACCATCCAGAAAGGACACATGATCAGCATCTGTAGCTCCAGTGTACAAGGAAGACCATTTAGAGGCATAATCTTATAAACACTGTTTACCAATGTTTCAACTTCTAGAATTAATCCTGCCAATAAAGCACAGAAGTCTTAATTATGGATGTGGGAGAGAATATGAACGTTACCAGCCTTGCCAACATGAAAATACAGATGCCAGAAAGAGGGAGGTGTTAGAGGGAAGGGTGGGCAAGCGGATATCCCAGGCTCAGCAAATGTGAGTCCCAGGCTACCAGGGGGACCTTCGAGAGGCGGGGGGAAGGGGGGTGGAGAGGGGCACTAGACCTATTGACCTACCCCGCCCCCATTCACTTAGGAACAGGACTGAGGGCAGGCGAGGAGAGGACAGGGAGACAGAGGACTTCCGCCCCTTCCCACACCAGCCTTTCCCATTTGATTTTAAATATGTGCATGTATTATTCGATTGAAAACCCAATTCTTTGGGTGCCTGGGTGGCTCAGTTGGTGAAGCCTCTGCCTTCCGCTCAGGTCATGATCTCAGGGTTCTGGGATCCAGCCCTGCATCTGCGCTCCCTGCTCAGTGGGGAGTCTGCTTCTCCCCCCTACTCATGTGCACATGCTCTCTCAAATAAATAAAATCTTAAAAAAAAAAAAAAACAGATTCTTTTTAAAAAGGTGTATGACTCTAAATTCAAACACACTAGGGCTGCCATCCCTCTTTCTTATTTGCATATGTTCAAGAGCTCTGCATCTGTAGGAAGTAGGAAGAAGCCATCTGTGGGACAGGCCAGTAGCCTGGGATCCAGCTTCACCCAACAATAATGCAAATGGCCAGCAAGCTGAAGCCACTTTTCAGTGTACACCATACCAAACATCTTGCACTTGCAGATACTCTGGGAAGGGGTGACATAAGTGGGATCATAGCACACATGCAACTTGGATCATAAAGACTTTTGACTTTAACAAAAAGGTACACCACATGGACTTTTGAAATGGTGTGCTTCCTTCTCTTGATCTCCCTGCCCAGGCTTCATGTTCTCTGTTCAACACCACCTCCTCTGAGCACCTGGAGTAATCTGATGCCCAAGTCCAATCATATTACCCTCCGGCCCCATATTCTTCCTTGACTTTCCCTGGAGAATCTCTGGGAGCTGGCCTCTTTTCTGCTGGGTTCCTTTCCACAGTGCCCTGCTGAGGTCTGCCCCTGCAAACAGCTCATGTGGCCCCCGAACAGAGCCAGCTCCCACCCGTCTAAGCCCAGCAGGTGCTGCTCCAACTGCCTGCAGTACCCTCCATCCCTTCTGCCCAGGAAGCCTGGAATCTCTGCTTCAAAGATTCAGCCCAGGTAAGTCCTGTCTCCATGGGCATGTCAAGCCCGGATGGACTTATGCCCTCTACTCATCACTACATTTATATGCATTCTGCTCCTTTCCCTTTCTGGTGTCCCAGTGACTGGTTGTTCCATCTCGGTGTCTCTAGGTCCTAAACCACAACAGCCACTACTATAATAATTACAACAACCAGGACACACTGAGGTCCTAGAACAGGTTGGGTTCTAAGCACTTTGTAGGCATTATTTCCTTTAATCCTTCCAACAACCCTATGAATGTAGGCACTGTTACAATTTTCATTTTCCAGACAGAACAACTGTAGTCAGAGAGTCCAACAACCTTGGGTCAGAAGAGCTAACATCTGCACAGACTCTGGCTTCTACCTGACAGTGCTTCCTATAGTTCTTATGGTGAGTACTATGAAATGTGTAAGCCTGATGATTCACAGACCTGTACCCCTGAGGCAAATAATGTATTATAAATAAATTTTAAAAATAAATAAATAAATAAATAAATAAAAGTGTCCCCAGCTGAAAGCTTCAGAAACTGAGGGTCAGAGAGGTCACCTGCTCAGCCCGGAGTCACACAGCCAGTGTGAACCAGAACTTAGGCCTCCTGCCTGCAAATCCAGGTCACTTGTTTTCACTTACAACTTGCTAAATGCTTCACCCAGGCCACACTAGCAAATGGGTGTCTCTGTCCCTAGAGGGAAATAGGATACCTCCCCTGGGGTTGGAAGCAAGTTACTGAAATGTCTGCATCAACCTTTAAAGAGATCGAATCATGCACCCACTCTGCTTCCTGGGAAAAGAACATCTGGAAGCTTAAAACACTCAACAGCTGAGAGGTATCCTTAAAAAGCACCATTTATTATACCCACAATGAAAGCCACACTGTCAGTTTGGGGGGAAGGGGAGCAACTTGGCAGCTATCAGTTTCTTGCCTGTGTGCCCTGAGCCCCATGAGCTACTGGAACAAACGGAAGGAGCCTGCTACCAATCCACCCTTACTGATTAAGTCCGAGCATGAGTCAGGTCCATAGGACCAGTGGGTGATGGAATGTGAACCTGCATTTATTGTCTACACTAGGATTCATTCCCCAAGCAGGCTGAACTGCGGACATAGGGCAAAATCCGAGGGAGCAACCATACCACAAACATCTCTTCAAAAGGCAAAAAGTTCTAAGCCTCAAATGTTCAGCCCTGCCCTTAGGTCCATACTCCATCCACTGACATTCCAGGAGGACGAAAGAATGTGGATGAGCCTCGGAGCTGCCAGATGGGAGAGATGATCTGTGGTACAAGGGACAAAGGGACATTTGTGTTCAGATCCTACCTCCCCACCCCGCCGCTTCAGCAAAGGCGGGGCCTCCCCTGGACTGCCCTGTGCTCCTGAGGGCTGAGCAGAAGGTGCCATTAATAAACTTCTCCCAAACACCCCTAAATTCTTCCGCGTTGCACATTATCAATCATCGACCTGGAACCCTTGAGGCAGACATAACCTCAAGGCAGGAAAGCATACCAGTGAAGATCCTAAAATTAGACTGCCTGGTTTCAAATCTTAGCTCCATCCCTACTACTTATTCACAGTTACCTTGAAAAGTCACTTTCCCCTCTGCCTCGGTTTTCCTGTCGGTAAAACAGGGAAATTAAGATCGACCACACAAACTACACATACAAAGGCAGAGCGCTCAAGTCGGAAGCTGGTATACAGTCAGATCTATTTATATGCACACTGACTTGAGTCCACAGTGGAAGAAATCAAGGCCCAAAGGAGGGTAGCAATTCATGTCATTTTGCAGAGACAGGGGCTTGGGCATGGATCCCAAGACTCCAAAACTAGGAATTTTAAAAAATGAAACACTTATAAATGTTTTTCAAAACGGGAAGCACTCAACACCCTCACTCATTCATCACGTGTTTACTGACTACCTATTGTGCCAGGTACCCCGTTCCAGCATTTTTGGGGCTCATTGGCTGGCCGGATAATAATCACCAGCACTTACTGAGCACCAACTACATGCTGGCTCTGGGGGAAGCTCCCGTGCACAGAATCTCCTTCAATCTTTGCAACAAAGTACCTGGTAGATACTATTGACTTTCCAGTTTTACAGATGTGGAAACACACTCAAGAAGGTGACTTCTCCCAGGAGATTTGAGACTTCCCAAGGCAGAGGCAGGACCCAAACCTACACTGTAGGAACAAGAAGCCCTCCCTCTTACCCATTATGCTTCGAACGCTTTTCCATGCTCCTAATGCATGGGAACAACTCTCTTGATGGCTTTTGGTGGTCTCTGCCAACGAAGAACAGAACAATGCAAAATGCCAAGCAGAGCCCCGGGTCGTTAAACACCCAGGCTCTGGGCTCTCAGACCCTAAATGAATGAATAAATCTTGCTGATGAACCAGGCCCTTCTCCCAGAAGAGAGACCTGCATGCCCTCCTCCCCCAGTTTGGGTCTGAAGGCTGGAACGCGAGGCAGGGAGGAACACAGAAATTACATGTCTATTTATTCATGGGGCAGGCATCCAGGATGGGGTGGGGCCTCTTGGGAGCCCTTTCTATAAGACCACAGCCAGTGTATCTGTTTCTGGAGGGCTTACCCTGGCTGGGGGTATGTAAGTCCTGGGTAATCAGAAACACAGTTCCACCAGAGCAGGTGCCCTGCCTTCCTACATTCCAAGCAGAAAAGCACTAGGAAGTCTGGACAGGAAGAGGAAAAACCCACCTGGACAGGTCAAGATCATCGGACAGAGCACAATGGTCCAGCAGGACCGTGGACCTGCCTGGAATCCTGGGCCCACAATGAAAGAAAATACACTGAACATGGGCTGTTTCCAGAATGCCAATCCTACTGCTCCTACTACGTGACCTTGTCTGAGCTACTGCCCATCTCCTGGGCTTCAGTTTCTATCTCAGCATCATTCTGGGGCAGGTATAAGTGATCTTTAAACACCAACCAGGATCAACATCAGCAGGACAGAGCCCTTGCTCAGCGTTTATCACTCTGGTCCAGAGTTAATCCTGCACGATCTGATCCAGACTTTTACCCTAGGTTTACAGTGGAGGAAACTGAGGTAGGGAAAAGTTAAGGTCACTGCACAATGAACTAAGTCACAGAAGGAGGCAAAGGCAGGAGGGAAGCAGTGGCCCTCCAATGTCATGGACTAAGCTCTTAACCACCACACCAAAAATATTTTCTTTTAGATGATCAGTGAAGGTGAAATACTTGGCCAAAGAAGTCCCTTCCAATTCTGAGAGTGTAGGATCCCAGGACAATCCCAAAGCAACATGGGGTGCCAGCACTCCAGACACAAACCCTGTGTGAACAGGCAAACAAGATGCGCCCGGGCACCTTGGTGGCTCAGTCAGTGAAGCGTCTGCCTTTGGCTCAGGTCATGATCCCAGGGTCTTCAAATCAAACCCTGAGCAGGGCTCCCTGCTCAACAGGAAGCCTGCTTCTCCTTCTCCCTCTGCCTGTCACTCCCCCTGCTTGCGTTCTCTCTCTCTCTCACTAGCTCTTTCTCTGTGTCAAAAAAATAAATAAAACCTATAAAAATATTTTTAAAATACCATTTACTTAAAAACAAACAAACAAAAAAACAAAAACAAAAACAAAAAACCCCACACACTGCACCCAGCAGTGCTGTTTGTGTGGGGAAAGAAAACGACAAAACAAAACAAAGAAAAACAACTGCCAACAATTTGCATGCCCTTGGAGAACGGATAAATAAACCATGGTGTGTTCACACAGTGGAAGAGATGACCACGGCGAGAAACAGACTGCTGTGCACCAACAGGGACTTATCACGAGGTGCTGAGGCCCAAAGGAAGCTGCAGAGAGCACGGAATTTCTGTAAAGCTCAAGAGGAAGGAAAGAAAATAGTGTAGTATTAAGGCTGACTCATGTATACAGTGAAAACAATTTTTAAGCAAAGCAACAATAAACTCCAAAACTCAGGATCACAGTTCTCCCTGGAGGAGAGCGCTGAGATATAGGGCCAGGAGAGACCAGAAAGAAGATGCAGGCGGAGTCAGTGCTTACGGGTCAGACCCTGGCTCCTGAGCAAGGTGCAGGGTTTACAGGTGTCCGCCTACTACCACGCATCATGACTGGCCAATAAATGACAGCCGTTTCTTTTCGAGGCATCTATCAAGGATGATGGGCTAACCATCAAAGCTACATGAAATCTGCTCACCAACTGTCACCACAAATGTTTGTGACCAAAAGCATTTGCTAGTCAATTCTTCTGCAAGAAAAACAACTCTTGGACAGGTCTTCGATATGTTGGAGTGTCCAGGGTGGGCACACTGTGACCCTTAATAGGCTGTTGACTGCACGTTAGTGAGTACTTGCCCTCACCCAATCTTCGCCAGGTACCAGGAAGCTGGGAGCCCCCCTGTACTCTGGGAAGTGCGGAAAGAAAGTCCACCTGTTAGAACTCTGAGGGCATGACCAAGAATACGCTCCGGAGAGCTAAACAGAGACACCTGACAGAATAAACACTGGCCACTGGAATCCAAAGGATGAAGACTCAGGGCAGTGCTGCAGGCATAAGACTTGTGCTCTGACACTCTGACTGGATGACCATGGCTGGAGTTTCTATGCCTTGTGCCAAAACGAAAGAAAAAAGCATCTAAGTTGGACATCATCAAAATTAAAACCACTTGTACATTCAGGGAGTGAAGAGACAACGCACAGAATGGGAGAAAATGTTTGCAAATAATATACCTGAAAACGGATTAATACCCATAATATATAAAGAACCCCTACAACTCAGCAGCAGCAACAAACATTTCTGTTAAGATCTAGAAGTGGTCAGTAAGCACAGGAGAAAACTCTCAACACTTAGTCATTTAATGCGATGCAAATCAAACCCACTGTGAGACATCATTTCACAATTACCAGGGTGGCTACCACTTACCATATACATGCATGTATAGTTACGTATATATGTAAAATAAGTGTTGGTGAGGGTATGAAGCAACTATGGAAAACAGTATGGCCGTCTCCCCAAAAAACTGAACACAGAATCACCACATGACCCAGCAATACCTACATCCATAATTCCAGGGGCATGATTCACGGTAGCCACATGGTGGAGGCAACCTAGATGTCCATCAACTGGTGAACAGATGAACAAACCCGTGGTACGTGCGTCCAGCAGAAGAGCACCCAGCCTTAAAGCACTGACCCGTGCTCCAACAGGACTTTATGTTAAGTGAGTTAAGCCAGCCCCTGAAGGACAAATGCTGTCTGACCCCCACTAAGAGCAAGTACCTGGACTAGTCACAGTAGCAGAGACGGAGAGTAGAACAGTGGTTGCTGAGGCCGGAGGGAGGAGGAATCGGGACTCAGCGCTTAATGGGGACAAAGTTTCAGTTTGGGAAGACGAAGACGCTCTGGAGATTCATGGCTACACAACAATGTGGATGTGCTTAATGCCCCTGAACTGGACACTTAAAAATGGTGAAAATGGTCAATTTCATTATGTGTATTTTACATCCATAAAAACATTTAAATGTGAAAACTAAAAAACTAAAAACAAGCTATGCCTCAACGCCCCCACATTTGTCAATGAGGATGGTGATCAGCTCCGTCACCTCAAAGGGTTTGCTATAAGGATTGAGTGAGCCCAGGCCTGCAGGTAGAGCAAAGCGCTTCACAAGTAGGCGCTCAATAAATGAGAGTAAGCGCCCAGCATACAGCAAGAGCCATTCTCCAAGACTCAATCCAGCCCCTCACAAAATGGGGAAGAAACAGACGGGAGACATGAAAGGCTCACTCACTGTGACCCCCCGCCCAGAAACACCTCTCCCTGACCTTGCCGGCACCATCGGCCAGACTCCAGGATTCCAGGCAGGTGCAGAGGTGGCCGAGATGGCCTCACCTGGTCAGCCCCCCTTCCCCTCAATCAGAAACTCTGTTCTTGGGAATCTTGGGGAAGGGGGTAGGGAGCAGGTACAGAGGTCTTATCAGTAAGAGAGCCTCCTCTCAACTCCCAGGTCCACTTTCCACCAGGAATACCAGCAATCCAGGTCAACAGACAATGCAGAAATCATTTCCTATCTGCAGGGCTCACAGTTCTGCAGTCCGATCCTCCTCCCATTCATGTTGGGTTTAAAGAGTCAGAGGTGAGATACGCAGCAGGCCTGGATCCACTTCCTCTCTGCCACCCCCCCTCCACCCCCTAGATGTGCCAGCTGGAGGGCGGGTCCCCAACCACCTCTGGGAGAGCCTGGGAGCTCCCAGGGCCTCAGATGTGGTGCCTGGGAGGCGAGAGGCACGCCCTACATCTGTTCATCTGAACTCAGTTTCCTCCTGTATCACCTTTTACAGAGGAAGAAACACGCCCAGAGTCGTGAAAGTCATGCATCTACCCTGCAGCAGTGCTGAGGCTCAAGCCAGAGAGTCTGGCGTTAGGGTCCGGGGAGACGGAGGCAGACGTGAGGCCAGGGCCATACAGGAAAATCTGATGCACATTGTCCCTTCTGCCCACGCCGCCCGAAGCAAAGCTGGGTATAGCGAGGCACTTACAAGGGTCACCAGGAGAGGAAATGGAGGTGGCACCCTTGTTTCCTTGTTCAGAAGTCCGAGGAGACGGTCAGGGAGGAGGAGAGGGCTGAGCCAGACACCTGAGCGTTTCCTCTCCGCTGGCACTTCATCACTGTGCTCGTCACGCCTCCCCCTCACTGCCACCAAGTCCCACTTATAATTAAAACAGGTTTAGGACACAGAAAAAGCAGTAACGGGAAGCCCTTTGCCCTCCATCTCCATCACCCGCGAGAGCTACAACCTCAATTCTTCCCTTTGCTCTCGCGGTCTCTATCCAGAGATTGTCTCATTCAGAACAGACAGCTGGGATCTTGATCTCTAAAATTTACAGCTGAAGTCAAAACTGCCCTGCCCTTTCAGAATTCTGCAGAAGAGGAGGGATCGGAAAACGGGAGGGGAATAAAGAGAAACTTCATCTAGGGAAGAGGATTCGTTTTTATATTTCCTGAGGATCTGGAGTTCATGGGTTGGTTCCAAACCCAGTCTTCACACTCTGACCTGGGTTCCCATCTACTTTGTAAAAGTTGTGTGACCTTGGCCGGTCAGGGAACACCTCTGAGCCTCCCTTTGACCCATCTGGAAAATGGGGTTGATAACGGTTGCTGTCACATAAGGCAGTGCCGAGCAATGCATGGGCTGATGCCTGTGACATACCTGGCACTGTGCCCTTCACACAGCGGGTTGAGCTACTGTCCGTAACATACCACTCTGATTACTACAGATGCTCACCATTAGCCGAAGGAAGGAATTCATGTTCCCACTCAGAGATAAGAAACAGACTCCTAGCCCCTCTATCACAGGCAAACCCATCTCCACCTACTCCACTCCAACCCTGTCCATGACCCCCATCCCCTGACCACGAGGCCTTCCCAACCAACCAGACCTCCACCCACCCAAGTCAGCGGCTCTTGAAGCTTTCCCTTGTGTACAGTTGCCGGGCTTCCTGGGCTCCAGCACCATCCCGTTCATCTCGGAGAACCACTGTCCCAGCATGGTGTCTGTCGTCCACATGTGCAAAATCCCATGTGTGTATCCCCGCACTAGACTCACTCAGTGGGGAGGGTCTCCAAGGGACCCCCGGAGCTCTTCTCAACTGCAGAGCAGCGAGCCTAGCACAGTGCCTATAGTGAGACAGGCAGTAAATGCTGGTGACTGAACGCAGCTGTTCCAGTGCAATTTACACACGGAATTCGTTCACACTTACTAACTGCACGAATTAACGTGGGGACGGTTCTGCACGCTGGTGCACAGTCAGGGCTTAGCCCGGTAGGGTGAGGATTTCCTACAGCGAAGGCTGCGCTGACAGAACTTTTGCTCTCACTCTGCCGAGATCTCTCAAAGTCAAGGACTAGATCTTCCGTGAAGTAAACTCTGTAGTCCTGCTCTGCCACGGCCCTGGAGCCCTGCGTAGTTCCGGGCACAGAAACCTCCTGTGGTCTCCAACTACATCCTTAATGAATTTTTCCTGTGAGACGCTCCCACAGATAACCCAGGAAAAGCTGTACAAAGTGGGGTGGGGCTTCTCTCCCCATGAGAGCTGCTTGTTTGTTTCCTTCAGCAACTTTGCTGCACAGTAAATGAAGAGGGATCTGAAAATCATGCATGTTCCCCTGCCAGAAATTGGCAATGATGAACCCGCCAGGAGGGCAAAAGCCCAGGAGCTGCCGGGAAACCATCATCATCATCATCATCACGGCCCGGTAACGGCCCACCAACACCATGGCTTCCCATCCAATGGGATACAATAGGATTGGCTTCGTAAAAAAAAAAAAAAAAAAAGGCAACCTGTGTCAAGGCAGAGAGGGAACAGGAAAAGGAAGGAAAGAAGCAGTCTAGAATCTAAGAAGCAGCTACTTTCCCAGGCACACGGAGCCCATCACAAAAGCAGGTAAGGGTCTGAAGAAGCAATCCGGAACACCATGGGCAAGCTGTTTTATGGAAGAAACATTTCTTCTCTTCGGAGAGGGGCTGGCCCATTGCTTTCAATCCCAGTCAACAAGGATTGAGGCAGGGAGCACCCACCAGGGTACCAGCACCTCACGCCGGGCCCCTGCTGGGGCGGGGGCTGGGGGAGGAGGGGCACCGCAAAGCCTGGCACGTCTGCTCATGCGATGGGAGAGCCATAGCTGGGGGGCAGGCTCTTGCACACATCTGCCCCACGTGTGTGTTTTCTTTGGAGACCAAACGGACTTCTGCCTGGAGAGCAGAGCTGGAAGGGTTCCATGTGGGACTGAAGAGGTCATCAGCTGCCTTCCAAACCAGCGAGGTACTTGGACTTTATTCCACAGAGATAAGGAGCTACAGAAGGTTTTGAACAGGGGCAGGGACGAGATCAGAGTGCACTTCGGAGAGGTCGGTGTGCTCCTGGTGTCCTGGGTGTGGAGTCTGGGAAGAGCATTCTAGCTAATGCAGCAAAGAGTGCCCTCTTATTGGATGATTGGCTTTTCCCATTTTTCAAAAGGTAATAGGAAAAACAAAAGGTCCTCTGTGTGGAACGGCCCTTGTGATTTATGGGAGAGCAGCTGGAGCAGACAGAGGCCCCTTCCGGCCCTCACTCCGCCGGGTTTATTCCACGGTCCCACTTAAGTAATGATTCATCCAACCAGGGCGGGAGGCAGCCTTGGGATCACTTCAGCCCATCTTCCCACTTAGAGACAAAGACATCTCCTATCCTTGGGGAGCCTCGCTTCTTATGAAACAGATGAGTGCATCTGGTCCATTAAAAACCCACGAGGCAAAGGCCAGAGTGTCCCGGCGAGGTCTGTACTGAGAGGACACTGCGGCTGGGGACCTGGAAAGCCTCACCCACAGGCCGTGCTTCCACTGCTCCTTTCCAGGCCCACCTTCCCCCCAGAGCACCTGGGAAGAGGAGCTCCGAGGCTGCCTGCTGGCCATAGTCTCCTCGGTGCCCCCAGAGCCAAAGGCACCATCCCTTCCCTATCACCTCGCTGGACATTCCACACATGTTTTCTCAATCAGTAAGACATTCCCTGCATAGTTACTTGTTTAAAAGGAAAAGCAAAGGGTTTTTTATCAAGCAAGGGGTGACGAAGGAAACGGAAAATCACCGTCTTCCACCACCACGGCAGCACATGGCAAGTGTCCTTGCAGACACAACTCCCAGACAGCACAATAAGGTTTCCACCTTTTATACCTGAAGGATTCCTGAGACCCTCGACCCTGGTTCTGCAACCATCCCTCCTCTGGCCCAGCACTGAGATCTGACAGCCCGGTCCTGGGACGGCTTCCCGCGAGCTCCCCCCTCGTGCAGCCTGCCCTCCCTGTCTGGGGGGTGCCCCCTCCGTCCCACTTCTGCCCAGAGTGTGCTTTTCAGAGGGCAGGCGAGATCCGGAAACTCCAAGGCTGGAAGCTTGTAATGCCTTCCCGGTTTTCGTCGGAGTACCTGCTGCATGATAAGCAGGCAGTGAGCAGCCCACAGAACCCAGCCCTCATCGGCTCCGAACTACAGGCTGAGCCTGGGCCGCGGGTCAGAAGCCCGGCTTGTCTGGCCAGAGGCAGCTGGCAGATACAGGGCTTAAATGATACTGAAGGTTAGGAATGACAAGGTTCTTCCCGAGGACTGGCGTCTGAAGACAGATCACTGACAGTCCTGTCTCCCTCAGACAGAAGCAGCCCCCAGCAGGACAACTGGGGGAGGGGGGCCACCAGTCCTCAGCCTAGGGGCCACCTCCTCGAGGAAGCATTTTGCATGCCTGTATTATTCTATTTTTCTATTCCTTAAAAGTAAAGTCAAAGCAGCCTTTTGGCCCTCACCACCACCCCATCCCCGCTTTCCTCCTCCGATGACGACAGTGACTTTGATCTAAGTCCTTCTGGCCCATTCTCTAGACACTCACATCCATCCCCGATTATCCTTAAGGAACACGGAGCAGGAGCTGTGAGTTCTCAAACTGACCAAGGGGTGTGGGCCTCACACATGCTTTCGATTTTACCACATGCTGCCTGCTGGTCCCTCAGGAGACCTCATGCTCACAGCTGAGTCAGGGGACCCTGAGACACACAACCTCGCCAAGACTTGAGTCAGACTTGCTATTCTGGGCACATTTTAAAATAGGAAAGATGTACCCCCTGGACACCACTCAAATGCCTGTCAGCTGAAAGATGTGTTCTGAACCGGGGGCGTATCCGTGGAACAGAACGGCCGTCTGAACACCAAACTGCAGATATCTGTGGCAGCGTCCCCCATGCATCAGGCTTTGCGAGAAAAACCAGACCTGGGGGGGGCTACACACCATCCCAGTCCGTTTATGTGAGAAAGACAAAACTGTAAGATCAGAGAACAATTACTGGTGGTCAGTGGCTGGGCACAGGGTAGCAGACTGACTGCAAAGGGACAGGAGGGACGTCTGGGGGTGATGGAAGTCGTCTGGACCTCAACAGTGATGACGACACAACAGTGTTACACAGTGTTGTGTGTTTATGACAACGCCCCGTGCGGTTTGCCAAAACAGAGCGAATCCGCTAGACCGACGTCAGACCTCCATGGCGCCTCGCCCCTGACCACGTCAGTGAGACTCAGAACCTCTCCACGTGCACTCGTGCCTCTGCCTTCTTCCTTGAGAGCTGCTTACTGATCTCTTTCACCTACTTTATGATGAGGCTGTTTAGCTCTTTGTTACTGACTTTGAGGAACTCTCCACCCTCTTTATTACAGCTTTTCTGTGCTTAGACACGCTTTCTTCTTGAATAGCTGGTCACATCTGTCGATGTCTCCCTTCTCATGTGTGCTCCGCTCCTTCTCTGGTGAACGTCTCCTGGGCCTCCCTGTCTCACTGGGAAGCAGGATTTCAATACTGACCCTTTCACCCCACGGAAACGATCCTCCCATGTTATTCTATTCATATTTTTTCACACTCCTTACAATAATGGGGCTCGTCTGCAGACTTGCTTCTTTCTGTGTTCCCCCATACATAATAAACTCCCTGAGAACTGATACCATATCTGTTGATCACTACTGAACATCCAAGGTCTAGAACAATGCCCAGCACACAACAGGCATTCCACAAACATCTGCTGAATAAGAAAGTCAAGAAAAGTTTAACGCAAGTGCCTATGATGCATGGAAACATGCGTCTAGCATGTAATACACACTATACGTAACTGTTAATGACGTATCAGTGTATCACTGTACCACTGACAGCAGTAAACATCACACCTCTCACCAGAAAACAGCAAATGTGGCTTCAGGGTCAATCTCATGAGCTCCAATAGTTACCTAAAACTTTTTTTTTTTTTTTTTAAGATTTTATTTATTTATTTGACAGACCAGAGATCACAAGTAGGCAGAGCAGCAGGCGGAGAGAGAGAGAGGGAAGCAGACTCCCTGCTGAGCAGAGAGCCCGATTCGGGGCTCGATTCCAGGACCCTAAGATCATGACCTGAGCCCAAGGCAGAGGCTTTAACCCACTGAACCCCTACCTAAAACTTTTAAAATACTGAGATGCTCTGATGTAATAATTCTGAGACTGGAGATTTACCAAAAACAACAACATCAACAACAAATATAATACAAAACAAAACAAAAACAAAAAACCCTAAACAGCTTTAACTGAAATATTGAAAAATTTATATATATATATATATATATATATATATATATATATATATATAAACAGTCTATTATGGAACTGAGCATCAAAATGAGAAGAATGATTACGTGAGCAATGAAGTTGTCACTGAACAGATATGTTATCAACCAACAAGCACGGACAGAGACTACAAGAGTATTCAGGGATGCTTACTACCTGACGGTAACTAGGACAAGTCAGGGTGTGACCATATACACCAGAAGGACAACCACAGCGATAAAGACAAAACAGTAACTGTATTTAACTCAAGAAATTATATTTTCCCCAGATTTTCAAAGATAAGCTCCCCTTCCTTTCAGGTGCAGAAAGCCAAATTTCCCATCACAGAGTCTGGAATCTCCAACTCAGTTACCTGCTTCCTGAAATACCCTCCACATGCATTTGTCATCTCTCTAAATATAAAATCTGGAAAACCACTCCTTGGTTGCAACCCTTGGAAAGCACCCCCAGAGCTGGCAGGACCCGCTTAAGTCCATTTCTGCCTGGTCTTTAAGGCTCTTGAGAGTGCCCCAGCCTCCTGCCATCTCCCCTGGACACACAGGATCCTCCTCTCTCGGTTCCCCGTCTTCCGGGCCCTTGCTGAGACCGAAGACCTCTCACCTCTCTTCCCTTTAGGGTGGGGACTGGAGGACTGAGCTGCCACATACTTGGCTGCCTCCTTTTCATGTTTCTCCTCCCTACCCCAGCAGATATCACCAGCGATCTGCCTCTCTCCTCTGCCGGGAGGGTCCTCACTGCAGAATCAATCTCCTGTACCTGCACTCCCTCGCCCACGCACTCACTCCTTCCATCCCCTGAATTCCTACCATGCCCCAGGCACCCTTCTAGAGCCACCCTGTTGGGCAGAAACAGAACGCCAGACACGTGTACTTAGATTTTCTAGTAGCCACGTTTTAAAAAGGTTAAAAGAAACAGGTGAAATTAATTTTAATAATGTACATAAGCCAATACATCCAAAATCTCATTTCAACATATAATCAACATTAAAGAATTCATTAATGAGGTATTTCACATTTTCTTTTTGTACTAAGTCTTTGAAAGTGATGTGTATTTTACACATGCATTACATCTCCATTAAGACAAGCCTCTTCCAAGTGCTCAGGGGCCATCTCAGCTGGTGGCTACCACACGGGACAGCAGTTTCAGATGCTTGGGATACAGCACTGAACAGTCCAGAAGCCTGTTACTAGCAGCCATGCCCAGCACCACAGCCTGGGCCAAGAGCCCGTGATGCTTGCTTGTTTGCCCAGAGGCCCTGGCTTCTGACCCTGTTTTAGGCCCTTCTCAGCACAATGGGCGGATGGATCGTTTATAAAAGCTCAATCATATCCCATCAGTTCTCTGTCTGAAACCCTTCAATAGCTCCCCTTTCACAGAGTAAACGATGACTTGCTATGTAAGGTGACAGATATTAGCTAGATTTGTTGTGATGCTCATTTCACCAAGGTCAGGTACATCTGCAACTAACAGAACGTTTTATGTCAATTACACCTCAGTCAACGAAAGGAAAAAGAAAACAACATCTCCGCAAAGACATGAAGACCATATAAAGGACCCACTGTGTGCTGTTCTGCCATCCTGTTCCGCCTCTGTCCTATCCGCCTGGCTCACGCTACCACTCCAGTTCATTCTCTGCTGCTCCTCCGTCTCACAGGCTCACCCCTGCTCTCAGCCTCTATCTTGGCTCTCCCCAGGGCCTGGAACAGCCTCCTTTGGACCAGCTTCCTCCACCTCCTTCAAGGCTGCTCCAATGTCAGCTTCTGGACGGAGCGTGCCCCACCAGCCAACTTAACACTGCAGCACACCCCAGGCCTCCAGACCCTCACCTGCTCTACCCGCTGCCTTAAAACACATTATCCTCTAAAGCACTATTAACAGGACACCTGGGTGGCTCAGTCAATAAGTGTCTGCCTTCCTTCAGGTCATGATCTCGGGGGTCCTGGGATGGAGTCCTGCATCGGGCTCCCTGCTCAGTGGGGAGTCTGCTTTATTTACCTGAGACAGAGAGAAAGCAAAAGAGAGAGAGAGCGTGAGCAAGCAGAGGGAGCAGCAGAGGAGAGCGACAGGCAGGTTCTCCACTGAGCAGGGAGACCCACATGGGGCTTGATCCCAGGATCCGGGGATCATGACCAGAGCCACCAAAGGCAGACGTTTCACTGACTGAGCCACCCAGGTGCCCTCAACATACGAATTTTGGAAGGATGTAAACATTCAGTCCATAACAAATACCATGGAGAAAATAAATCTCAGCAGGGGAAATGAAAGAATACAAATATAGCAACTACCACTTATATAATAACTACCACATGCCAGGCCTGGTGCTAGGCACTTCACGCCCAGCGGGGCCAGAGTCACTCTGCACGAAGTGGGTGCAGTTTCTGCCTCCACCAGTTCCACATCTCCCTCTGAGGACCACCCTGCCCCACTGCGCGTCTTGGACTGGAAAGGACGCTAGAGGAAGGCAGGGATTTTTTTCTCTTTCCTTCCCTGCTGGATCTCCAGCAGTTAGAACAGTGCCTGGCACACAGCAACTGCTCAGCAAATGGACGAACAGATCCATCAGTCTTGAGCTGAGTAGCACAGTGACCAGGCAAAGGGAGTCCTAAAGAAAAATCAGTAACAACCGCTCTTCTGTCTTCGTCAAGAGCTTACTTCCTCTGTGCTAAGTGCTCCGCACCATCCCAGAGAGGGAAAAACCATTCTCCCTGCATCGAGCTGAGAGGTTAAGTCACCTGCAAAAACAGACTGAGGCCTGAGGGGTACCCCCCTACTTCCCTGTCTTTTTGGAGACCTGCTTCTGCAGCTTCCCTGATTGCTTATCTCTTTCTTACTTACAACAACCAGGCTTTCACTCAGATGCTTGCAAAGACCTCTAGTGAAGTCACTGCCATCTTGTCATCTGTGTCCACAGAATGTCACCTTTACATTAAAATGTATTCAGAAACCACTACTCCAAGCAGCCACAGGAAGTAATAAAAACCCAGTAATTGTAGCAGTGATATTAGCTAACTTCTACAGAGGGTTTACTATGAGCCCAGGCACTCTGCCGAATGCCTGCTGTTCATCCCCGATTTCCTCCTCACACCAACTTGTGAAGCAGGTGCTTTACTGTCCCCATTTTATAGATGACAAAACTGAGGCTTACAGAGGTGAAGTAACTTGCCCCCAAAATAACCCTCTTATAGGCATCACTACCTCTTAGAGGCATTACCCAGAGGCCTCCAGCAGCTACCTGGTTTCCTTCTCTTTCTTCAGTGTTCCTTCCCACTGGGCAAACCCTCCACTTCCCAACACTTTGGGCTGCTTCATCTCTAAGACAATGAAAATAGACTAGGGGCTGCTTGATTCCTTAAAAACAAAGCAGTCCTTGACAGTCACCTGATTCAGATGAGAACCAGGGCTGTGTTAGCCACCAGACAGGTGAAGCCCACCGGCCCCTCCTCACCCGGCCCCTCCTCACGCCACCCTCCCCTGCTCTCAAGCAGCTCACGGTTAAGAAGGGAGGAAGAGGCAGGTAAAGAAGGAATCCTGGGGCTCAGATTACCCACCAGACACCAGCAAAACAACATCCTCTACCTTCACCCCCCCAACACACAAAAAGAGGAAGAGAAAATAAAGGAAAGACAAGTCAGAATTCTGCCACCAAAAATGACTGAGACCATTTTGGCCTCATGAATCTAAGTCTCCCGTTTTATGACCCACAGTGTCGTTGTTTTTACCGACAGGGTTGAGAGAGGGGCTACGACAATCTTTGGATGGAAGGTTTGGAAGCTACTGCAGCTGCACACATGCAGGATAAAGGCAAGGGCTCCGAGCAGTTGCGGGGAATGTGCAGGAAGGGGAAGATTTGCTCAAAGAGCCTATCTCCCATCTGCTGTGGATGTTGATGGTCATTAAATGCCGGTTACGAAGTCAGGCAGGGTGCCTGGTTGTGGCACTTTACAAATACTCACAGATTCTGCACCATGTCTGAGCTTCCTGTCCGGGCTCCGGGAGGCCTTTGCTCCCCAGGCTCTGGGGCCAGAGCTCTGCAGACACTAAAGGCCTGTCTGAGGCTCCGTGGCCCCACTCAGAGCAGCTCGATCCAAGGGGTAGAAGAGGCAGGCAGCCAGAGCCAGAGGTGTCTTTGTACAAGATGTCAGGATTGGGGCACCTGGGTGGCTCAGTCATTATGCGGCTGCCTTTGACTCAAGTTATGATCCCAGGGTCCTGGGTTCCAGCCTTGTAATCAGGCTCCCTGCTCAGCAGGACGCCTGCTTCTCTCCCCTACCCCCACTCTCTCTGCTTGTGCTCCCTCTCTGGCTGTCTCTCTGTAAAATAAATAAAATAAAATAAAATAAAATAAAAAAGATGTCAGGATTTCTATCCTGCCTGAGTCCTGCTGTTCTTGGTCAAAAAGCATCCTTTGCATATTCTTTTTTTTTTTTTTAAGATTTTATTTATTTATTTGACAGACAGAGCTCACAAGTAGGCAGAGAGGCAGGCAGAGAAAGAGGAGGAAGCAGGCTCCCCCCGTGTAGCAGAGAGCCTGATGTGGGGGCTTGATCCCAGGACCCCTGGATCATGACCCAAGCCGAAGGCAGATGCTTAACCCGCTGAGCCACCCAGGCGCCCCATTCTTTGCATATTCTTAATTTCACTGTCCTCTTACTTCTGGGAGCAGGCCCTGGGCCAAATCCTGACGGCTGTGTTAGTTCCCACCTGTGTGACCTTGAGGCTACTTTCAACCACTCTGAGCTGTGGGTTCCTCACCTACAAAATTCTGGTAATAGTGATAATTTTATATGATCACTGGGAGATTAAGTGAGATAATATATTTAAAGCCTTTAAAACTGATGCTGGCCCATGATAAGAACCTCATCATTGCTAGATACTTTATTATAATTGCCTGGTGAGGTTGTAAGGCGTATACAATCCAAAGAACATGCTTGGCATAATATACAATTTCCTGTTATTATAGGAACTACTATCATCATTATTATTTATTATTATTACTATTGTTATTAGTTCCTTAGATTAATTGGAGAAACAGAAGAGTCGGAGGAGGCACCTATCAGAGAACCATCTGAGCTGCATTCTCCAGTAGGCCGAAAATTTCTGAGGCTTACTAGGTAACTATAGAAGTGGCCATCAGTGGGGCTTATCGATGTTGCTCTGTTGGCGCCCTGGATCCAGGGCTCCTTACAGACCCGGGATACAGAACAAGGGAGTCCTGGTCTCTTAAAGAGATCACAAACCAGCATCAGGAGAGAAGGAAAAAAAAAAAAACAAATGCAAAGAGAGTGATGTGTCTACAGCCAGCTGTGAAAGGGAATGCAAAATAAAAGGCCCAAGCATCCAGGAGGGCATCTGACAAAGAAGAGCTACAGTCAAGTACAGCCTTTAATAGGCCCATGCCACATCGCCAGACAATTCGTTCCGGCAACTATCCAAGGTCCTCGACTTCCTCAGAAAAGGGCTGATCTGCCATTGGTCTGGCCAAATTCAGGGATATGAACACAAAGAAGAAGAAAGCAGGAAGGGGTGTCTTATCGTCCAGGAGACTCTTGAGCTGAGCTGTTGGAGAAAAGTGTCCACCCCAGACAGGCAGAAGGTTCCAACCCCAGCCAGCCTGCCTGCCAGCCATTCAAGAAGAAAAAAGAAGCTAAAGCCCATGGGATTGACTGGATGTGGACACGGAGAATTCCTCCGGTGTTTAGACCAGCAATCACAGAGACCAGTGGGGGTCGGAGATCTCAGAACGGAGAAAAAGAACTCCCTCCTTCTAAGCCAAAAAAGCTCCAGCCAGGGACAGAAAGAGCACACCAGACAGCATGGAGGAGGGAGGGAGGGAGGGGAGAGGGAGGAAGAGAGGGGAAAGGCCGAAAAAGCAAGCTGATTTGTCTACTCTTCCAGAGAAGCCTGGCTTATGCAGGATTCTGCACTCAGAGTAGGTAAAGCCACAGCAATAAACAGGACCCTTCACCAGACCAAACTACAATGTGACCACATAATAAATCCCCTCTGGGAATTCAATGGGTGCAGCATTATGGTCGCCCCTGGACCCAGGCAGCCTTTCTCCATCACCAGACCCACACGAGGAATTCCAGTTGGGCCCTCTGCCAACAGCTCAGACCACGAGGCCGTCCTCACCTCTAAGATGTAACTGCCCTCCAGTCGTGGAGACCGGGCCACGAGGCTTTGCCCAGCCAGCCATTCTGTTTGTCCTTCTGCTGCTTCCAAGGTTTTTCTCCAAGTAAATCTTTCAGGAAGTTCCACTCAGGGTTCAGAGGATCCACACAAGTACCTTTTCCACTGGTTAGAGTTTTAGAAAGATTTGCTGTGACCACAGGACTGTGTCAAATGAACAAGCCTCAACTTGTCAAGGCCAGTATGCAAAATAGGTCTGCAACATCCTATGACTAACAGCAGAGAAGATACAGTCCCTGTCCTCCAGGCCCCCGCCCACCCACCACACACAAACACACGTTTTTCTCCAGGCTTTGCTTCCTCCAGCAGCAAAACAGCTCCAGGAGGCAGGGCTCACAGTGGTGGAGTGGGCCAGCGGGGGTTGCCAGCCTCCCTTTGGAAAACACAAGACCAGAAAAGAAAACCAAAACTTCACCCTCTACTCCCTAAAAACCCTCGCAAGTGAGTTCCCCTCTTCTCTCATCTTCTGGAAGGGCCTGAAGCCAGGGACTCCCGTGAACAGAAGAATATTCCATGCTTACAGAGTATCAGGAAAATTCATAGTGTATCCGGGCACCGGACACATGCAGCCTCATGGCTGCCCTTCCTGAAAGTCAATAACCACCCCCAACACTAGCAAGAATAAGAGCATGTTAGTCTAAGGACAGTAAACACAATTATACCAACAAGCCATCCAAAAAGAATGACCATGAGAAGGGTGTGGGGACACCCAGCAAATCTGTAAATGCAATGCAAAAGCAGAGAAAAGTTTCCAAAAGCAGTTTCTGGGTTTTTGAAAATCATCTGGTGGGGGAAGATAATGGTCAAAGGATGGAGGCAGCATCATATGCTTCACAGGCCGCCAGCTTCTCAAAAGGGTCCTCCAAACCCTATCTGCGACCCCAAATCGGTACTGATTGGAGGAGCTCTATTTTTAGGTGTTCGGTAACAATATACCTTCCATCAAGTGCACAAACCCGGAATTATCTCGTGCATGCATTGTCCATTTGATGTCCCCCCACCAACGCCCAAACTCACGGCCACTCTCCAGTCTGGTGATGAGGAAAGTGCGCGGTTAACAAGCACACCTCCGAATCCCAAAGCCCCTCTCCTCCGTCCAACTACTCTCTGCGCATCCCAACTCGCCAGGCCTAGGCTTGCGAGTTCCCAGAAACGCAGAGGGCGAAATTCTAACTTACTGGAAGGTGGATCCCGCTGTGTCTCGGCAGGTCGCCGGGGCTGCCAACACCCTCTCCGCGTGGAAATCCGCTCGCGGCCCCGGGGGATGGCGGGGTCCGTCCCTGCGCGCGGCCCCTCGCTGCCGGTCCGGGTCCCGGCCGCCCCGAGCCTGCCCAGCCCGCGGGCCCATGTGCTCGGCGGCCGCACGCGCTCTGCCCGCTGGAGCGCGGGGCTGGCGGGCCGCCCGTGACGTCACGGCGGCTCGCGCTCGGGCCGCGGGGGAGGGGGAAGCGCGCGCCGCCCGGCCGGCCGCGTGCGTCCCCGGTCCCCGCGCGCCCGGTGCTCGCGGGCCCCGGCTCCTACCCGCCCCGCGCGCCCCTCCGCCCGCCGCCGGGGCAGCGCGAGTCGCCCAGCGGCCGAGGGCTGCGCGAGGAGGCGGGGCGGGCCTCGGCTGCGGAGGACCCAGGAGACGCTGGGCGGGGGGAGGGGAGCGGGACGCTGGGTACCCAGAGAGAGGGTGGGGGGGAGCGCTCGGCCCCGGCGGGGCGTCCCGGCTGCACTGGCGCCCGGGCCGGAGCGAACCCGCGCGAACCCTGCGGGGATGCCCGCACGCTGGAGCGCCGCGATTTCCGCACTCCCGCTCCCAGCCTTCCTCCCCATCCTGGCGCTCTGGAAGCAGGGAGTCTTCCCACTTGCCGGATGGGGAAGGTGAGGTCTGTGAAATAGAAGGACCAAGATGCCCTGAAAGGGGACGGGAGACCCCTGTCTCAGCTCCATCCCTAGCGATCCGAGCGCCTCCGTGGGTACCACCCAGCATCCGCGGGCCTGGCGAGGAGGGCACACGCACCTCCCCACCTTCTTGGATCTCCTTCTCCTTCCCCAAAGGCTGAGGTTGGCAACCCCCCCCCCCACCACCACCACCACCTCCCCGTAGAGAGCCGCTGTCTGCACCGTTCCCTCCACCATAAAGTATGACAGTCCCCCACCCCCACCCCCCAGTGCCCAATAGTCCCTCCGAAGGAACTCCGGAGCGCAGGCCTTTTTGTTTTCTCCTCGTTATCCCCGGACTGGACCGATGCAAGGAGCAGTCTCTTTTCAGTTGATCATTTATTGAGCACCTACGGGGAGCCGAAGCCCTGCGAGGTGACGGGGAGAGTCTCAAAGACCAGTTGGGCACAGACCATGGAAGGTCACAGTCCGGTGAAAAGATGGACGCAAGTAGGTGATTTCGGTATTATGGAAGCTAAGGCTTCCCCCGTCTCTCCACCCAATGCCTATCCTGTATCATTTCTACCCACACACTCCTCCCTCCCTCTCGTGTCATATTGTTCTATTTCCATAGCTTCTTCCCGACGTGAAGCGTTCTCCTCTCTTGGAAAAGGAAAAAAACAATGTTCCGTTGATGCTTGCAGACTTCCCGCTACACATACCCGTTTATAATCACGAAACAGTGATTTGGGCCTGGCGCCTTTGGGAGCTGGACGCGTGTCCAGGCTGTGGTGGTCAAACTTCTGCACCCATCCTGTAGGAGCTGTGCGAACTTAGCCCTCTGATTGCCTAAATATTCTCCCAGGAACCAAGGTCATCACCGGGGAGGGGGCGGGGGGGGGGGGCAATAGTTGCCTGCTGGATGCTCCCAGGCCTCGGGAGACCCAGCTTCTAAAGGCAACCTCAATTCCCTTCCCGGGTCAGGACTGTGGCTACAGATCCTTCCCTTTGCTGCCTACCCTGGGGCCTCTCTGGGCTGAAAAGACACCTTGCCCTAGGACTCCTTCAGCCTTGACCTTGACTCTGTGTGCCCTCTCTGAATACCCAATACACTAATCCTGGGCTCACAATTTTCCTTTTTGAAAATTCTTCTTTAAAATAAAAAAAAATTGTTTTTTTCAGAAAAATACAAAATATTTCAATATCCCTACTTTAAAAAATTAACTTTTTAATTTTTTTATTTAAATTGAATTTAATTTACATATCCTGTATTATTAGTTACAGAGGTAGAATTTAGTGATTCAACAATTACATACGACACCCACAAAATTAACTATCTTTTACATTTTGGTAAATTTGCCCCCAATTTTTTTTTAATCATTTGTTTTTGCAAAAGTGGTACAGAATATGTGCATTGTAAAAAATTGAAACTAATGCAAGATAATACAGTAAATAAAAGGAAACCAAAACTTTAGCAGCTAGAAATAATTTTCATGAATAGTAGATAAAATCCCAGACATTTATCTTTTATGATATATATATATATAAAATAAAAAAGCAGGGTTGACAGAAGAATAGATAGATTTAAAAAAAAATCTATTGCAAAATATTAATACCTTAAAGTTGCTGTTTTCAAATTTAAGGTATTTTACTTCCTCTTAATAGAAGAAAGGGAAGCTGATAGGAAGCTGAAAGAATTACTGGAACATTGTCAATGTTTCTTTACCCCATGAGAGATGTTTTTCCTAAATAATTCTACAAAGGTTCAGAAAAGCAATGGTGAAAAACGAGAAGAGAGTGAATCCGGGTCTCTCCATTTTACAGAGCAGGCAAATCCAGGACGTCAGCACATTTCCTCTCACCTTCCCTGACTTCGCCTGCTTTATCTGTGCCGCTGATACTCCGTGGCCTCCCTCTAATTTAGAACTGTGATGCTCCATGGCCGGTTAGTCTTGGGTCTATAATTAAATAATCTCATGCTCACGTCCAGTCCTTTGCTTTTCCACATCCGCTTCCTCGTCTACAAAATCATCCACTTGTTTATCACACACTACAGAGCTCCTAGTGTGTGCCTGGCACGCCCTAGTCCCCGGGACTCTAAAGCAAGGTCCCTGCTCTCCAAGGGCTTAGGTTCCAGTAAGAAGAGGTGGACAAAGAAGCCAGTAACCAAGACAGTTTCAGCAGCGATAAATGCTACTGAGACAGAACAGCTAGGTGAAAAGCGGAGAGGGAAGAGGAGGGGAACTGACTCTAGATAGGAATCTGACCAAGAGGCCAGATGTGCAGACTGGAGAACGTGCCCCTGGCCTGGGGAATAGTTAAGAGCAAAGGCCCGGAGCCACAGGAAAACAGGATCATCAATCATTTCACAAAGGCTGTCGAGTCAGACAGGGAAACAGTGGCCGGCGGTCATCCTTTTCTATCAGGTCAGGAGTCACGTGTCTTCAGCTCGTCCTTCTCTCCCAGCACACACTCTGTAAATACAGGGAGCCCCCAGGAGTGAATGAATGCACGGCCATCCTGGGTCTTGAGATAGGATGAGAGGGCAAAGTGCCAGGTGCAGCAGAAGCACAGAGGGGAGCATCTATTTGGCACAGGCTGAGAAGACTCCCTAGGGAAAGTGGTTACTGAGGCAAAATTTGAAAAACAGATTAGAGTTGCCAGTCCAGACGAGGAGGAGAATTGAGGGCATTTAAGCAAAGGAAAAGACAAGTACACTTATGGGTTGGACAAACTATAAGCGATTGGCTACGGCCAGAGGATAAAATCACTGTTGGAGTGGAGACCTGGGTAGCTCAATCAGTTGAGTGTCCAACTCTTTTTTTTTTTTTCTTTTAAGATTTATTTGTTTATTTATTTATTTGTCAGAGAGAGGAAAAGCACAAAGAGGGGAGCAGCAGGCAGAGGGAGAAGCAGACTCCCTCTGAGCAAGGAGCCTGCTGTGGGACTCGATCCCAAAACCCTGGGATCATGACCTGAGCTGAATGAAGGCAGACACTTCACCAGCTGAGCCATCCAGGCATCCCTGAGCGCCCACCTCTTGACTTCAGCCCAGATCATAATCTCAGAGACCTGAGATTGAGCCCCACAAGTTCATAGCCTGCTTAAGATTCTTTCTCTCCCTCTCCTTCTCCCCCAACCCCCCCCCATCTCTAAAAACAAAACAAAACACTGTTGGTAAAGTGTGAAAAGGCAGTGAAGACAGAGAAGGGTACACCAGATTCTGAGGAGCCTTGAGTGTCCTTAAGAAAAGGGAAAGCCCCCAAGGACCTTTGACCAGGCCTGAGACACAGCCTGTCTCCCTGGGTGGACAGACCACACTCGCTGTCCTTCAGAGAACAGATTTCAGGGGGCACCTGACCAGAAGCAAAGACAGAGATTAGGAGGTAGCAGCAAAAATCCCAATGAGGAAAGGATAAAATCCTGGATCAGAGCAGTTGCCTTCGGAATGGAGAGGAAGGGATAAATGCAGAAGAACATTTAGGAAGATAAACCCATTAGATGAAGCAGTTGGGGGAGAAGGGGGAGGGAAGGAGGAATCACGGGGGAGGGCAAGGTTTCTGGGTTTGGTAGGAGGGGGCTGATGGTCCGTTAATTCCGATGGGTCATACGCGGAACGGATGCAGATTTGAGTGGGGAATTGGGGTGCCCTCGGTTGGGGACTGGTTGACTTAAACGAACCTTTGGGTCTTCCGAGTGAATGTCTTCCACATTCATGGAAGGAGTCTTGGCAGGAGGTAGACATTGAGCAGTCACCAACATATAGAACAGTGGCTGATGCGTTGGACAGGAATGAGCTCACCCAGGCAGGAAGTGTGTTTAGTGGGAGGACCAGGGATAGAACACTGAGGAATGAGCATTTATGGGGCAGAAAAAGATAGAGGCTGCTTCTGTTCAGAAAGCTCTCTGTAAATCTGTGATTTGAGGTTTGGTCCTCTGCCTTCTGCCCAACTCCACAGCCCCGGACGGTCCTTAAGACAGAACCACCCCTTTGCTGAGGCATGAGACCCCTGAGTTCTCTTCTCGACGTCTGTCCAGTGATTAGGGTCATTAGGCTCACCCATCTATATCCTTCATGCTCACAGCCTTTGCTCTGGAATAGGCTTTTCTCCCTTCCTTCTGGATTCTGCAACAACCCATCTGGTCCCTCTGACTTCACATCTCTGTGCGTTGATAGGCTCCAAGTAGTGTCTGTGGATCTGCTTTATGAAAACCAGGTTTTCTCTGCCCTTGCCCCAGCTGCTTACTATCTAATTGTCCCATCTCCTTAGCTTTTCCTCTTTCCTAGAATATTCATCTTTAGAGCTCAGCTGTGCTCTGTTTTTTAGCCCCTGTGTCTAGATTTCTGTGTCCTCTTCCCCAAGGCACAGAGATCTACCAGCCTGTGTCTCCTGCTTGTAGGACTCACGCTTATGCTGGCCCCAACCCTGACTGGCAACCTCCAATAGCTGGTGAACAGCTTTTGAACAGCCCTCAGGAAGAGACTCTGCTATAATAACACTATTCACCAAGTCAGACCAGCAAGCTGACCCAGAAAGCTCATCGTCTTGCCAAAGCTCAGACAATCGGCAAGTGGCAGAGCCAGGATTTGACACTGAGCGGACTTACCTGGGTCTCCTACAGCTCAGCTGCCCCCAGAGGAAACGAAGCCAGGACTGGCTGTATTTTAGGCAACAGAGACAAAGCCAGTAGACTCTCAGTTCACCAACACTTCTAGAACCACACTGATCCTCCCTCTACATGGAGCCCTAGAAAGAATGTGTGATTTGAGGTCAGACAGACCTTGGTTGGAATCCAGTAGCTTCAATGATACTCTAGATGACTGACTTAATCAAAGTCTCAGATTTAAAAAAATTTACTATTTTTAAATATTATTATTTTATTATTTTTAATTTATTTTAATTTTATTCATTTTTGAATTTATTTTTCAAGGTTTTATTTATTTCTTTGAGAGAAAGAGCACATGCCAGAGCCAGGGAAGGAGCAAAGGAAGAGGGGGAGGGACAAGCAGACTCTACGCTAGCAAGGAGCCCAACGTGGGGCTTGATCCCAGGACCCTGACCCAAAAACCAAGAGTCAGATGTTTAACCAGGCACCCCTAAACTTATTTTTTTAATTGTGGTACAATCGACTTAACATAAAATTTACCCTTTTAACCATTTTTAAGTGTCCCATTCAGTGGCATTAAGCACATTCACATTGTAGTGAAACCATCAGCATCTCCCAAGCCCTTTTGCACTTAAAAAACTGGAATTTTATAGTCATCAAGCGCTAACTCCCCATTCCCTGCTCCCTCTGACACTGGGAACCACCAAACTACCTTCTGTATCTGTGAATTTGATGACTCTGCGTATCTCATATACGTGAAATCATACAATGCTGCTATGTATATGGTGTGTAACTATCTCTTTAAGACCCTGCTTTCAACTCTTTAGGTATCTATCCAAAAGTTCTGGATCATATGGCAGTTCTGGTTTTAATTTTTTAAAAATTAAAGGATCAGATGTCTTAAATGAACTTTTATTTTTGAATAATACTAGATTTTGAGAAAACTTGTGAAATAGTACAGAGATTTCTTGTATATCCCTCACCCACGCCCTATTATTATTAACATTATACATTATCGTGGTACATTTGTAAAAACTAAGAAAACAACATTTGTACCTTCCTATTAACCAAACTCCAGATTTTATATGAATTCCAACAGTTTTTCCTTTAATATGCTTTCCTGACTCAAGGATCCCATCTCCAATACCACGTTCCATTTCTCTTTAGTCTCTTGTCATCTATGACAGTTTCTTAGATGTTTCTTGTTATTCGTGACATTGCCAGTGTTGACGATCATTGGTCCAGAATTTCATTTTGGTTTATCTGACATTTTCCTGATGATTAACAATGTCTCAGTTTTTCATTAGTAAAATGGGAACTAAGATGCTATTCTACATGTTATCTGTAATGAAAAGATCTATCCCAGCTGTAGACTTTGCTGCACCAACATTAACCTCTGGATCTCCTGCGACACTAAATCCAACCACTTTTTTAGAATCTTATGAACTTTGATCAAAACAGACCACTTAACTGCATTTGAATTCAGTAGTTTAAAACCCTTCTTAGCAGAGCAATGTAAATCGATCCTGCAATGTTATATCACCTCACACCTACTAGAATGGCTATCATCAAAAAGACAAGAGATGCTGGTGAAGATGTGGAGAAAAGGGAACATTTGTGCATTATTGTTTTTAAAGATTGCGCTTATTTAATTGGCAGAGTTCACAAGTTGGAAGAAAGGCAGGCAGAGACAGAGTGTGGGGGAGCAGATTCCCTGCTGAGCAGAGAGCCCTATGTGGGGCTCGATCCCAGGACTCTCAGATCATGACCTGAGCCAAAGGCAGAGACTTAACCCACTGAGCCACCCAAGCGCCTCAACCTTTGTGCATTATTGACAGGAATGTAAATTGGTTGTATGGGAAAGAGTATGAGGTTTCTTCAAAAAGTAAAAATAAAACCACTATATAATTCAGTAATTCCACTTTTGGCTGTCTAACCATAAGAAATGAAAACGGAATATTGAAAGAGATCTCTGCACCCTCGTGTTCATTGCAGTATTCTTCACAACAGCCACGGTGAGGAGAGAGCTTAAGAGTCTATCAATGGATGAGTGGATAAAGAAGATGTCAGGGCGCCTGGGTGGCTCAGTGGGTTAAGCTGCTGTCTTCAGCTCAGATCATGATCTCAGGTCCTGGGATCAAGTCCCACGTCAGACTTTCTGCTCGGTGGGGAGCCTGCTATCCTCTCTCTCTCTGCCTGCCTCTCTGCCTACCTGTGATCTCTCTTTCTGTCAAATAAACAAATAAAATCTTTAAAAAAAAAAAAAAAGAAGAAGATGTCACACACACACACACACACACACACACACACACACACTGGAATGTTATTCAACCATGAGAAATAAATCCTGCCATTTGCAACAATAATGGATAAACCATGAGGCCGATTACTCCAAGTGAGATAAGTCAGATAGAGAAAGAGAAATATTGTATAATATCACTTACAAGTAGCATTTGAAAAGGCTGAACTCCTAGAAACTAAGAGTAGAGTGGGGGTTACCAGGAGTCGGGGGTGGGAGAATTGGGGAGATGCTGGTCAAAGGGTACAAACTACAATTAGAAGATGAGTAAGTTCTGAGCATCTGAAGCACAACATTGTGATTATAATTAACAATACGGTATTATATTCTTGAAAGTTGCTAAGAGACTGTATCTTATGTTTTCTTACCACAAAAAAGAAATGATAATTATTGGAACTGATGGAGATGTTAGCCAACACCAGGGTGGTGACCACATTGCAATATACAAGTTGTCAAGTCAACACATTATACACTTTACGCTTACACAGTGTTTTATGTAAATTATATCTCAATTTAAAATAGACACTGGGAGGGGCACCTGGGTGACTTAGTCAGTGAAGCATCTGCCTTCAGCTCAGGTCATGATTGCAGTGTCCTGGGATGGAGACCCCTTTGGGCTTCCTGCTCTATGGGGCATATGCTTCTCCCTCTCCCTCTGCCTCTGCCCCTTGCTTGTGGGCTCTCTTCCAAGTAAATAAATAAAATCTTTTAAAAAAATAAAAAACAAACATATAATGGGAAGAATTTCCTCTTTCCTAAATTTCACCGAAGGATTTGTTTATGTAGGTGTTGAATCCCTCAGAAGACTCTTTGTCTGTATTTTGAGATAATAGCTAATCAATGAAAGTGAGGAGGAAATGTGTGCATTTATTTTCCTTCTGGAGAAGTAGTTGATTTAGGAGTTGGTTGAGAATAGGAGCTCTGGGGGCACCTGGGTGGCTCAGTGGGTTAAGCCGCTGCCTTCGGCTCAGGTCATGATCTCAGGATCCTGGAATCGAGTCCCGCATCGGGCTCTCTGCTCAGCGGGGAGCCTGCTTCCCTATCTCTCTCTCTCTCTGGCTGCCTCTCCGTCTACTTGTGATTTCTCTCTGTCAAATTAATAAATAAAATCTTTAAAAAAAAAAAAAAAAAGAGAATAGGAGCTCTGGAGTCAGATGAACCTGACTTTCAATCTTTCAGCTGCGTGACATTGGGCAGATCCCTTCAGGTCTCAGTGCTGCTATCTCTTCATCTGTAAAATGGGTCCAGTAAGGGTACCTACCTCACAGGATGGTTGAAAATGGAATGAAGCAATTCACAGGTAGCACCGGGCCTGGCCCTTTGTAAGTCCCTAAAACATATTAGGGCTTGTTATCCCGATACAAGTCATCACACAGGGCTCATTGAGTATCTTTATCGTGTTTGGGTTTTTTTCTGGTTAGTAATGTACAAATGAATATGTATTATAAAAAAATTGAAAGCATGGAAAAATGTGAAGAACATAAAAATTGTCCATCATGTCACTATCTGAGATACCTATTAACATTTTGACTTATATTATCTCAATCTTTCTTAAATACGTGCTAAATTTGAACATATAAATGCACATTTGTTTCATTTCTTCAAAGTTTAATATATCGTTTATGCTCCTTTGTAACCTGCTTAAACTCATCTTCATATCCTGATCATCACCTTATTCAATATTCATCTCTGGATTCAACATTTTTTAGTAAATATGCTTTTAAATCCTCGCTTCATCATGCACTAGGTGTCTATACCAGCATAACAGGTGTAGCCACTTCTCTCTCCCTGACTGGAGAGACTGCCAGCCAATTGTTCTTCATTATGTAGAGAATGCACGTTGAAACCCTGAAACATGAGTCCCGAGGGAACCCTCCACCTGTCCACCAGTCCCTTCCACCTGTTCCAAGTACTGGGGTAGACTTGTGATGTCATCGAGAAGGAGGGTTTTGGAAACTCCACCCGCTGGGAAATTGTTCTTCAGGAAGGTTTTACCTCTGAGCTGACAAGCCTCCTTCCTTGCACTCCCAACCGAAGTATCTAAATCTTTTCTTGGGGGAGAAACATTCCAGTTTAATGAAAAATAAACAAATGCACAGAAAGAAAGAAACTGCAAAAAAGAAGGAAAGAAAGAGTTGTGTCCCATTTTTGTTCTTACCGCATGTTGGATCACTACCAAGAATGAATACGCACATATGTTTACCAGCTTATTGCATGGTTTCGTGAGCATAGTTTTCTCAGACCCACTGCCTGTGTTTTTCTGGAGGTGTTCTTTGACTTTGTGGGATTTGTTTTCAAAATCACCTTCCTTTTGTCCTTCCTCCTTTCTTTCCTTCCTTCATCTCCTCTTTTTCTTCCTTCCTCCCTTCCTTCGTTTCTTCTAAAAGCAGCTCACTATAAAAAAAAAATCAACAAATATATCACCCAACAGAAATACCTTTGCTTAACTGTGTTATAGATATCCTTCTCAGACACACACTCACACACACACACACACACACACACACACACACACTCACACACCTGCATTTTCCTTCAGGAAAATAGAATCAAAGGATACCTCCTTTGCATTCTACTTTTGCCAGTTAATAACATACCATAATTGGCTTTCCACAACAGCACAAACATTTCAGCAACATTATTTTTTAATAATCTTGTAGCATTCCATTTTAAGTTTGTATCATATTTTACTTAACTGGTACCTTATTGCTGGAAATTCATCTCACTTGCAAATTTTCGTTATTAAACACAGTAATGCTACAAACATCCTTGTGACTAAATCTTTGCATGTGTCCTTAATGATTTCCTTAGGGTAAACTCTTAGAAGTGATTTGTGGCATATTAACACTTCATTTTCTGCAAGGAGTTCTCCATGATCTCTTACTTGCCTTTTCTTTTGGTTAGTAATAGGTTGTTTTATAGTCTTAATTTCAGTAAGTCCATATCTACCAGTTCTTGAATTTGGGGTGTGTTCCTCTTGGTTTTTTGTTGAGAAAGTTATTATTTACCTTGTGCTCACGCTCCGGGGGGGTGTGTTTTAGTTGTTGTCTCAGTATGTGTTGCACAGACCATGGCTCTGAGCCCGTCATTCTGTTTCCCTTCCTGGTGATCAATTCAGGAGTGGATCGGCTGATTCATTCCAGACAACAGAATGCGAAAGGCGAGCATTGAGTTACCCAAGGGAACAGGGAACCTGAAGCAAGATATCATTTCTCCTCCTAACTTAAAAAAGAAGAAGAAGAAGAAGAAGAAGAAGAAGAAGAAGAAGAAGAATGTGTTTCTTTGTTGTTGAGACAGTGGTTACCCACCGAAGTGCTTTCAGCTGCAGATAACAGAAAATGCACTACAAGTAGTTGAAACAAATAAGGGTTTATATTTCCTACTAACCCATAGTCGGGAGGCTATTCAGTATTGGTTCAGAGGCTCACTGGGGGCTCTCAGGTGGCTCTTGCCACCATGGGCATCACATGTGTGGCTCAAGCAGAGCAACGTGAAATGAACAGCGTCAGCCAGGCCTGTCCCTTTGACCAGAAAACATAAATGTCTTCCCAGCTGCCGTTGTTGGACCTCTAGTCTCATGGACTGGAACTGTCACGTGGCTTCAGCTGATGGAGAGTGAGGCTGTGAAGGCGAGCATTGGGTTTCTCCAACCTCGGTAGCAAAGGCAGCCAAGTAGGAAGGAATTAGGAACTGGGTTACGTTAACCAACTAGCAGAGTTTGCCTCAGCCAGTCTGAGCTGAGGTTTCTGTTGTTCGGAAAACATCTTCCATAGAAGACCTGATTTTTTTTTCTCTTTCCAGTTGTTTTAACAAGTTTCCCCTTTTACTCCCAAACTCCTTAATCCATCTGAAATTTCACTTCATTAGATTCTAGAATTCTGAATCTCTCCTTGCAGGAGGGAATAGGAAACACACTAGTACCTTGGAATATGAAAACATACATAGCACAGCAAAACCTGCAAAGTAGTCTGGACGCTGATGTCCAGAAGTCTGTGCTGAAAAAACGGTCCCTGGTCTCACCTACCAGGTCAGAAGAACTCAAGGAGATCTGTTGCCAAATTTTGTCCTGGACGGGGTGATTTAGCATCCTCGGTCGAGAGTGTGATACTCCAGAGTTTTAAATTATAAGGTCTAATCCCTCACACTCAAGTTAGCAAGTTCCAAGCATAGGGAAATTTCTGTTTTAAAGCTGCAGCCCTTGACCCATGCACAAGTCAGATACCTCTCTCCTGTGAGAGGGTTTTCAAAGAAGATACCAGGTCTGAGACTCTGAAAATGACTAGAAGAAAAAAATCAGCTACTATTTATCAAGCACCTAATTGCAATTAGCTACAGTATATATGTATATATGTCATGTACGTATTTTCACAAAAAACAAACAAACAAACGAAACACCTCAATGCAGGATCCAGTGACGCAGATATGGGCTTTGTGCCAGAGAGAGCAGTTGGAATCTGCAACGAACCTTCACCAGTTATGCACGATGGGATAGGTCTGAGGCTCAGTTTCCTCATCTAAAATGAGTAAATTCACAGCATGTTTGTGGGAATATGATATATGATGAGATAAATTCTGAAGGCAGGCTCTGTCCACCTCACGTAATGTAACTACCCAGCCTCTATGTAACAATTCAAATTTTTTCTGAAGATTTTATTTATTTATTTGAGAGAGAGTGTGACAGAGCACAAGTGGGGGAGAGGTAGATGTGGGGCCTGATGTGGGGCTCAATCTTAGGATCTGGGATCATGAACCAAGGTAAAGGCAGCTGCTTAACTGACTGAGCCACCCAGACACCCAAGCAACTTAATTTTCTTAATAACACTTAATATTCTTTTTTTTTTAAGATTTTATTTATTTATTTGACAGAGAGAGATCACAAGTAGACAGAGAGGCAGGCAGAGAGAGAGAGAGAGAGAGGGAAGCAGGCTTCCTGCCGAGCAGAGAGCCCGATGCGGGACTCGATCCCAGGACCCTGAGATCATGACCTGAGCTGAAGGCAGCAGCTTAACCCACTGAGCCACCCCGGCGCCCAACACTTAATATTCTTAATCAGGGTATTTTCTTGATAGTACTACTTGAAATTTTCTTATTTGTTTATTTGTGTCTAGTGGCTATTCCCATTCCCCCTCACTGGAATGCGAACACCGAGGGGAAACCCTGTCTGTCTTGTTCATCTCTGTATTCCCAGAATGTAGTGCACAGCAGGTACTCAGTAAAACTTGCAGTATATTTGTAGAACAAAGACAGAGCCTAAGGTAGTTTCTCACACATAGTAAATACTTAATAATGCTCATTCCCTTTTATTCTTTCTCCAACACCCCAGGCAGTGGCACTGTTTTTAAAATAAGCCCCATGCTCAGCATCCAAGGCAGGGATCCAGTTCCAGCTTTGATGGCATATAACTGTGTGACTTTTGTAAAATGACTTCCCCTCTCTGTTCTGTTTCCTCCTCTCTATAATGGGAGGGTCCAAGGAGAGGGTCACTTCTAGCTGTCTCAGTTGGCAGCGTTGTGTTTCTGAATGAGTTGCAGCCTCTCTACATAAGGAAGGTCACGCAGTCTATCTTTCTTTTCCTGCCAAAGGAATGAGAACAGCTAATAGAAAGATCTGCCTCCACGGAACGTGGGCTAGATGAACGACGGCCCATGATCTGACTGCCATGGCTGAAGGAGAACTCAGAAACTGTCCAGAGCAACCCCCTGTTTGTGCAGGGGCTCTGAGAGGTGAAATTGACCTGCCCAAGGTCATGTCACTAATTGTAGGAGGAGACAGGAACAGAACCAGATTTCTTAACTCCCAAGATCTCTTCTGTCTCCAGAATACTTCCTTTTTCTGGCTATGCCCCTGCCTTCTAACTGTCCACTGACCCTCAACCCATTTAAATGCAGAGATATGACTTCTTTGCGGAGAAATTTGCAGTTCTCCAATGTGTGCAGTTAACGGCAGTTAGAAGAATGGTCTCATGTGAATTGTTACTGCTTGATTCATGACTAAATATTAACAAATCCCTTCTTGGTACATGTTGTCACTTTCCACCAAGCTTTCTCGGCTATCTGTCCAGCCCTGATTCATAGGGTCACTGTCTTCCTGCCTTTCTTGGCTCTTCCACACTTTATCCACTCTTAAGTCTAGACACATGGTCTCTCAGGCCCAAATAGTCCTACAGAAATGGAGTCTTTTCTTTATAGTGGCCGAGGTCTTTTCACTTGGGTCTCAGGTCAGAGAGGGTTATCTAGCACCTATGTCTTTCCAAACTTGCCGAGCATAAGAGATCAGTGCTGTGTGGCACATGATCACAAAAAAAGTTATCGACCACACAGCTCTTCAGCTTGCTGTATTTATTGCTTTATTTTTGAGAAAAGAGAATAATAACACCTGTTTCACAGAGTTATACAGTAGATTGAATGAGGCTTCATGGGTATAGGTTGTGTACAGTGACTGGCACATCATAAGCTCTTAATAAACATTTGTTGAGACTTATCTGTACTTGAACCCTTCACCTGTATACAGCTTTATTAGTATTTCTTGGGTTTCATGTGTAAAATTAATGGAACGGACCCAAGCGCAGGAATAAACAGGATTCACTCTTTGACCAGACTCTAGCCAGGTTACTGGGTGTCCCCTCCTCCACTGGCCCATAACCTTGGTCTATGAGGACTTGAGCAAACACTAACAGGGTTTCTCACAGCCCAAGGATACATCCTTAGGATGACCCTAATTCTGCTTAAGGAGCCTGACTGAGAAAAAATTCAAGGCTGCCCAGAGAAAGAACGGTTTCAGCCTGAAGATAGGGCCCCTGTCTCCCAACCTCTGTGGGAGGGAGAAGCCTAATTTCAGTAAGTAACCGCGAGCAAACCCAGAGGGGTGTCACATCACCAATGCCTTCCTGCTTTTTGTCATTTTTCCTCTCCCTGTCTCTGCTTGAGCCCTGCCCCCCTCCTTACTACTCCCTCATTCTCTTTTTAAGATGCCTGTTCGCCTGTGCACAAATCTGAAGGACATTTGGCTCTTACCCTACTGTCAGCAGCTACTGAATAAAATCTATGTCACTGTGGTAACTAAAGCCTGGCTGGGGCTCATCTTTGGCACTAACAGTCCAAGGTGGCCACTCACACAGTCATTCAGGACTCTATGCTGACAGCAGCTCTGCATCTTTAACATAAGCTTCTATGAGATCCTGGAGGTCACCGTTCCAGTAAGCCTAAATGGGAAAGGAGAATGGGAAAGTGACCTTCAGCTGGACCTGGAGTGGCTTGCTTCTCCTCCATACACGTTCCTTTTGCCAGAGCTCAATGACATACCATGGGCCAGAGAAAGAGCAAACAGCCTTGGCTGGTGGTCTCTGGCCCACATTCCAGTCAACTCTGTCCTACCCCTACCTGACTCCTCTTCAGTCTTCGAAAAGTGTTTTCCAACACTTTCAATATTGGAGCTTCAATATCTTCATGGAGTTCACCGCAAATTCACCATTTTCAGTAAGTGTGAAGGAGAGAAGCAGTTATTGAGCCTGAAACCCATGTCAGTGTATTAGTCAGCTTTTGCTGCAGCAACAAATGCCCCCAGATCATAGCTGATGACTTCTTTTCTTGCTGCTGTGCACTTTACCTGTGGCTATGTCCACCTCAGTTCAGGGTGTCTGCTTGTTCCCGGATCGGAGCTCATAGACAAGCCCAAATGGAAGCACCTTGTTCTCCCTGCAAAGTATGAGAGGAGGGAAGACATTTCCACCTTCGTCCATGTGTTTAAGATTCTGCTGGATTTGACATACATCACACTCCCTCACAGTCCGTCAGTTAAATTAACATGGCTAAGCCCAAAGTCAGTGGTCACAAAAGTATATTCTGAGAAGGAAGCAGGGCAAGAATGAGGAGAAAGTGACTAATGGTGAGCAAACAGTACAATCTATTAATCTCTCATAGTCAGATGCTCTGCACCCAAGATCTAATAAATATTATTTCACAATCCCAATTTTGCATTTGAGAAAATAGACCTCAGAGACATTCCTATTTGTCCAAGTTCTCAATAGATGATAAATAATAATAAAAATTCAACTTGAAGTCTCTTTCACTCCAAGACACATGTTCTTTTCTTGGTCCTCTCTTATTAGAGTCAGATCACAAGATGACTTGCTCAGTTTCTTGGCAAGATTATTTCTCTTCTCAGGAACCAGAGCAAAAATATGTCTGAGGGTCATTATATTCTTGTTCCCATTTCTCCTACCTTCCCCGTGTGTGTCTACAGTTCTCCAGTCCTTAATGAATGTGCCAAGATACCACCCTGTGTTTAAGATAAACACCTCCTCTGTGAAGCTGGGCCAGACACTCAAAGCCAGGCCTCTGGGTTGTCCTGTGCCTCATACAGATCTCCAGCTTGGCAATTACCACATTACATTAGGTGAATGTTCTGTTTGTTCCCATTTATAGCAACAATAGTTCTTAACTGTTTTTTAAAAATCTGTTTGAGGTTGGTAGTCATACGTCTCTCTGAGCAAATAATGAAGACTTACACTTCCTCCACTTTGGAAAAATGCACCTGTGCACATATGCAGGGACAGGTGCTTATAATCTCATGAGTGTGTGGATTCTCAGTGAACCATATCCACCATGGGCTGTGGGCTACACTTTTGTATCCCTGACACCTAGCACAGAGCTTAGAACCCTAAATAGGTCCTCAGTACATGTTAATATGTGGTTGGATAGGCACAGTAAGGAAGAAAGGATAGCAAAACTTACCCACAGCTTATTATGTGCCACACACTGTTCTAAGGGATTTTTGTGGGTTACCACAATGAAGTCTCACAACTTCTAAGGTAAACACTATTATTATTCTCATTCTATGGAAGAGGAAATTCAGGCACCAAAAACTTCAGTGGTTTGTTCAGGATCACTTAGCTAGGTCTAGACTCCATAAATATAACCATCAGATTATAAGAAAAATGCAACAAAACAGTTTAGAACATTTTAGCTGTTTTTCTTTTTAAACTTGAATTCAGTTGGTATCTTCTAGGTGCCAAGCCTCAGGCCAGGTGTCTCTAGCTCCAACTAGAGACTGATGTCCCCTTTCATTTGGGGTCCCAGGTAATCCAAACTGGGTGGAAGATCTTGTGAGCTTCTGTCCCACTGTAAGGTCCAGATTGAGCAATTCTTGGTCTAGAACCAGAAGCACAGGTTCTCTTAAATAGAAGCATTTCCTTATAAATGGCCAAGATTAATGGGGTTGGTTTATCATCTTTTTTAATGAATTAACATTAACCTTAAATATCATAGGCTGGTTGGACTGGCCCATCAAGGTATGGAGCCTTTGATGTCTTGATCAGCTTGGTTTATCTAGAACAAACAGAACCATGTGCCCATCTGTCATTAATCAAACACAAAGAAGCGATTGCTTTCAAATTATCATCACAGAATTTCCTGGCTACTGGGAAAATTGATATGATAAAGACAGCAGTTGTAGTTAGAAAGTGCCAGGAAAGAGGCCTCCTGAATCTTGCTCCAATTGTGTTATTGGCATAGATGCTTGCTGCCTCTGCCTCAGTTTCTTTTTCTTTATTAAGTTTTTCATTTTAATTCCAAAATATTGAATATACAGAGTTATATTGGTTTTAGGCATATAATATAGTGATTCAACAATTCCATGCATTACTCAGTGCTCATCATGGTAAGTGGTCTCTTAATCCCCCATCACTCATTTCACCCACCCTCCCACCCACCTGCCCTCTGGTAACCATCCATTTGTTCTCTATAGTTAAGAGTCTGTTTCTTGGTTTGTCTCTCTCTTTTTTTCCCCTTTGCTCATTTCTAGGTTCGCATTCTTTAAGTTGGTCATTTTTTTTGTTCCTTTTCCAACATTCTTTTCATCAGGGGATCATTTGCTTTGTGAGAGATGACTGTGAACATGCATTTTGAGAGAATTCCGTGCACCAGGAAGACTGTTATAATTATTATAAGCAGGATAACTTCCAATGTTTGGAGGATCCTTTGAAGACTTGGTCTCCAACACCCAAACTAATGAGAATCAAATAAGTCAAAGAAAGGTCCCACTGAAGGACCAACCGGCTTGTTCAGTGATATCATGTTGCTGGGTCTCAACTTCCCCAGAAATGTTAATCCAAGGGCAGCTGTTGGTGTTGGCTACAGCACAAATGCCTCCTTGCTTAGCTGGTAAGGCTGCTGGGAACTCTTGTAGGCCTCAGTTTCATATCAGTGAAATGGGAGAGCCACACAAGGTGATCACCAGACATTATAAAAAACTTAATAGTCTGTGAGTCTGTGGATTTATTTAGTGCCAAGCTTCAGCAATGTGTCAAGAGCTGTAATGAAAGATCTGAGAGGGGTGCCTGGGTAGCTCAGTGGGTTAAGCCTCTGCCTTCGGTCAAGACCTGCCCCAGATCATGATCTCAGGGTCCTGGGATCAAACCCCGCATCGGCTTCTCTGCTCAGCGGGGAGCCTGCTTCCCCCTCTCTCTCAGCCTGCCTCTCTGCCTACTTGTGATCTCTGTCAAATAAATAAATAAATAAATAATCTTAAAAGAAAGAAAGAAAGAACTGAGAAACTGACCTTTCTTTCTTTCTTTTTAAAATTCATTCAGCAAATCTGTATCGAGCATGGCTATATCCAGTGAAGAAAACAGATAAACATGCATGCCTTCATGGTGCTTATATTCTATACAGGGAGGCAGACACTAAGGAAGGTGAATGAGTGTATCAAAAAGGGATGAATACCAGAGAGAAAAACAAAGCAGGGTAGAGAATACAGGTTGAATTATGCCCTCCCTTCACATGTTGAATTCCTGATCTCTGGCACCTTAAAATGTGACCTTGTTTAGAAACAGAGCAATTGCAGGGGTGCCTAAGTGACTCAGCCAGTGAAGCGTCTACCTTCAGCTCAGGTCATGATTCCAGGCTCCTGGGACCGAGTTCCGCATTGGGCTCCATGATCAGAGGGAGAAGCAGAGAAGTCTGCTTCTCTCTCTCCCTGCCTCTCCCCTCTGCTTACTCTCTCCCTCTCTCTCTCTCTCTCTGTCAAATAAACAAATAAAATAATTTTAAAAAGCAATAGAGAAATTGTAGATGTAATTATTAAGATGAATTCATGCTGGAGTGGGATAGGCCCTAATCCAACATGACTACCATTCTTACAAAAAGGGGAGGTTTGGCCACAGACACATACTGGCAGAGAAGGCCATGCGGACACAAAGACAGAGATCAGGGTGATGTATCTCTAAGCTAAGGAACAAAAGGATTACCAGTGAAACCAGAAGCTGAGACGCATTATCTTTCAGAGCCTTCCAGAGAACACGGCCCTACCAATACCTCAGATTCTAGCCTCAGACTTCTAGCCTCCAGAACTGTGAGGCTTATGTTACAGCAGCCCTAACAAGCTAATACAGAGGGCTGACAAATTTAAATAGGATGCTAGAAGAAGACCTCACAGAGGAGGCAACATCACTGAAAGTCTTAAAGGTGGTGAGGGAGGGAGTCATGGGAATATCTGAGGTAAGAGTGTTTCAGGCAGAAGGAGGAGCAAGTGCAAAGGCCCTGAGATAAGAGCTTGTCCAGCATGTTTGCAGAATAGCAAAGATGCTGGTGTGACTAGTAGAGTTAACCAAAAGAGAGAAGAGCCAGGAGCTGAAATCTGGGAAGTAAAGGAGCACCACATTGTACAGAGCCCAGCTAATGGTAAGGAAGATGCAAGACAATATTCTACAAAATGCAAGCCAGGACATGATTGTGAGTGAGGAGTAATATGCTATGGCTTAGCTTTTAAAAGGGTGCCTCTGGTTGCTATACAGATGGGGGTCATAGGCCAAAGACCAATCATGTGGGCATCTTAGCTTGGACCAGGAAGGGTGCAGATGGGAATGGTAAGAAGTACCCAGATTATGGGCAGAAAACAGAGATGCACAGACATGCACGCATGCACACACACACTAAAAGTGTCTTGGAAAGACATCCATATATGGACTTCTAGCCCTGTGTCATTCTTTCCTCTTCCTGGTCCCTTTCCTAATTCCATTCGAATAAGGACAGTCTTGTGCTTGAGATAGAACTACACAAAACTGATAAAGGTTAAAAATATTAGCCATTTCAGATGGTTCAAACCCAAACCTTCTCCAAGAGCTAGCCACAGTTCCAGAGAAAAAGACAATGCTCCATTGTCGCAGGTGGAATTCTGAACATCCCAGTGGAACGTGAGCCTAAAATGCAAGGTAAGTTTGAGAAAAATTAGAGACAGTTTTATTTCTTGCACAGTGGGTAGTTATTGGACTGACACTTACACCACCATCACGTAGGGTTGTATCCTGCATTTCTCAGTCTCTGCACAGCTGCTGCACCTCAACTTCTGATTACCAGCCCAAGAGTTAGACCCAATGAGTCATGGCTGCCACCGTGAGAACGGATGCCCCAGGATACAGGACTCTTGGCCGTCATTACTCACTCAGAGTATTTTTACTTTTGTGGGCAGATCTGGAGTCCTACCTTGCTCTTTGTAACTGGTGTATGGTATTCTACATTATCTAGAATGTCACAACTTGTTTGACTACTGTTTAGGGATGAACAGGAAGGTTGTTTCCTTTTTTCCCACAATTATACACAACGTGGCAATGAACATCTTTGTGCACTTGGGTGAATGTTTCTTTAGGAAACTTTTCAATCATTTTTCTTCCTTTTCACCTATATACCATTTATTTTCCCTATTATTTTAATTGAGAAAATTTTCTAATATACAGAAAAACAAAAAAGAATAATATAGATCATATAGTGTCATCAATTATTAACATTTGACATATTTATCTACTTTGATAGCTGACCCATGTCCCTTCCCCTAAATGTTTCAGCATGCAACCCCAAACAGGACATTTTCTTACTCACAATACCGTATCCACACAACTAAACAATAATTGCATATTCAGATTTTTCCAGTTGTCCCTAAAATGTATTTTACAACTCTGCCTCTGTGTGTGTTTAAAAGATCTAATCAAGGACAGAGTCAGGGGTCTCTTCACCTGTAACAATCATCCTCATCTCTTTTCTTTCATGAACTTGATTTTTGAAGGGATCAGGCCACAGAGACTCCTATACCCCAGATTTGCCTTTGTTTGCAGGGCGGGGGGGATGTTCTTTCTCTAGCAAAACCCCTGTTAATCTACAAAGACTAATTCGAATGTCCTGAATTTAGTCTTTGTAAATCAAGTCAGCACCTGTCAAAATGATAATTTAGCTGGGCAGATTCACAGGGAACTGGGAGACCTGAATTCTAGGCCAGTGGTTCTCTACTGGGAGCACTTTTGCCCCCTAGGAAACATTTGGCAATGTCTAGAGAAAGAGTATGCTACTGACATTTGGTGACAGGAGGTCAAGGATGCTTCTAAATTCACCACATTGAACAAGACAGCCTCCCACAACAAAGAATTGCTTGGCTCAAAATGTTAATAGTGCTGGGGTTAAGAAACCCTGCCCTAATCTATCTATGACTCTGACATCAACTTGCTCTATGACATTGGGCAAGCGCCATCCTGTCTCTGGGTCCCTTTTGAGGGTTCTTTCTAGCCCCACCCAACCCGCTTAGAGAGAGGCAAGTTCTACTCTACTATGGGCATCTCTGCAACTGAGGCAGAATAGCTCAGGAATTTTCCATGCCAAAGCCTCCTGTTTGACTGACAGTAGGTCAGGTTCACATCCTCTCTTATCTCTAACATCCTCTTTCACACATTGCAGACAAACTATTTTGGGGCCAAGCCATACAGGACAGTTTGGAAAGACCCAACCACAAGACAAATGGGCTGTGGCTAAACAATGCCACACAGTGTTGCTTGTTTCTATTGAGTCTTATGATTGACCAAATAAGTGGATTATGAACTTATAAAAGAGAAGAACAATGTGAAAGCAACATATCAAGACATAGACACACTTCATTTATTCTTGTGAAAGGAGAAAAGGTGACCCAGACAATCTGAACATCACTCAACCCTGAATATCTGTTGAAGGTCTACCTGGAGATCACAACTGCCCTTGGTTTTGTGTCAGCTAGCCACTATGAAGTGAATATCTACTATGAAGCCATGTAGTCTACTGAGCATTTAAACATATAGTATTCATTTAATTTTTAAATCTTACAACTCTATGTCAACATTTTCTTTCCAAAAAATGGCTTCAACAAGATCTCCCATCTCATCAGCTTTTCTTACAGTACAACGTGGCACTCCTTGAACCAGGAGGCTCCCTCCGCTTGAACTAGGGGGGCTTGTCACTACAGTGGACATGACACTCTATGGCTCTGTGCCAGGTCATAAAAGGCAGTACAGCTTTCACCTGGAGCTCCCGGGACACTCACTCTTAGAACTGAGCCACCATATTTTGGAGAAACCCAAGAAACCTATGACAAAATCCATGTGAAGGAGAATCAGCAGTCTCAGACCACAGCCCCAGGTGAGTTCCCAGCTGGCACCAACCCACATACCAGCCCTGTGAGCGTGCCATCTTGAAATGGACGGCTCCCCCATCCATCCAGATGGATGGATCCAAACTTTGGATCCCCTAAACTACTTCAATTCACATTGCCTAGAGGAAAAATGAACTGTCCCTGCTCAATGCTGTCCAATTACAGATACATCAACCAAATAAATGATTGTTGCTATTTTAAGGCATTTTGTTTTAGGATGGTTTGTAATGCGAAAATGCAGGTTTCGATATCTTTATTTCACAGTTGAGAATGCTGAATTTCAGAGTGGCAAAACCAGAACTCAGACTCAGGGCAGCCTAGTTCCAAAACTTGTGCCTTTACCTACCACACCCTACTGTCCATTATGAATGAAATATAATCCCTGCTCCCAAGGAGTATAAACTCCAGTTGGGGAAATGGGACCTAAATTGTATGCATTAATAAAAAATTCAAGCTTACATTGCTTGTAGACAGAAAATATCAATCTTGGTATGTTATCTTGTGGGGAAAAAAAAAAAAATCCCAGAGGACATGTCATGTGTAACCACAAACATTTTGCAAGACCTTGAATGTCTCACAGTCAGAAATGATTGATAAAATATTATGCCAATAAAATCTGTCACTATGAACATGAGGTGACAACTTATACAAACGATCACAAAATCATATTAAACAACAAAAGCAAAACACAAAGTGAGGTGTGCACCCCATGCTCATGTCAACATACAGAACAGAAAAGAAAATCAGATGCGTTTAACTTCTCCTAAGTTCCTGGCACCGTATGTATTGTTCTTTAACTTCAGCTTTCTAAGAACTCTGTGAGGAAGTATAATCCTTGTCTCACAGATCCGGGAACTGAGGTTCAGGAGAGATTAAGTAACTTGCACAAAATCAAATAGCTACTACCTGGCCGAGCCCGCGATTGGACCAAAGTGGAGATGGGCAATTAAGCAAAAGTAGGGCAGAGAAGATGGGAGCAGATAGAGCATTGGGAATGAGATTTGATGAGGTCAAATGATTATTTTTGCCAACGGTTGCATTCACTCTTTCAGTGGAAGCAGACTTACCTTTCAGACCATAGTGTTAAGTCCATTAATATCAGCAAGTAATTGGGGAGCCTGCACGGCTCAGTTGATTAGGTGTCTGCTTTGGGCTCAGTTCATGATCTCTGGTCCTGGGATTGAGCCCCACGTCAGGCTCCCTGCTCAGTGGGCAGCTTGCTTCTCTCTCTGCCTCTGCTGCTCCCCCTGCTTATGGTTTCTCTCTCTGATAAATAAATAAAATCTTTAAAAAATAAAATAAATTAAAATCAGCAAGTAACTACTTAGCAGCTGCTGATCAACACTGGACCAAGCCTTGGGGTACAGAGATGAATATAACAACGGTACTAACCTGAAGGAATTCCTGGCTAACTGAACCTGTTACAGGCTCCATTCTTTATTTCTGGGGACACTCTAGGACATCTATGAGCAGGCGAACAGGTTGGAAGAGGAGACCAGTGATTGTAAACAATATTCTGACACCATTTGCAAAATGGGTGGTTCATGGGCAAAGAAATGAACAGTAAGTTCTTCAGACCCTTCTTCCTGTTTTGCCCTACAGGTGACTTAGACTTCCTCAGAGAAAGGGCTCTTCAAAGATCCAGGGCTGAAACAATGAGCAATCAAGTAAGCAAAAAACATAAAAATTGTCAGGATGTTCCCTGGGGAGGAGAAAAGGCAAAATATAAGACTCCCTCTCATTTGGATAGCACTCAACAGTTTTTGGAACTCTTTATGTGTATAATTAGGATAGCCAGGCTTCAGAATATGCCCCTACCCACACCCCGTAGTGATCTTCCCCTTCTTGTAGTCATACCTTTATGTGGTCCCCTCCATGGTGAATAGAGTTGGCCTCTGTTAATTCCTAGGATACTCAGGAAGGATTCGTGTGATTTCTGAGGCTAGGTCAGAAAAGACCTTGAGGTTTCTGCCTTGCCCCCTCTTGGAAAACTCGTTCTGGCGGACATCAGATGTCACATCAGGGGGACACTCAAGCAGCGCTGTGGAGAAGTCCATGTGACCAGGAACTGAGACCATTGTCAATAGCCAGCAGTAGTTAAGCCTTCAGATGATTACAGCTGGGGCACAAAATGGTGACTTCTTACAAAATCCTGAACCCAAACTATTCAGCTAAGTTGTCCCTGAAATTTTGACTCATGGGCACTTTTTGAGGTAATAGGCATTTATTGTTATTTTAAGCCACTAAGTTTGTGGGTAATTTGTTATACAGCAATAGCTAACTATTACAGGGCATGATCTCAGGGTCATGGCATCCTGGCAGTGGGCTCCATACTCAGTGTGAGTTTCTCTCTCCCCACTCCCCCTGCCCCTCCATTTAACCCTGCACTCTCTAGCTCTCTAAAATAAATTAATACATCTTAAAAAGAAGAAGGAGAAGATCCTCAAAGAAGGGTAAATGGCTCTCCCATTCTCTCAAGCTGGACTGCTTGTGTCCTTGCTCCCTGCTCTGAGCTGGGGGCTGAGAGACACCTGGCATTTCTTCTCATCCCTTGAAAATCAAAGAGCAGAAGGGCGAAGAGCTATTGCAGTTTCAACAATTGGAGGATAGGGTGGAATCAATAGTTTCCTTGAAATAGTGGACATGACTAGCATTCTAATATCAGGAAGTGGTGAAAGATGTCTTCTGAAATCATATACAGTTCAAATTATTAGTCTTTTGGATTTCTTTTAACTCTGGATTCCATCAGTCATGATGCCTACCAACTCTCAGGGGTTGAACAGGTAGAAAAAGATGGGAGGTTTATACCAGCAAGATAGGAAGTTGAGTCTAGACTACGACCTCGGTCATGACACAAGCTTAAAATGCGCTTTTTTTTTTTTATCATCAAGGAAAAGAAATTAACTCTCTACTTCTCTTCCATTCCTTTTCACCCCCTATGAGTGTGGTTTCACAGAAAGAACACAGAGTTTAGAGTCCCGGGTTATAATCCTGATGTGGTGTCACAACTGGAGATGTCACTGAAACCCTGAGTTTAGTTTGCTCCTCTGTAAAAGGAGTATATTGGTTTCCATTTCTCAGATTCTTGTGAAGACTTCATGACTTCATGTTCAGGGAAGAGGCTGACATGCGCTGGATAGGTGCCTAGTAAAACAGATTTTCGTTCCCTCTTTCTTCCACTACTGAAGGAGATCTTTATGACTGGGTTATATTCTATATTCCCTGAGAAAAAGGTAATTTCCAAGGGTTCTTGGATTACAGCTTTCCCCAGGCTTAAAGGAGACAAAATAAATAATGATCCCTTTCATATTTGTATATGTGGACATCTTGTGTGAGGCTGTGTATGTGCATGAACACATACAGGCATGCGCACACACTCACATGCACTCACACCCACTCACACCACACACACAGTAGTCACCAGTCAGAATATCCCTCAATAACCTGTCCCAGGACCAATGCCCTTTAGATGGATCCTAGCAAACAACTTAGGTAATCACAACCAGAAGTAAACATCACATGGAAGTCTTAATTAAAGTTATCCCTGAAGAGAACCCATAAATGACCAATTTTAATAAAAACAGGATCCAAGAGGATTTATCCACATCTCGCACTGTGGGCCGATAACAAATTGCCATGTTGGCCAGGACCAGGATCGAGGAGGACTAGACTCAACTCAGAATGAACCTCGTTAAGGAGAAACAGTCCATCTTCCGTACTCAGCCAGCAGGCCTCAGTCCAAACCTCCACACACTGCCGCTTTGTTTGGGGCTTGCTGAGGGTTTTCCGGAACCTTCTGCCAAGCTAGGCTGTGGGGAACCTGTGCTGAGCCTCTTCGTCCTACAATAGTTCATCTCAACACCAGGTTTGGGAGAACACACTTGGACAGGCTCTGTCCTGCTCTTCTGGGAAAGCAGCTTTAGCTGTTAGAAAACCCGGTGTGGCAACTGGACACAAACGGACAACCTTACCAGAACAACGTGGGGCCAGAGAGAGACAAGCTCTGCTTCTCATGCCCAGAGGGCTCAGGTTTATTTCCCAGCATGTGCTTCTTAGGCAAAGTGATGAGTGCATTCGCACAGCGCCCAGCACACAGAGGAGCCCACATTCGTTTTAGTGCTCAACTAGCACTGTCCTGAAATGTGTAAGAATGTTTGAACGAGGAGCGCTGCATTTTCATTTTGTACTGGGCCTCCAGATTACATAGCCGGTTCTGTGGCCCCTTGGGCCTTTGCACATACTATTCCTTGCTTGGAATGCTTCCCCTCTGCCCCGCCACCACCTGTCTGGGAAATCCTTAGTGTTTCTCTCCTACTTTCTTTCCTTCTTCCTTTCCTTCCTTTCTCGTTTCCATCCTTCTGTAAATAGCCGTGAAGTCCCTTCAGGGCCCTCCACCTGGTGCCAGGACCAGTAGTTTCAGCATAGACAAGATAGAAACATTCCTTGTCTTCATGGTATTTGCAGTCTGATGAAAGAGGTGGACAAACAAAATCACCAGGAAACAAAAAAAAAAGGAAATTACAGTCATTGCTATGAAGGAAATATGCTGATGAAAAAGTCACAGTGGCGGGGGCGGGGAGGGGGGTGCGGAAGGCCTCCTGGGGAGGCGGTCCCTGGTTTCAGGTCAAGGTTCCACCCAAACATCCCCTTACACTCTACTCTCACAAGAGCTAGTCATGCCCCCACTTTGAGCTTAGTCCTTGTCCCACATTCATTTCTTTCTTTTTGTGCCAGCCACACTTGATGGCAATGATATGCGGACATGTCCATCGTTCCTCCTGGGGCACGAGTTACAAGGTGCGTGGAGAATGACACCATGACATGAATATTTTTGTCTTCCTACACTCTTTGTGGGTACTTTATAGACACTGAACAAGGTCAGATGTTTTGTTCCTCTACCAGCAGGCTGAGGGTAATTGCCCCTCAATTTTGCCCTGGGACATTTGGCATGTCTGGAGGCATTTTTCGATCATGATAACGTGTGCCATCTAATGGGTAGAACTCAGAGGCACTGCATGACATCCTGTAATACACAGGAAAGAGATCTGGCCTAAAATGGGGCTCTACATTCTACAGACCATACAAAATTATGTACATAAGTAATATTTTTAATATTTTTAAAAGATTATTTATTTATTTATTTGACAGACAGAGATCACAAGTAGGCAGAGAGAGAGAGAGGAGGAAGCAGGCTCTCCGCGGAGCGGACAGCCTGATGCGGGGCTCGATCCCAGGACCCCGGGACCATGACCTGAGCCGAAGGCAGAGGCTTTAACCCACTGAGCCACCCAGGCGCCCCATAAGTAATATTTTTAAAGTATTTTCTGGCTTTTGGGACACCTGGATAGCTCTGTTGGTTAAGTGACTGCCTTTGGTTCAGGTCATGATCCCGGCATCCTGGGAATGAGCCCTACATTGGGCTCCCTGCTCAGTGGCGAGCCTGTTTCTCCTTCTCCCTCTGCCTGCTGTTCCCCCTCCTTGTACTCTCTCTTTCTGTCAAATAAATAAATAAAATCTTAAAAAAAAAATTCAGTGGCTTAACTCATTCTTTGCTTTCCAGACAAGCCATACTAAAAAGGTTCTTCTTCCAGAAACTTATCAGAGGGAGCCCCACCATTGTTCTCAGGACACACTGCAATGACTCCCAGCCCTGAATGTCCACTCTCTCTTTCCCACTGTGATTCCGTGAGCTCACAAGCTAAGTTCCTTAGCAGGCACTGGACAGCCATGATTTCCTCTTGTCCAGCACTTTCTCCCCAGCTTCCTCTGACCTAACATTCTCCTGATGCAGCTAAAATGCATTTCCTCAGCAGGAGATATTTCTGAGCATACCAGGTCACCCAGGAACATGATTGAGCAAGTCCAAGAGCACATAGCTGCTGAAGGAGTTTGGAGTTGAGGAAGGAAGGAACTAAAATTTGGTAAGAGCACTTATTAGGGGTCAAGTACTTTTCTCAATATGATCCTCAACACAGAGTTTCAACGGAGATATAATTAGGCCTCCCCCCACTCCCAACCTTCTAAAAAAAAAAAAAAAAGAAGAAGAAACTGAGGCACAGTAAGTCTTGCAAGGTCACATAGTTACCAAGTGGTCAGACTGGGTTGGCAGCCCAGAGTTTTTGTTCTGATGCCAGTGCATAAGCCTGTTCTGTCACTGGCGTTCACAAATTACACTGTGTGTATTTTCATTATTTTCCTCCTTCATTTCAAAGTGGGTGTGAAGTAGCTTCTGGATCTATATCACACCAAGGGAAAGAATAAGTAAAGAAATCAGGGTAAGAGAAAGAAGAAAGAAAGAAAAAAAATAATGGTAAGAAAAAGAAAATGAAGCCAAGGACAGGGTTAGTACTGAAAATAAGTGCTTAAAATCTTAGAGACTTGCTGTAGATGGACATTAATTTGGTTCTGTGCTTTAGTGGCCAAGGCAGGGCAAAAAATAGCACCAGTTAGTTTTTCCTAATGCCCCCGGAGCTGAAAAGAAAATAAATATATTAAAATTAAGGTTATAATCTCTGTCTCCAAAAAGAAGAGCTCTCTTGGCACCAAGATAGAAGAGAAGCTTCTATGGAGTCCTACAAAGGCAACTATGGTAAATCAGTGATCTTACTGGCATCGCCGCTTTGTGACATACCCGGGCCAAGGGCAGATTTTGGTTTAGATGTATACAATGTTAGTAAGTCAAGTGGGCAAAATGGTAATGTGGTCTGTTAATGAACAGAAGGTTAAGTTATAATTGGAGTTAAATTACATTTGTCAAAGACATAATGTGGGTTTGTATCAGTCTAAGCAGAGTAGGTAACAAACAACTCTGAAATCTTAGAAGTTTACTGCGTACTTATGTGGTGTCTTTGGACATACAATTCAACCTGCCCAAAGTTCCTCACGTATAAGAGGCCAATTGCCAGAGAATGTACCCCAATGGGTGGTTATAGTCTAATATTCCATCTTAGATGTGAACATATTTGACTGGGCCTGTAGTAAACACTCTCCAGACTTCCATTTCTTTTTCTTTTTCTTTTTTTAAGATTTTATTTATTTTTTTGAGACAGAAAGAGAGAAAGTGTGTGAGCACAAGGAGGGGAGAGGCAAAGGGAGAGGAAGAAGCAGATGCCCTGCTGAGTGGGGAGCCCAACCGCTTTGGGCTCCATCCCAGGACCCCAAGATCATGACCTGAGCTACAGCAGATGCTTAACTGACTGAGCCACCCAGGTGTCCCTAAGATTCCAATTCGTGTTTGCTCTTCCCCTTCCCCTTCCTTTGACCTGTAAAGGTCCTATCATACATCAGGAGTGGATGACTCTCTTTTTTCATGCCAAGATGTTGGCAAGCTATTAGATAAAGCTGTGAGGGGCACTCACCACTCTATAGAGAATCTCTGGGCTGGAGGGGACTTCACATATCATCAGATCATCTGTATCAAATCTGATATCCAATCCCATATCATCAGATCCATCTGCTGATCTGATGTGTGACCATCAGCCTCCTTTTCATTGTCCCATTGGTCTGGTTCTTTCACCGACCAACCTGGGTAGTCTCTGAAACCCTGCACCCCAAGCAAAAACAGGACCCTTGGTGCTTTCTTGAGTTTGCTTCTTCATGCTTTGCTCCCTACTCTTGGCAGCTTCTGCCTCTATCTTTGCTGTGTGCTTTGGGCTTGGCTGCTACGTACCAAGGAAAGTTTAATTACCATTGACTTCCCGCCTGCCTGCCTCCCTGCCATTAGCTTGTGATACTCTTGTTGGCATCTCACCCGAAGCAGAACCGATATCCTGAATAATGAGCTGGAGCTCCTGCCAGCTGGTGAGGTCACTGCTCCAAGCCCAGAACTTGACAGCTGAGAGACTGTAGTTCAGGTATCTACTTGGGTTTCGTCTAGGGCTTGATACAGAATCTACTCCTTGGATCCTCATCGTCCCCTTCCTTTTACGTGGCTAATTAATATTTTTTCAGCTTACCTAAAATGCTCTTCTCAGACAGCTTAAAGTCAGCCTTTCCAACCAAATTATCTCCCACGAACACATTTTATTTGAAACTATCAGAGCCCTGGGGGACTGCGGAAACAGGAAAATGTGTGGGTAAACCTGGTACACTTTTCTCATTAGAACGTGTTCAGAAATTTCTCATTCATTCATTCATCCCATGCCTTTTATCGAGCATCTTCCATATGCCAGGCATTAAAGAGGTTCTGAAGGTCTAGTGGGGAAAAACCAGGAGAAGGACATGATCTTCGGGGCGCCTGGGTGGCTCAGTTGGTTGAGCATCTGACTCTTGGTTTTGGCTCAGGTTGTGATCTTGGGGTCATAAGATGGAGCCCAACAGAGTCTGCTTGTCCCTCTCCCTCTGCTCCTCTCCCCTACTCTCTCAATAAAACAAACAAATATAAAAAAAAAAAGAAGAAGAAGAAGGACATAATCTTTATTTGCAAGGAATTTACAACCTGAGAAAGACCACTGTCTCAGAGAAGCAGATTGTCTCTGGGGTATGAAGAACCAACCAGAAGTAGAGTTCAGGCCCCTTGACGCCCAGCAGCTCTGACACACCGTTAGCAGGCAATACTCCGGGTGTCCCCAGCTTCTTTACTCTTTGCCATGCATTTAATCTTATTGCCTCCTTCCAGATCTCCAATTAATCTTATTGCCTCCTTCCAGATCTCCAAGCATTTTGCAAGGGTTTAGATTTCAACAGCTCTAAAATCAGTTCTCTGGCAAGAATGAGGAATTGCAGTAGTTGACTCTTACCCCAGGCACAAGGATGCAAAGATGAATAAATCCAGTCCCTGTTTGCAGGAGCTCGAAATCTGGAAGTGAAAACTACAATTGACTGTGGTCAGTGCAAAGCGGAAGGTCTGCTCAGCCCAGGGCTTCCCTACCTGGGGCAGAGATACCAGCACCAAAATACGGATGATTTCAGGCAGTGCACAGTGTTAACAGGGATAACATGTTTATGTATTTTTCATATGAGGCAGAAATAGAAACAACACCTCAACCCCTGTTTTCATTCATTCATTCAACAAACATGTAGTGACAGTGACTGTGCCCGGCACTCTAGCCTCGGAGCATCCAGAAATGAATAAATAGCGAAAAATCCCTGCTTTCCTCGATTGTACCTTAAATCCAAATAAAATGTTTGAATCTAACAAGTGAGAAGATTTAAAGGAAGAAATCCACAGAGAAGCCAGCTTGGCAGTTCCTGGATGAGTAGCCCCATACCTGTTCCTTACCCTTCCTGCGCCTTAATTTCCTTATCTGAAAAATAGGGATCCTAATTATATCCTCCTCACTAACATTGTTCTGGCCCTGGCGTGGGCTGAGAGAGTGAGAGGCACACAGTGCCTGGAACATGACAAGTACGCCACGTGTATTCATTTGTTTGTTGGAAGGTCAGGGTAAAAATTTTGAAGATGAAGTAATGACTCAGTTCTGGAAAGCTCGGCTTAGGTCATCTTCCTAAGTGCCTGGAGAGATTGCTAAGAGGCATACATCCCAGTCTCCCCCTTAGAGACCGAACTTAGTAGATCTGAGGCAAAGCCCTGGTGTAAAGCCCCTCCCCCAGTGCCATGAGAGCGAACCATCCAGGGGGCTGGTTGAGGGTTCAGGTAAGGATTCCTCCTTCTAGGGTGGGTGGGGCAGAGGGATGCCTTCCTGGGTGCCCCGGCACCTCGAAGGACATAGTCACTGGCAACCAGTTCTATTCAGGGGGACATGTTCGGCAGGGAGAGCAGGCGCAGAGGGGCAGGAGGAAGCAGGTTCAGCTCATAAGGCTGCCACAACTTGAGTGAGATGCCAGTGTCCAGGATGTGAGGCTGTTGGCTGACTCTGATTTGAAGATCCACTGTGGCTTCTTGTCCCCAGCCCGGGGAGCGTGCTGAATCAAGTTCAGTGGAATTCTGCCCACAAGGACCTTTTTGAAACTGTGAGAAGTTTGCATTTTAGGCCTTGCGATATGGCACTCAGAAGAAGCCCAAAGCAGCTGCTGTGAGAAAAACGGATTCCAAGAGAATCTTCCGTAATGATTTGCAGTCTGTCACTTTGTCTGCAGTGTTCCCTTTTCACAGCAACCCCACCCCCCTGGTGATTTCAGAGGAGCCAGAAACTGTGAAGAATCTGCTTAACTCCTTCAAGAAACAACAGATCATACTCAGCGGTCTCATACCTTTTTGGGAAGCTTGGCTGAGAGGCTTTGCAAAAGCATAAAATATGGAAAGATCAGTTTCATAACCCTCGTGTGTGGAAGAGAAAGTGCTGTGGAACCAGACAAATATAGGTTCAAATTCGGACTCCCCTTGGAACTGGCTGTGGGACCCTGGGGAAACTCCGTAGCTGCTCAAGACCTCAGTGTTCTCCTCTGTCCAATGGGTATCATGCCAAGAATGAGTGACTTCATGGCAGGCACACTCGTCTGGCGCCTAGTAACATCTCAGTAAGTGACAACATGCTGTTAATTGTTAATAAGAAAAAGTGAACTAGCGTCCAGAAACTAAAGAAAGAGGAAGACACCAGCTGCGATTGCAACGGGGAAACTTTTCACTTGGGACTTCTGGAGAAAAATAATCGGAAGGGTGTGTAGCCAAGACAGGCTGTTTGACTAAGGGCTGAAAATGTAGTTTGGCTTTCAGGGGGCTGCTGATGGCGTTGCATCCTAAATGCCAGGGGGAAGAAATGCCTGGGTGGGGTGAGGAAGCTTGAAGATCCTCACCTCTGGAAAGGTGTGCACACACACACACACACACACACACGTAAACACACATACCTCCCCCACAACCCCCACCAGCCCTTTGTGGCCGGCAGGAGGAAGGAAAGAGAAAGGAGAAAAGAAGGCTTGGGTGGGTGGGGAGCCAGAAAAGACAGCCATGGAAAAGGGAAGGAAGGCGGCTAGGGAGTGGTTTGCTGTTCAGATGGCTAGAGTCAAGAGAAAACCACCTCTCTGGGGCTGAGTTCATGGCTGCCCTGTGTCCGGCGAGGATTATGAGGGTCTACTGTGTGCCTTCCCCAGTTTAGGCACTGAGAGGGATGTGGATCTATGCCCCAGACCCAGTTCTGGAGGAGCCTACTCATCTGCACTGGGCTGACGAGGGTCCCCCTGGAATTCAAGTCCCCTGGAAACCTCAGATGTGACCTTGGTTGGAAATAATGTCTTCGTAGATGTCCCTACTTAGAATGAGGTCATTCTGGTTTAGGGTGGACCCTAAATCTAATGACCGGTGACTTTATAATAAGAGGGGAGGAGATGCAGAAACATATACAAATACAGGGAAGAAGGCCGTGGGAAGACAGAGACAGAGACCAGAGTGATGAACCTACCAGCCAAAGGATGCCAAGGATTGGGGGTGTGCACCAGAGCTACGGATAGGTGAAGAAGCATCCTCCACGGAGACTTTAGAGGGCGCATGGCCCTGTGGACATCTGCGAGAAAAAGTTCCTGTTGTTGTAAGCCACCCTTTTGGGGCCATGGCAGCCTGAGGAAACTAGATACTGTGGAAGAAAACATCAGAATGCAGGTACTCCCCGTTTTGCAAAGCACCGTATTAATAGAAAGTCGTGCACATCAGGGTTGCGTCCTCACTTCGCATGTTCAGTGTTAACCGATGTCTAGTTTCAGTTCAGTGGTAACTGACCTCTAGTTACAATTGACACGGAACCATGCAAAGCCTGTGCAGAACCCCTCCCGCTCCCCACACATACCCCTGCAAAAGCCCAAGCAGTTCACAGTCGAGAGAAAATTAATAAAGCACAGCACCCGTGCATAACAGAAAACCTCGAGGCTGCAGAACCAACTTTGGTTAATCAGGAAGGGCTTCGGGGCGCCTGGGTGTCCCAGTCAGTTAAGTCCCTGTCTCTGGTTCAGGTCATGATCCTGGGGTCCTGGGATCAAGTCTCGCATTGGAAGGAGGCTGCAGTCTCTCTCTCTGTTTCAAATAAATAAATAAAATCTTTAAAAAAAAAAAAAAGTTTATGTAAGCTCTTTAAAAGAAAAAAAATCAGGTGGTGCCTGGGTGGCTCAGTCCTTAGATGTCTGCCTTCAGTTCAGGTCACGATCCCAGGATCCTGGGATCGAGCCTTGCATTGGGCTCCCTGCTCAGTGGAAAACCTGCTTCTTCCTCTCCCACACCCCCTGCTTGTGTTCCTTCTCTTGTTGTGTCTCTCTCTGTCAAATAAATAAATAAATAAAATCTTTTTATAAAACGTCATGAAAGGCTTCCCGGTATGAGCAAGTATTGGCTGCAGTTTTGAATGATTGGAGGAACAAGGGCCCTCAGAAATGACATGGGGGTGGGGGACGATGGGTGCCTCCAGTCTTTCTTCCAGGGTTCCAGTTCCTACTGGACCACGGATTTGCTCTGGGGTCTCAGTCTACCTGGGGCTATGTTTTCTCACCTATGATCCTACACTCCAGTGTGACTGCAAACGAGACTGGGTCACTCACAGCAGCCCCCCTACCCCGCTACTCTCGAAGGTGTCCTGATTTGTATTTAAAAGAAAGAAGAGGCGCCTGGGTGGCTCAGTGGGTTAAAGCCTCTGCTTTCGGCTCAGGTCATGATCCCAGGATCCTGGGATCGAGCCCCACATTGGGCTTTCTGCTCAGCAGGGAGCCTGCTTTCCTTCCTCTCTCTGCCTGCCTCTCTGCCTACCTATGATCTCTGTCAAATAAATTAAAAAAAAAATTAAAAAAGAAGAAGAGCACTGGGATAAGTTTTATTTTCTATTTTTCAAATATGAAATTGTATCATTACATATGCTTTTCAAGCAACAATTTCCCTGGAGATTCTGATAACTTTGCTACCTTGGGGGCGGGTTCCCTGATTGAGATCCACTAGAGTGGAAGGTTCCTGAGTTTTTTTCAGACAATTCAGCCTAGAGTTTTAGAGGAAGACCTCTGAAGCTGGGCTGACACGGGTTTATATCTAAGGCCTATGACCTGCCAGCTGTGTGACCTTGGCACTGCATTTACCATACCCCCACACCCCCATCTCTGAGGGCCAGTTTTCCCCTTAATGCAATGGAGCTAACTGTAGTGTAATATTAAAAATATTAATAATATTAGGCTCTAATTAATGATTACACATTTTAGTAATAATGTGCACTAATAATAGTGCAATAAATCTCAATTCTCCATAGAATTGCTGGTTTGATTAAACAGTACATATAAAACCTTTAGCACAATACCTGTCACAAAAGAACGATTTCTTAAATGGGGAGATTTTTTTTTCTTTTTCGGTGAGAGTTCAAAAAAAAAAAAAATCTAAGAATCATGCGTAAGTTGTGCAGGGTTTATTTGGGTTTGATAGGAGGAAGTCCTTCTAGACAGAGCGGAGACGCCGCGATACCCAGACAGCCTGCTATCAGCTCTGTCGGTAGACCTGAAGCCCGGTACAAATTATCCCTAATTGCAGATAATCGAAGAACAAAATATGCAGCCGATGAGACAATGAGACGCGACACAGAAGATGTTACTGCGCAGGATTTGATTGTATTTCTACCTTGTTATGGCTTTCAGCTTGCTGCCTCTTTGCCATTGTCTTTTTTATCTTTTTTCTTTCCCGCTTTCTTTCTTTCCCTCTTTTCTCTTTTCTTTCCTTTCCTTTTCCTTCCTCCCTCCCTCCTTCCCTCTTTCTTTCTTTCTTTCTTTCTTTCTTTCTTTCTTTCTTTCTTTCTTTCTTTCGGGTCATTGCTGTCCTATCCCAGATCAAGGCAGCATGATATTGTGGGGAAAATTTAAGGAATGCTCCATCACTCAGACCTTTTTAGTTACAAGAAACAAAAAAATTCTAATGACTAATTGAATTCTAAACAGAATTTTGCAGAAGGACGTTGGAGAGTTCCCAGGACTGATGGGGACATGGAACAACAGGGTTGACCAAGTCTTGGCTGGGGAAATGCCAAGTGTCTAGAGAGCCAGACGATTTGTTCTCTCCAGGAACAGCAAGCACAAAGAACGGGCTCCCACCTCTACATTCTTTTTTTTTGTGTTACTCCAGTCAAGACTCAAAGTCCTGCCGGGCCCAGCGAGAAAAATTCTTGCTGGCCTTCCCTGGGCACCTTCATGGCTAGAAGCCTGTCTGTCCCCTAGGACTCCCAAGACCAACCACCCTGGGTAAGAGGAGATTCTCCAAGGAGATGGGGTGCATTACTCAAAGAAGAAGGAAAGATGCCTGGAGCCCCAATGCCACAGCCTAAGAAACTCAGGCTACTGTGTGCTCTGTCCACAGCCCTTCTCCTGGCTGGACCTCAACTTTCTCATCTGCAAAATGAGATGGTCAGCTCATGCGATTGTTGGGGGCTTATCCTTCCAAAATGTTCTCTGACCCCCAGCAGCTCCCCCTGCTCTGATCACCCCTCTCCTCGTGTTTAAACGCCCTGCCCTGACAGCCATGAGTGACTGACACATCAGAAGAGTTGACTGCGGGTGGGAGGACTGTGGGCCAAATCCTACAACGAGCACAGCGGTTTTTCAAATTTATTTCAGAAGAGGGAGTAGTCTCGGTGCTTAGGAGGAGGATTGGTGAGGTTGAGAAGTGGGAGGAGTGGGTGTGCCAGGCTCCTGGACAGACAACCTCAGGACGCCTGTCTGGCTGTGTAAATCTGGTGATGGTCCGGGGCTGAGGCACAAAGATGTGGTTCATGTCCAACTGTGGTGCCGTAGACTTTGGGGTTGCTCCCATACCTCATGGAAACCTCTAACAGTGCTCATCTGGGAGCCTTCCGGTGTCACATGGGGTCCTTTGTTAAAAGTTCAAAGCACCTGGAACAGCCTTAAAAATAGGCTGGCCCAGCCCATTGTGGTTTCTGGGGCTTCAGGACTTTGTGAGGGATTGTGGCCATGTGACATGGTGGATGAGGACCTGGGCTGGGGAATGGAGCAGACCTGGCCTTGAATGTCCCCTCTTCTACCTCTTCACTTGGGACCCTTGAGTCATTTATTAATTTTTCTTAGAGTCTTTTTTCTCATTTGTAAATTGGGAATGATCGTTGTTTCCTATTCACGTGGTGGTACTGAAGATTGAAGAAGGAAAATCATGCCTGGGATTTTGCGCAGTACTGGGCTCCTAGAAAACCCTTGCTACACATCACTGTTGTTCTTATTTTTGTTATTATTGTTAGGACCCTGTTGCAAAGAGCTTAATATTTCTGGTTACCTGGTCTAGGCTTCCTATCTATGTTACAGACAAAGATACAAAATACGGTGGGTACAGACAAGGGCGGTACAGAAAGTCAGCGCTATGCTTTCCGACGCAACCACACCCAAGGCTGTGGGGATGGTGTGGCCATGACCAGAGGATCCAGCAAACACTGGGGGATATGAGGGGAGCTCCTCCACTGCAGTCTGTCCTCAGACAGAAATCTGAATGCCGCCGTGAGGCTCCTGGGTGATTGGCTTGGGACCCACGCCCTGGGCTTCATCCAGGGGTGATCTCCTGCTGTCGGCTCCTTCCACTCTATCTTGCTCTGGGTGCCCTGAGCATGTCGTCTTCACTCCCACTGCAGGGTCTCAGAAAATTTGGCCTGACTAACCCATACCCATCTCCATGTCTTGGCTGAACATGTTCCCTGAACCCCGAGGCTGTTAAACAGTCCCCTAAAATCTGTTCTTCTCACTGCTTTGGATGCTTGAATTTATTTGCTTAACTATTTGCATAAATACTCGCTCAACATCATGCTTCTTTACTACATTGTTCAATTGATTTCTTCCACACTGGTGCCTCCTCTGTATGTCGGAGATACCCAACAAGTATTTGTAGACTGGGGAAGTCTGCAGGTGGGATTACTGAGAACTGGGCTGGACGTAAATTGCCCCTACCTTAGGAAGTTATCCTGGATTCAGGTAACACAAGGAAACAAATCTTTTAGCTCAGAAGACCTGAAGTCTTGAACCAAATCCGCCAGAAACAAGCTGAAGGAAGGCCCTTGGGAAGACTGTATCTTCTTTGGAGGCTTCATCCAGAAAGCAAAGCCTAAGATTGCCTCCAGCTCTTGACCTCATCCTGTCCCGTATCCTAGTCCTCAAATAGCATGGCAGGGACACATTCCTTTGGACGTAAACTTGTCAGCAGTCTCTGTCTGGCCACAGGTCTTGGCACATGAGTGCATTGGCTGCATTTATTTAACAACATTAATTGAGTCTCTTCGATGTGCTTAGTCAGCGCTAAGCACTGGTAATAGCAAGACACATAAGCAAGCAGCTCCAATTCCAATGCACTGCTTTGCTATATGACCTTGAGAAAGTTACCTGATGATCCCGAATGTCAGTATGCTGATGAGGAAGTGAGTGCTTTCATCTCCTGGGGATGCTGTGAGATAACACAGAACAGGCCACAAAAGAGTCCCAGTGCTTCACTGCTATTAGCTACTGGGAACAAGATAAGCATGGAAAAAGGAACCGAGGGAGCAGAGGTCACGGAGGGCTTCTCTGAAGAGGTGACGTTCAGAACGAGACCTGCCGGAGATGAGTCTCATTCAGACCGAGGGCAGAACGAGAGCAGAGGTCCTGAGGAGAGCATGTGCTTGGCAGTTCAGAAGAAAGGCAATTGTCCCAGTGTAGCTGGAGCTTATACCTGAGGGAGTGATGTGGCTTGAATCCAGACGGGTAAGCTGGGGGCAGGTCAGGAACAGATATGAAGATACATGTACTTTACAGTCGGAGTAAGAAGAGCTGCTAAATTCTTGCAGGTCAGACAACGAATCCAGTCAGCCATCTTTTGAAGACCATTCCTGGGCTTTTGTGGAGACCAGAATAGAGGCGGTGAGAAGCTCCTAGAGACCCAGACAAAAGATAACGGTGGGTGAAAAGAAGGTGGTAACAGTGGCCAGGAGCCGAGAGGTATTTAGGAGGTAGAATCTGAAGGAGTTGGTGACACATTGAAATGGAGGGGAGGGAAGGGGCGAGAAGGAGAGGAAATTCTCTTTTACTGCATCTGAGCCACACCGTTTCTCATATGGACCTCATTTAATTCTCTCAAAAGCCCCGGCAGGAGGTATGTTTCCCATATACCCCAGGCTACCCCTTTCTTCTCTTTCTCTCGCACCAGTTGGGAAAGTCAGGCTCAGAGTGGCAGAGTCATGTGGCCCAGGTCACAGAGCCAGCTGGTGGCACAGCCAGATCGGAACTCAGGTCTGGGGGACTTCAGAAGTGAGGTGCCTTCAGCTCTGACATTAGTCCCCAGACCTTACTTGTTCTTCCCTGTCACTTGTGGAACTTTGAAAAGAACACAGGCTCCTAGGTCCCACTCTCTGGACACTCTGGTTTTGTAGCTCTCAGGTGGATTTGGGGAATCGTTATTTTATAAAAAAGATCCTTCAGGCAATTTTGAGAATTAGTGGGGGTTTTTAAAACACCTGGGTTCTTCCAGGGAACTCTGAGGAGCTTAGCACCACGATTATTCTGTGAGTCAGTCTGGGGAACACCTGCTCTTTTTGTGTGCCCGTCTTTTCCGTTTCGGGATTGCCGTTCCTCCTGCTGGATGGGGCTATCAGTCAAAGCTCTACCGCAGGAAAGGGGCTGGGAACCAAGGGATCCACCAGCCTCAGGGTGGGCATGTAATCCCAGGAGAGTCATCAGAATCCTTTCTGACGGTGCAGGCAGCCATCTTTGCCCTCGGTGGGGTAGGGAGCTCCTGACTGAGATGAGGATGTGGAAAGAATCTTTAAGCTACCGTTAAAGCCCCTAGATCCAGTCACTCCTGGGCTTTTTTCAGTGGCATAAGCTAGTGTGTGCTTTTTTGTCTTCACTTTGTTTTGGTTTTTTGCTTTTTTTTTTTTTTTTTTCCATTTGCCAATTTAAGCTGAGTTTCTGCTGCTGGTAATGCAGAGACCCTGACCCATAGACTCAGAGAGGCTATCCTTCAGTCTTCCGCCCTCCACAACGAATGAGGTCAACCTCAGCGGGGCGATCGATTTCATATGAGCTGAGCACAAAGCAAAGGACTGAACAGAGTGAGAAAGATTGACGGCCCCAGGAAGTAAACACTTAGAATGTGTGGCAAATGTATGCATTCATTCATTCGTGTGTTAAAACACTCACTCACTCACTCAATGCAATTTTATGTATTAGACATGTGCCTACCCTGTGAGTACAGTGATGAGGAAGAACATCAGAGGCCTGATTCTCCAGGATTTCAGAGTCTAGCAAGAGAGAAACAGAGTGCAACAGGTGATTTTTTTTTTTTTTAAAGATTTAATTTGTTTATTTGACAGAGAGAAATCACAAGTAGATGGAGAGGCAGGCAGAGAGAGAGAGAGGGAAGCAGGCTCCCCGCTGAGCAGAGAGCCCGATGCGGGACTCGATCCCAGGACTCTGAGATCATGACCTGAGCCGAAGGCAGCGGCCTAACCCACTGAGCCACCCAGGCGCCCCGCAACAGGTGATTTCTAACGCAAGTGAACATGGCCTGTGAGAGTGAGAGCAGAGCACCCTGGGAGCCTGGAGGAGGAGACCTGGGCTGGCCTTTGCCATTACTGCTTGGAGGAATCGCTGTCTGCAGGAGTGGCCCTGTCTGGAATGCACCACCCCCCACAACCCATCACCTTAGCTCACTCACATTCCACACTAGGCTGAAGGCCTTTGGAACTGCAGGAGATTGGTAGCGGGCAGATAAAGAGGGAGGCTGCCCTTTAAGTGGCTCTGCCTGGCTTCATCCCTCTTTCTTCCTGTATCTTCCATTCCTCCCTTCTCGGCTCTGCCCCATCAGCATACAAATGGATTATCTCTTCCATCTTCAGCAAGATAAAGTCAAAAGCCACTCCAACCCAGCAAACCAAATAAAAGTTCTGTCTTTACTGGATGTATCCATCGTTGTTTTTTTTTTTTTTTTTTTAAGTATTTTATTTATTTATTTGACAGAGAGAGAGAGAGAGAGTTCACAAGTAGGCAGAGAGGCAGAGAGAGAGAGAGAGGGGGAAGCAGGCTCTTCCCTGAGCAGAGAGCCGGATGCGGGGCTGGATCCCAGGACCCTGAGATCATGACCTGAGCCGAAGGCAGAGGCTTAACTCACTGAGCCACCCAGGTGCCCCCATCCATCTTTCTCTATCCTCACAGCTACACATTTGAAAAGGTTAGTGAGAAATGTTTCTATGTTGCTTTAAAGTGGCTCTTTGCAGGCACCTGGGTGGCTCAGTTGGTTTAGCATCTGCCTTCAGCTCAGGTCTCAATCTCAGGGTCCTGGGGTGGAGCTCCCTGCTCAATGGGGAGTCCGCTTTTCCCTCTGCCCCTCCCCCCTGCTAGTGCTCTCCTGCTTACTCTCTTTCTCTCTCAAATAAATAAAATCTTTAAAAAAAAAAAAGATGACTCTTCTTTCGGCAATTCATGAAGGAATCGTCTGGTCCCTGTTTGATGCCAGGCATTTACATTGGTGCTGGGTGAGGATTTGTTGGTGAACAGGATCCATGTGGTTCCATCTCTCAAAGCAGGACAAGTGATGTCTGTAAAGGGTGGGAAGTGTTTGGACACGTAATCCAAGTCCTCTAAGGAACCCTGTCTCCGTGGTCAGCGAATACTAGAAGGTGAGCGATGAAACATGAGTGAGAGCATGTCAGGCCTGTAGGCTCAGTATTGGTGAATTGGGTGGGTGGTGGGTCACCAGAGGGGACAAAGTGTCTGAAACATCTCACAGGGCATAGGGAAACGAGTGACGACAAGCCCTGTGAGGGAGCAGAAGGCAGTGTGTGGAGGACCTTGTGGGTGTACAACAACTTTGGACTTCAGCTGAACCATCGCAGGAACCCTCTGAGGGCGTTTCAAGCATGGCAGGAGCTTATCCATATTTGTGATTTCAAAAAATCACTAGGATGGCAGTGATGGGGAAGGCAGTGGTTCTCCAACGTTCTCAAGCCCCAGAGGGCTTGACAGAACACACTTGCCTGGGGTCTACTCCTGGGCTAATTCAGGGGACTATGTGTTTCCATTTGCAACAAATTCACAGGTGATGCGGTGCCAAAGGTCTAGGCATCACGCTTTGGGAACTCCTGGAGAAGGTATTGGAGGTGGGTAGGCTGTGGGGGAAAGGAGCAGCCAGCTGTTTGAAGTGATGGATTGAATGAAGGGCATGAAGAAGGGTGGGGGGGTCCTGGTGAGGAGGCGTGGCTAAGAAGATGCTTCCGTGTTGGGGAGTCTAATGGACCATTCTCTGTGCGCTGGTGCCCTTTCTGATTTTGTAGAAGCCCTTCCTCCTGGCTTCATTGACATCATTGTTCCTATCTTCCCTCCATCCCTCTGATGATTCTTCTCTTTGTTCCTTTTCCAGCTTTCCTTGAGCTCCAGCCTTGATTCCATTTTCCCTCCGAGGGAAGGGGTGGGGTTTTCAGCAGAGAGCTTTAAAACTGTTTGTAAAATCTCTTAGTCTGATTATCAGTTTTTTTTGTTCTCCTCTAGTGGGTAGGTGACTCAGGGCTGGAACCTTATCTATGTGTCTCTGCCCACCTGCAGCACAGTGTTGCGGGCACACAGTAGGTGCTTAATTAATATTTATGAACAAATGAATAATTCCTGCTGTCACCATTTTGCCAGTTCTGTGAATGAAGTCAAGTTACTTAATCTCTCAAAATGTCCATCTCTTGATGTATAAAATGGGGATTAGAAATAGAATTAATTCATCTCCTAAGAGCTGCGTTGGGGATGAAATAAGATAATGTGTGTGAAGTGTTTGGCATGCAGTAAACATTAACCACCATTGTTGTTGTATTTATTGTTGGTACTTCTGTGCCTTTGGGAGAGCTATTGAACTTGTCTAAATTTCAGTTTTGTCACATTCAACAATCACTCTCCAGCTGGGCTGTTGTGAGGATCTGTGAGCTGGACGGTTTAGCAGATAGTAGGTGTGTAAGAAAGATTAATTCTCTCTCCCCAACTCCCTTTCTCCACCCCCAGAGACCCCTGACTGGCTTGTTTTATCTCTCGATCAGCTGATGGGGTGACAGTGGGAAGAAAGTTTGGGTGTTTGTGGCTGAGCTCCCAGGCATTGTTTAAAAACAAAGAACATTCCTTTTAATGTTCTGCATCCCAGTAACACGGGCTCCCCTCAACTGTGTCTTCTTAGCAAGACTAATATTGAAAGAAATGAACTTTAAAACAAAATGCAAAATCAACTCAAGAGTCATTTGTAGTCACCACCAACCAATTAAAGAAAGCAAATATTCTTGGGGGTTTCTTCTAAATTTGGAATTAGTCTAAACTCTCTCCTGAAGGATCTAGACTAAAGAAAGTTTATTGCTCCAGTCTTAGCGGTGGGTATAGAGTCTTTCCTTTTATTTTTTTTTAATGTGTCTCTGTTCTCATCCTATTAGCTTGTTTTTACCCTCCTTCTCCTTTGAAATAGGTCTGTAATGGTCTATAACCTTAAAAGAGGAGCCTTCTGCGAAGCTACCAGTGCATTTATAGATCGTGTTGTGGGATACCCTTCAACATTTTCTAGCCTAAGGATTATTTATTGTTGGGAAGAAATACAGCAGGGGCCCCTAGCGTGTATGCTACAAAAAATTATTACTGACTGAGCCAATCATAAACTGTTACAAACAAACCACAGAAAACCCCCTCACACTTGTTGTCCTCTTTCCCAAGCTTTGTGCCAGAATTTGTCTTAAACACCAGCAGAGAACTCTTCTTAGGCTGCAACTTGGAAAACTTTGTTCATTTAAAAAGTTGATTGTTTTTATATTGTGGATCTCCTTTGTAGCTTCCAAATGGCAGCATTGAAAGAACACTTCCTTCCTCTTTATACATTCCATCCCCAAACAAAATCATCCCCAGAGTCCCCTAGTAGCTATTAATTCCTGGACATCATCCTGGGTAAGAGGCACAGTCAGTAGTAGCTCATTCCTTCCTGTATATTCTTGACCAAATTGCAAGCTCCTCTCCATCTCCGATTCTTGATTATGGTTATCTACAAAATAGATCGAACAATGGCACAGACCGTGGGGAATCCCCGGGCTGGCTCTGAGAGCCCGTTTATGTTGGGATCAAGATCAGCCTGACTTTCTGGAAAGAAGTTGGCATCTGCTCTGTTTTCTGACCTTACTCTTGCTTCATAAACCTGAGAGGGGCGACTAATAGTTGGAATGGCTCCCGTCCATCCCCACAGCCAAGCTCTGCATCCCTAAGTTGCTTCCTGATTATTTGGAACAGGGAGTTGTTTTCCCAGTGAGGAACACTCTCCTTTTCTGTTGGCTTGCCTGAACTTAGTGATCAAATTAACACCTTCCTTGTTCTCAAGTGAGTCACTCCAGAGCGGCACTCCAGCCACAAAGGGGCAAAGAAGGAATCTTTTAAGATCGCCCCCGCTTTTTAACACTTTGAACTGTTCAACTTCTGTAGATTGTATCTCCCTTTGAATTTAGGGTATAGGGTGTGACTCCATGAAACTATTAGGGTGGGACTTGGGATCCAAAATAAAGAATCCAGAAACAGACATTAAGGGCTTAAGTAAATTGTTCTAGAGTTCAGAACCAAAGACAGTAATTATTTATTGATGTATGAGGTGGTGGTGCTGCTGGTGGTGGGTTAAAGTTCTAAAAAGAGTACAGGATTGAGGATCTACTCTGAGGCTGGAACAATGAGATAATTAGAACAGCGATAGTAACCTCCATTTGCCTATGTAATAATGTTCTCGTTTCTGGTTCAGACCCCGGGTTTGCGAAGGCTTATAATTAATAATGCCTACATTCAAAAATGCCTTTTCATGTTCTAATGATGACCATGTGTCATGAGTGTCCGTGTGTCAAAGCTGGAAGGAAGGGGAGTTTGTAGTTTCCAAAATAATGACTCATGGACAAAGAGTAAGTATGTTTTATTTTATGATCTGAGCAGTAGCATTCCAAACTGGCTGCTTCCCAGGAGAAACGGGTGAATTGCATTTAACAAATGGCTAAGGTAGGAGTGAATGACTTGTGGGTTTCTCAGAGAAAGAAAAACATGAAACAATGAACAACAAAATAGCAAAATGAAACAAACAAAAGGGGAACTGATGCCCTACAGGGCCTCAATGTTGAGATTTATGGCACGTGACCCACTAGATTGGTCTAACCCCTGTTCTTATGAGTGGCCCGTTTATTCCCACTGGCTTTTTGGCAGGGTGTTTGAGCACAGGCTGAGTGGACTGCCTGGGTTTGAATCCTGGCTCTACTGTTCATTATCAGTGGGCTCTGGGCACCTAGCGGAGTCTTCTGTGCCTCAGTTTCCCCTTCTATTATAGGGAAATCAACATTGGGCTGATTTCCTTCATAGGTTTGCAGTGAAATTATTGCAAGGAAAATGCTTCTAAGAATGCCTGACATAAGAGTAGGTTAGTATGGCTATTACTCGAGTTGGTCCGTCAGACCCCAAAGCAAAAGCATTCCTGGCCTTAGCACTTTAGACCCAGGATGAACTAAGGCATAATAGTGAAGTGGTAAGTATTTTTCAATGGGACAGGGACTTTGGAGGCAGCCTCTGACTGTGGGGCCACGGAGAAGTTGCAAAAGCCCTCTGAGTCTATTTCATTGTTTGTAAAACAGGGTTACTAACTTGCCTCCTGGAGCACTTTAGAGATAACCTGAGTAAAGGGCCTAGCACCAGGGAAGAGTAGTTAAGCAGCAGTGGGGTAGCACGCGTTAACCCAGCTGGAGTTTCTTCATCTTCCTCCCACCCCCAGCCCTTACCCCTTTGTATACTTAACTTATCTTTAGCCACTGGCATCCTTTGCCTTCTCACCAGTCTACCCGCCTGTTCATTCTTTCATGTAGCAACTCTCTCTGGCCCTATCACCAATCTCCAGGAAGCATCTTATAACCCTGAGAAAATAAAGACCTTAAAGCCCCAGACCCATTTTAACAAAGAAAAGCCCTCTCCTTTCTTAAATAACTTCCCATCTTTGTAAATTCATTCCCTTGAGGGTGAAATGGTGGGACTCGGAATTGATGGAAAGAGAATGGAAAGAAAAAAAAAAGGCAAGAAAAAAAACAAAACACTCACAACTTCTAAGATTTGGCTCAATTATATATTTGCCAGGTATTTTATTTTTTCTAAAAACAATAGAAAAAATCAACTTTAAAAAGGATGATGTACTTAAATAAAAAAAATTATGGTTTATAATACATGGTTTGAATTCTTGTATAACTGCTATAAACGTTTTATTAAAGTTATTTACATTTAATGGCCATATTTACATGGGGAAGTGGGGTAAACTTTACCATTTTTTAAAAACAATTCTTAAATACAAATCTGTTAAAAGGAAAAAAAAAAAAAAAGATGGCAAGCATAAAAAAAAGTTCTTTTATGTCCAAAGTTCCATTTGAGGCAGTTTACATTATGGCTAAACCTTTCAATCCTAAGACTTAGCCAAGGTTGTGAGGTTGCACTTGAACATGCATTTGAAAAAAGTTCAGATAGGAGAGGTTGCTACAGTTCTGTCAGAAGGAACCTTTTTCCTTACTTTCTCTTAGTAACAAATGAGAATTCATGAGCAATCCCAGTTCCTCCCTCCCATAGGTGGACTTAGGCACCAGAGTTCCTTAGCTGTTCAAGTTTGTGTTTTAACTGTTCTCGCCGCTTCCGCAACAAGTCCTTTTCTGAAATGAGCTTCTGCTCCTCTGTCTGGACGGACAGGATATATGCGGTGGCTTTTTTAAGGATGACTACCTTGGGGGCCTTTTCATTGTTTTCCAACTCTGGGATCTGGTCTCGCAGGGCAAAGAAGCTCCGTTTCAGCTCGTTTCTCCTCTGGCGTTCTAAGACGTTGTGTGTCCGCCTCTTGTCATTCTCCTCGGTGTCTGAAGACCGGGGGCTGGCACATTTGCGGTTGTTGCTGATCTGTTTGAGGACTCTGCCACTGTCCAACTTAGCCCTCTTGGCAGCTGGATAGTCCTTCCTGGTGGAGGGGGGCGCTGCGTAATTGTGCTGATGGGTGGACACATGGCATCTTTTAAGAACCAGCGGGCTGTGAGGGGGTTTGCTGTGGCTTCCTGCCGAGGGTGACCCCGATTCTGACCTTTTGGCAGGGGGCTGCCTTTTTTCCACAGAAACAACATCAATTTCTTCTTCATCCTCTTGTTCTTCCTCTTTAAGAAAGGAAATAGAAACCACCCGGTTAGCCACGTTTCCTTAAAGCTATCAATGACTAGATTAAATGAATGCTGTGTAAACAGAAGGCATTATTATGTGAGAAAGAGTCCTGGCACCAAGTCATCCCCAGAGAACCAACTAGTCTATCAATCCTGCTCTTGCCATGAAGGCCCGAGTCAGAACCGGAGAATGACAGCCAGGTTTACGGCACAGACAAGAAAATTACAATTTACCAGGATAAAACGTTGATGCCAATTCTTACCTAAGACTTAATGAGGCTTTGGACACACCCAAAGAAAAGCACATTTCCCAAGCACCTCCTATTTTTAAGGGATTTTACTAAGAACTCTTCAGGTGTTGCAAATAATAGCTCCAAATCTCTTAGTAGGACTTTAGCAACTCCCTATTTTACTGGAAGTGCAAAAAGAAAAAAAAAAATTCTTGGGCCTTTGCCAAAAAGTTCTAGGGGTGGAGGAAGGAAAAAGGTCCAATTTTGGCAAGGATTTGCTTTTAAATGTTCAAAACAGGCTAAACAGATCCCAACTCCTCAGCCCATCAGTCTTTAAGGCACTTTCACTGGTTCACAGCACCCCATGGAGAGGCTACTCTGCCTCTGTCCACTGCCCTGGTTTATTTTTTGGTGGATCTGTAGTCCCCGAAATCCCAACAGTTTCTTAGAACATAAGAGGGAGGTAATTCATTCATTCTCAGGGATCAATCCTCACTTATCCCCTTCACACACACCCTCACACCCCCCTTACCCCAGGGCAATTAAAATGCTTAAGAAAAGTAAGAGGGAGTGGATTGAGTTGCAAGATAAGCTAGAAGATTTAAAAACCCAAATGAAATTCCTAAGGGGAGGGAGGGAGGGAGAGGAGGGGCTGGCCAAGGGGGCAGTCTTAGAAGGGATGGGAGGGACCCCTAAAGCCCAGTGTTCCGGGATGATGAGCTCCCAGATCCTTCTAGATCTAACATTTCCCTTCCCAAATCTGAGTAAAGAAAAAAGGCTGGGTCAGCTAAAGTGGTCAGTTGAATGAGCCGCCCGAGAAAAATCTTTAATAAGAGCCCCAGTCGCCCCTTTTGACAGGCCAGGAGGGGTTCAGCTTACCGGAGTCGCTGCTTGTGGTGGGTGGTGTTTCCTCGTGGAGCGCCAGGGGCTCGGGACTGGCCCGCGGGGACGACTCGGCCGAGGAGAGCAGAGAGTCTGAGGACGGAGAGAAGGCGGTGGAGTCCGGGGAGGCGCAGGGCTTGGGCGAGCTGCTGTCGTTGAGCGGGTAGGGGAAGACCACGGAGGGGTCGATGCACTCGGAGGCGGCGGCGCTCAGGTCCTGCAGGTACAGGCTGGAGGTGGAGCAGCCTCCGGGCCCGCGGGCGGGGCTCGGGCTGCTGCTGTCCTTGCGCGCAGCCTGGTAGGAGGCCAGCTTCTCAGAGACCAGCTTGGCGGCGGCCGAGAAGCCGCTCCACATGCAGTCCTGGATGATGATGTTTTTGATGAAGGTCTCGTCGTCCGGGTCGCAGATGAAGCTCTGGTTCACCATGTCCCCTCCCAGCAGCTCGGTCACCATCTCCAACTGGTCAGCGGTGGAAAAGCTGCCGCCGCCGCCGTCGTCGTCCCCCCTGGGGGAGAAGGACGCGACTGCAACGTAGGAGGGCGAGCAGAGCCCCGAGCGGCGGCTCGGGGACAGCGGCGGGGTGGGCAGCAGCTCGAATTTCTTCCAGATATCCTCGCTGGGGGCCGGCGGCTGCAGCTCGCTCTGCTGCTGCTGCTGGTAGAAGTTCTCCTCCTCGTCGCAGTAGAAATAAGGCTGTACCGAATCGTAGTCGAGGTCATAGTTCCTGTTGGCGAAGCTGACGTTGAGGGGCATCGCGGCAGCCTGCTGAGGGGGGCACACAAAAGGGGGGGGCGGTCTTGAGTTAAGAGGGTCTGGGTGGGTGCAGCCCGGCGCAGCGCGCTCCCCGATGCCGAACCCCTCGCTCCCCTTCGAGCGCTAGCCAGAGAAGGCTGGTGGCGGGAAGAAGGGCACCCTTTTACCCCCCTCCCCCAGGTGGCCCCCCGCTATCTGGGACACACACTTGGCGAACCAGCTGCGGAGCGCCCGCGGAGATGGCGTCTCGCCCTGGAGCCCGGAGCGCGAAGGCCGGGAGTCCGCCCCGCCGCCGCCGAGCAATCGAAATCGGCTTTAGCTTCCTTAAGCGGCCGGGGTAGGCGGCAGCGGGGAACACAATCCGCCAAACCCGAAGGCGCAAAGTTTGCGCCACCTGAAGGAGAAGGCGAGAGGCGCCGCGGCGGGAGCGGCAGCGCGCGGCCCCCTCCCTCGCCGGGCCCCTCAGCGCCGCGCCCGTTCCCACTCGCGCCCTCGCCGCGCTCCTTCCCCCGCGGGCGCCGCCGCCCTTCCCAGCCCCCCGCCCCGCCCGCCGCCCCTCCATCCCCACCCCCAGTGCGCCCCCCTTCCTTCCTCCTCCGGCTTTTCTCCGTGGCTCTCGCCGGCTGGCGGGGCGAGCCTATACGCCGGCCGTAACAGCCCCCCCCCCGATCAATAAAAGGGGGGTGTTAGATAATAACAAGGGCACCTCCCTTCAACACCCAATACGGCGACGCAACTGCGCCAGAGCCCCTGCTGCGATTCCGCGCCCGGAGCCGGCCGTCTTCCCCTCACCCGCAGAGGGTAGCAGCTGTTCTGGAAAAGCCCCGAGTCCCGCTCCTAGTCGTCCCTCCGCATCTCAGGGGCACGGGGGACTCCAGGGGCGGCGGCGGCCGCGGGGGAGCCAAGGATGAGTGCGGAGATTTGCCCTCGCTTCCCCCAAGTCCTTGATTCAGGAGAATCGGACACATCCCTGCCCAGCCTCCCTCTCCCTGGTCCTCGCGCCTACCCAACACCCAGTCCCAACCAGTACCTTGGAAGCCCAAGATCCCTATTTTTATTATTCGTTTAAAAAGCCAAATGCCAACTTCTTAAAAGGAGCAGGGGGTGAATGGGAAACGTCGCGGGGATCGGCGGGCGGGACGCGCCGCAGTGTCTGTCTCCGGCTGTCAGAAATGCGGTAAGACAAAATTTAAATGCCCTTTCCGAGACGCGGAAAAGTCAGCGGCTGCGGAGCTCTCCGGCTCCCACACGCAATTTGTAATTCTTACTCCCAGGAGCTCAGGATGCACAGGGCTCTGTCCACCGCGCAGTACAGCAACCCCCACCCCCCCCAGGAAAAGCAATTAGTGCAATAAAGCAGGAATGTCCAGCTGGTCGGGGGCAGCGTCCATACACATAAGCAAAATAAGCAAAAATCTCTAAAGACGAGTTTTAGGAACGCACCCGTTGTCTCTCTGCCTTCTCCCCTCCCATCTTGACAAGCCACTCTCCCCCAGCCAGCTCTGGTTCGTCCTCACCCCACCCCGAGCTACCACAACTACTCTGAAAAAAGTGTCAATAGCACACGAATGGCTGAGACGACACCCCAATTCGGGCATTCGACTTCGACTCGTCGCGGCATTGCATTAAGGCGGTAGGGAAAATAATTGAAAAGACAAATAGATCCAGGTGCTTACCGGGTTTTCCACTATACGAAGGAAATCCAGCGTCCAAAGAGCAGCGAGGAGCGCCTTTCAGAGGAGCCGGTCGCGGGCAGCGGCGGGGAGAACTGTCTTCCCAAATAGGCAGAAGAGCCCCTCCGCGTCCGGAGAGTCGCGCTCTCGCTCGGGTCTTGTAAGTTCCAGGGGAAGTGTCCGCCCGCAGCAATGGGCAAAGTTTCGTGGGTGCGGCGGGGGGGCTGTGCCCGGCTGGCACGGGTCGGCGGGCCGGGTGGGATGGGGGCGGCTGGGCCGGAGGCGAAGCCCCTTTTCGCTCCGGATCTCTCTTCCCCGGGCGCCCGGAGCGCCACTCGGCTCGCTCGGCTCGCTCTGCACTTCCACCCTAGCGGGCGCGCCCGCTCGCTCCCTCTGTCTCTCGCTGGGATTACTACAGCGAGTCGGATAAAGCCTGAAAACCGGGTTTTATACTGCAACCACGATCCCGCCTCCCTCTGTTCTCTTTTTCCCGCCAAGCTCTGAATAGCCCTGCCCTTCCCAAGGCCGGCTGGAAGCCAGGCGGCGACCGGGGCGCAGCGACGGCGGCGGCAGCTGCGGCCGCGGGGAGAAGCGCAGCTCGGGGGTCCTCGGCCGCGCAGACCCTCGCATATAAAGGGCCGGTGGGCGGGGATTCGCTAGAGAGGATCTTTTTTCTCTCTCCCCCGCCCTCCTCTTTGGGAACCGAGGAGGGCCGATTCTGCGGAGGGAGGGCCGGGGGTGGGGGAGCGGGGAGGAGACTCAGCCCTGGCGGCCTGGCACTCCAGTGCGCGGAGCTATCGGATGTAAACAGTCAGAGCGCAGAGCGCAGCTTGAATTAACTGCGCACCTACCATTTTCTTTCGCTCCCGCTCAGACCCTCTCCCTTTCTGCGTCGCTCCTGGAGCAGCGCTCGGTTTGACAAACCGCATACTTGTCCTGCGTGCTTAAATCATCGCAGGCGGAACATCTGAGCCTTCAACACAGCACACGCCGTGTACCCGCCGCCCCGCCACGCACGTCCCGGGCGGACGGGCGCCTCCCGAAGGCTGGGGACAGAGCAGCGTTTGGAAAATCAGTCTTATGAAGACGGGAAGGAAGCAGGGGTATTTATGGGCGCGCGCTCTGAGTGTGTAGGGTGTTAGTGTCGATGGGGATAAATGATAAGAGATATAAGGAGGAAAATGATGCCTGGAATATTAAAATAACTCAGCAACCCACTGCCACGTATACCTGGAGAGCGCACTATGAATAAACACCCACTGCATTTGCCTGCGGTGTTGTGCCTTATATTACTGCAGCGATCTATCGCGATTGGGTACCTTCCACCGCGAATGAATCCCTCAATTTGCTGCCTAAGCAAGCAGACGCCCTCGGCCCCGCCCCTACCACGCAGACCTACAGTGGGGTCGGCGGTTGCCGGCTGTTCCCCGAGGACGCGCTAATCCCTGAGACCTTTCCTACGTACTCCCCGACTGGAGTTAAGGAGGAGCGCGACTGCGGGTGCGCGCAGCGGAGGACCCCCCCCCGCCCGCTTTCTGCCGGTCTGCACCGGTATTCCACCCCCACGCCTCTCACTCGGGAGTTCCCAATTCCGCAGCTAGGTTTCAGAAAAGAGACAAATCCTCTTTGCGCCCCGTGGCGCCAGTTTGCACCAGTATGGGGTTCCAGGTTTGGTGGAAATCAAAGGCGCTAGACGGGAGAATTTTTTTTCCGGGGGGACTCCCCCCTCGCAAACCTCGGGACTGGAGTTCCCAGAAGGCGAGGGAGGAGACGAGCTGGAGGACCCGGCCTTGGGAGTTTGCAGAGACCCTGGTGAAGACCGTTAACTCTTTCCTCCTCGGACATACCGGACATTTACTTCCTTTCTGTGTCTTCTTTCCACTTTATTATTGGAATCGAGATCATGCAAAATAAAATAAAATAACAAAAAAATTGCATAGATTCTTATCCAAGTAAGAAGAGACAAATATTACTTCCATGTCTATTTGATGGGTCTTGGGTCAATTAAACATTGGCCAAATTTCAAGCATTAATTTCCTAGTTCATTGACTCTAAATTTTTTTTTTTTTTGAACACCACAGTGTTCAATCTATATACATTTCGACCCAGAATATTACCCAACACGGCACATGATTTATTCGCTCCCTAAGTGAATCTGCATTTAATATATAATCATATTTCCTCGGTATTTGCTATTTTGCATTACACGGGGACATTAAAAACAAAGGAATTTTCCCACCGTGGTCCCACACCCAAAAGCATTTTCAGTAAACTTTTCCTTCCCCCCCACCCCCATTCCAAACAGAAGAAAATTCGGGGAGAGGGGAGTAGAAGATTTGCAGAGCGTGTTTGAGATAAATTATTACCCGTTGAGTTTGCAGCTCAGCGTTCAATTGTTAAATGAGTAGCAACTTCCTCCAAATCAAGCGCACAGCGCAATTTGACTTTAAGGATTGCAAATTATTCCGGCCTCTGGGCCTTAGCCGCAAACGCCAGGGAAGGGACCAACCAATCCCTAGTCAAGGTTTTGCTGCAAAGCGTCTTTCCCCGTCCCCTCCCGGGGCTGCACTCACGCTGGGGTTTGCGAAAGTAAAGTAAGTGTGCCCTCTACTGGCAGCCGAGATCACCGCGTCCGGATGCCAACTGAGGGACGAAGGTTGGTGGGGGCAGGGGCATCTGGAGCGCAGGGTTACTTGTGGGGCGAAGGATGGGGAGGCTCTTTAAAAAGAGTTTCCAGCTCCCTCCCTACCGACTCCTTCAGGCCCGCTGCAAAGAAGAGGAAGGAAGAGGAATTACTGGAAGGAAAAAGGGCTCAGAGGCAGCTGTTCGACTGAAAAAGCAGTGGTGAAAATGAATCCATCACTAGTTATCGACAATGATTATCACCCCCACGGAGAACTGATGCTATTTATGGAAAACATGTAATAATTAACAAGTACAGACACGAAAAAAGAAATGTCCAACGAAACTCTAAAGCAGCAAAACAAGATTTAGCCCCTAAGTCTTAGAAACCCATCGTGTCCTAACCATTGAGTTTTAAAGCAAGATCTTGGATTCTTTGGGGAAGGCGAGGCACAGTGGAAGGGGATGGCTATTTGTGTCTTGTTATTAAAAAACAAAACAAGACAAAACAAAACCCAAAAAAGCAAAAACATTTCCCCGCCAAAAAACAGGTCTAGTGAACAACAGCCAGATATTTTTATACTGATGGGGGAGGGGCATTTGAGAGTCCACTGGAAAAGAGTGTAACGGAATATTTTGTTAAAAAAGTTTCCCTATGGAAACAACTGGGCAGTAAAGGTTGCAGCAAATGTGAAGGGAATTGACATTGTATGTTTCGTGGGTGTGAGTGTCCCATGTCCTCTGTTTATGATGAGCAGGGTCCTTGATAGTGTCTGATCACCTAAGTATATCCTCAGGAAATTTGGCAACAGGAGATCCTTCCTGCAAGAGGCCTCTTGAGGCAGTTTCCCAGGAATCTGGCACTTTGGTCTTTGCTCTGCTGGAGGTTAACGGACTACAATCCAAGGACACACAAAAACAAAAACAACGAAACCCCAAACCATCCAACCTAATCAAACAACAGCAAAAGTAGGTTTAGCTTGACCTCAGAGGGTAGTTTTTGAAAGCTGTTGAAGATGGCCCATATGTCCTATCTTAATGTCTGACTATTGAATTATACAGCCTGGTGTGGGACCGGTTGAAGATGTGTGAACCCCAGGCAGATACTCTGCTTGTGGCTTCAGGACTCAACCTCACTCTCCCCCAATTTGGTGACATCACCTGGGGTGTTACTTTCAAGTAACAGCCTGGCATGGTTTCGTTCCTCCAAAGGAAGTAGGGGCTATTGACTATTCAAGGAAACAGAAAATCAGATCTCCACCAGGATCAGGGACTCCATTGTTTTTTAGAAACTTTTAAGAATCACTTGATCTAGAGTAGACATTTGCTGGGTTGAACACGTCTGGGGAGATTAAAAGGAATAATATCTTTGCAGATGACCAAAGTGGTGCATGCTCATTGTGAAAGGAAAAATGTAAAATAGAAAGATAAAGGAATCAGAGAATGGAAAGAGTTTGTAATCCAATCACCCAGAGATGCTGTTGGGGTTTATCTTTTAAGGATACCATTTAAGGGACAATTTGGTCTTTCTGCCTCCTTTCGGAAGTCAGTAGTAAGTGTCTGTTGACCAAACATTCCTGGTTTGCTGGTCTAGGGACACTCTAAGGCTGTGTCTTTCCTTTTTTAGGGTGTTGTTGGGGTTCTAAGAGGAGGCAGGTCTCCAGAAGGGCAGCTCTGTGATCACCCACAGGGTTGAGACTCCAAGTAAATAGTCCAGTGAGATTGTCCTGGAAGAGAACACTATGTCACTGCAGGGAACATTCTTCCCTCCAGGACGGTACAAATTAAGAATCATTAATTCTCACAAACGCATATTATCACAGTGACTTTCTGGATGCCACTTTTAGGCTGAGAAAAAAAAGCAGGGTGTGCAGAAAGAATGAGCAATTTGATCCAACTTTCTCTACTCTTTCCAGAGACACAAAAGGTGAGATTCAGAATGTATGACTTACATGATATAACACCAGTTCCTATCTCCTCTCTTCTTTTTTTTTCTCCCCTCTTCTTTGAATATCTCTTCCCCCGCCCCCCAAAAAGTTTCCTACGAGTAAGTTGATCTTTGACAGATAAGAGCTGTGACTAATATATACAGAAACTAGACCCCAGCGATCCAACCAGTTTCAACATGGTGGTGAGAAAGAAAACCCTCAACCCCCTGCCAAGGAAGGCTGGTTGATAATTTCAAAACCCCCTGAAGTCATGTGGGGTCTGACAAGGGGGGGAGGAGAGGGGGGAAAATGATAAATCTGTATCTCCAGATGAAAGATCATTTTGAAAGAAGGGCCATGAGATCCAAACCCAAGCCGGCTAGGGAATGTTAAAGACAAGGAAGGTCTCACCAGCATTTTCACACCAGTATCCCAGTGATACTTGAAAGCTCTTCAGCAGAGGAACAGATGAAATCTGGCCAATCGTTCATTTGTAGGAATGATAACAAAAAAGGCAGTGAAGAAAATCTTGGTGCATTTTTAAAAATGCATGTTTTAAAAATGTTGTCTCCCTCTTCCCACCCCTACTCTGCATCACTTAAAGCGACCAAGAAGGGAAAAAAAAAAAAAAGATGTTTTAAACTTAAAACCCTAGACTCTACATTCCTTGTGTCACATTGAGTATATTTGGTTTCTCTCTTACCCACTGACTTCACGGCCTGGTGGAGGGTCTGGGCTGGACCCACTAAACGTTAGTTTCCTCTCCAGCGTGGCTTTCTTTTATTCCTCAGTCCTCCAGAACCCACGTCCCTTTGTAGCTGCTGGAGTAGACAAATGGTTCCTTTGTTTAGCCTCTTCAAAGGCTTGGTTTATTGTTCTGTAAGTGCCAACCCTAAGCCAATCTCCGAAGTCTCCACACTTTGTCGCTCACTTGGCCCATCTTTGCTATGGTCCTTTTGGGCGACATCTGTCCCTAGGACGGACCTTAGGGAGGTCAGGAATTAGTCACCAAACATCAGGTAATCTCTTTGTGGGGGTGATAGTAAAGGACACTGGGTGGGGGGCAGATTTTAGCTTCTACATCTCTGACCTTCCTTGGAAGCCCATGGGGATAGGAGCCTGTTCTCATAGGGACTTGTAGAAGTCCCAAACCAAGGCTTCTGACTTTCTGCTTGTAGCTTGCCCTTGGTGGTTCTCTTTTTTAGACTGTTCCTCTGTAAGTCCATTCGAAAGGAGCTTTCTAGCAGGTACCTGTGAACTCCCATCACCAAAGCCAATGAACTCTTTCCCATTTTCCCTCTGGACTTTTGCTGCTCTAAGGGGAAACGGATGGCTTTCGGAAATGATTGCCCTTTGGATTCTCATAAAATGATGACTCTTAACTGGAGGGGATTCTGCCTCCCAGGGAATATTTGGCACGGTGTGGAGACGTTTTGGGTTGTCACAGAAGGGTGGGGCTTACTTCTGAATGTCCTCGCATGCCCAACACGGCCAGACCGCAGAAAGGTGTCGGCTGGTGTGTCCGTTCGAGAATCCCTGGCGTGACTCCACCTTGTGCTGAGGTCATTCCCACCTCCCCAGCTTGTCCTTCCCTTTCCCTGCATGCAGCTACACGTAGCTGCTGGAACCATCTTGTGCCAGACTCCTCATAGTACAAACTAGAATGCTTAAACTTCGGTTATCCACATGCGCGGACTCATTCTCTTCCGCACTTGAAAGTCTCCGCGGGCTTCCAATGGCCAGGAAAGAGTTCGAAGCTCTGCCTCCGGGGCCCTCCTGCGTCGGCTCTCTGCCTTCTCTGATTTAGAGTCACTCCGACCGACACGCAAGTCCCCACTTCAGAACTTTTGTTCAGGCCCTCCGTCACGTCTCACTGCCTCTTCTTGATTTATCCAAGAACGGCCCTCCCTCCAGGGCCCGGAGTAAGCCCTGTTTTCTCTGTGGCATCTCCGCTTACCACCCTCGCTGTTGACCACCGGACAGAATCATCAAAGTCTGGAGCTGGAAGCAGTTTTGGAGAACTTCTAGTTAAGTTTTTGGAAACACCAACTTTGTTCTCAGAGTGGGATCAAGGGGACGCCTGGAGAAAATGGGCTCTGTGTGGCCTTTTCAATATGTCAGAGAAGGGCCCTCTTTTTTCCTTCTCCAGGAAAGTACAAACATCACATGTCGGAGGTGTCAAATCTGGCTCCAAAGGGAGGCATCAGTTAATCCTTTTAGAGAGAAAGGATGCGCGCTAATGTACCGCTGGGTAAGAAATCTAATGGGGTCATGATCTCAGGGTCCTGGGATCCAGCCCCACATCAGGACACCTGGGTGGCTCAGTCGATTAAGTCGCTGCCTTTGGCTCAGGCTATGGTCCCAGGGTCCTGGTATCAAGTCCCGCATCGGGCTCTCTGCTCCGCAGGGAGCCTGCTTCCCCGCTCTCTGCTTGCCTCTCTGCCTATTTGTGATCTCTCTCTCTGTCAAATAAATAAAATCTTAAAACAAACAAACTATTAAAAAAAAAGAATCTAGAATATACGCAGAGGCTGGGGAATTGGCTTGTTAAATCTGGCAAGTCCCATGACCTCCCCGAAGCTCACTTTTCTCATCTGTAAAATGGGACTACCATAACTGTAGCACCCATCTTATTGAAGATGCTGTAAGAACTGAATGAGCTGATGCATTTCCTACAGAGCCTTGTGCCTCGCCCAAACTTTGTGAATGTTAACAGTTGTTAGTGTGGATCCTGGATTTAGCAGAAAATTATTTATTGAGCTATTTTAAGTTTAATGCATCACCATTTCATGGTCCCCCATAGACAATTGCATAACATCTAGAGCCTCTATCTCTTCACCAAGCATGAAAAATTGTGAACTGAGACAAGCTTGTCACTGGACAGAGGAGAAAGTGAAGTCTGGCATCACAAAGAGATTGTTTGGTGTTTGGTGACTAATTCCTGACCCACCCCTCCCCCGTCACCAACTGCTACAGGACTTACTATTCTGAGCATGTGCCCTTTTATAGACCTGTTCTTCCAGAAAAAGCAAAATTTTGAAAGCTCTGGAAAGCAGAATTATGCATTGTTCCTATTTAATACAAATCAAGGCATTGTGTGAGACTTTCCCTTCTTTAACTGAATTCCTCTGCCGTCCAGGGGCTGACCACCACGCAGTGGTCCTGGAAGAGGCACAGAACAAGGGAGTAGCTTGGTCCCCAGTTCACTAAGGCCTGTGCTGAGATCCGCATCTGCTTTCATACTCTGGCGAGTCGGCCTAGACGCTGGAAAAACTTTTCCTTCGAAGCATCAACCATCATATCCAGATTTAGAAACTCTTGACTTCTAGCCCACATTTCTTCCTATCAAATTTTAGTTTAAGGTGGCCAACTCAGATGCTTACGGGGGCCTGGCAGGGAATGTAAATTAGGAAAACAATAGGGAGCAGTGGGGACTGTGCCAAGTTGGAGACCATTTGCCTGTGGGAGGCTGACAGCTGCTTTGCAACAACCTGCTAGTCAGCCCCTTCAATGGGGGGTCTTCCAGTTCCTCAGGGAAGGTGGGAGTTCAGGTTTTAAAATGTTGGCAACTAATTTTAAAACTTATGTGTTGACACAAAACATGTCTGTGGGGTGGATTCAGCCCTCTGGCTGCTGGTCTGGAATCTCTGCTTTTAGGTTTTAGGAATCCAGCTGATAATCCAGCTGATGTTTGTTTTTCTAGGAGCTTTTCCTGATGGTTTCCCCTTTTCCTGATGTTTTCCCTCTTCCTTTGAGGGCTTAACCATCCTCTCATTCTCTCATGATAAGGAATCTAACAGTTTACTACTTTGGTGGGTTTTCACCTCCGACTTCTTGAATAGAAGCTTCCGGGGTCAAGGAAGATTGTGGTTTACTTGCATTGGCCAAGAAAGCCAACATATTGCACTGAGGCTTGGCCTGCCATTCACAGACCACGTGGTCTACTGGGTCTAGCCAACATGGTGCCTGGTACATGATGGGCCCTTGGCAAATAGAGGGAGCTTCCAAGAGGAGGCATACCCAACGCAGCCCAGTTTTATTCAAAAAAGAGAGAAAAGCTTTGATAATTCCTCCTTGCTTCAGTTCCATGGACAGACAAGCTTTGTGTGCATGTGTCCCGGATGACAGGTGAGACCCGAGATGGTTGGAGGCAGGGGGACGAAGACAGGAGCCAGCCCAGAGAAGTCCACTGGACTTGCTGACCAAAGAACAAAAGCAATAAAATCAAAACCAAACCAAAGTTCAGCACAGCTTTAAATACCACCCCCGTAGCTCTCTTTCCTCCCACTTTTATAAGCCCACCCAGAGGAAAATCCACCAGAATTGAAGAGAGGAGGGAGGTGTGGGAATATGGCGATAAGTACCAGGCTGGGAGAAGCTCAGTGTCAGACTTTTCCCATGGAAAGTGAGGACCCTTTACAGGGTCATACAATCAATGTAATTAGCCGCGATCAACATTTTTCACAGAAATGGACTAGCACAGAAAATAATAAAGCCATTGAAGAATATTACTAAGTATGGCTTCATGAATCCTCTCTGTCTTTCTGTTGCTCTGTGTATGAACTTGGTCATGAAGCGAACTGCATCATCTCTGTGAGTGCACAATGTTAGACAGCCACTGAAAGCTCTCCCTAAATCTCTACAGTAACACTACGAGGTGTGGATTGGTATTCCGTTTTATAGATGGGCAAAGGGAGGTGTTACAAAAACTTGCTCAGATTCACACAGAGAGTACAGGAGATGGGATGCCTTGCGAAGTCCTTCTGATCCTACAGCTTGCCTGGATCTGCTCTACTCTCAAGTTTCAGAGACACTGGGACCAGGCACTTGTTATTTCTCTGCTGCTGATGCTCAGATGGGGGGAAGTTTCCCATGGGAAATGCTGGAGGAATCAAATAGAGCACTTCACCTCTCACCGCTACCCCTTTCCGTGGTGCATAGTGGCCAAGGCATTGGCCGGGGGTGGGGGGGAGTTCAAAGAGAACATGAGTGTGAAGACAATGAATTCATATAAATGGACGGGTCCTTGCCCTCCAAAGGGCTTGGTAAAGCACACATTCTCTCTCTCTCTCTCTCTCTCTGTTTGCTTGGGAAGTTCTATAAGGCAGGTTGGCAACATCTTTGCTTTGTGTAGTAGACTTTGTGTTGGTGAGGGGTCGAGGGCAGAGGAAGGGCAGCAATGGTGTCCAGGGGAGAGGACACAGCCCCCCAATCCTATAAGCCCTGGCAGTCCTGTGCATCCCTATGAGATTCGGGTCACATGCTGGCACTGACTTTGGGTGTGGAGCCTTGGGAAAATTACTTCACTGAAATGAGCCTCAGTTTCTTCAGTTTCTGTAGTAGTGATAACTGCCTCTTAGAAAAGGTTACTTGGGAATGCGTGTCCTCAGAAGTGACAGCTGCTTTGTTGTTAAAATGAGCGATAGTCTTTGCTTCTGAGCTTCTGATTTCTTTATTTTCTCAGATGGGAACGCCACTGACTACCTCAGGGACTTCTTCAAGAGGCCTGTGAGCGAATGCAGGGCCAGTGCCAAGCTGTGTGCTCTAGCTGGCGTCTTGGTGGGTGTCCATGTGGGGTAGGTCATATGACTTGGGGGTGAAGACCAGACTGGTGACTCTGTTCCTCACTCTCTGCTTGCACCCAGCCTCTAGTTTACAAGGTAGAGTGGACTCTCCTCTCTGTGCCCTTCAGTCCAAACGGACTGGGAATATCCGTGCCTTTGGAAACCCTTGCCTGCTGTCTGTGGGCCATCTTGGAATTATCACCCTCACTCTGTCTCTGCAGGCAAGCAGAGGGGGAGGGAAGCAGAGGTTGGACACTGGCCAGGGAACTTCACAGGCCCAACAAAGAATTTCTTAAAAGGGTTGATTTGGTAATAGGCAGAGGGGAATTCCGTGGATAAATAATAATTTATGCAAGGAATGCCATCTGCTTCCCTGTTGAAGCGTTAGTGCATAATTGTAGGCTCATTTCCCTTCCCATTCCGTGCCCTTTACCTTTCAACCCCTTCAATAATTATACTGACACCTCCCCAGCTGACGTGGGAGGAGAGGCATGGGGTGCCCAGCCTGGAGGCTGGCTGTAGACAGTTTGCCATAAAACTGAAATAATTAATTTTAATGCATTAGAGGATTAAACACTAAATAAGAACATATTGAAGTTCTGGCCAGTCTATCTGAATGTTGTGCTGGAAATTAATAAAAACTGGCTTCACTGGAGACATTCAATTGCAAATTAGATTTGGTCTTTGAATAAAGACTCCGTTATAGGGTTCTCTAATTAGATTAGGAATCAAAACTGGGGCACCCCAAGCTCTCTCTATGACACCCTACCCTTACCTTGGCTTCGATGAGAATGTTTTGGGACTCTGGATTTATATGAATTTCTTCTGTCTCTTTTTGCAGCTTGGGTGAATTCTGGCGGAGGCGGTGAGGGGGTCAACCTGGCTTTAGGGCTGGGGAGGGAAGGTGGAGGCTCGGCGATCATTTTGGGAATCAGGCTAAAGTGCTTGGAGCAGAGAGAGCAAGCTGGCTTGAGGACCGACACGTGCCTGCTGATACGTTGGCTCAGATGCAGATTTTGACCTTCTCAGCATTTATGACATTTAAAAATAGGTGCCCACACTTAAAAGTCCATAGATTTCACATAAGAGTCTGAATTTCTGCTTCTCTTGAGAACCCAGCTTTGCTAATCCTGGGCTTGCCTTCCCACGTGGCTGGAGGCTGAGAGGCAGCCACTGCTTTCTTTAGAAGAGCCTTGAGCTTCACAGTTTCAGTCTCTCCTACTCCTTACGCTGAGCCCACTCAGCTCACTCACAGCCCCTTCCTGGCTTCTGCCTGGTCCTCGCAGGCCTTTGAGTTTGATTCCTCTGATTTAGAAAATTTCCTGGTCTATCTACAGCTCTGATTACGAGGAAAGATTTCACTCTTAGGAAGGAGGTACGTAAGAGTTATTTATTGACCAATAATGATACTAGCTAATATGAAGTACATACTATGCTCCCAGGTGCTTGGCCCTAATTTTATTTTTTTTAAGATTTTTTTTTTGTTTGTTTGTTTATTTGAGAGTGAGTGGGCAAGCGAGAAAGTGAGAGAGAGAAAGAGAGAGAGAGAGAGAGCATGAGAGAGAGGCGTGAGCAGGGGGAGAGGGTCAGAGGGAGAAGCAGACTCTGTTGAGCAGGGAGCCTGACTTGGGGCTCGATCCCAGGATCCTGGGATCATGACCTGAGCTGAAGGCAGACACCTAACCAACTGAGCCACCCAGGCGCCCCACTATATATATATATATATATATATATATATATTTCTTATAACATCTTTATTGAAATGAAATTCACATACCATACTGTTTATTTATTTATTGAGTGTGTGTGCGTGTGCAAGTGTGGGTGGGTGGGGAGGTGCAGAGGGAGAGAGAGAATCTTTTTTTCTTTTTTTAAAATTTTATTTATTTATAAGACAGACAGAGATCAAAGTAGGCAGAGAGTCAGGCGAGGCGGGGGTTGGGGAGGAAACAGGCTCACTGCTAAGCAGAGAACCTGCTGCGAGGCTCCATCTCAGGACCCTGAGATCATGACCTGAGCCGGAGGCAGAGGCTTTAACCCACTGAGCCACCCAGGGGCCCCAAGAGAGAGAATCTTAAGCAGGTTCCAGGGCCAGCACAGAGCCCCACACAGGGCTGGATCTTAGGACCCTCAGATCCTCACCTGAGCAGAAACCAAGAGTTGGATGCTTACCTGACTGAGCCACCCAGGCACCCAACGTTTAGAATGTTTTCGTCGCCTCAGAAGAAACCCTGTACCTCTTGGCAGTTACTTGTTATCTCCCCTCAACACCCAGCCCTAGGCAACCACTACTCTGTTTTCCGCCTCTATGGTTTTGTTTATTTTGGCCGCCTCATATCAGTGGAATCACACAATATCTGGCCCTATGTGACAGCCTCTTTCACTTAGCATATTGTGTTCAAGGTTCATTCATGCAGCATCTAGCAGTACCTTATTTTTTTTTTAATTGGCTGATAACATGGCAGTATATGGCTATATCATATTTTATTCATCTCTATTTGTTGAGGGACATTTGGGTTGTTTCCACATTTTACTATTATAGCTAATGCTGTTATGAACATTCTTGTGCAAATTTTGTGTGGATGTAGGCTTTAATTTCTTTGGGGTGTATGTATATACATGCATACATCTGTGCATCTGAGAATGTATACATGAGAATGGAAACGTTGGATCTGGGGTCACTGGAACTTCCCACACCATTTCGTAAGCAGTGGTGCCATGTTACAACCCCACCAGCTGTGCATGATGGTTCTAGTTTCTCCACAGTCTCGTCAACACTTGCTCTTATCTATATTTTTATTATAGTCCTGCTAGTGGTGTGAAGTAGTATGTCATTGTGGTTTTGATTTGCATTTCCCTGGTGGCTAGTAATATCGAGCATCTTTTCATGGCACGTGGCCCTTTGCCAGCCCTGTTGTAAGCACTTAAGTGCACTAACTCTTTGTGCCACAACAACCTTGACTGATAAATACCATTATTACCATGCTTCTCTAATACATGCCAAGCTCAGACTTTCGGTTGCAAGCTTTCTTTTCAGAGGATGAAATTAATTCTTATTATTCATAAGGGAATTTTAGTACCTGGTTTGGGATAGGAGAGTAAATCTCAGAAGAAGATCGTCTGTGCCTCAATAACTCCTGTTTAGCATGCGTTTCCTCTATCAGGACTTTCACATGTGCTGCTCCTCTGCCTTGAGCGTCTTTCCCTGGCTAACTTTTGGTCATCGTCTAGATTCTCTGAGAGGCTTCCCTGACCCTCTCCAGTCCAATTCTGGGCATTCGTTTGCCCTTGCAGTACTCTGGACTGACCATAATCATATCCATTCATTAGTGTCTTTCTATTTTCTTGTCTTTCTTTTAAACAAAAGATTTTTGTGTTTTATACACTTCTAATTATTCTGTTTGTGTTCATTTGTATTCCACTTAAGAAAATTTAACACTGTATTGCCAAAATCAATGGTGTCCTTGAAAGCATAATTTTAAGCTGCTATAAAAATATTCTCTGAAGTGATTATAAAATAGCTCATTTGACCATTTCCTTTAAAGATGTTTCCATTTTTATCATTGATTTGCTATGGTAAAGAGCACTGACATGAACATCTTGGGGCATAATGCTTTTATCTATAGGACTGTTTCTTGGGGTAGAGTCTCAGTGGCAGAATTATTGAGGGAGAAGCATTTGTAAGGCCCTTGATGTACCATCGCTAAAGCCCTTGGAGAGAGATGTTACAGTGACTCAGACTGCCCCAAATACATGGGACAGCCTTAGCACTGGATTTGTTATCTTTCTAAAAAAAAAAAAAAGCTTTGCTTTAATCTGCATTTCTTTGATTAACAGTGGGGACAAATCTAATAATTACATAAACAATGGAAGCACATCTTAATTGATAGGCCAATTAAAAAAAATAGATACTCCATTATTGGTGTAGCTTCCCAAAGGAGACCCGAAAAAGACTGGATGAGAGCATTTGTTGGAGAGGATAAGAGAACCAAGTGGCCCGAACAGCCTCCATAAAACTGCTGATAATGGGATTTGCAGATAAGGCGGAAGGACATATGGCTGGACTATTACTCCATAGCTCATTTTTTATGCCTTATCAGCGTAGAGGCCGGCTCCCCTGCAAATGAGCTACACCTGGCGGTGCAATAAAGAGATTTGCTCACTGCAGGTGGACAATAAGAGCTGCTGGAGACAGCTCCCGGCATGGGGGACAGAGCTAAAGATGCAGAAGGTTGGGATTGGAGGGGGCTTAGCCAACACCGGGAGGCGAAGTATTCTCAACTGTTTTATTTTAGTTTAATTACCTGTGGAATAGTTCATTTCTGTGTGAAATCCCAACATGGAAGCCAGGTCAGAGAGAGTGGAAGGTAGAAGGAGGAGGGCTATTTGCTTCCCTCTTGTTATTCACAAATGGCCTTGAGATGTTGGCCCTTGTCTCCAGATGCAGTGCAAATGCGAGCCCAGGGCCACTCGACAGGACGGAGAGATTTCTGTCCTTGGACTTTCCTCTGAGCACTTAACATGTCCTCATCAGAGTCCTTGCCGCAATCCAATCAGACTGATACCATTCTTATATATGTCCTACAGAGGAGGTAACCACAGCACAAGGCAGTTAAATAATCAGTGTACAGCCAAACAGTGAGTAAACGGTAGAGCAGAGATTCAAATACGAGCACTCTGAAGAGGGCAGGAGAGAGACTCTGAATGTCACTGGGGAAATAGTGTCTATTGAGGTAGATATCCTGACTTTTTAAAACATGAGTGGGAGGGACAGAGGGAGAGAATCTCAAGCAGACTCCCTGCTGAGTGCAGAGGCTGACGTGGGGCTTGATTCCAGGACCCTGAGATCATGATTTGAGCCAAAGATAGATGCTTAATTGACTGAACCTACCCAGGCACCCCAAGGGGTAATTATCCTGACTTAAAAAAAAAAAACCTGAATATTCATTGAAAATGGATTAGCCAATCAGCTTCCTCAAAGATGTCGATGAAATTGAGCAACTGAAGCAAGCAGTAGAGCCCCACGTGGCCATTTGAGGATCAGAACCTGGAGAAATAAATGGAACATTCCTAATAACAGTCCATCCACTTGTTTGTTCCCACACTCATAACTCATGAAGCAGGAAGTGGGTGGAGAACAGAGGTCCTTAGGTTCAAATCCTGTGGTCCGTGCTCTATAAATCCAGATGACTCTGTGAGCCCCAGTTCTCTCATTTCTGATGTGGGGTTAATAAAGGTACCATCCTCACTGGGTTCTTGGGGGGAATAAATGAGATGATGCATACAACCTGCTTCTTTTGTACAGTGCATCACAAATGCTCAGTCAACTCTCATTGTTAACGTGCAGCGATTCTCTTTTTAATTGTTTGCTTAGCTTCACCCGTACTCCATTGGGTTAGAGGAGTACATCCAATGCCTTGGATGATACAGGAAGGGGATAAAACAAAGTCCTGAGGCCAAAGTTTCCAGCTACGAATGTGTTGATGGGTAAGAATGTTTGAGCAAGAGGATTCATAACTGATTCAAACATAGAGACGGATCAGGACAAAGGGAATGGACACATGGTTCTCCTAGAACACAGACTCAGAAGCACCTGAAAGTGAGGACTTCCCTCCCCTCCCTTTGTTTAAAAAGATTTTATTTATTTACTTAAGAGAGGGAGAATACAAGCAGGGGAGGAGCAGAGGGCAAGGGAGAAGCAGACTCCCCACTTAGCAGGGAGCCCAGTGTGGGGTTTGATCACCGCCTAACAGACTGAGACACCCAGGTGCCCAGAATTGAAGCCTTTTTGACATGGGGGTGCTGTGCTCCTTTTAGCTGCCTACGATGAGCAAGATAAAACAAAAGGACAAATTAGAGCTTCCCCATTACTTAGGGTCAAAATAGGGATGTCTGGGAGACTTGGTAGAGTGTGTGTGACTCTTGATCTCAGGGTTGTTAAGTTCAAACCCCATGATGAGGGTAGAGATTACTTAAAAAAAATCTTTATTTTTTTTGTTAAAATTAATTATTTATTTGACAGACAGAGATCACAAGTAGGCAGAGAGGCAGGCAGAGAGAGATAGGAGGAAGCAGGCTCCCTGCTGAGCAGAGAGCTCAATGCAGGGCTTGATCTCAGGACCCTGAGATCATGACCCGAGCTGAACACAGAGGCCCAAGGTGCCCAACCAGGTGCCCACCACCCCCCACAAAAAAAATCTTATCCCCCCCCAAATTGCAATCTCTGTCATAGAATGCAATGTTTAGACCTTGTCTCTACAAAATCAGCTAAAGCCGAGCTGAGTGAATTGGAAAGAGTTCAGGCCGTAAGACAAGGTGTCTGAATTTGTAGATCACCTGCTGTGAATAAATCATCTAAAAATTACATCAGAGCTCAAACAAAAGTTCTCTGTCTCTAAATTCACACTTTGAATCACTTTTTTCATTTAAACAGAAAAAAAAAAAAAAAGAGAGAGAGAGAAAAGAAAAAGAAAGGCAAAGAGTTGAATGGAGCCCAGGGAGGCAATCACAGTCCTTTGAAACTCCAAATAAAGCCCTGGATGAAGTAACATTTTTTAAAAACTGGGCTTTGGAACTGAAATCATATAAACAGCAATAATTCCTGCAGCACTGGCTGCATTCTAAATTCTACATCAGAAGCTTGATGCACCATGATTTCATTTTATTAACATTCTCTAATTAAAAATTATTTTTAAAGACAATTTTTTTTTAGTTTAGCCATTTTATGCTCACAGCATAATTGAGAGGATGGTATTTCACATATATTTCCCATCCCACACATGCACAGCTTCCCCCGTGATCTACAACACTTACCAGAATGGTCCATTTCCCACCAAGAGTGAACCCATATTGACACATCCTGATTCCCCAGAGTTCCCAGTTTATCTGAGAGCTCACTCTTGGCATTGTAGTTTCTAGAATTCGGACAATTGTATAACAACATGTATCCATTATTATGGTATCATCCCGTATTTCCAGAGTCCTAGAAATTCTCTATTATCTATTTTTCCTTCCCTCATCCTCCAATCCCTACCTGGAAACACTGATAGTTTTACTGTCTTCCTGGTTTTGCTTTACCCAGAAAGTCATGTAGCTGGACTCATACAGTGTGTAGCTTTTTCTGAGTGGGGTCTTTCACTCAGTGACATGCATATAAGTTTCCTCCATGTCTTTTCATGGCTTGCTAGCCCATTTCTTTTTAACCCTGAGTGATATTCCATTGTTTGAATGGATGGACTGCGGTCTGTCTATCCATTTATCTACAGGACATTTTTGTTGCTTCCCAGTTTTGGCAATTATGAAGAGAGACTACTAAAAAAAAAATCTCTGTGTAGGTTTTTGTGTGGACATAAGCTTTCCGTTGTTTTGGATAAATATCAAGGAGCATGATTACTGTGATTTCAAGTTTTTCAGCAGCTCTCTGGTATAATCATCCCTACACACATTTCAGAGACAAGAAGGCTGAGGTTCAGAACGTCATGATTTACTTAAAGACACAAAGTTAGGAGTCAAAGTTGGACTAGACAAGACTGGGTCTTGGTCGCTGATGTGATGCACTAGAAGTCAGAAGGCAGCCCCAGCCCCAGTTTTGTTCAGACACTCTGAATGCCCTTGATCTGCTGCCTTAGCCACTCTTCTGTAAAACGGTCATATGTCCTCCTGGTTCACAAAGTCCTTGTCAAATGCAATCCTGGGCAGAAAACCACTGTGGATTTCTCATGTTTCCAGTTAGCACTGTGGACAAATCACTGTGTCTCTGGGCTTCACGTGTCACATGTGTGCAGTTAAAAGCTTTGGACAACTTTCCAGTTCTGGAATAGTAGGATTTTATATCTTCACACCTTTCTGGGTTCTCAGTGGTGACCTGGAGACACTGACTGTCATGGGGAAGGATGGGAAGCTGTGAATGCTTCTATTGGAGCTTTGGGGTTGAATAATGTTGGCAATTTTGAAGTCTCATTATCTTACTCCCTAATGCTTTGCTTCTAAACAGCTGTAGTTCTTGGGGGAGGGGGGTTGGAATAACAGTGTTGGAAATAGTTCCATGGGGTGGGTGAAGGTTAGTCGGAGTTTTTAATTTAGAATCTTGGTGACCAAAGGCTGCTCAGAGTTTGTCCCTGGGGCACCTCCGTCTCAAGCAAGGACTATACAGTGCTTGGAATTGCGCCTGTTATTAAGTGGGGGCTGGGTTGTGGAGGATAACACAGCTAGGGGCAGGGAAAATACACTGCAGCAGCCAGCAGGGGCTGGGTCCTAATCTCTGTTCTCTCACGCCATGGCTATGTGACCCCAAGCTCTCCATGCCTGGCTCTCCATAAAGCAAGAATGGTAACACCCTCCAGACTGGTGTTTTAAGAAAGAAAAGAGGGACGCCTGGGTGGTACAGTCAGTTAAGCGTCTGACTCGATTTCGGCTCAGGGTCATGAGATGGAGCCCTGCCTGGGGGTCCGCGCTCAGCACCAGTCTGCTTATCCCTTTCCCTTCCCCCTGTTCCTCCCCTCACAGTCTCTCTCTCTCAAATAAATCTTTAGGGAAAAAAAAATGAGAAGAGAGGTGCAGCTTGATGTCTGGTGGTTAGTTAGCTATTGTCCAATTCTGACTCTACAGAGGATGGTCTTGTCCTTCAATGGACTGGAAGCTGCTTGGGTTGCCCCTTCTAACAGAGCTGTGACGTCTTCCTGATGTCACACCATAGTGTTTTTGTTCTCCTCCAGGGAGGTGTAGGCTGGGAAGTGGAAACAAAGGGAAGCCTAGGCACTGTCTTGCTTACATCCTGTCCTTATAACAATGCTCTAACATTATTACTCTTTTCCCCGTTTATAAAGGAAGACTTTGAGGTGCAGGGAGGTAAAATTTTGCAAAGGCGACTAAGGTAATAAGTGGAAAAGCTGGGATTCAGACACAGACCTATCTGTGAAGAAGGTCTGTGAGCTTCTTCAGATCGGGGAAGGGGGAGTTCCTAATGAGAATTACTGGGGCTTGACCTCCCCATCCAAGGTCTCCCTGCCAGTGGCTGCCAATGGATGGCAAGAATCCGCTTCGCTGAACTTCTCTGGGCTATTCACAACTGTTGGGAGGTTCGCGAAGAAGAGGATTAAGGACACTGCATGAAGGACTGCAGAAATGGCAGAATTCGTGCAAGATGCCTGTGAATTGCTGCCATAGGCAATGATACCTGTTCTTCTCCCGTGGATCTGGGCTGGTCTGTGACCTGCTTTGGCCATTAAAATGAGGTGGAGTTGATGGCGCCCTAGGTCCAAGTCTAGGTCTCAAGAAGCTTTTTGTGCTTTCTTAGAAACCCGCCCAGCTGCCATGTAGACAAACAGGCTAGAATCCTGGAGGATGAGATATGAAGTGGGGTAGAGTCATGGTGCGCCAGCCCAAAGCTAAGCCATGTCCTAGAGACAGAACTAACTTATTGACCTACAGCAGACTGTGGCTTCATGAGTGAGCTCAGCCCAGACTGGATCCACCGAGCAGAATCCAGACCAAATCTCTTGCCTGTAACAGTTGTGAGCTAAATGTATGGCATTCCGTATTTTGGGAATAATTTAAAGTTCGTGAAAGAGTTGGAAAGATAATATCTCTCCCACAGTTTCAATTTCCTTCAACATTATCATCTTATACTATTATGGTGCAAGTTTTCTTGGTCAAAACTAATAAAGCAATATTGGCATATTACTCTGAACTAAACTGCTGGTAGCATTTGGACTAATGCCCTTTTTCTACTCCAGAATCCAATCCAAGATGCTGCAATGCATTTAGCTCTTTTTTCCTTCATCTCCTTGGATCTGTGAGAGTTTCTTAGTCTTCCTTGTTTTCATAACTTTGACAAGTTTAGGATCGCTGGCTAGGTATTTTGTAGCATGTCCTTCAACTTGGATTTGCCTGATATCTTTTGATGATTAGACTGGATATTTCACATTTGGGAAAGGAATACCACAGATGTGAAGTGAAATGTCCTTCTTACCATATCATAGTAGGGGGTACGTGAGACCGTCTTGACATTATTTGGTGATATTAACTTCCACACTTGGTTAAGACAGTGTTTTGGGGGCGCCTGAGTGGTTCAGTTGTTAAGTGTCTGCCTTTGACTCAGGTCATGATCCTGGGGTCCTTGGATTGAGCCCAACATCGGGCTCCCTGCTGGGCGGGAAGCCTGCTTCTCCCTCTCCCACTCCCCCTGCTTTTGTTCTCTTTCTTGCTGTGTCCCTCTCTGTCAAATAACAAATAAAAATCTTAAAAAAAAAAAAAGAACAGTGTTTTCCAGGTTTCTTCATTGTAAAGTTACTCTTTTTTTTTTAAGACAATGTATTTTTGAGTGGTTTGCCCAGTAGATAGCTGTTACATACTACTTCCTCATTGCATTCACGCCTCTCTGAATTTGCCTTTTCCAAGTTATTTCCTGGACTGTTTTCCAACTTTAGTCGTTTGGTCAACAATACATTGTAATATTGTGCTGGACATTGATCTGCCCAAGCAAAGTTCTAATTTCACTTTTGAAATTCTAATAATTTGTCTAGGCTCTGGTCAAATGCTATTGTCTTTGAAAACCTTCCTGGCTTAATCTGTAAATTCTTATAGTATTAATTCACTCATTCATTCATTTTATGGAGTATTGTCTGAGTGCCAGAGTTTCTTTCAGGCCCTGGGCCCCAGCCACAAACCAAACACCTCTCCGGAAACGTGCCAGGAGAGAGATACACAATTAACCCATCAGTTAAATCATTTTTTTTTAAAGCTTTTATTTATTTATTTGACAGGCAGAGATCACAAGTAGGCAGAGAGGCAGGCAGAGAGAGAGAGGAAGGGAAGCAGGCTCCCGGGTGAGCAGAGAGCTTGATGCAGGGCTCAATCCCAGGACCCTGAGACCATGACCTGAGCCGAAGGCAGAGGCTTAACCCACTGAACCATCTAGGTGCCCCAGTTAAATCATTTAAAAAGAGTATATAAGTTTGGTTTTTCTCTGATATCCATGTTCTCATGTTGGAGGTATTAAATTTTAGTCTTCTGATGCATCTCAGTTAGTCTGTCAAGAACTCATCCAGCAAATATTTCATGTGCATGTTTCATGTTCATTCCATGAACCAGGAATTGGGATAGACCTCTACAATGGAATGGCTTACATTGCTCTTGGAGTCACAGAATGTAGACAATGTCTCATCCAGTTCATTCTGTTGTTTTTATTTTATTAATTTTTTTATTTTTAATTTTAGGCAAAGTCTATACCGCATGTGGGGCTCAATCTCATGATACCAAGATCAAGAGTGGTATGCTCTACTCACTAAACTGGCCTAGCACTCCCAATTCATTCTACTGTTAAATTGTGAGATGCGGACAGTAGAGGGATGGCTTCCTGGGGCAGAGCTGGGGCTCCAATCCAGCCAGGTCCATGACGATCTGGCATGGGGTTCTTCCCATTGTGTCCCATGGCTCTGTTGGCTAATGAAAAGGAATGGCTGGCATGTCTCAAAGGTGAGAGCAAATTCACCATCTCAGAGCTGGGGATGGGAGGTTGGAATGTCATTTACCCAGAAATTGGTCTTCCTCCAGGGTCAGGATATGAGACCAATTCATCTCCCCAGAATCGAGACTACCCTGGAATTAAAGCAGTACTCATCAGACTTTGCCCTTTGACTGAAGATCAGTCATCTTCTCCAGGTGTTTGTTATCTGTTTCCCTATTAGAATATAAACTTCACAGTTGCAGAGACTTGTCTGTCTTTTTTTACTTCTATATTAAACACATAAATCAGAGCCTAGTATTTAGTAAGGCATTCAGCAAATACCTATGAAACAGCTGAGTGAATACTGATTCATGAACGATCACGAGATCAAGGTCAGTGATTTGTTTTATAGCAAAACCTGACTGTGTTCTTGTCTTGTCCAAAATCCTATCCTTCTATGGCTCCCCATGGTCTGTAAAATAAGCCCAACAATTCAACATTTATTGGCTGGAGCTCTTTCAATTGTAAACAATAGAAACTAATATTGGAGGAGCCTAATCAAACAAAACAATACACAACACATTTTAAAAGGCAACAGTGTTTATGGCTTACCCAACTACATGTTTTTTTTTTTTTTTAAGATACAATTGGATCAAGGGGTTTGTGACATCTCTTATTATTATTATTATTATTATTATTATAATTTAAATGATTTATTCATTTATTGATTTGAGAGAGAGAGAGGGCACGAATGTGAGCAGGAGAGGGGCAAAGGGACAAGGAGAGAGAATCTCAATCACTCTCCCTGCTGAGTGCAGAGCCTGGTGTGGGGTTCCTCTCACAACCTCAAGATCATGACTTGAGCTGAAATCAGGAGAAGAACAATTAACCGACTGAGCCACCTAGGTACCCCAACATCTCCTTCTCTTAGATCAGCTTTCTTCCCTGTTGGCTTTCTTCTGAGGCATACTCTCCCCGTATGGCAGTTTTTGGTTACATGAGCCAAAACATCCCCTCCTTTTCTTTAAGCCAGTTTGAGTTGGGTTTCTGTCACTTTCAAAAAAGAACGGGTGCTGACTACTCTTCTTCCACCTCTTTGGACATGGCAGGGTGTAGATATGGAGGATGAATAAAGAAATGAAGCGTGAAGGTGAAGAATCAGCGTCTCCTAGTACCTCGGATCCCTCTTGCTGATTGCATCCCAGGAAGCTTGAGTGCAGTGATTTTTTAATTTTTTAATTTTTTTTTGACAGAGATCACAAGTAGGCAGAGAGGGAGGCGGGGGCGGGGAACAGGCTCCCCACTGAGCAGACAGCCTGATGCGGGGCTCGATATCCCAGGACTCTGAGATCATGACCTGAGCCGAAGGCAGAGGCTTTAACCCACTGAGCCACCCAGGCGCCCCGATTGCAGTGATTTTTGACAAGAGCTCGCCTTCCCTAGGCAAATCTCGCCGAACAGTTTAAGCTCACTCAAGGGTTCTTCCTGTGGGAATCAAGATCCTATGGGAACCAAATGTCTCTTATGTTAAGTTAGTGAGATTTCAGGGTTTATTTATTACTGCATGTTATTTATTACTTACATGTTAAACATTCAGTTTGTTTTAAAGTTGCTAACTCTAGGCCATCTCTTTGGTCTCACAAGTTAGAATGGTTTTGAAAAGGTAAGCGGTGTTAACTCTTCTCAAAAGTAGGGGTGGCAGGGCCCTCCACATTTCCTTGACTAGATGCAGTGAGGGCTGTGATGTGATCTCCAAATTTCCCAGGATAGCCAGAGATTCTGGAGATCACCATCATCACTCAGCTTATAGAAGCTGCTACTTTGTTGTGCAAAGCATTTTGCTATTATGTTTTCGATAGACCTGTCAGGGAATTCAGCTGTGTTCATTTTTTTAAACAAAGATGCTCAGCATTCCTGTATGACCCAAAGGAAAAGGGAGACATGTTGTAGAGATGTCTGGAGGCTTTCATTGTGTCCCAGCCTCCCTTCTTCCCTTGGAAGATTGGGGCCAGTGACTGATTCTGACCACTGGACTGTGAAAGGCAGTGATTTGTGTGACTCCCAAGCCCAGGCAATTAAGAGCATCATGTGCTCTCCTTTCTCTCTCCTTCTTGTGTGGGTGATCATGGAGTCTTTATCAAGATAGTGAAATCATAGGATGGAAGAAGCTTGGATGCTGGAGTCACCAAAGGGAGCTGTGAAGATTTGTTCGACATGCAGTGGTTGCTGAGTAAGAATCAAACGTTTCTTATGTTAAGCTGCTGAGATGTCGGGGTTTGTCTATTACTGCAGCATAGTTGAGCCTATCCTGGCTAAGAAAAGCATACATTTCTCCTCCAGTTGACTCATAGGATGGTTGCTGCCTGATATGTATTTAAACAAGATCGAAATTGTCATATATATTGATCCACCTTCCAATTCCTGGTGTTTAGGCTTTGCCTTGAAATTACTTTGAAGCAGCAGACTTGGCTTGAATCCCAGCTCTGTTACCTATTTTTTGGTAACCCTAGACAAGTTGCTTTGCCTCTCTGAACCTCAGCTACTTCAGCGGTAAGTTGAAAATGATTGGGCTTTTGGGAGACCATTCACTTACTTCCTATGTAACTTTCAGCAAGTGGACTCCTTTTTCCCAGTTTCAATGCCCTTTCTGTAGGAAAGAGATAATTGTGCTGCATATCAGCTAAATTTGCCCTAAGGAGTGCAGAATAATATAAGAGCCCAGCAAAGGCACTTAGTGTATTTTAACCTCTCTCTGCCTTTCTTATCCACTGAGGTCCCTTAGTTTTTCCTCTCACTCTACTTTATTCATTTATTTATTTTTTCCTGCTTTCTCAATCCTTAGATCAGAATATTACCTCTTTTTTGAAGAGAACTTGGACCCTTTGGGGGTCACTCCAGTGTCGTTGAGAAGGAATCAACTTTCTAAAATAACACAGAGCAGGTTTGTGTCTGTGTATGTGTGTGTTCACACTATTTACACCCTAGTATGGAAAGGAAATGGCCCTGGAAGCCAAGGGCGAAGTTGAGTCCACACCTGAAGAACATACTTAAATACACTGATAAAGCCTGGAGGACCTAATCATTTGTCTTGAAGAAAACTGAAACAGTCACACTGATAAACGGACCAACTGAGAACAATTAACGTCTCAGTCACTTAAGAGAAACCAAACAAGGACAACTTCGGTGGGTTTGAAGGTGAGAAGTCATTCAAACAGAAACGCAGACCGCAGGATTCCTTGAGAACAGAACATGTAGAACAAGGTCTTACCCCATGCTCCTCTAAAGCAGGAGTGGAGTATGTGCGGAACAGAGTTTTGGGCGGGGTCCCCCATGGGCAGGGCTGGTGGTGAGGGACAAGAACGACACAAATGACCTCATATGGCGATAAATTGAGTTTATGTGCAGATTCTTTCTTTTCTTTCCTTTTCATGATTTTTGCTTGAACTTTGTGGTTTTCCTCGGAGAGATTGGCGCCCAGAAGGAAGGGTAGAAAGAACCAACTGACTGTTCTCAAAACAAAACAAAACTCAACAAAGCCTCTTTCTTCCTCAAGGACTATTCCCATGGAAAGTAAAAAGTGAGTCGACTTGGAATTACCTGACTGCAGAAACAATGCCACTTTTATTAAAGGGAGTTCGTTTTTTTATTCACCCAAGTTAAATATGGCTCCGTAGAACTGCCCAAATCTTCAGAAGGGATATGGCCCTCAGACTAGAGACCACAGCCGAGAAATGTAAGGCTGAAAGAAATATTTTTTTTGAGGGAACCAAAAACAGTGGTTTAGAATGGAGCCACTCTTCTCAAATTATGTTCATAGGAAGATCTGTCGTTCAGATACCACTGGTGAGAAATGAGACCTTGTCCAACAGCATTTTCTACAGTGTCCTGGAATGGGGCAATTACTTTGGTTCTCAGAGTATTTTAAACCAGCCCAGCCATTTTTTAAAAGCACATTTGGGTTTGTTTTGGGGTTCTGGCTAGTGTTTAATAGAACACATTTGTGGGGCGCCTGGATGACGCAGTTGTTAAGCGTTTGCCTTTGGCTCAGGTCATGATCCCAGGGCTGTGGGATGGAGCCCCACATCGGGCTCTCTGCTCCGCGGGGAGCCTGCTTCCTCCTTTCTCTCTCTGCCTGCCTCTCTGCCTACTCGTGATCTCTGTCTGTCAAATAAATAAATAAAATCTTAAAAAAAAATAAAAGCACATTTGGGTTTGTTTTGGGTTTCCGTGTAGTGTTTAATAGAACACATTTGTGGGGCGCCTGGATGACGCAGTTGTTAAGTGTTAGCCTTTGGCTCAGGTCATGATCCCAGGGTCTGGGAATGGAGCCCCACATTGGGCTCCCTATTCTGCAGGCAGGCTGTTCTCTCTCTCCCACTCCCTCTGCTTCTGTTTTCTCTCTTGCTGGGTCTCTCTCCGTCAAAATAAATAAATAAATAAACAAACAAACAAATAAATAAATAAAATAAAATCTTAACCCCCCCCCACATTTATGTTGAAATGGGCATGTTTGCCAGCTTTCCCTGTTAAAAATGTGCATATCATCTTTGGACTCATGACGAGTAAGGAAATCACATTGTGGCACCATGGAAAAGAATTCTGTCCTCGGTAAGGAGAGCAAGGGATTTTTTTTTTTCTCTAATTCAAGGCAAGTATGAGGAACCTGTTATCACTTGTTCCTAGTTCCCTATCATTCCATATCTCAGGAGTTCCCAGAACATGATCACTCAGGAGGGGCACTCTGGACTTAGCCCACAGAGCTTCTGGAAAATACAAGGTTTGTATTTTCAAAATACAAGGTTTGTATTTGCAGGGAACCTTGAAGTTAGGGTTAACAAAGCCTCAGGTGGGCTTGTCCCCTCCTTGAGAATTCATACTGTCTCTGTTTTTTTTACTCAGGTCTCTTTGGTGAGAAAGTAAGTGATAAGTCTTGGTGTGGATCTTGACTACAGTGTGTAGTAAATAGTATTCTTCTTCTTTTTTTAAACAAAAGAAATAACTAGGATTTGAAGAAACCCAGATCATTGCTAAAAAGATTCAAATGGACAATATGTTCTTTGGGGTCAAAAACTCTGTCTTGTTCACCATTTCATCTTCTGTACCAAGCACAACGGTGTTCAGTTAATGACCACTGAAGAAAGGGAGGTCAGAACCATCTATCCTGCATGCCGTGTTAGACAGCTCCACTCAATGTAAAGACGGATGCCGACTGCGGGCTCGTTTTTCCTTCTCTGTTGCCTCAAGATGAACACAAAAAGATATTTTTATGTTGAAAGAATTTTATCCATCATCCCCATGAGGACATGGGCAGGAGAACTAACCAGCACGGGTGTTGACACACTTTTGAGGCATTTTGCAGCCCTGATCTCTGTACTATGTGTTCAGATTCCTTCACGCAGAGAATCGGTCCCACCTGGCTCCTCACACCTCAGAGGCCAGCTGATCTGGTTGCTGCATGATCGGTGTTTCTCAAGAGCTCTGGGCTGACAGCTGTTTGTTTGTCTCCTGCCCTGTACCTTGCCTCCCATAGTACAAGAGCCTTCATCTGGAAGGTTCCCGTGGATGCAGAAAACCTCTGCTCCCAGGAGACACACTGAGGAAAATGTGTAGCTGTGTGAGACACACCATGTAGTCCTTGAGACACTTAGAAACAAAAAAGGGAAAAAGACAATGTAGATACTGTTCTAACACAAAATGCTAAATGAGAGGAACGGGGCGGAGAACCAGTGTGCAGGCGGCCAGAGGCCGATGGCGACCAATGGGGACTCTGGCAATTCTTTCCTGGTTTTGGTGCTGTTGTCACGGGTGGAGGAACATCACAACAACGCGAATGTTACCCAGTGTGTGGACCCTGTGTGTCCTTTTAGGAATGCCCTCGGAACAAATGTTCATCTGGCTTCGGGACCAGGAATAAGTCTGCTTTTTCCTGAGCAGTGGCTCGTTTTCGCCTCGATTGGGACCGGATCCGCATCATTGGCTGCTGAGTTTGGGACCACAGCGCCGGTCAGTCACTTAACGTATGCAGAGCACGACAGCCAGATTCCAGAGTCTGTTGTAATTTCCAAGCCCTTGGAAAATTTCTATCTTTCCTCCTTAACAACCTTTATGTCATGTTTGCACTAATTTTTAAATTTCCATGGATACTTTTGGTATAAGGCTGTAAGAAAGAATGACACGATGATAATTATCAACTGCCCCCGATCTGGGGAGGGGTCCCCTGAGCTGGCACATGACAGAGTGGGGGGAGTCTGACAGAGGAGGAGGGGGTTTCAGGGAAGAAGAATTGTGCACGAGAAAGCAGAAAGCTGTGAAGCGGCCGTGGGTGCCGGCTCCACTGCAGTGGTATGAAGGGCATTCATATAACAACACATTGCTTCCCCCTTCACATGATCTTGCTCTCCCCGAGTGCATTCTGGATATTTCTAATGCAGTCTGTTACGGTGGGCAAGCAAGACTCGTGGGAGGTGATCATACAGGAGCTGAATTCGGCCCACCGTTCCTTCCCGTTAAGTCCGCTCCAGGGGCCTATTAATCCTCCTGGGGCTGGAAGAAAATGTAGGGCGGCCCCAGAATTGTTCTGGTCCTTTTTCATTTTATCAGCAAATAGTGTCTAAATGGAGGAATTACAATGTCTTATCCAATACCACTTGAAATTGATTAAGGTAGAGGCTTTTGTCTTCCTCTGGCTCAGGAGGGGAGTCTGCGGGGGGGGGAGGGGTGAGGTTGGCTCTTTCTGTCCTTTGCTGGTTCTCCCTGTCCCACCTTGCCCCACATCTCTGGGCTTCTGAGCCTCCAGTGTGGAGTGCAGGGAAGGGGGCGGAGTGGGAACACTGACCTGGACATGGCACACATGTGTGGGCCCAACTTCTCACCCCACCTCCTGCTTCAGCAATCAGCACAAGCAGAAGCAACCTCGTAGTCTTTGCTTTCTGTCGCAGGGCTGCCTTGTGGTCACCCTGCTGGGTGCCAGAAGACGTCCTGGTCTTTCTGATGTATGCCCAGGGGAAGATAACCCCACTGGATAGCAGTTTACTCATGAGGGTGGCAGGTGGAGATCTAATGTTTCTCTTCCCCATGTCTCAGAAGGTTGATACTAAGGAGGATGCTACAAACTCCTAGAAGGTCCCCAGTGCGGAAACTTGGTCATCCACAGAAAAATCACCTCAGTAACGCAACAGGGGACAGCTTCCTCCCCACGCCCTGTTGGACAATTCCCGGAATCCCCCTCCCGTGCCTAGTGGTCATGTTCCATAAGGCACTACCTTCATGGAAGCCATTGTCTTAGCTATGCCTATTGGAGGAACACAGGTTAAAACAAAAATCTAGCGATTAGATACCTTTTTCAGGTTTCTCAGAAGTTTCGAGCTGACCCTTTTGTATGTGCTTCCCTGGGAATTTTAGGGAACGCTGTCACTGGGAATGTGTCATTTACACTTCCTGGATGGGACAATTGCATCTTTCTTCCCACGGATGGCTATCTTCTTCCTTTGCTCCGAGCCAGGACTAGCTACCTAACTCACGGGACCCAGTGCAAAATAAAAACGCCGGGTTCCTTGTGCAAAAATTAGTAAGAATTTCAAGATGACTGTGGCAGAGCATTAAACCCAAGTGTAGTGGGGAGCAAAGCCTGGCATGATTGCGTGAAGCTGACCCTGCCTCTGGCCTGTTACATTCGCCGTGCTTCTGATCTGAGATGACGCCACAGCAGGCCTCTTTCACTGAGACGCTCCGTCTGGTCCATGGGAAGCGCACATCCTTTGTCCGGCATTTGCTGATTCGGCTGCTTCAGTGAGCCTTTTCGCCCTTAGGCTTCGCATAGGTCACATGCAGTGTGCTGAATACTTATATTATGGCCTTCAGGATGGTTCCTGATGATCCTAGCCTCTTGATTTTGACGCTCTCCCATACAGAATTAGGGCTGAACTGTGTGACCCGTAGAATACCGCAGTTGGTGACTTCTGATGCTAGGTCCTAAAGGACACGAGCGCTTTGACTTTGGTCCCTTGATTTTTCTCTCTCTGGGACTCAAGAAGCCCTTTGGAGATGACATCATAGAAAAGAATTGTCCGGAAACGAACACCAACTTGCTGGCCATGTGAGGGAGCTACCTTGCAGGGGACGCTCCAGCCGCAGGCCAAACCTTGGATGACGTGGCCCTGGATGACCTTTGACCACAGGATCTGAGATCCCAAGCCAGAGCTGGCTGGCCAGGCTGCTCCTGAGTTTCTCAAGCACAGAACCATGAGAAGTCACCAATTATTACTGTTGTTTTGAGCTGCTAAACTTTGGGGTGACAGGATGTGCAGCGAAGGATAACTCTTTGTCGCCTCTGGGAGAGAGATGGTGGGATATTTTAGGTCTGAACAAGTAGGATGACCCAGAAGAGAAAAGCTCTAGTTTCTGGTGGTACTGATCTCTTTTATATGCTCATTTAAAAAAATATTTTATTTATTTATTAGAGAGAGAGAGCGCACTCGAGTGCGAGCACGGGTTGGGGGAGGGGCAGAGGGAGAGCTAAAAGCAAATTCTTAACTGAGTAGAGACCCTGATGCGGGGCTCGATCCCAGGACTCGGGGATGATGGCCTGAGCCGAAGGCAGGCTTAAGTGACTGAGCCACCCAGGCGCTCCTCTATGCTCAATTTTGTATGAGAGATTTAAGCAATTTATATGCAAGTCTTTGCCACTTATTCTGATTTTCTGTTGCATCTTGTTCAAATACCTTATTCTAGAATATGTCCTCAATTTATCTATCTTTCTTTCTTTCTCTCTCTCTCTCTCTCTTTCTTTCTTTCTTTCTTTCTCCAGTTATATTTTCTGTATCTGACTTGGAAATCAATGGGACCCATGTCTTGATTAGAACATTTTCCTCCTTCCTGTCCTCAAGGATACCATCTCTGTGAATTGGTTTTGGGAAAAGTTCTGCATTACAGAACTTAATTGATTTAGTGTAACGATATCCCTACCACAGTCAGATTGGGTAGCCGTGGCCTTGGAAAACCGAGGAGTCCAAAACAGTAGGAATATTCATTATACAACAGAAGTCTGGAAACCTGCCCACATTCTGGGAAAAAATCTCTTAGCCAAAGAACTGAAACTTCTGTTCAGATTTGCATGAGTAAAGTTCCAAAAAAAGTCTCTTCTCAGAGAGAAAGAGCGAGAGCGAGAGTCACTTCTGCAATTCTGACCTAATTCTGCTAATAAGGAATTTATTACTAAGGACCAGATAATTTATTTAGCATCTAATCACAGATGTATTTCCCCACAACGAGGACCTAGATGGGGCGTTGCGGAACTGAAGTGCCAGTTATCATACTTCCTCTAATGATCTGTGTGACCCAGTGTAACACGCATGACCTCTCCATAGTGCAGACTCTGTCTCTGCGTGAGTCTGAGAATATCTGTTGACCAGAGATAAACTATCATGGGGCTTTGAAATGCTGTAAATGCTTTACCTCTTTGAGGTTTCATTATTATTTTGTCTCTCATATTTAGAACTGTTTTCTGGAAGAGGGAAGAAAAATGGCTTATATGACATTATAAAAACATTAAAAGTCAAATAAAAAACAAGTCAGGGCATAATGACTGTTAAGCCAGTTTCTGTTAATTGAATCATATTTCCCCACCGATTTGCATAAAGGATGATGATTGGTTTCCATGGGGGCAGGGGGCTTGCAGCGAAACAGAATCACACTGAGAAGTGTCGAAAATCTCTAAGCAGTTATTTTAAGATTCCAAATAGAGGCCAGGAGTACAGTATGACAGTAAACATATTGGGTTCTTTGCAGAAAGGTCCACCCGTGGGGAGATATACATTTAGGCTGGAGGCCTTTAGATAATCAGGAGATCCTCCCAACTCCAAAGGAAGGGAAATCCTGCTAGTTAGCACAGGAATACATCCTGCCCCCCCGCACCCAGGGAAGAGAGGTAAATAGATGTGTAAAAGTGGAGGTCTGGTTGGTAGGACACAAATTCAGTAGTTTCCAGAGATAGCGTTTCCCTGAAAGAAATGAGGGGCATATAGGATTGTTGGAATAGCTGGGTGGGGGAGGACATCAGGGGACACCAGCACGGCCAATCTCATCCCGGAGCACCCAAACGGGTTCTCATGAACTTCGCAGGGCAAGAATGTCTGGGAAGCTCCCCCCACCCCCCAGTCCTCCGATCATGGCAGGAAAGCAGTGGTTCTCAGGAACCCTCTGGGAGGCTGCTGTGAATCTCTCAGGCCTGGCTGCTACCGCCTCCAAAGCAAAGGGCCCCGTCTCTCCTGGGCCCTTCAGATCTCGCCGGCCCTCTCATTGGCCAGCTCTCTCTGGGAACCACTGGGGGAGGGGCATCCTGGGAGAGGAGCCCTGCTTCTTTTGTGCAAAGTGGACAGAACTTAGAAGGAAGGGAAATGATGTCGTTTCCACAAGAGACCGTCTGGTGCAAGGGAGAAGCCAACTAACCTTAGGCTACTCCCCAGTGTGCGCTGTTCCCAGTGCCGGCCCTACCCACACGGTCTCTGTGAACCAGCAGCCACTTCAGGAGCGAGCTAGCACTCATCCTTTACTCTCCTTCCCACCTCCCCACTTTATTATTATTTTTTTAAAATAAGGGCTAAAACTTTGGGTTTAGAGGCCTAGGAACAACTGGGATGTAGCCATCAGGACACAAGCCTGAGTCTATATAAGGGAAAATCTCACGTTCTTTTCGCATCTGATACATCTAAACTAGTGGTTCAGACTTGGTTGCATCAGAAACACCTCGAGGCATCACTCCACCCCCAGAGTTTCTGAGTCAGCAGGTCTGGGGTGGGACCTGAGATTTACATTTCTCGCGAGTTCCCAGGTGATGCTGATGCTGCTGAATTAGGGACTCGACTTCGGGAACTCTAGAGCAGGCAGACAACACAGAGCAGACAACTCTGTGTCTTATCTCAGTTTGCTGCTGCTTGGAGTCAGGCAGATCCTATAAAATACTAACTTTGCTTTAATTATTCTTACTGAGCTTGCGTATGGTCCCTATCAAGTAGCACCGATACCCACGCTTGGCTATGCATGTGTGAGTGTGTGCTGTGTGTATTTTAGCCCCATAGCCTTAGCAGGTCATCACACAGCTGAATGAAAATGGGTGGGCTCGTATTTCCGAGTGCTGCCTTATTTAGAAACCAAGAAGGGTACCTGGTACTGTGCGTATTTTCCTGATTGAGCCAGAATACCAAATTAAACTTTCGAGTTGATGATTTATTTATTATTTCATTGTGAGTTTTCAAAAATCAGCATTTGATAAGTAAATGGCCCAAATCATACTTCGGCATTTGTGGAAGTAACATCAGCCTTGATGAATTATTTGCTTATTCAGTGAATATGTAATTTAATTCTATAGAAATTGCATGGCAATTTAGCGTGCATTAATGAGTGGATACTGTCTCATAGCTTAATGAACCTGTCATCCTTTTAAAAGAGGGGAACATTTAAGGAATTAACAATCAACTGAGAAGAAGTCGATTCAGAAATTTAATGGGCGCACCCAAACTTTTAGGAAGGCTTTCAGGCAAGGATTGACAAGATTTCAAACACCCAGGTCAATCCCTGAGGGTAGCGGCTATCTTTCTTTGAAAAGAGTTAGAAAGACCCACGTGAGCACCCAAACAATGTCTCCCACTGGGTAGAGGGCCAGCTGTCACTCAACTTCTGGTGGTCTGCATCTGTCAAATGGGAAGTTTGAATTCTTACCTTATGGGATCGTGGTAAAATGAAATGAGATCATGAAGAGATGTAAGTTTTGAAAGGTAACTGATTCACAATAGATTGATAGGATTTTATAACATTGTAACGCTACTCTTTACCTTAGCCACAGTTCCCCTCTCTTTCCTCCCTCTCTTTCTGTGGTCTGTCCTCCCCACCCTCCCGCCTTTCTGTCCTTCCTTCTTTCCTCTCTTCACTTATTAAATGAACATTTTTTTCCCTTTTCCCTCCTCCTTCTTCTTCTTGCACTGACTGATTTATTTTAAAGGGTACACTTCGGGAACAGCCAGATGGAAGCGATGCATAGGGCGGAGTATGGGCTGGTGGCGTGGAGCTTCCTGTCCCCTCCAGGCCTGCCATTTTCTGAGCAACCACACATTCACCCACTTGGAAGCTCCTCAATGAACATTTCTTTCAGGAATCTGAGACGACCCATTTTTTGTGGCAGAAGATTCAGCCATTCTGAATCGCTCTGCCCTCCCCACCCACGTTGCCCTTCTCCCATCTCTGTGCACATCGTTGTCCTTCTGTGTCAAATTTCTCCTTAACCCTCGAGATGTAACGCATCACCTCCTCTGTGAAGCCCACCATGATCAACTTTGAACTATGGCAGAGTTCAGGGCTGTTGCCTGCATCCCCTTCCATCTTGTTGCCTACTCCCTTGAACTGAAATTGTCTGTATTTATAACTGTCTTCTCCAAATGCAGAAGCTTCTTGAGAAAATGATTTTCTTGAGAAAGGTAACTTTGGCACCTGATCCAGAGATAAGAAGTTGGTGAACAAGTGTTTTTTTTTTTTTTAATGCTGCCCCTGGTGCTCACACCAGCTTATGATTTGGGGAATTGAAGCTGGGACTAGGGTGTGGTGAGCAATGTGCATAGTGTACAAAATCTACCATGGCCAGTCTCAGCCTGAAGCAGGTGCTTATTCCCTGGGCACTTCTTCTTCTTTTTTTTTTTTTTAAATTTTATTTATTCATTTGACAGACAGAGGTCACAAGCAGGCAGAGGGAGAGGAGGAAGCAGGCTCCCTGCTGAGCAGAGAGCCCGACGCGGGGCTCGATCCCAGAACCCTGAGATCATGACCCGAGCCAATGGCAGAGGCTTAATCCACTGAGCCACACAGGTGCCCTCCCTGGGCACTTCTATTGGACACTTGGAGTTATTGAAAATATCCATCAACATTTATTGCACAAGATAGATGTATTGGCTTCTTTTAGACTTTTGAACTTCAATTTTAATTCTTTCATTCACATATTTCCAAGGCTCGCAATGGCATTATTACCATTCCAAACTGTCTGAGCTAACGCTCCAGGATGCTGAGGGCCTGCTAGGTGCTAACTCCCAGGGATACATCACTGGGCGCCGTGAACCCCCTTCATCTTCAGCCCCATTTTAACTCTCATTTTAACTCTGGTAGGGATGAAGATGGGGTGGGCGGCTATGTGTAAAGTACTGTACTTAAATGGTTGTAATGGGAGGCTACAGGGCGTTCAGTTTTATAAGACTGAGGAAGACAAGGTACAGGGGAGGACGGAGTACTGGGGGGACGGACAGACCTGGGGAAGGAAAGGACTGTGGATTATTCACACTAAAGCTGCCGATCTTTTTGGTGCCTCACTCCAATCCTCAGTTGCTGGGGTGGCTGGCTGCCCAAACAGAGTTGTGCCTTTTTTGGAGCATTGCCTTCTGCCAATAAGCCCTTCTCCCTGAGATGCCTGGGAGGTTGTTAGCTCCTTGCAGGTGGATACCTCCTTCCCTATGGGTCCCTCACGGCCAGTGACAGATCTGTGCCTTGTTTCGAGGTGAGGCAGGTCTGTGGTGCCATTCACCGTCCTGAGCTCCCCGTGGGGTTGGGCTGAGACTGGATTTCAGTTGACGTCACCACTTTGCCCTTCCGCTGCCTCCTCCTCCTCTTCCCTTCTCCCCGCAGGTCTGTCCCAAGAGCATTTCCCCAGGAAACCACTGATGCAAAGGACCCCCATCTTGGACTCTGCTTCCAGGGATTCAGGCTTAAGACAAAAGGACAACAGCAAAGATGACAGTACTGCTACCAATAACTTGATCTCCACGGTGTTGCATGGGAGCACTTAGTGAATTCTTACAAAACTCCGTGGGTTCTCATCCCCATTTTGCAGACGGGGATCAGAGACCCTCAAGGTGTTTGCCTCCGTTCACACAGTTGCTAAACTGGGAGGCAGATCTGGCAAGTCTGTCTTTGGTTTCACCACGGAAGGCACTCCTTGGCTAGTGTACCCGCACACCTCCAGCTCCAAGAGCTGCGTGCGGCAAGGAAATTTCTGCAGGACTCTGGGGCATTCCTGAGTTCTGAGTCCGTGTCCTTGGTGGGAACAGTTGGGCTGGGAGTCAGGAAGCCTGATTTTGGGTCTGGGTCTATGCCTAGTGGCTGTGCGATGGCTTCTCCTTGGGTCTCAGATCTTTTACCTGCAAAATGGGACCAACAGTGGCTTTGTGGTGTTATCATGAACATTTTATGAGAATGTGCATTCCTTACACCTATGCCTGGTGTTTAGCAGGTGGTGAAATTATGTGGCCCCCGCCATGCATGAGGCCATCTGACAGCAGGTGCAGAGGCTGGTCCTAAGGGTCGGTGTGGCAGGAGCACTGGTGAGCAGAGACATGAGCTCTGGTGAGCAGAGACATGAGCTCTGGTCTTACGGCAGACACCACTTTATGTTCAAGTTTCTTTTGTTCTTTGGTTTACTTTTTTCTCCTCAAAATGTAGCTGCCCAGGGCTGGTTTGGGGGCTCTAGCATGATGCTCTGCAATCTTCAACATGTGGTTTCTCCTGCAAGGTCCAAGAGACCTGCCTGGGAGCCAAGAGAAGGGAAAGAGAGATGGACCTCCCCTCTCCGTAAGGACAGTTCCTGGAGAACATCCCATTTGTACTTCTATTCCTTTGAGAAAAACTTAGTTTAGGTATAGCTATATCTTTTTGCTGAGAGGCTGGAAGCTGGGATTTTATTATTGGAAGAAGAAGGGCAAGTAGCAGTTCCCAACTCTGGGGAGAATCTGGGGTTTCGATGGGGGTCCCAGCTAGGAAGTCCTCATGTACCCTCACTAGGTGTTGGCTGTAGGTATTATCTTTGTTTATTTTCATAGTCACGATGAGGACATGCCCATTGAACAGAGTAGTCGGTTCAAGGGTGGAACTCAGATGTGATCACAGCCAGGGAAGCCCTCAGGAGCACACACAGACTGCTATGCTGTATTGCAGCACCCAGGGTGGAGAAACACGGTTTGAACTCATGGATTTGCTGTGGACTAACACATGGACTTATTTTGAGAGGTTTCAATGATCCCATCTGTAAAATGGAGCTGACACACATACTTAGCGGAGTGGTTTTATGATCAAATGAAATAAATGACAACCCAGGACAGCTCTTTGTCTACAGGAAAGTGCTCAGAGAAAGACCAACTGATTTCTTCCTTCCTTCCTTCCTTCCTTTCTTTCTTTCTTCCATTTTTAAAAAATTATTTATTTATTTGAGAGAGAGAGAGAGAGCGGGGGGGGGGGGGCAGAGGGAGACTCCCAAGCAGACTCTGTGCTGAGCATGAAGCCTGATGTGGGGCTATATCTCGCGACCATGAACTCATGACCTGAGTCAAAACCCACAGTCGGATGTCAACTGACTGCACCACACAGGCATCTCAAGACTGACTGATGACTTTTAGTGACCATGGGACTCTGAGTTCCAATGGGAGTGGAGACAGAGGAGCTGGTATCACCTGACTGTCACCTTCCAAAAGATGAGGATGTCTGCATGAAGTGTTATTTTGGGGATGATCCTCAGGCGGCAGGCTGCATTCGCTAGTATTTCAGTCCCTTCCCCCTGTGGGGGAGAACCATGGCTGGCAGGAATGCTTTGCTGTACTGTCCTAGGCAGCAGGAAGAGCAGGGCAGACAGGGGCACCAGGCAGAAGAGGAAACAGATGCAGGCTGCAGAGGGAACATCTGCCGTGTCACTGGGAAGCCCCGCCTCTGGGAGCAGGCTCAGGAGGGTTTGCTCACTGAGTCTCGCCACATTACTGCGGGCCACTTCTAGGAACATCAGCAAAGGCTTTGTCGTTCTTTGCTCTTTGCTTGTCATAGATGCAGGACGAGAGAGGGCATCGGCATGGCTTCCAAGGGGCTTGGAGTCCAGGGCTCTGAGGCAGCAGAGGCTCAAGGACTAATTGTAGTGAGTCTGTGAGCGGCTTTTGGCTTGTGCGGCCAAAGGTTTCTCATCAGCTGCTGCTAAAGTGGTTCTGCGTGATGCTGTCTCTCTAAACTGGGCCAGTGGGTCAGTCGGGCTTTAATAGGCCAGCTAGACTCCCCATATTTACGTGTAGGGCCAGATCTGGGGCAGGAAAAGATTTGGACAAAAAAACCTATTTAGACCTTTCTGTGCTGTTGCTGAGGGCACGGACAGCTGTTCATTATTTATGGATCCCACAATTGTGTTTCGAGCAGTAACCTTATTTGAGCATACAAATAAGTGAAGGATAAGAGAAGAAAACAAAAATGCATTGCCTTGTTTCTTTTTTTTTTCCTTCTCCTCCGAATGAAAGGTAGGTGAAGCAGTTTTATATTTGCTGAGTCCTAGCTGGCCTATTACCCAGGCAGCAGGAATTAGAATAGATTTAATCCTCTAATCCATACTAATGGAGACATTAAAATGCTGTTTATTAAATTATCTTTTTGACGTTTTAAATATATCCTACTGCAGCCTTGCAGGGGAAGCGTTGAATAGCAGTAATATTTAGCATTTCATCCATGTTTCCTGTAATTGGGCCAGGCCCTGGGCTGAGTGACACACATGATCTCATTCGGTCCTTGCTGCGAGAGCATGAAAAAGCATTGATGTCAACTCCCATTTCATAGATGAGAAGCTGGAGGGGTGGGGAGGGTAAAAAATACTTTGCCAAAGCTCCTCCTGCTGAGAGGTAGGAAAGCTCCGTTGTTCTCGGAGAGTTCATGCCCTTGGCCAGTGCACTGTATTGAAGGGGGAAGGGGAGGGAGGTCCCCGCAGCTGGGTGGTGGGAAGTCCCTGTTTCCGCTGCGACAGGAGCTAATCTTGGCTGGGTGCCCACTGTGTGCTGAGCACAGAGCGAGGCCCTTTGCTTACACAATTTCATTTTGCATCCCGAAGAAATACTCATGGGTGGATCCACCTCTGAGCGTCTCTAGAACCTTCCCTAGCAAAAAGAATCTTGAATTTTTAGAATTTACGATTTGAAGTAACAGAACAACTTTACTGACATCTGGACCCAGGAATGCCAGTAAATGAGTTGGCTCGTTCATTTGTTTACGTCAACGTTTATTTTTTGAGTACCGACTGTGCCCTAGGCGCTAATACTTTATAAGAGAACAAGACAGGCAGACTTCTCTCCTCAGGAAGCTCATGGGGACTATTTGCCAGCATTGGGGAATATCAGAATTACAGAGACAATCCCATCTTAAGTCCTAATTTTAAGGGGAGAGATATAGAAGGCAAGAACTTCACTACAGCATGGGAAGTGCTCTGACAGAGGCTGGAGGCCAACTGAAACTCCATGGTAGCTAGTCTCCATGATGGCCCACAGTGGTCCTCACATCTTTCTGTTTCATGCCCTATGTAATCAATTATCTCTCCCACCAGTAGGGCTGACCTGTGTTTATTGCTGTTTTAAGACATTTGTTATGCAGCAGTACACAACTGAAACATTCAGGAACACAGTCTGGGAAGGAAGGGGATAGTAATCATGAAAGGCTTCCTGGAAGAAGTGGTCATTGAGCTGAAGAACGTCCTGAAGGCATTTTCTTTTTTTTTTTTTTTAATTTTTTATTTTTGAAGGCATTTTCTTGAAGAATGAGGAGTCCATGTGGCAGAGAAAGGGTGCTGGATGGTAAAAGCTTTCTAGGAAAAAGGAACAATAGGTTTTAGTTCCTGGTTTCAGCTCAGTTAGGGATGGTAGGAATGCTTACCAGGCCTAGGCAGGGAATGCAAGTGAGTGAAGCAGACCCTTTCTGTTGTAGGATACTGTGCATGGCGGGGGCAGGGGGATGGGCAGCGGACGGCCTACGCCTCTCAGCTTCAGCTCATTGCCGCCATACCAGAATACAGGCCCAAATTTGCCAAATCTTCCACTGTGTCGGGATAAGTCCAAAATTGTACTTTAGTATAAAATCTAATTTTCCAAAAGCAGCCAACCCTGATCTGTCAGTGGCCCAATGTCCCCCGTCTGCAACCTCTTATTCCAGAACTCCTTATGAGTCTACAGGAAACTTAGTTTCTCTTTTCTCTCTCTTGTTAAAGACTTATTTATTTATGTATTGACAGAGAGAGACCGCGAGAGAGGGAGAACAAGCAGGGGAAGTGGGAGAAGGAGAAACAGGCTTCTGCTGAGCAGGGAGCCCGATGCAGGGCTTGAAACCAGGACCCTGGGATCATGACCTGAGCCGAAGGCAGATGCCTAACAACTGACCCAAGGGTCCTGAAACTTCGGTTCTCCTGTGGGCTGATCATAAACCTTTGTCTTTTGCCTCCTGCTTAGCCTGAGTCCAGGGTGGCTGGTGCAATGATGACCCGCGTCGATGGTTTTCTAACTGGTGTAGAGTAGCACCTTAGCCGCACTGAGCTCTGGTGGGAGGAAAGGAAGCCAGTATTAGACTTCCAGAGCACATGCAGACTTCCAGAGCACCTCAGCAAAGCTGTCTCAGTGTAATATTCTTATGCCAAAAGTGTGGAAGCAAAATCACAGGACACAAGGTAGCTAAGTACGGTGAGCCCTGTGTGCATTTCTGAAGCACAAAGCCTAGAGGTACACGCCACGGCTGGCTTTTTAAGTATGCCTTTTTGAGATGCTGGTGGGTAGCCTGGAAGTGTCTACACCCTAGAAAGAGGAGCCCTTGAGTTTATCCAGCCCTCACTGTGTCAGGCCTCAGGCTGTATAAGTGGGAGCTCACTTCATACTCACAGCAGCCCGAGCACATTGGTGCCACCACTGTGCCCATTTTACAGTTGAGTAAACTGAGTCCCAAGGAGTTTTTCTGGTTTGCCCAAGGTCTTACAGGCAATAAGCTGCAGGGCAGGAACCTCTTCTGGGTCTGCTCAAAGCCCACTTTACTATCTACTATCTACTTTACTATCTACTATGAATTTTCCTCCCTGGCATCAAAAAAGAGAGGTCTGTGAAGTTTTTATTTGAGGGGACCTTGCCAGTGACAGTGCGACGGGAAGGGGTTGGGCCCCCAGGGAGGGTGTGGCTTTTTCTTTCTTAGAATGAAGTTCTTTCCCTTCTCGCTGCAAGTCACCTACTTGGTGACACCATACAGAGACTTAGTGAGGAACGGAATTTCAAGGACAATCCATACATGTGAGATTCAGTCACCTGGTATCCTGAGCTTGTGAATGATACTTGGTGAGTCGGAACACTTTCCCTGTTGGACCAGTACCTTGGTTTGCTGTGGGAGGTGGCACCAAGGAGAGGAAATGTTGGGGGTTTCTGGAGCCTGGGAAATGTGGGTTTCCATCCTGATTCTGTCCCGATTCAGCTGCTAACTTGCTATGTGACCTTGGGCGAGTTGTATGACCTATCTGAACCTTAGTCTCCTCTTCTGTTCCATGGGGACAAGAATATTCAACTCAGTGTCCTGGTGCTTGGCACAGAGCCTGGGATAGATGCACTCCACAAAGCCTTGCTGAATGAATGAATGAATGAATGATTAGGGAAGACTACAGATCGGGTGGGATCTGGAGTGCTTCTGGAGGGTTTCAGTATGTAGACAAGAGGAGCAGGGGAGTTGCGGACCGGCCAGTGAACGAGGAGCAGTGTGGTACAAGAAGGTTGTGTGTAGGGGACAAGGAAAGGTGATCTGGCTTCTGTGGAGGAAAGGGAGGCCCAAGAGAGGCAGGTCCTGGGTACAGACACAAATAGAACCTCTACGGGTCCTTGGATCTCGAAACACCTGGCAAATGTTGATTCAATCTCCAAACCCCTCACGATGATAAGTATTATTCATCTGCTTTCTGTAGGTGAGGAGATTCAGGGAGGAGAGGCGACTTCCCCAGGGCAGTGCTCACCAGGTGCCCCCGCCCCAACTCCAGATTGCCCACGCATCCTAACCAGAGCGCAGTTGGAGGAGGAAAGTGGGGAAACAAAATTAGGTTTCTCTGCATTCCCTCCTCCTACACCCTCATGTACACAGACACAAAACTAGGACAAAAAAAAAAAAAAAGTGAAAGTCGTCATAAATTATATTACTTAGAATTTCTTTAAGGCCCTCCGATACATTCTCAGATATACACCTCTCTTCATAGATTTCTGGGACTTGTGGGTGATGCGGTTGGTAAAGCTGTCTAGTTGAGTGTTTCCCTGGTATAATTCAGATGTCAAAGCTGGGTTTCATATTTCTCATCTGTAAAATCGGAATCTTTCCTTGGCATATGTGGGGAGGATTAAGTGAGTAAGTATATGTAAATATATGTATATTTTATACATATATATAATTTATTTATTTATTAAAGATTTTGTGTATTTGTCAGAAAGAGAGAGTACATGAGCAGGGGGTGGAGGGGCAGAGGGAGAGGGAGAAATGGGCTTCCCACTGAGTGGGGGGCCCAAGGTGGGCCTCAATCCTGGGACCCTGGGAGCATGACCTGAGCCGAAGGCAGACGCTTAACTGACTGAGCCACCCAGGCTTCCCTTTACACACACACACACACACACACACACACAGACAGACACACACACACACACACAGACACACACACACACATTATGCATTTAATCCTCCCAAGAACATGCTTAATTATATATATATATATTTATATATATATATATATGTATATATGCACTAGCCTCAGGGCCAGACGCACTGGAGGTACTTGGTAAGATGTGGTCACGATCCTGATTTTAGTGGAGCCCGCAGAACACCCACCCTGATCTTCCAAGTAGCTCTCAGACATTGCCACTCGTATGTCCTCCCGCTAGTTGAATGCATGTGTTTGGCCACTATTTACTGTCCCTTATGCAGTCTCTGGGAATAGAGCAGTGCCCAAGGCAGGCAATGGCTCTGGTTCTATTCTGGCTCACAGCCCAGTTTAGAAGCTGGACATTTAGAAAAAAAGAATCCCATGCTGCAACCTTCCTAGGAACAGGGGATCCGTGATGCTCTGAGAGGGCTTAAGAGAAGGGATCCTCCAAGCCAGAGTGGCAGAGAGGGCTCCTGGAGGGAATGATGCTCTCACTGGGATCTAAAGGGTGATAGATCAGTGGGTGAAGGAGAGAGGCGAGAGCGTGCCCTGAGAGGGACCAGATGTGCAAAAACACACCCAACTGAAGAGATGAAAAGCCTTCTTCCAAAAACCATGCCCAATTTCCTTGTTTGGAGTATCAGGCATGTGGAGGGGAGAGGCACAGGTGAGAATCCAGCCTTAGAGGAATGGTTTTCAGGAATGTTCAACAGTAGTACCCACCCTGGAGTCCAGCTTGACAAGGGACAGAGGGAAGGGGCTAGAATGGCTCAGAGGCAGGCTCCCAGAGGCGGCTTGGGAGCTGGGATTTCTGTTATTTATTTGACAGCAGAAATGACTGAGCATCTCTAATGTGCGAGGCAGTAGGCTTTGCCTGTGGTACAGGAAGGAGCAAGAACAGCTCCTTGTCCTGAAGGAGGTCACCATGGACCTGGGCACAGGAAGGTTCAGATGGTGGCCGTGGAATGAGAAAGAATGTGACCGAGTTTTTGTGTCTGCCCATTGGAGCACATTGGTGGGGGTCATGTCAGCAGGGGTGAGCTGTGTTCCCCAAGGCTGCCACAATGGGAAGGTTAAGGCTCTATAATGACATTGAACTAACTAATATTAATCAATAGCGCCTTGCTTTGGCTCAGCACGTCACACCTTGGAAAGCCTCTGCATGAGTTTGTTGGTGAGTTCCAGCAGTTTCTTTAGGAAGGCAAACAGGTACCATCACCCACATTTAAAAGACAATGAATTTGAAGCTCAAGAAAGGTGAATCGAGTGAGTCCTTTGATTTCTGTGGGATGGAATGTCCATCGTTGATAACACATACTTGGAGGACTTGGGTTTTCCATCCATTCTCTTTGAACACGCTTCTGCACATGTCTTGCCTGCATCTCCCCAGGATATCCGAAAGTTCACGGCTAAAGATCAGATTTTGGTGCTCATATGAGACCCTCAACGTGAGATGCCGTGGGCAGACATCTCTCTCCAGGTCACCTGTAGCAGACAGTGTTTGTCGGTATCCACAGTCACTAGCTTAACAGCTGGGCGGCATTTCTGTAGCACATGGGTGGCCAGATACTAGAACATGTAACTGGAAATTTTTGAGAGTGAAAGGGGCTGTGATTCATAATTCCCCAGGGCAGCAGGCATGCTCTGGGACTGTCCCCAGCAAACTGGACCGCAGGGTCAACCTACTGATGAGTCATCTTTTTCCCTAATTGGATTCAGATTCTTGCTTGTGTCTTCACTCTTTTCTGAATCACTTACTTATTCATTTATAGAACAGTCACAAGACTCCTGCTCCTCAAGCCAGGGATAAAGTATCCTGGCTTCTTCTTGGTAGAAGCCCTCGGTGAACATTGACTCACTCCCTTGGATAAGTGGATGCAGAGTAACCCGTCGCTTTCATTGGCCACCTTGACCTGTGTTAATGAGTAATCAGAGGCAATGCTCCTGGAGGGTAGAGGCCATGTCTTCTGTGCCTTCCACAGCATGTGGGTCACGAGGAGTTGGGTTCAGGAAACTGTGTCCCCAGATACCATCAGGCAGGGCCTTTCAAAGTGGGAGAAAGCTAGACCCCTCCTGAATAGAGCTGATGGTTCAGCTCTATTAGCTGATGGTTCCCTGGGGGCCCTCCCACTGACCAGTGACTTTCCCCCTTTTCTCTTGCTTTGTTTCTTGTGTTGTGAAACATTCATCATGTGGTAATTAATTGTGGACATTGGTTTAATGCTTGTCCCACCACAGCGTAGGGCCTCGTTCCCACTGCCCGGCAGAAGTGGTGGCTCATGGAAGTTTCTACTGTATATTTGCTTGCTGATTAACTGACTTGAGGTGTGAGGCACAGACAGCCTCTGATGAGAACCCTGGGGAACCGAACTTCTTGGGAGAAGAATGGAGTGAAGGTAGGCCTGGGGAGGGGCTCACAGATCTGGGGGGAGGGGCTCACAGATCTGGGGGGAGGGGCTCACAGATCTGGTGGGAGGGACAGAAGGTCCTTCCTTGAGTGGGATATCCACAGCGATGGTCTAGCTAAGGAGAAGGAATGAGATGTCACTTCCAGAAGTCTTCCTGCATGCCTCGGGTAGGATGGCGACTCTGCGGTAGTCTGCCCCGTCTGCCATCTGCCCTATCCAGAGGTAAGTTTGGCCTGTTACACAGCTGAGTGAGAGATGGAGTAAGGAGTAGGATTTCCTGTCTGGACTGAATGAAGGCCCCGTTTCTAGGATCCCAGATGTCCCAATGGAAAATGCCTGTTGGCAGGTATCTAGAATTTGACCAAGCTAGCAGGAGAACCTCAAAGCTTGGAAACATCATCATCCCACCCTCTACAGATGAAATGGAAGCTTCCAACAGATACCTGGGTCAGGTGAGATTTCACAGCTAGTAAGTGAGGATGTGAGCGTCACCTGTCTGGATCTAGAGTGTGTGCACCCCCGGGCCCCACTGAGAAGACCCTGACTTCTTTATGCTGGGACTCGCCCTGCCAAGGTCCTGGGATGCCTCATCCAGGGACAGCTGCCTCACGGGCATACATCTGGGGTGGTGCCTCCTGTGGACCATGTGTACGTCAATCATCCTAACCCTAGCTGGTCCTCAATAAATATTTGTTAATTGCATAACAATGAGCAATGTTAATGGCACGCTTACCAGGTGTTTCTAAGAGTAGCCCATGTGTGAGCCCTGTATCCCTCCCTACCATGCCATGTCGGTACAGTGATCATCTCTATTCTGTTTTACAGATGAAGAAATCGAGGTGCAAGAGGGTTAGCTACTTGCCGGAGATCATATGGCGGGGAGCAGAAGTCCTCGATAGGAGGGACCCCGATTCTGTGATCTTACAGCTCTGCCTTCTGGGGTTTGATATCTTTATTTTGTCATGCCCCTTTCTGCAGGAGTGAGGGGAATTCAGACTGGGGTGGGGGTCTCAGCAGATGGCCATGGAAATCTCAAAACAGTGCCATGGTTATATCCCAGGGGTGGAGGTGGAGGCCTGGATGCCCTTTTCGGGAACTGAAATACACCGGGCTACCTGGTCCTTGAAAGGATTCAGAAAGTATCAGCAGGTTGCTTGTTGCTGACTCAGGGAATTAGACTGGCAGACCCTGGGGACTCCCAAAGCTTGCTTGTGTCTGCATGTCTCTATGGGAATAAGCCCAGGAAAATCTAGAAGGACACGCTTACTGTAAAACAGAAGACTCCAGGGTCATAGAAGAACCGAGTATGAAGATGTAGAGGACCCAAGACTCTCCCATGTCCCTTTCCTTTCCTTTCTGCGAGTGTCTGTCTGTCCCTCCCTGCACCCCAGCCCGCCCAGAAGGTGGGACCCATTCCTTCATCTCAGCGTGCTTCTGCGCCACCCCCCGCCCCAAGCACCTGTGGTGGTGCTCGGCCCATAGAAGGTGTTGTCAACACATTAATCACATAAGAGATTACACAATGTGGCTCATGTATACATTTCCTTGTGGTTTGTGGCCTGGATGTTGTGCTTCCTACTGGTGTGACCTTCACAATGTCTCCTGCCTCTCTGCGTCTACATTTCCTGCTGTGGATTTCATGAGATAATACAGAGTTCAGAACACTGCTTCGCACGGGATGAGTACCCTTCCAGCGTTAACTCTTCCCAATATCAGGAACACACAGCGCATAACACCACCATCTTCCCAACCCTTTCCTACATGTGATGGGAGTGCCGGAGTGAGGAGACCTGAATTTGAATCCCTACTCCCCTGTGTCTTGGGTAAGTGATGACACTGCTGTGAGCCTTGATTTCTATATCTGTTAAGTGGGGACAAAGTCTCTACCCTATGGGGTACTGGAGATTACCCAGTGCAGAGTGGACACTTTAGCAGGTACCCGGAGGCTTGCTGAGGTCTGGAAGTTGCCCACGCAGTGACAAGAAAGCTGTGAACACCTGTGGCACAGTCCCAACGTCACATGGGAGAAACAGGCGACAAAGAGGCTTGTGGTTCATTTTAGGGCCACTGTGTTCCAGGAAAGCTCAACTTCCTTACCGTCTTGAGCGACCTAAAAAGAAGTCATAGAAGAACCACATTGGGCCGTCCACCTCACCCTCCATCCTTTCCCACCAGAATCTTCTTGGCCCTTTGAAAAGGGGCTTCTCGTCCTCTTCCAGGCTTTTGTGCCAACTGGACAATCTGATTCCCTAAGGGCAATTCTCTCTGAATTGTAGAGCATCACCTTCCTTTAGCCGCAGCGGAACTTCCAAGCTGCACCAGGCCACCATTGGTCAGTCTGCCATTTGAGGACAGGTCTCCATGGCCCTATGGGGGGGTCCTTGCAGACTTCCCCTGAGAGAAAGGGCAAAGCCCAGGGCGCTCCATTTTTATTATTTTTTTTGGCTGCTATTTTTTAATTTTTAATTAAAAAATGTTTTTTATTATTTTATTAACAGATAATGAATTATTAACCCCAGGGGTACAGGTCTGTGAATCGCCAGGTTTACACACAACACTCATTTTTATTTTTGAGAGGACAGCGCCTAATGCCATAAACCCCCAGTGAAGGGGAGAGAAAGCGTCTCCCCACCCCCCCTTGCCTCCCCCGAACCCCCAAACTGCAAAGCCCAGCCCTCCCGCATGGCTAAGCCTCGGTGCTTTAGGAGGGTGACAGCTCCGTGCAGCCGAGCGGCCGGGCCTCCCTGGGCTTGAATAAAAAACCACAAGCCATAATACACATAAAACCCTAATGTGCCTTCAAAATTACCTCATCTTTTATTTAGAGGTTATTCCGCCCTTGTCCTCCTTTATGGCTCTTTCTACGACTGAAGTGGCTGAGCCGCGCCGAACGAGGCCGTCCCGGCTGCCGAGCGCAGGGAGCGGTTAGGGCCCGGGTGCGCGGCGGCAGCGAGGCCCCGGGAGCCCCTCATTTCAGCCCCCCCTCCCTTCCCCCAGGCCCGCCGCTTCCACGGGGAGGCCGCCGCGGCTTCCCTACCGGGTCCGTCTTTGTGTCGTCCTTCCAAACGTGAATTTTATTGTATTTCCGAGTGACAGGGAGGCGCCTTTCCAAGAAGCCGTGGTTTCTGAGTGGGTTGCAAATGCCACCGCGGCGAAGGCCGGGGCTCTGGTGCTCCCGGGGCCAAGGCCTCGCTCGGCATTTTCAGCGGAGGTCCTTGTTCTCTGAGCTCAGGATCCTTGACATTTAAAGGCCAAGAAGAGCCATGATTTATTCTTAGGCCCAGTTTAGAGAAGGGGGTGGGGAGAAGGGAGAGATGGCTTTTTTGCAGGCTGACTTCGCTGCTCAGAGAGTTTAGTGTCGGGAAGAATCACCCCGAGGGATCCCTGACCCTCAGAGTCCTGGACCGCACCCTCAGAGGTGTGGGTTCTCTGGGTTTGGGGGAGAGCTGGTTTTCTGCAGCTTGCAGAAATTCCTAGCCGGCACTCATACAGTGAGCCCACGGACCACACTTTGAGAATCACTGGGCTAGAGAAATGCATGAATTCAGGTGAGGGTGTGTCTATGCACGTGTGTGGGTGTGTGCACGTGTGTGCATGTGTGTGTGTGAGAGAGACACACACACACAGACAGTGAGGCAGAGAGATAGCAGAAATACACACACACACACACACTCATACCTGCGTCCCCACACACATGCTGTGACTCTACTTTTGTTTTTGGTTTTTGTTTTTTATTTATTTTCTTTTTTTTTAACCTACTTTTGGAAGGAAATTTCCTACCAAGGGTGAAGATGGGCTTAAATTACAGCAAATTGGAGTCTAGATATTAAAACTGTGAGGACCTGGAACGTATGGTTCATGCAGCTCCACAAGCCTCCCTCTGCAGTGATTTCAAAGGGCGGCTATTATCAGACTTTGGAAATGCCTTTAGCCTGGTCCTGCTGGGAGGCAAACCCTGCCCTCAACATTTCCCAAGCATTTGAAATTAAAAATGTCTCTGAGGTGGGGCAGCTGGGTGGCTCAGTCGTTAAGCAGCTGCCTCTGTCTCAGGTCATGATCCTAGGGTCCTGGGATGGAGCCCCGCCTCTGGCTTCCTGTTCAAAGGAAGTCTGCATCTCCCTCACGCACTCCCTCTGCTTCTGCTCCCTTTCTCACAGTATCTCTGCCAAATAAATAAATAAAACCTTAAAAAAATGTCTCTGAGGATATAACAGCCACTGTCCTTCAGTATGGCACAGTGGTTCCCCACGCAGTCGGGGGTCAGCCTGAGGGTGAGTTAATCTTTGTGATCTCGGGCAAGTCAGAAGACCTCTCTGAGCCTCGGTATCTTCAGCTGGGAAGGAGTTAGAATTTGAACCCACCTCTGAGGGTATTGCAAGAATGATAAGGGAAATTCTCCACCCAGACACGGTTGGTCTCAACACCGTGAGCACGGTCTCCTCTCTTGTAGTTCTCCCTTAGATGCACTGGGAAGCTATGGAATCTTTATGATGTGCTAAGCTTTCTTAGGCTCATTGTCTTGTGTAATCATCCAAATTTGTTGAACTAGCTGTACCATACTATTTTACTGATGAAAAAACAGGTATTTGGAAAAGGTTAAGCGATTCCCCGGAGTTCTTTAGAAGGGACAAAGCTTCCAGTGGGTCTCCTAGCATGACTGGCTTCTCTATCCCCCCACAGGCCAGTTGGAGCTGGAAGTTTCTCCTGGCTCTGCTTTTGGGGAGCTGTGTGATATTAAGGAATGTGCTTACCCTTTCTGGCCTTCATCATATTAGAAGTGAAAGGATTAGATTAGTCATAATGAAGTCAGAAGGCCCACTAGCTAGGGGCCTAGCAAGTGTTCTGCAAGGATTTTTGTTGGACCTAATCAGGTTTTACTGATGTCATTTTAATTCAACGATTTAAAAAATATCTTTTTTTTTAAAAAAAGATTTTATTTATTTATTTGTCAGAGAGAGAAAGTGCACAAGCAGGGGCAGTGGCAGGCAGAGGGAGAAGCAGGCTCCCTGCTGAGCAAGAAACCCAGTGTGGGACCTGATCCTAGGACCCTGGGATCATGGCCCGAGCTGAGGGCAGACGCTTAGCCAACAGAGCCACCCAGGTGTCCCAACAATTTATAAAATATCTATTGAGCATCTACATGCGTCCAGTGCCATTGTAATTACTGGAGATGGTAAGTGAATAAAATAGAGCAAAGTCACTTCCCTCCCTGAGTTTATGTCCTGCTTAAGGGGTGATATTGAAGGCAATGGCCCTAAACATATAAACACCAAACATATAAACTATAAACAAGTCTTCTAGGGAAAGGAAATAGCAGGAGCACAGGCCCTGAATTAAAAGCAAGCCTAGAATATTCCAGAATCAGCAAGGAAACTAACATGGCTTGCCCTGCGTGAACAGGAAGGAGAATGGGGCCTCCTGGGTCATGGCACAGACCTTGGCCTTTACTCTCAGGGCAAAGCCATTTGTCTTGGTGTGAAGGTTCCCTAGATTCATCTCCAGAGACACGGATGTGAGTATTTCACATGGAAAGGGATCCCAGGAAACACCAGAAGAGGATGTGAGGCAGGAAAGACAAAGAAAACAGTGGAAGAGGAATCGTGGAGCTGGTTACCACCGGGAGCAACTAGAGCTCGGCCTGCTGGAGTTCCAGGAACTAGTGCAGAAGAGGCCTTCATGTTACCACAATTTTCCACCTCCGTAGCTATTGATGGTGGAGGGCTGTATCCAAGGGCTGTCACTATCTGGTACCTTCTGTAGGCCCAGCGCTTGGCTGTGTGAGTTTCCCAGCCAGAAAAAGGCTCTGAGGCAGGGAGTTGTAGATAAATGGCCTTGGCTTGTCCAGGTGAATGCAGAAGGGATGTGGCCAGGGCACTGATGTTCCATGACACCACTGAGGGGCTCTGAGCAAAGGAAGGATGTGATCTGAAATATCTAAATGTGTCACCCTGGGCTGGAGTGGGGGGTAGGTGTGGAATAGATGGGAGGCAAGAGGAGAAGCCAGAGGAACAGCTGGAAAATTAGTGCAATAAGTCATAGATGATGACTCAGATTGTGCTGGTGATGGTAGAGGTAGGACATTGGCCGACATTTTGAATGGACTCTGTACGCTCCTTTGAAACCCTCATAATGGGCATGACTGTGCCCATCATAGTGCTACATGGCTTCTTACTTAATTTCTTTTCATCTTCTTATGTGCTTGGAGTTGAATTCAACACCGAAATATATTCAAACAGTATGCAAATTTAGCTCATTTGTGCATCGACTCCAGAAAAGTCTGTTAGTCTTCCTTTTTAGGAACAAACATCAAATGCTTCTGACAGCAAGACTCAAATGACATGCTAAGATTGTAGAAGCTTAAGCATACAAAGAAAAGTCTTGAACCTAAAAACAGTCAATTTTTGGTTATTCAGGTAATGAGTTTAGGGATCTACTATAATTCAGTAGTTATTTGTAAGTGTGTTTGGCTTAAAGGACAGAATACCAAGCAGCAGGTATATAATAAGTGATTGTTGAACTGAATTGAATCTGCTTATAAAAAAAGCCATAGCATTTCAATCTTTATCAGTGGGAAAGTTACCAGGGATGCCTGTTGTTGGTTGCCAACGAATTAATTGCTTTATCCTGTTCTGAGGTAGCTAATGTCTATTTTGTGCCTACTACATGCCAGGAACTTTACAAGCAACATTTAAATTAGTAACTATAGTCACTAGCCTCCAAGATGTCCCTAGTGATCCTCCTCCTGGTATCCACACCCTTAGTCCATGTGGCAGAGTAATAGCTTGTCACTTCTGAGATGAAAAGATACTGCAACTATTTTGGGGGTAATTTGTTACACAGCATAAATAACTAATACAATTCTTACAGTTCTTTGGGGACAGGCATTGTGTTCTCTCTTTTATAGATGAAGAACCCAAAGCTCCCAGAGTTAAGTCTAGTGGGAACATGTAGCATATTGCTTACACTAGCACACTTTGACCATGAAGGAGGTGCTCTGATTACTTACACTGGGACAACAGGTGTAAATTGGGACAGTCCCTGGAAAAGCATGAGGAATGGTCACGTTAATGTAAAGGAGTCTCTCTCGACACCAAGTATCAGAGCCAGAACAGGGCCGAGATGGGCATGAATCCAAAAATTGCACCTTCCACTACCCTAAGCTTCCTCTCTGGCTGTTTCTTAAATACCTATTCAGGAGTCATAGGAGTCCAGATAGGAATAGTTATGTGCACACACAGTATAACTATAATTTGATTTAAAAAATCCCAAGTGGGGGAGCCCCTAGGGGGATCAGTTGGTTGGGCATCTGACTCTTGATTTCAGCTCAGGTCATAATCTCAGGGTCGTGAGATCAAGCCCCCACTGAGCTCTGCACTGGGCATGAAACTTACTTAAGATGCTTTATTTCCCTGCTGCCCTCCCCTTAAGCTCTGATTGTGTGTATGTGCTTTTTCTCTTTCTCTCTAAAAAAAAAAGTCCTACGTAGGTATAGGGAAAGTCAGGAAGCAAACAAGGCTCAACGCTCTATTGTTTTCTTTTTTTTTTCACTGCATGTATTACCTTTATAATTATAAAACAATGCATTCTTCTTTTTTTTAAAACAAAAGCCTTTGCAAAATACTAGGTGAAGGGCTCTTGACCAAAGCTTGAGATGAGCCAAGAGTGTGCAGACATCACACGAAGGCAGTCTGCCAGTAGAATTTGCCAAGGATGAGCCCCAAAGTGATGGGTAAGCATCCTTGTAAAACACTCATGTTTTCTTTTCTGGTCGGGTCTGTGGTGGCAAAGAGAAACTGAAGGCAAAGAAGTTTCCTAGAGAATTTCAGATGGGCAGCTCCAAACTGGAAACTTCTGCTACTTGAGCCCACAACACACACAGTTATGGAGGGTTTGGGGAACATTTGGCCTGCTTTTATCTCTGTCTCTGTTTCCTTCTTCCTCCTTCCTTCTCTCTCCTCCTTTTTGCTCTTCTTGTCATCTGTTCTACCCCCATCTGTCTTTTTCCTCTTTTTCTTTGTCTTCATTCATTAAACAAATATTCACTGGGAGTCTACCATGTACCAGGAAACAAGCTAGATGCTAGGGATATCGCTCCTTTCTTCATTAGGAAAATACGGAGTCCCTACTATATATGTGCCAGGCACTGTTCAAGGCACTGAGTCTACAGTAATGGACAAAAAGGCAGACACTTTTGTCCTCTTGAAACTTATACTACATCGGGAAGAGGTGTACAATAAACAACAAAGGTAAATAAAGCACACGGTACGTTACATGGTGATAGCCTATGAAGAAAAATAAGGTAGAGAATGGGGTTCGGGAATGCCAGTGAGTGCACAACGTGGGCTTTGGTTGTAAGTGCACTGGTCAGGGAAGTTCTTCCTGGAGTAGTGGCCACATTTGAACAAAGACCTGTTGAAATGAGGGGGTAGTCATGAAAATTGCAGAGGGAGGAGAATGTTGGAGGAAGCAGGCACAGCAGGAGCAAAGGCCCTGTGGTGGGAATGTGCCTAATAAATTTAAATAATCACAAGGAGGATGATGTAGCTGGAGAAGAGCCAGTGAAGGGGGCAAGTAATAGGATCAGAGAGCTAATGGGTGGGAAGGGGGCTGTGCAGGTTTCATAGGACCTCACAGACCAACCTAAGGACTTTGCTGTTGACGCTGAGTGATGGCGGGAGCTATAGAAAGTTTTAGAGCAAGGAAGTGGCATGATCTGATTTGTAGTTTACCAACTTTTCTCCAGCTATTGTGAGCCGCAGTGAATAAGGCTTCAGCCTTCAAGGAACTCCTGGTTTAGTGAGGGAGAAAGCCCTGCAAAGTCATGAAAGTGAAGTCAACGCTTTGGGCCTCCTGTGGACGGAGGGCACAAAGAAGAGCCTTTGTTCCTGGATTGGAGCAGTCAGAAAATGTGCTGAGAAATGCTTTGTAGAGGTGGTGCCTTCTGGGCTGAGGCTTGAAAGATGAATGAACCATATCCAGCAGGGGATAGAGGAAAGGGTGGCCCAGGAAGAGGGATTGGCGTAAGCAAAGGTATGGAGGTTGGACAGAGCACGACACACACAGGAACCACACACAATCTTTAGTAGGACTGGAACTATGGGTATGGAGTACTGAATGACAAGAGTCAGAAGTGGAAAGCAAGGCAGGACCCACATCCAGAAAGTCTTGTAAGCTGCGGAAAGCCCCAGAAAGGAACCAGAGGCAGCCCTTGAGGGAGGTCGAGCAGAGGAGCACCGTGACCAGATTGCTGCCACGGCTGCGGTGTAGACACTGCTTAATTTGTAGAGACCTTGCCTTTCCAGTTGCTCCATATTCTGCCAGCACACGGTTTGAGGAGTGTGATTTAGGGGAAGTGTGATAGTATCATGGTTGCACTCCACCCTCCCGAGCAGCCGCTTAGCAATAGAGGGCACACGAATGGGCCTCTTGTCAGGCACCCAGCAGTGGGTGGACTCCGCCAGCCCGGCTGTTGTGCCAGAAACTCCGCGATGATGTCCTCACACCCAGGACTGGGACAGGAAGGGAAGGTGAACTCTTCCTTCTCACTTGATCCCCCAATGTCTGCCCCTGAGGGTAGGACATTGGGGCTTCCAGAGCCTCTGATGAGAGATTCTTGCTCTACGTGTGGCCTGGGACGAGGCCCTGGCAGCTCAGGTGCGGGCAACAGGCAGTAGCAAACGAGGGAGAGCATCTTAGCACGAGGAGTGTTGTGACACTGGCCATGGGGGAGGCGAGGGGATGCCAGAGCCGGGGGAGGATGCTGGTTCAGCAGAAGGCAGGGAAGCTTGCAGAGGCCTGAACAAGGGGAAAAGCAGGGCGTGAAGGCATTGAAGGAAAGGCGCGTGGGCAGAGGGGATGGTGGGGCAAAGGCAACAAGATGGATGTGTGTTTGCTGCGCGTCAGAAGCAGGTCAGGCTGGCAGGAGATGCGGGACGTGGGGGAAAGAGATGCGGGACGTGGGGGGGAAGGTGAGGGCAGGTATCTGCATCACTGGGGCCCTGTGGGCCGTGGGAGGGACCGGGGATATGAATGTAGGTGTGGAGGATTTTTGAACTGGGAACAATGTGACAGGCTTTATGCTGTGACATTGATCCTGTTGGCCTCCATTTGCATGGGGAATAGTGCAGGGAGCAAACCCGGAAGTGGGGAGAACTGGAGGGGGTTGCTGGGGGGCCTTGATGCCTGCAGGAGGGGTGAGAGTGTCACAGGTTATGTTGGGGCTCTATTTTGAAGGCAATACGAACGGCTCTGAGGTGGTGCTGTGTCAGCTCACTGATATCGATGGTGCTCACACCATGATGACACAGAAGAGACAGTGAGATTCTTGCTCCCAAGTCCCCAAGGAAGTTATAATGGCAAGAGACACCCAGCCAAACAGACCAAGATGCGATGAGAACCCAGAGGGCCTATCACCAGAAGAGGCCAGGACTGACCTCACAGAGCAAATGGCGTTTGAGCAGGAGTTTGCTCCATAGGCAGGATGTGGGGAAGGAAGTGTGTGCCTGGCAGAGGGAACAGCCTATGCAAAGCCACAGAGGTTGGTTCATTTCTTCTTCCTCTCTGGGGAATCTAAGATTGGGCCTGACTGATGATTTTGCCAGTGTCTGGCTCCAGAAATACTGGTAGTTGGTGGATAAACAACATCCTGGTGTATTGGGGAAACGCCAAGTTGGCTCATAATCTGGAGCCTGAGATGCCATGAGTGTGTGGCATGGTGTCTCCAAACTCTATTTCAAACTGAAGGGATTGTGAGGTTGTGTTGGTACAATTATCTGCACAAGATTATGCATGGCAGAGGGTCACTGCTCCCCACTTGCTCCTAGGCACTGCCTTTGAGCCTGGAGGCAAGTCTAGGGAGTTGGAGGGCAGGTGGGGCTGTGTTTGTCTTGCTAATGAGTTCCAACTAGGCCAACAGGGGACTCTTGAAGGGATTCCTGAAGGTGAGTGACAGGTTCCCATGGACCTTCTATAGAGTTCACTCTGGAGCCTTGAGGAAGATGAAGAGGATGGAACACAGTAGTTGAAGAGAGTGACTGTCCCTAACATCCACTACAATCTTCCCTTTGTAGAACCTTCTTTGGTTCACACCGCCGATTCTTGTCTCTACTGGCTCATCCTGGGCTTTTCGTGGAGGAGGCCCTAGAATACCCAGGAAAACTCAGACAAGGGAGAACAGAGGAAGGATGGGAAGCAGGTCCCAGAACCTGCAGCGGCTTCCCAGCAAGCACCCATTCAAGCTGGCTCTTTTGGCAGCCGGCATAGGAATTGGCCCTGGGCAAGTTCCCCAGGTAAAAGGTGCAATCTGGGCGTGGGCCGGTTTCCTTGTGAAAGCTGGTGCTTCCCCCCCCAGGCTCACCCTGGCTGCTGCTGAGTGATCTGCAGGCTGTAATCTGCCCGTCAAGGCACTGTGGAAATGGAGTGTGAAGGTGCCAGGTAAACAGCCCGTCTGCACACTGCGAGTGTGCAGCCAGAGCTGGGCTGACGTCTGTTTTGGGGAAGCCTCCCTTCCCGCTGGCCTTTGGGCTGGGCCTCCACCTCGCCTCTCTGTCTTGCTCTCCTAGGCTGCCCTGTCCTTCCCTGGGAACCAGGTCAGGGGCCCTGCTGGCAGGTGTCATGGGGCATGAATCAGGTTCCTGCAGGAGGAGGCGGGAGGTCTGGGCTGAGGCCAACGAGGAGGGTTAATTGGATGATTTATCTGGTCAATAGCCAAGATATTACACTTCCCGGAGCGAATGAGGAACCTGTGTGTGTGATGGGTCCTCTCTTCGTGGGAGAAATTTAGGTAACTGGTAACCACTTTTTGGTCAAGAACAACTTGGTTGATTTCTCCACAGCTTTGGTGGAGAATTGGATTTCTTACATTTAAGTGACTTCCAAGGGGTAGAAGCTGGCTGTCATTTGGCTGTTGGCTCACTAAGGCAATCTGTCCCTTTAGTTGGCCTTTGATTTTCAGGGTAGATAGACATTCCAAGGCAAATTTATTTATGCTGAAGGCCAAGGTAAGCCTTCAAATGTTCATACTGAGACTTGACAACCAGTGAATTGACTTTCTCTTCTCGACTCCTGTCAGTTTGACTCAACAGAGCATGACTATGTGCCGTTGGACAAATCTAGCTATTTGGAAAAGGTGGATACTCAGTCCTGCCCTTGAGAGGTTAGCTCACGGTCCAATGCTGCACTCTCATACACACACACACACACACACACACACACACACACACATACATGCTCCTAATGGTGTAGCATGATGTGTGGAAAGCATAGGGTGAAGAGAAGTTTATCCTGTTAGATAAAGGAGGAAATCAAGGAAAGCTTCCCAGAGAAAGTGAAATCTTAGATGAGACTATAAGGATAAGTAGAAGTGAAGGTTCTCCAACTGTGGTCTATTTGGTGATCTCGGGGTTGGCTTCTTGTCATACCGGTTTTGAGAAGAAATGAGTAATTCACTTGTAGCATTAATAACAGGAAGAAATCATTTACTATCACTGTGAGTGGATTTATCCCAGACTTTTCAGTAATTTCTCTTCCTATACCTCTGTTGCTGGGGCACACAATCTTTGCCCTTTGTAAAGTGGGCCACAGTATAAAAAATTCAGAAGTCCCTTTGTGAATAAATATCTGGTAAGTGAGTGAGTTGGAAGAGTATATTGGTCGTGGAGTTAGGATATTGAGCTATGAGCTATTCTTCTGACTTTCCTCTTTTAAAAAACTATGATTCTTCTAAGGAAAGGGCAGTTTCTTACTCATCTCTCTATCTTCCAAAGCCAATCCAGTGCCTGTTGCCTTATAAATGGGGACATATTTGTGGTGTCCTTGTGATTTTCTTCTCAGATGGACTCCTGAGCTCACAGCCCCATGTTTTGTATGTAGGCTTTTAGACAAGATCTTCTCTGGCTCATTTCTTTTTGCCTCTTGCAATAATTTAAAGATCAGAATTTTCAGTCCTTCCAGACCAACCTTTCTTATTATTTGGTTAAGTCCCTTGGAAGAGCTCTCTATTTTGCTTCATTTTCCTTGTTTTTCACTGATATCATCCAGGGTTGTTCATGAAGAAAAGCCTGCAGGGGTCCTGGGACCAGAGGAACTCTGGGAGGTGCCTGGGTAAACCAGTGCTCTTCTGAGACCCTCAGGCTCAGCAGAAAGCCCCCGAGATAAGAAAGAAAAAAAAATTGGACCCATATCAGTCTCCATCAAATCTCTCACATACTCTAGGAATGGGCCATGATTCTCTGCTTTTCTACATCTCTGCAAGTTGAGCTTTTCAGAGGGCAGAACTCTCTAGAAGGGAGTCAGGCAAGGAAGAGAGGTCTGATGCTGTTGATGGTATCTTTATGAGTAAATCTCTGCGGGGCATGGTGCCATTGAGAAGGAAGATGGGAAAGCAGAGGGCAGATGGGCCCCCAGAGTTCTTTGTACCCTGTGACATCTACAAGACAGTGTTGACATGCCGGGCTCTGTGCTAGGCACTGGGATTTCATCAGTGAAAGGTGACCCCAGCCTCCAGAGTCTCACCACTAATGCAGGAGCGAGATGCCAGTACACAAGTCCAGCAGATGGCAAGCATTAGGATGGGAAGCCAACAGGTGTGAGCCATAGAGTCCTGAAAATTTCAGGTAGAGTTTGGAAGGATGCAGGGGAGTTGCCCAGAGTGAGCCATCAACGGGAGGTTGGGAGCTCAGGGGATGCTCCAGGCAAAGTAATCGAAAGCCGAGAGGCTAGGAGAGATGATGAAGACACGCGTAAGTCTCGGTGAGGAGGAGAACAACAAGCAGCAACATATCAGCAGGGGAAGGAAGATTGTTCAGGACCAAACTTGAGAGTGAGGTGTGTGTTTGAGGGCCCCCACTTTACCTACAGAGACAGTATTCTCTACTGTGACCTTTTGAGGAGGGTAGGCAACCTTTTGGGGCAGCCATTTTCACTATTGAGAACCTCTGGCCATTATTGAGTTCTGAATATTAACAATTGGTGCTGTCTCTAAGGCATTCAACCAATATCGGAGTACTTTCTCACATATTCATCTTGGGAAGTCTGGGAGGACAAGAGGCAAGAGGTCATGGGGTAACCACTCACTAGCTAGGTGGAAAGCCACTTAACCTTGCTGAGCCTTTGTCTTTTTTTTTAAAAAATTATTATTATTATTTTATAAACATACAAAGTATTTTTAGCCCCAGGTGTATAGGTCTGTGAATTACCAGGTTTACACACTTCACAGCGCTCACCACAGCTCACACCCTCCCCAATGTCCATAACTCCACGACCCTCTCCTGACCCTCCTCCCCCCAGCAACCCTCAGTTTGTTCTGCAAGATTAAGAGTCTCTGATGGTTTATCTCCCTCCCCATCCCATCTTGTTTCATTTATTCTTTTCCTACCCCCAAACCCCCCACGTTGCATCTCAACTTCCTCATATCAGGGAGATCATATGATAGTTGTCTTTCTCCAATTGACTGATTTCGCTAAGCATAATACCCACTAGTTCCATCTATGTCATTGCAAATGGCAAGATTTCATTTCTTTTGATGATTGCATAGTATTCCATTGTGAGAGAGAGAGAGTGTGTGTGTGTGTGTGTGTGTGTGTGTATACCACATCTTCTTTATCCATTCATCTGTTGATGGACATCTAGGTTCTTTCCATAGTTTGGCTACTGTGGACATTGCTGCTATAAACATTCAGGTGCACATGCCCCTTCGGATCACTACGTTTGTATCTTTAGGGTACCCAGTAGTGCAATTGCTGGGTCATAGGGTAGCTCTAGTTTCAACTTTTTGAGGAACCTCTATACTGTTTTCCAGAGTGAGCTTTAATCTTTTGAGCTATGAAATGGGGACCCTGACACCTACCTCATCTCATGGATGTGAGGTCTAGATAAAATAATTGTGGGGAAGTCCATAGTAGGCCTGATACCTACCACTATTCCCTTATTGGTCATCGTTATCCCCCTGGGCTGAAGGTTCAGAACCACTTCCCCCCATTGTAGCAGGAGGTCTACCCTTCCAAAGCTTCCTGGATGAGAATCAACGGGTGTTCCAGTTGGAGTGTGTTGGGGTGTGGCGAACGAACCCTCACTCCTGCTTGTCAGATAGGAGACACTGTCGTTAAGATGCACCCAAAGCTGAAACTGGGAGGTAAGTGTCCCAGAACAGTGGTACATGTTCCTGCAGGACAGGATTCTGAGTCCAAGTGTCTTGTATCAGCCCCTCTATATACCCTGGTGACTCACGTGCACCAGCTTTAATTGGCCTTCCTAGCTGCTTTTGCATTTTATTTTATTTTTAAGGTTTTATTTGTTTGGGAGATTAAGCACAAGCAGGGGAGTTGCAGAGGGAGAGGGAGAAGCAAGCCCTGATGTGGGGCTTAATCCTGGGACCCTGGGATCGTGACCTGAGCTGAAGGCAGATGCTTAACCGATTGAGTCACCCAGGTGCCCCAGATTTTGCATTCTAATTTGGACGTCCCTCCATCACGGTTCCTCTGCTTCCCAGACTCGACTTGCTCCTGTTGCTGTCTCCAATACATATACATTGCGTTCACTAAATGATAACCTCAGTTATCTGTACCCTGATTTTAAAGCCGCATCCCTTGCTTGAATCTTTTCACATTTGACCTCAGACATGACCCACCTCCTTCCTCTGTTTCCTTATTTTCAGTCTTTTCTCACATTTATTGAATGTCTGCTAAGCGATGTGCTATGTGTAGAGCATTCCAAGAGGATGAAGACATAGTTTTGTGGGCACAGAGGGGCCATCAGGATGCACCCTCGGATAGGTTGGGGAGGAAGAGGTTAGAGGAGATTAGGGACACCATTCCAGGACCTGGGACAGGTGTGGGAGGTGATGGGGGACTCTTGTAGGCAGAGGGAATATCCTATACAAGAGAAAGGAGGCAGAAGGGAGGCTTTATTGGTGTCCTAAGGCTGCCAAAATGAAGTATCACACGCTGGGTGGCTTAAAATACCAGAAATTTGTTTTCTTACACTCTTAGAGACTAGAAATTGGAAATGAAGTCTTTCTCTAAAAGCTGTAGGGAAGAATCTGAATCTGTTCAATGGCTTTCTCCTAGCTTCCAGTGTTGCTGGCAGTCTTTGGCACTTCTTGGGTGGAGGTGTATTACTTTGATCTGTTCTTCTGTCACTACATGACGTTCTCCCTGTGTGTCCATTTCAGGGTCTCTCCTCTTCTTATGAGGACACCAGTCCTGTGGATTAGAGCCCACCACAACCGTACCCCAGTGTGTGTTCTCATCTTAACTTGGTTGCATCTGCAAAGACTCTGTTTCTAAATAATGTTACATTTGCAGGTCCTGGGGGTTAGGATTTCAACCTGTCATTTCAGAGGATGCAATTTGAGCCATAAGAGAAGACTTACAGATAGTCGTTTTTTAGAATCTTAACTTCGTGACTGGTCTTTGGGAATCAACATACACAGAGGCAGGTTAGAAGTGACAAATACTAGAGATGGCCCTTCTGGGACACACCCCACACTCCCTAGGACACTTTCTCTCTTTCTGGAGAGATTCCAGTCTGGTGTTCAGAGAAGGCCAGGGTGCTGTCAGCCTCCCTTCCCATCTCCTCTCCTCAACTCCTGGATATGAACTCTTGAGCAATTAGATGTCTGGTCTAATCTGAAAGTTGCTTCTCCTTATGAATCTGTTGGGCTGATGTGTTGATGGTATCTGGGAAAGGCTGTAGCAACTGTTCAATAAGGGAGGTAGAAGAGAGAAATGGGGTTCATCTTGATCAAATGTGTACAATCTAAAGACATTACTGAGGCTTGATGATGCCACTCTGAATTTTTTTCCTTGAAGTGCTTTGAAAGACAGAGGCTTAAAAGAATAAACAAGGTGAGACTGGTGAGACAGCATTTCAGAATGGAACACAGGTACAGCTAAGCTAAGCTGATTGACAGAAGGAGAAAGTGCATGTCCAAAAAAAAAAAAAAAAAAAAAAAAAAAAAGACAGGCAGGCATGAAGGAACAATGAAAGAAAGAAGGAAAGAAGGAAAAATGCCTCTGCCCTGTGTAACTTGTGGGCGGCAAACTTCTTCTTCTTCTTTTTTTTTTTTTTTAACGAAGTGCCTGTTTGTGTTTTGAGTGACTGAGAGTCCAGAGACAAGTTTAAACACACATAAGTTCAATTGAAAAGTAAATAAGATAACACTGGAGGAAATTAATGATGCGGTGTCCCTTTTTATGTAACACTTTTTCTTTGGAAGTCAAAATATATATGACTTAAAAATGACACAGCAGGGGCACCTGGATGGCTCAGTGGGTTAAGCCTCTGTCTTCAGCTCAGGTCATGATCTCAGGGTCCTGGGGTTGAGTTCCTCATTGGGCTCTCTGCTTGTAGGGATCCTGCTTCCCTCCCACCACCCCCTTCTGCTTGCTTCTCTGCCTACTTATGATCTCTCTCTGTCAAATAAATAAATAAAATCTTTAAAAAGAATGACACAGCAACTTGGAGCATCTGGGTGGCTCAGTCGGTGAAGCGTCTGACTCTTGATTTCAGTTCAGGTCATGATCTCAGGGTCTCGAGATCGGGCTGCACATAAGGTTCTGTGCTCAGCACGGACTGGGCTTGAGATTTTCTCTCTCCCTCTGCCCCTCCCCCTGCTTTCTCTCTCCCCCCCTTCTCTCTCTCTCTTTCTCTCTCTCTCTCTCTCTCTCACACACACACACACACACACACACTCTTTCTCTCCCTAAAACAAATAAAATCCACAGGGCACCTGGGTGGCTCAGTCAGTTAAGCATCCACCTTCTGCTCAGGTCATGATCACGGTGTGCTGGGATCAAGCCCCACATCAGACTCTGCTCAGCGGGGAATCTGCTTCTCCCTCTCCCTCTGATGCTGCTTCCCCTGCTTGTGCTCTCTGTCAAATAAATAAATAAAATCCTTAAATTTAAAATAAATAAATAAATAATTTTTAAAAATCTTAAAAACAAAGAAGACATATGGACTGCCATATAGTTAACTGAATCACTCCTTCATAGCATGTTAGCAGTGGAAGTGGCTTCAGAGGGAGTCACTCAGCTGCATTCATGTGGCCAGGAAAGGGAAGGGAGATGGCATAATGTTGGCATTATGTGGCAGGTGCATCCTAAGTTAGAGAGGGAAAAGAGGCTCAGATTTTGAAGGGCCTTGTATGTCATGAGAAGGAGCTTGGATTTTTTTTTTTTTTTTAATAGCAGGTGAGAGGTAGGTGATGGAGAGGAAATGAAAACTTTAAACCCACATGGCTTGGCTTTCTGCTGTGAATTAGGTGTTCAGGGTGGTCAGGGTGCCAACATGGAGACAAAGAAACCATGGTACGAGTTAATGTACATCAAATGCTTAGAATAGTGCTTGGCACAGTCCCATTGCCATGTGAGTATCTGCTGTCGTTGTCATCAGTGAGGATGGTTTAAGTCAGGGGTCAGCAAATTTTTCTATTCAGAGCCGGATTGTACATGTTAGGCTTTTCATTAGGCCCATCTGTAGTCACTCAGCTCTGTTATAGCATGAAGGAGACCACAGACAATACACAAATGAGAGTGGCTGCATTGCAATGAACTTTATTTAAAAAGCCACAGCTCAGAGGCACCTGGATGGCTCAGTCAGTCAAGGGTCTGACTCTTGATAACTGCCCGAGTTACAATTCTGAGTCTTGGGGTCATGGGATCGAGCTCTACTTTAGGCTCCAAGCTCAGTGCAGAGTCTGCTCAAGGATTCTCTCCCTCTTCCTCTGCCCCTCCCCTGCTTGTGCTCTCTCTCTGTCTCTCTAAAGAAAAATTCACAGCCCCTAGACTCTATTTTGCCAACCCTTGCCCTAGGTCATGCTGCAGTTACAATCCCTAACCTTCAGGGGTTTATAAGGGTTTACTCTTATTCTGTAATTATCCATCAGAATGGGTTAGGTGAGGCTGCATTAACAAACAGCTCCACACATCTTAGTGGTTTATAGAAACAAGGATTTCGTTCTTGCTCACATTCCATGTCTACTTTGAGTGGGCTCGGAGCTCCATCCACTCCGTGCCTCCTTACACCAAAACACAGGCTGGTAAAGCTGCCAGATGTTTTTGGTCTCTGCGGGTGAGGGACGGAGAATTTCAAGGTCCCACAGCAGCAATGAAGTGATTGTTCTTAGAAGTGTCCATAGCTTGTCCTCTTACATGGACCCACCCAATCACAAGGGGCCCAGAAAGTGCAATCACTGTGTGCAATCCTACCATGTGCCCAGGAAGCAGGAGCTGGAAATATCTGGCAAGCATTGCTGATGATTTCCACATTATTACGACTTCTCAGCTTCCAAGTTGACTTGTTACAGCTCTGGCCACATGGGGAAAGAGATATCGTCTCAGTATAATTCCAAATTCTTGAGGAAGGGAATCTTGAGGAAGAGACCCATTGGTGGTCCCATTCTGAGGCAGCTGTAGGGTGTCACACAAAAATATGGTTGGTGGGAGCCCATTGTTTGGACGGAGGGTTGGAGAAAATTAAAGGAGTTATTTTAAGTGGGGCAAGGTATTGTAATAAAAATGTGTATATGTTCATATACATATTTAAGTAAGTTCCATGCCCAGCATGGGGCCTAATGTAGAGCTTGAACTCACAACCCTGAGATCAAGACCTGAGCTGAGATCAAGAGTAAGATACTCAACCGATTGAGCCATTCGGGCACCCCAAGTTATTGTAATATTTGTATATCTTAGTAAAACGGCAGAGAGCATTTCAACTTTCTGAGAGGGCCAGAAATGGGATGACAGTGCTGTATGGGATGACAGCTCTCAGGGAGAGCTGGCCCATGGAAATGAAGGCTCGAATCCTGGTTCTGTGGCTTACTGGGTAAGTGACTAGCATAAAATATCTCAAAAAAACTCTTGATGCCTTAGTTTCCTAAGGCATCAGTATTCCTGTGTAAGTATTCCTGTGAAATACATACCTTTGTAAAATGGTAGACAAAAGGAAGTATAGTTTTCTGAGAGAAATGAGAGGTGATGTTTCGAAGATCCAGTGAGACAATGGGTTTGGAAATGCTTTGGAATTCATACTCTGGTCTTCTGAATTGCACAGTGCTGGCCATGTTGTTATTGTTCCTGAGCTCCAGTCTGCCCATCTTTTACATGGGGGTTAAAAGATCGACTTACAGTGGTGAGGATTTGAAGAATTGAAAGCTGGATGCTACGGCATTGGGTTCGTTAATGATGGTCCTTATTTCTACTGGTCTGTACCAGTGGCATCTGAATTCATGTGTCTCGTTGGCCTCCCGAGTTGATTAGGCTGATCTGCCTCATTGAATTTTTTCATTTCTCTTTTCTTGCTGCCACTGACACCGTAGCTATGAACGTGTGTCTTCCAGGAGCTGTGGAATGAGCAAGGCTGACCCTCCAAGGAGGTGGCATGTTACAAAAGGCCATGGGAGATGCACAGCACCCTAGACTGACTCCCCTACTGGTCTGTCTGGGATTCTCAGCCACTGTCTTGTGAATCATGTACCCATCAAGACACAGTTTCCAGAGGAATGATAGGCAAGCAAACTTTTAATCCATCAGCAGTTTGGAGGAGATGAGATTTCTGACCTTCCGCTCTTGGTTGGATCTCAAGGAAAGGAATCGAGGGCAAGATAGATGAGGCTGTGCACTGGGGATTGGAATTACCTGAGGAGTTAAAAAAAAGAAAAAAGAAAACGAAAAAAAAAAAAAAAAGAAAAAGGACTGGTGCTTAGGATATGCCTGCAGAAATTCCAATTTAATTTGTTTGTAGTGTGGCCTAGTTTGGGGGATATTTAAAAACTCCCCAGATGATTCTCACATGCGGCCACCGGTTGAGAGCCCAGGGAACTGTGAGAGAGGGCAGATCTGCAAGGGAAACTGTGGTAGGACCTCGGGCAGACAGGACAGTGCCAATGAGGTGCCAGATGTTTGGAAAGAGGGAGTATGAGCGGAAAGTAAACGGAGAAGATGGGGAGGCCAATTTTTACCAAGCTTAATCTAAACATAAAAGCTGTTTGGCAGTTTGGCAGGAAGAAGGGGTGTTGGGGAGGGGGTGAGGTTTATTGTCCTAACACCTCTGTGATGGTTAATTTTATGTGCCAGCTTGGCTGGGCTGCAAGACCAAGATATTTCGTCAAACGTGAGTCTAGATGTTTCCTCGAAGGTATTTATTTATTTACTTTTAAAGATTTTATTTATTTATTTATTTGACAGACAGAGATCACAAGTAGGCAGAGAGGCAGGCAGAGAGAGAGAGAGAGAGAAGCAGGCTCCCCACTGAGCAGAGATCCCGATGTGGGGCTCGATCCCAGGACCCCGAGATCATGACCTGAGCCAAAGGCAGCGGCTTAACCCACGGAGCCACCCAGGCGCCCCATCCTTCAAGGTATTTTTCGATGAGATTAACTCCATAAAGTAGGTGATCTCAACCAATCCATGGAAGACCTAGATAGAAAAAGACTGACCTTCCCGAAGGAAGAAGGACTTCTGCCAGCAGACTGCCTTTGAACTTGACCTGCCTGTCTTCCCTGTGTTCCCAGCCCACTGACCTACTCTGCAGACTTCGCACTTGCCACATCCCACAAGCGCATAAGACAAATTTTTAAAATCTCCCTCTCTCTACTTCTCTCTGTCCATATACACAAAACATTGGTTTTGTTTCTTGGAAGGCCCCAGACCGATACAACCCCAAGGAGGTGGTATTATTGGCTCACTCCATTTTACAGGTGAGAAAGCAGGCTTCGTAATATGTTAGCCTCCAGGCAAGTGGGGGAGACTCAGGCTATAAAGCCAGACAGCTGGCTCTAGCGTCTGCCCAATCTGCCTCAGATTCTTTTCTCTCTTTTTTTCTTTTCCTTTTTTTCTTCCTTTTTTTAAGGGAAGAGAGAGAGTACAAGCAGGGGGAGCAGCACAGGGAGAGGGAGAAGCAGACTCCCCCCCGACCTCCAGCAGGAATCCTGATGCGGGGCTTGATCCCAAGACCCTGGGATCATCACCTGAGCCAAAGGCAGACGCTTCACCAATGGAGCTACCCAAACGCCCCTCAGATTCTTCCTGAGAGGTGGTCAATGCGGTGTCCAGTCACAAAAACTAGATCGTTCTGTGGAAATTACTTCTTCCCTCTGAGCCCCAGTTGCTTTATCCCCAAAAGGAGGGGTACACTCAGGTAGACTCTTTCAACCCTTCTTAACTTATATCTCCTAGTAGCAAGCGCTGACAGCTGATGCTGGTCCCTGGCAGTTGCCTGGGTGCTCTGGGCAGTGATACAAGCACCTACGTCTGCTCTGCCTTATCCCTTGCGGCGCCTCTGCTCCGTCTCTTTTCCCTGTCTTTGGGGGCTGACCCTTTGACTCACTGAGATTTCCTTGGTTTCTCAACGCCTATTCATCCCTTCCTTGATCGAGCTCTTTCAGCTGCCACTGTCTGACACATTAGCAATAACCAAAGCCCAGAGTGATTGCTTCCAGCAAACACTTGCTTGCTTTCGAATGTATTCTCATCTTGCCACCCTGGTTGCTGGCACTCTTTTTAAGTTTCCCTGTGTATGTGTGCATGTGTGCGTATGTGTGCGCACGCTCTTTTTTTTTTTAAAGATTGTGTTCATTTATTGGAGAAAGAGAGAGAGAACCCAAGGAGGGGGAGACGCCTTGCTGAGCAGGAAGTCTGATGCGGGGCTGCACCCCAGGACCCCAAGGTCACGATCTGAGCCAAAGGCAGACACTTAACCAACTGAGCCACCCAAGCACCCCTGTGTGCTCCTTTCTAAATAAGTCACCCCAATTTTTAACCCTATACATATCTGAGTAGACCAGCTCTACCCACATACTTGCAGTATTTTACCTAAGACTAGAGTCTATTGGTCTATTGTCAGAATTTTTCTTTCTCCACTTGCTCTCTGCCTAACCTCTGGTAGGTCAAAGTCTGGTCCTGGCAATAAAGAGATTGGGGAGCATGGCTCTGCTTGAGAGGGGCTTCAGAGATTCAGGTCCACACCTCCTCCTTATCTTTCATTGCTCTGTTTCCCTTCTCACCCAACACTTGCTTGGTTTATCAGGCATCTTTTATTTTTAACCAGCTTTATTGAGGTATAATTAGCACACAATAAGTAGACATATTTAAAGTGTACTCTGTTAAGGCTTTACACATGTGCATATCCGTGCACACAGCACCACAATCAAGTTAATAATGAACATCCGTTACCCTCAAAGCATCCTGTCCCCTTGCCATCTCTCCTTTCCATCTCTACTAACTATTAGTTTGCATTTTCTAGAGTTTTACACAAATGGAATCCTATAGGATGTACTCTTTTTTTGGCAGGGGGAGGGTCTGGTTCTTTTCCATTAGTGTAATTATTTTGAGATTCATCCGTGTTTATGAAGGATTATTCATAATTATTGATGAGTAGTATACCATTGTAGGGAAAGACCACAATTTGTTCATCTAGTCACTATGGAAGGACACACGGTCACTCTTAGTTTTTGGGTTTTACCAATAAACCGACACTCATTTATGTGAAAGTTGTATGGACATATATTTTCATTTTTCTTATAGATCTAGAAGAAAAGCACCTGGGTCAGGGGTAGGTATATATTTAACTTTTAAAAAACTTCCAAATGATTTTCCAAAGCGATTGTACCATATTTCATGCAGGGTGTGCAAGAGGTCTCTCAGCCTGACAGCCTCGCCTCCATTTGGTATGGGAGTTCAGATCCTACTCCTTTACCAAGTAACTGCTACTATTACCCCAATTTTCCAGGTAAGAAAACTGAGGCACAGAGACATTGGGTCACAACCATCACTCTCATGATGGGACACGCCCAGAAAAGATGTATCCTCTTGCTCTGGCTCTTACAGCCAGTGGACGGCATATGAACTTACGTGTTCTGGTTCCAAAGCTGGCAGTATTCTCTCTCTCTCTTTAAGATTTATTTATTTATTTGAGAGAGAGAGGGAGAAAGAGATACAAGAAAGCGAGAATCCTCAAGCGGGATTCATCCACTGAGCTTGGAGCCTAATGCGGGGCTTGATCCCAGGACCCCGGGATCATGACCTGAGCTGAAATCAAGTGTCGGACGTGTAACTGACTGTGCCACCCGGCGCCCCTGAAGCCTGCACTCTTAACCTCTGTGCAGCATGCATTTGTCCTCTCACTTACCAAATCAGATCGGACCACAGGCCTCCAGGGAGGGAAGACATCTTTGCGATTGTAAAGACTAGCCTCCCGCCCCTCTACACCCCCAGCCAGGTGTTCAGCTCTCTCCTGTGCCGTCTGATTAAACACTTCTAGAAATGAGGGCCTCCTGCCCCTGCCCAGCCATTGAGGACACGTTTGGCACTAGCATGGTGAGAATATTATCCTGTTTGTCGAGGCAAGTGTGGCCCACTGCTGCTGGGGCTTTCTCTGAGCCTCGGCTGGCCCCTAAGGCAGCACCTGAGGGTGTGAGCTGTGGCTGCTGGGAAAACCCCGGACAAAGTCCGCTAGGGACGCCAGGGCCGTGTTCTTTGCATGGAAATCATCACGAGGTGGCCGGGCCCATGCTAATTGGCTGCATTTGAACTATAACAACATTCAAACCCAGCAAGACAATTAAAACTGAAAATGATCAGCTGGGATTAAAAGGATTCAAAGGGTAATTGCTTCATAACAAGCTACACGGCTCCACGTAGCAGGAAGGGTTGACGGGACTGGAATTAATTATATTGGAATACTTGTTTATTTTTATAGAGTCTTTTAAAATCATTTGGATTTGGCCAAGTTGTGTCTTTCCCCAATACTCTGGGCTTTGGGTAACTGCCGTGGATATATCTGCCAAGTAGCAGTTACTGCTGTTCTTGGAAACCGTGAAGGCACGAAAACACACTGGCCATTTATCAGCAAGATCAATCCCTTTATTGCCTCTGTAATAATGATGCCCACATTTGTATAGCGCTTGTAACGTTTTCAAAATGCTTTTACATACGTTATCTCACTCTGTCTTCACAATGACCCAGTGAGATGGTTCAGGGCTGGCATTCCCGTTCGGAGGTGATAAAACCAAGGCAGAGAGAAGTGAACCACGCAGCAGACCAACAGGCCAGCTCCGCCCGGCGTCCAGACGGCCTGCCTCTCTTCTGTGCTGTTCTAGCGGACTAGAAAAGAAGCATCTTGTGTACCGGGTGGGCAAGGCTTACCCTGTTGTCAAGAGGAAGGGAGAAAGTCATTGTGGAGGTTTAAGCAGAAGTTGAAACTGATTCATGAATTAGCCATTTAAGCTGAGAAACATTAAAAGAAGTTATCGAGGGGCACCTGGGTGGCTCAGTGGGTTAAAGGCTCTGCCTTCGGCTCAGGTCATGATCCCAGGGTCCTGGGATCAAGCCCTGCATCAGGCTCTTGGCTCAGCGGGGAACCTGCTTCCCCTGCCACCCTTCTCTCTGCCTGCTTCTCTGCCTACTTGTGATCTCTGTCTGGGGCGGGGGGGGGGCGGGTGGGAGGTTGGGGGAACCAGGTGGTGGGTATTAGAGAGGGCGCGGATTGCATGGAGCACTGGGTGTGGTGCAAAAACAATGAATTCTGTTATGCTGAAAATAAATTAAAAAAAAAAATCAAAAAAAAAATCAAAATAAATAAATAAATAAATAAAATCTTTAAAAAAAAAAGAAAGAGGTCATCGATCAGCTAGGAGAGGTGCCTTTGGTAATGAGGTAGCTGTAGGAAGGCCAAAGCGAAGAACTTTATTTTGGAGTTAGCTTCCTTTGGTTTGTCTTTCCTCCCTTGCACGGGTGTGTGTGTGTGTGTGTGTGTGTATCTTGTCACATGACTATTCCTCTGCAATCTCAGTTTTCTCTTCTGTAGAGTGGGTCTAAGAATGACCTTTGCCAGTGTTATGGTGAAGGTCAAATGACAAATGGCCTGTGCCCGAGCTGACAGGCAACTGTAAGCTCCTTTTGTTGCTGGCGTTCTTCTTTCGGATGCCCCTATTTTAACTGACTATGACGTAATGAACGGCAACAAATATGACTGGGCAGCTTCTGCAGGCTGTTTCTCAAAAGACTCCACTCCCTAGATCTTAAAAGTGTGTGGTTTTTTTTTTTTTTTAATGTTTTCCAATTACAATAGGATGTGTTACAAGCATTTCAACATTTCAGAAAAACAGACAGGGAAACTCTTCTGGATATGCATGAGGTGGACCCACTACTGTAAACCAGGCAACACCTAGGAGATGTGCCTTCTATTTCTGGTGCTCATACTACTTCCAGCTTTTGGTGGCAATCCTGCGCAGGCTGGCCAGCCCTGATGTTTATTCTGGGGCTGGAGTTTTTCAGAACTCATGCATGTAAAGCCACAGGGTATAGTAAGGCTGCTTCCAGATTTTGCAGTCCAGTTAAAGACTGGTTTTGTGCAGCGTACTGTGGATTAACCCCCACCAGAAAGAAAGCCTGGTTCTAGACCTTGTGCAGCACATGAAAAAATCAATAGGAGGTAGCGTGTCTCCCAGGAGGTACGTAGAATCTAGTAGGGGAAAGAATATGGACACATGTGAAATGCTTAGAATATTTGGCTCTCATGGAGCTCTTGCCTTGCATCAGGAACCGGGCTGTTCCTGCTGTTAAGTGTTACCTCTTTTCATCCGATGGAATAAGGACTATTGCTCTTACCCCCATTTTATAGCGTAGGAAACTGAAAGTTAAGAGGGTTTTAGGGCCTTTCCAGAGACAGCTCCATCCATCTGCCTCCAAAGACCCTACTCATACCCCCACCGATGCTACCAAACTCAATGAATGCGTGCCCCAGCCAGCCCTGAATCTGGGTTAACGGTACAGGGTAGAATTAACCAAAATGCAAACGAATAGATTGCTTGCAAAAGACTTCACCTTAGGGAAAGGCGATGAGGTGACAAGGGATGAATGACAGTGACTTCTGGGGTGTGACTGGCCTGGCTTTGAACCCTGGACCCATCACTCGCAACTACGACTTGATGAGGTGCCGTGGAACTCCATCTTGACATCTCCGCGAAGCAGGGAGAATGTTCACACGTTGAACAAGACAAACTTTGGAAAGCACCTGGCACAGAGGGACCAATAAGTGGTTCCTTCATCCTTCCATTTAATAGCTGCTCACCAGCAGCCCCTGGCCTCAAGCTTCCTCCTCTGCCCCAGGCTGCCTTATCCACCTTCTCTTTGTAGATTTTATACACAAGGTGTCCTGCTCACCTGTTTTGAAGCTTGCCAGCTTCTGTCTTCCCTCCTCTCAGCCCTGGTGTGTTCTTGGTCTAGGGAAGATTCCACATGCCCACCTTCTTACAGTCATGGACAGAGTCCAGCTCCCAAACTTGACCGTGGCCCTTAGAACAGGGAAGTATGTTTATAGTTCACAAATGTGTTTGAATTCCCTCGACCTGGTGTCAGAAAAGCCAGAACTTCAGCACGACCTCCAGCAGCCCAGACTGCCCCCATGAGAGGCTGCTGCTGGCAGGAAGTTTGTCCTTCAGCCGAGCTGAACCCCAAGAGAACAGGACCCAGCTGAAGAAGTCGGAACTGCCTGTGAATCGATGCTGAGCTTGTTTTCGAATGCTTTACTGTCTTAAATGAAGCTCCATGCACACGCTCGTGTGCCTGAGGGAGAGTCTTGGGGGGATCCTCTTGGAGAGGCATTGTCAACGTACAGATGGGCACACCTTCAGGTCGACCTAGTGTTGCCATATGGCTCCTGGACTGGTTGCAAAAATTCACGCTCCCTCAGAATCTATGACAATTTTGTTTCTTTGTGACCTCTCTCTCTGCTCTTGGTATTGTCTGACTTTTAAATTTTCATAAATCTGATGATGCGAAATGACATATCCTTGTTGGTTGAATTTATGTTTCCCAGACTACTAGTGAAGGTGAACATCTTTACATGTGCTTTTATTTATTTATTTTTTTTAAGATTTACTTCTTTATTGTTTCAGAGAGAGAGAGAGCGAGAGCGAGAGCCAGCGTGCCTGCATAAGCAAGGAGGGAGGCAGAGGGAGAGAGACGATCTCAAGCAGACTCTGTGCTGAGTGGGGAGCCTGACACGAGACTTTATCTCACAACCCTGACATCAGGACCTGAACCAAAATCAAGAGTCCAACTCTTAACCCACTGAGCAACCCAGGAGCCCCTAAGTGTGCTTATTGACCACTTGTGTTCCCATTGCCTTTTCTGATTTTTTTGCCCCCCCCCCCTTTTTTATTGGGTTGTGTATTGTTTTCTTACTGATTGCCTAGGAGTCCTTCCTGACTTGTAAGACTGCTGACTTCTCACTGTGTAGTCACATCATGCTGCTGTGTCTCCTCCTAGCTTTACGAGGGCACTGATCTCATCATGGGGGCCCTGACCTCGTGACCTCATCGAAACATAATCACCTCCCAAGGGCTCTACCTCCAAGTACCATCCCACTGGAGCTCAGGGCTTCGATAGATGAATTTGGGGGTGAGACACAAACTTTCAGTCTGTTGAAAATAAATGTACAGGGAGGTTCTGTGTGCCTAACACCTGGCTCCCCCGCCATGGGAAGGTCTTGCCCAGCTATAGCACAGCACCAAAAGCGGAAAGGTGATGTTGGTTCAATCACAGAGTTTATTCAGAGTTTACAAGCTTACTTTGCCCGTGTGTGTGTGTGTGTGTGTGTGTGTGTGTGTTGATGCAGCTGTATCCTATATAGATTTGACTAACTGCCACCACAGTCTACATGCAGGACACCCACTCCTGCTTAATATCCATTTCTAGCCTGTGATTTTTGTTTTGATGCATCTTAAAGACGGTGCTGGCTAAACCCATTCTCTGTTTCTCTGGAGGACTTTGAAAGAGTGAATTAAAATCCACAAAGTTTTGGGATCCTGAGTGGCTCAGTGGGATAAGCGTCTACTTCCGCTCTGGTCATGCTCCCAGGGTCCTGGGAGGGAGCCCTGCGTTGGGCTCCTTGCTCAGCAGAGAGTCTGCCCCTGCTTGTGCTCTCTCCCTCACTCTCGCTCTCTTCCTCAAATAAATAAAATCTTAAAAAAAAAAAAATAGAAAAAGCCACAAGTTTCATCTGCATGCCGGGTACAAGACAGAGCCAGCACACGCCGGTGGATGTAGCCTCCTGGCTCTTAGGCTCGCCCCAGCTCCTCCCTAGCTGGGTAACCTTGACTCACCTCTTTGGTCCCTGCAGAGAAGGGGGCTACAGGGCTCAGGAGGAGGGGCCCCGTGGTTGCAGGGCGGCCAATCAGCGCCTCGTGAGTGATAGTTACTATAATGGAGGTTTTCTCCTTCTGCCTCCACCGCATTACCCGAATTGCCTTCCCCATGAATGGAAGTCACGGCTGCTCCGGCCCCCTCGCGCCAGGCCAGCTGACGAGCAATCCGATCGAGGAGGCTCTTTATTTCCTTTTGGGCTTCCTCCTCCACTTTGCTCCCCAGCAGGAGCCCTGGCTGTGGCGGAGGCCCTAAGCTCATTAGCTGGGGTCTCCCACCTTCCTCCCCCTCGTGTTTCACACGTGCCGGTTTCATCCGCAGCTTGCCAGGGAAGCCGCTGGGCCAGCCGTACCTGTGCCAGCCCTGACGTGCCGGGCGCCCTTTCCAGAGTTGCACCGCGGCGCTGCGGCCCCCGATCTCGGCAGGGAGGGCTGCGCTGGGGAGAGCCAAGAGCATCCTTCCTGGGGGAGCAGCTATTCCGGGAACAAGCGCTCCGGGCATCTCATTAGCATAATCTCAGGAATTAATGGCTTGATTGATGTTCCACGTTTCCCCACAGTTTTCTATAAATGATAATGTATTAAAACGAGGTGGAGGAAAGAAAACATGACACGACATATATTATTTAGGTGTTTGCAGAGAGGCCGACACACAAACACACACGATTTATCAACAGTCATTTTTTGCACGGTGTTCTGAGCCCCAAGCCTCCAAGATGTGGAATTAATTTCATAGCAGGTGATTCTAGGCTATTTCGCATGGGCCATCTGTCGCTTCTTCATCTACCTTTCTGCTGTTACAATAATTAATCATTTCGGGGACTGCCTTGGCCCCAGAAAGTCCATTCTGGCTGAGAGCTGTACAAGAGTGGATAGCACTGGAGTATTTGTTTCAAAGCCATTTTCCATGAAGCAGGTATGTTCGAATATTTTTCTCACTCACTTTTATCTGTCCACACCAGTGGCTCAACAGCTGACGACTGCTTCAGAGAATATTACATTGTTGTTGCTGAAACTGTTCCTATTCTCCCTTTGCAGTTGCCGAAACTGAGTTCAGAGAGGCTGCTTGAATTGTCCAGGGTCACATAGCGAGTCTGAGAGAGCTGGGACCAGAACCCAGACCTGTCGGCTTTTCATGCCTTGGTCCTTCTGGTTCTTGGTCTGAAGTGGTTCTTCTATAGGTAGAAAGGAATGTCCCCAGAAATAACAAGATAGCCCTAGGAACCCAAGGGGTAGCTCCGTGTGGGACATTTGGGGCCCAATCAAATTAAGTGCTACAAGTCAATGACGTATTCATCCCAGAGATCACATATCATCATGCTATAAGGTAAGATGTATGTTAGAAAAAGATCAGTTCTTTGAAGGAATGTGAGTCATTGGTCTACTGTGTTTGGTGTTTAACAGTGGAAGAGATAAAATACCATTGTCCAAGATGCATTTGCCTACTGATTTGTATTGATTTATTACTGACACAAATAGCTATTGATTGACTTAATGCCAGGCACTGGTCTAGGTGCCGGAGACCCAAAGATGAAACACACATGGAGTGATACTTGAGTGGAGGGACTTACAATGAAGAATTCAACACAAATCGGGATGGTGCTTCAAAAGAAGTTCATAAGGGGCAGAGACGGGAAGAAGTGGTGGCATTCTTCCCTACGTGTGAGAGTGCCTTTAGCTGGGATGGTCATGGAGGTCCCCTGGGAGAAAACCGTATTTGTGATTCGATCGGGAAGGATGGGCGAGGTGCACAACGCAGCGGGAGAGAGAGGGTTTCGGCTGGCAGGGGCTGCATCACAGAGGTGGTGAAAGGAAGATCAGCATGGCCGAGATGGAGTCAGGGTTGGGGAGGCTGCTAACGGAGAGGTTAAGAGAGCCAAGTGGGAAGGAGTTTGTTCAAGTCCTTCCTCACAGGTCATGGTGATGGGTCTGCATCTGTCTCAAGGGAAGCTGCTGGGGGGTTTTAGCAGGGGAATGCCAGGATCTGCTGAACATTTTATTACACCCATTTTACAGATGAGGAAACTGAGGTGTGGAGAAATAGTGTAACTTGCTGAAGCCCATCCGGTTTTCTAACTCCAGAGTCCAGGCTCTGAGCAAACTTTGTTCGAGGGGCCGAATCCAGCCTTCTCCCTGTTTTTGTAAGTAGATTTTCAATGAAATACCGCCATGTCCATTGGCTTACATTTTGTCAAGGGTCGCTTTCCCACTACAAGGGCAGAATCAAGTAGTTGTGACAGACATCACATGACCCGCAGGGCTTAAAATACATACTCTGCGGCCCTTTAGAGAGGACATTTGCCAATTCCTTCATTAGCCTGTAGCCTCAGGGGGGAGAGATCAAGACTACTTTGTTCCTGGTGTTTCCTCAATATCACTAGTGACTGGGATCAGCCAGGGTCCAATAAACATTTGCTGAATAAATGAAGAATGGGGGGTGGTGCACAGAGTTAAGAAATCAAAGGGCCAGAGATTGGGTACACAGGATCAGCATGAGATAAGAAGCACTGGTGGGCGAGCACAGGTTTTCCTTGGTTAGGGAGGGTGGGCCAGCTTGGCTGGAAGGACGGAGAGGGGGGTCAGGCTGGAGACACCCCTGGGGGTCGATTGAGAAGAGCCTTGAATGCCACCATCATTAACTGCCAAGACCTTTCAGTGGCTGAGTTAGCAGTCACAGAGGCTGGGGAGAGACCCGCTTTTCCACGATGAAGATTATAATTGGTTATTGATGTCCTATTTGTATGCTAATGCTGCTCAATAAAGTAGCTAAACCATAATTAACGTTCCGGCTTCCTCTAAAAAAAGCCCACGGAAAGGTCAATGGATTTCATATAATAAATTATTAAATAATGGGAAACACAGGAAGTTAGGCTTCTTGGCTCTAATCCTTTCAGGTTTTATTAACCATCCTTTATTAAAAGCACTGACAATGTTTACATTTTGCTGCGGCCAGCTTTAGAAATTTTTGGAGTTGGACTCAGTGTTGAGTGGAAAAATATATTGTTTGCCAGTCTTCATCTGTTTGGAAATCAAGACAGCATTACCTCTGTGATCTGACTTCTCATCGCTGTGTGTCAATGTGAGGTCAAATAGTGCGGCAGCGTCTTGGCAGGCCTTCTGCTGTATGGAAACCGTGATGAATAACTGCGATGCCAGTTAGATTTATTTGGTAATCACAAAAATACACCAGGACCCTTTGTGGATGAAATTCTTACTCCTGTTCTGCAAATTTTGCCAGAAGGAAGATCTCACTCATAAGGAAAGAGCAGAACGAAAAGATGCTGATGAGATTGGGCTCTAGGGTGAGACTCTCTGGGTTCAAACCCCTGCTTCACCTCTCAGTAGCTGTGAACTTTGGATTTAGCTCCTCTGAGCCTCATATTTTACTGAGCTGGACTAGAGGGATGTGAGTGATATTTAGAGCACAGAGATGTGGTGACTAAGAAAAGGCACATAAAATGCTCTGGACAGTGCCTGGTGCACAGTAGATATCCAGTGAGCCGTAAGCATCAGTATTTTATAAATATATATATATATATATATATATATATATATATAACATATATTCATATATATATATATAACATGTATTCTTATATATATGTAACATGTATTCATATATATATGTATGACCTAAGCTGAAATCAAGAGTCAGATGCTCAACTGACAGAGACCCTCAGGCACCCCAGGCATTATTATAATTGTAAGATTTAAAGTGTTCAAGGTCAATGACCACAACGAGACCAGACGGATTGGTAGATTTATTAAGTTTAGATTTTCCCTCCATTCGTCCATCAGTTCATTGGTCGTTTACCTACCAGCCCTGTATTGTGTTTTGGGAAGACGCTAAAGAAGTACAAGCTGAGATCATCCTGGTTGTCAAAGAACTTACAATTCTTGGTGACGAATTAATTCAAGGGCTGCCCAGGGTACTAGTAATCAAACTCACTTGTTCATTCATTGGGCAGCTATGGTATGTCAGGGACGAGGTCGTGTACTGGTGACATAGGGATGAATCAGAAGAACATTGTTCACAGTCTCGTGATACCAAGACAAGAATTTCAATATCAGGTGGTAGAATCAATATTAGAAATATTTCTCCAAGAAGAATATGAGGACCTTTGGATTTTAGTCCTCATTTTAAATGAGGGGATTTTGGTAAATTTCCAGCCTTAATTTCCCCATTTTATATTTGAGCCTGAGACGTAAAAGATGTTCATCATACCCAAGGACTCACTCCCTGAGAATGTAGAGTACTTTACATAGAGTCATGGTTCAATAATCAGATGATTGATGATCAGCTTCCAAAAAATACATTGTGATGATGAAAGTCATAAGCTTTGTTAGAATCATACATAATCTCAGCATCTTAACATAGCAACTCTTACGCTATATGAACTTTTCTTTGGTCTTTGTTTGTTTGTTTGTTTGTTTTCCTGTCATGTTTTCAAGTGCAGTTTTAACTGTAATTCCCATCAAAGGACACAAAGAGTGATATTTTTTAGAAACATAGAATCTAATATCAAACATAATCTCAGTTCAGAACATACCTCATTTTTTCAAGCCCATAGAATTTTATGTCCTCTTTTTCCCTGTTTGAATTCAGCACAACTCAAGTGTTTTGACATTGCTGCTCAGTTTTGACACACCTGAGTATCATGGTTGTTGCTGTTGAATGTAAGCATTGGCTGGCTTTGCATCTGTCAAACACTGTATGTTCCGACTTATTTCCAATTATGTAAATTTCCCAAGAGTAAAGGAATGGGGGGCAGGCAGAGTCCATGCTGGCAAGGTCTCAGATGTCATTGAGCCCTTCTCTTGGCTTTAGTGATGAGGAGAATGTCAGAGGAGCATTGCTCATTGCTCTGATAGTCATGGCTGCCTGGCTCGACCCATGTCTTCACCGCTTTAGATGCCCCTTATGTATAGTTGGTGGCAGAAGTAATACTGCAGGCATTGTGTGAGAATGATCATTTAAAAAAAAATTAATAGACTATTTTTAAGGGCAGTTTGAGGTCTTTAGAACAGTTGAGCAGAAAGTAGAGAGTGTTCCTGTACCTCCCCAATCCCACCCACAGTTTTTCCTATTGTTAACGTCTTGCGTTAATTTGGTATATTTGCAATAGTTCAAGAACCAATATCGATACATTATTATTAGCTTAAGTCCCGTAGAATACATTCCCGTAGAATACATTCCCTCTTTGTGTTGTATCTTTTGCAGTTTGGACAAATGTACAATGAATGTACAAATCAGCTTTACAGGATTATACAGAATCATTTTACTGCCCTAAAAATCCTCTGGGCTCCCTCTAAGTCCCCCTTCCTCCGTCTCCTCAGGTCCATGGCCACCACTGGCCTTTTGCTGTCTCCACAGTTTTGCCTTTCCCAGAATATCACATAGCTGGAACCACACAGTATGTACCCTCTTCAGATTGGCTCTTTTTTTTTTTTTTTGTCTTGGAGAACACATTTAAGTTTCCTCCATATCTTTTCATGATTTGATAGCTTATTCGTTTTTATCACCAAATAATGTTTCACTGTATGGATATACCACAGTTTATTCATGTGTTGACGATGATGAACAAAGCTTCTGTAAATATGTGTGTAGATTTTTTGTGTGGACTGTTTTCATCTCATTTGGGCAAATAACAAGGAGCACAACTGCTGGATTATATGTTATTTTTTTTTTTAAATTTAAAAAAGCCTGGGTACACTGTAAGAGTTCTCTACAAAGTTACACAGAACAATTGTACTAGAAACATTTCAGCTTGTGGGGGAGAGTCTGATGGAAATGTGTTTGCTCCTACCTCCTCGCAACAGTAACTAAGGGGATGGTCTGGCATGTACATTCCATAAAAACTTTCTAGATCTCGATATTTCAGTACACAATGTTTTGAACTCCATTACATTAATAAACTTTGGCCATTCTGCCATCCAACAAGCTACAAAATTTAACTCTGTAGGGAAGGAGCACCCTTTATTACTACATGTGAAAAATGAATAAGAATCCATATAAAACAGGGGTGCCTGCGTGCCACAGTTTGTTAAGGATCTGACTCTTGGTTTTGGCTCAGGTGGTAACCTTGCAAGGGTAATGAGATTGAGCCCCGGGTTAGGCTCTGTACTCAGCATGGGGTCTTGCTTGAAACTTTCTCTCATTCTGTGTCTCTCCCCTGAAATAAATAATCTTAAAAAAATTCTATATAGGGGTGCCTGGGGTAAGCCTCTGCCTTTGGCTCAGGTCATGATCTCAGGGTCCTGGGACTGAGTCCCACATCGGGCTCTCTGCTCAGCAGGGAGCCTGCTTCTCCTTCTCTCTCTGCCTGCTGCTCTGCTTATTTATGATCTCTCTCTCTCTCTGTCAAGTAAATAAATAAAATCTTTAAAAAAATGTATATAAAATAAATAGTCAAAGAGAATTTATGCAAGTGTGACCCACACTCATTTTACCTCATTTATCTTCAGAGAGAAATCAGTGTGATGAACACTAACATTTGCATGACTTGGTTTTAGCAAATAGTGAGGTTTTGCTAACACTGTTTCACCCATCCCGCAGTTTTTGGCTTCATTATTTTAAGATAACTTCTGCACATCCCACTTACATTATTTGTAATGGCTGCCTACTATTGAGCATTACAGGGAGTGAATTATGTCCCCCAATTTTTCCATTGTTGGATAGTAAATAATACCACAGTGGATATCTGGGAGTCGAAAGCTTGTTGGTTATTTCATGAAGGCTAATATGTGAAACCTTTCTCTTCTACCCATAAGATCTAGTACAATGAGAGAGAAGTGTTAGAGTCAGATGGATGGAGAATAAGGTTTGGGCATATGGATTTCCTCATGTTATCCCCACCCTGAATCAACTTTATATCTTTTCTTGCTCAATGTAGAACAAAATGAGCCTCCTGAAAGCAGCATGGTAAAAGGGAGTCCAACATATGTCTGAAGGCTCTTGTTGTGCTTCATGTCCCAAATGTACCCATTTCCCGAGGCCTTCTCTCTGAGTTGAGGCAACATGAAAGACAAGAGGATTCTGACTCTTCTAGGGTATGGAATTCCCCCCTATAAAAAGAACTCTGAGGACTGGAAGATAAATAGTCCCTCTTACAAACGACTTTGGATTAATCTCCAGTTGGGGGATTCCTGAATCAAAGAGTGAATGCAATTTTATGGCACAGTGCCAAATTGTTTTCCGAAAGAGCCATACCTTTGTATGTTCCTACAAACCATGAATGAAGCTGCCCACATTTTAAATGGGCCAAATTGCATAAATACCTTTAGCATTATTGTATTCCAATAATAAGGTTGCTGAGCAGAAATCGTTGACTGTTCTCTGGTGGAGATTGCCAAAACCCAACTAATCAAATTGGGTATTAGCATCCTTATGCAGACAGTGGGGGCTGTCTGACCTGAATAAGGCACCAGTTGGAAAGCATGAAATTACTGACTTTGTTTAAATCTAACTGCAATTTATCTGAAAGAACAGCACTGAAAGGTGACATTTGTCTTCGTGAGTTTCCCATTCATTTCTGGAGCCGGAGTTCATCAGTCATGCAGCTCAAGTGCATGATACACACAGATGAATATTTATTATAGATGATGGAGTATCCTTCTGGCAACATAATACACTTCTTTCACTTGAAAAGGGAATTCAAACAGATCCATGATGGACTGCTTGTATGACTGTGGGGGCCTTTCCCCTCCTTTCCAGAGAAATCTGTAGAGAATCTGCCATTTTGGTTAAGGGAGAATCCACTTGGTTAGTGTCCATGTGTAAAATGGTTTTAAAACATCATGGCTAGTTGGGGCACCTGGGCGGCTCAGTCATTAAGCGTCTGCCTTTGGCTCAGGTCATGATGCCAGGATCCTGGGATCGAGCCCCACATCAGGTTCCCTGTTTGGCGGGAAGCCTGCTTCTCCCTCTCCCACTCCACCTGCTTGTGTCTCTTCTCTCGTTGCGAATCTCTCTGCTAAATAAATAAATAAAAATAAAATCTTAAAAAAATCATGACTAGTTAAATTTAGTTAAGTAAATTTGGAAATTAAGGAAATATGGAAAAATAATGGCTATCTCAAAAATAATTTATTCCTGGTTGATGAAAAACCAGTTATATGTTTGAATTCGGCCAATAGTTTTAGAGCATATTGGTTGCTTGAATGTAACCCCCATTGTTTGAATCTTTGTAAATTTATATACGAAGATACAGATTTGGCCTGATTCACAGAGTTTCTGTGTACTCAGAAAGGATTTTAAAATAAAGCATGCATTTCCAACATTGATCTGACACTGGAGGTTAAGTGCTTCTTTCTTAGGAAATGCAAGATCAAAGACAATGAAATGGCAGGAAAAAATATACTCAGAGCATCATTTTTTCTTTTTAATTTAGAAGCCACTCCTCTTCCCAGGAGAGCTGAGCAGAAAAATCACTAGAAAAATAGCTTCCCTGTGCCCATTAAGCTACCTTTTGTTTTCTTTTGATGACCGATGGGAATCTTGTTCATTAAAATTGTATGGATGCCTTCTCCTTTTCTCCCACTGTTTATTTACACATAAAAAATAGATGATTTCAAGAATTCAAACACCATGCTTTGCAAAGCTGCTGAAAGCATCCACGCACAGTCATCTGTGTTTGCAGAACCATTGGGGACTTGCCTAAAATATACAACGATGTATTCAAGTGGGTGTATTTGTGGAGGTGTGGACAAGGCTGGGGATCTGAGGAAAAGGAGCATTACAACAAACCTCCCTTGTCTTGTTTTAACAAAGAAGAATCACCCTTCCTCCCCAGTTTCCAGACACATGCCTTTCCCATGATGTGCTCGATGGAAGTTACAGGATGCACAGTGAGGACGGGAGACTGAAACCAAAAGTACGGCCATTGAGGAAGATTAAACTCAACTTGACCCCCAAGGCTGATGGACAAATGATGATTAGAGAGAGGATATGCATATCTAAATTACATTTTATCTCTATTACAGTCTAACGACATTACTAACATTGCTGTTTGATAATTCGTCAATGTGAAAATGTGTCCACTTATCTCTGGCTATAAAAACAATCATTGATTCAGCCCCTCAACGTGGGTCTTGCCAAATTATCATGGGCAGATGGTCAGACCACTGAATCAGGGTTGGATCCAAATCACCTCTGTCTTTCCTTTCTCTCTCTCCACTTCTCCTCCTCTTTTCCTAAGTCCTGAGCAAGCATTACTGTATTACTGCTCCACGTTTACCATGGTCTGGAATCTGTCTGTATAGACTACTCACTGGTGATTGTGGCGAAGTCACTAGAAATCTCACAACTTTGATATTTTCCTCCTTAAAAGGGGAATGGATTCTGCCCTGAGTAACTTAAAGAGCTGTTGAGAGTCATGAAAGTGAAAGCATTTGTAGGCAGTAAAGTGCTGTGAAAAACATGAAAATCCAGGTCCAGTTGGGCTACAGTATTCATTTATGTGTTCATGGAGCCCTTACTATGTACTAGGCAATGTATGTGAAAATTTATAAAATGTACTCCCTGGGCTTTCTACATTTTCAGTCCAGCAGGGGAGACAGAGGTATAAAGAATGTACAAAGGAGAGCTAGTGTTGGGAGGAACATCCTATACAAACAAAAGAGCATGCACTAAGGTATAGAGGTAGGGGCAGTGCATGGCAGCAAACGGTCATCTTTTGCCTCGTGAACATTGCTGTTTGTTAATCTAGACCCTGCCCCTGCATTGCTATATTCCTTGTGACCAGGACCAGCCCAGGTGGGGCCTGTCTCAATGATCCTGATGGATGCTGTTGCTGTTAGGGAATCATCATGTGGCTACTGGTGAGGGACATAGTAAAACAGAGAAGCTGATGCAGAGGGTAGATATGAGATTGACTTGGGAGAATGCCATTTCCTTGCATTCCATCCATTTGCTGGTGATTTGGTGCACTTCGGAGTTGAAAGATGTGACCTGACAGGCTCCGTTCAGATCATGGACTTACCTGGTCCCTGGGAAAAAGGAGCAACAGCTTCTCAGGTGGCACAGCTGGCACTCTCCTCAGCCCTAGGACACAGACACCATAGCAGCACACTCAGAACAGAGTCAAACTGACTGGCTCTGAATTGCAGTTTCCACATACATTATCTGTACCATCTACAGATCTACAGATTGAGTTCTATAAGCCTCCATTTATTATTTGAAAAATGAGAGTAATGATGACAGAAGCCCTGTTGTGTAGCTGCTGGGGTACCACCTTGCTTCACACAGGGCTTCATACATAACAAGCACTTAGTCCATGCTTTTGTTGCAGGGATTACTTGTTTCTTAATTTTGAGAGAATTAACAGGAGAGGGGTGGGGAAAGAAAAATGGTATCAGCTTTTTCATGGGTAGGTACCACTTGCTTCTTGCTTCTTTCAGAGGGTCCCCCCCCCACAGCAAGACAGCAGTCAAGAAGGAAGTGTTCCAGCTGTTAAGACAGCTGCTGCAAAGGAAATTTTCCTGCAGGTGCTTCTGTACAGTTTTCCTAGTGGGTGTTTCCAGGGTGTACTTTCTAGTCTGTGTGGTCTGGAAGGTCCTCTTTCCAGCTGGGCAGCCTGTGCTGTGTTGTAGGAATGCAGAGCCTCCAAACCTTAGTGGTTGATGACAGCAAAAGTTGGGTTCTTCCCTATGTTTCTCATCCACTGGGGGTTGGGAGGGGATACTCGGACCCTCTTGGTCCCACAGGGATCCTGCGGAGAGAAGTTCCATGAAATTAGTTCCATGAATTTCAAGGCAGGAAAAGGGAATGTGGTAGATCTTCTATTGGTTCTTAAAGCTTTTCCTGGAAGTGACACACATTACTCTTGCTCACGTTTCACCGGACAGAGATGAGAAGGGCGATCTCTCCCTGAACTGGAAGGGGTGGAGAACTAGAAATATTTGATGAACAGCACTGACGATTCCCTGGGACTCCAGTGGCCCCTTCCCTTTCTTCCTTGATTGTGGAAATCTAACTTTATTAGGCTCACAGTGTGATAAGCCATGGGGGACAAATCATTATTGCCCTAATGATGTCATTGAGATTCCATTCATCTTTGCCAAGGCGGGTCTAGACTACAGGTGAGCATGTGACCAGCTCTGACCAGTACCCTGCCTGAGGAACTTCTGGAAAAAGTCTCTCCCTGATAAAGGGAGGAAATGGCACAAAGAAAGGTTTTTTGTTGTTGTTGTCCCCTCTGTTTTTCTCTCTTCTATGGGATACTGTAACTTACTGTTACTGTGTGAGACAATTAAATTAGTTTATTGTTTAGGCCCCTCAATGTCCAAATTCTGTATTTTTAGCCAACACAACGGAATTTCATTCTAATGAGTAGACTATGTCAATGTTTCCCAAACTTGCCTACTCAGGAGAGGCATTTACTAAAAAGATATTCCCAGGCCCCTCCCTAAAAGATTCCTAGTAAGTAGGTTAAGGGTGGGACCCAGGAACCTGCATTTTTTTTTTAAGGAACTGCATTTTAACAAGTGATTTTTATGATTAAAGTTTGAAAGATACTGTGCCAGATATTTGTAAACACTTTAAGCAGGAGGCTGACTGTGGTTTATGAACGAACATTCGCAAGTGTGGTTTGCTTATTTTTAAAGACCCACAGCAGTGGTATGGAGGGTGTTCTAGAGGAACCAGAGAGGGGGAGCAGAGAGATCCAAAGTCCAGAGGAGAGGACGTGAGACCTGGAGGTCATCTCAGGAGAGCCAGGGAGGTGTAGAGAAATCCCACACATCAGCTGGACTTGGTGACTGAGCAGATTTGGAAAGAAAGTGAAGAGTCCAGGAGGACCCCCAGGTCTCTGGGTGGGGTGCCTGGGCAACATGGTACCCTGACCAAGGCAGCAGATACAGATGAAGGGGCAGGTCTGAGGAAGAAGAATAGAGGTGGGTCTGCATGTGCTCCATGTGAGGTGCCAAGAGGCAGAACTATAGACCCTTCCTTAGGCAGGGCCTGAGCCACGGGGGTGGCAGTGGGAGAGGAAGTGAATAATCTGGGCAATAAGCATGCTGCCCATCCAAATCTCCTGGTTCTGGCCAGGTCACTGGCTGCAGTGTCTGTTCTTAGTCTAAAATATTTCCACTTCTTTGTGAGGTCATTTTGTATCTCCAGCATGGTCAGGAATCAAGGCAATGAACAGGCTGATGTATTCATTCATTCATTCATTCATTCATTCATCCAGATGTGGTGTCTAACCTATACTAAGGGCTAAAGATGAATTGATGAAACAGATAGATGTGGTTCTAGCTTTCATGGAGCTTGGATCATGGGGGAAATCAGACAAAAAAAGAAAAAAAAGAAATTCTGAACTATGAGAAGTTCTGTGACGGAACCAAACTTTGTTTAGGAAAGAGACAGTATAGTGGGATGACCACAAGGTTTGGAGAAAAGAGACATGGATTTCCTTAGTTCCCTTGTGTGTGAAATGAGATTTCCCCTCATACCTCACAGCTGTTGTATGATTTTGGCTGAGTGATGCTGTGATAACAGAGCATGCCCATCTCTTGGTGACTCATAAGAACGAAATGGGTTTCTTGATCACAATTCATGTTTGTTGCAGGTAAGCTACAGCTCTGTACCTTGTCCCCTTGTCTCTGAAAGGGGCAGCTGGTATCTGGAACATCGGTATTTCAGTGGCAGGGATGAAGGGTAATGTTGGAACCACATGCCTCTTACTGCTTCTGCTTGGACATGGCACAGAGCTTCACTTGTATTCTACTGTCCAAAGAAACTCTTGTGGTTTGGTCTGGGGTGTGAGGTTCTCTTCCACTAGGAGAACAGTGGGAGAAACATGGTAGGAAATGCCGACTCACTTTTCTTTTTATTTGTTTATTTATTTGTTTGTTTGCTTTAAATTTTATTTTACTATCTTATATTAGTCACCATACAGTACATCATTAGTTTTTGATGTAGTGTTCCATGATTCATTGTTTGTATATAACACCCAGTGTTCCATGCAATCCATGCCCTCCTTAATACCCAACACTAGGGCCAACCCAAACCCTACCCATCTCCCCTCTGAAACCTTCAGTTTGATTTCTAGAGTCCATACTGTTTCATGGTTCATCTCCCCCTCTGCTTTCCCCCTTCATTAAAAAAAAAAACAAAAAACATTTTGCTAATTCTTAAATACTTTTCCATTTTATTTAAAGAATTCTTATAAAGTGTTAATCTCAAAGGTCAAAAAAAGTGTTATTGACTTATTTTGAAGATATTTTCATGACTTTCCTTTGAACTTTGAAAGATCCACTTTTTGAATGTCACATTAAAAAAATGAACTATTCAAAAAATTTTTGCTGAAATTTTACGTATGTTGTGTGCCAATAATAAACTTATGAAGGGTGTACTTATTAAGGTAGCAAGTACTTTAAAACAAATGATACAAGTCACAGATGTGAAAATCAGCTTAGGTAGCTAGGTTAAATTTCTTGTCCAATGTAAGTTCAATTGCAAGCATTAAGAAATAATCCCCCATGCTCCTTGCAGCATTCTTTACAATAGTGAAGACATGGAAACAACCCAAGTGTCTATCAGTGGATGAATGGATAAAGAAAAGGCAACACACACACACACACTCACACACTCTCTCTCAATGCACACACATGGAAATATTCTTTTATTCAGGCATAAAGAATAAGGAAATCCTGCCATTTGCAATCACATGGATTGACTTGAAGGCATTATGCTAAGTGAAATAAATCAGACAGAGAAAGACAAATGTTTGTTCTTACTTCTATGTGAAATCCCAAAATGCTGAACTCATAGAAACAAAGAGTAGAGTAGTGATTGCCTGGGGTGGGGGTGGGAGAAGATGTTGGTCAAGGGCACAAACTCGCAACTTTAAGATGAACAAGTTCTGGGGATCTAATGTACAACATGGTGACTATAATTATCAATACCATATTATAGACTTGAAAGGTGTTGAAAGAGTGGGTCTTAAATGTAATCACACACACAAAAAAGTGATACTTATGTGAGGGGATGGAGCTGCTAACTAACCTTATTGTTTTCATCATTGTGCAATATATACTTTTATCAAATCATCAGATTGTATACCTTAAACTTACATATGCTGTATGTTAATAAAATCTTAATAAAACTGGAGGGAAAAAAAGAAAATTCTGACTTCCTTCAGTTGTATTTAGTAAACCATCTGAAGTTATGGATTAATTCAGGGAGTGATATGTGAGTCATCTGTGTGACGGTATGACAAGAGTATTGATGGTGACTGAGGATGAAGAATAACAAGCCTATGAACATCCCCGGTTTTACTGATGGAGACACCAGAATCCACATGTTATGTAATTTGGACAAGGTCTCATAGTTGGCATTTGATCCAGTTGGCCGATGCAAGGCTCTGTGTTCCCAGCACCAAGATCTGTAGTGGCTGTGGGCTGGTGTGAGGCAGGCAGGTGTTCGGCTCTCCACGCAGAAGCTCTGGTGAGAAGTGGGAGGAACTTCTCTGAGACCCACCCTCTCTCTGACAGGACAGGGGAGGATTCCTAGGGCTCCCCGAGACTCTGCTGCACTACTTCCTGGGAGTATCACCTCAAAGATTGGATAGATAAGACCGAAGATGGCAAGGAAACTTCTCCATTGCTAATGCCCTTGACTTAGTTTGCCAGGGCACAAGTTCATGTTGCTGAAACCAGTCTCCCTTATCAAAGAGGCAAGCAACACCCATGACTGGGGCCCTTTTGAGTCAGAACTCATGGGAACAGGGCTGCTTTTCCTCCTTGAGAAGAGAGGGTAAGGATGGTCTGTCTTCTCAGTACCCAGGCTGGTAGCTGAGAGTTTGGAATATTCTACAATGATCCAACTCCTATAAGCCATCTCTTACTCATTTTTGACTCCTGGGTGAATTTTCTTCCCCTTCGAAAGCCAGATTCAGATATCAAGAGGCCAAGGTATATTTACTTGTCCCAGGCATGTCATTTGCATATGTCACTAGGTTTGACTTGTCTATGATTAAGCGGCTGCTAAAGGAACAACTTGTCGAATGCGTTATCTTTTTCTTTGTTTTTCTTCCTCACTTCACTGTGGACCCAGTGGCCTTTTCTAGAAAGGCTGAGAGACATAGACCTGCTAAGGGACAGTCAGAATGGCGTGAGAAGGGATGAGAATCACAGACATTTTGAGGTCTAGTTTGAGAACACTGTTTTAGATGTCCAGAAAACTCTGGCATGATAATATTTGTCACTCCCTGAGTATTTTACTACATCAGGCACTGGGTGAAGGACTTGAGATGATGACATAGCTTTCATTAATCGTCACTAGAACCTTATGGGGTAGATACCCTTATTTCCATTTTATAATTGGAGGGACTGAGGATTAGGGTTTATCTGACAACGCAAGCCCACTCACCTAATAACTGGCAGGGCTGAATTCAAACTGAGGTTGATCTGGCTTCAGAGCCCGTCCTTCTCACTGTTCTTCTCTTCCCCATGTGGTGACGTTGTCCATAACTACTCACTGCTGGTCTCTTTCCTGTGAGAGGATTGCACATATCCATCCTCCTCATACCACTTGACTGTCAGTGTTCCATGTAGAAGGGAGGGAGTTACCTCCCAACCACCTTGCCTGACTTTGGGTTTGGCTGTATGACTTGGTTCAGTCAGTAGATTGCAAGTAGATGTGACACGTGCCACTTTATGAATCATAAGAGTTTCTGTCAGCTCTCTTGCTTTTCCCATGAAAGTGGCACACTCCACACAGAGGCTATTCTTTCAGTTTGGATCCCAGCATGAGAAGGCATGTGGAGCAAAGTGTCTCACTCTGTTCAGGCTGCTATAAGAGAAATATCATACACCGGGTGGCTTATGAACACCTGAAATTTATTCTCACCATTCTGGGGGCTGGGAAGCCCAAGATGAAGGCTCTGGAAGATATGTTTTCTTATAATAGCCTGCTTCCTGGTACATAGGTGACCATCTCTTTGCTGTGCCCTCACAGTGCGGATGAGATGGGAGAGTTCTCTGGAGTCTCTTCCATTCATGAGGGCTCCAACCTCATGACCCAGTCACGTCCCAAAGTTCCTACCCCCAAATATACTCATATTGGTCATTAGGTTTCAATATATGAATCATGGGGAGATACAAATATTTAATCCATAGCACGGAGCCACCACTGCTGACCTGCAGGCATTAACATGCAACATGAGCTAGAAATAAGTTTTTGTTCTTGTGCTAAGCTACCAAGGTTTTGGTATTTTTTGTGGCTGCACCTAAATCTGACCAATATGTCCAAGAGTATTCTGAGACCCATGGATCATTAAGATGATAATAATCTCAGGGAGATGGTCCTGGATTTGATTCTCATCTGTGCCACCTGGGATGGGCTAATAATAATATCTTTGGGAATCAATGTAAAGTAATTAGTCATAAAAACACTTGTGAAATCATAAAGTTTCATAATCATATTCATTATCCCAGTAAGCACTGTTTTTTGTGGTATGGAACTTTGTTCCATTTACTTTATAAAGTTCATGAAGTCAGGAGCCATGTCTATTTTGTTCAAAAATATGTAGTGCTTGTCACAAGGAAGATGTTCAATAACTATGTAATGATGAATGAATGACGTAGGAGGTCTATGCAATGAGAAAGTGTCCTGTGAGCAAATACAATTTTAACCACTGAGTTGAACCAGCTAATTTCTTGTGGAACTTCTTAGAGTTTTCAGTGCATTAATGTGAATTGTGACTCTTATGGGGGAGGTAGGGCTAGTAGACAACATTTCATAAAAATGTTTGACCATGAAACCCTTTTCTTCTCAGGAACATTTCATGGGATGAGATGCTTTTTTCCCCTTAGCCTGTGGACTAGACCTCAGACAGGGTCATTGTCTGTAAGCTGACTAGAATTAGAAGAAGTCCTATAATTGGCTGGTTGCATTTCTGATATTTCTGTCTGAAAAGAGCTTCCGTATTGTCAGGAATATTGCATCACTAATTTGTACCTGGATTTCCTAATCTGTGCAAAAGGGATATCTTCCCTGCATGTCTCATATTTTGGAGGAAAAAAACAAATGATCCTGGGAAGTAGAGTGAGCTACTTGAGAACAGAGTCTGTGGCTTACTTCCTGGGACCCCAGAGCCTATGAGCTGTCACATGATGGAACTAAACACATTCTGCTGAGAGAGTGAATAAACTCATTGTACCAACCAAGAGCAAGTGGTAGGATGAGATGGAGTTGGGTATGCACAGCGAAAAACCAGCCAGAGGTAACCTGGCCACATCCTCCAATAAAGCAACCAATTTTCACCTAGGTTTACCATAACAAGAGTTCCACTGTGGGCAATGAGCCTATGCCATTTAGGAGAACAGTGAGTTTGGGTTTTAAGAAATCACAAGGGGTGTGCTGGATGCCACTGCTGTGTCTATTAATCTATTCCCAACTTTTCTTTCGTGTTTCCCTTCACCTTCCTTTGAGACTGTGTCTTTCAGAAGGAGAGAATTAGTTTCAGCCATGAAGTGGTCTCATTCTCCTTACCAGGGATTGGTTTAGGTGTGGACATTTCTGGTCCAGAGGATATGGGTGGGAAATTTGGATAACTAAGAAAGGTTTTTCAAACTTAACAAGAGACACTAGAGAGGGGATGCTTCCCTATTTTTCCCATTTCCCCTTTGCTGACCCTGCTGTGTCCACGTATCATGTCTGAAACTCTGGCCACCATCTTATCATCATATTAGAGATATTGCCAACAGAGATGGCTGAGTGGACTGTGGAAAGTGCTGGTTTCGTGAAGGGCTCCCTGACATTTTGAACTACTTGTATCTGCACCCAGCTTTATTATCTAGTGAGAAAATGGATGTGTTTATTGTTTGACCATGTTGAGTTGGCTATCCCTTGCAGTTTGAAGCTTCCTAACAGATACAAGATGATGGAACAAGGAGCAACCTGTGGAATTTATCTATCCTCCATTATCTCACAGCCTGGCTTGAAAGGCCACAAGGCAATGATTAATGCCTGTGTGGTCCAATTCATGCCATAATACAGGTATAAAGAGGGTGCCTCAGGATGGCACAGGGGAATGAGCTTGGTCTTCCATGGAAGGTTGTGGAAGGCTTCAGAGAGAAGGTGGCTTTCAGTGGAGGCTTGAGCCAGATGGGCCTTGTAATCCAGGCAGAGAGAATGGTGCATTCAAAGACAGGGAGATCTGAGAGCATATTTGATTAAGGCTTGTTTGTTTTGGCGCTACTGGGTTGGAAAGGGAGCAAATGAGGCTGTGATCATGAAGGAGCTGGTGAGGACACACAAAGAGGCATGGTGGCCGAGGCATGGGCACATCAAGACTCAGGAACAGGGAGCTTGAGTCTTAGGCATGCATGCAGTCAGTGGTATTTATTAAATGTCTGCTGTGTGCCAGACTCTGTCTGAGCTGGGAGCTGGGGCTGCAGTACTGAGTGCCCCACTGTAGTGTCCCGAGGGCCTAATACCATCATGGTCACCACTGAGTCTCCGATGGTTGGACTGGAGTTTGGAAGTCAGGGAGGGAACCTCCATCATTGTTGCCCAAATGAACAAAGCAAACAGCATCTCTTACCTGTGAGGACTCTCCTGACCAGGGAGAAAATAGGCACTTAACAAAAAATGAAAGATCATTGAACATAACTTTGATGAGTATAATTATATGATCATACTTCGGTGCTCTGAACCCCAATTCTGTGGGGACCTAAGAAACTCAAGAATGGCCATCCAGGGAAAGAGGCCAGTAAGCACTTTTTTGGTCTTAATAAGGGCCTCACTTTTCTAATTTGTAAGCTGAAAATGATAATTCTTATTCCCAAGGGTTGCCAAGAGCTTAGAGATAATATATTTAAAGTTTCTAACACATAGTACATGATATAGTTTTCTTAAATGCAGTTCAGGTACGTCTGCAGAAAGAATCACCCATTGGAAAGATACTGCAACTTGGAATTCTCTTGCACATCACGCCTAGATCCAAACCTAGAGCCACAGCTTTCAAGTAACTCGTGGGGATTTCTCAAAACTCAGTTCCTGACAATGCTGGAAAAATAAGGCATTCTTACACTTCTTAATGAAAAAAACAAAACAAAACAAAAAAACCCAACTTTCCTGAGCTTGACTGATATCAGAATTATTCCCTCCTTAGCTCCTGGCAAAAAATTAGCCAACAACTAAATGTTCATGTTGCACACAGTCAAAAGTGGATTAATGGGCTAAGGCAATGTTTTGAAGGAGATGAAGAGAACTCAGTTTCAGAGGAGCAATTGCCGATGCAGGTGGGGAAGGCTGGTGGCTTGTGTTGCTTCTTTTTCCACTAAAATGACTGGTTGAGGGGCATCTGGGTGGCTCAGTCAGTTAAGTGTCCAACTCTTGGTTTTGGCTCAGGTCATGATCTTGGGGTCCTGGAATCGAGCCCCATACTCAGTGCAGAGTCTGCTGGTGATTATCTCTCTTTCTCTCTGCTCTTTCTCCCACCCCACTCTCTCTCTCTCAAATAAGTAAATAAAATCTTAAAAAAAATAATAAAGTGACTGGATGGTTTTCATCATACCTGGAGCTCTGCAAGCTTCTCCAGGGCCCAAGCTGGGGGACCTGCAGTATGGTGAGACTCTCTACCAGGACCTTTGGGTAAATTGTCTCCTTCAGACTCAACCCAAGGCTACTTCTGTCTTCTGAATCCCGAACCATGAGTATCTGTGCCTGAGTGAGGCTCCCAAGTGCTCCTTAACGGATGAACCTTCAGAATGCTCTGGCTTACAGTTCCCTGTGCCAAGTGCATGCTATCCTGGAGACCGAGGGCTATCTGAGTTGAGAGGGGGAGGGAATGAACAGGTTTTTAACATCATGTGCCACTGGGCTGGACGCCTCACATGCCATAAACTTTGTAATCTGCATAGCAACCCTTTAACGTGGACAAGGTCCCCATGTACAGATGAGAAGACTGAGCCTCAGAGAAGATAAGATACATGGTGATAAAGCCAAAAGGCCACAGAGCTGGGATTTTTAACTTGCCACATTTTGACCTAGAAATCTGAGTGAAGGGAAGAACTGTGGGTATTTTTCCCACAATTTATTTTAAAAATGTGTCTAAAATGTATAAACTTGTGTTCTATTATTTCTATGAACTCACTAGATGGTATGCTCAGTGAGGGTGTTTGGTGTCGGCTGTGGGGCCTTCAGCTCTCTCTCTATCACCTGCACCAAGCTCCCCACAAACATGGCTCTCAACTGCAGGTGTGGACACGTGAATAAATAAGCTTCTTAGCTTTTGGTTTCATGAGGCCACTTATTCCAAAAAAGCTCTCCAGAAGGGAAGCCTGTAGAAACAGATAATCACGGGTACTGGGGAGGGCTTCTGGATCAAATTCTGGTCCACTGTGTGAATCTTCTAATGATTCACTTGGGGTCCCCATTCCACAGAGAACGCAGGACAGGAAGTGACCTACGCTGCACACACCTGGGCCATAAATAATTATGTGCATTTTATGGAAAGTATTTGACTGAACTGTGATCAGCTTCTCCAGAAAATTGATAAGTTGATCTTTCAGGGAAGGTACTGAGTCACTGAGGAAGGAGCAAATTAAAAAAAAAAAAAACCAAAAACAAAACAAAAAAACCCAAAACTCCCAGAACGAACAGGGGGGAAGACCAGGCCATGGACTTCCCTGGCCTATCTGATGGGTGAATGACAGGCTGGGAGCTCATGTGCTAAGGACCCTGACTGGGTCTCTTTGGTCAAAGGGCTGCAGAATTGCAGACTCTGAGAAACGGAAGGACCTACACCACCCAAACAAAAACTTGCCACCAGTCATTCATCAACGAAGGGAAGTGTCACACCAGCTGATGAGGGGACTTTTTCCAATCCTGGACTGATTTAATTGGGATTATTAGTCACAGAAGCAGCTGTCATTTACTGAGCACCTAGAACATGAGGACAAGAATTGCCTCCCTGTCATTGAGTTACTGAAAATTGAAAGCATGTAAATTGCTTAGTACAGCCAGATTTTCTATAAGGCGACATACGCACTCCTAAAAATCACTGTGCTATGCAGAATCACACAATAGAACCACAGGGCTCAGGGGAAAAATGGGGTTAGGGGAAAAACACAAACTTCACCAGCAACTTGTAAGCATGTATGAATATGATACAGGCCTAATAAAAGGGCAGCACTGTTTTACACACTAAGTGGTTAAGAACTGCATAAATGCTACAATAAATAAGGCCCTTTATCATCAGAGAGACCTGAGGTTGGCTTGTGTATGTGGGTTTCAGAAGGGCTCTAGCTTGTGAAACATTGTGAAGCAGTGAGGGCAGTGAGTTTGAGATCAGATGAAAAGCTGTTACAGCAGATGTGCATGGGTGTGGCTCTGAACATACACCCTGTCTTTCCACCTGAGGTGGCTGTGGATATTCGAAGTGTGTTTTGAGTGCTCCTACCTATCGAGGTTCAGCTGGTGCATCTACTGTTTCTCACAAGGGGAAATCCCACGTAAGCAAACACGGAATTGGCATTTGGCTCCCATTGTTCCTTAATACATCGGTTGTGCTGGAACAAAGTAGTGTTTTCAAAATAATCCTTATAGAAGAGCTGATGATCCAGGATTCATGGCAAATGTGCAATCAATGGTAATTATAATTGTTAATGTGGAGTTTCTCTCATCCATGCATTAAACTCAGGAAGGTAGTATAAGCAATCCCATTTTATAGATGAGTCGCTGAGTCACAGATGTTGACATCCTTACTCAAGAAATAGAGGTAGGAAGCGTGAGGGGCCCTAGCTGCCCCTCTGTAGGTCTCACCATGATGTGAGTCTGCTTTTATACCCTTTTACGGGATACTGTGCTGGTGGCAGAGGGAGCCCCAGGATGAGTATATGCTTTTGATCGTCGTCTTTGACAGCTCAAGGTATTTTTGCACTGAACACAAATCCATATGACTTTTAAAGACCAGACAAATATCTGAGACATTTCTAGTCTGTGCTGCTACCTCAGGGGATATATTTATTCCCCTCTGTTCTTGGGGCTGATAGAGTGAAAAACGTTGAAAAGCTCTTTGATGTCCCACACTACTTGCCGATGTGGAGAAAATCCCTATATTTAGCCAAATGCTGCCTCCCTGGAATCTCCAGCCCTGTGTCCTTACATGTTCTTAACGGAGGCTTCTTTCGTTCTAGCTGAAATCGGCAGTAAGCAGCTTACAGTTTGACAGGGTCCCCTCTAAGTTCTGGGGTTCAGAAAGGAGTCCAATACTCCAGACCTTCTTTAGCAAACCTAGACAGAGAAGATCCAGTGGGAAACCTGGCCGAGAGCAGGATTGACTGTTAGAGCTGATGCCTCATCTTAATGGCTCATACTGATTGGGACCAACTAAATCCCAACTAAAAATTCTCGCATGAATTTTTGACACCTGCCCTCCCTTACCCAGTCTGAGCTAAAAAATACTAGATTTACATTTATGGCCATTAAAATATCCTTTTGTTGGTGTTATCCCATCAAAGTCCATTTTCCACCAACTTTTTGTTATGGATGACATTCAACTTATTCAAAAGTAGAGAGACATATAGCATAGGGAACCTATGTGAAACCATCACAACCATTAACTTTACCAATTATAACTCATGGACACCCCTGTATTGTGAACATCCCATTCACTCACAACATTGCATCTCCCTTTCCCTCTCCCCAGTTGTGTTAAACCAAATCCTAGATATCATGCCAGTTCACTTGTATTCCAGTATGTATCTCTAAAAGATAAAGAGTTTTAAAAAATTTACTTGCAAGATCATTATCATGTCAAAATAAATTAGCAGTACTTCCTTAATATCAAATATCCAGTCAGTGTTCAAATTATCTCAATTGCTTTGTTCAAATTAGGATTCCATGTGGATATGTCTTTCAAGACTCTTTTAGTTAATAGGTTTCCCCTTTATTTCTCCCTTCCTGCCTCAATTTTTGTTGTTCTTTGAGAAACCAGGCTTCTTCTTATTTGTTGAGTTTCTTTAACTGGGAATTTTGTATTGCACTCTGGTGGTGTCATTTAACACATTATTTTGCCTCTTGGTTTTTGTATAACTTGGGCATAGAATCCAATGCCATGATCAAATCTGGTTTTGATTATCTTATTTTAATTTTTAAAAAAGATTCATTTATTTATTTGATAGAGGGAGGGAGAGAGAGCAAGCAGAGGGGAGGGGTAGAGGGAGAAGAAGAGAGTCTTAAGCATGGAGCCCAATTGGGAGCCCAACACAGGGCTTGATCCATGACTCTGAGATCATGACCTGAGCTGAAACTAAGAGTCAGACACTTAGCCGACTGTGTCACCCAGGCACCCTGGTTTTGATTATTTTAAATGTTTTGCTCATTGTGGTAAAATGCATTTAACAAATTATTTATCATTTTAATCTTTCAAATATACAGCTCAGTAGCTTTAAGTCCATCTGCAATGCTGTGTGGTCATCACTACCATCCATTTCTTGAATGTCTTCTTCATTCTAAACAGAAACTCTGCATCCGTTAAACAATAACTCTCCATTTCCTCATATCCCATTCTCCACCTGGTAACCTCTGGATTATTCTCTGTCTCTATACTATGCTGTGTTTATCCATTCATTTACTCATGGGCATCTGGGTTGGGCTTCTGATGATTTGACAAGAATACTCCATTGGTAGTACTTGATAAGAAACACAACAAGACAGTAAATAACATGTGTTGGAGAGGATGTAGAGAAAGGGGAACCCTCTTATACTGTTGGTAGAAATGCAAGTTGGTGGGGCCACTTTGGAAAACAGTGTGGAGAGTCCTTAAGAAATTAAAAATAGAGCTACCCCAATGTTCATAGTAGCAATGGTCGCCACAACTGTGGAAAGAACCAAGATGCCCTTCAACAGATGAACAGATAAAGAAGATATGATCCATATATACTATGGAGTATTATACCTTCTTCAGAAAGCATGAATACCCAACTTTTGTATCAACATGGACGGGACTGGAAGAGATTATGCTGAGTGAAATAAGTCAAGCAGAGAGAGTCAATTATCATATGGTTTCACTTACTTGTGGAGCATAAGGAATAACATGGAGGACATGGGGAGATGGAGAGGAGAAGGAAGTTGGGGGAAATTGGAGGGGGAGATGAATCATGAGAGACTGTTGACTCTAAGAAACAAACTGGGGGTTCCAGAGAGGAGGGGTTGTGAGGTTGGGTGAGCCTGGTGGTGGGTATTATGGAGGGCACGGATTGCATGGACCACTGGATGTGGTGCATAAACAATGAATCTCGAAACACTGAAAAGAAATAAAAGAAAAAAGTGTTAAAAAAAGAAACACATCATATCTATACATCTCTCATTAAGAATCCCCAAGTATGAGTTTACTGCCCATCTGTGTCTTCTGCACATTCTGTATCCACCTCCTTTCTCACAAATATTTCACCTCTGCTTACTCTTCCTTACCTCAGCCTGCTCAGCAAATGATCCTCCTGTCTTAGAGAAGACCTGGCTTTCTCACAAGGACCTGCTCCTGCAAGGTGACGTGGATTCACACTAGAGATCTGGCTCCCTCCTGGTCCCTACCACTGTATTAGATTTTTGTTGCTCATTTCTCCTATCCCTCTGCCTTTGCCTTGGAGGCTCACCCCATCCTTTAACTGCTGGTGTCCTTTACCCACCATTTGCTGGAGATGTTGGCCCTAACTCAGTGCTTTTCCCTTCCCCTCATGTTTTTTTTTTTTTTGTTTTTTTTTTGTCATCACAATTGACCTCACTGCCCCTGGGAACCCTGCATCGCTGCTTCTTCCTTTCCTGACTTTGTCAACTCCAGTGTCCTTCCTCTCAGCTCCACCTTAGCCACCTTCCCAGCCCCAGAGTCATACCCTGTCTATTGTCAACACCGACAGCTCCATCTTTGCAGCATGTCCCACTTTGGCCCTGGCTTCTACACTTGATCTTAGCCAAAAGGCTGAGAAGCAATGACCCTGGCTTCTAGATATCGGTTTCCTTCATGCTCTCCCCTCCATCTTCTCCTCATCAGTCTGTGGCTCCCAGCTTTACCCCTTCCCTACCTGGCCTTGACAACTTGGTGGATCATCAGAAGGATCCTCTGACCATGACAGCTTTGTTTCCTCCCTGCCTGCCACAACCACTCATCCAAACACCAGATCTGCTCAGTCCTACATTCTTCCCTCCTGGACCCTGGTTTATGGACACAGTTGTGGCAAGTCACACTGCTGTGCTAATTGGTGCCCCCACAGTTTCCCAGCATCACCCCTGAGCTGGATCCCAGTGTCACCTGACATTCCTGCTGTAGGTCTTTGGCCAGCTGTCTTGCTTATTCTGCCCTGTAACTTCTCCTCAGTTTCTGTGTCCTCTTCAATTTTACTGTTATTTTGGGAGAACATCAAATCAATGCCCCTGGTGGGATTTCCCTCTGCTTCTTCCACCTTTTATACAAACTTTATCTTCATTTGTACCCACCTTTACCTCCTTCTTTTATGTTCTGGGGGCCATATGACTCTTGTCATGTCAGAAACCATCACACTCCTAGCCTCTGGGACTAAACAGAGTGATGAGAGGACATGGGCATGTAGGCCTACAAGAACAGAGGGCAGAAAGGAGAAGGGAGGGAATGGAAAAAAGGGAAAGCCAGTAGGGAGGTGAGTAGAGTGGTGAGAGAAAGAAAAGTGAAAGAGGTACTTAGCCCTTCCTTTACATTTTTGGTTTACCGCTGAGTGTTCTCTCAATGGCCTTATCTTTCTCTGCTCCCTCTGAGCGTTGGGGAGCAGGTTGCCTCACCCATCTGTCTCATAGGGAAGTTATGAAGATAATGTTTACAAAAGGTTTTGTGCTCTGTCCTGCAAATGCCTGCATAGAGGCCCTGTCCCATGAATCTTGGTGGTGAGGATAGATCTCTGACCCCAGGGATTCTAGAGTCTGGCATTCACATCGTGGGTTCAACAATGGAGAGGCAGAATCATCCATCTACTTTTAAATTGTGGTGCAGACACTGAGGTTTCCCCCACAGAGTGGGGAGACCAGACAGAGGCCTGTTAATATGCTTGGTTACTTTCCTGGCATCATCATGGAGCATGAGCAAGAAATTTCTGCTATGTGTGCTTTTAGTAATGTGCTTTTTGTCCAAATATCCTATTGTTCATTGACATGGTCACTTACTTGCATTTATGGATCTTGATATTTTCATTCGTGTGACAATGAAAGATATGGCCAGAATCCTGAAATACTCAGTGTTGTGGCTGTACCTGAGTCCTTAGAGCTAAAATAAATTTCCTATACCACCATCCGTACCTCCAGCCTCACCTCCATCCCCACCAGACACAGGACTGCCCTCTAGCATCAAGCTTCTCTTCACATCTGTCCATGTCAGGGAATCCACTACCAGAGGAGAGAGACTAGGTCACTACTGGGCAATAGTTCTCATTGTTAGAAAGTTCTTCTGAGGTTATCTGGTTGTGTGATCTTGAGCAAGCCACTTCCCTTATCTGAGCTGCAGATTCCCATATGAAAACAAGACAGTTAAACGAGTTCATCTGACATTGTAATTCTAGACTTCTGTGCACTTCAAGTCCATGCCAGTTTTGGCTCTTGGTTTCTGAAACATCCCAAATCCTCCTGGTTTTCATTGTTGGCTGTTAATTGTATTTTCTTGTCCTCTTCCTTCTCTTCCTCCTCCTCCAGCTTCTAAATACTCCTCAGGGCTTGGTGCACTTTTCACGCTATATTTAACTTTCCCATTCTCCTCTCCAAGGCAATGTGATTTCCTACATTGCCACAATACTGTTCCTATGTGAAAGACTTTCTAAGGCATGTCTCTAGCCAGCTCTTATGTCTCCATCCAAATGCAGGATGTCTCATTGTCCTTCCACCTCACAGTGACCCATCTAGATGCTTGGTCTACCCCTACCTGCTTTTCATCTGGCCTTTGAAGTCTCAGAAATGGCTTCAGGCAGAAGGCTGAATTTTATTTTTGAGTTTTTCTTAATCCCCCATACCAGGTTATGGTCTACTTGGTCTACTAACCAAAGATTTCCCCAGTGTGTTCATTTTCTTCCATCTCTACTGTCCTCAACATGGCACCAGCACATTAAGTCTTGTCTAGGCTTCTGCTATGAAAGCTTCCCTGGATCTATTTCTGTCCTCTCTTCCCAGCCATTCTCTACACCACACCAAGATGAAACCGGAGTCATGTCTCTCCTCTGCTGAAAATATTTTAAAGTCTTACCCTTGTGCCTAGAATAAAATTCAAGGCCTTGACTTAAGACCATGGAGTCGTTCTTGCTCTGACCCCTCCTTTACTCCCTGAATTCATCTTAGACCATGGTCCATGTGCTCGGGCCATGCTGGCTTTCTCTGCTCCTCCAACATTCCAGTCCCTGCCCCAGTCCATGGCCTTCACATGGGCATTTCCTGTACCTGGAATTGTCTCTGCTGTGCTCTTACCTTAGCTGCAGCCTCATCTTTTGAGTTTCATTTGAAATCACTTTGCAAAAGAGGCCTTATGTGGTTGCCTGATCCCTCTACTTATTAACTGTAAGACTTTGGGGAAGTGATTTCTGTGCTCAAGGCTTTTGTGCTTTTAATTTGCAAGGTGCAAATGATAGTATTTATTTGGTGGTGCTGTAAGGATTAAATGCATTTGCTTGTTCGTTTATTCATTCATTCATTCATTCGTTCACACATTGAATTCATAAAATAAGTAACCAAATTTGTTGTACTATTTCTAGGCCCTGTGCATGGGTGAAGGACACAGAGGTGAGAGCATGTCTGCAGAGTGCTGGCCCATAATTGGCACATGGCAGATTGCACAATGAAGATTTATTTCTTACAGGCACCACCTCCCTTACACTCAAGCCAGCCTTTTCAAACACCTTCTGCCTCCTTTTGGAGAGTTTACATTTCTGGTTGCCCAAAGAGCTCCAATCATAGCAATGGTAGCTATTTATAGAGTGCCTGGCATGTGTCAAGTGTTCCAGCACATCTCTAAGATCCTAAAGATAACCCCATCAGGGAAGTATTACCATTGTCCCCATCTTGCTGCTGAGGTTGGAGCTTTAGGGGCCTGGGGTCTATATGTGAGTCCTCCTATCTAATGACAGGCAGGGTGGGGGTATCTGCATTGGGTAATCAGATTCCAAACCCTTCTTCCATCCCGTGAGCCCATGCTGCCTTCCCAGATGCTTCACTACCTGTTCTCATTATGAGGCTTTTCTGGAATTAAAGAAACAAGTGTTCACCATGAACAAGGTTCAATAAGAACAGCAACAGAATATGGACATGACCTCCTTGCTCTACTTCCCATAAGCGCATGTTCATTTCTCACAGGAACAGTCTTTGTGACACAAACAACTTCCTGGTCTTGAGGTTGTCGACTGACAGCATGGAGGAGGTTTTGAGTGCATAACATATTGCTGGTCATACTGCCCCGTGGCTCAGTTTCCTCATCTAGAAATCGGGGCTCTGGGTATTTGCCTCATGCCTGTTTCTCAAGGAACTTGTGTGAGGATGGGGTTTGCAATGTGTTTTGTTTGTTTTGGGTTTAGTCACATAGACAGAGTCCTCTGGTTTCCACCCCCAGTCACAGTGCTGTTGTCGTGTTGTGGTTAAAATGAAGTTGGACCAAATTATCTTGGAGGTTCTTCCTGAGTCTGGGCTTCTGTGATTCACACAGCTAATCACAGATTTGTCTTTATCACAGAAGTGGGTGTCTGGAGAGCAAACTAAGGAGGTCACCTTACTTGTATTTCTAGAGTTCTCTGAAAAATAACAACAGTGGCAAAGAGTTTTAGTTGCTTCCTATGTTCCAGACACCGTGTTTGACACTTAATAAGAACCATGTCTTTTAAGATTTATAACAACTCAGATTGTATAGACAAGGGAATGGAAGCCCAGAAAGATCAGATCACACAACTAGTGAGTTACGTTTCTAGAATTTTAACGCAGGTAGTCTGGGGACCTTAGTATTCCATGCTATGTAGGGCATGTACTGGAAAAGGGTGGCGCAGAGAATGGGATGAATGGGGCAGCTGTAGGGATAATTGGGGTGAGACAAAAGAATCAGGGAAGTCTTCACAGAGGAGATGATGGTGTGCAAATTGAGAGGAGAGAGGTGAGCTGAAGGACGTGATGTGGGCTGTGTATACCATGCTGAGACAAATGACTTTAAGCAGAGGACTAACAAAATCAGTATTTTTTTTTTCTCCTTTAAGGAGAAAATATATCAAAGCCTTTTGATAGTCTGAGAAGGCCTAAATAGAGAGATGAGTCACCATGACATATTTCTTCCTTCTCAAAGAAGGTGATATGGATTCCCTTAATTAAACATGGTCAGATTAGAATTTTGCAGAGAGTTCCTCCCCATGGAGAATGGTGGATTAGAACTAGGAGACCACCCAGGAGGCTTGTGTGGTACTGACCTTGGGGGACTGACACACTTACTTAGTGGGGCAGGTTTGTCATCCCACCTCCATCATGTTCTCAATGCCCAGGATTTATTAAGCCACTGCTCTAGAGGATTTGCATGCATGATCCCATGTAAAACCTTTTCTGCCACAACGTTTGTTGGACCTTCCTAACCTCAGCTTTAATGGATAGTGAGAAGTGGGGCTGGAATTAGCCCCAGGCTGCCTGATTCAGGGCTACCATGGCTCCTTCCCTCACTTCTAGGGAGCAGACCAGACACCTGAGGAGCTTGCTCAAGATACTTGTTCTCAGTCCTCTCAGTATTTTTTTTTTTAAGATTTTATTTATTTATTGGACAGAGAGATCACAAGTAGGCAGAGAGGCAGGCAGAAAGAGAGGAGGAAGCAGGCTCCCCACTGAGCAGAGAACCCGATGCGGGGCTCGATCCCAGCACCCTGGGATCATGACCTGAGCCGAAGGCAGAGGCTTTAACCCACTGAGCCACCCAGGCGCCCCATTTTTTTTCCTTTTTAAAAAATTATATTATGTTAGTCACCATACCCTCTCAGTCTTTCTTATCCTGGTCACTTCTTGCAGCTGACTCTCTAAGTCTAGGACAAGGCCAGGTTTGTTAGGACCTGTTCCAGGTGGTTCTAATGAGGCTGGTTTGGGGACCAGCCTTCCAGGACAATTACTATGTGTAATGGCTCACCACCTGCATGCATGAGTTTATCACCAGGATGAAATGAGAAGGTTGAACAACTTGAGATTTGAGTAATTCATTCCAGAATGGATATGATTTCACAAGTCATTGCTCATTAATGGCCAGATGGGTGACTTCAGCAAGGAGTCCCTTTGAGCTAGAGTGGCCAGCCTTCATGGCCAACATGGTGCACTGCTCAAAGAAATAGATAGTGTGAGGCCATGATAATTCTGCTTATGCACTGGCTTAGTTTTACAGGGATGATACAACAAATTACCATGAGCCCAGTGGCTCAAAACAACAGCAAAGTATTCTCTCATAGCTTTGGAACCCAGAGGTCTGAAATCAAGGTGCTTGATTCCTCAATGGGCCCCAACAGGAGCTTGTCTCTTCCAGCTTTTAGTGGCTCCCATCATTCCTTGGCCTGTGGCTGCATCACTGTAATTTCTACCTTCAGCTTCACATGGTCTTTTCCTCTGTGTGCATCTGTCTCCCTCTATGTGTCTTTCTTTATTTTTTTTTATACATTTAATTTTATTTTTTCAGTATTCCAAGATTCTTTGTTAATGCACCACACCCAGTGCTCCATGCAAGACATGCCCTCCTTAATACTCGCTACCAGGCTTTCAAAAGGACATTTGTCTTTAGATTTCCTCTACAAAGATCCTTTAACTGAGTAAGGTCACATTCAGTGGTTCCAGGAATTAGGACATGGACATTTCTTTTGGAAGAGCTGCCATGTAGCCCATTACTTGTACCTATCTTGCTGTCCTTCAGATTCCTTCTTTATGCACACACTTGCTGGAATCCAGTCTCGCTGCTGCCCATGATGCACCTAAGGGAGTTGCTGGTGCCCCCGTTTGGCACTTAACAGAAGTGCTATGAAACCTGGATTGGGCAGCTAGTTATCTGTAACCTGCTGACCTAGGCCAGCGCTGGAAGATCAGGTTCCTCGCTCCCAGTCTCATCTTTATGCTGTAAAAGTGTGAGGGACACAGAGATAAACAAGTGAGCTCATAGAGCTTTGTGGAACAACAGACAGTACTTAATTACAGTTTAAGAGTTTGCAAATGGGTGACTTGTGGCCCATTCAGGAAGTAGAGATGGGAGTTGGTTAGCTGCTGCTAAACTTAAAAAAAAAATTCTGAACTTTAGAAAAATTTCTGAATTAATTTCTAAAATCTAAAAATCAGAAGAAAAATCTGGGTCTTCCAGTCCTTTGGAAAAATCAGAATATTTGGCTCATTTAGGGACCATTTCACTGGGGAAAGAGTGGGAGTGGGATAGTTGTTGGCCTTTAGATAAGGCATGTTTTGGTTGTCGATGGCTGGGCAACTGGTTACTCCCAATCTGAGAGCCCTAGAACAACCATATTATTATGCTCACAGATCTTGTGGGTTAGGAATTGCAATAGGATACAGAGGGATGGCTTTTCTTCACTCCACGATGTCTGGGGTCTGAGCTGGGAGGACTTTCTGGATGTGACCCCAACAGCTGGGCATGGGTAGAGCTGCAGTTTGGGAGTTCACTTACAACATGGCTTCCTACTCTGTGTTGTACCCTTGAAGTTGGGGCTCAGCTGGGACCATCAGTCCAGCATCTCCACTCGGTTCCTTCAGGTGGCTGCACTTCTGATCTTACCGCCTGGTGACTGGATTCTCAGGGGAGTGTTCTGGGAAGGGAAATCCCTTTCAGGGCCTGGCCCCTGAAGTCCCATCATTTCTGTTGTATCAATGAAGGAGTCAAAGACTTGGAGGTCTTTCTCTCCCCAGATCACTGAAGAGTAGGTACAATTTTTTCATTTCACCCAATCCTCAGATGCAGATGGCTGAGTTAATTAAAGTCCTCAGGTAACTGCATGTAACCATCCTCACTCCCCATGAGTCCCTGCGAAACCCTGCTCATTTATGCTTGCATCTATTTATCTTTTTATTTATTTTTCCCTTCAATGCCCATCCTCCTCTCCTCATAAGCAACATTCTCATGTATCGGACATTTATCTTTCCGTGTGTAGGTGTTTTGGTGTGATATATAGTGCTTTGTGTGCGCACAGTTTAATTTACATAAATGATGCTATTTCAGAGATCTCATCTTGTGTCTTACTTTTGGATTCAGCCGGGGGTTTTCAGATCTAGAGCACTGGTGTGTGTGTGTGTGTGTGTGTGTGTGTAAGAGAGAAAGAGACAGCTTCTGACTGCTGCTGGCTATGCTGGGGTGAGTGTCCACTGTGCAGTTTCATTTCCGCCTCCAATGGTGGCCACACAGATGCATCCATTCTCTGCTATCTGCTGTGATGATAGAAGCAAGCCATATTTCCCTGATGGATCTGTGGGAAAAGTCCTTTGGGGAAATACATTCAGGTGCAGGAGGGCTGGGTCTTATGGTTGCATGTGTATCTGCTTCCACCTTCCAGAACAGCTGCAGGATTTCGCTGCCACTAGTCTAGTGTGGATGTTTCCAAACCCCCTAAGTCCTACCAACTTGTGTTTCACATCTCATTTTATTTTAGTTTATTTTATTTTCTGATTAGGAATGTGTTTGCCTCTTTATATGCCTACTGGTCAGTTGTATCTCCTCATTAGTAAGTTATCTTGTATATTCTCTGCGCCCCTTTCTATTGTGGTTCCTAACATTCTTGGCTTTGCAGGGACAAGTGCCCTTTGGTTTGTACTGTGTCCACCAAGACATGTCACACATCGATGCTACTTAATGTCCTCTGGAGGCAAGTGGGTTGGCATCCCCTTGTGGGGACTTCTGCTGGAAAGGAGCACACATTGCAGCGGGGACCACCTAGCTGAGGCTTGGAGGAAAGTCAGGGCAGGTTAGGGTCACCTTTCTTGTTAGTTTCCTTCGGTGGCTCTAACAAATTGGCATACACTTGGCTTAAAACAACAGAAATGTATTCTCTCCCAGTTCTGGAGGCTGGAAGTTGGAAATCAGTTGCATGGAGCTGAAATCAATGTGTTGTGAGGACTGAGCTGCTTCTAGAGTCTCTAGGAGTGGATCCTTCCTTCTCTCTTCCAGCTTCTGGGGGTGGCCAGCAGGTGGTTTTTGTTTGTTTGTTTTTGTTTTTACTTGTGGTTGTACCACTCCAGTTCCTGGTCACATGGTCTCCCCTCCTCCCTGTGCCTCTTCTCCCTGCCTCTCTCTTAGAAGAATACTTTGTCATAGCATTTGGAGTCCACACAGATAATTCAGGATAACATCTTCATCTCCAGATCCCTAATTTTTATCATACATGCAAGTATTTTACCATATAAGGGAACAATGTCAAATTCCAGGAATAGATATTTTGAAAGGGCACCTTCCAGCCCACTATGGAAGGTCTTTGAGTCAGAAAAACAAGAGTGGAGGGAGGCACATTTCTGTAAAAGTGACAGAGACACTTTTACAGAAACATGTTATCCCGGGGCGGGGGTTAGGATGTGGAGGAGATGGGGATGGCTAAGGCCAGAGCCTGAGCAGGGAAGAGGGGGTTCATGCTGGAAGCAGAGGAGGGATGAGAGATGAGAGGACCTCAGCAAATGACCTGAGCAGGTAGAGACAGAACAGCAGGCTCTCACAAAGTAGATTTTGGAAAAATGATGTCTTGTTCTTGTTTTTGTTTTGTGGCTTTCATTTCCTTATATTGCCAAAAGTCACATCCGTAAATAAGCAGCCAAACAAACAGTGTTGTAAGAACAAAACCCACCTAATGCCTCCTTGAGATAAACCCAAGAACCTGTGTAAGGAGTGGAGAGTGTTTGAAGGGCTCCTAATTTCCATCTTGAAGGCTTATGGTTGAGTGGAGCTTAATTTTAAAAGTCTGGCTTTCTGAAGATTTTAGAGTTTCTTTAAATATTTGATATTGTGCACATAAACATAATTTTGTTTCTGTTGACCATGTTCTGGAGCTGTTGCATGCTTGGCACTGTCGTAGGGAATGGGAACGTGGAAGTGAACAAGACAGAGTCCCCGTGTCTGGTGTCCGTGTCAAAGGTGACTGGTGTTCCAGAGACAGTGAAGACGTGCAGGTGGGATGAGTTCTTGGAGAGCACAGAGGGGTGGCTACTTGATAGAGGGTGCCCAGGGAGGAGTGCTTGTGAAGAAGCCAAGTGAAACTTTCACCACCTAGCTGTATGATTGTGGGTAGTGACTTAACTAACCTGTGGTAATTTTCCTCCCACTGCAAAATAGGTTGTGGTGGTTTCAAAAAGTGGCTGCAAGTTCTTTGAGAGGTCTGTGTTCCATGTCTTTGAATTGGGGTAGCATTGTGACTGCTTGGCCAACACAGGACACAGAAGCGACTCTGACTTCAGAGGTAAGGTCATAAAAGACCACATAGCTTCTGCCTCCTTTGCTGGAATATTTGTTCATGGGACTCTGAGATGCATCTAAGAGGGCCAGCTACCATGTGGGAGGACATTGTGGTGGGGCCTCTGGTCAACAGCCTTCGAGGTGTCCCAGCCCAGGAGCCAGACAGGTGAGTAAGTCAGCCTGCAGATGATTGCAGCCTACCCACCCCCGCAAGTCCTTCCAGTTGTCTCTAGCCATTCACATCTTCCCAAGTGAGGCTCCAGACATCAGGGAGCAGAGAAGAGCCTTCCCATGCTGTGCCCCATGTGTGTCCTGACCCACAGATTTTGTTTGCATGATAAAAGCGTTGTTGCCTTGTCCCTACATTGGGGGTTGTTTGTTACACGGCAGGACCTAAGGGGCAGTGGTTATCTACATCACTGGGCTGTTGTGTGGTTTAAATGAGTTAAAGGTGGTAAACTGAAAGGAAGCTTTTAAATTCAGAGACTCCAACTTTTGTCTAATTTAAGACTGGAGATGACTGAGGAGATTGTTTCTTTTTAAACAATGATTTGTAAGATTTCCAGATTTTTAATTTTGGTATTTTCCTTGTCCTACATATTTGCTCCATTAAAAACAAAATTAAGTCCCTACCTTCCTCTTTGGGAATATTACAGATAATTGGTGTTGTGCCTACCTCAGCATGGGGCACTTTTAACATGGCCTCTTTGGTCTTTGTAACCATGGGCAGTCCAGTGTGTCACCTCCAGGGGAGTGTCTCATTACTCCAGACCCGTAGATAATTAAATAGTCAGCATGGATCAATCAATAGATTATTTCTAGCTCTCAGAAATTAACATTTCTTTTCCACAAGTGTTGTCTTTGGAAAATAGTATTAAAAGACTTTGGAGTTTGTCCTTGACTTTGGACACCCACTAGCAACCACCCCATTTCCCTACAGTTATAGAAAAATTCTCAAAAGTATTGTCTGGACATGTTATCAGCGTTTCCTCTCTTCCCACTTCCTCTCAATGCATTCCAAGCAGGCCTTGGCCACCAGACTCCACTAAACCCAGCTTCTATCAACATCACCAATAGCCTCCCTCTTGCTAATTGTAGTCATTGGTTCAGCATCTTTAGCCTCAGCCTTACTCAGCCATCTGTGCATCATCTGGCACAACTGATTTTACCCTCCTTGAAGAAGAATTCCCACACTCAATGGCAAGAGCCTCCATCTCCTTTCATCCTCTTCCACTTCATGGGCTGCTTCTGGTCTTGCTTAGTAAGTCCTCCTCACCTCACCTTCTAAGGTCCTTGAATGTTGGAGGGCACCAACAAAACTCTCTCTATCTTTGTTCTCTTCCCTGTTTCCAAACAGTTGCACATTTTACAATGTTATCTGGCCAAAGACTGGAGAGTGTAATCTCAAACCTGAATCTCTCCTCCGGACCCCTGACTTTTATATCCAACTACCTGCCCAGTTGGCATCTCAAATGTAATGTGATTGACACTGAAACCCTGGTCTCTCCCAAGACCAAGACCATGCCTGCCCCAGTCTCCCATTCTTAGTAATGACTATTCTCATCTTCCAAGTGATCAGTTAGGAAATCAAGAGTATTCCTTGATGTCTCTCCTCTCCACACTGGATCCATCAGCAAATTCTGGTGGCTCCACCTTTAAAATACAGGACAAATGAGATACTTCTCCCATCTCTACCGTTCCTACTGGCTCTGAGCTGTCTTCCTTTTTCATCTCATCCACTGTGATGGTCTCCTAATTATTGCCCTGCTTGTTCCTTGTTGTTCCTTGTTGGCCTGTCCTCTGGGTGATAGGGTGAAAATACACATCAGATTATTGCATTCCTTAGCTCAAAACCCTCCTAGCTTCTCATCACACTCAGAGCAAAATCCAAAGTTCTTACAGTGGTTGGCAAGGCTAATGACTTCACTGCCCCTGACTTTCTGCTGCACCTCTGAGCTCATCACTCAAGCTTGTTCCTGCTCTTACTGTTCCAGCGCATGCTGCCCTGATGTTTCCTCCAGTGGTGCAGACCCTGCTCCCTCTGCCTGGAATGCTCTTCCCTCTTACTTCTGTGTGGGTGGCTTATCTCTAACGTTATTCATATCTCTGTTCCAAAGTCCCACTGTCAGGGAGGCCTCCATGAGCACCCACCGGAAAAAGCTGTCATGCTCTGTCTTCTTTTCCTGCCCAATCGATTGATCTATCAATTGATCCATCTATCATCTCTATCTCTCTATCTATCCATCCATCATCTGTGAATCATTTCAGAGCAGTTTTAGATTCAGGCCAAAATTAAGAGGAAGATACAGAGATTTCCCATCTACACATGGCCTCCCCCATTACCAACACTCTCCAAAGTTACATTTATTATAATTGGCGAATTCACATTAACACATCATTATCACTTGAAGCCCAAGTTTGCATTAGGGTTTTCTCTTCATGTTCTGTATTTCTTGGGTTTTCACAAACGTGTGAGGACACTCCTCCACCATCAGAGTAGCATGCGGAGTAGTGTTAGCGCCCTAAAAATCTTCAGTGCTCTGCCTGTTCATCCATGCCCCACCCTCCACCCCAGGAAACTCCTGATCTTTTTACTGTTTACACAGTTTTGTCTTTTCCAGAATGTCATATATTTGGAATCATACGGCACATAGCCTTTCAGACTGGCTTGTTTTTCTCAGTGACATGCATTTAAGTTTCTTCTATGTCCTTTCATGGCTTTCGTTTTATTCACAGAGGTTAACAGAACCTGATGCATGTATTTATTAATTGTCTCCAGGCACTGTATTTTAAGCCCCCTGAGAGAGGGATTGCTTTATTCTTAAACAACTGTATCATCTACAGCTGGAACAGTGACTGGAATGTAGCAGGCATGCAAAAGCAATCTTTTGAATGAATAAGTTAATCAATCAATGAAAAGTGTCCTCTTTGCAATGGTCTGAGTGCACTGAGTGTTCTTTTAGATAATGTATATGAAAGACACCTGTCAACTGCAAAGAGCTTTACAAATGTCAGTAGTTATTGTTGCTGCCTGTTGGGAAGAGCCCTCATCACTGTGTCAAAGGATGATGAAATTTCAGACTTGAAAGCAACCTGAGAGGTGACCTATGTAACTCTCTATGATGGCCCTGCAGACCCTGAAACATGTCCAAATATTTCCCCACCACCAAGAAGCCCATCACCATCCACTCCTTTTAACAGCTCAGTTTCTTCATTGATATATTTGGGGTTGAAGTCTTCCACCCCATCAATTCTAATTTTTGATCCTAACTCTGCATTGGGAGCCACAGAACACTAGTTGAATTTCTGTCTTTATGACATCCTGTTAAATTTTGAAGGTGGTTGGTCTGGTCCTCTTTAGCCATCCCTGACCAGGAAAAGCAAACAGAGAAAGTCTCAGTGGGCTGACCCAAGGAAAATAACCTCTCCTTCCTTCAGCTGCTCCAGCAGTGACATGATTTTGAGATCCTGTCCACTCTCCTGAATGCAGCTGAGAATGTTACTAGTTTGGTCCCTGTGAGCCCTGCCCAGAAGTGAACAGGGCCCTTTGGTCCCGAGCTGATTGCTTCAGGGCTCAGGTCTCTCTTTGCCTCCTTCTGAAGGGCTTGTATGCTGATAAATATCATCAGGATTTGTTTAGCTTTAGAGCTTCTGTTTCTCCGGATTGACAATGCACTTGATCTCCAGTGCTCCTTCTCATTCTCCTCTTCCCCCCTCTTTCTCCTTCTTCTCCCTCATTCCTCTTCTTCAATGAAAATTGCTAAGTTCTATCCTCTAGACCTCTCTCAGCCTAAACTTTTAAAATATGTGGGCAGGACTTCACATGGATCCCTCAATATGCAAGTTTGTCCCTCCTTCCCACCTTGACAACTGAGGTTGATTTGTCAATTATCCCACATGTTTGCTTTGTATCCTACTTTTGAATTGCCTGCCTGGACAAACATGCCTTTTTTGGTCTTATTCCAAATTAATAAGAGAACTGATGACTAGTTTGAAGCCCTGGCCAGGCCAGTAATTGATGACCACCTGGATCCATTGATGACTCTCTGAAGGTATGTTCTTCAACCTTTTGTGAATCCACCATGTGCAGCATTTGTCCAGATCACAATACTTCCTATTGCTACCAGAATATCATAGGGGTCTCAAAATCTTTGTTTCTTATGCTTAGAACATTTCTGGTTTGAAACCCTATTAAGAGAGGGAAATCCATGCATTTGCCAAGCCTTACTGTAGGTAAACCAATATTAACTTCTTCCAGCTCACTGTGACTCCTTGAAGCTCCCAGTGAGACCATCTGGTCTTGGCACTCAGGAAGGGAGTCTCAAACACATAGCTTGGCCCACACAGCTTAACAGCCATAGTAGCTTAAATAACACTTCCCGAGTGCCAGTTACAGTTCTAAGTATTTTGTGCATTGTTGACTCACAGATTCTGTACCACAACCCTAGAGAGCAGTTGATATTATTATACCCATTTTATGGATGAATAAACTAAGAGACAGGAACATGAAGTAACTAGCTGAGGGTCACTTAACTAGCAAAGATTAGAGCTGGAGCACTCTACTTCTAGAGCCCAAATTCTTTTCTGTTTTTGCTTGTTGCTCATGTGACCCTAAGATCATATCTTTATCTTGGCCTCTGATTTAGCTTCTAACCCTCTAATATATGTTATATGGCAGAATGATTGTGAACATGGACTTAGGAATTCAGGTTCTATCACTGCCAGCTGTGTGATCTTGGGCAAGTCATTTAATACCTCTGTGACTTGTTTTCTGTATCTTTATTAAGCTGGGGATTGAAATAGCCACTGTGAGCCTATGATAAGGACTAAGTTGACTCATGTATGAAAAGTGCTCTGTATAGTGCCCGACACACTCTTAGCGCACCACACAGTAGATATTGTTGATATCAATCTTTGTTGTTATTAGTTAATCATGCGATGGGTCTGTTTAAAGCTCTGAGGTGCCCCTGGAGTGACTTGAGTTTATCACTGTGCCCAGTGGCTCCACCAGACCTTTGTGAGCTACTCTTCCTGCCTGAGTCAAAGGTGTCCAGCCTTTGAGTCTGCCCATCTATCCTGGCTTCATGAATCAGATCTGGATGGCCTGATGCTTGCCATCTGTATCCTTCAGCATCAGCAACTGATTTTTTTAATGATTTATTTATTTATTAGAGCGAGAGAGATTGAGAGGGAGCAGGCATGTGAGTGGGGAGGTCAAAGGGAGAGGGAGAGAGAATCTCAAGTACACTCCTCGCTGAATGTAGAGCCTGGGCTCCATCCCAGAACCCTGAGATCATGACCTGAGGCCAAATTAAGAGGCAGATACTCAATGGACCGAGCCACCCAGGGGCCCCAGCAGTTTTTAGTAATATATTCTTCAAGTTTTTTAGAATTTAATATCCAGGTGACTCTTGCTTTTGGTTCTAGTGTCAGATGAAATGTGCCTTGGGTCAGCCCACTGAGGATTTCTGTTTTTTTTTTTTTCCAGATCAATGTGGCTATCGCTTTGGGATTTGGGCTTTGTGAAGTTAGTGGGGTGTCCTCTCATAACATCTTCCTCTCTCTTGCACTTGCCTTCTCTCCTTAGCATTCTGTTCTACTTTTGGCAGGAAGAACACTTTAATGGGAGAGGTGGCGAGACTGTGGGAAAATAACTCAGCTCTCCCCAAACCTTTGGAAACCTTACTACCTCCTCTTTTCCCAAAGCACTCCACAGGCTTTCCAGAATTGTCAGACATTCTCTCTGGGCAACTGGCAACAGGGTGATGTCCACTCATACTAATATTTTCCCATTTTCTTAGAGATTTTCAACAAACATATCGCCAATTTGTTTTTAATCAAGAAAAGAGAATTCATAATTTCTCTTAGCCTGGCTTGCTCCTTGAGATCTGGCATGCTTTCTCATTTGTTTCCTAGAGTTTCCAAATGGGAGATAGACAGTGATCCTTCATTAAAGACGCATGCAGGTATCAGGCTAGCAGACAGCAGACTTTGTTGGGAGAGAGATGCAGGTCCAGATCCCTTCTGTCTTTCACTAGTTTTTGTAACTTTGAGCAAATTCCCAAGCACAATTCCTTGTGTTAGAACCAGGTGAATTTTCTCCCTGTCTTGCAAGTTTTGTATAAGGATTATAAGAAATAATGTCTATACAGCATTTGACACAATCTCTGTGTCAATTCATGAGACCAGGGTGCACTCAAATATGTTTTTAAAATTAGGATTAGGATCATATGTCAATTATCTCTTGTGCGATAAGCCCTGTTGCAGATGTTTGTATCTACTGTTTCATGAAACTTCATATCAACCTTGCCAGATAGGAATGATGATGGTATGTATTTAAATGAGAATGCTGAGAGCCAGAAAGTTTACGTAACTTGCTTCTGGCCTGCAGTTAACCTTAGGGGCAGAATGAGATGTCCGCCTGGATCCGTATGTTCCTGACTCACATGCTTTTTCAATCTCTTCCCCAGGCTCTCATTCATAGTTTTCTCTGCTCCAAGTCTTTCTGAGCTTTCTTCTAAGCTTAGCTCCTGATCTTCCCCTAAGCCAACTCTCTTCAGCCAGACTGATGTCTTAACGTCTGAGAAACATACTTTCTACATGTCCCCAACACCCATCAGTTCATTTGTTCCTTCATTCAGCCAATGACTCTTGACCATTGTGTCTGGGCCCAGGTTACCAAGATGAAAAGACTGGGACTTTGCTAGTGGGGAAGTTACAGAACAGCAAAGGGTTATATAAAAGGATGTTAACGTGAAACTTTTGGCTGAGACCCTAAGGAAACAGATTATCACATACCATAGAGTACTGTGAGATGACTGCCCAGAAGAACTTGTGCAAAGTAGGTGGTCAAGTGTCAGTTGGCTATGTTGTAAGCCCCTCAGCCCCATCAGGATATGAAGATGCTGGGGACTTGATGGCACAAGAAGCTTGTGGGCTGGGCTCCGTGACACTCTGAAGGGGCTGGGGTGAGGTGCTTTCCCTCACCTGGGTCTGTTGAGAGAGGAAAAGCAGGACAACTTGGATGAGAGAAGACAACTTGTTGAAAGAGGACAAGCAGGACCACTTGGATGGCTGCCCACTGAATCTTCACACAGAATTGTTACAGGGGAAAACAAAAACAAGCTTTTTGTTGTATTAAAGTGCTGAGATTTAGGGGGTGTTCTTAAGCTGCTTAGGTATAATGACCCAGCCAGAGTAGTGTTTGAGGAAGAAAAGAACATTGCTATTTTTTTAACTTCAAGTTTTTATTTAAATTCTAGTTAGTTAACATATGGGGTAAAAATCAGGTTTAGATGTAGAATTTAGGGATTCATCACTTATGTATAACCCCCGTGCTCATCACAACAGGTGTCTCTCTTAGTCCCATTACCCATCTAGCCCGTCCCCCAACCCCCTCCCTCCCTCAACCTTCAGTTTCTTCTCTACAGTTAAGAGTTATTCTTATGGCTTGCTTCCCTCCCTCTCTTTTCCCCCCTTCCCCTATGTTCATCTGTTATGTTTCTTAAATATTACATAATGAGTGAAATCATATGGCATTTATCTTTCTCTTATTTTACTTAGCACAATATACTCTAGCTCCATCCACATCAGTGCAAATGGCAAGATTTCATTCTTTTTGATGACAGAGGAATAGTCCGTTGCATATATACACAACATCTTTTTTATCCATTCATCAGTCAATGGACAATTGGGCTTTCTCCATAGTTTGACTATTGTTGACAAATCTGCTATAAAAATAGGGGAGGATGCTTGACTTATTTCACTAAGCATGATGGGGGCTTAAGTGGGTAGGAGAAGAATAAATGAAACAAGATGGGATTGGGAGGGAGACAAACCATAAGTGACTCTTAATCTCACAAAACAAACTGAGGGTTGCTGGGGGGAGGGGGTTTGGGAGAAGGGGGTGGGATTATGGACATTGGGGAGGGTATGTGCTTTGGTGAGTGCTGTGAAGTGTGTAAACCTGGTGATTCACAGACCTGTACCCCTGGGGATAAAAATATATGTTTATAAAAAAAAAAAATTAAAAAAAATAGGGGAGGACGTACCCCTTCAAATCTATATCTTTTTAAAAATATTTTATTTATTTACTTGTGGGGGAAGAGCACAGGCAGGGAGAGCAGAAAAGGGAGAGGAAGAACCAGGCTCTCTGCTGAGCAGGGAGCCTGATGCGGGGCTTGATTCCAGGACCCTGGGATCATGACCTGAGCCAAAGGTAGAGGCTTAACCAACTGAGCCACCCAGGTGCCCCATCAAATCTGTGTTTTTGATCTTTTAGGCGAATACCTAGTAGTATAGTTGCTGGGTCACAGGGTAGCTTTATTTTTTAACTTTTTGAGGAACCTCCATACTGTTTTCCAGAGTGGCTGCACCCATTTGCATGCCCACCAACAGTATAAGAGGGTTCCCCTTTCTTCACATCCTTGCCAAAATCTGTTGTTTCCTGGGTTGTTAATTTTAGCCATTCCGATGGGTGTGAGGTGGACTTTTATTGTGGTTTTGATTTGTATTTTCCTGATGATGAGTGATGTTAAGCATCTTTTCATGTGTCTGTTGGCCAGCTGGATGTTTTCTTTGGAAAAATGTCTGTTCATGTCTTTTGCCCATTGCTTAACTGAAATTATTTGTTTTTTGGGTGTTGAGTTTGATAAGCTCTTTTTAGATTTTGGATACTAGCCCCTTACCTGCTATGTCATTTGCAAATATCTTCTCTCATTCCACAGGCTGTTTTCTTTTCTTTCCTTCTTTCTTTCTTTTTTTAAAAGATTTTATTTATTTGTTTGACAGTGAGAGATCACTAGTAGGCACAGAGGCAGGCAGAGAGAGAGGGAAGCAGACCTCCTGCTGAGCAGAGAGCCCAATGCGGGCCTCCATGCCAGGACCCCAGGATCACAACCTGAGCTGAAGACCCCTGAGATCACGACCTGAACTGAAGGCAGAGGCTTTAACCCACTGAGTCACCCAGGCGCGCCCCCATAGGCTGTTTTTTAGTTTTGTCAATTATTGCCTTTGCTATGTAGAAGCTTTTTATCTTGATGATGTCCCAATAGTTCATTTTTGCTTTTGTTTCCCTTGCCTCCAGAGACATGTCTAGTAAGAAGTTGCTATAGCCGAGGTGAGAGAGGTTGCTGCCTATCTTCAAAAAGAACATCTGAGTTTGTTTCCCTCATTGCTGTACTTTTCCTTCATTCATTCACAAACCTCTACCTTGCATCTCTAAGTCTCTGACTTGCTCATTTTGAAGAACAGAGAAAGAATTACTTCCCATTTTTTCCTCTTCTATTGACCAAACTCTCAAGGGTTCTCTTCATGTGTGTTGAGGTCTCCCTTCAAATTAGGGGCTTGAGGGCTATGTTGAAAGTTTATTTTTTGATTATGTATACATTCTGACTTTAGTCCTTTGTGTGTGTATATAAATCATATATACAAATCTGTGATATATTTATAATATAAATATTATAATGCATATTTAATATAACTGGGATTGTACTATCAGTTGTATTACATATACATGATAATATTTATATTGTAATTTTTTACCATGTCTAGTCAATAGATAATTACTTGATGAAAATTTCCAGCTTCTGTAAGTTGAGGTTGGGTTTGTGGTCAGGGAGGAGGAACAAAAGTGAAATGGAAAGAATAAGTAGACATTCTCATGGGAGGACAAATGTGTAACTTTTATAAGGAAAATCATTTTTTAAGTGAAAATATTTTATTTTTATTTAAAAATAAAGATATTCTATTTATTTATTTGACAGAGAGAGACGCAGCGAGAGAGGGAAGACAAACAAGCAGGGGCAATGAAAGAGGGAGAAGCAGGCTTCCCGCCAAGCAGGGAACCCAATGCAGGGCTGGATCCTGGGACCCTGGAATCATCACCTGAGCCAAAGGCAGACACTTAATAATGACTGAGCCACTCAGGCGCCCCTAAGGAAAATCACTCTGCATTGTCTCTCCAAAGGGTATTTAATGAGTAAAATATGGACAGTGGTTGGATTCCAAGAGAGAAGTAACATCTAAGCACAGAGTGTGGAAAGCTGGAGATGTTAATCAGTGGAAAATTTCAGAAGTGCAAAAGCTACAAAAAGACCTCTCAGAGTCTTCCCTCTGAAAGGCATAGGTGTGGCATAGGAAAAGGAACATAGGGTTCAGAAAGCAGACTCCTGTTCTGGGTCCCTGGGTGCCCTTGAGTCACCTAAAAATCTTCTAATCACCCTGGGCCACTATACCCTTTTCTCTCCCATAAGTATAAGGCCCACCTCATGGGGCTGAAGCCCAAGACTTGCCTGAGCTCTCAGAGCTGTGGAATACCAGGGCCAGGCCTCCAATGTGGCTCCTCTGGCTCCAGGGATTGTAACGTTGTGTCCTCACTTTTGCCATCACGATGGGTTCCTTAGATTTGGATCAACTTCTGAAGGGTTTCGACAGCCAGGTTGAGGAATTTAAACAGGACCTGGAGGTAAAGAGGGCACTTCAAAGACAATGAAAGTCGCTTCAAGAGCCTTGAAGATTTGAATGTGTTTATCACGGTGCCTGGGGCACTTTCTGGATTTGTGGCTATCTTTGCTTTCATAGTGTTAAGATGCAGAGAACTCCTGGAATTCTGTACTTATTCCCCAAAGGCTCACCTCATGTCCCCCTTAAACATTCCTTGGGAGATAGGCTGGCTGTCCCTCTACCTGGACACAAGGAGTGCGGCTCCTATTCTCCTGCACCTGTCGTCTCATTTTTCCCTGAGCCGTAAGTGGTTCATAGCCATCAAGGATGCCCGCACCCTGAGAATGTGGTAGGGACACCCCCCCATTACTTTCCAAGGTCCATTGATCAGGTGTTGGCTGTGCCTCAAAACTTTGGCCAAGCTAGTGACTAGAATCTTTAGGTGAAAGTCAAGACTATCATGTCAAAGGGTCTAACTGACAAGACAAAGTCAGCCCACAGGTTTATGAGGGCCCCATTGACTCTTTATGACCTTCATAGTTATTTAGAACACACAAAAGGACAACTTCTCTGTGCACAAAAGAATCTCAAGCAGAAAAATGGGTAGGCTTTATCTCATGGAGAAGTTTCTGAGTCTTCCATTAGCCCAGGCCTTAGAAGACCCACTGCTGAATCAATAGAAGGAGGGCTTTTTTCTTTACTTAAGCTCTTGAAAAATATTGTGAACTTAAAACAGAAACAATTATAAATGTCAAAGGTATAGAAGCTTCCTGTTAAATCTTAGTCCCTTTGTAGGCATGCCTATAAATGCTGAAGCCGAGAGCTTGGTTTTGGAGGGTCCTGGAGGACTCTGAGATGCAGTTAACAGGGGCTCAAGTGTGTTGAACATTGTAATCATCCCAGAGATAAGTGGGATTCTGGACAGGAGACTCACTCACCTGTGATGACTATTCAGTAAGCAAAGGAAAGGGGAAGTCAGCCTCTGGGGAAAAGGATGTATTTTCTTTTTGAAGTCATTGCATGGAGGTTAGGAGGAGGGAGGTCTGGGCCAGTGCACAAACACTCACACTGTAAAAAAAAGCACCTGCTTTTACTCTTGGTGTCATTTAATGGGGCCTATAATCCACTTGTCTCAGACTTGTAACATAAACCTTCACCTGGACCGTCCCAGTTCCTTCTGTTCTCTTAATGTTAGTAGCTAACCTGTATTGTGTGCTCACTCTTTGCCAGCATTGTCAAAAAAGTGTCCAGATGTTATCTCAGCCCGTCTCTGAGGCAGACACTTAGCAAAAAACCCATTTCACAGATGAAGAAGCTGGGACTCAGAGAATGGTACTTCAAGGTCACTCAGCTGGTCAGTGGCAGCCAGGAACTCCGCTGTTGTGAGCTACCCTGCTCTCCACCACAGGTGGTTCTTAGAAAGGTGTCTGATGTGGATAGATCTTTCAAAGTATTTGCTAAGTGAAGGATAGAATCTGATTTCAGGGCCTTTATCATAATGCTCCACTGCCTCAGAGCTGGCAGGGTCCTTCTAGATACTTATCTGTCAGAGAAGGAATGTGACTCTTCCTTAACTACACTCAGTAGTGTGACTGGGTTCAGCCACACTGCTGGGTTGTTCTGACTGGCTGAGGCATGCCCCTCATTCAGGGAGTGACTTCTAAACCAAGGTATCTGGAAGGAAAGGTGGAGGGTAGAGTAAGCTGGTAGGCAGGAGCCCAGGGCTATCCTTTGGAGACTGTCATTTAAAAAAAAACACTGGATGTCTAGATGTCACATTCCCTCTCGAAGCCTGGTTTTAATGATGTGAGACATGATTTTTTTTTTTTTAACCTACTATTTATTAACAGCCAAGACTCTGGGAGGGGAGTGGGTCTGTCGAGAAAACCCAGCCATCATTTCCTCCTTTGAACTTTGCCCAGAGACCACAGCACAAGGTGTCTCATCCATATGTGGCCATTCCTCAAAAGCACATGGGTGGAGACTTATGTCTGCACAAAACTGCACACTTTGTTTATAATAGCTTTATTCATGATTGCCCAAACTGGAAACAACCAAGATGTGCTTCAGTAAGTAGGTGAATAGAACATTATAGATGTTAATGTTATAGATAACAGAATGGACTATTAGTCAGTGCTAAAAATAAATGCACTCTCATACCACGAAGAGACGTGCGGGCAGCGTAAGTGCATACTGCTAAGAGAGAGGAGACAGTTTGAAAGACTGCATGCTGTATGGTTCCAATGATATGTCATTCCTGAATAAGCCAAACCATGGAGACAGTAAATGACCAGGGGTTACCAGGGGTTGAAGAGAGGGAGGGATGGATAGGTGACGCACAGAGGGTTTTTAGGGCAGTGGAACGACTCTATATGGTACTATAATCGTGGGAGCACATCATTATACATTTGTCAAAATCCAGAGAATACAGAGCCCCAAGAGTGAGCCCTGATATGAACTATGGAGTCTCAGTGATAATGATGGGTCCATGTGTGGCTCCATTGATTTTAACAGAGGTAGCACTCGGGTGTGGGACATTGATCATGGGAGACTCTGGGCATATGTGGGGGCAGGAGGATATGGGAACTCTTTGTACCTTCCTCCCAATTTTGCTGTAAACCTTAAACCTTTGTAAAAAGAAAAAGTAGTCTAGTAGAAGAAAGAATGAAAAAAAAACAACACATGGGCACGATGATGACAAAAACATACATGCATTTACACTTCAGAGGATTTAGAAAAATTTTTGCTCTGATGAACCAGTAAATTGATGACAGAGAGAAGAATAAAATGATGAGGAAATTATGTTGAAAAGGTTCTTATCCCTGGAAACGTGGTGGATCCCTGAAGGAGACGGTCTTGGAGCTCACCCACAGCTTTCCCATTCTGAGGGGATCCCAAGGGCTGTGAGGTGCTGTCTGTGATTATGGTATCAGTCAGCTGACCTGGCTGAGGTCCCTGTCTAGTTGGCTTTGTCCACTCACCTCATTTTCTGAGGGCAAAAGAGGCAGTATTTGTGAGCATCAGCAGCGTGCCAGGCAGATCTTTCATCTCTGTTCCAAATCTTTGCTTCTGTGGTTCCACCTTAAGGAGACCTCCTTCCCTTCTCAATGGGTTAAATCAGGCCCACCGTTTCCTGCTCTGGGTCTGGCTCAGGTGCCTCTTCTCCTTAAGGCCTTGTATACTCTCAGGCCTGCACATCTGACACCCGCCCCCCATGAGGTCCCCCAGTTCTTGCTGCCAGCAACACCCACTCTGCCCTGAAACTAGAGAACTCAGTATCTACTAGGGGGCCCTGGGCCCCTCACCTTCCTTATGCAGAAAGGCCAACTGAGGTGACGTGCCCAAATGTGATTGGTTACCAGGGACAAAGCCAAGATGGAATAAGGTATCTGGGAACCATGGACATGTGTGCTTTCCTGTGTAGACGAGCTCTCATGAAACAGGAAATGCACCGGTCCCACTTTCCTATACTCTCTTCGGAAGCAGAATGGATCTGAGACCTCTTAGTAGCATAGATACTTGAAGACTAAAAAGAAGCAAAACAAAATGCTCCTGTACCTTGCCCTTCACCTTAGCAGAACGATATTTCTCTCTTTCCTTCTCCTTTTCCTGCCATTCTCTAAACCATGTTTCTGAACCTCAGTGCTGTTGGCCACATAGTCTTTGTTATGGGCAGCTTTAGTGTGGATCATGGGATGTTCAGGAGAATCTTCGGGCTTCTACCAATCAGATAGTAGTAGCACATATTCCCCCCATCTTGTAACAATCAAAAGTGTCTCCAGACTTTGCCAAATGCTCCCTGGAGGGCAAGATCACTCCTGGTTGAGAACCACTGCTCTAAACTTGAGTCAAGTTTAGAGGCACCTGCTAAGTGCCTCTCTCATCCATTCTGTAAACCCACATGGGGCCTCCACGCTGTGCAGAATGCCTGTGAAACTCCTGGGTATCCTTCCCTCCCAATTCCCTAACTTCCTTTTGTTCCTCTTATAAGAAATCATGACTTTGGGGAGAGCTGCTTACGGGAAACCATAAAGTCATTCTCCGCTCTCTCACCTTGGCTGTGAAGATAACACAATCAGGCCATAGAGGCAGGGTTTTAGGAACTTCAAAGCTGAGCAGGAGGGAGTGGAGGTACAGGAGCTGGGAGCTGAGGTCTTATCTGCAGCTTGAATGTTCTCACCCTTATCAATCCAGAAGGAGGAGTCCTAGGGGAGAGCAAGTGGGAGTCAAAGGCCATGTTCCTCTCTTTTCCCACTTGTCTTGAGACTGAAAGGGACCAAGGAATAAGGAAGGGCTGAGGGCAGGAAAGTAAAGTAGGAAGAATGCCAACAGGGGAGGAACTTTGCGGGGAGGGTGAATGTGGAGGGGGAAACTTTCCTGACCTCACACTAACCCGTACTGACCTAGAGTGGACATCACAATACAGAGCCATTAGCTTCATGAGCACCACCTAGATGATACCTGGGCCTCCAGCCTGCAGCCCTTCCCCAGGCAGGTGCAGAATGAGGGGCAGCTTCTTTGAGACCTTTCATCATAGATAATGAAGGCCCATGCACAGATGGCGGCACCTGGAGTGGAGAAGTGAGAATCTAAGCAGCAGAAATTTGCAGGAGTTGAGGGCAAATCATTTGCAGAGGTTTGAGGGAGGAGGAAGAATCTGAGGTAATAGTAATAAAGGCAAACCTTTACCTATGTATTGCTCACAATGCGCTGTACATGATTTGATGCACTTGATGTAAGTAGTCAATCATTTCACCCTCCCAGCACCTCTCTAAGATAGGCACTTCTCAAGTATCCCTTTTATAGGTGAGAAAATTGATGCACAGAGGTGTTCAGTAATTTGCATGCCATGGAGTAAATCAGGAGGAGAACTAGAACCTGAACTCAGATAGCCCAGTTCTAGCGTGTGGGATTTAAACCACTGTGCTATCTATCCCTTGGATAAAATAATTCGGATAGTTAAGTGGATGTTAAAAACATAAATTTGGGTATGGCCTGAAGGAGGAGCAGGTTTGAAGGCCATACAGTGGGTTCAGCCTTGAGGATGTTAGGTCTGGAGTGCACATGGGAAACCCATGTGTTATGCCTGGAAGGTGGCACGGCAGCTCAGCCATAAGCTCAGCATGGAAATCTGTGAAGCTACAGCTTCCTTGGAGCTATGACTCGGGACCTGTGAACAGTGAGAAAACAAGAGGACCCAAGAATCCCGGGGAGCACTGACAGTTAAATGCAGATGGAAGAACCAAGAAAAGAGAATGGGGAAAAAAATCATCAGCGTAGAGAGCAGGGCCCTGGCAATTCAGGGTGAAGTGAGTTTCAGGAAGGAAGGCAAGGTCACTAGGGACAAAAGCTGTAAAGAAGTCTTCTAAGATAAGAAGTGAAAAGAGGTATTGTTCTTTAAGGATCTCCTGGGTTTCTAATTTATTTCCCCAACCAGAGAGGAAATGTATTGAGGCAAGTATTACATCCAACACTTTGCTGGGTTCTTTTTTTGGGTCTCTGTGGTTTCTAGTGCAGGACTAGGCATGCAGAAAACAGCCTCTGAATACCTGGAGATTGATGGTTGTTCATGTTCCTGTTGCCTTTTCTCCTTATTAAGACAGTGTGACATGTTTAATAAGTTGTCCATACCTGTTGAGGAGGAAATATAATGCTCCAAGTTTCATACAATTCATCCTTCCTCAGTAATAGCTATTGATCTTTGAAGACCTACTGGGAGCCTGGCTCTGCACTGGACAGGTGGTTGACATTTGTAGTTCAAATCCTCACAATCTGGCAAGCTGGGCATTGTGATCTTCTTTTTCCAGACAAAGTGACTAGGTTGAAAGCTTGTTTCCTTGCCTGGGCCACATGAGTAGTCAGAGTGCTGCCCAGATAAAGACCAATGGCCATATGACTCCAAAGCGTTGAGACTCAACATGCCCCCAAATGAGCTTCTTTCCATACCCTTTGAGTGGGTTTTGCCATAGCTTTTATTTGATCTCCATTCTTCTGTTAAGCCCCCTTCCCCAGGATCTGTCTTCCAAATTACAGCTGTAGTGATTTATCTGAATACAACTCTGGTCATTTAAACATCCTTCAGTGGCTTAAAGGGATATGACATTCCATGAGATAAACCCATTCTCCTTAGCACACCTTGTGGGGCTTTCATTATCTGATCTCACTTGCTGTTCCAGGCCCTTTTTGGCTACTGCCTCATACTCTCTTCTCTCTAGCCAAACCAACCTCCTACATTTTCCTGAAGATGTCCTTCTCTCATTTTGCATATTGTGTTCCCTGAAGTTACAGTGTTCTTCTTCCATCCTGGGCTAATTCACACTTACTCTTTAAGTTTCAATTTACCCCCCTCCTCTCACAAGTATCCCAACCCTTCTGAAACCTTATTAAATGGCACCCTTCTACATTCCTCCTCTGAGTACCCCATAGTCACTCTGCATCCTGCTTGCCCCTTTCTTCTGGTGCCCTCACTTGATTCTGAGGTCTTGGAGGACAGAGATCATGTATGACCCTAGCTTGGAGCAGGAGGTAAGGTCCTGCCTATGGAATAAGTGATTGGATTCTGAGGGAGAGCCAGCACCAAGGTTGGAATGCAGGTGCATAAGGGAGGTCATTGGGAAGGGCAGGCAGTTGGGTTGGCTATAGTGTAGGTATCACCGTGGGGATTTGGCAAAAGGCTTCTCCCAAGTTGACTTCTTCCTGCCACCCCAGAAGACACAGGGGGATCCCCTCGGCTTCCAGACAGTGAAAATCCTTCCGGACCCGTCTGGGGCAAAGCCATGCCTAGAGTCTCATCTTTGGAGTTCAGTTTTTTTTTTTTTTTTTTTTTTTTTTTTTTGGCAAGACAGACAGGAAACACTTGACGGCGAGGTTCTCCTGTGGAATGTGAGTTGCGACAGAACTGAGGTCCAGATGGAAAATGCCTCCTAAGTCTTAAGCCAAGCTGGAAAGATAGGCCGTTGATAGTGAAGTTTATCCTTCCATTTTAAAAATAGTTGGCAATGAAAGTAATCCAGGCTCATGCATCTGAAGTGTTGTAAAAATTAGCAAGACTAGGGGGCTGAAAGGAAAAAAGCTTCAGAGAAGAGAAAGGAAGCTATTCTTCTCCCCACCTTATCGCTACCCTCCCGTCTCCAGATTGAGGGAAGCCTTTCTCTGTGAGGGGACACACGATGCCTTTACTGAAAGGAATGTCTAATGGTAGAATTTTCAGTCAGTAAAGCAATAAGGGAGACTTGGGGCAAGCAGACCCTTCAAATCACAATCAAGGGGTAGACACTGCTTATAAATGCAGCCCCATCTGGGTGTATGGCACCATAACCCTGAACATTTGACGGAGTCACAGCTGGTGACATACTTCCACAGACACTGTCTGAACTGGTTTTTATAATTATCTGATAAAGAGGGGCTTACTGTCTCCCCATTCTATAGAAGAGGAAACTGAGGATCTGATTTGTCAAACATCTCACATTCAGTCCCTCATCTTTTTATTCATTCTCTCACTGGCTATCAAGCACTCACACGGCTCCAGCCACCATGTTAGCCCCTGTGACACCATGTTTCCTTAGGCAGGTGAGGGCCTTGTCTTCTTATATCTTACATTCTAGTTGGAAGAACAACAATAACAAAAAAAAACCCCAAATGACTAAGTAAATAGGATGATGTGTTGTTGCAAAGGAAACAAAGCAGTGGAACTGGAGAGAGGGTGCTGGTGGGGGTCGTCGTGGGGGTCGTCGTGGGGGTGTATGTGCTGACTTTGGAAAGGAAAATGAGGGAAGCGTAGTGGAAAAGATAGGGTAGAATTTGAAGAAAGACAAATTCCTTGCCCCCTTCCTTATGCCCACACAGCAGAGGGCTCCTGTAGGGCCGTCCTTCCCCATTTTTAAGAAGACCCTAAAAACCTCAGTTGAAACGGAGAATGGCCAAAAGCATAATTCTCAGGGACCTCTGAAGAGGACCCTGGGCCCTTACCAGGACAACTCAGAGATGGGGAAAATGCAAATGTGTGCAAGCCCCACCCTGGCAGTATGTAGGCAGCTGTTCTGGAAAATAAAAACAGAGGCCATTTACAGATTCAGGAAGCTGTTTTATGGGCACAGTCATCGAAGGCAAACACAGTCGTGTTTCTTGATCACGTCTCCCAGAAGCTGTTCACCTGGATGAGAGAAGGCTGCGAGAAAATATAACAGTCTCCAAATATTTGGAGGCCTGTCCTGGGGCAGGAGGACTGGCCTTGTTCGAGAGAGATGCAGGGAGGGACAGCTAGGAGGTAAGAGGGGTACAGGCACCAGCATGGGTTTGGAAACAATTTTCTAACAATCTCAACTGGCCAACAGTGGAATGAGGCTGCCTTGGGAGGGAGAAAGATTTTCCCCTCTGTCTCTAGAAGAGTGTAGGTAAGGGTTCCTGATGAATGAATGATGTGTTGATTGATTCAACTGGCACTTACTGAACATCTTCTAAGCAGCAGGCCCATGGATACTGTGATGAACAAAACACACAGGGTCCCTGCTTTCCTGAACTTTCCTTTCTAGTGGCAGAGACAGTCAGGAGAGAAGTGAAGACACAGATACAAAAATAGTTGTAGCTAGTAATGAGTGTCCCAGCACAACAAAAGAAAAGGATGTACCAGAATGACTTGTGTGTGTGTGTGTGTGTATGTGTGTGTAGTGGATTGTACCTCATATTGCATGCTCAGAGAAGCCATCTCTGATGGGATGAGTTTTGAGGAAGTCCTACATGAACAGAAGAACCAGCAAGAGCAAAGAGCTAGGCTGGTGTTCTCAGGAATGGAAAAAGGACCATGTGGCTAGGCATAGTGAGCAAAGGGATGAGATCAGGCAGGGACCAGATCATGTAAGGCATTGTAGACCATGGCAAAACAGTTGGGTATTTTATAAAAAGGGCAATGGGGAGTCATAGAAGGGACATGTTTCTTTTTTTTTTTTTGGGCGGGGGGGGGGATGAAAGGTTGAACTTGATGAGGGTTTTTCAACTCTGATTGTGCATTGGAGTCACCTGGGGACCCAGAGATGGGATCCAGGGTTCTAAATGAGCTCTAAGATTCCTTTCATGGTTTAGATTTAAAGTGCTGATAGTGGCTTCCTTATGGAATCACATATTTCGCTCAGGACATAGGAGAACATCATGGCCCATACAAATTGAGCTAATATTCTACCTGCAAACCGGTTTGCTGGTATGGGTGGGCTCTAAATAAATTTAATTCATCTCAACAGTGACTTGGTGGATGTCTTCCATGTGCCGATCTCTAAGCATGCCTGGGGTAAAGCACTGTGTCTCGCACATGGCAGGTGCTCCATACATATTTATTGAATAAACGATTAGATAAATGTATCTGATATTGCACTGAGCCATGCGGAAAAGTAGACGGGGGAGAAAAGATGGGACAAGATAACAAAGATATCTCTGTATTTTCTCTCTCATAGGAGAAAGACTACAACAGGATATTCGCACATGAGAAGATAGGAAGTGCAAGGGAGCGGCTTTTGGTTTGAGTTTTCATTTGAGCAGCGGGATATCGTGGGCTCTGAATGGGAAGGCAAAAGGCGGAGTCTGAATTGTTCACTCCCCAGCCCAGTGGATTCTGGCTTTCGGTTCCTCAGAGGCATTTGCCTTCCATTTCGTAAGGACAACCAAGGAAACACTGGGTGGTCAGGGGTAGGGACTCTGAGGTTCCCTGGGAAATTCAAACTGCTTGGAACCAGAGCCTCCGGGTTCTCTGCTTTGCCAGGAAGATGAAGGTTTTGGCCAAGAACCTCCACAGAGTGTCCGTAGCTACCGGGTTTTACAGCCTGGCGTGGGGCTGGATCTCTGTGTGCTGCCTGTGTTAACCTAGGCAATGACCACCATGGGTCTGAGAGCCAGGACAAAATCAGTTCCACCATCTCTCCCCAACTTATTCTAACAATCCAGGACTGGATGTCTGGAATTGCTCCTCATCTAATGAACACATGTTAAGGAGTCTAGTGGGCACAATCAATCCCTTTCCAGAGCTAAGGGGCCAATTGTAGAAGGTACAGTGTCAGGGTCTAAGATTGGATTTAAACGTTTTGCAGATTCCAGGAAGAAAGGAAGGGAAAGGGCTATTGATTGCTCCTATTATGGTCCAGACCCTCTGCTAGATGCGAATATCCATCACCATGTGCCCCAGTTCTGAGGCCAATATGACTATGGGCACAGAGAGGTGAAATCACTTTCCCAAGATCATGTTCAAAGGAGCAGGCATGCAAATGCAAAGCTTGTACTCTTGGTTGCAATGTCCCCTTGTCTTCTGTGCTGATTCCAGTGAGGTGGAAGCACTTCAAAGAAAGAACAGGGCTGAAGGCTGCCCTTGTGTTTTTTTGCATTGCCCAGCACAAGTTTGGATATTGATTAGGTTCCCAGTAAACACCTGCTAAAGAGAGCAAAGATCTATTTGATATGTAAAATAGTATCTATGGATACTACTTTTGACTTCTTTGTTTGATACTTTGATACACTTGTGGCAATCTTAGCTTACAGCAGGATTTAGCTAAACTGTCCTAGAACTAGAAATCTGGTCTTCTAGAAAGGCTTTAAAATGTCAACCAATAACATTCTGGTAATTTAGCAGAACTGTAGGGATCTGCCTGCCATCTATAAGACCCTGTTGGAGATTTGGGGCCAGGGTTCATTCTCAAGGCACTTAATGTTGAAGCTTCAGATATAGAAGAGATCCCAATCCCTAATATGTAAAGTAGAAAGAAAGTGAACACAGTTGGCTTTTGGCCAAAACGTGGGAGATATCCATGTTTGGTAAGTTTGGGGGGGGTCCTTTTTTTTTTTTAAGATTTTATTTCTTAATCAGAGAGAGAGAGAGAGATTGAGAACACAAGCAGGAGGAAATGTAGTCAGAGGGAGAAGCAGGCTCCCCTCTGAGCAAGGAACCCAATGGGGGACTCCCAGGATCCTGGGATTCTGACTCAAGTCACAGGCAGACACTCAACTGACTGAGCCACCCAGCTGTCCTGAGAGAGAGGGTCTCACTGAAGAAGCAGGGAAGGCACGGTCAGAAAGGCGGGAGAAGAGCCATGCTTGTGCTTAGTTCTGGAGTATAAAAAAGGGACAAATGTTGCTGAGAGGAAGAAAGAGAGAGTACACCCTTGTTTGATTGGTTCATGCATGGACCAGAAATGTGCACCCTATCCCTAAAACACTGATTATATTATGGCCCTGCTTCGAATTCTTCCATGGTCTACAATGTCTTCCTGAGGAAGCAGACTGCCCCTGAGGCTGGCTCAGCCTGGTTCCTGCTGCCTTCTCCTGGTTTATTGCTCTGGGCCCTTTTCCTCGATGCCTACCATCCACACAGGTTTGGGGATCTTGGGCAAATCTCCTTCAAAACCCACATCAATTTCCACCAGGATTGTTCGTGTACAAACTCATATCTCTTGGTAGACAGTGAGCTTCTAGAAGGCAGAGCCTGGGTCTCCTTACATTTTCCTTCCTCTGTGTCAAGATTTGCAATCTGTCCTTAATGTATGAATGAATGAGTGAAAGAATGAATAGATAAACCACCAGCCTAGAAATTCCAAAAGGTTAGGGCTGATAAAACAGGACACCTCTGTATGTTGACAGAGTACCAGGGGTGCCTACCTGGATCTGTTCTGTAATGTGGACAAACTTAGCTCTCTTTGTCCCTAAGACAAATGCCCGTGATGACCTTATCTGTCTTTCCACAGCATTTCTGTAAATGAGACAGCTGAGGATAGCCATGGCTTAGTGAAGAGAAGGGCTGGAGGCAGACAAATTAGGATTGTCTTGTCCCTTAGAGCCGGACTGTCATAATCTATGAAATCGGGATGACACCATCTCCCTTCTCATCTTCAGCCAACAGTGAGTGAGTGTTATGAAGCTAGATGCTGGGGTGGCAAAGGCATAAGAAACTCATTTTACCCTTCAGCTGCTCCCAAATCTTGGATGGAGTTCATAGGATTGTTGTGCAGATGAATGTCAAACTGAAAATAATAGGGATGCCTGGGTGGCTCAGTCGGTGAAGTGTCTGACTCTTGATTTCAGCTTGAGCTGTGATCCTGGGGTCGTGAGATCGAGCCCAACACTGGGCGCCACGCTTAGCATGGAATCTGCTTGAGAGTCCCTCTCTCCCTCTGCCCCTCTCCCTGCTTGTGCTCTCCACTCCCCTGGCCCTGCCATCTCTTTAAAATAAATAAATAAATAAATCTTCAAAAACCAACTGAAAATAGTAGTAACAACTCTTTACTGAGTACTGATGGTGAGCGGGGCAGTGCTCAGGGAGAAGCACCTTCATAAATGATCTCACCCAAGGCCTATAGGAACTTGGAGAGGAAGGCATCATTGGCGACTTCATTTTGCAGATGAGGGAAGTAAGGCTCAGAGAGAGGTTGGGTAATGGGACCGAGGTTTGGCCTGCACCCCAGGGCTGGGGCTTGCTCTCAAATGCTTTGGGGAGCAGTGCAGGTTGGCTGTTGTAGTTTGTGTTCAATGATGCCAGAGCCCAGATGTCCTGATTTTAACTGGGGCTATTAGACTCTGGGGATTGAAGCAATGTATTAGACTTAACCCCTAGTTTCTTTGCAAATTTTTATCTTTAAAGTCTTAAGCCTTCTCTCCTGTGTGATGTGTCCCCTTGTCAGTTTTCCCCAGTCCTGCTGAACTGCCCAGCATGGTTCCACTGCCCCATCCACTCCACTACCTCTGTATTTAGAGAGGGAAATGGAAACAATTGTTCCTAGTGGTGACCCCAAGACAGGAACAGAAAGGGTTTGGGGAGTGCAGAAGTGGAAACAAGTTCCCGAACAAAAGCTTGATCTGTTAGACTTGCTGGCTGGAGTTGCAAATATTTAAGTAGAAGGGACTCAGAGTTTGAATCTTGTTTGTATCTGGGGACGTCTCTTTTCCTATTAAAAGGGCTGGCACCCAAGGATCTTGGGCAAGCTGTGCAGGAGGCTGGGACCACTAGAAATGAGGCAGGCCATCCACTTTCCCAAACTTCTGCTGATGAATGGGGCAGGCAGGTGGGGGAGGAGAAGGGGAGGAATGGCTTGGGTGTGAGCAGGGACTGGTTGGGGAGCAAAGGGGGCTGCTGATGTAGAATGCCTGGCGCAGAGCAGGTAGTTCAGGCTCTGGTTTTGGGTAACAAATGTATAGTTTAAGGAGGTGGGAGGTCTTGTGTGACTAAGAGGCTCCTAAGGCAGGTAGAACTTGGGAAGCCATGGGGGTGGGGGTGGGGAGGGATACGGGGTAGGAGGAGGGGTTAACATTAAATTAATCTTACATCTACTCTGGCCAGGCATTGTGCTGCCCAGTCCTGCAATCAAACCCCAGCCTCAGAGGCAGGTGCCATCATTCCCCCATGACAATGGCAGCCCCTGAGTCTCAAGAGGTTTCATACTTATCCCAGATCATACAGCCAAGTGGTAAGTGGGACTTCAAAGTCTAGAAGTTACCAGTACAACAGGTTGCACCAATACATGTGTCAATACATACAGGGAGTTCTGGAGCTCAGAGGAGAGGTGCCCAGGATCACTGTAAATGCATGGTCCTCCTCTGAGAGTGTTTTCTTCCCCTTGTCTGCCCAAGAGCACCTACTTATCCTTGAAAAGTCAGTTGAAGCTTTGAAACTTCTGCCTTGAAATTTTTTATTTCATCGCTAGGTAGATTCAGGTGGGAGCTCTCCTGTCCATAATTCAGACGTGACCCTTACTTACCGTATTTATGTATTAATCATCTGTTTCTGTGTGTCTTCTGCTCCCAAGACCGTGAGGCTCACCAGAGCAGGGCAGAGTGGGTATCTCTGCATCTTCAGTATGTGCCACAGAGAAATCATTGCTAATGGTGGCTAATAGCCCTTGAGCACACACCATGTGCTAAGAAATTTGAGCGTGGCATCTCATTTTTGTGGGAGGTGGCCAAATACTTTATTTTATTTTTCTTGAAAGGCAGATTTATTAGAACATGTTACTATCTTGGATGCTTTGGGTCTCTTTTCCCAGGCACATGGAATCCCTTTCAATATGCATTTTATTTAAGTATTATATTTAAATGAAAGCTTTCATGAATTATATTTTTTTCTGCTCATTTTCTATCCAGAAAAAAAATTTGAATCTTTATTGGTAGCATAATTGAGATCCAAAAAAGCTGCATATATTTAGTGCATATGATTTGATGAATTTAGATATAATGTATCACCCGTGGTACTAATCACCACAATCAGATAGCATCTCATTTAATCATCACACAGCTTAATGAGATAGATATTTCTAATGTTTGCTGTGGTGGTGCATAGAAACACAGAGATTGTAGTGGTTTAAGAAAGAACAAGCTCCTTTGTTGCTCACATGAAGTCCACAAGAAATTCCTGAGTGGGAGGTTGGGGGGCACTGTCGTGGATGGTACTGGCACCCTACTCCATGTCCCTTCCCCAAGAGCTGACTCCCTTTTCCTGAAAACTGACTTCTGCTGAATAGTGTGAGGAGGGCAGAAAGGGCATCTTTGCCTGGGACGGAGATGACAGCTCCCACCTCTTGGGGTGCTGGGGGTGGTCTGCTGTTGATGACAGGTACAGAGGACACCATCCCTCTCCTTCCTGCTTGGGGTGGAACCAGCTGGGGGAGGGGTTCCTTCATGCCCCAGAGCTCCCTGGGGGCACATCAGGCCAAGGTTAGTCCCCTGCTGAAACCATATTCTTGCTTAACTCCTCTCCCTGGCCTGGCTTTTGCTTCCCCACTCCCTTTCCTGAGACCCTTCTTCCAAAGCTCACATTCACTCCTGGCCCCATCTCAGGCCTTGCTCAAGACATCTCAGCTCCCTGCTGCACACAGTTAATCAGAGATTCGGCTGACAAGGCTCTGTGTTCAACTCAGAGCTTCCCAGGTCCCCCCTGGGCTCATCCTCCTGCCAACAGCCTGGCCAGAGGGAGCAAGGGGGGATGGCAAAGGAGGGCGTTTGAGTCCCGTCTGGAAGTGATACCCTTGTCTCCTTCCCACACTCGGTTTGCCAATCCTTAAGTCACGGCCATGCCAGGTACATGGCGCCGTGTACCTGCCCTCCATGGCGAGGGGGTTGTGACTGCTGTCCAGCTGTGTGCCAGGAGAAGAGGAGAATGAGTTTGTGGCCAGCTAAGCCTGTTCGGTCATGAGACCTCCTCTTGAAGGTGAGACACTGGGGTTTTGAGGTTGTAGGGAAGAGGGTCACAAAGTCAAGATTGCAAACACAGTCTGATGCCAGAATCAGTGCCCCCTGACTGCACACCATGCAGTGAAAGTGCTCCGAAAGTCTCAGTGATGGAAGATGCTGTGGTGCCTGAGTGTGGCAGGTGCCTTGGCTCTGGGTTGCCCAGGCAGGGCGCTCTGTCACCAGTGCACCGAGCCCACACTGGCTTGGCTGAGGATCCCTCATTTGAATTAAAGTAAACCATATATATATATATATATACACACACACACACACATACACACACACATTTTTAAAGATTTTATTTATTTATTTGACACACACAGAGAGAGAGAGAGATCACAAGAAGGCAGAGAGGCAGGCAGAGAGGGGGGGGGGGAAGCAGGCTCCCTGCTGAGCAGAGAGCCTGATGCGGAGCTCGATCCCAGGACCCTAAGATCATGACCTGAGCTGAAGGCAGAAGCTTTAACCCACTGAGCCCCCAGGAGCCCCTAAAGTAAATTATATTGACATGCCCCTCTTCTACTTCTTTCCAGGGACCGCTTGAGCCAAGCGTTTTCAGATTTCAAAGTTGAAGGCACAAGACCCCTATAAAGATGACAGTGAGAGCTTTCACATGGCGCCATGTACCTGCCCTCCAAGGCTCTATGATCTCTGTGGGGACTTTCCTGAAGCTCAAACCTCAGGCCCCGTATCTCTCTCCCATGCTAGCCTCCTGGTGGCTCACTCCACTGCAGCCAAAGTAACTTTTTTCTGAGTGACCAAGCAGAGGGTTTCCAGAATGCCTGGGTTCTCATCCTGTTTCTATCACTTCATGGCTGTGTGATTTTGAACAAGTGGCTTACCCTGTGTGCCAGTTTGAAGCTTCAGAATGGGGTAATACTGCCTGCCTGTGCATGTATTAGCCTTATATATGTTTGCCTTTATTATTCATATGCTTTGCTAAGACTCATCCCAGCTCAGGCTGAACTGTAGGCAGGACTCTCTCCAGTCCTCACAGCCTTACGCTCCCTATAGGCTTCAAGCTCACTGTTGCATTGGCGGCGGAGCTTTCCTGAACCCCCAGGTTAGGATAGGCTCCTCTAATCTCTGGCAAGACTGGGATTAGTGTAAAACGGGTGAGGTATTCGCTTTGGGTGCAAAATATAAGGGATGTCCCCCAACCCCAAGATAAATAATATTCTCATTCAATATTTTAAAATACCAAAATTAATGCAAAATATTTGAGATAAATAATCAAGATAAATAATGATATTCTAATTCGGTATTTTAAAATATCAAAATTAATGCAAAAAAATCCATGATGAACAAAATAACAAATCTTAACTCAAGACTTATTCCGTGCTGAGGCAAGTTATTGCCTGAGGCCAGAGGGAAAATTTGCGCTCCTGGCTTTAGTGGAAGCAAACTCTCTATCATATTTTCAGCATCTCTGTCTTAGCTTATCTTGCTGTCATTAGACAGATTGCCACATTCGGCAATTTCTCATGACCAAGTGGCAAACTTAAATGATTTCTGAATTAACTTAAGCTGAAGTAAAATGACAATAAATTTTGTTTTGAAATAAAAAAAAAAATAGGGACACCTGCGTGGCTCAGTCCATTAAGGTCTGACTTTTGATTTCACTCAGATCATGATTTCAGGGTCCTCGTGTTGAGCTCTGTGCCTGGGGTGGAGCCTACTTGAGATTCTCTCTCCTCTCCCTCTGCCTCCTCTCGATTCCCTTCCTGCTCATGCGCAAGTGCTCTCTCTCTCTCTAAAAAAAGAAAGGAAAAAAAAATACTTAAACATAAAATGATGTGAGTTTTAATACACTTACTTATAAGTTTTTCAATGTTTTCAAGTACTTAAATGCTCTGGGGGGGGAAATAACTATGAAAATACATGAAAACATGTATATGATGTACACTGAGGTACATATTTCCTTCTTTAGACTCCCACAGGGTTTGTCACGGCACTGATATATGTTTAAATTTTGGATATTTTGTTTATCATGCATGTTTTTGCCCTAATTTTGATTTGAAAAATGTTCCCTTAAGGTCTCTTTTTGCCTTTTTTTTTTTTTTTTTTTTTTTTGCACTCTGGGTGAGTGCCTCACTCGCCTCCTCTTAATCCTGGCCCTCTTCTTTGCTGGCCTTGATCGCATCTGCAATGAGAGTTGTGTCACTACCTTTCGGATTCACCTGCACTTAAACTCCCCGAGGGCAGGGAGAAGGCCCACTTTGCTCTCCACCATGGTCCCCATGCTTTCACTCTGCCTGTCCCCCTCAGGTATGCAAAAAACGTTTGCTGGACAGGTAAGGGAAGAGATTTCTTAAAGGGGTGACTCTCTATCTGGTTTGTAGTTTCAGCTCGTTTCTTCACTCTGCCTAATGAGGTAAGCATTTATGGAACACCTCTTGTGGTCCAGTGGCTTCTGTGCAGCTACGGAGATGTTGAAGACAAGGTCTTTGCTCTCAGAGAGGTTGGCTGGGGATGAAGACTGTCCTGCAAGCCAGTTGAGTTTCCCAGGAGAAGTGCTGATAGAGGTCATGGTGGGGAGCTGTGAGAATATAGAAAAGGGGTCCAAGCTCACCCTGGAGGCTCAGGGAAAGGTCAGCTCAGAGATGATATCTGAGACATATCATGGAGGAGGAGGAAGGGGTAGACAGGGGGACAAGGAGAGAAGCAGAGTGTTGGGCAGAGAGCACAGCATGTGCAAAGGCCCAGGGACAGGAAATAGCATCCTATATCTCTTTGTGGGAGCTCCTAGATGTTCGGTCCTCTTGGAGCATGGAACAAAGTGCTAGAGATCAGCTAGGACAGCCTTATAGAAACGGGTGAGGTGGATTCCCACAGTCCAAGGTGCCAGCATCTTTAGCATTTCTCTGGGTGGTTGGCCGATGTCATTGCTTCCCCTGAAGGGGATAAAACAGGATTCAACAGATTGTTCTGGTGAATGCATGCCCACTTGTTTTCTCAGTGGTTAAACACATGACCAGATATCTGGGAGTAGCAGGGAGTCATCTGTTCTGCAGAATTGAAAGTCTCGGGCTGAAGCTCAGTGGAAGCCTGGTTATAATACCCCTCCCCAGCCCCAGAGTCAACTATAGCCTATTCAGCACGTGTTCCCTCACGTCTTTGATATGTACCCAGGGTTGTCACCTGCCACTGGGACTGTTACTCACACCAAGTAGGGGTTTAATAGCATGTATTTCTCTCTTAAAGTAATCTCAGCCAGGCCCTAACACCAGATATAATGCTGTTACTGGCCAGGGGCACGTCTGTTAGAATTCTCTGGTCCAAAGTCACAGTTGAAAGAGTGGATACCACCCCTTTGCCAAACAATTGTCTGTCCCTGGCCATGGGCTCGGAGAGCTTATCTCAAGGGCCCGGTGGAGCTTCCTGTCATAACTTTGCACAGGGTGTGGGCTTATCTTTCGGGAGCCTTTGGAGTTTTGAGTTGACTTGCAAACCCTTCATTCGCGGCCCATTTCATCCTGAGATGAGCATCGTCACTCACAGGGAGATGAAAAGTGCCCTGCCCAAGTTGTTAATGTTTGTACTATCAGCTCCTTAAGTCTGTATGAGAAAGACATTTGTGGTGGCATTTGACCCCAAAGGGGAATCTGGGCCATGTAATGGTAATTCTGGCACTTTCCTCTGCATCTGCTGAGCACCAGTTTCTTAAGGCAGCAGCTCCTCCACCAATAATCTGGTTTCAGCTATCAGAACTAGACAGAAGACATCCTAAGCACAGTCTACCAGGGAGGTGAGATTTGGCCATTGCAGCCAGGCAAAGACAAATCCAGTTTGTAGAGGAGAAATAAGTCTTTCTCTTTTTATCCAGGGTCACCCTCCTCTAAATGCAGAGGTATCTGGTTCTGGTTTTATTCTGTTGACCCTTGGTGGTTACTTCATCACCCTGAGAGTTAGTTTCTTCCTGAGTGGAATGGGAATCATGCACCAACCATTTGGGCTCAGCAATGATAGCACATGCAGACAGCCCTGTATGCAACAGATGCTTGGACTGGGGTTGGCAGCTTCTGTGCATGCCCCTCTGGTCTGTGCACTAGTCTCAGAGACTTCGGTAGAGACCAGGAGAGGCATGCAGCCAGCACAGAGGAAGTTAGGTGCTCATATTCTAATTGCAAATATCAGGCTCCAATATTGGGTCCTTCTCATGAGATTTTCTTTCTTTTTCCAACAGATCACACTTTCACATGTGTGATTTATTTCACATATATTGTTAAATAGTTTAAATACTCATTTCTTTTGTTTTCTGGAACTCTGGGGGTAAGAAAGGGTAAATTTATTCAGTCTCAGGTTAGCCTCTGACTCACAGACTCTATCCAGCCTTGTGTGAGGCCACCTTGGCACTGGAATCTACCAGCCAGAGTTCTTGACTGCTAATGAGTTACCCTCTTACTCCATCTCTTATGGCGGGCACCCATCCCTCCCCTCTTAGGGTTGACAATGAGGTGGTCTGTACATCCTGTTCTTAGTGCCTGGTAAGCTTGGGCAAATTCTTTCATGCCCTTCATTTTGCCTTCTGTAAAATGAAGAGCTTATAGTATTTTTTCAAAGTCCCTTTTGCTTTTATTTGGTCATCTTCTTCTGTTTGTATACACTGGTCTAGCTAGCCATTGTTCACAGATGAATGCTAGGTGAGTCTCAGGCCTATATTCATATTGTTCATCTAAATTTCTCCCCATTCCCCACTAACTCAGCACCCTACTTCTTTGCCTTTCTTTCAAGATGATTATTTATAGGAGTTAAGATGTTTTTGTTGGGCTCAAAATTAGTGTTGGCTTTTACAAATGGTGTTATGTTGGGATAATTTATTTATTTTACCTCTCTGGACCTCAGTCTCTTCATCTACAAAATGGAAAGCATCTATAGACAAAACAAAACAAAACAAAACAAAACAAAACAAAAACAAATGAGTTTGGCCCCTTTCAGTAAAACTTTAATGATGGACTTTGGACTTTGAATTGTATATGATTTTTGCATGTCACAAAATAATATTATTTTTTTAACTTTTTTTTTTAACCATTTAAAAATGTAAAAACAATGGGAATGTGCGTGGCTCTGTCAATTAGGTGTCCAGTTCTTGATTTTGGCCCTGGTCATGATTTCAGGGTCATGGGATGGAGCCCTGCATTAGGATCCACCCTGGATGGGGAGTCCGCTTGAGATTCTGTCTCTCCTTCTGCTCCTCCCCCTGCGCACACATCTGCTCTCTCTCAAGCCCTGCCTTTCTCTCTAACATAAATAAATAAATAAATAAATAAATAAATCTTTTCTTTTTTTTCTTTAAGTGTAAAAACCATTTTTAGCTTGTGGGCTGTGCCAAAACAGGTTTGGGCCAGATTGGCCTGTGGACTATAGTTTGCTACCCCTATTCCAGTCTTTTCCTCCTTCTATTAGCTCTGCCTTCAGTGCTGCAGAATCTGATCCTGTCCTTGGAGAATCCCTTGAAGAAAAGGCCAGAAGCACTGTTCTAGGCTCTGTTCACATGGCTCTGGTCACTCCTGGGTAACTGTATGGGGACAATTGTGTTTGGGGATTTCTTCCCTTCAAGTCTTAGCTCATATCTGGCTATTCAGTGTCACGTCTGGTAATTATGTGAGCATTTGGCCTCTTCGTACAACCTCATGTATGTTGGTCCCCTGCACATCGAGAAGCAAATTTATAAAGTGAGGGGACTCTTAGGATGACTGCTAGACCTATAAAAGTTCATGTTTCTGAAGAAAAGCTCGCATGGATGGTGTATATACACATTACCCAAAGTCATATCTACCCCCTTCCTGTCCTATACACCCCTAAAGCATGGAACTTAATGGTTTGAGAAATTAAAAAAGAAAAGAAAAGAAAAAGATGGAGAGGAGAAGGGGGTTGGGGGAAATTGGAGGGGAAGACAAACCATGAGAGACTGTGGACTCTGAAATATAATCTGAAGGTTTGGGAGGGACCGGCGGGTGGTGTGGGAGGTTGGGTGAGCTTGGTTGTGAGTATTAAGGAGGGCACATATTGCATGGAGCACTGGGTGTGATGCATAAATAATGAATTCTGTAACACTGAAAAGAAAATAAAAAAATAAATAAAAATTAAAATAAAAAGAGCAAATCTTATTTCAGTATTAAAACGTAACCTCCCAAGAAGATTCCATCATTGATATTATCTCCTTACTGTCCTGGGATGTGTGAGGGCAAGACACTGCCTATGCCTTTCCAGGGCAGGAGGGGAACACAAAGGGCTCAGGCCCAGACAAGGTGTCATTATCATTTCCTCCAGGAATTTTTCTTGGCACTTGAAGGCACGGGATTGACAGGGACAAAGAACTCATGGCCCAGCTGGCAAAATCCAACTAAGGTCATTGGTGGGATGACCTTGCCTTGGATCAGCTCTACAGCAGGACCTGGGAAGAAAAAATAAGTGCCTTCCTGTGCTCAGGGCATCTGATTCCTCACTGGCATCTATGGAATTACACTTAGGGCATTTCCAGGTGGGCAGGGTTGTCCCCTTTTCCAGTCTGCATTGCATTATCTAAAACCAGCATGACCAACTGTCCTGGTTTGCCCAGGACTGGGCAGAAAGTTCCCTGAAAAAACTCAGGAAGTTCAGGGCAAACCGGGACAAGTTGGTCACCCTATATCATGCCTTGGGTATAACAAAGCTGATAGTACCCTTGAAAGGCTGTCAATAATCCTTTATGCTGGGCCTCTAGAACACGTATTCACAACTTTTGTAAAGACCAGTTAGTAAGTACTTCAGGTTTTGTGAGCATAGGGTCTCTGTTGCAATCACTTAACTCAGTCATGGTGTGTGGAAAATAGTCACAGTCAATATATTCATAGATGAGCATGACCACATCTCAATAAAATGCTGCCCATAAATATGAGCTGGATTTGGTCCCTTGGCTATACTTTGCCAACCCTTGCTATAGAAGGTATTTATTTTTTTGACTCCACCCTCAATATCACATGCATGCAACCTCTGTAACCTTGTGTAGGAAACAAGATACCCTGGCGGTTATGGAGGGTTCAGATTTTGGAGTTACACTCAGCTCCGATCTTGGCTTTGCTATCTGCTTGTTGAGTGACCTTGAACAGGGCTTCACATCTCGTATCCTTGGTTTTCTCTCTATAAACAAGATATAGTAAAAAATGGCATCTGCCTTCCCAGACTGAAGGGGAGGGGACACAGATCCCAGTTCTCTGTGGGAGAGAAGACGTGGACCTGGAGACATGACAGAGACTTCCAGTACTCAGGCACTTCACACCCAGCTCTGAGCTAGTTGCTGGAGATACAGCACTCAATAACATGACACACGGCTCTTATCCTCATGGGATTTACAATCTGGTGGAATATATAGACAGGTAAATAGGCAACTGCCATGATAGGTTTAAATTCTAGGTAATGGGAGGGCAAGAGAGGAGGCAGTGGCTTCAACCTTTTTTCTGTTCAATGAAAATTTCATTGAGAAAAATACATCTCTTAAACTACCTTGAGAGATGTGAGAAGAGCCATTGGTGGGTGGCTGCTGGGGTCTGATGGCCACAGCTGTTTTCTCCTTGGCTGTGAGCCTGGGTGGGGCTGTTTGCCGCAGGGGTGTGGGCTCAGGATGTGTGTGGAGGTGTGTTTGTATGTCTCTCAGTGGGTAATTTGTGGGTGTGTGGCTGTCTGATGACAGATGAAGGGCGGCTCTGATGTAACAAGAGACATGTTTGCATCTGGGGGTTGAAGAAACACAAAACTTTGGGGGCTGGACGGGTCTTTGAGATGGTCTGGTCTGGTTCCTCGTCCTCTTTTCCTCCTGTTGCAGGCAGCTAAGTGGAGGACTGATCCTAAGCCTTTTAGCTGGTCGATCTCTTGACTTGTCACCCAAACATGCTGCCCAGCTAAGACCAACTAGATTCTTTATTATCATTATTATTTTTAAAAGATTTTATTTATTTGTCAGAGAGAGAGCATGAGAGAGCACAAGCAGGGGGAGCAGCAGAGGAAGAGGGAGAAGCAGGTTCCCTACGGAGCAGGGATCCTGATGAGAGACTCAATCCCAGAACCGTAGGTTCATGACCAGAGCTGAAGGCCCAGGCTTAACTGACTGAGCCTCCCAGCTGCCCCAGGCCAACTAGATTCTGAGTGAACTCAGCAGTTGCGTTCAGAGGTCACTTGCTGGTCTCTCTCATTTCTGGGTGACAGAGGAGGCAGGGTGACCAGGGAGAAGGTAGGGGTGCACAGGCATGGCTATGAACAAGGCACAGGGCCAGGGCCTGCTCTCAGGAAGGGCTAGCTGAATTTGAACCTGCATTATAGTTCATGGAAAGCCATTTCAAAACCTGCCATTTAAAAACTTCAATTCACATACAATTCTTCCGTTTTCATTTCAATGAATGAAAACCCGATTTAAAAAATAAATTTTATTATGTTATGTTAGTCACCATACAGTACATCATTATGAAAGCCCAAATTTAAAACTGCATAAGCTAGGGACGTGATTTAACAGGAGATGCTATTGTGTATCAAGATGCCCTAATGGGCTTATAGTACAAGTTGGTCCGGGGAAATCTTGGAGGAATTTCAGAAGGTGGAAAGGACCTTTGCCGAGGGTCAAGTCTGTTGTGTCAAAAAAGGCATGCAGGTTTTTGGTCACTGTCCTTGTATGTCCACTGAGAAGGCATGATGATCAGCGACACCCCAGCCTCTTCATGCCCTACCCGTTGTGCAGCATACGCAGGACGTTCTGAGTCCGAAGTCATTTTCTCTGCCCGGCATGATGTCTGATTCAGTCCCGCAGTGTGGGAACCTCACCTCTCAGACAAGGTGGTGCCAGGAATGAAGCCCTTGATACGTGCCTGGCAGAGGCTGGTTTGTGTTTCCATCCAAGCGATGTCACCCAGGGTGAGTTCTGAAGTCAGCCAAGTCCAAGAGGTGGCTAAGCTGCTTTGAAAATGCTTTATCAAAAATATTTTTAATAGATGAGTAATGCATAACTGTTGTTGAAAAAGGAAAACAAAACACCCATACAATGTACTGGAAGATAAAAATCACCATTCAAGGACAACCACTTCTAAGATTTTAGAGTGTGTACTTCCAGACTCTTTTCCTATCTGTAGTGTGAATGTACTTTTGAAATGAAAGAGACATCATGATATAAAGCTCTGGGAAACTGAGCCAATGGCCAAGCCTCCCTGAACTTAGTTTTTTGTTCACTTGGTTTTAGTTTTTGGTTTTAACAAAACAGGAGTGATGACACCCAGAAGGTTATTATCCCCTCTCAGGGCCCTGCCACTGTGCTGTGGAAGGCCAAGGGACATGACAATATAATGTGACTTCTGGTGGAGCTCAGCCTTCAAACCATCCCAGCCCAGGCACCAGTCACGTGCTTGAGAAAGTCCACAAGTGATTCTTGTCCCCAGTCTTTGGAATCATCCTCAGCTATGGGAGTCCTCCCAGATGAGGCTCCATGCACAGTAGGGCAGAGAAAAGCTGTCCCTGCCATGGCCTGTCCCAGTTCCTGCCCCACGGAAGCAGGGAGCCTAATAAAAATGGTTGCCGACTACATTTTACATGCGGAGGGGTCTATTTTGCGGCCAGAGAGTCAATAGCTAGAATATCATATGATTCCACTTGAGAAGCACTTCAGAGAAATCGCTCACCTGTGCGAGGGATTTGCTCCTCTCCACTTTGTCAGGGAAATCGTTTCTGGCTTTCCCCTCCTCTCTTTTCTGACTCTTCTGTCTTGCTTGCTCAACCTTACAAGCCCTTGACACCTTTCCAATGAGAAAAAGCCCTTCTCTTATCACCACCATTTTGGTGACCTAGCAATCCTTTCTTGACCTATCAGTTCCATTCTTGAAAGGACTTCCCGTACTTCCCACTTTGACCAGGCAGAGTCTGGGTTAGGCTGTTGGATGTTCTCTGTGAGCCTCATCACAAAACTCCACCCAAAGTCCACTTCATTCCACGGGCTTCTTCTCAACTCACTGAAATTCTCCTCTCTCTCTGCTTGCAGGTTGCTCCTATCTCCCCTGCTATCTCCTTCCCCAGTGGGTCGTCTTTCACAGTTTCCTTCTCTTCTCAGGCTATGCATGGATGGTCTCCTTTCCCCATCATTGTGGGGATGAGACCTGCATCCAACTCTTCAGTGGGGGATTTCCTGCTAAGATCCAGGCCTAAAATTTAACCTGCCCATCAAATATCTCCATGCAGGGGCACCTGGGTGGCTCAGTGCGCTAAAGCCTCTGCCTTCACCTCAGGTCATGATCCCAAGGTCCTGGGATGGAGCCCCGCATTGAGCTTTCTGCTCAGCAGGGAGCCTGCTTCTCCCTCTCCCTCTGCCTGTCTCTCTGCCTGCTTGCCATCTCTGTCTGTCAAGTGAATAAATAAATAAAAAAAAAATCTCCATGCATCTTGATGCTTCAAACTTCCTGAGCAACTTCTGTGATCCTTTTATGGAAGTATTGGTAGTCAGTGAAACCTCAGCTCCTGAAATCAGACAGATCCAGTCTCAAACAATGACCAGCCACCTAAAAGAGGTGTGTCATTGAGAAGGTAACTTCACTTCCCCAAACATCAATTTTTCCTTCTGTAAAATGAGGATAATGATGTCTTTACCTCATAGATCATGAAAATGTTGTAGTTGTTTAGAATGTAACTTGTTATGAATAGTAATCTTAAAATTCATCATCATCATCATCATCATCATCATCATCCAGGCTTATTTTATAACATTTGGAAAATTCTGGTAAGTGTCAAGGCTAAGTAGTGCTAATGTGCAAGTATGTTTCCATTTGTCTTGTATGTGTGTGTGTGTGTGTGTTGAAGAAACAGGGATCTCAATGGCTTTGCTGTTTCCCCAGCCTCTTCAGATAGAAGGTTTGGTGTCATCCTTTACTTTCTCTCTCATAAATTCACACAATAAGTCATTCATTTCTGCTGAGTATAGCTTCAGATTTCCCTCAGAGGCAATGTCCCTCCTTCTGCACTGTCACCCTCACCATTTTCCTGAGCTTTCACTTTTCAGGCTTTTTCCCCACTTTTAATTCTAAATTCACATGGCCCATTTCCTCAAATTACAAAGGTAAATGTGCCAGCCCCTCCTGAAAATACCTCTACAGCTTTCCTTTGCTGCTGGGGCGGACCAGCTCCTTTGTTTCCAGCCTCCTCTCGTGTCTCACCCATACCCACCCCGTCACGTCTCCTGGAATATCTGTGCCCGTGTTCCTTCTGCTTCAAATATTTGTCCAGCTTGGTTGGATGGGAAAATTCCTGCTCATCCATTACAGAACACATTAAAGGACTCATCCACTTTAGCCAAATGCCAGCTCCTTAGGGAGCCCTCCCTTTTCCATTTCCCTAAACCCCATCCCTCAGCCTTTGTTGCTTCTCCCCCTAAGGACCCCAACTTTCATTGCTTTGTTCCCACCACGGTTAGAGCCCTGACCCCGTGGTTCGGTAATGTATCGGGTTGTTTGCTCTCTGTCAATGCCTCATGAGAATGTCATCTTCAGTACCTGGAAGGCACACAGGGGCTGTTCAGTAAATATTTGTTGACTAGATGGATGGAGGGATGGCGTGGTGTGGTGTATGGAAGAGAGCAAAGTGTTCTATGGAAGAATACCTGAACTCATGATTTTGTTTCTCCATTGTTTTACCTGCACAGCTTTGAGCACATGATGTCTTGGAGACTTGTGTGTATGTGTGTGTGTGTGTGTGTGTTTTGTAGGTTTTTGTTGTTTGATTTTTGTATTTCTTTTTCTTTCTTTCTTTCTTTTTTTTTTTTTTCGTTAGCAGGTTGGTTGAGAAGCTCCAATGAGATCATGGAAAGCAAAATGCTTTGGGAAATAAAAATGACATTCTATGTAAGCATTCTTTATACAGTTATTATTAACTGAAAACTAAGTAGCAGGTGAGTTTCCATCTGGTCTTGCTCGATTGCTATGGTCTCTGGATAGGATCTTGACTGAGGATGGGTAGTCTCCTGTCTCATCCCAGGAGCTGGGTGCATTCAGGCAAACCTTCGCCCAGTTCCCTTCTGGTTATGTTTGCATATTTCTGGCCACGCCCACCTCTCTGTGTTTGTTGGGAGGCCCAGATGAGATAATGCATGTTAAACATCCGTTGCGGTTACAATGTCTGGAAAAGGCTCTGGAGCTTCCCAAATGCATGGTGCTTCCTCCAGGGAGCCTGACAGTCTCCTGGGAGGCCCATGTTCTTGGCTCCTGCCTGAGATTTCTAGTCCCAACCCTAGAGTCTCGTTTGATTGATGATATGTCTTCTGTTTGCTAATGAAAGTGCAGGCTAGTTCCTGCTTTTGATTCCATCCCTGTGCTGGGCTGACTTGAGACCTAGACTTAACCTGCCTGAGGAGTTTGCTGTTGAATTAACATTTACCCCATATCCAGGAGGGGAAAATTCTACTTTCCTACTTACTAATGTGCTCATAGATTCCATTTCCAAGAAGCTTTTTCTAAGCTCCCACAGAGGGTGAGACCATGGCATCTCTTCTGATCTCGTATCTTTGTTCATTAACTTTGTAATCCTACCACAGTTATCATGATATTGATGTATTTATTTTCAGTCTCTCTCCTGGGTGATGTCTGGTTCATGAATATTTTCCTTCTACCAGCACATTACCAGGCACATAGAAAATGTCAGTAAATATTCGTTAAGCAAGGAAGCAAAAGAATGTTCTAAACTGTTCAGTCCCCTGTACATGCATTGTCCACTTCTCTGTTTTTAAAATTTTATTTATTTATTTGTCAGAGAGAGGTAGAGACAGAGAGACAGAGCAAAAGCAGGGGGAGCAGCAGGCAGAGGGAGAAACAGCATCCCTGCTGAGCAAGGAGCCCAACATGGTATTTGATCCCCAGACCCCAGGACTGTGACCTGAGCTGAAGGCAGACACTTAGCTGACTAAGCCACCCAGTCTTTGCCCATTTCTATATTGATATGTTCATTTCTGTGTTTAGCCAGCCAGGAATGTTCTCTCTCTCTCTCTCCCATATATATACATGCACAAACACACCTATTAAGTTATACCTTTTAAGTGAAGTAATGCACTTAATAGGCCAGGATCCCAGTAGCAGGCCCAGGAAAAGCACTTAGCAGGGTAGTAGCACTGCTGCGTGTCTATAGTACTGACCCTCTAATCTGCAGTCCTATATCACTTGTGCACACACAGCCCCTGTCTTCTTTCTTGGAGATAGAATGGAATTTATGGAGTCATGTGATGGGTGTTTTTAATCATCATTGTCACCAGAAGAAAAGCTAGTGATTCAGAGAGAAGAAGAAGCTCTGTCCCTTATGCCTTATCCTGTGCTTGTCTGGTGAGCAGGTGCAGAGCTGGTCAGATAAATGACAAGCAAGACAGGACAGAACCCTGGGCTTATGGATCTTTAAGTCTGACTCTGTAAGAACCAATGCACTGTGGTAAGTACCCACATCAGTTCTGCAGTCAGACAGAGGTGGCTTACACCTTGAACTGTGTCACTGCCCCTCATCATCCTAAGGAGCCTAGAGACTTTACGTAAACTAGTTAAGTCTTGATTTCGACATGCCTAAAAATGGGAGAAAAGGTACCCAACGTCCCTGGGTGGGTGTGGCCTGGAGTACCATGGGGTAAGGGCTGGAACAATGCCGGTTTCCTATTATTAGTAGCCTTCTCCACCTACCCAAAGAAAGATGTGCTCCATTTCCTCTCCCATCTCAGCGCAGGAGGAGGAAAGATTTCCCTAACAATCCCCCAAGCCTCCTTCCTCTCTCCAGCACTCTGTGGGGGCTCCCGTCTTCCCTGACATCCCGCGCGCGTCAGTGAGCGCAGCAGGGAGAAATCAGTGTGCGTGAGCCTAATTGAGACGAGTCTGTTGGCAGCGGCCCTGCATGCAGGTGCCTTAATAGAACTGCCAAATGGCTTCTGAGGTTTAACGATCCTCCCTGGGGTAATCTAGGCCAGCATCGATTGGCATCTTTGGGAGTTGCCCCTCGCTGCCTAACCAGCCACCTGTCGCTCAGAACCCCAATAAAGTCTCTGCCACACACCCAGCATGGAGATGGGAAGGTGTCGATATTGGTGTTTGATGAGGAGAGTTATTGCTTTCGAAGGGCTCCAGCTAGGGGACTGGAGGTGCGACAGAGAAGGGAACCCTGCTGTGATTAAATATTCATTGAACAGTCACGCCATTAGTGTCAGAAAGTGGCAGCAATGCCACATAAAATAAAATGGGCACAGAGGCTCCAGCAGGTACCCAGGGGATCACGGTTTCCTCCTGCCCCCTGTCCCCACCCCTTTCATCAGATGAATATATTTCTCCCTGAACTAAAATATTCTTGCTGTCTGAAGCAACTTTTCCAAAGGCTAACTCCTGACTTTTCAAATTATATCCAAGTGACAGCTGCAGGCTCTTTGTGTTCCAATAAGCTGAGCTCACAGTAGGCAGGGGGCTGACCGAGGGAAGAGGCAGTGCTGAGGTTTCCTGGGAGCAGAGGGCCTGGGCTGGGCCCAACCTTGCCGTGTGGCTTCCATTCTGCTACCGCCCTCTTGTCCAAACCTCCCCCTTGCTAAGGTCTCTGTGGTCTTCCACATGGCATGGCATCCTTCTGCCCTCTCCCAAGCTCTGAGCATTTGGCTCCAAGGTCCCAGAGTCTGGAAATCCCCTCGTCTAAGGCTTCTGGGACAGGAATCCCACCTGTTTCTGCTTCTAGCTCTCTGCTGCATGTTTCCCTTCTTTCTCTTCTGATGCTCCATTCTGATGCTCCCTGTAAATTCTGTACTTGTCTTAATTCTCTTCTCTGACTTGGCTCCAAGCATTCTCCCTGGATTTATCTGCTGGGTTGTAATCAGTAATTATAGTACATAGAGCAACCTGTGCATGTGTGAGCTCATGTGGAAAAAGGGAGCTTGTGGATATGGTTACTGTAAGGTTCTTGAGATGGGGAGATTATCCTGGATTATTGTTTGGGCCTCCATGAATCATAGGGTCCTCATAAGAAGGAGGCAGGAGTGTTAGGGTCTGACAAAAATCCACGTGACAGCAGAGAGAGAGGGACACACAGAGATTGGATAATGCTTCACTGCAGGATTTGAAGACAGAGGATGTGGCCATGAGCCAAAGAATGCAAGGCAGCCTCTACAAAGTGGGAAGGTGAAGAAGCAGAGGGCATTCTTCCCTAGAGTCTAGAAGGAGCCCAGTCCCACTGAGGCTTTGCTTTAAGCCTAGTGAATCCCATTTTGGATTTCTAATCTTCAGAAATTTAAGATAATAAGTTTTGGTGGTTTTAAGCCCGTACATGTGTTGTAATTTGTTCTATCAGCAATAGGTACCTAATACCATGATCTCCATAAGGAAAAAAGAGCATGGTTTGGGGGTAATTAGAAAACTAACTGACTCCTGGTTCAATCATATTTACTCCTTCTTCCTTATAAATTTGACTCAAAGCATTAAGTGACCGTTCATTTACTGTGTGCCAGGCCCGGTGGTATCTGCTGATACACTACAGCCTGTCCTCAAAGACACAGTCTCTAGAAGGGGTGTAAGTGTATGAGAAAACCTATTGTGGTTCTTATGGAGAGCTCAGAGCTCACCAGGATTACAATACAGAGCTTCTGAGTATAGACCAAGAGAAATCTACACAGGGGATTGTGGAGGTTCAAGGGAAAGTGGACCATTCTCCAGGGTGGTGAGGACACTTCACAGAGGGTAAGTTTTGAGCCATGTTTTGAAGGAGCAGGGGTGTAGGCCCAAGGGGTAATGGCAGATGGGTGTTCGCATGCAGAAGAAGCCCTTTGAGAAGAGGCACAGGGGCATCCCAGAGCCTGAGGTCAGTGGCGGACTTTGAGTAGTTGCGTGTGGATGGAAGATTCAAGCCCATGGCGGGAAAATAAACCTGAGGGGGAGAGAGGGGACAAATCATGGAAGAGCAGACCATGGGTTTCCAAGTGAAGGAATTCAGACTTAAAAAAAAAAAAAAAAAAAAAACAAAAAAAACACTTTCTCAAGAGAATGAGAAGACAAGCCATAGGGTGGGAGAAAATATTTGAAAAATACCTATCTGATAAATGGTTGTATCCAAAATATATAAAAAGCTCTTAAAATGTAACAATAAGAAAGCAAATAGCCTGATTAAAAATGTGCTAAAGATTTGTGCCCAAAGAAGATGTACAGAAGACAAATTAGCATACGAAAAGATGCTTCACATTGTGTGTCTTCAGGGAGTTGCTCATTAGAACAACAATGAGGTACTAGTACTACCTATTAGGACAGTCAAAATCCACAACACTGAGCTCACCAAATGCTAGGGAGGATGGTGAGGAGGTGGGGCAACAGGAACTCTCATCCACTGCTGGTGGGAATGCAAAATGATACAGCTACTTTGGAAGACAGTTTGGCAGCTCCTTACAAAACTAAATATACTCTTGCTATATGATCCAGCTACTGTGCTCCTTAGTATTTATGCAGGGGAGTTGAAAATTTATGTCCACACAAAAAACCTGGACAGGGATGTGTTTAGTAGCTTTATCCATTATTACCAAAACTTGGAAGCAACCAAGATGTCCTTCAATAGATGGATGAATAAAAAGGCTGTGGTCCATCCAGACAATGGAACATTATTCAGTGCTTAAAAAGAAATGAGCCATTAAGTTCATCAAAAAGACATGGAAATTTACATTATCAAGTGAAAGAAACCAATCTCAAAAGGCCACATTCTGTATGATTCCAACTATATGACCTTCTGAGAGGCAAAGCTATGAAGAAAATAAGAAAATCAGTGGTTTCAAGGAGTTACGAGGTAAGGGTGGAGGTGAACAGACAGAGCACAGAAGAGTTTTAGGGCAGTGGATCTGTTCTATATGGAATTTTAATAGGGGGTAGTATCATAATAATTTTTCAAAATCCATAGAATGAACAACACCAAGAGTGAACCCTGATGTAAACGATGGGCTTTTGGTGATAATGTTGTGTCAGTGCATGTTCATCTGTTGTGACTAATATCCCCTCTGGTGTGGGACATTAACAATAGGGAGGCTATGCGTGACTGGGACAGGGGTATATGAAAACTGTACCTGCCTCTCAACCATGCTGTGAACCTTAATGTGCTTTGAAAAAAATGAAGTCTATTTTTTTAAAATTTTATTACCTTCTAAGTGCCAGGACATGCACCAAGTTGTCACATCATCTCATAGACTATTGGGTGAGAGAATGCGTTATTAACCTCATTTGACAGATAAAGAAATTGAGTTTAGCATATGTAAGCAGCTTGTCTAAAGTTTAAGAGGTAGCATATATTTTCCCCACGGTCTGGAAGAGGAAACAAGGCCTAGAGACGGTCCATCAGTTGTCCTGGGTCACACAGCTATCAAGTGGTGGAGCCAAAATTCGCGTCTAGTTTCTGAACCCAGAAAACGTCAAAGTGTTTCTCCTGAAATTTGGCCCGAGATTATTCTAACATGTTTTTCCCTCCATTCCATGAGGGGAGGATTTCAGATGATGGAGTGGCTGAACAATGGGAAACCCACCCACTCAGTATTTCTGAGGATTTTAGGATCCCAGATTCGTCCCATTGCATTTCAAGTGTGCAATTGTTCCTCTCCTCCAGTAAAGTGAGTAAGGTCAGGCCTAATGTGCTGGTTTCAAGCTTAGGCCCCCAGAGGCCTGGTATGCTTCCATTCATTCTTTGTGCACAGTTCGGCTTCCTTGTGTTCACAAGGTTTTGCTCTATTAACTTGCTTGGCCTAGCCTGCTGAAGGAAAGGGACCATATAGAGCAGGAGACGCACGGATGAGAATCAAGACACGGTGAAGCATCAGCCACCCTAATCTGATGGTCACCCGCAGCCGACTGTAAACCCACGAGGAAGCTTGGTGGAGGTGAGAAGAACCACCACACTGAGCCCAGTCAAAGTCAATGACTTCATGGTCAGAGGTTTAGGTCACAATGTTTTGGGAGGCTTGTTTCACAGCATAGTTAATGTATGCATAAGGTCTCAATAAATATTCATTGAATGAAGGAAGGAAAAAAGACCCCATCCATCCTGAATGTGACAGCCAAGTATTCTTGCCTCTTCATGGCAGGGAGGACATGGTGCTAGCCAGTAGAGTACGCTGGTTGGGAAATTTCTAGAAGAGGACATGGAGGTTCTGAGAGGCACCTTGCCCAGGGTGACAGTTATGGGATGATGGAGCTAGGACCCAGACCTCAGAGCTGGCTCCAAAGCCCATGCTTGCACCCATAATTGCTTATTTTGTATATTTGCAGCCCTGACAGAGGGAAAAAATAAGCACGAGGTGGAGGTCCAGGCCTAATCCATAAACCTCCTACAAGAGTGAGTGCTTCAGCTTCATTTCACAAACGCTGACACCAAATGTTTCGTGGCCAGTCTGTGATGAGCGGTGGTGATGCTGGTGGTTCATGGAAGAAATCCCCGTTTGACCATCAGACACTAATCATGCAGAAGAGGCAAAAGCATACTTGGAGGTAACAGTCAAGAGAGTGGTGCTTTTGGGGCTGCTTCTATCTTTCTCACAAGTGCTTGAAACAAGTGGGAGGTCATAGACGGTTACTGGATAAGAGAATCGCTGTTCAAGGCAGACATTGCAGGCTATACACCTGCAGCTCATGGTCCAAACACCACCAGTCGGAAATTTGTTGTCTGGCTCTTCATTGTTCTGAGCCTTCTGCCTAATCAAGGAAAGAGAAATAGCTCCAGATATGGTGGTTCCTGACACTCTATTTCAGGCTAGCATTGGTGATGGATTGAACCAGCTTCAGGATTCTTAAAGAACCCAGGGAGCATTTAATGGGATGGTTGAGACTAGCCACCACCCTCCAGAGTAGAATTCTGTCAGCTCAGGATAACTTGGCACTTTCAATGTTTCCAAGAGGTCTGTTGGGCACTCAGCCCCATCTTTACATACGCATGCTATTAGCGCTTTGTAATTATTACTGAATAGAACCTTACCGGATACAGCATTTATAAGCAAGGTGTATAGGGGAGGAAATAATCACGAGTTACAGAGATGGGGAAACTGTATGGTCATGCTTACGTGGATAACGCAGGAGCTCATCCTATGAAAATTTACATCCTTTTTTACCTTTTTCCCTTTCATTTCTACTGGTTTATGCCTCCTGTTGGCATCTGCCTCTCTACCGACAGTTTCTACTTCTTTCCCTGCTAAATGTTAACATAAGAAGTAAACCTCGCCACTCCCATGCATCCGTGGGAAGAGAATGCCCTTTTGGCTAGTGTTACCTAGTTTTACTCTATTATGGAAGAGGCTGGTGGGGGGAGTTACCTCTGGGACAGCCCACCCAATGTCTCTATCATAATTATAGCTGCCACTTACATTGTTGAAAGTATGTTATATATTTGACTTGAGTTCAATCTCATCATGTCTTCATGAGGAAAGGACGATCATTGCCCTCATTTGATAGATGTGGGAATGAGGTAGAGGGAGCTTGATTTATTCAAAGGGACACGGCTTGTAAGTGGCAAAGCTGGGATTTGAACCCTGGCAACCCATATCCCACATTACCTTCTAAAGTTGGAGTTAATTATGCTAATAAGGCCACCAATGAGCCAGCCCATATTCAGTTACTCAGTCTAAGCCACTGCAGCTCCTTTTTTTTTGTCACCCAGTATATGTGAAGGCCAACAGTAAGCCAGCCCATATTCAGTTACCCAGTCTGAGCCTCCCTCACTGTTTTTTTGCCACCTAGTAAACGTTGTCAAGTACACAGTGTAAAATGTTTCCAAATTAGAGTCCTTCTCTGTTCTCTCTCTGACAGCCTGGTGTCAACACTCCCTAGCTCCAGGAATAGCTCTTTAGCAATTGCGAAAATATTCTTTCCCTCCCTCCTCTGCTGGCTGGTTTCCAAGTGTTAGGTTGTGGGTCTGGGAGTCTACACACTGTGAACCTGTGGGATAAGACACAATTTGGAGCCTCAAAGGAAGCTGCTCTTGGCAGTTGGACCCAGAAGGGAGCAAAGTCATGTGGCTTGTGTCTCTGTCTCTGTGGATTTTCCTCCTACAGAGAGACATAAGTATTTACTCAGGGTCTTTCCTCCGGTGCTCAGAAAAGTCTCTTGTACAAAAGTCAGTGATGTTATCCAAAGCTGAAGCTGAAATCCTTGTGTGGGTTTGCCCCATAAAGGGAAATCTCTGAGCTTCGAAGACAGACAGACGTGATTTCTTCTCCCAGTGCTGCTTTCTTACTAACTGCACTAACCTAAGGCAGTTACATAGCTGTAGGGCCTCAGTTTCCTCATTTGTAAAGTAGGAGAAGTGGGTTTTTTTTTTTAAAAATACAGAGTTCCCCAAAGCGGATGTCAGGTATCACACACTTCTATCAGACTGAGAGCTGATTGCAGAGTAGCAATACTTTCTCCATCCTCTCTTTGAGGGTCTCCAGATGTCTATTGTTTCTGCACTCAAATCTAGAGACTGTCTTTACCATTTGGGTAGTTGTCCCCATAGAAGTGACTCGTGTGAAATTGGGTCTAGATAAACATGTGTTGGATTCATCTCCTGCTACAGGTGTTTCTTGTGTGCCTAGAATTGTCATAACTTTTGGGGGTAGTGCTGGGTGACCATAAAGTGGGAGACAATGTCATGTATACCAAGTTTGTCCTCTGATGGAGATATACATAAAGGAAATAGTAAGAAAAGTGGAAAAAATTGGTAGAAAATGAATGTTTTGGAAATGATGTGAATTGTGTAAAGAAGTGATAGCTGTGATCTTCCCACTTGGAAGGGTGCCCATCCCACAATAGGGAACTGGATCTAGTTAAACACGTGTTATAATTTGAAGTGTCTTGTATGTCGTCTCTGTGTTTGCCTTGCTGAACTGACCAGTCCTATTTAGCAGAAATATAATGAAGGCCACACATGCAACTTTAGATTTTCTAGCAGCCTCATGTAAAAAAGGTGTAAAGAAACACATGAAATTATTTTTTAAAAAGATTTTATTTATTTACCTGAGAGAGAGAGAGACAGAGAGAGAACAAGTGCACAGGTGGGGGGAGGGGCAGAAGGAGAGAGAGAAGCAGACTCCCTTCTGAGCAGGAAGCCCAATGCAGGGCTAGATGCCAGGACGCAGGATCTTGACCTGAGCCGAAGGCAGATGCTTGACCGACTGAGCCACCCAGGTGCCCCTCATGAAATTACTTACAATTTATTTCATTAAAGCCAGTATATTAACAATATTATCAGTTCAACTCGTTATCAATGTAGAAAATTACTAGTGTGATATTTTACATATTTTTTCCCATACGAAGTCTTCAAAACATGCTGTGTATTGATAGAGCACATCTCAGTTTCAACTAGTCTCATTTCAAGTACTCGTAACTGCCCATGGCAAGTGACTCCATGTTGGATAGTGGAGTGTTGGATGCTGAGTCCTTTGGGGCAAGAGACCTATCTTTTCTTCTTCTTTAAGATTTACTTATTTATTTGGCGGGGAGAGGCAGAAGGAGAGGGAGAGAGACAATCTCAAGCAGACTCCCCATTCAGCACAAAGCCTGATGTGGGGCTTGATCCCACCACTCTGCTATCACAGCCCTAGCTGAAATCAAGGGTCAGACAGAGCCATCCGGCTGCCCCTTGTCTTCTTTGTATCTCCACTCTACTCATCCTTGTGCTTAGGGCATGCCCTATGCTGACTCAGCATCCAGCCTTCTATTGCATGGATTTGAGTTCCATTTCACACTTTTGCTCAAGCAGCTTACTTCCACCTTCTCCTACCACAGTGATGTAAGTGACACTCTCTTCCTTTGCCCATTGGCCCTCACTTGTCCCCCTGAGCCTCTTGTTGGCACCTTCCTGTTGCTGGAATCAGTAAGAAACTCTTTCCACGATGCACCAGGTAATTACCCAATCCAATGCTGATGTGCCTTCGGGGTGTCCCAACAGACAGCCTTTGGTCCCAGACATCCCACTAATGAGCAGACACTGAGGGATTGGAACCAGTTAAAAGGAGGCAGCAGAGAGTAAGAAAAGGTTGACAGGGCTGGATTTATGTGAAGAGGTTGGGAAAGATGGACTTGGTGATGCACAGAGAAGACTGAGCCACGTGAGGTGTTCATACTGTAGCAGACACATGAAAGGAATGTGCTGAGGACAGGGACCAATTATTCTCATTAGCCGTGAAGCAGGGGCTTGATCTCTGGCAGGACAACTGAAATTATGGAGATAAAATTCAGCTATTAAATTGAAGAGAAGAAAGAAGAGGACTATGACATCAAACACACTTCTGTTCAAACCCTGTCCGCTTACAAAACTTAAGACCTTGAGTATATTATTTAATCTCTCTGGGCCTTGGTTTTACCATATCTTAAGTGGGACTAAAGTTTCAACATTAAAGGTGATCTCGACTATTCAATCCTGTAGAATATATATCCCCCAGGGCTGTGCTTGGCATTAAAGATGGCATTCTCTTTCAGCCCCTTAGCATTCCATGAGGGGGTCACTGTGTGGTGGTTAGCAGGGGCTAAGGACTCTCACACCCTAACTATAGCACTCAGTTCTGTATTTGGGCAACTTGTAGAACTTAGAGGAGAGAGAAGATCTCTGGATGTCCTTGTTTGTCTTGGAAAACGGTTGACTCATTTCCAAAATTAGAACATAATTCACTTGGTAAGTGCTCTAAGACCAGGTAAGAAAAGTTCAAAAGCAGGAAGTCCAAAATGGGAGAAATAAATTCTGGCTGGGAAGGCACAGGGTGACAGCAGACACTTTTTCATATGCTAGTTATTGAATTCTTCAGGTAGCTACTGTTAATTCCCCCTGCCACTTCTTTTAACTAGATGAGAAAATGAGCTCAGAGAGAGTATTATATAACCTACCCAAAGACATGCAGTCAAATTACAGTAATCAGAATCCAAATTCAGATCGGACTCTGCTATCCAAGCTCTGGTTTACCATACTGTTTCCACCAGGGTTACCAAACATTGATCAGGTTCTGCTGTACACGAGACTCCAACCAAGGAACTGGAGGGATGTAATCCATTTTAGGAAGAGAATCTTTCCTTCTGATGTTCTACTCCCTCTCCCCAAGTCTTTGGCTGGATTTGTAATTCTCACGAAATCAGACTGTCTGGTTTCAGTGTTTCCCAAATGTCTGGGGAGAATACTGCTAATGGTATGAGGCTGTGAGAAAGTTGTTCTCTTTTTGATTCTCTTCCATTCTTTCTGGGGAGATGCTCAGTTTGGTGCTATTCCTTTTGACTTTTCCAACATTTGTTCCATTCTTTCTGAAGGAAGAGAGAGGAGGGCTCCAGAGCAGAGCTTGGGTGAACAATGTGGTCTACCTGCAATTTAATACCATTGTGATATGATCTCCCTGATATGAGGAAGTGGTGATGCAACATGGGGGCTTAAGTGGGTAGGAGAAGAATACATAGTATTTTCTATTTAGGGAAACTGATACTGGTTTTCTATTTATGTAACAGTATAGTTTCCATGTATGGTAAATTAAAAGGGATTGGATTAAATATCTGAAGCCAATGGTGGTGTGTGCCATTCACAGACCTGTCAAAATTGCTCCAGAAATATATAAAGCTTGGGAAACACTGATCCATGCCCATATTGTTCATTTATGGCAGAGATCAGAACACAAGTGAGAAGTCCCTCATTTGCCTACAAACGTCCCTGTTCAGATTTACTTTGGAGCAAGACCTGCATGGGACTTTGGGGCTTGAGCAATAATTCTGCCCTCAGGGAAGTCACTTGCCTTCTCAGAACTTTGTTTCTGCTGAATTACATTGATCTCTGGGGTTCTGCAGTAGTTTCCAAATTTCTGTGGGGATATCTGCACCCGCCACCCTGCTTTTGCTCCTTGAACTCAATAATTTTTAGTGGGAAGCCTCATGATCTGGGTTTGGGAGCTGGTTTCAGGAATTAGGAATGGTGGGGACCATGGCAAAGGTCACCACTCATTCAGGCTCATTAGCATTCTCTCTTATCTGAGTGACGGCTCCAACTTCCCCACAGAATTGGGTAAAGGGATGGCTCTTTTCAACAAATATATTGCTGAGCCCTTTGTTGAATGGTGTGGGATTTGACCCCTCAGACAGCCCACTTTATGCAGCATGGATCTGAACTTAAGGTCTGATTTTATTTTACCAATGGCTTTAGCTCTCTTAGTGACTTCCAGAATACAAGGACAATGTTGGTCCAATTTGTCCTGTGAATGGACATTAAATAGTGAATAATATTTGGTCAATTTTCCAACTCTTTTCAGTATTTAAGCAAAGCTAATTAGAAATTTTAATTATAACTTTTTAGCCTGGGACCCACAGGGATATATATATATATATATATATATATATATATATATATATATGGATATATATATATACACATTATATATATATAAAATAGATCTAGATCTAGATCTATAATATATAATATATATCTATATCTTATCTTATATTTAAGACCTTATATTATCACAGCCTTATAGGGACTGATCAATTTTATTTATTTATTTTCAGCGTAACAGAGTTCATTGTTTATGCACCACACCCAGTGCTCCATGCAATACGTGCCCTCCATAATACCCACCACATGGATCCCCCAAACTCCCACCCCCTGCCTGTTCAAAACCCTCAGGTTGTTTCTCAGAGTCCATAGTCTCTCATGGTTCATCTCCCCTTCCAATTTCCCTCAACTCCCTTTTCTTCTCCATCTCCCCATGTCCTCCATGTTATTTGTTATGCTCCACAAATAAGTGAAACCATATGATAATTGACTCTCTCTGCTTGACTTATTTCACTTAGCGTGATCTCTTCCAGTCCCGTCCATGTTGATACAAAAGTTTGGTATTCATCCTTTCTGAGTCAACAAAACAAAGGGGCAACCCACAGAATGGGAGAAGATATTTGCAAATGACAGTACAGACAAAAGGTTGGTATCCAGGATCTATAAAGAACTTCTCAAACTCAACACACACAAAACAGATAATCATGTCAAAAAAACTGGGCAGAAGACATGAACAGACACTTCTCCAATGAAGACATACAAATGGCTATCAGACACATGAAAAAATGTTCATCATCACTAGCCATCAGGGATATTCAAATTAAAACCACATTGAGATACCACCTTACACCGGTCAGAATGGCCAAAATTAGCAGGGCAGGAAACAACATGTGTTGGAGAGGATGTGGAGAAAGGGGAACCCTCTTACACTGTGGATGGGAATGCAAGTTGGTGCAGCCACTTTGGAGAACAGTGTGGAGATTCCTCAAGAAATTAAAAATAGAGCTTCCCTATGACCTTGCAATTGCACTACTGGGTATTTACCCCAAAGATACAGATGTAGTGAAAAGAAGGGCCATCTGTATCCCAATGTATAGCAGCAATGGCCATGGTTGCCAAACTGTGGAAAGAACCAAGATGCCCTTCAACAGACAAATGGATAAGGGACTGATCAACTTTTACCCTAATGGAAAGATGGTAAACATTTTAGGCTTTGCAGACCATACGTACAACTTGAGTATGGTCATATGGAGGCAACCACTGGCAATGGAATGAATGAGCTTGCCACTGCTCCTGTAGGACTTTATTTATGAAATCAGGTGATGGGTTTGATTTGGCCACCAGGCCAGTATGCCAAACCCTGCTTGAAAATGTATTTATTTTTTTACCCTTTCTTCTATACCACATGCCCCCACACACCCTCAGTTACTTTGTTTGGGAAGCAAGATAGCCTGGTGGTTAAGGAAGGCTCAGATGGGGATAAGACTCTTCTGTGCAGTCCTATCCATTGTTTTGTAAATCATACAGTGGATAAAAAATATGCATTCCTTTCAGGACTCAGGAATTAAAGGAGACACACATGTCACATGGTTGATACATGTTAAGTGCTCATTACATATCTATTTGCAACTCTCACCTCTATTGTAATCCCTAATGTGCCATAGAACCAGAATGACAGTCTCCTTCTTTGCTCACACTCACAAAGTCCTCACAGAACAGCTTTTTCTACTCCCCCCACAAGCCTGGGCTGGGCCAACATAATTTCCTCAGGTGCAATGTGTGGCTGTTCTTGGCTTTCTGGCCTGTTGGGCTCCTCTGAGTCTTGGGTGTGGAGAAAACCAAGCAGCCTCTTCCAGGAATTCAGTGAAAAAGAATTTCTAGGCAAATTGCCTAAAATCTACACTATGTTCTTAGAAAGCAGCTGTTGTATCTGTTAAGAGTTGACTATGTGAGACCATTGGCAGGAGTTTTTTTGTTTTGTTTTGTTTGTTTGTTTTGTTTTGTTTTAGGACTGACTCTGAGACACTTGGCTCCAAAGGCTTTAGGTGACAACACCACCACCACCTCCATAGCCAAGGACCAATACCACTACAAGACAATCCGGGAAGGATGGTGTGCTCCAGAGATTTGGCAGCTGTCCTGACAGTGTCTTCACCTGCTCTCTGCAGATTTGGGCCCCATTAACTCTTCCCAGTCCAAGACAAAACACAGAAGAAGAGGGACAGAAGACAACAGAACATCAGCAGGTGACTTGGGTTTCCTTCTAGGGCTGTGTCACAAAAAGACCCTGTGCTAGCCAGGCTGACTTCTATTTCCTCTGTTGGTACAAGACCTCTACCAAGCTTGCTATCTTTGAGTCTTTGAAAGTTAGAGCTGACATGGATTTTGAAAATACCTTAGTCTAACTCTTGTTTTCCACCATAGCAGGCTGAGCGAGGTCCAGAGAGAATATGGCAGTTGCCTCAAACTATGCAGATCTCATGCTAAAGTCAGGTCTTCTGAATTTCCCATTTTGAGGCCATTGTCACAGTGAGTTACATGAATTTCTGCTTGAGAGTTTTCCAAGGCTTTAAGTAGTGAATAACTTAGAAGGAATAATTCTCCTCTCTTACCTCATAATATAAATTATCAGCCAGTTCTCACAATATATGAATACACACACACATACACATAGGTATTTATGTATATATATGTATACCTATTTATAATTTAAATATTCATTCATTATTTATCCATTTCATAAATTTTGAGTGCCTTTTTTTTGTTTCTAGTGCTGTATTTAGAATCTATGTTGCATATATGTGTGTGTGTAATTGTGTGTGTGCGTGGATGCATGAGTGTGTTTTGGGGAGGGTATGGTATAATAGCAAGCAATTCAGTTTTGGCTCTTATGGATTTATAGATTCATGATTTCTGTGGGTCAGAAACTGGAGAAGGGCTCAGCTGGGTAGATATTTATGGCCTCCTACTGGATTGCAGGCTGATGTTAGCTGGAGCTTCATTCTTCTGAAGGCTTAACTGGGCTGAACATCTACCCTGGAGCTGAAAAATCCAGATCCAAGTTGATACTCTCAATCAAAGCACTGGCAAGTTGGTGCTGGCTGCTGGCCAGAGGCCTAGTGCTTCTCCATGAGGATGTTTGAGTGCCCTCATGGCACTGGTGGTTGGCTCTCCTCAGAGTGAGCAATTTGTGAACCCAAGCCAGAAGCTGCAATGCCTTTTATGATCTAACCTTGGGTGTCACACATCTTCACTTCTGCCATATTTAACTAGCTAGCCATGAATCAATGTGGGAGATGATTCACAGAAGCATGAATACTAGTATGTGAGGATCTTTGGCAGCCATATTGTAGAGTGGCTTCCATGTAATCTAAGTGGGAAACGTATGGGTAATTATTATTCTGTGTGATAAATCACGTGAAATAGGAAATATGGAGTGTAAGAGGGCAAAAGATAAGTATAAATAACCCACTCTGGAGTTGGGGGAGCATGACATTAGTGACATTCTGTTAACGACTTTTTGGAGAAATTGGAATTTAAGCTGAGGCATGACTGTAGAGCAGGAAATGGACAGGCTTGGGAGTAAGCATGTGGGAAGAGTGTCCCAAGCAGAAGGAAGAGCATTCCTTAGGTTGCAGCTTGAATGCCACTCCCTCCAAAACTCTAGTCCCAGGAGACATAAGATGAAAAAAAGGCTCATACTTAAATAAGTTGGCAAAATACAGTATACTTCAGATCTTAAGAAAGATTTATAGTTCTTTCTGACACACTCAAGGTTTGAGAAATTTTTCACCAAAGATAACTTAATAGTTCCACTCTCAACTTATTTGAACATGAGAAAAGGTAATGTTCTGTGGAGCACATTTTGAGAAAAGTTGCACTAGACATGCAGGTCAGTGCTTTCAGTGGTCACCAAAACCTTCTCAGTAATTTGGAGGACAAGGGAAGAAGCTATGTGGTTTCCCTACTTGAAGAGTAAGGAACAGAGAATTCATTCATTTATCCACTTTATTAGTGAACACCCTTTTGACTGTAAGAGATGAAATCTGATTCAAAGAGGCTTCAGCCAAAAATTGGAAATTATTATTTCACGTGATGAAAAGATCAAGAGTAGATATTCAGGCTTACCTGGATCCAGGTGTTCAAACCAGATCATCAGAAATCTGCATAGACCTTATTCTCAGCCAGAGTCTTTCCAGATGATGGCTAATGAGCCTACCAGCAATTTCGATTTACCATATGCCAGATGAGTAACCATGAACAAAAATGATGTCTAGTTGTTTCAGCAAAAGCCTGATGATGGACATTGATTGAGTTGGTGAGGTCATAGGCAAAGAGTATACAATATGACACATTGGCTTGATATGTGGCAGGTGATCCTTTGGAGCCAAGGGATTGAGGGCAGTCCTATCAGAAACTGTATGGATTTAGAGAGAGAGAAGAATGAGTCATTCTCCAAATGGTAGAGGACAATTCTTGGACAAAAGGATCCAGGTAAATAAAAACAAAGGGTGTCCATTTCCACCTTCATATATTAATTAATTGAACATTTATTAAGTTCAGTTTCTTGTTTAGTTACAGAGAATACAGAGATTGTTAATCCCTCCCTTCAAAGGGCATGGAATTATGGATACCAAAAGGTCACCAAGACTGGGTCACTAGATGTTGGCTTTATTTCTGTAGCCAGGCTTCCAATTCAAGAGTTCCAGGGCATGCCTCAGAAAAGCTACAAATGACCACCTGTCATATAGACAGAAATGGCAAATGCATTTCTTACAGGTGCCGAAGGTCTGTAATTATAATGGTGCTCTAACAAAGGCCATGCCAAGGGCAGAGAGGATAAGTCATTCATTCTACACCAGTGGTTCTCAACTATCTCTAACTATCATAATCATTTAGCAAGATTAAAAAAACAAATGCCAGAGGCCTAACTTACAGAATTTTATTTAATTGGCCTGGAATAGGGCTATTGGACATGGGTCTTTTTAAAAAGTCTTCTGGCCTATTGTGATATGCAGCCAGGACAGAGAACCATTGCTCTAAGTAGATCATCAGCTGCTTGAGAGCTGCTTCAAGGTGTGCTCTCCTCATCATTGACTCCTTAGCACCTAGCACAGGGCCTAGCATAAAGTGAGGGCTCACGAAATGCTTTTTGAATGAATGAATGAATGAATGAATGAGAGATTTCTGCAAGCAACAATCAAAACCTTGGTTTTTCCCTTTCCTCCTACATCCTGTGCATCTTGAAAATCAAGGGACACATTTTCTTTGAAGGGTATACAATATCTTCAAAGTGTGCAGGAATCTTGTGAATTTACACAGCACTGTAGTGAAGAAGGTTTTTTCCTTTTCCCCACTTAACTAACAGGGACTCAATCAGAGAGCACACAAATGATTTGCCTCGGGGCCTCAGAGAGGAATAATGATAGGTTTGTGGGGTCTCTGATGCAATTACAAGTAAGCTGATGGAAAGAGATTAAGGCTGCAATTTGGAAACATAAAAGGTTAATATAGGATAGATGTTTTGGACCTGAATTTGATTTCTGGGACAGCTGACCAGCGCTAGAGTCACATTACTTCCAATTCAGAAGTATTATTTGTGTCGACGCTGCCGGAGGCTCCTGTCAGACCCTGTCAGCTGTCCCTGCGCAAGCTGTTCCCCAGAAGCATCCAGTGAGATGTAGGTTATTCCAGTTCTTTCTAGATTAGCAGAAGCCACTGTATTAATGGTCCTGGTTTCATGAACTATTGGGTTTAGAAATAGGTTTTGTTGGATTACTCTTGAGAGAATGGCTGTGAACCCCAAGAGCAATCATTATGGCAAAAGCTGCTGGTCTCCAAACACTGGGGGGAAGGATGCTTCTGTTAGCCCTTCTCTGCTGCCTCACTTTGGTCCTTGGTGATTGTTCTCCATCCCCAGGTACCTGTTCTCATGCGCTCTGGAGCCAGACTTCCTGGTTTGTGCCCCAGCCCTGTTCCTAGCTTTGTGACCTTTATCAGCTCACGTTTCCTCTGTATCTCAATGTTCTCATCTGCGAAATGGGGGTAAAAATAGTACCTTAAAAAATTGCTATGAAGGATATATAAAAATTTTATACACATAAACACACAAATGAATATTCTCTTCTAAGGTATATACCTGTCTTAGAAGAGCACTAAGCACATTGTAGGTGGCCAGGAAACCTGAGCTATATTACATTGTGGATTTTTGCACATGACTACACACCATTCTTGACAATGTGCCCTGATGGACCTCCATCTTGTTATCCCCTCCCTGTCATATCTTAGAAAAGTCCCCTTGGCTAACTTGGCACACATCCACTGCCCTTGTTATCTTGGCTGTAAGACTCCTAGTCTTTGTGAAGGGAGACCTCTGGAGCTGAGCATGGCACACAAGACATGGACACTGGGGCAGCTCTGCCATGCTCCACACTTTAAAAATTTTTTATATATATATATATATATATATATATATATATATATATATATATCTGATTCTCCATCTCCCTCTGCCCTTCCCCTCCTGTTCATGCTTTCTCTCTGTCTCTAAAATATATATAAATATAAATATGTAAATAAATATATACAATATAAATTAATATAAATAAATTATATATATATACATATATATGTGTGTGTATATATATATATATATATATTTATGCCCCACTGAGTAGGCAGCCTGATGTTGGCTGGTCTCAAATGCCAGTACCCTGGGATCATGACCTGAGTAGAAGGCAGATGCTTAACCAATTGTGCCAATAGGCGCCCCAGTGCTCTATCCTTTATACACTGAGGTTACATGCTCTTCCTCAGGGGAAACATTTCTTGGGTGTGATGACTGGATTGGACCCTGATCACACATTCCATGCCCCACACCCGAGCCCAGGGATGTGGTCTCTAACCAAGCTCTTCCTCCTGTTGCCATATCTGTCCATCAGCCCTATTTCACCTGATTATCTCCCCTTTGTATATACTTCCCTTTTATTTCTGGTGCTTTACCCACAGCAGTGCTTGAAAAATTGCTTTTAAGTGCCTATCTTCATGGTCAGACCATAAGTTCCATGAGGGCAGGACCATGACTGTTCTTTTCAGCTTCATATTTCCCTTGCCATGCTCAGTGTGTGGTACATGAACTATCTATCATATTTATTAACCTTTGGATGGAGGCTGTGCTCAACCCTGACTATGCATCAGGTGCTGATAATGTGGTTAAAAGAAGGAAGAGCAAGGAAACTTAAAATTAGAGACTTGAAGTCATACATTATTAAAAGTTCATGCAATCATTGCAATTGGATATCAAGGATCCTGACTGAGTTAGGGATCTTTCAGAAGTAGTAAGGACCCTTAGAAGTTGTTCCTATTCTCCCAAAGGCCCTCAATATTCAAAGGTTTGGTAATTCACATAGGTTCCAAAACTCGAGTACATCTTGGGGATGCTCCTGTTCAATCTAGATCCACAATCTCATGGCATCTAGGGATCCTTGTTTCTTCTGACCCATTTCCAGCTCCTGGTCCTCACCCTCATAATCTACATTGAGCATATATTCATTCCTCCATCTTGATCTGATTCCTGTCATTGGCTTGTGTGTGTTCCCATCTCTGATCTTCATTAATGCCTGCAGGTATCTTCTTGTCCAAGACTCTGAGGTTGGTTGGCTTCCATTCCCAGTCATAGCATTGCTGGCTACATGTTCAAATCCATTCCTACATAGAGACTTGACATCCAGTTTACAGAGGAAACCATGAGAAGATGGCTACTTAACTCTCAAGAATGTATCTAGTACTTGGGAGTATTTAAGATCCCTTCCACTGAGGTTCTATACCAGAAGAGTAAAAAAAAAAAAAAATAGATAATCTATGTCACCTCGGTGTATCACTCATACCAAACACTCAGTGAAAATCCACTTTAAAGAGATATAATAGTTCACAGTTGGCATCAGGAAAATCCAAATCAAAACCACAATGAGATACCACATTACACGAGTCAGAAACAAGACAGGAAACAACAAATGTTGGCAAAGATGCAGAGAAAGGGGAGCCCTTTTATACTGCTGGTGGGAATGCAAGCTGGTACAGCCATTCTGAAAAATAGTATGGAGGTTCCTCAAGAAGTTAAAATAGAGCTATCCTAGGACCCAGCAATTGCACTACTAGGCATTTACCCCAAATCCAAAAGGACATCTGCACACTAATGTTTATAGCAGCAGTGTCTTATAATGGCAGAACTATAGAAAGAGCCCAAATTTCCATCAACAGATGAATGGATAAAGAAGTTATGGTATATATATATATATATATATATATATATATATATATATATATATATATTGCCTCCAAAAATTGAAATCTTGCCATTTGCAAAGACATCTGCACACTAATGTTTATAGCAGCAGTGTCTTATAATGGCAGAACTATAGAAAGAGCCCAAATTTCCATCAACAGATGAATGGATAAAGAAGTTATGGTATATATATATATATATATATATATATATATATATATATTGCCTCCAAAAATTGAAATCTTGCCATTTGCAATGACATGGGTGGAACTGGAGGGTATTATGCTGAGCAAAGTAAGTCAATCAGAGAAAGACAATTAAAGAAACTGAGGATTGCTGGACAGGAGATAGAGGGGAGATGGGGTAATTGGATGATGGGCATGAAGGAGGGCACGTGATGTGATGAACACTGATTGTTATATGCAACTAATGAATTACTGAACTCTACATCTGAAACTAATGATGTTCTATATGTTGACTAATTGAATTTAAATAAATAAAACATATTTTACAGTTGTAGAGAGCTTACACATTTTTTTTCACCCTTTGGTCCGTGCATGCAGTGGGCATTTACAGTCCCATGTCATGGATGAGGAAGACTGAGTCCCAGAGATACTGTACTGATGGATATACTCATGGTCAACAGAAATAGGAAGTGATGATATGTCAGCAGATAAACATAGATCTTCCATTTCCAAAGTTCATTCTCCTAACATGGTTTACACAGAAGCATTTGAAGAGGAGGGAGAGGGATTTGGGGAGGGGAAAGAATGACCCACTCTATGACTTCCTGAAAGTGTAAGAGACTCTTTAAAATATGGTATAGTTTTCCAAAAATTGATAACCATATAAATACCACATTTAAAAGCAGAACAAAGTCTGTAATAGCCTGAGGCCAGGAAGGTTGGCTCACGGGAAAAAAAAAATTCTTGCTCTTCTTTAATTATGCCATTACAAAAAAAAAAAAAAAAGAGGCATAAGCATATATTATTACACTTTTACCTATACTGGCAATTAAGATTGTAATCTGGATGACTACTAGAGCTTGTAATGAGATTATACTCTCCTATTAAAAGCATGATCCAGTAGTGTAATAAAGAACGTTTCAGTTCTACTTAGTATGCTGTTGGTCTTAGGGGGAGGCCCTCAAAGGCACTGAAAGGCATCTGCGGAGAGGAAGAGCCACACCAGAATGTTATGGTATTTGGAAGGCCCAGAGTATTTAGAATTAAAATGTTGCTTTTTGTATTTTTTTCTCCCAATTCCATTGTTCCGGGTTTGGAAATTTTTACTCCCTTTTTCCTTTCCTTTTTTTGGGAGTGTATTCCTAAAAGGAATGGCTGTAACTTCTACAAAGAACTACCAGAATCAGGAGACAAATGCATTAGAAAGGTCTGGGTAAATTCTCTAAGTACCGTTAAAGGAAAGATATCATCATTACTGCTATTTGCTGGGGAATGTCATCAAAAAGACTGACCCTGAACTGGACTCCTCACCCCTTCCCTGTCCTTGGAATGTGGGCTCTGCTTGCCTTTCCCACTCCCAGCTCCCAGAGGCTGCTCCAAGGATGCAGTCTTGAGACAGTGGTGTGCCGTTGAGACCATCTGCAAGGTGTATGTGGCTGTGCTCAGTTAGGGCCTTTGTTATTATCAAAACTGTCACCAACCTGGAGTGGCCTGTTGCTTTCTTCAGTCTCTTTCTGCCCTCCTACGAGTTCAGATTACACCGGGATGCTCCCAGGAGGGTTAGGGACCAACGTATTTTTCCAGGTTTATTTTAATCTTTATAGAATGTCAAATATCATTTTTTATTATTCTTTAACCTAAAGGCATCCAATTTTTGTCAAAATACACTGGTTTCAAAGCCTCATTGACATTGATCTTTTGTCTGAGAGACACTTCTCACTTTTTACTTGGATTTTCTATACAATGTCCGCAGAAAGGATTCTTTGGGGGACAAGTGACAATAAGCCTATCTCACACTGGCTGGCTAAAGAAAAAAAAGAAAAAGGTTTTTTTTTTTTTTTCTTTTTCTTTTTAAGTCTCTAAAAAGACACAACCAGTCTGAGGAAAACTATGTACAAGGCTCTCTTGGAAAGTCCTTTGAGTTTCTTTCTTCTGTTCCCTTTCTTTCGTCCTTTCCCTCTCTCTCTCAGCCTCTGTTTCTCTCTCTGAGTCTCTTGACTCTCTTCTTTCCTTCTTCCTTCCCTTTCTCTCTCCCTCTGAATCTCTCTCTTTCCTTCTGTCTCAGTCTCTCCTTTCTCTCTCCTGATTCTGTATCTCTCTTTGCCCATCTCTGTCTGTTTCTGTTTCTCCATGGGCTTTCCTTGGTGTTGTCTTCATTCCTAGGGCTCTTTCCCTAGGTTGCAGCTGGCTGGCTTACCTTTCTGTCTACCACCCTAAGTGTTCCACACAGAAAGCCAAACTTCCCTGTGATTCCTCAGACGGGGGTCCTTATTTGCCAGGCATGGGTTCCATGCTCTCTTCATAGCCATTCTCTGAGACTCTTCACCTGCAGACTTGGGCCATGAGATCACCCCGGGAGTGGCAGAGAGGATCCTGCCTTACCCGACTCCCATTGGACTGAGAAGGGAAAGGGCAGTTCTTCGAAGACTGTCAGGATGTTACCAGAAGATGTGAGATGAGAGGTGGGCAGTCCAAGTCTAGAGATGTCCTCTAGACTAAGTCTATCTAACATCTGCTTGGTCATGGTCTTGATGAGAAGCTCCCCACCTCTTGCTGTTCATTTTGGGGGTAGTCGTGGAGCTCTGAAAATTCTTCATGTCATTCAAGCAGAATATTTCTGTACTTCCAACCCTGTTCCAACCCTGTTAAAACCAAAGGTTTTATTTAACCTTTGGTATTATGCCCAATAAACCCAACATTTATTTTCGTGGAATGAAGTCCTTGATCCATGAAAACAACAGGTTTGTCTACATGAACGCTTCTTTCTAAGCCATACTTCCCTTGTTTTCTTAATGCTTTCTCAAATTTTAAACTAGTTTCCCTGATGTCTTTCTTTCCTCATCTTCTGTCATATTTATTCAGTTACCCAATTCTCATGACCCTGCCTTCTAACTCACTCTCCATGCCTATCTTTCTTTTCCCTTTAGGCATTGTTTTCTATTTACATGGTCCTCAATCAGCTGTCTGCAAACATTCCTAACCCTACCATGTACCTTAGACAGTGTGTGTGGGGTGTGTGTGGATATACATCTGTGATTCTTATTTTAAAATTAGTTGTCTGTTATGAAAAACATCCATTAATTCCATTTCATCCTAAATACCTTATTTGTTTAAGACTGTTAGTTATTTTGATTCTGGAAGTTTACTGTGATAATGATTAGCTACTCCCTTAATGTAATTTTAGGAGGTAACCAAAAATCTTCAACTTCCTAAAGAGGCCAGATCTGACTTTTGCAATTATTTATTTATTTATTTTTTAATTTGAGCATAGGTGACATACAACATCAAAGCATATTTTTTGGTTTTGTTTCTCCCATTCTCTTTCTATCCAAGTTCGTGTACATACAGAGTTTACACATGATTTCTGTCTTTCCCAAACTTGTCATTGTCTACTCTGGAATGCTGGTTTCTCAATGAATTTTAATCTTCAATCCATTTAGTTGGGAGAACAGGATTTTGCTAAGCACGCAATATGTGCCAGGTCCTGACCGTGAGCATTCAGCGTGTCAGGGAAGAGAGTTTTATCCATTTTCTTCCCAAGTTGGACATAAAACTTTATATCACTATTTTGCCAACAATTCCCTGTAACATTCATCCAACATACGTTTGAACTCCCTGGATGAGAATAAGAGGTTCGATAAGGGATTTGGTCAATTTTGGGAATACAAAGATGTATGAGGCTTCATTTTGTCCCTCAAGGATGTCACGGTACAGTGATAGAGAGATATTATTAGGTAGAGAGATAGATATTAACAAGTAAATCTAAATACAATTATTTCTATGAGAGCAGTATATGCCAACTTACGATAATTCAGCAAAAAGTGCACCTAACCCAGCCTAGGGTGTTAGGAAGGCTTCTTGAAGGAAGTGCTGTTTGGACTGAGTCTTGGCAAGGTGGAGATGGAGCAAAAGAAGATTTTGGAGAGCAAAAACTGTGATCAAAAACAGGGAGGATTGAGATGCACAAGACAATTAACACTTCTTGGTCCCTTGAAGACTTGAACAGAAGCTTGGGTCAAAGACAGGTCATTCCCTGGCTCATTAGTGCCCCTGGGGAAATTCAGATCACTTTGTCTATGCATGTTCTAAGGGAGCACCCTCCCATACTCTTTAGAGGGTTCAAGATTCTCAGAAACTTTATTTTCTCTTTTGTTCATCAGGTTCAACCAGCAATTACTGAACACCTTCTATAAACCAGACACCTTGCTAACTATTCCACACCCATTATCTTATTAGGCTCTCATAACGATCCTTTGAGGTATATCTTGGGTTTGAGACAGCTAGGTATATCCCAATTTCCACTCCCCACTATTTATATAGTGGTAAAATTCCCCATCCTAGACACATAACTGTCCAGAATAACACTAAATTTTCCAGCCTTCCTTGTGGATATATGTGGCCGCATGACTAAATTCTGGTCCTTGGGATGGAAGCTGGGGTGTTACCTGGAATCTTCCAGAAACTTTCCTTAATAGAGATCTGGTATAGATGTTTTGCTACCCTTATGCATTGATTTATGTTGGTTTGAATGTATGAAGGCTGGTGTTGGAGCAGCTTACTTAAACTACGAGGTGATCTTGGAAATAGAGGCCCCTTGCATGGAGGGAAAGCAAGATAGGAGGAACCTAGGTTCTGAAATCTCTGTAGAGTGGAGCTGCCAAAGTCCTTGATTATCAACCTCTGAATCTTTTACAAGTTAAAGAAATAAACTTCTACTTTGTTTCGACCACTGTTATTTCTGTGTCTCTGTTACTTTCAGTTGAACCAATTATTTCCATTTTACAAATGAGAAAAGTGAGATGCAGAAAAATTGAAGTTATCTGTCCAGTGTCCCCAATAGCAAATGTTAGGGACATAGGTATTCAGATTTTAAGGCCAAGATTCTTAACACTATTCCTGACTGTTTCACTTGCTGTGATTTTTTTTTCTATTCTGCTTTAATTAAATTATGATTGCCTGGGGCTGGCCCTCCATACAGTTTGACTCAGGAGTCTTAATGTTGATGTGATTTAACTCTAATTTTCAGGAAATAGCTCTTGGGTTTCTTTACTTCAGAAATCCAGGAGTGGAAAGATTAGTAGGACAATAGGGTAAAGAATGTTCATTAGGCACCATGACAGCAAATTTTGTTATCTTTGTATTGTCTTATAACCTATTGTTTATCCAATAATCTTTTAATTAATTAGCAATTAAAGTTGGTAAGGATGTGAAGATGTCCATTAATAAAGCTGGGCAAATTACTCTTAGGGTCTGAGGAAAGACAAATTTCAGTCACGATTCCCTCTCTCTTTTCTATTAAGTCAAAATCAGTTACCTTTTTTATTATAACTTATTTATTTTATTTTATTTTTTTTTGGTCAGTATCACTGAAAGAGGCAAATAAATTGGACAAAGAGAATGAAACCCATGTCCTCATCTGGACCATCTACTTCCTCTGTGACCTTGAGTAGTATGCTAATCTTAACTGCTAGTTAAGATGACTCTCAAAATAAATGGGTAGTCAGCAGATGTAAATTAATTTATCCTATCTTAAGACAGAATCATATATGTGTAGAATAGCAAGGACCTATGAGGTTGTTCTCTCTCATGTCCTCATTTTGGAGAAAAAAAACAACACAAAGAAAGAAAACTAGAATGTCAAATATTTCAACTGGTTGGCCACCCAAATTATCCTATATTTTAGTTAAACTGCACAGACACAACTCTGTTTTTGGCCTTATTTAAATAAATTCTGAAATGTATTCTCCACAAGCTAATGAAAGCAATGCACCATAACAAATGTATTAAAGTGTGTTTCATGAGATGTCAGCAGGTGTCCTTATGCAAAGTGTGTTGACTACAGCATGCATCTTTCCTCTCAACTCTGTTTGATCAGCAAGGTGGACTGGAATCCAATTAGAGTGTACCAGTCATGGGTCAAGGTTTAGACAAGCTAGAGCCTTGGCCATTCTCCTTCTTTGTCTTATTGCTCCAAGAGCAAACTTTTCTCACTACCCTGGCTTATGTAACTTTCTCCAAATGGAAGAGCTTCAATCCTTGCCTAATCCCAATCTGACCTTTACTTTGAGGATCCCTGGTCCCATTTCTCTGCAAAAACATTTGCTCTTTTTGTCAAAGTCTTTTGAGAATCTCGTAGGCACTGTATAAATACTTACAAGTGGAATAAATGAAAAGTAAGGGACTGTGTAGTTCTAAATTTTGTTCACTTTTTTGGCTCTGGGCATGATGAGAGTGTGCCTATGGATTCTGGACATGGATTCTGTGGCTAGAATTGATTCATAATGCCATCAAGACAGACTAGACAGATGGTGTGATAAATACCAGTTGGTTATGTATTGAACAATGGAGAGAAATACCCTGTAAAATGTAGAGGTTGGGGTTATCGTTATTATATTTATATTTATATATTATTAATATTTGGGGGTACTACTGCTCACTAGGTATTGGATCAATGCCTGTCTGTTGGAGATATTTATAATTCCAAAAGAGAGAACATACACGTCTATTAGAATGATGAAAATCCTAAACACTGACAACAACAAATGCTGATGAGTATGTGGAGGGACAGGAACACTCATTGTCAGTGAGAGGCAAAATGGTTTAGCCACATTGGAAGACATTTTGGCAGTTTCTTACAAAACTAAGCATGCTCTCATCACATGATCCAGCAATTGTGCTCCTTGGTATTTACCTGAAGGAGTTGAAAACTTATGTTTACACAAAAGCTGCACATAGATATTGATAGCAGCTCTATTAGTCTTTGTCAAAACTTGGAAGCCACTAAGATGTCCTTCAGTAGGAGAATGGATAATTAGACTGCAGTACCTTTAGGTAATAGAGTATTATTCAGCGCTGTAAAGAAATGAGGTATCAAGCCACAAGAAAATACAGGGAAACCTTAAATGCATATTACCAAGTGAAAGAAGCCAATCTGAAAAGGCTAAATATTGTGTTATTTCATTCTGGACAAGGCATGACTATGAAGAAAGTGAAAGATCAGTGGTTGCCAATGGTTGGGAAGAAGGGATAACCGTGGAATTTTTGGACAGTGAAACTATTCTGTATTATACTATAATGATGGTATACATTTTTTAAAACTATAGAATGTACAATACTAAGGGTGAACTTTAGTGTGAACTTTGTGCTTTGGGTGATAATGATGTGTCAATATGTACATTCATCAGTTGCAACAAATGTATCACGCTCATTGGGAAATTGACAGCGGGGGAGACCCTGTGTGTGTGGAGGCAAGGAGTACATGAGAGCTCTCTCTACTTTATACTCAACTTTGATGTGACCCTAAAACCATTCAAACCGTGAAGTCTACTTAAAAAAAGGAATGAATATTTTTGTGCCTACAATGCTCCAGGTATCGTGGTGGGCACTTTATATACACTGCTCATTGATTCATTTAACAGGTGAGTCGTAAATTACAGAATCTGGGCTCAGAAAGTTTAAGTAACTTGTCTAAGGTCCTGGAAAAAGATAAGGAACAGCAAAAAGGTGGTGTGCACATGTGTCAAGCTCTGAAGTTTGTGTTTGTCTTCATTTAAGTGCAGTACCCCGAAACCTGTAAAGTTTTGAACTACGTCCCTCTGGCCTCACTCTTTCCTACCTCGGGAGTGGGCTTCTCTCTGTAAGCAAGTGGGCCTCTCGATCAACCTGTCTCCTGAGGAGCAGCTGGAAATTGGCACCTGAGAAATCTTATAAAAATCTGTCTGGCTTTTTGCCTTCCTTATTATTGCACCCGGGATAATTATAACAGCCCTTTGTCTGTGGAAACTGACATCAAAGTCCTCACAAAGAGTAGCTCTGGTGGGAACTATGATTATCCCCATTTTATGGCTGGAGAAACTGAGGAATGGGTTCGTTAAGTGGCTTGCTCAAGGTCAGCTGGTGAGTCAGGGAATGGAGTCTCTATCTGTTGGACTCCCAGACTGGATATGAGCCCTTACTCCATAATCCTGCTCTTGGCCTGAGACATCTATCACATTCATTAGACTAATATTGCTGTTCCCCGGATAAAAATTAAGGGATTCAATGTAGCCAAATGACAGCATCTATATCATTGTAAAATCCACAGGAAACGAGGCTCTCTCAGTCTCTCTGGGAAATAGGTCACCAGACCTAGGGTTTTGCTCAAGCTTTTGGTGTAGGGATCTTGGGAATGAAATCACGCCAGCTCAAGAAACTCATAGCCACGTAAGCAGTGGCCCTTTTTATCTTTTAGAGGAAGTCAATTTGCTGGTCATATTGGAGGCTTCCAGGACCTTGCCTTTGACTAACGATTTGTGCTTGAAGCACACTGAGTTGAATACTACTGTGTAGAGAGGAAGAAGCAGGTGGGAAGAAACAGTGCTGTGTTGGAAGACAACTGGCTTTGCAAGTCTTGATTCACTGCTTGGAGTTGTGTTTGAGAGGGGGAGGGGGCAGTATCACTTGCCCTGTGTAGAAATTGCATATCTGAACAGTAATGGGGCATGCATGTACTATGTGGTATCATGTGTTAATGAAGGCAGAATTCTCCAGTTTTGGTCCAAGACAGGTTATATGACAAAAGTTTGTCTTTAAGTCTTAAAGTTTTATGAAATCCATTTGCTGGGTTTCTGTTCCCAGCTGGGGAGGGGCTTCCAGGAAAATGAATCTCTCTGTGAAGACAAATCAGCCTCATGCAGCCCTGGGCCAAGGAATGAGAACAGGGCTGTCACTGTCAGCTCCTGAGTTCTGTTGACTTCAATGCGCCTTTGGGAGAGGCTTGGAAGAGATGAGTCTGTATCTACCTACATATGAGATTCCAGGTGCCAGTCAACTCTTGTAGCTACCTACAAGTTAGACTTTTCACTCTCTCTGCCTGCAAAATTCTACTTATCTATTCAATGTCACCTCCTCTTTGAAGGCTTTCTTTCAAGGCAGAATTAGATACTCCCTCTCCCATGCCCACTCTTTGTTCTTACCACTGTTGTACCAATCAGAGTCTTGCATTGTCTATGACAGCTCTGTGTCTACCATTTGACTGTGAGCTCCTTACGTGACATACCCCATCTGAACCAAAGCATATGGGGTCAGTAAATCTGTGCAGCATTGACTTGGCTGCTCAAGAACCATATGGGAGATCCCTTGTAGCATTTTAGGACCTCACCAGCTCTGGCTCTACCTCTGCCATCTTCTGTTTGGATTTTCCTGTCACTTGTATCATTTAGTGTCTGTATAAGTACCAAGTGGCACACTAAGTCTGAGGAAAGTTCCATAAAGGGACTATTTATAGAAATGTGTGAAAGGATGTAGAGAACCCACAGGGATGGTGCAGTATCTTGACCTAGTACAATGGGGTAGCATTATCCCCTGGCCTAAAGTAGTGAGTTGTGGGAGTGGTTTCAGAACATGGAGAGAGTATTTCCAGGCAGAAATTGTGACTTTGACATGAGGGTCCCAGCCAGCCTTTAACCCAATACCCAGACTTCACTGTCTCCCCTCTTCTGATCTCTTGCCACACGGCAACTGGAGGGATGGGGAGAATCAACAGATGCGGCCTACACAGGTCAGCCTCCTGGGCTGAGAGCAGGTAAAGAGGGAGGGAGAGTGGAGGTGGATGGGGACACAGAAGATGACCAGAACATCACCTGACCACCGGGGTCCCAACATGGACCTCTTCCAGAGTCTGGGGAATACCAGCAAGAATTCATCATAGAGTGAGTTGGTTAGAGCTAGTCCAGGCATACATCCTGAGACAAGGTATTTGAGAGTCTCTCTCAGAGCCTCCATTTTTTCTCCTTTGTAAAATGGGGGTGGACATAAGTGTCTCATAGGGTAAGTGTGAACCCTTCATGAGAAAATAGATGTAAAATGCCCAGGACAGTGGCTGGCACACAACAGGTGCACGCAATTCATTGATTATTCCACATATGACTTGTTTCTTCCCTTTCTTGCATTATAAAATATTCAGCAGTGAGTATTTCTGGACATACATTTAACCTCCTCCTCTACTGTATTTTGGATTTTATTGTGTAGTGGATTGTGTTCTAGAGAGAGAGTGGTAGAACTGGACTCACTAGGAATATGGAGGAGTTTCTTCCTCTCTGCATGCTCCCTGCATTTTCCTCCTGTTTCATAAGATAAGGATATGATCTCATTGAAATTAGACATGTTGGCCGGTCAGTCTAAGTGCAAACCTGATCTTGCTTTGGTAGGGGGCAGGTCACAAAAATCTTAGTCCTTACTCCTTGGTTATCATCTATTGGTTTTTCCAAAGGGGCAAGGAACCCATGTTAAAATTTTGTTTTGAGATTCCAGAATTTTTTTTAAATTTTTTATTTTTTATAAACATATATTTTTATCCCCAGGGGTACAGGTCTGTGAAACCAGGTTTACACACTTCACAGCACTCACCAAAGCACATACCCTCCCCAATGTCCGTAATCCCACCCCCTTCTCTCAACCCCCCGTCCCCCAGCAATCTTCAGTTTGTTTTGTGAGATTAAGAGTCACTTATGGTTTGTCTCCCTCCCAATCCCATCTTGTTTCATTGATTCTTCTCCTACCCACTTAAGCCCCCATGTTGCATCACCACTTCCTCATATCAAGGAGATCATATGATAGTTGTCTTTCTCTGCTTGACTTATTGAAGTGTAAATGATTGCCCATTTAAATTGGTCGAAACTTTTTTGCTACCTGCTCACTTTTCCATATAATAAACCATTTGACACACGCACAAACCCACAGGTCATTGGGGCAGGCATTTATATAATTATACACAGGGAGTTAAGGTTGATGATTTGCCCAAAGTCACACAGTTGCTGAATTACAGTGTTTAGGCTACTACCCGCTTCTATTTTCCCTGCACTACGCTATAGCCAACAGGTAAAACTGTTGGAAATTATTATCCAATGCTTAATAAATACCAAATAAGTGAATTTACCCAACATGGAAAAATCTGGCATAGGCCTAACTTCAAGAAACATATAAATCATCCAGCAAAATGGTGATTCTTCCCTCTGAGGCTGTTGTATATGAGAAGTACATTTCATTAGGCCCCCAGAAGTCCCGTTTATTTACCAGCTTTCTCCCAAAACTCCCAATACTAATTTCTAATACTAACTTTCTCCCAATACTAATTTCCTAACTAATGGCCCCGGTGCTCTGATAGACATCATGGAAACGAGGAGTGATAAGAAGAGGTATATAAGAACACCGGTTTATGTGAAGAAAATTATACATTAGAATTGCCCTTTCTCTGTTCACTTGGAAGTTCATTTCTTTACCTGATTCATCTTTTCAGGGCTGTTCCTCCCATTTTAAAGCCAGCTTTCCCAAGGCAGTGTTTGGATAGCTTGGTGCAGAATGGATTTTGGTAACAGGCTTATTCTTCTAGAATAGCATTTTCCCTTTAGAGCAGGGTGCTTTGGGGGAGTCATTACCAACATGTAAATTGAAATTCCCAGAACCTAGGGCAAAGGTGATTAGAGCTTATGTGGAACTCAGGAAAGAAGGCATTAGGGGATTTACTCTGAGGTAATGGACTTAGATGTGTTCATGCACTTAGGTGTTTTCCTCCCGCTCTTTTGCTTCCTTGCCAGCCGTCCCTCCCCCACCTCCTTCTGTCCTCTGCTCCATTTAGATTTGACCAAATGGCAGGCAAATATAAAAGCCCCTATTTTTTCGTGTTTATTTGATTATGTAATTCATTACACACACCTTTAAATCAGATAGAACATTTCACTAGAGCACCGGCCACTAAGGTTAGACAACACGTGGAGGCTTCTTTAAAGGGCTGCTCCAACTCCTATCACATGCCCCCCCCCCCCTTCTTCTCATGCTTATCATTTCCTTGCTTTTCTTTATCACTTTGCCACTTCCAGAAAATTCCCTAATGAGTTGATGTTTCATTGTGATTTTGAGATCCATCCATATTATCGCCTGTGGTTGTAAGTGCACCCCTTGTTACTGCTGCAGAGTGGGACAAAGAGTGGATGCCTACCATTTATCCCCCTGGTGATGGGGAGCTGGGGGAGTTCCCATGTCTGCGCCAATGAACAGGACTGTTAAGAATCCTCTTGAATGTGTGTTCTGAAACATATGTGCAATGCAATCGTTCCTCTCCTGCATGGATTTTCAATTTTTATCATGTCATGAGACTCTTAGAAAATGACAGCTATTTTGGAAAGCAGTGGGGAGACTCCCTAAGAAATTAAACGTAGAGCTACCTTATGACCCTGCAATTGCACTACTGGGTATTTACTCCAAAGATACAGATGCAGTGAAAAGAAGGGCCATATATACCCCAATGTGCATAGCAGCAATGGCCACGGTTGCCAAACTGTGGAAGGAGCCAAGAGGCCCTTCAAAAGACGAATGGATAAGGAAGATGTGGTCCATATACACTATGGAGTATGATGCCTCCATCAGAAAGGATGAATACCCAACTTTTGTAGCAACATGGACAGGACAGGAGGAGATTATGCTGAGTGAAATAAGTCATGCAGAGAGTCATTTATTGTATAGTTTCACTTACTTGTGGAGCATAAGGAATAAGATGGAGAACATCAGGAGAAGGAAAGGAAAAGTGAATTGGGGGAAATTGGAGGGGGAGACGAACCATGAGAGGCTGCAGACTCTGAGAAACAAACTGAGGGTTTTGGAAGGGAGGGGGGTGGGAGGATAGTTGAGCCTGGCGGTGGGTGTTAAGGAGAACACATTTGCATGGGGCACGGGGTGTGGTGCATAAACCATGAATCTTGGAACACTGGAAAAAGTAAAATTAAATTTAAAAAAAGACAGTGATGATAATATTAATAAAGCACATGGGGTAAACCATTACCTCTTATGTTACAATAAATTTAAGTATATAAAATGCTTTTTTTAAATTTATTTTTTATTTTCAGCATAACAGTATTCATTGTTTTTGCACCACACCCAGTGCTCCATGCAATCCGTGCCCTCTCTAATACCACCACCTGGTTCCCCAACCTCCCCCCGCCCCACCACTTAAAAACCCTCAGATTGTTTTTCAGAGTCCATAGTCTCTCATGGTTCACCTCCCCTTCCAATTTCCCCCAACTCCCTTCTCCTCTCTAACTCCCCATGTCCTCCATGCTATTTGTTATGCTCCACAAATAAGTGAAACCATATGATAATTGATTCTCTCTGCTTGACTTATAAAATACTTTCAAATTTTTAATGATAAGTATGAATTTGTTCCATAAATATAATTTTTATATGTAACTTTCTGCCTAAATTGGTTATGTGTAATCTCTAATGAAATTTTTTCATGGTGATATTTTGAGAAATTCTTGAAGGTCGCTATATATGAGACTTTGCACTGGTAGGTGATATAAAATGAGCATTATAGTTTTCAACTCTAAGGTTTTGCAACAGTGACAGGATCTAGTAACTTTTACTGACAAATGCTATATTGAAATTATTTGTCCCAATGCAAACAAGTTTCAAATCCTAATAAGCAGTGTATTTTTAGGCACTTCAAAATATTGATGCAGCTCTAGTTCTGATGTGGATGGAGGTTCATCTGAGCTGGTTTGGGGACCAGCTCAGTGCAAATAGACACAAGTGCAAATAGACACAAGCATGTGACACCTGTGAAGAATGGTTAGAGACGTGTAACCACCATTAGGATGGTATCAGTAGGAAGATGTTAGGAGGTATCAGTAGGTAGCTAATTCCATTGGTTCTACCCATTAGGACTTCATACCTATCCTCCCTTACTTCAGGCTCTGGTAGCCACTGGTCACATGCTGGCCCCTGCACAGGACCCCTGTCTATGGCGGCATCTTTGCCGGTATTAAGCATGGTCTAGTGAAGCAGTGATCACTAGGTATGGCTCATCTGCTTTTGTGCTGTGTCTGTAGAGCCCTCTTTGATGGAACTGGGAGAATCTGATTGTAGGGCTGGGGTGGTGTGTGTGTGTGTGTGTGTGTGTGTGTGTGTGTGTGTGTGTGTGAGGGGGCTTGGGGTCAGGAAGTTGATGGTTGGCTCAGGGCTTGTCGTGTCAGAATCTTGTAGTACAAAAATCATAGGGTGGATGATAAGAGTTGCTGAGATATAAGTACATGTTCAATTTTACTCTTTAGTGCCAAAATATTTCCCAAACAGCCGTACCAACATGTTCTCTCAGCAGCAATGGATTTGGGTCCCATTGCTCCACAATCTCACCAGCACTTGGTGTTACACATCATTTAAATTTTCACCACTCTGTTATGTGTGAAATGGTAACTCATTGTGGGTTTAATTCTCCTTTCCCTGTTGTAAATGTCTCTCAACCAAAGAGATTAAACATGTTACATTTATTTATTTATTTATTTATTTATTTATTTTTTAATTTTTTATTTTTTATAAACATATATGTTTATCCCCAGGGGTACAGGTCTGTGAATCACCAGGTTTACACACTTCACAGCACTCACCAAATCACATACCCTCCCCAATGTCCATAATCCCACCCCCTTCTCCCAAACCCCCTCCCCCCGGCAACCCTCAGTTTGTTTTGTGAGATTAAGAGTCACTTATGGTTTGTCTCCCTCCCAATCCCATCTTGTTTCATTTATTCTTCTTCTACCCACTTAAGCCTCCATGTTGCATCACCACTTCCTCATATTAGGGAGATCATATGATAGTTGTCTTTCTCTGCTTGACTTATTTCGCTAAGCATGATACGCTCTAGTTCCATCCATGTTGTTGCAAATGGCAAGATTTCATTTCTTTTGATGGCTGCATAGTATTCCATTGTGTATATATACCACATCTTCTTGATCCATTCATCTGTTGATGGACATCTAGGTTCTTTCCATAGTTTGGCTATTGTAGACATTGCTGCTATAAACATTCGGGTGCATGTGTCCCTTTGGATCACTACATTTGTATCTTTAGGGTAAATACCCAATAGTGCAATTGCTGGGTCATAGGGCAGTTCTATTTTCAACATTTTGAGGAACCTCCATGCTGTTTTCCAGAGTGGCTGCACCAGCTTGCATTCCCACCAACAGTGTAGGAGGGTTCCCCTTTCTCCGCATCCTCGCCAGCATCTGTCATTTCCTGACTTGTTGATTTTAGCCATTCTGACTGGTGTGAGGTGATATCTCATTGTGGTTTTGATTTGTATTTCCCTGATGCCGAGTGATATGGAGCACTTTTTCATGTGTCTGTTCGTCATCTGGATGTCTTCTTTGCAGAAATGTCTGTTCATGTCCTCTGCCCATTTCTTGATTGGATTATTTGTTCTTTGGGTGTTGAGTTTGCTAAGTTCTTTATAGATTCTGGACACTAGTCCTTTATCTGATATGTCGTTTGCAAATATCTTCTCCCATTCTGTCAGTTGTCTTTTGATTTTGTTAACTGTTTCCTTTGCTGTGCAAAAGCTTTTGATCTTGATGAAATCCCAGTAGTTCATTTTTTTTTTCCCTTGCTTCCCTTGCCTTTTGCGTTGTTCCTAGGAAGATGTTGCTGCGGCAGAGGTCGAAGAGGTTGCTGCCTGTGTTCTCCTCAAGGATTTTGATGGATTCCTTTCGCACATTGAGGTCCTTCATCCATTTTGAGTCTATTTTCGTGTGTGGTGTAAGGAAATGGTCCAATTTCATTTTTCTGCATGTGGCTGTCCAATTTTCCCCAGCACCATTTATTGAAAAGGCTGTCTTTTTTCCATTGGACATTCTTTCCTGCTTTGTCGAAGATTAGTTGACCATAGAGTTGAGGGTCTATTTCTGGGCTCTCTATTCTGTTCCATTGATCTATGTGTCTGTTTTTGTGCCAGTACCATGCTGTCTTGATGATGACAGCTTTGTAATAGAGCTTGAAGTCCGGAATTGTGATGCCACCAACGTTGGCTTTCTTTTTCAATATCCCTTTGGCTATTCGAGGTCTTTTCTGGTTCCATATAAATTTTAGAATTATTTGTTCCATTTCTTTGAAAAAGATGGATGGTACTTTGATAGGAATTGCATTAAATGTGTAGATTGCTTTAGGTAGCATAGACATTTTCACAATATTTATTCTTCCAATCCAGGAGCATGGAACATTTTTCCATTTCTTTGTGTCTTCCTCAATTTCTTTCATGAGTACTTTATAGTTTTCTGAGTATAGATTCTGTGTCTCTTTGGTTAGGTTTATTCCTAGGTATCTTATGGCTTTGGATGCAATTGTAAATGGGATTGACTCCTTAATATCTCTTTCTTCTGTCTTGCTGTTGGTGTAGAGAAATGCAACTGATTTCTGTGCATTGATTTTATATCCTGACACTTTACTGAATTCCTGTATAAGTTCTAGCAGTTTTGGAGTGGAGTCTTTTGGGTTTTCCACATATAGTATCATATCATCTGCGAAGAGTGATAATTTGACTTCTTCTTTGCCGATTTGGATGCCTTTAATTTCCTTTTGTTGTCTGATTGCTGACGCTAGGACCTCTAGTACGATGTTGAATAGCAGTGGTGATAATGGACATCCCTGCCGTGTTCCTGACCTTAGCGGAAAAGCTTTCAGTTTTTCTCCATTGAGAATGATATTTGCGGTGGGTTTTTCATAGATGGCTTTGATGATATTGAGGTATGTGCCCTCTATCCCTACACTTTGAAGAGTTTTGATCAGGAAGGGATGTTGTACTTTGTCAAATGCTTTTTCAGCATCTATTGAGAGTATCATATGGTTCTTGTTCTTTCTTTTATTGATGTGTTGTATCACATTGACTGATTTGCGGATGTTGAACCAACCTTGCAGCCCTGGAATAAATCCCACTTGGTCGTGGTGAATAATCTTTTTTAATGTACTGTTGAATCCTATTGGCTAGTATTTTGTTGAGTATTTTCGCATCTGTGTTCATCAAGGATATCGGTCTATAGCTCTCTTTTTTGGTGGGATCCTTGTCTGGTTTTGGGATCAAGGTGATGCTGGCCTCATAAAATGAGTTTGGAAGTTTTCCATTTTGTATGTACTCTTCTGTTTACTTTCAACATTGTCTCATTTTTGACCTGGTTGCTTGTCTTTTAAAAATAATTTGGTATGTAGGAAGTGTCTATATATACTAAATGCAAAGCCTTTATTGGTTAGTTTCAAAAATCTTCCCCCAGCCAGAAACTTTTCACTTCATTATTATGTCTTTGGATGAAAATTTTGAAAATTGACATAGAGAAATTTGTATTTTCTTTTAAGGTTTGTAATATTCGTGTGTTGTTAAAAGGGGTGGGAGGTTGGGTGAGCCTGGTGGTGAATATTAAGGAGGGCACGTATTGCATGGAACACTGGGTGTGATGCATAAACAATCAATCATCGAATACTGAAAAAATAAAATAAAGTTTTAATAAAATTCATAAGAAATTCACAAGCACACAAATTGCGTTGTCTCAGAAAAAAAAAATGCTCCACTAACCTCAAACATTAAATATAGTCTTTCATATTACTGCTTTCCAAAGTATTATACTTTGGTTCCTTGCATCTAAATCTTTTTTCAACTAGGTGGATTTATAGCTGGGGGTCAAAATTCATTTTAGCACTTATAAATAACTGTTAGCACAGTACAATTGATTCTGTGGTTTATCCTTTTCCCAATGATCAACAATGGTTATTCTGTGATAATGAAGTTTCCATTTTCTGTGTGTGTGTGTGTGTGCGTGTGTGCGCGTGTATTCATAGGCTCCTTACTTTCTTCCTTTTTGTTAGTTTCTGCACTAGTACTGTGCTGGTTAATTCCTGTACCTTCGTAGTATTACTTTTTTTTTTTTTAAATTTAACTTCATTTTTTCACTGTTCCAAGATGCATTGTTTATGCACCACACGTAATGCTCCATGCAATACGTGCACTCCTTAATACCCATCACCAGGTTCACCTAAACCCCCAACCCCCCTCCCTTCCAAAACCCTCATAATATTTCTTGATATTCAACAGGGAAAGCCCCATAACCTTGTACTACACCCTCAGGAGCATCTGGGCTATTCCTGGACTTTTGGCTTTTTCATACAAATTTTAAAATTAGTTTATCAGCTTTATGAAAAAATACTATTAGGAATTTTTTGTGAAATAATATTAAATCTACAGATCAATTTGGGGTGGATAAATATATTTAAGATATTAATTCTTAGAATATTATATGGCTCACCATTTGTTTACATTTTCTTTAATATCTTTCCATTAATTTTTATAATATCCATAAATGGTATACATATTTTTGTTAATTATTGCATGCATTACATTTTATAATGCCATTGTAAATATATGTCTTAGAACATTTTCTATCTCATTTTTACTGGAAAAAAATGTATCTCTCTCTCTCTCTCTCTTTTTTTTTTTTTTTGGCTTTTGGATTTTTTTGTTTATGAATGCTGAGCCAAATTTTAACCTTAATGAGGAGTGACTTAATTTTAATATATGTAAATAACAAGTTTTCTTTGATAAGCACCTGAATCATGTCCCTGACAAATTAATATGTCCAAGTCCTAATCACCTCCTCCACGTGACTGTATGGGAGATAGGGTCTTAAGGAGGTAATTAGGGTTAAATGCTCTCTTTCTTTATTTCCGTGAGCATGCACCGAGGAAAGACCATGTGAACAAACAGCAAGAAGGTGGCTGTCTGCAAGCTCGGAAGACGGTTCTCACCAGAACTGCCCATGCCAGCACCCTGATCTTAGACTTCCACCTCCAGAATTGTAAGAAATAAACTCCCATTGTTTAAGCTATCGAGCCTGTGGTATTTTATTGTGGCACTTGGAACGGACTAACATACGGACCACATTTGGATTGATGTTCACACTTTGATCACGTGCTTTCTGACTGTCCTGTCTTTTATGTTTCCTTTCACAATTTGTGATTGTCTCAGTTCTTTTTTTTTCTTTTTTCACCTTTTTCTTGACTCATTGACAACTATAAGCTCTATGACTGTAGTTTTACAAGCTACCTAGTTCTTTCTTTCTTTCTTGTTTTTTAAGATTTTACTTATTTATTTGAGAGAGAAAGAGAAAGATATTGAAAGAGAGAGCATGAACTGGGGTGGGGGAAGGAGGAAGCGTGCTCCCTGCTGAGCAGGGAGCCAGATGCAGAACTTAATCCAGGACCCTGGGGTCATGACCTGAGCCAAGGGCAGATGCTTAACGGACTGAGCCACCCAGGTGCCCCTACCTAGCTCTTTCAACACACCTATTATGTTAAAATCTAAATTTAGTATTTAGAACAACACCAAAAAAAGTGTATAACACTTTAGCTCTGCTTATTTCTCATCTAGGTGTCTTGCCAGAGAGCCGTCCTGTATCTTCCTTCTGTTGGGTTCCCCTCAACCCCAGATATTTATTTCGCTTTTCTCCTCCTCTTCTCCCTCTTTGGCTATTATATAAATAATACTTTGATGAACATTCCTATAGAGAAATCTTCGTCTGTGGCTCTGGTGTTTCTGTATTATAGATTTCTACGAGTAGAAATGCAACAAAATGTTCAGATACTTTAAAGTCTTTTAATAGTACTGGATAAGTGGCTTTCCAGAAAAGTTAATACATGTGCATTCTGACCAACTGTGCATGAGCTGTCTCATTTTAGCAGACCCAGGTTATCACAGAATGCTACAGTTTAAAAATTGTTTCCAAGGTGATAGACAATAGTGCTTCAGTTTGTATTTATGTTTATCTGGGTTAGTTGAGCATTGTTTCATTTATGTATCTATCTGTGACTTTATAATTATGTTTATATTTTAATTATTATTACTTTAATTTCAAGTTTTTGTTTAAATTCCAGTCAGTAAACAGTTTAATATTGGTTTCAGGAGTAGAATTTAGTGATTCATCACTTATATACAATGTCCAGTGCTCATCACAAGTGCCCTCTTTAATCCCCATCCCCCATCTAGCCCATCCCCCACCTCCTCTCTAGCAAACCTCACTTTGTTGTCTATAGTTAAGGGTCTGTTTTATGGTTTGCCTCTCTCTCTTTCTCTCTCTTTTATATGTTCATCTGTTTTGTTTCTTAAATTTCACCTATGAGTGAAATCTGTGATTTAAATTCCCCTTATCTGAGTTGCTCTTTGAAACTTTTGGCAATTTACTTTTGCAGTCTTTCTAGTATATATAAACTTTCTATATATTAAAACTTGTTTTATGCAGGTTTATATTCTTAAAGTCTGCTTATCTCATGTATTAATTAACTAAATCCCCTAAATTCATTCTAAATTCATTTAACTACCAGTCAATAAAATTTACTGAGCATCTACTATATGCCAATCAAGGAATCTGTGAAAAATCTCAAACTATAATAATATAATCATCTCTTCAAGCACTCCTTTCAGTATATCAAGTTTTTCACGTTGCAGAGTTTTTATTTTTATTTTTAAAATTATATCAGACCTGGTTAAATTATGAACCTGGGAATTTATCTTATTCATGAAGCTCTCAGGTGGACGTTTACTTTTTTATTTTATTATTTTATCTTTTTAAGATTATTTATTTTAGAGAAAGAGGCAGAGTCAGGCTTGAGTGAGGGAGGGGCAGAGGAAGAGGGAGTTGAGCAGACTCCTGCTGAGCCGGGAACCCCTGGCAGGGCTCCATCCTAGGTCACCATGATCACATCCTGAGCCAAAATCAAGAGCTGGACACTTAACCAACTGAGTCACCCAGGTGCCCCTATAATTTTAATAATAGATACAGTATGCTGGGTACATGCTAAATACTATGCTTAGCATATAGAATATATTACTTACTTTCACTTCATAACATTGCTGGAGAGTAAGAATTATTATCCTCATTGTAAAGATGACAAAAGTGAAACTTAGAAAGTTTTAGCAGGTGCCTTAAAGTCCCACAGGAAGTGGGGCTTGGGATCCAGTTTTAGACCCGTATCTATATACCTATATGATGCATACCTTCCTATTAGGTGAGACTCCCTTTCAGCGACAGCGAGTCCTTTTCAGACTTCTGTTCGTGTCAGACTGCAGCCTCATCCTGTTCCCCCTTCCATGACACCCTGAGGTTTCAGGAACAAAAATAGGAAACTGTTCCCCTTGATTAAGTGGCCCCACCAGCAGAGAGGCCAATCAGGAGGAGACAGTTTTGGCTCGGGCTCATGTAGGCATCCTTCCCACAGCAATTCCTTCTGTATTAATCACTTCCTAATCCCTTTCCTTTCCAAAGGTGGAGAAGATGCCACTGAGATTTGGGGAAGTGAAAGGACAGCAAAAACCCCAACCCACTATGTAAGACTAAATCAGGAAATTATCTTTCTCTTTCTGCCCACTCCTGAATAACTTGATTATCTCTTCTCCTGCTTGGTCTGGATTGGCTGCTCAGATTGTACTTGGAGAGAATCCCGGCTTGGGGAATGTGAAACATGGCACAGATGTTGACACGGGTTCTCTGTAGGCAGGTGTCCCAGAGCCAGGGGGCACATTAGGGGGATTAGTCCAGTGTCTTTTCATGTGCTATCATTGTTATCTCTAGTCCTGTGGCTTTTGTCCAATGGCTGCAAGGACAATGACCATGAGTGGTAATCTTGGCCATGGCTGTAGTGCAGTCCCCTTGTTCATGCAAGGGAGGAAGTGTTGGAAACCCAACTCATACCCTGATCAATTGAGCCACTCATACCCCAACTCTGACCAATTCTCCCTTGGTGCCAAACTGTTCAATGGTTCCCCACTCCCTACAGAGCAAGTCCAAGTTCTTTGCCATAACACATAAAAACCTTTTGTGTCCTACCTCACTCTTCTGTCTCATTTCTGTTTGCATACACATTTGTCTCCTACCCACTCCTATGGAGTCATGCTGGGCCTTTGCACATGCTGTTTATCTCCTTCCTCAGCATGGTGAAATTTTTCTCCTTGTTAGAGATGCCTTCTATGACCCTTTCTTAATAGCCCCACTTCCTCACAAGCAGAATTGGTTTCTCCCTACTTTGCATTATATGTGAACTCATGGAGTGCTTTGATGGGGTTGTTTCCCCACCTTTCCTTCTAGATTGGGGATCCTAACCTCACTCATTTCTGAATCTCCTTTTGTACAATAGACACTCAATACCTTTTTGCTGGAGTGAATAAATGAATAACCTCTGATATTTACAACATTTTATTCATTTAACAAATCATTTTTGAGAACACTGAAGATCAGAGAGGTGATGTGATGCTCAAAGATGGCAGACTGGTGACCAGCGTATCATTTCTAAGTCCTTGTGAGTTGAGTTGGAATGGAATGCTGACAGTTAATATGTGGTTACTGTTCAGATGAGGGCCATACTGGTTGAAACAGCTGAGCTCTTTAACTGCCTTTGGCTTTGAATTATGCTTATGGAGATATGAGTTTTGTACTTGAGGCTACTGAGATGGATTCCCATTGCTTGTAGAGAAAGGTTCAAACTCCTTGGCAAGGCATTGAGGGTTCTGACTCCAATCACAATTTTCAGTTTTATCTTTAGCCACTCTTGGACCAAAAGTCATACTCCCTTACTATCACAGAAGTTGGCAAACCTTTTATTTTTTTTTCATTTTTTTTTAAATTTATTTTTTATTTTCAGCATAACAGTATTCATTATTTTTGCACCACACCCAGTGCTCCATGCAATCCGTGCCTTCTATAATACCCACCACCTGGTACCCCAACCTCCCACCCCCCTGCCCCTTCAAAACCCTCAGATTGTTTTTCAGAGTCCATAGTCTCTCATGGTTCACCTCCCCTTCCAATTTCTCCCAACTCCATTTTTGTGAAAGCCTAGATAGTTACTATTTTACACTTTTTTTGGGCTAGATGGTCTTTGTGGCAATAACTCTGCTACTGTTCAACTCTACTCTGAACATCACTTACATGAGTGGGTGTGCTGTGTTTTAATAAAATTGTTTGAAAACAGTCAGTGGGCTGGATTTGGCTTCAGGGCCACAGTTTGCTGACCTCTGTTACAAACCCTTCCTGAACATGCCATACATTATTTTCTTTTCTCCTTCTTGTTGGTTTCCTTCCCTCCTCTATTTTCTCACTCCTATCTCCATTCCTTTTTATCTTTCTTTCATCTTTTTTTTTTTAATGTGTGTTTAATGGGGTTCCATCCTGTGGGTTGTCCTTATCACCACATTTGCTCTGTTACTGGTTCTAGGCAACACATAAAGCAGAACTCCTGCAAGGAATCTCATTGTTCATGGTCTTAGTTTCAGATCCCTTGGCCCAGCTCACACTTCACACTATATTCTGTTTTGTTCTTGACTCTTCTTCCAACCCATGGCTCATTTTCCTGTTTCAGTTTTGCCTCATTCACACCTAGAATTGACTGTTTGCACCCCAGCCTTTTTCGCAGGGATGATCCTAATGTCCTTTTTAAAGTAACTTTGGTTTTAACTCTCTGGCCGTGCTGCCTCAGGTCACCTTGGGTGAATCTCCTCCAGGTTGGATCTGTCACTGGGGATCCCCACCTTGGCGCCATGTTTTTCATCATCCGCTAGGCAGCTTGTCTGACTGATTGTAATGAGCCTTGCCAGGCAGAATTGGACACTCTGTGCCTGGCCCTGTGCCCAAATGCCAAGAGGATGGCGAGGCTAGAATGACATATCTGTGTTGCTGAGTAGCCCAGTGAACAGAGAGAAGGTATAACTAACTCTAAGGTAATTTGAGAAGAGAACATCTTTGGGGAGCCAGACTTAAGAGTGATGACTTCAAGGATAGAGAGAAGAGTCCAAGAGAGCTTTAATGCCAATTCCAACTTTGCCAATTCCAACTTTCACTGCATCCCCTCAACTATTCTCTGCAATCTCTCACTGGTTCGCTAACCTATTGAGTTTCAGTTCTCAGTAATCCCCAGTGTGGACTTCTGCCTCAGGCACCCCACTTTCTTAGTCTTCCTTGCACATAGCACTACAATTCCTCCCTACAGGTTTAATGGCCAGTGTCATCACTCACCAACTGTGTGACCTTGGAAGGTCACTTAATTATCCTGAATCTCAGTTTTTTATCTGTAGAATGACTAAATATTTGCTTTTTCATTTGTTTATTTAAAAAAATAGTACTTACTGAACTGAGAGATCTCAAATATTTTGTCTGGTGCCTGAAATCAATAAGTTCTCAACGAATATCCACTTCTTCCTGCTCACCTCCTCCTTCTCTTCCCCTCCCTTCTCTTCCCCTCCCTTCTTCTCTTCTCCATCCTCACCTACTTCAAGACCAGCTTTAGTTTTTCCTCCCTCATAAAGATTTCTGCACTAATTCCAACCCTGCTCTGTCAGTGTGTGGCTGTATGACTTCAGACAAGTTGTTTATCTTCTCTGAGTCTCTATTTCCCCATTGGTAAAATTAGACTAATAATAACATCCCTACTATCTAACATAAAGCCACTTTCAGTTCCTCTGTCACATCCACTCCTTAGAAAACTCATTATCTTATGTGATTACTGTTTTTTTGTTGTTTGTTTTTTGGCTATTGTCTTTCCTTTCTCACTAACAGGTAACAATTGATAGGAGATCAGACATTTTGCCTAGTATGTTCCCTGCTAGATTCTCAGTGCCCAGAAGATCTTATTGCATATGTTGGATAAAAAAGAGTAAGTTACTTGCAGGTGGGAATGGAAGGCATACTGAGGTGTGAGTTGAATGACTGCCTGGTTCATGGCTGTCAGCAAGCTTTCAATAAATGGAATATCCGTAGCACAACATTTGCTACTGCTGTTTTCCACTACCATTGGTACTACTATTAAATAAGGCAGATGCAGTACTCTCTACTCTAAGGCCATAATACTGGTGAGGAGGAGAAAAATCCATCTACAGTGGAACAAACCTCTTCAGAGTTGCCAAACTCTGAGAGTGAGCCATGTGGGTCTTTGCATGAACACAAACTTTGATAAACAAATGCAAGCACCAAGAAACATCCAGAGGCATAATGGCATCTAGAGGCATAATGAGAGTCATGGGAGACCCCAATCGGTGGGGTCTTTGCCTTCTTGTTTCTCTGATCTCCATCTTTCTGGCCAAATTGGATATAAATCTGAATTTTTGCCCAGCTCATTGACTGGAAGACCCCCTCTTATCCTATTGATTGAGACCATCTTCTGTTTCTCTTGACTAGTGATGGATCTGTACAGCTACAAGTACATATTGAAGATTCCTTTCATGTTCTTATTGATTCACTTTGATATGATTAACTGATGATTTCCACCCAAATTTCTATTATTTAGTCCTGACTTTATTTCTAGGAGGTAGACAAAATGCTCCCACTTTCTAAATGCTTGTTGATAGGTCTGACGTCCTGTGGGTGGATAGCAGTGGGTCCAGGATACTTTGAACTTGAGTGCTAGGATTTTTCCACTTTCTCATAGTTTCCTGTCTGGCCAGATTTTTGTCTGAGATTTACCCATTCAAAAAACATTTATTGAGTGTCCATAGGGATGAGGACAGAACTAATGACAGTGCTGACAAAAGCTTATATGTCATGCTGGGGGTATAGACTTTATCCACTAATGCCAAAGCAAATTGGACTTCATTTTGTTTCCCACTTCCATGGGGAGCTTCCCCAAAGAGAGATCCTCTGGTTAAACTGGTCTTTGTGACTGCTATTGTTCACCCTATGGAAATGTTGTTTCAAATGAGTCATAACAGGCCTATACAGCATGGCACTTCTCTGCTCCACTAACTTAGGAGAACCTTGTGCTAATGTAGGTGGTACTCTGTGTATGCATATATGTTACATACTCAGATTTCTTCTGGTATCCAGGACCTTACTACCCTAGTTGCCTGTGAGTCAAGATGACAAACAGAAGGAGTTTGGGGGGGTTAGGGAACATGACCCTAAGTAGGAGCCAGAATTCCTTGAAGCCATCTTGGTCAACTAGTCTGTGTCTAATTCGCTGATTGAACTTGATAGCACGGATATCCCGCACAGGTCCACTTCCTTTACCTGTTGGGATGCTGCATTTTAACTTCAAAGCTGCCTTCAACCTGAGAACTGGATGGAGCAATCTTTGGAGAAAGCTTGCCACCTGTGGCTTTGTTTCCCTCGCCCCTGGCTGGGTCATCTTCGAAGCCAATAGAAATCTCACTGTCTGTGCAGAAAGGTTTTTCTTGGCCTCTGTTTCCTTTGGAACACGTCATGAGCTCTCTGCAGTTGTCGCAATATAAGTCTGTCAAAGAACACTTATTTTATTTTTAATGGCAATGTGGTAGGGTTGAAAGAGCCCTGGATTAGAAATCGGGTGAAGGAAAAAAGAGAAAAGGAAAAAGGAAAATTTAACCTTGTTTTGGGCCTACCATTCTCTCACCAGCTGTTTGTCCCAGGGCAAGTCACAACTGAGGACTGGTTCTCCGTGGCAATGAGTTAGTCCTGATGATGCCAATTTCATAAGATTTTGCTGAATATTAAAGTATATTACCTAGTGAGATACCCTCTAAGTAATAAAGCACTTTTCAGATTTTGTCAACCTTCACTCTTATTTTAATTTTTATTGAAAGCAGGTATAAATCACAATGGGTTTTATTCTTTCTCTCCAGGAAGTAAATCTCAGCTACCCTAGTCCTCTTGGTCTATTCTTTCTCTGAGCTGATGAAAAGATAAACCTCCACCTTTTTTGAACTTAGCCATAATACTTCCTTTGTTATTTCTATATTTATGCATTTCACGCATAGGATGAGGTCCCCGGCAGGTATCCGGGATGTCTTTATTTTTCTTTCTGCTTGGCACAGCACCGAGCATAAAGTAGACACTTTGTATTATTGAGTTAAACCGAATTTCCATGGAGATCCCTACTTGAGCTAATAAAGACTATACAGCTCTGAGAAAATCCTGAGGAAATTCATTAAGTGGGGTCATGTTTATTCTACTATTATCAACCAATGTAACAAATTTGCTCAAACTGAAAACTCAGAGATTTATGTTGGTCATTAACGCGTTTCAGTGAGATATGGTTGTTTAGAGCACTTTCCAAGACGATGTGGATCTTCCATTGTAAGGAAACCACAGTATGAGAGTCAAGCCAAGGGAAGTTTGTCCAGAGCCATGGATATGTGGCAAGTGAGCCTGGAAAACGTGGAGGAGTCCATGGTGGGGCACGCTTAGCCATAGGCTCACTTGCAGTGGGGGTAGGCACTTGCCTGAGTTCTGGCCCACAGGAGGATTATGGCCCCAGAAATGGTCTGCACAGCACCCCGGGTTGGCTGTAAAACCTCCTGTGTGATCCCTCTTACTTCCTTTATTTAGCCATTGGTTGATTGAAGGGGATTCAGTAGGAGAATTCCAGAGAAACTTTTTTCCTAAAAAGGGACAGTTAGCAAATATTTTAGGCTTTGCTGGCCATATGGTCTCTGCTGCAATTATTTAACATGACCAGCATGGTGTGAAATCAGCCATAGACAATATGTAAACAAAGAGGCAGTACTATATTCTAATAAACCTTTATTTACAAAACAGGCAGTGGTTGGATTTGGCCCATGGGCTGTAGTTTGCTGAACTTTGACCTAGCAGATGGCAGCACCAGAGGACACAAGACCTCTGAATCACCACATCAAATTCTTCCAGCCATACATGCAAAGAGACTATGATGTGTGTGAAAAACAACCCCTACTTTGTTAAGCAGCTGAGATATTTGCATTGTTTATTAAAGCAGCTGGTGTTAATTATCGTCACTAATGCTGAATCATTCTAGAATTTGCCATTATTTCTTTTTTTAATCTTAGTGCAATTAATCACCAATCCTGCTCATTTTGTCTTCCAAATATTTTTCATATCTTCTTCTATATCCCTATTCCCACTGCTCAAGCGCACAGCCTTGTCATTTATCATCAATATGGCCACAGCCTCCCCCGAACTGTGGTGGCCTCTCTCCAGCTCATCTTCCGTACTGTGGATATAGAAATAGCTGAGACATATTCCAAACACAGAAGTTAAGGCCAGCTCTCTCTGACTGTCAGCATAGATGTCCCATCCTTTGAAACATCTCCTACTGAGGCAGTCAGTCTGCTGAAAATGCAGCTTTGCGTCTGAAGGGCTTGATTGGAGTAGTACCTCTGCCACATCCAAGTGTAACTTGGCTTTGCTTCTGTTCTTTCATCTGTTCGTCTAGGGTAATGATTCCTTCCTCACCAGACTGCTGTGGAGATGAAACGTGATGGTTTATAAAGCTGTTTCCAGCACGGGGCTCTCCTCTTGAACTGCTCTTTGCTGTGGTGACATTCTACACTTTCTTCTCAAGTGGTGAGAGGAGGCAGCAATTTTGTTCCCCAGGGTACAGCTGGTGATGTTTGGGGACTTTTTTTTTTTAAAGATTTTATTTATTTATTTGACAGACAGAGATCACAAGTAGGCAGAGAGGCAGGCAGAGAGAAGAGGAGGAAGCAGGCTCCCCGCCAAGCAGAGAGCCTGATGTGGGGCTCCATCCCAGAACCCTGAGATCATGACCTGAGCCAAAGGCAGAGGCTTTAACCCACTGAACCACCCAGGTGCCCCTGGGGACATTTTTGATCACACAACTCTGGGAGTGCCTTTGGCATCTAACGTGTAGAGTCTAGTCATCCTACACTGAGCAGAGAACCCCCTCACAACAAAGAATTATCTGGATGCAAATGTCGGTAGTATGGATTCTGCTCTGAGACCTGTGTGAGGACATGAAGAGCCACTGCTCAAAGGGTCTTTATTTGTCAGTCATGGAATTGAAAATGTTTCTGAAATTGAGGACCTCTGAAAGGGGGCTGCATTTTCTGGTTTTCATCCCCCAAACTCCCTGGTCATGTTATATATTATTGGATCTGCTAGTCCCTAAAGGCATCTGAATTTGTTCCCCTGGGTAGACTTTCATTCCCCAAGTGAACCATAACTTACTCAAGGGAAGCAAACTCTCCTTTGCCAAAATAACATTTGACCTTCAGTCAAACCTTTGACTCTCTGAAAGGTGATTTCCCAATATGTGTATGTCCAGATGTAGGCTCAGGGTCTGCCTCCCTCCTGAAGTTCTCTGTGGAACTCATCTTTCTTTGACTTTCTTTGGGTTTAACTTCAGAAGAGCTCAATTCAGTCCAGTTACTCACAGTAGACCTCAGAGTTACAAACACTTGACTTTGGAACATCCTCGTATGGAAATAGTGTTGAAGTCCCTTGGGAATCTAGAGAGGAAAATGCAGCTTTTAAGGTATCTGGTTCACTTCTTGTTGCATCTTAGGCTTTAACCAATCCTTAAGGATCCATGCTTATCATCCCCTGTGTTTCTAGGGTATGTTTTTTCTCATTAATTGCCTGACGACTGGTGGGCCTATGGGAAGGTGAAGAGGGGGCAGATTGTCCTTTAGATCATCTCCTTTTCTTTATAACATTAGAAGGGAATGTTATAAAGAATTTTTTTTGAGATAAAGAATGCTGAACACTGTTACTTAGCATATCCCAAATATTATAGAAAAAGGAAGAATTTCTGGGTCCAGGGAAACATACAGGGTCTGTCTGGGTGACTGGTCAGAGGGAAAGCTGTGTGAGATGCTGGGCACCACCTCAGAGCAGCCACCTCAGAGCCGGAGCTAGTGAAGTGTTAGTGGTATTTCATTAGAGGTGAGGGATTGGAAAGCCATGGGGAGAATGAGGGAATGGAAAGAGAAAGTGCTAACCTTATGTTAGATGTGTGTCTTCTTTACCACTGTCCTTTCTGCTGCTTGTCTTTGAACACATTCAGAATAAAATCCTATGAAGGAAAGAGGTGAGTTCCTTGTCTTAGTCCATTCAGGCTCCTGTAACAGAATACCCAACATGGGCAGCTTATTAACAGAAGAAATTTATTTCACATAGTTCCAAGCCCAGAGGTTCAAGACTAGGTTTCCATCATGTCTGGGTTCTGGTAAAGGCCCCCCCCCTTTTTTTCCCTAGTTGCAGATGGTCAATTTCAAGCTGTGGCTTCAAGGTCTAACTCCACATCTGCATTGCCACGTTCATCCGTTAAATCAAGTCTATTTGCATGTCCCTCCCTTGGCCCAGCCTCATGGCCATTCAGCTTTGGGAGTGCCTAGTCTCTTTGCTGTCTACCTGCATCTAAACCTGCATCTGTAGCACAGACTACTCTCTATTTCCAGTGACAGAACTAAGGGCTTTTTCTCTCTTACACAATGCAGCCAACGTGGCTACAATAGAATTGTGGTAGAGGTAACATGAACCACCTGTTCAGGACTTCCATGTGCCAAGTGCTGTACAAAGCACTTGATCCATGTCTACTCATTTAATCAGCACCATGACCCTATGACGTGGGTGCCTCTATTTCTCTGCTTTTCCTATTTTGGAAGAGAAGACTGAGGGAAATAGAACTTGAGAGAACTTGTCCAGGTTCTGGACAAGTGGACTAGTCAGTGGTAAAACTAGGATTCAGAATCACTTATTCTCTTCAAGAGGTTTTTCTTCATCTTTGAAAATTTGGGGTGAGAGGGGCATTTGCGCACAGTCACTGATGAAAGAACAGCAGTTCTGGGGTTTGGGATTACATTTAAGCTTGAGTCTTGTCCACTCATTCTTTCACTCAGGATTGCATTAAAAATTTTTGATTGACATTGCCAGGCATTACCCTAAGTTCTGGAAGCACAGTTTTAAATTCAGTTGTCAAGGTCCTTGGACTTTCATGGGCTTTGTTTTTTTATGGAAGGAGATAGACAATACAAGACAATACATTTAAAAGCTGGTAATAAACATACAGACAACTGAACTGTGTGATGAGATAGAGAGTGATTGGCTGGTCCAGAGAACCCTATTTGTGGTAAAGTGTTGAAAGCCTAGTAGGAGCCAACTAAGAGAAGATGGAGGGGTGGGAGGTAGGGTGCGGTGGCTTTTTGGCAGAAGGAGTCATCAGCACAAAGGTCCTGAGGTAGGAAGCAGCTGAGTACATTTGTAAACAACATGGTTGAAATACAGCCAAGAAGGCAAACCCAGAGGATTTCAGGGAGGAATATCAAGTCATGTAGTCCTTTGCAGGCCAACGTAGAGAGTTATGGTTTTGTTCTGAGCCTGATGGGAAGCCATCGGGATATTTTAAACAAGGGAGTAGTGGGATTATCTCACTCGTGTTTCTGATAACTCACTCCAGCTGCAGGTGGAGGATGGACCATAGTGGGCTAGGGTGGAAGCACGTGGTGCAGGATAGATGAGGAATGCTGGCAGCTCTCACTTGAATGGTAAGGATGGAGAAGGAGAGAGCAGAACTATATCTTAAAGGCTTAGGGTCCAGAGCTCACTGAAAGGAAGCACTGTCATTACAAGACTTCGAGTTTTCCTTCAGGGCAAGGTGGTGAAAGGGATCATAGAGAGAAGTCATGTTCCTTTCCTGTACATTGTCACTCCTGTGTGTAGCCACCCAGCCTGAAGAGTGGCTGTTTTCTTTTGCAAAGGTTCTGACTATACTGGCATTAACTCATGTTAATAGACAACCAGAGACAGAGCCATAAACCAGAGCAGGTTCATGGAAGGGATGGAAGTGGCCTGTTCCAGACCATCACTTCAAAAATGAGCATCACCCCAGGCACTGGTGGGCCCCACAATATCCCATCACTCTGTAAAATTGCTGCACGTTGTCATGAACTAGCTTCCCCAGGCATATCTACAGTTTTCCATCTCCCTTCTCATTCATTGGCACTGGGCCCAGTCCCCTTATCCTGGCCCTACTGGAGATGTGTCGGGGATTTCAGAAATATGTTTATTATTAGGTTGTAGAATAATGAGGAAGCTGGAAAAGGAGACACCGAAGAAGTGACGGCATGAGGTGCTACTAGGTCTGGTCCTGATATTCGGGCTTCACCTGGTGAGGAGTCATGGATGTGAGCTTGTGGGGGGACGCATCTGCAGGTCTCTGTCTGTCTTGAGATATCCTGACAATGCCCTCCCTCTAGCTTGCACCAAAGAGGGGCACGGGGCTTTCACCAAGTGTGTTGTGCAGCTTTTGTGGTTTGTAGAAGGCAAGCACATGTTCATAATGTGGCTGGGGAATAGGTCCCAGGGCTAAGCATCTACTCAGATGTAAAGTGTTGTAGTTCACAGCTGAGACTCAGAGTTTCTTCCCCATTATGCCAGAAGCTGGGCACTGGGTACCGTTTCATTTTTTATTTATTTACTGATTATCAGTTAGCAGTTGATCATTGCAGAAAAACTGGAGAATTCAGAAACAATTCAGTGAGGGCAATAAAAATGATTCCCCATTAGCTTGTTACCAAGAGCCAAACCACTTTGTATTTTGCATGTTTCCTTCTGGGTTTAAAATGTTTCCCATGCACTTTATAAAAAAATGAAGTTGAGTTTATGTGATATGTGCAATTCTTTTTATCCCTCATTTTCTTAACTACCTTTATCTCAGAAATCTCTTTTTGTCATATTAAACATTCTTGGTGACACATTCCTTTAGTCTCCCAATGTATGTACTTCATCAAGCCCATGGCAGCATCGAAGATGTGCTGGTGGTTAAGGCAAATGTGGTCTCGATCCTCAGGGAACCTTCAGCTTGACAATATGAACATGTTCATTTATTCTTTCTTCCTTGTTTTTCTTTTATCTTTATGAAGGTTTTCTTTCCCAGCCATCGGAAAACTCAGATCTATATAAAAATACATGATTGGAAGCCATCTTAGATTTAACCAGTTTTGTCATCTTATGGCTGATCAACACCCCTCCCCCCACCCAAAAAAATCACTGTGTTCCTTTTACAGACAAAGAAATGGCCATAGAGAAGGTATCATGCTTAATTGTGAAGTATGGATGTAGATCTAGACCTTCTTGGTCTAAGTTAAGGTGCCATTCTTTCTTTAGATTGATATTACTTGAGTGACTACCATGTGCCGAATGGGTTACTAGCCTATGTTCTTAGCTACTGGAACTGCAGACAATGTGGGTAAACTCACTCCTGTCAAGGTGCTGGCTGACAACAGCAGAAGCTTCAAGGAGCTTCCAATTTTGAAAACTTTCCCATCCCTGTGTAAAGTCGAGGCAGTCGGTAGGAGAAACTCCTCAAGCTTTTTTAAACCTGGCCTATTCTCTGGTATATACACCCACCAATTTTCTTCTTACCCCAACCTAGATTAAGAATCTGGGCTTTGAAATCAGGCTATTTGGATTCAAATAGCCTGCATCATTCCTCTCCATAATTAGCCATGGGGATTTGGGCACATCACTCAATCTCTTTGAGCCTGTGTCCCTCTCTCTAAAACAGAGATTATGATGAAAGCTCCTTCATAGCTTTGTCATGAAAATTAAGTGTAATAAGACATGTAAGTACTTAGCATACTTCCCAGCGCATGATTAAACACTCAAAAAATACATGAGGTAACCCTTATTATTCCTATTGTGGGCAAGTTTAACCACCTCCACTTAGTGACTGACACCATTGAGATATCATGTGTTCAAACAGAGCTGCCCTTTTTTGTTATGGCCTTGGAAGGAGGTGGGTATTCTTCTTCTTTAATATAGGGGGAAAGTGAGAAACAGAGAAATCAAGCAATTAGCTGCAATTGAAACCAGGTCTGTTTTAGACATAATATCATTTAGGGGAGGATCTCCCAGATTGGCAAGTAGAAACAACGCTCTTCCACAATACATGCAATTCTGGGTGATTTTGCAAAGGAGAGAAAGATCCCGTGGTTTGCCAGATGTTCCCTCCAGGAATCACTGGCTCCAGCAGAGTAAGGAGTTGCTGCTAGAAAGGTCAGTGCAGCCATATGTGTTCTCCATGAAGCCAGGTTTTAGTGAGAGGGACAGACGGATGATGTCTTGCTTTGGTGCAGCTGACCTCACAGTCACACTGGGAGTTTGGCAATGCACTTACAATATATTTTACATGAATAACTTGAGGATGTGTCAACAGGTTAATAGCTTCTGGGGTTGTACCCCTTGGTGGTTATTGAGGGACGTGGATGGGGACAAAATTATAGGGAGGAAGTAAAGTTGATCCATGGCAAAATCTGCCTTTTGTCCCCCAGACCAAAGTTTGCCATCACAACAGAGCAGCCTGGGCACAGCACTCTCTACTGATGGTGATTCTTAACATAGTGCTATCCCAAGCAGCAAGTGGTGCTACCTTGAATTAGCCTCTGCCATCCCTGGCAGGAAACCAGAAGGAGGAAGAGACAACGGAATGCCTCCCAGGGATAAACAGAACAGCATTTGTTCATTATTACTATAGTGGTCGTTGGGTATCCTGTGTTTCCTATTACTGAACCCATGTCAGTTGGCTTCTGGAGAATGCACAAGATTCTAATGCATACAGTCAGAACAAAAATGTATGTATGCATACACACACACACATACACACATTTATATATATTTGTAAGAAAAAGAATGTGCGTGTGTGAGCAAGTCAGGGAGAGGGGAAGGAGCAAAGGGAGAAGGAAGGAAGGAATCTATTTTTTTATTGTTTGCATTTACTTTTTATGCATTTTATTTATCTATCTATCTATTTATTTATTTATTATTTATTTCTTTCAATTAGCCATCGTATAGTACATCATTAGTTTTTGATGTAGTGTTCAACGATTTATCATTTGCCTATAACAGCCAGTGCTCCAAGAGAGAGAATCTTAAGCAGGTTCCATGCTTGGTGTGGAGCCTGACCAACAGCCTGATCTCATAACTCTGAGATCATGACCTTAGCCAAAATCAAGAATTGGATGCTTAACCAAATGAGTCACCCTGGTGTCCCCATAATTTTTAGTGTTAATGGCAATCAATAATAACACTTTCATAATTCGTTCTTTTCCCCATGAACACAGTTGTGACTGGGCTCTTGGCCCCTGACAGTTATTGCAACATACTTCCCAATTTCTGCCCTCCTGATGCTTTTTTTCTTTAAGAATCTTTTCAGTACCAGGGAAGTTTTCACGTGGTAGAATGAGTCCTTGGGAACTGCTCCAGGGCCAGTCTGCAATGAGCTACCTAGGATTTGAGGGTTTCCATTGAGTTTAACCATCATTTACTGTCTGAGCACATCCTTGGGCTTGTCTCTCAGCTGGAGCCAGGGTATTACAGATGAAACACTCATGTCCTTTCTTCTAGTGGGGCTCACAGCCCAACACTGGAGACAGAAACAAATAGAGAAAGAGAGTATGTCTTGCTGGACCTGGCAGAGTGGCTGTGGGGGCAGCCAAGAGAGGAAGATCTATACTGCACTTCTCAAACTCAATGCCCCCCAAACAAATAATCGAGTCAAAAAATGAGGAGAAGAGCATCTGGGTGGCTTGGTGGATTGGGCTGCTGCCTTCGGCTCGGGTCGTGGTCTCAGGGTCCTGGGATCAAGCCCTGCATTGGGCTTTCTGCAAGGTGGGGAGCCTGCTTCCCCCCCTTTCTCTCTGTCTGACTCTCTGCCTGCTTGTGATCTCTCTCCCTCTGTCTAATAAATAAATAAAATGTTTTAAAAAATGGGGAGAAGACATGAACAGCATTTCTCCAAAGAAGACATACAAATGGTTAATAGAAATAGAATATGTTAATAGAAATAGAATATGTTAGGTTAATAGAAATAGAATATGAAAAGATGTTCAGCATCACTAGCCGTCAGGGAATTTAAAATCAAAATCACATTGAGATACCACCTTACACCAATTAGAATGGCAAAGATTAACAAGGTGGGGAACAAAAAGTGTTGGCGAGGATGTGGGGAAAGGGGAACCCTCTTCCACTGTTGGTGGGAATGCAAGCTGGTACAACCACTTTGAAAAACAGTATGGAGGTTCCTCAAAATGTTAAAAATAGAGCTACCCTATGACCAAGCAATTGTACGACTAGGTGTTTATCCCAAAGATACAGATGTAGTAGAAAGAAGGGGCACATGCACCCCAAAGTTCATAGTAGCAATATCGACAATAAGCAAACTGTAGAAGGAGCTGAGATGTCCTTCAACAGATGAATGGATAAAGAAGATGTGGACCATATATACAATGGAACGTTACTCAGCCATCAGAAAGAATGAATACTTACAATTACTTTGACATGGATGGAACTGGAGGGTATTATGCAGAGTGCAATAAGTAAAGCAGAGAAAGACAATTATTTGGTTTCACTCATATGTGGAATATCAGGAATAGCATGAAGGACCATAGGGAAGAGAGGGAAAACTGAATAGGAAGGAATCAGAGAGGGAGACAAACCATGAGGGACTCTGGACTCTGGAAAAAAAATGAGGGTTTCAGAAGGGAAGGGCTGAGGGCTGAGGTAGCTGGGTGATGGGGATTAAGAAGGGCATGTGTTGTGATGAGCACTGGATTGTGTATGCAACTGAGGAATCACTGAGCACTACATCAAAAACTAATGGTGTCCTATATGCCGGCTAATTGACCATAATTAAAAAAATAAATAAACCCAGCATTAGAATCAGAGAGGGCTTCTTGGAGGAGGAGATGCCTTCATCTTATCATCCATCATGACTGCCATATAGTCAGTCAACAAATATTTATTGAACCCTCACATTATGTCTGGGCTGGGGCTAGGTGCTGGAGATGCAGAACAGCAAAGAAATCAGACAAGGTTCTTTGTTTTAGTGGAGTTTCTGTTATAATCTCAAGGAACCCCAGAGGAGTCTCAAGAAAGAAAGATGAAATTTAAGGGAGAAGAGAGACTGGCATTAAGGTAGAGAGCAGAAAGGACAACAGAAATGCTCTGCTTTGTGTGTGCGGAGAACTACAGGGGCTTTCAGTCAATACTGGGACTGACAAACTGGGATTTCTGCAACATGTGGACAGTGAAAGAGAGGATTGTCATCCTCGTCGAACTATTAAATTAAATAATGCTGGGCCGAGCTGAACACTGGTTTTTGAGTAGATGATGCCAGTTCCAACTCTCACAGAGGGCAAAGCAAAATCATTCTTTAATAATGAATGAGTCTCTGGGCTGAACACTGAATTAGATCTGATCTCAGCCACATGGCTGGCACCCTCCATTTGAATCTAAAATGTTAAATGCCAGCATAGATTTTCAGAGTTCCAAGTTGATTTTTATTACTAGAACAACTGAATGGGACTGGGAGTAACTTTCTAAGATGTCCCTGAGGTCCAGAATATTCAGAGAATCGAAAAAACTGGGTGTTGATATCAGTTATTCATTCTGCAAGCATGTTGGGGGAGCTGTTGTGTGAGATGCTGTAGTAGATCCTAGTCCTTGAGGTGTCCTTTCTTGGGAGGCCTCCCTGTGTCTCTCACCCCTTCCCAACAGAGCTTACCCTTCCATCTCTGTGCTACTTCTGTCCTTTATATCTGTTCTGATCTCTTTGGTCATTTTATTTTCCCTCTGTATCTGACCTTAGACTGTGAGCTTCTCCAGTGCAGTTCTCCATCTCATTCAGCTTCCATCCTTCAGTGGCTTGAGAAAAGGCTGTGCAACATTCAGCTGAAGACTCACATTCTGGCAGGGGTCACAGGCATTGAAAGCAGACACACCTCAGGATCTTTCAGGGACTTGTGGACTTTCAGAGCAGTATGGGACTGGTAGGAAAGGATGCCTGGGGTTGGGGTAATGAACGCTGTGAAGACATCACTAAAGAGATGACATGCAAGTTGAGAGATGAAGAGGATTTTGCTGGGGAAAAGAAAAAAAAAGATCCCGTGAAACAGGAGGAGTTTTGGAAGAAGTACTGGGGTGTTTATGGTACTCCTGCTAGTTTCACACCTCCTATAGCTGTGGGTCTGGGACAGATGCTTACGGGATTGTGCCGGAAGCAGCGAACCTGGAGTTGACATCAGTTCTCACTCCCCATTATTTTTAACAGCCCATTTTACAGACGGGTACCCTAGGGCTGGGGAAGGGGAAATATGCAGTAAGAACAGAGCTGGCTACAAATGGCCAGTTTATAGTCCTGCCCTCAAATGTAGCTGCCTCTTGTTGCTGTGTTCTTTTGCCAGATGTAGTCTTGGAGTTTCCTGCAGGTGGGGAGAGGATTTCCTTTTGGATGATGTTCAAATAGGTCAGACATGTTACTTCCTTATCTACTGCTGTTGTTGTGAAGGAGCCAGCTGGGCCCTTGAATTTCCCAGATAAATGTGAACAGCAAGAGAAGACCTGGTCTCCTCTAAGAATAAAGACCCTCCCCTTTCTTCTTCTTCTTCTTTTTCTTTTTTTTTTTTTTTTCCTGTCTCTCTCTTCTTTTTCAGGTTTACATTAAAATTAGGCAATTTTACACTGGGTGGGACCAGGGCCTTAGTATATGGTCAAAGAGATTGGAAATGAGGAGGTTTGGGATGGCTGTAACTGCGGAAATTGTGTTTCTAGCTGGCTGTTTATCAGACTCCTGACTGTCCACTCCATAAATGCATACTTTATATCACACACACACACACACACACACAAACACACACACACGATATTGCATATTGGTCCAGGGTTGTTCTTGGAAAAGAAATTAATATGCAAATTAGAATGCAAATTGAATTATGCAAACAGATATGAAAATAAGACAGTAAGAAATAATTTAGCAGAGCATGCCCCACCCCTGCCCTTTGCAGAGGTGATGTATCACACAAAGTAGCAGGAGAGAAGGGCTTTGAGTCTTATCAAACTCCAAACAAGAATCTTATTTTCAAGTCTTTCCTTATATCATGCTGGTCTAGTCCTCTCCTTAGGGGCAGGGCCATGAAAGAAAGCCTTCATTGGCTGAGCACCTAATATTTTCCAGGTCTGTTCTGGGACTGAACAGACCTGGAAAATATATGATTGTCATATAATGCAACATTCACACAACACCATGAGGAGTGTACAATTATCGCTGTTACACAAGCGAGGAAACAAGAGCCCAGAGAAGTTAATAGACAGTTCCTGAGGTCACTCAGCCATGAACAGGAAGACCTGGAATTTGCATGTGATTTGATTTAAGGATAAGTGGATGTGACCAATGTCCTCTTTCTCTCTCCATTGTTTTGTTTCTGCTTCCACAGTAGTTAGGCTCTGCTTTTCTGTCCCAGGGATACCTCTGTAGCTGGGGGCTATGGCTGTCTTTGTTCATACCCAGTGGGGAAGAGAGAAAATTTTCAGGAAAGATGAAGAATACTTCTGTTTCCCAGAATCTCTAGTAGATGTCTTACTGACTGATGGAGTCATGCACTCATTGTTAAAAGTCCATGATTCAAAATGGGGAAGAGTGGTGGTCCCACTTGGAAATCAGGATCCTGTTAGAAAAAGGAAATAAGGCTTGCTGCATAGGCAATTGCAGGTGTCTGCTAAGGGTATCTGGAAGATTCCAGAGCTGAAGTGCATTTTAGAAATAAAAAATAGTGGCTGAGAGAGTATTTATTTATTTTCTAAAGATGTATAATTAACATACTATGTTACATTAGTTTCAGGTGTTCAATGTAATGACTCCACAATTCCATACATTTCTCAGTGCTCACATGATAAGCATTATTTTAATTCCCTTCACCTATTTCCTTCATCCCCCTGCCTACCTCTCCTCTGGCAACCAGTTTGTTCTCTGTATTTAAGAGCCTGTTTTATTTGTTTGTTTGTGTCTCTCTTTTTAAAAAAGATTTTACTTATTTATCTTAGAGAGAGAGAGAGGGAAAGAGAACACAAACAGGGGGAGGGGAAAAGGGAGAGGGAGACAGAGTATCTCAAGCAGACTCCCCAGTAAGCATGGAACCCATGCAGGGCTTGATCTCATGACCCTGACTGAGATCATGACCTGAGCTGAATTCAGGAGTTGGATGCTCAACCGACTGAGCCACCCAGGTGCTGTGTTTGTCTTTTTTCTTTGTTCTTTTGTGTTGTTTAGTTGGCAAGAGTGTTCACTATGTAAGTCCTCAGTGACATATTTAAACTACTATAAATAAACTACTATGAATGAATTAACCCCCTTTTTACTAATGTGTTAGCTTCTCACATTACACAATGTTCCCATAATGCTTACATCACTATTGTCTTATGGTGTTATTCAGATGCAGGTCTTACTCTCTCGATTTCACATGATAAGAGGTAACGTAGGGGAGCAGGGTGATAGAAACTCAAATGGAGATCTCTAAGTTCCTTCAATGGTCTTTTCACTAAAACACTGATGTTGAAACACTAGAAGTGCTTTCCAGTCAGTCCAAAACTGATATGATAAGGTGGTGTAAAATTCACCTGCCCCTCCTCTTCTAGGGAACATTCAGGGTGTGTTGGGAGCCAGTGTCAGTTGCTAGAAAGAACACAGACTCTGGCTTCAGAGGGCCCTGAGCCGGGGTGGGGGGGGGGCGGCTCCAGCTCCAACACATGTGGTCTGTGTGCCCCAGAGCAAGTTACTGGATCCCTGAAACTGGGGTTCCTCATCTTGTGAAGTGGAAGTGACCATGCCCACTGCACAGCCTGGGAGGAAGGAACACGTAGAATAGTGAGAACCCAGGGAAGTGTCTGCACAATGTAGACATCAGTGAAATGTAGAAACTGAAGGTGATCTAAGGGTGATTGTCTCTGTTTGCCTGGTGCTGAGGAGGTCCCTGGGGTGGGGGCGCTTTCAGTGCTGACGATGGCAATCTTGGACAAGCTGAAACTACCTCAGTCACAAGGGTGATATCCATGATTATTCTGAGGATGGAATGGCTGGGGAAAAGAGATGCTTTGAGCCCTTGGTCCGGTAATTGGGTTTAAAATCAGAAATGGTAAGCCTGGGTACTCCAAGTTTCCTCCTCTAAATGTTGACTATTCGGTTAGTGAGCAGAGAGACTGCCCGAGCTTGAATGGGACACCATGGTTGATGAGCCTAATCCAGCTGGAGGGAGTCTGAATAATTGGGAGATCCTCCGTGGGTGTGAAACTTCTGTGATCTCTAGAAAGTAGTCAGGCTGCTGACCTTGAAAAGTCCTTTCCTTCTCTGGGTCTCAGTTTCCTTTTTGGGAAAAAAGGGGCAAAACTGGGGAGCAAAGTAAGATATATCTTTCTAATTCTTTATAGTTCAGAGATTTTGATATCACCAGACCATGTGATCTTTACTACAGTTCAGCAAGGAAGAGATCGTTACCCTCAACATTTGTTGTTCCCAGTTCACAGATGTGGATAATGAGGAGCAAAAGAGACAGAACATCTTACCCAAAGCCATGCATCCAAGAAGTGATCCTGATGGAACAAACCTGGGATTTCTGACTCCAGAGCCCATTTTTTTTCCCCATGATGCCTCTCTGCCTAGCTGGGCACAAAGACCCCTTTCTGCTTCACAGTCTCACGACACCGAAACCTAAATGTTCTACTGTTAATCTGAGGAAAAAAGAACCGTGAAGTCAATGTCTTGAGTTAAGTGCCTTGGCTAAATATATTTTGGTGGGGGGCACTCTCTACCTTCTGTTTGTTGTTTTCAAGCAGAGGGAAAATTTGACAAGGGTTCCTTTCCCCATCAGGAAAACACAAAAACTCTAACCTCTGTGGAACAAGAAAGCTGGAAGGTTTTAGGGTTAGTGGCTACTTTGAGTAGAAGTTAGCAGAATGGACACAGCTTGTGTAAGTAAGGCTGTCACTCTGGCAAAGTTTTAATTTCGGAGAAAAGTAACTACTCATGTACACATATACTTTCTCTCTCTTCTCCAGCACATGTATGTATGTGTGCATGGCGAGCAAACACACACACACACACACACACACACACGGAAAGAATCCAAAGATCCAAAGAATCCTCTGGAAAGGAGAGTTAATTGGTTCTAAAAACAACACCATCAACAAAAGCAGCAACACACGTGACCAGGCTTCTGAAGTGTCAGCAGGAAGTCTCGCCCATGAATTCTTAGTTGCAAGGTAAACTTTTATTTCAGTACAACATGTTTTATAGTGCCATAAAAGAGGAGAGTCAATAGCTCTATCTAGTATCAACGGAACCAAGAAAATACTGATTCTGTGTTGTTTGAAGGGCAAAGGAATATGAATACTTAGCCTTAATAAAATAGTTGGAAATCTTAAAAGTATGACTTCTGGTTTTGCCCAGGAAAACTGAGGTGGCCAAAGTAATGTCTACAATGCCTGATTACTTCCTCTGTGAGTATGTAAACCCTGGGAATAGAGATGATATTTTTATTAGAGAATTTTGAGGTGCCTTATTTTCTCCAATTCTTCTGAACTTTGAGGTTCACTAATTGAGTAAATATGGATTTGTGCAAGGCTGGATTTCAGACCCTAGTGATTTGGTCTGAATAAGGAAAGGGGACCAGGTCCAAACAGGACTCCAAGTTTGACATGTGGGAGCTACCTAGATATACCTCCAATATATCCATTTGTTCCATCACCACTACGTAGGCCCCAATTTAAGATATCATTGCTTCCTGAGTCAGCTTCCTGTTTTACATTCTTCCTTTGTGTGTGGAGTGTTTTTTGCGAAATGAAAAAGTGATGACCCAGGACTCTCTGTCTGGACTGAAAGATTTGCCAGTTTCTTGTTGACCTAGAACAGAGCCCAAGCTCCCATGAAGAACTGTGGGCCAGCCCCCTGCTTCTCTTCCCCCCTTTCCACTTCTCTTTCCACTTTGGCCTTGCGGATATCCCTTTTGTTCTTGAAGCACACTGTTTCTTCTCTTGTGTCTAGGTTTTGTATGTACCTCTTCTAGGGAAATGTTCAAGTTTATGCAAGTTATACATGGATGGACTTTAAATGGTCAACTAGACATTTTTTAAAAATAATTTTTGGGAAAGATTTTATTTATCTATTTGACAGAGAGAGAGAGAGAAGGAAAACAGGCTTCCGGATGAGCAGGCTTCCTGATGTCGGTCTCAGTCCCAGGGCCCTGGCATTATGACCTGAGCCAAAGCCAGATGCTTAATGACTGAGCCACCCAGGCGCCCCTCATCTAGACTTTTTGGTTTCAGTCATGGCTGTGTGGCGAGGTACAGGGCAAGTGGCACTCTGTTTATCAAATGATTTTAAGGCAGTCTTTTTTCTCTCCTTCCTAAAACTATTTCTTGGTTCATGGAACTAGGGAGGCAGCTGACTTCATGAATAGGTAAATCCAGGTCTCTCATTAGCTTGACTATATTATTCACTACTTTTGAGGGTGAAAGAATATTTCCCTTAATTATTATAGCAGAACCATAGGTAAAAACGGAGATAGTCCCAGTGACTGGAGAATTATGTCTTTGGATCACTCTTTTACCCTCTCTCTCCCTCTCTTTCTGCTTTTCTCTTAGGCCATATTTTCAGTGAGGCTGCTCCCACAAGGTGGCTATAATCTGCCCTAACAGTGCCTTGGTTGTTGTGGCCACAGGGAGGGGTGCTCTGCTTAGGCAAACCTGGTCACCTGTCCACCCCTAGAATCATCCCACCTGAATGACAGAAGCTGTGAGTGGGGGTGTGGTGGTTCCTCATAATGGAAGTCAGGTGTTTATTCCTTTGTAGACGGAAACAGTGCTGGGCAATCAGAGCAATAAATGTGAACACACCTTTGGTTGCTGTGATGTGGCATACAAAAAAGGCGAAATAACATATCAAAAAGTGCTGCACATTTTGATGACTTCTTTAAAGTGGGAGAGTCTTTGGTTCCAAATAAAATGTTTCAAGTTTCCTTAAAAAGCCAGCAATGGTTAATGAGGGGAAAGCTTGTGTGGGGTATATGAGAGCTCTGGGCTACCGTTGTGATTTTTCTGTAAATATAGAACTATCCTAAAATGAAAATTTACTTTAAAAATAGTGACTAGTTGGAAAATGTGTCTTATTACAGCAAGTCGATGCACATCCCACAGCTGTCACAGAAAGATGATAAAGTTACTTACTTCATAAGGGAGATGAAGAGAGAGAATCCATCCTTAATGGTGGCAATAAATACACAGAAACAGAACATATATTTGTACAGGTGGTGGAAATGGAAAGAACTGAAAAAAAAAATTCAGTTTAGTTTACTATAGTTTAAGAAATGGTCTCTTCTTGTTCTGTACCTCTGTTCTTGTAAGAGAAGGCAAAGTGGAGACCCAAGACTGATTCAGCACTTGAGTTGAGTTTATGCATAACTTTGTTTATATCAGTTGGGTGAGTCTGCTGGTGGGTATTATGGAGGGCACATCCTGCAAGGAGTACCTACTGGGTGTGGTGCATCAATAATGAATGCTGGAACACTGAAAAGAAATAAAATAAAATAAAATAAAATGAAAAAAATTTGCTTATATCAGCTAAACTACTTGTAATTATGTCATTTCATTATTATATAAACTGATGATATATGAGTACAAAATAAGAATTGATATGTCTTTGAAATTGAAACTAAATACTCTGGAAAGACTTGATAAAGGCAAAATTTTCACAAAATAGTTGCTGAGTTAGGCATGATTGAGACACCTATAAATTATGGCGGAAAACATTCATAGGAATCTACAAGGGATCTGTACTATTTCTCCCCAAGTGTTTGATGTCTCTCCACTCCAAGGAAAGATCAGGGCTTGTAGACCATGTGTAATGGGTATGTTTACAGAAGACACATGATTTGGTCTCCAATCCCTGACCCATAAATAAAAAACCGTTGACCTTACATTAAAAAGTTGGTGACTAAATGAACACTTATGTATTTTCAATGAAAATAAAACATGCAAAAGATGTGTACCCATTTTAACAATTTTTTTTCAATTAACTAGCCAACTTTGGGACCCATTCATATTGAATAAAAGGTTCTGTTGTGTTGGTAAATTGCAATAAATAAGAAAAACTTAGTTGTTGAGTTCTTTCTGACTTACAAAAACTCTTCTGGATGTGGTGATTTTCTCTGACTGCAATTAACCTCAGTATCAGTGTGTTTTTCTTGATGGCATGAAGCACAAGTTTAGAGACATATGGGAATTATTGGTTTGTAAGAAATAAATTTCTGTGTTTTAAAACAAATCCTCTACCCTCATTACTTAGAAAGTATATTGTTTCTCCCACATGGTTCTGTTGAAGTGAGAAAAATAGATTATTTGAGCTGATGTTTATGTCCTAGAAGTGTAGAAGTCACAAAACTCTTATGGCTTTTGTACTTTTCGGAACTTTTGCTGTCATAGGCTTGATTCTGGAATGGACCTAGTATGTCCAAATTTTTTTTTTTTTGTATGGATCACTCACTCTGTTGATCACCGTTATGAAATTCTGTTATGCTACCCCTTTCCCTCCTGACTAATAATTGTGCTGACCCTCTCCCCCTCTCTCTCTTGCCACCAGTGAGGGGTCCTTAGATAGTATATACTTCTTTGAAGGAAGGTCTGGATTTGCTACTCTTGAAATAGTAGCATCTTAGCAAGACTATTTCCTATGCATATACTTTTTATTTGGTTTACAAGTGTTTGCAGATACATTATCTCATTTGAGCCATGTAACAAATCTCTTAACTTCCCTTTTTATAGCTGAGAAAACTGAAATTCAAAGGCTGGAAGTAATTTGTTTGAAATTCCTTAATTAGGTATCAGAAGACCTGGTGTTTGGTTTAGGAAATTTTGATTTCAAACCCAACGCTTCTTTCTGAATCCCCAACGTAAACATGAGGCATTCTTCTTTATTTGTTCCTTTCGGATTACTCACGTCACACAAATCTTTTATTACCTTTTATTAATTTACTTAACAAAGAATTTATGAGCATTAATTGTATGTGAAGAAATTGCCTAAAAATAGACTTATGCATTATTAAAAAAAAAACAAAAACCCAAACACACATAAAACCCAGAAGCCCCCTTCTGGGGAGGGATGGGACTAAGATGTGACTACAAAAAATGCTCACACGCTTGAGGTTCACCCTTGAAACTCCCCATCTGTGCTTTTTGCATGCATCCCACATAGCATGCGAAGCTCAGAGAAGCATAAATATCCATTTTAGCATGCTGCCATGGGTTAATCGTACAATTATCAGTAAGCAATATGATGGTGTGAACATGTGCTCCTGATAATTGCCACCATTTCCCATGGAGTGAGCGTGTATTTATTTACCACATTATTACTGCAAAAAATGTGTGTGATTTTGCTGGTAACTATGTAATTAACTTGTTCCTCACTGGGTTATTTTAGCTAGAGCTGCATCTGGTGACTTCTAAAGAGCTGTTAGGAACAATGCAGAGCACGCCTTGTGGTTCTGTCCACGAGAATGCTTATATGTGGAGCATATTTGTAGTTGATTAATTTTGAGCCAACTGTTGGTGTGGATTTCAATTTATTGTGGGCTTGTGCCAGAGAATACGTGCTTCGATAGAAAACATCACTTCTTTCTCTGTTGATTCCATAAAACTGTTGTCCACCCATCACATTACTCTACTCATTCAAATATCTGCTAGATTTGCTGAACATAAAGCAACAACCTTCCTCTCCTTTATATATTTCATAAGTAGTAAGGTTTGCAGTGCAGTTTTATGGATGTGTAACTTAGCCACCCTGGAATGGGGCTCTTTGCAGGTCCCATTTCTCACAGTCTTTTCTTTACATATCTGACTGAACCAACCATTCCTTTGATGTGTATGTCTAATGTAATATTTCAAAAAAATATTTTATTGACTTTTTGAAAGAGAGAGAGAAAGAGCATGAGTAAGAGGTAGGAGACGACTTCTCGCTGAGCAGGGAGCCTGATGCAGGACTTGATCCCAAGACCCTGGGATCATGATCTGAGTTGAAGGCAGATGCTTGACTGACTGCGCCACCCAGGTGCCTCTCTTTAATGTAAGATTGCTATCATACAGAACACTGGAAAGTAGAAGAGAAAAGCTTTGCCCTTTTTTCTGTTTTATTAACCCAGTGGCCATTAGCATTTGGTATATTTCCTTCCAGTCTTTTTTCTTGCACACTTGTTATCTTAAAAAAAAAAAATTGTCAGTAACCACATTAGACAGAAGATTTGATAATCTTTTGTTTTTACTTATTGCTATATCTTTATTTTTGTACTCCAACATAGTCTTGTAATAATAAAACCTTTAGAAAAGAAATGGATAAGTACTTTTTCCTATATCTCTAGATAAATATGGCTTAAAACTCTGGACTTACACATCAACCAAATGTAAGGGGGTTCTGGGAGGTAGAGAAAAGTAGGCAGAGTGGGTTAAGAACCTCAAGACTCAGGGAATGTCATGGCAATCAGTTCTCTGGATTTTCTTTTTTGCCTTGTGTCTCCTAGACTGGGTGCTGGAGAACCTCATACTGGAATGCCAGTGTAATCAGATAGAAAGTCCCCAAGCACAGATTGCTTTCTCTAAGAAAGGATAGCCTAGAAAGAAAGAAAACTTTTAAACACTGGTTACCAAATACCACAAGAAAAGAGTAACCTCATGCCATCTTATTAACCAAGGTTGTGTGGGAGGTTGTGACTACACCCTTACCTAGGTGGGGTGGTGTCAGAGAAGGCTAAGTAGGGACCTGGCACTTCTACAGTTGTTGGGCAATGTTGAGCAACCCCACACACCTTGTACTGCTCATTGCCTGCCAGAGTGGTCAGAGGCTGAGGTGTCATGTCCACCCGGAAGGAAGGAAGTCTCCTTCCCTCTACCTGGGTGTCAATAGAGGACAAGGGGGTAGACCTGGACTTCGACTTCCATCCAGCAGATGAAGTGGTATCTCCCTTTTCCCTCTGGCTTGGTATCAGAAGAAGCCTGCTAAAGCAGAAGATTTAAATAAGACAAGGAGTCTTATAACCCAAAATATCCAGGATTCAGTAAGAAAAGAAAATCACTTCAAAGAACCAGGAAATTATTGGATGAGAAAAAAACAGTCATGAGATATCAATACCTAGATGACTAAGATGTTAGAATTATCTGGCAAGAATTTTAAAGCAGTCATGAAAGTGCTTTCACGAACAATGAAAACATGATTAAAAACGTAAAATAAAAACCGGAAAGTGTCGGTGTAGAAATTACATATATAAAGAATAATCAAATGGAAATGTTAGAACAGAAAAATAAAGTATCTCAAAAACAAAAAACAAAAAGCCACAACCAAACCAAACCAAAACAAAAACGAAAACAAAAACAAAAGAAACCCCAAAGAACTCAACAGTAAAATGAAGGGATTGGCAAACTAAATAGTAAAACCTTAAGATAGAACAACAGAAATTACCTAGTCTAAACAGAAAGAAAATAGAATTAAAAGAAAAAAGAAAAGCTGAGACTCAAGGGATGTGTGGGACTAAAGTAAAAGATCTGACATCCATAACATTGGCATCTCAGAAAGAGAGGAGAGAGGAGGGGGAACTGAGAAAGTATCTGAAGAAATGATGGCTAAATTTCCCAGATTAGATAAAAGATAAACCTATGGATTCACGAGGCCGAGTCAACTTGAACAGGATGAACACAAAGACACCTATCCCAAGATGTATCATAATAAAACTTCTGGAAGCTGGGGTCCCTGGTTGGCTCAGTCATTTGGGTGTCTGGTTTCGGCTTGGGTCACAATCTCAGGTTCTGGGATAGAGTCCTGCGTCAGGCTTCCTGCTCACTGGGGAGTCTGCTTCTCCTTCTCCCGCTCCCTTTGCCCCCACTTTGTGTTCTCTCTCTCTCTCTCTCTCTCTCAAATAAATAAACAAATAAATAAATAAATAAAATCTTTAAAAAAATATTTATTTAAAAAAAAAAACACTTCTGGAAACAGAGACTCTTGAAGTCAACGAGAGAGATCTGACAGTTATTTCTAGGGGGAAATGATGTGAACGACAAAACATTTCTCATCAGAAACCATCTCCATGGTCAGAAGGAAGTGGCATCTTGTGTCTAAGCACTGAAGGACAGGAACTCTTAACCCAGGATGCTATACCCTGAGTACATATTCCTGCAGACCAGAAGGGAAATAAAGATACGCTAAGGTGAAAGACAACTGAGAGAATTTGTCATTAGCAAAGCAAATTCTCTAAAGGAATGCCACTCCACAGAAAGTAAATGGTAGAGGCAAGAACGTGTGTTAACACGATGGGCTTTCTTTCTCCCCCTGAGAGATCTCAGTTATGTTTAATATTGAAGCCAAAATGAGAACACTGTCTGATGTGGTTCTTGAAGGCTATCAAAGTAGAGAGTGTTTAAAGCTACTGTTTTATTGACAGCAGAGGGTTAAAAGGAGTAAAAGGGGCTCCTGGGTGGCTCAGTGTTAAAGCCTCTGCCTTCTGCTCAGGTCAAGATCTCAGGGTCCTGGGATTGAGCCCTGTGTTGGGCTCTCTGCTCAGCAGGGTGCCTGCTTCCCTTTCTCTCTCTCTGCCTGCCTCTCTGCCTACTTGTGATCTCTGTCTGTCAAATGAATAAATAAAATCTTTTTGTTGTTGTTGTTTGTTTTTGAACTGTGAATTTATTTTTTTAATTAAATTTATTTATTTTCAGCATAACAGTATTCATTATTTTTTCACCACACCCAGTGCTCCATGCAATCCGTGACCTCTCTAATACCCACCACCTGGTACCCCAACCTCCCACTCCCCCACCACTTCAAAACCCTCAGATTGTTTTTCAGAGTCCATAGTCTCTCATGATTCACCTCCCCTTCCAATTTCCCCCAACTCCCTCTCCTCTCTAACACCCCTTGTCCTCCATGTTATTTGTTATGCTCCACAAATAAGTGAAACCATATGATAATTGACTCTCTCTGCTTGACTTATTTCACTCAGCATAATCTCTTCCAGTCCCGTCCATGTTGCTACAAAAGTTGGGTATTCATCCTTTCTGATGGAGGCATAATACTCCATAGTGTATATGGGCCACATCTTTCTTATCCATTCGTCCATTGAAGGGCATCTTGGTTCTTTCCATAGTTTGGCGACCGTGGCCATTGCTGTTATAAACATTGGGGTACAGATGACCCTTCTTTTCACGACATCTGTATCTTTGGGGTAAATACCCAGGAGTGCAATTGCAGGGTCATAGGGAAGTTCCATTTTCAATTTCTTGAGGAATCTCCACACTGTTTTTCAAAGAGGCTGCACTAACCTGCATTCCCCAAAATAAAATCTTTAAAAAGAAAATAGAGTCACATGAGTAGGAGGGGGGAATATAAGGGAGATCTCCATAGTGAGTGAAGAGTTCTGTGACTGCAACGGTGCTTACAGGATTCTAGGCATGTGATAAGAAAGTGTAGAACTGCATACACATAATGTACTTCTGGCCATTTCCTGGTTTTGCTAGAGTTTGACATAATTACATAATATGAGGCATAACCATTAGGGAAATCTGGGTGAATGGTACACAATACCTCTTTGCCCTATCTCAAATCTCTAATTTGGAGAGTTAATAATTATAGATCATGAGTCTGTAATTATTTCAAAATAGAAAGTTTTAAAAAGTGAAGGGGATAGTGAATGAATAAACAAATATCGATGCATCCATATTAAAATTCCATCCAGCACCAGCTTGGATGAATCTCTAATGGGTTATGCTGAATGAAGGAAGGCGTGCAGAAGTTTATGTACTCTGTGATTCCATTCATGTAATGATCTGGAGAAAGCCAAACCATAGGGGACAAAAATCTTAGCAGCGGATTTCCTGGGGTGGAACTGGCTACTCGAGGGAAATTTTAGGGGTGATGGGAGTGTTCTGTATCTGGATAGTGGTGTTAATTACACAACTGTATACATTTTTCAGAACTCATAAAACTACCTCCATAAACTCAGGGTAATAAAAACAAAAACATCATCATGTACTTAACCATATATAGAACAATTGAATGTTTGTGTTCTTTTTCATTTCTTACTATCCAAAACAGTGTGGTCACAAACACCTGTGAGCAAATCACTTCATTTCTCTGGGGACTTTGTATTATTTCTGTGGACTCTATTCCCAGATGTTGTTGCAAGGGTGGATAGAGAGGAGTGGGGGATAAATATTATAAACATTTTTATAGCCTTTGGAAAATGATTACAAAATTAGTTCCCAGATACGTACTTTCTTGAAACCAGTTTATAATACCCTAAGAGGGTCTGGGAGTACTTCTTTCTCCACACCCTTGTGGGCAACGGGAGTTTGACTGCTACTGTCAGTTCGTTCTCTTTGGTTCAGATATCTCTTCTTGATAATTGAAGGGTTTATATTTACTTGAAGCTTTATAATTACGGCATATAGGATTAACTGGGCAGAACTGAACCCACGCTATTTACAGTTCACTAAACATCTCCTTAAACATTCCCACACATGTATGACAAGCTATAAATACTATTCATTTGTAACTAAAGTGTGTGGTTTTGGTAATTACCACCAATTTTCTTTGCCAGAATATTGGTGACATCCGTAGACAGGAGAATTAGGGAGGTGTCTCTATCCTGGTTTTAGGATGAGCCCCGCCTTTTTATCGTTATTGTCCTCTGTTTCTCTGTTATTCTCACATTGTCTTCTTGTCCCATTCAACTGCATATCCCTTTCTAGTTTACATTTTAATGATCCCTTGATTTTGGTTTGGGCTGGTATGCTAGATAAATTCTATATCATAAATGTGGTTGAATCTGTCACAAACCACACAAAAAAATACACACTGTAGGATCTAGTGTCTTTGTCCCCTCTTTTTCTCTAGTTGCAGGGATACCTTTCCATATTTGTTGCTTTTGGGTATGTGCAATACTTCAGCCCAGGGAGGTGTGACCTCCCCTAATACTTTGATTGCAAAATGGATCTGCTACAGTGGGTACATTTTGGAGTGTTTTGTGTCTGCACTGCAGTGATGACCTGTGTCTTATAGCCTCTCCTGGCATTTGGCTGAATGAAAACAGTTTTTGGGTAAGCATTACCCTAAGAAAATAATCCCCTACTTAATGAGACGCTTACTCCTGTTTTACTTCCTTTCCTTCCCTTCCCTTGTAGGTAGGTATGTTTTTACTTACCCTATGTCATTGAATTTTCAGATTTCTCTCTGAAGGTGATGCTGACATCCCTGTTTCGCATGCATCTAGTAGTACTACAAAGCCTTTCCATATGGGTGCTACCCCAAAGGTGATTCTCTAAACAATGTGTGACCCAACTTTGTGGAGATTTGACAAGTTAGGCTTCACCTGTACCCAGGAGAGATCCCTGCGGTTCCTCTGTTCTGGCCTTGCTTCATTCCCGTGCTAGATTTGAACCCAAAACTCTTGGTTTCCATTTTTTTACTCTCTCCACTGTAGTTGCCTGAAGTGCCAGCTCCATTCTGGAATTTGGGGGAGGGTGGTCCTTCAGTGCATAAAACAGATATCTCCTCTTATGCTGTTTACATTCTAGTGAGGGGAGAGAGAGACAGAACATTAATCTTAAACATCGCACGTTAGTAAATGATGTTTGATGTGAGAGGTGAGTACAATGGGGGAAAAATCAAGGAACAGAAGGACCCTGTTGGGCCCTATTATTTTAAAGGAGTTGGTCATAATAAACTTCGGTGAGCCCTTACAGTCTTGATGTCTGTGTGGACAGCATTATGGGCACAGGACACGGCTAGCGTAGAGGACTTAAGGTGGAACATCAGTTGTTTGTGGATGAGTGATGAGGGACAGAGTGGAAAGAGCTGTAAAGGTGTGGTGGGGAGGCCAAATGATGAAGGGCTCTGTAGGCTACTATAGGATGTAAATGCAGTGCCATTCCTCCCAGCTACAACCAAGTCGATTTTCATGAACAGCTTTATTCAATATTCTTTACAAGAAAACCATCACTTACCCAGTCATTGTGGCCTCTGATGGCCAAATCCTGCTGCACAAATATGCTAGAGACATTCAATCTCATTTCTAGCAAGACTTGGCATAATTTTGAAACTGTTCAATCAACCCAGTAAATATGAATTAAACATTTATGGTTGTATTAAATATTCGAAAGATTGGAACCAAAACAGTCTATCAAGTAATTGTACATATTTGTGCATTTACAAAATGCATATTCATGAGAGCTATGTAAATATATATTTAGTCATTTCCTCTTCCATGTGAAGAGCCATGGCTGAGCTACAGATGGTAACTTTCTTGCATATAATTACGAGAATGACACAGTAAACCATTCTGGAGTTGTTCTTACAAAAAGATCATCATCTATTTGGCCATTCCATGCGTTCAGTGCTCTTAGAGTTGGGGAGAAGAAAGTTCTAGAACATGCCTGTCCTCGTGGCAGTCACTTGAGAAAGAAATGGCAATTGTCCCACAGATCAGTACCCTTCTGCACCAGTCTTCCTCCCCATGGAAGTTGTTCTCATACTATTTTTCCATCAAGAGTCACGAAAGGGAAGATGTTTGTGTGGGGGACATGTCTAGGGTTATGTGTGGCTCTGGTATTCCAGCTATAGCTCCCTTCTTTCTCTCTGACTCAGAAGTCACATTGGTTGTTAGCAGTGAGAATGATGATACTTTGAGGTTAATATTTAATTCATTCTAATTTATTCAAAAACATGTCCAACTTGAGTATGATGTCTATTAATAGTAACCTGACTGGCACCCCCTCACAAATGCTCATGACAACTCTTGTGGATCTTTCTGCCACATCTGAGGACTCTTTGGATTAGGAAATTGCTGAGACCATACATATTTTTATTTTGTCTTTGTTGAAGATCTGATGTGAAAATCTTTCTGGGAATCAAAATTTTTAAAAAGGATCTCTATTTCCTAAGGTGCTGATATTCTTAATAACACTTGCCAACACAATCTCTCAGCCAAGATTCTGTGAGGCCCTCCAATGTTCCTCATGTATTTTGAGGAGATTGAAGAGAGGGAGAAGGGAGAAAGAAAGATTGAATAGGAAATATACCTGGGTCTCCACATCCCTGAAGTTGACTAGCTGGCCCCACTGCTCTGCATTCTTGAGAGAAATAGGAAATTCCTCAAGAAATTAAAAATAGAACTTCCCTATGACCCTGCAACTGCACTCCTGGGCATTTACCCCAAAGATACAGATGTCTTGAAAAGAAGGGTCATCTGTACCCCAATGTTTATAGCAGCAATGGCCATGGTTGCCAAACTATGGAAAGAACCAAGATGCCCTTCAATGGACGAATGGATAAGGAAGATGTGGTCCATATACACTATGGAGTATTATGCCTCCATCAGAAAGGATGAATACCGAACTTTTGTAGCAACATGGATGGGACTGGAAGAGATTATGCTGAGTGAAATAAATCAAGCAGAGAGAGTCAATTATCATATGGTTTCACTTATTTGTGGAGCATAACAAATATCATGGAGGACAAGGGGTATTAGAGAGGAGAAGGGAGTTGGGGTAAATTGGAAGGGGAGGTGAATCATGAGAGACTATGGACTCTGAAAAACAATCTGAGGGGTTTGAAGTGGCAGGGGGTGGGAGGTCGGGGTACCAGGTGGTGGGTATTATAGAGGGCACAGATTGCATAGAGCACTGGGTGTGGTGAAAAAATAATGAATACTGTTTTTCTGAAAATAAATAAATTGAAAAAATTTTAAAAAAAGAAATAGAAATGGCACCCTCATATACAGACACTGGCTGTCACTGGTTATCCCTAGGTAGGGCTTTAGCCTAGCTAGCTGGACTGATATGTGGGTAAACCCTGAGAACTCAGGATGAATGCAAAAGCAGACTTGGCATGGATCTATGTCCCTTGGATTATCTTTTTTGGAGATAAAGATATTTCGATTCAATAATAAGGTAACAGCAAGAAACAACCACTGGAATGGGGTAGGCAATGTGGTTACTCAGCTTGCGGTAGGCTTTCTGGATCTTCCCATCTCACTCAGAGCAAAAGCCAAAACCCCCATCTGTGATTCGTCTTCCCGGAATACAGACTTCATTTCTCAGTAGCCCTTTACTCCCCACCCCACTGACCTCTTGTCACTCCTTGAAGCACCATGGGTCCTTTGTACCTGTTGTACCATCTGCCCAGCATGCTCTGTCTGTCATTGTAGGGCTATTTTTCTTTCTTAAGGTCCTTACTTAAAAACAGCTTTCCCAGTGGGGAGTTTTATGACCATCATAGGCAAGATTATAACTGGTGTCCCAACATTTCACTTCCTGTCCTGATTGTTTCTACTGTCTCACACATTGTACTTATTTACATCAGTTAGAGTCTGTCTCCCCACCACAGTGCATATTGCACAAGGGCATGGGTTTTTGTCTATTTTGTTCATTGCTATATCCCCAGAATCCTGAACAATGCCAGCCACATGGTAGGATTCGATATTTACTGAATGAATCAATGACTGCATGCTTAAAAGCAAGGAGACTTCATAGAGAAGCAGAAGAAAGAATCATTGCACAGACAAGGGACTATATATATAGAAAGAGAGAGAAAGAGAGAGAAGAGAGAGTGAAATGCTGACAGGTGTTCAGAGAAGTTGTCAGTTCCTACTTCCAATTTCTAATGAACCTAGGTTTTATTTTCTGTCCATAGTCTATCCCAATAAAATTATCCTTTTCTTAAGCTGCCTTAAGTGGATTGGTCTTTACTGCAACTAAAAAAACTCTAAGCAAAAGGAATAGAATCAAAGGAGGAAGCTCTCATTGTTTTCTGAGCACACAGGGTGCATAGGAGGTTGGGGTTCCCGTGCAGTGAACAGTTTTGTGGGTATCTCTCCCAGATAACTAGGTCACAGACAACTGGTGTTTCCCCATGTGGCAAAGTGGAGCATGCATAGAAATCCCTGCCTCCTCTCTCTGCTTTTCAAGCATTGCTGAATGCCTCCTAATGATTTCATCTGCTGGGAGGTCTGCTGGGTTTTCCACTTTCATAGAAGGTGGTGGTGCCAGGGGCTGATGCATGCTCTGACTGCTGACTTGAAACACGCTTTGATGAATTAGTGCAACCCGGCCAGCCATTTACTTTAAATTTTACCCTTGATTCTTCCTCTAGCAAACAATTAAGGAGCAGCAGTAGCTTCCTGCAGGGGAGACCAATGCCTTCTGTCCTCTGCGGAAACAGCTTTGGCATTCTTCCAAAAGATGAATGGCATGGACCAGGAGCTCCAGTTTCCCTCAGCTTTCAGGCATCCAAATAAGCAAACACTTAAATGCATACAATACAATAAAATAAATTCAAATCACAAACAAGGAAACCAGTCTAGGTTACCAGCAAGTCCTATGACTTGACTTGGGGGCTGGGAAATGCATCCTTGAACTTAGCAATGCAGTAAGCCAAAGAGCACGGAGAGGTCATCTGAAGAACTGGGCCCAGTGACAAGGCACCCTGTCTTCCTTCTCACTGGGTGAGTTGCACATACTAACCTCAAAAGCTCCTGAGTAAGAGGAAAATGTCTCTTTAACAGTATTAAGGGACAATTTATTATGTGTATCCTTCCAGGGAAGCACAATGTCAGTGCAGGCCCATTGCATTTGCATTATTTCCAGACAACAGCAGCAGCAGAAAAGGACACTGATTTATTTCAGAGCAAGCACAGGTGAATTTAATGTCTGTTGGGACTGAGCCAGGGAAGACTTAACCCACTCTGGGCTCTCAAGTGCTTGAGGGGGGACAGCAGGTTTTTGGAAGGGTCTCATAGGCCTCTGGCTAAATTCAGCTTCCTTAATCCCATGTTTCTCAATCACCTGGTCAGACAAGCTCTTGCAGAGAAAAGGGGATGGAAAAAGTCTTGTTTAGGAATAGAAAATCTGGTGTTGGCTTCTCTGGCAGCACATATACTAAAAATTGAAATGATGCAGAGTAAATTAGCATGGCCTCTACTCAAGGATGACAAAAAATTTGTGAGGCATTACATATTTCTTATGTGGAATTAAAACAAAAACAAAAACAAAATAAAGGAAAGCAAGCAAGCAAGCAAGTAAGAGAGAAATAGAAAATCTGGTTTTATGCCCTAACCAACTAATTTCTTTCTCAGTGACCTGGACAAATAATTCAGTCCTTTTATTTTTATTCTTTAATTTTTAAAAAAATAATCTAGTCCTTTTAAGACCCAGGTATTTCTTTGTAAAGATGTCTAAGAATAATCCACTTCAGGGTTGGAGTGAGGATCCAGCAAGCAAATGTATTAGAGAGTGCTTTGTGAAATACATGCAAGCCATTGTTTGGAGCTGACATCAATTGGTGATTCCTAGCAAATAGCTTTATCCCAGAAGAATCAAGAAGATGATAATCACAATTACTCTTTAAACCCTAGCATTCAAGCATTATAGAATTACAAAAGGTCATGGTAGAAAGTCTGAAATAGCTTTTCCTAGCCTCTTGTTGGGCACATGAAGAAACCAGTTGTAGGGAAGAAAGTAGGCTGAATATCATGGGAGATGAAGTGAATCTTCATGACCTTTGCTCTCTGTTCCTGTCAGTATGCTTCAGAATGTCATGTATACAGTAAGAGTTCAATAAATGCTGGTAGAAGTGAAAGAATTCACTCACTGTCAAACAACCCATATTGCTGTTGGCAATGGCAAGTTGGAATCTTTTCTCTTTAATTCACACTCCAAGTATCTCTTCTTCCAATATCAAAACTTATGGAAAATGTGTTTGCTGGTCACCCTAGTCATACTGAAAAAGAACATGCTTCCCATAAGCCAGCAACATCCTGGTAAAAACCACTAGCTTCAACTTCCAATAGCAGTTCATTGAAGCATTTAATTCTTGTCATACCGTCTTTCAATAATCATTTTAACATATATAACTGGACAAATTTACAAAGTGTTGCCCAGGGTATTACCTTATTTAATTTCCTGAACAATCTGATGATGATGCTATTAGTTCCATTTCCCAGAGTAAGAAGTTGAAGCTCTGAGAGTCTGCATGACTTGCTCATCTGATCATCTTGCTCAGGTGATCTTTGCTAAGCACCAACCCTGATTGAGTAGAGTCTGAAAGGGCAAACTGACAAGCACCTCACTGTCTGGAAGATGGGAGAGAGATTGAACATCGGTCCAGGGCACAAGAAGGCAGTTGCCTTCTTGCTGCAAAAATCATTCACGGAATCGCAGGCTGTCCCTTTTAAAATACGCAGGCTTTCAAAGCCCGTACTTTCCCCTTTCCTGCTCTTTTTGGTGTGATGAATACAAGATGGGTGTGACGCATCCGAGTGGAATCTGCAAGTCGCTGATCCTTTAAAACCTACTTCTGTAAATACCAATAAAACAAGTCTCAACGTTTTTTCCTCATGCAGGGAGTTCATTCAACCAGGAGCCCTGGAGGAGGGAAGCTACTCCCTGCTCTCCTTTCAGGGCTCTCGACAGAAACGGAAACTCATCTCCAGGCTCTTCCCCTTTGCCTACCTACCTTGCTTAATTTTAAGTCAGTTAGTCTGTAGTTCTTTCTGGCTCCCCGCCTTTGTCTCCCTTCACTTTGTCTAAACAGCAGAACTGGTTCTATTTGCCACTCCAGGTGTGTCCGAGTCTGGAAATAATACTGCACAGGCACTCAGTAGCTATCTGTTCAATGAAGAAATGAATGGATGAATGAAGGAATGGATATTGGCCAGGTTTAAACGCCCTGTCATTGATCAGCTGCCTGACTCTCAGGAAGGTATTTGACTTAGTTGTGCCTCAGTTTCTCATCTTCATGAGTGGTGTGTGGAAGATTACAGAAATGTGGATATTTATGTGCTATATAGAGCACCTGTGATTCACTCTGGTACTCAAAAAAGTGGTAGCGTTGATGATTATCATTATCATTATTAAAGAGACCTGGAAGTGACCTGAGAGTCACAAGAGGAATGTTTCTGTAGGGTGGGGAGGGTCAGGGGGATAGTATCTATTAGTTGTGAGGAGTAGAGGATTTAAGCAAGCAGGGGAAAATGCTCAGGGGAAGGCATGTCATCCAGTAATAGAGGGGTAAAGGAAGGAGGTCTGAAATAGTCTGAAGACAAGAAGGATAAAGTGAAAAATGGGAAGTCCAGCAAGGCTGTAGAAAGAGGTAAGGGTATGAGGAAAATATATGATCAAATGAGTCCCTAAAATTAAGTTGTTATTATTTGATTATTATTCAGTTATGTGCCACTGAATATGGCAAAACCTGTGCCCAACAGGGGAAGCTGGTGCCCAGTGCCATAGGAGTGGTAAGGGTGACACAGTGGTAAGGGTGACATGTTCTAGGGGCACAGAGAAAAGACAGTGACACTGTCCTTGGACATCTGAGAGTGGCTTCATCATGAGCACTGGCTCATCAAACATTTCTTCCTCCTCTCTTGCTCTCTCACTTGCTCACTCACTTATTTCATATATATTCTTGAATACCTGCTAATTTTCTAGATGTAGAGTTGGATGATATAGACATAGCTAGAATAAGACTCAGTCATGGAGCCTTGGGTCCCATGGTGTTGATGGGTAACATGCCACTGGAGGCAGAGACAATGGCATGACAAACAGCACAGAGAACTTTCAAACAACCATGGTCTTTCGCAGGCAACCCAAAGGGAATGGCAGGGATGTGCACAGCCCAAATGTCCTTTGGATTTGAGGTTGACATAACATGCCAGGAAAAGGAGCAGATGGAAGATGGTAAACAGGGAGATTCGTGTTTCAGAAGGATGCCTCTGGTGGCAGGAGGGCTGGAAGGGAATGAGATGACCCTTTTAGAAAAATAAAAGTGGACAACATGGATGGAACTAGAGCGTATCATGCTTAGCGAAATAAGTCAAGCAGAGAAAGACAACTATCATATGATCTCCCTGATATGAGGAAGTGGTGATGCAACATGGAGGCTTAAGTGGGTAGGAGAAGAATAAATGAAACAAGATGGGATTGGGAGGGAGACAAACCATAAGTGACTCTTAATCTCACAAAACAAACTGAGGGTTGCCGGGGGGAGGGGGTTTGGGAGAAGGGGGTGGGATTATGGACATTGGGGAGGGTATGTGCTTTGGTGAGTGCTGTGAAGTGTGTAAACCTGGTGATTCACAGACCTGTACCCCTGGGGATAAAAATATATGTTTATAAAAAATAAAAAATTAAAAAAAAAAAAGAAATAAAGTAAGTGAAAAAGCAAAAAAAAAAAAAAAAGAAAGAAAAATAAAAGTGGAGATGGTGGAGGGTTTCTGGGAGGAGGCAAGGTTAACTACAGATTCAGATGGTGAGGTGAAAAGATGTTTCTGGATGCAGAGTTATCCCTATAGACAAGAGTGAAGGAGAGTGCACCAGCCACTTAGCTGGAGGCTGGGAAGAGGCAATGAGCTCTTGAATGGGAGAAGAAGGAGGCTGAGAGTGAAGAGACAAACTTCAATGTGATAGTCCTTCAGGTCCTAACTGTGACCAACAGGACGGATGGGCTCCTTCCGTGAGGTGCCCGCCCTAACATTTCCCCTCCTCAGGAATTCACCCTAGATCTCTGAGAAGAAGTGGTAGGTTTACTGGCATCAGTCCCATTCTTTGTAGTGGGATAACTATGACGTTGGAGGAAAAGTCAGCCAGTTCACCTAAGGCTGAATTTGAGATTCAAAATGACTTTGGATGGAAAAGGGAAGAGGTGAACAGCAAATCACTCAAAATTCCATGTGTAAAAACAGAATAAACATGTCTTTATTTATTATCACCTTTGTGAAATCTCTTCCATCCAGTTAGGACTTGTGCCAGGGGAAGTGGCATGAAGAAAAGTCAATGCAAAGAATTTTGTAAAATCTCTGTCCTTTTCTTGAGTTTCTTTCCTCTCAGGATCTCTTTCTCTGCTGCTTGCCACATTCCAAAGAACACAGACAGAAATTCCCCAAAGTTTTCTGTTTGCCAACGGCCCTCTTCTCCCACAGCACTTTTTACATTTCCCCAGTTATGGTTCCTTAACTATAGACCATCATCATTATTTTTCCTACATGAAGGCAGCACTGAACACTTTTCTCTAGTGGCCTCATCATTTAAAGCAGGGTCCAGCATACCCCTGAATAGATGAATGTTTGCTCAATAAACTGTATGATTGGCAGTGTTCTGGCATTCTCTGTAGTGACTGCTTTTGCAAGGGATACTTATGGAGATGAGGGGAAGAGAAAGTGTTAGGAAAAGACACTCTGTGCACTCTTCATGTCACTGCCCATTCTGTGTACTTAAAAGGAAGAATTTGCTCCAGAGGAAACTGCATGTGGTGTCCTGCAGTAGCTCATAAATTCCAGTGGCAGAAACAGCTGGGCTAGTTGCCTAAGAATCTCTAGACATTCTGAATCAGTAGTTTCGGGGTGGACCCTGGAATGAAAAAAAAAATGTATCTCTGTATTTCTGTATCTCTGTATCTCTGTATCTTTCTATCTATCTATCTATCTATCATCTATCTATCATCTACCTGTCCATCCATCCATCCATCTATCCATCTTCCCAGTCATCCTAAAGTTTGGGCAGTGTTATTGAGAGACAAGAACACCACCAGTGCAATTTGGAGACATTGGTTGGAATTTGGGGTTCATTACTGATTAGTAACTGGGACAGTAGCTTATTTTCTTTAAGCCTTGGGGACCCCATCTGTAAACTGACAACAATAATCTATCTCTCAGGGCTCTCAGGAGATGTAAATGAGTAGCAGAAGAAACCCATAGTAAGTTTTCAGGTAATTATAGTTGAATTTGAACATACATGAGAGAAAAAACAGCAGGGAGACCAAGGTTTCTGGGACAGCTTATAACCAAAGCATGAAAACTAAAGCATTTAGATATAGGTAGAAGTTGATGATTCATCTGCTGTGTTTTAAATTGCTTGGGCTGTGGCAGCAAAGAAAAATCCATCTTCTGGGGGGCATGAGGAAATACGTCTTGGGCAGTTGTCAGTTCAACCCAGAAAGTAAAAGGATTAACCCCCAGAAATGTCAAGACCTGAGAAATTCATACTGTGATCAGTGTGAGAATCTCTCTTTGCTTGGGGAATGAGAGACCGACCACTCCTGTAGGTGCTACTGAAGGGCAGGTCCGGGATGTGGGGCTAGGGAGAAGGATGCATGGCAGAGAAATGATTAGTCAGACATTAGGGTCCAGAGAATAGATCCCCATGCTTGTGTCCTCACATGGAGCTGCCAATGTCAGCTGTAATTATGTACTTTCAAGGAACAAATATTGTGCAAGCTTATGGCAAAACTGATGTGACTCCATCAGCCAAAAACATCTATTGTGTGCTTATAGTGTACAAATATGAAGGGCACCTGGAGCTTATCAGTGTGGGCTGGGTGTTACTCTTTTTCTCCCCTTTGCCCCCAGTGGAGACTTTGGGTACATACATCTCTTACCTCACTGGATAGAAGTCATTTGAGTTTGTCTTATCTGCTAACCATTTCTTTTTTCCTCTTGCACTTAGAACAGTGCTTAGCATGTAACAGACACTGAAGATATTCAAAACTGTCTTTTGAGGAAACTGAAGTATGGGCTAGGCACTTTAAATCAGCTTATGCATCCAGTGGTATAGTTTATGTCCTAAGAGATATTTTTTATGCTCCAGAGTCAACATGAACAACATCCTGAAGTCTCAACTCTTCTGAAAACATCAGTGAAAGAAAGGCAGGGAACTTACCTATTGGATTTATAACAAAATACATAGTAACCTTAAAATGAACCTTGATAGGTTATAAATTAGGACATTAAATCTGCATGGCTTTGAGATTAAAACAAACATTGAATCAAAGCCTTCCTCTCTCTTTTGTGACCTCCCAAATACACAGGGTTCCTTGGATTATTCTGGCAATTATTTGTGGCCAGCTATGTGAAGGTAAGAAGTGTGTTTTTCTCCCTGATGAATCCCTAGCATCAAGCACAATGACTGGCTCACAGGAAGCACTTGAGGCAACCTATGAAATGGCAGAAGATACTCGCAAATGACATTACAGATAAAGGGCTGATATCCAATATCTAGAAAGAGCTCCTTAAACTCAATACACACAAAACATAACATGTCAAAAAATGGCAGAAGACATGAGCAGACACTTCTCCAAAGAAGACATACAAGTGGCTAACAGCCACATGGAAAAATGTTCATCATCATTAGCCATCAGGGAGACTCAAATTAAAACCACATTGAGATACCACCTTACACCAGTTAGAATGGCCAAAATCAACAAGACAGTAAACAACATGCGTTGGAGAGGTTGTGGAGAAAGGGGAACCCTTTTACACTATTGGTGGGAATGCAAGTTGGTACAGCCACTTTGGAAAACAGTGTGGAGATTCCTTAAGAAATTAAAAATAGAGATACCTTATGACCCTGCAATTGCACTACTGGGTATTTACCCCAAAGATATAGATGTAGTGAAAAGAAGGGCCATATGTACCCCAGTGTTCATAGAAGCAATGGCCACAATTGCCAAACTGTGGAAAGAACCAAGATGCGCTTCAATGGATGAATGGATAAAGAAGATATGGTCAATATATACAATGGAGTATTATGCCTCCATCAGAAAGGAAGAATACCCAACTTTTGTATCAACATGGATGGGACTGGAAGAGATTACGCTGAGTGAAATAAGTCAAGCAGAGAGAGTCAAGTATCATAGGGTTTCACTTACTTGTGGAGCATAAGGAGGATAACACAGAGGATATTGAGAGATGGAGAGGAGAAGTGAATTGGGGGAAATTGGAGGGGGAAACAACCCATGAGAGACTGTGGACTCTGAGAAACAAACTGAGGGTTTTGGAGGGGAGGAGGGTGGAGGGCTGGGTGAGACTGGGTATTGTGGAGGGCATGTATTGCATGGGGCACTGGATGTGGTGCATTAACAATGGATTTTGGAACACTGAAAAAATAAAATTAAATTTAAAATTAAAAAAAAAAGTTTGCTGAATAATTCTTTGCATGTTTCTCTTCTCTCTTCATAGAGTGTAAAGTCCTGGATAGTGTGTCCTAGTTACATTTGGGTTTCTAATGCCTGACATGTAATAAGTCCTTGCTAGATGTCCATCTCATGATTCATTGTATATCCACTGAGCCTAGCACGACACTTTGCAAATACCAGGCATTGTGCATCTCCAGAAGTGATGCTGGCCAAACTGTGGAAAGAGCCAAGATTCCCTTCAAAAGACAAATGGATAAAGAAGATATGGTCCATACATACAATGGAATATTATGCCTTCATCAGAAAAGATGAATATTCAACTTTTGTATCAACATGGACAAAACTGGAGGAGATTATGCTGAGTGAAATAAGTCAAGCAGAGAAAGTCAATTATCCTGTGATTTTACTTACTTGTGGAGTTTAAGGAATAACACGGAGGACATTAGGAGAAAGAAAGGGAAAGTGAATTGGGGGAAATTGGGTAGGGAGATGAACCACGAGAGACTGTGGACTCTGAGAAACAAACTGAGAGTTTTAGAAGGGAGAGGGGTGGGGGGATGGTTGAGCCTGGTGGTGGGTGTTAAGGAGGGCGCATATTGCATGGAGCACTGGTACATAAACAATGAATCTTGGAACTCTGAAAAAATCAAATTAAATTTTAAAAAAAGAAGTTGTGCTGACTTTGGGGTCATGGAGAGCTATGATCAGATTACTAAATTCCATGTTGAACACCCTCTTACTTAAACTTTCTTAGACTCAGTTTTGCTATATGTAGAATGAGAATAACATTTCCTATTCCCCAGATTGGATTCCAAGTATCAATGTCATTATTTGCATGAGATACTTCTCATATAGCAAGTTTTTAGCAAATACTCATCCTCTGTCTTGTTTCTAGACACTTGTTTTTGTGCCTTGAATGAGATTCAAAAGGACTAAGTTTTGGTTCTGATTCTGAGCTTTAGCTCTGGTTCTACAGAATGAGATTCTTACTTGGTCTAGCTCTGAGAAAATCTCTTACAGCGCTTGAGGTTTAATTTTTCTGTCAGCAAAATGGGTAGGATACTTGCAGCCATTTTCTGCTGGTGTTCTGGGAAGAAGGAATGAGATAATGTCTGGAAGGAGATGTGAGCTTTAGAGATGAAAAGTGCTGTATAAATTCAAAGCCCAGATGCTTTATGATATTACTATCCAAAGACTTCTTGGATTTTTTTTTCTTTTTAAACAGGAGATTTTTTGACCTGAAGACACAGTTCTTAGCCCTGTCTTTCCTAACAGCCTTTGAAATAATTTGAAAGCGTCCTTGAGTGATGTTGCCTGACTTTGCCTCTGCTTCTGCTCCTCCCCTACCTCACTGCTCTCTGACGTTGGAGGTAATTGTTTTTGGGGTGGGAGGAAAAGTGAAGCAATCCCAGAGATAATTGCCCCATGGTCAGGACATCAGGGTTCAAGTCCTGACTCTGACTCTCACTAGCATTGGGCAAATCAGTGATCATCTCTGGATCTGATCCAAAAACAATGAGGCTGGACTGGTTTAATCTTCCATTTCCTCAGCAGCCTTAAGCAAGTGGACCAGATGCCTGTCAGAAGAGCATAGTAGGTAGGTGTGGAAGTAGAACTGAAAATGGTGGCAGAACACAGGCAGGAGAGATTCCTCACTGAAAAGGAGGTTGTTAGGGAGTATAGGAGGAATAGAGGGTAGGAGGGGCCATGAGCAATCCGATTGTGCAGGGCCTTGAAATACAGGCAGAGAGGTTGAGAATTGGTATCACATAGGCTTCCCCTCCTGGGAGGCAATATGGTGACCCAGCAAGAGCAACAGCATGGCTCAGAATGGGGTTGACCCCATGGCATTTTCACTAATTAGTTATGTCTTTGGGCAGGTTATTATACTTTTCAAATATCAATTTTTATTTTCTATAAAATGGCAATAAAATACTCACCTTATGGGATTGTTATAAGAATTAGATGATGTAGGGGCACCTGGGTGGCTCAGTGGGTTAAAGCCTTTGCCTTCAGCTCAGGTCATGATCCCAGGGTCCTGAGATTGAGCCCCGCATTGGGATCTCTGCTCAGCGGGGAGCCTGCTTCCTCCTCTCTCTCTGCCTGCCTCTCTGCCTACTTGTGATCTCTCTCTCTGTGTCAAATAAATAAATTAATTTAAAAAAAAGAATTAGGTGATGTAGTACATGACAGTATAGTGGTCTTTGTTACTGTGGATTCTGTTTTTATAAACTTGCCTACTTGCTAAGATTGACTTGTGACCCCCTCAGTTGAGACTGGCTGCGCTCTCAGTCATTGATGAACATTGATGAACAAGAGCATAGGGTGGCAAAACTTTGAGTCACTCAACACGTATATTCCCAGCTGAGGCTGAACAGAGAGACTGTCTGCCTTCTTGTTTTAGCTCCCACACTGTAAACAAGTATCCTTTCTGCAGTCTATTTAGTGCTAAGTTTTTCACATTTTTATGCTCATTGTTGGTGAGTTAGTAGTTTAAAATGGTCCACAAGTGTAGTGCTGAAGGGCTGTCTAGAGTTCCTGAGTATAAGAGGGCTGTGATGTGTATTCTTGAGAAAATACATGTGTAGATAAGCTTTATTCAGGCACGAGTTATCCTGCTCTTGGCTGTGGATACAATATTAATGAATCGACAATATATATATTAAATAAGGTTTTAATAAGATGATGAGTAGTTCTCTACAGACAGAATATTGGTACCGATTCTCCACAAGGAGATTTTATAGAATGAGATAATGGTTAAAGTTATTTGGTAAAGCTTACATGTAGTCACATGTGTGTTTCTTTGAGTGTGTGTTTGGGGAGTTTATCAACAACATTAGCAAAAAGCATTTTATCAGGCAAATAAACCTTAAATAAACTATTTAAAAGGGTCCTTCAAGACTTTTTTACACTTGTGTTATAACTATAATTATATATACTACATACACTGTGTGTATATAGTGTATATATACAGTGTGTGTGTGTGTGTGTGTGTGTGTGTGTGTGTTTGTATTTGAGCATATGAAGACCTAAGAGGGTGAAGTGAGTTTGCCAAGTACACGTTCACTTGGTTTTTCATTTGGTGCAAGGGACAGGACAAGAAAACTGATCTTCGTTGACAAGCAAGCCCTTACTAGTCTTCCACTGTATTTAAAGCATTATAGTTGCTGCTGGGATGATTGAGAAATGTAGGCTGTCTAAATCCTTCTATCGGAAAGTTGGTGTTGTTATTTCACATTGCAGTGGACAAGGAAATGGCTTGGAGGATGAAGTTAGAGAGGAGTACAAATGAATCCTGACATGATAAAAAGAACTGGCTTTGAGTTCATACAGATTCTACTATGACTTTGCTCTGGGATCTTAGGCAAATCCTGTATCGTCTCTGAGCCCCAGCTTCCTCACCTATCAAATGGTGCTACTCTACTTTATAGGATTGCCATGGAGATTAGAGATAATGTAAGGAAGGTACTAGAAACATGGAAGACATAAGAAATGCTTACCATTGTTTTGAGCATGAGCTTGACTTTAGCTCTTATTTCCTGGGCAATTGCATTGTTGCTCTGACTAACTGCAGATCCACAGCCTCTGTGATTTTTCTAGTTCTTCATGGACAGTGAGCAGAATGCTACTCCCACTCTCTCCTGGCAAAAGGTGAACTGGTGAGCAGAGGAGGTTGATGTGTCTGTGTTTCCCCAACATAGCAAAGACAAGATGAAAGTGGTGCATCTTCCATGGGTTGGCTCTCCTCCTTCCCTGTGGTAGGGCAGAGCCTCTGCAAGCTGGATGTTACAACCCACTTGCACTAACCTTCAAGGAAGCTCAAAGGCAGTCTGGCCTTGAAATCTTTATGGAAGTTTTTTTTTTCTTCTTCTTCTTCTTTTTTCCCCCACTCACTCTCTCATTCTCTTCCCCTCCCTTCCTTTTAATTTGATATGAAAGGTCGCATAGATGGCTTATGATTCCTTTTTGTGCGGGTGTGCTTGCAAAATAGAGACATAAGCATGTAGGTTGTATTTATAGCCAGGAAAGTTTCCTGGTGGATGGAGACATCAGCTACTTTATAGTCCTGAGAACAAGGTTTCTTCTTTGTTGTTGATGAAGTTATTAAATTTCTGTGGTATTTCCCCCCATACAATGCACAATAAGGTGTTTTACGATGTTAGCAGCCAAGGTGCTCTTCACCTCAAAATAAAATGATTGGTATGAGCCAGGAGAGGTCCAAGTGAATATAAATACATCCCTTTCATATCACAGATTGGCCATGAACATTTTCCTGCTCAGTATTATCAGATGGTGCAAACAGACAACAGAACCATTTTAGTGGACTTGGGTGGGAGAAGAACTTATTAAAGTATATGAGCTAGTTCTTTGGATCTCTGAGACACTAAAGAGTCAAACTTGGCAGCTCTATGGACAAGGACCACATCTAAACTATTATCATAAGAATGCACCAGCAGTGCATCATCACTGCCATTGAGGACAGACACCACAACTCATACTCTGGACCCAGGATGTCAGATATCTCACTTCTGCTATTTCTCAAAGCCAGCCATGACTGCCTTCTCTAGCTAAAAAAACAACTTCCACCCAGCATCTCCTTTTTCATCTTGATGACTTCTCAGTGAAATTCTCACAGGAGCATGTGATTGGTAGGGCTAAGGTTGAGCATTGCAAGGGACAGTGGGAAGGACATGGAAAACTTCTCAATTATGGGAAACTCCAATGTGACTATAGTTTTCAATGCTGGATAATATTAAGGAAAATCTGGGAAAGATGTAACTGCTGTTTGGTTCTGCTATTAGACCTAGAATATGAACCAGGGTTTCTCAATTTCAGTAGTCTTGAAATTTGGGAACAGATGATCCATCATTGTGAAGAGCTGTCCTGTCCACTGCAGACTGTTTAACAGCATTCCTGGCTTCCACCCACTAGATGCCAGTAGCACTGCTCCCTGTTGTGACAACAAAAATGTCTCTGGACACTACCAAGTGTCCCCTGGGCAGAAAAATCTCACCTGGTTGAGAACCACTGCTGTAGATCGTGATATGTTTGGTGCATCATGTGGTGTGTGTATGTATGTGTGTGTTACCTTATGCTGAAAGTATTTTGGGGAAACTTGAGTAAACTAGGTATGAGAGGCTATAGTGAATAGAACTGAGGCAGGAGGAGTTCTCAGAAGCCCATTACTTGAATATAAACATCACAAGTGTAAGGTTTTGTTTGTTTTGTTCACAGCTCAGTTCCCAGTGCCTAGTGCATAGTAGTGCTCAATATATATTTGTTGAATGAATGAGAAATTAAAATCCAAGTTTTTGTTGTTGTTGTTTTGGAAAAGAACAAGCTCAATTTAGATATTCTGTCTTTTATAATGACACTGTTATGCTGAAAATAAATAAATGAAAAAAATGGAAACAACAAAAAAAGATATTCTGTCTTTTTATTAGACCAGAGTTTGGTTCAAAAAGTATAGTCACTCTATCACTGAGGTGTATACTGGCCCAAATGTAGCAGCAGCCAGATATAGGAAGCCCAGGTGTCAAAACATCCTGGATGTTACACACTTGGTACTCACAAGTAGTTGAACAATGGGCATACCCTCACTCTTCCTGTTTCCCTGCAAAATATGCATCCTATGCATCCTGATGCATGCTTCAGCTGAATTTAGGCAACCTTGGTCAAGGAGGGTGCTTGGCAGCCCTAGTACAATCAAGAACCCCTATTTGCATTTTAAATATTTATGTTCAAGCTCAATTGAAATGTTCTGAGGACCTCTGTGTCTCTTTTTTTGTTGACTATATATTTATTGAATCAAATGTTGAGGATTCAACCATGAGCAAGACAGACCAAGACCAACTTCTACGAGGTTCTATCCTCATAGAACCTGCATTCAGGTGGTATACAGAGAGAATTAGCAAGTAAATATATAAATAGAATACATTCAGGTAAGTCTGAAATGAGCACTAGAATAAATCTACAGGGGTAAAGTGATGATGAGTGGGTATTGAGGAAGGAAGGCTGGTTGGAGAAAGCTTCTTTGAGGAGGTACCATGAGAGCAGTGACCTCAGGATGTAGCTTTCAACTTTTGCCTCTTTCTCCTTCTCTGAATTATTGAAAGTAGGAATAAGATGTGTGTGTGTGTGTGGAGAGTGAGGAGGACAGAGCAGAACCAGATGAGGTGTTCCTGTGGTGCTCTGGGAACCCTTGGGTTGCACATGCCTTTTTATTGAGATACTTCAGGAACTTGCCACAGTTGGTATCGCTTTGAGCTCTCGTTCTTAACATTTTTGAGTCCCAGATCCTTTAGAGAATCTGAAATAAGGAAACTCTCCAAAAAATGCATCTTAAGTACAAAATTGGCATGCAAGTTTGGATGTCCATGAACTTGTTGAAGCCCAACTGTAGGGAGCTTCCTTTGTTCCAACATTAAAAAATTCTAGGGTAATCATAATAATACTAATTTAACCACTTATTGTAGCACAAGTGAGGTGAGGTCCTAACTATACATGTATTTTCCCTGTGAAACCCCATGATGACCCTATGGGATATTGGTAGTATCACCAGACCATTGAGCAAAGGAAGAAAAGGAGGCACGGAGTTAAGTGAAAATTTCCCCAGAGTTACACAGGGATTACGTGTCTGTCTTACTTTGTTTAGTGGTCTTTATAATCTACTGAGGAGTATTTTTTGTTGAGGACTTGGGCCATCTACAGTCTTGGAGAGCTCTTGATGCAGCACTCCAGGAAACTGTGATAGCAAATCTTCAAGGTGAAGATGGTGTCTCCTACTCTTATATTTACCTTAGCAACTGTCTCAGTTGTTGGACCATATGAGCACTCAGGACATTCATGGCCCTGCCTGGGGGACTGTACCTGTGCACATCATAACACACATTACCCCACATGTGTTCCTTAGAACCTAGTGCAATGGTGAAAGTGTTTGATGACAGTGGTGTCCTTATAGTAAAGATCTCATTACTGTGGGTTACAGACTGTGTTTGCGACTACATGTGAAGACTTCAACATTAGCGAGGGCCTATTTCACAATGCCTAAGACACTGTAGAGCAGGGAAGTCAAATTCTTTCTAACAAGGGCCAAGTAGTACACATTTTAGGTTTTGAGGGCCAAGAGGCAATGCTAAGAGCTGTACATAAAGATTTATATCACTGTTTAACATATATTCATTTAAATCTGTTAAAAAATATTTTTAACTTGTGAGCCATACAAAATCTGGAAGGTTTGATTTGGCTCACAGACCTGTTTGTAGTTGCCTGACTCTGCTCTACTGGAGGTTATCTAAGCTAATATCGACCCTGATAGTGGGTGGATGGATAGCCTTCACTGGGTTACTTAGCTTTTCTGTGCCTCAATTTCCTCCTATGCAAAATGAGGATGGCCATGATACCTTCTTTATAGAATCACGGTGAGTCACTATACGTAAAAGCAAGTAAGGGTTCTTACTCCTTCATTAAGATCCTATCAGTCTGCTTATTATTATTCCATGATTGTTTGACAGAAGTTTTATCCTAAAACATACCGGTGCTTTGGAATTCTTCCTGGGATGAGGAGCTCTTGTTGTGAGAACCGGCATAATATGACACTGGACAACTTACTTTAAAAAATCTCTAAATTCAGAAAATGATAAATATATTAATAGAGTTCATTTTCAGGAGTCTTCCTTTTTCTTTTATCTCTCTATGCATAGAAGGAAAGATAAATCCAGGGCTAAGTAAGGAACTGGGTGGGTAAGTTCCTCCATGAGAAAGTAATTATTTCAGTCAGTTTCCCTGGCCTCCCCCCACTACTAGTGCTTTGGGAGCATTGGGGTAAGCACAGGAGAGATGTGGGGGACAGGCACTATCCATAGTGATGCAAGCAGATAACATTATCTAGCACTTCTTACTTCTCAGAGTTCTGCTGGGTGTTTTAAGAAATAATCTCATTTCTCCATTACTGTGCATATCAGCTAGGCAGGATGGGTTTAATTAACCCTAGATTATTGATGGAGAAGTAGACAAACAAAAAGGAGTTTAAGGTTACACAGTCAATAAGCAGTAGAACTGAGATTTGAATCCAGGTTTACCTCATTCCCAAGCTGTTCTATGCTGTTCTCAGGGTACTATGCGCCTCCCTGGGCAGGGGCCACAGGAACATACCTTCAGCAGGAAATTGTCCCTGGGCATCTGGGTTTCCAACTCTAACCATGACCATTTAACCAAATGAGAGCAGAGTCAAATCCTTCTGTGCCTTGTACTATATGGAGGCTCCGGGGACTGGGGATAGAAAGGAGAGAAGCAGAGAAGACAAACTTCATCTTCGAACAAGTCCGTGCATAACAATGAGCCTCAGTTTTTATGCTCTAGTTTGAATGAATCCCATTCCCAAAGGTATCAGGATCACTTTCCTTAAGTTTTTGAGAATAACGTTTTTATTGGATTCATAGTATTCTATCATGTAAGTATACTGTAATGTGCTTAAACAAAAGTTTTTTTTGGGGGGGGCATTTTGACCAGATCCAATTTTATGTTAACATAAATACTACATGTTAAATATTCTTGACTGTATTATGTGTATTTTGTTATAGGCACAAATCTTAAGAACGGCAGAGGGAAGATTTTGCTTTGCCGACCCCTGTTGATGGTCTTTGTGATTTGCTAGAGATGTTGCAGATATTTTGCTATTTAACTGGTATATGGCTTCATTTATAATTGACATTCAAGAATGAACACAAATTCCTCAAGTTTCCCCCAACCCCTTGGAGGTGCTCTTAAAAAAGGGTAAAAGATTTTAAAAGGGATAAAAACAAGGATAATTTTTTAAAATAATTTTTAGTGGGAATATGGAGATATAGTACACTCCTTTGCTTCAAGCTACAGACTAAATGATAGTAGCAAGGAAGAAAACATAGCTTTGCAAAAGGTGTGTAACAAGTTTTTATAACTTGGCAATATACTCTGAGCCTAGAACTTTCTCCCTAATTTGTAAAACCACATGAATTTCAGCAGAGACTAATCTGTTTTTGAATCACGGGCACTTAACAAATACAAACGTGGTGTTGTAAGAGTTCAATAAACTTTACAATCTTTTAAATACTCTTTGCTTAAAATGGGAGATATGTTGAAACTGGTTGGTAGGTTTCGAAGGGGGAAAAGAGAGAGGGGAAACCAGAAGGAAGAGGATGTGGGTTTTTGCCACCCTGAAATTCAGCTGAAATCTGCAGGAAGCTCAAGTAGGGAAATAAAGGGTGATCTGTGAAGGAAACAAACAACCTTGGGAGCCTTCAAAATGTAGGTGTCTCAAGCAGGCAGATGGGATTAATCATGAGAACAGGTGCTTGCCCATTGGTCAAGAGCTTTAATAAATCACATTTTGGAGCTTTTTTGTTTTTCATTCATTCATTCATTCATTTATTGAAAGGGTACTATGTTCCAGGCCCTGTTCAAGGAGCTGGGAGTCAGCTGTGGACATATCAGAGAAGGTAGGTCCCTCTTCTCATGGGGTCTTCCTTATGATGAGGAGAGAGACACACAGTAAATAAATGAGGTCACAACTTTGGGAATTGACAGATTTCAGACTTGAGTTTAAGTTTGTTTGACCCCAGAGCAGCACTAGAGATGTGTGTGCTGGGTTACCTGACATGGTGCTTGGAATGTAAGCCTCAATTTCTTTATTCATAGAGAGGGGATAGGGGCACATAGGTGGCTCTGTCAGGTAATCAGCCAACTCTTGGTTTTGACTCAGATCATGATCTTGGGGTCACAGGATTAAGTCCCACATCACGCTCCTCCTTCAGCAGAGTCTGCTTCAGAGTCTCTCTTTTCCTCTGCCCCTTGACCCTGCTTTGTCTCTTTGTCTCTCTCAAATAAATGAATAAAATCTTAAAGAAAAAAAAATAGGGGGGGTGAATATTTAACCCCATAGGTTTGCTGGAAGAATCAAATGGAAAAGTAAGAGTAGAAGTGTGTGTCTGGTATGAAACGGTCTCCACTTATAGAAAATGATATTCTTATTATGGTTACAAATGGACTATAGGCGACTTTGAACTTGGAATGCTTCCAATAAAGCAGGATTTTATTATTGAAAGAGAATTAGACAAGCTTGGATGGGAAAGATAAGACAATGCGGCTCTCATCAGTTCTGATACTGGTGTCTGGGTCTGGTCATTTAACCTGTTTTCTCAACTCTGAAGAGGCTGCTACCTTCACCTTGGTGGGCAGTGGGGAGGTTCACATAGGATAATCTGTGGGAGGTTTGCAGAAGCTTTTTGTCTCTGTCATTACTGTGTGCACTGCCCTGTCCTGAGGCACATTCAGAAGTAATTTCCTCTTTCTCCTCCATCTTCATTGAGAATCTCCCCTGTCCTAATGAGCAGCCAGGCTGGTGACCTCAGGGTAGTCTGCTATGCACCTGTGTCCCTATTCCTAGATCCCAACCTGAAAGACTAGGGTGAAGTTGTTTCCTGCATCTTGCTTCTGGGTCAGTTTGCTCATTTATGATCTTTTCTGCATCAAGTCTTTCTGAAATACATTGTATTCATTCTAGAATATAAGCTCATCTTGAAATAGATTCCTCTCACTCGTTAAGAATCTTTGAAATTTTGATTCTTGTGTAATTATCTACCTACCTTTTTAAGTCAGAAATATCTCTCAATTCAAGCTGCATACATTAAGGTGTTTTTTTTTTAAATACTACTAAAATGCAATACAATAAATAATTGGCACCAATAATAAAAATCAATGCTTGACAAAGTCTCGGGTGTGAAGCAAAGTTGCTTCTCTTGAAAATGGAAAAGAGATTTTCCTGAATGCCAGAAAACAAGAAAAACTCATGGTAATGAGAGAAACAGAAAGCTAGTAATGGGATTTGGGTCACTGACACTCAACCTGGCCCTGGGAGTAAGGACATCAGTTCAAGGCACGGTGCCTTGGGCCAACATAAGATACATGATGTCCAACTGAAGCCTGGGGAACACTTGAGGCTACTTCCCTTGAGCAGTGTAGGCAGAAACAGACTAGGACACAGATCCTCTCCATGAGATCCCAGCACTAGATGATGCTTAGATCAGCCAGGAAAAGAGTATCAGTAGGCTCCTGACCCTGCCCTGCTCGAGAGGGTCTGCCAGCCTTTTCAAAGAAGCTCAGAGGAATGGGAATCTGAAGGGATGGGGAAGGGAGATGTTGCTCTGGGTCAAGGACTAACCTGTGGGCTTACATCTGGTATTCCTTCATTTGACCAATTTCTAAAGCCTCATCAACTAGTATTTATTGTGAGGAAGAGTTTTTATCTTGCCCTCATATATACGTTACTGCAGCTGCTTCCCCTCTTTCTCTTCTGCATCCTCCTTTTCCTCCTCCTCCTTATTCTCTTCCTTGTCTTTTTAGTCCACCAAACCTTAGACTACAACTATAAGATGTTACATTGGAAGGGGCACTAAAGATGATCATGCAGAATCTTTTCACAGGTGAAACAGATCAAGAGAGAGAGGAAGTGACAGGAATATCCTAATGTTTGTCTGATTCAAGCTTCAGCAATGGGCTTAGCTAGGAGGAAATTTTATTCCAATAGAAAGGATAGGGAACTTCCAGAGGGTGAGGACATGTTATTCCTTAGAGAGAACCAAGAGGATATTTATTGCCAAGGTTTAAAGGTTATCTGACAATGGCGGGGATATTTGGGCAGAGCTCAAATGAATCAAAACGTGAACGGACAAAGCAAAACAAATGATTCTTATATATTTCACACCAAATCTAATAATGTCCCTGATTCTTTATATGGAAAACCCAAAAGACTCCACCCCCAAACTACTAGAACTCATACAGCAATTCAGTAACGTGACAGGATACAAAGTCAATGTATAAAAATCAGTGGCTTTCTTATACACTAACAATGAAAATACAGAAAGGGAAATTAGAGAATCAATTCCATTTACTATAGCACGAAGAACCATCAGATACCTGGGAATAAACCTAACAAAAGAGGTAAAGGATCTGTACTCGAGGAACTACAGAACACTCATGAAAGAAATTGAAGAGGACACAAAAAGATGGAAGACCATTCCATGTTCTTGGATCGGAAGAATAAACATTGTTAAAATGTCTATACTGCCTAGAGCAATCTATACTTTTAATGCCATTCCGATCAAAATTCCACCGGTATTTTTCAAAGAGCTGGAGCAAATAATCCAAAAATTTGTATGGAATCAGAAGAGACCCCGAATCACTAAGGAAATGTTGAAAAACAAAAATAAAACTGGGGGCATCATGTTACCTGATTTCAAGCTTTACTACAAAGCTGTGATCACCAAGACAGCATGGTACTGGCATAAAAACAGACACATAGACCGGTGGAACAGAGTAGAGAGCCCCGATATGGACTCCCAACTCTATGGTCAAATAATCTTCAACAAAACAAGAAAAAATATACAGTGGAAAAAAGACAGTCTCTTCAAAAAATGGTGCTGGGATAACTGGACAGCTATATGTAGAAGAATGAAACTCAACCATTCTCTTACACCGTACACAAAGATAGACTCAAAATGGATAAAAGACCTCAAGTGAGACGGAATCCATCAGAATCCTAGAGGAGAACATAGGCAGTAATCTCTTTGATACCAGCCACAGCAACTTCTTTCAAGATATGTCTCCAAAGGCAAAGGAAACAAAAGTGAAAATGAACTTTTGGGACCTCATCAAAATCAAAAGCTTCTGCACAGCAAAGGAAACAGTCAAGAAAACAAAGAGGCAACCAATGGAATGGGAGAAGATATTTGCAAATGACAGTACAGACAAAAGGTTGATATCCAGGATCTATAAAGCACTCCTGAAACTCAACACACACAAAACAGATAATCATATCAAAATATGAGCAGAAGATATGAACAGACACTTCTCCAATGAAGATATACAAATGGCTATCAGACACATGAAAAGATGTTCATCATCACTAGCCATCAGGGAGATTCAAATTAAAACCACATTGAGATACCACCTTACACCAGTTAGAATGGCCAAAATTAGCAAGACAGGAAACAACATGTGTTGGAGGGGGTGTGGAGAAAGGGGAACCCTTCCCTCTTACACTGTTGGTGGGAATGCAAGTTGGTACAGCCACTTTGGAGAACAGTGTGGAGATTCCTCAAGAAATTAAAAATAGAGCTTCCTTATGACCCCAAAGATACAGATGTAGTGAAAAGAAGGGCCATCTGTACCCCAATGTTTATAGCAATGGCCATGAAAAGAAGACCATCTGTACCCCAATGTTTATAGCAATGGCCATGGCTGCCAAACTGTGGGAAGAACCAAGATGACCTTCAACGGATGAATGGATAAGGAAGATGTGGTCTATATACACTATGGAGTATTATGCCTCCATCAGAAAGGATGAATACCCAACTTTTGTAGCAACATGGACGGGACTGGAAGAGATTATGCTGAGTGAAATAAGTCAAGCAGAGAGAGTCAATTATCATATGGTTTCACTTATTTGTGGAGCATAACAAATAGCATGGAGGACAAAGGGAGTTAGAGAAAAGTGAGTTGGGGTAAATAGGAAGGGAAGGTGAACCATGAGAGACTATGGACTCTGAAAACCAATCTGAGGGGTTTGAAGGGGTGGGGGGTGAGAGGTTGGGGGAACCAGATGGTGGGTATTGTAGAGGGCATGGATTGCATGGAGCACTGGGTATGGTGCAAAAACAATGAATACTGTTATGCTGAAAATAAATTTTAAAAAATCTAATAATGTTCCACCATCTCATCTTCCACCACCCTGGATTTTGTGGTCACTATTGTTATTTTTTTTTCCTGGACCACTGTAATAATCTGTCTAACTAATCTGGTTGATTTCTCTCTGAAATGCTGAAGCCCATTCCCATACAGCAACCAACTTGTCCCTGCTTATAGCTCTACTAATGACCTCCCTGGATGTCTAAAATAAAACCCCAAGGCCACTGTGTGAGTTTTCTAGGGCTTCATTAACAAAGTATCATAAACTGGACAGCTTCAAGCAACAAAAATTCATTCTCAATTCTAGAAGGTAGAAGTCTGAAATCAAGTGTCATGCTCTCTTTGAGAGCTCTAACATAAGCTTTTCCTAGCTTTGGGAGGCTTCTGGCTATCCTTAATATTCCTTGGCTTGTAGGTGTATCACTCCAATCTCATATTGGCTTCATATGACCTTCCCCCCTGCATCTCTGTGTTCATATTTCCCTTTTCTTATAATGACACCAGTCATATTAGATTTAGCAGCCCTCCCCAGCCCAGTATGACTTTGTCTGGACTTGATTATATCTGAAAATATCCTATTTCAAATAATGTCACTTTCATAGGTTCTTAAGTGGACATGAATTGGGGCGGGGGGAGACTATGCAGCCCACTATGACCACCAAGACCCCACATGGTCTGGCTTTTGCCACTACTTGGACATCTCTGTCTAGTCACCTTTTCCCTTTTGTCTCAGCCATACTGGCTTTCTTCTGATTCCTTGAATACACCAAATATGTGACTACCTCAGGACCTTTGCACTAACTGCTTCCTCTGCCTGGGAAGCCTTCTCCCTTGATATTTTTGAGACTTACTTTCTCATTCCATTCAAATCTCCACTGAAATTGAAATTTAGATTAAAGCCTCTATCATTCTCTATTTCTATACCTTGCTGTATTACTCTTCTTCACTGCACCTATTTATATCTACATATATATTATACATTTAGTGTGTAATTATTTTTGCCTGTCTCCCCAGTTAGAATGTGAGCTTCAGTAAGACATCAATTTTCTCTTTTTCAGTGATAGAACCCAGTGGCTAGTAATATGCATGACACTTTTTAGAAACTCAGTAGACTTTGGCTGGAGGAGTAAATGAATGGATGACTCTCCCAGTTTTAATGGCACAGGATGATGATGCATATCTCAAGAAAAAGGCTTTTCAGCTCACCAGATCCACATCTACAACCTGGCAGTCACAATGGCCCAAAGTCCAATTTCGTTATATCTACTCATCACCTCCCCCATTACCCTTGGTTTGCAGATGGCAGACCAAGAGGTCTGAGCTAGAGGATTAAGGAAATAGAACACCTGGTGAGTTAGAAAGTCAGGGAAATAGTGGGGTAAGAAGAGAGTGGGCATGAAATCAGCAGTCAGATATCATCACACGGTGGAGCAAACTAGGGTTTCTAAAGTCAGTCAAGAGCAGCTACTGGTATTCGGCTTATGGAAGGGTGGACCAACTTTTAAAAGCAGGAATGCTAACAGTAACAAAGATAGCAAACACTTTTATGTTGCCTTAAAGTCTTACAAGTTACAAGGCCTTTCACTGTCTGATACATAACTGAATTGCAAATGAACTCATGCAATTCCATAGTTAGAATACAACAACAGTTACAACAGTTACAGTTATAATTCTTATGCCTCTGCTTGGTATTACCATATAGGAATAGACTTGCGCTTGCAGTCTCAAATGCAGGAGGAAAGTAAGCACAGTAAGAAATTATTATTCTAAGATAGGTAATTGCAATGACAAAGGCATGCCCAGTTGGTGTGGAATCACAGAAGACATGAGCCTAACTCAGCTCTTGAGGAAAGGAAGGATCAGGAGAGGCTTTCTGGAGGAGGCAACAACTGAAATGAAGGAAAGAAAGTTTCTAGAGCTGTGCTGTTCCTTATGATAGCTACTAGTCACATGTGGCTATTTAAATGTAAATTAATTAAAATGAATAAAATTTAAAATCCAGGTTCTCAGTCACATTAGCCATATTTCAAGTGTTCAGTGGTCATGTAGTTGAGACCAATATAGAATATTTCTTTTCTATCATTGCAGAAAGTTCTTTTGGACAGTGCTGCTATAGAGTTTGGTTTTTCCAAAGTATTGTCCATTTAAAAAACTCTTGAAATTAACAGAATATTCTAACTCAAAGTGGATTAAATACCAATCAGAATTCATTTGTGCACATAGCAGAGCAGTCCAGAGGTAACTGATCCTTCAGGTAACATTTGATAAAGATGCTGGCTTCTTTCTATAATTCTCTCACCATTCTCTTCCCTACATGACAGCTTTATTCTCATGCTGGTTTTCCTCATGGTAATAAAGTGGCTGCAATAGTTCCAGCTTTTTCATTTATATTCCATGCCATCAAGAAAGAGACATCTTTTTCTCTATCCATGGGTGGCATGGGTTTCACTCTGCCCCAGGCATGCATGCTGGAGCTGTCACTAACCAATGTGACTGAGGACACACCATCTGTTGATTGGCTTAGGCCCAAGTTAAGTGCCTGATCACTGAGGCCAGACATATGGAATTATGCTGATTTGCTGAATTCAGTCAGGATAGGGCTTGTTCCTGAAGCTAGACATGAGGTACAGATGGGGTACCTGGGTGGCTCAGTTGTTAAGCATCTGCCTTTGGCTCAGGTCATGATCCCAGTGTCCTGGGATAAAGTCCCGCCTCGGGCTCCTCCCTCTGGTTCTCCCTCTCCCACTCCCCCTGCTTGTGTTCCCTCTCTTGGTGTGTCTCTCTCTCCCTCTTTCTCTCTCTGTGAAATAAGTAAGTAAAATCTTTGGGAAAAAAAGTGAGGTAAAGATTTCACCTTCTAGCTGTAGACCAGTAAGGGACAGGTGAAGAAAATCCAGGAGTAGCAAGGCCCACTGTAGTCACTCAGTTTAGTGGATCTTGGATTATCTACATCTTTCTGGGCCTCAGTTTCCCATAGGCCGTGTGAAGAAGTCAGACCAGTTCTGGCTTCTATTGATGTCTCCAAGAGAGATGTCTTAGCAGAGACAGGGTAGAGAGAGGGAGGGGAGTCTCATAGGATGTCATATTTTAAAAAGCACTTATCCTCAAGGTTGTGCAAGTGCAGGATTGTCATCTAGAAGTAAGGGCCTCCTTAAACTTTGTGCCCAAGGCACCATATTTGCCTTATCCTAGTTCTTATTCTGTTTCTTAGGAAATCAATTTGTCAGAAAAGATGGATTCTATCTTTCCCTTTGAATTCAAAGGATAATTTTCTTTTATCTAAAATAGCCATGATTCTCAGGTTCAAAAATGCATGCAGATGGTTTAAAAAAAAAAAAGGCACTGCTGTTTTCACCAGTCCAATCCATCTCCCCCATGGTTGTTCTGATGAGTTGGATGATATTACAACACAATAGGAAAACACATTACCCATTACAAATGGTACTGCATTATAAACTATAAATAATTGATAGGCAATGATATAGAATAATAACTTTGCCTCAGAGCTATTTGTCTGAGGTCTTAATAATTTCACTCTGTTGAGTCATAGACTAACCCTGGAGTGGCAGTTATAACAATATTATGGTGACTGAGCAGATGGGTAAGAAGGAAGATAGTGGGGACTCAGAGATCAGGTGGGAGGGAGGATCAGAGTGGATCAGAGTTCCCAGATTTAGCAAATAAAGGTACAGGACAAACAAATACTGCATGGGACATGTTTATACTACATAAATAACTTGCTATTTTTCTAAAATTCAAAATTAACTGGGTGAATGGTATTCACATGGCATCCCTAGTCTATTTCTCTCCTATTGCTACCATAACAAATTACCACAAACCTGTTAGCTTAAAACAACACAAATTTACTACCTCTATAGTCTAGAGGTCTGATGTCAGAAATCAGTTTCACTGTGCTAAAATCAAAGTGTCTGCAAGATTGCATTCTCCATGGAGGATCTAAGACAGAATTTGTTTCCTTGTCTTTGAGAGCTTCCAGAGGCCACCTGCATCTCTTGGCTCCTGACCAACATGCCTATGACCTTTGAATCTGTCATCACATCTTTAACTCTGACCTTCCTGGGTCCTTCTTATAAGGACACTTATAATTTATATAGTGATTATATTGAGCATTCCTGGTTAATCGGGATACATCTCTCCAAGGTCCTTAATCACACCTGTAAAGTCTCCTTTACCATCTAAAGTAACAGATTCAGAAGTTTGGGATTTAAGACGTCAATGTTTCCTCCACTTTGGAGGAGACATTATTCTACCTACCACACCTAGCCTAGCCTAGGTAGAAATGTTTAGGTCCTGAAATGTGACCTAAGGACTCAGAGTCTTCACATATAGCCTTGGGTGGCACTTGTACTATTGCTCTGCCCCTGAATATTTCTTTAAAATTTCCAACTCTTGGAGCCAGCACTCTTGTCTACAGTGTGAAGTAGGGGGTAGAACTTGGTTTCTGGAGTTGGGGCAGATCTGGGTGGGAATTCTGACTCAGCCTCTCTCTCTGAATGATCTTGCTGGATTACTTTCCTCTCTGGTTTCCTGGTCTGTGGAATATGAGTAATAATAGTGCCTCCACCCCAGGATTATCTTGAGGATGAGAGACAGTTAATGAAAGCATGTAGCTGTCACAGTAGGCACTGTGCAAACGCGAGAAGCTGTCATACTAATGGCGCAGGTGAGTTTAGTAGGCAGGGGTTGTATGCTTCCTTTCTGGAGAAAGGCTGAGAGGCAAAACTATGGAGATGGCAGATTACTGTCAGTTGCTCACCTGATGATTTATGCTGGGAGTTTATGGAATTTGCCAAAATCCAGAGAGGGAGTTGCTCAACCTCAGCACTACTGATAGTTTGGGTTGGATAATTGTTTGGGGGGGGGTCTTTTTTATCTCTGACTCCATGTTGTCCTGTTATCTCTGACTCTCTCTGGCCGTGTTGTCCTCAGTGTGATAGGTCAATATTCACAGCTTTAAGAGAACTGATCTTATTAAATGTCCATACTACCCAAAACCACCTACAGATTTCATGTAATCCCTATCAAAATACCAACAACCTTTATTTCACAGAGCTCAAACAAATAATCCTCAAATTTTTATGGAACTACAAAAGACCCTGAGTAGCCAAGGCAATTTTGAAAAAGAAGAACAAAGTTGGAGGTATTGACATCCCACATTTCAAGATATGCTGCAAAGCTGTAGTAATCAAAACAGTATGGTACTGGCACAAAAATAGACACATAAATCAATGGGACAGAATAGAGAGTCTAGGAATAAACCCATACTTATATGGTCAATTAGTTTACAACATAAGAGGCAAGAATATACAATGGGCTAAGACAGTTTCTTTAACAAAGCATGCCAGGAAAACTGGACAGCTACATGCAAAAAATGAAACTAGACCACTTACACCATTCACACAAACTCAAAATGGACTAAAATGGACTCATGGATTAGTGGTTTAATATCCAAAATACATGAAGAATTTACACAACTCAACACCTAAAAACTGAATATTCCAATTAAAAGATGGGCAGGGTCGGAGGGCACCTGGGTGGCTCAGGTAGTTAAACATCTGCCTTAAGCTCAGATCATGTCCCAGGGTCCTGAGATAGAGTCCTGCAGGGAGCCTGCTTCTCTGTCTTCCTCTGCTGCTCTTCCAGCTGTGCTTGCACTCTCTCTCTCTCCCTCTCTCTCTCTTTTTCTCAAATAAATAAGTAAATAAATAAAATCTTAAAAAGTGGGCAGGGGACATGAAAAGATCTTTTTCCAAAGAAGACACATGCGGAGGCCCCTCAGACACATGAAAATATGTTGAACATTACTAATTATCTGAGAAATGAAAACCACAATAAGCTACCACTTTACACCTGGTAGAATGGCTAAAATAAAAAAACAAGAGAAATTAAAAGTGTTGGCGAAAATATAGAGAAAAGTGAACATTTGTGTGTTGTTGGTGGGAATGCATATTGGTGTAGCTCACTAGAAAACAATATACAGGCTCCTCAAAAAATAGAATTGCTGTTTGACCCAGTAATTCCTTTACCCCCCAAAAATGAGCACACCAGTTTGGAAAGATATATGCACCCCATGTTTATTGCAGCATTATTTATAGTAACCAAGATATAAAAGAAACCCAATTTTCCATCCATAGATGAATGGATAAAAAAAGATGTGAGGGAAACCTGGGTGGCTCAGTGGGTTAAAGCCTCTGCCTTCAGCTCGGGTCATGATCTCAGGGTCCTGGGATTGAGCCCTGCATCGGGCTCTCGGCTCAGCAGGAAGCCTGCTTTCTCCTCTCTCTCTCTGCCTGCCTCTGTCTACTTGTGATCTCTGTCTGTCAAATAAATAAATAAAATATTTTAAAAATGATGTGAGATATGCATGCATATATGTGCAGCGCGCGCGCGCGCACACACACACACACAGATATTACTCAGCCATAAAAAAGCTGAAATCTTGCCATTTAAAACAACATGGGTGGACTAGAGACTATTATACTAAGTAAAGTACATCATTCAGAGAAAGAAAAATGCCATGATTTCTCTCATATGTAAAAACAAGGCAAATGAACAAAGAGACAAAAAACAAAACAAAACAAAACAACAACAACAACAAAAACCCAAACAAACAAACTCTTAAATATAAGGGGAAAAACTGGTGGTTGCCAGAGGAAAGTTGGATTGAAGGATGGGTGAAATAGATAAAAGGAATTAAGAGTACAGTTATCTTGATGAGCACGGAGAAATGTATAGAATTGTTGAATCACCTGAAATTAATATAACACAGTATGTTACCTATACTTCCAATAAAAAAATCACAGTTTTGTCTCTTTGACACTGAATGCCTATCTAAGTGGCCACTTTTCTGTCAATCACTTATACTTTAGTATGAATGAGGAGTCGGAGACCAGGATCTGATCAAGACAGAGCCAAAAGAGATAAATATGAGCAGGTAGATAAAAGGCGATCCTGATTTGGGACACCAGAGATGTCACATTCTAACTTTACAGTTTTTCTGATACTTGATTCTGTCTTACATCTATTCACAGAATTGTGTTTTGGTCCAAATTATGTTCCCAATGCCTATATTAGGGAGGTAATTTCTCATAGTGCAGCCACAACGAAGGAATTTCTCTGGATCAAATGTTAACATCACTTAAGTCTGCGTTTTCCATTTTATGAGCATTTGTTTCTCCTCCACTAAAATAACTCATCATCAAGTTGCCCAGATATTTGCCCTCTTTTTAAGGACAACTTTGAGGGTGGTTATGAGGCTCTCAGGCAGGAAAGACCTGGATATCCCACTGCCTTGATGGTTGAGAGATATGAGGCCTGTCTCTGATGCTGTTTACTAGATACGTGGTCTTGAGCCCATTTCTTTACGATGCTGAGCCTTATCTCCCATATCCCCACAATGAAGGACCTTGGTTAGATTATGCCTGATGCTCCCTTTGAGCCTAAAATTCTGTGAGTCCATAATTCATCCATGATGGTGTTGGGGTTCATATCTGGGATGGAAATGAAATTGTTTTTAAGCTCTCCCCAACAGTGTAGTTTTGTTAGAGACTGCCTGTCTTGGTTGAAGTGAGAATCCGCAATTTCCTCTTTTCTTTGGGAGTGCCTTACCAATCCCAGCCACTGACCGGCCATTGGCATTGGTGTTCAATGACGTGAAGCATAGAGCAGCAATGCTACTTCCCACCTGGAGACTCTTGAAAGGACATACAAGGTAAGCAGGCCCTGCAGAACTCATCAAGGTGACAGGTGTTGGGATTCCCTGGGAGTTTAATTTTTTCCTTTGGCAAAGCATTTAGATGTTGTGCAATCTGGAGTTTTATACTTTTCAAAGGAGTAAAACTATTTGTTATATGCAATTATATAGCTTGAAGAACTCATCAGCTTTCTAACTGTTACAAAGAAGTCAATGATCATGGAACAGTAGACTGTCCTTATTTCTTCATTTGCTCTTGACTTTCTTTTCATGTTCATCAATGCACAAGCATTAAACAGAATCCATCATTTTCTTGGGAGGCTTTCGGAATCCCTTGATTTCCACAGGGCATCTGGACTGTCATGTTGATATGGTGGCTATTATCTGGCAAACTATTTATTTAATTATTCACTAATGTTCATTAGGTCCCTACTCTGTTCTAGGCACTAAGGAAATAGGAGAAAACAAAACAGATAAAGCCTCTCCTTTAAAAAAAAAAGCCTCATTCTATCAGATTTATGAAATTATTATAATTCAATTCAGCTCAATTCAATTCAATCCCAATTATCTTTATGCAGTCTAATCTAGTTTAATTTGACTTATGCTTACAGAGTACTTACTGCATGCAGGATGATATGCTCATTGTGATATCTCTTCATTTGTATTTCTAATTTCACCAGTCATAATCACAGCTTCGGTTATTAAGCATTGCACATTGAACCCTTTTATAAATAGGTAAATGACTATAGTAGGAAATAAATACCTCATGAGTCATGCCTGAAGAGTATAAATCTTATTTATTCATTCCATTGTAGTCTTGGAAAAATCAAGGGTATCGAGGACAAATACATTTATTTTTCCTCCAAGTCTCATATCATTCATTTATCTATTCATTTAACATCACTGCCTAGAAACTGAGAACACAGATAAGTAAGACCAGCTCCATGCCCTCAGGGACCTCTCATCTAGCAACAAAAGAGTGAAATCTCTAAACAGATAATTATCATCATGTTAACAATGTTATTAATCCCTATCTTTCATTGATTGTCTCCCCTGTTCCAGATGATACACACGTCACACATCATACACATTATCTTGTTTGACCTATGTGAATAGCTATAAGAGGTAGGTATAATTTCCTCTTCTGTAGGTAAGGGAGCAAAAGCATGAAGCAATCAAGGTGTACACCTGAGAAGTGGCAGAACAAGGATTTGAACACAGGCTCTTTTGACTCCAAAGCCCATGATCTTCTTTTCCAGAAGCAAAATTTATAAATAAAATGAAGACCAGGAGTAGTGGATGCTTTTCTTAAGGTCAGCCACCATTCTTTTCTTGTTCTGAAATCATTACTATTGCATAATTGCATTACTATTGCATAAACCCATTACTCTTGCATATACTTTGTATACGCATGAATGTGTGTGTGTTAGAGCTTCTGATAAGCATTAATTAAGAAGTATTATCATGGTGACTTGACAGAAGTAGTTAGAGAATGAATTCAGCAAGTAGTATGGACATAGTTATATATGAACATGTGAATATAAGTACCTCTTATCATACTAGATCCTGGGGATCAAATGGTGTATCAGGTATAGCCTCTTCTGTAGGAGTTAGTAGCATTTCTGGGGGCTGTGGATAAATGAACAACAATCTTGCTAAAGTGATAATGTGCTAACTCTTATGCTGGGGTGCTTTGGAAACTATGGGAAATAGCTTATTAGTACTAGATAAAACCAGGACATGAGGTGGCCAGTCAAGTGTTCTTCCACAGACTAAGCATAAAGCGAAGATCTAAAGGATGACTGGAATTAGCCAGGTGCATGGAGATGGTAGAGGGAGCACCTAGGCTGTGCTGCGTAATAAATAACTCTAGATCCTGGAAGATTTAAGGTATATTAACTATAGATTAAGATTTATTCCTAGGTATCTTATGGTTTTGGGTGCAATTGTAAATGGGAATGACTCCTTAATTTCTCTTCCTTCTGTCTTGCTGTTGGTGTAGAGAAATGCAACTGATTTCTGTGCATTGATTTTATATCCTGACACTTTACTGAATTCCTGTATAAGTTCTAGCAGTTTTGGAGTGGAGTCTTTTGGGTTTTCCACATATAGTATCATATCATCTGCGAAGAGTGATAATTTGACTTCTTCTTTGCCGATTTGGATGCCTTTAATTTCCTTTTGTTGTCTGATTGCTGAGGCTAGGACCTCTAGTACTATGTTGAATGGCTAAAATAAACAAGTCAGGAAATGACAGATGCTGGCGAGGATAAGGAGAAAGGGGAACCCTCCTACACTGTTGGTGGGAATGCAAGCTGGTGCAGCCACTCTGGAAAACAGCATGGAGGTTCCTCAAAATGTTGAAAATAGAACTGCCCTATGACCCAGCAATTGCACTACTGGGTATTTACCCTAAAGATACAAACGTAGTGATCCAAAGGGGCATGTGCACCCGAATGTTTATAGCAGCAATGTCCACAATAGCCAAACTGTGGAAAGAACCTAGATGTCCATCAACAGATGAATGGATCAAGAAGATGTGGTATATATACACAATGGAATACTATGCAGCCATCAAAAGAAATGAAATCTTGCCATTTGCGACAACATGGATGGAACTAGAGTGTATCATGCTGAGTGAAATAAGTCAAGCAGAGAAAGACAACTATCATATGATCTCCCTGATATGAGGAAGTGGTGATGCAACATGGGGGCTTAAGTGGGTAGGAGAAGAATAAATGAAAGAAGATGGGATTGGGAGGGAGACAAACCATAAGTGACTCTTAATCTCACAAAACAAACTGAGGGTTGCTGGGGGGAGGGGGGCTGGGAGAAGGGGGTGGGATTACGGACATTGGGGAGGGTATGTGCTTTGGTGAGTGCTGTGAAGTGTGTAAACCTGGTGATTCACAGACCTGTACCCCTGGGGATAAAAATATATGTTTATAAAAAATAAAAAATTTAAAAAAAATGAAAAAAAAAAGATTTATTTCTTTCACATGCTGTGTTTGTCCTTGGTCAGTTGAGGCTTCACTTTGTGTCTCTGTACTCCAGAACCCAGGCTGATGGAGCTTGACCTTCCAGAAAGTGGCAAGAGGAAGAGAGAGAGCAAGATAGGAGTAAACACTGGTTTTCCTAGCTGCGTATTAAAGGGACAAGCATTGCACTCACTTATATTTCATTGACCAAATCAAGTTCCATGTTTGCAATTCTATGGTCAAGGGGATGAAGAGGTCCAGCGTTACCATGTGCCTACAAGGAAAGGAATCCAAAAACTGGTAAAGAGCTCTCAGGATCATCCCTCTTGTAGGAAGAGAGGGAGGGCATTTCAGACCAGAGATGCGTATGTGTGTGGAAAGTCTGAGGGCCTGGAACACTTCTCCCTTGGGACTACATTGTTTCGGATGGGTTGAAGCCCACGTAGATTTCATGTTTTAATGATTCTCAGCATCCAGATATGCAGGCCATCGTCTTCATCTCACCCGGGCCTAGCACTATGTTTGGCACAAAATTGTACAAAAAAGAGCCTAGTGTGTAAGTCAGAGTTGATTATGTCTGGGCCCGAGAATCAAGGTCCCGCCTTTGCAGGGAGGTCCACATTTGTCACACAGACCTCTTTCCTATCCCCACACTTACCTAACTCCGTGCAAAAGACATTTACGTTTTTTTGGCCAGACAGGATGGTGGAACATAATTATTATTTATTTAAAACTCATTACCTGCAAGCCTTTTGCGTGGAACCAATTAAGAAAGCTCTTAAAGAAAAATAAAATATTATGCTTGGTGTAACACAGTCTTTGGGGGCCCTCCTAATGTGTTAGAAATCCCCATAGGTCTTGACAATTTTTTTCATCTCTCCTTTTAAAAAGCATGGTTGCTGCCAGGGAATTTGGCTCCTGGTATTAAGTGCTGGTTGTGGTTTTCCCCCAAATAAAATTATGGCTACACTGAAGGTGGGAGTGAAGCAGGGAGTGGGAATTGGGAGGGAGCATGGGCACTCATGTCGGCTCAGGTGTCAAATTTTACATGTCTGGGTTTTGTTTCCACCAGGCCCCACTCTCTGCAATCACCGCTCTGTTATATACGTTTACTGGAAGGGCTGGGTCTGTTTCCAGGAAATCTCTCTGAACTGGGGACATCAGGATCTAAAAAGTAGCCGGTGGGAGGGCCAGTTTTAGATGGAGCCAACAAAGGTGCTATGGTTTGAAAAAGCAGCATGAGAAACAACCCTCCCTGAGATTCTGCAGCCTGGAAACATAAAGCCAAAGACAAGTACAAGTGTTTGGCTGACCAGGGGACCATCTTGAGATCTCCTGGAGGTCTGCTTTCCCGGCAGCAGGTTGGACTCTAAAAAAGCTGAAAGTTCCCTCCTGCATAGAACATGTTTCATGCCTATGAAAACCCTCACAGATGTACCAATTTGTCACCATTCTGGCACTGGAGACCCACTCATGTGGATTAAGATCTTGCTGTCAGAGACAGTAGCGTTTATTACTAGGCTTTAGCAGCAGAGTGTAAACCGCAGCAAAATACTGCTTACCAGAGTTCTGTGGAAACATAGTTAAGCTCTGACTGCAGAAGAAAAGCGTAGTCAAGGAAATGCGCATGGGCAGCCCCAGGACTGCTCAAGCGCTCTTTTGGGTTTCCAAAAATTCAAAAATGTCTGCCCAAATGCAGGAGTTATTCCTCCTCCCTATCTTTCTAGCTCTTTCTGGATTCTGCCCAAATGGCAGGGGGTACAATGTGACTTGTTTCCACCCTTTCAGAAGCCTACAGCCAAGAGGAGAGGTAGGACTGTGAGTGCGTTAAGAGTTACTATTACAACAAGAGTTGGGCTGTCTTGGGAGGCAAGCTTGCATAGCTTTTCCAAGGTCTGGATTGAGGTACTAGGATTCAGTTTTGTCATTTGTAACATGGAGAGACGAACAGTCACTATCTCAAAGTGCTGGCAAATATTAAATGAGAATGTTTATGCCCTGCATACCTACTAGTTAACATTTATTAAGTCCTTATTGATATTAAGTTAGGGTCTGAATTAAACATCGTATAGGTTAATTCATTTGGTTCTCCCAAAGCCTCTGTGTTGGTGCTAGTAATATTATTTCCTATTTTACAGATAATGACAGTATGGCACAGAGATGTAAGTATCTCCCCTTCATTGACAGCCAGTGAGAGGGTGTTTGAGGACAAATCCGGTGTGTCTGGCTATAGACAAGTCTGTGCTCTAGACCTTGAGATGTGATAAATGTTGGCTATTAATATTACTACATGGTTTCATTCGAATCTCATCATACCCCTAGAGGGTGGTTACTCTAAGTCCTAATTTTACTGATGCAGACAGTGAATCTCAGAGAGGTGAGGTCCGTAGGTCCATGCCGGGTGCACGAAGAATCAATGAGCTTTTCATGGCTCTACCTCATCACCAACTTCATGGATTACTTATCAAATGGGGAAGGCTTATGCTAAACACCCAAAGTGCTACTATCTTGAATTGGACCAAATTTGCAATGAATAGAACCAAGAAGGAGAGTACTTCATACCTGTTATCTCACGGTACTTTGTATGAATGCACACACCTGGAATATCCACAGCAATCTGACACGCTCTGGGGCTGGTCTAAGTTAGATGCAAAATACATACCTCTGGGGCTGGAGACACACCCATGCAATCAGAGCATCTGAGGTGAGGCTTGGAAATCTGTGTCTGACAGGTTTTCAGGTGATTTGAAAGCACAGCCAGTTTGGAAACCACACCAGCTTAGCTAGACCCAGATCTCCGAGTGGCATTTTTTACCGCGTGATGCAGAACAGTGCTGAGGGGGCTGTGGAGGCTCCAACTTTGATGGCTCTGTCCTTTAGATCTTGCTGACAGTAGGCAACTCACCCAACCTCACTGAACGTTGGTTTCTTCATCCGTCGCTTGAAGCACATAGTGCATGGGGTCATGGCAAGAGCACAGGTGTTAACACATTAAAAACGTGAGCCAAATCAACAGTGATCCACTATGAACAGCCTAGGTGCTCCATGCATACTTTTTAAGTTGAATCTTTGCTTTCTTGTGGCCATATTTGAAAGCATCATGGTTTCTAAATGCTTCTAATGTTTCTTGATGATGCTGATAATAAGGTATTTCCACTAGTTTCTGAAACTGTCTGAAACATAGTTATCTCTAGATAAAGATGGTTTCTAGAACACTCAGGTCCTCAATATTTTTTTCCTTTTTGAGTCAGAAATCAACACTGTGGTAGATTTTCTCCTAAAATATACCTAGAAGAAAAGAGAAACCTAAATTAGCCCCCTTGGGCTATGCCCAGGGCGACAGGAGCCCCACTGTCTGCTCAGCATCACTTAGAGCATCTTTCAGCCTAAAGAGGCTAATCTGATAAGCTCTAGTGGATGGTATAACAATTCCAGCTAGGCAGAGATCTGGGCTCAATTAAATACATGGAAAATATCAAAGGGTTACCCAGGTTGGAGAAATAACTCCGTTAGTTATAAATGGTAATTTATTGTGCCACGATTCCTCTTACAGAAACTATACTGTGTTGTAAGGAGCTCAGTTATTTTCTGGTTGCTGCAGAAATGACTTCTCATAGAAATAAAAGAAGATAAAATAGTTTCCAATCATGACTTTGCTCTTCTGTGACTTGGCTTCGAGGAAGGAATCACACCAACTCAGACCAGGCCAACTTGAATATTTTGATCTATTTCTTTTTCCCTTTGGATATTAATAATCTGATTTTCTGATAAGCTTCTAGATCTCATGGACACATTGTTTAGCCTGAATCAGGCTGAACTCTGAGAATTCATAAGGTGACTTTCTTTCTAAACATCCTTCTTTCAATATCAAGGTGTTCAGTTCACAGTTTCTCGAATGACCTCAACTCTGAGTGACTTGCATTGTGATGTGTCTTGTTGGAGGCCAGAACAAGGCACTGTCCTTCTCTTCAAGGAGTTTTGCTGGAAAAATCTGTGCTAATAAGCATTAATTCAGCAACAAGCACCAATAACATACATTTCAGAATTATACAATGCATGATTGGATGCTGAATAGAATACAAGCAAATGCAGTTGGAGAAGTAAACAGCCCATACTGAGAATAATGTTCTTACAGAGGTGTGGTAGTCAGAGGGAGAGTTTATTACTGTCTGGCATCAAGATGTTTCCTGTTAGATTGGTTCCATTGGGATAGGGGAGCAGAGAGGAGAAAGGATGGTCTATCCTCTGGGAAAATGGCCCAAACAAGTGTGTGAGAGTGGAACTGAGCAGGTAATGCCTGGGTTCAGGGAGAGGAGGTCCTCTGCTCTCCCAGGGTAAGTAGATAGTTAATGTGTCTGCAGAATAATGGGTGGTCTCAAATCTGAGTATGACAGGAAGTCATTCCATGATGGCCAGACCCTCGAAAATATCTCCCCTCTACTTTCATCCATTATAACTCTTCCTAAGAAACCTGGGGAGAAGTTCTCCCAGATTATATCCAGGGAGATGCCCCGTAATTTTCCACTCATAATTAAATAAATAGTGCAGTAATTATTTGTTTAATGGCCATCTCCCCCACCAGAGAGTAAGGGTCATTAAATGAAGAATACTTAGCATGATAACTAATTCCTGGTGAGGACTCAGTAAACGTCTCCTTTTGCAACCTGAGTTTCATGTGTGCAAAACCTGTTTTGTCCCATCATTCTGGCGTTCCAGGCTTAGCATGATCTCTAGCACAGAGAGAGTTTCCATTACAGACAGACTGGCTAAATGAACTCTTGATTTCTCCCCAGACTCCTCCTGTCATCTTTCTAATCTCAAGGAAGGAGAACTTCATTGTAGGAGTTACCCTTGGCTTCTCTCTTGCATAGAGTCACACCTGTTCCAACAGCACGTCTGTCAGCTCTAACTTAAGCAGTTATCATTAATCAATGCCTCCCTCTCAAGACTTCTTTTACTGCTGCTCTAGTGCAAGCAACCATCATTCCTGAGCTGCCATTGTTGCTTACTTTGTCCCCTGGCTTCTGCCCTTGGTTTCCCAATCTCTTCCTCAAATACCTAATTCAGAGCATGACAAGCCTCTGCCCACACATCACCCGTGGCTTCCCATCTTCCTAAGAAGAAAACTCAAATCCTTTGAACTGGCCTAAAAAGTCCAATGTGAGCTACCCTCAAGGAGCTCTCTGAGCATCTGTCAGATGCTTTGGCCTGAGGACAGGAAGGCAGCCAGGTAGCTCCCTTCGCTCAGCATCAGTTATCAGCTACCCCCTCTGTCTGGAAGACTCCTCCCCATACATCTGGATGGTTTCCTCCCTCCTTTCCTTGAGGTGCCTTCAAATGCCCCCTTCTTAAAAAGACTTACTGTGATCAGTTTCTCTAAATTAGCACTGTGGCCCCTCTAGCATGCCTATCCCTCACCACACCTATTTTCCTTCATAGCTCATATGGACCTCTGTCATCAAATATGTTTATTTGTTCATCTTCTATCCCCACTCTACAACATAGGAGATGGAACTTGATCAGTTTTGTTCAGTATTTATACCTACACGAAGTCTGGGTATTTAGAAGGCAGGAGATACTTGACAATGGACATGTGAATGAATGAGTGAACAGGCATGTGTGTGCACAGACATGCACACATATGTGCCCCACACACATTTCTATGTGTGCTGTCTTTGAAAATACCTTACTGTGTCCCAGGGATCATTAGAGGTGTCAGTCCTTTACCTGATTTTTTTTTTTAATCTTCTGGACGATTTGCTAAAGGAGGCATCATTATGCCCATTTCGCAGAGAATGGAGAGCTCCTTGAAGAGCTTGGCCAACACCCAGAGCTGGAAAGTGGAAGGTCTAACTCTATTTGAATGACTCCAGGGTCACCAACTTTCGCTGCCCCAGAATGTTCTGTCCAAGTGGAGAGGAACACCAAAACATGCTCTACTGCCTTGAGGTTTCTGGAGGAAAGCTTCAGAGGGGAATGTTGAAACAACACGTTTGTACGTCAGTCGTGCCGTGAGGGAGCAGTATTTACTGCCAACAAGTCAAAGCGGCTCACCCTGGGTGACTAAACTGAACAACTACCCTCAGATTTTCCCTTTAGGAGGAAAAGGGAAGAGAGGGGGTGAGGAAAATAGTGAGAGGTTCCTCTGGCAGGAAGCCAGGAGCTCCTGTCAGGACATCTCCGACGCGCCCCTTGCAGGAGTTATTACTCATTTAGGGGAAGAAAAGCTGCCCAGCACAGCACAGACTCAGAATATTCCCCAAGGGAGGAGGGGACATAGTCACTGATGGGTGGACCCAAAGTTGGCTTTGAGAATTTAGGTTTTTAATTACAGCCATCCTGAGAGGCCGTTTGGCAACTGACAATTTACTCGGAATTCACTAGATTGATGTGTCAAGTTGGCCATTCTTAATTTGGGGTTTGAAATTCTCTTCCTACTCTCAAGTTCTCAGAAATAAAGTGCTGTGGACTGTAGTGCTGGGGATGCCAAGATTCTGAGGGCCTGGCTGATGGCCGAAAGGGAGATCTCCTTGAAGTAGAATTTCAGCATCAGTGGGTGGTAGACTTCTGAGCCCTCATACATGGCAGAATTCCATGGCTTAGTGAATCACAGAGTTCCATTATTATCGCCCACTGAGGCCCCAGGTGTGGAGGTGGAGGTCTGAAAAAGGGTGATGTGTGATAGAATGGCAGGTGTCCCTGACATCCGACCCACCTCTTGCTTCCCCCTTTCAACTTGGTTTTGGGAAGTGTCCTTGTGTCAGAGGAGCCGAGATTTGCAACCTCCTGGATGTTGACTAGGCAAGTAGAGCTATTTAGCATTCCCAGCGAAGATAAGTTGCCCGTTGAACAAACTTAAACACTTTGGGCGTGGCAGATGTTTTTTGACTAGCTACCAATACCCACCCCAAGGATGGTTTCCCCATACCTGCCTCTAGCTATATGGGCTGCAAGAACAGAGTCAGATTCATGGCCTCTCAGCTTATTTGCAGCTGGGCAGCCATGTGCCCCAGTTCTTTGTAATGAAATATTAAGGGCAAGTGTTCTGAATAGTCGGGACATATATCTCCTTCTTTATAAAAGGAGAGATGCATGGAGGCACTCTCTCTCTCTCTCTTTTCTCTCTCCTTCTCATCTCCCATGCCTTGGCTGCCTCCTGCTACTTGCCTTTGAATGTAGTTATGTGAAACTATAACACCTAAAGATGGGATAGTCACTTTGAGACCATGAAAGGGAAATGGAGAAAGAAGGTGGGAGACATTTGTTGAATGGTTTGAAGTTACAAAGCTATTGAGCCAGGCTTGGAGCCCCCAGCTCCAAACCTCTTGCTAAATACATAATCTCTTTCCTTTAGGGTTAAATCATTGGTCTGATCTCTCTTACTGTAAGAATTTTCCTCCTCAGAAGCACCCTCATCTTCCATGTGAGGCTGACATAGATCAGCTTTGAATGCATGTTTCTGCTGTGAACTGGCACAGGTTAAGGCTTAGAAGCTCTTCAGATTGTGAATACTGAGTGGCCAGGAATCAACTCCCCAAAAGTCCAAGATAGGAAGGCACCATGCATTTCCCTGCCCTCTCAGACTCAAGCTCAAAAAGGTTAGGGAACATTGCAATTGGCCACCTGTAGGGTTTAATAAAATCTGTTACACTGAAATATTTGTGGGCAGGGACTGTGCTTCAATCATCTGTACACCCACAGGGCCCCAAGCATTATTATGCACTCAGTATGTAACTGGGATGGGTACTGGAAGCTTTGAGTTCTCATCTTAACTTTATCATTAACCTATTCTGTGACCTTGGGCAAGACACTTGACTCTTCGGGGCTTTATTTGTCTTCATGGTAAAAGGAGAACTTTGGGTCAGCTCATCCCTGTAATTCCATGTCTAATGGGGAATGGAGGTGGGATTCAGAGCCTCTGCTCTAGAGGCAGATGGCCATCTACTTAGACAAGGAACCATGCTTTATTCTCTAAACCATGCAGAACAGGTGATTAGACATCAAATTCAACAAAAGATGAGCCAATACACTATAAGGTATAAAATAAAGAACTCAGAGTACAGTAAATCTTCTTGAGAGTGTGGCTCTCACTCAACAGTCCTACAGGTTAAGGAGACTAATGACAAATTTAGCAAATAAGGAAATTGAGGCATGATGAATTAATTTGCCCAGAGTCACACAACTAGCCAGTAAAAGTGCCAAGATTCAACTGCAGGCAATTTGACTCCAGTGCCCACACACTTTGCTGCAATTAAAACGGCATCGCCTGGATTATTCCTTTTTTTTTCTTTTGGTTCAGAGATTGCTGGAAATTTCTTCTACTATTTGTCTTGGCCAAAATTGTGTGTGTCCTTGTGTGAATGTATGTGTGCATATGTGGTGTGCGTGTATAATATGTGTATGCTGGGTATGCATATATGTGGATAGTAGTTACTTTGAGTGGACTACTTAAACTTCATATAAGCAGCAAAAGAAAAGAGTCCTAGCTCTTTTAAAGTACTAACAATGAAAACAAAGTTGTTATCAATTTTTTGATAAGTTCTAGTTTTTATGACAATAAGCATAGTAGAATTACCCAAATATATGGTATGGAATGCATAGGGCACTGGAGGTCAGTTTGGGAATGCCTTGTGTTAGGCAGGAAAGACTCGTGGAACTCATGGGATTTGGGAGAGAAGCTTTGTTTAAGAATACTTCAGATGGGGACGCCTGGGTGGCTCAGTTGGTTAAGCCACTGCCTTCGGCTCAGGTCATGATTCCAAGGTCCTGGGATCGAGTTCCACATCGGGCTCCTTGCTTGGCAGGGAGCCTGCTTCTCTCGCTGCCTCTGCCTGCCTCTCTGCCTGCTTGTGTGTACTCTCTCTCTCTCTCTCTCTGGCAAATAAATAAAAAAATCTTAAAAAAAAGGAATACTTCAGATGTGTATAATCATTGAGGAAAGGTACAGACTATCTCCCCAGAAGAGAAGAATACATACATATGCACAATTTGTATGTAATTTCATGGAGCTCATAGACTTCTTTTTTTTTTAATTTTTTTTTTTTGGCTCATAGACTTCTTTTGAGAAGGATCTTTAAGTAAAAGTTCAGGTAGGAATATGCAAATATGTGTCCAACAGTAAATGAAGATGTTCTTGAATGAGATAGTAAATGGCCACAGGGGTGCAGAAGTGTGGTGGGTTTGGGGTAGATTTTTTTTTTTTAATTCCTGAGATTCCAAAGGGTTTGTTGAATACCTTGCTGAAATCCTAGCCAGGTGATGTATCAGGGAATATTATGGATTTTTCACTCCATGCTAGGTCCCGTCGGGGACAAGGCAGGATTCAATAAAGGATAAGATGTCACACCTTCCAGACCAGGAGATGACAGGCATGAAATAGGGGAAAATAAAGAAATCAAAGTCAAGGACAAAAATGAGTGGCAGAAACTATGAATGACAAAGACACCTTTCTACCTCACGTCTGTCTCTCCACTGCAGCCGACAGGCGAGGGCAATTCTCCCAGTTCCCCCAAACCATCCTGATCTCATGGCCATTACCATGGTTGATCTTTGTGTCTGGAATACTGGTCTTCCACACCTAACCTGGCAGTCCTTATCATCAGGAGCCTTCTCCGACCACGATTCTAGGTTCCTCAAGAACTAAAAAACAGAGCTACCCTATGACCCAGCAATTGTCCTACTAGGGATTTACCCCTAAGATATGAATGTAATGGTCCAAAGGGGCACCTGCACCCCCGTGTTCATAGTAGCAATGTCCACAATAGCCCAATTGTGGAAAGAGCCTAGATGCCTATTGACAGATGAGTGGAAAAAGAGATGTGGTCCTTATATACAATGGAATATTACTCAGCCATCAGAAAGTATGAATACTTACTATTTACATCATTGTGGATGGAAGTGGAAGGCATTATGCTGAGCAAAATAAGCCAATCAGTGAAAGATAATTACTTTATTGTTTTGCTCATATATGGAATGCAAGAAACAGTAGAAAGGATCATAAGGGAAGGGAGGGAAAATGGAATGGGAAGTCATCAGAGAAGGAGAAAAACCATGACTCTTAACTCCAGGAAACAAACTGAAGGTTGCTGGAAGGGAGTTGGGTAGTGGGATGGGGTAACTTGGTGATGGGCACTTGGTGTGATGGCTTTTATATACAACTGATGAATTACTGAACTCTATGTCTGGAACCAATGATGTACTATATGTTGGCTAACTGAATTTAAATAAAGAGAAATAAAGCAGCTCACCCCTCTCCCTTCTCAGGACACTTTCCAACATACTCCGTGAATTTGATTTCCTTCTCACCAGTTACTGCCGTCAGTAATTATCTTGTTTCTGTTAGATAATGTGTGCATTGTCTGTCTACCCTGTGTACAGTCTTGGAGGTCAGGGAACGGGATTTCTTTACTGTTGTGGCAGAGTGGATCACATTTTGTGAATGATGAGATCAATAGATTTTTAACTGTGATAATCTGAAAGTGCTTGAAATTCTGTTTCCCATCATATACTTCTTTCATCTGGGCAATACAGAGGTACCACGGAGATGAGCAGCAAGCTGAAAGTCTGTGATTTTTTTACTTGCTGAGGCAGGACTCAGATCCATTATTTTTAAATCTCTAAATAACATTTGTAAGTCCATTTTCAAATGAGCGCTCCAAATTATTCATTTAGGTAGAAGTTACCTTCATGAGACATCTTTCTCCAAATTCCTGGATCACTGGGAATGCCTACAAGGTGGAAAAAAGGTGAAGTCAACAGGTCAATGCTTACTGAGTAGTGAATCTGCAGATTTACATAGCAATGTGAAAAGTTCCACTGTCTGTATTCCCAGAGGGTGTGTACTAACACTCTAAAACTCACATACAGTGGAGAGAAATTCACAGAGGTGTGAGTGGAGAGAGAGATCTACAGTTTGGGTAGAGTGGAGATTCAGGATTCATGGGGACAGGCTCTAAATTCAGTGGATAAGGCAAACAGAGTATATAATAAAAATTACTCTTGAGATTTCTAAAAGGGACTGTAAGTCATAGAATGCATATTTTTGTTTATATAATCCTGTTACAATAGTATTTATGATGAAATGTACATGTATGTATGTGCATGCCTTTGCTAAATAGGAGCTGAGGGGTCAGAAAATGTGTCCTTAAGTGCTAGAATCACAGAATCATGTGCAATGAGGTGTTTATATTAGAGAAAAGTAGTCCTTGAGGTAAACTGAGTCAACAGCAGATCATATTTTCCATCTTACATTCTTTCCAGAGCAGATACACCAATTGTGAGATCATGGGCTGATCCTACCACATTACTCAAATTGTTCTTGCCTTCTCCTTCTCTCTTTTGCCCCTGAACTCACATAGTTAAATCTTGTTATGTCATGCACACATTAAATACACAGTGTAGACCATGAACTAGAGGTCTTGGGTACTGAATGGGACAGCTCTGAATTTGAATGTGCTTTCATACTCACTCCCGGAGGTAGCCAACACTTTCCTTTATCCTTGTAAACACATTTTCTCTGGGTCTCTCACAATTGGAGAGCCACGTACTGAGTTTGGGCCAATGAAAAACGAGTGGTAGAGATGCTTGGCACCGCCAGGCCTGACACACAAGGTTTTGTGATTGAACCCCCATACTCTTTCTGTCTTCCATTTTGATGCCGATGATCAGGAGAGAACTTGGAAATCACTTGTGAGGATAGTGGAGCCAGTGAGGTTGAAGGAGCCAGGTTCCTGAATCACCATTTGGAGGACAGCCACCTGCCACTCAGGAACCCCTATGCTCGACTTGAGTGAAAAATTTATGTGTCTTGATTGAAATCACTGAGATTTAAGATTTGATATAGCAACTGACATTGCTTTAACTAACACCCCATTTGTGTGACTTTGTGACAACCACTTAACTCTTCTGTGTTGGATTCCATATCAGTCTGCATCCCTCCCAAAGTAATCAGCATGTACACTTAAAAGCTACAATTGAGGAAGTTCAAAGACAAAGCTGTTTACAAAGATGCAGACAGAGCTAAGAGACACTCATAAGGGATAGTGAAGCATCTCAGAGCTGGTGACAGCAGAGAGTCATTTACACTCTGAGCCTGGGATTGAGGGGGAGGAGAGGAAGCATTTACCAGGGTCTGGCAAGTAGTTATAGCTGTAGGAAAGAATTGCCTGGAGAGAGCTATAACTTCCAATGGAAGATTGCTGCCCATCCAAGTTCCAGCAGGAAAGGACTTGGAGCAATGATGAGCCAGATGTCATTCTTCTACCTTCCAATCTTCCCACTGATGGCTCCCATTGACCAACCCAACTGGAAGCCAGAAGGCAAGGAGCTCATTGATGTAGTCAATAAATGTCAGTCTCCTAGAGTATGGGCCAGGTGTAGAAGGGTAGAGAAAAGATCTGGAGGTGCAAATGAAGGATTTCCAGCACAGTTTCCCTATTCACACGTTGGGAATCCTAATCACCTACCTTATAGAGTCTGCCTGCAGTTAAAGGGCAGTTAAAATATTATATATAATAAGCCCCAAATAAAATATTGCTCTTATTTCTCTGTGCCATCTGCTGCTGAACCATTGTCCACTGATCATTCTTTTCTTAATTTTTTTCACTGATAAAAAATTATTGTTGATTTTTCTTTTTTTAATTTTTATTTTAATTCTAATGTTAATATACAGTGTAATAGTTTCACATGTGCAATACAGTGATTCAACAATTCCATAAATGACCCAGTGGTCATCACAACAAGTGTACTCCTTAATCCCTACCACCCATTTCCCCCATCCTCCTACCCATCTGCCTTCTGATAACCATCAGTTTGTTGTCTGTAGTAAAGAGCCTGTTTCTTGGCTTCCTCCTCTCTCTTCCTCCTCTCACTCATAAATTCCATATATGAGTGAAATCACATGGTATTGTCTTTGACTGATTTATTTCACTTAGCACTATACTCTCTAGCTCCATTCATGTCATTGCAAATGGCAAGATTTCATTCTTTTTATGGCCGAATAATATTCCATTGTGTATATGTATCACAACTTCCTTATCCATTCATCTATCGGTGGACACAAGGGGTGCTTCCATAATCTGGCTATTTTAAATAATGTTGCTATAAACATAGGGGTTCATGCCACTCTTTGCATTATGTGCATTGTTTTACTGTCCCAGAAAAGTTGATAGTCTTCCTAAAGCTAGGAGATTTTTGAACATGAATTTAACTTTGACATTACCTCGAATTCGGTGTCTTCACTTCTTTGTGATTTGTTTTTGATCCTAGACAGGACTTGAGAAAATACCCAGCTTTGGGGAAGATTCGTCCTTCCTAGTTCCAGCTACTCGTTGTTATTGTCAGGCTCACATTATCAGGAACTTTTCCTGTTCCCCACTCCAGACAACAGCCATGTCTAAAATACTCTGCTTATTTCCTGCCCAGGTTTCATTACTTCTGTTTTATGTCTGCTTCTGTGTTTGTTAGATACAGCTGCCTGTTCTTGAATGAGAGAGGAGTAGGCCTTTCCAAGTAAGCTATGGGAGATTAGCATGCTCCTGAGGCAGGCTGGATGTGATGAGGAAATCTAGGGGTCTCGGGTTCATTCCTTAACTGCCTTTTCCTTGCAGTATGCCCTTGAGAAATCTCTTTCTTTTTTCTGAGACTTATTTTCTTCAGCAGCAAAATGGGGTTCATTGTACCTAACCCACTGGTTAGATATGGAGACAGAATAAAATATGCATGCATAGAGGCACAAATACTACTGGACACATAATGGGCATTCAGCAATTTCTGTAGAAAAAGTAAAATCTCTAAGGTTCAATGGGGATCCTCACCTTGGGTTTATACTGGAGCTAGTCAAGGAGTTAACAAGGTGCTCTGGACCCCAAAGTATGCTTGATATTTTTAGGCTAAATATGTCCTGTTTATTTTAATTGGCACACGTTTAATTTGAAGAATTACTAAAATTTTCAAATGGAGTCCATAGATATCAACGTTCTTCCTTGGGATTCCTCAGGGATAAATGAGAGGTGAAAAAAATCACAATAGAATATGCCTTTGACTAAATATTGTTACCTTTTCTGTTTTTCCTCATATGATATATGGCACCAGCCTTTTCTTTGAGAATTTCTAGAATAACTTGTCCTTTGGTCAATCTGCAATCCAGAATCACTTAGGTTAGAGCAGAACATAGCTGAGTCCAAACTCCAGACCAGCCTTTTACTTTAGAGAGGTTACTCAATAAACCTTTTGCGTCTATAAAGTGAGCATCATAAAGCCACTTATCTCTGGGTTTGTTTAAAGATTAGGAAAACAATGTAAAAAGTGGTCCAAAGCAGTGTATAAGGAAGAATGCTCAAAGTGGTAGCAATCATTGTTGAAAAGGGGCAATTATCATATTACTTTAGATCCAGGAAAAAAGTCTTGTGGAATCCATTGCCTTTACTTTGTGTCTGGGAAAACTGAAATTCCACAAGAGGAGACATGACTCACCAAAGCCTGTCCCATTAGTTCATAGATTGCAGGTTTCCTGACATCCACTGTGATCTCCGGGCCGTGGCACCACTGTTTGCTATGAAAGTGTCACCGATGGACAAATAACAGAAAGCCAAGCCATTAGGAGATTATGATGGCCTTTTGACTTACAGAGCATCTGCAGAGCCTGAAGTTTTGAGCATGTCCCCTGATGGCCACCAGTACTCCTACTGACTAATCCCCACTGGGCTTTGAATAGCTTGAGGATTTTATTGCCATTTGAGTCATCAATTGGAAAATGAGGGTCAGTTTTTCGTGATGTGACTTCATAGCAAATTTGTAAGGAAATATTTTTTAGTCTCCCTTTCATGTCCTTTTGGAAAGGTCTAGAGTGACTATGGGTACCTCCTTGGATCAAGTATAGTGGGTAGGCCCATTATTATGGGGAGAAGCTAATTCCTAATTATTCTTTTTAATTCCTAATAGTCTTTTTCAATGATGACTCTAATGTCAAATCTTATTAGTGAATTAGAAGATAAATATTATGTTCTTTTAAAAATAAAGTATATGGATCATAGAGAATAGATAATTCTCCAATTTTTGTAGAGTCTACCAGGAATTATAAGGAGACTGTGGCCATGCTTTTAGTGTTCAAAGAGGTACTGTCTCATAATAAATGAGATATCTTGAAGAAAACCTACCGCCACTACCACCACCAACAACACTACCACTAAGTGGGACTTTAGTAGAAGATCAAAGGGAGGAGAAAACAAATATATTTTGAGTACCAAACATGTGCCATAAAGCTTGCCATGCTTTAGAAATGTAACTATTTGATTGTTTATTTTCCTCTGAAAACTCCTTGAGGGTATGGCTCTATGTGTCTTATCCACATCAGTAATGAACATAGTGCCCAAAACATTTTTCAGTGTTTGTTGAAGAATAAAGTTCTCAACAAATGATCTTTTAAAATCATTATGGTCACCTTGTAAATTGGGAGTTATTATCCCCACTTTGTAGATGAGAATGGCAATATTTAGAGGAGTTATATCATGTGTGCATTGTGCTGGTGGTAGATGGAACTGCATGATCTCTGAGTCCACTCTGTTTCCACTGTGACACATGGCCAGATTCTTCATGGAAGACATCTCTACTTGTATTTTATGCTATAGGATGGTGGGTTTTTCTCTCCAATTATGATTTCCTGTAGATTGAGGGGAAATGGTTCTATCATTTCTATCATGGATAACCACAGAGAAGAGTAGTTTTAAACTTCCTGGCTTGATTCTTGATAGCTCACTCACATAACAATTGGGAAAGGTCACAGTTCCTTGCCAGTTGTTGGTAGAAAGTCTCAATTTCTCACCACATGGACATCTCCATAAGGCTGCTTCAGTGCGATCACACCGTGTTAGCTATCTTCCCCCAGTGTGAAATGACTTACGGATATAGCCCACGCTCAAGGTGGGAAACTAGCCTTCACCATTTGAAGCGAGGAATATAATTGAATTGGTGGACATATTTTAAAACCACCAAAATGGGTTAGGTAGGCCATGTTTTGTAATCTGCCACTCAAATATTTTATTTCAATTCCCCATAGATATTGTCAAAAAAGGAGGGGAGGCTCTGGTGTTAACAAACCAGTCTTTGAACCGTGGATATATGTTCAATGTCTCTAAACCTTGTTTCTCAACCATAAAATGAAGATCATATTAAGTCAACTTCACAGGTTTTCTGGTAGGTTTGCAGGTTATAGAGATAAAGATGTTAGTACCATGTCTGGCACAAAGTAAGTGTTCAAAAAATGGACGCACTTCTGTTCTATTACAACTCTCTCTTTCCCCACTTCTCAAATGTAAATTTAAGTCAGGATATGAAAATCACACACACACACACACACACACACACACACACACACACACACACAGTGTTTCCCAAGCCCATTCTGTTTCTACCATGCCATACTTCTAGCATCTGCATGGGAGCCATTAACCTCTACACTGTGGAATATAGTTTCTTTTTTTTTTCCCTCAAATTTTAGATATTTATTATTCAGTGTAAACCCCAACACAATACGCCACCATGATTTTGTGCATTTAGGGGGGAAATATTTCCTGCATAAGTGATAAATTGTGCAGATGACTTCTGTAAGACCTTCATTCTAAGCAGCTTTAGAGTGAAACATTTCATTTAGAAGTCTGGACCTTCTTTCTTCAGTTTGCTGTAATCTACATTCACTGAGTAGAACTTGATTGGTGATTGAGACTCCGTTTGTTCCAGGTTTCTGGGTTATTCTTTCTATCCCAACTGACATCTGGATGAACAACACCAGGTGCAAGAACCGCTCTGCTCCAGTACTACCTGCCCCAATAAATATGAAGATGAGAACCAAGCGCGGATGCTTCTTGGCCTGACCGATGATCTGGCATAACATGGTTGCAGCAGAGGAGGCCTGTCTAGGAGAAGAAAGAACTCAATGAGAAGGCCTGGCACTAAGTAATCCTTACCTGAAATATAGTTTCTTGTGACAAAAATTAGATTCCAGAATTGGGATACAAGTTGGAAAGGGAACTTAAATGTTCCCCAGTCTTGCCTAAATTCTCAAACTTATTGGCCACTCTCGAATGTTTCTAGTAAGAGAAACACAGGGTTAGTTCTAGATGCTTCCACTTGTGGCCTCGACAACCCTGAGCTCCCTTTTCTAAAAGAGTGATATGCTCTCGTTCAACTTTGTTGTGAAGTTTAAGTCTGATGATGTGTGTAACTTAACACAATAAACAGTAGTTATTACTCTCATCATGTTATAGTTAGCTTCATTTAAGGTCTAAAATATTTTAAATACCATCTGGAAAAATTATGTGTATTTGGGGGCAAGGGTAGGTGTACTACCCTTTTCTAAGAATTGTAAAATGTGCTTGCCAATTTACATAGATTATTTCAATTTATTCCTCAAAAAAAAAAAAAAGAGTGTGAGACCTATATTCTTATTCCCATTTAGCAGATAAAGAAATAGGAGGTGAGTTGGTTGGCCTAAGCCTCATGGTACCTAGACTTGACCCTGGGAAGCCGACACAATGCTCTCTGCTTTGTTGACTATATTAGAACAAGGGCAGTGTGGACTCAGGTGAGTTGAATTCTTTGACCTGCTGACTGCTCATTTGACTACATAATACAAATAAGAATTAATAATGCATGGAATCAAGGGTTGTGTTTAGTTTAGTACAATAATAATATCAGGGGATACTACAGGCCAGGCACAGGCAGGGCTAGATAGGGGGACAAAAAGGTTAAAGAGAGTTCTATGGGAATGTAGAGGTAGAGGAGAAGAACAAAACCCACTATAACGTTTCATTTTTGTCTCCAGATAACGACAGAGAGACAGCCCTTTTGAACTGGATGATGGATGGAAAGCCAGCTCATGTTACTAAGACACACACTTGTAGTAAACCCTGAAGACTGGCAGCTTAGGGGCGTCGACGCTGATGAAATTCCTGTTGAAACTATGTTGGATGATTACAGAGTCAAGCTGCTTGAAATCACGATATCACAGCTGAACAATTTCCTTGGTTCTCTCTATGTCATTTATCACCATTGTTTGTCTTGGTTGTTGGTATTAACATCAATTATTTAACATAATGCACATTTTCCTTCCTCGCCCTCTTTCCTGTCTGGCATGTGGAATCTCTTGCTATTAAACTGAGGGGCAGGTAGAAACATTAGTCCTTCTTACATCATTGTTTCCTCTGAACTAAGCTTTTTTTTGGGGGGGGGGGTCGGGGATGAAGGTAAATTGGAAAAAGCCAGTCTAACTTGGATAAAGATTGTTTGTCTTGCTCTCTGTGAATTTTTCCAGTTGTCATTTAATTTGTTGTTCCTCTGGGGTTGGGCCTCAACTAGAACAATGGTGGTGTGAGGTAGAGAAGCAGGCAGGTATGTTAAATCTAAAATGATTAGAAGCTGTAATACTTGGAATGGCAGAAACAGCTATTTGTGTCCCCACATCTGTTCCCCCTCTCTGACTTAGTAGCATAATCTCATTGTTATGGGACAGCAGGCATCCAGCTAAAAGACTATATTTACTAGTCTCTCAGAACTCTAGGGTATGGGTAAGCAATATCAACAGGAGTGCAATGTGAAATTTGGAGGAAGACTGATTAAGGTAATTAAATTTGTTAGAAATTCCCCTTCTCACTCTACCCTATGGCCCTTTCCTTCTGCTACCCTATACCATGGGCATGATAGTTGTGCTCTAGGAGCTCTCTTGAGTTGTGAGGTGATGTTAGGTTGGAAGTTGCAGCTAATATGGTGAGCAGAATGAGAGGTTTTGGATCCCTGATGACTATTATGCCTGCCTATGGGGGTCAGACGTCCTACCTCTTTTATGGAAGAGGTAAACAGCTGATTATTTAAGTAATCATTCTTATTTGTTTCTTGTTTAGGTTTTCTCTTACAGGCAGCTGATCTTAATCTTAACAGATAAATTTAGGGGTGACTAGGTAAATGGGAGGGAGGGTCAGAGCTGGTTACTCCCAGGTTCTTGCCTTAGGTGACCATGTTGGTGGTGGTCCTATTCAGTGAGAAAGGACACACGAAGAGGAAAAACAAGAAGGTGAGAAGAGAAAATATGTATGGTGTTGGGCACAGTAAGGCCAAAGGGTCCATGGGACAGTGAGGCCAAAGAATCCCACAGGTAGCTGTATGTAAGAATTAGGTGCTATGAAGTGTTAAAAAGGAAACAGAAAGAGACTTGGCCATAACTACCATGTGTGTGATAGGTAAAGCCACTGGGTGATATAGAGATGTGCATACATAATTGTGATTGTAGGCAGGATGTTGTAGGTGTACCACCAAGGTTCCATTTTTATTACTCTGCCCCCAGGTAGTTGTATTTTGGTAAGATGCCAAATAAATGAAAATTTTAAAGCAGTTAGTTTCAGTTTCTAATGAATCTAAGGCAGATACTGTTGCCAAGGAAAGTTTCTAATCAGTGTGAGATACTAGTGTTGCCACAGTAAGTTGATACAATTTTAGCCACATCAAAGCCCTGTGATGTTTGAATGTATGTGTCCTAATCACAAGCAAGTAAGTGATTTCCAGTAGAGTTGTAAAATATTGAAACTGACTCATGGATTCCCCTTAACACTGATAGGGAGTAATCAAGTAGTGGACAGAGCATGGATCTAAGACTTAGACCAGATTAGGTGACTAAACTGGCTCTAACAGATTCTACCTTCACTATCTTAATGTTTCAGCTCCATTTCCTAAGAGGAAAAATGCAGGAATGCTTTCTTTCACACTGCTGTTGTTAGAAACAGCACTGCTGTTAGAAATACAAGATGTCACATTTAAAGCCTCCGAACAGTACCTGGCATGTGAGAGACCTGTAATTCTTCATCCCACTTGGTGATTGGGAAACTGAAGCTATAGGGATTAGGGCTCATTGTTTAGATGTCTCCTGTCTGAAGTTCCCATTCTCAGGGGATTTTCTTGACTAGAAGCCAAAGCACATTAATAGAAAAAAAAAAAAAAAAAAAAAAAAAAAAAAGAAATGGGGGAGAGTATGTACATCATACAACTCCAGGGGATGTCACTTACATTTAGTTATGCTAACAGCTGTTCCTAGAGTTGAGCAGTGTGCAACCTCCATAACTGTATCCTGTTTGGAACCACTCCTCAAACAAAACAAAACAAAACAACCCAAAAAGCAAAACAAAAAACAAAAAATGAAAAACAAACAAAACCCCCAAATTTTTTCAATAATAATGCGTGTTATCCTTTGAAATAAGAGGATGCAAAGTCACCATTGCATTATGTCTTTTCTGCCCTGTATTGAGGTTATGCATCCCTAAGCTTCTTAAAGTCTCACTTTCCTTGTTCTCTGCCACACACTTAATGCTCTTCACCTTCTCTTTTTTGCCTTTTTCTTTGGCACATGCCAAATGTTACCTCCTCTAGTTTCCTTCCCTGCAAGTTCTGGGTGATATCAAGAATTCCATCTTTTGGACTGCCACGAAAACTTGGTCCTACTTTTGTTTTTGTCCTTGAGCTAAAGCCCAAACTCCTCAGTCTGTTTTAGGAGGCCCAGTACAGTGATCACCTCTTCAGCTGTATCTCCTGACACTTCCATTCTGTGCTATACCTAGCATCAACACATTCTATTCATATCAATTTAGACTTTGTGTTTAATTTGAGCCAGGAGAAGAGCATTTTGCCATCAGTTGGGATCTATTCCTGAATGGCAGTACATGTGATCCTACCCATGGATGTACGATACAAACATCCTTTCTTAACCCTGTCATATGTTTCATGCTTTAAAACTCTAGTCTCATGGCACCAGCTAGATATATGTGGCTATTTAAATTTAATTAAAATTAAATGAAACTAAAAATTGAGTTCCTCAGTTGCACTAGCCACATTTCAAGGGCTCAATAATTACATGTGGCTACTATTACCATGGGACATCACAAATGGAGGCATTTAATTCATTGCAGAGAGTTCTATGGGATAATGCTGCTATAGACTTTTCAAATGTTTGCAAGAAGAAGTACCTTAGAGTCTTATTACTCAAAATATTGTCCCAAGACTAGCTACAACTGTATCACCTGGTTGCTCATTAAAAATGCAGAGCCTTAGATGTACTAAGTCACAGCAACTGAGTCAGAATCTGCATTGGAACAAGATTCCAGGTGACCTGCATGGGTGTGCAAGGTTGGAAATCACTGCCTTAAAGATCACTGATGTCAGCCACCTCACTTTGAATGTCCTCAGAGTTTTCACCTGCACATCAAAAGTCCAGAGAGCCTTAAAGATTGATGGTATCTGGGCCTCTTCCCTGGAGTTTATGATATACTTGTTCTGGAGCAGTCTTGGTACTAGGAGTTTTAAAAGCTCACCGGGTAACTCCCATAGGCAGCCAGGATTGAGAACCAAGGCAAGAAGACTCAGAGAAGGACATTGATGGGCAGTGGTTTCTAGTTATAGACTCACTAATTTTCCTGACTTCAAGTCCAGTGCTCATTCTGCTGTAGCATCTAGCCTCACCCTCATCCAAAAGAATTCTAGAGGAGCAATGTGTACTGATAAGGCTTTTTATTTCCCTGTTTTTTTGTTTTTATTTTTGTTTTTTCCCTTTCTTTCTCCTCTTAAAACAATCATCCTGATATCCCGAAGTGGAGGTAAAACAGGACTGCACTGTAATTGCTTGCTAATGTCAAATTGATGGCTGATGGATTTGCCATCTACAGAGGTCTTGCCTTTAACATCCAATGCCTGGTGTGGGGCTTGCCACCCTCCTGGTGGAGATCAATATTCTATTATGGAAGCAGCTGGCTGGTAGACATGTGCAGGCCTCACCTCTTGCCTTTAGGCACCTGGCTCTGTGAAGAATTCAGGTCAGACTTGTGAGAGCTACGGGTGAGGGAGCCATTAATCAGCCCACTAGAGCCCCACACTTTCTCTGGGTTAGGTGCATGCAGGGGCACAACCATAGCCCTGCATATTATGAGGGCCTGCAGGCCAGACAGGCAGCCTGGCCGTCATCCCATCAAGTCCGGTCAGCTAAGTGCTCTGCAGCAATCAGCCTCAGACTTGCCTACCAGAGACTGCTAGGAGGGAAAAAAGAGAAAGAGACTTCATAGACATTACTCATTCCCTCTGTCCACCCTCCTCTCTTCTAGTCTCTCTCTCTCTACAGGTGAAGTGGAGTGGAGAACAGCTGAGCAACAATAGTGGCAGTCATAGTGACCTATATTATTGAGCATTAACAATGTGCTAGGAAATCTAAGTTCTTTTGTTAATTTTCTGGTTGAATTCCCCCCCATGGGGCTTGGTTTTACAGACGGGAAAGTTCAGGATCAGAAAGCTTATGTGACTCGGTCAAAGTCACACATCAGGAAGTGGTAGAGCTGGCCTGTAAACCTAGATCTGCCATTCAGCAGGGCTCATGCTCTTTACGACAATGTAGTTTGGTTTCCCAAAACCTGTGTGTGAAAGTCCTCTGGTATGCATGAGGAAGAGAAAACTGCTGGACGGGCAGCATCATAATGACTACCCGCATTGCACTGTAACAGTTACTATTTGATTTTTTAAACGTGGGTATCATTTATAAACATACTTTTTGCCAATCTTAGGGTACCATCTGATGATTTTTTTTTTTTTTTGCACTTGTATAGGCCTGTGTAACCACAACTTAGGTCAAGAAATAAGAGTGTGTCCATCTTCCCAGATATTTCTTTACAACTCCTTCCTAGTTTCCACACAAGAGAGAACTGATATTCTGATTTCGGTCAGTATAGATTAATTTGCCCCATCTTGAACTTCATATAAATTGGAGTATACCATGTGTGCTTCTTTGTGTCTGGTTTCTTTCACTTGATTTATTTTTGAGACTTACCCACATATTAGCATGGATCAGCAATTCCCTTTTGTTGCTGTAGAGTAACCCATTGTATGGATACATCGCTATCTGTTTTCCATTATCCTGTTGATGAACCTCGGGGGTGGGTCCCCCTAGACTGTAAATGCCCACAGGACAAAACAAGATTTTCCCTGATAACTGTGTTCACTTCGACCAAAACTCTACCACTCTTATCTCCACCTTATTTCATGGGGTTGCTAGCATAGTTATCTCACACAGGGAAGGGTTTTGAAAATGCTTGTTCATGAATGGGCTTGGTGAGTGAGAGTCTAGAGTCTTACTGAACTGAAGTATCTTCAACCTCAGGTAAAGCTGAGGAGCTTTCTGTAAACAGTTTTTCAGAGAGATTATCTTAGCCCTTGGGGGTACTATAACAGATTATGGATAGGGTGACCTATAAACAATAGAAATTTATCTCTCAGAGTTCTAGAGGCCCGGAAGTCCAAGATCAAGGTGGGGACAGATTCAGTGTCTGTGAGGATCACTTCCTGGTTCATAGAGGGTTGTCTTCTACTGTGTCTTCACAAGGCATAAGGGGCAAGGTAGGTCCCTGGGCTCTCCTTTATAAAGGTACTAATTCCATTGATAAGTGCTCTGCTCTCATTACTCATCACCTCCCAAAAGCCCCGTTTCCTAATATCATCACATTGGGGGTTAGGTTTCAACATATGAATTTTGTAGGGGGAGATGCAGGCATTCACTCTGTAGCAAAGATCATCCTATTTTCAAATCAATTCCTTCCAAGGAAAATTAAGAGGTGGACCTAGACCACTGGCATTCTTGGGGTGGCAGTCCAGGGTGGAATCCAGAGACAAGTGTTTCACGGAGCTATGTAACCAGAATGAACAGAGAGATTTCTTTGTTTCCTCGACTGGAAAATGAGAAAATATAACCAGTTCTGCCTCAAACTACAGATATTTATAGGAAGAGGAATTACTGCAAAATTCTTCATAAGTCACAGTGGACTTTGCCAGTCATTAGTATGATAAACCAAATATCCAAATCCGCTGTTCCCTCTAGTGTTTCTTCAAAACCCTTTCTTTGGCATGCTCAATAAATGCACCTGCTGTCTATCAGTTTGGGAACTGCGACAGCAGGGGTAGCTCTGGGAGCAACCCAATGTCCTATCATGTTAAAGAACGTGAGGCCACTTAGAAAACAGGCGAACTTTGCATCTTCCATTCAGCTTTCCAGATGCCATCTCCTCCTCACCCCCCACCCCGAGTTCCTTCCCGTGAGACTGACTTAAGTAGACTAAACTAATAGGTTCCCATGTTTCTTGTGTCTGGATGGTGGTTGGAGAGTGGAATTGGCATGGTTATTCCTCTGGCTTCCTCCCTGCAGGCTCATCTTTACCAAAGCCCTCAGCTCCTGATTCCATGAAGCCCTCTCTGGCTCTTGGTTCCAATGAATATTATCTGCCCTTGATCCATCTGACCTTGGGGTATTAAGGCAATAACTAACTAGAGTACTGTGATATTCCTTAGGGTTTCTTGATACCCTGTTCACATCTTTGCAAATAGTGTCTTTTATTTTATTCTTTTCATACATTTAAAAAATTTATTTTGCTTTTTCAATGTTCCAAGATTCATTGTTTATGCACCACACCCAGTGTTTCATGCAATACGTGCCCTCCTTAGTACCCACCACCAGGCTCACCTAACCCCCCACGCACTCCCCTCCAAAACCCTCAGTTTGTTTCTTAGAGTCTACAGTCTCTCATGGCTTGTCTTCCCCTCCAATTTCTCCTAATTCCACTTTTTCTTTCCTTCTCCTAATGCCCCCCTTGTTATTCCTTATGCTCCACAAGTAAGTGAAACCATATGATAATTGACTCCCTCTGCTTGACTTTTAAAAATTTTCTTCAAATAATCCTAATTTGAGTGTGTCCTCTGTTTCCTGCTGGAGCTCTGACTGATACAGTAACCTGAACAACTTTACAAAGATTTGTTTCCCAAAAACACCTGACGATGACTTCCTTCTCCTTATTTTTATCACCTAAAAGAATTCTGTTGAATTCATGGAGAATTCTGGGGAATATATTCTCTCTCTCTCTCTCTCTTTTTTTTTTCTATCCACTAAGGCTTCCAATCCCAGTTTTCATAGAATTCTTGAACTTTTCAAACATAGCACAACTCTTTCCATTATACTAAAAAGTAGAGTAGTGGCTTATCAAGGACATGCCATAAGCCTACATATTTGGAGATGGCCTACTTAGGTCATCTCCAGATGACCCAATGGATGGGTTGGATGAAAACTCCATAAAGTATCTATCCTTGATGGGTCAGAATTTTGAAACTTGGCCTCGGGATAAAACTTTGGTGAGCCAGGATAGACTAGACGTCTATGCAGTGGAGCGCTACCATTTCCAACCATATAAGGTGGCCAAAGCTCTTACATCATGAATCATAGAAATGAGTCTGAGGCCTGGTGTGGTCAATCTAATCCTTGTATTTAGGAACTGAATCACCTTCACCACTTAATTCAGTTTTGGGGAGGTGATTTAAGTGATAAAACCAATTATCTTAAGAGGGAAATCTTACTTATAAAATACTATTTCTAAAGCTCTTGTCACAGATGGCTAAGTTTATTCTGGGTTCTTAGGAAATGAGGGCTTTAAAGATATTTAATCGTGTTAATATAAACTTTTTTTTTCCTTTCTCTTTCTCCTCTATCTTCATTTGTAAAATTGGGTCCCCCCTCACCAAGTGGCTTTCACTTTCGAAGTGTACTTTATTCAGTGTCCTTTGTCTTCCTACTGTCAATGGACTAAATAAGGACTCGACAGTCTCTCATTCATTTCAGTACAAAAGCCTTTAAATGACTCTGCCACTGGTGTCCCTTTCTGTAATTCATCCCCTGTAATGTCACCAAGTATCCTTCTAATCAGAACCAATCATCCCACACAGCCTTTCAATCACTGGTGTTCCAAAGCTTGTAACAATTTCCTGTATTTCACACCATGACCTTCGAGTTTCTTTTCCCTGGAATGCTGCTTGTCCTAGAAATAATTCCAAAAGTCAGTCACCAAAAGGTGGGTTCATCTTTATTCTGTGACATCCTTAACTCAGGATAGTGAGCAGAACATAAGTGGTATCATCATCGGTTAAGAAATGTTAAAACAGATACAGCCACTAGCCACCATCCTGTCCATGGGACTCTACAGGGGTCAATATTGACCTGTTTGCCTATCGTTACTCATGAAATGCTCTCAGAGTTTTTCTGCAAGTAAAGCAGATGTAACTCAAGGTGAGGTCTGCACAGGGGAAAACAGATCCAAGTAGAGATTTTGTAGTGTGAGGATATTTCCAAAAAATACCCTTCCTTTGTGGAAGCATTATTCTCTCATTTAATTGATGAGAAAACTGATGTGAAGAGAGGTTAAATAGTCTGTGACTTTGCAGTCACTCAACTTCAAAGTACCTCAAGGAAATGTAGATTTTCACAAAATAAAGACAAAAGAAAGAGGGAGGCCAAGAACTGGATCTTTGTTTCTTGCTTCCCTTAGACCTGTGGTTTGATTTCTGCTCCCTCTGACTCATGCCTCTTTTCAGGTCAGTTTTATAATGTGCGGATTCCTGGCCAAACTGGAGAACTGTTTAGCCATACGTGTGCTGGGTTTCCAGGTGCAGGAGGGATGGAGTCTATCAAATGTTTACCTTTCAACTTTGTGCGCAAGCACAGGTGTGTGTGGAATGCAGAAGGGGAATTCTTGGTGGAGAGGTCCATGCTAGCTTGAACCATCCGGTTCAGAACTAGCATGTTAAGTCATCTGAAGTTCAGAAAATTTAGACAAGGCTGGTTTAAGGAGGTGGAGACATCAAAGATAATGTACTTTTCTCTTAGGCAAAGAAAGAAAAACATTTTCTTTACAATTTCCTGCTCTTACAGCCCTCCTTTCTTCACTGTATATCGAATGCCTGATGCATGCCAGTCTGAGCGCTAGGGAACAGAGATCAATGTGGCCATCTATGTCCCTGAAGAACGTACAAGTTGTGAGTGAGAAAGACACCAATTATTGCAATACTGTGCACTATAGTTGATGGACACGTATAATTCTCTGCAATACAGGGGAAGCAGGAAGGAGGGGAAAGTAGTATTTCTGGAGTGTCTACTGGGTAGCAAATACTGTGTTTTTTTTTTTGCATTATATTTGTCTTGTATAATCTTCACAACATTGCTGGAGGAACAATACAATTTCCCCCTGATCTCAGAGAATGAAAGCAGAGACGTACAGCTAGGATTAAGAGTTCTTATTAAAGCTGCATTTGTCTGGTTCAAAAGCTTTGGCTTCCTTCACCGCCTCCCCACCCCAGATTTGCCAAAGGGACTGGGACTGCCCCCATTCCTTTGGACACGGTATGCTGATGGCTAAGGTGGGAGGGGTGATAGGCATTATAGGACCAGTAGGTTCAGGCTGTGAGAAGTCAAAGGAGCCAAGGAGCATGGAATCTTTGGGAAATGACCAGTCCTCTGTGGTCAGAGAGTGAAGTCCATTGGAGGAAGACGGGCGATATGGGAGAGTGGGAAAGAAGAAGTGAGAAAGAGAGACTAACAATTCAGATGGTGTCTATTTGCAAAGGGCTTTACATCTGTAATGGCATCCTTCTTGTGCTAGGTAGACTATAGTCTTATAATTTTTGTTTATTTGCTTTATGTTAACAGCTAACATTCTATGTATTCCTCTTAACTTTTAGTAATGAAAGGGCATCGTGAATGCCCATAGGCCAATGAGGTAAGAGCTGCAGTGGCAAAGATGTGAAAGGACCCTGGATTCGTATTCATATGAGGTGCCCTTGTTTCTTGACCCACCATGTAGACCTATGTGAACTTTGGACTATTATTTAACCACCTTGAGTTTCAGTTTCAGTTTGGGGACCCTCTTCAGTCCTACTAATAATAGAGCCAGTATTTCAAATAACATCATATATCTGAATGTGCCTTGACAATGAGACAATGTTTGGCAAACATTTGCTTCCTAGATTTTGGCATTAACGGTAGTTTATGGAGTCAAAGTGAATGCTCTTCTCCTTGACTAAATTTCTACTAGAAATACAGTGAAAATGTTTTTTTTTTAAATTTCTTCTTTTTTCTTTCTTTCCTTTTTTTCTTTATTCTTTTTTTTTTTTTTTGCAACTGTTCCATAGAAGTTTTCTTTCACTCCATCAGTTACTTGTAGACAGCCTTTGAAAGAAGGTTAGCCTAGGAGCCACTCTGGTCCTTGTCTGAGTCACTTGAGATGGAGAGAAAGTGTGAACTTGCAGGAGCAGCAGCGGGAGGTGTGAGAAAGCTCACCCAGTAGCTTGGGTCACGGGTAAGGGGACTGAGACTCAGATGAAAAAATGTATTACAGGTTATCCCGCAAGACAATCCCAGATGCAGATGCCAGTCTAGCTCTGTGGCTTTGAATACCTCTTCTTTCACTACTTTATGTCCCTTGCAGTAAAAGCACTTCTGAGTAAGTGGGTAGGGCTGTCAGTTAGGTTCAAGCCAGAGTTGAGGTGGAACTATGCACACGGGACATGAATGCCCTGTCGGAAACTTTGCTGTGGCTTTTACCAGCCAGCCCTCAGAATAAAACCCACCCAGAGCCAGTTAAAATCTGCCTTGGCCATAATGAGCCAACAGCTTCCAGAGAGAGCCAACAGCTTCCAGAGAGAGAACACCTCTGTTGTTGGCTCAAGTCGACAGCAGGAGAGCAAGTTAGGAATGAGGAACCAGGAAGCCACTGGGAAAAGATTTTGCTACCTGGACCGTTTCCTGGAATACTATAGTTAAATAGAGAAAACCCTGATAACTTTTTCAGGTGTGTGTGTGTGTGTGTGTAGTGTAGTGTTAAAAGAAACTTATTCAGAGACATGAGATTCAAGACTTGTGCATGAAACGCCCTCAGTTTGGTGTAACCTTCGTTGTGGACATTGGCTGCTTTCTCTGCTGGAGGCGTCGGCAGGTAGCTCACCTGTCCGGCGGGAATGCTCTGTCAAGACACATTAGTGTCATTTGGGCTGATGTTGCCCACAGTTTCCTTCCCAGATTAGAAAGAAGGAAGCTGAACACCCCCAGGATATCTTGGGAATGACATTTAAAAAGCCATAGCTGTCCCAGCTGAGCCTGGAGCCTGGCAAGGGCTGGGAGCCCACATTATTTATGTCAGCAATCTCTGTCAGAGCCACATCTGGGGACAAAGGTTCAAACCCCAGCAAATTTAATTGGGACTCATCATGTAGACGAAATTGAGACACTGACAAGGCAATTTGTAATGGTTAGAAAATGCCTTTCTAAGTACCATTGAATGCACTGGCTTCTTGGCATTCCCAGAGAATACTCTCACCACAAATACGGTCCAGAGAGATGACACCTTTTAGGGGTTCAGGGACTACATAAAGACCAGTGATGGATGTTTTCCTTGGGGGCGATTATGGCTCTTTCCCCTAATAGCTCCCCTATTCATACCATATTAAAGGCTCAATAAGACCTGAAAAAGAGCTGGTAGCTTTAAAAGCTGACGCAAACTCCAGAGCTCTGTACAAAACATAATATCCCTGGGAAAATAGACAGCATAAAACCATAAACAAAACACACCTCACCAATGTATTGATAAAAGCCAAACTGGTATTACAGCCTGCTGGGAAAGAAGGCTCATTCCTGGTAGTGACACTTGTACATTCTGGGGGTAGGTCGGAAAGCAGGAAAGAGAGAATGCCTTCTTGTTGAGACTTGCTGCTAGAACCTATGTAGGGCATGCCAAACCCTTCCCTCATTAACTGTTTGACTCTTCCTACAGGCTCAAACATATTACCTGGGCAGTTGCGAAATGAGAACAGTTGTGGGACAAAGAACACATTGTTAAACTGCAGAGTTGCACAGTTATTGCCTGGAGCACCAGGTTAAAGGAAACTGAGCTGGAGGATTGGCTGGGACGGTGAGTGTACACAGCTCAGTCTAAGGCCCTGATCCTGAGAAACTTGCTGGGTTCCTGCCCTTTGATTCAGAGAAAGCAGCTTTCCAGCTGGGGCAGACTCCCTCCCCCACAGAAAATAAAATAAAGTCAATAGCACATAAAAATTCTTTGTACTTTTTTCAGTGCCTTTCATCTGCTCAGCTCAAAGGACGATGAGGGTATTAACTCCGGCTACACCCCTTAGTGGTAGGTGGAGAGTTTGCTCGTCCCTCTGTTTTATGGATGGGGACCTGAGATAGGGAGAAGTTAAGCAATGTGACTGGGGTCACATAATTGGTCAGGGGTGGAGCTGGGAAGAGAAATTAGGTGTTCCGATTCCTAGTCCAGTGCCCTCTGCAGGCTATATTGAGAGATGCAGTTGGTTAAAACTTGAAGGACCAATGCGGAAGTGGAATCACGGGTTAAGATCAAGAAAGGAAATCTGCAATCATCTTGCCAATGTCTTCATTTCCCAAACGAGGAGATTTTTTTCCAAGGTCAAATATGTAGTTTATTAGAGAACGTTGTCTCTTAACTTCCAGTTCGAGATGGCTTCCACTTCATTGTGTTATAGTACCTCTTGTCCGCACCGGCTTTGCAAACTTTAGAGTACCTAATAAGTTCACTGGTGTTCAAGAAATGTTTGATGATGATTTGATAGTCTCATACTAGCTTTCCTTCTCTATGTCTTTGTATTTATTTCTCGGCATTCAGTTCAAGACCCAGAGCACCTAGGAAACCCTACTTGATCACCTCTAAATAGCTCTAGCCTCTACCATTTGAATCCCACATTTGCCCTGCGATCAAGTATCATTTCCTACTCTAAGGTTTCCTTGTCCCTCCCCTTGACTCACCAACCTCCACAGGCTTGGTTTCCACTACACTTTGTATCTCATTCTGCCATACAGTGTGAAAGACTTGGTCATAATTCATGGTATACTTATGTCTCTGCCATACAAAACCTTTTACATGCATTGAATCACATAACCTTATAGCAATTTTGAATCGCAAATTTAAACTTTTGGTAACAAATGAAGAAAAGCAAAGGTGAAATAATTTTGCCAATGTCTCACTCCTAGTGAGTCACTTGCAAGCCAAGTCTTTTATACCACAATTCTGAGATCTTTCACTGAGCTGTGCTGTTCAAGGGCACCAACCATGTGTTTTATATCTCTCTCTCCTCCATAGGGACTGGTTTGATAATGATTGCTGATGAAATTTTGATTGCTTTGAAAAGAAATGGATCATAACACATCATCTGGTACTACTGATGATGAGCCATGATTTTTGTTGAATCTGCCTCCTATGTTATATACATGGGTGAATGTGTGTGTTCTTTACATCTGCAATGGCTCTCATCTAGTCAAGTACATCTTTAAATTCCAGCTTTCATGGAAAGCCATGGAAAGTATGTAGGACAAAGATTATAATGGGGGGACATGGAGGTGGGAGTATCTTAGTTGCTTGGGGAGATTTTTTCCAACTACCCCATTTTCCACAAAATTGTAATATGGGCTCCAAAATTTTCCCTAGTGAAGAATCACTGGGAAGAAGTGTGTTAGTTCAAGTAACACTAACAGCCATAACAAATAGACTCCATGAATATGATGGCTTACACTTATTAGAAGTTTATTTAGTGTTTGATACAATAGTTCTGGAAATATATGAATATGTTGTCAGGCTGGCTCTGCTTCATGTAGTTATTGGAAGACAGTCTCACAGAGCTCTGTTATCCTCACCACTTGCTTCCAAGGTTGCTATGATGAACTCCATCCAAGCTAGCCATAAGGGGAAGATCTTAGGGATTTTTGTAGGTTAGACCTAGAAGGCATGTTTCACTGGCCCAAAAGTCACATGACCACACCTTAATTGCAAGGGAGCCTGGTAAGTGCAATTCAACAATGTGTCCAGGAACAGAAGAACACATTTATTTTGAGCTCAGATTACTGATACTATCTCATTATAATACCTTTGTTGCAGGCACCTTTTTCACTCACTCACTCATTCATTCATTCACTCATAAACTTAACAACTATTCATTGAAGGTCAATTATATGTTAGGCACGATAGTCAGTGACTGGACAGAAGCAAAAGCAGACAGCAGGAGGGTATTTACAGAATAATAACAACAGACATAATTCAAATAGTCTCACAAATCAATGTACTCTTACACTTCTAATAAGTGCTGATTTTGAAAGAAAGCAATACAGTGTTAATGAGAACTTAAAACAGAGACTTATGACTTAGATTGGTTGGTCAAGGATGACATCCCTGAAGACTTTTTTTCAGAATTGAGAATAGGAATTAACCAATGAGCTGATGGATCAGAGCCAGAAAAGTTTTCCTAGCCAGTCCCAAATAAAACTGTATCTAATACATAAGACAGTTTACATCCTGGGGTACGGGGAGAGAGATGTTGCAAACACATGGTATGATTTAGTCAAGCAACTAGTAAGCTTTGAATTAAGCCAACTGCCTGTCTTTCAACTAGTGGCTTTGGCAGTGACCAGTGGTGAGACTTTCCAAGTACGAACAATCAACTTGAGCCACAAGTGAATGAATCATCCACCTAACACTACCTGAGTATGTTGTCAAGGGACCCTTTTGGGTACCCAGTAACTCCTGTTCCCTCTTCAGTTATAATGCTCAGCTTCATTCCTAGAGATGGTCAGGAGTCTAGTGTGCTGATAGTTAGTTAAATACATCACTGCCTGGCCTCAAGCTGCTCTGTTACCTGAATCAATATTGGAAGTCTTCAATTTGCTCTTCTTATGCATATGTTTTTGCCATGATTATGGCACTTGGGTTGTGTCAATATCGCTGAACTATACTATGTTGTGTTATTGCATGTCAGGACAATATCCTACAATAATAGGGTACAGAAAATCTGGCACAACACAAGGGGAAATAAGCCTGAGAAAAAAAGAGAGAACAAAGTCATTTATTTGTAAGATAACAAGCAGGTTGAACATTTTTCTTCTTGGAAGCTGCTGGTTTCCCAGGGCAAACACCCCACAGGTAGCAAAGTCTCAGGTACTGTATAAAATGAGGTGTTATTCCAACATAACTATAACTTGGTACATATATTTTAAATATATGCCTTGCCAAGAAAGATATTAATGAGGTATTGCACCATTTCTCCTCCTATTTTTTATATGGAAATGCTGGGTCCAAATGAGATTCTTTGGGGGCTTGAAATTTAGACTGGGAAAGAATCACCCACATAAGCTCTTTTCTTTTTTTTTTTTAATTTTTCATTTATTTTTAAAAATTTATTTTCAGAGTTCCAGAATTCATTCTTTATGCATCACACCCAGAGCTCTATGCAATATGTGCCCTCCATAATACCCACCACCAGGCTCACCCATACCTCTAACCCTCTCTCCTCCAAAACCCTCAGTTAGTTCCTCAGAGTCCATGGTCTCTCATGGAGATGAACAGAAGCTATTTTCTGACATGAGTTCTGTGGTGGGATGACAGAGTTTATTTAATAAGTGCTATTGGTCTGGCTGCCTTTTCTGCAGTTATGTTTAGTTTTAAACAACGAGATATTAATGACTCATTTCACTTCTCTGGGCCTCAATCTGTTCATCTAGGATTTATAGATGAGATTTTATAAGTGAGACTTTAAAAATCTGTAAAGCAAAAGAGATGAACAGGCCCTTTCCCCTGCTCAGTGTGGGGTAGATGTATTGGATAGTACTGGTCAGTTAGGCTGAGGGCCAGTTCTGCCTTTGGGTTTTGCAATCTTGTATTTTAGTTACTTCCTTGGTAGTGTCACAAAACATTCCTTCCTTAGAATCCCCTTCAGGTGAGCCCTGAAATCTGAGTCCCTCAATTTCATTCACTTGTAATTTGTTTGCACTCCACTCACTCTAAACAAAACGATGAATTTGTGAAAAGATGGGGTTGACAGGCTTGAAATTTAGTACTAACACATGCTAAAGTTGCAGTTATAAAATAGTCCTTTAAATGTTGTGGAAAATTGCCTCCCATGGCATACTGGCCATTCTTTGGGAAATGCTCTGTTGAAAGCATCAGCAATAATGTTCCTTCAATAAAGTTTATTTTCTCCTCTTTGCTTTCTTGACCAATTTCTTAATAGCTGCTAAGAACTCTTCTAGGGGCAGGATCTCCTTCAGAGTGACCATATATGGCACCTGGGTGGCTTAGTGGGTTAGAGCCTCTCCCTTCAGCTCAGGTCATGGTCCCAGGGTCCTGGGATCGAGCCCCATATTGGGCTCTCTGCTTGGCGGGGAGCCTGCTTCCCCCTCTCTCTCTGCCTGCCTCTCTGCCTACTTGTGATTTTTGTCTGTCAAAATAAATAAATAAATAAATAAATCTGTAAAAAAAAAAGTGTCAATATATGACTGCACTTATTCCTTCCATAGATTTTAAGATTATTATCAATTTTGGTCTGTGTCCTGAAGGCAGGGATTATGTTTGAGCTATGTGGGACCCTAAGAGTTGCTACAATGCCTGACATAGGGAAGTGCTTCAGTGAGGCTGCACTAGATGCATAGACTGTCTTTGGGGTTGTGGTGCTCTGGATTTAATAGGTAGGGTGGGTAGTAAATCAGAACTGGTAAACCTGCCATCAAAACATGAAAATGCTTCAATGTGAGACAAATGGAAAGGGATCAAGCTTGTTTGGATGAGGGGTGGTCAATGTGTCTTCATGGACAAGATTGGAACTCCATCTTGAAGAATGAATAGACAAAAGAGAAGGGAATTCAGGGCAGAAGAATGGCAAGAAGACCTGGATGGGGAAGATGAGCTTGAGGGCTATGAAAATCTTGGTATAGAAAGTAACCTATGTGTGAATTGAAGGCAATAATAACCACCTAGCTAGCCTTTCTTGTGAGCCAGTAATTTTTCCAAAAACTCCTCATACATTACCTTCCTTAATCCTTTGCCTGCCTGGTGAGGTAGGATTATGAGAATCCCTGTTTTATGAAGGAAGAATAGGAACAGTGCTAGGTTATCCGAGTACAGCAGTGAAACTGGTGAATAAAGACAGCTACCATGGCTCAGAGTCTATGCTCATAAGGATGACATCATATTGGATGAGAAAAGAAATGGGGCTGGAGGGGATTAAAAAGATGATGTATGCTAACAATTAAACATGGAATGGGGTTACCCTAGATCCCAGGGCAGAGTGTGCTCGTTGGTGTAAAGTTTTGTCATGGGAAAGAACACCCGAATATTGTTGTGTTGGTAGCCACTCACCTTGCCCACTCCTCAGAACAACTGGGAATGGCAAAGTGGCTCTTTTGTGGGGAGATAATTGAGTTAGTGTCAGTAAACAAACATTCATAGGTACTTCCCATGTATCCAGAATGATGCCTGGTTTTAAATGAATGAGTGAAGAGATTAATGAGTGGCATCAATGGTAGAGGAGGTCTGTGAAGATTTGGGTATATATGACCAATGATAATGGTTTTTATCCTGTGGGTAATGGGGAATCCACTGTACATTTTAGACAAGGATAAAATATAATCAGATATATGTATTACAAACCATTAGAAACATTCTTGTAGCTGTATGGAGAGTAGAGTAGAGGTGGTCAGTGGTCTAGGCAGTGGATATTATGAGGAGGAGAAAGATTTGGGAGGTACTTATAGGGAAGAAGTCAAAGGAGATGAGTGAATACAGAGGATAAAGGGGAGTGAAAGTCATAAGTAGTGTTTAATCTCATTAAACAGTGGTTTGTAAAATATGACTAGAGCATTTGACCTTTGACCCAGTGTCTTACATATGGACCAATGGGAAACAAAGATTTAGACCAACTTATGCCTGTCACGTGTCACTCATTACCTATCAAACAGGATGCCTTGTCAGGAATTCTAGAAAAGGGGCAAACTCAGTATTTTAAAAAGACCAAGAGACAGTGTGTGTGGTGTGTGTGTGTGTGTGTGTCTGTGTGTGTGTGTGTGTGTTTAAGGTTAAAACACGTAAGAAATATATTTTGGCATAAGTGGAAGTACAAGGAGTCTAGGGAAATAAAGCTCTTTTTACCGGAACATGCTCGGTGCTGGAATTCATTCATAGGAAAGCAGAGTTCCTATGAAGATAAACAGGGACCTCTTTCTCACAATCTTACTTCCTCCAACTTGCTTGCGTTTGGCAGTGGTTGGGGAAGGGCTGACATGGGGGTAAGGGCACTGTGTGGGCTAAGAGACATCACCATTTATCAACCATGGTCCATTGATCTTATATTTTCACTATCCCCATGATCTCTTCTTTTCAAATTGGCAGCTACAAGCAGCAGAAGGAAATTGGAGCCTGTGTGATTTTTGCCTCAGTGGTTTAAGCTTTGACTTTATTTATGCCTTTAATTTTCTATTTAGCAAATAATTGTTGCCTTACACTCTGTTTCCTGAAATGTCCTGGAATTGAAATTAGATTCTTCCCTTGGATATGCATCTCTGATTCCTGTTGACAGTCCTCATGATACCGTACTCTGAGCTGAGCCCCTTCCAGAACATGTCAGGTTTCCAGGCATGGAGTTTCTCCTCCTTTCCCTTTTGCTGCTGCAATGCTTTCTCAGAACTCTCTGTTATGGCTCACCATCCCTCCCCATCATTGGTCCTTTAACACCTGGCCTCAATCCTCAAGCAGTCAGGGACCAGGAAGGCCATACTGTAGTAGAAATAATCTGGGCTTTGGGTAACATCCTTGTTCTGTCACTTGGGAGAAAGGTTGTTGAGAAATTATTTAACTATGATGGCCCCAGTAAAATGGGAATAAAAATCAACTTCCTCAAAAGCTTGTCCTGATGATTCAAAATGTGGTAACTAAATAATGGAAATATGGGAAGCATTTAACACAAAGTCATGGTGGCTATTGCCAGTTTCGTAAGAACAAGGGCTTGGGAGGTTGGGCCACAGTTCTATCTTCTCCTCCACCACTTCTTTCTTCTCCCACCACATCTTGTCCCACATGGTTCCTCCCTATCTCCTCACGGTGGGTCTCAACACTCAACTCTTGGGTTTAAAATGTGGCTGTGAGTTGTAGACTTTATTTTCACCGTGGCTTAGCATTTCCTAGATGATTCTGTTTCCTCTCTCCTGTCCTCCCCTCTCTCACATTCTATTTCCCTTCCTTCCTTGCCCCTCTTTCATTCTTCCCAGTATAGTGAACTTTCGAATATAGGGAGCCACAATGGATTCCAGTTCTGCCACTTATAAGACATTATGTGAGCTTTTATGTCTCTAAACATTTAGTTTCATCCTCTAAACTGAGAAAAGTAATTATACTTACATTTTAGAAATCTCAGGAAGATTAAATGTACTAATATATTTTAGGGCATCCATCAGCATTTCTGACCTTGAATAAAACTCAATAAATATCTCCTCTAGTTATTACTTGAAAGATAACTTGTTTGTTTAAAAAATGCATGCGTGTGTGTGTGTGTGCGCACGCGCGTGCTCATATGCTTACACATTTCTATAAAAATGTAATTAGAAAGGCATAGAGGAGTTGTATGTTCTAAGACCATTTAGACCCTCAAAAAAGAATTGCATGGAATAGAACCTTCATATTTATTATTTCTGTACCTTCCCAAAGAATGCCATATTTACTGATGCTGCTTCTTTTCAAAACACCATTTTTGTATGGCTGCAATTGGTCTTGAAACATTACTTGGACCTCCCTCCCATGCTTCCCTCCCAGCACAGTGCCCCACATAGTGTCTGTGTAAAGAAACCTAAAACAGATTTCCACAACTGCATGGACTGAAACAAAAATAAGTAGGTGTTGAAATTACAATACTTTGTTTGGCAACTTCAGTTAAAATGCCAAGATCAGACCACTGCCCTCAAATCCTCTTGCGTGTAGTAGTAGAACTCAATCAAAGCTACCACAGCCAGCACAAGGACTATGGTGGTCCAGTTGTGAGAATAATCAAAGATATTTTAGCTGTGTAAATAGTAAGATCAAACCAAAATCAACAGTGGACTATGACTAAGCTTGGTGTGAATTAATTTATAATAAGAAATAAGATACATTCCATATGTAGGAAATTATCTTGTCTGTTTTGTTCGCCGCTGTATCCTTTCTGGACAGCAGTCTTTGACACTCAATTGGCCATTGATAAATACTTGTGAACCAAAAAATGATTCAATGGTGACTTAGGAGAAGGAGCTGGCTTTACAGGTACTGCTAAAGTTTAGAGTATTCAATTGTGTGCCACCAACTTTAACATGCATTATATTATTTAATCCAAACAACAGGGCAATATGGTAGCCTCTATTATTATTTCAATTTTTGAGATGAGGAAAAGCTTAGAGAAGTTAAAACTTAGAGAAGTTAAATCCCTAGGCCAGCACTATACAACTGGTTGTCTTAATGCTTTTCACTATCCTAACACACAGTCTTAAATGCCTTTGTTTTGTTCTCACCAAATGGTAACAGAAAACAAAACAAAACAAAAAATACACACAAAAAAACAACAAAAACTGAGTTTAACTTTTTTTTTTTAAGATTTTATTTATTTATTTGACAGAGAGAGATCAAAAGCAGGCAGAGAGACAGGCACAGAGAGAGAGAGAGAGGAAGCAGGCTCCCTGATGAGCAGAGAGCCTGATGCAGGATTTGATCCCTGGACCCTGAGATCGTGACCTGAGCTGAAGGCAGAAGCTTAACCCACTTAGCCACCCAGGTGCCCCTTACATTTTTTTTCAAGATTTTATTTATTTATTTGTCAGAGAGAAAGAGAGAGAGAGAGAGTACAAGCAGACAGAGTGGCAGGCAGAGGCAGAGAGAGAAGCAGGCTCCCTGCTGAGCAAGGAGCTCAATGCAGGACTCAATCCCAGGATCCTAGGATCATGACCTGAACTAAAGGCAGCTACCCAACTGACTGAGCCACCCAGGTGTTCCTCAGTTCAACATTTTAATTTAGCATAAAACTCATTAAGTAACCCCAGGAGTTCTACTATCAGGAAGACCATGGTTTTGTATTCCATAGGGCTCTGCCTCAGTTTCTCCATTCGTAGGGTGGAAATGACGAAGCTTGCCTCTTCTTTGGGAGGTTGTGAGATTTAATTAGAGCAATGGTTATTAAAATGCTTTGAAGTCAGAAAGTGCTTATTAATATCAGGGCTCATGATTATGTTTCCAAATAGGATATCCTTCCCTTTAAAGCCAATTGCCTGGGATGAGCCCCAAGGCCCCCCAGAGGGAATGGTAAGGAGCATTTGTGTTGGATGCCTAATTCAGCCCATATGGTTTTGCAGTGATTCCATAAGTGAGGAGGAGAGTGAATAATCCCATCTCTTTAACTTTCAAGTGTGGGAACATTAGAGTTTGCTTCTTAATGATTATAACATTCAGGAATGTTGGCACCTTTTCTTCCTGACTTCACGTTATGAAACCCAGAGAGTGTTGAGTAACAGGATGTACATTCATGCCATTTTCGGTTTCTTTGGGGGTTCATTTGGGAAACCTTCCTTCAAGCAAAAGCTACAGTGGTTAGACATGGAGCAGCCCTTTAACCTCAGGGCTGTTGCCTCCAATCTGGTGTAAAGGTCCCAGTGTGTGGAGTAAGAGTTGGATCCTGTTCCTCATCAGTTAGGAGCCATTGTTTGCAAATGTGTTCCCCGATGGAAAAGGATTAGGTCCTGGACGGTAGAGAACATTATGTTCATATTGCAAAATCTTGGTATGATCTAGTCTTGGGCTGATGGGGATTTGATAAAACATTCTTCTTGGCTGAAAATGTCATCATAGGGCTCAGTATATTGCTGAATCCCATCCCTCCAGCACCCCCTCCTTCACAGTGCAAGGCCAGATTTAGAAAAGTCCCTTTGGCTCTGTTGGAGTTGCCTCAAGGCTATGGGAAGACCACAGGACTCCAGTCAGAAAGCTGACTTTGCTTCCCTAATGTGGGAGCAGGTTGTTTTAACTCCACAACTTAAATGTTCTCCTTGAGAACTGGGGACGGTGATACTTGATTCTGTTTATCATCCAGGATTTTGTGATTATCAGGTGAACCTCTCTCTACCTCTACCTCTACTAGCCTACTTATCAACAGTAGAGCGACAGATTGACAGAGATAAAGGAACATATGGATGTGGGAGGCAGTCTAGCATTTTGACGGTGATGTGGATTCAAATTCTGTGTGGTTCTGAGAAAGGTACTTAACTTTTTAAGCCTGTTTCTTCCTTTGGTAGAGAGGGATGAAAATGACAATATTCACCTCAGAAAGTTATGAAAATTAAATGAGATGATGTATGTGGAAGCACTTAGCACAAAACCCAGCACATTGTAAGTTCTTAACAAATACTAGCTATGGTCATCATCCTCATTGTTGGGAGAATAATTAGAAAATTATAGGAAGTTATATACATGCAGAGAGTATTACTATCTTTTAAATTTGCTGTTTATTTTGGCAAAAGCAATTCTGAGGCTTACAAATTGTTCTTCAGGAAAATGAATTATTCACCAGGTTATTGGCCTCAGCACATTTTATCCTCAGCAGGAACAAGAGAAGTGCAAAATCTGCTGGCTGCAGCTGTGGCCCACTTACAGGATGCACTTGAGGAAATTCAGCACAGTGAGAACCTGGCTGTAACTGTTTCTTGTGAGGTCAATGTCTTTTGCAGAATAGAATCAATGTTGAAAAGATGCCTGAAAAGTGAATCTTTGCATATTGAAAGCTATCTTCTTATTAAGTTTCCTTACAAATGTGCAAACAGGTTCAGCCAGAAATTGGGACATAAAATCATACTGGGAAACTTAGCTGATATTTCCTGTCCCTTCTTTAATAGGAAAATAATAAGTGTGTGTTAATAAGATAAACTATAATTATAAAATAGTTAGGTTTTACTTTCAATGTTGTATCTTGAAACCCAAGAAAGTTAATTCATGCTGACAGAATATTGAAGTCACCTGTGGGTTTTTTTAATAATATAGTTGTTTGGCCTTACCCCTTATGCCTCTGATTCATAAGTCTGGGTAAAGCTTGGGATTTTTATTTTCTTTTTGGTTTGTTTTAGCTGCACATTTGATTCTTATATATAGCTAACAAGAAACAATGGAAACAAAGATGGTGGCCTCCTAACTGAATAGAACCCAATTGTTGAATTAGTAATTCAACTCTTAATTCTCTGCTTTGATCTATAACTGCATTTCATTGTTCAGATCCTGTTTTCTAGCTTTTATTTTAGAAATGACTTTTTTTTTCTTCCTGTACAAGCTTATCTGAGCTCATGAAGAGATGTAGTGGTGGGAAAAGGGAACAGGTGACAGGAACATAGAGATGGAAAAAACAGAGAACGTTGGCTAGAATTTACAGAAGAATTTAAAGAAAGTGAAACAAGATTGTATTTTTGGAACAATATATAAAAATTTTTGGAACAAAGAAAAGGCAATGAATTCTGAAGAGTTTTCAGATAATGAATAAGCAACCAATGAGTTATGAAGTCATGACTTATAAGTTTTTTTTCTTTGCTCATTTATGACTGGAATATAATATCCACCTAAAATAACACACATAGGTGCAAATACTAGAAGTAGTTTTCATAAAGAGCAGAGAAGGATCAGGATTTAGTAACTGTGGTTTCCCTGCAGAATCCTGCTGCCTCTTTATGGGTATAGTAGATAATCTCCAAGATGGCTGCTCTCAATTCTGCTCCTCACTTCAGAGGTTGAAGCTTAAATCTAGGATGACATTAGTGATTATTTAACTAATAGAATATGGCAGAAATTATATTCTGGGACTTGCAAGTTTAGGTCAGAAAAAGCCTTAGAGCTTCTGCCTGAATCTCTTGTAACACTTACTCCTGGGATGTCTCCAAACCCAGCTGCCATGCTAGGAGAAACCCAAGTGACATAGAGATGACAAATGTAAGTGTTCTGGCTGAACTCTCAGCCAACAGGCAGCATTAACCACTAGCCAGATAAATGGGTCATCTTGGATGTTTTTGTCCAGTATAGTCCTCAGATGATGCAGCTACCGTAGCACCCTAGCTAATACCAGGTGGACCAGAAGAGCCACTCAATCAACTTTCCAAATGGTAAGAGATAATCAACTATTGTTTTAAGCCACTAAGTGTTGGGCTAGTTTGCTATTCAGCAAAAGATAACTGAAAAAAAAAAAGAACTTAGTTGCTAGTCTATATTTGCCAGTAATAGGGAGATATTGAATTTGTTGATTTTATACATTCATCTGTTCCTCCATCCATCCAGCCCTTCATCCAACCATTCTTCTTCCCATCACTCGATCTATCCAACCATTCATCTAACACTTATTGAACACTACTGTGAAAAAGACAGTGGAAGACACATATTTATTTTTCTCATTCATCACATATTTATTTAGAATTTATTACTGCCAGATTTTGATTGAGGAGCTGATAAAAGCAAAGAAATGAGTTGTAATCAAGGAAATATGACAGTAATGGTATTGGCTTACACTCCAGTGGGAGAAGATGGAAAAGAAAGAGATAACTAAATAAACAAATGGTGTAATTTAGAAGAGTACTATAAAGGAAATAAAATATTACTATGAGATAAAGACTTTCTGAGGTACTAGGTAAGTGTGACTGTTGTATGCTGCTGGTTAGAGAAGATGTTCCCTAAGAAAGTGACATTTGAATGGAGATTTAAATGACAAGGAGACAGATGTGTGAAGAACTGGGGTTAGGCGAGAATTTTTTTAAAAAAAGAAAACATAGTAAAGGCCCTGAAATGTGAATTGGATTGTTATAGAGGAGGGACAGCAAAAAGACCAGTGTGATTGGAACACTGGAATAGGGTGAGGAGAAAAGATGGAGAAGGAAGCAAGATCACATGGGCCATGCTGGGGATATTGAATTGAATTTAAAATATACTGGGGAGCTCTTGCAGGATTTTAAGCAGGGAAGAAGTATAATCTGAATGTATTTTCCATAGATCACTCTTGCTGCTATGTGGACAAAGAGCTGTTGAGGGGGAAGAGTGAAGAGTAGAAGTAGGGAGACCATTAGGAGGCTCTTGCAGTGGTCCAAGTGGGATGCGATGGTAACTACTAGCTTGGTAGTAGTGAGCATAGTGAGAGAAGATCCTATTCAGAATGTATCTTGGAGGTATAATCAACAGAACTGCTGATGGGTTAGATGTGAAGTGTTAGGAAAAGAGAAGAATAAAGGATACTTCCTCTAATTAGAGAATGAGCAACTGGATGAATTGTGACATCATTAAACAAGATGGGTAGACTGGAGAGGAGTGTGAAGTTGGGGTGGGCAAGTTCTGTTTTGGCCCTAGTTAGTCCAAAATCATTAGGCATGTTAATGAAGACACTGAACAGGCCATTGAAAACACAAGGAGGGAGATCAAGGGATTTCTGAACTAAAATAGTCAGCATATGGATTTTATTTAAAGCTCTAGTTGTGGTTCCCCAGAGAGTGTAGAGTGACAACAGAGTCAAGAATATTGATTTATTTAAAAGTTGTGAGCAAGAGGAAAACTCAGCAAAGGAGATTCAGAAGGAACAGCCTGGTAGGGAAGAACAAACTCAGTAAAATGTGTTGTCACAAAGCCAAGTGAAAAAAGCATTTAGGAAAGGAGGTGTACACAAGTAAATGTCAAATGATGGTCAGAAGTTAGTAAGATGAAGACAGAATTATCTTATTGGATTGGGCAAATGGAGGATGTTTCAAACTTGACAAGAGTAGTTTCAGTGGGGTGGTGGAGCCAAAATCCTGATAAAAGTAAGTTAAAGAGAGAAGGGAGGGTGAAGAATTAGAGATAGGAAAGAGAGTTTACTCTTTTTTTTTTTTTAAGATTTTATTTATTTATTTGTCAGAGAGGGAGAGAGAGTGAGCACAGGCAGACAGAATGGCAGGCAGAGGCAGAGGGAGAAGCAGGCTTCCCACGGAGCAAGGAGCCCGATGTGGGACTCGATCCCAGGACGCTGAGATCATGACCTGAGCCGAAGGCAGCTGCTTAACCAACTGAGCCACCCAGGCATCCCAAGAGTTTACTTTTAATAAGTTTATCTATAAGGAGAAAAAATGGGGCAGTTGTTGGAGGGAGCCAGGGGGTGAAGGGAGTTTTTTTTTTTTTTTTTAAGATGGAATTAAGTATGGTATATTTTTATGTTGATTGGAATGATCCAAGAAGGAGAAATGCTTGATATAAGAGACAGGTGAGATCATTTCAAATTCAAAATCTTTGAGTAGATTCAGGGTAGATGGGATTCAAAACATAAGTCTTGGGACTGGCTTAGATAAGAGCAGTACCTGTTTATATATGTTAATAGGCAGGAACACAAAGTACTCAGGAACAGGAACAAGCAAGGTAAAATTTTGTTGATGAACAGAATTAGCTGTTCTTATCTGATCTGATCTCTGTGCACTCATGGCTTTGTATGGAAGCTTAAATAAGTTACCAAGGAGATAAAGAGTATAACGGGGTTACAGATGAAATGATATAGAAATCAAAAGGAAAGAACAGAAGTTGCTTTCAAAAGGAGGTTTAGAAAATAGATTCTTATTTTTCAAGTTCCAAAATTTTCTCTTAGATTCAAAGGACTTTAAATTGAGCGTATCTATAGTGGAAGATGTTGATTTTTTTTTCCCCTTTGCCTTCCAAACACTTACTCATACACGTGTGTGTCCTGGTGCAAATAGGTGCCTATACACACACAAATCAACTTTCTGGCACTCAAGGTGCGCACATAATCAAGCCTGGGCCAATTATAATGCCCCTTACTCGGGACCTTTATGACTGGACCAGGAATGAGCACAAAAACTAGCCAGGCCAATCAGCTTCTTTCCCTGTGGTTATTTTAAATAGGAAGTGGATGAGGGAAATCTGTTCTTTCTTTACCCAAGAATGCAGTTCTGAGTCAGCTTCTGGCCCTGCTCTCCACTGCTTAAAAAAAGCCCGTCTCCGTGAAAGGGGATGAGGTCAGCACATTGATAGAAGCAGCAGTGTGGAGAGGTGAGACAAGAGAGAATTTTGGTGCTGGCTGAAACTCATTGTACGGTGGAAGCCTATCTCCCTACATTCTGTGTTTTGTAGGAACCAAAAACTTCTCGTCTTTGTACTTAAACGAATTCAAGTTCGGTGTCTGTTGCTTGAAATTAAAAGAATCTCGACTAACAACCCATTCCTGGGCACATACAGGGACAGTCACCCCTCCTGTTCCTGTGGCAGTCATCACTGCTCTTCTGGCTTCCCCTCCGGGGAGACTTTACCCTGTCCTGGCATTCTTATCAACACCATGCCCTGGCCAACTTTGGGTAAAGAGAGCCGGAACATGGATGAAAGGTAACTGGCCTTCCTGGCCTCACATCTGGGTGTAAATTTAAATACACCTCTTAGATTTTAAAGACTTTCTGCTTTTACAATCTCTCCCTGGCTCAGGTACCTGAGTTGGTATTTGTTCACACAGAGGGAATAAGCCTGTAGGGTAACACTTATTCCCAGTCTTCCTTCTGGGGTGGTTTGCTTTCATCAGACATGCATTGTGGTGTAAGCCTTGAATATGTGAGAGTCACTGATCTTCCTTAGGAGCTTATTGGGATAACCTTCATTTGGGGCTCTCTTTAAGGCTGTTACCAGCATCTGACATTTGGATTGGGGTTAGGAGATTTGCCTGAAAGCTCCCACCCACCAGAAGGCCGCAGCTAAGAGAAGACAATAGCACTGACACCTGACAACTGTCAGAGGGGATGATCAGAGCTCTCCCCTTGATTCCATCCTCATGTTCAGGCCTGGAAAGAGAGGGTGGGAGCTGGCTGTCCAAACTTGTCTGGGAGAGCAGACATTCCCTGACTTGATCTATGTGTGTATGTGTGTGGGTCTGTGTCTCTAGGTCAGGATCAGCATGGGTCTTCCAACCACACCCAGGGTCCTTTAAGAGGAGATCCAAGGGAACAAACTCTCTGAGGCACAGGGAAGTGCTGGCCAGCTCTCTATCTTGTTTCTGATAGTAAGCTCTCATTTACTCTAGCCTAACATATGTAAGCAAAAAAGTTTTTCCTCCTCTTCCACCTTATAGTTGGGAAAATGATGGGTATTTTTGTAATAGGAAACTAAAGTTGGTGCCCCTCTTTGAAGGGGACTGTGGCTGGTATTGATGAAGTTTAGAATCTAGGTGAGGTTCAGTGGGGTTGGGGTCCAGAGCTGAAGACCAAGAAAGAATGCTGAAGACTACTTTGGTGCAAAATGATAGTTTATTGAAGCACGGGGACAGGACCCATGGGCACAAAGATCTGCTGTCCCAGCGTTGTGAGGGTTAGCGGGTTAAGTACCACGGGGTTGGGGAGGTAAGGAAAGAGAGGTTTCAATAAAACTTTCTTATGCTAAAGTAGACCTACAGGATACGGAATACCAGAGGCCTTGCCATTGTCAAGGTTTTTCCCTCTAGCCAGGTATTATTTAGATAGTTGGCAGATTTCTAAAGAATGCCACATTTGTCCCACCCAGGAGTGGGGGTGGGGAAAGATTGCAGTGTGTCAGCTTTTGTTTTGTCCTCAGCCAGCCTTCTGTTCCCTCATTAGTATGTCTGAGGAGTTGCCAGCTACTGAGAGGCCACAGCAGAGCAGTCCAGTCCTGAGCCATAGGACTGTCTTCCAGAACCCAGTCATCAGATCCAGTTTCCTTCTCTTCTTCTTACATCAGAATCTGACCTGGTCCTATTCTGCCTTCTCACCACTATCTGCCTTGTTCTGTACCCCCTTGAAAATCTGTATTGTCTCCTTCTTAATACACGGGGCTGGTCCCCACGATGGTGTACTTTTGCTTCGGAAATCAGTTCCTGCTTCTCCTTGGGCCCCATCCCCCACCAACTTTATCTGGTTAACATCCTGTCACCTTTCATGATGCTGCTTATGCTACACTTCTGTCATGAATGCCTCCTTCACCACTGTAGTCTGGGCCCCATGCTTCTTCTAGGTTTGCAGGACATCTTGTCATGCTGAATTTGGATCACTGACTTATGGAGTTGCCTTCCAGTGATTCAGTTTAATCTTGAGGAGGGAAAACTGAGGAAAATGGACTTGTTCTGGACTAATTATGTCCAGCATACCCAGACTCGAGAGAGGTTCTGATGTCAACCTGTTGAGAGATTATTTTTCTGAGGAGCCAACATCAGATTGCACTCCACGATCACAGCAGAGATTGGTGTGTGTTCCCACTGCCAGCCATCCTGGGAGTAGGTGGCTCCTGAAGTGGTGAGGGGTGAGGACTTGGGAAGTGAGTGTCAGTCTGGACTTAGAGGAAGTCTCTTCCTTTGTGAACCTTGAGTACAAGGGGGGGGACACAGTTTGGTCAAGTTTCAATGAAATGGACCCAATGAGAGTGATTCCAGGAGGCAGAACATGCTGGCTCAGGTCCCATGAAGAGACATTAAGAGAGAAGGAGCACAAGGTCAGCATTGGTCAGGGAGGGTCAAAGCAGGACTTGTGGGTTATCCTGTTATTGTAGTTCCCTGCTAGTGTCATTAAGTGACAAGTTCCATTTGCTTCTGTGATCTGCTATGCAGAGTTAACGAGGAGGGCTTGGTGTCTACTTGGGATGATGCAGGTGAAAAGCAGTAGCATGCTCTGAGGCCAGGGTCTAGGTAGCTGCAGTGGCCACCAGTGGAAAGTCTGGCAAAGCAGCTCTTTCTCATGGGTCATCACCAACAACCTGGAGGCAAGGACGAAGAAGTAAAAGCATTCTGCTCTTTCACCAAATAAGGCAGCCTGGAAGTTCTAGTTTGGGCGATAAAGTGATCGGAAGCCTGTGCCCCTAATACTAATTTGAGGTACACTATTATGGTTTTAATTCTTTTTTTTTTTTTAAAGATTTTTTATTTATTTATTTGACAGACAGATCACAAGTAGGCAGAGAAGCAGGCAGAGAGAGAGGGGAAAGCAGGTTCCCCGCTGAGCAGAGAGCGTGACTCGGGGCTCGATCCCAGGACCCTGGGATCATGACCTGAGCTGAAGGCAGAGGCTTTAACCCACTGAGCCACCCAGGCTCCCCTGTGGTTTTAATTTCTTGATTTATTGATTTAAACCAGTGGTTCTCAACTGGGGACGATCTCCCCACCCCGGGGACCTCTTGCCACATCTGGAGACATTTTTCATTGTCATGATGAGGTGGGTACAGACCAGGGTTGTGGCTAACCGTCCTCTGATGCGTGGACAGTGCCCCACAACAAAGAATGAGCCAGTCTAAATGTCAGCAGTGCCCACTTACATGGTGCCTGACTGGAAGAGCAATTGAACAGAGCAAACACTGGGGTCACAGGCATTCCAACTCCTCTGGGTCCATCCACTGGCACAGTTAAGCCTCTCCCTGCGGCTCTACACAGGGTGCGGGAGACCCAGCTTTCTCAAGAAATTTGGCTTCCTGATGGCAGAGCTGAATATAGAACCTGCCAAGCGGAGATTCAACCTTGTTTACATGCTTGCTGGCAGCTAATGAAGAAGCTGCTGTGTACTAGAGCCATTATCTGAACCAAAAATAACACAAGAAAATGATTAATTTCATCTAAAAATAGGCAGGCGCTTTGCTATGTCAGCCATGATAATCAGGCGCTAAGCTGATTGTACTGCAGCATCGGAGTGGAACCTGGGAACCAGAGTGAGGAACAAATCTGGTCCCATAGCTGTCATTTCCTCCTCCACAAGCTTGTTTTCTTCCTCCTCGTTCTTCCTCTCTTTTCTTACCTTGATCCTACTTTCCTCCTCTACCTCTTATTCCTTTGTTTTCCTCTGTTTTTTCTTGTTTTCCAGGTTTCTTCCTCTCCTTTTCCTTAACTGCCTTTAAAGACCACCTCCCAGCCCCAATCTCCACCCCAGGCCCACCCCCAGCCCCAGTCTCTGCCACCCACCTCCTCTGCCCACCTAAGCCTAGTCTCTGCCCACCCAGCCCCAGTCTCCACCCACCAGGGCCCAGTCTCTGCCCCCCAGCCAGTCTCCAGCCCCAGGTCCTACCCCATTGTCCTTGTCTTCTTCTTCTTTTTCTAAATTAACATATAATGTATTATTTGTTGCAGGGGTACAGGTCTGTGAATCATCAGTCTTACACAATTCACAGCACTCACCATAGCACATACCCTCCCCAACTGCCCTTACTCCCCAAACTGCAAGAATACATCCCATTAGAACAGCCTTTCTTTCTTTCTTTCTACTTTCTTTCTTTCTTTCCTTCTCTTGCCCTTCTCCTCCTCCTCCTCCTCCTTCTTCTTCTTCAAGATTTTATGTATTTATTTGCCAGAGAGGGAGAGATAGTGAGAGAGGGAACACAAACAGGGAGAGTGGGAGAGGGAGAAGGAGGCTGCCCCCCAGTAGGGAGCCCCATGCAGGGCTCCATATGGGATGCCAGATCCCAGGGCCCTGGGATCATGACCCCAGTAGAAGGCAGATGCTTAATGACTAACGACTGAACCACCCAGTCACCCATTAGAGCAGTTTCTGACAGCAGGGTCTGTATCTACTTGTGGCACAGGATATACTTTTAGATGGTACATACATGACTGTTGGTTGTTACGAAGCAAAACCATTTTAATGTTTTACTAAAGGAAAAAGTCAGTACATATAACCCATTATTTCCTGAATATTTGTGTTTAAGATGAGACAAAGTTAGATATTTAAGCTAAAAAAAGGCATATCAATTTCAAGAGCAAGTTAAGGAAATAATAATACTGCCTTATACTAGGATGATCTATATGAAATTGCCAATAACTGATTATTTTTGACTTACAAAATGGAAATTTCATATGTTTTCACCTAATATAATACAATCCATGTTCCTCAGCATATGTGAAGTCCCTTACTGCCTGGCCCCAATTTATTTTTCAATTCTGAGTTTCCAGTTTTTTCCCTAGACGAACCTTCTGCTTTAATTAGATCAGCAAATATTTACCAAGGGCCAATTGCAAACTAGGTACTAGGCAAGGTCTTTCCATTGCAGATATGATTTCAGATCAGCAGTCCCTATCCCTAAGGATCAACAGGAGGACGCAGACACAAAGTTCCAGGCAAAATGTAAATATTATGATGTAGGTTTTAACCAGGAACAATATTACCCATTCAGAGGTTTGGGAAAATGCTGTGGAGATTTTTGGTTGTCACAATGATTGGGGAGCACATTTAGGATATTTAGGGAGTGGAAATCTGAGATGCTAAGTTTCCTGCAATGCGTGGGTTGGATTCTTCAATAAAGAACTGGTCCGCCCCAAATGCCAATAGCAGCCACATGAGAGACACCGATGGGGGCTACTAGAGGTAAAAAGGAACAAGGAGAAGGAGCATCTTACCAAAATGGAAGTCCAGAGAAGTCCCAGAGAAGGTGGTATCTGAGCTGAGTCCCATAGGAGGAGACAGATCTGGTTCATCAATCAAAGCAGGAAAAGCCTTCTAGGTGGAGAGAAAAACACATTATTTTTGGAGATCTGAATCAGCCCAGCTCCTGTCTTCCCTCACTTGGCTTCTACTGTGTACTGAGTTTGTACAAATCCATTTCCATGCAGGACATTCCATCCCCACCCTTCAATAAATGGCCCATATGCTATCTCCTTTGTAAAGTCTTCTTAGCGACTCAAACCGAGGATGATTACTTTTTAGGCTTCTGGACCTCAGTGATGCCTTTTGGTCTTTGCACCCTTCCTTCCTTCCCTACTGGGGTGTGATTTCTTTGAAGGGAAGACCTGTTTTATGACTTTTTTTTTCTTTGCACTTGACAAATGATCACTAATAAATAATATCAAGTTCATCTTACACTACTGTATATTAACAAATACACTGTTTCTTTTTAAAGATTAAAAAAACATACTCAGCAAATTTGCTCTCATGATGGCTTAATGCAACAGTTTCACAAGTACTTTAATCCTATCTTGTAAGTCAATAATTCTCAGCTGGGGACAGGGGACAGTTTTGCTTCCCAAGGAACATTTGGTAATGTCTAGAGACACTTGTGGTTATCATGACTGGTGAGGGTGCTACTGGTGTCTAGTGTGTAGAGGCCTGGAATGCTACTAAACATTCTATGGTGCACAGGACAACTTCCCACATAAACAATTATCTGGACTGAAATGGCAGTAATGCTGAAGTTGAGAAACCCTGCTATAGATTAAGAAATGCAAGCAACTTCCTGAAGGTTGTGCAGCAAATTGCTGACAGATTAACTGTCCAGAACCTAGGACACCAGCACCTCCAAAGAGTGGAGGTAGAATCAGCACGGAACCAGGTGACCTGGCTCCTGGTGGGGCTTACTGGAAAGTCCCTGAGTCACATCTCACATTCCTGCCTTGTCCTCTAATGCCCCCTCTTGCCTCAGTTGGATCTCCAATTGCCACACTGTTTTATTTTGTCTATGACGTTGGTTACGTTAATTTTTTAAACCTCAGTTTATCTATTATTAAACCTAACAAAATATCCATCACATAGTAGGTGAAAGATTAAGTGTGATAGTATACAAGGAAGCTTGCAAGGAATATTTATGACATACCTACTACGTGCTGGGTATAATTCTGAACACTTTGTAGGATAGGAACTACTATTAGTTCCATTTTACAGGTAAGGCTACTGAGGCTCAGGGAGGTTAGGTAAATTATCATAGTATCACAGCTAGTTAAGTGATGTAGCTGGGATTAGAACCTTGAATCCATGTGCTTAACCACTATGTTTACCATGCACTGTGTGTCAGTGTCTAGGCACCATATTTTTCTGCCTCTAGCCATCCTGTCATTTCATCCTTCTCTCTCTGCTGATTAATACTTGCATCCTGCTGTGGGAGAGGGTTCCTAGTGCATAGCCCACATTTCTGCTCTGTTTACCCCACTTTGGGCTTAAGCTGCATCTCCAGTTGCCAGGTTATTACTGCTTGGTTTCTGTATCAAGAAGACCCAAGCTATGATCTGCTGCAACAATCCAAAAGATACCCAAAGGAAAGTAACTGGCTCAAATCTGGCCATGGGTATTTTCAAGGTGTGTAAGTTTCCCGGCTAGGGCTGTTGTAAGAAAGTTCCACAAATCAAGACAGCTATAAACTACAGCAGAAATGCCCTTATTCACAGTTCTGGAAGCTCGAAGTCCCTAAACAAGGTGTCAGCAGAGCCATGCTCTTTCTGAAACCCATGGGAGAATCCTTCCTTAATTCTTCCTAGCTCCTGGTGATGGCTGACAACTTTGGCATTCTTTCTCTTACATCTGTACCTCTCCAATCTCTGTCCTTTTTTGTCACAGGGCATTCTCTCTATGTGGCTCTATGTGGGCGCTCCTCTTCTTAGAAGGGACCAGGCATATTGAAGTAGGGCCCACCCTACTCTTGTATGGCCTCACCTCAACTTAGCCAGTATCTATTTTCAAATAAGATCACATTCAGAGGTCTTAGGACTTAGGACTGCAGCATATCCTTTTCTTTTGGTAGGGAGGACACAATTAACCCATAACAAAGGACAAATTTCTATCTGTCTCTGTCATTCTATGCAAACAGGCCTCTGCTCAGGATTTGCCCATCTCTGAGCCTCACTCTGCCTTCCCCAGGCTCTTTGGAGGACAGATACTGTGTTTGCAGTTCCTTATCTTCAAGGAAATGATGTATCACATGCCCTTGTCAGAGTCCCTGCTATTTCATATGTTAGTTGATCCAAATAAATGAACTCTTGAATAAATACCATCTGGCCCTGCTGAGTCACTTTCTCAAGTGGTCCCCAATGCTGCTTCCTTCCCATCAGGGGCATCCATCTCTGCTGATGCCATGATACTAGAGCTCATGGGAAGAGCTCAGCATGTTTCCCAGCCTGATCCCATTTCTGCATCATGAACTCGTGAGGGACCCCTGGGAGGTTGTGAGCTGGCCTTCCTCAAATAAAATGTTCCTGCTCATTGCTCCTAAAAGTAATTATGAAGACCAGTCCTTACTCTTCTTTTCTCTTGTGTTCTTTTATGAAAATGTGAGCTAAAAAGTAAAATAAAGGACTTTATTACAGCAACTTTCATGGAAATTAAAACAAACATTCACCCACATTCTCTTCATGCCTGACCAAAAAGAACTGTAAGAAACTTCATTTCCCAATTTTTAGTCAGAAGGATGCATATTTTTACATTAATTGCAACATGAATAAAATGGTCTGTCCTATTTTTCTACTTTAACATTATTTTTAAAGGGATGATTTTTTTTTAATGTTGCAACATGGTCATTTTGATGACTGCAGGATACTTCCATTGGGTTAGCTTACTGTAATTTAATTAATCATAATGTCTTATCAAACATTTAGAATTTGGATTTTTTTTTTACTCTAAATAACAAACTGTAAGTATACTGCAATGAATTTCTTTGTTTAAGTTTTTCTTTTTTTTAAAATTTGTGTCTTAGATTGAGTTTCCAGGATTCCTTTGTTAAAAGGCATCACTATATTGCCTCTTAATTTATTTTTACTGATTTGGTCTCTAAAGTGATTCATCCAGCCTATTTGGCTCCTTTTTTCTTATAATTCCTGTATAATTGATTGGGCTTTGTAATTTCTAATTTTCTTTAAAATTATTTGAGTGGGCATAAAAGAGATACCTTAATGCAGTCTTACTTTGCACATCTTTGGTTAGCAGTGAGAGCAAGCACCTTTGAGATATTATCTTATTATCTAATACTCCTATCTAATACTCTCTATCTAATAGAAAATCTATTCACCTATGTATCAGTCCAGGTTACTCGTATTGAAGAATGCTTCTTACTACCCACATGTGCATCAAGGAGAAAAGGAACAGCTTCCTCTTCCTTTTCTTGCACATCTAGTAAGCTACTTAGGAGTTCAGGCCATTGTAGGCAGTGGAGTTGTCTATGTACTTTAGATTTGCTCGTTCAGACTTTGATGTCTCAAAGGGACAGGACAAGAGCAACGGGTATCACTTAGCATGTGCTTCCATTGGGAGCAGTGGACGATTCAGTCAAGTTTCTTTTGCTGCACTGACCACAGGATGTTATTAGAAGAGTGGAGAGGAGAATGGGTGGTTTGGATTGGGAAACTGACATCGTAGTATTAAACATTCCCAAGTCACAAGCCAAAATACACTAACATCAGAATGCAGACCTAGGATCCCAGTTAACTGTGTTCTGAATATAAACCTATAATAAAGTTTTGTTGAGATGAAGACAAAGAGAACGAAGGAAGGTGTGTACGAAGGATGAAGACATAAATGGGACATGTGGTTATACCAGGGGTCAGCAGACACTTCTCTAAAGGGCCAGATTATAAATATTTTAGGCTTGTGGGCATATGGTCTGTCACAGCCAGTCAGTTCTTCTACTGTAGCACAGACAATTCTTAAATTAATGGGTGTGGCTGTGTTCTAAGTTTATTGATGGGCACTGAGATTTGAATTTCATTTGATTTTTCATGTGTGACCAAATATTATTTTTCTTTTTCTTTTTAATTTTATTTATTTATTTATTCATTTACTTTTACCATCTGAAAATGTAAAAACCACTCTTGGCTGACAGGCAGTGCTGGATTTGACCCAAGGGATGGAGTTTTCTGACCTCTTGAGTTATAGTCAGGAAAGAAAGGATGGTGCTGTGAAGTGGTTTTCAAGCTTTTATAGCATGAAATTATTTATGAAATCCTACATATATCGTAGAGGAAAACATCACTGCTTTGGTTGGGAGAGGAAGACATAGAGGCTGAGAAGTAGCTCTTCTATTTCTCTGTTCCCTCCTACAGGTAAGACAACCTCTGCATCACCTCTGGCTATGGAAATCATGTTGACCCAGAAATCCCGAAACTGGCTTTTAGTCACTCTGCTGCTACTCTGAACACCTTACATGTGAAGGGTGCTCATTTAGTTCACTAATCCAATTAGTGGATGGAGGACTGCTGAACAAGCTGTGAGCCCTCGGACTGGTTTCTATAGCTGACTAGTTTCAGCTTCTTCTTTAAAAATCAAGTTGGAGTTGAAGGGGAAAGAATGGAATGATGTCCATGGTCTCTTCCAGCTTTGTCTTGATTCGAGGTTGTACACCCTCCAACACTGGAAAGGTCATGGCTCATTAAATTGGATGAATGTAAAGCATGGCCTTAGCGTCACTCAATTAATTGGTATTTTTCCCCTCAAACCCTTGCTCCTAGGTTGATTAAACATAATTGGAAGTCATATAAGAAGAAATGGTGGGTGTGATAATGGGAATGTATTGATACGGAATTATCTAAACTTTCTTTCTTATTCTACTAATTGAAAAAATGGAGTGTTCTCAACTGGAAGGTCAGTTTCTTGAAGTTAGCAATAAGCTTTTTATTTTTTTCCTTTTTCATTGTATACGATCCTGGGTACAGTAGGTATTCTTTTTAAAATATTACTGATGTTAATGCTAATAATGTTAGGTACTCCTCTGATCCCTTGCTAGTTCTGCTAAAGCTATACTAGCTTACTATCTCCAAATACACTAAACTCACTTTCCTCTATCTGGAAAAGCAGAGCCCTAAGTCTACATAGCTGTTAGTTTCTCTCCATTTAGGTCTCAGTTTTCATAGCATCCCCTCAGAAAGTTCTTCCCTAGACACTCTACCTAAATAGATCCACTTCCCTTCCCTATCACTATCTTATACAGTAGCCAGCACCCATCAAACCTGGCTTCCAGTACTCACATCTTTGTGTAGTCTCATCATTTATTGAACTAAGGTTGGTCTGTGTGACCCACTGCACACAGCAAAAGTGATGGTGTGTCTCCTCTAATATTGGTTGTAAATGACCGTGGTTTCCATCTTGGGTGTGTGATGTATCTTTTGGATCATTTGCTCTGGAGAAAGCCTGCTGTCATGTCTTGAGGATATTGATGCCTCCTATGAAAGTTCACATGGAGAGGAACTGAAGTTTCTGGCAACAACCAGCGAGGAACTGAGACCTGCTAACAACCATGTGTGTGAGCTCAAAACAGGATCCTTCCCCAGTTGATCTTGTAGATAAGGCTGCAGCCCCAGCCCACAGCTTGACTGCAACTTCATGAGGGAGATCTTGAGCTGGAATCATCTAGCTAAGCCATTTCCAGATTCCAGAGTTACAGAAACTATGAGATAATAAATGTTTACTGTCTTAAGCTAAGTTTGGGGGCACTAATTTACAATGATTTATTTTCTTTGCAATGCTTTTCATGATCTGATATTGCCTTATTGACTGATTAAGTAAAAGATGGAATGACAAACAAGTAATTTACAATACATGTTATAAGTACAGTGGAAAAATTATGTTTGAGGTAAGTATAGGCCAGCAGTTCTCAAAGTGTGATCTCTGGGCCAGCAATATCAGCATCACTGGGAATATAACAGAATGCAAAGTCTTGGGTCTCATACATAGACCTATAAACCAGTAACTTTGGGGATGGGGACCCAAAAGCTGAATTTTAACAAGTCTTTTAGATTGTTTTGATGCATACTAACATTTGAGAGTTACTGGGGTACCATTATAGAAGCATGAAGGAGGGCACCTATACTGGTCTTGGGCTCAAAATAAAAAGGGAGGACACCAGGAAGATATCCTGGAGGAGACACTAGAAATAGGTATGTAAAGATGATTTAACCTTGAGCCCCTGAGGTGAATGTAATAGCAGTAGAAGTATAAAAGTAGATAGAGAATTCTTCTTGTAAAAAAAAAAAAGTGATTTTATTCCTCAGTAATGGAAAATTTTCTTAGCAGAGATGACAACTGTGTAGGAGTTTTCCAAGAGAAGGAAATGACATGAGAATTCCAGGCAGAGAGGACTGAGTGAGAGAAAGCCTAGAGGTAAATGGCCTGCTGTGACTACATCGCAGCGTCGTTAGCTGTAGGTAGTAGCAAGTGGTGAAGCTGAAAATGTAGGCTGGAACCAAACTGCTCCAAGCTGAGCAGAGGATCTGGTAGGTGGACAACAAGATGAACATGGGTAGGATTTCTGAATTGCAACACTGTGAGCCCAGATGGTGGGATGGCATGCATCTCTGAAATGAAAGTAGCAAGGAAGCACCTGTAATGGGCCATCAAGGTGAGAGGAGGAAAGGTGGCTGTTCTCTTCCTCTTCATTGACTGCCCTGCCTAAGGCACTGGAACCTCCCTTTGTCTGCCCAGACAGTAGGCTCCTCCAGTCTTCAGGCAGGAACTGCTGGCAGGTTTAATCACAAAGGGCAAGTTGTTTTGGGGACTGAGCAAAACAAAGACATTCCTTTCCTTGTGGCTAGGAGGCAAATCATACTTCTCACACCAATACTGCTTTTGCCCTTCTGTCTCTCCCAGGCACTCTTTCCCTAACAGGATACCCTACCTGCCCCTCTGCCCCCATCATTGAACTAAAGTGGGATGCCATGCAGTTGCATGGTAGCTTGCCTTTTGAATGAGAGTCACAGGAACCATGTTGTGTCCAGAACAAGGAGGTCTGGGTAATCAACCACTGTATTTGCAGCTTAAGGTAATGGTGATGGCTTATAACTGATGAGGGAGCAGGAGGCTGGCTGAGGACAAAGCAAAAGCTGGCGCCTTGCACCCCCCCCCCCTTCATCCGCTCCCCTCCATAGGTGTAGCATTCCTCAGGCACCCCTGACTGCCATAAAATGATAAATAGTTAACTTGCTGAGATCACAATCCTACAAGACAGGAGTCTCCCCTGGTTTGCAAATATCCTTGAGATTTACAAACAAAGAAGTTACCTTATCAATAGCCCAAATTCCAAAGACACAGAACTCAGTTTCTCAAGCCTAATGTCATCCTCCCCTCCATAAAAACGGAAGGAGGCGGAGGTAGAAGGAAAAGCAAATAAAGTTAGATTTATTCTAAACCTAAATCTCATTAACAAGGATGTTTGATGGCAGGAATGTAACATTCCACCAGGAGACTCTCAATTGTCTTTACTTAATAGTAACTAAGCCTTCAATATCCTGGTAGTATTCTTTGCCCCAATAACCCTTTGTCCTCACCTACCCAACTCCTGCGTATATAACCAACCACCCCTCACCACCCCTCACAACCCGGGGCGGCCGCATCTCTGCCTGCCCACGGGCCCTGTCCCCGTGCTTTAATAAACCACCATTTTGCACCAAAGATGTCTCAAGAATTCTTTCTTGGTCATTGGCTCCGGACCTCAGCCCACCAAACCTCACCTAGGTTCTAGAACTTCATCATATGGCGCCCGAACGTGGGGCTGTGAGTCTTTACATTTGGACTCTGAGCTTCGGTGCAAAATTGGTGAGTACTTTCTTTCCGTTTACTCTGATTTCAGGGGCTTTTTCAAGGAGTATGGTCTTATTGGAACACTTGCATGTCAATTGCTCAGGCTGTAATCCTCTAGCCCGTGGCTACTCTATGGGGAGGAGAGCGTCTGCCTTTTGGCTGTAAGCTAGTACCCTGGCCGGAATGGCAATAAGACCCAGAAACTTGATGGCCTCACTTTATTCCTGTTCTTATAGAAAGTTGTCTCTCTTGGGCATGGGACAGCCACCTAAGTCACCAGGACGGCTGCCAATCTTAAGACTCCCGTGTGAGGTTTCCTCCTGAATGATCTAATGTGATCCCCTCCACATGCCCGGTCTAGCCACTTCTGGCCGCGGGACCTCCACTGGGAGCCGGCCGAAACCAGTACCCGATTGAATTAAAACGCAACCGGGGACCGTTTCCTAGGGAAGTTGGCTGTACGGACCACATGTGTTGGAATGTCGCTTAGACCATGATGGATTTCAGTCTTTACTGTTTCTCGTCAGTGTCTTCTGCAAACCGCCTAAAGCTGTGAAATTGAGTAATTTCCCCTTGCCAAAACTTCTCTAGCACTTCCATGGGTTAATATGGCAAAACAGTATGCAGTCTTCAGGACATACGATGGCATGGCACAAGCATTTTAGTCCATTCACCAGGCACCCATCAGTAGCCTAGGATGCGATGGGGAAGTGGAGGGATGCCGGCACCCCTCCAGGGCCTTTTATGGCAGGAATGTCTTCCCAGGGAAGGCAGGATGGTGATCAATAGCGATATCTTGAGGGACGCCTCTGGTCGCTTTTGACACACAAGAACCTCTGACATATCCTGCGTGGGACGCTACCCAGGAGTCAGGGGGGATTTGGTAATGGACCTTCTTTACTTTTCTGGAAGCATGGCCTCAGTAGGCTTCCTCAGTTCCCAAGGACTCTACCTTGGGGTGCCTTTTAACCCACTGGAAATAATTTGGATTGCAAAACTTAGGAAAGGACTGAGCTCCTGTAACACTGCATGGCCTCAGTGGGATCTATTAGATCTCTGCAGGAAACAGGGCAAATGGACCTAGGATACCTTCACTGCTCATACCTAGGCCTTTATTGCTCTATACCAGGACCCCAGACTAAGGGGCTTTTGCGGAATGTGTTTGCCCAAATGAGTCAGCTAGTAAACGTTCTCCTGACATATTGGATGGTAATTACGTAAATAAGCCTTCTTCTAGTAAACCCAGGTTGCTGGGCTATCCCTAGCAAAGGGGATTCTGGCTTTATTTCTCTCTGTTACTCCTAATAGATGTGGGGGCTTCTCCCTCACTCACTTCCCGTGTTAATGGCTATAACTGGAGCCAACTGGGGTTGGTCTAACTCGAGACAGAGACCATAAGGAATATTCCCAAGCAGCTGCCGAAACTCTCTTTGTTTCGGGGAAGTTTCCCTGTGTTCTCTGGCCTGACTTGGACTGCCTAACCCCTCCCCCCTTGCTGGTGGGAAAGCATGGCGTCTGCTCCTCTGTTGGGGCTTATGAGCTCTAAAACTGGGAATCTTTTCTCTGCCTCCTGGCAGCACTTTGTTTCTTCTGTTTCCCCCTTACGTGTTTCTGTACCAACGCGCGTGCAGCCTGCATGACTAGCTTCTAGATCATGCACCACGGCTCCTTCTCTCTCCACTGTAAAGGAGCAAGAAAAGCACCCCTGGACCTAACACTCCCCACTCCAGATCTTCCCACGCATGTCTCAGGTAAACATTCAAAGTGGAGTGGGCCCAGGTGGAACGTAAATCAGTATTGGAACTAAGTTAAGTTTGTTGGTTTAATTAAGATAGATGCATCTTTGAAGTTAACAGCAGTAAATGTGAAGCTTTATTCTATCAAAGTTTACTGAAGGTTAAATAAGCTTGTGTTATTAAAATTTGTTAGCAAAGAAATGACTAAACTGATGGTTAATTGTCTGTCTCAAAGTTCTAATGGGTAATTGCTGAAGTAGCTTTCAAAGTCTTTGGTAACCTGAAAGTTTTAAAGTTTTGCTTGGATGACAAATGGAATTAAATTGTGGACACCTAGGTCTTAACCAAACAGGATAAAATGCTAAGTCGTTAATTACTGAATGTAGGTTTGTGCTTTTGACTTCTTACTGCAAAGAAACTAAGAGTATTTAAATCTGTTGGTAAACTTGTTTGCCACTTAACTGATTCATAAATTGCCACCTGAAGAATTCTGTTGTAACAGTTCACAATTGGTTAATAACTAAAGGTGTTTCTAAGAATACGAAGTTCTGCTTAGTGTAACTAAGACTGATGGAAATAAAGGGAAACTCTGTATGTAGGAAAGTAGGAGATATGTAAGAAAGATTTAAGGAATGGGAATACATTTTGTTTAAGGTAAAGGAAGGTAATTTTGTCCTAAATGAGATAGTTGTTTAGAAGGAAATGGCTTGGGACAAAACCTGAATGCAAAGGAAAGTTGTAGAAGGTTTGTGAAGGGAAATCTTCAGAAAAGGAATTTTAGCTATGGTCAAGAATGGATTAAGATTGAAATGAATGGGTTTTAAAGGTACATTGGTACAAGACTGAAATTCTCTGTTCAAAAGGACAATGTTTTCTTAGATCAATTGATCTGTTAAGAAAATGTAAATGGTTTTCTCTTTGCCTGCCCAGAAAAACGAGTTTCTATGTTTTATCAGGTGTTTAACATCCCTAATTATATTTAGGCATGTGCTTCAAAACTTTCTAAGATCTTAGCAAATGTTGACAAAATTTAAATTGTAAATCTCTTTAACTCAGGCTTTTCCTTGGTATGTGAAGTTGCTCATGAAGTACTACTGAACCAATGATAAACCTTGGATTACATTTGGGAAAATACTATAACTATTCTAGAGATTCTATGCACTTCTTAAAGTTTTAATGTTTTGAGAGATCATTGCTTGATACTGTAATTATGGAAATGTTATGTATCACAGAAATAACCTGATTTCCTTGCAGCTAAATTGTAAACTCCCATGTCTCTTTAGCTCTAACCATATCCATTCTGAGTTTTTGTAATTTATAATTGTTTTAATTCTCTTGTAAAATGAGTTTTATCTTCAAGGATATTCCTATAAAGGACTTTCAGGACAAATACAGATATTTGATATGCTTGAAAATCCTAAAACTGAAATGGGTAAGAATTTCCAGAACTGACTAAAGCCGCATTCACCAGAATTAGTAACATGGGACTAAATGAACTAAAAGATTATAGTGTTGTGTCTGTTAATGTTTTGTCTTACTTTAAACATTGCTGGTTCTCTCTACTGTTTGCTCTTATAGACTAGGGATACTCCCTCCTAGTTATCTGTAACTTATAGAGATGTAAAAGTGCTCATTTGTAAAAGTGCTCAAAGCATTCACCTTTTCTCTTTATCTAAACCCTCTGAAACCAAAAGGTCTCAGTAAGTGTTCTTTCTTCCATGGCAATCAGTCATTTGCATAAGTTCAATAAGAATCTGTTCTCCTTGTAACAGGAAAGAATTGGAAACACGGGTTATTTTACCAAGGCTTTGACTGGGATGTCATATTTGAAAAGACTCAGATATGACCAGACAGTTTAAAGGAACTAAGGTTGACTTTATGAAACCTGGAGCCATAAAGCCCCTTGGGACTGTTGGCCTGATGCCTTGCTTACAGAGTTCCCAGCAGCCTCACCAGGTGAGTAAAGAATGTCACTCCTTGGTAGGTGCAGTCTTGGGAAGAGGAATTCGCCCAAAGGTATTGCAGGCATGCCTCATGGCAAGTACAGGGCTTGGCTTCTGGCCCGGAGAGGCTACTAAAAGTTCAACCTAGAGATTCCTTATACAAAGTCCCAGCAAAGCAGATTCTAAAAGATCTATTTGATCACACTCACTGTTCTTGCTGAGCTTATGTAAATAATGGGCCAAGTTTGTTAAAACTGGACCTGTGTCACAAGTGAATTAGTCCTGATTTGGCTATCACTGGAAATGAGGGTTACTTTAGAGAGAAAAATTATGTTTTGGTAACACACCTTTATGGATATTAAATTCTAGATTTGATTGTCTTTAAATGTTTGTTTACCTAAGCTAAACAATTTGAGGTAAACTTCAGAGAAGTTGCACAATAGCTTCTTTAGTCGATCTTACTGTTTTGTGGGGATATTAGCAGACCCCACGGCACATGATTAAACAACTGGAATAATGAAATTGCCTAAAAGCCAACCTATCGTACTCCATAGGATTAACTATGCACTTGTGGAGATAATGGATGACCCCACTTTCTTTATGAGTGGATTGAATGATCCATGGGGGACTCCCCTTATCTCTTGACAAGTTTTCTCTCACTTGCCAATGATCCTCTGTAATCAGGATATTGTTAAGGCTGGACCACTCAAAGGTCTTCTTATTGGTTTCATCCCTTAGTTATATTTATCCTAGAGGCCACCTCTGTTGAGGTGCAATTGCAAACAGATGCTTTAGCTAAGCATGGAACAGCCCTCCTATAAAAGAGCCTCAAAGCTCACTATGGGACAGTCCTTGACTGTAATGATGTCACATCAGGTCCAGATTTGTCTTAGAAGTCAAAGACCACCAATGGATGATGGAGGCCCACTTATTAAATACTGGGCTACACTAACAGATAAGCCAGAAATAATACTTAAAACTTGTCAAACTTTAAACCTAGTTACCTGTATGCCTGAACCTGACCACTGTACTTCTTTCTCTATAGAGCAAAAAAGAATAAGATAAGCTAGGTGTGCCATAGTGCTCACTAGCACTTTGCAATTGCCAAAGTCTAAGAATTAACATTTATACTGACTCCAAATATGCTTTCCTGGTACTACATGCCCATGGAGCTATTTGGAAGGAAAGGGGATTGCTATCAAGCCATAAGTCCCCAATCAAATATGGGCCTAAGTTCCAAAACCCTCCTTATCGCTATACTAAGGATGGTGTATATCAAATCTAGGATACATATATGTGTTTCATACCCACACCCATTGGACAGCTCACTCAAAAGGCAGCTTTATGCTGGGAACAAAGGAATCATACGAGTGGTACTTGGGCAAATAACACACGATGTCTAGGATGGCTCACTAGAAATGTGTTCCCAAGTAATAGTACTCCAGGCTACTGACTGGTTTGCTACTGACTGGGCAAGGTGACCTGGCATCAGATGGCCAGCTCCAAACGGAACCCACTGGATATGTGGAACCAACCTGTGGCCCTGGCTTCCTCCAGGGTGGATAGGTCGCTGTACTTTAGGATTTGCCTGGATCCATGGGCGCATTACTAAAAACATTACAACTCCAGCTAATCTCCCCAACTTGAAACAAAGGTGGACACGATCTGTTTTTAAATGGTATGATCACTTAGCATCCATCTTTGTTCCATCTGCGGGACTAGAAGATGTCATGTGGCATGTAGAAGCCCTTAATAAATATACTACAAAGGCACTCAATGACTCACTGAACAGCATCTCCCTACTTAATACTGAAGTGTCACAAATACGCCAGGCAGTCCTACAGAATAGGATGGCCTTAGATGTCCTGACAGCAGCACAGGGTGGCACATGTGCAATTATCAAGACAGAATGTTGTGTGTACATTCCAGACTATCACAAGAATGTCACAGGACTAATAAAAGATATGAATACCCAGATTAAGGCCCTACAAGATCCTCCCCTCTCTCTCAGCGAATGGTTAAGTTCCTGGTTTGAAGGAGGGCTATGGCCGAATCTCCTTTTCGGGCTTCTTATTCTTATCGCCTTATTAACCTTAATATGTTGCTTTGTTCCATGTTTCTCTACTTGGTGCCGAGACTCCATTGCTACAATGACTACACCACGGCAGACGATCCTTGTCGCACGCGAGGACGCCTCCCCACTGTCAGCGCTGGATTCAGCTGCCTCCACCTTTCGTAACTCCCTTATATGTTCCTACCCTGACCAATATTGACCCGAGCAGGTAGGGACAGCTCTACGCCCCTATTCAGCACGAAGAAGCTACAGAAGATGAGACCTTCCACCTTCAACCACCTTAAAGATTTAAGGGTCAAAATTGTTCAGGGGGGAATGATGAGGGAGCAGGAGGCTGGCTGAGGACAAAGCAAAAGCTGGCGCCTTGCACCCCCCCCCCTTCATCCGCTCCCCTCCATAGGTGTAGCATTCCTCAGGCACCCCTGACTGCCATAAAATGATAAATAGTTAACTTGCTGAGATCACAATCCTACAAGACAGGAGTCTCCCCTGGTTTGCAAATATCCTTGAGATTTACAAACAAAGAAGTTACCTTATCAATAGCCCAAATTCCAAAGACACAGAACTCAGTTTCTCAAGCCTAATGTCATCCTCCCCTCCATAAAAACGGAAGGAGGCGGAGGTAGAAGGAAAAGCAAATAAAGTTAGATTTATTCTAAACCTAAATCTCATTAACAAGGATGTTTGATGGCAGGAATGTAACATTCCACCAGGAGACTCTCAATTGTCTTTACTTAATAGTAACTAAGCCTTCAATATCCTGGTAGTATTCTTTGCCCCAATAACCCTTTGTCCTCACCTACCCAACTCCTGCGTATATAACCAACCACCCCTCACAACCCGGGGCGGCCGCATCTCTGCCTGCCCACGGGCCCTGTCCCCGTGCTTTAATAAACCACCATTTTGCACCAAAGATGTCTCAAGAATTCTTTCTTGGTCATCGGCTCCGGACCTCAGCCCACCAAACCTCACCTAGGTTCTAGAACTTCATCATAACTAGGCTAGTTTATTCCACAGTGATTTGTCCTTCACACGTACGTCCACAGCACATACGTCCACATGGTTATGTTCTTTGGGAGGTCCACTGACACTTTGTGTGTTGCAGGACTAAGTCACATACTTTCCCTGAACATTTATTGAAAGAATGTTGAAGTGACAATAAGTGAGTCAATGACTATGTGAATGCTGTGGTAAAAAGAATCTGGGCTCCATGGGTTTGAATTTCAGTTCCCTCCCTTATTGAGGTCACATGGGGCAAGTTATTTTGCTTTCAGAATGTTTATTTCCTTATCTGTAAAATGGGGCTCTTATTTAAGTTGAAAGTTTGAAAGATGTTTCTAAAGACGAAAGGAAATCAGATATATAAATGTTCCTAACGTGAAGCTTAGTTCTTAGTGGCCACTTCCAAAATGGTGAGTTCCCTACAGATGAATGGTATTCAACCTTGGCTTCACATTAGAATCATCAGAAAGCTTTTAAATTGACTGACGACAGAATCCCACCATAGACCAATTGAATCAGAATGTCTGAGAGTGGAACCCTAGCATTTGGACTTTTTTATAAGCTCCTCATGGTGATGGATATACAAGAAGACTGAGCATCACTCCTATGGAAAATTGATTGGTAATCCTGGCTGCACATCAGAATCATTTCTGGAGCTTCTAAAATATACCAGTTCTGGGACCTCCTCCCAGAGAGTCTATTTTAATTGCTCTGGAGTGTGTGTGTGTGTGTGGAGGGGCGGTTTCCAGCATTTGATTTATTTAATTCAATTTATTTAAAAGCCCCCAAATGATTCTAATATACAGCTAGGATAGGAAAAGACTCACCTTCTTACTCATCTATTCACTTACCCTTCTGACTCATTTTATAACTATAAATTAGGAAGAACATTTTTGCAAATCAAAAGCAATTCTTTCTTCATTTAAGCTCTTAACACAGTATTTTCCCAAATAGTTTGTTCACATATATCATAGTTAGTTGTTTATAAATCTAACCCCTATTAAATGTGAAAGCTCCTTGAGGAAAGGGATATGATATTTGTCTTTTAAGGGTCTGGCACAATGCCTAGATGAGTAGGTGCACATTATTGTTTGTAGAGGATTAGTCTATGCACAGCCTCCTCAAAATATTATAGCTAGTCTTACCCACTTACATAACAGTGGTTGTAAAAATCTGAGCCTATTAGGATCAATTTTCTGAAAACATCAAGGAATCCATTAGGACAAGTGAATCATTTATATATGGGTATACACACCTTCCTCCCCTACCTCCCACCCCTTAAACTAAATAGGTCGGGTGACTTATTTTACACTTGAAAAAATTATATATGGTCTGGGAGTAGAGTTGACTTAAAATATAGTTTTATCCAGGGGTGCCTGGGTGGCTCAGTGGGTTAAGCCGCTGCCTTCGGCTCAGGTCATGATCTCGGGGTCCTGGGATCGAGTCCCACATCGGGTTCTCTGCTCAGCAGGGAGCCTGCTTCCCTCTCTCTCTCTGCCTGCCTCTCTGTCTCTCTGTGATCTCTCTGTGAAATAAATAAAATCTTAAAAAATATATATAGTTTTATCCAAAGACTCAAAAAATTATGACCCAGACATTCTCTTTCTTACATGTTCTCCCAGTAAAATTATTCTCAAATATTGCCCCCTCACCATAGCCAGATGGCTGCTGAGCAGCCAGATTTTATATTCTTTCAGTTTTAAATTAAGCAAATGAGCTAACGTCTCCCAGAAGTTTAAGCTAAAGACTGGTGATAACCCATTGGCTCCGATTGGATTGCATACCCAGCCTTGAATCTCTCCATAGGACCAGGAAAAGGAAACATGATTGGCTTAACTGATGTGGTGCTTCACCTAAGACACATGGGCTAAGACTGATGGGGACATGGTTTCCTCAAGAACAATGAGTGTGGTTATCTAAGGACAACTGGTTGCCTGGCAGTAAAAACAAAATCAAAAGTAGATATTTACAATAATCAAAATCTATTCCGTCGATTCACTTAAAAAAATTTTTAAATTAAAAATTTAATTTGTCAAAAAGTAAAAAAAAAATGCTTCATCATATGGATACATATTCTCATATGTAGTTTGCACCTTAATGTCAAAGGGAATTCAATATAAAAATTATCTGAACACATACACATTTCAAAACATTATGCCATTGTGAGATATTATTGTAGCTGTTGGCAAAGAATAGTATTATTTCCAGACCCTTCATTATCATTGCCTGGCTTTGAGGGGAGACAGACACTGTGTGACTCTAACTTACACATAGTAAATATGCAAGAAATAAATCCATCCTTTCCTCCATCCATCCTTCTATCCTTCCATTCATCTAACAATCATTAACATCCACCCATTTAACAAAAGTATGTGTTTTAAGTACTCAGCTTTCTGAGATAAATAAACCAAAGTTCTTTCCCCAAAGGATCTCTGAGTCTTGAGGGGTCAGACATTCGTGAATTATCCATAACAGAGCATGATAAATGCTTTGCTTGAGGGATGAGCAAAATGCTGTGAGAGCACAGATCAAGTGGAGGACTCAGTGAAGAGTGCAATAAAGCAATTTCACTCTCAGGAGAAGAGAAGCTGCATCAAAAAGTGTAGATGCTACTTTCTTGAGCTTCTTAAAACACCTCTCCAGTCCGTAGTTGACTGTCACAGGAAGAGCTTCCCCTTATCCCACTTGCTTTGACTTGCTTCCTCAAAGCCCAGCAACTTATGCAAAGTAGCACAAAGGAGGCACGTATTGAAAAATAAGAAAAAGCAACAAGCAACAAGAAATCTGTGCCTCAAGTGATCTCTGGCCAGGTCATGTAATATATATTGTATTCTAGGGGTGTATCGGGATACACCTGGACCACATATGCAGTAAAATGTCACAGGGGTAGGGATGCTTCTTTGTTGGTATACCACTCATGGTGTGACTTTAGAGGACAAGAAAAACTAACTCTTCAAATTCCAGTATCGACACTATACCTTGTCTTCAATGCTTTGATATATTCACATACCTATCTAGAAAAATGCAGTGCTTTAGCTGCTATCAGGCATCAGTCATTTCTGCCTCAATGTGGCTGAGGGGGCTGGTCAAAGGTGGGATTGGAAAGGGAAACATATTTGTATTCCATTCAATTAATCTTTATATGGTGCCTTCAGGATGATGAATGTTAGCTAGTATTTGAAGATGTAGAGATAGAAGAATAAGATAGAGGTGTGTTCTCAGGAATCCTTAGTCCAATGGGAGGAATAGCAGTAAACAGTCACTGCAGGATGGTAAATGACAAGCTTGGGGGGATGCAGCATCATTTCACACACTATGGGGCTGGCTTTCTGGAAATAACAGTGTGACTCGATCGTCTGCAGGTGATGACATCTTTCTAGAATATTGCTGAGGCTGAACCCAGGCTTCTAGCCCAAGCTAGTTCCAGTATTTGGTATGATCTGATATTTGTTTAAAAGAGTTTTAGGCTTTTACATGCTTAATTCTGGGAAATGCTTCTCTCAAAAATTATCTTAAAAATGACATTCAACAGGCATTAGACACAACTGAAGACTAGGAAGTTTAGACTGTTGAGGTTAAGATTTAGCAGACATCAGACATCAACACAAAGGACTTTCAAAGAGGATATCTGAGAACCAGTTTTTTTTTTTTTTTAAATATTTTATTTATTTATTTGACAGAGAGAGATCACAGGTAGGCAGAGAGGCAAGCAGAGAGAGAGGAGGAAGCAGGCTCCCTGCTGAGCAGAGAGCCCAATGCGGGACTCGATCCCAGGACCCTGAGATCATGACCTGAGCCGAAGGCAGCGGCTTAACCCACTGAGCCACCCAGGCGCCCAAGAGAACCAGTTTTTTTTAAAAGGTCCCCACCTCCCCCAAGTGGACTTTAGAATGACCAGGAGCAAATAGAGAGAGGGGAGTTTGTGAGGGAGATTTCTCTGGAGAGCCATTGAAAGGCTTTGAGTCCCTCTCAAAGGTGGTGGGTGTCTGTTCCTCACTTCAAACCAAATGTGATGGGGCTTCCCTGAGACCATTCATGGAGCCTGTAGTGTGTACCTAGAGGCTGTGAATTGAAAACTGACTCCCTCCATAGGACTCCAGCATGAAGGAGAATTGACTCCACTTCCCTGAACACAGTCAATTTGAGAGAAACAAAAGATGTCTCAGTGTCCCCTGGATCAGACGTGGGCTCACAGGAGAGAGAGTTGGCCTCAAGCTCTTTGCCACCTACTCATGGGGCTACCACAGTGTATGTTCGTGGAGTGAGAGCAAGTGTAGAGCACGATCCATATACTTGGATGGATCTAGGTTCCATAGAACTGAGGTTACAGTTGGTGGGCTCAGCTAAGGCTTTTAGCTCAATTTGGGGCTGGCCTTCTGAAAAGTATAGAGTTCATAAGACTTGTCTATTGGGTCCACAGACAGCAGAGCTATTTTACAATAGTACTGGCTAAGTAAGGACTTTCTGACTCCTCTTACCTCTCTTTCTTCCCTTTTCCACCCTCATCTGAAAGGCAGCAAAGATAAAAAATAACCGCCATCCAGGAGGGAAACGGGCAAACAAGAAAGTGAGAAGGAACTCTTCTCTGAGGAAGGCTACCTGACTGTCATAGGCTTTAGCTTTTGGGGTGGACCAGGTGGAAGGGGAGTCTTCTTATGGATAATAATTTTGATTACTGTATTGGGCTGGATATTTTAATTTCTGAATGGAGACTGTCCATTTGGGATTTATAATAATGATCTCACCATGGGATGATCTGAATTTTTCCTCAGTAGCAGAGTAAGGCTTATTATCCCTACTGAGTGAGTTTAAGAGGACAGTTGGGGGTTTAAAAAAAAAAGACGAAAAACACACACAAAACCCCCCAAACTAATTTCATGACTAAATCCTATGAGTTCTGCATGTTCAGTGTTCTCATTACACATGTGTCCTCATCCATTAAAAGAGGACCCATAAGAGAGGAACTAAAGCTGTACTGGGAACACCCACTAGAACGCCCATGTGTAATGAACAGTGGGTGGGAATCCATCTGGACTAAATTAGCTGAAGTGTGGGTTTGGGCATGGGAGCAGGAAGTGATTCTGAGAGCTGTCTCATGAAGCAGCTGTCCAGAGGAGGAACTCTTTGGGTTACCCTGTTTATCTCAACTGCATTAAAAGCCAGAGTAGGTCTTTCCTGCCTCAAGGGTTTTCTCTGACAAGAGGAGATTCATAATTCATGCCACTGGCTCTCATCCGGCTTGTCACGCATTGTGATGGACACAGATTCCCTTCTTCAGAATTTGTGTGTGCCACAATATGCAGAAAGGGGAGGCTGCTGTCCTTAGGGTAGCAATTCTCAAACTTGGGGGTTCATCAAAATCATCTAGGGATCTTGTTACAGTAGAGTCTGACACTTTCCCCCCCAAATATAATTTTGTTTTAGGAAGTCCTGGGTGAGGCCTTTGGAATCTGCATTAATAATGAAATTTAGGCGTTTCTGAACCAGGTGTCCCTAATATCATACTTTAAAAAATACTGCTCTGGAGTTCATATTCTGAAGTTAGGGCGCTGGCTGCATCCCACCAGACCTGACCAATGTACGTGCACACAGGCATCTGCATTGTATACTCTGTTCCCTGTCTTGTGATTCCTGGCTCCAGTAAATTCTCACAAAACTGTGTGAGGTGATTCTTACCATTTCTCCTGTTTTACAGATGAGGAAAATGAGGCGCAACAAAGTTAAACACTTGCTCAATGTCATGCAACTAGAAAGTCACTGAAAAAATGATTGTAATTGATTAGCGATTAGTCCTCTGCTAATGTTTGAACCCTTAACCATGGTGCAAAGTTGCCTCTTGCTTTTTGCAACCCATCACTTGGTGTTATTCTGTGGAAGTGTTCCAAGCAAGTCACAGTTCTTAACTCTTTCAAATGGCCTCTCTTGTCTCTGACTCCCTGGTGACCAAGGGAGCAGTGAGGCTTCACCTTCCTGAAAGTCATTCCAGGAAGAGAAGTGGGGATAAGGACAAGTTTTGTTCAAGGCTGTGCACACTCCACAGCCCAATTGTGGGAGAGGTTTTCTCCAACAAAAGAAAAAGCAGCTCTACCAAGAAGAAAGCTTAGTAACGCATCTCAGCACACCTGGAATCTGATGAAAAGGAAGGGTTATACTAATGACTCATGGCTCTGCAAATACTGAAAGGCTTTCTCAAGACAGAGGAAATCATATTCAATAATAATGTGTATTATTATTATTACTGTACCTAATTTCTATAGGGAGCAGAGCTGTGCAGTCCTTTCTTAAGGGGAAGCTTATAAATATTTTAGTCTTTAAGGACTACATGATCTGTTCTAGCCACTCAGCTCAGCTGTCATAATATGAAAACAACCATAGATAATACATAAAGGAATGCATGAGGCTGTAAACTTTATGTACAAAAACAGGTTGTCATAGTTTACTGTTCCTGGTATAGAGCATTAGTGTTTATAGCATGCTTTCCAGTCCCTTACCCTGTTGCTTCTAGAAGAATAGGATTCCTAGGGAAGTGAACGACCCACTTGAGGTCACAAGCAATCTGGTGACACGACTGTAAATTGTGCCCACGTGTGCTGCTTCCATGTCTAGTTCTGCAACTACAATCCCAGCCACCACAGGAGATGGTGTTGCAAAGATTTGTAAAATGTTTTCCTGCATATGGTAGCCATCATGAGAGATATGGGGTGACTTTACTGTTTAGAATCTTTAATGAGCTAGAATGCCTAATTTTCCTTCTTGGCTAGAAATTTAGTATTTACTGCAGTGAACAATTATACTACTGAGAGTATTAAGGCCAGGGCCCAGAATCATATCTTTTTTTTTTTCATTTGCATCTCAAGAATCTAAACCAAGGATCTCAAACTGGAAATCCTACAAGGACAGAGAAAGCTAACACTAACAGATGAAATCTCAGAGTAGTAGGACCAAAGTCAAACTTGGGGGCACATAGTCTGTTTCTAAGAGGCAGTGGCTACCCAAGTCGAGAAAGACATTGTCTTGCAGAAATACTGTCCCAGTGCTGCCAAATACTGTTTTTTTCCAAGAGATGCCAGAAAGCTATATCTTAGTGTAAAATATCCTGATTTTAAATATTGGCCAACTGCTTCCAGTTGTAACAAAAGGATGGTGCAGATCAACTAAGTAGGACACGTAGAGCAAATGTGAAGACCACATTCTGCTTACAAATTGCTAGCTTTTGACCTCTAACCTTGCACATAGTAGGTACTCCACAGATGTTATCCAGAAGAATGGAATTTCCATTTTATAGATGGGGATATAGAATTCAGTGATTATAACATGGTTCAGCGCTCCTTCTGTTAAGTGAAATCCAGTTTCTAGGAGCTCCAGCAATTTCTCCTCCTCACCTCTCTCTTTCATTAGAAAGCTATTGACAAATGTTTTCTCAATCAATTACTGTAATCAGTCAGCTGCAACATTTACAGGTCAGGAGAACACATCAACACCTGTCAGGAGGCCAGACAATCATGATTCCCATTTGTCAAATGTGCCATCTCCTTCATTCCATATGCAACTCCATCCGCAAGTGCAGAACCTCACAAATAAAGGGCTGTCGGGAGGCCCTTTAAGAAAACAGAGAGAAGAAACGAGATCATGGTAGAAGTGGACCCAATTGAACGCCTCATGGTTACCCCACCAACTCAAAACCATGCCCTGTAATGGAATAATTAAAATAGGCATCAAGATAACAGGAGCAATGAAGCTGCCTTTGACAGAGAAGGATAATAGTCAGTATGGGAGGCCTTTATTTATTTGTAATCCTAAATTTTGTGTTCTCCTAATACTTCCCAGGCTGGTATGCACCAGTTTTGTTTTATGGAGCACCCATGGCAGGGGAGGGGTGGGGAGAATGGAGGTCTGCCTGTTCATCTATTTCACATACTGAAGGAGCCTTCAGTCTGGATTCATCCAGGAGTGACAGAATTCCTAGGGAAACCATATGGTGATTATTAAACATTTATATAATGCCATCTGTATACTCCATGCCTCATGAATCATAAATGAGACGAGCACCCTTCTCAGCAAGCTGAGGATTTCTGTAAAAACGAAGCAGAGAAAACGGAAGGCGGGCCAGTGAACAGGGGCCTGTTGAACAGAAGTGATGGGACTCCAGGGGAGATCTGAAGATACTGGGAGGGGAGCGGCTTTAGGTTTAGTGGGAGCCAGGAAACAGGCCAGCAGGTCAATAATGGTAATGCTCAGAATAAGAGTAACAAATTTGATTGTTTGAGCACTTTCTGTGGGCTGGGTAGGAAGTTGAGTGCGTTCCAGCCACAGTTTTACTTAACGCTCATGACTACTATATAAGGTAGGGATTATTACCACTTCACCCCATGCATGCTCACCACATGAGCTCAGTTCGGAGCTCAGTACCTGATATACCCAATTCCAAAATCTAGAGATAGAATCTGGGTCCAGATCTGAGGGCTCTAGGTAGTCTCCGGTGAGCGATGAGGGTCATGAAGACTCATTATACTTCTTTCTTCCTTTTGCTGCAAGCTGGCTTTGGTATTAGGCTTTGGAAACCAACATGAGAGATAGCTCTTGCTTTGGTGTTGCTACTTTCCTGAAGCTTGTTCATTTTTTTCTCCCTTAATGGCAGGTGATTGATTGCCTTACAGTATAATGAAATATTGGTAATGATAATTATAAAAATAATAATGACAAGTACTTTTGAATGTGTGTTAACCATGTGCCAGGAATTGTGGTACTGTTTATATGTTATCTTCTCTAATCTCCCTGAAAACTATGTGTAGTGGGGGTAATTATCTCCATTTTATTCTAGGGAAAATTGGAAGGCAGAGAGAATAAGCAGCTTGTCGAAGGTTTTGAAGTTATTGTTGCTCCAGTCTAAATGTTGCACTATAATTGTCAGTGAAAAAAGGGGAGTTAGTCATGAAATGCACCATCCTTTCAATGTAAAGATTCCAGAGGGGGCAAAGAATAAGTGTCAGATCACAAGGTAAGGAGAGGCAGAGGTCACACTGGACCCAGACTCAATGGACTCCTCTCCAAGTACCTTTCCCCCTATTTCTTTGTTTTTCTTATCAGCTTCTGGAAGCTGCCTCAAAGCAGAGGGCAAGAACAGTCTTACCACTTAAGCAAACAAACAAAAAACCACAAAGAACCCAGAATGACATTTGTATTAAGACATTGGAAACCATCTGATTCAAAATAGTTGATCTAGGTTTAAAAACCAGTGAGATTATCCTTACAACTGAACTGACACAGGCTGGCAGTCATCATTAAGATGGTCAAATAAATGGACAGAAAGGAACAATAACCGTTGATTCAGTGTTAGCAGATACACACAGATCCGGATATGGCTCACTCTGCATTTTTTCAAGGAAGAAAGCCATCAGTCCTGGAGATTTCCCCACCCAACATGAGGATCTCTAATTTATTACATACATATCTTAGGCTAGATTTTTAGAGCAATATGATTTTTTATTTATAGGGGAATTTAAATATGGCATTTTTCAAAGTGTAAACTTCAGATCTAGCCTATCAGCTAGAGTCATAAATCACAGCTGTTTCATTTCCAAATCATTAGGGAGACTGAAAGCTTAAAGTATTTAATTTATCCAAACCACATGGGGTAGTTTATCATTGTGCATGATGTACCATTTTTTTTATTTCATTGCTGACTAGTAAAATTTTGAACAAATCATGCTGAGTTTTGAGGATGAATGAAGGCAATGCAAATCTTTTAAATCTCCAAGAAGTAGGTAACATGAGAATCCCTGTGAAAATTTGCAGAAATGGAAGTTTATATAATACTTAAAGTATCTCCTTGATGTGACAAGGTAGCTCATATTAGAACCTATTTTGCATGGAATAGGTTGAATTTTTTTTTTTTTTTTTTTTTTTTTTTTTTTTGAGAGAAAAATGTGGTGGGCTGATAGATTTGGATGACATGACTGAATAAGATAGACACAAAATGTTCTAGTCCCTTCTTGGTCAGAAAAGACATTTTCCCTCCAGTTATAATCTCTCTTGATAAATAACATGAATCCTACTGCACCTCCTTAAAACTTATCTTGGTATCAACAGGAAAATGTCTCAAATTCTTTGATGAGTATTTTTTTTTTTAAATTGACTTAGAATTTCATGTAGCCTTTAGTCAAGGACTGGAGCAGTTAGGTTACTTACCTCTTTTTAAGCTTAAGTGGTATGCATTCGTTAAGATGACAAAGATTTAATATGTTAACAATGCTAAAAGTTGGGATTTGAGCCTAGATCTATTTTGACTCCAAAGCCCCCAAGGTGAAGCAATCTTGGTGGTACTCAGTGCTTTTCCTTTCAGAGAAAAACAGACAGCTCTAGGCAGGAGTAAGCTGACATGAATATGATTTTCTTCTTAGTCTAAAATGGGTTATTGTGTCTCCCAAGTGTGACTCCACATTTACACATCGCTTTTCCTTTTGCATTGAAGCTTTCATTTATATCTGCATTCCCATATTCGTTGCAGCATTATTCATAATAACCAAGATAAGGAAACAACCCAAGTGTCCCTGACAGAAGGGTAGATAAAGAAAATATGGTGTCTACATACAAAGGAATATTATTCAGCTTTAAAGTAAAAGTAAATTCTCTATTTGGGATGACATGGATGAACCTGGAAGACAATATGCTACATGAAATAAGCCAGCCACAGGAGGACAAACACTGCATGATTCCACTTATAGGAAGGATATATAGCAGTCGAATTTATGGAACCAGAGAATGTGATAGTGTTTCCATAGCCTGAGGAAAGGTGGAGATGGAGAGATATTATTCAATGAATATAATGTTTCAGTTCTGCTAAATGGACAAGGTCTAGAGATCTGCTATACAGCATAATGTCTATAGTTAACAAGACCATACTGCCTATGTTAAAATTTGTTCAGGGAGTAGATCTCAAGTTTAGTACTCTCGCCACAAGAAAACAAAACATGCACACATAAACAGCGACAACAAAGGGACATCAGGAAAGTGGGAGGTATGGGATATGTCTATTACCCTGATCGTGGTGATGGTATCATGGGTGTCTGCATATATTCAAATTCATCAAATTATAAACACTAAATATGTACAGTTTTTGTGTATCAATTATTCCTTAATAAAGAATTGGTGTTATGCTAGGTGATGGGCATTCCATATTAGTCTAATCTGTGTAAAAATTCAAATTTGGTGTGGACTGGAACTGAAGTTATTTCCCAGATTCACCCTATAACTTTAGGTGACTCTAAAACCTTTACATGCAAAATATCTCACCAATCTATATCATTTGTTTTTTAAATTTTTTAAAAGCTTAAACATTCATCTGCTTTTTCATCTTTTTTTTTAAAGATTTATTTATTATTTGAAAGAGAGAGAGAGAACACGTGAGCAGGGGGCAGACAGTGGAAGAGGGAAAGAGAAAATCCTAGACTCCCTGCTGAGTGTGGAGCCCAATGCCAAGCTTGATTCCATGACCCTGATATCATGACTTTACGTGAAATCAAGAGTCAAACATTTAACTGACTGAGCCACCCTGGTGTCCCTCCATCACCTTTTAAATTGTGGAAGTCATGAATCATTTCTGAGCCTCCATTTTCTTAGCTGTAAGATGGAGACAATAATGCCTTCCCTTCTAAACTGGGAAGATCACAGGAGGTAGGGTAATGTAAAATACAAGCAATAACAATAGGACTAATTATTGAGCTTAAAGTTAATGGTTAACCTTAATTGAGCACTTAGCATGATCTACGCAATCCATGTTTTTCATTTTACATAATCTTCAGTAGAGCCTAAACAGAGAGGTATTATGATTTTTAAAGCAAGTATATGGAGACTTAAGAGAGATTAAGAACTTGCCCAAGATCATGGACTACTGTACATTAACATCACATAAAGCTTTATGACTTTGCAGTGCAGCCTGAGACAATCCTGAAGACTAGAAGACTGGAATCATCACACCCGGCTTTGGAACAGGTTGGGGGATGTTCAGGTGCCCTTTATAAACAAAATGAGCAGCTTTGGAACAGGTTGGGGGATGTTCATGTGTCTGTGAGATACTTTAAACTTGGCTATATGTTCCCATATCTCAAATCTGTCACATCTTATTGAAAATGTTTTAAAAGGGCCACATGCATCACCCAACATTTTGCCTCCTCAAGGAAAGGAGAGCGCTCATATTTAATAGGCATCTTTCATGGTCAAGGCTACACTAAAAACTTTCTCATTTCACCTTTTTAACAATGGTGTATAGTAGGTGTTATGTCTACATTCATAGGTCTGAAAGGGGAAGTGCAAAGAAATTTTTATTTACTTATTCTCTGCCTTGATTTGCCAAGATTCATGTCTCAGTGTATGACAATAAAATTGTAAGAAAAGAGACCAAACAAGATAGAATTTGAAAACTCTCCTGTAGGAATGTCCCCCAATATTCTAGGAGAAATAGAGAAGAATACGCAAGAATATGAAGTTGCCTAGGATGCCTGCCTACCTGGCATGGGGCTATTGTTAGGCAGATGGAGGAAAAATGCAAGTAACACTGATTTTCTGTTGGGATTGTTATGTTTCAAAACAGTTTTACATATATGATTCTATTCAGATCTACCCTTCCTCCACACACTCCTTCATTGCCCTACTCTAACCCTCATTATCTATCACTGAAGTTCCATTCACAGCTCAACTTCTGTTCTCCTTTGGGGGTGAGAGTGAGTAGTCTTCAGGAAGGCAAATCTGACCATGTCATTCTCTGACCAAATTCTTTTGATTACTTCTGATTAACTTTAGAAGAATAAGAGTTCAATGACTCCCTCCCCCTTTCTGCCTCAAGCCTGCACAGTCCTATCAGCACACACCTGGTGCAGTCCCTACTTTGCTGAGCTCTTTGCCTTTTTCTGTCATTCTAAGCACTCTTTTGGGCTCTTGATGTTTCCTTTGCCTCTGTGTGCCCTTGTCCTCTTATTCCCATTAAATCCTATTCTTCTTTCAAGGAGCAGCGCTGTTGTCAGCTGGCAAGATTCTTCCAGGTGGAACCAGTCTCTGTCCCCCCTATTTCCTTTACATTTTGTTGACAGTACTACTTGCATTGTAACTTGTAATATGGTTTTTACTTGTTTACAGAGACTGAGGTTGGCATGTGTTTGTCTAGCTCCTTGGGATCCCTGGGGTCAGGAACTCTCTCTTTTTCATCAGTATGTCTGTAGTGCCTAGCACAGTGCTTGCTCCCTGGGAAAGGCATGACACATTTGTGGAAGTAAACATGGATTCACTTTCTTGGTAGAAAAATAGAAACCACTCTAGTTATTTTAACAGATGGAATTTAATATAGTGAATTGGTTAAATAAATGTGAGAGAATTGCAAAGGCAAGAAGAAACAAATACCAGTGAATAACTGCAGGAAGCGGTTATTAACCCTGGGTGTGGAGTAACAAAAAGGAAAAGTTGAGATAATCAGATATAGACAGTTTGGAAGAGGAGGGGAGAGGGTACTGCCCAGCTGGCACTGATGCTTCTGCAGAGCATGATGAGGCCTCAGTCTCCTTGTGTGAAAATGAAATATGGATGAATAACCCATTCCCAATGGAATTGTTTTGAAGATTAAATGGGAAACCGATGCAAGAGGGTTTAGCACTGTGCCTGGCACATCCTTTAAGAAAATAAACTGTTATTAGCCAAGGTTATGAAGCTGCTACTGAGTGTGATATCCCAAGGTAGGGCCTTGGGACAGGAAAGATCTTGTTTCAACTCTTGGTTCTGCAATTTTGCCTGTAGGGTTGAGTTGACATGGAGATTATAGATATATTGTATAAAGAATCCAGAACAATAACTGCCTTAAGATAAATGGAAACTTCAGTCTTTCACTTGCTCAGCCACTTTGCATCCCTACCTCCCCCAGTAAATCCTGAAATAATCCTGACTTCTCACACCTCACAGATACTACCAGCACATCCTGTGGCTCTGTCTGTAGAATATGTCCACAACTGGACCATTTCTCACCACCACTGCTGTTGTGTCTGTAACCTCACCTGGATGACTTCAGGTGCCTCCACACTGGTTTCCTATCTCTGCCCGTTTTAACCTACTTTCTATCCAGCAGAGAGAGACAGCTCGGAGAATGTGAATTTGATCAAGTCACTACTTTGCATCCTCCTGAGCCTTTGAAATCCCCCAGAGTAGAAGCTGAGGCTCCTGTAGAAGTTTGCAAAGGCTATGGGCGCTGGACAGCATGCCTAGGTTCAGGGGTACCTGTTCCCACCTGCAGTCCTTCTTTACACTCATCGAATACTCCCAGAACACCTCAGAACCTTTGCATTTGCTACTCCCGCTGCCTGCAATGCTCATTCCTTTGACATTTGCAAAAGTAAGTCCTCATATCACTTGAGTCTCTGTTCAAGGATTGCGTTGTTGATGAGGCCTTTCCTCACTACCTCATGTAGAATTGTACATGTTTCTCTTCATCACTGCCATGGTCACCGTGTTAAACTTTCTGGCCCTGCTTTGCTCTTTGTTGCCCTTATCATGACCTAATCCATTGAATAGATGAATTAATGACTTGGTGGTAGCTCTACTTATTGTTAAGAAAAAAAAAATCCTGAGATCTAATCCTGTATTGTTATTTTACTAACTGTGGGAATGACTAGCTGTGAACATTATGCTGAACCTTTCTCTGGCAGTGGAATGTGGACAGTAATACATGCTTATAATGTTTTGCATATTTTAATTTAGTTGCTTGTTTTGTGAGAAATGAATGAAATATTGTTTCCAAAGAGTATAAACAGGGTGCTTGGCATACACCAGGAATCGATTAATATTGTCTTTTACTCAATTGAATGAATTCCATTCAATTTGGTTTAACAAACATTTACTGAGTTGTATTTTAAGTTAAAAATTTCATCTAGAGGTTCCTTTCTAAAAAACATCGTGAGTATGGACTGAGTTGTGAGAATGAGTATTTACTTAGAATAGGAAAAGAAATCACAACAAATGTAACAAACATAATAAATGTTAGAAAAATCTAAGAGAAATATTTTAATTAATTTTTAAATACATCTTTATGGTACTTTTTTCCTTACATTTTGGGAGCCTGCCTACATTTTGATTTCCCTTCATGATGACAATAATTTCCCCATATCATTTTCATTAGAGGGTATTGGCAACTAACTTAGTCTTTCTTTAACCAGAGTTGACTGGGTTTTACTGTTTATTTTTGAATATTGGGATACATAAAACATATGACCTTACTCACAAGGAGATATACTATTTGTAGGACTAAAGATTTGTGCCTTACAAACATTGGAACATTGATATATCCTATTTTGTGTGATTCCAAGCAGAGAAGAAAAATTGCATAATGCATTTATAATTGTATCTGCTGCATTTCTTGTATCCTGAAAGAAGACCTGCTCTGGATGGGCATCTGGATGATTCTTAGGGATTACTTTCTCTGTTGAACCACTCCTACTTTACCAAATAAAGGCTTGTCTCTCACTGCCCAAAATTATACCATGAAAGGTTGTCCTGAGGTGTGGAAACACAGGGGGATTATTTGAAACTTTGTTGTTGGAAAGTTTGAAGAGAATCAAGATATCGTAATTTGCTCTCTCTCTCCCCTTATCTATAACAACAACAACAAAATCTTTTCAAAAAAATTTACTTTTTAGTTTAAAAATATTTATGAAATGTATAATATTTTAATATTTTAACTCTATTGCTTGCTTATATTAATAACATTTAATAACATTAACAACTCAATATGGAAGAAAAAATTTAAACTCATAAAGCGTAAAGATCCCAGGGAACAGAATATACACACAGATGCACATATCCAACTATCTATCTGTCTATCTAATTTTGTTATAGACATGTACCTTGAGATTATCAATGAAAGACTCTAAAACATGAAAATATATTGTATTAATATAACATTCCCTGACTCTGGGGGAAGAAAATAAGAACATGCTTTCAAGGAAAATAGAAATGATAAATAATTTCAACTGTCAAGAAAAAAGCTATACATATACTGAAAAAAAAATTAAATGGATGATAGCTATATCAAATCACCATAACATTTAAATTCATTTAAGTACTCTTAAGAGTGATACAAATACTGAGATTCACAAAGTGCAAGCAATTACTTCCTTTGCAAGTCTAATGAAAAATCAAGGATGTGAACCTAAGAATGTGCAGAGGGTAAATAACTTTAAAAATTCTTTTATTAAGGTGTGTCAAGGTAGTTCATGAATCATATGGTGTGATAGGCAGATTAACAGCTCCCAAAGATGTCCACGTCCTAATCCCTAGAACCTATGAATATGTTAGGTTCAGTGTAAAAGGGGAATTAACACCGTAAAAGGAATTAATGTTGCCAATCAGTTGAATGTGCAACGGGGAGATTATTTTTGATTATTCTGGCAGAGGGAGCTAATGGAATCACAAGGGCACTTTACAGAGAAAGAGGGAGGGAGGCTTAATAAGGAGCCACATAGAGATGTGACCTGACAAAATTGGACTTGATGTTTCTGACTTTGAAGACGTGGGGCCATAAGACAAGGAATGTGGTTGGCCTCTAGAAGCTAGAAAGGCAAGGAAACAGATTTCTTTAGTCTCCAGGAAAGGCACAGCCCTGCTGTCACTTTAATTTTAGACTAATGAGACCCGCTTGGTATTTCTGACTCCCCAAACTGTAAGAAAATAAATTTGTAAAATCAAGAAGGTAGCACACTGGAGCACATGGATTTAACAGATGTATTCAGAACATTCCATGCTAAAACAGCAGGATACGCATCCTTTTCAAGTGCACACAGAACATTTTCCACAACAGACCACATATTAGGCCACAAAGCAAGTCTCAACAAATTCAAAAAAATCAAAGTCATAATGCATCTTTTCTGATCACAAAACAATGAAACTAGAAATCAACCACACACACACACACACGCACACACACACACACAGAGAGAGAGAGAGAGAGAGAGAGAGAGAATGAGAGGGGTGGGGAGAGAGAACGCACAAATACAAACAGGTTAAATAACATGCTATTAAGCAATGACTGGGTCAACCAAAAATTGAAAATTACATGCAGACAAATGATAATAAAAACACAATTTTCCATAATCTCTGGGATGCAGGGAAAGTGGTTCTAGAGGGAAGTTTCTAGCAATAGAGAACTTATTTCAAGAAGCAAGAAAATTCTCAAATAAAAAACAAAACCTTACACCTAAAGGAGCTAGAAAAAGAAGAACAACAACAAAAAACCCCATACCCAGCAAAAGGAAGGAAATTAAAAGATTAGAGTAGAATTAATAAAATAGAAACTTTAAAAAACCCCAAAAGAACAGATTAATTAAACCAGGAACTGGTTCTTTGAAAACAACAACAAAATTGGTATACCTCCAGCAAGACTTATGAAAAACAAAAGAGAGAGGACCCAAATAAAATTACTAATGAAAGAGGAAAAACAGCAACCAACAGCACAGAAATACAAACAACTGTAACAAAATATTATGAAAACCTTTATGCCAGCAAATTAAACAACCTAAGAGAATGCATAAATTCCTAGAAGCATATAACCTACCAAGACTAAAGCAGGAAGAAATAGAAAATTTGAACAGACCAATCATCAGCAATGAAATTGATCAATTAAAGAAAAAAAAAACTCACAAAAAAAAAAAAAAAATTCCAGGACCAGATGTCATCATAGACAAATTCTACTAAACATTTAAAGTAGAGTTAATATCCACTCTTCTCAAATTATTCCAAAAAATGCCAGAGGAAGGAAAACTTCCAAACTCATTCTACAAGGCCAGTATCACCCTGATACCAAAACCAGATAAAAACACAACAACAAAAAAGAGAACTACAGACCAATATTTCTCATGAATATAGATGCAAAAATCCTCAAAAAAATTAGCAAACTAAATCCAACAATATATTAAAAAGTCATTCACCATGATAGGGTGGGATTTATTCCTGGGAAGCAAGAGTGGTTTAATACTCACAAAACAATCAACCTGATGTATCACATCAACAAGAGAAAGGATAAAACCATACGATCATTTCAATAGATGCAGAAAAAGTATTTTACAAAGTACAACATCCATTCATGATTAAAAGGAAAAAAAAAAGTTTTTGCAAAAAAACCCTACCTCTGCAAAGTAGGTCTAAAGGGAATATACCTCAACATAGTAAAGGCTTTATGTGAAAAGCCCAAACCAATATCATACCATGGCAAAAAATTGACAGCCTTTCAGGAACAAGACAATGATGTCCACTCTCACCACTTTATTCAACACACTACTGGAAGTTGTAGCCCCAGCAATTAAACAAAAAGAAATAAAAGGCATCCAAATTGATAAGGAAGAAGTAAAATTCTCCCTATTTGCAGATGACATGATACAATATATAGAAAAGAGTTCACCAAAAATTCGCTAGAACTGACAAATGATTTCGGGAAAGTAGCAGAACACAAAAATCAATGTACAGAAACCTGTTGTATTCCTATACACTAATAATGAAGCAGCAGAAGTGAAATTAGGAAAACAATCCCATTTATAATTGCACCAGAAACAATAGAATATCTAAGAATGAACCTAAACAGAGGCAAAAAACCTGTACTCTGAAAACAATAAAACACTGATGAAAGAAATTCAAGATGATGCAAAGAAATGCAAAGATGTTCCATATTCATGGATTCGAAGAATATTTATTGTTAAAATGTCCATACTACCCAAAGCAATCTACAGGTTTAATGCAATCCCTATCAAAATGCCAACAGCATTTTTCACAGAACTAGAACAAATAAGCCTAAAATTTGCATGGAACCACAAAAGAACTCAAACAGCCAAAGCAATTTTGATAAAGAAAAAACAAAACTGGAGGTATCACAATTCCAGAAATAAACCCACAATAATATGGTCAATTAATCTTTGACAAAGGAGAAATGAATATACAATGGGAAAAAGACTGTGTCTTCAACAAATGGTGTTGGGAAAACTGGACAGCCACATGCAAAGGAATGAAACTGGACCACCTTCTTTAAACATACACAAAACTAAACTCAAAATGGATAAGAGACCTTCATGTGGGACCTGAAGCCATAAAAGTCCTTGAAGGGAGTACAGGCAGTAATCTCTCTGACATTAACTATAACAGCATTTTTCTAGATATATCTCCAGAGGCAAGGGAAATAAAAGCAAAAATAAACTATTGGGACTACATCAAAGTAAAAAGTTTCTGCCCAGCAAAAGAAACAATCAACAAAACTAAAAGACAACCCAGTGAAAAGGAAAATATATTTTCAAATGACATATGTGATAAAGGGTTAGTATCCAAAATATATAAGGGACTGATAAAACTCAGTACCCCCAAAACAAACAGTCCAATTAAAAAATGGGCAGAAAACATGACCAGACATTTCTCCAAAGAGGACAAACAGATAGCCAAAAGACACAAGAAAATGCTCGACATCACTCATCATTGGGGAAATGCAAATCAAAACTATAATGAGATATCACCTCACATCTGTCAGCATGACTAAAATCAATAACATAAGAAACAACAAATGTTGGCAAGGATGTGGAGAAAAAGGAAACTTTTTGCATTGTTGGTGGAATGCAAATTAGTGCAACCACTGTGGGAAACTGTATCGAGGCTCCTCAAAAAATTAAAAACAGAACTACCCTACAATTTAGGAATTCTCACAACTTCTTATATGTTTGAAAAATACAGAAAACACTAATTCAAAGAGGTACATGCACTCCTATGTTGATCGAAGCATTATTTACAATAGCCAAACTATGGAAACAGGCCAAGTGTCCATGGATAAATGAATGGATGAAGAAGATGTGGTATAACTATACTATGGAATATAATTCAACCATAAAAAAGAATGCAATCTTGCATTTTGCAATGACATGGACGGAGATAGAGACTATAAAGTAAGTGAATTAAGCCAGTCAGAGAAAGACAAATACCATATGATGTCACTCGTACGTAGAATTTAAGAAAGAGCACAGATGAGCAAAGGCTAAAAAAAAAAAAGAGATGGTTACCAGAGGACAGGTGTCCTGGAGGGGATGGTTACCAGGAGGGAGATGATGGGAAATAGGTGATGGGATTAAAGAGTACATTTATGATGAAAAAAAGAATATAAAACAGAATCAAAGAGTTTAAAAAAATTGTGTTGTGTGCATATATTTAAAGAAATTTATAACAGCAACAATGGGAAGTTAATACAAATATTTACCAACACAACTTTTAGTACCAGGGTTTTTTTTGCTTTTTTTTTTCTGTTTGTTTTTTGTTTTTAAGATTTTATTTATTTGTTTGACAGAGAGAGGTCACAAGTAGGCAGAGGAAGGCAAAGAGAGAGGAGGAAGCAGGCCTCTCACAGAGCAGAGAGCCGGATGCGGGGTTCCATCCCAGGACCCTGAGACCATGACCCGAGCCGAAGGCAGAGGATTAACCCACTGAGCCACCCAGGTGCCCCAGTACCAGGTTTTAAAGAAAAAAAAATGTTCTTTAATACTTCTCCAATTAATTAGAACACTGAATTTAACAGAAACGAAGGAATACTTATCCATGTCAAGTCCATGTGTTCAACAGTCTGCTTTTTCTAGAAAAATGGTTCTCAAATGTTAACAGGTGCCAGAATCACCCAGAGGACTTGTTAAAACAAAGATTGTTAGACTCATCTCCAGAGTTTCTGATTTAGTAGGTCTGGAATGGGGGAAGAAGACATCACCTTTTAAACAACTCCCCTGGTGATTCTGGTGTTACTGGTCCAAGGACCACATTTTGGGAACCAATGATCCAAAAGAAGGCTGGAAGAGAGAAGTGAAATTCATCTTAGGAAGTCAAATCTGTGTTAGAAATGTCATATATTACTACTCAGATGCTTTGGTCACAAAATGTCTCCTTAAACCTTACTCAGGGTTCTAAGAAACAGAGCCCTGTTTTAGAGAGGGTTATCTTATTATCAATTTTAGGAAATTTGATTGTATCAGATTATAAGAATAAATGAGTAACAGGAGACACTGCCTTTGGTAGAGATAGCAGATTTATAATGAAAAGAGAGGAAAACAGGCTGGCTGAGAGTAAGAAGGCAAAGTCAGAAACTAGGACAAGCAGACATATGGAGTTAAAATATTTAAATGCCTACTTCCATTTAATGAAGGGGCAAATTAATCATTCATACTTTATGAGCTTGAGCATTTTGACATCCGGTGCAGAAGCCACTGGCCACATGTGGCTATTAAGCATCTGAAATGTGGCTGATCCGAATTGAGATGTGCTATACATGTGAAATATACATGGGACTTTGAAGATTATGAAAAAGAATGAAAAATACATCATGAACAGTTTTTAAATATTTAATATAATTGAAATAACTTCAGGATATATTAGGTTAAGATACATTATTAAAATTAATTGCAGCTGTTTCCATTTGTTTTTGTTTTTTTTTTAAACATGGCTTCTGAGAAATTTAAAATCACCTAAACTGCTCCTGTTGGATTTCCGTGGGAAAGCCCTGCTCCAGAATGTGTCATTGTATCCCACATTTGCCTTATATTCATCCTGTTCTGTGTAATAATAGCAGGATGGGGGGCTGGGGGATCAAGACTGTGGAGTTCCTTGAGGGCAGAATGACTTATTTGCTGGGTGTTCTTCAGAGCCAGAACCTTTCCCAGTGCATGGCCTGAGGGAGATGTTTATTTTATATTTGTTGAAAGAATGAAAGAATAAGTGAATGGATGAAAGAGTATAATGTTTGTATTCTGCAGAAGAAGGAGCAAAGTGTTTCAGAAATATTTCCAGCAAAAGTGGATAGGATTTTAGAAACTGTAGTCTTTAAAGGTGAGCATAGCTTGTTTTCTGAAAAATACATGAAGGAGAGGTGCCTCGTTCTAACAATTGAGGGAGGATGATGTGTGACTGTCTTAGATTTAAAATGCCTCTTTCCCTCCAAACAACACATAAATATTTAAGCACAATTGTACTGTAACTTAGTAGCTCTTGAATCATTTATTGAATGTACTTGGATTTGACATACTTATCATACTTGAAATAAGAAGTGGTAAGATATGAAGTAAAAAGTCATGGAATTAAAACTCTGAAGGTTTGATGTGGTCAAATCTGTTATTTATTAGGCAGAGACATCCCCAAATTAGGCATTTTTTTTTTAAAGATTTTATTTATTTATTTGACAGACAGAGATCACAAGTAGGCAGAGAGGCAGGCAGAGAGAGAGAAAGGAGGAAGCAGGCTCCCTGCTGAGCAGAGAGCCCGATGCGGGACTCGATCCCAGGACCTTGAGATCATGACCTGAGCCGAAGGCAGCAGCTTAACCCACTGAGCCACCCAGGCGCCCCCAAATTAGGCATCTTGCCTTGTACAAATGGATCTTAGGTGCATTGTTCCCCAAGGCACTACTGTAATTTTAGGCTTAAAGGGTTTTTTTGTTTGTTTTTGTTTTTTGTTTTCTGGTTTTTCCCCTCTATGCACAGAAGCACAAAATGGTCTTGTCCAAGTGCAAACTGAAAGCAAGAAGCAAGGTGGGTAGAGGGAGGGGAGAAGCTGTTCTTTGTTCTGTTCCTGTGAAGATTCTGGGTGCTTCAGCCCGCGTTAGTTATTCAGTGCTATTTCTGAGTGAGTCCTTCCTTTATACATCACAGTTAGCACTGGAAAACAACCAGGTGATAGCAAGAGTGCATGTGAAATAGTTTTAACTTAGCACTACATATGTATACAAAAATGAAATATGAGGGAAGTCAACAGATTTCTTTCACTGAACTTCCAGTGAAAAATATTTCAAATTTAATGTAAAAAATACATGTTTTCGTGTCTGTGGCAGCTTTTTTCAATATGGTTGCACCATCCATGTGAAGTCATGTAAATTTAAATTGGAATTAGTTAAAATGAAATAAAATTTAAAATTCAATTATTTGGTCCTAGGAGCTGTATTTCAAGTGTTCATGGGCTACCTGTGGCTAATGGTTACTGCACTGAGCGATGAACACATTGGCGTCACTCTTGAGAGTTCCGTTGGATAGTGATTCCTTAGATGATTTATTCTCTTATTTAAGCTTGGTTTCCTTATCTGAGAAAAGAGAAGAATGATGACTTAGTCTTTAGTTACAACACAAGATTTCTGACAGAGTCAAATGTTCATAAAAATGCTATGCAAGTGCTACCAAAAGTGAATGATTGCCAGTATCTGCGTCAGAAGAGGGAGGTTAGAGGTAAGAACTGGTTATACTAGACAAATGACTGGATATCCACTGTGTCTAGAACCCACTTTTCTTCTGTGCACCTGCTATATTTTGGCTTAATATAAGTACCTGGCTGGACTTGACATCTCTTTTGCCCACCTGATATCCTCTTGGTCTACCTTTTCTATTCTACCCACTGCTGCAGAACCAGCTACCATGCAGGCCAAATCTAACAGCATCTGGCCTCAGCTGCATTCTCTAACTCTTGTGTTCTCCCTGGTGTTTCTATGACATGGCCAATGTGAGGTACCTAAAGGAACCTGCTCAGACATTCTAAGTATATGCAGCCTTGAGAATAGGAGGGGTAGCAACTCCTGGGACAACCTTTGATCAACAGGCAATAGGAGCAGGTAGATAAATATACCTCTCATTTGACTCTTAGGCAGCCATTATGTGGTGTATTTTATAAGGTTCCTCATATGATCCTAGGGGGATAAGCCCCAGTTGTCCATGTGGTGATCTCCTGGACAGTGCACCTGGCCAAGCTTTTCTCCATTCCCTATTTCATCCTTCACAATCCCTCTTCTGTTCCTTGGGATCACTTATTCAAAATAAACTCCCTGCAAGACCTTGTCCAGGGTGCACTTCTTTGGGGGGCACCTAGGTTAGGATGAGTCTTTTGGATGATTTTCCTTTTCATCCACAAATTTTCTGGAGGTCATTTGAGATTTGGAATTTTTGAACAAGTTGCTTTAATATCATCCATGACCTTGAGCCCAAAGACAAAATTAGTCATGTCAATTAGCCTACCAATTCTTACTACATCTGTAGAGAGAAAATTTATAGAGATTGGAGAAGGCAGAGATATGCAAGAGTCTCCATGAGGACCCAAAACCCCTAATGTAAAATAAACAACAGTATGTTTTCAGTGAAGTGATTAATGTGTGCCCAGAACTGTGCCTGGTAATAAGAATTAATAGTAACAGAGATTTTTTTTTTACCCCAAAGTAGCTTATAAACAATATTAAAACTTAAGCTTTGATGTCAGAAGAGCTGAGATGGTTTTTCCTTAGCTCAAAACCACATTTGTTTCTTTAATATTGCTTTGTACCTACTTAGTCAGACAGTAGACTGTAAGCTCAGTGAGGGTAAGAACCATGTCCTTTTACATATGCCTTTTGCCTTGGCACCCAGGAAGGGGCCTGACAAATAGTACTCAGCAAATATTTTTTTGGCTTAATGAATGACTAATAAATAGTATTTATTGACATTTTTACTTTGTGTTAGGCCAAGGGCTGGCAAACTATGGTCAGTGAGCCAAATCCATCCAGGATCTGTTTTTATGAATCAGGTTTTATTGGAACATGGCCATGCCTATCCATTTCCATGTTGCCTGAGGCTGTTATCAAGGGATGCTGGTAGAGTTGAGTAGTCCCAGCAAAGCCCAGAAGGCCCACATATCCAAACATATTTACTCTCTAGCATTTTACAGAAAAAGTTGCCAACCCCTGTGTTAGGCCATAGGGTGCTAAAAGGCTGCATTTTCTGTGTGTGCCATGGCATGGAAAAGGTTGGGAAGGTACTTGATAACTTCTACTGAGTAGGAGACAGTGTTCCAGAATATTGCATACCAAGGTATGGAAAGAACTGTCTGTACCTAGAACTTTAAAGTATGGAGCAAGGAGAGCTAAGAAGCCTTTTCTTTTCAGCAGGCCCTAAACCATGGACCTAGACATATGTCTACTGCTCCTCTTAGTGTAGGGTCTTCATAGCCTTAGCTGTGGGTAGGAGAAATTGTTCTTTGTTTCCTCCCTAAAACCCCTGCTTAGAGTATCTGAGTTCTAGGATAATAAGATAATCATAGCTATGAACTTGTGGAGAGAGGGTGAAATCCATTTGTCTATTTTGTGTTGTATCTGTACTAAATCTTCAGGTCCCAGTACAGCATTTGTACATGATAGACCTGTGGAAATTATGGAATTCTCACAATATTATACACGAGGACTATTTCAGTCAGACAAATAGTCTTGTTTGTTGTAGGTATAGAAGCTATGGTGACTGTCACACAGCTAGCACATAGTGGAGGTGGACTCAAGCTCAGGTTCTCCTGACCCACACTTGGGATTCCCTGCCCTCTGCCTGTCTCTAGCTGTGCTCTTGATTTAGTTTTCTCATTAGTATGGGGCTGACTTTCCTCAGAGCCAAGAACTAACTGGATGATTGCTAAACTCACTTCCTAGCCTTGGAAGGTACTAAAACAATACAAGCTATTATTTGTAGTCAGGAATTGAAAAGACTAGTTTGGTTTAGCTGAGGTGGGAAAATGTTTTTAAAAGTAAGGGAAAAGTGAAGGAATTTCATAGTGGCTAAGCACTGTAATCAAGTGAGTTTTATTTTAGAGAACTTCAGGCTTCCATGCCACAACTAGGTCAGAAATCACTAGAGTAAGACTCAAAGGTCAAATTGACCAGAAAATTAAACAAACAAACAACAACAACAACAAAAAAAACAAATGAACTAAATGGAAGACACAAAGGCCCCTTTGCTTTCAAACTACTACCCTCTATTAGGAGCTGGAAAGGGCTTATCGCAATTGCTTCATCCCATGACAGCAATTTGCAAGGGTTCTCCTTGGTTTTCCCAGTGCAGTAAATCTTATCTTTCAATAACCCAATGCTGGTTTCTTTTTCTTTCTTTCTTTCTTTCTTTCTTTCTTTCTTTCTTTCTTTCTTTCTTTCTTTCTTTCTTTCTTTATTATTTTTTCTTTTAATTCTAAGAATCTGTTTCTCCCTCTGTTCATTTTGAAGTTCAAAGGCATGCTTTTTCAAATCTTCTCCATTCAGGTCACCTTATCTCTGACCTGCAATCTCATCAGTTTTATTGTCAAAGCCTAGCTATGGCTTCAGAGCACATGGATTATTTTTATTTTTATGTCCTGACTTGCCTGGGGCCACACGAGTCATTCAGAAAAAGGTGGCCCTGGGACATGCAGGCCATACTCGCCCCTTAATTCCCATAATTAATTGTTTTTTAATCAGTGGCAATGACTCTGGCAAATGGACCTGCCAAATATTTGCTTACTCCCCTTATGAGCCATTCAGTTTCGGCCACTAAACCCACACACTTAGTTGCAGATGAAGAATGATGAGCTGGCTTGGGGATACTGAGCCAAGTCCTGATTGCTGAGCTTTAGAGTGCTTCATGAATTATGAGGGCTTTTCTGATAAAAATCTTAATCAAATTTTGAAAGTGTTTAAACAAACTTTTTTGTCTTTTTTTTTTCAATGAATATTAACTTACTTTAAGTGCTAGGGCATAAAGACAAGGCAGACAGATTATTCTTCTGCCTTCATGGGCATTCTAGTGCAGAGAGAAAGAAAATATACAAAAACTAAGTACCATGCAATAAGCAATAAGCAATAAGTGATACACGCTATGAAGGGGATACAGTAGGAGGATGGGATTGAGACTGGGGTAAGATGTCAAAGTTGGGGGTCAAGCAAGGTGTCAATGAAGGGGTGACATCTGACCAGTTACGTGAGTGATAAGAAAGAGCCAGGCATGTGAGGAACTGGTTGACTGTGGGGTGAAGGGGTCCAGGAAGATGTGAGATAGTAAATATGCAAACGTCAAGGTGGAAAGGAGCGTGGTGTGTTTGGAGAATACAATGGAGCCCAGTGTGGTTAGAGTTAGATAAACATGGAGGATAATAGTTCACGATGAAGTAAGAGATATAGGTAGGGCCAAACAATGCTGCCCCTTGTCTTCCCTTGTAAGGAATATAGGTACCAGCTCTGTTCTGTAAACCATGATGGGTGCCAGACACTAGGGCTATACACACCAATAAGACACATTTGTGGACCAGATCACTTGCCCTGAGGGTCTTGCCTCCTTGCATCTAAAAAGCTCTTCCTCCACTTAGGATTTCTATCACTCTCAGATGCTCCCAGACCTCTAGGACTCTCACCTTTCATCCTTTCCTTCTTAGACACAATCAGAAGTCAAGGCTCACAGCTAATACTTTATCAATGGACACGCCTCTAGGCTTCTCAAATCTGACTCTATCCCTACCTCTTCCTGCTCTCTGAAACACCCATGGTTTCCTGGAATTCACAGTGAGCCATGAATATATCCCCTATGCTCCAAACTTTCTTTCTGAAAGGTCCTATCGCCTCCTTGAACTAAGCAAAGTCTTTTGACCCCTGGCGAAGCAGCTTCCTCTGAAAGGCTTCCAATGGTGGCAGTTTTCATGTTCATACCCCATAACTTAGGGCCTGAAGGTGATGTGATTATTCCTTTTACACATGGTGTGTTTTCCTACTTCAAAAATCCCAGCTGCTTTGAAGCATATCAAAAGTATCCTAAAGTACCGGGCTGAAGAGTACAGAGGTACAGAAATACAGAGGAAGTGCATCCAAAGTGTTAGCCTTAATTATATATTTTATCATTTTACTTTTGTTTTTTAGATCAGAAGAGGAAATCTGTGGTTAGAGACATAGACTTTGGAATCAGATTGCCTGGGTAGGATCCAAGCACTGTCCATTTTTTATTTGTGAGACTCGGAGCACGTGAGTTAATGTCCTTGGGACTTGGTTTCTTATCTTTAAAATGGGGATAAAGTAGTTGGAGAATACTCTGAAAATGATGTTTGGCACAGTATAAGTGACATAATAATGTCTGCTATTTTTTATTGTTATTAATTCATTGATGACTTGAATATGTGGCTTACCTATTCCTCTCCTCCTTTCTACTTTATAACATCCTTAGCAAATTCAGCATCCTTGAAGTTGGGTCATCTATGACTGTGCTCATTCAGACTTTGGCAGGCTTAGCCCCAACTATTTATTCCTCTGCCCCACCTCAGCCACCTACTCACATGCTCATGTTCTAGTCTTTGTTATCTCCAGCAATTGCATCTCTCCCGAATACATCCCACTTGCTTATTATTATTCTTCTCTTGCTAGCTTATTTTCTCCAGCATTTGCCCTCCAGAGACTAACATCATTGACCTTAACTCCATTTACCTTTCCACAACTTTGGTCTTTCTGGTACATGGAAGGACTTCATTATGGATTGGCAGAATGTGATAAGTCCTAATTCAAGCAAGTCTCCCCCCGCCCTCCTGCTCCCCCAGCAGAGGAATAGGGGTTCATGAAAAGTTGCATTTATTGACAATCCCCCAATCTGGTAAGTCGTGGTAGCTTTTGTTGACTATGTAATCATTATACAAATCAAGTGTATATTAGTAATGCAGGAGACAGACACCAAACTTACCCTGGGTGAGTAGAGGGAGAGTTTTATAAAGTGACTCCATGCAAAGCTTTGGAGAAATGAACAGGAAAAAATGCAGTATCTCAAGGGTTGACAACAACAATAAGCTGACAAGACCTTTGTGTCTGAAGAGCAAGGGGAAGGAGAAATTACCTGCATCCAGAAAGAAGATTTCAATAGAGAAGTCTGCTTCAGTAAAGGAATAGAGCCAATGGAGCAGAGAGAAGTGGGTGTGTGGGGTGCAGGCTGGGAATCAGTAGCCTGAGCATACTTCCTCTGTCCCTGACCTCTTGCATCTCACAACCAGAAGCCAGATGGTGAAGAGTTTGCATCCTTATTGGCCAGGTTAGCGCGTTGAAAAATGTGTGGAGAGTAGATCTCAAAAGGAAGACAGAAAGTATCTAACATATGAATTAAACCCTCATTTTTATAAGATGCATGCTTTAGAAAGCTAGTTGGTGCCAAAACTCCCACCTGGTGTCTTTATGACTTCTGCAGGCACCGAGAGCTCCGGGATGTCATATTTGTCAGCCTGTGACGTGGCATGGTACAGCACATGGTGGATTGAGAATGCCCTAGTGTCCTTTTCCCTTGGAGGTTGTTCCTGGGAAATGTTACAGGCCCTGTTTATCATATTTCTGAGAGGTGAAATTGTTTTCATTTTTCTTTTTAGGTAGTTTTGAATACTTTATATGTTTCTTCCTGCCCACCTTTCTTTGTCACTGCCCCAATCCAGGTCTCTATAAAAGAACTTCTTGGAAATTCAAGATTGTAAGGGTTGGGTAGGTAATGAAGACAAGTTGTTGAGACATAATACATGAACTACAATGCTCATTAAAATTAATGTCAACTAAGAGAATTAAAATTGTCATTGACTCTTGTGCTTGGTCCATAAATGAGTGAATTAAGATCTAGTCAGAATCAACACTTTAAATGTATCCAACTTTATTTTCTGTACCTGTAGACTGAGTGAACCCTATGTTAGCAACTGAATATTATATTTCTCATTCATTCCTCCTTTTGTTCATTCATTCCATGACTATATTTTGATTATCTATTTGTACCAGCTCTCTGCTATATTGAAGCAGGGTAGGGAACAGTGATAAACCATAAAGGATGAGAGACATGGTCTCTGTCTTCTGAGAGTTTACCACTAAAGCTGGGCAAATACTAGATTCTGGATTACCAGTTCGCCTGACAATACCCAGCTAATACTGGGACTTATCTCCTGAAAAATGTTAACAGCAATAATAGCTAATATTTAGGGACTATTATCTCTATGCCAGAAACTCTGGTTGCTATTTTTCATTTTCTTTAAAAAATTTAAACAATGCATGTATAGAATTTAAAAATTCATATAGTATTATAAAGTTTATTATAAAACTCACAGGCCACTATTTTTAGAATGATCTGACCAGTTTTTCTACTCTTTATCTCATTTTCTTATACCATGTTCATATTATAATTGCTTGGTTTTACATTTTTGGATATGTGTCTTTGTCTTCCTATTTGGAAGATAAGGAATTAGGTCTCTTCCATACCACAATCCTAAACACTTCTCCTCTCCCTGGTTCTGTATATCAATATTCAGTGTTTAGATTTGTATATATGATATATTCCTCATTGCTGAGCCACATAGTGTGTTTTATAATGTTTTCACTTTCTTTTTTCCATTTTGGTATGTGTTTCGGGAGATAAAAAAATTGCCCTACTTTTTTCATTTATTCCATGTAACTGTCACAAATGCATCTACAAACTCTTTTCCAGGTGGCAAAACTCTGCATATTATTGTCAGTAATCTGTCGTTTTTTTTTTTTGTTGTTTTGTTTTGTTTTGTTTTTTTCTCCCTTGAAAGCATCCTCCTGTAGTCCTTTTTTTCTTATTTCTGTCTCATTTTGTTGCTCTCCACACTGGGTGCACCACAGTGACCTTGGAGCTTGTCTTTAGCAACATCTTGGAATTACCTCCTTTTTTTCTGCTAAGTTTGATCTCCTGTTTCCTGGATCTTTTCCCTGTCTGATTCCCTTACTTTGACGGAGTATGGGTTCCAACAGCTTTCTGAGGAAAGCTGTTTGGTAGGCAATATTTTGGGACCTTGAATGACTAAAAATATCTTTATCTCCTCATACACTTGACTGATAATTTAGAGGGTTGTGGTATTCTAGGTTGAAGCCATATTTGCCTGGGTGTTTGAGGGTTTTATTATCCATCGACTTGCAGTCTTGAATGTTTTCTTAAGCCCAATTTCATTCTAATTATTTATCCTTTTTAGATTATTGTTTTATTCCTCTGTTGCAAGTAACTGGACTTTTTCTGTTGTAATATTCTTAGAAGAATTGTCTCACCCTGTTCTTGCACCAGTTCTAGAAAACAGGTACTGTGCTTGCCACCTTTTTAAAGATGAAGAAAGGAGACACAAGGATGTTAGACACATCACTAATACACCTGGAAAGCAGGTGGGAGTGCTGAGATTTAAGCCTGAGTCAGTTCTGCTTACATCACCTGTACTCTTCATCATGATGCAAGAAGACATTCCATAAAGTTCAGGCTTAACGCCAAGTTTTGTCCAAGGCCATCTGTATATGCCCATTCTCTTTGGGTCCAAATCTACTGCTGAGGCAGTGGTTAAAGCTCATTCAATGCCTGGCTCACCCCATTCCCTTCTCCCCACCACCTTGCTGTCTCAGTATGTATTGGAGCCCTATGTGTGACCATGATATTCCTGGAAACTGACTCCACTCACAATCTGTATTACCCATCTTTTAGCAACTTCTCTTTTCAAACATCTGATATTTGAAAATGCAGGAGTCTTACATAATTTTCCTCGAGTTATATTTCTGTTCCATATTTCTGCCACTTTCTGTAAGGGAACCTTATTTATATTCCAGTGATTTGTTGTCTTTTCCTTGGCTATAGATCATACTTTTTCTTAATTTGACATACATTCAAAGTACCTGAGATAAATTTTTTAAAATTCTTCTTCATTTTACTCCTGGCAAATACCCTCTCCTAAGGTCTCCATTGTGCATCTTGAATTAAGAAGGATTCATATTTAAGTGTATATGTAAGGGAAGAGTGTCACCATCAGGAAGTGTAAAGAGCAGGGAACCTGAAGTCAGTGGGCTTTCATTTTACTCCTGGATCTACTAGCTACTTGTTGTTGACCTTGGGTAATTTTTCCAACCATTCTCCATCTTTGTTTCCTCATCTCAACAGTGGGTTAATTGCTCGTATCCTCCCTGCTGTTACTGGATGTCACAAGGACAAATGAAAAAAAAAATGTGAGAAAATATTCTGAAATTCTACAGTAGTCTTTGTCAGTCTGTCATTCATTTATAATCATCAAACCTTGAGACATACCTATATTATTGTGCATTATTACTTAATATCTAGCATTTTTTCTTTAAGAAAACTTACTTTAAAAATATAAATTAATTTATCTATAAAGGGGAATTAATGGAAGGGAAATAAAGACAGGGAAATCTGGGAAGAACCTCAGCTCAGAAAGTGAGAGTTGTTCAATGTGTATGCTAGGGAAGAGCAGACAAGTGTGAGTCTCAGGCTTGGGCATGAGTTTTCCAGGGTGTTGGGTCAAAAAATAGGCAGATAGAATGAGTAAAAAAGAGGAAGACCTGAGGCATTGGGTTTATCTCCTGAAAGAGAAACCTAACCTGAAAGGGAGGATTGAGGTAGGGAGAAGGAGAGACCTGTGGTGTCAGTGACTTAAAATGAATGGTAAGAGGAGGTACTGGTAGGGTAATGGCTCTATTGGTAGGGAGAGGCTGGGACTGAGAAAGAAGAGTGGGGAGTTAGAGAAAGGTTTGGTTTAAAGAGGTCATATAAGGATCAGGGTTGAGGGACTGGGGGTACTTGAGGAAACATAAGGTTGGTTGGGGACACAAGATTATTGAGAAAGTTAAGGGAAAGGATGCTGATGAAAGGTGGTGAGGGATGTTGAATAGGACTTGAGGGATGGGAGTTGCCAGAGTGACACTGCAGCAGGTAAGCAAGGGGACCCATCTGGAAGTGGGCAGATCACTGAGGTGATAGAATATGTGTCTTCATTACATTAAGTTTCACAGACTCTCTTCTTGGGATGGGACTCTAAGAATAGGGATTCCCATGAGCAAGTGGTAAGAATAGTCAATGTATCATGTATCACATACATGTCTTGCTTTAAATTGTTTTTATATTGTATACTGCCGTATGTGTATACCATACTCTGGAAAACACTGCTTTAATATATTCTGCGAATAGATGGAATTATTTATAGTTAGCTCTTTGAGTACACTTTATTGTCTTTATGATTCTCTTCCATTCTTCCCTGGCAAATACATGCCAGGGTCTAGAAACTCAAAAGAATCTCATGGACATAGTTATCCCTGTATTTCTATAGTGACTGGGGAGCAGGTGGAAGATAGATCTTGGTAAAATTTTAAACTTGTTGAAGTTCAAACTCAGAACCCCTTTTAACTTCTGGTAAATGTGAACCCTTCCTCCTTGTTGATTTTCTTTTGGGTTTTTCCTCAAAAAAACTAAAAGTTCTTGTTCTCACAACTTTGGCTTATATAGGAAGGGGTCTGAAAAAAAAAAATACAATGGAAACAGTTACATCATAAACTATTTCAAGACCTGCCCTAAAATGGGGAATCTGGGAAATAGCTCAATGTTCCATCTTACTGGGTCTCTATACTGGAAAGCTGAGGACAAAAATTAACTGTCCTAAACATTATCTTAAAGTTTGGGTTTCATGCCTGCAGCTCTGCCTAAGCACAGAAAGACAGCAACAGATCTAAGCCTGACTTGTACATCTTTAGCTAGAGTGGGATCATTTACAAGGACCTTGGTTATGGATGTTTTTGAGAAGATGTATCAACAGGGGGAAACAATGAGGAAATGGTTTAAGGAGAAAACATATCAGCTTTTGTAACACTTCCTGTTTTCCTCTTTCTTCCTTCCTTACCCTTCCTTCTCCCAAGGCTTGGTTTTAAAATTTAAATTTGGGTTCTTTTGCAGAATCCTGTAAATGTTTGCTTTTTAGCATAAAACTAATCACTATGCTTTTGAGAATCCATGATCAGTGCTTGAGCTGAGGTGGTAAGATTCTGAAGCTAAAATGGAGGTCAGAAGTCATTTAATTCTGTCCCCTGTCTTTGAAATGAGAAACGTATAGGCCACAGGGGTGAAATGATGTGCCCAAGGTCACCCAGATGGTTAGTAGCAGCATCAGGGCTGGGTTGCAATTCCCTGCCTCCATCTGTTGTAAATCCTCTTGGACAGGCTTTGTGGCAAACTACCAGAGAAGCTTATTGGAAAGCATTTAAAAACGTTAGACCGTCTGCAGATGTGATTTTAAAGGTTATTTATTTGTTTTACTGCAGATCATGACTTCCCCTCCATCCGTCTTCTTGTTCCAGGGCCAGATTCTGTCCTTTGATGTTCTTTGTGGTATTCAAGTTGCCTTTGGCCTGAATCAGAAGCAGGGTTTGACCCAAAGCTACTGGTGCCTTTGTTTGCTCTCAGAGGACTTCCCCTCCTTGCAGGAGGCTCTGAAAAATCAGTTGTCTTAGAGTTACTTTCTACACAAGATGTGTCCTGCTGTGTCTGTGTCATAGAATCTTTGAGCTGGATGAGACCTGTAAGGTCATCAGTCCAACCCCCGACCCAGTTCAGGCACGTCTTCCAAAAATTTCCTGGCATATGGTCACATAATTGTATGGCTGAAAGTTAGCATGGGGGTCAAAAAATATGTATGTATCTTGGGTTTATTTTCTCAGGTAAGGTAGCTGAAATTCAGAGAAGTGAAGTAATTTACTTTCATCTGGGTGGAAGAGCTAAAACTAACTCTGGCTTCTGACCTAAATCAGTAGCTCTGTCTAGAGCACCATCTTATTTTTAATTAAATGCTTGCAAGAAATGTTCAGTGAATCATCCATGCATTTAATTTGTTAACCATCATTAATTTACTAAGGCTTATAGAACTAATAGTTATAGGAAAATTGACAATAGAGCAAGAGGAAAAATCCTCACATGGAAGTCTTCATTCCCCAAGACAATTGGTTTCTTGGAAGCTGTGTTAGTTTTCTAATGGTGCTATAACAAATTATCACAAACTTGGCTTAAGACAGCACAAATTTATTATGTGTAGTTCTTGAGATCAGAAATCTGTAATGACTCTCACAAGGCTAAAACCAAGGGGCTGGCAGCGCTGTGTTCCTCTGGAGGCTCTAGGCGAGAATGTGTTTCTTTGGCTTTTCTAGCTTCTAAAAGCTGCCTACAGTCATTGGCCTCTGGTGTGATCCCTTCCTCCATCTTCACTGCCTTATTCTAACTGATCCCATCATCTTTGACTCTCTCTTCCCTTTCTCTGTCCTTTACAAAGCTTAGGGATTGCCTTTAGCTCACTTGGATAATAGAGGATACCCTCCCCATCTCAAGATTCATCATTTCATCACCTCTGAAACTGCCTTGTGTCATGTAAGTTAACATATTCATAGGTTCTTGGGTTTAAGATGGGACTATCCTGGGAGGCTTGTTACTCTGCCCATCACAGAGGTCACAGACAAAACATCCAGAGAGGTCATCAAAAGATGTGAAGAAGAAAAAACAAAAAACAAAAAACAAAAACACAAGTGATCTGATACTTGAACCAAGTTGTGAGGGATGGGAGAGGTTCACCAGCCAGTTGAGGTAAGATAGGACATGACAAGTAGAAAGAATAGCATGTTTTAAATTGCCACATAGGAGAGGGAGCACATGGGACTTCTGGGGAACGCCTGGTCCCTTAATATGCCTCTTAAAGATTATTGCCCTATTAAAATATTGCAAAAATAATGAATACTGTTATGCTGAAAATAAAAAATAAATTAAAAAAAAAGAAAAAAAAACCCTCAATGATTTGCACACATAAACGAATTAGGATAAGAAATATAATAAGAAAAAAAAAAGAAATATAATAAGATATCCCAAATAATTCAAGGTAATATTGTATAAGGTGCATTTTTTTTTCCATAAGGCTTGAAAGTAGAAGAACTTCATGAGAAATGGAGGTTTGCATTTCAAGCCTTTCAAGGGATTAAATAATAAAAAAGGATCAGGTAGTGGGGACTGAGCAAGTAGATTGCCTGGAGAACAAGAGACCTAAAGCATAAGAAATAGTTACTTTAAAAGTGTGTGTGTGTGTGTGTGTGTGTGTGTGTGTGTGTGTGTGTGTGTGTGGTGGGGGTGGGGGGCTGATGGCTACAGAAAGCATAATCTTTTTTTTTTTTTTTTTTTTTGGCTTCAACCCTGTGATTTCACAAATGAGAAACACTCATTGTTGCCAACTGAATCCTAGAAATTGCTTGATTTATATGCATCCAACAGTGATTCTAAAACTCCATTCTTATAGAACACCTTATTTGAAACGTCTCTTTGAGTGGTCCTTGGCTATATTAATCACTATGATTTTTCTCCAGTTCACAGAAAAGAGAATAAACAAAACAGAATTCTTTTCAATTTATAGTTGTTCTCCCTTATCATTTTTTTTTTAAAGCCTGCTTTGACTTTCCTGTTAGTGGGTACATAACCAAATGAATGGATGGTAATAAATGTAATAGATGGAAAAATGCTGATATGGTGCTAAGTTTTGAGATGTAAAGAACAACAATATATATCAAAGAGTCCTATTTCTGATTTGCTATGAATGGATGTTCCCACAACTTATTGGGCCCCACAGAGAACATCACAATTCCCTCTTTGGGCTATTATCACAATTTGTATGACCACTACACTTTTATAGCAAGTACTTACTGGTGTTACTTAGGTCCCAGGTTGTTATAAAGTTAGATATAAACACACAGAAAATATTCTGAAAGGGCACTTTCAGACCTTGGATCCAGAGAGAAATTAGGAAATATTTATTTCTTTGGCATCCTTGGATTTACTAAATGATTTATTTACATCCTTTAGTTTTGTAATTGTTAATCCTCCATACCAATTTTGTACAAAAAGAAACAGGAAGAATGCCTAACACATGGTAGTAATTTAATCAATGAAAGTGGAATACATAATAAAGACAACAAAAGTGAAAAGCTTGCTGTAAGTTGCCTATGATTACAGAGCTACTAACTGGCAGTGCTCAATGTGAAGTACCATCAAGTGAACATAGGTCCAAAGCTCTTGCTGTTTGCATTCCCAAAACCCGCTGATGTCTAGGAAAAATAATAGCTAGCATTTATTACTTGTTTACTATGGGTCAGATACTGTTCTAAATGCTTCATATACATTCACTCCTTTCTTCATTATTGAAAAAAAAACTTTTGTGGTAGATGCTATTTGCTATTAGTATCCCCATTTTCCAGATAAAGATACAGAGAGTCTGAAACTTGAAAAGTTATAGAACCTGCCCTGGGGTGCCCAGCTGGCTCAGTTGGTAGGGCATGCAACTCTTGATTTCAGGGTTGTGAGTTTGAGCCCCATGTTGGGTATAGAGATTGCTTTTAAAAGCAAAAAAAAAAAAAAAAAAAAAAGGGGGGGGGGGGGCTTCTGGGTGGCTCAGTCATTAAGTGTTTGCCTTTGGCTCAGGTCATGATCCCAGGACCCTGGGATTGAGCACCACATCAGATTCCCTGCTTGGGCGGAAGTCTGCTTCTCTCTCTCCCACACCTCCTGCTTGTGTTCCCTCTCTCACTGTGCCTTTCTCTGTCAAATGAGAAATAAAATCTTAAAAAAATCAATCAAACAAACAAACAAACAAACAAAACAGTTATGGACTTTGCCCAAGATTTTAAGGTTTTTTTCTTCTTTTCCTTTTTTTTAAAATTAAATTCAGTTAGTTAACATATAGTACATCATTAGTGCCAGTTGTAGAATTCAGCAGTTCAGCTGCCATGGCCTTCACCCTTAAAACTTCCGTAGTTCTTGTTCTATAAGTCAGGGTGTGCTCTGGAGTAAGCCTGTCTGTGGCCAAATCCCTCTCTAGAATTTGCAAAGCTTACAGTCTTCTTTATCCATTCATCTGTCAATGGACATCTGTGTTACAATGGAATATTACTCAGCCATAAAAAGGATGAAATCTTACTATTTACATCAATATGGATGGAAATGGAGGATGTTATGTTGAGTGAAATAAGTCAATCAGAAAAAGGCAATTATATAGTTTCACTCATGTATGGAATATAAAAAAAAGAGTAGAGTATCATAGGGGAAGGGAGGGAAAACTGAATGGGAAGAAATCAGAGAGGGAGACAATACATGAGAAAGTCTTAACTCTAGGAAACAAACTGAGGGTTACTGGAGGGAAGGTTGTTGGGGAATGGGGCAATTGGGTGGTGGGTACTAAGGAGGGCATGTGATGTGATGAGCACTGGGTATTGTATACAACTGATGAATCACTAAATTCTACCTCTGAAACTAAGAATACAGTATATGTTAATTAAATTAAATTTAAATTTAAAAAAAAGTATTAGTGGTCACATCATAGTCAGACCCCATCATCTGGTAATTCAAAAGCATGTGTAGTGAAGCCCTAGATATCTCCTAGTGGTACCTTAGGCTCCCTGTAAAGTTTGAGGATACATCAATAGGGTTTTTGTCCATACTTGCTCTCTTTTCATCTGTTGTGCATTTTATGCTTCTCTACATGGATTAATTGAATAATGGTTCTCTAACTTTAAAAGCTGGGAAGCTATTCTCCTACTTACAAAATCTGGGTATGGTCTTCAAGCCATCCTTTAATACTTTAATACTTTTTGTCTGCTTTCTTTTCCCAGTTATGGTGGGTTTTCACTACTGTCCAGGACCAGCATTATTTGTTGCTCCTTACCTATAAACTTAATGCTTTTCTTGAGTAGGAAGTGTAGAAGGATCCAGGTAGGGCTCTTGCCTTTCCCACGGTGGCTGCAGGCCCACTCTCTGAGACCTATGTCATGAGGGAGAGTCCCTTAGGTTTCACACCTTGCCTCCAGTCATTCTTCTGAGTACCCACTGAGGTCTGTTGTCTGTTGAGAAAAGCCAGTGAGTGGGTGGAAATTCCCATGGCCAGGGGTTCTATAATCTTATGTTACCCCTGTGTGGCTTTTATTAATGTATTAAAAATTTTAGTTGAATTCTTATGAATAGACTTTATGGCTCTTCGTGGCATCTACCTTAGGTAAGTGTTCGAACTTGGTGTTTCTTGAAGGCATGTATCTTTCTTTTGATTTAGGGTAAGTTGTTTGTCCTATGACCTCAGTACTCAGATTGATTCAAAAAATTTTGTGAATTTGCAGATTGTCTGGCATTGTGTTTGCAGACCCCATGGTAATGCCACACTCTCCCACTTTTCATACCCTAAGCAGAAACCAAAAGTCTTTGACAACATTCTTTTTGATGGAATCACAGACACTCAATGTGAGTTTCACTTTGGGCTTTCTCTGTCATCCATAGAGTCCATTAATAAGCCCTTTTGGGCATCTGGGATTCCCAAATCTTACTCTCAAACATCTCATAGTCTACTAGGAGCCGTAATGGCACCAACAAAGAATTTCTGAATAGCAAGTAAGTGCTAAGGTAAAAGTAATCTATGCTAGTAAATAAAATGGGCAAATGGGGCACAACTCGGGTAAGAGACAAAGAAGCTACATTAGTTCTTAAAATAAAAATGTTTTCCTAGTGTAGAAACCTGGGTAAGCCTTCTAAGAAGAAGAGCAGAATAATCTGAGTTTTGGAATTAGTGTAATTTTTGCTTTAGCCTAATGAGATGGAGAGAATAATATGATGTCCTACTCACAGACTCTGTTGTTAACACTGTTTAAGGACATTCAACTTCTTTTCTGGCCTATATATTTTTATATTTGAGTAAAATAAAATAATATATGATATTCTGAAAGATTTGATAACTGTGTGATAATAGAATGATGCTGAATAATTCATTTTTTCTATTGTTGAACATTTGGGCTTATTTTCATTTATTTTGCTTTTGCAAATGAGACTGTTATAAATATATTTTATATGTAAAATATATCTTACATTCTTTTTGGATTATTTCATTGGATATACATTCATATGAGAAGAATTTCTGAATTAAAGATGACTTCCAGCAATTTGATAATGCTACTGTATTGCCTTTTAAAGTAGTAATGCCAATATTTATTTTCCCATTAGCTTAGAAAAATGTTCATCTCATCACATCCTCACTTGCATTAAAAAAAGGTAACTAGGGCGCCTGGGTGGCTCAGTGGGTTAAGCCGCTGCCTTCAGCTCAGGTCATGATCTCAGGGTCCTGGGATCGAGTCCCGCATCGGGCTCTCTGCTCAGCAGGGAGCCTGCTTCCTCCTCTCTCTCTGCCTGCCTCTCTGCCTACTTGTGATCTCTCTCTGTCAAATAAATAAATAAAATCTTTTAAAAAAAAAGCTAACTAATTTGATAGGTACAAAAAAAGGCACACCATTCATTCTTAAAAGTTGACACTCATTCAACTATGATAGGTCTGATATCTTAAAATATTTCTATTAGCTCCTTTTTTTCCTCTTTTATGAATTCTTTTTTCATGATATTTGCCCCTTTATGTACTGGAGTGTCTGAATTCTGACTGCCCCTTTGGAGTTTTAGGTTACGAGATCATACTTACTGGCTCTAAATATTATGAAATCTGCCAGAGTTCTAGAGCAAGGGTAACTCAAATCTGACTGTTCAAAACTGCCTTTGGAGCCTTTTTTAAATATATGTTTTCCAGGGGCACCTGGGTGACTCAGCAGGTTTAGAGTCTGACTTCAGCTGAGGTTATGATCTCAGGGCCCTGGGATCGAGCCCTGCTTTGGGCTCTCAGCTCAAAAGCAAGTCTGCTTGTCCATCTCCCTCTGCTCCGTCCCCTGCTCTTTCCCTCTTTCTCAAATACATAAACAAAATATTTTAAAAAGTGTACATTCCTGAGTCCTGTCCACGGAATTTTTCATAGAGTTGCTCTAGGGCAAGGCTCGGGAATCTGCATAAAAATCCAGAGGGTTGTGACATATCAACCCACTTTAAGAATGCCTTCTCTTGTTTTCCATGCTTCAGTTGCCCTCTTTGATTATCATACCATACCTCCTAGGTTCTGCTCTTCACCTGGCAGTAAGCAGGATAAATGCTGCCTTCCAGAGGATGAGCCTATTAAATACTAGAGAATAAAGAGCACTGGCTTTTTGCTTGGCTTGGGTTTAAATGCTACTTTGGTGCTTGCTAAGCTGTGGGACCTAAGTCATACTTGGATGATTTACATTTTCTTTATCTTTAAATGGAGATAATTATATTATCTATGATGACTACTTTACTATTAAGACAAGGCTATCTTAAGGGTGTCTGGGTGGCTCAGTGGGTTAAAGCCTCTGCCTTAGGCTCTGGTCATGAAGTCAGGCTGCTGGGAATGAGCCCTGCATCGGGCTCTCTGCTTGGCGGGGAGCCTGCTTCCCCCCCTCTTTCTGCCTGCCTCTCTGCCTACTTGTGATCTCTGTCTGTCAAATAAATAAATAAATAAAATCTTAAAAAAAAAAAAAAAGACAAGACTACCCATTAAAAAACTTTTGTCATAATCTGGGGATAAGATAATTGAGTTCTAAAAAAGTAAGAAAGAAAAGATAGAACTAAGAGACTAGGATGAGAGAATTGCAAAGTTATGCTTAAATCACTGTTACTGGAGTGCTAACTGTGGCAGGTATCCTGAGAAGCACTTACATCATATTATCCCATTTGATCTTCACACTGGGTTTGAGATGGGTGCGATGTTCACTTTATAAATAAACTGAAATTCGGAAGGGTTAAGTGATTTGCCTCATGTGACATAACTAGGAGAATGGAGTAACCATGTACTAAGAGGAGGAAAATTGTAGGAAGAACAGGTTTGGGGATGAAGGTCTGGAGCTCAGTTTTGCATGTGGTTAAGTCTGAGATATTCACTAAATGTCAAAGGGAGATATAAAGAAGACACTTACATTTATGGCTGTGGAGTTTGGGGACTAGAAATATTAAGCTTGGAAGTCATCAGTACATAGTTAATGCAATGGGGAAGAGATGACTCCAAATGTGTGGTGAAGACGGACGAGAAAGGGAAGGTCTGAGTCCTGGACCCAGTGTTAAGAGGCCAGGAAGATTAGGAGATAGTGAGGAAGTCATGAGCTACGAAGAAGGAAATCAGGAGTGGATGGCCTCTTGGGAGGCAAGAAAGAAAAAGAATAAATATTTGATAAGTATGGGTCAAATGAACGAAATGACATGTCTGAGTAGAATTCAAATCCAGATCTCTTTGACCCTGAAGCTTATATATACTTACCCAATACACCAGGGGTTGGCAAACACTGAAAGGCCCAGATAGCAAATATTTTTGATTCTGTGGCCCAACAGGCAAAATTGAGGCTATTAGGTAGGTACTTACATAACTACTGAAAATGTAACCCTTTAAAAATACAAAAACCAATCTGAATTTAATGGCCAGCAAACAAAATAAAACAAAACAAAACAAAAACAGGTTGCTGGCCCAGAGCTGCATTTTACCAGCTCCCGTGCTGCCCTAGATTTTTCCCTTTAATTCTAGATCTTACTGATTACCAAAGATATTCAAAGTCAGGCATCTTCCCCTTAACCAGCTCTCAGTCTCACACAAAATCCTACAATAACTTCCGAGACTCTTTTCAGCAGTGCCACAGTTTCACTTTTTTTTCTTTATGTAAAGGTGGCTTGTATCTAATCCAGCAATTTTATTTCTCCCAAGACACTATTTCTTGTTCCATTTTGCTTAGTTGCATAGTTGGTGAAGAAACAGAGCACGAAAGTAAGCACAGAATTTGCATGAATGTGTTTGTCATCCACTGTGGTCTCCAAAGTGGGTTTTTGGCCTGAGAGAATAATGGAGGGGAAGGGTATTTCCCTCTCCTCTTCTTTTTTCTCTGAATGTCAAAAGAGAATCTGTGGAAACCTCAGTGTAGGCAGAGATATTTTCCCAAGGGGTGACACAGCGGGCGTCGCTATGATTCATTACTCCTGCATACGAACTCTGCCCACAGAAGCACTGTTTTTAGGAAGATAAAGTTCAAACTTGGTAACATTGATTTCTATTTTTCTCAACATACTTTCTACCAAAAATCAGCTCTGTGACCTAAAATCATATTGTGTATACTCTCCTCTTCTGCAATGCCTTCTGTCTATGCTCTCTGTTTCTTCCCAACCTCTAAATTCCAGCACCCTAAGGTCCTTTCCCAGTGGAGCTTCTCACCTCACTAGCCACTTGTCTTCCCTCAATGCCACTCTCTGCCAAACTGTTCTCTTAGGACAAATGGACTCGTTAGGGAGAAAATCACAACAGACATTGCTCATTCAGGACACACGTATTTATAGATATTTCTGATCATGAAATGATTTCTACTAGAAATTCTCCCAAAGGTCAACTTGCCTTCTTGGAATTGCTCCCATTCGAAAAAGCAGTTTAATTATCACAACCCACCATCTTTGGGGAGCAGCCTCTGAATACAGAGGATGATCAAGGGCTTTAAAGTCCTGAGCTCAGACAGGGCAGCCCCTATCCATTTAGGTCTTGAGTCCTCCTGCAGCTATCCTGTCTCTGTCCTCACTCTGGAATTGGGAACGAGATCCTTTTTCTCCCTTTCCTCTCCTGTTGTTGGCTGGAGGATGTTGCAATGTCTGGGGTGATGAATGCCACACAAACCTTCTTCATTGATGAGTCAATATTCTCTTTCAAAAAACCATCTTTTCTTTCTTCTTGCTTCTGGAACGTTTCTTTTGTTCAGATTGACTGCAGCTTGTTCAAGTGAGATTTGCTATTTGTCCCCAAATGCTTGTGACTTAACTAAAATGCTTTGTAAACAATGAGATCTATAAATTTGTAATTTTCCTTCCTTAGGACCTAGAACAGTCTGGTAGAAGGGAGATAATCAGTGAATATGTCTTAAGTCAAACTAAGGAGGGGCATATTTATGCTGTCTGGTTGATAAATTGGAAAGGAGCAGGAAGGAGGTGGGAAGGCCAATTTAAAAGCCTAAATAATAGACTGTGAGCTCCCTGGGGGCAGGGGATAAAAGTTGGCTGACCCAGTGAATGAAGCCTAGTGTGGTGGCTGAGTGGGTAAAGCAAAGCCATGTCTCCAAGAAATATATTGGAGAAAGAAGTGCCAAGCAGGGAGCTGGTCTGGATGGAAGAAGAGCAAAGAAGGAGTCAAGATGAACTCTAGCTTATTTATCTGGAAACTAACAACTAAACAGCTTGTCAAAGAGAGAGCCATCTGAGACTCAAAAGACATGGGTTCTGGGCTTGCTTCTCCCTCTTCTTTGTTGCTTAGTAAGCTAATTAATCCCCTTTGACCTCAACTTCCCCATCTGCAAAGTAGATACAACAACACTATAGAGGTGCAAGAATTATTATTATTATTTTTTTGGATAATAACAACTCCCTCTGGTGCACAACTCAAGGGCCTAAAAATATGGAAATTCCTTACAAGCAGACAAACTGAGAGGTAGGGTTGTTTGTGTGAGAGGGGAGAAGGGCCATTCCCTGGAACTCTGAATCCACAGTGTGTGTGCAAGGCTTGTCCCAGTGCAACCTGAGGGGTGGTAATATGTACAAAAGAGTATTGTCTTCTCAGAATCTGCTTGTAATCTTTGCACAGGCTCATATGTCACGTTAAAGGGTTAACAGGAAACTGGATGTCATCTTGTCAGCCTTCCTGATCTCTTCCAGCTGGAAGTAATCCTGCTTAGCTCTGAGCACCCACAGCCCTCCATCTGTACTTTTCATGTAGCACATTTCTCTCTGTACCTCAGACCCTGGATATTAATGTACATGGCTTATCTCCTCCCTAGACGGTAAGCAACTTGGAGGCAGGAGCCGTGGCTTGGTTACTGATAAATTACACAGAGTTCTGCCAACTTGTCTTGTACTAGGAGAAATTCATTAGCTGCTTGTTGAGTAGATAGGTGGATGAATGGGCTGATGGAGGGATGGATGCACCATCAATCTTGCTCAGTAATGAATTCCGTGGCCCTCACACAGAGCCTGGCACATGATGAACGATGAACACATACCTGTTCACAGACTGGACAGAAAGATGTCCCACTGATCTTGTTCTCACTGATTCTCTAGGGTGAGCACAGGGTCTGGTGCTTAGCAGACTCTTAAGGAATAGTTGTTGACAGACTTACTGTGTTTCTGAACTGCAAGAACTCAACTAGCATAGAAGGAGAGGTCCACAAGTTGGTTTCATGTGATGTATTTCTCTCCAAAATAGAATAACACTGAGTTAATATACATCCCATGCTTTTTCCTGAATCTCCAGTCTGTGGTTTGGAGCAAGAGTCAGCAAACTGCAGCCCATGGGCCAAATCCGGCCCACTGTCCCTTGCTTTTGTGAATAAAGTTTTATTAAAACATAGCCATGCCTATTCACATATTGTCTATGGCTGTTTTTGCATACAATAAGACTTGTAATGGAGACCACATGGCCTGCAAAGCAGAAAATGTTCACCGTCTTGTTCTTCATAGAAAAAGTTTTCCAATAGCTATGTATAGGAAACTGGTTATTATAACCCAGAAAGTGACACCCTCCTTGAACAGCTGCTGGGCCACAAGCTAACAGTAAATGGCTGAGATTTTTGAGTCTTTATGATGAGAGGAAAATTTCTAACGTACCCCTTTCTTGGGAGCAGTGATAATTTCCTGTGCCCCACAGTCCTAGTAAGAGGCTCACATGGTCCATATGTTCTTGTAAAATTTGCAATGGGAAGATATTTTAACCTAAATAAGTTGTGTCCAACTTTGTAATACATATTTTCTGTGCTTTCCCTTAAAGAGAACCCCCTAGATGTGCATAAGGCTTCATGTCCCATAACACCTGGATCTTCTCCTGATTCCATTACTGCACAACATTGTTTTAATGAGCTATGCCCTAGTCCTGGAAGAGAGTCCCTAAGGGTGACTAGAGGAATCTGAGGAAGGTAACATCCTGACCTAAGGATAAGCAGGACTTCTCCAGGCAAAGAGTGGCCTCTGTGGGAGAGGTGGTGGGATGGGCATGGGAAAGAGCATATGCGGTGTTTAGGGGTGAAAAAGCTTGCCATGTTTGGGGACGCAAATCATATTGCATGGTAAAAGCAGAAATGCTCCAAGAGAGAAAGGGAGGAAAGTAAGTTTGATTTTTTTTTTTTTTTTTTAGAAGATGAGAATGGGCAAGGAGGCAGGGGCCAGATCCTGAACATCTTAGCTGGGGAGGGGAGCTTCTTTCTGGCCATGAGTGTCTCTTGCAGAATACTGAGTAGGGAAATGGTTTGATTGTATCTTATCTTTAGAAAGGTCCCTTCAGAAATCCAGAACAATTCCTGGTATTCTTGTCAACAGAAGGGACCCGAGGATGGGGAGGAATATTTCAAGGGAAGATGACTTACTGTTGGTTTTATGACTGTGGAATTTGTGAGGACCAGGCACCTGAACACCTTGGATTTTCTACAAAAGTTTTCAGCTGCCCAATACAAGCAGGATCTCACCATTTGCTGTTCTTTCTGGACGAGCCTTCGCACGTTGTGTGGTGCCTCAAACCCCAGATTCTTCTGCTCACCACTACTTTGCAATTCATCTGCAACCTACAGGGAATAGAAGGCATTGTCACCCTTGGGCTCAGCCATCATCAGGAGGGCACAGGGGACCCATGGAAAGGAAAAGTGAAAAAGAACTTGGTCCATAATAATACAGGTAAAACATGGGCTCAAGAAAGCTCAAAGAAAAAGAAATTCGAGTTCCTTTTTTTAAAGCTATGCTTTTAGGGGCACCTGGGTGGCTCTCAGTCGTTAAGGTCTGCCTTTGGCTGGGATCATGATCCCAGGGTCTTGGGATGAAGCCCTGCATCAGGTTCCCTGCTCAGCAGAAAGCCTAATTCTCTCCCTCCCACTCCCCCTGCTTGTGTTCCCTCTCTTGCTGATTCTTTCTGTCAAATAAATAAATAAAATCTTAAAAAAAAAATAAAGGTATGCTTTTAAACCTAGGGGAGGCTGAGGTTGTGTTTCTTCTATAGCCTCTTAACAGGAATCTGTTTCCAGATTTGCCCTTGAATGCCAGCAGGAAATGCCAAACCGTCCATGTCCCAGCATGCCCCACAGGGTCCATCTCTCCCAGAGGTGGTTCCTCCTCTCTGCCCTCCCCATCCCTTGGGCATCAAGCTCCACAACGGGTCATCTTAGTTCACCTCCTTCCCCAGTCACCTCTCTTGACCTTGGTGCTTCTCCCCTTCAGATGCAGTTGTGGCTGCTCCATGTTCCCATCACATGCCCTCCGTGGTTCACTTTGCATTCATGCTACTGCTGGGCAGGGCATAAGGGGGCAGCCGCAGGCCCCTTTTCAGGGCACTCACAGTGGTCATTCTGACTACCTAGAACACTGTCCTCCGGGCTTCTCTTCACTAGCCCATTGTTACCCGAGATGTCTCATATGCAACATCATTTCCTCAGAGAAGCCCTTCTTGAAGCCCCAGGCTAGGCTGTGAACCAGAGTTAGGGCATCACAACCCCCTTTTCCAAGGCACTTAGGGTTACTTACATTGTGAGTATTTATTAACATCTTCCTACCCATTAGGCTGACAGCTTTGTAAGAGAAAGAAAGACATCTGACCTTTTGGCCAAGTTACTTTTTGGATGTAGTCACATTAGAAAATCAATTTCTGGGGGTGCCTGGGTGCCTCAGTCAATTAAACATCTGTCTTTGGCTCAGGTCAGGTTCTCAGGTCTCCTTGCTTGATAGGGAGCCTGCTTCTCTCTCTCCCTCTCCCTCTGCCCCTCCCCTCTGCTCATGTGCTCTCTCTCTCTCTCTCTTTGTTAAATAAATAAATAAAATCTTTAAAAAAAATCAATTTCTGGAGAATGAATGGAAGGGAGCTCATTCCTTAACTTTAAAAAAAAAAAAAATCAAGCTGGGGATGGGTCAGTTTTCTAAAACAGAAAATAACCTCTCCACCAGTTAGTGACACAGAAGGGGGACATGGGGATTAAACTTTTCTCTGAGACTAGGACTTTGTCCTGTTAGCGAAAAAATGATACACAAGGAGACGAGAGTTTTTCCAGGTAAAAGTTAAGCAATGATTTGTGTTACCAAGAGAAAGACACTTGTCCCCTCTCCTGCCCCCACCCCCTCAAGCAACAAATAGAACCCAGGATATTTGTGGAGCCCCAGTTTACAGGCCTGGGCACTGCCCTGGAAGCTAGCCCTTCTCCAGTCGCCAAAATTAGTTTAGGAGATGGGGGTTGGTCCCATGGTGTCAGATAAGGGCCTTATATTGAGGAGTTTCGTTCCAAATATAATCAGATTCCAAAGGCCTATGAGGGTTTGCTTATTTGTGAAAATGAAGACCAGCGCCTTCTGGCATTAGCACATTAGGGCCGCAGACGGAGTGCGCTGGAGAAATGACAGCAAGACTCCCTGTGACCCAGGAAAGCCACAGCCTGAGATGCTTGGACATTTGTTTTCTGCTGGTTTCAAACATGCTTTCCATACGGTTGCAGCAGAAACGCTGACCTGCGGACCTGTGACGTCAGCTGGCCTGCGTGCCCTTCTTGGGGTCTCCTTCCGCCTCTGCAGCCTGTCCCTTGCCATTCCTTCTGTCTTGCTCTTTTCTGAGAGCAATTTTGCCTGGGAAATTCTTCCTGGGAAAGGAGCAATGAAATATGCGTAGAACACATTCCCAAGAACATGAGTGTTTTTGTAAAGCAGATCATGTAGGAAGCCTAGTGAAGCCATTTAAGTAACAACAACACAGAAAAGGGAAAAAAAAAATAAAATAAAAGGACTATGGTTTTTTGCCCATTCCCCACTCCAAACCCCTTCTTTCCCAAGTTCGTGTTTGCTAAGGCCTCTTTTAGTCCGTCCTACTTCTTGGGCCGCTTCAGAAAGAGAGAGAGAGAGGTAGCTTAACCAATGTTTCCGTGTTTGCTTTTTAAGCAAAGCCAGGGAAGAAGGGGTTCATTCACATGAGCACTGGTAAGCCAGAATTGCAGGTGGCCGCTGGGCGGAACGAAATGAAACTCTAGAACATTTCAGTCCTCATGGTCCTGTTATCTGCCCATATAATCAAAATGTGACTCCTGATTGATTTTGAGGAAAGTTCCAATACCCCAGGCTATTTGCATCCTTCCCTTTTCTCACAGAGTTCTCTCAAGTGTGTCTGGTCATACGGCATCTGATTTACACTGATTTCTAGTTCCTCTTTCTCAGGGAGACCTGTGAACCCTTGAAGGGATGCATGTGTCTGATGGATGGTTGGAATAGACCCGTTAGCTCTGTCCAGAGGAACTTCCATGTGGTAGCTCTAGGGTGGGTGTGGCGGGGGGGACATTGGAAGAAAGGCATGGCCTTTCCTTCTTCCTAACTACATAGGTATATCTATTTTTTTTTTAAAGATTTTTATCTTTTTATTTGACGGAGAGAAAGAGTATGCACAAGAAGGGGGAGGGGCAGAAGAAGACAAAGAAGAAGGCTCCCAGCTGAACTGGGAGCCTGACGTGGGGCTCCATCCCATGACTGTGGGATCATAACCTGAGCTGAAGAAGACAGATGTTTCACCACCCAGGTGCTCTTGTATATATCTGTTTTCAAACAACATAGGACAAGTCAGAAAGTGTAGGTCCACAATCTGTGCAACTTGGGCATGCTACTTTAACTATGACTCAGTTTTCCTATCTGTGAAATGGGATAACCATGTTTCACTTGTCATTTTACAGGGGGTACATCTGATATGGGGACTAAAGGAGATGGTTGGTATGTAAGCATTTTGTAAAACACTGCATCTCTCTGTAATGCAAGGTACCAGGGTTAAGTGTCAAGTGACTAGTGTGAAACATGCTGTCTCCATGACCCTTGCTATATATTGGCATTATATAGGATGTCATAAAACATGTGAATACCCTAACATCATCTCTGTAGACTGGGGGGCTGTTCTGGGGCATTTTTTAAAAAAACCTCCTCAGATGATTTGAATACGTAGTCAGGTCTGGAAACTGCTGGTAAGTAAGAGTTGTGGATGTATAGAGAAAGGAGAATTTGTGGAGTATGGAGGGCAGAAAGGAAAAATCTTGAAGGAAAGCGTTAAGATTTGAGGGCATAAAGGCCCTATTCCAGGGGGAATGGTGAAGGGGATAGAATGATAAGTTAATTACTCATGAAGTAGTATAGTCCATAGGTTTGGAAAGGTGGCACTTCCTCCAGGCATTCTGGAGGGCCCCAAGTATCTCTGCATGGTGGTCTTATAAGACTTTGTACTTTTCTGTGTTACTCTACTGCCATATTGTTTGATACCCATCCAGGTGTCTATCTGTCTCACCCAATGGACCATGAGTTCTTTGAGGACATAGATTGTTCTTACTGTCTCTGACTTCTCAGCACATAGCAAGATCACTGACACAGACATGAGCTTCATATGTGACAGTTGACTAAATGACAGGAACTGGGCATATGGTAAGGAGTTACTTTAGGTTTGACTCAGCCACTAATTTACTGGGATGCCTGAGATGACCTATTTGGCCTTGGTGGGTTGCAAGGTCTTCCTGTTGTGAGATTTGATGGTTCTAGGAATTCAAGTATTTGAATAGCATTATGTTTAGAATTGAGGTTCTAATACACAATATATAATTAGAACACTTTAATTCAGGTCAGTGCTTCTCAAACTTTAATGTGCATACTAAGTTACCTGTGGATCATGTTAAAATGCAGATACTAATTCAGTAGATTGGGGGTGGGGGGCCAGCTGAGATGTTGCATTTCTAACAGCTCTGAGGTCATGTCATGAGGCCCATCAAAGAACCGCTCTTGAATAATACCTACTCCCAAGTGAGGCTGATGCTGCTAGACCATGAACCACACTTGGAAGAGCAGGTCATTGGGTTGGATTGTATAGTGCCAAAAATGATCTGATGAAAAATCTTCATTCCACATCTTGAAATAATGGATTAAAATATATATATATATATATATATATATATATATATATATTTTTTTTTTTAAAGTGTACTTTGTAGACTAGAAAAATAGGATTTAGGTCAGTCTAAGTAGGGCTCCAAACCTATCTCCATTACTTCCTAAGTTATTCAGAATTCTTTGCCTCAGTGTCTTAACCTGTAAAATGAGATCATAAAATCTATCTCAAGAAAGAAGACTTACAGGACATGAGGATTCAGTATGACAATATAGGTAAGTCAATTAGTATGTAGTAGGTGCTGAGCTCACGTGACATCTCTTCTTACTGACTCAGCAACACAGGAAGTAAAGAAGTTTCAGGAATTATAGATTTATTTTCTCTTCACAGCAAGAAAGGAAGGCTGAGCTTTGTAGGAAATGCATGCCCTTTCACTTCCTTTCTTTCAGGGGCATGAAACCCCCAGGTGTGTCTTGGTACAGAATGAGTGGGACCAAAGAAGAGTGAAAATGAAAAACATTCAGAGAAGCTGACTCACAATTCCTCAGGGAGAAGCCATCAGCCTGGGATACTTTGTGGGGAGATGATGGGGTGGTTTGGGGGAAACATGAAGTGACAGAGAAAGAAAGAAGAAAGACTCAGGGGCTTCCCCTATTATTTATCCCCCTCACCACACTGACCTTCTCCCTTCAGCTCTGCTTTCGGTATTGAACCTTGAGTCTTGAGGGACTGACTTTTTAGACACATTTTATTTATATAATTAAGATAAAAGTAATCAGGAAAGTCTATATTCTGGCCTCTTGGGGGATTAGGCATGAACACAGGTGTTAATATCTGTCCCTTGTAGTAACATCCATAATCATCTCTCAGGCTCCTAAATAACAAGTTCCAAAGGTAACCCCTGAGGTGATTTTTAAGGACATTGCCTCAGAATAGGGGTACTCAGTATTGTGAATTTTCTGCTGCTTTCTCTGTGCCTGTCTTCTGGTTTCTGGGCACCCACCAGACTCAAGCAGGCCCTAGACTGCTCAGATGACAGTTTTGGAGACCTCAATCAACAGCTTCTTGCTGGGTTGTGTGCATGTTCCATCTTTAGTTCCACTATACTCAATATTTGCTAATCCTAGCCAGGATTTAGGAAAACAATCTAGTTAGGAATATAATCCTGAGACCATCTGATTGATCTAACACTCCCAGAAGGAATTCGTATTTTGAAAGAACTTCTGAAAGTAAATGAATCTTTGATTTTGTGGTTTATTACAGTGACTGCACATTATGGATATTTGGGGAATGGAAAAACATGGAGATATACACACCTGATATTTACAACATGAAATCTATATTAGGTCTGAGCATCTCTAGTAAAGGGAGGTTTCTAGGTGATTCTCATACAAGTTGCAAAAACCTGGCCGTTCATGAATTATTATGGGAGACTGGAAGTTTTCCCTTTGTTCTTGAAGTAAACATCCATCTGACTGTCCATTGTTGGATAATAAAACATCCCCAAACTGAATAAATTAAACAGAAGTGATTTCATACTCCTTAAGATTCTGCAGATTGCCTGGGATCAGCTGGTTGGTTCTTCTGCCCTACATGCTATCAGCAAGGTCACTCATTTGGCTGTATTCAGCTGGTGCCCAGGCTGGACTGGAAAATCTGAGAAAGCTTCATTCATATGTACAGGGCCTTCCTCTCTTCTGTGCAGCTCTCCATGTAGATAGTTTGGGTTTTCTCAAAGCATGGTAGTCTCAACATAATCTAATTTTTTTATACGGTTGCTGGCTTCAAGAGTGAAAGGAGAAGCTGCCTGTCTTCTTTAAGATTAGGCCTGGAACTGGTTCAGCACTATTTCTACTCTAAGCCACCCAGGTTTAAGTGAACAGGACATGGATTATATATTTTGATGGGTGAGTGAAGTGTGCATTTAGGATGGGAAGGAAAACATAGCGCTATCTTTGGAGACTTCCTACCCCATTTCTTCCTACCAGTTTGCTACAAAATAGGAATCTGAAACATAGCACCCTACCTCCGACGACTGTCAATCCTTACACCAAACAAAGTAGCACAAAATGTCCTTCTGGGCCAGATGAGCATTTGGGACTATTAACCTCAAAAAAACCATAAAAAAAACAAAAAACAAAGAAACAAACAAAAAATTGCCAGTTGTTTCATAAGCAAAAGATGAGTTTGTCTGGGAATAGCAGAGATTTGCAGTCCAGAAAAAGAAAGCTGTGTCAGAATCATACTTGGATCCCCTGAACAAAGGAGAAGAATGTCCTTTCATAGAGAAAAAGGAAGGAATTGGGAGCCATTATAAACAGAGGGTCCATTGGAGTCAACTGGGAGTTGGAAGCATAATGGCTTCTCATTGGCTGAAGTGTGACTGTCCCTCATGGGCTGGGATGTTGCCAGGTGAGGAGTTAAGGCATTTCCCTCACGCTGGGATAGCACAGTAGTCTCCACAAGCAAGATCCATCTCTTCCTGCTGGGTTTGCAGTTGGCCAAGAGTGGTTGGGCTTGAGAGCTCCCTTGCCCTCCCACCGAACCTCCCAACTCCATTCTAGTGATTTCCCTTCATCAAATTTCCCAAATCCATCAGCAGCTTTCTTAAAGGGGTTAGAGGATGTAGGGGATTCCCTCCAGTCTCATACTGCTGGAGATGTGACTCCTTGACCAACTTAAACTAGAGGAAACTCAGGCAAAACACACCTCATTCACTTTGTGGCCCTCCTAACATTCAAGGGAGCTTCATGGGAGGGTGGCATGGAAAAAAAGAAAACCTAACAGAAAAGAGTTAGACTCCTAGACCTGCCAGGTGAGAACTCTGTGGTAGGTTAATCTTCTGAGCTTCCATTTCATTTTCAGAAAAGTGCCCAGGATCATCTTCTCTCAGGCTTTTTGTGAAAATGCAGGGTGGTGCTATACACAGGTGCAGACTGAACTATTTAACAAATGTTATGCCTATTGTACTAAGCAATGTATTCTTTCTCAAAAGACGTCACTGTGGAGAGGTATTTAAAGTTGCAGGGGAAAGAAAACACTTTGTCAGACACTTACGGGAGAAGAAAAGGAGAGAGAACAAGCAGCCCAGTGTATATTTAATGAGCAAGGGTGTATCATTTAAAACTCTGAGGTTCATGTGTTGGGTAAGCAACTCAAAGGAATTTCTTGGATATTGATAAGCATTGTGTATGGTTTTAGTTCATTTTCCAGAACAGTGAGTCCACCTTCCTGGGTACAGTCAGAGTTGCTGGGAAGTTTAAGGGGTGGGGAGGGGCTTGGAAAAGCATCGATGCTCTAAGCCAGGTGGGCTGTGGAGGTAGAATCTGAAGAAATCAGTGGAGAGAAGAAAGGAAGCATGGATTGCAAAAGATTGGCAAGCGGCCTGGAATTTCACATCTACGTCATCTCTTTTGTGGTAAAGGGGAAATCCCAGGATCCATAGCTACCCCAGATACACCAGTGCATCCTTGACCTATTAGAACAAGACTGTGGAGAACAATGACCATATTATTTCACAGAATCCCTTCCGTGCTGGCTCAGAACACCAGTTTTCCATCCTTCTGTCTAGAATGATATTATACTCTTCTTTCAAACCCATAGCCCAGGGGTTACTGGCAAAGAAGAATCCTAATGACCTGGTCTCTAAAAGGTTCCTAGTGGAAATCAAGTGACCTTTTTCCATTTCTAAGATTTTCTTCTTCCAACTGTGAGACAGAGAACTTACAGGGAAGAGAGTTAAAATGGGTCAATGTGTGCTTTATGTTAACCACCTCCCAGGCCCTTCACAGTGTTTCTCTCATTTTATATTTTTACAACAAGGCTGCAAGGTAGGCATCATTAGTCCCATTTTATGGATAAGTAAAGTGAGGCTCCGAGACAGGGTCAGTCAGGTAAAGATGAATTCAAAGTCCAAAGCATTAAAGCAGAGCCTTATTGTGAAATAGTGAGGTGAGAAATCAAAGATGTCATACACCTTTTTGTCTCAAACAGAAAAAAAACGTCCTGGAAATATAAGCAGATAAGCTGCTTATTTTATGATGTGACAGAAAAATTTAACAAAAATTTGACAAAATTTGACAAAAATTCCAGAAATATAGAAACAATTTGAATGATTCACATGGGTTTGGTTTAATATATGAAAGGATCCCACAAATAGTAGAGGTTATTAATCGTTCTCTTACATCAAAGTATCAATTAAAAATAAAAAACTAACCTGCTTTTAGTCACAATTTAAAAATACCTTAAAAAATTCCCTCAATAGAGATTTTCAAAGTTGCCATTCTCTGACCGTAATTTAGTAAACCTAGGAATCAAGGATCAAAAATTCATATGCACAACAAAGAGAATAACAAAGCAAATCAATTTTTTTTTTTAAGTTTTACCACTAGGAAAGTATAGAATCCTCTCCAGGATAAGCATGGGAGCAAAGAATAAATAAAAATAAAAATTAAATCCTATCTAGGAATCATAAAAAGAAAATTTCTTCTTATCAAAACCTATTGGATGTTAATCTACAGTTAGAGAGATACAGATAACCTAAACTGCTAATTATTTTACTATTGAAAATAAATGAATGATATCAATGAAGAATCTAGAAGAAGAACCATAAAGTAAATAAATCATGAGGGAGAACACGTGTACTGACACAGACAATACTTGAAATTCATGATGTGGGAAAACAGTACCGTAGAAAAGATAAAGAGGAGCAAACGCTGGTTCTTTGAAAAGAGCAAGGACTAACAGATTGACATTAATGGTGGCAAGCCTGCTGAAGGGAAAGAGTGAGTTGCCCAGGGAACATAGTGGAACATCTGCAATTAAAACCCCACCTGTGCAGCCACTTGGGTGGCCCAGTGGGTCAAGCATCCAACCCTTGGTTTTGGCTGAGGTCATGATCTCAGGTTCATGAGATTGAGCCCCACATGGGGCTCTGCACTTAGCAGGGAGTCTGCTTGAAGATTCTGCCCCTCCTCCCATTCTGTCTAAAATAAATAAATAAATCTTAAAACAAACAAACAAAAAAAAAAAACCTGCCTGCATCCAGAGTCTTGTCTAATGTATCATCTGCTTTGAAAAGGGTCAGGAAAAATTAGGCATTGATAAAGTGACTTGAAGACGGTAATTAAAGGTCTTTTTCAACATTTCCAAGATACTTCCAAGGCTATAGGAAGTTCAAAGGACCTTTATTTGTATTCCTTTCTCTTATATGACCACAAAGCAAGTGATGCTTCCTTAATACTGAGGGTTCATGACTGAACGATGGCTGGTGCCCAGTGACTTCCCATTTCAGAACATTCCTGTATTTTTTCCATCAAAGCTGAATAGATGAGGTCCAGAGAAAGGTGAGGAGTTTGAAACTGGAAGCACAATGACGATCCAAGAGGAGAAGCCCGAACTGGACCTCAGGGGCTTTACTGAATTTGGTTTCTGTACCAGACACAGTTTCACATAAATTGCACAGAAGGTAGGTTTTTAAACCCCTTTTCACAGAGACATTCAGCAACCTGCCCCAGGCCACATAGTCTTGGCAGTGAGGAGCCAAGTAAGGGGCTCCACGCAAGAGTGGGCAGGATTTGACCCCAGGCTGCCCAACTCGGGAGTGCATGCTTTGCAAACTTTCTGCAGAGCCATTTCCTACTCCCTGCTGAATGACTTCAGCTGGCCCTCTTGCTGTTTTCCCCTCCACCTCACTGCCTCCTGTGAGGGCCCTCACATTTCCTTGCTGGCCTGGGATCTATGATAGGGCATTAGTGATGAAGTTCTAGAACCTAGGTGAGGTTTGGTGGGCGCCAGCCTCCTGCTCCCTCATCATTAGGAACTGATTAGGCTGGGAGGGGTGCAGCCCTGTGAAAAGAAACCGCACAGGTTCCCCCTTCCTCAGCTGCACGTTCTTTCCTTCAGCTGATTAGCTCTCCTGTTATATAAATGGAATGTTATACAAATGTTTCCGCCATGAGTTTCCTTTCGAAGGATGAATAAGAGAATGAGGCTTTTTGTTTTACTTTGTTCCCCGGTAGCACCTATGTTAAGAATTTGTGCTCAAAACATGACCCACTAATTCTTGGAGCAAAGCACAAAGAAGTGAACGGATCTAATACCTCAGTGATATAGAGGCTTGAACTTGTGTGGGAAAGAATCAACTGGGACTACTTAGGTGAGGTTTCATTCAAAAACCAAAAATCCTCCCTCTCCTACCCCTTCTCCAAGGGCTCCTGACATGACTCTTGGGTTCACATAGCCCAATTTGCTTTTTTGTATGATTGTAATATTTCAGGCAAGTGATATCTGCTTCCTTTGTATGTGGGTGTGTGCTAAATTGTTCGGGTTTATAATTATTAACGGAATCATTGGCTTGTTGTTCGATAAGCAGTCTGGATTTGGGAATAGTTATTTACAGAACAAAGGCGGGAGGGAGGTGGTTTAAATACAGTGCAGAGTAAATAAGCTTGATGACTACCTAATTTTTCTGAACTTAAAAGTACAATAAGCTTCCAACTAAACCCAGGGCATTGTAATTCCCTCAGCCTATGTGTATTATGGGCAGAATATATCCTGTTGGAAGAGGGAGATCTCATTCTCAGAGCACAGAGAGCCATTCTCAGAACCTGCTTTCTAGAAAGTGACCTGTGTGGGCAGCCTCCACTTCCCCACCCCCTCAGGCCCCAGTAACTTGACTGCCTGGAATGTCCTCATTAGAATTCACTGGCTCCAGGGAGCCCCACAAATGTGAGTCAGCTTGCTGGCTACTGGAGATCTAGGAGCAGGCTGCCTGGGTGCCAGGATGTTTTCTTTGGAAGGAACCCTCTTCCTTGAATTTCTTTTCTTTGCATGAGACAATGAGGAGCTGGAAGTCACTTTGGGTGTGACTGTTTATCTCTCTTTTATATTTGTTGCTCAATTCCTTAAAAAACATAAGTCCTGGGGCAAAAAGAAGCATTTGGGCAACCAGCTAGAAGGACCCTCCAGAGGCCATCTTTCCTGAGGTTGACAAAATTTCTTTTAATGGCCTCTGCTGTCTAATTCATCAGGTCTATGCCCTCTGTTGGAGAACGAAAGTCTACGGTTTCCTCCCCCAAACTGTGGCATAGACTGAAAATCAGGGTTATCACCAAGTTTTCCCTCATTATCAAGATATCACTACCTGATAACTTAGCACCCCTCCCTCTGATCCGTGCTCTACAGTACTACCATCTGTATTACCAACAATTGCTAGCAGGGCTGTCACCACCATTACCTAACCCATCCTCTGACAGCCCACCCTTCCCCCCGCTGCCAAAAGAATCACCACCCCCACTGCCAGGAACACTTCCACCAAAATCTCTTTGTGGCTGCCCCAGCACCGCATCTACAACTACTACTAACAGTGGTGCCATCTCTACTACCTTCATTTAATTTACTTATTTACTGTGCGGTTACTAACTTACAGTAGAGGATAGCCTGGCAGTCCATGAGGGCCTGGAGTTACCAAGAATACTATGCCCTGATTCCTGCCCTGGAGGACAGTAGCTTATTAAAGGAACTCAGAAAATGACAATATACAATACGGAGAAGTACATGCTGTATGGCAGGTATAATAAGATGCTGGCTTTGCTTAAAGCATATGGTAGATATTTTCACAATTCAGGAGGATCAGTTTACCATCACTTTTTTTCCTAGAAAGCTGGAAGCTAGGAATGTTTTCAGCTCTAAGTAACACAACAGCCAATCTAGAAAAACTAAGACATAATTGTACATGGCAAGATGTCCATGGTTGGCTCAGTGGTTCAAGAATATCAGGGCTTTAGGCCACCACTGATGTAATTCTCCTTCATTTTTGTTCATAGCTGCAAAATGGTGATCTCCTGCAGCAACTGAATTCAAAGTAATCAAACAAGGGAAGGCCAAAGTAGAGGAGATCTCCCCTCTGGTGCCTACTTACTTTTAACAAAGTAGAGAAAATATTTATCATAGGACTTTAGCAAAGGACCCTTAATGTCTTTTTGGATAGAATTGAGTCTTATAACCATCCCTAGCTTCATGGGAGACCCAGACTGAAGATGTAGCCTTTGTAGCCTCTCAGTGAAGGCAGAAGGGGAAAAAGGAGAAATGAACTGGAATTGCTGTTAGGAAGCCAGACTACATGGTACAAAGAGAAATCTGTAGTTCTGCCCAAGGAAGAAGCCTTCTTTGATCATCTAGTTCTGGGTTCTGGTGCTCTTCTTTTAATACCCTATGCTATACTGGATGCTATCTCTCTCTATATCTATCTATCTATCTATAATGTATAAATAGTTTGGGTGAAATTTTTTTTTTCTTATAAATCACACCCAAAAAAGACAAAAATTATGACCAAAATTTGCTTAATTATTTAGGTCTAATTTAGGTTTAATTTAGGTCTACCCCTCAGATTTGAAGATCTAGAATTGGGTAAATGTCTATCTTATTCATCATGGTGTTCTCAGTATCTAGTACAGGGTTTGGTGTGAGTACACAATCAACATTTGTTTAATGAATATGTGTAAGAATGAATGAATGAATGAATGAATGCAGACTTTTAGATCAATTGAAGAAAAGATTTCAACAATGATAAATATTGAGATGGGTATGTATGTATTTAGGTATGTGTGTGTGTTTTTAGATCATGGTAGCTTATTTCTACAATAGTATTCAAAGCATGTTTAGAGTTTTTTGTTTAGTACTCAGTCTTTATGCTAGAAATTGCTTTTGTGCCTTCCATGTTTTACTTCTGCAGTGTTGCACTGAAAACGATGGGGAATGATCAAGTCGTTCAAAGTTTAAGCTCAAGTCATTCAAGGTTTATTTTCTCAACAAGAGTTTGAAAAACTGCAGAAAATTATGCAGTACTATTTGTAAGCAAGTATTTCCACTTTGAATGACCTTCCTTTTCCTCCTCTTCTTCTTCCTTCTTCTTCTTTTTCTTCTTTTGGTTGGTCATTTATAATGGTAAGGGAAATAGATAATGCAACCTAGGCCCCTTTCAAATATCATAACATTATCCTCTATTTTGAGGTGTAAAACTGTAATCAATTGCAAATTATAAGCAGCAGGAAGAGTTTGGTTAAAGAGAAAAACTTAGAAGAACAGATAATAGCCTTTTCATTCTTTTTTAGGAGCATCTGAGAGAGAAAAATCATCTTTTTTATGAAAAGTAATTTAAAAATATTTATCACAGAGAATAAACTATACTGATTGTCTTTTACATTTTGTGAAACAAGCTGTTAGGTGTGGGATCCTTTGTAGGCAGATGGTTTCTCTTTTCATGGCATTATCATTCACAGTCATTCCTGCACTTCTAACACAGTAACACTGTTTCCTCATTTTATTGCCTTTCATATAATGTTCTATTACAATGATGTTCTTTTGCCAGCTTCATACATTCATTGATCACAAGCTAAATAAGGAGATCACATGCTTCAAATATTCCTTAAAACTCTCTAGTATCACTTAGTTTCAATGAAAACTTCTTGTCCATAAACTTTTTCAACTCTCAGGAGGGATTTTTCTCATGGTTATTTCTTTGGTGACCTTGGCTGTACTCTGGTTTTATTGCTATGTTCATATTACCTCCAAAACTTACTGGCTTGAAATGTAGCCATTTGATATACCTATTGGATCCATCTGGAATTTAAGAGACCTTAGCTGTACACTTTTGCTCCAAGCAGCACCAACTGAGGTCACTCGGTGGTATCAGCTTATGAATGGGCTATTCTAGCAGGTCCAATATAGCTTCACTCAAACATCTGGTATCTTGGCAGGGATGGCTGGAACAGTGGAAGGCCAGCTGGGCATTTATTTCTACTGGCATCTACTCTGCAAGGTTGGCTGATGCTTCCTGACAGCATGGTGGCTGGGATTTGAGAGACAGCATTCTAAGGAAAAGGACTCTGAGAGCATATATCTAAGGAGCCCACACACAAGCTGCAAGGTTCCTTATCGCCTTGCCTTGAAAATACCAAACATTTATTTCCCAGAAATGCATTTCTGGTGCATTTTATTGGTCATTGAAGTAACTAAGGCTGGTCCATGTTCAAGGCAGACTTCCTCTCTTAATGGAAGGAGTATCAAAGAATTGGTGGCTATCTGTATTACAGAAGAAATGATAAGAACAAAATCAAGAAATAAGGAAGAAGAGGAGCATTTTTTTTTTCAGAGAATGAGTTATACAATTTATATGAATTATAAGGTACATGGGATTTAAGCTGAGAAGGTAGAATGGAAGGTATAGAAGGTAAGAGTAAAACACTTATCCTTAATAGAGTGGGAAATAGGGAATTAATAAAAGGATGTGAACAGGTCAGAAAAGATGTGGGTATTGGTTAGGGAAGGTGTTGAATGGAGAGTATAAGAAATGCACTGGGTCTGGGAGTCACTGGGATAAGCTCACTAAAGGGGAGGCAACTGGAGAAGCCTGGGGGGAAATTTACCCAGATCTGAATCAGGCGTTACAAGAGTAACTGGAAACAGAGGGACCAGATAGAAGAGAATTTCCAAGACAGAATTTACATATCATTATCAAGCCCCAACTCAGTGTCTTGTAAATAATAGGGAATTTGTTGGGACATGTAAGTAAAATCCAAGAGTGGAGTCAGCTTCGGGTATAGTTTGATTCAGTTGAATAATACTAGTAGGATCATCTTTGTCTCTGATTCCTGGGGGGGGGGGGGGCTTTATTTCTTGGTTATTTCTCCTAATGCTGATAAAGTATCTGAAGCTGCTGTAAGCCTCACATCCTCACACTATCAAGTCCCACAGTAGAGAGTATTCTTCTCTGTCCTAGAAACCCTAGCAAAAATTTCCTTGTGTTTCAGTGGGTCTGATTGGGTTATAGGAGTCAGAACCCTCCTCCTCTCTAGTCAGTCTGTTCATTCCCTAAGTTCTACAAGGACAAACATCTGTGGTGGATGCCTTTTATATTGGCCAGAACTTCTTGTACTTCTTATTCTCTTGGAACCCAGCCCTAGGTTGTAAGGAAGTTCAAATAGCCCAAGGAAAGGCCCATAGTGAGAGGATTCAAGACCCCTAGTTGACAGCTTCAGCTGAGCTCTCAGTCAATATCTAGGACCAACCTGCCAGTTGTGTGAGTCAGTCATAATGAAAATGGATCCTCTAGCCTTAGAAAAGTCACCTCAGCTTACGCCACATGGAGCAGAGGCAAGTTGACCCCACTAAGCCCTGTCCAAGTTGGAGGTTCATGAGGAAAATAAATGATTGCTGTTCATTTACATTACTGATGTTGGGATGGTTGTTATGTAGCAGCAGGTAACTGGAATAAAGCCCATTGCCATAATATCTCTACGTCACCTCCTCCAATCCAGGTTGTTTAGTTATAATGTTGATGTTCTGGTTTTCAGATTCAGGTTTGAATCTTTTGTTTTAATCAGTCAATTGTTTCTGAATTCACACAGGGAGATTCAGCTTGTATGTATACTACAGATGACTAAAATGGTGATTGAAGACACAATTGTGCATACTCTTTGTAAAAGAGCAGTGTTGGGGTCCTGGGATAACAGTAATCTTCTATCCGTGGGAGAAATCTTTATAGAGAGAACAAAAGAATGTAACAAATACTAACTGCTGAAAATGACCATAAAACTTATTAAACATTTTTAAATTCATAATTCATTTATCTGTCTATCCTATCTGTCCATCCATCCATCCGTCCATCCATCTATTTCTAGTTCCTCTCTTAACAGGAAACATAACAATAATCCTGACCAGTAACACTTTAATGGGACAGGTAAGGAGAAGAGAAATTCTCTTATTTGTAGAGTTCTGAAAATTAGCGAATAGTAGATTCACATTGATTAAGTTTGATAAGAAAGTTTCTAAAATAGAGAGACAGACCTGAAGAAAATGTTGGGAACAATAGAATAAAACCAGATGAACCAATAACCAGAAAATTTTTAAAAAGATAATTAGGTTAGAATGATACTTGGAAGGGTAGTCTAGGCTAATTCATTTGTTCATCCAACAGTCACTTATTATATGCTTTTGCGTGCCAGCAGCATATTATGAACTGAGGGTTCAACAGTGAGTAAGAGACAATAATTCACTACCTTACTGGAGCTTATATTCAAGGGGACAAAGAGATAACATACATACAAGTCAACAAAGATCTGTAAGAATATTCGGGGTACAAAGAGCTCTAAAGATAGTACAGCAGGGTGGCTGATAAAATAGGACTGAGAAGGCAATATTAGGGGTTAATCAGGAATGATCCTTTTGAGAATACAATTGGAATGGGATCCAAATGGCAGTAGAAACAAAGGTAAAGAATTGGTAGACAAGCATACCAGGAATAGTTACAGCAAGTGCAAAGGCCCTGGGAAAATACCATCAATGGGCTTGTACTCACAACTAGTTTCATGTGATGAGAGGGTTGTACAAATTCATTGAAAGGGCCCCAATGACAGAAGAATCCAGCTCAGTTAGTTCTTTATTTGTCCGTCCACCCACCCATCCATCCATGCACATGTTGGATGCATTCCGCATAGCAGGAACTGTGCTACGCCTGTAGAAATGTAAAGATCTTTACTCTTACATCTCTCTTTCCTTGATGGATGTATTATCAATCCCCACAATCACTCTCTGAGATGAACTGGCATGTGATTGAACACTCACTTTATTGGTAAGGAAACTGAAACATAGAACCTAATGAATTAACCTGACATCACACAAGTGGTATTTGGCAGGGCTCAAGCATTTTATCTTCCTTTCTTAGTCAGGGAAAGTAGTATATATGACCTATTTTTCCAAATTCTCTTCCTTAGTGGAGTAAAAATTAAAGTTTATCTATTGTTAATGCTTACTTACCATTTTAGGTTTTTTTAATTAGAGTATTCTAAATTCATGTTATTTTAATTTTACTTATTTCCTGAGACATTCCAGAGGATGAACAACAAATGAAATAATGCATATGAAAGCACTTTGTAACCTATAAACCATAATACAGATGAGAGTTATACAGTTTTATATTTGAGGATATTGCTTCATGCATTAGTTCTGCTTCTTCCTCAGAGATCCCTTCAGAGAAATTCAGAGTAAAATAGGCTTCTGGATAGATGGTTTAAAGACAGTTTATATTTTCTTTAAAAATGAGACTGTGAATTCTGAAACTGACCCAAAATAAGTGCTTAATAAATATTTGTTGAATGAATCGATAAGATGAAATATGCAAGAAACATGAGTACCATGTGTTCATTCGGTGTGGCTACCTGCTGTGGAGGAAGAGCCGATTCAATACCATATTGCCACCCTAAGGAAATTGTCTGATTAATTTCGCATCTGTAGAGGGTTGCTATTAGCTACCTTGGGAATGAGAAGCATATGGCTCAGGGAACAAAGATCATTCTTTTGAGAGAAGGAAATAAAATTATCTGGGGGTCGATTACCTAGTGCTTTCAAAATATTATTAATTGTTTTATTTTATTTTCTTAAAGATTTTATTTATTTATTTGACAGACAGAGATCACAAGTAGACAGAGAAGCATGCAGAGAGAGAAGGGAGAAAGCAGGCTCCCTGTGAGCAAAGAGGCTGACACGGGACTTGATCCCAGGACCCTGGGATCATGACCCGAGCTGAAGGCAAAGGCTTAACCCACCCAGGCGCCCATTTTATTTTATTTTTTAACTGTTAGGTTTAAAGCCCTACATTGACATCATGTTTACTTTTGTTTCTCCAGATGAGCAGGTGATTCTTTAAGTTGAAAGCCACAATCACCTGCCTTGACCTAGCGACTACTCAGTGGTTAACAGCTTAGGCTTTGGAGCCAGGCTCACTGGATTCAAAGTTAGGCTCTATCTCTTAGCCCTGAGTGACCTCAGAATAATTTCTTAACTGCCCTGTACCTAAATTTCCTTTTTTTTTTTATGGTAAGTAATATCTGTTTCATGGGATTGCTGGAAGGATTAAATGATTAATACATGTAAAGTAATTAGAACAATAATGCTCAGGAAGTATTAGCTTGTATGTGTCTACTTGCTTGAGTTTTCCTTCGGATTATAAAAGCTGAAAAATAAAGGCTCCATCCTGTTTCATTTATGTATCGCTAGTGTCAGGTAAACTGAGTGAGGCACTACTCTGAGTGCAGAATTTGGTGGAAGGGGGAAAAATCAATGTTATATGCTGGATAACAGAACACAATTAAAAAAAAAAAGATAAATAATATTTTAATGCACTACTTAAAAAAACAAAAGTTAATGCAAGCATTCCATGGTGAACACAATACCAAAATTGTAAATAAAGACAGAACAAGTACCTTGAAGTTAATTAAGAATTAATTAAGGTCATTGTTTGGTCAAGAGAAATTGTCAAACATGGAAATCTCTCCAAGTGAAAGTGAGATAAGAAAGAAATTGATTTTGAAAGGTTATTGATAAGTTTTTTTTCTAATAAAAATAAGGGAAGGGTGCCTGGATGGCTCAGTGGGTTAAAGCCTCTGCCTTTGGCAGAGGTCATGATCCTGGGGTCCTGGGATCGAGCCCCGCATCGGACTCTCTGCTGCTTAGCAGGGAGCCTGCTTATTCCTCTCTCTCTCTCTCTCTCTGCCTGCCTCTCTGCCTACTTGTGATCTCTGTCAAATAAATAAAATCTTTAAAAAAAATGAGGGAAGAAAAAAGAAAATAAAATGAGGGAAGTAAGATTTTAATAAATTCAGTTTAGGGTATAAATAAAATGCTTAAAATAATTTTGTGAGTTGATGTTTTAACTATCCTACTGTTCCAAAAAAAATTAGCTATTAAAAATTACATTAAAATTCATTTTGCCTTAGGCTCCAACATAGGTTGACCTGGGTCTGTCTTTCTAGCTCCTGGCTCAGGTCTTAGTACATCGAAGGTATTCAGTTCATGGTTGTGGAAGGAACTCTGAGCTCTATCTGTTTTTGGAATCCTTCCCCATTTTAGTGCTAACACAATGACTGGTACCCAGAGGGGTTCAAATCATGTTAGTCAAATGTTGAATGGAAATAACTAGGTTTACCTTAGCTTGATTCAAAATTCACTTTATATCATGTTATTGGACTCCGTATAATGGAGATGTTCACAGTAGATATCAGAAGTTCCACCTATGAAGTCCTAGCCTATGCTTCCCTTATCTTGGTGTGGGCCATTATGATCTTTTCTTTGCTTTGGAGTACTGCAAGGGTACTATACAATCCCCAAGAGACTAATGAGAAGAGTTAGAAAGCAGGAAATTGTACCACATAAACCTCTTTGTCTGCTTCTTGCGTGCCTACTAGATTGATGGCTTTCAATCACTTGTGACGAGATCTTTAGAAGATATATTTTGTATATTTTGAAGATACATTTTGATCTAGTATAGCACACATATGCTTTAATATATGATTATAACAACAGTATCATTAAATACTTGGTTGAATTATGTAAGATGTATCCTTTATTTAAATTTTATTTAATATCATTAGAAGTGTATTTGTGATGACCTCAAACTGGTTTTATGAACCGCTGAGAGCCTAGGTTCATAGTTTGAAAAACACTACAGGAGAATTTTTGGGAGGTGGATATTTCCTATCTCTTTGCTATCGTACCTACTATGGCCTAGGGTGCAGAGAAGGTGTTTAATAAGCAATATTGGCTGCAGGCCTTGATACCAAAATGCATATGCTTCGGAGGTAGACAATTAGGTATGGGTCCTAGCTTTGTCACTAATGACTGTAGTATCATAGGCAAGTGAGTTCACTGACATGAGCCTCATTCTCTTCATTTGAAATAAAATTAAAGATGACAATAATAATAATAATAATAATAATAATAATAGCTAACATTTGTTGAAGGTTTATAATGGAACAGGCTATCTATGAACTTGGCATAGGTGTTGTGAGAATCAAATGGGGTCAAGGTATAAAGTACTTGACAATTAATTATTGCTGGGCCTGCTTTCTTCTTTATGGGCTCTCTAAGCCAGGACTTCCTACTGGGATTTAGAAGTGTGTTTCTTGCTCCTTGGGGTATTTGGCAAACTTGGAGCTGGAATGAGTCCAGCACTTTGAAGGGCACTGTGAGAGCACACCGCCAGTCACATTCTCAACAGCCCATCTTCCAGCCTTCCTCCTGGCCCATTTGCAACCCTTTGGTCTGCTTTGTGGCAGCTGGGTCCAGCTGGCCCTTGTTCCACTTTCCAGCCTTTCTGGGAAGGACAGTGGCAGCGTTGTTGAGGTCTGAGGCCCACAAAACACAGAGCTCATGTCCTCAGGCTACCTGTGGCATTTCTTCCAGGACATTTCATGTTCCCCTCATTGGTGTCACCAACACATGGGACCACAGAGGAGAGAGGGCTGGGAAAAATGTCACAACAAATGCAAGCCACTGGGAGTGGTTGAATTGTGTGAATCAGTCTGTTCTGATCAGATTTTCTATAGAAGAAGTATTCATGTTTGCTTAAAATGAGGTTCTCAGTTTTCCCAAGTGCACTGGTCCACATTGCTCACAATTCAAGAATGTCTCTGTCTTAGCATCTGGGGAAGTTACTTCTTGATTAGGAAAGAAATTGATGGTAATATCAATTCTGATAACAATACTTTCTACATATGTCTATCATCCTCTATATACATGTAATAATTACCATTCATTGAAAATATACTATATTCCATTTGTTTGACGTAGGCTATTTCAAAATCTTTGTAAGAATACTTTGAACAGTCAACTATCATGCCTGGTGTGCAAATTTTAAAAATCAATATTTATGAAGAGTTAATTGATTTCCTTCGAATCGTCCGCTCAAACTGGTGGAGTTTGAATCAGAGATTAAGTCTGTCTGATGTTAAAGCCAAATTCGCTGTGCTTCCCGCATCACCTATTCACAAACCAGGTTCTCATTAATAATTATAGTTCACTTTGCTTTTATTGTTGACTATGTGTCTGGCTTTTTATAAGCACTTCACATGTTACTGGTAACATTTAATAGTCAGAGCAGCTCTATCAGAAAGGCTTCTTATTATTCCATTTTCCAGATGAGAACTAGGAAAATAGCTATACTTGCTAAGATAGTATTCTGCTTAAGTGGTGGGTCTGGGATTTGAATCCAGGCAGTCTGTCTCCTTGGCCACCAACCTATGCTACTTCATATTTATTTCCTTTGGGTCTCGCATGACCTTTGAGAAAGACAGAGCAAACATCAACACTTTATAAGTGAGGGCATTGAAGGAATTTATTTGCCCAATATTACAGAGCTCTTAAGTACAAGGGGGGCTGGACACTGGGCCACTTAACTTCTAGTTCAGTGCTTGCTCCACTCGTTCAGGACATTGCTGTCCATGTTATTGAAGAATGCATGGGGTCCTTACCTATCTTGCACTTGGCACCTGGGGGTGGTGAGCCTCTGTGAGCTTCAGAACTGGAGTGGGTCCTAAAGCTTGGGTTCAGATGGAAGATTTGTCTCCTGTTGGTATTCTTTTCTGGTTCCTCGCTTCTGGCTCTTACAGCCTGGCTCCAGTATGTGCTTAGTACTTCCTTCTGTCTCCCTGCTGCCCATCATTGTTCCTTGTGGACTTCTGGCATTCAGGGCACCTCTGCAGTGTAGCAATGACCTGGATTCTGATTTTTCTGGCTTGTTCAAGATCTTGTCTCTAATTCTTGCTGGTCACAGTCTAGAGGCATAAACCTTGGGGAAACCTCAACCAGCCCTTTTCAAAATCCTTATCTTCTACTTTATATACAAGAATATGAAGCACGTAAGTGAATGCTTGATTATACCCACTCTTTTGAAGTTTTCTAATCCATTTATTAATAATTGGGTTCCCTAACAAAATTGTCCTTGAGAGCAGGTATGCTTTTGTCTACTTATGGCTTCTCTAAAGAGATAGCATAAGGTCAGCTTCATGATAAGTAGTAATAGAGGCAAGAAAAAAGATAGGGTAAATAACCTTTATTACATGTCCCCCATGAACTAGACATTTTCATGTATGCTGTATCATTTAATTCTGACATCTCCTAGAAATAGGAAGTATTATGACTATCCTTAAGTTTAGAGAAGAAAAATCTGAGGCTCAGAGACATAAGCAAATGTAGTCAGAAATGCTTTCATCATGAAATCACTGTTAATAGGAATTCAACACACATGTATCTATGTGTGTGTACATACATGAGTGTGTATCACACACACACTCTTTCTTATGTTATTACTGGCATAATATTTTTGATCCATGAATCTACATGAAGTTCAGACAGTTTTTTTCCTTGATTATATTGTACATACTTGCTCACAAAATAAACTTATTTCCCATATCAGCAAAAGTACAAATCTCAGATAATTTTATTCTTTTCAAATGCATATACATAAATGTGACAACTTGTTTCGCACTATAAGACATTAATGTGAAGAAATTCATAAATTAATTAAATTCCCTGTTGAACTGTTTATGTTAGTATTGGACTTGAAAAACAAGATCTGTATATCTATACAGACACAGGTGCATATATTAAATGGTATGATTCTATCACGTTTATACATAATTAACCAATACTTGCTAAATCTGTTTCAGTGCCATCAAATAAATGTATTAATTGAGTGCATTAATGTTGAGAAGTGACAAGATGTGAAATGTGTTTTGTGTTCCAAAGTAGAGGGTTGCTTAAGTAGCCCCTTTTAGCTTAATATATGATTCATTCACTATTTCTTCCTCTAACCTGTGAAAATATAAAAGAGAAAACCCTGCCATATAAAGACTTGGCCCCACACATACTTCCCTTTCCCACATTCTGTATTCCTTTTTACTCCTGCCTACTTTATCCAGAACCTCCCTCTACAAATATTTCTACAGTTGGACCTCAGATAACCTCATTGCTGACTCAGATTTTCAGATACATAACATTATATATTGAAAATGAACTTCTTGTTCCAAGAATTCTAAGCCTTATATTAAAAGAATAGGTAACTTAGTAGCTGTTTATAATCAAAGAATCTTAAAAATGAAATTCTTGCTTTCCGTTTTTGATTATCTAAATTGGTAGCAACATCCATTGTATTATGCAGAATCTTGCGAATATTCTATCTATAAAAGCCAATAATATTCAGTGAGTATTTATTATGTGCCAGGCACCATGTTCTAAGTGGTGCAATTAAAATTTACCTACCAAAGGAACAAAGACTACACATGCATTGTATTAAATTAGATGCAGTAGGATATTTAAAAAGTGTAGGGAAAGCACTCCTTAATCTCAAGAAAAGTTATCTGCGAGACAAGATTTAATACAAGCTAAGAAGTGAGCATGATCATCAACAATCAAAATGAGCCCAAATTCTTTGGTAAGAGAACCTTAAACTGGCTCTCCAGAAGGCAGCACAAAGATGAGGTGAATGTTGCTGGTATGAGAGAGAATGACCAACTGAAACCCAGGGTCACTGGGAAGTGTTAAGAGTTGCTCCAAGATCTTAGAGCAGTATAGAGGAGTGGAAATTGTACAGTATATGGCCACAAACCTGTTTAAATCCTGTCTCTGCTACTCAGTACGTAATCACTGAACATCAGGAAATTATTTCACCCTGTTAAGATTCGAATGTCTCATCTGTAAAATGGAGATAGTATGTATACCCCAATATTACTGGAAAAGGTTAAATGAGATGATAGGTTACAAATTGGCATGTCAGGTTATTTTGATAAACAATGGTTTATGACAATTAGTAGGTGAAGTTCCTGCACCTGCTTCCCAACTTACTTCTGGAAGGAGTATTTTGACAAAAGCTAGTCTCTGCCACTTGTATAAATACTCATCATCAAATAGGCACCAAACAGCCCTATAGCTCACTGGGCTGGGTAGATCTTTTCAGATATGAAGGGCAATGTGGTTTCCTAGTTCCTGTTTCCCCCCACTAGAATGTTAATTCATGAAAGCAGAAGTTTTTGTGTATTTTATTTATTACTGTATCCCTAATACCGAGAATAATGTCAGACATATAATAACTGCCCAATAAATATTGGGTAAAATGAATGAACCAATTAGTAAATGAGTGAACTTACCACCTTCAGGGTACAGAATAAAGTTATCATAATACATTTATGTGCATGTATATATTGATAAGTGTTAAAGTAGATTCCAGATAGAACAGCATGGAAGGCACCTGGCATATTTGTGTGCTTGTCTTCTGCACCCTCCTAATGCAAATCCACTGAGTGTCTCATCCTCTATAATTTCTAGTGCAGAGCTTGAACAAATTAGATGCCAGTTATATTAAATCAGGTTGAATAGGCATTCTTATGCATTTCTTTTCCTCATCCGTAAATTGGAGATAATAATTCCTATCCCATTTACTTTCTTGGGTTGTTGTGACATTCAAAACACAATGAATGTGACAAAAATACACAAGATAGTTTAACAGAAGATTGTATTTGCAAAATGTGAGCCATGAAATGCCTGCATCAGAATCTTCTAGATTGTTTTGAAGATGTTGAGTCCTGGGACCTGTTTCTAGATTTTCTAAATCAAAATATGCAAATACACCTGGAAATCTGCATTTTAATGAAATCACCAGGTGATTATTTTCCACTCTTTTATTTTTTTAAGATTCTATTTTTATTTTTATGTTCATGTTTGTTTATCCCTACATGCTTTGTAAGCACAATTAGATGTCCAGGATTGCCTTAAGTGATGAGAAGAAAGGTGGTAGTGATGGTGAGTGTGAAAAAGTGAACCACAACAGTGACCAAGAGCTCTCGGGGGGAAGGAAAGGACATGCACTTCTTGTTCATCTGTTATAACCCTGGCATCCAGTATAGTGACTGTCCTATAATCAGTGTTCCATAAATGACTGTTGAATGACTGGCATTAGTGGTGGCAATGCTGGCTTGTGAACTCTCCCTCTGATGCCCAACACAAAGGAGGTGACACTTGCTCCTTGAGTCGAAAGATACAGGTCAAGCATGTGAAGTTTGGTCTTGTCAAAAGGAGAGGATTTCCTTCTTGCACTTTCTTCCCTTCGCATTTAATGTCCACAACCTGGAAAAAGATATATAAACATCGAGGCTGTGTTTGCACACCCTGCTCTGAGTTGGTAATGACCACATTTCCTGCCTTAAGTTGCCAAAGTTGTCTTTGTCCCCTGAATGCAATTCATTTACCCAGAGCTTAAGAGGGGTCCAGGGGCCTCACCCTATATTGTTGGTCTTTGTCTATCTCTTTCCAGTCTTTTCCTATAGCAGTTCAGAAGAGGCAATGAGGAGTTCCTTGAAAATTGTGCATAAAGTTGATTGCTTGAAGAGGTAGTTTATTACCTAAAGTTAGGTTTGATTTCTTTTCATCACCCCATAAAGGAATCAAGTGATTCAAGAAACTTATGGTTTACAAAAAGAAAGGCAGGAGGAGCAGGGAAAGGAAACAGCTATGAATGTGTTGATTATTATGAAGATGTTCCAGCCTCCTGTCAACCCAAACACACACACACACACACACACACACACACACACACACACACACACACTTTCTGTCTGTCAGCATCCAGTGTGTAGCAGCTGGAAGCATCCTTGGGCTTGGCCTAAGTAAAGGTTCTAACTCATTACCTAAATGAGAAGCCTGTGAAGCCACCTGCTCTTTTGTGCTAAGTCTTCCCCGGCAGACAGCTGTGGCCCAGAGGGCAGAGAGGAGATTGAGAAAAAAGGGGATAAATCCTGGGCTGGAGGGGGAAATGGATCTCTTGACTGCTATGACCACCTGCCGACCCCACTGTTTTCTTGTTGGTTCAGATCAGCTGTTTCCTATGTTTCTATGTAAACAAACTGGGAAGTCAAGTGTTCCAAATGGGAGGAGAAATTGTACTGATCACCCCCCAGCACTGAAATCCTGGCTGATTGTGTGTAACTTGCCAGTCACTCCTATCCTGTGTTGTGGGAAAGCTGGGTAGGTGTGGCTCAGTTCTCATCCTCATGGTTCATGGATGTCCAAAGTTTTCCCTTCACTTTTTGCTAATGCTCCAGGGCTTACTCTTTCATGAACACCCTCCACCTGAGACTTCTCTCTGTTTTGCCCTAAGTCAGAGAAATTCTATGAATTAGCCTTTGTGTGTTTCCATTTTCAAAAAAAATGTACTATAACTTTTTTCTGGTGATTTGGAAGTTCTGGGATAGTTCACACTACTGACCTTGCTGCCTTCTGCCATCCCCTGACCTTTCCTGTCCCATCCAAACTTCTTTGTTCCTTCCATGATTCGGCCCATTGGCACCAAGTCTTCTGCTCCTGTAAGGTGAAGAAGGAACTTAGCTATCCACACCTCCATCACACAATCCCGTGGATGTCCAGAGAAGAAACACTCTAGTGTGAATACTTCACCCACCTCATCAGAAGGCTGCCTTGCTTACCATAAATAATCCACTTTTTTGTTATGATTTCTTTGTTTGTTGTCTAACTCTTATAACAATGCTGAAAATGAGATGGAGAAATAGAATCAGAGGCGTGGAGGTACTTGTCCTAATGCATGCTGTTGAAAAGTAATGGAACTAGGACTGAATTCATGTTTATCTGCTCCTGAAGCCCATGTTGCTTCCACTCAACCACATCACATTCAGCACAAAGTTGAGGAGGAAGCCAAGGAGATGATGGGAGAGCTTTACCACAGATAAAAATCATGGTTCCTATTGTTGGCAGGACTTAACACCATTGACTAACAGACAGAAAGCAATGCAAGCAGATTTTTAGAAAGAGGAGATTTGTAAGCTAGTTCTCTCCCTGTGCACTCATTTCTTAGTTTCTTTCTGCTGCTGTAAGAGATTACCACCAATTTTGTGGCCGAAACAATAGCAAAAAAATTTATTATCTGATAATTCTGGGTTTTGGACTTCCAAAATGGGTTTCACTGGGCTAAAATCAATGTATCAGAGTAACTGTTCCTTCTGCAGGATCTTCAGAAGAATCCGCTTCCTTGCCTTTTCCAGCTTTTAGCAGCTGCCTAAACTCCTTGGCTTCATGAATCTTCCTTTTCAATGTCAGCAGTTCCATCACTCCAACCTCTGAGTCTGTTGCTGTGTCTCCTCCCTGAATCTGACCCTATTATCTCCCTATTAGAAGGGTGTTTATTGTGATTGTGATGGGTGCGTCTGGATAATTCAGAATCGTCTCTTCATCTCAAAGTCCTTAATGGCATCTGAAAAGTCTTTTTTAACATCCAGGTCCTGGAATTTAAGATGTAGACATTTTGGGGGTAGGGCATTGTTCTGCCTATAGTACCTTCATTCGTGGTATGTTTATTTCTTAGTTCAAACTTCATTTCTTAAGAACCGACTATGTAGCAGGCCGTATGATAGGGACTCAGTATATGGAAATAAAACACTTTCTCAAGGAGCTTACTCAAGAAAGGAGACAGACATAAAAACTAGTCATTAGACAGCTGTGTGCTAAGTACGGTGGGAGAGATAAGTGCAGGGGGCTCTGGGACCAGAGGGAGAGACTAACACTCCATTTTCAGTGTTGCAGTTCATCTATAGTTCTCCTGGAAAATGGGATACCTGGAAAGTCTTTTAAGAAAAGTAGTTCAAGAGTAGGAGACACTCAAGCCTGGCAGGTAATAAGTATTATGTGTAGTTTTTTCTACATGTAGAGGGACAGAGAGTTCACCTAGAGGAAAAGTACAGTATTGGGGAGATAGGGAAAAACAGCCATAGCTGCATGCAGATATCTATAGGGGCATCAGAAAATCGGATGAGAAGGCTGCATTGTCAGAACCAGCTCATGGCATGGAAGAGCACCTATTGTAAAATCATACATAATGGATAGGCTGATGCTGTTGAAGTGCTACGACCTGTCATTGGAGCTGGTCTGTACTCTTGGGCTGACTGAGCTTCAGATGGCAAGGTCATTTAGTCAAGTTTTGGAGGAACTAGTGCATGTGGGAGATAATGTGGAAAAAGTAGGTGAATACAGGAAGAAGACTTTTGTAAAAGCCTTAGGTGTTAAGAAAGAAGTGGAGAATTGCTATAGCTCATAAAATTAAAAAAAAAATTACAGTTAGTCAAATCAATGTCTATGTATTTATATATCTATATCTATATTTGTCTGGCCATGCTGAGGATAGTTTGATTTTCATAACTTAGTTATCAATTCCACTATATTCTACAAACATTTATTAAGCACCTACCATGCACTGACCACTATATTTAGAACTAAGAACACAAAGGTAAGAAGATATAATCTCTGTCCTCCAGGATCTCATAAAAACAGTATCAACAGTCCTAAAACAAGAATATGAATGATGTTTTACAAAAGCCTTTTAATAAAATTGTGCACAAATGCCTGGCATATGAATGTGTAACAGCATTATGTGTTTGCTCTCAGGGCACTGTCCATATTTCTCTCTAATACTCTCATGTAGCAAGCATTCCTTAGGTGGCAGCCATTTGTCCAGGCTCTGGAGATATGAGCAAGATAGAGGTCTGATTTACATGTTGCTTATTTTCCAATCATAGAGTACACCATATAGGCCAGGAAGATAACAAACAAGATAATCATAGATGTACATTATGAAGGAAGTAAGTGGTGATGCTAAGGGTATTTCTGGGAGACCAAAGTCAGATTAAGTGATTAGGAATCTTTATTTTTACATTTCTGTTAAATAGAAGCCTAAAGGAGATGCTTTGCAGAGTAAGGGTCTTCTGGGGGACTTTACTGAGGGAACTAGAGGCATTTGGGGGATGACAGCAATCTACCTGCACCAGAGCTACCCGCTGGTGCCACATGATTCCCTGAGTTGTGCTTCTTTCACAAGAACAGGTGAGAAGCAAGGTGGTGACTGTATACTTTTATTGTCTAGACTTCTAGCCTTACATGAGCCAAGCAGATGAGGTACAACTTTAAATCATTTGCAGTGTATTATTTTGCTATTGTTATATAACAATTTACCACTAATGTCTTAGCTTAAAATGACATCAATTTATTATATCACAGTTTTGTAGCTAAGAATTCAGGCTAGAGTTCAACCACATTCTCTGGTGGCTGTATCACAAAAATGAAATCCAGGTACCAGCTGGGGCTGTGATCTCCCCTGGAGCAAGGGACTCACTCAGGCTTGTATGGGTATTATCAGAATTGAGTTCCTTGTGATATAAGACCAAGACCCCCATTCTTCTGCTGTCCAGGGATTGTTTCCAGTTTTTCAGTTCCTTGTCATATGGAATCTTCCACAGAACTCCCCACACTTCAGCCCTTTTTAATTTCTGGAAGAACCCAGTCCTTTGTAAGAGCTTTCTGATTATGTCAGGCCTCCTGGATAACCTTCTTTTTTGGTTAACTCCAAGTCAACTGATTAGTTACTTAATCACAAGAGTGGTGGTATCCCATGGTATACATGATTCTGCTTGCACCTAGAGGCAGGAGATTATAAAGGGACTGCACATAATGGAGCAGGAACCTTGGGCAAATCTTAGGATTCCATTTACCACAACCAGTGAATATCCAGACTGACCTGAAATACGAACAGGACATTTATCTGGCTGGTGAGATCTAGTTTTTAATCTCAATCTTTCTCAAGGTGAAGCTATTCATGGCACAAACTGCTGACTTTCATCAGTTGCAGTAGCCAATAAAGCACATTGAGTGCTTATCATATACCAGAAATCATCTTAAGAGTCTTAAATATATATTAATTCATCTAATCTTTACAAAAACCCTATTAAGTACCATATGTCTCTCCATTTTACAGATGAGAAAACCGAGAAAGTCATTTGAGGAGAGATGAGTAATTTGTTCAAGTTCACATAATTAGTAAATGGCAGAAGCAGTTTAGAATTCAGGCAAATAATCCTGTAGCATATTGTCATGGTATGTTAGATCCTTCAATGTCTCTCTGGTCTCAGAAAAATTGCATAGTCTCAAATTTTACTGATACCTACCCAACCGGCATTTCTAGTAACTCATTGGCTCTACTAACAAGTTATTAATAATTTCACTGACCTAAGATAGCCCAAACAAGATGAAGAGGTTTGAGTAGCAAAATTAGTCTTTCTGTGTATGGGGGAAAAGATAATTTCCTTGGATTTTCGTGAATGAGTCATATTTTAATATATCAACTCCCAGTCCCTTGAGGGTTTCTCAAATACTTCAGCAAATTTCACTAACAGTAAATGAAGTTTTTATTTATTTTTAAAAATATTTTATTTAGTTATTTGTCAAAGGAAGAGAGAGAGAGATACAGTGACCACAAACAGAGTGAGTGGCAGGCAGAAGAAGAAGCCTTCCTATTGAGCAGTATTCCCTCCAACCCAGTACTCTGGGATCATGACCTGGGCTGAAGGCAGAGGTTTAGCCCATGAGCCACACAGGAGTCCCACAAATGAAGTTTAAAAAATTCTCCTTTACTTAAATATATTAGATGAGTGAGCAAGAAACAAAAAAATTTATACAACAAGGTTCATACTGATGACCAAAAATAAATTCTTTTTAACCAGAAAGTATGAGGTATTTCTAGCTAGTACTATTTCCATTCCATCAAACAGAAGGATAAAAGGTTTTTTTAATGAGTTGAGTTCCAAACTTAATCATGTACCATTTCTATAAAATGGTTCTTAGACTTCAGAAAGGGGTCATGCAATGATTCATCTTTAGATAAGAGACAGAAGGAAATGATGTTCTTTCAAGTTTTGGTCTAGAATCTGTTTATCTAACCACTAGATTGTTTTTTTCACTCACTGAAAAGAGAAAGTCAGTGTGGCTTGTGGAATTAGCTCCTCTATGTAGGTAACTTCATTTAAATGAAAGAGGCAATGAGTCATTAATTATAAATTCATGGTCATATTCTTCTCTCTCTGACTTGTGAACTTTACCAGCTCTTCTGACCTTTATAGACTGTGATATTTTGCCAGTCTACTATGGGACAGTGGTCTACCAAGGGCCTTTCATATTGTGCTACCAAATTTTGATCTGAATGTTGTATTTCTTTTAGTTCATCAGAAGGATATATCTTGTAATGGTGATGGTCTTCAAGAGAACACTGTGAAGCTGTGTGCCACCTGCTAAAAGGAAAGATGAATGGCATAATATAAAGCCAGATCCCAAAAGGAAAGTGCATTTTTTATCAGAACATAATAGAAATTTATCTGACAAGCTTATAAAAAGCATGATCAGGGTAGCAAACATGATTTCTATGGACTTTGTGAAACATGATTATATTATATGAGTTATTGTGGTATAATCATTAGTGACTTTCTTACTGTTATTTTGTATACTCTATTATTTTGATTTCCCCAAATAAAACTTTTGTAATATTTAAGCAGTAACTACTCATTCTGCCTAATTTTCTGAAGCTTGTTTTAAAAAAGAAAAAAAGCTTGCACCGTGTTTTAATTTCTTCGAATGTGCTGTCATTATTTTTAGTATTCTTCTTTGAACTTGGTTTGTCCATCTGTAAAGAGGTTTGGACTGGAGAGTAGAGTCCTTTGACAGAGCTTTATGGAAATTCTGGGAGTACACAGTGAATTTTGCTCCAGTTTTCCTAACCATACTTCAACAGAGGAGTAAGGCTTTATCTTTTCTATATTGTTGAGTTTAGGAGTCTTTTACCTTGTCTTCACTTTCAAGTAACAGAATCCTACTCAAACTTGTTTAAGCACAAAGGATAATTTATTTATTTACATAACTAAGAAGTCCAGGGGCAACTGGCTTCAGGTACACCTTGTTCCACAGGTTAATTATGTTTACTTTAGGGGCTCATTTCTTCGTATTTCTCAGATCTGCTTCCTGGCCAGCACTGGCCTCAGGTTGCAAATGTTAATGGCAGCCCCAATAGACTGGCTCAGGGCCAATCCCCACAGTATAAATGGAGTCAGGGTATTTTCTGAAAGAAAATTTAGGTATATTTTATCAAGAAAGAGACAAAACAGGAATAACAGGAGCAGTAGACTCCTACCTCACGGTCCAGTTAAGATAGTCTGAAAATGGGTTTCCATTGTTAAAAACAAGTTTGAAAACTCTAGAAAAAAAAGCCATTCGTAAGACCTTCCCAGCTGTACAATTTCTCTGATTTTACTTTCCTCTCATTTGGCTCAGTGTCAAACTCTCCAGAATGTTCTAGATCCACAGCTGATCTCATTAAAGCTCAGGATGGATTAATAACTCAAAGGAGAAAGCATTGAGTATTACAAATAATGTCTCATATGTTCTTGGCAGAAACCCTGGTTTCTGTGTATCCCATAATTTGCATTAACTCAGAGGCCAATGTGTAATTATTTAAAGGAGATTTTTCTTTTTAAAAGAGGAGTGATTCCCTGAGGGTTGGTACTTATAACTGATTGCCATTTGGTGAGTGAAGTCAGTTGTTCCCTTTAGTCAAAATTTGTTAGAGGTATCACTGAAGGAAAAGAAAATCTTCAACTAACAAAGGGATTAGGAGTTCTGAGCCTTCTGTGCATCCAAGTCTGGCTCTTGAAATGAGCTCCCTCCCTGCCTGCTCCAGGATTCTGGAGCCATCCCTGTCATTATGACATCAAGCAGGGTTGAAGAACAAATCTTATACTTGAGAGCTGGGAGACCCATGTCCAGGGTCAAGCACTGTGAAGTCAAGCATCTGAGCCACAAATAAGGTAATTAATAATTATACACCAGACATAATGGTACAGTAAAGGGAGCCTAGTCAGGGAGTCAGGGTGTTACCTGTAAGAAGTCTCACAGATTCACTGTCCTAGACCTTTCCCTCATGGTGTTCTCTTTGTATGGAATGCTGTCCTCTCTGTTCATCCTCAGTGCCCATTTCAGAAGTCCTCTCTTCCAATGGGTTGCCTTCCACATGCTAGAATTACTGTTTCTAGAGATCCCTCTAGTAATTCTGAGGGCAGCACTTACCACTCACGAATGGCTTCCCTCACTGGGACAAATTATTAACCCTCAATTTTCTCATCTATAAAATAGTGATAGTAATCCTTCACTGGAGTGACTGAAGGGATAAATGAGCAAAGCTTTGAAAGTGCTTCATCAGTGTTCATCATTCAGTAAATATTCAATACATCAAGGTCGTAAATAGAAGCCCTATAAAAAGGTTAAAATTGAACATAAGGATGGGTGAAATCTTGACTCAGCTTTTGAAACAGCCGCATACATAACTGTTACTGCAGTACTTAGTACTTCAGTAAACCACCAGTTCCACCTACAGTAAACCACCTGGTATTAACATGGCCTTGCAGTTAGATTACAACATTTTCCAGGCCTGCTCAATAACTGCTGAGTATCTTCATTGATCATGTGGAATCTTTGCTTTGAAAAATGGGATCCCATTGAGAGGAAGCACATCATTTCTTCTTCGGATGTACTGAAGTGGGATTTGGATGGTCATCACCCAGGGATATGCTAGAGACAATCCCTGTGTTGTGGCAATGTTTTTTTTTTCCTTTCCTTTTTTCTTAATGTATCTCATTTTTCTATACTTAGATGAGTTACTTAATCCCCTTGTATAGTTACTTAACCCCTTGTATAGGTGGGAAAATAAATTCTAGTCCGCAGTTTATTTTCCCACTAAAAGATGATAACACATAAGGCAATAATGGAAGATTTGTTTTAAAAAATCCTTGGAAGCAAGATTGAATATATATCTCAGATTTGACTCTAGAATATAAATGATTCATATGCCTAAGCAGTGCATATATTCCAAATATATCTGTACTTTCTTCAGAAAATGCCAAACTCTTATAGGGACTACATTGAATCATTTTAGCCCTTTCCGAGTAAGATCACAGTATGATAGTAAAAAATGAACACTAAGAACAGAATTCTGTTCTTTTTTTTTTCTTTTTTTCCCCTCTTTTCACAACCAGGATGGAAACTGGTGATTGAAAGGAAATTTATGCAAAATTTGGAATACTTTCTCAGATATTCAGCTGTGCTGCTTTCCCCTTAATTACAGAACATTCAATAGCATCAGTTCTCTGATGATGCAAGTTCCCACTTGTAGAGGGGGCGGGCTTATTGCTACCTGTTTCAACACATTTGCTCCTTCCCATCTCCGACCATGGTACCTAAGCAGAAACAAAGGCTAATGACTGTGCTTGTTTTCTTGGCAGTTTCATGGATCAGATCTAAAGTTAATGTACTATCCTCTCCTGACCAGTGTCAGAAGCCAGAATCCCAGGCTTGCAATACTTCAGTTCCTTAGGAGTGAAGTCTATTTGGGCCCTGCTTAATCTAGGAAGGGATAGAACAGGGAGGCAAAGAGGTCAGGGTTTAAATCATTGCTCCGTGTTTCTTAGGTCTTTGACTATGCATGACTATGTCTCAGTTTTCTCATCTGTAGGAAGGACATAATCATACAGACCTCCTGCAGTGTTTGTAATATTCAAATACAGTCATTATTTAAAAGTCTTTGTTGTACGGTAGGCACTCAGTAACCATCAGTTTCCTTTCCTGTTTGCTTCCTCATTCCAAGTTTAATCTGTTGATAGAAGGGGGAATAATCAGCCACAGTTATGTGACTAGTAGCCTGACTCTAATATAATTGTATAGGTACAGAGCCAACCCAGGACAAAATTGGGCACTATTGACATTTGTCTTCAGGTTGGTCACTCGCATTCCTCTACCTTTTGATTCTCTTATGATGTCTGCTCTGGTCTTTCTCTAGGGTGCTTGGATTCCTTTATGTGTTTTTCTCCTTCCTTTTGTCAATCATTGTCTAGAAAATATCCAATAAGCTCATGCCAAACTAAGGTACAAAGGGCTGGTAAGTTTCAATATATTTTGGGGGATAGAGATTTAATCCAAACTAATGATCTGCCTGTTGTGGAATACTGGGTAATAGCCAGGTCAATAGTTGATTTCCACATCTGCATTTCATATTTATTCAGCAAATATGCACAAAACTTCCTCTCAGTGCCAAGTTGTGGAGGTTTGAAAAGGACCCTCAATGATCTCCCAGTCTTGTCAGATGCAGCAATTTAAATATAAATAATAATAGCAAACATTCACAGAACAATGGCTATGTTACAAGTAGTGTTCTGTTTGCTTTAAGTATATTAATTTATTTATTGGTTGTACCGACCCTATTAGTTAGTTATTATTATCAGCTATGGTTTGAGGTAAGGAAGCTGAGGCTCAGAGAAGTTGAATATTTTACCCAAAGTCATACAGATATCAATGTGGTTCAGCCCCAGAGCTTTTGTTCTTTATTACTTATTGTGTCACTATACTCAAGACAGTGTGATGACAACTTCTAGGATTCTGTTGTTAGGAAGTAGTCAGTGATGACAACCCTATGGATAGTTTATAAGAGAAAGTAACAAGAACAGGATAAATTATAAATATCTGTCAATAGTAGAATGCTTAATTTCATTATCTTATGTCTATATATGTCTATACAATGAGGTACTTACAACCAACCACTAAAAAGTTAAGGAAACAAATTTAAATTTCAAGAGAAAAAAAGAAAAGGAGGGTACCAAACAGCTTATATAGTATTATTCTAATTTTTTTAAAGTGTGCTCATGTGTATAAATATCTCTGTATGTCAGTGTGTAAGGCACTTAGTATGAACACCAATACAACACAGTCCCAGTACTGTAGGAGTTGCCTGCTGTTCAGGAGGAGAGAGACATTTCAATAATGGATTTTTCAGCAACACAAGGAGGTCATGCATAAGGCCATAGTGCCCAAGGGATCTGGAATTTGCTGCCAACAGTGAGAGAGATCAGGAAAACAGTCCCAGAGAGCACCAGGCTTGCCTTTTTGCCTCTGAAACCTCATCTTTGCAGGATAGACTGATTTACAATGTTTATATTGCCTCTCTAAGAAGGGATGATAGAAAGTCAAAGCATATCTAAGTTCCAAATCTCCAGCAGTCTCCCAGCAAATTCATCTCTGGCTTCTACTTCCAGGTTCTTAGCCCAGCGGTCCCGTCCCTCTCAATCCTCTCCCAGTGTCCCAAGTAGTATGTCCTTGTAATACAGGACATACTCTGGTTTCTGGGATGGTCAGAGTTGAAACTCAAACTCCAAACTTTCTTTATCAGGAAATGTCTCTAGACTTGCAGCTGGGTGTTTGGCCCTAGGATGAATGACTCCCACTCCCCAGGACACCTGGCAACTGGCCCTTCCCAAAGAGTAAACAAAAATTATCATTTCTATTGACTGCATGCTGACCATGAGCCACCCATGGTCCCTGTATGGTCTCTGTACTTTATAAATAACAATTAGATAAATTTATCACCTTGTTTTCAAGGAGAGGGTCTAGCTCTGAGCAGGTGAGGCCTCTGTTGAGTTCTTAGACAGTTGCAACTGTAGTGCCTAATATTGTTCTTAGTACATAGACCCCATTAGCAGTTGTGTTTTTGACTCTCACAGCGACTAAGTGATAAGTTTGAGACCAAAATCTATGTCTACATGACCCCAAAGACTTTTCTCATTCTGCCATCCTAAGCATTCCTCAGTCTGGGCTCTTGTTGTGCCATGGTGTTCTTTTCCTGGATAGTCTTCCTCCCCGGCTGCTATTAATTTTTGAGTGGAGATAAGTGCATTCATTGGGACCATCCCTTTAACTATCAGTAATTTGTGATGGCTTCCAGATCAAAGGGCTAGGGAGGCATGCCCAGGTGGAGGGTGGGAGCTCTCTGAATGTTTGCAGGAACACTATTTCACATTATGTACCTGGGAGGGTAATCTTTCATCCTTTCGCTGCCTTCCTCAGAAGTCTATCAAACAACTCGGACCTTTTCCTTCTCCTTTTTATCACTTTCTGGAACAGAACTGGAACTTGTGTAACTGCAGGTTCTTTTCTGTGGGAAAAATAATCTCATTTCAATATGTGTGGGTGGGTAGATTATAAGTAATAGACTCAGAGCTCAGTTGTAGGACCAGGGAGGGTCTGGGTTAAATAGTTGTATGATTAACAAGCTACCGCGTTTTTATGGTTGAGGAAGAAAAGGTTGCTGTAAGGATTATCGGTTTAGATTGGAAATGATTCACCCAAAAGTATTCAATAGTTTTGGTGGCAGGAGTGGGGAGAGGAAAAGAATTGCCCTCCCCCCCACCTTCTGGAAAAGAACAGTATGAAATATACTCGGAGGAGTTTAACTTTTTTATTTTTTAAAAGATTTTATTTATTTATTTGACAGACCGAGATCACAAGTAGGCAGAGAGGCAGGCAGAGAGAGAGAGAGAGGAGGAAGCAGGCTCCCTGCTGAGCAGAGAGCCCGATGCGGGGCTCGATCCCAGGACCCTGGGATCATGACCTGAGCCGAAGGCAGAGGCTTTAACCCACTGAGCCACCCAGGTGCCCCCCACCTTTTTTTTTTTTTTTTTTTAGTTTTTCTCCTTCTTGTGGTTGTGGAAGGTCTCTGAAATTATGGGGAGAAAGAGCCATGTAAAAAATATTGCTTTATATTCTATTTGTGCTTGGTATCAGCAGCATATAAGATGAAATGAGATTTGCCAATCAGCTGTCGAGATAAGGGACTCTGAGTAGTCAAATCACCTTTCTGGATGTCTGCTAAGGGTAGGTTAGTGTAGATAATATTTTAGGTGTCCTCCAGTTTCATTCATTCATCGAATTCATTAGGACTGAACAAGCTGGCACTGGGCTGCAGGATCCATCAAGATGTCTCTTATTTTCAGTCTGAGAGGAAGATACTGAAGTTAGATAGGGAGATTCACATATCACCACTATTATAGACAAATACTACTGAGGGCAGAAAGCTATAAGGAACAGAGTAAAAGCTTTTCTACCACCAACCCAGCAGAAGGCAACTAATTTGTACACCCATTCTCAAGCACTGCTGAACTGTCACAGGGTTTCCCATTTCTGTGGGTGTTGGCAGGTATCCTTCTTCTACAAAATTTGCAGGGTGGAGGAGCAGAGCAGAATACATTCTTTCTGTAGTCAGATACACCTCCAGAGAGTTAAAGAAAGGGAGGGACTCTTACAGTGAGCTTAGTTCCTTCTCCCATATGAACTTAGTAGCAAAGTCCCTTCCTCTCCCAGTGAAGGGTAAGACAGAGAGTGGACAGAGGCCTTCGGGCCTAGGGTAAAATTTTCCTCATGGAAACCAGAAAAGTTGGGGATAATTGTGGTCAAGCCAGTAGACATTCTCCACACATCTACTGTCACCTACATTTCCCAGCCCCCCTTATGGTTAGATTGGGGCCGTGTGACTTTTTCTAGTCAATGGATTTGAGTGGAAGTAATGTATCGCTTAGGAGTTTAATCAGTTGAAATGTTCCTCTCTCCCTCTCATTCTCTTCCTTGGTGACCTGGAGGGACCTGCGTTCCAAATGGCATGGTTATAAGATGAAGAAAATTCATCCATACTGAAATGGCTTTTTCATGAATTAGAAATAACCTTTGGTTTTCTAAGTCACTGAGATTTGGAGATTCATCTGTTACCACACCACAGCAGAAACTGTCCGATCCTGACTAAAATAATGCTCTTCCCTGAACCTATGAGACCAAATATAATGTGAAAACAAAACAGACACACTGTTTATACTCATGGAACACAATTAACAGGTGAAAAAAGAAAGCACACCCCATGGTGAAGGCTGTGGAGGAATAATTGTGAAGAGCAGTTGGCAGGATGCAAACTTAAATTTGGTGGTCAGAGTTGACAGGTGACATTTTAGCAAATCCAAAATGTTATATCTCAATAAAAGTGAGAGTACTTTTTACATAGTAATCTCATGCCATTGAAATTTTAGTATCTTCCTCTCATGGCATATACTCCTCTCAGGGCATAGCTGCACTAACCAGTATATTATCAAGAGGAGCTGCTCTTGTTGATGATATACTGGTTAGTGCAGATACGCAAAGTATTTTTTTTAGCCCGTTGCCGTTGGCTAAGATAATGTTATCTTCCTTTCCCTGTGTGGTTTCTATTATAACAATAAGGCTTTGATTCTTATTTGACAGGCATGTACTTGTCATTAAGTCTATAATTAAGTATATATATTTTTTTCAAATGACTTCAAAAGCTTTTGCCAACAATATTCTGTTGCCTTCTCCCTTTGCCCCACCCTGTGTGAGGTGTCCTTCCTAGCTGAAAATCACCGATCCAGAGTAGGACTTTGAAATCTCAGGATTCTAACCCCATTGACCTAACAACCATGTACATCAGTAAGAGCAACATGTACATTGGGCTTAATGGAAAGACCTCAGTTCTTCAACTGATGGTCCAAACATAATGTGGAGATGACCACATCAGATGATTGTTTTTTTGGGTTGTCCAGGATCCTTTTTCTCTTATTTTGGTAACCATTTCCTGATTTTCTATTGTGGCATTATCCCTCCTCACTGCCTATACCTGCTCTGGGTGAACCTGTGATTCAGATTTTGAATATCAAAACATGGTATTATCCTAGTTCCAGTGATTTCCAAATATGGCTGTGTGATGTGATTTAGTCCATTGATAATCAGGCCTGAGCCTTTTGTAGGAATTTTGAAGGAAGAGAAGCTTTACCTTCTCTGCGGGATATAAACCTAAGAGAACATAGGCTGTAGCCCCTAGCTTCTACCTGTCTTAGAATGGAACTAACACTAAAGAAAATGGGCCACTTCAAGCTATAGATGAGCCCATCTATCATGTCCTCTTGGTTCTCAAACCAAGTTGAGTGAGGTTTTCCATTGCCTTGCAATGAAAACAAATACAAGTCATATAGAGTATGCAATTTACATGGGGAAAAGAAAGGTAGGTCAAGTGTCAGTTATACTGTTGATCTAAAGTCTCTTTACTGTTTTCCCCAAAATTATAGGTATTTTGGAGTGGTAATGATAATTGCCTAAGGAAGTTCATGTTCTAATAACTTTACCTTCCTTAGTGGGGAACATATTTATTGAGAATAAAGAAAAACAGCTCCTATCTAATTACAAGGTATTATTCACAGTATAAAATGGAAAAAAAACCCCACAAACTATGAACATTGAAAAAAAAAAAAGAAAAGAAAAGAAAGGCATATGAAGTACACTTAAAAGCCTAGCAATTAAAAAAATAAGGAAAAAGAATAACAACAAAAATTGTGCTGAAAGTTCTTTGCCCAGTGGGAGCTTAAATGAATATTAGCTGCTTGACTCCTTAGAGCAGACTTAAACTAATCAACTCATAGTTATTAAACTCCCTCTCAGTCTCTGGCTCTCCCTGGGTAATGCATTATTTTGGGGGGTGTGGTTGTAATTGTAGATGGCCCAAAAGAGAAGAAGCAATTAAAAATTGGTAACAGGTCAATTATTAATAAGTTGATAACTGTGTTAGGGGGTCTTCAGGTTCTGGTCAAGAGTCATTTCTTCCCTTCTTCAGTTCTGGAATGGAGGGAAGGAGGGAGGGAGGTTAGGAGGAAGGAAGAATGGAAGAGAAGAAGACAAATGAAAGGAAGGAAGGCAGAGAGGTAGAGAGGGAAGAAGGAAGGAAAGAAGAAAGGAGGAAAGCAAACAAGCTATGATTTATCAAGTAAATCATTAAACACCTAATTGTTATATGTTGCTTCAACTTTATAAAAGAGGAAAATAAGGGCTTAGAGAGGGTGATAATGATAATTAATCTATTCTCAGTGTTTTATATGTCACATGTGCTTTTCTAAGTGCCTATATGAATTAGCCTGTTTAATTGTCACAACAACCCCATGAGAAAGACAGCATTATTCTTAGTCCGTAGAAGAAGAAACAGAAACACAAGGAGGTGAAGCAACTTTTCAAGTTCACGTAAGTCTCAGAGCCAGGACTCAAATCCAGGTGGTCTTGCTCCCGAACCTCTGTCCTTAATGATTAGGCTGTTTTGCCCCTGTAGGCCAAGGGATCTGCGTAGGCGGATTTGCTCAAAGATTTCAAGTGAATTAGTTGTACTGGCCATGTTTCTTAACTGCAGACAACATGATTAAATCTAGCTTTTTTTTTTTAAAAGGAAGACATCCATTAAAAGATGTCACTGGGTCCCACAACTGGTTAAGAGCTTGAAGTAACAGACTGTGGGCTAAACCTCCAGGGAAGAGTCTCAGAGCCACACCAAGAAACCAACCCACCCAGAGAGAGGCTTCCCTGTCATGACCATTGCATTGTGAACTAGAATATGCCTCCCCAACTGAGGATTCCTGAACCAGGCTGCTTCTGTATCAATCTGTGCCAGCAGAATGGACTCCCTGAATCCTGTCTCCTTCTCCATGAATCTATCTCACTCTCCTCAAAATGCCCATTAGATTAAAGGAGACCATGCTGCTATTGGTCCAACAAACAAGAAACATGAATTACACGTTGAAAAGGAGACACACTGTAAGAGAACCACCAAAACATGGAGAGGATGTTCACCTGGGCTAAACAACACAATCATAAAACTGAGATGAGAGGCCATGTCCAGCTAACTTCAGAGTCTGTGCTCTTAACCACATTATTCCATGCTGCTCACTAATGTCCTTGTCCCAGAGGACCCAGGGATCACCAGTATTAGGGGCCTCTGGATCTATGACACCTCCCATGTTCTGTCCAAAATCCCTAAAGAAATAGCTGCTGCCAGATTCACCTTCATTATTCAGGAGAGCATGTCTGTCTTAAGTACCAGGCACCATTTCATCTTGAATAACTGAAGTGGATATCTGAGATAGAAACCTGAGAGTGCAATTTATACTCTCCATGGAGTCCAGAGCTCATGTATGACCCAGTGACCTGCTTTCTGCTCAAGCCTCCTATTTGCTCTCAGACTGAGTGCCCCATGAGGGAAGAGAACTTGTGTCTTCTTCATACTGTTTGCATGCACTGCTCTTGGGACTGGGCAAGGCACATGGTAAGTCCTCAATAATACCAGCTGCATAAGAGGAGGAATGGAGGGATGTACGGGTGGTAGAATTTTCTCTTGATTCTGAGGTTTCCTCCCAAGAAGGGACACAACTAGTCAAGTTGGGGAGATAGTTTGTGGAGAGGCAGAACACAAAGGGCAGGCTGGAGATAAAACAGAAGACCATGTTCTACTCCAGAGAAAGCCATCATCCTCCCGCTGACACAATGACTTCACATCCTATCATAAGCTCCCCACCCCCATCTCTTCATATACAGTAGATGGCAATCCTTCCTGCCACAACCAGCTCACACTCCATATGAAGCAAAACTTGTCCCTGCTTATGGACACTTCATACACTACAACAAACCATGATTTTACACTCCACTAACCACTTCATCTTTCATGGGAAGCCCTAATCCTTCCTGTCCACAACCCAACCACTTTTCCATGTTGAGTACCAAATCTCTGCTGCAACCACTTCACACTTTATAGTAAATCAACAGTAATCCTCCTACAACACTTGATATTCCAAGAAAAGACAGCCCTCCTTCTAACCACCACTTCACACATCTCAGTGAACCCCAACCCTCCCTCCCCACAAGCCCTTGAAGTTCCAGAGTGAATTCAATGTGCCCGCCACAAAACTACCTGAAGCTCCATGGTATGCATCCACCCTCCTACTCTGGCAACTGCTTCACTCTGTGTTAAGCACCGTTCCTCCCTCCCCATGTGTATTTCACACTAAACAGTAAGCCTCGGCTTTTCCCACAGCACTTTTGCACCTGTTACCATGTCATACTCCATGGAAAGGGTCGTTCCTTCCCCCCCACACCACACTTCCCCCCCATTCCACTCCCACGTTAAGCCCAATCCCCCCCTCCACAAACCTCTCTATATTAGATATTAAGTAGCCATCATTCCTCCCTATAGCCATGTCACCTTCTACGTAAGCCCCAACCTTCCCTCCTCAAACACCTCACAGTCCAGGTTAAACCCCATCCTGTCTCAAATACTTGACACTTTCTAGTGAACTCCAAGGTTTACCCACCACAGCCTTTTCACACTCTACAGTAACAACCCTCAAGTTCTTCAGATTCCAAATCCTCACCTCCATAGCCCCTTGACACCCATAGGAACCCCCAATCTTTCCTCTGTACACTGTGCACTCTACAGTGAATCCCAACCATCCTCACCACAGCTTGCTTACACCACCAGGAGACTGCAACCCACCCACCCTCAGAGCCCCTCCATTCTTCACAGTAAGCCCCAGCCCCTCATTCAGTCATTCTTCACTCACACCACACCTGAGTGACCAACAAAGGTAACACAGAGCTGGGGAGGGGAGGCCATGTGCATTTCTCAATACTTAAAAACACCTATAAGATATTCACATTGATTTTTAGTAATACTTAATAAATGGACTAAAATATTAAACAACCTGTGCTTCAAGTTGGAATTACTGTCTGATTTCTGTCTATCAGAAGTTTTGATTAGTAATTTGTAGTTCTCCAAACCATAAAAAAGAGGGAAATTAGTTAAGTACTAATTGAAAACTATCATCATTTATTTTTGGATCAAATTCCTTCAGAAAATGGGATCCCTGGGGCAAAAGCAACAAGAGAGATAATTTCTTGTGATGAAAAGTCTTTTTTTTTTAAATTCTTTTTATTCTTTAAAATTTTTATTTATTTTTAAATTTATTTTCAGTATTGCAGAATTAATTGTTTATGTACCACACCCAGTGCTCCATGCAATATATGACTTCCATAATACCCACCACCAGGCTCACCCAACTTCCCACCCACCACCCCTTGTGTTTCAGAGTCCATAGTCTCTCATGGTTCATCTCCCCCTACAATTTCCCCCAACTCACATCTCTCCAACTCCCTCCTCCATGTTATTCCTTATGTTCCACAAGTAAGTGAAACCATATGATAATTGACTGTCTCTGCTTGACTTATTTCACTCAGCATAATCTCCTCCCATCCCGTCCATGTTGATACAGAAGTTCGGTGTTCATCCTTTCTGATGGAGGCATAATACTCCATAGTATATATGGACCTCATCTTCCTTATCCATTCATCTGTCAAAGGGCATCTTGGTTCTTTCCACAGTTTGGTAACCATGGCCGTTGCTACTATGAACTTTGGAGTAAAGATGGCCCTTCTTTTCACTACATTTGTATCTTTGGTGTATAAACCAAGTAGTGCAATTGGAGGTTCATAGGGAAGCTCTATTTTTAATTTCTTAAGGAATCTCCACACTGTTTTCCAAAGTGGCCGTACCAGCTTGCATTCCCACCCACGTGTAAGAGGGTTCCTATTTCTCCACATCCTCTCCAACATACATTATTTACTGTCCTGTTAATTTTGGCCATTCTAACTGGTGTAAGGTGGTATATTAATGTGGTTTTGATTGGAATCTCCCTGATGGCTAGTGATGATGAGCATTTTTTCATGTGTCTGATAGCCATATGTATGCCTTCATTGGAGAAGTGTCTGTTCATGTCTTCTGCCCACTTTTGGACATGATTATCTGTTTCGTGTGTGTTGAGTTTGAGGAGTTCTTTATAGATCCTGGATATCAGTCCTTTGTTTGAAATGTCATTTGTGAATATCTTCTCCCATTCCATGGGTTGCCTCTTTGTTTTGTTGACTGTTTCTTTTGCTGTGCAGAAGCTTTTGATCTTAATGAAGTCCTCAAAATTCATTTCACTTTTGTTTCCTTTGCTTTTGGAGACCAATCTTGAAGTAAGTTGCTGTGGCCTATGTCAAAGAGGTTACTGTCTTTGTTCTCCTCTATGATTCTGATGGATTCCTGCCTCATATTGAAATCTTATGCATGCCATTCCTGTGGCCCGGCTGTGTCTAGAGGTCTCCAGAGCTCAAGGCTGGGCAGGTCCAGTGCTCTGCCAGCCTATATGTGCTGGGAGGGCAGGCACCTTGAACTTTTGCTGGTTTTATTCCCATGCACCTGTTTGTCAGTGAATTATCATCATCCTACTTAGTCTATTTTTCCAGATAATTTTTAAAGACAATCATATCAAAAAATGGGCAGAAGATATAGACAGACACTTCTCCAATAAAGACATGCAAATAGCTATCAGACACATGAAAAAATGTTCATCATCACTAGCCATCAGGGAGACTCAAATTAAAACTACATTGAGATATCATCTTACACCAGTTAGAATGGCCAAAATTAGCAAGACGGGAAACAACATGTGTTGGAGAGGATGTGGAGAAAGGGAACCCTCTTACACTGTTGGTGGGAATGCAAGTTGGTGCAGCCTCTTTGGAGAACAGTGTGGAGATTCCTCAAGAAATTAAAAATAGAACTTCCCTATGACCCTGCAATTGCACTCCTGGGCATTTACCCCAAAGATACAGATGTAGTGAAAAGAAGGGCCATCTGTACCCCAATGTTTATAGCAGCAATGGCCACGGTCGCCAAACTGTGGAAAGAACCAAGATGCCCTTCAACGGATGAATGGATAAGGAAGATGTGGTCTATATACACTATGGAGTATTATGCCTCCATCAGAAAGGATGAATACCCAACTTTTGTAGCAACATGGATGGGACTGGAAGAGATTTATGCTGAGTGAAATAAGTCAAGCAGAGAGAGTCAATTATCATATGGTTTCACTTATTTGTGGAGCATAACAAAAAGCATGGAGGACATGGGGAGTTAGAGAGAAGGGGGTTGGGATAAATTGAAAGGGGAGGTGAATCATGAGACTATGGACTCTGAAAAACAATCTGAGGGGTTTGAATCTGAGGGGGGTGGGAGGTCAGGGTACCAGGTGGTGGGCACGAATTGCATGGAGCACTGGGTGTGGTGAAAAAATAATGATACTGATATGCTGAAACAAAAAAAAAATGAAAAAAAAATTTTTTAAATAAATAAAACATAAAAAAAAAATTTAAAAAGTTTTATTTATTTTATTTAAATATTTATTTATTTATTTGAGAGAGAGAGAGAGAATAAGTAGGAATGGGGTGAGGGGAAGGAGACTATACACTGAGCATGGAACTCAAGTAATCCACCAACAGAAAGGCTTGATCCAGGACCCTGAGATCATGACCTGAGCTAAAACCATGAGTCAGGCATTTAACCAACTAAGCCACCAGGTGCCCTCCCCACCAGATTTCTTTCTCAAATAAACAATTTTTGAAGTTTCTATTTCTCTCTCTCTCTTTTTTCTTCTTTCCCCTGCTGTGTAACTAACACTGGCCACTGTGTTAGAAGTAGTCTTTTGCTGACTGTGTCATAGAGCCTTGTCATGGAGCACGATTGTCACAGTGATGTCAATAAAAATGGAAATAAATGAAGTGCTATTTTCCTCATCCAAAACACTAGAGAATGACATCAAGCTCACCAATGAGAACTTGGGGAAGATGGCTCCAAGTCCAGCAAAGCTTTTACACTTAGTGAGCCTGGCTGGAAGCTTGGGAGATCCTGTTTGATGGGTTGCACAGTGTGACTTTACTGGAGATCCACAGAAATGATGCTTTCTGGGGGTAGTGGGGCACACAAGAAGAATGAGCTAAAGTGCATCTTGGGAATGTTCCAAAGGATGAATGGGAAGGGCCATGTCTGGAAGTGATGAGCCTGGGTGATTCTTTATACCTTACTGGAAAGCCATATAAATTAAGGGAAACTTCCTGGCAAAATACCTGGACTCGTGGCAACTTCACAGTCATATCTGGGTGATAACGTAGTGGTAAGGTTTGCCGACACCTTGTTCATCTAAACCCTGGTGGCAATTGTCCCTCTGTACATAAGTGCTCACGTTTATGAGTGGAAGCAAGAAAGCTTTACATGTTGCTTTCATTTAGATCCACAGAAAACCAGGGCCTTCCAAAAACAGCCTCAAAACACTCTCACACAGCCAAGTTTGAGCCAAGTCCTTACTATTGGGGGGTTCACCAAAAGCTCCAGAACCACGGTATTTCTAGAACTAAGACTAAGTCAGCAAGTAGTGATTCAGGGGATGGCTGCTGTTGTGTTAGGCATTATTGTGCTAATTCATAAAGACATTCACTCATTCAATAAATACAAGTGTGGTGCATGCCAGGGATTGGGTAGATCCTTGCAGATATGACAGTAAGAAAAGCCCAAATCGTGTCCTCAAGGGGCTCTAACTGTAATGGAGAGACACAGATGTACATAAACTGAGTATTATGCCACAGTGTGACGCAGCGTGACAGCTCAGCCTGTAAGCTCTTCACCCAGCCTCAGTGGATAAAGAGGGAAGACTTCCTGAGGAGGTAGCCCTTCTGGACTTAGTTGTAGAAGTGTAAAAGGTTGCCCAGTTAAGAAGCAGGGAGGCAAGAGATGGGAAGGTATCTGAACAAAATTACCTAGAAAGAAACCATATGACATGTTAAAACGAAAGCCACAGGCCCAAGAGGGAGCCACTTATGCTAGGTCATATCACCAAACCAGGGCTTAATGCCTGACCTAACTGCACTTTCAACCTGCCCCAGAAATGCAGTTTTAACGGATCAGTCAGGAATTTTCTGATTGATACTAATCAGTTAATTTGTCACATGGGCTCTCTTCATATCCCAAAGGAAGATGTGGTAATCTGTGTAAGACCCTCTGCCCTAAAAGCAGGGGATCTTGCCTGAAACAACCTTTTATTTTCTCTTCACTTTTCTTTTCTTTTTCTTAATTATGCTTTGCACCATCCTCTTTCCTATAAAAACCTTGGATTTTGTACAACTCCTCAAAGCACTTTTCTACTTGTTAGATGAGATGTTGCCTGATTCATGAATATCTTAATGAAGTCAACTGGGTCTTCAAAGTTACTCGGTTCAACTTTATTTTTCTAGCGCCTATGAGGCAGGGTTTGTTAGGAATTGCTGGAAGGAAGAGAAGAAAGGAGCCACGGTATTTAAGCTTTTTATGCCAGGTTGAAGGGTTAGGTACTGATGAGAATCAAAAGTAACTAAGACAGTTAGTTGCACTGTCATTAGGGAGGTGAGTAATCTGATACACACACACACACATATATATATAAAATCATATATCATATATAATATATAAGATTATATGATATATATTTTATATATAATATAATATAATATATAATTTTATATGCAGTTATATGTATATTATATATAATATATATATTTATATATAATATAATTGTATGATATGAAATATATTATATTTCATATATAATATATATTCATATTTTAGTTATTTATATTTTATATTTATATGCTGTAATTATATGTATTTATATTTATACATATGTATTTATATTTATACAACATTTATATGCTGTAGCCAGTGACAAAATATATCAAATCTATATATTATCATATATAGATTATATATTATACATATTATATCTATAATCTGTATATATTATATCATATATTGAATATATATCATATATAGATTATCATATAATCTGATACATATATCATATCTATCATAATCTGATATCTATATCTCCAGATGTGTATATATATCTCCAAGAGGCTGAGGGCCCATTATAGTAGAACTCCAGCTGAGTTGGAGGTGGGGAATCCAGCTATCAGAGTATCAGTCCAGTGAAATGGAATAGATATAGATTTTAGGATTCCTTCCAACATAGAGATACTAGGATTCTGTGTAATCTTACTGACCCTCCTGTAAATGAAAATTACAGTAATGCCTCCCCCACAGGTGGTGGTATTTATTGCAGTGACTGGAAAATTTAAAGGGCCAAAATTTAAAGGGTGGTTATTATTTTCATTGAATAATGAATTAGAGTCTGTACAGTCACATACTATGTGAAAGAGACCTCAAACCTGCGGATTGCCACTACGAGTACACTTGCCGTGCAGTGCACCAAGACTCCAAGAGAACTAAAAATATTATGGAGACTCTAGCGTAACTCATCAGAATGTTTTCATGTGAGGAGAAAGAGAGGTGAGCATTTAAGAACATTTGGGCGGAAAGCGGTAAATGGAATACCTTAGGAGGAGGCAGTGGAATGATACAAATGGTTAAGAACCACAAGCAATGATTGAACACTACCAGATACACACATTTTCCATATAATTCTCACAACAATCCTGCAAGATCAGAATTACTGTACCCTTTTTACAGATAGAGCAATGGTGGCTGAGAGAAGTCAATGACTTCTTCAAGTTTACAAGGTCAATGAAGAAGTGAGAAGTCATATCTGGAGTCATCTGGCTCCCAGGCTTGTTAATCTGATGCATGTCACCTGTGTGAGAGCATGAGCCATCAGTGAGCATGACCGGTGTGGGAGGTAAATAGAAACTTCTCTGCCTGGAAGAGCTGGCCTTGCCTGCACATACTGAAGATAAAAACCTGTGGGAGGAGTTGATTGAGCACCTTTGGTGTCAGGTTCAGGAATTCAGCAAGATTCTGATAGAAAACGAAGAGCTGTTGAGGGCTATGAGCAAGACAGTATGTGAAATGGTCAGAGCACAGGTTCTGGAGATAGCCTGTACAGGTTCAAGTCCCAGCTTTGCCTCTTGCCAGGAATGCTGAGCAGAGAGAGCATTAGAGAGGAGAAAGATTGAAGCAACATGGACAGAGCACAGCTCACATCTTATTTACCTGCCCTTGTTCCTCGGAAGGAAGAGCCAGGGACCAATGAACTTTAGAGAATTGGTGTTAGGAAATGTGCCTTAGCAGGTACAAAACTTCTGTTTGGACAAACATAAAGAACAAAGAACAAAGCACTCTGATGAACTAGACTGATAAGCCCTTGATTAGAGTAAGAGGAAGAGAACAAGGGAAAACCACCATCTTGATGTTGTAGCCAGTGGCAAAAATGCAAAGCAAAATAAACCTGTCGGTTGCCTCCATTTATAGTGATTTTCCAAGAACCCTACTCAATCTTTTTCATCAAATTCAGGTTCTACAGCTATAAAACAGCTGCTGAGTAGCTGAGACATGCACTGACACTAGAATGAAAAGGCTGGAATTTGCAACACAGGTTCTACTGCCCCCTGGTCATGATGTCCTTCCAAGTAGAGCGCCTTCCGAATGTAAGCTATCCTCAGTGAAGTGGGGTAACAACATGTGACTTAATGCTGGTGCAAAAGTTGCATTGCATGAAAGATGGGAAGGCACTTTTTGACTCATAGTAGGATATGAAGAATTATTACAATTATGGTGGTAATAACCTCAGTATAAGCATCAGTCCTGCATCAGTTAGGTTTTTCATGTACCTTAACTACACATAGGAAACAGAGAGATAAATAATTGATGTGACTGTATATACGTTTCCCTAAGAATAGAATTGGAGAAAGCAGATCTTCTGGATTTTCAAAATGTGGCTCCCAACTAGCAGTACCAACATCAACATTACCTGGCAACTTGTTAAAAAGGCAAATTTTGGGTGATGCCCTTGGACTACGAAATCAGAAACTGGGAATTGAAATCAGTGTCCATTTTAATAACTTTGATAACCATTGACTTAGAGAGAAGAGAGATGTGATTATCTGGCATAACAGAACTACTGACTACGTGATCAAAAATATTCCCTCTGAGGAAGAAACTGGGATTTTGATGATGAATTCAAATTAAGTGATCTAAAAAATTAGAAGGTTTAATAATATTCCATTGTATGTATGTACCACTTCTTCTTTATCCATCAGAAAAGATGAATACCCACCATTTGGTTTGACATGGTTGGACCTGGAGGGGATTATGCTAAGTGAAGTAAATCAAGCAGAGAAAGACAATAATCATATGGTTTCACTCATATGAAGAATGTAAGAAAGCAATAGCATGGAGGACTATAGGGGAAGGGAGGGAAATCTAAGGGGGAAGAACCCAGAGAGGGAGATGAGCCATGAGAGACTATGGACCCCAGGAAACAAACTGAGAGTTTCAGAGGGAAGGCTGTAACAGGGTGACATGTGTTAAGGAAGGAAGGCATGTGTTATGATGAGCACTGTGTGTTATACATAACTAATGAATAATTGAACACTGCATCAAAAATGTACTATATGTGGCTTACTGAAGCACTATATGACATACCATACAGTATGTACTATATACTATATGTATTATATGTATGTACTATACAGTGGCTTACTGAATATAATAAAAAATCAAAAACAATACGTTAATTGTTAGCTTTTCAAAGAAATAAAAAGGTAGAAGTTATCAATATTTAATCAAGGTGTAATAAAAAGCTGGTTTTATTATAATGTCATCTTTGCTTTCTGCAGTGGGTTGAAGTGTCCCCCTAAAGTTCATGTCTACCTAGAACCTGTGAATGGGACCTCGTTTGGAAATAGGATCTTTGAGGATGTGATTAAGTTGAGGTCATACAGGAATAGGGCAGGCCCTGGGGTCAACTACTGGTATCCTTACAAGGAGAGGGAGATTTGAAGACAGAGAGACCAGACATGGGGGGAAATGTCATATGAAGACTGAGGCTGGACTGATACATCTACAAGCCAAAGAACACAAAGGATTGCTGGCCACCACCGGAATCTCTGAGAGAGGCATAGAATAGATTCTTCCTTCAGAACCTCCTGATGACCCTTGATCTCAAGTTTCTGGTCTCCCAAATAGTGAGAAAATACATTTCTGTTGTTTTAAGCTACCAAGTTTGTGGTACCTTGTGACAGCAGCCCATGAAAAGGATCCCCTTTAAAAGCAAACATTTTTCAGTTTTTAACATCCTGGAACCACTCCAATTTTCCCCAGTTTCTCACAGTCTTGATAATTCTTCTCTTCTAAGTGTAGATTTTTTTTCCCCTTATGTCACATTGTCTCCAACTATGGCCCAAGCTTTTATTTCTTGCCAAACCCTATTTCTGAAGGTGTCAGAAATTCAGATTCAGATATTTAAGCAAAACCTGGAGATAGTGTGTAGAATAGTGGGTAAGGCATAGATTTGGGGATGGATTTACAGCTAGTATGACCTTGGGGAAGGGGGAGTTATCAAATCACCTGGACCCTCAGTTTCTTCCTTTATGAAATGGGCATAGGAGGTGGGGAATTAATACCATCCTTATTATAGTGTTCTGGGACTCAATGGTTAGTAACTGTTAAGCACATAGCAAAGATCCTGGCATATAGAATATGTGAAAAATATTAGGTCTTAATATTATTGGTAAGCACCTAACTCCATTTGAATATCTCAAATTAACACATTATTATCATGCCCTAAAACTGGTCTTCCCCAGTGTTTCCAATCTTAGTGTCTGACATCCTTTTTCACCTGGTTGCTTAAGTCAAATATGTAGGAATTGTCTTTGACTTTACCATTTCTCTTAACCCCTACCCATTGCCATGTAGTCCTGTGGTTTATATGTCTTGCAGGTATAATTAAGATCCATGTACTGTTCTCTAGCTCTATAACTTTCCTCTAAGGACTCTTGCTTTTTATTTGGACCATAACACTGACACCTTACCTGGTATCTTTGTCTCACCCTTGTCCTAAATGAATCCATTTTCCACAGTGCAGAAATACATCTTAAAGAGAAAAACCCAAGTCTGATAATGTTACTCTACAAATATTTGTTGATTGAGTGAAAGGAGTTTTCCTTAGCACTCTGAAGCCTCCATGAAAGAAGAAACTGGCTTTTCCCACTGTTGTATTTTGCCATCTATTATTCAGGTTTAGTAGCCCCAAATAAATATTTGTTTAATTCATGAATGAACAAAGCAAAACCATCAGCAAGAGTGGAAAGGGGGCTAAGGCTTCATTCTTCTAGTCAATAGCATGTCTCCCCTGCTTTCCATACCACAACTGGGAGGAGAGAGAAAGGACTGCCCTAGCACTCTGGTGCTGTGGGGAAGACCCTGAACCCTGCCTCCCCCAATATTCAGAGCCTCATCACCAATGCCTTGGGGACCATAGTGCCTTGGTCTTCATCTGCATCAGACACTTAAGCAACCCAAGGTACTCAGGTCATTCTTTCTCCCTCAAATAATTCCCCAGCACAGTTTGGTATACAATCTGATCTGTCCCCTCTTCACTTTCTTCCTAATTCCCAGACTCTCCCACTGTGCTTGCGGCAATTCCAGTTCAGTCGTCAGCAATACCTCTTATATCCTTATCTCCTTTGTAAATTCTGTTACACTTTTTTTACTCTAACAGAAACACAGATACTCCTCGGAATCCTGTCTCCCCATAAAGCCCTTTAAATTTGTAATATTTGGCCTCCCTGTACCCTTAACCTGAAGGCAGGATAGATGTTTTCCTGTTTCCTCATTACAGCATACAGACTTCTCTCTCCTTCCTCTCTGAAATGCCACCTTAAAGTTTATGTCATCTCTCTATACCATCTATTGCCCCTCCTTATTACAAGCATCTTTGGACCCATGAGCCATGCCTGCCCCATCCCCCTTATTCTTCACTGTTTGCAACTCTAACTCATCCTTATAATCTCAATTACTATTCCTATCATATACTGGTAATCCCAATACCAGTGAGGATAATGCTTCTAGGACTCTGATTTCTTATTTCTTTCACTGCCTCTTTATCCTCCCCAGATCTTGGAATTAAAATAACCATGAAATCTGTAATCTGTTTCAAGTATTCCACTCTCCCCTGCCACGTTCTGTTTTACTGAATTGTCTATTCCAACATGATGACTCCAAAAAGTTTGGACTGCACAGTGACCTATAATCTCTTGATATCTTCACCTGTTTAACTGGGAATATAGCTAAAAGGAGGAGACAATTTTATCCCCCTCAGCACCCCCACCAGATCTATTTTTATGTACCTGCACTATATACTTACTCCCAGTTAGTGTGAATGAAAGTCTATGTTTATGTCCAAGGGACAGTTGCTGCACTTTTTCACCAGAGCTATTCCCTCTTGCCCTACTCAAGGATGTCATCCCAGCAAGCATCCTTTATCTCTCCTCCACAAATGTTTTTATTAGCAAATGAAGTTAGTGTATAATTCCTCCCATCTTCAAAACTCCTCTGCATGCCACATTTCTTCCCAGTTAATGCTACATTTCCCACTCCCCTTTTTAACAAAGTTCTTCAAGAGAAATGGTTGTTCTCATTGTCCTTACATCTTCCTTCTGTTCTCTTATGAACCACTCATTCAGGTTCATATCCCTACTACTTCATACAAATGTCTCTTGCTAATGTCACCAAAGACCTGCCTGTTACAAATCTCGTTCCTGACCTTACTTAACCTATTAATATTTGGCCAACTGACTACTTCCTCTGGATTCAAAAGGTTTTCTCATTTCCTCCAGGATACTGTTCTCATATTTCCACTGCTTCCATCTCCATCTCCTCTGCATTTTGCTTCTTACTCCCTGACCATGAAACCCTCAGCATGCCCCAGGAATCAGTTCTTGAATACCACCTTTCTTTAGCTATATTCATTGCCAAAGTAATATCAGATCTAGGTCTCCTCTGAAAATGCTACAAAATTATATTCAACTACTAGTTTGACATCTGCACATGAGTGTCTAAAAGTTTTACCAAAAGAAACTCCTAATTTCTTCCAACCCCAACAGGTACCTCTGCAATCTTCTCTACCTTGATCTCTCCTTCAGACAAAACCTCCTAACTTCTTTCTTTTGTTCATTCTCCATGTATAATCTACTATCAAATTCTGTTGGTTCTGTCTTCAGAATATGTCCAGAACCCATCTACTTCTCACCATCTCTAGCACTACCACTCTTTTTTATTTAACTTTATTTCATTTTTTTCAGTGTTCTGAGACTATCAGATAGTGTTAGCACTATCACTGTTGTTCAAGGCACCATTATCTATTATTTGGAGGAGGAGTTTGTGTCATTTTTTCTTTTCTCAGAATATTCAGTCTTTTTAAGACGTGGATTGTAGCTTCTAGCTGCTGGTCACCAGTCCAGTTTTGGTTTTCTTTTTCTTCTTTTCTTCTCCTGCTCCCCCCACCCCTTCTCTCCCTCTCAGACTGGATTGTGCTTGATAAACCACCCTTCTCTTACTAGAATTTAGATGATACAGAGAAGAAAAAAATGGAGAAATCTCATTAAGCCTGTTGGAAACTACATGAATGTCATGTCATTGTCACTACTCTGCTTCCTGGATTCTTTGTTTATTCCTTGGCACAACAAATCACTTCATAAGTTTAATGGAAATTAAGTTTTTAAAAGTTTCATGGATAAATACCATTTGATCTCACACATATGTGGAATTTAAACCCTCATGTACCATGCACACATAGCTCCTGGGATCCTTGTCCCTTTTCCCTTTGCTGCTCTATGATCAATGACTTTTTATTTTCTTCATGTGAGAATAGAACCAGTCTGAAAAAAATGAACAAACAAACAAACAAAAAAAGACAAGAAAACAGACCCTTAAAATTACAAAGAACAGACTGGTGGTTGCCAGAGTGGAGGTGGGTGAGGGGATGGGTGAAATAGTTGAAGGGGACTTAAAGTGCACTTATTGTAATGAGCACTGAATCATGTACAGAATTGTTGAATAACTATACTGTACTAACACTGTCTGTTAATTATACTTGATTTAAAAAATATCTTATTGTGAAAATTTCAAACATACATATTGTGGAGAGAACAATATCACAAACCCTCATGTACCATGCACACATAGCTCCTGGGATCCTTGTCCCTTTTCCCTTTGCTGCTCTATGATCAATGACTTTTTATTTTCTTCATGTGAGAATAGAACCAGTCTGAACCCTGGAACTTTGTTGCTACAAGTTCCAGAATATTGTTTTAAAGAATACACACACACACACACACGTGTGTGATCAAAAGCTTCTGCACAGCAAAGGAAACAGTCAACAAAACAAAGAGGCAATCCATGGAATGGGAGAAGATATTCACAAATGACAGTACAGACAAAAGGCTGATATCCAGGATCTATAAAGAACTCCTCAAACTTAACACTCAGAAAACAGATAGTTGTGTTCAAAAGTGGGCACAAGACATGAACAGACACTTCTCCAATGAAGGCATAAATGGCTAACAAACACATGAAAAAATGCTCATCATCACTAGCCATCAGGGAGATTCCAATCAAAACCACATTGAGATACCACCTTACACCAGTTAGAATGGCCAAAATTAACAGGACAGTAACTAATGTATGTTAGAGAGAAAGGGAAACCCTCTTACACTGTTGGTGGGAATGCAAGTTGGTACGGTCACTTTAGAAAACAGTGTGGAGATTCCTTAAGAAATTAAAGATAGAGCTTCCCTATGAACCTGCAATTGCACTACTGGGTATTTACCCCAAAGACACAAATGTAGTGAAAAAAAAGGGCCATCTGTACCCCAATGTTCATAGCAGCAATGGCCATGGTTGCCAAACTGTGGAAAGAACCAAGATGCCCTTCAATGGATGAATGGATAAGGAAGATGAGGTCCATATATACTATGGGGTATTATGCCTCCATCAGAAAGGATGAATACCCAACTTTTGTAGCAACGTGGACAGGACTGGAAGAGATTATGCTGAGTGAAATAAGTCAAGAAGAGAGAGTCAATTATCATATTTGTGATATGATATTATTTGTGGAGCATAAGAAATAACATGGAGGACATGGGACAATGGAGAGGAGAAGGAAGTTGGGGAAAATGGGAGGAGGAGATGAACCATGAGAGACTGTGGACTCTGAAAAACAATCCAATGGTTTTGAAGGGGTGGTGGGTGGGAGGTTGGGTGAGCCTGATGATGTGTGTTATGGAGGGCACATATTGCATGGAGCACTGGGTGTGGTACATAAACAATGAATTCTGGTACACTGAAAAGAAAATTAAAAAAAAAAAAGACACTGTGGTGTGAAAGCAAATGCTTTCGATATGCAGAGAGCTGGCTTCGTTAACAGACAAAAAACAATCTAAATAAGGTCTTATGACTTCCATTGAGGCAAATGTTGAAGGCTGCTCTTGGAGCAAATTATAGAGTGTCATGGGAAAGTAGATCAGATGCAGGGAAGCTCTCACAATCAGGAAGGAAATGGCCCCTCTGGTGGTGGATAGGCTTAGGCACAGAAAAAAATGGCAAACAAAAGGGCATAGCAATACTATCTGAGTTACAGCTTTGTCTTTGGTGTGAAAATCACATTGGAGGATATTGAAAGCTGAGATTTGGAGAATTTGACGTCAGAACTTAGTTACCTGCATTATTGTGCAAAGTCTTGGAAGTCTGCAAACCCTTCAGAGAAACCCTATAATCAGCATGAAGCTACCATCCACTGTGGTGCAAAAGTAGTTGGATGACAGAGGGTGGGATTATGCCTCTTATACTCCATTGCCCCATGCAGAGAAAGCCATGTGTATAATTATTGCCACCAACCCCCACAGCCCTGGACCTCAAGACAGAAGGCCATGGCTGCATCTGCTAAAAGCAGAGGTTGCCAGCCTGATGGCTGGGGACTGAAGAAGAGCATCCACTGAAGCAACCTGCAGAGGAAGACAGGGTGGGAACCAGACAGTCCTCCCCTGACAATGCAAGACTACCCAGCATTCTTTCTCTGTGCAAGTGTCCTTTGGGACACAGAAGAAGAGTATTGAGGAAACCCCCAAAGAAATACATGCACCTAAAGGGAATCTAAGGTTACCTGAAAGAGACTGAAATTACAACCTCCCCCAGAAGCCTACAAGCTCTTCAGAGACCAATGCTAGGTTTTATCCATTTCCATGTCCCAAGCAGCAAGTACAAAACCTTGTACTGAAGAGTATCTCTATAAACGACCACCACATGTTGAATGGACAGACTAAATCACATCACCAGTGTCCACAGCCTTGCAATGGACTGGACAGTTAGGGCTGAACTCAGAGGAAATGACAAAGGGAGAAAGACTTGGTTTCAAACCAAATCTCATGAACATAGAAATGAGAGTCACTTTCAGATCTTTTAGTTTGGATGAGAGACCAAATTCAATTTAATGCAAAACCATTACAAAAATTTTATAGACATAAACAATGTTCAGTACAAAAATTATAGAACAATAAAGAAAAAAAGAAGTCACAATTTTAAAAGGAAGAGGAGGTAGAGGAGGAAAACACAAACCAAAGCCAATCTTGGGCTGTATTAATACAAACAGAGTACATAGGTTGAGGTAGTTGATAGGACCACTAGACCTCCCACTTGTGAGTTAGCATTCAGAGTATGGGGCTGGCTCTGGGCACCCCATAAGGAAGTAAGTTAATAACATGTGTGCATATAAAGCAAACCTGTTCTGGCCTCTTGGAGGATGGGACTAGCTGGAGGACAGCCCAGTTGTCTCAGCTGTGAAAATCCTAAACTAGCCAATTGACCCTGGACATGTGAGTGAGTCCAAATAAGATCAGCAGAGATGTATACCCAATCTATGGCCGACCACATATCCATGTGTGAGCCTAGCTGAGACCAGAAAAATGGCCCAGCTAATTTATAGACTTGTAAGCATTATGAATGCTTATTGTTTTAAGCATTGCCTTTTGAAATGGTTTGTTATACAGTAATTTCTAATATTCCACTTGAGTCAGAAGGACCTATCCCTTGTTGTGTGAACTTAAATTGTTGATACTATATGTATTTATGTATTAATTTGGGGGACCCAGTGTTATAATTTACATTATGTACTTTTCATAGTGCCCAACACATAGTTAGCACTCAACAAATTTTTGTCTTTTATTAGTATTTTCATGAGTGAGCTGGAGAAAAAGACCAATGAAGAAATAAAGACATTGCTTGAGAATAAATTCCATAACAAGTGTTCTTTCACCCATCAAGAAGGTGAAATAATTCTTTTCTTTTCTTTTCCTTTCCTTTCCTTTTTTTTTTTTTTTGATTGATACATTTATTTTGAGAGAAGTCACTTCCTTTAAACTTGTGTATACTGGGTACATGTCCTAACAGACACAAAGAAATATAGATGATGACAACTTCTCACCTCTTTCTTTATGACAAAAGTGCATGCCCTGTGTTTTGTGGGTTTCTTCATGAAGACTCTCTGTCTGGAAGATGGTGGGTACCAAAACTTAATACTAGTCGTCTGTACCCCAATGTTTATAGCAGCAATGGCTATGGTCGCCAAACTGTGGAAAAAACCAAGATGTCTTTCAACAGACGAATGGATAAGAAGATGTGGTCCATATACACTATGGAGTATTATGCCTCCATCAGAAAGGAAGAATACCCAACTTTTGTAGCAACATGGATGGGACTGGAAGAGATTATGCTGAATGAAATAAATCAAGCAGAGAGAGTCAATTATCATATGGTTTCACTTATTTGTGGAGCATAACAAATAGCATGGAGGACATGGGGAGATAGAGAGGAGAAGGGAGTTGGGGGAAATTGGAAGGGGAGGTGAACCATGAGAGATTATGGACTCTGAAAAACAATCTGAAGGGGCAGGGGGTGGGAGGTCAGGGTACCTGGTGGTGGGTATTATAGAGGGCACGGATTGCATGGAGAATTGAGTGTGGTGCAAAAATAATGAATACTGTTATGCTGAAAATAAAAAATAAATTAAAAAAATAAATAAATTTTTAAAATGAGGAAGAGAAAGATAAGTACACAATATTATTCAGGATCCAGTTGATGGAAAATTAAAGTAAAATCAAACTAATACTTGTATTTCTTATCTATAAAGTATTGTGTAAAATTTAAATACTATATTCTATATAGTATATATATACAACAACCCTTAGTTTTATCTGGCATTTTACTAACTTGACAATAAATGTATAAAAATGGTTACTGAAAAAAAAAAAAACTAATCATGGCCAAGAAAATAACATATTCTTGTAACCTTGAGCTCTTCCTAAGTGGACGGAGAGCAGAATGAACAAGGAAGGTTATTTTATAAGAATAGGGTACAACAAAGAAGAGGTTGAATGTCATACTTTCCAACAAACTTTAGAAAAAAATCCTCCCCAGAGAACTTTATATGTTATCTCATTCATAAATTGCAGAATCCAAAGCATAACATAAGGTCTCTTTTTTGTAAGGGTGAAGGTGTCACAAATCAAATAAATAATTGATTCAACTTAGCATTACAAGGGACAGCTAGGTTTAAATGTTGGCCCTCCAGTTCAGTCACCCATTTTATTTCTGAATCTTTCTAAATGCCTTCTACAATCATGACCAAAGACTTGTGCTGCTGAAAATTTCACTACTTCATAAAATAGCCTATTTTATTAATTTTGACTTACAAGGATTCAGGGGCACTTATTTCATTTGGGAGTTTATCCCTGTATGTACATACAGCAGGGACAAGGAGAACTGACATTTGGAACTGAAAGGGAAATGAATATAGGGTATGTTTTTAAATAAATTACTGCTTTAGATTCCTGGGGCTTAATCCAGAAACTCTAGGAATCTCAGAGTTATCTAACTGGAGGGATGAGGTAGCTGGGGTATTTATCCACCAGATTACACAATTACTGCTTTTATCTACTACTGAGAGGAGTTAATTGCCATGCAAGGGATAGGCTAGAATTGCAGAATAATCTTTAGCCTTTTAGCAAAGGAGAATGGTACTGGCAGTTGGTTTAGTTGTTGTGCACGGACATCATAAGAGCTGAGGATATATAGGTAGGGCTCCAGCAAAGTATGCCTCAAGCTGTAAAAGTCTACTCCTCACTGCGAAAGTTGTCTGCCACTTTTACCTTCCCTGGATCTCCCATCCCTCTTCTCTTGTTAACCCTTCCTTGAGAAAATGTTCCCTTCCCTTGTGTCAGTCCATATAATTTAGAAGGAGTTGATGTTAGCTTTCCACAGCTCACCACCTAGCTCCAGAGTCAACACATTACCCAGTCCTGGCTAGTAACTGTAAAGCATCAGTATGAGATGCCACTGTTTCAAAAATGGATACATAATGGAAGCCAGCTTATTCAGACCAACTCCTGGAATTTTTCTAGAACAAATTTGAAAGGGCAGATATTCTTTCTGCCTGGTTGCCCGACTAATAGGTTGTAAGCTTAGATATTTTTGTGACCATCTCTGTTCAACTCTGAGAATGAAGCCAACAAAAGAAAGCATATTCCTGCTTACATTGTGTGAGCATCCATAACGACCTAGGTCTGATTGTCCCTGGACTTTTGACTTTGCTCAGTTTGAATTGGACCATGCCTGACACGCTTAACTGAAATCTCCGTCTGCGTTGTAATTTGTTCTCATTTGTCCTGGGACTATTCAACAGGGACATACCCCTCTCGCTTCCAAATGCCATCCAATCAGAGAGATCAAGAGAGTTATGCTTTATATGCAGTATGGGTGCGTGTAGGGATTCAAAGGAAGTGTTTTGGATTCTGACAGACCTTGTCTCGGGCATTTGCCAGTTGTGTGGTCTAGGGTAAGGTATTTAAACACTGTAAGCCTTATTTTTACCATCCATAAAATGGAAAGAATGAGGCTCAGCCTATTATGCAAAGCTCTTGAGAGATAAAGCTTGTAATTTGGTTAGCAATATGATTTCTTACTAATAAAATGGCCAAGGAATTTGGTAGCCTTTGAAGAAAAAAAATTGCAAAATTGAAAACAACCTTTTTATTTTAAGATTGATAATCTAATGACATAGGTATTTATTTGTCTGGCATAGTGCAGGAAGTCTTTAAAGGTAGCAGCAATCATCATATCTTTACCCTGAGCCTTCTCTTCTCCAGGGCGAAAGTCTCTGCCATTTCTAAGCATACATTGTTCATATTTTTTCAATATAATCTCACTAAAGTCATGATAATGAAGTAAAATGTTTGAAATGATAAGTGTCAGTCAGAACTAATAAGGGATGTATATTGGCTAAGTGGAATATGACATGATTTGGGGTTCCCAGTTCTATCATTTACCACTTTTATCTGAGTATAGTCAAGGTCAAAAATATATCTACTTGAAACCTTGCCTGGAAGGCATAACAATGGTTTGCTCCATGAGGAATGCTGTCTTCATTTTGCTTAAAGCAGAGATTGTTATTAGGTCTGCAATCTTGGTGTAGGTACAGATTTGACTTTGCAGGCTGCTGGTACTCACTACTCCTCTCTAACTGTAGGGCACTGTTGAGAAGATGTGGTAGTAGAGACCCCAGCAAAACAAAGGCTTAGGAAATTGACATGGCCTGGACCAAATCACAGAGTGACACCATGGAGTGATGATGCTCAGGGGTTGAACATTAACCCCAAAGCAGTGTGTAGAGTGCTTTTCCAAGTTCATGATCTATGGCACTTCCTGAGCTAGAAAGTACACTCAGACAGACATCACCTCTGAACTGTACCTCCCATCCTTAAACCACTGCTAAAATATTGCTTGAAAATTCTTACTACATTAAAAATTTGTAGTCAGGGACTTCCTATTATCTTATCTGTGCTTGAGTTTCCTGAGAAACACTCTGGGATGGAGATTTGTGTGCAGGAAGCTTACTGAGTAGTGTCCACGGGAACACCATCTGTAGGAGCTGAGGGAAGCAGGATGGCAGAAGAAGAAACTGAACTGCAGTGTACATTCAGTGGAAGACCCAGCCCATCCCAAGGGAGTCTTGGAGTGGGAATGGTGCTGCAGATATTTCCAGAATTGAAGCAAGCAAGGTCTTGCCTTTATACCTTCTTTCGCGTCAACCGGGTATGGACAGGACTGACTTCAGAGAGAGGGTATAAAAATATTCATCAAAAGGGCCAAGTAGCTACCTTTAAAGATGGAAATTCCTATCAGCAACCAACATCCCTTGCACCTGGGAAAATGAGTGCCTTGGTTCTGGGTGACATTCTATGGCATCCACAGAAATCTGTTCAGAGAAGTTTAAAAGTGCATTTGGCAGTTAGCTTGATTTGAACCCAAAAAATAAATCTGAAAACACAAAACTAGGGCTACACCTTAGAAGTAAGGGAAGCATATGGTCCTTAATTCCACTCCATCTGTATCTTTGAGGTAAATGCTTAGTAGTGCAATCGCAGGGTCATAGGATAGCTCTATTTTTAAATTTTTTGAGAAATCTCCACACTGTTTTCCGAAGTTGTACATAAACAGTGAATCTTGGAACACTGCATCAAAAACAAATGATGTATTTTATGTTGACTAACATAACACAGTAAAAACTAAAAAAAAAAAGAAGAAGAAGAAGTAAGAGAAGCAGTGTGATGATGGAGAACTGGCTTGGGATTTAGAGTTAGACAGACCTGGTATCCCATTTTGAATAGTTTATTCTTGGTGTGATCTTGGCACAATCCCTCTAAACCACATAGCCTCTTGGAACAGCAGATATTTTTGTTTTGTCCTGTTTTGTTTTGTTTTTACTTATAAAATGAGATACTGGTAACCCTACCAGTTTCATGGTATATTTTGAATGAAATGATAAGACCCCTGAAGTATCAAGAAGTGACTGGCATACTGAAGCACTCCACAATTAGCAGCTTCTTCCACCTTGAAGACGCTGAACGGTTTGTCTGAATGTCATTCTTTATCCAATCCTTGTAGAAAATATTGCACCGGAATGTTTGAATAGTTTACAGCTGATGGAATGCAGGGGAATACAGGCAAAAAAAAAAAAAATAGGGAAATAAATGCAAGCAAACATGGAATGCATCAGGAACCCCTGGATACAGTCTCAAGGAATCATGAACTTCCTGGAGGAGGAAGAAACTGACCTACATTCTGAATCATAAAGAGGGTAAAGGTGACGATGGGTTGGTGAGGACAAGAATTCAAGGAGGGGGCTCTCAGGGCCAAACTCAAAGAGGCAACTGAGACTGTAGCACATCTGAACATCTATTGGTTTAACAGTCCATTTGGAGCATAATCTGGGAGGGAGTGGGCAGCAGAAAGAGAAGCATTCATTTCAATATGCTTGGTAATGGCCACTCTGCGTTCATCACTGTGGCTTTTGACTCACTTGTTTCAAATTCATGAAGTATTAAAGGAAAGAAGTGGCTGACAGAGTTCATGGCTGTGTTTAAATAAAGTCAAACAGATGGAGCTGAATACCATCAGCATGGGGCCCACTGCTCCAGCTTGTTAACAACCAGCTCTGGATTTCAGGATTATTGGTCCAGTTAGGCAGGTTTTCTTTTAGAGCAATTTTGATAAGTAGCCGTGTTTCCTTTGGATGTTTGGACAAATTATCCTCTCGAACTAGATGGTCACATGGAACTAAGCTCGAAAGAGTGTTGTAAGCACGCTATGAGCCTAGGACATTCACAATATCACAATATCCTTAGTATGGGTAGCTATGTAAAGTGAGGTGGGTCGTGGATGTATATATATACATACATGTATGTATATACACACACACACACACATACATACACACATATATGTGTATATACGTATACATATATACATATACACATACATACATACACACACATTATATATATATATATATATATATATAGTATACTATATATATATAATGATATATATAACTATAAGGCTAGTCTCTGAGGCCAGACCCCATCCTCCATTCTCCCAGATCTGGAGGATTGGCTGGGGAGCAAAGAGCCTTGTGGCCTGTCTACGACATGATTTCCACCGTAAACTTTGTTTTCATTCTCTGTGAAAGAGTACTTTATATTCTGAACTTTATGAAAATTGAATAAAAAATCCACTTGCAGCTGAAATTTTTCAAGTTTGGACTCAGCCCAAGTGGGATTAAAAAAAATTGGCAAGAGAAAGTAAAATATTCCAGGAGGCTTTAAGAAATGCAGAATGTTGACCAAAAAATAATTAAAACTTAGAGAGTGCCTGGCTTGTAGACTTCAGTGGGTGTGGTGGGCTCACTTATACACATTCCTTGTCCAGTTCCACTACCACATTTCCTGAAATATCATGATAGGCATATACAGGACTTTATGCTTTCAAAGCTCCTTTCCCTTATTAACTCAGATTTTATTGTATTATCACTGTGAGGTAAGCAATGCCAAGAGATGAAGAAATTGAGGCACCAGTAGGTAGGTAAAGTGACTTGCCTAATACTGATAATGGCTCATATTTTGTGGGAAGAGTATAGTCTTTAGAGATGAGACATGGCAGGGTTGCTCAGACAGTGCTACTGTTGGATGAGGTGGGATCGAAACCTTTCTTACTTGCAAACTCTGAACTTTGCCTTATGTATCTTTAAAATGGGATAGTAATATTACATGGAGTGATGTAGGGATCAAATGAGATCGCAGTGGAAATATCCCTTGTAAATTACAGTGTTACTTAAATTATCAACGATGTTTAAAGAAATTAAACATCTAGTTAGGAATGTAAACGGGAAGTCAACCCATGTCTCCTAAATCCTGGGTCATCATTTTTATTTCCAAAGGACAATCATGATCAACTTCCAATTCCCATCACCAGTTTATGTCAGAACCATTCAGTTCAGACTTCTTCCAAGTTTTAAATAGATTACAGGATCTATTTTAGATTTCTCTCTTAACTCCCCAATCACTTTTGCCCCTCATCAAGTGGAGTTGAATGTGATTCATAAGGAATGTGCTATGCTTTTCCCACACCAATTCACACTGCTTACTGAGGAATGACCCATTATGTAATTTGGACTGACATTGTTCAATGTTCATGAACTGCATTGCTCTTAGAGAATACAACCTATATAGAAAGACATCACCCAAGTCCTCAAGTACACTGTGTTCTCAAAGACTTCAAAAGCCAGACACACCTGCTACTCTAGATGTCTGCCAAATCATGTCTGCCTTTAAAGCTTTTACAAGTGAAGCCAACCAAACACCCCAAACCAAAAATCAAAACAGTGACCAACCATGCACAGAAAAACCTGAAGTTCCCCAGATGTACCCTATCAAGAAACTGAGCACACAGATATGAGGAACTTCCTATAAATAGATGTTAGCTCTTTATCATTGTCTGTCTCTGATACACAGATTTTAAACATAATAGTATTATGTATGTCTCTGTATCCTATCTTCTCAAGTAGACTGTGAATATTGTGACAGGTGTTTCAGTAATTCCTGTACCACACCAGTGCTCAGGTTGTGTTGAGGAAACAACACCTATTAAGCCCATATTCAGTGCCAGATGCTGTACCAAATAGATCATATTGATTATCTCCTTCATTCTTTGAAATAATCCTTAGGTGGTACACATTAGCATCATTCCCAGTGACAGGCAGAGGAGCAGGATGGAGAAGGGTAAAATAATTTGCTCAAATCAGTAAATGATATAGCAACAATTCATATTGGGATCTGTTTCCTATTATACCTCTTTGCCTTTCACCTTAGTGGCTGAAAAATAGTAAGTGCTTATGGGCACAACCTCAGCTGTCATATTACCATGCCTGAAATTATGCTTGTATAAGATGTAGCATCATGGGTAGAAACAGACTCCATGATAGACTTCTACAAGGGTTAATTCTTAGATGCCAGATCTTGGATCTTGTTCGTAATAGTCTTATACCTTCCACCCACGCAGACAGAGACAAGAGGCATGCATTATCATTGTAAATTATAACTTTTATATGGGCTTTAAATAAATTAATTTGTTTAACCCTTTAAGGTAGGCATCACTGTTAATCTCTATTACACTTATTTTATAACTTAGTAAAATGAGGCATGGAAACTTTGTCAAAGTAGAACTGAGATTCAACTCAGGCAGCTCTTGTTCCTTGTGCCTATGGTTCTCAAACTTGATTGTACCTAGAATAACCTGGAAATTTTTCGTACTCTGGGAAGCCTACTCCCCACAGATTCAGATTCCACTGATGGGTGGTGAGGTCCTGGCATTAATATCTTTTTAAGATGCCCATGTGATTTTACTGCACAGACAGGGCCAGGAGGCCTGAGCTAGACTACACCGTCTCTAAATCTCACTGTGCAAAAGCTCTGCTCTCTAAGCAAGCTGGAACTGAGAGCATACATATTAATATACCCACCCTTCTCATTGACTTCTGCAAACCAGGCTGTCTGAAATTTTACTATGAACCAAATTTATAAGACAATTGGTTAAAACTAATGGAACACACCACTTGAAATGAGAACTCTGTGTGGTTTAGGTGCCAGACACCATGCTAGGAACTTTTTATGGCTTATTTCAGTCAATCGCAGAACAGACCAACAGGGTAGGTATCATCATTATGAGTCAGGGATGTCCAATAGATTTCATCTTGCTTCCTTATAATCTGGTTGCTGGAGTTTGAGGTCTTACAAGCTTTTTTTCAATCCTTTTTTTTTGTCAAAAAGTAATTCTAATGTGTAGTTCATACTAAAAATAGATGCCCTCTATTGTAGAAAAGAAAATCCATACTTCTTCCCCCTCCTTAATACCCCTCCTTGTCCCACTTCCCTCAGCTGCAAGAGCACAAGGAATATTTGTTAATTCCTTTGCGTCAAATGTTACGTGCTTGAGGACTGCTTGTATAAGAACTGAATCTTTCCAATTTGGGTGGCCTCTGTGCTTCTAATCTCTTTGGAATAAATATTAATAAGGATTAAAGACCTATTTTTAGCTGTATCCCAGGGTCACCCAGTCTTCAAGTCCAAGTGGTAAGATTTATGACACCAGAGATTTATTTTTCTTTGTATGTTATTTAATTTCCTTTGATTCTTTACTGTGGATGTGTAAGATTACCTCTCTGCCATCTTTCTTTGTAACTTCCTGATCTTCATAAAAGGCACTAGCAGATTGGAATTTCAACCCCAAAGGTGAAAGAAACTATTTTAGATGATTTGCATTGGATATTTCCATCTTAATCCATTCAATTTATCAAATATTTAGTTGAATAGATGACATTGAAAATAATATGACAGATTATAAAAACACACATATCTGACTTTTCCTGTAGGTGGAGGAAATTGACACTGGCCAGTTCTAGGTATATTAATTTGTTGTTTTAATTATACTGAATTATATGGAGTGTGGTTCTGTAACATTCTAGATGGGAAATGGATGTGTTTTCTGTCCTTTCCTCCACACTGAGGGATCATTAAGATAACAATCTAATAGCCCGGGTGTGTGAGTGTCAGAGAAACTTCATTATATTAATAACTAGTGTCAGTGGCCGTTTATCATACTAATACCTGCTGTGGCTATAAGAGCAGTGAATGATAATTTGTATCATCAAACCACAGGTGCTTTTTTTAAAAAGTCATGTGACACAGGGAGTAGACAGAGGTGTGAGTTCAGCTTCTAGAAGCTGCACATAAGGTGCTAGTATGTTCAAACTACAAGGAACTCAGCTGACTTGGACCAACTTCTCTCAGCTTACAGATGAGGAAACTGACATATACCAAGCTTAAATGACTTGTTCAGGATCACATGAGATTATCATGTGGTAGAAGAGTCACCCCAGACTCATAACTCACTGGGTTCTCCCTGCTCACCATTTTGCATTGAGCTAAAATGCTTCCCTGACTCCTCCAACACATCAGCTTCTTACAGTGATCTTGCACCTCAAGTAACAGCAAAGATTCAAGAAAGCATGCGACCCTGAGCTATTCCTTATTGCTATTTTTTTACACCTGAAAGGAGGCTTCACTGATGTTTGATTCTTCTTTCTTCAATAAGGAAAGCCACAGACAAGGGTGTCTCTAGTGATTTGCCATTGTTTATAATTCTCTCATCTAGGAGCTTTCCTTTTTGTTTATCACAAATGATTGTGTAATGATATGCTAGTATTGTGTCACTTTAATGTTATCAACTGTCAGCCATCCGACATTATCTAATTTTCTTTTCTTAATTTTAAATAAATTTGAGAACCATCTTAGAGTGTTTCAAGCTATGTTAGCACGCTTAGTTCTAGCTCATTGTGTAAAATTCATTCTAGTTTGCAGATCTCCACGCTTTACTAAAGGAATAGTAGATTTATCTCCTCAGCTACAAAGGATTTTAACCACTAATTGTATGAAAGCTGGCATATACAATATCAAGGTATGGGGAAGTCATCTTTGGAATGGGTTGATTGTAACATTTTATAAGCCTATGGCTTCTATGGTCTGACTTGTTCTTATTTCCATTGATGTCTTGATTTTTTGATAAACATCCTACAACAGAAGTCAAATTATCTCTAGGTGAAATAAATTTGTTTATTGGGAATTATCGAGTAGCCAGTGAAATGGGGAAAGTTGTACTTTGATAGCATAAAATATCATGGATACTTACTGATTCTAAATACAATGCTGGATGTGTGGTAAGCAAATAAACAGTTGTCCTTTGACAGAACAGCACATCATAATGCTGATTTTCCTCCAACATAATTTTAGTGCTAAGCATATTATACTCTGTGATATCACTATTATATCTGTGACATCCCTCTAAATAGAACCAACCTTCCTTGATATCAGATGTTGGGAAGGATACCCTCCTTTGTGTTAATGTTCCCATATATGGTGAAGAAATTCCAACACACTGATATTGCTGACCTCTGTCTCCCAATCTGTCATTTCTCCTTGGAGCAGGAGTGCTTGATATGACTTGTGAGTTTGCAAAGAAAGCCCAGGCACAGGAAACCTGGTTCCTTCATTACCCTCCTCTCCTGCCCAGAACTGGCCTGCTCACAGAGCACACGCATTTTCCACTGTTCTTGGACATGCAGGGAAACTTAAACAATGGTTCTGGCTGAAGCCTGGGATATTATAATGCTGTCCATGCCTTGTGGGTACCTCTGTCTGCTTCTGGGCTTTAGATGAGGAAGCCCATATGACTGATATAGCCGATTTCCCAAAGTGATGCTTTATATATAAAGGTAATATTTTCATCTTACATTCTCCCAGAAACAGGAAGACATTATGGATGTACATAGGCAATGGCTTCAAACAGCTGAAGTTCAAAACCCTACTCTGTCACCTGTCCAACTAAAGTTGTAAGGATTTAATGAGTTAATATACAGAAAGTATTCTGAACAGTGCCTACACAAGGTAAATGCACTATGAAAGTGTCTGGTATTAATGATTCCTTTTCATTTCCTTGTTTCATTGATTCAGAGCAGAGCACAGACCTGGAGAAAGGAGTCATGTGCTGGCTTCCCACTCACACCTGCTTAACAGATTTGGGGGTTTTAGAGTAACTTGTAAACTCGGTGATTAGGCTCATCTTACTCCTAAATAGATCTCATCCCCAGAATTATCATTCCTATTTTAGAATTAATAATGTCATTCTGAAATCCTTAATGAGTGAAGACCCTCCAGATGGCTTCAGACCCTTCCAAATCTGACATCAGCTCATGTTTTCTACCTTGTCTTTCTAATACTCTGTGCTTTGACCCTGGTCTTATTCAGATTAAACTGCTCACAGTCCTTGAGTCACAGCACGTGTCTTCACCCCATCCTGGTTCTGCTTTCACTTCTCTGAGTGATTTCTCTCCCTTCTCTGCTTGTTAAACCAGAGCCTGACTTCTATAGCCCAGCTCACATCCCTACTCCTTTGTCAAACCTCTCCTCCTTCCTCTTCTATCATGAATGCCTCTGTCCTCTGTGTCGTGAAAACAAAAGAACATAACATTGTTTTTGTAACTTTTGCTGACCCACACTCTGTGACAATTACGTGAACTGTGAGTTCCTAAGGTTGGACTATTGTATATTCATCCTACCCAGCCCCTAACTCAGTGATGCCCCTAAATGATTACCAAAATACTAATCCATCAAGAGGTCCTACCAATGCCTTTTCCAAAATATTAATCAAACACATATACCTTTCTACCTCAACCTGACCACCATTACCTCTTACCAGGTCTACTTCCATAGCCTCCTAAATTATCTGCCTGCTTCTGTGCTGGCCCCAATTCAGTTATTCTCCAAATAGCCATCAGAACAATGGAAAATCAAATTACGTTAACTTTTTGCTTAATTAATGAACACCCTTAGAAGTGATACTGAAACCTTGACCTTTTGTACCTTCTTTCTCACTTCATCTTGAATACCCCTTCCTCTCTCCTTACTCACTGTATTCTGGGCACACTCATCTCCTCTAACAAACTATCCTTTTCTTGACCTCAGCCTCTTGTACATTCTATTTCTTCTGTCTGGAATGGTCGAGCCTTATGATTTTTAGATTGTTGGCATTAAGTTTCAGATTAGAATTCCCCTCCTAAGGAAGATGGTCCTGACCCTCGATCTACACTGAGGATCCCCTTCCATCATGTAATTCCCTGTATCATGTAATCCAATACCCCATTATTTGTTTCACTGTGTTCATAATGATTGGTAATAACTTTTAACATATGTTCTCTGACAGTTTGTTGTCTGTGCTCTCTGCTAGACAGGAAGGTCTGTGATGGCAGTAATGAAGTCTGCCTTGTTATGATTCCCTTCTCAAGGCCAGTCACAGGGCAAGAAAGAAACAACAGTGAATGCACTCATGAGTGGCTTTGGAAGTCTTAAAGACTCTTGGCCTAGGAATGGGAACCAGAGTACACCTGGTCAAAACTCTTCATTTTATAAGTGAGAAAATCAAGATCCAGGACTTGGTAATGAGCTCTCCTGAGGCACCCCAGCCAGTGCCTGCCTGGCATCTTCTGGTGTTCAGAATATCCTCCGTTATCAACTATTCTTGCCCTAGGCTTTTGGAAACTATGCAATAACTATAGATCATCAATGAAATAATATGACAGGAAAACCAAATGCTTCATGCATTTCAACCTTTCACTGAGAAATGAAAGCAAAGCCCAAGGAAATGCCATCTGACTAATTTCCAACCAAGGCAAATATTCTCTCTTAGTCACCTCTAACAAAAATGTCAATGTTCTACAAGCATAGTGAAAGCCGCCAAGGTCCATGACTGCTTTCCAGATCTACTCTGCCCTACAAGGGGATCTGAGGTGCACAGTGGAGCAGGGTGGCTTAGTGTTTCCTGGGCAAACAGAGAACAACTATCACCTTGAACAGATACCCCCTTTCTTTTCCTAGGAAAGGTTTCTGCCATCCTCTATGACTGTCATGTTAGTATATTCACGTTCCTATTTCTTTCCCTCACTGGGTCTTAGCTATCTTCTTTCTACATTACAATAGTTGATATTGGGGTCCTTCAGCCACAGTATTCTATAATTTTGCTTTACGGAGTTAGTTCTCAATCTTTAGTTTTTCTTAGATCTACCACATGCAGGAAACCAGATGATCACTTCAGCTCCTATTAGTATACCATTAACATCTTCTACTGTCCTGAGGAAATGGGAGGTGCCAGTGAATCCTGAAGCTAACGTCTCTTGTTTTATGCTCCCTGGGACTTCACTGTCTTTGCTAGACCAGGATATTCAGAGGGAGAGAAGGACATTCTCAAAGTTGATGATGGAGCTTGTGACAGATAACACAGGGTAGTCTGACTAGCTGATCACAAAAAGCCTTTCTAGGACTGCCAACATTGCCTACCAAATGCCAAGTAACCAGGGTACTTGTTATTTAAGCTACAAATATGTACTAAGCAACTCTTAGGTGATATGCATTGTGCTAGGCACTGAGGAATCAGAAATAATTAGAAAATGATCTCTGCCTTCTAGAAATACAGTCTCATGGTGAGGTAGGCAGATGAGCTATTACCATGTGGCCAGAAAGCACATGAACAAAGCAGCATTTTCTTGGCTTGCTCACAGGGTGTCACTAACTCCATTTGAGGCCATTGCAATGGGCTTCTCAGAGCAGGATATTTAAACGAGCTCATGTAGGGTAAGAAAGAGTCTGCTTGGTAGGTAGAGATGGAATCCACATCACATGGAGAAGCAGAAGTGCACAAAAATACTGAGTTTGGGCTTGGCATCTTTTATTTTTTTTATTATTTTCTAAAGATTTTATTTATTTATTTGAGAGAGAGGTAGAGGGAAAGCACAAGAGCGGGGTGAGAGGCAGAGGGAGAAGCAGACTTTCCACTGAGCAGGGAGCTCGATGTGGGACTCGATCCCGGGAACTCTGGGATCATGACCTCAGCCAAAGGCATATGCTTAACTGACTGAGCCACCCAGGTACCCTGGCTTGAGAGTTTTCAGAAATAGTGAGGAAAGTGAGATCAACATTTTGAGGAACCTCCATGCTGTTTTCCAGAGTGGCTGCACCAGCTTGCATTCCCACCAATGTGAGATTCCCTTATCAGGAAAGGGAAAAGATGAAGAGGAGAGTGGAGATGAGGCCAGAGGAGCAGGTTGCAGTTGGATTGAGAAGGGTCTTATACACCATGTTAACGGGCTTGGACTGCATTCTACACGGGAAAGTGGAGATTTAGATTAATGTGGGGTGTGTGCATGCATGTATGTGTGTATACACAACATAATCAGATTTGGTTTTTTAGGAAGATAATGGCAGCAAAGGAAAGATGGAGAATGTGAGAGAGCCATGGAGAATACAACCTCTGAGGAATGGTGAGCATTCTGGTAGCTACATTATTGAAGAGTAAATGGGGAGGCAAGCTTTGGAAAAATGTTTTGGAGCCAATCAGTGAGTACAAGGTCATGTTTTTATACTAAGGAGTTTGTGTCAAAAGAGACAGCTAGGGAATGCTACTCATAGCTTTTTTTTCCCGTGGCTTGTATGACAGTTATTAATGGAGCACATACTGGGAGCCCTGCATGGCACTGAGTTGTGTGGATTGAAATAATCTATGCTAAATACAGGATTTTTCTACAGGAGGCAATCTCCCCACCTCCTATATAAGCTTATAACTAAAGTCAGATCATGCACCAAAGAGTGCATGGTTGACATTTTCTGATGATACAGTTTGACAAACTTCTGGTATCTCAGAGCCTCCATTAGCCACTCCTGCAGGAAATCTAACCTCATGTCTGGCTCCATCACTGTTAGAGAGAAGCTCAATTGCATTCTTAAGCAGCAGGATAAATACAACTGTGCTCCTGAATGTAACAGGGACAAGAGGACCAGTGTGAGATCCGGACCTTTGGAGGAAAGAATGAATAACTTAAAAATGAATAAACAGAATTCTATCTTCTTCCGTTTGGCAGAGCATCTAAAGGCCTTGACTCAGCATTAGTAGGTCTAAATGCTCATGCTTGCCCATCCCTCTTGGCGGTGACTGATTGCATTGTTGGCTGTTTTTGCTACATGAATGTGGGATCTTTGGAGCGCCTAATTCCTCGCAAGTTCCATTTGAGGGTGGAAGAACTAGAACAAGCTATAACCAGTAAATGGCCCAGTGACTCAGGAGCTTAAGCATTTAACTAATTAGTAAAGAAAAATGTGGCAAAGATTTGCAGTTAATAAGAATGAAAGAAGAATAACTGGGGCCTGAATTATGCAAGCATCTATTTCCTTTTGGGACCATATCAGGACTTCAGGAGAAGAAACGTTACCTTTTACCTTTGAGGAATTTTCAGAGCATTATTATTTTTTTTTTTTTACCATTGGTGAATGACAAAGGGAACAATTTCAACACCTCAGAAAAATGCCTCATCATTTCCTCTTGTGAAATCTGGGTGCTTTTGAATGAACCCATGTTAGGAATGTGGATCCCTATCCATGAGGGTCATTTTTAAGCCAAAGCTGCTACCAAGTTTAAGTGCTAGAAAGAGTTAGAAAGAGGAGAACACTTGCCTTCCCTGAGCATCTGTGACCTATATTTATCCTTTGGAGGCAGGGAAATGTAATAATTGAGAGAGCAGCCTTTGTCAAATGTGTTCCAATGCCAGAACCTCTTTCTAGTTAGAGGACTGTCCTCTCTGAGCCTCATTTTTTTTCATCCCTAAAATGGGTCTAATTATTATCTACTTTCCAGGGAGTTCAAAGGAATAAATAACAATATCTGAAAAATATTTAACATAGTGTCAGGTGCACAGTATTTGTTCAGTGTCACAACTGTGATTATTAACAACAATAAAAAAAGACATAGAAGATGCACACTGATATTGTTAACATTTATAGTGTAATCAATTCAATTTGTAAATGGGATTCCTCCAAGTAAAGGGAAAATTTTGATTTCTACCTTTATCTGAGAAAAATGCTACGTGAAAAAAAGTTACTTTTATGAATGATACTTTCTAATGTTGAAGAAAGTTAGCATTTTAATACTTTACTTGTAGACTTTTTATTTAGGTTTGTTTATTTTCCATGCCTTATTTCAGAAAAGAATTTCCAAGTATCATTTCAACCTTTAAGCAAAATAAGATAAACTGAATTATAATTAACTTTTTTCACCTGTAATTTGTTCTTACCTATAATCTTAGCAACATTTTGAAAGGTTGCATAATTTCCCAGTGACAAATAGGCATTGCTCAACATGTATTTACCGAGTTTAACTCAAATGAGCAGAAGGAAAAAAATTCAATACATGATTTTCTTTGAGAACATTTTCTGTTTTGTCAACATTTCTTAAACTTGACGATCATATGGATTTAAATTCAGAAATAATGAAATTTCTTTTTATTACTTAATTCTCATGTTAATCCACTTTAAAATTAATTTGGGGGTTGTCTGTGTAGCTCAGTTTGTTAAGCAGCCTATTCTTGGTTTTAGTTCAGGTCATGATGTCAGGGTCGTGAGATCGAGTCTTGCCTCAGGCTCTGTGCTCTGACAGGAGTCTACTCGAGATTCTCTCTCTCCTTCTGCCCCTCCACACTATGCTCTTTCTCTCTTTTAAATAAGTAAGTAAGTAAATAAATAAATAAAATTGTTAATTTTGACACTAATTATTTTGAATAGGTACTAAGTTCACATACTTCAAAATTGGAAAGATATATGCCGTGTACATGGAAACTAGAGATATGTGGGTTCTATCATGAATTCTTCTTTTCGGTAGCTTCAGGTCTTTGAGCAAGGGGCTTACCATCTCCAGATCCACTCTCTAACTCTGTAAATGAGTAAATTCTTTGCAGTGAGGTTTATGGCATTGAAACGCTAGGATATATGCAACCACTGGCACACAGTGGGCCCTCCGCAATTACCAAATTCTTTCATCTTCTGTGTATTCAGTCTTTGGATCTAAAGCTTTTTTGATTTTTATGTGCCTTAGTGACTTGAATATATATTTAAAACTTTTAGACTGGTCATTTGAAAGATGAGGGAAACACTGAAGCATTTCTTCATCCTCTGATTTCTAGGGTTGCTGTATGAATGTTCGGGCATTTATTCATTTGAAAATATAATAAAAGCACCTGATATGTAGCAAGTGACCAATAAGTTGTGGCTTTTGTAATTATTGTTCTGAGACATAGGAGAGGCCTAGACAATTCCCAAAAGTTCTGCTTTGTCTGGCCAGAAAAATGGGGGCTTATGGATATGCAAATAAGGTAGTGTTTTATAATGGTGGTTAATCATACATGGTATTTCCATTTGCTATTTGTATTTTGTTTCACATGATGGTCTTCAATGCATCACTGAATAAGTGTTGACTGTTTTCATTCATGAGGATAGGGCTGGAACTAAGTATAGTAGACCTGCCCTTGTGTTGAAGAAGAGTACATCAAGTTTACCTGTAAACTCAGCTTCTTCATTGTACCATGATTTCTTACATTTTTCTTTCTTCCTTTCTCCCTTTCCTTCCTTTCCTCTCTTCTCCTCTCTTTTCTTTTCCTTTCCCTTTCCTTTCTCTCTCTTTCTTTCTCTCTTTCCTTCTTTCTCTCCTTCCCTCTTTCTTTTCTCTCCCCCTTCCTCCCTCCATTCCAGCCTTCCTCCTTCCTTCCCTTTCCTTTTCTCACTCCTTCCCTTTGTTCCTTTCACAATGTTAGGTCTATTGTAGAGAACAAATAATGGATGGGTTCTGCTTTCACAGAAGGTATAATGTTCGGGGTGGGAAGGAAGAATAGTTAATAGATGTTATCCATACACACCAGGCCTGGTATTAGACACATTTTCTACAGTTTCCATGTAGTCTTCACAGCAGCCCTGGAGGTATTAGTTGCCCAGAAAGGGTAATCAAGTTGCCCAAAATCATATGAGAAAATCTGGGATTTGAAAATAAGATTGTCTGATTCCATATGTAATTGGTAGATGTGGGGGTAGTGTGTGTGTGTGTGTGTAAAATACCAAATATCCCAAGTTCCTGCAGACACTAGATTCATCTCTTAAGAAGATTTAGGCAGTAATAGTGTCTCTTGTTCTCAGTTCTTGCAGTTGCAGAAAGTGAAAAAGTTTGGGCATCCATAAGTCTTCAGTGTTCTTCCTTTTGCTCTGAGGTTAGATAATGATCTTCATATCTTTCCCATGGGGCTTCTAGGCTTGTCATCTGCTCACTTCTGATGTATGCCTGCCTCATCACCACCAGGGTGGCTCAGCAAATGTTTATTTAATGGGTGAATTAATAAATAAATGAGAGTGAAGGAAAGTGGCTGACATCAGGTCATTTATATCTTGGCCTTTGTCTTGTCCTTCTGGATTTGTGATATTGCCTTCTAGCAGACGTTCAAAACCTCTCTTTTGTTTGTCTGCTCCTCCAAGTTACCCCTCCTTACACATGCACAAAGATGGGGAAGAAGACTAATCTGGGCATTCAGTTTCAGGATACTAATTAAGAGGTTTTAAAGAAGTGGAACCCTAGGGATTGGATTAGAATCTTTCTGGGTAGTTGTGGATATGGACTTTAAAAATGGAGAAGTCCAAAATCTGAAAAATAGAGGAGTTGGGTTTTGGTCCACTTTAATTTAATTATATTAACTTAATTTTCTTTTACTTTGTCCAGGAACAAAAGGAATTTTCCATGTAGTCTTGTCTGTTTTATTGGAGTTTCACATTGAGGGTTGGGACTAACAATCCAGCTAGTAATATTTATTACTTTCCTTGCTCTCAAAGATATAATGGGAAGGAATGGTCACAGACAATGGTGAGATTCAGATATTTACAAGTTACTGGCCAAATGTAATCTTTTGACCCTGGTATCCCAGTCTCATGCATACCCTCAGGGGAATTTCTCAATATTCTATTTGATTATTTGGAAGCAATGAGGCAACAATATTCTCCATGCTTATGTCTTCACCTCATTTCTGCTGAGATAGTGTTAGGATTTAACCTGTGGGATTCTGGGAACAAGAAGTTAAATCATTAATCCCATTGGATGGATGATTTGGATCTCAAACTGATTTATTAGTAAGTATCACTTGTTTTGACCACTTTCTTAAGGGGGAGCTTCTCACACTTTTCCCCTTCTCCATTGTAACTTCCCCCTTTAACAGATATTAAACTTTGAAGAAACACACTAATTGAGAAATCAATTAGCTCTCTTAGTGGTCTTACAGTGTGATCCCTGGGAATTGTTGATTCAATAGATTAATCTTGGTCAGGTGTATACTTAGCACTTAACACATCTATTCCCTAAACTCCTTTGGGTTTAAGATCCCATTGGCAATAAATACATTAAGATAGAAGCATAGTGAGTTTGCAGAGAATGCTGTGGATCTGCTCTCTTTGGGGTACATGGAAAAGTCCTTAATTGCAGTCCTGATCTACCATTTACATAGTAAATTCTCTATAATCATTTGCCTTACTCAGGTTGGTGATTTTAGTCTCTCATCTCTGAATGACTGAACATGTCTAATTCCCACTTTAATCATATTACCTGGATGAGCAAAAGTAGCTCTAGACTGATTTATGTATTTTTAGCTGCCAAGGAAAAAAACCCAATCAATGTGATGCTTAACCCATTTTGAGGGCAGCTACAGGCCATAGGCATTGGTATTCTTGCAGAATATGAGATATTTTATGTTCTGATAAGGGATAAAAATTCCTGTCTCAAATGGCTCCCCATCATACTGAGATCTTGCAACAATAACATTACTGATTCAGACATTAATCTTAAGTATCTAGGGAGCCCTAAAACATTGTAACCCACTAGCAAGGACCATGGTAATTGCCACGTAAATCCCCTCCATAATCTGGCTCTTATTATGACCAGCCAGCCAAGGTTTGCCCTTAAATCATCCTGGTTGAACAGAGCCTTATAGAAACACTATCACCTACACATACCTCCACTTCTTTTCATTAATCTCTTGTCCTCTTTGCAAATGTGGTTCTTCACCCACTTGCTTCCTCTAGATTAGTAATGCCCTGTTAAGTAAACAAACATGAAATTTCAAAGGGGAACAGGAGCAATAATCATTACCAGCTACCATGTTAAGCATTGTGAAATTGCTCACGATTCACAGAAAAAAATTCATGCTGCTCTTTGAAGGCCCTCAGGCCTTTAGAAATGGATAAATGTATAACTTCCAGTACAGGCTCCATTCTGTTTCAACAGCAAGTTCTGAACCTTGAGAAAGGTGCTGAGAAATGAACTTTTGTTTTTCTCCACAATCCATCTGGAGCATTTGGTGACGATATCAACTTTGAAGTGAGCCTAAACTGGCCAACCCTACTGCTCACCAGTGTTGGTGAGTTATTAATTTGTCTAGTCATTCAGTCGACAAATACTTTGTTTTGTATACTTGCTAGGCACCGCCTATACAAAAATCCAACTAACCAACCAACCAACCAAACAAACAAAAAAAATAAAAACCACCACCACCACCAACAGCAACAACAACAAAAAACCCCAGAAAGACAATGAGAAACTTGGGGGAAAAAAATTAACTAGATTTGGAAGGTCAAGGAAGGCTTCTTAGAGGAAACAATATCTAAGATGGGACATGGAAGATGAAGAGGATTAATACCAGTTTTCTCATCTATGAAATGGTCATGATATACCCACCGTAGTTATAATGTTAAATGAGATGATAGTCTTTAAATGCACAATGGCAATGGACTCAGAGCATGGCATCTGATAAACCTTACCAGTGTTTTTATCTGATTATAACAGTTAGATTTTTCATAGTATACAATTTGGAAATGACACAGAAATAATATAAAGAAGAAAATAAAAGCCACTCATATCCTACAGTTTAAAAATGTTTACCCTTTCTTAATATATTAACATATTCCCTTTCAAACATTTTTGTTCCTTTGTATACTCATATTTTGGGGGTTATCTTTTTAATGTATTTTAGATTCTTATTATTTTAAAGTTAGCTGTGTATTGTAATTATTTTCCCACATCATCAAACTGTCATTGTAAACATTATTTTCAATGGCTATGTTTTACAACAAATGGATTTATTATAATTTGGTTAATAATTCGCCTACTTCTATTCATTTAGGCTGTTTTCAATTTGTAGCCATTATAAATTGAATTTTAGACTATTATAAATCATGCTTAAATGAACATCTTTGTGCATAAATCTTTGTGCCTATTTTTGATTATTTCCTTAGGCTAGCTTCCCAGAAGTAGAATGGCTGGGTCACAGGCTATGAATATTTTTAAGGCTCTGTAGTAATATTGCCAAATTGTCTTCCAAAGGGGTTATAACAATTTACATTCTGACAGGGAGTGAATGAGCTAGCCTATCTCAACATATGCTTGCCAACTAAAGTGAAGTTACCATTACCGTTCTTATTACCATGTGCCATTAGATCCTCAGGGGCATAATAGGCTTTCAGAATTCAACTAGATTTTTTTCTTTCCTTTAAATTTAAAAGCAGTACCTGTATTTTATAACTACTGGGAAAACAAAGAAAAATAATCAAACAAACAAAAGAAAATCAAAGTATGAAAAATTCCACTAATCAGAGATAATCACTCTCAAAGCAATATTTTGAAATTGTATTTCCAGCGTAGGTGTGTTTTCGTAATTGTTCCTCTGCATGTCATTACCATTCTTTTTAAAATGCCATTTAAAACAATTGCTTATACAACCATCTTTTTAAAAAGATTTTATTTATTTATTTGACAGAGAGAGACACAGTGAGAGAGGCAACAGAAGCAGGGGGAGTGGGGGAGGGAGAAGCAGGCTTCCCGCTGAGCAGGGAGCCCAATGCGGGGCTCGATCCCAGGATCCTGGGATCATGAGTGAGCTGAAGTCAGCTGTTTAATGACTGAGCCATCCAGGAGCCCCTACAACCATTTTTCTTATAGATCTTTCTGTTTCTCTTCCTTCCTTCCTTCCTTCCTTCCTTCCTTCCTTTCTCTTCCTTCCTTCCTTCCTTCCTTCCTTCCTTCCTTCCTTTCTTTCTTTCTCTCTTTCTCTCTTTCTCTCTTTCTTCTCTTTCTCTCTTTTTTCCCAGCTCTGGGGATGTTAGGAATGAAACATCTTTATCAAATTCTATTGACTAGGGTTTTTCAACCTAGGCACACTTTGGACCAGATAATTCTTTGCTGTTGGAGGGCTGTCCTGTGCATTATAGGATGTTTAGCAAATCGCTGGCTTCTACCCACCAGATGCCAGTAGTACCATCTTACCCCACCCAGACTTGGGGCAACCAAAGATATCTCTTGACATTTCCAAATGTTGCTTGGAAGGCAAACCTACCCCAGACGGATGCCCTTGGATGATACCCACAGTCCTGTGCTTCTGGAGCAGCTGTGGTTAGCTTGGACTTACAGGACTCCAGTGAGGGCACCTTGAAAACCAGCTGAGATGGCACCTTCAAATTCTGGGTAGCTCTGCCCCAAAAATGCCTCCTTACATGAATCTGAGTCTTCTTAAACTTTCTAGTCACTATCTTAGTTTTTCATATATATATATATATATAAAGATTTCTGTATATATTCAGAAATCTTTTATTTTTTGTATAACTTTCCAATACTAGAAGGCTACCAACATCTCTAAAAATCCCCCTCTTTTTCTCCATCACAAAGACATCCTTTTAATCCCCTTCCAACATTGTCTGCATCTCCTGAATGTGTCTCTCTTCTGGTCTTTTACTGTTTTTTGTTTGTTTGTTTGTTTGGTTTGGTTTGGTTTGGTTTGGTGTGGCATCGAATATGAGCTGAGCAGAACAGAACACAGCAAAGCAGGTGTTTCTTGCTTCTATCTCACTCCACAGACTATGACCCTTATGAAATTACCTTTATTCAACCATTTTTAAATCTACCATCATGGAAATTTCATATTATAAAACCCAACATATTTCCATGTATTCAAACATCACATTTATCTTTTTGGAGACTTTATCACATCAATGACTCATATTTCATTTGCTGTTCACTAGAGATTCTAAAGTTGTTCACAAATCCCCTACCTTGGTTTGTCCCATTAAGTCAAGAGTCAAACTGTCCCATTACTAATGACCATGTGCTCGGCAGAAACTAGATAGAAAAGTATAGAAATACAGAGTGAGGGACTAGGAAGATACCAAAGAAATTATGTGATTTCACATCTTTCTTTCATACATGGCGGGTACTGAGGCTCAGCAATAAAACACTTGTCCAAGTCTCATAGCTGCTTACTCCTAGCAAAAGTTCATCTGGAAGCCTGATTCCTAGACTGCTTATCTAAGGACACCACGAGAAACAATAGAATGGGTTAAGAAAAACTATATGTGTGTGTAAGTACTCCATTAATATAGATGGATTAATAGAGCAAGGAAAGAAAGACTAGCAGGCACAACCTACAAGAGTGAGGTCTGCAAAGACAGAGAATTGATGAGAAGTTCAGGAAATTAGCTGATATGTTTTGATGACAATAAACTATAAAGTAAAGACAATGAACTATATTTGACTGGACTAATCTGAATGGGAAAAGGAATCAGGTCCATCGAATCCTGCTCTTTCTAAATGTTTGGGTCCTTCCTTTCAATACAGCCTCTTTAAATTAATCTCAGTTAGTGACTGCAGGAGTCTCGGAAAGACAGCAGTTATTGCTACTCTGGATCTCTGAACAAATTAATCTTAGTCACATGAACCCCCTGAATTTCCCTATCTCTTCTACTTCTTTCCTTGTCTTCCTCTAGCTGGTCAAGGCCCCATACCAGTAGAAAGAGAAAACAGTTTCTAAAGCGAGTATTTGATAGCTTTAACCAAAAAGTCACCGCCACCATCAACTTTAAAATCAATAATAACAGTTTAAAACAATCCTCACTATTTTGTTTCTAATTAGCTTCGGTTTCCCAAGCATCTATCAAGTTCAATAAATGGGCAATATAAATAAACAATGTGGGTATTTCGCAAGACACTTGCACACTTATCTCCCCTCCCCATAGCCTTTTCCCTGTCAACTCATAAACTTTGTATGAGCTGTGTGACTCAGCATACCTGTGACAATAACTATATGGCCCTTTATAGATATCAACAGGATGTTTGATTTAGGTTAGCCATGAATAAATACTGATATCACTAATCCTAAACATCACAAGTAAGATAAAAATAAATATTCTGACCTTGTGGTGAGTGAGTAATTGGACATGAATTACATTTGTCTTTTTGATAATGATGCAAAGCAGAATGGCAGAGTGAGGGGACATCCTGTATTTATGTGCTTCCACGACAATGGGTAATTAAGTGGAGTTGAATAGTTTAAGGTCAAACTGTAGTTCTGCCCCTTGATTTGCTGCTTTCAGGAGAACAGCTGAGACCAAAGGGGTAAACAGCGATGCCCTCCAATGGCCAGGATGTTTAGGAACATATATTTTAGATCAGGGAGAAAAACTGCTCTTGGATTCCTGCTCTGTCTAGTCTACTGGTTTGTCTTGGCTCAGATGAGATGAAATATGAACATGTCATACAGTAGGAGTCACATATGGTAGGAATTAACAGTATTGCTTCCCTATGGGTCAGTGAAATTTCTGATTCAATTTCTTTAGGTAAATGATTCCTAACCCTTTAAAAGTGGTCATGAGCTTGGGGCTCCTGGGTGGCTCAGTGGGTTAAAGTCTCTGCCTTCAGCTCAGGTCATGATCCCAGAGTCTTGGGATCAAGCCCCGCATCAGGCAGAGAGCCTACTTCCCCCTCTCTCTCTGCCTGCCTCTCTGCCTACTTGTGATCTCTGTCAAATAAATAAATAAAATCTTAAAAAAAAAAGTGGTCATGCGCCTTTTTGAAAATATGATGAAGACTATGGGCCTTCTTCTTAGTGGAAAAACACTCATAAGTACACCACTCATGCACATCCATGCACATGTAATTTCACATACACACACACACACACACATCCCATACATAGCACACACCCCACATATACCACACATGCACATGCATGCACATACAATCACATGCATACCCCCACATACACACATCACACACCCCAAATATACCATATGTGCACATACATGTGTATGAAATCACATATATACCATCCAACGCATACACACATTACACACACCAAATATGCATATGCACTTATACACACTCTTATATAACATTCCAGAAGGTTCTTAGAACTTCAGCAAGCTTAACCTTCCCAGGAGTCCCTGAAAACTAGAAAAAGAACACGATCCAAGGTGTTTTGGGGGCAAAAAGCTTTAGATCCAATGTCCTTTATCAAAAGTGTCAGTATTTGGGGCGCCTGGGTGGCTCAGTGGTTGGGCCGCTGCCTTCGGCCCAGGTCATGATCTCAGGGACCTGGGATCGAGCCCCACATCAGGCTCTCTGCTCAGCAGGGAGCCTGCTTCCTCCTCTCTCTCTGCCTGCCTCTCTGCCTGCTTGTGATCTCTCTCTGTCAAATAAATAAATGAAATCTTAAAAAAAAAAAAAATTTAAAAAGTGTCAGTATTTCTTAGTCTCTTCCTATTTAAAAAACAAAGCAGAATAAAGTCTGCTAGATTGCCCAAAGTCAGGGCTGGCTCACAGGCTTGGGACCTGTGCAGCCATACCAGGAGAGTGTTGGCACTTATTAGGACCCACATCTGGCCTTATGCTTTCCTGCCCCTGACTTGATGTTTTGAAGAGCAGGTCTACATTTTCATTCGGCCCAGGACCTCACATTTAGGGAGTTTGTCCTGCCCAGGGTTACCGTTACTCATCCTGCGGGTTGTCGAGCAGAGATTCAATCTCTCCCCACCTCCACCTCCCTGACCCAGCTTTCTCCAGCATATTCATTCCTCTTCCCCTCTATTTCCCTCTGTCACACTCATCCTCTTTTTACAGAGAAATTGTATGCATTTGTTGTTTGATTCTCTAAGCAGCTCCATGAGCGCAGGGCTTCGATTTCTGCTGTGCATAATGCCTAGTACAGTGCCTGGCACATGGCCAGTCCTTCATAGATATGTGTTAAATAAATGAGTGAATTCAAGCCAGGAACACTGAGAGCAAAATATACTTAACATTTAGCCAGTTAACACAATGAGCTGCCATCCTATCACAACACCACCCTGTGCACTGAGAAAATTCAGAATTCTCCGAGGGTCAGCAGATATACATGACTCTCTTGAACAAAGGACCTATGCGTTTGACTGGAAGAAAAATAAGAGGGACTTTTCATGAAAGCAAGCTTAAATTTATTGTCACACTAGATTATTAGAACAGTTGAGAGAAAAAAAAAAGAACACGTCTTAAATACCTACTTTGTGCTAGGAGATAGGTACTTTCAAGTATTTTATTTCATTATACCTCAGCACACTTATGTATGCTTTATTTTCTCCATCTTATGGAAAAGGCTCAGAAGTGATCCCTCCCTCACCCCAGCTTCCTTAGCCAAGAGATAACATAAAAATTAGCCATCACCAAAGGATCATGGGTACAGCATATAGACTTTTATAACTTAGAGAGCTCACATATTCCTGGAAATAAAATAAAGCATTAGTTTGGGAGATAGTTTTCCTCCTTATATTTTGCTGGGTTTTGTTTTCTTTGGTAAGAGTTAAGGAAAGGGGGTCAGGAGGCAATATGGTGTCAGTTGTTCATTTCCTCCTGCATTCATTTACTCAAGATTTATGGTGCCAGGTTCTGTGCGGGCTGCTTGTGGGGGATACAAAGGTGAATCAGACACTGTCCTGTTCTCAAGAAGGTCACTGCTTCCTGTTGGCAACAAAACATTCAGTCATTCCATAAACATCCCCTTAGCACCTACGCTGTGTCTGACAAATGGAACATCACCCTCTTCCTCATGGAGGTCCCAGGCTGGGAGGGAGGCCCTTGACTTCTAAATAATGTAATAATCAAAATGCAGAAGCTATTGTAAGTGGTGTGAGAAGAACAAAGGTATATCTCGGTCCCAGCTGTATTCCCAGTGCCTAGAGCAGTTCTGACACATACTAGGTGGTCAATAAATATTTGTTAGGAGACTGAAGTGCTCCAGTGCCACCATATGTAAAGGACTATGGGCCTGGTGTGGCGGGATATCGTATATGAGAGAGAGAGGTGATATCACACAGGCGATATTTGAGCTTTTCTTAATTAAGAATGTTTTCAAGGAAAGGACATTTAAGAAGAAAAAATAAATAAATAAAAGATCCTGATTAGTCAAAGACTCGCTATGCTAAAATGTGCATGGGAATAGTTGAGTTCGGTAGGGGTATGGGTTCCCAAAACAGATGGGGGAGTCAAGAAGCCAAGGACGGTGGGGCAAGGGCATGTTGTGAAGGCCTTTATGCCTGGCTGGAAATGTAAAGACACTCTAAGACTTAAAGAGCAATTGTTTTGACAACTGTAAGTCAGTGGCAGTGCGGATAAAAGAGAATGGAGCAACAGAGTTATAAGAATGCGGAATCATATTTACTACTCAAACTAGCCATTATTATCAAGATATTATTAAGAAAAGTGTTATTATTCCTGCTTCACAGATGAAGAAATAGAGGCTTATAGAGGTTAAATGGCTTTTCCTTGGTCATAATCAGTTTCATATAAAATTCTAGGCTAATGTACCTGACCCTAACCAGTATCTGAGAAAAAATGCAGAAGATATTTGGGTAGAAGAAGCTTATTAGGTAGACCCAGGGTTGCAAGTATAACACCAAGTGAGCTTGATCCAATCAATACACTGGAAACTTCTTGGGCTGGTATGTTGTTGAAAGATTTTGAATTTGCCAGCCTTCACCACAGACCTCACTACTCTATATTGCCTGCAATGCCTCTTCACATGTTCACGTGAACTGTCTGCCTCAGGGAAGGCAACTAATCAAGAGTGGCTGAATGGGGGAATCTAAAAAAGGCAGAACTCATTACAACCCATTTTGAGACAATAAGAAAATATTGGTAAAGATAAAGTTTGGAGTTGAGATAGAAAACCAAAAAAAGCACAAAAAGAGTTAATTTGGAATTGACATTTGGGACCTTTCGTGGGGAAACAGGAAACCAGGGGATTTGTATTCAGTCCAGATGTGAGATGGGCAGGAAGAGGGAAGGAACATTCAGAAAGATAATAGGTTCCATTCTCTGCCCTCCCCTCTGCCTGGAGCAGAAGAGGGGGGTAGATTTAGAGAGTGCAGGAAGGGAGGAAGAGGGGGGCCCCTGATCTCAGCATTTCCTTCTGGTAGAGTCATCTACGTGAGTAAAGGATGAGAAAGGCTAGTGATCCGAGTACCATATTTGTACAGTTCTTCACTTAATATTCTGGCTTTTAGAAAATTAACTATGATTTACAAAATGGTAATATTCAGTGTTGGTATGGTTGTGGAGAACTGAACAATTTCACACAGTTCTGGGAGTAAATTTTTGAAGCCTTTTGAGATTAAAAAAAATTGACAATATTTTTTAAGAGTATTTAAAAAATTCCACTCCCAGGAATCTGTCCTACGGAAACAACCTGAAAGCCAGACAAAAATCTAATATACACATGGATGTTTATCAAGGTGTATAAAACCAGCAGAAAACTGTAAAACATCTAGGTATCTACTGTCATGCAAATTTTAGTTTATTCATAAAAGGATTAATGTACAACAGGTTAGTGCATCTTCAATAAGGATGTTCAATAACCTGAGAAAGTATTGTTATAATAACATCAAGTGAAAACAGCAGGATGCACAGTTGTATCCATGATGTGGTATGCATAGAAAATGTCCAAATTTATATGTCACGTGTTGGGAAACTATGTCCCATGGGCCAAATCTATTTGGCCCCAAATCTATTCTGCTCCCTGTTTTTGTAAATAACCCAAACCCAGACACTCATTCTGCATGTATTGTCTATAGCTGTTTCTGTGCTATGATGGCAGAATTGAGTTGTTGTGATAAAGACCATCACTCCTCAATGCCTCAATATTTATCTTCTGGTTCTTAGAGAGTTTGCTGACTCTTGCTGGATGCTGAAATGTTAATAGTGATTTTTATAATTACAGCATTGTGTTTTTGAAGAAGCTCTGTTATATTTATCTTTTATTTTTATAATAGGCATGTATTATTTTTATAACATGTAAAAAAAAAAAAGAGTATTTAAAAATATCTGGCTACCAAAAAGAACAGAACATTCGATATGATCTTCCTCAGTTCCGAATTCAGCTATGCAAAGTGAGGCAGTTTTGCTTACGTTGCTCTGAGTATTAGGAAGTCCCACAGCGAATGCCCAGGGGGGATGACCTGTTCCACATTTGTAGGACATTCTTCAAAGGTGTGTGTGCAGAGGGAAAATCTCATGTTTTCCATAGCTATAGATTTGGCTACAATGCTGATTTTACATTGAGGAGGTTTGTGTGATAATGGAGAGAATCATTTCCCACAGGGACTGCCTTTTGGAGGAGAAGAGGATGCCTAAACACCTCTGGGCCCCAGTTGCCTGGTCTTCAAAACCAGCATTATAACCTGTCACCTGTTATTCATCAAAGGGCTGACTCAGATAGATTCTTGACCTTCTGTCTGGCTCTCAACTCTGCATTTGATGTAGCTGCATATGATGTAGCCATAGTATTTGCTCAGCCTTCAGCACCGGTGATCTTGCTCACTTGACATCCAGGATTAGTGGGATGTAGAGATGGCAGTCAGTATAGGGAGAAAAGACTCTCTTCCAGGAAACTCTCACATATCATGTGATGCTACCTGGTGACCTCTGAGAAACAGAACACCAAGTGGAATGGTACCCCTTGCTTCTTCCCTCTCCCCAATCCATGTTCCCTCCAGTGGCTTTGACATTGTAGGTTAAATGCCCTGCAATGCGTGTCATTCCATGTATTGTTCGAAGAAATATGATGTCTGTGGGAAAGGAACACAATTCTGTTTGCTATGCTTCAGCCACCCAAGAAAATGTACTAAAATAGCTAAAAAGGCAGTTCACCGGAAGAAAAATTCAAATAGATATTTTTCTTTTAGTTCATAGTTCTGGTTTCTGTTTTTAATGGGGTTTTCATGGGGGAAAACATTCAACCTGAGAGCTGGACATTTTGAGACAGCAGAGGTGAGGACACCCACATATCTTTCATTGTTGCCACAATTTCCCAGCCTAGTTCATGTACCATGCCTCGTGGGCAGAGACTTTTTTCAAAATGTCATGTGGGTGATGTGGGACAAAGGGCGAGCATTTTTAGTTCTAAGAAGAATACGTTCTGAGGATCTACCAAACAGTATGGTGACTGTAGTTAATAATATGTACGCTTGAAAGTTGGTGAGAGTGAGTCTTAGGCATTCTCACCAAAGAAAAAGGAGGTACCTATGTAAACTCTGTGAAGTGATGGGTGTGTTAATTATCTTCATCTTGGTAATCATTTTACAATGGCTATGGATATCAAATCATCAGGCTGTCTACTTTAAAAAAATGAAACAGACAAACCAACCAACAAAAATCCCCAAATTGTCATGTGAAGATTATTCCTTTGTAAGTACAGAATGTAGCCAATGAGAAAGTTGACAACTAGATAACCTGCATGGAGAAAAGGAAAAGATAATATATCTTAAATATCCCTCTTGTTGGATTGCGTAAAGTGTCTTCCTCCAAATAAATATGTTTGCTGGGAGACTTCCCATCCATAGCTCTGTATGCCTAGGATTTGTTTCCCAAGATCCCGTGGCAATGGGAACAGGAAGACCGTATCTTCCATCCCATTCCACAAGGTATCACATTTCTGGCTAAATGTGGACAGTTGGAAAAGGCTACCTATCTTCCTTCCGCCCTTTAATTACTGCCCAGGAATTTACACATCCTTATCCTGTGTTCCATCTTAAGCACTGAAGATCTGTTCCTCTTGCGGAAAACAGGTTGCACTGACTTTAAGCACAGTTGCTGAGGTCACACCTGAGCCACACAACAAAATTTGCCTTATGACCTTGAAGCACTGATCTGATACAAGTAATTAGCACAATCATCCAACTTACTCACTTTTTCAGCTCTAAATAACCCAGCTCTCAAATCCAAAGCATGCACCAAGACTGAGTTTTCCTTTGGCATTGAGAAGGTGGTCATTCAAGTTTCACTGAGAAAGTTTAGACTCTGTTAACCTCCATTGCCACCCATGTCCCTTCACCACCACTCAACTCCACTGGGAGGAGAAAGACTTGCACCAATGACCTTGGCATCGCAATACAGAATATAATAGGAAATTTTATAATTCTGAGATGTTTAGTAAATTCTCTCTTCCTCCTAGAATGCCTTCACTTCTCTTCCTTAACTGCATGCTTCCATTTATTTTCAAGACCCAGATGGAATGATCCTGGACCAGGAAATTCTCCCTGAACTGATGTAGCCATTATATGGACCTGGGCCACTTCATTCATTTCTCTTCTAGTACAGAAGTGACTTGCAATTCGAGAGTCAGACTGAATTTGAATCTCTCATCAGGAACGTGACTGTTCTAAACAAGTTATGGAACCATTTTACCCCTAGTTCCTCATCTTGAAAACAGGTCTAATGAGAGTACCTACCACATAGAGCTGTGGTGGGAACTAAATGAGACAACGGGCCTCAAAGCCTCTGCTTGGTGTTTACAACAGAGGAAGAACTTGGTGCAGCTTGTCAGTTACAATAAAGCAGTCACTGTATTGGTAAGCTTCAGAAGCAAAAAGATTCTGTCCCGTGTATCCCTGAGCCTTGAGCTCCTAAACAAGCCTGACAACTACTTACTGGGGAAAGCATATGTGAGGCTTATGAAATGCGGTCAGTTAAGGAAATTGTAAATGGATGCCTAAACAAGGAGAAAACTGTACAGTAAATAATGGCAAATAGTTCAAGTAAGATAGTGAATGACTGTTGGAATCCAAAGTGTAGGGCTTGGGGTGGGAAAGAGGATGTGTGCAGCTTACTCTGCTAAATTTAGCTAAATCATCTTGAAAAATGCTGAATATTTTGGGTACTCACCTGGATTGCCACCAGTCTTCTGTCCTGTGGTAAGGCTCACTGGAACACTGTGGTATTCAATCATTAGTTCTATGTTCTGCTGTGTATTTTATTTCAACAAAATTCTAAGTGTCTGATATTGTACTTTTTTCCTGTATAAATAAATCCTATTAGTACTAGCATCTGACTATGCATATACTGGAGTAGGAATATGAACCTGGATATGCCTGATTTGCAAGAAGTCTCTATTTTCCCCACCTGATGGGCTGGTCAGATCACAGCAATCAACTTCAGTGCCAAGTCCATTAGAGGAGCACCCCCTGTTGGTCAATTAAGGGATTTGTGTTTGTGAGAGATCTGGAGGTACAGATTGAGGGAAGGCTTGCAGCCAGGGAGGGCAGGCAGTAAAGGAGATCCACCTCTGTGAGCCTGAGCTGGCTCAGTCTGTCTTGCTGCCTCCAGCCTCTGTCTCCCACACACACAATCTCCTTCCTGCTTTCCCCCTTCTCTTGATTTACCCATAGAATACAAATTAAAGACGTCCCCTCCTAGTACCTCTCTTTCCCCACTACCACCAATTACTTTATAACAACACTTCATGGTGTATTTAAAGAATTGTCACCTTTTTATATATCCAATCATTTAGCAAATATTTTAAGGGAGGTATCATGTGCCAAGCACTGTACTAAATACAAGATAGACAAAGATGAACGAACCAGGAATGTTCCTTATTTCCACAGAATTTAAAGACTATAAGCTATAAGCTTATGTTCATGTACTGCACAACCACCACTTTTGGTACCATTATTATACCCACTTGACAGATGAGGAAACTGAGATTGTTTAGTGAAAGGAACAGGAGCTGGAATTCAGGGCTATGGGTTTCTCCTGTACGATGCCCTGGCCCCCACGAGAACACTAGAAGATAGGGCATGGAAAAACAAAACAAAACAAAGGCAAAAGATAAGGGAGAATATATTAGGTATGAATCCATTAGTTTCCTCTCAAAATTATTTACGAAAGATGGAGAAAGGGGTAGTGGATGGAAAGGAAAATGAGTTCATGCTCTAAACACCAGGTTTCCCAACTCCATCCCCTTCTTGTTTAAATGCCTGGTCATTTATTGGACACCTCTCAAACTCTAGGAAACGCTCTAAAATTCCAAGCTAGGAGGGGTTTCCTTTCCAAGTCTGGCTATTGTAACTTTACGAGAAACGGGTCAATACTTCCTTTTACCAGTTACAAAGCACAGTTTTCTGAATGAATTTTGTATTCAGTAAACACTTAACCCTTCACCTTTCTGACTCATGTTTTTAATGTTATTACTCAGCTTTTAGAATAAAATAAAGCCTGGGGCAGCTTTTTTGTACACCCCCGCACACTCCTACACACATACTCACACATATAAACACAGATCACACATATCTACATGATTACATGCAACCACTAGGAAACACATACGTACATGAACATACATGTTTACAAAATAAAATACATACCTATGCACATTCAGTATACATGTAAATACCCTTACACACACGTGTGTGCCTATGTCCATGTGCACATGCAGGCTAGCACACACACTGTTTTGGTGTTGCCTTTGTACTCTCTGTGAGAGGAAGGAAGTAGAAAGACCCAAAATACTCAACTGAACACTGAAGAAACCTACCAGTCCAGTGCCTTTGGGGCTATTTTCTCCTCTAAAAGAAGCCGGATATCATGGCTACCATTGCCTGTTGAACCCTCAGGTCTCATCCCACCCTACTGGTAGGTTGTGGGGAGATAATCCTTGCATCAAATGACTGATATTGTTTTCTTTTTTTTTTTTCCTTTTATATACAAAGTAAAGTCATAACGATGATTGAATAAGGTAGAACTAGACTCCTATATTGGAATCCCTCATACGACACACCTCGTTTACAGCAGACACTGAGTAAATATTAGTTACATGGAAGAATAGAGACTATATTTCATTAGAACAAAACACGATATCTAAGAACACATGGTCTAGCTCCTTCATGTTTCAAGCGAGGGTTCAGAGAGACCCAGAGGGCTACGTGATCAGCCTGGAGTCCACGCCGCTCCCTGTGAGTGAACTGGACCGACGCCATGATCTTTCTGGTATCCCCTGAACGTGGTGAGTGAAGGCCACTACTACTGGGAAGCTATTTTTGTCTTCTGCTGGAAACTCCTCCTTAGTATTCAAACCAGAAAACAGTAAAGTACATAACATAAAATGAAGTGGGATTTGGGGCAATTATCCAGTGAGCCTTTGTTACAGATAACCAAGGCAGGCAATTGAAGTACAACTTGATTTTGCGATCTTCATTTTGACTGTTAAAATAGCCTACTTAACCCAAATTTGTCCATGTGGATTTTCTTTACTTCTCTGAGGTTTGACTTACCTTCCATGAAAGGGAGGGATAGGAGGAGGGAGGCAGGGTGGGGGAGAGAGCAAGACTGAAAGAGAGATTGAGAGAGAGAAAGGGGGAGGCAGTTTTAGGAAATGTGACATATAATAACTTACAAATTTTTTACATTTTAAATTGAAGTATAAAATACATGAATAAGGTGCATAAAATGCTCAAATCTTAAGCATTCAGCTTACTAATTGCTTAAATATATGCTTACCCGTACACACCTTTGTAATCACCACTCTTATCAAAGCAGAAAATATTAACATCACTTTATTTTACTTGTTTTTTAAGTAGGTTCCAGATCCAGCACGGACCCCAATGTGGGGCTCAAACCCACGACCCTGAGATTAAGACCTGAACTGAGATCAAGAGTTGGATGCTCCACTGACTGGGCTACCCAGGTGCTCCTCCATCACTTTATTTTTATTTATTTGTTTATTTATTTATTTATTTATTTTTATTTGACAGAGAGAAAAATCACAAGTAGGCAGAGAGGCAGGCTGGGGAGGGGGGGGGAAGCAGGCTCCCTGCCAACCAAAAAGCCCGATACAGGACTCGATCCAGGACCCTGAGATCATGACCTGAGCTGAAGGCAGAAGCTTTAACCCACTGAGCCACACAAGTGCTCCATTTGAGTCCCCTTTCCATTACTTTAAAAGATTGCCTTGTGTTTCTTCTCTACTATATCTCCTGATATAACCACTATTCTGACTTCTATCACTAGAGAGCTGGTCTCGCTGTCCTTGAACTTGACATAAATGTAATCACATTGTATATATTCTTTTGTGTCTGACATCTTTCACTCTGCCTAACTGTTGTGAATTTAATCCATGTTCTTGCATCTATCAGCAGTTGGGTTTTATTGCGGAGTAATGTTCCATTGTATGATTAGATTATAATGTATTGATTCATTTTCATGTAATGGGTGTTTGATTTTTTTCCAGTTTTCAGTTATTATGAATCAAGGTGGTTATGAATATTTTTGTGCATGCCTTTTAGTATATTTCATTTCTCTTGTGTATACATCTAAGAATAGGGTTTCTGGCTTATAGTGTAGGCAAATATTTTCCTCTAGTAGATAGTTCCAATAGTTTCTTAAAAGTAGTTTAGTTTATTCACACTCTAAACTAGCAATATACAGAGTTCCAGTTACTTCCCAAACTTACTAATACTTGGTATTGTTTGTCTTTTTAAAATTAAAGGGATTCTGATAAATATGGGGTGGCAACTCACTGTAGTTTCGATTTACACTTTCCTGATAAATGATCATTGTAAAATGCCTGTACAATTATTTTTTCTCATGTTTAAAGTGAGTATTTGTCCTTTTGTTGTTAATTTCTAAGGGTTCTTAATGTATTCTAGGTTGAGTCCTCCATCAGGTATAAGAGGGTACAGTATTATAAAAACTTTATCTCAGACTGTGGCTTGCCTTTTCACTTTCCTGTGTTCTGTTTAAAAAATCTCTAGTACCCCAAAGTATGAACATACCTTTTTTCTTTTCCTAGAAGTTTTGCCTTCACATTTTGTGTTAATCACATCTATGATTAATTTGGGGGGTAATTAGGTATAGTCAAGGTTTGTTTTTTAACACCTACTTACCCAACAGTTTACTTAGGACATCATTTTCTCTACTCTGAATTGTCTTGGCACTTTGGTCATAAATAAGTAACTATGCTTGTGTGAATGCTCTTCTGTTCATTAGTCTGTCTATTCTTGCACCAGTACACACTCTGTTAGTAATTGTCGCTTTCTAAAATTTCTCAAAACCTGACAGTTAAGTCTTCCAATTTCCTTCTGCAAAATTTTTTGGCTGTTTTAAGTTCTTTGCAATTCTGTATAAACTTTAGAACAGCTTGCATATTAAAAAAAAAAAAAAAAGATTCAGAGATTTTAACCAGGATTGGAGTGAATCCGTAGATAACTTTGGAGAAGATGTATATCTTAGAAATACTAAGTCTTCCAAACCATAAACCCAGTAAGTCTCTCCACGTAGTTAAGTCTTCTTTATTTTCTCTCAGCATTGATTTTCAATTTTCAGTCTGGAGATCTTGGAAAATTTAATTAGAGTTAGTCCTAATAATTTGATATTTTTGGATGCTATTGAAAATGTTACTATTTTTCACATTGTCTCCAATTTTCTATTCTTAGTGCATAGAATTATAATCAACTTTTGAATAAAAACTCTATGGCCAATGACTTTGCTATGGGCAATGACTTTGCTCCATCATTACGTCTGATAGTTTGTACATTCTTTTGAATTTGCTTTCTACACAATTATATTATCTCTGAATAAGACAGTTTTTCTTCCTCCTTTTTAGTCTGTGTGTTTTTTATTTATTTTTCTTGCCTTATTGCACTAGCCAAGACTTGTATAATATTAACCATAAGTGTTAATAGGAAGAGAGACATAATAGTTCTATAATTTGAAGGTGAGGAAAATATAGTGTGATTTTATAGAAGTTGAGGGGACAAAACCTAATTTCTCTGACCCTATAATTAAACCAAGAGAAATACTGCCTCCGGAACAATTTTGGTGAGGCAGATCTTGTGCTTGTATTAACAAACCCCTATCACTCAGGACTGAGTTAATTATTCTGGTAGGGTTGTATCCAATGTAACTATGTAACTCCTCAATCTAATCTTGTGAAGACCTGATTGGTTGAGGTTAAACTACCTCAAAATTGATTTTCCTATAACCCTTTACTGCCTATGCAATTTTCATTAATCCCTTCCATCCTTTATTCACTCATTAAGCAGATGTTTATTAAGTTATGTGCCAAGTGCTTTGGAAGATACTGGGAAAGCCATTAAAAAAATAGATACAATCCTGTGTTTTTGAGCCTACAACTTCGTGGCTTTCAGCTGCAAATAATAAAACACTTGTATTCTTAGATTCAAAAAGCTATCTAATTTTCCAGTATAACTGCATATCTGGATATATTTAATTTTAAGTTTAATGCAGGAAAAACACACCATTGAGGACCAAAGGTTTTCTACTTATCCTCGGACTGTTGGTTTTTGATCATCTTAAGACCATTGTGGTTCCTGCAGTTCTAAACATGACAACTTCCTACCAAGATTTCAATGAAGAAACAAAGTGAAAGAGCAGGTTTTCTCTTTTCTTTTTTTTTTTTTTTTAAAGATGTGGAATCTTTCTTAGAAGCTCCTCTGAAGACTTTTTCTACGTATCAGTGGCAGGAACTATACGGCAGGTCACCCTTGTAAAGTGAGTATCTGGAAAAGAAGAGTGGGTTTACTATGGAAAACATAGATCAGCCACGGTGATTCCACTAGAGCTGTGAGTACTGTCACTTCAGAATAAACAGGAATGCTTCAGCAATGAAAAAAGGCAACGGCCAATACATAGTCAATAAGTAGCATCTGCTACCAAGGGAGGTAATGTTTACCATACTGTATAATCAATTAGTTTAGATTCAGTCATCAATTTCCATAATTCTCTTTTCTAGCACACTGTTCTTTTCTTTCCCAATACTTACCTCTATTTGATTTACTGATTTGAACTCTTATCTGTATATCATTTCTCTACCCACCAGACTATAAACTAAATCCATCAATTCAGAAAGCATGATTGCCTTTTCATCACTAAATGCCCAGGTCCTAACCCAATGCCTGGGGAGTAAATAAGTGCTTAACACACATTTTAAAAAATAATTAATGGGTTATTAATAAATGTATATTTAATAAGTAGTAAGGAACAACTAATAAACAAACCTATAATTAAAAATTGTAGCCCTTTACTATGAAATTGTTACTTGATTAGTTACAGTTGTGTCAATCAATTTCTCCAACTAAATCATTGTTCATAATTCAAACATGGGGGATATTCAAAGGTGTAAAGAGCACTTTGGGATTTAAACAAGAGTTTGAGTCAATTGCTAGAAAAAATTAGGTTAGGGAAAAAACACAATACTGTCAAAACTATTTATTTGGATATTTAAGTTTATCTCAAACTTTCTCATATTTCAAACATTTCTGCTCTACTCTGCTATTTTCTCTAAATCTTGTACAGTCCATCCAGGAACAAGTATTTAAAAAAAAAAAGGATTTATTTACTTATTTGAGAAAGAGATAGAGAGAGAAAGAGAGAGGGCAGGGGCAGAAAGGGAGGGAGAAAGAGTCCCAAGCAGACTCCTCACTGGGCACTGAGCCTGATGCAGGGCTGGATCTCATGACCCTGAAATCATGACCTGAGTCAAAATCGAGAGTTGGACACTCAAACAACTGAGCCACCCAGGCACCTCAACAATTCATTTTTTATGCTTCTCCAAATGCTCATTCGTTCTTTCATACATTTATTCATTCATAAGATAAATAATGTGGCTACTCTAGGCTAGGCATTGTGCCATTCTGTGACTCACTGGTTTAGGACATTCTCTGCCTTGAACACATTTCTCTACCTGCTAATATGACACATTCTAACACATATTTTAAGACACATTCAAATATCTTCACTTCACTGAGAACTTCCCCTCCCCTGGACAGAATGAGACATTCTCTTTTTCCTCTGTGATCTCATAACACTCTTCCTGTATCTCAATACAAATTTTTCAAGTTTTGTTAAATTCATTGTTTGCTTTCATAATTTTCTCCTTCACTAGATGTTGGTTGACTCCTTCACTGTAGCAGTTTGTAGTAATCAGATCTGTGTATTCAAGTGTCTTGCATAGTCTCTGATATAAATTACACGTGTTTGCTGTAGGCATATTCAGTGAATGAAAAAAATGAATACACAAAAGTGTGGATGTTCAGTCACCCATTTTGCAGGAGAGAGAACAGGTTGATAGAGGATCCTAGCGAGCAATAGATCTTGGGCAAAAATCTGGATCTTCAGACTCTTAATACTGGACAGGAACTCAGCTGTCCTCTTCGTACCTCCCTGATGCTGCTCCTCCCGGCCCTGCCCATGCCACTTTTGAGAAAGGTGTGGTCATCCCGAAATGGGGTAGTTACTTCTTGGTCGAACCAACACTGCGAACACTGGTTTGCCACTCACCTAGAAGAGCATGTGTACACAGCAATCTGCGGATTCATCTTTTCCGTCTTCTGTGGGTGTCTGTTCACAGGCAGCACCTGAACAACAACAGGGCCAACCTAGGGAGCGGAAGAGGGCATTTTCTAGTTCTGAACACAGATAAGCATCACACACTTTTTCCTTCTAACAGTAGTGGCCTCAAAAGTTCCCACTCAGAAGAAGGCAAGGAGGCCCACTACGGTGTGTGAACAGTTAGAGCAAACCTTGCTTTTCTCTTTGGAAATTCACACTTTCATATTTTTAAACAAGTATCTTATGTGCATCACCCTGTTACACACAGCATGTGGCTGATTACAGACCCTTGGTTAAACATTAGCTTCCTCATGGTTCCCTCTAATGCCAGGTTCTAAACTAGAGAAAGCCTCACTTGAATCTGAGATTTGCTTTCAAACTAGCTCATTTCAGACTATAACTACACTATTTAACATTGTAACCATGTTTACTCTGGCTGTAGATGAAGCATTTTTACTTTCTTTTTTGTGGGAAAGAAAGTTTCCTCTTGCCTAGTTCATAGGAATGGAGTCAAAACATGACTTTTTACTTGACACTCATTCAACATTCATTCTCAAGTATTTATTAAATGCCGACTATATACTGCTAAATATGAGTTTTATCATGGGGCAAAACCAGTGTTCTGGATGAAGCTAACTTGGGAGACCCCGTGAGGCCTCTCTGAGAAAATGACATTTAAATTCAGGCTTGGTGGCGACGACATACCCAGAGAACGGCTGAGTTGGGATATAAACCCAGGCCAGTTTGATTCTAACGAACCTGCTCTCTCTCAAACTCTGGTACCAAATCATGAAAGTCAACTTTCATCCCTGTCTATCTGCAATTAGCATGGTATGACACATAGCCCGGTGGGCTCAGATACTTAGGGGAACTGTTAGTAGATTCTGTGTGCTAGACCTAGCCAAAATGTCAAAGCTACATACCCCTCATGTCTGGCCTAGCAAATCTCTTCAACAAAGAGAAGTAATTATAGGAGTTAAGAGCAATAAATCCGGCAACATCATAAGGACAAAATTTGTTTCCTTAAAATAGAATAACCATTTACCCTGCAAAAGCTTATAAAATCAACAATTGTAAGATAAATGAGAGGCGTTAGTGTTCTAGTTTTTTTTTTTTTTTTTAGATATTGATATCAAGGCTCAAGAGAAGTTATATGCCCCAATTAGGATCACTTAGCCAGGTAATGCAGAATTAGGATAGAAGCCAGTTTTTCTGACTCCTAGTACTGAAAGGAAACCTGGTGTATTGTCAAAGGGTGCGCTGTAGACTCACCTCTGACACTAGATCCAGACTCTGTCCTTTACTGGTTGTGTGGCCATCCCTTTTCAGAGTTTATGAGATTGCCTGTCTCAAAGCAAGTTTTCAAGCCACCCTAGATATTTCTACCTCTCCTTCTTTGACTTAATGCCCCATGTTCATTCATAATTTTCCCAATGATGTTATATTAATTAATTTTACAAGTAGAATATGTATTATTGTAAGAGAAATCAAAATGGAAATATCAAATCCAAATCAATGTTCTGCCTATACTGACCAATAGCTGATAACTAGAATTTCAGGATAGCCCGAAAAGTTTGCCTATCCCCCAAAACCAATGTCACGAGATTTGACTCTGACAGCCAGCTCAGGCAGTGATGAGGCAAATACAGAAAGCAGGCAAATACGGAAAGCAGAGGGAGACAGGGCAGGGTTCACAAAACTCACCAGTGCCTTCTTTGTCACTGAATATTTGCCTGGCAAGGTAGAAATGGTTAATACAAGCGAATAAATGGCTGAGATTTTGGTATTTCTAAAGGAGGGGAGCACTAATGTCTTTCCAGGAAAGACAGTTCCTCGTGGCATAATGGTTCTACTGGCCAAAAGACGTTTACCCTCTCTACCTCTCACAGAGAATGGTAGTGCTCCAGTCATTAGAATGGGCTAAGACCCCCACTCTCCATTTCCAAATAGTTCCTGATATTGTATCACTCTTGACTGTAAACCACTGAACTTGTTAAGAGTACCCAGTGACCTCGGGAACTCAGTTTCCAGAACTCAAATCCCAGCTTAAGGAACCCATATTTTTTTGACCTTGGGAGTGTTCACTCAATCTCTGTGTTCTCCAGTTTCCTCATCTTAAAAATAGAGGCACTATTAGTACATATCTCATAAGGGTGTTATGAAAAGTAATTTATATGAGGCTTAGAATCCAAGTCATATTAGTTAAAAATACATACATTTGTTTTTATTATGTTTTTCTGCTCTTGACTGCTGACTCTAAGAGGGCTAGCAGGTATGTTTAATGCATCATCCTTTATAAGAACAATGATTAGCACTAGACGCTTTTTGGTGGCTGAGAACCAAAAAATAAATAGTGTTCTAATCACAGAAGAAAAAAAAAGAAGAATAAAAAATTAATAGATGTTAATAGAATTTCTATCATATATAATATCAAGGTAAATTCAACTCAACTCAATTTTGTTGATATTAAAACAGTTTAGATCACAAGAGCATACAGAAAAAAAATTATGAATAAAACTCAAAGTATAATTCTTTCAAATATTTTTAAAGGCAAAATGAAGCTGCAGACGGAACTCTACTGTCTTCTTTCCAGTTTTTCAGGTCAGTATTGATTCGTCCTTGACACTATTCTTTCCTGCCCACCCTTTCTTATACTCAGAGCTTGGCCACTTCACCTCTGCAGCTCACTCCCTGGTCCAAGCCTGCACACCTCTTTTCAGGATTCTTCAACAGTGCCTTCCCTTCCTGTTCCCACTTTTGCCTTGAAATGATCCCATTTAAACCTGAGTTAAATGATATCATCCTCTCCTCAAAGTTCCCCGTTCCCTCTTCCACCACCCATGGCTTCTCTTTTTTCTTAGTGAAAAATTAAATCCCCACTCACTTAAGAAGCCCTTAAGTCATACTGGCCTCGTCGTCACTCTACATATGCCAAGCATAAATCTGCCTCAGGGCCTTTGTACTGGTTGTTACCCTTGTAACAATCAGTTTTGGACCCCTTTCTGGAATGTTCTTCCCTCAGTTTAGTTTGACCAACTCTGTCATATCCTTCAAGTGTTTGGTCAAACATGACTTTTCCAGTGAGATCTTTATGAACACTCTATTAATATTGTACTCCCTCCATTGGGTCTTCTGACTTCCTTCCATGCAACATCTTCTGGGATAATATATAATATACTTGTTTCCTTTATTGTCTGCTCACACCGGAAGGTCGTTCCAAGTAGAGTGCTGTTTTTTGTGATTTTTTTTTTCAATGCTGGGATACTAGATGACTAAGAGAGTGCTTGGCACATTGTAGGCTCTCAATAAATACTTGTTGAATAAATGTGTTAATGTGTGATGTGAGTACATTTTATTAGGTTTGACTTGGTGTGGGTTCTGTCACTAAGAGAGGAGTGCTTAATAAAACATCTACCCCAGTTCTTAAATATTCTACAAAGATCTTAAAATATCCCATATAAGCTTTCCTATCTGTATCTTAAGCTGTCCTTGGAATTAAGCCTGTGTAAGCTTGTTTGTGATTTGCCCAAAGACTAAAATGTCCAGGCTGTTTTATGCCTCTTTACCATTATTCATGCTCTTACCTCTTTTTGGGATTTTCTTACCCCTTTCTTTTTCTTTCCAGTTCTCATGTACACTTTAGGACTCTGAGTTTTCTCCGCAAGGAGTTTCCTCCTACCCCTCGTCCTCTGTTCTCCACAGTCACCAATGCATTCTTCTGGCTTTGCATTTACTATATGACATTTAAATTCTTTCCTCACATGTTCATTTCTCCTCCTAGATTGCAAACTCCTAGAGAAGGGCCCAACAATAAGTGCTGAAGTAGAGGATGAAGGCAAAGCAAGTGACGATGGAAGCTTGCTAAGAAGGTTAAGTTCCAAGAGCCAGTCTCCTTTCACATGGGATCCATGCTTTTAAACCTAGACTGTCTAGAGATTGATGTAGTTATAGAAATAATAGGAACTTGGGTATCAGGTTGGCATGACTCTGAATACTGGCTCCTTAATAACCAGATGTGTGTCTTGAACAAGCCATTGAGCTTTAGTGTTCTCATCTGTCTATTGGGGACAGTAATACTGCACAAGTTCTATAAGGCAAACAGCACAGAATAGATGCCCAGTACATGCTGATTCCTTCATTCCCTCCTCTGAAAAGGAAGTGAAATAACTTGTTCTTGGTGTCCATTCATCCTCCACCAGTTGGAACACGGAAGAGCTAGGTGTAGAGCTGCCTGACCTGGGGGAAGGGCTGTCAACAGTAGGTGTTGTTAGATGTGGTGGAGCTTGCTGACTTCCTCCTGGGGCCCAGTTAACAACTGGTATGTTCCTTGATAGTCAAGTTCAACTTTCACTTCTTAACTCCTAAGAAAGTTGACTGAAAGTTAAGACTGTTTCGGGTGGAAGATATCTTTGCCAGATCCCCATCCTTGACAGCTTCATCCAAGCTCTTCCCAGTGAGTATCCAGGGATCTACCAGCTGCCTTTGTTCCCCCAGAAACACTGTTAGGCAGAGGTATCCAGAGCTGTCACATAGTGAGCCTGTCATATGTCAGGAGCTGTGCTAAAGATCTTAATACAGTGGGGTCTCCCTGAATCTTCAGGGAAATGCCATCATAGAGAAAGGATGCCATGATCATTGCTATGTCACTTGTGATCGGGCTTAATGAGCTCAATCACCTATTCCCTAACAGTGGAGCTCTTATGTCAATGCCATTGCTTCTTCTATTATGGGGATTCACAGTGCATTATCATAGGGCTTCATTTTCAAGCCCTTGTTTAACCCTTAGTTTTCTGAGCATTTGTTCTACAAGTAATAGGGAAAATCAAAGACAGCAAAGGTGAGGGAGAAATAGAACATTTTATTTTATGTCCTATGGTCTCCTAAATCTTTATTTCAGTTTCCAAAGTAGGGCTATAAAGATGAAAATAGTGACCACATAGTACAGAAGGATTAGATGAATCCGACTTTCAGGCATGAGATGGAATTTTTTTGCCCCTAAGAATAGAAAGACTATAACATAGTGATTAAACACATGGACTCTTAAGTTTTCTAGGTTCATTGTTCCCTTTCACATGTGTTGATTTCCAAAAACATCTTTCAATTGAGTTTAAATTAAATTGAGTTTAAATTAAAAAAATCTTCCAATGTTTATTCCAATTAAATTAATTTATTGCAATGTAAATTTTAAAAATAAACATCTTGCAATCTATCTCATTTGGACTGCAGAGAACATAGCTTGTAAAAACTAGCTATCTGCTTTTGCTCTTCTTCTTCCTTTTAATTCCTTAAACAATTGCAAACATTTACTCCTATGCTACTCCACTGAAACTATCTTAGATATGGGTTCAATGGCCTGATTGCAACAATATTTAATTTTCAGTTTTCACCTTCTTGGTTTCTTTGAAGCATTTAATGTGGTTGACCACTTACTCCTTAAAACTCTATTCCTCTGGCTGCCATGATATCACACACATTGGTTCCTCCTTTAGTTTGTTGCCACCACCACCTTCTATTTCTTCTATTCTCCTTTAAATACTAATGTTTCCCAGGGATATCTTCTCACCTCACTTGTCTTCTGATTCTACAGACTTTCCCTAGCTCAACTCTTTGAATTTCACTTAGTTTGACAACTCTACAGTTGTGTGTGTGTGTGTGTGTGTGTGTACTATTTTGTTCTAGTCTCAGTCCCCAGACCTAAATATCCAAGTGCCTGATAGATCATGCTTTTTGGTTTCCTCCCATTCCTCCAAAGGCAACATGTTCTAAAGGCATTCATCGGGGCACCTGAGTGGCTCAGTGGGTTAAGCCTCTGCCTTCGGCTCAGGTCATGATCTCAGGGTCCTGGGATTGAGCCCCACATCGGGCTCTCTGCTCAGAGGGGAGCCTGCTTCCATCTCTCTCTCTGCCTGCCTCTCTGCCTACTTGCAATCTGTCTGTCAAATAAATAAAATCTTAAAAAAAAAAGGCATTCATCATCAGCTTACCTATATATAAGCTTCCTCCTCATGTTCAAGTTAGAAACTGAAGAGTCTTGGTTCCATCCCCTTTCTCATGTCTCCATAAACCGTTACCAAATCCTATGAGTTTTGTTACTAAACATGTTAACCTCTTGCCTTTCTTGTCTTGTCTCTGTTATGTCTATGTACCACAGACCCTCAGGATCTCTCACATTGGCTTTGGCAATGATTTTCTTTCTTTCTTTCTCTTTCTTTCTTTCTTTCTTTCTTTCTTTTTCTTTCTTTCTTTCTCTCTTTCTTTTTTATTGTATTATATTATGTTAGTCACCATACAGCACATCATTAGTTCTCAATGTAGTGTTCCATGATGGCAATGATTTTCTAATCAGTCAGCCTAACCCATAGTCATTCATATTCTATGTAAATGTAAATCTGGTGAATGAAGGGCAACAGGAACTCACACTGACCATGCGTGTATCAATTGGTTTAACATCTAGGGAAACCAAACACTTCCATAGCCTTTCCCCAGCAATATAACCCAGAATACATTAAAGAAACTCTCACATATGTGCACAAGAAGAAATACATATGAATGTTCAGAACATGTGCATGATGTATAATGGCAAAAATATAGAAAAAATGTAAAGGTTCACCAGTAGGGAAGTGTATAAATAAACTATGCCATATTTGTACAATGAAAAATAATACTACAGTCAAAATGAATGATAGAAAGATCTGCTTTGCAATCTTAAAAAAAGACTGATTTAAAAAAAAAGCAAGTGATAAAAAAATTTAATCATTTGATACCATTTATATAAAATTGAAAAACAAAAAATTCTATAACCATTTATGTGTATATAGAAAATCAGCAGTAATATTAAATCATGCATGAGAATAACAACTATCAAAGTCAGAAAATGGTTACCCTTGAGGAGAGGGAAATGTGTTAGAAGCAGAGCACACAGTATGTTTAAACCAGATCAATGATGTTTTCTTAATTTAAATAAATCTGATTCAAACATGGCAAAGTATGACATTTGATTAAGTAGGATAGTGAGTGTATGATACTTACTTATATTGTTCTCTATAATTTTCTCTATGCTAAAGTATTTTGTAATTGAAAAAAATCTGACAGTGTTATTCCTTTTATTAAAATATTTTAATGGCCTCCAATTGGCTACCAAACAACATACAAATTCCTTAATGGAAAATCCTTTCTAACTTGGAACTTGTTGGCTTATCAAGGGCATTGGTAGTTGTTTTCTGAATTCTACTTCCTCTTTGTCAACAGAGTCTGATTTCCACTTGGGTGTCTCTGTGGTTCTAAGGAAACTGATGCCAAAACTCAATTCCAAGTTTGGACCCTGGGACTTTGGCTTAGTCAATCAGCGTATTCCCTTCCCATCAAATAATGTCTGTTTCAGGGATGGTCACATGAAGTCAGTTTAAAGAGAGTGAATCTCAGTGTTTCTAATAAGAAAACTCAAAATGGCTTATTTTTCTCTATTTCTATTTGCTTTTTAATTAGGTAAGGTAAGGTAAGCTGCTGTAAGAACAAGTTAAGCAAATGCAACATCAAAACCCAAAAGGAGAAGGCCTTAAACATGACAGATCTACCAACTGCAATAGCTTTCACTGGCATCAAGAGGAGGTCTGAGAAAGAGTGCAGTGGGTGTGTCTGGGAACCCATGAGGGCAAGTGGTGAATATCACAGCTGCTCACATCTCATTCACTGTCCAGAAGTCTGCTGCATGGCCATGCCTAGTTTTAGAGAACCTGGGAAATGCAGACTACCTGTGTGCTTGGAAAGAAGAAGAAACTGGTTTAGAGAAGAACCAGATTGTCTCTCCCAGGTGTGAAAAAGGACGCAGTTAGGTTACAGAAGTTAATAGCAGCCATTTTTGTGCCTGTGAAGCAAGTCAGACTAAGAAAGTAGAAACCATGAGCAAAGAGTGACACTGAAAGAAACCACGTCTTTGAGGGCACTTACTTATTTTGCTCCCTTGAATTTATTCAGTTCCTACCCTCATGCAGGCAGTATGCCAGGTATCGGGAGGACAGCCGTTAAAATAGAAAACTTCTGGCTGCCTGGGGCTTCCATTCCAGAAGGGCTAGAACAACTGGACTAACTCTAACTGGAAATCTGCCGTGTCTCTAGATATTTTGGTGATGTGAGCCAATGCATTCCCTTTGCTACTTCAACTAGTTTGTTCCAAATGTTCTGTTGTTTTCAACTAAGAATGTTCTTCCTTACATACAATTTCCCTCCTCATCTCCAGCCAAGCAAAATGGCTCATCCCCTGCATATCCTATGACATTTCTCATTCAGGATTGTGCACAGTACCCCCTCAGCTTGAAATGCCCTCCTGTCCATGCTTAAAGTCACATATCTTAGTGACTTTAGACATAGAGTTTGAATTATAGTCTTTTAAAAATACCTCTTCTCTTCATTCTTTTTTTCCAGCTTAGATCAGGTATCCTTTCTAGTATGTTATTTAAAGAGATGCAGCTATGTGCATGAGACTATTTGTATGCATTTGTGACTATTATAAAAAGTCAGGGGGCTCAGAGTCATTTTAGTTTCCTTGTGCTGATAACAAAATACCATAGACTGGATGCCTTATACAACAGGCATTTATTTTCTCACAGTTTGCTTGAGGGTGGAAGTCTGAAATTAGAGTGTTAGCAATGTTGGTTCTGGTGAGGTCTTCTTTCCCAGCTCGCAGATGGATACCTTTTCACTGTGTGCTCACAGAGCATGTGCATGGAGACGGGGGTGGAGGACACCCCTTTTTCTTCTTATAAGGCAACTAATCTTATTGGAATAAGGACCCTAACTTATGACTTTATTTAACTTTAATTATCTGCTAAAAGCTTTATCTCCAAATACAATCACATTGGGGTTAGGGTTCAACATAGGGATTTTGGGGGTGGGGCACCCTTCAGTCAACTGTAAGGGTTTAGCATTCTACAAAAACATTTTGAAACTGTTATGCAGAGATACATCTCAAATTTAGTTCTCAAACCTACAACATTGGATCAGCTGGGAGCTTATAGAACATACAAATTCTGAGGCCACACCTTAGAGCCCCTGAATCAGAATTTCTCGGGGGTAGAGCCAAGGAATTGTATTTTAACAACTTGCCCTACGTGATTTCCATGTATTCTCAAGTTTAAGAATCACTGTGTTCTACAACACTATTTCTTCATGGGAGTTTTCTAAGTAAACTTATTTCATGATTAAATGTTTAGGAGATGCTGACCCAATAAAGGAAAACAGGTTTTTCACATTTTGGTGTGACTCCAGGAACTTGGGCTGGGCTGCGGAGCATTGTGAATCTCTAATAAAAGATGGATATTGTGTTTCCATAGAATGTCTCCCCACTCCTTTTCACTTCAGTTTTTAAACTGAATTTAAAACCAGTTATTAAGACCTGGAAGAACTAATAAGACACCTTACAGCTTAGGGAAAGTTGGTCTCTTTTCTAGAGAAAAGTTAGACCTATTTCCAAACACTATTATTTTGTTTATAATCTGGCTTATATTTATCTAACCCCACTGTATGTTTCAACCCTGTGAATGGACACAGGACCTTATATTTCATATCTACCCCTGGCCTAATGTTAGTTTATAGGATGTGCTCAATAAATATTATTAAATGACTGGCATTTAATTTATTTTATAAATAGATGATCCTAACTCTGAAGTCTTAGATTTTATCAGACATTTATTTATTATTATTGAGCTGTTATTAACCTTAAACATTCTTTTTTTAAAGACTTTTTTTTTTAAGATTTTATTTATTTGTTAGAGAGAGAGAGAGCACAGGCAGACAGAATGGAAGGCAGAAGCAGAGGGAGAAGCAAGCTCCCTGCCGAGCACAGAGCCCAACGTTGGACTCGATCCCAGTACGCTGGGATCATGACCTGAGCTGAAGGCAGCCACTTAACCAACTGAGCCACCCAAGCATCCCCAACCTTAAACATTCTATAGATACTAACAATAATTGAAGAGCAGGAGATTTGGTAAGACAATGACATTTCTAGTTCTTGGTCTTACTGACTTGTTGATCTGGAGTAAATAACCTCTCTGTGACTCAGTTCTCTCCTCTGTAAACATGGGAACATTATACTCCTCCAACTGCAGGATTAGACTCAGGGCTGGATGAGGGATGTTGCTGGAAATATTTTTCAAATATTTAGAAAACCTAATTGTAAACTTCGCCCAAATTTCCAGCTGTTTGAGATGGCATCCTATCAGTCCACCACCTAGTGCAGAAATTGTCAAGGTTAAGAGATCACTCTTTCCCAAGAGGTTTCTTTTCCTTTTCTTTTCTTCTTTCTTCTTCTTCTTTCTTTTTCTCCTTCTTCTTCTTCTTTTTTCTTGTTAAAGAGTAGCTAGGGTGGGCTCATCTGTGGGTTTGCCTCCCACTTGCTCACCTTACTTTCTTCTCAGTGTCTTCATTCATTGGGGTACAATGCTTCAAAGCTTTATGGCATTTAATATTGTGGGAGAGATGAATCTGAATAAAGAATCACAGTTGAATCATTGCTAACCTTGATGGATTACGATCAACGAGCTCTTCAAGATATCATTTTTTAAGCTTTTTGAATGATTGGTTTTCAATGGCTCCCTCTAAGGAATTTTAATTTTGAGAGCTGCATAGACAAATGCACACACAAATCATTTAGTGTCCACCTCCAGCAGAAAGTAAAAATGCTTATAAAGTAAAATTTTCTCTTTTTACTTCACCAGCCTCCTGTTAGAAAAGAGTTTTTCTTTGTTCAAAGTCTAACTTAGAAGAATTTCTTCTTTCTACAGGTTGGCAATTATAGTTATTGCTGCTATGAACACTGGGGTGCATATGGCCTTTCTTTTCACTACATCTGTATCTTTGGGGTAAATACCCAGAGTCATAGGGAAGCTCTATTTTTAATTTCTTAAGGAATCTCCACACTGTTTTCCAAAGTGGCTGCACCAACTTGCATTCCCACCAACAGTGTAATAGGGTTTCCCTTTCTCCACATCCTCTCCAACACTTGTTTCCTGTCTTGTTAATTCTGGCCATTCTAACTGGTGAAAGGTGGTATCTCAATATGGTTTTGATTTGAATTTCCCTGATAGCTAATGATGATGAACATTTTTTCATGTGTCTGTTTGCCATTTGTATGTCTTTGGAGAAATGTCTGTTCATCACCAGACTGTGGAAAGAGCCAAGATGCCCTTCAACACATAAATAGATAAAGAAGAGATGGTCCATATATACAATGGAATATTACACCTCCATCAGAAAGGATGAATACCCAACTTTTGTATCAGCATGGATGGGACTGGAGGAGATTATGCTGAGTGAAATAAGTCGAGCAGAGAGAGCCAATTATCATATGGTTTCACTTACTTGTAGAGCATAAGAAATAACACGGAGCATATTAGGAGATGGAGAGAAGTGAGATGAAGGAAATCAGAGAGGGAGATGAACCATGGGGGGACTGTGGCCTCTGAGAAACAAACTGAGGGTTTTGGAAAGGAGTGGGGTGGGGGATTGGGTGAGCCTGGTGGTGGGCATTAAGGAGGGCACATATTGCATGGAGCACTGGGTGTGCTGCATAAGCAACAAATGCTGGAACACTGAAAAAAATAAAATTAAAAAAAAAAGAAGAAGAATTTCTTCTAAGTAGTCATAAGAGTAAGGAGTATATAATTGAAAGGATGAAATTCTGTGGAGGAATTATCCACTATTATTTCCAATAATGTATGAAAATGAAGTCTGCTAATAATGGAGATGATTTTACTAATGATAATAACAAATATTTATCACAGACCTGATGTGCACCATGAATTGTGCTTACCATTTTATATATCTAACCTTGTTTGATGCTTCAATATGCTCATCAGGGGAAAACTCTTATTATTCCCATTTTATAAGAAATTGGTTTAAAGAGGTTTAGGGAAGTAAAGCAACTCCCTTGCTACCACAGGCTATTTGTGGTGAAGATTGTATGGTAAATATGGGGTTCCTGGTTCTGACACTCACTCAGTGATCAAGACCCTTCAGCTCTTGTAGACTTAGCTTCTGCAGCTCTGAAATGGGAATGATTAGGACTCATCTCAGAACAAGACTATACAGGTGAACACATACTGTCTACTATAAAGAGTATGAAATGTTTAGAGTATTTTTCTTTTTGTTAATTAAGTGTTATTGATACTCTTGGTTAATATTAGCAAGGCTGGCCCAAGAATCTGAATGCCCAAGTTAGAATCCTGTGGATTTCTTCTGTTTGCTGTATGACTGTGGTCAAGTTAGTAACTATCCTGTGCTTCTGTATCCTTGTCTGTGCAATGTAGGTCATGGGTGCAGGAGGGACATATATACACTGTTTGAGAATTGAATTGACCACTGACACGTCTTTGTTCCATACATTTTACCTATAAAGATTACTATTGTTGTGGGTTTCCCTGAGAAGCATACTTCTGATAGGAGCTTCAGAGAAGACACTAGAAAAAAGGCAGAGAACATAAGAACCCTCTTGATTCCTTGCAAGTATTAAAACTACTTCCCCCAAATGAATTGCCCTCCAGGAAGGAGAAGCATTGTTTCCTTTTCAGGTTTCATTTTCTTCTTCCCCACTCTATTCACACCTTCTGAGGAAGGACAAATCAGGGAAAGCCCCAAAAGATTTGCTGTAGCACAGATAATTATGAACCCACCAAGCCCTCACGATGTTCATTATTTAGGCTACCAGTACAGAAATTAAAGGCCCACCAGCCTCCAGTCTTTCATGACTGTACAAGCCTGGTCTGCAGAAGACCACAACAGATAGTGCTGTCAACACATTCTCTTTAGTAAATTGCAGCCCTCCTCTACTCCCTGAAGCATTTCACAGCAGGTGAAGTCCCTCACTGTTTCACATTTACATATTTCCTGAGTTCGCAAATTTTGTTGCATTGCTTTCATTACCAGTGTCCCAAGTCCTTATATATTTGTCCCGCATTTACTGTAGTTTGAAATGGTTTCTCAGAAAAAAGACATTACAAATTCTGGGAGAGATTCTGAGAGTTGGAGACAGAGTCCTTTGAAAGCTGTTCAGGAATGCTTAGTGTTAGTTAAAAAAAAAAATCATTTTTCCCCAAAGTCCTCCAATGGACACATCTATAGGGGCTGATACTTATGTGTAGAATCTATTAAAATACCCATATTGAGTGCAAGAAACCCAAGCTGGCAGTGAGGAGAGGCCTGGAGTGATTTATTCCAGGAGAAGGAAGATGTAAATGTTAACTTTATGTTAAATACTTTAAAAGTCAAACAGTTTCCTATGTCTTCTAACATGTGATTGAATCAAAGGTAATAATTTAATGTAATTCTGACAAGAGTTTCATGAAATGAGTATTATCTCTATTTTATAAATAAAGATTCAGAGGCTGCAAGAAATTTAGGCATGTAGAGGTTCAATAAGTTAGACATGACCTTTCATTATCTTTTCTATTACTTTATAACCAATTGCCTCAAACTTTAGCTTATAAACAACAGAAATGTATTATCTCACAGCTCTTGGAACATAGGAAGCACTATATTAGTGATTGTTATGTCTGTGATGACGGTGCCATTCCTGATGCTGGATACAGCTAAACTGGGATGTTCACTGGATAAAATCATGCAAGATAAGTTTATGCAGTAATGCCCAAGGCAAGCATTATTCCAAATGTTATTTAAATCTATGAAATCAATTAAACTTCACAGTGACTCAATGAGTTGAATATGAGTGTTTCCCCCATTTTAGAGGTAAGGACAGAAACTCTGAGAGACATTAAATTTTGCTCAAGGTTTCATAGCCAGTAGGTGGCACAGAAAAAGTCAAACCCAGGCAGTCTCGTTGCAGAACTCGTGTTCCCAACCTCTATACCATACACCCTACAGGGCTGCATTAAGACAGAGCCTGCCCACCATGATCATATCACTTCATCCAGGGAAGAACTGGAAGCTATTGGGGAATAAAAGTAAGAAGACAATTATATTTATGGATTAGAAAAGGGACCCTGACCACAGTGCACAGTACAGATCAAAGAAATGGAGAACTGAGAGATAGGAAGACTGGGAAAATACCATATTTTAAAGGATAATGTGAATTCTGATCCAATAGGTGACATCAGGTCACTTTGAGACGTTACGGAAACTAAAACTGAAGAACAGTGTTCTCTTACTGAGAGCTTTAATCTTTTGTGTATTGGTGTCTTTAGATACTGTTTACTGTCTTCCTCTTTCTTCTTCATCAAGAGTGGTGGCCTCACCCAGCTTCTCTCTCTGTTTGCTATGGCTATGAGATTGAGCTTTGGCCAACAGAATGAGGAAGAATATAAAAAGGGTCCCCCCACGCATTCTTCTTTACTCCCTGTCCTCTTCTGGCTGACTGAGATGGCAACCCCAGGTTGACTTCAGAAGCTGCATATTCAGGATGACGGCTTACTACCAGCTTGGATTCCTGAGTGACTGTGAAGCAGAAGCACATCCCACTCCACAAATTTCAACACACACTTCATTTGCCACCTCAATGGATTGTTCCATACTGATATAATGAAAAATTTTTGTTGTGCTAAGTGCTTACAAATTTGGATCTGTTTGTAATCACAGTCTAGCTTAAACTAATTAATATAATAGCTGATTCTAATAATGCTAAAATTGTGAAATCTTGTTGCACGGATATATTTTAAACCTTTAGTGAAAACTATTTCTCTTTGCTATAACTCTCTCGTGCTCTTTCACACAGTATGTTAACTAACTGGAATTTAAACAAAAACTAAAAAACAAAGCAAAAACCCAACTCTCTTGTGCTTTTTGAAAACACTTTCTGTCACAGTGCTTTTGGGGAAGTCCTTTTGGATATATTTTGAGTTAGGGGAACTTAAAAAGAGAAAAAGAGAGTAGTGTGAAAGGAGAAAAAAATAGAGGCTCATGCTTCAGGATTTACAAAAGATGCCATCTGCCCTGGTGGGAAGAGCATGAGGGTCAATCATTTGTAACCCATGGAACACTGGGTTTCTGAAAGTACACTATTCTCAACTTAGGTCAATTTCACTGAAGAGGTTACCCCGGTGATTACCCCAAATACGTAAAATCTGTATTTTAAATACAATGGCAGGAAACCAAAAATGGGTAGGCATATTTCTGATTCTCAGAGAGTACAAAGGGGCCCCTGAAGACTGACAGCACTGGAAAAACAGAAGAAACGGGTTTGTTTCTTTTTTTGAAGAGCAATCAACCTCAAACTTACTACTAATGACTGTTTCATTTCAGTCTACCCACGTGGTTTTGTTTCTTCTACTCTGTCAATGTGAGCCTTTTTGGTCATTCTGACAGATTTTTCCACCACTAAAAATATCAGGGGTTTAACTGACAAATCAAGGGTATTTTTGACAAGATAGTAGATTAGCCCTGGGAAATTCTCCCCACCTGCTGAGAAAAAGAAAAAAAAAAGAGAGAGAGAGAGAGAGATACCTGAGGGTTAGAGAGACTCTCTCAGTGGTTGGCCTGAGGCCAATCTTCACCATCTCCCCATCCTTATTCATACATAAATGACACACGATCATTTAGGGCAGTATTGTAAAATATGCTGATATTAGTGAATACAGGAATTAATAATCACCTGTTTACCTGTGACTTTTCATGCACTAAAAATATATGAGGATGAAAGGCATGTTAGTTTTTCACTAAAAATTAAATCACTGATCTCCTATTGTTTTCAGGGCCGTTGATTGGCATCCATGATGTGAACACTCAGCTTCCTGATGTGAAAACCTGATGAGAGTTTGTGTAGCCCAATGAATTCCTCCTGCCTCAGAAATGGTAATCTACCTTCTAATCTACTTTACTCCCAACTGGCTTTCACATGCTGTGTTTAGTCTCCAAATGCTTACTGGATGGGGACTTTGGGCCTGGCTTTTTGGAGCATACTGAAGGTATAGACCATTTCCCTGCCATCACAGAAGTCACTATGGAGGAGGGAAGCCAGGTTTAATCAAATGATCTCACAAATAAGTATTCACTTATGAAAAAATAAATGCTACAAGGAAAGGTGGCAGGCAATTTGCAAGCAGATAACAGAGGATCTGAAGTGATTCAGAGTCATGCTTTCTTGTAGAAAAATGAAGACTGCCACCTAAAGGAAGTGCCAGCAGTAGTTAACCAAGTATGGCAGATCAAATATGGTCGGCTGCCCCCATCAAGAGGTAGGATTGGTTTCCTTATCCACAGAAACTGGGTTAGTATTTGACTTGAGCATCCAGCAGAATGTCCAAGTAAACACTTCTGCTTTTGCTCCCTTGGAACACAGCTTTGAGAGTGCCAACTGAAGAAGTCTGGTCTAGCTTACCAGAGGATGAGAGGTCCCTGGGGAAGAGCAGCCCCTGCTGAATTCTCTGAGCCTTACCAGCTAGCCCCTTGCTCCAACTGTGAGCAGCTCTGTTTTAGATCATTCATCTGGGTCCAGAGGCCAAATATCTAGAGCTTACAAAAACAACTCTAGCAGATATTGCTGAATCAAGAGCTAGTGAAATGGCCATCATGTTAAGACACTGAGTTTGTTATATGGCAATAAGTTACTAATAACCCACTTTCTATTTGGGGACTGGGACTGAATTCTGGACAGAGAAAGAGGTGTAGCAAAAGTCTGCTGAATGAAGAACATACTTTTAGGGAATGGAAAGAGGAAGGAAGACAGAAGATTTTGGAGAAATAGACAAGGTTCAAATCAACCAAACTTTGTCAGAACCTGTCAAACCTCCATTTTTATCTTAAATGCAAAGGAAGGTCATTAAATAGATTTTATTTTTTTTTTAATTTTATTTATTTATTTGACAGAGAGAGAGAGAAGCTCACAGGTAGGCAGAGAGGCAGACAGAGAAAGAGAAGGGGGGAAGCAGGCTCCCTGCTGAGCAGAGACACTCCCACCCCATGTGGGGCTCGATCCCAGGACCCTGAGATCATGACGTGAGCCGAAGGCAGCTTAACCCACTGAGCTACCCAGGCATCCCAGTCATTAGATGGATTTTTAAACAGGGAAGTGACGTGATTAGATTTACACATGTGCATTGCTTTTTTCTTTTACCTGACTGTAAACCCATCGTGGCAGGGGGTGTAGAGGGGCAGCCATGGTGGAAGCTCAGAAAGTCTTGTTTTACTGTTTGACTTACTAGATCATCAGGAGACTTACTAGATCATCGGGATACCCAGTAGGATAAAGTGAAATAACCCAGAAGTCTGGGCAAGTTCAGAGGATTGCGCACCATCCAAAAACAGAGGAGGTGGGAGGTGAGACATCGGACTTTCTCATAGTATAAAACCACTGGGGTGTTCTATTTATGGCTGAAAAAGTCATTCTTTCTACTAAATTTCCACTAAAATCTGTCTTTGATTCATCTACTGATCAGCCGGCAGCCACTGCTTTGTTTTGCACTTGAACTGGAGTTCCTTTGACTATGTTGGCTGGTAAATAGGGAGAGGAGACACAGGGAAAGTCAGATGACTCACTGAGCGGAGTCTCTGTCTCAAAACCTGTTAAAGCTTCAGCCCCATTGGTCTGTAAGGCTCAAGAACAAGTCAGTGTAACAAAGAAGAACCTGGGAAGTCTGATGGCTAGTCTGCTTCTTAAACAATGTGAACTCAACAAATTCTCATGGAAATATCCATGGGATTTGGGGTTAGACCATCTTAACTTTAAATCCACGCTATGCTGTTTACAAATTGCATAAGGTTATGCAATTTGTAATGTAAATTTATGTATGCTAGTAAATTTATGTTTGCTTCAGTTATAAAACTGTAAGGGGCACGGGGATAATAAAGTCTACCTTCCATATGGGTGAAGATTAAATGAAATGTATACAGAAATCATCTGTGCAGGAAGTTGTCAATTAAAACATGTTTACTTTCCATTATTCTTCAGAGTTTCTGAAGGACTTTGGATGGTGGGTGCCAATGGCATTTGTGCTTTGTCTGCATATTTTTCATATACACTTGAATTTTATATTCAGGTTTATTGCAGATTTCTTTAATTTCAAACAGGAACATCATCTTTCGTTGGTCCATGTTTCAACCTTGTTTTTACTCCAGTTCAGTGGTTCTCAACACGGGCTGCACATTGAAACCCCTGGGAAGTTTTAACAAAAGTATCAATGTCTGTTTCGATCTCCAGAGATAAGGATGCGATTTGTCTGAATTATGGCCGAGCCATTGGGATTAGTTTAATAAAATAATCTTTTGTGAATGAGTATGTGCATGAATCCGTAGAGATTCTTTGAGGGTTACATATAGTACTACTTTTTCTTAGAACTCACTGTTAGATTAGATCTATAGCCAATGTTATTTCTACTACACCATAGAAATGATATAATTAAAACTTTTTGGTCAATATGGTGACTAAATAGGCCTGGACCACCTGCTGGGTAAAATGGCTTTGTAGCTCCTTAAATGAATGAACACTCTTCATTAGAGCCTAGGGGAAACCAGCGTTGTACCAAAGAGCAGGGAGTTGTTTTTCTCTTCACTTGAGATAGAAAATAAAAATACAAACATTGTATTTAAATTACAGGGGTTTGTGACCATCTAATATTTTACCTGTGCAATATTAGCTCATGTGATGTGATTTCTGTCTCTTTGTACATTCAGACGTCTCGATGTCAAGCCAACAACTAATTCTTCAATTAGGGTATGCTGCCACCAGGTGGCAATAAGGGCCTCACTCGTGATCACTATCTTTGAATCATAATTGTTCATTCACACATTTATTCATTCACGTTTATTTGGAAAGGTAATATACCTTTCATTACTATCATTTAAAATTCAGAATGTAAACCTTAATAGCATGACTGAAGTGGTATAGTTAATTTTCGTTCCAATAATTATAAAGATTGTATAGAGGAGTGTGCATGAATTGCTGCATATGTGTGTGAAATTCTCCATGTCTACACGTATGAGTGCTTTTTGAGAAATTAAAATTGAAGGCAAAAGTCCATACCTTCCTCACTATCCCTTATTAATGGCTCATCACAGCATAACCGTGCATTGTTCATTTCTGTGTTCTACAGCCTATTTTGCTGTTAGTACCTCTAAGAGACTCAGTACTATGATGGAATTTCAGATGAACTTAATATTAAAATTCACTCACATGGGGGTGCCTGGGTGGTTCAGAGGATTAAGCTTCTACCTTCGGCTTGGGTCTCGATCTCAGGGTCCTGGGATAGAGCCCCACAACAGGATCTCTACTCAGCAGGGAGCCTGCTTCCCACCTCCACCCCACTTGCCTCTCTGCCTACTTGTGATCTCTCTTTCTCTGTCAAATAAATAAATAAAATCTTAAAAAAATAAAATTCACTCACATGGATTCTCAAACTTTCTAGCAATGAGTATTTCCTTTTTTTTTCAATTTAATTTTTTTCAGTGTTGCAAGATTCATTGTTTATGTACCACAGCCAGTGCTCCATACAATATATTCTTATTAAGGAGTTATTAATATAGCTGCTTTCCCACAGGTTGCTAATGAAATTACTTCTATCAGTTTTACCTACTGATAAGTTATCCTTCACTTCTTCCACATAGGAAAAGTACAGAGGACAGGGACATAGCTCAGTGTTAATTCTGGGCATAGTGAGTCTTCATGACAATTTCTCTTAATAATAAAAAAGAAACGCTCTTCAATATCATAATGATGTAGCCATTAGCTATGCATGACTTGAAAGCTATGCACAGTGATTCTCTTCTATCGATAAGATTTACTTTAATATCATTTCAAGCTTTTGACAGATCATCTTTGGCATAATGACTTTACTAAGAAGCATCTTAGAAATTATTTTAAATGCATCTTGTTGTTCATAAAGAGGAACTGACAATGCCTTGTATATCTCTATGTGCTGAAATCTTCTGAGGAAAGGAATCTTAATGAAACTCCCTTTCCCTACTTGAAAGCACCCAGGCCAAGAGACATTGAAAGGGGCAACAGCAAATTGCAACAGTGAAGCTGGATGGGCCAGAAAGTCCTGTCTCTGTGCTGAGCATGGGCTTTTTGCACTACTTCTGAGGCGACTGATGAGAATTTTGAACTATCAAACCACATCATGCTAATTGCTGCCTATGAGAACTAATCATACGCTGTCCTTTACAAATTTGGCACAAAGACATTGGAGACCCATCCACTTATCCCAAGTTATCCACATGGAGCAAAGCTAAGCAACCCTCCAGGTAATTTTGGAAGCCAATACAACCCAAAGTAAGGAGAATTGGCTTCAGGGAGATGCTGCTACTGATGTCTTTATTTCTATTTTGAGTTCCCTTGCTCCTTCAAATAACTTTCTGTTTAAGTGACCTGTGAACCCCAGGAATCTGTCCAGCTAACCTGGTCCAGCCATATCCCTTTTAAGACAGCCTTTTTCATAGTATTTACATGCAAGCAGTAAGCTGAGACAGACAGCTTTATCAGACAATGAACATTTGTGGTTTTGATCTTCATGACTTCGACTCTTTGGAAACGATCCCAAAGACCCATGAAAGTTTTAAAAGCCACATCAAATCTGGCCTCTCAAAATTCTGTTGTGGGCTACTCCACAGAACTCTGTCCCTTCATTTTCTTTTCTTCTCTTCTCTTTTCCTTTCTTTTCTTTTCTCTTGTCTTCTTTTCTTCTTCTCTGCTTTTCCCTTTTCTTTTCTTTCTTCTTCTCTTCTCTTCTCTTTTCTTTCTTTTCAGTGTTCCAGAATTCATTGTTTATGCAACCACACCCAGTGCTCCATGGAATACATGCCCCTTCATCTTCTAGTTTCATTCCCCAATTAAAGGACCAGATTTGAGATGCTGAAAATGCTTACAATTTTCTGAAACTGTTAATCTGCTATTTAATCTTTGTATCATTACTTATTCCTTCTTTTATTTCTGCCATGTTTCCTCAATTAGCAGATGATCTCTTCCGAGTCCAGGACCATAGCAGGGCACCCATATCAGTCAATTCCTGATTCAGAATTAGAAGCCCTAGTCCATCTAACCCATTTTACATTCATTTGTTTTTGCGCTAATTCTCTCACTAGTATTAATTTGTGCAATAAATATTTATCGAGTGCGTCTTCTGTTACAGGCACTGCTCTTATTGTTCAGTATCCAAGAGTAGATGAAACAGACACACGTCCTTGTCTTCATGGAGTTCATGTTCTTGTAGATGGAGCAAGTGAAATATACATGAAGCTCCTGCCCGTGGTCAGCTCCCCGTGTGCCTGGTGTGAACCCTAAATAGTGGAATGCTGTCTGCACTATAGGCTCCTTTCACCTGCTGAGCAGTGAACCTGATGTGGGGCTCGATCCCAGGACCCTGGGATCATGACCTGAGCCGAAAGCAGAGGCTTTAACCCACTGAGCCACCCAGGTGCCCCAGGAATAGGGTTTTATCTTAAACATCCAAGCCCTTGAGTTGAAAATTTTTTCACGATCGGTTCTTCCCAAACCTCATTAGTAGGGATTTTACCTCATCATTCCTCCCTCTAACCCTGGCTAAAAAAACACTGCTCCAAAGTCAAACCATCACCTTGTGGCTTGGTAGTTCCATTTCTCTGTTTTTTTCAATAATGTGTTTATATGTTAAATAATATGTTTATCTATATACACTATATACTAACTAGATATTAATAATGTATTCATATGTTCATCTATCTGCTATATACATTTTATTGGGGGAGCTTGTTGGAAATTCAGAATCTTAGGCCCTGTCCCTGAATGGCTGAATCAGAATATGGTTTAACCAGATCCCCAGGTAATTGACATTCATGTTAAACTTGGTAAAGTGCTGAAATTCTAGAGGATCAGTCAATGAAAGGCAATGAGAAGATCCATCTTTAGCACTGTGGGGAGACATAGGTTCCCACCCCTCTTCTCACCTAGTTGCTCCATAACAGGAGAGCTTACTGGTCTACCTGGTTTGACTTCAGGATTCTGAGTGGCAGGACTAGGGTGAGACAAGTCTCACCCTAGTCTCACCACAAGTCCAAGTTACTTGGACAGTGCAGCATTTCTGGAAGCACAGAGTCTCAGATGCCCACCCTGCACTTGCAGGCATTTGAGAGTTTGTGCCTCCTTCCATTCTGTACTCATGGGACCATGTTTGTCTCACCTTAGGCCTGGCCCTAGGGTGTGCCCAGGCTGATCACTGAATGGGAGCAGCCATTGATGGAAGGTTACCCACCTGAGTGTGAGCCTCTCTTCTCTCACCTTTCTGTTCCTCAGGAAAAACCCCTCTAGAGGTACTTTCTTGTGCTCCCTCTCTACTCTTTTATATCTATCTTCTGTAATTTAATGGTAAAATTTGGGAGTAAAATTGAATGGAATGAAAAGGGTTGCAGAGCCCCTTCAGTCTATTAGTTGGGTCCTATAACTCCACTTACCTCACTAAGAGTTCAGAACATTACACTAACTCAGGATGACCTAAGTCCCTTTAAGTTTTTTCCTGGGTCCTTGTGTATCTATCTTCCTTGATAGCCACGTAGAGGGTTGCTTGGAAAATGGGGTAGGATTCAGGCATTCCTGGTTTTCCAACTCCCTACCAGAGAGTTCCACATTGAGAGATACTGAGAATGTATCTGTTATTTATAAAGTGTTGATTTACTTTTTGTTTAGACGATGATCCCAGGATCATGGTTCCCACAGTAGAGAACCCTGAAGGGAGGAAGTGTGAGTGATTGGTTCACCACAATACCACAGACACCTCCAACAGGTGTGGGACCTGGGGCAGGTTCCTGCACTTTCAATTGTTCACTTTTCCCATCTGTAAAACGAGAACCATAATAACAGTTCTCACTGTACAGGATTAACAAAAAGATTAAATCAACAAATGCATGTGACAAGTATTTCATAAACCACTATGCAAATATTCTTGTTTATAATCTTGTAATTAAGTTTAAAAGAAATGCAGGAAACAGTATTTTTTGAATAAAAGAAGTTCAGATCATCTCAAAGTCCATAATCTGTAGGTACTGGGGCTGGGGCTTGGACCAGAGTGCCCCACTCCATTCCCTGCCTCCCCATCACACTGCCTCTTGGACTCATAACATAGACATCTCACTGTTTATGTTCTCTGAAACTTGAATGACATGCCCTCCACCCTCCATTTACTTTTCCTCTTTATATCAAGACATCTTTTTAGATTCACCCCTTGGAACCTAATGTCTTAACTAAAATTATTATTGATCAGCTTCTTGCAAGGCTGGAGGTAAGGCAACAGCTGAAGCAAAGCAGGCTCTTATTTGCATTTCAGGTGGGTCAGCAAAATGTGTCACTGCAGTTGTGCCTGCATGGTAATAAAACTTCCTGGAATTTGGTCCCTCTATAGCAGACTTGGGCTCACATTCAGGCCAGACTACGAGGCTCCACATGGAATAAAAATCCCCCAGAACATCCAAGTGATGCCCTCCTGAGCAAAGCAAAAACCAACTTGGAACTGTCCCCCACCTAATAAAACACCCCCCAGAGTGTCTATCTCACACTCTGTACTGCTTAGCTTCTCCAGCTGCATGGGGCCACTTGATACTGCACTAAGCACTCCCTCCTGCCTGTTTCTAAAGTTAACCATCATTAGTGGCTGGAGAATGTCCAAAGACTCCAACATCCTGAGATCAGTACGTGTCCCATTTGCATACTTCACTTCTGAAGTCCAGATTGATCCTTCAGCCCTGTCCCATTCTCCTGTCTAGAATCTAATTTGGGGACTTTGAAATTGAGATATTGACTTGCTCTTCCTAGATGGCCTTCTTAGGTGATGATTAACCAGGCAGATATTCTGCTTTATATTTCCAAACCCTTTTCCCATACTTTTTGTGATTCTCATCTCATGGTCAGTGAACTACTGTAATCATTCATTCATTCCCTATTCCATTCACTTTTTAATCCAACAATGCTTACTGAGTATTGTTTATGAGAGAGACTCTGCTATGCATTGTGAACACAATGGTGAATCCTAGTCTTGTGGAGTCAGAGCTTCTTGGCAAAGACAGACATTCATTTATCAACATGAGCTATTTGTTAAGCACCAGCTACATGGCAGGGATTGTTCTTAGAATGAGGGATACAGTAGAGAATGAGCAGGTATAATCTTTGCTCTCATATAGCTTACTTTGTACTTGGGGTAAGGTGGGGAGGAGAGGAACAGACACAAAATAATAACACGCCAGTTGGAAGCAAGTGATACAGGGAAAATTAAAATAGGAGACTGGAGAAACAAGCAATGAATAGTTCTTTTTTACATAGGATGATCAGGTATGCTTTCTGAGAAAGTGACACTGGAGCTAAGACCTGACTGAAGCTAGGAAGCAAGTCATACAAATATTTGGAGGAAGCATGCTCTGAGAAAGGACAGCAAAAATGGAGACCCAAAGGCAGGGGTGTGTTTGAAGTGCTTGAGGGTCAGGAAGGAGGGCAGTGGTCAGGAAGAGAAAGGGCAAGTGGTGGAGTGAGGTCAGGCAGAATGTAGAAACAGGGAGTGGTGAGCAGTTTTGTATAGAGCCCTGTCATGCCTTCGTGAGAACTTGGGTTTTTCTGAGTGAGATGAGAATGCACCAGAAGTTTTCGAGAAGAGAGTCATCTGGTCTAACCCTTGTGATGACTCCTAAGTGAGAAGAGGGTTGTTTAGACCAGAGTGTTGGTAGGGGTGTTGGTGAAAGTATTTTGAAGGTAGAGCTATCAAAATTTACTGAGTGATCAGACCTGGAGTATGAGAAGAAGGGCAAACTCAAAGATGACTCCATGGCTTTGAGTCTGAACCACAGGATGAATGTGGATTTCATGAATCAAATAATCTCAAAATGAAGGGTAACATTATAAGCTGAGCTTAATGCTGTAGTTGAAAGATTCCGAACACCATAACTTATCTATTTCACTTCCATCATTCCCCTTTTCATCCTCTGCTATTCTAATACCTACATTCCCTCTTATCACAGGGACTTTGCACAAGATGCTTCTTATTAAGGACTTTGGATAATATCTAAGAGTATTGAAAGCAGGTGTTATACAATGTAGTGAGATGATCATATTAGAGCTTTGCAAATCTCACTTTGACTGCAGGTTGAGAATGGATTGCAGAGGGAGACTAGTTAGGAAATGATCACAGAGATAGGTGAGAAGATGATGGCTTGGACAAGAGATAGGTGAGAAGATGATGCCTTGGACAAGAGATAAGTGAGAAGATGATGGCTTGGACCAGATAAACCCTGAAGCGGGGTCCTACTGGAGGCACCAAAGTCTAGGGTCTTCCTAAGTAACCCAGTTTCTATGTTGGCATGACTATATTTGGTAGATCAGAAAGGACTAAATTAGAGTGTGGTAGGAGAAAGGTAGGGGGCAACCAGCTGGTATAGATTAAATACAAGAGGAGGTTAAATGTGGTCTTTTGGGTGGAGCCCTCAGGAAGCCATGAACTATTTCCAGGAAGAGATGACACATTTCTTTGATGCCCCAGTGGTTTTAAAATTTTTCTGCATGAAGTTCACCACTTTCTACACATGCACTCCTCTCCACCCCCCCCCCTTCCAGGACTGCTTAAAACTCTTCTTTCCTGTCCAAGTGCTGGTGTCCTTGTCTATGCTCTGGTGACCTCCTAACAGCTTGAAAAGGAGGCAGTATTGCATTGTATAATGGTTAAGAACACTGGCTTCTGAGTTGGACTAACTTGGATTTGAAACTCATTTGTACTACTTGCTATTATGTGGCTTTGGGTAAATTACCTAATTTCCTGGAACCTCAGTTTTCACACCTGTAAAACGGCAAAAATTATAACACCCATTACACAGGATGGTTATAAGGATTTAAAAAGATAATGCCTAGGAAATACATGACACAAAGCCTATCCAGTAATAATGATAGCAGATATTATGAAGTCCTTCATTTGTGATAATCCGTGTTCTAAGTGCACCAAGTATATTAACTTACTTTATATTTCAAACTATCCTCTGATCTCCAATGCACAAAGGAGGAAATGGAGGCACAGAGAGGGTTAATAGCTCACACAAGGGCAAAAAACAAGTAGCAGTAAGAGCCAGGGTTTGAGCTCTGGCAGCCCCTCTCAATCAGTAGATGACACAGCCTCTCACAAGCAGTAAATACCAAGCAAAAGCATTCTCACTAGATGTTCTTCAGAATGAGCATTCTAGCATCTAAGTGGGTGTGTATAGGGGGGTTAGGGCTAGTTATCTGAATTTCTAGTTGCACGGTCACCTTTCTTTGTTGAGAATATTTCTAGAAGAAGTGAATCCACTTTTTAAAAAAAACATATATATTTCTAAACAATAGAATAGTTGCTCAAATGTTAAATGAAAAATGAATGATCAAGTTGTCTATAGTGGCCCCTAGGGAATGGTGAGCAAATGAGTGCTAGAATTGGGAATGGTTAATAGGTGAGGAAACCCCTAGTGAGACCTGGTTTAAAGGGGGTAAGGGACAAAGTGGTTCTGGATGTGTTGAATACAACGTGGTTCTGGATGTGTTGAATACAACATGGTTCTGGATGTGTTGAATACAACGTGGTTCTGGATGTGTTGAATACAACGTGGTTCTGGATGTGTTGAATACAACGTGGTTCTGGATGTGTTGAATACAGCAGCAGAGCTAAGTGCCTTTGTGACTATGACCTATTTCATCATGTTTATATCAGAGCAGTGCCTCTGCCAAGTTTTCCAGTCTTTTTGCAGGTGGCATTTAGTGGCTAGAACACAGTTTATACAAATCCTAATATTTTTACATGCAGTGTCATAGGTTATGAGTCCCTGACATGGTGAAAAGAGGTTTGTGTACTGGGTCAGTGCACAGGAGCTCTAACCTAACCACCTTGGCGTTTGAATTCTGATTCCACTACTTTCTAGCTGTGTAATCTTAGGAAAGTAGGTTAAACTTCTGGTGCCTCCATTTCCCTATCTATAAATGGAGGTCAAAATAGGACTTATTGTATTTGACTGACGTGAAGATTAAAATAAGTAACACATACAAAGGGTTTAACAAAAGTGCCAGCACTGTTGATTTTTGTTAATACAGAGTGCCAGTTGTGTGCTGATGGTCACCAATAAGGTAGGTAACCATTTGCAGAATAATTCAAGAAAAGACACAAATCTTTTAGGTCCTTAAGTTTCTAATCATCTGGACTAGAATTATGATGGCAATTTCTTGAGTCTGTTAAATATTTTCATGCCAATTAAACAAACTGCTTATCTATATTTCAGAACCATTTGATGAAAAGTCCACCCCATTGTGTTGTATCCTGTATCCCATTTCCAAATTTTGACATAACAGTATGCTTTATATCCCAGTCTGTTCTAACCCATTTCACTTCATTCTATAGTATATTTCACACCTAGTCATTCCACACCCTTTTATATTTTATTTATTTATTCCTCATATTCCTTTTGATTCCATTCCATTCCATAATCCATTTTGCCTTATCTCATTTCATCTATCTACCATCTATCAATCGATCGATCATCTATCTATATATCTATCATCATCTATCTATGTATTTATGTGGCAGTTGTATGCCTTTACTTAACAATAAATGCTTCATTCTCATCCACATTAATGCTCGGTCAATTTTTTTTTTAAAGATTTTATTTATTTATTTGTCAGAGACAGAGGGAGAGAGAGCGAGCGAGCACAGACAAAGAGGCAGGCAGAGGCAGAGGGAGAAGCAGGGTCTCTGCTGAGCAAGGAGCCCAATGTGGGACTCGATCCCAGGATCCTGGGATCATGACCTGAGCCGAAGGCAGCTGCTTAACCCACTGAGCCACCCAGGCGTCCCTGCTCAGTCAGTTTTTGAAAGTGGTGACAGGTATATAGGTAACCAATGTGTAGAGCTTGCTTGGTGGATTTTCATCCTCATTATATTTCTAGGCAACAACATAAAGACACAATAAGGACCATTCTTCATCTTTTGGCCGAGAGGGCTTTTCTTAAACTGGTGTCAGCACGCACATGTGGAGTTCCCATCTCCTTCATGACAAATCTCAAAGTCTGAGTGCCTGACAGGCATACTTCTTTTTTTTTTTTTAAATATTTAATTTATTTATTTGACAGAGAGAGAGCGCAAGTAGGCAGAGAGGCAAGCAGAGAAGAGGGGGGAAGCAGGTTCCCCGCTGAGCAGAGAGCCCAATGCTGGGCTCGATCCCAGGACCCTGAGATCATGACCCGAGCTAAAGATAGAAGATTAACCCACTGAGCCAGCCAGACGCCCCCTGAGTGGCACACTTCTTGAAACCCACCCCGCGGTTGTGCTGGTGAATGCTGATGGTGCATTCTCTGGTTGCCGCCTTGTTGAGGGCAGAATGGCCGCCTTTCTGCCACCCTTCTTTGCAGGAGCCATCCTGCTGGGCCCTGATTGGAAAAGCACCTGGTCTCATTTTAACTTATTCTTTACTGCATTTACCATCAAATTCCATGATTTTCTACTGCAAATAAGCCCTCATCCTGTTCTATCCCATTTCCTTCCGACTCCATTCCATTTCATTTTATCCAATTCCACATGTCTCCCAGGCCATGTCAGTCTGAGGATAGGAAAATGATAACAATTTCCTTGTTTCTTTTGCTCTACTTCCACCTGTTTTCTGTGGGTACATTCCCCTCTCAAATTCTGCCTGAATAATTCTGGAGGTTTCTCAACAATCTGTGGCCTAAACTAGTAATCTGATATTTTAGATAATTTGCAGTGTTTCCCCTCTCCTATTCCAATATGCTGTCATGGTACCTCTGGCTTGAACCAGTTACACTAGTGGTAACTAGTTAGGGACAGTGCAAGCAGTTAAATCTCAGACTTCCTCCTTTACTGACGAGATATCTCCCATTGAACAATGCTCTCTCTTACAAATAGAAATGTTTGTAGTTTCTTCCTCCTATTTGCCACCTTTAATGGGTATAATTGGATCTATCATTACATTTAGTATCTAGGCCTTTAAGGAAGAAAAAATACCAGTGCTCTCAGAGATCTGTTCAGGCAACTTGCACAGTGACCATGGAGTTAATATTATTTGGTTATATCAAGACTGAACAGAGAGTGGGCCCTGTAAGCAACGAGGACATTTAGCACCCAAAAGATGGGGTGTGGGGGCATATTTGTCCTACTCAACAGTGACACCTGTTGACCCAGATGGAAACAGAGGTATTCTAAGCAGAGTTGGGGCAGGATTTGGGGGAATAAACAAAAAAAATAAGCAATAACTCAAATAGACAGCAAAGCAAATAACATATAGGGAGGCCACCTGCTCCCATTTGAGTTGGTTCCCCTGATGCCAGAACTGAGTTAACATTAACCAGGATAAAGCCACCTGTTAACTGAATTGAAGATTGAAAGCCTCTATAGTATATTTAACCAACATTTAAAGACAAACAATGAACACTGGGGTCCATGCGGCCCTTCTTTTCACTACGTGTGTAATTTTGGGGTAAATACCCAGTAGTGCAATTGCTGGGCCATAGGGTATCTCCATTTTTAATTTTTTGAGGAACCTCCACACTGTTTTCCAATGTGGCTGTACCAACTTGCATTCCCACCAACAGCGTAAGAGGGTTTCCTTTTCTCCGCAACCTCTCCATCATTTCTTGTTTCTTGCCTTGTCAGTTTTTGCTATTCTCACAGGTGTAAGGTGGTACATCCATGCACTTTTCATTTGAATTTTCCTGGTGGCTAATGATAATAACATTTTTTTCAAGTGTCTGTTAGCTATTGTTATGTCTTCTTTGGAGAAGTGTCTGTCCATGCCTTCTGCCCATTTTTTGACTTGATTATTTGTTTTTTGGGTGTTGAGTTTGAGAAGTTTCTTATAGGTATTAGCCCTTTATCTGTAGTGTCATTTGCAAATATCTTCTCCCATTCCATGGGCTGCCTCTTTGTCCACAATAGCCAAACTGTAGAAAGAGCCAAGATGCCCATCAACAGACGAATGGATAAAGAAGATGTGGTTCATATATACAATAGAATATTAATCAGCCATCAGAAAGGATGAATACCCAGCTTTAGATTCAACATGGATGGGATTGGAGGAGATTATGCTGAGTGAAATAAGTCAAGTAGAGGAAGTCAATTATCACAGGTTTTACTTACTTGTGGAGCACAAGGAATAATATAGAGGACATTAGGAGAAGGAAATGAAAAGTGAATTGGGGGGAAATTGGAGGGGGGAGACGAACCATGAGAGACTGTGGACTCTGAGAGACAAACTGAGGGTTTTGGAGGGGAGAGGGGTGGGAGGATGGGTAAGCCTAGTGGTGGGTATTAAGGAGGGCACATATTCCATGGAGCACTGGGTGTGGTACATAAACAATGAGTCTTGGAACACTGAAAAAAAATAAATTAAATATTAAAGAGAGAGAGAGAGAGAGAGAATGTTGTGTATTGGGAGAAGTGAAAGTTGTTCTACATAAATTAGATAGTTTCACTGACATCAAGAGGAGGTCTGAGAAAGAGTGCAGTGGGTGTGTCTGGGAGCCCATGAGGGCAAGTGGTGAATATCACAGCTGCTCACATCTCATTCACTGTCCAGAACTCTGCTGCATGGCCATGCCTAGTTTTAGAGAACCTGGGAAATGCAGACTACCTGTGTGCTTGGAAAGAAGAAGAAACTGGTTTAGAGAAGAACCAGATTGTCTCTCCCAGGTGTGAAAAAGGACGCAGTTAGGTTACAGAAGTTAATAGCAGCCATTTTTGTGCCTGTGAAGCAAGTCAGACTAAGAAAGTAGAAACCATGAGCAAAGAGTGACACTGAAAGAAACCACGTCTTTGAGGGCACTTACTTATTTTGCTCCCTTGAATTTATTCAGTTCCTACCCTCATGCAGGCAGTATGCCAGGTATCGGGAGGACAGCCATTAAAATAGAAAACTTCTGGCTGCCTGGGGCTTCCATTCCAGAAGGGCTAGAACAACTGGACTGACTCTAACTGGAAATCTGCTGTGTCTCTAGATATTTTGGTGATGTGAGCCAGTGCATTCCCTTTGCTACTTCAACTAGTTTGTTCCAAATGTTCTGTTGTTTTCAACTAAGAATGTTCTTCCTTACATACAATTTCCCTCCTCATCTCCAGCCAAGTAAAATGGCTCATCCCCTGCATATCCTATGACATTTCTCATTCAGGATTGTGCACAGTACCCCCTCAGCTTGAAATGCTCTCCTGTCCATGTTCAAAGTTACATATCTTAGTGACTTTAGACATAGAGTTTGAATTGTAGTCTTCTAAAAATACCACTTTTCTCCATTCTTTCTTTCCAGCTTAGATCAGGTATCCTTTATGGTATGTTATTTAAAGAGATGCAGCTATGTGCATGAGACAATTTGTATGCATTTGTGAATATTATAAAAAGTCAGGGGGCTCAGAGTCATCTTAGTTTCATTGGGCTGATAACAAAATACCATAGACTGGGTGGTTTATACAACAGGCATTTATTTTCTCACAATTTGCTGAGGCTGGAAGTCTGAAATTAGAGTGTCATCAATGTCTGGTTCTGGTGAGGTCTTCTTTCCCAGCTCGCAGATGGATACCTTTTCACTGTGTGCTCACAGAGCATGTGCATGGAGACCGGGGTGGAGGACACCCATTTCTCTTCTTAGAAGGCCACTAATCTTATTGGAATAAGGACCATACCATATGAATTCATTTAACCTTAATTACCTGCTAACAGCTCTATCTCCAAAAACAATCACATTGAGGTTAGGGTTCAACATAGGGATTTTGGGGGTGGGGCACCCTTCAGTCAATCGTAAGGGTTTAGCATTCTACAAAAACATTTTGAAACTGTTATGCAGAGATACATTTCAAATTTAGTTCTCAAACCTACAACATTGGATCAGCTGGGAGCTTGTAAAACATACAAATTCTGAGGCCACACCTCAGAGCCCCTGAATCAGAATTTCTGGGGGTAGAGCCAGGGTATTTGTATTTTGAAGCCCATGCATACCTACATACACTGCATGATATATATTATACATTTATATTTATAGTGGTGGAGATGAAGCCAGGAGTCAATTTGAATAAAGAAACAGAAGACTTTTCACTGCAGAGCAGTGATTACTATTTAAATTTTGTCTGCTTATGAAAACAGAATCGTATCTTTCCCCCCGCCTCTGTCTGTCCCTTCCTTCCTCTTACCTTTCCTTCCTTCATCCTTTTTACAAATACATATCAAATAGGTTTATTGATACCATGAGTCAGACCCTGGACTAGGCATTGGTGATGAGGACAGAGTGTTCTACACATAATGGAGTTCATCAACTAAAAGACTTTTTTTTAAAAGTATAATTAACATAGAGTGCTATATTTATTTCAAGTGTACAATATAATGATTCAGTAATTCTATACATTTTCAGTGTTCATCAATATGTGTACACTCAATCCCCTTTATCTATCTTCCCCACTCTCCCACCAACCTCCCCTCTGGAACCACCAGTTTGTTCTCTATAGGTAAGAATTTGGTTTCTGTTTGTTTGTTTTTTCCTTTGATTGTTCATTTGTTTTGTTTCCTAAATTCCACATATGAGTGAAATCATATGGCATTTGTTTTTCTCTAACTTATTTCACTTAGCATTATATATTCTAGGTCTACCCATGTGATGCAAATGGCAAGATTTCATTTTTTTATAGCTAATATTCCATTATACTAGTATATATATATAATGTAATTTCTCCCTATATAGCATTATTCCATTACACACACACACACACGCACACACACACACACACACACACACCACATCTTCTATATCCATTCATCTATAAATGGAAACTTGGGTTGCTTTCAGATTTCCAAATCTTGGCTATTATAAATGGTGCTGCAATAAACATAAGGGCACATATATTTTTTTGAATCAGTGTCTTCATTTTCTTTGTGTAAAATATCCAATAGTGGAATTATTGGATTGTATGGTATTTCTATTTTTAGCTTTTTGAGAAAATTCTATACTGATTTCCACAGTAGCTGTACCACTTTACATTCCCACTCATTGCTGTAGCTTCACAGAAGTGGAAATGATGGTACCTGGCTAGGGGAATGGGATGGACAATGGTAGGTCAGTGAAACCTTCACCGAAGACAGACTTTTTGCATTAGATTATGAGAAGTCAGTAGAAACTTTATAGAAGTAAACAAACTCAAGGCCATGAGTGTTTTAGGGGAAGAATCAATATCTTGTGAGTCTATTATACTGACTACATTTTAGGGAGAAGATGAGCTTAAAGAGGCAGATTGGCAACAGGTTGAGAAGAGTCAATTTAAGGAATTTTCTATTTATTTTATGGGCTACAGGGAACTTTTGAAAGGCCTTTAAGCAAAGATTTAGAGGCAAATATACCTTAGGGAGAGAATATTCTGGGTACATTATGGAGCATAGTTAGGAAAAGAGAGAGAAAGACCTACCTTGAATGTAGGTAAGACACTGGATGGAAAGTTGAAGTACTTTCTTGTAGTGTATAGGAAAAAACATCTTGATCATATTTTATTGTTGTAACATGGGAAAGAAAAGAGCATAGCTTTAAAGAAGTAAGACCTAACTTATATCCTATTCAGTAGCTAGGTGGTCATGGTAAATGCATAGACTTACTTGGGACTGTCCCTACTTCTACTTAATGACACCTACTTCACAGGACTAGTATGAGGATAGACAGGTAAAATACTAAATGCATCAAAACTGGGCCTGGCACATGGAAATTACGAGGGAAATGATGATCCCTCCTGACTATGGATCCTTGCTCATCTTCAGTTTTCGCAGAGACAGACTGGCTTGTCCTGGTCAGTGCAAAGGTATTCTGGAGGCCATGGTGTGCATTCAGTAGGCTGTCTCAGGTTTGCGTAATTTCATGTGAGTGTATCTATACGCATGCGCATGCACACGCGCGTGCGCAGACACACACACACACATGCACACACTCACACTACATGAAATGGTCTGAAAGTGGAAAATCTTCCTGTGGAATATCAGAAAAAGAAATAGGTCTGCAAACAGGAAGCCCTTACATTAAAAATTCCAGATATACCAGTTGGTACATTCTAGAATACCAAGGATCAGACCAGCATTTCCAACACTCTTTTGGTCTCTTGTTTCCAATCATGGAAACAGACATTTTGCCGCCTCCATTTTAAATTTAGATTTTGACATCATCTCCTGGCCTGAATGTGGGTTGTGGTGGACGGCCAAGTTCACATAGCTGTTTTCTCCAATTCCAGCTTTCCTCTAATCTGTCCTGTCTTGACAGTTTTCACTCATTCTTTCACAGAGAGCTCACAACTCACTCCACTTTTTTTCCCCCCTTCAATTCATGGAAATGAATCAGGTCTGTGATGGCGTCATTCAAAAGAGAAAGCTAATTTAAAAGGCCCCCTTTCCTTCCTCTTAGAGACCTTGCAATAGTTTTCTCCTTTTAGGAGACACAAGCCAGGAAGGAAGCTCTTCAGTGCAGCTGTAAATAGAGAAGACTGGCTGGAATTTGGGGGAAACAGGGTGGTCATTCCCAGCTAAACTGTTAGCTCCCTGGGGACACGTTTTAAGCTGCTTTGTCTTTTCCAAGGTCAGGATAAACAGAATAACCTCAGGCTATGCTAACCAGAAAGAACTTGCAATAATGGGATGCGAAAGTGAACTATAGTATAAGTGTGATTAAGTTGCTCTCTGGGGAAAGATATTTTGTAGGAGATGTCCTTCCTGGGATGAGCACTCTAATAAGCACAAATATTTACATAGCTCTTCCTATATGTCAGAAATTATTTTAAGTGTTTTATACATGTCAAATCATTTGATATTCATAGCCACTAAAAGGGGTAAGTACTATTTTAGAGATAGGGAAACAGAGGTATAGAGTTAAGAAAGGGACTTACATAAGGTTATTCACTTAGTTAACATCAGATTTTAATCCCGACTGTTTGGTCCTGGAGTCCATGCTCACAATCACTGTACTACATTGTTTTTTAATGAATACTCAAGTGGTCATAATTACAAATTGAAATAGTGTGTGAGAGCAAGCAGCAAACTGTCTCTGGAGTAGGTGGACCATTTTTTTTTTTTTTGATTATATAGTGCTGAACCAAAAATGTGTTATGTTTGAGTTAATTGCCTGTATTTTCAAGTTGAGGAAAATGGGAAGTTCTGAAAGTAGAGTAGGCAATATAGACTTTATATTCTCTCCAGCTGAAACTTCCATTCTATATATTTGAAAATTGAGGCCAAAGTGAATTAAAGGAGTTGTTTAATATTGTCCAGCAATGTAAGTTCAAAGATGGAATGAGTTATGGACTGAATGTTTCCTCCCCACCCAAACTCGTATGTTGAAACCCTATCCCCAATATGATGATGTTTGGAGGTAGAGTCTTTGAGAGGTGATTAGGTCATGAGGGTGGAGCTCACATGAATGGGATTAGTGCCCTTATAAGAAGAGACAAGAGAGAGGTGGTCTCTTTGCCATGTGAGCACATAACAGGAAGGTGGCCATCTGCAAACCAAGAAGTGTCCTCATCAGCAACCAAATCAGCCAGCACTCTGACCTTGGGCTTTCCAGCCTCCAGATCTATGATAAGTACATTTCTGTTTTTTAAGCCATGGAGTCTATGGTACTTTTTTATAGTAGTCCAAAATGAGGGATGAGACCCCAGATCTGACTCATAGAGGTAGGCTCTTCTTTAAAGATCCTGTGATGCCTCTACCCAAATAGTCCCATTTTTAGATTCTCAAGTCCCAACATGAGTTATAATTTGACACAGGATTTTCATAATCTTAAAGCAACCTTGACAGTCATTGCAGTGGACTTGGAAAAACACTAGACTAGATGCCAAGCTCACTGGACTTTAGAGTAGATCTTTCCACTTGCCATCTTAGTGACCACAGGCCTATGTCTTAACCTTTGAAAACTGAGTTTACTCATCTATAAATTTAGGTAATGTTATCTGCTCAACCTGCCTCACAAATTTGCTATGAAACCCAACTGAGGTAGTATCAGTGACAATAATGTCAGTGTAAATTAGTACTAAAATGTACATATCTCTTAGCCTCCTAGCTGAAGATTAAACTTTTTGAGGGTGTGTTGTAGACTGTCCTCTCTTTTTACATGTTCTTGTATTTCTCATGTAAGAGTGCATAGAATGATTAGACAGGAAAATATCAGTAATCCAGTGGCTCCAGCCAGAGCAATAGAAGAAACAGTCATCGATGATTCTTCTGGGGGATTATTGTCAAAAATGAGGGAAGATGTTCAAAGTGAGGGCTTTTCGCTTTCCATATGTGTAAGCATAGGTCTGCGAAGTGCCAAGGCCTTCTTGACAATCCCTGGTCAGCAGTCCACCCTGGCAGAAGCCAAGACTTAGTGTTGGGGAATGAACACTAGATTTGGAGTCAAAAGATGACTTTAAATGTCAGCTCAGTTCTTTGGAAACTGTGTGTCCTTAGGTAAATCAGTCTACCTCTCTGGGCTTCAGCTAGGTTGTCATGATTAAGAGGTATTTTTAAAGTATTAAGCATTCGTTCCCTTCCTTTTCATAAGCTTTATTACAGCGCACAAATTTTCACTGGGGGTCTTTTCCAGGAATGTATTTTTTAATTTTTTATTTGCTTTTTTTTTCTCCTTTCTCCTCTTCTCTTTCCTTCTGGTAAGTTAGGTTGATTCCTTCATTTTACCCCAGCTCACCCTGCAGAGTTTGAGGGTATTTCTTCCTCTCAGGGTGAAAATATCCAATGAGTAAATGCACAGTCTTTAATAGCAGGAAAGTCAGATCCATTTAATGTAATCTGGTTTCTGCTTCAGAGTTAATGCCTCAGGAAGAATTTGAATAAGCTTTGTCGTCTCTTTTTCCTGACAGAGTCTCAAACTAGATCCTAGAAAAAGTCTGGTCAAACTAAACAAATGATTCACTGAAGAATGAGGGGGAAAAAATAAAAAACCTGGCTGCTTATTCTCTCTTTCTAGTTAATGAATTGAATTGATACAGGAACTTCATCACATTCTCGGGGAAATCCTGTTGGCTGGGACTCACTCCTCAGCACTACTAAATTTAGGTCACAGCTCAGTGAAGAACAATTACAGATCCTTAATAAAAGATAATTTATCTGACATCAAGCGGGACAGCTGGGCAGGCATCCTTATTTTCTAGTTAATGTTGAGGGGGTAGGGGACTCGGAGTGTGGATGGATGTTGACAGAAAGTCATTTTCTGACCTTGCATATCCATTGGCTGGCCTGTTCTGGGGTATATGCCAGTCCATGCATTTACAGCAAGTGAAAGCTGAACTCAATGAAACGCCCACAAAGCAAGTTCTTAAAGTGGGGAAGGAGGAAAAAGAAATGTGGAAAAGAGGCATATTGGGAAGAGAGACTTCAAAAGTACTGCATTTGAATCCTGGTAGCTCACACTTTCTCCAGATAAATTGTTCTCTATTCTATCTTCTGATCTTTACCCACTTTACTCTCTAATTTTCATTTTTACTGAGAGTGGTCTCTTAATGAGGGAGGAGTTAGGAGATGCAAATCCTGTACATACAACTGCGTATAACTTTGACTCCTCCAAAACTTACCTACAAATAGCCTACTCTTGACCAGAGGTCTTAATGATAAGGTAGTCAATTAATACATATCTCATATATGTCTGTACGTATGTACCCATATATATTAAATGTATTATTTATTGTATTCTTACAATAAAGTAAACTAGAGAAAAAACTTATTAAGATCATAAGGAAGAGAAAATATATTTACATTACTACACTATGTGTACTGAAAAAAATCCCATTATAAGTGGACCCACACAATTCAAACCCACGTTAAGGGTCCACTGTACTTTACAATTCTTCATAAATACACTTTTTCTATTCTTTGTGTCTTGGCCCACCCTATTCCTCCAGAATGAAAATTGTTTTCCTCTCCACTTTGAATAGCCTTTTATGCTCATCTTTTCAAACCTAGTTCAGTTATCACCTCTTTCAGAAAGCTGCCTTTCTCTCAAGGATTTTTGACTTCCTCATTAGACTGAGCTTCATCAAAGAGGCATGGTGTCATAGTTTTCTTGGTGCCACACTTGGTAACACAAGCCATTGAAACTGATTTTCCTGAAGACATTTCTCAGTGCTTATCTCCTAGCCCTTTCCATGGAATCTTATACTTTCAATTTTACAACAACTTTACAAGTTATTTCTTCTATTGTAGGTTGAATCATGCCCCCCTCAAAAGATATATTGAAGTCTGAATCCCTGGTACCTGTGAATAGTTCGTCCATTCATGACGAACTACACAATTTTGCCAAGAGGAAATCTGATCACATCATTTGTTTCCTCAAAATCTTCAAGAACCCAGTCTATAAGGTCTAATCTTTTCACTATTGCACACCATCCTGTTTAAAATCTAAATGATACCAAATTTTCCATGCTCCTTCTCACCTTCTACCATCTTACTTTTCTTCAGCCAGATTAAAATGCCCATGAGTTTTCACATACCTTGTGTTTTTCCTGCTTAAAAGCACTTTCACATGATATTCTCAATACCTAAACGCTCTTCCTTATCTTATCCACCAGCCTAACCTTGTTTATCCTTGAAGAATTTACCCAGTCACAAGAGCATCTCCTCCAAGAAGCATTTCTGATCAGATCACCTCTCCAGATGAGATACGGTGTCCTTTCTCTGTGCAGCCATAGATTCCATGCCTACTTCTAACATCGTTTATTCTACGCTATATGTAAGTATCTTCACATCAGATTCTGAGTACCCTGAGGGTAGAAATTGAGTATTACTTATAACTATATACCCAGGATCTCAAGCATATCACTTACTAAGTAAACGTTTTTAAATAAAAGATGATATACATTGATGAACCAAATTCTATGGAAGCAAAGGGGAGATAATGACCAAAATAAAAATGGGCTCACAAATCTGAATATAGGATTTGTTCAGGGACCAAGATAATCTCTCTATTACAGTATGTATGTCATGCAGTGTTGTACCCAGACACAGGATTTGAGGAGGACAGAGCCGTGTGTGTGTGTGTGTGTGTGTGTGTGTGTGTGTGTGTGAAGGAACTACCTAGCTATAAAACTCTGGTGTAAGGGCTGGGAAAGGTAAAATTCTACCTAATCCCTATATAATAGTCTCTCAGTAAATTGAAAAGTGCATCTGGAGTCCATAGCTCAGTCCAAGATCCACTGCTTACTAGTTTTACAGTTTGGGAGAAGTCCATTTGCCTCTTGAGAATTTTATTTTCTATACCTATCACACAGAAATTAAAAACACTTTGCAGGGTATTCTGAGGATCAAATAAGATAGTATACAAAAGAGCCTGATGTAAAATGGCAAATTTCAACTTCTTTTCTTCTCAAGGTAGAACAGGAAGAGTGGGAGAGAAGAAATAAGACTAAATTTTAAACAAATGAATGACACCTTTTTTTTTTCTTTTCTTTTTTCTTTTTTTTTTTAAGCTTGGAGGAACAAATGTATCAATAGGAACTTCCCACAGAAACTGGGTAAGAGAAGCAATTACAGAAATTTTAGGAAGCTGTTGTGAACAATTAAGGAATACTTCGTGTCAATTTTTTTTAAGTCTGAGAAAAAGAAAAATTTGAAATAATTTAAGAGTAGTAGCTAATTCTTGGATGCATACATTGTGCCATTAAGTTTTCTACTAAGATATCCTTGCTTCTGATTGGCACCACTCAACTCTAATGATGAATACAGATGGCATATATTAGTTATAATTTTTCTTTGGAGTGCTGTATATTTTATCATTTAATTTTTCCCTAAAGCTCTGCTTTTTATGTTACTTCAGTGATATATGTTTACAATCAGAGACTGAAAGAAGAAAAAGTAAAATGTCTATATTCTTATTCATCTAGAAACTGTTATTAACATTTCATGTATATATTTTCATATCTTTTCCTAACATATATTTATATTTTTCCATAATGGGACTAGATTGTGCATGTTTCATTAAAATGTGCTTTTTTTTTCATTCCAAGCACTATGAGAATTTTTGTGTGACAGGAGATCATGGCTGCCAGCCATGAGGAAGTAATCTTCAGATTTACTTTCCTATCACAAACCACTCAAAAATGACATTAAATTTTTGTTTGCTTGCTTGTTTGTTTTAGAGAACAAGACAGAGAGAGAACAGGTACGGGGTGAGGGTCAGAGGGTGAGACAGACAGGGTCTTAAGCAGACTCCATGCTGGTCAGGTAGCCTGACATGGGGCTACATCTCATGATCTTGAGATTATGACCTGAGCCAAAACCAAGAGTCAGATGCTTAACTGACTGCGCCACCCAGGTGCCCCTAAAAATGGTAGGCAATATTTAAAACAGCAATTTCCAAATGCTGGATAACAGGCAGTGCAGGACTGTGATCCCCAAAATAGGGGACAGAGATGAGGTTAGCCCTACAATCATCCTACATTTTCCTCTAAAGATGATGTATAAACTGTGGGCAATGGGCAGGTTCTGAAACAGCATGACGGTCTCCTGAGTTAAGAAGGAAGAGATCATTTGGGGGAGAAGTAGATGTAGCTAGGATTTGCTGGGGGGATGTACTGGAAAATATGAAGTGCTCCAGAAATCTGCACAGAGTCTTAAGCCCCATAAGTAGGAATTTCTTTTTTTTTTAATATAATTTTTTATTTTTTATAAACATATATTTTTATCCCCAGGGGTACAGGTCTGTGAATCACCAGGTTTACACACTTCACAGCACTCACCAAAACACATACCCTCCCCAATGTCCATAATACCACCCCCTTCTCCCAACCCCCCTCCCCCCAGCAACCCTCAGTTTGTTTTGTGAGATTAAGAGTCACTTATGGTTTGTCTCCCTCCCAATCCCATCTTCTTTCATTTATTCTTCTCGTACCCACTTAAGCCCCCATGTTGCATCACCACTTCCTCATATCAGGGAGATCATATGATAGTTGTCTTTCTCTGCTTGACTTATTTCGCTAAGCATGATACGCTCTAGTTCCATCCATGTTGTCGCAAATGGCAAGATTTCATTTCTTTTGATGGCTGCATAGTATTCCATTGTGTATATATACCACATCTTCTTGATCCATTCATCTGTTGATGGACATCTAGGTTCTTTCCATAGTTTGGCTATTGTGGACATTGCTGCTATAAACATTCGAGTACACGTGCCCCTTTGGATCACTACGTTTGTATCTTTAGGGTAAATACCCAATAGTGCAATTGCTGGGTCATAGGGCAGTTCTATTTTCAACATTTTGAGGAACCTCCATGCTGTTTTCCAGAGAGGTTGCACCAGCTTGCATTCCCACCAACAGTGTAGGAGGGTTCCCCTTTCTCCGCATCCTCGCCAGCATCTGTCATTTCCTGACTTGTTGATTTTAGCCATTCTGACTGGTGTGAGGTGATATTGCATTGTGGTTTTGATTTGTATTTCCCTGATTCCAAGTGATATGGAGCACTTTTTCATGTGCCTGTTGGCCATCTGGATGTCTTCTTTGCAGAAATGTCTGCTCATGTCCTCTGCCCATTTCTTGATTGGATTATTTGTTCTTTGGGTGTTGAGTTTGCTAAGTTATTTATAGATTCTGGACACTAGTCCTTTATCTGATATGTCATTTGCAAATATCTTCTCCCATTCTGTCGGTTGTCTTTTGATTTTGTTAACTGTTTCCTTTGCTGTGCAAAAGCTTTTGATCTTGATGAAATCCCAATAGTTCATTTTTGCCCTTGCTTCCCTTGCCTTTGGCGTTGTTCCTAGGAAGATGTTGCTGTGGCTGAGGTCAAAGAGGTTGCTGCCTGTGTTCTCCTCAAGGATTTTGATGGATTCCTTTCGCACATTGAGGTCCTTCATCCATTTTGAGTCTATTTTCGTGTGTGGTGTAAGGAAATGGTCCAATTTCATTTTTCTGCATGTGGCTGTCCAATTTTCCCAGCACCATTTATTGAAGAGGCTGTCTTTTTTCCTTTTTTTTTTTTTCCATTGGATATTCTTTCCTGCTTTGTTGAAGATTAGTTGACCATAGAGTTGAGAGTCTATTTCTGGGCTCTCTATTCTGTTCCATTGATCTATGGGTCTGTTTTTGTGCCAGTACCATGCTGTCTTGATGATGACAGCTTTGTAATAGAGCTTGAAGTCCGGGATTGTGATGCCACCAACGTTGGAAATAAGTAGGAATTTCTATAGGTGTTGAAAGAAACTCCATGAGACTGAGCAAACTAACTTATTGGAAAGAAGAGTGGTCAGGCAACCCTCAGTTGAAAAACTGCCAGCGCTCATGTAGAGGTGGGGAATTGGTTGAGTTCATGCCTGCCAGAGTTGAGAGACCTTGTTGAAAACACGGGGATTTTGCTACAGATGTCAGGCAGATCACTTAAAGGGGTGTTAAACTATCCCAAGATCAACCCTAGTAAAGCTTAAAAACAAGCATAAGAAAAGCCAAATGGAACCACAGATTTTCTCATGTAATTCTGGGCAAATAAATTAACCTTCTGGGCTCAGTTTCTCTACCTGAAAATTGGGTAATAACTAAAGTTCTATAATAATAATGACATTCGGGGCACCTGGGTGGCTCAGTGGATTAAAGCCTCTGCCTTTAGCTCAGGTCATGACCCCAGGGTCCTGGGATGGAGTCCCGCATCGGGCTCTCTGCTCAGCGGGGAGCCTGCTTCCCTTTTTCTCTCGCTGCCTGCCTCTCTGCCTACTTGTGACCTCTGCCTGTCAAACAAACAAACAAACAAACAAATAAATAAATAAAATCTTTTAAAAAATAATAATGACATTCATTGAGTGTTCACTCATTATTAGACACAGTTCTAACACCTGGCTTCTAACAAGTACCCCCAAAATTCTGTTATTATTGTCAATGGTTCTATGGCATTCTGTTATCCAAAACAAAACAAAACAAAACAAAACAGTAGCCAGTAGTAGAGCTAACACAAGGCATTTCTCTATAGCCACCAAACAGTCACACTCAATGGGTGGGAAACAGCCATACCTAAGAAAGACCCTATTACTTTGGCAATCAGGCAATTTAGGACTTACAGTCCTCAATGAACTGTAAAGTGAACTCAATGATCTTTTGAACTTCCATTGCTATTCCCTTACTTACTGACTTTACCCAACTGAACTGTGAAGCCTTGAGAGCAATGACTATGTTTTATTCATTTTTATATTTCCTCATATTACACAGTGTCTGTTGCATAGTGACTCACAATAAATCTTAGTTTAAAGTAAATTCAGAAGGTGTTCACTCATTTACAGAACAAATTAGCTGGTAATGAAATACTATGTCCTGTTCCATTCTGCAGAGGAGCAAGTAAGCTACCATATGAGTGAAATGAAATTTCCTGTTCAATATATGGTAAACAAATTCTTTTGTTATCAAAGGAGATTAGTACTAACCTTTCCTCTACTTCATTGGAGGTTTAAGTCCTCAAGACACTCTGCTGGGGCAAATGGGTGACATGAGCACTGAATGTTGTAATGCACTCAGAATGAAAAGCCACTGTACCCAGAAATTAAAACAAGATTAGGAGCCAAGTAGCAAGAAAGTTTATTAGAATATGTTCTAGAGAAAAAATCTGAAGGATGCTCCATGGTCCTTTCCTGTTGGAAAAGGAATTCCTGAATTTAGATTTATCCCCTGACACCTTAATTGTTCTTCTCCCATACCTTCCTTTTAAAGCAAAAGAAAACCTGCCAGTGAGATCCATTTTCATTCCCAGACTTTGGCAGGCTCTCTGAGTATAACATAGCTCATTTTAGCCACTTGGTGAACACAGCTTTGGCTTTGGCCTCAGGTCATCTTGGGTGTGATCCTGGTTTTGCCTCAGACAAATGAGATGATGCACAAACATGCTTTATGTCCCCAGTTTCCTTATCTTAGGTCGGTGCCCACTTCGAGAGTTGTTGTTGAGGATTAAACCATGAAGTTGTGAGTGTTCATTGAAAGATGGTGCCTTTACCTCATGTTACTTGAAAGAAGCATAAACAAAATTTGATTCTGAAAGACATGTGAAGGGCAGGTATCATTTTCTTGTTCTTCTTCATGTTTGTTCTCAATCACCACCCAAATTTCTTTTCTTTCTTTGGTAATTGGAGAAGACACTCTGTCCACCATGTCATACCAAAAGAGGTGCTCCTTTCCTTCTCTCTCTTTGTGGCTGCTCTAGCATGAGGTTGCCCTAGTGACTCAACACAAGACCACCTTCACACCTTGAGGTCAAATCAGCCTATGGTCAGTGTCCCCAGCTGCTCTGCTCTGCCTTTTCCTTCAGATCACTGATGGCCACTTTGTAAGGGTGCATTGTGAATTGGAGAGTGAGTCTGAAGCTCCAATAAGACAATGTGAAGGTTAACAGATTCTGTTGGGGTAGTTTAGCTTTTGACCTCCAGATTATTCCTGAGGGTAAGAAATACATGTTTTCATAATTCCATGGTAGAAGATGTACCTTTGCTTGGATTGTTCTTTCTCCCATCCCCCTTTCCTAAAACAACTTGGAAATATCTTATTCTTTTTTAAAGTTTCAATTTTACATATTGTTGCTTCCATGAAAACTTCTTCCTATGCTACATTACCTTTAATGGGGCAATGGGGCATATTACTATAAATGAGGTTTTTTTTTCCTTATTAGGTTTGTGATAAAATGAATATACCCCATTCTACATAAAAAATGAATAAAATCAGGAGCTCCATTTCCCTCTCACCTGTATAGAAGTTGGAGAATCAATAGTTCAGACCTGTCCAAATTTCCCTTGTTTTCCTTGATATGAATTTTGGGGTCTCCAGGTGACTTTAAGTGCTTTTTAGATGGAATGTGGTCTTGCTGGCTTGGTCTCTATGTACTCTCTATGGCATAGGGATTCTGGTGGATAAACAGAAACTGGCCTTGCCAGGTTATGCCCAAAATCCAGTTACAGGGAAGTCCACAGCTCCAATGGCTGCTACAGACATTATGATAACGTGGTATCTTTCAGAGGAACTTTGACTGAATTGGACATGGTCTTTCCTGTTGCTCTAATGAATAAGGCAGTGAAGATTGGGGCGGTGGCAAAACAATACCCAGGGATGCTGTGGTACTCCTTAATTGTTTCAACTCAGAACAGAACACATATATTCACATTTCATCAGCAGAAAACATGAAAGTTTTGGGACTTTGTAATAAACGATTAAAGAAATGTTTGGGGAAGCATATATTACAGAGGAGTATGAAGGACCAAGTGTCATGTGCTCCCCACACTATTCTCTGTCCTTGGGAATGTAGGAAGACACTTTCCAATATCTGTTGCAAATAGGTTGAAGTCCTATGATTGAATTTTGGGGAATGAATGTACATGGAAGTGATGTAAGCCACTCCAGTGATGTCCTCTTAAACCTGACCTTCCAGCTCTCTCTTCCTTTCAAAGGCAATGTAGAGGGATATAAGTTCTAGGTGCAGAGTTTCAGGATGGTAGAGGGGAGGAATCCAACTCCCACTGGGTTGTGATGTATGTGGGAAACTTGTATTAAGTCCCTGAGATATTAGTGTTTATTGCTACCCCAGCATAGCTTGGCTGACTTAAGATGAGGTAAGAAGCTTCCCTTGTTTTTAAAACTATGCCATAGGTAGGTCCAGAAAAAAATAAAATAAAATAAAATAAAATACAAAGGTAGATACAGAATGCTTCAAGGAGCTACAGTTTAGGCAGGAAACATCTACTAGATTAGAGCCAAAAGTAATACAGGTCTAGCAATTAGGTCTGTCAGTCTAGGATCAGAGACTAGTCTCAGAGCACCTGAGTGAGGACTGTTTCTAGCATCTTCCACACTACCAACTCAGACACAATCCAATTCCTTATCTCCTTTGTGATGCTCTCTCTCCTAGGTCTCGTCACTCTTTTTTTGTCAATATATTCAAACCTTCACCTCCTGTTTCTGCCTTCAAGGGGGAATCATCACTGGTGAGGTGAATGTGACTTGAATTTTGTTCTTTTAAGAGGTTCTGGCCAATTTATTGTTCGCACCTACAATCTGAAGTAGACTCCAAGTCCTTTTGCTAAAATCATAATTTCAATCTGTAGGTGACTGTGTATTTTAGTAATAAAATTGTCTTAGTTACTTAGTTACTCGTATACCTGCCCTTGTAAACTTTGGTCTCCTTAAAAACGGACTACATTTTCGAATCTTTGTCATCCCTGTACATCTGGCACTCAGCAACCATACTTGGCACAAAGTGACTTGTGATCTAGGAAGGAATGGGAAAAGTATTTACTCTCTATGACATACCCAACAACATTTTGCTACTTCTTCACCCTGCTGCTGGTTGTGATTTGCCTCGAGTTGGAGGCTACAGTTCTGCCATATATTTCAAACAATTTTTGTCTTCAGGGTTATTTTACCTAGGATGACCTCTTTGGGATGGGCACCAGGATATGTCCCAGGGAGCTGCCCCTTATCCCCATGTCCATGAATTGTAACAAAACAGTTGCCTCATAGCTGGAAGAGTTCTCCAGTCCTGTTGGCAGCATCCAATGGCTTTGCTGGGCCAGCAGCTGAAGTCATTCTTGGAGCATGCTTTGCTCATGGAGATTCATCTCAAATGCCAAGTGCAAGGGTGACTGGCCATTGCACCCAAAATAAACCTGGGAAGTAGCCCTCATAATGTTCAACTGAGAAAAACAGCTTAGGAAACATAATCCTGAGGAACTCAGATAGTGAGAGGACATAAAATCATAAGGGTTCAAGACGAAAGGGGCTATTGAGAGCTTTTTACAATCTTTCCACTTTATAGGTGAGAAAGGTGAGGGCCAGAGAGCAAAGTGACTCACACAAGATCAAAACAGTTGACAGCAAAAAATCCAGGATTAGAATTAAGTTGCTGGAGATCTTGAAGATCTTCACCAGTCCAACCTGCTAAAACATCTTTTTTTCTAATCATGTGTAGGAACCCGAAGTTGGGCATAAAGGCAATAACTCCCATCACAAGCTGTGTTTGACACTTTGAGTTGTCTAATCTTACCTCAAAATCCCTATTCTCTGTTTTGCAGAGGAGATAACTGAAGCTTGGGACAAGGTACCACTCAGCCACTCAATGTCTCAATAGACTCTGAAATACCTACCTGCCTGTTTTGGGGGCCCAGGATCTTAACCAGATTCCACAACAATCTGGTGGCACTTAGAAATGAATGAACATGCTGTTAACCCAAAATTTAACCTTCCTAAATGCCAGAACATGCCCTCAACCAAATTATGAGACATGAAATTTGTCCTTATGCAGATGGCTACATTCACTCACCCAACCTGCTTTAAGTCTTCTGGAGTGGCTCTTTTTGCTTTAAATGTTCTGTTTCTGGGCACCTGGGTGGTTTAGTCAGTTGAGCATCTATCTTCATTCGGCTTGGGTCATGATCACAGGGTCATGGGATTGAGCCCCCACATCGGGCTCCCTAATCAGCAGAGAGTGTGTTTCTCTGTCTCCCTCTGCCTCCCTTTATTTATTATTAAATTATTATATTACAGATATTTATATATTTATATATTATATAATATTCTATAAATATAAATATTTATTATGAATAAATAAATGTTTAAAATAAAATAAATATTCTGTTTCTAAGTGATAGGGATTAAAAAAAAATTCTCTGACTGAGGATCAGGATCCTTAAATTCTGGTTTTAGCTCTGCTACCAAATTCCTGTATGATCTTTATAGAATTACTTCAACTCTCTTTCCTTTAATTTCTTTATGCTTTCAAAACAAGAATGTGGAGGGGCGCCTGGGTGTCTCAGTGGGTTGAGGCTCTGCCTTCGTCTCAGGTCATGATCTCAGGATCCTGGGATCAGCCTTGCATTGGGCTCTCTGCTGAGCAGGGAACCTGCTTCCCACTCTCTCTCTCTCTGCCTGCCTCTCTGCCTACTTGTGATCTCTCTCTGTCAAATAAATAAATAAAATCTTTAAAAAAAAATAAAAATATAGAGTGGAACAAATCATTCTGAAGCCATAGACAGGCTTGGTAGGGGAGGATTGGACGACCAGTAATGCTTGTTGTAGGTCTATTAAGGGGTCAGTATCATAAATGACCAGGATTTGCCATCCACAGGCCAGATCCTTTTGCAGTCCCTTCAAGTTCTAATGAAATCCTCCCATAACTGCAATGAAAGAACTAATCAGTGAGTTACCTCTTCCTTCCACTCCAGATACCTGCAGTCTGTGGGAAAGATCTTTGGTGGTGACTCCCAGGAAATAGTGAATCCGGTATTTTTCCCAATGGAGAAGCACCCTCCTAGCCACCGACCAGAAGGGAACATGATGTCTCCTCTTCTGTTATAGCCTGGAGTGATCCACAGGTGCTTACAGCAGGGAGGGAGAGGGACACTGCCATGCCACAGGACTTGAAAGATGCTGTTTTTAGGCTTAAAAAGTTAACAGCTCATTATAAAATTTATTTGAGGTCTAGGCAATCTCCAGATACCTATGTAATTAGAAATAGGGCAAGCTAGATCCAGAGAATTAAAACATCAGCTCATTTCACACACATTTATTGTGAACACTCTCTGTGTTATACATTATTTTAGGCAGAGAAAATAAACAATAACACAAACAAGACACTGTCTGGCTTCATGGAACTTACCAACTATCGTGGAGATGACTGGCTATCCATCAGAAATGTATGTTTCCCCTCTGGAGATGAAAATTGTTCCTGGAAAGGGGCTGTCCTCAAAGAGCCTACTTTTCTCAGCCTTAGAGTGAATTCTTGCCAATGAAATGAATGGGAGGGATAGGTGTCACTTCTAGGGCAAACTGCCTATGGAGCAAAGGGCCTTCACCAATCTCTCTCTCTCTCTCTCCTCATTTGCTGGCTCAACACCCTCCCCTGGAGGACTTGGGGACCATGATTCCCTGAATCACATGTGGAAAGCTAACTGCTGACAGTTAGCACCTGCATCCACATGCTAACATGAGCAGAAAATATGCTTTCATTATAAGTAAGACTATAAACCTCTGAAGTTTCAATTTATTTGTTAAATCAGCTAAGGGTTCCTTAACAAATACATCTAAAGTGTTCATGAGAGATGAATAAACAAGAATTTACAAGCTACTTAGTTTTGTGTCATGTAAGAGTCAGTTCCATGTATTATGGAAACACAGATCTGGGATCAGGAAAAACTTCCTCCTGAAAACAAAACAGCCCATAGAAATTAGCTATGGGAAAGGGTATGACTCAAGCAAATGGCAGGTGCAAGGAACATGGTACCTCCTTGCAGCTGAGGTTCAAGCAAGGATTGGGGAGTTGACAGAATGGAGTGGTAAATAGGGCCGGTTAATGGCATGCTGGAAGGTTTGACTTTGACAGGAAGACAATGGGGACTAAAGCATGACAATATTTTCAGATTGCTCTGGATTAGAAAAGGCAAAACCAGAAGGAGGAGATCATGTCTATCTGATCTTCCATTACTTCCCATTCTCTAGTGCAATGCCAGCTCTAAAACAAGGAGTGAATATATATTCACTGCCATATGGATAAGGATGAACATGGGTAGACTACTTAAGACTCTGTTATATTAGCTCAGATGAAAGATGATGGGATGTAAGCGAAGGTAATAAAAGGTTGCTGATGTGGATACAGTCGGGAGAATGAGTTATTGAATGATTGACTGGGTGTGGGAGTACAGGGGGGACTTCCAGGTTAGTTTCACTTGGTAAATTGCTACTTATATATATAATTGCAATGTACCAGGGATTGATTGATTGATTTTAGAGAGACAGAGTTCTTGTGAGTGGGGGGAGGGGAAGAGGAAGAGAAGCTTCAAACAGTCTCCCCGCTGAGCATGGGGCTTCATGAGAGGTGGGGGTGAGGGTTGTTCTGACCCACGAGATCACCACCTGAGCTGAAACTAAGAGTTGGATGCTTGACCAACTGAGCCACCCAGATGCCCTACCAGGGAATGTTACACGTGTTTTACACACGGTAGTTTATTTAATCCTTATAAAAGCTCTATGAGTTAACTCATAAATAATATCAGGTAGGAAAAATGAGGCACCGAGGGATTAACCATATACCACAAGTCACACAGCAAATTACTACTGGAGCCAGGAGTTGAACAGTCTGGCTTTGGAGTCTATGCTGCCCTGGGTATGAGATTTTTTTTTAAAGATTTTATTTATTTATTTGAGAGAGAGTGAGAGCAAGAGTGAGAGAGAGAGAGAGAGAGAGAGAGAAAAGAGAGAGCACACAGAGGGAGAGGGAGAAGCAGACTCCCCGCTGAGCAGAGAGTCCTACCTGGGCTCAATCCTAGAACCCCGAGATCATGACCTGAGCTGAAGGCAGAAGCTTAACCAACTGAGCCCCACAGACAACCCTGGAAATGAGATTTTTATCTGCTATTATAAGACTTAGTAGGAGAGGGATGCCTGGTGGCTCAGTCGGTTAAGCGACTGCCTTCTGCTCAGGTCATGATCTCAGCATCCTGGGATCAAGTCCCACTTCTGGCTTCTTGCTCCGCAGGGAGCCTGCTTCTCCCCCTGCCTCTGTCTGCCTGTGCTCTCTCTATCTCTTTGACAAATAAATAAAATCTTTAAAAAAAAAAAAAAGACTTAGTAGGAGAATCTGACTTGGGAATAAAATGAGTTGACATTCAGACTTGTGAAATTTAAGTTGCCTATGAAACATGCAAGTGGAAATATCAACCAGGCAGCTGGATATTTGCAATAAAATTGGTGAAGACTGCACCTATATTATAAACTCTGAGAAACCTGGTCACAAAAAGGCTGAGTTCATTGCAGTTAGTGTCAAACTGCTAAATACAGGATGGAAACTGTGAGTGTCGACAATCCAAGGTACAAATTTTGTGCAGCATGAAAGATATGAGGGGACATTATAGGATGTGCATAAAGAAGGAGTAGAGACATTGAAGTGGAGTGAAGACAGGGGCATATCCTATAGTGGTAACCACCTAAGTAAGTGTGCCATCAATCCTAATGAGAGAAGGCCTGAAATTATCAGCAGTTAGAGTACATCATGATGTGGGTTGTCCTCCATGTAATTTGGGGGGGCAATAAATGCTACAGTAATTATTTAATATTACTGTAACTACTTATGCTTTTCATTACACATGGTATGTTTGGTCATTCAAAATTAATATTTGCATTAGAATGTAGATTAAAGAGGGTTCCCCTTTCTCCACAACCCTTCCAACACATGTTGTTTCCTGTCTTGCTAATTTTGGCCATTCTAACTGGTGTAAGGTGATATCTCAATGTGGTTTTAATTTGAATCTCCCTGAGGGCTAGTGATGATGAACATTTTTCATGTGTCTGATAGCCATTCTGTCTTCATTGGAGAAGTGTCTGTTCATATCTTCTGCCCATTTTTTGATATGATTGCCTCTTTTGTTTGTGGGGGGGTGGGAGGTTGGGGTACCAGGTGGTGGGTATTATAGAGGGCATGGATTGCATGGAGCACTGGGTGTGGTGAAAAAATAATGAATACTGTTATGCTGAAAAGAAATAAATTAATAAAAAAAAAGAATGTAGATTAAAGGAATCCTACCACATTTTGCAAGAGGGGAGAGGTGCTCAAACCAAATAAATAGCATTTTCATCACAGTTTTAGCACTTCTTACAGAACCACTGGAACAAGGTTGAGTCTATTAGATCATTTTGTATGTCACATCAATATTCTGCGTATCTGTTAGTCTAAACAAGGACAGTAATACCAATTGAAAAATACATTGTTGGGAGAAATCAGTGAATGAGTGAATACATTAATACAAAGAACAAAGGCCCCATAGAATACACTAAATAAATAACATTTTTCCAGTGTGTATTTTTCTCAGGCTACTCATACATAAGGTACTGCTCTTTTGTCCTGAACTAAACCCACACAAATATTTTGGCCTCCCCTGGCTAGCTTTCGACCCTTAATTTGTCATAATAATAGTATCAATAATAGTTCCTCGATTGAATAATGTTTTAAATTTAGGAAGTGTTTTGATGTGTATTGCTAATTTACTCCTCGCACAACTCAGCGAGTGAAATAGACTTCATTTTAGAAGTGAAGGAAGGACATGATGCTTAGAGACGGTTGGTTATTAATAATACTGTCTTAGCTATTGTAGTGGTTAACAAAGCAGATTTATTGAGCATTCATTCTGTTCTGGGCACTTTAAAAGCATTCCATATCTTATTTTCTTCCCCCCCTCCAAATTCTACATTGATTTATTAAGAGAAAAAAAAATTATAACATAAATGATCAATTATTGCAAAGTGTAAATACTCAAAAGTATAGCATATCATTCTTCTGAGATTTTCACAGCCTTTTTAGTTAACAGTAGTTAACAGTAGTAAAATCTCGTGAATAGCCCATTAATCACTTTCCTTACAGGTTTTCATCATGATAAAAGGGCTTAAACAATCCCTTTAGAAATTGCAGCTTTATAACTAGTAAAGAATATAAACATATTTTTAAAAATCCTTAAAAAATAAATAAAATAAAATGGTGACAACTTCCTAGAAATGAGTCATCAGTGGTTATATTTTGGTCTTTTTAAAAATTTTGGTAATTTAGATCTATAATTGAAAAATCATCTTCAAGTTCAAGTGCAATATTTATTTGCAGTAACAACTGTTTACAGATCAAAAGACAAGTGCATGTAAATTTGACAGTGTCAAAATGAGACAAAGGATATTAATTAGTAAAACGTACAGTTAAATGGAAAAAAATTTTTGAAGTGTTTTGTCAAAAATTCTTTGGTTTCATTGCAAATGAACATTGCAAGTTATAAAACTGCAAATTACCTTTCTTTTTTAATCCTCATAACAAACCCATGTACTAGGTATAATTATTATTCCCATTTTACTTATGGGGAAACCAAGGCTCAGAGAGGTGAAGAAGCCACCTGAGGACCCAGGAGCAGGTTTTGGAATGACTCTTCCATCCGAGCCCTCTGGCCCCTGATCCTGCCCACTGCTCTTTCTCCTACTCTTCACATGTGGCCTCATCTAAGCCAGATCATGCTTCTGAACTGGGAAGTGTCCCAACATGCACAAATTGTTCTTTATGCGTGCTGTTCAAGACAAACCATTGCCTTGTAGCTGCCCCTTTCCCCAGTGGCTTATCTTGGGACTGACCAGGAGGGACACTGTGCTTGTATGTGCAATTCCCAGCTCATTCCTTCTTGGTGAACTTGATTTCTTATTGCGGGGCCCAGGAGGGTGAAGATTGCCCAAGAACATTCTAGGGTTTATTTGAGGCAAACTCTGAAAGAAGGTAAATTTGTCCTTTCTTCCTTTACTCTCCTTCAGTGATAGACTCTTTGCTGGTATTACTCAAACTTCCCAGTTTTATTAACACTTAAAATACTTCCACTGAACCTCTTTTGTGTGCATGGACCTATGCTCTCTATTGTACATATAAAGATAAATAAGATACTTTTTATTGGTAGGCTCAGGACCATAAACAGTTAGAAACAGAGTGGCCTGATAATTGATATTAAAAGATTTCTTAAGGTAGAGAGAAGCACAAAGCATGGAGGATCAACTACTTTTAAGGGTAAGTGTCTGATAGTTTCAGGTAAGCTTCCCAGGGCTAGAGCAAGTTGAGCTAGTTTTTGGAAGACATAAGATTCCCTGGGTTGGATTTGTAGGTCAGGTTGAATAATAGGCAAAAGACTCAGTCTATCTGGAGGTGCAGAGGTGTGAATTACCAGGGCACATGCTGGAAAATGTGAGTGGTCTGCTTTGTCTGGGGCAAAGTCAATGAGATGTAGAGAATGGTAGGTGAAGCTGGAGAGGCAGGCCATAGACAGATTACAGAGGGCTCGTATGTCATACTAAACCTTTTGTGCTTTCTCTTGTTCTGAGGGAGAAAAGCCAACAAAGGATTTTAATTAGGGCAACAGCATTATGAGATTTTTGTTCTGTGGGTTCATTCTGATGGCTAGTTGGGAATTAAGATCTCATGGGGAAGATTTTGGAGACACAGCTTGAAGGTGGAGCCAAAGGTGGGGATAGTGAGGGCCTCAATTAATGCAGATGCTGTGGAAAAGGAAGACAAGGGTTCTGAGAGAGATTTATGAGAGTCTTATGAGAACCAAGATGGAAACGCTGACCATAGGGTTGCTAAGGGTTTTGATGTGAAAAAAAATCTCATGGATGGTGATACTATTCACCAAGAGAGGGATTCTAGGCCCACCAGGTTTGACAAAGGGTGAAAATAAATAAGTTAGTTTTGAATGTGTTCTCATTTGAAGTTCTTTCCTTTTTTTAAATATTTTTAAAGAGATTTTATTTATTTATTTGTCAGAGAAAGAGAGAGAAAGAGCACAAGCAAGGAGAGTGGCAGAGGGAGAAGCAGGCTCCCCAAGTTCTAATGGGACATCTAAGTAGAGATAATGAATGTGGAGTTAAAAATACAGTGCTTAGGCAAACTGGTGCTTAGGAAAGCAATCTAGAGATAGAGAATGGGAAGTTATCAGCACACAAGTGGTTATTAGAGATGGTTTTTATAAAAATAACAATAATAATAAAAATAATGAGAGAGAGTCTTCATTCTCCATGCTAACATTTAAGGGTGAAGAAAGCACAAGGATATAGAAAAAATATTTCCTGGGAGCTTAAGAGAAACCAGGAGAGAAAGCTTTCACAGAGGACAAGAGAACAAACCATTTTTAAGGAGTTAAATGTCATCAGAGCAACAAGGAATAAGATAAGGAGTGAAAAGGGTCAGTTGGCTAGAACAGTTAGTAGGTCATAATGGCCCTGGAAGAGAAGTTCTGTAAATTGGTAAGGCCCAGAGCCAAACAGTAGTAGGTTAGGGGGTAAATGAAGGTTGAGCAAGTGTTGGGAGTAAATGCAGACCAGGGTTTACAGAGCTCAGGAGAAGGAGGAAGTGACTTGCTGAAGACCCTAAGGCTTCAAAGTGGCAATACCAGGACTTCATATCAAATGACCTGATGTATTAAAATGTCCTTTGGGGGCGCCTCTCACTAATTCATTCTTTTATTTATTTAAATATGTGTTGGTCACCTACCCTCTTCTAGACACCTGGGAGTTAGCACCTTCAGATATTACATCATACAAAGCAAGTTGTGGATGATTATCAAGAAGAGCGAAGGGCCTGAGATTTTACTCTACTTCAAGCCAACATGTTAGCCGGACAGTTCCATGGATACTGGCAGAAGATAGAAGACTCCTGGGCAGAGACAGAGGACAGTTGATTACTTATAGCAATTATAGTGACCAGAGTAATTAGAGTAATATCATTTTCTTAACCCAATTCCCTGAGCCTTAATTCCCAGAGTGTGCCACCAACAAAACCATGTGATGCTTGCACATATCATAAGCAGTATTAACAGGGGAGGAATACTGAATGTAGGGAACTTGGATCTTTTATAATCAGCAGTAAGAATGCTTAGTACTTGCCCCAGAAAGACTTTAACTCTACTATACTGTATTGTGTACAAACTTACCTTCTGCTCTGAAGGAAGACACTATCTCCTGTTTCCAAAGCTGTTTGCTATACAGCTATCCTTGAAAAAACAGTCCAGAACAAAGGAGGGAGTGCCTTTGCTTACAACGCGTGTAAAAGTACAAGAGATCTATGGAAATTTGTCTCCTAACAACGGTGTAGTACACATTACATATTTCCTACCCAATATTCATTTTCTTTCTCTAAGTGATAGAAAATTGAATAAATGTCAGGCAGCAGTGTACCTAGTTAAAGACTATGTGATAGCTGGAGTCCTAGATGCCTTCTTGTGACCATGAAGATTGTAGTTACATACCAGAAAGGATAAAGTAGAGTGACAGAAGGAGTCTGGGTCCCTGATAGAGCTATGGGCTGCCCATCTCTGGATGTTATGTGAGTGGATAAATCTTTATGTGTTTATGCCATTATATTGGGCTCTGTTATTAGTAACCATAGTTGCTCATAGTAAATGGATGCAATTACTAACTAATATGGGTGAGAGAGAGACTTGATAGCAGAGCTCCAAGACAACTAGGAGACTATAATTGTAGCCCGAATTTTACTACTAATTTACGTGCTAACTTGAGCATGACAGTTGATCTCTATGAACTTCTTATTTCTCAGCTAACCATTAGGTAGTTCCTGGTTCTAATGTTTTTCGGTCCTCAATTTTTAAAATATTCTTCCTTTTTAATCTTTCAAAACAATTATTAGGGCATTTGGGTGGCTCAGTTGTTAAGCAACTGACTCTTGGTTTCAGCTCAGATCATGATCTCAAGGTCATGAGGTCAACCTCCACGTTGGGCTCCATGCTTAGCATGGAGTCTCCTTGGGACTCTCTCTCCCTCTCCCTCTGCCCCCTCCCCACCCCCTCCTTGCCACCTCAAACAAATAAATAAATAAATAAAATTTTAAAACACTCAATTATTCAGTATTTTATTCTTTTTAGACAAGTGTCCACCTGAAAAGTAACTAGACGAAAAGAATCAGATAATAGCTTAATTTGCTGTCTCTCTTCTCCCAACACCTGCATATGTACACTTTGGAGATATCTTAACCTAGGGGTATGGCTTTCTAATGCATTTCTAGGCATCTTTAAGCTTGGTAGGACAAGAAATTCAATGAAAATCTCATGAAATAATACAGTCTGCCTGCTATAATTTCTGTATTCCTAGTACCTAGCACAGAGCCTGGTATGAAATAGGTCTCTTATAAACATTTATGAAATGAATAAACAGACACCCTCATTCTAGAGAATAGGAAATTAAGGCCCAGAAATACAGCTATCTCCAGTGCCTTCCAATGGGCTCAAAAGTTTTCATATGAAATAAATCTTTGATAATCTAAAACAGAAGAGGTCAGAAAGGAAAAAAAATGATATTTGAGTTAAATGGTTTCTGATTATCATTTTTTTTCTTTCTTAAAGAATAGTAAGGTCATTTGTTCATTGGAAACATAGCTGTCAGTTTAAATTATGCCCTCGTTTGAGTAAATTGATATTGGATAATGAGGTTTCACTGAATGACTACATGTACTTTTTTCTCTTGGCTAAATAATTCCAATTCCTCTAACCTTTTCTCATGAATTGTATTTTTACAGTTCTTAATCACTCTCTTTATTCTGCCATGAGATTGAATAAAACTGTTATCCAGCAACAAATATCATAGAGTGATTTTTCCATGAACATTAGCCTTATGCTCACCTTTAAATACATCATACCATTGGTGATGCTGGTGTCCGATTTTGTCTTTTACAATATACTAGAATACTTTTCTATCTTACTAATGTCTAGAATTGCCTATAAGTTGATATTAATCTGTAGGTCCCTGATGCTAGCTATCTGTATTTTGCCAAGTATCTAAATAATTAATATCAAGCAAACAAAAAAGCAAGTTGGCAGATGGGATTTTCTCATTTTCAATCTGGATATTTCATTTTTCCACTCATGAATCTATCCATCAATTCATTCAATTAGCATGTGTTATTGCCCTATTCTCTGAGAAGCTCTGTGCTAAATGCTAGTATAGAGATGAAGGAGAACCCAGAAAACCCATAGCCTCAAGGGTTAACACCTACTACAAATGAACAATTATAATACAGCATGGCCAATGCAAAAATATCAATACACGATGGTATAGGAACACAAAGGCCCCCTAATGCAATCGGGTTCAGATGTCTTGACAAACAAGAGTAACCAGACTAAAGAAAAAAAAATGGAATGATTGCTGAACTGGTAATACTAACTTATATTATAAATTAGTTATGACTAAAAGATTATAGGATTGAAGGAGATCATTTTATTTATGCTCTTGCCATGACACAAGACCATGATTGAAGTAGAGAACCTTTTCTGTGTCAGGTACCATGGTAAGTGCTGGGATTAGAGCAGAGAATAAACAAAATATGGTGGGAGTTGGATGTCTAGGGGAGGAAACAGGCAAGTGAACTGATGGTTAAAATTAGAGTGACCTAGTTCTTTTTAGAACAGTCTTGTTTATTTCCATTATCTTGGCTCAATTATTAACTGTGCCCCCTTGCCCTCTCAAGAGTGTCCTGGTTTGAATGATGAAATTTTATATGGTCATCCTTGTCATAGGACAATGTGATAATAGCTCCCCTAGAGGTAGTGTGAGGTGTGAGGTGAGCCCTGATGGAAGAATACCAAGAACAAGCTTCTAACCTAGTCAGTGGACCAGTACATTGACAGTACAGATGATTTATTCCTAGATATTTGCAAAAGATAGTGATGAAGTAACCTTCCTATAAGATAAGAAATACTGGAAAAAAGGATCCAGCTGTTTTAATAACCTAGCCCAAGCAAGTGCTGATAACTCTGTTATAGTCATTTAGAAAGAAAGATGTCAATGAAACATCAGGTTATGTGCATGAAAGTCAGTTTTTCTCATGTGCAATAAAGAGATGTGCAATCAATAAAGTGTGCTTTTGAAGGGATAACAAGATCAATCACTTTACAAGATTAAGCAGGTTTGAAAAGCTATCAAAATGAATCCTGAAGTCAACCAAATGAAACTAAGAATTTCTTGCAGGTCCAAGTAAAATGCTTATGCATGTTCGGAAAGCTATACATGCACATTTAGTCATCAAAGTATTATTTTTCCCCATTAAACAAATTTATATACTTTAGAGAAAGAAACAGGAGTGACTTAGGGGTGGTTGGATGGCTTAGTCAGTTAAATATCTGCCTTAGGCTCAGGCTATGGTCCTGGAGTGCTGGGATCGAGCTCTGCAGGGGGCTCCCTGCTCAGCAGGGAGTCTGCTTCTCCTTCTGCCCCTCACCCTGTTCATGCTCTCTCTCTCTCTCTCTGTCTCTCTCGCAAATAAATAAATAAAACCAAAACCAAAATAAATAAATTAATAAGGAAAAAAGAGCACTTAAACTCAAAATGCAAAACATGCTTTGAGAATTTGCTGAACTGACGAAAACTTTCTGAGTAAAAATGACTTCTTTTCTTGTATGTGTGAGGTTGGAGGAGAGGATCTTTGATCTGGCTGTCATCCGGCCAGGAGACCCCAGCAAGCTAAAGGGGAGGGGGGCTGAAGAGACATCTATTGTCATTTATCCTTGTATTATTCTCAATTGCCTGTAGCTACAGTTGCAGGTGAAAAGAAAGAAGGATAGGCTCTGAAAAGGGCTTTTGAAGGGTCAGGATTCGAAAAAAGAAGCAAAGAAGAAAGACATTTTTAGCACCCCTATTGGCAAGGCACTGGGCTGAGAGCTTTACATGTGCACCTCCTTGACTCCAACAATGATCCAAGGATAGATTTGACTATGGGAACCTATGGTTTAGGAAGCTTCAGTGACTGGTCCAAATGTAGGCCACATACACTGATGGTGCCTCATTGAAAGCCAACTTTAGCTAAACTCCAGTGACTTAATTTCTTCTACTCATTCTTCAAGGCATATCTTAGGTCTGGAAAAAAAAAGGCTATTTTTTGATATGTGAAGTTGTTTAAAGGAAAGGAGATTCCAAATGAAAAGACTGGCATGAATTAAAGTATTATTCTAGCCAGGGACAGAGCATGTTTATAAAATGTGTACCATAGAATCTTCCATCATGACCTGAAGAAGCCAAAAATACAGCACAAACTTTCTAGCAGCAGAACAAAAAAAGAATAGGAAAACAAAAACAAAAACAAACACCAATGAAATTAAACAGAGAAGATGATTGTATTCTCTGTAAAAGAATAAACAGAAAATCATGGGCCCTGTATCAAACTTCTTGGTGGCAACCAGCAATAACCACTTTTGGTTAACTAAAGCAAATGAGGAATGACATGCCAAAGAATTAGGCTTCAGGAAATGCAAGAACCCAGGCAGGTTCTGGAATGAAGGAAGCAAACACTGACAGTTTCTTCTGGAAGCTTCCATGAGCATAAAGATTCAGACAGCAAGAAGGGAGTATCTGAAAGGTCCAGTTCAGATATGGGTTCATATATCCAAGAACAAAGGAGGTATTTCCCCAGAACAAAACCTACCTTACAAACTACATGATACCACCACCAAAAAAGATTGTATTTATCGCCACTATGACTTTAATGACTTCCCCCTATATATTAGTTTCTTAGGGCTGCCATGGCAAAAAGCCAAAGTGGGTTATTTGAAACATCATTTTTTTTTTCTCTCTCTCAAAATTTTGGAAGCTAGATGTCTGAAGTTAAGGTGTTCTTAGGGTCCTACTCCCTCTAAAGGCTCTTCCTAGTTTCTGGTGGCTTAAGCAATTCTTGGCATTTCTTGGATTATCAGTGCATCACTCCAACCTCTGACTCCATAGTCACATAGCCTTATTCTCTGGGTGTCTTCATGGGCTCTTCTCTTCTTATAAATGCACTAGTTATTGAGTTTAGTGCCCACCCTAACCCCAAATGATCTCACCTATACTAATTACATCTGCAAGGAACTTATTTACAAATAAGGTCACACAATGATGTTCTAGGTAGCTATGGAGAGCCATGAATTTTGTAGAGTCACTGTACCCTGTCTGTCTTTGAAACCATTTGCTTCTTTCTATCAGAAACCAACTACACTGACCTCTAACTGATGACTTAAATTTGTCTTTTTTTTGGGTCCATGAGCCTTTAAGAGTATGGATAATGTCATGTTCATGTTCATTTACTCCTTATGAAGTACAGTGCTTGTATATTTCAGGCACAGAATCAGTTTATTGAATGAGTAAATATATAAATGAGGTATTTAATAGGAGACACAATAACTAATAGGAGACACGAGGAAAAAGAAAAGAAAAGAAAAAAAAAACCTACCAGGAACTCATAATGACACTTGGCATTGAGCCTTATACGGGATTACAGAACCCCATGGCCCTGTCATACACCAGAGTAACACTACTGTAGAAATAGCAAATAAAACCATGTTTCCTGTCCCCCAGGCACATTTATAATGAATTGAATATTGAGAAAATTGGCATTGCTTCCACTTTGATTCTTACAAGTCCTCAGATAAAATAGACAATTTGCAGCTTCTATATATTTTCCTTATATTTCTCATCTAATTTGCCTTTTCATAGTGTGATTACATCATGCAATCCTGTTTATCTCCTCCTTGCCTTGGCCAGCTTCCTTTACATTCACACCCATTGCAGATGAATTTTGCTTTTCCTTCAAGGATTTTATTTTTATACCCCACTTGTCTGTACTTAATTTACATCTTCTCCTCCAGCTTCAAAGGTTTGCCAAGGCTGTGACTTCACCTTCTCAACAGTGGTCACTTTGTTCTTTGAAGCTAAGTTTTCATTGGAAGAGAGATGCTGTGTCTTTTGGCTCCTTCTCCTCATCCATGCTGTCAGAAGATGAGGGCAAACCACATGTGCCCTAAGGATTTGAATGGATAAGCCTGATACTTTCTGGATGTGAGGAAATAGTCTGCTTCCATGCTATGATTTGAAATAAGACAGGAAAATGATCTTAAGTTTAGGTGAAATCTTCAGAGATTCCATTCCTTAAGCACTGTTTTGCCATGGGCCTGTTTGGGGTGTAAGCAGGCACATGGTCCTTCCTACAAATCACTTGGAGAGGCAGGAGGTGGGTTGTCTTTCACTGTTAGCCCTCAATTCCCACAACATAAGCTTCCTCCTTTGCTGAGCCTCTCCTGATTGCACTTTGAGTTTACAATATACGATGTGTTTTTCATCCTGTTCCGCGTCCTTGGAGAGAGTTCTCTTTGATAACCGTGCCAGGAACTAATTGTGAGGAGAACCAATTGTACAGGAGGATGAAGTCCATGGAGGCCAAAGGTCCTCAGCATCCTGAAGAGAAAGGAGGTGCCATAAAGGGATATGATTCCAGGGAAGATTCCAGACTTCCTTTTCTTGAGAACTCTCAGAACTGGACACTCAACTCTTCCACTGGTATTACTGAATCTGATGTTTGGAAAGGGGCTAGAGAAGCCATGCAGCTCAGGCTCTTCAAGAATATGAGTTTCTTGGACTGTAAGGTTCATGCTGTGTCCCAAATAACTGGGATTAAGAAGAGAAGCAGCTCAGGGTCAGATGAACTTGTGTCAGAATCTCAGCTCTGTCCCTGATGGGGTTACTTAGGTTAAAATTAATAATATTGGCAAGTATATATTGAGCACATATTATGGGCAATGCATGGGGAGAAGTGTTTTACTCTTAACTGTATTTTATTTAATAACAGTTCTATGAATAGATATTATTGTTATTATTTTATTATTATTATCATTTTTATTTTTTTTACAAACTACAACACAAATGCATGAGTCAAAGAATGGCTCCTAAGGTTATGGAAGTAGTAAAGAAAAGAATCAAGTCTTAGGGAAAGGCTCATGTACTGAACAACAATGAAATACTGTAAATAAGTATACTTTGCTGAGCTTTATTTCCTCATCTGGAAAGTGAAGCCAGTAATCCTACTTATAGATTAACAGAATTATATAAAATTGTGCTAGACTATGAATGTGACTAGTCAATTATCTAGAACATAGGTTTTCGGCATGATTGCCAGTGGTCTTCTCTTCCTTCCCTCCTCTCTCCTGGACACCACACACCTAAAATCTCACCTGGAGAGACTGGATGAAAGACTTTGATGTTCTACATTAGCTAGTGAGAACTTCTTGGTGATTTGGACTAGGAGGTCCATGGGGTTGACTTGCCCATTCCCAGATGCCCCATGAGAGCAAAAGCCTGGAAGAGACCTCACAAAGCTGCCGAATCTCGCTCTCTCCTCTCAGTACACCCTGCTTAGCCCACAGCCTGATGTGTGCTGGCCAGAAGAGGCTCCCTTGTGCTCCCTGTTTCACAACATCTGGATGAAATGTGGTTCAAAAGGGCACCAACTGAGAGTTACACAACACCCCACCTCCCCAGGCCCCGACTCATTCAGGATTAAGAAAGGAAAGCATCCTCTAGCTCCTCTGCAGTCCCGTTGGGGAATCCCATCAACCACTCAGCTCCTTGGAATTCCCAGTGGGAAATTCTAACCTGGGCATTCTGCAAACTTACTCCCTAGGGAGCTGTTATTAGGCTTGCTTCATGAATTCTCACAGTAGTCGTCCCAAGTTGGCCCTGAACTTTAGGCACAGGAAACTGGGACTCAGCAAGACTCAGTCGCTCAAGGTCATGCATGAAGGATTCAAACCAAATCTGTTTGATTTCAAAGCCCCTTTCCTTTATTTACAATTCTTACATCTGACAGTCCAAGTGACAATATTTAGAAGAACTGCTTACTCATTCATTCATTTACAAATGTTTATTGAGAGTCTGTGATGTGCCACATATAGGTGAGGGGGATACAGAAGTAGAAATATGCAGCTGTTCTCTTTTGATACAGAGCTTTTAATTGAATCGAGTGGGAAACAGACAATAAACAACCATGTAAGTATATGAAATGCCAGGTAAATGTAAGTGCCATGAAATAAATAAAAGTAAAGCTAAAGAAGGCTTCTCTGGTAAGGTCAATAAAGTAGGGAAGTGATTTGTGTAGATATTAGGGAGCAACAATCCAGAAAGTGGAGACAAAAATTTCCACATGCCCGAGGCAGGAGTGTGCGTGGCTGAAGAAGAGCATGGAAGCCTCTGTGGCTGGTCAGAGTAAATCACATCACACTTGAATCCTGCAATGCAGGGACCTGGTACTTTCCTGAGAGAGATAGACCAGGAGTCAGGGGTGGTTTTGTGCACTCTGTGATCTTCAGGAAGTCACTTCATTCTCAGTATGCAAAAGTGGGTTGCTGGGACTCCACAGGCATACCCCAACCCTACCTGCACAGCAAATCCTGGATGCACCCCACTGAAGATAGAACTGCATGGGCCCCATCCCCAGAGACCATGATTCAGTAAGTCTGGGGCCGAGGCTCCACTGAAGATCTATAGATTAACTTGGCAACCACTTCCCTAGATCCACTCTGGGACTTTCCTGATTTACCCCTCTATTCATGATCTGAAATCTGTATGGGGAAAAGGGCTGTAAATACAATCTGGGATATAAGCAGGTGTGAAAAGGTCTCTGTTATTGTTATCTGTATAAGCAATTACAGCATGATCTCATTACGCCCCTCTCTCATCACCACTTCCTTTCTTTCCCTGAACATGAGGAAGAGATTAAATAGCTAAAGAGAACAAATTACTACATTCTAATGCAGAAGGCTTTTGGATCAACCTTCCTATTTCTCTGTGTACATTCTGATGGCCTGCAAATTGACCTGCTCAAACTGGAAACTCATGTGCTATCTAAATAATCTGCTTGATATTCTGTAACATTACTCCAATTACTCATCCTTTCAATAAATTTAATCTATTGATTTGGATGCCTTATTCTATTTCACACTCTCTCTTGCTCAAGAAAAGCCTCAGTGGTCTCATAATGAAAGTGAAACGGACTTAAAATAGACTCAGGGAATTTTCTGCCCCCAACCCCCACCCCTTTATAACAAACCCAGACATGATAGAAAGCATGAATAATTGCTGTATTTTTAGGTGAATGGATTTTGCATTTGAGAATTGACACAGATAGCTTTGCCTATAAATCCATGTGTTGAGTTCTAGATTAGGAGAATGCATTTTACAATATGTGATCACAGGTGGAAACTATGATGCCCAGTGTTCTAGAGGATCAATTGAGACCCTAGATTTCTCTGGCACTAACTCAGCAAACTGTCTGTAAAGGTTCAGAAGCAAATAATTTGGCTTTTGGAACACTTGGCCTCTGTTGCAACTACTGAGTTCTGCCACTGCAGCACAGAAGTAGCTATAGATAAGATGTAAATAAATAGGGATTTCAATAAAACTTTGTGTTGTGTTTCAATAAAACTTTGTGCTTTTTGCTGTGTTTCAATAAAACTTTATAAAAACAGCTGGTGGGCCAGATTTGGCTGGCAAGCCACAGTTTGCCATATCCTGACTAGTCTAACTCCCCCGTTTTTTGTTTGTTTGGTTTTTTTGTTTGTTTGTTTGTTTGTTTTTGTTTTGTTTTGTTTTGTTTTTCTTTTCATTTTAGATTATGACATTGAAACATGGAAAAAATATTGACTTCAACTTGTGGCACAACTGAGAAGGAAACCAAGGTCCGTTGACCCTCAGATCAATACTCTTTTGATTCTATTGGGTGTTCATGTTGATATTCGGTCCTTACACTCCCATCTTCAAATGTAGAACCAGGAGTGAGTTGTGTGCAGGCTGGTTAGATTTTGATTTGGGTGTGAGCCCACTACCAGTTTGCTATTGCCTGTCTTTTCTTTCTGATTGTGGGGATATAGAAGACACTTCTCACCCTAATCTCTTTTAAAGGTACATTTGTGCCTTCTACAACCACAGCAGGTAAGAACCAAGACACTAAAGGAACTGAGAGTAAAGTTTTTGTGGCCAGCAATGAAAACAGTATCAGTGCTAGCACCAAACAGATCTAAAATACAATCCAATTTCCAGTTCTTTTGGAAATAACCCGTCCTCTTAGAAAGCTTCCTACTTACTTTCTTTGAGAGTAACTTATACTCTGATAGTACCATCAATTCCAGCTAAAATTTCCCTTGCTGGGACCTAAAATTCCATTTTATTTATTTATTTATCTATTCATGTATCTATCTATCTATCTATCTATCTATTTATTTATTTATTGGAGAAGTGAGATAAAAGAGAGTAGATTGCCTGTCTTGATGGAACAGGAAGTTCCAAGCTCCAATTTCCTGTGCATCCTGCAAGCTTACTCCAAAATTTTGCATACATTTTTGTTCTCTTGTAGTGTTTTTTCAGCCTCTTTTCCTCTTCTTGCAATAACAATGTAACAAAAGAACAAAGCTTACATTTATTCCTTATTTTACTCTTTCCTACAGGAATCCCCCATATTGAATTGACTTTTGATCAGAGCAAGGAGTTTTGGAATTTGCTGTGAAATTGCCACTTCCTGTTTATTAATGAAGATTGAAGGATAATAGTCCTTCCAGCTTATTACAACTTTCTCTACCCTACGCTATTAACAATGATTCCAGTGTGACTTTATGTTTCTTTGCCTTAATTATAATGGCCACACCCATGTCTTAAGCTACATCTCAAATCCTTCAATGGTTTATTTCCTATTCACTTCAGGAATAAAATTGAAAAAGATGACATGTGGATATTTGTGGACTCTTTTGGACAAAATATTATGCTTAGTTATCACTTTCATTGTTTTATTTTCAGCACCCCCCCCCAGGCTATTTTATTTTATGCCAGTTGTGGGGATAATTGAATAAAAAAACTTCAATAGGTTTCCAGTATCTGGTTATCAAGTCTCCTATTCCTTATGTTCCAGGAGTGAAATGTCCTTTCCTCACTGTTACTAAAAACTAATTCTCTCTAGTGATTTAAGAGCGTTTGAAGGGAAATATAGCCCTGCCCTTTTAAAGATCAAAAGCTTTTTGTATCAGCAAAAAAATCAGGTTGTAAAAAATCCCATAAGACAAAAGCTATAGTCAAAAAGTCATCTTAAACAATTCCATGCAAAATAAATTCTATCCAACAAAATAGTTCAAGGGAAGAAATAATGTCGACCTGTGATTTTCTATAAACCTTTTGGAAATTGAAGAGGGAATTAGAATAATCATTGCAGAGGCATCAGAGATGAATTGTGCTACTAGAAACTGTCCTTCCTTAGCCACACCCACCTATGAGACAACCATCTGGGGCCATGAGTAAGATAACTAAGGCAAAATAAAAATATATTATGGTTGTTTATTTCTATCAATGGTCTTCATAAAAACTTACCTTAAAAAAGAAAAGTTGAGGGGCACCTGGGTGGCTCAGTGGGTTAAAACCTCTGCCTTCGGCTCAGGTCATGATCCCAGGGTCCTGGGATCAAGCCCTGCATCAGGCTCTCTGCTCAGCAGGGAGCCTGCTTCCCTTCCTCTCTCTCTGCCTGCCTCTCTGCCTCCTTGTGATCTCTGTCAAATAAATAAAATAAAAATATTACAAAAAGAGAAAAGTTGATTTTTTTTACTGTTTCCTTTGCTGGGCAGAAGCTTTTGATTTTGATGAAGTCTCAAAAGTTCATTTTTGCTTTTGTTTCCTTTGCCTTTGGAGACATATCTTGAAAGAAGTTGCTTTGGCTGATATTGAAGAGGTTACTGCCTATGTTCTCTAGAATTCTGATGGATTCCTGTCTCACATTGAGGTCTTTTATGTATTTTGAGTTTATATTTGTGTACGGTATAAGAGAATGTTGAGTTTCATTCTTCTACATATAGCTGTCCAGTTTTCCCAGCACCATTTATTGAAGAGACTGTCTTTTTTCCACTGTATATTTTTTCCTGTTTTGTCGAAGATTATTTGACCATAGAGTTGAGGGTCCATATCTGGGCTCTCTGTTCCACTGGTGTCTGTTTTTATGCCAGTACCATGCTGTCTTGGTGATCATAGCTTTGTAGTAAAGCTTGAAATCAGGCAACGTGATGCCTCCAGTTTTATTTTTGTTTTTCAACATTTCCTTAGGATTTGGAATCTCTTCTGATTCCATACAAATTTTAGGATTATTTGCTCCAGCTCTTTGAAAAATGCTGGTGCAATTTTGATCAGAATGGCATTAAAAGTATAGATTGCTCTAGGCAGTATAGACATTTTGACAATGTTTATTCTTCCGATCCAAGAGCATGGAATGGTCTTCCATCTTTTTGTGTCTTTTTCAATTTCTTTCATGAGTGTTCTATAGTTCCTCAAGTATAGATCCTTTACCTCTTTGGTTAGGTTTATTCCCAGGTATCTTATGGTTCTTGGTGCTATAGTAAATGGAATTGTTTCCCTAATTTCCCTTTCTGTATTTTCATTGTTAGTGTATAGAAAAGCCACTGATTTCTGCACATTGACTTTGTATCCTGCCACGTTGCTGAATTGCTGTATGAGTTCTAGTAGTTTGAGTCTAGTAGGTGGAGTCTTTTGGGTTTTCCATATAAAGAATCATGTCATCTGCGAAGAGAGAGAGTTTGACTTCTTCATTGCCAATTTGGATACCTTTTATTTCTCTTTGTTGTTTGATTGCTGTTGCTAGGACTTCTAATACTATGTTGAACAAGAGTGGTGAGAGTGGGCATCCTTGTCATCTTCCTGATCTCAATGGGAAGGCTGCAAGCTTTTTCCCATTGAGGATGATATTTGCTGTGGGTCTCTCATAGATAGATTTTATGAAGTTCAGGAATGTTCCTTCTATCCCTATACTTTGAAGTGTTTTAATCAGGAATGGATGCTGGATTTTGTCAAATGCTTTTTCTGTGTTAATTGAGAGGACCATGTTGTTCTTCTTTCTTCTCTTATTAATTTGACCTATCACATTGATTAATTTGTGAATGTTGAACCATCCTTGTAGCCCAGGGATGAATCCCACCTGGTCATGGTGGATAATCTTTCTAATGTGCTGTTGGATCCTGTTTGCTAGGATCTTGTTGAGAATTTTAGCATCCATATTTATCAGTCATATTGGTCTGAAATTCTCCTTTTTGGTAGGGTCTTTGCCTGGTTTGAGGATCAGGGTAATGCTGGATTCATAGAAAGAGTCTGGAAGTTTTCCTTCTGCTTCAATTTTTCGAAACAGCTTCAGGAGAATAGGTGTTATTTCTTTTAAAGTTTGGTAGAATTCCCCAGAGAATCCGTCAGGTCCTGGTCTCTTGTTTTTTGGGATGTTTTTGATCACTGCTTCAATCTCGTTACTAGATATCGGTCTATTCAAGTTGTCAGTTTCTTCCTGGTTCAATTTTGGGAGTTTATAGTTTTCCAGGAATGCATCCATTTCATCTAGGTTGCTTAGCTTATTAGCATATAACTGTTGATAATATCTTCTGATGATTGTTTCTACTTCTTTGGTGTTAGTTGTGATCTCTCCCTTTTCTTTCATAATTTTATGAATTTGGGCTTTCTCTCTTTTCTTTTGGATTAGTGTGGCCAATGATTTATCTATCTTATTGATTCTTTCAAAAAACCAGCTTCTAGTTTCATTGATACGTTCTACTGCATCTCTGGTTTCTACCTCATTGATCTCAGCTCTAATCTTGATTATTTCCCTTCTTATGTTTGGAGTTGGTTTGATTTGTTGTTGATTCTCCAGTTCTTTAAGGTGTAGAGACAGCTGGTGGGTTTTGGATTTTTCAGTTTTTTTTGAGGGAGGCTTGGATGGCTATGTATTTCCCCCTTAGGACCGCCTTTGCTGTATCCCATAGGTTTTGGACCGAAGTGTCTTCATTCTCATTGGTTTCCATGAATCGTTTCAGTTCTTCTTTGATCTCCTGGTTGATCCAAGCATTCTTAAGCAAGGTGGTCTTTAGCTCCCAGGTGTTTGAGTTCCTTCCGAACTTTTCCTTTTGATTGAGCTCCAGTTTCAAAGCACTGTGATCTGAGAATATGCAGGGAATAATCTCAGTCTTTTGGTATCGGTTGAGTCCTGATTTGTGACCCAGTATGTGGTCTATTCTTGAGAAGGTTTCATGTGCTCTTGAGAAAAATGAGTATTCTGTTGCTTTAGGGTGGAATGTTCTGTATATATCTATGAGGTCCATCTGGTCCAATGTGTCATTCAATGCTCTTGTTTCTTTATTGATTATCTGCTTCGATGATCTGTCTATTTCTGAGAGAGGTGTGTTAAGATCTCCTATTTTAATGTATTCATATCAATATGACTCTTTATCTTGATTAACAGTTTTCTTATGTGATAAGCTGCTCCCATATTGGGGGCATAGATATTTATAACCCACGGAATGGGAGAAGATATTTGCAAATGACAGTACAGACAAAAGGTTGATATCCAGGATCTATAAAGAACTTCTCAAACTCAACACACACAAAACAGATAATCATGCCAAAAAATGGGCAGAAGATATGAACAGACACTTCTCCAATGAAGACATACAAATGGCTACCAGACACATGAAATAATGTTCATCATCACTAGCCATCAGGGAGATTCAAATTAAAACCACATTGAGATACCACCTTACACCAGTTAGAATGGCCAAAATTAACAAAACAGGAAACAACATGTGTTGGAGGGGATGTGGAGAAAGAGGAACCCTCTTACACTGTTGGTGGGAATGCAAGTTGGTGCAGCCACTTTGGAGAATAGTGTGGAGATTCCTCAAGAAATTAAAAATAGAGCTTCCCTATGACCCTGCAATTGCACTACTGGGTATTTACCCAAAGATACAGATATTGTGAAAAGAAGGGCCATCTGTACCCCAATGTTTATAGCAGCAATGGCCACGGTCCCCAAACTGTGGAAAGAAGCAAGATGCCCTTCAACAAACAAATGGATAAGGAAGATGTGGTCCATATACACTATGGAGTATTATGCCTCCATCAGAAAGGATGAATACCCAACTTTTGTATCACCATGGATGGGACTGGAAGAGATTATGCTGAGTGAAATAAGTCAAGCAGAGAGAGTCAATTATCATATGGTTTCACTTATTTGTGGAGCATAACAAATAGCATGGAGGACAAGGGGAGGTGGAGAGGAGAAGGGAGTTGGGGGAAATTGGAAGGGCAGGTGAACCATGAGAGACTATGGACTCTGAAAAACAATCTGAGGGTTTGAAGGGGCGGGGGTGGGTGGGAGGTTGGGGGAACAAGGTGGTGGGTATTAGAGAGGGCACGCATTGCATGGAGCACTGGGTGTGGTGCAAAAACAATGAATACTGTTATGCAGAAAATAAATTAAAAAATTTAAAAAAATAAAAAAGAAAAGTTGAATGGCTAACAGAGTTGCCTTAGAAGTCTTAAGACATATTGATTTCAATGTTTGTGCCAATTTCTATCCCAACTTTTGACAGATTGATTGATTGGTTGATTGCTTACTGTGTGCTAGGCATTGTGTGAAGCACTATAGTTTCTCCTCTATGGGTCAACATCAGTGCCACTAGCATTAGATTTTGTTGTAGTTACTCACATGAAGTTATCTTTCCAACATTCCAAAGGCCTCCTCACTTCTCCCTATGTTATTCATTTCTACGGTTATAACCATTCTGCAGACAATAAAGTATACAAATACCTTATGTCTACAACAGTTGCTCTCAGTTATGCTTGGTAAGCTTACTTTCACTTATTCTTCAATCCTCAGTATAAATCTATACAATATCCACTCTAGGATTGATGACATGTAGGCACTAGTAATATAGGATGAGTGAAGCATGGAACCCTTTGCTCTAGCTGGAGAAACACACAAATGAATGAAGAAATGTTGTATATTGTGACAAATACTTCAGTAAAATGGAAGAGTCATTTGGGAGGAATTTGACAGCACCATCATGGATGACAATCTTCCCGTAAGTGAATGTGATTTGAATCATGTAAGTAAATGGGGATGTTATTACTTCTTCTGTGAGGTCAGCACCACTATTTCTGACAGCTCTCCTTCTTTCCAGAATATAAATTCTCACCTCCACATCCTGCCTCAGACTTGAGAGGCATTCACATGTATCTTCTTCTACCCCGAAGTTCTTACTCAGTGACAGCTCACTAGTATTCCAAGGCTAGACTGACAGAACCCCTTTCCTGTCAAGAAACGTTTATATCTGCTTATGACAATATCCTAGAGATTACAGATGAATTTTGATCATGATTTGTTTAAAAGCCCCCCAATATATAACTCTTTATTACTTCTCCAGTGAGTTGCACTGGGTCTTCTTGAAAATAGTTCTCCTTGTTTGCTTGCCTGACTTGACAGATTCTATTCTTGTGCAGTAAATTCTATACAACCCTGGATTCTTCAACATATTTTTGTGAGCTCCATGCTTTTTCTCTCTTTCTGCTTCAGTCACATGATGAAATTAAGGATGTGGATGTGAAAAGGTGTGAAAGGAAGAAACACAAAAGAGGGATCAGAGGAGGAATTTCTCTGATTTAATGGAACTAAAAAGTGGTATATTTGGGAGAACACCTACATAGGAGGCATACCTGCTGGATGGAAAATGTACCTGGAAAGGAGGAGATGTGCAGGAGCTGAAGCTGGAAACACATGTAAGAACCAGATCGTGAAGTGTTTTGTATGTCATGCTAAGGATTTTGAGCTCCATCCTTAACATAATAGGAAATTCATGGAAGATTTAACTACATCGGTGAAGCAAGAGGAGAACACATTTTTTTTTTCTTGAAGATACCTTAGTGGCAATAGTGAGAACAGAAGGAAGGGACTCAGAACAATGTGTTTGGGAGCTGTTGAAAAAGGTCTAATGTGGAGGAACTAATTAGGAGCCAGAATATAAGAATCCAGGGACAAACAGGAAATGAAGAAATATTTTAAAGAGATGAAATTATCCAAGTTTAGTTCATAAAGACATTGGGGACTAATTCGTCCATCCATCTATCCATCCATCCATCCATCTATCATCCATTCATCCATTTGTTTGTACATTCATTTATACCACAAATATTTTTGCTATATGCCAGGCATGCCTATGCAAGGCAGTGAACAAGATGAATGCTCAGTTCTCATGTGGTTTACAATCCAGTGGAAGTGCAGAAGATTACAGGAAGTAAAATACAGATCTAGTCACACAGTTATTACAAATAAAAGACTAGAGAATTTAGGGGAGAGTATTTTTTTTCAAGTGGGGCTCTCAGGAAGACCTTCCTGAGAAGGAGATATTTGAAAAGAAGTTTCTGAAAGAAGTGAAGAAATGACCACTGTAATATTGTTTTCTGGACAGAGCTGATAGCATATTAAATTCCCTAAAGGAGTACACTTGCTTAGGGTAGCGTTGAAAGAGGAGCAGTAGGTTAGAGGGTAATGCGTTTTCAGAAGATGTCATTTGCCTCCCTTCAGGATTCTTTCCGTTTTGGTCCCAATCATGAATCCATCCTTGCTTTCCTTTCTGAGGGTCTGGAATATTCCCCTGGCTTAGTTTTTACTTGCTGAAACCCTAAAGGAACAAGGTTGTGTTTGGCCCCTAGAAACACCAGGCATTTGAAGGGTCTTGATGCTTCACTTTTTTTTTTTCCAGTACGTCTTTCTTGCTTTATTTCTTTTTTTTTTTTAAGATTTTATTTATTTATTTGACAGAGAGAGATCACAAATAGATGGAGAGGCAGGTAGAGAGAGAGAGGGGGAAGCAGGCTCCCTGCTGAGCAGAGAGCCTGATGTGGGACTTGATCCCAGGACCCTGAGATCATGACCTGAGCCGAAAGCAGCGGCTTAACCCACTGAGCCACCCAGGCGCCCCCTTGCTTTATTTCTTAAAAAAAAAAGAAAAAAAAAGTCCTACAGAGGCTGTTTATTACACTGCAGCAGTCAGCATGCACCAAGCAGAATTGCTTTTCATAATAAACCTATTCATCTTCTGGCATGTCAGAAATTTCTCAAATTGATACTTATAATAAATATGATTAATACCATATTGTATTTCAGTTGTTGCTGTAAAATAATTGGGAACAAATATCGTATTGTGATGTTGACAGTGTTGGGTCGGTTGGTGCCAAATGGCGGGAGCAGCCAACTGTATTTCATTAACAACCACATTGCTACAATGCTATTAAGTTTTTCATAATCCTTTTACTCAGGGTTGATCATTCATTCTGTTAAACAAATTCTTGCAACAATCACGCTGGAAGTAAATCTGCCAGTGACGATCTAAGCAAGATGGGCTCCCACGGGGATGTTAGTTGGCCTGCCTGTGAAATATACTAGTCAGGTATTGCAATGTTGGACTTAGGATTAAGGACAATCAAGGGACATGAAAAAAGGGGTCAAGGCAAATAGAAATGTAAACCAGGACTTGCATTGGTGGGGAAGAGGGGAGAGCAGGACAAGGAGAAAGGGGCATGACTTTAAAAGTATGGTAAGGTGCCTCATGATCACACAGCCTTCTCTATCTTTACTTGCTTCCCTTTTAGCATCTGTTGAGAAAGGCAGAGGGAGAGTTAGTTCCATTTCAGCATAATTAGCACTATGCCATAAGAAAGTCCAGAGGAACAGCAATGGCTTCCCAGGACATAGAGACAGACACTTAAAGTAGTTCTTTCAGGTTGAATAGGACTGAGCCAGAGAAAATAATGGAAGATCATTTGAGTCAAGGGAAAGCATGGAACTTTGGATATAGAGGCTACCATGGAGTAGGTAGTTAACAATCCTTCTCTTCTTTCCTCTTCCTTTCCCTTCCTTTCTCCCATGATCAAGTCCTCATCCTGCCCTATCTCTATTAGCTACTATCTTTGTCTTCCTCCTTCCAGAAAATGTCCAAATATTTTTTTTTTTTTAATCTCAAACTGTTAACACTTCCTTCCCATCCATTGCAAAACAAATGACCACACCTTGGCTGCTAATGTACTTCTACCACTTCCTGTTTTCCTGACTCTTCAAGAAACTTCTACTTTCTCCTGCTGTTCTCCCTTTGCTCTAAGGCTCATCTTGCCATCAGTGAGCTCAGGATCCTATGCTGACAGTCATTTTCCAGAGTGTTGCAGTTCCTATAATCACGTTCTTCTAGTAGCAATCTCTCTGTTGTTGGACGGTAATAGAATGTGTAATTAGTTCCCTATTTTTCCCATGATGTTCAGAGAGATGTCGGATCTTCTACAGGTTCACCCAAGTGAAGAGGGGCAGAACCAGCACTTAAATACAGATTCAAACATCCAAGTCCAGTTCACTTCCAACCATATTGTGCTATCTCAAAATACCATTGGCCTAGATATTAGCAACACTACACCAAGAACACCATCTCCACCAGAAAGACCCCACAATATCCAGAGTCTGCAAATGGCTTCAGATGAATTTGTTAAACTTTGAACTTTATATCATTTTAAATTTTGTTATTTTATTTTCAGAAGTGGAAACAGCTGGTTTTACTAAACCCTTGGGCCCTTTCACTTTCCTATGAAGGTCTCCACCATATGTAGCTTTTCTCCCTTGAATAAGTGTTGCAAGATTGAGTTATGTGCCTCCTAATGATGTCACCCAGGAGGGGAAATCTGGCGTCTCAGCTCAGTTTGTTCTCTTACCAATTGATTGCATGAGGTTGCTCCCCAAAATGCAGTTCTGTCTCCACTGACTTCTACCGGGAGGGGCCCGATTGGATGCAGTGTCTCAATCTCGGCAGCTTTCTTAACCTCTGCGTGTGGGGTGGCATCCCTTGCGATTGGGTGGGATGTTGCTGTACATTCCATTTCAAACGCTCTGGCTCATGCTCCTTCAGGATATGCTCTCCCATGTCAGGGTCTGCCTGTGGTTTCCTCAAGAACTACTTGGATATACAACACACTCTCAGATCCAGAACTGCTGAGACCCCAAGGAAACCCTGAAACGTTAGCCTCAGGCCTCTCCACTGTTGTTCACATTTTAGAAAATGCCAATTTGCCTCTTTGGCTGCCAAATATCTCCTCCAAATACATTCTGTGAGCCTTCAGTTTTGCCCAATGCCCATGTAATATTGGGTCTTGTTTCAAGCTGGGCCCCCATCTCTATTTCAGAGGTCATATGGTTTACTTGCCATTTAGAGAGAATATAATTTATGAGACAAAATTGCATGGGGCAGATGCAGCTCTTAACTGAATTATTATGTCTTATTTATACTTCCAATCCAGGAGCATGGAACATTTTTCCATTTCTTTGTGTCTTCCTCAATTTCTTTCATGAGTACTTTATAGTTTTCTGAGTATAGATTCTGTGTCTCATTTATATATCAGAAGTACTATTTTTTTCACTTATTGAAGAAGTCATTGAGTACTTCTGAGTACCTACCATGTGTCCACACATCAGGTTATTTCCATATCACTCACTCAGTTGATTTCCATTTTGACCAGCACTATCTTTATGATTAATGTTACAAACTATTTGAGCCAATGCAGGCAAAAGAGGACACTTATGGGGAGAATCCTGGGGAAATCTCACATAACCACAGGCTAGGCAGGGTGACATGGCCTCAGGGTCTAATGGACTTGTGATTTGAAATTTTCATCTATGTCTCTGTTTCTCTCTGAGGGCCAGCTTCATGCCCTTCTTTACCAGGTTGGCTTCCAACACGGTAGGGAGTAGGGGTGTCAAAAAAATTCTGAGCTTCATATGCCATTTCTCCTACCATCATAGGCAGTCTACATATCTTTTATGCATTCCAGTTGCAACAATTCCTGGGAAGTTATCTAACTAGACAGTCTTGGGTCAGATAAACACTCACAACCCAATCAGCTGTAATCACAGAGGAGGTAGGCTCCAAATGCATCGATAGAGTCATGCATTTTATCATGATGGTTTCTTGAGTGGGAGAGAAAAGGTTGGGATTACTTAGATCAAATGCATTAGAAGTAGAATATTTTATATTTAACTAGGGAATGAATTATCTGCTTAAACATCATTTGTACTGAGTGCCAGGATCATTATTTTGCTTAAAAGTTACATTCAGGGGAACTTATTTGAATCAACACAGTTCTAAGTACTGAAAATAATGGTGACTAAGAGTTCTATTATGGTGGAGCTTACATTAAGTAGAGAGGATAAAAATGTGTGAACAAATGAAGGAGAAAATTAAAGAGAGTGATAAATACTAAATAAAATCTTGAGATAAAGAGTATGAGGAAATGGGTAAATGAATACTTTAGCTTCAGTTGTAAACCTCTGTAAAGAGATGACATTGAGCTGAGACCTAAATAATTTAATGAAAGAAGAACATACCAGGCAGAGAGGCTAGCCAATGCCAAACCAGTGCAAAGGCCCTGTGGCCAGAGTGAGCCTGGCATGTTCAAGGAATAGAATGATCGCAGTGGCTCCAGAGTTACAGATGCGACACTGAGGTTCAACCACAGATCTTAGGCACTCTAAGATTCTGCCCTTTCTACTTTCTCTCTGGGGCCTCTGCACACTGGAGTTTGTGTTGCTTTTGTTAATAGTCAGGGAAAGCTAGTCCCTCTTCCTTCGAAATGTCTGTGAAGTTAATGCCTACATATCCTTCATTCAGTTCTTTTACAGTCATAAGAAGCACTCCCAGTTTCCTTTATTATTTCTCAAGGATTAAATGTGAAAATCCTGACCATCCTAGAAAACCATCCTTTCCCCCACTTTCTTTTAAGAGGTGGCATCTGAAGAGAGTGGTGTGACCACCGCCAAATGCCTTGGGATTAACACCTGTCCTATTCTGGACTCAAGAACTTTATTAATGTGGCCTAAGAGTCGAATGTTTGGCAATATCAATATAGTGTTGTCCTACATACACCATCCATCAAAGCCCAGAAGCATCTTCCCTTATGTATCTAATCCTTGAGGGCTTGCTTTTATTGTCAGGAAACTCCCTGGCATCTGAGTTTGGGAAACCAGCCCAAATACTCTTCATCAGTAATGCATGCTCCACTACTCTGTCTCACATAATTAGAATCTTTGGAACACTGGACTCTTCAATTACGTGGATTCCACACCACCCCCAGTACCCCAATAGACAGGATTAGGGGTTCTTGGCAAGGAAACAAGCTGGCAGGAAGGGTTTAGAATAAAAACTGTACACACACATATACACATACACATATTCATACATACTTACATAGCTCAATATAGGTTCAGCTTACTTTATTATATTACTTGAGGAATAGAATAACTAAATAACTAAAATTACAACCTGACATTTTTTTTTCCCCACAGAGAAAGGGAGAGAGAGCAAGGAGAAAAGGAGAGACAGAGGGACAGAATCTTAAGCAGACTGTACACTCAGCATGGAGCCTGATGTGGGGCTCAATTCACAAACTTGAGATCATGATCTGAGAAATCAAGAGTCAGATGCTGAGCCAACTGAGCCACCCAAGCACCTCACAACCTGACAATTTTTAAGGGCCATAATAATCAAGAGGAAATTATATTCACGATGGGTCTAATAAAGTTGGAAAAGTATAATCAGTCATATAAAAAAAAAAGGATTGCGATTGTAGGGAATGAATAAAAAGAGATTTTGGATTTCTAGTCCAAGCCCAAATATTGGAGTCAACAGAGTTTGTTTTTGTGCAGAAGAGGAATTGCTGCCTGACTTTTTCTATGGCTGTGAGTCTGGGTAAGCTGGGGAGAAACTGGAGGAAGGTTCTGATATGATATGAACTGAGCTAGACATAGTACATTCCTTTGTGTGATCTTACTTCATCTCATAATTGCCCTCTTAAGACTTTATTATTCCCAATTTTCAGATGAGGACAGAGGGGATCAAAGGGCCCCAGATATAACTGCCTCTGGGTGAAACCTGAGTCGCATTACCCTGAATGACCAGAAGGATCTGTTAAGCATGTGGCATGGGATCCTTTGTCAAGTCCTATGTCCACAGCTTCAAGGTGCAGAGGTTATTGAAGAGGGTCTAGAATGACTTCACCTCCAACTTCTAATTTTTCTTTTCCTTTGTTTCTTTCCTCCTTCATTTCACCTTTCAAAATTATTTCTCCAATCACATTCCCTTTCCAAATTTTCTCTTAGCCCATGTACCATTTCCTCTTTTCCAACTATTACAAATGGCTATCTCCTAATTGGTAAATTGGAAGAAGTATGTTACTCCATGAGAATAATTAGCTCTTTGTTAATAGTATATCCATAAAGGGATAGAGAAAAGCTTCTTTTTAGCCCAACCAGGAAATGCAACATGGCGCTTGATTTATCAGTAGAAAATGGCAGTGGGTATGTTAGAAATGATGTTACAAGTGATGAGAAGGTTCCAATTCCTTGAAATTCAAAATAATGTAATATTAAAAACCTTTCCAGGGAATCAATATAGTGGAAGTTCTTTGAAATATAATCCCTGAGATTTCTGACTTTCTGCATATTTTATTTTATTTATGTGTATTTTATTTAGGTATATTTAGGCAGATATCACTTGCCATGACTTTAGCTTCCTGCTTAGTAGCATATGTGTAAAAGTTCTAAAATACAGATATTTCTTCAGTGACAATGGACACCTTACTATATTCCCATTCCTTTCACATGCATTCTATACCATCTGGTAGACTCATTCATTGATTTAGCTATTTACTCAATTAATAAATATTTTTTGGATATCTATTCACAGGTGCGGCATGTCTAAATACTGAGTGATAGGGTAGTGATAAGAGAAGAATATTCCCACTTCCCTGGGCTTTGCAGCCTTGAGGAGAGAGGCCATAAACAACAATGACAATAAAACAACAAACTGTAACAAAATAAATCAGACCTATGCAGGACGTAATGTGGGTGATGAGTGATGGAGCTGGGCATATGCTACTTTACCTAGGGAATTTGGGAATAAGAGGTGGCATGAAGACTTCTAAGGAAGAAAAGGAGTTGGTCATGTGGAAGAAAAGTAAGTAAAGAGTATTCATTTCTCTTGTTAATGAAGATGAGCCCTATTTAACAGTGGTACTGGGGTGCACAGAGAACCCTGGAATTGTACAAACCACTACGCACACCAGCTGCCCAGTGGAGATTAGAGCATTTAGAAGCCCTGCTTCCTGAATCTCAGCATTTTGACTCTTCTCACTGGTCTGTTTCCTGTTTTCCCCACTTTGCCTTTTTTTTCCCTTTTCCTTTTTTGCTTCTCTCTCTCTCTCTCTCTCTCTCTCTCTCTCTCTCTCTGCTGTCATCTGCAGAGTCCTGCTAGATTTCCCTTTTGTCTATGCTGGACAATATACTTTGAATAAACAAACTGAACAGGACAGCCTTAGACATGTTTATAGTGTGTGCTGGAGAATATCAAAAGCAAAGTGTGAGTGAGGCCAGGGACCCTCAGCCAAGCAGGCTTCACATTGTTTCTCTGCGAGAAGGCGGGTCCCCTGCCTCAGCTGGCTTGTGCTTGGTTCCCTAATAATGGAGTGTTATCTAATTGGTGCTTCCTTTACATCAATGGAAGTAGGAGCACAAGACACGGAGACAAAGCAACATGCCAGCAGTTAAGTATAAGTGAGGGTTCAGACCCATCATTCCAGGGCTTTGCGGTAATATTTAGGACACCTCCTAATGACTAAGGCATATATCCTAGGGCGGGTCAGCTTCATATAAGACATCTGGCATGTGTTTTCTGGTCTAAAATTATAGCACCCCCCCCCAGCAATTTATATTTCTAAGAAGATGGGAAAGAACTATGATGCACATTTGACAAATTCTTTGTCATTTAAATATAAAATAAAAATTAAAAGTCCAGAACTGTTATTATATTGTGTTTTTAAAAAAAATACACACAAGTGATGGAAGTTTGCCAACATATTAACTGTGGATTTGTTTCATTTTCTTAGCATTCATGAGAATATTATGCATTGAGAGGGAACCACTGATTGTGATTTTTTAATTAAAGTCATTTTAAAATAAAAGTAATTCCAGAGTCAGGGAATATTATCTACTACACGAAAAGCCTGACACCCTCATTCCCCATCCTTAGTCACCTAAAAACAATCAAGTAAGATGGTTCCTCTCCATTTCTTCCTAAATCCTTATGGGAAAATTCCCAGAGCAGAAGAAAAGAAACTCAACCAAATGTAGGTCCTTCCCAGAGAACTTCCTGGGGCACAGAAGCTACTAGTCAATCTTTGTTTGTTGTGAGCAGCTGCCAGATAGGAATTTCACTTCACAAATGTCGGATATGTCTATGATAGCCCATATTGAAACAGAAGAGAGTGGAGAAAATGATGAGGATTCCTTTGGCTACACAATAGCAGCATCATTTCCCGTGGTGGCCCTGGCTCCCCGGGAGATCCACACTGACTGGCTGGTGGTCAAGGTAATTACTGCTGGGAGGTATAACTGTAATTGTCCATCCCCAAGACATCAGTTTTCTGTTTTTAGGCCACATCTGGAGCATCTCCCCAGGAATCATGTCTTGCATTTTGCTAGCTCCCAAATATCTTGGCTTCAATTGGCTAAGAAGGGGAAAGGGAATGTATTCTTACCTTTCTTAATTCAGTGCTTTCAAATGCTGTTTCCATTTTGAATCTCATTTCCAAATCTTTTCTGATATCTCTTCATGTGACTCAGAGAAGAGCAGAGCTGTCTGGTTTAGGTCAGGGAGAGGTTCAGGGCTCTGCCTTGTTATATCCCCCTCACTCCCTGGGGGGACTTCTGAGGTACCTTTGGGCTTCTTGGAATCTAGTTTGAAGTCTTGGAGAAGTTCTGACTCTGTTTCTATGACCTTTGCATCATTTCAAATCAAAGAATATTTATTGAGAACTGTTTACTCACAAAACAGTGAATGAAAGCCTTGAGGGCATATGGACCTAGGGCAACCTGAGTCAGCTCTTTAGCCCGTCTTTTGCTCCATTAATGAACTATGAACTTAGTTCTACTGTATTATTAATCCTCATCTTCTCCAAATCAGCTCCATCATGGGCCTCTACCACAGACCACTTTCTGTCCATTTGTGTGATATATGAATCCCCACCACTCAGATCCTATTACAGGGACTTCTCCTCACTCTACTCCCCAGACCGCCTAGCTCCATCTTCCCCACTCTCTGACCTTGGTCTTGCCTTTGGACACCCTTCTTCCTGTTTCCTCTACTCACTCCCTTGGACTTTGTAGTCTTCAATTTCTCATCTTCATCTCTCAGGACTTAGACACAGTTCTCCTTTATATGTTGCCCACAGCCAAAACAGCCAAGTCCCATGTCCCATTCTGCCACCCAGGGTGCCGTCCTGAGCTATATATTTTATCTGATTACCGTAATGTTTATACTTAAAATATTTACCCTTAAAAGTTTTGTAGGGTGGGTCAAATCCCAAGATGTGTTTCTTTCTTTGGGGGGTTTGGATCTCAGTACTGTGCTTCTGAACCCAGAACAAACTTGGATTGTTAGCTTTGACTTTACAGTGTAACCCAAATGCATAACAGGCAACCTGTGAACCTAAGCAGATGTCATGGTTAAGTTCTTGCAGTTTTATCAACTCCTTAAGTGTGTGTGTGTGTGTGTGTGTGTGTGTGTGAAACTATCCTTTAATTTAACTGTACATGTCCTTCCTACATTTTTCTTTTGCTTCTCAGAGGACCACTTACCATAGGATTATCGCTACAATGTGCTAGAATTTATCTCTGGGTCCACATTGGAAAGCATATCCACCATAAGCATGATCGTTACACTTCTCCTGGAATAGGTGGAATTAATGCTAAATCCCATTCACTTCATGTTTGGAGAAGTCCATAAAACGCTGTCTGTTCTCAGATGTCCCTTCATCCATGCGACTCTCCTGACCTATGCATGGTCTGACCCTCCAGCCTCAGCATCCTCCTCCCATGCCACCTTCCCACTCAGCCCCTGTGGTCCAGTCACCTCATCAACATATCGGGCTTTGCTGAGCAAGGACTTTGGGTTTGTTCTTTTTCTATCTGGAATGTTCTTTTGATGACTGGGACATTTTCCTCCATGTAATTTCAATTCAAATGTCAGTTTTTCAGAATGGCCTTTTCAGATCACACCATCTAAAGCAGACAGACAGCCCTATCCACACTGTTTTGTAATCATAAAAATTATATTCGTGAGTGTGTGTGTATACATATAGATGTATATGTATATAAACACATGTGTGAGTATGTGTATGTATATATACACATATGTATATAAATAGATTGTGTGTGTGTGTGTGTGTGTGTAGGGTAGACAACTTACAAAGTATAAATACATGCAGAGAGAAGAGACCTCTAATTATGCATCCAGATAAATATGCTGTTACTACTTTGGTATATATCCTTTCCTCTACACAAACTGCTATCTAGAACGGATATCGTAATTCAAGTATAATTGTGTCTTTTTTTCACTTAACTTTTAATCATGGCTTTTTTTACTTATCAATAACCTCTTCGTGGTTACAATTTTAATAGTGTGCAGTGCTATTTTACGGAATTATAATTTACTTAACTGTTCTTTTCGTTTGACCTTTCAGTTGTTTTCACATCTTTCTTCAATAAACATATAGCACTGTAATAAAGATGACAACAACAAAAGTGAAAGATAAAGGCAGAATCTGGTGTCTCTATTTTGTTGATATTTGAGTAGGATTGATAGGTTTCTAGGTGACCGGTTGTAGATGTAAGGTATTTGGTTCTGAGGAAGCTCTGTGAGATTAAGGATGCGTGCATTCATATATGCATGTATGTGTGTGGGTGCCCACATGTGTGTAGTAGTAGCGATAACATTAATACAACAATAATTTGGAGCCAGCAATATTAGTTCTGGTTACAGAATTTGATAATTTGAAAGATCAGCTTAACAATTATGTATGCAAATGTGCCAAAAGTAGCTAATGTTTAATGTAATTTAAACAAACAGGTAAGTTTATGAAGAAGACAGTCCAGCTGCTGAAGTCAATCAAATATTCATAGCTTACTATAATGGATCAAAAGAGACAAGGACATGTCCTTTCTCCTGGTAATAGCACTCATGTTCATAGTTGCTTATACACATGCTCACCCACACAAATAGCAAAGCCTTCACAAAAAGAAATATTGAGTTTCGTACTTCCATTTATGGATGACATTTAATTGAAATACAATTATAGCATAATGATTAGGAGAATGGACTCTGGAGTCAGACTGTCTGAATTCAAATTCCAGCTCCACCCTTACTAACTCTGTAAATTTCAGCCAATTCTTTGACTTCCTTACACCTCAGATGCCTCACCTATAAAATGAGATTTAACGTTACATAGACCATAGTTAATTCTTTGATGTAGATATAATGGGATAATACATGTAAAGCTGTTAGTCCTGGCTCATGAGAACTCCTCCATTGATGGGAGTATAATTGCTGTTTTATTAGACTCACTTCTAGCATTATTTGTGGAAGGTCCAGTTCTCACTTGAGCATGTGCTTTGATTTCTCTCAGAATTATACCAAGGCAAAATCTCCAAGAATTATGCCAAGTAGCTTCATATAGGGAGAGGCAGCTGATGTCACTTCATTCTTTTGAGTATCACTTTACTCTTGAGTCATTAATTCATTCATTGAACAACTGTTGGATACCTACTATGTTCCGGACACTGTGTTTAGTGCCAGGGGTTCAGGAAACAACAAAGACATGGTTCCGGGTGTCATGGAAGTCTTATCCTACCAAACATTTACAAAATTCCCTAGTACATATCAGCACGTCTGTTTCTTGGAGTCATGCCATGTTCTCTAAAAGTCTGGCTAAGTTTGTAAAAAATTTCTCTGTGTTCCCAGGGTAAACATGAGGTGCAACAAAGTTAAGAAAAACATTTGCTAAGAAAGAACATAAAAGAATTAAAGGCAGAAAGCACAGCAGTGTCCAGCTAGATATCTTTTCAATGAGCACGTGTCATATTAAGGAAACCATCCAGGTCTTGGTCTCCAAAATACCAACCTATTTCTTAGAGATTACTGATACTTGGCTCCCTCTCAGACCTCTGACCTGCATGAGGCCAACAATTGACTCTTTTGCCCTGCTGTAACTTAGACGCAAAATGCTTTTCCTCCCATGAATGCAAAACCTTTTCCTAACTTGTTTTCCCCCAGATGGATTTTCTACAGTCAGGGAGCAGTGTTGCCAGACATCCTTTGAGTCCCAATGACCTCCCCACCTAGGCTGTCAGTCCCATACTTTCTCAAACCAACTGCTATGCTAGACTTCTCCATTACAACAGGGTTGTATCTAAACCAATGAAAAGGCTCAAGATGGTGCTGCCCGAGAGAAATAGAAAGTGAGCCACATATGAATTTTAAGTCTTCTGGTTGCACATTAAAGAGGTAAAAAGATACAAGTAAAAATTAATTTTAATATTTTAAAAATTTTTAATAAAGTGTTTTATTTAAATTGACATATTAAAATTTTACCATTTCAATATGCAATCAAATATAAAGTATTAATGAAATATTTTGCATTACTTTTTTCAGAATGAAGCTGAAATCCAGTTTGTATTTTACAGTTACAGCTTATTTCAATTCAGACTAGCCACTTTTCATGTTCTCAATAGCCACATATGACTAATGACTATCATTTTGGACAGAGCAGACCCAGGAAATCCAAGACCTTCACTACACAGCAGTTCTAACATACACATTGCAAGAATTCTCCCACCCACCATTGCAGGAGGGTCATTCTCTCATAACCTCTTACTTCCTTTCTCCCATGTACCCTTCCAATACTAATAAATCAACCCCCTGTCCAAGCATCATACTCAAAAGATGTTTCCCACCATGCCTTCAGGAACCTTCCATCCATATAGTTCTGCCTCAATCCAAACCTCTCTATTGTAAGTCACTGTTTCACATTTCTATAGCAATGCCCCAATACATCATCCTCTGCAAACATCATTAATAATTTTACTGTACATAGTTCTGGGCTGAGTATGGATTACATTAAGTGACACTGGGATATTCTTTAGACCAGATCACATCTGTAAACACAACCACAGCTTTGCTTGTGGCTTTGCTATGGCTTTATTCTGTTAAATGCAATTTTTGTGCAGTTAGAAAACTAATTTGAAAGATGAAAAGAACAAACACACAGGGTTGTTGTGTTACTTGGTTGTATCGATTTGGTCTGTAAGCCCAAAATAACCAAGCCAGTTCTATGAACAGATCAAAATTAACACAGCTACCAAGAGAATCTCCTGGGACCTGAACTCTGGCACACACTTTTACAAAGATAATTTTCATCTTCCTTTCATCTTATTTTTCTGTGAGAAAAAAAAATTCAATGGTCAAACAAGATTATATATCAGTATGTGAAAAACAGTTTAACTTTCCCACTCAAGCTTCACCACTTCTGAAAAACCTTCTCTGACTTACCCAGGAATGGGGTGGGCACCCCTAATCTGTGTTCCTATAGATTTCTTCCAAATCTCCTGCCACCGGAGTGCAATGGCTAAAAGTGCAGACTCTGAAGTCAGACCACTGAGTTCAATTCCTGGCTTTTCCATTAATTAGCTGTATGGCTTCAGGCCACAGATAAACTTCTTTGTCTCAGTTTCTCCCTTAATTCTTAATTCTGTTCTTAAAACTGCTATGTTCATTGAATGAGTTAACATACAATAAGCAAATAGCTGTTCTTTAAAAGCCTAATTGTTGTCTGTAAAGTATTAAATGCTGATTGTTACTAGTTCATAATTGTATTTTGGATTTTGTTCTCTCAAGGAACAGCCATCTTCAAATATAATTAACCCAAAACATTAACGATTTCCAAATGAAGCAAGTTCCTCTACTGCCTCTCCTATTTCTATCAATGCTCTAATCATTCTCCCTTTTAAACCTGTTCAGAATTTGGGGGTGTCTTTGGTCCCTCTCACTGTTTACCCTCGTCCAGTTTGTCATTATGTCTATTGGTGTTTTGCCTTCATAATTGCTCTAGGAGAAGTCAACAGGAAGATCACAGGATCCAGAGTCCAATGAGCTACTCTAGCTCTGAAACTTAAGAGCCAACTGATTTGGAATAATTCTTCAGCCTTTGATCTTCAATTTCCTCTGAAATGCAGAGATTATTTTAATGCCTATTTCATATTTTAATGGTATCACACCCCCAAATCTATGTGAAAGATGTTTCTCAAACACATGCACCATACACACATTGCAAGTTGCTCTTTTGCATCTCTCAGGCTCATTGGACTCAGGGCTCAAAACACGTTGCATTGCAGAACATTTTCCTTCTTTCTTCCCCTCAGAATGCTAACGTCTCAATACGCAATACCTCAGAAATTATGCATTAACATAATCCAATGCATTTCTTTCCTCTAAAAATCATCTGCAAATTGATTTGTCCAGTACCTGACTAGGAACTCATTCTACTTTAGCCCTGTCCTTGTCAAGAGTTCTTCCCTACACCACACATCAGTAAGTTGATCCACACTTCTTCAGGTACCTTTGAATAGGACATGTTACAAATACAACCTAGTTGGCTGCCTGCTGGTCATATGAACATACCAAGAAAGACAGACCTGTGTGTGAAGAAAACAGCATCTGCATGGTGGCCTGCCAGCCACAGGGCATGGCTTGCTCAATATGTAGGCAATCCTGGAAAGACCCAGCTGAATGAATGCTGAGCTGAGTGAACGGAGGTAAAATGGCTGGTCTATTAGACAAGAATGTCTTTAGTGTCCAATAATGGTATTTATTCTTCAAATTTTATGAAAGTGTTTTAAGTAACATAGCCAAGCTGAATGAGTCTCAGGAACTTTGATGAATTGTTTCTATTGTCTAGAAAACATTAAAATACTGAGTTTTCTTTCACCCAAATCTCATTAAACTGTCAGACATTTTTCTGCTTTTCCTAGTAACCTATCAAGATATTTGGGGTGTGTGTGTGTGTGTGTGTGTGTGTGTGTGCGCGTGCGTGCACATGTGTGTGTATACTTGAAAATCAGCTGTGATGGGAGGGGAAATGCTAGAAAAATGTCTGACAGTTTAATGAGAGTCCATGACATCTGTTTTCCAAGGCCCCACCCCATGTGGAAGGAGCTCATTAATTTCTGGTGGCTCTGAACTTTCAAAACCTCCACCTCAGACCTGAGCTGGGCAGAGTCATGAGGTGGTTAATTTGTCTGTGGTATCCCTGAGGATTTGAGTATTTTAGTCCTGTGACTTGAGTTGCTCAAATTCTCAAGTCCTGATGGGAGGACCATGTCCCTTGACCATGCCTTACCCTCTGGGAAAGGTGGCATCCTGGTTTCCAAGCTGGAGGAGGGGAGCCAACACACTGGAATTTCCAGCACAGTTTTGTTTTATCCTTTCTTGGTCTTCCTTGATGGCTCTGTTATATCACCTAGCTCTGGACATCAGTGGAAAATCTTAGAGTGCCATCTAGACCCTCTGTTTTAGGGGACGTTTCTGAAGATTCTCACAGTGCTTGCTTTGGTTTGAAGTTTGAAATTACAACTTGAGGTGGGGGGTTTCTCTTCTCTTTGGTACTGGAGGTAGGGCAGCGACAGAGTGAATGTTGATGGACTGCATGATGTTGGAAAACTGGAAAGAACAGAGGACAACAGGAAGAGGGCTGACTTTGTCTTGTTCCCCTGATAGACATCGCAACAGGTGCTTAATTACACGTTAAGTCTTTCAGTGCCTTTGCATCCTTGACAGGCAAGCATTATCACCCTCATTCTACGAATGGAAGGAATAAGCTTAAAGAAGTTAACTGACTTGCCTACGTGTCGGAGCTGCGATCTGGAAGCAGGTCTGGGGAATTCCCTGGCCTGCTTTTCCATCCATCCTGTCGAACTCAGGCTGGCAGTTGCTTTCCTTCCCTGAGCAAAGGTCCCTGGCTACCTGGAGGGCTGCACTAGAACCTTCAGGCTCTGCCCCCTCCTCCTAATGCACATATATGTGCAACAGCAGCAAGGAGGAACCACCCCATGCTGTGTCTCACCAAGTCCCCACTGGCACAGGACAATCACATGCCTTTGTTCTCAAGAGGGTGGGGACGCAGGGAAGGTGGCAGCTTCCTCCAGGACTGAGTGGGTGCTTGGTTTGCTCAACATCAGACTCCTCACCTAGAAGGTTTACCAATCTCTTTTGTCATCAATTCTTCAGCAGATTCGTTTTGAGATAATGAACAGATAAACAATAGCAGCAAAGGGTACTGGGTACAACCTCGTTTTTTTTCACCTGTTAAATAAAGACCTTAATGCCTACATCAGGGATATGTAAGGCCTCTGTGAAACACTGTGTGCAGCACACAGGAGGAGTGAAAGTAATGGTATGTACACATGTATGCACTATTATTATGTACTAAATAAAATGGTATTTAAAACGATTTGCTTACTATGTGTGTCAAGCATCATTCTCAGGACATTATAGATACCATTTACTCCCTCATAAAACCATGGGGATGGTACTTGTATTATCACTATTTCATGGTTGAGGAAACGACATACATGCTGATGATTTGAAACAAAAAATTAAAAATAGGTATCTGTGGGTGACTGGGTGGCTTGGCTAAGTGTGTGACTCTTGAGTTTGGCTCAGGTCATGATTTCAGGGTCGTGAGATGGAGCCTCAGGTTGGACTCAAGCCTGAGCATTGAGCCTGCTGCAGATTCTACTTCCCCTTCCCTCTGCCCTCCTCCCACTTATGTGCTCTTTCTCTCTCTCAAATAAATAAATAAAAGCTTAAAAAATAGTAATCTGCTATTATTAATTATGTCTATGAGTAAGTCTTTTTTTCTAAAGATTGTATTCATTTATTTGACAGACAGAGATCACAAGTAGGCCGAGAGGCAGGCAAGGGGGGTGGGGAAGCAGGCTCCCCGCTGAGCAAAGAGCCTGATGCGGGGCTTGATCCCAGGACCCTGGGATCATGACTTTAGCAGAAGGCAGAGGTTTAACCCACTGAGCCACCCAGGGACCCTATGAGTAATTCTTCATAGTGCCATCTCATAACTGGTAAAGTACCCTCCTGCAGCCCTAGCATGACCTAAACAGAAAGTGGGCAAATTCTACCCAGTCCTTCATGTAGGAATCACCCCTGTAACTTTGTGTAAATTTTAGGAGATGATCTTTCCCACTATTATACATCTGTAAATACTAGAAAGTTCTTTCTTCTAGCTAACTGAAAGCTGCCTTCCACACACTTCCTCCCAGCACTCCTGAATTCTCCTTCTGGAGATGCATTACATCAGGTGACTTGCTTTTCCACTTAATGCCACTTAAAATACTTTAAGACTGTGATTCCATCTCCCTAAGTCTCCTTGGATCCAGACCAGATGCTCCCAGGCCCCTTAGCTGTTCCACATGTGACACGGTTATTCGGCTTCTCAACATTCTGGACACACTGTTCTAGAGGTGGTCCAGGTAGCTAGGCCCCCTCCTTGTCTGAGATGAGCAGGGCCAGGGTAACAACCTGGATGGGCAGAGCAGACTGAGAGGAGGAAGAGGGCCATGTTGCTTCCTAGTTGTCTGGCACTGGGAGAAGGTGGGACCTTTCTTTCTTTTCTTTCCTTTCCTTTCCTTTCCTCTTTCTTTCTTTCTTTCTTTCTTTCTTTCTCTCTCTCTCTCTTTCTTTCTTTCTTTCTTTCTTTCTTTTTTCTCCTCTTCCTCCTCCCCTCCCCATCCCCCTCTTCTTTCTTCCCCCTAGGCTGTACATTGGGATTACCAGTTGGTTTGTTTGGATGTGATGTGAGATAACCAACTACATGAAGCCCCTGGCCCATGATATTCATTCATACGTGCATGTATATATTCTATGATAATAGAATAAAGAGTACTCTACAAATAGTCTAATGAGCCAATACCATGTGGCACTGAGAATACAGACTGAGAAGACAGAATCTGTAATGTCATGGGACATAAATTCCCATCTGGTCAAGGGAGAATAATTTGTATTATGTCAAGTGTCCCTGATGTGCAGTGGTCATTCTGTTACTATAATTACTGGTTCTCTATACTCTGTAAGTTTGTGATTCTCCTTTTGAAATTGGATGCCAAAGTTTGATTTCCCCATTTCATAGAACCTAGGCTCTGAGAACAGACGACTTGGATTGTATCTCAGAAAACTGACTAGATGCTTTGGGACAACTTCCTTCACCCACACTTAAACATTGAGGATAATAACAGCTCATTCCCATAGGGCCAAGGGAACATTAAATAAGAAAATATGTACAAAGTGTTTTGATCAATGCCTGATATATAGTAAACATGAAATAGGTGAAGTGTTCGCCATTGTTGTGGTTACTATTACTGTTATTGTTAGTATTATTATTATGTTGGCCAATTATTTCAGTCTGGTCACTGTATGTTTGTGTTTTAGTCTATGAGATGCTTCTCATCTTGGTAAGACATTGCTTTGTTCCAAATCTCAACAAGGTCACAATCTAATGAGGGAAATAGACATAAAAATAACATAATCTAGTACTGTGTTTTATGTGAAATAATAGTATGTGTACAAAAGTTAGAAGAGAGGGACCAAAGAGAGGGCAACCTAACTGGCAGGGTGATCAGAATTGTCTAACTGTAGAATAATGCCTGATCTGTGTCGTAAGAGATAAATTAGAGTTAACTCAGCTAGGCGTTTTTTTTTTTTTTATCCAATAAATAAATAACTCACATAATGATGTAAATATTTCCAAATGCATATTTTCAAAATGCTCTTGATAGCATAATTTTCTCTCGTGAGCAGCTCTCTTATTGTGAAATGTCACTTTTATCTTGCAGGGACAGATTGAGTGGGTTTATTTTTACAAATACATCTGCTGGCTACTGACAGTCACTTCTCATTACAGAGAAGGTCAGCAAATTTGGAACGTTGGCCTTTTTTGTAAAAGAGAAATGCGTATGTCTCATTATTGTTGTGCAGCCCTTTTAAAAAGTTTGCCATGAGATCATTTCCACAATAAAATCTGTGGCGAAAAAAGAAAAAAAAAAGTATTTTCTCATGGAAAATACAGAAAAAAGTTTTTCTTAGGAAAGTTTAAAGATATTGTCTATATTAATTGAATTATATATAGCACTTTTTAAGCTTTCTACTTCAACTTTGATGCAATAGATTGTCTATAACTTAGGCAGAAAATAACTTTTAAATGTGGTGCTATCTGCAAATTTAACAGTATTTTCCCCTTTACAACTACCACCACTACTACTTCTTCTCTTCCTTTTTTTTTCTCTCCTCCTCTTCATTTTCTTCCTCTTCTTCCTCCCCCTTCTTCATCCTCTTTTTCCTTTCCTTCTCCTTTTCCTCCTTCTCCTTCTTGTTCTTTTTCTTATAAATATGTCTCTCTTTCTTTTTTAAAATTAGTTTCAGAAGTAGAATTTAGTGATTCATCAGTTGCATATAACACCCAGTGCTAAATACATCAAGTGCCCTCTTTAATGACCATCACCCAGTTATCCCAACCCCCACCCTGCCTCCCCTCCAGCAACCCTCAGTTTGTTTCCTAGAATTCAGCATCTCCAAAAATGGTTATATTTATACATTTCTACAGAAAAACATTGTGCTTATTAAGTTGGCTACCATGTGTGAGGGCCTCTTTGCTTTCCAGAATCACATATAAGATTTTTTCATATGCTTTAATATTTAATGAGAATCTAGAAAATTCTTATAAACAGAAACATATTAGAAACATTTGTACTTTTCATTCCACCGTAGAGCATACATTCTGTTGTGTAACTGCTTGAATGTCAATTTCTTTAAATATTTAGCAATGTTCTCTATTTATAGCATCATAGTATTTGTTGACAGAGGAATTCATTTGGCTTGTTACCATATTGTTTTCCAACTGTCAGCCTTTCACTGTACCAGGATATAGCCACAGTGATATATGACTTTTTACCTTTTAGAAATCAATTAAGAGGGGAGCCTGGGTGGCGCCTCAGTTCAGTGTCCAACTTTTGGTTTCAGCTTAGGCCATGATCTCAGGGTGGTGGGATCAAGCCCAGCATTGGGTTCTGTGCTCAGCCAGGAGTTTCTTTCTTTTTTTTTTTTTTAAAGATTTTATTTATTTACTTGACAGAGAGAGATCACAAGTAGACAGAGAGGCAGGCAGAGAGAGAGAGGGAAGCAGGCTCCCCGCTGAGCAGAGAGCCCGATGCGGGCCTCGATCCCAGGACCCTGAGATCATGACCTGAGCCAAAGGCAGCGGCTTAACCCACTGAGCCACCCAGGCGCCCCAGCCAGGAGTTTCTTGAGGATTCTTCCTCTCCATTTGCCCCTCTCCCAGTTTTGATCTCTCTCTCTTTCTTAGGAAAAAAAAATTAAACATAAGCTTCTAAATTATCATCAAATTTGCTGAAATTTCAAGAAATACTAGATTGAATAATGCATCATTTTTAACATTCCTGAGGGGGAAAAACTGTAAACATTTGTCCTCATATTCCTGGTACTTGCTAAGTGAAAGCTTTGCTCACTGTGATAGCTTTGTATTGTTTTGCACCAATCTCTCAAGGCACAGATACACTTGAGGTGAAGTTCCTAGTTAATGCTAGTAGGTGTGATTCATATTTCACATAGACTTCTTGGTAATGTCAGCATTTGGGGATAGTTTCCTGTCAGGTCTGATTAGATCATCCTTGCTTTTATTTATTTAATTATTTTCCTTCAAGATGTAGATAATAAAAGTCTTGTAGCCAGATTATGGGAGATGCCAGCTTTGCTATTTTCTTGTTGTTGTTCAGTACTTGCATTACAGGTGTTTCTCAGTTTCTTTCTTTCTTTCTTTTTTTTTTTTTTAAAGATTTTATTTATTTATTTATTTGACAGAGTGATAGAGAACACAAGTAGGCAGAGCGGCAGGCAGAGGGAGAGGGAGAAGCTGGCTTTCCACTCATCAGGGAACCTGATTCGGGGCTTGATCCGAGGACCCTGGGATCATGAGTGAAGGCAGCCACTTAACCCACTGAACCACCCAGGTGCTCCATTTTTCAGTTTCTTTATGGGAAGATTTTTAAGTTACTCGTCCACCTTGTGAGGGGGTAGTTTAATTAAAACTTGATAATATCATCTCTCAATCCCCAGAGCACAGCCTGGGGAGCTGCAGTGAGCTGGCAGCAAGGCACCTGGAAGGCTGGCCTGGGGACATGGGGATGACAGGAAAGGAACTGTCGTTTACTGAGCATAGCATTCCCCTCCCGACTGGGAATGTCCCTCATGCAAAATTTAATTATACAAGAATTTACATCTGTATATTTTTTGGCAGCAGCAAAAATTTTGGTTCCAGTAAACACAAATTTTGCAACGCCTATTATAGATACAAAAAGAGGGGGTAAGTCTCGCAAATAGAGATAAAGCAAAGGAAATGCAGTAAAAAGACTTTTTTTTTTTTTTTTTTTTGGAAGCTTTCAAGAAAGACAATGAGGATGAGGAAAAATGGAACCTAATTTTAGAATTGCAGTAATTTTAGAATTGGACTCGGTGTAAGAGGGGCTATTAGGGGCAAGTCCCAGGAGTCCAGGAAGTGTGTGTATGTGTCGGGACTATTAGGGATAGTTAGCAATCTTGGCTTTATTAGATCCAATGCACAGAGATTGGAGGACTAGCCCCAGGGAATAACAAGCCAGCACGCGACTAGTATAGACATTACCTCAGTCAAGCTGAGGACATATTTGAAACAGAAAAGAAGTTATTTCCTGAAGAGTTTCTAGTAAAAAGGAATTTTAAATGCCTATGGATAGTGAAGGCTTTACTGGTGCACATTTAAAATGTGTAAGATGTTAGCATTGTCTTATTTATATCTTATTGTATATTAGTAAATTAAATATTTACTTATAAGGGTTTTATGGATTTCTTAGCAACCTCAATTCTTCTTCCTGCCTCCCTTACCTTCCTGCAATTCAATTACTGCACTCTTTGCCAATTCACCTACGTCGTAGGTTTTCAGGATCTAACCCCTACGTTTTGAAAGACATAGTTTTTGTCAGAAATATCACTAAACACTCTATCCGTACTTTTTAATTTAATCCTCGTATTCATTTGGAGCCTAAACAAATGCGGAACACTGCAGTAAACAGGTACTCTACACATGCATGTTGTGCTATTCAAGGATTATCTCTCAACACGTTACAGAAAAGAAATCTGAGGTCCAGAGAATCTGGAGAGATACTAATTGAACTAGAATATAATCTGTATTTGCTTCCTACTGTGGCTATAACAAGCTGTCACAAATTTAGTGGTTTAAAGCAACACAATGTTTTATTATCTCATAGTTCTGGATGTCAGAAGTCCAGAATGGGGTCTCACTGGGCTAACATCAAGGAGTTAGCTCCCTTCTTTATGGAAGCAATAGTGAATGGTCTGTCACCCTGCCTTTTGCTGCTTCTGAGGCTGTTTGCAGTCCTTAGCTTGTGATCCTTCCCCATCAGCAAAACCACTCCTATCAGTGGAGATTAAGGTGTAGGTGTCTTTGGGGGCCATGATTCTACCCAGCACAGAAACCCAGATTTGTCTGAAGGCAGTTTTAAAGAAATTTCGAGTTAACATTTATTTACCCATTCAATATTATTTTCATTCACATGGCTACTTGCAAGACTATGTTCTAATCTCTGAGGATACAAAGTAGAACAAAATAGTCACAACCTCTGCAGCTCAAATATCTCACTGGTCATTTGTCCACCTCTTCCAAGATATGAACCCATTAAAATTCATTGAGTCTGTTAAATGGACACTGGGAGGAAAGGGGAGGAAAGAAATACAAATTAAGATCTGTGGTCTTGAGGATTGTTCAATCTAGATGAGAAGAGGAAATGTATATGAAAGAAGATAAAGGTAAACAGAGGGAAAAGGTGTAATGAATTTTCCTTGAGAAATAACTCCCTTTGTATTAAAAAACAAAAATGTTGAAAGTGCTTGGAGTAGAGGATACATAGTCTGAGGTTCTTCAAGTCAGAAAGCAAAAAGGCTCAGAGACATAGCAAGTCACTCTGCATGAATGAGAGGAAAGGGCTTACTAGTTTGCTCCTAAAAGGAAAGTGCAAAGATATATAGAGAAAGTGTAATGAATTCACCTCTGATACAGGATGTCTCTGGGTCTGCTATCAGGGATGCGCCTACATCTGGGAAGAGGAAACCCCAGTTACGGAGAGAATGAAACATGAAAAAAAAATGACATCATAAAGGAAAGAAGGAAGACAAAACTTTGAATGTAATCAGTTCCTTCAGAGAAAGTAAAATGTATCCACTAGCAGACATCTGAATGAGTGAAAAATCTATTATTCAGTGTAATTGGTGTTAAAAATAATTTCAGTTATCAGCATTTGCAAAGCCTGGTCTACAGCAATGCATGCCACAATCATGCTACTAGTCTCCTCTTAGCAACCAAGCAGGCTATATCAACTTAAAAGTCCTTATATGGCTAATGGAGAAATTTGATAAAACCCCCAAGGGGAGGGAGTAGAACAGGCAGGATGAAACCTTCCAGCTCTGTAGACTCAATTCACAGTAAGCTCAGCTAAGCCATTTCCTATTAAATGCAGGCATGTTGCCATGTGGGGCTCAGAACTGGCTTCTGACTGCAGACAGGAATGTTTGCTCATTTCTTTCCTTGATGATTTGGGAAATCCCAGATGTTGATGAAGGGCTTGACAACTTACATCCAGGTGGAAAGTAAAAACAGCTTTATCAAACCAGCTGTTGAGAGTACATGACACCACACATCCAGATGTTTGGAAGTATCTGGTATTTGGGGGAAGCTTTAGCCCTCTATCCAGCTATCTGAGAAAGATCTATCTAACAGTGGGCTATCTGTCTACCACAGGAGATATCGCGCCTGACATCTGGCTTGCAGGTAGGTGATGAGCAGTAAAAGAAGGTTTGACTTTTGTCTCTATGGGAGAGGCTCTTGATAACTGACAGTTTTCTGCAGCAAACAGCTGAGGCTCAAGTCTAGGTTTACACACACAAGACCTCTCTGTAGGGAAAGCCTTGCAATCTGATGTTACATCCATGCAAACTGTCCTTATGACTTAGTATGTCCTCAGTTCCAGCAATCTACCCTACTCCAGCCTCTCCCTACTAACTTTTCTCTTTTCTGACCTTTCCCTAGCATCCACTTCCAAGCTTGATTTTATACTATCACATACCATTTACTGATATCTTCCAGGTACTTCCTTAGCACTCCTTGCTATCTGCGGTTTTCATTACTCATAATTTCCACATGGAAATGTCTTGAATTGTGGGTTTCTGACGTTGTATCTGGGAAGACATTGCAAGCTGTGACCTGATCACATTGTTCAACAGGACAGTATTTGGGGGGTAAAGCTTGTCAAATGATAACATTAAGTACAGCCTTAAAGGCATTCCCAACAATTCAGTCTCATAGGTGGTGTGTTTTATTTTGTACCTTGGGCCTAATTGCTCCTATTTAAGGAAGCAGCAATAAAGTAGAAGAGATGTCTTACTGCTGTATCCTCAGTGTAGACATTCAAGCAGTTTTTGTTGTTATTAGCCAACTAATAGAAATTTAAGGGCTTACATATTTTCTCTTTAAAGTAAACATAGACTAATATTAACTTTATTTGCTAATGTAAATTTTCATACCAGGCTAGGCTCAGGAGATACCAGATGTCTTACCTGGGCAAAGGGGTGAGGTATATGAGTGATATTCTCCTAACCCTTTTGCTTACCATTATTTCTTATAGGAGATTTTGCTTCGGTTCATTTGGGATTTTTTACACACAGAGTTCCAATTGCATGTGCAACTTTTATATTAGTCTTAGTTCTTATCAGTAGGTTTTGTTTTGTTTTGGAGATTTTATTTCTTTATTTGAGAGAGAGAGAGACAGAGAAGTTGTAAGAGAAAGAAACAGGGACTCACAAGAAAGAGATCAGAAGTGTCCAGGGGTATGGCAGGTGGGAAGGGCAGAGGGAGAGGGAGAAGAAAATGCCCTGCTTAGAGCACCGGGCTCATGACCTGAGCCAAAAGCAGAGGCTTAACCAATAGCAACCAAGGTGCCCTTCTCATCAGTAGCCTTATCTTTAATTTCTATCTTAGTCTATCTCTCTAAGTTGCTTTAAAAATATTGGAAAATCTTCCCTTTTACTTTTTATCATTTATCACCCTGGTTCTTAAACACTCCTGAGCACTGACTTGTTAAGCTATGAATTCCCAACCCTTGTCTTAGAGTGCCCAGGAACCTGCATTTTATTACAATGCAAGTGATTGTAATAAGGTGGTGTCAGGAAAAACACCATCCTATGGCCTGGCATCTAGCCCTCTCTGGACTATAGCAGGAAGTCAGTACTTACTGTTCACTGTTTTATATATATATATATTTTAAGATTTTATTTTTTATTTGAAAGACAGAAATTACAAGTAGGCAGAGAGGCAGGCGGGGGCGGGGTGGCGGGGGAGCAGACTCCCCGTTGAGCGGAGAGCCAGATGAGGGGCTCAATCCCAGGACCTTGGAGACCATGTCCTGAGCGGAAGGCAGAAACTTAACCCACTGAGCCACCCAGGTGCCCCTGTTTTATCTTTTTTTTTCACCAATTAAAAGTTAATTCTCAAGCAAGATTAAATCAGGACACTCCTACAAACATAAATATGGATATGTATTAAAGGTTTTAATTTAATTCCTTAATGAGGAAACCCATGAAGGGTTATGAATTCAAGGGAGAATTCCCCCCCAAAGACATATTTATTGATCAAGAATATGGAAATGGGCAAATGGAGGTAAACTGGCCTTTACCCCAGAGGAGAGGGGAAGTTGATTAAACCTCCACAGGACACAATTTACATGTCTATAGACAAGAATTACATGCATTATTATTAGTTTACAGAGCTGTAAAAGGCTCAAAGACAAAAAAAGACCAGAGCATATAATCTAGAAGGGTGTGATTTTAAACAATGTGCAGTTTTCCACTGAAGTACAGCATTTTCCTACTCTTGTTGGAGAGGAATCTAAGTAGAAAGAACAACTTGACTGGAAATACAGAGGGCAGAGAAATCAGAATATGAAGGAAAGGCAAACAGTTTCATGGGGTTAGGACTCAGGGGAAGGAGGTCAGTGGTGCAGCAAGGCGGTGGTACAGAAGAGGAAAGGGCGGTGGAAATGCATGGGTAAGAAGACAGGTTAATCATGCAAGGAAAATGCAGTGTATGGTCCTGAACCACCTAGGATGGGGCAGCTTCATGCTTTTGATAACTTTGACTCAGAGAAATCTCTACTTCCCCAGTAATACTATTCATATGGGTCCTGGTCACCAGAGGGTTGTGACCTTCCTTTTTTGAAAGTCTGAGGTTTCAGTTATCTCTGTTTAGAAACCTCACTCAGAGGAAAGAGGTGGTAGCCAGAGATTAGTTTTTGAGGGGCACAGTGTAGGTCATCAAGTCCCCATTTGACATTTCAATCATATTCTTGCTTTTAAGGTCCTGGGGTGTATCTGTATCCTAATATAGCTTAAGAATTATAAAGTCACCTCATGTCTCCTCTGTGGGCACAGGATATTGCAGAAATAAAGCTGATGGAAATAGTCACATGATTTAACCAAATGGCATCATCAGCCTCTTCAATCTGCCACATCGCTAATGTCATGTAGCTTGGAAGGACAGCTGCCAAGTAAGAAGAGGCTAGACATTCCATGAAACAGGTGCCTTCTTTTTCCAGGACCAGAGTGAGAGCCTAAGATACTTTCCGTACTGTCAGAAAGCACGTCATTAGAAAACATGCTTGAATTCCTTAACAAGGACATTTGGGTTCAGTTCCCAAATCCATTTTTAGTTTAGATTCATCATCAGAAATTGTGACAATATTTGGAAAGACCCTAAAGGGAGTGGTAAAAAAAATCAAAAGAAAAACATCTCATTAGAGGGAACAAGTTATTTTTGTGTAATGAAAATTCGACCAGTTCAAACATTTAGTGGATACTCATTTCAGTTAAGATAAAATCTAAAGTCTTTGACACCATTTATGAAAGCCCTCTGTGCATGCTATGTTGTCACCTATTGCAACTCTCCATTATTCTCTTCACTTACCATTGTGCCCACCATGCACCCTACCCCCAACATACATTGAGTCCCCTGTTTGATACACGAGCCCTGCCCCTTTATGGCCCTTACTGAGTCCTACTTACCTTCATCTGAGATACACCATTCTCACCAGAAAGCATTCTCTGCCTCCTCCACTCTGGGCTAGGTGCCATTCTGTGTTCTTGTATCACTTTGTATTTCTTTAATCAAAGTATTTATCACCCCATTTGATATGTGCCTCTCTCATCCAGTTGTAAGCATGGAGCATTGAGATTTGTAGCTATTTTATTCAACATACTTTCCATTCTGCCAAAGAACCTGCAATATCACAGGAACTCAGAATATTTGTGGAATAATCATTTGAGTAAGAGACAAAATAGTCAGATGAATGAATGAATTACTGAGTGATTTAATGAATTAAATGAATGAATAAATATACAGGGAACTGGATAGTTTTCTTAAGGTAAATAGTGAAAAAGAACAAATAATTACCTGAAGTCTGGGAAAAATTATCTTATAAAAGAGTCCGTAAGTTTTTGCTCCAGATGGCATAGATAATGCCCAAAGCTAAAAGATGCTTGGAGTTTAAACTCAAAGAGTTTTTCTTTCTTTCTTTCTTTCTTTCCTTCCTTCCTTCCTTCCTTCCTTCCTTCCTTCCTTCCTTTCTTTCTTTCTTTGTTTCTTTCTTTATTTATTTATTTCCTACTTCCTTCCTTCCTTCTTTTTTTCTCTCTCTTTCTCTCTCTCCTTCCTTCCTTCCTGCCTGCCTAGAGAGAGAGACTACAGGGTGAGGGGCAGAGGGAGAGGAAGAGAGAGAATCTCAAGCAAACTTGAGTGGGGGCTCATCATGGAGTCTGACATGGGGCTTGATCTCAGAACCCTCAAATCATGACCTGAGTTAAAATCAAGTAACAGACACTTAACTAACTGAGTCACCCAGGTGCCCCAACTCAAAGAATTGTTCTAAAAACAGAAGCCTAACTATGGAGCAAATCACCTTACAGGGAGAGAAACCTGAAGAAGAAGGGATGCTGAGTGGCTAGGATGTTGTATGGAGATTGTTGTACGGGAATTGAGGGTGGGTGGTATATGCTATATAGAGGAAACAAGAGGAGATAGCTTATTTCTCTACCATTCATTTATTCAGGAAACATTTACTGAGCGCCATGTTCCAGGTGCTATGGCAGACACTGGAAATCTAAAGTTTGGTAAGTTGTAATCTCCAGGCTCCTGATTCCAAAGCACACACTCTAGTGGAAAAGAAAGACACTTAGCCAGGGATGTGCAGAACTGCCTTGACATAGGTTTGTATAAAGAGGGGCAATCCTAACACACCTGGTGGGGTAAAGGAAGCAGGAAGATAGCAGGGTGGCATCCTCCAAGAGGGGCCAACTGAACTAATCTTGCAAATGTAATAAGGCTGAACAGGACATACCGGTAGAGCCAGTGAGGGTACAGGGAGGAAGGAGGTGAGAAGGGGAGAGCATTTCGGATGGAGATGCAAGCTTGTAAAAACAGTTTAGTCTCACTAGAATGCAAAGGTCAAGGCCAGAAAGGCTGCAACATCATTTACATTCTCAATTCCCAGAAAAGCTGATGCGAGTCAAAGACAGGAGCTCCAAGACATAGAGAGCTGACTTGCTTTTTCAGGGTCTGGGTCTGCAGGGTTCAGTGTGTGAAAACCTTAGGGAAAAGTTCACATTCAGAATGGTTCCCCTGGAGCCACCATGAGCTTTATGGCTTCAGCCCCATACCCCTACCCTGGGGCCAAGTGACTGAAGATGAGACTTCTAGTGCTTCTTATGAAAAGAAGTCTTTTTGGACGAAGGCCAAGATGGACGCCACAACCTGGCAGAAGGGTGAATGCCTGTAGATCAAAGCTGCTTCTTGATGTCACAGTCTGATGAGAGGTAGTGGAACAGTGAAGGGCAGTCTTCATGGTGAGCCTGATAGGAAAGAATCTTAACAAATTATTAAAACAGCAACTCTTTCAAAGTGAGATCTGAAAGAAGCTAATGCTGTACCAGCATGAGTGACAGGTCCAGATGTAAGTGCTTTCCACACACCAGCCCCCTGTGAGGTAAATACCACCATCCCTATTCTACGGACAAGGAAGCTGAAGCCTACCTAGGGCATGCAGCTGGTGCATGGCAAGAAGCTATTATTCAGATCCAGGCAGTTTTGCTTGAGAGTGTGGCTTCCTGAGGGGGAGCAATGAAATATCACAGAAAAAGTTGTCACCTTAGACACAATGAGCAAACTGGATTGGGACTACAGAGGAGACTCATTCTCAACAAACTTGAGGAAACCAGGCTTTCCTTATGCCACTTCGTCTCTCATACCCCATGATGCTACCTCCACAGCCTTCTGGCAGATGCTGGAGTATGCCAGGCTCTTTATTGCTTCACTGCCATAGTTCTTGTTCTCTCTGCTTGGAATATTGTTCCTGAGCAATATGTGGCTCCTTCTCATCTTTCGAATGTTGGATGAAATGTCACCTTCTCAGATAGGACATCCCTTCTCTCCTGGTGGGAGTGATTTCTCACGCTTGACTCCCTGCCATGTCACCATTTTTATTCCTTTTGCTAGCATATTTTGTTCTCTATATTTACTTCTTATTTTTTTTAAAGATTTTATCTATTTATTTGACAGAGATTACAAGTAGACAGAGAAGCAGGCAGAGAGAGAGGAAGGGAAGCAGGCTCCCTGTTGAGCAGAGAGCCTGATGTGGGGCTCGATCCCAGGGCCCTGAGACCATAACCTGAGCTGAAGGCAGAGGCTTTAACCCACTGAGCCACCCAGGCACCCGCCTTTATTTACTTTTTAATGTAACAGTTTGTTACGGACTGTATGTTTGTGCCCTCCCCTCCTGATTCCTATAGTGAAACCCTAACCTCCAATGTAATGAAATTTAGACGTGGGGCTTTGTGGAGATAGTTAGGCTTAAATAAGGTCATGAGGGTGAGAACCCTATGATGGGACTAGTGTCCTACCAAGAGGAGAAGAGATTAGAGCTGACTCTTTCTCTTTTTCTCCACCATGTGTGAACATAGAGAAAAGGCAGCTGACTGAAAGGCAGGAAGAGGACCTTTTCCAGGAACTGAACTGCCACCACCTTGATCTTGGACTTTCCTGCCTCCAGAACCAGGAGAATTAAAGTTCTATTGGTTGAGCCACCCGCTCCCAGTATTTTGTTATGACAGCCTTAGATAACTAATACACGATTTATCTGTACACTATTTGCTCCTCTATATTATAAACCCCCCAAAGGAGGGACCAAGAATTCTTTTTTCTTTTTTAAGATTTTATTTATTTATTTGATAGATAGAGATTACAAGTAGTCAGAGAGGCAGGGCAGGGAGAGAGGAGGAAGCAGGCTCACTGAGGAGCAGAGAGCCTGATGCAGGGCTCGATCCCAGGACCCTGAGACCATGACCTGAGCTAAAGGCAGAGGCTTTAACCCACTGAGCCACCCAGGTGCCCCGAAAGTTTAAATTTTAAAATATCTGTTAAATCAGGGAGAAAAGATTAAATAATCTCTCTGGCACTTCCAACATCTCTTCCCCAAGTTTTCAAATATAATGTCATCCACTCCCAGACCTTCTCAGCTTCATCATATCTTACCTTCACTGCACTTCAGCCACTGTTATCCTGGCTTAACACTTGTCCTTGTCAGCATCCAGAATTTTGTTAGAATTCTTAAATAGTAGCATCATAGTTATTTGATTCTGCTTCCAAAAACTATAGGTCTCTGAAACCTGACTCATTCAACTCTTGTCTTCTGTCCCCTTAGAAATTACAGAGTCTGTAAGTCCTCCTTATAAGTCAGAGTTCTTCAAATCTCAGATTTGAACTTTCAATCTAAATTTGGATCCATGATTAATTTTCTAAATCAATCATAGTTAGTTAACCATGGCCCATGGAACAAATGTGGCCTGTACCTCTCCTTAAAAATAAAATTTTATTGGTACACAGACAAGCTCATCTTTTTACATCTAGGATGGCCCTCGTGCTATAACACAGAGTTGAGGAATTGCAGAAGAGTCTGTATGACCCAAGAAGCCTAAAATATTCACTATCTACCCTTTACAGAAAAAAAAAAAAAAATTACCAACCTTCGATCTAAATCAGTGACCCCTAACGGGAACAATAAAAGATGATCCTTTGTATTAAAGAAAATTTTAGAAATTCTATTTCTAGTTATTGCTACCTAAAAGGAAAAGAAAGAAATGAATTGAGTTTTGTTTACATCTAATGACACATAGGCACTGATGTTCTCAGTTCATCTGGGAGATAGTCATCAGCCATAAAAAATAGAGAAGATTCTCTGAGGAAGAAGAAAATGCCCGCAGTTTGAAGAGGTTTCCAGAGGCATCCTGATTCAATCAGTCATTCTCAGCATACTGAAGTGTTATATAGTTTACACATGCCTGGTTAGGCTGATTTAGATGACATATTATCTAGCAATACTTTAATTAAACATCAAAACAGAGAAGTATCTTTCAAACATTCCTGCAGAGATTGAAGATTATACTAATGATGCAAAGAACAGGCAAATAAGAACTTGGAAGGGCACAAGCGCTTCATCAGCCGTATTTTAAGGTATATAAAAAAATAATGGTATAATCATATATGATGTGAAGTCAATGAAAAAGAGCTCTAAATTATCAGGAAGACTATTTGATATGTGAAACTGTATCTACTATCATTAATGTTGAAATTTGACCTACATGTTTTTTGTGTCTTCAGCAAGGATAGCATGAAGCCCTTATTACTATAAACAAACCATTACTATAAGCATTTAAACTTCAGTATTCACAACCTGAAAATTACCAGGGCTGATTTTTAAGTCATTCAATATTTGATCAAATATTTTACAAATTTTACTTCACTTTGAGATATTTAGCAGTATTTTTTAACTTTCTCAATAACACATGACAGGTGTGAAACATTTTTTTCTCCTTGTCATAATAAAAGTGAGGTAAAATAAAGAGGAAAAACAATATGATGATAAGCTAAAATACATTTATTATTCACTGAATACTTTTAAAGAATTCCTATAAATAATTCTGTAGGGGGTTGTGATGTCTGCGTTGTGTGAAAGTACAGATGTTTCTGAAAGTCTCAGCTAATGATTTTTTTTCTAGATTCTGTTTCAGAAGTGAAACAAAATAAATAACTTTCTAGAGACCACTAAAATAATGAGTTGGACAAAAGACATATTCTGTAAAGAAAATTACTTCTATAACCATAACAATTGCCATAATCATATCTCCTAATATTTTCTTGTAGAACTGGGTTCAGTCCAAACACAGTTGGAATAGGTAAAACTGAAACAACCAAAACAACTACAAATCAAAACGATTCTTGGGAATATTTCCAGAATTTGGCTATAAAGCATTTCCTACCCAACTCATATGCAAAGGAATAAACCTGCTCCTCTCCCGGTAAAGAAGCTAGAGGTGTTCAAAGGAAGACAAATGTCCTTAAAGATGAAAGATGATGATCGTCATGTGAATGGCAATGATGACAGAAGACCTTCAACATGCAAGTTACCCCAAATACATTTTGCAAATGTCTTAATACACTGATGTTGCGTTTGGGATAAAGATTTTATACTGATTCTGATCACAATGTCACCAAATTTAGCAGACTTCTCTTCAAAAAGGTCTGATAATAAGGTGGAATACTTGGTAGGATTTTTAAGTTTTCCCCCAAGGATCCAACATTCCTAAAATCTGGTTTAATACTGCAGTACTGAGTGTTTTAATTCATCATATACTTAATCACAAAACTTTTTAAACTTTTTCAGTCTCTCTCTCTTTCTGTCTCACTCTCTCCCCTTCTTCTTTCAAACATTCAAAAAGAAATATAGAAAGTAGTTCAATAAGCTCCTGTGATACTACTTGCATCAGTTACCTACAACCACCATCAATTCATAGCCACTCCTGTTTCCTTTGTATTCACATGTATGTGTTCATCCTAACATTAATTTATTTGAAGCAAATATCAGACATCTTAATATTTCACTCATAAATATTTCAGTGTATATTTTAAAAGATAGAGGGAACTTTAAAAAAATATATATATATATATAACCATCATACCATTATCGCACATAAAAAATAAGTCCCCATAGGTCTCTTACTTATGTATATTGTTTAAACAATAAGATTATGAACCACCAAAATCGGTATTCATATTATTACCAAAACCCCCCAAAATAATTGTATCTTGAATGTCGAACTCTTTTGCTTTGCAATAGCATTCACAATAATGTAAAATATCTCTTTCGGCAGAATGCATTTCCAAATACTTTACTTCTATTCCATTAACTAGATAAAAGAATCAGATAATTATTGGAAATATTTTAATGGATTTTCTGTCTTGTGATGAAACCAATATAAAGCTGACATCACTTACTAGATTACTAGTTCTTCCTATGCTGTTAATGAAACCACTACATATATAGCAATGATTTCTGCTTTCATATGTGCACAAGAAAAACATGAAATTTAAGATAAGTGATATTAGCACAGAAAATAAAACCATTTGTCCTAAGTGAAAAGTCATGCTTTTTGTAATGAAATATAAACATAACTTATACAAACAGACTTCAGATAATAACTTCTGTCTTTCAAAGTAGATGCTGACATTTTTTCAACAGATCTGAATGTCGGTTTTCACATGTTCTGTGATATCAGCACTATCGCTCTAATGGAAAGTAGGTATCAACCAACATGTTGTATGGTATGTGTTTATCAGCATCTCCCTGGAGAAATGTAAACTTGATCTTCAAGTTTTCAGTAGCACATTTTTTTAAAACTCATTGCTGTCAAAAGTTTTTATGATCTCCCTGATATGAGGAAGTGGTGATGCAACATGGGGGCTTAAGTGGGTAGGAGAAGAATCAATGAAACAAGATGGGATTGGGAGGGAGACAAACCATAAGTGACTCTTAATCTCACAAAACAAACTGAGGGTTGCTGGGGGGAGGGGGTTTGGGAGAAGGGGGTGGGATTATGGACATTGGGGAGGGTATGTGTTTTGGTGAGTGCTGTGAAGTGTGTAAACCTGGTGATTCACAGACCTGTACCCCTGGGGATAAAAATATATGTTTATAAAAAATAAAAAATTTAAAAAAAAAGGATAAAAAAAAGTTTTTATTGAAAAATTTTAAAAGTGAGCAAACAACAAAATTTATAAATTGTAGATTTAGATCCTGTAATAAATGGCAAAATCACTGTAGCAAAACATTTAGGCTACTCTTTTCCTTGGCCCCTTTCTCTCTCAATTTCAAATGCACCGCACCTGTAATTCCCCATGTTTCCCACTGAACCTTTAGATGAGATCTTGCAAACTCACAGATACTGACAGAATCTGGCACTACTGGTCGTGCAATGGGAGACCAGTAGTGTCAGTGGCACTGAATATTCTCTTTCCACAAGAGGAAACTAGAAGCAATCTTCTGTCACTGGCCAATGCTGTCCAGCACAATTTATTTCACCAGTAAGTTCTCTGATTGTACCTTGGTAAGGTGTTGGACATGTTGAGTCTGGAAAAAGTCACCAAAAGGTAGGGTTCTGTTCCCTGCCTGTGTATACCTCACACATGTTCATGTGAGACCATGGTGGAGGTGGAAAAGAAAAGTAGATGACTACCAAATTTAACCAGACTCATTTCAGTGGAGATGCATATTAATAATGATACTTGAACTCAGAAAAGGAGAGCTGTGGGATGAATGCTAAACCAGACAGAGCACAATAACAATAAGCTTAAATGGGATTGTGTTAGGAAAACTAGGATATATGTTCACATACTCTTCAAATTTCCATGAATAGAAATGCAGAGATATCTCAAACCAACTTGTTTGGGTCTTGGATAGAGGAAGCTGAATGTAAAAACTATTTATTATAATGAAATTTTGAAACTTCCTTGAACAATTTTACCCAAGAATGGTTGATTTCAACTCAATGTTAGGTACTAAGAACAAAACATTTTGAATATATTACTTCTTACATGTTAAGAATGACTGATAGATAATAGTCCTCCTAGACTCAACTTTCCTCTAGAACTTCAGTTCATTTTTTTTTCTATTGTTGTAACTTCAGGAGAAGTTAGAAGTCTTAAGTCAGTCCCTGAAACCATTTTACTTCAGGAAAGACCTATGTTTTCCAAAATGAAACAACTGCATCAAACCCCAAAATATCTGCATCTTCTGTGCTAGCAGCAATTAAAAGAAACAGTTCTTCTGTTTTCAGCTCTTCTATTTGTCAGACTCAGTCTTGCTGGCATCTGTATTCTCTTTGAGATTATTCCATCAATTCTTTGTAGCCTATGGAGTTGTCCCTCTGGGAGATGCTTCTCCATTTAGTTGACATGAGGGCATGACATCCTCATTTCTTGCTTTTGCACCCAGCTCCCTCTTCTTGATTCTCCCTGTTGTGTCATGGAGATTAACCCAGGATGAAAGTGAAACATCCAGAGAACTTCAAGCATAAGGGCTTCAGCTCATATGAACCAAGTAATACACCTAACATGTTGCTGCCATGAACAGGAGTAATCCTTCTACCAGAGAGAAGCCACCAACCAGTTTATGCGGCAGATCATTATCTGGTGACAGCTTTAGATCACACCAGGAAATTACTCAGTCAACAGAAGTAATGAAAAGAGGTGAAATAACATTTTGGACCCACTCACTAATATTTAGCTCTGCATCACCTCATTTCATCCTCAAAATTTGCAGGAAAACTGAATATTATTAGCCAAAGTTCATAGATGATGAAACTCATCCTTGGCACCCATAGTGTGAGAAGAACAGGGATTCGATTAGAGAAGATCCTTAGAAAATCACCTATATTATGGGGTAAGGACTCATTAACTTCCATGTGTGGAAATTATTCCTTCTCATGGAAAACAGCTACATCGTGACCATCTTGAATTTTACCTGAACTTTGTGCTCCTGGAACTTTGTCCCACAACCCCAAAACATGAGAAGTGAGAAGGTTTTTAATCATTGCTCTAAAAACCTTCTCACTTCTCATGTTTTGGGGTTGTGGGAAATGGCTTACTGCAAAGAATCACTCCTCCACAGATGAGTTACATGAGGTTCACAAATGTCCTCATTGTTTGCCTATGACAAGACCAGACATACAATTTCCACTTCACATTTGTTGGGTCAGCAGCTCCGGGAGTGCAGGAGGAACAATAGAAATGGCCGCCAGGGCTCGCCGTCTTCCAGCTTCCTCCCCCATTTTCCTTAACCCTTGATTCTCCCGCCAAAAGGATGTATGCCCAGTCACATCTCCATAGGTAGCCAGATACCTATATAGGAAACAGAAGTATCAGGATCCCACCCCATACCCTCCAATCACCAAATACCCTACCATATATGGATGTGAGCCCATGCCCTACCTTGGCCCGATAAAAGACCCCACCCACTCCCTCCCAGTGGGACTTTTCCCACTCCCCTTTCCAGAGTCGAGGAACCTTGCCTGAGGGTGCCCACCTCCTCCCAGCATGACTTTCCTGACTCCCCTTCTCCCAAGCCCTGAAACTTTGCTGGAGAGTACCTTTAATAAATCTTGCCTTGCGCCCACCTTGCCTGGTGTCATGTTTATCTCACCTATAAGACCTTACACCATTCAGTCCTTTGCAAATGATTAAAATATTTGTGCCCACACAACAGTTGAAACAAAATGCCCTTTAACCTGACAATAATGAAGTTTTGGTCCCCTTAGGCTCCAGAAATTTGATGCATTCTCAGTCTGCGGCAGCAGACAGCCCCTCCTCCATGGCTTCTTCTAGGAACAGTCTTACCTCAGAGAAAAATGTTCTGTGATCTACTCTCCAGTCAGACAATCTCCACCTGTCCATCTTACTTCCACATGGGGTTCTTTCTGGTCTTGTTCCCTACTCCATATGAAGGAAAAAGTCCTTTTTTGCCCAAAGGAGTGAAGTGCCTGAAGATCTACTGTTACATTTTGCAATAGTCCTTTTCTCCCTCTTGTGATAATCCTTTCAAATAAAAGTCTTTACATACCTAAGTCTGAATTTGTTTTTGTTTTAAATAGATTTATTTTTTAGAAAATGTTTAGGATCACAGCAATATTTAACATAAAGTACGAAGTTCTCATGTGTCCCTGTCCCTGTACATGCACAGCCTCCCCATTATCAACATCCCCCACCTGCGTGGCACATTTGTTATCATCAGAGAATCTACACAGACACATCATTATTATCTGAACTCCACGGTTTACATCAGGGCTCACCCTTGGTATTGTACATTTTATGGGTTTTGACAAATGCGTAATGACATATATCCATCACAGTAGTATCATCCAGAGTAGTTTCACTATCCTAAAAATCCTCTGGGCTCTACCTATTCATTCCCTGCTCCTCCCTATCTCCTGGAAACCACTGATTACTTTACTGTCTACATAGTTTTGCTTTTTCTTCCAGAACATCATATTGTTGGAATCATATAGTATGCAGCCATTTCAGATGGGTTTCTTTCACTTAGTAATATACTGGGTTTGTTTTATTTTTAATTTGGCAATTGGTAATTGAGAATGCTGATCCTGAATCACATATTCTAAGACACTGACTTTATATTCCAAAAAGATACACTATGTATCTTACAACAAAGAAAGGGAACAAACAGCATTTTCAAAGGTCCTATGAAACCTCTCTTTAGATAGAAATTGTGCTTACCTGCTGTTTAATGCTTTTGTAAGAGATTGGAGAAGGAGCTCCCCCTTTGTGTGTCAAATGAAAGAAGATCGTTCTGATTGGAAGTTGCTTCATGGCCAGCATTTCTGCCCCAGGAGAGGTAATAAAAGGGATGATTGGATGCAGTCACCAGGTCCTGCACAACGTCCTTGGCTATGGGCAGTGGTAGGTTCCTTGTGGGGCTAATGAGGCATATGTTTCAGGGCCTCTCATATTGTATTCACAATTTTGCATTCTTTATCTTAAAAGGGTTCTGCAAAAGTATAAGCCTTATACCCCCCTAAAACCTGGGTCCACCCCGACTAGAGGTTATGTGAAATACCCCTTTGCTTGTCTCTTCATCCTAGTGAGATCTGCCAGCTTGTGGTCTAGGACTTCTCAGACAACCAAAATAAGCCTGTGTCAGCACTGAAAATAGGGCAGCTATGAACGTTGTGCAGTACCATCTTTACAACAGGGAATAAAGAAACAGAATAAAACACAAGGGGGGTCCTCAATCTTCCATCTCATCACATTTAGAAGCATCAAAGAAACACCCTACCCCAGGAAATACTCAGTTCTATTTCATGTAGCTCCAAAATTGATTCCAGCCTAGGGTCTATCTACTAAGGTAACCGTGCTAGTCTTAAAATAATTACAGCCATAGACAAGTCAGTCAGATTAAGAAGAGACCTGTTACTGTGCCTCATATAGATCCAAAATACAGTTAAATTTCAGAATACAATCTGGTGGACAGAATGGCTTTGGATTCTGATGTGTAACCAAATTACCAGCATTATTCTGAGAAAAATAACAAAGAGTCAACACAGTTTGCAAAGCATGTTTCCACAGAGAGGCCCATCCTCCAACCCACCCATCCCTGGGATGCTCTTCCTGCCCTTTCAGGAATTCCTCTGGTACCTGTAATCCAAGGATCTACTTGGGCAAGCCTGCTAGTAGTAGTTAACATTTATTGATACTGATAATGCTCCAGACACTATGATTGATGCTTTTCATATATTAACTCATTTAATCTGTTGAGGTTTCAGGGAGCGTGCAATAAATACACCCTTGTCTCCCAGTTCAGAACCAAATGAGAAATAAAACTCAAGAAAAAAACAGAAGGAGCCTTATATTTTTTTCTGTTTGTTTGTTTTAATGTCAGTTTATTACCTATAAGGATGATTTGAGGAAATGGCTTTAGCCCTCCAGCCATGGTGGGATCCCTCACTACTTCACCCCTAGACTCACTCGACTTATTCCTGCCAACACTGGCTCATCTGGTCTATTGAGCCCTTCCCACAGTGGTTACACCTGGGCATCCCATATCCTAAGTGTGGCTTAGGAGAAGGACAGTGTTGGGGGAAAAGTTGTCTAATTTATTCTTCCATATTTATTCAATCAGAGAAGCCATGCCTTATTGAGAGTGAAAGCATGGAGGGTTAGACGGAAGCCAGGAGAAAAACTTTAACAGAACTCCCTCTATGGAAATGAGGAGGCTACAAGAATAGAAACTCCTCTTATCATAATCCTTCAAATAAAACCAAGAGGTAAAAAATATTAAGTGCTCCATTTTTAACACTAAAAAACAGGCTAATTGAGAATTTAAGTCCCGGTCCAAGGATGGTTTTTGCAAATGGAAGAGGCACGCAGGCCCATTGGACCCCAGAGATCAGGTTCTTATGCTCACTAGATGGTATATCAGGAGCACATTCAAAATGTGCAGAATGCTCCCAACCCTACTGACTTATTTCACTCTGCTGACCATCCCTGATGAAGGACTGTTACATCACCCACTGTTATATCTCTGTTCTATCATCCACCTATGGCCGGGAGTTTTAGCTCCACCCTCGCTGTGTGTTAGCAAGCTATTCCTAGTTCTTGATTTCTCTACTTGAAAATTTCGAGAGGCAATGTTTACCTGGGTGGATTATTGTAAAAATCAAACAAGACAATGAGTATTAACCCCTTAGCACATAACAGTGCCCACTTGAAAGGAATATTAATGATCTTCCCTTTTCCTACTATTTTATAGGCAGACAGATGCCATTGTTCCCTTTTACAGATGAGTAAACTGAGCCTGGGAAAGATTGAGTAATGTACTCATAGTACTTACATCTGGGCCCATAAGTTAGAATTTTTGATGTATATCCTGTTTTTATTTTTTATTTTTTTGTTCAATCAAATAAATGCTAGGATGTATCCACAAGTATGGAACTAGATTTAAATGTTGAAAGACCTAAGAAAAATAAGGATTGCCTGTTTTTGAGGAAAGTCAGTTAAAAGAGCCAAACCAAAAAGCTCATTTGGATCCTAGAAGTTCTCCTTGCCAAAACCACAATAGCAGGAATGTTAGAAGTGGCTGAGGCCTGGGAGCCTCTCTTGACCAAAACCCCATGTTCGCAAATGAGACCCAGAAGCTCCAACAGAGAGGAGAAGGGCCTCGCCCTGGATTTGGCAGGGATAAAGTTAGAATTAAAATTCAGTATCACCTGGCATTTTCCCAGACTTCTGGGAGGCCTTTTCCTCCTTTAGGTACATTGTTGTTTTTTTAGGATTCCCTTTTCTCATTCATGGGGCTATGTGGTACCCCTATAGAATGGCCCATTGCATGAAACTATGTCTTCCTTTTACCTCTGGTTTCTCTGATTCAGTCCAAGGTGCTTCAAGTCCTTCCTGCCTCCCTCCACCTTTCCCACACTGTGCCTCTGTCTTCAAATAGAGGGAGTTCATCAACAATAGATCAGCACAAACACTTTTTCTTCAAAACTCAACTTTGAGGCTGAAATCTTTCCCTCTACCAGGGTCCCCTCCCCTCCTCTGTAGTCAGAGATATCTTTATGGATTCTAATGATTTCTGAGATGGTAATAATAATAATGAGACAATAATTTTATGCTAATTCTGCTGCAAAAACAGACCAGATGTCTCTACTGCAGTAAATGCTTCTTAATACTCTGTTTAGCTCTGTGTTCCTATCATTGTCAAAAACATTCATCGCAAAACTGTCCCCATGGACCATTCTGTCATGATCAAACAGTATTTAAAGAAAGTAGATTAATCAGAAACCTGCAGTTAGAGGCTTCTCTGGGCAGTACACATTGATAGTTCATTAGGAGAGGAAGAAAAAAATCTGTCAGGAAACTGTAAGATGTCATCTCTCTGGAGAAAGAACTTTTTTTTTTAACTCATTTTCTTATAACCTAATTTCCTGGAAATGTGTAGGATCAATTCAAGTACTTTGGGGGAGACAGTAGTCACTATTAGATATTTGAAGAAGAGACACAAAGAAAAGGAAATGTGACTTACAGCCCAGTTTACTTGCCTTAGTGGAAAGTAACATAGATTTTGGAGTAAAATAAACCTGGAGGTAACTTCCGAGTCAAAAACTGTGTAAACCTAGGCAAATCTCAATTTAATTATCCCTAAAATATTCATTAATAGTTTATGTCCTCTGAACCACTGAGAAATGACGTAACATATACATATGTATCTAGCATACAAAAAGCCCTGCACATAGTAGGCCCTGAAATAATTTTAGTTTCTCTTCTCTTGGAAGGTCCCAATTTAAATGTGGGTTGAAGGTGCTGCTACCATGAGTCTACCATGTAACTATCATTTCCCAGTTATCCTTTAATAAAGCTTAGAGGGGATCTTAGGTATAGGGAAGTATTCCTTTGTTGTTTAAATCTATCTATCTATCTATCTTTCTTTCTTTTTAAAAGAAATTTATTTATTTGAGAAAGAGTGAAGGTAGGAGACAGACAGAGCACAGAGAAGGAAATGGAGAGGGAGATTGAGAGGGAGAAGGAAACTTTCTTCTGAGCAGGGAGCTCAATGTAGAGCTTGATTCCAGGACTCTGAGATCATGTCCTGAGCTGAAGGCAGACACTTAACTGACTGAGCCACCTAGGTACCCCGAAGTGCAAATTTTTCATTTCTGCTCTGAATTACTGTCTGTGGGTCTTTGGCTCACTTTGTACAGTTGTTGTTGTTGTTGTTATTGTTGTTGTTTCCCCAAGTTTTTAAAAACTATTAGGATGCTTGGTTCCTACAGAATCTTTAGAAAGTAATACTTTTACTAGGCTCATTTTTTCTTTCTTTCTTTCTTTCTTTTTTTTTTTAATGAGGAAGCTGTAGTATAAAAGGAGTGTGACCAAAGTCACGAAGTTCGTAAGTGGTGTAGTCAGAATTTGAACTCAGGAAGGAAACTTTGCTCTTAAACATCTCATTGCTTTAATTAGAATTCTACTACAAGAAAACTTAATAGTTTTTTCCACCCATGAATTTTCATCTACTTCACTCCTATAATTTTGCTATCTACCTACCATATGTCCACATATTCAAATAATTTTCCATTTATCTGTTTATAGAAATCATTTCTATTTTTTCTTTTTTAACACATATTTTTATTTTTGTAACAACCTCCATTCAGGAAACTTTAAGCTGATTCTATGACTAGCAACTATTTTGAGTAGGTGGGATTAAGCCTGTAGACTCTGACCTCTGGCCATTCTACCTATAAGCTGTGTGTTCTTAGAAAGCTTTCCAAACTTGCTGTCTTTCATTTTCCTCATCTTGAAAGGAAGGATAATGCTACCATCTATATCAACAGAAGATTTTAAAAATTAATGACTTAAAGTATTTAGGATTGTGTGAGGCATGTGGTCATTGTCAGTGAAAAGCTTTTATTATTAGGTCTATCTATGCCATCATCTCTCATTTATTTTACCGCCTTTCTTTTATACAGAAATAGTCAGCTTACTAAATAAAAGTCAGCTTTTATACAGAAATAGAAACTTACTAATATTAGCTTACTAATAGTCAAACTTACTAAATAGTCAGTTTTTACATATGTTGACTTTCAACTTTTAAGTAAAAATGTAAGGTAAATATACATGTTTTTCAGAACAATTTATCAAAATATACTATGGGTTGAATTTTGTCCCCCAAAATTGAAATGTTAGTGTCCTAAGCCCCCTACATAAGAACGGAACTTTATTTGGATATAGGGTCCTTGTAGAAGTAATCAAGTTAAAATGAAATCATTTTGGTGAGACCTAATCCATATCACTGGTATCCTTATAAAAAGGGAAAACTTGAAGTATATGTGCATAGAAGATAGACAAGGAGAGGAAACACAAGATGGCCATTTATAAGTCAAAAAGAAAGGCCTGAAACAAGTCCTTCCTGAAGAGCCCACAGAAGAAATTAACACTGCTAACATCAAAAAGATGGCCAATTAGGATGTTCTCAGCCCATATTCCCCCACAGAAACAGATATTTGAGCATACCATAAACAAAACTGCCTTATCAGGAGCTTTGGGATCTAGGTGGATAACCTAGAAGAAATTGATTAATTTCTAGTAACATATAACCTGTCAAGATTGAATCATGAAGAAGTAGAAAATCTTGAAAGACCAATAATGAGTAAGGAGATTGAATCACTAATTAAAAACCTCTTAATAAAGCAACGACCAAGACTATACGGTTTCACTGCTAAATCATATCAAACATTTATTTATTTTTAAGATTTATTTATTTTAGAGAGAGAGAATGTGTGAGTGGGGGGAAGCAGCAGAGGGAGAAGAGGAGGGAGAGGGAGAGAATCCCAAGCAGGCTTCCCACTGAGTGTGGAGCCCAACATGAGGTCTGATCTCATGGCCCTGAAATCATGACCTAAGCCAAAATCAAGAGTTGGATGTTTGACCAACTGAGCCACCCAGGAACTCTGAATTATACCAAGAATTTAAAGAAGAATTAATGTCATTCTTTATCAATTCCTTCCAAAATGTCAAAAAGGAAACACTTCCAAACTCATTTAATGAGGCTAGCATTTCCTGGATCCCAAAGCCAGATAAGGACACCACAAATAAAGAAAACTATGGGCCAATATCCCTAATGAATATACATGTAAATAAATAAAATAAATAAATAATAATATACTAGCAAATAAAATTCAACAATACATTAAATAATGTAGATAGTAGATAATACACCATCATCAAGTGGCACTTATCCCTGGGATGTGAGAATGGTTTGACATATGCAAATCAAAAATGTGATATACCACATTAACAGAATGAAAGTTAAAAATTATGTAAAATCATCCCAACAGATAAAGAAAAAAATGACAAAATTCAACACCTCTTCATGATAAAACTTTCAACAAATTAAGTATGGAAGGAAGAAATTTACTTCAGTATGAGAGTCCATATATGACAAACCCACAGCTAACATTATACTCAATGGTAAAATGCTGAAAGATTTTCCTCTGTGGTCAGGAACAAGATAAGGATACCCACTCCTGCCATTGTTCAACAGAGTACTAGAAGTCACAGCCACAGCAATTAGGCAAGACAAATAAATAATATGTATCCAGATTAGAAAGCAAGAAGTAAAACTCTTTATTTGCAGATGATATGATCCTATATATAGAAAACTCTAACAACTCTGCTAAAAACTGTTAAAACTAATAAATGAATTCAGTAAAGTTGGAGAATACAAAATTAGCATACAAAAATCAGTTGTGTTTCTACAGACTAACAACAAACTATCTGAAAAAGAAATTAAGAAAATAATCCCATTTACAGTTGGAACAAGGAAGTAAAAGAACTGTACACTGAGAACTATAAAACATTGATGAAAAATTGAAAAAGATGAATAAACTGAAATATATTCTATGTTCATGAATTGGAATAATTAATGTTAAAATGTCTCAAATTACCCACAGACTCATGCAACTCATATCAAAATTCTAGTGGCATCTTCACAGAAATAGAAAAAAAAACTATTCTAAAACTCATGTAAATACAAAAGATATCGAACAAAAAAAGTGATCCTCAGCAAGACAAACAAAGCTGTAGGCATCACACTTCTTGATTTCAAAAAATAGTTCAATGTTATAGTAATCAAAATAGTATATTACTGGCATAAAAACAGATAAATAGACCAACAGAACAGAATACAGACCTGAAATAAATCTATGCATTTACAGTCAACTTAACCCTAACAAGGATGCCACAAACACACAACAGGGAAAGGACAGTTTCTTCAATGAATAGTGTTGAGATAACTGGATATATAAATACAGAAGAATAAAATTGGATCCTTACCTCATACCATATACAGAATTAACTCAAAATGTACTAAAGAATTAAAAACTACTAGAAGAAAATATAGGGGAAAATCTTCTTCATACTGGTCTGGGCAAGACTTTTTTGGATATGACACCAAAAGCATAGGTTCCAAAAGCAAAAAATAGGTGAGTGGGATTGCATAAAACTAAAAAGCTTTGACACAGTGAAAGAAACAATTAAAAGACTGAAGAGATGACCTAAGAATGGTGGAAAATATTTGAATGCCATATATATGAAAGGTTTTTTTTTTTTGTTTGTTTGTTTGTTTTTTACTTCCCACCACTAATTTTTTAGGCTAAAATTTAAATTTATTTAAATTTATTTTATTTCATTTTATTTTAGTCACCATACAGCACTGGGTGTTATATGTAAACAATGAATTGTGAAAAGAATTAATATCCAAAATATATAAGGAACTTGACTCAGTAACAGGAAAATAAATAAGCAGATTTTAAAAATGAGCAAAGAATTCAAATCCAGATTTCACAGAAGAAGACATCCAAATGGCTAAAGGTATATGAAAAAGTGCTCAACATCACTAATCATCAGGGATATGAAAATGGAACTAGTTCATTTCATTTCACAATGAGATATCACCTCACACCTGTTAGGACGGCTATTAGTAAGAAGACAAGAGATCACAAACATCTGTACACCGTTGGTGGGAATGTAAATTGGTATAGCCATTATGTAAAACAGTTTGGGAGTTCCTAAAAATTTTAAAATACAACTACAATGTGATCCAGTCATCCCACTTCTAGGTATTTTTCAAAAGAAATCAAATTAGTATCTCAAAGAGATATTTGCACTCCGTGTTTATTGCAGCATTATTCACAGTTGCCAAGATACAGAAACAACCGAAATATCCATAGAGAGATGAATGGATGAAGAAAATGTGTATATGCATACTATGTAATATTAGAACCTTAAACAACAAGGGAATTCTATCACTTGCAACAACCTGGATGAACCTAGAGGTCACTGTGTGAAGTGAAATAACCCAGATACAGATCCAGAAAAAATAAATGCTGCATGATCTCACTTATCTGTGGAATCTAAACAGGTCTAACTCCATAGAAGCAGAGAGTAGAATGGTGGTTTCTAGGGGCTGGGGGATGGGGAAATGTAGAGATGTTTGTAAAAAAGTCTGGCTTTGAGGGTGATGCTTAGTTATGCAGTATGAACAAGTTCTGGAGATCTAATTTATAGCATGGTGACTAGAGCTAATTATTGTATTGTACACATGAAATTCGCTAAGAGAGTAGATATTAAGTGTTCTCACCACACACATACACAAATGGTAACTAGGTGAGGTGCTGGGAATGTTAATTAATTTGATTGTGGTAATCATTTCACAATGTATACATATATCAAAACATTGCATTCTACACCTTAAATATACACAATTGTTATTTGTCAATCATGCCTCAAGCTGGAAAAAAGTTACAATTTTGAAAAAAAAGAAAAACCAAATCTGCTGACACCTTGATTTTGATCTTCTGGCCTCCAGAATATGAGAAAATACATTTCTGTTGTTTAAGCTGCCCACTTTGTGGTATTTTTGGTATGACAATCTTAGTAAACTAATACAAAGTAATGAAATTAATTGTCTTGCTGAATACAAGAAAAACCAGGATAAAACCTACTTTTCTGGTTCTGTCCTGTGTGCTTTTTCTGGTAACTTAGATGCTTTCTGTCTAACAATTCATTTATACTGTTCTGCTACCACCTTCCTAACGATTTTTGAAGTTAGCAGGAGCTTCCTGGTCTGGAATGTTCCTCAGGGCAAGGTAAGAGTACGCATTCTGCCTCCAGGATGCTTATACATGTGTTGAGGAAACTCTAATGTATTCTAAAGTGAGATGTGACATTATCATGCATAAGCGAGGCCACAAGGAAAGCCAAAATCATGCTACCCTCCAAACATCATCCTCTCAGATTGCTCAGGTATCCCTGGAGCTGAGACCTCTCAGGACATGTCTCTACACCATGACTCCAGCTCACCCAAGGGAGGTATACATAAGATAAAGGAGCCACTACCTCTTATACTCTCCTAGTTATCTCATGATTCAAGCCCCAAATGCTTTGTAAACTAAAATGCTATACAAATGTTAACACAGTGTTTTCATGTATGTGAATCCAGGCCTTAAAAATTACAGAGTATAGACAGACTTACAAATGATTAATGGCAGAATAATGAGATTGTGTAACTATGCAGTCCGTGAATAGAATCTTATAAAAAATGAACTGTTAGTCAGAAGATATTGCATTTTGCCAAAATGCCATTCTGGTAAGGGCATTGTGTCCCATTATCAGCTCAGTGGCATCAATCATGTGGACACCATTGTCAAAGGTGTCATTAGAGGGACTCTTAAGTTCTGATAAGCTAACCCAATTCTGTTATAAGGATTATTTTAAGCTATCTTGGCTTTTTGTTTCATTCTGGATCTTGAGAGCTTTTCTTAGAAGAACATTTTTTTTCTCACAGTTCAGGACCTAAAAATCATTCTGTCATCCTATAAAATTCTCCAATATTCAGCATAGGTTCTCTAGAAGATCACTCATATTGCCCATGCGGGACATACCTATGAATTTAAGGCTTATTAGCTCCAAACAAAAGAAGGTTAGTCTAGTTCTTAGCGTGTCATGACACTCAACTAAAGCTCAGAAGCCAGGATTCTCAAGTAGCTTCAGACCCACAGTCTGTGGTTTTAAGGCAGCAGTATATGACCTAACTTTAGGAAACTTGGATTTGCATCCCAGCATTGTCATTGTTTTGGTTTTATATACTTAAAGAGATTACTTATGTACTCTGAACTTTTTTCCCCTTAACAATGTAGTTCAATGAGTTTTGGCAAATATATGTACCCATGTAGCCCATACCCAGGTCAAGGTGTAGAACATTTCATCCTCCCAGATGGTCCTCTTCTGGCTCTTTCCTGTCAATCCCCCTGAATCCACAAAGATCATCCTTTTTCTTACCTCTGTCACCAAAGCCCACAGGGTTGGTTTGGTTAGTGTAGAACTACATATAGCATGCACTCTTTGTGTCTGGCTTTCCCCACTCAATGCAATGCCTGTGAGATTGATCCATGTTATTGTGTGACCAGCCATCTCCCCCGCCCTTCTTTGCTGAGCCAAAGTCCTTGTATAAATGTATATATCTGAACCATTCTTAATTAATAAAAGGAGTAATCTGAATTTGAGACCTACATCCACTGCCACTAACTCTGTGATTTCGGGCGGATATTTTACTCTACTGACTCGTTTTCCTTATCTGTGTAACATGGAGAATAATCTCTCCCCTCCCTCTCTGTTTAACAGTTGACAATCAGGATTACACATTAAAGATCTTTCCCTCACCACTATTACCACTCCAGTCTCAGTGATCATCCTCTCCTGCCCAAACTTCACACAAATCAATGTGTACAGCATTGTATAACTACAGTGTATAGCACAGCATGTAAACTTATGTGTGTGTGTGTGCGTGTGTGTGTGTGTGTTTAACATAATGTCTCTGAGATTAACCCACATTAACCTGCCAACTAATCTTCCAACTTCCATCATTCTTCTATTGGCCGCCAGGATGAACTTTCAAATGTAAATCAGAATACATCATTTCCTTCTTTAAAATTCTCCAAGGACTCCCCTCTTTCCTTAGAACAAAATACAAAATTTTACCAGACCTTACATGGACCTGCATCCCCTTCCCCCACCCATCTTCATTCTTGTCCCTCTCCTGTCACTCAATATACTTTGTTTCTCTGTCTCCAGCATGCTCCATTCATTCCCATTATGGAACATGAAGAGTGTTTCCTCTTTCTATTACAAGTATGCTTGTTTCTCACATTCAGACCTCAGCTTAAATGTCCCCTTCTCAGGGCACCTCCGTGGCTTAGTCAGTCAAGCATCTGCCTTCAGTTCATGTCATGATCCCAGGGTCCCTGGCTCAAGCCCCATTTCAGGTTGGGCTCCCTACTCAGGGGGAAGTCTGCTTCTCCCTTTCCCTCTGCTCATCCCCCTGCTGGTGCCCTCTTTCTGTTAGATAAACACAAATGAAATATTTTTAAAGATGTCCCCATCTCAGAGAGGCCTTCTCTGACTTCTCTAACTCTATAGAGAATCACGCTAGACACACAGAGATTGCTCACTTATTATTTGTTAGATGAATGAATAAGGGGAATGGGAGCATTTTTGTCTATTATGAAGCACAAAATGCATGTGGACATTTGTTAGTTTTTTATATAATAAACATAGATAATAAAATACATATTCATAAGTTAGACCAGTTAGACCATGTTTTTATGACCACTATGAAAAAAGACTGGCATAGATCTTGCATTCCGGAAGCTTCCACCTCAAGTATACAATTAGGGATAGGAAGACTGGAAACTATCTAATGATCTGCAAATGATACCTGAAAAACACATTAGCCAAAGTTCCTGAGGGTTTATGTCTGGCAGGTGAGAGGCTTCCTATGGGAGGGAAGAAATGTGAAGTGTTGGTGTCTGTAAAAAGATTTAGTTCCATGAAATAATGTGAGGGCAATGACGATAAGATTATTGTTGTTGATTTTTCTTTCTTCCTTTTATAAACCAGAATGTTAGTGCATAAATTATAAGTCAATACAATTTAGAGTATCTTATAAATAAATTCCACTTTCCTTCTCTTGAAATTAACAATGTTCTTCTCTCTGGGTATTGGACATGCTGGCAGATACCCAAGGCATACTCAACACTCTTGCTGAAAATATCTAGTTTCAACTTCTCATTTACCCCTTCCATCTCAAGACAGAACTGCATTGGTTCCCAAATCTGTATATTCATGTTGTATTTATTGTTTTAAAAATTGATAAAGTATGAATAGAAAAAAAAAGAATTATTTTGATGAAAACTAAGTAGAGCCTTTGGAATCACTGGATAAGGGTGATTTGCCTTTTTTTTTTCCCCCTGTTGAAATAGGCGTGGGGTATGCAACCATAGAAGATTTGGATAGGGTTGTGGAGATCTAGATACATTCTGCACTCAGATTGCTTTAGGTGTCTTCAAGTTATCCCATAATTTAAGGAAACAGAAACTTAAATATTTGCTTTTAGGCAAGTTATTTCTATACAAAGAAAACACTGGATGTACATCAAAATATTAGCAAACAACAACTGTTCTGATTAATGGACTAACTCAAGTTCTGACTCACATGAGAAAAAAAGTGCTTCCATGGAGCTGAATGCAGTCTGTTTTTCTGCTATTTTGGAAGTAAAATCAGCCATCAGAATGGAGAAACTGAGACTCTCATTCAACTTTGTATTTGCAGCTGCTAAATCCAATGTTCATTTCTTAGTCCTTTCCATATTTGAACTTAAGCTTTTGAAACAGTCAATTTCCTCCTCCTCTTTGTTTTCTTCACTTTGTTCACAGGAACCACTCCTTTTGTTCACTTCCTACCCGGATGCTTCCTCCAGTTTAATCTATTTTTTTCCTGGTTCCTCTTCATCTTTTCTTACCCAGGGCTTAATTTTTAGACATCACCTCTTCTCTGTCTAAGGCTTAGTCCCTTGGTGGTCTTGTCTGGTCTCATGACTATAAATATTATCTAAACACTGATGACTTCCACATTTACAACTCCAGCCTAGACTGCTCATGGGAACTCTGGATTTGTATATCCATCTAGCTGCTCACTTACTACCTCCATTTGGATATTTACTAAGCATTTCAACCTTAGCATATTAAAAATCTCACATTTCTTCCTCCTCCCCACACTGCTTTACCATAGTCTCCATCTTGGTAGCAATTCCATCCATCCATTTAGTCAGCCCAAAAAGCTTGGAGCTGTCTTTTACTTCTCTCCTTTACAGCCCAGTTTGAACTATTAATGATCTGATCATCTTTACTTCAAAAGTAATGCCAAATTCAATCTCTTATCACCACGTGCCCCTCATTCAATTCACCATCATCTTGAGACTGTACTTGTGCGAGGCTATCTAAGTCTCTTTCTTCTCCTCTGGATTCTTTACCATCTATTCTTAACAAAGCAGCTTGAGTATTAATAAAAAAGGGGAAATCATAAAATATCTTCTTTTAAGATTGTTGTAGAGACTAAATAAAAAAAAAAAATAGAAGAGTATCTGTGAAGGGCAAGCCATAAATTTTCTCTGTTGTTGTTTTAGGACATAGTTTTACCAAGTTTTCCATTACTCCCATGAATCTTAAATAGCCAACTTCTCCCCTGCATCCATAAATATGTTCATGTCTCCAAAAACGTTTCCTTGAACGTGCATCCATCCTCAGCCTCCTGATCCAACTCTGGCCCCTTTTAACCAACGAGCTCATTTCATCACTAATGTACTCTCCCGGTACTGCTTCCTCATCTTGCATTCTTTTTTTTTTTTAATATAATTTTTTATTTTTTATAAACATATATTTTTATCCCCAGGGGTACAGGTCTGTGAATCACCAGGTTTACACACTTCACAGCACTCACCAAAACACATACCCTCCCCAATGTCCATAATGTTTTTCCTTTCAACTCTTGAATGAACGGTCTCCAACTATATACTGATGCTATAATAAACAAATCCACCGCAGTGTTCTCTGCTTTTGTGAGTGTAGACCATACTTTACCTCAATATCTCGTCCAGTGATTTCTCTCTTATTCTCAGGTAACACATTTAATGCACATATCTTTAGGTCTTAGCTGTTAGTGGTTGTGAGGATTTTGATTCCCAAGCATGTCCCACTTCTCTATGATTACACTGAATCATAGTGATCAAGCCATTGGCCTTTAATACCACCTATTCCTCAAAGATTTCCAATTCATATATCTAGCTCAGATGTTTCCCTTAGCTTTAGAGTGCCTGAATATACTCCTCAAAATCAAAATGATCAAAAGAAGGACATATAGCAGCATTGTTTACAATTTTAAAAATGGAAATAATCTAAAGGCATGAATAGAAGTGGGGATAAATTGTAGCATGGTCAGTCAATATACTGTTATACATCAGGGAAGAGGAATAAACAATACTTACACAAATAAATTTGGATGAATCTCAATAAGAGTGAAAGAATTATCACAGAATGCTATATGTTATATAAAAATTAAGCATCTTATCGTATGAGAATATATCCACAAGTGGTAGAACTGTGAAGAGAAAGGAGGAGGATTCTTCTGGATAGTGGGATGGGTTTGGAAAGAAGAATGCAGGTGGCATCAATATTAGAAGTAACATTCTCTATGTCGATAGCTCACAAATATTCATTTTCTTATGGTTCATAACTTGCTTATATATTTTACATATTCTTTTTATTTTTTACATAGCAATCTTATAAAAAAGCCAAAACTAGATTTATATTATCCCCAAACTAAGAGGTTTTTTTTCTCCCTCCCTCCCTCCCCCCCTTCCTTCCTCCCTCTCCCTTTCTTTCTTTCTTTCTTTTTTCTTTCTTTCTTTCTTCTTTCTCTTTCTCTTCTCTCTTGGCTTATGTCAACATCATTCATCTATTTGCTCCAGTTAGAAAATTTAACCACAATTTAAAATTTCGTTTTGTTTGTCACACTTAGTTATAAACATGTTATCATGTCCCATCATCAATTTGATTTTACACAGACTTAATCATCAAATCTAACTTTGGTCTCTATTCCCAGGATAGCTGTCATACTCAAGTTTAGGAAACCATCAAATGCGCTCCTTGTCTCCTTAATGTCTGGCCTCCAAACACAGATTTGATTATCGTTTTTCTGGTCAGAATCTTAGCCAGGTTTCCAAACTTCACAGTCTGACCTGAGTTACATGCATACCCCATCTTCTATGAATTCATAGCTATTTATTTATCTAACTCTTAAACCCCATGATCTGCCATTCTTCAAAGCATGGACCCTCATACTTTTATAGACCCTCATAACTCATGCCTCTTCTTGGCATGCCCATTTGCATAACATCTTCTGGTCATTTAAGGCTTTGAATAAATATTATCACTGGCTACCTATATACATTCATCATTCACCTTTCTGGTTCCCATTGTTTTATGCATGTTTGTATTATAGCACTTTTATTATTGTGCAAGTTTACTCAGTTATGATGGTTTTCTGCCACCTTAACTAGACCATTAGCTCCTTGAAGACAGAGAGATTGTCTTATTTGTCTTATTCATCATTATGTGTTCCAATCTGGATGTATGGCATAGTTACCTTCCACCTTCAATGTATGGCTTAAGTTCAAGATTCTGTAATTCTAATTCATGGAGTTGCTTGATGGCACAGAATAAATGTTTACATCTTCTTAAGTGTTCTTCCAAAAACCTAACTATATATAAACCTTATATTTGTAGAAAATAGTTATGGTATTTATGGTATCACTAGTACCACACTTAAAAATATTATGAAGGTTTATTTTTTTATAAACAAAAGTATGCACACATTGGTGAGAAAGATTATGGGGACAAAGAATAAAACGAAAACATATTCAGTGCCTATGTGGTAGCAACTAGGCAAGGCTCTTCTACACAATTTTATTTAATCCTCTCAACAACTCTTAATTGTGGATATTACACTTTTTGTTTAATGGTGGTGTTAATGAGGCTCAGGGCTCTTAACTATCTTGGCTCAGGTCATAGAGTGAGTTACTATTTATAAGTTAGGTTAGTCTAGGTTCTGCTGCAGTAAAAAGCAAACCCCAAATATTGCAGTCTTAAAACAATGAGCATTTCTTCTTAACTTATTCTTTACAACCCATGCTGATTAATAGTTCTCCGCTTGCCACCATCACCCTGGGATCTAGGCTGACAGACCAGGCCCATCTCAAATGTTGCCAGATACCACTGTTCAGGGGCACCTGGGTGGCTCAGTTGGTTAAGCAGCTGCCTTCAGCTCAGGTCATGATCCCAGGGTTCTGAGAATGAGTCCTGCATTGGGCTTCTTGCTGAGCAGCCATTCCCTCTGCTTGTGTGCTTGCTATCTCTTTCTCTCTCTCTCTTTCTGACAAATAAATAAGATCCTTAAAAAAGAGAAAAAAAAAAAGATGCCACTGCTCACATTTCATCAGGCAAAGCCCCACCTGGCCACACCTAACTCCAAGAGGCCAAAGAAGTATGATGCTAACATTTTTCCCAGAAGGAGGAAAGCAAGAATCATTTGGGAAACAATACTAATGACCATTCCAGATATGAAACTAAAAATTAAAGCCACATATGCCTAATTTCTAAGTGTATCCCTCTTTCTAGCACAGCAACCATTTTATTTTTTTTTCTTTATTTGTGATTAAATTACATTTTACAAAGAAACCTAATATATAGTCCTTGAGGAAGGAATATGGGATCTCTGCTTCAGTGATTCTCTAGTATCAGCATCCATCAGGATCACCTCAAATTCTAGGACTCCACATTCAAAATTAGAATCTTCTTGCAGGGGGAGGGGAAGGAGCCTGTATTTGGAACAAGCTCCCAGGTATATGGATTGTTAGTGGGGAGCCATACACTGAAGGAAAACTGCTCTAACTCTAAGGTTTCAAACCCCCACCAACTAATTCTAAATTATCTTGCTGCTTATTACATGTGTTTCCTTCCTGAGGATTCTTCAGTGCAAAGTACAACACATGCTTCTTATGAACATATGATCCTCTTAGAGTCTTTTCTAAAGCAGAGTTACTGCCTCTCCTGAATTTCTTTGGGTATGGGAAAGGACAGAGCTTAATGAATAACACATTTCATCCCTGGACTACCTGGAAGGATCTCTGCGTAAGGCAGTAGAAACTTTCAGATGATTCATTTTAGAGTCACTGATCAAAAAGTACAGCTAATGGAAACAGGTGAGCTCAGGTGATTGATAACTTTCAAGGGACAATGAACAAAATCCCTATCACTAGGAAAGAGGCTGAGTAATGAAACCAAGTACCAGGCAGGCAGAGAAACCTTTATCTTCCCTTAGGCTTTAACATAAATTCAGCTGTAGTCTCCTGCAAGCCTCAGACTAGACGTTACCATGTCTAAATGGATTCTACAACGTTGGCATCATGTTTCTGGGTCTGAGCTGATAGTGCCTTGTGGTGTTGGTGAATGAGGCAGGCAAGGAATGAAACTGACAGGGCCAGGAAAACATCAAAAGTCCCTCAGAAACACAGTGAAGGGGAAGAAAGTCAGCCTTCATCAGACAGAAAGGAGGCGATTCTCACAGAGCTCCTGCATGTATGTCCCTCCGAGGGAGTGTTTTGTTTCACTTGGCTCCCTGTGCCAATCAAAATGCCCCCTTGGCAGTGGATAAAATAAAATAAAGAAGGCAGAAATAAATGCCAAAACAAATTCATGCACAGAATGACCTTCCGAAATGCTGCAAGGCCCAGCTAAGCTGTCCTCTACCAAAATGAACTGAAAGGGCAAAGGAAAAAAAATCTATAATTTAACTTCAGCTAGAAAAATCTTTAAAATGAGCTGAGGTACTAAAATATTTGCAATATCTTCTTTCTGATGGTGACCTAACATTCGGTGAATGCCTGATAATGTGCCAGATATTTTATATATGTTTTCTCCTATTATTTTATATTAGCATTGTGAGATGACTGTCATTGCCTCCAGTTCATGTTTGAAGAAATAAACCAGAGGTTAAGTAAATTGCCCAAAGTCACACTGGAAAGAAGAAGTGAGTCTGAGTTTTTTTTTTTTTTTTTACTATAAAATTCATCACATTTTTTCCCCACACAAGATAACCCCTCGTATTTGTATCAGAATAAGAAAACTCTGCTCCATACTTCAAAAATGTCAATGTTCTTCTCTGCCCTTTGTTTGATGGCAAGAAAAGTACCCCATTCAAATGGTTAGCTTGCTATGAAATGGCTGAAGACAAATGTTGTAAAAGCATACAGATACATGTTTTATACCTGTAGTTTAAGTAAGATATAAGAACCTTGGTCCACAAAGCCAGACTCCAGGACTAGTGATCTAGATCTGTGATCTTCAGAAATATTCAGGAGAACTGAGAATTCCCTTCACTCTGCTTGAGTGCTTACCAGCAAGGACAATACAGCTGAGGGACACTGGCCAATGCATACAAGGAACTTTACATAATCCCAATAGGCAAAGCCATAAAGAGTCCAAGGGCAACTAGAAAAAGGAAAGCCTCCTGTCACCAGACTTATTGGATCATGTCAGCCTTGGAGAAAGAACTCAATAGTTCTCTCATTGTTCCAGCATGAAACCTTGGCAGAAATCCACCCAGAGATGAGAGATTGCCCACATAGCCTTGCTTGGCCCCATAGGTTCAGATGGGACTAATCACTAGCACCAGCCATGGTAAGATTGTAACTGACAATCCAGTAGGTCTCTCTTCACAAGATGCCTCATTCTCTCCATTGCATTGATAAAGAAATGTATACCCCTCCTCCAGCCCACAAAACAAAAGTCAAGAACAGAGCAAGCAACTTAAAGAGTGAGCTAACTCAGAAGACTCTAACATTAGTAGTCATTAGACAAAAAAAAAAAAAAAAAAAAAAAAAAAGTGCACAGGTTCAGGAGTCAGACACACCTAAGTTGTCATCTAAATTTTGCAATTAACTAACTGAGTGGCCTTGGACAAGCTACTTACCCTCTCTGAACCTCACAGGGTCACTGTGAAAAACAAACATAAATTTGTGAAGGGAAGCGAAGGAAGCAGAGTGGCCAAGAATACAGTCTTGGGAGTAAAATGGACTGGAGTCCAGCTCCACAATTGAACATCCATGTGATGTTGTGCCAGGTGATGTAGTTTACTTCCTAAGCCTCAGTTCCCTCATCTTGGAACATTGGGCTGATATACATACTTTGGGTTAGAGGTACACAGAGCAACATCAAAGGAGCTTAAAAACAGCTCTAGTTGAAAAAGTAAGAAAAAGCTATAAGATTATTATTCATATATTACACATTATATAAGAACGCAGTCACACAAAACACACACAGAGTTACAATAGAATGGCTTCCTATGGGATGTGGAGGAATGGGAATAGGATTTGGGAATAAAAAAGGAGAAATCAATTATTCCAAAATGAAAAGGATTCTTTATAGATAAGTAATAAAAACAGTGCCATGTGCATACTAAATGGTGCAACTAATTCAGGGCTCTAAAACAGAGGTCTTCACAAACCAACAATAAAATTAGGGGTAATAATTGGGTGTGTATCTCCAGGAGATGGTGAGGGATTAAGTATGGAAAAATTTGGGAAGGGTTTAGTAGATTATCTGCCACTTGTCCCATGATGGTAATGGTTTTGTTAAGATCCCTAAATGTGTAGTAACATTCCCTCCTGTTTTCCCACTATGAAGCTTGGATGGTTTTCTGAGGGACAAGCCCAAGTACTTTTTTTTTTTTTGGAAAAGCAGGTTATTGTCAAGAATATCTACAAAAGCGGGAGTCTACCTTCCCAAATTCACCCTTCTTTTTGCAAAGAATGCAAGCATAAAACTTTCTGATATAACATAGAAGACTAGAATCTGGCCTGTGAAAATATGAAGCTGATATTAGCTGAAAGCGAATTAGGCAGAGTTGATCATTTCTCATCTTTGATATTCAAAATGACTTGGCCAGGTTACATTTATTTATGTCTCAGACTATTAAGAGGGCACAGTGGTCTTGTACCATCTAATCCTTTATTAAACCAAAATTAAAAATAATTTCTGGATTCCATTATTAATATCCTCCTTCTGTGAAAAGTATCTCCCTCAGCAGACCCTATTGACATTCAGTCTAGACACTGCTGGAAGAACTCACTTCATGAATATCAATAAATGTGTTGCATAGAAATGGGAGGATATAAAATTATTTCTGAGCATTTGACAGTTGACAAAATGTTAGTATAATAATTAAAAGTGCAGACTGTTTAAATGTTAGGTAGGTGTTCCTTGTGCAGCAGTGCACATTGGTCAAATGAGGACAGCCTCTTTGTTAGAAGCCAGCTTAGGGAAGAAATTTAACCTTACCTTCAGTTCCTTTTGGTCTATGCATTCAGTGAATCCTACATAGAAAGAGAGGAAAGCACATCTTTTCAAAATGCCTTTGACAGCTCAGGTTATGCTATTTAGGGGAAAAAAATCCAAAAGTATATTTATATAATTTCTTGCCTTCATCTTCTTTCTCCCCCAACAACAGATACATTTAAATACTAATGGATTAATTAGAGGGCAAAAGAAGTCTGGTCTGGTGCTGTTCTCCCCTTCATGTCCACTATCCACCCTACCCCTCACCCAATGCCCCCTCCCATCCTGATACTCTTATTTAACTTTTCTGGGTAGGAATCTGGACTTCACTAATTTTTAAAAGTTCACCAATTCTTCCTAATGTACAGTCAGGGCTGATACTTGATTAACTAAAGCAATGGTTTTCAAACTTGAGTGGATATAAGGTTTGCCTGGCATGCTTACAAAAAATATAGATTTCTAAGATGCACTCCCTGGGGATCTGGGTAGTTCTTAGGTAGGACAGAGGAATCTGCATTTTAGCAAACACTCAGGGATTCTGATTCAGGTGGTCCAAGGAATGCATATTGGGAAACCTGCACTGGTTGTATTTTTCATTTTCAGCCTTCACAAGTTCTTCACCTCAGCTGTTGAAGAAATGCAGATCAAAGGGCAGGACTATACTCTGTTGCCCTCAATCAAGATACTTTAAATGAAGCCAAGTACATTTTGCTGATAACATTTGCAGGACCCAGCCCAAAGAACACAGGAAAAGAGATGTAATATTTACCAAGTAGTTACTATGCTCCAGGCATTTTACAAATGCTCTCTAATTTAAGCCTCAAAGCATACAGGTAGAAAGATGTCATATATCTTTCTTGGACACTACTGCTGAAGAAAGAAGAGCTGGAATTCATCTTATGTTCTCTCTATGTCCAAGGATCCTGGGAATGGAGGGCAATGGGTTAGGGGTTGGGGCATCTAACTACTAGTCTCTAATTCTGATTCTTCCTCCTTCCTCTATATTATGAAGTAAGCACCCAAACACTCTCAGTTTCTGTATCAGCATCTGGCCAGTTTGGGAAAGGGGCAGGGTGGGGTAGGGTAGGGAGGGGTGGGGAGGTAGCATCTACCTCTGCCTGCTTCAGTAAGATCATGTGCAGGTGAAGATGCATGAGGTTGTGCACGTGAAAGCACTTGAGATTTGTTGAAGGAAAACCATTATGCATATGAGTAAGATTTAGTGTATATAAAGAAAAAATACTAATATTGCTGGATACCCTATGCAATTTGTTCATTTGTCCATGCATCCATTTATCAAACATGATGTCAACACTTAGTGTTTACAGAACCCAGAAGATCAGAAGGGTACAGACTTTCTACAGACAAAATATATTCAGTTTAGTGACAGGAGGAAGAAGTAAAGTAGATGGAAGGGAATGAAAAATAGAAAAGAGGGATTGAGGAAAGTAGGAGTAAGGAGAAGAGGAGACAGAATATGGGTCAAGGAGAGTTGGGCAGGACTTCTAGTTTCCATAATGTTTTACACTTTACAAAATGCTTTAATATGTAGAGGAGTCACCTTGAAGAATATCGTTAAAAGATAGCCCTGGACCCCTACCCCCAGAAATTCTAAGTCAGTAGGTCTGGGCTGAGACTGCCACCTGTAGGGTAGAAGGTAGCTCATGGACAGACCATGCTTTGAGTGGTACTGATTTAACTCTCAGTACAACACTAGGAGGTAGGTAAGTCTGGTGTTACAACCCCAATTTAACCTTCCCATTTAAAAAAAGAAGGAAGAAAAAAGGAGGAAGAAGAAGAGGAAGAAGAAGAGGAAGAGGGAGTCAGAGAAGGAGATGAATGAGGAGGAGGAAGAACAGAATGAGGAGAAGAAGAAGAAGAAATTAAAATTCAGAGCAGTTAGGGATCTGATTTAAAGCCCCAAAGCCACCAGGACTTTGTTATGCCAAGTCTTATGCTCTTCTCTATATGAATGGTTTAGGTTCAACAGTCTTTGAGGTTGTGCATGGAGAACTCTGAATGACTATTGCTTTCAAAGTGGAGAGACTTACCATGGGTACAAATATTGTCTTAATGGATTGTAAGGGATTTCCTTTAACCATAAATTCTTTGAGAAGTAGTCCCAGCAAGATACACTATTTCTTTTCCTTGAAGAGTCAACATCCCACAGCAGGAGAACGAGATACCAAAAGGCCTCATTGTAGAGATTGGTGAGGTATATAAACTCCTTCTAGTTAACTTTTAACCACCTCTTGGAACTATAGTGAGGATTAACCTGATCCAAAGTACTCTGGCCATTCCTGACACATAGTAGGTTTTCTACAAAGGCTAGTTCCTGTGTTTCCCTTTTCATTCTCAATCCAGCTAAGAATATTTGAGCACGAGTAAAATTGTGAGAATTTAAGGTATGCTGCAATATGAGTGAGGCCCCTTATTTACTTTATATTATTTAATTCTCTGCACAATTCCAGTATGCTGTTTCTCTGTTTTCCCATTTCATAAATCAGTAAAACTAGGTATAGAACAGAAGCTCTTTTCCTATTATCCCACTTATTTGAGGTACAGCTAGGAGTTCAACTGAGGCAGTCTGTTTCCTGAGTCTGCTCTCCTAAGCATGGTGTGAGGTTGCATTTCCAGTTTATTGATTAAGATGCTTCCATTTGTCAAATGGTGAAAGCAAAGGGATAAAATGAGAAGAATAATCCCAGAGCTTGACTGCCACGCCTGAGCTTTTCACCAGCACCAGCATGGCTGGTAAAACAGTGCTCAAGGAACATCATTTATACTACACAAATGGCACTCTGTTTATTTTTCTGGGGCAAGGAGCAAGGAGAATGGTTGTTCTCTTACTACTATTCTTACTTCTTTAGTCCTGGGTGGTTTTTTATTGTTGTTGTTGTTGGTTTTTTTTTTTGTTGTTGTTGTTTGTTTGTTTTTGCAAGAAGTACACAATTCTGCTATTAAATCCCTGTGACTACTTGTTACCTCTCAACTCTTGTATTGACAAGAGGACCTCTCTCTACCATTTACTTATTCATTCCTACAGTTCTTGGATGCAAATACTTCATGAGAACTTACTGTATGCAGGAAGCATGAACTTCTGGAGGTACACTGGAGGCAATGTGTGCCTGTCTTCGTACTTCCTATCTGGTGAGGTATTAAAGAGACATACTAAAGAAAAAACTAACATAATAAAAAATTATAAAGTTAAAAAAAATTTAAAAGAAATAAGTGCATTTCTGACTATAGAATTTCAAGCTTATAAAAGAATCCTGAGTGAAAGAAATATGGTCTCATGAGAGAGTATGAACAAAGAGGTGGATTTAAGTTGTTCATACAGAAGACAGGGTCTGTAACAGATGTCAAGGGAGGCTGCCATGGGTAAGTGGTCTTTCCAGTGATATTTGGAGGGTGCACAGAAGTCAACTAAGCTAAGAATGGTGGGAAGAGGGGAGACAGGGAGCATCAAATCCCTGCTGAGGGAGGGATCAGCGCAAGTTCAGTAACTGAGAGAACATACAAGAACACTGACAAACCCTAAAAAAAGCTGCCTCAAGAGAAAAGAGTAATATATATATTAATATAATTATATATATATATATATATATGTATATACATATATATGTATATGCACACATACGGTAGGAAAGACATAAGATCACTTGTTCATGTAAGAATGGGTATTGCAATTCTACCATGAGTCAATGTCTGTACCAGATGTAGAAAATCCTGCTAAGATGAATATTTTTCTTGCCCAGTGGTTGAAAGTTACCATAAATTCTTCTGGGGCAGGACCCTGTTTTATTCATCACAGTTCTTTGTATTGAGTGGGCACTCAATATCTGTTGAATGAAAAATCAATTTCAGCTCACTAATTTTATTTTGATTATTGATCAAGTAAATATTGATGCATCAATTCATCCATATTAACTTTATTTTTTATTTATTTTTTAAATCTTTTTTCAGTGTTCCAGAATTCATTGTTCATGCATCACACCCAGTGCTCCATGAAATACATGCCATAATACCCACCACCATAATACCCACCACCAGGATCACCCAATCGCCCTCCCAAAACCTCAGATTGTTTTTCAGAGTCCACAGTCTTTCATGGTATGTCTCCCCCTCCAACTTCTCCCAACTCCCTCTCCTCTCCATCTCCCCATGTCCTCCATGTCATCCACAAATAAGCAAAACCATATGGTAATTGACTCTCTCTCTCTCCTTGACTTATTTCACTCAGCATAATCTCTTCCAGTCCCGTCCATGTTGATAAAAAAATTGGGTATTCATCCTTTGATGGAGGCATAATACTCCATAGAATATATGGACCACATCTTCCTTATCCATTCCTTATTCACTTGTCCATTGAAGGGCATCTTGGTTCTTTCCACAGTTTGGCAACTGTGGCCATTGCTTCTATGAACATTGGGGTAGAGATGGTGCTTCTTTTTACTACATCTGTATCTTTAGGGTAAATACCCAGTAGTGCAATTGCAGGATCATAGGGAATCTCTGTTTTTAATTTCTTAAGGAATCTCCCCACTGTTCTCCAAAGTGGCTGCACCAACTTACATTCACACCAACAGTGTAAGTGGGCTCCTCTTTCTCCACATCCTCCCCAATACACATTGTTTACTGTCTTATTAATTTGGCCATTCTAACTGGTATAATGTGGTATCTCAATATGATTTTGATTTGACTTTCCCTGATTTGTAATGATGATGAGCATTTTTCCATGTGTCTGGTAGCCATTTGTATGTCTTCATTGGAGAAGTGTCTGATCATGTGTTCTGCCCATTTTTGGACATGATTATCTGTTTTGTATGTGTTGAGTTTGAGGAGTCTTTCTAGATCTTGGATATCAGCCCTTTGTATGTATTGTCATTTGCGAATATCTTCTCCCATTCCGTGGGTTGCCTCTTTGTTTTGTTGACTGTTTCCTTTGCTGTGAAGAAGCTTTTGATCTTGGTGAAGTCCCCCAAATTCATTTTTTTGTTGTTTCCTTTGCCTTTGGAGACATATCTTAAAAGAAGTTGCTGTGGCCGATGTCAAAGAGGTTACTGCCTATGTTCTCCTCTAGGATTCTGACGGATTCCTGCCTCACATTGAGGTCTTTTATCCATTTTGAGTTTATCTTTGTGTATGGTGTAAGAGAATGGCTGAGTTTCATTCTTCTACACATAGCTGTCCAATTTTCCCAGCACCATTTATTGAAGAGACAGTCTTTTTTCCACTGTATATATTTTTTCCCTGCTTTGTTGAAGATTATTTGACCATAGAGTTGAGGATCCATATATATGCTCTCTACTCTGTTCCACTGGTCTGTGTGTCTGTTTTTATGTCAGTACCATGCTGTCTTGGTGATCACAGCTTTGTAGCAAAGCTTGAAATCAGGCAAAGTGATGCCCCCAGTTTTGTTTTTCTTTTTCAACATTTTGTAGCAATTTGAGGTCTCTTTTGATTCCATACAATTTTAAGATTGTTTGCTCCTGGGGCACCTGGGTGGCTCAGTGGGTTAAAGCCTCTGCCTTCGGCTCAGGTTATGATCCCAGGGCCCTGGGATCAAGCCCCGCATTGGGCTCTCTGCTCAGCAGGGAGCCTGCTTCCCTTCCTCTCTCTGTGCCTGTCTCTCTGCCTACTTGTAATCTCTGTCTGTCAAATAAAATAAATAAAATCTTTAAAAAAAAAAAAAAGATTGTTTGCTCCTGCTCTTTGAAAAATGGCAGTGGAATTTTCATTGGAATGGCATTGAAAGTATAGATTCTCTAGGCAATATAGACATTTTAACAATGTTTATTCTTCTGACCCATGAGCATGGAATGGTCTTCCCATCAAAAAGGAGAATTTCTGATCAATATCCCTGATGAATATGGATGCTAAGATTCTCAACAAGATCCTAGCTAATAGGATCCAACAGTACATTAAAAATATTATCCACCATGACAAGGTGGGATTTATCCCTCGGTTGCAAGGGTGGTTCAACATTCACAAATTAATCAATGTGTTAGAACAAATCAATAAGAGAAGAGAGAAGAAACACATAGTCCTCTCAAATCATGCAGAAAAAGCATTTGACAAAATCCAGCATCTGTTCCTGATTAAAACACTTCAAAGTATAGGGTTAGAGGAAACAATCCTGAACTTCATAAAAACTGTCTATGAAAAACCCACAGCGAATATCATCCTCAATGGAAAAAAATGCTGACAGCCTTCCCTTTGAGATCAGGAACACGACAAGGATGCTCACTTTCACCACTTTTGTTCAACATAGTATTAGAAGTCTTAGCAACAGCATTCAGACAAAAAGAGAAATAAAAGGTATTCAAATTGGCAATGAAGAAGTCAAACTCTCTCTCCTCTTAGATGACATGATACTTGAGATGGAAAACCCAAAAGACTCCACCCCAAAACTACTAGAACTCACTCAGCAATTCAGTAATGTGGCAGGGTATAAATAAAATCAATGTATTGAAATCAGCTGCTTTCTTATACACTAACAATGTAAATACAGAAAGGGAAATTAGAGAATCAGTTCCATTTACTATAGCACCAAGAGTCATAAGACACCTGGGAATAAACCTAAGCAAAAACGTAAAGGATCTGTACTCGAGTAACTATAGAACACTCATGAAAGAAGTTGAAGAAGACACAAAAAGATGGAAGACCATTCCATATTAACTTTAAATATACATATACATACATAGGGATATATGTTTGTATATATATGTATGTGTACACAACGTACACATAGCTGTACACATGTTCACACACACACACAAACTCCCCCAAGACTTAATGACACACAATATTCAGGATGACACTTTTTGGCTCCAGAACTTTTTAAGTCACCAACAATGATTCACTTGTGCAGCTATAGTTGAGCACCTGGTTGACATCAAGTTTAAATAAATAGGCCTATATTCCCACAGTAAGGTGCAAAATTTAAAATTCAAGCATTTCAACTTCAGTGGTTATCCACTTATTTTCTTCCCCCTAAAACTTGACAATATCATTATGGAATCCCAATAGTGATAGTGAGCTCACTGTTTCAAATGGAGATTGGGAAACAAGCCATTTTAGGAGCACTTCTCAGACTAGTTTGAACCCTGTGCCCTGTCCCCAAAAACAGATCTATTAAAGACTCCCAAAGGGGCATATGCCCTGCTTAGTAATTGTTCTTACAGAGAAATTCACTTAATTTCTCACTTGCTCGTGGTGACTTTAATTAAATAAAAACTTCTTATGCGAAAAAAAAAAAATCCCAATGAACTTCGACAATAAATGGAGAAGCTGAACCTTAGCAAATGATTCTGCCTTTCTGCTGATGACCTTAGCCTCCACTTGGTCTTTAGCCATAACGGGTGATTATTTATATGTAGCTTAATTAGTTAACCATAGTTAAGTGCTTCAAGAACTCATCAGTTTGGCATTAAAGGACAATTACCCATCATCACTGGATTCCCAGGGATGCTGAGTCATATACCTGACACTGAGCGGGGGAAATTAGGCAAGGGCTGAGTGTTTTTTGTTTTTTTAAGATTTTATTTATTTGTTTGAGAGAGAGAGAGAGACAGAGTGAGAGAGCATGAGACCATGCTCTCATGAGAGGGGAGGGGAGGTCAGAGGAAGAGGGGAGGTCAGAGGGAGAAGCAGACTTCCCATGGTGCTGGGATCCTGAAGTGGGACTCAATCCCAGGACTCCGGGATCATGATCTGAGCCGAAGGCAGTCACTTAACCAACTGAGCCACCCGGGCACCCCAAGGGCAGAGTGTATGGCGAAAGCCTCACCAACACACAGCACGGTCTGCCCAGCTACTGAAGCTCACAAAGCCCATGCGGAGTAGCTCAGTGGAAAGAGGAGTGAGGTGAAACATAGATATAAATCTTTTTTAGGCCAATCTCACCTGAGCCACGTGAGCTCCCATAACAGCCTGGATCTGCTCCACCTGTGATTGGCTCCATTTGTTTTACAGGAAACCTTCCTTTTTGAAAGGGAGCTGCTAAGCTTTTCAGTGCCCGGAGCAGAACATGTTAGTGCCTTGATTCCAAGGGTGTGGATCACATAAATCTGAAGTAGTTCTGGTTTCGGTGGGAATACTGAAACCTTTCTCAGCTGACGCATCTATGAATTAAAGAAGCGTGACAGCTTTGAACCATTGTCAAAAGCTGCATGGAGCCTCATTTCTGGAAGGGGTGTTCCATTTTCTGTGATTTATCTTGGAAGCATCTCCTTAAATCTTTCCTCTGTTCCCTCCACCTACTTTATCACCACTCCTCTTTTGGCTCCACCAGGATAGGTTAAAATACCAGGAATGTGGAGACTGAAAATAATTTAGGGACTCTATCATTACACTGTTTTAGCAAAAACATGAAATTTCAATGTTTTGTCAAGAGCTTGTTTTTGAAAGATTTCTATGTCTATCAACATATACACACATCTCATCATTATTATTTTTTTTAGTTGCTGTTTCTGTTTGCTTATTTTTACAATAGGAATTTGCAAGCTTGAGAAAGAAATCTTGTCACTATAAGTGACTGGAGATTTTTCTGAGTTCCCTATTGGCAAAAAATATATTGTTAAAGGACAGTACTATCTTTCATAGGCCCAGCTGAGTGAATTTTCAACTTATCATGGTGGTGTCACTGAAGAAAGCACTGATGTTTTATGTTTATGCATTCATTCATGCATTTAGAAAATTTGCATTTGGGGTTCTCTGTCTAGGGGATAAAAAGAGTAAAGACCAAAAGTAGTGAAACCTACTTTTAAGACTCATGAAGTTGTGAAGAAGGTAAGAACTCTGTATGATACGTTCCCAGGGAGAAAAATTCAGATGCCGCAAAAAAAGTACAGACAAATGCTCTGAGAATCGGCAGGAGGGAAACATTGTGAGAAGTAAGAAGACAACAGGCAGAGCTTTGAAATGCGATGAAAAGAGAAAGATCCTGAATTTGTAAAGGAGAGGAGGCAATGGGTGAAAAATTGTTAGGTTGGGGAGTAGAGCTGAGGTATCAGTTGCTGTTGGTGACCTTAAGTTTATAACAATGCCCATCTGCTCAGCTATGTAATTTATTCTCATTACTCCCAGAATGTAGAGACAAGGCTGAAAAACTCTGTAGAAATTCATCTATAGATAGGGTGAATGACACTGAAGTTCAAAGCAAAGGAAAGGCAGAAGTGTTGTTGAAAAGATAAAGTATAGAGTCTAATACAAAGAAAAAAAATTGAGGTGGGATGTGGGTCAATAAACATCTTTCAATTAGAGGATTATAGTGAATAGGGTATGTCTAAAGATGAACTGGAGAGGCAGAATGTGGATGGTCCATATGGTCTAAAAAGGTACATTCTGCCAGATGCAGTAGGTATAAGGGATAGGTGACAGGAGAGGAAACTCACAAAGTTAAAGTGAGGAGGAAATATTACCTGAAGGAGGGCCTTCCTTTGTCAGTGACCAAGGAAAACTTCAATTTAGGGGAGAGTAGACTTTGTGGGATCAGATGATTGATAAAGATAATGAGACTCTATAATGGATGGATGAGTATTCTATACTCTTAGATTCAGTTCAGCTCTGGAAAGGAAACCTAGCAGTTCTGGCACTGACTTCAGTTTCTTTTCCTCCAATCCTTGGATGAGAGATGTCCAGTGGAAGTTGCACAGGAAGATAACTTAGAACCAGTGGTGCAATCCACTCCTCAGGATATGTGGATAAGACAGGCAGAATAATTTTCCCCACCTCAAAAATGTTCACATCCTAACTCCCATCAAAGCTGTAAATATTTTAACGTACATAGAAAAAGGGCCTTTGCACAGTAGGTTAAATTAAGGATGTTGGGATGGGAAGATTATCCTGGATTATTCATGTGGGCTCAATGAAATCTTCAACAATCCTTACAAGAAGGAAGCAGGATGTCAGAGTGGCTTTGAAGCCAGAGGAAGAACTCATGAGCTAAGGAATGCAGACAGCTTCCAGGCTCTCTAAGAGGCAAGGGAATGGATTCTTCCTGTGAGTCTCCAGGAAGAATTTCATTTTGATTTTAGCCCAGAAAGACTCATTTGGGACTTCTAACCTCAAGGACTATAAGATAATAAATTTATGTTCATTTAAGTCACTGAGCTGTGGTAATATTTTTATAGCAGAGGTAGGAAAATAATGTACTAGGTTTGAGTGAAATGTTGGAAACATATTCTGAGGTAGCAGATGTCTATATTAACTGGAGCCAGACTAGACATAGATGACAGGGAGCCTATCACTGGAAGTACCAAGTAGGTTAGACACAGAGGCAGTTGTAGCAGTAAGAGAGATGATGGGGGAGACAGGGGTAAAATATAAATAATTACCTCAAAGAGATGCCTGAGGAGAGAATGGAGAAAATGCTTTTGCACAATAGCCTGGAATATAATAAGTATTTAATATATGGTTTAAAAAGGGTTTGTTACAGTGTTGATTTTCCTACAGGCAAAGCAATCCCTTGGAGGGTACAGACCTCAGAGAATACATTGTTTGGTCCTCCCTGAAGACAGTTCTCTATAGGTAAAATTGGATTATTGAATATCAGAGAAAGCCTTGAAGTGGGGAAATAACGTGTGTATGAACAGGAATGGTAGAAGGAAGGAGAACAAATGATATGCAGCCTTGCCATCTTGGTCCTACCTGTTTGCTGGGTTGACTGTGCCTACAAGAGCTTCAGGAATCATTAGTACCAGCTGACATGCCACTGCATTCCACCTCTGACTGCCTCCCTCTCTGAGTCATTGCCCAGTCTTTTGCCTGGCAGTAATGCCTGAGATCTCTTTGAGATAGGTCCTAGTGCTTACTCATCTCTATATCGCCATCACCTAGTACAATGCCCAGAAAATAGCAAGTACCCAGTTAATTTCCATTAAGTGAATGAACAAAGAAACAGGGTAGTTCTCTTAAAAAAATTTAAAGACAGTATTGCAGTGAGAGGCTATTACAAGGCAGTGAGTAATCCTGTGCCCAGATTCATGGTCCAGATGAACGGTTTCCAAAAGCTGCTCTATACCAATCTACCAACTGATGTCAGACCAGTAAAGATGCTTGGTTCCCACCCTGTTGATTATGATTCAGTAGGTCCAGGGTAGGGCGTATGCATGCATTTCTTTAACAAACTCAGCAGGGATTCTGCTTTTCAGGCAGGCCTGTGAACCCTTGGTCTGACCTCAAAGAAGATAGAGATCATTATACATTAGGATGATCAGAAGTAGTTTGAGAAGTTAAGATCTCAACTGAACCTTCAAACATGGGCAAGTTTGGGTAGATAAAGAGAAGAGAAAGAACATCCCATCAAAGATACAGAGGGACATGCACTGTCAAAAATGGTATTCTGTATCATTTGGCCTTTCCATTACAATCCTTCCATAAACACCCTTTAGAAATGTGTCACTTACTGCTGCATAATAAGTCACCTCAAAACATACTATCTTAGGTAACAGACATTATATATAATCTTTCCATTTCTGAGGGTCAAGAAATCAGGAGCAGCATGACTGGGCTTTCTAGAATTGGGGTGTACTAGGAGGTTGTTTTCAGATGGTAGCTGGAGCTAAGGGCATCTCAAAGGATTCTTTAGTCTGATACTTGGGTTGGAAAGACTCAAAAGTGGGGCCCTCTGGGCATCTTTCTCTACCTGTGCTGTCTGTCTACTGGTCACTGTATCATGGTGGATTCAGATAGCTGGGCTTCTTTTATGGTGATCTGGGACTCCAAAATTATGTGTTCTAGGAGAGTGCCCAGATAGGAAGATAAAGAGAAAGAGGGAAGGAAGAGCTGAATAGTAGTATACATGTAAAAATCAACATGCATGGAGAAGAAGAGATGAATAGTAGATGGACAAGTGGCTTGGGACCTTTGGAAGTGCTTATTTTAACTGTAGCCAAACATCAAGAGGTTATCAAGTATTCCATCCAGTTATCCAGTAATCTGTATTACTGATCAGCAATAGAGATTGTATTTGCCCATAGAAGAATCATCATAAAAGATACTAACATCAAAAAGTATGATTTAGGGGCGCCTGGGTGGCTCAGTGGGTTAAAAAGTATGATTTAGGGGCACCTGGGTGGCTCAGGGAGTTAAGCCTCTGCCTTCGGCTCAGGTCATGATCTCAGGGTCCTGGGATCAAGCCCCGCATTGGGCTCTCTGCTCAGCGGGGAGCCCACTTCCTCCTCTCTCTCTGCCTGCCTCTCTGCCTACTTGTGATCTCTGTCAAATAAATAAATAAAATCTTAAAAAAAAAAGTACAATTTAAAATGGACTTATCACAAGGATACACAATAAATCCTTCCATTTTTAAATCAGGTTTCAATAGTCACGGAAGGCCAGGGAGCATATTTATAAACAGATTACCTTGGTAGAGTTGACAGATCTCTATAATTTGAAGCAAAAACCTTGAGTCCCATGCCTACTACCTGAAAAACCTTGTGATCTTGGGCAAAACATTAACCTCCTTCCTAATCTATCTATTTCTCCACTTTCATCTCCTTTTATATCTTTCTCAAGCTTTTCAGTCCAACTTTTTGGATTACTCTCTATTTCCCAAAATCATGACACTCCCTCATGCCTCTCTGCTTATGCTCATGGTTGTCCTTCTGCTTGAGACATTGTCCTTCTCTACTTCTCCCTGTGTCTAGTGGGTGTCACCCCTGCCTTTCACTGCCCTGCATGTACATGTATCATTGCCCAGGTCTTGTTTTTCACTCCTGGACTGAGAGTCCTTAAGGGCAGGTGTCTCTCTTAATTAGTTTTGCCATGTCTCCAATGAGCATAATGTCTGACACAGAATGGTCATCCATAAATATGTATTTTATTTAAGTGACTAAAGCAATGTATATAGACAAGAAGGAAGGAATTATTTTTAAAAATTTGGGCAGTCCATTTTTTGGCTTGATTAGACATTGACACTGATTGGACTTCAGAAGTCATTAGCAAAATTAGCTTTTCATGACCATCACATTTCAAGATGGAAAAATAAATGAAAATAATAAGCTTATTGTGTCTTGGACAACGCATTGAATGCCTTTGCCTTGTGAATCTGTTGTCTTTTTTCTCTCTGAGAATCCCATGCAAAGATGAAGGTAAGGTTGGGAAGCCCCAGAGTTTATCTCTGTATCAAAGTGCATAACCTTTTTCAACTTTTGGCTACTAGGTATTGCACATAACTTCTTCTGTTCTGGAAAGATGTCACACCCCTACTGGGCTGAGGCTGCCTCAAATAAAGGTGAATGGCAATTCGCCCCTCATCTCATTGGTACAGCCCACCTCACTGGGATAGGGGCAAGTAGCACTGGGGGCCTGGCCCTGTCTCTTTCCCACTCCAGCAGGATGTTGAGCTAGAATGTGGTGGTGGCCACACATAATTTTTTGTGTGCCTGCTGCTGCCATTCCCTAGCAAGCTGATTTCACTTTTCTGGTTTCAGTTTCTTCATCCATCATGTGATAATTATGACCTTACCATGCTCAGCTCAAAAACTGGGAAGTGTTGTGAAGATCAAGATATACTTAGCAAAGCCATCAAGCCTGCTTTCTAATATCTAATAGGTGCTCACAGATGTTATCTTCTCTTCCCTTCTCCCACTTGATCCTTTTCAGAAAATAGCTTTCTAGCCATCCCTGATATAAAGGTCATTTCTGGCTTTCTTTTTCTGCTTAGTAAGGACAGGGTAGGGCTCTGGTATCTGGTGTGTATGTCTCTGGCTTGCATACCCAGGCACACCCAGCCACAGGGCTTTGTTTCTTTAACCTCTAGTTATGTAATAGGTAGGTGTAGGACCCTGGATTTATTTCCACAAGGGCCTGTTTCAAAATCCCTGCTGATTGCTCTAGGCTCTGAGTGTGTGTATGAAAGAGAGAGGCCCACACATGTTTTCCGCTTGAAGCACCAGGCCTGAATTAGGTCATGCAATCATTGCATTTTTCTCCATTTCAAAAGCTGCTGCTATGACAGCAGGTTAGGGCCACAGAGAATAAAGCAAGAACAGCTAGTTGCTTAACTCTGGTCTGTATTTACACATACATGTTGGCAGGGAAATGGTGACTCATTCCCTTTGCTGGAATACAATGAGTAGGACAGCCCCTAATGACTTTATTTCAAAGGCTACTTTCCCCCACCTTCAGATAAATCCTCTACAGCTGAATTTAATCTCTGGAAGTGTGGGGCATGTTGGGAACCTGTTCTGACCCCTAGGGCACCATTGGGTAACATTTAGGTAGTACATACATGGCATCCAAGGAACCCTCCCAAAACCTGTGGGAGGTAAAATAAATAATAGTTGGTGATTCAAAGATTGGTGTTAGTGTCCCAATGAAAGTTACTACCTACTGTGTGTCAGGTGCTTTGTCTACATTTTCTCTAAACCACATGTCAACCCTACTCATTTTGTAACTGATGCTTAAGCTGGTTATGTAGTTTCTCCAAGGTGGTAAGGTTAATAGCAACAAAGTTGGGACTCAAATTCAGGTACATCCAGTGCCAGAGCCCATACACTTTGTACTGTGTCATACTGCCTTTCTAGAGTCAACATTGGGTGTTTTGCTGCTCTACCACCCATCTCACTAGAGCAGCCACTGGGAAGGGACCTACTGAGACTGTTGGTTATAGTGCCACGCACTCCTCTCTCTGCCACTTGCAGACTGCATTCTAGTACTCTGGATTTCAGTCAAGTCAGATTTGTCCAGAAATCAGCTTAAAGAAAATCAATTTAAAAATGCTCCCTATAAAAATTTGTTTCCTTGGTTACTCTTCCTAATGTCTGGTTGTGTCTCTCTTTGATTCTGGAAGTTACTCAGAAAAACTTCTAGTATAAACTTTTCTTTCTTTCTTTCTTTCTTTCTTTCTTTTTCTTTAACTTAAAACAGACTAAGACAGTTTCTTCTATGCAACCACAGACCCTAATAGATGGAAATACCTGTGAAGAATTCAGATAAGAACTGGTTGAATGCAGCACATTCACATCTTAAGATAGGGTGATGGGTATTGAGGAGGGCAGATGCTATGATTAGCACTGGATATTATACTTCACTAATGAATCATCGAATGCTGCATCAAGGACTAATGTACAGTACAGTGGCTAACCGAACATAATAAATTTCAAATAAAAATAGATAGGAGCTCTTACTCTTACTCTTAGCTTACTCACAGCAAGCATTAGAATCACTTAGAGAGCTTCATCATGCTGATAGCTGGACCCAATCCCAATACCTGATTAGTAGGTCTGAAATAAGGCCTGAAAATATGCATTTCTAAGATGTTCCTGGATGATGCTGGCTCTGATGGTCCACAGCCACACTTTGAGAACCATTGCCTTAAAAGCAGTTCAAAGGTGTAACTATGCCTTCCATAACATCAGCTCCTCTAAAAGCCATCAGTAAATACTTAAGTTCAGAGTTGAATGGCTAGAACTCACAATCTATTTTCAAACTTACACATCCCTGGTTTCTTTGTATATTTTGTCTTTTTGTAAAAGGCGAGGCCCAAAGCTTTTTAATTACATAAGATTTTTTTAATTAATAAGCTTTAGTATTAGAACAGTATTTGGTCACAAAAAATTTAAACAGAAAGTATAGAGAGTTCATGGATTGGAGGAATAAACACTGTTAAAATGTCTATACTGCCTAGAGCAATCTATACTTTCAATGCCATCCTGATTAAAATTCCACTGGCATTTTTAAAAGAGCTGGAACAAACAATCCTAATATTTGTATGGAACCAAAAGAGACCCCAAATTGCTAAGGAAATGTTGAAAAAGAAATACAAAACTGGGGACATCATGTCACCTGATTTCAAGCTTTACTACAAAGCTATGATCACCAAGACAGCATGGTACTGGCACAAAAATAGACACTTGGACCAGTGGAACAAAGTAGGGAGCCCAGATATTGACCCACAACTCTACAGTCAAATAATCTTCAACAAAGCAGGAAAAAATATGCAGTGGAAAAAAAGACAGTCTTTTCAATAAATGGTGCTGGGAAAATTGGATAGCTATGTATAGAAGAAAAAACTCAACCATTCTCTTACACCATACACAAAAATAAACTCAAAATGGATAAAAGACCTCAATGTGAGGTAGGAATCCTAAAGGAGAACATAGGCAGTAACCTCTTCGATATCAGCCACAGCAACTTCTTTTAAGATATGTCTCCAAAGGCGATCAGGGAGGAGGAGTCAAGATGGTGGAGAAGTAGCAGTCTACTAGCAGACTACTTCAGCTAGCAGGAGATCAGCTAGATAACTTATCTAAAGATTGCAAACACCTGCAAATCCATCAGCAGATCGAAGAGAAGAAGAACAGCAATTCTGGAAACAGAAAAAAAAAAAAAAACACTTTCTGAAAGGTAGGACTGGCAGAGAAGTGAATCCAAAGTGACGGGAAGATAGACCCCAGGGGGGAGGGGCTGGCTCCTGGCAAGCGGTGGAGAAACGGAGCACAACATTGGGACTTTTAAAAGTCTGTTCTGCTGAGGGACATCACTCCAGAGGCTAAACAGGGGTGAAGCCCACGCGGGATCAGCGTGGCCTCAGGTCCCACAGGGTCACAGAAGGATCGGGGTGTCTGAGTGTCGCAGAGCTTGTGGGTATTGGAAGGGGAAAGCCGGCTACAGAGACAGAGCCGACAGTAAGCTCACAGCTCGGGGTGACCTTGAACCGGTCGCAGGCTTGGTGAGCTCGGAGCACGGCCGGAGGTCAGGCAGACGGGAGTAACTAGGCGCTGTTCTCTGAGGGCGCACTGAGGAGTGGGGCCCTGGGCTCTTGGCTCCTCCAGGCCGGAGACCAGGAACCACCATTTGTATTCCCGTCCTCCAGAACTCTACGGAAAGCACTCAGGGAACAAAAGCTCCTGAAAGCAAACCCGAGCGGATTACTCAGCCCAGCCCCTGGTAAGGGCGGTGCAATTCTGCCTGGGGCAAAGACACGTGAGAATCACTACACCAGGCCCCTCCGCCAAAAGATCAACAAGAAATCCAGCCAAGACCAAGTTCACCTACCAAGGAGTGCGGTTTCAATACCAAGGAGAGCAGCAGAATTCCAGAGGAGGAGAAAGCAAAGCAGAACTCATGGCTTTCTCCCTGTAAATTTTTTAGTCTTGCAGTTAATTTAACTTTTTTCTTTTTCATTCTTTTTTCTTCTTCTGATAAATATTTTTTTTCTTTTACCCTTTTCTTATTTAACGTTTTGAACTAGTTTATCTAATATATATATATATTTCGTTTTTATATTTTTTTAATTCTTTTTTTCTTTTTTTTTCCTTTCTTTCTTTTTGAACCTCTTTTTATCCCCTTTCTCCCCCCTCACAATTTGGGATCTCTTCTGATTTGGTTAAAGCATATTTTCCTGGGGTTATTGCCACCCTTTTAATATTTTACTTGCTTCTTCATATAATCTTATCTGGACAAAATGACAAGGCAGAAAAATTCACCACAAAAAAAAAAAAGAACAAGAGGCAGTACCGAAGGCTAGGGACCTAATCAATACAGACATTGGTAATATGTCAGACCAAGAGTTCAGAATGACAATTCTCAAGGTTCTAGCCGGGCTCGAGAAAGGCATGGAAGATATTAGAGAAACCCTCTCGGGAGATATAAAAGCCCTTTCTGGAGAAATAAAAGAACTAAAATCTAACCAAGTTGAAATAAAAAAAGCTATTAATGAGGTGCAATTAAAAATGGAGGCTCTCACTGCTAGGATAAATGAGGCAGAAGAAAGAATTAGTGATATAGAAGACCAAATGACAGAGAATAAAGAAGCTGAGCAAAAGAAGGACAAACAGCTACTGGACCATAAGGGGAGAATTCGAGAGATAAGTGATACCATAAGACGAAACAACATTAGAATAATTGGGATTCCAGAAGAAGAAGAAAGAGAGAGGGGAGCAGAAGGTATACTGGAGAGAATAATTGGGGAGAATTTCCCCAATATGGCAAAGGGAACAAGCATCAAAATTCAGGAGGTTCAGAGAACACCCCTCAAAATCAATAAGAATAGGCCCACACCCTGTCACCTAATAGTAAAATTTACAAGTCTCAGTGACAAAGAGAAAATCCTGAAAGCAGCCTGGGAAAGAAGACTGTAACATACAATGGTAAAAATATTAGATTGGTAGCTGACTTATCCACAGAGACTGGCAGGCCAGAAAGAGCTGGCATGATATTTTCAGAGCACTAAATCGAGAAAAACATGCAGCCAAGAATACTATATCCAGCTAGGCTATCATTGAAAATAGAAGGAGAGATTAAAAGCTTCCAGGACAAACAAAAACTGAAAGAATTTGCAAACACCAAACCACCTCTACAGGAAATATTGAAAGGGGTCCTCTAAGCAAAGAGAGAGCCTGCAAGTGGTAGATTAGTAAGGAACAGATACAATATACAGTAACAGTCAACTTACAGGTAATACAATGGCACTAAATTCATATCTCTCAATAGTTACCCTGAATGTTAATGGGCTAAATGCCCCAATCAAAAGACACAGGGTATCAGAATGGATAAAAAATCAAAACCCATCTATATGTTGCCTCCAAGAAACTCATTTAAAGCTGAAGACACCTCCAGATTTAAAGTGAGGGGGTGGAAAAGAATTTACCATGCTAATGGACATCAGAAGAAAGCAGGAGTGGCAATCCTTATATCAGATCAATTAGATTTTAAGCCAAAGACTATAATAAGAGATGAGGAACGACACTATATCATACTCAAAGGGTCTGTCCAACAAGAAGATCTAACAATTTTAAATGTCTATGCCCCCAACGTGGGAGCAGCCAAATATATAAATCAATTAATAACAAAATCAAAGAAACACATTAACAATAATACAATAATAGTAGGGGACTTTAACACTCCCCTCACAGAAATGGACAGATCATCCAAGCAAAAGACCAACAAGGAAATAAAGGCCTTAAAAAAAAAAAAAGAAAGAAAGAAAGAAATAAAGGCCTTAAACGACACACTGGACCAGATGGACATCACAGATATATTCAGAACATTTCATCCCAAAGCAACAGAATACACATTCTTCTCTAGTGCACATGGAACATTCTCCAGAATAGATCACATCCTTAGTCCTAAATCAGGACTCAACCGGTATCAAAAGATTGGGATCATTCCCTGCATATTTTCAGACCACAATACTCTGAAGCTAGAACTCAACCACAAAAGGAAGTTTAGAAAGAACCCAAATACATGGAGACTAAACAGCATCCTTCTAAAGAATGAATGGGTCAACTGGGAAATTAAAGAAGAATTGAAAAAAATCATGCAAACAAATGATAATGAAAATACAACGGTTCAAAATCTGTGAGACACAACAAAGGCAGTCCTGAGAGGAAAATATATAGCGGTACAAGCCTTTCTCAAGAAACAAGAAAGGTCTCAGGTACACAACCTAACCTTACACCTAAAGGAGCTGGAGAAAGAACAAGAAAGAAACCCTAAGCCCAGCAGGAGAAGAGAACTAATAAAGATCAGAGCAGGAATCAATGAAATAGAAACCAAAAAAACAATAGAACAAATCAACGAAACTAGGAGCTGGTTCTTTGAAAGAATTAATAAAATTGATAAACCCCTGGCCCGACTTATCAAAAAGAAAAGAGAAAGGACCCAAATAAATAAAATCATAAATGAAAGAGGAGAGATCACAACTAACACCAAAGAAATACAAACTATTATAAGAACATACTATGAGCAACTCTATGCCAACAAATTTGACAATCTGGAAGAAATGGATGCATTCCTAGAAACATATAAACTACCACAACTGAACCAGGAAGAAATAGAAAGCCTGAACAGACCCATAACCAGTAAGGAGATTGAAACAGTCATTAAAAATCTCCAAACAAACAAAAGCCCAGGGCCAGACGGCTTCCCGGGGGAATTCTACCAAACATTTAAAGAAGAACTAATTCCTATTCTCCTGAAACTTTTCCAAAAAATAGAAATGGAAGGAAAACTTCCAAACTCATTTTAAGAGGCCAACATCACCTTGATCCCCAAACCAGACAATGATCCCATCAAAAAAGAGAGCTATAGACCAATATCCTTGATGAACACAGATGCGAAAATTCTCACCAAAATACTAGCCAATAGGATTCAACACTATATTAAAAGGATTATTCACCACGACCAAGTGGGATTTATTCCAGGGCTGCAAGTTTGGTTCAACATCTGCAAATCAGTCAATGTGATACAACACATCAATAAAAGTAAGAACAAGAACCATATGATTCTCTCAGTTGATGCTGAAAAAGCATTTGACAAAGTACAGCATCCCTTCCTGATCAAAACTCTTCAAAGTGTAGGGATAGAGGGCACATACCTCAATATCATCAAAGCCATCTATGAAAAATCCACCGCAAATATCATTCTCAATGGAGAAAAACTGAAAGCTTTTCCGCTAAGGTCAGGAACACGGCAGGGATGTCCATTATCACCACTGCTATTCAACATAGTACTAGAAGTCCTAGCCTCAGCAATCAGACAACAAAAGGAAATTAAAGGCATCCAAATCGGCAAAGAAGAAGTCAATCTATCACTCTTTGCAGATGATATGATACTATATGTGGAAAACCCAAAAGACTCCACTCCAAAACTGCTAGAACTTGTACAGGAATTCAGTAAAGTGTCACGATATAAAATCAATGCACAGAAATCAGTTGCATTTCTCTAAACCAACAACAAGACAGAAGAAAGAGAAATTAAGGAGTCCATCCCATTTACAATTGCACCCCAAACCATAAGATACCTAGGAATAAACCTAACCAAAGAGGCTAAGAATCTATACTCAGAAAACTATAAAGTACTCATGAAAGAAATTGAGGAAGACACAAAAAAATGGAAAAATGTTCTATGCTCCTGGATTAGAAGAATAAATATTGTGAAAATGTCTATGCTACCTAAAGAAATCTACACATTTAATGCAATTCCTATCAAAGTACCAACCATCTTTTTCAAAGAAATAAAAAAAATAATTCTAAAATTTATATGGAACCAGAAAAGACCTCAAATAGCCAAAGGGATATTGAGAAAGAAAGCCAAAGTTGGTGGCATCACAATTCCGGACTTCAAGCTCTATTACAAAGCTGTCATCATCAAGACAGCATGGTACTGGCACAAAAACAGACACATAGATCAATGGAACAGAATAGAGAGCCCAGAAATAGACCCTCAACTCTATGGTCAACTAATCTTCAACAAAGCAGGAAAGCATGTCCAATGGAAAAAAGACAGCCTCTTCAATAAATGGTGTTGGGAAAATTGGACAGCCACATGCAGAAAAATGAAATTGGACCATTTCCTTACACCACACACAAAAATAGACTCAAAATGGATGAAGGACCTCAATGTGCGAAAGGAATCCATCAAAATCCTTGAGGAGAACACAGGCAGCAACCGCTTTGACCTCAGCCACAGCAACATCTTCCTAGGAACATCACCAAAGGCAAGAGAAGCAAGGGCAAAAATGAACGATTGGGATTTCATCAAGATCAAAAGCTTTTGCACAGCAAAGGAAACAGTTAACAAAACCAAGAGACAACTGACAGAATGGGAGAAGATATTTGCAAACGACATATCAGATAAAGGACTAGTTTCCAAAATCTATAAAGAACTTAGCAAACTCAACACCCAAAGAACAAATAATCCAATCAAGAAATGGGCAGAGGACATGATCAGACATTTCTGCAAAGAAGACATCCAGATGGCCAACAGACACATGAAAAAGTGCTCCATATCACTCGGCATCAGGGAAATACAAATCAAAACCACAATGAGATATCACCTCACACCAGTCAGAATGGCTAAAATCAACAAGTCAGGAAATGACAAATGCTGGCGAGGATGTGGAGAAAGGGGAACCCTCCTACACTGTTGGTGGGAATGCAAGCTGGGGCAACCTCTCTGGAAAACAGCATGGAGGTTCCTCAAAATGTTGAAAATAGAACTACCCTATGACCCAGCAATTTCACTACTGGGTATTTACCCTAAAGATACAAACGTAGTGATCCGAAGGGGCACGTGCACCCGGATGTTTATAGCAGCAATGTCCACAATAGCCAAACTATGGAAAGAACCTAGATGTCCATCAACAGATGAATGGATAAAGAAGAGGTGGTATATATACACAATGGAATACTATGCAGCCATCAAAAGAAATGAAATCTTGCCATTTGCAACAACATGGATGGAACTAGAGCGTATCATGGTTAGCGAAATAAATCAAGCGGAGAAAGACATCTATCATATGATCTCCCTGATATGAGGAAGTGGTGATGCAACATGAGGGCTTAGGTGGGTAGGAGAAGAATCAATGAAACAAGATGGGATTGGGAGGGAGACAAACCATAAGTGACTCTTAATCTCACAAAACAAATTGAGGTTTGCTGGGGGGAGAGGGGTTGGGAGAAGGAGGGTGGGGTTATGGACATTGGGGAGGGTATGTGCTTTGGTGAGTGCTGTGAAGTGTGTAAACCTGGCGATTCACAGACCTGTACCCCTGGGGATAAAAATATATGTTTATAAAAGATAAAAAATTAAAAAAAAAAGATATGTCTCCAAAGGCAAAGGAAACAAAAGCAAAAATGAATTTTTGGGACTTCATCAAGATCAAAAGCTTTTGCACAGCAAAGGAAATAGTCAACAAAACAAAGAGGCAACCCAAAAAATGGGAGAAGATATACGTAAATGACAATACAGTCAAAGGGCTGATATCCAGGATCTAGAAAGAACTCCTCAAACTCAACACACACAAAACAGATAATCATGTCAAAAAATGTGCAGAAGACAGACAATTCTTCAAAGGAGACATACAAATGGCTAACAGACACATGAAAAAATGTTCATCATCATTAAAAATCAGCGAGATTCAAATCAAAACCACATTGAGATACCACCTTACACCAGTTAGAATGGCCAGAATTAACAAGACAGTAAATAACAAGTGTTGTAGAAGAGATTTAGAAAGGGAAACCCTCTTACACTGTTTGTGGGAATGCAAGTTGGAGCAGCTGCTTTGGAAAACAGTGCAGATATTTCTTAAGAAATTAAAAATAGAGCTACCCTATGACCCTGCAACTGCACTATGGGTATTTACCCCAAAGATACAGATGTAGTGAAAAGAAAAGCTATCTGTACCCCAATGTTCATAGCAGCAATGGCCACATTTGCCAAACTGTGGAAAGAGTCAAGATGCCCTTCAACAGACAAATAGATAAAGAAGATATGGTCTATATATAAATGGAATATTATGTCTCCATCAGAAAGGATGAATACCTAACTTTTGTATCAACATGGATGGGACTGGAGGAGATTATGCTCAGTGAAATAAGTCAAGCAGAGGGAGTCAATTATCATATGGTTTCACTTACTTGTGGAGCATGAGGAATAACAAGGAGGACACTGGGAGTTGGAGAGGAGACATGAGTTGGGGGAAATTGGAGGGGGAGACAAACCATGAGAGACTGTTGACTCTGAGAAACAAACCAAGGATTTTCGAGTGGAGGAGGGGAGAGGGTTGGGTGAGCCTGGTGGTGCATATTAAGGAAAGCATGTATTGCATGGAGCACTGGGTGTGGTGCATAAACAATGAATCTTGGAAGATTTAAAATAAATAGATAAATAAATAAAAGTATAGAGAGTTCCCATATGCCCACTGTCCCCACATGTGCATAGCCTCCTCAAATATCAACATCCCACAGTGCAGCAGTGCATTTGTTAAAATCCATGAACCTACACTGACATGTTATTGCCACCTAAAGTCTATAGTTTACATTGGCATTCACTCTTGGTGTTGCATATTCTATGCATTTTGACAAATATGTAATGAAATATATCACTGAAGGATTGTGTAGCATACTTTTACTGCTCTAAAAACTCTGTGTTCAGCCTGTTCATTCCTTTCCCACCTGAACTCTTGGCAACTACTGGTCTTTTGCTATCTTCATAGTTTTACCTTTTCCAGAATTTTGTACATTGGAATCACACAATATGTAGCCTTTTCAGTTTTGCTTCTTTCAGAGGGTGATATAGGCATACCTCAGAGATATTACAAGGTTCCAGACCACTGCAGTAAATCAAATACAGCAATAAAGGGAATCAAATCAATTTTCTGTTTTCTCAGTGCATATAAAACTTATGTGTACATTATACTGTTGTCTTTTGAGTGGGAAATAACATTATATCTAAAAAACAGAAAAAAAATATTCAGACCTTAATTAAATGTACTTTATTGCTAATAAAGGCTAAATATCAACTGAGATTTCATCGAGTTGTAATCTTTTTCCTGGTGGAGGATCTTCCTTGGATGCTGATAGTCACTTACCCAACAGGGTGATGATTGCTGAAGAGTGGGGTGGCTATGGCAATTTTTAAAAATACAAGAAAAATGGCATTGCTGCATCACCTGACCCTTCCTTTCATGAATGTTTTCTCTGTAGCATGTGATGATGCTGTTTGATAGCATTTTACCCAAAGGAGAACTTTCAAAACTGAACTCAATCTTCTCAAACCCTGCCGCTGCCTTATCAACTAGGTTGATATACAATTCTAAATCCTTTGTTGCGATTTCAACAATCTTCACAGCATCTTCACCAGGAGTAGACTCTATCTGAAGAAACCATTGCCTTTGTTCATCCATAAGAAGAAAACTTCATCCATTAAATTTTTATCATGAGATTGCAACATTTGTCACATCGTCAGGCTGCACTTTTAATTCCAGTTCTCTTGCTATTTTCACCCTATCTGCAGTTACTTCCTCCACTGAAGTCACGAACCCCTTAAACTCATCCCTTGAGGTTGGAATTAACTTCCTTCCAGCTCCTATTAATTAAGCTGACATTTTGGCCTCTTCCCATGAACCATGTATGTTCTTAATGGTATTGAGAATGGTGAATTTTTTTCCAGAAAGTTTTCAATTTATTTGCTCATATCCATCAGAGGAATCACTATATATAGCAGCTATAGCCTTACAAAATGTACTTCTTCAATAATAAGACTTGAAAGTTGAAATGACTCCTACATCAGTGGGCTACAGAATGCATGTTGTATTAAGCAGGCATAAAAACAACAATTAATGCCACAGTACATCTCCATCAGAGCTCTTGGGCTACTAGGTGCATTGCCAATGAGCAGTAGTATTTTGAAAGGATTTTTTTTTTCTCTTTTGAGTGGTGGATCTCAATAATGGGCTTAAAATAGTTGGCAAATCATGTTGTAAACAGATGTGCTGTCATCGGTGTTTGCTGTTCCATCTTATAGAGCAGAAGCAGAGTAGATTTAGCATAATTCTTAGAGGCCCTAGGATTTGTGGAATGGTGTATGAGTATTACCTTTCACTGAAAATTATCAGCTGTGTTAGCCCCTAACAAAAGAGTCAACCTTTTCTTTGAAGATTTGAAGCCAGACATTGAGTTCTCTTTAGTTGTGAAAGTCCTAGAAGTCTTCTAGTATAAGGGTGTTCCACCTACACTAAAAATCTGTTGATTTTTGTAGTCACCTTCATTAATTATTTTAGCTAGGTCATCGGATATCCTGCTACAGCTTCTGCATCAGGATTTGCTGGTTCTCCTTGCATTTTTATGTTATGGAGATGGCTTCTTTCCTTAAATCTTGTGAAGCAAACTCTGCTCATTTCAGACTTTCTGTTTTGCAGCTTTCTCACCTCTCTCAGCCTCCATGAAACTTCAGAGAGTTAGGGCTTTGCTCTGGATTAGGCTTTGAGTTAAGGAAATCTTGTGGCTGGTTTGGATCTTCTCTCCAGACCACTATAACTTCCTACATATCAGCAATAGGCTATTTTGCTTTCTTATCATTTGTGTGTTCACTGGAGTAGAACTTTTAATTTCCTTCAAAATCTTTTCCTTTTCATTCACAACTTGACTAACTATTTGCCACAAGAGGCCTAGGTTTTGGCCTATCTTGGCTTTTGACATACCTTCCTCACTGAGCTTAGTTATTTCTTAATTATTTTAATTTAAAGTTAGAGACATGCAACTCTTCCTTTCATTTCAACAGAGGCCATTACAAGTTGGCCTAATTTCAGTATTTTTGTGTCTCAGGGATTGGTGAAGCCTGAGGAGAGGGAGGCAGATGAAGACCAGCAAGTCCACAGAGCAGTCAGAACACACACATTTATCAGTTAAGGCTGCCATCTTGTATGGGTACAGTTTGCAGTGTCCTACAACAATTACAATGGTAACATCAAACAGATCATCATAAGTACAATAATAATGAAACAAGTTTGAAATATTATGAAAATTACCAAAATGTGACACAGGGACACAATGTGAGCAAATGTTGTTGGAAAAATGGCACCAAAAGGCTTGCTTGATGTAAGGTTGCTACAAATCTTAATTTATGAAAAATGCAGTATCTGCAAAGTGCAATAAAGCAAAGTGCAATAAAATGAGGTATGCCTGGGGTGCCTGGGTGGCTCAGTGGATTAAGCCTCTGCCTTCCGCTCAGGTCATGATCTCAGGGTCCTGGGATCGAGCCCCACATCAGGCTCTCTGCTCAGCAGTGAGCCTGCTTCCCCCTCTCTCTGCCTGCCTCTCTGCCTACTTGTGATCTCTCTCTCTCTGTCAAATGAATGAATAAAATCTTTAAAAAAATGAGGTATGCCTTTAAATGCAAAAATCAAGATACAAATAAACAAGGATAGTAGCATTAAGATGGTAAGATGATGGTTGTCTTCTTTACAGAAATATCTCTAATGCTATTTCTTATTTAATGTTTCATATTTCAGGGACAAAGAGAAACTTACTGAAACAAAATATTGGAAGAGGAATTTAATTTTTATCCCTCTCTAAAATTCACTACACAGAGCAAAGTAAAATTTTTTCAGCATTAAGGAAAATATTGTATAACCAAAGTAAAGTTCACATAATTGCTAATCATGTTCAATTCTGGCAAAAATAGCTTTGTTTGGGTGTAAGAAAAGCACTCATCTGGCTGTCCCAGAAAGTAGAGAACACCTAGTATGGACAGTTGGGACAGCTGGGATTTCCTGGTTGTGAATATGGTTGTGAATGGGCCATCCCAGGCCAAGCCTCTAGTCACCTTGGAGGAGAATGAACTCATTACAGTAAATGTAAAGGCCAGAGTTCCTGTGGGACTCTCTTGTTTGTACCATGTTGTATCCTCTCTAAATTGCTGCCACCTGGAAAACAAATCCTCCAATTATGCTCCTCCATCAAAGAATAGTGAGAAATGGGAGAAATGGGAGAAAATAGGGAGAAATGGGACATCTTGGCTCTTTCTACAGTTTGACTATTGTGGACATTGCTACTATAAACACTGGGGTGCAGTTGCCTCTTTGGATCACCACATTTTTATCTTTGGGGTAAATACCCAGTACTGCAATTCATGAGTCACAGGGTAGCTCTATTGTCAACTTCTTGAGGAACTTCCATACTGCTTTCCAGAGTGGCTGTACCAGCTTGCATTTCCACTAACAGTGTAAAAGGGTTCCCTTTCTCCACAACCTCACCAGCATTTGTTGTTCCCTGTTTTGTTAATTTTAGACATTCTGACTGGTGTGAGGTGGTATCTCATTGTGGTTTTGATTTGTATTTCCCTGATGCCAAGTTATGTGGAGCATTTTTTCATTAGTCTGCTGGCCATTTGGATGTTTTCTTTGAAGAAATGTCTCTTCGTGTCTTCTGCCCATTTCTTGGTGGACTTTTTGTTTTTTGGGGTTGAGTTTGGTATGTTCTTTATAGATCTTGGATACTAGCCCTTTATCTTATATTTCATTTGCAATTTTCTTTTCCCATTCTGTAGGTTGTCTTTAAGTTTTTTCAATTGTTTTCTTCATTGTGTATAAGTATTTTGTCTTCAGGAAATCCCAATAGTTCATTTTTGCTTTTGTTTCCCTTGTCTTTGGAGATGTGTCTAGCAAGAAGGTTGAGGTCAAAGAAGTTGCTGCCTGTGATCTCCTCTAGGATTTTGATGGATTTCTCTCTCACATTTAGATCTTTTATCCATTGTGAAAGAGCTGATATGTCTATCAATAGATGAAGAGATAAAAAGATGTGGCGATTATATAGATAGATATTTATATCTATATATGTCTATATATATGTGTGTGTATATGTATATATATATATATACATATATGTATATATATATATATATAAAACTCAGCCATCAGTAAACTTATAGTTTACATTGACATTGATGTAACTGGAAGGTATTATGCTAGTGAAATAAGTCAATAAGAGAAATATAATTATCATACGGTTTCACTTATATGTGGAATATAAGAAATAGCCCAGAGGGGCACCTGGTGGCTCAGTGGGTTAAGTTTCTGCCTTCAGCTCAGGTCATTATCTCAGGCTCCTGGGATCAAGCCCTGCATCGAGCTCTCTGCTCAGCGGGGAACCTGCTTCCCCTTCTCTCTCTGCCTGGCTCTCTGCCTACTTGTGATCTCTGTCTGTCAAATAAATAAATAAAATCTTTAAAAAAGAAAAAGAAAAAGAAAGAGCACAGAGAATCACAGGGGAAGAGAGGGAGAACTGAATGGGAAGTCATCATAGAAAGAGAAAAACCATGAGAGACTCTTAGCTATAGGAAACAAACAGGGTTATTGGAAGGGAGATGGGGGGTGGGATGGGGTAATTGGATGATGGGCATTAAGGGGGGCACATGATATGATGAACACTAGGTGTTATATGCAACTGGTGAATTATTGAACACTACATCTGAAACTAATGATGTAAAAAAAAAAAGACAGCTGGTAAAGCAGAAATGTGGTTTGCAGAAAGCATCAGAAAGATATTATTAAAGACTATGTTCAGAAATGAGAAAATGAGGTTAATTTCCAATACAGAAAAAAATGAAGGGAAAAAAAAAAGAAATGGGAGTGGAGTATTCCAAATGAGTACCATTGTTATTTTCATTTTCTTGATGATGAAACAAATAATATGAATGTTCATATCTGATGTGATTTTCTTAGTGGATCCGGATATCAGGTGTCTTAGTAACTCCAATATTTCAGGTTCCTGAGATCACTCAGTCCTTTAGTGCTTTAAATAAAATTTACCAAGATTCGATATCCCACAGATATGGAAACATAAAGTATTCCCCCATCCTAATCCTTCTCTAGTTATCCCTTGGATCATCAGAGGGTGATCAGATTATAATGAATCACACTTTTAGTTATCATTACCCCATTTGTTTCACTATTTTTTTTCTTTTGTTCTGTTTCTCATCTCTTTCTAGTGATCTCCCTTTGGGTTCTATAGAATTTAAATGCTACTGCCTTCCAGTAGCTTTGACTACATTTCAGGGCAACAGACACAGGGACAGGAAACATTTCACAGGGCATCACAACAAGTAGCTTAATGTTGACTATTAGACACCTTAATTTCTCTGTCCCTAGGTTTTTCCAGCTATTCCGAATGTGTTGCTGGCTCCCAGTTCTCCTCAGCCCACATCTTCCCTCTAGTTAAATTCCTCTTTTTCTATTTGTTCTTAATTTCTGCATTTCTCATGCTTCTGTGCCCCTTCAACAAACTCATCTACTTGGACGCCTCACAGAGAAATACCCTTATGTCAATTTTACAGAACAATTTAGTATTCTTTTTGTTACTCCTTTACCTACTAGTTCATTCCATGAGGTCTCTTAAGTATGTAGACATGCTTTAAAAAAATGTAGATATGCTGAGAATTTCCTAAATCATTGAGTCCTGCAGACATTTTGCTTAACAGTTTTCCCACAGTCTCTTCCCTGTCTCATGTTATTATGAGCAGCAAGATGAAACCAAGCTGAACTTCAATGTTTTGCTTGGAAATTTCATCAGCTAAATTTCCAAATTAATTATTTACAAGCTTTGTTTTCTACATTACTTCAGGGCACAATTCTGCTCAGCATTCTGCTTGGCTCCCCTGCCTTCTTTCTGATTTAACATTTTCATCAGCGCCCTCACCAACAACACTTCCAATATCCACATTTCTACCAACAGTCTATTTAAGACAATTTAGGTATTCTCTAAGACAATGCATATATATATATATTTTTTTTCTGTCCGGTTTTTTTATGTCCTTCACAGTCCTCTCTAGCAGAATCATTAGCATCCATGTTTCTACTAATAACGTGATCAAGAAAACCTAGATTTTTGATTGTGCTTCTCAAAAATTTTTCATCCTCTGCCCATTAGCCAATTAGCCAATTCCAAAACAACATCACATTTTTCTTTACTACAAAAGCTACGATTTTTATCAACATAAAGAATTGAATGTATATATTTTGAAGTGTTTCTAATAAAAATTGCAGTGGTGATTTCCATTTCATAGAATGATGAGAGATGAACAAATGAGAATATCCAAGAACATATTTTAAAAGAACAATATCAGTATATATCATATATGCAAATATATTACACATATGTATATATTATGTATGCATTTTATATATGCACTGTAACATAATAATTATAATAATAAATAAGATCTTGTTCAACTGAATGAAAAAATATAGGGAGTAGTCTAATCATAACAGTAAGAATTTATTTATCACTTAAACCTGATAGGTATTATTCTTAATGGTTTACACAAATGAACCTATTTAAAACACACAATACTCCTTTCAGGTATGCACTTGTGTTAAATTTCTATTGCTACCATAATTGGTCAAAAATGCAAAGGGGTTGCTATGATCTAGATGCATGTGTTCCCTCAAAATACATATGTTGAAATCTTAACCCCCAAGGCAATGGTCTTGGGAGTTGAGGCATTTGAGAGATGCTCAGGTCATGAGAATGAAGCTCTCATGAATGGGATTGCTGTTTTTATAAATCTCTTACAGACCCTAGAGAGATCCTTCTAGCATGTGAGGATGCAGTGAGAAGTCTTTAACCCAGAAGAGAACACTCACCTGATTTTGCTGACATCCTAACCTCAGACTTATATCTTTCAGAATTGTGAGAGGCAAAAATTTTTGTTGATAATAAGATACTCAGTCTGTGGCATTTTGTTATAGCAGCCCTAAAGGACTGGAAGATATAATACAGTTATGGAAGAGATTAAAAAGATAACAAGGATCTTTAGAGCACCTTTATATCAATGAATAATAAAGCATAGATAAAATAGACACATCCCTATAAATGTACATAGATAAAATCCCCATACATGCATCCCTACAAAGCTTATATAATATGACTCAATAAGAAGCAGATTTTTTTTATTATTCCTATAAATATTTTAAAAAATCAAACCAGTAGTTTAAATTCTCATTGCAAAGAAAATACTGAGTCAGATGGTTATCTGGATAAGTTTTCCCAAATATTCAAGGAACAAATAATTCCAATCTTAAACTCTTTCAAATATTAAAAGAAAGGGAATACTCCCAAACTTATTTTATGAGGTTAAAATAATCTCAATTATAAAACCTGACAAAACTAAAGGAATAAAGAAAAATTATAAGCTAAATGATTCATGAATATAGGTTTGAAACCTAAACAAAATATCAGCCAACCTAATCCAGTAGTATAGAAAAATGGGAACATTTCATGACCAACTTGTTTCCCCCCACCAAGTAAATGAAGGTTGGTTTAACACTGTAAAATTAAATAAATGTTTTGCCACATTAATAAAAGAAGAAAATCTAATGATTGTCTCAATGGATACAGAATAATCATTTGATACAGTTCAATATCTATTCATGACAAACTTACCTACAAAAGAGAAATTCCATAACTTAATGAAAGATTTACCAAAAATCTAATACAAGCATCAGGTTAGAAGCTGTTTCAACTATATCCATGAAAGACAATGGTGTCTTACATTAGGATAATTGTCCATGTTTGGGGGAGGGGGTGGAAGATGGGGGGATCAGATATCAAAGAATTTATCATCTCTGTAATGGCAGAGACCCACCACACATATTTTCTGAGAAGCTCCTAGTCTAGGGTTCTGACATAACATCTCCAAAACATACGTATTGACTGATAGATTAAAAAAAAAAAAAAAAGGTAGTGCCCTAAGACAATCAAATTATTTCAGAGCGGTGTAATTTGGAGATCATTATAACCTCCAGAAGATTCTTTTTTTTTCCCTTACTAATATTTTATTTATTTATTTGAGACAGAGAGAATGAGAGAGAGAGCACAAGAGTGGGAAGGGTCAGAGAGAGAAGCAGACTCCCTACGGAACAGGGAGCCTGATGTGGGACTTGATCCTGGCACTCCAGGATCATGACCTGAGCCAAAGGCAGTAGCTTAACCAACTGAGCCACCCAGGCACCCCCTTCAGAAGATTCTTGCTTGGAGTCATTCTCTGGTCTCGATCAACCCAGAGTATTTGCTGTACCAATCATTAACACTCTTCATATTCAGCTGCCAAAAAGCCTCATTTGTCCAAAACCCCAAATTAGGTTTTTTCAGTATAAATTTGTTCCAGACAATTAATTTCTTTGAATAGTGCCAATTTAATAGATAGCTCTGTAAGTGATATAATTTTTCTTCTAGTGATTAAAAAATATTGGAAAAATATTTGGCCTTAAAGGGCATTAAGAGATGGAATAGGAAAAGTACAAGGTAAAACCTGAAGGTTTTAATCCCACCTGGATTATTAAACAGGTGTGACCTTTGATGGGATTTGAAATTTTAGGCCCCTGTTTCCTAAACTAAAATGTACTCGATGATTTACTCATTCATTCAACAAATTAAGAATTGTTACATGTCTGGCATTATGCCTCTGGCCATGTTATATAGGTATATAGTTATTGAGAAAATCAACAGTGATAGGATTTCTAGAAAGCACACTGTGAAAAGTAACCTGCTATACAAAAGCTGATGGGTTTGGGGAGTGTGAGAATTCAACAGCTATCAATTTACCAAATATGTCTCAATCACCTCATCTGTATTTGTACCATGTTCATCTCTAGGGGCATGTTGACAAGAAAAGAATTAGGTACTAAACTCAACACCAGGATCATATACCTTCTTTGCAATACGGTAGAAAAAAGATGAATCCTTATCTGCCTTAACTATGTGTATGACCTTGATCACATTACCCAACTCTCTTTGTACAAGTTTCTAAAAATAGATCTTGAAACAAAACTTGGGTGCAGTGAGTGTATTTGGAATTTTATCCGAAATATGGGGAAAGTGACACAGAAAGCAGACAAAAATCTCTACAGTGTCTGAATGAGCCATTATCGCTCTGGGCCTCTGGCATCCAGTTCTTCTAGAGACCATCTCAGTAATCCTATAAGGTATACCTCAGAATTGTCTGGCCAAGGGACCACACAGCTGGGATACTTATTCACTGATACTTTTCTCTCACCGTTTGGGAGTTGCCCCCTGGCATTCAGAACTGTTGTGCGCATGAACGGAAAAGTGCTTCAAGTGGGAAGTTGTCAGCTTCAGGTGAACTCAGTGGTGGGCTCTGTGGATGTGGAGTAGGAAAATCAACAGTATCTGTTACAATAACCAATTCCAGTTTTGACTTCTTGGTGTACAAATAAAAAATGTCTTCTCTATTACAAGAAAGTTGTGACCACCAAAACTTTCTAAATCCATTTTATTAAGAAGAAATGTTAGTCCTAAATGCTTTGGGGAAAGTGTGATAGATATGAAAAAATGAAGCAGGATGGTTCTTGTAGTGCATGAATCCCATGACCTAGGAAGCAGGAGTTATTAAGCCTGTCTTGTCCTTTGAGCACGATCCAAGAGGAGATTTTGATAGGAACTTGATGAAAGAGGCCAAGTAGAAAAGTTTGGGTTCATTGCAAATGTTTATTTAACTCACACACTTCAAAAGCACTTATTGGAGAAATATTTGCAGATTCATGTCAGATGAATCAACATCCTTTACCCTTATCAGAGTCCTAGCCTGGAGGAATGGAGTTAGTTAACTAACTTGTGGCTCAGATGGTATGAGACCTGTTTGAGAAGCTTTGGAAATCTGGTGTCAAGTTTTCAGCTGCCTTTCCCATCCTGGAGCATGAGTGACATCCTGAGCTGAGGTTGGTGAAGGGCAGTGGTGCTTGCACTTGGGTGTTCATCAAAATCAGTCAGAAGGCATTTCAAATACAGATAGCTGGACCCCACACCCAGAGTTTCTGATTTAGTAGGTCTGGAGTAGGGACCAAGAATCTGCATCTGTAAGAGGTTCCTAGGTGATACTGGTGTTGCTGATTCAGGGACCTTGTACTGAGAACTAATAGTTTAGAAGAAGCCAGAGTCATAAGAATGAGTAGGAGCTGGTAGGGGGTGGATGTCTATAAGTGCCCTGCTGAGAATTCAGTTATCAGTCTGGGACTCAAACTCAAGATTTAAATCTTGTCCTTGGTCTATGGAGATGTCACTGCAGATTCATAATCTCAAAGGACATTTCTATTTACCTTCCCTTCTGCAATTTGATCCATCCCTCATCTAGAATGCACATACAACTTTATATACCCCAGGATTTAGGCTATCCTTCCAAAACAAGGCTGTGGTTAGAAGTAACAGGTGGAAGGACATTAGGAGAAGCAAGGAAAAGTGAAAGGGAAGAAGTTGGAGGGGGAGATGAACCATGAAAGACTGTAGACTCCAAGAAATAAACTGAGGGTTTTAGAGAGGAGGGAGGTAGGGGGATGGGTGAGCCTGGCGGTGGGTATTAGGGAGGGCATGGAGCCCTGGGTGTTGTACATAAACAATGAATCTTGGAACACTGTATCAAAAACTAATGATGTATTTTACGGTGACTAACATAACACAATAAAAATTTTTAAAAAAGAAAAAAGAAGTAAAGGGTGAATTTTGCTAATAACTAGACTTTGAAAAGATAGGAGGACTGAAAGGGAAGAAAAGGGGGAAAGAAAGAAAGAAAGAAAGAAAGAAAGAAAGAAAGAAAGAAAGAAAGAAAGAAAGAAAATAGGAAAGGAGAAAAAGGAGAGAGAAGAGAGAAGCAGGCAGAACTTCACTTTATTACTATTTATTATGTTCCATGTTCTATGCTTTGAATGTTTAGGCATTGTTGACATCTCACAGATGTTCTGTGAGACGTGTTATTATCCTCATGAGGAAAGCAAGGCTTACACAGATTATAAGACTTAACCAAGTATATAAGACTTGTAAGAGTCATGGACAGGACCCACACCCAGAGGTGTTCAATTCCAAGTCTAGTAAAATTTCTACTCTTTTCCAAAGCTTCTCAGGAAAATTGTGTCTATACAGAGGGATAGTAAGTGAATTGGAATTGAGAAGCAAAGTTATATGGGCGAGCAACAGTTGCCTCAAAGGTTCAGCTGATTCTAGTATTTAAAATCTGATATGGTCTATGGTCCTTGTTCCTGGCTCACTGAACTGGCAGTAAATCCTGGGTACCTTTTACAGTGTTATTACAAAAATGAGGGACTCATTTTGTACTGGGTGGCTCAGGTTAAGTATCTGGGTTAAGCATCTGCCTTTGCCTCAGGTCATGATTCCAGGGTCCTGGGATCAAGCCCCGCTTCGGGCTCCCTGCTCAGCAGGAAGCCTGCTTCTCCTTCTCCCACCTCCCACTCCCCCCACCCCCACTTGTGTTCCCTCTTTTGCTCTCTCTCTCTCTCTTTCTGTCAAATAAATAAATAAAATCTAAAAACAAACAAACAAACAATCGCTTCTCGGCCTTTTGGCTAAGATCAAGTGTAAAAACAAACAAACAAAAATGAGGGAGCACTAGATAATCTCCCTGCCTTTGTATCTTACTGCCTGAGGGGCTCTCTCAATTCCTAGTAAAAGGGATTATGCTGCAGATGTCTTGAGAATAGTATTCCTGATCCTGGAAAACATCCCTCAGTATAGGGTTTCTTAGAGAGCCCAGAATTGGGCTGAGAAAGTGGATGTGGGGTCATAGACCTACCAGTGCAGAAGCTTATGGTGCTCTCATTCTATCTGAATCGGCCACAAGTTAACCTAACAGTTTGACAACTGATGGCATGCAACAGAGAGAAACATTTCAACACTCCACTAGAGAGTGTTTGTCACATGATGAAATAGTGATTTTTAAGGTGTTTGTTATTCCATTCCAATTTTACAACTTCTACCCAGATTGCTCTAGATTTCTCCATTTAAGACAAGCCGTTGACAATAGTCGCCGTTAGTCAATTGAGCCCAGCAGTATGTAGAGTTCAAAACAAGAAGGTAAGAGTAAGGACTACAAGGAGGACAACTGTCCCTGAAATAGAAGGATGATCCCTAGGACCTGGATTATGCAGGTGTGTGATGGTCTTGCTCAGGCATCTCCATTGCCCATGGATAATACAAAATCTGAGACTGTACAAACATATAGAGGGCAGAGTGTGGAGAAATGGGCAATGGGCTTGGTATGTACTGAGCTTTTTCAACCTTGTTGTCTAGGCAAAATGATTGAAAACATGGCATCTTGAGAGAGATGAGAATCAACTGAAGGACCTACAACTGGCTATCTGGGATGCCCAAATCATTTACTTTCATAACACCCCATTTAAGATGCAAAATAGGCATGAGTCCAACATTACTTAGACTCTGAAAGGAGACAAGGTTGAAGTAAGAAATAGCCTCTTTGAATTTGTAGGTAAACGTAAACTGCACAAGAGCACCTTTCCAGTGTCAGGCAGTTCTTCTAAGTACAAACCACAACCAAATTTTAAAATTACATAATAAGTCATATTCAAATATGTGGTTCCTTTCTGGCCAAAAGGGAAATAAAAGCATGAAAGGGGATAAGAGGGGTGGGGATCTGCAATGCATTTGTTTGAAGCTAATTTGCATGGAGAAAAAAGTAATTTGACTATGAAGTCCCTCACACATGTAAAATAGAAAGCCAACCTTATTAAAATTGTGTAATGTGATCTGTGAATTAAAACAATGATACCATTTTTTTTAACATGATTCAACACAGATTTTTTTTTTCTTTTAACAAAAAGCCCTAAAGTTAAAATCTAGGTCCACATTACTTATGTAAATTGAAAGAAAGAATATTGCATACCTAAAGGAAGGTGGTGTTTAATGAAGAAGTTTAAAACATCTAGAACTCCCTCTGTGAACTCAAACATCAGAAAGTTAAAAACTAAATTCCACATAGAAAGTTCTTGTCATTTGAGACCCTGGCTCTCCTATCCTGGAATGCATTCCAGAACAAAGTGTTTGTCATCTGAACTTGTGTGTGTGTGTGTGTGTGTGTGTGTGTGTGTGTGTGTGTGTGTGAAAGAAAGAGAGAGAGAGAGAGAGAGAGATGCATATTTGTGGCAAAACTAGAAGGGAGAGCAAAAAGGAACCATTAAGAAGCAGAAGCTCAAGAAGCCCAGAGAGGGATCTTCCAGAATCCCCAAAGTTATAAGAAACAAATTCTAAGAAGGGAAAGGAAACCCCAGGGAACTGGGGGAAAAGGAAGGGTGCTCATAGCAGCACCTCATTTAATAATGGGCTTTTCAGATAGGAACACCTGAGTTCCCACCGAAACTACTTAGAAGTCACACTGACAGAGAAAAAGTATTCCATGTCCCAGAACCTGGGCTCCTTATTAACAAATAGAAGACTAATACCCACAGTATGGAGTTACTATAAGATGAAATTGAGATAACACATGTAAAAAATTTTGCAGGATCTGAGTGCCTAAATTCCAGGGTCTCAATGCTTAGTAAATGCAGTGTTACTAAGGAGTGAACAGAGAAATACAAACTAAATTCATTCTCTGAACTGTGTTTTATGGCCCACTCATATGCCTATGTTAAAAGGCTCAAATAACAGCCTAGTATAATGTCACTGTGTGGTTTAAATAATATTACACATAAACACAATTATATGTAATTGTCTGGCACACAGTAAGCATTCAGTAATTCATGGCTCTTATTAAGAAAACTTCTGTTCTTCAGGTTTGTACCTAAGATTAATCATCATGCTAGAAAATGGTCTTGCCATGAATACATAGGTCACAAAAAGGAAAATAATAAATGGATAATAAACATAGAAAAATGTCCAACAAAAAATATAAATTAAAACAATGGTACCACTTTTTATATAAGGCAGCACAGATTTTTTTTTTTTTTTTAATGCTAAGCTCTAGTGTGCTAAGGATTCATTAAAATAAGTGGTCATACATTATTGCTGGGAATGTAGATGGGAATGAGCCCTTAGAAAGTCATTTAGCAGTGTGTAATAAGAGTCTTCAAGCATTCAAAGTCCATCTAGTAATTCCGTTTCTTAAAGTCTAACCTATAGAAATAACTTAAAATACAAAGGGAAATATATATAAATATGGTTTTTTGTAGTATTTTTTTTCAAATAGCAAGCAATGAGAAATAGTCTAAATAGTTGAGAAAGGAAGAGTGGTTGATTATGGAGCTTCTATATTGGCACATTGAAATATTATATAGCTATTAAAAATGATGCCAGTAAAGAGTATAAAATTACATTCAATGCTTACAATGGCATGTTAAGGATAGAAGCAGGGTATAAAATTATTTAAATAGTAGGTTCACAGTATATAAAACAACATTAAAAGCTGGAAGAACATTGCAATGGTTTTCTAGAACAAGCATATTTTTTTTAATAAAGTGATAAAATTCAAAGACATTTCCTTTCATCATTCCATCAGCAGGATTCTCTAGTAAAGGGGTCAGCAAACTATAACCTATGGGTCAAACCCTAACTCCCACCTGCTTTTGCAAATAAAGTTTTATTAGAACACAGCTCTACTAATTCCTTTATGTTCTATTCATAGCTGCTTTTGTACTAACATGACAGAGTTGAGTAGTTGTAATAGAAACTGTATGGCCCACCAAACCCAAAATATTTATAATCTGACTTTTTACAGAGAAAATGTGCCAACTTTTCTTTTTAAAAAATTGCATCCAGAAGATTTGACATAGCCCAACAGCTTCAAATTTGTGGTCCTCCAACCTGGAGAAACAATACTTTAACATTCCTGTGGAAAGTGTCAGCCCAAGGAAAAATGTCTGATGATTTTAAGGTTGTTGACATTCTTTTCCAATTTTATAATTTCTACATTGATACCTCTAGATTTCTCCATTTGAGGCAGGCCACTGACAATAGTTGCTTTTAGTCAGTTTAGCCCAGCAGTATGTAGAGTTCAAAAGAAGCATGTAAAAGTGCAAAAAACAAGGGAGACAGTTTTCGTGGAAGGATAAGGATGATCCCTAGAACTCAGATGATTCCAGTATGGGAAGGTCCTATTCAGGCATCCTGATTCTCCTTGAATTATATTAAATCTGAGACAGGCTGAACATATAGCAGGTGTATTGTGGAGAAATGGGCAGTGAACTGGGTAAGGACTAAGCTCCTACCACTTTGTAGTCTAGGCAGAATGACTGAAAAGACGGCACCAGGGGAGAGAAGGATCTGTCATTGACCATCTGGGATATCCAAGTCATTTACATTTGCAATACCCTACAAGCTGGCTCTGCATCATGCATTTATAGGCTCCCAGGTATAGGGATTCTTTCTGAGGTAGCCCATGACATAGCTTTCCTTGTTTATACATAGCGAAGAATTTACCTTATATTAGGAAGTTCTAACAGATTTAAATTCTCATTTGAAAGGATTAAAAGCCATTTTCAGCTTTCTCTTTTTTCTTTCTTTAGTTCAGACTGGAGGGCCCTCACTGGGTCTTGGAGGAGAGTGAGAAAAAAGATAATGGTTGGTGCCTCTGCCCCTTTTCAACACCTACTGTTCTTCATGATCTCATCTTAGGCGAGACCCAATGATGACTTTCTGCAGGCCCATGTGAGCTCTTCTGTAGGCCTTGTGAGGTCTTTGACAGTTGCCTAAAGTGAGACACACCAGTTGATCCCTTAAATCCCTCAGGCTCCCCTAATGTCTCTGATACTGTGGGCCTCTGTTACTGGGGGCCTCTGGCCCCAGCCCACCAACCTAGCTGTTTTTCTGTTCTCAAAGGACTCCTACCTTGGTTTCTATTTGACCTGTGGGAATTCATATATCCCCACTAAATGGTGAGGAGAGCAGAGGATGCTTTCTTTGTCCCCTGGTCCCTCTTCCATTTCTAACCTGTATGTGTGGTAGACTGCAGTGCTGAGCAAGCTGCCTAAGCAGAAATTGAATATCTGTGAGGGGTTCTCATGGACTCACTCTTTCTTTTGGCTTTAGAAAAGTATAAGAAGGCTTTACTGTACATTCTACTAGCCCAACAACTCATGATTGATAAATTTCTCCTCTACCCCTCACTCAAAGTGGCTTTTTTACTCTAATTGATATTAGTGTAAAAATTGATGTTGGCAGGTATATAAAAATTGATATTGGCAGGCCCCTATAGGGCCTGAGGTGGTGGTGGGAAAAAGAACTGCACAAGTGCCTTTTAACTAACCCCCAAAGAAGTTTCATGTCTGTGATTATTTGTGGCTCTATATAGATATTTTGGGTGCCTAATGTTTTTTTTCAGATTTGCATTCTAGTCATAACTTTGGAGCAACAGGCAAAATCCCACTCAATAGTGGATTAAACCATCATTAGCTGACTTGATCATGGTTAGCTGAAGTGTGTTCTAACAAGAAGTCTAGTCCCAGAAAATGCTTCACTCAGGAAAGCCATTTACTTTAGTATAAATAAAATACAAATCAAGATAGTAAAATTACCTCTTAGACCCACAGAATGCCCTTCATGTAAAATCACGATGAATATTAAAAAAAAAAAAAAAAAAAAAAACTTTGCCAAGGGCTTTAGCTTTCTGTAAGTGAGCACTATTGATGTGGCCTACTTTACAGCATATAAAAAGTTTCCCATTGGGGCGCCTGGGTGGCTCAGTGGGTTAAAGCCTCTGCCTTCGGCTCAGGTCATGATCCCAGGGTCCTGGGATCCAGCCCCGCATCGGGCTCTCTGCACAGTAGGGAGCCTGCTTCCTCCCCTCTCTCTGCCTCGATGCCTGCTTATGATCTCTGTCTGTCAAATGAACAAATAAAATCTTTAAAAAAAAAGTTTCCCATTATATATTGCAATCATTCGTTCATCTATTTATCCATGCAACTATTCAACCTTCATTGAATACCTTCTCTGCTTCAGGTATGCATTAATTGTATCTATTAGAAAAATCGTCTACAATCTTATTCATTCCTCAATCATCCTTTAGAGACAGATGTGGATGATAATTTACTATCCTCAAACTGCAAATGAGGAATCCAAGGACCAAAAACATGGATTACTTTTTCTAAGGTTACACAGCTGTTAAGAAAAGGGAATGGACTGGGGGAGAAGAAGGACCTGGGGCTTAGCTCATGCACTGTAGTATCCTAGGCTACATCATACCTCTACTCAAGAATGTTTAGCAACAAAGCACATCTACTAGGAAAGAAAGGCTGGGGACAAATTCTGGATTCTTACCCAAATCTAGCAATATGGTTGAATTGAATGTGATTGAAAGCCAGGACAACCTCAGATTTTCAAATATAATTTCGAGGAACCATTTTGCATGTTATAGGGATACAAATCAGTAAACACAGGCTGAGTCTCACTTCAAAATGCTTCTTCTTCTTCTTCTTCTTCTTTTTTTGTTTGATTGTGTGATTTTCAATGCCAGAGGCTCCCTTTGCACATCAGTTAGACAAACAAGAGAAGTAATGACAAAGAACTGCCCTGTTTAATTTGGCCATGCAACAATAGACTATAGTGAGAGCCTAACTGGTGTCAGGTTATTCTGGATTTGGTGAGAACCTTGGTCAAAGCATCTACCAGCCATAGAAGAATTCCAGAAACTCTCTTTATTTGGAAGTGTGAGTGTTGGAACTCAACAGCGGAGGCTGAATATGTCTGAAACTGGAAAATAAAGTTTCACACACTACTAAATATAACTTCCTGCCAGGCAGGTAGGGGCTGCTTGCCAAATTTTGATGGTTGTCAAGATCCAGAAACCATGAAGAAAGCCAATGTTTTGACAACTGAAATTGCTTTTGAGATGGGTAAATCTGCCTTATTAAAGGGGAGACAAGGGTTGAAAGAATTAGTTAATTACCTCTCACCCCTCAACTTTCCAAACTTCAAATGTGGCAAGCTCATCATTTACTTTAGTATAAATAGAATCTAAACCAAGATAATAAAATTACCTCTTAGGCTCACAGTATACTTTTGCATGGAAAGACAATTCAGAAGATCTTTTTTCCAAGATAACTTCAAAGGAGGTAAATAAAAGCAGTCAGAGAAAGGGGTAAGAGAAGAACTTCTAACAACACTGACCAAACAATGCCTCTTAGAACCTCTGTTATTCTGGTTTTCTGTTAAACTTCCATCAGAGAGTAACTTCTTTGAAGGCAGGCAAAAGGTCTGCCCTTGTCCTTGCTGTATTCCTCCACCCAGTACAATGTCCTGCATGTGAATAAGAAAAGTCTCAAATCCATACCTGCTGGAGACTATGAAGAAGTAATTACTTACTCCAAAAGTAGCAAAATTGTTGGTGTACAGGGTAAATGGGTAGCACTGAATATGAAGTCAAAGGATTCTGCATTTTTGCTCAGAAATGCAGTCTGGCTCTCTCCAGAATGAAGGCATTTTGGGTTTTTCAGAGGTTGGCAAACAACTTTGGCAAAAGTGTGAGATGTGGTGTTCATTTTGTCTACATTTTTTAGAAAAACTGTGCTCCCAAGTACCTCGCTTTGGCATAATATTCTCTTACAGCTCAAGGACTAGGAAATATATTACCTCACTGTCTCCTGGAAAATCTCTGAGTCTCATTCCTTTAGGTCCTTGCTAACTCATGGTTTTAAATTCAAGAGGATCACAGAGCTGGAAGAAATCGTTAGCATGCTAGAGGACTGCATCAGGCCAACAAAATTACATGGGCAAGCCAGGCTGAAACATATCACATGAAATGAATGATAATGCTCCACAATTTTGATATTAAAAATTCATGATTTGATCTCAATGTAGAAGATCACATTGGTTTGTAGTTTATGTTTTAAAAAAAACCTGGAAGGAAGCAATATAAGGTGGGTATTTTACTATATGTAGAAGCTGAGACTAGAGAGTAATATAACTTAGTAAACATGGGCAAGAGGAGAGGAGCGGGGCTCTGGAAAGAAATACTAGGGGACAAGGAAACGTAACAGTCATATCTAGGAATATCACAAGGAAAAATGTTATGATACCACGTGTCATTTAACATCCCCATGCCTCAGGATCTCCATCCATACGGTAGGAATAATAAAGCCAATAGTGCCTTCTTGCCAGTGTCATCATGGAGATTAAATGACATAATGCAATTAGGGTCATTCCATTCATTTGTGTCATCTTTAATGTTAGCCATAACGAATTCAAGCTCTGAGATATATTGGAACCATTTGCAGAGTAAGGATGAGGATAGAAATAGATGTCCCAGTTTCATAAAAGAAAAACCTGGAAGAAAATTCAAATTGTAAATGTACATAATATAAGTGTGAAATGTGCATCAAGCCATTCTTTTGGATCCACTGGGATTTAACCCTGCATATAAGAAAGGCACTTTGAATAAATCCCTATGTCTCCAAATTTGTTTTCAACCATTTGTTGCCTACAGTTGATGTTCTAACAAACGTACCTTTTGTCTTAGGCCATTCCATCATTGGACCCCTCCATCTGGAAGGTTCTTTTGCCTGTTTATCTCTTTGAACTCCCTACCCCCCCAAAAAAAACTGTATGTATTTAATTTATTTTGTAATTGGCAACTGTCTGTATATTTTCTTTTATTTTTTAAAATATTTTATTTGTTTATTTGACAGACAGAGATCACAAGCAGGCAGAGAGGCAGGCAGAGAAAGAGAGGAAGGGAAGCAGGCTCCCCATTGAGCAGAGAGCCTGATGCTGGGCTCGATCCCAGGACCTTGAGATCATGACCTGAGCTGAAGGCAGCGGCTTAACCCACTGAGCCACCCAGACACCCATTTTGTTTTATTTTTTAACTGTTGGGTTTAAAGCCCTGCATTGAGGCTTTAACCCACTGAGCCACCCAGGCGCCCCCAACAACTATTAGTATATTTTAGACAGGAAGGATCTGGAAATACTTTTTGACCATTGGTTTTAGGCTCCTTTGCTGCAGAAATAGTACAAACCAGTTTCAGAGCCTTAAACAATTAAGATACAACTTCCCGCTGGTGTGTGAGGGCCTGGGGAAACTCTGACGCACCATTTCTTACATGTAAAATGGTATATTATGTCAAGGGGAGCCATGAGAGTAAATATTAGGAGCAACTTTCAGCCAGAGATGTTGAAGCACTTTAGGAACATGAATACACTTATTCTTATTCATAAAACACACACATCTATTGATGCTGATCATAAAACCCTTTCTGAAGCATTCCTGTGTAGCCACACTTGCCAGTGCATTTTCTCAATGGAGTCTAGCCTCCCTCCCGGTCTCCCTTTCTGGGCTGTACCTCAGTAACTCTACCTCTCAGAATGCATCTTGGCTGCCTTTAAGAACAGCGATTTCTCTGTTCAAATGAGAGCATAATGAAACATTGTCTGCTACAATATCAAACATGTGAGTTTTCCACTAAAGTAATTGCAAGGAAAAACATTTTGCCTTCATCTAGTAGCAGGGCCTGAAGTCAGAAACAGGGAAATGGAAATGAGGTGGGGTTGCGGGGGTCGGGGTGGGGAGCTGATCATCTTAATGTGGCTGGAAGGAAAGTTTGTTCTAAACTGAAAAGCTTTAGTTGGGGACTGAAATGAAGACAGTGTTTTGGTTGGTCCCACTGTCTAGCACGGAGAAGCAGATTAGAGCTGAAGAGACTTGAAGTCTAGACAACACTCCTCTACTAATTAATCTAGATTCATTTGCCAAATTATGGAAACTGTTGTGTAAAGTGACTCGTAAACATGTACTCTGCATAAAGCACAGGTGAGGCACTAAAATAGGTAAGAAAATACAACAAACTTATACATCAGTGGTTTTCAACCAGGTTGGAAGTAGAATAAAATTGAATTACATCAGAAGCTGTTTGCTTAAACATATGTCCCATTTCCTCCTTCACTACTCTCCTATTCTAGCATTACAATTTTTAATAATTTATTTGAAACATTATATGCTAATGTAAAAAGAGAACAAGAGCAACAAAAACAGCACAATCACAAAAGTTACCCTCTATTGAATGTGTTACATGTGCCTGGCACTGAGCTAAATTGTTTATGTACATTACACAATTAAAATCCCATAACAGTATGTGTTATCCTTACCCCTATATCACAAATCAAGAGGCTAAGCACCTGAAGAAGTGTATTTAATAACTACCCCAGTTACACAGTCAGTCTGCATATTTCAAAAACTGGAGAGGAGATGGTGAAACAATCATAGTATTCACTTGAGAGTTCTATACCAGGGAAATTATTCCAGTGTCCACCCCACCCCCTTAATCCCACACCTTACCTTGTTCTGTCAATGAAAGAGCACAGAAGTCTGCTTTACCATGACCTCTTCTTGAATATAGATCTGATCTCAGCTAATTTCAATATGTACACAATTTGAGCTAACATTCTAAAAGGTGTAACAAGCAGTTCTCTGGACCGGGAGCCTGTAAATGTAACCTCGGTAACCTTCTGATAGATCTCTTAATCTACTTGAGCTCTAGGGGCTTCCTCTTCTGTAATATCAAGAGGCTTAGCTAGATTGTCTCTAAGTTTTCTTTCTACAATTAATATTTTCGGTTGGGGGGATTGTATCCTTGATCTAGATGTTAGGACCCATTTTGTCCCTGTTAAAGGTCAATACAGGTAGTAGGCTAGGGACTAGTGATGGCAAAGAGGCTTCCAACACCATCACGATCTTGCCAAGTTGGTGGTTTTTGAAGTTTCTCTATCAATTGGTCATCATAAAGCAATCAAATAAGGAATGACAGAATGTTTCAAAGAAGAATAAAAGACAAAAGAATAATGTGAATCCCAGTTCTAGCAAATCTCTAGGTCAAAGTAAGACAGTATAATGGTTAAGAGAATGGACCTTAAAGATATTAATAGAGCTTGTAATTATATAATTTATGTGATTACTTAACATTTTTCTTACTCTCTAAGCTATAAACTCCATGTAAGTAGGCATTATAACTATTTTGTTCATATATCACCTGCATGCATAATGTCTAATACCAGTGTTGAATAAGCAAATAATAGATTAAAAATCAATCCCCCTACTTAGTAGTTACAAGAAACTCAACCAGGCCTCTCACCTCTGCCATTTTCAAGTTCATCTATAAAACTAGGATGATAGCAGCACCTATCTCTTTGGGATTTTTCAGAATAAAGTTATATATCTAAGCTATGATAAAATGGTGGGCAAAATAAGAATAATAAGTTTGATTTTTATACACTCTCTTCCCTCCAAGTTCTCCAGAGCAATTGTATGAAGTAGTGACTTGTTGCTAATGAATCCAGGATGAAGACACCCTCGCTTAGGCTCCAAGCCAAATAGGTCCCCATCTATTTCACTCACATGTGAATGAACTCAAGACTGGCAAAGCCATGAGTAAACAGTTGACCTTTCTTACCTTGGGAGAAGACTCACACTGCCCAGTCTAGGAGAATGTGTCCATTCTAGGAGCTGGTTGAATCTAAAGAGAGAATGGAGAAGAGAGGTTGGTGCCATGTTTTCATCTCTACAAGCCAGTTCCTACAAGCCAGTCAGGTTATGCATTCTATATCCCTTGGAGCAGCATAGGTGTGGAAGAGAAATACCAATATTTCCAAAAAGATAGATGTCCTTATTTAATGGGACTGCTTGGAAACACTGGAAGAGAGAAAATGGAATTCCTTTCAAAGGATAGTATCAGCTTCCTAGGATCTTTTGTGCGGTTTATAAGTAAATCAAAATAGCTGTTCTTTTCATATTATTTTGTATATTATTATTATTATTATTAAGTAGGCTCCACACTCAGCATGGAGCCCAACCCACGGCTTGAACTCATGACCCTGAAATGGAGACCTGAGCTGAGATCAAGAGTTGGATACTTAATCAACTGAGCCATCCAGGAGCCTCCACAGGCTTCTTAATTGACTTCCAGTACCACTTCTCTCTCTCCAAATCATTCTACTCAAGTTCCATGATTATTTGATGCTGGCTTCTAGTAGGCCAATTTCAGGTAATCCTGAACACTTTTGTTCTTAGCAGTTCAATTTTCCATGTGCTAAGAATCAGCTGTACTGACTCTCAAACCTGTTTATTCTAATGGAATTTTTGATTCATACAGTACTATGTAAACATATCAAATATGATTTTGTAAAGAAAAAGGGTTTTATTTCCTTATAATTAAGTTAATATTTTGGAAAAGTAGCAAATGCAAGCCTACCAAGGTATGTGCAATAAGTACCATTGTAAAAGATTGGGGGAAACAAAAATCTAGAGGATTTTAATCTAATATGATTTTACCTTCAGATTGCAGTTCATATCCCACACTTTCCCTCTCTTGAAGCACAAAAAAAAGTCATAAATGAATGTATTAATGCATTATGGGTATAACTTATAAACAAAAGATGACAAAGAAGTCTTATGTTTTGGGTTCATATCTGAATACAAGGCCTTAACCCTTCATCAAAAAGCTTGGAAAAGAAAGACTGATCCGTATGTTTGAAGATAATTATTAAGACATATTTTTATTTTGGAAAATTAGACAGCCACATGCAGAAGAATGAAACTAGACCATTTTCTGACACTATACCAAAAAAAAAAAAAAAAAAAAGACTCAAAATGGATGAAAGATCTAAATGTGAGAACGTATCCATCAAAATCCTTGAGGAGAACACAGGCAGTAACCTCTTTGACCTTACCTGCAGCAACTTCTTCCTAGAAACATCAGCAAATGCCAAGGGAAGCAAGGGGAAAAATCAACTACTGGGACTTAATCAAGATAAAAAGCTTTTGCACAGCAAAGAAAACAGTCAACAAAACCAAAAGACAACTGACAGAATGGGAGAAAATATTTGCAGATGACATATCAGATTAAGGGCTAGTATCCAAAATCTATAAAGAACATATCAAACTCAACACCCAAAGAATAATCCAGTCAAGAAATGGGCAGAAGACATGAACAGACATTTCTCCAAAGAAGACATCCAAATGGCCAACAGACACATGAAAAAATGCTCTACGTCACTTGGCATCAGGGAAATACAAATAAAAACCACAATGAAATACCACTTCACACTGGTCAGAATGACTGGTATTAACAAGTCAGGAAACAACAGAAATTGGTGAGGATGTGGGGAAAGGGGAACACTCCTACACTGTTGGTGAGAATGTAAGCTGGTGCAGCCACTCTAGAAAACAGTATGGAGGTTCCTCAAAAAATTGAAAATAGAGCTACCCTAAGATTCAGCAAATGCACAGCTGGGTATTTACCCCAAAGATACAAATGTAGTGATCCTAATGGGCATCTGCACCCCAATGTTTATAGCAGCAATGTTCACAATGTTCATAATAACCAAACTATGAAAAAAGCCCAGATGAGCCCAGATGTCCATTGACAGATGAATGGATAAAGGAGATGTGATATATCTATATAGATCTATCTATCTATCTATCATCTATTATGCTGCCATCAAAAAATGCAATCTTGCCATTTGCAATGACATGGTTGGAACTAGAGGGCATTATGCTGAGTGAAATAAGTCAATCAGAGAAAGACAATTCTCATTTGATCTCACTGGTATGTGGAATTTAAGAAACAAAACAAAGGATCATAGGGAAAGATAGGAAAAAATAAAATAAGACAAAACCAGAGAGGGACACAAACCACAAGAGACTCTTATTCATAGGAAACAAACTAAGGTTGCTGGAGGGGAGGGAACTAAAGGGATGGGGTACCTGGATTATGGACATTAAAGAGGGCATCTGATGCAATGAACACTGTGTATTATGTAAGACTGATGAATCTCAGACCTGTACCTCTGTAATAAATATTACAGGTTAAGTAACTGAATTTAAATAAAAAAAAAATTGTCAAAAAATGCAGTATTACAGAGGAGAGGAAATATATATTTTTTATTTTTATGAGTTGTCTAAGAAGACTTCAGATGAGTGGTAAAAATCAATTTTCAGGTGAAATTATGAATATGACAAAAGGTTAAGGAAAGTGACTTGCTTGAATCATATTCAAAGACATTTGCAAACAAAGATCTGGATCAGATAAGTTAACAATTGAAGAAGAGAAAAATTAATATGATCATGACACTATAGGAGATTTAAAAAGTGACTGATTTTAATCTCAAGGAATTCAGAGAAGCCCTTAAGAAAATTGATGACTATGGAATGTTTTTGCAAAATGACTTTTTTTTTTTATTGTGCTGGAAAAATACTTATTGTTTTAAATAAAATGGCTTCTACTTTATTTTTATAACAATGCCTGGCATATATCAGAACCTGAAAAATGAAATGTGTTCTTATATGAACACATTACTATTAGTAGTAGTAGTTGTATATGCTTTTGTCCTACCCTACTGCAGATATAAAGGAGCCAGTTTGCTCTCATGATTTCTTTTTGATATGTATTGCTCCTATAAAACCAGCACTGGTTATGACTGTCTGCCTATAATAAAAAATATTCCCTTGTAAATCTATTTTTGCAGATGAATGATGACCCAAGTATTTACCTAATCTTTTCCCAAGTGCCCATGTGTCCAGGAATGAACAATATTAGGAGCTGATCTGATAGCTCATTCCTTAAACTAAGGTGAACTATAAATTCAACTAAATACCACAAATATTTAATGGAAATCATTCATTCAGTTGTTTGCTAAGCTCCCCTGATTTTAAAGGAAAATGAAAGAAAGGGGAAAAAAGAGAGAAAGGGGGAAGGAGGGAATGAAGGAAGAAAGCAAGGAAGGAAGAAAAAAAAAAGGAAAGAAAAGAAAGGAAGGAGGAAGCAAAGAAAGAAAAGAAAGCTTTCAGGAACTTGTAATTAATTTATGTACACTGAGAAACAAATAAGTATCTCTAATTTAGGGTTTTGTGGAAGAGGCAGAATGAAATGTAAAGAGAGAAAGTAGCCTATGATTCTGAGTCTCCCTGGGTGTTCAGGAAAGGGGTAATTCAGAAATGGGCTGTAATTATTTCAAGAAGTAGTTTTGGTTGTTTATATTGGGCCTTTGATACAAGTAGAATTTCAACAAATTAAAGTGAATGAAGAAGAACATTACATTTCAATCAGAACTGGAAAAGGACAGGGTATACATGGAGATGTATGGTTTGGTGTGGCTGAAAGAAAAGCTGTATGTGCCTGGGATGAGAGAAAAGAGGGTAGAAGTAATAGAAGATTAATCTAGCAAAGCAGAGTATAATATTCAGTATAGCATAAATCTTATAATATCCTCAGTAAAATTTTCATTGAGGAATTTGGCTTATTACTTCAAGCCAATGGTTCTCAAAGTGTATCCTGAGACCAGCAGGATCAACATCACCTAGGAACTTAGAAATACAAATTATTGGACCCAACTTCAGACCTAATGAAACAAAAACTGAGACTCACAGCAATTCATGTTTTGACAAGTTATCCAGGAGACTGTAATGTAACTTTAAGAACTACATCTGTAGGCAAAGGATTATTTAAAAAACACAATCAGATTGGAGTTTTCAAAAATCAACCTTGCCATTGGTAAAGAATGAATTGAAGATTGCAAACCTGGAGACCCTTGGGATTGTTGATATACTCAGAAAGAAGTAAGAAGGCTCTGACAAGCAGGAGTGGAAGAAGGAGTGGGGGAGGGCAAGAAAGAATTGATTGTGCTGGGTAGTCAAACACATCAAACTTCACCAATGAATGGAAGTGGAAGATTGAGGTGGTACAGAAGATGGTTAAGTCTCAGTTGACTTTTTTCCCCTATTCTGAGGGATTCACTTGGTGGTAGATATCCTTCCAAGAGCTGCAGGTACAAAAAAGAAAGATCCCTCAGTTAGTCAGTTATGGAGCTTCTGATCAGGCTCATTAGCAGAAGAAGCATGAACGGAAATCTATCTCACTATACTCACTATTCATTCAATCACCCATACAGGTAACATTAACTGAGTATCTATCAAGTGTCAGGCACTTTGATGGTCACAAGAGAGAGATGGCTCAGATGTTGTTCTCTTCCTCAATGAGCTTTTGAGCTGCCTGGAGAAGGACATATCTAAGAAGGAGAAAGACGTATAGTGCAAAGGAGACCAATCCAAACTTAGGGACAACTCATTGGATTGAATATGATCATGCTCACAGTTTGTCCCTTATTGTTTATCCAGCCCCTCCTCTAATTTAACATCTCCTCTCAGATTCTCAGAGAAGAGGCAATGCCTGTTGGGACTGGTTGAAGAAAATCAGGCACTCAGAGATTTCTTAACTTCCATAAGATCAAGTGGCACTCTATATCTGTCATCTTTTCATTTATATATCATCTATCTATCTACCTATCCTAGCTATAGATATTTTTATATTAACAATGGTTATCTTAGAGTGCTGGATTACTGATGATTTGACTTTGTTTTTATGCCTTTCTGTATTGATTAATTTTTTACACTCAACCATTACTAATATGAAAATAAAATATACCAATGACTTCTAAATATATACTGAAAAAAGGAATAATGTTCTAAAAATACTTAAAGGAACAATATGAAAACCTGGAAGAGATTAGAAAGAATCATTTCTCATTACATATCATGTGTATTATGACCTCATATAACTGCCATTAATAGTCTCAGGTAAGGGATACCTGGGTGGCTCAGTTGGTTAAGTGTCTGCCTTCAGTTCAGGTCATGATCCTAGGGTCCTGGGATCAGGTCCCACATTGGGTTCCTTGTTCAGTGGGGATCCTGCCTCTGCCTCTACCTCTCCCCTTGCTTGTGCTCTCTCTCCCTCTCTCTGATAAATAAATAAATAAATAAAATCTTTAAAAAATAATCTCAGGCAAATAGTAGTAATAATAATATTAAAAACATTTCAGGGTGCCTGGGTGACTCATTTGATTAAGCGTCGGACTCTTGGTTTCAGCTCAGGTCATGGCCTCAGTGTCATGAGGTTGATCTCTGCATCAGATTCTGTACTCAGCGTGGAGTCTGCTTAAGATTCTCTCTCTCCAAAAAAAAAAAAAAAAAAAAAAAAAAGATTCTCTCTCTCCCTCTGTCTCTGACCCTTCCCCTACTTGCATGTGTGCATGCACACATGCTCTCTCTAAATAAATAACTAAAATCCTTAAAAAAATTTCTACCTCAGGAAAACCTATGCAATATCTAAAACACATTATTGCAAGTTACCTAGTTCTGTTTCCATGGGAGCTATTCTACAAGTCTGTACCTTATGGATAACTGGTAGCAATGCAAAGGGATTCTTGTCCATACATATGTAAACTTTGTCAGTGGAAATTCAACTGATTTTCCTCCCCCACTCCAAAGGAGACTAATATTTCCTCCATCTGCACATTCATTTTAACATTCCTGATGGAGAAACATGTCTGCAGTTTGGAATCTCCCTTGAACTGTTTTTTGTTTTGTTTTGTTTTGTTTTTAAAGATTTTATTTATTTATTTGACAGAGAGAGAGATCACAAGTAGGCAGAGAGGCAGGCAGAGAGAGAGGGGGGAGCAGGCTCCCTGCTGAGCAGAGAGCCCAATGTGGGGCTCGATCCCAGGACCCTGAGATCCCGACTGGAGCCGAAGGCAGTGGCTTAATCCACTGAGCCACCCAGGTGCCCCTGAACTGGGTTTTAACACCTTACTCATTCCCTAATTAATGAATTAAATGAAATATTTAAAATGGATTTATTTTTATATAAGTATGATACTCATGATTTTACATTTTTAAAATAATTTAACAATTGTCATAATGTTAGTATTATTTACTAAGAAATTTCTTTGTGCCTCACCCTATTCTAAGTTACTTAATACACCTATTTCATTTCACCTTCACCATCTGTATGAGGACATAATGTCAACTCCACTTTCCAAATGAGCACCCAAAGCTCACTAGAAGTGAGGTCATGTATCCAAAATGAAACACAGAGTGTGTGGGTGACACATAATTCAAATTCCAACTGAGTCCAGATATGTGTTTAGCCATACAGTGTCAGGCCATGTTTCCCAGATAAGAAAACTCAACCTCAGCATCATTAAAATATTTCTTCCACTTGTTCAGTTAATATTTTGAACACCTCCGATGAGTGAGACACCATGCTAGGTTTGGGAACACAGGAAAAAAAAAATAAGTAGACAAAATCCTTGATTTTTACAAAGTCTAGAATCCTGTGATAATTGACTGCAAGTCCAGTGCTGGTGTAGCCAGAAAGCTTATTTATTTTAAAACCTTATTTTCCTCAAGCTTCTTCTTGCACACATTTCTAGCCCACAAGGAGCACTCAATGGACCAGAATTATAACTTCTAGTAAGAACACCCTGATGTCAACTTGTATCCTCTTTTTTTTTTTATTTATTTATTTTCAGCATAACAGTATCATTATTTTTTTCACCACACCCAGTGCTCCAAGCAATCCGTGCCCTCTATAATACCCACCACCTGGTACCCCAACCTTCCACCCCCCGCCACTTCAAACCCCTCAGATTGTTTTTCAGAGTCCATGGTCTCTCATGATTCACCTCCCCTTCCAATTTACCCCAACCCCCTTCTCTCTAACTACTCCCCATGTCCTCCATGCTTTTTGTTATGCTCCACAAATAAGTGAAACCATATGATAATTGACTCTCTCTGCTTGACTTATTTCACTCAGCATAATCTCTTCCAGTTCCGTCCATGTTGCTACAAAAGTTGGGTATTTGTATCCTCTTGTCACTTGAAGAATGTATTCAAATAAATCAAGAAAGGGAAATGACTAATGAACTCTTTGTAAATCTCTAAGAAAAGCATCTTATCCAAGTCCCCCACTGAAAATGCCATGTCCTCTGGAATGCACTTTTCTGCCTTCCTTACCTACTAGATCCCTGCTTGAACTTGATTCTGATCTTCAAAACTCTCTTCAGTCCTCAGAGCCTTTCTGAAGTCTTCTCTGACTTCATCACCAGCCCCTACCAACTTTATAAATTAGCTCCTCTTTTCGCTCTAGCATCCCCTGCCTCTTGAATATTTCTAACCATACACTCTCCAGAGAGAAGCACCATGGCTTATTCATTTTTGCATGCCCAGCACCTGGTATGTCAAGGGCCAGGAGTGGCCTGAGGCATGAGGTGCTAGTAAACAATTCTTCCCATATAATTTACATAGAACAGCTCTCACTTCTCCCAGTACAGCATTCTCTCTCTCTCTCTCTCTCATATTTAATTTAATTTTTTCAGTGTTCCAAGATTCATTGTTATGCACCACACCCAGTGCTCCATGGAATATGTGCCTTCCTTAATACCCACCACCAGACTCAACCAGCCTCCCACCCCCTCCCCTCCAAAACCCTCAGTTTGTTTCTCAGAGTCCACAGTCTCTCATGGTTTGTCTCCCCTTCCAATTTCCCCCAATTCACTTCTCCTCTCCAACTCCTAATGTCCTCCTTGTTATTCCTTATGCTCCACAAGTAAGTGAAACCATATAATTGACTCTCTCTGCTTGACTTATTTCACTTGGCATAATCTCCTCCAGTCCCATCCATGTTGATACAAAAGTTGCGTATTCATCCTTTCTGATGGAGGCATGATACTCCATTACATATAGGAACATATCTTTATCCATTCATCTGCTGAAGGGCATCTTGTCTCTTTCTACAGTTTGGTGACTGTGGCCATTGCTGCTATGAACATTGGGGTGCAGATGGCCCTTCTTTTCAATACATTAGTATCTTTGGGGTAAATACCCAGTAGTGCAATTGCAGAGTCATGGGGTAGATCTATTTTTAATTTCTTGAGGAATCTCCACACTGTTTTCCAAAGTGGCTGCACCACCTTGCATTCCCACCAATAGTATAAGAGGGTTCCCCTTTCTCCACATCCTCTCCAACACTTGTTGTTTCTTGCCTTGTTAATTCTGGCCATTCTAACTAGTGTAAGGTGGTATCTCAATGTGGTTTTGATTTGATTTGAATCTCCCTGATGGCTAACAATGATGAACATTTTTTCATGTGTCTGTTAGCCATTTGCACATCTTCTTTGGAGAAGTGTCTGTTCATGTCTTCTGCCTGTTTTTTTGTTTTGTTTTGTTTTTGGCATGATTATCTGTTTTGTGTGTGTTGAGTTTGAGGAGTTCTTTCTAGATCCTGGATATCAGCCCCTAGTCTGAATTTGAAGATATTTGCAAATACATTCTCCCATTCCACAGGTTACCTCTTTATTTTCTTGACTGTTTCCTTTGCTGTGCAGAAGCTTTTGATCTTGATGAAGTTTCAAAAGTTCATTTTCACTTTTGTTTCCTTTGCCTTTGGAGACATGTCTTGAAAGAAGTCATAGCATTCTCTCTTATCTCTAGATCTTTGCACTTACTGATCTCTCTGTCCAAACCCATCTTATTTATCTCCTACAGTTCCCAAGAATTTCAAAGACACGAGTTCTTCCTGACACTTTCCCTAACCTTGAATTAAGTGTCTCTTCTGGGTGGTCTTCTGTGACCTCAAATTTTCCCCATTATATTACTTTTTACCCTGGAGTATACCTGTCTATTTGTATATCTGAATATATATATATATTTATTTGTCAATATATGTATCTTTATGGGCAAGATCTCCATCTGTTTATTTCACTGTTTTATCTTCAAATCCTAAGCAATATTAAGTACATATAAATATGTGCTTATTGGGTGCCTGGGCGGCTCAGTGGTCTTCAGCTCAGGTCATGATCTCAGGGTCCTGGGATCAAGTCCCACATCGGGCCCTCTGCTCAGCAGGGAGCCTGCTTCCTCCTCTCTCTCTCTCTCTCTCTGCCTGCCTGTCTGCTTACTTGTGATCTCTGTCAAATAAATAAATAAAAATCCCTTAAAAAAATATGTGCTTACTTATGTATATGTAATATATATCAAATGAGGGGAAGCCCAATTTGTTCATGTTTGCAGCTACACAAAACAAATTATCCTTAGGGAACCGCATGATGGAGTAGAAAGATCAACTTTGGAGTTTGAAACATGGATGCTATTCCTGACTCAGTCATTTACTGGCTGTGTGATCTTAGGCAAGTTGCACTTAATTCCTTTATAAGTAAAATGAGAATAAAAATCTCTACTTCATCCCATTGTTATGAAGACTAAATGAGATAATGTATGTTGAGGATCTGATGCTAAGTAGGCTCTTAATAAATATCCATTTCCTTCCCCTTCTATTTGTGGTAGTGCAAAATTATAAAGACAGCATTTGGGCAAATAACAGGATATCCTACATGAGTAGGAATGGCTTCCCAGGGTAATAGATGGTGTTGCCAACAATAGTGAGGAGAATGAGAGGAAGCTGTCACATAAACGAACCTTCTCAAGGTTTCACCCACAAGGGTTCTATGTAAGGTTCAAAGGATGACTTTGAACATTAAACAGCATCATGAAAAACCCAACAATGTTACCAGCTGTGGCACTTAATCAACACACATTCCTAAAAGCAGGTGGCTCACTGAAAGACAGGAGCCCTGGGGTCAGGACTGAGTGAAAGGTTAATTCTCATGCATGGAATGCAAATCATGTGCCAGTGACAACAGTAAGTCTTCCTTCTTCCTACTTTATCACCCCCGCCCACCCCCCCCCCCCCCCCCCCCCCCCCCCCCCCCGCCTCGACCTGGGATATTGACTGTGAAGAGAGTCTAAGCTTCCTCCACAGTACTGTAAGCCATGTTCTGTTTTCCCCAAAAAGTATTTTAAAGCTTCCAGGTTTCTCTCAGGTCACTCCTGCCATAGCACCTGTGAAAAATGTCCCCATGTTGTAACTACAATGTAAGTAACAAACAAAACTTCCCCAGACAAATTTTATAATTAGGACCAAAATTAGGGATACAATGACTGCAATGCTTTTGGGATTGCTGAAAAACCCACTTTAAATTTCCAGAGTCATCTGACATTTCAGCTCTCTTGCTTTAGGAAAAGTCCTATTTTTATGCCTCATGGGTGACTAGATTCATTGGCAGAGGGTCAACCGGGTAAAACACGGAATTCATGCTAAGAAGCCCTACCCTCATTTTCTGGTGATAAAAAATTGGACACGTAAGCATCTTGCTTGTAAGAAATAAGCCAGTTCCTAAAGGTATGTGGTCCTGCTCCCTAAACTCTCAGCCTGGCCATGGCTATTATCACAACTCTAGAATATGTTGCTACAATGCTGCCACAAGCACAGGAAAGTGGGGAATTCAGCAGAAAAGAGAAGCAGCACAGCACCAATGGAAGGAGTGTTCAATCAGGAAGGTAGAGACTTGGATGCTTTTTTGTACCCGACAGCACTGCTAACTTGGTAGTGAGCTTGGTAAAGGGAATGAGGTACATTCAGTGTCTACTTCACTCTGGGTCCTATACTATGTCCTTAAATATATATCTTGTATTTTAATTTCTCTTGCCAATGTTAGTTATAATACCTATTCCATACATGAGGAAATGGGCTCCGATTGGCAGACTAATGTGTCTAAAATCACAACTTTGTGGATCAGATTTCGAAAACAATTCCATGTTCCTTCTACCATATCATGCTGCCTTGCAAAATCCCCACAATATTTACCTTTTTTTAAACATCATCCTTACAATCAACCTCACAAAACCTATTCCAGTCCAGTGGGCATGGACTTAATACTGATAAGGCAGATACAGTACAATTTTATCTTTGGATGGCTTCGTGTGCATTTCTCATTTGACTTTTGACAAATCACTTGCCTGGTCTGTACTTTGTTTTCTATGTCTATGAAAGAAGAAATTTAAACCAAGTGATTCATCTCAACACTCATAATCTAAAATGAAAAGTAACCAGTACAGTGACATGTTTCATATAATCACACATACTAGGTTTAGTGTTGACATCATTTATTCTTAAAGAGGATGGAGTCCTCCTGACCGTGGCCTCTGGTTATGTTTATCCCATTTCATTGTTCTTTCTTTATTCTCCTTCTACCAACAGGAAGTAAATTCTTATATCTGACTTCTCCCATAAATTTATCCATATCTTACTTTTGGCACTTGCCACCCTCTGTTTCCTATGGTAGCTAATGATGGGCATATCTTATCTCTCCTACAACCTTGTAATTTCTTTGAATTTCCTCCGCTTCCTCACAAGGGATGGTATTCCCCAGGACACCCAGACTGGTGTCATCCTTACAGTTCGCTATTGGTATTCTCTATTTGTGTTGAAATAGAAATCTGAAATATCATAAGATCTTTACCTAATTTTAACTTGGGTTCCATATGCAATATTTTGAAGGAAAAGAAATAATCTGAGAAGTTAGATAGTGCAAAGCTTCAGTAACAACCCATCTATGATGTTTTATTATTTTTTATTAAAGATTTTTATTTATTTATTTGACATAGATCACAAATAGACAGAGAGGAAGTGGCAGAGAGGGGTGGGGGGGAAGCAGGCTCCCTGCTGAGCAGAAAGCCTGATGCGGGGCCCCATCCCAGGACCCTGAGATCATGACCTGAGCTGAAGGCAGCGGCTTAACCCACTTAGCCACCCAGGCGCCCCTCTATGATGTTTTATAGCAGGGCTCTCCTTGTTGTCTGGACTGAAGGATTCTGCCTTTAAAAATAATTTATAATGTGTCATGGTCTGATGCTTTTGTAAAGTATAAAAATGAATTATTAGAAAATTAAAATTAAAAGATATCAAAATATAAATTCAAAATCTGTATTATTAGATTCAGCAAAAACAAAACTATTCTGTCAAATTGCTATAAAGATTCTAAACACTTATTCTCATTTCTGTGCTTCTCTCATGGACGGGCAACAAATGACTATTTAGAGTGATCACCCGTGGACCACAGTTGGATGAGCACTGTCTGCTGTACCATTTACACATCAACTGAAGAAGCCTAATAGGGGTTGGGTTGTATCACCTGGGTGAAAATTTCAGGATTTAGTTGAAGAAGAAACTACTTGGCACCAAAAGTGTATCTTCAGCCTCTCTGGTTTTTAAAAAGGAAGACCGAGACAAGGCAAGGGATTTTGTCCTTATGCTTTGTTCTCCAGCTGAAGAAAATAAAATCAAAATCACTTCCCATTAAGCCCAAATCTTGGTGGGGCACACGTGCAATTGTCAATGTTGGCTCCATATTTTTAATAAAGAAAAGAACATGTAATAATCTATTTATGAATTTTTAATAAATTTAATATTATCAGCTCATTTGTAAACTTCCCACTGTTACTAATTTGTTTGTATTCTATGTTTTTTACCCTTCAAGGCACTTTCACAAAAACATTTATTTAATCCTCCCCAAAGCACAGTGAGATAGGTACTAGCACTGTCCTTATTTTGCCAGTGAGAAAACTGGCTCAGAAGTGTTAAATGACTTACCCATTCACTCAGTTCCTAATCTGTTGAACTGGAATCATACCAGGCCTGATTCTGAAACCCACTCTCTGTCCACCAAATGCCTTATTTCTCTAGTTAGTCTTCTCTCTCTTTTTTTTTTTTTAAGATTTTTATTTATTTATTTGACAGATTATAAGTAGGCAGAGGAGATAGGCAGAGAGAGAGAGGGAGGAAGCAGGCTCCCCATTGAGCAGAGAGCCCGATGTGGGGCTTGATCCCAGAACCCTGGGACCATGACCTGAGCTGAAGGCAAAGGCTTTAACCCACTGAGCCACCCAGGCGCCCTAGTTAGTCTTCTCTTATGATAGTTAGGGAATCTAAGTATATAAGGAACTATAGGGTTGTTGGGGATTTTTTGTTTGTTTTGTTGTTGTTGTTGCTTTGTTTTGTTTTGTTTAATAAGCAGGAAGAAAATACCTTCCTGCAAAGCTATGGGATAAGAATCATAAGCACTGTATTTATAACTTTAAACCCCATAGAGTATAATCAGATATACTAGTGTCGTAGGTAAATTCTTAATAAGTAAGCTGCAGGTACTACTCTTGCAATGTTTCATTTATAGACTCTAATTATCATTAATGAATAGTAAAGAGTATCCAGTGTGATTGTCTAAAACAATTCAAAAACAGACCCATTCATTATAATGATTCACTTAGTGCATACTAAGGAAATACCTAGTATTTTTAACTTCCCTAAAATTGACCACATTGTCCTAATTTACTGCGGAAAGCATCCATCAAGAGAGGAGAGATGGTTTCACAAGCTCCTCATGTGTTGCAACTGATTTTTCTCTCCTCCCCACCTGAATATGTTTTCAAAGAATGGGTTAAAAGTGTTTGACATAGACTTACAGTGAGAATTTTTTTTAGAGTCTCCCATGAAAAGGTGATAACAGGAAGGGTGCTGCTTTCCACGATACTCCAAAGAAACAATCTGCTACATACACATTGATTCAAGAGCAGGGATTTGTGGGGTGCCTGGGTGGCTCAGTGGGTTAAGCCTCTGCCTTTGGCTCAGGTCATGATCTCAGGGTCCTGGGATCAAGCCCCACATTGGGCTGTCTGCTCAGCAGGTAGCCTGCTTCCCCCCCCCCTCTCTCTCTGCCTGCTTCTCTGCCTACTTGTGATCTCTCTCTGTCAAGCAAATATTTATTTTTTTTTTAAAGTGGGGATTTGTGACTATTGTGCAGACTCTCAACCCAGACTTCCAGTTCCTGTGTCACCACTCAGCAGATACTTTTCCAATAGAAAAGCTCAAATGGGCTCTGTTTATAGGTGAGGAAACTGAAGCCTCCAGGGGTAAACTGACTTGTTCAAAGTTACATAAATAATTAGTACCAAAGGTGAACTGCAACTGTATCTGAATCTACTTGGTACTGCACATCTCTACTTCTCATTTCTATTGACAATGACCCTATCTACTTATACATTTTTCTATCCCCAGCACCAGGCACAGTGTGTAGTACTTAATAGATGCTCAATAAATGTGTCACATTGAATTAAATTAAATCAGCAAAAATACCAAGGTGACACCTTTAGAAACTGACTGTGACAATGCACATTTGCAGGCCTTGTCTGAGTGCTGATAAGATGGGGTAGAAGCATGTATAATTCCTCTCGCCTTCTATAATTTTTGCCATGAAGGAAATAAAATAGAACTTAGGATTCCTATTACCACTGTCAGAGGGATGAATGACTCAAAGACCTATAAACTTAATATGCAATTAATATCCTGCCTCTCTTTTTTCATGGATTTATTGTTCCACATTTTGACTGTCAAGACAGGTATCTCAACTTTGACCTTCTGAGCTAATGAGACTACAAAACAGAAGATGCACATAAGAAAGAAAACCAAAATTACAATAAATTTAAAAGTAAAAAATGCAGTGGTCTATTACTATTCTGTCATTCAAAGAACCCAGAAGCATTTTTTCTTTCTTTGCTCAGAATTGAAATGTAAGTGAGGCTGAGGTACTGCATATATCATATGGAATTCCCAATAACAGAGATTTTAAATCAAGGTGATATCACAGAACCATATGCTGGGCCAATAATGGGATGAAAGGATTCATGTTATCTGAGCCTTACAGAGGAAATTCAAGAGAGAATTTCCATATTTGCCCACGCATCTATGCTTCTATCTATCCATTTACACAACCACCTATCTATCCCTCCATCTAGTATTTGACCCTCCACTTAGATGCCAGTCACAGAGCCTGACACAAGTAATCAAATGATAAAGTAGACATGATCGTTTGCCTCCAGGAAAGACTGACATATACTCAGACATAATTAAACCAGATTATAGGTTTGATAAACAGAGGCTACTCTGGGAGAATGTAAGAGGTTAAGTTTCCCTGGAAGGGATGATGTTTGATCTGAGTACTATGGATCGGAGGGGATAACCAAAGACAAAACAAAACAAAAAACACAATATAGCAATATATTGTGTAGCAATATATTTGGAGTTCCAGGATTAGCATGTGTTATATGTCAAAGCAAAGAGTCTTGAGAAAATATCTGGGGATTTGCAAAGAGTTCAGTCTGGTGAAAGGGAAGGAGATGGTGAACCAGGTGGAAAGCACCCAACTTGTATGGCGTCACTGAAGTAGCTGTGTGAACTTTAGGAAATCTCTTTCCTTCCCTAGGCCTTGGCTTCTTCATCTGTCAACCATGGAGCCTTGTTTACATGATTCCTCACTTCCTTCCCAGCTCCTTCTGAAATTTCTTAGGAACAATGAACTTCTTGAAATACATTTAGCCTTTCAAAAAACCAGAAAGCCTATAAGCCAATAACTCAAGTGATGTTCTTTTTTTTTTTTTTTAAATGGTTCAACAAACTTTTTTTCAAGTGATGTTCTTAACATAATTGTTCAATAATCAGCTTCATTAGTTCCACTTGCTTCATTTATAAAGTGAGCTTTCCTTTTAGAAGAACTCCCTTACAATATTTCTTGTTGTTCTAGAACTGTCTTGAGCCACAGTTGTGATAGAGGCCTGGTGGAGGGTGAGGGGAAGGTGGGAAATAGGAATCCAATGGGAAGTAACTCCTAAATTTTCTTCAGAGAGGGAAGACCCAAAATCAATGGTTCAATGAGGTGATTTTGGAGAAATGATTCTGCTTCAAATGTTCTTTTTCTCCCTTTTGAGGGGTCTCATCCCCACTCTAAAACAGCAGAGATATATCTCATTATGGCAATCTCTTGAAGACTTGGACTTGTTAGCAATTGAGTTAGGAACCTCAGTTTCCTTATTCATAGAATGAGAATAGCAAAACTGGCCTCAGAGAATTGTTGCAAGGATTAAGGAGATAGTTCAGGTGAAGAACTTACATACCGACTTGTATTTCTAAGTGCCTTCCATGATTATTTCATTTCATCTTCATAATAGCTCCATGAGATATTGCATTTATTGTCCTCATGCTTTAGGAAGAAACAAGGAGGCCTGAAGTTAAATAACTTGGTCAATATCACATGGGTCCTATAGTGTGGTACCAGGATTCATTCCAGATTGCTCACCTCCAGAGCCCATGCCCATAATGATTACACCAAATCTCCTACTAAATGTTGTGATTCTCTTCCTCTATTATCTGAAGAAAATTCATCTTTTGTCCTAATTGCAGAGATGTCATACCTCACCTGTAATAGCAGGATTTTGTCTCCACCACAATGACCCCTAGACCACCACCAAAAATAAAAGGTTTTGGCTAGGATTTGAAATCAGCTCCTCTTCATGGGGTCTGGTCATAACTATTGGCTGCTACATGACTAAGCATGATACCTACCCATGGAATCAATGTAGGAGCCACTGAGATCATTTTAATACTTCAGGTTTCTCCCTCCAGAATGGCTTTGTGCTAATTGTGTTTGCTTTCCTCTTTGCATCACAATGGTAGTTTCTATTTTGGATTTTAATTGTTTATTGAAGCTTGGAGAAATTCCTATTCCAATTCGAATCTGGCCTTGGCGATGTTTCAAAGGTTCTGAAACCTCTAGTCAATCTGGCTTCATTCACCTTCTGGCACTGGCATGTGTCCTTCCCAGAGAGGAAAATAGACTCTTTACCCACCCCTTAAAAACAAGTAGGTGAGAAGGGAAAAAAATATCTCCTTGGATTATACCAGGAGCAAAGTTGGCTAGGAATAAAACAAATTTAAAGTTTAATTCCTCTCTGGTAAAATTAGTTCAAATAATTATCTTCAGATTTCTTTTTATCTCCAAAATTAGAAGTGTTAATCATAGAAGTCATTCTATAAAAAACTTTTTGAGTTTATAATTAAAAAATTATACCTTTAGCTTCCATAGAGCATTTCACTGGGGATGCTCAATGTCCTCTCTATACTGTATATGTAGTAGCAGGCAATCTGCCTGCCAGTGAGGGGCCCAGAAAAAGTCCTCCTACTCTAATATCTGTCCCAATAATGGCACTGTTTAAACTGCATATTTTTTAAGACCGCATGTTATCCCATCATAACTATGAGGCACCATGATTCTCATTATTCCTGTTGTGCAGATTCATGAAACTGAGGCTTAGAAGATCAAGAGGATGTTCCTCAAAACCCCAGAAGTAGTTATGCCCCTTGGGGACTCAAATTCTCAAGTTCTTTCTGCTATCTGAAGTTGTTGCTTTCTTAGCACTCGTATGTGCAGGTTCTAATTAAAATAAAGCATTAAATAATATTTATTGATCACTTACTGTGTGCCAGGCACTTTGCTAAAAGCTTAGTTGGTTTTAAATCACTAAATCTTCACAATAATTGTATGAAATGTTTACTATGATAATTGCTAGCTTACAGATGAAGAAACTCAGGCTTTGTACTATTAGTTATTTCTCAAAATCTCACAGGCAAATGTGGCCAATATTTCAGTATTTTCCAGAAGTTTTTGTATTCCAGGCATTCTTACATGCCATGGGATACAGCAATGAACAAAGCAAACCAAACACTTTTGCCTTCATGGAGCTTGTGATATGCTAAATGGAAAAGAAGTATAAATACTTAGAATATTGTTGTGGTCTTAAGGATCATGGAGAAAAAACAAAGGAGGAACAAGGAATCAGGTGTCACTGAGCTACATCTGAACTCCTTCTTCTTTCTGGATTGTCAAAGCACTTATAAGGTGCTGATCATTTTATTCCTCCAATATAAGGGGAAGTCATGTTCAAGATGGAGTGGATGGCATGTTAGTTAACCTTTTCTGGGTGAAGTCCAAATCTCTAGACCAGAGTGAAATCGCAGGAGATCAGACTGGAAAGACAAGTTGGGACCAGATTATACATGGACTGCAAAATCAGGTAAAAGGTTTTGAACTTAACTTGGCAGACAAGAAGATTTTTAAAAAATGGAAATGATTAATTTGGAACTATTTTTCAGAATGAAAAGGAGGAGCCAAAGTCCTCAGGTGAAATTTTGCAGTTGTTCCTGTCTAAAGTAACATGGTCTTTAGAAGGTGGGTGGAATGGAGACAAAAATCCACTATGAGGAAAGTGTTGAAAGTAATTTGGCAATTGATTATTTGTGGGAAAAGACAGTGAGGGTGAACACAGGTAAATAAGTGTAGATTTACTATGAAGTTAATAAAATGGAAACTCAGGGCCCCTGACTTGTACAGACCCCTTCCAAGGAGCTGGCAGGGTCTCTACCAAAGTTAACAAGTATTGCTAATTCCAAGGACATTTATAATAAATTACTTCAAAAGGAAACATAAATTCTGCAAAAAAACAAAAAACAAAACAAACAAAAAAGAACCTATGGTAGAAGTTTTTCAAATTCAACAAAAAGTTCTGCAAGTTTATATAATATGATCAATGAGTTGCGAAGTTGAAAAGAGTCCAATAAGATATTAATAACAAAACTCAATCGCTATCAACAGTGATAGAAATAAGATGAAGTTATCTTTATTTTTCCTTTTATAAGGCCAAAAATGTAAGGGAAAAAAAAACACTACAGAGTTGTGACAAGAAGTTAACAAATAAAATTATGTGGTATTTTAATAAATTGTGGGGTTATAGCATTTATCAAGATTTTTAATTTGTAACTTGTTTTAATTGCTTTCCTCATTCTAAGTAATTACATTTGAATCTAGTTTGTATTAACATTTATAATGCTGTATTAAAAGATGTTTAAAGCTTCAGTTCCATAAAACTTGGATCTACCAATGCAGATCAATCATAACTCAACGATCTTTCTAACTAGAAAGATGATGATAGAGATATGTTTTGAGAGGGGAAAAAAGTACTCAAAGTCATGTAAGTTGGCCATAGGAGCATGTAGGATTCCGACAAGGTGGTCAGTAGGCAGCTGGGTGTTAGGCCTTTAGATAGGAGACAGTGAGAAAAAGATAATGAGAGTATGTGTGGAGAGGTCAACCATGTAGTGTGTGTAGTTCAAACAATGGAAGTAGCTACATTCTTAAAGATGAAGCCTTAAAGAAAAAGGGGAAGCTGGCAGGTATAAGAGCCTTCCCAAGATTATATCTTGCATCAAAAATACAGCCAGATCAAATACCTTCAAGAAACTCTTAGGTAATATCTAAGCTAGATATGAATGAGATCTAGAGAAGTCAGTCAAATATCCCAAATTTGTGCCATATAAGCAAAAATAAAGAATTTTTAAAACATCTGGATGACTTTTCCGTCTCTCCTTTTGACCTCAAGCACTAGTATGTACCTCTGCCTATTCTTCTAATTTGGGTCAAAAATCATTCAGAAGATGTCCCACAGCTTAGTATAGTGAAAAGATCATAGAATTTGGAGCTCTAGAGAAGAGATCTCTGTTCTTACAAATCATGCTGGCAAGTGGCAAAGACAAAGCACTGTGGTCAGCAAATCCATTTCCTTTTTACCCTGGGAAAAACAGAAAGACTACATTTCTGTTTTACCTGCAGTGGGATGAGGCCATATGAGTGAGTTATAGTCAATGGAGTGTAGATAAAAGTGATACAGGCCAACCACCACCAACCTGGTCCTACTCAAAATTTTCCAGAAGATTCTCAAGGCTTCCTCTCTCTTTTCCCACAGGGCTTAATGCAGAGGATCTTCTGCAGGATGCTGAGCTCATAAAATACTGGAGCCATTGGATAGAAGGAACCTGGGTCCCTGAATCTCTACTTGGAAGGCCACCTATTCCAATTAGAATATGATGTGAGGAATATCCCTTATTGTGTAGAAATACAGAGCTTCTGAGGTTGTTTGTCACTGAAGTTCGCTCACCTTCCTTCTAGAGCAAGTTCCTTAACTTCTTGGAGTCTCAGTTTCCTCATCTGAATATTCCACTGGGTTCTCATAATGACAAAAATATATGACATATCAGGATGCCTGGGTGGCTCAATCAGTTAAGTAGCCGGCTCTGGATTTCAACACAGGTCATGATCTCAAGGTCCTGGGATTGAGTTTCATGTCCCACTCCATGCTTAGTGGGGAGTCTGCTTGAGATTCTCTCTGCCCCTCCCTCCACTCATGCTCTCTCTCTCAAAAAAAATAAACTAAATCTTTAAAAAATAAATATATATCTACATATGTATATATTCTGTATTAGTTCTCATTCTTTTATCCCTATGCTCGCATTCGAATTTGGTCAGAGATGGCCCACTGAACATCCCCAGAGGGCACTATCCCATTCTCTTTGATGGATATGTAGAGTACAACATGAACTAGGTCTGTTGATGTTGTGTAGCTCAGCGAGTTACATAAAGTTTCAGAAAGAAAAGCACGTTTCCTTCCCAAGTGTCCATTACAAAAGAATTTGGTCTCGTTTTTAATAAAAAGATTAAAGTGACAATGACTTTGTAGATAGGATAATTTATAGCTTTCCTATTATGGCTTTATAACTTCCTCATGCCATAAAAAATAGATTTAATCTTTTCTTTAAATTGTTTGCATATTTTTTCTTATCTGATAAAAGAAGCTTTAAGTATATCAGCTGATCTAAAGTAGGCAAAAGAAAACCTCTTGATCAATATTCAGCTTTGGCACTTATGTACATTTTATGTTGATTGGAACTTAAGCTCCTACTAGCAACTCTTTCTGCCAAAATCACATTTTCTTTTCAGATGCCTAAGGTTGGAATTGCGTGTGTACCAACTGGAACTGATTGCTTGAAACTTGAACAGTTCAGAGTTTAATTCCTCTAATTTGGGTAAATAGTACCTACCACCAAGCTGTCTGTGTTTTCAAGTGTTCAAAGTTACATAGGAGCCAGTATTTTAAGCAATGCACAAGGGAGGCATTGCTGCAGTGCTGTAAGAGTCTGAAAAGCAGCTTTCCTTTGGTGAGCCCATAGAGAGTATGTAACCCTCAGGAACAAGCTGGTAGAAGTAAGTCAAAAGGCATGTGCTGTTGGGGGATGGTGCCTACACTCATTTGCCTTCCGTTTGTATGAACATCTGAGCAGAAGAAAAGAAAAATGACAACATTACGAGACACTGGCATCTGGAAATTGTGAGGCATACAGTTTTTACACTAATTTAATGCATATTCTCACATTACAGTCATGTTTAACAGTTATCCCTGTGTCATTCAAAGAGATGCATTGTATGAAAAGAATTTTGGCAATACAGAACCTCCTAGCTGGAGCAAGAGCTAATAATAAATGAAACACTTGCGCACAGACGAACTACTTAGCATTTATCCATAGCTAGACTCACAGAAGTAGAATGGGAAGAGGACCAGAAAGCAGCTAGCTCCAACCCTTTTATTTAAAAAAAAATGAAAAAATCTGAGACTCTAAGAGGGGAAGTGACCAGGCAAGGGTCAAAGGGAAGTGAGTAGAAGAAGCGAAATATGGCCAGAGTCCAATATGCATCCTATAATATCACCCTGCTTCTTTTCACAATGCAAATTCTCCTTTCATTGCCAAACTTCCCTTTCTTTGTACCTGAACCAGACAGAGAACAAAATCAGGGGGTGATCTCAGCTCACCAGACCCATTCATATCTCTTATTTGATGGGGTGATTGCTCAGAAGAAGTTGGCTTTTACCTTCCAACAACTACCACTGATACATCTTTAGCTAAGATCCTCATTTTTCTATGTTTTAAGACAGTTTTTAGAATGCATATGTTATAAATCTTTTTTTTTTCTAAATGTATGTTTAATGGGTAAAGGGGGTATATTGCACTAGAAGCCAAGAGACCTGGTTCTGAGAATCAGCTACTAATTAACCAGGTATCTGTGGGAAAGTTCCATCCCCTGTGGACCATTTTTATCACCTGTAAAATGAGGAATAGTAGAGTTAAGGCCTCATGAGATTTAAAATTTCATAATTAAAAATATCCCATCTTATGTCAATTCCACAACACAAACTTTTTCAAAGTCAACAAGAAAGCACTAAGCAAGATGTCATGGCAATATGCTAGGAGCACTAGAGAAGACATGGAGAAAGAAAGACCATGTTATTGGAGTAAGTCATTGTCTAGGGGGACAATACACAAAGACTTGTAGAGAAGCCAATGGTTATGTGCCAGGAGAATACCTTTAGAGCAATCTTCCTTGTGTATGGACAGTCCAAGAACCAAACTAGATGGACTCCAATAATAATTTTAAAATAGAAACTAATTTCACCAAGTATTTATTCCTTTTTAGGCACTATTTCTGGCATAATGCAAGTATAAATTCAGTTAATCCTTATAATTGTGTGAAATACACATTATTATATTTATCATCTAGGCAAGAAACTATGGAAGAAAAGAATAAATAACTAGCCCAAGGTCACACAGCTGGTTAAGCCGGAATTCAAATCCAGAGATTCCAGTTTTGGAGTCAAAGATCTTAATCACTCTGTAAAGTTCTTATGATAAATAAAGGACAAGAATGCACAATGAAGAGGTATGGATAACCACCTAGACAGAAGCAATACTATAGGTGACAGTAATAGCCATTGTGCATTGAACATCTATTTTGTACCATGTCCTGTGTGAAATGTTTCATCTACATCATCACATTCAATCCCACCTGATCATTCATTCAACAAATATTTACTGAGGGCCTGCAAATTCACTATCTTTGTGGAAAAAAAAAAAAAAACTGTGAGGAAAGTTCTGTAATAAGTCACATCCTATTGCTAAGGTTGGTTTGGAGACAATATGCACATCATCCAAGGCCAAGGTCTGACACTAAAACCTGGGCCTCTGCTATAGGCAAAAGACTTTGACATCATCAGACTCTAAGAAATCATGTATAGACTGGAACACTTCTCTTTTTTTAAATTAATTTGATACAAGTGCTTCTTCTAATTGGCCATTAAAGCCATTTTCTAAGTTATGGTTTGTGTATGTGTGAAGAGGAAAAGTTAGATGGGAAGGCAAAGTCGCCAGGGACATCGACGGAATCATTACAAACCTCCATCACCTGGCAGTCCACTGCCATTTGCCATCATTGCTTTGCTGTCACTGCAGAGGTGAGAGGCAGGAATCGGGGGAGGGAGTGGTGTGTGACAGCATAAACAGGTGTAGATGAACTGGAGTCACATGGAGAGTATCCTCAAGACCACAAGTTCACAGGGTGAACTGCCAATAAGGAGTGACTGGAAAGGTGTTGGGCCTCCAGGAAAAGGAAAGATCCTTGGGTCATGCTAAGCTGCAAGCTCACCAGGAGTCAATTACTCTCATTTATTTGTTGACAGTCTGGGAAGTTCTATGTATTTGAGGTCCAGCCCTGTCCCATCTTAGAGTAGAAAAAGACTTCCTGTAACAGAGCAAGTCAGTGAAGAAGGCTAAAAATTAGAATTGAGTTTAATTAATGGAACCTTTAAAGGAAAAGGCCATTTCTTGTATAGCTTTATCTTGTTTTGTAGCACTTTCATATCCATGATCTTAGTACTTTCCCATCTCTGGGGAATGACTTACACAGGCTCACAGCATTGGGTCTTGAACCAGAACATGGGAATTCATCTTAACAATTTCACTTCTTCATGGAATTAGATTAGGACCTAATTAGTGGTATTTGGATATAAAATCCCAAATCATACTGAAATCTAAAATGTGTGTCACATTCATCACCATATGCCTAAACTTGGCTGCATGGGAACGAGTCTTATTCAGTACATTTTGTTCAACCAACCCTGAAGACTCCCCCAGAAAGAGGTGTTCAAGTCTAACCACCAGCACCTGTAAGTGTTGCCTTATTTGGATATAGGGTCTTAACAGATGTAAGAGCACTACCTTTATCCAATAAGTCTTAACTGTCTAAGTATATACATCTAGCCCTATATGAGTGCAGTGGCAGATGTTCAATATCTCATGGATATACAGAGGATTAGACATAATGTTATTAAGCCTCATAGTATAGTACCTGTCACATAAGAAGGACTTGAATTTGGTAACTATGATATAATGTTAGTATTGGGGACCTATCCATCCTTCTCACTATACTCCTCTGCCCATTTCCATTGCTAACTTCTCTTTAAGTTTTAGGTGGAATTGGTCAGAACCTGGGACATTCATTGAGCCGTGTTTTACTTATGGCCAGAGATGCTATCTTAAAGTTCAAGTCCCATGCACAATCTTAAAAATCTTCTTACTCTTTAAAGTGCCCGCTTAATGAAGACTATGAGAGACCATTATGTTTTGTTCTTGTGATGTCTGAAGACTCAATAGAATGTCTTAGGAATCAATATCCTCTCCATTGGAAGGAGACAGGGCCACATAGCAAGAAGGGGATGATCTTGGTCATCATTGGTATGCTCTAGATAAAATACAATGTACAAAGTATTCCTGCTCATTGTATGGTCCATTTCATCCTTATCATGTTATCATCTTAACAAACAAGGAGGATAATTACCCATCTTTAAGGATTAAAAAATGTCTCCTGGGACGCCTGGGTGGCTCAGTTGGTTAAGCAGCTGCCTTCGGCTCAGGTCATGATCCCAGCGTCCTGGGATCGAGTCCCACATCGGGCTCCTTGCTCAGCAGGGAGCCTGCTTCTCCCTCTGCCTCTGCCTGCCATTCTGTCTGCCTGTGCTCGCTCTCTCCCCCTCTCTCTCTCTGATAAATAAATAAAATCTTAAAAAAAAAAAAAAATGTCTCCTGCCAAAGGTATCCTCATTCTTAATCCCTGGAATCTGTGTTTGTGTCACCTTACTTTGTAAAAGGAATTTTGCAAATATGACTAAGTTAAGGATTTTAAGGTAATCCAGAATTATCCAGGTGGACCTGATTTAATTACAAGGATCCCTAAAGAAAGGGAGGCAGGAAGTCAGAGAGGAGAGAAAAATCCACCCTGCTGGTTCTAAAAATAAAGGAGGGGGCAACAGGCCAAGGAATGCAGACATCCTATAATAGCTGCGGAGGCAAGGAAACAGATTCACCTTTGGAACATGGTTCCTTAGAAGGAACATGGCCTTCCCCACACCTTAATACTAGGCTTCTGACATACAAAATTATAATATAATATTTTTTGTTGTCTTAAACAACTATAATTTTGGTAATCTGTTGCAGCAGTAATAAAAAGCTAACATACAATCCAAAGCACTTTAAAAGAAAAAAAGTCCTTTGGAGAAGCACATTTCTCAAAGTCTAGAATCATCTGGACCATCTGGGTCAAATACAGGGCATCAAGACCTGTGTTCAGGTGTTCTAGTAAACTGGCCCAAGAGATCCAAACACATCTTCACTTTTCTAAGAACATTTTCTACTAAATGATTAACAATATGCAAATTTCACAAAAATCTATTCCTTTCTTCTTTCCTTTAATCCTTCTTTCCTTTCTGTAACAGATAGGTAGTTAGATAGGTAGATAGATAAAACTTCTGTGTAATTCATAAAACAAAATTCTTGACTTCAAGAAGCTTACCTAGGACGAGATTTGGGGGTGGGGGATGAACAACCAATATACATTTAAATTAGGGTTAAGGGAAAGGAAACCATAGTATTTTGGGGAAGCAGCTGACCATTCATGATATGGTGGCTTGAGTAGAATGCCAGATGATCCTTAAGGTATAGCTGGCCTGGCTGGCACACTTCACCTACAAGAAGAGAGAACTCTGAGAAGGTCAGGTTTTTTTTTTTTCCCAAAGATTTTTATCTATTTACTTGACAGAGAGAGATCACAAGTAGGCAGAGAGGTGGGCAGAGAGAGAGGAGGAAGCAGGCTCCCTGCTGAGCAGAGAACCCGACCAGCCAGGGCCCTGAGATCATAACCTGAGCGGAAGGCAGAGGCTTAACCCACTGAGCCACCCAGACGCTCGTGAGAACGTCAGTTCTTACCTGTTATCTTTGGAGGGCAAGTTCTTGTTAACATCAGCAAGCACCAACTCTGTTTCACCTGTGCCTGGTTCCTTGAAGTCAATGGAACCAGTAGTTAGGGACCAAGATGAGAACAGAAGCTGAAATCTACGCACAGCTTTGGCCCTCTCACTTCTTTTTCATGTTCTCTTAACCCCATCTCCCTGGCTTTGATAGGAATGGTTAACAACTTGGAGGTGAATGGAGTAATTGTTCAAAGGCAGAAAACAAATAAATGAGCAGCATTGCCCTGTCTCAAATGCCAGAAATATAAAGCATGTGGGGCTCCATAGCTTGCTGTGGGTGGGCAACTGCACATGAATAAAGAGCAGGGAGGAAAGAATTCTGCTGTGACAGTAAATAGACGTGCAAGGACACCCTGATAACTTCAACATGTGAGTTCAATGGCTTTCATTGTCTGCCATGCATAGTTAGGAAGACCCCTGTGCATGCACATTTTATTAATGACCCCCAGGATAGTTAGTTTTATGAAATATTAGTGGCATATTCTTGCTTTCCCGGTACCCTTAAAAATATCTGAAATAGAAGACAACTACACTTAAATTTCTGTTGCGTTAGATTCCTTAATTTAACAGAAAATGCTATGTTAACAGCAACGGCAAGCACTAAATGGGTTGTTTATGCCTGTAGCTATTAGGCGTGCCCAGGAAGCCTCAGTGTGCAAAACCTTTTGCCTCACTCACAGCCATCGATGCTCACTCACTCAATGAAAGGAGGATTGCAGCTTTGAAAACTTACTTGTTTTTAGTGTTCACACCTCTTCTAGTTTCTCCAGAATACCAGTGTATAGTCTATTTTGAAAGCAACAAGTAATTCCTCTTTAGGGCTTAGAGCATAAAAAGATACTCATTGAAGCAATTTTCCTTTTCTTTCTAAGACATTAAGAATTTGACGTTAACCCTTAATAAGAGAATTTGCATTTTATGTAAAAGGTCATGGAGAAAGGATCAATGAAATACAGAAAGCTGCTATTAGTGGAATTTTAGGATGACATGAAAAGACCTTCATGGTATTTCTCAAAATGCACCATGAAGTGACTGGTGACTTGGCCCAGATGTAGGACTGGCTTGCATTCTGGGCTTCCCAGTGGAACAAATGAGTTTATGTTGACTGCTTTAATTATTATTTTATTTATTTATTTATTTATTGGTATGGATAAAGGGAATTCAAATATCCATCCTTTACCCATTTCCAACATGGAAGTGCCTACTTTTTACCAAACCTTAGGTACACACTTTCATAGACTCTTTCATTTAATTTTCATAACAATTTTGGGAGAGATACATAGAGTTAAAGAGGAAGAAAACAAAGACCCAAAGAAATTCTGTAATTTTCCCCCAATCATGTGGCCTGTAGCTCAGAGACAGATTCAATCAGGCCATTTGCTTCTAACACAAATGTTTCCTGCAGGAGACCCCCAGCTTCCTCCCTGAGGAAAAGTTTATATCTATAGCCATCTTTTCCATTCCTGATCATGATCATCATCTTCCTCTTCCTCCTTGATTATCATTTATTCAGTGTTTTCTACATGCCTGACAGTACACTAAGCATGTTGCTTGACTAATTTTACTTTTCCTATAGGAGAGGTAACTTTGTTACTAACTCCATTTTGCAGACAAGGAAATTATGGCTTTGTACATCTGATTATGTAATTATATCTTTATTCTGACATATAAGGGCAGGGCCAATAGGTGTGCCTGGTCCATTTTCCATATCTTTATAATGTCAGCAGTGTATTGGGTATTGATGATTAAATGTAACCTGAAGTTTTCTAGATACAATAGAGAGATTTTTATGATTAGTTTTGCATAAAAAATTCATTATCCAGCAGTTCCTCCTTACTTTTAGCCAAATTCTCTCCTACTATAATGAAAGATCACCTCATCTTGTTTGGCCCCCAGAAATGGCAGGAGTTGGCATTGCCACCCTCACTCCCTTCTTCAAACGATAGACTTCACATGTTCCTGCAACACTTCAGCTTTACAACCCTTGGCAATTACATATCTCAGGCAAACTCAGACTACAAATAAAGGTAATATGAGAGGAAGAAAAACGTCTGTTGAGTTGCTATTGCACCAATCAAGAATGTGTAGTCACTTCTCAGCACCCACAGTACAATTCTGCCCTGATACAAAATAGATTGAAATGAAAAGTTTGCATTTGGACCCTCCATGGGAGTATTCATCAGAGCCCTTCACTGAAGTGAAGAAGAGGATCCTGACTTCACCCTAAATTGCAGGTGTCCATGAGACCCTTGCAATATTTTTAGAGAATGCAGAAGCTGGGTGGTATTAAAAATAAATAATTCCAGGGACATCTGAGTGGCTCAGTTGGTTAAGCATGCAACTCTTGATTTTGGCTTAGGTCATGATCTCAGGGTTGTGAGATCTGAGTCCTACATAGGGCTCTACACTCAGTACGGAGTCTACCTGAGGTTCTCACTCTCTCTCCCTCTCTCTCTCTCTCCCTCTGCATCTTCCCCCATTTAATCTCTCTCGAATAAATACATTAATTTAAAAAAAGGAGAAATAGATAATTCCGAGATTAAAAGACAAGAGTCTCACTCTCAGTTTTTCAAGGTCTTATAACCCAATTGAACTGAATTAAAAGACATGTATTGGGTACATATGTTTTGCCATTGACCATGCTTGCTTCTGAGGTAGGTAAATAAGTAAGACTTATTACTTGCTCTAAAGTAGAGAATGGATATGTGGATGCATATACATACACAAAATACAAGGAGGAAAATGACAAATGCCAGAGAAAAGTTATTAATATATGGCTGTCATTCGATATGGAAGTCATTAATTCCAAGTTGGTGGAGAAAGAATTTGCAAGGGGCTTTCAAGGATGGAGAGGATTTCAACACTCAGAAAATGTTTTTCTGGGTGGAGAAAATAGTAAGAACTAAACCAAAGATAAAGAAGAGCCTGAAACACAGTGGACTGTGTGAGTTGGCTCGAGCATCCAGTACTGAAGGGTCACAGTGGAAAAGCAACAGAAAGAGCAATGGACTGAATCTCCTATTTTTTCACTTGAATGCAGGCTAAGGGTCTGGATTTTATTCTTTGGACCAATATAAAAGCCGCTGTAGTTAGCATATAGGGAGTGATATATGTTGGAGATATATCTACATATATCCATATCCAGTATACCTATATATATCTCCAATATAGGGAACCATTGTAATCTTGATGAGAGATTCACATGGTAATGGAGCAGGACATCCACTTCATTCCAGACATTCTATTATTTCCTAGAAATACGAGATATCAATCTGTAGTAATCCTACTAAAGGAAACATATACACTCTTAAAAAATAGAAACACTGAAGCCTAGGGGTCAGGGGACTTGTAGTTGGTAAAACTGGCCTTCTGAATCATATATGTATGACTATAAAATAATTTCCTGTTTCTTCAGTATTATTCTGTTGTTTGTGAAAGCAAATAACCAAATAGGAGGTATGTGAGCATGGATTGAACAGGCACAGACCAGAGAAAGGGAAAGAGGAAATCAGTGCAAAGTGTGGGCAATGAAGACAGGGGAGAGGGTGACAAGAGATCTAGAGAAGAAAGAACATATTGAAATGATGTCCTCAGGTAGTTCTGCAGAGTTGGCACATGATTGGTCATGTAATGGTGAAAGGGGAGGGATAAATCAATAATATTTCAAAGTCTAGGGGTATAGAGAAGCCTTGAAGGTTTTAAAGACTCCTTGAGGCCCTAGCATACCAAAACTTTAAGCCCATGGAATCTTGTAAGGCATCTTTTGACTTCAAGGGAGACTAGACAACTTTCATAGGCATTGCTATGGAAAACTATAGGCCAGACTCACTAGCCTCTCTCCACAAGTTACAATGATCTACCAGTGCTTTGCAGAAAGCCATCCATTTTCTCTGCCAGCTCCTTTAAAGCCTGGAGGCTGGGGCATTTTGCTGTCATCAGTCCAGCTCTGCAAGTCCAAATGCCAAGGATGTTAGCTTTGCTTCCCTCTACTCTGGAAAAGAGAAATCAAGACACCCAGTGATTGAGGGACTAATGTATTCATTTGCATCTAAGTTATGACCACTTTACTTCCTGGAAGCATGTAGTAGTATGTGAGGGAAATTTCCCACTGCTATTCTCAAAGGAAATACTTCAGGGACCTTTGGGGTTTAAGCCAAGGAACCATCTGATGATTATAGACATTGCCTCAAAGATAGAATCACCACTAGTTAGCTCATTAGGGCTCTGGAGGTGACATAATTTACAAGCCTGTTGTATACTGCATTTTCAGAACCTCACAAAACAAAGTCTAAAAGTATGATTGATTTATTTTATCCTCCTTGACAATACAAAAGGAAATACAGCAATAAAGATGTGTCTCCTCAACTCCAAATGTCCACAACAACCACAATGATTTTACTGCACAGGACTTTAGATTGCACATATAAGTAAGGCATTTTGTGGGCAAATAGTTGAAGGTTGGAATTTTTTTTTTGCCCTTAAGGGGTCATGAGAATAAACTCACATGGTAAAGGGGAGAATTCAACCCATTGTTTTAATTAGGAACCTACTGGAGTTGGTGATAGAGAGATTAGATCAACACAGCTTCTATCTGTAAAGGATTCTCATTTCAGTGAAGAAACAAGTAAATATTTACCACCAAAATTAACCAGGGTTGTGATGGAGTGAATGAAAACAGTCCATACTTGCAAGGTATAGAGTATGAGCCTAGAAGAGGGGGAAAAATGTGTTTGATGATGGTTCCATAGAATGGGTAACATTTAACCTTGATCTTGACAAATGAATAATAGCTAGAAAAGATGTCCCAGGCAGAGGGAACAGCTTGTGCAAGGGCTTGCCTTATCTTTCCTCTCAGCAAGCATCAGTGGTACATATCCACTCGAGACTGAATCACAGCACATGACATGCAGAAACAGAGGTCCCTCTGTTAAAGAAAGGGGTGCATGTCTCATCAGGAGCAAGTAAATGAGTTTGCACTTGTTGCTTATTAACTCTGAAATTCAGACTCCTCATCCACAAATGAATAAAGTATTGTGAGATGTTGTCTAGATAGACTTTTATCCTTACTCTTCAGGAATTCCCTCATATTCTAGTAATTGCATCATTGGTTTGTGGGCTACCAGGTGGTAATCTCTTAGATCAGAGATTATAATAGGAATTATATGGAACATTTTCTTCCTGCAATATTTCAAGAATAGATTTGGACTCTAAACTCCAAGACTTCAGACCTACTGACACTGAAAACAAAATTATTGGAACTCTTAAGGATAGAACTCTGTCTGAAGCTGTTCCCAACTGGCTCCTATAACCATATAGAATCAGCTATTCTTTTTTTTTTTTAATTTTTAAAATTTTTAATAAACAAATGATGTATTTTTATCCCTGGAGTACAGGTCTGTGACTCGCCAGGTTTACACATTTCACAGCACTCATCATAGCACATACCCTCCCCAATGTCCATATCCCCACCACCCTCTTCCATCCCCACTACCCCCAGCAACCCTCAGTCTGTTTTTTGAGATTGAGTCTTTTATGGTTTGTCTCCCTCCCGATCCCATCTTCTTTCATTTTTTTCTTTTCCTACCCCCCAAACCCCATGTTGCATCTCCACTTCCTCATATCAGGGAGATCATATGATAGTTGTCTTTCTCCGATTGACTTATTTCGCTAAGAATAATACCCTCTAGTTCCATCCACGTTGTTTCAAATGGCAAAATTTAATTTCTTTTGATGGCTGAATAGTATTCCATTGTATACATATACCACATCTTCTTTATCCATTCATCTGTTGATGGACATCTAGGTTCTTCCATAGTTTGGCTATTGTGGACATTGTTGCTATAAACATTCAGGTGCACATGCCCCTTTGGAGCACCATGTTTGTATCTTTAGGATACATACCCAGTAATGCAATCGCTGAGTCATAGGGTAGCTCTATTTTCAGTTTTTTGAGGAACCTCCACACTGTTTTCCAGAGTGGTTGCACCAGCTTGCATTCCCACCAACAGTGTAGGAGGGTTCCCCTTTCTCCGCATCCTTGCCAGCATCTGTCATTTCCTGACTTGTTAATTTTAGCCATCCTGACTGGTGTGAGGTGGTATCTCATTGTAGTTTTGATTTGTATTTTCCTGATGCTGAGAGATGTGGAGCATTTTTTCATGTGTCTGTTGGCCATCTGGATGTCTTCTTTGCAGAAATGTCTGTTCATGTCCTCTGCCCATTTCTTGATTGGAATATTTGTTCTTTGGGTGTTGAGTTGGCTAAGCTCTTTATAGATTTTGGATACTAGCCCTTTATCTGATATGTTGTTTGCAAATATCTTCTCCCATTCTGTCAGTTGTCTCTTGGTTTTGTTAACTGTTTCCTTTGCTGTGCAAAAGCTTTTGATCTTGATGAAATCCCAATAGTTCATTTTTGCCCTTGCTTCTATTGCCTTTGGCAATGTTCTTAGGAAGATGTTGCTATGGCTGAGGTCAAAGAGGTTGCTGCTCATGTTCTCCTCAAGGATTTCGATGGATTTCTTTCTCACATTGAGGTCCTTCATCCATTTTGAGTCTATTTTCATGTGTGGTGTAAGGAAATGGTCCAATTTCATATTTTTGCATGTGACTGTTCAATTTTCCCAGCACCATTTATTGAAGAGGCTGTCTTTTTTCCATTAGACATTCCTTCCTGCTTTGTTGAAGATTAGTTGACCATAGAGTTGAGGGTCTATTTCTGGGCTCTCTATTCTGTTCCATTGATCTATGTGTCTGTTTCTAAGAGCACCAGTATAGTAACAGCTGATAAAAAGTGATGGTGATAATTCCATTTGTTTAATTCATCAAAATTAAACCCAAAAGTAAGCTATAAGTTTGAGAAACAACAGTGATGGAGAAGCCAGAATCTAGAATCCAGGATCCAGAATATGATGATCTGGATTGAGTACCAGCTGTACACATATAGCTGCATGATGCATGGCAATTACTGAATCTCTTATTGCTAGTTTCTTGAACTATAAAGCAGAATCAATGATTATGATGATAATGATTGTAATAATGATAAGTGTCTCACAGGGTTGTGGTAAAGTTTGTATAAAAAGAGGTACGTGAATATTCATAGCAATAAGAACACTGGAGGATTTTGAAGGCAACATCCCCACCAGTCCTAGCATGTAATAGATGCCTACTAAAAGTGCATTGACTGATGGTGTGATATATATGACAAAAGCTGCTCTTTTCACTTCCTTAAATGTACCAAAATATTGTGGACATTTAACAAATATAAATCATGAATGACAAATTTCAAACCTCCCTTTAACCTGCTGAAATAATGTGCCCCTAACCACAGTGACAGTGACCCTGTTTCTGCTGTTTCTATTCTGAGCAGCCATCACCTGGCTATCATGAGTAGAGATAACTAAGGAAAGATAAAGACAGGAAAAAGGATTTGGATGGCTTTAGATAAAGGGGCATTGTGTCTGGCTGGACCCCATCTCTATGGTATAAACATCACAATGGGTGTTTTTGGTCAACCCAGACATGAAGTCATGTAAGTGGGATGCTGAGCCAGTGACTTATCTTCACAGACAGAATTCACAGAGTTATTTCTGTTTGGAGCACCATTGTTACTAAGAAAGGGTTTTTAAAGACCGAGATTCCTTATGTTATAGATAAAATGTCCCCAAAATACGACAACATTGGTAGGCCAGTACTGTATCTCCAGCCAAAATGTCAGAAAGACTGTTTCATAAAATCATGCCTCTTTGAATTGAAGCCCTAAGGGAGATGTGTCATAGTCAGCACATGTGGCCTACACCATTTTCCTGCACCTCACCCCCAAGTTCCCTATCTTCTCCCTTCTATAATGCTTCCTCTGTTCCATGTGTTCACCCATACTACAAAATGAATGTTATTTTTCCTCATACAGAAGACAAAGCAATCCTATGGCACAGAAATCAGCACAGTCAAGGTCAGGGATCAATAAGCTTTTCCTATAAAGGGCCAGACAGTGTTTTTGACTCTGTAAGCCATATATAATCTATGATGCAATTCCTCTTCCTCCACCTCCAATTCTTTAAAATTATAAAGAATAAATTATATTCTTAGCTTATAGGTTATAGAAACACACAGCTAGTTGGATTGGCCCGCAATAATAAATTATAAAGAATAAATTATATTCTTAGCTTATAGGTTATAGAAACACACAGCTAGTTGGATTGGCCCGCAGACCATTCATTTGCCGACTTCTAATCCAGGTGGTAAGATATTAAGGAGCAATAGAGGTAATACAAAATTATAAGATTTCTGTTAGGATATAAGAAGTTGTAAGTATCCCTCACTCTTACTGAAAGCTGTAAGAACAATCTGGATAAACTACAGAATCATGGTTCTTACAATCAGAAAACCCATCAGAAATATGAGGACAATAAATCTAAAGGAAATAAATTCCAGATAGGAACAAGTCCTTCTAGAAGAGAGCAGTGCTTTTGTTGCTTTCATCTATGATGTCTGGAAAGAGGAAGAAGAACCTATAATCTGTGGATAAAGGGGGAAAAGCTCAATGTCTGATGAGGTTTTAATGGCAGGGAGGGATGTGAAGATCTGTAACTTCAAGGAACCTCAGCCACAGAATAAGTCTACCCACAATTCCAACATTAGGGTGAGAACTGAGAAAACCCTCCATGGGATTTTTTATTTTGAGGCAATGAATAACAAAGAGAGGAGTGCAAGGCAGAGGTGCTGAGACTGGAGATGGAGCAGGAGACTAAAAGATTTCTTTCTGAGGCAACTTTTCAAGCCTCATGGTATGAACAGGTCTCTGAAGGCTGAGCAAGACAGCATGAAGAGAATAATCCCCCAAAGGGCAGAAATTCAAGAACATCTTCAAAAGAAAAGAGAGCTCTCCAGAAACCCAAAAATATCTCAGAATATATATATATATATATATATATATATATATATTATAATGTTTTATATATATATATATATATATATAATATATATAAAATAATAATTTCCCATAGTTTGGAAAGCTGCTGGATGGGCTATAAACCACAAATATATCTCCAGACTGTCCTTTGTGCTCAGATCCCTAGTAATTAAAGATTTCTTGATCTGGATCTCAGATCACTGGAAGCGAGTGGTGTTCTGGATCGAAATAAAATCTAATATCCAGACCTAGTCAAGCTACAGGTAGACTGACTTGAGCTTATATATTAGCAGCCTCAGAGAAGAATGTGTGATTTTTTCCTGGGAAAAGTATCATTTACTTCAGTCTCTACAGTTGTTGACACATAATACCTAATATTCAGTAAAAATTAGGAGATATATGAAGAATCAAGTAAATGTGAGGTCGAGACAAAAAAGAAGTGGTGCCAATGATGGCTCAGGTGATGGATATATCACATCAAGACTTTAAAATAAATATTTTAAAGGATTTGGTGGAAAGCTGGAAACATGGTTTAAAAGTGGGGAATCAAAACAGGAAAATGCAAACTACAAAAATGAAAATAAAAATTCTGATATCACTGATGAAAAATTTATTTGATGGGGTTATCTGCTGACAGTATTAGTGGAGGAAAAAAAATCAATGAATCTCTATGCAGGTTAATTAAAATTATCTAAACTGAAACTCAAAGAGCAAAAGAATGAGGAAAATTAAGAGGATAAGACATCACTTGTGGCAAAACGCCCAAGGGCCTAACGTATGTGTAACTGGAGTTGCAGAAGGCAAGGGGAGACAAAAATAGGATGGAAAAAAAAATATTTGATGAGATTATGGACAACAATTCTCCAAAACTCCTTAAATATATCCACCCACATTTCCAAGTAACTTGATAAATCTGAAAGCAGAACTTATTTTTTTTTATACTTTTTAAAGATTTAATTTATTCATTTGAGAGAGAGAGAGAGACAGAGACAGAAAGAGCACAACCAGGGGGAGAGGCAGAGGGAGAGGGAGAAGCAGAGTCCCCACTGAGCTGGGAGCCTGACATGGGGCTCTATCCCAGGACTTGGAGATTGTGACCCAAGCTGAACGCAGACACCCAACCATTTGAGCCACCCAGCCGTCCCTGAACCAGGGTTTAAATAAAGAAACCACACCTGGACACTTCATATTCAAATTGCTAAAGACAAAAGATAAAAGGAATGTCTTAAACATAGCTAAAGAGACTGAAAGATACACATTATATACTAGTACATAAAGAGAAGATTGATGGCTGATGTCTTATTAGCAAAAATAAGAATCCACGAAGTAATGGCATAAGTTAAAAGACTTAAATGGGGGGCGCCTGGGTGGCTCAGTGGGTTAAGCTGCTGCCTTCGGCTCAGGTCATGATCTCAGGGTCCTGGGATCGAGTCCCGCATGGGGCTCTCTGCTCAGCAGGGAGCCTGCTTCCCTCTCTCTCTCTCTCTGGCTGCCTCTCTGTCTACTTGTGATTTCTCTCTGTCAAATTAATAAATAAAATCTTAAAAAAAAAAAAAGACTTAAATGGAACAAAACAAAACAAAACAAGAGAAAAAATAAAGAAAAAAAAAGAAAGAAAGAAAAGAAAAAGAAGCAAAAAACTATCAACCCCAAATTCTATATCCAGCAAAAAGAGACTCCAAATAAATGCGAAATAAAGTCATGTTAAGGCAGAAGATGAAAAAATTTATTTCCTATAGATTATCCCTATAAAAATACTAAAAAAAAATGTTCCATCTGAAGGAAAACAATACCAGTTGGAAATCAGATCTGTACGATGGGATGATGTAAAGGGAATATATCAGAAAAAAGTGTTAAATTTTTTAATAAAATATTTTACAAAATATTTTATATCCATATTGTGGTATAAATTTTTCCCAAATTGGCCAATATATTCAGGGAAATTCCATCCTAGCAGACATTTCCTATAGAAATGCACAAACTGAACCTAAATTATATATGAAAATAAAACTATTCAGAATAGCCAAAATAATTTTGGAAAAAAAAAAAGATTAGAGGACTCATATTATCTTATTTTTTAAGGCTCATCATAAAGATGAAATAATCAAACAATGTATATTTACATGAGAATAGGCATATAGATCAATGGAACAGAATAGAAAGATAAGAAATAGACCCACACATGCATAACCAAATTTTCAACAAAGATGCTAACTTAATAAAATTAGGGAATAAATAATATTTCAACAAATTATATTGCAACATTTGGATATTTATATGCAAATATTTTAACAAAATCTTACCTCACGTCATATACAAGATTTAATTTGAAATAGATTATAAAGCTACATTTATGGGGCTTTTGAAGAAAATATTGGATAAAATCTTCATGAATGAATTAGGCAAAAAATTCTCAGATAAGACACAAAAGGCACAAACTATAAAATAATTTGATAAATTGTATTCATCAAAGTTAAAAATTTTGCTCTTTAAAAAATATTGTTAGGAAAAGAAAAGTCTAGAAATGGAATGGGAGAAAATATTTGCAGAGCACATCTATGAAAATGGATATATAGTACAGAAATATTTCATGTAACTTAATAAGAAGAAGAAAAGCAGTTTAATAAAAAGGCAAAATATTTGAATGGACTGTTCAGCAAGTAAAGACATAGAAATGGCAAATAAGCAAATGTTAAAATGCTTAACAGCACTGGTAATAAAGCAAATGGAAGTGAAAACTAAAAGAGATACCTCTATATATCTATTGGAATGATTAAAATTATAAATAAAGCAGGTTTCTATGAACAATTTTATATGATATGTTTGCAGCTACATTTTTTTAAATTCTTCTTGAGTAAATAAATACCTGGGAGTTAAATGGCCACAAGATAATGATTGTGCTGTTCTTATTTCCAGTTGCCCCACAATCTGGCCATCAGTTGGTACAGTCAGCTTTTTTAAACTTAGCCACTATGGTGAGTATGAAATGGTTTCTAATTGTGATTTTTATTTCTAGGTCATTGGTAACAAACGATTTGTTGCATTTCATGGATTTACTGACTTCTTGCACATTTTCTTTTAAGAAATGTCTATGAAAGAATTTTGATCATTTTTATGGGCATTTGTGTTTTGATCATTTGATCATTTTTGTGGATCATTTGTATTTTTGTTATTGGTTTGTTAAGGTCTCCTTATACATCTCTTGTGGAAATCTACCGTCTGTATGATGTTTTGCAAATATATTTTCCAATCTGTGGCTTGGATATTCATTTACTTAGTGGTATCCTTTAATGAGCATAATTTTTAGAAACTTTTATAAAATACATTATGTAAAAAAATTATTTCATGGTCAGACTTTTTTTATGTCTTATCTAACAAAGACATTCTCTCTCCCTCTCTCTCTCTCTCTCTCTATTTTTTTTTAAGAGAGTGAGCAGGGTGGGGTGAGGGCGAGGGGTAGAGGGAAAGGGAGAATCCTAAGCAAACTCCCTGCTAAGTGCAGAGCCAGACACAGGGCTCAATTTCAAGACCTTGAGAACACAGCCTGAGCTGAAACTAAGAGTCAGAAGCTCAACCAACTGAGCTACCCAGGTGCTCCAACAAATACATTATTAATCCAAAGTAACAAAGGTTTCCTCCTATGTTTTTTCTAAAATATTTCTTGTTCTTGCTTATACATTTATGTCCATAATATCTCTATGGAGTTCATTTTTGTGTAAGGAGTGAAGGTATACATACTCATTCATTCCAGAACCATCTGTTAATTTCCTAATACTATTTAATTTACTCATCTACCTTTTTTATCAATTATTGAGATATAAGTATCCACATATATCTAAATACGACTGTGGATTAGTATATTTCCTTTTTTTATGTTTTTTAGTTCTATTATTTTGGCTTAATGTATTTCAAGCTCTATTTATATAAAATATGATATAAAGTACATTATTAAATAATAAAGATATAGCTATCATTTATCATATGATATATGATATCATATATCATAACAATTATGTTTTCTTGGTGAGTTGACCACTTTACCATTTTGAAATATTTTCCTTTAAACCTGGTAACATTTCTTGTTTTGAAGTCTATTTTATATGAAATTAATAGAGTTGCTCCAACTTTCTTTTGATTAGTGTTAATTTTAATGATAGAAATATATTTTAAGTCAGTCTTCCAATTAGCGTGTGCAATAGGTAATTTTTTATGCCTAACTGGGCATTTAGAAAACAGATTCATTTTTCGTCCTTCCAAAAATGTTATGCACTATGAACTTATATGAGGAAATCCCAAATGCTGATCAGAAACCCATTATGTCCCTTCCTAATCTTCAGTAGAAAAATTACCCTTTCAGCTTGCCCCTTTTGAGAAGTGAGTAAGTGATGCCTCTGTGAGGCTAAGAGGAGAAAGACAGAAACTAACGCCCATTTGCAGACTTTGGCAGGGTAAATTTAGGTTTATAGGAAAACCCCTCTATGAAAGGTAAGTCTCAAAGAAATATATTACCAAATAATCTTCAATTGAAAAGTAATCTGTCCAAAATACTACATCAATACAGAAATTACCTTAACATTATCCTAAACACATGGTCTTGCCAGCCAGGAAGGTAAACAACCTTCTATCACATTAAGGCTGAGCCTTTCTTTGGGGTGATTTAATTATGTTGATGGATAACTTTTATTAGTGTTTTCTCTATGGCAAGCACTATGTTATACATTTTACATGCATCATTATCGATTACTCCTCAGAAAAACCCCAGGAGATAGGTACCACTATTCTACTACTGTAATTGTCTTTTTACAATTGAGGGAATGGAGCTTTAGAGATACTAAATAACTTTTCTAAATTTATCCAGATAATAAGAGATATTCTACTTTAAATCTCAATCTCATTGCTATTTAGCTCTAACATAATTGAGTTAAAGTTTGCATAGATGTAGAGTTTGAGCATGTATTTGTGTGTGTGTGTGTGTGTGTGTGAGTGTTTTGTGGTTGTTATTGACAAAATGTGCACCGTTGGTTCACACTGACTTTTCTATCAACTGAAACTCCCTAATACCTATATATGACTGTGTTTTAGTAAACTGGCATATATATCTACTTATCTTTTGAACTTAAATGTCAAACTACAATTTTTTCTATCAGTTTTAAGTATGTCATTAAATCATTCCACATCTTTGCCTTACCATAATTTTTTAAAGATTTATTTATTTATTCGAGAAATAGTGAGCATGAGTGAGAGGAGCAAAAGGAGAGACAGAGGGAGAGAATCCATAAGCAGACTCCATGCTGATCATGGAGTCTGACATGTGGCTCCATCTCAGTCCCTTGAGATCACAACCTGAGCTGAAACTAAGAGTGGGATGCTCAGCCAGCTGAGTTTTCCTGAAACCCCTATATTTCTGAACCATAATTTAGTAATTTTTCTCCCACTCCCTTTTGTCTCTCATTAAGTTGTTTTTTTTTTTTAATGAGTGCACTGGGCCATTGCTTATTAATCTCATTTTAAGTTATTTTTTTTAGAGTATATAAGATTATAAAGGGTTAAAAGCAGCAATAGAAATATTTATTCATATATATGTATATACATATATACACAAATGTGTATGTATTTATGTATGTGTGTATGTATTTTTATATATAATATTTATATTATATATACACATATATGTGTGTATGTATTTATATACACACACATATGTGTGTATATATAGAAACATACATATATATACACACACATATATATACAAATGTGTATGTATTTAACAAGTGATCTCTAATTGCCACCTGTGTGATGAAAAGTCCTTTACAAAGAGTGGGTCCTAAGTCCTAAAGTGACATCACACAGGATCCAGTGTGTACAGTGTACAGTGTGTTGACATTCTCCACTCACCTGAATGGTCAGAATAAAAACCACTAAACCTGAGAGAAATCTCAGAAATCTTAGAAATCCCATGCCATTTATGGTAGTCAGGATAGGCTATATTGTGTTTCCTTAACAAACACACAACCTCAGTGGCTTAACACATAAGCATGTATTTACTGTTTTCATAATAGATTGTTCCCACTGAACCTTCAGTATCTCCCTAGGGCAACTATCTTCCATGTGGTAACTCAGGTATTTCAGTCTGGCACCATCTTGTGGCTCCTTCATCTCAACCCATACTCTCCACAGTCACTATAGCAAGGGAAGGAAGACCATGAATCTGTCCTTAAGTACACACATCACTTCTGATTACAGCTTGTTTCACAACTGAACTACAAGGGAAGCTGAGGAATACTGAGGGGCATGTGGAATATGTGGAAAGTAAAAACTATCTATCCCATGATATTACTTTAAATATAATCCTATAGGTCCTTTATAAGTTGAAATGTTCTCCCAAAATCACTGGGGGAAGATGTTATCCTGAGTTCAGGGCAGTGCAGTGTCCCATTTCTTTACCTTATAAGTATTCTACAAAGATCTGTTCTCTGCTTACTGGAAATCCACTTTGTTATTGCCCCCTTTGGCTGCCATATTTTTTATATCTTTTTTTCTAAGGAAATTATTATTTTATTGAATATATTATTTTAGCATACATTCTTAAATTGTAATAATAATTGTTAATATTAAACAATAAAATGCCAATTTTTGAAGACTACATACTGTCTATTATGCTAAGTGTTTTGTACACATTATTGCACTTAATCCCAATAATATATATGAATTAGATGCTATTATCTTTATAGATGGGGAAATTGGGGATTAGAGAAGGTTAATTAATTTGTAATCCATCTGCTTTTACTCTTCTTGGAACAGAATCCCTAGGACTACCTGTTTCCATCCTTGTATTAATCTACCATCTTTTGCCTCCATGACTTTCCTGTTCTGTCTAGATTTTACCAAAGCTAGGAAATAAGCCCCAGACCACCCAGGGCTTAGACTCAAGCAGGAAAGACTTAAGATCCAGGCAGCTAGCCAAAGGACATTACTAAGCAACCGCCCCTCTTTTCTATGTACTTTTATTTGAATTTTCACAAGGATATGTCTGTGCCTGGGTGGTGAGGATGGGATGGCTATAAAAGAGAAACTTTCATTCCAGGCCAGGAGAAAGGTATGTTGAAGATCAAACACACATACACACACCCCTCAGGTACAAAAAGAACAAAGGAGCAAAGTTCCTTCAATGCCAAAAATGTACAGAAGAGGTAACTCTTTCAAATCTGAAAATAAATAAAATGAAATACCTCAAGCTTGAAACCACGAAGATGGACAGTCCTGGAATAAACCAAGATTGAAATGGGGAAGATAATGTGAGTGAGTTCAAAGGAAATGAGGAAAGTCTCATAAAATAGAACAGAATCTTCAGCTCTCTAATAATTTGGTAGGATTAGTTGGCCCTTCATTCATTCAACAGTTATTTGCTGAATAATCTATGTGTAAGGCACTGGGCACATATTACTAGGTTATCTGGCATTGCTCCCATCAGAAATAGACCAAGTAATGCTGCATTTTCATAATTGAATAGAGGTCACTACAGTTATAATCTTGGTCACCAGTGTATTGATTAATGGAAATGAAGCCATACTGAGACTACTTAGATCCAAGCTCATAAGCTGAAAGCCAATCTTATAACTTCATCATTTTGTCTTCTAGTTCACTCCTATGGCCCCTAGACACACAAACACCTCATGTTAGACAGTAATGCACTGCCAAGATTCCTCTTCCACAGTCAAAAACTTAATTGCCCCAGCTGATGGAAGTGTTGCTGACCGACAGTCCTTATCTGTCAATCCTTTTTGAGAGTACCTCTTCTGAAAGGAGTCACCTTGTCAGAAATCCTGCCATCTATGACCGCTTGATGCCTGGGGATAAAGGCCCTTTTGCCCCAACTCAGGACACCTCGGAAGGGCAATCTCATCTTCAAAATTCCCCACAGTGTAAGCCAAGGATTCTATTGAGATTGTGCTGCAGCATGACATCTCCCACTTCTGAATCCTACTTCCTTCCCTTCTCTTCCACGTGTGTTGATTCCAAAAACACCCCAGAAGAAAACAAGTGCATGCTAATTTCCATATCAGACTGTTTCCTGGGGGATTCAGCCTATCACACAATCTGTCCTTGGGACAACACCAGTCTGGAACCCAGCCTGTTCTTCTTCCTTGTCCTTTTTTCCCAATGTTGGTTAAATCACAGGGGTGTCTTTGTCTGATTATCTCATCTGATCTGCTCTGTTCTCTTTAGTCCTTTCTTCCTACTGTCTCTTTCAAATGCTCATCTTACCACAACCTTTATCAGAAATTCATCTTTGTGTTTTGTCTATCAAGTCAGCTAGAAATCTACATTGTACATACCAACACTTACAAGAATCTGTATTTGTTCTCAGTGACAGAAGACCCCTGAAGTCTTGAGCAGGGCCTACGAAGGGGCAAGGGTGAGAACATTCCATTTGCAGGCCCTCAAACAACTCTAGAAAGGCAGAAAACTTTGAAGACAATAACTATAGCATGAGGCATCAAGTAATAAAATTTGTAAAAAGAAGAACAGATAACATTTGAAAAATTAGAAGAGGAATTTCTAGCTGAGAGATGATAAAAAAAAATCATCACAGAGTGAGCAATATTTTAGTTGAACTTCAAAAACTAAGAATGATTTATGCATGAAATCATGAGAAGAAACTGTTTCTGGATATGAGGAGAAGAACAGTGTGAACAAAGACACAGAGGGAAGAGAATATGGATTATGTAAGGGATGCCAGCATGATGCCTGGAGTATAAAGTATTTATAGAGGAGTAGTGAGAAAGAAAATTGAAAAAATCAACTGTGATATAAGTATTCCAAAATTTTAAAAAATATATGTGAGTGGACAGAATGTAGAAATTCTTTGTACTTGGAAATATGATACCATGCTAAAACTTTAAAATTGGGTGAACGAAAATGGGAAGGGCATTATATTATCCCCCTTCAAAAAATAAATAGAATAGCATGTGTTTTTAATGATTTTTTTTTCACCAGACCCATAGATTTCCATGTCCAATTTTGTGTTTGTGTTTTGTTTGTTTGTTTGATTCATTGATTTCCAGGGAATCATTTGGAAGTACTCAGATAGGTATAAAGGCAAAAGTTTGACCCCTCATTAAAAGGATACTGGAGGTTCCTGGGTGACACAGTCAGTTGAGCATCCAACTCTTGGTTTCTGCTCAGGTCATAATCTCAGGGTCATGAGATTGAATCCCTCAGGACTCCATGCTCAGCACAGTCTACTTGAGAGTCTCTCTCCCTCTCCTTCTGTCCACTCCCCCAAGTAAAAGTAAATAAATATTTTTCTTTTTTTTTTTTTTAAGGATACTGAATCATTTGTCTGAAGACTACATTTCTTGTATAGATTCAACAATACTTAATGGTACTACCTTTTCACCCAGTCACTTTATCTAGAGTCCTCAAAATAACTCAGTCCCCTTCTTTTCTGAAACTAGCACATAAATCTCTGGGCTGAAAAACTCAAGCTCCTTGAAGGCAGAAGCTCTGTATGAATCATCCTTATAATCCCAATACTTACTAATAATAAAACAAAATGAGCTCACTAAATGCCAGCTTAATAAATGAATGAATTACCTGGCCTGTTTAATAGCTAAAACCTCCATGATACAGAATCCTCCTTGAGGGAGATCCATTGAGTCTGGAATCTATTTGTACATCTAAAAAATGTATGTGTTTATAAGCCACAGAGAACCACTTTTGCTCTTCAGGTGAAATGAAGATTTATTGGAAAGATAACAGAGTTGTCACAGATTCAAATGAGAAATTAAATACTTTAATCTCTGAACCACAAGGATGTCAGCATTAGTTAGCAGTTTGTAGGCCTTTTCGCCCAACTGATGACCACAATGTGACTACTAGTCTCAATTTATGTGTCTCTCACTGAAATGCCAAATTCTTAAGTGGGAGAGTTTGATTGTTCCAGATTAATAAATAGGCCCCTTTCCTTATTTCAATGTACCTAGGGATTATAAGGTAAGAAGGAAATGGCTTCTAGGAGGAGTCCTCTGGGGACAGGTAGCACTCTCAGAGTGTGCCTTCTCTATCCTATGTGCCTCGTGAATACTCACACTTTCTTCTTAATATGATCCTGTCTAATATATACAACTTACTTCTATGTGTCAAATGCTGCCTAGTGTTTCACACACATTCACTCATTCAATCCTCAGAACCCCTTAAAATGTGGCACAATGTTTTTATCCTTTCAAAGATGAGGAAAGTTAAGTATGATGAAAATAACTCATGTGAGATTGTCCAATGGCCATTTGACAAAGCCTGGATTCAAATCCAGACATTTTAAATTTTTGAGCATGCACAATTAACCAATATGCTGGAAGGCTAGGAGTTGGAGTCATGCTATCTATCACCAGGTTCCAAATAAGGTCTGGGCTCAGTAACCATATTAGAAACTCTTCAAGACCCGTCACACATCTTTCTTCTTTTCAAGTCCCAACAGTACCAAATACAGGGCTGGGTCCTGGGAGGCTCTTAATAAAACATGCTGACCCATTCCATAAAATCGGCCCCACCCACCTTGTCGGTGCTTACTTCTTGGCCCTTCCAGACCAGCCACACATTCCTTCTTTCCTTAAATCTGCTGTGATTGGGTTTCAACTGTGCCCCACCACCTCTATTTCCTAGGGACTTCCAGTATTACACTAATATTTGGAAAATGTGGGTGTATCTTTTAGTCATTAATTTATTCCTTTAAATGGGCTTACCAAGTGCCATGCAGCTAAAAACTGCCAGAAAAACAAGGTCAAATCACCTTAAGACACTGTCCCAAAAGAAAACCACAAAGTAAATGAGAGAAAAGAACACGTAGGCCAAATATCACGCATAACAAATTGCATAGAGAACTTCCACCACCTCCCACACTCTATCCACTTACCCAACAGCATCTGTACTCAGTGACAGACACCTACCTTCCCTGTCACTCAGATGAACTATGCATGCCTCAGGTTAAATCCAGCCCTCACCTTGTGCAGCAGACAGACCATCTCTCTCCCTTACCCAAGGGTTATCACTCCAATAATGCAACACTCTCTATTCTATTATCAAGTTTTCCTATCTGATGGATACTTTCTTCGAGCATACAACCAAGTTATTCTTCCTTCAAAAAAAGGGGGGACTAAAAAAACAAAACAAACAAACAAACAAACAAACCTCTCTCCCTTAAACCCATTCCTGCTATCCAGCTATCCCGGATTTATTTCTCCCTTTCATAGCTAACTCCTAAATTTTACCCCATTCCTCACACTCTTTCTTACACTCAGTCCCATTTGACTTTTGCTCTATTGCAACCACCTAATGAAAAGGATTAACAAGCTCAGTCCTCATCTAAACTGATCTGTTAACGTGTTTTTTTTTTAACCTTTTTTTTGAATTTATTTTTTATTTTCAGCATAACAGTATTCATTGTTTTTGCACCACACTCAGCGCTCCATGCAATCCGTGCCCTCTCCAATACCCACCACCTGGTTCCCCCAACCTCCCACCCCCCACGCCTTCAAAACCCTCAGATTGTTTTTCAGAGTCCATAGTCTCTCATGGTTCACATGTTTTTAAGAAGACCCTAAGGCAGATGGTTCTATGGTGGTTCTGTCAGAATATTTCCTTTAAACAACTGAAACCCACCTGCTTGTAATTTGCACCAATGGGTCTCTACTTTGACTTTTGGAACATCACTGTTCCAACCTACTCTCTCTCTTAAAAGCAAACTTAACCACGATTGAAGTCAGATCTATGTCCCTATGTCTATGTCCCTATGCTGAAATCCTTTTTACTTAAACATCACATATACTTTAGGTACTTCTGAATATTAGTAGAGTCAACCATGATATGAATGCAGAGAGGAATAGATTATTTGAAAACTATTCATTAATTTATTTGCTCAACCAACAGATGTTTCTTAAGTATCTACCATGTGTCGAGCACAGTTGTGTGCACTGGTGATACACAGCAGTGAGCAAGACAGATGTAACACCTGCCTTTAGGGAGCTCATGTGATAACATCACTCTAGGTTGTTCTGGTGTTTTATAAATATTAATGTTTACATTTAGTGGGACGATATTCTGAATTACGACCTCACACATTTTCTTTCACCTCCAAAATTCCCTGGTCCCTGCTTTCCTCACTTCGAAGCCAGAGGCTAAAGAAAGATGACAGAAAATAATCCAAAAGGAACAATGAATCAAGTTGATGTCTTTTAGTTCCAAAGTAGATGACTTTTTTTTTGCCCATAGCAAAAACAATAGTCATGAAAATGAGCTATAGCCAAGTATTTGGGAACTTTTCCAAAATCTAAGTTTTAAATAATAAGAGAAAAATTTGTAGGACTCAGAACATGGAGTCTATGTAAGAAACCTAAAATGGAATGCACTGGAGTCAGCAGTTAGTGAAATTCTAAACCTCATTCATCCAAGCCCGCAAAAAAATAGTTTTGCATTATTTCTACAGGGTTTGGAGAGTAACTATGGCCAGGTGGTCTCTTCTTCCTTGTTGAGAACATTGGTGCCAATGCCACACGGGGTTTCACAGATGCTAATGAGCTGTATTCATGGAATACATGTTCCTTTATATTCAACACCCCTACCACTCCTGCTGGTATTCTGTGTCCTCCGTTCTTTCTCTATTTGATTATTACTATTTAACACTCTGTCACAACCAAGAGCTACATTTGAGAAAAAAGTCCAGTCTAGATTTGAACTCTAGCTTGATCACACACTAGCTCTATGACTTTAGCATACGACCTATTTGCTTTGTGCCTCAATTTTCCCATCTGTGATAAGTATACCTATTTTATAAAGCTGTTGGGAATATTGGATAATGTATGAATTTTTGAGGCTTACCTCGAAAGTAATAAGTAATAGCTAAATCTTGTTTATGACATATTTTTAGTTTCCTACAATAGGAGATCTGGTAGGCCATCACAACTTTAAGAGAACTGGTGCACACAACTTTAAGCAGCTAAGAACTGAGGCAAATGGATCACTTTTCTCTAGAAAGGTAATCACTTCCATTAGGTTCTCTACTCACTTTCTTGCTTTGTACCTGTGCTCATGTTGTTCCTTCAACCATGAAAGAACTACTTCTAGTTCATGCCTAACTAACTCACCAGTTTTTTTTAAACTGGTCCAATGTCATCTCCTATAGGAACCCTTCATGAGCTCCCTGTGTTGAACTGTTCTTTCTCCTTTGTTCTGTGTTGTCTCAACTCACTTTCCATGTCCATTATTACCTTCACACAGTCATCTAAATTATCTGGTTACGGACCTACCAGATTGAAAGCTCATGGAAAGCTGGGAAATGTCTTAAAGAGATATCCAGTGCCCAGCACAACAATTGACACATAAGTGGCTGCTTAATAATAATTTCAAAAGCCCTGGACAATGCATCAGATGACCTTGTATCTGATTCCAACTCTTCCATGAATTAGTCACATTATTTTATTAAATTAATGAAATTTGAGGATGTTTCCTCATGTCTAAAATGGGCATACTTCCCTTAACTCTCCACCACGTATCTGGTCTCTCTACTGTGAAAAAGCAAAATAAATTTTAAAAATCCATGTTATTTTTTAAAATTGCAAGATGCTATGCAAATACAAAATATTTCTAGAGCAAATATTTAATTTGGTTGGAACCATTTGAGATCACTGTAAAAATATGTTAGAGATGTAACTAAGTTCTCATTCCTTTCAACTGGAATTAGGAACAACAATAACAACAAAATCAATCACAGAATGTGAAGTTTCTCAGAGAACTTTGTTAAACTCAAGTAAATGAACTACAAACTCAGAAGGCTCTTAGGAATTATTCATCTCTGTTTTTATAAAGGAAGGATTCTGAGATTTGAAGATATTATGAGCCTGGCTAAGGTTTACTAGATTGGGACACATATAAGACCCAGGCCTCTGTGTCCCCTGTCTAGTTCTCTTTATAATAAACTGACCTGAATCTAGATTAGATATCAATTAATTCATGCATGGACAAAATACAATATAGGATAACTTTTATGTTTTGGGTTTTAAAAGTTCTGAAATCTTTGCTGAGTGAAATAAGTCAAGCAGAGAAAGTCAATTATCATATGGTTTCACTTACTTGTGGAGCATAAGGACTAACATGGAGGACATTAAGAGAAGGAAAGGACAAGTGAAGTGGAGGAAATCAGAGGGGGAGATGAAACATGAGAGACTGTGGACTCTCAGAAGTGAACTGAGGGTTTTAGAGGGGAGGAGGATGGGGGGACGGGTAATCCTAGTGGTGGGTATTAAAGAGGGCACATACTGCATGGAGCACTGGGTGTGTTTCATGAACAATGAATTTCTGAAAACTGAAAAAAATTAAATTAAAATTTAAAAATAAAAAATACATAAAAAGTAAATAAATAAAAATTCTGAAATCTTTTATAACGCCACATTCTAAATCTAACCATCCATAAATCATTCACAAAGCTAACTTTTGATATATTGATATAAGGTCCCAAGAATGCCTCCTCAGAGAGCATAAGGTTTGGGACTAATTTTCCTTTTGATGCAAATAGTGGTCACATCTTACAGTGCTATTGGGAGTGACTTGGGAACAGTCTGTTTTCAAGTGACAACTGCCTGTTACTGTGGCCCTCAATCCCTATCCACTGTCCAGCCTATTCACCACCATCTCACAGGGAAGCCAGCTTTCCTCATTATAAAGAATCCTGTAGTGAGCCCAGTCTTGGTGACTTTTGCAACAGAAAATTCCCAACGAAAGAGTTGATTCAGCCTGTGGAAGGAGCTAGAAAGCTGAAGTTGAACAACGGCTCTTAGATAAACCTTTCTGTCTTCTAGGAGCTGTTTGTGCACTCAGCCCCCATGGAAGCCAAAATGATATTTGGCCAGGTAATAAGCAGACTGTAGTTGGCAGGATTCAATCATTTCTTTCACCCAAGTGCTAGTTATTATTTTAGGTGTTAAGACTAGTACAGGGAAGAGGAAAAAGTTCAGGCTCAATTCTGACTTCTTTGGGATGGCTTGCTTTCTGTTTATCAGCAATGGAACAGAATCTGTAGATGTGGATTCTGGTTCACTTTTCCTTTAAATATTGATAGCCCACGTAACTCTCAGCTTCAATTTCCACACCTGTAGAATAATAACTGCAATCCCTGTTTTTCAGAGTATCTTTGGAAATCAAATAGGATCATTGGTTTTCCTGTTCTCTGAAATGCATGAAATTTTACAAATCAGTATGTAAAAGCCTTACTATCTCTGTTCTACACAGTATAGCTCCAAATAGTCTTTCCAGACTATTTGGAGTGCCTTCCCACAGAGAGCCCCTCCTCAGCCAAATTCATCTTCATTCTCCCTCATCAAACTATATATTTTCTTACCTCATATTCTCTGCTTCTGCTATTTTTCCTTCCTAAAATGCCCTTCCCTTTATGTCTGATGCTCTTTTTCAGAGATTGAAAACTCAGTCCCTATGGGAACTAGGCAGGCAATATAAAATTGGTGAAGATCACTTGATACAGAAGAATAGAGAGCTGTAGGGATGGCAGTAAGAGGAATTGCACTTTTTCTGAAGCTGCTGCTCACTACCTGTTAATTAGTCCAGGTGAAAATCAGGTTCAGTAGGACCATGTATATCAGTACAGCTGATTGTGTCCCACAGGTCTCTAAGACTCTGTTACTTTTTATTCTTTAATTTTTTTTTTCTTTCTGTTCCTCAGATTGACAATCTCAATTGACCTGTGTCAAGTTTGTGGACTCTTTTTTGACCATTTCAAATCTGCTGTTGGCCTCCTCTCATGAATTTTTAATATGGGTTATTATATTTTCCAACTCCAGGATTTTTTATTTGGTATTTTTATGGATCTGAAACCATACCAAGTGTGCTCTCTGACACATAATAGAATGAAATTAAAACTCAATAACAGGAATTGGGGAAGTACAAAAATATGTAGAAATTAAATAACACATTCCTATTGTTGAACCAATGGTTCAAATAGAGTTCTATTATAAACTACTTGAATAAATGAAAAATTAAAACACAAGATACCCAAAATTATGCAATACACCCAGAAAAGCAATTATCAGGAAATGTAAATTTCTGAACACCTATAGTGAAAAAGAAGTAACAAAGAAAAAGAAAGAAGAAAAAACATTTCAAATAGGCATCCTAAACATACACCTTAATAAACTAGAAAAAAGTGCAGACTAAATCCTAAATTAGAAGAAGGAAAGAAATAATGAAAATGGGAATAAATAACAGAAAACAGAAAAAACAACAAAGAAAACAAAAATAATTGGTTCTTTGAAAAGATCAACAAAATTGGCAAAGCTTTATCAAGATTGACCAGAAAAAAGGAGAGAAGATTCTGACTACTAATATCAGAAATTAAAGGATCCACCACACTGATCTTATATAAATACACTATATAAATACACTTATATAAATACACAGAAATAACATAAACAAATTATGCCAACAGATTTGATGAACTAAGTAGAAGGGATGCACTACAGGAAAGACACGCCTATAAAGATGGATTCAAGAATAAATATAAAATCTAAAAAGCTCTATAACAAATTATGTCATAGAGAAAAGAAATTCATTTATGAATCAAAAAATTTCCCATGAAAAAAGTTTATGACCACATGGCTTTATGGATATATTCTACCAAATGTTTAAAAAAGAAATAATAGCAAATTTCCCTAAACTCTTCCAAAGAATAGAAGAGGAGGAACTTTTTCCAACTTATTATGAAACAAGTTTTATCCTGACACCAAAACCAGATAAAGACACCATAACAAAAACGAAACGAAACCATTAACCAATATTCATTATAAACACAGATGTAAGAATCTTCAACAAAGTACTAATAAACTAAGGCTAGCAACATGTAAACAGAATTGTGCACTTTGACAAAGTAGGATTTATTCCAGGAATGCACAGTTGTTATAATGTAAGAAAATCAATGTAATGTACCATATTAATAAAATAAAGGACAAAAAATGATCATTTTAATAGGCAAGAAAAATCACTTGACCAAAAAAAAAAAACCCGAAACAAAACAAAACAAAAGCATCTTTTCATGACAAAAACACTCAACAAACTAGGAAAACAAGGGGCCTTTCTATCTCATTGTCATATGGGCCATCTATCAAAAACCTGCAGCTAGCATCATTCTTAATAGTGAAAGACTGAATTCTCTCTCCCTAAGATAATGAAAAAAAAAAAAAAATGATTGTCCACTCTTGCTACTCTATTTACTCTATTTAACATTGTGAAGGAGGTCCAAAGCAGGGCCATTAGGGCAGATTATATATTATTTAAAAAAAAGACATCTATATTGAAAAATAAAAAATAAAACAATTTCTATTTGCAAATGTCATGACGTCTTAAGCAGAAAATCCTAAAGAAACTACAAAAATTGCTAGAACTAATGCATGAGTTCAATGAGCTTGCAGGATATAAGATTAATATACAAAATCAATTTTATTTTTATATGCTAGCAATGAACAATCTAAAAATTAAACTAAGTAAAAAATTCTATTTACAATACATCTAAAGAAAAATACTTCCTGAAGAATAAATTTTTCAAAGAAATACAAGACTTGCCCCCTAAAAAAACACCAAAAAAAATCACTGAAAGTAATTAAGAAAGACAAAAAAAGTAAATGGAACAACTTCCCATGTTTATGAGTTGAAGAGTGAATATTGCTGTGGTAGTAGTACACCCCAAGTTGATCCACAGATTCCACACAATCACTATCAAAATCCTCACTGCATTAATTGGTGAAATTGACTGTTAATCCTAAAATTTACACGGAATTGCAAGAGGTCCTGAAAAGCACTATTAAAGAAGAAAATGTTGAAGGGCTCGTATTTTTTATTCCAAACCTATTACAAAGCTAGAGCAAACAAAACAGTCTGATATTGGCAGAAAAATAGACAGTAAAACTAATGGAATAGAATTGAGAGTCCAGAAACAAACTCTTGTTTCTACAGTCCATTGAGTTTTAACAAGAGGGTCAAGACAATTCAAAGAAGAAATAGTCCTTTCAACAAATGGTGGAAGGAAAACTGAATATCCACACACAAAGGAATAAAGTTGAAACTTTACCTTACTCTACATATAAAAATTAAAGTAGATAATAGGCCTAATGTAACTGCTAAAACTAAAAAACAAAAACAAAAAAATTTCATAATAAACACTGAAGTGTTTGTTACAGTGGATTAGGCAATGGTCTCATGGATATAACATCAGAAGAATGGAACAAAAAGGAAATAAAATATATGTATATATACATACATATTTTACTTCACCAAAATTAAATGTTTTTGTACTTCCAAAGATATCATCAAGAAAATGAAAAGACAACTCAAAGAATAGGAGAAAATGTTTGCAAATTATATGTCTGATAAGGGATTTAATATCCAGAATATATAAAAAACCATATAAGTCAATAATAAAAAATATAAATTATCCAATTAAAAATGAGCAAAGTCTTTGAACAGACATTTCTCCAAAGAATATATGCAAATGGTTTATAAGCATATGGAAAGATGCTTGGCATCATTAGTTACTGAAGAAATTAAATCAAAACCACAATGAGATGTCACTTCACATCCATTAGGAAGCCTATCATCAGATAGACACTAATAAATGTTGGTGAGGATACAAAAATTCGAAATCTTCATACATTGCTGTTGAAAATATAAAATGTTGCAGGCTTTGTAAGAGGATTTGGCAATTCCTCAAAAACTAAAAAAAAAATTTACTCTATGACCCAGCACTTCTACTCCTAGCTGTATACTCAAGGGAATTAAAAACATATTCCCACAGAAAAACATGTACACTATTGTTCACCATAACCTCATTTATAAGAGCTAACAAGTGGAAATAACCCAAATATCCATCAGCTAATGAGTGTGTAAACAAATATGTAATAACTGAACAATGGAGTATTATCTGGTTATAAAGACAGGTGAAATGCCTGCTCATGTTAGAAAAATGATGAACCTTGAAAAATTATGCTTAAATGAAAGAAGCCAGACAAGAGGCCACATGTTGTATGATTCCATTTGTATGAAATGTCCAAGACAGAAAAATCCATAGAAGTAGAAAGTATATTTGCATTTTTCAGTAATTAGTGGAAGGGACAATGGGAGAAAAACTGCTAAAAGGTCCACAGTTCTTCTCTGGATGATAAATGTTTTTGAAATTAGATAGTGGTGAGTGTTGCACATTCTGTGACAACACTAAAAACATTTAATTTTACCTGCTACAGGGGTAAATTTTATAATATGTGAATTACGTATCTTTAAATCTGATATTTTTTCAATGTCATTCATTATATTCCAAAGTCCAATACAGTATTTTTGGCACATGAGAAAACTTTTTTTTTTTTTTTTAAATAAAATCTAGGGAAAGTTGTGTGAGTTAAATGCCTGGGAGTGAGGGCACCTAAAGAGGGTCAGGTTTGGCTGTTTAAAACACAAATATTTATTTCTAGTCCTTCTTTTGGAGTGTCTCATGGAGAATGATTGAAGACCAAAATAATTCCAAGAAGAATTTACTACTTCAGGACAAGTGACATAACCTCTTCTGGTCTTTTAATTCCTTAACAACTAATTGAATTTTTAGGTTATATCACAGCTCTAAGTCACCCAACAGCAAGAAATAAAAAGATAGAAGGTCTGGGATAACCTACTTTCACGCCATTTTAGAAAGAGCACAACCTTGGGGAGTCATTGTATGCAGCTGCCTTTCTCATGAGTGGTTCTACAAAGAAAGTCAGACCCCCATAAACTATCAAATAATCTCAGTGATGTACTACTATATTTCCCCAAAGCTACCATTTATGATGAACTTGGCTCTCTAAAAATGTTTAAAGAACATTTTCAAGTAGGGAGATTTTAAAATAAGATGGGCAGTCAGGAGTTGAGAGATAGGCTGAAGATACCACCTTTATCCCTGCATCATTCATGCAGCAGCTGTACCCAACACACATACAACAGATGATCACTAAATATGTCTTGAATGAATGAAAATGTTGAATGAATTAAGCACATATTCCAACAATCCATGAAAAGTCTAACAATCATGAGTTCTTTGTATGGAGAAGTAATATTTTACATTGCAGATTCTTTTTTGGAAGGGATTTTAGAAATTATCGGATTAAATTTCCCATTTTTGTTTGAATGTCACTTTCTTTATCTTCTTTAAGGGTTAACCTAACTTATATTTGAATGTATTTCCTGACGTTAAATTGGTGAGGTCTCGAGATTGCTCATCTTTGAAAATTTGACTATTCATTCTGCATTTAATTAGCTAATATTTACTAAGGGCCACCTTCAGAATACCAGGCATTAGAGATAAAGTGGTAAGTAAACAAAAGAATAAGACAAAGTCTCTGCCTTTATGTAGTTTTCATTCTAGTGGGGCAAAGAGAAGAGACCGAAATAAGTGAACAAAATATATTTTGGTTGATGGTAAGAGCTCTAGTAAAATAGAATAAAGGTAATAGAGAATGCTGGGGATGAGTGCTATTTTATATGTAGTGGTCAGTGTAGGACTCTCTGATAAGGAGATATTTGAGCAAAGGAAGTCTAAATGTTTAGACTAAACCAGTTCTGCCATTAGTTTGTGATATGGCCTTTAGAAAATCACTGTCCCTGTCTTTTTTTTTTTAATATTTTATTTATTTGACAGAGAGAAAGATCACAAGTAGGCAGAGAGGCAAGCAGAGAGAGAGAGAGAGAGGAGGAGGCAGGCTCCCTGCCCAGATGCGAGAGCCTGATCCCAGGACCCTGAGATCATGACCTGAGCCCAAGGCAGAGGCTTAACCCACTGAGCCACACAGGCAGCCCCTCACTGTTCCTTTCTATGATTCAGTGTGTTTGTATATAAACGATTGAATTCTAGGTTCCCTTCTAGGTCAATATACAGTCATGCAAAGGAAATGTCCATTTCTCAAGGACAAGTGAAATATGAGTAAATACAATGCAGCTATATAAGGCATGGGGGGAACTGCTGATCATTTCCTGGTCTGTAATAAAATCTCCTCCATTCAAAGTCAGTAAACTCAAGGTCAGAGTTTCTCTTCCTTCTCTTTCTTCCTCACCTGGAATGTTTCTCTCCCACGGTTTGTACCCCCACAGAAGCTTCTGTCATGGTGAATATTTTTTCTTTCCAGAAAGGATTCAAGTGGCTTTATTTCAAATTCAGGAACTGGGCGCAATCACAGAGTGTGGCTAAATTCCTTCAGGAGGGTCTGAGATATAGTCTAGTGGTTTTAAAATTTGGCTACATATTAGAGTCCTCTGGGAAGCTTTTAAAAAACCCAATGTCCAGGCTGTGACCCAGAAGAATTAATCAGAATTTCCCAAAGCTTATTTAATATCCCTCAGGTGATTACCATGAACAGCTATGATTGAGAACTTTGGTTTAAGAAAAAGAGTTTGGTTTTGACAATGCATACATCCGGGCTTGATATCTGATTTCAACACTTGCTGGATGTGTGTCCTTGTGCAATCATCTTAATTTGACTGCCATTCTCCTTATTTGCAGAGATGAAAAAAAAAAAGTTACTATCACATGTTTGCCTCAACCAGTAGGCAATCCCTAAATGATATATTTTCACTAAGATTTATTTTAACTTCTTATCTATGAAAGTTCTAGTTTTACATAATTTCATACTAACTCTGTCCAGATAAATGTATAAGCTATGTTCTTAGAAACTGACAATCTTTATATAAAGCTCAGAAATAGAAAACACTTAGCAAGGGTAGAAGGACAATGTAAACACATGCCTTGGGCAATCTGTCAGTAAGGAAACTACATCTTGAGAGCCTGAACCCGGTAGTCAGAATTGCCAAAGGTAGATGTCTTTAGTTATCTAGTACTGCATAATAAATTACCTGAAAACATAATGGTTTCAAGCAACCACATTGCTTATTTCAGTTCTGTAGGTCAAGAATCTGGGCCAGATCAGCTGGGTGCTCTGATCTGGTTTCTCACAAGGCTACAGTCAGAATGGCTAAAATAAAAAAGACAAGAAATAACAAGTGTTGCTGAGAATGTGGGAGAAAAAGGCACAGTCATACAGTGTTGGTGGGAATATAAACTGGCGCAGCCTCTGTGGAAAGCAGTATACAGGTTCCTCAGAAAATTAAAAGTAGAAATACTAAATGATCCAATAATTCCATGACTGGGTATTTACCTAAAGAAAATAAAAACAAATTTGAAAAGACATAGGGCTCCTTATGTTTATTGCAGCCTTATTTACAATAACCAAGGTATGGAAACAGTTTAAGTGCTCATTAATAGATAAATGAGGAAGAAACGGTGTATCTATGCAGTGGAATATTACGAGGCCGTAAGAAAGAGTGAGATCGCGCCATTTGAGACAATATGGATGGACCTAGAGGGTATTATGCAAAGTGAAAAAAGTCAGACTGAGAAACACAAACACCACATGATTTCACTCATTTGTGGAATCTAAAAAACAAACCAAAAAAACACAAACAAATGAATAAACACACAAAAAGCAGAATCGGACCTATAAATACAGAAAACAAAATGATGATTGCCAAAGAGGAAGGAGTAGAGGGATGGGTGGAGGTGAATGGGTGATACAGTCTACAGGTGACAGAATAAATAAGTCATGGGAATAAGAGGCACATAATAAGGAATATAGTCAATAATATTGTCATAGTATTAAGGGTGGCAGATGGTAGCTATACTTGTGAGCATAGCATAATGTATAAATGTGTTGAATCACTGTCATACACCTGAAATGCATGTGACATTGTATCAACTATATCCAAATAAAAAATGAATTATTTTTTTAAAAGCTGCAGTCATCTCAAGGCTCACCAGGCAAGGATTTGCTTCTCAGCTCACTTAACAGGGTTGTTTAGTAATTTTTGGTTTTTCACAGGCTTTTGGAGTGAGGCCTCAGTGGCTTGCAAGTTATAGTCAGAAGGCTCTCTCGATCCTTTGCCACGTGGGCCTCTTCATACAGTGTGGCAACAAGCAAGCAAGAGGACAGAGAGTGGGAGCAAAAGAGAGTGTTGGCAACATGGACACCACAGCCGCTTGACATCCACCCACTTTCACCATATTTTATCATTAGAAGAGAGTCCTGAGATCCAGTCCACACTCAGGAAGGGCTACCCATGCCACAAACACTAGGAGGTAGGGATGATGGAAACTGATAATCAGAAATTGCCTACCGCAGTAGATGCTTGGAAGTTTTGTTTCTTTAAATCAAAATGGCATTGTTGCCTCTCAGAGGAGAGATTGGCAACCAAATTGCCAGTATTACTTCACTCTCATTTGTCTATGCAAGAGCCAAGCCCCACCCTCTCCCACAGCCGTTCCTGGGATTCCATTTCCTGAGCCCTGCTTTGTACACACAGAGTCCTAAGGGTTTTGAAATGAATAAAACAGTAGTCCTCTTCTAGAAGCTCTCCAGCAAATGAGAAAAACAGAAAACAAAATCGTTCCAAAATAGGATAGTAAATTTTATTATAGAGACGCTAGGTGCAGTAGTATTACAAATTCAGAAAAAGAAAAATCATGACTCCTTGGAAATGGAATCAAATTTGAGCTACAACAGAAGGATACAGAGAACTTTGAGAGATGTATATTTGAGAAGACTATCCAGGTGTGGGAACAGCTTGAGCAAAGTCACAGTGGCAGGAAAATTGAGGGAACAGTCTAGACTTATGAGACTTGAATATAGGACTCAAGGTACTGACCAGAGAAATGAGGCTAAATCTAGTTAGCTAGAGACAAAGTGGATTTCAGTGCAGGGACCACTGAATATCTGAGAATCAGAGACAGACCTAATAAGACCCATGCTTAGGACAATCATACTAGGAGCAAAGTAAGAGATTGGAGTAGGCGGGCGCCTGGGTGGCTCAGTGGTTTAAGCCGCTGCCTTCGGCTCAGGTCATGATCTCAGGGTCCTGGGATCGGGTCCCGCATCAGGCTCTCTGCTCGGCAGAGAGCCTGCTTCCCTCTCTCTCTCTCTCTGCCTGTCTCTCCATCTACTTGTGATTTCTCTCTGTCAAATAAATAAATAAAATCTTTAAAAAAAAAAAAAAAAAAGAGATTGGAGTAGGGGCTCCTGGGTGGCTGGAGGTATGCTGGAAGCAAAAAGACCAGCTAATAAAACCTTTAAAATTAAAAACAGGTAGGTAAAGTGATCTCCTCATAGCGGAAGTGTGCATGGAAACCACAGTGAGTGTCTGAGGGAGCCCTGCAGAGAGACAGCACCAACAGGATTTAAGGAGACCTTTGAGAAACGTTTAAGCAAGAGAAGTTGAGAATGACCGCATTTTCACACCTGGGTGACTAGATTTATAACAGCAATTCAGGGGAAGCCTTCAGAAATATGAAATAAGATAAAGAATGTATTATGTGACTCACTCATCCCGTCAATACAGTTCTCTTACGAGAAACGAGCTCCTCCGTTGCCCAAGAAAGTAAGAGCTGAAGCGATTGTGTGTGCTGTTGTTTGTTTGGAGAGACAACAAAACGCAGGGCACAGATTCAAAACCCCCAGGAGGGTGGTGAAGCAGAGTCAAAAATCAAATTTAGGTCTGTTTGATCCTTCCCACTACTTCTGGAGTTTTGAGTCTTTGAGGTCCTTGATTGTCACACTGAGCAGATTATATTACACTCCACAGACAATGAATAGCTAAGGCAACTTTATTTTTTTTCCATCTTTTTGTTTCATTTTGCAAGGGCTCTATTTTGAGTTGGTTATAATTTAGAAGCTTCATAGGCATAGCTGCTCCAATTATGGATTTAACATACCATATCTAATGAATAAGAATACACAAGATTGCAGGAGAAAGGAATGTCTATTTTCATCCAAGGGCATTTGAAGAAGCCAGGATGGAATTTAGGTTTGGCTCTCAGGGAAGAGCATATGTCTTTACTGCACTGCAAAGTCACCATGCAGAGAGGAAAAGAATATTTGGCTGGTGATTCAAAAACCAGCACCAAGAAATATCTCCATGGAGAAAGCAGAAAGGAAGGGGGAGGCTGAGAGTGGAATAATTTAGTAATTCAGTTCTAGAAATAGCAGAGTTGGTGCTGAGCGCAAGATTTCCCCAATGTCCAGGTAACCAGGTGACCTGATCAGACATGCATAAATCATGGGATGTCCCCAGGAAAAATATCTACCTCTCAATAATCCCAAACCAATAGGAGACAAAATTTTGTTTTCTGAGAGATAATGTGAAACAAGCCTCAGAGTTAGTCCACTTGAGGGGCAAAGAAGTTAAAATATTTATCCTCCAGTTTCTGTTAATCATTTGTTCAAGGTTACTCTTGGGGAATGTCAGCCTCTGAGCTCTTTTGGCCAGCCCCAAGCAGAGCCTGAGTGCTCAGGTGACAGTCCCTAAGAGGACAGCCCCTGATGGTTGGTGATCATAGGATATGTCAGGCACCCACAGCTTCAGTTATACCTGGTCTCCTGGTCCTCCTTCTCATCTGACAAGGTCTAACCTGTCCATCTTTAATTACACATTTATTGAGCACATACCATATTACAGCCACCGGGATACAATAAACAAGGTAGGCATGTTCTTTGCCCTTATAGTTTCTACATTCAAGGAGAGAAGACATATAATTAAGCCAACAATTGTAATCAAAATTTATATTGTAAGATTTTTCAAACATGCAGAAAAGTTGAGAGGAGTTTATAATGAACACCCAATTATCCACATTCAGTTGGATGGCAGTTGCCAGCATTTTGTCACATTTGTTTCATCTTGTTTTGTGGTTTTTGTCGAATTATTTCAAAGTAAATTATACACATTATAACACCAACTCCCATTACTCTAGCATGCATCTCTCTAAAAAAAAAAAAAAAAAAAAAAAGAACATTTCTCTGTGTAACACAGCATTATTACACCTGACAAAATCAAACTGAATTAACAATTCTTGGCATTGACTACCCAATCTTTAACATCATTTGATATGGAATTCAATAAACTCAGAGAATGTACAGACTAGTCCTCTGTCCAGTCCAATATTCTGATTTTATGCCTTGTAACTTATGGCATGGTTGTGGTGATGAGGAATTAATTTATCTGAAAAGGGGCTCAGAAGACCCTTTAAGAATGGCCACTAACTTGATGACTAATCAATTTGGTCAGAGATCAGACTGGCTCACACCACCCCACCAAAAAAGATGGAATTTACTGGCTTATGTATCTGAAAAGTCCTAACAATAACTAACAATAAAAGCTAAACAAAGCTAACAATATTAACATTAATAAATAGTTACATGATGTTTACTATGTGTCAAGCCCTGCTCTACACACACACACACACACACACACACACACACAGGCACACACACTTGTTTATTTCTCTGAATAAGACTTCATGAGATTGTTTCCAATTACTGTTTTCATTTTACAAATGAGGTGGTTGTGACATCCAGAGATCAAGTGTGTTACCAGGGGGTCACATTGCTTATCAATGGTAGAGTTGTGACTCTGGGCAGTCTGGTCCCAACATCTAGCTTAAGACATGGCTTAATTTATGGACTTAAATATATCCACAGGACTCAATCTTAAATATATCCACAGGACTCAATCTTTTTCTTGTATAATGCATTCTCACTTATTTTTTGGCTCCGTTTTCAAGCAGAGCTTTCTTTGATGACTGAAACATGGCTTTCATTAACTCCACCTTTACTCTCAATCACCCCAGCAGAAACCCTAAGGCTCTTTTCTCAACAATCCACAATGCAAGATTTCTGATTGACTTTCATTGTCTCTGATGAGCCTGGCTTGAGTTACGACCTGTACAAAATCACTAAGTCTGTGAAATTAACTGTTCACCCCCAGAGCTGGGGTGTAGTTAGCCCATTTTAAAAGGGTGGAGAATGAATAAGCAGGGGCTTTACCGAAGGAAACCAGAGTGCCATTTCTGGAAGAATGGGAACTGAATGCTGAGTGGCAAGACTTGCTCATGAGCATCCCTGGACCCCAGCAGGATCTTGCAGCACAAAGCCTCCATTTCTTCCATTGCAAAGTGAAGGCAGTTGGACACCAGGATTTCTAGAGAAGACTTAACTCTAGTCATCCAAATTTTATCCAGTTTAGAAAATGAAGGCTGAGAGAGGAGCTGACATTTTCTCAAAGTGACAGAGATAGCTAGTAGCAGAACATGGATTAAAACTGAGATTCATCCATCCCAGCCCTCTTCATTTCAGCTCTATAGCTACTTAAATGTGGAGGGTCCTCCCAAAACAAAAACAAAAACAAAAGAAATAGAAAAAACAAAACAAAACTCTGCAGATAAGTATAATCTCTGGCATTGGTTCTTATTTGGAGGATCTGTGGCTTTACAAAAGAGGAAAGGATTATTGTATAACTATTGACCTCATCTGAAAGATATATAGTAGAGCAACAACTTTTAATAAAGCCCCCAAAACATACAAAAGGAATTTTTCAGAGGATCCTCCAAGATTAACCTGAGTTTCCACAGGAATTCAGGGCTGATGTTGCCAGGTAATATTTGTCTGATGTCATCCAAGTACTAATGGCTGCAGACAGCTTCACCTGGCATAGCATCAAAGCTGTTGACAAGCAAGAAGAGAAAGTCCACCCAAGCTTGGCACGTCTGGATCTGTACAAATGGGTGCTGATTTTCATCTTTCAGTCACTTTGAAGTAAATATTCCTAGGGAATCAACTTATGGACCACCTTTCATCTTGGACGTTAGAAAATAATGTCAAATTCTAAGCCGAAAAGAAAAATGAGCAATGGGATATTTCAATTTCATCCCAAGTTTATCTACAAGGAAAAATTTCATAAAGGATAAGATGGGACTACCAAGACAGAGGGATAGTGAACTCCATATACTACTTACACTTTCCATATTTAAGAAGCAGGAACTCACTGGAGCCAAAAGCAAAAGGCATAATGATGACATGTGTTTTCTGGGTCTATGTCCCCTATTCTTCTTAGGGGGCAGTTTCTTTGTGTTATCCCCAACCACAAAGGAAGCCAGTTTGATTGGTATTTAGTAGTTGTCCAGCATGCTTGATATCAAACCCTCATATATTATTAGACATATGCTGGTCATGGGTCAGCTGCCCACCCCATCTAATATTAGCATCCCTGCCCCAAGTATAGTTTAAAGGTTCTTTCAAAGAAGGAGGTTTATGGATAGGGAAGCTCAAATGGAAGGAGATGTGAGAAAGAACAAGATTTCATAAAAAGTTGGTCTGGTACACCTGTTCTTCCAAAACCACAAGCTAAAATCTGATTTCCAGTGCTTTCATCTTACTGCCACTTCAAAAGAGGAAACCAGATGTTCACACAAGATTTGTGATCCCACACAAGTGATAATTTCATGAACACGTGTTCATCTTGTGGTGCAGAAATTTTCCTTTTGTCCCTCCAGATTCAATAATGTTTTGGGGTGAAAAGAAGAGTTCTCTCCTCTGATTCCTTTACACAAACCATTCAAAAACATAATGTTGACCCATCCCATGCCTCATTTGCAATCAGCCCTACTGTCATTTACCCCTCACTAAAGTACAAAATTATATGGAAGGAAAGAATAAAAGATTAAATATTTATTAACAATATATTGTTAGAATATATTCTAACAATAATCACAAAGCAGAAGTCACTGCCCCTGTTCTATAATGTGGAAACTGAGACTTTAAAAAGTCAGCTTTTCCAAGGTCACACAATTATGCCATGGGATTCAAAGCCAATTTGCATGACAGACCATACATGCTCCATCTGTATATTACCTACTCCTTTTGAATCTTTTCACAGTGTCTTGTCTGCAGCCAGGAGTTAGGAAAATTATTATTAAGATCAATAACTCATCAATACCTGCTCCTCATGATTTTCTATATAAAGTTTCTGTGATCAAATAAATTGAATATTTTTGCATATAATATAAAGTTTATGCTATTGACATATTAAAGACTCTAAAATGTCCTAAATTATTCAGTTTAGTTTTGTTTGGCCAGTATTTCCTAAGTTATCTTGATCACAGAATCATTTTTCAGAAAACATCCATTGATATCACATGAACATAAAATTTCATGGAATGCTTTTTGGGAAACACACAATGCATCATGTCACCTTCTCCTCATTTTATGAATGACAATTCTAGGTCAAAAAGTGTAAGAACACAAGTCCCAATAAGGACTGAGAATGAAGGAATGACTTCTGTTAGGACTCACAGCTAATGACTGATGGAGCTAGGGCCAGGGGTCAGAATTCCTAGATACTAATGGTTATGTTAATGAAATCTTGGCATTAAACAGTTATATATCTGCTCCTTCTTCCTGTTCTCCTTCCCTGGGATGTCATTCAGGAATACCTCTTCACAGCAAAATCTTACACCTAGCTTAAGAAATGTTCTTTGACACATCCAGCTTCTACTCATCACTGGTCTCTCCCTTCTCCTATCCCTTCTTCTTCCTTTCTCTCTCTTTCTCTTTCTCTGTCTCTCTTTATAAATTCTTAAAGCACTGAGAGAATGATAGAACTCAGAAGGAAAAAAAAATCTATGCCTCCATTTTGTGAAGGCTGATGTCTCTAATCAAATGTGGCACAACATGTCAAACCTAGACATGATTCAACATGAATTTAATATAAATTCATGATACTCAAAGTAGCCTCTCAAGATTCCACTGCATTAGCATACACAAAAAAACAAGGTTGCCATCTTATATTTAGAGTACAATTTTGTCTGTTATGTCTTGCTTTTTCCATTGCCCATTTGTTTATCTAGTTTGTAAAAGTGACAGAGATCATGATTTGTGTTCTTAAATATCTCAGCATACTTAGGACAGGGTGGAAGATGCTATGTGAAATTATGGACACACATCATAACATTTCAACACTTCAAGAGACAATAACATTGCAGAATCACAAGTCTTTATATGAGGTAAAAGCAAAACCAAACCAAACCAAACCAAACAAAAACAAAAACAAAAACAAACAAAGCGTGAGTCGAAGAGCTGAATGTACAGGGAAGAGGTGTACTGACAACTCCTAAGCCTTAATGATTTGAGGATACACCATTTCATGGCTGTTTCTTTTCAGCAGAAGAGTATCCCACAGGGAAATGAACCATGCCCTGCAGCCTTCCAAATTCCTGGAAGAGCAACAGGAACCTCTGAGATTTAGCACAGTATTGATTGAAGTTTTCTTCAACTTGTGGCTACAGAAAAGTAGATCTCTCCGGCACTTTTCCTTCCCCTCAAGGCATTGTTTTCTTCCTTCAAAGTTTTTGAAATCCTGCTAGAGAGTGCCAAAATATATGCACAACCTCTTATAAAACACACCAGATCTGAGATAAAGGTTGGAAGAGATTGTTTTAAAGTTTGTATATGATATAAATGGATCCCTTACATTCTTCTCCATGTTGGCTAGCTGACCTTGCCTTTTTTCTCTTTAAAAAGCTAAGTTGAGCCAATCTCCCAGAAGTAGAACCAAACACACCAAGATGGGTAATGGAAGAGAAAACAAAATTTAAAAGAAAGAAACAAAGAAACAAAGAGAGAAGAAATGAAATCCAGGAAGCTCAACATCCAAATGAAAAAATTCCAGAAAGAATGATTTGAGAAAATGAAATAGAAGGAAAAATATAATAAAATAATAAGAGAAAAAAATTCAAAATAGAAGGACACAAGTTCTCAGATTGAAACCTGAGTGCTCTGTATAGACTGTTTAAAGTCTCACTCTAGTACATGTGAAAATGATGAGTTTTTAAAACCTGGAAGAAAGAGCTGACATGCTCTTTTGCCAAATCCAATGGTCAATTCACAATTATCTTTTTTTCTTGACCTTTCAGTTGCATTTAACAAATTGATTACTTCCTATACTTAAAACATGTTTCTTAAGTTTTCGTTTTCTCCAGGACATGCTTCTTCCCCTCTTGGAAGTGGTCAATAATAGGCAACACCCTTACAGAAAGCTGTGATTCAGTCACTCAAAGATAATAATACAATGCCTATTTTGTTTGTGCTTAAAGCTGGTCTTCTCAAAATGTTGTAAAGTCAGGCAGCGAACTGATCAAAATGGTCCCTTTAAAGTCCTAGACATCAGGCCATGAGTAGAAAGCACCTGACCAATGATATTCAATGTAATCAAACTCATATCTTTTTCCCAGAGCAAGTTTTTTGCAATGCTTCTTTGCTATCAGAAATAAATTTCACAGATAGAATAATAGTCTCACACATGATTTTTAAAGTACAACATAATATTATAAAACTACTATAAATTGGAAAACAGGAAAGTATTTTAAAATGAAAGAACATGTATCATCCCATAGAAAAACCTTAGAAGGCATTACAAAGTAATGAGAGACTCACTCATAAATGTTAAGTCACCAAAAATATAACCCTACACAAGCAGTATACTAGAGAAAGTTTTATTGGCAAGCTCTATTTTCTGAAACAGTGAGTAACTCTAAATTCTGAACAAAATAACAGTAATAATGTGTCTATAGCAATTAATACATGCCAAAAACTGTTCCAAATCCTCTATATATATTGGTTTACCTAGCTTTAGGATATCCAAATAACATAGTAACTACTAGTATCCCCGGTTTGTATATACAAAAAATGAGTCCCAGAGAGGTTAGTTTAATTTCTTGAGGTTACTACAGCTGACAAGTAGTAGAGTTGTTCAAACCCTCATGGTCTAGTTCCAGGGTCTGTTGTCTTAACCAGTAGATAGCCTCTCTTGATTTACACTGAAATTGCAATTCTGGAAACTTCTGCTTATATTAAAATCCTACATTTAAAAATAAACTTGTATGTGTGTGTATATGTAAAATGAAAATAGGTTGTATAGTCAAGTAATTATATTTTTTTAATTTTTTATTTCTTTTCAGCATAACAGTATTCATTGTTTTTGCAGAATCCATAGTCTCTCATGTTTCACCTCCCCTTCCAATTTCCCTCAACTCCCTTCTCCTCTCCATCTCCCCTTGTCCTCCATGTTATTTGTTATGCTCCACAAATAAGTCAAACCATATGATAATTGACTCTCTCTGCTTGACTTATTTCACTCAGCATAATCTCTTCTATTCCATTTACTATAGCACCAAGAACCATAAGATGCCTGGGAATAAACCTAACCAAAGAGATAAAGGATCTGTATTTGAGGAACTACAGAATACTCATGAAAGAAATTGAAGAAGACACAAAAAGATGGAAGACCATTCCATGCTCTTGGATTGGAAGAATAAACATTGTCAAAATGTCTATACTGCCTAGAGCAATCTATACTTTAATGCCATTCCAATCAAAATTCCAACAGTATTTTTCAAAGAGCTGGAGCAAATAATCCTAAAATTTGTATGGGATCAGAAGAGACCCCGAATTGCTAACGAAATGCTGAAAAACAAAAATAAAACTGGGGGCATCACGTTACCTGATTTCAAGCTTTACTACAAAGCTGTGATCACCAAGACAGCATGGTACTGGCATAAAAACAGACACATAGACCAGTGGGACAGAGCAGGGAGCCCAGATATGGACCCTCAACCCTATGGGCAAATAATCTTTGACAAAACAGGAAAAAAAATACAGTGAAAAGGACAGTCTCTTCAATAAATGGTGCTGGGAAAACTAGACAGCTATATGTAGAAGAATGAAACTCGACCATTCTCTTACACCATACACAAAGAGAAACTCAAAATGGATAAAAGACCTCTACGTGAGACAGGAATGCATCAGAATCCTAGAGGAGAACATAGGCAGTAACCTCTTCGGTATCAGCCACAGCAACTTCTTTCAAGATATGTCTCCAAAGGCAAAGGAAACAAAAGAGAAAATGAACTTTTGAGACTTCATCAAGATCAAAAGCTTCTGCACAGCAAAGGAAATAGTCAACAAAACAAAGAGGCAACACACGGAAGGGGAGAAGATATTTGCAAATGACAGTACAGACAAAAGGTTGATATCCAGGATCTACAAAGAACTCCTCAAACTCAACACACACAAAACAGACAATCATATTTTTAAAAATGGGCAGAAGATATGAACAGACACTTCTCTAATGAAGACATAAAAATGGCTATCAGACGCTTGAAAAAATGTTCATCATCACTAGCCATCAAGGAGATTCAAATTAAAACCACATTGAGATACCACCTTATACCAGTTAGAATGGCCAAAATTAGCAAGACAGGAAACAACATGTGTTGGAGGGGATGTAGAGAAAGGGGAATCCTCTTACATTGTTGGTGGGAATGCAAGTTGGTGCAGCCACTTTGGAAAACAGTGTGGAGATTCCTCAAGAAATTAAAAATAGAGCTTCCCTATGACCCTGCAATTGCACTACTGGACATTTACCCCAAAGATACAGATGTAGTGAAAAGAAGGGCCATCTGTACCCCAATGTTTATAGCAAGAATGACCATGGTTGCAAAACTGTGGAAAGAACCAAGATCCCCTTCAATGGGCGAATGGATAGGGAAGATGTGGTCCATATACACTATGAGGTATTATGCCTCCATCAGAAAAGATGAATACCCAACTTTTGTAGCAACATGGACGGGACTGGAAGAGATTAAATGGGGTTTTCAACTAATAGATGGCTGGCAAGAGATTCAAAACTCAAATGGGACTCAGGACACTTCTTGACTATAACTGTATATCACAGTATCCCTCCCATTTCTGGTCCCCATTCATGAAATGCCAGTTGATTCAGAAAAGTCACCAAAGACTCAAAAACATCTCTTCCAAGTATCACCACATAAGATTAAAGCCAAAGATGTGAACTGTTCCCCTTGTATTACTTAATTCAGTGCCTCACCTTGGTAAAGTCCCCATATATCTCCCAGCCTCCTGGTCTCCTTTCCTGGTCTCCTAGTTAAAGCACTGGCCTAGACCAAGGGTAACCAAGTTAAATGCCAATGGTCAAGGCAAGTAACATAAACTAATGGTATAAAGAAATTATCAAATAGCTTGGTTCAACTCTTTGATTCCACTTTTGATACATACATAGGTAGAAAAAAATAATTATTTTCTCAAGAATACCAGCAGCAATTCAAAGGCAATATAATGGCATAAAGGACAACTGACCCTTAGCCTCAATTCTGGGGACACAGAGGGAGGAATGAGACCAGATAACAAGAGAGACACACCTGTCCTCCAGGGGCAAGTGGCTACCAAATTTCAACTAATTGTTACTGGTGGGATTGCCAGTTCTGTGTTGCTCTACTTCTCATTTTTCCAAATAACCCAAAAGTTAGATGTTTTAAACATAAAACTTGTAACTAATGAAATTTTAGTTCACATATTTTAAAATATCATTAAATTTAAAAATAGAGATACCCTATGACCCAGCATTGCATTATTGGGTATTTACCCCAAAGATACAAATGTAGTGAAAAGAAGGGCCACATGCACCCCAATGTTCATATCAGCAATGTCCACAATAGCCAAACTGTGGAAGGAGCCAAGATGTCTTTCAACAGACAAATGCATAAAGAAGACGTGGTCCATATATACAATGGAATATTACTCAGCCATCAGAAAGGATGAATATCCAACTTTTGCATCAACATGGATGTAACTGGAGGAGATTATACTAAGTGAAATAAGTGAAGCAGAGAAAGACAATTATCATATGGTTTCACTTATTTGTAGAACATAAAGAATAACATGGAAGACATTAGGAGAAGGAAGGGAAAAATGAAGGGGATAGGGAAAGCAGAGCAGAAGCTGAATCATGTGTACTATGGGCTCTGGGAAACAAACTGAGGGTTTTAAAGGGGAGGGAGGTGAGGGGATGTGTTAGCCTGGTGATGGGTATTAAGGAGGGCATGTACTGCATGGAGCACTAGGTGTTATACACAGACAATGAATGATCATGGATCACTACATCAAAAACTAATGATGGGAAGAAGTAAGATGGCAGAGGAGTAGGAGACTGAAATATCATCATGCCCCAGGAGTACAGCACACCACCAAACTCAAAAAGAGATAGAAAATAAGAAGAGCAGCAATTCTAGGTACAGAAAATCGACCACTTTCTGGAAGGTAGGATGTGCAGAGAAGTGAATATGAAACAATGAGAAGACAGACCACTGTGGGAGGGGCTGGCTCCTAGCAAGCAATAACACAGTGGAGCACAAAATTGGAACTTTTAGAAGTCTACCTTACTGGAAGACATCACTCCAGAGGCTAAGTGGTGAAGCCCTTGCAGGGACAGTGTGGTCTCAGGATCCTCAGGGTCACAAAAAGACCAGGGGTGTCTAAGGGTGGCAGAGTTCCCAGGTATCAGAGTGAGGAAGCCAGCTACAGAGATGGAGCCGAGGAGTGCACTCTCAGCTCGGGGTACCTTAAACCATGATCTCAGGCACCAACAGGCCACTATTCTTCAGGCAGGACCCAACAAGCAGCAGATCTGGGGAGAACCCTCCTTCCTCCTCTGGCATGACTGGCATGGGAGTGTGCTGCAGGAATCTGCTGAGTTTGAAGACTCCAAATGGGTACATTCTCCAGAGATAGAAATGCTTAGTCACAGCCCTGGAGAGCTCAGAGTGCAGCCGAAGACCAGGGAGATGAGAGGGATTGATGATTTTTTCTGAAGGCTCATTGAGGAGTAGGGCCTGAGCTCTCAGCTTCTCGAGATGGAGATTGGGAGGCTGCCATCTTCATTCCTGTCCTCCAAAGCTGTACAGGAAAGTGTTCAGGGAACAAAAGCTCCCAGGATGAAAACTGCACAGATTAATTAGCCTGTCCCCTGGCAAGGGTGGTACAATTCTGCCTCAGACATAGACATTTGAGAATAACTGCAACAGGCCCCTCCACCAGAAGAATGGAAAGAACATCCAGACAAGACCAAGTTCACCATCAGTGAGAACTGTGGTACTCCAGAGCTAGTGGAAAGCAACACAGAATTTACAGCTTTTCTCCCATGGTCTTTTAATCTTTTCAAAGTTAATTTTTTTTATTTATTTTTTTCTCATTCTATTTTTTTTTATTGTTCCTCTTTCCTAATTTAACATTTTTGAGCTACTTTATGGTGTCAATACCTTTTTAAGAATCTTTTTATATTTTCATTGTTATAGTTATATTGTATCCCTTCATTGTATTTAATCTTATTTTTTGTATACATACAGGGCTATTTTTTCTATAAATTTTGGGATACAATTTCTTCTAATAGATCAAAATGTACCCTAAACCTAGCTCATGGCTTTGTTCTAAACTCCAGCCTGATCACATCCTTTCATCTTATTTTTTTTCAACCAACTTCTTATCTTATCAATTCCTTTTTTAGAATATTTTTAAATTTTCATCTTTACAGTCATACCCCATCGCTTCATCAAGTTTATCCTTATTTTTTTTGTGTGTATATATATTTTTTTTTCTTTCTTTAAAATTTTGGGAGTTAGTTTCTTCTAAGAGACCAGAATACATCCAAAATCAATAGTGTGGCTCTGTTCTATTCACCAGTCTGATTATATATATATATATATATATATTTTTTTTTTTTTTCCTACTTTCTTCTCCCCACAGTTTCAGGTCTCTTCTGATTTTGTTAGTGTATATTTTTCTGGGGTTATTGCTACCCTTTTAGTATTTTGTTCCCTCATTCATCTATTCCTCTCTGGATAAAATGACAAGGCAAAAAAACTCACCAAAATAAATAAATAAATAAAAAGAGGCAGTACTGATAGCTAGGGATCTAATCAATACAGACATTAGTAAGATGTCAGGTCTAGAGTTCAGAATGATGATTATCTTCAATTGTATTATAGGCAATGCAATGACACTAAATTCACGTCTTTCAATAGTTATCCTGAATGTAAATGGGCTAAATGCTCTAATCAAAAGACACAGGGTATCAGAATGGATAAAAAAAGAAAACAAACAACAATCAAAAGAGACCCATTGATATGCTGTCTGCAAGAAACTCATTTTAGACCCAAAGACACCTCCAAATTTAAAGAGGGGGTAGAAAAAAATTTCCATGGTAATGGAAAAGCTGGGGTGGCAATCCTTACATCAGCTAAATTAGATTTTAAGCCAAAGACTATATTAAGAGATGAGGAAGGACACTATATCATACTTAAAGGGTCTGTCCAACAAGAAGATCTAACAATTTTTAATATCTATGCCCCTATCATGGGAGCAGCCAATTACATAACCATTAATAACAAACTCAAAGAAACACATCAACAATAATAGAATAATAGTAGGGGACTTTAACAACCCTCACTGAAATGGATCCCATCTAAGCAAAAGATCAACAAGGAATAAAGACTTTAAATAACACACTGGACCAGACAGACATCATAGATATATTTAGAACATTCCATCCCAAAACAACAGAATTCGTCTCTAGTATACGTGGAAAATTCTCCAGAATAGATCACATCCTGGGTCACAAATTGATTTCTCAACCAGTACCAAAAGACTGTGATCATTCCCTGAATATTTTCAGGCCACAGTGCTTTGAAACTAGAATCATTTGAAACTAGAACTCAACCACAAGAGGAAAGTTGGAAAGAGCTCAAATACATAGAGCCTAAAGAGCATCTTACTAAAGAATGAATAGGTCAGTCAGGAAATTAAAGAAGAATTAAAAAGAAATCATGAAAACAAATGAAACAAATCATGAAAATGAAAGCACAACTGTTTAAAATATTTGGGACACAGCAAAGGCAGTCTTGAAAGGAAAGAATATAGCAATAAAAGCCTCTTTCAAGAAACAAGAAAGGTCTCGAGTACACAACCCAACCTTACACCTAAGTAGCTGGAGAAAGAACAGCAAAGAAAGCCTAAATCCAGCAGGAGAGGAGAAATAATAAAGATCAGACCAGAAATCAATGAAATAGAAACCAAAGAACAGTAGAACAAATCAATGAAACTAGGAGCTGGTTTGTTCAAAAAATTAATAAGATTGATAAATGCCTGGCCAGACTTGACATAATAAATTTATCAAGAGCACATACAGTGACACAGGAAAGCTATCATTACTTTAGTTTAGCATTGTGTGTTTTGTGATATAGCCAATGCAAGAAGATGGAAGTTAGACAGGAGTTAGATTTGATTATAACTGAAAACACAATAGAACCGATGGAAAAACTTGGATCGATAAGATATTCATAGAAGTGGATAGTTCAAAAAGAAAAGAGAAAGGACCCAAATTAATAAAATCATGAATGAAAGAGAAGAGATCACAACCAGCACCAAAAAAATACAAAGAATTATAAGAACATATTATGAGCAACTATACACCAGCAAATTTGACATTCTGGGGGAAATGGATGCATTCCTAGAGACATATAAAATGTCTCTAACAAAATTGAACCAAAAAGAAATAGAAAACCTGAACAGACCCATAATCAGTAAGGACACTGAAGCAGTATTCAAAAATCTCCCCCAAAAATAAGAGCCCAGGGCTGGATGGCTTCCCAGGGGAATTCTACCAAACATTTAAAGAAGAATTAATACCCTTTTTCCTAAAACTGCTCCAAAAAAATAGAAATGGAAGGAAAACTTCCAAATTCCTTTTATGAGGCCAGCATACCTTGATCCCCATGCCAGACAAAGACCCCATCAAAAAGAATTATAGACCAATATCCTTGATGAACACAGATGTGAAAATTCTCATCCAAATGTTAGCCAATAGGATCTAACAATGCATTAAAAGGATTATTAACCACGACCAAGTGGGATTTATTCCTGGGCTGCAAGGTTGGTTCAACATCCGCAAAATCAATCAATGTGATACAATACATTAATAAAAGAAAGAACTCTTGTATCACCATATGATACTCTCAATAGATGCTGAAAAAGCATTTGAGAAAGTACAGCATTCTCCCTTGATCAAAACTCTTCACAGTGTGGGAATAGAGGATACATACCTCAATATCATCAAAGCTACCTATGAAAAACCCACAGTGAATATCATTCTCAATGGGGAAAACTTAGAGTTTTCCCCTAAGGTCAGGAACATGGCAGGGATGTCCACTATCACCACTGCTAGTCAACATATTGCTAGAATTCCTAGCAGCAATCAGACAACAAAAAGAAATAAAAGGCATCGGAATTAGCACAGAAGAAGTCATACTCTCACTCTTTGTGGATGATATGTTACTTTATGTGGAAAACCCAAAAGACTCCACTCCAAAACTGCTAGAACTCATACAGGAATTCATTAAAGTGTCAGGATATAAAAATCAATGCTCATAAATCAGTTGCATTTCTATACAACAACAGTAAGACAGAAGAAAGAGAAACTAAGGAGTCAACCCCATTTACAATTGAGCCCAAAACCATAAGATACCTAGGAATAAACCTAACCAAAGAGGCAAAGAATCTGTACTCAGAAAACTGTAAAGTACTCAGGAAAGAAATTGAGGAAGACACAAAGAAATGGAAAAATGTTCCATGCTCATTGATCAGAAGAACAAATATTGTGAAGATGTCTATACTACCTAAAGCAATCTACACATTTAATGCAATTCATATCAAAAGACCATCCTTTTTTTCCCAAATAAATGGAACAAAAAATCCTAAAATTTATATGGAATGAGAAAAGGCCCAGAGCAATGTTGAAAAAGAAAACCAAAGTTGGTAGCATCACAATTGCATACTTCAAGCTCTATTACAAAGCTGTCAGCATCAGGACAGTATGATACTGGCACAAAAACAGACACATAGATCAATGGAACAGGATAGAGAGCCCAGAAATGGACCCTCAACTCTGTTGTCAAAATAGGAAAGAATGTCCAATGGGATAAACACAATCTCTTCCACAAATGGTGTTGGGAAAATTGGACAGCCACATTCAGAAGAATGAAACTGGACCACTTCTTTACACCACACACAAAAATAGACTCAAAATGGATGAAAGACCTCAATGTGAGACAGGAATCCATCAAAACCCTTGAGGGGAACATAGGCAGCAACCATTTTAACCTCAGCCGCAGCAACATCTTTCTAGAAATATTGCCAAAGGCAAGGGACGCAGGGGCAAAAGTGAACTATTGGGACTTCATCAAGATCAAAATCTTTTCCACAGCAAAGGAAACAGTTAACAAAACCAAAGACAACTGAGAGAATGGAAGAAGATATTTGCAAATGACAAAAGGGCTAGTATCCAAAATCTATAAGAATTTATCAAACTCAACACCCAAAGAACAAATAATCCAATCAAGAAATGGGAAGAAGACATGAATAGACATTTCAATAAAGAAGACATCCAGATGGCCAACAGACACATGAAAAAGTGCTCAACATCACTCAGCATCAGGGAAATACAAATCAAAGCCACATTGAGATACCACCTCACACCAGTCAGAATGGCTAAAATTAAAAAGTCAGGAAACAACAGATGTTGGCAAGGATGCAGAGAAAGGGGACCTACACTGTCAATGGGAATGCAAGCTGGTGCAGTCACTCTAGAAAATGGTATGAAGGTTCCTCAAAAAGTTGAAAATAGAGCTACCCTATGACCCACCAATTGCACTACTGGGTAGTTACCCCAAAGATACAAATGTAGTGATCTCTTGAAGGGGCACGTACACCCAAATGTTTATGTCCACAATAGCCAAACTATGGAAGGAACCCAGATGTCCATCAATAAATGAATGGATAAAGATCTCTCTCTCTCACACACACACACACACACACACACACACACAATGGAATACTATGCAGCCATCAAAAAATGAAATCTTGCCATTTGTAATGATGTGGATCGAACTAATGCTAAGCAATATTATTTAACCTGACAGAATCAGCTGTAATGCCCTGTGTTAAACTGTTTTAAATGTTTCCCTCTTCTTTTTTGTCAATAAACTTGTAAATAAAGACCATCATACATTAAGATCCAAAAAATAATAATAGTAACAATAAATAAAACAATAAGAAGGGGCACCAGGGTGGCTCCGTCATTAAGTGTCTGCCTTCAGCTTAGGTCATGATCCCAGAACCCTGAGATCGAGTCCCACATCAGGCTCCCTGCTCTGCAGGAAGCCTGCTGCTGCCTCTAATATTAAGCGAAATAAGTAAACCAGAGAAAGACAATTATCATATGATCTCTTTGATTTGAAGCATTTGAGAGGCAGGGCGGGGGTCATGGTGGATAGGGAAGAAAAAAATGAAACAAGGTGGGATTAGGAGGGAGAAAAACCATAAGAGACTCTTAATCTCATTAAAAAAACTGAGGGTTGTTGGGGGTTGGAGGGTAGGGGTAGGGTGGTTGGGTTATGGACATTGGGGAGGGTATGTGCTATGGTGAGTGTTGTGAAATGTGTAAGCCTGATGATTCACAGGCCTGTACCCCTGGGGCAAATAATACATAAAATGTTAATAATTTAAAAAAATACAAAAAATAATAAAAAATTATTTTATAATACAAAAAATAATTAAAAATACCCCCCAAAACTAATGGTGTACTGTATGATGACTAACATAACATAATAAAAAATAAAATAAAATATTGTTAAAGTCAAACAAAACATGTATAAGAAGATTTGACTCATAGGTTTTCACTTTATTTCTACTACTTTTTCTTCCATCTCTGAACGTCATTCTAACTCAACCCTAGCATGTTACATTTTGGGGGAGAGTTACAGAGAAAATTACTGAAATTAAAAAAAAAAAAAAAAGTTGTTCAAGGGATATGTCCAGAAAGCTGGAATTTGGTGTCTTCCATTTCAAACATGAAAATCAGAAAGCCCATTCCAAGATTATTTGAAGGCTATGCTGATTATCTAATTTAAATAAGCCAGCACAACCAGGCAAGTCTATAAAATGTACAGGACTTTCTTTCAAGTTTATTTATTTATTTCTTTTAGGAGGAGGACAGGATGCAAAGCCTAAATTTCCTTTAAATATAACACCACCCCCGACATTGTTTATACTTTCCCCTTTGCAATGTTTCCAGGCACACTTTAAAGGAAAGCGATAAGAAGGAAGGAAAAGGGAAGTCACTTACACTGGAGCGTGAAGGACATTAAGTGTCTGCCCTAGAGGGTGTGGATGAAGCTCTTCGGCTGCCCTTGTTTTATTTATTTTTGTTTTGTTTTGCTTTGTTTTTTAAAAGGGAGTAACTAAACCTCACTCTACATCTGGAGTGTGCTTCCTCGGAAGTATAGGAATGCCATAAATCTCCTTTATCAAAGATCATTGTATCAATGGGACAAAAAGGCAAGTGATGTGTACATTAGGTCTTCAGCTCACTCTGCCCAGTTATCATCAAGAGGAAGGAAGTTGGAGTGACAGGACATAGCAGGTTAGAAAATAGTGGACAGATTGCTAAGGAACAATGCCCAGCTTCCCTGGAAGACCAGTCCTCTTTGGACCTTTCCAAGTTAAGAGAAAGGGTCTGTTTGAGCAGGCGCAATGGCAGGAAGTCAGTCTATTTTCAGAACAAATCTTTGTGCTTAGAAGGCAGCCCAGGGTGATGAGGACACATTTCAGAGTTTGACAGATCCAGGTTCATTTCTTGAATGCTCAATTTGTCAGGTTTACATTTTTTTTTTATTTTTAGATGTTATGTATTATTTCCCTCATATGCAAGAGGATATGCAAAATATTTGCAAAATGTGGTTTTGCAAGATTAAAAATTATAATTAATATTAAGGTAAAAGCATATATCCTGATCCTGATAGTAAGTATTCAGTAAGTTTAGATTTCTTTTCTTTTTTTTTTTTCTTTTTTCCTTTCTGAGAGCAAACAAACAAAGCATCTATCTTAGACACAGCTGCTGGGATAGTAAGTTTTTTTGAGAGGTGCTAGACAATATTCTGATAACAATATCTTTGACTCTAGCTTTTCAGATTTAGTATCAGAAACTGGAGGAGATTATCCTGAGTGAAATAAGTCAAGCAGAGAGAGTCAATTATCACATGGTTTCACTTACTTGTGGAGCATAAGGAATAACATGGAGGACACTGGGAGCTGCAGAAGAGAAGTGAGTTGGGGGAAATCAGAGGGGGAATAAACCATGAGAGACTGTGGACTCTGAGAAACAAACTGAGAGTTTTGGAGGGGAGGAGTGTGGGGGTTTGATAAGCCTAGCGGTGGGTATTAAGGAAGAAACATATTGCATGGAGCACTGGGTGTGGTGCATAAACAATGAATCTTGGGACACTGAAAAATAAATAAATAAATAAAAGAAATACCTAGAATTGGACAGGTCACAAAATAGCATCTAGTCTCAAGGTTATATCTTGCCCCACTTCCTATTTGACCCCAACTCCTATGGCTAATCTGCAATAAGTGTTCATTTATTTTCATTGTCCAGATAAGAAAACTAGACTCAGGGAGCTTAAGAATTTGTCCAAGGCAATCTAGCCATCAAGTGGTTAATGTAGGCTTAGAAGCCACATCAATTTGAGGCCACAGTTTGGAAACATAACTGTCATGCAGACCAACCAACAGTAGGACCTCCCTTTACTCTGACAGAAAGGGTCTGAAAACACTTAGCTATGTCTTCACCTGATGGCACATTGGAGAAATTGTTTGGCCATCTGGGAGGACACTGTGTGGCAGCTTCTTCAATGTTTCCTTGGATCAAAATGTCCATCCAATAATTTAACCTTCTTGTTTGAATCCCCAGGGACTAGTTGCCTCTCCAGTTTTTCTGAGAATTGAAACTTCAAACCTAACTGCCCAGCTTGGAAACCAACATTCTTATTCCACTTTCCAGTAAGCCTTCTCAGCCTTTACTCTCTCCCCCTGCAAATAGCTGTCTTCAAATCTGGGAATAATGCCTATGCTTCTCTCATGATTAAGCCTCATATGAGCTCTCTCATGAGACTTCTCTGGGAGACTCTTTCCCTTCCTTGGCACAATTAATTATCCTGAACGTCAGAATAACTTTAGACCCAAATGAACCTGGATTTGAATCCTAATACTGCTCATTGCTAGTTGTGTGAAGTTGGGTAATATGCCTGAGCTCTGCATACTTTCATTAACCTCATCTGTAAAATGCTGTAATCAACCTCAAAGGGTTGATGTGAGGAGGAAACAATAATATATTTTAATATTTGAACACAGTGACTGATACATACAGTAACTCTTAACTAGCTTTTCTAGATGTGCCATTTTCTAGCTGTGTGGAATTAGGCAAGCTACTTACACATTTTGTGCTTCAGTTGTCACACCTGAAAATGAGGGAAAAAATATTTACTTCACAAAATTATTACAGTGAGGATTAAAGACATAACACCTGAAAAGTGCTTTACATGAAACCTGACAAATAAAAATGGATTTCCTTTTATGTTCTATGCTTCCTAGAAAAATTATCTATGGTGCTTATTCTACTATATAGATTTCAAGCTTGAAAAGCCTAGTAACTATTCTACACAGCCAGAAGCCATTAGTACAACTGTACATTTATACACATTTATAATGTAGGATTTTGTTCCATAACACCAGTTATCTCAAGTGAGATCTTGGAAAAATCCTTAGAGTTTAAATATCCCTTGTATTTATAAGAAATTGAACCCTAGGCAATGGCTAGGTTGGAGGAAACCATTAGTGACAACATAAAAATCTCTAAGGGCAGAAGTGAGAGCCAACCTGGCAGAAGTTAAAAATGCTATCAATGAGATCCAATCTAATCTAAATATGATAACACCTAGGGTAACTACAACAGAAGATAGAATTAGTGATCTAGAGGACAAACTGATAAAGAAAAAGTATCAGGAGGAGGCATGGGACAAACAGCTTAGACCATGAAAACAGAATTAGGGAAATAAATGATACCATGAAACATGCCAACGTCAGAATTATTGGGATCCCTGAGGGGGTGGAGAAAGAGAGAAGACTAGAAGATATAGTTGAACAAATTCTGGATGAAAATTTTCCCAATCTGAGGAATGGAACAAGCGTTCATGTCTTAGAGGCAGAAAGAATACCCACCAAGATCAACGAATCTAGAAAGACCTCAAGACACTTGATTGTGAAACTCATGAATCATAATTTTAGACAAGAGCTTCTGGGGGCAGATAGGGGGAAGAGATCCCTTATGTCAGAGGAATGTCCATCAGAATAAGGTTCAGACCTGTCCACAGAAACCTGGCAAGCCAGAAAGGGCTGGCAAAACATATTCAGGGCAGTAAATGAGAAGAACATGCAGCCAAGAATACTTTATCAAGTAAGGTTGACATTCAAAATGGATGGAGAGATAAAGAGCTTCCAAGACTAGCAAGGTTTAAAAGAGTATGTGACCTCCAAGCTGGCACTACAAGAAATATTAAGGTGGGTTCTATAAAAGAAGAAAGAACCCAAGAGTGACATAGAACCGAAATTTACAGAGACAATCTATAGAAACAAGGACTTCACAGGTAATATGATATCAATAAAAACATATTTTTCAATTATCACTCTCAACATGAACAGCCTAAGTGCTCCCATAAAACAGCACAGGGTTGCATATTGGATAAAATGACAGGACCCATCCCTATGCTGTCTACAAGAGACACATTTGGAACCTAAGGATACATCCAGAATGAAAGTCAAGAGATGGAAAAGTATTTTTCATGCCAACAGGCCTCAAAAAAGGGGGGGGGGGTAGTCATTCTCATATCAGATAAATTAGATTTTTTTCAAGATTTTATTTATTTATTTGACAGAGAGAAAAGTCACAAGTAAGGTAGAGAGACAGACAGAGGTAGAGAGGCAGACAAAGGGGGAGGAGGAAGAAGGATCCCTGCTGAGCAGCAAGCCCAATGCAGGGCTCAATCCCAAGATCCTGAGATCATGACCTGAGCTGAAGACAGAGGCTTAACCCACTGAGCCACCCAGGCACCCTGATAAATCAGATTTTAAACTAAAGACTATAGTCAGAGATAAAGAAGGACACTACATAATTCTTAAAGGGTCTATCCATCAAGAAGATCTAACAATTGTAATTATTTATTCCTCCAATATGGGACCATCCAACTACCTAAACCACCTGTTAATCAAAATAAAGAGTCATATTGATATGAAAACATTAATAGTAGGGGATCTTAATATGCCACTCAATAATAGACATATCATCCAAACAGAAAATCAATAAACAACAGCTTTGAATGACACGTTAGACAAGATGGACCTCATAGATATATACAGAACATTTCACCCTAAAACAACAGAATAATCATTCTTCTCAAGCACACATGGAACTTTCTCCAGAATAGCTCACATATTTGGTGACAAATCAGGGCTCAACTGATACCAAAAGATTGAGATTATTCCCTGCATATTCTCACATCACAATGCTTTGAAATGGAAACTCAACCACAAGAAAAAGTTTTGAAGGAATTAAACTCAACACACACAAAACAGATAATCACATCAAAAATGGGCAGAAGACATGAAGAGACATTTCTCCAGAGAAGACATACAAATGGCTAAGAGACACATGATAAAATACTCATCATCATTAGCCATCAGGGAGATTCAAATCAAAACCATATTGAGATACCACATCATACCAGTTAGAATGGCCAAAATTGACAAAACAGTAAACAACAAGTGTTGGAGAGGATGTGGAGAAAGGGGAACCGTCTTACACTATTGGTGAGAATGCAAGTTGGTGCAGCTACTTTGGAAAACAGTGTGGAGATACCTTAAGAAATTAAAAATAGAGCTACCTGTGACTCTGCAATCACACTACTGGGTATTTACCCCAAAGATACAGATGTAGTGAAAAGAAGGGCCATCTGCACCCCAGCGTTCATAGCAGCAATGGCCACAATTGCCAAACTATGGAAATATCCAAGATGCTCTTCAGCAGATGAATGGATAAAGAAGATATGGTCCATATATATATAATGGAGTATTATGCCTCCATCAGAAAGGATGAATACCCAACTTGTATCAACATGGATGGGACTGGACGAGATTATGCTGAGTGAAATAAGTCAAGCAGAGATAGTCAATTATAATATTGTTTTACTTACTTGTGGAGCATAAGGAATAACAAGGAGGACATTGGGTGTTGGAGAAAAGACATAAGTTGGGGGAAATTGGAGGGGGACACAAACCATGAGAGACTGTGAACTCTGAGAAACAAACTGAGGGTTTTGGAGGGGAGAGGAGTGGGGTGTTGGGTGAGCCTGGTGGTGGGTATTAAGGAGAGCATGAATTACATGGAGCCCTGGGTGTGGTGCATAAACACTGAATCTTGGAACAATGAAAAAATTAAATTAAATTTTTAAAAAAGAAATGTATCCAATAAATCATTGGGTCAGTATCACTTCTAGAAAGTCTATGTGAGATATGGGAGAGCCTTCCCTCTGTTAAAGGATTCTTCTTAGAATGGTAAATCCCCCACCACTATTTTTCACTTGTTAATGTATCTCATTTGCATTGAAACTCATCCCTGAGTGTGTAAAATCTGAAGCAATTCTAAATATGATTTTTTATAAGTAATTTGAGGTAGGGAGTTCGAGACAGTTTGGCTGTCACCTTGAAGCTGATATACCAATTTAATGTATTGTGCCCTCTTATGGATCAACCAAGTAAACCTTCTTAGTTTCTAATAGACATTAAGAGAGTAATAAGAATAAGAAAAAGACAGATAACTATTAAAAGTATAGTGTAATTCAGCAAACATTATCTAATGTATATAATGTTTGAAAGTTTTTAACTAGATTTTTTGATATGTGACAACTATTTCAAACCATTGAATTTATTTTGCAGCAATACATGTTTAATACTATATTTTGTGACACTCATCATAGGAGGAAAATTTTAAGAAAACAAACATGGAAGTAGGTGAAATTAAATTAAGTTTATATTTAGTTAGTCACTTTTCATTTTATTATCTAATAACAAAGAATAGACCACATTTTTGGTCTTCATATAAATTTCAACAACTTTAAAAGCTTATGTCATACAGAGTCTGTTCTTAAACCACAGTAAAATAAAAGTTAAAAAACAACCATTAAAAAGATTTTTAGAAAATTCTCATGTATGTGGGAACTAAAAAACAAATTTCTACATAGATATGAGTCAGTAAGAAAGCTCAAAAAAAAATTAGAAAGCCTTTTGAACTAAAAAACTTATATATATACATAATACATATACATATATATAATATATATATAATATATATACATATATTATACACACACACACATACATACACCTCAATACATGAGATGTTGCTAAGGCAGTATTTAGAGGAAAATTTACAGAAATAAAAGCCTATATTAGAAAACAAAATAAGTTTCAAATCAGTAACTTGAGCTTAAGAAACTGGAAAAAGGAGAGAATAAATGCAACAAAATAAGCAGTAGAAACAAAATAATCACATCTTAAATCAGTCAAATAGAAAATAGATAAAGAATATCATGCTAAGCGAAATAAGTCAATCAGAGAAAGACAGTTATCATATGATCTCTCTGATATGAGGAATTTGAGAGGCAGGGCCAGGGGTCATAGGGGATAAGGAGGGGAAAAAATGAAACAAGATGGGATCAGGAGGGAGAAAAACCATAAGACTTTTAATCTCAGGAAACAAACTGAGCGTTGCTGGGGGGAGGCGGGTAGGGAGAGGGTGGTTGGGTTATGGACACTGGGGAGGGTGTGTGCTATGGTGAGTGCTGTGAAATGTGTAAGCCTGATGATTCATAGACCTGTACCTCTGGGGCAAATAATATGTTATATATTAATTAAAGAAGAGAAAAAAGAAAATAGGTAAAGAATAGAGAAAATTAATGAATCCAAAAGCCACTTCTTTGAGAAGGACCATAAAATTAATGGATCACTAAGCTAACATGAATGAAAGAGTAAAGATATATATATATATAAATTACCCCATGTCAAGAATAAAAGATACAACATAACTATATATCTTTATATGTGAAAAAGATAATGAGAAAATATTACAAACAACTTCATATGCCAATAAATTTGACAACTTAGATATGCACAGGTTCCTGGAAACATGAAAATACTGGAACTCACTCAAGAAGAAATAGCTATGGAGTAGGTTGGTTTGTGGGCACTGGGAATGGTATGAGCTATGGTGAGTGCTGTGAAGTATATGTAAGTCTGACGATTCACAGACCTGTACACCTGGGGAAAATAATACATTACATGTTAATAAAAATAATTAAATAAAAGAAGAAATAGTTAGCCTAGATAGCCCTATGTCTATTAAAGGAACTTAACTTGTGTTTAAAAAATTTCCCACAAAGAAAACTCTAGTCACAGTCAGCTTCACTAGAGAATTCTACAAACAAACCAACAAGCAAACAACAACCACACAAACTTTCAAAGACAATTGAAGAGGAAGTTACTCTTCCCAACTTATTGTACAAGACCAGCATCACTTTGATTCCCAAACCAGACCCCAAAATATTATAATAATAGAAAACTAAGGGCCAATACTGCTCAAGAGGGTAAAAGCAAAAAGTCTCAATAAGATTAGATCAAGTTCAGTCCAGCCATACATAAAGATCAGACAGAATTCATCCTAAAAGTTCAAAGTTAGTGTATAAAAATTAATCAACATAACTGATGATGTTAACTAACTGCAAAAGAAAAACCATATGATCATCAAAATATATACGGAAAAATACACTTGACAAAATGTAATATCTATTCCCAATAAAAACTTCCTAAAGCTAGAAAGAGAAAGAAAGTTTATCAATTTGATAAAGAACATACACCAAAAAACTTAGAGTTAATATCATACTTAATGAGGAAAAACAGAATGCTTTCCCCCTAAAATCATGACCAAGGCAGTGAGATCTGCTTCCACTTTTCCTATTCAACACTGGGCACAAAAAGGAATAAACATCTATATTGGAAAGGGAAAAAAATGAGTCTGTTTTTACTCATAGAAGACATGATTATGCACATCAAAAATTCTATAGAATCTACTCCCTCTGCCAAAATGCTAGTATAACTAATAAGTTAATTAGCAAAGTTCCAGGATTCAAGATCAACATGAAAAATCTTATTTCTATATGCCACAACAATCTAAAATTGAAATTACAAAGAAATGCCATTGAAAATACTATCATGGAGGACATTAGGTGAAGGAGAGGAAAAATGAACTGAGGGAAATTGGAGGGTCAGACAAACCAGGAGAGACTATGGACTCGAAGAAACAAACTGAGGGTTTTGGAGCAGAGGTGGGTGGGGGTAGGGAGACCCTGGTGGTGGGTATTATGGAGGGCACGTATTACAAGGAGCCCTGGGTGTGGTGCATAAACAATGAACCTTAGAACACTGAAAAAAATAAAATTAATTTTTTTAAAAAGAAAATACTATCAAAAATAGGAAATATTTAGGTATATATCTGACAAAAAATGTACAAGACAGAAATACTGAAAACTAGAAAACATTGCTGGAGAAATTAAGGAACTATTCATAACGTACTTGGGAAGGGACACTATTAAAGACCTTTTTATTTTCTTCACATCATTTAAGTCCATCTGAAAGCATCCTGTTTGTTTCCAGATTTACAAATCAATTTTCTGTCTTGCCCTGCCCAGCTCACTACTGTTTTCCAGTGCATCAAACATTGCCAGCCACACAAGAGGCGCCTGCTGAATAAATGTGTATTGAATGAATGAGCAAATGAATTCATCGGTTTCTATTTAAGGCTTTGCGTTTAGTTTGGGTCTTGACAATCTCCCCCAAATGCCATTTGCCAAAAACTTTTCCCTTAATTTCTAATCCCATGTCTGTTAACAAGGAAATTAAATCCAGATGTTTCTGAATCATCCATCCTGGACTCACCAGAATTTGATGTTGCAAGACCTGAGTTATGGAGCTTTTCCTTTAGTAAAACCCATGCCCAGAGAGGGAAATAAGTAACCCCTAGAGATACAGGATTAAAGGGGTGGGGAAGAGCTTGGACATTTCTAAATTGTATCTCCAGTTCAAAATTGTACAGGAGTTCGTAGGGAAATGGGGGTAGTATCTAGTAACCTCTATTCTTCGTTTTCTCTACAAGGACAGGGAAACTTTCTTGTGGACGGCCCTACTAAGATATCTTGACTTCTCCAATGGGTGGTGAAACCTTCTAGTTGAATCTTTTACCCTCAGATAAACTCGGGGCAGGTTGCCACCCCAAGTTCTCATAATTAACTTTATTTGATACACTACTTTAGGGGCAAAAGTCCAGTGGAGCTATTAGAACAAGTCTGTCATCCAGTAACAGATCTTTCAAGATCAGGAAAAAAAGCACTTGTTTAGAAACTGATGACCCAGCCTTCTGTTTGCTTGTTTTGGTTTTGTGTGTGTGCTAGGGTAGGTTTCAGGAATGAATAGGAGCTTTCCAACAAGACAGATTTGTGTTTTGATTGCACTTCTATTCACCGGTAGTGTCCTCTGGGCATTACAAAATTTCTTTGAGCCTCTGTTTATTGTTTTTAATTGAGTTAAAATAGTATAAAATTGTTTTGATGATGAAATTAGATTTTTTTTTGTAAAGGGCCTGTCAAAACACCTAGTACTATGAGAAATATTAGAAGACAGAGAAAATAAAAGAAAAAAAAAAAAACAAGGACAGGGAGAGAGAGGAAGGAATAACGGAAGGAAGGTAGGGAAAGAGAGAAGGAAAAATGGGAAGAGACGGAAGGAAGGAGGAGGGATGGTGGTCTGTTGGTACATGATTAACAATTTAAAAACTGGTTCCGTAGTAAATAAATAAATAAATAAATAAATAAAGATGAATCGATCCATCAACCCTGGATTTATAATGCCCGCCAATTTCCATGGTGAATATATTCTTATCATGGCCAATTACAAGCTTTTAGTGTGAAGTCAACCAGCTTGCAAAATTTCTGAAAATTCAATAATCGGTTCCTGCAAGCTGATCCAGGCCAGCACACACAGCACTCAGGAACAGCTGCAAAAAAGCCATAGTTCTTCAGAAAATAAACACTGGTCAGGCAGCCTATGACGGCAGTGGATCCAAGTGTAGCTTCACTTCAATTTAAATCCACAAATATTAATTTCCATCTTTTTTAAAATGGTGTTGCCCTTGAAGCTTCAACATGGGATGGGAGTTACAAAACTTGATCAATTGATTATACTTTGGGGGTCTGAAATTTGGGGGTTCCAGGATTTATGAAGTAGAGCTGAAGACGAGTCGCATTTTCTGAACTCGTAAGCAGGACCATTTTGTGGGTTTTAACTAGTGGTCTGCCTGACCTATTAAAAAAAAAAAATCCTCTGAGCTAATAAAGTGGATTCCACACTTAAGGATATGCTGAGGTCTCAAGGACTTTCTCCAGGATAAAATGCAATTACGGTCTTAATAGGGAATTGTATTTAGACCATTATCATCCCTTAATACCTCAGTGTTTGATTTGCTTACTTCACAACCAATTTTTTAGCAAGAATCTTAAGGAAAGAGGCAAAGGGCAGGTAAGTTTTAAAATGAGGTCAGGGGAGTCAAAAATACCTTAAACCCTAGGTCACTAGAGAGAAGTCTGACACTGGGTTGAATGTGGCCATGGTAGACCCTGAGCCACATAAAGAGAAGAAGTGACCAGAGGACTTTGGTGCAGGGTATAAGGAGAGATTTGTGAACAGGTCCCACCTGACAACCCTGAAGCTTTTGTTTTTATTTTTACATTATTTTAATTAGAAAGAAACCTGTATCCTCACTATTTGCGTGATATTAGAGCAAATCACTTACCCATTCTGATTCAGTTAACTTACCTTTAAAAAAGGAGCACTGTATCAGCCAATTCTTGTGAGTTTCCTGAGAGGTAACACAGGCATCTGGTAGGAGGCAAGGTATAAGCTTAATGACTGGTTGCTTGTTTTCTTAGGTTTTTCTTTCCTTCATAATTTTTCTCTGTAAGAAGGAATGAATGGAAAGACATGAAAGTGCTTCATCATGTAGATAGTGAGACCAGTAAATGTCAAATGTGTGTGTGTGTGTGTGTGTGTGTGTGTGTGTTGATGGGTTGCCATATGGACAACTGATTTCAACTCAGTAGGCAGAGGAATGCTTTAATACAACCACATGGTTCTATTTAATTCCTTAGAAGGTACCCAGGCTAGGTTAGAAAACCCTTGGCCCCTCCTTTAGAGCCAATTTCAGATGCTGTGTCTAATTCCCCAAGCAGAAACCAGCTCCTCTTCACTGTTTGCAGCTTCTTTTCCCTCTATGTTAAGCATACCTTCCATGCCGCCTTGTCATATAGTTCCGTTGCTGAGTCTGGGTTTGTGAGTTAATCCTTTGCTTAGAAAGAGCACATGCCTCCTTTGGATTACTTCAGGTAACAGGGTACTGTAATAAAACTCATGGCCATACAAATACAGAGATGCTCCTCCAGGTCTCCTGGGAACAGGAGCATTCCACAATCTTGCTTCTGGAAAGAACAGCGATAGTCAGACATCTTGGCCTCAGAGAGATGGAAACACCTCCAAGAACAGGAAGGTTCGCTAGGTCCCAACAAGCATCCTTCTCACACGCACAATGTGCACACGTGGGCACCTGCACACCGGCCAGCGGTCACTTGTGCCTCCCTTGGAATGGGGCTGCTTGTGGAGCCTCTGAGCCCGGACTCCCCTCACCTGGATGTTACCACACACCCCTTTTTTCCTCCTCTGCTGTCTGCTCATCTCTGAGAGAGAAAATCTGACTGTGAAGGCGGTCACTATTAAGCCCATCATCGTCCAGCCTTTCCATGCCACCCACAGTATGCTGGCAACTGACAGTCCTTGAGTCGGGTGTCCACTCCAAGCAAATCAACCTTGTCCAGGGTGCTGGGTTCATACCCTGCACTAGTGAAACTTCCGACATGAATGGGTTGCACTTTGGGGGTGCGGGGGAGACTCCAACAAAGGATGCTGTGGCGTGGCCAGCGTTTGAAGCAAGGACTCCTTGGTGAACAACTCATTTCTATTAACATTCTATGAATTCCCTTTACAAGGTCAGTAAACTGTCTCTTGTGTATCTCCGCATTCCCATCAGCAGCTACTAGGTGCTGCGCAAATGCTTTTAAACCCCAATTTTTACTGATTCTTCATTAGATTGGTTTTAACTTTTTGATAATTCCAACTCTGATTTTAAAAGAGTGTATTTGTGCATATGATGTAGGGTGTGTGTGTGTGTGTGTACACCACAGACAGCAGGGAACACATACAAAAGGCATTACAACCCTTCACAGAAAATAGAATAGCAGGCAAACAGTCTGGACCAAGTTTAAAAATAAATTTTAATAAGATGCCTTAGGGCCTCTCATCTAGAAAGAACTTGAAGTAGACATATCACATCCTCCTTTATATAATTTTTTTTCTTACACAGCTGTGAACTATATTAATGGCTGTGGCCCAATTTCTATACTTAGATACCCAGTTTAAGCTTCTCCAGATAAACCATTTGTCTCAGAAATAAAACATATAGGTGTTTGCTATTCATGCTTCACCCACGCGGCTACTCCCTGGAGCAACAACTTGAATGTGGTGAGAAGAAAATGAAAAGGGAAAGATTCCTGATCGGGGAAGATTGGTATATCCCCAAGCTTTATTGGGCTGGGAACTCAGCCATTGTTGGCCAGACCTCTCCAATGTGATGGACGGAAAAACACCAGATACCACAGTGGTACCAAGTTTTGTGGTATTTATCATAGTATACCATGACCTGGACTTGTACATCTTCAGTCACACTAATCTGCTTCATTTATCTTAATATCCCCATCACAACGCTGGCTGCATAGCAGACTCAGTACATCTTTTCTCAATCAATGAATCTTTGAATACACAAATACATGAATGAGTGAAAGTGCTTTGACAGATGGTCATTGTCGCTCGTCTTGCCCTTCACACTCTTGACTTCATGGACTCGCATCTCATTCCCTTCCTCTCTTTCTCTCTCCCTGCTAGCATTGTCAGATGTAGACAGACAACAGAGGACACCCAGTTAAGAGAGGACTTCATACAATCACTCAGTGCAAATATGCTCCACCGGAATCTGTCATTTATCTGCAATCCGAATTTAACTAAGCCCTGCATTTTAACCGGCATGCCAACAGACCCAACCGGTAAGTCTACGTTCATGCTACCCTTCTCCCCACCCCCAGCCCATCTCCTCCCACCCCCATTCTACTGCACCCAGGGCTCTCAAGACCATGTCACACTGAGCTGTGCTGGAATGGCTCTTGCTCTACTGAAAGGAGATGCCAGTCTTCTGCCGCGCCTAAAAGTGGACGGGGTCTCCACAAGCTTCCTAAAGAAAACAGGAGCTGCCCGGGAGAAGCCAGGCATCCTGACTGAACACTTGCCTCTTTTGTCTCAAACAAAGAAAAGGGCTATTCACAAACCAAATTGATTAAAAATTGAGGGAAATTGCCGGACCATTGATAATTGCAGCAAGAGGGCAGTGGTCACTTGGACTGATTGTCACTTCAGAGGGAGTTGCGCACCAACAGCCAATCAAGGGCATTAGTGAGAAGCAACCTTTTAGTGACCTGCATTTCCCCCCTTGGGAAGCATTTCACACAAGTCTTTAAAGCCAGGCCTGAGCATTTTCCGTACCGTATTTACCTTTAATTCCCAAACCTAGGGGGACTGAAAATCATTCAGTCTCTAAATGTCTTTCACATGCTTGGGAGATGAATTAGACCGGCTTTGTCCATTCGCCAGTCTTTGTAATAGGACAAGCTGGCCAAGACCTGCGGCCCCCACGTATCACCGGGACTCTGGGCGCCCACCTTCCTGCACCCCCGTCACTCAATTCAGAAACGCTGCTTCTGTTCAACACCATGAAAACCTGAATACTTGTCTGGTGTCTGTTCCCCCCTCCCCACATCCTCTCACAGTGGCACGTTGACAAAGATAAATCTCTCTTGGTTTTAAAAGGAATCTGTATTTATAAATCTGGTGAAAGAATTTTGACCTAGGAGACAGGGAGTGGTCCCGGCTCCGCCACAGACATGCTGAATGGTTTCTGGCAAGTTGTAGAACATTTCTAGACCGCAACTTTCTCACTGAGAAAATAACAATGTTGGACATGGGCCACAGGTCAAAAGTGTGCTAATCGTCGCAATACCTGGGGACTCCGAAGAAAAACTACTATAGAATACATATATGATATGTAAATAATGGACTTTAAATAATGCATAATAAATATTTTCTTCTCTGGAATTGTCATATATATATAGATACATATCTTTATCTATATTTCTATCTATCTATCTATCTACATAGGGGTGTGTGTGTATATATACACACAGCAATTCCAAAGGAAAAATATACGTACATGTATATTTGTGTGTTTGGGATCAGTAACCTATACACTATTATCAGCTCTGGGTGATTCTGAAGATTGGACAGGCCTGAAAAGCATTAGAGAAAGAGGTCACTGATTGTCTTCTGGTTAGCATTTCATGGTAGGAACACCAAAGCGTTTTTCTCTCCTGCCTATTCCCAGGAGCCTAGAGGCTGTGCCCATAAGGGGTAAGTGAGACAGGGCCTCCAAGGACATTTCAGAGGTCAAAGGGGTCCGCTCCAGGAAGGCAAGAGCAGCTGCCCTCTGTCCACCAACCAGGAAATCACACACTTTTGCTGGAAGGACACTTCCTTAGAGCAGAAGGAAGGGTGAATTCTTTGGTTGCCTCCGGGGACAGGCTGAGGTGAGTTCAGAGCTCTCTCTCACCCCTGCCCTTGGCCTGTGGCACAGGAGGCTTTGGTTAGAAGAAGGGCTGTCCTATGATTAAAATTAGGCCAGGAAAATCCCTTCTCCATGTGGATTCCATGTTCCGATGACAAGTCCCCCACCATTTGGGGGCCGACTTCTTCATTCTCTACAAGCACCTGCCCTATGGAAAGGGGGCTAGGCTGCTGCCAGGGGACTGGATTCTGGCTTCAGAGACACCGCCAAACTGCTTATATGACTCTGAGCTCTTTCCCGCACTTTTCAGTGCCTCCGATGTCTCATTTGTAAATCACCTGTTGGTTGATACTTGTAAGGTCCTTTTCTAGTTGTGAACAGGTACAGAATGATATTTTTTTAATTTCTGCAGCTATTGTTTACACATTAACAAAAAGATGTGCAAATAGAATTGTTTAATAAGTTCTAGTGACAAAAAAAGACACAAGCTGCATGTGTCTAAATAAGGAAACGGCTGCACATTGTGGCAAATCCAAGCAAGGAATATTATCCAGCCACTTAAAAAAAAAATGAGTTAAATTGCGATCTATTACCCTCAAGGGATGTCCATGATGAATTGTAAAAGTGAGACATTTGTAGAGAGTTTAAGCAAGTCGAAGAAATATGTATGAATGAATCTGATGCTTTCAATAAAAAGGACAAAAAGCATAGGTCTATATGTTTTACATTAATATTGAAATGAAGGCGAAGATGGGCACCTGGGTCGCTCAGTCCTTAAGCATCTGCCTTCAGCTCAGGTCATAAGCCCAGGGTCCTGGGATTGAGTCCAGCCTCTGGCTCCCTGCTCAGTGGGGAGCCTATCTCTCGCTTTCACTTTGTCCCTCCCCACTGCTTTTGCTTTCTCATTCTCTCTCAAATAAATAAAATCTTGAAAGAAAGAAAGAAAGAAAATGAAAGCAAAGATACCCATCATGCCGTTAAAACTACTTTCCTAGACGGTTACCTGGGTGGTTGGGTAGGTTAAGCATCTGCCTTCAGATCCATTCATGATCCCAGAGTCCTGGGATTGAGCCCTATGGGGCTCCCTGCTCAGCGGGGAGCTGTTTCTCCCTCTCCCTCTGCCCCTCGCCCCTACCTGTGCTCTCTCTGTCTTCCTCTCAAATACATAAAATCCTTTTTAAAAAATGGTTTCCTATAAGGACAAGGAATGGGCTAAAGGAATATTATGAGCTGTTTTAAACTGCTTAATTTGTTGTAGCAAAGACAAGTTTCTTTTGAAAAATTTTGAAGATAAATTAAATCAAATAAGAAAGCCTAAACATTCTTATCACAGCTCTTCCTCTGAGGAAGGCACGAAGAGTGTAGGGTAGAAGTTCAAGATCTGGTCCTCACAAGCTACTGGGAAACATTCCCACAGACTTTGGTTCCTCCTCCTTTCGGGGCATCATCACCTTCCCCATTGACACTGCCCTACGGGACCGCCACCTCCTGCCAGTCCTGTGGCATCAGCCTCTGAGCCTGTCTCCTCTCTTCCCGTGCCACGTGTGTATTCCCCACGTCCCTGCCCATGAAATAGTTCTCATACATCTGCTCGTGTCACTCCCCTTCTCGAAAACAGTCAATGACTTCCCCCAGCTTACAGGATACAGTCGACACTCTTCACCAGGGTAAACTAGACTCATCACAAGTCGCACATTTTTTGTTCAATTTTATCTACAGACATTTCCTATTCTATCTTCAGACACATTAAATTGTTCTCCATTTGCTGTTTTTAAAACTGCCTTTTCATGGCTTACTAATAGTTCATATGATACTTACCTCAGTCTGGATTCTATTCTATTCTCCCTGCATATTTCTGGTGAACTTCTTTATAAGTAATTCTTATTTATTTATTTATTTGACAGACAGAGATCGCATGTAGGCAGAGAGGCAGGCAGAGAGAGAGGAGGAAGCAGGCTCCCTGCTGAGCAAAGAGCCCGATGTGGGGCTCGATCCCTGGACCCTGGGATCATGACCTGAGCCAAAGGCAGAGGCCTGAGCTACCCAGGTGCCCCTATGGTGAACTTTTAAAATCCTTCAAGACCCAACTTAAATATCCTCACCTGTGATAATGTTAATTCTTATATCGAGACCCACAAAATAGAAGCTGCCCATGCTGCAAATTTAAACATAAGTTAGTCTGTACTTAAGGGAAACACCTGTCAAGGAAAATGGATACCAATCACAACCCTCCAACTCAGCTTTAGCTCCTTACTTTACCCTGGAAAACAGGAGCTACTAGATTTATAACAAAATTCCTCATACCTTAGCCAACCATGTCCCATGTCCATGTTGCCCCTCCTAACATTATAAAGCTCATTCTTACCTGAAATGCCTTGGGAATAGTGCTCTACTGTTTGCAAGGCACTGTACTTCCCCAATCCATGGATAGTTTTCCTTTGAATAAAGGAAATTGTTTCTGAATTGTTTTAGTTTTCTCATGTGACACATATATCAAAGCTGTATTTATCACCACCCTCTAGAGTAAGTCATCTATACTCATACAACATCCACTATACAACATCCACTATTCTAGTGTAATACTTCATAGCCTTACCTTTATCCTTCTAGAATGGAAACTGCATTGCATGTACTATATGCTCAATTAATTCTACATAAGTTATATTTACTTCTAAACTTTCTGGAATTTTTTTAAAAGATTTTATTTATTTATTTATGACAGAGAGAGATAGTGAGAGAGGGAACACAAGCATGGGGAAGCTGGAGAAGGAGAAGCAGGGTCCCTGCTGAGCAGGGAGCCCAATATGGGGCTCGATCCCAATATGGACCCTGGGATCATGACCTGAGCCAAAGGCAGATGTTTAATGACTGAGCCACCCAGGTGTCCCACTTTCTGGAATATTTTTTAACAAAACTATTTGTAAAATAAATAGGTTCGCAGCAAAAATCTGATTATAGATAATTAGGGATATGACTGGCAATTTAAATTTTGTGTTTAAGTAACCAAAGTGAGTACTCAGTTAAAAATTAATAACATCAATGAAACACCAACCTGTGGTAATTATTGCCATTTAAATGATTGCTTCTGTTGGTCATTGCTGCCCCAAACTCCTGGATGCCTCTCTTCTGGCTACTCTAGCATAACAGTGTGAGACTGATGAAATAACATTCTTCTGGGGCACCTGGATGGCTCAGTCAGTTAAGTATCTTCCCTCGGCTTAGGTCATGATCTCAGACACCTGGGATGGAGCCCCGCATCAGGCTTCCAGCTCAGTGAGGGGTCTGCTTCTCCCTCTCCCTCTGCTCCTACCCCATGTTCATGTTCTCTCTCTCTCTCTCTCTCTCTCAAATAAATTTTAAAAAAATATTAAAAAAAAAAAGAAAGAACATTATTTGGGGCACCCACAGATCAGGTGTAAGTCCTAATTTCTGCTTTTCCTGACCGTTTTATATCTGGCAAGCTCTTAACTACTCTGTACCCTACTTTTCTCAACTATGACCACTGTCATTCAATGAGGACAATGGGAAGTTGATTATTTCTCTGGGTAATAGTGAAGTTGATCCGGTAAGAATGTTGAACTTCTACATGAACCTAAGCTATCATTACTTTGTGTAACAGCTATACCTGTTGCATTAAAATTAATAATAATGAATTAATAATAAATATTAATAAATTAATAAATACTGCAACAGTATTTATTTGCCCCTGATGGGGGGTGAAATCAGAATCAGTCATGGTTGTCAGGAGAAAAAGCACAACATGGATACCTAGCTCATTTAAGCAAATCTGTTAGAGCAAAATGAAGATTTCCCATACCTATTGTTATGAAATGGTTATTTCCCATGCAAAGATTTTTTTTTTTTATTTTGCAAAAAGTATAATTACTAGGTTCATTTAAGTAGCAAGGTCTTCAGAATGTGTGCATTATCTTTTTTCTTTTTTTATTTAAATTCAATTAGCCAATGTATAGTACATCATTAGTTTCAGATGCAGAGTTCAATAATCTATCAGTTGCATGTAACACCCAGTACTCATCACCTCATGTGCCCTCCTTAATGCCCATCATCTAATTACCCTACTCCCTCCATCCATCTCCTCTCCAGCAACCCTCAGCTTATTTCCTAAAGTTAAGAGTCTCTCACACTTTGTCTCCCTCTCTGATGACTTCCCATTCAATTTTCCATCGCTTCCCCTGTGATCCTCTGTCCTGTTTGTATGTGCAAGATCTTGATTCACACACAAAAAATATCACTTTACACATGTACACACACACACATATACACACATTTTTGGTCAGTTAGAACAGGCTTTCTCTTCCTATTCCTCCTGTAAACATCATTTCCTTCCACTCTGGGGAGGCAAAGTAGAAGTGTGATTTGCTGAGCTTGGTGATGGGCTAATTTTGGTTGCAATCTGGGTTCTAAAGCTTTTTATGATGGGCAGGTTATATAAGTCCTCTGAGCCTCCATTTCTAAATCAATCAAATGATATCTAGCTTTCAAGATTATTATGAAACTAGAAATAAAGTATATAATGTACATGGCACATAGTGTGTGCTAAAAATAACAGCTGCTATCATTAGTATGTTTCACCATCGTGTGCTTCAAATATCTTGCTCCCCTAGATCAAAAAGCTGGCTAGCCATGACACAAGCAAGAAATCAGAAACCTCAAGTGGAGCATAACAAATATCATGGAAGACAAGGAGTGTTAGAGAGGAGAAGGGGGTTGGGGTAAATTGGAAGGGGAGGTGAATCATGAGAGCCTATGGACTCTGAAAAACAATCTGAGGGGTTTGAAGTGGCGGGGGGGGTGGGAGGTTGGGGTACCAGGTGGTGGGTATTATAGAGGGCACGGATTGCATGGAGCACTGGGTGTGGTGAAAAAATAATGAATACTGTTTTTCTGAAAATAAATAAATTAATTTAATTAAAAATAAAGTAAAAATAAAAAGAAAAAAGAAAAAAAAGAAATCAGAAACCTCTGCCACACATATACTACTGAATATGTAAAAGATAAAAATTCAAAAAATAATCCTCTCTAATAATATATCTCAAACTCCGAGTGCTAATGTTTCATCAGAACTAAAACTTAATTGGATTACAGTTCTGGTCCTAGGACAAAGAGGGAAGAATTGTATTAACAACAAATACCAGTTTTCATGGGGTAAACAGAACAGTCAACAGATAGGTGTGAAAAGTTTGGCAGGAAGGAGAATCCCATAGGGCTATATCTACATCTATATCTATATATATTGAAGATTTTATTTATTTATTTGACAGAGATCACAAGCAGGCAGAGAAATAGGCAGAGAGAGAGAGAGCGAAGCAAGCTCCCTGCTGAGCAGAGAGCCTGATGCGGGGCTCTAATACAGGACCCTGGGATCATGACCTGAGCCAAAGGCAGAGGCTTTAACCCACTGAGCCACCCAGGCACCCCCCCCAATAGGTTTATATTATCAGAGTCCTAATATATAAAAGTCATTGATTCTGATCAGTGAGACAGTAGAGTAATTTGAGTACAGTCTCTGATGCCTAACAGAATTCAAATATCAGCTTCGCCACTTTCCACCCACGTGAGTGGAAATCTGTCCAGTCGTGAAGGCACTCGAGAGCAGAGACACCACTCTTAGCTGGGGAATCCACACTAACAGTCACTGAGAACTTACCATGTGGCAGACACTCAGATGTGTAATCCACATACCTTTTCTATGTTAAGTAGCTCAACGGGAGCCCTATTTTTAGGAGAAAAAATCAGAAATGCAGAGAGGCCAAATAAATCCCCCAGTGTCACAGCCACAGATGGCAAACTCATGCACAGAGCCTCTGCACATTGCCATAATCAGTTTCTCATTGTTTTTTAAAAATAACTTCAGGAGGGGTGCCTGGGTGGCGCAGTGGGTTAAAGCCTCTGCCTTCGGCTCAGGTCATGATCTCAGGGTCCTGGGAACGAGCCCCACGTTGGGCTCTCTGCTCAGAGGGGAGCCTGCTTCCTCCTCTCTCTCTCTCTGCCTGCCTCTCTGCCTGATTGTGATCTCTGTCAAATAAACAAATAAATAATCTAAAAAAAAAAAAAAGACAAAAACAAAAACTCCAGGATATAATGCATTGAAAACATGCACTTTTTAATTGTTGGTGGTTCATATTTATAATATGAATTCTATGTTCCCAATCTGGGGGAGCTGCTGTATCATAAATTTGAAAAGAAGAGCAGTCATGTGGCACTTACAGAAAATACCACTAAGCCTGTGTCCGAAGCATCCATTATCTTCGCAAAGCATTTCAGCTTAACTGTACCATATATCCAAAGACCCTTCTAGTGTCGTGAGTGACTTCCTGTGGTCAGTAAACAGCATTCTACACTAACCGTCAGAACACACAGATCTGGTGTGTAGCGAGCATGACTTCCTCATGTCCCGTCAAAAGAAAATGAGGCTCAATATAACGGAATCAGATCTTGCAGATACAGAAGCACATCTGATCCCTGGCAGAACTAACACTCCCACTGAAAATTCCTGACTCACAGTTCAGAAATGAGCAAGAACGCATGATGAGTTTTTCAGTTCATTAGTGTTTTGGCTAGAAAAAATAGGACAACTCATGTTTATTGGAGATCTATTTTTTTTAATAAAGATAAGCTAACCACTATCTCATTCACGTACCTCACCTCTCCAACGTGAGAATGAGGGGTTAAAAACAGGGCAATCTGTCACCATGCCAGGTTATCACTTCCCACAGGCATTCCAAGAAACACAGGTTTATCAGAATCAGGGGAACATGCCAACATTGGAGAAAACTCATGACACTGCGATTTCCTGTTCAATTTCTAACCATCTTTGTTTGACTTTGGGTCCATGAAGGCATCATGTTTATTGTATTCAGCATCTCCAAATGCTCAGCACAGGATTTTGGTGGAGATAAGATGGTCAACAGATTTTTGATGAATGAGTAAAATGAAAATGAGCTTATATTTAAGGATGGTTTTCTGCTGGCCAGGCTGATAACACAAAGTAGCTTTCTCCTCCCAAACTGCTCCTAGAGTACCTTATTCACACTGACCTCACGGTGTTGGCCTCAGCCCTTCTACACAGCCAGACAGCCTTTCCACTAGCATATAAATGCCTTGATGGCACCCCCCTTTTTTTATTTCTTTAGTTTCCCCCCTAAAACATATTCCCCTATTAATAACCTGAGCCTAATTCATGTCACCTTCTAGGAGCTCACTATATGTTTATTGAATGAAACAGAATCTATAATGAAGAGGTTAACCAAAATGATCTCTCAGATACACTTTCAATCCTAGTGATGCATGATTTTAGCATGGGCTATGAGAGATCTTCTAAATATCCTCATATGCTTCTGTATTTTGTTCATTAAGCTATCTGTAACTCACATAATCATTGATGTGGGAATGCCCAAGGAATATGCATCCCCTTGGGAGGCCAAGATTGGAAATAAACACTCCCTTTGTTAATGTGTTCTAAGATGGCATGTACTGTACCCAGATGCGAGCAAGGCGATTTTAGACAATGATACAATATTGTTGGTTTTATGTTTCTTTTATCTATTTTGGTTTACTTTATTCCCAAAGACTGTATTTTAAGATGGGTAAACATAGTAATTCTTTTATCCAGCCAAATATATTCAAGTTTTATTAAGTAGGAACCAAACTGTATTCTACATCAGAGAACTAAATAAAAGATCCTCACGTTCTTCAAAGAGTATCTATTATGAACCATACTTATTATAGATTATGCTAGGATGCCATGAGGACAGAGATCATCATCTAAAATTTTTTTGCTGTATGGCAGAGTCAGAAGGCAGCTAGGCCTCTATTGTGAACTGCTCAAAGGAGGGAGGGTGCCCAGAAAACTAAATTACAACCAGAATAAAACATTCTGTGTTACGTACAAGTGGGAATTGTCAGGTCAGCTAAATCAATTATTCACCATTTGTCCAATTTGGCTTTTTATAAATCTTCATTTTCTCATACAGCAAATTGCCAGTTGGCTGTGAAGCCCTACCCAGTCAGTGATGAGGACAGAATGCCAAACATTAAACTGAGGACAGTTGCAAAATTTACATGTCCCGCCCCTCAGCTTGCTTCTTTCTTTCCTTCCTTCCTTCCTTTTTTTCTTCCTTCCTTCCTTCCTTTCTACACATTCTATTGCCCAACAGTCATTATTTTTGTCTGATTTTCATATAAAAATCATAAACAGAAGCCAAAATCTCCTCACCTGACAAGTGAGAATTATGTCAATTTTGTTTTATGATTTTGAAGCCCAAAATTCCAGCTGATAACCTATCACTGGGGAAAGTTAGGAAAAGCACAGATAATAACAGGATAATGGCTATAACAACAGACATTCCTAGTGTCTATGTTGTGGCAGGCAAGCACTTGACATATATTGTTTTGTTTCATCCTGACAACATCCTGTGAAGATGTTATACCTTATACCTTATATCTTATACCTGATACCACTTTACAGCTGAAGAAGCTTGGGTGTGAGATGTTGAAAAGCCTGTCCAAGGTCACGAGGTTAGTATTAGCAGAGCTCAGAGGCCAGAGGTATTTGACAAATGGTCATTTTGATCCCATGCTTTCCTTCTCTTAATTTCCCTTCTTCAGCATGGGTCATGGGGCCATTTTCTCTCTCTTGCTACCATCGCTGAGAGCTCTGATTTCAGCAACTTCCGCACCCCAAAGCCCCTTCTGCAGTGACCCTTTATTAACAACATGATCCATTTATAAGAATATTCCTGAACTCTGCCCTTGGAATCAATATCTTCTTATCAATCAGCTGTAGCAAATTCTCTGCAGGGAGCCCTGAGGAAGAAAATAAGACCTAAGAGGAAGCATCTGCATAATTAAAAAGAACAGTCCCCCCTTACAAGGCAAAAAGAAGGAGCAAAAGAGATGTGGAAATTGATTGAAAATTCAATCCCAAAGACCCAATCTTGGACCAAAGGAATTGTTTTGTAGCTCTGAACATTTAACTGAATCACTTTAATTGCTAGAACTTGCTAAAGAGCTCTGCTGATGTCTTTGAGGGCCCAGGACTACGTCCAGGGGCCTTGGGTCCTGCAAAGAAGTGGGTTGGTGACTTCAGCCAGGGACAGACCCCTCTCACAGTGGTATTGGAACAATGGAGGTGGGCAGCACAACAGATACAGCTCTTGGCTCTCAATGTTTGCTGTACACAGAAGCTTCTCCACTTACTTATTCTGACTTTTTTTTTAAAAAAGGCTGTAATGTGCAACTTTTGAAAAGTAGGGGAGCCACATTTCCTAGGTTTGAACTGTGGCTCCCGTGCTTACCAACCACATGGTACTGTGGCAGTCACACACAGTTAGCAGGAAGTCAGAATAAAATTTCATCCATATTGCTCACCACCAACAGATGGCAGGAATCATTGTTGATATATTATCTACCTCTAGATTTCTGATGAACAGCTGTATTTTTGTGAAATGCATTTAGAAATCCTGTTCACAGGTACAGGAGCCGCCATATTGGGAGAGCCCCATTCATTGCATATTACAGTTGGTTAACAATACGGAGTCACTGACTTCAGTGGTTTCCAAAGTGGGTTCCACTGAGCACTAGGGTGCCACAATGAACCTTCAAAAGTCTCGAGAGAGAGAGAGAAGGCAGGTGAAATAGATGAGTGGCACTAAGTAGATGAGTTTCTTCCTCTCTATCCTTTTTTTAGACAAAGCACCTGTGACCTAATAAATATATATATATATATATATATATTTGGTCTCTGCACTCATTCCTAACATAGACATCCTATAACCTGTGTAATATCCTGAGTGATGCAGGTGATGGGAGAGTCTTAGACAAGAGGTCCTATATCCCTTGGAGGTTCCTGGGCTACAAAAGCCTTTTTTGTTCTAATGAGATGACTCTTGGTGAGCTTCTGCATGGTTATAGGATAGGGGCTTGTCACAAGAAAGACCAAGCCTTGAAAAAAAGTTTGGAACTTTCAGTGCCACTTTGGTTCCAACCTCTGAGGAGGGGAGGGAGTTAGAGAACGAGTTAAGGATGGATCATGTCAAGTGGGGAAGCCTCCATAAAAACCCTGAGGCCACAGAGAGCTGCAGGGTTGATGAATGTATCTGGGTGCCAGGAGGGAGACATACCCACACACCACTGGGACAGAAACCCTGCTCTCAGGACCCTTCCAGACCTTGCCCCATGAACCTCTTCAGCTGGCTGTTCCTTCAGACCCTTGTAATAAAGCAGTCCACGCAAGTGAAAGTGAAGGACCCTCTCTGAGTCCTTCGGGCTATTTTAGCAAAGTAACCAACCAGAGGAAGGGGCTGTGGGAACCCCCGGTTATACCCAGGTGGTCAAGCATACAGATGACAATCTAGACTGTGCCTGGCATCTGAAGTGGGGGCAGCCCTGTGGGATTGAGCCCATGACCTTGACAGCGGGGTCAGTGTCAACCCCAGGGGGATGGCTTCAGACTGCACTAAATGGTACGGGGCCCAACTGGTGTGCACTGGTGGAGAACTGGTTGTTGGTATGAGGAAAGATCCCACACCTTTGGAGTCTGAAGCACTGTGAGTAGAAAAACGGTTTTCTTTGAGCACCTTTATTCTCATTTGTGCTATTTCTTTACATTCTGTGTAATATGTTATTTGCTTTGGGAGACCTATCAATTAAAAAAAAAAAGAAGTGAGAGGAGGACTCATTCTCTCCAAGAGTGAGGGTATCAGGATGGCCAAGAGGAGGCTAACTGAGTTGGGAACAGAGCATAGAGGAGGACCCAGCCCCACCTCTAATTCCTATTTCCAGGGTGACGTTCTGACCACAAAGGGCTGGCGTTCTTCCTACGCCTAATAATGTCAATCTCTGTGCTGAGTGGACGTTATTGTATGATTCTAGCTCTCTAGTTGGGTCTGGCAAGGTCAGTTAATGCCCATCCGGAGGTCCATGAGGTCACAGATGGGTTGTAAGGAAAGAGCCTGAGTGCTTGGCTCACTGGCTTGGCACTGATGATACAGAGTCGGTGGAGTCAGGGGAACCGGGAAGGAAAAAATACAGAAAGCTTGTCAGTTCTCCCTCAGCCTCTCAGCTTCCTCAGCTGACTCATTCAGAGGACAAAAACACAGGAAAAACAATACAGAATACCTGTGCCTTCCTATGAAGTGGTCTTTAGGGCAGTCTGCAGTGTCTCTGACTAAGTTGTGACACGAGACCCAGCTGGAAGACCAGCCCTTTTTGTTATTTCGTAACATTTCTCAAAACCAGTCTTTCGATCCAGATTTTAAAATGTTAATCTAGACATTCAGGAGTTCCTTAACAGTGTCATTAAAGTCTTACATTTAAATAAAACAAATTTAAGTAAAATGAAAAATTTAAATTTAATAAAGCATCATAGCAGTTCCTCAAAAAAATAATAAAATAAATAAATAAACATAGACTTAACATATAATTCTGGGATTCCACTTCTGGACATTTACCCCAAAGATCTGAAAGCAGGGACCAAACAGATATTTGCACACCCATTTTCAAAGCAGCCTTACTCACAGTAGCCGAAACGTGGAGCAACCCAGCATCCGTCAATGTAGGAACAGATAAACGAGGTGCTACGTATGTACAATAGAATATTTTTCCGTTTTTGAAAAGGAAGGAAATGTCATGTGTTACAGCATGAATGAACTTCGAAGGCGTCACACACAGTGAAAATAAGCCAGCCACCGAAGGACATATACTGTATGATTCCACTTACATTAGGCTCCTCCAGGAGTCAAATTTGGAGGCAGAAAGTGGAAGAGTGGTTGCAGGGACTGGGGGCAGTGGGGAGTGGGGAGCAAGGGTTTACTGGGGGCAGAGTTTCAGCTTGGGAAGATGGACAAGTTCCAGAAACGGACAATGGTGATGATTACACATTATGAAAGAACTAATGCCGCTAAAGTGTATACTCCCAAGTGGTCAGAATGGTAAATGTGGTGGTATGCATATTTTTACAGCACACGTACATGGTATTCAACACACAGGAAAATTCCGAGCACGACACCCACATGTTCTTTGGCCTTTAACTCCACTCTGACATTGTCCAGTAAGGACTCTCTTATCGAGAACACAGTAAACAGGATGCCCATTGTGGCGGGAACTAAATTTCTGGGGAAGGATCCTGGATTTAATCCTTTTAGGAAAAATCATCTAACTCTGATTTATTGTTAGTATCTCAATGATGGGAGTTATTTTAAAGAGACACCGCTTTTCCCAGCTGCCACCTGGAGGAAAAAGTGGCTCAGACCTCAGGAATGGTCACTTGTGAGCACACCGGAGACACAGCCCCTTCCTGCCAGTGTGCACAACAGTTCCCATAGCGCGTTGTTTCAGGGATATCCTTATCTTTTTATGGAAAGCCCAAGAGAGAAGGGCCCCTTCTCACCAAGATTGTGGAGAGGGTAAACATGAAATCAGTGTATGTGAAAGTGCTCAGCAACAGCCCAGCCCACAGTGGATATGCAAGGAACATTCTAGAACGTAGGCTATGATTACTACTCTACTCCGCCTACTGTCAGATCCATTCAAAAGGGATAACTGAGCATCAGTCATGTGCCTGGCTCCTTTCAGGTCACAGATGATGAAAACAGTGAAGAAGTTCAAGTGTCCCCTTTCAGAGTGCTGATATTTTAGTAGAGGGATAGAGAATACAGAAAGAAAACCACACTGCCAGGGGAGGTAATGGAGACGAGGAAAGATGAGGAAGCAAGGGAAGAAGAAAAGGGGGGGGGGGAGGGGACAGTGCTCTTTTATCTGAGAAGACCTGGGTAGACATTTGTAATCAGAGACCTGCAGGGCAGGTGGGGAGTTTTGCATTTGAGATGAGTGAAGGGTGGTCTGGGGAAGGCAAGCAGCAAGCAGAACTCCTTGCGGTGGGGGAAATGCTTAGAAATTTCCTGAAATTGCACAAAAGCCGGAGTAGCTAGAAGAGAGTAGGAAGGGCGCGGAAGTATTGGAACATGAGGTGAGAAAAGTGTGTGGACTTGTGCATGTGCTCACGTGTGTGTGCACATCTGGAGGACAGTGTGCCAATTACGCAGAGTGTGGCTAGGAAACCCTTTCTGCAAAAGGCCAACAGCAAATATTTTAGATCTGGGGGCCGTAGGGCTCTGTCGCAGGCATTCAGTTCTGCTTTTGCGGCGTGACAGCAGCCACAGACAAAGGGTAAACAAAGGAGCAATAACAAGAAAACAAAACAGGTAGTCTTGAGGGTCCTGGTGAGGTCTTTGGCCTTCCCTCAGTAAGAGAGAAAATCACCGGGGGTTTCTAAATAAATGAGTAACAAATTGTGACTTCGTGACTCACGATGATCACTCTGGAAACCAGGTGAATCCTGAGGAGACTCTTATAATAGTGAGGTGGGACATGGGGGTGGTCTGTATTCAGATCAGGAAGGAGAATGTGTTCTGACAGTAGAGCAGGAGCAAGTTGCCGACAGATTGGATTAGGGATATGAGAGACAGGAGCGGGAGGTGACAGTCGGCTCTGTAACCTGGACAGGGGGCAGAAGGAACTTCCGGTTACTGGATCCTGAGGGACTGTAGGATGAGGAACTTTGCAGGGGAGTCGGGAGTACACGTTTTCTCACAAGTGCAGGTGGAGATGCCAAGTGGACCAGTGGCTGGTCATTGCCAGCAAAGTGGAGTGCCCTGGATTCATCAGTGGGGAAGTCACTGGGCTGTGGATGGCATTACAGGCAATCCGGCTGGATGGAACCATGCCAGAGGGAAGATGAGAGAGATTTACCACATGGGGTGTGCGGTGTAACCTGAACTACAGGACCTCCATGAAGGTGAAAGCTCAGGAGCAGGTTAGCCTCAGGTAAATCAGGCTCTGGCCATGTGCTTTCTTAAGCGAATGAGTTCATCTCCCTAGCCCTCACTCTACCCCATTGTACTCGGTGCATAAAATTGTGAGGATTATAATACCCAGCACCTAGCAAGCTCTCAGAAAACCATGCCATTCTCCTGTTTAAAACCTGCAATGACCTCTATTCCTTCTTGAAATAAAATCCACAACCCCTTGGAGGCCTGGCCTCCAAGTTGCTGACTGTTCTTGGTCTCTGTTGGCCTTTTTGGCTTCTGCTGCCCCAGGCTCCCTCTGGTTCTAGGCTCCTCACACCTGATCTCCGTTCTGTCCCACAGCTGTATCAAGACATTTGCTCCAAATTACTTTTCACTTTTCTTTTCTCCTAGTTCTTTCTAGCTCCTCCTTTAAACCGCCGCTGAAATGTCACTTCCTTGACCAGCGGTTCCCTGGACAAGCTGACAGCATCACAGCATTTAGCAATTTCCTACAGGCACACCTGCACTCAGGTGAAAATGGGATTAATTTGCATCGCCACCGGCAGGTGTTCCGGAGAGGTCTGGTCTACTCACGATCAGATGAAGGGCAAGGAAACCAGTGTTTCTGAAGTGTCTATTTGATTTCAAGGACTATGCTATGCACTGTCTGTACAGGTCTATCAATTAAACTTCCAAAGCACATTGAGGTCAATGTTATTATCTTTCTTTGAGAGATGAAGAAGTAACGATCAAAGATGTGAAGCTAGCAGGGGATGAAGCTGTGTTTTAAACCCAAGTCCATGCCCTCCCTGACCTGCCCTCCCTCCTCCATACCACACAGCACTGAAAGATAGGTCCTATTTATGCAAACCTCGTAGCCAGCTTTCTGGGAACAAGAGCTATGATTATTTGTCGGTAATTATACATTGCTATCACATCGCCTATAAAACGTAATTATAAAGATGGTGGGGGAAAGCCCCATTCCACTCTGCGTCTCTTTTCTCGGTGCCTTTATGGAGCGAGGCCCTTTGGGCTAAATTCTCTTTCATGATCCTGTAGGTGGATCCACACTGAAGCAGGTGCTAACACATGACCGCCCCTGACAACCATCAGAGGAAGGCGCCACCCTTTGGCCTCTGGGAGGAAACGAGCATTTTGTAATGTACAGAACTGCCAAATCACTACGCTGTGTGCCTGAAACTAACACAATATTGTATGTTGACTATGCCTCAGTTACAAATAAAAATGTTTTAAAAAGAAGTAATCAAAACAAAACAAAACGTGTCACACTTTGGTGACAGGTGTTAAAAGAAAATTGGTGCATAAAAACAAAAACAGAAAGGAAAGAGACCCTGTGCCATTTCCACTGGTTTTGCATTGCAAAGCAGAAAAGGGGATAAGACCTAGAGTCAATATACCCTAAATCTGAACCCTTATTTTGTCATTATCTCACACATAAGTAAAGGAAAGAAAGGCCCTATTTCCCCAGGAAAGCCGATGTCTTCCTCTCTCTGAGTCTTACTTTAATCAAAATACCAAATTCACAAAGTGGTTATGAAGCCAAACTAAGAACAGGAATTTAAAGGACTCCTGCTCGGACCTGTTCCTCTTGTTAAACCTGCAGCACAGGGTGCAAAACGGATGTTCTGGTGGGCAAGGCATAATTTCCACAGTCCTCAAGCTACTTCATTTATAAATGGTGGGACTGATGCTTCATCAGTGCCCCCGTGAGCCAGGGATCCACAGTAGACAACCACCACCGGAGATTTCCTTCTGCATTGAAAATGTATGCCTCTGTGAGGGAAAGTGCTTATTTTAATCTAAGGCCTATAGCAGGCATTTGCCACTTTCTCAACATCCAAAGGGGTCAAAATTGTTTGTGATGCTATTAGCCATTTTCTCTATTTCGATTTATTTATGTGTATCATTTGTCTTTGTTGAAATAGTGGGGTCCTGCGGGCTGGTTGATTTCTTCCCCCCACTGTGCCTGTAATTCAGATAAACACCACTAGGTGGAGAAGGCTCAGATCATGGTAAATTCACCCAAGTGTGTCTCTAGTTCATTTTGTTTGGAATTTACTTCACGAATAACAAATCATAAAAAAAAAAAAAAAAGAAAGAAAAGAAAAGAAAAAGAAAAAAGGAAAAAGAAAAGAAAAAGTACTTATTAGGACAAGTTGATCCCAGTCTCAATAAATTTCCATTTTCCAAACTTCCAGAAGAGTAAACCTGCTTCATTCTCTTTATTCTGTCTAGAAAATAGTCCCTTTAGAGTTTAGAACAGTTATCACCCCTTTGATATACATCCCTAATGATATACATCAATTGGTTCAGTCACCTTACATATCCCAAGGATTATGTGTTGAGGTCAACCCATGATAACCAGACATATGAAGAAAGTGTAAACTTGACGATGTTACTAATATTATTAACTAATATCAAGTATCAGAAAATCCTTGGTAAACGGTATTTCCCAATAATTGCAGCACATGCTATGAGTCAGGTACTTCTGGCTGCTTAATTCCTTAATTCAATGAGTATTTGTTGAATTCCTAGTATATATCAAGCAACGTGCATAATGGGATAAAAAATAAGAGCCATGGCATCGAATTCATGTCTCCAGCAGGGATTCATTCATTAAATATGTAAATAATAAATAATTATGAGTGAATTCAGTGCCATGAAAGAAAAGCTACAGAAAGCTACAGCAGAGATTAATGAGGAAGGGACCACTTACAGTGAGTGACAGGAAGACTATTTCTGAGGATCTAACATCCAAGCTAGAACTCAACAATGAGGAGGCAAATACTCGTGTTCTCCATGAAGAGAACATTTCAGGCAGAAACAAACACACATGTAAGATCCATGAGGCAGAGAAGAGCTTCTCGTGTTTTAGAGACTTAATAATATCTGCAGGGATGGGGTGCCTGGGTAGCTCAGTCAGTTAAGCATCTGACTCTTAGTTTGAGATCAGGTCATGATCTCAGGATTATGGGATTGAGCCCTGGATCAGGCTCTGTGCTCATTGTGGAATCTGCTTCAGATTCTCAGATTCTCTTTTCCTCTCCCTCCTGCTCATCCTCTCTCTCTCTCTTAAATAAATAACTTAAAAAATATATATCTGCACGTCCTGAAAGGAGAAAAGAAGTCATAGAAAAGTGCAAGACATGCTTGGAAAAGTAGGCAGAGGCCGTTTCACAAAAGGATTTAATCCCGTAATAAGGAGCTTATTGCAAACACAATAGGAAGCTCCTGAATGCTTTTCAGCAGAGGAGTGAAATGATAGGTTTTAAAACAAATGCTCAATACTGTTGCAGAGACACTATATGGATCTGGTTTCAATGAGTGTAGGAGACCAATGAGGAGTATGTTTTTTGTTTTCTTTTATGTTCTTTAATGACTTATCGTTCAGGCTTCACCAGGAAACAGAAAGCTCTTTCAGACAAGGATTGTTTGGGAGCTCGATACAGGATAAAGGTGGAAATAAGGTATAGGGAAGCCAGTAGTGGGCATTGTAGTTCCCCAGGGACAAGGAACAGAGGAGTGCCACTACTATACCAGAAGACACAAAGGCATGAATGGAGAGAAGGGTAACCAGTTCATGGAGACAGAGGGTTGCCTCCTGACTGGAAATGAGACTTTGTGCTAAAGATCCCTGCAAGCCTGTGGCCATCCTGAAAGGAGGGAGTCCATGGAACACATACCCCAACTTCACTCACTCTTTTCCTCCAATTTTCTGCTATTACTGCCCATGAACTGGATCCAGCCAGAAGCCCAAGAGCAAGGGATCTTACTGACGTAGCTTATGCAGACCAGTCTGTTGAGGAATAAAGAAGGATGGAGAATGGATCTGGAAGGAAAAATGGCAAATACGTCCCCCAGGTAATAGTGGAGATAAAGGTGAGTGGAAGAATTCAAAATATAGTTGGATATAGAATTCCCACGAGATGCATATGTATTTTATAAGGAAAGTAGGGGCGAGGCATTAACTTTGTTCCTTGGGCTTCTATCTGGAGTCACAGGGTTGTTATGGTGCTAGTTACTGAGATGGGGTAGGTTGGGGATACAATGGATTCTTAAGGAGCTCAAGATTCACAGGCATGTTGAGTGTAAGGTGTTCGGGAGGCATCTCAGCGGAGCTGTCACATAGGCAGGTGGACGAACGAGACTATATCTCACAAGATGTGCCTAATCTGGAGAGATCAGAGTCGTCAACATATACGTGGTGTTTAATGAGATGATAATGGCTATTATCCAGAGAGAGATTATAAAGGGAAGAGAGAAGAAAACCTATCTTCAAGTTCTGACATCAGAGTGAGGAGGAGAAACCAGCACAGAAGACTGAGCAGGTGCAGCCGGAGGGGTAGTATGAAAACAAGGACAAAAACAGGAATGTGTGAGATCACAGACCGGAAAAGAAGAGTGTGTTTCAGGGAAGGAGGTGGGTCACTTGTAATGAATATATGACTGAAACGGTAGCAGCGCGACACCAGTTCAGTAAGTGGAGAAGTCAGAAGCCAGATTTGAGAAGATTGGTCATAATAAACCTGTAATACACATTTCATTATGTTTTTTTTTCTTTTACTTTAATATATGAAAAAAATAATACTGAGGTAAGTAGATCTTTAAGTTATTAAATATTTTAAAACAGGTGCTCTCTTAAACCCATGCTCTCTCCATTTTGCTGAGTAATGCTACAACTCCGTGACTCAACGCTGCACAAGGAGAAGTCTGGAAGGAGCCGTCAAGTTGTCATCCCCTCCCCCCCCCCAGGTTCATGCCACATCTGACCTTCTCTCAGCTCTGGCTCCTGAAGGCAAAGGATGAAAAAGGCTTCCATTCCAAGGAGGGAAAAAATAACAAGAAATAAATGGCAAGATATTAATCTTGAGATCATTTCCAGAGAGGTGTTAAGTGCCCCCATTGGCATTAACAGCAATGAGCCTCAAATATCACTTGTACAGCGAGCTGCTTAGCTCAGCAGATAACAAGTCACAGCAGGCCTTCTTGGGTTGCAAATGTAGTCACTCTGTTTGCCAATTAACTCTTTCCCACATTGCTTTTTATGTAACCAGCCAGGGAGCTTTGCTGAAACAGCACGATCTGCTAGAAAATAGCACTGGCTTGGAGTTGGAAGAGATGAGGTGATACAAACAGTAGGTAGTAGACATTAATAATAATAGTAGTAGAACAGTCACAAGTAAGCCAGAGCCCTTGGAGGATCCCAATTTTCTGAAATGAATTCCCATGTTTGCTGAACTTCATAACAGACAATGTCATAGGCAAGACATTGTTCTTTCATCCCAAGAAATTTCAATTTGTCTCAGTTGTTCTGAGCATGCTAGATAAAATATCCTGTGGTCTTTCCAAGCACACTGCCAATTGTCCTTAAATCATTTGTGATGCCAAAGACTAGATCTCTCCAGGAGCAGGTGGTTTTGTGTCCTAGAGAGAGGCTATCTCATCTGTTAGAATCATGACTTCCAGCAAGGAAGTCTTCTGGATGGCCATAGCTTGCTTTACCTTCTAGCAACATTTAACATGGCTGACCATCTTACTTCCTATAAAACGCATTTTCCTTTGTCTTTCTGATACCACAATTTCCTGGTGGTCCTCCTACTCCAGTGATTACTCTCTCGTGCTCACTTGTGTTGGCTCTTTCTCTTTCTTCAACCTACAAATATTGAAGTATCCCGGAACTTGCCTAAGTTTCCTTAACTTCTCCATCTATCCTCTCCCCACAGCGGGCACCGATCAGATTTACCATCCAGCACAGGATCACCTTGAGAGAGCTAAAATTCCAACCCAGGCAATAAGTACTACAGGACCACAGGTGTATTTCTAGGTGACCACGTCCTACCTGGCAAAGATTCTGAAATCTTTCTCTATACACTCAGGATGCACATACTCAGTAATCAACTTAACACTTCTACTTGGATTTAAATAAGCACCTCAATTGTAACATAGGCAAAATAGAATTCTTGAATTTATTCCTGGATACCTGTTCCTTCTTAATCTTCCCCATCCTAGTAAATGGCCCATCTTTCATCAACCATTCGTAAAGCCAGACATTCCCTATGATTTTTCATCCCTTTCCCAATATCTAATTCATTAGCAAGTCCTGTTGACTCCACCACCATCTTGGTTAAAGCCATTACCCCCTCTTGGCCAGATACTGCAATAACATCTTATCTGGTTTTCCTTCTTTGATTATTGTCTTTCTATGAATTATTCCCCATCCTTTGAATACAGTATATGCTCTTTGATGCACAAGACTGCCCACATTATGGTCCTCTCCCACCTCACTAATCCCACTTCCCTCACCCTCCCATCTCATCCAACCTGCTCTAGTCTCTCCAGCCTTCTCAGGCTTGGCAGTGGCCCTTCTACACCCTGCAAGCTCTGATCCTCAATAGCTTGCTTCTCCTTGATATCCAGAGCTCTGCTTAAATGATAACTTTCTCAACTGGGGTTCCTCATCAGAACCATAGAATCCAGCAACTGATTTTCACTTTGTCCCCCAGACTTTCTCAAGAACTACATATTACCAGTACCATTCTTGAGTCCTAGAAGAGAAGTGAGTTACTTCCATCCAAAGTACGCCTTAGGGCAGTTGGACTTAATTCTTTAAGGGAATCCCTATTGAAAAAAGCCAACGCGTGCCCCCTTATCACTTGTGTCTTCAACAAGTGGTGATCACTAAGTGGTATCTTTCCTCATTTGCTTCTTGTTTATCCCCTGTCTTTTCTACCTGACTGTAAACCCCTTAGAGTAAAGACTATGCCCTTTTTCTTGCTGATACCTACATGCATTTGGCATTTGCTGGAGGTAAGAGCAGAAGTACAATGAACTAAGGGAGAACCTAGGAGTGTGAGGATTTCTCTTGAGTTCTTTCGAAAGTTGGCCTTTCCTCCAATTTCTACCTCTTTTTTTAATATTATGCCATGCTATGTATTTCCTTGATATTCCTCACCAAACTTTTATAATTATTTCATTATTATGTGGGCTTCCCGTCTCTCTCCACTTCTTAAAATGTGAACTCCACATAAGAGACCTTATCTGACGATCCTCTGTATCCCCAATGTCTTACTTAATGCCTAGCATACAGCAGTTTTATTGTCTAAATACATAAAAAAAGAGGGCAAATCTCTGCATAAAGAGACCTGGGTCCAGGATGAGCTTAGATCAATCTTTTGTAGACCTTTGAGCTCGTTATTAAGCCTGTTCATGTGTCAGATTTCCCCATCTGTAAAACAAATACCCATTAAAACCCACCTTATATAGCATAAGGGATAAATCATTTTACTTAAAACTGTTATGGGCTGCCTTCGTTAGAGTTCCCAGAAACAGCCCCTGAAACAAGGATACCAGTGCAGCTGATTTATTTGACAAGGAAGGAGGCACTGGTGGAAGCACAGGGAAAGAGAAGACACCCATCAGTGTGGGCAACCGAGCTTAGTCCCACCGAGCAAACCAGGATACAATGCAGAGCATGTGCCTCGGGTTGATCCCACTGAAGGGGAGGGGAGCTGGGATACTTATACACCTGTCAATCTTTGTTAGAGAGCTGTTCTTCCAGAACATTCATCTCCTAATGCTCCAGGTGCCATGAGAATGGCAAATTTATCTGTAAAAGAAAGCTCTCAGGCAGAGAAATACAGGAGCTGCAGCGGGGAGTGGGTCCAGTGTCACTGCAATCATAGGGTGATGGGACACAGAGAGGTGCAGAGAGACGTTTCTAAGAGCATCTGCTCCCAGTGACCACGGTTCATCAGCAATGGCCCAGCATCGACCGTAGTAACCTACATTTAGCAGATACTTGTTTTTGTTCATGGAGCCGCTGAAATGTGCAAACTATGGATAATTGCACATTATTAAAGGAAAAAGATGCCAAATTTTAACCCTCTATTTAAAAACAAATCTATGATCCCAGAGAGTTAAGGACTACTGGTTTATGGTCATCATGGAGATGACCTGAGGCTTGTCCCTTTTCTTTTCATTCACTTGCAAATATTTTTCAGTCATCATAGAGTAAGCATGAAAGCTGCACTCATTGATAACTTCACAGTGATCTTGAGGGGGCTGAACGTTCTCCTCATCTGCAAGGGGGAAGATTTGAGCCAACTCCCGCAGTTTTCCAAGGGGAAGAGGGGCCGCTCCGGCACACGTCTTGTCCACAATGAAGACAATTATGTCTACATCACAAGGCTGCTGGAAGAATTTAGTGGCATCATATATGTAACAGAGTTAAGTATCTAACATAAGTCCTGGCACCATAGCTCCTAGAGGGCAAATGCAAAGACCGCTCTTTTTATTCTTCATTTGGGCACCTAGGATCATTGGACACATAAAAATGTGCTAGGGTGACATTTTAAATAGAGGGGAAAATGAGTGATGGCATGAGCAGGCATCTGGACCACAGTGATTTCCGGCCTCTTGGATATTTCCAGAGAGACCATTTAGAGCAATGACACACAGAGAGTGCATTTACTGACTTCAGCATGCTGGTGTCATTGGGATTGGACTCTCTGAGAGCTTATGTGACCCTGTGAGAATAGAGACAGCTGCACGATCAGAATAAGGAGGTTCTTCAGATGCATTTCCAAATATATTCTTGAGGTGGGAGGCTAGTCTCCTAGAAATGGGTCTCCTGACATTTGCTTACAGGATGCCCAGTCAACTTGCTCAGTTGAATAGATTTCAACCTTAGGTACATTGTTTTAAAAAAAAAAAAATGGCGTGTTTGGTACGTTCCTGGACTGTAGGCATGTTGGGCAAAGAGCCACCTAGAGAAAGTAAATTAAATCATAGTTTCATAGATCTCTGGGCTAGCAGTATTTGCAAAGAATCGCTTAGAAATATTGCCATAGCCTGGAAGAGCATCAGTTTCAGTTACCAGAAGGCCTGGGAGCAAATTGTGGCCTTACACTGATTACATGGGCAGCATTAGACCCAACTGCCCTAAGCCTCCTGGTTTCACCCAGGAAGCCAATCCAGGTTTCGAAGGCTGGCATGGTGCGCGCATGCGCACATGTGTGGGCAGGCGCAGGTGGCTGTTCGAAGCATCCAGCCCAGCCCTTACTTTGAGATTTCACAGATAAGTCCAGTGAGGATAGGAGGGGTTAAGCTAATTGTCTCGCTTGTGTTTGTAAGTAAGCAAATAGAGCAGAGGTCGGCTACTGCCTACAGGCTAAATCCGTCCACCCGCCTGTTTTTGTAAATGATGTTTTATTGGATGTCAGCCACGCCCATTCACTTCTGTCAGTGTCTAAGGCTGCTTTTATGTTACAACCAGAGCTGAGTAGTTGTGACAGAGACCAGATGGGCCACAAGCCTAAAATATTTACTGTCAGACCCTTTCCAGAAAATGTTTGTTGGCCTCGGAAACGGAAGGTAAGGGACATTCTGTGAGCTCTTTAATGACTCCATCCTCAAAACTAAGAACTCTTCTTTCCCACTATGACGGGAAATAGTAACAGAGGTGACCTTGAAGGAGTCTCAGGCTTTACTCCCTCTTCCTCCCCATTCTTCCTTCTCCCCATCTGTGTCCATCCCCTTATCGGACAGTTTTCTCTTTTCCATGTAGGGGGCTGGGAAACAGATCCGGACTGAGTTGTTCAAACCAGAGTATCCGATCTCCCTGCAATGGTTACAGTGCGAATGACCTGGGCAGGGTACAACAGCCTGTCTCCTTGGAGCATCAATTTATAGAAAATTATGCAAAATCTTATCTTTTTATTAAAAAAAAAAAATCAGGAGTTTTTAAAGAGGCAGCATGAACGGCACCAGATTTTCTAGTTCTGCTCTCGGCCCTCTGGTATTCTCCCCTGGAAGAACAGGCATAGCCTCCTGTCAAGGTTTGTAGAAGAGACATTTGGCAAGTACATTTCAGAGCCAGGTAGGCTTGTGTGTGCCTGGTTATTCCGCTTCTAACCGGCCATATGTCCCACCTGCTCTGCGACACTCACTGCTTCCCCCGCTGCCTCGGGGGCTGAAATTTCTGGATGCCCAAGCCCCACCTTCAGACCAACGAAGACGGAAGGGAGAGTATAGGCTCCCACTGGCCCTTTAAGTCACTCCAGGTGAATTTAAGAAAACACTGATGTGCATGGAAATGTTAGCACGGTGCTGACTCAGAACTGGCCACCCATAAGTGGTAGTTTAGGTGGTTGCGGGCCAGTAGCCCTCACCTAAAACCGCCATTCTCCTGCAAGCTGCAGCTTACCCTGGTGTGGCAGAGAGCCGGAGGTGAACATGTCACCCCACCCACCTAATATATTTGCATCGCAGAGCCTAATGGTGCCTTTAAATCACAGCTTGGAGACAGTTTCTGACTCCACCTAATGCCAGCCTCGGGTGGAAGGTGATTGCTATCGTCAGTCTATCTGGGGTTGGACACTACTGCTCATTAACACACAGGAACACTTTCTGCCCTTTGGTGGGGGGGGCCCTGATAACCTATGAGATGCTCTGATAACACTCCAGAGCTCATCAAATGTACCCCTTGCTCCCCCTGCTTGCTATGGAAATGGAGCAAGTGTCCGTGTGTACATGTGTGTGCACCTGTGTCTGTGTGCATGCGTGTGTTAATCGAAGGCATCCTGATGTTGGAGTGAGAGATCAGAGGTCTGGCTTCTATCCCATCTCGTCCTAGCTTGGGTTCCCAAATGAAGAGCCTGAGTCAGAGTTTGCAGTGAGGTAGTTTATCTGGGAGGGGACCCCAGGGAACATGAGGGAAGCACCAGTGAGTGAAACCAGAACATGAATGCAAAAATACGCTATCAGTTTGGTCAGCACTGGAAGTGATTATGGCTTAGTCTCTCCCCCACTTGAACTACATCTCTGAGCCATCGACTTGGCCAGAAGGGATGAAAAATGGATGATTTCTCCAACGGTTCCATCCTCCCTTTGGTCAGGAGTGCTCCCTCAAGTGTGAACCTCTCCTATAGCCCTTTAAAGCTGAGCAAGATCTACAGTGAGTCAGAGAAACTCCAAGCCAAAGGACTACCCCCCCCCATAAAAGCCATAGAAACTGCATGGAACTGTGTGCACAGAATATGGGGCTGGAAGGAGGGGAAGCGGTATAAAAAGGGGCCTGATATACAGCTTGCCCGCTTAGTGCCATCCACAGATGATGCAAGCCTCAGCTAGGTACGGTAGGAGTCAGTACTGTATGCACGTGGATATGCGTGACCTCATTCAGGTCTCGCCAAGCCCCAGGAGGCTGGCATCTTTCTATTCAACTTACAGTGGAGAAAGCCGGACCTCAGAGACATCAGGTGACCTAAAGGATCCAAACAGGCTCTCAGACCTGGGCTACCCACCTCAGAGTCCTTGCTCGTCATCATTGAGCTGGGGAGATGGGGATTCTGGACACACATCATTGTCATCTTCCAGATTCTTGGGGTCCTTTACTGTAAGATCATGTCAGTGACCTCTGCCTCGTTTCTGGGCTGTAATGCAGACAAAATGACAAATGTGTGTAAACTACAAAGACACATATGAGGACTTTTTTTATTTATTTTTATTCAAAAGGCAAGAAACAGGCAAACATCATAGCACAGTCCCAGTAGCAGAGGCTGGGGCGAACAGGCTTCAAAGCCACATCCAGGACGGGTGGCCCTGCTTGAACAGGCAGGAGGCTGCCTCAAATGGGAGCTGAAGCAGGTTCTTCCTGGTTTGGGGACAACCTTTCTCCAGGGTTCAAAGAAACAGCTCAGTAACTGGGGGCAGAAGGACAGTTGCTGGGTGTGCCTCTGGTTGTCCCAGGGAAACAGAAGCTAAGAACCCCAATTCTTCTCATAGGATGCGAAGCATCTTTGCAACTGAAAGAGCAAACCGCCCGGAGCAATTACGTTTTTATTATTATTCCCTAGATGCTGTGTCACAAATCACACTTTCCATCCTGGGGCATGTTGGTGCAGAACTGGCGATTGCCGTTCCCATCATTCCACCCGCTGACGGCTCCAGCCTGGCCCTGGGAGCAGCAAGCCGGTGGCTCATTAACTGCAGTGCCTGCACACAGATTGCAAACCCAGTCGAGCAGATGCTGTGTGTTTAAGGAGATTCTCCCCATTTGAAAACGACTACAAAGTCCTTTTGCCTCTCAAACTCCTTCTGGGATTTTTCTCGAAAGAAAACCCGTGAAATCCTTGATGATTTTCCTGTCGACCTTCACTACAGCTCAGCTGAGAGTGCTGATGCTGGGTGTAGCTTTGACTCGGAAGGCACAAACACAAACACACCCAGGCGCCCCGGGCTTTAACATATGGGGAATTAATGTGCCAGACTCTGGAGCGCCCGGAGCGTCGCAAGGCTCATGCCGCCATCATGTGGCTGGAGGAGGAACTGCACCGGGGATGGAATCTGCCAAATTTGATAGGATTTGGGTTCCTTTCCTGCCTTTCTTTCCTTCCTCCCTCCCCTACTTTCCTTTCCTCCATTCTTCCTCCTGTCTCTTCCTTCTTTCCTTCCTTCTTTCTTACACTGTGACAAATACTGGGATACAAAAATGCATCTGACGCAGCTCCTGCTTTCAAGCAGCCGAGTAAAAGAGAAGAGGAAAAGGCAAAGGGAAATTTTGACTTAAGTTCTGCTTAACTGCGCCCTTTCCTGGGCTCCTGGGACTTCCCGTGTATTAACACAAGTGCCAGGTGTAGTAGCCGTGTTATCGACAGAGAGTCATGGCAACCAGCATTCTGTGACTCCTGAGGAATGTCCTCCCTGACTGTATTGAGTCAATCAATCTGATTTTGATTCTGGAGTCCCAGGATCGAGTCCCGCATCAGGCTCCCAGCTCCATCGCTTCTCCCTCTGACCTTCTCCCCTCTCGTGCTCTCTCTCTCTCTCTCTCACTCTGTCTCTCAAATAAATAAATAAAAATCTTAAAAAAAAAAAAAATGAATGTAAGCGGTCGTTCCGCACCTTCTCGTAAAATGAGTTAGGTGAATCAGTATTAAAAATCACACCACTTAGATTTAAGAAGAGCTGATCCCCCGCAGAACAGAACATCGTAAACTGTAATCTGGGGGCACAGAAAAAGTTACGCTTTTGTTTAGTTATTGCTTTACACAACAACAACAACAAAAAAACTATTTTACCTCCATAAAAGGTCTTAAAATGTGTTCTTATCTATTGTTCTGTTAGATCGTTTGTGTTCTAATTCTTAGTTTGTAAAAGGTCTTTGTATCCTGGAGATATTCTTTTGTGTTTTATATGAGTTGCAAATACTTTCTTATAGTCAGTTATTTACCTTCTTTCTTTACGGAGTCTCTTAACAGTTTTTTTTTTTTTTTTTTTGAAATTAGTAATATTAGTTTAAAACATAACCAAAGCTACTAGTTTTGTTCTGTTTTGTTTTTTTCTTTATAAACTCTCTCTGGGTTTCCTTGGCCTCTTCCACCTCAAAGAATGAAGATAGTCTTCAATATTAGTTTCTAACAATGATTTTGTTATTTTATTTTTATGTTTATAATTATGTGAATTTATTTTTATGCTCCTTTGAAGATAGGCTAACTTCATTGTCGTCCAAATGCAAAATCAACTGTCCCTGCACCGTTAAATAAATATATGTATTTTTTTCTGCATGGAGCTGAAATGGTACATTTAATCCTAGAATAAGTGCCTCTAGATAGATAGTTCCTACTGGTTTACCAATAATACTGTTTTTATCTGGTAGCACCAGCCACCCCTTACTATTTTTCTTTGGCAAAATATTCTTAGCCTTTTTTTTTTTTTTTTTCTGAGAGAGAGCACTTGCATGGGGGAGGGGCAGAGGGAGAGAGAGAATCTCAAGCAGACTCCATGCTGAGCACGGTGCCAGACATAGGACTCAATCCCACGACCCTGAGATCATGACCTAAACTGAGATCAAGAGGCAGATGCTTAAAAGACTGAGCCACCCAGGAGCCCCAATTCTTAGCCATTCTTAAAGATGAACTTCTACATCCTAATCATATACGTTGCTTGAATTTGTACAGTAAACAAGCATTACTTTTGTTCATGAAAACAGGCTTCATTTCTGTATCTTTTGCAGAGCTTACATTGTGTCTTTGGATACCTGGCAGAAGCAAGCTGCCTTACAGCTTGGTTCCTACCCTGAGAACTGCCGCTCCTACCTCTCAGCCTGCCGGAGGGAATCTGACTGGCCAAGGTCTCTTCTACTGTTGCCCTGGCGAGGAGTCCCAGGTAGTAGAAACATGCTGCCGGGGGCCCGCCCCGACTAGTGAGCAGTGGTTGTTCTTAGTAAAAGGGGGGTGGCTGTAAGAGAAGCAAAAGCCCCAATGGTGCTTCCTATGTTCCTTCACCCTAAGTTCATTTAAAAAAGCACTCACTGACTGCTGCTTATATGGTAAGGCTTGCAACTAGGGAACAAACTCTGATTTTGTTACAGTCCTTGCATTCAAAGAACTCACGGTCTAGTGGGGATGGGCCAACAGGAGACAAAATAAGTGCCCCACTAGGAAAAATAGTCTAATGGAGACAGGTGTGCAGTGTCCAGGTAGCTTTAAGGCAGGAGCAATTCAGTCCCCCCAGGTGACTCAAGAATGTGACTCAGGAGAAGTGTACATTGTGAGGGTTAAGTCACACACTGACCCTTCCTTCAGGGGACCCCATCCTTGCTCAGCTCAGTGGTAGGAAACTGCGTGACTAACCCTGTGTGTAGACACACTAGGGTGCGTGTGTGCACACGCCTGCACACCGGCCTGGCCCAGCACAGCAGCCCAGCGAGAAGCCACAGAGCCTGCCAGCTTGGGTTGAAGAGATTGGATTGAAGGATTTAGGAAGGAAGCAGCTCACACACATGTCATTCTTCTTCTCTGTCCTCAAGTGACAACACAGGCAAACACTTCATACAGCCTTTCCCAAAAGACAAAGTTCTCACTGTCCCAGGAAATGGGAGCTTACACCCTGAATAAAGACCCTGCTTCATACTCTGCCACCTTCTCCCGCCTCCCTCCTGACTCACAAATGCTGCTTGTTTGAAAGTTTATCTCCACTGGAAGTTTTCAGGAAGGGCCCTTGACATCGCCGTAGATCCTGTGTTATGCTTCAGCTGTTTCTTGATGTTTGTTCACACAGATGAAGTCATGAAGATCACAATCTAAGGCAAGATGATATTTTCTGCGGTAATTATTGTTATTGGAAATAGGAGACCAGAGCTTGAGAGAGGGAGAGGGATGGAAAGGATTAAGGCAGCCATGCAACTCCCCACGGGGTTAACCCCTGAGGGAAAAGAGACCCACAGAGGTGACATGACTTGGCCAAGTTCACGCAGCTGGTTCGCTCTGCACAGAGGCATCTAAGAAAACGGTTGGAGGGATGCTTCTCGTCCCATCAGCATTGGACTATATGGAGCTCTCCTTTTGAGAGAATACTTCACTTCTTTTGTCCCAAACATCAGGTCAGGGTTAGCTACATTTTTTTTTTTTTTTTTTAATGTGAACACTTGCAACTATGAAATTCCAGGCAGGAGTGTGGAATGCTGCCAAAACTGTAAAGGATATACATTCTTTTCTCTCAAAAAAGGCTTCAAACAAGGAAAGGCTCATTAGATGGGGAATACGCGTTCCCCATTCCACAGGTCTCCCTGAAAAAAAAATTGCCCCCCTGCCTATTACTCTCCATGGCGACCCCCTAACAACTGAATTGGAAAGTCCTGGACAAAACATGGGGTGTCCAGAGCTCATCTTTCTCTCCCCTTTGACATTCCATAACTGCTGGCTGAGGGAAGTTGTGCGCTCTACCATGAAGAATAACCATGTTCTCCTATACCAAAGAGAACTCAACTTTTCTAGCACATCAGTGGCCGATGGGAAAGCCAGCCTAATTCTAGGAAACAACTTTAGAAAGCCCAATATTGCCTGAATCTCTATCATCATCTTTGTCAGTAAGAAAACTGGCATTCTGTTCTCTGTCCATCAACTCCCTTGTGTCTCTTATTGATTCACAGCTTGGACACGGAAAGGGGCCATGCTGTGCTTAGCCCCTCCCCCAAAGATTGTCACTGTGCATTAGCAGTGGATAATTTAAAGACAGAGAAGCTTCCTCATGGTTTCTGCAAATGTCAAGTGGGTCCACAATTTCATGTGAAATGTAAATGATTTTCTTCATCACACTTGAAAGAGGTTCCAGAACTCCATACTCTTTTTTTTCTCCACTTTGCTCTTTGGACAGAAGCAGAGCCAAATGTATCACTGCTGAGCACTTAGCTCAGCCTTCCAATCTGGCCACTCAGGACAACAATGCAGGAGCCAAGCAGAACCAGGAGGTCTGGGGAGCTCCTGGGCTTCTCCACCGAGCCTTGCATTGCTGCTTTCTCTGTCTTCCTTGAGGCTCACAGAATCTCAGGGGATTCTCAGAGGTCACGGCATGCAAACCACTTTGAGGAATGTGAAACCCTGCCCCAGTACTCCTGACAGCTGTGTGTCCAGGCTCGCCTTCCCACTGCCAGAGAGCCGGAGGTTCATAAAACCATAGGTAGCCCGTTCCGTCTTTCAGGGAATCCATCTGTAAGGAAGTTTGGTTGTTTTTCTCACGGCATTCTGAAAGTGGCCTTCCTGAACTCCATCTAATTCCACCATGACAGACTGTGGACTCCACGACACAGTCTGAGGGTTTTAGAGGTGAAGGGAGTGGGGGAATAAGTGAGCCTAGTAGGGGTATTAAGGAGGGCACGGATTGCATGGAGCACAGGGTGTTGACATAAACAATGAATCTTGGAACACTGCATCAGAAACTAATGATGTATTTTATGGTGACTAACATAACACAATAAAAAAATAATTAATTAAAGAAATGAATCAATTCCACTCTTTGTAAGGCAACGTTGCACCTCTTAAAGTCTAAGATGCCTATTTTTTGCATTTTATCTCTGAACCTGGAGTTCCCCTTAACAGCTGAAGGCGGTTCAGGACAGGGCTTGGCAGGTAGTGACATGATTCCTTGTTGCTTTGTACACCTTGGAGTTGGGCTCGTCCTTCAGTCAGCAAACCATTCAGGGGTCTTTGGAGTAAGGAATACAAGTTCGCTTCACCAACTAAAAAAACCTAGCAGCTGAAACCTCCTGAAAATCACAAAAGCGAGGAAAACAAAAAACAAAAACATTTGGAAGGCATCCTGAAAAAAATCCTGGAGGCGATACAGAAGCCCTTTAAGGATTTTATTTATTTATTGATTTGAGAGAGAGAAAGCCCTTGCTCAGGAGTTGGGGGAGGGACAGAGGGAGAGGGACAGGCAGGCTCTACAGCAGGGAGGCTGACATGAGGCTCCATCCCAGGACCCCGACATCATGACCTGAGCCAAAACCAAGACTTGGATGCTTAACCAACTGAGCCACCCAGGTGCCCTAAAATACTGAAGCACGTTAAACACTACATTATGACGTTCTTATAAGGAGATTAAAACTGATGGCACAGAACAACAGAATTGCTTCACTGAAGTACCTAATACATAGAATGCAATGACTATTTAGGAAACAGACCATTTGGTGGTTTGGGGTATGTTAGTAACTGATAAACCTTTTCCTCTTTATCCACATGGAAACCTGATGAGGTGGCTGGTACGCCCACACTACCCTCTATCCACAACTTTTGGGGCAAGATGCATTTTTATATTCATCGCTCTCTTAATTATTTTTAGAATGGTAATAGAGTATATATGCTGTATTTAATCTGACCATCAGCAGGGCCCAGGATATTGTGCTTTAGTCAAACACATTAGAAAGACAGCCATAAGAAGCTCCTGCCAGTTCAGGTCAAGTTTAGCTGTCAAGTGAGTTGCCATGGGCTTATGAAAATATTTCCTGTTTTCAGATATTTTTGCATTTCAGAAACACAAATGAGGCATTTTGGATTTGTATTACTGTTTTCATTGTGCAAACAAAGAAAGTGAAGCTTTGCAAGTATTTTCTCTGATACAGGTAGTTCAGAAGTATGAAGTCAGGTGTGAGACACAGGTCACCCTACCTCCATAGCACATTATGCCTCACGGTCTTGACCATGATGCTTGATGTTCTTCGCTGAAACCGCCATCTGTCACATGGTTCAGGACCACCTCCATGGGCCCTGAGTCTTATCTTCTGTAGACTGACCACCTGGGTATAACCATTGCCTAAACCTTCTCGTTCTCCTTTGAACAAACAACTGTTCCTCTTGGTCCCAACCACTGTAGCACAAACAATCTCACACCATGCAGAGGGAGACTTCTCCACTTACAGAAGCTTAGAGAGGTATAGTCAGGGAGTCCAGTCCCCAGGAATACCAGCCACTTGCTCAATGGGTTTTAAAAAACAAAAAATAAAAAATCTTCTAAAGCAGATGATGTGTATTCTACTTTAATAATGCTCATAATTTTAGAGAGTGGGAGAGAGCCACCTTTGGTTCCAAACTCAGGTTTGAGAAACCAAGTTCTATTGAAACCATAATTCCTCATGTAACTTCCCCCTGGAGAAGTCACAAATATCACAGGAATTTTAATAATAATAAAGCATGGGCTCTGTAGCTAGTGTATCTGATTGAGTCCTAACCTGTCAATACCTAGCTAGGTTACTCTGAGAAAATTACTTAACCTCTCTGTGCCTCATGTTGTCCACTTAACAAATGAGAATAATATCATTTCCTACCTTGGAGAGTTGGTGTGAGAAGGAAATGATCTCCTACATGTATCCTCTTAAACTAGTGTCTGGCCATTCTATAGATTCAACGAACATGAAGTTAATTATCATCATCATGGATATATTTGAGCATATGAACCATGATATCCCAGAAAGGACAAGGGGCAGAAGCAAATTTCTGAACTAGATCTCTCTGCCTCTGAGGGTCTTAAGTTTTAGGTTGTTCACATGCTTCACATGCACAGTTGTGATGTCTGAAAACCAATCTACCCCTGAGTTCTAGGTTCTTTCCAAAAAACAATCTAAGGAGCAAAAACATGTCTTTTCCTGACTCAGAATTAGTGACTTGGTGCAAAACAAAACAACTATGCTTGGCCAACTCCTCAGAGTTTCCTTGGTAAATTATAATTCATTACATCTGCCTCAACACTATCATCATTAGGCTTTCCTATGGGTAGAAATGCATGTGCTGCTCTCTGAAGAAGCAAAAGTGGCTCTAACAGTCTTGTATCTGAAGAGATCTCGCCCTCGTAGAAGTTAGAAAATGTACACAAACACATTAGAATATAGTACGGCAGGCACATACATGCTTGTGTTATGTATAGATGACAGACTCTTGACACTTTGTACTTAATACTTATTTGCTATGTCTGAGTCTGTATTGTTGATAGAGGATAATTGTTGATAAAGGATAATTTTTATGTATTGTCTCCTATGGATTCTTAGATTTTTAGGAGTCATGACTTGCTTGATGATGCATGCATTCATGAATGAATGACTTGTGCGGTCTGCAGTCTCTAAAGGGATACGAGTAATTTCCATCTGTTGGCTTGTGCTCCCTAAAATGGCCCCTAGAGCACATTGGGAGCACCCCCACACTCAGTTTCCCAATCATCCTTTCGCCACACCCAAGCTCCCTCATCTGGCTGTGCTGAGAAATGTCCCCTCTGGGGCTACAGGGAAGAGCTAATCTAAGGCCTAAAGAAAACAAGTATTACTTTTTTAATTGTCTCCCCAAGATGGGAATTGGAAGTTGAAGTAAACGGAGCATGGGTCGTGAATGCACACTGTCTTAATAGCACAGGCAAGCCCTGGGGGTGAACCTGTTTTGGTAATTGGAGTGTAAATAAGTTCTGATTTCCCCTATAGTCTTAAAGGAATTTTAAGGGGATTCTCATTGAGCAACCTTTTAAATGTGTGTTCACATATCACCACCTTCAAGAAGCATTTCTTAGCTACTACACTCCTCCCCTGATGGGTCTGTCCTCTGAACTCCTAAGGTGGCAGTGTTGCCTAGTGGTCCTATCTGGGCCATGGAATCCAACCCAGCTTCAAATCCCACCTCTCCATATACTAGCTATGTGACATTTTGCAATATACCAACCCTCTTTGAGTCTCTATTGACTTACTGAAAAATGTATCAATAATACCCAAGCTATTTTAGAAATTAAAAGATAGTCTGCATTGAAAGTACTCAGTTCATTGCTTGACAGTGTTGTCTTTAAAACATCTAAAACTATTTATGAGTATTATTTATTGCATTGATAACTTGCATTGAATAATAGATGTTCCTTAGGTTGTAATTTAAATATTTAATGCATGTTTGCTTTATTTTTTTGACGGCAATAACTACATATTGGATTTGTGTTGTAGTCTTGAGTGATTAATGTGTTTTTTTAGCAAGATAGGGTGAGTCTTGGAAAAATTGTGAAGTAAGTGACAGCAAGGCATGAAGGGACAGTGGCGAGAATATTTCTAAGGCCTCTTTTATCTTCTCTGACCAAAGCCACCCCAAGCTATTTCTTGCCCATCCCTCAGTAAAGTCTTCTCCCAGGTCCAGGGAATGAATTGAATCCCATGAATATGGAATATTATTTGGCAAGGGGAAATTAATTTTGCAGATGAAATAAAGTTTGCTAAAACCAGCTGATTTTATGACTAGGACAATATGCCGTAATATCTGGGTGGCCCTATGTAATCGTAAGGTCCTTAAATGGAGAAAAGGAAGAAGGATCAGAACCAGTAGGATAGCATCAAAAAGACCCACTGGACATGTTCAGCTTAAAAGGTGGAGGAAGGAGCCATGAGCCCAGGATTCTAGGCAGCCTCTAGAATCTAGAAAATACAAAAACAGGATCTCCCCTAAAGCCTACAAAAGGAATATAATCCTGTTGATAGCAGGATTTTAACTCAGTAAGGTCCATTTTGGACTTCTTATCTCCTCTCTATGGCCATACCACCCTAAACATGCCTGATCTTGTCTGGACTTCTGATCTGTAAACTATAAGATACTTGACTTGTGTTTTAAGCTACTGACTGTGGTAATTTGTCCCAGAAGAAACAGGTAAACTAATGCACAGACCCTTGAAGTTATATAATGTTGGAGCTCTTGGGACAATGTTCACTATAGAGCCTATCCAGATGACCTGGAATAGTATAGCCAGAGAGGGAATATGACCTGGTGAGTCCAGGAAGAGGAAAATGAGCAGAGCTGGAACAGTGGTCCTGAGGACTAAGACAGAATGACAGGATGAAACCAACAGAAGAAAAAATTATAAAGTAAGGAGGTAGGAAGATGAACAGCAGTGTGGGACAGGATGCAGGGAACAAGGAGTATAATGTTCAAGACTTGGCACTGAGAACAGTGGGAGGGATGGGAGGCAGAAATGGTTGGCTATTTTAAGACAAGGGCAAGGATACACCTGCCATTTTATAGTTCTGGCAGCTTTCTCATAGGAAGGGACCTGACAATTCACCATGATGGGAACCATGGTTCCATGTATGATGTGTATCTGTAGCTCATACGTCGACCTCCATGGTGCCTGATACCAAATCATCTCTGAATATATGTTGATGAATCATGTGCCTGAAGACAATGACAGTGGTCAGTGTGATGATTCCACATGTGAGATGTGGAGTCTACCTGTGAAAGTACATCTCTCTTCATAGTATTCTTAATACATCACTTCCTGGGAGGAAATGAACACCAATCATACTCTATGATACAGAGCGTTCTCAAAGTTTTACATTAACCAACAGAGAGATGATAAGCTTTTCTTCCTTCCTTTATCCCTTCCTTCATTTCTGTTGAGAGCCACATTTTAAAAGACCTGAACACAGTAGAGAAGGCATATTCCACAGAAGGCGTGGGAGACAGGAAACATGGAAGGTGGTGAGGGCATATTTCAGTTTTCCAAGAACAACTTCACAGTCTTCTCCCCTGTGTTTCTTGTCTTCTTTTCTGACTTTACTTGATCTCTCCTGGCCCTCAAACAGAAAGCACTTATCAGTGTGCAGCGTACTTGGGGCAAAATGGTAGCATCAGGCCCCAGGAAATAGGCATAATTCTCACCATGTATGATTGGAGGAGAAAGACCACTTTCCAGTGCAGTGTTTTCAATTACTGCCAACAATACCTACTGCTGAATACCAGAGAAAGGTATTAGGAATCTTATTTTTAAACAGGATGGGCTAAGTAAATTAAAATAAGAATGTCAGGAACAACTTGGAAACACAGGTGGTGTACCTCATATGGGAATGCTATTTTATGACAGCTGCCTAAGGACATCCAGGCATATTACTAAAACCTGCACACTGCATTCATTTATACTGCAGAGAAAATATGGGGCTGGCAGTGAGCCCACAGGAGCTCTGAGCTCAAACTACTTTCCAATCGACTGGGTGTTCTTAGAGAAGTCTCTTCCCCTCTCTGAAATAAGGTCTTTTGGCTCTGTGGCATCCAGGCTTCACTCCTGCTATAAAATTCCATGTCTATTCTGCTCTAGCTAAAAGTCAGGGTCATGAAGGATGTCTTCATGACCAGGAAATTTTAGGACCAAAGCCTGTGTATTATGGTGACAAAATGTCCTTGGCCATCTGGTGGGATGGACGCAGAGCACAGAGAAGCAGAAAAGGGCTATGGAGTTGTATCATGAACAGCAGGCTCTGGGGATACTTACTAGCTCCCATGGCTACTGCTGATCTCTCTCACCAGATTCTGAGCCCTTCCCCACCACCTTCTTTTATTTACTGCATTTATTTATTTGGGAGAGAAGGAGAGAGAGAGAAAGGGAGCCGGGGGAGAACGAGAGGGAAAGAAACAAGCTGACTCCACACTGAGAGCCGAGCCCAACACCAGACTTGATCTCACCACCCTGAGATCATGACCTGAGCCAAAAATCAAGAGTTGGACGCTGGACCTAACTGAGCCACCCAGGTACCCCCCGCAACTCCCTTCTTAAAAAAAAAATAATTCAACCTCAGTTTAGGCATGAGAAGGAGTCAGGTAGTCATGCAGTCTTATAACTGCCAGAACCTTACAGGTAATTTACATCGAACCGCTGCTTCTTCCCAATATGCACCACACTCACTTATGCACGAGGACACCCACATCTCAAGAGAAGAATCTGGCCCATGACCCCATTCCCATTAAGTGGCAGAACTGGACTTGAATGCACTTAGCTCCCCCAGAAGGCTCCTGCTCTTTCTGTTCCTGCAAAAATTATTTTTTAAAGGTTTTATTTATTTGTTTGAGAGAGAGCACATGAGCAGGGAGGAGGGGCAGAGGGAGAAGGAGAAGCAGACTTCCTGCTGAGCAGGAAAGCCCTACATGGAGCTAGATTCTAGGACCTTCACTGAAATCATGACCTGAGCCGAAGGCAGATGCTTAATCGACTGGGCCATCCAGATGCCCCTCTGCAAAGACCATTCTTTACTGGAAACACTGTGTTTGGCTAGAATGCAGCTCAGGGAAATCCCATAAACCACTACTTTCCAAAGGATCATCTGTGATCCAGCAACATCGACATCAGCTAGAAACCTGTTACAAATGCAGAATCTCAGGCCCCTCCTCAGACCCACTCAATTAGAATCCAGCCTTGTGATAAGGCCCCCAGGTTAAAGTTTGAGAAGCACATAAATTGCCCTTAATTCAGGACAAACATCACAGTTCACCGGTCCTCTAGCTGAGCCATCCCACACTGGGAGTTATTATAGTTCAGAGTGGCCCAAGATGACCATCATGGTTACTTATAAATCAGCATTAGCAAGTGGATCTTTAGTTCTTTCTACAGAAAGCTATGACCTCTGTGGGAGAGGTCTTAAATGATTTTCCATCTCTACTTGGGAATCAACATTCATTTTGGTATCTAGGAAAAAAGGAGATATCTTTTTATTGTTATGATTAAAATATCAGGTGACTGTGACACTTTGGTCAACTTCTGCTTACTTGGCTTTGGCTTTGGTTACATGAAACGAGACCTCCTATTTACATAGCGTTTACATAAGGTTCATTGTTCACTCCATGGCAAAAAGAGGCAGCCCAGAGACAAAAAAAGAGCAAGAGCACAGGGCCGAGGCTCCCCACAGCTGTGTTTCAATACTACCTCAATTATTCAATAGCTGTGTTTCCCAAGGCAGAGCAGTTTACTCCCTGAACCTTACTTTCCTTGTCAGTAGAACTGTTATGCCAATAGTAACTAATGGACGAGAGGCATGAGAGATTATCTACGGGGAAGTTTCCAGTCCACGGCAAGCATTCCGTAGGATGCCGAGGTGTGTGATGAGGAAAGGTAGTAACTGGAGCGGGCAATGAATATTTCATGAGTATCCACAATGTGGGGAGATACTGAATACAACAGCAAATGAGACAGATATAGGATCTGCCCCCAACAGAACCACTGTCCATTGAGGAAGTAAGACAGAAAAGGATATAGCTCATAATGACTGAGTGCTTGCTCTGTGCAAGGCACTGTTCTGAGAACTTCAAATAGAGCAACTGATTTAACCAGCGCTGCTATGCAGTGAATACTGGGTGCTATTCTTAGCCCATTCTATAGATGAGGACACCGAGGCACACTGTGGTTAGGAAGCCTGGCCAACATATATACAGCTAGTAAATAGGCGATCCTAGGTTATAGACCCAGACAGGTCAGTTCTAAAGCCCATTTACTTAAGCTCTGTGTTAATCTGCTTCACCACAAATAGCAACTAAATATATATAAATACATGCTGAAAAAGCAAATGGCCAGAGAACTCGGGGAGTGTTCCCGGGAGATTTAACCTAGGCTGAAGAGTCAGAGACGGATCTCTCAGGAGATGATAAGGATGAGGAAAAGGAAGGGAGGGGAACCCAGGTAAAAGAGGGAAAAATCATCCAGCGGGGCAAAAATAGGGCAGATGACCTGGACTGAATTCAGAGACTGGTTACTTTAAGAGTAGATGACACAGGGCTTGATTCCCAAGGAAGATTGCAGCTCAGAACAAACAAGCAAACCCACAGATACTCTTGCAAATCAGTCTCTTGAGCACTACTCTGCCATATAGGCATTCCCAGTGCTCAGTCTTGGCCAACGTCTACAGCTAGGCATCTTAAGAGATGAAAAAGGAAGGAAAGGTGAACTGGCAAGGAGAAGGAGAAAGACTGAGGGCTTTGGCAGGGAGTCTGGCCATGGAGCTCCTGACTTCTTCCTGCTCCACCTTGAGAAGATGATTTGAAAGAACATTCTAAACTTCCATTTTCTCATCTGGAAAGTGGAAAATGTCCTTACTTATAGGAAATAAGGTTGATACATACTTCGGATCCCGTGGTGAACTGTTTGGGTAAGATGTGCATGTGTGGTGCCTGAGACGTGGTAGGTGTTCGAGAAATGTTTTCTCGATTCCCTTCTCACTGTTCCCTTCCCTTCGCACTGTTGGAACCTGGAAGCTGTGCAGGGAATTCAGACGTGATCCCTAGCAGCCGGGTTCCCTTGTACATCCTCTCTCTTGGAGGGTCTTTGGTTTTTCTGATGCTTTTACCAACACAGAGTAGCAAGTTCTGTTACAGAGCCCTCCTAAGACTGTGTTTTTTAAAATATTCATTTGTTTAAGATCCTGCAGAGAAAGCAAATCTCCAATTTTGAAGAAGACCTCCAAATGCCCCCTTGATATTCTCCCTTACAAATAAACTAACAAAAAATGAAATGCACAATCAAATTATAAGAGGGCAGCTAATACAATTAACAAGATTTTCTTTTTCCTAGCAATACACAGGAAAGGAATATGTATGACTGAGAGAGAAATTGGCGGTCAAAAAGGAAGAATTTAGGGTTACCTGGAACTTCAGAACTGGAAATCGACTTCAAGAGCATTAGTCAAGCCCCCCCCCCATTTCCCAGCGAACATGAGTGATTTTTAAAGCTGAAGTAAAGGTCACTTGGGATTATTGGCAGAATTAGGACTTGAACATCCTTGGAGCCCCTGGAGCAATCAAAGGCAGTATACCTAGTGCCAATAACACAACACAAATCATTCAAGTCTCAGTGTTTATGCAGAATGCTGTGGATAGGTGACAACTCAGGGAACTTACCCTTCTCTGGAGAGGGAAAATGGAATTAAAACTGCTATAAACCAGCAAAGCCTCAAGTCAACAAAGTTTAGAACATATTCTCTTCCCTCATGAGTGTAGTAATTCTCACGAACCCCTTTGTGGGAAGTCTGTATGGTTTGCTTAGATTTGCATGCGATTTCCATACTGGTCACTCAATTCCAAACTCACATCGATAGGCAATCACAGGCCTGTTCCTGTTCTGGTTCTTGGTCATTAAGCAAGAATGCTGCGTGCCTTGGCCTCTGCCAGGCAAATTCATCACCCAAGGAAAGCAAAGCCCCTTGCCATGTTTCCTCCTAATTCTGATGTCCTTCAGATGCCTTTCAGAAAGCCACAAAAGAGTCCCCAGTGTACTAATGCAGTGTGTGGTCTGAACAAATCAGCTATGAAAGATAATTGAAGACATTTAGAATTTGGGCTGGGCATTATATGCCACTAGGAAATTACTGTTAATTTTAGGTGTATGATAATAATTGTATTCTTATTATGTAAGATGATAGCCTAATTTCTTTTTTTGCAGTTGCATTCTGAAATATTTGGAAATAAAATGCCATGATGTCTGTAATTTGTTTTAAAATATAAACTTCTTTAAAACACTAATCAAATGTTAAGAAAAAAGGGATAAACTAAATGCAGCAAAATATCAGGAAGTGTTAAATCAAGGTATAATCATCCATTATAATGAAATCTTTACTTTTCTGTATGTAAACATTTGAATGCTAAAATTAAAAAAAAAAAACTAAATAAAGTTATTCCCTTAGAATTAGAAAAAGAGCTATGGAAATTGACCTCTGGTTATACTGTTTGACTCCCCACTCCCAACTATCAAACACATAGATAAATGCTATGAGGAAGAAGGCAAGAACTTCTTTCTTTTATGTAAAAAGCACACAGAGGTAACTCATACATGATATTTTCTCATTGCAAAAACATCCGACCGTCAAGAAATATAAGGACGAACAAGTGAAAGCCCCTCTCTGTGGATTGCCTTCTCCCTGTCATCGCCCCATCATCAGCAGTTTAGTGGAAGTAAGTAGGAAAATGGACTTGTGTTCTTGGGGCAAACTCAATGGCAAAATCATCTAGGACAAAAATGACAAAAGTGCAGCCATGGACAGGGGAGAGGACAGGTGCAGAACAAGAGGAAATGCTTTCTGATTCGTTAGAATAGAGGCGCAGGTACATGAATTTTGGAAATGGAGGTGCAGGTACATTATTTTTGGAAAGACACCCAGGTGCTCATTGTGCTTTCTCCCCAGTAGGAACACGTGGCATCCCTAAAACTGAGTTCAGGTCATGTCATCCAGGACAGCCTGAGGTTTGCAAACTCTTCCTTACATCAAAATGCCCAGGTTGGTAAGGTATGTCTTTCACCAACAGTGAGCATTCTCTACACTGCTTTCTCAACACAGTGGAGTCCTGCCTGGAAGAAATGTGTGACCTTCGGCTTTGGATCCAATGAGGATCCAAGGCTCCAGAGTGACATGAAAGTCATGACAACGTGAGCTCCATGGGGTCATGCTTGCCTCCCTTACATTGCATATCCTTGGTTAAATGAAGCAGGAACTTAGGGTAAATGTATAGTGTTACCTGTTTTTACTATTGAAAGATCTGCAATTTCTCTATGGTCCTTTTTCTGTGTGTTTACATATAGGTTTAATAATAGTAATAGTAATCACATATAAGCCCTTGGAGTATTCAATATTCTAAGCACTTTGTACATATTAAATTATTTACTCCTCAAAATATTCCTCTAAGGTATAAACTAGTTTTTTTATTTCTTTTCAGTGTTCCAAGATTCATTGTTTATGCACGACACCCAGTGCCCCATGCAATACATGCCCTCCTTAATACCTACCACCAGGCTTACCCAACCCCCCACCCCTCTCCCCTCCAAAGCCCTCAGTTTGTTTCTCAGAGTCCACAGTCTCTCATGGTTCATCTCCCCCTCCGACTTCCCCCAACTACCTTCTCCTTTCCTTCACCCAAGTCCTCTGTGTTTTTTCTTATGCTCCACAAGTAAGTGAAACCATATGATAATTGACTCTCTCTGCTTGACTTATTTCACTTAGCATAATCTCTTCCAGTACCATCCCTATTAATACAAAAGTTGGGTATTCATGCTTTCTGATGGAGAAATAATATATATGGACCATATCTTCTTTAACCATTCATCTGTTGAAGAGCATCTTGGTTCTTTCCACAGTTTGGCAACTGTCGCCATTGCTCCTATGAACATTAGGGTACAGATGGCCCTTCTTTTCACTACATCTGTATCGTTGTGGTAAATACCCAGTAGTGCAATTGCAGGGTCATAAGGAAGCTCTGTTTTTAATTTCTTGAGGAATCTCCACACTGGTTTGCACCAACTTGCATTCCCACCAACAGTGTAAGAGAGTTCCCCTTTCTCCACATCCTCTCCAACACTTTTTGTTTCTTGTCTTGTTAATTTTGGCCATTCTAAGTGGTGTAAGTTGTATCTCAGTGTGGTTTTGATTTGAATCTCCCTGATGGTTAATGATAATGAATATTTTTTCATGCGTCTGTTAGCCATTTGTAAGATATATACTATCTTTACCCCCACTTTACAAATGGAAAAGCTGATGCAAAGGTGGTTAAATAACTCACCCAAACTCACCCAGTTAGAAAGCAGTAGCAGTGGGATTTCAACCCATGTCTTCTGACTTCAGGACAGGCACTCTTGACCATCATAGTATTCATTATCTCTGTGAATCACAAACCGTTTTTGCTTTTACCTTTGTTTTTCACGAAAGAAATCACACCAGATGTGATTTATTTCATTTTCACTTCCAGCTATGCCTTGGACTTCTTGATATGTCAGTCCATAAAGATATGCCTCATTTTTTTAAACACTATCTTTCATTGATAGCACATGGATGTATAGAACCACTTTCTAACTGTTGTACATTTACATTATTTCTAGTATTTTTTGTCATAAATAATTCTGCAATGAACTATCTTGGACTTATATTTTGAGGCACACATGTATTTCCATAGACTGGATTCTAGAAGGAAAACTGCAGGGTCAAATGATAATGCACATTTAAAATTTTGATAAACATTGTAATAAGATTTCTACTTTTCAACTTATAATAGTGACCAGAAACCAAAAATTCATGACTTAGGAGGGAGGGTAAAGAAATGATACCAACATCAGGCATGCAGTTTATCAGTACAGTTGCTTTTTGTTTTTGTTTTTGTTTTTCCATCCTACATACCACGGCATAAAAACTGATCCCCCAAAATAATTAGGTCATAGACAGACCTTATATCTAGGTGACTTTAACCTACTTTGCCAAAGGCTAAAAGGCCATACTAGAGAATATGATAGCACTTTACAGTCATAATAATAAATCCACAGTACCAGTAATCATAATGGGCACCATTCACTGAGCACGTACCAAGTGCTCGAAACCCCCGTAGGACATCCATTGCCTCATGTAATCCTTCTAACAATCTACAATCCCATGAGTGCCCAGAGTCAACTGCAGATGCCTAGATCAGCCCTTTTCTCCCTTCTGATCACAGCTCAATCAGAAGGGATTGATTCCTTCTTCCTTCCTTCTACAGGGAAGCCCTCATTGACCTGACCAGCAAATTCCCTTAGAATATTCTCTTGTAGCCAAGCACCTCTTCATTATAATGCTTTACAGAGTGGTAATTTTATATTGAATAGTGTGATACATGGATTAACCTCTATTTCCCTTTCTAAACTCCACAAGGGCAGGGATGGTGAAAAAAGAATGAGGTAGGAGCAAAGGGAGCACTGCATGAGTCATAGAGCACGAAGGTGGCGAGAGAAGCATTATTCTAAGCAAGTAAGCTGGAAGCTTCCCGGAGGAAAGGACTTTTGGGCCACCTCTTGAGCTAAATACTGATGGTCAATATCATATAGGCAGATCCAGAACATGTGATCAAGGGGATAGGGGCAAAAAAATACAGAGCAAGTGTATGAAACAAGTAAAGAAACAACATGGCTAGAACTTCCTGCCTTGTTTGTCTGCGTCCTCTAGTTGGGAGAGGTCACATTAATTTGACCTATACCTTACTTATTAAGCTGTCATGTGTCATCCTCTCTTAGCAACATAAGTTTTTAAGAGAGAATGAAAAGCCACGAAATGCAGAAATTTCTAGTACTGCAACATCAGGATGGGAGAAAACTTCTAGGCCAGCAATTTTTATGGGCCCTGTAGACCATGCTGGGTGGATACCCACATCTTCCATCTATTAGCATGCACTGCTCTTGCTGACCCTGGATCCAAGAAAATGCCCTCTGATATTAGAGCAGCAACAATGGGAAGTGCATGACACCACACACAGTGGTTTCAAGAGACTATAAAATTTCGGTATGATTCATACCCTTATAGTCCCTGAAACTTGATAAAAGTAAGATTTTCACTAATAGCCATGTGCAGCAATCCCCACGTATCTAAAGTGGCAAAGGAATCTTCTGCCCCAATCCTTAACCCCCAATCCCCTCAGAATGCCCAAGCTTATTTGGGTTTCAGGAATTTGACTATTACAGTCTGGTCGGAGACACTGAACAAACTGTTGGAAATGCTTCACATTGTACTGAAACAATAGACTGGCTCTCTTCTGGGGGGCATTGGTGCAGTTTCCAGAAATTGGATGAATCATTAGTCTCAACCAGGTAATTGTCATTTCCACTTGGCTGGACTCTAGGTGACATTTCCTAAAAGCTTCAGAAGAAGTGCATGTTATTAATAGGAACCTTTGAGAAATATTTCCTGGAAGAAATGCGCTGGTGGACCAAGGTCTTCTTGTCTTACCCATCTCTATAACAAACAAAGGGCTTCTTCTGGGTCTTTCTTCTCTGAGATCCGTGAGTATAATTAAATGAGGAGGATGAAGAAGGCCACATTTTTTTAGAGAAGGAAAAGAAAGCAATAGCCATATGTATTAGTTAGGAAAATTTGGGTTTGCAAATAAGAGAATATTGGTCTCTTATAAATATATATTTTATAATATAAAAACTTCTCTTTCTCTACAGCTTGACTTAAGTCTTCTGAATGGTCTCCAGAAAGCTATTTCTGAAGATGTTAACCCACAGAGATGATAGCTACCATTGACTGAATGTTTACTAGAAGCCAGCCATTAATACCATAGATAATTCTCACAACGACCTTAACAAATAGTTAACATACCACATAATAGAGTAACTATCTTAGTTACTTTTTTAAAAGGATTTTATTTATTTATTTGAGAGAAAGCATGAGAGAGAGAGCATGAGCAGAGGGAGGGGCAGAGAGAGAGGGAGATGCAGAAGAAGACCCCCCACTAGGCAGGGAGCCTGATGCAGGACTGGATCCCAGGAGCCTGGGATCATGACCTGGGCTGAAGGCAGACGCTTCACTGACTGAGCCAACCAGGCACCCTAGAGTAACTTCATTAGAGTCACTGATTTGAGCTCAAGACTATCTAGAGCCCAAGAGTTTCTCTCTTTCCCCTGTAACATATGTGCCTTCTTTTTCCCCTTCTATCGAATTCTTCCAGCACTTATAGTGTTGCCAAAGCCAGTGCCCTCTCCTGTAGTATACTATGAATTATTGATCTGTGTAAATTATACAAAAAGAGTTCCACTTTCTACTGGCTAATGGTCCTGGTTTATGAGGACTTGCCTTTGGTACCCCTGCCTGATGAGGATGTTTGCTAAAACCCTGCTACAGCTCACCAGCCTGGATGTTTAGATGCTCTGGAGTGGGTCCTAGGTAGGGCCTGACAAGTGTATTTTTGAAAATGTCCTTAATTTTTCCTGTGCAGCTCAGATTGCTGGTCTAAGAAGACACTGGGACTCTGCACATTTACCCAGCACTTTGGGTGATTCTAATGATCAGGCTAGTCTGTGTGAGACTGACCACATATATAAACTTTTTGAGAGAAAGGTAGGGTCATGGTGGAAAATTTATCCTAGGCTTGAGTGGGCTGGTGGGGTATTAAGAGTTTTTGTAAAATATGAGTTGACATCTGTAGAACCTCTACTACAATGCAAGTCATTATAATAACTTTAAATAGCTGGTTGGTTTTCTTCCTTATACTACTTTTTGAGCTAGATATTTATATTACCCCATTTTTAGAGATAAGAAAAATTGCCCCAGGTCACATAGTTAGTAAATAGTGGAACTGGAGGACCCATCCAGGAAGCCTGACTCTTGGTCTATGGTTTTAGCTCTATACAGCACTTCCTGTTCTGTGTCACACTGGAGCCTCTCAGTGGCACTCTGTGTAAGTACTACCCTCTCTACTGAGCCAGAAAAGAGGATGGGAAGTTAAAGTCCAGAATTAGTCTGGACCTCTGTCCTAGAGCAAGGGAACCTAGTATGGAAGGAGAAACAAAGACAGGCATTAGATGTGAGAGGACTAAAGATGCTATCAAGTCAAGCTGAAGAATCCTGCTACCATGTGTAAGACCTCACTCCAAGTGCAAGGACCCATCTTCTCATAGGCACAGACAATAGGTATTTCTAGGCTGTATGACACAAGGATTCACCTTAGACCTCAGAGTCTAACAGAGTTTATGTGTCCGCTCCAATATTTACAAGTCCTACAAGAAAATGCCTTCAACTTTCTGAGCCTCAGTAGCCTGAATTGAAAAGAGAATAAACTAAAACCTCCTGCTTCACATGGTTCTGATAATAAAAGATGATAATAAACACGTTACCCTGTAAATAACTGTAAATACCTTTCTGGTCCTGTTTCCAAAGTAACCACCCATTAGTTCAGCCATCAGAGGGTTAAGAAAGCCAGCTTGAGTGCAATCACAGGGTTGAGATATTTTATTTCCGAACAAAGGTTCTATAATTTCAGCTTGGCTATGCCTATACCCAGCTCCTCACCCAATCCTCATGGCCGCCTGTGGGACTTGTAAGCAGATCCAGAGCCTCACGGTAATGCTCTTTGAAAAAGCATTGTGCTTTAATAAGTCACTTTTCTCTCCCCGGGCGAAGTTCACATGAATTACATTGTGAGGCACTTTATGCAAAACGTCTGACCTTCACTGGCTCTGATTTGCATTGTCATCTTTCCTTTATTCTTCTAAAGTGCCTTCATTTTGCATAATGTTATAATGTTATTCAGGCTTTGCAGTTAGCACTATTTCATTTCTCCAATTATAGCCATTTTAGCCAAAGCTATAGATAACCTTCAGAAACCCATGCCTGTGTGATATTTCATTCACAAGGAGGAAGTTAAGAAATTGGACTTAAAAAAAAGAAAAGAAAAGAAAAGAAAAATACTAGAAAGCTCATTTGGGGTGGAAATTTAAAACTCCAAGACTAGATTTTCTTTCCCCTTTTGGGGATTAAAGCAGAGTGTTGTCTGTGTACCATGAAAATCTCTGTATTACCAGTTAGTTTTATGGGCAAAGCTTACTATTTAAGAAGGGACATTCACTTAAGTGGAACAACCAAGTGTCATTGATGGTAATTTGAAGAGTCTCCCAACCTAACATCTCTCTTCCATCTGTCCCACTAAGTCCCACCCCCATGGTGAAAACTGGCCCATCCCAAGACCAAGGACTAGAATCAGTTAATAGACCAATGTCTATAGGAGACAGGACATAATGCATTGTTATCTGCCACTTGTTTGTCTAAATTAGATTCTGATCATTTCTTCTAATTTAAAGTTGGTTGAAGAAAGGTTAAGAACAGATTCTGAGAGATAGGGATGGAACAGGAGTGAAATGAACCCGAACCAAATGTCAACCTTTTCACACCTTTGCTAGGACCTCGATTACAATTTGGATATACTAAATAGTAGAAGGAAATATTCATTTTTTATAACATTTGTCAAATACCTACTATTCACCAGACATCAAGTTACATAGCAAATAATATGCAATGTACTCACTTTTAACGGGACTTACCATCCTACTCACAAGATTGTAGAGACGTAGGCAAATAAGAGAGGAATTACGGACCACCAGAGAGACTGAAGTTCTATAATGGAAATAAACTTCAATGAACAAAGATTGTGTGTCTCTCTTATTTCTAAACTGTTACTTGACTCTTCTTCACATGAACCCCAATTTGCCAAATATTTTTATTTTTTTTTCCATTTTGCCAAATATCTTTAAATGCGGTCCATGCAAATTAGAAAATGAATCTAATCAGTTGTTAAATTATTCAGTTGTATTTAAGGCCATCTCCTTGAAATAATCATCCTTTTCCCTGGTCTCCACCTCCACCCCTGCTCATTCCTGGTTATATGGGAGAATGACTGACATGACCCCATGGAACTGTGTGGAAGGTAATGCCCAGTTTGATATTTGAGTGTGTGGTGGGCAGTGTTTTATCAGGTTTCCTTGGTTTTGCTTCATTCTTGGGTATGAGGGATGTTGACAATAACTAATATCCATGAATAATTCAGTGAAAGCTTCTGTAGAGTTTTCTCAGCTCAGTTGAGTCAGATGCCTTCATTCCTTGTGCCCCATTACAGTGTCTGTTCCCAATGACACTACAGAATCTTGAGTCTAAAACACTCCCTCCCTCCAGCCCTAGCCCAGGACCCCATCCCTTGGCTTCTGTTCAAGGGTATCCTCTGTTGGCCTCATTACAGACCCAATGCCTCTAAAATTAGTATTCTTTCTGCTATCCTGGAACCCAGTGAATCTCAGGCAATTGATAAAACCCTGTTTATGCCAGATATCTCTCTCTCTCTCTCTCTTTTTAAATAAGATTTATTTATTTATTTGAGAGAGAGAGATAAAGGGAGAGGGAGCACAAGTGCAGGGAGGGACAGAGGGAGAGAATCCTCAAGAAGTCTCCTCACTCAGCATGGAGCTCAATGTGGGTTGTGGGTTCAATCTCACAACCCATGAGATCACGACCTGAGCTGAAATCAAGAGTCAGATGCTTAACCAACTGAGCCATCCAGGTGCCCCCAGACTATTCTTTCAAACCACATCCAAGTTATTGGCTTGTGGTGGCTCTGCATTTTGGTGACCTCTTTGAGTCCTCATCAGAGGCATGGACCAGGGCCTTCTGCCCTACATAGTCCCTGAGATCTACCCAGCACATCTCCTTCCACCTCCAGAGTAGAAGGCAGAGTTTTATACCTGGCTGTCTTCCTCTCTCATCTCTGACTTCCTTTCAGTCCTCTGGGCTCAAAGAGAGGGAATACTTCCCTACATAGGATCCTCTTCCTTTCTAAGAGAACCCAACTCTTCCTGCCCATTCCCTGTGCTATACTAGCAAACACGATGTGGGGAGGTAGAGTTACTAGAGTAAAATCAATTAAGACATATCTAAAAGTAACATTATTTTTACCCTTGAATATCCAGATTCTCTCAATCATCAACTAGCAGCAATTTCTCTTCCCATTATACAGATAAGAAAAGACAAAATGAAGGAAGGTAGGCATAAAACTGAGTGCATATCAATCCAAGTTTAATTCTGGCCTCAAACATTATTAGTGAGACCTCTGGGTGATGGATCTGCTATCATCTCCTTCAATCCAGTCTGTATCACTATCAGAGATGACATGTTGCTTATCCATGTGCTTCTCTCTGTGTCTCTCAAAAGACTCAGAACTTGATGGAGGAAAAAGCAGTACTTTGCATCCATTTCATGATGGTTTTCAATATGGTCATTGCCACTTTTTTTTTTTCCTGTCTTTTCCCCATAGCCTATGAATTTGTATAAGACATAGACCATGTTCTTTTTCATTTTTGTACTTCCAGGGTATAGCACATTATCTATCCTAATAAATATCTTCAATGAGTGGAGGTATGAATGAAAATTTTATACCACACTTATGGGCTCATAATGAATAACAGAATTGTATGAGTAACTGTAAGAATGGCATATACTTGCACGCTCTCGGTAACGAACTCTGATTCTTTGTCACATGATGCTCACCGACTTGAACAATCTGCACCTCACAATTCTGCTATAGGCCTGAAGGTGAAGAACCCTTGAAGCAATTCCTCATTGCTTTGATTTTCCAATGCTTAAATTTGGCTGGGGTGCAGAGCTCTTCAACCCTATCAGCAAGCAAGCACTGAATCACCTATAAAGCACAGCATCAAAGCTGGGTGATTCCATCCCCCTCACCCATGGTTTCTCTTTCTGCTTTTCTGCTCTCCCTTTAGAAATCAATCTGTCTCTTGCTTTACATTAAACCATAATAGTACCTCATGCAGCCTTCCTTATCACTAACAAGCTGACACAGGCATTCAGGAAGCCCAAGATGTCTACAGATAAAGAAAACCACTTTTTTTTTTTTCCTGGCTGAATATTTTTTTCCTCCAAACTCTTGTCTTCTTTCCCAGAAATTCAGCTGTGCTATTTTTAGCCTGAATTAGGTGTGTCTCTTTCCAGGAGACTTCTTTTCTGTAAGCAGTGATAAATACTTCAGAATATATCCTCAATTCTAACATATTAACAATCACATTATTTATTAATTAGCCATCCCTATGGATTGGGTTGGTATTTTGACAAAGGAAACATGTGCTAATTTGCATGACTTTCATTCTGGGGCTTCTAGAACACCTCCATTTGTATAGGGAAGAAAAAAATCTGATGACCCCAGAAGGTTTCATGAACTAATCATCTGCTAGTACTGAATGGACATTCTACATTCTCTACCAGTTACTTATTGCTGTGTAACAAGCAAGTCCATAATTTAGTAGCTTTAAAGGATAGCCATGTATTACTTCTTATGAACTTAGAGGTTATCTGGGAAGTTTTGCTAATCTGGGCTGACCTTGATGGTCTTATTCATGCATTTGTAGTCAGCTGAGAGGTAGGTAGGCAACTTTGCTCATCTTGACTGAGCTTCTGTGTCATGCTTGGGGGTGGGCTGGTCCAAAGTGAATTTAGTTGTGGCAACTTAGTCCTGCCTGATGTTTCATCCTCCAGCAGGCTGATCTAGGCTCAGCTCCATGGAATTGGTAGGATTCTATATTCAAGCAAACTCAATCATGCAAGAAGAGAGGAGACACTCAAGGACTTTCCAAGCCTCTACCTGTGGCAGTTTAATGGTATACTAATAACCAAAGTGGAGGTCACTCTTATTCCAAAGTCAGAGGAGAAGGATTTCAAGTTACAGGATAAAGAATATCAGTAAGGAGATGTCATTAAGTAGGGCCCATCATCTGCAACCAACATTACTTTCCAAACTCTCCTTCTGCCATGTGTACTGAGTAAGAGTATGGCTTTAATGCCCTACCCAATTTAATCCCTGCTGGGGATAAGATCATCATCATCATCATCATCATCAATAATAATAATAACAACAATTAGTCTTCATGGAGCACCAACTGCCATGCATACACTATAAATAAATGTTCTTATTTAATCCACACAGACATCCTATAAAATAGATATTATTATTATTTCAAGTCAGGTGTTCTAACTTCAATCCCTACCGGCTTAAGTATGAGTCCAGCTTTTCTGTAAAAGCAGGTTTGAAATTCTCTCTCTTATAGGAACTCCTATCATGATAATGGTATTTTATTTTACTTTGTTCTTGTCTCCCAATAAAAATTCTTTGATGAGGGGTTTATACATAAGTCTCTCCTTACAGTAGAAATCATCTGAATGGCCAAAGGGTGTGTGAATACACAAGCATATGTGAAATTGAGAGGTGCAATGAAAAATATAACTCTAGGATCATTTCTCAAAAATGGCTCACAAAACATTTTGTGTCAAATTCTCAGGTCTCTGGAATCTCTCTCGACACTTCCAAATTATCACTAGGCAACAACAAAAATTGGAAGGAAAAAGAATCTGCTTCTAGGAGCATCCCTTTGCTCTGGATCCAGCCCTTCTGGACCTGCTTTCACAAAGATGCTGGATCAAAGAAGGTAATGACATATCCATGCAAACATGAAGCAAACCTACTCACTGAATGGTGGATGAGAATGAAAAAGATAAGCAAGGAAGAGATGCCTAGCACTTAATAAAAAATAAAAGTCAACATCATGTCTTATCAAACCTAACCTAGGATACACTTTGATATGACAGACTCTTCAGTACATTATATGAAGTGAAAAAAAAAAGTTTTTTTATATAAAAAAATTTTAAAAAATCACATCACCTAACAAAAATTTCATTCATCTATTGAATTACCTTCCAAAATGACCAGGACTGTTCAGCAAGATAGTCTAGGTTGCTGTGATTTCATCATGAGTACAAGCAACACTATGAGGAGGAGAGGGATGTTATAGAATATATCATTGCACTTACTGGAGGTTGTTTTGCATGTTCAGGTTTAATTGGCATTATGCATCTCATGGCCCCCGGGAGTGCCCCAAGTAACAATGTAACCAAAAATCAATAAAGTCTTTCTGTAAAAAGTCAGATGGAAAATACGTGAGGTTTTTTAGTCCATTTGGTCTCTGTTGCAACTCTGCCATTCTGAACAAAAGCAGCCAGAGATGATATGTAAACAAATGTCCATAGCTGTTTTCCTATAAAACTTTATTTACAAAACCAGATGGTGGGCCAGAGTTGGTCTGTGGGATTTAACTTTTTGACAACTGACATAAACAGTCAAGAAGTCTCTGAAGATTTGGAGAGTATTTCTCTGGAGAGTAAGTTTGGCTTCTGAACAGAAGAAGCCAGGCAAATTTAACTAAGACTTAACTTCCCCCTCCTTGTGATGCTCTGCAGTGGGAGTCTGGACAAGCTTGGTTAAGAGTTATGTAATTTACCAGTGGACTTGATAGCCAGGAAAGGGACTCCCCTGGGAAAAGCGGGTCTCCTAGAGAGAATAAGACTAAGGCCACAGAGGAGCCTTGTTTCCCTCTGAGACAAAGTCAATGCTTTTCTCCACACAGACTTATCTTAAAGTGCTTGAAGATATAAATACAGAACCAAAGGACTCAAGTCAAATACTGAAAAGCACTAGATGCAAATAGACCTGAGGTCCATTCCCAGACTTGCCACTAACTGCTTGGGTGATTTGTTTGATGACCGGGACCAAGTTTTCTCCATCTGTGGAAAGAGATTCCAATCTTTCTCAGAGTATCATCTGTGTACCCATCTGTATCAGAATCACTTAGTTTATTTATTTTAACTTCCAGACCCTTCTCTAACCATTAGACCTACCGAATCATAAACCCTGAGGGTTGAAGCTCGGTAATACATATGAACAGCATGAGCTCCAAAGGATCTTAAAACCCAGTAAAGTCTGAGAACCACTGGATAAGAAAGATACTCTCCAGGATGCCTTCCAGCCCTGGTGTTCTGTGCCTCTTTGAAATGTGGCATGAAGGTCTATCATCTTCTGTGGTGCTGACAACTCAGGGAGAAGCCTGTTAACCGTGACACATGTGGCATTCATTAGAACTGTGTGGAATTTCAGAAAGAATAACCAGCCTCACCTATACCTCTGTTTGGAGAAATGGTCTCTTGGCCTGGGTGAAATGTGTTATTTAACAATCCAGAGGGGAGAAAAATACCTCCACACCCTTTTCCTCAGGCCAAAATGCAAATTTGGAACTCACTCTGCATGCCTTTCCAGGGAGGTGGCACAGCTGATGAAGGACCTCATGCTTGTAGCAACAGGCCCTAGAAGCTGAATCATATCCTTGAAAATGACAGAGCTCCCTTCTGCTCAGTAGAGCAGTTTTGGGAGAGGGGAAATGTGTGTGTGTGTGTGTGTGTGTGTGTGTGTGTGTGTGTATTGTAGTTTGTGTATAAGGTATACATGGGGTTCACATATGAGTGTGGTATTTGTGTATATGGTATATGTACGTTGTATATATTTGTGAGCCTGTATGGTGTATATAGTGTGTGTGGGTGTCTGTGTGGGTGTGTGTGTTGGGAGAGGGCACGGAGATAGTTAATCAAGAAAGCTAGAGTCCACAGACTCAACAGCTCCTACTATGGGCCAGCCCCAAGCTAAGAGCTTGGAATGAGGACTCAGCACAAGCCCCTGCCCTGAAAACCCCCATTCCAGTGAGGAGTCTTCCCTGAGGGTTACGGGCAAGGCATGTTCCCTGTATCAGCCACGCAACAATCCCTCTGAGAAAAAGACTGTGGTTACAGCGGGAAGGCTGAGGTGAAGACAGGTTATCTACAGAACACCATAACACAACTCAAGAACTTGAACCCAGGCAGGTCAGATCACAAAGCCTATCTTATAAACCACTGTCATCATAGCAGCTAAATTTTATTGAGGGTTTTGAAGGCATCATGATGTCGGGATGTTTTCCAACAAACCTGTGAGGTAGATTCCACTATTCTCACTGTGCCAGTGAGGGAACTACCCAGGGCCACAGAGTCAGTAAGTGGCAAACCTGGGATTTGGACCCAGGCAGGTGTGTTCCAGGACGCACACTCCAAGTGTTTTGTCACTTAAAGACAGACAAGCCTGGAAATAAGTGACAATGCAGATGTATGCACAGAGGTCAGAGAAGGGAAAGGGTAATGTTCTGGGGGAGGCCAGAGAAAGCTTCCTCAAGAAAAATGCTGTCTGCTCTCTTGCATTTGCAAACCTGACTCTTGGAGGCAGAGAGAGTCTGATGGTTGTAATTTCATACCTGCTTGATTTGTCCTTGCTTGGACGGGGAGCAGGGAGTCGTGTTCTATTTCTCTTTCCCTTTCTTTGAACATAAAGTCCCTAGATGAAATGTGAAATCCCTCTTTTGGCCATGTCAACAGCCTCTTATGGTCCCCCTCCCCCAAGAGCTAAAGAGCTGTCAAGGGCAAGGCAAGTCTGTAAATGGGCAGAGGAGAGAGGGGAGGAAGTGCCCATCCACACAGAAAAGTATTGCCTAGAGAGCAAGCCCTGGGACATTGGAGAAAAAGTCTTGTTTTAGATTTTATTCCCAGATCTGCCACAGTCTCTAGTCTGCTTTCCAAAATTACTGGAAATTATTTAACAATAAACTCATGGTTACTATGTGTTTCTGAAAGATAAGTCTAATTAGCTATATTCCAAAAAGACAATCTTAACCCTCAGAGACTGGGGTTTAGCTAAAGAGGGCATTAGTGACTGGAGCCAGAGGCTAAAGTTTGTTGAAACTACAGTGTGCTTGTTATTTTTTAAATATTGAAAATAAAACAATAAAACAAGAGAAAGATCAAACCTAAATAAAAACGTACAGAAAGTGCACTAGAAGTCAACTCAGTACAAGTGTGTGTGTGTGTATGTGTGTGTTCACATGTCACTCTGGTCACCTTGCATTTGCATACTTCCAGAAATGGAAGGTCACTACTTGCTCAGGCAAGTCATTCCTTTTGTTTCGTAACTCAAATAGTTTGGGTGGCACCTTACTATTATTCACCACTTGCCCTGTGTCTGACTTCTGAAGCTACTCAGAGTTGATTTTAAATACTTTTTACTGACTTCAAAACCTTTTTGGAAGAAAGACATGAAAAGCAAATGTATATAAGTAAAATAAAGGGACAATTCTTCTCCACATCAAAAGCCCATTGATTATTTGACGATGACTAAAAAATTCCTTTAATGTGTCTCTTCTCCTTCCAGTCTGAATATCCCTTCTGCCTGGCTCCAATCCCCACATCTAGTGTCACCTGAACCCTCCCCAGACACACGCAGACACCAATCAGTAGGTTCCGCTCTTCTTTAAAACTCTTTTGCAGCTCGGGTCATCACGGGTCTTGCTGCTGTTTCCTGAGTGTGTCCCCATCTTAAAACCACCCTTTCTGGACCAAAGTCTTGGCCCCAGGTCCATATTCAACAATTTTGTCAGACCCCATCACATCAGAAATTTTAAAATCTCAGTCTTCATTTCAAGCAATTGATTAAATGATTATGAGGGAGGCCAAGAACAGACTTAGGGGCTAGGTACGATGACCCCGTTCTTCAACAACTGTGTGGCTACTGAAACTTACTATCGTCCAGCCTTCATTCCTCAAGCTCTTCTTCTAAAATATCATGAAGGAAACTTCCCAGTCTCTTGCTGAAACTGACACACAGCATCACAATTGGACCCAGTGCTTTGCTAGTCTAGCAACCCCATCAGAAAGGGTGGATGCACATTTATCATCACCTTTCTTATTCTCAGATAATCCATACCAGTTCCTGGTGATCACTGCTTCCTTTTCTAAATGCTCTTTCTCAAATGTAGAGTTTTCTTGGGGTTAGATACAAAACTCAGATGTAAATTCTAATATCCACCTTCCCTTCGTACTTAACACTGAGTGATTTGTCCATCCTCAGTCCTCTGGAATTGTCCTCTGCGGTTTCTCAGAAATTAGAGTTACCATTGTATTCCTAAGGTCTTAGTGGAAAAAGTGTGAGACTGAGATGTGAGTTCAGATCCTGTCTCTACTGGGGCCCCTGGGTGGCTCAGTTGGTTAAGCGTCCGACAGTTGGTATCCAGTCAGATCAGGTCTCATGGGTTGAGAGTTTAAGCCCCACACTAGGCTCTGCACTCATGGCTTATTTTCCTTACACCGTAGGTTCCTTGTCTGGAAGATGGATATACTGTGTTTTCCATAGTTGATATGAGAAAGGATGTCAAAAGCACGACTACCACCGTCACTGATATGTCCTTGGTAAATGGCTGTCCCTGCCCTATGGGGATCTATTGACTTTGTTTCTGCACCCTGACCTCTGTCCTTCCCTAGCATTTCCTCCTCCTGTATTTCCCTTTCCATGTTCCGTGCTTTTCAGCTGGAATATTCTCCCTCTCGACAAAGAAAACCTGTTTTATAAGATGTAGACAGCTCTGTTTCCTCACCGTCATCTGTTAGCATCATGTTTTCTGCCTTGGGCCCTGAGCCTTTTCCTTCCCTCCTCTCCTTATTGTAAAGATTGCTTCTAAATAGCCCTACTGCAGCTCCCAGTACCTTTAATGCTGAGTATTCTTCCCGAGTATTTACGTTCACTCAATGTTGAAAATCCACAGTGAACAGACTGACAGAGTCCCTGTCCTGATGCTTCTTACAGTGAGGATCGGTTTCCTGCAGCTGAAGTGGGATTTACCTCTTGCCCCAGGTCCTGGGGTGAATATAGCACATGATAGCACCAGGATTCTAATCAAAGTGACCTTTCTGCCATGTGATGTTGGCACAAATGAACTTTTTTGAGAGATGTGAATACCACCAAGGAAGCGTTATGAAGTATGCTGTAAGGAGGCCCCACGGTCCGCCTGTTATCACCTGCTCTACTCAGCAGAATATCAACTAATCCTTCCTATATGGATACAGGATAGGGTCATTATGGTGTAAGTAACTGATAACAACTAAGGTATACACCACATCCAGTAGGAATGGAGTGGTGGCTTTATTCATATCGACACACTCCAAGAGGGGTGTGATGTAAGTGGCTGTCCTATCCCCATCATTCATCAGTCAACCCCAATTTAATCTTTCCATAGCTCTCAAACATTAAGCACTAAATGCAGCCAACAGAGGATCCTTTCACTGCATGATTACACATCCTTGTGCCTGACAACCCATACCCTTCTTTATTCATTCTCCCCATAGTGAGGTATAAAGAGGTCTTGGGTAGCAGGGGTGGACCTGGGCTATCATCTCACTCTTGTCCCCAGCCCTCAGGGTATGACCATGGAAACTCATTGTACCTCTCTGGGCCTCCATTCCTCAACTGTAAAATCAAAGACCTGGACTTGAAAATTATTGAAAGAATATCCTGCCTACAGTTCTAAGTGGTATGTTCCCTGGTTCCAGAGACACTTGGTTGTGCACAGGTATCAGCAACCAGCACCCTGCTCCAAATGCCATCAGCTCTGTAGAAACAAGAACACAGCTCTTCACGGGAGCCCCCACAGTGTGACTTGAATACTCACATTCTTTCTCGAGCTCTCGTTCACGTACTTAAACAGTCTTTGTGGGGAAAACGGAATTGGAACTGTGGCAGCATTCTCATTGCCTGGCTTTGTCACTTACACACTTGTGGCCTTGAAGAAACCATACCACCTCTTTGAGCCTCTGTCATGTTCTCTGTTATCTGGCAAAATGGTATATCATCAAAGGCAGTGGTGGGTCTAGAATTCTGATAAGACTAAATCATTGATCTTATTGGAAGGTGGCCTGAGGTGCTTGGCCAGAACCTGTGGCTAGAAGATAGCGGGCACAAGCATAGTGCATTTACTTATTTGAGGAGGTCTGAGTGAGAGCCCTGGTTTGGAGGATGTGAAACAGATGGACTCAAGCCCCAAGTTACCCCAACAGTATAGTCATTATTCACAGGGCTATTGTGGCAATTCAATGTGATTCTGTATACCAACGTGCCTGGCACGTGCTCAAAGAAATGCAACAAAATGCTGGTTGTGAACACAAGTCTGCTTTGTGGCCATGCTCTAGGTAACATACACAGAAACTCTTGTTGTGTACATTCTTGTTACTGGTTGACATTCAATAAAGTACCTCCTTTTCTAAGCCTCAGTTTCCCCTTCAGTAGAATGTGACCACTAAATTAAGATCTCTCTTTTCTCCAAATTTACTACCCCATAATAATTTTTAGAAAAATACATCATGAACTCGTATGTGAACTACCCCATCATGCTTAAGGATTTTAGAGAAAGAAGAGTCTGGTCATAGAGATAATCAACATTTTCCATATACTTATTCATGTCAGTGTTAGATTCTGGAAATACAAATGTGATCTAAACAGAGATTCTGGCAAATAATGATACACAATCATAAACAGAAAAAAGATTTTCATAGGAAAGATGCATATATTTGCTGGCACTATGTATCAGAAATATATTACCTATGAAAGAAAGAATAAATGAAGAAGTGATATTTGAAATATGGAAGATGGTTGGGAGTTAGCTAGGTGAAGAGTAGGAAGAAAGAAACACAGAGAATGTATCTTTAGTGAACTTCAAGGGCTCCTTAAGCACAAGTTGATCAAGATTATTGAGCCAGAGTAATAGACTCATTGATTTACTCTTTCCCAAATGTGACCCTATTAGAAACTGATGCCTCCAGCAAAATCTTCCAACCAATCCCTAATAGTCATGGCTTCAATTCTGGAAGATATGTCTATCTTCCCAAGTATGTGTATATATAGATATAGAGATATATCTATTATATATAATAAATATAACATGTATTATATATATTATATATATATATTTTTTTGAAGTGGCAGACTAGATACTCTCCGTTTTCATGTGCACAGTATTTTTCAACTTACTGTTTACAAATCAGACTTGCACATTTGATTTCACCTAATATCCAAGGTAGATGGTATTATCCTCAATTACAGGGGCAGAAGTGTAGAGATGGTGGAGTGAAGGGACATACTTCTAGTCAAACAGCAAGCAAGCAGTGGGACCTAGATTTTCCTCCCTTCGATTCCCTGACCCAGCATTCTGTCGACCCCTCTCTTTCTAGTGAGGAGACCATGTGCAATAGGGGAATAAGGGTTTTTTTATTCCTTTTAACAGAAAATTGAGAGATTAAATTCAAATGATTTTTTTTTCACTCCATTTAGGACTTGCTTCCAAGCCACACAAAAGAATACATAAAAATTTTAAATTCACCCTTTGGTTTTTGACCCCAAACATTATTGTATGGCTCTATCCCAGCCTTCATCCAACATAACTGGCTCTGAATAACACTTTGTTTCCAAAAAGTCAACTCCACCCTCAAAGGATAAAGATTCATCACCATAGGGAAGGCTCAAAGGATTGTGCTGTAAGCTCTGAAGGCTGTTCTCAGAATATCCGAACATCTTTTGAACAGTGACAACGCCATGTGAACAAGTGCTCAGCCTTCCTTGAGTGAAATCCCTGATGGTGACCAGTGGTTCTTTGAAGGAATTGGTACTTATACACTAAAATACACTGAATTATATATTTTTATAAGGGTGAATTGTATGAAATGGGACTTATACCTCAATAATATGTTTTTTTTTTTTTTTTGTTTTTTTGTTTTTTTTTAAGTAACCTCTTGGGCTAGCTGCAGCAAAACTAAAAGTTAGCTTTATGCCTACAGGTTGCAGTTAAGTTGGAGAGATATAAACCTACCATTACCCTCGCTCCTCTCTGTTTATCAGGTGAAGACTTCCTGCTGTCTCCCTGGGTTCCATGAACCCATCATCTTCATTTTCACAGGAGCCCAAGGATCTAGATGGAGCCTTCCAGTCTTTCTTCAACAAAGATCTTTGAAATGTGAGTCTATTGAGAGCAATCTCCATGTCACAGGCCAGATGCCTTGAGGCCTACCAAGTGTTCATGGAAACTGACAAATCCCCAAGGCCTCTCACGAAAACCATTTCCTCCAAAAAGACTCCCTACAGCGGAGTTCAAGGCAGCTGCAGAAATCCCCAACATGTGGGGGCTGCAAAAGAGAAAACAAAGGTTGAAGAGGTTAAAGCTAATTACTCTGAGGAATATGTTTGGTCAATGGCCTGGGGCCTTTTAAAACCAGCAGCAGACTTTACTGAGTGGAGAGATTAATTGAGTGCAAGGCATTGGCACCCTGAATTCAAGAGAATGTCCTCATTAGCAAAACTCACTAATAAGTGAGAGAACCTTGGATAAGAAACAAAGAAGTCTAGTTATCAAAAAGAAATTTTACCTAAAACTGACCTAAACACACACACACACCATTTAGTGAATACAATTATCTCTTTATCTTCTTTTTTCTCTCTCTTTTTTTCTTTCTTTTAACTCAGTCATCAAAGGCCCTACTCTGCGCCAAGCACTGAGGCAACAATAGAAGGAGCTGCCACAGCCCCTTCTCCCACATAACTTATAGTTATTGGGATATTTCCAGATAAAGAATCTAGAATGCTGCAAAATTGCTTCTCACACTCATTCTTGCAAGTGGTTCAGTCTGGAGCTGTGTGTGTACATGCTCCATTTGTGTGGATAGGTCATCGCTGGAAAATACTTCCTTTGGTCAAGATCGGATTGATTCTGGTCAACAACCAGTCTTGGGGTTTGCAGAGGGACCACCAAAGTCAGAAGCAGTCATAGAAAGCTGTAGACTCAGGGGAATTCTAATTTTTGATATCTCTGGAGCAGAATGGGAGACCCTAAACCATAGAAGAATGGGCTTCAGTATTTACCTGACCACAAAGCATCCTATCTTTCTTTATTTCCTCAAGATTATGGGAGACCCAAATATTACAATAAGTGATTTAGGAAGAAGGAATGTGTCACATCCCCAATGCTGTCAGGGCCCTGAGGTTGCTGATTCCCATAGAAAAGTAAGTAGGAATGCTAAGTATCTTGGTATTAACTTAAATACAGGAGGTCAAACAGATATTGGAATAATATCTCCAAGGTAGAAAATCATATATGTAAGAGTCCAGTAAGAGTCCATTAGGATTAAACATTGCTGTGAGTAAAAGAGATCTAGAAATTTTTGCTTAAATTTAAAAAAAAATTGTTTCTTTTTCACATTTCATAACTCTTGAGGTGGGTATTCCAGAACTGGTGGATTGCCTCCTTGATGTCAAAAACCGGCATTTTGATAAATTGGTCCTCTAGAAATGGTTTCTAACCCCATTACATCCTCAGGTCCAAAATTTCCTTCTGAAGCCAACCATTACATGCATATTCCAGAAGCAAAATGGGTGAGTGTGGAAAGAAAGGCATGCCTCTTAGTTTTTAAAGAAAGCTCCTGGAAGATCCCAGTGATGCTAATTGTTATATAACATTGGCCAAAATGTAGTCACATGACAACACCTTGTTGCAAGGAAAGGTGGGAGATTTGGCAGAGCAGCAATGTGCCCCAGTAAACATTATGGCCTGTTACTAAATGGAAAGGGAGAATGGATTAAGAGCTCAACAAAAAAAATCTCTACCATGGTCATCAAATTGCCGGAAAAAGAAGTATCATAAGCCAGCTATGGTATTAACTATCCAAGGTCCTTGGGAAAGAAAACTTCTCCCTTGCTGAGCCAGTTTCTTCACTTGTAAAATGAGGACATATGATCACTCAGGTAGGACCCCTCTCATTTTTTAAAACCTATTTGAATTAGGTAGATTATGTAGAGAATGTTCTCAATTCCTTGGCACTAAGAGTCTTATCAACTATCTACAAAACCTGGGTATCTTTTGCTAACAGGTGTCTGTCCAGGACATGCTACATTCAATAAGAAGACAAAACTATCAGAGTGTGGTCAAGCTAATGACAAGGAAGAACAAGGTCCATTAAACTCCATGTTAATTGCCTATAAGTGGTAAACTCCTAATTAAGCAGTTGACTTAAAAAACAGTTAGGATTGCATTAGTCCTTATTTTTTTTTCCAAAAATGTGTTCAACCATGAGCGTGAAGGACTCTTCGTGCTGTTGAAGTGCAATTGATGTCCCAACCAACCTGGGGAACCCACTGAGGACCAATAAGGGAAGCCAAAAGACCTTCAGGGCATCTTGTGAAGCTTTCCCAAACACAGATGCTAACTCAGCTTCTGGAAACTTAAATCAATCTGCACACATGTGATTATAAGCAGAGAGGAGCATGTCCAGGAGAAATCCACATGCCTAGGTTTCTCTGGTAATCATTCAGGGAAATTTCAAAGTTGACCTATCTAGACATAAAAAAATCTTTGACCTTTACCTTCACAGCCTCTCAACCACCTAACACACAAGGCTGCTTTCTTAAATATCACCACCAACAACTAATCCAATTCTAGTATCTCAGATTCTGAAGTTCATGTTTTTTATACAACCTAAGATGCTGGACTGTTGGGACTAAGAAATCACACTCAGGAACTGGATGTCCTGGGATGCTAGCTGTGTGACATTGAGCAAATTACTTAACTCTGTACAACCCAGTTCCTTCTCCCTTTTAATACTGAGAGTGATACTGATATTTATCTCTTTATGGGAGTAGTAAGTACAAGATATCCTGGAATGAAAGCACTTGATAAATGTTACTTTAAAAAAACGCAAGCAAAATTTTATTCTTCTGCAGTCCAATTGTTAATTTCCACTAAAATCTCTTGTTGATCTTACTTCGACACCCCACTTGCCAGAGGTATCATTCTTGAGTCCCTGATGACTGGATATCATGGGGGAGCTGTTTGAACATCAGTCTTACAAGCATCTACTCTCCCAAATTAACCTTCCATGTTGTCTGCCTTTCTGGTGTACACCCTGTACTTCCAGGTCAGCTAAGTCATGGTAGGAGAATGATGGGTTAGAAGCTAATAAGTAGTACTATAAATTCACATGGAGTCGTGGTTGGGCACAGAATGCTGAGGGGCGCCTGTTAGTCATGCCTACTTCCTACTTCCCACAGTGAGGCTCCCACTGTCCACACACAGAACTGTGCTCCCAACTCTACCTTTTCAGCATGAATGAATTTTCTTCTTCATACATGTCCTAATTCACTCAACCAATAAAATATTTACTCAATCTCTTCCACAAGCTGGATTAGTGGTTTACAAGACAACTCCCACGAAGATCAGTCTGAGTGAGGCTCATTCATTCATTCATTCATTCAAAATGATCTTACTACTGCAGCAAGAATACCGAGATCTTTCATACGGTTCTCTCAAAGTTAAGCAACACTCTTCTAATGTCAACAGAAGAAACGCGGCTTCTCATGATCCAGTTGCTCCATCTGTGTTCCTCTCTATTCTCAGCTGTTTCCTCTGATACCTATTTTCACATTCTTCATTTCTCCCCTGTGGCTGATTCCTTATTCCTCAATTGTTTGGAAAGTTTCCATTCAGAAAACAAAGCAAGCATTACTATCTTTTATTTTTGTTCTTACTCACTCTTTTTCCCTCTCCTTTTCAAACATCCTAAGCATGTATAATACTCTCAGGGCCCTCTCCCCTTCACTGCATGACTCATAAGAATGCGGTGTATCCCTCAGACAAACAGCTTTTTCCAAGGTCACTACTTGCTATCTCTGTGCCAAGGTCTATGGATCTTCATATCACTTCTTTGTCCTTTCTATATCACATAGTCTGGTCACCCCCCCCCGTGCTTGACCTATCAATGTCTCTTCCATCATTTTATTCTGAGTGTATCTCTGCAACATTACTGTTTCTTCTCACTGTCCCTCCTTGGATGCAAGTTTTCCACCACCTGGGGAAGCAGTTCCCCAAAGTCTGTTCTGTCTTCTTCTTCACGTTCCTCCTCCTCAATGTGTTTCATTGCTGTATGAATGCTGAGCTCACACATCTTTCTCTATGATGACTTTTCCACCAAGTACCAGGCTTTACCTTTCCAATGGTTACTGGACATCTCCATAACAGTGGGCCACTCAAACATATCTCAAAAGAAATGAATGGCCTTCATGCTTTGCTCTACTTCTGTAAAGGGCCCTTAAATTGTCCATTTTTGTAGGCTTGCCAAAGATAGGTCATAATCCAGAGTGTCCATTGCAATCCAAGATATTCTTTTTAGACTCACATATATCATAGTCTCATTCAAAAACCATTGATCAAGATCCTTCCACAGAGAAAAAAAGAAATTTAAAATCTTTACTACTATAGTACTCAGACACCTCTGTGTGATTTGGGTCCAAACATCTTATTAGCTTTATTCATTCATTCAGTCAGTCAGCCTTTCAATAAGTAATTATTGAGTACTTACCATGAGTCAGGCACTATTCTACGCATTGCTGAATAAAATGGATAGTACTTGATTGTTATTATCATCAGTCTTATTATTAATATCCCTGCCCTTAGGGAGCTCCTGTTTCTGTATGGATTTATCCCCCACACTACACTATATTCCATTTAAAGTATATTATTCTCTTTTTCTGATCCATTCAGTTTTGTTTTTCCCTATTTTTTAAATTTTTTTTAATGCATGGCATTTCTTTTCTTCATTTCCTTTTTATCTGACGAAAATTGCCTTTCAGAATATCAACCATGACTATGCATAAAACCTCAGAAAAAGGGGTTTATCAAAATCTGTCATGCATGACCTCCCTCTCCTCAGCCTCATCCCATTCCTCATTCCTCATTCCTCAGGTATCCCATGGGTTTCAGAAACACCAAACTCTTGTAACTCCTGGGATGGTTATGACTTCTCATATCTCTGTACCTTTACTGCTGAGATGACTCAAGTCTGGGGAACACACTTCTCCCTCCTTTTCCTGGCTAACTCCAGAAAGACAACTGAACGGAAGAATTAGAGTCCGGATTGGAATCCTGGATCCACCTTTCTTTACCTGTAGCATGACCCGGACAGATTATTTAATGTTTGAAAGTCACAGTTTCATCACCCATACAATGTGGCTAACAATAGTAGCTACATCACAGAGGTGTTGCCATGCTTAAATGAAATAATACATAGGAAGTAAATGCACCACTGCCAGACCTCAGTAACTATTGGCTGCTGGCATTGTGGTCCCAGTCCTGCAGTCGGGATAAACCAGGAACTAGAACACACGTAAGAAGAGCAGTTCATGGAACTCTGACAGGACTGTGGAGATTGGAGAAGTCAGCCCTTCTTATGTGAATTCAGTTTATCTCTTCCACAGACTGTGACAACACATTTTATTGCAGATTTACATGACTATCCACCGTGGAGAGGCAGAGAGGGTAGGACTTACGTCTTATCTGCATTTGTATTCACAACACGTAACACAGGCACTGGCTTGCAAAAGCTCAGTCATGTTAAGTGAAATAAAAGATTGTACCAAATTTTACTGCTGAGTCAGCTTCTTCTCAAGGAGGCATTTCTGGCTCTCCTCCACCTGCTTTATTCTCCGCAGCATCTGACGCTTCAACATTTCAAAGTCACAGTTACCTGGGCAATAAATATCCTGGTACCCCCCAGACTGTAAGCTCCCTGAGAGAAGCCACTCCATCCATAGGCCATATTTCAGTGTCGCTTGCTGAGAGAATGCGGGAACATGGTTGAAATTACACCCGGAAATGGAGCGGCTAGGAATCCAGGAACTGCCTGGAGGAAAGCTCTGGCATGGGCCTTGAGTGGGTGGCCCGGCCTTGCTCTCACTTCCTGCCTTCCTCCAGAACCCCATGCTTGCACATTTTGAAGACTCTACTCTCTGTGTGTCAAAGCTTTGAGATCTGGCTGCTAAAATCAGATGAAGGAGAAGCAGAGGGCCCGGGAGTCATTTGAAAGGACGGTTCTGGGATCCCGTTTCATCATGTGGATGAACTCCGTGACACATCAGGGAACTTTTTTCCAGCAGCAGGTTTTTTTTTTTTTTGTTTTCCTTCCACTTGTGGACATGTTGAAAGATCACACATACATTTTCAATGAAGTCACTGACAATCACAGGAAGCCAGAGGCAACAGCTGGTGGGTCTGAGTTACCCCGAGACAATTTAATCTCCCAGCCTCACATTGGCAAAACAGTTTGGGAAAGGTAAAGTCTCATGTATAAAATAAATGCATATATATAAATATATAAATAGATGTATCTATGTATATTTTCTTTAAGAAAGAGAACAGGGGCAACAGAAGAAATCATATGGGTTAGGGCAGTTGGTGCCAATACCCAAAGCTAAGAAAGAAGGCAGGAGGGACCTCAGCCCTTGGATGACAGTGAAGCTTGCTATCAGCACCCAGGGTTGCCAGGACCAATGCTCCTGGAAGAATATCCCTTCCTTGGCGCAATGAGAAACTAGAAGATTTCCAGCTCCCTGCAGACAAACCCAGGGAGTCTGGGACTGGGACACTTTCTGATCTGGAATGCCTAGACCAGCATCACTCATGGGAGATGAATAAGAAGACAGGGACAACCAACAGGCCAGGGAACCCCCAAAACAGTCATCAGAGCTTGGAGGGGAGCAGGCAGACATGTTGTATACCCATGAGTATGTCAGCAGGGATTCCAGGAAAGGTGGCACTTGAACGAGGTCAGCAGGTCTCACCTGCTCTTGGCCCCACGGGCACAGGATCACATAGCAGAACTTCTTCCCAAGGGCAAAGCAAAAGAAAGGAGGCTTGTGGAGGTCCCTAATGCTCACATCCTTCCTGCTGGATGGAGAGGTCTACACAATGATCATATTTTTGTATGTCAGTCAATTAAAAGAAAGCCTTCAAAGGGAAGGCTTAGCTTTCCCTGAAAACGGGGCCTTGGTTAACCAAAAGGAATAACTGACCAGGAGAAGTGACCAGCTCCGTGATTACAATTGAAAGAGAAACTCTCCTGCAATAATGTATTGATCGCCACATTCACAGAGATAAAGAGGGTGTAGTCGCTGACCTTCAGAAGGTCAGCAGTAACAAGGTATGAAGAGCCCCTAAACAGGCCATCATGATGCAGTAGCTTGTGGGCTGCTCTGGAGGCTCACTGACCCTGCAGAGAGGGTGGGCAAGATGGACCTTAACCTTGTGGGTCACGAAGAAGGACAGGACGGAGGGCACAGATACAAAGCGGTCCCTCTGCCACCGTTTGCATTTGAGCTCGTGTGTCCTCTTCTGCTCCTTTCCCTCGTTAGCTGAAACTGCTCTCTTCATGTAGTTTTCCTAACCTTTTCTCATTTTTCCTCTACTTAATACATGCCTATTTCACTTGGCCTTACCATACGCTGGCTGCCCATTAAACTCTGTGCCTATCTCCTTACCGGCAGGTGGAAGGCCCTCCTTAGTGTTCTCGGTGTTTTAATCCGCGCGTCATTCAGATCCTATCTTCTTCCGACTCCGTTTGCTTTCTCTTTTTCCTTTCCTTTCCTTCCTTCTTTTCCTTTCCTTTCCCGCCTTTCCCTTTTTTTTAAATTTATTTTTTATTTATTTTCGGCATAACAGTATTCATTATTTTTGCACCACACCCAGTGCTCCGTGCATTCCGTGCCCTCTCTAATACCCACCACCTGGGACCCCCACCTCCTTTCCTTTTTGAGAGAGACAGACACTGGGCGCCAACCCTGAGATCATGATCTGAGCTGAAATCAAGAGTCAAATGCTTAACCAACTAAGCTATCCAGGCTCTAAGGCTCCTTATATTTATTTTTATTTTTATTTTTATTTATTTATTTTACTTAAATTCAATTAGTCAATATATAGTACACACTCAGTTTCAGATATCATATTCAATAATTTATCAGTTGCATATAAGACTCCTTATCTTTAAACTTATCTTTGAACAAATGGGACAGTGTTTTTGCTTCCACTAAGTTCTCATTAACAACAGGCAAGAGAAGAAATGTGGTTGTTACAGATGCTGGTATAAAAGAGGGTTCATACTTTTTTTCATAAACATTTCCAGGAAAGCGGCTTATCTAGGCCTTTGAAACAACTTGGCTTTTCATTGTTACTGCCTCAATGGATACTCAAATAATTTCCACATAAATTATATAATAGGGGAGTTGTATTTTGAATGATAGTGTCTTTTTGACTTCTGAATGTTAGATATCTCCCATATCTTCCTTTTAGAAACTCATCCCCACCCCATCATTTCCTATTCTTTTTTAGTTGGTCCAATTATATAGAATTGGGACCATGATCCAAACTACTCAATCAGAATAGCCTGTTCTCCTGGCTACAACAATCTAATGTCTAATGGTTTAGACATGAGAACAAAATACAGGCCCCAGACCAATCAAAGCCATCCTAAGATGTTTCCCAGAAGCCATGGGTAAAACTGACCATCTAGATGATCTGAAATGGCTAACGGCATGGGAAGAACTATAAATGATAATCTTGGAACACTGTGTCCGAAAAACATAAATGAGAATAAAGCTAACACAGAAAACATAGGTGGGTTAGGGAAAAAGAACAAGAGAGAAAATGATTTTCCCTCTTGAATTCAGTAGTTTCCAAAATGAGAATGGCCATTCTAGAACTTCCCAGTCCTGGAAATCTACCCACTCTGACTTTTTATTGCTTAACTTAGTTGCCATGGAGTTTGTGCCTGTTGCAACTAAAAGTAATTTTTACATCCAGATGTATAGACGTATATCACATGATATATTGATGATAATGATCTCAAATGAAATGGATTTAGAGAAGAAAAATGGAAAGATAATAGATTATACAGAAAAAAAAAATATGGTCAGGGCATTGCATGATGATAAAAGGCTCAACCACCAGGGAGACATAACCATTCTGAATATATATGCAGCAAACAGGGAAGCCTCAAAATATATAAACAAAACAAAGCAAGAGCTGAAAGCAAAAAGAAACACACATTATAGCTAAAGACCTTAACAGCCCACTTATGGCAAATAACAGAACTACTAGCCAAAAACTCAGTAAGAATACAGAATTAACAATACAACCAACCAGCAGGATCTAACTGATACAAACAAAAGAAGCCACCCAACAGAGTACACAGATTTCTCAAACACCAGCGGAGGATTCACCAAGATGGTTGTGTCCTAGGCCATAAAACGAGCCTCCACAAATTTAAAAGAACTGAAACCATACAGAGTTATGTTCTCTGACCATAATGGAATCAAACTTGGGCTCAATAACAGAAAAAACACAGGAAAATCTCAAAGTGCTTAGAAATTAAATGACGCACTTCAAAATAATCCACGGATCAAAGAGGACATCTCAAAGGAAATTAAAACAAAAAAGAACTGAATAAAGATGTAATATATCAAAATATGTGGGGTGCATCTTACGCTGTGTCAAAAGAGTACTTGACAGCACTTAAGACAGTAGAAAAAAGAAAAACTCCAAAATCAATAATCTAAATTCTTACCTCAAGAAATAGAATTCTTACCTCAAGAAATATAATTCTTACCTCAAGAAAATAGAAAAAGAAGAGCAAAATAAAAATAAAGCAAGCAGGAGTAGGGAAAAATAATAAAGAGAGGACAGATATAAATGCACTTGAAATTGAGAAAATATTAGAGAAAATAAATGAAGCAAAAAGCTGGTTTCTTCAATAAAGTTAATAAAACTCTCATAAGTCTGACAAAGTTACCAGATGAAAGACGCAAATCACCAGTATCAGGCATAAAATGGGGGATATTACTGTAGATCCTGCAGCCACTAAAAGGATATTAAGGGAGTAATACAAATAACTTTCTGCTTATAAATTTGACAACACTGAAGAAATGGACCAATTCCTTAAAAAATGCAACCTACTGTCACTCAACGAAGACAAAACAGGTTCCTAAACAGTTCTAGAACCACTAAAGAAATTTTATTTTGTTATTTACTGCTCCCCCAAAAGAAGTCTCCAGGACCAGGAGGTTTCATTGAAGAAATTTACCAAATATTGAAAAAAGAATTGGCACCAATTGTACACACAAGCCCTTCCAGAAAATAGAATAAGAAAGAACCCTTCCCAACTCATTTTATTAGATATCCTATACTAAGTCATAAAAGAGCTGTACAAAAAAAAAAAAAAAAAAAGAAAAAGAAAGAAAGAAAGAAGAAGAAAAGCTATACACTAATATCTCTCACGAACTTAGATGTAAAAATCCTCAACGGAATATTCACAAATTGAATCCAGCAACCTAGAAGAAGAATTCCATGCCATGACCAAGTGCAATGTATTCCAGGCATTAAGACCTGGTTTGTTATTCAAAACTCAATCAATGTAATCCACCATTTCCACAAGCTAAAGAGGAAAAAGCATATGATCAACTGAAAAAGCATTCTGACAAAAAGCATTCTGACCATCCATGACAGCAAATTAGGAACAGAGGGAAATGACTTGCATTCGACAAAGAGAACGAACGAAAAAGCCTGCTGCTGACATCACACTCGACAGTGAAGGACTCAATGCTTTCTCACAAGATCAGAAACAAGGCAAAGATCCCCATTCTCACCATTCTGACTCAGCACAGCCCTGAAGTTCAGGTCAGCCCTCATTCATTGTGACCGGCTAACTCGGGCCCTGTGCTGGCCAAGTAGGTTTGGGGAACCACCGCCTCAGGAAGAAGATACATATGCATATAGAAAATGACAAGTGGGTAGAGCCTCTGAGTTGCTGGGAGTATAGAGGCATGGAGCGGTGGTAGGTCTGAGTGAATGCCAGAAAACTGGGAAACCTTAAGAGCCATTTCTCTCCTGCATTAGCTGAGCAATAGGAGACAGGAAGCCAGTGTCCCAAGTAGACATCCCCACCCCCACGTCCCCCACCACACAGTCCTTTGAGTCACAGCAGCAAAACTACCTTCCGTGCAGCACAGCAGAGCCCGTGGCTCTTTACACCTAAAGAGCAAGTTTAATTCTATCAGACCTGCTGGGGCTTGTTTCGAGTCTGTGGAAAGATAGGAAGCTCTCAAACAGGAAGGTAGGATAAGGTTACACTGACAAATCTGTAATTTTGCTCATGACTTTAGGGCAAAGGAATGTTCTGCTATTAAAGTGCATTGCTACAATCAAATTTAAAATATATGTGTGTCTAGTGTAACACTAAGTTCTCCATGCAATATGTAGACACACATATGTATTTAATATGGGCAAACAATGAATCATGGAGCACTGCATCAAACACTAATGATGTACTGTATGGTGACAACATAAAAAAATTTTAAAAAATTAAAAATTAATTAACCAATTAAAAAATAAAATACATGTGTGTCTGTCTGCGCCTCTCTCTACCTATCATACACACACACACACACACACACACTCACACACTTGTATATACACACACAGACACACATATTTAAGCCAATTTGGCTGTTTGGAGGTGGTTCTGACCCTTAAAATTTGAGTGTTATTGGGGCGCCTGGGTGGCTCAGTGGGTTAAAGCCTCTGCTTTCAGCTCGGGTCATGGTCCCAGGGTCCTGGGATCCAGCCCCGCATTGGGCTCTCTGCTCAGCAGGGGGCCTGCTTCCTCCTCTCTCTCTGCCTGCCTCTCTGCCTACTTGTGATCTGTCAAATAAATAAAATCTTTAAAAGAAAAAATTTGAGTGTTATCTTCATTCTGTCCTAAGGAAAATGCTTCCCTCATATAGGGAAATTGTTCCCTTCCTTATGGTCTTCAGGATCCCCTTCCAAGGTTTTCATCTCAAACCTCTGTTAACCACATCCCAGCACCCTTAGGTTATCAGAATCTCTAACCCTCCCTCTGTCTCCTCACATATTCTACAATCACCAAGTCCTGGCATCTTTGTTTCTGAAATGGTTCTTAAGTGCATGATCTGTTCCCCCTTAGGACACTCATGACCTCGGTTCTGATCCTCACCAACTCTTACCTGGACTAATGCGCCAGTTTCCTGAACCATCGTCTTGACTCTGTCTCTACGTGGAAACATTTCTCCACCTTGCTGCCAGCATGGCCATCCACATCTTCTTTCATGAAGCTCCTTGACAGTTCTCCAAGTACTATGTACATATTAATTTCTCTTTCTGAAATGTCCTGCCCTGCCTTGTCTGTCTGGAGACTTTCTCTTTTCCCTGACAGCTCTGCTCAAACCGCTTCTGGGATGCCCGTTTAAGTCACTGATACAGATATTTCCTCCTTGTGTCCTTTCCTCCTGCCCAGTACCTTCGCTCAAGAAGCATTTTTGCAATGGCAAATCGGGGACGAACAGACTAAGACAGAATTCCTGCCATCAAATGATGTCCAGTCTCGTGAATATTTTGTGTGTTGTCTCCTTGAAGACAGTGAAGACAGCCGTTTAAGACATCTTAAACATCTCTGTGTCTCCAAAGCCTCTGTGCTGTGAACCTAGTGGAGAAGGATAACATTCAGAATTGGGTTTGATAATAATGGTTGAACCATAAAGATATCCTGGAAAATCTTTTATCCTCTCACTTAACCTGTTTGGGATTTCACTTCCCTTTTTATCACAACGTAGGATTTGAACTGTAGGACACCCACATTTCCTCTAAAACTCAAAGACTCTACTCTAGAGCCAAGGAATTCACATGATCATAGTTCCTTTCCTCCAGATTCCCCCTAGAGGATGGCCCATATTCTCTCCACATCGCCACAACAATTCTTCAGACCCTAAACACAAAAGCAGTAATCATGAGAAGGCATGTGGTTCCATTTTCCTGATACTTTTCATCAAGTCTCTCTCAGTACCGCATCCCTTCGGCGATGGTGATCTTTCAGCAGCTTGTAGACTGTTCTTTAACTACATAATTAAAATAGAAAAAAAAAACAGGGATTTCATATTTGGGTTATATTCTACTGACAACTTCCCTAGGTGTTGCTGGGAAATGGAGGCGACAAGAAGGGTCATGTTTCCACATCAACATGGCACATGTCCGTAGGCTTGCAGAAAAGCATCTGATAGTCACCCACACATAAAATGTAGATCTGGAACACCTCAAGCTAAACATAGTAAGCTGGAAACAGGCTGTCACTGTGGGCAGTTAAGTTAAATGATCCCCATTAAACCTGTTGAAGTCAGGTCAGTGCTCTTGTGTCCTCCTCACTCTACAGAAACCAGATTTCACAGAAATGTATGTGGAAGTACACAGTGCTCTGAGTTTTCAGATCAGATCAAAGTATCTTGTCCCCACAAGATTCCAGCACAATAGAAAATCCTTTCTAGATTTTAAAAAAAATTTTTTATAAACATATAATATATTTTTATCCCCAGGGGTACAGGTCTGTGAATCGCCAGGTTTACACACTTCACAGCACTCACCATAGCACATACCCTCCCCAGTGTCCATAACCCCATCCCCCTTCTCCCAACCCCCCTCCCCCCAGCAACCCTCAGTTTGTTTTGTGAGACTAACAAGTCACTTATGGTTTGTCTCCCTCCCAATCCCATCTTGTTTCATTGATTCTTCTCCTACCCACTTAAGCCCCCATGTTGCATCACCACTTCCTCATATCAGGGAGATCATATGATAGTTGTCTTTCTCCTCTTGACTTATTTCGCTAAGCATGATACGCTCTAGTTCCATCTCCTTTCTAGATTTTACCCAACATCTAACTCTTTCCTTAGGATGAACAAACTCTATCTGACTAAACTCCATTGCTCCTATTTGATATCATTGATGAATTGATTTAATTGTTGTTTTGAGTCACAAAAGTGTCATGCACAATGACCATTTTCCATTCTGTTGCCTTTCTGGAAAAGTGGGCAACATGGCCCTGGAGCATGGTCTCCCTTGTGAGGCTTCGTCTTGCCCAAAACACACACTCCAAATCCCTCCACACCTGGCTGGAACTGACTCATGTTTCCAATCTGAAATTGGATAACACTTCCATTAACCCACAGCCTTTCCCAAGGTGGGGCAAGTGGCATTCTTTCCTGTTCCCATAGTCCCCTTGAAAACCAAGCTTTGAAAGAGAAGCTATAATAATGCAAATGTAAAATTATCTCTCACTTGGTGAGAGAGCAGAACAAACAGAATGCACTCATTTTGAGGTCTTTATCCCCAAGTCAGCCTAATAAAAGAAAAAAATAAAATAAAATGTTCACAAACTGTCAAAGATTGAAGAGCTTGACATTTTAATTTCCTTGAGCAATTCTCAAAAATACTCATCTGAGTCAGAAACATCTAACAACGTGGTCGAACATGGTGCAAGTGTAATCGCTCTACAAAGAGGTAATTTTACCTCACTTGGAAGTGTCACAATTAGGGAAAAGCCTTAAATCGTACTGCTGTCTCTGCCCTGCATTTGGTACATGAACCTTGGCAGGCAATTCTTTAGTCTAAAACCACAGAGTGAATGATTCTGTTCCTAGTCTCCGGGGCGGGTTTTGCAGGGATTCCTGTGACCACAGAAGGCCACTCTACCTGTCCTCATCCTCCAGAACCCCTTTCTTCAACGGAAAGGCCAGCTTGGCTCCTTCCCTCTCCCTGGTGCCATTCCCAGGGCCTGCTACACATATTCGTGTTATCAAAGCAATATTCCCAGCAGGAGTTCCCAGAGGGGGCCACGCACCCAGGAAGAAGGAGATAAATGTCTGAAAACTCAGTTTTAATTGCATTTGGATTGGAGAAGCCTGTTTTGATTAATGAGTAATGATGTAACAGTATATCGCTTACAATTTAATGAAAAGTTAGGTTTTTACATGGAGGCTTAAGTGGGTAGGAGAAGAATCAATGAAACAAGATGGGATTGGGAGGGAGACAAACCATAAGTGACTCTTAATCTCACAAAACAAACTGAGGGTTGCTGGGGGGAAGGGGTTTGGTAGAAGGGGGGTGGGGTTATGGACATTGGGGAGGGTATGTGCTTTGGTGAGTGCTGTGAAGTGTGTAAACCTGGAGATTCACAGACCTTTACCCCTGGGGATAAAAAATAAAAAATTTAAAAAAAAAGAAAGAAAGAAAGTGAAAGGGGAAGTCAGATAACTCCATGACACCTACCCCTGCCCCCAACAATAATTTGATTTAGGTGGGTGGTGTAATTTCAACAGACAAAAATCAACTTTCAGTGGGGCTCTGGTGCCCCCTGCTGGCGACTAGTGCAGAGATCGGTGACACAGAGAAGAATCACTTGTCACTAAATGTTCCTGTTCTCTATTCCGCTTTTTTTCCTGAAAAATAAAGAAAGCGGGGTCAAAGAATTTCACTTAATAGAGGCTTTTAGCGTGTTAATAGGAATTGTACGGTGGTCCTAGGAGCCCTCCCATGTTAGGAACCCCCTTCTTCGATACCATGTATTTTCCCCCCCTATGTTCTTGACAGAGTACTGGCTCTCCTCAAGTCAATTTCCTGCTTCTAAAAAAAGACAATAAAGATCAAATGGCTTTAAAAGCATTGAAAAGGTACCATTCTTTGAAAAATAATTAATCTGGTAGTTGTTGGCTTTGGTACCTTCAAGTTGCTTTGATAATCGCATCACCCAGTCTGATGGGTTGCCCTCCCTAATTATTGTTCTGTGAGTTTGGCTAGTGAGAAGGTGGACAGTAGGTGACAGTTGTTTGGTTAAAGTTATATAAAAACCTGTGGTCCTGCACACATATGGTCTGTGCTCATATTCACAGCAAGTCACAATCCATATCCCTTTAGGACTGACTAAAGTACAGATGGGTTGTTTACCAGTTCTCCTTACTAATTTCCTGGGACACCACCTTCTTCCCATGGAACGCAGTGACCGAATGCCCTCTCTTCTCTGTCTTTGCCTAATTTGGCATCATCACAACCAAGTTCACATCAGCTCTGCCACGTTCTCATCGAGTTAACATGCTAATTGCAGGAAGTCCTTGGAATCTTTTTATGTAATTGTGCCTTTGCGTTTTACTTTGTATTAATTTGATAAAGCAAAATCTAGCTGAATTCAGAAACTTTAAAAAGCATGACACTCTTCCAGAGGGAACTTGTTTTGACAAGTGCCTATGGAAGCCACTATGAATATGTTGTCCTTGGTAAAAAGCATTTTATAGACTTTCCTGGCTTTAGGCAGGAAAAGTGCAATATTATACAGATAATCATTAAATATCAGCTGTATGTAGGCATGATATATTGTTCTTAATATAGGATACACAAGTAGCAATAGAGACTAGTGACAACCCCACAAAGACTTTAGTCTAGTAGGAAGGATGGTTGTCAATCAAGTATCATTTGCTTATTTCCTCTTTGCTACCATAAATCATTCTACGGATCACAAAGGCTGTATTTAAAAGCTGACTATAAACCATTTCTTGGAATTTTGCTTTGAAATTATTTTGACTATGCACACATGCATGTTTAAATTATTTGAATACACACAAAAGCAAGTTGCAAACTACAGAAGGCTTGCCCAGATAGTCACATAATATGTTTCAGATATTATATTAGTGTCCCAGTTACTCTGACTCCCAGTTCATAATCTTTTAAACACATTGATAGTCTATAAGCTTGGGAGTTCAAAACATTTGCCAGAAGATTGCCATGAGCATGCCCATGCTTCACTCTCTGAATTTCTGATTCAGTAGATGTCAGGTCATGTCCAAGAATCTGACCTACCTGGCCTGCAGACAACCCTTTAAAAAAATATTGTGCTCCTGGGGCACCTGGGTGGCACAATAAATTAAGTGTCTGACTTTCGGTTTAGGCTCAAGTCAGGACCTCAGGGTTGTGAGATCAAGCCCCATGTTGGGCTTTGTGTTTGGAAACAGTCTGCTTGAGATTCTCTCCCTCTCTCCCTCTGCCACTCCCCCTGCTTGTGTGTGCTCTCTCTAAAATAAATAACTGACTCTTTAAGAAGAATGTGTTACTGGATGCAGATTTCTTTTCCACCAATTCAGTAATTCTTTTTAAGCTATTATTTGGGGAGGTGCCCATGTTTATGGGATATCTTCTGTATGCTAGGCCCTCTGCATGATGATTTCCCATGGCAGTTCAGAATTGTGGTTAAGACCAAAGAAAGCAGACTGTCTGGGCTCAAATCTCGGCTCACTTAACCTCTCAGTAGTCCTCATCTCATCAGTAAAACGACATTAATACTAGTAATTCCATCACGCAATAATTGTGATGATAAGTAGGTGATACATGTAAAGTATATAGCTGAACACCTGGGATATGAAAGCAGAGGTTCCCAGGGCACACAGAAATTGAAACTAAAAACATCCAAGTGGGGGCACCTGGGTGGCTCAGTCAATTAAGCCTCTGCCTTTAGCGCAGGTCATGATCCCAGGGTCCTGGGATTGAGCCTCCCCTCGGGCTCCCTGCTCATTGGAGAGCCTGCTTCTCCCACTCCCTCTGCCTGCTGCTCTGCTTACTTGTGCTCTCTCTATCACTCTGTCAAATTAATAAATCTTTAAGAAAATAAAATAAAAATAAAAATATAAACAGCCAAGTGGTTTGACCAAGTACACACAGCCAGTAAGTGCTATTTCCAAGATCAGATTCCACATAAAGCTGAAGCCTTTTGAAACATATATAAATCTTTACTCCCTCAACTTTCAGTAAGTCTTTGGACAAAGCAAGGCATTACTCTTGAGAGTAAGGATTAAAATTATGTTGTGGGATGTGCCGGAGCAGAGAAGCCCCATATGAGTTTGCAAGAAACACCTCCATGTAGACCTTGAAAGATCTGCCCACTGCCTGGCAAATGGAAAGATGTCTAAGAGTTTAGATTAGCTAGAAACCCAGGTTTTCAGATACCCTGGATTCAATGAGAGCAAAAGAGAAAGTTTCAGCTTCTAATAAGATAATTGTTCTGTAGACTCTGCCAGGTTTTAAGTGCTGAAAAGTGGAACCAGTCCATTCTGTAACATGTTCTCACACTTGAGTGAAGTCAACCTCATCTGGTCCAGAAGCTCTTTACTAGACATAAGTGTGAAAATCCCCTTTGTTGCAAATTAAAATAATGTCATCCCATCATTGGAAATGAGACTCTCAAATAAATTATATTACTGGTTAAAATATGCGTACATTTCTCAACATTGGTGAAGTGCTAAACATTCGATCAAGTGAGTACTAAAATCCAGAGTAATTACTTTTATTTCAGAACTGTCTCTCTGCTTCTCCATTTGAGAAGTGCGGAACTGGACAGGTAACGGTTTGGGTATCGTAATATCCTCTTACATTACCGTATCACTTGGCAGACATGCACAAAAATAATGCTCCCCATGTTAATGGTTTTGTAATTAAAAAATAAAGCTGTAAATTCCATGCCCTAAAGATGGGGCATTGAGATCATGTAGTTAAACATGATAAGCCCTGGCATTCAAATCTGTTCAGTGGGGGTATGTTGAAGATACTTTCCACATTTGAATATTTGAACTTGTTCCTCCAAACAAAAAAGTTCTACCAAAAAGAAGATAGCAAGTCTCCCAAGAGGAGCTTCTTTCAAAAGAAAGCCCAAAATATGAATTGTGCATTTCCGTTCATATCCAGATTAATTATCATTCCCTCTGAAACATTCTACTGTTTCCTCATTTGCTCATTCTTTTCTAGATTACTTAATTCTTTCCCATAATCTTTATTGTTTCCAGATGCCACACTCATGATTGGTTTAACGGTTAGCAATTATAATGGCCATGACTAAATATAACCAGTAATTGTGTAAAAGTTTGATATCCCAGTGTAACCCAAAAACTTTACAGCTTTGCAGACAACAGCTTTACAGACAACAGTCTAAGAAGTAGGATACCTTGAACAACAAAGTTGAGGAAACAAAGGACTTTCTGGTTGGGTTTTGTTTTGTTTGTTTTGTTTTTGTTTTTTGTTTTTTAAATAAAGTGACAGAGGATTTCAGCTCTTAAGTCAGGAGAAAGACAAGAGAAGAGGTCTTACCCAATTGATTAGAAGGAATTCCCTTAGATTTAGTTGGCAAGAATGGAATGTGCTCTCTGGGCAACATGATACAGAGAAGAGATTTCTGAAAACAAAAAAAAACTTCACAGATTTCCCTGCCAAAGTCAACATCAGTATAGTACCATGGAGTTAATGAGAAAGCTCAAGAAAACTCCAATATTTGGAGTAAAAGAGTATTACTTCAATCCAGATGTGGAGAAAAGTTAATTTAAAAGCCAATTTAAATAGTGTCTTAGGGGCGCCTGGGTGGCTCAGTGGGTTAAAGCCTCTGCCTTCAGCTCAGGTCATGATCCCAGGGTCCTGGGATTGAGCCCTGCATCAGGCTCTCTGCTCAGCAGGGAGCCTGCTTCCTCCTCTATCTGTCTCTCTGCCTACTTGTGATCTCTGTCTGTCAAATAAATAAATCTTTAAATAATGTCTTAGGATAAAATCAATAGACAATAACTAAGAAAAGATATTAAGGGCTTTACAGAATTATATGAATACAAAAGTAATCATTACTACATGCACACAAAAAATCTCCCAAATTAACAAAAGCTTTATAAAAAAGAGAGCAAATGAAATAAATAAAATATTAAAGGACTCATATATATATATATATATATAAAATTAGATGTAATTACACATCATACATATTCAAATAACCAAAATTATAATTTTGTAATAAATGTTTTATATGTAACATATACAAATGTATAACATTTGTTACATATGCAATGTTACATATTTAAATATATAGAGATACATACACCAGATGTAATATATGCATATATATGTCAGAACAAAGACCAACCAAATTATATCATTGTATCAGTAAATACAAATGGATTTACTTCTATTAAAAAGAAAATGTTTTCAAAATGGTTAAGAAAGCAAAATACAATATCAAGCTATATATAAGAGACATATCACAAAAAGATTGGGAAAGATTACAAATAAAAGGTTAATTTATTCAGACAATGGAATATTTTTCAGTGCTCAAAGGAAATTAGCTATAAAACCTTGAGAAGACAAGGAAGAACCTTAAATACATACTACTAAGTTAAAGAAGCTGGTCTGAAAAAATGGCATACTGTATGATTCCAACTCAAGGACATTCTGGAAAAGCAAAACTCTGGAGATAGTAAATGAATCAGTGGTGGCCAGGAGTTGTGGGGAGAGAGGGGTCAATCAGCAGAGCACAGACCATTTTTAGGGCAGCTAAACTATTCCTTAGAACAGTGATCGATTGTTATCATGAGATATTTGTCAAAACCCACAGAATGTACAATATCAAAAGTGAAGCCCAATGTGAACTATGGATTTGGGTTCTAATGATGCATTAAGTTCACAGATTATAACAAATGTGGTGGGGGATGTTGGTAACGGGGGAGGCTATGCATGTGTGGAGGTAGGCGGTGTACAGGGGATCTCTGCACTCACCTCTCAATTTTGCTGTGGATCTAAAACTGTTCTAAAAAGTAGTCTGCTGAGAAATACAGATAGATAGTAAAACAGATGGATAGTAAAACACCAGGCCTAAGTTAAAAGAAAACAGGGGTCATGACCTTTATGATCACCAAGATTGAATTTAGATTTCAATGTATTAAGCACTACTTTATAATGCTAAAGACAACAATGTACAATAAAGCAATTATAGGTATTAATATTTGTTTGCCTAATATTATGGCATCAGTTTTCATAAATCAGACGAGAGAGAAAACGGAGAGACTACTCACTGGACACTGGGACGCAGTATCTCAATCCCAGAGACACCACATGGATCAGAAACTAACCAGCAGGTCTCAGCCTTACAACAGCTGCCACACACCCACCCCCCATCCCCTGGCCTCGAGTTTCTCAAAGCAGAGCCCTGGGATGTCTGCCACGTGGGGGGCGCAGTTTCAGGGGGAGATATTTATCACTTTCGCTGACAGGCTCTTGCCTCAGGCTCGGGTCCCAACACACCTTTCACCTCCTGATGCAGAAATCCTCCATGGTGACCCTGGCGGGGGCCCACCTGACAAGCACACAGCACAGGCCCAAGGCCCAAGGCCCAAGGAGTGAAAGCCTCTGAGGATAACCCTCAATACCAGAGACCGTTATTCCTCATTCAATCAGAATGGACGAGAGTGAGAAGCCATACTTACAAACGCTTGGGGAGACCAGGCGAGCTCCAGACTCCAGTATGGCCAAGGGACATCCTTAGTAACACTCTTAACATGGACTGTCTCTTCAGTCCTTTACTCTGCTCTCAGAGAGGACCTGTGACAGAGGCAACCTGCCCGTACAGTCCTTGTCTTAGGGTCTTCTCTGGGGGATCCAAGGTAACTATATAATCAGTGAAGTGAAACACACACACACACACACACACACACACACACACACTCTATATCCAGTAGTATACGTATCTAGATAAAATATAAATGTGTGTGTGTGTGTGTGAGTATATAAAAATATATATATATATACACACACATATATATATATATTCCAAAGTGGACATCTATGCAGTCTAGTTTACAATGTATAACATATATGTAATATATTCTATTTTTGAACTATGATCTGTCAGAACACACTTTCTTTACAAGTACACATGAAACACTGACAAAAATGAAAGAGGTCTTATGTTCCAAAGAAAACCTCTGTAAATCATAAAGAATAGAGAATAGCAGCAAGAGAATTCTCTGACAATAGTGGGATAAAACTATAAATTAGTAACAATTGCAAAAAGAAAAAGGCTCTTCCACCTGTATTTTTTTTTTTTTTTTAGATATGCTATTATACAAGTTTTAGCAGAAAGGAGAAGATAGAATTTCAAAACTTCACAGAAATAATGATAATGACCACAGCATATCCATCTCTATAAGATTCAGTTAAAGTGGTTATCAGAGAATATGTTATACTATTACATAGCTATATCAATAAAAAGCAAAACAATGAAAATAATATAATGTCAACTCTAAAAGTTAGAAAGATTAAAAAGCCATCAAAGAAGAAAGACATGTATAATAAGACTAATTTATACTGTCATAAGTTAGAGAAGAGAAAAATAGTAAACCTGATAAATCTAAAAGCTGACTCCGCTTTGAAAAATCAATGAAGAAATAGATAAATCACTAATCCAAAGAAGAAAAAGATAGAAAAAAGCACATACACAAAATTTGCAAAGATGCAAAATAAAGAAAAAATTTTAAAATCCTGAGAGATAACTTCACAAAAATCTAAGTGGAATCAGTAATTTTTTAAAAACACAACTAAGTGAAATTGACCCCAGAAAAGATAGAGTCTAAAATCAGTAATACTCATGAAAAATAGATAAAACAGTTTAAAAAGTTCCTGTTGTTCCATAAAAAATAATAGGCCCAGATAGTTTCAGCAGGGAAATTCTCTCAAATCTTTGAAGTTTAGATAACCCAATGCTAGTTAAAGAACAAACAAACAAAAATTCCTGATCAGTTTAACAAAGTAAAATAATATTGATCCATAAATATGATAAACATTGTAGAACAACAACAAAAATAAATCTAGAGAGAAATCTCAATTTCAAGTGTTGATTTTCCAATAGAACATGAGCAAATGTCCATCATGACCAAAGATAATTTACTCTAGTAATTCGAAGGTGATTTAATTTTAAGAAATCCATTACTTCAAGTAAGAATGTGGCCCAGCTGCCACCTTGACTGTAGCCTCCTGAGACCATTGCCAAAAGGCCCAGCTATATCCAGCTGTGTCCAAATTCCCAACTCACAGAAACAGAGATTAGGTTGCTCAGTTTGTTGTAATTTTCACAAAACAATAAGAGATAACTAATGCAAATATATCATAAATTCTGAACAAGATAAGTAAGCATTGTTAAGTATCGGTAGGCTAGCCCATTGGATATTTAAACATCATTTAAGACCTCGATAATTAGATGTTCATCAGGTGTCTCATCAGACAGATATATAAATGGAACAGAATAGGAAATCCAGAAATAGATCAAGTACATACGACTTTCAGCACCTCAACAGGCATCATCTCAAACTGGTAGTATTGTGATAACTGTCTGGTTCTGCTTTAAAAGTTGAAATTTGACTCATTGCTTACAATAAGATAAATGATAAATGCATAAAGGATTTAAGTATTAAAACAAAACCATGTAAGAAGAAAGCATGAATGGATTTTCATCAATGGAGAAAAATATCCTAAGGATGTCTCCAAATCCAGAAGAAAAAAGGAAGAGTGTTGGTAAATTTGATTCAATCAAGATTTGATACATTTGTTTGCCAAAGCACTATTAGCTAAGTAACACACTGGAAAAACATATTCACAAACTGGTTATTTCCCTATGGTGTAAACAGCTTCTCTAGAGATAGAGAAGTAAAAGATGAGACCCTTACTGTTGGTTTGCAGACTTGGGACCTCACGGGATGAACCCTGAACTGGTCCTGGGGCATGGATGGCAAGGAGAGATGGAAGAAAGGAAGAAGAGACAGGTCACCCCAGACTGGTAGGTCACCAATTTAACAGGCAATTGAACTTACAGCAAACCTCGTCTTGGGTGCCACGAGACAGGTGGATCTCTGCATCTGCCCTGTTCATTTACACGGAGACCTTAAGAGGGTTCAGTCACATGTACCATCCAGAGGGTCTCAACAACACCTCTCTCTCTCAGAGTTATGTCCTTGGACATGGGTTCCCACTGTGGAATGGGGGCAGACTGTATCTTCCACGGAGGGGGTAAGTGGTGGGAGCAAAGACCTGCTGTTCACATATACACAAAAGTAAATGGCTTTTAAATTCATGAAAAGATCATTAACCTTGTTCATAATGCTAGAAATAAAAGTTAAAACTATACTGATGGACAAAATAAGCCATGGAAAAACAATCACAAATAATGCTTATAGAAATAAATAGTTAAACTACTGTGAAGGAGAATTTGGTAAAATCTAGAAAAATCACATGTGCACTTCATCTTTGTCCCAGCTGTCCCACTGCTAGGAATATATTTCAGAGATACACGGACAAAATTTCACGTAAGTCTGCAGTATACTGTGTCATTCACCCCCAACGATTCCGCCTGCCTTGTATCCATAACCTTGACATGACCTCATCACGGGTGGACCATTTCTCCATCCTGGACTTTCGGCTTGACTGTGAGACTTACTTAAATGATACTATGTAAATGATGAGGGTGAAGAGCTTTCAAAGATACTATGTAAATGGAAGGGACAGTGTGCCAGACCCATAGCTGGGCTTTAAAAGATGTAAACAATAAATGATTACTTTTATAGTCAATTGAATTTTTGTGGTTATTTGCTGCATTTCACCTTGTAGCTAAAGCTGATACAAAGGAGGCATTGTTTGTAAAAGCAAATACCTGGAAATCACCCAAATGTCCATCAATCAGGGGCTGATTAAATAGACCATGGGCGAACTACACAAAGGATTGTTATGCTTTATGCTTAAGTTTTTTTGTTTTGGGGTTTTTGTTTTTGTTTGTTTTTGTTTTTTGTTTTTGTTTTTAACAGCAAGAGCAATTGCCATTTAACCAGATCAATTTAAAATAATTATAAGCAACTATTTTTCTTGAGAATCTTCAGATATTTTTCTGAAGCTTTTGTGTGAATTCCATTTAGTTAACATGCAGAGTAATATTGGTTTAGGTGTACAATATAGTGGCTCAACATTTCCGTACATGTCACCAGGGCTCATCACAAGTGCACTCCTTAATCCCCATCACCTGTTTTAACCCATCCCCCCACCCTACCTCCCCTCTGGTAACCCATAGTTTGTTCTCCATAGTTAAGAGTCTGTTTCTTGGTTTCTCTCTCTCTTCTCTCTCTCGATCCTTTTATTCACTCTGCTTAGTTTCTCAAATTCCACAAATGAGTGAAATCATCTGGTATTTGTCTTTCTCTGACTGACTTATTTTGCTTAGGATTATACTCTCTAGTTCCACCCATTTTGTTGCAAATGGCAAGATTTCATACTAGGGCTAATATTCCATTACACACACACACACAACACATCACATCTTGGTCCATTCATCAGTTGATGGACACTTGGGCTATTTCTATAATTTAACTATTGTGATAATGCTGCTATAAACATCGGGTGCATGTAGCCTCTTGGATTAGTATTTTTGTGTTCTTTTTAAAAAGATTTTATTTATTTTTATTTGAGAGAGAGAGTGAGCGAGAGAGAAGGAACATGAGCTGGGGTTGGGGGTACAGAGAGAGAGGGAAAAGTGGACTTCCCACCTTTCCAGGACCCCGGGACCACAGCCTGAGCCGAAGGCAGAGGCTTAACTGGCTGAGCCATCCAGGCACCCCTATTTTTGTATTCTTTAGGGAGATACCTAGCAGTGTAATTGCTGGATCATAGTGTAGTTCTATTTTTTTTTTTTTTAATTTATTTGACAGAAAGAGACCACAAGTAGGCAGAGACGCAGGCAGAGAGAGAGAGAGAGAGAGAGAGGAGGAAGCAGGCTGCCTGCTGAGCAGAGAGCCCGATGAGGGGCTTGATCCCAGGACCCTGAGATCATGACCTGAGCTGAAGGCAGAGACTTAACCCACTGAGCCACCCAGGCACCCCTGTAGTTCTATTTTTAACTTTGAGGATGCTCCATACTATTTTCCAGATGGACTATACCAGTTTGCATTCCCACCAACTGTGCAAGATTGTTGCCCTTTCTCCACATCCTGACCAACACCTGTTGTTTCTTGTGTTGTTGATTTTAACCATTCTGACAAGTGTGAGATGATATCTCACTGCAGTTTTGATTTGCATTTCCCTGATGATAAGTGATGTTGAGCATCTTTTCCTGTGTCTGTTGGCCATTTGTATGTCTTCTTTGAAGAAATATCTGTTCATGACTTCTGCCCATCTTTAATTAGATTATTTGTTCCTTGGGTGTTGAGCTATATCAGTTCTTCATATATTTTTGGATACTAACACTTTATCAGATACGTATTTGCAAGTGTCTCCTCCCTTTCCACAAGCTGTCTTTTCGTTTTGTTGATTATTTCCTTCACTGAGCAGAAGCTCTCTATTTTGATATAGTCTCAGTAATATACTTTTGCTTTTACTTCACTTGCCTCAGGAGACATATCTATAAAGAAGTTACTCAACCAATGTCAAAGTAGTTCCTGTGAGAATCTTCAGATATTGAACTATTCATAACATTTAACTAATTACAACATCATTGTAATTAAGGGACCATCACCAAACTCTGCTTTGACCAGATCACTGCTTTCAGTACTAGTAAATCAGGAAGTGTAAGTCTCAAGTTTGGATTCCTCTACAAAGGAAAATTATGAATTCTGATAAACCAGTAGTCAGACTTTTTTTCAATAAAAGTGATCTCATTTTCTTTATGGCCACCACGCATGAATGAGTAGGAAGGAGCTTCAGGGGAATAAGTTGCTGACTGCACAGCGGCTAACTACTTCCCTCCCTCATTACTGTGGGGAGCAATATGTCATGGCCATAAGATGACAACTTTGTGGTCAGACAGACCTGCACTTTCATCCCCACTCCAACATTTGCTGACAATCCGAACTATGACCAGCTTAGTTATTGTAAAACTCAAATTCCTTGTCCATCAAACAGGGTCACTAACACCTACCATGGAGAGTTTTGGTGAGGCTGAAAAGAAGCACTAAGGATACAGGTTCTACAAGGTCAGGCAAGGTCAGGTTCTTGCAAGGTCAGGCACCCAATACATTTATATGTTGGTTTGTTTCTTGCTTCCCTCCCTTCTCATCAATAGTGTGAAAACATGAATGGGAATGTGGGCTCTGAAATCTCCTAAGAGTTAAATTCAAGACTTTCATTAATACCTAATTAATAATAATTTGCTAACACTTCCATAATAATGTAATTTTCAAATAAGCTCATATAAATGATCATGATACCAGGATATAAACACAAGATCAAAGCAAAAATTCTTTTTGAGAACTCACTGGCATTCCAAGAAACTCTACAATCACATACAAAGGCTCCAAGTTGATGAAAGGAACCTCTTTACCTTATTTAGCCTGGCTGTGTATGTTAGATTTGATTTATGATTGTGTGATCCCACCTGTTGATACAATGTGACATGACTCCTTAGGGCGGAGCTTACATCTCATCACATTGTTACACATGATCATATGATCTGGTTTGGCTAATGTCAGACCAATGAATATGACATATAACACATCCAAGCAGAAGCTCTAATAGTCATCAAGAACCAGAGTGAAAAAATCTCGTAATAGATATGGCATCAATCAGAACACTAAGAATGGTCTTGCCTCAATCCTATTCAAAAACTAACCATCGCAAACTTCTCTGAAGCACTTGGTGGTAAATATTCTAAGCTTTGCAGGCCACATTCAGTTTCTGGTTTTTTTTATTATTTTTCCTTTTACAACTTAAAAATGTAAAAACCACTCTCGGTTTGTAGGTAGTGAAGAGAAAGCCCCTACCCTAAATCAAACACTGTTTTGGTGCTATTGGTACTTTCTAAGCTTAAAAAGAAAACTCAGGGGTTCCTGGGTGGCTCAGTCGGTTAAACCTCTGCCTTCGGCTCAGGACATGATCTCAGAGTCCTGGAATGGAGTTCCACATCGGTTTCCTGATTACTCATTGCTCAGTGGGGAGTCTGCTTCTTCCTCCTCTCTTCCTCCCTGCTGCTTGTGATCTCTCCCTCTGTCATGCTTTCTCTCTCTCAAATAAATAAATGAAATATTAAAAAAAAAAAAAACAAAAACGGAAACTCAAAAGGATGAAACTATTTCTAAGTAACTTAACTGGGCCCTACAATAACACTCAAGAATATTTGCAGGAGTACAAAAATATCAGGACCCTGCAAAGTAAGATTGACAATGCTTGACATCCAATAAAAAATGCACAGGCATCCAAAAGCATCATAATACAAAACCACAATGAGGATACAAATCAATAAAGCAAAACTGACTCAGAAATGACAGACAATAGAACTTGTTCTTATAACCTGGGAGGTTCTACCTTGAGCTACGGCTCAGAACACTGGCTTGGAGATATCTTTTTATTTATTACACTTGAAAATTTTCTCTTCCTAGAATTCGAGAACGATAATATTTCCAATAATTTTCTTGTAAAACCTATTTAAGATTTTTCATGCGTTTAGACCAGGAAACAGCTCTCTCAAGACATCTCCATTCATGATAGTGCCTGAAAGTCCTGACCCATTTCTTTGTTTCATCAACACACCTCAGTCCTCGAGAAATCTTGAGGGACAAAAATTTACCCTGATCTTCAGCAAACTGGAATCTCCATTGTGTCAGGTCACATTAATCAAGAAAGCAAAAATCAATATAGACATGCATCCAGTAAGACCACTAGATGGTGCAGTATCTTCACATTTCATTAACACTAGACCAAGAAAGGACTTTTTAGTCTTCAACAAGGGATGCCTAGCAGATTGCTGCCCTAATTTGTCATTCCAAGGCCTGCCTTACTTACTGATGATCCTGTGAGAAGGGAGCGAATGTAATACATTTTGCTTTGCTTAACTTGAAAGGGACCTATTTAATTTTTTTAATGTTGCTGCTGTGTTGCGAGTTTGAGTATTTTCAAATGTAAATCCCGAGATGAATTCTGATTCTGCTACCTCCACCTCTGCACATAGGCTGCTTGCCTTACTCACTTGCTTGGCCCCGGATTCCAGCATTCCTCAAGGCTTAGGGTTGATTCCTCTCCTATAATAAGTCTTCACAGACCTTTCCAGTCAACTACTATCTTTTTTTTTCCCCCTTAAATTTTTTTTTTTTTTTTTTAAGATTTTATTTATTTATTTGACAGAGAGAGATCACAAGTAGGCAGAGAGGCAGATTGGGGGGGGGGGTGCGTGGAGTAGGCTTTCTGTTTAGCAGAGAGCTGGATTTGGGGCTCGATGCGGGACTCTATCCCAGGGCCCTGAGATCATGACCTGATCCAAAGGCAGAAGCTTAACCCACTGAGCCACCCAGGTACCCTTTTTTTCCCCCCCAAATTCTTACAGGACTTTTGCTTTGTCCCTTACTTAGATAGTGTAGTATAACAATGGGGAATCTAGTTTACCTCCTTGAGGCTCAATTTGCTTCTCTCTATAATGGAAACCGCCATATTACATCTTCAAGAATGTTTTCACAAAAACATCGCAACAATTACCGTGTCCGACCCACGGTAAACCCTTACAGATATATTTAGTAACCAGCCTTTGTCAGTGTAGGAGGTATCATTTGTTACTATCTTGTGCTTCATTCATAATCTCTGTAATTCTTTCTTGACCATCAGCAACATGTCAAGTATCTGCTTGCTGCTCTATGTAATCTGTATTCTTACCAGCCTTAGAGCAAGGAAGGGAGAAAGAGAAATCATTCCAGTAAACTCTGCAGTAGAGGCAGTACAAGGTGCTAGGGGAGCATGCAGCAAAATTAACTTATCATATAGATTTAAGAAGTCACCCTCAAGGAAGTATTATCTAAAGCGAGGCTGATAAAAATAGCAGTGGTTAGTCAAATAAAGCAGAGAAATGGGGTGGGGCTTTAATCCCGCCTGTGAAAGCCCAAAGGCAATAAGGCCAGAGTTTGGTGAATTTATGGCTTTCAAATGCTTTTTTTTCCACAACAAATGTATTTTACATCACAGCACACATACAGATCCAAACACACACATAACTCAAAAAGGCTTATCCCAACATTGTTAACCTTACCGCAGAAACACATTCTTATATTTTCTATTTTACTTGAAAATTTTTCGTTGCAACTCACAACAAAGAACCAAAATACCTGCAGCAAAATGGGCAGAAATGAAGGGAGAAATAAGAAATTCAAATAGTAACACGTGGAGACCTCAAAACCCCACTTTAAACAATGGGTAGAACAACCAGGCAGAAGACCGACAAGGAAATAGATGTGTACAACACAATAAATCAACTAGCTTTAACAGACATTTTTGGAACATGTCACCCAGCATTAGAATATACAGTTGGTCCTTGAACAACATGGGTTTGAACTGTGCAGGTCCACTTATACCCACTTTTTTAAAAATAAATACAGTATAGTACTATAACATATCTTCCTTATGATTTTCTATAATATACAGATACTATACTATGTCTTATAATATATATACTATAATATATCTCCCTTTATGATTTTCTTCATAACATTTCCTTTTCTCTAATTTACTTATTGTAAGAATACAGTATGTAATATATTTAACACAAAAAATATGTGTCAACAGTAGAAGTGTTTTTGTTTTGTTTTGTTTTGTTAAGACTTTATTTATCTGACAGAGAGAGAGAGAGAGAGAGCACAAACAGGCAGAGCAGTAGCCAGAGGGAGAAGCAGGCTCCCTGCTGAGCAGAGAGCCCAATGTGGGATTCAATCCCAGGACCCTGGGATCATGACCTGAGCCAAAGGCAGATGCTGAACTGACTGAGATAAGGCACTCCTACAGTAGAAGTTTTGGGGAGTCAAAGGTTGCATGCAGCTTTTGACTATACAGAGGGTCGTTGTCCTACCTCCTACATTCTTCAAAAGTCAACTGTACATTTTTCTCAAGTGCACATGAGACATTCTCCAGAAAAGATCATATCCTAGGCCATTAAAAAAAAAAAAAAAAAACTCAATAAACTTAAAAAGAATTAAATTGAAATTTCATTCTAAAAACAATGGAAAAAAATTATAAATCAATAACAAGTAATATGGGAAACTGGTAAATATGTGAAAACTAAACAAAACACTCCTAAGTAACTAATGAATCAAAGAAGAAATCACAAAGTAAATTAGAATATACTTTAAAATGAATATAAATTAGGACATGCTATGTATAAAATATAGCAATAGAAGTCCCTAAGAGGAAAATTTAGAGCTGTAAGTATGTGATTATCTGTATTAAAGAAGAAGAAAGGAGAAGGAGGGGGAGGGAGAGAAAGAAGGAAGAGAAGGAAAAAGACCTCCAAATAATAAACTAACTTTCCCCCTAAGACACTGGATAAATAACAGAAAACTAAATGTAAAGCAAGAGCAAAGAAGGAAATAATAAACATTAGGGAATAAATTTATAAAATAGAATCTATAAGAGAACATAGGAACAATAAAAAAATTTAACAAAACCAAGTGGTCTTTTGAAAAGATCAACAAAATTGGTAAATATTTAGCAAGATTGACCAAGAGAAAAAGAGAAAAGATTGAAATTACTAAAATTGGAAATGGAAGGGGAATTTGCTATCAACCTTACAGAAATAAAGTGTCCATAAGAGAATAGTATGAACAACTGAGAAACAAGTGATACAAGTTAGATGATTCTAACTTGTTGGAGGATTCTGGAACTGACTCAGGAGGAAGTTGACAACATAAATAGACCTATAACAAGTCAAGAGATAGAACTAGTAAAAAAAACCAAAAAACAAAAAACAAAACAAAACAAAAAAAACCTTCAAGTCCAGATGGATTCACTGATGGGTTCTATGACATAGAAGAAAACAATACAAATACTTCATGAACTCTTCCAAAAAAGAGAGAGGAAGGAAACACAGTCCAAGTCATTCTATATGGCCAGTAATATGCTAATATCAAACCAGACAGATATTATGGGAAGTAAAACTATAGAACAATGTATCTTATGAATATACATACAAAAATCCTCAAAAGACTCCCACAAACCAAATCCAGCAACACACAGGCAAAAAAATTACATACTATGACCAACTGGGATGTATAGATTAGTTACACACCTGTAATTTAATTTATGTAATACACCATATTAACATAATTAAAACAAAAACTATGATAATCTCAATAGATGCAGAAAAAATGTTTGACAAAATCCAACACCTGTCACAATACAGTTATACATCTAGACAACAGAATACTATTCAGCACTAAAATTAAATGAGCTACCATGAAACAACCATAACTTTAAATGCATAGTACTAAGTGAAAGAAGTTAGTCTGGAAAGGTTAGATACTGCATAACTCTGACCATGTGACATTCTGGGAAAAAGTATGACTATGAAGACAAAGGATACATGATTGCCAAGAGATAGGGGAAGGGGTGAATTAGCAGAGCACAAAGGATTTTTAGGACAATGAAACTATTCTGTATGCTACTATCATGGCAGATACATATGATTACACAATATGATTGCCCAAACCCCTAGAAGGTACACCACCAAGAGTGAACCCTAATGTAAACTATGGATTTGGGGTGATGATGCATTATGTTGGCTCATTAATTGTAACTAATGCACCACTTGAGTGGAGGGCATTGATAATAGGGGGTGCACAGGTGTGGAGACAGGAAGTATATGGGAACTCCCAGTTCTTTCTGCTCAATTTTACTATGAATCTAAAATTGATCTAAAAATTATAATCTATCAGAAAATAAAATAAAATAAAATGTCTAGAAGAAAATTTTAAAAACTGATCCTCTGCTTTTTCTGCTTTCACTAATGAAGACTTGGACCTCCTTGTTTTTGGTGAAAGAAAGTTTTCCCTTGAGACACCCATGCATGCATTCTCTCTGGAAGCAGAAGGCTAAGACTCAGCATGGCGGAACCCAGCAAGCTGGGGACCTTGATGTTTCCTGGTTGATTGGTGAATGGCTTTGTGGGAGGCATTTTAATCCACTAAGCCTTAGGCTCCTCATCTTTGAAATGGGATTGGTAGTGACAATTGCATTTAATAATTCACTTACTATCTGACTACTGTGCTGGAGAGTAAGGTCCACAAAGACAGGAACAATGTCTCTTTTATTCAGCATCACTACAACACTGCTGGCACAAAGCCAGTGCTAAATAATGATGTATAGATGAATGGACAGAGGAATACACAAAGGAATGATGTTGCCTGGCCTGCAGGGTAGTTCTAAAGGCTCAGTGGGCATTTGGCCCATGCTAGGTGTCCCCTTTCCCTGGCTCTGTGAATTTATCTCTTCAACCAGAGAGATCTTCACCTGCCACCCTGAGAAACGTTCCTGGCAATTAAGAACAATAGACACCTAGACAAAGAAAGACTTCAAGACTACAACTGACCTAGAGAGAAAGGAGACACCTGCTCCATTTTCCCTTAACAACGCTTACAAAAGTAGGTCTTTGTCTTGCCTAATTGTACATTGGGGAAAAGCAGTATCAATTTAAATATAACACTTTTCAACCAAGGGATAGGCTATTTCTATCCTGGGTCTAACATAATGATTCCCAAGAAGCCACGAACGTACTGATTCAATTATTTGAGGAAAATTTCTGAAGTTGAGACAGGCTTTATTTTAGTTCCCATTATCATTTTCCTTGATCTGGAGGCTGGCAGAGTGAGAAACAGAATGAGCAGCCCTGGTCCCCAGCAAAAGAAAACTTTGTCTTGCTCTGTCTCTGTCAACAACAGGCTGTGTATACTTGGGCACATCGTGTCTCCTCTCTGGGGCTCCACTTCTGGATGTACAAAATCTGGAAATTAGCTACATCAGTGAGTCTCCAGAGTACATGCCTAGAGAAAACACTGGATTAATATTCAGATACAATTGTACACTTGGGAAAACAAAAAGTAGCTGTCATTTTTAAAACAGCAAACTGTATCTTGATTGGTGCTGGATTATGGTAAAGAGAGTGGCTATAAACAGAGCTTGTTCTTAGCCACCCCTCACTCCCTTTCAACTCCAAGGGAAACCTATCTATGTTTCCAGAGAGGTATGTGTGTGTATGTTTGTGTGTGTGTGTGTGTGTGTGTGTGTGTGTGTTGTGTGCATGAGTGCGATTTCTATTGTTCATCACAATATAGAATTGTTGAAGAAACACAGATTATATGGTTCTTCTATCATTTCCAGATCTCATATTAAAATATTACACTTAAGAAAGATGATCAGAATTGTAAATACAGGCATCCCCTGCTTTTCCAAAGTCCATGTTACACAACGTTGCCTTTACGAAAGACCTACATTAACAGCTGGTATTCACTAACTGAAAGAAACCTGTAGAGTGTTTTTGCTTTTACCAGAAAAAAGGGGGTGACGCTGAATGTGAAAATAGCATTCTGGATTATTTTGTAGCAGCCATTATAGAAGCAGTTGCACCCAAGCAGGGAGAGGAGACTCCCAGCTCCGTCCCCAGACCTATGCTCACATTTCAGCATCAAGTTGCCAGAGCTTTGACCCGTGCCTGTGAACATCTGTGCTTGACCTCATTTTATTTTGCGCAAAATGTGTCCTAAGGGATCAAAAAAGTCTGAGAGGTGATATTGGGGGTTTCTTTCTGAGAGTGGGGGAAACATGTACTGAGTTCTTCCAAATGTGCAAGGTACAATACAGAGGACTATTCGGAACTTTGCACTCACCCCTCAATTGCCTCTAAATAAATTGAGAGAGAATATCTCAATTACATTCTGCAACATTTCTCTCCTGAGATTTTCAGGGTGGTGAATGTTATTACTTATTAAACTCACAAGTCAATTCCCAAGTAATAAGATACTGCTTTTCACCACAGAGACCCAAGTTAATGGACCAATAATGGGGTTCACTTCAGTCTAAAGTTAGCATCAGGGAACTGGAAATTTATAATTCAATGTACTCCGTACCACCTTCTTCTTATATATGGGAAGGAAATTGGTATTTATTGACTTCCTAAAATGTGCCAATTTTCTTCTGATTTAATATTTTTTTAAAGATTTTTTCTTTATTTATCTGACAGAGATCACAACTAGGCAGAGAGGCAGGCAGAGAGAGAGGAGGAAGCAGGCTCCCCACAGCGCAGAAAGCCCGACGCGGGGCTCGATCCCAGGACCCTGGGATCATGACCAGAGCCGAAGGCAGAGGCTTAACCCACTGAGCCACCCAGGTGCCCCTCTGATTTAATATTTTAAATAGCTTATATTACTGGCACATAGTAACCGTTCAATAAATGCTTACTGAGTTAATAAATTAATCAGTTATTTTGTGTCCACATGTTATAGATGAGGACATTGTGGCTCCTAGCAGCAGTAAGTGGTAGAGCCAGGATTCAGGGATGTCTGATGTCACGTCCAGTTCTTTCTCTTCCCCTTTGCACCTCTTGGTTTCTAGAATCTATTCTTGACTTCTCAGTAACACATGATCTCCATGTGCCTCACCATTTTTTTTTTTCAGCTAAAATCATCTTCAAAATTTGAGTTGTCTCTCAAGCAAAATATTACCACCCGAAAAGACACCTGCAGGTATGACCAGATAGAGATAGAAGGTCAATGTTGGTCAATCAGCAGATGCCTTCACGGTGGCTGGACAACTGCCCCATTTCTCTGCCACCCCAGCTTTTAAGCTTAGTGATGTTCTTCTGTAAGAGTAAAGCTTTTATAAAAGAACAGGTGCAACTGAGAATATTAAGGACAGCATTGTGGGAAAACAATAAAAGAAATAGTAATCTACTAAATGCTAGGCACAAGAGACTGAATTCAGGAAATAATGTTACTTCTTTCCTGAATGGGCCTACTTGTCATTACCAAAGTGACAGCAGTTTTTTCCTAAGTCTTGGTGAGAATCAGCCATTATCCATCCCTGGATGTAGAACATTTTAATAGCTTTAATTATTATTTAAAATCAGCAATAAAAACAAATTACAGGATTTGAAGAAGGAAAATGAGAGGTTACAGGGGTGATGTGCCCTCCTTAGATAATCCTGTTAGGACACAGGGCATAAATCCAATTCTCTCTGAGTTCTAACCATTTGCCAATTCTCTCTCTCTCTTTTTTTTTTTTTAAGATTTATTTACTTATTTTACAGTGAGAGAAATTTGAAAGCCAAATAAATATCAGTAGATAATCTCTTTGATCTCACTTTTTTTTATTTTTTTATTTTTTTTAAATTTTTTAAATTTTTTATAAACATATATTTTTATCCCCAGGGGTACAGGTCTGTGAATCACCAGGTTTACACACTTCACAGCACTCACCAAAGCACATACCCTCCCCAATGTCCATAATCCCACCCCCTTCCCCAAAACCCCCCCCCCCCAAGCACATCCCTCCCCAATGTCCCCCTCCCCCCCCCCTACCCCCAGCAACCCTCAGTTTGTTTTGTGAGATTAAGAGTCACTTATGGTTTGTCTCCCTCCCAATCCCATCTTCTTTCATTGATTCTTCTCGCTTTTAATCTGGGAAATCAAAACTAAAAGGAGATTCCATAATGATAGATCATTAGAAATCAAGAAATTTGTCAGAAAATTTAAAAACCTGCCAGCGCCAAGTGTAAGCAAGAATTTGGAGAAATAAGGACTCATATAAAACTTTCGTCTACAGGCTTTTTTTTTTAAAGAATTTATTCATTTATTTGACAGAGAGAGAGAGATGACAAATAGGCAGAGAGAGGGGGAAGCAGGATCCCCGCTGAGCAGAGAGCCCAATGTGGGGCTTGATCCTAGGACCTTGAGATCATGACCTGAGCCAAAGGCAGAGGCTTAATCCACTGAGCCACCCAGGAACCCCTCTAGTTCACAAATTTGTAACAAATCACTAGAAAACTATTTGTTAAATAAAGTTATGAAGTGGAACATTTTTTTATATCCTATAACCTAGTAATCTCAATTTTAGATATGGAAGTATATGGAACTTTGAATATGTATGAGTCTCCACCTGAAACTAGAGAATCCAGTTGCTATTGAAGAATGTATAGTCTAAATGTACATTGAAAGGAGAATGGATCCATTAATTAAATACACTCACATAGCAGAATACTATTCAGTTGTGAAAAAAGAATGATAGCTACATTTTTCAACATGAGTGATTTTTTAAAAAAGATTTATCCAATTATTTATTTGAGAGAGAGAGAGCACAAGTAGGGAGACGACAGAGAGAGAGATTCCTGAGCAGACTCCCAGCTAAATGCAGAGCCCGATGAGGGCTGATTCCATGACCCATGAATTCACAACTGGACCTGAAATCATGAGTCAATCACTCAACCAATTGAGTCACCTGGACACCCCAACGTGGATGAATTTTAAAAATTCATCATGGTGGGGTACCTGGGTGGCTCAGTGGGTTAGGTTAAAGCCTCTGCCTTCAGCTCAGGGCGTGATCCCAGGATCCTGGGATGGAGCCCTGCATCAGGCTCTCTGCTCAGCAGGGAGCCTGCTTCCACCTCTCTCTCTGCCTGCTTCTCTGCCTACTTGTGATCTCTGCCTGTCAAATAAATAAATAAAATCTTAAAAAAAATCATGGAGTAGAATAAAGCAAGTTGTACAAGAATAACCATAGCTTTACATAATCTTATCAAATTCAAAAACAAAGACAACAAAGAATTATATATTTTATCTATATATATATAGGGATGTGGTCACTTTATTAAGAAAATCAAGGAATTAGAAGAATTCCCTTTTTCATTCATTATACCATAAAAATAAAAACAATAATTGTATCAATTGCTGGTGAATATAGAGAAATGGGCATATTTACTAGAAGGGAATAGGATTGCAACAATATTATTGAAAAGTAATGTAATATCTATTAAAATAAAAATATATACTCTGATAAAGAAATTATGTTGATCAGAATTGATCCCCTTAAAAATGTCTCTAAATATAACTGTGCAAGGAGTCATCCTAGTTTGTGTTAGCAACAAACAGAAAGTAACCAAAATGTCCATCAGCAGGGGAGTGGCTGAATAAACTGTTGTATATCCATCCTGGGCAAAGTTATCTAGCTATTCAAAAAACTGAGTAGGACTTTGAGAGATAGTTATATTTAGTTAGATGAAAGTAAAAGATGGCAGAATACTGCAATGTAAAATGATCCTACTTTTGTAAATAATGGATTTGTAAAATGATAACATTAGCCCTAAGCATTTGTGCATATGAATGTATAAACTTGTCTATGGGGAAAGAAGTAGATTAATGCATATCAATCTGCTAAACTTTCTGACCTTGAGAACTAGAAATGAAAATGAGCTGGCATGAAATTATTAATTTTTAAATACAACCTCACATTGTTTCACTGGTTCAAAAGAGAGTATGTTACTTTGATAATATAAAAAATAAAGAAAAATTTTTAAAAATTTTAATAATTCATCTCCACTGGGGGCATTTTGGAAAGTTTCCAAAGTGTGTTTCAGGAAATTATATTTGATAATAAATTTAAAGAATTCTCTTACCAAATAAGTTTGGAAATATGGAATTTTTAAAAAAGCTTAAGGTAATTTTTTTTACTAAATTATTTATCATATTGTTTAATAATTTTACTTGTGATGTGAATTTCCAAGATGAGGGTTTCACTCATAGAATTTCTTAAACATTTTGACAACTTAGACTATCAGAGGGAACTATCACTCCGTAAAACCAATTTTCTGAAGTAAGTGCTAATCCAAGTCCCCAGACATAACTAATCTCAACACAAGGTTCAATTCTTTCTCATCTTTTTCTTAGCATTTTTTACATAGTGTAGAACATATGGTACACATAACTTTACATCCGTTTTCTCTGTAATGCTATGTCATAGACTTCGCTTTATCACTGGAGAGATTTTTATGGACATCATTAGCTATAGTTTAGTTAGGATTCCAACATAAATGTTTGTGAAAATGTAACCAACATAATCCTAAATTAGTAATGGAGGATAGTAAAGAATATGATTAACCTGTAAATTGTGTATTTGTATGGTTCTCTCTAAAAGTTTTAAAGGGACTGAGCAGAGATGCTGGACATTCTGGAGATGTGAGAGAAGTCTTCATGTGGAGAGGAATTAATTTTTAAAGATTTTATTTGTTTATTTGAGGGACAATGAAAGTACCAACAGGGGAGGGGATCAGGGAGAAGGAAAGTGGGCTCCCTGAGCCTGACACAGGTCTTCATCTGAGGACCTTGGGGAGCCCCAGGACTCCTGGGATACAGGCTGGATCCCAGGACCCAGGATCATGACCCAAGCTGAAGGCAAATGCTTACCCACAGATGCTTAACTGACTGAGCCATCCAGGAGGCCCTTTAAAAAAAAAAAAAAAGATTTTATTTATTAATTTGACAGAGAGAAATCACAAGTAGATGGAGAGGCAGGCAGAGAGAGAGAGAGAGATAGGGAAGCAGGCTCCCTGCTGAGCAGAGGGCCTGATGCGGGACTCGATCCCAGGACCCTGAGATCATGACCTGAGCCGAAGGCAGCAGCTTAACCCACTGACCCACCCAGGCGCCCCCCAGGAGTCCCTTTGAGCAAGGAATTTGGGGACACAGGATCAAGGCAGCTCTGGCCTGGATTAGAGAAGGTAGAATATCCTGATAAGAAATGAGCATGCTCAAGACAGGGAATATAGCCTCTCTTAAGCAAAATACCCGACTGGTTTATGTAAAAATCAGAAATACAGCTTTAGGGTGAGATCCAATTCTATAGAATTTTGCAAAAGGAAGCAATACTTATTATTATACAGCTAGATCTGGGTTGTGGTAACTGAGACCTATAATAAAAAAGAATTATGTTTCTAAATACAGTGTGTTGTTTCTCTGATCCACAACAAATCCCTTGTTCATGGAAATGGCTATCCACTGAAAAGAAAACTGAAGACCTATCTGGAGTCAGTTCAGGCTGCTATAACAGCACACCATAGACCAGGGGGCTTGAGTAACTGACTTTCTAGAAGTCCAAGATCAGGACACCTGTAGACCCCGTGTGGGGCAAGGACCCCATTCCTGATGCACAGAGGGCTCTCTTCTCCCTGAGTCCTCACCTGCAGACAACAGAAAGCAGAGAGCAAGGATAAGCTCCTGGGTCTCTTCTTCTAAAGGCACTAATTCCATTCATGATGGGCTCCAGCCCCATGACCTCATGATCATCCATAGCCCCCTACCCTTTCTCCTACTATTATTACACTGACAGGATTTCAACATAAGAATTTCGGAGGTGGGGGACACGACACTCAGTCAATAACAGTCATTCCAGTAATTTAATTTGAAGCTGCAAAAACCCTTATACGAGTAATAAATGCACCAACAGTTTCAGTGTAATTTATAAACCCTACTCATATGTCATATATAAAACTTTATATATTTATAAAAATATAAAAACTACTCAAATGTATTATCTAATTTCATCTAGTCAATCCATCTGTGAGAGTTAGATATCATTATCTTGATATTATAAGTAAAGAAAGTGAGACTCAAAGAGCTTGAACAATTTGTTCAAAGTCACAGTGTTAATCAGTGGATGAGCTCAAATTTATACCCAGATGTGTCATCTTATGTTTGTTCTGCTGCACCATATTCCTTCCTTAGTATTAGACACTCTGATGATAAAGACAAAGGAGATTAGTATGTTTGATTTGTTAACTTGTTTATTCTTGATTTTTTAAATGTGGATTTACTTTATAGTTAGTTGGAGGATCTCTTCAGTGAATTTGCTTTTAAAAAAACAAAACATGCTGTTGCATATTGGAGAATATGTTTCCTTAGTCGGAAACATGAAAGGTAAATGGAAGAGGTGCAAAGATTTGGGGTCACAACCTTCTTCCCTAAAAACCCATCAGCTGTCACTCCTTACTTTCTAAATTCTGTTGTGGCAAAGTCTGAGCCAGACTGATTTGTGTTCTTTTCTTGGTAACCTGTTTCTTTCCCCCCCCTTAACTGAGTACCTGTCAAAATTTCCTTTATCCTGCTATATCATAAATTTGCCAGCATATGTTTCTGTCAGTCCTTTTTCACTCATTTCATCAGAGAAGCAAAAACCCTTTTGTCTTTACTTTCTAATCTAATTACTTATTGAGATTTTTTAAAAAATTATCTTTGATATCTACATCCCAGGTACTTTGATTTTTTTTTTTTTTCCTTATGAACACTTGCTATGTTTAGGTGAGATCTCCGTTCTCTGCCCTCCATATCTATCATTTCTGCTGTTATTTTTATCACATTTTATTTTTTTCTCAGAATTCCAGAAGTTCTCAGTTTATTTCTTTGTTAGACAAACATTTATCAAGTGTTACTCTGTGTCACTCGTTGTTCTAAATCTTTGGTATACAAGAATGAACAAAAGGAACAAAAATCCTTCTTTGTGTGACTTCTAAGAAAAACGAAAGGACAGTATTTTAAATAGTGCTAAATAATTTGGAGATAAGTGAGCAGGCAAGTGAGTGCCAGGAGTGGGGAAGTTAAATGTTTAATACACGAGAAGTCAAGATCTTATTATTATTATTATTTTTTAATGAAGAAGCTTATTATTCACAGATTCTGGAGAAAGGACACGGCATACCTTGAGGGGACACACAGGAAGGTCAAGACAGAGTAAAGACAGAGCATTAGGACCTATGCACTCCTGCATTAGGATCTGGCAGTAGCCCCTCATGCAAGTATATGTTTTAAATAGAGCCCTGCAGAGTCACAAGCAAGTGTAAGTTCCTGATAGGACTTCTTCAACAGCCCATGTTGAACCAGCTGCGCAGTCTCTCTGGCCCTTCTTCTAGTGTCCCCTTGAAATAAGACCCCCATGAAGCTTTCTAAAACCCCATTCTTTCGGTTTGAATTGAGCAATCTGCCCTTAGTCTTGGAACCCCAAAGTCAAGATCTTATTAAGAAATACTGGAGGAAAGACCTGAAGTAGGTGTGAGAGTAAGCCAGATGGACGTGTGCAAGGAGCACCCCGGGCAGAGCAAGTAGACAGGCAGTGACGCCGACATGTGTGTGTTCAAGAAGAAGCAGATATTAGTGTTCTTCATCTGCAGTATGATGGGGAGAAGTAGGAAATGAGGCCAGTGTGGTCATCTAAACCCAGAGCAGGGGAGGCCAACTGGTCACATTAAGAACTATGGCATTTTCTCTAAAAAGGAAAACCAGGGAAGAGTTTTGAGCCAAGAAGTAACAGGATTCATTCTCTTTTTCATAGAATTACTCTATATGCTGTGACTAGGGTCAAGGGCACAAGGAGAGATACCAGTGAAGTTTACTGTCATTGTCTTAATGAGAGGTGATGGTAACTTGAACCAGAATGATAGGGGAGGAGGTGATGAGATGTAGTTGGACACAAAATACGTCAAAGGATGAGCTAGTAAGACTTTCTGATGGATTGGGTACGAGAACCATAGATTTTTTTGTACTGGGCAAACTGGAAGGTCAGAGTTAAATTTCAACAAGGAGAAAATTCCAGAAATAGGGAAAGGAGATGAGAAACATATTATAAAGCATGTTATTTATGTGATTTCAGAGGGGTGTGGCTTATTTTTGCTCAAGATTTTATTTGTAAGATTCATACATGTTAACAAAAGTGGATGTAGTGAATTTATTTTCATTGACCTATACCAGGGGTTGGCAAACTTTTTCTGTAAAGAGAAGATAGTAAAAATTCCTGGTTTTGAAGACCAGATGGTCTTTACTGCAACAACTCAACTGTGTCATAGCATGAAAGGAGCCATTGCCATTATATAAAAGAATGAGCTTGGCTGTGTTCCAATAAAATGCATTTGCAAAAATGGGCAATGGGCCAGATTTGGTCCATGGGTTGTAATTTGCTGACCCTCTCATCTACAGTATCCTGTTGAGTGAGTATACCACAATTTGTTTATCTATATTACGGCTGATGGTCATTTGGACTGTTTCTTCTTGAAGCTATTGCAAACAAAGAACCCTCCCGAGGCATGTCGTGCCCAAGTGCTTATATTTCTATTTGATATATAAAAAGAAATGGAATTGTTGGGTCATAGGCATGGTAATTATCAATTTTGATGATGTTACACTGTTTTTTCAAAGTGACTCTAATAATTTAACTTCCGCCATCTGCACTGGAGAGTTCCCTTCGTTCCGCACGTGACTACAAACTCACTATTGTCAGTCTTTTCGTTTCAGTGTTCCGGTGAGTGTTTAGTGGTATTACATTTTGATTTCAATTTGTACCACGGGCTTGCTAATGAAGATGAACACTTTCATATGGTTTTTTTGGTCACAGACATCCTCTTTTCCTATGGCGCTAGTTAAAGGACTGTGCATATATTCCTACTGGGCTAACTATTTTCTCATTGTTTTGTAGAGTTCACTATAAATTCTGCTTGTAGGTTGCAATGACATTTACCCAAGTATTTACATTTTGATGTTCTTTATTCATTCTTACATTTCTCAGCTTCTATATGGCATATGTTTCTTGTGCATTGAAGGAACACAACCTTTTAGTGTTTTTACTAGAGCAGGTCTGGTGGTGCTGAATTCCATGAGTTTCTGTTTGTTTGAAAAATATCTTAAATTCACATTAATTTTTGAAGGATTTATTTATCAAAGCATAACATTTTCTATTGTCGATCATTTTCTTTCAACACCTTCAAGAAAGCATTCCTTTGTCTTCTGGTTTCTACAGATTCTGTGATAAATTATCTACCTTATTGCTGCTCATTGAAGGTTAATATATCTTCCCCACTTTCCCTCTGCTAGTAACCATTGCGTTTTGGGTTTTAAAATCGTTGCTTTTGGTTTTAGCAGTTTTGTTCCAATGTTCCTAGGTGTGGCTTTTTTTTCATATTCATCCTACTTGGGATTTCTAGGGCTTCTGAAATTTGTGACTTAATTTCTCTTGACATTTTTGAGGGATTCATATTGCTTTTTGCTATTTTCCCTTGCTTCGCTTCCCTTCCAGATCTCCAGTAATCTATTATAAGACCTTGTTATTGGATTGCCTAAGTATGTTACACATTTTTCTGTATATTTATTCATTCATCTTTATAAGTTTCATTCTCGATATCTTCTTTGAGTTAACTAATTCTACTTTTGGCTTTGTCTAATCTGCTCTTTAACACATAATACATTAAATTATCATTCTTAGTTAAAAATTTGTTTCATATCTAGAATTTCAATTTGATTCTTTTTATACTTTCCAAGTTCCTCTCAAATTATCAATCATGCCTGTTATTAATGTGAAGATATTTTGCACAGTTGTTTGTTTTGATCCGTGCTTTATAGCTTTATTATGTGGATGGCCTCTGGATCCATTTTTCTTATTTGTTGACCCTCCTGATTTTGTATCATATTCTCTTGCATGTGCATCAATGTGTGTGTGTGTTTTTTTTTTTAGTTTCATAAATATTTTTTCCAGTTTTTTCTAGGTCTTCTCAGCAGGAGGTTAGTGGGAATCACACAGTTTATAATTCAGGAAGTAGAATTTCTGATTCTTCCCTCTTTTTTTTTCCATTTTTAGAAATTATTTGAATTGTAACTAATGAATCATGGAACACCACACCAAAAACTAATTATGTACTATACAGTAGCTAACTGAACATTTAAAAAAAGGAAATTATTTGAATTGTGCTCCTCTTCTTTTTATTTTATTTTATTTTATTTTTTTTTTTAGTTTTCTGGCCGTCTTTTACATCAGTCATTTGAATTTTCATCTCTTCCTGGTAATTTTTATCTTCCTGTCTTTATTAGGGTGATCTGCTTCTGTTTCAGAGAAGCAATGTTTCCTTACATTCTCCTGAAAATATCAAACTAGTCTCTAAAATTTTCCCAAGTCTTTGACTCTTCTGAGACTTCAGGACAATGTTCCTTTGTTTTATCTGGAAATTTCCCCCCAAAAAAAGTTATTAAAATTGCTCTTTCATATATTTGTTTTTTAAGGAGAAGATCTTTCTAGACTAATTAACAGAGTTTGCAGATCACTACTATTCTGCTTTCTGTCAGCTGCAGGTCTGGTCAGGTTTCAGACTGTGACCCATATATACCTGGATGACAACCTGATGTGGACAGTTTTTAGGCCAATTTTTAGTAGGTTTTATTGTAGGAGCGTTTCTAAATGTCATATTCTTTGTTTGTAAAATGGGGATAATAACAGAATTGCTCTTTTAAAATTATTAATCAAAATGACTTATGTCAACTTAACAGCACAGTTGCTGGTACTTAGAATTAAGTAAATGTTAGCTACTGTTACTGTTAGTAGAAGTAAGCAGTAGTACCAGTAGAAGTATGGCTATTAATTTGCTGCCACCTGCTTCCCACTCTGACCCTAACGTGATGGATTTCATTAGAGGTGACTTGCAGAGATGGTTGGTGTCTGGGGGATGGACCAGTCTGTGGGCTCTTTGAAAGGCAGTACCAGTGCAATGAAGACCTTTATACCAGTTCCTGGTAGGAGCAGTTTCATATGTTGGCTAAGGACTGGACAATGGGAGAAACAGGAAGTAGTCTCAAATGCTAATAGGCATCCAACAGAGTACAAGTGAGTGCAGTAGGCAAAAGGTAGCCAAAATGTATGGGTAGGGGCTGGGAAATCTGAGAGCACATACCTGGTCTTATATAGGCAGCTATATTTCTACTTCAGCTAACTGATACTATACCAAAACGTGGGCTGAGTGGTTTCCCCAGAAGGTGGGGTTTGTAAGTGAAGCCATATCTCATACCTATGTCAATTCATCTTTTTAAAGATCCAGGAGAACTGACAACCTGTATCGGCTCTACAGGCTGTATATCACTCATGATATATTGTTTTTTAACTTACAAAATAAAGCCCACTGCTTTGTCAATAGCATCCCACGACCTCGGTCCAGAAATCCACTTCAAATCTATCTTCCACTTCTTGATTTTAATCTTGCCCTTTCTATAATTCCAAGATGCTCCCCAAGAATCCTCTGACTGACTCCTGAGCCATAGGCTTTCTACGTGGCCCTGTTACAGTTTTTGTGCCGATTTGGGCATAGAGTCTTCACAGCACTTGCTGCCTGGCTTTAAAACATGGGTTTCCACCATCCCCACTCATACAACAGCTTCTTGAAGCTGAATATCATTCTTATCTACCTCTCATCCCAGTGCCTAACACATACTTGACCCTCAGATAATGTTTGTTAAACTGAATTGAAATTTTTGAAATAACATGGTGTTAAAATCAATCTTTGCAATATAGAAACCATAGAAGGCATGAGCACAGAACTTTGATCATTCATGGTTTCCTGTACTCATCATTTTGGGGTGTGAAGAACCAAAGATCTGTAGGATCTCTAAGGTAAAATATGTTTGAGAAACTTCTAATGCATTGATTTCCTAAACTATAACATTCAAATAACAAAATTACTCGAATAGTGACCATCACTATTGTTTATGTGAGAGGCAAAGAAATGAAGTTCTTTGCTAAGTAGTTTATAGGAAATGGGTTTTTCAATCTTCATACCATCCATAAAAGGCAGATACTATTGTTGTTCTATTTGCCAGATAAAGAAACTGAGGTTCACAAAGACTGTCCATGGTGATACAGCTAGGAATGGGTGGATCCAGGATCCGCACCCAGGTCTCACTCCCCCTCAATTCTTAATGACACCCCACCAGCACCAAGTGACATCAGTGGCCTGTGGATGATCTTTTTTTTTTTTTTTTTTTTTTGGTCCCAATGAACCTCTAACTCAGAGAGAATCCGCATTGCTTTGTCACTTTCTTACGACAGTTTTGAAGACGTGAAGAAGCACAGTAGGAGCAGAGGCACCTTGGATAAAAATGACTGCATTTGATTGCTCTGATTGTGCCTTTAAGCATCCTTTTGCTATACAGATCCTTTTAGAAGAAGAGGCACTCTAACTAATAAGGAGGTTTTTGAGAAAACACCTCTCTCTTCCTGTGAATAAAAAATAAAGCAAGGACTCAGGAGTCATATATTCTTGGTTTCAAATCCCTACTCTGTCCTCTTATGAATTGATTATGTTCTTTCAGGCTTATTTTCCTTATATATAAAATAGAACTAATGATGTCCTGCTGGACTCACAGGTTTGTTATGACAACACGCATAGGAAAGAGCTTTTGAAATTGTAGGGCACTCAGCACTCAGGGAGAGTGGTTACTTTGCAGAAATGATATTCCCCAAGCCATTTTCTGTGAAATGTGTTAACCTGGGGCAGGACCTAGGTATACACTGTGTGGTTCTGCTTTGACAACAGCTCCTGGTTTAAGTAACCATCAAACCAGTGGAAATCAGGCTGTTAACACCAAACACATGTAATATATAGAAATGGACTTTTTCTTTGCCAGGGACCTATAATCACACCTTATAAAAGCAATGTGTATTTTTCAGTATGTTAATAAAATGCATATTGATGAGCAATGAAAAGCAAAGAGACAATAATAGAAAGAGATATTAGACAGAAAACATACCTTCATGGGGATGGATGGAAGAAATTCAATGTGCTTTTTTATTTTTATTTTTCTAATTTCCTTTCAGTGTCCCAGAATTCATTGTTTATGCAGTGTGTTTTTTACTAATACTTATGTAACGCTTATCCAAACTCATCTTTGTAAGAACCTCAAGCCAGGTAAACCTGATTTTCATCATACTAATATCCATTCAGTAAAGAGGAAATTTCACTCAACTGACAAGTGATGCCAAGGAAAGGAAGCAGGGATTTCTCTTCGCATCCCCAGGTGTTCTGTGTACCAAACTCAGACCTTCTAATTTAAAGCTGTCTTTTGCATGAGAATATGTTTTACAAAAGAAAACCAATGTATCTTACTCCATCATGACCCCTTTACTAGGAAATAAGCAACTCATTTGTTATCAATTTAGTTTTCATAGATTCACTCTGAGAGTGTCCTGGGACTGTGAGACTCTGTCCTACTGAATCAGCAGATGTGATTTTGATAGCATTTAATAGCACAAGAGAGCCTGTCTCATCAAGGACCCCTTCGTTGACTCTTCATTAATAACTAGTCGATGCTTCTGTGCAATAAAGAAGCCAGTAGGTGACAGACAATGCCAGGAGGTAAAATAAGAAGAAAAACAGGTCATGTGAAACATTTAAAATGAAAATAAAAATTAAGATAACATATTTATTGAGTAGTTCTGGTACCATAATAAGCACTTCCATATATCATTTCATTCTCCCAGCAAACTGTGAGGTACACAGCAGTGTTAACTCAATTCTGCAGATGAAGACACTGAGGCAGAAAGAATTTAGGTAAATTTCTGAAACCTCCTAGATGCAAAGGCAGAAAACCTATAAAGTCTAATTCGAAAAGAATCAGCCTTTCTTCTTCAGACAAAGCCCTGGTGCTGCTGGCCCATGGTTGGCATGAAGACAGAAAAAGAAAGAAAACATCATCTCCGGTTGCCAAGACCCACTTTCTATCTACGTCACTTCCCTTTATCTCCCTACCTTATTCTACTTTCCCAGTCATAAGCTCACATTTGCACACTCTGACCACCTTCTACTTCCTGGGACACGAGTACCCCTTTGATTTATTGGTCTAGTTCTACCTCCTGCAACAAAATCTCTCGGCTTTCCATTTGTTGACCTCTTTCTTCATCCCAGGCCATTAGCTCATATCTCTTAACGGACCTTGATTTGCTTCTTGGTTCTCCTTCTTAGAATGTAAACATGTTTGGACATAGAAAATAAAGATCAAGAACATAACTGATTACCTCCGTAGTTCTTACTTTTTAAGCAATACCCAGAATGGAAAAGAACTTTGTATGTTTGAAATCTCTATCCTAAGAGTGACCAAGCACTATGGAACACAGCACTCAGGCTGACGCCACAGAGGGTCTTGTGAAACTCATTCTCTCTGAAGATAAGAAAGGGATATTACCACTATGAATTCAAACCTTGAGGCTATTACAATACAAAAAAAAAAAAAAATTGAGCCTAGAAGCAATAAATCTAGAATATCTCTCTGGGTATTATTATTATTATGTATTTTAAAGGAGAATTTTATGCATGAGACTTCTTCCAAAAAAATGAAAGAAAGAAAGAAAGAAAAAAAGAAGAAAGAGGAAGGGGAGAGAGAGAGAGAGAGAAAGATCACATGAAGCTTCTGCTTAATAATTCCTTGAATTTAAGACAAACGTGCAATATGAGAGTAGTGCAAGCAGCAAGAATAATGTTTTGCTAAAAAAAAAAAAATCATGACAATCAGGTCAGCATTAAAAAAGCACAAACTGTGAATGAACATTCCTAATCACCCATTACTGGATAGGCAGCTGAGGCTTGAGATAAGAAAGACTTAGGTCAGATACTTTCACATCCCAGTTCGGATCTTTGAGTCTTAGATACATCCTTCAGTAAGTAAGCAAAAGTACAAACCACTCAGTCTCTCACCAAATGAAGCAAAGAGCTAACATTTATGAAAGCTTACTCAGGGCGTCTCAGGCCTCCAGCAGTCCATGACTTTGTGCATGTGTGTGCGTGTGTGTGTGCATGTGTGTGCGTGTGTGTGTGCATGTGTGTGTGTGTGTGTGTGTATTTGTCTTTGTTTTACCTACTAGATGTTTCAATGTTTGTTAATTAGTTGTCATCATTTAAAACTAGTAAAATTTCAATATTTTCTCCCCATTTATGGCTTCTCTTTAAAAAATGGTAATGCTGAATAGCACCTACTTTAGGGGAGACAGGCACACTGTCCCCCACCCCCCACCAGTTTGCTTTAGGCCATACCCGACCCTGTTTGCATGGCTTTAGGCCATACCCGATCCCTGGCCTGCATGAATTTGCACTCTGTTCACAACTTTGGCTCACATGACACTCTTAATCTCACAAAACAAACTGAGGGTTGGCCTCTCTAGACTTTTTATGGACATTTGCCAGTGCTGTGAAGTGTGTAAACAGGTGATTCACAACTAATCCTTGAAAAAAATATCAATAAAAAATAAAAAATTTAAAAAAAAAAAAAAAAAAAAAAGCTCAATGATTTTATTCTTTTATATATAGCTGTCGAATTTCCCCAGCACCATTTATTGAAGAAACTGTCTTTTTTTCCACTGGATATTTTTTTCCTGCTTTGTCAAAGATTAGTTGACCAAGGAGTTGAGGGTCCATATCTGGACTCTCTACTCTGTTCCATTGGTCTATGTGTCTGTTTCTGTGCCAGTACCATGCTGTCCTGGTGATCACAGCTTTGCAGTAAAGCTTAAAATTAGGCAATGTGATGCCCCAACTTGTTTTTCTTTTTCAACATTTCCTTAGCAATTCGGGGCCTTTTCTGGTTCCATATGAATTTTAGGATTGTTTGTTCCAGCACTTTGAAGAATGCTGGTGGAATTTTGATCAGGATGGCATTGAAAGTATAGATTGGTCTGGACAGTATAGACATTTTAACAATGTTTATTCTTCTGATCTGTGAGCTTGGAATGCCTTTCCATCTTCTTATGTCTTCTTCAATTTCTTTCATGAGTGTCCTATAGTTCCTCGAGTACAGATGCTTTATCTCTCTGGTTAGGTATATTCCAAGGTATCTTATGTTTCTTGGCGCTATAGTAAATGGAATAAATTCTCTAATTTTCTTTTCTATATTTTCTTTGCTAGTGTATAAGAAAGCAACTGATTTCTATGCATTGATTTTGTATCCTGCCACATTGCTGAATTGCTGTATGAGTTCTAGTAGTTTGGGTGTGCAGTCTTTGGGTTTTCTATATAAAGTATCATGTCGTGTGATAAGATAAACAACAGTGAACAACACTGAACAACAGTGGCACGACTGGGCATCCTTATCATGTTCCTGATCTCAAAGGGAAGGCTGTGAGTTTTCCCCCATTGAGGATGATATTCACTAGGGGTTTTTCATAGAGAGATTTTATGAAATTGAGGAATATTTCCTCTACCCCTATACTTTGAAGAGCTTTAATCAGGAACAGATGCTATATTTTGTCAAATGCTTTTTCTGCATCAATTGAGAGGACCATGTGTTTCTTCTCTCTTCTCTTATTGACTTGTTCTATCACATTGATTGATTTGCAAATGTTGAACCACCCTTGCATTCCAGGGATAAATCCCACCTGGTCATGGTGGATAATTAATGTACTGTTGGAGCCTATTAGCTAGGATCTTGTTGAGAATCTTGGCATCCATATTCATCAAGGATATTGGTCTGAAATTCTCCTTCATACCATATAGAAAAATGAACTCAACATGGATGAAAGACCTCAGTGTGAGGCATAAATCTACCAAAATCCTAGAGAAGAACATAGGCAGTAGCATCTTCAACATTGGCCACAACTTCTTTCAAGATATGTCTCCAAAGGCAAATGAAACAAAAGCAAAAATGAAGTTTTGGGACTTCATCAAGATCAAAAGCTTCTGCACAGCAAAGGAAACCATCAACAGAACAAAGAGGCAACCCACGGAATAGGAGAAGATATTCGCAAATGACACTACAGACAAAGGGCTGTTATCCAAGATCTATAAAGAACTCCTCAAATTCAACACCCCAAAAAATAATTATGTCAAAAATGGGCAGAAGACATGAACAGACACTTCTCCAATGAAGACATACGAATGGCTAACAGACACATGAAAAAATATTTATCATCACTAGTTATCAGGGCAATTCAAATCAAAACCACATTGAGATATCACCTTACACCAGTTAGAAAATCAATAAGGATGGGGAAACAACAATTGCTGGAGAAGATGTGGAGAAAGGGGAACCTTTTTACATTGTTGGTGGGAATGCAAGTTGGTGCAGCCACTTTGGAGAACAGTGTGGAGATCCCTTAAGAAATTAAAAATAGAGCTTCCTTATGATCCTGCGATTGCACTACTGGGTATTTACCCCAAAGATACAGATGTAGTGAAAAGAAGGGCCTTCTGTACCCCAATGTTCACAGCAGCAATGGCCACAGCCACCAAACTGTAAAAAGCTGAAATGCCTTTCAATGGATGAATGGATAAAGAATATGTGGTCCATATATACAATGGAATATTATGCCTCCATCAGAAAGGATGGATATCCAACTTTTGTATCCACTTGGATGGGACTGAAGGAGATTATGCTGAGTGAAATAAGTCAAGCAGAGAGAATCAATTATCATATGGTTTTACTTACTTGTGGATCATAAAGAATAACATGGAGGACATTAGGAGAAGGGAAGGAAACGTGAATTGGCAGAGAGAGAGGAGGAAGCAGGACCCCTGCCGAACAGAGAGCCCAATGCGGGACTCAATCCCAGGACCCTGAGATCATGACCTGAGCCGAAGGCAGTGGCTTAACCCACTGAGCCACCCAGGGACCCGTGAATTGGAATCAATTGGAGTGGGGAGATGAAAGATGAGAGACTGTGGATTCTGGGAAACAAACTGAGGGTTATGGAGGGGAGGGAGATGGGGGGATGGGTGAGCCTGGTGGTGGGTATTAAGTAAGACATGTATTGCATGGAGCATTGGGTGTGGTGCATAAACAATGAATCTTGCAACATGAAAAGAATTAAATTAAATTAGGATGTTTAAAAAAAAAAAACCCAATGAAACAAGTAGTGCCTTTGCGTGGGAACATAGAAGTAAAATCGATTTTTAAAGAGGTTGTTCAATCCACAGTAGCTAACTTCCTCCTTCAATTTTCATCTTCAAAATTTGGTTGGATTCCACTGTAGAGGGGAAGACCTCTTCTTAAAAGTTTAATTAAATACAGATGAAAATAGAGTCTCTTTGATGAAGCTTTTATTCAAAGAACCATAAAGTGTTATTCAATGCAAATCCAAATACAAAAATAAATCCACCAATGTCCACTCCTGCTATTAAAAGTAGATGAGACACATTGTTACCTAATATCAACCAAAGTGCCTATTAAAGTAAGAATATTTTAAGAATTAGAATATGTCTTGAACTGGAACTAAATTATTGCCTAAAGAGGTGAATGTTTAAAGCAAAAAAAGTTTGGGGGAACAAATTTAGAAGATGGGTTGTGAATTATTTATGGGCCTTTTTAAAAAGGTCAGCATTTTTACTCAATTCTGCCAGGACCCTCTGAGGAATGCAATGCTGCTACTCTAGATGCTTCTTCCTTAGGATGCCTGCTCTTTATCAGCATCCCTGTCTCCATGGTAATAGATTAGTGTTCATCCCCCACCCCCACCCTAACCACACCCACCCATAGCAAACCTTAGCAAGAGGAAGAGCCCTCTGGGGGGCCGTGCACTGCAGCACCAGAACATAAACAACTCCGTGGGTGGTTGCCATGGCCGTTCTTCATCCACAGTATAATTACCCCAAGGTACACTGGCGATGCACTTATGTGCATTGAAACAAGAACAGCTACATTTCAATAAATCACTCCAGCCAGGTGGTCACCACGTTAGTGTTATAAGAAGCTGGGGTTACAAGGCAACCATGGCCATAATTCATCATTAGGAATAATGGCAGACCTGGAGTCCATCCCAGGCATGGAGTGCTTCTCTAGTTTTATACAAGAAAGCCTCATGTCTCCATGAAAAGTATACCAGGCAAATGCAGATTTCCATCTAGGCAAACGTAAGGATGATGCTTGCTTCTTTTACTTAGCAGTTGTGTGGATTTGGTCAAGTCATTTTTCCTACCTGAATATAGATTTGCTCGTTTGTAAAATGCAAGTCATAATATATACCTTATGAAATTGTTACAAGTATGAAGGGGGATTTATATGTGGATAGTGACCAGCATTCAGTGGTAGTTATTAATATCATTTTTATAATGAAAGGAGTTTGAGAATGAATGATAGTCATCAAATAATTACAAGATAAAATCTTCCAAATGAAAACACCCATTCATCCCTTTTCCACACAATCACATACACAGACATGTGTCGCTAGTAGCCACTTGTAAGCAAAGATATGCCCCGCAGATGGAGAGGTTAGGCAAATACCCTGCCTGTGCTATGTATAGTTGAATTCCTTCATCAGACACTCTCCTGAGGTCTAGCTGGCCTTCTCTTGCCAGCTAGTGTTGCATACGTCATACCATCATAATAAGAACAGTGTATCTAGTCGGGGTTTACGATTGTGTTGAATGAGGAAATGAAACTCAGTTTGGATTAATCTTCTTCCAAATCAAATAGATGTTGCCTCTCACATCAAGCTCACATTTTTCTTCCTGTCAATCCCTCATCGCCAACTATTCCCCCTTTCCCTCTTCCTAGGATTTTAGCAAACACTCTCAGGCCACAGAATTCAGAATTGAGTGAGCATTCTCATTCCCATTTTATCTTGTGCAAACTCATGCTCACAAAAATTACATGATATGTCCAAGGCCACCCAAGTCAGTGGCAGGACTGAAAAGAACACCAGGTCTCTGACCCCTAACTCTCTTTTATTCAGAATTCATTAAACTACCCAGATGTCTCCTAATAGTCTGTTGAAAAAATTACTATGCCTCTGCAAATATGCTGTCGATACTATCAGAATTAGTCTTACTTTCAAAAGTCTCTGATACTTCAGACAATGCCATCAAGAAATGCCACTTGAGATGTTGAATTGCTTGGATAATCCAGTTGTCAGCCATCAAGCCCAACACATCACGTGCTGTTTTCCAGCCGTCTCTCTTCCTGACCACATTTAAGTACATGGACATCTGCTTCATTTTAGTTAGCTTCACTGCTAATATTCATGCATATGTTTAATTCCACTTTTTATCCATACTGCCCCCGTTATATCTTTCTGCAGCAGGTTCTCTAAGAATGACGCAAATATCTTTTTACAAGTTAATCTGGCTTGCCTGAAAGTTTTAACATTTTAATTTCATCACGTTTTCCCTGGGCCTGGGGGATTCGGAATTGGGAGGGATTCCTGATTAGAACTTACTATTTTACAAGATGTTCTTTACAAGAAGTTTCAACAACATTCTCCATTCTTCAGGACAGACTTTTATGATGTGATTTCCTACATTCTCTAAGGAAGAATGTGGTTAAAGGGAAAACTAAGGGCTGACCATGAAGAGTTTCTGTACCTGGCGTTTAAGTTAGAGTTTTCAGTTCCCCTTTGGAAATGGAATCACAGTGAGTAAATAACCTAACAAAAACAGGCTTTACTTTAACCTGAAATCCAGGTTTCCAGGAGTAAGAAACCTTATAAACCTACAGTTAATTTGACTTTTATTTTAATACTATAATTGTTTTAGGACAGTAGACCTACTCTGTACGATGCTGTATTCATGCATCTATCCCTTACATATTTGTCAGAACCTGACGGTACAACATCAAGAATGACCCTAATGTCAACTATGAATTTTGAATGATAATTATATAACAGTGTAGATCCATCAAAATAACAAATTTGCTGCTCTAGTGGGGATGTTGATGGTGGGAGAGGCTGTGCATATGTGGGGACAGGAGATATGTGGGAAAATCTCTGTATCTTCTGTTTAAGGTTGCTATGAACTTAAAACTGCTCTAAAAGTATTAGGATAATTGATATGAAAACCATTTACTTACAAGTACATAAATTATACCTCAAATAAAAACTCTGCTTTTGTAATTCTCTAAAAAGAGCCATTTTTTCCTTTACTCATGACCCTGTTCCTAGTGTCTATACAAAGATCTAGCTGTTAGGAGTGTGTGTGTGTGTGTGTGTGTGTGTGTGTGTGTGTGTGTGTGTGTGTGTTTGTGTGTGTTCAAAACAATTTCAGCATAAGAATTATGTGGTTGTAATCTTGTCATCAAATATTCGTTCATTTGGATGTTACTAATTGGAATCCATGCTATTTGATACACAGGTTGCAATTCTTTGTTGAGATAGTAGAGGTGTGAGAGATAGAAGTGGTAAGAGTATTATAAACAATTTTTAAAGTATCCTAAAAAGCTCTTCATCATCCCTCCTTTGAATATAAACACACATCAATTGTAGATGATTCTCACTAATTCAAAAAAGCCAATTTAAGAATCTCTCAATGAGTATCAATTTGTCAGTTGAATACTGAGTTACTGTATCAAATAATAAACCTGGCTGGCAAATAATAAACCTGGCTGCTCTTACATAAATCACAGAGTAAGGAATGCATTTCTCTCAAGTTCTTTTAAATTAGTCAAGTTTGACTATACATGAGATTCTCCAGTATCTCTCACATTTTCATTCAAAAACATTTACCAATAGAGATTTTGTCCTATTCTTCATACACTGATACAGGATCTAAAATCACATACAACATAGATGTGTGGCAAATATTTATAATTTGTTTGATAAATTCTAGTAAATTTTATAACCTCTGTTTTGGCTTTATTTAAATTCAAGTAAGTTAACATGCAGTGTTTTGTTAACAAGGTAGAGTTTAGTGATTCATCAGTTGCATATAATACCCAGTGATCATTACATCAAGTGCCCTCCTTATTGTCCATCACCCAGTGACCCCACCCACCCATCCTTCCAGAAACCTTCACTCTGTTCTTTATAGTTAGAGTCTCTTATGGTTTGTCTCCCTATATGTTTTTATCTTTTGATAACCTTGTCTAACACAGGCTTCCTCAATCATGGCACTATTGACCTGGGGCTGGATAATTTTTTGTTGTGGAAGGCTATCCTATACATTGTAGGATGTTCAGTAGTATCCCTCTCCCCAATACAATAGAAGCCAGCAGCACCCTCTGATCTCTGACTGAGACAACCAAAAATATCTCTGGACACTGCCAAATATCTTCTGGGGGCAGGGGTGTCTCCCTAGAAGCCCATATAGAAACATGGGACTAACCAATGACTGAGCTCACAAAGCTCTCCCTTCTTTAAAAAAAAAAAAAATCTATTTTAATTATACTTAATGTAACTCAAGTTAGCTCAGCTCTTCAGAGCATGGTATTAATGAGTTCAAGGTCAGAAGATTGATCCTTACAAGGTTTAATGCATTCATTCAGCAACCATTTATTGAGTGGCCTACAATTGCATTGCACTGTGCGAGTTGCCGAGAGGAAAGCCAGAAAAACACGAAAAGCCACGAATGCCCTCCAGGAGCTTTTGGTTCCACACAGTGAGTGAAAAAAAGCCAAATGAATGGTGGATACAGTAAGATAATGATCCAAGGTGATACCAAGGGTTGAGAAAACTATGCCTGAGACTAATATTGAAAAACAGAAAAGAATGTGTTTAGAGAGGAAATAGAGTTGATTCTTCCTATAAACTAGGAATAGCAAGGATAATTATTTCTAGTAAACAGTTAACATGTGTTGGGCCCCAGAGTGCTTATTACATCAACCCCCCCTCCCCCATCCCGTGTACAATGTCGATGAACGTCACGGAATTTATGTTCTGGTTCTGAAGTCATCAGACTGGTTTACATCTCTACTTCTCCTAGTTCACTAAGTGACTTGGTAAAGATACTTATCCTCTTTACATACTAATTTTCTATATATAAAGTAGTAATAATATACGGTATGGTTGTTTTGAAGCCTAAAAGAGGTAATAACATGAAAACTAACTGAGTATAGTTCCTACATAAAAAAAATAGTGAATGCTTCTATTCCTCTTATTTTAAAAAATTGCTGTTAAATAATCATTTGATTTTGGTATTTAAGCCAGGTCTGTCTGCTCTGAGGCTGCGTACTCTATGACTCAGCATCTTCCTAGAGTATTGGGGATGGGAACATGCAGACAGCAACGGGAGCACCATGCCTGCCTGGAGGAAGACAGTGAACCACATAAAAAGGAGTTGGTACTACTCACAAACAGGAGGAGGTATCAATGAGTCTGAGCACTGCTCCTAAGAAGTCCCCCCAAAAAGCCACTATAGCTGGAGTGAAGAAAAATCTTAATAAGAAAAGAAAAAGGGAGAAAAAAAAGAAAAAGAAAAGAAAAGGGGGAGTAGAGGAAATGTGGTACTATATGGAGGGAAAAGATCACCCTGGTCATTTGAAGAATGGAGAATGGATTGAGGCATGACAAAACTGGGCACAGTGGGGCCAATGAGGAGACCACGTGATAAATAATGGTAGCCGGACTTGACTAGTGATGGAGAGATGAGAGAGGTAGAAGGATTTCAAGATGTTTTTGGTGATAGAATTGAAAGGATGTCCCTCAGCTGGTGGTAAAGCCCAGGCATTTAACTGCAAATCTAATCCTTTTGCCCTACATTTATAGCCACCTTCTCCTCCAACCTAAATACCTATAAGCACTAGACACTAAAAAAAAACAAAAACAAAAAAACAATAGCTATATGCATAAATTAGCACTGCATCCTCCAAAAATGGAAAAAGAAGGCAAATTTTATCTATCTATCTATCTACTTCTATCTTTTATCTAAGTAATCTCTGTACCCAACTGGGGGCTCAAACTGATGACCCTGAGATCAAAAGTCACATGATCTACCGACTAAACAAGCCAGGTGCCTCCCAAAAACTTAAATTTAATGTTTTTTGTATTTCTGCTGAAAATAGTAAATGTCTGTAAAAAGACTAAGTGAATGATATGAAATCAGTGATATCATCTCTGTATACAAGAGAAACATGACTGCCTGGAATGTGGTATTTACTTCAGTGCACCTCACTGGCATCAAACTTTTGCTAGATTATCTATTTCTTCCAGGACAAATTTGAATAAGTACTTATTTTTAAATTACACCAAGATGGTTTAGGTTTGATACATAGTATACTGCCATTAGCTGGAGAAATCTTTCTTACATCTTTAACTTCTAATGCATTTACTGATGTATTCAATAATTATTTTGAACTCGTTTTCTGCCATGTGCTGTGCTTAATGCCTGTGATAACATGAACACAAGAGAGAATATCTCCACTTTTAACCAGGTTACAGTCTACAGAGACATACAGACAAGTAAACAAGCAATTTCAAAAAGTCAACAACTGGTTGCATTGAGTAAGTTTAAGATACTGGGGAATGAAAGGATCTCCAACCCTCTCCCGCAGGAGCTAATATTGTTGTAGAAACCTGAAAGATAATTAGGTTTATCTTGGAAAGGTGGAATAAGAGGAAGAATGAATGTCCAATGGTGAGCTCAGAGCATATGCAAAAGTCCAGAGACAAGTGAGAAAGGACATGCACCTGTTAGAGCAAATATTCCAGAATGTCTGGAGAAGAGACATTCACAAGTGGTGAACCCGCAGGGACAAAATTAAGAAGGAACTTATGGTCCATGCTAAATAGACAGCCTGAATTCATCCAAATGTCAAAGAGATTTGAGAACACTCTCAACAGAGAAGTGACATGATCAGCTGTGAAATTTAGAAAGAAGTGTGAATGCAGGGGTGGATAACGCATGAGTGGACCAGGCAAGTAAATGGGAAGCCTTAACGTGTTATGATGGACTAGCAGCTCTGTGTTCTAAGAAAACTGAACTGAAATGGAGAAAAAGACATATTTTAAAGAGACTATTTCAATTGATAAGATGGGTAAGGTCTTGGCGATTGACTGAATGTGGTGGGTGAGTGTTAGGAGGTATTGAACACAATTCCCAGGTTTTTAACTGGAAAAATTGAATGGATGGGGTGCTCTGGATTTAGAGAGCACAGGAAAAATGGTTAAGATATGGTATTAAGTTGTACCTTGGACATGTTAAGTTTCATCTGCCTGTAGGTCATTTAAAATGTAGGTCACTTAAAATGGCATCTGGTATTTGAATTCACCATACTGACAGGAGACCTCTGTGCGAGATTCAGAGATCCTACTGGCATCTGCATATACTGCAGTATTCTGATCGAATATGGTCCATGAGCACAGATGTCAGAGAAATGTGACAACATTCTGCAAAAGCCTTTCACAACTATCCTGGGGATGTTACAATTCCTCTTGATACACTAAGCAAACAATTTCTAAGGGTTACTCTAATGACCTTGCATTAATCTATTATGAGGTTTTCACTGATTGCTGTTTACCATGATTCCAACCTATACCCAATATGTTGATCAATATTTATATATCAAGTGCTCCACATATGTTCAGCACAATGACTATCTGAGCTATCTTCAGAGTTTTGGGGTATATTAGACTAGAATTAGGACAGAGAACCCTAAACAAGGTGCCTAAGAGCAGGAGGAACTTGTAGAGTAAATCTCAGTTTTAAGCTTAGAAAAGAGCAAGTATCAATCTGTATAAAGACAAGATGGATTAGAAAACCCAAAGTGTAAGAGGGTTGGACAAACTAGGAAATAATGCTAAGTGTGGAAGATCAGGTCGAACAGGATAGGACAAAGCGTAAAGCCAGGAGAGCATGAAAAACCCGAAGCAGGAAGGCATGTAAGCACCCATATATTGACTTATTTTTTATCAAGGTCATAGTTCTTGGATGGGCCAAATCAGTTTACAAGTGCAAAGCTGTGAAAGACAGCAAAAATTTATATTGGTTTGATTCCTTCCTGGCTGTAGAACACTATTCTACACATCTTTTATTATGATAGGATTTCCACTTATAATTTCCTCTGTTGTCTAAGTCCTTTAGGCAGAAACTCCTGAAATAATTATAAGTAAATACAACTTAGTGAACAGTTATTGCATGTCCCTGAATGGGCATTTTGCATGCTTTCTCCCATTCATTCTCATAACAGTCTTACAGAAAGAATATTGACTTTATTAACGAACTTGTTTACAGATGAGGAAACTGAGTCTTAGAGTTCATTTATTTGGTCAACTAAAAATATGTATTCATGTTCCCAAGTGTTTAGCAACACCAGAATAGATTTAAAAAAAAAAAAATTTTCTGTGCATCCATAGAGTACTATGCAATAATGAAAATGAGTAAATCACTGCAATGATCTACTGTAGTGTTGCATTGCTATATGGGATGATCTAGAAAGATCTTAAACTGTTATGAGAAAAAGGAATTTGATCAAGAAGAATATATACAATATAAGTTCATTCTTAAATAATTCCATAAAAGGCAAAATGAATCTATGATAGCAGAGGTCACTGGAGAGGAAGCAAGGCTAATGAGCAGGAAACATTTAGGTGCTGGTAGCATACTATTATTTGATCTGGGTGCTGGTTGCATGTATGCTGCCACTTCATAGACATTCATCAACCTATACATCAGTGATTGATGTACTTTTCTATGTATGTATTATAGTTTGGTAAAAAGTATTTATTTTAAGAAATAGAGACAAGTTTTCTTTTTGGTAAGTCCTCCATAGAATACTACTAGTATGAGGGACTATAATACTAGTATGAATCTGCTATTTGCTATTCATTATAGTTATAAAGAAGGAAAATACTTCATCATACAATGGACCAGGTTTTATAAATGTGCATTAAATAACAACCCACCGGTGAAAAGTGAGGCTAATAGTGGAAGACTTTTATAGTGCAGAACATGTGCTGAGAGAATTGTTTATTGCAAGCCTACCATAAACTGGCTCACTGCTGTGTGATTTACAAGTGCAATCAGGCTCATTAAGACTTTACCTCTCCCATTTCCTCCATATTAAGTGAGGGAATTGAGTTTCCTGTTGTCACTGGGAAGAAAACCAAAACTCTGAAGGCTGCCTGTAAGACTGTTTATTCTAGCTTTGCTTTCCTCTCCAGTTTCTTCTGGATACTTGCTCCAACTCCACTTGTGTTCGGCCACCCTGTCCTTCTTTCAGTTTACCAAAGCTGCCATTCTCCCAGACCCCAGGATATTTGTACCTGCTGTCTCCTCAGTCTGGGCTTCCATTCCCTCTGTTACTTTATTATCTCTTGGGAAAGCTTTCCAGGCAAGCTTTCCCGGCCTTCCCAGTACTACTCACGACCCTTGGTCTTGTTTTCGAGGACCACAGCCTGCTCCTGCCAAGCTCTGAGTTCAGAATGCAATTAAACCTTTGTTAGCAGAATTCATTATTTAAGATTTTTCACCCTCAGTAGACTGTAAATGTCACAAGATAACCCATCATGCATTTCTTTATTTACCATGGATCCCTGATGCCAAGCACAGTCTTGGCACATGCTAATTACTCTATAAATATTTGTCAAAAAAACAAATAAACAAGAGACTGTGGACTCTGAGAAACAAACTGAGGGTTTTGGAGGGGAGAGAGTTGGTGATGGATATTAAGGAGGGATAAAGAAGACGTGGTCCATATGTACAATGGAGTATTATGCCTCCATCAGAAAGGATGAATACCCAACTTTTGTATTGACATGGATGGGACCGGCAGAGATTATGTTGAGTGAAATAAGTCAAGCAGAGAGAGTCAATCATCATATTGTTTTACTTATTTGTGGAACATAAGGAATAACACAGAGGTCATGGGGAGATGGAGAGGAGAAGTGAGTTGGGGGAAATTGGAGGGGAAGTTGAACCATGAGAGACTGTGGGCTCTGAGAAACAAACTCAGGGTTCTGGAGGAGAGGGCGGGGGAAGGTTGGATGAGCCTAGTGGTGGGAATTATGGAGGGCACATATTGCATGGAGCACTGGGTGTGGTGCATAAACAATGAATTCTGAAACACGGAAATTTTAAAATATAAATAAAAATTTAAAAAAGAAAATGAAAAAACGTATGTTAGAGGTAATATGTAAAAATAAAATTAAAAATTAACAGAAGATAATTGGAAAACATATGAAAATAAATGAAAAATAATTTTAAAAAAGAAAAATAGAAAGGAAGCAGATTCTCTTTCCCTTAGAGATGAAGCTTCATAGCACTTTATGATCAATAAACTTGGTGGAAGCTAAAACAAAGATAATAAGAATGTTATGCATGTTGAAGAAAGAAAATATAAATATGTCAGCAACTTAATTTAAAAAATTTAAAAAACTCCCATTAAAATTAATTAATTTAACTTAATTTAAAAAACTTCCATTAAAAAAGATGGAATGATGGATGATAAGACGGACACATGATAAAGGAATCAAAGTAAAATGTTAATTGTAGAATGTGGATGATGTGTATTTGAGTACTCTGTAAAATTCTTTTAACTTTTCTGTATGTTTGAAAATATACCCAAAAAAAGGTTGAAAAACCGTTGTTTTTGGATGCCATAATTTTTTAGTGAATTGTTTTTTGCTCTCATCTTTGAACATTTCTATTTTCCTTTTGTTATAATGCATCAGTCTACAAATATGTATCATTTTATAACTATGAGGCTAGTTTTTTTTTTCCTTTTAAAGATATTATTTATTTATTTAACACAGAGAGAGATCACAAGTAGGTAGAGAGGCAGGCAGAGAGAAGGGGAAACAGGCTTCTTGCTGAGCAAAAAGCCAGATGTGGGGCTTGATCCTAGGACCTGAGATCATGATGCTAGTTTTAAGAAGAATGGCTTATTACCTGCTATTTATCAGTTTCTACCACTAAATTATTAAAATAAAACTCAGACCTTAAAGCCCAAAAATTAATTAATTAATTAATTATAAATGAAAAGGGGAATTTCTTCAAGGTTACACAGCTAGTAAATCTACACAAGTTATTTCATCAAACTCTACAACAGATTTAGTTTTTGTTACTTGTAAATAATGAAAATGAGGGATAGAAAGATCGTCACTTATGTAGAGCTCAAACAACTCATCAGTTAGTACCCAAACTGTAGCTCTGAGTCCTATCTTTTTTGACCATTTTTCCTTAAAAAAATATTAACCCCATTTTGCTTGTTTTTTACCTTCCTCTCACCACCCCCATTGTGATCATTTGTATGACTCCCCAAAAGGAAATGCAAACAGTAAATCTGTATCCAAACATTAATATGAGCTTAATGAACTAGAAAAGCAATCTACCACTAAAAATCTAAATTAATACACTAAAACCATAACTGAAAATAGTGCTTCAATTTGGCAACTGCACTGGTCATTTCTATAGAGTGTGGTTTCTTTGCATACTGCATATTTCCCTGCAGAGAAAATTGAGAACAGCTATTGAGTTGTGCCAGAAAGAGGAGTAGCTGTGTTGAACATTCTACATACATTCGTTTAAAAGCATGTATCATCCTGATGTTTTATTTAGATGTATCTTTTAAAGAAGCAATTGTCTCCATGCTGTAAGCTGATGGAAAGCAAGTGTAGCTTCTCTTTAAAACCATTTAGGCCCCCAGAGCAGAACAATTCAAATCATAGCTAGGCTGCAACTGCGTATGTGTATGGCTTCCCTGTGGCCAAGTTCTTAGTTAAGCTGTGGATCGTATTACTCCACATCAGTTGATACCTCTTTAAATGCCATCGCCTGTGTTTCTGCAACCAAATTTAGAGATGAGCCTTTGCAGCAGTGCTATACAAGATCTTTTATTTCTTTTTGATTATTTTTGTTCTCTATATTTGCCTTTTTCTTTACATTCCTAAATGTTCAGGTACAGATTACGAACAGAAGTCCCAAGCTGATAAATGAGAAATGCATTCCATTGACTCAAAATGTGATCATGTTCCAGTATTTCCTAGAGGGCTTCCCCCTTTTTAATCCAGCTTGGATTAAATCAAGTAATAACTCAATGAAGTCGGTAGCTGAATATGGGACACACTGATTTATCTTTCTCTACTTCTAAAATCAATTGACCACCTCTAAAATCAGAACACCACTCATCCAGGATTCTTTGCTGAGAGAAAGGCAGTATTTTTATTAACACTTAACCAGAAGGCCTTAAAGCACCTGCTCTTTGAAAAAAAATCAATAGAAAGGAAGACAAGAGAAGGATTTGAAGTAATGATAATGAAATATTTCAGTTATGGACTCAAGAAAACCAATGCACATGAACAAAAACCATAAGGAGAAATGGTCAAGAACATTCCAGTGAACATCAGAAAACAGAGAAGCTAATATATTGAAAGGTAAGGAATATAGGCTTGGATCAGACATACCTAAGTTCACTGGTTCTTTCACTTATTAATTCACAGTGGTTAAAAGCAGAGACATTTTAGCCCCAGTGACTCGTTCTAGCATGGATAAGCTGTGAAGCTTCTGGCAAGCGACTTAATGTCTCTGGTTTCAGTTTACTCGTTCTGTAAAACAGGGCACGATAATGTATCTATATCATAAAGTTGGTAGAAGCATTTAATTAATTAACATAGGTGAGATGATTAAAACTGTGTCACATGGTGAGTACTACATAAAATTAGCTTTTACTGTAACTTTGCCTTGTACATATGCTATATTCCAACTCCCTCAGTAGGTAGTGAGTATTGGAAAGGGATAGAGCAGTTTCGTAGACCACTGTAAATATTATGATGGGATGGAGTAGAACCTGGGAGAGAAAATAATAGGGCTGTGGAGTGACTTGATTTATTGATGGGTGAAAAAACACCTCTTTGATGTCACTGCATCTGAAGTTTGAAGGTATGAGAGGCAGTCAGGTGTCCTTAGGGAGATAAAATCACCCAGCCAAAGAAAAGAACCGGTGTGAGGCACTGGTTGAAGAGTATTTGCTCTTCTGAGGAAGTGATTAAGGTTTCTAGGTCAGAGACCTAGAAAAGAGTGGAGAACTGGTGGGAAAGGAACCTGGCAGCGGGGTACAGGGTGGGCCACCAAGGTCCCTCACAGACCAAGTTCTAGTCTAAGAATTGCAAGAGGCTACTGAAGGATGTTACACGAAGAAGGCACAATCCATTTCCTTAATGGAATAGAATCTATATTTAGGGCAGTTTGAGGTTCACATAAAAATTACACCAAGTTCAGAGAATTCCCATATATTCCTTGATCCCTCTGCCCCATGGTTTCTCCCACTATTCCCATATTGCATTACTGTGGTACAGTTTTGACAAATGATAAACAACCACTGATACATTATTATTAGTAAGGTCCACAGTTTCCATTAGGGTTCACTCTTTGTGTTGGACAGGTTTGTGGGTTTTAGCAAATGCTGAATGCCATGTACCATACATGACAGTAGCATACAGAATCATCCAGAATAATTTTACAACCCTATACTATTTTTAGGTCAAAGAAAACACTAGTTAAAGTGTGTGGGAAATGGGGCAGGAGCAAGAGAGATGATGAGAATCTAGTTAAGTGGCTACTGTCATACTCTTGACAAGAGTTGACGGTGACTTGGCCTAGGATGGAGGATGGAAATCAGGTGAACAGATATATTTATGCGTATATTGTTGAGTATTTGCTACTGTTTTGGTAATGGGTTTGATGGGGTTATGTTAGTTGTGGTAGACTAACTGCTCTCTATATAAACTTCACCATCTCAGAAGTTTCTCATCATAAGTGTATTTCATGCACCCTGGCAAAATGGCTTTGGGCACAGGGTAGGCTGTGAAGGATCATAGGGGTAGTGCTCATCATAGTCTCCTGGCCAAGATCCAGTTCTACAGTCCTTAACTGCCAGAGATTTGGGAGGAAACAATCTGGTTGCAGGCCAGGGGGAAAAGTAAATGGGATGTGTCAAACACACAGCTACCCTTATACAGGATAAAGAAGGGGTTGAGGATAACTTCTGGGTTTCTGGCTTGAGCTACTGGATTAAAATAGATTTTGAGACGGGGCGCCTGGGTGGCTCAGTGGTTTGGGCTGCTGCCTTCGGCTCAGGTCATGATCTCAGGGTCCTGGGATCGAGCCCCGCATCAGGCTCCCTGCTCCGCAGGAAGCCTGCTTCCCTCTCTCTCTCTCTCTCTCTCTCTCTCTCTCTCTGCCTGCCTCTCTGCCTACTTGTGATCTCTGTCTGTCAAATAAATAAATAAAATATTTTAAAAAAAATAGATTTTGAGATTAAGATGAGGGAAGAATCAAGAATTTGGGGAGAGAGAAAGCAGAGAGATTAAAAAGTCACTTGGGATTCAAGATCTACCTTTTTTTTTTTTAAGATTTTATTTATTTATTTGACAGAGAGAAATCACAAGTAGATGGAGAGGCAGGCAGAAGAGGGAAGCAGGCTCCCTGCTGAGCAGAGAGCCCGATGCGGGACTTGATCCCAGGACCCTGAGATCATGACCTGAACCGAAGGCAGCGGCTTAACCCACTGAGCCACCCAGGTGCTCCCAAGATCTTCCCTTTAACTATATTTCTTTAGGCAATATACCGAACCTCTTTATGTCTCAGTTTGTCATCCATAATATAGAGATAATAATGGCTCTTACCTAGTAGCTTTACAAAGACTCCATGAAATAATACATATAAAAAAACTTAGCATAGCACCCAGTACAACCTAAGCACTCAAAAACTCTTCATTTCTGTCATTATCATTATATTTACCATTATTAAGCAATAGGTGAAGCTTAAGACAGGGACATGATATAGAACACAATTTTCTCTTCCTGAAATATGGAATTTTCAGGCATATTCTTGTCCCATTAACTGGTAGAACATACAGTTAAGCTTAAGAACCCACTTCTAATTTTCAATGAATTCCTTGCCATTTTGGGTGGCTTAATTTGAGAGTTTGCTGCTACCCTTTATGGCATAAATGGACAAAAGGGAGTGGAAGAATTAAAGGCATTTTTAAAAGGATTTTTAAATTTTTAAAACTTATTTTAGAGAGAGAGAGTGTGTGTGTGTGTGTGAGCAGGGGAAGGGGCAGAGAGAGAGGAGAGAGAGAATCGTCAAACTCCTTGCTGAGTGCGGAGCCCAACATAGGGCTCCATTCCAGGACCCCAAGATGATGACCTGAGTTGAAATCAAGAGTCAGTACTCAACCAACTGAGCCACTCTGGTGCCCCCCCCCCAAATTTAGGCATTTTAAATGTGTCCCTGGAGAAGGTTTTGACTACAACAGTGTTCGAGGGGAGCATCAGTGGAATGCAAGGGGAAGAAATCTTATATAGGATTAGTGTGCCAATAACTTACTTACGCATTTCCTTTCACATTACTCTGATCTCAACATTTCTAATCTCACCTGTTCGCCAAGCGCAGGTCAAAGATGCAACCATCTGCTAGTCATCCTACAAATAATATTCTTGCTCCTGCCCCAGAAATAGAATCCTAATATTGTGTTTGTAACATATCTTTTCGTCACTCAGGTGCTCAGGAACCGAGCATGTGACTAAGTCTAGGGCAAGGACAACATTCAATTCCCCCAATCACAGTGATTGTCTGAGGACTGGACATTTAACCAAGTGGGATGAATGGGAACGATTCCTAGGAAACGATGTTTTTCATTCTGCTGGGCTTGAACCTGGACGGGTACAGGAGTGAGAGGAGAACTTGTCTGAGAATATAGCCATCTCAGAGGGAATAAAGTTCAAAAGAGAAAGGATAGAGCCTCTGACCCCAGTTGTGTGATACCTGGATTAAGATTTTCCTGAAGCTACATCTTTCCCTGAATTATTTGTTATGGAAAGCCATATCTTCTTCCCCCCACACCACCCCCACCTTTTAAGCTCTGTTTCATTTGGGTTCTCTCTTCCTAATGGCCAACAGAGCTCTTACTGACACATACTCCATGAGACCTTTTTAGTTTCCCCCCAAATAGAGCTGATTTCTCCCACCTCTTCTATCATTTCTCTCTGTATATTCTTACAGCATTTGTTTCTGCACTTGTCTGGTGCAACTTGCTGCATTCTATTATGCGTCACACTTATATACATATATACCTCATCACTCTGCTAGAATTAAACTTTCCCAGGGAAAATTACCACTTGTGATTTGTCTCTATATACCCCATCTTCCATAATCCTTTATTAGAAGGTCAAGAAATGGTAGAGTCCTGAAAAAATTTAAGTGTATGTTGGTTGGTTCCCCCACTCTTTGTAGCAATAAATCCCAAATAGGAGCTCTAGAACTCCTAAGCAGTTGAGGATTAATGGAGAGTTCCTCAAATCTACAAGAACACACAAAGAATCAAATAATTAATATGTCTCATATATAAAACACTGTGAAAATAGTTTTATAATCCATTGTGTTTGCTAATCTACTGTGATTAACAAAATGCAATTTTGCTTTAACTCTATTACTAAATCCATGGCAAATATTTTTCAATATATTCTAGCTCTACAGATATAGCTAGATATGTACATTAACAGCACTAACAATAAGCCAGACACTTTAGATACAGTGTCACATAAGTCTCCCTAAACAGAATACTATTTTGCAAAGTTTTTCATGGGTCCTATAGCAGTGCTTCCCACATTTTACATTGAAGTACTAGAAGAAAACACTATTTCCATGCCTCACTGTGGTAATAGGACAAAGATGTTTGTAGCTGAAGGTGATCTGCAATGAGCTGTGGCCATTCTATCTTGCACCCAGTCACCCTAGAGACTGAGGAGATAGCTATCTTGGCACAACTAAAATCTCTCCATGATACTGCAGTGTGATATAACCTAGTGGATAATTCCCAAGCCTTAAGCATTGCCTACAACACCTTCAAGATCACATCTATGTCTCCACTCAATAATTTTGCCTTCCTAATCCTTCCAGCTCCAACATGCACATGCATACACACACACACTCAAACACACACACGTGTGTGTATATTTGCTACCCTACTACAGTGCTTGACCATTAAAAGCTCCTGTGCACACCTTGCATTACATTCCTCTGTATCCCTATTTTCAAGTGGGGAAATGGAGGCATAAGAGAGGTTAATGTTCCCAAGATTTAGATCACAATTTGAATTTGGATGTCATTATCTTTCTTGACTTTGTTCTGATTGAAAAACACAACTGAATAAGATCATTTTTAGATTTGCCACATTTATGCAAAATTACTGGCTTAAAAAAAAAAAAACAACAACAAAACTTGAACCTTCTGTTACCTGACTCTAGGTGAGTATGCCTCTGATGCATACCTCTGTTACTTTTACTACTTCATCATGTATGAAGTGGCTGTGTGGTTTTGTTCTTCACAGAAGTTTCCTTTATGAATTATAGTCTTTTGATTTGAATCAAAATTATATATGAGAGAGATAGTGTGTGTATTTGGTGGGAGAGGACTGGAAGTGGGAGAATGGGCAGCAGAATGTGAATTCATGTTTTCTGTTGAAACTACTTAATGTACGTCATTACCCCAGAGCTGAAGTATCAGGCAGTGTCAGAAACAATGAAGTTATACAGCATCAACCTGATACAGTAACTGCATGTCAGAATCTTGGAAATGCATGTTCATTATGTTTTGGTCTTCCTCTGACAAAAGTCTTTGGTCTTTGCTCTAATAAAGCAGAGGTGGTATCTATTGGATTTTAATTTTTTTCTCCATTCCTCCTGCCCTGAAAACCACCCACCATCACTGGAAGCCTCACTTTGTTTATTATGACAATTGCTTAATTGACTTTGATTTCCAAAGCCATGTTTTTGTTTGCCATTTTTCATGTTGACATGATACAGTGGGAATCACCAAGAGAGAAAACCAAAAGAGAGCTAGAAAGAAGGGTGTAATTATGTTCCTGGTACATGAGGATTATTAAGCAATGGGGTCAGTAATAATGCTTAGCTGGTTGATGATTGTTTCTCCTTCTTTCATATTGATGGGTGGTTTGTCCCTGAGTCACCCAGAGAGGTCACCCCATGGGATGACCAAGGAGACGATTGCTTATTGTCGTTAAGAGAACACACCTTGGGACCATATTTTCTGGGTTCAAATCCTGGACCTGACGTATATTAATGGGACTTCTGATAACACATCTCTGTGTCTCAGCTTTCTCATCTGGAAAATATGGCTAATCAGAGCACCTATTTTATAAGGTTATTACAGGGGGCAAATGCATTAATATAGGTAAAAAACTAAGAACTGCCTTTGGCACAGAAGAAAAGCTGTATATACAGGGGCGCCTGGGTGGCTCAGTGGGTTAAAGCCTCTGCCTTCAGCTCAGGTCATGATCCCAGGGTCCTGGGATCAAGCCCCGTGTTGGGCTCTCTACTCAGCAGGGAGCTTGCTTTCCTCTCTCTCTCTCTCTCTCTGCCGCCTCTCTGCCTACTTGTGATCTCTTTCTGTAAAATAAATAAATAAAACCTTAAAAAAAAAAGAAAAGCTGTATATACATATTAGCTATGATCATTAATACTACGTATGCATTCTTTATTTGCTATGTAATACCTCCAAAGAAGTAATGTGCTTTGAGTTTGGAAAAACCTGAGTTAAAGTTTTATTTACTCAACACTTTATTACTTGTGAAGCATTTGGATTAGAATTTCATTTTCTAGGGCACAGAGTTTTAGCAAGTCTCCCCTGTCTGACCTACTAAGGTATGCTGACTTTTAAGAGTAGCCAAGTACATGCCACAAAAGTAAGACATTCTTGTCTCCTGGTTTTAAATCAGTGACTATACACATATAAAGGAAAGAAAGGGAACTACTATTTAATAAGCAGTTGTAATTGTAATCCAACGACTTTGTTGGTGATTTTTGACACCCTGGGGTTTTAGCCTAAGGCAATAGCTTCAAACACATAGTTTTTTTTTTTTTTTTTTTTTTTTTTTTTGCCTTGTGATTTATATGAATTTTGTGTTCTACTCCATAGCATTCCACATTCCAAAGATTCAAATGAAACTGCTGCTCCTGGAATTTAACCTGTTCCTATGACACAAAACCTTCCTATCCTTCTTGAGAATTCCTGAACACAGAGGCTATTCCTCTGGGGTACTTATAACCCCTTTGAGGATCACAAATATTCTCACTCAATATTATGTCTTTAAGAAATTCCATCTTTCAATATGTTGGTTCCATAACCAACTATATTCCAAATTTCTTTCTCTTTTTTTTTTTAGCACAGAACACACCATTGAATCCTAGACCTATATCTACCTGACTAATGAAGATATTCACTTAGTGTCTCCAACATGTTAAGACCAAGACATTCTACTCTCCAAGACCAGCATATTCCAAATATGAACTCAAGAATTAATCCCATCTTAAATCACCAAGTCAATCTCCCTCAATACCTCTTCTCCCAGTGAATGACAATCTAGTTGTACAAGCCAGAAACCTGCACCTACAATCCTGAGGCCTTCTTCATCCTCCATAATTAACCCGCCACCACTTTCAATGAATTTAACTTCTTCATTGGTCTTGATCTACTTATTTTTCCTCATCTTCACTGCTACTATCTTGGGCCAAGCTATTCTCTGATCTTTTAAAGACCTACAGGTTGTACTCTTACTCTGCTCCAATCTCCTTTCCATCGTGAAACCAAGATTACTATTTTAAAATGCAAACCCAATTATGTCATGCATAACATACATGCTTAAAACCCTTGGATAGTTTTTCATTGCTTTGGGGAAAATGTCAAAATTTCTTACCAGGACCTTTAAAAGCCCCTATAATCTGTCCCTTTCCTACTGTTCCAGATGCATTAACCATGAAAGACCCACTTCTTCCAAACCTGTTCCTGCCACATCACCCTTCTTTGATTTTTGCTATAGAAATAATATATTTTCTCATGTTTTCTATGGTTGCTTTTGAGCTACTACAGTGGCATAGCTGAATGGTTGAGAGAGAAACAATATGGCCTACAAGAACTAAAATATTTTGTACTTGGTCCTTTACAGAAAAATTTTGCCAACCCCTGAACTTTAGTATGGTCATTCCTGCAACCACATTTTTTCTCAGAACTTAATTCAAACCTGAAAATAGGCTGATAACTGAATTATTTCATTGTAAAAGAATAGTTAATGACAGGAAAAAGATATTTTGACAATTACTATTCTTTAAAAATAGTGAACTTAAAATCAAAACAGACTTTTTCCCTTTTATTATAGACTTCCTAGATGACTCTGTCTTCTTACAAGTTCTGTGCAAAATACCAGTTATCTCTTAAATAATTTCAATCTCCACAAGGCTTATTAATAGAAATGAAATCTGCCTTCAAATTTCTGGGGACTCTGAATATCAAATAAGCTGTTAGAATAGGGGAAGGGAGGAAAAGAAAGAAAAGAGAAAAGGAGAGAGAATGAGAATTATACAGGACAAACTGGAGACTTGAGGTCTCTTCTCAATTAATAGGCACACATTCTTGAATCAGGCAGTCTTAGGATTTACCTTGACATGAAACCGTATAGGCCTTATATAAAAAGCTGATTAATAAATTCCTTAAAATAAGGCCATCTGGGTGGTTCAATGGGTTAAGCCTCTGTCTTCGGCTTGGGTCATGATCCCGGGGACCTGGGATCCAGCCCCGCATAGGGCTCTCTGTGAAACAGGGAGCCTGCTTCCCTTCCTCTCTCTCTGCCTGCCTCTTGGCCTACTTTTGATCTCTATCTGTCAAATAAATAAATAAAATTTTAAATAAATAAATAAATAAATAAATAAATAAAATTCCTTAAAATAGAGCAGGTTGATATCCAGGATCTATAATTAACTCCTCAAACTCAACACACATGAAACAGGCAAACATATCAAAAAATGGGAAGAAAATTCATAGACCTGTACCCCTGGGGATAAAAATATATGTTTATAAAAAAAAATTAAAAAAAAAGGGCAGAAAATACGAAAAGACACTTCTCCCATCAAAACATACAAATGGCTATCAGACACATGAAAAAATGTTCATCATCACTAGCCCTCAGGGAGATTCAAATTAAAACCACATTGAGATATCACCTTACACCAGTTAGAATGGCCAAAATTAACAAAACAGGAAACAACATGTGTTGGAGAGGATGTGAAGAAAGGGGAACCCTCTTACACTGTTGGTGGGAATGCAAGTTGGTGCAGCCAATTTGGAAAACAGTGTGGAGATTCCTTAAGAAATTAAAAATAGAGCTTCCCTATGACCTTGCAATTCCATTATTTGATATATACCCCAAAGATACAGACATAGTAAGCAGAAGGGCCATCTGTACCCCATTGTTCATAGCAGCAATGGCCACATTTGCCAAACTGTGGAAAGAGACAAGATGCCCTTTAACAGATGAATGGATAAAGAAGATATGGTCCATATATACAATAGAGTATTATGCCTCCATCAGAAAGAATAAATACCCAACTTTTGTACATGGATGGGACTGGAGATTATGTTAAGTGAAATAAGTCAAGCAGAGAGAGTCAACTGTCATATGGTTTTACTTACTTGTGGAGAGAGCATAAGGAAAAACACAGAGGGCATTGGGTGAAGGAAAAGAGAAATGGGTTGGGGAAAAATTGGAGGGGGAGATGAACCATGAGAGACTGTGGACTCTGAGAAACAAACTGAGGGGGTTTTTTTGGGCGGTGGGGGGTTGGGAGGGCCTGGTGGTGGGTATTAACGAGGGCACCCATTGCATGGAGCACTGAGTGTGGTGCATAAACAATGAATCTTAGAAAACTGAAAAAATAAAATTAAAATAAAAAAAATTTTTTTAAGTAAAAATAAATAAATAAAATAAAGTAAAACAGGTTAAATTTAGTCACCAGTAATAGCTTGACTTTAGAAAAGTCACTTGTAGTCTCTGAATGTCAATGTCCTTGTCTGTAAGATGGGAAGAGTAATAAACACATATAATAATAATGTGTGTGTACCTACTGCTAATACTACTCGTATGTGCGCTATTAATGTAGCTTAACATTCAACAATTATTTTTAAGAAAGTAAGTAAAGACATATGTATATATTATATCAGTATTATAAAGTATTAAATATTATATAGTTAAAAATAAGTATATACTCAAGTAACTAGAATATGTATGATTTTATATAATGTTATTAATATTAATTTATTTATATAAATGTGAATTATCTATTTCTGGCTCATAATAAGTGCTCCATACATACTTGTTGAATAAGTGAGTGAATAAATGAATAAATTAAAACTCCAGTGTAGTATAAGTAATTTGCATATGTGTTTCTTCTGATCCTGCATGTACTTTTAAGTCTGTGAGAACACTGAAGGACAAAGAGTGACATACGGACATCTGATTTTGACTGCTGCCTGGTTAATTATTAGCTGTCGAGAAAGAAATGTGCACAACTTATTCCTCTACCTCGTTTATAACCTGATGTCTCTCATGTCGCCCTACAAAAGTGCTGACCTGAATTTTCTGAGTGCAGCTTCATAACCTAGTCTAAGAGGTGATTTGGTGTGTTTTCTATTCTACCAAAGGAAAAATGATCACCAGGTATATCTACATGACTGTACCAGTCTTTAGTAGATAGCTGGTCTTAAGGGATCCAGTTACTATGGACAGCCCAGAGTGATGGAAAGGTCACTGTTCCTTGTATCGAACTGACCCAGTTTCCAATCCCAGTTCCCTAGCATTTGCAAACATTTGCTGTTGATGCTGTTCAACACGCATTTCTTTTCTCTTGATAATAGTATCTTTAGTGTCCTTGGAGGAAACACTTCTTTGCTGTCAGTTTTAGCAGAAATTGAATCTATCTCTGACCACAGGGGTGAGCATTTGAAGATACCTGTCTATTGAGTGGGTCCAGAAACAGTGAGACCTCAACAACAATAAGCACATGTAGAGCTCATTTGTTAAACACTCCTCTCTCCGAAAGTAAACTTGGGATCCTTGGGTAAGTTGCTGCTGGGGTATGGGGGAAATGAGGATCGATAAAGTGCAAGAGGAGCCTGAAATGCCTTGTACCAGAAAGTATGGAAGTACTCAGAGAATGATGGAGATGTGTCCAAAGGAAGTCAGCTTGTAGACACTTCCATGTGCAAAACTGAATGCGATTGGAATGTCAAAATACATAATGCTAGTAACAGATTTAGCCCACTAAATAAAACAGGAAACTATGAGTCCATATGTACATATATAAATAAATTTATAACATAAATAAATACATAAATGGATAAACGTTTGATGAGCAATGGGATACATACTTAGTTCAAACAACCCCTTCAAAAAATAATTACTAACAACAAAGAATGGAGAACTTTACAGAGAGGAGCTTGGCAAATACCGCTTTAATGTAATGATAGCTGTTAACATCACCATTCATAGGACAAATCAATATCTTGTGCCTCTGACAAGATGCATTGAGAAAAACATATCACTTCTACAATAGTCCCGCCAAAGATCCCTAACCTAAATCCAATCATGAGGAATCATGGGGCCATTCAAAAATGAGGGGCACTTTACAAAGTCACTGACCTGTAATGTTTGATAGTTTCAACAAAATCGAAATCAAGGGGACCCTGAAGAACTGTTCTAGACTGAAGTAAACCACACAGACATGACAGCTAAATACAACACACAATTCTGGAGTGGATCCTTTGGTTATTATTGGGACAACTGGAGAAATTTCAGTGGGGTCTGAGGATTATATGGCAATAATGTATCACTGGCAACTGATTTTTGAGGGTTGTGACTTGGTTTTGTGGGAGAACACCCTATGTGTAGGAAAGGCACATTAAGAAATTCAGGATCGCAGGGCATCAGATTGGCAACTCTCAAGTGGTTTAGGAAACAAGCAAACAAAAATATGTGCTCTGTACTTGTGCCTTTGCTCTAAGCTTAAGATGGTTTCAAAATAAAAATACTGATAATGCATATGTACACTATGTCTGAGAGGACACACCAGAACTGCCATTATCTGTGGGAAGAAGACTTGTGTCGAACATAAGACACTCACTTGACACTGCTTATCTTTTATACTTTTCAGATATTTTATGTTGTGAATTAAAAACTGACTTTATCACTAAATGGCATATGGAGACATTTTATGGAAATTAAATATGAAAACACATGCATGGTCATTATAGAAATTGTAAAATTGCAAATATTTCAAGGGTTTGACCAGATCCTTTGAGGAAGCATTTTTCTTATCACAATGCAACATTTTTCCCCCCCTTGGTTTCATAATATTATGATGCTGTGGTTCTGTGCTTCTGAAATTTCACGTTTTTAAAATTAATGTCATTCTCCATTATACTTAAAATTCTTCTAAGCATCAAATAAATAAAGAAACGAACAAATAAATCTCCTCCTTCAGTCTATACCTCTAGGCTACTTAATTTTGAATCCTAGCACTTGTCATTACATGATGAAATATATCATTTATCATTATCATATTATTATTATTATTAGCTGTAGTTCCTAAACTAAAGTGTTAGTTCTTCCCATGAGACAAGGGACTTTGGTTTCTTGTCTTCTGAGGCTCTGACACCTAGTGCTGTACCTGGCACATAGTAAGAACTCAATAAATATTTATAGTAGAAAGAAAAATGTCAGAGTAGCTTATCTTACTGACTTTTCTGTTTCAGAACCTGTTAGACAGAAATTGTTTCCTGGGCTGATATTCATTAAGTACCAACTTTATGCTCAGGCACTGTGCTAAGGACTTTACAAATACTGTGTAACTTAAAGATTTATCAACAACCCTATGAAAAAAGAAAAGACTATCACTATGTACAGATGAACAATGAGAAGCTTATAAATGACTAAATTGATTAAGGCCACAGCTGGCATTTAGGAACCTGAGACTGAACCCGCCCCAGCTGTCTTTCTTTGGCGATGCCTAACCTGAATCCACTCATGAGGAAACATCAGGATAGTCAAAAACAAGGGGCACTTTACAAAGTCACTAACCTGTAATATTTGATAGTTTCAACATAATCAAAATTATCTGCGCTGCTTTGTGGTATTAATGTCACATCAGCAGTGGAATATACTGGCTCTCTGCCTCCTCCCTGACTCAGCTCTTCATTACCTCACTTCTGGACTTCTGTAGTGAGTGCTTAGCTTTCTTCTTGGGCTCCTACTCATCCTATAATTTCTTCCCAGATGACCTTTCCAAAGAAAAGCCAATGATGCCCCTACCAATTAGTTTCAAGGGCTCAAATGACTAAAGCAGAATTGCCCAGAGCTTGTAGAACATTTATTCAATGAGAGGTGAAAGCAAGAATTTCTCTTCCCTAAGGCAAAAAGGAAGGCATCTAAGCAATATACCCAAAGAGGAATGAATATTCAAAAGGTCATCCATTTAACTCATTCATTGCTTTCTCTTGCCCAAGTGCATAACTTCTAAATGTTAATAGTCCACAATCCTCTCTGTTGTCATCTAATTCAATACTAACTGAGCATATACTATGATTGTTTCCTAACTCTTGAATGGGTATTGAAATATAGTTGGGAATTCTCCAGGGAAATTGTAGTGGGTTAAATGACAACCCCCAAGAAGATCTGTCCACATCTTAAATCCTGGAACTGGTGAATGTGACCTGATTTTAAAAAAGGATCCTTTCAGGTTAATTAGGTTATTAATCTTGAGATAAGATCATCCTGGATTACCTAAGTGGGGCCTAAATCCAATGATAAGTATCCCATAAGACACAGAAGAGAAGACACAGACACAAAAGAGAAGATCACATGAAGACAGAGTAAGAGACTGGATTTAGGCATCTATAAGCCAAGGAGTTCCTGGAGCCATTTAAAAGCTAGAAAAAGCAGAAAGTATTCTCCTCCAGAGCTTTCACAAGAGCTATCGCCCTGCCAACACTTAACTTTGGCCACAACTATGAGAGATTAAATTACTGTTGTTTTAAGCAACCTCATTTGTGTTAACTTATTACAGCATTAACTTATTACAGCAGCCTTAGGAAATTAATACAGAGGTGAATTCTGATATGGAGAAATATGTGAAATCATTGAGACGTGAAAAAGAGTAGAGCTTGATCAGGACAGCTTCAGCAGTTCACTAAGGCTCCACCTTGGAGAGAAAGATGGTAAGAATGAAACAATGAATCATGGAAGAGAATGTATCCCTCAATAAAGACTTGGGGTTTTATCCAGTAGGCCATGGGAAGATGGGGAGTAATATTGACCCAAGTGCACATCTTAGAAAGATCATTATGGTGGTGGTACAGAAAATGGATTGGAGAGAAAAATGGAATGATCTCCATTGGGAAAATAGGAACTCTTAAAGCCATCAGGGTAATAAATGATGAAGACCTGAGTCAAAATAATCATAATGAAAATGGAAAGGAAGCCTATGGGATGAAAGATATTTGGGATATTTAATCCATAGAATTTGGCGGTGAAATAGAGTAGGGAGAGTTGAGTACTCCTCCAAGATCAATTTGAGTGACTGGGTAGAGGGTAAAGATTTTACCAGAATAGGAAATGTAAAAGAGAAGATGAGGAGGGAGAATTTGTTCATGCATAGATGTATTTGAGGTCAAGATACTCTGAGTAACATTCAGTGGGAGAATGTCGAGTAGGCAGTTGATATAAGAATCTGGATCTGAGATGAGTCTAGCATGAAGTTGTTGCAGCCAGGGTTCAAGAGGTTGTTCCTGTGTTTTCCTCTAGGATTTTGACAGATTCTTGTCTTACATTAGCTCTTTCACCTATTTGGAGTTTATTTTTGTGTATGGTGTAAGAAAATAGTCTAGTCTCATTCTTCTGCATCTTCTGTCCAATTTTCCCAACACCGTTTGTTGAAGAGACTGTCTTTTTTCCATTGGGTATTCTTTCTTGCTTTGTCATAGATTAGTGGACCATAGATTTGAGGGTCCATTTCTGGATTCTTTATTCTATTCCATTGATCTAGGTGTCTGTTTTTGTGTCAGTACCATACTGTTTTGATGATTACAGCTTTGTAATAGACATGTCTCCAAAGGCAAGGGAAACAGGAAACAAAAGCAAAAATGAACTATTGGTACTTCATCAAGATAAAAAGCTTAGGACAGCAAAATAAACACTCAACAAAACCAAAAGACAACCGACAGAATGGGAGAAGATATTTGCAAATATTTTATCAGATAAAGGGCTAGAATCCAAGATCTATCAAGAACTTATCAAGCTCAACACCCAAAAAACAAATAATCCAGTCAAGAAATGGGTAGAAGACATGAAAAGATATTTCTCCAAAGAAGACATACAAATGACCAATAGACAAATGAAAAAATGCTCCACATCGCTTGGCATCAAAGAAATAGAAATCAAAAACACAATGAGATGGGCACCTGGGTGGCTCAGTGGGTTAAAGCCTCTGCCTTTGGCTCAGGTCTTAATCCCAGGGTCCTGGGATCAAGCCCCGCATTTGGTTCCCTGCTCAGCAGGGAGCCTGCTCCCCCCTCTCTATCTCTGCCTGCCTCTCTGCCTAGTTGTGATCTCTGTCAAATAAATAAATAAAATCTTTAAAAAACAAAACAAACAAACAAACAAAACAAAAACACAATGAGGTACCACCTCACACTGGCCAGAATGGATAAAATTAACAAGTCAACGAACACCAAGTGTTGGCAAGGATGCAGAGAAATTTTTTCTCATTTTTCTCAGAAAGTTCTGTGACTTTATCAATAATCCTTTCTTCTTTTTTTTTAAAATTTCTTTTCAGTGTAACAGTATTCATTGTTTTTGCACCACACCCAGTGCTCCATGCAATCTGTGCCCTCTATATTACCCACCACCTGGTTCCCCCAACCTCCCCCCGCCCCTTCAAAACCATCAGATTGTTTTTCAGAGTCCATAGTCTCTCATGGTTCACCTCCCCTTCCAATTTCCCTCATCTCCCTTCTCCTCTCCATCTCCCCATGTCCTCCATGCTGTTTGTTATGCTCCACAAATAAGTGAAACCATATGATAATTGACTCTCTCTGCTTGACTTATTTCACTTAGCATAATCTCTTCCAGTCCTGTCCATGTTGTTACAAAAGTTGGGTATAAATCTTTTCTGATGGAGGCATAATACTCCATAATGTATATGGACCACATCTTCCTTATCCATTTGTCCGTTGAAGGGCATCTTGGTTCTTTCCACAGTTTGGCGACCGTGGCCATTGCTGCTATAAACATTGGGGTACAGATGGCCCTTATTTTCACTACATCTTTATCTTTAGGGTAAATACCCAGTAGTGCAATTGCAGGGTCATAGGGAGACTTTATTTTTAATTTCTTGAGGAATCTCCACACTGTTCTCCAAAGAGGCTGCACCAAGTTGCATTCTCACCAACAGTGTAAGAGGTTTCCCCTTTCTCTACATCCTCTCCAACACACGTGGTTTCCTGTCTTGCTAATTTTGGCCATTCTAACTGGTGTAAGGTGGTATCTCAATGTGGTTTTAATTTGAATCTCCGTGATGGCTAGTGATGGTGAACATTTTTTCATGTGTCCAATAATGGTTTCTAACTGCTGTTACATCAACATGTTATAGTTTTCCATGAAATGGGATATCTTAAAAGATTTCCTTCATTTTTGATACTCCAGAATTTTTATTGCATAATAATAGAAAATGAAAAAATAGAAGTGAATGTATAAAAATTCTCATTAAGATGGGTGCCTGGGGGTCTCGGCAGTTAAGTGCCCAACACTTGATTTTGGCTCAGGTCATGATCTCAGGGTCCAGAGACTGAGGCCTATGTCAGACTCCAAGCTCAGTACGGAGTCTCCTTGAACTTCCTTCTCTCTTCCTCTCCCTCTGCTCCTCTCTCTACTTGTGCTCTCTCTCTCTCTCTAATAAATAAATAAATTTTCAAAAAGTTCTCATTAAGAAAAATCTTTTTTAACAGAGCAAGACATACCATCTCTTGTTCTGGTCCTTCTATCTGCACCTTTCTGCAGTATCCTGAGCTCAGTAACTGGCTCCATCATTTAACCAGTCACTGAACCCAGAAAACTGGAAATCAAAACTGATGCCTCCTTCTCCCTGTGCCTTATTTCTAAGTAATCATCAGATTGAGTCTATTTCTCTTGAATCTCTTCACTCCTTCTTATGCCACCAACTTAGTCCACACTACCCTGCCTCTTTGCAAACAGTCTCCTAACTTGTTGCCTATAGTCTCCCTAGCTTCTCTCTAGTCTATTCTCCACACTGTATTCACAGTAATACAAACAGCAATCTAAATCTGTTTTAAAAATATAGCTTCTTCCTCAAAACACTTTCTAACATTCTTGGGGTGCTGAGTAGCTCAGTCTGTTAAGTGTCTGCCTTCAGTACAGGTCATGATTGCAGGGTCCTTAGATGGAGCCCCACACGGGACTCTGCTCAGCAGGCAATCTGTTTCTCTCTGTGCCTCTCCCCCTTCTCATGCCCTCCCTGTCTCTCTCTCTCTCTCAAATAAATAAATAAATAAAATCTTTTGAAAAGAAGAAATTAAGACCATTTCACTTAATTAATTAAATTATTTAACAATTTGTTTAGTCCTTATGTTCCCCGATATAATCCATGAGGTGAGAAATAAAAGGGGAGGGAAGAAAGGAATGAAGTTGGGCTCTTTTTGCCTTTGAAACCTCTCAGAAATTAGGTTCCAAAGTGAAATTGTTTTAAAAAGGCAGAAGTTGTGGGTTGTTTTCTATGGGTTTATTTGAGCTACTATTAAGGGAAATAGGACTTTCAGAATTAAAACTAGGTCACTAGATCAACTCAGGTGGTCCCTTAGGCATCATACAAAAATGTCCTATTCCCACCACATTCATACTTCTTTTGCTCCTTGCCCACTTCCTTCAGTAGGAACATTGAGGATTACTCTGGAAGATAGTGTAGAAGGGCCCTGAAGTGAGTGTGTGTACTTGGCTTCCTTTCCTGTCTTTGTTTCCTCAAATCATGAACTTCATTTCAATAAGCATTTACTAATGACCTACTTTGTGCCAGGATCTCTTCTGAGGGGGAGGTTTTCAGAGTTACTGTCCCTACTCTCAAAAAGGTCTCAGTTTAAGAAAGACATGCAAAAGTTGAATGTTCATAAGGTATAAGTAGGTTTTCTAAGGAAGTGACCTATTACCTCATGTCACCCACCACTGCTGCACTATATCACACATTATGACCAACTGACAATGGAGGAAAAGGGCTAAGCATAGTTCAGTGATGGGTAGGCCTGGTATAAGATTTGAGGCTGAACACAGACAGCTGTTGAACTGCAGACAAAATGAGGGTCGCCCTGAAAAAACGAGAAGGTTACTTTCCTGGTTGGCAGAGCTTTGGCTAGTGCCTGGTTATCCACTTCGTGATAGAAGAGAGCCAGCCAAGATAAGGAACTAAATGTACACAAGATTAGGCAGATGGCATGGCTGGTTGGTGAATGGTTGAAGGAGAAAGACTGGAAGATCAGGGTCCAGAGGATCTGGAAAAGAGGCATAAAGAGGGAGCTTATGCAGGGGTAATAACATGGGTCCATTTTTTAACTGCACTTTAATACCCATGAGAACGTTCAACATGGAAGTGGCCCTTAATAACCAAGCAATCTCTTTGTTTTGTTGATGGTTTCCTTTGCTGTGCAGAAGCTTTTTAATCTTGATGAGGTCCCAAAAGTTCATTTTAGCCTTTTTTTCCTTTGCCTTTGGAGATATGTCTTGAAAGAAGTTGCTGTGGCTGATGTTGAAGATGTTACTGCCTATGTTCTACTCTAGGATTCTGATAAACTCCTGCCTCACGTTGAGGTCTTTTATCCACTTCAAGTTTATCTTTGTGTATGGTGTAAGATAATGGTCAAATTTCATTCTTCTATACATAGCTGTCTAATCTTCCCAGCACCATTTATTGAAGAGACTGTCTTTTTTCCACTGGATATTTTTTCCTGCTTTGTCAAAGATTAGTTGACCATAGAGTTGCAGGTCCATATCTGGACTCCCTGCTCTTTTTCATTGGTCGATGTGTCTATTTTTGTGCCAGTACCATGCTGTCTGGGTGATCACAGTTTTGGGGTAAAGCTTGATATCAGGCAATATGATGCCCCATTTTTTTTTCCTTTTTCAACATTTCCTTAGCAATTTGGGGTCTTTTCTAGTTCCATACAAATTTTAGAATTGTTTGTTCCAGCACCTTGAAAAATGCTGGTGGAATTTTGATTGGGATGGCATTGAAAGTATAGATTGATCTGGAAAGTATAGACATTTTAACAATGTTTATTCTTATGATCCATAAGCATGGAGTGCTTTTCCATCTTTTTGCGTCTTCTTCAATTTCTTCCCTTTTCAGTTTACCTCTTTGGTTAAGTTTATTCCCAGGTATCTTATGGCTCTTAGTGCTATAGTAAATGGAATCTATTCTCTAATTTCCTTTTCTATACTTTCAATGTTAGTGTATAAGAAAGCAACTGATTTCTGTACATTGATTTTGTATCCTGCCACATTATTGAATTGCTGTATGAGTTCTAATAGTTTGGGTGTGGAGTCTTTTGGGTTTTCCATATAAAGTATCACGTCATCTGCAACATGTCATCTTCAACTGTCATTTGACTTCTTCTTTGCCAATTTGAATACCTTTTATTTCTTTTGTTTTTCTGATTGCTCTTGCTAGGACATCTAGTACAATGTTGAACAACAGTGGCAAGAGTGGGGATCCTTGTTGTGTTCGTGATCTCAAAGGAAGGCTGTCAGCTTTCCCCCGTTGATATTCACTCTGGGTTTTTCATACAGAGATTTTATGAAATTGAGGAATGTTCCTCTATCCCTATACTTTGAAGAGTTTTAATCAGGAACAGATGCTGTATTTTGTCATATGCTTTTTCTGCTCAATTGAGAGGACCATGTGATTCCTCTTTCTTCTCTTATTGATTTGTTTTATCTATCACATTGAGTGATTTGCAAATGTTGAACCCATTCTGTGGGTTGCTAGCTAATAGGATCCAACAGTACATTAAAAAGATTATCTATCAGGGCACCTGGGTGGGTCAGTCATTAAGTGTCTGCCTTTGGCTCAGGTCATGGTTCCAGGGTCCTAGGATCCAGCCCTACCCTGGGCTCCCTTTTCAGTGGGAAGCCTGCTTCTCTCTCTCCCCACTCCCCCTGCTTGTGTTCCCTCTCTTGTTGTGTCTCTATCAAATAAATAAATAAAATATTTAAAAAAATATTATGCACCATGACCAGGTGGGATTTATCCCTGGGATGCAGGTGTGGTTCAACATTTGCAATCAGGGAGATTCAAGTAAAATCCACACTGAGATACAACCTTACACAAGTTAGAATGGCCAAAATTAACAAGACAGTAAACAAAGAGTGTTGGAAAGGATGTGGAAAAAGGAGAACCCTCTTACACTGTTGATGGGAGTGCAAGTTGGTGCAGCCACTTTGGAAAACAGTGTGGAGATTCCTTAAGAAACTAAAAATAGAACTACCCTATGACTCTGCAATTTCACTACTGGATATTTACCCCAAAGATACAGTGAAAAGAAGGGCCGCCTGTACCCCAGTGTTCATAGCAGCAATGGCCACAATCACCAAACTGTGGAAAGAGCCAAAATGTCCTTCAACAGATGAATGGATAAAGAAGATGTGGTCCATATATACAATGGAATTTTATGCATCCAACAGAAAGGATGAATACCCGACTTTTGCATCAATGTGGATGGGACTGGAGGAGATTATGCTGAGTGAAATAAGTCAAGCAGAGAAAGCCTATTATCATATGGTTTCACTTACTTGCAGAGCATAAGGAAAAACACAGAGGACATTGAGCGAAGGAAAGGAGAAGTGAGTTGGGGAAAATCGGAGGGAGAGATGAACCATGAGAGACTGTGGACTCTGAGAAACAGAGGGTTTTGGTGGGGGTTGGGAGGGTCTGGTGGTGGATATTAATGAGCATAAGGAATAACTTGGAGGACATTAGGAGAAGGAAAGGAAAAGTGAATTGAGGTAAATTGGAGGGGGGGATGAACCATGATAGACTGAGGAGTCCGAGAAAAAAATTGAAGGTCTTGGAAGGGGGTGGGGTAGGGGGATGGGTGAGCCTGGTGGTGGGTATTAAAGAGGGCACATATTGCATGGAGCACTGGTTATGGTGCATAAACAGTAAATCTTGGAACACTAAAAAAATTAAATTAAATTTAAAAAATAACCAAGAAATCTGAATGACTTGGCCCTGCTGACCTCAGACAAAAGAAAATAAGAGTATACTTAATCTCCAGATCCTGCTAGATACAGAAATTGTTTTTCAATTTGAGTTAGATGCCTTATAGTGCCCTATGTCTCTATTCCATTTCATAATTTCCTAAATCTTGCTCCCATTCATTTCTCACTACAGAGAGTAGAGACTAACAAACTCCATCCCACATATTTAGAATGAATTGGATCTTATAAAAAGTGCCATGCAAGCCTTGAAATCAAGCAGAGCTATGCTTTGCTCCTTTATTTACAAGCTAAATAGCCTTGAGCACATTGGTTTACCTCTCTGAAACTTAAATATAGATGATAGTGCTTACTTATAAAACAGTTTCAAGAATTATATAAAATCATGCTTTTAAAATGTTTAGTGCTATGCCTATCACATGGTTAATCCTGAGTACAGCTTAGTGCTATCTCTGTGGTCAGTACTCTACAGCCAGATGTCTCTGACCCTTTTTTTTTTTTAAGATTTTTATTTATTTATTTGACAGACAGATCACAAATATGCAGAGAGGCAGGCAGAGAGGCCTGCCTTTGGCTCAGAGAGAAGGAAGCAGGCCCCCCACTGAGCAGAGAGCCCAATGCGGGGCTCAATCCCAAGACCCTGGGATCATAACCTGAGCCGAAGGCAGAGGCTTTAACCCGCTGAGCCACCCAGGTGTCCCAGATGTCTCTGACCCTGATGTCCATCTAGATCTCTTCATTTCACCTTCAGCCAGATTCTCAAACACCGTTTAAGATGATTTTACAGCTTTGAAATATAGCTTGAAGTCCAGAATTGTAATGCCTTCAGCTTTAATCATCAAAACAGTATGATATTGGCACAAAAATAGACACACAGATCAATGGAACAGAATAGAGAACCCAGAAATGGACCCTCAACTCTATGGTCAACTAATCTTTGACAAAGCAGGTAAGTATATCCAATGGGAAAAAGACAGTCTCTTCAATAAATGGTGTTGTGAAAATTAGAAGATCACATGCAGAAAAATGAAACTGGACCACTTTCTTATGCCATACACAATGATAATCTCAAGCTGGATGAAAGACCTAAATGTGAGACAGGAATCCATCAAACTGCTAGAGAAGACCACAGGCAGCAACTTCTTCAACCCTGGCTGCAGCAACCTCTTGCTAAATACATCTCCAAAGACACGAGAAACAAAAGCAAAATGAACCATTGGGACTTCGTCAAGATAAAAAGCTTTTGCACAGTGAAGGAAACAGTCAACAAAACTAAAAGGCAACCCATGGAATGGGAGAAGATATTTGTAAATATTTGTAAATATTTTATCAGATAAAGGGTTAGATCCCAAATCTAGAAAGAACTTATCAACTCAATCCCCCCCCCCAAAAAAATCCAGTCAACAAATGGACAGAAGACATGAAGACGCATGTGTCTGAAGACATCAAAATGGCCAACAGACATATGAAAAATCCTCCACATCACCCAGCACCAAGGAATACAAATCAAAATCTCAATGAGATACCCCCTCACACTAGTCAGAATGACTATAATAAACAACTCAGGAAACAACAGATGTTGGCAATGATGCAAAGAAAGGGGAACCTCTTACACTGTCGATGAGAATGCAAACTAGTGCAACCACTCTGGAAAACAGTATGGTGGATACTCAAAAAGTTAAGATTAGTGCTACCCTGTGACTCAGCAATTATAGTACTAGGTATTTACCCAAAGGATACAAACATAGTGATTCAAAGGAGCACATGCACCCCAATGTTTATAGTAGCAGTGATAACAATAGTGTAAATGGAAAAGAGCCCAGATGTCCATCAACGGATGAATGGATAAAGATGATGTGGTATAATTGTGGAGAAAGGGGAACCCTCTTTACACTGTGGGTGGGAATGCAAACTGGTGCAGCCACTTTAGAAAACAGTGTGAAGGTTCCTCAAAAAATTAAAAATAGAGATACCCTTTGACCCTGTAATTGCACTACTGGGTATTTACTTCAAAGATACAGATGTAGTGAAAAGAAGTACTATATGCACCCAAATGTTCATTTCAGCAATGTCTACAATAGCCAAAATGTGGAAAGAGCTAAAATGCCCTTCAACAGATGAATGGATAAAGATGTGATCCATATACATAATGGAATATACTCAGCCATCAGAAAGGAAGAATACCCAACTTTTGCATCAACATGGACGAGACTGGAGGAGATTATGCTAAGTGAAATAAGTCAGACAGAGAAAGTCAATTATCATATGGTTTCACATATTTGTGGAACATAAGGAATAGCATGGAGGACATTAGGAGGAGAGAAAAATGGAGGGGGAGAAATCAGAATAAGAGACAAACCCTGAGAGATGATGAACTCTGGGAAATAAATGGAGGGTTTTAAAAAGAAGAGGGGTCAGGGGATGGGTGAACCTGGTGATGGGTATTAAGGAGGGCATGGATTGCATGGAGCACTGGGAGTTATATGCAAACAATGAATCATGGAACACTACATCAAAATGTAATGATGTAGTGTACGGTGACTAACATATAACATAAAAAAAGAAGATGTAAAAAAAGAAGATAGATAGATAGATGCAGATATAGATATAGATATAGATATAGATATAATGGAATATTCCTCAGCCATCAAAAAGAATGAAATCTTGTCACTTTGCCACAAATTGGCTGGAACTATAGGGTATTCTGCTAAGTGAAATAAGTCAGTCAAAGAAAGACAAATTTCACATGATATCACTCATATGTGGAATTTAGGAAACAAAACAGATGACCATACGGGAGGGAAAGGAAAAATAAAACAAGACAAAAAACAGAGAGGGAGGCAAATCATAAGAGACTCTTAACTATAGAAAATATACTGAGGTTGATGGAGGGGAAGTGAGTGGGGGGGATGGGGTCACTGGGGGATGGGCATTAAGGAGGGCACTTGAAGTAATGAGCACTGGGTGTTGTATGCTACTGATGAGTCACTAAATTGTACCTCTGAAACTAATAACACAGCATATGCTAATTAAATTGAATTAAAATTTTTTAAAGATGATTTTATACACAGAATGACAAAGAAACTTCATTTGGTTCCCAATACCCTGAACCCTTTCTGAAGGGCTGTATTAAGGCATGTTTCAAAGATACATCCAAAAACCAGCCTGCATTGATTTCCCCCTCATTTTAGTCTATGACTCCCCAAAGCAACTCTCAAGTTCCCTAGAGTAACCTCAGTTTGAAATACTGGCCTAGAGCAATTGTTCTGAGCCTGTAACAAAGGGAAGTTACTTAATTAAAGGTCTAGAAGATATATATACCATTTACAAAGCAATTAAACACATTATCCAAGACCATGCCACCTGGGTTCCTATGGCCTATACCAACAAACCTAATAATATCATTTCAATTATGTACCCTGAGTCAGCCCCCAGATGAGGGTTAATAAAGAAATGCTAATGCAAACAAGACAGCAGCTCAATATGTACAAGGAGGGAGCTGTAATGGCAGATTAACGTACCCTGGCCAGCAAACTGTACATTCTGCAAATTAATAAAGCTAACAACAGCTTATTGTCAGAGCTGTTCACACAGCATTGAATTATTTTAAGAACCCACCAAGGGGGAAACAAACAGAAAACAAAATGGACCAGAAATAGGGAGAGGGGTGGAAGCTTGATTCTAGTCTAACTCTGCTGCTAACTATGATGCAAAATAAAAAATATAAACACTTATAAAGAACAAATGATAAAAATGATCTTCTTATAAAACTACCTCATCCACTAGATCCTCGAGAAATCAGCCTCTCTTTCCTGGGTTTCTACCTTATTTTAAAGACTGGGGAAAAGGGCAAAAAAGCTCAGGAAGTTAGGGGAGTGTTTTCTAAAAGCTCATGCTAACACCATAGTTCTCTAATCTGGCAAAAGTATTTATTTAAGCAAATGGAGAAACCAGGAGAAAATCAAAACAAAGCCAGTGAGCAGTTGGCAAATGAAGCAGGTTTTATATAAACTGTGAATCAACAAATATGATCAAGTATCTATTATCTGTGCCCAAAGCTAATCTATTATCTAGAGAATAAAAACAAGGGCTTGCTAAATTCATTGAGCACTCACCTAACTCTGACCTCTCTAAGCCAGCCCTCACAAAAACCCCATGAAGTGGATGTTTAGAGATGATAGTTTTGAGGACAGTTAACCATCCCCTGGAATGCCTTGGCTGCAAGTAAGAGAAACCCTATTCAAACTTGGCCAACAGGGCAGTGTGTTACTGCCTGCACCTGAGAGTGCTGTAGCAGGCAGTCTCCAGATGTCCTAGAAGGACCCCGAATCTTTATCATCAGTATACACTTCATCCTGTATCTGTCACACCTAATGTTCACATAAGATGGGTCCTGATGACACCCTGAGCTGCATGTTGCCTTGTTTCTGTCTTCTGGTCCCTGGACGGATTATCTATTCTTCTCTTGAAGCTGATAGGGACAACTTAGGTCTTATGATAACTCCTGAATCAATAGCTGTTGCTAATGAATTTCATGCACTGGAATGCTTAAACTAATAAGGACCATTTCTAGAGCTGGGAATGGGATCACCTGCTTCTGAATCATGAATATGCGAGGTGTACATGGGGAAAAGTAGGGAACTTACAAGGGAAGAAGGGAGAAGAGACCAGATAGACAACTACTGGGTCCATGGCATTTGCCCAAAGACAAGTGTTTGGCAAGTTGCAGGGCCAGCCTTGAACCAATTAAATATGTTATAGAACCACAGATCAATTTCTGCAACTTAGAAAACCATATTACCAAGCTACTCTTGTTAAACCCAACAACTCAATTTTGACAACTAGAGAGGCATGACAACCATATTTACCCAATAAAAAATGTCTGGTGAACTTCTCAAGAAGAGTAAATGTATCAAGACAACCGAATACAACATTTGAAATCCAGAAGGTCATAGACTATCCAAAGCATATGAATGCCAGTAGAAATGAGAGTCAACTGTGTTATAAATATATAATATCTGTACAATAAATATTCATGTGCCATTTGGCCCATTTTATTTTTATTGCTATTTATCCATGGTAAAGCAACACTGTTGTATTTAAAAATTGCAAAAAGAATAGAAAGTCTTTAGGCAGTTATAATTTTTTTAATGACTAGTCATAAACAAAACACCTTGGCCTGATAAGGCTTCTCTAATTTCTCCTGGCTGCTACTGATAATGATCTGTAAATAATGCTGCCCCAGTGTCTGGTGTCTCTAAAATATTTAACACTGGGACAGACATGAGCTGGCTAGATGCTGGACTCTTTTTAGTTGAGACCTAGATCCCAAAATATTCCACTTCATCTAGGGCTATACCAGAGCCATAGAAAAAAATACCTTATTTTCACAAAGAGTTTTTGTCCCTTTGGGGGAAAAGATGGATAGTGGCAGCCTAGGACAGCAAGACTACTTAAGAGACTAGTTTCAGATGCTATGCAGAAGGAAATAAGCCAGGCAATCCAACTTTTGGACCATTTCCCAATATCTCCCTCTGTTTGAGGCCATTACCATATATTTAATACTTTCAGCTGGGCTAATAAACTCATTAAGTTCCTCTGTATTCCTGGGTAAACAGCATGCCTTCCCACTTCTTCTGAGTAGATGAACAGTAAGTCTTCATGAATGAAAAATCTTAGTATAGTCTTTATAAATGAACTGAAATGCCAAATGAAACACCTAGAAATAGGAAATCATCAGGTGAATATTTGCCTTCGATGATTCTTCAATATTTCGCCATCCTCTTTATCCACACTGCCCCCATTCCTAGCCAGCCCTTATCGCCTTCATCAGAAGTATCATGGACTCTTACCCTTCCTTTCTCAAATTCAGCTGAAAATTAATTTTGCCAACATCTCTCTGCTCATTACCTCCATATTTAAAAACCTTCATTGAATTCTCTTTACCTATAGAAGTCATGCTCAACCAGAAGTCATCAAACTTTCTCCATAAAGGGCCAGATAATAAATATCCTCTGCTTTGGGGGTCAGATGATCTCTGTTACTACTCTTCTCTGCCTTCTGTTGTAGTGCAGAAGCAGCCATAGACCAGGGGTAGACAAATGGACTTGACTACATCCAAATAAAAGTTTACAGATGCTGAAATCTGATTTTGGTATAATGCTCATACTACGCTTTTGATTTATTTTCTCCAACCCTTGAAAAATGTAAAAACCCTTCTTAGGTCATAGGCCATACTAAAACAGGTGGCAGACCAGATTTGACCTGTGGGTTGTGATTCTCTGACACCCTGATCTAAAGTCCTTTAGTCTAGGGCACCTGGGTGGCTCAGTCATTTGAGTGTCTTACTTGGTTTCAGCTCAGGTCATCTAGACAGACATCTATCTAGAAAGACTCCAGGGTCTTGGGATGGGGTCCCATGTTGGGCTCCATACTCAACATAGTCTGCTTCAGATACTCTCCCTCTGCCCTTCCCCCAACTCAGGTTCTTTGCCCCTCTCTCTCTCTGTCCCTCTAAAAAAAAATAAATCTTTGAAAAAAAACAATAAAACCCTTTAGTCCAACACCCAAATTAATTCCAATTCCCAATCTAGCCCCCTCTTTACCGTTTGCTTCCACGGTTCCTAGTTGGCCATCAACATACTACCACTCCTGCTAAACTGAGCGATACATCGTTCTCTGAATGCACCACATGCCCTCCCATCCCAGCTTTTTAGACCATGTCATTCCTTCCATCCAGCTTCTAAGACTCTAAGTGTTACTCTTTTCATGAAACTTTTCCTCAGATCTTAGATTGAAATAACCTTTATATCCTTTATAATAGCATTTTCTGCTTAGTTCTGTGTAAGCAATTTACATACATTATGCCCTTTAACCCTTAGACAATGAGATAAGTGTTATTGGAACTATTCCAGATATAGGAAATTGAGATTCAGCAGGATTATGTACCCTGTACCACAATAAATGGCCAAGGCAGTGTTCTAGCCCCGATATTTTAGACCTCACAGCCCAGGCACTGCTTTTTAAGCCACACACATCAACATTTTATTTGTACTTCTTTTATAATATTGATTTCATTTCCACTCACTATTAGAGCTATTTGTGGGAATTTCTTCATCTCCTTTTCTAAAGTCTGGAATTCTCAAAGGCAGGGACCATGTCTTATTCATATTTATATCCTCAGGGGGGTCTGCATAGAATAGATGCTTAATACATCTTTGCTGAGAGAATGAGCACCATTCAATATGTACTTGTAGCAATGAATTGCTATTATTAACTTTCAGATTTGATTTCCTATAATCACTACCCTTGATAATAGAGAATGAACCCAATTTTTTTTTTTTTCAGAACGCAAACCCAGAGATAAATAGAAAATCAAAACTGGTTTCCATCGGTATGTGTGAAAAGATTTTGTTGGTGCTCAAGTAAAAACTAGACAGATACAAATATGAAATGCATTGGGCCATTTGATTTGGATGTTAGCACTTTCTTTCAGGAAAAAAAAAAAACACTCAGAACTATTGGTGTGCCAATGAGCCTTTGACATCAAAAACCACTGGCATGGGCGCCTGGGTGGCTCAGTGGGTTAAGCCGCTGCCTTCGGCTCAGGTCATGATCTCAGGGTCCTGGGATCGAGTCCCGCATCAGGCTCTCTGCTCAGCAGGGAGCCTGCTTCCTTCTCTCTCTCTCTGCCTGCCACTCAGTGTACTTGTAATTTCTCTCTGTCAAATAAATAAATAAAATCTTTAAAAAAAAAAAAAAAAAAAAAAAAACCACTGGCATCACTGGTCATCAGGCACAGAACCCACTCCCAGGCTTATTTATTGTAGGGTCATCCTTTATCTCTAGGACACTTGGGTTATTCAGAATGGAACTTTTATCTAGCTCTGGTATTTGGCAACAATGACAGAGCAATCAACCATTGCCACCCACTCACAATTCAACTTGCCAAGTCCAAAAAGTGACTGATAATCATGTCTTCTGAAGTTAAGTTGAATAAATCGTTTCCTCCTTTGGATGCAAAGTCTGGTAGGTGATTAAGAAAAGAATTTAATCCATTGAGGATCAGCATGGCATAAAGGCACAGAGCCTGAGTTTGGGTTCAAGCACTACCATTCACTTGTACTTTCTGTGTTTTACATGATGAATCTGACCTTGGTTTTCATTGTTTATATAACAGAGAAAAATATTTTCTTCATAGAATTTTAAGTGAAGGACACAACATTTACATTCTCCCTAGCACACTGTCTGTCACCGAGTATTTACTCAATCACTTTATTCCCTGTTACTTCTAATCTTATCATACTAGTTTCAGAAACAAGGACTAACCCTAATTCATAAGTTAGTCATGTAACTACCGAATTCTGTTGTTTGGTTTTGCATTGCTTAGTGGCTATCTCAGGAACAGAGTTAAAATCTGACTGTATTTAACTATTAAATTATGTCACAGTTAAAACCGATTTTAAGTGGTAAGGTTGAAAGTTAAGACTCCAGCTTTAAACTGTTATTTTCAAAGTAAAGAACAAGTCATGCTCTAGATGTTAGAGTCTCTGGCTTATAAACCCAAGCAATAGGAATGGATGTTGAGGGGCGAGGACCCTGACAGCATGCTGCCACCCACGGCTCAAGGACCCAGATGTCACTGCATCTTCATCTAACTGTGCCCGTGGTAAGGAGTGTGGAAATCTATTCCCTACGAAGCTTTTCTTTTGTCACAACCTCCTCTCTCCTTCCCCCTTCAGGTAAGTCACCCAGGCCACACTCTGCCTTTGTTCCCTTCCACTTTTCACCCCTCATCATAGCTCAGTTAATACCACCCAGGTCATTTTTTTTTTTTAAAATTCTAAAACTATATGCATTTCCTGCAGCTAATTTTATTCTCTCCTCTCTTCTTCATAATTTATTCAATTATTTCAAGAACGTCTATCTCACTTCCCACCTTCTTACTTTTCTGAACACTCAAACAACCTTCACTTCTTGGTCCTTCTATAAAAGGAGTTCTAGCAAAGAAGAGGAAATCTCTAAGTTATGGAGTATAAGAAGTAAAAATTTTAAGTGTCCTCCACATCTGAAACCTATAAATAGGCCCAGAATTCCCCTTCAGAAATCCCACCCCCTGTACTTTTCTAAGTTCATTCTTCAATAGATGAAATTATAGTACTTCATCAAGATTTACATATTTTGGGATTATTCAATTGCAGCAATAATTTACTGATTTTTAAATAGTATTTGTCTTTGAAGCTACAGTATTTATGTTACATTATGCTTGGGCAGTTTTATGGTCTAAATAAATTCCTTAACCACCACTCACAATAATATTTATACAGGTACTGATGACAAATTTCTAATGACCCACTCGCAATTACATTTTGGGGGCATAATTCATTTTTATGGTAGTTTCTATTTGGATATAAGCTGTTAGTAAATTTTAGAAAATTCATAGCTCATTTTAGTACAAATCATATAATTTATTGTTTTACTTATTTCTTTATTTTTAAGATTTTATTTATTTATTTGAAAGACAGAAATCACAAGTAGACAGAGAGAGAGGCAGGCAGAGAGAAAGAGAGAGAGAGAGAGAGAGAGAGGAGGAAGCAGGCTCCCCGCTGAGCAGAGAGCCTGATGTGGGGCTCGATCCCAGGACCCTGGGATCATGACCTGAGCCGAAGGCAGAGGCTTTAACCCACTGAGCCATCCAGGTGCCCCTGTTTTACTTATTTCTTGGAAAATGTTTGTGATTATTGTCACATACTTAAAAACTTCTGCATTTTTTTTAACTTCTTTGAAATACCCACTGAGCATGAAGGGGATACTTTCATTGGCATTAGACAATGTGGTTGCTGACAATTAACAATTTGATTTTGTGTTATTGTTGTTAGATATTAGTGGATCCCATGACTGGAGTTTGGTGTGTGGGATGCATCTCCTTGACAGTCTTTCCACCAACTGGCTAGTCTCCTCAAAACCTGTAAATTTGGTCAGGTGTTCAGATGTTTATAGTAAAGGAGTAACAAAATAATTCGATAAATTGTGCAAACTTCATAAAATATTGCTCCCTGTTCTTTATATACTTTGACAAATGCATTCAATAAGAAGTTTTCTTTAAGACAAGTTCCCAACAGTCTAGCTGCAGGATCTGGCTAACCCTTTAGAAGGGATGAAGTAACGGAATCCTGAATAAGGAGCTATACACAGACCTGGATGGAGTCCCAAGGTCAAGGCTTTATTTTGAAATAGATTGATTTTATCTATAGATTTTTATAGCATGTTCATGCAAAGGCAGAAGGCCTTAAAACCTATCTGGCCAATCTATGCATCTTGAACCCAGTCATTTGATCAATTTAAAAATCATGTCTAACATCCATTATACTAATTAAAAAATTCTCTGGTGTTAATCACTGATAAAGTTGAATCCTTCTAACAACACTGCTAATCTGTGGGCTTCCGATTAGCCTTTCACAGACCAACTAATTTAGAGTTTGTATTGACAAGGAGGGTGCATCACATGTTAAACTAATTAAAATGAGATTCTCACACACACACACACACACACACACACACACACACACACCCCTCAACATATAACAGATAACAAGGCACTTGAAAATTCCCAAATGCAAACATTAAAATTCTATAGATTCGCATCTTGGCACACAAGGGGTCTTATACAGATTCCCATACGAGAGATGGCAATGACGTGGACACACTTCCGTAGCAGGTGAGCCAAGCCCTAGAAGGCAAAATAAAAGGCCATTATCATTTTGTAGTAGAGAAGTAACTGCAGGTTTAAAGATTAAGAGGAACTTAAAAATGCTTAAGACTCAGTATTCCAAAAAGGTATTAATACAAGGGGTAAGGATTTTGGACCACAGCCAGTGTAAGGAAAGAAGACTCAATGTAAATGGTCTGACATTAAGAAAGATATGATTGGGGTGCCTGGGCAACTCAATAGGTTAAGCAACCAACTGTTGATTTTGACTCAGGTCATGATCTCAAGGATGTAAGACTGAGCTCCACATGGGGCTCTGAGTGCAGTGTGGAGTCTGAATGAGATTTTCTCTTTCCTGCTTCCTATGCCCCTCCCCCACTCCTGTTCTCTCTCTCAAAAAAATAAATAAAATATATTTTTTTAAAGATTTTATTTATTTATTTGAGAGAGAGAGAATGAGAGAGAGTGCATGAGAGGGAGGAGAGTCAGAGGGAGAAGGAGACTCCCCCGCTGAGCTGAGACTAGATCGCAGAACTTGATCCTGAGACTCCAGGATCATTACCTGAGCCAAAGGCAGTCACTTAACCAACAGAGCCACCCAGGCACCCCAGAAATAAATAAAATGTTTTTTAAAAAAAAAAGAAAGATGATTAAATGTCCTATTTTCTTGTCATGTGATATTTTTTAAAAAATTCAATGTGGCCTATCCATTAAGTAAATCAAATATGTAAAAGAATGACCATATAGAACACACTGTACAGATGGACACATTTTTATTTTGCCAGTGAAATTTATATTTCTAGTTTCTAAAATACCAAATTAAGATAAAATTAAGGTAAAATGCCACTAGAGGTGAGTAACAGCCATGTTAGGATCACATGACCCTAAAGATTTCCTTTAAGATGATGTGATTTATCTGAAATAAAGCCAGCGTGGTTCAATTTTTAAATTATTGAAAAAGCATTTGATTTGTAAAAGTGTTTAATCATTAAATATAATTTAATAATTAACATGCATTAAAATAAACTATAAATATTTAATGATCACTAACGATTTTAAAATCCAAGCCAATAAAGAAATTAGATACCTTTCTGTTAGCAGCACATTCTGAGATCTGGACAGAAAGAGCATCATTCTTTTAAAATACAGTGGTAGTTATTCTTCACCGAATTATAAACGAGGCATTGTTAGTGCTTCAAAAGAACAAAGCACATCTAATTATGACCCAATTCTCAAATGCTCTCTATAGTATCACTGCTGACTTCCTTTGAATGTAATTCAGGTTGTCTGGTCCCTCTTTCTGAATGGGACTTATTAGTCACCAAACAGCAGTCTTTACATTTGAGTAATAATGTGGGCCTGCACTATCCTTACCTGTCCCCATGGGAGCACTTCTGGATTTTGATAGCTGTCTAGTTACTTTTGCATCTCCCCCCAATAGAAAAGAAACTTTCCAAGAGCAAAGACATGATCTCATTGCAATTATAATCTAGAACCTTCCATAGAGTTGAACAGCCTCACATGTAGCTGGTGCTAGTTGATAAAGATGAGATGATAAGAGATGACAAACTTAAGGCCGAAACAAAAGCGACTTGCTCAAGGTCACAAAGCTAGAAAACAGAAGAGCTAGGATATGATCCAAAGCAAGCAGCCTGGCCTCCTGACTCTACTGGGCTGCATCCCACTGAAACTCTTCCCTGATGTCCTTGTCTATCTTCCCTATTAGACTCTGAACTTCCCCGGGCCAACTGCTACGTTATGTTCATTATTGCTTCTCTCATATCTAGCTTAGTGTTTGACAAAAGAGCTCGGTGGTTGAATACATGGTTTGGGTTTGGATTTTGCTCTTGAAGCTACCTAGTTGAGGCCGTAACTGACAGCATTAAGGAAAGACTGGATTTCTTTTTTATTGATCAGTATTACATCAGATGTGACACATTCAGTATGTTATTCATTCTGGGGGGACAAGAATTGTCCCCCACTATGTGTGTGCATAAACACAAACACATACAAGTTACTACCCAGTGCTTTTCTGGGTGTATAAGATCAAGGGAATAGGTTCTATTCCCTTATAAACCAGCTTGCTCCAAGGTCTTTAGTTAAGTGCGGGGAGATGACCTGATCCATACTAAGCCCCCAGATAAGATATATATCTCAAATGACACATGCTTAATGATTATGGACAAAGTCTATAGAGCAGTGAAGTCATTTTTATTTTTAGAAGATGGAACTATAGATTTTTGGTTGATCACATCACTCTCCATTAAGCAACAAAGTCAATGTGGCAAAGTAGGAAAAACTCAAACCTCAGAAGCAGAGAACCTAACCACAATACCTGGCTCATTCCCTCATTGACCAGTGAGCTTGGGGAAGTCTTTTTAACTCTTGTCTACTTTGGTTTCCTTGTTTGTAAAGCTCTTTCTGTTTCTGTTAGTTAGGGAAAATTCAATGGACTAACATGTAGGACATCAACGTGTTGAATAAGCCTGCTTCATTAGATAGAATCCGAATGCAATTTTATTTTTGTTGCCCATTATCCCTTTAGACTTCTTAATAGGGTTGGCTGTTCTATCATTGCATGAAAACTTGACTGGCCTCATGGCATTTCTTCCCACTTTAAGCCAAAAAGGCAATGCTAGTTTAATCATTCAAAGTGTCTAGTCTGTGTAATAACCAGAATTTTGAGCTTTATCCAAGAGCAAATTTTCTATCTCCACATTCAGGGCCTTGTGTTGGGAAGTCCTAAGACCACCTCTGGTGTAATTATTTCCTAGGAGGACTTATAGGTCTCACATAGAGTGTTCTCATCAGGTCTGATTTATCATGTTGAAAGGATACAAAGAAAAATCAAAGGGCAAAATCCACATGGAACAAAGTCTGGGGAAAATCAGCTTCAGGCTTCTACAGTCCTCTCTCAGTGGAGTCACAAGGGATGTGCTTAACTCCCTTACCAATGCACCGTAACAATATGTGTGAAAGGCTGCCAAGCAAAAGAACTCATTAGAGACACAGGACCCAGGGTTTTTACTGGATACTTATCACATAGGTGCCCTTGTGTAGCATGTACCAAAATTCCAGATGCCCAGAAGGATGGCAGGAGTTCAGCATAAAACATATTGGTTGCATAACCAGTTTAGGCAATGTGAACTGTAATGATCAGCTGGAATAGAAACCTTCCCCAAATCCAAGTTCCCAGTTACCAGTCAACCAAGGAAGCGGACCTCTCTAAGCAAAGTGATCAGTCATGCTGCGTTAACTCTGAAGACTAGCAGCCTTTGGTGTACAAAGTAGTGTATCCTCCTCTCTTTCTTCCTTACGTCCTTCCCAACTGAGGCTAACCTTGATTATGAAGAGATGGAGGAGGAGGAGGAGACGCAAGGAGAATAGCAAACTTCTCATTTGACTGGTACCATTTTAACTTCATCTCTCACACATCTGTGTCTGACTGGTATTCCAAGGTTGGCACTGTGTCTTATTGGCATCCCTATGGGTTCTTCAGAGATTTCCCCGGAGAGCATTTGGTAGGACTTCCTGTGATGCATTACACGTTTTTGTTTTTTTGTTTTTTTGGTTTTTTTTTTTTTGGCCAGAGGCTACCCCTCAGCCCCTGATTCCTCAATAGACCCCAGGGCCTCTCTGGAGCCCCATCATGCCTTGGAGTGCCCTCCTGGTCAGGATTTAAAAGAGCTGCATGTGATATCGTTTTGGTTCATGGGAAACACTCCTGGCATTTTTGCCCCTAATAAACTCTGTGAGTGTAGGAGGCCCAGTGTAGTCACCTCTCCTTGGCTGCAGGGGTCTAGACAGCTAACCAGAATAGGCTCTCTCTTTTAGTTTTCCAGCCAAGAGTCAGGTATTAGCCCCGCTGTCACTCCAGCTGCAGGACCTAAATATCAAACTTTCTTAGTGGTCCTGTAGAGGCATTTTTCCTTTGATTTAAAAGGCAGAATATTCTTTTCCCTCACCTTGGTGATTGGGAGGAGGGCAGAGAAGGGAGGTGGTAGGCTCATGGCACAACAGCAGGGCTCTTCAGAAATTACTTGTGTAAATACCCTAGGGCTTTCAATTACAATTTAATATCTAAAATCCAAATCTCACTTTTTTAAGGGGACTGAAGTTTATATAATTGGGGGTGTGTGCCTTCTTTTATCTATAAAACTATGAATACAAAACTGGGTACTGACGGGCATCTGGGTGGCTCAGTGGGTTAAAGCCTCTACCTTCAGCTCAAGTCATGACCCCAGGGTTCTGGGATCGAGCCCCTCATTGGGCTCTCTGCTCAGCAGGGAGCATGCTTCCTCCTCTCTCTGCCTGCATCTCTGCCTACTCTACCTCTGTCAAATAAATAAAAATAAAATCTTAAAAAAAAAAAACTGGGTACTGAATAAGTATTTATTTAGAATGAGGAATAAATCACAGGAAAATAAACATTTTAAAACACTGACAAATACTACAAACATAAGACTCAGAAAAACAATACTGTTAACTACCTGACATTCCTCTGCAACATGTTTTCCTATATTTTTAGCTGTAGTTTTAGCATAGACTCTTTCTGTATAAGACAACAGTAAGATTTTTCAATGGATGAAAGTAAAAATAATTCAGTCTTTCCTCTAGCATGGTTGTTTGGAATTTATTTTTATTACTGATAGGCTAGATAATTTTCTTTCAAAGCCAATAACACATCATTGGTAAAGTCACATATATTTTTCGGATTGCTATCAGAATTGAGAAAGTCTCTACCAAGTTTCTTCCATAAATGACTGGAAAGATTCGGACAAAATTTCCGTAGACCGGCTTCAGACGCCATCATTTCTAACTTTTTCTACTCCATCCTGTGCGTGTCTCTATGTGCTTGCATGCAGGAATCTGCCCTCCTGGTCCTGCACCTTGCTGTCACGAGGCTGGGTGAGTTGGAACTAAGAGCAGTGGGAGCATTTGTGGCATGCACACCCATGTAGGAACTGTTAGCGATAATGTAAACTCAGACACCAATGGGACCTTGAGCCGCATGATTAGATTACAATGCAAGCTAAATGTATCCACAAATTAAACTCCCATTAGTTCACTGGTTCTCAATGGATGTGGGTTCAATTTTCCCTCCCAGGGGAAGGAACACCAGTGGGGGTGGGGATGGACGGTTTATGCATTGCTACTAGCGCGGGAGGCCAGAATGCCACACACTTCCTTCAAGGTACAGGATAGATAGCCTGTGCAGCAAAGAATTATCCAGCCCAAAGTGAAGATTGCCAAGATTGAGAAGCCTTGCTAGCTGGATCTCCAAAATATACCCCCAGTCACTATACCACCATTGGGCACTGGGAGAGGTATGAAAAAGGGAAAACAGAGCAGATACAGACCATAGTCCTAAAGAATTGCAGCTAGACTATCTTACTTTTTAAAATTCCACAAAAATATATGACCATATCATCACACTGCCAGGGCTCTCCCAGGGCCTTGAAAGGGGCCTTGCAGTTGAGGGTCGGAGGCCTCAGCTTCACCAGCTACAGGATCAGTCTTGTCTCCCTACTCCTGCTAAAACACAGGCAGTCTGCAGAGTTCCAAGTATGCACCCTGTTATATATATATATATATATATATATATATATATATATATACACACACATACATACATATACACACACACACACACAACAGGAAAAAAACCATCTTCTGAGTATTTGCTATAATAAGAATAAGGCCATAAACCAGCCACTGGCAGGCTGGAACCTGGACTGCAGACATGGGATGCTGATTTTCACATTCAATTTGAATGAATTGCCAGCCCTTAAAAATTATATTTTACATTGAATCCCAGATTTCAGGTTTTGATTGAAAAACCTGGGCACTTTTTGATTGAAAAAAAGCACTGGGCTCCTAGTCCTACCTGGTAACAAGGGAGTTCATTTGATTTAGCTGGTGGTTATGGTTTGCCAAAGACCCTGCTCAGCCAGCAGTCTCTCCATAGTCCTCTAGGTATTTGGATCTGTAAGCCTGCCCTGTGGCTTTGGCTCACTATTAAGGGCTGTGCAAATATTCAACAGGATATTGGTATTTACATTTCAACATCCCCTTCCAGCCTCTTCTGAATGCTGGATCCACACTCCCTTTTATTTATCATGGGTCATCTTTCTTTCTATGGAAAGTCACAAGGTCTATATATTTCATTTTAATTAAAGTATGATTGGCATATAATAACCTATTAGTTTCAGGTATCCATCATAAAGATCAATATTTTTTTTAATTCATTATAGATATAGTTATTTATTTGGGGGGGCAGAGAGAGAAGGAGACAAGCAGACTCCTGGTGAGCGGGGAGCCTGACATGGAGCTGGATCCCGGGACCCTGAGATCATGTCCTGAGCTGAAATCAAGAGTCGGATGCCTAACCAGCTGAGCCACCCAGGTGCCTCAGAGATGCAATATTTCTACACATTACAAATGATCCCCACAACAGGTCTAGTTGCCATCTGTTACCATACAAAGTTATTGACATATTATTGACTATATTCCCTATGCTGTACATTACATCCCCCTGAATTATTTATTTTATAAATGACAATTTGTACTTCTTAATCTCTCTCACCTATTTCCTCCATCCCCAAAACCACCCCCCACTTTGGTAGCCAGCAGTTTGCTTTGTATCTATGAATCTGTTTCTGTTTGTTTGTTTGGTTGGTTGGTTTTTTTAGATTCCCTTAGAAGTAAAACCATATGGTATTTGTCTTTGTCTGATCTCTTTCACTTAGATAATACCTTCCGGCTCCATCCATGTTGTCTCAAGCGGCAAGATTTTATTCTTTCTGATGACTGAGTAATATCCCATTGTATATATATACCAGATCTTTTTTTAATCCATTCACCTATCAATAGACACTTAGGTTGCTTTCCTAACTTGGCTACTATGAATAATGCTACATGTATCTCTTCAAATTAGTGTTTTTCTCTTCCTTTTTAAAAAAGATTTTATTTATTTATTTGAGAGAGAGAAAGAGAGAGAACATGAGTGGAGAGAGGAGCAGAAGAAGGGGAACAGGAGGGCAGGGAGAAGCAGACCCACTAGGCAGGGAGCCTGATGCAGGACTCAGTCCCAGGACCCTGGGATCATGACCTGAGCTGAAGGCAGACATGTAACTGACCGAGCCACCCAGGCACACCTAGCATTTTTGTTGTCCTTGGATAAATGCCCAAAAGTAGAATTGCTGGATTATATGGCAGTCCTATTTTTCATTTCTTAAGGAATCTCCATACTGTTTGTCATAATGGCTATACCAATTTATATTCCCAGTACAAAATCTGTATTTTAATAGACGCCACACAGCCTCTGCAATTTGTCACATGCTGTAATTTCTACAAAAATGCTAAGTACTAAAGGAAAGAAGAAAATGTCCTCTCTGTCGAATGCAGCAGGGCTGACCAAAAGGTAAAGGCCTCAAGGGGGTGATCTGTAGTCAACTGGTCCAGAAAAATCCATTACTGATTTGGGTACAGAATGTCAAATCAATATAAATGCCCAAAAGGCCAATTAAATCATGCAAAAATCAATGAGCAAAATAAAGAACAAAAATTATAATGGTAACATAAAGATTGTAACATGTCTAAACTTAAAATTAGGATGTCACCCCCTGACATTTAGCAAAAAGTATGAGTGGGCTCCTTTCAAATTCAGGCCTTCTGGTCCCATCCTCAAACCATTAGCATTCCCAGCCAGGTACCAGGTTCTATGTTAGATGTCAGACATCAAAAGAAGTAGAAGTGTTTGAACATCCGTTGTCCCTGAATTCTGGACTCTATTTTGTTAGTCTTTTTTCCTAAACAAGGAATTCATTATTTTAGTTGGCAGACATCAAATCTTACTTTCTTATTTTTCAGTGAAGGAATAGAGACCCAGGGTTACCTGGAAACTACCTGTGATGATTAATTTTATGTGTCATCTTGGCTGGACCACAATGTTTAGCTATGTGGCCAAACAGTATTCTGGATGTTTCTATGAGGGTGGTTTTAGATGAGATTAGCATGTAAATCTGTGGACTTTGAAAAAGCAGTTTGTCATCCATACTGTGGGTGGGCCTCATCTAATCAGTGGAAGATGCCCTCAAACAAAAGACTGCCCTCTCTGGAGCACAAGTGAATCCTGCAGGAGATGGCCTTTGGACTTGAACTGCATCAGTTCATCCCTGGTTTTCAGTCTGCTGGCTGGCCGACCGAGCCAATTCCTTAAAAGAATCTCTTTCTGCATATACACACTTCTTATGGACTCTGGAGAACTCTGGCTCAGGACTTCTATTTCTCTGGAGAACCCTCACTAATACACTGACCAAAGAGAAGATTTTAGACGAGAATATGAGTCCTGGGCCTTCCTCTCCAGTGTCCTTTCAACATCTAATAGCCTGACCACAAATGCCACTAAAGGCAATTGTTCATCAGACAAATGGTTACATCTCTGGGGAGGTATCACTTGTATGTATTGTTCAGCTCCAACAGCACGGATATTTTCCAGATTGCTCGCCCTGAGGGAAAAAGGGGGGACAGCCAGATTTAGACAATAGCTTTTTGGAGAAGATCGAGTCCCAGGACATCAGTGAGCTGAGTCAGGGAGTACTCTCCCAAGATGATGGGCAATGCTGAGACCTTACAGACAGATGGAGTGAGTGTCAGACAAGGGCACCAAGCTATAAACTGGCAAGAAAGAAACCAAAAGTCCAATCCTGGGGACACTGGGAGGGCTGTTAAGGTACAGATCCAAGAATTCAAACTAAACCAATAAAAGCAGGTATACAGAGGACAGTCAGAGATTCATTGACTCCTCCAGCAAATATTTACTCCACATGCGCCATGTGTCAGGCACAGTTCTGAACACCGAGGACGAAATGGTGAGCAAAAACAACATGATCCCTGCCTTCAGCAATTACCTGGAATTGTGATTCTCAGCTCAGGGGAGGGCATCCTGGACTATGAGCTTGTGTTTCTGTCTCCAGGGGAACAGGGAAGAGATGTGTAGTTGTGTAGTTTTTTAAAATCATATTCCAGATGATTCTATACATTCCTCCTGGGAAACCATTCAAAAAATCTACTGTTTTCATAATATAAACTACAGAGAATAAAGCTTGGGGAGTTCTTCTTGAAGAAAGGAGAGTTTGAACAACACGTGCCAACAACATTAGCAAGCATTTGCAGCTTGCTTTTATCCGATGGCCGGGTTGGGGAGAAGAAGTCTGTTGACTTCCATTAAAGGACCAGAATGGAGCAGATAATGTGAATTCCCAAGTACATATCACTCACACACATTCCAGCTGGCACGTTCCTACCTCCCACTTCATGTACATATACAGCCTTCAACACACACATGCATACACCTGTTATCACAGAGTCTTTTATCCATTGCTTCATAAGCAAGCCATGCGGACCACACGGCAGACTCCGTGGTAGGTGCTGGGAATATGGCCCCCGCTCTCCTGGAGCTTATCACCCACCAGAAGAGGAAAACAGTGAGCAAACGTGTGCACTGATGATGATATTGCAAAGTGGATACTCAGCTGGAAGGTTTGCAGTAGCTGGGGGCACAAGCAAGGGAGATCCACCCAGGCCTGGAGGAGGCAGGGGCAATCAAATGACTTGACATCTTTAGGTAAGAGACACATTCCTCTCTTCACAGCCATGGAAACATCTTATTATTCTTTTACATCCCGTACTTTATCTACATATGAGACACGAAGGTGGCAAGGAGAGGGTGGGGGCCATTAAACTCTGTGTCAGAGTGATTGATGGAACTGCCATAATTTTCTGAAAATGTTACCTGAATATCACTCACGCACTAAGTGTGACTCTTCCACAGTCCTTTAAAATTCTCATAAATCCTACTTGTAAGAAAGAGGGCTAGCATTCACAACACAGAAAGTATTCACAGCCTTTTGATTTTTAGCAGGTGATGTGCAGACATGTCTAATTCAGTCAAATAGTTCAGCTTCAGTAAGTCCCAAAATCAAAGAACAAAAACGTACATCCTAAGATTTGTCCGTAACCCCAAAGCCAAATTGGTGTTATTTTCTGATGTTTCTGTAGATTTCCTTAGGGAACCATATGTTTGTTAATTTCTAACCTCCCCTTTGTCCGATAAATCAGAAAACAATTAGGTTCACCCCGTAGCTCAGAAATATTTATTTACCAATAAGCATCGTGACTAGCTGCTACGAACCAGGCTGTGGCGTGGCTGTCAAGCTAACCAGCACACAGAGAGGCAAACAAATAAAAACAAGAAACCAGGGGAAGGGTGAAAACAGAGGCAGAGATTAAATGCTTGAGAGAGGGGAGGGTGAGGGATTGTTCCAGAAGGAAGGTACTATCTTAAGGGCAGTGAAAGATGGATAATCATTGATGTGGCAGGTAGGGGAGAGGAAGGGGGGATGGGGGAGGAGCAGCGCAGGCAAAGGAAGCAGCCTGTTCATACAGGGAGGTGAGGAACAGCTTTGCTCATTCCTAAGAAGAAGGCTGTCCAGTAAGACTTGTAAGCCTGAAACAGAAGGAGCACAGGTGGTGAGCAATGAGAGCAGGGAGAGGAACCCTGGGGCCTGGGGCTTCGAATGCTGGGTTACTTTTAGGCTTTTCTTGGAGTCAAAAACAATCTGAAGAATTTTCAGCAGAAACAACTGGCAATGGGATTTGTGTCAGCGGCATCGCGCTGGTAACTGCAGGAAGGAGACCCCGGAGTGGAGAGATCCAGGGTGACAAGATGCACCAGCGCAGCACAGAGACATGAGTTTGGGCTGAAAAAGGCTGTTTCCTCTGGACATGTTACTCCCAGAGCCTATTTTCTCCACCTCAGTTCCTGCTCTGGGAGCATGCTTTTACCTGAAATTGTTGTGTTTATTTCAAAGTTCTCTCCTGGGATCCAGCACTGGGTCCATCAAAACAGGTGAGGGGCAGTAGGGAGACTTGGAAAAGCAATTATTCCAGATTCCTCTTTGCGTGTCTTCCAGACCGCCAGCCCTGGAGAGTATCATGCCTGACTACTGGTAATCCCTGGTTAAGACTCTGAACCTTTGTTAGCCCTTAACTACTCTATCATGTAATACCCTGGAAAGTTGTCCTTGGATATAGATGGCATCTAACTCACATGCCTCGCTTTACAGAGAAAACAGAGGCCCAGGTCAGCCAAGGGACGTGCCCAAGGCTATCACCTGCAGTTAGTGGCAGGGTCTAAGCCATGATCTCTACAGCATAATGGCTTATTAGGATCTATGGCTTAAAAGGCAATGTGGTACCAATGACAGTGGTTATCTTGAATCATGAAATGTGTTCTTGGGCTGGTGGGAAACGGAGAGGGAGCGATGAGGGAAGAGGTCAGGTGTAATCAGTCCAGATGGGCAGCAGCAAAGAGAGGCAACTGCATTACTGGGACGCTTGGTGGTGAGTGACAGAAACCAAACTTTAGGTTAAAGACGAACCACAAATGACTGGGAACTTCATTTAAATGCATGAAGGACTGAGTGGCAGCTGTTCTCAGCTGAATGAGTGGAAGCACACAGACATTCCATTTCTGCTTCTCTCACCCAAAATGGTATCACCTTCAGTCTCTTAAACTAGCCTCTCCTCTGTTTGACAGAGGTAGAACGAAGGTAAAATACAATGGCTGGACACATTTATTTCTTACCTCTTACCTCTTTGCCCAAAAAGAACAACCGTGTTTTTCCTCCCCTGGAAACTGAAAATATCCTCAGAGGAAAAATTTGATTGACTTGGTTTATGATACGTGCCCCAACCCCATCAGCCCACTGAGGTCTTGTCACTAGAGACTGCCGATATGGCCACATAGTTGCCACCGGGGGGCAATCCCAGAAAAAAGGATCGAGGAGGTGGATGGCTTTTCTACAGTGGTTTCACTAATACAGCGAATACGGATCACTGTATTCTCTTGCAAATACTCTTTTAAGTTTTATCATTGTAAGGATGGCAATGTTTTCTTTGTATGAATATCATCTATCATATACTTCTTTTTTATTTAAAGATTTTTATTTACTTATTTGATGGATGGAGATCACAAGTAGGCAGAGAGGCAGGCAAAGAGAAAGGGGGAAGCAGGCTCCCTGCTGAGCAGAGAGCCCGATGCAGGCCTCCATCCCAGGATCCTGAGATCATGACCTGAGCCAAAGGCAGAGGTTTAACCCACTGAGCCACCCAGGCACCCCTATCGTATACTTCTCTTTACCTCTTTACATAGATTTCTATTTAATGCATACAATTGTTTCCCCAAATGGAATTTTAAAGGTAAAGAGAATGGTAACTTCGTAGTATGTTTTTCTTATTTCCCCACAAGACCTAGTATTCATTCACTGCTTGTGGGAACACTTGAACTCTGCAAATCCCAGTGCTGGCACAGTTGTACTAAGATGGACAAGAAGCTGACTGAGGACAGGGGAGGGTACATGGACAGGGGGTGATCCACAGTCATCCATCAGATCCCCTCCCTGGAGAATATGCAAGAAGAGGGCCACGGATGATTTTCCAATTTGTAGCATACTTGGTAAATGGGGAGAAGCAAGGAGTGGCCTGAGTATGGAGCACTGCTTCACTTGCCTGTTAGGGAACTAAGAGGAGGAAAACCAAGAGAGCAAGTGAAGAAGACCAGAAATCATAGGCAATAGCAATGCCGAATAATGCTACAGTACACACAAGAACAAGGAATGGTTGACTCTGCATGAGGATGCTGAGGTCCGCTTTGCAGCGCTGACATGTGGAAAGAGTCTGCAAGGATGAATATGGGTGTTCCAGGAGATGGAGGACCGGCAGAAACATCAAAAGGAACTTCCTTACGCAAGTCCATGGCACATGGAAGCATAAGGCAAGTGTGCTTGGAAAGATTAATTGTAGGGAAAATAAAACTACTTAACCTAACCAAAAGAATAAAGGGACGGAGGAAGTGGGGCACCTGGGTGACTCCATCGGTTAAGTGTCTGACTCCTAATTTGGGCTCAGGTCATGATCTCAGGGTTGTGAGATCAAGCCCCATGTCAGGTTCTGTGCTGGGAGTGGAGCCTGCTTAAGATGTTCTCTCTCCCTTCCCTTCTCCCCCACCTCTATAAAAGGAAGGAAAAAAAGAAGGGAGGGAAGAAGGAAGGAAAAGAAAGAAAGGAAGAAAGAGAAAGAAAGGAAAAAGGAAGGCGAGAGAAAAACAGGAAAGGAGAGGAGAGGTACAGAGGCAGGGGCAGGAGAGGCGAGGGGGAAAGGCAGGGTGCCTGAGAGTGTAGTTTATGTCCTGGGCATGGAGGGGGCCAGGCATGCACCGGAGAACATGGCCACTCTGTCTGTCTCTCACAGACAAAAGGAAGCTCTCACCCTGCTTCTCTTTTATATCATCTCTGCCTTTCTACATGTGTCTGCTCTGCTCTGATTTTGCTCAAAATTGCGTTCTCTTTACTCATCAGTTGCATATGGCTTAAAATGACTACCCCCCAGCCCCAAGCCCCTTACTCCAGACAACTTTTCTCTTCAAATCTCAAAACTCCCTGAGTGTGTGTGTGTGTGTGGGGGGGGGGGGAATGAAAAAAACAAAAACGAAAAAACAAGCAAAAATTCTGGTTTGTTCTGCCGATTCTCAAAAAAGAAATCCAACTGTTTGCTGGTCACCCGGTTGTCTGTTTCCTTTAGATTGAGATACATTATTTGTGTGTTTAGTGGAGCCCCTGAAAAAGGCCTCCTCTGCTGCTCTTTAAAGGAGCAGCAATAACATGGTGGATGCGTTAAAAGAGAAGCAAGGAGTGGCCTGAGCACAGAGCACGGCTTCACTTGCCACGTTGGGGAACCAAGAGGAGGACAACCACAACTGAGCAACAGCAGGACCAGCGACTATAAGATAGCAGTGGGAGCTGTTATCCATCCAAGCAGCAGTGTCACCATGGATAATCAAGGACACCGTGACCATGAAAGAAGATGCCAGGGTCCAAGCAAGGGTAATGTCAAAGTTGGAGAATATGTACCACTGAATTCAGTCAGGTTGACCTTGACAGTGTGACTACAAGGTTATTTATCCCAGATGATGTCTTTCTTGCCTGAGGTCCTACTAAATGGGCCAGTATCACAGGAATCAGTAACTGTTCCACAGTATTTTTCGGATTCCAAGTAGAAATTCATCATAGTCGAAAAGCTGGCAGAAATAATCACTTAATAAGGCTCTCTTCCCAATGACCATAGCCATGCTCACACCTAACCTCATGATACAAGATAGGGCCCTTCCTTTCCATGTTGTGTGAGCTGATATCTATGGGGAAACAGCAAAGGAGGTAATTTTTCCCTTAAAATGTAAAGAGGCAGGAGCAGGGATTTTATATAAGTACACTAAAAGGATCTTAAGAATATGTTCTCTTAGGAACCAGAAGTTCCTTAGGAATAAGCCCTCCTGGAGGCTGCAGAGCTCAGGTCCTCTGTGCCTCCTGCCTCCTACATTGTTCAAAGCTGGCAGACAGAGGAAGAGAAGGAAGTCAGACCATAAGCATCCTTAACTCTGGAGCACAGAGTGATCTCATCTTTGCTGGGAGCTGGATTTAAAGTAAAGCTTTTCTTTGATTTTTATTTCTTTATTAATTCTGGGACTGCTGGTTTCTTTATATTTTCAGGCAGAGGTGAGAAGAGACTAGGAAAGAGAAGGAAAACAAATGAGTCTCTCTTCAATAGTTTTTCTACTATAGGGTATAGGTATCAGCTCTTTTGGGTTGGAGGCTCTTAGCAGCACATTAACTGTTAACAAACTTAAATGCAGTCAATTTCTATCTAACCAAGAGTTAGAACCATCTCTTTCTAGTCAATTGTTTTAATTTGGTGTTCGCCTTGAGTTATTTTGGCCATATTTTATCATGGCCAATATTTAGATTAGAAACAATGGGCTTGTTCCTTTTTATCTAAGGGGAGAAGAAAGCAGCAAGGGAGACTGACCCATCATCATTAAAACCATCCTCATCATCTACGTTGTCCCCACCATCACCACCATCATCATTGCCACTGAGCCCCTGCTGTATGCCGGGCCCTCATACAAGCTTTTTATGTGTACCACCAAGAGATCTACCTACCCTATAAGGGAATACCAGAACTGTCCCTATTTTGCAAATGAGTAAAAGGCTCTTAGAGATAGGATAATTTCCCTAAAGTCACTGAAATTTAAGTAGGGGGCTTGGACTGAAATCCAGGTCTTTCTGATTTCAGATTTTGTCTTCTCAACTAAGATGCTCCACATACTCTAAGGGATCTGAATCTTGCTCAACTTCCGAATAGAAAACCAGTTCACAGAGCACTGGAGTAAGAGACCTAAGGTCAGTTCTATAGTCCAGTGCATCAATAAATAGTTGTCTGACTTTTGGCAGACTTATCACCTGGTCTTCAGCTTCTGCATCTGTACCATGAAGGGGTTGGGCGAGTTCATCTCAGAGTTCCCTTCCACACCTGACATTCTGCAACATGATATATTAGGGACTGCCCATTTGTACAGATTTCTTCCAAGCCAAAAAGTAGGTGGTCTCAGTTCCTGCATCCATAAGAAGAAAGATTGGAATCCTAAGTCTCTATTAAGAGAGGTCGAAATTTTATCTGATAATTTTTTTTGGAATATACTAATTGGGTTGCTGATCAAGCCTTGTGTTTAATCTTGTCACAAGACCAGCAAAAACAGCCACTGTCCCCACCCCTCGACCACAAGCAGGTATGCTCAACGCCTGAGGCTCTGCAGGCTCCAAAACCCTGAAGCTGCAGAAGGATAAGCAATGCTTACTTTATAATCACATTCTTTGCTTCATGGAAATGAATGGCTCTTCGACTAAATGGGTCCTTTAAATAGCAATCTCTTTTAGAACATTTAGAAGTAATTCAATTTACTTCTTCAGAAACACATTTACCATACTAAGCAAGGCCCACCTTTACCTCCAACCAGAGTTTTGAATAGTTACCAGTCTAATGAAAGCAGAGACATTTTATGCTTAAAAGGAAAAAGATACAATTTTACTGATTGAAAGTATATTCATTGCCAGCCTATTTATTAAGCACTGAATACTGGGCTAGGTCTTGAAAAAAGACCTAGCAATACTGCTGAGCAATACTGAGTAATACTGAGCAAGTCTGAGCAATACTGCTGAGGCAACTTTCCATACAAAAATTTAAGAAAAAAATTTTAATTGAGTTTTAGAGGGAGAATTCAGTGATTCAGCAGTTGCATATCACACCCAGTGCTCATTCTATCAAGTTCCTTCCTTAATGCCCGTCACCCAGGGACGCCACCTCCCCATGCCTTCTCCTCCAGCAACTCTCAGTTTGTTTCCTACAGTTCAACATCTCTTATGGTTTGCCTCCCTCTCAGTTTTCATCTTATTTTACTTTTTCTTCCTACAGTTATCTGTTTTGTTTCTTAAATGCCACATATGAGTGAAACCATATGGTATTTGTCTTTCTTTGATTGACTTATTTCACTTAACATAATACCCTCTAGCTCCATCCATGTCATTGCAAATGGCAAGATTTCATTCTTTCTGATGGCTAAGCAGTATTCCATTGTGTGTGTGTGTGTGTGTGTGTGTGTGTGTGTGTGTATTTACAACATCTTCTTTATCCATTCATCTGTTGATGGACATCCAGACTCTCCATTTTCAGTATTGTGATCACTGCAGGTATAAACATTGGAGTACATGTGCCCCTTGGAATCACTATGTTTGTATCCTTGGGTAAATACCTGGCAGTAAAATTTCTGGGTCATAGGGTAGCTCTATTTTTAACTTTTTTAGGATCCACCATACTCTTTTCCAGTGTGGCTGCACCAGTTTGCATTCTCACCAACGGTGTAAGAGGGCTCCCCTTTCTCTGCATCCTTGCCAACATCTATTGTATCCTGAGTTGTTCATTTTAACCATCTGACTAGTGTGAGGTGGTATCTCATTGTGGTTTTGATTTGCATTTCCCTGATTCTGAGTGATATGGAACATTTTTCATGTGTCTTTTGGCTTTTTGGATGTCTTCTGTGAACAACTGTGTCTTCATGTCTTCTGCCCATTTCTTGTCTGGATTTTTTGGTTTGGGGGTGTTGAGATTGATAAGTTCTTTCTAGATTTTGGATAGTAGCCTTTTATCTGATAAGATAGTTGCAAATGTCTTCTCACATTCCATAGGCTGCCTTTTAGTTTTGTTTACTGTTTCCTTTGCTGTGCAAAAGGTTTTTATCTTGATGATGTCTCAACAGTTCATTTTTGTTTTTGTTTCTCTTGTCTTTGGAGATGTGCCTAACAAGAAGTTACAGCCAAGGTTGAAGAGGTTGCTGCCTGTTCTTCTCTAGGATTTTGATGGATTCCTGTCTCACATTTAGGCATTTCATCTATTTTGAGTTTATCTTTGTTTATGGTGTAAGAAAATAGTCAAGTCTCATTTTCCTGCATGTGGCCATTTAATTTTCCCAACACCATTTGTTGAAGAGACTGTCTTTTTCCATTGGATGTTCTTTCCTGCTTTATTGAAGATTATTTTACCATAGAGTTGAGGGTCCATTTCTGGGTTCTCTATTCTGTTTCCATTGATCTATGTGTCTGTTTTTGTGCCAGTACCATACTGTCTTGATGATGACAGCTTTGTAATAGAGCTTGAAGTCTGCAATTGTGATGCCACCAGCTTTGGTTTCCTTTTTCAACATTATGTTGGCTATTTAGGGTCTTTTCTGGTTCTATAAAAATTTTAGGATTACTTGTTCTTGCTCTATGAAAAATGCTGATGTTATTTTGATAGGGATTGTACTGAATGTTTAGATTGCTTTGGGCAGCACAGACATTTTAACAATATTTGTTCTTCCAACTGCTGAGTATGGAAGCTTTTCCATTTCTTTTTGTCTCCCTCAATTTCTTTCATAAGTGCTCTACAGTATTCAGAGCACAGATTCTTTACCTTTTTGGTTAGGTTTATTCCTAGGTATCATTTATAATTGTATTTACAATGAAAAAAAAACATGAAATAAATTGTAAATGCAATAGTAAATGGGATCAATTCCTTGATTTTTCTTTCTTCTACCTCATTATTAGTGTATGAAAATGCAACTGACTTGTGTATTGATTTTTATATCTTGCAACTTTGCTGAATTCCTCTATTAGTTTTAGCAATTGGGGGCGGAGGTCTTTTGGATTTTCTACAGAGGATCATGTTGCCTGCAAAGAGTGAGAAAACCTGAGCAGACCCATAACCAAGCAAAGAAATTGAAGTAGTAATCAAAAATCTCCCAACAAGGGTCCAGGGCCAGATGGCCTCTCAGAATTCTACCAAACATTTAAAGAAGAATTAATACCCATTCTTCTGAAGCTATTAAAAAAATAGAAATAGAAAGAAAACTTCTAAACTCATTCTATGAGAGCAGCATTACCTTGATCCCAATACCTGACAAAGGTCCCACCAAAAAGAATTATAGACTAATATTCATGCAAAAATTTTAAGTCTGGTGTGTTGGTAGCTAATTTTTTAAGTATTAGCTTAAAGCATAATAAATGTTATGATAGGAGAAGCACAGGTTTTTTTTATGAGAATGAGCGTACTGAGTGTGAGCACATGATAGCAGACGTCTGAGATGAGGTGATATTTGCAATAAGAATCAACAGGAAATATATGAAAGCAAGAGAGTGGATGGAAAGGGAAGATTGTCCCCAAAAGAGGAAAAAGCAAGCATAAAGACCCAGAGAAGACATAAAGCATGGCACACTGAAGTATACTTCATAGAAATGTAAAACAGGGGCACCTGGGTGGCTCAATGGGTTAAGCCTCTCTACCTTCTGCTCAGGTCATGATCTCAGGGTCCTGGGATCAAGCCCCGCATTGGGCTCTCTGCTCAGCACAGAGTCCGTTTTCCCCTCTCTCTCTGCCTGCCTCTCTGCTTACTTATGATCTTTCTCTCTGTGTGTGTCAAATAAATAAAATATTAAAAAAAAAAAAAAAGAAATGTCACAGAGTATCAAAAAATGAGGTTGTTCATATGGGTAGGGGCCAGCTCAAGAAAAGCCATAAGTTTTCCAAAAGCCTCAATCTGAGTTACCTTGGGCCGGTCACTTAACTTCTCTGATTCACAGGTTCCTTATCTGGAACAGGAGGGGTTTAGTGGAGACAATACCTAAGGCCTTTTCCCACAATGAAATTAAATACCATAGCTAAATTCAGGAGATAAGACTGGGGAATAACTTTATCTGAACTTCAGTTGGGGGGGGGCAGGTGAGGGTGTGCTCATTTGTTTATTCAATAGTTATTTACTTAATGCTTATCATGTGCCAAGTACAAAATTAGTAATTTATGTTAGATTCTGAAGAGGTAGTCATTAAACAATTATATTAAATAATTACAAAAATAATCATATAGTCAAATTTTTTGAAGGGAAATAAGGGTCAGATCAAGGATATCTACTGTAAGCCTCCAGAAGGTATCATCCTACATGGTGAAACATTAGGAATGTGTCAGGAATAAGGCAAAGCTACCATATTTCACTTTCATTCAGCACCACAGAGGAGATCTTAGCCAATGCAATAAAACAAGAAAAAATAAAAGTATAAAGATCAAAAAGGAAGAACTAAAACTGCTACTTTGAGCATATAATAAAATAATCTAGGGTGCCTGGGTGGCTCGGTTGGTTAAACCACTGCCTTCAGCTCAGGTCATGATCCCAGAGTCCCAGGATGGGGTCTCACATCAGGTTCCCAGTTCCGTGGGGAATCTGCTTCTCCCTCTGACCTTTTCCCCTCTCGTGTTCTCTCTCAAATAAATAAATAAAATATATATTTTTTAAAGTCTAGAAAATTTCAGAATATTTCAAATAATTCTTTGGAAATAGTAAGAAATCTCATCAAAATGGAAAACATTGATGTAATAATAAATGATGATGTTACACAATTGTTACATCAGAAACTGAAAGTTTAAAATGTACTCAGAATGCTATTTCTAGTATAGGATTTCCAGAATCTTTAAGGAAAAATTTATAGAACTATTTAAGTTCATTTAAAAAGAGCTAAATAAATTGGTGATAACTGGTGTATGGGATGTCAATCTCCCCAAATTGTTCTGTAGATCAATTCACAGAATCAAGATCACAGAAAGCTATTCACAAAATATTGGAAACTGTTTCTAACACTTGTTTGTAAAAAGAGACTGTCAAGAATGCATATGACAAACGTGATTTATATCAAAATTTATGAGACATCTATAATAATTAGATCAGTGTGGCAGCTATCTTGTAATAGGTAAAATGACCAATAGAGCAAAATAGAGAATTCAGAAACAGACCTATGACCATTTGACACTTAAATATGATGAGTAAGTGGGGGGAAATGGATTATACAATACACACTACTGGAGAAATGAGTTATCTACTTAAAAAAAATAAGACTTCTACATCCACCTTATTCCAAAAGATTACACATGGATTAAAAATCTAAATGTGATACAGTAAATCAATACACTCTATATACAATGTTATATATAAATTATATTTCAATAAAGATGGAAAAACACCTAAAAAAGTAATAAAATTTGAGTAATATTTATGTATATAAAAGTGTAGAACAATTCTTTCATGCCAAGGAGTATATAATTTCTTGAACAGGACACAAAATGTCTAAACTGTAAGGGAAGTTATATTTGTCTACCTTAAATTTTTTAATTTCCTCTTAGTAAAAGATAATACCATTTTAAAAAACCAAATATCAAACAAACCTTTGAGAAAATATTAGGATAGAGAATATGTAAATAATTCTTATCAATCAATCCAAAAGATGCAGATGACCAAAGACAAAAATGGGCAAAATGTATAAATACACAAGTCACAAATAAAGAAATATAAGTTGCCAAGGGACACAAAATAAATGACTAAATAAAAACTGTAACTTCAGATGCAAAGAAAAGAAGGTGGGAAAGAAGAGAAAATAAAAGAAATCAAGCCTTATAATATAAAATGCTGGGGAGGATGCCGGAAGCATAAATTAGTACAACCAATTGGAGAATATTCTGGTGATACCTAGAAGGTGAAAGATGAATACATACCTTAGAGAAATCTTATACAGAGAGTTAAGAATTCATCTATAAGAATTACAATGCAGTGCTATTAATAAAGGTGAAAAAGTTGAAACCATCTAAATGCCCCCAAAGTGGAACTTATTAATAAATTATGGCATAGTTGTATAACGGACACTAGACAACAATTGAAACCATCTAAATGCCCCCAAAGTGGAACTTATTAATAAATTATGTCACAGTTGTATAATGGACACTAGACAACAATTAATGTGAATGTTTCAGTGTTACATGGGTCAACATAAATAAATCTAAACAACATAACACTGTACTCACAGAAAAGCAAGTTGCAGAAAGACCATAATTACCCCAGAGGAAGGATTGTGGTTAAGAAGGATAATGGGTTCATGAAACCCAACTTTTTTATACCAGACAAATTTTTAAATAATTTTTAAATGAGAAGGAAGACATACTCAATTTCTGTGTTCCATGCTGCTGTGATTACAAGTAAAATGAACACTCGGAAGAATCCATAGGATTCAGCAACATGGATGTCACTGATAGTCAAATAAGTTCTTTCTTCACAGAGCAAGTATATCTGTGTATTGAATATTAATAATCTATTGCTATGGAGCAAATTATCCCAATGTAGTAGCTTAAAAATAGCAAGCATTTATTATCTCAACAGTTTCTCATGGTCAAGAATCCATGAATGACTTAGCTGAGTGGTCTGTCTTAGGATTATTTATGGGTTTACAGTCAATATCAGTTTGGGCTGCTGTCATCTAAAAGCTTGAATGAGGCTGGAAGAACTGTTTCCAATGTGGCCCACTCGCGTGATTGGAAAATTAGTTCTGTTGGTTGGTGAGAGGCCTCAGCTTCTAAGCCTGTGGGCCTCTCCAGAAGCTGCCTTGAGGGTCATGATGTAGCAGCTGCTTCTTCCCGGACAGAGTAGCCCAAAACAGAACAAGCGATAAGCCGCAGTGCCCTTAATAACTTAGTCCCTGAGATCACACACCATCACCTGTGCTTTATCCTGTTTAATAAAAACAAGTTGCATAGCCCAGCCCAAACTCAAGGTGGGGGGAAGGGGGTGGGAATTAAATTCCATCTCTTGAAGGGAAGAGGGTCCAAGAACTTATGGACATATTTCAAAACCATCACAACATATTACAAGCTCTTTGCATTGTGAGGGGTATAAAGTTAGATGTGATATATGCTGCCCAGTGTATAATTTTGTAAAGCAATGAAATCACATGCAAGATAGTTCACATCCAAGACCTAAAGGAGTAGGGCAACAGATGGACTGACAACAAATAGATTCAGTGAGTAAAGATGGGAATAGCCTTAAATAGCCAAAAGTAGTAGCTCCTCAAAGCTTTACATTCATAGAGCTAATTTAACTAAAGCAAATTCTGCTGCGACTCCAAGTCACAGACCACTTGCCTCAAGTGGTCAGAAGGCTCCATGGTGGGGACAAGACTAGATGATCCTGGAGTAGAAACAGGATTATGGAGATTTTCCAAGCAAGGAACAGCATCAGTGAATGCTTGACATGACAGATACTATGCATTCAACCCATATTTTATTTGCCAGTGTTTGCTGTAATAGCTGCTTATGAAGAGTTTCCCCCAATAGATTAAAATTCATAAAGGCTCTGTCCTCAGAGCTTTTGTGTTCTCTTAAGTCCAGGATTGTGCATTGTTTATTTCTATGTCCTCAGGATCTAATGCTATACTTGGCACAAGGTAAGTTGTCCATAAAAGTTTGTTGAATGACCTATGTGTTGAAACATAGAATGAACACGTGAGTAAATGATTGACTGAAGGGACACACAAACCCTCTGCTACTGAAATATGAGCCCAGACTACTTGTCTGGGTAGAAGGAAAGAGGATGGGAACATGACAAGTGCAGAACATTGAGATTTCTCGTTCTATGCAAAGGCCAAAGCATAGCCAGAATGAATGCCAGCCTCCACTATCTCAATGGACAAGGGCCACTCTCTTTGGTCTTTCAAATTTCCCAATGCGGAGGGTCCAAAAATCTACCAACTTCTAACCTTCTGTCACCAGATTGGAAAAAAAGAAGAAAGGGAAGGAAGGAAGGAAGGAAGGAAGGAAGGAAGGAAGGAAGGAAGGAAGGAGAAAGAGAGAAAGAAAGAAAGAAAGAAAGAAAAAGAAAGAAAGAAAGAAAGAAAGAAAGAAAGAAAGAAAGAAAGAAAAGAAAGAAAATAAATCAGGCATAGGAGCTGCTTCTCCCTGTTCCTTGTTACTCAGAATTTATAGCCTGTTCCTGTCCCTCAGTCTTCTACACCCAACCCCACACTGTCAGCTTCTGATCCAAACTTTCCCTTTGCCCACAGACCAGCATTATGAAAATGTGAGCTGTAACAGAAGACAAAAGCAAAAAACAAAAAAACAAAGTGTAGGTCTGTGTTTTAATACATGAGAAGAGCACTGTGCTCTTTATACCCCGCTTTTCTCAGAGATGTATGAGGTATGCTAGAAGCCATGGAAATTCTTACAGTACAGAAATCAACTTAACATTTTTTAAGAACTGTTTTCCAAACTTATTTGATTTGAAGATGATGTTTATTCTAATATCAATCATAACTGTAATCATCATCATAATATATATATATATATAAACTGCTTTTTATTGGTGAGGCGTGATGCCAAGAACCTTATGTGACTTACCATTCGCTTCTCAAAAGAACATTATTACATGGGAATTCTACAATTCCCATTTATAGATGAGAAAAACAGGGCACCAAGAGATTAAACGAGAGACCTCAGGACAAATTAGGAAATAGCAAAACAGGTTTGAATCTATGTGGGCTTGATTACAGAGTTTATGGTTTAACATCAAATAAATAATTCTCTGCCAAAGATAATGCTGTGACAAAAAAATCTTTGTCCCTACCCACTCTCTGAGTACCTTCTCGTTTCCCTCACCTCATCCCCTATTGATGTGTCCTTCTCTTACGCATCATTAGTGACCATCTTCTAGTCACCCTTCCCAGTTTTCCTGCCTCATTGTAAGCTCTCAACAAATATTTCAAGAATGCATATATCCTACCATGAGAAAAATCATACAAACGTGTATGTGTATATCTTACCAATCTAACACTTGCAGGGGTATCACTGTTAAAGAATTCTTTATCTTTTCTCAGAAAAAGTTAAAAGAACTGATGCCAAGCTCCCTGACTGCCTCCATAGTCATGTTCCATGCTCTGCATCCAGAAGGGCCCCAGGATATACTGTTCAGCTGATGAATCCCTTCTACACACCATTAAAAGAAAGACACAGTCCCATCCTGAGCAGCTCTCAGGTAGGTAGGAATTCACACATACACACACATACACACACACACATGCACACACACACTCTGATGTCATAATGTTAGACGGGCTGTCAGGGAAATCTCAACACACCAGTCTTTCAGTTCACAAGAAGCAAATGAACATCATATGAATCTGGATTGACCAGCAGTTCTGAAATGGCAGGCGGTAATGAGCTTGCTAATTATTATTTAGCCTCCCCTAGCCGGTCATCCTATCTGGCTACCTGAAAATACCTTCCATCTCACCTTGGGTATCCCCCAGTGCCTCTTCTCAGATAAAGACTGTCAAGCTGGTGACCTAAAAAAAAAAAAATTCTCTCCAAATGACCTTCGGGTGTCTAAGCTAATAAAGGAATTAGATGTGAAATATTAACGTTCCTCATTGAATGTGAACTTTTGACTGTCAAAGCCCTCACCAGCCTTCTCCACATGGTCCCTGCTTTCTCTGTTTTATTGTTATTGTTATTGATATTATTCAGCCAGAATTCAGACTGCCCTCCCAAAGCACTGTTACTCCCCCTGGAAGGTCATTTATGTGCATCTTATGGCCTTGGAGATGATTAAAGGATGATTTCTATTCCTGTTTAGTCATTTGTCATTTTGCCTTGGATCATAAAAGTCTAGGGTGGTTTCCAGGGAGATTTAATCAAGTGATTGGAGTGCAATTTCACAAGATGTCTCTCCAGAGATTGGGGGTGAGGGGAGGGATCATGAGGACAAGTCACACTGGAATTCCGTCCATTTCCTGGGTATGCCAGGATCAAGCCTCTCACCTCTGCACCTTGGTCACCTCATCTGTGAATGTTATAATAGTGAGCCTTTATTCATAAACACACACAGCAGGTGGTCCATACCTGAGTGTTTCCTTTCCTACTCACTTCCGAAGAGGGACTTCAAGTACTATCATTGCAAGAATGTCTGGGATCCAGGTGGGGAAATCTGACACGTGCAGAAGTACAGACAACCAGACTGGGAAGGCCATAGGGAGGATCACAGCGGCTGATAGCAGAGCTTTCAGCATCCCTCCTGGGCGGAAGGGTGGTGGTTGATGTGCACCGCAAGGGAGCTTATAGGCATAGCATCCTTTTCTGTCTCTTGGAATTATCCGCTCCCGAAAGTCCCCAAGTCCTTGGAGCTGCTGCGACATAAGAATGGCCAAACTAGATGAAGCCCTGGCCAGCCTCACTTTGGTCTGCTGCTTTGAAATGGATAAAAGGCTAAGAGAGCATCTCTAGAAGGGAAAAGATATTGGTTCCCATGGTGCCAGCTGGGAGGCAGTGAACTGTGAGTGGCAGTCTGCGCTAGGGCTGGGGCGCGGTAAAGTGCATAGTAAGACAACACAACCCCCACATGTACACAGTTGAGGGGGGCTGTCCCACAACCGTGCGTGCCACACTATGAATACGGTACAGAGAGAAGGACATCTTCTCCAGGGAACAGTGTGCTTTGGATCTAGGCCTTGAAGAACACATAAGAGTTACCAGACAGGCTGCCTAGACTGAGAGGAGAGCAAGAACCCAAGAACAAGTGTGGGAGAGGAAGGGAGGAAGACACTTCGGGCCTCACAGAAAATGCTAAGAGGTCCTGCAAAAAGTCACCCTGGAAGGGGTCTTGGGCAGAGCATAAAAGAATCAGATGTGTTTGTTTGTCCTGAAGGGCCACTTTTCCTCATATTATAGAATTTGATCAATAAGCTTATGGTCTTAGGAAAACTTCTATATTGTGGAAAACTTAGGAAAACTGTATATTATGGGGGCACCTGGGTGGCTCAGTGGGTTAAATAAAGCCTCTGCCTTCGGCTCAGGTCATGATCCCAGGGTCCTGGGATCAAGCCCCGCATCGGGCTCTCTGCACAGTAGGGAGCCTTCTTCCCCCCCCTCTCTCTGCCTGCCTCTCTGCCTACTTGTGATCTCTCTCTCTGTGTCAAATAAATAAATAAAATCTTTAAAAAAAAACTGTATATTGTGGGGCACCTGGGTGGCTCAAATGGTTGGCATCTGCTTTCAGCTCAGGCCATGATCCTGGGGTCCTTGGATCGAGTCCCACGTCAGGTTCCCTGCTCAGTGGAAAGCCTGCTTCTCCCTCTGACTCTCTCTCTCTCTCTCACATTGTCTCTCATGAATAAATAAATATTTTTTAATCATATATTGTTCTCTAGAGTTTATAATACTTTTTCCCATACATCATTGTATTTATTATTTAACAAAGGTCATAATGTAACACATCGAATACAATGATGCCTCAGTTAGTGCCCTATGAGTGGAAAGAAAAGAAACCTGTTCTTCTGAGAACTGAAGAGGTATCTGAAACCTCACATATCAAAAGGGCAGGGAATGTGCAGCCCCAGGGATTCAAGGTGAGTCAAGGTGCATTGTTTCTAGAGGATGCCAAGTTGGGGGTGAGGCAGATCAACCATTTTTTTGTCTCCTACATTCTAAAGAATTTAAGACATAAAAGAACCATGTAAAATAATATAATAAGCAACTGTGTTCCTCAGTGTTATCAACTCATTACATGTTGTCATATTTGTTTTAATAAAATATCAATGATGCAGTTAAGGATGCCACGTCTTCCTCTCCGGTTTCATTCTTCTGGATGCCTCTGTCCCAAAGGTCATGACTCTTTATAAACTTTACATGTATATTTTTATTATTTTATCATAATGGGGATATATAAAAAAATATATTGTTTTGTGGGTTGCTTTTTTGATTAGCATTTTGATTCTGAGTTTGAGCCATATTGATTCAGGTAGACTCAGCTCATTCATTTTCACTGCAGTATAATATAGTCCTTTATCAAAATATGCCCCTTTCTTTCTTGTTCTCTCTTTCTGTCTTCCTTATTCCCTCTCTCTAATTTGGTTCCCTTGACTGAGCACTCGGGAACGGTTTCTGCAAAGGAGAGTTGGAAGACTTATGGGAGAGTGCCCCGAGAGACCCGCAGGAGACACTGAGGAAGGAAGAGATTGAATGGAAATGTAGCTGCAGCAGATGCCTCTGCCTGTCCCACAGGCAGGACTGGGACTGAGGTGGGCTTCACCGTTGTTCAAATGGAGACCAGGCGTCCAGTCTTTGATTCATCAGATTAGCCACACATTCGCGGTTATGCCCCTGAGCCCGGAGAGTAACCTGGGGTGAGTCAGTTCTCAGTGAACAAGGACCATCCCCAGAGAGATATACAGAAGTGAGCCTGTGGCACCTGGAAACTCAGTCACTGGGGAATGTGAGTGCCATCTTGAAGAAAGGATCTGGGTGGAGGGAGCACCCCAGCATCACAAGAGGCTGATGCATATGGTGGTTTGACACTCAGCAGTTGGTCTGTCTGTCTTCTGGTGTGGTTTGTAATAACTGAGAGCCCAGACAGCACGAATTTCAATTCCTCAGCCTCCTAGAGGGAGTGTTGTGCATGGGGCAGTGACAAAAGAATGTCTAGTGTGTAGGTGCTGGCTTTGTGGGTGTTGAGAAATAACCTATGTGGGGTGAGGGTAAGAGGGGACACCTGGGTGGCTCAGTCAGTTAAGCGTCTGATTTCGGCTGGCTCAGGATTGCAGGGTCCTGGGATGGAGCCCCAAGTTAGGGTCTAAGACTCAGCAAGAAGACTACTAGTCCTTCTCCCTCTCCCTCTCCCTCTCCCCCTCCTCCCAGCTCCTGCTCCTTCTCTGGCTCTCTCTCCAGTAAATAAATGAAATCTAAAAATGGAGAGAGAGAGATCAAGAGAGAAAGAAAGGGGGAGGGAGAGAAAGAGAGAGAAGGAGGGAGAGAGAAGGAAAAGAAAGGAAAGAAAGAAAGGGAAATGGGAAGTGGGGCAGGGCAGGACGGGAAAGGAAAGGGAAGGGCATATGCAGCAATCATTGAGCAGCGGGGCATGGTTCTGGAATCAGCAGTGTAGTGAGTACGAACCTTTGATAAATAAAGTGTAATGAATGGATGAATAAATAAATGAATAATATGTAGTGAGTGCAAACCCCTACTAGATGAAAAACAGGAACAAAATAACAAGTAAGCCTAGACCGTATGCGTGTAGTGGTAACAAACTAACCACATGGCAAATACCACATAGCAAGTAAGCCTAGACCATATGTGTGTAGTGATAAGATTAAGCGCGGAGTAACAAGTTGTAAATATTTGTAACTTGTGCGAAATATCGTAGACCAAAACATGCTTACGACGTGTGTATGTTTTTGGTGTGTAAGCATAAGAAAAATAAGTGATGTAATATGTTTATGAAGGAGACTTAGCACAGTATATAAAGAGGCATCGGGTTGGACTGAGGTGAAGCGAGTTCCCTGTCGGGAGGATATCATCGCCGGTGCTACCGACGTCCTGACAATTTCGTTGCCGACCACTCGCTGGTTCTCAGTCTCAACTTCTGCGGTGACCTCTCTGTCTAGATTGTGAGGCGACGTCTCCTTCTCCGTGACAACATCAGCGGACCGTGACCGGGCCACGATAGTGGTGCGGACCTCGTCCCCATAAAGATCAAGTGAGTTACATCATATCCATCTCTCTATCTCTTCTTTACACGCTGCGGCCTCCTGGCGGGACGCAGGGGTTTTGCTCACGACAAGCAGGCACAGCTTCTGATCCTGGAAGCTTCCCCATTGAGGCCACGGCAGCTGGTCCTAGAGCCAGAGGTTTTTTTGATCTGAGAGGAGGCAGAAGTTCTTTTGGAGATGTGGTTCTGGGATGTATCTCCAGAGGCCATTCCTCTCACCTCTAGTCTATTACTTCAGGGCATCCCCGAATCATTCTCTAAGCTAGTTTGTTTTCCTTCCTGCTTCAAGGGGATTGAAAGGTCCTGTATCTGGAAACTGACTGATTTTTACCAGTTATTTATAACTGTGTTTAGTCATTTGTATCAGATACTTAGAGTTTCCCCTGATTTGTACTATGAAAAGTAAGGCTGCAGTAAATATCCCTGTACCTGGTTCCTACTGACTATATGCAAGAATTTCTCTGGGTACAAAAGTACACGTGTCTTTAACATTACCAGATCATGCCTGACAGTTACTTTATCCCCTGAGGCTCCCCAGTAGCTCTTGGCTGTCTTAACCATATTTCCCCTAATAATTTGCCGAGATCAAGGATTTTGCATGAACTTACTCATCATTACTGTTTCCTATTCTATGAGCTCCCTGTGCACATCCTTTGTGGAGTATTTTACTTAGTTGTTTTTCTTTCTCTTACTAATTTGTAAAATGTATTTATGTATTCTGGACTCTAACCCTTCGTTGGTTATGTATGTTATAAATATAATTTGCCAATCTGTGACTTGTCTCTTAACTTTGTACGGTGTTTTCCAATTAGGCAGGAGTTTTAAAAATCTTAAGGTGGGTTTGAGGTTACTGCCTGACGGTGATGGCAGACAAATTTCAGAAAGTCACAGGGTCAAACTCTAAATTCCAAGCCCTTAATGCTGCACCTGCAGGGAATGTCTAAATCCGGAGTCATCATCAAGCTCCAAGAATGGCAAATAAAGATTCATAGGCCCATAAATTTCCTCTTCTATGGGCCCTAAACCTGCATGGCTCAGTTAAAATGCAAGGTTCAAGGATAAACGTCTTGTTTAGTAAACCCAAAGGTCAGGGGCAGAAACCTTTATTATTGTATAATTCTCTAGCACCATCCAGTTTATAGAGTACACCCACAAGAGGAACCCTAAGGAAATTATCCTTGAAGGAACCCCAGTTTGCTCACTTGGAATTAAGACTACATGACCTCTAAGTTTTCATTCAACGTAACATTCTATGAGCCAAGGTAAAAGTTTTACTAGCAGAGCCATTAGTGAATCTTGACAAGAGAACACATTAGTGAATCTTGACAAGAGAACACAGTGGTCTTGGAGATACAACTTTAATTCATTAATTTATTCAATTATATTTTAAACAAAAGTATATTGTGTTTCTACTATGTTTTTAGTACCAACTAAATTGAAAAGATAGAGGGAACAAGATAGACATGTTGGGTGCAAGTGCATTAAGTTTACCAAGTAAATGTAGAAATGCTGTGGATGGACAATGGACAATGGGAAAGCATACAGTACGTACAATCTTACCTCATCTGAGGGTTCATGGAAGACTCTTTCAAGGAAGTAACCTTTGAATTAAGACCTAGTGGAAGGACCATCAGGAGTTAGTTTGGTAAAATCTCAAAGTGGTGTGGTGTTCCAGATAGGCAGATGGCACAGTTGAAGGCCCCAAGCGAGACAGACAGTGGGAAGCAGGGAAGGACAGAGAGATGAAGAGAGACAGAGAGATTGAGATCACACAAGAGGTAAAAGTAAGAGGGACTACAGCCAGACATGAAACTGGAGAGGAAGTCATGGGACAATTCAGACCTTAAAAGCCACATCAGGGAACTAGATTTATCCTAAGTGCCAAGAAGAGTCAAGTGGAAGAAGTTCAGTAGTATTTTGACAGAGCTCGTGGCTGAATCAGAGGAGTAACATAAAACTTACAGATGTATGGGTCTCTTGTTTAGTTCATGATGGACAAAGCAGTGAGGGGAGATCAGGAGCTCTCAATAAAGACTCTGATGAAACACATCTCCACTTAAGGAGAACTGGCTTGTCACCAACAAAATTATGAGGCCAAAAATATTGGCCTTTCAGGGACTATGCCTTATTCAGCTAAACTCTTGCCCCACAATAATGCTGTGTAACAACTACTCCAAAAACCAGTGACTTCAATAATAATCATTTATTTCATTAAGTCAATTGTGGATTGCCAAGAATTGGCTGATGGCTCGAGGCATGGTTCCTCTGCTTCAGAGTGGACCTGGAGATCCTGGCTCCTTGCTGAAGTTTGGACTCAGGTCTTCCATGTGTGTTTGTTTATTCTAGGGTTCCATCTGAATGGGTATCAGTTGACTTGGGGACTGATGGCCCCTCTAATGGCCCCAGGCAGAGACTCCAGAGAGCAAATGGAAGCACAGAAGGCTTCTCAAAGCCTAGGGTCACCTTGGCACACCATCAATTCCTCCTCTATTATGGCTGGTTCTACCTTCTCTTTTCTGATAAAACAGGCATAACATAAAATTTACCTTTTAAAGGGCATAGTTCTGTGGCTGGCTTATCTCACTGTAAGGTCTTCAAGGATCATCAGTATTGTAGTACATGTCAGAATTTCCTTTGTTTGTAAGGTTGACTAATATCCGATTGTATGTTTACACCACATTTTGTTGATCCTTTCTTCCATTGGTAAACACTAGGGTTGCTTCTACCTTTTGTCAATTGTAAACAATGCTCCTGTGAACACAGCTGCACAACTTATCTTTGAGTCTCTGAGTCTCTGGTCTCAATGCTTTGGAGTATATATCTAGAGGAAGAATTGCTGGTTTATATGGTAATTCTGTTTAATTTTTTGAGAAACTGTTTATACCATTTTACAGAGTGGCTATATGATTTTACATCCCTATCAGTAATGCATAAATGTTCCAATGTTGTCACATCCTTACCAACATGCATTATTTTCATTTTTTTTTATTTTTTGGTAATAACAACATTAATGGGTATGAAGTGGTATCTCATTGTTGATTTGGTTTACAGTTTCTTAATGATTAGTAATTTTAAGCATCTTCTCAGGTACTTACTTGTCATTTATATATATGTATTCTTTGGAGAAATGTCTATTAAAGTACTTTACTCATTTTGAATGGGGATATTTGCTTTTTTGTTGGTGTGGAGTTGTAGAAGTTTGTTTTTTTTTTAATAGATTCTAGATGTTAATCTTTTATCAGGTATATGATTTGGAAAATATTTTCTCCCATTCCATGGGTTGCCTTTTCACTCAGTTGATAGTATTCTTTGATACACAAGTATTTAGTCTTGATAAAATCTAATTTATCCATTTTTTTTCTTTTGTTGCCTATGCTGTTGGCATTATATCTAAGCAATCATTTCCAAATCCAGCATCATAAAGAAAAATTTTCCCTTAACCTCATCCCCAGTTTTCTCAAGTTATTTATTTATTTATTTATGAGCAAAAAAAAGAAAGAGAACGTGCACACAAGGGGGAAGGGAAGAGGGAGACAATCTTAAGCAGACTTTCCGCTGAACATGGAGCTGGACACAGGGTTCCATCTCACAATCTGAGATCATGACCTGTGCTGAAATCAGAAGTTGGATGCTAAAACACAGACAGGCACCCCTGACCTCATCCCTTTCAAGGGAAGAACTACTACTAATTTATATGGCAAAGGGTGTGGATAAAAGGAGCTACAGATCAATCTGTGTATCTCTCTTCTTTCTTGCTCATCATCCTAATACCCTCTCCTTGCTCTGTCCCCATGCTTCTGTTCTTAGGAAGGAACCCAGTCAACTCTGAGGTGACAGTGACAAAGACTTGTCTAAAATGACTGAAGCTCCCAGGGATACTTTTATTTCAATCATGGGAAAAAATCTTAAACCAGGAAAGAAGACATACATTTGACATTTTCTCTCCTCTCTAAGTGTGTGACAGAAACACTCTCAGTCTGCAGCCACAAATCGGAAATCTGCCCCAGTGCCCCACCTGCCACCTGTATTCCCATCTTTAGCACTGAACTGCTTTGTGAAAAAGTTACCAGGATTCTAGTACAAATAGGATGCGGTGGAGGGGTGACCAACTTGCTGAGCAGAACTTTTCAGTGAAATATGCAAATAAAATTCTTATAACTGCCCCACATAAAGTTGATTCCCTCTTCAAGGAGGTGTGGCCTCTCCCCTTGTGCAGTGGCGGATAACTACTTTCCTTTCCCTCCAGTTTTTGTCTGGGTTATATTTACACTGTGTCAATTATTTCATAGACAAAGATATTTTCTAGGAGTCTTCTCCAAGTTTTGTCAAATCTTTTTTACACTATGTGGTTATAGATAATAAAACAAGGTGCTTTTGTCCTGTCTTCTACATGTAAAACCACCGTGCTGAATATGGTCTTTCAAGGCATACTCCCTCACTACGGACTCTGATATCTCCACCATTATCCTACGGTGCCCACACATACACCCACACATACTCAGTCACAAATCGTTGGCTGAGAAAGCAAAAGGACTGGAAAAGGGTTTTGTTGTTTATTGGTATTTGCTCTCTTTTGTCACAGAGAGTGTAAACCATGCACATCAAGCTTTATGCATGTGACTGACGACAATGAGCCAAGCTGGCTGTGGGAGGGCACTGGGGGGCTCAGAAGAGCTGGAAGTGACCGGTAAGGGTGAGTTTATTGCTGACACAAGCTAAGGAAGACGCTGAGAGAAGGAAACACAACTGGGAAGGTGAGTTCCATCTGCCACCCAGCTGTGAGCCCCGGGAAGCCCACTGCAGTCTACCTATTGAAGGGCACTATGAACACCAGTTGTAGGCAAAAAAGCTGAGTGGCCTCTCCTGTGGCCAGGATGATAAAAATCCCAGAGAGGCTTAGGGATAACATAAAAAGACTATATGTGTGTGTGTGTGTATTTACACACACACACACATATATATGTATGACTGAGGTTAGAGGAAAGCTTTTTATGCCTAATTTGTTGCAGAAATTATTTAAGAATCAGTCAACTGTGAAAATATGGCCGGTGAGACCCTAGCAAGGTTAGTATGAACCATTAGGATCTGCTGAGCAAATGCCAGCTATGAAATCAAAAACTATGTGGTTGAAGCTTTAACTTAAGTACCGATTTTTCTCATCCCCAGTTTTAATAAGGGGATGGTGTTGGGAGCAGGGGTGCTGCAGGCTGAGGTGGCCACATTGCAGGTAATTGTGCTGAGCTGGATAAGTGGCTCCTGGTCTCTCTGTCAGAGAAGCATTTTTTTTTTTTTTTCTTCTAAATTTCCCCCTCTCTCCTTTCTCCTCTCTCCCTCAGACCTGGATAATCACCTCAGATTCCATACAAAATTGACAAAAAGACACCAGTTTTGCTGGGGTTTTACCAGAGATCCAGGAGTAGTCTCTTTTTCATTCACATTGGTCAATTGTTGGCTAGATAAAAGAGTATAAATAAGTGCTAAAGAAAGCCCGAAAAGCAGAAATAAGGAGAAGGGGGAGCCAAATGTTCTCACATGGGCTATAAATTAATTGGTGCCACTAGAAGAAACTCATTTGATAACTCAGTGAATATTCCAGCAAGGGCATATTTCACATTGTCTCCAAATTAATAATTATGCTTACTACACTCCAATGGAAATCTCTTCCCAGATTTTATACTCTCTAATGGCCATGTAATAAAAGGTAATATATATTCTTACACTAAGCAATAAATAGGGAGCACTCAGCAGCCCTGCGTTCCCGAGGAAATCTCAGGTCTTCTGGGATGCATATTCGTTCACACAACAGGGAGACACAAATCAACATGGTGGCCAAGCAGACATGGGGTGAGTGATGGCTTTAGTTCCTAATGAAACCAAACCATGAAAGGCATTAGAAAGATTGATTGGCATTAAGTTAGCTGCCAATGTTAGCTGGGGTACCCCAGGCTGTAATGAAACTGCCAGGGGTTATTTATGGAGACATAGGGTTTGGGGTATAAGTTATGTCCAGCAGACGGGTTTAACAGATACCACTTGAACCTCTACAATGAATGAAAAAGCAGATGCCCATATACCATGGGGGGGCTCTTCTGCTGATTGGGATGCCATGGTTTCCCAAGCATTTGTGTCTGCCTAAAAGGGAAGGTTCCCACCTAGAAGGAAAATGAACCAAGGTTAACTTATGCAGTGTTGACTTTAGATTGGACAAGAGAAAGGTGTCAAAATCAACCCTAAATAATTGTTACTAAAACAAAAACAAATCATCACAAACACACACATACGAAACCATGCCCTATATAAGTCAAGAGATGAGATATAAACTTATTTTCAGTGTTTGTTAATCCTTTTCAGATGTAGCTCCTTTCTTAAAAGTTAGAAAGGTGGGGGGGGGGGGTGGGCACCTGGGTGGCTCAGTGGGTTAAAGCCTCTGCCTTCAGCTCAGGTCATGATCCCGGCAACCTGGGATGGAGCCCCGCATCGGGCTCTCTGCTCAGCAGGGAGCCTGCTTCCTCCTCTCTCTCTGCCTGCTTCTCTGCCTACTTGTGATCTCTGTCTGTCAAATTAATAAATAAAATCTTAAAAAAAAAAAAAGTTAGAAAGGGGTAAGTGAAATGGAAAACCAGCCTTAATGCTGAGTAATGCGGCCAGGTGTTCAATCTCTGGGGACAAAGAGCAGAGGGACAGGGTGCATTGTGGATCTAGAAAAGGAAGTGGAATAACTAGTATACTATCACGTTCTTCAACCCAGCTTTAAGGTGATGGTGGTGTTCCACTTTAAGGTAAATGTGGAAAAAAGGATGAAAGCAAGTTGGAAAATAAGAGCCACTAGGAGCATGATTACATAAACTGTAGTGTGGTCAAGAGACTGGAAATGTCATCCAATCAGAGAGTCTCTTTAATTTCCTGCTTGACTGGTTCCAACTGAAGAGAAAGGGGAAATGGTGTGTAGGCTTCATGATCCAGAAGCTGCCTGTTTTTTAATTTGTTGCCTCCATTTCTGCAAAAATGTAAAATATTGTGGAGGGGGCTGGGCACCTGAAGGGACAGGCCAGTGGGTACCGTCACAGCAGCTCATGTCTCTGGGAGAAAGAAGAGCGGCCAAGGAGAGATTGAGGAATGGGGCCCAGAGAGTTCAATGTTGCATGTGCCTTTAGGGCTCCCTCCAGGGTAGACCCTGTGATGGAGACTTGGGGTGGGTAGATTATTTGGCAGGTGCTAACAGAAAACATAAATGAGGAAGTGGGAGAGTAAAAAGTGGAATGAAGAAAAGCCAAAAATCTGAGAAACTGTACTGAATACATTTGGAAATCAACCCTCCAAGAGACAAAGAGATTGGGGCATTGACCCGCTGACTCTTATTCTCCATTAATTGAAAGTTTTTCCCACAAGGCATTTCCAGGTTCCTGATTCCTGTGTTGGAATAAGTTCTAAAATGTCGCAGAAGCCAGCAGATGAGAACAGAGACAAAGAGACTGCAGGTGTCAAGCTATCAGCAGGTCAGGAACTAACAACTAGAGCTACAGGTGAATTCAGGTGGGCCAAGGGATTATGGCCCAGACACATTTTGACTCAAGTCATCCTGGCTCCTCATCTGAGAAAGTTCTGGTGGATCTGATGAGTGGGGCCAAGAATAGTCTTTGTAGCAGGAAGGCTTCTGAGTGAGGCTGGTAAGAATTGGAACCAGCCCTACAGATGCCAGTGAAAAATCAAGTGTCTATCAGGGCACTCGGATAGCTCAGTTGGTTAAATATCTGATTCTTGGTTTTTGGCTTTGGTCATAATCTCAGGGTCCTGAGACTGAGCCCTGCATTGGGCTCCACACTCAGTATAGAGTCTGCTTGTCCCTCTCCCTTGGCTCCTTCACCTCCACCCCTGGCTGTCTCTCTCTCTCATAAATAAAATTTAAAAAAAAAAAAAAAAAAAAACCCCTTCAAGGGTCTATTTGCACTAACTGCTGCCCAGGAAAATGAAATTGTTTTTTAGGAAGGTAATAGTCTGAGAAATGGCCTACTTGACTCTATTAGGTTCTAGGGCTGCTGTAACCACTTACTACAAACTGAGTGGCTCAAAAACAAAAACAAAAAAACCAGAAATCTATTCTCTCATAGTTTTAGAGGCTAGAAGTCCAAAATTAAGAGGTCAGCAGAGCCATGTGTTCTTCAAGCCTCTAGAGAAGAATCTTGCCAATGCCTTTCTTTTCATTTCTGGTAGTTGCAACCACCCTTGTTGTCCGTTGGCTTACAGACACCGCTCTGATCTCAGCTTCCATCCCCACAAGGTGTTCTGCCCTCCTTGTCTGCATCTATGTTTTGGTCTCTCTTCTTATAAGGACACCAGTCAGTGGATAGGACCCTTCCTAAGCCAGTATGATCTCTTTGTAACAAATTACATCTACAAAGACTTGTTTCCAAATTAGGTCACATTCTGAGGTTCCAGATGGACATGAATTTGGGGGATACTATCCAACCCAATATGCTCCCTACAAGACATCCATGTCAAATCTCTGAGACCTGTGAATATTACCTTATCTGGCAAAAACAAAAAACAAACAAACAAAAAACTATCTTATATGATAAAATATGTATTTGAATTAAGGGTTTCGAAAGGAGTTATTTATCCAGTATTATCTGGATGCACCTAAGTGTAGTCACATGTACCCTTCTAGGATGAGGCAGAAAGTGCTTTGAGAGAGACACTCTCATAGAGGAGTAGGCCCTGTGGTGATGGAGAAAAGGAAAATGAAGCCACAAGTTAAGGAATGCCAATAGCCCTAGAAGCCAACCTTCCCTTCAGGCCTCTGGAAGGAGTGATGTCCCCAACATCTCGTAGGCTTCAGATTTATGGCCTCCAAAACTTGGGAGAATAACTTCATATGGTGTCAAGTCAGTCTGTTAAAACAGCCCCAGGAAACTAATATAAAGAACTTCCTGAAGATCATTAATTTGACATTAGAGTACTCCACTTTGCTTTATGGGAGTAAAGACCTCTTCTTCATGCAATAAATAACATCAACCAACTGTCTCTTCAAGATTTACTTTGAAATCATCAGCCCCACCCAGCTCTAGCCACTCATCTTCAACTATTCTGTCATTTGTTTGTCCAACTCAATAAAGCCCCTGGATCAAATGACCCAGAATAAACTCAATCCCATGAATTAATTCTTATGCCTTCTCACCTCCAATAAATCTATTAAGACTCTCAAGGTAGTGATCTCCCTGACTGTTACATTTGTGGGAAGCCAGCTTTCAACGTCTAGCAGCATGGGATACAGTCTTACTAGTTGACAAGGGCAAAACAGACGTTTGTTGTTCCTGCCAAGACATTAGGTCTCCATAGATGTTGAGAACATTGATCTGAGCCTCTGAAACAGTGATCTCCAAATGTCGGGGCAGCATGCCTTCACTGGTAAATGATTTTTGAAGTTACAAATATCTTATTTTTGCATTTGCTTATTTTTTCTATAAAGTGTTTACTGTATTTTCTATGAAGTGTTTTCTATAAAGTATTCACAATTTACAATTTGGGTATATTAAAAAGCATAGACAAAAATAGAAAATGTAAATGTTGGAAATAGAAATAAAATGGAAAAAAACTGCTTTTAAATAATTTAGGAAAATTATGAAAGATTTTGAAATGTGCAAAAGGTCACTAGCATTTTTTTGGTAGGATGCTGAGAATTATTGCACCAGCTCTAGGACTATCTGATTCTATAGAGCTCTATACTTTTAGATGTCTTGGACTAGACTGTTTTATAACTCTGAATTGTAAGAAACTGATGATAATGCAATTATTTTCCTTTTGCACAGAAATGCAAATGCAGAATTCTGTCCAGTAGAGATACAATTGATTTATGTCCTATAGAAATACAGTTTGCTGTGTTCTAGGATATTATCTAGTTTTGTAACTATTAGCAAATTCATTTTAGCATTTCTATAAATGCCTATAAATGTCTACTTTCCAGATTTTCCTTTGAACTGGATTAATCAATTTATGGGTTATCCCATTAACTAATAAATTAAATAAAATCTTTGAGAGTTCACTTTACATATTAATGCATCATAATTTTATCTTTTTTGAAAATTTTCCTTTAACAAATGAAGAAAAGTATGTCTTTTTAAAAAAAATATTGATTTAATCCTTTGTGATACACTTTAATCTTTTGTGACACTCAATTTAAGCGTCTGGTTCTACATTTAGTTAATTTTGATACTTGGTTTTAATGGATGCTATAGCTGGAAAAAACTAACTTTGTAGAGAGAAGTTCATCCAAATGTGAAATTGTAATGGTCATTGTTCAATCCCACTCCAATTATATAAATACATTTGACAAAACAATAATGACTCTCTTCCCTGATGTTAATCAGTTATTATTACAAACTAATAAGAATGTGATATGTTTTCCTGTATAAAGTATGTGTGTAATCAAATGGATTCATAGTCCACTGAAACTTTTTTTAGAAGATTTTTAAATGGGGTAAAAAATCAGTTTCCCAGTTCAACTGCAAATGTGAGAGTAAGCATAGTTTTCACACATAATCCATTCTTAAGAGAAAATTCATATAAAGATAAACCATATGCCAACATCCCTTTTTTTTGGTGTTCTCTCCATAATGCAAGTTTCATTTTTAAAAAAATTACTTTTTTAAGTCATTGTTAAATCATCATCTTTACCTTGAAGGGATAGGATAGGTATACTAATTTATTTCTTTTAAATATATGCTGGGTGGTATAATGTTGACCACCATCTTTCATCTAAAAAAGACAAGAATTTAAAAAAAAAAAAAATGTGTTATGGCCTAAAACGTGTCCCTCTAAAATCCTATGTTGAAAACCTAAATCCAAATATGTCAAAATATGACTGGATATAGGGTCTTTAAAGAGTTGATTAAGTTAAAATAAGGACACCAGTGTGGAGTGTTAATCCAATATTACTGGTGTCCTCTGAAAATCAAGACACCAGAAATGTGATGAACAAAAGGAAGACCATGTGAAGACACAGGAAGAAGGCGGCCATCTGCAAGTCAAGGAGAGAGCCCTCAGGGAGAAGCCAACCCTGCCAACACCTTCCAGCCTCCAGAACAGTGAGAAAATACACTTCTATTGTTTAAGTCACCCATTCTGTGGTATTTGGTTGTTGCAGTCCTCGCAAAATAATTCAATGTGCAACTCGTCTTTAAGTGTGGCAACATTTATCAGGTGTTTGCTGAGAAAATCAGAAAACATACTGTGTTACAAAAGATGCTCATCTCTCTATACAATATCATAGAGATCACACTACTTAGAGTCATTCATATAATTTATAAATTCCCTCAATAAGAGGATGTAAACTACATAACATAGTAACATAACATATAAACTACAAAATGCTCAGCACACACACAAAAAAAACAGAGAATGAGTAGTGACACTATTGCCAAGAACTCTGCATTATGGAATTCCTATTATTCCATTTCCGACACATATGATTATTTGACATACATTCTAAATGAGGGCTGTGGGTGCCCAGTGTCAAGCTATAGATCAAATAACTCTCAATGTCTTTCTTTTTCTTAAAGATAAAACAAAATTCCAATATTTTCCTGCCATATTCTGAAAAAGTACTTTTTGCCTGCCTGGAATGTCCCCATTTGCCATGGAGATCATCACTATAGGCAATAGGAAACTGAAAAAAAGAAAGAAAAAGTTTAAGTTAAAAAGATATGACTTAAAATGATTACAGGGCACCTGGGTGGTTCAGTTGGTGGGTGCACCTGACTCTTGATTTTGGTTCAGGTCATGATCTTGGGTTCATGAGATCAAGCCCCATGTTGGGCTCCATGTTCAACGGGGAGTCTGCTTGAGATTTTCTCCCTCCTCTCCCTCTGTCCCTCCTCCTGCTCTCACTCTTTTTCTCTCTAAAAATAAATAAATAAAGCTCTTCAAAAATTACATTGATGGCTCTACAGAAAATGAAATATGGGTGGATGTGAATAAATTCAGTGGTTAGTTGAGAAAGAGGCTGATGCAATTTTCTAAGTGAGGAGTGATGAGAGTGTAAAATAAGAATAAAGAGAAGGACACAGATTCCCAACATGCTGCAAGGCCAGGTCAACTGGAATCAAGCAGCGGATCAGTCACCAGGGGAAGAGAGGAAATGGCAAATGAAAATGTTACAGTTGGACTCAGGATTCTGGGGTTTGGGGATGCGGAAGGATGATGAGATCATTAAGAAGAAAAGGAACATGGTACAAGTAATGTAGCTTGGAGAGGAGGGAAAGCACAATTTCTATTTTATTCATGTTGAGCACGTGTCACTTTAGAACATCTAAGTAAAACTGTCTACTGTGGAGTAGGATATTTGTGTCTGAAGCTCACAGGGGGAGATGCAGTTAATTTTGTATCAATTAGAGAGATGATAGGGTACAGAGAGAAGAGAATATCACTTTAATTTAAGATCACAATTAAAGCAAAATTAGAGTCCGTTCTCAATAGTCTAGTGTCCATTCAATCCTGTCCTTAATTTTAAGCAGTCCACAGGGACAGAACTTTGATTGCACAGGACCTGATTGGTCTGCCAATGATCCTCCCTTTAAGAAAGAGATGGATAAAGTAGGACTGTGAGAAAAGGAGACAGGCCTTGCTTCTAAGAGGATGCAATGCCTGAATGGGTTCTGTGCTCCAACAGTAAATCTACCAGTGCACCTCAGGGTCAGCTTGTGACACAACTACCTCCTTCTAGGGAACTACCCCCATCCTCTACCTTTGGTGTAACTTAACCAACATTCACCTGCCCCTTGGAAAGAAAAAGTTGACTTTGTATATTTCAGAGTCATCAGGATACCAGCAAAAGCAAAACTCAATGGTGTGGATGGACTCACAGAAAAAGGATTTACCAGGATTTTCAGATGGTACATATTCTGTCTCCTCTGTCTCTTCCCAGTAGAAATCTTGAGGAAAGACATGCCAACTCTTCCCATATTCTAGAGCAAGTGGTGGGCCACCCAGTCAGTACTTGCAAAGAAGTTTGCAAAAGATGATTTTCAAACCCTGATCTAATATCCCTCTTCAGGTGCAACAAGGTTGAAGTTGAAATGCTTTTTTAGTGACAATTTCCTTGGGAGAAAGTTTGAGTCTGTGGCATTGCTTTGTCGCCCACTAAAAAAGAATAAAGGAAGATATGCCCTCTCCCCTCAAACAGTAAACCATTTAGAGACTTTTATTGGTGCCTTCTTGAGTTTGGGGGACATTTAGGACTGATATCTGACAGAGACTCCAGGAATCTATAGATCAGAGACCATGCTATCAATCTGAGGTTTTAGGGCAGAGAAAGATTGAGCTGCACAAGGAGTCACCTACACTTCCACCGAGTGAGAACAAGGATGCCTGAGTGTTTCTTGGGAACCAAAAGAGAGCCACATGGCACAAAGACATCACACTCCATAATCATTTTAAACCACCCCTCAGAGCACCCAGAGGGGTGAGTTGATCTCACTCAGAGAGAAGGACCCATGTAACATCTCAGGGAGATGTTATGGTGTAAATGGCCATTCAGACATTGTCATCATGCTGTAGGAAATGCAACTGGACAATCCTTATAGTGTAATCATCAAGGAACTCATGGACAAAGCCCTTGAGGAAAATCAACATTGAGCATCAATCAACTCCAGAAAATCCAGTGCTGGGCCATAGGCCAGTGTCACACACGGGAGACCTTCCTTTCCTGGCTCTTTCCTTCCTTCTCCCATAGCTCTGGATGAGAGAGAGAGCATGCAAGGGAGTAAGAGTGCTCTGAGTGCGTGGGTGATAAAGAGCAAAATGCCAAGTAAGGAGTCAGAGAAGAGGTGTAGACTTCCCAGTGTGGACTTCCACCCAGAAGGAGGAACTTGTTGAGGGAAGGGAGAATTTTAGCTTCCAATGATCTATGGAGTTCTAATTAAAAAATTGTGCTGGCCATGTTAATGATTCAGATGAGCCCATTTTGCTTCAAAACATGACCAGAGGAATACTAATTATCTGTGAGTTATCAGCAGAGTCGTGGATTCTATTCAAGGGCGGGGAAGAATGAGCCCCACAAGGCAGATAGGAAAGGGCAGTCGGGGGAGAGATCAGGTTCTCTTCTCCTATACTCTGGGGAGGTGTTCTCTTTCAAGGTCATGGCTCTGAGTTTAGATTGAAAACAGAAAATGTCCAAGAATGAAGCCTCCTAGAGCAGTAATATCTTAGGTGTGGGCCTCACCAATGAGTATGAGAGACTGGGAAAGAAGAAGAAAGAATGGCGGAGGGGAGCCAGGAGACAGTGGTGTCAGGGAAATGGTTGCCTTTTGCTTTCTTCAAATACTACCCTGTTTTTCCCCATATCTTTATACATTTTCCTAGCCAGACGCATACATAGTGCAATCTTGGGACATCTGGCAGGCTACTGACAGAAAACTTGTGAACAGAACTGACAGAACAGTCCTGCAAATAGTCTCTATCCAACTGTCTCAGCTTTGAAGATTGTAGGATTCTACCAAAGAAGTCCTTGTTTCATAGATGGATGAATGGTGAATCATGGGTCTTGGTTTATAATCCCAATAAAGTGCCAGAGCTCATGAACTATTGACACATTGGATGAATGCATTCTGCTTTCTCTGGCACTTTCCCTATGTCATGTGAGTAGGTAAGCTCAGCACATCACACCCTGATGAAGGGAGAACAGGTACGGTCTCTCCACTGGACAGGCTAAAGGTAGAAAGATTAAACAGAAGGGGCAACTGGGTGGTTCAATCAGTTAAGCATCTGCTTTCAGCTCAGGTCATGGCCCCAGCATCTTGGGATAAAGTCCCTGTCAGGCCCCCCACTCAGCAGGAGTCTGCTTCTCACTCTGCCCCCACCCTGCTCCTTCTTACCCTGTCCCTCCCCCTAATTCTCTCCCTGCTTCCCTGCTCTTACTCAGTCATACTCACTTGCTTTCTCTCTCTCTCTCTCTCTCTCTCTCCTTCCCTCCCTCAAATAAATAAAATCTATTTTACGAAAAGAAAAAGAAGGCAACACACTTGCTACATATGACTAGAGCCAGGACAAGACACCAGGACTCTGGAATATTGGGAGATTTTTATAGAACTTTGGCTCTTTCCTTGGGATACTGTTATTTAATGATGCCTTTTATTTGCATGACCCTTTACATTGACAGTATGGGTCATTCATTTTACTTGGAAGTTCCTCCATTCCCCTGCAGCATGTCAACTCTAGCTATCCTATAAAATCCAGCCCTTTGTCAGCACATCTTAACTCTTCACTGAACCGCTTAAGCTTCACACAATCTTAGACTATTTTAGATACCCTTATCTCATATAAATAAAATGGGAATAATGTGATTTCCTATTATATCAGAATGTTGTGAAAATTAGGTTATAGTGAGTACCCAGCATATAGAAGGCCTTCAGTGAGTGATTAGTGGACATTACCATAGAGTTCAGTGGACACTGAACACAGAAAAGACATCGTGGGGTGCCTGGGTGGCTCAGCGGGTTAAGCCTCCACCTTTGGCTCAGGTCATGATCACAGGGTCCTGGGATCAAGCCCCATATCAGGCTCCCTGCTCAGCCAGAGCCTGCTCCCCCTACCCTGCCCCTCTGCCTGCCTCTCTGCCTACTTGTGATCTCTCTCTTTTTGTCTGTCAAATAAATAAATACAATCTTTAAAAAAAAAAAGAAGAAGAAGAAGAAGAAGAAGAAAGAAAGGAAGGGAGGAAGGAAGAACAGACATTGCAAGGACTTTACCGCAAACTTTGGGGATATTCTTATTGCCTCCCTCCTACTGTCTGTATGGAAAGTGTTACCTTACCCAAGATCCATAGGAAGACTTAATGCTAGTGTTCTGTTCCTGCAACATAAAAACAAGGCCAAGGCGACTTCTCTGGCAAAACCTTTCCAAATGTTTCTGCCCCTAACTTAATTGCAATGGCAAATACTACGTAAAGAGCCGAGGCTAAATGTCAAATGCATAAACCAACTGGATAGGAGCAAAAACGTGGTATTAGGCCCCTCTTTCTGATGTCCAGGAGAGCTTACCTGTTCCCCCTTTCCAACAGGCACCACAGTTGGAATACAGTTTGATGTGTTTCATAAGACAGCATAGCAATAGCAGGGATACATATATATATATTTGAAGTATCCTGTATCCAAGCATCTCTCTGAGTGCTTTTAAAACCAGCTTGTACCATACAGACCAACAGGAGTTGGTCTAGCTAGCAAGAGGCACAGTGTCCTCCAAAATCCCACATGTTTCCAGAGCTGACCAGGTGCATGGCATTTTCATGAACTTGCACTCCATGACCTTCAGAGCACCCTTGAAAAATCTATGTTACAGCCCCATCTTAAACACTGGGGAAAATGAAACCAAGAGGGTATGGAGCCAACAGCTCCGTATGGATAGTCAAAATCAAGGTAGAGGCTGTATCTTCTGGCCCCAAATTCTATAACCTTGATTCTACAATGTGGCTGTTTGGTCTTCAATATGGGTTCTTGTGTGTCTCCCTGATTCAATCACAAGCATCCTGGAGATGCAGAAGAGTGTGTGAAGGCTCCATGGGAACACAGCAACCACACAAGTGTAGTGACTTTCGTTTTCTAAAAGATTGTTATCCACAAAATAACTTTCACTGATAATCTCATCGTACGAAGCAGGTTCAAGTAGGACTAAACTTCCTTAATTATAAATGTTGGAAGGAGCAGCATCTGACCTTCTCAGTAACCCCCTGACAACTCCTTACTATACCCAGAAATAGGCCACTGCTTAGAGCACAATTTGAAATCAATGATTCAGATCAATTCCCCAGTTCTTTAATGGTGGAAACTGAATCCTGCAGAGAGGAAAGGACCCACCAAAGGACAACTTTTTGAAAGTGGTCAGAGGCCTGGGACACCTTGGTGGCTCAGTCAGTTAAGCATTTGCCTTTGGCTTAGGTCTTGATCCCAAGGTCCTAGGATCAGCTCCAGGTTAGGCTCCCTACTCAGCAGGGAGTCTGTTTCATCCTCTGCCCCTGCCCCTCCCCCCACTCATGCTTTCTTGCTCTCTCTCAAATAATTAAATAAAATCTTTTTTTTTTTTTTAAATAGTGTTCACTGGTCTATGTGTCTGTTTTTATGCCAGCACCACGCTGACTTGGTGATCACAACTTTGTAGTAAAGTTTGAAATCAGGCAATGTGATGTACCCACTTTTGTTTTTCTTTTTCAGCATTTCCTTAACAATTCGGGGTCTTTCTGATTCCACACAAATTTTAGGATTGTTTGCTCCAGCTCTCTGAAAAATGCCGGTGGAATCTTGATCGGAATGGCATTGAAAGTATAAATTGGAACAGAGTAGAGAGCCCAGATATGGAGCCTCAACTCTATGGTCAAATAATCTTCGACAAAGCAGGAAAAAATATCCAGTGGAAAAAAGACAGTCTCTTCAATACATGGTGCTGGGAAAATTGGAGAGCTATATGAAGAAGAACTAAATTCGACCATTCTCTTACACCATACACAAAGATAAACTCGAAATGGATAAAAGACCTCAGCATGAGGCAGGAATCCATCAGAATCCTAGAGAACATAGGCAGTAACCTCTTCGATATCAGCCACAGCAACTTCTTCCAAGATATGTCTCCAAAGGCAAAGGAAACAAAAGCAAAAGTGAATTTTTGGGACTTCATCAAGTTCAAAAGTTTCTGCACAGCAAAGGAAACAGTAAACAAAACAAAGAGGCAACCCACGGAATGGGAGAAGATATTTGCAAATGACAGTATAGACAAAAGCCTGATATCCAGGATCTATAAAGAACTTCTCAAACTCACCACACACAAAACAGATAATCATGTCAAAAAATGGGCAGAAGACATGAACAGACACTTCTCCAATGAAGACATACAAATGGCTAACAGACACATGAAAAAAATATTCATCATCACTAGCTATCAGGGAGATTCAAATCAAAACCACATTGAGATACCACCTTACACCAGTTAGAATGGCCAAAATTAAGAAGACAGTAAACAACGTATGTTGGAGAAGATGTGGAGAAAGGGGAGCCCTCTCACACTGTTGGTGGGAATGCAAGTTGGTGCAGCCACTTTGGAAAACAGTGTGGAGCTTCCCTATGACTCTGCAATTGCACTATTGGGTATTTACCCCAAAGATACAGATGTAGTGAAAAGAAGGGCCATCTGTACCCCAATGTTCATAGCAGCAATGGCCACAATCACCAAACTGTGGAAAGAGTCAAAATGCCCTTCAACAGACAAATGGATAAGGAAGATGTGGTCCATATACACAATGGAGTATTATGCCTCCATCAGAAAGGATGAATACCCAACTTTTGTATCAACATGGACGGGACTCGAAGAGATTATGTTGAGTGAAATAAGTCAAGCAGAGAGAGTAAATTATCATATGGCTTCACTTATTTGTGGAGCATAAGAAATAACATGGGAGACATGGGGATATGGAGAGGAGAAGTGAGTTGGGGGAAACTGGAAGGGGAGGTAAACCATGAGAGACTATGGACTCTGAAAAACAATCTGAGGGCTCTGAAGGGGCAGGGGTGGGAGGTTGGGTGAGCCTGGTGGTGGGTATTATGGAGGGCATGGATTGCATGGAGCACTGGGTGTGGAGCATAAACAATGAATTCTGGTACACTGAAAAGAAATTTTTAAAAATAGTGTTCAAAAAAAATAAATAATAAAAAAAATTTAAACAGTGTTCAGAGTTGGGGTGCCTGGGTGGCTCAGTGGGTTAGGCCTCTGCTTTTGGCTCAGGTCACGATCTCAGGGTCCTGGGATCAAGGCTCCCGCATCAGGCTCTCTGCTCAGCAGGGAGCCTGCTTCCCCACCTCTCTCTCTGCCTGCCTCTCTGCCTGCTTGTGATCTCTCTCTCTGTCAAATAAATAAATAAAATCTTTAAAAAAATAAAGTGTTCAGAGTCCCTTTTTACATTTATTCTCTCATGTAGCTGTTTGCCATGTGTCATGGTAACATCATATTATGAGGAAATGGCCTGTGATTTCTTTGGCTTAATCCAGAGAGTATGCGCTGGAGCTAAGAATCCGGCTCAGGTCCTCTGACTCCAGTTAAGCACCTTCCCATCACCCCAGAGCTGCATCTCGGGCCTCTCCTAAGGAAGGAAGGGAGAGGTGTGCCGCATTAAAGCAGCAGCTCACAGAGACCCGGACCTGTTCTGTGTGTTCTGAGCTCCCAGGTTCCAGGGCTCATCCATTTCTAGAATTTATGAAACAGGCATCACTTTACCAGTTTATCTTCTGGACCACCTTCTCAGAGCTTAAACTCAGTGCTTCAAACATTCCTCCCCTTTGCTCCTCCTCTGCCAACCTGGGTGAAATCCATATACAGCGTGTGGTTAATTTGTATCTGCTACTGCTCAGTAGGCTTACTCTTTCCATGTGGCCTGGAGGAAGGGTGTCCGGGATGGGGGAAGGGAAGAGAAGGGAAATGTGAGTTTCCAGGCAATGGGGAAGTAGGCAACTCAGCAAGAGAATGAAGGAAGTGAGTGCATACAGAGACCAGAGTAAGGAAGGATGACTCCTCAGTGACTCCTAGACTGGCACTTCACGGATGAGGTCCCTGTGAGAGTCACCACCTCTGCGGCTGAACATCTGAGTCATCTGCAGACTTGGCTCCAGGAGAGTAGGCAGTGTGTTCTGTAAACGCTGCCATCCTTCGGCTATTTCTCCCACAGGTGCTAAGAGGCTTAACCGTAAAGAGCCGTGACTTTTTAAAAGAAATTCAAATTCAGTTTTTCAGGTAGCAAGTCACCATCTACTCATTTCTCCAGCCATTCTGACTCTTGATCTTAGCCAAAAGTGGAGAAGCAATCCAGCCATCCTTCAAATCACTCGCTCACCCATCCATCGCTTGCTTTCCATTAATATGTTCTAAGTGCTTATAAAGGTGTGTACCGTACTAAATACAGTAGTAGTTTTAGCTACACAGGGAAGCCACTGTTCACTTAGGGCTTATAGCACAAGCACCATCTAGAGCACTGTGCGCAGACTATTACTTTGAACACTGCAATTCCCATATTATTATTCCCATATTTCAGATTAGAAAATTGTGTATGCCATCCAAAGACATGCAGCTAATAAGTAATGGAACTTGCACTTGGTCCTAGAGCCCAAGCAGTTAAGCATCATGTTAGATAGACAGACTTTACAGTTTAATCCAGAAGTAGCAATGGCTGACCCCAGTACTAACCTTACAGCTGTGTAACAAATTGCCACAAAATTAGTAGCTTAAAACTATACACATTTTTATTTCACAGTTTCCATGGGTCAGGGCACAGCTAGGTTGGGTCCTCCACTCAGGCTCTCACAACGTCACCATCAAGGTTTTGGCCAGAGTTCAACCATCTCTGGGGACTTTATAAGCCAATGAAAAGGTCCACAATGTCTGCATTATTTACCTGGTTACTCTTCAGTACCCTGCCATTATTTTTTTTAATATTTTATTTATTTATTTGACAGAGAGAGAGATCACAGGTAGGCAGAGAGGCAGGCAGAGAGAAAGGGGTAAACAGGATCCCTGCTGAGCAGAGAGCCCAATTCGGGGCTCAATCCCAGGATCCTGAGATCATGACCTAAGCCTAAGGCAGAGGCTTAACCCACTAAACCACCAGGCACCGCCCCCAACCCCGTCATTATTTTAATAGAATGTTTTGCTGCTCTGACCATACTTCTTTCTACTTCTGAGCCAAATCATATGCAGGTTCTAGGAAGTCTGCTCTCTTTCTTTGGTGCCAGCATTTCATTCCATTATGCTTCTTGTCTCATGTTTCAGGCTGTCACCTTCTCTCTACTTTATTCCACAACACACATAGCTGAATACTAAGGAAGAGATCTTGCTACAATATGTGTGTATGTCTGTGTGTGTGTTCAGTAGGGGCAAAAATAAAAGTTATATGTTGATCAAGTATAACTTTGATCAATAGTGATTAATCACAATCAATGTGATCAATTGCAATCATCTGATCACACCTGTGAATAATTGTGATTAAAAATACTATTCTTTGGTATATGTACTAGTAAGTTACTGCTGAATAACAAACCATTCCAAAACTACAATCAGCTATTTAGTTCCCAATTGTGTGGGTTGAGAAAAATTAAGTGGGGCTGGGTTGGGCAGTTCTGATCTTGCTGATCTTAGTTAGGCTTATTCGTAAATCTGTCATGGTTCGGTGGATCAGCAAAGGACTGGTTCCTCTAGGACAGACCCACCTGATGACTTATCATCCTCTCTGCTCTTCTTCTTCAGGTATCTGTCCCTATCATTCTTTCACCTGGGGACACTGCTACTCCTTCATTAAAAACCTATATGATTGTTGGTGGGGGAAGAAGGCTTCCAATCACAGAAATATCCTCCCCAGTCTTGTCACAGAAATGGACTCATGGCATAGGTCCAGCCAGTTGAGTACCTCATCTCCTGGCCCTATTATTTGGTCCAAAGCATAGGTATATGACATAAACAGGGAAAATCATGAAGTTTTCTTATTTTCCCCAGAGAGATAGCTAGATAGTTAAATAGAGTTAGTAAGATAAGAGAGAAACATTTATATCTATAGACAGAGTGAGACAGAGAGATAGATGTTTATATATATTTGTACCTACCTATCTCACTTCCTACTCTTGTACAGATATATACATGTCATAGATTTTACGTTCATTACATTTTTAGATATGAGACTCTGCATAAGTATATAGTCCCTTGTCACATTGTCACAGAAAGCCAACTCTATGGTGGCCTGTCTGTTTGGATTTGTAACATGGCTGCCTGAAGAGCTAAGTGAGAGATTTTTCCAATTTTCCATGAATTGTGATAGAACCAATAGCTGAACGACCAGAACAAGAAAATGATAAGTTCCCTTAAAGCCACCTGGAAGGGCTGGGGTACTGTGTCCTACTCACACTCTCTTAAGATGTCAGAGAGGGGCTAATGACAAGAAAGGAAATTCACCTCCTGGAAAAGAAAATGTTTATGGAAATATGACTTGTTCTTACTTCTACCACCCACCCCACTGGGGAGAATCTTCAATGCACCTCAGCCCCCCTAAACTTCTTCCTATAAAATGGGGTTGGACATCACATGAGGCTCCCATCTCCAACAGCACCACCATCATGACCAAGCAGGTGACTACCTGTCACATGAACATTTCTGAGCCACTGAACTGGCAAAGAGACCAATGCCGCTGGACTGCGAAGAAAGAAGTCCTGTAAGGCTGAGGAAGAAAAGCCAAGGGGACCTCACACTGTCTCCACCTGGCAGAAAGAGATGGCATTTCCATGTGTGGAGCTAAGACAATAGATGTTGCCTTTGGTTTATAGCATTTTGCTAGTATTCACAGCATACTGGGGCTAGAAAGGTTTTGGCAGCAAGGGCTATGGGACTGACTACCTATGAAGTGACCAAAGTGGGAAGAGTCGGAAACTCCCCTAGGTCTCTCCCAAGGAAACTGACAATGCAAGGTAGAAGCCTCCTGGAATTTTCCCAAAAGTAGCATCTAAGTGTACCTCCATGAAAGAGTCAGTGTTCGGACTCCTGTGACATAGAGGAGACTTAAGGCCACAATAATAATAGCAATAGGAATGCCCGGGTGGCTCACTAGGTTAAGCGTCTGCATTCAGTGCAGGTCATGATCTCAGGGTTGGGGGACTGATCCTGGCATCAGGCTCTGCTCAGTGGAGAATCGTTTGTCCTTCTCCCTCTGTCCCTCCCCCACTCATGAACTTCCTCTCTCTTTCTTTCTCGAATAAATAAATAGAATATTTTTAAAAATGAATAATAGCAATAATTAAGAGAAAAGGGCCATGAAAAACACAACTGTGAGCAACCGTTTAAGGAAACACTACTTTTTCTCTCTTCCCTTCCCATCTCTAAGACCAAAGAAGCAGTAATAGGGCAGAGGAATGAACATATATAAGGGTACTGAATCTCCTCAGCCCTCTTGTTCCAGCCAATGGGGCCACAGACTCACCTATACTCCGGAAGCTGGGGTAAAATAAGAGACAGGCATTTTTAGAGTGAAGAGAACTACATCTTAGCCCTTGAAAGTGACCAGGATGTTACAAAATCTGACTAGAATGTCATTAAGTGGCTGAATATATAATTTATTGCAGATTACAGGGCACTAATGAGAGTCAAAGGGGACACTATTTATAATTGCTTAAGAACAAAAAGTGTAAAGCAGAATAATCCCAAGCAAACCAGGACATCTGTCACTGTGCACATAAGGAAAGGGGCTTCTGTAGAGCAAATGTCAAAAGATTTTGGAAAAATAATAGTGTTTTAGGTTTTTATTTGAAATTGAATTATGAAGCCAATTAATGTCCACTTAAAAAGTGTTTTGCATTAAAGCTACTTAGATGGGTTTCTGTCACAGCTGAAAGCTCCTCACTAAGTAATATGTTAATGTAAAAATAATCAGTCTAGGTTTAAGTACTAAGACAGAGGTAAGCACTGGGTACTGGGGTAGCATGGGTGAAAAACCCCTAAACCAGCCTAGATGGTCAAGTAAGAATTTCCAGAGCAAGAAGCGCTGCATTGCACCTTATGTTACAAGCAGAAAATGAACAAATGTATGAGGCAGATGGCCAGAATGGAGAGGGGAAGGCAAAAGGAAGAAGCATGTGAAAATAAATGCAAGGAGGATGATAAGGGATAAATCAGGCGCAGGCAAACTGCGATCCAAAGGGCAAATCTGGCTCTCAGTCTCTTTTTGTCGATAAAGTTTTATTGACAACACCCAGAGACACTATTTTACATATTGTCCATGGCTGCTTTCACACTCCAGTGGCAGAGTTGACCAGTTGTAACAGAGACTGCCTAAGGACAGATTCAGATGAATAATTATTTAGATTAATACTAACACCTCAATTTTATTGGAATAATGCCATCTCGATTACATATATGTACATATGCACTTTTACAAAATAATGTGTTAAATATTAATTCTATATATTTTACAAAATATATTCAAATAATTTAATCTTCAAAACACATTTGTTAAATATATGTATGTACATGCAAGCTATATATACATATATAGATATATGAGCTTATATATGTATATTATTCCATATATATATGGATATATATATATATGGACAATGAAGGGCAGGGAGGTAGCATGTAAAAAAGCAGAACACATGAAAAAATGTTATCATCATTGGCCATCAGGGAAATACAAATTAAAACCACACTGAGATACCACCTTATGCCAGTTAGAATGGCAAAGATTAACAAAGCAGGAAACAACAAATGTTGGAGAGGATGTGGAGAAAGGGAACCCTTTTACACTGTTGGTGGGAATGCAAATTGGTGCAGCCACTTTGTAAAACACTGAGGAAGTTCCTCAAAAAATTAAAAATAGAGCTACTCTATGACCCTGCGATTGCACTACTGGGCATTTACCCCAAAGATACAGATGTAGTGAAAAGAAGGGCCACAGGTGCCCCAATGTTCATAGGAGCGATGGCCACAATCACCAAACTGTGGAAAGTGCCAAGATACCTTCAACAGGCAAAAGAATAAAGAAGATGCAATGGAATATTACTCAGCCATCAGGACAGATGAATACCCAACTTTTGCATCAATATGGATGGGACTGGAGGAGATCATGCTGAGTGAAATAAATCAAGCAGATGAAGTCAATTATCCAATGGTGTTACTTGTGGAGCATAAAGAATAACATGGAGGACATGGGGAGAAGGAAAGGAAAAGTGAATCGGAGGGAGAGACGAACCATGAGAGGCTGTGGACTCTGAGAAACAAACTGAGGGTTTGGGGGGTGGTGAACCTGGTGATGGGTATTATGGAGGCCACGTATTACATGGAGCACTGGGTGCGATGCATAAAAAATGTATTTTGGAACACTGAAAAAATTAAATTAAATTAAATTGAAAAAACTAATGATGTACTGTATGGTGTCTAACATAACACAATTTTTAAAAAAAGAAAGAATGCAGGCTTCAGCATGAGACAGACTGAGATTTATATATTTACATTTTTTAAGAGAAGGGATTGGACAGAAAAAGAGGGAAAGACAGACTTTCAAGCAGGCTCTCAATTCCAGGACCCTGAGATCATGACCTGATCTGAAATCAAGAGGCAGATAAGCCACCCAGGCTCCCCGAGACAGACTGAGATTTAAACCCTATTTCAGACTGAAGATAGCAGGCAGAGTGACTTTGCAAAGTTACTTAATCTATGTGAGCCCATAAACCGAGGACAATAATGCATCTTTCACAGGGTTTTTAGATGGACTAAGTAAAATATTATTGTAAAATATTATTGTGCTAAAAGTAGCTACCTTTTGGGGGGATCAGTACAGTCACTGGGCTAAACACTTGATGTGCCTGACTTCAATTCACGGTCTGAATCTGACATGATCTGTTTAATATTACACCTCTGTAAGGACTAAGCAAATTGAGCAGGTGTGTGTAAACTGTATAGAGCACTATTAGCAAGTGTCCTGTAGGAAGAAGGCAACTCAGAGTGGCTGGTCTTAGAAGACGCTGTGTGGGAAGCGGTACCCAGGATGAACAGTAGAAGGAGAAGGAAGCAGCAGAGGAACAAGCAGGATACGGTGTCCACACTCCTGCAGGAGAAGCTGCCCAGCCCTGCAGGAGTCAGGGTGCAATCCGTTGCTTGACAGATTGCACCTTTTAAACAATATTTCCGTTTGTTTCTACCACTGCAATAAATCAGGCTATAGACCAGTTTTAAAAAAATGTATTTCCTGCAAGAAAAAATAATACTATTTACTTACCGGGCAAGAGTAACACCACCATGGTTTAAATATACATTTATAATGACAAAGGTGGAAAATCAACTGGCGGTGGTTAGGAGAGCAGTCAGACCTTGAGCATGGGGCCATGCCCATAACTATCAGGACACAACTTTCCGTGGCCCCTGCAATACGTGGTAATTTGGCAGTTCTACACCTCAAAAATGAACCTCAACAGAAACGCTGGCAGAAATGGAAAAGCTAAATCGGCTGTGTTCCTAGTCCTTAAACCCTTGGCACACCATTTTGGCACTTGTGGTTTCTCACCTGGATGGTTTCCCCCAGAAAGCCACCTGGCCCACTCGCTCACCTCGCTCTGTTCCATGATCACCTGGTGAGCCCAAAACACCTTCACCCCCATACCTGAAAGAACAGCCTCCCCCTGTACTCACCCTGACTCCAACCCTCCTGTGTCTGTTCTTCACGGCTTTTATGGGCAGCTGATACTTCGAACGTCACGCTGCTCCTTTACTACTGTAATTTTATCTATTGATGTAGCTATCAATTCTTTCGTTTATTCATACGTTTACCGTTATATGTGTCTGCGCATTGTCTGTCTCTCCGCACAAGAATGGAAACCACACAAGATCAAGCACTTTCTGTCCACTGAAGCACCGCACACATCCACAACAGAGCTGGGCAGAATTTAAAGCAGAATAAATATTTTTATAAACAAAAATTTATCCTTACACTCACTTGGAGGTTTGTTCTATTTGTTGATTTGCTTTCTAATGACAGTTATAAGGACACTACAAAACTGATCAGATTTGTGCTGTCTGCCTCTTCTCTCGGGTCGCTTGGCTTGGACTGTCTAAACATTACACTGAATGAAGAAAAGAAGCCAGAGCACTTATCACTGTGTGTTTTTTATCCAAAGTTTTATACAGTAATTTTCATCTGATTGTCTTATCATGAGTGGTCTGAAACTATATTAGGAGGACTGGTAGGTGTCCTTGTTCCCATTTGAAAGATAAAAAAGTTATGGTTCAGAGAAGATGAACATTTGCTCAAGGTCACACAGCAATTTAGTCATGGGGAAACCGGTAACTGAGGTAAAAACACAGAAATCTGGATTCCCATCTAGTGTGTTTTTTCATTAGGCACAAAACAGGAAACTGACTATATGCACATCACAACCACCTGCCACAACACCTCCAAGACCAGAGAAGACTGTATCATCCACCATCAGCCTAGGACCACGCACCTTCCCCTGGACCAGGATGTGGCTCCAGCATCCTCTGCAACACAGCATTCCAGCCAGCCTCCTCTGAGTAACAGATTTTTGCTTTTAATTTAAATTATACTTGGTTAACCAACAGTGCAATGTTGGTTTTAGGTGTAGAATTTAGTGATACATCACTTAACTACAACACCCAGTGCTCATCACAAGTGGCCTCTTTAATACCCATCATCTCTTAGCCCATCCCCCACCTCCCCCCCTCCATCAACCCTTAGTTTTTTTTCTATCACTAAGAGTCTCTTATGGCTTAGCTCCCTCGCTCCTTCTTTTCCTTCCCCCTCTTCCCTTTCTTTCTTTCTTAAACTCCACATATGAGTGAGATCATACAGTATTTGTCTTTCTCTGACTTATTTCACTTAGCATAATATCCTCTAGCTCCCTCCATGTCACTGCAAATGGCAAGATTTCATTCTTTCTTATAGCTCAGTAATATTCCATATACAAACACACACACACACACACATATACACACAATATATATACATACACACACACGTGTATGTGTGTGTATACCACCTCTTCTTATCCATTCATCAGTCAATGGACACTTGGCTAGCATCTATCCTTTGTCTATAATTTTGTCCATTGTTGATGATGCTACTACAAACAGCAGGGGCATGTACCCCTTTAAATCTGTATTTTTATATCCTTTCAGTAAATAGCTAGTAGTGCAATTACTGTAGAGTAAGGTAGTTCTACAATGTGTGTTAAGAGACGTTAAGGTGCCTGCTTGCGTCCTTCCTATCAACTTCTTTGCCCTCTTCCGGCCCCTGTCTACAAGATAGAGACAACGCATGACTTAGGTTCTAGAAAGGGCCTTTTAGGGATTACTTACTAGAAAGTTTTACCAGTCGCTCAGCATCATTTCACGACATGTACAAGTATATGACTGTTATTTTGATACATTGCGCTGGGATGAACCGTGTATTTTATACACATACACACATATACACATAGTCATAAAACAGTATTATAAATGATGTGTAAGGACAGGAGTAGATACCTTAAAATATTTATTTCATTGCCATTACAGATACAGCTCATATTTATACTTTAGAGGAACTAGAAAGAATGAATTTAATCTTTTGGTGCTGGGATGATTACATGTTTCAAATGGTCCTAAATCTTATGTGCCTGCAGTATCAGATTAAAGAAACTGGACTTGATAAGGCATGTGCGTTTATTTATGTTTTGCATAGACCGAGACTACACTATAAACAATCTTCTTTTTAAGGAGCATTCCTAAAGAATCTGGTTTATACCTGAGCAATAATTGTGATGTATAATTATTTTGCAAATAGGCAGTAAAGGTAAAATTTCTTTCTACCTGATTTCTTAGTAACCACCTGGGGTTCTAATTAAAATTCACTCTTGGTATGTCGAATAGCATCAGATAATGTTATCCTTGCCTCATTATGTAATAATTACATCTGTGGCTTTTGGGTTTGTTTTTAATTAACTTTCACAGTTCTCTACAAATGACACAGGGCAATTAAAACAATTCATTTTTTTATGATGGAAAAAAAGCTTAAAGGACAAGAGAAGTATGAAAGGCAATTAGGATGCCATGAATAAAATGTCAAAAATTCAACATAAACTGGGTTTTATTTCACCCATCCTTTCCTCTTAGCCCTCAGCTCCTATGACAATGCTGTGCCCACCATGGACCTCACGCATAGTTTCTCAAGGCAGAAGGCTTTATCCGTGGCTCTCTCCACTGATCATACTGTGTGACACTGGCTTCATGGCATTTGGTCCAAGTATCCATTCTCCACGTGGGTTGCACCTTACTTGCCATGGAAACTCTGGGCAGCCTGGAGAAATGGGGCCTGGCGGTAGATAGTGTCAGAGATGAATCAGCCGCAATGCTCGCCCCAGGACCTGGTTTCAGATTTAAGGGCAGGGGACAAGAGGAGCAAGGACGGGGGAGGGATGTCACAATGTCTAACCTCATCTCATCCCTTGGGCTGGGTATGTGCAAAAGAAAGACTTAGAGGCCCTCACTGCAGGTTTAACTAAATTGCAAAGTCATTTTATATTAAAAAGCTGGGGAGGCCCGATGAGACCCCATGACATCTGGGCAAATTTATATTTAAAAAAAAAAATTCAGCAGGCATATGTTGAGAGCATGAAGCTCTGTGCCAGGGGATTATTCTTGAGTTGAACATAATAATGCTTTAGTTGTAGATAATGACTGTCCTGTTTCCTAACTGATTTGCTAATTCAGTGTTCTCTCCCTTGCTGGAGACCTGTCACTAGTGTAAGAATCTTCAGTGATTTTCCACTGCCTAAAAGATCAATTCTAAATGCCTACGCTGGGGGCGCCTGGGTGGCTCAGTGGGTTAAAGCCTCTGCCGTTGGCTCAGGTCATGATCCCAGGGTCCTGGGATCGAGCCCCGCATAGGGCTCTCTGCTCAGTGGGGAGCCTGCTTCCTCCTCTCTCTGTGCCTGCCTCTCTGCCTACTTGTGATCTCTGTCTGCCAAATAAATAAATAAAATCTTTAGATGCCTAGGCTGGTATCAAAGGCTTCCAGGTAAGACCCCAAGCTCTATGTTTTGTCTCAGCATCTAATATTTCTCTTAAAGAACATTCTACCCTAGTCTGGTTCTAAAGCAATGTCTTACACAGCTAAGCTGCCATTCTCTCTCTCTTCTTTTTGCCCTCCACATCCCTCCCCACACCAACAAGGGTTTTTTACTCTCCTTTCCCCTATGTAAGCCTGACAGATCCTTGTCTTCTCACTTCACGCCCCATGTGTCACTATGGAGTAAACAGGGACTCTGTCACTTAGTGCAAGAAAAACCTACTACGATAAATGGAGAGTTGTCTGAGTGTTGCAACCGGTCATAAAACCACTGTTCTAGTCTCTAGGTCTGTATTAGACTGCTGCCTTCAGCTCTAGAAAACATACAGGCTCATATGCCGCAATCAACGTCACCCACCGTGATGATCCAGTTAGGTTTTCTGAGAGATGAGCACAGCAAACATTTCTAAGCATTGGTCAAATGAAGCATTTTGCTGGCCCTTTATGTGGATTGCCTTGCAGTGGCCCTCACAGCACCCTGTGAGGTTGGGACTAGGTGTATCCTCCAGGAAACAGGTAACTCAGGTTCGGTGGCGTTGACTTGTCTGAGGTCACAGAGCTACAATGGCGGCAGAAAGAACCCAGCAGGTTAACCATATTGCTTCACATCCCTCGAAACTACCAAACGGGGATCCCTCCTCTAGTCTTTCCAGACCACTCCAGCAAGGGGACAACCCTGACAGTCTTCCAGAACTTGTAGGGTTCCATCTCTGCAGAACTCATGGATTCAGAGAATGAGGAAGCTACTTTATTCTCAGGGCGGGCTGAACTGGATGGCCTTCTATCAAAATTCCTGGAAGAATACTAACCAACAGTTCATTCTATTCAGAATGCTGCTGTTTTCCCAATATCCTGCCTTCCCAGGGCAGTGATGGCCATAGGGATGACTTCAAGCAAAATGCCCTTGCATTTTGCAATCAAACTGAACGGTCATTATCTTCCCCACTTGCAAAGCTCTCTGCCATTTATAAACACAATGAATTCCTCACAAAGTACCTTGTGAGCTGGGGGAGCACAATGGCATAAAGACTGTCAATGTCCCCGATTTACAGGTAAGGAAAGAAAGGCTCTGAATGACAGAAATCATTCATTCATTTTAAGTAAAAAGAAATGGTATGGACATTGTTCGATTCTTTTTTTTTAAATTAACATATAATGTATTATTTGTTTCAGGGGATGACTTCTTAATCAAATTAGTAATTATATAATATTCATTTTGTCATGACTCATTGAGCTATACATTCTGATTTATGCACTTTTCCACGTGTGCTATCCTTCAAAAAAGGTTGAAGATGTATAAAGAAGGACATTTATTTAATTCCCAAACCCAGAAGTAGACCCAGATACATGTGTGATCATCTCTCTTTCTCTCTCTCTCTTTCTCACATATACCATACACACAACATCACATTGGCATTCTTATTCGTTCTTCGTCATAGCTGTGTTGTATTCCATTTTGCAGATACATTCTGTAATATATTTAACAGTGTCTTTTTAATTGAGTTTGTTGCTAATCTTCGGTTACATTATATAGTAAAATAATCATCTATGTACATACATCTTTGCTTATATTGCATGTGATTCAGTAAGGTAAGCTATTTAAAATCTCTTTAACTAAACTATTAGTCCCTGACCAAAGATTTTATTCAAGTTTTGATAGTATTGCCAAATCACCATCCAAATTTTGCACCAATCTTTGATAAAAACACTTAACTTTTTCACGCCTTGCCAATATGATGATCATCATACTGATTTTTGTGAATCCAACCTGGACAAACTTTGCGTTGCTGTTATAATGTTCATTGCTTTAAAAAGTGATGCTGAACATTTTTTCATTTGCTCATAAGCCAACTTTACTTCTTTTTAACCAACTACCCTGTGTATGTTTTTCCCTGTTCATGTTCCTGGTCTCTTATTGTTTTGTAATAGCTCTTTACCTATTGAGCAAATCAGTCCTTCTTAGTCATTTGTTACGCTTTTTTTTTTTTTTTCTTTCCTTGGGAAGTGATATTCCATTTTTATGTAGCCAAATATTTTAGTCTTTTACACTTTGTCTCTTAAACCTTTTGGGGCTTTTGTCTTATTTAGAAGGGCTTTCTCCATGCCAACATTACTTACAATATTTTCCTAATGCCTCATTCTTGAGGGGATTGATTTGCTTAATAAGGTTTTGCTCCTCTCTGGGCAGCAGAATGTTAACAATATTCAGGTAGATTCTATCCATGTTGAGTTTAATACATCAAGTATTCTTAAAATGAAACTTTAAACATGATCAAAAGAAATACTTGAGTGGGACTAAAGCCAGTGTGTAGTGTGGCAAATAGTGTTTATTGGACAGTTAACTGAAGTTTTATGATGTACAACAAACCATAGGTAGTTAATTTGGGCTTCTGCTACTCACCCACAATTCCTCATCATGGGGGAAATGATGAAAACATTTAGTCTGATATAGGTTAGGCTCTCATGTAATTCCTCTTCTTTCTGCCTTTACTAAGTTCTTTTCATTACATGCTGGGGTTGATCTTCATGCCTCAGAGATCTTCTTTACTTTGGGGAGATAGAACCTCCACTTCCACTTGTGCAAGAGGATCACAATTGACTCAATATAGAGAGTTACTGCAGTGTTGCAAGGAGTTTTGTTTCCTTCAGCAGAGTCTGCAACATCTGTGCTGCTAGTGACATATGCTCCCAAGATATTTCAATTTGCTGTCGTTCCGTCACCACCTTGCTCTCTGCTGTCACTGGTATAGGGAAGAGAAAGGGGATGTGCCCCAACATTCATGATACCAGCTACCGTTGTGAGGTCCTGGACGTAAAGGACTTCCTCACTTACTGCTACTTAATTTCCTTATAAAAGAGGAAAGAGAAGATCCCAGAGGTGGAATAAAATGCCCAGCATGACACCAGTCAGACACAGACACAGAAAGAATTTAAATCCAGGTCAGAATGGGGATGCCTGGGTGGCTCAGTCAGTTAAGCATCTGCCTTCCGCTCAGGTCATGATTTCAGGGTCCTGGGATGGAGCCCCTATGTGGGGCTCTGAGCTCAGTGGGGAGTCTGCTTCTCCTCTCTGCTCCCTCTCCCTTTGCCCCTCCCCCAGCTCATGCCCTCCCTCTCTCTCTCTCAAATAAATAAATAAAATCTTCAAAAAAAAAAAAGTATTAAGTCTAGGTCTGATTGCAAAGGCTGGACTTTTATGCATCAGACAAGATACGGGAGACATTAAAATGTACAATAGGACCTCAAAGGAGAGACTCAAAAAACATTGCCTGGAGGTCTACGAAAAGGCACCCCTTGGGAGGGGTCTCAGTCATTCCAGGCTCCTCCCCCGTCAGGTTTAGCACTAGCACTAGCTCTTTCCAGGAACTCCCCGACCTGGGGAACAACCCAGGTGCCAGGGGGCTTCCCTTTCCCCCGCTGGCTTGTTTTCTGATGGCTGCAGATGGCAGCGTGGCTGGCTGACTTTTTGTCTAGACAAATCTACTCCCCACAGCTCCTCTAATTCCTCAGATGCTGCCAGGCCACCTCCACCCCCTCGTTTCCCTCCTCCTCACTACTCTGTATGCCCCGCGCCGTGCCTGTCCTGCGCAAACGAACACATCAAAGCCATATGGAGTCATTCTTTCTGGGCGCCTGTGTCCTTTCTCTCTTCTCCTCTTCCTGGAACATTAATATTAATAGCTTGTTTCTTCGCAGTTGCTTTCTTCTCCAACCTCAAGGGACCGGAACCTTTTCTTGGTCTTTGCGCCAGACGGAGGCCTTATTTGAAGGTGTGGGGAGGCGCACTGGAGAGCACAGGCACAGACGAGGCCTCTGATGTAATCCTGGGCCACGCAGTGCAAGCACGGGATGCTGCTCCCCTGCCAGCCCAGGCAAACCGAACAGTCTTTGTAATGTGTGTCCTTCTGGAGGAGGAGGAGGAGAGAGGGAGGCAACGGATCTAACAAAAGCCCAGTGAAATCATCGCTGATTAATAATCACTGGTTCTGAAGCCAAGCTCTGCACTAATTTTGCAAACCCCCTCTCCTGCAAGATCCCAATTCTCTCAAGTCCATGTCGGTCTCCCCATTTTATAGATTAGGAGGCTCAGGCTCAGAGAGGGTCAGCCACCAACTCAATATCGCACAGCTTGCGAATCTGAACATGGCAATTCAAATCCCCTAACTAACTCTGAAACCCATATTGTAAACCTTTGCCATCAACTATTTCCTGCCCTATAGCCCCTATTCAGACTGAATTCCTAGAAAATGGACACGGGAAGAAAGGCTTCTTTTGTGTTCAATTGGCAGAGCCTGGCAGCATCTGAGCGTGAGACCTGGCACAGCAGGACCCAGCCTTTGTGAGTCTGCCTTCGCCAAGCTCAGGACCATTGCCTTCAGGCTTGGCACCACTTCCAATGTTCCCAGAAGCTCTGGCAGGAGACAGCCGGCGAGGTCAGACGCCGATGGCCAGATCTGTGTTTGGCAGCCCTCGGAGAAGACCCAATTCCTTTGCTGGGCTTTCCCACCACGGGCCAGAGTGCAGCTGCATGTCGGGAATACCAAGGGAAGATGTGCCAGACTCACTGGGTGAATTCCCAAATGTCAGTGGTCCCGTGGGAGTGGGGAGCGGTGACGGTGCACAAGTCTGGGGTGATAACAAGATGTGGCCGTGGCAAAGACAGCACCCAGTTTGCTTTGTTTATTTGTTTGTTTTAATTTTTTGATGAATCTCCTGGATACTGATTGTCTGAAATGGTCTTTAAAACATCCAGAAACTTGATCGTGGACTTACAAGGCTTTATGCTATACGGTTTTGCAGGGCTCTTTCAGCCTGACGGTGAATAACTCTCTGACTTTCCCTTAGCTCTGATCAGAGTCGCATCAGACTCCTCCCCAAGGGAGGGTTTTCCAGCCTCAGAGCTTCTCCCGCTGCCATTGACCAGCTTACTCCTACTTTTCTTCTGAGCTTCGCTGTTCCTGCCATGTCAGATGGGATGCATTCGCCAGACAGGGCGGCCACTGGAGAACTCATTTATCCTATGTGCTAGGATAGCATGCAGCATATTTCCCTGTAAAGGGCCAGATAATAAACATTTTCAGCCCTGCAGGGCCATACACTTTCTGTCACATCTCTTCAGTCCTGTGGTCATAGCATGAAAGCTGTCAAAGATGACATCTAAGTGAGCAAGTGTGGCTCTGTCCAACACAACCGTGTTTACAAAAACAGCTGGTGGGCTGGATATGGCCTGTAGGCCAAGTTTTGCTGACCTTTGCTCTAGGACTTCATTAAAATCCAGAACTGCAGCAGCAGTGAACTCAGGTTGCTGCAATAAACTAACAAAACTGGCAACATGTAAATTGGTCTTGATTCCAGAAAAGTAAATCACACCGTTGAGTGTAAATTGAAGCAAATATTTCTTGCTGGGCCGAGCCCACCTGTGATGCATATTTTTTTAAGAGTTGCCTGTTATCGGTAGTCAGCTGAAATTCAGAGTCCCGGTAATCCACAGGGTGAAATGAGAGCAAATTATTTATTTTAATATCCATATTTTGGATCCTGTAACATGCCTCCCAAGATGCTGTCTGGCTCAGGAAATTGCGAAAGAAAACATAAATGAGAACAAGAACTGCGGAAACGCAGGAAACATTTTGCCAGCAATGTTCAGAATATCTGTTCTGCTTTAGTCCGTGACGTGAATCCACGGGAAGAACTATTTTGGTATATAATTTTCATCAATTCAAATAAACGTTTCAGAAGTCCGGCTGCCTGCGGGACCCACACTCCATGGTTGTGGTCTCTGTTTGTACCACCCACCCACCCCAGCCCAGCCGAATGTTAGGCGATACTGCTAGCAGTGATTCCTTTTTTAAATAAAAAGATTTCCAACCAGCTGCCAGTGTCTGGTGAAGCCCAGCAAGAGCCAGCTGGAGGAAACTTATTTATTCCCTAACCGTTCACTGAGCATGTACTATGGCTCAGGGGACACAGTGAGTGAAATACAGACTCTACCTTCAAGGAGCTCCCGGGTCAGGTGACTGAGTAGTACTGATCCGTGGAATATAGCTCAAAGGAATGAGAATGACACGTAGCACTACATGCACAGAAACGGGAGCACCACAGTCTCTTGTATGGTGTGGCCGTTAACCACATACTTCTCTGTGGTCGGCTTGTTGCCAGGGTGTTGGGCTGTCTGGATACAGGCTGAGGTCGGGTTGGCACAGTAGAAGGCATCGAGGGTAGAAGTAATTGTGTTGCTAGAGAACATGGGTGACCAGAGCAAAAGAAGGAAGCTTTGCATGAGTTCAAGGTCCCCATGATCTTTCCATAAATGCCCATGACACCTGTTATCTGAGAACTGACAACTCTGCCAACCCAGGGGTAATGGAGAGGGGGACAAAGTGAGTAACAGGATGTATTTCTTTAATATTTGCCTCTTCTCTCCCATCTCCACTTCTTTAGGATGATCTCTGACCAGCCCCAAACAGCTTACTCAGTAATTGTTAGATGCTCCTAGCAACGTCCTATGGGGGGCCCAGTCCCAATGCGTTCAGCAAGAAATATAAGAGGAAGGCCATCAGGTTATGTGAGATGCTTAGACACAAGCCACAGACGTCCTCGCTGTGGCACAGGGAGAAATCACATACCCAAAACCCACACATTAGGACTGCATCACTACCTAAAAAGTCAGGTAGCTGGAAGGTGTCTACTCCTCTGACCTTGTACATCTGTCACTCACCACAGGATGCTGAGACCCATCCTCCCCCAGAAAGGCAGGTCCCTAAAACCATGCCAGCCCAGAGCAACACACATTCTAAGCCCCATGCATACCCTTCAACAAGCTCCTTTGCTGTTTTCTTAGTAAAATGGAGTGACTTTTTATTTCAATGCATTTTGTCCCACCTCTATTAGATAGAAGGTAAGCAAGTATTTTTTAATCTGTCTGAAAGCATACCAAATTATTCATCCGTGAAGGACATGCAAATTCTTGAGGTTCTCTGATCTGCCTTCTACATCTCTTTCAGAACACTACAAAATTAGAATGAATTCATGTTTGCCTAATTACTTCTGTCAGGTCTCTTCTGATTATACACCACAGGAGGACAGGGGCTGTGTTTGTTATATTGTTTCAGTCCTTCAATATTCATTTGTTGAATGAACAAAAGGATGTAGCAGACTCTTCCTGCCCCACTTCATCCCACATCTCCTGGCCATGCCTCCACTTGATCTAGTTTTTGTTGACTTCCATCATAAGCCCATCACTACCACATGCTGCATCTAGAAAGCCCCTCCCTGCACACATGATGGAAGCATCCCCACTGATCCCATGGTGTGAACACAGGAAGAAAGGATTAAAAGAAAAGGGTGGTTGAGACCAAAGGCTCTTACCCACTTGCCTCACATTCTGTAGAAAATGAGAAACCTGTTTAATCTTCTATGGTAAATAGGAGACCAACATGGTAACAAATAACTTCCTGCTGGACATTTCAAGTAACCCAGACTCTAATTCTGCTGCATGAAAAACCATGTGAGTCCTGGAGTCAGAGAGCCAAGGCTGAGTTACAGTGTGCAAGGCCAACATATTTCTGAGATCGCTCCAGGAGCCCTAATGGGAAAATTCAAATGAGGCCACCTGCTTTATTACGTGTCGAAAGGAGCTCCCCCCTCCTCCCTGAGTGCAATTTATTCTCCTAACCTTACAGCATGAGAAATGGAATTTTTCAATGGATTTTGTCTTCAAAAGTCATCACATCCTTACCAAGCCACCAAGCTTTTTATTGAAAATGGATTTAGATAATTTGGGGTTTGGCATGTCAGGCCTTTATATATATATTTTTTTCCTTTCAATTTTCTTTTTCTGTTCAGGAAGAGACCCATTCTGGTGTAGTCATGCCCCATTGAACAAAGCCAAACCTGGATATAATTATTTCCTCAGAGATGAAAGCAGCCTAATATGGAAGAAGCTATTGAAATTGAAATCTCAGAAAACCACCAACCCAAGGCAGGGGTATTTTTATCAATGATGCATTCTCCCAAGAGACAGGCTATTAAAATTTCAATTTTATATGTGTGTGTGTGTGTTTGTGCACGTGTGCATGTGTGTGTATGCACATGCATATGTCCACACATATATGAATGTGTGCATATAAACATACATATAGTTTTATATATATATACAAATATAGTCTTCAAAAGGAAGATATGTGGTAATTAGCAGAGAAAGCAGCATCACTAACATCTAATTAGAATGGAAAGAGAAGTCATTTTTTAAAACCGTTATATATTTAATTAAGAAAAATGAGCATGTGGATACACAGCTCTCTGTTGGTAAAGAGGTGAAGAGGAGCAGGTTTCAGGAAAACTGGCATGGCATCCACATGCACTCTACCCCACACCCAGAGAACCAAAGACCCTCCAATGGGACAGCCATGGGGTAAGCTGAAACTTCTTTTTCTATCAGGTTTCTCTTTTTGTTAAAGGCCACTGGAAGCACGCCCAGCCACAATGGGGCTTGAAGAGGTTTCTGGTCTTTAGAAGTGGGCACAGGAGGGCCATGGAGGTGTGGCCTGTCCCCTGCCTCCCTTTCTAGCGACTGAGAGAGAGCTTTAGTATCTCGGGTCCAAACATGAAGGTCAAGCAGAAGCCTAGAACCCCCGTGGAACCTCACTCAGCAGGATTGCCAAGAAATAAGAGATTGTTCCTTCTACCAGTGAGATTCGGTTGGTTGTTGGCTGTTTCTTATTTCTACCCTTCTTTTTGTTTTGTTTTGTTTTGTTTTTTTATATATAATTTTTTATTTTTTATAAACATATATTTTTATCCCCAGGGGTACAGGTCTGTGAATCACCAGGTTTACACACTTCACAGCACTCACCAAAGCACATACCCCCCCCAATGTCCATAATCCCACCCCCTTCTCCCAAACCCCCTCCCCCCAGCAACCCTCAGTTTGTTTTGTGAGATTAAGAGTCACTTATGGTTTGTCTCCCTCCCAATCCCATTTTCTTTCATTTATTCTTCTCGTACCCACTTAAGCCCCCATGTTGCATCACCACTTCCTCATATCAGGGAGATCATATGATAGTTGTCTTTCTCCACTTGACTTATTTCGCTAAGCATGATACGCTCTAGTTCCATCCATGTTGTCGCAAATGGCAAGATTTCATTTCTTTTGATGGCTGCATAGTATTCCATTGTGTATATATACCACATCTTCTTGATCCATTCATCTGTTGATGGACATCTAGGTTCTTTCCATAGTTTGGCTATTGTGGACATTGCTGCTATAAACATTCGGGTACACGTGTCCCTTTGGATCACTACGTTTGTATCTTTAGGGTAAATACCCAATAGTGCAATTGCTGGGTCATAGGGCAGTTCTATTTTCAACCCTTCTTTTTGAGCTCTAATTTCAATTTACAGGAAATACTCAAGGACTGTTGTCTTATTCTCTTCAGGCTGCCAAAATCGAAGTCCATAGGCTGGGGGTTATAAGCAATAGAGATTTATTCCTCATAGTCCTACAGACTAGACAGGCCAAGCTCGAAGTGCCAGCATGTTCAGTGCCTGATGCGAGCTGCTTCCTGGGTCATAGACAGGCAGCTTCTCACTGTAACCTCATATGGCAAAAGGGGTGTGGGACCTCTCCGGGGTCCATCTTCAGAAAGCCCTAACCCCATCCTTGAGGGCTTCGCACCCCATCTCCAATTGCCATTACACTGGGGATTAGGTCTCAACTTATGAGTTTTGGGCGGGGGAGGGGACACAAACATGCAGACTAGAGTTACAATGAGCTCTAAAATTAATATTTTGTGTGTGCTTTATGTTTTAAAATGTCTTAGCCTAGAAAGAGTCAGACTTCACAGTCCTCACAAGAAGAATCCCTACCACCTTAATGCTTAAGGTAGGGATTAATCTCCATATATTGTTCTATCTACTCTTGTCTTTGCCTGGAATATCCTCTCCCATTGTTTCAACTGTCTTTCTAGTAGGCGTCTTTCCCAGAATCAGTCTGGACCTATTTTACCTTCTACACCCCCCTGGCTGAAATGCACGGCCCTTCTATGTGCTCCCACCAAACCTGTGCTTCTCTTGTTCTCTGACCTCCTGGCATCCAGTTGATTGATCATGAGACTGTCTCCCCCGATTAAGCTCTTTGTGGGCAGAGCACCTGTCTTTCTACCCTTTATATTCATATCCCCTAATAGAGGGGCACAACTTAAATGATTATTAATTTACTTTAATTTAAAATTGTGTTTCCTATTTTGTATCTGGCACTATGGGTTAGGTTATGCTACTGTAATAAGCAAACCCTACATCTCAGTGGACAGCAAAAAAATTATCTTAAATCAAAAACATTTCTTTATCATTTGCTCCACATGCTGACTGTGTGCCTGTTGGGTCCTCTGTTCCATATGAACTTCACTGTGAGCCCCAGGGTGATGGAACAGTGACTGTGGAACACTTCTGAGTTGTCACAACCAAAGAAAGCTCTGGAGGATCCTACACTGGCAAGTAAATACTCTGACCTAGAGGTGATTCCCATGCCCTCTACTCACAACTTGCGGGCAGGAAATAATCAATCATATAGCCCCCCACCTAACCACAGTGAACCAGGAGTTTCACACTTGATCCTAGAAAGCGAATTGCAGAATATTTAAAAATTAGCACTAAGTATTTTAGAAGAGCTACTGAATAGTTTACTTTAAAATCCTGGTGTGGGGAAGTGGGGTGGGAGAGTGACCTGTTATGGAGCAAAACAAATTATGTCTTATTTGTCCTAGAATGAGACCTAGTGTTGTGCCTGGCACTGACTGTGCCTCACTGTTCTCCAACTTATTATGCTCTGACTTCTGTCCTTTTACAGAAGCTGTTCCTTGAACCTTGAGCTCTCACTGTATTCTGCCCTCTTTCACCTGATGATGTCCTATTTATCTTTCAGATATTTGATTATATGTGATTCCTCCAAGAAGCCTTCCTTGGAAACCCTTATACACACTATCATATTGTGTTAAGTATCTTTTGTCCCTTTCTCTCACATCTTAGAACTTAACACTGTATTTTAATTGCCTATCATATTCCACTAGGCTGAATGTCCCTCCCATATGAGTATGAATCTCATCCTGTCCAATAAAGGGTAAACACTGTAACAGAATTATACTGTAACACTGTAACAGGCAACCACTGTATCCCCAACACTAAACACATATTGATTGTTCAATTAATGACACAGTGAATGAAAAAATCTCAGTGGGCTCTATATTGTTTCAAGGTGGTTTACTCCACTGTTCTGATTCTTTAACTGCCTTTTTTTTTTAAATTTCAAGTATACAATATTATTAATTTATAGTCATATTGTGCATTAGATCTCCATATCTTATTCATCGTATGACACTATGTTTGTACCCTTTCTTTTTTTTTTAATAATTTTTTAATTTTTTATAAACATATAATATATTTTTAACCCCCGGGGTACAGGTATGTGAATAGCCAGATTTACATACTTTACAGCACTCACCATAGCACATACCCTCCCCAATGTCCATAACCCCATTTCCCTTCCCCCAACCTCCCTCCCCCTAGCAACCCTATTTGTTTTGTGAGATTAAGAGTCACTTATGGTTTGTCTCCCTCCCAATCCCATCTTGTTTCATTTATTCTTTTCCTACCCCCCTAACCCCCTCGTTACATCTCCACTTCCTCATATCAGGGAGATCATATGATAGTTGTCTTTCCCCACTTGATTTATTTCGCTAAGCATGATACCCTCTAGTTCCATCCACTAGTTCCGTCCACGTCATGACTGCCTTTTAAGACAGAAAGGAATCTATCCCTTTCATTCATCCTTGTCTTTAACCTAGAATCACTATCCAATTCATCTTTAGATATACTTCTCTCTGGCCAAAATTATAACTTGCCATTTTTCCTTTATTTCTAAGGTGAGAAAGCCCCCTTTGGTTTGTAGATCTTTGAGGGACTCCTTCTTGAATTTTATAAACTCATTACACAGATGCACACACTCAGTGATTTGATTCCCACATTTAAGATGGAAGATCAGGCATCACCATCTCTAGAGCCCCTGCCGGTTCTGACACACTGATTTTACGATCTCATAGAATTGCTACATTCCAATCTCCTACCAGAGCTTTTTTTTTTTTTTTTTTTTAAACTTATAATAAATTCCTGACCTTCTGACCAGCTTGACTGTTTCTAAGCAAATGTGGGAAGCATTAGTCTTACCTGGGAAAAAAAAGTATTATGTAAGGTCATTACTCCCTTGGGATGGGCAGAAAACTTTTTTTTTCTTGTCGTCAGCAACATTGCCAGAAATTCCAACATTCATTGATTCAATGTTTTAGATATTAGTGGGTCAAATCCGGGGCTAGCTGTTTTCCCACAGGTAAGTCGTAGGAAGATACGCTTCTTCCCTTCCTCCCACAGCCCACTGAGTAAGATATGCTGTCACCTTCTCCCTCCATGTAGAGTATGTTTTACTCCAACTCATTCCCCTCTGGGAAGACTTTCTGGGACCCTTAGTCTAAGATGTCCATCCCAACAATCTGTTCCCACAACACACCACATTCCCCCAAACATAATCCTCCTCATACCTTGTAACTACCTATTTACTGTCTGTCTTCCCCAGTAGAGAGTCAGCCTCATTGGAAATGTGACTTGTGACTCTTCCCCAACATCTGCTTCCCAGCGCTCGGAACATTATTCAAGTACGGTCTTAATAGGCATATAATAAATATTTGTTGACTGCATGAAGAGAACTTTCTGGTTCTGGGAGTTATGTCTCTCATCAGTACTACATTATCCAATTCTCAGGCTAAACATCTGCTTAGGGCACGGGGTGAGGCAGGGGGAGCCGGGGGAATTTCAGGGAAGGATAGCTAAGATCATTACAGTAACTCCTTTACCAAGAAATGTAGAACTTTGGACTCACACTACCCCACAAGGAGCCATTTTAACATGAGGATACATGGACACCATGCATTGTTTCAAAAAAGAAAAATTTTATTTGTAGCAACGTTCTAGAATAAGAAGGCCATCACTGCATTTATTAAAATTAAATCAATGGTCTCTGAAATGTTCATCTGGTTTACTACTCAAACATCTTAAAATATCCTTATCTAGCCTTTTATTTGCATGCCAGCCATGACTTTAGCAACTAAACAACTTTACCACGACAAGCAAAAGGTTTGAAGTGAAAAAGAGAAACCAAGGCCTGTGTGTCTGAAAAACTTATGCAGAAAGGAGGAAGCTGGATCTGGACTTCACTAGTCCTGGCCATGCATGGAAGCTGCTGGAGAGTTGTTTAAGGCACTACCGAGAAAGTGCTCCAATAAATCATGTCTGTTACTTCCTATATATAAACCTACATGCATTAAGCAGCTCCCAAACTTTCAAATGTGTTTCATTCCAAAAGTACATTTCTTTGTCACATCCATTTAAATATTCAAAGCCAAAAAAGTGCTCCATATCACTCGGCATCAGGGAAATACAAATCAAAACCACAATGAGATACCACCTCACACCAGTCAGAATGGCTAAAATTAACAAGTCAGGAAATGACAGATGCTGGCGAGGATGCGGAGAAAGGGGAACTCTCCTACACTGTTGGTGGGAATGCAAGCTGGTGCAGCCACTCTGGAAAACAGCATGGAGGTTCCTCAAAATGTTGAAAATAGAACTGCCCTATGACCCAGCAATTGCACTACTGGGTATTTACCCTAAAGATACAAACGTAGTGATCCGAAGGGGCACGTGCACCCGAATGTTTATAGCAGCAATGTCCACAATAGCCAAACTATGGAAAGAACCTAGATGTCCATCAACAGATGAATGGATCAAGAAGATGTGGTATATATACACAATGGAATACTATGCAGCCATCAAAAGAAATGAAATCTTGCCATTTGCAACAACATGGATGGAACTAGAGCGTATCATGCTTAGCGAAATAAGTCAAGTGGAGAAAGACAACTACCATATGATCTCCCTGATATGAGGAAGTGGTGATGCAACATGGGGGCTTAAGTGGGTAGGAGAAGAATCAATGAAACAAGATGGGATTGGGAGGGAGACAAACCATAAGTGACTCTTAATCTCACAAAACAAACTGAGGGTTGCTGGGGGGAGGGGTGTTGGGAGAAGGGGGGGTGGGGTTATGGACATTGGGGAGGGTATGTGCTTTGGTGAGTGCTGTGAAGTGTGTAAACCTGGCGATTCACAGACCTGTACCCCTGGGGATAAAAAATATATGTTTATAAAAAATAAAAAATTAAATTAAAAAAATAATAAATATTCAAAGCCATTTTCCCATAGAAATATTATAAGTGGTTTTAGGTTTTCTAAGCTAGCTCACCGAAAGCCATTTATTTTATAATTTGGCTGAAATACATTTTCATTTTCAAAAGTAGGAGATAGTGCTGTAAAGGGGTTGTTTTCTTTTAATGCCATAAAATCTATCAAAACATGGAAAAGGGAGAAAAAAATATTTAAAACTCACAATAATTTGGGAGGGGCCTCAAAGTTTGTTAAGATACAAAACTTTAAAGGAAAATGAAGAAGTCAGTATTATAGTGCCTACTGATACTTAAAAAAGCAGCACGGGACATACAACTGGCTGTTTCCTTCAGCCTGTCTCTCCCTCTTCCTCTAGAGAAGGAAACACTTAGCTTCCTTTAGAGGAGGACTCACTTCAGCAGAATACAGACCATTTCCCATGGCTCCCTGCACAGCGAAGGAGGTGCCAGCAGGTGTACCCAGGAGTGATGTAACTTCTAGTTTATGCTCTTCAAGTTCTACAGCCCTCTTCAACTGGCTGAACGCAGAAATACACTGGGGGCCCCTCCTGGGCAATACCATTGAGGTGGTACCCTGAAAAATGAGGAAGCCTCAGAGGGGTTTCTTGGACAGTCTTGTGGAGCAAGGACTACATCAACTATGAATCATCTACTGAGCTATTGCTATGAGAGAGAAAAATAAATTTCTGACTTGTTTTATTATGACTCTTGTAAGGATCTATTTAGAATCTGTCCGTGCTCCCCTTCCCCCAGGGGATTTACTTGGAGACAAGTCCCGGAAACCAGCCCAGATACAAAGGTGGGTCAGGCCAGGTGGAGACATCCGATCAGTGGGGGGATGTATACTGTCTCCCTGGTTACCAAGGACTATGGGCCCCGCCTTTTGGGAGTCTTTTGGGGGCCAATCCCAATCAAGGTGTAATAGGCTGGTTCAAATGTCTACTAGGGTAAATTGTAACTCGACTGGTCACCTAGCATCACTGTGGAGTTTCCTGTGTGTGTTACAATCTCATTGGCCACCTGTGCGTGGCCAGGCCTGACTGCATGGCCTTTGCCCTTAAAAGCTAGTCTGTGAAACAGAGAAGGGTCGCCCTCTCTTGTAAGAGGTGTGGCCCCGAACGTTCGGTTAAGATTCTTGATGCTTGGCGCGAAATAAAGCTGTGCTTGACCTTCGCTTTGTATCAGTCTCGCTCCTTTAATCACGGACCCGTTATTGGGGCATAACAACTCTGTGGTAGTAAACAAACCCATATCTTAACGAATGCAAACAAAAAATGATCATGTAATCTTGTGAGGGTGCTAAAGGACATATTTCAGAACTTCCAGGATAAGGCTAGCTCAAAAAAAATCCTATTCAAACTTCCAGATGTTTCTCTACCTTGCAAAAAAAAACTATTCTTTGCTACATGAATACTTGTCAAAGTAGGTCACCGGAATATTTTCTCTGGAGCATATTCTACAGACTAACCCGAAAGTTCTGTTGACAACTTCCTTCCTTATTTCCTGCTGGCCTTCCTTTCTTTTCTTCTTATTTGAACCCCAAGATATACCAGCCATTAGGCTGAAAATAGAAAGTTCAGAAAGGTACATCATTTTGTCCTTAAGGAAGTACAGATTCATAGGAAAGAAGGAAAAAAAATATAGACTTGCTATGTGATTAAGTGTTATAATGCAGTTATTTCCAAAACTCTGGAGGAGTACACGAATAAAAATGCCTTTTGAAATTTTCAAAAACCTCAAAACCCGAAAAAGGGGGTCTGGGAGTCATACCTAAAGAGGTATGGATTTCTTTATGAGTTGATCGAATGTTCTAGGATTAATTATGATGATGGTTATACTATATGAATTTTCTAAAACCCTTTGAATTATACACTTTAAATGTGTGAATTGTATGGTATGGGTGAATTATATTTCAATAAAGCAGTTAGCATAAAAAAATAAAGGAAGAAAAAGAAAAAGGAAAAAAAAATGAAAATACTCAGGAAAGATTCAGAGTTCCATTGGAAAGAAATTTGTTAGGTGACCAGATGGGTATTCATATCACACTTGTATATATTTGATTATATCAAAATAATACTTCAAAGATTTTTATTTTGGATCTAAGTGAGCTCTACGATGAGAGCCCGTGGCAATTCCCACAGAGATCCTGATTCAGAATGTCACCTTTAACATATTTAACAGGAGACCCAGGTGGAACGCATGCTGGTTCCAGCTCTCTACCCCTCCCTGGGTCTGTGCTGGTCACCATGGAGCATCCAAGGGCACTGTCTGATTAAAATTTGGAAGGATTTGTGCACTGAGTTAATCTTGCATGAGGGAAACTTGCTCCAGCCGCAGCACTGGCCAGGAGAAGGATGAGGGACACATGGGATGACTGACTGGACCCATCCCAGAACGAATCAATAAGCCAACTACGTTGAGATTAGAGACCAGTGATCCTATTGGCCATGTGCAGTGTAGATCAGCTGAACCCCAGCCACGGGACAGCAGACGTGGAATCTAAATAAATTGCATGGACACGTGGCTGTTGTATCATAAAATCATGGATATTTCACTGATCCAAAGCCCAAGAAGTATGTGCGATCAGGCAAGCTGAGGGCACATTTTTCTGGCCCTTACCCTCACCCTGTTTCTTCCTCTCTAACTCAAATGCCAGTGACGGATCCTGACGCTCCAAGTGTAACTGTCACTTCTGCGAGGCTCGCTGCTCAAGGCACTACAAGGACAATTGTTGTGTTGGGCTCAATTGTAGTGCTCAGGGCACTACATGGACAATCGCTCTAAAAGCTAGGGCTGGAGGAATGGAGAAACGCCCAAGTCTTCCTATTGGTAGACAGAAAAACATCAAATCATTTTCTCTCATTACCACAGCTTTATCCTTGGCCTTTTGCAGCTAGTCAACATCTGCATCTCAAAGCTACTTCTCTTGCGTGCCACAGTGCAGAATCGATGACATTGATCCCAGGAAACAATAGTGGCCTTTGCCCACAGAGACAAACTCATTTTTCTCTCTCTCTAAAACCTACGCTTCTTTTTCAAGTTCATGGGGCTCGTTTGCTCAATGTGGAGCATGTGCTCAAGGAGAAGGAGAGGGACGTGGTTGCTGTTAACATTTTTATTTCCCTTTATGTGGGGTTTTTATCTATGTCCAATCCACTGTTATCTCTGTAAAGGATTAACATAGGATTTAATAGCTCGTATTGCTCTTCAGGGTCTCCTAGGATAAACGGAAGTCAGAACTTAACTTTGATAACACCTGCAGAATTGCAATTATTCAATTTGATTTTACAATTTTCTGTTTTATTGCATCTGTATTCTCTAGTCCCCAGTGTTTGTCACAAAGTCAAGCATATGCTCGGTGGATACTTTTATATGTCTGAAAATAAATCAAAATCTTTACAGAGAGAATTTAGATTACAGATTCAAAATCAGATAACCTCTAAATGGTCCTGAAATCCAGTTAATGAATGACAACTTCCAATGCCATAGATAGATACATAGATAAAGAGGTAATAAATACCTAATTAAAAGAGACAGGGTAAAATGGGTTTTTGTTTTGTTTTGTTTTGTTTTGTTTTAAATGAGAGTTTTGGAATTAGATGAACTTGAATTTGAATCCTGATTCCACTATTTCCTATGTGTTTTCTTGGCAAATTCCTCTATGATTTATGTCTGTTACCCCATTTGTAAAATACAGACCATGAAGACCTCACAGAATTACTATAAAATTAAATTACTTATGTCAAACACTTAGTATATTCCTTGTGCACAGAAATGTAATGGTTCCAAATCTGAATAACTTTTAAAAGGCCTTCCAGATAATTTTTGTGTTTTATACAAGAAATAGAAAAACACACCAGTTTTAAAGGAAGAGTATATCAATTCAGAGATATTATTGCATTAGGTTTTAGAAAATTACTTTTGATGAATTAGTTGCTCTGATTCACATAACCACAAAAACAGCATATTTGTGGTTGTTCAGAAGCTCCAAGGCCCACTTTACGGGAGCAAAAGAGATTCAATTAAAGAGTCCATGAGGAGGAGGAAACTTGGAAGAGATGTAGGACTTGTGGGAGCAAGGTCCACTCTCCTTTCAGGGTGCCCCTCACATTTCATGAACATTTTCTAAGTGATGGGGTTGGAGAATGAACATAAACCCTAGCCACATGGCAACAGAGCCCCACATAGTCCCACGGATGTCATAGCAGCAAATTGTGTCCTTTTTAGCTCGACGATAATAGCCTTCAAATTGAACAAAGCCCTTCACCTTACACGGTGTTCTATCTCCATGTAATCCATGGAAACTGGGCCCCCCACATTGATCCATATCAAATGACATCTGAGATTGCCATGGCTCACACCATCAACACTCTGGAAACAACTGCTGGAAACACTGCATGAACATGCTTACGCACACATGCATGTATACACACACACACATGCCCTTTCCTCACAGAAATAGTGGTCACCTTGACTAAACATTCATCGTAGGATCAGGAACAGACATTAAATTCCCCCCAAAAAGCACAGTCTTGAAAAGTATTCTGACCTGGTTCCAGGAATCACAAATTTACATAAATCAAAATATTAAAATTGTGATTTTGTAAAGAATATTCCAGAAATGATAACTATATTTAAAATAATGAACAGAAAGACAGCATCCATCATGAGAGACCTGACTGGCACTCCCTTTACATGGGGTTTAGACTAGATATTTAAAAACATAAAGATTGCCAATCCCTATATACTTAGATTGCCCTAATTCTGTCAGCAAATCTATGACCTGGATTTCTCTGGTTTTACAAGATTCCAGATGATTCCAGTTCCAGTCACGAAAACCACTAGCTTGAATCAACTCTTGGACCCTTCCACTGCTCATGTTCTGTGAATCAGCCAGGTGAGAAGTCTGCAACATCTATCTTGAGGTGCCTGACTTGGCTACCTGGAGAAGTGCACCTTCTTTCTTCAGCTGTCCTCAGATGTCCATCTGAAAGCTGCGAGCCAGGTGCGAGAGGCTATCCACCCCAGCCAGGGGTCAGCGCCTCAAGAGTATGCTTTTTACTACGGTCCCCTGTACAAACTTCTAAGTTTTTCTCAGGGTCCACATGTGACTCTAATGAGTCTAGACGTCAGTTACTCTGAGCTCTCTCAGAGGCTGATAATCCCCAGTAGTTAAGAAAGCGGCTCAGAGGCATCTGTAAAGGTCAAAGGCTCTATTCCACTGATTCCACATTCTTTCCTTCTTGGAACCCCAAGTCCCTTTTCATCCAGGTTCCGTGAACTGGCCCTCCTCCTGTGCAACGATTCCAGAACCAGGAGACAAGGCTACAGCTTTGTCGAGTGGATAGGACTAAGGCCTTGTTTACCTAATAAGTACCCCCCCAGCAAAGGGTGTTATGATGACAGCACCGAGTACACGGCCAGACACATAGAAAGTGCTCAGCGAATGTTCACTCAGTAACACAGGGGAACCAGTCTGGCTGTGGTTGCACAAGGATGTTGGTTTCCTGCCCTCTAGGAAGATTTCTTTTAAAATCAGTCATTTGACGAATATTCATTGCTCACATCAACCACGGGAATTCTGAGCTCCCCTGGCTGGGCTCTAAGAGGATTAAGTAGCCAAAAGATGCATAAAGCAGCTCAGAAAGCTGCAGATAGTTGTCTTGACATGTTTAAGCCATAAGTCAACAATCAACAGAGATGGGCTGTCTGTACTAGTTAAGAAAAAAGGGTGATGTGCAAGTTTCACAGAACCCTGTTCCGCTCCTCGTGGAACTCCCACCATGTAGACACTGAGGGCAGGTGTGCTGTGCCTAGTGAATGCGCTGCTTCTGGCAGAGAAGAAGCTGCTGAACAAAGTCTACATCCTGAAGGATATTAACTGGGGCTTGAGGAATTAGCAGAAGAAGGGAAATGGAGGGAACAGGACAAAGGGAGAGAAAAAACCTTAAGGGAGGAAGAAAAGTGAGTCCAAGAGTGTTTAAGCCATCAATCAAGGTATACTGTTCTCCTGAGTTACAAACCACTCTTCTCAATAAGCTGAAGTATCTTTCTTAAGTCCTTTCTTCCACCATAGTGGGAGAGTAATTGTTCCTATTTTATAGTGTCAAGGAAGTTAGAGAATTTGTAAGACTCCAGAATAATTCAAAACCAGAAGTTTGAGAGCTGAGATGGATTTTCCAGAAAACTTTTGGCTCAGATGCCTGACTTTGGATAAATAATGTTTAATTTTCCCCCTATTTTATAGGTAACAGAAGCTCATATTAGGACTGTGCTTATAGATGTGAAGGGGCTCAGGAGAACATAACTTGGTCCACTAAACAGTGCTTTACCAAAATCTGCTCATAATGTTGATTAACTTAGGTGACTTCCAAGTCATTAGAATTTCTTTCAAACATTTAGTGAGTGATTTCCACATGTCAAGTTCTGTTCAAAGTCTTTTAATCCTCACAACAACCTTGTGAAGTATAAATATTGTTAGTATTTCCATTTTCTAGAGAGAAAAAGCACAGAGAGGTCTAGTAACTTGCTTGAAATTGCACAGTCAGTAAGTGTCTGGGTCAGAACTATGAACCCAAGTACTCTACTCCTTAGCCTGGACCCTCTGTGTCTATGCTCCTGTACCTATCAATTTAATATCCTATTAATACATTCTTTTTAAGGAAGGAACCACCTTCTAAAAGAGACCATGTATAGAATGCCCTATAATCCCATTACAATACAAACCCCCCAGAGGTGTATGAAAATTGAGAGCTAAGAAAAGGTCTGCCTCAGCCCTGCTGCATTTTTCTCGGGAGTATGGTGGCTGAGAGAAGGAAACCTACCCAAAGCATCACCCCAGAGACAGATGAGAATTAAGCATAATCATTTCATTCTGCTCTGGTGCCCGTCTTATACTCACTCTTCATCTCCCCGTCCATTTGTGAGCCTACGTTACAAGGTCCTCTATCCCCAGATGGGTCTGTGCATTTTTCCCATTTCTCTGAAGGGCTACAGGCCAAAATTTATCATTCGTTAAGAAGTGACAGGGTCCATCCAGGGCTGATATGTTCCCAGAATAGCAGGTCCAGCAGATCCCACAGCACCTGTCCTTGTGTCTCCCATCAGCTTGAAGACTCCCGTTCCCCCCAGACTGAAGCTCCATGAAAACAGGAGGATATTTACTCTGTCCACCTTCGCACACACAGCCTTCCCAATCAAGCGTCCTCAACAAATACCTGGGGGATACAAAACATGCGTCTAGCCCATGGTTCTCAGCAGAGCTTGATTTACGCACACGCTCTCCCAGGAGACATGGGGACATTTGCTTATGTCTTGGAGACATTTTTTGGTCGTCACAGTTCAGAGGGGTGGAGAGCTTTTAGGCATCTACTGGGTAGAGGCCAGAGATGCTGTTAAACACACAGGAAGCATAGCACAGCCTCCTTAATGAAGAATCACCTGAGCCAAAGTATCAGTACCATGGAGGTTAGAAGCCCTGCTCTAAAGCAACGTCACCCTTTGATAAACAAACAATAAACTGGGAACTGAAGCAGTGAAATTTCCTGCCTGATCTTGAGTATTAGAGTGGTAGCAGGTCCAGACTCAGGGCCTAACTCCCAGCCTGGGGTCTCTTCCTCTTTGGTAAATAGCCCAGAGATCACACAGGTCTCTGCAGGGCACACGTGTGGCTTCTTGGGCCAAAAGGCTCACACTAAAAAAGACAATCTTAGATTATAGCATGATTTCCTGCTGTCTATTTTTACTTAAAAAAGAAAAAAAAAAACCTGCATAGCTCAGAATATACATAAAATAGGCAAATGTTGCATACATACATACATATCTTTAACTGTTTTTTTTTCCCTTTAGTTTCCCCCAAACTGATGAGACTGTTTTTTCTCAGTCATTTTTCTAAAGATGGATTAATGGTTAAAGAGGGCAAAATTAAGGATGTGGGGTGGCTCCTCAGCACACACAACGCTCACACTCTCACTTGCTTTCTCTCTCTTCCTCTCTCTCCCCACACCACACTTGAAAGAGTGCTCTGAAATAAATACGCAAGTTCAAAATTAGTCTGATCACTTCAATTGTGGCATTTTTCAAACTTGAAGCAAGATGACTTCGGCTCAAACACCTCCTGGAATCACAGAGTATCCCCCCAAACAACTCATTTTCCCACTGTCTGCAGGTCCAGGGGGCAGAATGGACCACGAGGAGAAGCAAAATCTTCGAGAGACGACATCTCCGCCATTTACTCAGGCAAGTTAATTAACCTCTTTGAAACTGAATTTTCTTTTCAAAATGGCAATTTTTTAAAAGGAAATAATTATAGGGATGTGAAAAAAAATACTTAAAAGACGAACTGAGTTCGTTCTGAGAAGAGTGAGCACACACTTGTTGAAGATAATAGATGTCTGTTCTTTACTGTCGATGGAGCTTTTACTTTTTTTTTTTCTTCTTCTTCTTCTTTTTATCTTTCAGGAGATGACTAAAAATACCAGGCAAGAATTAACAGGTAAAATATATTCCTCCTCCTTCTCTTCCTCTCCAGTCGGTAATCTCAAATTCTTCAGACACTACAACGTGTTAAGTAGGTTGCTCTGGGAGTTAGCTTAGTGACTCCTGTCACCAGCTCCACGGATCCCAGGGAACACTGATTACCAGGTGGTGAGGGGTGGGGAGGGCACACCACACTGGGCACTGGAGGGGACAAGGGGAGAAACAAATAGGAATATCTCTGATCCAGGCCCTGCCCTCAAGAAGCCACCAATTTCATGAGGAGCCGGACGAGGGCACACACAATCAGAAAGCACACAGAGTGGGGTGTGTCCTCTCAGGTGGTTGCAAGCTATTCATTCCCTGATTCAATGGCAGATTCCATCTCTGTCTGGGAACCAAGGAGAAGCTTCGCAGAAGTGGTAGCATTAGAGGTGACCCTCCAAGGAGGGTCTCTGAGGCATTTGAGTAGAGCTGTCAGGGAGACGCGGATTTCAGCAGGGGAACAGCCTGGTTACAGAAGGTAGAGCAACGGAATGTTAGGAGAATGGTGTCCCAGGGGGGCAGGTGCTTTGAAGGGGATTAAGTGAGCTGAAAATGAAAGGAAGACAGACTCTGAAAAATGGAAATGTGCTTTAGACTGATGGATTGATTGATTCTATAGGCAAATGATAGCTGCTTCTGATTTTGGAGTAGTGGGGACTATGAGCAGAGATGGTTATTCTGCAGCACCAGGAAGAACAGATTGGTTCACTGGTATAGGACAGGGAAGACACCATGAAGTTCTTAAACTGTGACCTGTTCATCTATCCCGTGGTTTGAATTAGAACCAGGGTCTGATATTTGTAAGTCTTAAAGGTCATCTGGTGCAAGCTTGCACCCCAAGTGTAGGAGTTTCTGGGGTTACACAGTCAACCTCAATGCCTTTGGTGTTAGGAGGGTCACTGGGACCCAGAATGACCCAGGACACGAGTGGATGGCCCATGGGCTCAGGAGGCAGAAAGACATAAGGGGAAGACCACGCAGGCCTGATCTTGAATCTACCTTGGCCCCTATGAAGCAGAACAAGATGGGACAGATATTCTCGGAGTTGTGGTTTCCTTATATGAGAAATATGAATAATAACCTTTAATGTTTAAGATGCAATGACAGTGGCTACCACTATAGTAAGCATGGTAGACTCGACCCTTGATCCCTTCCTCTTGGTCTGAACCAAAATCTTCCTCGTTGTTACATCCATTCCTGGGACTTAATTTCACCTTCTAGAAGTGCCCTGAACATGTTTGCTAACCAATTTCACAAGATAGATATTAGAAGATAAAGCTGTGTGGCCACAAGTTAACATCACCCTCCTCAGATAACACAATTTCCAAAGCACTTATATTTGCAACCCTAATATACACCCTGTGTTGATGTCTAAATCCTTGGTCTTCAATATAAAACCATATCCCTACGTTGGACCAGGGATAGGGGAAGTAGGTTTTCTCAAAAGCAGTCCTAATGATCTCACTCCTGCTAATGAGTGAGTTTGCTTGGCTGAGAGGGGTGAGGGGACCCGGCTGACGGTCTCTAGAGAGTTCTGACCCCCTTTCTTATTCCTCCAGGCTCTGTTCTGACAACTTCTCAAATGCAGTCTAGGACAAGGCACTGGGAAAAAAAAAATGAGAACCACTGGTGTAAGACACATGGATCAGTGTTCGGCTGACTACCCAAAATAAACTAAGACTAACAAGACGAAAATAACTCCAACACTTCATGTTAAAGAGGCACCGATGAGCTCCTATTCAGGCAGCACAGAAAACAGGGCTGTGGTTCTGGGTACAGCTAGCCCGGCCTGGGGAACTGAGTACGGCCCGGCACTGAGGCAAGAAATTAAACCCGAGGGAGAGGCCCAGGTTGGCCCCACTAGTGTGGGGCAATGAGTCGTCTCTGCCTTCAGCAAACTGGAACCTCTCTACCAGCCTGACCCATGGGCTGCCGCAAATATATTTAGCAACACTCTGTATCCCAGAAAATCCATGAGCCAAGACAGTGCAAACAGAACTTTAATTACAGAGTGGGGAGAAGAGAAAAGTTGGCTGACCAGTGGGGATTACTTGTCATGAGTGGAATAAGGGGGAAACCTGAATTCTGTCTCTAGACAAATGTAATCACAGGCCAACACATTATGGATAGATGATAAAATCACATTATGGATAGATGATAAAATCACAGGCCAACACATTATGGATAGATGATAAAAATCACAGGGTGGTCAGGAATGAGTAAAGCAATCTAAGGTGAGAAAATGGGTGAGGCTTGTGATCATCCCAATTTTAGGACTGGATTCTCTTAAAGGTCAGCCATTTTCTTTATCTCAAATGAGGGACTCCTGGATTAATTAATGGCAAAATCACTTCCAACTATCATTTTCCCTGATACATACCGTTCATACACACAGCTCAATGTGTCCATTTTCCCTATTGCCTCAAAACCAATTCAACTCACTACTCTTCATACCATCAGAGTATCCCCCTACACGATGCTTATTAATTAAAGAGAAAATTTAAATCTCTATGGTGGGAAAACCTGACAAACATCACCTAAATCAAGCGGTCAAAGATTATCTCACCAGAGGGACGACTGAGTGATTCAGTCACTTGAGCCTCTGACTCCTGGTTTCAGCTCAGGTCATGATTTCAGGGTTGTGAGATGGAGCTCTGTGTTGGGTTCTACACTCAGTGTGGAATCTGCTTGGGATTCTCTCCATCTCCCTCTGCCCCTCGCCACCCCTGGCTAGCACACACAATCTCTCTCTCTCAAATAAATTAATAAATAAAATCTTTTAAAAAATAAAATAAAAATCTTTAAAAAAAAAAAAGATTACCTCACCAGTAAAAAAAGGTATCGACAGCACGTACCTTCTGATGCGATGCACTGGGAAGGGAATAATATCACCAACGTGGAGAGATCGTCCCAATCATCTCATCCACACCAATGCAGTGTATTTGGGACTGTCTTTTCTGTACTCTGTCTTTTCTTGGAAAAACCTACTTGGACACTCGCATTCCTTAAAGCAGGGATACCTACGGATACGGAAGCTGAAATACCATGAATTTAGCCGACTTTATCAACAGTCATCACAAAATAGAATCACGTTGATGCAAAATGAGCCCTCACTCTACTTGAGGGAAAAAATTCAATTAGCAACAGCATCATGTAGAGCCACCCGTGGTTATGGAGATTCATGACTCATTGCAATCGAAAATTGCCTGTAGTGGTGGTGGTGCTATGTCCCTTTTATTCTAGCTTTGTGAGCCCCCAGCAACCATGCCCGGTTTCCACCCAACACAAAGCAAAATGAAACAAAAATCCCCAGGGGTTAAAAGACCTAAATTGGATTACAGTCACACCATTTAGAAAACAAGGGTTTCCTGGTAATTGCATTCAGCTGAATAAATATCCTTACATTAGCTTATGGCCCATTAGTATTCTGAGGGTGATTATTTTTACTTAAATGTGTCTGCCTCTGAATAAATGGGGAAAGGGTAGAATGATACGAGGTTTTGAGATGAAACAGATAGTCTGTTCAGTAAACTAGAGTTTTTGGCATGGAGCTAGAACTGTGGGTGAGACAGAGGTGACACAGAGATTTATTTAATAATGCTCTTCGCATAGTTATCTACTGAAAGCATAGACTCATGGTTTTCAAACTTCGGTGCATCCCTCCAGCCAGGAGCCAGAAATACGAAGGCTGAGGCTCTTCCTAAACATTCTGTATCAGAATCTCAACAGGTGGGACTCAGGACACACGGCAAACACAGCTCCCAAGTAGCCCAGTGAACAACCAGTTTGGGGTATACTTGTTCCAAATGTTCACCAGTCTTATTCTAAGTCATCAGTAATGATTCAAGCACAGATTGAAGTAAAAGGACAAAGTCCACCACTGGAGATGGACCGAGGTTCAGCCCACGATGGCTCATGAACTAAAGTTGGCCCAGCACTTGTTTTTGCACATAAAGTTTTATTAAAATACAGCCACGCCCATTCGCTTACAAATTATCTATGCCAACTTTCTTGCTAAATGGCAGAGAGAGAAGTTGTGACAGAGACCATATGGCCTCAAACCCTAAAATATTTACTACCTGGCCCTTTATAGAAAAAGTCTGCCCTGCTGATGCCAGGGACTGAGAGACAAGGAAAGTAGGTAAATAAAGAGAGAGGCTGGTAGAGTTGCTGGCTGCTGGAAAATTGTCATCTCCCTTCTCTGGATTTTTTCCTATGTGATCCGGGGGATGGGGAAGGTGTATACTCTATCTTTTCCAGCTTTACTGAGATATAATTGAGTATACATGACATTGCATAAATTTAAGGCATACAACGTATAGATCTCACACATTTATGTACTGTGAAATGATTCCCTCATAACACTAGTTAGCTCCTCTCTCCTCACGTAACTGACTTGCATGTGTGTGTGGCGAAAACTTTTAAGGTCTACCCTCTCAGCAACTTTAAATTATATGATACAGTATTGTTAACCATAGTCACCACAGTGTGCATTAGAGCCTGGAACTTACTCATCTTATAGGTGTGTGCCCTTTGACCAACATCTCTCCTTATCTCCTGTCCCCCACCCCCCACCCAGCCCCTAGCAACCACAGTTCTGTTACTGCGAGTTTGGCTTCTTTCCATATATAAGGGATTTCACACATAAGTGAGTTCATACAGTATGAGTCTTTCTCTATCGGACTCATTGCACTTAGCACAACACCCTTAAGTGCCATCCGCAAATTTGTGAAGAGCAGGGTTTCCTTCTTTATCGTGGCCAGATCGAACTCCACCATGTACACACACAGTGGCTCTTGATCAGACATTCTGCTTCAGAATCTCTAGGGGTGGGACTCAGGAGCCTACATTTCTGACACAGGCATCCATTCTTGGCTATTGTGAATAATGCTGCCATGAACGTGGGAAGGCAGATAGCCCTCGAAGACCGTGATTTAATTTCCTTTGGATGTTTATCCAGAAATAGAATTGCTGGATCATATGATACTTCTACTTTTAGGTATTTTTGGGGTCTTTTTTGTGTTTTAAGTAACCTTCATACTGTTTTCCAAAGCGACTGTACCATCTTCCTTGGATTCTAATCTCAGCTCTGCCCCCTACTAGGAGAAATTGACTCCCTGAACTTTCATTTTCTTTATCCATAAAACACAGAAGGATTGGATTAAATAAAATAACATCTAAAGGACGGGCACTATTGCCGTCATTGTACTAGGTATAAAGAAAAAAGATTAATAAATCATAGTCTTTGTCCTTGGGTTGCTCAAACATGATCTCTGGGTTCTATTTTATCTTTAACTTAAAAAGCTGAATTGTATAATTATTAAGATTGTGGGTTCTGGAGTCAGATCTAAGACACTGTTTAAAACTGGGTCTGTCATCTACTAGCCATGTGAGCTTGAGAGAGCTCTTGATGCTCTTTAAGCCATTCAGGAAAATGGAGATAGTATTTACTACAAAGTACCAAGGTGAGCCTAAACTAGACAATGCAGGTAAAGTGCATAATGCAGGTAAAGTGCTCAACCCAGCTCAGGTTTATAATACATTGTTAGTACTAGTATGATTCACGTTCTAGCAGTGCTTAATCAATGGAGACACCACTGGTTAGAGCCACAGTTCTCTCCACAGGATTCAGCACCCACTAAATAGCAGTAATGTCCTTCAAGTCAATGGAAGAAACAAAACTGCCCCCATTTTCAAACATGGAGAGAGAAATGCTATTGCCTCCTGGTTGAGAACCACTTAGGCAGGAAAATCCTTGAGGCCTTGTTTATTTCTATGCTCTCCATCCAACACCGTGCCTAGCACAAAGCTCGATAAACACTCATAAAAGAAAGGAATGAAGGTGAATGAATAAAACTGTATGACTTTGCAAATATGCTTTATATGCCACCATTATATATTTATACCTTTTGCTGTACACGATTCTATTAGGTTTCTAGAATTCCTCATTAAATTGCAAATCGTTCTGAGGGAAAGTACTTCCAGCAGTTATTAACCAACATCAAGGTGGCTGAATGCCAGCTGTGACAAAGGCCCGGCAGGAGTAGTTTATAGGACAGAGGGAAAGAAGGCAGACTGGTGTTCAAGTATATGGTCAAAATGGAAAGCTCTATATGATCACTAATAGTGCCTCTGCGTGAGTTTTGCATGAAGATAAGAATGTACATGTAATGGGGGCCCAATGGGAGATGGATCTTTTACCCGCCTCCCCCTGTATTTTAAAAGAAATTGAAACCAATGGTCATTTTGCATTTACCATCCTCCTCCTCCTCTTTTTTTATTAAGAAGTAATCAAAATGTCCAGTAATAAGGGGTTTGGGATCATTATAGTATGTTCATATGATGTAATATGTTAAGACTATTACAAATCACGTTTTCATGAGGTAGTTAATGACATGGGAGAATGCTCATGACATAATCTATATACACAGAGAGGGAAATGGGGAGGAAACACACTAATATATTAAAAATTGTACATCTCGGGGCGCCTGGGTGACTCAGTGGGTTAAGCCGCTGCCTTCAGCTCAGGTCATGATCTCAGGGTCCTGGGATCGAGTCCCACATGGGGCTCTCTGCTCTGTGGGGAGCCTGCTTCCTCCTCTCTCTCTCTCTCTCTGCCTGCCTGTCTGCCTACTTGTGATCTCTGTCTGTCAAATAAATAAAATCTTTAAGAAAAAAAAAATTGTACATCTCTTTGTGATGGGATTACAAAATATTTTAAAACTTTTACTTTTTCCTTCAGTTTCTAAAATTTCAAGTACCTCAGTCAGTCAGAAAAACAAACAAACAAACAAACAAACAAAAACCCACAAACAAAGAAATAATATTCCTGACTGTATTTTCTTATTGCCAGCAACAAACATGAGTCTGGCACAGCATCTAGGTTATGGCTAGTATTTTTGAACAGTCTTTTTCTTTCACAATTGTTTTCAACAATTATTTGAGAATTTTAAATTTATAGTTTCCCTCCCCCAGTATCACAAGATTGGTTTCTGTGGAAAGAAACACAGGATTAAACACATCGGAATATGAGAAGAACTCTGAATTATATGTTACAAGTGATTTCTGTACTCAACTCTCTTCATTTGGAGTCCAGATCATGTCCAGAATTGTGCCTTGAAGCCCACCCCTCTGAGGCTCAACTTGTCCTTACATGTCTGATAAAACATCTCACCAGAGGATGCTGAGGGGCCAGTAACTGGTCAACCTCAGAGCTCCTGAGGGCTACAGCCCTTCTCATCCATATGTCAGCACTGGGTTAAAGGCAGTGACGTCTGAGAGAGAAGGTTTAGGGAAATCCTACTCCACCTCCATCCTCTGCTTCTGATGCCTAGAACTGTGCCTGGAATCTTGAACATGCTCAATATTGTCTTTCTTTCTCACAGATGCAAGCTATACCCCATATAACTTGCTTCAATAATTAGTTTTCCTGAGATAACTAATCTTAAATCCTCTTCTCTCCTGTTTATTTTTTTTAATTAACTGAATTATTCTCATAATTTCCTAGCAGTTCCTGCCCCAGCAATTGTTTTTCCCCTCAACTACCTAAAAGTTAGTGTTCTCATAACTGCTTTGATTTTCTTTCCAAAGTGCTTTACTCTGAAGAAGACATCCATTCTTGTGGCTTCAACAATAACACATTATCTTCACTTGAATATTTATCATCAGAAACCCCAAACTCACAAAGTTAAATTCTATAAAAGTATTTACCAGAGAACTGACAATTTATAAAAATTTGTCTCTACTCAAACATCCTTCCTTATTGAAAACAAATGTCTCCTAGTCCATCAAGACAAGTAAGGCAGTCATTCACTGACTACTGCATGGAAACATACACTAGTACCACTAACTACAGAAGAAATCTGTCTCATAGTAAAATTGCACCTCTTGTAAAAGATGTAGTATTCCATGAGGTCAGAGGACAGCTGAAACACCTCCAAAGGTACTTGTATAAGAGAACCTGGAAGAGTTACTTCAGTGGACAAATGAAGAAGACCAATTTATAAAGATAATGACAGAATACCGACTTCAAAGGCTTCCCAGAAAATTATTCAAGTATCAAAAAATTAGGAGAATTTCATGGAAAAAAATAAATGAACCCTCAAATATTTTTGCAATATTTATTCTCCTTATAATGATGCCCTAAGTGTAAAACAGAGTACTTGAATAGCTAAAACAATCTTGAAGAAGAAAAAAATTGAAGGTCTCACACATAATTTCAAGCATATTACAAAGCTGCTGTAATCAAAACAGTATGTTACTAGTATAAAGACACAGAGACCAAGGGAATATAATGGCCTAAAAATAAACCCTTACAGATATAGTCAGGTGATTTCTGATAAGGATATCCAGACTATTTTTTTAAAGATTTATTTATTTTAAAGAGATAGTGTGTCTGTGTGTGTGCACACTGTGGGGAGGGGCATAGGGAGAGGGAGAGAATCTCAAGCAGACTCCTAGCTGAGCACAGAGCCCCACATGGGGCTCGATTCCATGACCCTGAAGTAATGACCTGAGCTGAAACCAGAGTCAGATGCTCAACAGACTAAACTGCCCAGTTGCCCCATGTCAGGACTATTCAATGGGGAAAGGGCAGCCTTTCAATGAATGTTGTTGGTAAAACTAGATATTTACATGCAGAAGAATGAAATTGTACCCTTATATTATCTACAAAAATAAACTCAAAATGGATCAAGGACCTAAATGTAAGACTTAAAATTGTAAAGCTCCCAGAAGAAAACACAGGGGGGAAGCTTCACCACGTTAGACTTGTCAGTAATTTCTTAAACATGTAGGACAAAATAAAATGTCCTCAACCCTCTTGGGATCCCTGGCTGAGCTTGAAAATTAAACCGATAAACACAGATTTAACAAGAGAAAGCACACCAGTTTATTTAATGTAAGTCTTGGGTGACATAGTCACCTTCAAAATGAAACTGAGACTTGAAGAAATGGTTAAACCTGAGTATTATTATGCTGGGTTTGAGGAAAAGTGGACAGTTGTGGAGAAATACGACGGGGCAAAGCAATTATAAAGTAAGTGTAGTAAACTGGGGGAAATTTAGCAAGGTCTGTTGGTGTGAATTCTTTTCGGCATTCCTTTATCTTCAGAGATGAGAATGCTCCTTTCCTCCAGGTACGGAGGGATATTTCTCACACAGGATTTTATGATCTGCAATTTTCTCCAATTCCTTCAGCTTAAAAATACTGAATATGCCAAGGTGCCACATTTTGGGGTAGCATGCTCTGAACTCCATCTGATATGATATCAAAAGCTTAGTCAACACTGGTAAACACTGATAAGTTGGGACCCACAGAAATTGAATTTCCAGCATTAAAGGACAGAAGAGAGTAAAAAAACAAACACTGAAATGGGAGAAAATATTTGCAAATCACGTATCTGATAAGGCGTTAATATCCAGATTATATAGCCAACTTTAAAAATGCAACAACCACAAAAACCAAACAACCTAACTCAAAAATGGACAAAAAACTTGAATAGACACTTCTCCAAATTTAGATGAACTAGACATTTTTCCAAGACATGTGGATGGCCATTTATAAGCACATGAAAAGGTGCTCCCTGGGAAATGCAAATCAAAACCACAATGAGATATCACCTCACACCAATTAAAACAGCTGCTATAGAAAGAAAACAAGGAAAAAGAGGTGTTGGCAAGGATGTGGAGAAACAGGAACACTCGTGCACTGATGGTGGGGATGGAAAATGGTGCAGCCACCGTGAAAGAGTACGGTAATCTCTCACAAAACTGGAAATAGAATTTCTGTATGTTCTGCCAGTTCTAAGTCTGGGCATAAACAAGAAGTTTCCAGGAGCTAGGGGGAAAGGGACATGGAAAGTTGTTATTTAATGGGTACATAGTTTCAATTTTAGAAGGTGAAACAGTTCTGGAAATTGGTTGTACAACAGTGTGAACAGAGTTAACCCTGCTGAACTGTACACTTAAAAATGGGTAAGGTAGCAGATTTTACATTATGTGTATTTTACATTTTTTAAACAATTTTAAAAGTTTAGAGGAAACTATCATAAAAATCTAAAAGGATATTGCTTTCAGATTGCTTGCCAAAAAGAGTCTAGATTTTCAGTCCATGCTAAAGAAGCAAGATTGGATTCTTTCCTGCGTGTGAGATCTACGCGTGAGAGAACAGTCAAAACTCTAACCAATATGCTAATGATTTATTTAAAAAGATTAAGGGATAAATATGCATTGATATGTTTTTTAAAAAGTAAAACAGAGAGAAGATTGTCATAACTGACTAGTGCACAAGTTTACTGGGTGTATGGCAACAACAACAAATAAGCAATTAATTATTTGTTCATTCTAAGAATTGGTAATTATAGTACCAATTATAGCATAGCTATACATATAGTAAAAATTATAGTACAAATTGTTTTAAATATAAGATACAAATAATTGTTTGTAATTATATGTTCTTTGGAGGTCCCAATTTAACCAGTTTTCACTATTTATCATTAAATATTCATCTTGACTGATGTGGATTTATTTAAATGGTCTGTTTCCAATATAAATGGACTTTGGATAACAGAGACTCCTTCAATTATGTCCTCTGTGCAGATGACTTCCCACTCTATCTCTGGACCTATGCAATCTGAGTTTTCCAAATGTCCCAAGACATTTTACTTAACACGTTTCTCCATTAATTCAAATTCAAAGTAAAAAGTCATAACCATCATTGCCCCTCTAAATATTACTTTCCTATTTTTCAATGTCATTATTGATGCCCAACCAACTGATATGAGAATAGCAGTGTCATTCTGTCTACTGACTTCCATTTGCTCATTTAATCAGTTTCCAGACCCTGCTGACTTTACTTCCGGAGGGCATCTTTCCCTGCCCTGTTCCATTCCCTCAGTGGTTGCCTTGTTCTGGTCTTTATCACTCAGGTCTGGATGAGAACAGAGAGTCTTTTTTATGTCTTTTGTTTATGTCTTTCGTCTCCTCACTTTTCTGATCTTTTTCTATTCTAACTCTACCCAAACAGCACCGCCAGGTTAATCTTTCTAAACTGTAGCTCTGCTCCAATCAAAACAAAAATTGTATGCACTCTCCCTTGAACGTGTCTCTCTCTTCTGGTTTCTTGGCTTTTGCATCAGTCCTTCTCCTTCAAATTCCCTCTTCCAAGTCTCCAGTCTCTTCAAAGCCTGCCTAGATCCCAGTGCTGTCTTTCCTGATGAGCTCGAGCTAAGTGTTTTCTCCCCAGGAACACATTCTGCCTACATCCCTCAGAGGAGAAATATCCATGCATGTCAACTCTAGCTGTTTAGAGCATAGAATCCAGAAGGGGGAGACTGGATACTTCCTAATCGTATAATCTTGAATAGAACTCTCCATGAGTATAATGATTACAAACAGTTGTAATTTGTTGAACACCTACTGTGTGCTAAAGCTCTTTATATTTATTACAACTGCCATCATTTATTGAGTACTTGTTGGGTACCAGATCCTAAATAGCATTACATAAATCAATCCACATAAAAACTCTATGAGGTAGGTAGTATTATTAGCCTCATTTTTCACATGAGAAAACTAAGGCAGAGAGAAAATTTAGAACTTAACAAAGATAGTCGCTTCTACTAAGTGGGAGAGCAGGGATTCAAACCCAGACAGTCCAGCTCCTGAACCTGTACTCCTCACCACTACCCTGCATTGCCCTCTGATATGCCGTTTAATGTGACATAGATTATTTTGCCCACTTTGAAAAATGAGAAAAATTAAATTCAAAAAAGTTAGAACTGCTAAGATGTGGTGAGTGGTAATGGGAGACTTTGTACTCAAGTCTGTGAGACTCCATTAAATGTTATTTTTTATTATGCTTGTGTTCTAGAGATTAACATGACTACTTCAAAAGTTATTGTGGGAATTAAACAGGATCATGCAGGTGCTTTATAAATGTTAATAAACTACACTGAATGTTGGGTTGAGTCCCTGCGAGCACATTTTAATGCTGCCACCATGCCTATTAGTTTTAGAGAAACAGTCTCTGATCTTTAATCCATACTCTGTTGGTCTTTCTATTGGTTTAGAGATGTAGTAATTTATGTATAAATTAAATATATGCATTACTGCACTAATAAATCTTGATTCTATCTCTTATTTAGTAATTGGTCTTATGCTAATTTCTTATCTGTGCTCCAGCTTCCTGATCCTTTAAATGGGGACACTGGGATATATATATTGGGTGTTGTGAAAGTTAAAATAATTAATATATGAAAAGCATTTAAAACAGTGCCTGGTATACAGAAAAATGTTTAAAATGCCAGATATAATTATTATGATTGTGTCTATTATAAAACACACAAAAATGAAATTTAAAGAAAATAAAAAACATGAGACAAATTTTATTTCCTAAACTTTTATGCCTTACCTAAAATATTGCTAATACTAATTTTAGCAAGAGAAATACAATTAAATATGCTCTGTTGTTTTTGAAAGTCTGGACACAACATTTTGTGGTACAGTGATTTCATGGCCTAGTTCAAAATCCATTTCATTTCTTGATTTTACTAACTGCCTAACTGAAAAAATATACTTCACAAAGGAAGTCCTTATGGAAAAGGCATATTCATATACAAGTAACCATATTATTTATTTGAATAATTTATAGGTAAAATACACCGATCTTCATCTCAGGAACAAAAATCACATAATGATGGAAATATGTTTAAACATATTTTCAAAATTCTTTCTCCAAAGCATGAATTTCTTTCAAAAAGCTGTTATTTTCAGGGATACCTGGGTGGCTCAGTCTGTTAAGCATCTGACTTGGGCTCAGGTCATGATCCCAGGGTCCTGGAATGGAGTCCTGCATTGGGCCCCTTGTTCAGTCCACTTCTCCCTCCACCTGCCACTCCCCCTACTTGTGCTCTCTCTCTCTCAGACAAATAAATAAAATCTTTCTTTTTTTTTTTTTTTAAAGCTGTTCTTTTCTCATGTATTATCAAAAACATCACCTTTACCTCAAAGGGATCAGCTAAGTGGATACATTTCATCATAAAATCACTGTCAGATTATCTATTACCAATAGTTTTGTTTGTTTGTTTGTTTTAGTGTATGTGCTGCCGAAGCCAGCACTAGATATTATTTTTAATCCCATGATATGTCTGAAAAAGAGTCCAAAAGAGAAGAACAAGATTTTCTGGTCTTCCCTTTTTCTTGTTGTTATCTTGGGCTTGAGTTATCAGTATCACTGTTTTAAGTAGGCTCTACACCCAGTGTAAAGCTTGAACTCACAGCCCCAAGATTAAGTGACACATGTTCTATGGACTGAGCTAGCCAGGTGCCCTTGTTAGTATAATTTCGACCTGTGGATTTTTTGCAGGAAATATTTTAAGTCACTTATATGTTTTAAGAGGGCTAGTATATTAAAATCAGTAAAACACTGTATAAATATATTTCATCAGGAACATGTGAACTGGGGACACCTGGGTGGCTCAGTGGGTTAAGCCTCTGCCTTCAGCTCTGGTCACGATTCCAGGGTCCTGGGATCAAGCCCCACATCGGGCTCTCTGCTCAGCAGGGAGCCTGCTTCCCCCTCTCTCTCTGCCTGCCTCTCTGCCTACTTGTGATCTCTCTCTGTCAAATAAATAAATATATAATCTTAAAAAAAAAACTTATTAAAAAAAAAAGAACACGTGAACTGCAATATGGCACCATGCATTCACAGCAAATGAATGGAAGAGTTGGGCACCACCAGCCTGAGTTCTGGAGTCCCCATCCTTGCAGTGTCCTTGAAGACCGATCAACTAACTTACCTATTTGATGCTGGAACCAGGAGCAGTCCATATATTAAATATTGGTAAAGCCTAGCATATTTCTACTTTCTTAAGATAAAATATAACCAGAAATTGAAATTCTAATATTTTCTTCACGGATATTCTTGCATGTCCCTAGAATGTTCCCATCCCTGTTTGGAGACTACCCCACGACAGCTGTGTCCCACCAACAGCACCACCACGTGGTCGAAAAGAATACCACGATGCATGCTTTTTCCGAGACCTGTTTTTCCCACTAAAGAGACACGAGCACCACCAGCTTTCCTCTTTCTTCTGTCCTTCATTGTATTTACCACTAAACTCAAACAAATTAAGACATATTATTTTATTTATTTTATTTTTTTTATAATTTTTCAAAAATTTTTTATAATCATATAATGTATTATTAGCCCCAGAAATACAGGTATGTGATTCGCCAGGTTTATACACTTCACAGCACGCACCATAGCACATACCCTCCCCGATGTCTATAACCCCACCACCCTCTTTCTACCCCCCTCCCCCTGGCAACCCTCAGTTTGTTTTATGAGATTAAGAGTCTCTTATCATTAAGACAAACATATTATTTGAAACTACATCTCCCTCTTGTTTCACTTATAATCCCCATGTACGTTCTTCCTACTCGTTTATTCCTGTTAGCTGAAAATTCATCCTTGCATATAAGCATGAAGACAGTATTAGTTACACGTCAGCATCCAGAAAATAAAAACTATACATTTTTATCTAAAATTACACGGTAATTCTCAATTTCAAAGCCATCACAGATTTTTAGACATCTCCTTCACAATTCCTATTTTTCCCATAAACTTCTAGCCATATCCTCATCTTCCCCTAGTTGCATCTGTTTGCGTGAAGCATTAGCCTTCAAAAGACATGCTTCCATCTTTTTCTTATTCAGTTGTAACACTGCTGTTTCAGGAGTCTCCATCCTTGGTAAGATGGAGTAAGCACAATGCATTCAGTCTCTTTCACTGAACACAGCTACAAAACAGGGACAGAATACACAATAAAGCTACTCAGAGACTCTGAGAAATGAGCAGTAGCAGGAAGATTGGGAAACAATATCAGAATTTGAACTATCACCAATCAATGGTGATTTATTCATTTTTTTCTTCCTTAGGTATCTCCCCACCTGAGTACAATGTAGCCTGAAACCAGCAAGTAAGTATCAGCAGAGAGATCTCCAGAAGAAGCCCTTAATTTGGCCTCAAAAAGTGCAAACAAAGTATGTAAATTTCCCTCATCTTTTTTTTTTTTTTCCCTTCTGTTTCATACCCTGGTCCCCATGCAATACTCTGGTAGTGGTGGCAGCGGTTCCCCATGGAAGCCCCCTGAATGGGGAGGGTGTTGAGGGACCCTTCCTCTCTGTGGAACTACAATTCCAAGAAGGTGGGATAAAACCATTTCTGCTCTCTCTCTCTCTCTCTCTTTGTCCTCCCAGAAGTTGGCCCCAGACATGGACAAAGTCACAGAAATGCGAGGCAGGGGAGGATTAACTCAAGCCCCAGTTTTCTAGCTGAAGGAGCAAAAGGAGACACCCAGGGAGCAAATATCAGTAGATTGCAAAAAGGAAGGAGATCAAGAAACTGATCCCATAAAGTTACTTATAAACTCATACGCATTCCCCCAAGCTGTATATGCATGGGTGTGCTCCTAATCAGCGTACCAAAGAATTCCAGAACTGGACACACCAGCCACTGCCCACATCTTAGCCTGATCCCTGCATGCCACACACATGATCTAACCAGACCTGCAAAGGCTTTAAACCTGAACTGACATTGGAACGATAGCCCACAGAAGAAAGGATGGAACTTGTAGCCTGAACCTAACCAGGACAATTGCCTGATGCAACAGAAACTCCCCATCCACATAGGAAAAGATGATCAATCGACAACAACCCCAAGATGACAGTGTTATGGGCTGAACTATTTTTCCCCCAAAACTCATCCACCGACGCCTTAACCCCTAGAATCTCAGAATGAGACTGAATTTGGAAATAGCTTCTTTTAAAATGTGATTAAATTAAAATGAAGCCATTGCAGGGGGGAAGGGGGTTCTAATACAATCTGACTGGTATCCTTATAAGAAGAGGAAGCTCAGACACACAGAGACCCCAGGGACACATGTGCACAGAAGAAAAAGCATGCAAGACACAGTGAGAACACAGCCAAGCACAAGCCAGGGAGAGACACATTGGAAGACACCAAACCTGCCAGAGCCTTGGTCTTGGACTTCGTTCCTCCAGAATCTTGAGGAAATAGATGCCTGCTGTCTAAACCCCTAGTCTGTGGTCATTGCTATGGCAACCCTAGTACACTAATACACACAGGTATCATAATTTTATTTTTCATTTTTTATCATGTTTAGTATGTTATGATAGTCACCATACAGTACATCATTAGTTGTTTTTTTTTTAAGATTTTATTTATTTATTTGAGAGACAGAGATTACATGTAGTCAGAGAAACGGGCAGAAAGAGAGGATGAAATTAGTTCCCTGCTGAGAGCCTGACGCAGGGCTCGATCCCAGGACCCTGAGACGATGACCTGAGCCGAATGCAGTGGCTTTAATCCACTGAGCCACCCAGGCGCCCCACATTATTAGTTTTTGATGTAGTGTTCCGTGATTCCTTGTTTGCATATAACACCCAGTGCTCCATGTAGTCTGTGCCCTCCTTAATCCTCACCACCGGGCTCACCCATTCCCCCCACTCCCCTCCCCTCTAAAATCCTCAGTTTGTTTCTCAGAGTCCACAGTCTCTCATGGTTCGTCTCCCCCTAATTTCCCTCCCTTCAGCTTTCCCTTCCTTCTCCAAATGTCCTCCATGCTATTTCTATATCTCACATATGAGTGAAACCATACGATAACCGTCTTTCTCTGCTTGACATATTTCACTCAGAATAATCCCCTCCAGTTCCATCTGTGTCGAAAAAAAAGTTGGGTATTCATCCTTTCTGATGGCTGAGTAATATTCCATTGTATATATGGACCACATCTTTATTCATTTGTCCATTGAAGGGCATCTTGGCTCTTTCCACAGTTTGGCTACTGTGGCCATTACTGCTATGAACATTGGGGTACAGATGGCCCTTCTTTTCACTACATCTGTATCTTTGGGGTAAATACCCAGGAGTGCAATTGCTGGGTCATAGGGTAGCTCTATTTTTAACTTTTTGAGGAAACTCCACACTGTTTTCCAGATAGTATAACTTTCTGATAAAGACTTAAAAGCCTCTATTTTTAAAATACTACAAACAATAGCAAACATTCTTGAAACAACTGAAAAAAAAATAGACAATCTCAGTAAATAAATAAAATACCAAAAGTATCAAATGGAAATTTTAGAAACAAAAAGCACAGTAACCAAAAACTCTATCAATAAACTCACTAGAGAAAATCGTCAATGAACTTAATAATACATCAATAGAAGTTATCCAATCCAAGCAACAAAGAGAAAGGGGATTGGACACAATTTAACACAGTCACAGGGACCTGTGGGGCTATTGAAAAAAAGAAAGAAAGAAAGAAAGAAAGAAAGAAAGAAAGAAAGAAAGAAAGATTGATTGATTGCTGGAATCCTAAAAAGGTAGGAGAAAGAAGATGGTGCTGAAAAAATATGAGGAAATAATGACTGAAAATTTCCTCCGTCTGGTAAGAGACTTAAACCTACAGATTTAAGAAAATGAAGCAAAACCCATACAAGATAAGCCCTCAAAAATCCAGGCACATCCTAATCAAACTTTGAGAAACTAACAAAGAAAAAAAATATTTAAAGCAGCCAGAGAGAAATGATGCCTTGTCTATGGGTGGGGAGGGGGGCACTTCAAATGACAGATTTCAGAAACCAAAGAAGCTAGAAGCACTGGAGCTCTCACAAATGACACCCAACACATGACTCATAAAAAAAAATTATAAACTGAACTTCATTAAAATTAAGAACTTCTGCTCTGCAAAAAACATTGTTCAGTGATTGAAGAGACAAGCAACAGACTAGAAGAAACTAATTAGATATCTGACAAGGGACATGTATATGTATAGATAGAACTCTCTCAACTCAAAAGAAAGAAAACAAAAACCTGATTTTTAAAAATGGGCAGAAGAACAGAGGATACTGGTATGGCAAATATGCATATAAAAAAAGATGTTCAACATGATGAGCCATTAGAGAAATGTAAATTAAAAGCATAAGATGCTAATGCCTATCTATTAAAATGGTTAAAAAAAAAGAAAAGAAGAAAGATACTAGTAGTACTGTTAGTGAGGATGTGGAACAACTGAAACTCTTGTATTTTGCTGATGGGAAAGTTAAAATGGGACAGCTGCTCTGGAAACAGTTTGACGGTTTCTTAGAAACATACATGTGTCCTAGAAGTCCTCAGAAATTCCACTCCTGGGCATTTCTCCTTGAAAAATGAAAACTTGTATTCATTCAAAAACCCTGTACCTGTTTGTTTACAGCAGCTCTATTTCCAGTTGCCAAAACCTGGGAACAACCCAAATGTCCTTCAGTGGTCAGGGGGATACACAGACCTAATATAATGAAATACCACACAACATGAAGAAGGAACAAACCACTGATGAACAGAACAACGTGGCTGGACCTCAAAAGAATCAGAGAAAAGACTGTTCTCAAAAGATCCCATTTATGTAATATTCTTGAAGTGACAAAAAACTAGTAATGAAGTGATCCATGGTTTGCCAGGGGTAGGGGTGAGGGCTGCTGTCACAAGGTAGTTTTGGGGACACCATAACTGTTCTGTAACCTGACTATGGAGGCGGTGCCATAAATCACATGTGTGCTCAAATTTGAAAAAACCATACACCTCAAAACTGTCAATTTTCCACCATGATAATTTAAGAAATAAAATTAATAGGGTGGCTGGGTGACTCAGTTGGTTAAGTGACTTGCCTTCAGCTCAGGTAGTGATCCCGGAGTCCCAGGATCGAGTCCTGGGTTTGGATCCCAGCTCCACGGGGAGTCTGCTTCTCCCCTCTCATGCTCTCTCTCTCTCAAATGGATAAATAAAATCTTAAATAAATAAATAAATAAATAAATCAAAATAAAATAAAGTAAATGAGGGAATATATTCTTCTGTTTTATTTAGTTATTCGTTGGGTAACATTATTACTTTTCCAAAAAATGCCCATCGTCAGCTATTACTTACATTATTGGAGGAATGAGCCTTTGGCAACAGGCCTGTAAATCTAAATACAACTTATAACAGTATTTTCAGCAAAAATTGTATTTTGAGTTACCCTGACAAAGACAAAGGGCTTCGTTCAAAAGTCAAAGAAGCAAGATGAGGCCAGACCAAGACTAGCAGGGGGGCTGGGAGTCAGGATGAGAGCTGCGTGCAGAAAACAGCCCCAGGGACAGTGAGTGGCCTGGGGTGCTCAGGGAGACAGGAAACGAGGCGGCCCAAAGAGGGGAAACATCAGGCCTGGGGGAGCTCGAGTTTTCAGTAAGTGGTTTATTTACCTTAAAGAGGCTGAAGAAACTACTTCAGAAAGGAAGAGACTGAACTTCTCAGTCACCAAAGGTTAGTTAGTTCGGCTACTCTCGGCCACCTGGGTTCTTCCCTGCTGGGGCTGCCAGAACAGAAGGCCACAGACTGGGAGGTCTACATGTATTTCTCAGGGTTCTGGAGGCTGGGGGGTCCAAGATGGAGGCTCCAGCCGTTTCAGAGTCTGGTGAGGACCACCTCCTGGCCCACAGACAGCATCTTCTGGTTGGGACCTCACATGCCAGACGGGACAAGGGGCCTCTCTGGGGTCTCCATCATCAGGACCCTGATCCATCCCTGACCGTTCCAGCCTCCCGACCTCATCGCCCCCCCCCCCCCCCAAGGCCCCACCTCCTCAGACCATCCCACTGAGGGTTAGGATACGAATATATATGAATATTGGGGGGACAGACGCGTTCAGAGCATCATACCACGCCCTCCACAGGTAAGGTGGCACCAGAGCTAAATGCGGTAAATTCTAGAAATAACTTTTTTTTTTCTTTTTGTCACAAATACAGATACATATAGACCGTGCGTGGGGTGGGGGAAGGGGGTGTTGGTGAGGACAGCAGGGAGGCGGCGGCCCAGGGGCTGTTCCCACTGAGGCTCGGCTCTGAGCAGAGCGTGTCAAGCACAAGCCAGACCTACCCGTTGGGGTGATCCCGGCGGGACACGCCTCCTGCGGGGACTCTTTCCAGGTGCTTTCTGTGCCCACGTTCAGAGTCATGCTTGGCAAAAGCCAGCTAATCTTCCTGGGCAGGAAGGTTCTCCGGGCGTGGGGGGCAGGGCTGCGGGTGGGTGGCGTTTATCCAGAGGGCCAGAGTGCAGATTCTGCCAAAAGTCTGCCCTTTGTGCCAGGGGTTGTCTGCGCCCACGAGGCAGCCGCCTGGAGCCAGAGTCCGGAGCTCGCCGCGAAAGCCCTGTGGAGACGGAGCTGATCCTTCCGGCTGCCAGCGGCCCGCTTCCCAGGCAGGCTGTGGGAGGAGGTGATGGAAGGGACAGGACTTCCGGTTGACCCTGGAGCAATCGGAGACTCCCCACCCCCTCTGCCGGCCTGGGGATGTACATTTAGTCCAGCACTGCCACAGTAGGAGCGGCTCAGGGGTGCAGCCGGAGGCAGGGAGGTGCTGGTGGCTGGTCCGAGACCGAGCCCCGCTATAACTGCTAAGATTCTGGCTGGTCTGTGCCTGGGCTTGCGGGGCCCAGGACAAGCTTCATGGGAGCCGCCACCGCCCTATCTGGAGGGGCCTGCCTCTTTCTCCCCGCTGCGCTCCCTATGCAGAGCCTGGTTTCTAATTTTACCTGGGAATCTCCCAAGATTTCAAACCAACGTGCAACCAGCACAAGTTGTCCATGGCCTTAAAAGATGAGTTTACCCTGCGGTACTGTGTCGCTTTGCTCAGGAGCAGGTGGGGGCTGAGGGGCCCAACAGGGAGCCCGTGAACAGTTTCCTCCAGCAGCAGCATGTGCTGTAGGCAGATGGGCCAGAGACAGCCCTGGCCAGGCCCAGGCAGAGGAAGTCACTGAGCCTGGCTGCACCACCCACAGCTGCCCAGATCAAGGCTGCCTCCAGACTGTCACACTCACTGAAGACACCCAGGGACCAGGCAGAACTTCTGCAGGGCCCGTGGATGCGCCTGATTCTCTAGCAACAGCCAAGCCTTTAAATGATGACAGGTTCAGCTAACACCTAATTGAACCTCCTGAGAAACCCCAAGCCAAAAACAGCCCAGCCAAGGTGCTCCTGAAGTCCTGCATCCAGAAGGGGTGAGGGATAATAAATGAGTATTGCTGCTGGGTCCTACGTTACACCCCTCTCTAGGGGGCCTAGATGCCTCTGCCCTCCTATAAGTTACTTTATTTCTCTTCAAGTACAACATCTCATATTACAGAATGGCAACCAGCTACCTGGAATTATTCAAGAATGTATCGCAGGGTCAGGGAGCTAATTTATAACCAAGTTGGAATTCACACTCCAGACAGGTCATAGAACTGAGTTGCCAGGCACCAGAAACACAGAAACGGAAATGGTAAAGTTGGGGGTCGCTCAGAGGGAGACCGAAGGGCACAGGTGGACAAGGGTCATCAAGTTCAGCTGGAAGAAATGAAAGAGCTAAATTTGCAAATACGGTAGGGTAAGGAGGAAAATCTTACCCAAAGCGAGAAGTGAAACAAGACGAGAAAAATGCAGAACTACGGGATGGTTTGTGATCTTTTAACGGCAGTTGGGAGGGTAGCTGAGAACACAGCGGGAGTGAGTCTAAGTAGAGAGTGTCTGACAAAGCCAGCCTGCTCATTTTCTGTTCCTGGTCACCCTGGCAATAGGACCTCCACCTCGTGATGATATTTAAAGGAGAAAAGTGCATGCAAATGAAGTAATTTGTGATTTTATTGGTGCTGGTGTTCCCATGTGTCTAGTTTGCTCCACCTGAGTACAAATCTGGGAGGAGTTTTGTGCCAGAAAAAAATGAAACCATAAAAAGGAACAGGGAGAATATGACAAAAGCTTGGGCTTGGAATGTCTCCCATAAACCCCTGGTCTGTTTCTTCCCCCCCATAACCCTGGTAGGAATCAGGTTAAGTAATAAATCTTGCAAGTGTTCATGTCTGATCCATTCTGGCTTTAATGCTGAGGAAAATCCTCTAAGTCAAGGCCCCAGCCAGTCAAGGCCAGCCAGTCACTCCCAGGGCCTGGGTAAGGGTTCAGAACCCTACGGGTGTCTTGCTGCTTGAACTGCTCTGCCCGCTTTGGCCATTTTTGCAGGGAATTAGGTGCCCAGAAAGAGTGTGTTAGTTTCCTAGGGCTGCCTTGCCATGTTGCTCAAACAGGGTGACTTAAAAAACAACAAAAAAAAATTCATTATCTCCTAGATCTGGAGCCTCAGAGTCCAAAATTAAGGTGTTATCCGAAATATGCTGTCTCTGAAGGCTTGTGTCGGGGATCCTTCCCTGACTCGCCCTAGCTTCTCATGGTTTGTTGGAAATCTTGGCTTCAACCTCCACTGTCACATGGCCATCTTCTCTGTGTGTGTCCATGCGTCATCTTATAAGAAACCAGTCATGTTAGATTTGAGACCACTCCAGGGACCTCATCTTTTTTTTTTTTTTTAATTTAAATTCAATTAGCCAAGGTGTAGTACATCATTAGTTTTTGATATAATGTTCAATGATTCATTAGTTGAGTATATCACCCAGTGCTCAGCATATCATGTGCCCTCTTTAATGCCCATCACCCAGTTACCCCAACCCCCACCCACCTCCCTTTCCACAACCCTCAGTTTGTGTCCCCAAAGTCAAGAGTCTCATATGGTTTGTCTCCCTCTCTGATTTCATTTCCGCTCCATTTCCCCCTCTGTACCCCTGTAGCCCTTTGCACTGTTCCTTATGCTCCACATAGAAGTGCAACCATATGATAATTGTGTTTCTCTGTTTGACTTATTTCCCTTGTGCCCTCATCTTAACTTGATTACATCTGCAAAGATCCTTCTGCATGTAAGGTCTCCTTTTGAGGCATTGTGTTAGGATTTCAGTATAAGGATGTGCTGGGGTGGGGGAAGCATTCAACCCGTGACAGAAAGGGAGCAGAATTCAGAGTCAACAAAAATAGATCAAAGGAGAAATGACCCAAAATGAAGTCCAAGTTCATTCACACTTTATATATACCCACCTGCACTCCTGTGACAGTCCTTCCTTTGTCTCCTCGTGTCACTTGCAGTCCCCACACCATCACAGTTTATCTAAGAGATAAGGTGCTGCCAGACTTAGAATGAGAAGATACGGCTCACCAGGACTCTCCTGATGAGTGTGTGACCTTCTCAAGTTGCCCACCTGAGCACCTGATCAGTGACCTTCAAACAAATGTCCCTCAAACATATGTCCCTCATGGGTCACCTGAGCTTTGGTGAGGCATTCACAATAGGCAGGAGTTTCCTCAGTACAGGAGACAACTACTTCCTAGACAGGTGCTGGGTCCGAGGTACATCTCTGAGCTCCCATCAGTCTGCAACCCAACTTTACAGAAAAGCACAGGCAAGGGGAACACTCATCTATAAATACCTAGGGAACAGTCTGGAAATGGCACACGTCCCTTCTGGTCACATTCCACTGTCCAGAACTCAGCTATATGTATGGTCACACTCAGAAGCCAGATAGGCTGAGAAATGAGGTTTCTAGCTGGGCCATATTTTCCACTAAAAATCAGGAGTTTCTTATTAAAAGTAAAAGGGAAGATGGGTATTAGTAGAAAACTGCCGCATACTTTATATACGTATTTTTAATATTGTGAACATTTTCTGTGCCACAATCTTTCAAAACATCATTCTAATAAATGCATAGTTTTCAACCACTATTAGACAGTTGTATAATAATTTACATCATTATTTCCCTCTTACTGGACATTTTTGTTAACTTTTTCACAGTAAAAATAATGTTGCAAAGAACAAACTCATCTTTGTGCAATTCTTTGATCGTGTCCTTATGATAATCTTCTAAAAGGCTTCTTTTGTTTTTTTTTAAAGATTTTATTTATTTATCAGAGAGAGAAGGGGAGAGAGCGAGCACAGGCAGACAGAATGGCAGGCAGAGGCAGAGGGAGAAGCAGGCTCCCTGCTGAGCAAGGAGCCCGACGCAGAGCTCTATCCCAGGACGCTGGGATCATGACCTGAGCCGAAGGCAGCTGCCTAACCAACTGAGCCACCCAGGTGTCCCCTAAAAGGCTTCTTTGAGGGGTACCTGTGTGACTCAGTGGGTTAAGCTTCAGCCTTTGGCTCAGGTCATGATCTCAGGGTCCTGGGATTGAGCCCCACATCGGGGTCTCTGCTCAGCAGGGAGCCTGCTTCCTCTACTCCCCCACCTGCCTTTCTGCCTACTTGTGATCTCTTTATCTGTCAAATAAATAAAATCTTTAAAAAAAAAAAAAAAAAAAGAAAGACTTCTCTGAGGCCCCAGAACTCGGGTATTTGTTACAGGGACCAAAATTAGCCTGAACTGCTGATCAAGTCATCTTTGAGAAAAGCAGATCTTCCATGTTCTTGGCACACTCTGCCCCTCCCCCATACCCCTTTGCTTTGGCCAGCTCCCCTCCTAGGCCCAGAACTGGTTATCAGCAGCAAGGTACTTGGGAGATAAATTGTTTATAGCCAGATGTGCCATTACTGGGTATTTTCAGGGAGTTTGATTCGAAGGGCTGGCCTTGAAATTGTGTGCCATGTGTCTCTAGGCCATTGGTATGTACTATTTTTACTCATCACCTGTATTTGCATACTGCTTTATAATATGCAAATATTTAGCCACACATGATCTCACTGGCTGGATCCAACAGTGATTTTTCTGAAACACAAATCTGATAGTATCACTTCCATCGCTTAAACCCTTTGAAGTCTCCATGGCACTCTCAGGTTCCAGTCCAAATTCCCTAACATGATTTATGAATCGCTATGACTGCCATATCACTTAGCTTTTACTGAAGAAGGAAAAAGAAAAAAAAACACTCAAAATTTAGCTGAATAAAATATTCGCCATTTATTTAGCTCATGATTTTATGAGTCAGTAATTTGGGCTGGGCTCAGCTGGGCAAGTTCTTCTAATGAGCTTTGCTGGGCTCACTCACGCATCTGTGGTCAATAGCAGGTCAGTTCTGCTTCTGAAGATAGTTGACTACAGGCCAGGGATGATCAAGAAGACACGGGGCAAGCGTCTCTCATCACCCAACATGTTATCATGGACTTATAAAATTGGGCCAGTCTCCAAGAAAAGCAAGCAGCTTTTCTGGGAAAGCATTTTTCTAGCCTCTTCTTGATCTTCCTCTTATAGTTGCTAATTTCTCATTGACTGAAGCAAGTTCCATAGGTGATTCAGATTCAAGGATGAGATGAGATGTCCCCTGTTGATAAGAGGAAAAGATGATGTGGTCATTTTCACCATCTACCACAACTTCCTTTTCTAGTCTCATCTCTGTGTCCCTGTTTTCTTCTGCACAGACTCTGTTCCAGCCAAACAGAACTGCTTACAGCTCACCGTCCTGCCTTCTTCTTTTATGCTTCCAAGCTATGGTTCAGGCTAATGCCTTGCCTGCTATTCTCCTCCATTATTCACATAGCTGATTCCAACTGGGTCACATCCTAGATGTCCCTTCCTCCAGGAAGCCTCCTCTCATCCCCAAGTATTATTTTAGTCTTCTCTGTGCTTCCTCTCCCAGCCCTTACCATGCTCTGTTACAAATGTCTGTCTTCTTGTCTATTTCTCCTACAAGACTATAAGGTACTTGAGAGCAACATTTGTTAACTGTTGTGTATTTTGTACCTGGGGCCAAATAGTGGGAGCACGACAGCTCTTACTAACTGCATGTGAATAAGTGAAAGAAAATATGTGTAGGAAAGCTTTTTGCACATCTGTAAGCACCCGACATTTCATGAGGATGGAATCTGCGAACTGGAGGGGACCTTAGTTATCTTCCTGTCCATGTATAAACCCTTGGAACATGGCTACTAATTGCTCCTCAGTCCATCAGGCACAGCCATAGAGATGAAAAAGTCTTCCCTTTAGCAGAGCTCAGTCTATTGCTGAACTGTTTTCAGGCTCAAAACTCTCTCTCCAATTGAACCCAAAACTATTTCCTCGTGCCTCGCACCTGTTGTGGGAGACTGTCCATCTGAAGGCTCAAAGGTAGAGAGTAATCTAGTTGCCACACATCATGCCTCTTCGTCTGAGATGTAGCAAGCATTGCTCTCCTAGCATGTTCTTAAAGCCCTCACCATTCCGCTGGCCCTCCTCAGGACTTGCCCAACATATCTCGGCTTCTCTTGGAAAATGACATCCAGAGCTGGGCAAGATCTTCCCCTGGGATTGAGAGATGCATCTCCCTGGTTTACAGATAGACCGTGGCGGCAGCCGCGAAGCTAAGGAGTGCTGGGAATCGCAGCTCCCATAGAAACGGAGCTCAGGCGCAAATCAAAATATTAGGATGACATTTCTAAAAAGCACGTTTCATCTGGCACTGGCACGAGGACAACCTGTGTCTTTTTTTTTTTTTTTCTTCCTCTTTCTTTAACCTATTCTTAGCATTTGTATCCAGGTCATGGTCCCCAAAAGTTCAAATTTTCCTGATTTCAAATACATATTTCTGGTAGAAAGTGGCAAGAGATAGTGCAGTGGGTGTCTGTTTATGAACAGACTGTAAGCTTTGGGATGAATTAAACAGGGGTCAGACAACTCGGTCCAAAATGCAGTAGGTGTGTGCATTAAGGAAGGGACTTAACCCCCCCTACGCCGTGCTTTTCCTCATCACCTCTGGGTTACTGTTAGGATCATATGTGTATTTCGAGCTTGCCACGTGTCAAACTGAGTGTATTGGGCTCGTCTTGCGAGAAGACAAAATGGAGACTCGGAGGATTTGTAGAAAGGATGTAGAAAGTCATTTGCTAGACATCCCAGAGCTAGTAAGGGGACGTGCTGAGCCCTAAAGCCAAGCTTCTTTAGCTCCAGATCCCATCACCCAGTGAACACTCCCGCAGTCTTGGCGCCTGCATCCCTACCTTGAAAGAGTGGCGGGTGATTCCTGTCACTAAAGGTGATGGATAGGAGCTGCCCCAGCTCCGTAGCCACAGGGCTCACGTGGTGGCTGGGCACAGCCCTCAGTGGTATGGGCCTGGCAAAGACTCCACGCAGTACAATACTCCGTGAATCTCTCTGAGGTTTGGCAGCTGTGACCGGTTTTGTTGCTATATTGGCACACTTGCCCAGAAACAGATTAGAAAGCAGGAAAATTTTTTAAAGACGGGGGTGGGCGGGGGAGAGAACCCACTCTGATGTGTTATTTCGCTAACGGCCTTAACTTTGTAATAAATAAAGACTGCAAATGGGAAGCAAATGCATAAACTGAAAATACGCTGAGTGAATCATGGCACGCAGTATGTACAGTATATAAATATTCATGTTAAATTACCTTTTACTCTGACTCCATGGTTCTCCTGTGTGCACTTAAGGCTGAGTGGTTTCCGTAGGCCTTAGTTACCGACACAAATGCGTGTGACTTTTGTGAGAGCGTGAGGAGTAACTAAGGACTATTAGCACAGGCCTGAATAATGTCGGATCCCGGTGTTAGCCCCAGAAGCTCAAGCACCCTGTCTGCTTTTGGCAAGAGAACAGTAATCCATCTCCTGGTCTTTCCTAGTCAATGGAAACTGAGCTGAGGGAGAAAATCCTTAATCTTAGCAACAGCAGAATCTGGTATTTGAGCTGCAGAGCTTAGAGGAAAAAAAAAAATAAAAAGCCTCGTTGAAAAGTTCAAATCTAGGTAACCAGTTTCTGAAAGAGTCTTTTGTGTGAACTGGAGACAGGCTGCAGGGGCAAAGAGGAGTGAGGGCCATTCAGGGAGGTGCCCAAGCTTTCAGGAATGCGGTGCAGGGTTGGTTCCCTTCCTGTGGGGAGAATGGCAGCCCCGAGAAGGGCTGGTACAGGCTGACACAGCACTCCTTGGGAAAGCCAACAGGGGGAGTGAACGTGCCAGGAGGCTCAGCGGTCTCAGAGGCCAACATTCCCTCCCTTCTTTAGCTCTGACCTCCCAGTGACCTTGGGGTTAAACTACAGTCAAGTCCAATGGCCATGATAACACTTATCTCATTCCTCTGTGCTGCGTGGTGAGGCGCTTCCCACCAAAGGGAACGTTTTAAATGAGAGCTCTTGGAATTTCTTACCAGAACACAGAAAGAGGTGTTGCAATCTTACCCCCGCAAGCCCTCCCGGCCTGTGCCTGCCTAGGAACGCGAAGTGTGTGGAACGTGTAGAGTATGTGGTTGTGTGTGTTCACATCATGCTAGGAAAGTATCTGAACGGAAAAAGGATCCTACACAAATTCTGATATATATAATGGCAGAATGACTTTAAAGCGTTAAATGTGGGGCGCCTGGGCAGCTCAGTCTGTTCGCAAGGGACTTGTGACTCTTGATTTCCGCTCAGGTGAGGATCTCAGGGTCCTGGCCGTGAGCCCCCTGTTGGGCTCTACACTCAGTGCAGAACCTGCTTGTCCCTGTCCCTCTGTTCCTCCCCCACCCTCATGCTCTCTCTCAAATAAATAAATACATTCTTAAAACAAAACAAAACACATGAAGCCTAGCTTTCTTCTATGCCTCATGGGTGCAAACTCATTACATCAGCATTTCCTTCACATAAGAGTCTATAGTCCATGAAGTTAAAACTTCCTAAGTATAGCTTTGGGTGTTTGTTCCAGTTAACTCAACAAGCACTTTCAGAACACCTGTACGGAGGCAGGGATTCTATCCAGGGCCAACACGGCTCGTGCAGAGAAGAACGGAGACCCCCGAGTCAGACCAAGTTCGGATTCTGGCTCTGCCGCTTGGACCTTTGAGACTTTTGGCAAAAATGCTGAAAATTGTGGTGCCTCAGTTTCTTCATCCATACAGTGTAGGTAACAGTGCACCGTAGGGCGGATGTGAGGATTCCGTGAGTGAGCATGTCCGGAACTCAGGAGCCTGATGCATGTTTGCTGGGATTGCATCCCCGGTGTCGCCTGCGTGGAAGGCACAGCCTCACAGGGAGCCTGTCGGCAGAACAGAGCGTGTCGGGGTGTTGAGGTCTTGAATGGGGTGTGAACACAGTTCCAGGGAAGGGCAGACACAGGGAAACTAGAGAGAAGAGCTGATGGTGTGGAGTGTGGAAGGGCAGCCTTCTGGATGGAGGCTCCGCAGGAGCAGGTGGATGGAGGTGGGCACCGAGACGTTGTGTCCATCCACGGCACTGGATCGATGGAGGATTGGGAAATAGTTCTATTTCCCGTTGGTGTTAGAGAATCTTAGTGAAGTATCTCTGACTCCCTATTTTTGGAGCATTTATGACTGTTTAAGATGAAATATAAAATTAAAAATTAAAACCTTAAAAACCAATTAAAGAATAGAATAAAATAGAGTAGAATAGAAAATAGATTTTAAGGGAGACAGCCATGCACTGAATGCCTACAGGTCCTTTGCATGTGTGATTCTTTCACTTACTCCAAATAACCTCACAAGAAAAATATTATTGCCCCCACCTTAACAAATGGGGAAACTAAGGCTTAGAGAGGTGACACGGCTCATCTAGGTTCACACCATCAGTAAGAGGGGGGAACTGCGGTGCCAATCCCACCTTGATTAAGGAACTTTGGCACTGGGCAGTAGGAAGACAGGCTCCCTTCCCCATTCAAAAGGACTCACCTGTGTTTTGCTTGTCTGTCAATATGTGGAATATTCCTATGAAGTAAGACACAACATTTACAGAAATCTAGGCACCATGACTGGTTCATGCTCACATCAAAAGCTAAGGCAAAAGAACCATGTGGGAGGTCCGTTAACACCAAGACTGGGGACGGACCTATCCCTCTGAATCTCTTTGATGAGAGCTCACGTCATCTTCACACGCTCTACATCCCACATATACTGCCTCGTGGCAAATTGAGTCCCCTTTTCCTGACCCTCCAATAACCCAAATAATCCTTATTCTTCTGAGAACCATTACCTTAGTGATCAGTAGCTTAAATCACATTTTCTTTATAATAGCAATTCACATGCAACCCAAAACGGCAAAGAAAAGATGACAGGAGTTTCAGGAGGTGGGATGGGTTCAAAGAAGTAACTTGAGCATTCCTCAGGACAGGAGAAACGAGTCAGGTTTCTTCTTCTGCCAAAGGAAGCACAAACTCATCATTACTTGGGCATGGGTGAGGACCACATGTATAACCCCTGTTGGGCCCTGCTTCATCTGCTTAGCCCTAAAACACTGCCAACTCTTCTGATCTAGAACACAGAAATACTAAGTGTCACAGTTAGCTTTCCTTAAATACTCTGCACCAGGAACTATGCCCTTAAGGCCAACAAGCCTTAGGTCATTGCATTCTGTAATCAGCTCTACCATGCTGTGAAGTTTGTGCTGGGTATCTTCCCTTTCCCTTCCACCACTGTCCCCACCCTCTTCACTTTGCTCCCTTGACCCTGGGAGGGCTGGTCTCTATAGCTTGTAACACCTGCTTTCTTGCCCTCTGGCTTCTCCTTGGGTTGGGCCAACAGGCAGCCTCAGGAGAGCAGGGCTTGGGAGAAAAGAAGGAAAGGAAGGTCAGGTCCTCTCTCTATGAGGCCACTTCTGGTAGACTAAGTTCTTGGCTTTTCTCAAAGAGGTCTTTGCTAAGCCTCTCTTCCCCCTTTGAGTTCCTGTCCCTTGGCTCTTCCCTCTTTCTACTGGCTTACATGTAGCCATAGCTCTGCTAGGAACCTGAGTTACCTCACTACCTTGTGTGGCTTCCTTAACCACTTTCATACATTTATAGCTTCCTTTTTTTTTTTTTTTTCTAACTAAAACCTGTTTGAATGACCCTAACTTAAGTGAAGCAGCCTCTATTTCCTGTCAGGATCCTGATATAGGCATCACGATTATACCCATTTTATAGACGGGTCCTCACACTAAGTAAAGTCACGTGTCCAAGGCCTCATAGCTATCCAGTGGCAGAACTGGATTTCAAAACCAGCCCACATTCTTAACTGCTGTAGTGGAAGAGCAGTAAATAGTTCTGGACAATGCAGGCACACTGGGCATCCTGGGGACGCAGCCTTGTACCTCCTCACGGGAACATGCGGTGGGAAGAATGACACAGGGCAGACGGTTTGCACCCCTGTCAGCCTCGCTGTCAGTCAGAGCTTACCCAAACGAAAGTGGGCAAAAAACAGACATCCTCACCGGGCTTGCTGTCCCTGACACTGGACTCTCTCTATGATACTGGGGCAGAAAACACCTGCCAGTGCAGGGAGGCTGGGAGGGAACACCAGACACATTGAAATCCTGGCTGGGAATCGTATTCTAGAGCCCCCATCAACCTTTCTCTTATGGCCCTGGTTGAATTAAGAGAGGATCCCATTGGGGCCTATAGACTAGAACAGACAATGGTTGATGGTTTATTCCAAAAGGAAAATCAGGGCCAAATTTGACCACCCCCAACACTGAATTCATTCACTAGACCCTAGGAGAATCCATAGCCAGAACTAAAGATGCCACTTGTATCTGAGCAAGACTGACCTCAGCATGCGAGTTTCTGTCTTCCACCTCAGGAAGCTGCATCATCTTTATTTAATTCTGCAACACTGAGCCTCCCTCTGCAGCGTGAGGAATTTATCATCTCAGGCCTCAGATTAAGTGAAAAGAATTTTTTTTTAGCTAAAATAGTTACGTATATACATTTCCATAAATCATTTTACCATAAATTAGGAAGAAGTCTACTTCCTCTGCCTAAAGCAAAAAAGATTTTAAGCGACAATTCTTGACAGTGCCTTCTTCCAAGTAGTTCTGGAACCTCCTGTGCCTATCTTGGGACTCAGCGTACTGAATTATGTTGACAGATCATCTCCTGCCCTGGAAAGTGAGGTCCTTATAGGCAGATCCTGTACCCCCTTTATCTCTCCATCCCTGGCCCAACACAATGCCCAGCATACAGCAGGCACTCAATACACATTCCAGAAGAACGCACGTGGATGCCCTCGGAACACCCTGGGAGGGTTCCCATCAGCGTGTGTTACGCAACTACGTGTTGACTCACCAGCCTCATCCGTGAAGGGAGACACCATCTTTTATTTAATTTTATACCTCGTATGTTTGGAATATCATGACTGCCCAAAATATATTTTGTACGAAAAAAAAAAAAAAACTGGAGGATACAGCAAACAAAAAATAAAGCTTCATTGTCTTTGGCCCCCTTACACTGCGTGGATTTACTTAGATGGCTCTTTGAGTTGGTGTCAGAGGGTTACATCCACTGTATGTCCCAGTCATTCCACACAGGGCTGAATTTCCATCACGAAGTTGCCATAAAGAGAGGACAATCGAATGGAAGGGTCTGATAAGCAGGATGCTAGTGGGGCTGGTCACAACAGTAACAGCCTCTTCCCTCACCCAAGCCAACTAGTTATTCCTAAGATCTCAGGTCCAGTGCCCCTTCCTACAGGAAACTACCCCTGGTTCTCCAACAGCAGTCGTGGTGTTTTCCTTCAAACACTTCATTTTGTATGTTACTGTACATTCACTGGTGTGATCTCTTTGGCAAGTGCCTGACTCTTCTGAAAGTTCCATCAGTGGCATCTGTTTTGTTCATTATTCTATTCCCAGGACCAAGCGTGCTGTCTTCCAGTGAGGTGTTCGGTAAATCAGTACTGAATGAATGAATGAACAAATGAATGAGGAGTGAATAAGCAAACTGTCACTCTACGCTCAACTCATACTGGACCACATTTGCTCATTCTTGGTCCAATGTTCTTTCTCCCAGTACCAGCCATTTTAAATATTGTCTTTTATGTGTATGTAGGGATTGAGGTTTTCCGTGAACCAATCACTATGACCCGCCCTCCCGTCTGTTCACATAGGTGCTGTGCCGGCAGGTGGCCTATCCAACATCTTGGCTACCTCATAAAAGAAAGCGGGAAACTCTAACCCAGTGTTTGTTTGTTTCTAAACCAGTGATTTTGAAACACGCTTTCTGTAGAAGACATTTTTTTTTTTTTTTAAGATTTTATTTATTTTATTTGACAGAGATTACAAGTAGGCAGAGGGGCAGGCAGAGAGAGAGAGAGGAGGAAGCAGGTTCCCTGCTGAGGAGAGAGCCCGATGCGGGGTTCGATCCTAGGACCCTGGGATCACGACATGAGCCGAAGGCAGAGGCTTTAACCCACTGAGCCACCCAGGTGCCCCAGAAGACCACTTTTAAAATCTATATCCAACAAACTGTAGTATATCCAAACAATGGAATATTATTCCGTGATAACAAGAAATGAGCTGTTAAGCCATGAAAAAACATGGAAGAAACTTCAGTGCAAAGTGCTAATAAAAGAAGCCAATCTGAAAAGCCTACATCTTGTACGACTGCAATGACAGAACATTGGGAAAACTGTGGGGACAGTAAAAGCTGTCCAGGAGTTCAGGAAGGGACGAACAGATGAAGCACGGGACATTCTTAGGACAGTGAAACTACTCTCTCTGACCCTGTCATGTGCATACATGGCATTATGGGTTTGCCAAAACTCATGGAATGTCTAAGGAATGAGCCCTAATTTAATTTATGGACCTTAATAATAAAGAGTATTAGTTCATCAATTTTAACAAATGTACTACACTAAAGGAAGAGAAATGAAAGAGAAAAAATAAAATAAAAGAGAAAACCCTGGAGTGGAGAGGAAAAGGGGAAACATGGGAACACTCTGTAATTGCTGCTCGCTGTCTGACCCTATAAATCGAGAAGTGCCCTAAAAAGTCACTACTTTTTTTAAAAATCTGCATCCTAGCTGGTCACTCAACATATAAGACTAGATGGGTCCTAGCTGAAGTAGGAGTGCAGTCCTTCCCACTTTCTATCTACAAACTCATCTCAGACCTCACCTTCCTCCTTGTGGGTCCCTGAGATACTACTGTGGCTATGCAGTTGCATGAAACCTTCCGTTGCTCTGCCTAACCCCCCAGCTCCCATCCCCACCCCCACACCCCAAGTATGTCCTAAATAGTCTGACCTGATTCCCTGCTCTGAAGTCCAAGCTACTGTTTTGCAGTCCAAGCTATTGCTCTGTAGCCCATGGCTATATTAGAAAGGCAGGTGGTCTCCTGTGGCTTCTTATAGACCTTAGCACAATTTACCTGATTGAAATACTACTCTTCTCACTTTGGCATTTCCATTCCAGTGGCTGAGAAATCCCAGTTTCGGCCCAGGCATCTCCCACAAATGTCTACATAGGACTTGTGGGTATGAGAGACCGTGGAGGAGTACAGACAGGACAGAACAGATTTTGAACTGGGTATATGTGAGGCCAGACAGTTTTCATATTCCAAAGTCACAGCCAAGACTCCTCAGCAGTCCTACTTATAAACACACCCCGACTGCTAACAAAGAATCCAACAGAGAACTCAACAACCCCTTGAAGGCAAACCAGAACCTGTTAACTAAACGTGGTGACACTACAATTACTGGCAAATGTTTGCTGGGCAGAAGGGGAGTCTGTGAAATGCTGCAGGGCACGGAGACAGTCAGGAGCCAGTTCCACCAATTAATGGAGTGCTTCCGAGTAGCAGTTGTGTCTGGGAGAGTTTCTGAAATAAGCCCTGGCTGCACCAGCTGAGGTCCCTGGGAAGGGGGGGAACAAACTCACTCTCTCCAGCAGCAGGGAGGCAAGAAGCACAGCATCACCATCGCCATGGCTACCCAGCAGAGCCTGCCTCAAAGCCTTTCAGGAATCTCTGCTATTTGTGGAAACTGGATTGCATTCCCCAAAGACCAGCATTCCTCCACCCCATGCACTTTCTCTTTACTTTCCCTCACTCCAATTAAAAAGGCAAGAGTGGACACTTGTCCTCCACTCATGCTGGCGACCTTTCATGACAACTCACCTGGAATGCCCCCGTCAGAGGCCATACATCGCAGAATCGATCCCAGCAATTTTCATTCCCATGTATTCACAGGCCATCATGTGAAACACCATTAGCATACTCCTGAATTCCTAACGGGATTGGAGAAAGAAAAAAAAAAAAGATCCTCATTGATGTGACCAATGTGCCAATTAGGGACTGAGGTCTTTCTTCTTTTGCTTTTCTGCATTGTCATCTGAACACAATCTCAGGCATAGGTGAGTGACAAGACAATGTAATTGCTATTGTATATTTGCCACAAAGAACGCCCAGTTAGAAACCTTCCCACTGGGGCCAGCAGTGGATGTTAGTCTGCATTTTTTCAAATAAAATAGGGGAAATGTGTAAATTGGTTAAGAGTTTTGGGAAAACAATAGAAACTGAATAGAACCGACTTTCTCAGTCACCTAACAAAACAAAATAAAAAACATCCACAGGAGTCTGTGAGGTTTTCTGTTCAAATGTCCCTAGTGGGGCACCTGGGTAGCTCAGATGGTTAAGCATCTGCCTTCAGCTCAGTTCATGATGCTGGAGTCCTGGGATCTGGATGGAGCCGTCCATCTCCCCACATCAGACTGCTTGATCAGAGGGGAGTCTGCTTCTCCTTCTCCCTCTCTTCCTCCTCTGCTCATACTTGCTCACTCTCCCTCTCAAATAAATAAAATCTTTAAAACAAGCCAAAAAAAAAAAAAAAGGCCCCTAATGTTGTCTGTGCCCATACATTTTCTTTTCTGGCCACTATATCTCCATTATTCCAGAAGAGACACCATTTTATTTTTAGGGTAGCGTCTCCAACATTGCTTCTTTTGCAACCCTGATCCAAATATGCACTTCTAGTGGGATATGCCAATAATCATATCCTAATTACTTAGCCACAGGAAGGGCATCTCCCCAAAAGCAGACCAATCAGAGTTCTTTCTAGGAGCATACAGAATAGAACTGAAGAGAAAAGGCCTTTTTCCCTTCGCTGGGAAACTGAAAAAGTGATTTCTGGAGCTGAGGGCATTTGTGGCTCCAGGGAAAGCTTTTATCTAAAGCAATGAAGAAGACATGCAGAGAAAAGCAGACATGATAGGGAGAACCTGTGGACATTCAAGTCCTTGGTTTAAGGTACATGGGGTAGACTTAAATCATGTCTCCTTCTATCCACAACCATCATGAATCATCTGGCCCCAGTTATGCCTCATGAGGGATATCAGAAACGAGCAGAAGAACCATCAAGTTGAGCCCAGCCCAAAATGACGGTACAAAGAGTAGCAAATGAAAGGGTGGCTGTTTATTTCAGCAAGTTTTAGTGTGGTTTGTTGTTCCACAATAAATAACTTGTGGGTACCCGGGACCTTCCTGATACCATGTAAAGAGGTGACAGTAGCACAAGAAACCATGTAGAAAGAAGAACCCACATATCTCAAAGATCCCAGCTGTCCCAGCCAGCTGGCTAAGGTCACAGATACAACACTAAACCCAGCGGACACCACATGGAGCATATGTGAACCTCACACATGAGTTGCCAATCCACAGACTCATAAGCACACAGATGTTTATTTAAACTAAAACTTTAGAAGACACTCAGAAGCCACCTGTCTTCCAGATTTCCCCCAATCTGCTGTGCGAGATTGTTCAGTGCATTCCTAATATCAAATCACTCCTCTTTCCTTGACTGAAAAATCTTGATTTTGTGTAGGGAGGCAATGTATCACCTCTAAATGCTGTGTCCATTTCCCTTGCAGCTAGATGTGGTTATGTGACACAGCTGAAGCCTTTAAGAAGGATATGACAATTGAGGAGGCAGACCACATCTCTTCCACTTTCCACCTTCCTTATTAGAATACAGATGTGATCACTGGAGCCACAGCAGCTCTTTTGAGATTGTGGGTTTGAAAAAAAAAAGAGAGAGAGAGAGAGAGAAAGAGAGAGAAAATAAAAAAGAATCACAGAGATGCCATACCTGATTTTGTTGAAGAAAAAGAAAAAAATGGTCTTAAGACACCTGCTTAAAGTGAGCTGTTTCACATAGCTCAGTTAGATCTTCGGAGAAATGGGTTAGATATCTGAAACTGGGGGCACCTGGGTGGCTCAGTGGGTTAAAGTCTCTGCCTTTGGCTCAGGTCATGATCCCAGGGTCCTGGGATCAAGCCCCACATCGGGCTCTCTGCTCAACAGGGAGCCTGCTTCCTCCCTCTCTCTCTGCCTGCCTCTGTGCCTACTTGTGATCTCTCTCTGTGTCAAATAAATAAACAAAATCTTTAAAAAAAAAAAATAACTGAAACTGGTGATGGGAAGAGTCCTGATCAGTCCTGATCCCCTGGGGAGTCCTGTGGTCACCTCTGCATGTCATACCATAGGATGCAAGATGCACTGCTTCCCCTTTCTCTCTGGCTCACATGTAAACACAAAGGCATTTTCCTCTTTCACCTTAAAATAAATAAGATAAGTAGATGTTTTCAAAAAGTATTTCTTTAAAACCCAAAGAAAAACTCAAAGAAAACAACTACAAGAAATATAAACAGCATGAAATTGCCCTGTTCCCATCACATTGGATCCTAAAATCACCAGCTAAGCTCTATGGATCCGACTCCAGTCTCTTAATAAGGACAGTGGTTCTCAAAGAGGAGTCACCAAATCAGAAGCAGTCAGCATTACCTGAGAACTTGTCAGAGATGCAAATTTCCAGACCCCACCCCAAACCTACCTACCAATCCCAAGCTCTGGGGGCGGGGCTATCCCTAAGTGTTTGAACAACACCTTCTGGTGATTCTGAGGTAGTCAGTGTTTTGGAGCCACTACTTTATGATAAATATTTGCCAACATAGTAAGACAATAAGCTCCCCACCTTTTCTTTAGGGTAAAGCCTAGGGTTTGATTCGAAGAGAATTTGGTGTCATATTGTGATCCTGCTGTATTAGCTGTGATATCTGGGGCGTCCTGTGGTCTTCATTTGGTCCACAGATAAAATGCGATCATACTTTTTAGGATTGTTTAAAATGAAATGAAACCTGCAAAATGCCTGCCCATAACCTGGCTCAAGGCAGCTATTAAATAAAGTCAGCTGACTCTCTTTACAAAGTCTGCATCTCAGTCCTGTTGCCACAGCTCAGTCCAGCAGCAAATGTCTGGTATATGCACCCAAATTACTTTCAAATATAAAAAATAAGTTCCCCGAGTCTAGTTCAAATCCCCCAATACTTCTAAATACACCCCCTTCAGCGAGGTGTCAAGATGGAGGGTCCTCCTTGTATTTTAACCGCGTTGCTAGAATGACTGGCACTAGTCAGGCCCCGGTGGTCTGGCCTTTCCAGACTGAGACCAGAGGAACTGCCACCCCCTAGGGCATCTCCGGCCTCCTCACTTCCAGGATCCTTCCTTCAGTGTCCTTCTTTTCGATGAACCCTAAATGACCTTTAACCATATCCTAAATACTCAGAGAGTTAATCATACTCAGAAATAATCATCTGCTCAGAGGAACCAATTCAGAAACAGCTGAGGAGGGCAAGACAGACCCTTGACCATAGTTTTTTGTTTGTTTGAGTTTATTGTTTTTTTTTTTTAAAGATTTTATTTATTTATTTGACAGACAGAGATCACAAGGAGGCTGAGAGACAGGCAGAGAGAGAGGAGGAAGCAGGCTCCCTGCTGAGCAGAGAGCCTGATGCGGGGCTTGATCCCAGGACCCTGGGATCATGACCAGAGGCTTTTACCCAATGAGCCACCCAGGCACCCCCGAGTTTACTGTTTTGAACAAGGAATCTATATCCATGATTAAAAGATTCAAATATTATAAAAGAGGAAATTATGCAAAGTTATTCTCTTTTGTACTGCTGGCACTTAGATCCCTACCCAGAGACAACTATGCTTACCAGCTTTTTGGATAAACTTTAAGAAATAGTCTATATATGGAAAAATCGTGGAAAAAAAAACTATATATATATAGTAAGATATATATATGTGTGTGTACATATGCGTATGTACACACACATACATTACCTTCTCTGTTTTCCACAGAATGTAATATATTATACACACCGTCTGCACCAAGAATATGGAAATCATGGGCAAAGGGAGATTAATAAGAGACCTTCATGCTCTTCGGAGTCCTATATGGGGAAGCCAGAGAGTTTGGATGATATCATCTGCAACGTAGAAAAATCTTATTCTGTGTCTCCTGTGTCTCTGGCTACAGGCAGACACTCTCTTGATGACTGTACCCATGTATGCATAAGTGTGAATACTTGTGTGCCTTACTCTGCAAACACACAAACAGGACCACACCCATCTTTTGGGATCACTGTTCTCTGTTACACACCCGCCTGGTCACTCATCAGTCCCAGACTGGACTTCCAGCCCCTGGGATGAATTGCTGCTAGAAGGCCCTGTACTGACTGGCTCCCTGTTCACTTTTCTCACACCCAAGACTGTGTAGCAACATCCAATTTACTGGGGGGACTCTTACTTGACATTGCCCAAGCCTTAAAGCCCAGTCTGCCTAAGGGCACATATCCTCCTCCTGCATTCCTGACACTAGCTAACAAAAACTGATGGGATCTTAATCTGTTTCTCCCCATATTTACAGATGGGAAAAATGGGGCCCAGGCCTAGGGCCAGGGAAATCCCTAAAGGATCATGGATAGCAACACACCCTGGAATCAGGACTCTGGGATCAGCTTGGGCAAAGAGACTTTGGATGTCTAACAGTAGTAAGTCCTAATCCTGGGTTCACTACAGGAGACCTGTGTTTTCCTCATTCTGGAGCCCTTGCTGGAAGACCTGTAAGGTGCGATAATAGTACTTACATATAGAATAATTAGGGTTATAAAACAAATATATGCAAAACACCAAATAATGTGTACTACAGAATAAGCATTTGCCAGATTTTAAGTGGTGCTCCCACATTTCTTAGAGGTTCACCCTCCGAACTCTAGCTTGCTTTCCTATTTCTGTAAACATTATTCAAATACAGAGAGTAGCTCCTGCATGGGGGATACAAAGATGATCAAAGATGATGAGAAGTGGAAGGGGTGGCAGAGAAACCTAGCTAGTTCCCACACTCCAGGGAAAGCTTCCTTCTGTGGAGGTGTGATGAGGCACTCTGGGAACGCAGAAAACTTATCTACCTGCTGTTGACAGGATAAAGGGCAGGGTCTGTGTCTCTGCTGGACCAAGGACAAGCATGGGGCGAAATGAAAATATCCATTTCCAGCCATATTTCCTCTGTGAGCCCACAGAGCTACTCAATGGCACCCCAGGGTCTCTCAGGTTTTTTTTTTTCCCAAATCCTATAGCCTGCACTGTGGGCACTTTCATTTCTGGGCTTCCAGATGCACAGGAACACAAGAGTCTCCCTCCTCTGCAACAAGGCATGTCCTTCCACCTTTCACACTCAGGCCCCTGCATGACCTCTAGATGAAGACTCCGGAGAAATAAGCCTCGGAGGGTAATTTGTCAAGCACGGCATTCGGCAGCGGGGCAGGGAATCTTTCCTGACTTCTGCAGATAGGAGCTCACATCACAGCATGAAATTTGTTTACCCTTATCTTTGCACACAAGAACAAATTATCCCACCCTTGTTATAAATCCAGCAGCCCTGCATCTGTGAGCAGGTTTCCACGTAAATCTCTGGCAAACACTCCTTGGCTGACTGTTCACTTTGTTTGCTGCCTTTCCCTGGCCCCAGCTCGTGGGACTGTTAGTCTCACCAGTGGGTACCCTGGTTTTCTTCTGTAGAGATAACAGAAGAAAAGAAAGAGAGCAGCCAGGGTCACGTTCGCCACAAAAACCCCACCACCTACAGCAGAGCAAGGATCCTCTCTCCCAGCTGAACTGCCGTGGCTCCATGGGCCGCCAGGGAGATCCACCAAGCCACAGGGAGATCCTGGAAGGCCAGAACTTACCAGCCTAGAGGGCCCTTTGCAGACTCACTCTGTTCCAGACAGTTAGTATGAACAGATGGTCCCGAGTCAGGTGAAGAATCTGTCCAAGTGGATTTTAAATGGCCTCAGCAGTCATTTAAATAATGTGGGTCATGCAGGGGAAGGGGACCCCTCCGGACAGATAAGAGATAGGTGCCCATCAAAGTAAACATCCTTGGGCTGGATCCTTAGACCTCAAAGAAAATAGGATGGCTTAGTGGAAAAAAAAAAAAAAGTCATTAACCACAGCAACAATAGCTACAGATCCCTTACCTTACAGCACAGGGCTCCATGGGGCTCAGGGCTAGGGTCCCTGAGTGTAATTCTCTGGTGTTACCCCTCCAGGTGTATGACCCCACAGTGCCCATGGTAGTTCACAGCAGAGGGGGGCGCTGTTCAAAGTAGGGACCTGAAGCACAGAAAGGTTAAGTGAGATGTTCAGGGTCACACAGAAGTAAGAGGTAAGAGCTTGATTCAACAGGCCGTCAGACTTCAGAGCCTATGTTCTAAGATAGTGCTTCCTATGCACTAACACACACAAGAAGCTTCTGGTGACCTTGTTCAAATGTAGATTCTGACAGATCAGAAAAGAGCCTGAGATCCTGCCTTTCCCACAGGCTTGGCTCCCAAGTGAGGCCCACGTGAGGCCCATGAGGCCAGGTCAAAGACCACATTTGAAGGGAGGGCAGTCCAGCCCAGCAGTATAATGTGGAAGGGGAGTGCCTCTGTTGGCCTGCCTACTCTTGTTACTTGTCCAAAGAGAAGGAAGAACAAAAATCGGGAGTGAGCTCCTAGAAATGTCGTAACTCAAATCTAGTAGCAGAAGTTAAGGTTTGTACAACATTTTATTATTTTTACTTCATCTAGTAATTTTATCAATATTATTTTATAAAGGTATTGCACATAGCAGTTAGAAATTATAAACAAAACAAACAGCCTAGTCCTGCCCCACAGAAAATTTGAAAATCACTTCTCAACACTACTACACTGTACTGATTCCCTCACAAATGGGGAGTCTAGGAGCAGGATGTGTAGGAGCGTCTGTACCACCTCTGTTCCACTTCCTATAGGTTCCATTTTCTTGTGGGTTTGAGGCAGTTCATCTGCCTCAGTTCATAGGCTGCCATCCACAAAACCCCTCATGTAACGTGAATTCTGTTCTGTCCCATCCTGGTTTGGGAACCTCTGCCAATTCACTCAGCCCCTCTGAGGCTCCTTTTCCTCCTTCGTAGGAGAAAGCCCACCTACCGCATGTGAACAAGGGTATAAAGCATGCACAGGGCTTAGCACAACACTTAGAAAGATCACTGGCAATCAGTAAAGAGCAGATACAATCATCATTGGGGGGGAGAACTGCAATAAATAAATTCATACCAGGCAATCATTGACTCCATCTGCATTTTCAAGAAAATGCTCCTGACACTCTCCTAGGCATTGGGAAGGCAAGAGGATGCATTTCTCTCAACAAAACTGAATTAATTTCTTTTCAACTTAGAAAAGTTGGCACCCAATTTCTCACCAAAGTCTGCAACAAAAGTGAAATTTTAATCCTAACCACTAGGCAAGAACAGTGCCCCAAGGCACTGCAAGATGTCTGATCATCAAGCAAAAATGTAATTATTTTCATTCGGCTGCACTGCAGAAACTTAGGCAGATAGGTGAACTAACAGAGTTTAGAAAGATTTTCAATAATAAGGCATAAAACAAGGCAGGTTTTATTTAACCTTCAGTTAAGCAGAAAGCCAGCTAAGGAGAGATGCTCAAGGTGGAGTGTTCCTAGTTAAGGGTTGTTAGATTCTGCCTGTAACTCATTTACATAAAGACTCAGAAGGCAAGAGCCTCTGAGGTTTGTGGACAACGGAAGGAAAGCAGCTGAGGACATTATTGGTAAATGTTGATCAAGCCCTTGACTCTTTGGGGCAGGAATTTGTAAATCACTAGGTGAAGGAAATTTGCCAGGTGGGAACAGGAATCTTTCTGACCTCACCAAAATGGCAGACTTCTTCATGCTCAGGTTTTGTTGGTGTCGTGTTTAAGTGCTTACAGGGATGTAATGATTCAGTACAGCACACTGAAATCCATAGTTGGCATGTCCCCAAAAGTCTAATGACTCAGACCTTCCCTCAGTAATAAATTCATTTGTCAAATTAGTCAGGGACCCCAGCTTGTTTCTTTCTCCCTCTCCCTGGGATATCTAGATACAGAGAGTTCAGGTTCCTTTTCCTTATGGGGCCATCTTCTATCTGTCTGTCTCTGAAATCAGTATGGGTGTGCTGAAGCCTAAGACTGGTCTGATACCCTTGAGCTAGATGCTCTGGTGGAAGCCCACATAGAGGAGGAGGAAGAGGAGAAACAGCTAATGGCTGCACTTTGCCTTTGCCTTTGCACTTTGCCAAGAAGCCCCTTCCTGTTGTTGGTCACATCAGTGGGAAAATCAGTGGCTGGAGCACCAGGGACCTCGGTCCAGTGAGGCTGGGTCCATATCCTGTTGGTTGGCTGATTTGCCACTTTATTGTTTCACTTTCCTCAGCAGTAATATGGGTATTAGAATCATAACAGAACCTGCCCTGTGAGGTTATAGGAAGGGTCAACCAGGTAATGTTTACAAATAGCAAGGTACCTAGCACAGAATGAATTCTCCTGCTATCTCAAGAGACAAGACTTTATCTTTCTGCTGGTTCACAGTGAAGAGTAGCATAATATGCTACCCCAAAAGGCATTGCTTTGGCACATGGATTAATTTAAGTTGAAGGCAACTGAGCAGAAGCAGATACAAGAAAAGCTCTCTGTCCTTCCCCTTCTGCCTGAAGACAGAACATAAATAAATGCCCCTTGTTAAGGTGCCCCCTTCCACACTTCCTGTACCATTGGAGATAAGATGGCATAGAGGAAATTTCCATTAGTTTACCATTAGTTTCCCCATATATTTGCCTTCCCACAATTTGCTTTCCCTAGAAGTTCAAAGGCCTTTGTCTTGTCACTTCTCTACAAAATTACTGCACTTTGCTAAAATGCAAAAAAGCCCAAGTTGCAACCACACTTTTGATCTACTCATCAGCAAGGGCTCCTCTATATGTGTGTGATACACACATTAATAAGCTTTTATTTGTTTTTCTCTTGTTAATCTGTCATTTGCTAGTCTAATTTGAGGACTCCAGCCAATGAACCTAAGACAGAGAAAAATTGTTTCCTCCCCTACAAGAGCTATGTACAGAGTGATTATAGCTTCTCCAATTTGCAAAAGCTTGGTAAACATAACTTATATACTTATCCTTTTGGCTCAGTCTCTAAATATCCCTTTTCTGGCATCTCCAACTGCTTTTAGGGTTCTTAAGACAAAGGCTTAATTCTATGCATTCATTAATCCATTCCTTAAAAAATGCTTACTGAACATCTCCTAAGCTGTTCAGTAGATGCTGGTTGGTGTGATGGAGGCCTGAGCATCTAGAGGGCAAGGATCAGGTTTTGGCCCCTTTGCACAGCACGTGAGAACGCTGGATGGCACAAACTGGCATTCAGTAAGGATGCCTGGTACAGGACGGGCAGACACAGCCGCTGAGTGCTATGAGCAGTGGTGCACATTCACCCCCAGCCACAGAGTCCAGGGCAGGGCTAGCCCATGGTTAAGTCCTCCCTGTGTAGAGGGAGAAGTGGATCCCAACCTTTGCTCCTGCAGTCTCATCAGATAACTCACTCATTCACTCAAGCGGCCATCAACCCCCAATGCCATGAACTTTAGCAAAATCCTTTCTTGATATCTGTTCCCCTGAATAGGTCCTTACTGACTTCCTTTTTTTTTTTTCCCCCTTTTCTGTTCCCCCCCTCGACCCACTTTACTCCACCAGCTTCTTTCTGATTCCACTCTATACCTTCGTTTTGAGAACGGAACACATACTTGAAACTCAAAATCACTTTTTCAAGAAATGCTTCTCCTGAGTCACAAAAATGAGAATATCAGGCCCATCCAAAGAAGGGTCTGTTTACTCCATGCATAACTGTTAAGCTTCTACCATGTGTATGACACTATAAAGGACATAGGGGATGTAATGGTGACACGTCAGTCCACCCTCCTTGAGACATGGGCAGCGATGAAAGAAGCAAATGCAATTACTATTGTAATAAATGCTTCATAGGAAACAAATGCGCTGAGGAAGGTCAAGGTGGGTAATAAACTCGTTAGCAAAACCCCCTCTGAGGACTTGACTTAATTGGAGGCATAAATAATACAGAGGATTTAACTTTCTGAAGAGTGGAACTCCAGAACACTCCAGGCCCAGCGAATGGACATATCAAGGTCTGAGGTAATCACATGCTTGGCGTGGACAGGAAACCAAGGACTGGCGCAGCTGGGCCGTACAGAGTGCGCAACTGGGAAACTGGGAGGACATGAGGCCGGAAGGGTAGTTAGGAGTCAGCTTCGTGAATGAATGCGAAGATGGAATGTGGCATATGAAGACTAAGGAACTCAGCCATATTGGTTACTGTCTGGCCCAGCAGGGTGGTGGAGGTCACCCCTACTCCGTGGCACTATCTCGTGTCTGATTCTTGACTCTGCAAATCACTATTTGTGTTGCCACGGGCAAGATGCTTATGGATAATAAAGCCCAGCTCACGGGTGAGGCTTAGATGAGTAAATACACATAAAACTCCTGGAATGGTGTTATTTATAGGAAGCACTTCACAGATGTTAGCTGCTACTATCTTAGTTGTTTATTACCACTTGCATGAATTCTTCATCATCTGAGGTATAATCCTTAAGCTCAAAGACTCAGAAACCCACCTCAGCCAACCCACGGAAAGTGTTGGGACTTCAGTGGGACTGAAGCATAAAGCCAGGCCCCCACCTCTCTTGCTGACTGACAAAAAGAAATAGAATTATCAGGTCAATTTGAACTCTTTATAAGCATGTCTTCTATAAGTCCCCAAACACCTCTCAGGAGGTCACTTCATTGGTAGGGAGTAGAACATGTGAGGTAATGTTAATGGTGGGTGTCCTGGATCTCTAAAATTATGTTTTAACCCAAAAGATCTAAGATATTATAGTTTTAATGTGCAATCACTTGGAAACAATTAGTAAGATACTTTACTTTCCTACCATATTGTAAAATTGTTGAGCATTTTACATTTACAACACATTTCGTTTCAGACTGGCTACATTTCAGGTGCTCAACAGCCACACAAAATTAGTGGCTACCGTATTGAACACAGCAGATCTATAATTTCTTGGTGAATTTAGCTGTGTTAACCCGGCCTCCACTTCTTAACCCCTCTGAAATTCAACTATCTAGGATAATTCCTGGCACACCACAGGCATGTGTTAAATTTTTAAAGTAATTTTCTCATCTCTAAATTAAGAATAATCCTAAAATGTGTCAAACACTGTTCTAGGAGCGAGGGATACCTCCATGAACAAAACAAGAATCCCTGACTTTGTAGGGCTTATACTCTAATTAGGAAAGGTAATAAATGAAATAATATAGAATCCTAAAAGGTAGTCAGTGAGTTGAATAAATGATAGAGAAACTGAACAGCAAAGAAGAATAAGGAGTATATATGGGAGGACGTTTGGAATTTTAAATAGTGTTGCCAAGGAAGGCTCACCAGGAAGCTATCATCTGAGTCAAGACTTAGCACACCATGAAGTTATCTGGTGGAAAAGTGTTCTAGGCAGAAGGAATAGCAAATGTTAAGGCTGTGAGAGAGAAGCATGGCCACCATAGCGGAGGAACAGCAAGGGGCCCGTTGTCTGGAGATGTGAGTGAGGGGGTATCAGAGAGGTAACATGGAAGACAGGCCAGGGCTTTGGGGGCCATTTGAGGGATTTGGGCCCTTCCCCAAATGATGGGGGAGCGACAAGGGAGCTTTGAGCAAAGCAGTGACCTGGCTTGGCTCATAGTCTCTTGGGATTGCTAGAGGCTGCTGGGTTGTGCAGAGCCTACAGTGGGGTAAGTGTCCCCATGAGGTTCCCTTGGTCCCAGGCCTAGAAGTGGCTTGGGGAAAGCAGACAGAAATTGACCAACCAGATTTGTTAAGTCTCATGCCCCCAATCCTGGGTGGATAGCCTCCCCTAATCTGTCCTGCAGAAAGCCATGCTGAACAATGCTGTCTTCCTCCCTCATGTCTGCTCTCCTTCCCTGGAAGCATGAAGAATGCCCAAGGAAAGAAAAGGAGGTTGGGTTTGCCACGCTGAAGCTTTTCTCATTATTGACAGCCCTGTCTCCTCTCTAAATATCTCACCCTCCCCTTTTTTTGCACAAGAAGTGCAAAATAAGATTCTTACAATTTAGACTTTTTTTGAAATCTCTACATTTGGATTTGCAGATATGCCAATATTTGGATTTATAGAGCTGTAATTTAAGCCGGTCTCTCCCCTGGAACCGCCTGGTGAAATGCATCTTTCATGAGGCTCATGCAGGAGCCCAGCTACAAGCTCAGACTCCCGAGCACAAATCAAACTCTCCCGTTCAGCATCAACAGTATGTTGTCAGGGGCCTCCCAAAACAGCAAGGATCGAAGGGGACAGGCCTCCGTGTTTTCCCACTGGTGAGTCCTCTTCTAGAAAAGGATTAAAAGGCTCCTCACAAGTTAGCCACAGGACGAAGGGATGGAGAGCTAATGGTTTGGTGTGGGCGTTCCAGCCCCAGACCCCTTCTCAGGGCATCTCCTCTCCATGCCCACCCACAGGGCAGCCTAGCTCTGGCCCAGCCTGCCTGAGACAAAAAGCAAGTCAAATACAGAAGCCGAGGAAAAGGATCGCAGTCAGTAGGGGCGCCTGGGTGGCTCAGTCAGTTAAGCCTCTGCCTTCAGCTCTGGTCACGATCCCAGGGTCCTGGGGGCACTGGGCTCCCTGGTCAGCGGAAAGCCTGCTTCTCCCTATCCTTCTCCCTCTGCTTGTTCTGTCAAATAAATAAATTGGGGGCGGGGGGGGGGAGGATGCTGCTGAGCAGCCTCTGTGATTCCTTCCTTAATCTGAAGGTCAAGGAATAATTCAGTTAAAGGGCAAAAGTCTTTATGCAGGTTTTAAAGCCCAAGACAGCCAGGCTGAGAAGGTGGGGAGGGTAGTTGCATGCCACCAGCTCTCAGAGGAGAGAGAGGCCCAGTCTTCACCTCCTGGGAAGCATCTGATTAAAAAAAGAGAAAGAAAAAAGAATATGTGCCCAAAGCAGGTTATTTGCTGTCTGCGTATGTAGTTGCTGCTGTATGTGTCACGTCAGCTGGAGATGGGGGCCCTTTGTGAGCTAAAACACCTGCCTCACCTGGCTTCCCTTTCCTCTCCATTCCACGCCCCACCCCCAGCAATGCTCCAGAGGGGGCAATGACCATGATGGGGAAGTGCCTGTGTAGGGCAGCCAACTGTCCCAGATGGCCCAGGGCATGCTAAAATCAGGGTAGTCCCAGGCAAACCAGGACGAGCTGGTCACTCTACATCCAGAAGACACACCAGCCCCCTGGTCCAGGGACTGGCCCATGTCTGCTGGTGCCCCTGAGCCTGCTGGAGGCAGTGGGGAAAGTAGACTTGGAATCAGCCATATTTGGATTTGAAGCCAGCTTGTCCTGTTCCAGTCGGCAGGATGCCTATCCCTAGGCCTTTGGGGGCTTATCTGGGAAACCAAAAAAACAGGATTGTATGGAAATTTAGGAAGACCGGGCCCACAACCAATGGCTGGCTTTTTCCTCCCCATTGTGAAATCATCGTCTGGCTCTTACACGTTGTGTGAATAATGCCTGGTGTCTCCATAGGCTTCAGGATTTCTAGCTTGCTTCCAGGTACACCGTCTCACTGGAGGATTCACAAGTGAGACAAGCAATATCATCAGCCCTACTTTAGAGACTGGGGAAGGGGGCCAAATGGAGAAGACAGACTCCAAGGTCATGCCCCTGGCAAACAGAATATCAGCCCACATCACCTGTTTCCATTCTGCTACTGCACATCTCCTACAGTTTCAACAAAATCCCCAGCAGTGGGGAACAGTCGCAGGTAAGTGTGGGAGTTTCCCAATACAAGGAGGTATGAAGGAACCTGTTTTCCAGCAAATTCACTTAGCTATCTGCCGCCATGGGGAGCCTGGGGCCCAACCCCGGGGACCAGGCAGAGTTCCAGACTGCCTAATCAGATAATTCTGCCCTTGTGCACCTGTTTTGTACATTCTTGGAGTGAGCCATTCAAATGACAGCACCTGCAGAGTCAGGGCTAGTGCCCTGTCAGGTAGAAATGTCGATTCTCGATTATTCCCCACTGCTTTGGACAGAAGACTGGGAGAATGACTAACTGGCATTCAACACAGCTTGCTTTTATTGAACGTCTCCTCCAAGGAGGTGTGTGGGATGTGACACTTGGGTCATTGCTGGGTTGGGGGGATGAAGGGACAGTGTGGCTGAGAATCCCAATCCAAGGAACAGGTCTCCAGCGAAAGGCTGCTCTTGGGGGGGATGGTGCCTTCAGGGGCGGGCTTCCTCCTTTGTCTGCCAGGCTCCATTGGTGCAGAATGCCTTCCCTCCTACCGCATGGCCTTTTACCAGACCTGCTTCCTCTCCAGTCCATTTTCCAAGGGCAGCCAGCTTGAGGACCTTCGGACCTCAAAGCCTCCTACCATTCCGACTGCACCTCCCATCCCAAGCCCTCATTCACTGGCTGATTTCCTATTCCTGAGCATCCCAATTCCTTCCCATCTTGGTTGGGAATACAGAGGGAATGCCAAGGCCAGCTCATCCCAGTGCTAGCTTAAATTTCTCTTTCTCAGGAGTCCATCTCTGGCCATCTTACCCAAAGTAGGACAAACCACCACCCCCACCACCCAGCCATAGTTAATCCCATTACCCTATTTTAATTTCTTTTTTTTTTTTAAGATTTTATTTATTTATTTGCCAGAGAGAGAGAGCACGAGCGAGCACAGGCAGGCAGAATGGCAGCAGAGGCAGAGGGAAAAACAGGCTCCCCGCCAAGCAAGGAGCCCGATGTGGGACTCGATCCCAGGACGCTGGGATCATAACCTGAGCCGAAGGCAGCCGCTTAACCAACTGAGCCACCCAGGCGTCCCCCTATTTTAATTTCTTCATGGCTCTTGTCTCTCTCACAAATTCTTCTTCATTGACTTCTTTGCCACTTGCCTCCTCCTATCAACGTATAAATGCCATAAGGGAAAGGACTTTGTCTACTGTGTTCTTGTCTTTATCTCTGGAAGACACTAAAACCATCCAAACTCAAGTATTTGCCAAATCTGAAAGAATGTGTTTGTCTCTACCTAAAACAAAGTGGTTGTGAACACAAGCTTAAAGTCAAGGGGACCTGTGAGATCATCCCACTTGCCACCTGGCCTCTCTGAACTGAACAGACTAACAGAATCAAGAACTCACTGGCAGTTGTCATTACTAATCTAGAGTTGTGTCTCCCTCAGGAGTCCAACACCCCTGATGGCAGGCATTTGGGAATTTACTTGTGCCCACATGCCTTCAAACTTCCCCTGGGCATCCTCTACTTCCCCTTCTTTCGGGACATGTCATACTGTCCTAAGAAGTCTACTTATTTATCTGTCTCCTCCACTACACAGAGCCTCATGGGGACATGAATACCTCTAAAACCTAGCATGCTGCCTGTTGAATTTGTAGAATGAATGTGTGGTATATAAGACAAGTAGGTACCTAGTACATCTTCAAGAAATATGTTTTGAATCAAGCTCTCTCTAAAAATGACATTTTAAATACATGAATTAAAGAATAATACCAAGTGGTATTTGACCAAGGGCTGAATTACATACAATCAAGTGATACAATGTGTAGGATAGAACTTGAATGGCCAACAGAGAGATCAGAGATAGCCAACACAGAGGTTCCCCAGGCCAGCCAAGGAACTAGGGTAGTTGAGGTGGGTAGGATGGGATGGGGGCCAGCTGGAGTACACCTCATTTCCAAGGCAATGGCTGCTTAGTTCTAGCTCCTTGTTGCCATCACAGAATGTGGGCCTGATGGGCTTACATAGTTACCTTTTTCAAATAAAGTTGAAAATCTAACTTTGAGACTTCCCAAGGCTCCAGATGGTTGACAGCTAATTTAACTTTAAATTCATTAAACGATTATTTGAGATGAGCAAAGAATGCTTGAGAGCACTTATATAACCTCTGACCGATCAAGAGCCCCAGGTGACTGGATGGAGGTTGGGCCCTAATCAGGAATTAATGGAAGAAGCTATGCAGGAGGCAGGTTATCAATATGGCCCAGTATACTGCTAAAGCCTTCATCAAGCACTTATTGAGCACTTATTACCTACCAAGCATTGGGATATAAAAATGACTCAGAACCTGATTCCTCTGAGACTTTTTGCTCAATTCAAGAAATGCTGTTGAGCCATGATCACATAACCGGAACGCAGCTCCTCAAGACAAGGGGACAGGCACCTAGACAAGTAGGTGTTGTTTCCTCCTCATTAGATCTTTGTCCCAGAGTGCTGGAAGCAAACTGTTCTACCTCCCTGTCCTTCTGTGGTTTCTCCCATCCCCAGCCACCGTACCCAGTACCAGCTGGGGCAAAGTGGTCTACTGCTACTGACACCCCCCACAAAGGTTTCTCAAGCTAACAGACATGGAATGACTCACCATTCCCTCTGTAAGCCTAACCCCTCTCTGTAAAATGGGTACCTCCATGAGCTCACATGGTGGTGACACACAGCATTCAGGTAACAGCAGCACCTCAACGTGCCTGAGGCTGTTTAGAAAATATTTTAATTTCGTCTGCACAGCAGGCACACAGAAGTCTCTTTTTTGGCCTAACTTATACTGTGATCTTGGACTTGCTGAAGGACTAACTTCTATCACAGCCCTGCCAATATTGATTGTTCGGGCTCAAAAGTACGTAAGTAGATTGATTTTTTTTTTTTTTTCCTCTCAAACTAAAAAGGATCGCAGTAGTGTTAGTATATTTCTGTTTCCACTGGTTGGTATGCACACTGAATAAATAATAGTGTTACCTGGAAAATTTTAGTTAAAAGAAACAGTGACGGAAAACAGGGTAGAAGAGGTCTTAAGTTGCATTCTTAATTCCACTACAAATTAGTCTGGCGTTCCAGTGAATGCCTGAGCTCCACCCCCACTCCAATCTATTGTTTTTTAAAAGACAACACTATGGTAACCTGCCTCTTAGGTAAGGAACAAAATAAAGGGAAAAGCAAAACACACACAGGCAAATACAAAAAATGAAAAAGCAAAATCAGGTTGGTGGGAGCAAGTGTCCCCTTGTGATGAGGTTAATAGGCAACACTCCTCTCCTGTCACTTCTTCTGTAAGTCAGCAAGGAAATACATCCACCAGAGGCCTCAGCAAATTTGTTCCTAATTTAAGGTCAATTAGATAATCCCTACATCCCCTATTCTCAAGAAAAACAATGAGAGCAAATGCTTCCTCTAACTACCAGGCGACCTGGTAACTCTTGAAACAAGAGGTTATGAAATCTACTTTGTGCTAACTTCCAGGGACATGTACTAAAACAGAGCGCAGGGCTTGGAAGCAAGCCAGCAACTAAGACTTGGTTCTGTTTTATACTGTTTCCTTTCTGTGAACTTTTCCCCCCACCGGAAAGTTTCACAGCACTCGTTCCAGAAACACCTCTGAACTGAAACGCTTCTCCGGCTGTCCCAGTAAAAAATTCTTTTCTGCGACCTTTGGTAAGAAATACATTCTAGGAAAGAAAAGAAAAGAGCAAACGTCTGTTTACTACCTAGTGACTATTCGTCTCTCTCCAGGTCTCCGGGGGGCGGGGGGGGGGGGAGGGGAGAGGCGAAGGGGGAACAAAACAAACGCCAAAACTCATTCCCTCTCTCATCTCTACACTGGCAGGGGGCGTATGCCTCCCAAAGTCCTTTTAAAGCCATCAGCTCCGAAAAATACGAACTGAGCAAGCATCGAGGACCTCCCAGAGCAAGCCCCGGTTCTAAGAAGGCAAGTGGGATTCCCTTAAGCGAGCGCAGACCCCGTCGATTAGGGTACCAGGAAGCCCGCCCTTGATTACTCACCAGCAGGATTTAAATCAGCTCCGGCGCGGGGGCGTGGCTTGGGCGGAGCTCCGCGGACCTGGTGGGCGGGGAGGGGGCGGGGATCCCGGAGGCTCTGCGCCGTGTGGGAAAGACCTGGGCTCCGGGAGCAAGCGTCTGTCTCTTTAAATGCCAGGGGCTGCGCTCCCGCCCGGAGAGCCTGGAGCCGGATCTACAATCCCGTCCCTCCCGCTCCGGCGCTTGTTGCTCGCCGGGTCCGAGCGGGAGCTGCCGCCGCCGGGCAGCAAGGCTGCTTCCTTCTCCGCCTTCTCGAGCCCCACCTCCCCCGAGAGCAGGTTGAGGGGGAGCAGCAGCCCCAGCAGGAGGAAGGGGTGCGGTGTAAACAGGCATTGCTCCCCACCTTCAAGTCTTGGAGCGCTACGTACCCGCGGGGGCAAGACATGCTTCTCTCCCCTCTGCCCAGCCTTGCTGCCACCGGCGCCCGGAGAGGAGGGATTGCGGATCCCACACCTGCAAACTCACCGTAGAAGTCTCAAGGTGCGGCTGGGGGGAGGGAGCCAATTCCCCAAGGCCGCCACCTCTCTGCGGGTGAGTTTTCGCAGGTAACCCGAACCAAAGGGCGGGCGAGCGCGCGGGGGAGGGGCGGGCGAGAAGGAAGGAGAAAGCGCCGCAGGTGAGCCAGGTAGGGCGGCTCACCTGCACCGGCCGAGCTGGGAGATCTCCGCCGGTTTCCCCGAGGATGGAGGCTTGGGAGCCGTCTCGGGGGCCGTTCGGACCCTGGGGTGAAAGGAAGGTTAAGAAAAGGGGATTGGAGTAAAGTTTCTTTTCTTTCCCCCTCCTGCCTGGGCTTGGCAGGTAGGGCGCCGGCGGAAGCGGTAGGAGCTGCTGATGCAATGGGCGTTTGCCCGGGCGAGGTGTAGTGTTGGGGGCGGGGTAGAGCTAGGGTTGCCCTGCCTCCTGAGACCGTGACCCTAGAGGTGGAGAAATGAGGAAAGGCTCACCATATCCGAGCTTCCCTGTAAAATGGCTCCAGGTGTTCGGCTCCCAGCCCTTCCTTCTTTTATGAAATCCTTTTCATGGAGGGGCTCCTACATTGCTTCCTTGCTTTCCTCTCCCAACAGGTGGTCTCCGCCCCTGTCCGGGGACCCGTGCCAATGACCCTAGTGGTGGTTTCGCTTTCTCGCCTCTCGGCTGTGTGAACGTGTATCTGCTGCGTGATGGGTAACCAGGTGGAGAAACTGACCCACCTAAGTTATAAGGAAGTTCCCACGGCCGACCCCACCGGCGTGGACCGGGACGATGGGCCCCGCATCGGGGTCTCCTACATCTTCTCCAACGACGACGAGGACGTGGAGCCGCAGCCGCCGCCCCAGGGGCCGGATGGCGGCGGCGGCGGCGGCGACGGCTTGCCCGACGGCGGGGACGGGCCACCACTGCCGCCGCCGCAGCCCTACGACCCGCGACTGCACGAGGTGGAGTGTTCCGTGTTCTACCGCGACGAGTGCATCTACCAGAAGAGCTTCGCGCCGGGCTCCGCGGCGCTGAGCACCTACACGCCCGAGAACCTGCTCAACAAGTGCAGGCCTGGCGACCTGGTGGAGTTCGTGTCGCAGGCACAGTACCCGCACTGGGCTGTCTACGTGGGCAACTTCCAGGTGGTGCACTTGCACCGGCTGGAGGTGAGCAACAGCTTCCTGACGGACGCGAGCCAGGGCCGGCGCGGCCGCGTGGTGAACGACCTGTACCGCTACAAGCCGCTGAGCCCCGGCGCGGTGGTGCGCAACGCTCTGGCACACGTGGGCGCCAAGGAGCGCGAGCTGAGCTGGCGCAACTCGGAGAGCTTCGCCGCCTGGTGCCGCTACGGCAAGCGCGAGTTCAAGATCGGCGGCGAGCTGCGCATCGGCAAGCAGCCCTACCGGCTGCAGATCCAGCTCTCGGCGCAGCGCAGCCACACGCTCGAGTTCCAGAGCCTGGAGGACCTGATCATGGAGAAGCGGCGCAACGACCAGATCGGGCGCGCGGCGGTGCTGCAAGAGCTCGCCACGCACCTGCATCCCGCCGAGCCTGACGAGGGCGACAGCGACGCGGCGCGGACTACGCCGCCTCCGGGGCGCCCCCCGGCGCCGGGACGGGAGGATGAGGCCCGGGAGGCGGCGGTGCACTGAGAGGCGAGCTGAGTGCGGAGTCTTGAGAGGGAGCCTTTGGGACCAGCCGCCGCTCCCCCTTGACTCCTCTCACTCCCTCCTTCAGTACCTTCCAGGCCCCATCTGGGCTCCTGGGCCATTTGGAAAAAAGGAGAGTTGGCAAAATGTGCAGCCAGCTGTGGCTTGAGCGTGTTACCCTGGACAGAGGAATAAGAGGGAGCAGGTAGGAGCACTGGGGCCGGTGCGGGGGTGGGTCACTTCTTGCCTGTCCTCTGGATCTGTCTTCCTTTCTGACGTGGGCCAAATGGTGGACTTGTCTGACACTTCATTTTTGCTGTACCTGGGTCCAAAATCGACCCTTCCTAGGCCCTCGGGGGTGGAGGAAAGTTCAGAGTACCTGTGCCGCCCTTGCCTCCTTCCTGCTTCCTCTCCTCCCCTGGCCTTGGAGGGGGCCCTGTACGGAGGCCTGGGAGGGTTTGTGGCTGCGCCCTGCCAAGCACCGGCAGCCGCAGATCTGCTACCTCCACCCCCCCCCTCCCCCAGGGCTGTGTGTGGGATGTGGGAGGCCCGGGTGATTGCTGGGGTGTAAGATTGGAGAGACCAGGCCTGGGTCTGGGAGCCGCAGACCACAACCCAGCAGCCCCCTGTGAGGTGTAATAAATAGTTGGGTCAACTTGGGCAACAAAACAAAGACTTTGCTACCTCCCCCTCGCCCCCCACCCCCAGGTAATTCATCTTCTAGAGCTGGCTTCTGGCGGGAGTCTCCTGCTCCCTCCTGTTTGAGCCACCACTTCCCAGGTTCCAAGTAAATCATTGTCACGGGCCAGCCAGGGGAAGGATTCAATTATGATTCTGTTTTGCCGCCTTTGTTTCTGGCCTGCTTTGGTGTAGGCGCTTGGATCCCCGTTGTTATGAAAGGAGGGAATGGCCCTTTGTGTCTCTGATCTAATTAAACCTGCTGGGCTGTGTTCATCCGCAGGTCACACGGGGTTGGCTCCTGCCACCCCATAAAGTATTCACTACAGAAGCAGCCAGATGGAATTGCCCTGGCAGAAATTAGTTAATTTCTCACCCATCACCTAACCCCCTTCCTGAACAGTGAAGGTAACCTTTTGAAAACTATAGGGCCTGTGATTTTCTTTCTTTCTTTCTTTTCTTTTTTTTTTTTTTTTTTTTGCCTCCTGGGTTCCGGTCCCATCCCCCTCACTCACTTTTTTTTTCTGCGGGTGATAAAATCTTAGGCTTGAGGTCTATTCAGTGATAAGGTGTTTGTTTTGCTAGCCACACCTCATGCAATTTAAATCAAGACGCTAAGTCTTGTTACACTGCAGCAGTCTCTTTGTTTCTTGGAGAACCCCCCAGCCCCCGCCTTCAGAGTGATTTTGCAATTAAGAGGGGTAACAGCCATCACAAATTAAATGCCACCTGGTAGAGTCAGCACCGCACCGAGTCTGGTGACAGTCCTGAGGCACAGGTTGGTGGTTGTGAGATCTGTCGCAGCAGGCTGGCCTGTACTCTTTGGGTCTGCCACTGATCTTGTTTCCTGTACTGTGGGGCTTCTAGAAATTTTTACAGCCCATCTCTTGTCTTTAGGCGAGCCCTTGGTTGATGTGTGTCCTTGATTTCACAGTGCTGCTTTGCCTCAGATTGACATTGCTAATTCCGTCCCAAAAGTTTCGTGAAGTTTTCCTTTCTTTGGGGAGTCATTTTAGAGGACACTGAGCAAGTCCTTTTTTGAAGGAATTATTAAAGTTGGAATGGAATCCTATTTGAGTTGTCCTATATTGCTGTGGACATCCTTGGGCCTTCTCCGTGGGGATTTCTAACTCCTGCAACAAGACTTGAAGGATTTCCTTGTATACTTTTTTCAAACTTGGAAGTTGATGCCATAATTTTTAAAAGCCTAGACTGTCGTAGCACCTCAATATGAAATAATTTAATTTTAGGGGCATTAGCTATGTTCCCTGTTCTCACAAGGATCACCAAGCAGGTCCTGTCCCTTTGCTAAAGATGAACCACACTCAACCCTAGTCTGGGACTTTGGAGAGAGATGTCTGTCACCTGTGGGAAATATAGATGTAGTTTTCATGTGTAGTATGCTCTCAGCTTCATGTTTATATTCTCTTGTTCATGGAAAAGCCAATCAAGGTAAAAGACATTGGGGAGAGCCTCAGATATCCAACAGATTTGGGTTTTATTTTGTTTTGTTTTGTTTGCTTAACATGGTAGTTGAAAGACCAGTATGCAGACAGCGAGCGGGGATGCCAGTCCAGCAGTTCTGGGCTGGCTAGCCAGCTTAGCTCTCCGCCCCCCCTATCTCTGGTGGCCTCCTTTGCCCTCAGTTAAAAAGTGAATGTCCTTGGTCACACGGAGGTACCCCAGTGACTGTCTTGTTACAAAGGAACTGCTCCTTGTGGGAAGTCTCCACTTGAAGGAAGAACTCTTAATCCACACCAGTAGTAGTATTCTGCCTCTAGAGAAGAGGTTTCTGAAAATGAACTAGAAGAGGAAGTCCACCCACTGCAGAGACTGCTTTCCCAATTCATGCAAGTATTTTTACTGGCTACCGGAGGTGTGAAGTATTTAATACGAAGAATGATTCCATTGGAAGTTGTCTTAGGGCTCTCTGAGGCTCTAACGTGAATCGACAGCCCAACAACGGAGGCTGCAAGCAAGGGGAAGCCGTCAGTGCAGCTCTTTCCTCAAGGTGGCAGTGTTGCGGATAAGTGAGTTGTCAATGTCCAGGCTACGGCTACATCTGGCACTTTAAAAAATATATATATATTTAATAATTTTTGTTTCTCCTTGGGAATAAGACTTTAGAACTATTTTGTACTGTGAATTATGTATGTTCTCTGAAAGAAAAATTGATTCTAACGTTCTTCGGAAGCTGTGGCAGGGATAAGAAAGACCCCGGACTGGAACACCTACTAAACGTAATGAAACAAATTCTATTTTCTTACTTGAGCAAATATTTTATTGAGACTGCTTATGTATGTCAAAGGAGCCCGCAACATCAGCTACACAACTTTTTGTATCGAAAGAACTCGTACTTTTTGTAGCTTTTATTCCACATGTAATTTAAAATGACTTTAGCACTAAAATGCCTATAGAAGAAGACTTGACACCAGACCTTTAAGGAAATTTTTAGTTTTTATGAAAAATGACACTTCAGTGGTTAACCTTCTCGTGTCTTTGGTGCTTCTGGCCCTAAGAGCAGCACTAGACAACACGACAACCACGTGGAAACATATTTTTGAAAGCAAAACTTTAATTTTATACGACATATGCTACGGAGAGTGAAGAAAATTAATGACTAACCGTTTTCTATTTTTTTCTTTCTTAACAAAATGGAATCCACTGTGTCGAAGACTCTTGATATTAATGTGATTGTCTAACCATTTTTTAAAAAATAAATTAGAATAAAATCTATAATCACGGTCTTCAAATGGTTTTGTTTGGGAAGTTACATTTGTGAATTTTTTTTTTTTTTAAATCATGGTAACTATAAACTTGACTGGTTCATTCAGATGTTCACTATGTTTTGTTCTTAGCTGTAATTTTTGTGACCCATGGAGAATTACATTGACTAATATGGTAAATTCTATGTCTATTTTATTTTCTAGTGAATTGTGTAAACTGTATTTTTGTTGAAGAATGTATGTTAAATCAATGTTACGTTCTCATACCACTTCTTGAGAAGGAGGTTCTGATTTGAAATTGTATCATTTCCTTCAAAATGAAGGGCGGTGTTTAGTTAAATAAAAGATTGATGACATCTTTTGAACCAGTTCCTCTTCACTGTCTTATTAAAATAAAATCTGTCAAGTCTTTTAATGCTCTAAGGGTTTCCAATAAACCATCTCTTAGTGTTAACTGAATTGATATTTTTTTCCACTTGTATACCTCTTTCTGCCATATGTGGTTCAACAATTTCTGATAATATTAGTGGGTCGTCTCATCTTTACATTGCTCAGTAAACGTTTTGAAGAATTCATATAGTGACAAAGCCCTCCCTGCATTTGCTCTGTGAGAATTAATCACCCGTTGCTCCTAGGCTCTCAGTGTTCATGAAAAATGTCTCATAAACATAAATTTTCGGTACACATTGATTTTCAGAAGCAATGCAAACATTGCTGATCACCACACTCCCATGTTGGGAATCTACGCTGGGACGTTTTGGTATTAAGATCTTGCATCTTGGGTGATTTCAGTTTCAGACAAAGAGAATGCACTCACTGGGTAATTGAATTACAGAAAGCGGACAACGTGACCACATGGCACTGTTGGCATAGCAAGGGAGGCAGGTGCCAGCAGTGGGTAGAGGAGCAGATGTGGCATCTGGGACTGGTGTGGGAGGCCACCAGCACTCCTCTGGCCAGCTCCTGAAGCCACTGCCCTAGTCGTATGAGGGTCAAAAGCCCAGGCTTTGTCAACAGGCTCTTACAGACTTTGGTAGGAAAAACCGGGAATGCCGAAGGTGTTTTCCCAAACACTCAGCAACAGGAAGGCCATTTATCCCTAGAATGGGAGTCCTTAATTTATCATGGTTGTCCTTGCACAAAAAGTAAAGGGAGGGGAGACTTACACAGAATGTGCATTTATTCTTGGGTGATCTTGGTGTAGGCTCCTGTTTGAGTTTTTTCTAAGTGGACCGAGCTAATGTAAGAAGATGACATGTTCAGAAGCCTTTAAAAGGACTTCCAAAATGAACAGACCCAGAATACATGCAGAAGGGCTTTTATTTCCTTTTACTGAATTAACTGGTGAAACTGCTTATTGAATAAATATAGCCATTTTATCTGCAGAGTAGATGGAAGAATGATTGGTGTGCACTTGGAATCACAAGATACTACTAAGTATTTATGAAGAGCCCAAGGACGCTGAACTCTAGCCCAGGTACTGGAACATACAGAGATTACAAGCAAACACAGCACTGGTTTTAGAATAGAACAGGAGAAGCAAGTGAGTGACCTTGCCCTGCCCTCTCCCAGAACTCCATTGCCAACCAGTTTATGAAGTAGGGTGTGAATTCAGGCCTTTACCTGATGGTGATTGACAGAAGTGGCACAGGTCAGGCTGGATGGAAGTAGAGGGAAAACAGCCCAACTCTGGCAGCCTCGTGCTGTGGTCCTGGAGTCATGATGGCAGAAGGCATTATTTTGTTCAATTGGCCAACACAGGCCACTACTAGAAGATAGACTTTGGTGCTTTGTCAAGGTGGCCATCAGTGACTCAAAAGATGAGCTTTGCTACTTTTGCGGGGGGGACTTATACAACAATGCACTTAGCTTTCAGGGTTTGATGACCTTGATAGTGTGTTCATTGAGTAACCTCATAACTGAGGATTCTCAGTGGTTAGGCTAAACTGGAAGTAGAGAGTCTGACCCAGGCATAAAGACTGAATAGTGGTAAGTCTGGACAGTTAGACCCGCTGGGTTTCTCTTCTCTGGGCGCCACTTACTCTTAAGCTGCTAACCTTGGTAGAAGTTAAACACTTCCTTGCAAGCTTTATTTTATCTTCTGTACAGTGTGATTTATGACATAAGTCAAATTCACTGAACTCTGAATTTCAGTTGTACTTGCAAAATAATATATAATGTATATAATGATATAATCAGACTAAAATAATATCTACTTCAAATGGTTGTTGTGAGCACAAAATGAAACGATGCACTTAGAGCCCGGATCAATAGCTCTTATGACTGACGAGAGAAAATCTAGGATATTATAGGTATTCAAAAGCCTTACTCAAAATGAAGTTTCTCTCTGAGAGAGAGAGGTCTTCCTTTTAGTTCTGGAGTACTTCTTAGCTACCAGAAACTGGTAAGATAGAGATAAGTCTAGTTAATATTTAAATTGTAGAGGGTTTGAAATGTTTCTTGGGCTTTGATCTTTAGTAGATGATCCCTTTAACTTGTTTGTGCATTTTATTCAACAAATATATCCTAAGAACTTGTAAGGTACTAGGTGCCATAGATCCAAGGGGAATTAGAAGTGATAGATAATATTAACACTGATGAGATCACCTCGTCCCCCCTGTTCAATGTTAATCATCACAATGGCCTTTCTGGACAATTGCTGATAGCTTCATTTTAGAGTTGAGGATACAGATTTAGAGAAATGAAGCCATTTGTCTCTGGTCACACAGCTAATTAGGCACAGCCTCGGGCCTGGAATGGGAACGCTGGTCTCCAAAGCCCCAGGCTGGGATTCCTCCATGAGGAGGTCATCTGGCCTCTCTCGCGCTCTGGCTGTCCCTCCTTCTCCAAACCCAGGGAGAATACGGAGAACCTTACTCTGCTCCAACTTCTGGCCGCAGCATTATCTGAGAAGGGGGTGATTTTCCCTCTTGTTGCAGCAACTCCAAAGGCAGTAACGCTTGAGGCAAGAAGGGCAGAAAGAGGAAAAGCAACTCCCTGTTATGAGTGACAGTAATAAGCCCTGGGCTGAATGCTGACCATTCCCTTGTTAACCTCCACCTTTCCACGGCTGAGCATTGCAACAATCCCTACTCCAACTATCCCTCTTCTGTCTGTGCTTTCTTGACTCTCATTCCCCCTCCAGGCCGAGTTCAGGTCACAGGGGCCTACTTAAGGTCTCGCTCCAGCCCCTGACCTGCTGTGTGACATTGGACAAGATTGTAACTTCTTTAAGCCACCATGGCTTGAGCAAGTCCCTTTACCAACTAGGACCCTGAATCTACATGTCTGTGTGTGGACTACCCAACTCTAGTAGGAGTCCGTCACAAGATGCCAAGTGCAACTTTATCTTTTGAGATGGTTCTAGAAGTTGCTAGTTGCTATACTTAATTATAACCAATTAATACTAATGGCTACTTATTCTTTGGCTACAGCCTTAATATGTAGAGAAATTAATATGTAAATGTAAAAAAGTAATAAGATGACTGAATTTCAGGGAGTGCTTTTATTGTGAAGTGTTAGGACTATACACACAAAAGAATGAGAGACTATGGACTCTGGAAATCAAACTGGGGGTTCACAGGGGAGGAGGGTGGCGGGATGGGTGAACCCGGTGATGGGTATCAAGGAAGGAATGGATTGCATGGAGCACTGAGTGTTATATGCAAACAAGGAATCATGGAACACTGCATCAAGAACTAATGATGTACTGTATGATGATTAATGTAACATAGTAAAAATTTTTTTTAAAAAGTAAGGACTATTCACACAAAAGAATATTTTGAACTGGCAAATTTTGTCACCATCTTTAATATTAGAAACCAAATCCGGGCCATGAATGAGGAAAAAGGTGACGATAAGGGTAAATTAATCTGTATCTCCTTTGGAAATGGGATTTCCTCTGGAAAAAGTATTTTGTTGTTGTTCTGTTTTTAATTGTTTAATTTTGTTTTCTGAACACTGATTTTCTTTCTTTTCTTTTTTTTGGGGGGGGGGCACATTAGGGTACATTTCTCCTTGCTACCCACCTGAACTGTTGGCCAATACATTAAAGGCCATGGAGAGAATTCTCTTGTATCTCAATGGATATGCATGATTTATTCTACTTTATTCTAATGGGGTCTATTTCTTTATATATTTCAGTAAGAGCAAGGTTGTTCATAAAGTCATAAAGCATCAAACGGTGGCAGTTCTTGGTGCTGACATTTATTTTAGTACTTTTTTTTACAAAAAAAAGTAATAGACTTTATTTTTTTAGAGCAGTTTTAAGTTGACAGCAAAATTGAGTGGAAAGCACAGAGTTCCCACATTCCCCCTCTCCCAGCCCCTGTCACTGTGGCACGTTGTTACGAGGGCTGAACCAACACTGACACGTCATCATCAACCACAGTGACAATAGGTTTCATACTTTTGTTGGGCCTTCTATCCTTTTGAAAGACACACGCCTTCCTGTCTTTCTCTCCCAAGCGAGGAACTGGACTGCTTTCAGCTGTTCTCAAAACTTGAGAGGCCCGTCTCTGCAGGGCCTTTCTCTTTTCTTTGCCATTCCGAACCACGTGTCTGGCTAGAATTGTGTTCGTTCATTCTTTAAGTATGTATTGACGCCGAACAGGCAACGTGCTACTCGCTGGGCGAGAAAGAGGAATCCTGGTGGTCGTGTGCTCCAGGGGCCCACCCACATTCTGCTGAGCAAGACAGACAGGCACACAGTCGGTGCAAGACTGTGATGAAAATGTGCTGATGGAGAACTGGCAGGCTCCAGGCATCATGGTAACACCGCTGAGGGTTGTATGTGGGAATGGGGAAGGGTCTGGACTAGCCTTCCCAGGCAAAGTTAAGCAGGTAGGAGGAGGTGTTATCAGAGAAAGATGCGAACATAATCCTGCTTCCAACTCATCAACCCTTTATTTTGGGAGCAAAACACACACCTGTCTCTATATGTGGCAGGGGAGGGGGAGGAGGGCCGTGAGAACAACTACTATAAATTGCTTAGTAATTCCGTTTTCTCTTTTTCGTAGTGCTGGTACAGATCTCAGCCAACGAGGGCACATTATCGAAAACTCTGAAAGGATAATTTGACTGCATTAAAAGTGTTCTGTTCTCTTTAGCACCATCATCCAGCTGACTTCAGGCATAGCCAAGCAGCTCCAATACAGTTGGGATGGAGGCTGCTGCCTGTGTGTTTGCGGGAGCCGAGAAGCACCGTGGAAAGCATTGCCTGGCATGGGAGTCGGGCCTGGGTTGTCAGCCCCGCAGCTCCCATTCTGTGCCACTGGGCCAGATGCCCTCGCCTGGCTTGCGAGGCTGTCGTGTATTCATTTGTAAAGTGGGAGTGATGTGTCACCCACCATGCAGGGTTTTGGAGTTGGCGATAACGCATAAATCACTCAGAAGTAGTCCTGGCAGGAAGTTACATGCTCAGGGATCGCTTGCCATGACGAGCCATTTTCCCTTTTCCCTTTTTTACCCTGTGTTCACGACTCACCAAAATCTCACGGGTGAACGGCAGATTGGAGCAGGTTAAGCTAAAGCAACGGAACTAGAGTCAAGATGGCCAGAGATGATGTGACATTTGGTTTTGTAATGGCTAAAATGGTTAGTATTTCTGGCTCCGGGTGTTTGGGGGAAAATCATAAATATATGTGCGTGCGTGCACGCGTGCACACACACACGCACATACACACACATGCCAGGTGCATCATTTCATCTGAATCTTTAGTTTTCTCCCCAACCTGATGACCTGGGAAGTGAAGCCCAGGCATTGATATCAACGTATCATCTTAAAGGTGTAACTATTTTATTCCCTCCTGGTTAGTGTCTGTCTCTGCCCGCCCTTTCAGGCCTATGAATATTTTTTATTAATATAATTTTATTACTTCTTTCTTACAGCTCAAAAATAATATGTGCTGAAAAGAAGTTCAAATACCAACGTATATAAAGTAAAAGAAAGGACATTTTCCATTGCCTTCTTTGACCTGTAACCAAGGGCTATCAATACTACGTGTGCCGTGTGTTCTTTCTAGAATTTTTTCTATGAACATTCAGATGTGGTTAGCTGCATGTATTTTTCCCCATGTTTTTTAATTATGTGACCCATAATACTGTGACACTCCTTTTTTAACTCATTAATAAACCCAAACCTTTTTCATATTATTACAGAAAGTGTCTAGAACATTCTTTTTAAACAGCTGTTTAGTGTTTCATAGAAAAAAGCTTATGTTTCTTATTTATGCGTTTTTTTATTGATGATCATTTCAACTATATCCAATTTTTCTTAACTATAAATGATAGCACAGACATTTTTTGTTATTCTTGTTTTTGGCATGTATGGGAATATTTCTGAAGGACGTAATCACTGAAGTGAAATTTCTGGATTAATGGTTATGCAAAATTTAGATTTTTTAATTTTTAATTTTTTGTGGCATAACGTGACAGAAGAGGGAGAGAGAGAATCTCAAACAGGCTCTATGCCCAGTGCAGAGACCCATGCAGGTCTCAGTCTCAAGACCCTGAGGTCATGACCTGAGCTGAAATCAAGAGTTGGACGCTTAACGGACTGAGCCACCCAGGCACCCCTGCAAAATTTAGATTTTGATAGGAGCAACCCTATGACCCTGTATAAAAGATTGTGCCAATTACTGTAAAGCTGTATGAAAATATTTGCTTACTTATAGGTGAAAAATAGCACAATGTTGTTTGAGTTTCTATGGGAGTTTTATTTTTTATGACCTGAGCTAGTCTCATTGGTATCTCCAAGAATTCAAATCAGTGGCTTACTAGTTTTATTCTATTCCAAGCATTCTAATTCTCTCCAAAGCACTTGGGTCAGCCTGGGGAATTCTTGAGTCCAATCTGTGAACTTGAGCAAACTGTAGAAAGGTAACAGTAGAAAGTATCCCAAATTATCCTTCTTTTAAAAGTGTTAGAGTGTGCGGCATGTGATTTATACCCTTTAGTGGTTTCCAGTGGTGCTTAGCTTGAGATCTAAGTTCTTTGCTGTAGCCTGCTGGCCTGCACAATCTGGCCTCTGCTTATGCTGCCGACTTCATTTCTTATCACTTTCTCTTACAGTCAAAGTCCAGCCTCACAAGCCTATATTTTTTTTCCCTAACTACACCAAGGTTTTTCTTCTTGCTTTAGAGCACCATTTTCAGACACTCTGGCTACTGACCTACAATCAGAAATGAACTGTGTATCACAACTAAATGCCTGCATATGTTTATGTGTATATATGTATGTATGTGGGTGTACATTGATACCTGAAACTAAATTTTACCGAACAATTCCTAAGTGTATTGTGATACCGTGTAGCAAGATGATGTCAAATCATGGCCCCCCACAGTGATCTGAACTCTAATGTTTTCTGACCAGTCAAAATCCTAAGATTGATGATTCCCTGGTAAGGGGAAAAAATATCTAGAGTCTCATAGTTTCACCACTTTACAGTTCACTTTGGACAAACCTTTCATTTTAATGTCTGTGACTTCCTCAGCCTTTCCTTTGGAAATGCCCATGTTCACTACGTGTTTGTAGTTTCCACAGCCCTGGGCTAGGCATGAGGGGGTGATGTGAATTGTATTCAGAGGCACATGCAATGCTTCAATAGTCTTGTTGGAAGAATCAGACTCAAGAATCAGAAAACACCTGAAAGCAGTAAAGATAGAATGAGACATTCAACTGTGAAATGTAGTTAGGGACAAGAGTTCATCAACTCCTTCCAGCGATGACAACAGTAATTTAAGGTGTTGGTAACGTTACTCATTGTCAAACCGTGTTTCACGGGTATTGAATTAAATCTCCGCGCCTTCTTCTTAATATATTGTTACCATTCTCCTTGAATTACCATTCTTCCTTTGAGAAAAGGAAATAAAATGTTTACTGAGGGCATACTATATCCCCAACCGCATGGTTGGAACCTTACAAATGGTATTTCGTTTCATCTCCAGCAGAAGCTGGGAGGTTGCCACTGTGATTCTCACTTTAATATGAAGTCATGATCCATCCAAGATTGCTGAGCAGTGAAATGGGCCAAACAAGATCCAACTCACGGTCATGTGACTCCCGGCCGATGCGCTTCCGAATGCATGGCAGGTGCGTCCAGTGGTCTCATTCGCTCGCATTCACAGGCATTTCCAAGTCACACAATGACAAAAGCTTCTCTTCAGATTTCCACCTACATCTTCTTCAGTGGCCCCTGGCACCCCGAAAACTGAGTCAATGAAGGCAAGCACCCGGACAGTCCAACTGAGAGATGACCAAGAGCTAAAGGAAGATGAAGCCCCAAGTGCAAAGGGCTGTGATTTTTTTTTTTAACTTAAACTTATTATTTGGGCATAATTTCAGTTGCTTGAATAAGCACAGTGCAGAACCTCTATCTGCCCTTGGTGCAGATTTACCTTTTGTCAACGTTTTATTCCATTTGCAAAGTGCAGGTGGGATACCTGTTTTAATGTCCATGGACTGTGTCTAGCAGGTTTATTTCCCACTTGAAGTGTCCTCCAGCCCAGCTCTCTTACTCGTTCTTTCTCCCCATGCTCCCAACTTCAGTTTTGCACCCTTGCCCAAGACTTCCCCCATTCTCCCCTTGTAGGTAGGAGGCTGGCTCTGCTAGGGGTCCGGGTGAATTCAGACCACTGGTCTTCCGCCGACTCACCATTGTAACTTTCAGAGAGGCATTTTCCTCATTGAAAGAATGGGCCTGAGGTAGCACCTTCTGGCATCTCCGTGAAGATTATGTGGAATCATTTGAGAGAAAAAAGTTCAGCCAGAGTATGAAGCACAGAGTAAATTCCCCTAGAAATGCAGACTCGCCTTGCAAAGGACCCCTATGCATCCTGTAGCCATTGGAACAGCTGTGGCAGAAGTTAAAATCTTGAAACACTTCCATAGAAGCTGGTAAGTAGCTGCTTCCCCCAAACCCACCCCTCACCACCGCAGCACCCCCACCTTCCTGGACACCTAGCCACAACCCTGGGGCCCCCATAATACCCCCACAGACTAATAGGTACACACTTGCAGAGCTGAGGCCTCTAGCACTCCGATGGGTTGATGACTGGTGAAAAATGTTAATATCTCTGCAGAATATTAGCTTAAGTGCCTATAAATACTATCACCCCCATTTACAAATGACGAAGGAAGCTGAGGGATGGAGGGAGTAACTTTGTCCAATGTCACACAACCGATTATGACTTAAATCTGAGACTATTTAATTTCCAAAGCCTTGCCCAGTCCCCGAGGAACAGAGTACCCATCCCCCAGCACCTGTGACCTTGGGCAGTGGACTTTGTCTCCTAGAGAGGGAACACAATGAAAATGATCCTTCCGGCTTCCCTGCCAATCTACAGAAGTTTTCCTTGTCTTTTTGTTCACTGCAAATAATCAAGTTAAGTGGTCAGTTTTAAGCCAGGGATCAAACTCAGCTTGTTAATTATTCACAGAGTTGATAATTCTGCTCTGCTCTTGAAACTGCTGAACCGGTTGGGACAAGGCAGAACCACAAAGCTAGTAAAACTGACTTTTTGAAAATAACTCATTGAGTTAGGACATAGGAATATTTTTAGAGAAAGGATATGAGCCAATGAAAGTAAAGACACAAAGAAAGGAACATGGCCTTGGGAGCTAGAGAGACTCTCCAAAGAGCTGTGTGCTATTGGGCCAGTTATATATAAGTAATCTGTGTTTCATCATTGGGGAAATGAGAATAAGTACCTTGAAGACTTACTCTGAGTAGATACAATAGGTGCACAGCACTGAACTCAGTGCCTAGCACCAAGAGTGAGTCAAGGTATTTACTAACTTGGACCATAAGGACCCAAAGAAACCAGAGTTATAGAGAATCAGCATCCCAGAGGCTCAGAGGCCCCCAGCAGGCAAGGAGTTAATACTTCCTTATTGGGTCATAGGGGGCAAGGAGGCTGTATACCCACCAGAATGTCAATCTTTGAGCTGCTATACTTGAATCTCCTGGCTGAGGAACTGCCCTGACTGGCAGGAGAAGAAAGTGCTCAGCCACCATTCAGTCTACTCTTCATTACATGAGAAAGACAGAAGGAGGAGAGTTAATAATTTGGGATTGGTTTGCTTCCAATGGTACCCGAAGGGCAAAGAGTAGAGGGAAGACCTTCTCCCTCATACTCCCCAGAAATAAGTTAATAACAGATTCTTATATCTTTTTGCAGATATTAACCAATTAGCCTTCCTTCCTTCCATATAAATGGAATCATAATGGAGTAATGGCTAATATTTATCATGTGCTTGCTATGTGCCTGGGAAGATTATCAGTATCTTATCTGGACTGTATGCCATGTAACCCTCTGTGAAATAGGTATTGCTTTTATTTTCATAGTTTAGATGGGAAAACTAAGAGGCCCAGAGGGGTTAAATCACTTCCCTAAAGTCATACAACAGATAGGCACAGGAAAAGAACCCAGGAAGTCAGCATAAATCTCTCTCACTCTATTTGATGCCTCTATAGTATCTCTTTATGGAACTGAATCCCAGTTTATTTAGCTTACTGTTGGATATTGATCTTGCCCACATCTGCTCTAACAATCACAGCTACATCACCCACCTTTGTATATTTATCTTTGAAGTTTGAACTTTAATTTGATGTCAGTTTTGTGCCAGGCCCTCTAGGACACTCCTTAATGTATTGTCATTTAGTGCTCAGACATACTCCATGACATCAGGAATCGTTCCTTATGCAAGTAAGGATACTGAGTCTCCGAGCAGTTAAGTGACTTTCCCAAGGTCGCAGAGTTCATGATTGGCAAAAGGGGGAGTTGAACTCAGGCCCTCTGAGTCCAGGGCCTATAACAGTACTGATGTTATGGAACATATACAGTTGTGTGTGAAAATGCCCATGAGGAAGTTACTTGTCTATAAGAACCTTCTCCTTGTAATACCATTATTCTTTTATATTTTTTCTTGTTTTACTATTTCACTGAGACTCCATTTTCATACCCATAAAGCAGAGATAATAAAACCTACTGCTATGGACTGAATTGTGTTCCCCAAAATTCATATGTTGAAGACCTAAACCCCAATGTGATGGTATCTGGAGGGTGGGCCTTTGAGGGGTAATTAGGTTTAAATGAGGTCACAGGGGTAAAGCTCCCATGATAAGATTATCATCCTTATAAGAAGAGACACCAGAGGGGTACATGTGTGACTCAGTCAGTTAAGGGTCTGCCTTCAGCTCACGTCAGGATCCCAGAGTCCAGAGATTGAGCACATGGTTGGAGGGGGGGGCATCCCTGCTCAGTGGAGAGCCTTCTTCTCTTTCTTCCCCTCCTCCCAACCCTCTCCCTCTTGTTTGTGTGCACCTTCTCTCTCTCTCCCTCTAGCTTGCTTCTTCTCAAATAAATAAAATTTTTAAAAAAGAAAGAGACACCAGAGGGCTTGCTTCCTCTCTCTACAATGTGAGCACACAGTAAGAAGGTAGATGTCTGGAATCCAAGAAGAGGGTCTTCACCAGAACCTGATCATACTACATCCTGATCTTAGACTTCTAGCTTCTAGAACTGTGAGAAATAAGTTTCTGTTGCTAAAGCCACCCAGACTGTGGTATTTTGATATGATAGCCCAAGCAGACTAATTACCTAACTTATAAAATTGTTTTAAAATTAACATAAACAAGAAGGATAAACATCTAGACTAATTATAACATGAATTATGGAGTCACCATATGCCGGGTGTTGTTCTAAGAGCTTCACATGTGCATTAGTTTCCTAGAGCTGCCATAACAAAATACCACACACTAGGTGGCTTAAAATAATAGAAATCTATTCTTCCACAGTTTTGAGGGCTAGATGGTCAGAAGTCAAGATCTTCACAGGGACAGACTCTCCTAAAAGTCTCTGAGGGACGTTATTCTGTAGTTTCTGGTAGCTTCAGGCATTCCTTGGCTTGTGGTGGCATAACTCCAATCTCCACTTCTTTTGTGACATTGCAGTTCCCCCCTGTGTCTCTGTTGCCACTTAGTTGTCTTCTTCTAAGGACACCAGTCATGTTAGAGGAAAGGTCTACCTTACTCTAGTTGCTTCTAGTTGCTTCTTTGTATGAACCATACTTTCCTATTTCATTGTATGTGTTGTATTTTTTTGCTGTTGTTACTGAAAACTGGACATTTTAAATAGTATGATGTGTCGACTCTGAAAATAAGATTATCTTCTCCTTTACATCTACAATGACACTATTTCCAAATAAAGTTCCATCCTGAGATAATGAGGGTTAGGACTCCAGCATATCTTTTTTGGAGAGAACAAGTCCTATCACAATACATATTTTCTCATTCAATCTCCACACCAATCCAAAGAAGCAGGTATTAATATCATTCCCATTTTATAGAAGAAGAGATCAAGGCTCTGAGAGTTCACACAACTTGTCCAAGGTCACATAGTGATTAAGCCAGTTTATGTTCTATTGCTTCTTGGCTCATAGAGGTTGAGGGCAGAGTAGAGGCATTGTGAAAAAAAATGTGGATTTCTTTTATTTTGAAATGACTCAGAAATATCAAAAACATTTAGACTAATGCCCCTTATGAACATAAATGCAAAAATCCTTAATAAAATATAAGCAAATCAAATCCACACATAGATAAATAAGATAATTCATCATGACCAAGTGAAATTGAATATATTTATGATAACTGATTTAAGTCTTTGCCTCGTGAGTCCAGTATTTGGGTTTTCTCAAGGACAGTTTCTTTATATTTTTTTTCTTTGTATGAGCCACACTTTCCTATTTCATTGTATGTGTTGTATTATTTTGCTGTTGTTACTGAAAACTGGACATTTTAAATAGTATGATATGTCAACTCTGAAAATAAGATTATCTTCTCCAGGCTTTGTTATTATTGCAGTATTTGCTAGCTTAGTTACTTTCTTGGACTATTTCTATAAAATCTGTATTCTTTGTCATGTGTGGCTACTAAAGTTTCTATTCATTCGGCTTAGCGGCTAGCTAATGGCTGAACAAGAGATTTCCATAAAACTCTTTGAACTAATAATCATCCAGCCTTTTTAAGGGCTGTGTGTGCGTGCACATGTCTGTGTGTGTGTGTGTGTGTGTGTGTGTGTGTGTGTGTGTGTGTAGAGTTATGTTTTCAGTGCTCTGTCAGGCAATTTACAATGCTAACTTATACTTAACTCCTTGCTCATGAAGAGACTTAGCATAACCAGAGGTGAGAGGGTGGGCCATTCTCAGGGCCTTCTTGTGCATACACATAGTCCTGAAAATGCACATGGGCTTCTAGATTCCCAGGAATAAGCTGGAGCTTTTCAAAGATGCCTATGGATATCTCATTACCCAGCTTTTCTTTTTAATATTTTTGGTCTGCTCCTTTTTAGCTCCAGCTGTTAATATACCTCTGGGCAGTTGTGATATTAAACAATTGCCAATGATTGTATTTGACAAATACTCTGTGGGTGGGGCTTCTCACAAAGAGCAAACTCTGATTAGATCAAATAAAGACGTCCTTAAAAGTGAGCTTTTTTTCAGGAACTGCCAGACCGATCCCATGCTGACAATTTCTAGGAATGGGACTTCCTGGAAGCTCCAAACTCATTTTGCTTTCTTCAGTAGCTGTTAAGCTGCTGTTTTTCACAGCTACTGTAGCTGTGAGGCTGTTGGCTCTCCATGCTACTGAAGAGCTGGGGAAAGGGTCATGGGCAGGAGTCCAGTGAAAGTGCCACAAGGCTCACTGTCCTTTCTGAGATCCAGTCATCTTTCTTGAATAAATGCTGCTTGATTGCTGCAAGCCACTGGTGATTTTTCAGAGTTAAGAAACAGTTAATTTTGACAGTTTTCACGAGTGTTTCATTGCTTTTAGAGGAATGGGTTTGAGAGTTCCTTAATCAACCATTTCAGAACAATCAATTGTATATCCGTTTTCTATAGTTACATAACAGATTACTACAGATTTAGAGGCTAAACCCACACCCATTTATTATGTCATAATTTTTTGTAAGTCAGAAATCCTGGCACAGAGTAACTTTTCTGTTGAGGGTCTTACGAGGCTTTGGAGCCACACTCTTCTCTCACCCTCCTTTAGGTTGTTGGGAGAATTTAAATTTTTATTGTAGGATTGACATCCCCACTTTTACGCTGGCAGGCAGTCTATCTCATCATCTCAAGGTCATTCCTAGGTCCTAACTGTGCCCTGGAAACTTACTTTCTTCAAAGCCAGAAGGAAAAGTCTCTCTCCAGTCTGCAAAGGTAGATACTGAAGTTATGTAGTCTAATCATGGGAGGGACTAGCCTATCACATTTACAGGACATACTCACACTCAAGGAGAAGAGATTATATAAGGTATATATACTGGAGGTAGGATTGTTGGGGGCTGTCTTAGAGTTTTGCCTACCATAGGTTTAATTGTAGGTTTTCATATAGCACTTTCATATAAATTAACCTAATATAATTGAGATAAATGAGGAAGGTGTTCCAAAACTCATTTCAGAGATGTGAACTAAAAGTCTGAGAGAGATTATATAGCTTTCTCATAAGGACACAGGAAATGATTAAGATTAAGTCCTCTGATTCTGGTAGAGCGCCTGCCCTCTGTCCTACCACACACCTGTCTGCCAAGTTAAAGGTCAATCCTTTCCAGGCTTTGTTGTTACCTGGCTATGAAGATGTTAATACCTGAGGCCTCTTTAAGGGATTCTGTCTCTGGAACAGTCTCCCCAGGGCTCCTGCGTCTCTTGCATGTGTATCTGGGGAGAATACCCGAGCATGGAAAACAGTATTAACCAGGAGTTTTGATAAAATGGAGTTTTCAGGGGGTGAATTGCAATTTAAATAGCTGAAAAATTCCATTTACTTCCAGCAATGTATTCTGAATGCTCCCTCTGGCCCAGCTCAAAAGGAGCAGACCATCATCTTCCACAGAAAGTAATGGGATTTTTATTTTTGTCTTAGAAGTGCCTTGAAATCAGCAGTCTCAAGGCTGGCAATGGGCCTTCTGCGAAGACATCATCAGAAAGAATAGCAGAAGGTTCTGAAGTCGTCAGCCATGGACCAAACTCATTCTCACTTCAATTGAATGGTTTTGCAAGTGGTAGAGGAAAGTGACCATTGCAGACCAGCTTTCCCACCTCCCTACTTAATCTCCTTTTCCAGCGTGCCCAACCATCTAAAAGGCAGCAGGTTTTCTTTAGTTCCAATTCAAACCTTTTGATTATTCTGTGTCTTTCTATGGTAATGCAAACAGCTATGTATGGCCCTCACCCGTTAATCCTTCAAATGACTGAGGGACAGGAGAGCTGGGATGGCGGTTCCCTTTCCAGATTCCCTTTACTTGGTCCCCACACAAATTCCCCAGCTACTGTGAGAGAATAGTTCTCCCCTTCTCACCACAAAGGCTATCCCCACTGCCTCAAAGTGGCAATGACTCACATAACAGGTGTATTTAGTGCTCCAGAACTCCATACATGATCGCCCCGAAAGTAGATCCTGCCAAGACCACATCCTTGCTTAGCCTCCTCCCCTGCCCATCCCGCTTCCTGCACTCCCTCTCTCTTGAGGGCCCTCTCCAGTGCTTGTATCTGCCTTTACCCAAATCACTGACTCAGGCGCTGCTTTGATGTCAGATAGGCTGATAAGACAGATAGAATGAAGTTCTGCTGTACCCTTCCTCTAAGTTCAAAATAATGTCATATCCAGGAATTAAAGGCCTTGGTATAAAGAAACATTGGATAGTCCACTTGTCCTCATTAATATGGAGGTCATTTACCTCCCAACCTCAGTTTTCTGGAATAAAGCCACAGATATAAAAAGGCATTTGAGTAACCAATCTTGATATGGTAAAATAAAAGGCGATCTGTACCTTTGTTGTTAAAAAGAAAGTGCAGTTTCGGTGCCCGACAGTTACCTAGCCTACACAAGGCTGGGTAAGCCTTGACCTCTCCAGTTCTGTTCCCTGTCGGGAAGGCAGGGCTCAGCCCACATACTTCTCAGTGCTGCTGGAAAGACAAATAGAACAATGCATTAAATGAGTTAGTGTATATCAGGGCTTCCAAAAAACAGAGGTTCTATCATTAAGATCTCTGTGCGACAGGAAATAGGCTGTTTTAGTCTGGGTACAGGCCAATTTCTGTTTCAAAGCTAAGGCTGAGAGCAGATCCTTTTTCTTACAAACAAAAACAAAAACTCACCAGCTCCAAGCAAAACAAAAATGAACTTTGATATTTCTCACCACACTGAGTCCCATTTGGAGAGGAAGGGGACGGATCGCTAAGCTGGGGGAAAACACGAGGTCCAGCTGTGCAGGTGTGGAGAGGTGGGCACGGGTGGTAAGACAGGGCAGGCACCGCCCTGGGCTCCTGCGAGTCTGCTGAGCCCAAGGAGTTGGGTCAGCCTCACGTAAACATGGCGGGGGGATGGCCAGTGCGGGAGGTGGCGTATATCAGCATCGGTCGTATCTGGGGAGCAAGAGCTCTGTGGATATATGTCTTACTCTCTGTGATTTTATGTAAATTTGAAATATTTAAAAATAAAATGGAAAAGTAAAGGTAACAATGGACTAAAGGAAAAGGATGAAACCCCCACTTTGAAATGAACTAAATACGTCATGATTTACACTACCCTTAACTCAAATTGATGCATACCCACCATACGATTGTGTAAGTCAATTTATATACATACATGTATATATCTCTATGTATTTTTCAAATAACACATATAATCACACATGGTTTTAAAGGAATCTTCTTACCGGACATCTGCCCCAGGTCTGTAAATGAGCAAATGCTTGAATCCTGTGCCTCCTTCGCAGATGCCTGCTTCTCCTAGATTCCGGGATAGCCCTGTGGCCCGTGTTCTCTGAGAGGTGCAAGGAAAGCTGTTACCTTGTAGTTTGTCCAGCTGTTTTGGTTGTTGTTGTGATGGCAAGAGCCACGTTCTTTCCAGTTCTCTACATCTCCAAGCTGAAACCAGAAGTCTCTGCATTAAAATTGTGAATCTAAAAATGTGCCCTGGTTTAGAAAGTATTCCTCATTTAGAACCATTAATGTTGTTTCATTTCCTTTTCTCGGTTACTAGTGTAGTTGAACATGTGTTCTGCTCATCAGTCACCCCTAGCCCCTCCCTACCCCAGAGCCAGTGTGTTCCTAGATCTACTCTTGGGAGTCCTGGGGAGGAAGGTGCTGGGGGTGCCGGACAGGAAGGAAGCTGTGGTAGGGTGACCTCAGGAGGTAGGAGAATTGAGATAGATGGTCCCTCATTCCAGTTACCAGCTCTTTCTTTAGGGTTTGCTCCTCTCTGGGGCTTAAATCTCCTCTCAACAGTCCCCTTAATTCCTCCACGACCTGTCCTCCCCAGGGTAACTCATTTTTACTAGTCCTTCCGTCAGGGTCCAGGAGGAAGACATCTTTGGGTTAGTGACATTCAAGGACAGTTTAATCAGAAGACTACAGAGGTCATCTGTGGGTATAAGGAAACCCTGAGGGAAGAAGCAGTACCAGGGCTGATAAGAACAAGGTTCCTTTACCTCCTGCCAGGTCCCAGGGAAAGAGGGACAGAGTGGTATATGGGAACAGAAACAGAGAGGGCCTGGCCAGTATGGAGAAAGCTGCCTGACTTAAGCAAGACCCAAGCAGGAAGGAGACCAACCTGCTCCAGGTGTGACTCTGAGAATAAACAACCCACCTCACGCTCCTCCCTCCCTTTGTAACTTGCCAAAGCCTATGAGGAACCAAATGGCAAGGGAGCCCGATGACGGATTCATCCAGGTCAGCCTCCGGGGCACCGAGAAGGCTGGAGAGTGGATCTGGGCAGGTCAATGGAACACGTCTGGCACAAAAACCATGGGGACCGCATTTCACTCAGTGTTCATACAGCAATCCAAGAATCCTCGAATTGAGCCCCAAAAGCTGTATAATGAGAATTATTTTGCTCCGATAGTTCAGTGACTACTTCGCGTCACCCTGTAAGGAGTTTATTACTTCCGCACAAACCAAGGCAGAGAATGATTAATTATTTCCTCCAAGTCACATAGCTAGATAGACTGGTGAGAATAAGTGCATAAGACCCCTTGCTTATCCCACCTACGCTGTACAGATTCATTCTCCTCTCTCCTGGGACACGCCCTCAGAGCCAGACTCTTCTCCCTCAGCCCTCTGAGGAGCCTTTCTGAACTGGTCCCATGCCTTCCCTTCCTCTCCCGAAATGGACTGTGTCACTGGTCGGCGCATTAAGACATTGACTGAGTCCAGGAACCGACAGGCAGGACCAGGCCAGGGGGAGGGTCTGCAGCAGAGCAGGGCATGTAGCAGACAGACGGAGCCAGGGAACTGGCAGAAAGGGACACACAGAGCGGATGCAGACTTTCACCTGTAGCCTGGAGGTAAGCCCCAGAGGAAAAGAGAAGGAATGCAAATGTTGTAAATGAGGTTGGCGCAGCTCCTTAAGAAATGGGTAAAAGATGACGAAAGAGGACAGTGACATCTCTTTAGTCCAATCAGAGCACCCAGTGTTGGCACAGTTTTAGTGGCTAAGGCAAATTCCCAGATATTTCAGTAGACCATAGTTGACTAGACCGTGGGCCTCCTGAGGTTGGTGCTCCTCATTTTGGTGTCCCTACAACCTACTCCAACCCAGCCTAGAGCCCAGCACGTCGTAGCCAATATCTGCAAATGCATTTGCTAGATGAGTGATTGGAAACAGAGTCAATAATGGAACCCTGAGGTATCTGGGAGCCAATAACATGAGGAACATAATTCAGGTGCTGTTGATTTTTCAGTGAAGTGGGAGTCCTTGCGAAGGCCGTCTAGTCTTTGGGAGTCTCGGGGTGCTGCTATATGAAATGACAACTCAAAATTCCTACATTTGGGACGCCTGGGTGGCTCAGTTGGTTAAGCAGCTGCCTTCGGCTCGGGTCATGATCCCAGAGTCCTGGGATCGAGTCCCACATCGGGCTCCTTGCTCGGCAGGGAGCCTGCTTCTCCCTCTGCCTCTGCCTGCCTCTTTGTCTGCCTGTGCTCGCTCTCTCTCTCTCCCTCTGTCTCTGGCAGATAAATAAATAAAATCTTTAAAAAAAAAAATTCCTACATTTGCAGGGTTGCTGGGAAGTTGTACACACGCACACACTCACGCACTCACACACGCACACACTCACACCTCAACACCACTCTTGCATCTAGCAAGGTCACCGTGATAATGAGGGGCAGCTTCCCCTGGGGTTCCTCTGTTGCTCTGCTACCTTCATTATTTGAACAAATTTGTTTCTAGACAGTTCCATCCATCTAAACAACAAACAGGTCTTAAGCGTCCCGCTTGAGAAAAAAGCAGAAGAGAAAGCTGTGCAGATAGCAAGGTGATCTCTGTTATCAAATCAACACAATAGTACAGGGTCCTCACCCTGCTTATAGCTGTTACAAAGGGAGGTGTAAGAGCCACCCCTCCTCATCCTCCCTGAGGTAAAAGCTCTCACGGCAGGGACTTGCTGAGCCTTCCCATGCCAGGGCGACAAGGGGACCACGACATGGGTGCTCTGGGGGTTCTTCTCTGGGTTAGTTGTGATTGTTTTTTTGTTTGTTTTTTCCAGTCCACCTTTCTCAGTCTATAAAAGTTAGACTCTTTTTGCCTTCATGATTCTCACAAAATTCCAGACCTTTATTCTCGTTCCCATACCTCTGCGCCCTCATTCCACCAAAGGCATTATGTTTAGTGGTAAAATGAGTTCAGATGGCATTTAACATAAAAGATGGCAGACTGACTCCCCCTGGCGCTCTGCCTCCACTCCCTCCCGGACACCCGCCTGTGGGCTGACAAGGAGGGCGCAGGCAGGGGCTCTCCCTAACTTACCATCACCGCCTTTGTAACGTGTGCTCATCAGTCTCCTCTGCAGCCTGGGTGGTAGAGAAGGAGACAGGATGCTGGAATCAGGGGCCATAAAACATAAAGTACCTAGCAGCTTCCCATCAAGAAGTTAGCTAAACATAAAAAAAAAAAAAAAAAGTTTTCATAAAATTCATCAGCTGAGAAAGGTACTTGGTCCATGAGCATTATGATGACCCATATAACATGAATCACAGTCATGAATCCAGGCTGGACTTTGAGCAAATTTACCTGAAATGTGCAGCATTTGTAAGCATTGCTTTCTGCTGCAGGAAAATTGCAGCAGGAGGACTCAGTTGAGGACATCCCATACCACCCTTCAGTAGCATTCACCCAACTGACCTTGTGCCCTCTCCTCCTGCACTCCTTGGAAGAGGAATCACTTTGGATTCATTGATCGTCTGGTTCTTACTGATCCTTGGAGAGCGCCTGACAAGGAGGTTCTCCTTTACTTCCACGAGGATGGGAATCGGAGCCTGGAGTTCACTGATCTGCAAAGGCCTATAAAGAGTGTTCATGAACCTTCTGATAATTCTGCAAATTTTGTCTCAATGTTTTCTGTGGCCTTCTTTTTCTGAGAAGAATTTCCAGATCTTTCAGGAGAGTCCTATGGCTACGCATGTCCTCCAAAACTTAAGGACCTCTAACCTGGAGGGTTAGCTGAAACATCTGTAAATTTTACACAATATATTTTAGGCAAAAATCAGTTGGGGGTGGGGGACTCTCTTTCTCCTTGGCTTATAGGAGTCTCACTCTTTACCCAGAGGTTATTGAAAGACCTGTGTACAGAGACACTGAGCACAGCAAGGAGTAGTGGTAGTCGAAGCTGTGTCATGTCCAAGACTCTGGTACAGCTGGCTTTCTGGGTCTATGTAGTCTCCCCAATACTAACTGTAAAGTGGTTAAAGAAGAATACTTCCCCTCCATCCTTAGCCACACAGATCAGCCAGGAAGGGGACGTGCTGATTACACAGAAGCTTCGATAGCTTTTGGATAGTCACACAAATGTGCTCTCACAAGCACATCCACACTCAACATTCTCTGAGTGTGCAAAACCTGGGAGTGAATCTTCTCCTCCCCCCCTCCTCCTCCCCCTCCTTTTCCCTCCTCCTCCTCCCCCTCCTCCTCCTCCTCCTTCTATTTCTCCTCCTCCTCCTCCTTCTTCTTCTTCTTCTTGTAGGGAAAGAGAGGGAGTGTGGGAGGGCCAGAGGAAAAGAAGAGAGAGAATCTCAAGAAGTCTCCATGCCCGGTGCAGAGCCTAATCTGGGGCTCAATATCATGACCCTGAGATCACAAGCTGAGCCGAAATCACAAGGCAGATGATTAACAGACTGAGCCGCCCAGGATCCCCAGGGAGTGAGTCTCTTTAAAGTCCCAAGGTCAGTGTCCTACATGTGAATTTTGATAAGTTTCTGAATGCCCCAGCCTCGTTTTGTCATCCATTCAATCCAGGTGAGTTTGCTTACCTAACCTGCCTTTAAAAGATTTAATAGTTAAATGCTAGCATTAGTGAATCACTAAAGGGAGGTGGGATGGGGGAAGAAGCCTAAAAGAACATGGAAACCAAGGCATTCTAGTCTTACTGGAAAGAATGTGATTGTTCTGCAAGGGCAACCATGACCAAAAAGCAGGGCAGACTATTTCCAGGGAGAAGAAACTAACAGGTAAGGTAGAATTTGTGGAAAATGGGTTTGGAAAACAGAGTCCGAGTGTACTGTGTGCAGCTCTAAGACCTTGAAGACTATTCTGTAGGTCTGCTATGCAAGAGAACCAATCGGTGGTGTGGATTTGGACCAGATGCCAGTTCAGTGGTTGTGGTGAAAGACCATGTGGACCTTTTTGTATTTTGCTTTTAGCCTTCTGGATACCAACCTGGCTACTCAGTAGCCCTGAAAACAGATCCCTGGACCGAAGATCATGGAGAACAACCACTCTTCTGCATTAACACTGTTGGAATGTGACTACTTCGTGTGTTATTAACTTGTACATGTAACATATACATTGAAATCTTTAAAAATACTACTGCTATTCACAAGGATGTAGTATGCTGGGTTATTTCTGTCATTTTCCCCCAATACTCTGCAAAATAAACCTAATGGCTTTGTTGGAAATCGGTTGGACCTGGTGGATACTATCAGGAAATAGCTTTACTTCTTTCTCTATCACCTTCAAACTAATTTGCTTCTATAGCTTCTTGGTCACTTGCAAGTATTAAAATGTCCAGTCCAATTTAAATCAAAATTTAATCTCATATCCAGTTTAGAGCTTCTTTCCCTCTGCCCAGCTCAGGCATGTCTAGATGCTCAGATACCAGTGAAGGGAAGGGGTTCTTCAACAAGTTTTGCTCCACTTCTTACCTGACTCGCACAATAGCTGATGGATTTTCCAAGGTTAGGGTAGGGAGAAGGATGAGAGAGACCTGGTGGCAGAGCTGGTGGCAGATGCTGTTCATGACATTCTCTTAACTGTCGAAGACCCTACAAATGATAGGATACAGATGTTGGCTCATCAACATGGTATCTGTCATCAGGGACACTGGCTTCGCAAGGCACTAGTCTAACCTCTTGTGACTTATCTCAGTTTCTGCACCTCCTGGTACCCCAGTCTGCTTGAGCACATAAGTGAAGCTGTCTGCCTTTCATGGGATTCACCTGGCCCCAGTAAAATGCACACATACTTGCTTTGTATTTTGAGATGTTTTGATGGGACCTATCCTCCGTCTTTTCCAGGCAAGTGCTGGGTATTAGGCTCTTAGCAACTAATGATGGCAGAACATATTTGAAGATCGCCCAAGAAATCCACTGTGCTCCAAGACTATATAGCTTGGGACTAGTCCCTGCATCTCCGCATCCCACAAGCATTGAGTCTGCTTCCTTGTAACAAATCCTCTCTGCAAGATCAATTATCCTAGATGTCCTCATTTTGCTATGGGTGAGTGGAAGTAAACTCGTGCCCAATATTACTAGGCTCTTTAGAAGAATTCCTTCTCTCTAAAGGAGCTTCTAGTCTTCCTGTTAGCAAGCTATTGGGAACATTGATTTGGTTACAGACCAGACGTTCTCCTGGAGAGGGGTCTAGCTCCTCTCTTTAGAACACATGGCTACTTAGCTTTCCTATCTTTGGGATTTCAGCCAAAACATGGTCCAACTGAACATTGGCTGTTATACTTTGCCCACAAGGAACTGAACTGCAAAGAAACTTGTTGCCAAATTCCAGAGGTTACTCAACTTCTAAGAGCAGAGGTCAGATTTGAATCCTGATCCATCCTTCTCCTATATGTCACAGCATTCTCCTTAACCAAAGCTGCCCAGGACCCAGAGGAAGGGATTGTACTTAGTCTCACTTTACAGATGAGTAAACAAAGACTCCATGAATTTAAGATTTACCCAAGATCACCCCATGGGCTAGTCAAGGCTGCAGCAGGAAATAGGTGGCTCACACTAAGGAATTCGCTTCATCATAGTTTGGTAAAGGATTATTTAAAAGCTGTGGGCAGCATTAGGAAGCCACAGGGGTAGGGCAGGGCTCCAGGACTGGTTAACAGCAGGGTTGTTACCCAGAGGACTAAAGGGAGGAGGGAAGGAGAGAACTGTCTTGAGGGCCCACTTTGAGAGCAGAAGGGACCTCAGGTTGTAGGACACAGCAGGTCATAAGTCACAGCTCAGTAAGGAAGGTGTCCTGCCTCTCTCCTCTGTCTCCAAGCTCCTCTGGGGGCCAAACCCAGTAGGGAACCAGAGGGCACTGGTGCCTCTTGAAGTTATCCCTGTATATGAGTCTCTCAGAGCCAAGATCAAGAGGATTTAAGGTGAAGAATAGATCTGGACTACTCAGCTAGCAATGGCAGAACTGAAGTTTGAAACCATGTCTGCCTGCCCCAAACCTTTGCCACATTTAGTAGCCTCTGACTTTATCTCATGATGTGGCAGTGACAGTTTCACTGCATTGTAAATCCTCTTGGGGCAGGGACTTTATCTTACCGTGTTTATAACTACTGCCATCTCGAGCACACACAGATATTCATTAAGAGTTTGTTGACTGCATCAATGGGTATAGGGGCAGGCCATAGGTAACCTTGAAGCAGAGGAGGACAGTATGAGCAGAGGGAGAGAAGTGGTATTGCAGGAAATCTGTGTATGGGTACTTAACAAGATAATGTCTATAAAACTATGTATACATACAATTTCATATTGCATATTTTGTATACATTGTCTCATTTAAACCTCACATCAACTTGTAAAGTATCACCCCTTGATGAGTCCTACAAGTTGATTTGTGTAATGACAGTAGCTGATAGACTATGACTTCAGGCCACCTGATCCCTAAAGCCAGTACTTTTTCAAGTACCTCTCCACTGAGTATAATATGGTAAGATAATAGCATAACCCCGGCTTGTTTTCAGTCTCTGCCTGTCTCTGCCTGTCTATCTCTCTTTTCCTTCTGCCATTGATACATTGCATAAATCAAGTCATCTGTCCTTTGGTATGTTCCACTGTCTGGATGTGTGTTGTTTCCTTTACAGTTTCATTTAACCTCTTCTTTCTCATCCCCTTTTCCTGTAAGTGAACCCTTGAGGATTTATTTGATTCAGATTCATATTCAGATTTTTTTTTCTTTTTGGTAAGAACACATTGTGCATGGTGCTTCATGAGCTTTCATAACATAGCATGTCAATAGAGACACAAAACGTGACCACCCACCACTCACCTTTCCTGAGGCCTAGATGAATTGGTGGATTCTGGTGATTTACACAATTTTAATTATCATTATTAGTAACAGGTATTATCAAGTAAAGTATTAGTAATGTAGCAGGCACTCTGCTTGGCATTGCATTTATGTCACCCTGTTGAATCCACACAAAGACTACATGAGAAAGGTATTCTCATTTTCATTTTTTAATGGGAAAACTGAGGCTCAGAGGTGAAATGGGTTACCGGAAGTCCTACAACTAGTGAATGACATTATCTGAAGTGTAACTAGTATACAACTAGTGAATGGCAGACACAGGATACAGATTCAGATCTGATGAAACTGAGTCTACATTCTGAACCACAAGGTGACATTATTTATGGTTTTATTTCTTTTCAATGCATTCTCACAGACCAACTCCTAGAGATTTTGATTCTTGTTCCTTTAATATATTGTCTGTGTCAGAGTAATTTAGACTTTTAACTTTAGAACCAGTGTTGGGAAAAGGGCCAAAGAGGGAGGCCACTTCAGTGCCAACTGGACCACAGGAGAAGGAAGGAAAAGATAATAGGTTATAGAGCAAGGTGCTTAGAACAGGTGGAAGTAGGCAACAAGTTCAGTAAAGCAATGTATTGAGATCCTTTTAATTGTACTTTATAAAATCACAATCTAAAGCAGTTTAAGGAAAAAGGATCACTGATTTAATCAGATCACCAAACTATGGAAAGGCCAGAGGTAGACTGACCTTGGGAATCACTGGACCTAAGTACCAGAATTCCATTGGTTGCTGTCTCCATCTCTCAGCTCTGCTTCTTCATGCATGCTGGTTTCCTGCTGTCAGGCTGGCTGTCTCCACATGGCAGGAAGCAAGTCTACAAGCAGCTTATCCTTACAACTAACTGCATGACCAGAGAGGAAAGAGAACTTTCTCTTCCTAATCACAGTAGGAACAATCCCAGGGAAAGATTCTGATTGGCTGGGCATGGACCAATCAGTATGGCCAAGAAAGGGGAGCCCATTGCCTGACGTGGGTCACATGTCCCTTCTATGACCACTAGTAAGGCAGATCCATTACTACAAGAAAGGAATGAATCACGCAGATGATGACACTCCTGGAGGGGATTGTGACCTAGGGAGTCACCTCAGCCTCCATTTTCTTTTTTTATTGAGGTATAATTGACATACAACATTATATTTGTTTCAGGTGTACAACATGATGATTCGATATGTGTATGTATTGTGAAATGGTCACTGCAGTAAGTCTAGTTGTCATCTGTCCCCATACAAAGTTACACATTTTTTTTTTTCCTTGTGGTAGGTTCATCTTCCATATATTCCTATTATGAACAAGTGACAACAGATAATATTCAGAGGCAGGCCTGGCTGGTTAAAAAGAACAAATGTGGGAGGGAGGAAATGGATGTTAATTAAATACCCACATATTCTATGTAATATTCCCAGTGCTACATGGTAGCTCATTTATTCTTCACAATTGTACCATGAACTCAGCATTTTATTCTCATTTTTAAAAAAGATTTATTTATTTATTTGAGAGAGATAGAAAGCATGTTGGTGAGGGGTCGAGAGAGAGAGAGACTCAAGCAGACTCTGCATGGAGTTCAGTCTCAAGAACCTGAGATCATGACAGAGCCAAAACCAAGTCTGACTCTCAACTGACTGTGCTACCCAGTGCCCCATTCTCATTTTTTTTTTTTTAAGAATAAACTGAGTTTCACTGAAGTTAAGTGACTTGCCCAAGATCGAAGTTTGTAAATGAAAAGTCAAGACTTGAATCCAAATTTTTATGGCTCTAGTGTCTATACTCTTTCCTCAGGATCAGACATCCTTCAGTGCTGAAGAGACCGAAAACAGGGGGATAATACCCAGCTACAGAAATTCTGCATGTAAAATAGATGCCACATCACCAAAATGAGGCAGGTCCCAATTTATGTTTTAGGTCCTCTGGACAGAGCAGAATCAAAATCCTGGCTGATGCATTATGGAATAAAAAGTGTTTTCAACATGTAAATCCAAATTGAGGGACATTCTGCGAAATATCTGAACTATATTCCTCAATGCTGTCAAGGTCATCAGAAACAAGGAAAGACTGTGATACTGTCACAGACCAGTGGAGACTAAAGAGACATGGCAACCTAATACAATTCCAGAATGGGTCTTAGAACAGAAAATAAGGGGGGGCATTCATAGAAAAATTGGTGGAATACAAATAAAAGCTGGAGTTTCATTAAAAATGACAGACTAGTATTGGTTTCTTAGCTTTGATGACACACCATGATACTTTCAGATGTTAATGATAGTGGACACTAGGTGAGGGGCATACAGGTACTCTCTGTACAATCTTTACAATTGTTCCAAAAATTTAACATTATTTCAAAATTAAAGGTTTGTTGGAACAAAACTCTGTGTGTGTGTGTGTGTGTGTGTGTGTGTGTGTTATTTTTTCCCTAGGGTAAAACCAGGATTAGTTCCAGAGCCTGAGGCAAACCTGTAGGTGGGGGAGCTCCTCACCCAGGGTGTTATGTGCTAAATGTTTGTGTCCCACCAAATTCATATGTTGAAGACTTACTCAGCAGTGTGATGGTATTTCGAAGTGGTGCCTTTGGGATGTTAATTACGTTTAGAAGAGGTAAGGAGAATGAGGCCCATGTGATGAGATTAGCATCCTTCTAACAAAAGGAAAACAGCCAGAGCTCACTCAACCTCCAGCCCTTGAGGACACAGAAGACAGTCATTTACAAGCTTGGAAGAGAGCTCTCACCAAGAACTGAATCTATCAGCACCTTAATCTTGGACTTCACAGTCTCCAAAACTGTAAGTAATCAATGTTTGTTGTTTAAGCTACCTGGTTTGTGGTATGTTGTTATAGCAGCCCAGGCAGATGAGGACACAGAGGATGACACCCTATGTTAAGGGAGGCAATCCAAAGAAATAATGTCTTAAAATGAAACAATGAGATACCACCACACACCATTCAGAATGGCTAAAATTAACAGGACAGGAAATAACAAATGTTGGCAAGAATACAGAGAAAGGGGAGCCCTCTTACACTGTTGGTGGGAATGGAGGTCGGTACAGCCACTCTGGAAAACAGTATGGAGGTTCCTCAAGAAATTAAAAATAGAACTACCTTATCACCTAGCAATTGCACTGTTAGGTATTTACCCCAAAGAGACTAATGTAGTGAAATGAAGGGGAACCTGCACCCCCAATGTTCATAGCAGCAATGCCCACAATGTCCAAACTGTGGAAAGAGCCAAGATGCCCATGGAAAGATAAATGGATAATGAAGATGTGGTACATGTGGTACACATACACACACACACAATCAATCACACATAATGGAATCTTATACAGCCATCAAAAAGGATGAATACTTACCATTTACATCGATGTGGATGGAACTGGAGGGTATTATGCTGAGCAATATACGTCAATTGCCTTTGCAATTATCATTTGGTTTCAGTCATGTGTGAAATATAAGAAACAGTGCAGAGTATCATAGGGGAAGGGAGGGAAGACTGAATGGGAAGTCATCAGAGAGGGAGACAAACCATGAGAGACTCTTAACTGTGGGAAACAAACTGAGGATTGCTGGAGGAAGGTGGGTGGGGGATGGGGTAACAGTGTGACAGGTTTTAAGGAGGGCACATGATTTGATGAGCACTGGATGTTATATATAACTGATAATTTATTGAACACTGCATCTGCAACTAATGATGTACTGTGACTTGGCTAACTTAACTTACATAAAAAATGAAATTGCAGTAATATGAGGGAATTGGTAATGGTTCATTTTCACTCAAATTTCAAATCCCACCCAGGCAAACTTTTCTTCTCCAGATGCCCTGTGAACATGCTCTCCGTTCAGACGAAGATGTTGCTAAGGCTCACTTCTGTGCCACATTTGAGTCACTAATCCAGGGTTAGACCCTAAACCGTGTTGACATGAACGCAGCCCCTAGAGAAGTACCAGATCTCCCAAGCCCTTGTCATCTCAGCTTCTGTCCGTGGCTTCAGTAATTCTCTGGTTTGCAATCAGCACAGGCCAGCGAGAGACTTGCTGATTTCTAATGGTGCCTCATCTCAAATGTACTGCTTAGATGACTTACTAAAAATGAAGAACGTCCTCTCCATTAGTCTTTGCAGATGATAAAACTGCACAATCCACTGAGAATATTATGACTCTTCACTCTTGCCAATGGCGTCTCATTTTTTTAATGGTTTCCCTAACCAGCTAGAGGAGCTGAGTTAAAAAGAAGAGTACAGTGTGGTTGACTTGGCTCCAACTGCGAGAAGAGTTGAGACTCTAGGGTGTGCCCAGTTGACCTTCCTCTTTTCAGGATAGGACGGAGGATCTTGTGTAAAGTTTATAAGTACACAGATTTCAGAGTTGAAAGTAGGGTGACAGACATTCCTATCTTGTCCATGACTGAGGAGTTTCCAGGCATGTGAAACTTTCAGAGTGATTACTGGGACAGTTCCAGGGAAACTGGGATAGTTAATCATCCAGATGGAAGGGACCATAAAGCAATCTTCTCAAACAGAAGGCCCCCAAATATATTCTATCCTCTGGGGTTTCTGACTAGATAAATATTCAAAGAGGTTTGTAAATGGCACATGTGTTGTCAGGAAGCAATGGGTGTAATTGACAGAGATGGATTTGGGCTGGACAGCCTGGAGAGAGGAAGCCGATCTGGCAGATTCATAGTCAGAGCACCTGGGTGCAAATACTAGCTCTCTTGCATAACAGCTGAGAAAACTTGGATAAATGATTTGTCAGTTCTACTTCAATTTCTTCATCTGCAAAATGGGAATGGTATGTTTGCCTTGAGATTAAAATTCAATAACTCAGGTAAAGTTCTTAAAATTCTGCTTAGCAGGGGTGCCTGGGTGGCTCAGTGGGTTAAAGTCTCAGCCTTTGGCTTGGGTTGTGATCCCAGGGTCCTCGGATTGAGTCCCCGCATCGGGCTCTCTGCTCAGTGGGGAGCCTGCTTCCCTTCCTCTCTCTCTGCCTGCCTCTCTGCCTACTTGTGATCTCTGTCTGTCAAATAAATAAATAAAATCTTTAAAAAAAAATTCTGCTTAGCATAGAGAGTGTGCTAACTAAATACCACATTTCATTGTTGCTGACTATGCTATTCACAGTCTGGATTCTTATTCCTAGCTCTGCCATTAACCAGCCACATGGCTTTGGTACTTGAAGCTTCCTTATCTGTAAAAGGGGGAAATGAGGACACCTTACTGAGGGATCATATAGAGTTAGATAAAACAAGTGCGCAATCCACATGTGATGATGGAGGCTACTTTTTCACTTTCCTGAGTGGCCCAGGCTCTCATTTCCTTATCTCATATTTGCTCCATTAGTGAAGTAGAGAGACAACAGGTTTTCTAGACTGGGTCTTAGTCTTGGCTCTGCTATGACTAGGATCTTCATTTAGTGACTTACCCTTAAAAAAAAAATAAATAAAAGGAAGCTACGCTTTTCTTGAAAGGCTGAAAATTGACTCTGGAGGCAGGTATCCATGAAGAGTGTCAGTCGTGTTTTGATAGATGCAATCATCATTGAAAGAAACATGTAATCTCTGTAATTATTTATTCTGTGCCCCACAGGTTAGCTTTGTCCTGGCCCTTTAGTTTGGGTCCCTTTGCAAATATATCTTCTCATGCACAATCATGACAGAGCAATGTAGCAAACTGAAGATTTTTTTAAGAGACAGTGGAGTCGAGGCTATAACTGTAACTGTAACACAATTCACCACAAACTCCTAATTCTCTTTTGCTGTTCCCTTCTTCCTTCTCTCTTCTCCTCTTCTCTTTCTCTTCCTCTTCCTCTCTCCTCTCCTCTTCTCTCTCTTCTCTTCTCCTCCCTTCTCTTCTTTCTTCTTCCTCACCCCCGGCCCCCATCTACCCTTTTCCTACCTTCTATCTTGCCAGGACTCTTCTCATTCTTGATACTTTGTTTCCCAACCCTTGCAGTAGAGACTGCCATGTGTTCTTCAAAGGTGGTTATCTCTTTGTGCTTGGACCCATAGTTAGAGTATACTTCCCAGAGTCCTTTGCAGTAAATTGTCACCAGGGGACCGAGTTTATCCATTGGGTTATGGGTAGAAGTGGTGAATGCCACTTCCTGATGACCATAAAAACCTCCCACGGACAATCCTCTCTCTCTTCTCCCCGCTGCTGGCTCATTGTGGAAGTCCAGGGACTGTTGTCGAGGGCTCCACCAACCAGTCTGTGTGTGGGCCTGAATTAATTGTAACTCTAATCTCTACCTCTACTCCTAGCCATCATGCTCATGTCTTGGGGGTTTACATGAGTGAGAAACTTTATGTCCATGAAAATTAAACTGTGTAAGTGAGAAATAAGCTTCCATTGTATTGAGTCAATAGTATTTTGAGATGTATCTGTTATAGCTACTGACCTTCTATGAGCTAATATAGCAAAAGAAGACTCCTTTTCTACTGTTTCTGATCTTGTGCTCCTCCAAGTCTCTTTCTCTCATTTTTCTCCCCATTGGTAAATTTTATTGGGAAATGAATATCACAACAATATTAAAGTTACACACACACACACACACACACACACACACACGCACGGCCACAAAAGGCAAAATCCATTCTCTTGGGGGTTGGGGGGACAAAAATGGAAGGGATAATTCTACCGCTTTGCTTTGGTGACACTTAATGAGCTAGCTGTAAACTCCCTGAGAGCAGAGACCACAACACTTTTGTCTCTATTGCATCTTTACTGCCTGGCACAGAGCCAGTGCTCAGTACAACTCTGTTCAATAGCTGTGTACAGTTAGCCTGAGATCCTCTAGGGACCACCTGGAAAAACCCTTTCCTTCCTCCCTTCTTTCTTTTTTAAAAATCATTTCATTTTAGTTTTTCATCATGAAAAATATACTCTTTAATCCCCATTTTGCATTTCCCCCAACTCCCAAACACCTCCTGTGTGGTGACCATCAGTTTGTTCCCTATAGCTAAGAATCTTTTTCCTGGTTTCTCTCTCTCTCTCTTTTTGTTCCTTTGTTCCTTTGTTTTGTTTCTTAAATTTCACACATGAGTGAGATCATATGGTGTTCGTCTTTCTCTGATTGACTTATTTTGCTCAGCATTATACTCTTTAGCTGCATCCATATTGTTCCAAATGGAAAGATTTCATTCTTTTTTTAATTGCTGAATAATATTCCATTGTATATAAATACCACATCTGCTTTATTCATTCATCTATTGATAGACACAGGGGCTGATTCCATACTTTGGCTACTGTAAATAATGCTGCTAAACATAGAGGTGTATGTATTCCTTTGAATTAGTGTTTTTGTATTTTGGGGAGTAAATACTAAGTAGTGTGATTTCTGGACTGAGGGTGGTTCTATTTAAAAATTTTTTTTTGAGGAACCTCTATACTGTTTTCCACAGTGGCCGCACCAATATGCATTCTTACCAATAGCCCAAGAGGACTCCTTTTTCTCCACATCCTCACCAATACTTGTTGTTTCCTGCATTTCTTATTTTAACCATTTTGGCAGATGTGAGGTGGTAACTTATTTTAGTTTTTATTTGTGTTTCCCTGATGAAGAGTGATGTTGAGAAGCTTTTCATGGTGTCTTTTGGTCATTTTCATGTATTCTTTGGATAAACATCTGTTCATGTCTTTTGCATATGATGTAACTAGATTTTTTTTTCCTTTTGAGGTATTGAGTTGTATCAGTTCTTTATATATTTTGGATACTAACCCTTTGTTGGTTTTATTATTTGCAAACATCTTCTCCCATTCAGTAGGGTTATCTTTTAATTTTGTTGACTGTTTCCTTCATTATGGAGAATTTTTTTAATCCACTATAGTTAGTCACAATAGTCTATTTTTGCTTTTATTTTCCTTGTCATAGGAGACGTATCTAGAAAAATGTTGCTGTGGGTGATGTTAAAGAGATCACTTTAAGGATTTTTTTGTTTCAGGTCTCACATTTAGTCCTTTAATCCATTTTGAGTTTATTTTGTGTATGGTGAAAAAAAGTGGTCCAGTTTCATTCTTTTGCCTGTGACTGTTCAGTTTTTCCAAAACCATTTGTTGAAGAGACTATCATTTTACTGTTGTATATTTATCTCTCCTTTGTCAAAGATTAATTGACCATATACTTGTGGATTTACTTCTGGATTTTCTATTCTACTCCATTGATCTATGTATCTATTTTTATGCCACTACCATATTGTTTTAATTATTACCTCATTGTAATATAATTTGACATTTGGAATTGTGATACCTTCAGTTTTGCTTTTCTTTTTCAAGACTGCTTTGGCTCTTTGAGGTCTTCTGTGGTTCCATACAATTTTTAGGATTGTTTGCCTTAGTTTTATAAAAAATGCTATTGGTATTTGATAAGGATTGCATAAAATCTGTAGATTGCTTTGGGTAGTATGGATATTTTAACAATATTGTTCTTCTCCAAGTCCCTTTTTTCTTGACTATGATGAACAACATAGATCTCAGGCTGCTGTTTCCATGCTGACACACTCACAAGAAATGCAGTGCTCAGCAAAGAAACCTTCAATTACAAAGAACCACCCCCTCAAAAGGAAAGGTACTTTAAATAGTATTTATTTTCTGTGACATACTGTCTTTCATTCAACATATAATCACAAAACACTATGTTCTCTGTCCTTCTCTAGAAACTAGAGATAGAGGAAGGAAAGTCAACAGCTGCCTTCATTATCTCTTGCTCTAGTGCTAAAATGGATAACACAGTTTGGTTGGGAAGTCATAGAATTTCATGGAAGTCAGAGCAGGGATATCAGATTCAAAGTCTTCCTAAGGAAGGACCTGACTTAAATCTTAAAGAATGAGTAAGAACCAAGCAAAAGACGGAAGAAGGGTGTGCTCACATGAGAATTGTGAATAAAGCAGTGAGTTGGCATGACTTTCCCAGAAACTTCATTTTAGGTCAGGCTGGAATGAAGGGTATACATGACTGGGATACGGGTGATAAACCTGCAAATTCCAGCTGGGACCAGATCCTAAAGGACATCACCTGGACGGTTAATGTGAATTTGACACCATCTGTTCTTGTCTCCTCGTTAATATACCATGTTATATTTTCCCAGTGACCACAGCAAAAATAATCCTGTTTCCCATACATGGCTGTCCCTGAGGTAGGAGGAGACTTCAGTGCAACGACTGAGCTTTTTCCACAGACCCTCTGAAATGTTACTGTCCTAGGTGTTCCTAGGTCGGCCTCACTCATATGTGTGAATTTGTCACTTTCATGAAGAAAACACTATAAGGCTTAGGAGAACTTGGCAGTACCTGAAAGCTCTCCTTCTTTGTGTGTGGACCATGGGCCTTTTCATCTTCAGCCACAGAACACCATCACCATTGTTGCATTTTGTCCTTACTTATACAGCCCTAAACTGTTCATACTGGCTTAAAAAAGAAAAAAAAAAAAATACACACACACACACACACACACACACACACACACACACACACATTTATTTATCTATTTATTTGGAAGAGAGAGAGCAGAAGGAGGGGTGAGGGTTGGGGAGAATATCAAGCAGACTCTGTGCTGGGCATAGAGCCCAATGCAAGGCTCAATCCCAGGGTTTTGGGATCTGAACAGAAACCAGGAGTCACTTAAATAACTGAGCCACCTAAACCCCCTGTTCATAAGGGCTTTAACTTAAACAAGATCTTCCTTAATCTCCTCTACAATTTTCAAAATGGATCCCATGATCTCTGCAAAAATATTAAATGTATTCACTTGTAGACGAAATTGTACAGTGAACCACCACATGCCAAACACGCAGCGTCAACAACTCTCAGCTCATGGCCCACTTTATCTCAATCTCTGTCTTCTTTCCTCTGCTATTATTTTGAAGGAGATGTCAAACATCCTATCCTTTCATCTGTCAATTAGGCAACATGTATCCCTGAAAAATAAGGGTTAAGAAAATAATAACCACAATACAATGATCACTTCCCCTGAAGAAAAACAGACCCAGAGAAAACCAAGAGTTGTAGCAGGCAGCATAATAGCTTCCCAGAGATGGCCACATCCTGATTCCTGAGCTTGTAGATAGGTGAGATGTCAGAGGAGAATTAAGGTTGCATATGGATTTATGGTTGCTAAGTGGCTGACCTTAAAATAGGACGATTATCCTGGATTATCCAGGTGGACCCAGTAAAACCACTAGAGTCCTTAAAGTTCCTAAAGGGAAGAAGAGAGTAGGGAGAGGCAACCACAGAGATGGCTGCACAGGAAGGACATAACTAGGGCTGCTGGCCTTGGACATGGAGGCTGGGGGCCATGAGCCAAGGAACAGGGGTGACCTATAGAAGCTGGAAAAGGTAAGGAAATAGTTTTTCCCTTAGAGCATCTAGAAAGAATGAAGCCCTGCCAATATCTTTCCTTAGCTCAGTGAGATCCATTTCAAATTCCAGAGCTATAAAATAATATCTTTGTGATGTGTTAAGCTTCTGAGTTTGTAATAATTTGTTACAGCAGCACTAGGAAATGAATACAATAATTACTTAACATCATCAAATATTCACTCAGTTTAGCTGGTTTTTGAACTCATAGCTTAGAATTCTAGTCATTGTACTTCTCTGTTTGGACTAAATGTCTAAAATACTGTTGTTGGGTTGCCTGTGTGGTTCAGTTGGTTAAGCTTCTGCCTTTGGTTCAGGTCATGATCCCAGGGTCCCTGGATCAAGTTCTGCATCGGGCTCCTTGCTCAGCAGGGAGCCTGCTTCTCTCTCTGCCCGCTACTCCCCCTGCTTGTGCACCTGCTCTCATGCTCTCTCTTTGACAAATAAGTAAATAAAATCTTGAAAAGATAAAAAATAAATAAAACATTGCTCTCATAAAAATATTTCAGAAGGCTCTAAGTCTATTTTTGACCAACAAATTCAAATGAAGTATATTGCTTCTAAATGAAAGTTAATTCTTGATGAATAATCTTTTACTTTTATTCATTTCTTTCATTCTTCTTCTTTTTTTTTTTTTTTTTTTTTTTTTATGTGCTTTTTCTGTAGACAGCACAGAGAAGCAGGGTCTGCTGTGAGTTATCCATTTGGTGAACCCCTGAAAGGGTGGATATACTAAGACCTACTCTTTCTCCTTCAAGGCAGTGGTAGCCAGAATAGCACAGAGTTAAAGACCACAACTTCTGGGACCATACGTTCTCGTTAATCTCAGTTCTGTCACCTGCCAGCCACATGATCTAAAGCAAGTTAACTAACTTCTCTGACCCTCAGTTTCTTCATATGTAAAATGGAGTTCATGGTGGCACCTACCTCATGAATGAAATTAAATGAGTTAATTCATATATACAGAACCCACAGAACATGGCCTGAAACCGATTAAGCATTCCACAACTTTCTTTGTTTATTATTATGTACCAAGAATGGATGTTCTTGAGTCAGACAGATCTTGCTCAGCTCTGAATTCTCGCTTTAATTCTACGAAATGGGATTCATAATCAAAACCTGCTATATTTAACAAATTAACTGAAATATTTAGTTAGGTTCATAGAACACAGTAAATAATCGATGTAGGTGGCGATCATTTTTATTTTTATTTATTTATTTGTTTGTTTGTTTATTTATTTAATTTTTCATGTAGTTGCTCACTTTTCTTTAGAAATTGCTGGCTCAGTATAATTTTCTACAACAGTATGAAATATTTATTTGAACTCAGAGGAGAAACACCAAGCGGTGCTCATGATCTCTTCCCCACTCCTCCAGGTTAGGCATCCCCTTTTGCTATTGTGATGGAGGGAGGAAGCAAAAGAACAGGGCCAGGAAGGGGTTCAAAATTATGCTAAAGCATAAAAATTATGCTAAGCATCATCGTGTGGTATAGACCTAGTTAACCTAGTTAACTCCCAAGGAGGTCACCCTTGCATGGCCCCCTCCTCTGCAGTGTGGGCAGAAACTGTGGCTAGCTTTGAACTAACAGAATATGGCAAAGGAGTGAAGTCCCTTGATTAGGTTATGTTATATGGCAGAGTGTCCCTCCTCTCTAAGTCCTGAGAATAGAAGCATGTTCTAGGAAACTTCTAAGTGAGTGGGGCAGTCCTTATTTACTCTTACTATGTCACAATAGTTTTCTGGTAATATCTGACTCCTCAGTGAAGAACTTCCAGTATTTTTGCCATCTGCTGGATTTGACTGATGGGGCTGAGCAAGACGGGGGCCAGAAGAGACCAATTTCTCTACTCAATTTCATTACAAATTTTGGCAAAGGATTTCTCTAGGGTGAGGATATCAGTCACAGCAGAGAGGCTCCCAACCTGTGGGGCTGTAGAGAAAATCCAAGTACTAAGTAAAATGATGCCAACTCATACCCTTACGAATGGAAATGAAGAAGCAGCCCCTTGCATGGAGAATAGGAGGGATTACCAAAGCACCTGCTTTTCAAAGCTTAATTACCACACTAAAAAGATGAAGAACCTGCGTGGGATGCCAGGGAAACTGAAGCATTTCCTATGTGTTGTATGTGCATTTTGTGCACATGCACACACACACACTCATGCATGCACACACACACACACCCCTCCACAATCACAGAAGCTTGAATAAATAATGCAAGATTTTGCAGTCAGAAAATTTTTAAATTTTAGCATACATGTAACTTCAGTGTTTTATCATTTACTGATAAATGATAAAGGCACTAAGGCACTAAGAGCTTTTGTTTGGGTCCCGAAAGATCTATAGAGACCTTGATCATTGAACACAATTATCAACACTTGGGAGATTCTCACCTTCCATAGCCCACAAGACCCTGCCCCACTCTGGCGAAGGTAGGGATTAACTTTCCACTACTGCACTACCCTTTGTTGCTGACCTCTCTTTGGCTCCCCCTATCCCAGAGATACACATACCTGCTGACACTTTGAGTAGGAGGAACATTAAAGACACTCAGGTCATCTCCACCATTGACAGCAGAGTTAACTGAGCCTCAGAGGAGTGAAGCCATGTGTTCAAGGCCACACAACCACTCCGGGGTAGGGACTGGACCAGTGGCCATGGCCTGGATCTCTTTCTAGATTGTTGCATCTGGCACTTCCCTATTGCTATTCTGCATATGTTGGAGGACAGAGATGGTAGATATGCAGGGAATGCAAAGTCATGCTAATGTTTGGATATTAAAATTTAATATTGTAATTTTAACCTAAAATAAAACCAAATTAAAAAGGTACATCTGCTGCAAAAAAATTAAATAACGCATTTCTGGCCCCAATACACACGATTCTGAATAATTTACCTTGTGGATTTATTCCTGGTAGTCGAGCTGGCATAGGCCACATGGACAGAAAGGCAGCGGGGTTTGTGGGGCCTCTTTCCTACTGGGCATTTTCCCCCTCTTCCCTATTCCATTCCTCAGAGCCTTCTGCTTCCCCATCCCATTCCTCAAGGCCATGTAGTGGTCTCAAACTTCCCTGTGTGCTGGGGGTACCCCTTCTCCCATCAGAACTGACATTTCTTGTGTTCACTGGGTAACCCGATATATTGGTGTACTAGGACTGCTGTAACAAAGTATCACAGGCTGGGTGGCTTAACCAACAGAAATCTATTGCCTCATCTTCTGGAGGCTGAAGTCCAAAGTCAAGATCTTGGCAGGGTTGGTTCCTTCTGAGGGCTGTGAGGGAAGGCTCTGTTCCTCTCTCCTTGGCTTGGTCTTCTTCATGTTCACATGACATTCTCCCTGTATTTTCACCTGGTCACATGGTGTTCCCTCTGTACATGTCTGTGTCCAAATTTCCCCTTCTTAGAATAAGGATTGCAGTCATATTGGATTAGAGCCCATGGAATGAGCTTGTTTTTATATTGATTACCTCTGTAAACACTCTATCTCCATATCAGGTTACATTCTGAAGAACCAAGAGAGAGGTTAGGATTTCAACATATGAATTTTGGGCAGTTCAACTCCCAACACCAGCCACACTGGTGGACCACAGGCCATGAGTTGACCGGAAGTCAGGGCTCGTTTCTCCTGGCTCTGGGTTCCTTTCTCTGTCTCACCATGGTCTTCCTGAGAGAACACAGACAGGTCACTGCATGTTTCTGAGCTTCTACTCCTGCATTTCAAAATTAGAGGAAATCAGAGCTACTTCTCAGAGCTGTGAGGACAAACAGGATAGCTTCTATGAAAAGCCCTAGGAGAACACCTGATACATCAAAGCCTTTCTGATGACTGTTTATATTCCTACTTTTGTCCACACCAAGAAAACCAATAGATAAGGACTTATTCTGATCACTACTAAAGGAAACTGAGCAAAACACATTCACAGATCTGCCCTTGGGAGGTTTTGTTCAAAAAGAACGTCATGTATGAAAACAAATAAAACCAATATGAAAAATAAAGCATGGTCTTGGGAAGGAGGATGAAACCACTCAGGACCCTGTTCTTCTACCCAGTATTTACATAATTCCTGAGTGCGAACACTCAGGCACCATTTCTTATCTTGTTTCTCAAATTGTACAGGGCAATGGCTTGGGTAGTTTTACTTTATATTTAAAAATAACAAAAGGAATCTATGTGCTGTTATAAAAATGAAATAAAGAAATTAGAAACATCATTACACTTTTTTCAGTAAAAATCTGCTCATCTGTATTTGGAAAAACAGGATCATATAATAAGTGTCATTTGATAAATCTTCGTCTTCCCCTTATTAACAACACACTCTGAACACCTATTTTTTTAAAAAAGATTTTATTTATTTATTTGACACAGAGAGAGAAAGCATAAGCAGGGGCAATGGGAGAGGGAGAAACAGGCTCCCCCATGAGCAGGGAGCCCGATGTGGGCCTCAAACCCAGGACGCTGAGATCATGACCTGATTTGAAGGCAGACACCCAACTGACTGAGCCACCCAGGTAGCCCAAACACCTTTCTATGTTAATACATGTTCTTCTCTGAATCATTTTCTATGCTTAAATAGCTTTTTGTTATATGAATGAATATAATTAATCAATTATTCATTATTGATAGGCATATATTTTATAGCTGTCTTTTGAATTATTCTGATATTATTTTGAATTAGTACTCTTAGAAATTATATATAATTAATATTAGCCAATATTATTATTAGTAGTAGAACTCAATGCTTTGACGAGATCCGTACTCTTTCAACATCTCCCTGCTCATTCCAGTGATATGATCCTTATATCATATATAGACCCAAACCAGCCTGTGGGAGATGAAAGGACACAGAGCTCTATTCACAATATTTTAGAAAATCCTATGCAAGGATTAGTAAATATACATGGAGAGACTTACTATGTTTGTGCTTCAAATGAATTCGTTACCAAACTGCTGTTGAAAAAATTCTTCTAGCAGGACATTGGAAAATAATAGGGAGAGAGGATATAATAACTAGAATTCAGATAAGGTACCAATGAGTGATAGAGGAATCTGGAGAAAGGTTTTGATTGGAAAGAAAAAATAGATGAGGGAGCTTACAGAACGTGGAGGCTGAAAGGGAAGTAGACCTTCTCCACAATTTAGCACAAAGGGGGCTTCCATCCAGAAAGTGGTGCAAAAAAATCAAAGTTCTTGCCTGAAGCCAGGAGCCCCTTTATGGCTGTTGGAGCCTTTGTCTTTATTGAGCTTTGTGCGAAAGGGCTTCGAGGATGTGGGTTCTGGAGTTTCCACTGATTTTGCGGCACACACTAAAGCAAGTCAGTTACTGTCACTGGGCTGAGCTTTCTACATCTGTAAATAAGGACCCCGAGTTAGAAAATGAATAAACTGCATTTTGGATTCTATTTTTGAAACTCATCGGTCGTTTAAGATTCACAGATAGAAAACTAACAACTTAATGAATAAAAAGAGGGTAGGAGGTTAAAAGTGCAGGAGTCTGGGCTTTACCCAATGTTATTAAGTATCAGATCCCACCTCTGCGATGGCCTGTCACTCTTGCCCTCCCTTCTGGGTTCTGTCAATTTACTATTCAGATCAACTGACTAATTTTGTCTGAAAGGGGAATGGAAAATCTCCGTGTCATCAGATACACTTTCGCTTTGATGAATGAGGCTTAAGTTCCAAAGAGAGTGTTAGGCAGGAAAATCCAGCTCTTTCAAACTAATTACTGCGTATCTGATTTATTTCCCTCCTTAATGCTGTTTATTTTGTTTTTATTCAAAATATAAAATTGCTCCCTGAGTTGGGAGATTAATGGCTTTCCTTCTCCTTTAGCAACAGATCATTTGTGGACCCAGATTATAAATAGGAGGTTAGAATCCATGACTCATTGTTTTTTCCTTTTTCATACAGGATATCCCCCAAGATTAACTGTGGCTTTTTTTTTTTTTTTTGTTCAAGTTACAAACATTAACATCTAATTATTTGTGGGCTGCTACATTGAAGATTTTTGTTTTTAGGAAATTGTAATGCTGGTTTTTGTGCCATGTTCCAGGAAAATTTTATATGTTGATAAACTAGAATTCCAAACAGCATTGAGCAGTGGCTTTGATTGATCACTTTGTTGCTTGATTGATTCATCCATTCATTTAACAAATGTGTATTTATTGTACGCTGGCTCTGTGTAAGGAATGCGACTGTTCAGTGTCTTGGAGGTGGCACGCTCTGATACGGAGGCTGGAAGGAACATAGAGGTAGCAGAAGGCTTCTCTGGTCGTCTAGCGTGGTTCGAGTTCACTCATTTGTTTATCACACGCTTCCTCACTGATCTGTCAGACATCTGCTACAGTCACAGATCCTACTGGGGTTTCACACAAGTCTGGTGCATTTGGCATTCATTCATTCATTTATTCAGCAACAAAAACAAGAACAGAACACAACCCCCTACCAGGTGTCACTCTCCAACTAGATTTCACTGAGGTGTGGGTACAGAGAAGGAAACCGTTAGGAAGGGCTTTGAATGTTTAAGGAACTTTGACTTAATGCAGCATCTGGGGTTTGTTGTTGTTGTTTTCTGCCTTTACCTGTGCTTTCTGGTATCCCCTCACTGTTGAACTTGAGACAATTTACTTGACCCCTATGTGCGTCAGTTTCTCATGTGTTAAGTGGTGTTTCCATCAACATGCAGTCAAGAAAATAGAGCTCACTGCAGATAATGTCTAGCAGTGGGGGAGTCCGTGCAGGTCAGTACTTAGAATCTTTGAGAAGAGATGGAAACTAGATGGGGGGAAAGAATGTGAAGAGGTTAGGAGGTGCTTATCGGACTCTGGGAGGAGCCCAGCCTGCATGTGCTGCCAGTATCTGCTAGAGGCGCCGTTGCCGCCACCGCCACCCGGCTGGCCTTATAGCTGTGCAGACCATAAGCTGCTCACCTACCTAGAGGGGGATCACTGTGGGGAAGCAGGTGCTGCAGCCAGCCTGGAGCAAGCACAACAAGACACAGACCAGCTTCTCCCTTCCTCCAGCTGTAAAGTCTCTCCCCAGTGCCTCCCACTGGCAGAGCCCCACCAGAGGGCTGCCAACCAGGGAGCCTGGGAACGAACTGTCCTTTGCAGGGTTCCACAGCCCCTGCAGTATCCAGGAGAACCCGAGAGGACGGGAATGGAGCGGACACTGAACAAAGAACTGGCATAAATGGGGACAGGGATGGAAACTACTTTGCGCGGTTGCTGGGAGTTCATGTGGTCCAGTGTGCAAAGCCCTTTAGAACAGTTACCACTGTTACCCAGTGACTTCACGGAGTCAAGGCGGGCAAATAAGCAGAATAGTAGCAGAATCAGATCTACATTTGAGAAAGCGCAGGTGGGGGCCAGGGAAAGGGAAGAGCATCCCTGGGACCCATGAAAGGCAGGTACCACTTAGGAGATGGTTGGAATATCTGTACCATGATGGGGATGTATAAGGGGGAATTGATTATAAGGTTATTTAGGGAATAGAATTATCTAGGCAGAGTGATTGGTAGGAGGATATAGAAGGAGGACTGTTCCAAGGATGCTTTTGAACTCTGGGTATGGGTGATTGTATGGAGAGGGGGTGATCATATTATCCATCATTATGTCATCAGGATGGGGTGGGAGGGGCAAGGGTGGAGTGTGTCCCATTGACCATTTACTGCCTGAAGCCAGGATAGTACACAGTCGTCTTTGTCTATGTGCTTGATTATTATTTATTGAGTGACTGAACCAATGAATACAGTGTTTAATTTCTTCCCTTTTTAAAAAAGGAAATTGCAAAATGGAGACTAGAGTTCACTTTCCCAGAGTTCTATTGCTAGTAGCTAGCAAAGTCACACTTCTGAGTTTTCTTACGTCTTTTGCACCTTGCAGTGCCCGCACGGGCAATATAACCCCACACGCATGTGAAATCATTGGTCCCTGTGCCAACTGTGGTGCAGGAATAACTTAGAGACCAGATTCCTGTTCTGAAGAGAGAAATGAGGATAGGGACTCACCTAAGCAGGGTATACCCATACAAATTACCACAATGCCTGTTACCATTTGGACATTTCTCAGAAAAGAAATGGAGATCAGTTCCATTTATGAAACAAGCATGTGAAGTCTACCTGGGCCGGCTCTGCGCTAGGAGCTGAGATGTACCTTCAACTGAGATGCATCCCTTCTCTCAAAGACTTTGCTACAATGGACAGAGTCTGGAAAGTTATGTTTCAGGAGCTTTTCTGGATTTGAAAAGGGAGAACACGGTAAGAAGGCATAGAAGTTTCCCCTGCAGCACCATACCCATCTCACAGTGGATGCTGCTCCTTCTGGGATTTCTTGCAAATAGCACAGACCGGAGTCAGGACACCCGTGAGGCCAGCCTGAGCACTAAGACCTCTCTCCCACACCTCCCAAGGAAAACCTGTAGATGTTCCATATCTGTGTAACCTAGAAGTCTAGGTTCTTGGGCCCCAACCAGACCTCCTGAATCAGAATCTTGTGGGATAGGAGCTTCGAGACAAAAATTCATGCCCTAGAAATTCTTCCTCTTGCTTCAAGCCAAGACCCTCCCCTGTTCATCTGTCACTGATCTGATCCTTCGCTGAAAGGTGAAAGTAATGTCTACTTCCTTCCCTCCCTTCTCCTTCACCGGAGACCCTCTGCATGCATTATGCATGCCTCTACATCTGTGTGTCTTCTCACTAGCCTCTCTTTGCTCTGTGAGGACAAAGTCACTATCCAAATCCAATCCCCCAGCCCCACAGTGCACAGGATTATGTTCACGTTCCCAAATATGCTTTGCTTCCTCTTGACGCTAAGCCCTGGCACAGCCAGTGTCCTCATTTGACCAACCTCTCCATTTCTTTGTTTTGTTGTCTCTTAATCCACCTCCAAACAGCTCACACATGTTCTCCTCTAGGACCCCGCTCTGCTCCCCTCTCAGACTGCCCCAGGTTCTTGGTGCTCCTCTTATCAGAGTCATTCTTTTTCTTATTTTAGTTTTCTCTCTGTTTACTACTTCTGTCTCTCATGCTTGACTGCGCGTGTCTGTTAAGGGAGGAAACTGAGTCATATTCTTGGTACCCCCAGATTCTGGTCTGTAAAGTTAGTCTCCACTGAGTTGAAGGGCAGCAGAGTTGACCAGCTAACTACATACCTGTCCTCTGGTGCACGAGCTCTACCCTGCGTTCTGGGGAAACAGAAGGATAAATTTTCACCTACAGACCATGGTGCCAACTTTACAACACCTGCCACTTCTGGGCCATGTCCTAGGGCAGGGTGAGCCTTGTATCTTTGTTCCCTTGGGTAGTTATTCCTATTTGAAGAAGGTCTTCAGGTGGAAGGTAAGTCCCCAGCAGGACTCGATGCTCTCTGCACATTCTGAATGACGTGAGCCTAGGAAGTGGTGAAGCAGTTTTTCCCTTCCCCCAGTCATTAAGGAGGACAAAGCTTCTCCACCCTCTATCTCAGCAACAGAAACTTGTCTCCAACACACCCAGTCATTTGTTTTCCAGGATTTGGAATAGAATTAATTAGCTTGGAAAAGCATGGGGAGAATGCTAAGTATTATTAATGACACAATTAGTAGTTCCTTCCTGCAGGGGATGGGTGGTTCCAGGCTTCCTTGGACAGATCTTAAAGACGGATCCTGTTCTCCCCATTTCCACTCTAACAAGCTCTGCTCAGTGCCCTGGGACTCTGCTCCCTGCCACTCCCTGGCAGAGATGCGGCCAGGGACTCAGTTGTACCAGGATGAGGTTGGGTTTTAGGCTACTTCTTGCTCTGGTACAGGAAGTAGAAGGACCTAGGCATCCATTCTCGGCAAGGAAGGGAAAAGGGGAAGCAGAAGTAATGTGAATCAGCACATGCTGTGTCCCAGGAACTATGTTTGGTGCTTTATACACATAATAGAATCTTCATCACAGCCCCCAAGGTAGACACAATGCTACCTCCATTGTACAGACACACAAAGGGAGGCTTAGAAAGTATAAATGCATTGTCCAAGGATGCTTTTCAGTAATTATCATAGAGTGGATTTATACCTATTTTGGTTTGGCTTTGAAATGACTAGTGTTCAGCCAACGTGTAGCTTTGTTATAGATTCTCTACAAGGACTTAATAATCCTCAGTACCTGTTACAGTACCTGTGCACGAGGGTTTGTCCCTAACCCCTATCCCAAGCCCCACCTCCTCTGTCATCCTCTCTGGGCTTACTACTTGGCCTTACCATGGATCTAACAGCAATGCCTACCCCGCCAAGTTTCTTTCTCCTATTTGTCCACTGGTATTGCCTCCTTGTCTGAATTCCTATGGTAAATGGAAGATGATGCAAGTTAATGATTTAGAGGCCTGCCTTGGAGTCGGTATGCAGTGAGATCAAGTATCAGCTCTGTTAATTGTTAACTCTGCTCTTTGGGAAATGCACTTAACCATTCTGTGCCTTTGTTTCTTCATCAGTAAATTGGGAATAATGATATTGAATTCCTTTATTGCTGACCCCTAGAACCCCCACCCTCTGCACATCTTCAGCTGGGTCAAGCATGAGCTCCTCCAGGGAGCTTTACATGGCCCATTACATTGAGTTACAGAATCCGGCTCTGTGGTCCAATAACACCCTGTATGCTGGCTCGGACCGTTACATGCACCATGCTGTTTTATACGTGCCTGTTGCACTTGATGAACGTCATTCATTGTGTCAAATAAGACCATCCGTTGTTCACTTTCAGATTCCCCAAGAATCCAGGATGGATCCTAGCATATGGTGAATCTTCAACCAAAGTTTGTTGATAAAATGAAGTAGTGAGTGAAGTGATCATAAAGTTGAACTTCGAGAGATGAGTGGGGGGGTGGTAAGCAGACAGGGAGGCCAGGGTAGATGGAAGGACAGTCTAACAGAAGGAGCCATGTGGGCCAAGGCTTGGAGGCAGGAAGCATTTGAGGATCTGCACGGGAGCTGAGAGTAACTGAGAACAACAGGGATACAGGCTACAAGTGAGGGTACAGAACGGTATGAAGTCCGGGGCCCTCCTGCTTCTGGGATCAACACTTCAGAAGCCTTAAATCTCAGGATCCATTGAGGCTTGAAGTGGGGGGGGGTGGGGTGGAATATTGGTTCAGCTTGAGGATGTTTTGTTGTTTTGGTTTGCTCCAGTTGAATCACCAGATAATGCATTGATTTGGTCACACTTTAATACCATCCAGGAGGCATATTTGTAGAAAAAACAAACCAAAAAAAAACAAAAAACAAAAAACAAAAAAAACCACAACTTTTGATTCAAGTCACAGTTCAAGAAAAAAGCAAAACAAAACAAAACATGTTTCTTTAATTAAAAGAAACACTTGAACCATTTGGTATTTCTGAAATTGTCATTCACCACTGAGGACAGGCTCCGACTGTCTTTTCCTGCCCACATTTCCGGGGCCCCCAGAATGTTCCGGAAGGTGATGAATTATGAAGTATCAGGAAGGGGATGCCGGCTTTTCCCCCCACCTTGCCTTACTGAATCCTTCATAAGGAAGGAAGAAGCATTTATTTGAATGATGGAGTAGGAGTTTCTCTTCCACTAGGTCAGAACTTTTCAAACTCCAGTTGTGGTTGATTAAAGGTTGAAATCAATAAAGGTTGAGATTTGCACCACATAAATATGGAGAATGTTGTAAATATAGTTACTGGAAGATTTAGTTCCGTTTGGGTGTGTGAGCACACATGTGACAGATCATGATATAAAACATATCTTTATGTATTTATTTATCAATTTATTGTATTATAATTCTAGTTAGTAACATACAGAGTAATATTAGTTTCAGGTGGACAATTTAGTGATTCAGTAATTCCACAGATCAGCCAGTGCTCATGATAACAAGTGACCTCCTTAATCCCTAGTACCGATTTCCCCATCTCCCCCACCCACCTCCCCTCTTATAACCATCAGTTTGTTCTCTATAGCGAAGAGTCTGTTTCTTTTAGCTCTCTCTCTTTTTTTTGCTTTTGTTTTTGTTTTCCTTTGCTCCTTTGTTTTGTTTCTAAAATTCCACATGAGTGAAATAATATGGTATTTGTTTTTCTCTGACTTATTCTGCTGAGCATTATACTTGGCTAGTTCTCTCCATGTTGTTGCAAATGACAAGATTTCATTCTTTTTTTTTAATGGCTGGGTAATATTCCATTTTATTTGTATACAGCTTCTTCTTTATCCATTCCTCTGTCAGTGAACACTTGGGCTGCTTCCATAATTTGTCTATTGTAGGTAGTGCTGCTATAAACTTAGGGGTGCATAAGATGTGAGGGTGATCAGGCAGTGACATTGGTCACTCCATTGATCACTAGTATCAATTTGACTGATCTGACTGACTAGGCTGGTGTCCCCTCTTCCTTCATCACTCCTTGTGCTTCCCTCTGGAAGCTACACACTTGCTCAGTCGAGGAAGATGACTTTCCCCATTAGAGGAGGATTGTTCTTCAGGCAAGGGTATAGGAGTAGCTGTGTTCTCCTGCTAGAACTTCCAGACAACTCTCAGGGTGCACTTGTAGGAGCACTTAGGTAGTCCAGCTTTCAAGACTCCACACATATGCAAATAAGGAGCTGCAGGTTGCAGTCTGCCTTTCTTTAAGGAGAGGGGGAGGTGTATATATCTCTTTCAATTAGTGTTTTTATATTCTTTGGTTAAAAAGCCAGTAGTAGAATTACTGCATCATATGGAAATTCTATTTTTAATTTTTTGAGGAACCTCCCTACTGTTCTCCACGGTGGTTGCACCAGTTTGCATTCCCACCAACTAAAACATAGCTCTTATTGTGAGTCTCAGTCAAAACTTTTTAAACTTCTGCATTAGTTGGTGTCCTTTGACCTTGATGGCCCATTACAGGGTCTGTGTGGTCTGTTTGTCTTCACCTTCTCAGGCCACTTGTCCTGCTTAAGAAGCACGATGTTTCCTTTGTTTGCTTCATCTCTAATGTAGTCCGGACACCTGGATCCAGGCCTTTTCTGGAGACAGGTTCAGAGGTCCAGGGTTTCCCTGGTGCTCTGTTAGGTTGGAGCCAGGCTGAGTTTCTCTGTTCTGCAGATTGAAGAGTGAGTGCTTAGTTGGCAGAACAGTTGCAAGGAATTGAGCAGTTAGTATACTCACAAAAGCACCTGGCCAGCCATGACGACCAGTGGGGGCTGAGATACAGCCCTCACTCTGTGTGCCAATTCATGTACCCAAGAAGCCGCTCTCACCAGAAGGGGTGCCTTTTTCTGTTACCGCTAAAGGTTCCCCTGCAGGCCTACTGCTTTGCAGACTCCCAAGATAGGGTGGTGGTCTAGACTTGGAAAATGTTCAATACCTTTTCTTGGCAGCAGATCCAAGTTGTAGTTCTCCAAACCAGTTTCATCCATGATGAAGTTGATGTTTTATTTCCTAAATGACACTGGTATCTATTGTCAATGGTCTCCAAACTCAGAAGATGAAGGCTTGTAATTTTTGCCTCTGAGAAACCACAACATTGATGTGCACAGCTAATGAAAGGTTGGTTCTCCAGTTCCTCGCCTCTTCTGGAAGTCTGTTATTAAATCAATGTGTGTCCGACAGCCCGAATTGTAATCCGTGGCATTGGGGTTTGGCTCAGTCCCACACATTGCTGAGGGGTTTTCCAGTTTGAACTGGCTTTTTCCAACTGTTGCCGGCTGATGCATTAACTCAGAGCTGGAACATCTGCGTTAGTGAGAGACTTTGTTCTATTTCTTTTCCCTTTTTTTCTTTAAAACTATTTCCTTTTTCCATTCCTTTCCTTCTTCCTCAGCTCTCTCAGATCTGTCCCTTTCTTGCGGTAGAGTATCAGCTTTGGTTAATTCCTGCCGTTGTTCCAGGGCTGGCTGGGTGGCTCAAGTGAAGCATCTGCCTTTGGCTCAGGTCATGATCTCAGGGTCCTGGGACTGAGCCAGGAGGGAATCTGCTTGACTCTCTTCCTTGGCCCCTCCCCCGGCTCATGCTTTCTCCCTCTCTCTCGAATAAATAAATAAAATCTTAAAAAAAAAAAAAATCCCTGCTATTGTTCCACACAGGTCACACCCTTCCTTGCAATACGCACATGGAAACAACAAAAATTGTGAAGAACGTTTAAGTGACCCTGGTCTTTTGATTCTAGGCCATACCTTTTTCTATTTGGCATATTTTTCTTAGGACATTTGTTATGATTACAGAAAGGGGACATGCTTACGGATGCATTCAATTTTATTTTCTACTATTACACATTGGTTTACCTTCCTGAGTCTCAGTTCTTTAATCCTTAAGTTGGGGAATAAATTGAAGAGACTCTCTGGAGATTGACTTATTTTTTTCTCTTCCAAATGAAGCAGCCCAAACCACTTAGCTTGTGCTTAGGCCAGGCAAGGTTGCAGTGTCACCTTCATACTGATCTTTAGAGCATGTTAGGCATTTAGGGGGGTGTCAGATGGCCCTACCCAGAGCTAGCGAATCCAAAATTGTATTTCTACTTAATTCTATTCCTTGTGGACTGCTTCCAGCTGATGCTTGTGGTATGCAGAACCCTGGAGAGTGGTGCATCACTTTGATATTCTGTAAGAAAGGACTGATGCCTCCCCCAGTATGTTCTCCAAAGACTCCAAATTAGAAAAAGCTACTCAGAGGGCAAAAGGGAACATGACCCACTCAAAAGTAGGCAAAGGCAGTGGGGCCACAAAGTTCATTTTCTTGTTATCTTTCTAGGGCTACTACTGCAACCAAATTCTATAAACTTGGTGGCTTAAGACAGCAAACATTTATTCTCTCATAGTTCTGGAGCTAGACATTGGAAATCAAGGTACCAGCAGGGCCATGCTTTCTCTCAGTGCTCTAGAGAAAAAATCCTCCCCTGCTTCTTTCTAGCTTCTGGTAGTTGCCGGCAATCCTTGGTGCTCCTTGGTTTGTCGAGACATCAACTCTAACCTCTGCCTCTGCCCGTCACATGACATTCCCTCCGTAACTGAACTTCAATTTCTCTTTTCTTGTAAGGATGCAGCCACTGGATTAGAGCCCACCTTAGTCCAGCATGGCTTCATTTTAACTTGATTACATCTGCAAAGACCCTATTTCTAAGAAAGGTTGCATTCACAGGCACAAGGGATGAGGACTCCAGCATATCTTTTTGGAGGACCCAATTCAACCCACATCAAGAGGGTGGTTGCACTGAGACTAGTGGGCTGGCCCTGACAACTGGGTCAGGAGATGAGAAGGTACCGAGTGTTTGCACATCTGTAGGGGCATGGATGCTGGAACCAGTTCTTCCTGAATCTGACTTACACTTGAGAACAGCTTTTTCTCTGGGACTGAGCTGAACAAACTGGTTAGTGAAGAAATTGGGCCTGAGGTTCAAGCCCACTGGGGTTTGGGGTCCTTGTCACAGAGTATAGTCCTGGGAAGTGGCCCAGCTCACCCTCAAAGAACCATTGTCCTTGGTGTTAAGCACTGTGTCTTCTCTGGGAGCCAGGGACTCTGACCCAGCAGCTCTGCATTTTGGACTTGACTTGGCCCCAAACCAACACTTTCCTCTCTTTCTGCTCTTTGCCATCCTAGATATCATGCTCAGATAGACACTGAATTGCTGACTCTGGGTTCTACTCCAACTTTGTCTGTTAGATACTATGAACACCTAAAATATTAACAGCTCACTTATTAAGAAAACTTACTACACACCAAGCATTGTTCAAAATGCTTTCTGTATATTAACTCACTTAATCCTCCTAAACCCTTCTGAGATTGGGGCTGGGGACATCTCCACCTTCCTTTTAGAGATGAAAGGATGTTGGCCCAGACTTCCACACACCCCTTCTGCTGTGCAGATAATAAAGGGAGGTACAGCCATCTGAGCCTGGGTTTCTACCATCCCTGCTCAGGGTTTGCAAAGTGCCTCCCACAGGCCAGGGGGCCTGAAGTGTGGCAGGAGAAGCACTGTGTTTCCACAAACATTTAGCTTATTATTTAAACTGACTATGCCCAATTAGCAGAGGGCACAGTGGTCTACAACACCCAAGATTTTTCCCTTAGCCAAACTGTGTCCAACTCAGTTCTTTCTGATGAAGTTCTAGAACCTAGGTGAGGTTTGGTGGGCTGAGGTCCGGAGCCGATGACCAAGAAAGAATTCTTGAGACATCTTTGGTGCAAAATGGTTCTTTCACTCCCAGACCTTCCTCCAGGAAGCTCTTGCTAGGTCACATGTACAACTTTAATTTTTTTTTTCTTCTTATAATATCATGATCCCCAAAGAGGAGTTACCAAGGTAACCAGGAAAGATGCATACACAGTCTTTATGAAGACTTCATCTCTCTTTAATCTGATTATGTGTTCTTGGCTTACTCCATTCTTGTGACAAGAACACACAATTTTCTTATGTAGTTTCCAGCTCCTTGTTCTGCATTTTGCTCACAATGACTTACTGACCTTCAAACTTCTTCCAGAAATTACTAACAACTCAAGAGTTTATGAGCCATGAAACTCCCTAATCTTCGGTGAAATAGATAACCCTTTTGAGCCAAACTTGCCCTCTATGTGAAGGCCCTGGGGAGTCCTTCAGAGGAGAGGATCCAGATATTTTGACTCCCTTCTGTGCCACCGTACACTCTGAGAAGTGACCTGAGGACATTCTCTACAACTCAAGTAGCAAAGAGGGACTCTGAGGTCAGAAACCAACAAAACAAAACAAAACAAAACAACAAACCCAAAGCATAATAATCACTTCCTATCTTCCTAATGATTATAAGAGACAATATTTGAGGGCGCCTGGTTGGCTCAGTGGGTTAAAGCCTCTGCCTTCAGTTCAGGTCATGATCCCAGGGTCCTGGGATCAAGCCCCACATCTGGCTCTCTGCTCAGCAGCGAACCTGCCTGCCTTTCTGCCTACTTGCGATCTCTGTCTGTCAAATAAATAAATAAAATCTTAAAAAAAAAAAAAAGAGAGAGACAATATTTTAATATCCCTGTGTTCCTCTGCCCTCTATCATGTCACCCTTTCCTTGATGACCTCAATAAACCAACTCAAGTCCCCATTCTACAGGACTGAGAGAAGTCCAACATGCTCCCAAGACATCTGAAGATTCTCACAGTCCTCCAAAGGACTTCCTAGTAAAGCCATTCTTGTCTTTAATGACTTGATTTTTAAAAACAATGTCAAGTGATTCCTGTAAAGAACAAAAGGCACCCCTTAGAGTGTGTATCTAACATCATTCTCCCTATACTTCCGGGGCCAGCTCCAGCCATGGGACATTTCCAGCCTCGTTCTCCTTAGGTCTCAGCCTAGCAACATCATGTGGGCATCGGTCCCTCCCTTCAGCCCTGTGCTCCTATCTCTTCCACCCTAAGGTCTCCTGGGGTGTGGGTTGGGGGATTGGGGTGGGTTGAAAACTCCCTTTATTTTCCAGGGAGTTTTATCTCTGCTTGGTGTCAACCTCCTCCTTGTAGATCACAGCTGAGTCTTATCTTTCCTAATCAAAAAGGGCATTTGAATGTTTTCCTAAGTTAGTGAGCTATTCATCCCATATCCTTACTTTTAGCAAAGCAGAAACTTTGAAAAAACTTAAAAAACAAAAAACAAAAAACAAAAAAAAACCCTCTCCCATCCCCTATAGAAGGAGAGAAAGGCCAGGAAAGAATTTGTTCTCTGCTGTTGCGAGCAACCCCCAGTGGCTGTGGGCTTTTAGCTTTTTTCTTTCTTGCTGTTTTAGGGGAAGCACACAGCAGATGAGTGCAGTGAATCAATAAATGTTGGTCCTCCCCAAATGCTGGTCCTCCTTTTGCTCTTTCCTCTCCCTGCAAACGAGGGGAAGGCAGAATCAGGTCCCCCGGTACTAAGGCTCTGTCCAGTCATGACATTTACTATACTTAGTGCACCTCTAAGTGTAAAGCCCAGTCCAGTTGTCCTGCCAGGAAATTTCAGGGGAAACTTGGACATTTTTTACAACTGTCTGTGGTATCTGGCATCATACAGACACTCACTGCAAAATTCTCTCCCACAACTTTTAGTGTCAGCATTTCTGTGGACTGATGGTGGGGAAATTTATGCTTCTTCCTGGCTACCCTGCCTTCTCAATCCCTAGCGTGTCTTCTCTCTGTTTTTTGAGACCATCCTTTCATTGCAAGGGCCTGGGTCATCTATCACCATCTTCCAGATTCAGCAGGTTTTCAGGAGACGGGGAGTCCAGTACACAACAGGGGAGAGAGAGGATGTGGAAATCCAACCCTAATTCACCTTAATATGTATGGCTGGTCACAGAGAGGGAAGGCTGGTTGGCTGTGCTCTTCCGAAGAATAAACCTCCAGGCTTTTTTGCTGCAGTAAAGCAACTGACTCTTGGCTGTGATTCACAGAGAAATCAATGTGGGGTTTAACAGCTTCTTAAACCTATTTAAAGAGAACCCTTTAGCTGTGCACCCTCAGTGTCCCTATATTCAGAGGTACACAGTTCCACCAGGTTCTGCTTCTCTGAGGACACAGGTGGCATAAACCAGCCATACAACCAGCTTTCCCACTGCAGGCTTCGGATCTGCCCTTTTTGTTCACTGTCATATCAATCCCCTGTGTGCATCATGACTTCTCAGATTTCGCGGCTATTATGTCCTGGTTTTGTTTTTGTTTTTTTGTCTTTGAGGGTGTGTCCTTAGAATTATCCCTTTACTCTCTTTGGACCGTGTTTGGGTCCAGAGGAAGAGATGAGTGAGTGCATGCCCCCGTCTTTAACTTGATTTTGTTTTTAAAGAAAAACAGTATATAATTGCTCTCCCCACCTAACTGCAGAAATTCCTTAGCACACATTAGAGAAGCAGCGTGGAATTGTAAAAGTAGCAAGGGTTGATCATGGGAGTAACACTTTCACCTGCTAAACACTATCTTTACCCATCTGAGCCACACTTAACAGACAAATGGGGCCCAGAGTACCTTCTTCAAAGTCCTATGAAATCAAGCATGTCCATTACCTGGCTGGCAGGGAGTATATACTGAGTTTAGTTCTTTGTTCCTGTTGAACCCACACATGGATGTGGCTTATAATTAAACATGGAGAAGTCGGATAAAACACTTGAAGGAAGGTGGTGGGCAGCACGCATTGCCTCTCCCTTTGTGGCTGCAGCCTCTTCTTTCTGTGGACATCAGCCAAGAGGAGATCAGTCTGCCAGAAAGATCCTGGAGCCTGCAGGTCCCCACCTTTGTTACCAGTGGAGCCCTGGTTTCTTGGCATTTCCTGTTTCCTTTTGTCTCACAGCTCATTTGTTTTCATTCCTGTTCTTGGCCCGGATTTCAGGCTAATAAGAGACATAGCGTATACATAAATCCACTGTTGTCATAAAGCCTTCTAGCTTTGCTTCTGTGATTTAACGGCGACTGTGGGGAGGGAAGAATAAATCACAGTTGGGTGGCTAAGTGGTATGCATTACTCGTTTATGACTTCACGTTTAAGTTTGAGAGTGTGACATTCCTTGCGCTCTGCTTAACGAACTTTCCTGGGAAGACTTGCATATTAGGCCTGGCTGACTTTCTTGTCTCATTTTCATGCTCTGTTGCTCTGCAACACTCCATTTCACCCCAGATTCCTCTGCATTAGAAATACACACACACACACACGTTCATGCACACTTACATGCACATATGCATACACATCCACCCACCCCTCCACCCTCCCAAACTTATACCAACACATGACACACACACATAGACACACATACTCACAAACATACAAACACACACTCACACACATACACACACATACGTACATACATACACACACTCACACGCATACACACATGTATAACCTCCACCAGCATCTCTCTAAGTTTGGTCCCTAGACGGCTAGCATCAGAAATACCAGGTTTGCATATTAAAAATGGAGACTTCTGGAACTTACTCTGTAAGAAGTAGTGGCACGTTTCATGCTACAGACCTCTTGGGCCTTGGATTCCCTTCTCACAGCAATGCAGGCAATTAAATACATAGAATCACAAGGGAAAATAATTATGTAGTTTAGTATCTCTAGAACTGTATATCAATTTTCTGATGTAGTAAGATACATTTATTTATTAACACATTCAATAAGATTTAGCATCCGGTTCAGTAACTTCCGTTGTTTCCGCATCAACATGATTTTGAGGTATCTACCGACTTTAAATAATTTGTGGTTTCTGTTGGTGGCATCACAGATACTCTACTTCCTTAGTTTGTTGCCGACTTTCAAAATGCTCAACTTCAATTAAAGGTTGGTGGAAATAAAGATGTAAAGTGTTTCCTGCCCAAGATCAGGGACTTCCTGTATTTGAATTATGTATACTAAGTTAAAAAAACAAACAACGCCCCCCCCAAAAACCCTCCTCTAAACCCATTAGAGTCTCAGAGAGAAGGTCTAGAAATCTGCATTTCCTCAAGTTTCCAGAACAGGAGACCCCAAGCATTGTGTTCTAAACGGCTCTTTCTGTTTGCAAGGCTCCCCCAGCATTGTCTTGGTTTTCCTGATCATTTTCTTTATCTTACCCCTAGCCTCAGGCTGATCTAGTTTCTCTTTTATGTGGGCTCCTTAGAACTTCTGGAATGCACTCTTTGTTCTGCTCCCAGCTCCACCCCATCATGGAAGAGCAGGGTGGAACATGTGTTACAAAATGTTAATTAATATGGGGGGGCATAAAGAGCACAGGAAGTCCTAGATAATATCTTTCACTTTCCTATTGACTGAGAATCTGTAAAATGAAGGGCATTTTGGAGTGGCTTTTGTAGATCGGTTTGCCTTGGCCCTGCGCTCTGTTTCGGGAGTTTGGGGTTTTTGTTCTAGGATTTCCAAGCCAGTTCAGGCCAGTTTCATCATCCGCAGAGTCTGATCCTTAGGGCCTTTCCTGCTTATCTTCTTTCCTCCTAAATCAACACCCTGAGCCCTTTAACCCTGTCACCCATCCAGTCCTATCTTCAAAGTCCACTCTTCAAGGTTGGTAACCTCCTGTGTTCATTTCTGCAGCTGTAAGAAGCTTAGCAGGAGTTTCAGTTTTGGGGATAGAAGCAGGGAAGAGAAGCACTGGGCTTCACAGTGCGCTGTCTGCCGGAGGATGATATTGAGAAAAAAAGCCACAAAGATCTAAGAAGAAGACTGGGTCCTGTAGACACATCTTCTGTACCTTATTATAGTCTATATCTTATTAGGCAAAGAGAGTCTATCTCCTCCTTAGTTTGTTACTTTATCCAAGTCAGTAGCTCTAAAAAAGATAGAGGCAAAACCCCCATTCTACCACGTAGCACTGGTTCTGCAGGTGCTTATCTGAGGTCTGTTGTTAAACTGAATTCTCCCACAGCAGGGCCCACTATATAAAAACTAGTGCTATTGAGCAAGGTAACCTGTTTAAGTCAAAATTCTCTAAATTATACTACTACTTACATTACAGGGTTGTGTTATATAATAAAGCATCTCAATCAGTAGTATCACATATATACTAAGCGTTTAATGAAGGAGCTTTATTACTATTTGTCTTTTATTTTCAATACCCAGCAGAGTGCTGGCATGTTAATAATAAGTGCTCAGTAAACCTGTAAGCTCTCAAAATGCAAGAAAGAGATTAAAGAGCTGAGAATCAGGAAACCTAGGTCCACATCCTACCTCCGCCACTAATTTGCTCTTGACCTTGGGCAAGTCTCTCCTTTCTGATCAATGACCTAATCCATCAACTGGAAGGATTGGATCTTCTAATTTCAAAAGTAGGGGTTCCAATTTTTCAGAATCAACTGGAGATCTTGCTGCTGCTGCTGCTACTACTACTACTACTACTGCTACTACTGCTACTACTACTACTACTACTACTATTACTACTACTACTACTATAAAGCAACAGTATTGTAGACCTCCATCTTGGAATTTCATTAGGAAATCGATATTTTAAGTTCTGAGTGTGATTTTGATCATTGATCAGGCTGAGAGCTACTAGCCATAAAAAAGACCCTTGGGCTACAAGGGTCTTTTTTATCTTGGTCTCTCAAAGGTTATATTTTAGGATGCTATAAGGAATTAAGCAAATAGCCTTAACAGGAAAATAGAACACGGAATCTTTCCAAAACAGATTTTTTTTTTTTTTTAAATTATGAGAACATTTTTATTCCTATGGGCCCTACCCTCTCATTTATTCAATACATAACTCAGCCATTATGAGCCAGGAGCTCTGGAAGGACTTGGAATCCCAGAGGGAATAGCGCACAGTCCTTTCTTTGGAGGAGCTCAGAAGCTAGGAGAGAAGGAGAGACCAGAACACCAGTGACATCAATACAACCATGTTCCTGTCAGGGTACTGAGGGAGATGAGATGCAGGAGCCCCAGGAGGAGCTCAGGACTCAGTCTGAGGTGTTTAGAGGTGACCTTCTGAAGGAAGTCCTAGTGAGCCAGCTTCTCTCTCCCTTTTCCAGACACAGAGGGAAGCCTTCCTGGATGCATCAAGGCTTCTTCACAGCAAACACACCAAGTTGAAGCACAACCTGCAGATTGCTGAAATATCCAAAACTTTGCTCCACAAAATGGCAAAACATAATTAAAACGTCCATGCTATTAAATTAGAGGGGAAGAAAGATGGTTGCTTTGTTCTTCTCCCTGCCCCCCCCCCTCCCTTCCTTCCCCTCTTTCCTTCTACCTTTTTTTTTTTTAATTTTCTAAATAGCAGCTGAATTGAATTCTTAAGCATCCAACAAGCGCTCGTTACATACTCAAGCCAAACTGCGTTTTGGCTTCCAGGGAAGAGGGAGTTTGCTCTGGGGTTGCTAGTTCTATAACTGGGCAGCTTGAGATGGAGTTGGGGGAGGGGGGTCTTTTTCCTAACTGCGTCATTAAAATTTCCCTAGCATGGACAGAAAAGTTATTAATTTGCCAATGAAAAATACATGAATGTCATTAAAAATTGTACACCCTCTCATAACTCTCCTTCATGGTGCCGCAATCAGCTCCAGACTCCAGTTCTGAGATGGCATTTTCAAAGAACCCCATGCTGAAGTCTCAAATTATCTAATTACCATGTTTATTGCCCGATTCTGTTTTCTAATCCCTGATGACTTTGTCAGATATATTTATGTGCCGATCCTTTCCTTCTTTGGCCATGGGTACAGAACTGGGCTTGCTGTAGCCTGAATGGGAAAGGCTTTTAGTTATGGACAATAGAGGAAAGCCTGGGCAGGAATGGCTCTTGAAAGGAACACCCCTCCAGAGCCAGACGGAGGGAAACCGTGGCTGGCTTCCAAGTGATCATTACCGGCATCAGACTCACCATATTGTAATTGTAATGGATATAAATTAAGCTACACAAATAATCTGGCTTCTCTCCCATTTAGAAGACCCAAGCCAGGAGGCCCCTTGCATTCTGCTTGGATCCAGAGAGGAGTGGTTTCTCTTAATTCTTCCCTAATTGGAACTTAGCCACAAAAAAGTTTGTCATCCCCAAGAAGGAGAAAACAAATTAAATGGTAATTATAGTTAGGTGTCCCATGGCTCTATCCAAGGAAGAGAATAGTTATGACTCTGTCGCTTGGTTTATGGATGCCAAACTTCTGTTTGATACAGCTCAATGGGCAGAGTGGTTTTGGTTTTAAGGAGGTTGGGCATGAGTAAGAAAAAAAAAATCCCATTTTAGTTTATTTTGAATGTTCACTAGGTCCCCCAATTCTTGGGGCAACAAATAAACAAACAAAGCTCTGATGGACTAAAATGAACATAACTTGACTTAACAATTCCTTAATCTATTCCCTTTTGCTTGTTCTCATTAAGTAAAGAAAAAAGGAACCACATACATACACACAGCTAAACAGAATAAAATAGAAAACCAGACCTTGAAAACGCTTTCTCTTTTAATGATCAAATATAATACCTGGAAAGGCTTTGTGTTTACACACTGGTTATGGCTGTATAGTTTTACTAGTATCTGCTTTTGAATTAAGATAGTCCTAGCAATTTTTTTTTTCTATAAACTGTTACAATATTTTCAGGTCTCCCCTCTTCCCTCTGTTAGGTTAAAACATTTTCTTCCTTTAATGGCTGTGTAGTTTTCATATATCATTTAAAATTAAGATGTTTTATACCACTTTCTCCCTAAATTCCTACAATATGTGGATATTTTCCCCCTCTAGGTTAAAGTGTATCTTTTCTATATATCCTGAATTTTTTCAAGGACCCCAGTTGTAAACCCAAATAGACGCTGTACTTAGCACTTAACCATCCTTGGCAAGGAGGCCTTTTGCTCATAACATGAGAATAGAGATTTGCTCCCAGGAATACACTGCAATACCATGATAAAATAACCATATAATAGCTAAAAGCACAGACAAAAACTGAGCTGAGGACTTCTTCAAGGTGTCTACTTACTACAGTAAGCCAATATATAAATAATGATGATATCATAAACCACAGAAGCAAAATTGAAGCTTTTGTATTTGGAAAACGACTAGAGGAAACAGCATTTCCTGAGCACGGACATAGACTAAGAACTGTGTTCCATGTTTCCTCTAGTTTCCTCTCTTGTTGGCAAGAATCCTGAAAGGTAGGATTAGCTATTTATTCATTTATTGGTTCATGCCTTATTTATACACACAGAAACACACAGAGTTACCCACTTGTTCACTGGCTGCCCGCTGTGGGCCAGACACTCTGTTAGCTTCTGCTGCACCAGCTGAGTCAACCCTGTCTTTGAGGTGCCTCTGGTTTAATAGGGTGGGCGGAGATGAGGGGGGCAGGTAGCAAGAAGGTAAATTCTGAAATGTTGGGTGCCATTACAGAGATATGAATAAAATGTTGGTGAAGCTAAGAGCAAAACCTAGAGTCACTGACAGATCAAGAGCTTTCTCTTGCCTTCTTTCCCTAGATAGAAACTACAGAGAACAAGGGCCTTTGGCTAAGAATTTAATTGAATCCTTGCTAGGGCAGCAATTGCAATGATTTTCTTCTAGTAATGAAGGAAGCAGCTCTTGCCATGGGGTCTGTTCTTTTTCCCTGCAAGCTCCAAGAGACCTGATTTGGAAAGGGGGGGGGTCATTAAATAAAAAGGACTAAACTCTACTCTGCAGGATAATGTGATTTACAGATGCTATGGGTAGAGATGAACTTTTCAAATTATGCAGCACTTCCAAATTAGTTTCTTTGTTCTTATGGTGTAGAGAGTCTTTCTCCAGACTTGTCCTGGGAGGCTATACCTTGGGAGTGTTTTGTCTAATGAGTGTGTCTCCAAACCCAGCAGTGGGAGGTTGGGAAGGAATGGGAACTGGAGAGCCTGAGAATTGTTGGACCATGATAGGGAAATCGCTTCCCCTGTTCTGTGAACTGTCACTGGCAGTCAATGACAGTGGTATCTTCGGACCCCACTTCTGACACCAAATGTGTGCCACTTTTCCATGCCAGTTCTCCTATTCTCCACACCAACAGGGGATCCGGCAAGTTGATGCAATTCTGATACCACCTACCCAGAGTTAGCACAGAGTCCACAGGCCTGCCCTACTTCAGAGGTCAGCCGTAGATGGAATGACCAGGCTACCCACACTCCTGGCCAGCTCTCTACAGATTTGGAGGTTCCCGTGACTCCCTTCCTCGGGTTCTATAATTTACTAATATATCTCACAGAAGTCCAAAAAACACCTGTTTACATTTACCAGTTTAATACAAAGGATAGAACTCAGAAACAAACAGATGGAAGAGACGTACAAGGTAAGGTATATGGGGGCTACCTTCTGAGCACATCAATGTGTTTCCCAACCCAGAAGCTCTCCGAATTTCATTATTCAAGAGTTTTTCATAACTCAATCTCTAGGCCCTTTCCCTCCCTCAACACTAGGGTGGGGTGGAGGGACAGAGGGGCTGAAAGTTCTTACCTACTGATCACAGGTTAGGTTTTCCCATCCTGAAGCTAGGACCCCTACCCTGTGACACCTCATTAGCATATACTCAAGTGTAGTCAAAAGGGGCTTGCTATGAATAATGAAAGCCACTCCCATCACTCAGGGAACCCGAAGGATTTTGGAAGCTCTGTGCCAGGAACTGGGGACAAAGACCAAATGAATGTCTTATTATATCTTTGTGGTACAACTGTTAGTAGGGCAGAGGGATTTTAACCTAGGTATCTAACTCCTGAGTCCTGCTTGTTGTTTTTATTTTATTGTTATTGTTTGTTATTTTATAATTATTTCCCCTACCTATCTTTGGCATTCCTACACCTATCATACTTTAAGAAGATTTGAAACTCAGATGGCAGTGTCAAAACATAGGTGAAATGACAGCTCCAAGGACCGGCCCACTACTGGCAGCTTGTGATTCACAGTCTAAGACTCCAGGCTAGGGATGTGAACAGGTAGACACTTGGCCATGGCTGCCATGCATAGTGTTTTGGATCATTCATTGTACATGGACATTCAACCAAGGGCAAGTGGAGACCAGTAAAGATTGAAATCTGCATTGCTTGTCCAACAGTGTACTTGATGTGGGTCTGCCTTGGCTTGGAGAAAAGATGGTCTTTCTCTAATTCCCTCAGAATTGCCATTTGGGTTAGTTGTTTCCTGCATACAAATAACCAGTGGTATGAAGACTGTATAATAACATACAAAAGTATTTTCACCAACTAGGTGAAAACTGCAGTCTGTGAATTCACTGAATGATGTGAATATAACTATCTAACGATTACAACTCTGAGCAGGCATATGTTCAGGAAAAGTGATATCTGAGGTGAGATACTGGCTTTTTTCTCTTTTATTTCCTTGTTTGTCAAATTTTTAATATTTTGTTTTGTTTGTTTGTTTTGTTTTTTAGAGAAATAGAGAGGGAGGCAAAGAGAATCGTAGGCAGGCTTCATGCCCAGCGCAGAGCCCAACGTAGGCCTAGATCTCACAACCTTGAGGTCATGACCTGAGTGGAAATCGAGAGTTGGATGCTTAACCCACTAAGCATCCAGCCCAGGTGCCCTTGGTAATATTACATTTATAATGAAAATGAATATTTAAAAATAAAATAATACAACAGTTTTTATATATCTGGCTTTCCTGAAGACAAGTTTAAGTGTGTGTGTAGGTACTATAGATCTATATTGGGCTGGAGGAAGCAGAGGCAGGATTATTGAACGATCCCAAATGGGGGTATCGAGAAGTATGCAAGCCGGCAATGACAGGGTCTAAGGGAAGACTCGTTCCTGTGCACAAAGGCTTGATAGATATCCTTTTTCTACCATCGCTGACCGATTTCCCTTCTCCATTGTCTACTTACTTCACCAACTAAAAATTTAGTTGGTGAAACAAGTAACTCTATTAATAAAAAGAAAAAAAAAGTCTCCTTTTGAAGGTTAAGCCTTGTACGTGCTCTAATGTGAATAAATCTAATTAGATCCACATCTCATGAGAGCCCAGTATATGGTGTTCTTGTTATCAGAACTTAGACAGAGGAGCCTGAAAGGGAGTTTTCCATGTTTTCCTGTTATCATCTTCTCCTGGTAATCAATGTTTTGGTAGAGGACCCACTTTAGAGAGATTTGGAGTTTCAAAACTGAGCTTCAGAAGAATAACTTTAATAATAAATGATAATAGGGATGATGCTGTGGACACCAATAATAATTAACACTTCCTGAGCAGGCACATGTGCCAGGCCCATGCTTAAGTGCCTTCTGGGTCTCTTCCCATTTAATCCTCATGATATTCCTGCAGACCAAGTGCCATTCCCCCCCCCCCCACATTTAATACCCTTGCAAGAGGTATGTAACTTGTGCAAAAGTCACCCAGCTTTGAAGCCCCGTGGTGGGTAATTCCATCCCAATCCACTTGATTCTAAGACCTGAGCCTTTAACCATGACATGGCAGTTTTTCTCTGGAACAGGAGGCAAGCTTTTTATGTAAAGAACTAGATAATAAATATTTTAGCTTTATGGCCAAGAGGCAACATGGAAGCTACTCCATAGGTACTCGGATGAAAAAAGAGAAAACACGTTTTTTACAAATTTTTAAATGGTGAAACTCAAAACTTGATGGATATTGAAATTTGAATTTCATGTGCTTTTCCTATGTCAAGAAATATTATTATTCTCTTGATTTATTTTCAAACCATTCAAGAATGCAGAAAGCATTCTTAGCTTGGAGGCCATACCAAAAAAAAAAAAAAAAAAAAAAAAGAAAGAAAAAGGAAAAAACAAAAAAACAAAAACCTGAGTAGGGGAGCACATTGGTTTGATGAATGCTGTTGTAGCTGGGATGTCCTTGGGTTGGCAGCTGTGCATGGCAGCGGATAGGATGTTTAACCAATGATTAAGGGGAATTGGTAATCTGAGACTTTGCATGAGAAAACAAAAATGGTGCAGAATGCCAAGAAGGAAAACTTGATCCAGGTTGCCAGTCAGCTGGAGTTTCTCTGGCACAGCCACAAAGAATGCCTACCTTTTCTGAGGGTGCTGAGGTTCCCAGTTTGAATTTAGCATTGTGAGAAATTCTTCAGGGAGAGTGAGCAGAATCGTTGAAATTGGATCTCGTCTAGAAAATCTAGCATATGTTTGTTTAGCTGTAGGTTAAGTTTAGATGTTATAATTGGTTTGGCATTCTGCCCACTTTCCCTCTCTCTTACTGTAACCCACTTGTCAAGCAGAGGGAGGGGAAGGGAAGGGGAAAGGGCAAAGGAGGACAAAGAAGAGTTGGAGAAATGCTGTACATATGGCCTGGGCATGGTTCATTCTGTATTCAGGAACTCCAAGATTTTACCATCTTCCTGAGAGAGTGTACGGACTATGTAGTATTCTGGAGGTCAGCCAGCTCTCGTACAGGCTGAGGGATGGACTGAAACGGCACTGAGAGAGGGTTCAGCACACCATCTCATCCCCATCTGGTCTAGCAGCCTTCAACAGGTAATTCACTATCTGGATCTCTGTGTCACCCTCTACAAAGCAAAGGATAAGTTCAGAATTTGGTGATCTTTATGAACTGGGGCCCTTGATTGTATCACAGTTAGGACTCTCAGCTGTTTACCTAGAAAAACCATGATGAACCGAGAGTGCAAATAATGTACATGGTCACATTTGGTCTGCCAACATCAGGCACACCCTTAAACTCACCTTCAAAGAAATGAGCCTTGAAGTCCCTTGAGCACCCTGCATCCAGTTTGAGGAGATAACAGAAGCTCACACAATGAAGATTCAATATCAAGTACATTAAATTAGAGCACTGTAGTCAAGACCCAAACGGTAACAGCTGAACTTAGAAGAAGAGGCAAGACAGCATAATAGCCTGAAGCCACTAAGGAATTTATGCACATGACCAATTAACTGATGGATTCTTAAGATCTTAGCACCAGTGTTGACATGAAGGACATAGTCCTTACTAGCTGTGTGAACTTCAAGAAGTTACCTAGTATCCCCAAGCCTTGGTTTCACCATTTTAAAAATGATGATTTCTGCTGGACAAGGTTGAAAGGCTCAGGTTGATTCATTCACTCATTTATTCAATGAGCATTTCTCAACTTCCTTTTATGATTATACCCGAAGGATGAGAATCGATAATACATGGTCATGTTCTTCCAGAAGCTCACAGAAGAAAAGGAGGTGGGAGAACAGTAAGCACATATAAAATCAGCATGCCAAGGGGTGAGAACTGGGCACTGCGGGAGCAAACAGTAGAAGTGTCCTGCCCAGATAGGCAATGAGGGTCCCAGAAGAAGTAACATAAGTCTAGGAAGAACTGAATATGGACGGATGAATAGGGATTAGCCAAGGTAGAAAGCCAGTGAGTTCTAGGCAGAGGAAGCAGCATGAACAAAGGGCTAGCAGGAAGAAGAATTGGGTATATTTTGCAAACCACGTGTCTTCTGTGCTCTTGGAAAGTGTAGTGAGAGGAGTATTGGCAACTTAAGTGATTTCTGATACATGGTTTAAAAGTTTTGCCATTTTTATTTAGTCGAGTCTTAGCCATGTGATCAAGGTTATCACTCGTGGTAAGACATGTTGATCGCATGTACCTTTGAAATGGTATGATGGGGGTGGCACCTGGATGGCTCAATCCACTGAGTGTCAGACTCTTGATTTCAGCTCAGGTCATGACCTCAGGGTCATAAGATCGAGCTCTATGTCAGCTCCGTTCTCAGTGCAGTCAGCTTGTCTCTCTCCCCCTCCCTGCTTATGCTCACTCTCCATCTCTCTCAAATTAATAAATAGTATTTTAAAAATGAAATGATGATGGGAACAGCATTTTAGCTCTGTAGTCTTCCCCTCTAAAACCCATGACCCTGATCTCACTGTGAAAAAGATCTAAGACAAGTGCAAAGTGAAGGAGTATGGAATCTCTGAGGGGGAGTCCCCACAACTCTCAAGATCTTCGGAAAGAAAGGAAGTCTGAAGGAATCATTACAGATCCAAGGAGTCTAAGGAGACCTGGCGACTAAATGTAATATGGTTTTCTGCATGGGCCTCTGGAACAGAAAAAAGACATTAGGGAAAAATCAGTGAAATCCAAATGAAGTATGGATTTCAGTTGATAATGATGACTAACCGTAGTTCTTTAGTTGTGACAAATGTCCCACAGTAATATAGGGTGTTATGATAGAGCAGACCGTGTGAGGGATTTATGGGAACTTTCCACACCATCTTTACAACAGATATTAAACCAAAAAAAAAAAAAAAAATCCTAAAATAAATACTTAAAAATACACAATATTCTTTTTCTTTGACTACTCGTTAAGAAATGTAAAAAGCAAAGAACTTTCCAAGTCATATGCTATCCCTGAGCAAACTTTACAACCTTGCCATTATCTGGCAGGAATCTCTAAATCGCCTCCCAATATAATCTGTGCTGAGCAAAAGTGGGTATTTCTGAGGTTAGCTCCCATTAAGCTTTATTTGAACCATGGGAATTCCCAGAGTAAGATAGGAAGGGGCCCTTGGATTTCAGATTCTCTGGAGCTCTTTTCATCCGACACTTAATTTGATGTGACAGTGCTGCAATCTTTCCTCTGATATCTTGAAATCTGGAAGAAGGCCAATAAAGATTTGTGCTTTTCAGTTATCTTTATATAATTGAAGGGAATGTTGTCTCACAAACTGAAGGAGAGAAATATCTTCAATGGGTAGAAGAATGCAATATGGTAGGAATCAAGGACCTTGACGCGAGAGGGAATAGGCCAGGTTCTGGGCAGAACCCACGCAAGCCAGAGCACTTGAGGACTTTGGGGGAAGATCATCTTTTCTTTCTAGCTCTGATATTTTAGGATTCACTTTCCAGACAGTTGAAAATATTTTTATGGGCATGGCATCTCTTTTCACAAGACTGAATATTACAAACCCAAGAGGAATTTCTAAACACTGATTCAACACAGCTTCTATCTTGAAAGGCAATTTACTTCCCAAACTAATGAGTTTGGATGGTTCAGCCTAATGGGGCACATTTTTCAAAGAATTAAGCAATCTACTCACCTCTTCTTTTGGTTTTGCTTATATCAGCTGGGTTAATTTTAGGAAAAGTTTATTTCTCTATTTCTCTCTCTCTCTCTCTCTCTCTCTTCCCCCCCCCTTTCCGGAGTTTCCCTTTCAAAGTGTATGTTTCTTGGAACCTCCCCGCTGCCTGGATGAAGACCAGAGATAACCCTGTCTCCTCTGCTAATCCCTTCCCTTCGGGATATAGCTACAGGGTTAGTGGAGAGATTAATCTCTAGACCCGGTTTGTTCAGGAAACCAGGAATTTGACCCTTACTCCCATGAATTTCCAGCAAGACCCTTGGAAGTAACTTTTCTTCTGTGGTATCAATTTCCTTATCTATGTTGTCAAGGAGGGACCATATCCTCCCCATCATGCCTCCTAGTTATAGAGGCCTGCTTCACTCTGGAGGATCCTAAGAGAGGACAAGCTTCATCTATTCATTCAACCTATCAATCATTTCCTTACTCGCTTGTTAATTTCTTTATTTACACACTCAAATATGTAGAGGGAACTAACCGGGTTAGTTCCCAGATGCCATCAAGAGCTTATTTATGTAGGAAAAAAAAAAAAAGAAAAAAACATCTTTTGGTGTAATAAGAGTATATATCAAGTGCTAAGGGGTTTAAAGTAGGAATAACTAACGTGGTCTGGTCAGCAGGGACCACTAAGCCTGGTCCCGCTGCAGAGACTTTGTATTTGCTCTTCCCTTGCCCTCAAACACTCTTCCACCAGACATACTTGTGGCCTGCTCCACAGCCTAACTCCATTTTCTGCTCACAATTATCCCTCACTGAAGGTTTCCTCTACTACTTCCTCTCTCCCTGCTGTGCTTCATTTGTCTTCGATCACATTATATTATATATATATAGTTTATCATCTGTGCATTCACTGGGTATAAACTCCAGGAGGGCAGGTGTTTCTGTCCTGTTGACCAAAGTCTCTATCTCCAGTGTCTAGGTCTGTGTTTTGTTAATATTTGTTTAAATACTAAATGAATTCATGAATGCTGAGTGAGGAGTCGGCGGCCACTCCATGAACAATTGAAAGCCCTGAGCAGGAGTCATCCAGGAAAAGGCACAGTGAGAACAGGAATGCTAGCTAGAACCGACACGTGAGCAGAAGCCTGAAGGGAGAGGGGAGCTTGGATTGTTCCCCAAACAGCAAATGCACTGGCGTCGCTGAAGCTGTTGGTGGGAGGGCGATGGGAGTTGTTAAAAGATAAACCGAAGCACATGGAAACTTAAAAGAGTCAGCTTGAGCATACCTTGATTTGAGTAGGGCAGTGCCCAACCCATGGCGGTTGGGACCCCCCCCACCAACAGGAGCTTGGGGTTAGGTTTTTATAGGGATATGGAAACAAAAGCAAGGAGATTATTTGATTGGCTGTAGCTGAAGCTGTTGACTTATTTGGGAAAGCCTGGTTGGTCATCTCTGAGGATTGTTTTCAAGTTTCATTTTCTGAGTTTGAATGCATTGAGCTTGGCTTAGGTTGTGGTTTGTTTATGGGCCTCTAAGGCATTAGAGCCACCCCAGCCTCACGGCCCTCTTGTTTCATTACTTAAGCAGAGGGTCAGGCATGAGGCGGGAGATGTCGCAGCCTGGATCACACGTGACTGTGCATACCCAGCAAGGAAGGGGGTTTCTGGGGAATGGGGATGAGGACCCTCTGAAAGAACCCAGTCAGGGGAAAAGTAAAACTTCCTCATCTTCGCAAACCTTTTTAAGGCTTTTTCTTCAAATCCCTAACCACGACAACTCCCTTCTGTTGGCATCATCTACACTATGGTCTTCCAAACATATTTGACTATGACTCGCAGTCAGAAGTAGATTAAACTTGAAGTCTCAGTTCATAGATAAAATGATACGGGATGATAGATAGACAGAGGACAGATACTTAGTCCTTACTACATGCAATACACTTTCTATTCTGTTATCATTATTCCATTCCACTTCATTCCCTTCTATTCTAATTCATTTTTAAAAGTGTTGGTTGTAGTCATGAAACTGATTCTATACCCACTGTTTTCAAACACACTTGTTGCTGGATCATGATGTAAATATATCTTTTACTGAAGATTGTGTTTTAAAAAGTCTGAGCTCTGCTGCTTTATAAGCCAAGGCCCAGGCCCAGACATTTCTGCATCAGAGAGCACACCCCAGGCAAATGGCCTTTGACTCTAAGATCACTCAGATCCCCCGCAGGGGGAATTCTGTGATGAAAAGCCAGGAGGCTAGCTAATGGCCTTTGCCTTCAGCAACTAGGGCTCCAGGAATGGGCTGCCTTCTGATAGTGTTGTTCTGAGCCAAAGGCAGGTGCTTTTCAAAGCACAGTTGTATTAAATGAATTCTTAAAATGACCTGATTCCAGGCAGGAAGCCCCAGGGGATGCGTGTGATTTTTTTTGGTTGAGTGTGAAGATCGTCATTGTTGATAACCGTTGTCTTAGCAGAAAGCATTTAGCAGACTTCCATTTGTCTGGCATCGTTGCAGTCTACCTGGTTTATGGGTTGTTGATTATAAATTGCAGGAGGGAAGACAGATTTTTAACATAAATCCTGTCCTAAAGCAACCTTCCAGGTCACCCTTAGTAGGGGTGAAGGCAGTGTATTGATGGGGAAGTGCATAGCATTGAAAGTTTGAGGACCTGGACATAAGTAGAAAACCGTCTCCTTATAGGTCCACAGGCAAGTCATCAAACCTCTTTAGACCCAATTTCCTTACAAATAAAACCGGTGTAACAATACTCTCCTTTGACTTCACAGTGGCATGTTAGGGTTAAAAACAAGAGTGTATTAGAAGTGCTTTACAATGTCTCAAACTCTTACCACAAGGATGACAGTATTGACTATAAATGGTGATAACTAATACACGCCTTCCAAGCAATAATAAAATTACCATCTTAGAAGAAAGGGAACAGAGGCCCCTAGACGAATGAAATAGAGCAATAAATGATGAAACCAGAGCTGCTACCCAAGTCATTCTGGTTTTCAAGTCCTTGCTGTGAATCATTATGCTGTAAAGTAGGCATTTCAGAGAACACAGGAGCTCCAAGGCTCTGTGCTCCTTGACCAAGAGGCTGGTGCAGAGAACATGCTTAGTCTCTTTCAGTTGAAAATAAATATCCTCTTTTGTCCTCCTCTCCCTGCCCTCCTTCCCAAAGAATTTTAGGATTGTCAAATTATTGTTGTGATTTTTTTTTTTTTTTTTGGTAGAAAATTACTCTGTCACCCCGCACAGCTCACTGTCGCATTTGGAGTAGTGAAAACACAAGCTGGGTTGGATTCAGGAATAAAATTTGTTCAGGTTGAAAAATATGTAATTAACCAAATGCCTGTTTTGTTCATTTTCAGATATGGGCACCAATGAGGCACAAATGCCATCAGGACATCCTACAGAAAAGGCTCATATTGTAATTGCTCCAGGGCTGCTAAAATGAACTTGAAGGCTGAGATCAGTGTCCAGCTTGGCTGAGTCACGTCTGACTCCATTTGGGACAAGCACATTTGGAGTTTCTTGCCTTTTCTGTGATATGGCCCAAGGTGTAACTTCTGAATGCAGAGTTGGACCTGTATTTATTATGCATGGCCTGGAAAGTCACCATTTGAGTTTTCCAGGGATGTCCATAAAGAAGTACCACAGACTGAAGGGCAGAAATTTTTTTTTTTCTCATGACTTTAGACCAAAGCCAAGGTGTCTGCTGGATTTTTTCTTTCTTTTCCTAATGCCTTTCTTGACTTGCAGGTGGCCATTTTCTCTCTGTGTCTTCATATAGTTTTACCTCTTTGTGTGTGTCTGTGTCCAAATTGCCTCTTCTTATGAGGACATGGGCCCACACCAGTGACCTCATTTAACCCTCATCATTTCTTCAAAGACCCTATCTCCAAAAACGGTCAGATTCTGAGGTATTAGGGGTTAGGACTCTGACATACGAATTTAGAGGGAACACAGTTCCACTCATGAAGTAGGGGGAAAAAAACAAAAATGATGACACTTGGGTCTGCACGTGACATTTGTGAACCGTAATAAAATCTTGAGTCCTAGAAGTGAAAGGGAAGCAAACAAAATTATTTAATTTTGTGTATTTTACTTTGAGTTAAGAAATTTATTTTAATTCCTTTTTCAGGCCTTTGTTGTTAAACTAAAACTGTCTCTTCCACATTTGAGAATAGCAGGTTATTTCCCAAGGAAAGTGGTCATAACCACTAAACAGACATAAACATGCACTTCCTCACAGGAGCCATGGAGACGGAAGAGAAATATTTCTCCAGCAGAAAGAAAACTACTATGCTGAGTGAAGTAAGTCAATCAGAGAAAGACAATTATCATATGGTTTTACTCATATGTAGAATATAAGAAATAGCGCAGAGGATCATAGGGGAAGGGAGGAAAACTGAAGGGGAAGAAGTCAGAGGGAGACCAATCATGAGAGAATCTTAACTCTGCGAAACAAACTGAGGGTTGCTGGAGGCGAGAGGGGAGGGGGAAGGGGTCACTGGGTGGTTGGCATGAAGGAGAGCACGGGATGTGATGAGCCCTGGGTGTGATATGCAACTGATGAATTATTGAACTCTACATCTGAAACTAATGATGTACTCTATGTTGGCTAATTGAATTTAAATTAAAAAAAAAAAAGGGAGAAAAACTATCAGACATTAGATTGATTCTGGGTTCTTCTAGAACTTTCCAGGTGGAAAGTTGAAGGTAGGACTTTGTGGTGGTTTTAGAGGGAACCTGTGCTTGTGGGTGGGGCTTCTACCGAAACTGGTGAGAAACCCACAACCCTTTAGTCCCTCTTGCTTGTGAACCTCTGTGGGCTTGTCATCTGAGCATTCTTATGCTGGTTTTTGCTGTCTCGGATGGCCTGGATACGTGGCCCCCAGATAGTTTCCACTTCTCTTTTTTCACCATCTTTCTTTATTCAGTTGTATTAAGATATTCACATATGGTAAAACGCAACCCTGATTTTAGGTGTATGGCTCAAAAAGTTTTGAATGATGTATATATTACAGAGCTTGGACCACAGTTGAGATACAAATTACTTCTGTTCCATCCCCCAAAGACCTCTCCTACTCCTTTGTCTTCGTTCTTAAATCCTTAATCTAGATTTCACAGATGAAATCATTAGGGTCCATTGGTAAGGGTGTAACTTGGAATTAAATTTTTTAATAGACATGAGCTTCTTGTTTAGTAAGCTTTGGTAGTTTGTGTCTTTCAAGGAATGTGTCCATTTATCATCAAATTTATTGGCATAGTTATTTAAGATACTCTTTCCTATCCTTTTCATGTTGATGGGTGCTGTGATGATATTCCCTCTCTCACTTCTGCTTTTGGTCATTTATGTCTTCTCTGTCCTTTACTTAATCCATCTGGCTAGTGGCTTATCAGCTTTTCTGATAAAGTCTGCATTGAGCAAATAAGAGGATACATGTGTGAGCAGATGTGACAGTTTTTAGCAGTTTGCCTTGTAATCCCAGGATGCTCTTCAAATAAACTGTTACTGAAGTGTGAAAGAACTAGTAAGAAATCTGATTTCAAAGATGAACCACCAGCCATGACAATGATAATGTTTATAAATATTATAAAAATAAATAAGACTTTGTGTTGTATAGATTCAGTCCTCATGGTTAGTGGCTCAACAGATTATATCATAACTACTTTAATTTGATGCTGTAAATATAAAAATGAGACAACAAGTGCCCCAAACTTAATATTAAGCACAAAAACTACCCAAATGCTATATAAGCCTTCACTCATGATTATCCTTTTGACAGGAGGCACACAGCAGCGACCATGTCTTGGGTGGGGTACAAAACAGTGGTATTGCTAACCCACCAGGCAACATCCTATTCAGGCATCATGGTAAAAAGTAGCAAGTGAGTTGAAAACCAGATGCTGGTCCTCAGTCTGTCTTGCAAACTTGTGCGGTCACATGTGTTTTGAAAATCAGAATTTTCATAAGGCGAGAATGAGTGTGAATTCTCCTTTGTAACACCTCCAGCAGGATCTGGGGCAGCATCTCGTAATCACACACTCTGGGAAACCAATGACCATAAATAACCTCAAGGAATTTGCTGCCAAATGGGTTCCTCCAAAATGCTATTTTTCAAAGACTTTTTGGATTTTGAGACTGTAGATAAAAAAGAACTATAACATCCATGGTCAAATTTGTCCATGAAAAATACCCCAAATCACCCATAAAATATGGTATATCGGTTTTGTGTAGAGTTTCCCTTTTTTTTTTTTTTTCATGCTAAGTTTAATACAGCCAATTGTCCCTCCAGGGTAGAACAGATTGCTGTTGCTTAGTTGAGCACCAGATGAAGTAATTGGCTTGCATTTAGGGGCCCACATTGAATGAAAATTATGCTTTCTCTCTTTATGTTTTTGGCCAAGCGTGCATAGTTGAATTTGGGCAGATTAAATCGATGTACGTTTGATACAACTCTACCATGGAATACTTGCTTGAACAGTTTTACATGAGCCGACAGGAATAGACAGGAATAAAAATAAACACCAGTGCCAAACTGTAGCCTTCCGAATCAGTGGCACATTTATAAGAAGTTAAAATATATGCACAGAGATGGCAGAAGATGATGTATTCTGAGGTCTGCACAGAACAATTTAATGTGGCAACACAAGTTAATGAATTGGTGGTAGCCAACGTGTTCACTCGTCTCGGTGCGAGGCTTTGTACTGCAGTTTTTAAAAGAAGAAATGAAGTCTGTATCAAGTCCTAGTGCTCCACATGATACAGTTTGGTTGTCTCCATAGTTTATTCTGGATGTAACAATAATGCAGCAATAATAGTAAAAATAACATTCATCATAATTAGTGTTTTCTGAGACCCTACTCTATATGTCCAACACTGTTCTGTGTACTTAAGATATTAACTCATTTCACTTCTTTCAGTAAGTACGTATTGAGCAATTGCTTTGTATTATGCATAGCTGTAGACCAGTGATACTGAACTGGGAGAGATTTGGCTTTCCAGGGGCAACATTTGGCAGTATTTGGAGACATTCTGCTTGCTGTACCTGGGGAAGGGCAGGTGCTGGGCCGAGACCAGGGATGTTGTCGAACACTCTGCTATACACAGGACAGCCCTCTGTGGTAAAGGATTATCCTGCCCAAAATGTCAGTAGTTCTGAGCAACTCTGTTCTGGGTGACAGAGATACAATTGTGGACAACATAGACAAAATCCCTGCCTTCGTGAAACTTATTTTAGTGAGAAGCAAAGCATTTAAAAAGTAAGTATTTGTCAATTATGTTAGAAGGCAACAAAGGTTGTATACTATGAAGGGGGGGGGGAAACTGGGGAAGAAGGAAAAGCAGGGCATGTGTGTGCTGCCTGGAGGGTTGGTGGTTGGAAATGTAAACAGAATGTTCAAGGAAGGCCTAGCTTAAGAGGGGACTTTGGACGAAGCCTTGAAGGGGTGGGAGGGCATGCATGTGGATGCCAAGAGGAAGAGTTGATTCCAGGCAGAGGGAGAAGCCACAGGAAAGGACCTAGCCAAGAGCATGAATGGCTTTTTCAAGGAATAGCAAGAAGACCTTTATGACCTCACAAGAGTGTGAGAGGGGACACCAAGTTAGAAAGAGATGGGGGAGGGACTGTGTGTAGGGTCTGTAGACCAGTGTAAAGGTTTGAGTTTATTCTGTGTGAGAGGGAAAGAGCCTCTGCAGGGTTTGGGGCTGAGGAGTATTATGGGCTGATTTATGTGTTTAAAGGATTCTGCTAGTCATTGTTTTGAGAATTGACAATTGAGGGCCAAGGCTGGAAACAAGGAGACCATTAAGTAGTCATGGCAATAATCCAGTGAAAAACTATAGTGACTTGAACAGGGTTCCAGCAGGTAAAGGTGAGAGCTTGTTGGATTCTGAGCAGGTTTCAAGACTGAAGTGACAGAATTTTGTTAGTGCATATGGGGTGGATGGGAAGATTCCAGAAAATTTATTTGTTGTTGTTGTTGTTGTTGTTGGCTTGTTTTTAGACTAAGCCCCCTGAAAAAATGGAATTACCATTTATAGAAATGGAGAAGGCTGGGATAGGAGTAGTTTGGAGGTGAAAATCAGAATCAGGTATGTTTGGATGTGTTTGATTTGAGGTATCCAATTCAAACATCCAAGTGGTGCTGTCTCAACACTTAAAACCACTCAGTCAATTATCATATGGTTTCACTTATTTGTGGAGCATAACAAATAGCATGGAGGACATGGGGAGATACAGAGGAGAAGGGAGTTGGGGGAAATTGGAAGGGGTGGTGAACCATGAGAGACTATGGACTCTGAAAAACAATCTGAGGGTTTTAAAGGGGCGGGGGGTGGGAGGTCAGGGTACCAGGTGGTGGGTATTAGAGAGGGCACGGATTGCATGGAGCACTGGGTGTGGTGCAAAAATAATGAATACTATTATGCTGAAAATAAAAAATAAATTAAAAAAAAAACACTCAGTAAAATGGGACTCCTATTAGCCCCATTTTGCAGGTGAGGAACCATGAAAAAAGAGGTGATTTATTACCCCGCTTAGTTTTGACAACAGAAAGTGACATCTTGCTAAAAGAACTCATCAGCTTCTTTCCTGGGGATGGCATCTCCTGATATGTTTCTATGGATGACCTTGACCAACCCCGGGAGAGAGACATTCTCTGCACAGAAGTGATGTGCACAGAAGAGATGGATCATCTCACATGGTTGGTACCTGAATATCAAGTTGCTATCTCTGCCAACTTTTTCTTTGATCATTGTGTTAAAGCCAGCCATAATGTAAAACCTAAAGAAAGGAAGAAGACTCTTCTCTTGCGGCCAGCTTAGGAAATGATGAGTTATTGAGCATCTCCATTAAGAAAGACCACTGACCCTGGGGATCCCACAAGCAGATGTGCAAAACACAGTCTCCGTCACTCACTAGACATCGTATCCTGGAACCAAAACTTAACTTTTCTAAGTGTGAGAGAAACGTGAGAGCATTATTTCTATATGTCCATGGGTCCCAGTGGCTTTTTCACCCCAAGGGTTGGGCTTGTACTCCATCAGCCCAGTGAAGAGGTCTACTCTCCACGGCTTTAGTGACTGTGAAGTCTGTACAGTTTTGTTACACTTTCATTTATTGTCTATTCTCCACTTAAGAAAGTAAGTTTCCTGAGGGCAAGGGTTTATCTGTTCTGTTTATTGTTAAGGACAGTGCCTGGCATAGAGCAGATGCTCACTGAATATCTTCTGAAAGAAAAAAATGAATAATCCTTACAATAATTATCCTCAGAAGGTTGGCTGTCTCTCTCTCTCTCTCTAATATATATTTGGTATACTAGCAGTAGTAGAGTTTAATAGTTAAATCTTCTTGAGTTCAATGCCAGGCTCTGCTGTTTGACCTCTCTCCATCAGAGGTCCATCTGTAAGCAGGAGATGATGATAATAATACACCTACATCATAGAGTTTCTGTGAGGATGAAATGAATTAATACAAATACAGTGTTTAAGATAGTGTAGCAAGTGCCATTATAAATATTAGATAATATTAATCTATTTTGTTCTTTAAGTTGTAACATGTATATACCTTACTTCCATCTTCCACCTCCCCCCCAGTCTCTTTGTATTTTCCAAGTGTATCCAAACTTCAGCAAGGTATTTGTTTACACATATATTTAGCTAATTTGTGTGTGTGTGTGTGTGTGTGTGTGTTTGAAATTACCCATTATGTAAATGGCTTTGGTTTAGTAAGCCGAATATGTTAGGATATGGTTAATGGAAAATTGTTTTGTGCAACTTGGAAAACAGAAGAATCATAAAAGAATCCTCCAGAGAGACGGTCTGATAAAGGTGTAGCCAATACATTTGCAAGTTTTTATTTTTAAGTAATAACCAGCCACTAATGCAGTGATGGCTCAGAGAAGAACATTGATTTATCTACTGCGAGGTGGGTTGTGTTTCCCTGCTACATTGCCAGCTGTCGTTTTTGATATTAAGCTGCGTTACTTCAATCCAATATCTGTCAATCCAGCTTTCAAAGAAGAAGCTTCGAACAGTGTGGAGGCTTTGTTATTTCAGTGGTTGGGTAATGGAAGTATTTTCATGCTTTGTCTGGTAGAAGCCATTTACTCTTTAGCTGAGCTGGAATCTAGCTTGTTATGATGCCCTGTGTAGTCAGATTCCTTAGCAAAATGGCAAGGCTCTTAAATTCTTTCTGAGAAAGCTCTTGGAGTGGCCATTTTTTCAGGTGCCCTCTGATACCTCAGATAGAGCTCTACTTTGACCTATGCAGATCTCCCCTCTTATCTGGAAGTCCTGTCCCCTGTGTTGAGGGGGAAGAGCATTATCCAGTGTAAATAGATTATCGTGGAACAAATCCCCAAAGAAACTTTTTAAAAAAGCATCTAAAAGGTAAAATGAAAAACAAAACCGTCCTATTTGCTCCCAACATCTTTTTTTCCCAAAAAACAAAAACAAAAACAAAAAGAACTTAACTGGATATATAGATACCAAAGGCAATGGTTAGTTAAGCCTCAGTGGAAAATTCTTCCACTCATTCATTCACTTATTCGTTTCATATTCATGATTTAAATCATATTCAAATCATATTCATGATATTATGGGCCTGCTATATGTTGAGTATTTTTGCTACATGGCAGAAGTGTGAGGTGAGTACAATTATTAGCTGGATGAAAAATACTTTGTCCTTATTTTCCTTATGAAAGCTGAAATTTCAAGGAAAATTTCCCTAAAGAGGTCCGATGTCTCTATTAAACAAACCTATATCAAACACTTGCTGTGTGTAAAGAATGGTGCTAGGCTCCAGAGTATATGAACGGGATCCTCCAATCTTAATGAGGAGACACATAATATACAGCTCCAAAGCTCTCCTCCAAGGGGTTCCTAATCTGGAATAGACAGAATTCTAAGATGCCCCTTTCCCCTGATGTCCAGTCCTAATCCCCAAAAATGTGAAAATGATGAGACATCACACTCATGATTATGTTACATTTCATGGCAAAAGGGATTTTTCAGGTGGAGTTAACCTTACTAATGAATTGACATTTTTTTTTTTTTTTTTTAAAACAACAATAATAGGAATCTTTAATATACTTGAAGATCAAGAAAGTACAAGATAAGAAGATGTGTAGATGGATTGAATAGTATAATAAAAAATGGCCCATAAGTTGTCTTTTTTCTTTTTTTGTCATCCACATAATAGTTAACCAAGATTGATAATTCATTAGGCCAACTACAAAGAAAATCTCATCTCCAGGTAGAAATATATGAACCCCATTCCTTGATTATAATTCAGTACAGCGAGAGATTTTCTTAAATGTATAATTTTGATTTTTTTTCCCTGTTTTTTTTTTTGATATATGTTTTTTTATTTTTTTTTTTTTTTTTTTTTTTTTTTTTTTTTTTTTTTTAATTTTTTATTTTTTATAAACATATATTTTTATATATATATATACATATATTTTTATCCCCAGGGGTACAGGTCTGTGAATCACCAGGTTTACACACTTCACAGCACTCACCAAATCACATACCCTCCCCAATGTCCATAATCCCACCCCCTTCTCCCAAACCCCCTCCCCCCGGCAACCCTCAGTTTGTTTTGTGAGATTAAGAGTCACTTATGGTTTGTCTCCCTCCCAATCCCATCTTGTTTCATTTATTCTTCTACCCACTTAAGCCTCCATGTTGCATCACCACTTCCTCATATCAGGGAGATCATATGATAGTTGTCTTTCTCTGCTTGACTTATTTCGCTAAGCATGATACGCTCTAGTTCCATCCATGTTGTTGCAAATGGCAAGATTTCATTTCTTTTGATGGCTGCATAGTATTCCATTGTGTAAATAGACTCAAAATGGATGAAGGACCTCAATGTACGAAAGGAATCCATCAAAATCCTTGAGGAGAACACGGGCAGCAACCTCTTCGACCTCTGCCGCAGCAACATCTTCCTAGGAACAACACCAAAGGCAAGGGAAGCAAGGGAAAAAATGAACTACTGGGATTTCATCAAGATCAAAAGCTTTTGCACAGCAAAGGAAACAGTTAACAAAATCAAAAGACAACTGACAGAATGGGAGAAGATATTTGCAAACGACATATCAGATAAAGGACTAGTGTCCAGAATCTATAAAGAACTTAGCAAACTCAACACCCAAAGAACAAATAATCCAATCAAGAAATGGGCAGAAGACATGAACAGACATTTCTGCAAAGAAGACATCCAGATGGCCAACAGACACATGAAAAAGTGCTCCATATCACTCGGCATCAGGGAAATACAAATCAAAACCACAATGAGATATCACCTCACACCAGTCAGAATGGCTAAAATCAACAAGTCAGGAAATGACAGATGCTGGCGAGGATGCGGAGAAAGGGGAACCCTCCTACACTGTTGGTGGGAATGCAAGCTGGTGCAGCCACTCTGGAAAACAGCATGGAGGTTCCTCAAAATGTTGAAAATAGAACTGCCCTATGACCCAGCAATTGCACTATTGGGTATTTACCCTAAAGATACAAATGTAGTGATCCAAAGGGACACATGCACCCGAATGTTTATAGCAGCAATGTCCACAATAGCCAAACTATGGAAAGAACCTAGATGTCCATCAACAGATGAATGGATCAAGAAGATGTGGTATATAATGAATTGACATTTAACTCAAAATAATTGTCCCGGTGGACCTAATCTAATCACTTTAAAAGCAGAGTTGTCTTTCACTGGAAGGAAGCAGAGAAAGGCAGAAGGAGAGAGTATAATATAAGGAAGGTTGTTGAGATGGAGAGGGACAGGGGGCTAGGTCCTAAGAGGAGCCTCAAGATGCTGAGAGTGGTACCTTACTGATAGTCAGCAAGAAAATGGGGACCTCTGTCCTACTACTTAAGGAACTGAATTAGGACAAAAGATAAATGAGCTCTGAACCCATTCTTCCCAAGAGCTACCACAGTAGTTGGAACCCAGTCTAGGTGATGGCTTTGACTTCAGCTTTGTGAGATCTGGCACAGAGAACCCAGGTGAATCTGTCTGGACTTTTGACCTTCAGTACTATAACATTATAAATGGGTGTTGTTTTAAGTAGCTAAGTTTGTAGTCTTTATTACACAGCAATAAAAAAAAGAATATGTCATTCTTGGTCATTTTGCATTTTTATAGCTAGTTTGTGGTTATGACGTGTGGTTAACGCTTGAGTGGGTGTTGAGTAACCTATGTAGTTCTTTATGATTGTTAATAAAATTGCCTCCTTATATTTGTACAAACCCTTTTACGAAGTGCTTCCACATATAGTTTTCTCATTTGATTTTCACAGTTTGTGAAGAATCATCATCTCTTGTGTTAAAGAGGAAGAAAGTGAGCATGGGGCATGCGACTTGCGGAATAACTATCCTAAGTAGGCTTTGAATCCAGGCTCTGGCACTCCCATTTTACTTACACTTACTCATCAGAAAACCCTAGGTCACCCCACATAGGTCATTTATCTATTTTGCTTTTCTCTTGTTTCAAGGTCACTGTCATTGCTGTCATCATTCTCTTCCTCCTGCTGCTGCTTATTTACTAAATGCTCATTAACTCAAGTAAAAAATTAAATCACGTTTTTAAAAGCCAGATCATTTATTGAGTATCTTTTATGTGCCATGGCACTTGCTGTCCAACAGAGCAAACAAAATGACAAGTGTCCTCTTGTTTACATACACAGTTATGGAGTCTGGGAAATAGAGCCACCAAGAGGACATGCTTCTAAAGCCTGTAAAATATATAAAAACTAGAAATAGTCTTCATTTTCTGGAGTTAACTCACAAGATAAGACAGCCCAGCAATCTTTTCTGTCCCTCTAAGTTTTTGTCTGGCTCTGTTGAACTATAATTGACATATGGAATTGTATTAGTTAGTTAAAGGTGTACAAAATAATGATTTGCTATATGTCTCTCTTGGGAAATGATTGGCACAATAAGTTTAGTTAACATTCATAACATCTACACAATGTAATAATTGCAACATAGTCCAAATTTTTCCTTGTGATGAGAAATTATAAGTTTTAATGATGAAAAATTGTAACATTTTTAAGGGGGTGAGGGGCACAGGGAGAAAGAGAGAGAAAGAGAGAATCTTAAGCAGGCTCCGTGCCCAGCATGGAGCCTGAGACCGGGCTCAAAATCACAACCCTGGGATCATGACCTGAGCTGAAATTAAGAGCTGGATACCTAACCAACTAAGCCACCCAGGTGCCCCCAAATTGTAACTTTCTTCATGATGAGAATTATAACATAGCTAATTTTTTTTCCTGTGATGAGAACTCTTAAGATCTACTCTCTTGGGGCGCCTGGGTGGCTCAGTGGGTTAAGCCTCTGCCTTCGGCTCAGGTCATGATCTCGGGGTCTTGAGATCGAGCCCCGCATTGGGCTCTCTGCTCAGCGGGGAGCCTGCTTCCCCCTCTCATTCTGCCTACCTCTCTGCCTACTTGTGATCTCTCTCTCTATCAAATAAATAAATAAATAAAATAAAATAAAATAAAATAAAATAAAAAGATCTACTCTCTTAAGAACTTTCAAATATTCAATGCAGTGCTGTCATCTGTAGTCACCATACTCTATAATGGACTCCCAAGCTTATTTATCTTATTACTGGAAGTTTGTACCTTTTCATCGCCTTTAGCCATTTTCCCCATCCCCATTCCATCCCCCACCTTACCTCTGGCAATCGCCAATCTGTTCTCTGTTTCTATGAGTTCCAGTTTGTTTGTTTTCCATTCTACAGATAAGCCATCCTACCATATTTGTCATGGTCTGTCAGATTTATTTCACGAAGCTTAATGCTCTGAAGGTCCACCTCTGTTGTTACGAATGGCAGGATTTCCTTTTCCGTGGCTAAATAATACACACCACAGTCGGTCTATCACCTTTTCTTCATCCTTTCACCCAGCAACGGTTACTTAGGTTGTTTCCATGTCTTGGCTATTGTGAATGATGCTGCGGTGAACATGGAGGGGAGATATCTCTTTAAGAGAGTGATTTCGGTTTGGATTTGGTTGGTTTTTTTTTTTTTTTTTTTTTTTTTGGTAAACAAAAAAATTCTGTATGATCTTGTCCTTTTCTTTGCAAGAATGGTTTTTGGAGATGTATTCCTATTTCCAGGTTTTTCTTTCAGAAAAATGGTTAAGGCAATTTAATTTGTGCAGGAGAGACTGGAACCTGGATGACCATGAGATGAGAGACCAAGACTAGAATCCTACCAGTTTCATAAACCAGTAGCCCTCCCCAGCCCTCTTGCCACCCTAGCAACTTCTTGAGGGTGGTGGGACAGTGAGCAGGACTTGGGAAGACCAGGGAAGCCTGCACTCTCACTCCCCATCACTATACTTTGTTTCTTTGAATCAATCCAATGACCTGGGCAGCCTGTCCAATTGAGACTAAAGGTCAGACCACTCTCAGCATAGGGCAGAACATCTACTACCCCAAGTGGTATAGTCCCTTGTTCTGTTCTTCCCTCTTTCTTTTAATTTCTTTTTCTTCTTGAAGGATGTTTTTTGGTGGGAGGAAATTAAAGTCCAAGAGTAAATTAAATTTGAAATGGGGCTTTAGCAGCTATCCAGTTGTACCTGTTATCATCTAATCAAACAATTTGGAGTTATATGGTAGGGTGTAACCCATCTCATGGCATCTGCTGTGTTCTGCCCTATAACAGCTGTTGCTATGGGAATGGAATCATGTGGGAGTAGATATCCCCCCACCAAAGAACATTCTGTGCCTAGCCCATGCTCAAAGGATCTCTGTTGGCAGTCCCAGGGAAGGCTAAAGAGGACATTTTGCAACCTGGGTCAGCTCCGAAAGACTTGGTTAGGAGGGGCTTGGGGGCTTCAATCTGTTGAGATTTGTCTTGAAGCCAGTTTTTCATGGCAATCCCCACTGTTTCACTTGGAGTATAGCAATATCTGGGGTAGGTGAGGCCAACTGCTCTGCATGACCCTCATTCAGCCATTGCTTTGTAGATCATTGATGACAAGCCAGGATCTCACTGTAAGTCGGAGGACCCTCTTGGTGTGCAGCTTCTACAACCACTCTGTTGAGCCAGATGGAAGAGACACAGGGGGCAGTAACCTTCATCCTTGCTGGTTGATGAGAAAAGCAAGGCACAGTCCACCAGAGACTCCCAGCTATAGAAGGGATCAACTACAAACAAGGAGAGAGAACCAAAGTACTCTCAGTGTTAGGTGTGCATGTGATAAAGAAAAAAAGAAGAAAAAAGAAAACAACTCCAAATCAAGAAAAAAAATCCATTGTGCCAATTTCTCTTCTATCAAGAACAGATTAAAAAAAAAATCAAAGTCCCATCTGTTCTGTGTCAACATTAGATATTGTACATTGTGTTTCATCAAAAGTAGGTTTGCCACGGTGGTGGGGGTTATATTTTTGGAACGTGCTTAGAAACCTGGAGTAACTAAACAGAACTTGGCCCTCCAGGCCCTCTCCTGCTGTCTGTGTTTGTGTTCTTCTAGCAGTTGATGTTTTTAATTGATTTATCTGACCAGGAGGACCCTGGAAAAAGACAAGCAGGTGAAGGCAGCTGCCTGGGCTTCTGGAACAAACACAGGTAAAGGCCCAGGGCTCTCAGCACCACGGGGAGGTTTGCCTATGCAAATGTGCACTCTGAATTCACAGCAGCAGCCTCACCAGCCCCACAGCCTTGAGGGTTCACGTTTGAGGACCACCAGCTTGATCTGGCCGTGAGTGATGCCGGCATAGACATTCTGTCCTGGAGCCTTTCTTCAGCTTCTCCTCCCTGAGGTCCCCTTCTGCAGGTCTGCTGATCAGCACAGGCAGGTTTGCCCCTCATTGCCTGGCTTCCAGGCCAGAGGAGAGAAAAATGCATGAGGTCATCTAGAATCACTCTGCTCTTGTGGCTTTCCCTCCGTGCCCCAACCAGTTTGCCCAATGTGGAGTCCATGCCGCTCGGGTGATGCTGAGGTTGACAAACCCACTGTGCTTTGATGGAAAGCAAACCGTCCCTCTCAAACTAGATGTTGTGACAAAGTCCTTCAGGAGACCTCTGTTCAAAGGAGAGGCTTTAATGACATCTTCAATTGCATTATTAAAGAATGACAGACATCCAAAAGAGGTAGTGGTGGTTGAGAGGGCACAGCCTGGGTGAAGGGCTGTCCATCACTGAGACCCTGGGTATACAACACTGGTCTCCGAGGAGGAAACAGGGGGCCAGTTTGCATCAGTAGCCCAAGGACAGAAAAAAGCCAGGAAAATAGGAAGCTTAGAAGATGTACCACGATGGACCAGGGTGGTTCATCTGAAGCCCAATGAAGGAGATCAAAAAGCTCTCCAAGAGAGGCAGCCTAGATAGCTGCCCCAGACTCATGCAAATACTCCAGGTGGAGAGGGATAAGGCACAGCTGGGTTCAGCAAAGTAGGTGGCTAAGCTGGACCCAGGCACCCTGGTTAAGCTATAGGGCCACATGGCCAAGCTTGTCTAACCTGAGGATTCTTTGTGTACTCTGGCCAATGACCTAGACTGACAAGGTCATCTTAGCAGCAGTGGACACGTCTCAAGTGTCCAATTATGCAGAACAAGTCTGATAGTACAGTGTGGCTGTGAGAAGAAATGATGGTTGACAGATGAGATATGCGTTCTCTCCCCTCTTGTTATTTAGAAACAGAATCAAAACCCTGCCCTTCCTCCCCCTTTAGATAGAATGAATATGATGATGGACTCCTACACCCATCAACTTTTGACCTTTCTGCTCATGGGCCAAGTGGGTATTCTGGTAATTACTTGGAAAAAGATGAAAGAACTGGAGCCATATTTGGAAGTCACGTTGTTGAAGCAGGCATATTTTATAGTTTTACCTCACACACTCTGAGCTTGGTAGTGAAATTTATAGCTGAATTTTAAGAACTATTTTGGGTATAAAACTCCATCTTTAGCATTTTTGAATTGTAATCTCATGTGTTCTATCTTCAAAACATCGGGGAAAGTGTTCTGAGATAATTTTGACCCCCTAGGGAGTAGGTGTGGAATGTCTGACTGCATCCTTCATAGACATCCTTGTGAGGATGACTCCAAAACTCTAGATGATACGGGTAGAACGTACTGACCAAAGGCTGCTGCAGACCCTCCCCAGAGAGCACAGTTCTCAGGGAAGAGCCAACACCCACTTACTGAGAAGAAATCTCTAAGGGGATTAAAGGGGCACCAATTAAGTTTACATTAGTGAAGGCAATTGAGCTTGAGGTTATATTAAATCAGGCCACCACTGCTAATGCGACTGGCATGGAATGGCCCTAGGTGCCTCATCATGGTTGGGGGGAGAGGGGACGGCACCAGGAGGAGAGGAGGGAGGAGATGGCACTGGAGAGCGAGAGAGTCCTCACATCAACTGGTGACCCCTGGACTCTGGGTGCATTCATGTTGGAACAAAGACTGCAGGCTCGAAGTGGTTAGGAAAGTGTTTTCTCTGGACTGTAACTGGTTCTTTAGGAAAAGAACAAAGTCTTTTTATTACCGTCATTATTATTTCCAATCTCTAACACTTAATATTAAGTGTTTATTGAATGAAAGAATGAATGGATATTGATTATGCAGTCAGGAAGTCTGGGTTTTAATCCAATCTCCACCACATTGATTTCTAGTCACCCTCTGTCATTGCCATGACAGTGAGTCTCATACTTTTTTATCTTCCTAAATTTTAATGATCTAATTTACATGTCAGTTTTCTCAAACCAAGGTGAGACCTCTTTAAGGAGAAGGGTGTATCTGTGCCTCACCAGCTCACTGTTTCACATGGGCTCTGGAGCCAGACTGCTTGGGTTCAGATCCTGACTCCTCCACTTACTACTGTGTGAGCTCAAGCAAATTGCTTAATGTCTCTGTGACTTGGAATAAAACTGGATAACAATATCAACAACCTCACAGAGTTATGTGAAAATTAAATGACAAATATTCTTAAAATGCTTGGGACAGCGGTGCCTGGGTGGCTCAGTAGTTAAGTGTCTGCCTTAGGCTCAGGTTATGATCCTGCAGTCTTGAGATTTAGCCTATTGTGGGGCTTCTCACTCAGCAGGGAGTCTGCTTTTCCCTCTGTCCCTCCCCCCACTCATGCACACACACACACTCTCTCTCTCTCTCTCTCTGTTGCTCTCAAATAAATAAAATCTTAAAAAATACTTGGGATAGTGATATATGCTCAGGAAATAGGAACAACTGCTATTTTCCTTATTTTCATTGTTGGTTTTATACACACACACACACACAACACCACTCCATCTCACTGAACCTGTCGTCTTCTCTGAAATATAGGAGCTGTAATATAATAATAACAATAATAATCTGAAGCTTCTCAAGAGGGACAGATGAGACCATGGCTAAGAGCCAAAACACCTTTTTGAAAACCATTAAGTATCTTGAAATTCTCTGACACCATCATTTCTATTATTAACTGTGATACAGCTAGAAGAAATGATTTGTTCACAATTCAGAGCTGGAACAATCGGGGTGCTTCCCTGAGTTGCCAAAATATTGCTTAGCTCTGATGTACGTTGCCGAAGCCTCTGGGATTACTGTGCCTTTTTCAGTATTTACGTTAAGATATAGCCACAGGTCTTTCAGCAAAGCACTATGTTTTAATCAAAGCTTCCCTGGTTTTACTGTCCTCATCCTCAGTGCCCTAGCTCAAAGGACTGGTAACTCTCAGAGCGGCGCTTGATTTCCAAGATGCTGCATATCAACAGTCAACCCTTTGAGTTGGATGCCCTCTGCATAGGTTTTGCCAGGTGCTGTGAGAAGCATCCAGAGACGGAGAGAAAAGCCTATACTAGGAGTTAGAACACATAAGCTGGAGGTATAGTATTTACCACTAATGAATTGTGCCCAGACAAGTTCCCTTGACTATTTGTGATTCTGTTTCCATATCTACAAAATAAAACACATCAGATTATTCCCCAGATCTTTACAGGGTCAATGCCCTTGGAGTCCTGTGCTCTACGGGTAATTCTGTCATTGTCTGTCACTATGACGCTGCTCAAGTTATCGTCTTTCTTCAATCCGCAACAGCTTCACTTATCTAGGCCTTTTTCTTGAAACATGCAATTTTTGTGCTTCTTATATGTCAGTCACTGTACCAGGCACTGAAAACTCACACACACACACACACACACACACACACACACACGGGTGTATACATGCACTAAGTTCCAATGCTTATTGTGTGCAAAGAACTATGGCTTAGCACTTTACTGTAGCCTTTAAAATAATTCTATGAGGAAGGTATTCTTGTCCTCATTCTGCAGACAGGTGCAGTGAATCTAAGAGTTACCAACTTACCCAATAGCACACTGCTAGTAAGTGGCACAAGCTAAGGTTTAAACCCCATGAATCTGACTCTACCTAGCCATGACATCACATGGTCCCCTATAAAAGATAGGAACACATCAGATCTACCCCAAACTAACCTCATTTATTTTTTGCTAAGGTTATGCAAATAGTGGACATGGGGGGGGGGATGTTAATTCATATGGTGACTAGGTTTCACCTGAGGTAGAATACATGAGTTGCCTGGATTTGAAGCAGGTTGAAGAGTGCCCCTGTTCAGTGGGAATACTGCCTCTCAATCCAACAGAAGCCTGAAAGGTTTTGTCCCTTTCTTCAACAAGGTTTTAAGTAATGGCATGGATGAGGGTATGAATGGGGCAAATTCATTCTGATGTGAATTTGGAAGGACTGTCAAATCAACCAAATGACAGAATCATAATGAAAAATGATGTGCCTGTTAAGTACTGATATACATTATCACATTTTTAAACACAGCTCTCAGTAGAGCTGCCCTTATCTCCATTTTATTAATGAGCAGACCTAAGTCTAGCGAAGTGACCATCCAAAGATGATACAGCCTGTAAGTGGATTTTTTTCCCCCAAACTAAATTTTCTCATTTGGAATAATTATGTATTTATGGAAAGTGTGCAAATAGAGCACCCAACATCCAGATATATACCTTATTGTCAATATATATTTTTTTAAGATTTTATTTATTTATTTGACAGAGAGAGAGAGGGAGAGAAATCACAAGTTGGCAGAGAGACAGGCAGAGAGAGAGAAGAGGAAGCAGGCTCCCTGCTGAGCAGAGAGCCTGATGTGGGGCTGGATCCTCCTGGGATCATGACCTGAGCTGAACGCAGAGGCTTTAACCTGCTGAGCCACCCAGGCGCCCCGTCAATATCTTATATTATGGTGGTACATTTATTGAATTAAGAATATCAGTTTATTATTATTAAATTAAAATCCAGCCTTTACTGTGATTTCACCATTTTTTTCTTCCATTAATGTTCTTACATTAGGTTCCCAGAGCTACCATTAAAATACTATGAACTAGGTGGTTTAAAGCAATAGGAATTTATTCTCTCACTATTCTGGAAGACCGAAGTCCAAAAGCAAAGGGTTCAGAGAGTGATGCTCTCTCTAAACACTCTAGAGAAGAAAGCTGCTTTGCCTCTTCTAGCATTTGGTGACTGTCGGCAATCTGCAGAGCTCCTTGGTGCTGTGGTCTGAATGTCTGTATCCCTTCTAAATTTGTGTGTTGAAATCCTAAAGCACAATGTGATGGTTTTAGGAGGTAGGGCCTTTGGAAATCAATGTCCTTATAGAAGATACCCACGAGAGCACTCTCATTCCTTCCATCATGTAAGACTTTGGCAAGCAGTCTGAGACCCAGAAGGGGGCCCTCACCTGCTCACCTGCCCTCACCAGGGGGCACCTGATCTTGGGCTTCCAGCCTCCAGCACTGTGAGAAATGAATTTCTGTTGCCTGTAAGCCACCCAGTCTGTGGTGTTTCATCAGAGCAACCCGAATGGACTCAAACACTTGGTCTGTAGACACATCACTTCAACCTCTGCCTCTGTTTTTATGTGACCCTCTCCCTTCTGGTCTGTGTCTCTGTGTATAGCCTCTCCCTCCTTTTATAAGAACACAAGTCATACTGGTTTTGTGGCCATTCTAATAAAATATGACTGCATCTTGGGGCTCCTGGGTGGTACAATTGGTTAAGCATCCAACTCTTGCTTTTGGCTCAAGTCATGATCTGTGTTGTGAGATCAAGCCCTGCATTGGGCTCTATGCTGGGCATGGAGTCTTCTTGAGATTCTTACTCTCCCTCTACCCCTGTGTGTCCCCCCCCCCCCCAGGCACTCCCCTGCTGGCTCTATCTCTCAAATAAAAAAACAATCTTTAAAAAATATGACTACATCATAACTTGATTACCTCTGCAAAGAACCTATCCCCAAATAAGGTCAAATTCTCAGGTACTGGGTAAACATAGATTCTGGAGGGCATGAATGTGCACTATTCAATCCAGTACTCTTCCCTTCCTGTTGAAGCATCTGTTGAGGGTACCACATTGCATTTAGCTATTCTGTCCCCTTATTATCCTCTGGTCTACTGCAGTTTCTTAGTTTTTCCTTGTTTTTCATGACCATGAAAATCTTCTTTAAAAGTACTGGCCAGGCTCTCCTGGAGAATGTCTGGGTTTGTCTGATGTTTTCCTCATAATTAGTATACTGGGTTTTGGAAAGAATACTGTGGAAGTGACATGCCCTTGTGAGATGGCCTTTAAACTCAGACTCCAGAGCTCAAGTTTTAGTTATAAAACCTGTAGCTATAAAGATAAAACATTCCCGAGACTCTGCTGTTGGCTTACTCATTTCCCTCTCTTTTGGGGGGCTTGCATAACACTGAACATGTAAGTGGGGAGCTCAGTAAGTTCCCAATAAATTGACTGATGCAGGATCTGCTGACCCCCCATCCCATCTCAATTAACTTTCTCCAAACATGGAACCTCAGCCTTCCCGCTCACATATACATGACAAACTTATCCACATTGCTAATGTTAATCTGTGTTTTTTGAGATCCACCAATATATCAAGTTCTGCTACAAACACAGAGTTGAACATGACCCCTGTCCGGTAGGCTTAATAATCCAAATGGCAGGAAAGCAGAGGTCACCTGCAGGAGTTGTGCTGTGTACAAAGATTCCTTAGCTTGTCATGGCCCAGACGAATTGATAGGAGGGAAAACAAGAACTTGTTCTTTTGCAAAAGGTAGATTATGTGGATTCAAATCCTCTCTTGAATATTAATGATAACCAAACAAAGAAAGCTCTCTTATTAAGCATACTTCAGTCTTCAGTTTAGAAGTGAAGGGAGAGTTTGTATTTATTAGTGGATTAAAATTCTGGAATTCTTGCCTTGTTATGTGCTTGTTTGCTTGCTTATTTATTTATATATTTTCTCATATATTTATTTACTCACCCTGGAATTGGGCAACTTCATGCACTATGCGGTAGCTAGAAAGAGCACATCATTTAGAATTAGCTGAACTTCTTATAAATCTCAGGTTTCTAAAATTACTAGTTATACTGAAAGCAGCTAAGACTCAGTTTCTCTAGCTATAATATTATAATGACATATTCCACTGTGGTGCTGTTTTTGCCTATTCAGCATTTGCTCACCCTCCCTGGTGATAGCCCCTCATCTGTCCCCAAGGCACTACTCATCCACCCTTACTGGATGCAGTCTTGCTCCAGGCATCCTGGATTCCTTAAGCCAAGGAGTGGACACATGCTTCAAGCCAGCTTCCTTGTACCCCATCTTGGGAATCTGAGTCTCAAAGGGAGTATTATAAGGGAAGGAGTAGAGTGAATTCATTTGGAAAGGGCATTTAGAGAAGGCTCTCCATGGCTTTCTGCTACCCAGATCCCTTAGGATGACTTCTTTATTTTATTTTATTTTTTTATTTTATGCTTTTCTCATGCCCATTTCTTCACTCTTTCTTGCATTCTGTGAATCATCTATCCACTTGTGGAAGCCAGAGCTGGTCTCTTTTGCCCACAGCCAAGAACTCTGATGGACATTCCTTTAGCTTCTTCACAGCCCTGCCTAATTCCAGGAGCTGGAGGTAATTCCTTCCTCCTTTCAACTCCCACATTAATTTGTTTATCCATTCCTGAGAGCTTACATAGCTTCTTTCCTTGAATTCCCATTATTTTTGTATCAATCTTGTCTAGCCATGAAAGAGTCTAGCTACTGGATATTTATGGGGTGAATTGTGTTCTCCCCAAATTCATACGTTGAAGTCCTAATTCCCAATACCTCAGAAAGTGTGGATATTTAGAGATGAGGTCTCTAAAGAGATGGTTAAGGTAAAATTAGGTCATTCAGATGGGCCTTAATCCAACATGACTGATGTCATTATAAGAAGAGAAGTTTATAAGACACACACACACAGAGGGAAGACTGTGAGGACACAGGGAGAAGATGGTCATCTACAAACAAAGGAGAGAGGACTTAGAAGAAACCAACCCTGCCAACACCTTGATCTCAGACTTATAGCGTCTAGAACTGTGAGGAAATATATATCTGTTCTTTTTTTTTTTTTTAAAGATTTCATTTATTTTTTTTGACAGACAAAGATTACAAGTAGGCAGAGAGGCAGGAAGAGAGAGGGGGGGAAGCAGGCTCCCAGCTGAGCAGAGAGTCCGATGTGGGGCTTGATTCCAGGACCCTGAGATCATGACCTGAGCCAAAGGCAGACGCTTTAACCCACTGAGCCACCCAGGCGCCCTTATACATATGTTCTTTAAGCCAACCAGTCTTTGGTGTTTTGTTATGGCAGCCCTAGGACACCAATGTAGCACTCAAGGATAGAGACCCTAGGATGACCCTATCTAGCTTCAAACTTTTAGGTAACCAGGAACAGGTTACTTAACTGTTCAGTGGCCATAGTTTTGCTGGTGATGTGGTGGGGGGCAAAGGAGACCATGGAGGAGGACAGCAGGGGTGCTTTGAGACTAGGTCAAATCTCAGGAAGAAAAGAAAGAAAAGGACTAGCTATGCAGCTTCAACTTCCTTCCAAATTTTTAGTCACCTCAAGTCATTCTTGTCTGTCTGGAAGTGGTAAAGGGGTTGGTCATGTTTAGCTAGTGGAGTTCCATCTGCAGAAAGGAGATATGAGCAATGGGAAAGGGGTTCCCTTCTTGGCCAAGTAATGATCAAGAATAAGAGAAAAGACTTTAAGAACAAAAGAGAAATTCTATTTGTGTGCTTGGACAAGTCACCTCAGCTCTCTAAACCTGTCTCCTAATCTCCAGAATAGGGATAATGATACCTGTGTCTTCTAGCATTGTTGGGAGCAGCACATGGGAGAAATGCATCCAGTCAGCAGAAACTTCTCTGTCAATCAAAATTCCTTGAACGTGGTCACTCTGGTTCTATTATCCACCCTGTTATTCCCACCTTAAACTTTGGGGTGGATATATGGTAGGCATTCTGCTTCTGCTTCTATTTTTGGATGACTAAGTGGCAGCTGTTATTAAGATGAAGAGGAGACAGATGGATTACTACTCTGAGCCCGGGTTGCTGTCTGTCGGTTTTATGTGCGAGCAGCATTCTAGTGCAGAGGATATCAGAGGATGATTTCAGGGTCAGGATTGAGCATACACCCAAAATAATGACAAAAAAAATAATCTACTTTTCAAAATCTGGGCTTCCTGCGTAGATGTTCAACTCTGGAGTGGGTGAGAATTTGTAAACTCATTACAACAAATTGGTTTGTGAACGGTGGAGTGTGTCTATGGGATTAGAGTTGGGGAGGCAGTAATGAAATCACCTCCCTACCTGGTCTCCCCCCAGACCCCCAGCACATGCACACATGGCAGCCCATCTGTCATATCACAATGAACATGAAGACAGAGCTTTATGTGTATAGCTCCTACTCATTGTCTCCCTGCTTCTTATGGGGCAAAAGTCAAATCCTTATGCCTACACATAAAACCTTTGTGTCAGGCTCCCTGTCCATTTGTTTAGCTCACCACCTCCCCATGCCTCCTGCCGCCAGAACTAGGGCACTATATGCTCAGCCTCCACCCCACTGGCATGGATCGTATTATTCCTAGATTTCTCTTTTCCTATGTTTCTGCCTGGCAGACGCTCGTTCAGCTCCAGGATTGCCTGCTTAGGTGCAGAGGGGCCATGACAGACCCCGTGAGCTCCCTCTGCCAAAGCCCCATTGCACCAGAGCACAATCTGTACCTTCTTTCCTGTCCTCCCACACTGAGCCTTGAGCTCCTCTGGAGCAGGCTCTGTGGTCTTCATCTTGATGTCCGAGAGTTTCAGCAAATCCGATGAAAGAGTGAATGACCATTTCTCAGCTTCCGTTAACTGAAGGCTTGCTGTGTACCAGGCACCCTGCTGACAATTTCCACCTCCTGATACGAGGAAAGGAGAAATGAGAGAGGCTAAGTAACTCTTCTAAAACCTTCCAGCAGCAGGACTCAGCCGCTGAGTTGGCCATATATCTACGGAGCATTCATCTAAGGAGTACCCACTGTTTAATAAACATCTACCATCGTTGGGATTAGTCACAGTAATGTTTGGTGGCTCTAGCACAAAATTTTTTCAAAAAGTCTTTTTGAATAGCAAGACCCGTGGAGAAGGGGTGATGTCTTTTATTCAGAAACGTCAGAAGCCCCAGTCAAAAGCAGCAAAGAGGGAAGGAGAGATAGACTCTCCAGATAGGCACTCCTGATAAGAAGGTTTCTCTGCATTCATTCCCGTAGATGGGAGAGGAGTAGGCCTGACATTCCCAGAAAGGCTCCGAGTCCTAAAAAAGGAAACACTTGGACTCCGGAAGTCTGAAATGTGTCCATGAGGTGAGCTTCTGGGTGTTTCTGATGTGAATTGCCCACTCGTCCATGTCACAGAACCCAAATTTTATAAGTCAGTGGGAAATTTTGCTTTAAACACCCTTCCCACCTATAAATACATTTTTGACCATAGCAACCAATGCATGCTGGCAGCATTACCCTGAATTCACTCCTACCCTACTCTTCACACAGAGCACAGCCCTTGTCTGCAGACCCTTCCCCAACCCCTAACTAACTGCTTCCATCTCCGAGGGGTGTCTGTTTACAACTGATGTGGTTTCACTGTTGATGAAGCATCTTTGGCCTGCATCTTTGCATCCTTGGCATTTAGGGCATTGTTTGGTAGCACCTTCTTTTTTTAGTGATAATAACTAACGATGTGTCTTACAGTCCAGGGAGTCTTAGATTTGCCAAGTTCCATGTGTGCTCAGCCCAGTGCATATCCAGGTCCCATAGGGGAAGTGAAGGAAGCATCTGGAATTTGCATATCTCTGGAAGTCAAATTCCTGCATTGAACATGGCTGTGGGGAGCTGATATAACAAGCTGGCAAGGAGCAAAGAGCTGTACCACCACCTGGTCATTTCACTGACAGATGAGATGTCCCTCTCAGACCCATCCATGGACGGTTCTGTGTAGAGTTAGGAATGGCTCTGAGGTGCCAGGAGAAAAGATCACCAACAGCAAAAGGCTGATCTTGAGGCACCAAGGAAAGGTTATGTTACATCTTGTATTCTCAGTTTAAAATCCAGAGGAAGGGTTTTTTGTTTTGTTTTGTTTTTTTGTTTTTTGTTTTTTGGGTTTTTTTTTTTGCTGTTTTTGAAAATATCCTTAAAATTAGCATTTGGCAAATTTTCATTAACTTATGGGGATTGCCCCATACTTCAGAAACTGCTGACCAGGAGTTGAATTGTGGTGGGTGCACTGGTTTCTTCTTTCAAGGAATTTGTCAAATCTTTTGGGGGAAAACACACAGGACAGTTCCCTACTCTCTGAAACTTCTCATTCCTAGTAGACCCTGAAGAACTGAGTATTTTTGCCTCTAAGAGCAGAGTAAGGTGTGTGCGTGCGTGCGTGCCTGCGTGTGTGTGTGTGTGTGTGTATGTGACTTAAATGGGACTATGTATCAATGTGTAAATGCTTACATTATATAAGTTCATTTCATCCTCAAAGGGCCTTAAGGGCCAGTTCCTTCAAGGATTTATCATTGGTGCCGAGCAGATTTACGGTTTATCCATCCAGTCCTTTAATATATAAACAAGTGAGCATGCTAGACGCGGAGTCTCCTTTTCACATCTGTGAAATCTGGAAGGTGCCACGTGCCCTTTGCGGGCTAAGGTTACTGCCAGGAGTAAATGTATAAATCCTTTGAAGAAGATTAAGAATGTCAGATGCAAGGTGTTTTAATAATTAACAAAGCTTTAAACACACATAAAAAGGCTACATGACAACAGCAAATACCAAACTACGCAGTACCACCAGTTAATAATGCTGGGCAAATTCCAACATGAGATACAATTATCTCCCCCTCTAATTTGTCCATTTTGCTGTCAGTAGAATAATCTCCCTTTTAAGGCAAAAGCCTGTAATGGACGCCACTTTGCCTGTTTGAGTCAGTTCTAACAATGACAAAAACCACACCCGGACTTTAAAGAGAATCTACTTTGTACCTGGCACTTTTGCCTTGGTGCAGAGCACAGTGACACCTCTTGGTCGAATGTCAACCAAGTTACTTAAACTCCACAAGTCTCCGTTTTCTCACCTCTTATTCTGCAGGCCTGCTGCACACTAGAGCCTGTGCGTGGAACCGGGCGGAGAAGACACCTGATCTGAGGAACACCATCTCATCAGCATGAGAGATCGGTATATTTATTCCCCAGGTTTCCCAGCAGATGCCAACAGAGTGTCTTCTTCTAACAGAATATTTTATTATGACAATTTTCCAACAGATGGGAGTAAAATAAAGGGAGGCTTTTACTGCTTTATGCACAAGCTCCAAAGAGACAAGGAGCAACCTCAACTACCTAACTCGAGGGTTGTTACGAGCTTTGAGTGCATAAATATATAAAAAGCACAGAGAACAGTGTGAGGAGAAAAACATAAGAAGAATCCATAAGTGGCACTAATTATAAATTATCTGCATCCTCTGGAGTAATCACCTTTATTCCTCATCACAACTGAAGAAGGAAATACTATTTCAAACACTGTTTTACAAATAAAATTAGCGAAGGGTAGAGAGATCAGACAATATCTTAAATTTCAACAAGGTAGCAAGGGGCTGACTTTGGCCACTAACTGCTGAATGGACTTATTCTGTGTGTGCCAAGGGGAATCCTGCCCCCGCCGTTGGCCTGAGCTGTGCCCCCTCCCCACCCATGGTTTCCTCATCTCTACACAGTGCATGGAAGAGAGTGTCACCAGGGTCATGGTGGTCATGCACGGCCCCCTGGAGCTTCCACTTAATTTGTCCTCCATCACAGTGACCTCATCGAAGTGTTAAGGCTTATTATTGAACTGCCTTATTAACCTGTATTAAGGTTACCACTCTGCTCAAAACCTTGCAATGGGCCCCCATTTCATAGAATTAAATTCCAGGTTTGATCATAGCTTTCAAGTCCTTACAGGGTCTTGTCAATGGAATCCTTCTCTGTTTTCCTTTCCTTACTGTTTTTGTCTTCTTAGTGTTAATTAGGCTACTTAATGTATTTGTTTGTCTCCTCCCCATGAGCATGTAAGCTCCTTGAGTCTGGAGACCTCATTTTTTTTACTACACTTGATCTTAGCCAAAAGGCCGAGAAGCAACAGAGACCTCATTTCTTTTTGCTTTCTGCCCTATTGCTCATGCTTGGAAAAGTATGCCTGCCTATAGTAGTCTGCTAGAATTCCATAACAAAATATCACAGACTGGGTGGTTTCAACAATAAACATGTATTTTATCATAGTTTCAGAGGCTAGAAATCCAAGATCAATGTGCTGTCAGGTTAGGGTTGATGTCTGGTAGAAACCCTCTTCCTGATTTGCAGACAGTCACTTTCTGGGTACGTCCTCACATGGCATTTCTTCGTGTGTACAGACAGGGGGAGAGATTGGGTGATGTCTGGCCTCTCCTTCTCTTCTTAGAAGGACACCAAACCCTTTGGATTAAGATCTGTACTTATGACCTTACTTAACCTTTATTATATCATCGTAGGCCCTATTTCCAAGTTCAGTGCCACTGAAGGTTAGCTTTGGTATCTGAATGGGGGAAAAACAATTCAGTCCATAACCCTGCCACATAGTGTGTTTTTAATATTTGAGGAGCTGGATTGCTTTCTTTATATCCTCTTCCATGTTATACCTTCTGCATTGTTTTTAAATGCTTTTCTATCATTCAGAAGTCTCTACAGATTGATACAAGGATTTTTCTACTCTATAATGTGATAGAATTATTGAAATACTCAGGGGACTTCATTCCAGGTGTCCTTGAATCAACCATCCTAGACTTCCGGGGCACTGGAAGAGCAAGATCATCTTTCTAAATTATATACTGAGGTATTAATGCCCAACTTACCACCAGAGATGTGTGGTGTCACCAGAAATGTTGAGCATGAGGGAGATGAGAAGACCACGCAATTTATCTACATCATACTTAGTAGAAGGGGCAATTAGGAGGTTTTATATTGAGCAAGAGAATGTGCATTTGGGAATAGGTGTGTATTTATGGATAAAAGTGGGAGAATACATAGGTTGAGAATATAAGGAAGCCAAAAATATCTAATATTAGACATTTCATGTGGTTTGATCTGATGTATATGGGTGGACATATGTGTCAGTGGCATAAGCATGGGTATATGGATTTCTGTGTAGATGAGTGTGTTATGTGTTGGGGAGTATGGGTTGTATGGATGGAATGTATACTTACATGTATGCAGGGAATAGGACACACATGTGGATGCAGGTTAGAGGTGTATGTGGTAGGGAAATCAAGGAAGGTTTCTTGGCAGAGTCGATGTTGGAAGTTTCAAGGGAAAGGACAATTAGAGTTAGGCAGGTGGACTGGCAAAAAGGGTGGAGAGAATGCTCCCACCAAGAGAACTAGGATTCCACCAGTGACGAGGGATAGATGTATACATTATCATTACTAGATTATAAGAAGATGGGGATATGGGACAGTCAGAGGAGTGGCCTCAGAAGAGAAATATAGCAGAGGATGGGGGGGGGAGGTTCCTGTGAGCCACAGCAAGGAACTTGGGCTTTGTCCACAATGTGAGAAGACCAGGGATCATTCACATATTTTGCATGGAATCTACTTAGCAGGTTGGGTTGTTGCAAATGGGAGCAGGAAGAGGTTGTGAAATTATATTAGGTTTCAAGAGAATGTTGGCCCTGGACTAAGAGTAGCCTTCCTCTTTCCTTGCTAGTGTTGATAGAGGCCTTGATCCAAAGCAGACAGGGGTCCAAGTGGAGAGAAACAGGAACCAGCAGACTTCTGTTGAATCTGAAGATCCGGGGGGGGGGTTCTTTTGAGCTGTGGAGGCACAGACTCCCCCATCTGAGCGATCTGCAGAATCTCCACAGTGAGGTCTGTGGGTTTTGCACTCATGGTTCCTCTTCCCCACCCATCTGCTGTGTGAAGTGCATGCTCCATCCTTACAGAGGGAGTGGAAGGAAAGCTTTCTGTCCAGTTTCTGATAATTGTCATTACTTTGTTTCCTTGTTCATAACAGAAAAATGAACTTGAACAGAGCCCTAGAAGCTGCACATCAAAGCGGCAGAATAAGATGGGAAAGGAGAAAGAAGTGGGTGGGTGCAGGAAGAGAAGGCTGGAAGGAAGAAGCCAGGAGGGTGAGGGAAATAAATCGAGGGTCAGAGATGGAGGGTGAGTGGAGGGAAAGAAGGGCTGCATGCCAGAAATTATGTGCATGTGTGCAGCCAGAGGACAGTGGACACCTGGGAGGAAGGCAAGAGGGAGGATCTACCCGAGGGGACTCATGTGGCTTGGGTTTTTTCCTTCCATTCTGTCCTGAGCTAGGGCCCTAGGGCACCACCTCTCCTCATACGAACGCAGGCTGATTTCACAGCCCCTGGGTCTGTAATGTGGTCGCTCTGGTGTTGTTTTCATGGGTTTTCCATCTGCTCCAACCATCACAAATCCGATTTCATATTCGGCATAAGTCAGTTTCAAGAAATATCTTGTCATCATCCAAATCAAAACGCCACATTCAAAATGCTCGATGCCAACTACAAATTGTCAGAAGGGGTTGAAGAAAGAGGAACAGAGTTTTGCTCTAGACAGGAGGGGTGAAAAGCACATATTCCAATGTGACATAGTGGCTCTGCAGTGTCTAAATCATTCACATGAAGCTGAAATTTTTTTTAAAAAGCTTGGCCAATCTGTTCTGCTACTAACAGTTTTCTCCCAGCACCCACCCGCCTCTCTTCTGGAAGCTTCTAACAGCAAGGGCCACTTCTGAGTACCAGAAAGTTCATTTATTTTGAGTATCTGAAAAAGTGAACGCCATTTGGCCACAATTACTTGGGCTGTTCCACAAGCTCTACTAGGGTCTAGGGAGAGAGGATGCTATCTCTACAACCTTGGACCTCTCAGTCATCAAGTCTTCATGAAGGAACCCCGCAGCTCTCTGCAGAGGCAGCCTTATCACTGATAAAAGAAGGCCTAGAAGTGGGGACTGGTGGTCAGCACACAGTCTCTTCACACACATCCATCTTCCCTCCTGAGCTACCTTAAATGCCCTTAGTTTCATTTATGGAATTATTTAAAACCTTAGAGACATGAGTGTCTCGATAGAAGTGTATATCAGCAAGTTACCAAATAGTTTGTCTTGTATCTTATGGTGCACCACAGGAATAGGAACTGGCAAATTTTGAAAAAAAAAAAAAAATTCAGAAGGTTTAAAAAGAAATACCTGAAAGTCCTGTGGGTGGTTGGCTCCATTCCTTTATGATAGCCACTCCCAATGTCTTTGATTTCCTTCATTCTCGAGCACTTAGTGAATTCATTCAAGCTCTCGAATGTTCAAAGGTGTATACCCAGAAAGTCCAGACTGTGGTTGGTGCTTGGTAGGCACTCCATAAATGTCTGTGGAAAGCAAAAATGTATGAAACAAATATTCTTTGTTTGTATTACCAACTCTCCACGTCATCCCCTAAGGTTAAGAATATCACTCTGCTTTGATTTACTATTATATATCTTAACCTTCCTTGTTCTGATAAAACAACCCTTTATTATGTGAGTTCCTTAAATGTAGCAATTCTGTCTTATTTATTTATTCATTATCTTTCTACCTATCTACCTGTTTATTTACTTATTTATTTTGGTCTGAGCACTTAACACAGTGTCAGCTTCTGGTAGATGTTTAATAGTGTTGGGTAAATTTTAAGTGAGTAAATCAATAATATTTGAGTAATTTGGTGGTAACAGGATGCTGGATCTGAGTGATAAGGGATTAAATCAGTCAAAGACACTGGAAGACCTCCAAAATTCATATTCATCCTAAGCATAACCAAAAAGCTGGGACTAGGGTGAAGCGTGACCCCCAAGCAAACCTTGGCAGGACCAGTGAGTGCTACTAGGGATCTCTTTACCTTACTGACCCCAGCTCTGAAGCTACCAGGCTCTAGGCATAGACAGTTGGAGGTTTCACACTGGGAATTAAGACAGATAGATTTCTTAGGTGATTTGACACTGAGGGGCACAAAATTTGTCTCCTGTCCAGAAATCCTTCCCCACCCAGCACGTACAGGAGGAAAAAGTCCACAGAGCCTCTCTCATGTGGGAGAAACAGACTCACATTTTGGTGCTTTTAGCGCTCCAATAATAACCATTGGCTATATTGATTAGGTTCTCAGCAGCCAGTAGGTGGACATTTTCAATGAAGGGAGGGACCAAATCTCTAGAACTCAGAGTTTTTTCCATTGACTCATTAATTAACCCATTCAAAAGCTCATTGCATGTCATCTGAGCCAGACACTGTACTAAGTGCTTGGAATACAGTTGTAAACAAAACAGATGTGCTCCCTGTTCTCTAGGATTAAAGGCAGGAAACTTAGAGTAGAAATTTGTAAATTCTCATAAGTATAAATCACTTGGAGAGCTTGTTAAAATAAAGATACCAAAGTCTCACGCCCTCCTCCCCCATTTTTTTTTTCCCTCATCACTTAAATCTGGGCATCTCCATTTCTTTCTTTCTTTTTTTTAATATGTACTTATTTATTTTGGAGAGAGAGAGAGTGGGCATGTGCACTCAAGGGGGAGGGGCAAAGGGAGAGAGAGAATCTCAAGCAGACTCTCTGCTGAGTGTCAGAGCCTGATGTAGAGCTCGATCTCACAACCCTGAGATCATGTCCTGAGCTGAAATCTAGAGTTGGAGGCTCAACCGACTGAGCTACTCAGGTGCCTCTGGGCATCTGAATTTCTAACAAGCATCCCAGCTGATTGTGATTGGGTGGCCCTGGATCACATCCTTAAAAACACTGACTCAGAAGGGAGGACTTATTGTGAAATGGAAGTGGGGGAAGGGAAAAATGAAGGAGGATGTAGCCCCAAGGTGGACCTAGAAATGAAATTTAGTCTGAGCATTTCTGCAGTGATGTATTCCAACCCCACCACTGTATAGATGTGAGGTCTTAAGATGGCATGTTATCTTCCCAAAGTCACAAAGATGCTGGAGTGAGGCGCACACCTCTGGCCTTCTGGCTCTTTCCATTATAATTATCTCCTCCTTTTCACTTATTTCTTAAGTTGTGTCCACAACAACCACTAAGGGAGGTGGTTGGAAGGAGTGGTGTGATGTGTGCATAGATCACACAAACTTCTATGGCACTTAAGAAGGACAGAAGACTGGACATAAGTGGTTTCACTTTTTTAAAAGCTGCTTTGGGAATAGTAATAAAACAGTGTTACGGTCTCAAAATTTCAGTCAACAAAGCTCACTATCTCACTTGATTCTTACAATCTCTACCTATGAAGTAGCACTTTATGATGAACAGCATGATTGCTGAAGGTCATATGGTGGGAAAGTCTTAGAGATGTGCCTCAAGACCTGGTCTTTTTGCTCCAAGCCAGTGCTTATCTCAGAAGTACAGAAGGCTTCAGGATCTTAAAGAAGAGAGGTCATTGCCAGTCCACTTCCAGGCATCAGCCTGCCAGGCTACTGGCAGGTCATCACAGGGTCAAGCTGGGGAAACAGGGTTAAAGGGGGTGTCCACTGCACATTAAGGGATACAGAGAGAAATGAAAACCCTTGTGAAGAATCCTTCTCAAGGTGTGGGATTTCATCTGGATCAAGCTTCCATTTGACTTTCCACTGAGCACTGAATAATGACATGTCAGGATTTGAAAAAGGCAGAGACTCTCCTCCCAACATGTGCTCTTGAGTGCCGAGTCTAGAGCGTGAGAACACAGCCACGCTTATTCATTCCAGAGTTGTCAATGTTGCCTTTCAAGCTATAACCGCCAAATGGAGTCAGTTCGACAGTACTGTTTGGCTCTTGAATTTTTAAGTATTTACTGTCAGGTCATTTACAGAAAAGTTTTCCCAACTCCTGAGCTAGAGAGTTCCAGGTGGCATATCAGTTTGTCATTTTATTCTTAGATAATTTTCACTCAATAAAAAGTGTTTAATACCATTATCTTTCAGTGCTGCTCAGTGATGATCATTCTCATCAAGAATGCAGTGAGAGGGAGGCATGAATTTATCTTTCCAGGTCACAATAAATTGGAATGTTGCGAGCATTTGGTCTAGGACTGTTTATCTCTGCAGGAAGGGCAGAAGGATGACAAGACCTTTCTGTAGGCAACCAGGTCCTCAGTGTCTTCCTTACCAGCTCTCACTCTCGGTTTCACTGTTGTACCTTAATTTAAACCCTTGTTCTCTCTCGCTTAGACCAAAGTAGCTTCCCAATTCCTTTTTCTCATCAGCTTTGCTCTCTACATTTCATTTCCATGCAGATGCCAGAATGGTCTACCTAAAACAAAAATTTGATTGTAGCAGTCTTTTTCTTGGACCCATTCAACAGCTGCTAATTGGCCTGAGAATCTGGGTACAGTGTTTTAGTGGGGCACACAGGCTTTCCACACTTTGCCCCTGTTTCCCTCTGCAACCTCATCTCCTCCTTCTGTAGACGTACCGTGCATGCTAACCAGTTGTGCCACTGGAACACCTTTGTCTCCTGCCTCTGTTTCTCTACCCACCCCCGCAACCTTTCCTTCCTCTTTATTTATGTAGCACTGGATTATTCTCAGCCCTAGTGTAGTTACTTCTGCTATAGAAATGGGAGAGAATTTTTTTTCCCCTGTCTTATCTGACATGGTAACTCTTAGAGTTAATTTTATGTTTCTATGTCAAATGAGCAATAATTATAGTAGTAAAAATAATAATGGCATTTATTGAATCTCTCTGATGTGACAATACACCTTGAAGAATACCTAGCAAATATAGGTTGTCAATGTCTCAAAATAAAATCATCTTGACAGATATTCTTCTCAGTCTATAAATGAGAAATGTGAGGTTCAGAGAAGTTGTATAATGTGCCCAAAGTCACAGAATTGGTAAATGACAGAAGCGGAAGTAGAACTTAAAAATTTATCTGACTTTGGAACTCAAATTTTTGCCACAAATCCTGAATCTGTCCACCAATGAATACCTTCTCCTTGCATCGATGGGCTGGTGAATTCAACAATGATTGTCGCCTTTGCAGAGTGGGCTGTGGTTGTGGAAAAGAGGGGCGAAAGCCCTGATTTGTGGTGTTTTCCAATTTCAGTGGAGTACGTACCGCCGTGGCAAATTTCAAGCTACAGATGTGACATCACAGAATGCAAAGCTGGGAAGAGATACGCACCATTGTATAGAGTCTCCATCACAGATGCAGTGGATGCAAATAAACTCAAGAACACAGATGGTAATAAAGTATAGCAAAATAATTAGAAAATGATGTTTTGAATATTTATTCAACTGTTGTTTTTTATTGTAATTTATTAGATTTTTAAGCTGATGTAATTTAAAAGAGCTGTATTTAACCATGGGCTCACGAAATTCCTAAAGATTTAACAATCAGCTTTCCTGATCTGGTATGAGCCATCTCTAGCTTCTATGGGAGGTAAAATTGCAGACATATAAAATGACTTCTGCTATTACAATTACAAAATGAAATGTGAACATCCTATGACAAGTCTGGAGATTAGGAACAAAGGAAGACTAAATTGCATTTTCAATCGTTTCTTCCCATATAAAATGAGTTTAGGGTCAGTTGAACAGTGAGATTCTCTGGCATTTTTAAGAGGATTTAAAAAAGTCTTTAAATCCTTTTCAAAATTTTTTTTTAAAATATAACTGACATACAGTACTGTTATAACTTTAAGGTGTACAGCATAATGATGTGGGTTACATATATTGCAAAATGATGACCATAGTGAGTTAATAGCCATCATCTCATATAGAAAGATAAAAGGAAAAAGAGGAAAAAATGCTTTTTTTCTCTGGGATGAGAACTCTTAGGAGCTGCTGTCTCAACAACTTTCAAATCTACCCTAGAGCAGTGTTAACCATAGCTATCATGTTGTACTTACATCCCTGGTACTTCTTTAACTTGTAATTGGAAGTTTGAACCTTTGGACCATTCGTCAAGTTCGCCCTCTCCCTCTAAATCTTAGCATAACTTAAACGAGTCACTAGACTTTCCCTTACCTCCATTCCTTTTCTTGGGAACTCAGGAATAGTGATTCTGACCTAGACCTGGGAGGAAAAGGAGTTATTAATATATATTAATATTACTCGGCCATAAAAATAAATATTAAGATCAGTTCAACAAGTCTCACCATTTACAACGACATGGATGGTGCTACAGAGCATTATGCTAAGTGAAATAAGTCAGAGAAACATAAATACTACATGATTTCACTCGTATGTGGAATTTAGGAAACAAAACAAATGAGCAAAGGGTAAAAAAAAAAGTGAGAGAGAGAGAGAAGAGAACCAAAAACCAGACCTTAACTCTAGAGAACAAACTGATGGCGACCAGAGGGGAGTTGGGTGTGGGGGGGGGGGGGGCAGATGACGGGGATTAACAAGGGCACTCGTTGGGATGAGCACTGGGTGTTGTATGGAAGTGTTGAGTCACTACATTGTGCACCTGAAACTAATGTTACACTGTATGTTAACTGGAATTTAAATAAAAACTTAAAAAATGCAAACAAATATGAGCTACCTTTTTTTTTTTTTTATTAAATCTGTAAACATTGAAACAATGACAGCAATGCTATGCAAGAAAGTTTTATATCAGAGGAGAAAGCAAATAGTGAAAACTTTTGTGAAACTGGTTTGTTCATTTGCATTAAGAATCTAAAACACAGGGATGCCTGGGTGGCTCAGTTGGTTGGACAACTGCCTTCGGCTCAGGTCATGATCCCGGAGTCCCAGGATCGAGTCCCACATCAGGCTCCCAGCTCCACGGGGAGTCTGCTTCTCTCTCTGACCTTCTCCTTGCTCATGCTCTCTCTCACTGCCTCTCTCTCAAATAAATAAATAAAATCTTAAAAAAAAAATAATAAAAAAAAAGAATCTAAAACACACACAGATATTGATCCCAGAGTTAATGTTAACAAGCAATGAAAATAACCAACATGTACAGTAATAGGGGTATAAATAGACTATTTCATATATTTATATGTTTTACATTTTTTTTTGTATCAAATTGAACATCATGCTGATTTTAGAATACTTTAACAGAACTTTAAAAATATAGGTGGGGCACCTGAGTGTCTTGGTCAGTTGAGGTTCTTGATTTTGGCTCAGGTCATGGTCTCAGGGTCATGAGATTTAGCCCCCCGTCAGACTCCGTGCTCAACACTGAGTCTGCTTGACATTCTTTTCTCTCACTCCCCCTCTGCTCCTCCATGCCTCTTCTTGTGCACTGTCGCTTTCTCTCTCTCAAATAAATACATAAATAAAATCTTAAAAAAATATGTATATACAGGCAAATGCTTTCCACGTAATGGAAATGAGGGTTCAAAATTGTATGTGCTATGTAATCTGAATTATACTGTTAAGTCTAAAAAGACTTGAAAGAAATAAACCCAAATATTAATAGGACTTATCTCTGGATGATAGAATTATAAATGATTTTTCTTTTTCTTCTTTCACCTTTTCTATTTCTCCCCAAGAATTCTATTATCAACATGTATTACTTTTATAATAAAAACATAAGTAGTGCAGCTCCTGTCCCTGGCCCTCTAGAATCCCTAAGGCAATGAGTATACTGGAAACAGAACAAATATCCCACCAATCCGTACATTAACGAAGGAAACAGTAAAATAAATCATGTCGCTCTTCAAGTGAGCCCAGGTGTAGGGCTGCCTCAGAGACAGGGATTGAACGAAGGGATGGGGAGAGTGGGTTGAATATTTTCGGGCTTGGGATGTTGCCTGCTAGAGGAATGAAACTTAGGTAATTATTAGTTCAGAGAAGGGAGGAAGAGAGGATTCCCAGGGGTAGGTGAGGAGGAAGTGAAGGCCAATGGGCGATGGAGGTAGGAGTTAAGAATCCTTTGTATGAAAAAAAAAAAAAAAAAAAAAAAAAAATCCTTCGGATGATGCAAAAGATATGTTGTTTCTGATTCTCTGGGGACTTAAGTCTCTCACCTGTATTTTTCCACACACCTTCTCCATTCTCCTCTCTGCCGATGAGTACCTCTCTCTGTGCGTTATGGTTTCTGTTTCCTTAGAGCTACAGCATACTCTTGGCCATAATTTGCTCTAGTCCTACATGGTTTATTTTTCAGCTCAGATTCTCCAGAACAGATTCATTTCTCTGTGTTTCAGATCCCTGGGAGAGAAATCTGACTGATCTAGCTCAGTTTAGGGGTCTAATCATACAGTCCCTGTGGCTATGGGTGAGCGTAAAGTGGGACAAATGTGACTGCCCAGGACAAACTCTTCAACAAAAAAAATGTGGGTTGGGGGTCATGAGGAACTTCCCCAAACATTTCTGGGTTGAGGCAAAAGATGCTTGGGGATATTGGTTCAAAATGAACGGTGTTGGGGGAATCCTGGGACTTAAGTGTCAACTACCCACCAAGGATAGCAGAGCAGGGCTAACAAACCCACCAAAGTCAGCAGAGATCTCTCTGTAGGTTGCAATTTTATACTTCCAAATACATACAGATGACATTCAACGGCAGGTGACCTACCTTTGTCTCACCGAAGTTGCTGGTAGTTTATGGTCTTCCAAGCATGACTCTCTCCCTAGCTCCTCATCCTTATACATCTCTTCCCCACCACACGCTATCCTTTTTCTTACTCCAGTGACATTATTTTACTGAAATAATACTGAATCATCCCAAATTCACTTTTTCCCAAATATTAAATTTGAAGTTTTAAACCTATAGAAAAGTCAAAAAATAGTACAACGAACACCCATATTTATTTCATCTGGAGTCACAAATTAACATATTGCCACATCTGATTTATCTTGCTCCTCTATTTTTGAACCATGTAAGAAGAAACATATGTAAATCATTCTCAAACCCCAAAGCCTTCAGCATTTACAGCCCAAGAACAAGGACTCATTCTGCACAATTAGAATACAATGGTCACACTCAGTTAATTCAACACCACTAAAATTCTATTACTTAAGATACAGACTGTTCCAAATCATATATCCTGAACTGTGTCCATAACCACTTATAGGTATCTCTGCCACCATCACCCCTTTCAGGATTCAGACAGGAGTTACCCAGAGCATTGGGTTGGCTTGTCTATTCAGTCTCCTGTAATCTATAACAGCGCTCTGGGTTTGTCACCCTTCTGATCTGATCCAGGTTAAACATCTTTTTTTTTTTTTTTAAATATTTTATTTATTTATTTGACAGAGAGAGATCACAAGTAAGCAGAGAGGCAGGCAGAGAGAGAGAGGAGGAAGCAGGCTCCTTGCCAAACAGAGAACCTGATGCAGGACTCGATCCCCGGACCCTGAGATCATGACCTGAACCGAGGCAGAGGCTTAACCCACTGAGCCACCCAGGTGCCCCCAGGTTAAACACCTTTTGGCGAGGTTGGGCTTATGTCAGTGTGTCATACCAAGAGGCAGATCATGTCCATTCTCACCATTATTATTGATACTGCTTCATCACTGTGCTTAATTTACTTTTTAATTAATCTCTATTTAATTAATTAGTAATAAATTTAATTTAATACATTTAATTGCTAATAAATTTCCTTCTGCAGAACTGGTAACTGATAGGGAGGTTGTACCCGGGTGTAGTGAAGCTCTTGTTGAAAACTGAAATGCTAGCTAACCTCCGTGAAGCACATTGCTCCTTCTGACTCCTGTGAATGTTCCCTCATTTGGTCTGAAGAGGCAGCATAGTACACTAATCAACTCAAAGTGGAAGCCCTAATATCATACTGTCTGGGTTCAAATCCCAGAACCACCTCTTACTAGCTCAGTGACTTTGAACATGTTCATCGATATCTATAAACTTCAGTGCCTACTCTACAAAATGAGGATAATGATTGGCCATCTTTAATTTTTGAGAGAGGGAGAGAGAGAATGAGAGCACAAGCAAGGAGAGGGAGAGGGACAAGCAGACTCTCCATTGAGTGCTCGGGGCTTGATCTCACAACCTTGAGATCGTGACCTATAGTGAAATCAAGAGTCAGATGATTAACCAACTGAGCTACCCAGGTGCCTCTGATTGGCCACTTTTTTGAGCTATTATAAGAATTAAATAAAACAATAAATACAAAGTGCTTAATACTGTGCCTGAGATAGAGTTAGTGTTCAATACATGTTGTCATTTTATCATATACTGTTCTTTTTTTAATTTATATAGTGTTCTCTTTATTTTCTTAAAGATTTTATTTATTTGTTTGTTTGTTTGTTTGTTTGAGAGAGATCACAAGTAGGCAGAGAGGCAGGCAGAGAGAGAGCAGGGAAACAGGCTCCCTGCTGAGCAGAGAGCCTGATGCGGGGACTCGATCCCAGGACCCTCAGATCATGACCTGAGCCAGAGGCAGAGGCTTAACCCACTGAGCCTCTCAGGCGCCCCTGTAAAAGATTTTAAAATCTTCATAATTCACACCCCTCCAGAAGCCTAGATCTGTGGGTATCCATGGTTTTATGAACAATCCATATTATTCTTTGTTGTCCTTAAATCAATACTTCCCAAACTTTTAATGCCAATAAGGATCACTCCTGGAGTTGAGAGGCAGATTCTGATCCAGTAGTCATAGAACTAAGCTTGAGATTCTTACAAGCTCTCAGGTGAATGCCAATACCGTTAGTCCATGGGCCATATTTTATGTAGCAAGACCCTAAATGACTCCTGGGAGGAAATGCCCTCCAAATGTGAAACCTCATACTTTAGGATATAGTCCTGTTCTATTATTTTGAATCATCACAGGAAACTGCCATCCGTTTTCTTTTCTTTGGGGGATATTTCTAGCTAATGTATATATTAGTTATGTATAGTTAAACCAAACTATACTGATTAAACCGCTATGACTAGGATTGTTTTTTACTTTATATTTCTGTAGATATGCTGTATCCAATACAAGGCTGTGAAGGATGAAATGGTAGAAGATACTTTAGAGTCTGACTTAGAGTCAGACTGATCAGAGATTAAGGGTGGACTCTTCCATCTTCTAGCTGGTTATTAATGTCAAGTTCTATAACTTCTTTGAACTTCAATCTCTTCATCTTAAAATGGCTATAGTAATGCTAATCCTAGGGTTCTTGGTGTGAAACTATATCTATATCTGTCTATGAAGGGAGAATATAGAAAGAAAGAGAGATCTGTTTAATATTTCTTGGCATATGGTAGGTGCTTGCTAAAAGTAGCTTGGATGACTTCCATTACTAGTGTTTGTGAACCTATTGAAGTGTATTTCTATGTTCATCAGGTAATTTTTAAGGATCAGAAAGTCAGACCCATGCAGTCAAACTGTTTTAAAGCTGGAAGCAAGCTCTCAGCATTTCTTGAAGACCTATCCTGCTTAGAAGATGAATGCATTATTCCTCTCCCTCTCTCTCTCTCGAGTATTTGGCAAAAGAAGGCCATGGGTCCCAGGAAGCTCACAGGCACTCATTTGCTTGCATGCACTCTTCAAATTAGATTAACCACCTTCATTCCTTGTGGTCAAGATTCCAATTTGCTTCAAGCTCAGTAAGCACAGATTTGTGCTTAAAATTCATTTCTGCACACACTCCAAATGAGGAAAAGTCTCTAAAGTCTCTGAAAAGCGAAGTTGTTTTTGCTTTTATTTCCCCATGGGCTACTGAGAGCCTTTGGTGAGCAATTCAGGTCTGGATAATAGGACAGGTGAGACATCTTGTTGTAGGGGGATGATGCCATTCTGAGGTGCACATGTCATATTTTGGTTAAAATGGGATTTCTCTCCAGGGTATTTTTTCTTTCCTTAGGGAAGACCTATGTTAGCCACGTTTTGCTGAGAGAACAGAGTTCTAAATTGTGTAACAGAATAAAATGGATTCTTTGAGTGTTTGGGGCTAATAGCAAGGTTTTGTGTAGAGAGATTATCCTCTGTTCTAGGAGGACTGAAGAATATGAAGCCTTTCATTGTGCACTGAAACACATCACGAGAACCTTGGACATAGGTTCCCAAAGGTTCAGATAGAACAACCACTGAATTACTACCAAATTCAACAGCTTGACCTTCCAGATGAGGATTCTCCAGCAAAGTCAACAATTGATTTTATAGATGACTGTCAAATCAGCAAAACCTAGTTTACGATCCACAGCAGCACAGGGAGGGCAGAGCTGAGTCTAGGAACTGGAATCCTAATTCCTAGTAAGGCACTTTGGGACAGAATTCTGCCTTTCCAAAAAAAAAAAAAAAAAAAAAAAAAAAAAAAAAAAAAAAAAAAAAACCCTAACATTGCATTTGTTGTTTGCTGCAAGGATGAGCAGTTTGTAAATCCGCATGTCACCATTGCTTCCGATGACACACCAGGATCACAATAAACAAGCAACAGTTTCCGACTTCGCCCTAAACAACACAATTTATGAGACTCGGCTCCTTCCTAATCTTCCCTTTCTGGCCCACAGATCTCTTGGATTGTCTTTTGTGAACCCACAGATGACTTTTGACTCTTCTCCTGAGGAAACATTTCCAATGCTCCTGATATTTTGCCTGTGGCTCTCTGACCCTTTGTGTCTGGGACCAGCTGCATTTTAGATCACAGATGTAAAAGAGCCTCCCCTCTACTCTCCCTCCAGCCTTACACAGCGTGGCCACTACCTTGGGTGGAGGAGAAGGAAATTCTCCTCTCTCATTGGTATTCAACTCTGACTTAGGGCAAAACAGTTGTCTTGGCCTCAGCCTCTTACAGCCCTTAGTTTTCAGAGCATTTTTGTTTGATGCGCTTCCTTCACTGAACACAATCCTCCCCTCTAGTTCATCTCACATCCTAGCAGAAACTGCACCAGAATAATCCTCTGTGAGGTAACAATTATTTTACTCATCTTTTCAGGATAAGACATTGAAGCCTAAAGAGAGTAAGGGTCCCACAACCATTACATGGAAGAATTGGTGTTTGATTCCATGTGCACTTGCCTTCTTTATCCATGGTCTCCCCGTTAATCCACACTGTTTCACTAACCGACCCGGGCATGCAAGTTGGAGTGGAGAGGATATTTGCTGACGAGCAGGTCTTCACTTTCTATGAAATCACAGCCCACACTCTTCAAGGGAAAGAAAGGCAGGAAATCATACATTCAATGTGCACAACCCCTTCTGTAGCCATCCGGAATTTTGAACTAAGTCTTTGTGAATATTTCTATTATCCACTTGGTTATGGAATGTCTACAATGACCAGACTTCTGGGGAATTTTCCACTTTTCTATAGAAATAAGAGACTGAGAAAGTTCTCTCCCACCTGCCCAGGGAAAGAATAACCTAGATTCTTCATGGACAAAAAGGAGACTATCACACATACCCACTGACCCATTCCCCTCTCTAAGAAGAAATGATGGGGTCAGTTATGATGGTGACAGTGGTGACAGTGATGACAGTGATGATGACAATGAAGAGGAAGAGAATGATGATGATGGCAATGATGATGGGGAGCACATCCCTTGGACCAAGCATTACACCAGGCACTTGCCGTAGTAGATTTCTAGAGCTTCTAATGGCCTTATGAAGAAAATAGAATTGCCCTTCTTTTAAATACAAGGGAACTGGAGTCTCAGAGGAATTCACATTACAAGACAAGTAGGAGGCAGGCCTGGGACTCTTACAGAGGAGGGGTCATTCTCTTTTTCCTTCCGCACTCCTCCCAGACCTATCTGGAACACTAATGCTCGATTACTCTGGACTCACGTCTGCCTTGTGACAATGGAAACTCATGTCATCTTTCACATGTGGATTCTGGCCACTGCAGAAATGCTGGCTGCTTTACAAACTTACTTATTAATGACTCAACCAGGCATAAGAATTCTGAATCATGCCCATCACCCCAGTCATCTCTTTTTTGCCCCTTCCTCCAGGGTACATAAGAATTGTGACTGCAGCAATTCTCCCATAATTACTCAATAACCTTAACATAAGAGGAAAATGTCAGTCAAACGTGTTCTCTTCGCATTACACGCCTGTCCGAGTTATCTCAACTTCGCCTATCCACCCTCCATTCTCCAGGGCATTGGGGGACAGTCCTCTAGGGGAGAGGGCTGCCCGGCTGATTGACATGGGGTTTGTGTGCAGAAAGCAACGGAGGCTTTTGAGTGGAATTATTGAAGTCGGCTTGCTTCGCTGATGAAGAATCTGAATGAAAATTGCCTTTAAAGGATTCTAAAAAGGAAGGGATAACAATAGATCAAAGCCAGCCCCCAAAAGAGAGAACACTTTATTTATAGCTTCCACATTAATTCAAAACAATCTGATGAGCAGAGATTTGCCCATGCACGCACTTTCCACAAAAACAAATGCCTCTCAGGTTGCTTTTATTCTAATATAATATCAGTGCCCAAGGCGAAAAACATTCTGTACTTCAGTCAGCAGAGCCTGTCCAAATTTACAATTAAATAGAACTGACACAGCTGATCATACTGAAGCTTGTTCCCTTTTCAGCTGGGGCCTTTCTTTTGGAAGCTTAGATATTATGTTGGCAATGTCCCAAACTGATGGAGCTTACTGTACCATTTTCCTCGCAGGCACCGGAACAGTGTGTGCACTTAGAGCAGTGGGTCTCCACTCCTCAGGGGACACTGGGAAATGTCTGGAGACATTTTTGATTGTCATTACTGTGGGAGGGGTTGCTGCTGGCATCTAATGGGTAGAAGTCAGAGATGCTGCTAACCACCCTACAAAGTATAGGTTCGCGCCCCACAAAGGAATTATCTGGCCCAAAATGTCAATAATATTGAGACCGAGAAATCCTGAGTGAGGAGATGGCTGGTTGGGAGGCCCTCCAGGGTTAGGGGGATTGGAGAGGCTCTCCTCCCTGAAGCTGTAGAGTATGCTTTCATGAGAGGAGCTTCTGCTCAGAATTATGTGGGAAGATGATACAGTAAGCCCAAGACGGAAATCAAAGTGGTGCACAGAACCCAAAGAACAGGAAGCAGATATCTGATTGAAGATTAAAGAACCAAATTTGTAGAACCATGGAGATGTGTGAAGAAAGGGAGGTTGGGTAAGTCTGAGCAACGTTTGGCAGTAGGTCCTCTTCTCTCTCTCTCAATGTCACTGTCTAGTGCAATGTGGAATGTAGGAGACGTATCTTTTGGGAGGCCTAGTAAGGAGGCAGTCGTTTTTACGATATTTTCATTATTTATTTTTCTAATGTATCCTAATGTTTTGAGTAGGGGTCTCAAACAGGCGACGCACAGGTGACGCAAGCACACAAGTTAATCGCGCATTCTGCCAAGACGGTATTTAAGAAACGAAGGAAGGGAGGAAAGTGGAAAAGAAGGGAAGAAGGGAAGGGAAAGGAGAGGAAGGGAGGGAGGAGTGTAGAAAGGAAGGAAGGAAGGAAGGAAGGAAGGGAGGGAGGAGGAGATTGTCTGAATGCCTGTAGGCAGGACACATGCATTTAGTTCCACAAACCCCACCCCTCCTTATTGTTATACCTGGCCTCAGTCACACATTTATTTATTTATTTAGATTTTATTTATTTATTTGACAGACAGAGATCCCAAGTAGACAGAGAGGCAGGCAGAGAGAGAGAGAGGAGGAGGCAGGCTCCCCACTGAGCAGAGAGCCTGATGCAGGGCTCAATCCCAGGACCTTGGGATCATGACCTGAGCCAAAGGCAGAGGCTTAACCCATTGAGCCACCCAGGCGCCAGTCACACATTTACATTCCTTGCCTGGCCGCATAAGAATTTGACTTCAACACGCCTTTGGTCTAAGATTTCATCATTATCTCCCAGATGTGTAGCACTGGAAGATTCTGAAACCATGCTACAAATTGGTCTGTCCACAGCTGCCCTGGATTCCATCAACTACACAAAGAGAAAGACTGGCATTCAGATGGCTTTTCATGAGAGTTTGGGAAGCCATCCCACTGCTTTATGGCCACACTTTATTTAATTAAGGGATCATCAAAGGAATATTAGAGGTGGGAATAACAAGCCTCGTGTAGCCCAGTAGGAGCTTCCGATCCTAATTACCTGGGGAGCATCTGGAGAACACCCATAACCCAGCCCACCTCCAGATATTCTGATTTAATTGGTGAGGAGACAGCCTCTGTATTTTTTAAAGATTTTTTAATTTATTTGACAGAGAGAGATCACATTAAGTAGGCAGAGAGACAGGCAGAGGGAGAGGGAGAAGCAGGCTCCCCGCTGAGCAGAGAGCCCTATGTGGGGCTCAATCCCAGGAACCTGAGATCATGACCTGAGCCAAAGGCAGAGGCTTAACCCCCTGAGCTACGCAGGTGCCCCCGGGCATCTGTATTTTTAAAAAAGTTCCCAGATGATCCCAGTTGCGGTGAGGTTGAGAAACATCCATCTTGTCTGTCTTCCTCATTCTCAGAAAAGGAAAATGAAAGTCAGAGAGGCATAAAGTTTGCTTTAAAACGTATTTGCAAAATATGCATGTTTCTACCCCTTTCACATTCTCTCTCCCATCAAGACTAACTATGCAGGGGAAAAGGTAAGCGGGAAACCCAAAAACTGCACTGGGAGGGTTTTAAGCCATCGTTGGCAGAAGGACCAGCTGGCAGTTTCTAGCGGAAGCAGGCTCTCTTGAGTTCACAGCTGAATAGATGGCCTGTGGGTCCTCCGGTTCCCAGAGACATCCTCCAGCTGTAGTGGCTGGTTGCAATGCTACCTTCACTTGAGGAAGAACTTCATCTACTTGTTTTATTTAACTCCAGTATTTTCCAGGCTTTGAACGTCAGACATATCTGCACTGTCCAGGGCACGGATCAGGACGCACTTTGGAAAGATGTGGAGATGTCTATTCTTATGGAGAAAATAAAACTCAATCCATCATCAGAGTGTTGTTAGTAGGGAAGGAAATACAGCCAAATCCCCTTTGAACAATGTGATGGCCCAGTGATATGTGATGGCAGAGACAGTGAGTGACGTTCATAGTGGGGGTGGAAACAGCAGCCCAGGGCGGTGCTGGGCCCACTTGTGAGAGGTAGTAGAGGAATCACGCCTTCTGGGTCCACATCCCACCTCCACCAACTACGCATGAGGCAGACTTGGGCAAATGCTCACTCCTGCAAATAAAGATCATAAAAACCCAACCCCACAAAGTCACTCTTCTTCTTCTTCTTCTTTTTTTTTTTTTAATTTTATTTATTTACTTGACAGAGACAGAAAGATCACAAGTAGTCAGAGAGGCAGGTAGAGAGAGAGGAAGAAGCAGGCTCCCCGCTGAGCAGAGAGCCCGATGCAGGGCTGGAACCCAGGACCCTGAGATCATGACCTGAGCCGAAGGCAGAGGCTCTAACCCACTGAGCCACCCAGGCACCCCACAAAGTCACTCTTCTTCCAAACATTTCACAATACTCCTAAGAAAGTGGAAGAGCGTGGCTGGCCCATAGGAGTAACGTCCTATTGTTGTGTGTCCCCAAACTACCAGGTGCTCGGTACGTCTTCTCTCATTTCTTTTCCTAGTGACCTACCTGTGAGGTTGACAAAAATCGAGAATCAGAGAGATTAAGGAACTTCCCCCAGAACCACATAAGTAGAAAGAGCAGGGCTTGGGGCACCTGGGTGGCTCAGTCAGTTAAGCGTCTGCCTTCAGCTTAGGTCATGATCTCAGGGTCCTGGGATCAAGCCCCACATCGGGCTCCTTGCTCAGAGGGAGCCTGCTTCTCCCTCTCCCATTGCCCTGCTTGTGTTTCCTCTCTTACTGTCTCTCTCTGTGTCAAATAAATAAATAAATAAAATATTTAAAAAAAGAGAGAGAGCAGAGCTAGAATTTAAAGCCAGTGTTCTTTTAACTGTAGATGAACACGCTTACCTGTATGCCTTGTATTGTTTAATGGTTTTGCTTGCATTTAGAAAGTGGGTTTCAGTATTATTGCGCGGTCTGGACTTGATAAAACCCAATCCAGAAATAGATTGATTCTGCTCCCACACTGTCCTCAGACACATCCTCTGGATCTTCATTTCCATCCTTGGCAACGTTTCAGGGAGATCACATGGCTTTTCTAACCTCTTCCTAGTTACTTGTAGTTATGCTTGATATTAAAAAAAAATCACAATTTAATCTAGCTCAGTTCAGTACTTTTTCCTACCCCATGGCTTCCCAGCCCCCGTCGTGCTGTCAGCGCTCCTCCCGACTCCCCTCAGGTCAGACTCCGCAAAGTGGGAGGGGGTGTGCTCTTTTCATCCTACCTGCTCATTTGCTTCTCTTTTTGTCATTTGCTCTTTCTCCCCTCCTCCCACACACCCCTCGCTGCTTCTGCTCTCCCCAGGATGTGCTCAAGGAGAAAAATGAGAAATTAAAATCTAAAAGTGGTTTCCATGATCCGTGTTATCCTATCTGACATCTGCGCCCTCTTGTCTGGCAGACGCCCAGATGCGGGCATCGCTTCTCTTGGGAGTGATGGTGGGTTCTTTGGCAGCACGGCTAGGTCGGAGGAATCACTAGGAAGACTCAACAGAGTCAGCATATAGTAGTACTCTTAGTGATGATTTATGATAGTGGAAGTATACAGAACAAGATCAGCAAAGGGAAAAGACACATGGAGCTAAGACAGGCAAACTGGGGGTGAGTTTCCAAAGGTCCTTGCCGGTGAGGTCACACAGGACATGCTTAATTCTCCAGCACGGAGTTGTGACAACGAGCTCACTGGACACCATGTGCCCAGAGTTTGTACTGGGGGCTGATCCGTAGGTCCCTCTCCCTGGTACCAAAGTTCCAGACTCCCAGAAGGAAAGCAGGTGTTTGGCATCAACTGTGCTGTTTACACAATCAGTGTAGGCCTGAGAGCCAGACTGTCATCCCTCCTGGGAATGGGGGGGATTCTCTATGTTCCCCGACACCAGCCAATGCCAGACAGGGCCAACTTGACAAGCCGCGCTTTCGTCAGAAGATGTTTGGGTCTGCCGTGCCCATTTCTCATCTCTTCCCAGGTGCTTTCACGCTGTGGCCCCTCGCTCACCACTTCTCAGGATATGCTACAGCTCTACCTCTCAAGCAGCTGCCAGCCGCAGGAGACCAGCCTCTTCCTGCTAGGAAGGAGCTGCCCAGGCAGCCTGTCTCTTACCCATGGACACACATGACACCTTTGCCTATGAACTCAGAAGTTCTAGGCCTTTCTTGCTGCAGCATCGAGCTCTGTGGGAGCTCCCACAACACCTCCCAATAAGGTGAGCCAGGCACCTTATTCTGTCCCGCCCAACTCTTGGGAGGAGTCCTCCCAAGAATTTCCCCATTACTCTGGTCCCTCGTTGATCTTGAGGACTACCAAGTTCCCTCTCTTGGCTTGAGAGGAGAGACCCCTCCTCCCCTACACTGGCAACAGTGTTCTGCACTGAAATCTCTTCTGGAGGAATCTTTAGACTGCTCTTATCCAGAGAGTAGAGCTGGGGAAAGTCTAAAAGGCTCAGGAAGGTATCTGGCCCCTTCTCAGCTTCTCTGTTGATGTGCCCAGCACCAATTTCTAGCATTTGTGGTCTTTGCTCTTATTGTTCCAGGCTTTGGGTTTCTGTCAACATTCTGAGAAATGGAAGTCCCAGTTATTATCATGTCCCTTGGCTCCTATTTCTGTATTCTCCATTCCATTCCCACTTGCACGGCTCTGGTTCAGGCTTGATCACCTCCCGGCTTACCTGGACACATCTAGACGTTCCATTTCTCCCACATACATTCAGTCTTCCATGCCGTTTCCAGAGTTATCTTTCTTTTCTTTTCTTTTTTTTTTTTTTTAATATTTTATTTATTTATTTGACAGAGATCACAAGTAGGCAGAGAGTCAGGCAGAGAGAGAGGAGAAAGCAGGCTCCCTGAGGAGCAGAGAGCCCAATGTGGGCCTTGATCCCAGGACCCTGGGATCATGACCTGAGCCGAAGGCAGAGGCTTTAACCCACTGAGCCACCCAGGTGCCCCCAGAGTGATCTTTCTCATATGATTTGATCTCATCCTTTGCCTGCGTATTCTTTGCTGGCTGTCCGGAGCCCACTGCCTGTCCACACCGCTCAGCATGGTACCCATAATCCCTCCTGTGCCATTCTAGGTCCTCACGTGCCATTCTAGGTCCACTTCCAGCCATTCCAAAACGCCTTGATTCCTGGGTGTGGAGCCCTCTGCACCTTTGCTCAAGCTCTGCCCTTCGCATGTCTGCATGGGGAGCTTCTGCTCACTCCTCAGTGGCCCCAGAGAGAATGCTGTGTCCCCTTCACTGTGCTTTCTGAGCAATTTGGTCTCCTCAGCTCCACCATTTACTAGCTGTTTGACCTCGGACAGAAATACTTAACCACTCTGTGCCTCAGCTTTCTCACTGGTACAATGAGAAAGATGATACCACCTACCTCGCTGGAGAGTTTGGAGGACTACATTTAAATAAATTAATACCATAAAGCATTGTGAACTATGCTGGCATTGGTCATACTCTACAACACTTGTCATACAAATAAATACCTCAACTTCGCATGTTTCCGAAGACCCGCATCCCCCTCTTCAAGCTTTGTGAGGGGAAGGAGTCTTCCTTGTCTGTTTTTGCCCGGCCAGGGTAAGCATACCTAGAAGGTGTTCATATTATGGTTGGGTTGGAACATTATGGATTTAAGGATATGATGTCTGAGATTTTCCTTAAAAATAATAGAGGAGACAGGGAAGTGAATGGAGGAAGAACTAGAATAAGATCGGATAATGGTTGAAAGTGGTTGATAAATTCATTGGGCTCTTTTATTTTTACACATGATAAAAATTTTCCATGTTACAAAGTTAATTAGCAAACAGGAGGACAACAGTCTGTCAAAGGAATCAGCGAATTAAAGATAATATTCTCCATTCCCTGAATTCCTCTATTTCTGTATTTCCTTTTTAAAACCTCGCGTCAAGCTCTGGTTTTGGAAGGAAGAAGGAAGGTGGGAGGACAGAGCAGTCAGGAATCTTTGGTTTCCTGTGTGAGGAATGCTCTTTTCCTCCTTCCTTCTTGGAACCAAAAATGGCACTGCCGCATATGTTTGGAAATTTTCTTTCTTTATGCAACAGGTTGCTGTCTTACTTGAAATGAGAGAGCTGTCATTCCTGAGTCACTTATGGAACTTGTGGTGGGAATTTGTGGGTTTTTCCTTTGTTCATATTTGCTCAGAGTTACCAGCTGTCTGGGAGACCCTAGTCTGACAACTGATAAAGTCATTTCAAAAGCCATCTATTTCCTGATATGCATTTTTTTCTTTTATTTTCCTTTTCTTGCTGTCTGCTGAAGATGTGTCCTCTGGAAGGGGCAGTTCGTTCAGGCTGCAATCTGTCCCCAGTGTTGGCAGTGGGCTGACAGGTCTGGCTGCAGGAGATCCTGGGGTACTTACTACCGTCCATCAAACACGGGAAAGGACCACTTCACATGTCCAAATGGGGCAGGATGTTGTCAAATTCCTCTGCGGCTGTGTAAGTAAGGGCTTTCTTTGCTCACTTGGAGGATAATTATGAACTACCGCACACCCATAGAGGGAGTGTTTAGCATGGAGAGAGGTGAATTCCTGCAGCCCTTACAAGTCCAGAACTGCTCTAAATGCTCCGCATTCTTTCTCTCATTTCTTCCTCACGGCTGTCAGGTAGGCAGAGCTCATCCCCAAACTGCAGCTGAGGACTGCAACCCAGAGAAACGCACTAACTTTCCTTTCTTCCAAATCAGGAATCTGGGCTTAGAACCCGGCCGGGTCTGATGTCTATGCTTGAGTCCTTTCTGTGGTGACACTCACTGCTTTCCACAGATCTCTAACAGCCAAGGGGAGCCCAAGGGCTCTCTCCAGCACCGCGCGACAAGGGAGGAAGGTAGAGCATATGGGGCTGTGTGTCTCCCAGCTTGATTCAACCACACCAGCTTTATTTTAATGACTTCTTTTTACATAGCAATAATTGCTAATATTTGGTGTGTAGCTGTAAGTGCCAGGCACTGCAATTAGCTGTTTATGTGCATAGTGTCATTTAGAGCTTGTGACAGCCCTAGCAAAGGGATCAATTACAGTCCCTTATTTATTCACAAGGAAACTGAGGCACACGGAAGACGAGAAACTTGCCAAAGGCCACACAGCTCGTCTGGCCAGGAATTACCACTGTGCAGTCTAAATTGAGAGCTCAGAGCACCTGATCCCTAATTTAATTTAGAGAAAGAGTCATTTCCAGTATCCCCGGCTGCCTGCCTCAGCAGACTTTCTCTTCTCTCACTCACCCATCCTTCCTCCCATTCCTTCTGTACCAAGCAGGCTCTGGGAGGAAGAAATTGAGCTGAATAAAACAAAGCTCTTACCTGAGGAGGATCTCAGGGTTTGGAAGAGAGAATCACAGATGGAAAGCAGAATGCAAAAGGAGGGCCAGACTACCCAGGCCCAGAAGAGAAAGAACACTTCACGTTCTGGCAGATAAGGTGTTAAAGACGTCCTGAGACCACCCCTGCGGGCAGGTCTGAGATCTGCCCACTGAGCTTCTAATTCTCATTTGATTAGCAGCTCCCTGAGTTCTCAGGAGGACTATGACAGAGGACACGGCAGGAGATGTGGACCACGCCTACTCACCCATTCCACTGCTCATTCCCTGTTTTGGATTTTCGCTGGGTTTGTGCAGAAGCGGCTGCATTTTCTCCCGATCTTTTTAATGACGTGGTCCTCAGAATGCTGGTGGGTACTTGTGTCTCCCATTCATCTGCATAAATGCCACTACCTGTCACCCCATGTTATTCAGTTTAGGGCAGTTGTGCGGCTAACGGAGGCTTGTGTCCTTGTGTAAATGACTTGTTTTGTTTTGTTTCAAATTAGAGCTTCCAGATATTTCTTCTCTCTGCTTCTCCCTCTCGCATCTTCTCTGTCTTCAATGCCCACGTATGCACCTAGATATCTTTCCCAACAAGAGAAAACTTCTTAGCAATAATGAAGGTAGCCAGGATCACTGAGCTCTCCCAATCCCAATCTGTAACTTGCTTAGGAAGCACTCCCCGCCTCTTGCACCGTGACCACATCAGCTGCTTACTTAAGCACCAGAGGGTAGCTGTCACCCCCCCCCCCACCAAACACACACCCCGCTCTCCAGGCAGATGGAGTCCTCCAGGAGGAGAAGCCCCCAGGGGATTCCCAAGCTCTGGGCAGGCTTCTGAGAGCAGCCCCTCTGCACCACAACCCAGGACTCTGTTTTGCAGCCTTGGATTTGCTTTGCCATATTAGCCACCTGCCCTCAGCACTATCCGTGCCTTCCGGTCTCGTCCTCTGCAAGTGTCACGACTTCTCACTTGGCACTGCAAGTAAGGGGGGTCTGGAGGACTTTTGCTGACCTGAGCTTGAGGTCACGGAGGAATTTGCTGATCCCGGAGCCACCGGCCTGGGGCTCTATATCCACCTCGCTGTCAGGACTGGCCTCGCTCCTATGTCTTTGCCCCCAGACCCAACCCCTGGCTCAGCTCTTGTCAACCCCTCCTCAGCCCTGTGGGTGTCCCTGGACACCTTGCACACCAGAAGGATAGCCACTCTGCTCTCCATGACACCTCCTTTCTTGGAGAAGAAACAAATTAGTTTTGTCTTCCCAAATCTAAGTCTTCCTGAGAGAGACATGGCAAAGTCAGAATGAACCCTCACTCTCTCTCCCTCTGTTAATAGAAGACCAGACCTATGGGAGAGCTGGGTTCTGTCTCAATCTTCCTTCACCCGGCTGCTGGCCCTGCTCCCAGTCACTAGGTGGGCCAATGCCTTCTCTGAAATGGGCAGTGCATCTAAGGAAGGTGGGGCAGGGCATCTTTTAGATGGTGTTAAACTTTTGTTGGTCCTGGAGGACTCCCATGGAAGCCTGTTGTACTGAAAATAGCTCTGGCTTGTTTACTTCCCAACAGTCTCCTCTTTTCAGCCAGACAGCAAGTATCTGGTTACCAAAGGCAGTCACTGGTGGCAGCCAGCTCGTCTTCCAGAGTAGAACAAGGGGAACAGAACTTATCTTGCAGCATCAAAGACTCAGGCTTTGTTTATTGAGATAATAAGCTGCTCTGGGCAGGGACTGAGTCATCTGTTTACCAGACTTTCTCCTCTGAATCCAGAATAGTGCCTGCGCTTAGGGTATGCCCAGGAAATGTCTTTTGAATGGGCTAATGTATAAACATCTGGTGCTTCCAGTGTTGTTAGTTTTAACAAACACTATCTAGTGGCATCCCGCGATGATGAGCTAAAAGAACCTGACAGTGTCCTTAGGTAGCTACCTTGCTCCCCATCATATTTATAAGGAGTCTGCAAAGAGGAAAGTAACTTGCTCAAGGGAACAAAGCTTGCAAATGGCAGAGGCAGGATCTGAACTCAGGTCTGTTCATTTCCACACCTGGGAGAATTTGGTGCATCACCGACGTCCTGCAAATAGCTGTGGAAGCACAGAAGTCACGCTTACTCTGCCTGGTAGACTGAGAACACGCTTCAAGGAGAATATACTATGTGGTCTGTGAGCTGAGTATTGAGATGGTTCTACCATGTGGGGAAGGACAGGGGAGCATTCAATTCAGTGCTGCCCTTGTGTGTGGTGGCTGTGTGCAAGGAACAGGTTCCAAGTCAGGCAGGTAAGAGGCTGGGGAGTGATGCACTCAGGGATGTTAGCTAAAGTCAGAGTATAGATGAGGCAGGATTCTGTCCAACTTGGACAGCTTCCAGAGAATTCCATAATAAGTTGGCTACATGACTATAACATGCATTTACCTTTGCAGAATTTGGCAGTGGAGAAAATCTTCTGGGGAACAGTTTCACCAGAAGGCAGAACTCTCTCCTTTGTCACTTGGCCAGCCGATGTGTGACCTCTAGCAGTGTACATTCCAGAAGATAGTATTAGTTAAATTCCCTTAAGAAATTTATTCAAGCAATCAGAGCCTTGAGGTCTTTAGTCTTCCTGCTTATAAAAGTTCTGTCTTTGAAGTCCTCATGGTTTCTGGCAGTTGAGTGGTCTGTGTAAGCTAATGTCCCTTTCCTCAACTCTGCAGTAGAGGACACCACAAAAGAACCCTTAGGGATGTGCGGTCACAAACTTGAGATGTCTAGCACCAGATTCGCATTTATGCATGCTGATCAATAGCGAGACAATGGCATGTTGCAGGGACTGTCCCCTGTGCCTACTGCCTTGTCATCCAAATAGATCTGTGTGGCTCTTTGGGATTCTCGGCCTCCGCTGCCCATCTTCAAACCAGCTGGCCAGAGTAGGAGGCGGATCTCTTGCTATGAAATAGAGCTTTACTTTGCCAGAACATGTATCCCTAATGTATTAAAGGTAGCTTAGAAATCCTCTAAGCCTGGGGGTGCGTGGGGGCACCTGAGGGGCTCAGTTAGTTAAGCATCCGACTCTTGATTTTGGCTCAGGTCATGAGCTCAGGGGCTTGAGATGGAGACCCACATCGGGCTCCACTTCAGTGAGGAGTCTGCTTGTCCTTCTCCCTCTGCTCTTCCTCCCCCGCACCGCCGCTTGTGTGCATGTGTTCTCTCTCTCTCTTAAATAGATAGATAGACAAAATCTTTTTAAGAATCCTCTAAGCCCAACTCCCACTTCACAGGAGAAGCTAACCGAGGCTCCAGAGGTAAAGTGACTTGCTCAGGGTCACACAGTAGCCCTGCCTTGTCTTATGCGGTCACCACTCACTTCACGCGCCCATGAAGCACTTGACCTGGGGCCCGTCTGCCGGCAGCGTGCTGCCGATGTAAATCCACAGACTCGGTATGAACTCGGTATGAACATAAATATCTCATTGATATCTTTTATATTGACTACATGTGGAAATGAAAATAATTTGGATACATTAGGTTAAAACCAATGTATCATCAAAACCAGTATCACCTGTTTCTGTTTTGCTATGTTTGTGTGGCTACTATAAAATACAAAATAACATATGTGGCTTGCATCGTGTTTCCACTGGACAGCTTTCCTCTAAAGCTTGGAGGGGAGCACAGGCCTCCTGACTTTGATTCTAACCCGCAGCAGGGCGGGGCTTACTGGCAGGATCAGGGAGAAGCCAGAGGCAAAGACACTGGTCAGAAGGAGGTGGCAGCTGGCTTGCCCCTGTAGGGGCTGGGGATGCTCACTGCTAGTCATGAGAACGAGCTATCACCATGCTGGCTGTCCCTCACATGCCTCCCTCCCCGCTCCCTTTCTAGTGTTCCCTGTCTGGAAGCCTGCTCTGTCTTTCTGTGCCACTCCAGGTGTCTGAGATATGAGGCAGCCCAGGCTCCTTCATTTATCTGTGTCTGCTGCTTTCCAACCTGGTTCGATCTGTGGCTTTTCCTTCATGCCCTCTCAGCAGCCCTGCAACTGCCTTAAACAACCATTCGCTCTTCTTCCCCACAGAGCTCTTAGGAATTACCTCAAAACAGGGCTGTACATGGAAAAAAAAAAAAAAAGAAAGAAAGAAAGAAAAGAAAAAAAAAGTAGCATGAGCACTTACTAAAGGAAAGAGAGCCTGCTTTTCACTCCCTTCCCTGCACTGTCTTAACCCTGGTTGGCCAAACCTGGGTTCTGCAAAAATGCAGAGGATCTTGTGGAATGAAAGTTCCGGCTGGTCACAGAAAACAGTTTTGAGTATTGGATGTTGCTTATTAAGCAGTCTGTCCCATTGTGGGCTCCAGGTCCTTTCTGTAGCTCTTCTAGGGTTAGCTTCTACAAATACTTCATTCATTCATTCTTTCGTTCATTCAGCAAGGGTTGAGCATCACAGTCTGTGCTGGGCTCTGGAGAGAACAGTGGAGATAACAGTGCTCACAGCAGACACAGTCTTAGAGCAAATAGAGGAAAACGATGAAAACTGATGGGAGTGGACTGGTGCCCATCCATCTGCACAGACACCGTGGCCTCAGCCGGTAGCTCACCACCTGAGCAGGATGGAGCTGCTGGTAGAAACGCAACCCCGCAGAACCTGAGTCCTGTGCCACTTTGGACACTGAATAACTATTTCTGAGTTCCATTCCCAATTTTGAGACGTGTTGCTTAGACGCAACTCCCTCTGTCCCTTCCTTTCTAATATCCCAGACAAAAACCCAGTCGGTCCTCCTGGACTAAGGTCACTTCCTCTGGATTCATCACTGTAAAGGCACATACTTCTCCACATTGCCATATTTCACAGAACGTTCCCACCCGCTCTTCTGTGGGATGCTGCTCACTCAGTCACTCTGTGACCCTCTGTAAGAGAGGCAGCCCCTCTCCTTCAGCTCTGCGCAGCATCTGAGGATTAGCTTGAATCTAACCCCATGGAAGGCTGAGTCTTCCTCCTTCCCAGATGCCGCTCACAGATCATTGTGCTTTTTTCCTTTAAACCTCTTTTTAAATTGCAAGGTGTGTTGTATAGTTTAAAAGATGCAGAAAATATATGTACAATTTAAATAATTACTATATAGTGAACACATAGGACATACCACACAGGCCAAGAATGACATGGTTCCCAGAACCCAAGAAGACCTCTGTCCCTCTGCTCGGTCATGGACCCCCATCTTCCTCTATGGACAGAGCCCAGTATTCTGACATTTGATGTGATCCTATCCCTTGCTTTTTTTTGTTGTTGTTGTTTTAAATCATTTTACTGCTTTAATATATATTCTAAAAGAATATAGATAAGAATAATTGGGTCTTTTTTGAGCTCTACCTAAGTGAAATCATATTGTATGTATCGTTTGTCGTCTGGCTCACTACCCTGTTTGTGAGGGTCATTCACGTTATTACCTGTTTCTGGAGTTTATTCATTGTATTTTACTTGATTTATTTACTTTTCTTTATTTCTTTATTTTTATTTTTCATTCATTGTTGCTCATTTTTATTACTATTTAGAATGACAATTACTTTTCTACGGTCTTGAAAATCCGCCCTCCCCCTTGGACCCCAGTGATCTTGGGTTGCTTGTCCCTTAGTCTTCAAACACACGGCAGGCACTATCCTCATCCTGAATGACTCTGCACACACTTTTATTTTATTTATTTATTTAAGATTTTTATTTATTCATTTGAGAGAGAGTGCACAGCAACTTGGGGGAAGGGAGGAGGGAGAGGGAGAAGCAGACACCCCACTGAACAGGAAGCCCGATCTGGGGCTGGATCCCAGGACCCTGAGATTGTGATCTGAGCCAAAGGCAAATGCTTAACCAACTGAGTCATCTGAGGGCCCCTACAAATTCTTTTGTTATGAAAATTTTCAAGCATATACAAATTCGGGAGACCAGTTTAATAAAATCCCTTACACCCAGTACCCAACTCTACCAGATATCCATTTACAACCAAACCTATGATACCTGTATCCTCATGCAGCCCTCTCCCCAATTATTTTCAGAAAAACCCCAATTATATTATTTTATTCATAATATTTTTCAATATTTTCCTTTAAGGTAAAAGATTCTTTTTAAAAATAAAATTCTGGGGTGCCTGGGTGGCTCAGTGGGTTAAGCCTCTGCCTTCAGCTTGGGTCATGATCTTGGGGTTCTGGGATCGAGCCCCACATTGGGCTCTCTGTGCAGCGGGGAGCCTGCTCCTCTCTTTCTCTCTGCCTGCCTCTCTGCCTCCTTGTGATCTCTCCTCTGTCAAATAGAAAAATAAAATCTTTTAAAAAAACAAATAAAAAATAAAATCCTGTATCGTTATTATATATAGACTAAAACCAAAGGAATTTTCTTTATGTTAAAAAAAACAATCTGATGTTCAATTTTTATTATCTTTTTTTAAAAAAATATTTTATCGATTTATTTAACAGAGAGAGACAGAGAGATCACAAGTAGGCAGAGAGGCAGGCAGAGGGGAGGGGGAAGCAGGCTCCCCGCTGAGCAGAGAGCCCAATGTGGGGCTCGATCCCCAGGACCCTGAGATCATGACCTGAGCTGAAGGCAGAGGCTTACCCATTGAGCCACCCAGGTGCCCCCAAAATTTTTATTATCTTTAAAAAGTTTTTAAGGGGCTCCTGGGTGGCTCAGTTTTTGCCTTACTTTTTCTTCTTTTTTAAATTTAAATTCAATTAATTAACATATAATGCATTATTAGTTTCAGAGGCAGAGTTCAGTGATTCATCAGTCTTAAATAACGCCCGGAGCTCATTACAGAAGTGCCTTCCTTGCTGCCCATCGCCCAAGTATCCCACTCCCCCACCCTCTCAGTTTGTTTCCTATGATTAAGGGTCTCCTAAGGTTTGTCTCCCTCTCTGATTTCGTCTTGTTTTAGTTTTCCCCTCTCTTCCCCTATGTCCTCTGATTTGCAAAATAACTCAAGCAGAGAAAGACAATTATCATATGATCTCACTCATATGTGGAATTTAAGAAACAATTTTTTTTTAAAAAAAAAAAAAAGTGAAAGAGCGGTGCCTGGGTGGCTCAGTCAGTTAAGCATCTGCCTTCAGCTCAGGTCATGATCCCAGGGTTGACATCAGGCTCCCTGCTCAGCCCAGAGCCTGCTTCTCCCTCTCCCTCTGCCTGCCACTCTCCCTGCTTGTTCTCTCTCTCTCTCTCTGTCAAATAAATAAATAAAATCTTAAAAAAAAAAACTATTATATGTGCATCCCCTCCTTTTTCCTAAGAGAAATGGTGATATGCCATACAGGCTTTTCTCCATTTGCTTTCTTTACTTCATAATATATCACTTCAATAATATACACATGGGATTACACAGCGTGCAACCTTATGGGATTGTTTTTTCTCACTTACACATGTCTCTGGAGATAGATCCAGATTCTTGTTTATATCAAGAGTGGGTTCGTTCTTATTGCAGAATAGGATTCCACAATATGGATGTACCACAGCTTATTCAGCCATTCAGCTGTTCATGGACATCTGGGTCATTTCTAGGTTTGGGCTATTACAAATAAAGCTGCTATATGTGTGTGTGCAGGTTTCTGCATGAACAGCAGTCATCATTCTCTGGGATAAATGCCCCAAAATGTAATTGTTGGATTGTATGGGAGTTGTGTGTTTGGTTTCTAAAGAAAGTTTCTGACTGTTTCCCAGAGGAATTGTACCATTTTACATTTTCACCAGGAGTATATTAATGATTCAGTTTGACTGCATCCTGCCCAGAAATTGGTGTGGTCACACATTTTATTTTAGACATTCTCATAGGTGTGTGGTAACCTTTCCTCATGGTTTTAATTTGCATTTCCTTGATGGCTGATGATGTTTGAATATCTTTTGCATGCTTTTTTTTTTTTTTTGTCAATTCTATGTATTTGGTGAACTATCTTTTTATGTCTTTTATTTTATTTATTTATATTTATTTTATTATTTTTTGACTACTGATTTGGGGAGCGCTGTATAGATTTGAGATACTACTCCTTTGTCAGATGTGTGGCTTGCAAAAAATTCTGCCACTGTGTAGCTTGTCTTTCTATCTTCTTGAAGGGTCCTTCACAGAGAAAAAAATTTCAAAGTTTGATCAAATTTTATTTACCAATTTTCTTTTTATTTACCAGTTTTCCTTTTTTAAAAAAAGATTTTATTTATTTATTTGACAGACAGAGATCACAAGTAGGCAGAGACGCAGGCAGAGAGAGGTGGAAGCAGGGTCCCCGCGGAGCAGAGAGCCTGATGTGGGGCTCGATCCCAGAACCCTGAGATCATGACCTGAGCCGAAGGCGGAGGCTTTAGCACACTGAGCCACCCAGGAACCCCATTCAATTTTCCTTTTCTTTATCTGGCTCTTGATCCTGAAGATTTCCTCTATTTCCTTTTCTGTCAGTTTTGTAGTTTCTAGCCAGCCTGCCTTCTTCCCTCCCACCTTTCAGAGCATTCACGTGTTTATTTTGCATCTACTGTAGGGGGCGCTCAATTGCGCACTTCCTTTGACCCGACAGTTCATGATGAGAATCCCGGCATCATTTGAACAGGTTCTTTGCCTAGAGATAAAATGCCATTTCGCTCTTTCTCTCTCATTGCTTTCAAGATCTTTTCTGTGTCTTTAGCTTTCGGCCTATATACTGTACTGTCTCTTGTGGATTTGGGATGGGCCAGGCTATTTAGGAAAGAGTTCGTTCAGCTCCTTAAATCTGTAGGCTTCTGTCTTTGGGGGAAGTTCGGGAAGTTTTTCAGACACACCTTTTCTGTGTGTGATGCTGATGACAGAAATGTGAGGTCTTTTATGATGGTCCCACAGGTCCCTGAGGTTCTGTTCCTTTTTTTGTTTTGTTTTCTCTCTGTTCAGATTCAGTGATTTCTATTTTTCTATCTTCAAATCCACTGGGTCTTTGCCTCCCTGCCCTGCACTTCCCTGTTGAACCCATCCAATGAGGTTTTTAAATTCTAGCTATTGTGTTTTTTCAGTTTTAAAATTCCCATTTGGTTCTTATTTCTAGCTTCTGCTTATTTGTGGAGACTTTCTGTTTTGTTGTTGAGACTCTGTTTCCCCATCTGTCTCAAGTTTGTGGTTCTCATTGCAGCCTCTCTATGAGGACTGTTTTAAAATCTTTTGTCAGGTTATTCCAGTATTTCTGTTATCTTGGTATTAGCATCTGTTAATCATCTTTTTTATTCCATTGGAGATTTTCCTAGTTCTTGGGATGATGTGGGATTTGCAATTGAAACCTGGACATTTTTTATATTATGCTGTGAGACTCTGGACCTTATTCCAACCATCTGGTTCATGTACTCCCTCGGATACCATTCTGGCAAAGGAAAGGCAGGGGTACTGTCCTGTGACTGCCACTGGGGGTAGAAGTCCAAATTCTGTACTTGGCCCAAGGCAGAATGCAATGCTTAATTTTATCTGTGGACAGGGATAGACTATTGGGTGTCCAGATTAAGCATTATTTCTGGGTGTGACTATGAGTGTGTTGCTGGATGATATTAGCCTTTGAATCAGTGGACTCAGTAAAGTAGATGACCCTCCCCAATGTGGGTGGTCATCAGGTCATTATTCAATCTGTTGAGGGCCTGAATAGCAACAGGCAGAGGCAGGAGGCATTGGTCTTTTTTCTGTGCCTCACTGTATGAGCTGGGGCACATCATCTCTTATCATTTTATTCTCTTGTGCCCTCAGATTGAGATTTGCAGCATTGGCTCTCCTGGTTCTTAGGCCTTCAGACTCAGACTGAATTACACTTCTGGCTTTCCTGGCTCTCCAGTCTACAGATGGTAGACTGCGGGACTTTTCATAATGGCATAGCCAGTTTCTCATAATAAATTGATATAGATAGAGAGATAAATAGATAGATAGATCGATAGATACAGATACAAATACAGATACAGATTTAGAAACACTAGTATCTCCCATCGGTTCTGTTTCTCTGGAGAACCCTGACTAACACATGGGCTTCTTGTGACTTTGGGTGGGTTGTAAGCTAGGTCTACCTTTTGGTTTTAGTCAGAAACAATATGTTATGGACACATATAATTAGACATTTTGATATCTAACGGTTTCCACTGGAAAAAAATAATTACTGGTGAGCCAAAGGTCTTGGTTCCTATCATATGTTGAGATTAGAAGGGACATCTGCAATTAGACATCTCACAGAACAACCACACATTCTTTCCAATTCTTCCCATTCTCCAAGAGAACTGTCCATCTTGGTTAAATTAGTGGATTTGGTCAACACTAAAGAAAAAAACTTTAGGGGGCGCCTGGGTGGCTCAGTGGGTTAAAGCCTCTGCCCTCGGCTCAGGTTATGATCCCGGGGTCCTGGGATCATGCCCTGTAATGGGCTCTCTGCTCGGCAGGGAGCCTGCTTCCTCCTCTCTCTGCCTGCTTCTCTGCCTACTTGTGATCTCCGTCTGTCAGATAAATAAATAAATAAAAGACCTTAGGCATGTGTTAATAGGTAAGGAATCACTGGCCATGCTGTCTGATTTTCATTTCCAAATACCCTTGCCCACTTGAAGGCAGAGACAAATTCTTCTGGCCCAAACTGGGCAGAGCCAAGTGAGCCCATGGGAATATTTACTTTGGCAACCTAGAGAGAATAGAGGTAAAGTAACTTTTCTAGGATTCAAGAAATGATGATTCCATCCATCATTCTTCTCTCACTTCTTTCCTTACTACTACATACACAATATATCGAAATTTGAGATTTTTTTTATAGAAATGGTAGTATCCTCTGGCTAGTCCACACATACCTGTGTTACTACATATAGCTTTTAATAGTACTGTTTACAAGGGTGCCTGGGTGGCTCAGTTGGTTAAGCATCCGCATTTGGTTCGGGTCATGATCCCAAAGTCTTGGGGTTGAGCCCTGCATCAGGCTCCTTGCTCAGGGGGGGTGTTTGTTTCTTCCTTTCCCTCCTTCCCTCCCCTCCCCTTGGGCTCTTTCTTTCTCTCTCTCTCCAATAAATAAAGAAAATCTTTTTAAAAAAGTAATACTCTTTAGGGGTGTAGTCAAAGTTATTCCTAATAACTACTGGTTTGTTGTTTCTTTAAAAATAAAATTGATTTAGAAAGAAACTAGACAAGTAAGCTCAGGGCTATGTTTCAAAGACTTAGGAAAAAAGCCAAAAAGGGTGTCAGCTGGCATCTTCTCCTCCACTTTCAGCACTAAACTCATCGCCTCACCTTTAAGGTTGAATAAAGCCTTCTTCTGCCTACTCAGGTGACAGCCAGGTGGGAATCAACCCTTCCTTCCTATGTGGGTCTTCCTGGGATAGGGGCTTATTTTAACAGTTAGGATACGGAGAAAATATTGTTGTTGTTCTCGTTGTCTCCCTTCTTGCTCTTGTTTTGTGACTTCTTTTATCAGAAATTTAGAGTAGAGAGAGAGAGAGCTTAAAAAACATGCTCACTCACAATAAGTTACTAAACCTCATCCTAAGGAGAATAGGTTTACTTAAACCCAGGAGATATGCTCAGAGCCACTGGGGTGCCTTGTTTGGGGGCAAGTCCATTTTAGCCCAGCTGCTTTCCTGCTGTAGCAGGATCTATGTCCTCTAGAGGTGGTGTCTTGTCTAATTTAGTTGTCTAATTTAGGTGCCTTGTCTAGTTCTAGAAGCTCAGAGCAAGGGCATGAGTGCTAAGAACAATGGTATCCTTCTTTCAATGAAGAAGGAAAAGGAAAGAAGAATGCTAAGACAGCTAGTCACCAGAGAGGGCCACTGTGGGGGGAGAACCAGATGTTCTTTTAATTAGTACTAATTTTTCAGATGGTATATGATGTAAATATCACCTATCAATAGTTCTCAAGTTGGGTGAAGGGGGGTGTGGTACACATATGCAATGAAGAAGTATTGAGTCGTAGTGAAAAGTGCACTTGAGCCAAGAAGAGGAGCTGCCCACGTGACTGAAGTGGGTGGCAACAACATCCAGAGACACCATGATCAGAACTGGATACTTTTCAGACCTGCTTCATTCAGCAAAATGAATGTTCATTCAAGAACACAACGATAGACAGCCCTTATGTTGATCTAACTTATAGTAACATTGTGAATCTTCTGACATAAGGGCTGTTGATTGTTAATGAAGGTTTATCAACCTCTTCATACACATGCAAAACACTTGTGCCAATACAAGTGAGTTAATTATACGCACTGACAAAGTAGGTCTTCTAGAGGCCACATTTTATATTAACATTGAATTTTAATAGTCACTGGAGTCTCTGGTTAAATTCCAGCTGTTCCTATTCCTTAAAGTTTCACATTAGCTGATGTTTGGCAAAATATAAAATTGCTATTGGAGTTGAAAGAAAAATTTGATTTTTTTTCTATTTGTTTCTGAAAGCATGTTAGACATGTTACCTGTATTACGCGAATTGGTGTCAGGCAAAAAGGTGGATTTAGAGATCATGAAAATCTCTTCACTTTAAATTCTGTTTTTGTTTCAAATAAGGCCAATGTTCTCTTCCAAATGGAGCTATCCCCCACAGACTTAACAGAACATGTCAGGAACAGTTCTCTCCACAAAAGCAACATCCTATCTTAATTCTCCTATTATGAAGAATAAAGGAGGGGGTCAAATCTTGAACAAACTTAATGTCCAGACTCTACGCAGACATGAATATTATTCTGGGTTTCATCATCTGTTTCTTCAAATCATGACACTGCCATAATCAATTCCAGAGTTGAAATAGAAGAACAAAATTCTACTCATAATTACACATGATCTTTTCTTCTAACTTTTTGTAAGAACTTGAAGAATTGGGATACTAAAAAATCTCTATTAATTTTAAGAATTACTCTTTATTTTTTTGAGAAAACATTCTGGAGCTGCTCTGTGGAAGAAATATTTCTATGCAGTCAGAAAGATACGGATTCAAATCTCAGCTCTGCTACTTCCTGGCCAATACAGGGGCTACACTTTAAAGTTTTTCTGGGCTTCAGTTTCTTCATAGTCTTTATTTGCAAACAAGGCTAAAAATCTTTTTTTTAGGAACCTATGCATCTACTTCATGCTGCCCCCATGTGTCTAAGAAAAGAGTGGTGTGCTCACATTAAAATAATCCAGAGAGGTGAAAAATTAGTAGGCTTTGTTAGTTTCCTTCTTGCTTGTTTTCCTGCAGGTGATTCTTATTATGCAACCAGGTTAGAGAAACACAGAAATGGATTATAAACTCTGTAAGGGCAGCAAAGGAGTTTTGCTTGTGCCATTTGTGATTGCATTGTTTGTGTTGAGAAGAGTATCCAGCTGATAGTAGTGCTCAAGTGATATTTTTTTGAGCAGATAAATTAATAAGTGAATGTATAATTGACTTTATTAAAGAAGCAATATAATCAACCCTCAAGTCAGATCCTGCTGTACTAATTATAGTTACCATCAAGTGAGTCTTAACAATATTCCTGGAGTGGATCTTAAGAACTCCTAATGGAATCCCATTGAGTTTAAAATAAAATCTGAGCATTTTTACCATAGCATCTAAGGTACTGGACAGTCTGGCCCCTTCCTACCTTTCCACCCTCATTTCCTGAACATCCTCCTTCTTTAGTCACATGGCTCTATTTACTCCTTGAACCCATCAAGCTAGTTCTCACCTCAGGACCTTTGCTCTTATTGTTCCTTGCATATGGGTTACTCTTTCCCAGACCTTCATGTGCCTGATGCTTTCTCCTTATGAGTATCATCCCACACACATATCACCTCCTCAGACTCAATTTCCATGGTTACCTTGTCTATTGTACCTCCACCCTGCTGTCACTCTCTGTCCTATTACCTTATTTTAGTGTCCTCAGAGTAGTTCTTACTATCAAGGACTTCCTTTTTATTTATATGTTAATACATGCTGATTTGATATTTTATGGTTCCTCAAACCCCACTAAAACTGAAGCACCATTAGGACAAAAATCTAATCCTTTAATTTTTATTTTTTCATGCAAAATGTTCAGCACCAGAATGATGGCCAACACCAACAAAAACTTACTCAATATTTGATGAATGCATAAAATAATTTGTAAAAGCTTAATCTGTTATTTGTTTACCTGTTTACCTCTGGAAAGCCATATATGTCCAGTAATAACATGTTGGTTAAGTGGCTGCCTTTGGCTCAGGTCATGATCCTGGAATCCCAAGATGGAGTCCCTCATCAGACTCTCTGCTCAGCAGGGAGTCTGCTTCTCCCTCTAAGCCTCCACCCTCTCATGCTCTATCTCCCACTTATTCTCTCTATCTCTCTCTCAAATAAATAAATAAAATCTTTAGGAAAAAAATGCATAACTTGCCTTGACATTGGCTGTCATATACCAAGTGTTCCAATAATGTTGGGTTCCCTTGACTCTGCTGTATGTCTTCCACCTTAAAGGGGAGCTCTTTGAATCACCCTGTATAAAGTCATCTAAAAAACAAGAGTAGCTTATGGGTTTTTCTTTTTCTTGTGTAAATACCTAGGGATGGAATTTCTCCAAGAAGTTTTTTGAAACGATGGTATCATTTCATGCCTCCATCCTCTCCACATTCTCACCAGCATTTAGTATTGCCAGTCTTTTTAATTTTAGCATTCACATCGTATAAAATGATACATCATTGATATTTGATTTGTCTTTCCCTTGCAACTAATGTATTTGTTGTATGTATGTAACTACTGTGTATTTGTTGACCATTCACATATCTTCTATTTTCAAGTTTTTTCTAATCTTCGGTCAACTTTTGACTAGTGTGTCTTCTTATTGTTGATATGCAGAACTCTTTATTTATTCAGGATACAATTCCTTTGACAAATGAATTGTCAGTGCATTTCAGTGCCTCTAACACATTGACAATAATTTCTCAATTTGTAAACTGTCTGTTTTGATGAGCTTTTATTTTCACAACAAATACCTTTCACAAGGTATAATTTATCAAGTTTTATTTGATGTTGAGTGCTTCTTAGGTTGTATCTAAGAAATCTTTGCCTGCTCCAAGGTCATGAAGATATTCTATATTTCTTTTTTCCCCTAGAAGCCTTATGGTTTTAACTGCTACATTTAATTTTATAATTGATACACTGATTTTTGCATGTGATTTAGGGCCCAAGTGTTTTTTCCATATGTGAATTCCAGATTTTTATAAAAACATCTAGTATAGCCTTATTCATAATAAGGAAAAAGGAAATAACCCAACTATCCATCAATAAGAGAAATGGAAGAACATATTGCAATTATTCTACCAATGGCATACTAATCAGCAATACAGAAAATAACCACAGATATATGCAACAGCATGGATGAATCTCAAAAATGTTACGTTGAGTGAAAGAAGCTAGACATAAAGTGCTACATACTGTTGATTCTATTTTTATGAAATTCAAGAATAGGCAAAGTTAATTTGTGGAATGAAAATCAGCACAGTGGTTGCCTACAGAGAGAGTGGGGCTTAACTGGGAGTGGACACGAGGGGACTCCGTACAGATAAAAATGTCCTATGTCTTGATTGGGCGCTAACACAGGTATAATACTTACCAGAACTTAATTAAACACTAAGGTCTGTGTATTTCACTGTGTGTAAATTTTATCTTTAAAACGTCAAATAGCTGACGGCAACAAAGAAATTATAAGCATGGACAGGCCATTACAAGAAAGGGCAATTATCTCTAAATACTTCAATAACCCAAGTTCATCCCAGAGCCATCTATGTTCATGATAAAATTAAGAAAAGGTTAATTTTTTCTTCAGAAGCTTCTTTTAATAATTCAAAGAATTCGCTTAGAAAGTTTTAAAATGTAAAACCTTTGATATTTAAGAACTTTTGATATTTAAAGAGAAACACTTTACATAGGACAATTTAGCAGCTGACATTGTGTGATACGCTTACATAAATATATAAATTCACAGAACAAATACATGTATGTATATGTATCCCCTTTAGAGTCCTAGAACAAAGCCACAGAAGAGTATGTAATTATACTATAAAGGATTGATGTGCTTCTTGGGTTTCATAGTCTTTTTTTCAAATTGAATTGAAATACTCAATTCTAAAACCGAGCTAGAATTGCGTATTAACAACAGAATACTTGCAACCATAAATTTATAACTACTTCGGGATTTTCCAGAACAATCCCTTTGAGCCTCTCAGACTCTGACAGAAAGAGTGTATGTACAATCCACCAGCACCATTTCTACCTCAGACCAGTCAGCAGAATCCTAAGCAGCTTTATTTCATGCTCCCTGTTTCTTTTTGTGCCTTGCTGTTGAGGCTCAGACCTACTTATGTATTTATTAACCATGGCTGTCTTTGCATTTCTATCAGCATTCACTGGGGCCACCAGGAGGAGGAACACTGCATAGGGGTTCAGAGCTTCCACAGAACCTGTCACACAGCCTTCTACTGGGTCATGAATAAGGTTCAGAGGGCTAGCACACTTCATATTGTTTTATGGGGAATGAGTTATCAGGCTACAAACAGAATTTGGGAATCCTGCTTGGTTGGTGGGGAATATTTAAGTACCACTTCCCCGTTTCTGTGTGAGAAGTTTCCATTGGTGGTAGCTCTCTTGAGCTTTCTCATCCCATCACTACTTCCTCAGGAAGAGTGTCTTTTCTGACTGGTGATAACGGAGAACAAATTGAACATGTTTCAGGTCCTTCTCATCATACCTTAGCCATGCCACAGGCACAATTGAGCTGGTATGGTCCTTGGGGTAGCCTGTAGTTTGGGGGGAAGATTTAACTCAGGAAAGTATTAGCAAATCAATTTTCCCAAACACTTAAGTCATCATTTTTATATGACTTTTGTGCTTATATTTCAATGGTATCTATACTCATGTGGGAAGGAGAAGGTAGATATTTTTGGAGCTGAGTACTCCTGCCTAGGAGTTGAGAACTACCACTTTCGATCTTAATCTCTCCTGTTTTGTAAAAATGTGCATCTTCATGAATTTCAGCACATGATTGTTCAATGTCTAGGAAAAGGGGGAAATTTCATATTACTGGTGACCCGAGCTTTTAGTATTGAAATTGTACCTATATTCTGAAAGACTTCCAATTTGCATGCAATTTAAGGGTTCTCTCAATTAGTTTCTTATTGAAACCCTGGGATCATAACCTGAGCCAAAGGCAGACGCTTAACAGACTGAGCCACCCAGGCACACAATATTTCATATTTCTTGCTATTATAAACAGTGCTTCTATGAACATTCTTATACCTATCTCTTTGTTTAAGTGTGTGTATATACACACACATATATACTATATATACACTATTATATACTATTCATGTATAACATATATATACTATATATATATACACTATATATAGCATATACACACATATATACACACATATAACACACACACACACCCTTATCTGTGAAGATAGATAGATGGATAGATATCCCTAAGATATTTATCAAATTAGTTTTTGCTGCATGAAATTACTTCAAAAGTTAGTGACAACACAACAACCATTTATTTAGCTCACAATTCTATGGGTTGGCACTTTAGTTTGAGCTCAGACCCTCTTGGTTTGAGCTGGGTCTTGCATGTTTTTATGATCACCTTGCAAGGTATTCTCAAGTAACCGAGCTGCTATACCTGGTCTTTCTCTCTCCTCCAGCAGTCTACTTCAGGCTTACACCTAAGATGTCAGGGTTCTAGGAGCAGCAAGAATAGAAACTGTGAGGTCTGTTGAGGCCCAGGCTCAGAACTGGCACAACTTCACTTACTTGCTTGGACAAAACAAATCACAAGACCATGCTAGAATCATAGAGTGGGAGAATAAACTCTATCTCTTGATGGGAGGATATGCAAAACATTGCACTGATTTTTGTAATCTGTCACACCTAAGAGTGATATTTCTGAGGGCGCCTGGCTGGCTCAGTTGGTAGAGCATGCAACTCTTGATCTTGAGGTTGTGACTTCAAGTCCCACATTGGGGATAGTTTACTTTAAAAAAGAGTGTAATTTCTGGGTTGTAGAATACACATATATGCAACCTTACTAGACCCTGCAGAAACTTTTTCTAAAAAAGTCTATATACTTTTAGGGGGGTGGGGGAAGCAGGCAACGTTGGGTATGATTGAGAGCTTGGACTCTGGAGCCCTATAGTCTTGCTTGAATCACAGCAGTGCTGCCTGCAACTGTGACTCTTGCCAGATTTTTTAAAAATCTCTCTTAGTGTTCTCATCTGTAAATGTTCTTGGTTGCAAGACTCCAGACAACTGAGGCATGCAAAGACTTTATTGGAAAGCAACTGCTTGGCTGTCATAATCAACTGGGGGTCTGCACAACCAGGCTTAGCATATGGGTGGGAACCAAGGCAAAAATTGGGGGAGATTGGCAATAAAGAACTCAGCCAGGCCAGTTTTCTTTAGAAAGAAGAGAAAAGTCCCAGGAACCAGTCAATACTATGGGGTTTCAGGGTGAACCATGAGTTTGGTGCACCCTTGTAGCCCCTTCAGAAACAATCTATAATGAGGTCACTTCCCCCACTTCTGCCTCACCCAACTTATAGCCATCCCACACCTGACACCAAATTCTCTGTTTTCTATGGAGACACACATAAATGCAAAGTTAGTTTAGCAGAGATCATGCCAGTCTGTCTCTCATGTTTTAATTGATATTTTACCCTCTTTCTCTACCTTTCCTCTGAAAACTTGGCTGTTCTGCTTCTCTCTCCATTAGGTAAAAAGTCAGAGCAGAAAAAAATCCCTAGAAACAAATATAAAGCACAAGCAAACTTATGGCAGAAAAGGAAAGCTATAAACCAGTAGACAGATAGCTTGCTAGTGGCAGAGTTAAAGTAGAAATAGAAAAAAAAAATAGGTAAAAAAAAGAGTGAAAAGACCAACTGACTAACTTTTTTTATTCACAGTTTAGGATTGGGCCATCCTGGAATTTTGTGTGTGTGTGTGTATACATATAACTATATATGTATATATGTATACACATTTTATGTATATGTATACTTTTACATATTATATCATATACACACATACACGTATGGATACGCACATACAGATTATATATATTACATATGTATAACACACACATATATGTAAAATGTTTATTGACTATGTTCCCTAGTTTCTGTAAGAGAAGATATTAAGAAATTGATAGAAATCATACATGAAGTTAGCTGGAGATCAGTTTGCAAAATCAATGCCTCCAACAATAAACAAGCATTTATTAAGGATCAGTTACATGCCAGGTGCTAGGGACCCAAAGAATCACAAAGGCTCACTGAGCTGAGTATGTGATGGAGTATTCAAGGGTTCATGGTCTGGGTGGACTTGATGGGGAAGAGTGAAACTAACAAATACAATATATTGGTCACGACAAATGGGCTAAAAGGAGTAATCAAAACTGACTATTGAGGTTTGGCAAGCTGTAAAAGTCAAATGATAATACCTAACAGATCACATCAATTTTAAAAGGCATTCAATATCAAAAGATATTCCATGTATTACATTACATATCAGGGACTCATTTTCATGTGAATATCCACACCACACAAGAAGTCTGGAATGAAGGAAATCTTCTATGTTTAAGCGTTAAGCAAAATTCACCCCAGAATGGTCCCCATTACTTTAGGTATCTAGTTTCACTCTGCCTATACCCATCTTGCTAAGACTAGGAAGGATCAACGTCTGCCCTGGACAGGAGCCAGTGTCATCCCTCTGTCCCTCTGAGGGAGCCAGCACCGGTACAGTCAGTAGCTGTAATTGTTTCCTACAATTCCCTGTTCCAAGAACTGCTCACTTTCTCCTCTGATGATTCTTCATCCACTGTTGGGCGTTTGAGAGGAACTAAATGACATTACTTGTGCTTCTCACAAACAGATGCCCTTTCAAAGGACCATAAAATAGCAGGTACAGCATCGTTGGAGCAATTCCTTCAGATAGCTGTTTGGAGTTTGGATTAGTTTTGAGTTTGGGTTAGTAATGCAACCGGCAACTCCACTTGTGAAGCTGCTTTCCATAAAGAGACAGTAACTGGGAAGATGTTCTCTCCTAGAGATAAATTCAGAGCTATCAGTAAGATATTTGTTACTGACACATTAGGTGTGGGGAGAGGGAGGAGAAAGCCTTGGTATGCCTCTAGGATCTTGCAGGGGCTGCTGTGGACACCCCAATGCTGAGACCTCTGTTACGAACATGGCCAAAGTCACAGCCGTGACACTTTGCTAGAAATGCAGGCATGAAATCAGAAGCCTAATTCTCCAAAAGGGTTCTATTGTTACTGAAGCAGACTATTAACACTATCTCCTTCAGTGGCCAAAGAGTTAAAACTTCTTCCCCTCACAACTTAGCTGATGACCAAGAACACTAGAACTTTAAGGGGTATAAAGGGCAAGCAGTCAATTAAAATCACATTGACTCTTTGCAGAATGATGAAAAGGAGCAAGCGGTGTTTAAAGTAAGAGAAACCTCATTTCCAATATAGATGAACCACACTTGAGTCCTGCGACCTTGAGAAACTGACCTGGGCTCAGTCTTTGTTCACTTATATATAAAATGAAGCTAACGACTTCTTCTTGCTTATTGTGAGCATTAAATAAGATGTCATTCACGGGTAAAGTGCCCCATATTTGGCAACTGCTCAAATTACATTTGTATACTTATTTATGTGTGAATATCTACATCAAAGATGGAGTCTGAAAATGACTCCCTTTCCACCCAATCGCTGACTTTTCTTCCTGTGTCTTATTATTCCTACACTATTCTCAGGGTTTGACTATTCCTTCTTTGCACCTGTCTTTTGCTCAATCATATGTACCGCATCATAAATGAAGGAGCATCAACTTTTCTCTCCCAAAGCTACACGATATGCACGTTGTCAAAGAATAAAACAAAATCAGAGGTTTTTGTTTGTTTTTAAGGAGCTCAATGAATATACTTGCCCGATATAGGTTGGTATCAATGAAGAAGCTCCCCAAACCATTGTATAAAGAGCAGAGGTGATACTGGCATTTGTGATGTGCTACAAAAGCCAGAATGGGTTTGAGGGAGGTTCATGGCACATATGCTAATTCAAACTAAAAACTTAAGCACAATATGGTTCATAAGTCTGTCCATGTTCCTTCGAATGTGTTCCCTAATTCATAGGTCAGGAAATGTCTTCATTTGGGTCCAGGAAGGATCTGGTTTCCTGGTCATAACTCAAAATTCAAAATTACTTAGCAGCATTAGGTAGTTAGAACCAGCCATGGTGAACACAGCATCTAGTTTCTATCTATTCTATACAAAGTCTGCTATACATGGAACATATTAAGACTGAGACTACAGTGATCATGGTTGGTACCCAGGAAGCAAAATTTAAGAAGGCACTTACTCTAAGAGTTGTGCTGTGTGGTTTGGCACCCAGGGGCAAGTGTCTCCTTGTGTACTCTGTCCTAGGCTTCCCCCTTGCCTCACCAGGTCTTGGCCCTGCTTTGAATCCAACTGCCAGGACTTTAGACTTTACCAAGTACAGAGAGGAGGCATTTCAGGAAATGAGATATAGAATATTTTTAAGCTGAAAGGAACCTCAGATACCCCCTCTATATTATTTTTCTCATTGGAAAAATACAACTGAGGCCCAACATAGACACATGAATTATTCAAGTCACAAAGATGGCGGAAGTTTCCTCAGGCCAGCTGGGAGCTCTTGCCCTCCTCCGCTTAGAGTCTTATCGTGGTCACGGGATACTTCAATGTCAGGGTTTTCATGGGTGCATTCCTTTTTTCTGATTTTATCAATTATGGGAATGAAGCCAATGTGCAGAACTTTACCCCTCCTGGGCTGGGACACACTTGGGGAAGGTTGGGGTATGCAGGGAAGCGAGTGGGAAAGAAAGAGAGAGTTAGGTTTTCATATATTCCTGCACTGGGGGGCAGACACCATGCAGAGGGGCTTGAGTACAGCTCATTTCATCTTCACAATATCTTTATCTGGGGGAAATTTGATCTCCATTGAAAGTTGAGGAAACTGAACTTCAAAAACAGAGCTAGCTGGGGCACCTGGGTTGCTCAGTTGGTTAAGTGGCTGCCTTCCCCTCAGGGTCCTGAGATTGAGCCCTGAACCTGGTTTCTGCTCAGCAAGGAGTCTGCTTCTCCTTGTGACTCTGCCTTCCCCTCTCCCCCACCACATGCGCTCTCTCTCGCTCTCTCTCTCTCAAATGAATAAATAAAAATAAAAACAGAGGTAATAAAAGGCAGAGCTGGGATTTCAAGCCAAGTTTCTCGGGTTCTGTATCAGTTAGAGATCTTTTGGGGGCAAGTGTCAGAAAAATCCAACCAAATGATCAAAAATGTTGTTTTCGCATATTCCCTTTAAGGCTGGAAGGACCCCTGGCTTGAGGCTCGGCTACATTGGTCATGCAGTCTCAGTTCCCCTCCATCTCTCGGTTCTACTATCCTTCCTGTTACCATTGTCGTCTGGCTCAGGTTGAACGATAAGATGGCCAGAGAGCATTTGCAGGCCACCATCCTCTCAGGTTCAAGTCCAGAAGAAGGAAGGAAAAATCTTCTTAATAGTCCCAGCAAACATCACATTTCATTCTGTTGGTTCTGAATGTGTCACATGCCCATGAGAGGCCACTTACAGTGATCAAGGAAATGAACGTTCTGATTGGTGGAGCCTGAGTCACATGGCTGCTGTGTGGGTGTGTTAGCCCATCCAAGGCTCCAAATGTGAAGACAGAGGGGTTAGTTCTCCTTTCTGTTAATACAAGATCAGCGAAGGACAGGGAGGCAAAACCTGCAGCTGGCACTGCAAGCTCCTGAACCTGATGCCATTAATAAGATCCAGAGAGAGCCCGTAAAAGCAGACCACCAGGGAAATATACTCAAGGCTTAGGAATTGTAGCAAAACCTCCCTAATATTGCAGGATTGTGCACAACTGGGGCAGAGAAGAGGCAATGTAATATAACCTCCTGAGTGTGGCACGGTGATGTCATTGAATCAGGCTTAGAGACAAAAATAAATTGCTTTCACGTTTCATCAGTCACCAGAGAGCCAGGATGTAATATAAATGTTGACCTATAGGTAAAACATGTACCTGATGTAAAGTCATCTTGGTTTCATTTCAGGATCATGTTAAAATAAATTCATGAGGAGGCCCATTGGATTTGAGTCATCAGGTAGAAATTCCACCAATGTTCAGTGAGGACTTTGGTGTGCACTGTACTCCCCTAGCAGGTGGGGAGGGAAGCTTTAACTGGACGAGAACCCAAAACATGGGACTGAATCTACAAAGTCAGACACTAGGAAGATTGGGCTGAGGGGTACTGGGAGTAGGCAAAGAGGAAGGAAATCTGGCCCTGGATCCTGTGAGGCATGTGGCAGACACCTGCAGCTCTATTGGCAGCACCCCTACTTCACCACCTCAGCATGCACCCACCAGAATTCCAACAGCCACCTCCTGCATTTCTTTGCCTGAGGGCTTTCTTTTGCTGTAGGAGACTCACTTGCCATGCATGGCTTACCAGAAGAGCCAGAGGCAGATACCTATGCCACCCCTAGCTCTCACCAGTGACTGAGGGAAATGGAGGTCTGAGCACCCCCCAGATCCCTAGTCCTACGAGTAGAAGTGCAGAGACGTCTAGTTCACACTGGCTTCCCAGTGAGATGAAGTTCCAGTCACCCACAGCAGTAACTGGCTTGCTGATGCACCCTGTATTGTTTGTCTCCCTTTTCCTTTCTCACTTCTCCACGTCTTGCTTATCGTCACAACCCAAAGAAACTACTTGTACTCAAGCCCTTGCTTCTGAATCTGCTCCTGGAGAAACACAAAGATTGGAGATGGAAATTACTGCTACCGAAGACATGAATGAGCATGCGAGTATAGGTTAAGCCGTGCTCAAGAACCAGGCAAGTAACCTCAGTGTTTCATCAGCTCAAGGCTTTTAGGTTTGTCTCAGGAAGCTAGAAGTGATTGCCCAGAATTCCAAAGGAGACTCTGTCAAGTAAAGGGATTGAAGGCGTGTGTCCTGGCTTGGAGCACTTGAGAAGATGTTCAAGAATCTCAATAGTGGAAGTCAAAGCGACTTTAGCTTCCACTCTGGCACTGCTCCCCTCGACCTACAGTGCCATTCCTTCCCTCCTTGCTGTCCTGGTGATTCTGCTTTCCCCTGTCTGAAGAATATTCATTCCGTTCTTAGCCATGTAAAATCCTATCCTCCTTTAAAACTCAGTTCTTCAGTCCTTCCAGAGCAGTGTGTGCTTTCTCAGCAAGAGCCCCTCCGTGTTGTACCGACTGACCTTGCTACACCTCTGCTCTCTCCAAATGCTCCCTCCTTCAGCCTGTGAAAGTCAGGAGGGCAGGAGCTGTGCTCATCCCAGAATTCTCACCCTCAGCACAGGCATTTAGATACCTCACTAAATATTCAAATGAAAGAAAAAGAGAAAAAGGAAAGTGGGCGGGGTAGAGGGGGAGGAGAAGGGGAAGATGGAGGAGGAGATGGAAGGGGACGAGGAGGAGGAGAGGAGGAGTTGAAACATCCAGCAGCCTGCAGAAGAGCCAGCAAGTCCCACTAGGGAAAGAAGAAATGTGCACAGTTACCCTTGAAATTTGTTTGGCAGCATGGCAGAAGAGAAAACATTTTTGCTCTTACTGCTGGAGGCATATGCATTGGGGGTCATGGGGAAATTTTAGGGGAGGGGTCAGAAAAAACAGAGCATAACATTTAAGAACGAGCAAGTGATTTAGCTTGGCTGGGGTGTGGGCGAAGTCCAGACCAGAAGGGAATGATCCTGGGTGTGTTGGGTCTTGAGGCATTGATCATGGGCTGGCAGTAGCCATCACCTAGGAGTTTGTAAGAAATGCAGAATTCAGACACACCAAAACAAAACCTTCATTTCAATAAGATGTCCGGGTGACTCCAATTCTTCAAACACATTAACTCCTGAGAAGGACTGCAGATTTTGGAAGCAGGATGAACTCAGACGAAGTAAACAAGGTCTTCTCCATCATCTGGGCAAATAGCACATTTGAAATGACTGACACCCCTAAGCTTCTGCTTTCCATTTCCTTTCCTAATAAAGCCAGAGATGAACTTCACTGAATACTGTTAACAATTTGCTTTGTCACCTCCTTCCTTTTACAGATGGCTTTTGTGTGGGAAGCTGTTTGACAGAGGGGAATGGAGTCACACAGCAAAGTGTCTTTTGAGTGTAAGGAGAGGTATGTCTATTCTCATTATGCCCTTCATCTTCCTCCCATAGCACCTCCCCAGTCTTCCTTCTTTCCTCATCAGCCTCATGAGGATGACTCCTTGAATTCTAGGGGTCTCGAGAGGCTAAGGCTCAGATGTAATTAATGAAAGAGTATTAAAAGAATTGATTGATTTATGATTTATGATTTTATACTTCAAATGTTTAAATTTATGATTGTATACTTCAAATGTTTAAATTTATGTTCTTGTTTCAGAGATTAGGCTAACACAATAAAAGTTCTAACATTAGATTTTTAGATAACAATGATCTCAAAACATTGTTTTAAAATTTCCTTCACTATTGTCCAAAATCTAAACCTCTTTTTGGCTTCCCCTGATGCCTGGAAAATTACTACCTTTCCTTAGCTGTCTCATGCATAGGCAAGGAAATGCCTCAGAAAATTTACCAGAGGCAAAATATCACACAATATTATGGTAATATCTTGACATATTTTTTACACAGTTCTATTAATCAGAGAGCTCATGTAGCATCTCAATGTGACCAAATAGCAATTATAATTTGGTTGTTTTGGTGGCTACCTGCATAATTTCAAGCATGTCTGCAAAAATCTTTTTCTTAGCAGAAATCCTTATTTATTTATTTATTTATTTTTAGCACATATCTTTAAAAAGAAAAACAATTACTTCATTCTGTCTTTGTCAAAATAGCTTTGGGCTATATCTGTAGGAAGCCAGCTATTAGTCAATTATCCAGCTACTAGGAAACAGATATACCCACTTGGATCTGAGTAATTGGATTCTTCAATTTGCTTCCAGATGTTTCTGTGTGGAAACTATCTATGACCAGGAAATATACACAATTTAGATTAGTAACTTGACAGAATAACAGTATTTCAAATGCATAGTTTCCTATGAACTGTACACATAGAAGTGAAATTCATTGTTTAATATCTTGCACATAGTAGGTGCTCAGTGGCATTTTTGAGATGTGGGCATAAATAGAGCAGGTTTGAAAATGGTACATCTATCAGATAGTCTTTATATCCATTCAGTGCTTTTCTTTGAATAGCCTGCATTGATTTGAGTTACATATAACAATTGTGTGACTTGATTTTAAGTGCCTTTAAACTTAAATAATGATGCTCTACGGGAATATGCAAATGAGATTCACTTGAAGAGCATGAATGCTGATAATAGAAAAATTAATTAAGTCATGGGAACTATCTTTGCCACTAATTCAATGTGATAGACTTGGGCTGATTACCCTATTTGAATATATTGCCGGAATTTCTCTTTTAATGCAGGGAGATTTCTCTATTCTGAAATAGAGCAACTCTTTCCAGTTCAAACTAGAGAAGGGTAGTTTGTGTTTGCAAAGGGGGTTGGATTCACAAAGGAGATGCTGAGTGAGTCAGGGAGCATTTCTGGGTGGAAATCTGGGCTGCTGAAGAGGTACCAATTTCTGGCCAAGCAAAGTAGGAAAGAGTGTTGAGTTCAGTAAAATGCGATGGAAGGAAATAAAATCATCAGATCCTTTCTCTGGTGGGTTGGAATTTGTTGACCCACAAATGAAGCTCTTTTTTCCTGGGTACATATACTATCAATTAAGCAAAACCTTTAATTAAGCTTTTATTCATATCTAGGAGGGAAAAAGAAGCATATGGGCTCTGAGTGAGACAGATCAGGGTTCTAACCACATCCTAGGCAACTAATGTGATTTCTCTGAGCCTCTGTTTGCTTGTTTGTAGAGTGGGGTTGTTGTAAGGATCCAATGAGTTAATGTACACAAACATCTGTCACAATAAATGCCTGGCACGTGGCAAGAGCAATGCAGATATTTGTTCCCAAAAAGAAACTTCTAGGATTTATGCAATATTGTAATTTATAAGAAATACATATTTGGTCAATCAGATGACCAAACATGTATTTCTTGTATCTTTGGTCTTCCTCCAGGGTTCCTGACTCCTAAAACCCTTAGAAGTTCTTGTATTAAATGCAATAAAGAGCGGCACCTGAGTGGCTCAGTGGATTAAAGCCTCTGCCTTTGACTCAGGTCATCATCTCAGGGTCCTGGGATCGAGCCCCACTTTGGGTTCTCTGCTGAGGAGGGAGCCTGCTTCCCCTTCTCTCTCTGCCTGGCTCTCCACCTACTTGAGATCTCTGGCTGTCAAATAAATAAATAAAATCTTAAAAAAACCAAAAAGCAATAAAGATGTGTTTTGTTATGTTAATGAAGGCAACTTTGGGGGCAACTTTTGGACCCTACCCAAGGATAGGGGCCAGTTGCCTGGAGAACCAACCAGTTTATTAGAGGGTTGGAACTTTCAGTCTCACCCACCACCCCATCCTCCTAGGAGAAGAAAGGGCTGGAGATTGAAACAGCCAATGGCCAATGACTTAGTCAATCATGACTATGCAATGAAGCCTCCATAAAATCCTGAAGGCTGGGTTCAGAGTGCTTGGGATGGTGAACAAGTAGACATATGGGGGAGAATGGCACGTCTGCTCCACACTCTTTCCCCACACTTTACCCCATGTATCTTTTCATCTGGCTGTTGATTTGTCTCCTTTATCATGTGTTTAATAAACTGGCCAATGTAAATAAGTGTTTGCTTGAGTTCTGTGAGTCACTCTAGCAAATTAATTCAATTTAAAGAGGTGGCTGTGGGAACATCCTATCTGTAGCCCGTCAGTCAGAAGTATAGTAACAGGGGACACCTGGATGGTTCATTCAGTTAAGCTGTTGCCTTCGGCTCAGGTCTTGATCCCAAGGTCCTGGGATTGAGTCCCGCATAGGGCTCCTTTTTAGCATGGAGCCTGCTTCTCTCTCTGCCTTTGCCTGCCTCTCTGCCTGCTTGTGCGCTCTCTCTCTGATAAAGAAATAAAATATTAAAATAAAAAAGTACAGTAACAACATGCTGGGGCTTGGGATTGGCATCTGAAGTTGTGGGTAGGAGACCGTCTTATAGGACTGAACCCTTAACTTGTAGAATCTCTGGCTTTCTTAAAGTAGTGTCAGAATTGAGTTGAATCCTCAGATAGCCTGCTGGTGTTTGAGAGAATTGTTTGGTGTAGTGTTTGGGGACCACCCCTCTATTGGAAATTGGGTCTGGAAACCCTAAAGGAATTTGCACAAAGACTACATAAATCTTTAATATTTTCACAGGAAAGCTATATGGTATATTTCTGTTTTTGTTTCCTTGTCTATAAAATGTGGAAAATGGTAGCACCTATTTTATAGAATTACTTTTAGAAATAGCTGAGAAGATGCATGTAAAGCAATGATAACAATCTCAGGAACATAGAAAGTGATTGATGATAGTGGGTGTTTTAATTACTTTTACATACTTTTGACAAAGTCAGCCATATGAAAATCGATACAAATACCCAGAAATTGTAATAACAATAGTTACCATTAATTTGGTGTTTGCCGTGTTTGAGACACCACGTTAAATGCTGTAAGTATATTTCAGTTTAATCTTCACTACCACACAATAAGAGAGGTGTTATTCCCACTTTACATGAGAGGAAACTGGGGCTCAGAGTGGTTATGTAATTCATCTGAAGCTACAGAACTGGTTAAGTTAAAGTGACAAAGTTGAGGTTTCTAATTCCAGAGCCAGTGTTCTTTCTGCAATTGCATGGCAGACAGTGCTATTTCAAGACGTAAGTGTGACTCTGGATAAGGAAGCACCATGACTTATGCATACTCTGCATTGTAAGTGAGGGTAACAGATAATTTCTGGAAGGAGTATTTTAAATAGGACAGAGAAGGAAATGTGTCAGGCCTGGGCATGTAGAAGGTGTGTGTGTGTGAGAGGCTTGGATTGGGGAGGCCAGGAACAGGGAAGACAAAGGAAGAGCTGAGAATTCTGAAAATGAACTTGGCTTGTACATAGTAATATTAGACTGAATATACCGTGGTGTTTCTGTGCCTTTTGAATGATAGCATTTCTTAGCGATTAAGAGGATGCTCTGGAATCCTGTGGGACCTCATCTGGGTTCAAATTCGAGCTCTTTCTCTCACCAGTGGTTTATCCTTAAACATGTTATTTAGCCTCAACTTTCTTTTCTGTAAAATGGGATTAGAACACTAAACATCATTAGTATTACCTTGGTAAATACCAACTACTTAGTGTCTAAGAAATTCTCATTTAACTGGTCTGGCATGTAACTCAGGCACTGACATTTTTAAAAACTTCCTGAAGTGATTCAAATACACAGTCAAGGTTGACATCATCAGCTGAGGATTAGAATGTAAGTTGTTTGCAGGTAAGACCATCTTTTTTTCCATTGTTATGGCCCCAGTGTAGTTCACTGCCCAGTACATGAGAAGTACTTAATAAAAGTCTGATAAATGATCAATAGCTGAATGCATGATTTGGCTTAGATCCAAATCTGAGGTTTGCTTCTATATGTCCAGTGCTCACTCTATACTCTATAATGCCACTTCTTGGATATTGTTAGATGACTGCTATTCTCCTTGAACAATATGGCTTACCCTCAGTTCTTCAGATAAACTAAGCCAAAAATATGAATTTGTTGTCTCACCAAATTGAGGAATCCAAGGATGGCCGAGCTTCAGGCATGGTAGGATTCCAGAGCACAGATAACCCCATCATGACTCTGTTTCTCTCCCTTTTTCTCTTTGTTTCTTTTTTCCATCTGACTTCTTCATCAGATGGGCTGTTCCTTCGAGTTTCTTGATAGCCTCCCCTGTGTCTGCTTATCTCAGGGCCCTGTGTCACTGTTCCATCTTTGGAGTCAGGGATAGGAGCTTAAAGTCCATGGGCTAATGCTTCAAAGAGAATCAGAGTTCTCTATCAAAGAAGAATTATGGCCTCTTGACTATCAAATCCAACAAAATAGATAGAAAAGTCTAGAACTCAGCTATCTTATGGTTTCTAAGAAAAATGTAATTGTAAGAGGAGTCTACCTATCTTCTTCTGAGGAGACCTACTTCCACTGAAAATGTACCAGTTGTGCTGAGCAATGACAAATGGTTGTTCCCTGTGGGAAATATCTTTCATTAGTGTCCTTGGTATCTAACCCATTCTTTCATTCTAAAAACCATCACCTTTGATTACACCATATTGCCAATCACCTGGAGCAGTCATTCTCAAAATAACCAGGGGCGATTTTGTCCCCCAGGAAATAATAGACAACATCTGGAGACATTTTTGGTTGCCACATCTTGGGGGATGGGTGCTACTGGCATCTAGTGGGTAGAGCCCAGGGATGCTGCTAAACTATCACACATTGCACTCAATAACCATCCACAGTAAAAATTTACCAGCCCAAGATGTTAATGATGCCAAGATTGAGAAATCATGAACTTGATAATTACAGTAGCTTCCTAAAAGTTCTCTGTATCTTTATTCTCTTTCTTTCTCTAGTCTTCCCACTTCTGGTCCTCTAAAGTGATTTTTGTATGTACGAATCTAATAGTATTGTCTTCCTGCAGAAGAACCATGTAGTTTCTCACGATGACAGAAACTACAAATTCTTCACTACGATTCAAGTCCTTCGAAAATCTGGTTCTATCTGACCTTTCACACCTTCCTCTTCCTATACCTCCCCCATCCAATATACACTTAACTGCCCCAGATGTTTTCTTTCTCTTACGGAGCAATGTATCCATGTACGCTGGACCACACCAGGCTTTTCTTTCATGGTGTTTCTCCATACGTGGATTGCTGTACCCACTTTTTTTCTGTCATTCATGCATTCATGCACTGGATATTATTGAATCGCTTCCTTTTGCCAGGTGCTGTACTAAACCATGCCTGTACAGTGGTGGATGAGTCACCATCAGTTCCTTTTCCTATGAGTTTAGAGTTTAGTAAGGCAGACAAATAAGTGATGTGATGTGAATGGGGAAAGGGCACTGGAGCATGTAACTTGGCTGGAGGTTGGGGTCAGAGAAAACTTCCGGGAGGAAGTGATTTTTAAGCCAAAGTGTAAAGGTAGTTAGAGTTAGTCGGGCCTTGGCCAGGTAAATAGGGTTGAAAGTGTTTTTCCCAGCCTACCCAAACTTCAAGGCCTCGTTCCTATATTCACTTTTATCTGGGACCTTCCTAGGTTTTTCCAGTGAAGATAAATCCCTTCTGTTTGGCTCTCATGACACCTTGGAAGTCTATTATAATATTTATTACCATCTACCTTGCATTATGTATTCCTGGTAAATACGATAAGTGAACTCATGGTAAATATTTAAATTGAAATTGTCAGACTTGGCAAAGGATTCACAAGCAATGTTCTCTTACTTCAGAAAGACAGTTTGAGTGCTGTGAAGTACATTTTTCTCCCTCACCAGCAAAACAGCTCCACCAAATATCATACATAGATTTTTAGGAGGAAGTTATCCTGATGTGTGGTGTTGGAACTGGACGCTGAGAGATACAGGAGGCAACATGCACACCAGAGTTCACCCTTTGCTATCATCAGGGTAAAGCCCCATCTAGACACCTCATTCATTCAGTGGGTATTGTTGGGCACCCTGCTGTGGACCAGTTGCCAGTATTTGGTATAGAAAATAGACTGCTAATATAGACTGAGGCATTCTTACACTGTGTCTAGTAGAAGATAGACATGAATAAAGAATCACATGAGTAGATGTGCACTTGCTAACTGTAATGGGTCCAATGAAGGACTCATCTACTTGTAAACTGTGATGGGTCCAATGAAGGGTCCTACCAGGGAATCTGAATAAGAGAGTGACTTGGTGCGTATGTGTGTGCGGGAGTGTAGAAGGGGGTGACATTGGAAATAAGGGTCTGATCATTAAAAAGTTGGGCAAGTAAGGGAATAGGAAAGAGAATATCTGAGAGAGGAAGTAACATGAGTTAAAGAAGGAATATTCAGGGGTGCCTGGGTGGCTCAGTCAGCCAGGTGTGTCCAACTCTTGATTTCAGCTCAGGTCATGATCACAGTCGAGTCCTGCATTGGGTTCTGCACTCAGTGGGGAGTCCGGTTGAGATTCTCTCTCTCTACCTCTACCTCTCCTTCCCCTGCCTGGAGTTGTTCTAAATAAATAAATAAAAATCTTTAAAAAAGAGAGAGACAGACAGAGAGAAAAGGAGCATTCACAGAAAGGAACACTATGAATTAGGGAGACTGAGAGAAGGCCAGTCTATTCTATGCAAGAAAGTTGGGGAGGAGTGACTCACGAGATGAGCCTGGGAAGACAGCATGCAGGGCCTTTTAAGCGATGGGAAAATTTGGGGGGTTTATTTTAGAAGCAATGGGAACGCATTGGATGATTGTAAATAATGTGACATGATCAGATTTGCATTTTTCAAAGACCACTCTGGCTACAGTGTGTAGAGAACCAGAAATTGTGCTTATAGCGAACCCTAAAAATTTGCTCTATTAATAACCCTCATAGGTGATAAACATCAGATCATGGCATGTTTGATAAATTAGCTGAGTCATTTAATTCTGTCATAGCAGTAGCAAGCCTTAACCCTTTCTGTTGAAGAAAAAAGGGCTCTAGAAGGAAGGTGGTATCATTTTTCAACACTCGGACTCACTTTTATCTAGTAGTAGCAGTAGTACTAGTATTAGAATAGTAGACTCAGTAAGAAAATCTAAACCTGTATCTTGCAAGCAAGAGACAAAAAGTTCTCAAATCTGAGACTGGTTTTACTGTATATTTACTACATCCTTAGAGGGTCCCAAATGGCTGTGTCCTTTAAGAGTCTTGTCAACACAGGTATTGATAATGGAGTTCAAGTTTCACACAGGTGTATCTTCACCTCAGGATGACACAGCCTCTGAGCTTGAAGGCTCCCCAAGAGCCTCAGACCACATTAACAAAGAATCCCTGACAACAGCTAGAAATTTGTCACTTAAAAGAGTCCATTAGAAGGAAATAAAGAAGACCTCTTAGGGAGAAGAGGGAGAGGAATGTGCTTCTCTGGACGTTGAGTATTATAGCAGGAGACCCAAAAACTGTACTTGCCAAATGTTTTTTTCTGAATTCTTTGTCGGGAAACAAGGCCGGGGCCCAGAAAACAGGCAGAGTCCTAGTAAAGGGTAATGGAAAGAGACCCCTACTCCTGGCCTGGGGAGCAGGAGCGATGAATTACCAGGCTCCATTTGTGACCCAGCTGGGAGTAGAGATGGGAATCGGCAGTCATCCTGCCCGGATCTCATGCTCCATTTCAGTTCATTTACATTAACATCAAACGGAGAACTGGGGGATGTCCAAGGGAAACGGAAGTTCCTTAAATATCGGTGGCTTTTTCTTGATACTTAGGTGAAAGTGAGCCCACATATAAGATATTAGTGGATAATGGGCTCCGTTTCACGGGCACACCACACCACACAGTTAAGTGTACAAGAGTTAGGCAATGATGAGCAGAATGTATGTATAAATATGTATTTGCCCATAAAAAAATAAACACTTTGCTGTATACTACGTCTACCCGCTATTTTTCATAGAGCACATGCCTGTGCACACTTGCACACATGTGAATATATCCACATGTATGTAACAGTAGATGTGTAGAAAAGGAAACATGTTGGAACATAGAAAAATTTTACATGTGCAGTTGGACCATCAACAACACAGGTTTGGACTGTGTGGGTCCAGTTACATGAGGGTTTTTTAATATAAATACACTGTAGTACTATAAATGTATTTTCTCTTAAAGATTTCCTTAAGAACATTTTCTTTTTGGGGTGCCTGGGTGGCTCAGTGCTTAAGCATCTGCCTTTGGCTCAGGTCATGATCCCAGGGTCCTGGGATGGAGCCCCGTATCAGGCTCGCTGCTCGGCAGGAGGCCTGCTTCTCCCCCTCTCACTGCCCCCCTTCTTGTGTTCCTTTCCACTGTGTGTGTCTCTTTCTCTCTCTCTGTCAAATAAATAAATAAATAAAATCTTTTTTAAAAAAAAGAACATTGGGCGCCTGGGTGGCTCAGTGGTTAAGCCTCTGCCTTCGGCTCAGGTCATGATCTCAGGGTCCTGGGATCGAGTCCCGCATCGGGCTCTCTGCTCAGCAGGGAGCCTGCTTCCTCCTCTCTCTCTCTCTGCCTGCCTCTCTGCCTACTTGTGATTTCTCTCTGTCAAATAAATAAATAAATAAATCTTTAAAAAAAAAAAAAATAAATAAAAAATAAAAAAAAGAACATTTTCTTTTCTCTAGCTTACTTTACTGTAAGAATACAGCATATAATATATATGTAACATACAAAATATGTGTTCATTGACAACACTGTCAGTAAGGCTTCTGGTCAACAGTGGGCTATTAGGAGCCTTTTGGGGAGTCAAAAGTTACACTGGATTTTTGACTGTGTAGGGGTTCACAGCCCCTAACCCCCCAATTGTTCAGGGGTCAACTGTATACATATATACATATACATAGATGTATAGATAGAGACACATGTTCACATATGACATGTCCTTATATTGAGGCAATAAAATTCATGGTAGTTTGCATTTTTAAGGATTTAAGAAGAATCTCTTACTTTTTCTACCACTTATCTCTAGACCGTCATTGAAAGGGCTTACATGATTAGTAAAGGCCCACTCCTGATAATCTCCCTTTAGATTAATTTAATTGATTAGGGACATTAATTACATCTGAAAAACCCCTTCTTCTTTGCCGTACAGCAAAGCACAGTCATTCTAGGGAAATCCCATCACCTTTGCCACAGCCTATTGGGTAGAAGTAAGTCACAGGTTTCACCCACACTCAAGGAAAGGAGATTACACAAAGGTGGGATCACTGGAGACTATCTTAGAATTCTGCCTACTATGCTGGAGGATGGACAGGTCTGACTTTATTACAGGGAAGTCTGAGCTGGTAGCAAATAAATGAGCTCACCACTGAAGATCAGCAGTTGCATACAGAGCATCCTCCTTGAGTTCTGAGCAAATTCTAACTACTTTATTTCAGTGAATATTGGTTATTCATGCTCACTACAATTTCCACAATATCTTCTGGTGGTTAAAATTATAATAATTAGCTTTATTTAATAATAGGGTAATTATTCCTTGAAAGAACAAATATCACTAAGATCTGTCTAGCCAAATTGCTTGGTGAAAGACCGTTCTACTTCGTGAGTTGGTTTCTGAAGATTTATTCCTATTGATGATCAGTGGTTTGTCAAATATCCAAAACATTAGAATTCATCCCATCCTGAGCTGCAAATTTCTCAGCTTTGCCTTGCAAGCTTTGGAGATCAATGTTGCCATACTTCAAATCTGGTATTGGTATTTGGAGGGGGAAAGGAGCCATGATGGGAGATGGTTGAAATAAGCAGGTTGTGGTGGACCTTCGGATGTGCCAGACAGAGTCCATCAGGATTGAAGGACTTGTTAATTCAGCTGTTGTGAGTGTTACTGGAAGATGACCCATATCTGTCAGCCCTCCTTGAGAATTGTCATGAGTTGAAAAAAATTGCCTTGTTCAATGCCACATCCTTTCCCAAGGATAACCCACATCCAGTGACTGTAAGAGAGAGGGGCATGAAAGTCTGAGGGGTCCTCTCAGCTCCAGAGCTAACTGTGGGGTGATCCCATCTAATCACTAGGATCAATGTAAATTCAACTTCTTTTCAATCTTGCTTCCTTTTCCTCTCTTCTTTTTTTTTAAATTTATTTTTTATTTTTAGCATAACAGTATTCATTATTTTTGCACCACACTCAGTGCTCCATGCAATCCATGCCCTCTATAATATCCACCACCTGGTACCCCGATCTCCCACCTCCCGCCCCTTCAAAACCCTCAGATTGTTTTTCAGAGTCCATAGTCTCTCATTATTCACCTCCCCTTCCAATTTCCCCCAACTCCCTTCTCCTCTCTAACTCCCCATGTCCTCCATGCTATTTGTTATGCTCCACAAATAAGTGAAACCATATGATAATTGACTCTCTCTGCTTGACTGATTTCACTCAGCATAATCTCTTCCAGGCTACAAAAGTTGGGTATTCGTCCTTTCTGATGGAGGCATAATACTCCATAGTGTATATGGACCACATCTTCCTTATCCATTCGTCCATTGAAGGGCATCTTGGTTCTTTCCACAGTTTGGCAACCGTGGCCATTGCTGCTATAAACATTGGGGTACAGATGGCCCTTCTTTTCACTACATCTGTATCTTTGGGGTAAATACCCAGTAGTTCAATGGCAGGATCATAGGGAAGTTCTACTTTTAATTTCTTGAGGAATCTCCACACTGTTCTCCAAAGAGGCTGCACCAACTTGCATTCCCACCAACAGTGTAAGAGGGCTCCCCTTTCTCCACATCCTCTCCAACACTTGTTGTTTCCTGTCTTGCTAATTTTGGCCATCCTAACTGGTGTAAGGTGATATCTCAATGTAGTTTTAATTTGAATCTCCCTGATGGCTAGTGATGATGAACAGACACTTCTCCAATAAAGACATACAAATAGCTTTTCCTCTCTTCTATAGCTATCAATCCCAAGAGCACTCTCTAATAAGTGACCTCAGACTGATGTCTTATTCAGTCTGCTTTCTAGAGAGCCTACCCTTCCATAGCCAACAGAGAGGATTAGGGAAGCATAAGGATTTGGGTCCTATCCTCTGGCCAGCCACCTCATACTACTCACTGTTCCCTCAGCATGTAGTTCTCCATTTCCTTGACTTTGCAAAGGCTACTTTCTCTGCCCTCACTTCTTCACTCTGTGATTGAACTTCCATTTATTCTTAGCAATTAGTATGAAATGTGAACTTTGTGTATCCTTCCCTTGTCTGCTGGGGAAAATTAATTCCCTCTCTCTGATTTCCTAGATTTTGCTACATGCCTATGCTATATGTACAGTACACATTGCATCTTATTCCACTTATTTGTTCATGTGTTTGATTGTATATTCCTTGGGGGTCTAGCTCATGGAAGGCAAGTTGGTTAAGAGGTATCACAAAGCTTTACAGAAAACATTGGCTTTCAAAAGGAACTTGCTGGGTTGGTAGACTTCAGAGAGGTGGAAGGATTCATTTCCACATTATAGGTAGGATATGTGCAAAGTCAGCAACAAGAATGAGCATACAGCAGGGGCAGTGAAGTGGTTAAGTTAGCTGTAACAGAGTTGGAAGTAATGGAAGATGAGGAAGGACCAAAAGGTCTGGATGAACTTGTGAAAATTTTTAAGGTTATGTTAAGGTGTGGGCCAACTCTGGCAAACTTCTATGGCCCAGGAGTCAAGTAAGTAATAGGAATAAATAAAGATGTTTTGGTATATAACAATTTTTGACACTGGAAATTAGGTTCAGGTATAATTTCACTTTTTCTTTGTCACTGGAAAAACAATAATGCAATTGTGATACTAAAGGACACCCATCATCCATTCTTAGTGTTGGGAAATACAATTGTTAAGATTTATTGCAATGATATTTTTATTCCCATTGTACACTTGAAGAAACTGAGGCTCAGAGAAGTTTTATTGGTTTTCTTTACTGTTTTCTGCTTTCTTTTGCTTTGACTACCCCTCTAATATTAATCATTTCCCTTCTACTGCTTACTTTGGATAGTTTCTCTCTTCTTTTTCTAGTTTATTAAAGGTGAAACTGACGTCTTTTGTCCTCTGCATGATTTATTTTCTTTCTTTTGTTTCAAGAAGTTTGATCATGATGTGCCTCAAAGTACTTTTCTTCATGTTTCTTTTGTTTGGGTTTTGCTTTGTTTTTGATACTTTTGGATCTGTGAATTTATTGGTTTCTTTTTTCCATATCTGGAAAATTTTTTAACCATTATCTTCAAATATTTCTATGTCTATTTTTTTGGGAGGCCGATTATACACATATTAGGCTCCTTGAATTTATGCCATAATCCACTGATGTTTCATTCTCTTCTTTTTTCAGTCTTTTCCTGTATTTTATTTTATAGTTTCTTTTTTTTTTTTTTCGAAGACATGGTAATATTTTATTGCTTAAGTTTTACATTTCTAAATTTAGAGAAAAAGCTCTCTAACCTATGACCCATGGTCAAAGTCTGAGGGACCGGGGCTTTGGTTGGTTTTCAGGACCACATCCCAGACCTCCAACTCATGCAGGGAGCATCTTCTTGTGAAGGGGATCCAAAAGGCAACTCTGGTTTTTTGCATTCTCATTTGTGGCTGCATCAACTTACGCAAGGGGGAGGGGAACCCGAGATCACAGGGCCTTGAGCTTATACAACGTATTTGAAGGTTTTTTTAACCGACATGGTTCTTAATCTTTACATCCCTCTGAGGTAGATCGGAGATCTGTAGTTTCTTCTTACCCCCATTCTATTAAAGCAGAATCCAAATGAAAACAGAATTACATCAAACACACACAAAGTCTAGAGTGGGACGATTTGCCTTGGCCATCCTGATTTAGTCCGGGGTAAGAGAACTCAGCCAATTCCTGATGTGGTAACCGATGAACGTGTTTCAAGTTGTCCCCACCACAAGCAGGTTCAACTTGGCCAAATGAAACCACGTTTCCAACTTCGTCCCCTGAGTGCATAGCTGAAGAGTGTGGTCTGGTTAGCCTTTTTGTTCTCTTTCTCTTTATGTGACCACCTCCCTTATAGTTTCTTTGCTGTGTCTTAAACTTTCCTAATCTTTTCATTCTCATTGACTAGTCTACTATCAATCCTATTTAGTATATCATTCATCTCAAACATTGTAATTTTTATTTCTTGAAGTTAAATGTCATTTTTATACCTTCCACTTATTTCCTTAACATACTTAATCTTCTACTTTCTTGTACATTTTCCGGGTATTATAGCTGTTTTAATATCTTTGTCTTTTAATCTTGTTATCTTTGTCCTTTTTAGGTGAGTTTTTCTTAACTGATTTTCTTCTTCATTATGTGTAGTATTTTGCTGCTCCTTTGTATGACTGGTAACTTTTTACTGAATGCCAGACAATTTAAATTTTACTTTGTTGTGTGCTGGATAGTTTCGTGTTTCTCTAAGTATTGTCTTGGCATATGATTAAGCTGCTTGAAAACAGTTTTTTGTGGGATCAGAAAAGTATTTAGTCTAGGGCTAATATTCCCTGCAGTTCTAAGACAAAACCTTTCTCTACCAATTCATTTACGGAATTATGTGGTTCTCTTCTTTATTGGTAAGTAGAGCCTGTGTGAGCTTTGCAAATGTTCCTTCTAATCTTTTCAGATGGCTCTTTCACTGGTCTTGGGAGCTTCCTCACTTGTATTAGCATTTAGCTGAATATTTGGGAGGGACTTTGTAGATCTCCAAAGTTCTCTGTCCAAACAGGTCTCTTATCTGCAACACTCTGCCAAGTTTTGGTTGCTTCCATCTCTCAGAACTCTCATCTCTGTCTTCTCAGCTCAAGAAATTCAGTGGGCTCTGCTTAGGCTCCCAGTCCACATGCTACAGCTTAGGGACCTTCTGTAAGTGGTAATAAGAGGCATTAGTAGAGATCAGCTACATTGTTTCCCGTCTCTCAGGAATCACTTCATCAGTTGAAGTCTAATAATTTGAGAATGATTGTTTCATATATTTTGTCTGGGTTTTTAGTAGCCCCTGTTACTCCATACTGGCAGGAAGTAGAATTTCTGCACCTGAGAAGTTCTCCATATACAAAAAATTAATTTTAAAAAAGCAGGAGGGCTAACTGGCTTGGTCCATTTCACAGATTTTAATTGCTTTATCTATTTTTTTTTATTACTTTATGTTGTTATGGCTCTTCTTCGCCAGTGCCCGCTGTTGTTCAACACCGGCAGGACAATGGGGTCTATAACACTGGAACATCACTTCCTTTTGCCTCCCTCACCCTGGGGCTGGTTGTGGTTTCCTCCTGCTGCTAATCTCTGGGTGTCCTCACTGTGGCCACTATGGAGGAGTGCTGTTTAGATATTCTCTTTCACTACAAGGGGGGCATAGTTGACTGAGAGGCCTAGGTTTCCCACCATTCAGTAGATCTATCTGCTGCTGTTAGGCAAGGTCATGTTTTCCCTAGGCTGCTCCCAGCCAATGACTGCACCACGACCAAGGAACTAGATCCAGTTGATCCTTTCATCCTTGCAATCCTCCTCTAATGATGACTTGTTGCTTACAGACCCCCATTCACCTTTCTGAGACTTTGTCAGAACCTTAGCTGCAGCCTGAGGCTCTTTGTACCCAGTTCTTCCTTTCCTTTGATAGATGGGTCTGACTCTGAAGGCTGTAACTGCCTGTCGGTGCTCTCTCCTGCTTTGTACTTCACAGAGCCTTTTCCGAACATATCCTTAGTATACCTAATCCCACCTTGGTGTCTGCTACATAGAAGACCTTCTCCTGTTTGGTTTTTTAGTTACCCCAGTACTGTCATAACTAAGTCCCCCATGTTCAATTCCTTTTGTTGAACCACCTGCCATGACATCTTTATTTACTGACAAGACCTTGATTCTATCTGTTCCTAGAAGACACTTTACAAATAATATGTGGGCATATTATCACGTAGGGCTTGTGCCCCTCACCTCTATTTCAGCCAGATGAGGTCCACATTTCAGTGTTGCTCCTGGGCTACAACAATCCAGTTTTGATTATAAGTGAACAGCTTTCTTTCTCACACATTCATTAGGCTCCCTGGCCACTCAAATCCCTCACTTGTAGCCAGGGTCTGCCATTTGTTCAGAATGCCCTAATGGAATCTTCATACCACCATTAGAAGGCTTGAGGCGAATCCTCGGTGAATTTCTGAAAACCCCAAGTACAGGCTGGCGTCTTGAAGCTTGTCTTGCTTTACTTCAAATGGTGTACAAATAGAAGAGGGCTTATTTGGCATCCTGGGGTTTAGAACTATTTATGAACAGCACATACTGAGTTTGAGTCATGAATAATGTGTCCCACTGGCTGGACAAGGGTAGGGGGTTGACTTGATTGTCTTTTTACTCCCCTTTCTCTCTGGAAATCCAATCGATTGGGACTAATTTGCAAGCTGCCTGTTTTAGACAGGTGCAGGCTCTCAGACACTGCTGCTAATGTAGTTCTTTATTCTACTCTGAACTCTTTCCTCCGTGGGAAATAAAAAGAGATTTACCAAGAAAAGCAGTTGTATCGATGGTAGTGAGCTTGTTTACACATATGACCACAATTCTGGGTACCATCACCCTTGAGCTTCAAGACAGCACCCTCCCCAAGACACCCACCTCCCAGTGTGTGAGGGGCTTGCACATTTCATCAAAGTTTGTGGAGTGAGAATTATAGTAAATCTTCTAGCCTTGCCCATACAGATACTTCATTTCACACAAAGATACCTTCTTCTTCCCAAGGCTTACCTCCTAAGCACAGTGTTTATAACTTCTTGTGCCACATATTTATTATCTGAGCCTCTATTTAAATGTTAAAATAAGAGTTATAATGGGATCTGTCCATCCTCATTTCACAAGATTCTTACAAGGGTCAGATTCAAAGCAAACTAGCACATGCCAATGCACTGTTAGTATTAAGTGCTGTCAAAGTTAACATAGCTATAACCCTCAAATGAAACAGTAGAAAAATAGATGAAGTGTGAGCTGTAGCAGAATCAGGCAGACCTGTATGCAAATTCCAGCTGCATTCACTTATCAGTATGTGGCTTTGGGAAAGATCCCTAACTGCCCAGAAGCTCAGTCCCCAACTGATTGTAAAGATAATTTAATTTGTTTTAAAGCCGACAATAGTCTCTCATTCTGCCTTCTTGTATGATCTTTGTTAACTTATACAAATTGCTTTCTTCATCTATGCAACAGAAATAATAATATCTAATCTGCCAACTAACTGGAATTGCTGTAAGATTAAATGAGAAAAAAAAACCTAAGTCTAAGATTTAAGCAAATTGTAACTATAAGGTATTATTATTATGTTATGAACAATAAATACTACCTTTATCAATTAAAAGCCAATGATAGAGGGACACCTGGGTGGCTCAGTTGGTTGAGCAGCCGCCTTCGGCTCAGGTCATGACCCCAGGGTCCTGGGTTCAAGTCCCATATCGGGCTTCTTGCTCGGCAGGGAGCCTGCTTCTCCCTCTGCCTCTGCCTGCCACTCTGCCTGCTTGTGCTCTCTCTCTCTCTCTGACAAATAAATAAATAAACCCTTTAAAAAAATAAATAAAAGCCAACAATAGCAACAAACAATGAATGAAGTCTACAATAAATGGTGAAGGAGCTCTACTGGGTTGGAACAAAAGGAACAATTATCTTGAGAAAAAGATTTTTAAAACAAAATTTTATCTAATTGCATAAATATTCAAACGAATCTATGTGTAAGGACTACACGTATGTCAACAATATATATAGAATTTAAGATCCGTGATTTAATTCTTCAGGAAGTTTTTACCATTCCTAAAAAACTTCAGTTAGGGGCTCCTGGGTGGCTCAGTGGGTTAAAGCCTCTGCCTTTGGCTCAGGTCATGATCCCAGAGTCATGGGATCGAGCCCCACATCGGGCTCTCTGCTCAGCAGGGAGCCTGCTTCCTCCTCTCTCTGCCTGCCTCTCTGCCTACTTATAATCTTTGTCTGTGAAATAAATAAATAAAATAAAATCTTAAAAAAATAAAACAAAACAAAACAAAAAAACAAAGATCTTCAGCTACTCATAAGACCTGAAATTTCTAACAGCTAAAATTCACTCTTTTTCAGGAAAGGAAGTGAGAAAACTAATATTAATGGAATGTCTCTTATGTGGTAGATACTTCTTAAGTGTTACGTAATTTAATCTGGAAAAGTGTTTTATGATACAGGTCTTATTATCACCAATTTAAAGATGAGGAAATGAAGACAGAGTGTGTGTTAAATCATTTGCCCAAGGACAGTCACAGCCTGTAAATGATGGATTCTTGTACTTAAAGCCAGATATATCTAACTTGAAAAGGGATGCTCTTTTTTTTTTTTTTTTTTTTTTAATTTTTACAGCCATCTACTTTGAGGTTAAGATTGCAATTCTAGGAGTCCTTCATTAGAATGGGAATACAAGCATTTGTTGACTTACTAACATTCACTTTAGAATCATGGCACATAGGAATTCCTGGAAGCCCACACATTTCTTAGTGTCCTGCAGTTATTTCTTCTAGTTTGTGGATGATTATGTTACCTTACTGGGCAAGGCAAGACTTGGGCAAAACCAATAGTTCTTTTCTACCTCATCTTTCCTCCTTCCCTCAGGGCATTTTTGCTCCCTTCTGGATTTATTTTTAAAATTTTTGTATAAACATATAATGTATTATTAGCCCCAGGGGTACAGGTCTGTGAATTGCCAGGTTTATACACCTCACAGCACTCACCATAGCACATACCCTCCCCAATATCCATAACCCCACCACCGTCTCCGGACTTCCCGACCCCTGGCAACCCTCAGTTTGTTTTGTGAGATTAAGAGTCTTTTATGGTTTGTCTCCCTCCCTTCCTACCCCCAAGCCCCCCCACGTTGCATCTCCACTTTCTCATATCAGGGAGATCATATGATAGTTGTCTTTCTCTGATTGACTTATTTCGCTAAGCATAATACCCTCTAGCTCCATCCACGTCATCACAAATGGCAAAATTTCATTTCTTTTGATGGCTGCATAGTATTCCATTGTGTGTGTGTGTGTATATATATATATATATATATATATATATAAAATCATATCTTCTTCATCCATTCATCCGTTGATGGACATCTAGGTTCTTTCCATAGTTTGGCTATTGTGGACATTGCTGCTATAAACATTTGGGTGCATGTGCCCCTTTGGACCACTACATTTGTATCTTTAGGGTAAATACCCAGTAGTGCAATGCTGGGTCATAAGGTAGTGCTATTTTCAACTTTTTGAGGAACCTCCATGCTGTTTTCCAAAGTGGTTGCACCAGCTTGCATTCCCACCAACAGTGTAGGAAGGTTCCCCTTTCTTCGCATCCCCACCAGCATCTGTCATTTCCTGACTTGTTAATTTTAGCCATTCTGACTGGTGTGAGGTGGTATCTCATTGTCGTTTTGATTTGTATTTCCCTGATCCTATCTTGATTTTAATGGATTATAGTGCTGTTTGCTTCCAATAAGCAATCTTTTGCACATTGAGAAATTTGAGACCATTGTAACTGGGGAAGGCATTTTTGAAATGGATTGACAACGACAAAGACAAGCTTGACCATTAGCTAAGGAAGCCCTTTGAGGACCGATGGCTTTTGCCTGGATTCCTGCGTCAACTTCCTAAAATCTAAAGGCAAGAATTTGGTGTTAAAACCATGGGTTATCCTTGCAGGAAAATGGTATAAGGAAGCATCTTAGTCCATATGAGCTTCTATAACAAAATACCACAGACTGGGTGGCTTATAAACAACAGAAATTTATTTCTCCAAGTTCTTGAGGCCGGAAATCTAAGATCAAGGTGCCAACATGGCTGAATTCTGGTGAAGCCCTTCCTTCCACTTCAGAGCTGGCACCTTCTCACTGTGTCCTCCCATGATGGAAAGATCTAGGGAGCTCTATGGGGTCTCTTTTATAATCTCATTCATGAGGTCTCCACCTTCATGAATCAAACATCTCCCAAAGGCAGCACGTCCTAATACCATCATCTTTGAGGGTTAATATTTTAATATAGGAATTTTGTGGAAGGAGACAAACATTGAGACTCTAGCAGAAGGGACTATAAACTGAAGTTGTCAGATAAATGGTTAAGCTGTCAGACGAGATAAAAGCAGAGAGGTTGTCTTTGCTGTAATGAACTATATTTATGATAATGTGTAAGCAAAAGAACATGTATTAGCTTCTGATGGGAAGTTAGCCAATGACACATAAATGGCACTTAGAAGATAGAAGTGAGCATGATTACTATTGTTATCATCTGTGTCTAATCACAATCTATGATGATTAGGTCATTACTCTTAGAGTACAAGAACAGGATGTGGTACTTCATGAAGATTGGGATTTTCTCATGAGACATAAGCAGATTTACATCTGGCACGTAAAGAAGCACTTGGACAAAAAGTCAGGCTAGAGCTTCAGAACTCAAATTGCAGTTTATGTACATGCAACATTGGTATCACTTGGGACCTTCGAAAATGCAGAATCTCTCCCTAGCCCAGATTTACTGAACCAGAATCTTCATTTTAACAAAATCTTTGGGTGGTTTTTGTGCTCATAAATGTGGAAATTGTTTTAGTGGAAGACATCTCTCTCTCTTTTTCTCTCTGTTTGTCTTTCTCTGGGCAGGACTTCTTGGGGGAATAGCTACCCTCAGGAGAATGACTACCTCCAGAATGACTTACCATGTATTTTATAGGAACTGTATGTCTAGTAGCAACTGAAGTCCCCTAGGAAAGCTCTTCCCTACCAGGTCACAGATTGGTATTATGCTAACTCTGGGTTCCAGGAGAGGGAACTTCTGACACCTGGATTATTCCTCTATTAGCCTGATTCTCACAAAACAACCATCATTTTAACACCAGCCTTTTGCAACTCATTCTTAAATTCCTCTCACACACTGTCCTTCCTCCTTTCTTTCCCTCTGTCCTCATTTGTTTCTCTACCTGTGTCCTGGAGTTGGCTTGTTAGGCTCCTATAGCATGCAAGAGACAAGTGGACCCTTTTCTACACAAGTCTACGTTCAGGATGTTGTGCTGGTAGCTTGAAATCAGCTACATCAAGAATATTTACTCTGCAGAAATTGCACTGCTGAATTCCGCCTACACTGCGGAAATGGCAAACCACATAAGTCATGCTTTTCCTCACCTCAGCCAGTCTGCCAGTATACTAGAACTGCTTCTTTCCTCTGCTCCCAACCTTTTCTTGTCTGCCTTCTTTCTGTATTATTAAACTCTCTCCTTCTTCTTTTGTCTCTTTCTCACTTTCTTTTTTTCCTCTTCACAGAAAATACCACCACCACCACCATGACAACAAAATAAAGAACAGCCTACATTCTCTTAGCCCAAATAGGATTTAAAGCCACAGAAAGCAACTGAAGAAGAAAGAGGAGAAGAAGAAGGAGGAGGAGGAGGAGAAGGAAGAGAAGGAGGAAGAAGAGAAAGAGGGGGAGGAGGAAGTTGTGCTAGGAATAATCCCTGGTTAAGAGAAAACAAAATAGTGATTTTTTTAAATGAGATAAATGTAGTCAAGTGTCAGCCTTTGCCAACAAAACCCTTGTCTAAGTGCTCAGAAATATTCCGTTATTCATCTAATTTATTGTTCTGTTCTATTGAAGCCTCCTTTCTCCTGAAATACCTATGCTGAAAATGATGAAAAAGTGATATTAGTCAGCTGAATTATATTCTTCAAATTCTAAGTATTAGAAAGGGTTTACTAGGTAGTCAGGACACTGTGCTAAGGGTCACTTAAATGTCTTATCCTCTAGGGGCACCTGGGTGGCTCAGTCCTTGGGTGTCTGCCTTCGGCTTGGGTCATGATCACAGGGCCCTGGGATCAAGCCTCACATTGGGCTCCCTGCTCAGCAGAAGACCTGCTTCTCCCTCTCCCACTCCCTCTGTTTCTGTTCCTCTCTCACTGTCTCTCTCTGTGTCAAATAAATAAATAAAAATTTTTTTAAAAATCTGTAATCCTCTATTACTTTACTACAAGTAAATATATTCTCAAATATGTCACAGGATAAAGAAGTTTGGGCAGATGGGACTTGGAGACTAAACCCTTTGCATCATATTGTTACTCTGGGAAACTATGCCTGAAGTTCTAATCAACCAGTTTGCAAATTAACTTTGAGACCAAAACATATTGATGAGTTTGGATATTGTGTTTATTCTTTTTCCCTTGGCCATAATTTTTTTTGACCTTGACTGCCAATTTTCATACTGACGTTCATAGATGCATGTTTTTGCATTTACTCATGTTTGGTTTCCCATATAGAGGCTCTATCGCAATGATGAAAATGTGTATATGGAGGATTCAGTATGTGATTATGATGATGAAATTGTAATTGTTCATTCATTCCATCATTCAGTGATCCGTTCACTCCATAAACATGGGATGAGGATTGACTATGCACCAGGTTCTCACCAAGTGATAAGATGCAAAATTGAGTAAGACATGCCCTCCAGGAACTTACTGTTTATGTTTGATGAAAGAGATGGACCCACATGCAGTAACAATAATGCCCTGTGATGAGTGCCATTCTAGTGGTTACTGACCAGGGGCTAACAGAGCACAGAGAAAGGAACAGATATTCACAGAAATAACTTTTTAAAGTGAATTTTAATAAAAGAGTAAAATATTAATGTATGAAGAAGTATAACACTTTCCATGATATAAAACACAAATTGTGACAAAAATGAGACAGAAAAGGGCAGGGTGTGCTCATGAATATATATCAAGTCAGAAGGATTGGAGGTATGAGCACCTGTGCAGTAGATGATGATGTTATGGTTTGAATGTCTGAGTTCTCCCCAGATTTATATGTTGAAAATCTAATGCCCAATGTAATGGTATTAGGAGGTGGGGCTTCTGGGAGGTAATTGGGTCGTGAGGGTGGAGCCCTCCTGAATGTGATTCATAAATCTCATAAAGGAGACCCCGCAGATCTGCCATGTAAGGAACACAGCAAGAAGGTACCAGCTGTGAACCAGAAAGCAAGCCTTCGTCAGAATTCAACAATACTGGCACATTGATCTTGGATGTCAGGGCTCCAGAACTGTGAGAAGTAAATCTCTGTTGTTTGTAAGCTACCCAGTCTGTGGTATTCTGTTAGAGCAGCCCAAATGTAGTAAGATAGAGGATTCTGGGGACTGAAAAGCTATTGATAGCTGTTGAGGCTGGTTGGAAAGTTTGTAGCCGGCTTTAAAGTGTCTTTCTTGAAAGTTGTTAAACAGCATCTTTTAAAAACAGGTATAACCATGACATTCATACCCATGAGCACATGTCAATGATTTTATTGAACTCATTAAGAGGACTAGAAAGATATTTATAGGTGGTTCAGAAGGAGAATTCAAAGAGCCACATCTATGAGCAGTACATGATGTCAAATGAATTTACAAATACACGTAAAGCTGGATGGTCAGGGGTGAGATTGTAGGAACAGAAGATGGCAGGGTGTGAGACTTGGTTGTATTCACGCTAGACAAAATTCATCTTCATGGCTGCACAAGAATCACTCATTCCCTTGCTCTCACTTACCTAAAAATCACATAGCTGCAAGATAGCTCAAAGACAAGAGAAACCTCAGGGACACCATAGAGTAAAATAACCCCAGGAATGCTTATGTTTAGACCATGCTTGCCTTTCCACCAAAGACCCACAAAATTGTTTCCTTTATTTCAAAGTGTTTCACAAAGGTTTTCCTACAACGTGGACCTACCTCTGAGTACTGTGTCTATATTAAAGAAGAGTAGCAATACAAATTGAAGAATATTTTGTGGAAATGTGTACTTCCCACTCATTTAAGCTCCTTAAGAGGGAATCGGTCTTGGATCCTCAGAGCCTGGCACGTAGTAAGGTCTCACTTAATGCTAAGTGAGTGGGAGCAGAGAAGGTTAATTTGGAGGTGGGAGGGGACCCACTTAGATGACAATGATACTAAAAGTGGCTGTTATGTTGATAATGTGATGCTGCAAGTGGAAAAATTTCAACATATCAAAATACATGCACTATTTAATAATATTAATTTCTATAAATACTATGTAAGAATAGTAATATAAAATAAACTTATAGTAACTAAAAATTTATTCCTTTTTTTAAAAAGATTTTATTTGTTTATTTATTTGTCAGAGAGAGAGCACACAAGCAGGCAGAGGTGGAGAGAGAAGCAGGCTCCCCGCCAAGCAAAGAGCCCGATGTGGAACTCGATCCCAGGACTCTGAGATCATGACCTGAGCCGAAGGCAGTGGTTTAAACAACGGATCTACCCAGGCATCCCCTGAAATTTTATTCTAACATGCAATAAAGCATGTAGAAATACGGTCCAATCTGACATATGCCCAGGAATGGCCAGAAAAAGTAGCAGCAACTTAGTTCGGGCTAATATAAAATTCTGATTCATGTACATCAAACTGTCAAACGTGTTTGACCTTTATTTTCCCTCTGGTGTTAGCTTTTGTTCTTACCCCTTGTTGGTCTCTCGAGTAGAACTGATTGGCAGGTGTGGCAAATCCCACTGTGGCAGCTTTTTTTAAGGGGGATTGATGACCGTCTAAGAACAGGCATTAACCTTAAACATGGTTTATTAACCTGGATGCCTGAGGCTATGTGCTGAGGTGCCAAAGTTTCCTTTGGGCTCAGTGAATTGGGTCCCTAGATATTAACATTTTCAGTAGAACGTTGGTTCTACTTAAGAAAAAGAAAAAAAGAAAGAAAAAAGAAAAGAGAAGAAAAAAGTTTCTTTTCCCTGAAACTGAAATTGTTGTTACTAAATTTGAAAAGAAAGGAGCAATTACAAACAATGCTCTTATCCAGACACAATGTTTGCAGCAAACATATTTGAGCAAGGGGCTAACATCTCTTCTTAAATAAAAGCTTTAAAAAATGTGTGTAGAAACAGTCAGATATTTTAACATGGTTTGGTATTGAGATTAAAGGGTTGGGATTTACAATCTAAGCACCCACCCCCCGCCGGCTTTTTTTTAAAAATACTTGAATTCAGTTTGTCTCTGCCAAGTGGTTTGATATCTTAATAGAAGTTATCTAGCCTTCTAGTATTTGGATAGGATTATCGAGTGTCCTATTTAGAAATCACAAGATGTCGGGTCCCTCGGTGGCTCAGTGGGTTAAGCCGCTGCTTTCAGCTCAGGTCATGATCTCGGGGTCCTGGGATCAAGTCCCACATCGGGCTCTCTGCTCAGCAGGGAGCCTGCTTCCTCCTCTCTCTCTCTGCCTGCCTCTGTGCCTACTTGTGATCTCTCTCTGTCAAATAAATAAATTTAAAAAAAAAAAAGTCAGATGCTTTAGAAATCACAAAATGTCTTCAAATGCCTCTTAAGAAATTTAGATGGCTCTGAAATATGATATTCATACAGCAGGATTCTTCTTCTTCTTTTTTTTTTTTTAAAGATTTTATTTATTTATTTGACAGACAGAAATCACAAGTAGGGAGAGAGGCAGGCAGAGAGAGGGGAGGAAGCAGGCACCCCGCTGAGCAGAGAGCCCAATGTGGGACTCGATCCCAGGACGCTGGGATCATGACCTGAGCCGAAGGCAGCGGCTTAACCCACTGAGCCACCCAGGCGCCCAGCAGGGATTCTTCTAATATGGAATATTTTATTTATTATAGTATGTAATATCAGTATTATAGATTATATATAATGATAATAAGTATATATTTATATATTATAATATATAATGTATGCTTATGTATAGTATAATATAAAAGTTCTATATTTTATTTAATTATAAATATTGAATATAACTGCAAAAATTGTATTTGATACCTAACATAAATATTGTATCATAAGAAAAACAGTAGTACAATATGAATAGGGACTCAGAAAAGCCAATGATTCTTCTAATTGACCCTGAGGAGAACAAAGAAAGTACCTGAATTCCCTGAGAGAAGGTGATAGGAATTCTGCATTTACATAAAGAAATGGCTCTCAAATAGCTTTAGGAGAGCCAGAGTAGGCACAGCAGAGGGTGCCAGATGTATAAGGCTGGCCCAGAGTGGACCCAGGGGTCAGTTTTCTGGTGAAATTGTGGGAATGTGCTTTTAAATTGGTCATACTATTTAACATGATGGACAGATGAAGTCAAGGCTGGGAGATTATTTAAATGGAGAACATAACACTGTGACCTCTGACAAATCCATAGTGCAAATTCCAAGGGGGAAAATAACAAAATGAAGCAAACCCAACTCCATACTTATCATTTAGAATACTCTTGGCGATGATGGCTCCAGGCCTGACACGACTAAGGAGGAGGGCCAGGATAATATTTTTTCTCCAAATAAATATTGGACAATTCCACATACCATTAAAGACTATTATTTCTCAGCTATTACAGACAATCCTATGCTCTAGGCATATAGTCAAAACCTAATTTTTAAAGTTTGAAATGATTCTATGACACACTTGACTTACAGAGGGTACTGCTCATAAAGATGGCAGTTTAAGTATTATTTGAACATGGTCAAGTGGTCAGTCAGCATGGCTTTCCTGTCTAAGTCTAGAAGAACTATAGAAGCAATAGAGAAGCATGGGCTAGAAGAAAGAAGAAGAAGAAGGAGGAGGAGGAGAGGAGGAGGAAGAGTTGCCAGATATAAATTGCTGAGAGACTGAAGGCTTTCTGAATGCCACAGCTGGGATGGTGGTGGCCTGATTAGAACAAGAAGTAGGGCTGGAAGAAAGCCTTGTTTCTGCCCCAAGTACCTCAGAGGCAATAGTTAACTTCTCTTTTCCAGATAATGTAGGGAACATTCCAGGCCATTGGAGTCACTGGAGATGATGTTAGGACCAAGCATAACCCTTAAGGGGATGAAAAATTGATGAGAATGATTGGAATTGACTAAATACCTTTGGGTTGTTTCCTGATCATCTCCTCTCTTTCCAAACTCTTAGGACCAGTGGATTGAAGGTCAAGATTGCCTCCCTCCATCAGTGCTTATTTCTAAGAATTTACATTTGCATCCAGAACAGATGAGTTATAGAATGGCCACAAATGGAAGGGGCCAACTCTGTAGGACCTGGAACTCACTTTGTCCCTCTTCCTACTTATTAAATTGGGGCGGGTGTAGACCAGGACCTACCTTTTGAGTCTGCCCCAATACAATTTCCAAGTTGGAGTAGCTAACTAATACTTCCTAGGCCAAAATGATCAGACTCTTGGTCAATCTAGCCACCACAGAACATACATACATACTGAAAAACTTATAAAACTGAAGAATTATAGGAACAGAAGGCTCAAGAATTTAAAAGAGGGAAAATAAATGTAAAGAGGTAAAGGATAATGTAAAGCCAAGCTAAAATTTACAAAAAAGAACTATGTGAAATATTAAGTATGAAAATTGTAAATTCGACATAGAAAACACAATACATAGAATAAAGAGCCAAAGAATGAAATAATGAGTTGGGACTCAGATTGAAAAAGTTCCTCAGAAGGCAGCAGAAAAGAGGGGCATTATACCCTGGTGAAAGGAACAGGAGAACAAGAAAGTACATGTTTATACCTTTATACCTGACAAATATATATTCAATAATATAAAAGACCACACTGATAGAACTGAAGGAGGGGAAAGAAGTCAATAACTACATGTGGACATATTAAAACACTCCTCTCAGGAACTGATAGATGAACAAAAACAGAAAGCAGGCAAAGAAACAAAACCAGAAAAACCATAGATCTAAATACACTTGAGTTTTATATATCTCTACATACAGATACATATTTATCACTATGTCAATATCTGTATCACCTATATTTATATTTATATCAACTCTTTACTCAGCAGGTGGAAAATATATTTTATTATTGAGCAAATATGGAATTTGTTTTCAAAATATAGATTATATGTTAGGTCAGAAAAGAAGTCTCACTTTTAAACACCAAAAGATCAATTTCATACAGATATTCTGTAAAGATAGTGCCATAAATTTAGGAATATACAGTAAAAATAGCTAAAATTAGCACAGGTTTGGAACTCATACAACAGGAAGTAATCTTTTTGCTTAAAGAGGAAATCGTGGTGGGGGCACCTGGGTAGCTCAGTCAGTTAAGCACCAGACTCTTGATTTTGGCTCAGGTGATGATCTCAGGGTCATGAGTTCGAGTTCTGCCTCAGGAAGGAAAGAAACAGAAGAAAGAGAGAAGGAAAGAGAAAGAAAGAAGGAAATCATTAAATACTTAAAATTGAGAGACAATGAAACATGGGACATTGGTATTTGTGGGATGCCGCTAAAGCAGCATGAGGGAAAAAAAAGTACTTCAAATGCATCTGTCAGGACACATACCAACTTTAAAACAAGCTGAACATTCAACTCAGGAAAACAGAAAAACAACAAACTCAAACTAGAAGGAAGGAAATATAAAGAAAGAAAAAAGAAAGAGTAAAGAAAGAAAGAAAAAAAAACAAGAAAAAATATCAAAGAAAAAACCAAGATTAAAAAAAAAAACAAAAAAAAAAAAAAGAAATAGGGTTTAATAAAACTAACAGCTGATTGTAAAGATTAATAAAATAGACTGGCCAAAACTGTCAAAGAAAAAAAAAAAGTGTGATGCCAATAAATACTGACTAGAAAGAGAATAATGCAGAAACAAAACAGATTTTTAAGTAATAGAAAATATTTTAAATAGATATATGCTTATAAATGAAAAGGATAAACTCCTAGGAATATATAAATGCTGAACTTGGTACAAGAAAGAAGAGAAAATGTGAATGTTAAAGTCAGTAGAAAATGATTCAAGGCAGTCATCAAAGACCTTTTCACCCAGAAAGTTCCAGTTCCAGATGGTTCTTCTAAACATTGGTACAGTTAATGCCTCTATTAGGCAAATCATTAAGAGATAGAAAAAGTGAAAACTGCCCAGCTAATCTTATGAATCTAGTGTCATGTGGTTTCCAAAGCAGAAAAAAAAAAAAAAAAGAGAAAGAGAGAGAGAGGAGAGAGGGAGAGAAGGAGAGAAAGAACATAGTGTCTATTTCATGCAAATATATGAAATAAAACTTTAGCTAATTGAAACCAAAATTGTATTTTCAAAAAATACTACATGATCAAGTAAGGCTTCAACATTAGAAACTTCTATCAATGTGAAATGTACTGGAAATATACTGGGGACGGGGCACATAGGGGTTCAGTAAGTTAAGTGCCCAACCCTTGATTTCAGCTCAAGTTATGACCTCAGGGTCATGGGATCAAGGCCCACCTCAGGCTCTGTGCTCCAGTATGCTTGTCCTCCTCTCTCTGTCCTTGCCCAGCTCATGTTCTTTCTCTGTCTCTCTAAAATAAGTATATAAAATCTTTTTTAAAAAATGACGAAAAAGAAAAATGGATGTTTTTTCATGAGATGCCAAACAATTTGGTAAAATCCAGTATTACTTGCTTTTTAAAATTTTTTTAAGTTGATAAATGCTACAAACAACAACAGAAACCTACAGCCAGCATTATATTTAACAGAGAAATTTTAGACGCTTTCCTTTAAGATCAATAGCAAAACAATTTGCCACCACTTCTACCGTTTAACAGAATTGGAGGCCTTGTACGAAGCTCCAATAAAACAAAAACAAATAGGGCTATAAAGAATGGGAAGGGAAGAAATAAAACCACCACTATCTTAAATGATTTGGTTACTTATAGAAAACATCAGCAACAGACAAACCTATTAAACTAAATAGAGAGCTTCACAAGCCTACTGGATAAAAGGTCAATATGCTTGGCTTCATGCTTTGCACCTGAGGCACATAAATGAATGAATGAATGCATGGATGAGCTAATGAATGCATGTGTATATATTCATGTATTTATTACATGTGCTATGTATTACATAAACCATACATATATAGTATAAAGTGTATGTAATATTTCTAATATAAAATATATACATGGCACTAGATAGAGTACCCTTGTTTCATCTCTTGCTGCTGCCTGAAAACACTCTATGATGTATCCTTTCTTTCATTAATCTTCCTTTGGTAAACTGTCAGATAGTTTAACTGTTCCATCAATGATAAAAGATCTTCTAGTCAGTAAGTTTAGTCTTGAGTTCTCTGAATTCTCAATTTCTGAATTACTTCATTTACTCATATATTTATTGAGTACTCATTATGTCCCTGGCACTGTTCTAGGCATGAAGGCTACCGTAGTAAATCCGACAGACACATCCAATGGTCTTGTGGACCTTACACTCTAAAACCGGGAGGCAGACAATAAATGACAACAATATGTAAGAAAGTGATAATGACCATGGAGAAAAACAAACAAGAATCAAAACAGAAGGGGATTAAGGCATGCCTGGATTGTCAAAGGACTGCGTGAACCATTAGGGAAGGCTTCTCTGAGAAAGTGGGCCAAAATCTAAATAAAGGGAAGGAAAAAATCATGCAGTTATCAGGGAAAGGAGCTTTCTAAGTAAAAGTTATAGCAAGTATGAAGGCTCTAAGACATGTCTACAGCTAGTGTACACCAGGAAAAACAAGGGGGCCAGTGCAGTTGGAATGGAGGGTTGAAGGGCAGAGTAGCACAGTAAAGTTGGGTAGAGAGTGGGGCAAGATTATATTCATACAGGCCAGTACAGGACTTGGGTTTTTACTCTGCATCAAACTATAGTAATTTGAGTGGGAAAAAAACAAAACAAAACAAAACATTGAGTATCTCTAATTGCTGGGTTGAGACTGTAGAAAAAAACAGACACAGTAAGACCTATTAAAAAGCTATTATAATGATTTGGGTAAAAGATGATGGTGGCTAAGGACACAGATTAACATGGAGGTGATGAAAAGTGGGTTGGGTTCAAAATACACATTGAAGGTCGAGCCAACAAGATTGGCTGGTAGATTGCAATGCACAGTGTGAGTGAAGTAGATATGTCAAGGTTGGCTGCCCAGTTTTTGGCCTGAGCAATTAAACAAAAGGCCCAAATGAGCAACACAGTCAATATGTCCAAAGCTTTGTTATCTCCTTCAAATCACTCCTTGGCTTTATTTTTACTTAACTGCCTCAGCATTTCCTATAGCACTGAAACTTCAGAGTCATCCTTAACTTTTTTGGTCCTGACTCGCCTCCCTTGGGGCTTATCTTCATGTTATCTCCACACTATGAAAGCCATTTTTTATGCCATCTTTTCAAATGGAAACCTATCCATTCTTCAGTTTCTCTGATGCTCCTGCCTTGATTTTGTCAACTGGATTTCACTTATCTTCCCTTTACTCATCATAGAATAAGAACAAAACTGTGTTTTGGACATTTATTTTCTGAAATGGGGCTTTGGTAATAGATAGCTGAATGGAGAATTTATCAATCTTTGCTATGTTCAAGAAATGCTCAGTCTTGGAGAAAAATAATTAATCAAGCCCAGATTTCCAGGCCAGTAGATTGTAGTCAGCACCTACATCCAGCTGGCAGGTGTGTTTGAGGATAGTAGCCAAGAGACAGTTGAGTTTAAGACTATAAAAAGAGGGAACTTGCTTTCTGGGCTCTCTCAGTGAAGCACTGGTAGCTGAGACATCATGGATGCTGGTAGCAGACAGATATATAATCAAATGTAACTGTTATCTGTGTTTATGACCTTGAGAGTATTATACTATCTTTCTATCCTCCATTTTCTTATCTTTAAGCTGGGTGCATTAATATCTATTTCTAGATTGTAGTAAAAATTAAATAAGACAATGCACATAAGGGTATATTTCACAGTGCTGGAACCATAGTAGGTGCTCAGTACATATAAATTCTACTCGCCTTTGGGGAGTCGTAGGTCAACTCCTCCCAGTAGTAAATTAAGCTCTCAGAAAGATGAATGAACTCATCCATACCTCTGTGGGGTACTTTAGTGCTTGGCAACAATAATACATTTTTCTGATGGCCTGAAAGTATTAGTTTTGCTTCCAGCAACACTACCCAGAAATGATTTGAACCCTGGAGAGAATCTGCCTCTTTGAGTTGCAATCTCCTTCTTGTTTCCTTCAATGAGATCATTGTAGCATGCTTTCTGATTGAAAGTAATCATCCTTGTGGAAATTGCATGGCTAAAGACTTTCTCCTTAAGAGAACTGAATTTCCATGCAGTTGGTATTACCTTTGCTGCTACAGAATTTAGCAAGAACAATTTCCAGTTCTTTTGACATTCTAGGGGTGCAAGATCAGCAGTTACTTTCTTTAATCAAATGCCTACACCTCATTGACCAGCTATAGGTCACCGAATTTTGAATGATGGAAGGAAATATACATGCATTATGATTGAGTCATGATGGATACTCTCTGGGAGATATTCATAAATTAAACCATCCTGACACACCAGGGAACCTATAATATTATACCTTCTCCCAGGGAGACAAGAGATTGAGAATGATTTTTTTTCTTTACTTCTCTTTACAAAATGTATTTTTCCGATAACAGAGGCTGACAGCACTTACTGATGGATAAGTTCTATTCATCATGCTTTTAATTTTCGAATAAGAGAACAAGTGTATTGAAAACCATAAAATGACCATAACATAATGATAGCTTTACGTGTTATGGTATATTTATCTATAGGAATTCAAAAGTTTTCATATAAATTCTCCCCTTTGTCACTTTTGTCGATTTTGAAGTCTTGTTGGTATAAAACACACACAGAAAAATGTAAAGCATTTTATGGGGATTCTATTGACATATTTATGACTTCCAAGCATGTAAAATTTATCTAAGTCAAAATAGTACAATTTTAGAGGTATATTTTAAAAGATTATTTGGTGAAATAAGTGACATAAGTTAGACAGAGAAAGACCAATACCATATGATTTCACTCATATATGGAATTTAAGAAGCAAAAAAAAAAAAAAGTAAAAAAGACACACACAGACAGACACACACACACACACACACACACACACATGATGATTCTTAAAAACAGAGAACAAATAGATGGTTGCCAAAAGGGAGAGTGGTGGGGAGATGGGTGAAATAGATAAAGGGAATTGAGAAGCACAAACTTCCAGTTACACCATAAATAAGTCACAGAGATGAAAGGTACAGCAGAGGGAACATAAGCAATAAGACTGTAAAAATAGAACACCTGGGTGGCTGAGTCATTAAGTGGCTGCCATTGGCTCAGGTCATGATCCCAGGGTCCTGGGATTTAGTGCCACACTGCGCTCCCTTATCAGCGCGGAGCCTACTTCTCCCTCTCTCCCCTGCTCATGCTCTCTCTCTCCCTATCTCTCTCTGTCTCTCAAATAAATAAAATCTTAAAAAAAAAATCATACTGTAAAAACATTGGTGGCAGAGGAGGACTATATTTATTGTGAATACTGAGTAGTGTAAAGAATTATTACCATTTTGTTGCACATCTGGAACATAACACTGTATGTTAATTACACTTCAATTTAAAAAAAAGGTTTACTTGGGCAAGCAATTTTATTCTGTCAATCTCCTTTTTTAGCTTTAATGACAGAATATTACTCACATATGAGGGTGCCTGGGTGGCTCAGTGTGTTGAAGCCCTTATCGGGGCTCTGTGTTGGGCGGGGAGCCTGTCTCCCTTCTTCTCTCTGCCTGCCTCTCTGCCTACTTGTGATTTCTGTCTGACACATAAATAAATAAATAAATAAATAAATAAATAAATAAATAAAAATATTAAAAAAAAGAATATTACTCATATATGTGTACACTTCAGTACTCACAAAGACTTTTACAACTATAGTATTTCAGGTGATCATTATAGTCAGGGCAGATATTTTTTCCGTTTGGTAGGTGACAACCTGTGGAATCATAAAATTCAAAATTCTGCTCAAGGTCATAGAAACAGGTCATCTCACCCCTAAATTCTACATTTTACAAATGGCATTACCAAGGTGCTGAAATAAAGTTAAAAGCTCAAGATCACAGAGTTATCAATCTGTAAGTTTAAAATAGAAAGAAGGAGGAAGCAGATATCAAAGTTGTTGTATTTCTAGTCTGTGTAAATACTTTCCAAGAATTACCCTTTCGCCCCACAATATCATTATGTGACTTCAAATCCTTTGGAAGGGTGATAATTTATCATAAATACAAGGACAAATTAAAAAGAATGAAGAAAAATACAATTACCCCCAGAAAGGTAGGTATTATTATCTTTTGGTTGTTATTTTTTCCTCACAAATGATGAAACCATGACTCAGGAAAGCCAAGCAAATTTTCCAGGGCTCAGCATCCAGAAAGGATTATCATTAAGTCAAAATTTATTCCATGTCAAACTTAGTCCAGAACCCTGGGTTCTACCCTTGGCAATTCCTACCTGTCTTAGGAACAAGCAAACCAAATTTAAATCTTGTTTAAGAGGATGTTTGGTGATAGAATAAAAATAAGCCCTTCTGTGTCACCATCTAAAGTCATTCCCATTTTGAGTTCATTTTTCCTGTGTCTGCAGAATAGTAAAAAACCAATGTAGAACTCATAGTGATTCCATAGTCTAAATAGTCTCTAAGCTGAACAAATACAATGCCTCATCCATATGGGAATTCCCAATTCATGCATTTATGTAAATAATCTTGTGCTTAATGATATAGAAATTAATTTCTAAATGTTTCTTGAATTCATGGATGAATGGTCATTATGTATTTTTTAATGAAGAGAGATTAGAAAGTGACAATCACAATATTGATAATTTTTTCATATGAAAAAGATACCTTTTACCTGAAAAGAGTGGAACTCCTTGATATTGGGCAAGTGTGGGATGGAGGCTGAATGGATGTTAGTCTTGGAAATTGACAAATACTTGATAAGTTGCAATTCCTGCATTAAGTCGGTCTATCTATCCATCTCTCTCTCTCTCTCTCATATCTGTCTCTCAATATATCCCTATCAATGATTCATATATTTTCAGAGCCACATATTTAATGTACATCATTTTCTTTAAACTCATTTTTATAAACATTACTTTGTTCTAAGAGCTTTTACCCTTTTCCTTAACTTTTTTGTACTAAAAATTGCAAATCTCTTTTAAAGGTTGATAGTTCAATGAACAAGAATCTATGAAAATACTTTTGTAAACATTTATGTATTTTTCACCTATATATGCATTATCTTTTTTTCAGAAACATTTGAAGTGTGCAGGACATGATAGCATGGCAACATTAAATACTTCAGTATGTACACATACGTAAGACTAAAGAATTTTACCTACATAACCCCAAAACCATTATAAACTAAGAAACTTAACACTGATTCAATAATATCAACTAATATGCAGTCCATATATTAATTTTCCTGAGTACCATCCCAAATCTAATCTGTATCTTTTGTAGAGCCCAGAATGCAGTCAAGATTTTCCCACCATATGTAATTATTAGGCTTCCTATTCTGTTACAATCAAGAACATTCTCCCCATCTTTTTTTATACTTTTTCATGACATCAACTGTTTTAAGAGGGTTCAGGCGAGGTATATAGGATGTGCTATACTCTAGTTTTGTCTGACTAAATTCAGGTTAAATGTTTTTGGCAAAAATATCCCATTATCAATATTGTGTGTTTCTTATTACAACATTGGACCTCAATGAAAAACCATGCAGTCTGGAGCAATTGCTCTGGGTTATCTGACTCTGATTCCACAGAAGCTATCTAAAAACTGTAAATTATAGATAACATAACAATGTCACCTAATTCTTGCCTATAGATATGCAAATTATGACCAGAGACAATAGAGTTTCAATTGCTGCCCTTTCCCCTCTCAATCTCCCAGCAGAAAAACCAGTATTGCCTCCATTTGCACATTAATTTCAATGATCCTCATCTATAAATGCATCTGTTCCCTGAATTCTCTTTTGAATCAACTGTAACATCTGCCTTTTTCTCTCACAGATTAGCAAGGAGCTAAATTCCTTTAACCAATTTATTTTAGATCTCCGTGAGCGTCATAACCTAATCATTTTTTAAAAAATTATCTTTTAACCATCACATCAAGAGGCACAGGATAGCACCTTGGTTCTGTGTTTGTTTTCAATATTGGTGGTGCTGTTGGATTGCTTGATTAAATTGTTCTTTCATTATAAAGAGGCATTTCCCCTTGTAATTAATAAGTAATCAGTAGCACTGATGAAGTCCCAGAACCTAAGTCAGGTTTGATGGGGTGAGGAGGTTCGGAGCCAACGACTAAAGAAAGAATTCTTAAGACGTCGTTGGTGCAAAAGGTGATTTATTAGAGCACGGGGACAGGGCCCGTGGGCAGGCGGAGATGCGGCTGCCCTGGGTTGTGAGGGTAGGCATGTTATATACCCTGCGGTTGGGGGAAGGTGAGGGGAAGGGAGGTGTCAGCGGAGTTTTCATATGCTAAAGAGGGCCTACTAGGTGCCAGGATGTTCCAGGCCTGCGGGAGGCCTTGCCTGGCTGGATCAATGTTGTCTTTAGACCAGCCATTAATATTAAGATAGTTGGGAGACTTTTTGGTGGGATGTCACAATCCTGCTATCAATCGTCTTTGTTAGTGAGATTTAGGACATTTGTAAGCCAAGGGAGACTCCTGTCTAGCAGGATTGTGAGCTCTGCAAGTTAACTATTTGCTTATTGTTCATGGCAGTCAGGGCTGCCTGAGGGATGCTACACTTATGGAGGGGAAAGGGTGAAGAGGGGGTGCAAGGCGCCAGCTTTTGCTTTGTCCTCAGGGAGCCTCCTGCTCCCTCATCAGCATGACACTTTGAGTATCCCATAAATATCCTGCTATTCAAAATTCTTTTACCCAAGGATCACCATTCTGATGGTTTCCCAAAACATTTGTTACATTGGGGGAAGGGGAAGAAGTTGCCTTTTTTTTTTTTTTTTTTTTTTTTTGTAGTATTACCAGTGTTTCTACCTTTACTTGACATTCTTCTTCAAAAATAACTTTCTTTTCTCCTTCCATCTCCTGTCTTCCCCCAGGATTAAGGGCTATCCCTAGGGTTAAATTAATGAAAAGGAGCCCAATTTTACTGAAGTGACTCAATGCCATGGTAGCCTACAGATGTAAAGGAAAATCTAAGCGTGACTCAGTTAGGAAATTGAAACCTAAGGACAACAAATCACGAAACAGCCAACTAGGCTACAAACAATAGATAGCCAATCAATAATCTCCTTACTTTGCTTCTACCTTTTCTCTATAAAAGTCTGTCCCCAAGGACCCATCAATGCAGCACTTCTAACCATTTCCAGTCTGATCCTGCCTGACTTGAAAGGGTTTTTACTCAAACTCTTAAAATTTTAACATGCTTCAGTTTATCTTTTAACACTATGGACTTTTAAAGAAAAATAGTCAATGTGTTACAAGCTTTTTTTTTTTTTTTTAAATACTCAAATTGTTAAAATATTTAGCCATTCAGTGTCCCTTGAAGCTGACTCCCTCTCTTAACATGTCACTGTTAGTCTTTGAGAATGTCTTTGCTTCTGGCACAAGTTGTTCTAGGCTCAAGCTGTATTTTCCCTCATTTACACTAGAAATAAATCATCTCTCTCAGAATCCATGATTCCTATTAGTGGGGGAGTGATAAAAATCAAGCATTTTTGTTGTGGAAAATTTGGTAGATTGTGGTAAGTATAAACTGCTGTTTGAAATAAAAATCTACTAAGAATGGGGCACCTGGGTGGCTCAGTGGGTTAAGCCTCTGCCTTTGGCTCAGGTCATGATCTCAGGGTCCTGGGATCGAGGTCTGCATCAGGCTCTCTGTTCAGAAGGGAGCCTGCTTCCCACTCTCTCTCTCTCTCTCTGCCTGCCTCTCTGCCTACTTATGATCTCTCTCTCTCTGTCAAATAAATAAAATAAAATCTTAAAAAAAATCTTACTAAGACTAATCAATGCTGGTTGTTTGGATGGAGCGTGGGTATATATAGTGGCTTCTGGTGGCAATTGGGAAAAAACCTGTACTCCTTACTGTGACCTGCCAGGCTCTCTGGCAGATCTGGCCTCTGCTTATTTGCCCTCTCGTGTGGCACTCTTTGCTCACGATGCTGTAGCCACATTGGCTTTATTTCTGATCTAGAACACTTCTAGCTCCTCCAGTATTACTCTGCTTGCCCTTGCTACTCCTCCACCTGGATGTCTTGTCCCTAGACTTTCTCACAGACGGCTCCTCCTCCCCATTCCTGGGTCAGCTCAAATGCAGCCTCCTCAGAAAAGTGTTCTAGAACAATGTTAGCAAAGCAGTTTCCCTTCTCCAATCTTGGTTCCTCTCCATCATACCACCTTGTTTCTCTTTCAGGTGACTCTTAGAAATTACTCATTTTTTGGTCTAATTTTGCCTTTCCCCCAGCCAAGGTATAAAACCCATGAGAGTGAGGGTTATAAATCTTATCCCTCCTACTTACCACTGGTTGGATGGATGTCTTCAGGCAAGACGGAAGCAGGGTTGGGAGGAGGAGGCAGAAACACAGAGCACTCTTGCTTTGACTTAAAGGTACTGAGTGAATAAAAGTTAGCTTTCAAGGGGTATAATGCAGGCAGCTCTCCTCAGTGAGGGAATTCAAAAGCAGTAAGCAACATACCTATTGACATCTTTGGGAGAGTAAAATATAGTAATCTTCACAAAGGGAATAAAGAGCCTATGTTTGGAGAACTTGACTCTGTTCATTCTTATTATGATTTATTTGCATCTTTTCATTATGCTGCCCCTACTGTTGGGTAGCATTATTTTAGTTACTCAGCACTGCTCATCATTGTTAAGGGGAATCAAAAGAAAGGTTCTCCTACACCACCCCCAAATTAAGCCAGAATATTGAAGGTAAGGAAACTGATTCTGAGACCAAGATGGTAGAAATGATTAGATCATAAGAAAAGCAAAGGAAATATGAAACTTGGGAGGAAAAACTGTTAGGCTGCTCCTTGAAAGAGTCTCCTTCTACTTCAAATAGTGGATGTTCTATTTTATTTATGGCAATAATGTCATAGCATTGAACAAATAGGAAAATTTTGAAGTATGCTTCTATTTTTTCTTTTGCTAAAACCAACTTGCTTAGATGACCAAATATTCTACACTAAGTAAGGTAATAGATACAATTAGTCTTTTATTTTTTTAATTATACTTGAAACTTAAAAGTTTTGACATATGGTAGATGCCCTAGGGGTTCAAGAGCAATAGGTAAGTTCTTACATAAATTTAAATAGAAAATTTTATTAAAACAATGCATGGATTGCCTTGAAAATGGAAATGTAAGTAGAAACACCTCTCATGGGCTCCACTTTCTCCCTTGCAATGAATATGCGACATCAGTTAATTTCATATAAACACATAAATGGTAAGTGTGCATGCCATCTAATAATGGTGAGTGGAACCTAGGAAATAGAAAAGAACGAAGAATTGTATGGTATATATTTTTGCAGAAAAGTTAGGTTAGTAGAACAAAATCTTTTTTCTTTTGAAACCAAATATAAAATGACAAGACATTCACAGGTTCTAACAAACAACACCCATCTCCTCAGTTCTAATAAATTTGTTTCAGTATGTCTGTATTTTTCCCCAAAGACAATTTTTCCAATTTTATCACAAGTATTATTCTAGTGTTTTAGCACATTAGAAAAATCCCCTGGTTTAAAAGGAAAATGACAAAAGACACAAAGCAATACTTCTTCCTCGGAGCTTTCTGAACAATGGAACAGACACTGTGGGGTTGGCCTCCCTCTCCTCACCCCCTACCCCTACACACAAACTTGCTTTATATGAAAAGAAACAAAAGGATATTATTCTCGTTTTGCATTTCTGGCCAATTTCTAACAAGTTGATACTTTGGTGTTTGATTCAGTCACTAAGGATTCTTTTCAGAAAGTACCCAATGGACAGATAAAAAGACAAAGAAACATCCCACTGAATGGCAGACCTTTTGATAATATTTGTTCAATAATGTTTTTAAAGTCAATGGAATCACTTTCAGAAACTCCCTATTCCCCATATTTCCAAAGGCCTAAGGCCCACAGCCTGGTAGCTCCCTTTGAATACTAAATAATGATTAGAACGTCTTCTCTAAAGTGATAATAAAACGTCCTAAAATGACTTCCCTAGAGAGAGTACTAGTAAAAGGGGGATATTTTATATTCTCGCAGACAGTGTACTCATTATTAGTAAGACAAAAGAAAGTTTGGGACAAGGGCTTGATTTTATCTTTTAATTGTAGGCGATGAGAGAATAAAGAAACTTTAAACATCTAATTCCATCCGTGTTTCATAATGTTGGTTTTAAAGTAAATATAGATTTTTGAGGGTGGGAAGGCAAATGAGACAGGAATAAGTATTCTCAGTGGACCCCAATCTTTCCATGTACGCATAGCAATTTCTAGCACTTGAAATCAGAAGGGCTGTGGATGGAGTTCCCCAGGACTGTGATTCAGTGTGTAGAGGCATTGAAGCTGTCCGTCCCAACAAGGTCATGGTTTCTAGTAGAAGTATAGGCCCTAGTTCCTTGATTTTACTGTAATTCCACAGGCATTTGAAAATATGAGACCTTAACTTATATTTCATTAACTAAAGAGAAGAAGCTATAAAATCAGTACAGGATCCCCTCAAATCCATTTAGGACAACGAAGTGTGACAGCTTTCCCAGTTGGGTTGACCAAATAATTCCTTCACCACCCCCTTTACAGCATTGTTTCATTTGTGTCTTAAGATCTGTAGGGTTATACACTTTATGAAGAATAAGAAGATATCTGAGCTTATAAGGAACATAAGCCGGGGACACCTCGGTGGCTCAGTGAGTTGAACATATGACTTGATTTCTGCTCTGGTCATGATCTCAGTGTCCTGAGATGAAGCCCCACGTTAGGCTCCATGCTCAGCAGGGAGTCTGTTTGAGATGATCTCTCCTCCTCTCCTTCAGCCTCTCCTCTACTCTCTCTCTCTCTTTCTCTTTCTCTCTAAAATAAATAAATACATCTTTTATAAAAAAAAATTTGTAAGCAAGGGAGGTGAAAGGATTTAGGACTTTGGTTTGGCCACCATGTAATCAACTAGTTTGTTGTAGTTGTTAGAAGGTATACCTCTAATTCCAGACTGGGTTTGTTGTTGTTGTCATTGTTGGTTTGTTTTTGTTTTTTGTTTTGTTTTGTTTTTAACAGATGCATGTAATAACTCACTTTTGAGAACAAGTCAGTATGTCTGCCTTAAACTCTTTTTCTTCACAGAATTCTGGGTCTCATTCTTCTGTGTTTCTTTTTCTGTCACCCAATTTCCAAGTTTCTTCTCTCAACTTTTTCTCCTGGACCTGCAAGAATCACTATCCCAATGTGAGTTAACAAATTCCCGCTTGATGTTCACTTTAATTCTTAAGCTTAACAGACACCTGGCTGATCTCTAAGAATGCTGCCTTCCCTATCCTCTTTTCAAAGAAAGCCTTCTCATCCCCTCACACCATGTGGCAGACAGCCCCTAATACAGTCCCTGATGACCCCCTGGAATGCACACCCTTGTGCAATTTCCCTCTTTGGGTGTAGGCTGGCCTCATGATTCTAATAGAATATGGCAAAGTGATGGGATGTGTTTTCATCATTAGGTTACAAGATTATGAGTTCCACTTTGCTAGCATATTCTCCTATTTTGGCTTTGATAAATCAAACTGCCATATAGGAGGGACCCACATAGAAGAAATTTGCAGTATCCTCCAGTTACAGCCGTCTAAGAGAACTGAGTCCCTCAATCCAATAGACATTGCAGAGCTAATATTCTATCAATAACCATATGGATTTGAAAGTGGAGCCTTCAGATGAGACCCCAGCTCAGGCTGACATTGTGATTGCAGCCTTGTGAGAGATCCTAAAGCTGAGAACCCAGCTAAACCATGCCCAGATTTGTGACCCTCCAAAACTGTGAAATAACAAACATGTGCTGAGTGCTATGTGTGAGGTAATTTGTGCTGCAGTCACACATTATACCTCACAAATCTCAGGGTCATAAGTCAGAACTGACATCTTTCTTGTCCAAAGATAAAGGTTCTTAGACTGTTACTCTTCCAGTCTAATGAGAAAATACTTAGTTCATTAACTTGTCTCATTCGGCGTCTATGCTCTATTCTCTCTCTTTACTCTTGTTGACCTCAACTTCTCTTTTAATAAAGACTTTGGAAACAGACTAACCATTTCCTCTACAACTCAATGGCAGTCATTATTCTGGCAACTTGAGCCTCAAAGTGGATGACATAGTTAACACCCTTACTTCCCACTTCTTTTTTCTCCTCTACAAAAAATTTCATTATTTAACCCACTTTTTCAAAATATATTTTATTTATTTATTTGAAAGAGAGAGATCACAGAGGGAGAGGAAGAGAGAGAAGAAAACTAACAACTGAGCAGAGAGCTTGATGTAGGGCTCCATCCCAGGACCCTGAGATCATGACCTGAGCAGAAGGCAGATGCTTAACAGACTGAGCCACCCAGGCACCCCAATTCAACCCACTTTAATCACAGAACTGGTTTCTCTTTTTTATTTAAAATGGGACCAACTTTGAAATCCTAAATTCAAGCCCCCAATTTCTATTCAGAGCGTCCTATTCCTGTGTGTGTGTGTGCGTGTGTGTGTAACTAATGTGCTCCTACTAATCCTTCTCATCCAACCACTCTGAGATCTCTTCTCCATAGCCTCCCTCACTTTATCCTGTCCACTCCCTCCTACATCTTTATAGTGAAACAGTCAATTCGTGAGGTGAATATTAAGACAGACTAGAGTTAGAATATCAGCCATTACTTGCTGCGGTGAGACTAAAAGCAGGTTATTTAACCTTGCTGAAACTCAACTTCCTTATCTGTAAAAGATAATAATAATTATTACATCCTAGAACAATTTTGAATATTAGAACATGACAGTGTACATAAAGCATTTAGCACAGTGCCTGACACATCATAGATATTTAGTAAATATCATCCATTAATATGTTCTTTTATAGAGATTAGATTTGATTAAATGGACAATTTTAAAAAATTAAAGCAGCCAAAATCTGAGAATCTCTTGACCTATTATATTACTGTCATTGTTGACTAGTGAAGCTTCAAACCTAAAGCAATTCAGCTTCCTAAATTTTCTGTGCATGCACTTGAGCTGCATGGAAGTACTGCATGACCCTGAAGGTTAGTGTCCTAGTAAATGTTTTGTCTCTAGGCTTCAGTGGAGCTATAAAGTATGCCTAAAGATACTTCTATCTTTCCCTGGTAAAATCTTGTTCTCATTTTCAGTAGTGGTGATTTCAAGTTGTAATGGCAACAAAAATCTTTTGAGAGACAGATTTTGGAGATTTTTTGTTTGCTTATTTTCATGTGTTTTATTTACATTTATATGAATATAATTGTGTTGTGTGATTTTTGATGGAAATCTCCTATTATTTTCTTAGTATTTTTGGGTGTGGTAATGGGAGTGGAAGCCCATGAGAAGTTAACATTGTAACCAAAAAGTTCTGAAGTTTTACATAGAATTTATGAATTATTTGTGTACAGCTAATTTATTATTTTCCATTTATTTTCTGCCTTTGAGTGTTCATAATATCAAGGAAGATAGTGGTGGAGACACAGATGAAAGCCCAGAGGTCATATGAACATAAACCCTGGCACTTCAATATTACAGAAATATAGCGCTGAAGTTTTAAACAATGCTGGCAGAATCTCAAACAAAATGAGATGAGTTGTTTTCCATTCAGTTGCCCAGACCAGTCTGGAAGAACCTGGCTCAGTTTTCACTTACTATTAACCAAACATGATATAAATGTGGGTAAGCATAATATAAACAAATGCAAATTATTTAGACCTCCTTAAAGATAATGCAATTTAAAAGAACTTTGAGGAATCTACAGACACATGTGATTTGGGTTCAGAGGAAAAGTTAAGAGGATATTATATCCATGAGGCTAGATTATGTAATCAAAAAATGTGGCCAGAATGAAGTGCAGGAGGATTCTAGTACAGGGGATGAAAATTCCATACCAAAAGGTAGACACAGTCTTCTCTGGACTCATTGTCACAGGAACTTGAGGACATCTCAGGGAGCAAGCTTTGCAATCTGGCTGACAGGGATATTAAAACACTGGACAGCAGCCAAGCCTACCTTACAATGCCAATTGATATTTCAGTGTTTCAGATAAGGCTATAAATTGCTATTGCCAGATGGAGCCTTCACTGGATCTTTCCATGCCTTGAGGACATGTCTAGAGGCCCTTAAGAAAGGCAGTTCAAGTTAGCCTTTTTGTGCCTCCACTACATTTGGGATGAAATAAAGATGTCCTCTTGTATAGACCAAGTAGGGCCTTGGGCCAATTTTTGGGCCAAGTAGGAATGCATGAAGGAAGTATCGTACTTGGAGGAAGAGAAAGCAGAAATGCAGAAGGAGAAACCAATAGAACACTCAGAGAAAACTGCCTACAGAGGCCCACTGCAAGGAAACAGAGATCAGAAAGTTTTGGTTTTCAGATCTTTGCGTTTGGAGAGGCTGGGATCTTATGTAAAAAGTCTTTGTGTAGGGTTCTGTAAGGCTCTTATTTTTTTCTGTGCTCTGTAATGTAATGTAAAATAATACATTTTGTTGAAGTGTCATCTTGGCTCTTTGGAGAATGTACTGAAAAAGATGGGAAGTTCATGTGAGTCCCAAATAAACCTGTTAGAAAATGTAGCTGCTACTTTTCAATTCTTTCTCCTCATAATTCTTCTGATTTTGTCAATTTCTTTGAAAGAGTGTGTCGGTCATTCTCACTATCCAAAAAACATCCTCTATAAATGATGGTTGTAAATGAGTAGGTTCACTAGGATTCATTGGGTCTCATGTAGTTCAGTTTATAGTCTGTGTGAATTGGATAGAACCAAAAAGATTTCTTTCCCAATACTCGCCGAAGGCCCTTCTTTGTAGAGAGGGGCAGAATTTAAAATACTTTCATTTTGAAAACTACAGTGAACTTGAACATATGAGTCAGTATGATATTGTTGGTTATATCCTTTATCCCTAATATGTTTTGGAAAATAAATGGTTTCCTATTTTATTTTCCATTTATGTATTGAGCTTTTTGCCTCCATTTGGAAGGGAGAAGGGCTGGGCTTCTGAAACATAAGCCCTTGTTTAGAGAAAAACACCCAGTAATCACTGTTCCTTGTCTTTCTAGAAACTTTTATTTGGAGTTCATTTTAATGACAATTTTGTCTCAATTAGTTCATTTTTTTAAAAAATCATTCTTTAAAGGTAGGGGCTGAGTTGTTACCCAGAGGAGACAGGAGAGGGGAAAAAAAGTCACCCTAAATGCACAGTCAAAAAAATTTAACATAAAAAGTTGAGTAGATATATGTTACATTATTCAGACGAAGAGATGTGTGTCAGGGACTACCACATAATCAATTTTAGTAATTATCCCATTTGCACTTAAAAATAATGTATATTCTGGGCGCCTGGGTGGCTCAGTGGGTTAAGCCGCTGCCTTCGGCTCAGGTCATGATCTCAGGGTCCTGGGATCGAGTCCCGCATCGGGCTCTCTGCTCGTCAGGGAGCCTGCTTCCCTCTCTCTCTCTCTCTGCCTGCCTCTCCATCTACTTGTGATTTCTCTCTGTCAAATAAATAAATAAAATCTTTAAAAAAAAAAAAAAAAAAATAATGTATATTCTGTCATGCCTAAAGTATCCTAGACACATCAATCTGATGTAATTTGTTAAACATGCTATTCAAATAACCAATGCTTTTATTGATTTTTTTTTTTTAACAACTCGGTGGTGGGTATCCAGGAAGGGACAGATTGCATAGGGCACTGGGTGTTATAGGCAAACAATAACAGAACACGACATCAAAACCTAATGATGTACTGTATGGTGACTAATGTAACGATAAAAAAATAAAACAATGTATACAATTCATGAGTTTGGACATATGCATACACCTGTGAAACCATCACCACAATCAGAGTCATAAACCTACTTTTCACTTGCACTTTACCACGTTGCTAGCAATGCAAGTTCACAGTAACACTTGGACTCTATGTCCCCCTCTGTCATGGGCTGAATACTTGTGTCCTCCAAAGCTCATATGTTGAAGTTTTAACCCACAATGTGATAACTTTCTGATGTCATCACATTAGGAGGTGGGGCCTTCTGGAGATAATTAAGTTTAGATGAGATCGTGAGGATAGATCTCCCATGCCTGGGGATAGAGCTCTTAGACAAGAGCCCAGAAAGCCTGTGTCTTCTCTCTTTCTCCATCTTTGCCACGTGAGGACGCATTAAGAAGGCAGCCTTCTGCGAGCTGGGAAGCCAATTCTCACCAAGAACACAATCTTGCTGATACCATGATCTTAGACTTTCAGCCTCTAGAACTGTGAGAAATAAATGTCTATTATTTATGCCACCCATCGAGGCTTATTTTGTGATAGCAGCCTGAGCTAAGACCAACACTTGTCGATCTTTTTTGTTCTTGTTTTTATGAAATGTAATTTTAAATATACACCTCCCAAGACACTGCTGTCTATTACAGAGTAAGTATTCTTCTAGATACATCCACATGTTTACTCTTTAAAGTGATCATATTTCTTCCTGAATTTCTGCTTCTTTCTGGAATCATTTTCCTTCTGCCTGAAGAAGACACTTTATGCTTCTTTTAACCCAGATTTGCTTTCTTATAGATTTTTAAAATCTGAAAACATTTTCATTTACCCTTTATTTTAATTTTTGCCCTTCATTTTTAAAGGGCATCTTCACTAGGTATAGGATGTTTGGTTTACAGTCCTTAAAAGACTCAAAGAATCTGATGTTAGACTGTTATCCCTTTGAAAGGATATCCTCTCTCTCTCTCTCTCTCTCTGAATGCATTAATGATGTTTTGTCTTTGATTTTTTGGAATTTTACTGTGAAGTGATCATACTTGAAGTTTCAAGACTCTATTGAGTCTGTGGTTTGAAGGAATTTGGAAGTTTTGGAATATTCTTGGTCTGTATCACCTTCAGTATTATTGTTTCCACCCATTCTCTATGTTATCTCTCAATGGACTCCAATTACCACATTTTAGATCTTGCAATTATGTCCTACATGTCCCTTTCTCTCTCTCTCTCTCTCTCTCTCTCTTTTTTTTTTTTTTTTTTTTTGTTATCCTTTTTAATTTCCGCCCTGCAATTCAGTCTAGGTCAGGTTTCTGTGTTGGCATTACAGAAATTTAGGACCAGACCACTTTTGTTCTGTGGGGAACTATCCTGTGTGTTGCAGAATGTGAATCAACACCTTTGGACTTTATCTAGATGGCAGTAGCATCCCCCTAGTCATGACAAAAATGTCCCCAGACATTTGCTTAGTATGTGGGGGGAAGAGGTCAATTCACTCCAGAGGACCAAGTGGTGAGAACCATTTAGCCTTTCACAGGCAAATTTTAGAGTTAACACTTCACTTATAATTCTGGGTTTAAACTGCCTTTTTTGGAGAGTCAGGATGTCGCAGAGGAGCTCCAGTCATCACCTTCTCTGGGATCTCTGTGGAGGGATTGCTGTTCTGGAGATATCAGACTTTCTCGAAGGAAGATGTTGTTAAGTGGGAGACATTGGAGGATGAGCACTGGATATCAGGTCATGGAACTCAACTCCTGGCTCTGCTCTGGCACCAGACAGTGATGAAAGTCTGATGCAATAATCGGCCTCTCTGGGCCCATGTCATCTGCTGGAGAACCAAGGTGCTGGTCTAAATATTTTGTACTAACCGACCTTGCCGTTCTGTAATTCTTCTTATGTGTTTGTTCTGCATCCTTATCTATTAAGTTCTGAATTTTCATTTTCTTCAGTGCTACAGTTTCTATTTGATTCATTTCTCAGGTGAGGGTACCTGCCTTGTATTCTATTTCTTGAACACATCTGTCACATGATTTTAATCTCCTTGTTTGATAACTTCAATATGTATAACACCTGAAGGTTTTCTGTCATTTATTTCTTCTTTCTGTCATGTCTAGTGATTCTCATTGTATTCTAGAGTTGTGTGTAAAAAATTGGAAAGATGTGAATGATCTTCTCTTTCTCCAGAGGATGTTCATGTTTTGCTCTGACAGTGAGAAAGAAGGGACAGATCATCTAGAAGTAAACATGTAGTAACATGATTTAAGGTGGAGTGTCAGCCTTTGTGATGGTTGGTCTATTTATGGATTTTTCATAGTCCTAGGACAGCACCCACAGTGTCTCAACTAGAAGTTGCATGAATTGATTGAAGTGTTTCTAAAACTCAGTAACATTTAGGTTCCAACACCTTTTCCTTCAGCATTGTCTATGCCTATGGTTTTCCATTCAGTATCATTCTTACTTCCAGTAAGAGCATAAATAACCAGTTTTTAAAAAGAATGCTCTACTATTATCTCAGATTTTCTTCCATGACACTGACAACCTTTGGTAACTTTCTATGTGCATGCAAAGGCAATGACTGTTAAATCATGACTACTGCTTGGTCAGCAATAATGAGAAAGATCCCAATTTAAACTATGTTAAAATGTGGAAAGAAAAAGAAATGCATCTTAAAAATGAAGGAATGTGGGGTACCAGGGTGGCTCAGTGGGTTAAGCCACTGCCTTCAGCTCAGGTCATGATCTCAGGGTCCTGGAATCGAGTCCCGCATCGGGCTTTTTGCTCAGCAGGGAGCCTGCTTCTCTCTTTCTCTCTCTGTCTACTTGTGCTCTCTCTCTGTCAAATAAATATATAAATAAATCTTTAAAAATAAATGAAGGAATGCTAAATGAAAAGCACTTATAACAATTCCTGGTGAAACATAAATACAAATTATTCTCGTTTTGAGAAGAGCATTAACATGATGTAACATACATTTTATTTATTTATTTTTTTAATCTAACATATATTTTAAAGGGCTCTAAAATTCACTGGTAAGAAAATGGACAATCTGATTAAAAAATGATCTTAACAGAGATCTCATTCAGGAAAATACACAGATGGCAAATAAGCCTATAAAAAAATGCTCAACATCGTATGTCACTAGGGAGTTGCAAACGAAAGTAATGAGACATCACCACACACCTATTAGAATGGCAAAAATCCAAAATACTAATAACATCAAATATCGAAGGTGTGGAGCAACAGGAATTTTCATTTAGTGCTGGTGGAAATGAAAAATGGTACAGCCACTTTAGAAGACAGTTTGTCACTTTTTTACAAAACAAAACATACTCTTGACAATATGATCAGCAATAACAATCCTTGGTATTTACCCACAAGAGTTGAAAAAAAAAAAAAAAACAACCAGACCCACATACAGATGTTTATAGGAGCTTTATTCACAGTTGCCAAAACTTGGAAGCAACCAAAATGCTCTTCAGTAGGATAAATAAACTGTGGTACAGCCAGACAGTGGATTATTACTTGGTGCTAAAAAGAAATGAGCTATCAACCCTTGAAAGACGTGCAGGAAACTTAAATGGATATTGCTAAGAAAAAAGCTAGTCTAAAATGGCTGCATACTGTGATTCCAACGCTGTAAGATTCTGGAAAAGGCAAAACTATGGGAAGAGTAAAAAGATAAGTGGTTGTCAGGAATTTGAGGGAGGCAGGGGTAAATTGGCAGTATGGAGAGGATTTTTAGGGCTGTGAAATTATTCTTTATGATGTTATAATTGTGGATACAAGTTGTTATACATTTGTGAAAACCCATGGAAAATACCACCCCACAACTATACAGCACCAAGAATGGAAAATACAGCACCAAGAATGATCCCCAGTGCAAACTAAGACTTGGGATGATTATATGTCAGTGTAGGTTCATCAGTGGTAGCAAATACACTTCTCTAGGGGGACACTGATAGTGGAAGAGACTATGCAAGTATGAGGTAGGATATGTATAGGATATATGGAACTTTCTATATTTCATGCTCCATTTTCCTCTGTACCTAAAAGTGCTCTACAAAAGAATCTATTAAAAGATATAAAACAAACAAAAAACGAAAACAACAACAATGAACAAACCTCTAGCTGAGATATAGAAAATAGGTTTAAAGGGTAAGTTTAAGGAGATTAAGGAGGAAGCTTTACAATAACCCATGTAAGAAATCAGTAAGTCCTGAACAACTGATAGTTGTGGGGTGGTACAAAGCTATACAACTCTTGATGTTTGAAGGCACGTTACACAGGATTTCTGATAGATTGGATATGAGTTATTAGAGAAAGTGAAATTGTGGGTGAATCCAGGGTTTTCTGAGCACGGAAGAATGGAACTGATACTTAATGAAATAAAAAAAGTAGAAGAGCTCTCTAGGGCATTGGGTAGTTAGAAGAAGGAAAATCAAGGTTTTCCCTTAGGATGTACTGTTTATTAAACATTTAAATGTAAACATGGAATAGACAATTGTATATGTGTATCTGGAGTTCAGGGGACAAGTCCAAGGTAGAGATATAAATTTGGTAAATCATCAGTGATTAGATGCTATTTCATGTTATGAGAACGGTTGAGGTTAGTTGGGCAGTAAGTTCAGTTAGAGGAGAGGTCTGGGGACATAGCCTTGGTGAATTTCAATGCTAAAGATTTGGAAAATGGGGAGAAAGCATAAAAGAAAACTAAGAAGGGATGACTGTTTAGCTAGGAGGAGAATTGAGAGAAAGTGTCCTTTAAGCCAAAGGAAGGAAGGAAGGAAGGAAGAAAGAATGGATGAGTGGTATTGTATGTTGCTGCTAAGTTGTATTATGAAACATAATCTTTTTAAATATTCTTTTTAAAATAATTATTGAATCTCATCACCTGGTGCATAAGATTTTCATGTTATGGTCATTCATAAGTGCAATGGAATCATTGACTCTTAGCTCAGTCATTGAAGATTGAGTTAAGAGAGGCTCCTGAGGTCAGCTGGGCAAATTTATCTAGGTGAGAAGGAGATGTAGAGGGTAAAGGTTAAAAAAGTTTTCCATGAGTTGGGAATTGGTAAAGCAGGGTAATGGATATAAGGGGATTTCACACACTATTCTTTATTTTTGTCCATGTTTACTCTCTAATGAAAAGCTTAAAATAATACAGCTCTGCCCCACTCTGTCCCCTGACGGTGGGACTGGCACTTGTCTACCCCATACTGCCAGTTTCCACCCACATTAAATCATGAATCCATTTTTTGTTCACCAATGTATTATTCTACACAATTTGTTTGTCTGTTTGATTTTAGTTGTAAGATCCTCAGATCCACACTTGCCTCTCATTTCATAGATCACCCAGGATGATGTCTGGAAGAAGGACTCAGTCGCCAGTGCTAGTGAAATTAAAAAAAAAAAAAAAAAATTTTTTTTTTGGAGATAGTTGAAATCCTTATGACGTTAAGGCAAGCCCTTCATAGATGTAATAATCTCTCCATTTTTTTTTCAGGTGTATTTTATGACTTTTAATGGGGTGTAAAATTTTCTCTTGTCAGAGGTTCAAAATAGCCAAATTTAGAATCAGTGAATCACTGAAGTAGTATTAATAAAAATTTATTGTGCACACACCAAAAAGACAGTTTACAAACCAGAGCACTCAAAGGGGAACGTGGAATGAAGCTCTAGGGTATATTGTTATAAAGCAGCTTACATAGTGAGAAAGCAATGACTGTTTATTCTTCCCAATGATTGGTTACACTGTTACAATTTTCAGTTGTTATCATATGTCAACCTTAGAAAACAGTTCAAGTTTTGCTTATCATTTCCAGACGCACAAGCTAGATATGGTCCAGGTCAAAATAAACTAACTGATGCTTTGCTTGTATGACTGAACTGCTTTTGTCTGCTCGGAGAAGTTTTCAGGTTGGTCTCCATTTGTTTTTGACTTTAACATTTCCTCCCTTTCGGTCATTCTCTCAGCAGACAGAGCATAAGCCAGCCATGATAGTGTTATTCTCTGTTACCTTCGATGATATAGTAGGCTCGAAAAATCACCCATTTGCTGTTTCTGTTAATTGAGTCTTTGACAGGCTCAGGGGTCACCCAGTCACCTACGTCATCATTCATATGGTTAGTGTTGATTTCATCCGGTTGTTGGATCCTGATAGATACCATGTGGCATGTGAGTAGCTACCAACAGGCATCTAAAACCTTCCAGGGTATAAAGACACCAGTGAGGTCAGTATGAGGACCACAAGAACAAAGACAAGGATTGAAAGCTTGCCCAGGACTCCTAGGAGCCAGCATTTAACCGATCAAATCAATCAGATGGGTTATATTCAGATTCAGGTTTTACATTTCTTAGTCAGTTGACGATTGTCAGTTACTGACACAGACACAACGTGATGTATTAGAAATGCATATCTTCCTGATCACGTCGGACTGGATGAATCTGAGGCTGTTGTATTTCTGGAGGCAGCCTCGCAGGGGGCTTTCAATTCCATTACGCCTCAAGGTGATGTGAGCAATCAGGTAATTTACTAGGAGGCATTTCTATGGAAACAAAAGAAAAGCAAAGATTAATAGTTTGAGCAAATGATAAATTACATTTTCTGAGTTTGGAGAGCAGCCAGGAGAGGAGATTTCTAGATGTCGGATTCTGAGCATCTCCAGGTGGAGGAGGGCACGGCAGAGGCAATCAGATGTTTTTCCTGTTTTGCAGCGTGGACGTCTCTGGTGATCTTTCTGAGTGGCCACATAGCAGCAGGCAGGAAGACTGTCCACACATGAGATGTCGTCGTGATTTCTCTGAGGTTTATATCAAACTGTCTAGCTTTAGGGGAGCCTGGGTGGCTCAGTCAGTTGAGCCTCTGACTCTTGATTTCTGCTCAGGTCAGGATCTCAGGGCTGTGAGTTCCAGCCTTGCGACATGCTCTGAGCCGAGTGCAGAGTCTGCTTAAGATTCTCTCCTTCTCCCTCTGCCCCTCCTTGCTACACACTTTCTCACTCCATCTCTTAAAAAAGAAAAAAAAAATTGTCTACCTTTAGCTAGCATGGCTTCAGGAAAAGGGCAGTTTTAGTTTTATAGTGATTTCAACTCAACAGAGTGGGAGAAAAATGGGAATATTAGTTTGGAGAGTTATAACCAAATATTGGAGGAAACTAGAAAAGTTTAGGACTCTGTTCAGTTTATGGGTAGAAAAGGAAACAAAACCTCAAAGACAATTAATAACACTAGAATTTGAGATCCACAAGTGCATTATCAAAACATAATTTTGCTCTCCACAATCATTTCTATTTCCATGAACCATACATAGCAAGGCCAATTTGTTTGCAAATTAAGCCTAGTTTAAATAAAATTGTCCTGATTATTTAAAGAAGCACAGTAAGAATAGTGACTGACCACATAGATTCTTTTGAATCTGCTTTGCTGGAACTTTTCATAAGGAAACTCAGACTAGACTTTGAAAGTCTCTTTAAAGGTTTGTCTAGCCCAATTAAGGACTTGTCTAATTGTGTCCTGTTATAAGTAGAACAGATTCTTAGTGAATTTATGTAAACGTATATATTGTTAACCTTTGTTGTAAAGACACACTTTCCTAATTCATTGTAAGTTATGGACAGCTTAAAAACAAAAAGAAGGGTCCTTTAAATCTAGCAAGCAAAATATTAAAGAACCAACAATGTTTTAAAAATGAAGTCATAACAATTATCAACTTTGTTAGTTCATTTAGCCTCCCACAATTAATTCTTGTTGATCTTGATCTTTTGTTACCAATTTTATAAATTTGCTAATTTTCCATTGAAGTTGTAGAAATTCTTACCCAGTTCCTTGTGATGATTTTAAAGTTATTAGAAGCTGAAGAACTTTTGCAAGAATATTTTTGCACAAACATTAGGGTAAAATAATAACTCTATAAATGACAAAAGACTTAAAAATTAACAGTGGTTAAATACTGGATGAGAGTTCATTATAATGTAGTGGACAAGGAAAATTGGTTATTTCTATTATACACAATATTCTAAGACAATTGCAGGAGTTATGACTGACATTGTATCCGGCACATCACATTCCGAGGAACTTCATATATCTCTGGAGCACTTATATTAATAACTTAAATATAAATATATCCCAAAGAAAGTTTAGCATCATTTCTTATTTGACAATGCTTCCCATGAAATTTAACAAACAGAGAATGCTACATAGTTGTACAAAAAAGACCCTTAGCCTTAGTAATAGAGAAGACTCAGTTTTCTTAAGTAAAGACCTGATAAAGACAAAACATAGAATCTTTGTTTTCTTGACAGATTACATTAAAGTTAAAGAAAATCCTTTCTATTCCTATTAAAAGCAGACCAACAGTCTAAGAAAACTTATCCTCTTAACAGAGAGAAAAATTCTTGTTTTGTACCAATGTACTTTTGATATTAAAATTCTTCCTTTTTTTATCTTTAACTTAAATAAATCTATTCTAATCTTAGCTTGATCACACATAAAATTCCTTCTCAAGATTTATTTTCCATAAACCTTCTATAACTTTCCATATTCATTTTGGTTTTGTACTATCTTTCCCCGTTCTTATTTAGGAAAAATCATTTTACTTTAGGACAAAATTACTTTCTTTTTTCTCCCTTACCAAAAATGCATCTTCATTTCTCATCCCTTCTTTTACCAAAAACATACATCCTACTTTTTATATATAGTAATTCCCTTTCATCTTTATCATTTCTCATAGTTTTGTTTTAAAAAAAAAAAAGCCCTCTTTTTTTGGTTAGTGACTTCAATTTTATTAGTTCAAATGCTATTTTCTTGATTTCAAAGCTTACAAAGCTTCTCTAGAATAGACAAGATGTAAGGCACTTGTTACAGAATAATTACAGTTTTACTCTGAGAGGATAGCATAATTGCCTATGCCCTGCATTAAATGAATATAAACTCCTTCTACATAACTTAGTTACTAAAAATAAACCCTGCACCTTTTGGAAATTACATTATGAGATTTGCTCTGCTAGACTGGGAATGACCCAAGAGTCAGGGGCCACAGGGTCCCACAGTACTGCTGATGTAGGTTGCTCTAAGTTGAGGAAAGAATAAAGATTTGAAAGATGGGACAGCTTCTAAATTGATGGTAAAGCTATAAATGTTCTGGAAGCCACCACCAGTCATTTCCAGCCTAGCAAGTAGAAAGAAATAAGAAATAAGGCAGGAAGAAATGGAAGGAGTTCTTTTAAACAAAGATTGCTGACTAGTTGCAAACGTGAAAAACCAAGGCAACAGGGTATGAGCGTATCAAACAGGGACCACAGCCTGGATTTGAGGAGTTGTCACTGTGCCTGAACAGGACAGCAAGGGGGCTTGTACTGAATTAGGCTTTTCAGGGGGGCCGCACAGATCCTCTTGTTGCCTAGTTAAGTGTGGTATAAGCACAGTGACTTTCAAATATGTTGGATCATTCTGCAGCAAGAAATACAGTGTATATCATGACCAGCGCATTCGTATGCACTATAAACAATATAAGTAACTGAAATCAAAGTTGAATGAGCTGACACGCATTTCCTATTTTCGATATATGCCGTGTCATACTCTATTTTGTACTTTAGGAAATGATTCTCTTTATTGATATATAGATAATAAATAAATCCACCTGTAAATTACAGATAAAACTGAAGATTTTTGTATTTATTGTCCATTTATCTTCATACACAGACATGCATAGTTATAGAAACTACGCACATTTTCTATTTAAATAAATGGTCATCATAACCTCCCAGTGGTGTGTGACCACAGTTTGAAAAACAAGAAATTACAGTAGATATTTCCAGAGGAGGAGAAAGCTCTCAAGGGAGTTCCTCTGCTTTTCACCTTTTGAAGGGACACTTGCTGCTTCAGTACCTGCATTATCTGCCCCGTTTTCTGGGTCCTGATGCACAGCTACCGTAATACTGTATTATTACTCCGAGGGTTCTGATATTTTCTCTTTGCTTCATTTTGCATTCTCAGCTCTTCTTTCCACTTTTTAACCTATTTGTAATCTATGTTTTCTGATGAACACTAGGAAACAGGCAATGGTGAGCTATCATATACCAGCACCTGAAGTAGACTAGCAAACTTACAAATAAATTTTAAAAGTTTCAGAAGTATATTCTTCCTCATTATAGTTTTGTTTCAGTTCATTAAGAGGCCCAGATATTTTATGTCTCTCTGTAAAAATTAAAAAGCCAAAAGTAGATAAATTTATGTTTAGCATTTAATGTTTATCTTATTTGGAAATGATTTAGATATTCAATAAATCTCCATTATTTAGTTTAGCTTAGTATACACTTGATCTTATTTATATTAAATTACTTGTTTTTAACAATTACGCTTGGGTTAGTAAGTTAATCATCATTTTGAGCTGCCTTACTTTTGTTGACGAGTTTTGAAGACAAGCATCCTTTCATTAAATTAATTAAATTTCATTAATTAGCTTCTATTTATCAGATTATTTCAGATCCTGAACTTGGAAAAACGTTTGGGTTAATTTCTGAGAATATACATGATTTATATAAATGCTTAATTATTAAGCCAATAAATAGAGCTTTTTACAAATTAATTGTGGCAATACCATCCAGAGCTAGAAAAATAGTCCATTTCTATAACATACATATATACACATACATAGCACATAGACAAATGCAAAGAGAGATCTTACAACTTTTGTTTTTAAAATGTGAGCCACATCTCTGGTACAAAATGCAAAAGAATAGTTAGGTCCAAATTGTATTGTTGGCACATGGACTAAGTTAATGTTACCCACTCAGAAGAACAAAGTTTTTACTGAAGACTTTATTTGCATGCTATAGAGATCCTGGTAGATCTGTTTTTGGAAGTCATTTTGCGTTTAAGAAGCTTCTGCACATCAATCAAAGAATGGACCCCATCCTCTCAGAGAATTAGGATCCTCTCTTTAAAGAGTGTCCCTTAAGGTGGGCTTAAGGGAAACAGCTTCTGGAAAATGAGACCTGGGTGCGGGATGGGGCATGGTGGGGTTTGGTCTAAGCAGGTTAGGTAGGTAGTGTCCATGCTGTGCTGGTACCTGCATGTGACCCCATGTTTATGCTGGGGGGAAGGAGATAGAAATGCTGCATGCCAAGTGTCTTTGTCTCTAGGGAGAGTTTCTACTGTTCCTTCTAGCAGATGCTGCTAGATTAACACATTAATCTTCTTTCATATATAGACTAGGTGCTTTTCATTGTTTTATTTTAAAGATTTTATTTATTTGACAGAGAGGGAGATCACAAGTAGGCAGAGAGGCAGGCAAAGAGAAGGGGAAGCAGGCTCCCTGCTGAGCAGAAAGCCCAATGTGGGGCTCGATCCCAGGACCCTGAGATCATAACCTGATCCAATGGCAGAGCTTTAACCCACTGAGCCACCCAGGCGCCCCCCACTAGATGCTTTTCAAACTGCTATTTTCTCACTGGGCCTCAGGGTGAGTAAGAACAGCCCTTTGGGTCCCTTGAATGTTGTTAGCCCTCTCGGTTTACTAAGTTAAACATTTTAGGGGCTTGTCTCTCTTCTGCAGATCCCAAGGGTTGGGGTGTCTGATATGGGCACCAACCCCTCACTTCTGCAAAAGAAGAGTGGATTGGTGAGATCCCTCTTTATCCTGTGTCACTCTGCCCCAGGGATGGGGTTTCTGGTGAGATCAATGGTCTCTGCCTCTCCTACCTGTCTGTGTGTGATCTTTTTATCCTTTGTGAGAACAGGTCATCTAGTTTTTAGAGTTTTTTCAAAGGGATATGACCCATATGATCCTTGAGCTCTAGATTTCGTGTGCCCTTAGTAGGAGGTGAATTCAGGATCTTCCTATTCCACCATCTAGTCTAAGTCCTCATCATATTATTTTTGGTGTAAACCTTACATCATCATTGTATAGTTATTTAAATAATACTTCATAATACTGGGTTTGTTCATCTAATATTTGTGTTAAGATTTGGGCAGTTATATTTATAAGTGAGATAGGTGTGGGGCTGTGTTGCTTTTCTTTTTTTAACAAACTTTTTTTTTGGAGATATCTTAAGTTTCAGAAAAAATTGAGCAGAAGATGCAGAATATGCCCCTCACCGCCTTATACCAACGTGCATTAGTATGTTACATTTATTTCAGTGGAAATATTCCTTTAAAAAAATAAGATATATATTTAAAGTGTGTTTGTAGTTTTTTTAATTTTTTTTTTTTTAAACATTACTGCATTTACTTTTTCTTTTTCCCGCCACCTTATTTCCTGGTCTTTGTATAGGCGGGGAGAGACTGAAGAAAGAGCTGACCTCTCCAGATTGTTAGGTGGCAGGTTTAATAAGCAAGAGAACCCACATACAAGGCTTGTCTTGGGCAACCACAAAACAGGTAGTCTCTATAGCAGCCTGCCAGAATTTAAGAGTTTAAGAATTTAGGTAGTAGCCTTGCTTGGGTTCAGTCATGTACACTGTCCATATGGTCTCAGCAACACCTTACTCTCTCAAGGCTACACCCTTGGGACAGCTCCTACTGTGGGAACGGTGGGCAGAACTTGCCTTCCAGGGACAAAGGGAAGGCATGGGGACCCCCTGATCACCTGGGTCCAGCTTGCTTGGATCAGCAGCAAGAACATCCTCTTGGTGACATCCTCTAACAATCGCAGAGGTTGCTAGTTATTACCAAAGCAATGCATGTGTTTTCCTACATTCCCAGCCTCATTATCATTTTGGGCGAGGACATGTGACTGTTGGTTGGCCCAAACCCAAGAAAGATAAGCAGAGTGTGACTTTCAAATCAAGGAAGCTAAGAGCCAGTGTTTCTCATCCTTCTTCTGCTGCTGCTACAGCTTCCATGGGCCCCTGATCACTGCTTGACGAGAGTTGTTGCCTTGTGGATGTCACTGACCAACAATTGTGATGGAAGCAAGAAATAAGCACTTATTATGTTATGCCACTGAGATTTAGGGTTTGTTTTGTCAGTGATCCCTAATTATCCTGGAAAAGCAATGCTTCTCTCTCTCTCCCTCCTTTTCTTTCTTTTACTCTCTCTCAATCTCTCTTTCTCTCCTTGATCAATCTTCCTGGAGGTTTATCTAAGTTTAAGAGTCTTCTCAAAAGAAAAACCAGCTTTTGGATTAGTATAGCACAGTTGATAAGAGCAGATTATAAATCAGTCTCTGTTCCCTATTAGCTTTGTGAGTTTGGGAAAGTTAGGTAATCTCTCTGTGCACTGCTTTACTTGTCAGTAGAATGAGAATGAATAATTTTACATGCTCTAAGTGTTGCTGTGAAGAGTGAGTGAGTCAATATATGTAAAGCACCTTGAATAGCACTTTATACACAATATGTGCTGTTATTGTTATCTGTAATTTCTTCTCTACTTTATTAATTTCTTTCCTTATGGTCATTATGTTTTCCTTCTTTGAATTTATTCCTTTTTTCTCCCTAGTGTTTTGGGAGAATATTTAACTCATTTATTTATAACCTTTATTGCCTTCTGATAATTATTTGTTAGTCCATATATGCCTCCTATAGTACTGCTTTTGTTTGTTCCTAGGAATTTTGACAGGGCATGTTTTTATGCTCACTTATCTGCAAATTTATTATTTTCACATATGACTTTCTCTTTAATTCGAGTGCTGTGTAATTCTATGGTGTCTTGGTTTACAGATATTTGGGGTTTTCATAAACTTTACATTTGGTTTTGATTTTTTATTTATTAAACAGTAGTTGGGAAACATTGTAAGATATTGCTTCTTTGCAATGTTTTGAAGCTTTTATGGGAACTCACTAGTTGATTGAATTGTATGAATGTTTTATGTGTGCTTGGAAAAGGAAAAGTGTGCTCACTGGGTTTAAAGCTGCTTGTGTATCTTCTGCTTCACAGTTATTAATTATCAAGTATATGAATTTTTAATTTGTTTCCTTAAGCTATCTGTTTCTGATATGCAGGGTTTACAATCTCTAACTACAACTACTGATTTGGCTTTTTCTCCTCATGATTTGCAGGTTGCAATTCACAGGGATTATGTATATATTTTTATGCTAATATCTTTATGATGATCATATCTTTTAGATCTTTTCTTCCTTTTATCAACACACATACAAGGTAAACTTTTTCTATAATCCTTTTTTTTTTTTTTTTTTAAATCCTATTTAGTTTGAAATTAATGTTGCTGCGCCATGTTTCTTTCTGCAACATGCGCCTGGTATGTTATTTTTCACTTTCTTCTTTTTCATTTTAAGTGTGTTCAGTGTGGCACACCAGCCTGTGAGTTGATGAGAAAAGAACACCATACTCACCTGCTACAAATGTGTAATTTATAAATTTATAAATCATTTATTTATTTAATAAGAGCATCAGAGCTTAATGGAATGAAGGTGATAAAGCAACCAAGGACAGAAACCTGTCTTCGCGTGACTGCTTCATTGCTTTGTTTCTACGTGGTTCCTGCTGCAAGGGACACTTTCCAGAAAGCCTGTGCCCTGCCAGGGTGAAGCAAAATACTAAATTTTTATCACACTTCTGTCTTTTTATTTCAGGCTCACTGTGCAATTCTTAAAGGGCTTAGACTGTTTTACACAAATCATTTTGCCTTAATGAAGAGGCATATAGATACAGTATTCTTGATTCTTGAGCTAAATTCAGTACCGGAGAGACCAGATCTTTACCAATGCAGGGCTGGGGATGGTGTCCTTGAATAATATCTTTACTTTAAAATTTCCAGGGTTTTGAAAGATCCTGCCTTATTCAGATTGTGTCTTAGAAATAATTATGGCTGGAGTTTTTCCTCAATATTAGTCAGGATGAAGCTATATTTGTATGTGGTTAGAAATCAAAACCCAAAAGAATACAACAGTCATTCACCATTTTCACTTACATATGGGAAACATGACTGCCCCCCATGGCTCTACTCCAAAAGCAATTCAGGGGTCCAGATGAAACGAGAACTGTAATGCATAGGCTCTTGGATTGATCACTGGGGAAAGGAGAATTAGGGCATCATATTTTTAAGGACCAAGCCTAAGAATGACTTACAGCACTTCTGGCCCATCAACAGTCCAGGACTCAGTCATTTGTCCCCAAATTAGCTGTTGGGCAGACTAGGATATTCCTTCTTTCTCTCTGCCCAAGAAGACAAAATGAGGGTGAACAGTTAGCATAGTCCCTGTCAAATTATCTGGCTGAAATCTCTGTCTTTTGATGGGTGTATTTAACTCAGTTAAATTTGTTATACATTTTAGTTATTTCTGAATCTCATTTCATGTTTTCTAATAATAACACGTTCTTACTGGTTTTGTTCCCCTTTTTTACTAACCGGCATAGATAAATTTTATTTGGTCGTCTGAAGGTCTTATGTTCCACTTGAATTTTGTCAGTTATCCTGAACTTATTGAGGCTTGTAGTTATAATTTTCCCCCAGCCAAATTCTTAACATTTGTCAACTTTGGTCTTCCTTTAAAGTAAAATTTCCTCATACAATCTCTGGTCTTTCTTCTGGGTCCTTCTACATCCTCACATATAGTTATCACTTAGAAATGCACTTGGGGCACCTGGATGGCTCAGTGGGTTAAGCCTCTGCCTTTGGCTCAGGTCACGATCTCAGGGTCCTGGGATGGAGACCCGCAGCGGGCTCTGTGCTCAGCAGGGAGCCTACTTCTCCCTCTCTCTCTGCCTGCCTCTCTGCCTACTTGTAATCTCTCTTTCTGTCAAATAAATAAATAAATAAATCTTAAAAAATTAAAGGAAAAAAAAAGAAATGTACTCTGGATACACTTTAATAATTTGGGGGGAGAGTGTATAATTGGTTATTATTTATTTATGCAGCAATATTTTTATTAGGTTGCTTCTTACATGTTACTGCTCTCATTGTCTTACTGCTGGAGTACTTTAAGAGTTCCTTCAGAGAGACTCTAGCTGTGGTAAAATTTCCGAGGCATTTATTTTTAAGAATATTTCTATTTCAGGGGCACCTGGGTGGCTTAGTCAGGTAAGCATCTGCCTTTGACTCAGCTTGTGATCTCAGAGTCCTGGGGTTGAACCCCACGTCAGACTCTATGCTCAGTGGGGAGTCTGCTTCTCCCTCTCCCTCTGCTGCTCCCCCTGCTTGTGCTCTCTCTCTCTCTCTCTCTCTCTGTCAAGTAAGTAAATGAAATCTTTAAAAAAAAAAAAGAATATTGCTATTTAGGTTTCCTATTTAAGTGATCATTTAGCTGGTTAAAGTATTCTATATTTGCAATTCTTTTCCTTCATCACTATGTTGTTTTGCATCATTTTTCATCTCAAGTATACACAATTCTTGTCATTTCCTTCCAGGTGATTTGCCTTTTTCATGGAGATTTTTCCTTTTCATTTGGACATGCTTTAATCTGGCAACTAGTTACAGCTTTTACTTTTCTCTCTATGAACCTATTTAATCTGATTCTTACGTATTTCTTTAATTTTGGGATATTCCAAATAATTTATTTATATATATCCTCTCCTTTAGTTATTTTTTTTTCTCTGATTTTATAATACTTGTTATGGTACTATCAATACATCTTCTCCTACCCTTGATCTTCCTTAACTTTTTAAAGTACTCTTTTTTACTTAAAGCTATCTTTCTGCCTTCTGTGAAAGTCTTAGGCATGATATTTCAGCTCAGTTTTTCACTTTTTAATGGGATCTCATCTATTATTTAGCTTATCTATTCAGCTTTTATTTCAACAATTCTATCTTTATACCACTTATTTCCAATTAATTCTTCTCTATAATTGCTTATTTCTCCTTGGCACTTCCAATACCCTAACTTCTCTCTTGGAACATTTAAGTGTGAATACATAAAACCCTTGTTTCTCTCATGTGCATTTATTCTACTTCAACTAGAAAAATTGCTCAATATGTGGCTTTCAGAGATTTTTTGGGTTTCTTTGTTTGGTTTTGTTGTTGTTGTTGTTTTAATGGTTGTGATTCACATTTCTGTTTCCCCCTGTTGTTTCATATTGCATGGGTAAGATCCATTATTAGGGTTGATGTGAACTCAGGGGATGTGGTTAAATCACAAGCCCTACTTCCAGGTGCACTGAGGAAGTGGGAATAGTGGGGAGAGTGTTTATGAGCAGAGAGACTTTGGAGTTAGTATCTTGGCTCAGTTAATCTCCATTTTGCCACATGAGTCCCAGCCCTTGCTCTGAGGAAAATTTTTTCTTTCTTTTTAATGCTGTTTTATCCACTCCAAGAGTTGACTCTCCAGGCTGTCAAAGCAGGGGATGTTTTGTAGTGATAAAGGACGGGGGGTGGGGGTGGGTGGGGGAGGAAATAAACAGATATTGAGTCAAATTCAAAACATATTAACTAAAAACAAGAGATTTTTGTCATTGTTATTGTTGTTTAGTTCATGCTGCAGGTCAGCAATCTAGTCTGGACAGCTCTTCTGGTCTAAACTGAAATTGCTTTTTTGTCTGGGTAGTCTGTCAGAAGATAGGTGTTGCAGCTGTGGGTTGCCTGGTGGGTTGCCTGGCAGCTAGTTGGAGAGACTTGATTTTGGTCCACATGACTCCTGTCCATCCAGCAGGCTAGCCTAGGCATGTTCTCATGGGAAAGGCAGAGGTGCAAGAGCTAAGGCCGTCTCTATATTCGAACCCTCTTGGAACCTCTCTGTGTGTCACATTTGTTGATATCCCTTTGCTGATGGTAAGTCATAGGACTCATGTACCAACGAAGTATGAGGGTGCTGCAGAGTTAAGTAGCAAAGGACATGGATATAGAGAAAGTTTAACGTATGGACTATGTTTGTTTGTAGTAAAATTATTATAAACTGAGGTAAAAGCCTTTGGTGGGAAAAGATCGATACTGATGGGCCTTGGGGTATATATGCTAGGCATTTTCCAGTATAAATGTGCTATTAGCCTTTGCCTTTACCATACTTCCCAAACATTCTTACCTCTAGGAACTCCTGTATTTGGAAACATTCAGGCATTATTCAACCTTACTTGAATCACAAACATTTTTATGCATTTTAGAATTCTCTAGTTCTGGATTGAGAGCACTCAGGATTTCTAAATTTTGTATACATATTTGGGAATTTAAAATCCTTAACTATATTTGAATTAAATTTTACTAACAAGTGCCACAATCTAATACTTGCTATGTTCCAAATTGAGAAATTTTCAATGTTGCAGTTTTTATGAAATTAATTAAACTTTTTTCCTATTGAATAGCCCAAACTAGAGTTTTGCATAGGAATTTTGCTTAGTTTGGATATTGCCTTTTATAGTAGATAAGCTGTGATGCTATGGTAGATCTGACTTGTGATCACACTCAAGATTGAGAAAAACAGATGATATTATAGAGGGATTCCTTTGTGTAGAGGAAAGAGGACTGTTACTAAGTTCTGAAAATTATTGTGTTCTTTTCATCTAATTAAATCACATTAATTCACTGTCAGGCTAGCACATCCCTGATAGGCAATAATATTGATATTAAAAATGTTAAAGGGGGGCACCTGGGTGGCTCAGTGGGTTAAGCTGCTGCCTTCAGCTCAGGTCATGGTCTCAGGGTCCTGGGATCAAGCCCACATCAGGCTCTTTGCTCAGCAGGGAGCTTGCTTCCCCCTCTCTCTCTGCCTGCTTCTCTGCCTACCTGTGATCTTTCTCTGTCAAATAAATAAATAAAATCTTTAAAAAAATGTTAAAGAGAGTGAGTCGTCCATCACTGAAGATATTCAAGCAAAACCTTTAATCCTTGCCTAGGTTCTTGGCGAAGAGACATAAGAATTAGGCTAGACCGGAAGATTTTAATTTTTTCCCCCAACTCGGAGTCTACAATTAATTAAAGTGAGATTCTTCTCTTTAGGTATGACATGATTATGTCCTATTAATGTCCCAGATGTCATACAATTAAGCTCTGTAGTGGCTCACCTGTGTTTTCATACAACACTGTAATCCTAGCAGAATTAAGCACATGTACTTGTTAGAAACCAAAAACCAAATTCAAAGATTATGTGTTCTCAGTTCAGTGACCTGCATATGACTTTGAAAAATAGGCACTTTTGTCTCAGTAAATAAAACTTCTCAATAGAGTAGAAAATTTGCCTTCCAGTCCGCTGAATTTAATGCGGCAGATTGGCACAATTTCTAGAGTGCAATGGGTATCATTTACATGGAAGAGGAGAATTGGGCAAACTTCTTAAAAAATTAGCCTCATTCAGTTGTTTAGTTCAATCATTATTTGCTGAGAGCCAATACGGCAGATATATTAGTGGGAACAAGAAAAACAAAGATAAATAGCATCTGCTCCTTGTCCTTGAGGATGTTAAAAAACTTACAGGACAGGTAAGTAAATGAACAGATTCTACAATATTGAACAAAACTGTGTTTCATTATACATGGAGTGCATGAGGGAACACAAGAGGACACTGAGCCCAGTGGTCAGGAAGGCTTCTTGGAGGAAATGAACATCCAAATTAACTGAGGCTCATAAGCAGGATTACAGGTTGTAAACTGTAGAGGAAACTGAACCCAATGATCAATCATGTGTTCTGTAAAAGTCTATTTGATGTTATGTAGAATTGGTCACATACTGGCCCATAGAGCAAGTCTCAACCAATTTTGAAGAACAAACATCCTATAGATCGCATAATGCAATCAGGTTAGGAGCAATACCAAAAGAGAACTAGAAAACTTTCACGTGTTTGGAAATGAAGAAACGCACTTCCAAATTGCTCATGGTTCAAAGGAGAAATCAAAAAAGGAATTTAAATTCATTAGAATTAGACAATAGTGAAAATTCTATGTATCAAATTTTGTGGATGCATCTAAAACAGTATTTTGAGGAAAACACTTAGCTTTCAATTCTAGTACTAGAAATGGGAAAATGCTGAATATAATGATTTAGTATCCTACTAAAGAAGTGAAAAAGTGAATAAGGAATCAATATCACATGAAAGGAGGCAATGGTAAAACTTAAAATAGAAAGTATCAAGAGACTTGAAAAGTACTTCTTTAATACAGTAAGCTGAATAATGCCTGTCCCCCATATATATTCTTATTGCTGGAATCTGTAACTATTATGTTAAGTGGGAAAACAACAACAAGAGCAGCAAAACCATAAAATATTTGCAGATGTGATTAAGAATCTTGAGACCTTAAGATCAAGAGATCATTCTCAATTACCCAGTCCTACCCTAAATGTAGTCACAGGGTCCTATAGGAAGATAAGAAAGTCAAAGGAAGAAGACAATGTTACAGCAACAGCAGACTGGTGTGATGTAACCACAAACCAAAACTGATGGTTAATTTTATATGTCAACTGGGCTTGGCCACAGAATGTGCAGACATTGAGCCAAACAATATTCTGAATGTGTCTCTGATGTTGTTTCTGGATGAAATTAATGTTTGACTCTGTAGACTATAAAGCCAAGCCCATTTCCCTCCCTAATATGGGTGGGCCTCATCAAATCGGTTGAAGACCTGGATAAAACAAAAAGGCTGAATAAGAGGGGATTTTTCTTGGCAACAACTTGAACTTAGGTATTGTCTTTTCTTGCCTTTGGACTTGAACTGAAACTGAAAGACTGCCAGGTTTCAGACAGAAACACTGATTCATAAAGAAATTAAATACTTAAATAATGATATAACCATTAAACTAATTGAACAAATAACTAAGATTTTCCAACAAAGATCTACTGGATGTTCAAGAAAAAAAAAATTAATCCTATACAAACTATTCCTGAGCATATAAAAGAAAAGTAAAAGAAAAGAAAAGAAAGGAGAAAAGAAAAGAAATAATACTCAATGCATTTACGGATATTAGCATAAGTTTGATACAATACCAAAACCTTACAAAGGCACTATGAAAAAAGAAGATTATAGGCCAGCTTAACTTGAACATAAGTGCAAACTATAAATAAAATATTAGTAACTAAATCTAAAAATCCAATAAAAAGAAAATACATCATGATCAAAATGGGTTGGTTCCAAGGAATAAAAGTTGGATTAACATTAGAAAATCAACATAAAGCTTATAAGAGAAAAATAATAAATCATAAAAGCAGTTCATTAGCTGTAGAAAAAGCATTAGATAGAATTCAATACTTATTCAGTAAAGGCCTTTCAAGAAACTGATATAGGGTATTCAAAAGAAACAAAGAAAATATCATATACAATGGTAAATAAAGAATTTCTTTTAAATTAGGAATAAGAAAAGTATAACTATAATCACTCCTTATAGTCAACATTTTCCTGGAAACCCTGACCAATGTAGAAAAACCAGAATAATTTATAATTTATGAAGATTAGAAATGAAGAAATGAACCTTTCATTATTCTCTGATAAGATTGATTCTATAGAAAATGCAAAAGAACATATAGACAAATAACTACAATTATAACAGAACTTAGCAAGCTTGCTAGACAGAAAATGTAAAATCAGTTACAATTCCATACAAAAGTACTAGCTAGAAAGCAAATTTAAAAAAAAAATAATGTTTACAATCTGAGGGGTTTAAAGGGGCAGGAGTGGGAGGTTGGGGAAACCAGGTGGTGGGTATTAGAGAGGGCACAGATTGCATGGAGCACTGGGTGTGGTGCAAAAACAATGAATACTGTTACGATGAAAATAAATTTAAAAAAGAAAAAAAGTAAAAAGAATAAAAGTAATGTTTACAATAGTGTCAAGAAAAACACAAATAGAAATAGATTTAACAAAAGATATAAAACACTTTAAGGAAAAAATTATGATACTTTGATAACAATATTAAAGAAAACTTGAATAAAGAAAGTAACATATTCTATCTATGGATTAGAATATTCAATGTCATAAAGCTGAGACTCTTTCCAAATCTTTCAGTCAGTTGAAAACAGTTTTTCCCCCTTCTTTTAATTTTTTAATTTCTATTTTTTAAAGATTTTATTTTTTCAGAGAGAGTGTGAGCTACTAAGAGAGAGAGTATGAGCAGGGGGAGGAGGAGAAGGAGAAGCAGACTCCCCACTAAGCAGGGACCCCAATGTGGGGCTTGATCCCAGAACACTGGGATCATGACCTAAGCTAAAGGCAGACACCTAACCCACTGACCCTCCCCCTTCTTTTTAAGTAGGCTCCAACAGAGGGACAGAGCCCAACATGGGACCTGAACTCACAACCCTGAGTTCAAGATCTGAGCTGAGACCAAGAATCTGTTGCTCAACTGACTGAACAACCAAGCTGCTCTAGGATCAATTCTAATCACTAATATGTGGGGTTTTTTTTTCAGTATTTGTAGGGACACCTGGCATATTATTTCTTAAATTTACAAATTGATTAAATAAATAAAATCTTTTAAAAATATAAATAAATAAAGAGGGAATGTCTGAAACCCTGCCCTTTCCCCAAGAGTCAACAGCCTGATTAGCATATCAAAGGGAACAAATGTAAGTTTTGCACCCTGTGAGAGTGTGTGTGTGTGCATGTGTGCATTTGTGTGTGTCTAGTCATTTCTCTTGGCATCACCTATCCTTTGACATTCTAAAACTTGAGTTAATATCAAAACAGAACACAATTAAAGTCCTAAATATAAATAGTTGATTTCGAAATTTGGGAAGCTCAAAGGGCAAAGAATAGCTAGGATACTTTTTTTTTTTAAAGAATAAGAATTTGCTTTATCAGACAAAAATAATTAATAAAAGTATAAAATTATAATAAATGATGAAGTTCAGTGATAGACAATTTGGCAAATGAAACAGAATCAAGAAACCAGAAAGGGAAACATGTTATTGTCAATCTTATTTATAAAACAACTGGCCTTGAGGATCCACATAGAAATGATGGACTATGTAATTAATAAATTTATAATGCTCTAATAACCAATTAACCATAGTGAAATGATGGAATTTTTAATTTTTACTTCACATGGAAATAAGATTATATCTTATAAGGTTAAAAATTTGAATTGGAACATCAAAATTTTATATCTTTTAGAAGACAATAGAAGAGGGGTGCCTGGGTGGCTCAGTTGGTTGAGCAACTGCCTTCAGCTCAGGTCATGATCCTGGAGTCCTGAGATCAAGTCCCACATCAGGCTCTCTGCTCAGCAGGAGTCTGCTTCTTCCCCTGACCCTCCCCCGCTCATGCTCTCTCTCTCTCTCATTCTCTCTCTCTTTCAAATGAATAAAAAATTTTAAAAAAGACAATAGAAGAGAATAGCTTTCTGACCTTACATAGGGAGGCATTTCTTAAAGAAGACATAAAAATCAGGTCATAACTTGAAAGACAAATCAAATGAATATTACTTAAAAAGAGCATCTGTTTATCAAAATGCACCATAAAAAGGGTGGAAGACAAACCACAGAACGTAATCATGAGGACTCAAAGTACATAAAGAACTCCTCCAACTTAAAAAGCTCACCTTAGGAAAACAGGCAAAAGACTTGTCTAGCACTTTCCGGAAGAAGCAACCTGAGTGGTGAACAAATGTAAAAAGGTGTTCCACTCGTCAGTGTTTACGTCACTACTCAGGTCCACTAGAGTGGCAAAAATTAAAGTCTGGTGATATTAAGTGATGAATAAGCATATAGAGCAGTAGGAACATTCATCCATTGCCAGGGGAAATGTATATTGGCATAAATATGTTGGAAAACCCTAATGGTATCTAATAAACCCAAACATCCCATATCAAGGGGGCCATCAAGTTTACTTTTTTTTTTTTTTTTTTTTTTTTTTTTTTTTTTTAGATATTCTTAGATATACCCCCCAGAGAAACATTTTCACATGGACACCATGGGACATAGACAGTAATTTGCAACAGGGGTGTCATCGATGGCAGAAATTCTGGAAGTATTCCAGCTCTATCAGTAATGGAGTAAATAAATAAACTGAGATGTATTTTTAAAAACTGGTTGCTGTACTGTGGTAGAAAGAGATGTGCTTTAGCTATCAGGAACAAAATGGGTGACACTCCGGAGAACACTAGGGCATGACTCCATGCAGTGTGCACAACTGAGTCACTTTGTTATTGGGGATTTACAACTTTGGATAAGAGCATGGGAATTATAAACACAGCATTGAGGGCTTTGATTCCTTTTGTGACGGGATGAAAGGAATGGGACACAGAATGAGCACAAGGAAACTTCAAAGTTCAAGGCACTATTCTCTGCCTAAGCTAATTGGTGGGTCATGGAATTTTAGTGTTGCTCTTCGGACAATAAGCTTCCTTATAAACATTGCATAAGCATTCCCTTGAACATGGCCAATAATTACTACATTTCTTAAAAATGTAGGTATGTCCTGGGAGTCACTTGGGCCTGTGGGCAGAGAGAATAGCGTCTGCCAAGGCACAGTGTTGGCAAACAGCCCTATGCTTGGGGAGGGACGTAAGCTGTGAGGCATTAAAGGAGCGTGTGAGTGAATGAGGTGGGATGGGTGCAGAGAAATTTGAGGAGGTGGATGTGAGTCAGAGAGGGACTTACAAACGAGTGTCGAGCTTCTACCCTCCGCTGCACATGATCAAAAATGTGCGACAGGATTTTTGATAGAGAATGACAGGCACAGTGCATTGTACATAAGTTACCATGGTAGTTGTGGGGTGCAGAGTTGTGGCTCTCCAGGCTGGTTGCATAGTAAAATCACAAAAGGAGGCCTTTTAAAGCACAGGGCCTGGGCGCCACCTCCAGATAGTCTGATATAATGAGTTGGAAATGAGTCTGGGCTCAAATATGACCAGGTGAAGCAGATGGATTTGGTGGAAACAATGATGGTGACTGTGTCAGGTGGGCTTCCAAAGTGACTTGCAATGATTTTGCCACCAGTATTCATGCTCATGTGAAAAACCCTCCCTTTGGATATGGACTGGACCTAGTCACTTTCTTCTAATGAATAAAATATAGCAAAGATGATGGAATGTCACCTCTGAGATTTTATTCCAAAAGACTGTGACTTCTGTTCTTTTAGCCAGCTTTCTTTTCTCTCTCCCATCTTGATTGCTAGCTCTGATGAAGCCAGCTGCTGTTGTGAACACTGTCCATGGAGAGGTCCATGTGGCTAGGTACTAAGGGAAGCTTGTGGCCAATGGCCCATGAGGAACTTATTCTGCCAACCACCAGGTGAGTGAGCTTGAATTCAACCCTCCCCCAGGCAAGTCCTGTAATGACTAAAGCCTCCGTGGACACCCTGGTTGCAACCTATCCTGAGTCGGAGGACCCACTTAAGCTATACCCAAATTCCTGACCCAGAGAGACTGTGAGGCAAATGCTGTTTCTTTGAGCCATTGCCTTTTGGGGTAATGTGTTATGTAGCCGTACATAATTGATAGAGTAAAGACGATTGTGGTAGACAGAATAATCGCCCCTATGGATGCCCAACTCTTCCTTTCTGGAACCTCTGAATATGCTATGTCACATGGCAAGGCGGCATCTAGTTTGCTAATGATTTGACTTTGGGATGGGGAGGGTATCCCACTGGGCTCACGGTAATCACAAGGGTCCTTAAGCGGAAAGAGGAAGGCAAGTGAGACAATGTCAGAGTGAGGCAGTGATGAATTGTTAGCTTTGAAGATGGAAGGGGTCCAGAAGCCACAGATTGTGGGTGGCTTCTAAAGCTGGAGAAGGCAAGGAAACATACTCTCCCTGAAGGCTTTCAGAAAAAAACAAAACAAACAACAAAACAACAACAAAAAACTACCAGTCCTGCTGACACCTTTATTTTAACCCAGTGAAATCCATTTGGTCTTCCAACTTCTAGAACTGTAAGATAGTACATTCGTGTTGTTTCAAGCCACCAAGGTGATGTTAACTTGTTACAATAAGAAATTAAAGTAGCAATGTTAATTTTAATGCTAATCATACGAATGGTAATATCAACATTTAGTCAATACTAGAGCTTTACACATGTTGGTATATGATGGAAGCTCAAATGACTCTATGAGGTCTGCACTTTTTCATCCGTATTTCAGAGATGAGATCAGTGTTCAGAAAGATCAATTAGCTTGCCCAACTTACATACTTAGTAAGTGAAATGTATGCATAAAAAAAAAGCCAACACTGTCAGAACCCCCCCCCCCGCCATTTTGCAATAGACTTTAGAATGGATTGGACTTGGAAGGGAGGAGGGATGGAATGCAGAAAACAGAAAACAAATTTCTATCCAGTTTTTACCCATGCAGAGGTATATGGTAGTAATTACACGAGACATGTTTTTTGAAAATGAGTCTAGCTGCTTTCATAATAGGTATGTGGGAGGTCATGCACTTATTTTGATAATGCTGCCATTGCCAAACGTACTTTTTAAAATGCTTCACTCAGTAATCATCATCAGCCCCTGCAACACATCGTTGGGAACCTCTTCACGTGAGAAATCATTCATCCTGTAAGAGTCATTTTAATTCTCAGAAATACCCGAGATTCTTTCAGAGCTAAATTGAGGAACGTGGTTATTTGTCATGAATGCCTGGAAAAGTAATAATAGCTAACAGTGTTGATTTGTTGATTGCTGATAGTTGTCAGAGCTTTACAATTTTTTTTTTTCTTTCTGAGAAAGAGCGAGAACACAAGGTCTGGGGGTGGGGCAGATGGAGAGGGTGAGAGGGAATTCCAAGCAGGATCTACACTCAACACAGAGCCTGATACAAGACTTGATCTCAGGACCCTGAGATGGTGACCAGAGCTGAAATCAAGAGTCGGAGACTCAATGGAATGAGCCACCCAGTTACCCCTGCAACTTTTAAATAATCTATGCCTCAGAATAGATCTACTTGGGAGGCATATTATTACTATTCCCACTGCAAAGATGAGGTGACTGACCCTGAGGGAGGGTAAGCAACGTTGCCTGGGATCTGAGATAAGAAATGGTCAAACGTGCATGTGACCCTGAGGGCAGCTGCTCCCGGTCCTGCACTCACAACTGTCCTGTGTACTGCCTTCCAGGACCTTCCTTCTGAGCTCCCTACATCCAATGCTGTTATGACATATGTAGAGTGGTTCTGTACGTATTTTACAGAAGATAGGCTATCATTAGCTTCAATCCAACCTTAATCAAACAGGCTAGATCAACTTTCTTAAAGGCTCCCCCAAAACCCTAGCTCTAGAGGATCCACAAACAGGGAGCCTTGTGGGAATGTGATGTTTTTTACTGATTCCATAACACTTTTTTTGCCTTTCAAATTTTAACATCTCCAAGATTAAAATGCACCTTATTATCACTGTTGTCTAGGTGGCAGTTTTGATGTGCTTGTTTTTCTTACACAAAAATATCAACACTTGCACAATAGGTGTCTGTGGCTTGGATAAAAATCATGGAGAAAAGAACGAAGCATGCTTAAAACAGCAGCATATTCTCAGAAGCACAGATGCTGATACAGTGTGGAAAACATGGGTATCAATTATTCTGCTATAAAAAGTGACTCAGCGGGTGCCTGGGTGGATCAGTGGGTTAAGCTTCTGCCTCGGGTCAGGTCATGATCTCAGGGTCTGGGATCGAGCCCCACATTGGGTCTCTCTGCTCAGTGGGGAGCCTGCTTCACCCCTCTCTCTGCCTGCCTATTTGAGATGTCTCTCTCTCTGTCAAGTAAATAAATACTCTTTAAAAAAATAATAATTTTTTTTAAAGTGACTGAGAAGAGTTGGGGTCTGCTTTAGAAGTTTTCAAAAAGTGACTCAGAAGAGTTCGGGTCTGTTTTAGAAGTTTTAGACATTTCTTGAATGACTTGTTTAACATATAGTTATATATTCAAAAATAATATATAATAATTGTCAAAATAATGCTAAAAGAATTATTTCAGTAAGCATAAAACAAAAATTCCTCCAAGTGTTAAGAAAGTATCCTGTCCCAGCTTAATTAGCAAATTGTTTTCTGTGTAACTTCTACATAAATTAATGGTACATCTTATAACAGGTGTCTTAGGTTTGATGAAATTAACTTGGAGAAGCACTGGTCTACAGAGTTAAATAAGTTTATTGAAGGGCTTTTCAGAGATTTGGATCTGCTAATGCTCATCAAATAAAAGGTGAATGTAGATAGATTTTCTTAAATCTCATTTAAGATTAAGATAAGATGTCTCATGGGGCATCTATACAGACAACTAAGCAAGAAAATACATTTTGGAAAGAAATGAGCTAGTTAGTATAATTTGATAAAAATGAGAGACAATCAAATTTTTGGTATAACATGCAAATCTTCTCTGAGGATAACTTCAAGAGGAATGTCTAAAATATCCTAAGTGACTAGAACATGACTGAGACATGTATTCATTTTTTCATAGTGATTGTTTGAGGAACAATATTCATTTGAATGGGTAAGTTCTATGATTCCAGTCCAAGTTAGTGACCCCCTACCTTTCCTTTTCTGTCCCCTCCCCCCACCCTGAGTTGAGCCCCCATCATTTTACAGGAGCAAATGTTTGGTGTGGGCATTTTCCCACGAGACGGCAATCCCTCTAAGAGGAGGAGTTCTCATCTTTCATTCAAAAACACCACGTGCATGATGAGACGCACCAAGCTGAGTGGGCATGAGTCTGTATCAAGGCTTGCTTGACGGAGGAAGGAAGAGGGAAATCTGTGACATCATGAAATAGACAATGTGCTTTCATTACCTTTCCTGCAACAATCACTATGACATTAACTTGTTTGTGATATAATGACCTCTTCCTGTTTCTAAAAGATGGATTTGGGAATCAGGCATTAAATATTTCTCATCATTCCTAACAGGTACTTAATGCCTTCACACTATGAATTTCTGTTAATTGTCCCCAAACCCGAGTTTTATGTGTCAGGTTTATTAAGTGGCCTCAGACAGATTGTAACAAATTGAATTTCATACTAATTGACCCATGCAGTTAGCACAGAGTATTTGAGAATCCAAGTGATTGTTGGGGGCAGGGGGAGGGATGAGAAAGTTCCCCAGGCATCTGAGCCAGGGGAGGGCTAGAGTAACTCAGTTCCTGTGTTCTGGGGCATTTCGAGTTACACATGTTATCCCCCCATGAATTCTTTTAAAGGTCATAAAACCTGTTGCCCTTGCTGGAGGTAAAAGGAACAAATAAGTCTTATTAAATAGATATAGTTCCCAATTAAGGCTCTGAAATATTGATTCAGCGACTCATCCATTCATTTACGGATCAATCATTTACTGATCGGCTGAGGTCCTCTGTGTGCCTGTTCACAGTCTTTGTGCAGAACAAACCACCTGTTTTCCAAGATCAACACTCACCGATAAACGCTCTCTGTACCTCCGTTTTGCTTACAACCTTAATATCATCTTGACTCCTTTATCATCATTCTCCTGGTTGCCTAGGTTAGAAACATAGGCACTTTTTTTTTTTTAAACCTCCCCTCTTTTTCACACCATAATCCAGCACATTAAATTGCATGAATATGGATCCATGCACCCACGTCCACAATCTGTCAGGAAATCCTGTTAAATCCTAAACTTCTCAAATACATCTTTATCTTTAGTCCCCATGCCATGCTGTGTTTGGGGTTTGCTCATCTTTTGCCCAGATTACTCCAACAACCTCCCAACTTGCCTTGGGACTCTCATTTTCTCCTACCCTCTGTATAGCACACAGCTGGAGTAAACCCTTCCCACCCCCTTGCAAAACGGATCTGAACTTTTCACTCCCAACTTAAAAATCTTCAATGGCTATTTTTTTTCTATTTTTCAAAATAAAATAGAAGATTTCCAGGTTGCATTTAGAATATGGAAAGTGAGAAAGAGCATAGATCTCACTGTTACAAAGAAAAAAAAATCTGAATAGTTTTGCAAATTCACAACTTTCTGCAATCTACCAAAAAGATGAGGTTTCAGGACAACCAACTAGTAATTTGAAATCTCAGGAAAGATACATCTCTCCAAGGAGGAATGTAATATAAGTACTCACCACAGATGCCATCTGCCATGCAAGCCAGAAATAATTCAGTTACAAATTTTGACAAATCACTGAAGGCTGAGTGTGGACCACCATAAAGTATAGTGGCCCCAGGAGCCACTGAAACAAAGAGAATCTGCATCCACTTGCGGCTCTTTTCCCCAGACCTCCGTCGGGTCCTCCCAAGGAAGTCTAAGGTCAGGATGAGAGCAGAGGTAAAGCAATCTTTGTGATACATTCTTGGAAGAGGGGAACAGCAGCTTTTGAGGGAAAGGCACAGAGCCCTGCCTGGATAATTCTCCTCTCTTTCCTCTGTGGAATGAAAACCTTTAAGCATTAAGGCAAGAGGATCAACGTCTGTTGCCCTGAGGACACAGGTCGAGACCCACGACAATTAAGGGATGGGAAGAGAAGAACACAAAACCAAACCAAAACAAAACAAAACTCTTATGGAAGAGGCAGGAGTCTATTCTGAGGCTAGATAATTAAAGACCCCCTTGGGGAGGGGTAGATTCGCTGCCTAAGCCTCCCCAAGTGATAAATAAGTATACAGAGAAGACCCCTGAGAGACCCAGGATCAGAGCAGCTGTCTAAGAATGAGGCTGAGCTACGAGAACCACACTTACAACCCATACTCTTCCCCCCTCAACCCATATACCACACACATACTGAGCTAGTATTAGAGAAGGTCAAGAGCCCCAGAAGATGTGTCCTGACGTGTAGGAGGAAAGGAAAGGCATAAAGTTAAAGGTGAAGCAATCACTAAGAAAAGTCCTCTGATAAACCAGGCCTCATTCTAAGTACAAAATATTACTAGAGGAATGTGAAGCTGATAGTGGATGTAATCAGAGCAAGACTAAAATCCAAATCCAGCTCACATTTTGGCTAGACTGACTCAGAATTCCTACACAAAAGCCACCAGGCAGTTTACCTATTTCCAGGCATAAAATTATTCGTCTCACTTACTTCTGTACTATAAAAATGTTCTGTTTCCAGCCACAAATTGCAATGCACAAAGAAACAAAAGAAGAAATAAACATTTTTCTAAAAAAACAAGTAAATCAACAGATTTATATAGAATTAGATACATACACAGATGTTGAATATGTTGGAGGAAAATCTGTAACCTTTGGTTTGTTAATGAGTTTTTAGATGAGATGTCAAATGTGTAAGTCATAAATAAAAAATGAAAAAGGATAAATTAGGCTGCAAAAATTTAAAACTTTTGCTCTTTGGAAGCTGCTGTTAAGAGAAATGAAAAGATAAATCACAGACTGGGAAAGAATATTTTCAAATCACATGGTTGATAAAGGACATGGATCTAGAATTAGAATATATAAAGAACTCCTAAAACTCAACAGCAGGAAGCCAGTCAACTCAGTTAAAAATTGGGTAAGGGTAAGCTTCTCCAAAGAAGATATTGGAGAGCAAAAAAGCAAAATGAGGAAACACTCAGTACTGTTAGTCATTAGAGAATGGAAATCAAAACCACAATGAGACACCGCTTCCAATACATACCTGCTAGAATGCTTGGGGGGAAAGCACTGACAATGCCAGATGTTGGTGAGAAGGAAGAGTAAAAGGAAAAATGGTACAGCAACTTGAGAAAGCAATTTGTTATTCATTTATCATGTACTTATCCTATGATCGAATAATCTCACTTTTAGGTATTTACCCAGGTGAACTGAAAACTTAATGTCCATGCAGTATTCTGTGAACAAATGTTCATAGCAGCTTTATTTATTATCAGCAGGAACTAGATATAACCAAAATGTTCTTCAGCAGGTGAATAGATATAATATGGGTAAAAGTTCTGATACCTCCATACAATGGAAGATATTTGGCAATAAAAAGAAAGAATTGTTGATTCACATGTATCTTGCCAGGGGCAGGATACATGTAACATGTAACATGTAACAACCATTCACACACTTCTATTTGTCTATTTTATTTTTATGTGTTAACTATACTAAATGTATTTTGAATATAAGCTTGAAAACTTCAATGTGACACATCTATAGATAGTGTTTAACTGTAATTCATATATATATATATATATATATTTTTTTTTTTCTTTTTCAAGCTGTCAGTGGTGTCCATACCTAGCCAGAATTACAGTGTCTAGGTCCTGCTTGGGTCTCAAGTCTGCCACAGCTATCAGATTACTGAGGCCATATATGCATAGGGGTAAGCCCAATTAACAATAACATAGTTATTAAAAGCACAGATTTTGAAGTCAGATAGCACCGGGGTGAAATTTGTGGCTTTGCCATTTAACTGGCTATGCACCTTTAGACAAATTATTTAATATTTTGTTGTCTCTGTATCTTTTTAACATGTCTGTCCCCAAATCAACCTCATAATAGTTGATTCTCAAACTGGCCCCATTAGGTGGGGGAGGTAGGGGCAGAGGGAGAGAGAAGAAAGAGGCAGCCACTCCAGACTGGTAGAAGTCAGGTTTAATAAGCGAGGAACATTTACATATAAGGCTGGTCTCGGGGGGCTTCGTAACCAGGAGAACTCTGCCTAGACAGAATCTGAGCAGTTACATAAGGGGTCTGGACTGGTTCAGCCATACATCCTGGCAGGATGGCCTCAACAACACATTGCTCTCTCAGGCTTGCATCCTTGAAAATGGTTCCCACTGTGGGAACAGTTGGCAGAAAATACATTCCAAGGACAAGGGAAGGGAGGTGAGGACTCTCCAGTTGCCCAGGTCCAGCTTGGGGGTCAACCAATGGTCACATCCTCTTGATGACTTCCTCCAACAATAATATATTATAAGTGTTAAATGAAATAACATATGAAAAGTGAGCAGCTCTGAGAACCATATGTGGTGAGTGCACAGTGAATGGAAGTTATTATAGCTACTCAGACTAGCAGGTGCTTGGGCTCCAGATCCCTAAGGGGACCCCCTCATTCTGTTGACTCTGGGAAGATCCCCCATGACTGCAATGATACACTTTGTCTAGATGAAAAACAAGATGAATTTGCTTCCGCTACACCTCATTCTCCCTGAGACACACCTTGACTATTATTTGCTTTTATAAAACGCTGGGTGGGGAGGTCTTGATTAGAGGGCACAGAACAGATCAAAACAAAAACAGGGTAAGCACCCGCTTCAAACCAAAGCAGACACAATATTCAAAATGAATAATCAAATCACAGGGTCAAATATTACCACTGCCACAACATATGGTAAAATAATAATTTCCTCATTCAATATAATTTTTAAGTAAAATATATGGTGTGCCAAAGCCCAGTAAATTACAATCTAGGGCCACATTAGAATTACTAGTCATAAACTATGGCAAAAAAATAGTGTTTTCTGAGGACTGTGGTAATGCAAGTGTCGACAAACGTTTCTGTGAAGGGCCAACAGCTTTGGTTTTACTCAACTCAGATTGTAACATGAAAATAGCCATAGATAATGTGTAAACAATTGAGTGTGCCTGAGTCCAATAAATCTTTATTTACAAAAACAGCTGGTGGGGTGGGATTTTGGCTCATGGGCTATAGTTTACTTTCCTGGTATAAAGATCAGGAAATGAAGAAAGTCCCCTTGGATTTCACTTCACTAAGGCAATCGTCCATCTTAGCCAACTGCTTAGCAAATTTAAAGCTCCATCAGGAGAATTTTCCCCTTGATACATTGATTATGACACCCTGCATTCCATAGGTTAGGTACATAGTACTCTCTCTCGGAAAGGGCCATCTGAAACACTAATTCACTATCTAAATTGGAAAAATTCATGGATTTGCAGAGTGACACATAAATTCTCTGGGTCTTTTCCGAAAATTCTTTTCTTCTTAGTAGTTTCCCTTCTAATTCAAAATGCAGTATGCTAATTTCTCTTTTCAGTTTCTTTTGACCTCTGTATTTCGGGCACCCCATTGCCAGATTGAGGACAGCTTGTGTTTTGGGACACAGCCTGCACTCTCCCTTGTTCTGTCCGTTAGATAGTCAACTGATCTTGATCATGGGATCCATGTCATGCTTTACGCAGTGGGGTGGTTGTGGTACTGGGCTGCTATCTACTTTGATATCAGCCAACTTAGTTCATATTATCAGCTCAATGGGTACAGCAAGAAAGACTTTGAAGCCCCCTGGAGAAGTCAGATCCTATCACTTAGGAACAGCATTCTTCTATTTGAATGTGTTATCCCCATGGAGTGATAAAGAGCTGGGTTGAAACGAAAGTACCTGGATTGCACAAGTCAAAGCAACACAGAGAAGAAGAAAAAGTGGTGAAGAGCAGGGTGGGAAATAGTCTCCGAAAATGACCCCAAGCAATTCCTCCTCTTCCCCATTCAAGTGTATCAAAAGGTGGAGTCTGACTCCCCTTCCGTTGAATCTTGATTGGTCTTCATGACCTGTTGCACAATAGAACTCGGCAGAAGTGATGTGTTCCTCCTTTTGAGACTAGGCTATAAGAACCTTTGCAGCTTTTGCCCAGATCTCTCAGAGCATTAGCTCTTGGGACACTCTCTCTTGGGTACCTGAAACCTTACATAGCTTGACCACTCATGGAAAACACAGAGGGACTGGACTTGTGAGTGAACCCTCTTACACATCCAGCCCATTTGAGTGTACAAAGGTAATGGAAGTGGCTGATAATTAGCTTTTTTTTTTTTTTTTAAATTATAATGTAAGCACCTGACATTAAGCCTTTGTTTGCTGAGGCATCCATTTCAAAGATGTGCTTCTCCAATAAGCACATTACCATACACAACTCAACAAAGAGACAGGCTGCCCCACCCATGAAGTTCCCTAGGTTAGAAAGTCCTGGATGACCTAGATAATTGACAGTTTGAGTGACCGTATTTCCCTCCCATGCTTCATGCTTGCTCTTCTGTTTTAAATTCACCAATAAAGAGTGAACCTGTAAACCCTTGTTGTCTCACCGGCAACCCCAATAAAAGTGGTATTCAGGTCTGTGCTCTCTCTGTCTCTACCTTTGACCTCACTCTGTGGCCTGGGCATGCTGTGTACCCTTCAGAACTTGTGAGTAATAAACTTTATTATTATTATTTTTTTCAAAATTCCTTGATGGTTGTGGCTGAGGTGTGTCCTGCAATCTTAGTAAGAACCACACGGGCTGGTCCAGCCACAATGTTGGCTCTGGTCAGGGAAATGTCTGTGAGGCTCACAAGTAGTAGGCCCCAAGTGAGTTCCCAGGTATTCCTAGCCAATAGTGTCACTGTCCATAGGCTCAGAGACACAAGCACATGGCTTCACTCTCAGCCATCGTCTGCTGCAGTGACACAAGACGTCCAAGTAGGAACCACCCAGCCGAGCCCTAGTCAACCCCCACAACCACGAAAGATAATAATAAATGTTGGAAGCCAGTAAATTTTGAGACAACTTATTCCGTAGCATGTGGCTTGTTATGATAACTGAGGTAGCCAGAAAAAGTAATTGAATCCCCCTTTCCAGGAAGCATAGGCAACTGATTGATATGTATGCTTCACATAGAGAGGAGGCTAGACTCCAAACTTACCAGGGGACTTGTGGCTTTTTAAAAGATGAACAGTGAATATTTGACATGACAAAGAACCAGAAATGTGAAACCAAGCTAGTCAAATACTGCCAGTGGGGAGCAGAGATGACAGTTTGGGATGAAAGTTTTAGCTGGCTTCTTTCTTGAATCAGGTCCTGCAGGGATGTGCTGGGAATCTGGGAGGTTATGGTTGGAAGCAAGTGTACGCCAAGGTCACCAGGTCTATGGAACTTCCCTTCTTTTAGGTGTGTCCTAAACTAAATGTCTCATGTTTAACAGTAGACTCTTAGGTAGAAGAGGAAGTTCTCTTAGAACAAAAACTACTATATAACAACAAATAATGATTTCTGTGGGTGCTGTAGCTCTAGGCTGCAGATCACATAGAACTATTACGCAGCAAGGATATGGCAAGTGGAAACAGACTATGAAAAGTCATTTAGTAGGATTCAGTGCTTGTGGAAAAAGTGAAGCCTCTAGGAAGTTGGATGTGGGAAGTCAAGTACCTTCTTTACTCATCCCCTTTCTACTTCCCATGCTCAGATTCTTGGTCCTTTTTCCTACCATTCTCTTAATGGATTTTGTTGCTGTTCATATGCTTTTTGAAGTTTGTGTAAGCTATTTATGTACTGAAGATAGGTATTCCTCACCGTCATATTTAACTAAAGATCCTATTTACTATTTCTTTAGTTGGCTTTATTTTAGGGGCATATTGAAGTATATCATTGAAAAAATTAATCTTTCTGTTCTTTTGCATTCTTCCTTTGCTTTTAAAATTTAAAGGTATCCCCCACATTCTATAGGTTAGACTAGCCATTGAAGTATTTTTTGATATTATAAAATTATTATATCTTTCATATTATAAAATATTTAATCAAGTGAAAATCATTTTATCATATTAATGTTGCTGTTTTTGGTAAAGCTACAGCAAATTTTTTCATTAATAAAGAAATGATCACTTGGGCATATCCAATTGTTTTAAGCCTGATTGAATACGTTACTTAAAACAACTAAAAGAATGCATTTTATGAGAGACGTGTTGATTTTATGACTGCATGTAAATCCATATAAAATGAGAAAATGTTCTAATGATTTATTTATTTCTCATTCTTACTGGTTTGGAAGTTCTTCCAAAGTTACTAAATGGTGCAGTATTGTCTTTTGCAAAGCTTGTAGCACCAGAATGCTAATTCTGCAAAATGTTAATTAATATTGCATGATAAAAGGGTTTTGTGGTAAAACACATTTGGGAAATACTGTTTTGAATAAAATTGGACTGGTTTTTTAATTCAAGGACTTCTCAGAGTATTTAATGTATATTGTGAGTTTCTAAGAGTGTGCTATAACATAGTGAGCAGCATTAACTAAGCTTACAAACCCTTGCTGCTCAGGCAAGGACTCCTGTGGACTGGAATATACTTTGGGTAATGTTGTTGTGTTGAAAAAACTCCTAAACTGAATGTTAGGAAATCCTGAACAAGGTTCTCAGCCAATGCAAAGCAGTTCCCTCATCTGTGTAATAAGCTCTGGACTCTCATGATAATTAGAAATCTGTAAAGTGCCTCCCGCAGTTCTGTCCAGCTGGGGGTTCTTTATGTCAGTGTTGCCCAAGGAAATCGCAGGCACTCTATCAGCACCTGCTTTCTGTGAGGTCCCCTCTACAACTGAAAATGCTGAAGAAATTTAGGTGACTTCCAGCTTCTTGTCTACCTTTGACATTCTTGCTTCAAAGCTCAACACTTGGGATTTTATTGCAGAAATGACTTATAATATCTGGCCTAGATAATGCTATTTGATTATGGAATTTTGTCTGTGACACATCTAGGAAGTTTAAATTGAACAAGGAAAACTTAGAGCAGGGTCTCTTGTATGTCAGGTCTCCATACCTTGTGGTTTGTCCCAAATATTTCTCCTTTATTATCAGTGCCCTGGCATAATCATTAATAGCACCCCCTTTCATTTCAAAGGCTAAATGATTTAAATGATAACTTATATGCTCACTATGTCTCTCATCCAAGTCCAACCACTCCCTGGTTCTTGCCAATTTTTTAAGAAGGTAACCGTTGTTGTTTTAATGTCAACTAAGTAGAGGTACTATTCTAATAAGAGGTATTATGTACTATCTTACGTAATTCTCACAAAACTCTATGAAGTTAGCACTAATCCTGGCTCCATTTACAGATAGAGAAACTGTCATATAACTCCTGTAGTCAGTGATGGAGATTTGAACTCCAAAAATCTGATTTCAGAGCTCCCTATCTTAAATATATACTACAGTATTCTTTCCAGCTTCTAATATCAATGATCATAGCTCTAAAACATATGGTCTACTGTTTTGCTCAAACTATTTCTTTGGTCAGACTATTTCTTCATTGAAATATCCCACCCCTTTCCTTTCCTCCTCTGTCTTTAGGTCCTATTCATCCTGGAAGTCTTTGCTTATAATGGTCTTTACCACATAATCTTCTGCTTCTACTATAACTCATAATGACACGTAATTAGGTAGAATTTCACTGGCAGTTAATGTCTCTTAACACATTTCAACACATATTCAGATGTTCCCTTTGAGGATTATAAATGATTCCACAATTGTACACCTATTCCCAACCCAGATGGAAGGTTTGCAGGGCTGGGATCTATACTTTCACAAGTATCTGCTAACGTGCAATGCTATCACAACCAAAACCATCTTAAGTCTCCTTCTCCACTGGGAAGAAAAATGCAAAAAAAATAATGAAAAAAATCCACATCTTCAAAATGTCTATGTAGTTTTGACTGCTGATTTAATATCAGTGGGTATTTAGGGGGTCAAAATTCTCTAGCTTTGACTTTGCTCTTTGGTGGCATTAGACAATCATTTTCTTCAAGCCCAGGTTTCCTCATTGTGGATGATTATCTGTGTGATACCATATGCCCCATCTGGTTTAAAGGATTTTATGCGGATCTAAAGCAATAGCTTGTGCAGAAGTGCTTTGTAAACTTTAATGTGTTAAACAAATACATGAAGTTGATTATTGACAATAATAAAGTATCTTGGATCTGTAGGCAATTCTTTCTGATTTGGGAGAAGAGAAACTTGTAAGCAACAATTTTTTGAAGTCTTCATTCAGTTTGAAATCTGCAATTGCCCAGTTTGTTCTAATGAATTTACTGGAAAGGCAGGATCTAGGGAAGCCATAATCCACAAGCAGCTTTCAGGACAGCCTCAAGGAGGCTGGAGGAGGTACTTGGTGCCAGGGGCAGATGCCCCGCTTCTCCCATTAAAATGCAAATAAGCTTTCCAGAGAAGCTGATTTGTTTGAGGCAGCTTGTCAGCGGGCAACAAAATTTTCTGCATTGTAGAAACAGGCAAGCAAGGCTTCCCAGGGTTACTAAGATGTTCAGACATCTTTCTATGATTCATCATTTGCTATTTCCAACCACTCGGCTCTCCTATTTCCCATGACGAGCTCCTAACCAGTCCCAGGCGGATTGCTAAACTACCATCCAATAACACTTGGAGCCAGGAAATTAATTTTCTGATGTTCCTACTTCAACCTTCTTTTATTGCACCTTAGGTTTGTCTGATATTTTTCCTCACCAACCCCAATTCCAAATATATATTACCTTCAATTGCTTCCCATCCTAGAGAAGGCTGTAGGGCAAAAGAGGTTGTCTATCACTGCTTGAAACATTCTGTCAGGGCCAGTTGGCAAAAGAAAGAACCTAGAAGAAATGGCTGTAAAGTGGATGGTCTTCCTTCACCCCCAGTACCTCCTTAGTGGCTTGTGATAAGAACAACAAATAAACTTGATGTGGTAAACACATAATAGGTCAAATTGGCCATTACCTTCTCAGGACACTACTGTTGTCTCTCTTTCATGTTCCCCTGGTTAGTGGAAGCTTTCCCCATAGAGACCATTTCTGAGTCTCTTTGAACTCTGTTGGGAAGAATATTTTTCATGCTGGTAACTCATCTTAATTTTTTTTTCCCTGCAAGGCAATTTGTACTGTAGACATGACCTGCCATGGCTCTCCTTCTTGTACCTGGTTTTACTTACAAAATAAAGTAAGAGTCCCCATTACTCAGAATGGGAAAGAGATGGGAACTCACATTTGTTGAACCCTCATAGTTTACTAGGCAATGTAATCTGTGCCTGCATTTTTTTTTTAAAGAAAGTCATTTATTCTGACAATCACTACTCCTGAAATATCCATTTCTATACCTATATGTCAGTGATATTATATTATTAATCTCACACAGAGACACAGATACACCGTTACATAAAAATGCACATAGCTTCATGAGCTACAGTAGGATTCTGTGTGTGTGTGTGTGTGTGTGTGTGTGTGTGTGTGTTTAAGCACTTTGGAATTAGCAAGTTTATTACAATAGCATACAGGTGTGTGCTTGTGTATTTCATCTCATGCAGTTCTTATAATAACTCAATGAAATAGATATTATTATCCCTACTTTAAGAATAAGATATACATTTCTCAGAGGGCTTGAACTTGGCATGCCTTGATACAAGTGCCCTTTTTTATGTCAGCTGAGAGTAAGAGAGGATTCTGGCTCCTTAAACTTTCTGATTTAAAGAACCAGAAAAGTATCTTGATTACAAACCATTCTGGTGCTTTGTTTTGTTTTGTTTTGTTTTAGAAAGAGAGAGAGAGCATGGTCATATAGAGGGGAGGGGCAGAGGGAGAGGGAGAGAGAGAATCTCAAGCAGGCTAATCCCTCTTCCCAGCATGGAGTCTGTCAAGGGCCTTGATCTCACAACCCTGAGATCATAACCTGAGCCAAAATCAAGAGCTGTACGCTGAACTGACTGAGCCACCCAGGTGCCCCTATTATAAGCCATTCTGATGATAGTATTTCTAAAAAGACACAGTTTTGGGTAGGTAATGAATGCTTTTTGATTTAAAAATAATTAAACTCTACTTTGAGATAATTACAGATTCATACCCAGTTTTAAGAAATAATACAGAAATACATTTTATGCTTTGCCCATTTTCCCTTAATGTTAACCACCTCCCAAACTACAGTTTACCCTTGAATAACACAGGGGTCGGGTTGCCTACGCCCAGCATGGTCAAAAATCCACCTTCAACTTTTGACTGCCCCAAAACTAAACTACTAATATCCTACCATTGACCAGAAGCCTAATGAGAATATAAACAGTGGATTAACACACATTTGCATGTTACATGTGTCATATGGTGTGTTCTTACAATTAAAAAAAAGCTAAAGAAAAGGAAGTGTGATTTAAAAAATTCATAAGAGAGAGAAAATATATTGACAGTACTGGATTTTATCAATCAAAAAAAAAATTCCATACAAGTGGACCTGAGCGGCTCAAACGCTTGTGTTGTTCAAGGAATCAACTGTATAATGAAATATCAAACCAGGATATTGACACTGATGCAGCCAAGATGCAGAATATTTTCAGCATCATAAACTTTCCCAATGTTTCCTTTTTACAGTCACATTCACTCCTCTCCAGCCACCACCTCGAGCTTAACAACTAGCAACCACTAATCTGTTCTCTATTTCTATAATTTTGTCATTTTGAGAGTGTTGTATAAATGGAATCACACGGTATGTAAACGTAGTGGATTGGCTTTTTTAAACTCAGCATAATTCTCTGGAGATTCACCCAGGTTTTTGCATATATCAATAGTTTGTATCTTTTTATTGCTGCATGGTATTCCATGGTATGGATATACTACAGATGGTCCAACCATTCATACATTGATGGACATCTGGGTTGTTTCTAGTTTTTGGCTGTTTTGATTAAAGCTACTGTGAACATATATATACAGGTCTTTGGGGGATTTTTTTTTTTTTTTTTTTTTTTTTTTTTTATGTGTGTGATTTTCTTTGGGATAAATGCAATTGCTGGATCACATGGTAGTTGTATATTTAGTTTTTAAAGAACTGGCAAACTGTTTTCCAGAATGTCTCTACCATTCTACATTTCCACTAGCAGTGTATGAGTGGCTTGGTTTTTCTGCATCCTCACCAACATTTAGGGCTGTCACTATTTTTTTTTTTTTAATTAGTCATTTTGGTAGATATGTAGTAATAGCTCATTGTGGCTTTGATTTGAATTTTCCTAATGACTAATGATATTGAACATGTTTGCATGTGCTTATTTTCCATCTGTACAGTATATCTTATTCATTAAAATATCTCTTGATGTCTTTTGCCCATATTTTAATTGGATGGTTGCTGTTTTCTGTTGAATTTTGATATGTTATTGATAGTAGTCCTTTGTCAGATATGTGGTTTGCAAATATTTTCTCCCACTCCAGAGCTTACCTTTTAATCCTCTTAACAATATCTTTTGCAGAGTGAAAGTTTTAATTTTCATGAAATCCAATTTATTAATTTTTTCATTTTAGGCATTATGTTTTTGTTGTTAAATCTAAGAACTCTTTGCCTAGCCTTACATTTCGCAGCTTTTCCCACATTGAATTTCTTTTGCACCTCTATCAAAAATCAGTTAAATTGCTTTTGGCTCAGGTCATGATCATGGAGTCCCAAGATCGAGTCCAGCATGGGATCCCTGCTCTGCAGGGAGCCTACTTCTCCCTCTGACCCTCCTCCCTCTCATGCTCTCTCTCTCTCAAATAAATAAATAAAACATTTCAAAAAAAAATCAGATTTGTTTGTGTGGGTCTATTTCCGGTTCTGTTTGGGTCTATTCTGTTCTGTTGATCTATATGTCTATCTCTCCATCAATACTACAGTCTTGATGGTAGACAAGTAGACAGACTACTCCCATTTTTTCCCAAAATTGTTTTAGCTATTCTAACTTCTTTGTCTTTTCAAATATATTTTCCCCCATGACATTTCTGTGATTATATTTTTCTGATTTTCTTCTTTTCTTTTCAGAAAATATTATTTTTTTTCTTTTCTAAGAGTATTACAAAAAACACCACATTCCCCTTACTTAGATTTCTCACTAACAACCTATTAACCAAGACATATTTGTTCCCAGCCTATTTTATTTTTTCAACTCTGTTTTATAGATGCTTCCATCAATCTTTATTTTTGGCAATAAAGTATCCTAAATGAACTCATTTGTTCTCCATTTAGGACATTATATATTCAGCATCTAGGAAGGATACTGTGTTTTACTAACTTGAACCATGTCAATAAATATAGAAGGAAGAGTTAAGATGGTGGAAAGGTAGGGGGACCCTGGGCTTTCCTCATCCCTCCACACAACTGCATTGAGATTAGATCACTTGGAACACCCAGGAAATTGATCCGTGAATTAGAAGGATTTCCACAGTTGGAGAGACAGAGTGGCAGGTGTGAGGTGCATGGAAGTGAGTTGGGGGAGAGAAAAGTTGCTCTGCTGTGGAGGGGAAGGAACTCTTCCCATGGGGAAAGAATAGGGATAGAGGGAGAGAGGAGTTGAGACAATCTCTTAGACCACAGACTGGAGAGCTAGGGGAACTGAGTGGTGTAGGCTTTTGGAAACAGTGAGTGGAGCTCAAGCACAGACATTTTGGAAGGGCTCAACTTCCATGTGAGAGAAATATATCATACACTCTTGGAGAGAAGGAGGCTATGGTGGTGGGGCACATGCACAAAGTGTACGTGTAGGGATCTTCAAGGTTGCACTGGGAGAGATCATTCCCCTTCCTGGAGTACATTTGGAAGAGGGTATATTGCCTCCCCAAGGACAAAAGACACTGCAGGCACCATAAAATAGCCTTTAGTTGGCAGCAAACAAAGGTGCATGAAGAGACTAGATCACCTGGTCACTGCTTTTCATGGTGCCACAGCATAGAATTCGCACCCTGTGCAAGCAGGGATCTGTTCTTCTGGGAGGGAAGGGCCCTTATCAGAGCACAGTGCCGGGAGCGGATCTAAATGTTGGCTCCTTTAAGTTTTGGAGTTTTGAATTCCAGCCCTTGGCCAAAGACAAAACATAGGAGACCTGGGCTCTGGGCTCGCTGATGGCCCTTGATTTTCTGTGAGGGCTTCTTGAAGAGCAGGTGGTGTGAGAGTCCCTTGTCCTGGGACAAAAGAGCCTTCTGTTACCATTTCATCCCTGCTACCAACCTAGTGGGACTTCAGAGAGTAACACAGCGGCCCCTTGTGGAAGTGGGAGCCCCTGACATCAAATCCCTCCCCCTGTGCTTGGCAAGTGCTTTTATTTATTTATTTATTTATTTATTTATTTATTTATTTACAGGAGCAAGAGTGACTCTGAGCCAGTGCGGAGGACCTCTCCCTGAGAAGAGCAACACAGACAGGTAGCCACATGCCTCAAGTCTACTGATAAAACAGTGCTTCACAGTATCCCCTTCAGTTCTGGTGGAAATAGGACCAAGCTGTATTTTTCTTTTAATTCTTCTTTTTTTAATTTCTTTTTTCTTTGCAATCAGGCTTACAGTTTGTGTGTGTGTGTGTGTGTGTGTGTGTGTGTGTGTCTTTAGTTTGCTTTTTCACTTCTTTTTCTCTTTTTTTTTCTTTTTTCTTTCTTTCTTTTTTTTTTGGTGATCAGTCTTCTCTTTTTCTTTTCCTTTTCTTGATTAGTTTTCCTTTCTTTTTCTTTGGAGTTAGGCTTATTATTTTTCCTTTTCTTTATTTTTTAAGGTTTATTTATTTACTTTTGAGAAAGAGAGAGCGAGCATGAGTGGGAGGGCCAAAGGAGGTGGGAGAGAGATTCTCAAGAAGACCTCACGCTGAATGTGGGTCTTGATCCTGAGATCACAACTTGAGCTGAAACCAAGAATCAGACACTTAACTGACTGCGTCATCCAGGCTCCCCCTACCCTTTTCTTAAAAAGATTATTTATTTATTTGAGACAAAGAGAGGAAGAGAGGGATTTTTGTTGTAGTTACCCATTTTTCTCCTTTTCTTTTTGGAACCGTTTTTCTTTCTTTCTTTCTTTCTTTCTTTCTTGTCTTCTTTCTTTCTTCCTATCCTTCTTTCTTCTTTTCTTTCTTTCTTTCCTTTTTCCCCAGGCTTTTTCAACAAATAAATCAAAACACACCTGGATAAATGTCCAAGTACTCCTCACTGCAAGCCAGGAGGAACTCTGCAGAGGACTGGCCAGTGAGAAAAATCAGCCAAAATGGAACAGCAGAGTGCACACAGCATACACCAGAAACATTTTCTGAAGTGCCAGGCACTGGACTGTGTATGACCTCTTTTTAATATAGCATTATTCTGAGTTACAGGAAACATAACCAGCTTTCATAACACACAAAAGGTAGAGACTTAACCAAAATGACAAGATTGAGAAATTCTTCCTCCAAAAAAGGTCAGGAAGGTATCACATCCAGGGATTTGCTAAAAATAGATATAAGCAATATATCTGAGCAAGAATTTAGATTAACAATCATAATACTACTAGCTCGATTTGAAAAAAATCATAGAAGACAGCAGAGAAACCCTTGCTATAGAGGTAAAAGACAAAAACTAGTCAAGCTGAAATAAAAATGCAATAACTGAGATGTAAAACAGACTGGATATAGTCACTGTGAGAACTGAAGAAGCAGAAGGGAGGATAGACAATATAGAAGATAAAATTATAGAAAATAATGAACATGAAAAGAAGAGGGAAAGAAAACTATTAGGTCATGAAGGTAGATTTGGGGAAATCAGTGATATATTGAAATAATATCCATATCATAGGAGTCTCAAAAGAAGAAGAGCAGGGAAGACGGGGGACTGAAGTTTTATTCAAACAAATTATAGCTGAGAACTTCCCTAATCTGGGCAAGGAAACAACCATTGGCTGGAAACAGAGAGATCTCTCCTCAAAACCAACACCACAATATATCATAGTGAAACTTGCAAAACACAAAGATAAAGAGAAAATTCTGAAAACAACTAAGGAAAGAAAGTCCTTAACCAACAAGCATAGACACATAAGGCTAACAGCAGACCTGTTTATAGAGATTTGGCAAGCCAGAAAGGAGTGGCATAATATGTTCATCTTATTAAATAAGAAAAATATGCAGCCAAGAACACTTTATCCAGCAAAGCTGTCAATCAGAATAAAAGAGATAGTTTACAAGACAAACAAAAACTAAAGGATTTCATGAACACTAAACTAACTTTGCAAGAAATACTAGAGGGGACACTTTGAGTGAGAAAGAGAGACCAAAAGTAACAAACACCAGAAAGGAACAGAAATAATCTTTAGGAATAGCAAGTTTATAGGTAATACAATGAAACTAAATTAATATCGCTCAATAAATACTCTGGATGTACAGGGACTAAATGTTCCAATCAAAAAACATAGTGGGGGCACCTGGGTGGCTAAGTGGGTTAAAGCCTCTGCCTTCAGCTCAGGTCATGATCCCAGAGTCCTGGGATTGAGCCTCACATGGGGCTTTCTGCTCAGCAGGGAGCCTGTTTCCCCCACCCTCTCTCTGCCTGCCTCTCTGCCTACTTGTGATCTCTATCAAATAAATAAAATAAAATCTTTTTAAAAAATAGAGTATTGGGATGGATAAAAACAAACAAACGAAAACAAGACTCATCAATATGCTGCTTACAAGAGACTCATTTTAGACCCAAAGACACCTCTAGATTGAGAGTGAGGGCATGGAGAACCATTTATCTAATGGACATCAAAAGAAAGCTAGAGTAGCCATGCTTATATGAGAAAAACTAGATTTTAAACCAAAGATTATAATTAGAAATAAAAAATGACACTATATCATAATAAAGGGGTCTATCCAACAAGAAGATCTAACAATTGTAAATATTTATGCCCCTAACTTGGGAGCAGTGAAATACATAAATCAATTAATAACAAACTTAAAGAAACTCATTTATAATATTGCAATAATAATACAATAATACTTTAATAGCATAATAACACCCTACTCACAGCAATGAACAGATCATCTAAGTAGAAGACCAACAAGGAAACAAGGGCTTTAAATGACTCACTGGACTGAATGGACTTAACAGATATATACAGAACATTTCCTCCTAAAGCAGCAGAATACACATTCTTCTCAAGTTCACATGGAACATTCTCCAGAATAAATCACATACTGGGTCACAAATTAGGCCTCAACTGGTACAAAAAGTTTGAGATCATACCACACATATTTTCAGACCACAATGCTATGAAACTTGAAGTTGACCACAAGAAAAAATTTAGGAAAACCACAAATACATGGAGATTAAAGAATCCTACTAAAAAATGAGTGGGTCAACCAAAAAAATCGAAGAATTAAAAAGGTACATGGAAGCAATTGAAAATGAAACCCAATAGTTCAAAACCTTTGGGACACAGCAAAGGCAGTCCTAAAAGGGAAGTATATAGCAGTACAGGCCTTCCTCAAGAAGCAAGAAAAGTTTCAAATATACCACCTTACTTTACACCTCTGGAAAAAGAACAAAAATAAAAACCTGAGTCTAGCAGAAGAAGGCAAGTAATAAAGATTAAAGCAGAAATAAATGATACAGAATTTTTTAAAAAAGTAGCACAGATCAGGGGTGCCTGGGTGGCTCAGTCAGTTAAGAGGCTCCCTTCAGCTCAGGTCATGATCCCAGGGTCGTGGGATTGAGCCCTGCATTGGGCTCCCTGCTCAGTGGAGAGTCTGCTCTCCCTCTCTCTCTGCCTGCCACTCTCCCTACTTGTGCTCGCTTGCTCTCTCTCTGTCAAATAAATAAATAAAATATTAAAAAAAATATATGTGTATATATATATGTATATATAATATGTATATATAATATATATAGAAGAACAGATCAACAAAACTAAGAGCTGGTTCTTTGAAAGAATTAGCAAGATTGATAAACCCCTAGCCAGACTTATAAGAAAGAAAAGAGAAAGGACCCTTGGGTAATGGAGTGGCACAGTCGGTTAAGTATCTGACTCTTGGTTTTGGCTCAGTTCCTGGAATTGAGCCCTGTGTCATGCTTCACACTCAAAATGGAGTCTGCTTGAGACTTTCTTTCTCCCTCTCCCTCTGCTTCTCTCAATCTCTCTCTGTCTCTCTAAAATAAGTAGGTAAGTAAGTAAATAAATAAACAATAAATCTTTTTAAAATTTAAAAAAATTAAAGAGAACAGACCCAAATAAATAAAATCATGAATGAAAGAGGAAAGATCACAACCAACACCACAGAAATACAAACAATTATAAGAGAATATTATGAGCAATTGCAAGCCAACAAATTAGGCAATCTGGAATAAATGGATAAATTCCTAGAAACATATAAACTACCAAAACTGAAGCAGGAAGAAATAGAAAATCTGAACAGACCTATAACCAGCAAGAAAATGATCAGTAATAAGGGATTTTCCAAATAGTAAGAGTCCAGGGCCAGATGGCTGCCCAGAGGAATTCTACCAAACATTTAAAGAAGAATTAATATTTTTTTTTCTTCTGAAACTGTTAAAAAATATAAATGAAAGGAAAACCTCCAAATTCATTCTGTGAGGCCAGCACTATTTTGATCTCTAAACCAGACAGATACCCCACTAAAAAAGAATTACAGACCAAAATCCTTGATGAACATGGATGCAAAAATTCTTACCAAGATACTAGCTAATAGGATCCAACAGTATATTAAAAGGATTATTCACCACAACTAAGTGGGATTTATTCCTGGGCTGCAGAGGTGGTTCAACATCCACAAGTCAATCAAGATGATACACCACATCCATAAAAGAAAGGATAAAAACCATATGGTCTTCCCAATAGATGCAGAAAAAGCATTTGACTACCATATCTCTTCTTGATAGAAGCCCGTAACAAAGTAAGGATAGAAGAAACATACCTCAACATCATAAAGACCATACACAAAAGATCCACAGTTAATAGTTGTCCTCAATGTGGAAAAATTGAGAGCTTCCCCCGCTAAGGTCAGGAACACAACAGGGATATCCACTCTCACCACTGTTGTTCAACATAGTACATAGTCTTAGTCTTAGCAATCAGACAACAAAAAGAAATAAAAGGCATCCAATTTAGCAAAGAAGTGAAACTTTCACTATTTGCAAACAAAATGATACTCTATGTAGAAAACCAGAAAGACTCTACAAAAAAATTGCTAGAACATATACAGGAATTCAGCAAAGTCACAGGATATAAAATCAATGCACAGAAGTCTGTTGCATTTCTCTACACCAAAAATGAAGCAACAGAAAGAGAAATCAAGGAATCAATACTGTTGGGGCGCCTGGGTGGCTCAGTGGGTTAAGCCGCTGCCTTCGGCTCAGGTCATGATCTCAGGGTCCTGGGATCGAGTCCCACATCTGGCTCTCTGCTCAGCAGGGGGCCTGCTTCCCTTCCTCTCTCTCTGTGATCTCTTCCCTTCCTCTCTCCTACTGTGATCTCTCTCTGTCAAATAAATAAATAAATAAATCTTTTTTAAAAAAAGGAATCAATACTGTTTACAACTGCACCAAAAATCATAAGATTCCCAGGAGTAACCCTAACCAAAGAGGTAAAAGATCTGTACTCTAAAAACTAGAAATTGAGGAAGACACAAAGAAATGAAAAATGTTCCATGCTCATGGATTGGAAGAATAAATATTATTAAAATGTCTTTACTACCCAAAGGAATCTACACATTCAAGGCTATCCCTACCAAAATAATGCCAGCATTTTTCACGGAGCTGAAACAAACAATTCTAAAATTTGTATGGAACCAGAAAAGACCACAAATAGCCAAAGGAAAGTTGAAAAAGAAAACCAAAGATGGAGGCATCACAATTCCGGACTTCAATCTGTATTGCAAAATTGTAGTCATCAAGATAGTATGGTACTGGCACAAAAACAGACACATAGATCAATGTAACAGAAGAGAGAACCCAGAAAGGGAATCTCAACAATATGGTCAACTGATCTTTGACAAAGCAGGAAAGAATATCCAATGGAAAAAAGACAGCCATATGCGGAAGAATAAAGCTGGACCACTCTCTAACACCATACACAAAAATAAATTCAAAATGAGTGAAAGACCTAAATATTAGACAGAAATCCATCAAAATCCCAGAAAATAACACAGGCAGCAATCTCTTTGACCTCAGCTGCAGCAACTTATTGCTAGACATATCCCCAGAGGCAAGAGAAACAAAAATAAAAATGAACTATTGGGACTTGATCAGGGTAAAAAGCTTTTGCACAGCAAAGGAAACAATCAGCAAAACTAAAAGGTCAGGGCGCCTGGGTGGCTCAGTGGGTTAAGCCGCTGCCTTCGGCTCAGGTCATGATCTCAGGGTCCTGGATCGAGTCCCACATTGGGCTCTCTGCTTAGCAGGGAGCCTGCTTCCCTCTCTCTCTCTCTGCCTGCCTCTCTGCCTGCGTCTCTGTCTACTGTGATCTCTCTCTGTCAAATAAATAAATAAAATCTTTTAAAAAAAAAACTAAAAGGTAAACTATAGAATGAGAAGATATTTGCAAATGCCATATCAGATAAAGGGCTGGTATCCAAGATTTATAAAAAACTTATCAAACTCAACACCCCAAAAAATAAATAATCCAGTCAAGAAATTGGCAGAAGACATGAACAGACATTTCTCCAAAGAAGATGTATAAATAGCTAACAGACCCATGGAAAAACTCTCAACATCACTTGGTATCAGGGAAATACAAATCAAAACCACAAAGAGATACCACCTCATGTTGGTCAGAATGGCTAAAATTAGGGATGCCTGGGTGGCTCAGTTGGTTAAGCAGCTGCCTTCGGCTCAGGTCATGATCCCAGCGTCCTGGGATCAAGTCCCATATCGGGCTCCTTGCTCACCAGGGAGCCTGCTTCTCCCTCTGCCTCTGCCTGCCATTCTGTCTGCCTGTGCTAGCTCTCTCCCCCCCCCTCTGATAAATAAATAAAATCTTTAAAAATAAAAATAAAATAAAATAAAAAAGAATGGCTAAAATTAAGAAGTCAGGAAACAACAGATATTGGTGAGGATGTAAAAAAAAGGGAACCATCTTATACTGTTGGTGGGAATCCAAGCTGGTACAGCCACCCTGGAAAACAGTTCTTCAAAAAAGTTAAAAATGGAACTACTCTATGACCCAGCAATTGCACTACTAGCTATTTATCCAAAGGATACAAAAATAGTGATCTGAAGGAGCATGTGCCCTGATGTGTATAGCCTCAATGCTCCTAATAGCCTAACTATGGAAAGAGCCCAAATGGTCATCCATGGATGAATGGATAAAGAAGAAGGAATGGAAAATTACTCACCCATCAAAAAGAGTGAAATCTTGCCATTTCCAATGATGTAGATGGAATTAAAGTGTATTATGCTAAGTGAAATAAGTCAGTCAGAGAAAGACAATTACCATATGATTTCACTAATATATGGAATTTAAGAAATAAAAAAAGATAAACATAGGGAAAGAGAAGGAAGAATCAAATAAGATAAAGACAGAGACGGAGACAAACATAAGAGACTCTTAACTATAGGGAAGAAATGGAGGGATGTTAGAGGGGAGGTGGGTGGGGAGAAGGGCTAATTGGATAATGGGCATTAAGAAGCATTGGGAGTTTATATGCAACTGATGAAACACTAAATTCTACCTGAAATTAATAATATAATATAAGTGAACTAAATTTGAATTTAAATTTTAAAAAAGGAAAAATAGATTTTAGACACCATGCTATGAACTGTGGGCTATAAAAGATGTGTATTATAGTATATAATATATATTATGTACAGTATACATAAGGTATTATTTTTAGTTCAAATGTGATCAGTACGATTTCAACTTGCTTTTGTCTTTGAATTAGTTGTGGAGTCATTTATTTTGACAGAGACTACACAGAAGAACTTAAGACATGAGGAAATGGATGGACATCAAAAAACTGTAAGATGAGCAAATTCAACTAAACATTATGAGAAGGTACTAAAAGGCACTCTGGGACCACAACTTATAGGCTTTATTAAGAAAATAATTTTCTTCAACTCTTGAAAATCTTCTATCTCTGGTAGTTCTAAGCGTATAAACTAGAACTAGTGCATAGGTATATATGGCCAAAACTATAGTGAAAAAAAGGTACACAGAATGTGATATTCTTCCCTACTTATTATTTATACCATCAATTTGTTCCAATGACCTTGACTTTAGCTGTTGGACTACCATGGACCAATTGTTTCTGGTGGTTATCCGGAGACACTTATTTTAAAGATTCTAATTGTCACAAATTCTGCAATTCTGAGAAGGTCCCGTCCATGTTTTCAGAGACTTGAGCTGATAATGACAGTACTATTTCAGAGTAAGGGGCAAAGCCATATGTAATTCACAAGTATCTGTCACTAAAGTGTTCTCTATTCCTGTCTATACAAGTTGTCATGCCACATGTAAGAATACAAAGTTTAAGTTTTTTCTTGTTGTTTGTATGTTTTCTTAGCCACAGTGAGTGACTTGACTTTTGACAATAGAGTGCTTTCTCCCATTCAGAAAATAAAACATTAGAATGAAACATATATCCATGATGGTATGAATATAACAGGAAGCAATCATATAAAATCTTTTAGGTCAGTTGCGTTCCACATCTAATCTTTATAGTTCTTATTTATAGGTATAGCATGGATCGGCCACATCTTCTAGAAAACTTTCCTCATCAGTGTTTTATAGTATGGACAATTTTCCTCTGTTGTGACATATCTCCTGGTAGATTTTGGCCAAGTGTCTGTTTGAGGTTTCATTTAGTGCTGGAAAGCAGCCATCTTGGCTTTGTTAGGCATAAATCTTATAAATCTTAAAACTGATTTGCTTCCAGTATTTCTTTTAGAATTTGGTTCAAAATTTTTGTCTCCAGGAGAATCCTTTAATTTTAACATTGAATTTTCTTTGTATTATAAGAGGTTCACATGTAAGGACTATGTTTAGGGAGGCATGCTAGCATGCTGGTATGCTCAAATATTTTATAGAACTTTAATGTTCTCTCTTTTACTATGAGCCTCCACCTTGAGAATAACAATTTTTGGGGGAGAAGGAAACTTCTTAGTTTGACATCATCCTATGCTAGTCAAATTATTTCAAAGTTATATCAAAGAATATATTTACCTTTTTACTTTTAACAATTTGATGAGTTCTGGACAGAACCATTGTTTAGTTATTTGAATCAATTTGGTTTCCAGCAAGGGGTTAGATTCTACAAGAGACTAGTTACTGCATATCTAACTTGCTATTATCCCTTTTTATTTTTAAGATAAGACCTAGTAACAAAACTGTAGTCAAGACTTAAGGGAGAGTCCAAATGGTACTTTTGGTCATAGGTACTTCTTGAACCATGGAAACACAATCAATACGTTTTCTTTCATTAGGTAAATGTAGGAGAGTTTTTAGATTGAGAGAAAGTAATAATATTTCATAATTAGGTAGTTGTCTAGCAAAAAAAAAATGTTGGTGATTATGAGTTAGGAATAGGGATTATGTTGCATGTGATATCAGCAGATTTAAAGGTGACACTGATGTGAAATCTAAAGATACTTCGAATATTTTAGCTGAGCCTATTATTGTTGAGTCAAAAAGGAGCCTTGGGTCCTGGATCAAGGCATAACAGTGGGTCTTTGAAGTGTAACATGTGATTGAGTTAATAGCTCTATGGCCTACCACATTAATAAATACAAAAAATAATTTTATGATAATCTGAGAAAAATTGATTGGGGTTCTTATGTGCTCTGTACTAATTATTCTATCTCAGTACATGAGGTTTTCCCCCATAAGAATTCTCGAATTAAAGCTAATTATTTAGTTCTTCAGTCTCAAGTAATATGGAAATATTAACCATATCCATATATTTTCCTAAGACTTCTAATGATAATTATTCTTTAATACATTTTATACAGAATTTCCATTTGTAAGGTAAATTATATCTATTAAACTGAAGTCTGTTTAGATTTCTAGCTTGTTTACTCTCTATGAATCTTTGGAAATATTCGGTTACATGTTGAAGATACTCTGAATTGAGAATTAAACATTTTATTTTATTTTATTTTTCTGATAAAGTCCCCTAATTCAGGTCTGAGCTTATTTATGAAAAAAGAAACCAAGCTTCTCTTTTCTGAAACTGTTGTGTCTACCCTCTCTGCCTCTGCAGAGAGGCAGGCAGAGAGAGGGGAAGGAAAGCAGGCTCCCCATTGAGCAGAGAGCCCTATGTGGGGCTCAATCTCAGGACCCTGAGATCATGACCTGAGCCAAAGGCAGAGGCTTTAACCCACACAGGCGCCCCTAGTTTTTATTATTTACGCAATCTAATTCTAAGAGAAAGCCTCTTAAAATCGCTTTTGGGTAGTTCTTCCTTTCTTTTTGTTTGTTTGCTCTTTCTTTCTTTCTTTCTTTCTTTCTTTCTTTCTCTCTTTCTTTTTTTCTTGTAAGGACCATTTTAAAAACAAGCATAACAGAGCTATTTAAATTCCCCACTGGCCTTTCCCTCCTTGGTATTTTAGAAGCCTTCCCTATCTCAAGAACTAACAATTTAGTGAAGAAACGAGGACAGCTATGACCATCCAGGACAATAACTACCTAGTAAAATCCTGAATTCTACTTCAAATTCTGCTTAAACCTCTAGGAGAAATTTTAATTGTGGCCCTTAACTTCTCTCTAGACCTGGGTTTAAGTGCAACTTTTATATGTTGCCTTCTCATGTAGGAATTAAAAGAGATGGTGTGCAGTGTGATTGTTCCTTTCCTGAGAACAACCCCCTCACCCCCTCAACAGGCAGCAGAGAGAGAAGGTCAGAAGAAGGAACAGAAGGCAGTAGAGGATGAGATACGATAGATAAGGAGAAGTATGGATTTCAAAAAGTTGAACAGGAGTGACAAGGGAGCCTTTTTAAGAGGTTTTTGTAAAGTCAGCATTTAGCTTATTTGAAGTCAACATACAAACTGAAAAAAGCTGACTATTGAATGATTGATTTTCTTGCTTCTTATTTTTTTCTGAAACACCTCTACATTTTGACATGTAAAAAGTTCTACATAATATCTATTGTTATTCATAGTAAAAATAATTTTTCCATTCACCAAGATAAGCCCAAAAATCAATGTTATGAGAATTTATAGGGAAGCAGCTGTTCTGCCCAGAGCAGGTCATGGCTTTGCTACAGATCAACTCATGACAGACAAGAAAAAGGCCATTGTGGTTGGTTAAGAATGTGTATTTATGAATAATTCTGGGTTCCCTAGACATGCTGAGGCTAGGAATGGACTGTGTGATCAAAACACAAGTGTGTACCTTAGAAAATGAAATAAACTAAAATTTTAAAAAGATCTATTTTTATGAGTTGGCAAGATGGATTGAAGACTGATCAAGCCTATGCCTTCATCTGTTATTTATGGAACATGTGCTTGTACATTCAACAGAAAGAAGACAATCCAGGACAAAAGAACCCCAGCCATATGTCCATATGTTCATAAAACACCTATATGCACACACACACACACACACACACACAAACACATTGCATCTGTGTATGTGTATGTGTGTATATCTATATATAGATAGATATATAGTATATACCTTGAAATAAAAAATTTGCATATATGTATACATATATATGTATACATATATATATTTATATATATATAAAAATTTGCATATATATACATATATATGTATATATATATATGGTGTACTTTGAAATCAAAAGGTCTCCAGATTAAACTCAAAATGTATTATATAAAACACTCCTTATTTGCTGCAAATCCTAGGATAACAAAATGAAGTCATTTGTGAAAACCCAATGTAACAACATACAGTTCAAAATACTGTTAAGGTGCTAATGGGATTTGCACAAGAAAACTGAAGGATATTCTTATTGATCCAGTGGTTCTGTGGAAAACTTACAGTAATCTTGATGGTACCTCCAGAATTGCCTAAAGATAATATCACTACTCAATATCTGAACCGAAAACACAAAGCTCAATTTATTGCTTATTTAAGTAAGGGAGAGCTATGCTCATCAAGTACAGTCTCTCCAAGCAAAACAGACTTCTGGCCTTAGCTGGTGTTTCGGAATGAATGCTATTCAGGCATTGCTGGACTTCTAGCAGGACTGAGCAGATTAAAATCAGTTCTAGAAGCATTATTACTTAGATGAGATTGCTGTTGAAAGATATACAAAGGAAGTTTATGTGCCCCCTTGATTGACTTTCAAAAGTAAAAAGCTATTCCTAACTAGTTGGTTTTAGGAAGTTGTTCACTGCAGTGAATCTTTCTTTGATTGATTAAATGAGCATAAAATCAATTGTAGTGATTTACTTTTACCATGGCTGTAGCACTTATTTGATTAATTAAGCAAGTATAAAATCTGTTTGATGACTCCTTTTTATCATAGCTGTCAAACATTCAAGCTTTTCCCAAAATAGTTCAATTTTTTGTTAATTTTTAAAATTTTCATAAGTTAATGTTAGTGAACAATAAGTTAAGCAACCTAGATGAAATGGATGCATTCCTAGAAAACTATAAACTCCCAAAATTGAACCAGGAAGGAATTGACAACCTGAATAGACTGATATCCAGTAACGAGATTGAAGCAGTGTTCAAAAACCTCCCAAAAAACAAGAGCCCAGGACCTGATGGATTCCCTGGGGAATTCTACCAAACTTTCAAAGAAGAAATAACACCTATTATTCTGAAGCTGTTTCAAAAAATTGAAGTGGAAGGAAAATTTCCAGACTCTTTTTTATGAAGCCAGCATTACCCTGATCCCAAACCAGGCAAAGACGCTACCAAAAAGGAGAATTTCAGACCAATATCACTGATGAATATGGATGCTAAGATTCTCAACAAGATCCTAGCAAACAGGATCCAACAGCACATTAAAAAGATTATTCACCATGATCAGGTGCAATTCATCCCTGTGTTACAAGGAGGGTTCAACATTCACAAAACAATCAATGTGATAGAATAAATCAATAAGAGAAGAGAGAAGAACCGCATGGTCCTCTCTATTGACGAAGAAAAAGCATTTGACAAAATCCAGCATCCATTCCTGATTAAAACGCTTCAAAGTATAGGGATAGAGGGAACATTCCTGAACTTCATAAAATCTATCTATGACCCACAGCAAATATCATCCTCAATGGGAAAAAGCTTGCAGCCTTCCCACTGAGCTCAGGAACATGACAAGGATGCCCACCCTCACCACTCTTATTCAACATAGTATTAGAAGTCCTAGCAACAGCAATCAGACAATAAAGAGAAATAAAGGTATCCAAATTGGCAATAAAGAAGTCAAACTCTTTCTCTTCGCAGATGACATGATTCTTTATATGGAAAACCCCAAAGACTCCACTCCCAAACTACTACAACTCATACAGCAGTTCAGTAAAGTCAATGTACAGAAATCAGTGGCTTTCTTATACACTAACAATGAAAACAGAGAAAGGGAAATCAAAGAATGAATTCCATTTACTATAGCATCAAGAACCATAAGATACCTGGGAATAAACCTAACCAAAGAGGTAAAGGATCTGTACCTGAGGAACTACAGAACACGCATGAAAGAAATTGAAGAAGACACAAAAAGATGGAAGACCATTCCATGCTCTCGGATCGGAAAAATAAACATTGTTAAAATGTCGATACTGCCTAGAGCAGTCTATACTTTTAATGCCATTCCGATCAAAATTCCACCAATATTTTTCAAAAAGCTGGAGCAAATAATCCAAAAATTTGTATGGAATCAGAAGAGACCCCAAATTGCTAAGAAAATGTTGAAAAACAACATGTTTTTCAACATCATCATGTTACCTGATTTCAAGCTTTACTACAAAGCTGTGATCACCAAGACAGCATGGTACTGGCATAAAAACAGACACATAGACCAGTGGAACAGAGTAGAGAGCCCAGATGTGGACCCTCAACTCTATGGTCAAATAATCTTCGACAAAGCAGGAAAAAATATACAGTGGAAAAGACAGTCTCTTCAATAAATGATGCTGGGAAAACTGGACAGCTATATGTAGAAGAATGAAACTCGACCATTCTCTTACACCATACACAAAGATAAACTCAAAATGGATAAAAGACCTCAATGTGAGACAGGAATGCATCAGAATCCTAGAGGAGAACATAGGCAGTAACCTCTTCGATATCAGCCACAGCAACTTCTTTCAAGATATGTCTCCAAAGGCAAACAAAACAAAAGCAAAAACGAACTTTTGGGACTTCATCAAGATCAAAAGTTTCTGCACAGCAAAGGAAACAGTCAAGAAAACAAAGAGGCAACCCACAGAATGGGAGAAGATATTTGCAAATGACAGTACAGACAAAAGGTTGATATAAAGAATTCCTCAAACTCAACACACACAAAACAGATAATCATATCAAAAAATGGGAAGAAGACATGAACAGACACTTCTCCAATGAAGACATACAAATAGCTATCAGACACATGAAAAAACATTTATAAATAACAGGCAGTTAGTATAAGAAGCAGTCAGTCAAGGGGCACTCATGATGATCAAAACCTGGTGTCAAAGACTCATCAGAAACCCTTCCCACTACCAAGGCCTCATCCATATGATTTATGATTTAATCAAACTAGTATAGAATCTGGCTATCTCTAATTATTTTAAGGTTTCCCATGTGATTCTGTTGGAAATCCTTTTTCTCTAGATTTATAAGAGATATGTTTAAGATGATTTTGTCCCAAACTGCTGCTTTATAGGTAAGATCAGTAGGATCAAGAAAATTGTCTAATCTAGCTATTATTGACTCAAATGAGAATAAAACTATAACTCCTTACTTCACATCTTGTGACCTTAATTTTGGTTTTTGAATGCAGGTGTGGATATTCAAACCTAAAATTTGGCCAGAATAGATCTAAGCCTTTCAGTGTTTTCTTCCTGATTATGCTTCTGGATTTTTGTTTAAGTGCTCATCAAAGATAAGATCTTTTGTTTATTTATTTTTTTATCACTCATTTATTTATACCTAGAATAGGGATTTTCACACAGTGAATATATATTCTGAATGATTAGAAGAATACACAAATTAATGAATGACTAGTCTTGTGATGTATGACCATGGCTTCTAGGCCCTGGCCTTCTCCTTTGGCCCATACTTTCCCTATCTATAAAATGAAGGTGTAATAATGATTGATCCTAAGGGTCTTTCCAAATATGGCATTCTAATGAAGATGGAACCTGTGAAGTTTTTAGTGTGGTGTGTCTGGAAACTTTAGTCAGAATGAGAATCTTCTGTATCAGAGGAAAGAATTGTATCAGATACAGGAAGTACTAATAAAATCCATTTAAATATATAAAGTTATAAAATTATAATCCACAGTTGGATAAGGTAGGAGATCTGAGGTATGATATGAGGGCTATAAAACTTTTAACTTTATATTGAGATACTGAAAATAAAAAGATGCTCTACTGGAACTTATGGTGAATTTGGTCTGATTGGTGATAGAACACATGTCCATGTGATAGAAAGGAAGGGCACTTCACTTTTGCCACGCCTTGTAGCCTAGGAATAGGGTGAATCAAGAGCACTTCAAGAGTCCCCTCCAGGCATACACAAGTCCCAACAAAGCTGAACCAGGACAGACATCATGCTGGTTGCCTAGATAACAGATTCCCTTGCTGTTATAACAAGAAAAGTCGTGGACAGATGAAGAAAACAATAATCAAAGGGACAAGAGATGTGGTTTGAATAAAATCCACCTGTGAGGAAGGTTCAAGGAGGTATTTGGGAGGGTTCAGAAGATGAGATGCAGAAGATGAGATCACAAATGGAGCAAAACTGAGTTTGGTTTACAGGATAACCATGCATCACATGTTCAAGAATATCTAATATGAGATATCCCAAGCTTTTTTCCTGCTGGAGTGGTCATTGACAGTGCCAATAGATTGAGTTCATTAACCAGGTTGTCCCACCTATTCTGTCTGCTAACAGAATTCTGTATAAGTCTCAGAATCATTCTCAATTCTGTTCTCAAAGTGACTGCAGTGAATATTTGGAATAAAATTGATTTGTCATTCTTGTTCTCCCTGCCCAATGGTTGGGGACTGCTTGTTATGGCTTCTTTCTTAATTTATAGGAGAATATATTGAAGGTAACATGGGGCAGCATCTCAGCCATTCTCAATTTGATAGCCTTGTGAACATTGGTTCAGACTCTAGAGAGAATCTACCTTTCAGCTTTGTGTTTTGGCCTTTCTTGGACCAGGAATGGCAGATGGTCAGCTTAAGAAAACAGGCTGGATACATGATCTCTGGAGAAATGAGAGTCAAAATAGATGTTGCCCAAATGGTGGTTATCTGGCTTGCCAAGAAACAAAACTGGTCTTTTAACACCAACATCCTGGATTTTTGATGGATTGGCTTTGAGCCTATAGTAAAGGCAGAGCTGGGTTCGAATTTTGTGTTTGCTGCTTGCTAATTAGTTTACACTAAGCAGGTTTCTTAAATATTTCAAACCGTAATTTCTTTATTGGTAAAGCAAGGGTACTAGTACCCACATTAAAGATTCTTACAATTACATTTGTTATAAACAAATAAGTGAATTAATAGTTGAAAAAAGGTTGGCACAGAATAGAACACATTTTAAGTAGTTATTAAATGGCAGTTGTCACTGATATTCTTGGTACATTTCCGTAATAACCTTGATTTAGGGAACAATTTTTCTTTTCTGTCATCTTGCATTACTTATTGAGATGAGCTGAATACCATACTGAAAAATTCCATTTACTAATTATTTTAATTGTTTTTATCCTCTGCTACTCCTGAATCTATGGTTATCCTCTAACACATTTGAGGTTTAAAAACTACCAAAAACACATTCCCACCACAGAGCCTGTGTCCCTGTGATTTCATTCCCTAATACATATTACTCTCCAGGCATTTGGGTGGCTGTGTTTTACTCAAGTGCTCCCTTTCCAAATTTAGCTAAATACCTGCTTAAATGTTGTCTTAACAAAGAAGACTGCCAGAGTGACCAATACATCTAAAATATGTTCCTCTTCAACCAAGGTGCCTTCTAAGTCCTGACTCTTTTTGATTTGCTTCATAGCAAACATTTCCCTTACCAAAATCATATATTTCTTTCTTAGCCTATTGCTTATTTCCACCAAAATATAAATGAAGACAAGGTAATTTTCTTAATCTTGTTCACTGTTGTGTATCCAAAACCTAGAATCTTATCTAGCACATTGTACACACACACACACACACACACACACACACACAAAATAGATGGATGAATGGACAGATGGATAAAAAAATAAGTGAATGTCCATAAGTTTGTTCCAACTTTAAAATCCAATTTCAACCACTATAAACAATGCTGTAATGAACAGTCCTGTAAATGCTGCTTTATGAACGCATGTAGACATTTTTCCAGAGAAAGCACTTAGGAATGAAATTATCAGGTCATGGGTTATGTACATCTTCAATTCTATTGGATATTGTCAAATTGTTCTTCAACATAGTTGTATGTAGTGTCTATTTATACCCCCACTTGTGTAACAGTTTCTATATATTCTTATTCTTGTCAGCATGTTGTATTATGGAATTTTTTAATTTGCCAATCTAATGGTATTTGTGTGTATGCAAATGAAATGTATATCACTATTATTTTAAATATGTGCTTCCATGATAACTACTGAAGCTAAGAAATCACCCTAAATTCTCCAGTACACTGTGCAATGATTTATAGCATTACCATAGTGGTATTTAAGGGACTGAATGTTTTTTTCCTTCTCTACCAAAACCAGAATTTTTAATGAAATGCTTACTCCTCACTTTCAGTTGAATTTTTATTTGCAGTCTCTGTCCTTTGCCTAAGTTTTTTTTTTTTAAGATTTTATTTATTTATTTGACAGACAGATCACAAGTAGGCAGAGAGGCAGGCAGAGAGAGAGAGGAGGAAGCAGGCTTCCTGCTGAGCAGAGAGCCCAATGTGGGGCTCGATCCCAGGACTCTGGGATCATGACCTGAACTGAAGGCAGGTGCTTTAACCCACTGAGCCACCCAGGTGCTCCCCTTTGCCTAAGTTTTAATGGAAAAATTGAACAAACACTAGATACTTGTAAATTCTCGGTCTAGCAGTTCTTGGCTTGGGCAAGGCACTTAACATCTCTGGAAGTGAGATTAACCAACATTTTGTCCTCCCTCCCTTCCAAGATTAGTATGAGACTCAACTGAGAATCAATTCAGATAATTGTTAAAAGGATCTTAGTCATTATTATATCTCTTCTGCTGACCATTGAACCTCCTCCAGGAAAACCTTCCTCCCTGCAGCTAAAAGTCCCCCAGAGAGAGAGAGCACATGCAACACTTTTTAAAAGTTCAGGGCAACCATTCTCTTACACCATACACAAAGATAACCTCAAAATGCCTCAATGTGAGGCAGGAATCTATCAAAATCCTAGAGAACATAGGTAATAACCTCTTCGAAGTTGGCCACAGCAACTTCTTTCAAGACATGTCTCCAAAGGCAAAGGAAACAAAAGCAAAAATGAACTTTTGGGACTTCATCAAGGTCAAAAGCTTCTGCACAGCAAAGGAAAAAGTCAACAAAAAAAGGGGGGCAGCCCACTGAATGGGAGAAGATATTTGCAAATGACTGTACAGACAAAGGGCTGATATCCAAGATTTATAAAGAACTCATTAAACTCAACACTCAAAAAATAGATAATCACATCAAAAAGTGGGCAGAAGACATGAACAGACACTTCTCCAAAAAAGGCATACAAATGGCTAACAGATACATGAAAAAATGTTCATCATCATTAGCCATCAGGGAAATTCCAATCAAAACCGCATTGAGATACCACCTTACACCAGTTGGAATGGCCAAAATTGACAAGATAAGAAGCAACAAGTGTTGGAGAGGATGTGGAGAATGGGGAATCCTCTTACATGGTTGGTGGGAATGCAAGTTGGTGCAGCCACTTTGGAAAACAGTGTGGGTATTCCTTAAGAAATTAAAAATAGAGCTATCCTAAGACCCTGCAATTGCAGTACAATTGGGGTATTTACCCCGAAGATACAGATACAGGGAAAAGAAGGGCCATCTGTACCCCAATGTTCAAAGCAGCATTGGCCACAATAGCCAAACTGTGGAAAGAGCCAAGATGCCTTTCAACAGACAAATGAATAAATAGGATATGGTTCATATACAATGGAATATTATACCTCTGTCAGAAAGGATGAATACCTAACTTTTGTATCAGCATGGATGGGACTGGAAGAGATTATGCTGAGTGAAATAAGTCAAGTAGAGAATGTCAATTATCATATGGTTTCACTTACTTGTAGAGCAAAGGAATAACATGGAGGACATTAGGAGAAGGAAAGGAAAAGTGAATTGGGGGAGATCAGAGGGGAAGGTGAACCATGAGAGACTGTGGACTCTGAGAAACAAACTGAGGGTTTGGGAAGGGTAGATGAGCCTAGTGGTGGGTGTTAAGGAGGGCACGTATTGCATGGAGCACTGGGTGTGGTGCATAAACAATGGATCTTGGAACACTGAAAAAAATAAAATTAAATTAAAACAAAGTTCAGGGTGGAATTCAAGCTAATCTTGCCAGATAACTCTTTTTTCTTAGCCAGTGAATGGCTCAACTACACATAGCTTATAAAGCCAGCAGGAGGCCCATTCAGTAAGGAATTTACTCCACCAAAAATGAACACTCCTCCAACACCTTTGCGTCTGCTTTTCCCATATTAAAAGAATGTGAACAATCTTTGGTTCCCATGTGACAGTGTTTGCCTCCAGGATTTCCCAAGGCACTGGAATAAAGAGCCCTCAGTTAGGTCTCCAGGCTCAGGGAAGGGCCAATTTTAAGTGAAATTTTCAAGTGATAAAAGTTTGTCTTAATGTTTTGCCTCCTCTTGTCCCTTTTTCATATGCAAGGGGACCATTTATTCCTACTGCAGTCACATACACATACACACATGCACACAAACACATGCATACCCCCAATAGTGTTAAATTAAAGTTCTCTGGGCTCCTTCATCCTGCCAGAGCTCCTGCAGATTTTCATTTTTGCAAGGATCAAAGCTTTAATCCCTATAGATTAAGTCCTAGGAATTCTTGAATCTCAGTTTGTAAATGGAGGACGGAAGTCACTGGGGCACAGGAGGGCCAAGACCAGCAAGGGACCTTGATCAGAGGAGACAGGTGAGGGTCTGAGTGAAAGGCAGAGTCCATGTACAGTCTCAGAAGAGAGGCAGTTAGAATGAAATGCTAATTTCATTAGCATGAAACAGGGTGTTTGGGGAGGTTGGAACCAGATTTTTAGTCACACACACTTTGAAGTGGAAAGCAATTTGAATGAATGAGGTGCTTTTTTCCCCTTCCTCTTCTTTGAAGAAAGATGTTTGAGGAGAAAGAAAGAAAAAAAAAAAAGGAAAAAAAAAGAAACTCTATTCTATTGAGCCCACTTTATGAAAAAGGGCTATCATGACACCGCATTGTCATGCAATCTGTGTGTTTAGGGGGATTTCCTGATGTGTTCACACTGCCTTTCTACAACAGGAGAGCCCTGAGAAACAAAGCAAAAGAATCCCTCACAGTGGTTATTTTCTTTCTAGAACAACGTCTTAAAAGCTTCACTCACAAGCCTGTGTTCACATGTCCCACAATATCCATCACCACATAAATTAGCCAGTGTGCCTCTGTGGGACTGAGACCTCATTTTGTCATCTGTATGACTTTGTGAAGAAAGTATGAAAATGCCTGGCATATTACAGAAGAACTGAGATTCAGAAAAATTAAGTGACTGGTGTCAGGCTTTACAGCTGGAGAATGACTAATGGGATAGTTAATTTTATGTGTCAACCTGGCTGGGCCATGGCACCTAAATATTTTGTCAAACATTACCCAGGCTGCTTTGGCGAGGGTGTTTTTGGGTGAGATTAACATTTTAATTGGCAGATTTTAAGTAAAGTAAATTAGCCTCTGTCCTCCAGGTGGGTCTCAATTAATCAATAGAAGATTTGACTGAAAAAAAGATGGGCATCTCCTGAGCAAGAGGGAATTCTGCCAGCAGAAGGCCTTTGGACTTGAACTTCAACATCAGCTCATCCTTGGGTCTTCAGCCTGAGGGTCCACTCTACACATTTTGGACTCACCGGGCTTCATAACTACATGAGCCAATTCCTTAAAATAAACTCCTCTCATATATATATTGTATTAGTTCTATTTCTCTGGAGAATCCTGACAAATGCAACTAGTCTAGAATTATAGTATAGCCCTCTCAGTGTCTGTCTCTTTCATGTATCCTCCTAAGTCTACAGTTACGCAGCAGCAGTGTGCAATCTTCAACTGGTCACAACTGGGAAAGATAACTGTGAAATGGAGTTCATTGTGCAATCCAGATTTTAGGTATTCTCTGAAATCTCCGAAATCTCACTAGTGAATAGAGTAATGCGGAGAGTACAGGGCTAGAGTATGGAAACTGGGATTTTAGCCTAAATCCAACACTCCCTTGCTCGGTGACCTTGAGCAAGGTACTTGCCATCTCTGGAGATGATGCTTCTAGTTTGAAGGTTGATGCGTGTTTTCATAATCTATACACTGAACAACACACCACTCCAAAACCTAGTGCCTTGAAATGACCAAAAAATTTTTTTGTTTGTTTGTTGGCAATTCTGCAATTTAGGGAGGGACTGGCGCAGATGGTTTTTTTCTGCTTCACATGGAACATCTTATGCTGAAGCCCCCAAGATGGCTTCTTCATTCCCATGCCTGCTGGCTGCTGGGATAGTTGGTGAAGCATCTCTGTTTTTCTTCACTTAGCCTTTCCACAGGGCTAGCTGAGTTCCCTTCACAGCATGGCAGTGTCTTATATTTTTGCCTGACTCAAAGTGAAAGAAGCTTCCAGGCCCTTACTACCTCCACAAAGACTTGGCATAGCATCTCTTCTGTCTCATTCTGTTGATCAAGGTCTGTCACACAGATTAGCATGGAACCAATGGCAGGGGATGACACATGGTCTTAAATAGCTTGAGACATTGGGAGCTGCCAAAGTAACAGTCTGTCACAATGAGAACTAAATAGAAGGATGGACTTTACAGGGTGAAGCGCAGGACTAGGTACAAAGAAGGCAGAATGGATTCAGATTATGGTAAGGCTTATTTTCATGGTTCTTTGCTCTCTACAAAGCATAAGCGCAGATATTTGCTGCAACCTCAGGTTGCCGCTGTGGACCAGGAAGAGAGGAGAAGGGATTATTCTTCTTCTATAAAAGTGAGGTTCAGAGAAAATAAGTAACTTACACAATGTCACACAGTTGTGGAATGCAGGTAGGTGGTCAATGTCAGACAATTAGGTGCTGGCAAACCAACTTACCAAAAAAAAAAAAAAAAAAAGAAAGAAAGAAAGAAAAGAAGAAGGAGGAGGAGGAGGAGGAGGGGCAGGGAAAGCGGAGGAAAAGGTGAAGAAGAAGAGGAGGAAGAGGGAGAGGAGAAAGAGGAAAAGGAAGGGGAGGAGGAAAAAGAAATCAATTTGTAGCATTTAATAATTTCTGTGATGTAAATATTTCCAACAAAGCTGACTCTAAGCCAAATTGGGAAGAGATGCACATAATCAGCTCTCTTGAGCCAGTAATTCCAGCACTAGCACACCACTAAGCTGGGGGGAGAAAGCAATGGTTGCTCAGAAAATCAAGGTTCTGAAGTCAAAACTTATAAGAAAAGACATACTTATGAAATTTCAATGACCCTAAGGCAACTAGCCCAGAGCCTCCAAACAGTAAACATTTTGCCTCCCCATGTAGCAGAAAATAAGAATCATCTCACATTCGATTTGAAGCAGGATCTTTCCTCGTATAAAATAAAATAAGAAACAAACAAATAGATAAAATGAAATACACTATTTGTCTTTGATTACCTCTCACCTTCTTTTGGAGTCTCCACCAAGAAGTATACTCCTGAAATGTCTTCTTCTCCAACTGCGACAACATGCCTGAACCTATATAGTTCAGGTCTTTCCCCTTCTCCCCCAAATGAAATACTTATAAAGGAATTTAATCATTGGTAATGGCTTAATCTATTAAGATTCCAGAGTATTAGGCAGACCCAAGTTTATTGATGACTCTCTCCAAAACGCATTTGTAAGTCATTTGTAAGTCAGTTGTTTGGAACGGAGTGCACATTATCCCATATAAATTACGATATAAACACAAAAGTCTATTTTACTAAGATCAATGAACCCTTACAGATTTCCACTAAAAGGCAGAAAATGATAACTATTGTAAAAATCAATACATTGAATAGACACCAAAATTGAATGAGATATTTTGAAATGATATCTTTTTTGTTGTTGTTTCTACAGGTAAGTTAGGTTTAATGAGAGGAGATTAGGAGTGTCACTGGATGTTTTGTGAAGATGAGAGAGTTCTTGACACCAATAGTTTTATGGGTGGATGGTCATAGTATTGCTTTTCACCATTTTCAATTAAGTGTATTTTTAATGCTATGCTTCATGCATCCTAATCACTACTAGTGTTGTGTTTGGCAAAATCACAAGTGAAACAGAATTTTGAGATAGGGAAATGGAAGGAGACTGAGAGGAGATATTATGTTTATAGACTAATACCTGAGTATGTTCTGTACATTGATAGTCCCACAGATTGCTCCATGATCAATGAAGTTTGGAAACTGAATACTAGGCCTTTACCCAGATAATCGCATTGCCTGTTAACATAGAAGCAATTTAAGAATAAAGGGGGATATCACAATAAACCAACGTGACCTATAATTTCTTAAACTTATTAGACAACAGATTATTTTGCTTAAATAGTATTTATTAACAGACAGCAAAACTAGTAAATTCTAGTGCAGTGTTTTTCCAACTGTGGGTCATGAGCCAATAGTGGTTCATGAAATCTATTTGAGTGGGCTGTGTAAGCATTAAAGAAGAGAATAGAATAAAAAATTTCAGAATGCATTGCCAAGGATGTATTGTTCCATACAAAAATGTGAGGTGTGCCTCGTTTTAGGAATGTGTGCCTATGTGTGTGTATTAGATAACAATGAAAAACATATTTCTTATTGTGAGTTGAAAACTCTTTTTAGCTCACTCTTAACAAAATTGAAAAATGGTAACAAAGGAGGTCAGTTTATTTATTGTTACCTTATTGGGATGTTTGATCAATAGAACAGAATATATTTAACATACACATATATTTAAAAAAATGAATGCCCATGATTCTAGTACACAACTGAGAACATTACTGATACCACTTTACTATCTAAGAGCACCTCTTACTCTTTTATTCCATTTTTGGCCTCCCTATAAAAGGTAACCACCACCCCGAAGTTTACATTGAATCCCTTTGTCTTTTTTCCCAATAATTTTTTTATCAAATATGGAAAATTCCTATTTAGTTTTGTTTATTTTGCACATTAAAAAAGTATCATACTAAATATAACCTTCTGAGATTGTTTGCTTTTTGTGGGGTTTTTGTTTTTGTTTGTTTCTTTCTTTACTTAATATGCTGTTTCTCAAATCCATTTATGTTGGTTCATGTAGCTGTGATGCATTTACCCACTATGGTATTTTCTTTATTGCCAATATTCCTGAAAATGTCTCCTAGTGAACATAGAAAAGTTTCTCTAAGCTATAAAGCAGGGATTTCTCTATGCTCTATCCCGAGAATTGGAATTTTTGGATCATAAAATATAATTTTCAACTTTACAATGTAATGTGACCTTATTTTTCTAAAAGATTTTTTTTTGTCAATATACACTCTCACTAACATCTCAATTGTTCCACATCATCAACATTTCATCTTGTCAGACTTGTTAATTTTTCCCAGTCTACTGGACATAAAATGATATTACTGTTAATTATTATCAACTATTATTGTGAATTTCCATTTCTATCATTACTATAAAATAATAGAATAAGTATATTTTCACATATTTATTTTCTGTCAACTTGTATTTTCTGAATTGCATCTCTATGCCTGTGTTTTTCTATTGGGTTGTTTTTTAGTCCTTTGAAATTTTTTTATACATAATGATTACTAATCATTTACTGAACATAGGAGATTTAATATTTTATCCTTGTTTTTTCAAATTCTTCATAGTGCCCTTTGTTGAACAGAAATTCTTAATTTTAATATAGTCACATTTATCAGTATTCTTTGGAACACCCCTTTCATGTCTTTTGTAAAGGAACTTAAACCTATCCTGAAGACTTAAGATATCCTTTTGTATTTTTTTCTAAAATTTAAAAGTTTTGTTTCCAAATGTAATCAACCTGGGGTTACATTTTGTTTATAATGTGAGGTAGTGCTCCAATTTTATTTTATTTGCCTAAGAAAAATCTTCTTCCTTGACACAATAATTAAATTGTCTCTCTTGTGTCCACGGATTTACACTTATATGTGTATCATATGTAAATGTTCATATATGTATGGGCTTATGTGTCAGTCAAGATTAGGGTTACTGTACAAGTCATACTATTTTTTGGACACATTTATACTAAGAAATAATTATTGTTTACTTTAAAATTCAACTGGGTGTTCTGTATTTTTATTTAATATGCCATTTTTGTGAAATATGGCAATCCTAGTCAGAATTCACTCTGGCAACTGAAACCATATCAGTGTTTCCCAACAGCTTTAAAGTGGTAGCTTTTATCTAGGGGTGTACACATTTATTGTGTGAGGAGAATTTTTTGAGATACAGACTCCAAAGGAGCTCTACCTCAGATCTATTGAAATAAAATCTCTGAAGAGAGGCCTTAGGCAGCTTGGGTCTTTTAAGGCAGTTATTTAAGCAGAACCTCTTATGTCCTTCTTGTTAAGAATCACCATCTCAGGGGCATTTCAAGAAATCTTTCAAAACTAGTTCTACTTTAGTTAACTTAAACTAACAGGTTTTGTGTACAAAATAAATTAATCTCTGGGTCAAATGTTTGAGGTAGGATTTAAGTTCATGAAACAATCAGGGAAGAAGGATAACTTTATACACATTTTAGAGTTAGATTCTATAGAACCAGCTCTAAAAAGAAAAGGCCATATATGCTTAAATTAATCAGGAAAGGCTTTCTGGAAAATATATGGTTTGAGTTGACCCTTGAGGAACATAGAAGATTAAAGCTTTCATTTTCTAATTAAATGAGACAGGAAAAGGGTAAGATTTAGGCCAAAGAGGGCCCCAGTCACAGTAATGTCCAACTTTTAGCCTAATAAAGGGTCACAGAAGTACAGAGAAATCTAGAAAGTTTAAGATTGGCTTCCTAATCCTAGAGTTTTCAGAAATTAGAACTAGAAATTCAAAATTTAGGAATATGGATGGGAACAAAGCCAAGCATAGAAGGTGGGGATTGGGAGTTAGGGAGTCAAGATGGCGGAGAAGTAGCAAGCTGAGACTGCATCAGCTAGCCAGAGATCAGCTAGATAGCTTATCTAAAGATTGCAAACACCTGAAAATCCATCGGCAGATCGAAGAGAAGAAGAACAGCAATTCTGGAAACAGAAAATCAACCACTTTCTGAAAGGTAGGACCGGCGGAGAAGTGAATCCAAAGCGACGGGAAGAGAGACCCGGAGGGAGGGGCCAGCTCCCGGCAAGCGGCGGAGCAACCGCGCACAAAATCAGGACTTTTAAAAGTCTGTTCCGCTGAGGGACATCGCTCCAGAGGCTAAACCGGGGCGAAGCCCACGCGGGGTCAGCGTGGCCTCAGGTCCCGCAGGGTCACAGAAGGATCGGGGGTGTCTGAGTGTCGCAGAGCTTGCGGGTATTGGAACGGGAAAGCCGGCTGCAGAGACAGAGCCGACAGTAAGCTCGCCGCTCGGGGTGACCTTGAACTGGTCGCAGGCTCGGTGAGCTCGGAGCGCGGCCAGAGGTCAGGCAGACGGGAGTAACTGGGCGCTGTTCTCTGAGGGCGCACTGAGGAGTGGGGCCCTGGGCTCTCGGCTCCTCCGGCCCGAGACCAGGAGGCCACCATTTGTATTCCCGTCCTCCGGAACTCTACGGAAAGCGCTCAGGGAACAAAAGCTCCTGAAAGCAAACCCGAGTGGATTACTCACCCCGGCCCCGGGTAAGGGCGGTGTAATTCCGCCTGGGGCAAAGACACTTGAAAATCACTACAACAGGCCCCTCCCCCAGAAGAACAACAAGAAATCCAGCCGAGACCAAGTTCACCTACCAAGGAGTGCGGTTTCAATACCAAGGAGAGCAGCAGAATTCCAGAGGAGGAGAAAGCCAAGCACGGAACTCATGGCTTTTTTCCTGTGATTTTTTTTAGTCCTGCAGTTAATTTAATTTTTTCTTTTTCATTTTTTTTTTCTTCTCGCCTTTGGGTAAAATTTTTTTTTTAAATGTTACCTTTTTCTTTTTTAACGATTTTTTACTAGTTTATCTAATATAGATATTTTTTCTTTTTTACATTTTTCTTAGGTGTTTTCTTTTTTAAAAAATTCTTTTCTTTTCTTTTCTTTTTTTTTCTTTTTTCTTTCTTCCTTTTTGAACCTCTTTTTATCCCCTTTCTCCCCACTCACGATTTTGGATCTCTTCTAATTTGGTTAAAGCATATTTTCCTGGGGTTGTTGCCACCCTTTTAGTATTTTACTTGCCCCTTCACTTACTCTTATCTGGACAAAATGACAAGACATAAAAATTCAACACACAAAAAAGAACAAGAGGCAGTACCGAAGGCTAGGGACCTAATCAATACAGACATTGGTAATATGTCAGATCTAGAGTTCAGAATGACAATTCTCAAGGTTCTAGCCGGGCTCGAAAAAGGCATGGAAGATATTAGAGAAACCCTCTCGAGAGATATAAAAGCCCTTTCTGGAGAAATAAAAGAACTGAAATCTAACCAAGTTGAAATCAAAAAAAGCTGTTAATGAGGTGCAATCAAAATTGGAGGCTCTTACTGCTAGGTTAAATGAGGCAGAAGAAAGAAATAGTGATATAGAAGACCAAATGACAGAGAATAAAGAAGCTGAGCAAAAGAGAGACAAACAGCTACTGGACCACGAGGGAAGAATTCGAGAGATAAGTGACACCATAAGACGAAACAACATTAGAATAATTGGGATTCCAGAAGAAGAAGAAAGAGAGAGGGGAGCAGAAGGTATACTGGAGAGAATTATTGGGGAGAATTTCCCCAATATGGCAAAGGGAATGAGCATCAAAATTCAGGAGGTTCAGAGAACGCCCCTCAAAATCAATAAGAATAGGCCCACACCCCGTCACCTAATAGTAAAATTTACAAGTCTCAGTGACAAAGAGAAAATCCTGAAAGCAGCCCAGGAAAAGAAGTCTGTAACATACAATGGTAAAAATATTAGATTGGCAGCTGACTTATCTACAGAGACCTGGCAGGCCAGAAAGAGCTGGCATGATATTTTCAGAGCACTAAACGAGAAAAACATGCAGCCAAGAATACTATATCCAGCTAGGCTATCATTGAAAATAGAAGGAGAGATTAAAAGCTTCCAGGACAAACAACAACTGAAAGAATTTGCAAATACCAAACCAGCTCTACAGAAAATCTTGAAAGGGGTCCTCTAAGCAAAGAGAGAGCCTACAAGTGGTAGATCAGAAAGGAACAGAGACCATATACAGTAACAGTCACCTTACAGGCAATACAATGGCACTAAATTCATATCTCTCAATAGTTACCCTGAATGTGAATGGGCTAAATGCCCCTGTCAAAAGACACAGGGTATCAGAATGGATAAAAAAACAAAACCCATCTATATGTTGCCTCCAAGAAACTCATTTTAAGCCCGAAGACACCTCCAGATTTAAAGTGAGGGGGTGGAAAAGAATTTACCATGCTAATGGACATCAGAAGAAAGCAGGAGTGGCAATCCTTATATCAGATCAATTAGATTTTAAGCCAAAGACTATAATAAGTGATGAGGAAGGACACTATATCATACTCAAAGGGTCTGTTCAACAAGAAGATTTAACAATTTTAAATATCTATGCCCCCAACGTGGGAGCAGCCAACTATATAAACCAATTAATAACAAAATCAAAGAAACACTTCAACAATAATACAATAATAGTAGGGGACTTTAACACTCCCCTCACTGAAATGGACAGGTCATCCAAGCAAAAGATCAGCAAGGAAATAAAGGCCTTAAACGACACACTGGACCAGATGGACATCACGGATATATTCAGAATATTTCATCCCAAAGCAACAGAATACACATTCTTCTCTAGTGCACATGGAACATTCTCCAGAATAGATCACATCCTCGGTCCTAAATCAGGACTCAACCGGTATCAAAAGATTGGGATCATTCCCTGCATATTTTCAGACCACAATGCTCTAAAGCTAGAACTCAACCGCAAAAGGAAGTTTGGAAAGAACCCAAATACATGGAGACTAAATAGTATCCTTCTAAAGAATGAATGGGTCAACCGGGAAATTAAAGAAGAATTGAAAAAAATCATGGAAACAAATGATAATGAAAATACAATGGTTCAAAATCTGTGGGACACAACAAAGGCAGTCCTGAGAGGAAAATATATAGCGGTACAAGCCTTTCTCAAGAAACAAGAAAGGTCTCAGGTACACAACCTAACCCTACACCTAAAGGAGCTGGAGAAAGAACAAGAAAGAAACCCTAAGCCCAGCAGGAGAAGAGAAATCATAAAGATCAGAGCAGAAATCAATGAAATAGAAACCAAAAAACCAATAGAACAAATCAACAAAACTAGGAGCTGGTTCTTTGAAAGAATTAATAAAATTGATAAACCCCTGGCCCGACTTATCAAAAAGAAAAGAGAAAGGACCCAAATAAATAAAATCATGAATGAAAGAGGAGAGATCACAACTAACACCAAAGAAATACAAACTATTATAAGAACATACTATGAGCAACTCTACGCCAATAAATTTGACAATCTGGAAGAAATGGATGCATTCCTAGAAACATATAAACTACCACAACTGAACCAGGAAGAAATAGAAAGCCTGAACAGACCCATAACCAGTAAGGAGATTGAAACAGTCATTAAAAATCTCCAAACAAACAAAAGCCCAGGGCCAGACGGCTTCCCGGGGGAATTCTACCAAACATTTAAAGAAGAACTAATTCCTATTCTCCTGAAACTGTTCCAAAAAATAGAAATGGAAGGAAAACTTCCAAACTCATTTTATGAGGCCAGCATCACCTTGATCCCAAAACCAGACAAGGATCCCACCAAAAAAGAGAGCTATAGACCAATATCCTTGATGAACACAGATGCGAAAATACTCAACAAAATACTAGCCAATAGGATTCAACAGTACATTAAAAAGATTATTCACCACGACCAAGTGGGATTTATTCCAGGGCTGCAAGGTTGGTTCAACATCCGCAAATCAGTCAATGTGATACAACACATCAATAAAAGAAAGAACAAGAACCATATGATACTCTCAATAGATGCTGAAAAAGCATTTGACAAAGTACAGCATCCCTTCCTGATCAAAACTCTTCAAAGTGTAGGGATAGAGGGCACATACCTCAATATCATCAAAGCCATCTATGAAAAACCCACCGCAAATATCATTCTCAATGGAGAAAAAACTGAAAGCTTTTCCGCTAAGGTCAGGAACACGGCAGGGATGTCCATTATCACCACTGCTATTCAACATTGTACTAGAGGTCCTAGCCTCAGCAATCAGACAACAAAAGGAAATTAAAGGCATCCAAATCGGCAAAGAAGAAGTCAAATTATCACTCTTCGCAGATGATATGATACTATATGTGGAAAACCCAAAAGACTCCACTCCAAAACTGCTAGAACTTATACAGGAATTCAGTAAAGTGTCAGGATATAAAATCAATGCACAGAAATCAGTTGCATTTCTCTACACCAACAGCAAGACAGAAGAAAGAGATATTAAGGAGTCAATCCCATTTACAATTGCATCCAAAACCATAAGATACCTAGGAATAAACCTAACCAAAGAGACACAGAATCTATACTCAGAAAACTATAAAGTATTCATGAAAGAAATTGAGGAAGACACAAAGAAATGGAAAAAATGTTCCATGCTCCTGGATTGGAAGAATAAATATTGTGAAAATGTCTATGCTACCTAAAGCAATCTACACATTTAATGCAATTCCTATCAAAGTACCATCCATCTTTTTCAAAGAAATGGAACAAATAATGCTAAAATTTATATGGAACCAGAAAAGACCTCGAATAGCCAAAGGGATATTGAAAAAGAAAGCCAATGTTGGTGGCATCACAATTCCGGACTTCAAGCTCTATTACAAAGCTGTCATCATCAAGACAGCATGGTACTGGCACAAAAACAGACACATAGATCAATGGAACAGAATAGAGAGCCCAGAAATAGACCCTCAAATCTATGGTCAACTAATCTTCGACAAAGCAGGAAAGAATGTCCAATGGAAAAAAGACAGCCTCTTCAATAAATGGTGCTGGGAAAATTGGACAGCCACATGCAGAAAAATGAAATTGGACCATTTCCTTACACCACACACAAAAATAGACTCCAAATGGATGAAGGACCTCAATGTGCAAAAGGAATCCATCAAAATCCTTGAGGAGAACACAGGCAGCAACCTCTTTGACCTCAGCCGCAGCAACATCTTCCTAGGAACAACGCCAAAGGCAAGGGAAGCAAGGGCAAAAATGAACTATTGGGATTTCATCAAGATCAAAAGCTTTTGCACAGCAAAGGAAACAGTTCACAAAATCAAAAGACAACTGACAGAATGGGAGAAGATTTTTGCAAACGACATATCAGATAAAGGACTAGTGTCCAGAATCTATAAAGAACTTAGCAAACTCCACACCCAAAGAACAAATAATCCAATCAAGAAATGGGCAGAGGACATGAACAGACATTTCTGCAAAGAAGACATCCAGATGGCCAACAGACACATGAAAAAGTGCTCCATATCACTCGGCATCAGGGAAATACAAATCAAAACCCCAATGAGATATCACCTCACACCAGTCAGAATGGCTAAAATCAACAAGTCAGGAAATGACAGATGCTGGCGAGGATGCGGAGAAAGGGGAACCCTCCTACACTATTGGTGGGAATGCAAGCTGGTGCAGCCACTCTGGAAAACAGCATGGAGGTTCCTCAAAATGTTGAAAATAGAACTGCCCTATGACCCAGCAATTGCACTATTGGGTATTTACCCTAAAGATACAAATGTAGTGATCCAAAGGGGCACATGCACCCGAATGTTTATAGCAGCAATGTCTACAATAGCCAAACTATGGAAAGAACCTAGATGTCCATCAACAGATGAATGGATCAAGAAGATGTGGTATATATACACAATGGAATACTATGCAGCCATCAAAAGAAATGAAATCTTGCCATTTGCGACAACATGGATGGAACTAGAGCGTATCATGCTTAGCGAAATAAGTCAAGCAGAGAAAGACAACTATCATATGATCTCCCTGATATGAAGAAGTGGTGATGCAACATGTGGGCTTAAGTGGGTAGGAGAAGAATCAATGAAACAAGATGGGATTGGGAGGGAGACAAACCATAAGTGACTCTTAATCTCACAAAACAAACTGAGGGTTGCTGGGGGGAGGGGGTTTGGGAGAAGGGGGTGGGATTATGGACATTGGGGAGGGTATGTGCTTTGGTGAGTGCTGTGAAGTGTGTAAACCTGGTGATTCACAGACCTGTACCCCTGGGGATAAAAATATATGTTTATAAAAAATAAAAATAAAAAATAAAAAAAAAAGAAGGTGGGGATTAAATAGTTCGAAGAATAAATAGATTAATAAAATCAGTAATTTCTGTGATCATCATTTTATCATCTACCAATAACAAATGCACAATTCTTCCCATTCTATTAGTAGAAATCAAGCAGCATCCAAGGCAGATATCACATTTCCAAAGTACAATGAGAAAAGAGATCCTTAGTCTTGGGCGCATGTGACTTCTCCTATTTTATAGTTCCAGTCTGAATGTGGACAGAACAAATATTCTGTTCAGAAGGATCCTTCCCTCCTGAAACCATGGGCTTGGGCTTCATCTTTGTTCTACCCATTTTGACCACTCTGTTTCCAATGCTATCCTTAAAAAAATCAGATGGACCTAATTGAGCAAATATTCCTAAAGCTCTCAAGCATAGTTACATGATGTCATAAGCAGAGTCCCTTATGCTAAATCAACAAAAGTGCAGACTGTCTTTGTCTTCCCTAGACTTTAACCATTGTTATTTCTACCCACCTTTTCTCTAGCTCATGTGTAATATTTGGTTTTAATGGTAAAAGAAAGTTTTAGGTAATGACTGGTGTGTTCTGGTCCATTTGTATTTTTTGAAAAAAGAAAATGTAGTTATATTTAAAAGGCCACAAATGGAATTTTTGAAAGAAGGACTTGATGAGGGCAGAAGAGAAGAGGGAGCTTAAAAACGAAGGTCCATCTGATTCCATCTTCGCTGTAATCCAACTAATAAAAAGCTTCATGAATGGAAACTACGAGAGAAAAATAATGCATAGATGTTTTAAGTTTATTATCCTTATATCCTTAAAAAAGAATTAAACTGCAGAGCAGTTAGCAAAAAGACTAGAGCCTATCTTTGGATATGGGGCATGAAACTCAAAACAAAAATAAATTTCATGAAAAATACCTATTTGCACATAAAATTGAAATGAATATTCCTCAGGGTTTGTTCCAAATTGCACTCATTTAAACTGTAATTAGAGAGAAGACTAGCCAATGTGTGGATAATACTAACGATACTGGTGAGATGATTAGCCATTGGGATACCCAGCCAAAGATTGCTCTTCTGATAATTAGCTTCAGGATAGAAAGTCTAATATTTGCCAAGACAAATATATGTTGACAAAGATCCCCATATGGGCCTGGCAGATATGTGCTTGGGATATAAAAGAAATTAGGAACTAAAGAACTAGGCTGTGAATTGGGAGATCTGGATGACATTTTCAAGCATATTATTCATTCTGATGGGCAGTTCTTGACACTTGCAACATACCCAGGGCAGCCACAAAGGTGCATGCTTGGATGTTCATCCAAGAAGACCTTGCCATTTCATTACAGGAAGAACAGTTATTTGATAGCCTCTAGCTGTTTAGTGCCTTTAACATCTGCCTAAGCTTTCAAGTCAAGAACTGGGTTTTCTTGGGCAGTTGCCAGCCAAAGAATGAGTATGACAGGAACATTTGGTCCGGGCCATTTCTACCCAACATAGGGTGCCTCTAATAGGCAGATTCTGCTCCAAAGCTCCCCAGTGAGGTGGGAAAGTGTACTTCAGGCTGAAGTTCTCACTTACTAGTTATGGACTTTAATGTATTAAAAACTCATCATTAAACAAAAGGCAGTCCAGATTTTTCCCTATGTTCTATCTTGTAGAAGTTTTATATATTTTTTGAAGTTTTGTATTTTTAATTTTACATGTAGGCCCATGATTCATTTTGAGTTAATTTTAGTGAAAAATATAAGATCAGAGTCTAGATTCTTTCTTTTTAAAATATGATTTATAATTATTCCAACACTATTTGATGAAAGGACTATTGTTTCTCCTTTGAAATGCCTTTGCTCCTTTGTCAAAGATCAGTTGACTATATTTGTGTGGTCATATTTCTGGGTTCTTTATTCTCTTCCATTCATCTATTTGTCTGTTTTATCAATATCACACTGTTCTGATTCTTGTAGCTTTACAGTAGGAATTTAATTGGGTAGTGTCAGTCCTCCAACATTATTCTTCTTCAATATTGTGTTGGTTTTCGAGGTGTTTACTTTCCATTTAAACATTAGAATGGGAGCGCCTGGGTGGCTCAGTGGGTTAAGCCACTGCCTTCAGCTCAGGTCATGATCTCAGGGTCCTGGGATCGAGTCCCGTATCGGGCTCTCTGCTCAGCGGGGAGTCTGTTTCTCTCTCTCTCTTTCTCTCTGTCTCTCACTCTCTGCCTGCCTCTCCATCTGCTTGTGATATCTCTCTGTCAAATAAATAAATAAAATCTTTAAAAACAAAACAAAACAAAACATTAGAATGATTTTGTCAATACCTAGAAGAGAAGGTGATACAATTTTGATTGAGATTTCATTGACTCAAGCTGTGAAGAATTACATCTTCATGATAATGATTATTCCTATCCACAAACATGGAATATTTCTCTATTTATTTAGACATTTTTGATATCTTTCACTAGAATTTTATAGAGTTCTTTATATAAATCGTGTACATATTTTGTCAGTTTTATACCAAAACATTTCATTTTGGAGGGTGCTCATGTAAATGATATTATGATTTTAATTCCAAATTCCAATTGTTCATTGTTAGTATGTAGAAAAGAAATTGACTTTTGTGAATTAATCTTGTATCCTGCAACCTTGCTATCACCATCATTTAGTTCCTTTAGATTTTTTGGTCAATTATTTCAAATTTTCTCTATATAGATTATAGCAAGTGTTATATACAAACAAAGACAGTTTTATTTCTTCCTTTCCAGGAAGAAAATAAATCTTCCTTTCTTTCCCTACCTTTTATTTCCTTTTTTTGCCTAATTATATCAGTAGGACTTTGAATCAATGTTGAATACAAGTGGTAAGAGGAGACATTCTTGCTTTGTTCCTTATTCAATGGTGAAGTATGATGTTAGATATAGGCTTTTTGTAAATATACTTTATCAAGTTGAAGAAATTCCCCTCTACTCCTAGTTTGGTGAAACTTTTTCTTTTTTTTAACCATTACAGATTTGGTCAAAAGCTTTTTTTCCATCTGTTCATATGATCATATGCTCTTTCTTCTATAGCCCATTGATGTGACAGATTACAGTAATTGATTTTCAAATACTGAACAACCTTGCCTACCTGGAACAAATACCATTCGATCAGAATGTATGATATTTTTTTACACACTGTTGCAGTTGACTTGATAATGTTTCGTTGGGGATTTTTGCACCTATATTCATGAAATATATTATCTGTAGGGTTTTTTGCTTTTGATATCTTTATCTGAGTTTGGTATGAGTTTGCTGGCATCATAGATGAGTTAGGAAATGTTCCCTTTGATTCTATTATCTGGAAAAGATCATAGTGAATTGGTTTAATTTTTACCTAAAATATTTGGTAGGATTCACCAGTGAAACTGTGAGCATGATTCTTTTTGTTTGAGAAAGTTATTAATTATTGATTCAATTTTTTTTAAATTGTAAAGATATGTTTTGTAGTCCTAAATGTGGTCTGCCTTGATGAATGTTACATTTGAGCATGAGGAGAATGTATTCTCTGCTGCTGAACTACCCCGAAAGTAAAAACCAGTTTAGATCCACCCTAGCAAAAAAGATCTCAAGGGAATCAAATTTATCTCTAAGTTACTTAATAACCAACCAGAAGAATACCCAACAATCTTTAGAGCAAGACAACAGAATCAAAACTTCAGCAATGTAAATTCACTTCTTTATAGTGCTCCTTATTATGGATTTTAATAATTTATTGTTTGAACTATTTTTATGGATTGTTTTTGGATTTCGTTTTTTTTGTTTGTTTGTTTTTGTTTTTTTAAATGAATATGGCTACTATGAACACCCTTGTTCTGTCCCAGGTATACATATATAAAAGGATCTCTAGAACGTATGTCTAGAAATAAAATTACTGATCTAGAGGTCTGTATATTTTTTATACATTTTGAGTTAAGGTCAAATTATTACCCAAACTGGTTTTACAAAGTTCCACTTCCACCAACAGTGTATATAATTATTTGGTTGTTCCCTGTCTTTATCAACATTTGTTAGAATAAGACATTTTTATTTTCTAATTAGTGGGTCTCTCTTTTTTTGAAATTTCACTAACTTCTTCTGCCTCCTATTGTTACTATCTTATTTTGCAGTAATTTATCTTTCTATTTCCTCTAAACTATTACATTTAAAGAACAGGTCCCAGGTTAATCCTAAAAAAAAATTGGTTATATTTTTTCTCCCTTTTATTGAAATTTTGTGCTGTACTAAACATTGTTCTAAGCATCATGGATGCATTTGTTATTTTATTTAATTATAAATACAACACAGCCTTTCAAAAGAAATATTATATTTACTATTATGATTCTTACTTCATAGATTCAAAAAACAGTAACTTAAAGATATAAAATACTTTCCTAAGGCCACACAAGATCATTGGCACATAGCATATAGTTTGTAATTATAATGCCAGTGGCAAAACTGGATTAGAAGCCAGTTTTGATTCATTTCAAAACCTTAGCACTTTATACTAGGCTTCACTCCTTGTAGAAAAATGCTTACCAAAAAAAAAAAAAAAAATAGAACCTAGATGCCATTTATTAAATATTTTACTAACACAATTCTTCTAGCATATGGGTTTCACAGTTCTGATAGTTGGTTTTATTAAGAATTCTAACAACTGCACACCCCCCATTCACTGAGATCCAAATGCTAACATAATTTTTTAAATGATTTATATAACTTTTTTAATAATTAATTGTTTTCTAGATTTGGACAAAACTATTTGGCCATTTACAAAAGAGCCATACTCCACTTGTGGTCCTATAACTATAGATGCATATATTTTTATTGTCCTGATTTTAAATTCAAACTTCTTTATATCCTTCTAAGCTCTAGTAAAAGTTGCTGTGAGGTTATACATCTATGTATAAGTTCCTAAAAATGAGGCATTAGAACATAAGTTAATTAAAATTCTGGGTCCAAGTAACCTATCACACAAAATCAGTGCGGAATGAGACACATTCTTCATCTTTTATTTATAAAAGGTACACACTTCCCCAATATGTTTTTGTGAATTGTGCTAGTTAGTCACCCAATTGGTGAAGTATTCTGTCTAAATGAAAGCCATTACTAGAATACTCTTTGTTGTTTTGGAAAAGCTTATTTATGTGCCAAAATTCAACATTCTATCTTCCCTTATCAGCTGTTGCCATGAGATTTTACATGTAAATTACCTTGTAATATAAATGTTTATATTCGTCAAGCTGAGAAGAATAAGTTGTTAAAACAGTATGCTAAGATGTTTGTTCATAAATGACATCAGCTTTGTATTCACAAGCAGCTATCAGCTTGGATTAATGTAGTTACATTTAGGCTCAGTGAAAGCAGATGGATTTTGCAACACACTTATGGTTTTGATGGAGAACAAAATAATCTTAACAAAAAGGCTAGAATAAAAGTTCAGAATTTCATCTGGGGTTTTTAATGGGCATAGTAAACAACACAATGTTGAAACACAACTGTATTCTCTTTCAATTTGTTTTAAAACTAGAGCAGCAAGTGTTTGCTGTAATGATCTTTTTCTCTGGTATACAAGTGAGTAAAAGATGCTACATTTTGTTTTTAAGCATGAAAATTTTCCCTGGTGATGACAATCTGCTCTCTTGGATGTCTTCATAAGGTCAGTACATAGTAGAATAACAGATTCATTTGCAAAAACTGTGGGAATAGAATGTCACTTCCAACTTTCATCATTGCAATAATTTGACAAGTTTAACTCTACAGAGATTATCTCTCTATGTCTTCTAACAATTCTCCAGAGATTGGATTTGAGATTACCAACAGGGTAAAATATTGTTTTAGATCGCAGTTCCTGCATTGGTTGTATTATTCCCAAGTTTATACATAGAAATGGAAAGAAAGGCTGATTTTTTTTTTATTCAATGATTGTCAGTTTACGTAGAAATAAATTATTAGGAGGCCATTGCTAGACACCACATACTAAAATATATCATTGCTCATGAACCTCCTTCAATGACTTTTGCATTCTGGGGAAAATAATGCTACAATGCCTTCTACATTATGTGTGGCAGTGATTTTCAGATATTATTATACATTCTAATCATTCAAGGAACTTGAATCACAGCCTATTTCCCATCCTGACTTCAGAAATTCTGATTCGCACCTCTGAGACAGAGTCCAGGTACCTGCATTTTAAAGAACACGTCACTTTTTGGACCCCACTGTGAGACCAAGTCTGTGATCTTTGTTGACGAGGCAATGACAGGCTCTTCCCAGTCTTTATAAAAGCCCTTTCTCCAGCTGGAGAAAATGATTGTCACTCCTTCTCTTACAATCAAACAGTATTTCTCAAAAGGTAATGAAGGGACTACCTACATTGGTCCCTTCTGTATAGAAGGTCTCTAATACATAATGTCCATACTAAAGTTGTATATTCTGGAGCCCCACTACAGACCTACTAAATCAGATACATTTGGATGTTGAGCCTTAAATCTTCAATGGAACCCAGCTGATTTTTTTTCTCACTCAGCTTTATTTATAGGAATTTTTTTTTAAATATATGAATTTTAAAAGAAGCATCTTGAGGTTAGTTCTGTTTTGATTTTTTTGTGTCAGACATCATTGCCACAGACCACATTGATCCATTTCATACTTCAAGGCAGTTTAAGGCAGCCATCCCAGTAAAATTAATCTTGAGAACTTAGATAAGTTTGCTGAAATAATACTAAATTCTCAGTTTTCTTTTTCCTCTTCTTTTTTTGTTTTTTGACCTTTGCTCTTCATTGTTTGATTCTCTTCACAATGTGTCTATTTGATTTTTAACCTCCTTTCTCTTTCTTCTTGGACCTTGTGAACAATTCTTCATCTTGAGACTTTGGAGTAGATAAGAATTTCCAAGAAAAAAGGCAAACAAACATGGAGAAAAAAATATTGTTTTAGACATGTTGACTAGAGTATTCCTATTGTATTGGGATTATGCTGGCTGTAGAGACTTAACAAGAAAGCAAAAAGCATTAGCCCAAAATCAAAGTCATGTGGTATGGTGACCATACAGGAAACATTAAAAGAAATATCAGTGCGGAAAATGTTTTTAAACCAATACATCAAAAGTTTAATAACTGAAGAGATCTCCAAGGCATGATAAGCTGCTTTGGGAAATAAAGTCTTTCCCCCTTTGCCTCACTACCTGTTGTCTCTTTGGCCCTGAGTCTGTCTGTCTTTATTTATTTATTTGACAGGGAGAGAGATCACAAGTAGGCAGAGAGGCAGGCAGAGAGAGAGAGGGGAAAGCAGGCTCCCCGCTGAGCAGAAAACCTGATGCAGGGCTCCATCCCAGGACCCCGGGATCATGACCTAAACCAAAGACAGAGGCTTTAACCCACTGAGCCACCCAGGCGCCTCCCTGACTCTTAAGAAAAGTCCTTATGGTGGACAGGGTAATGTGGTGCTCGCCACTCATTCCTGTCTTTCTGGTGTGCCCAGAGAAGGATACTGAAAAAAACAAAACCTTATTTTCTACCTTCTTTAGTAGCAAGGGTTTGGATGTGATCTAGGTTTAGCCAATCTGATGGGTTTGTGAAAGATTAAGAAAGCACAAGTGAGGTGGGAATAGTATGGCTCCTTCTGAAGTGTCTACCAGCATTATGAACTTGGAGAATTTGGGCTCATGTGTAGACAATAAGTGAATGTCCCAGGTCCAGACACTAGCTCTGTGAGGGTGTCCACAAAGTTCAGATCCTTTGGACAAGGTGGGGCTTTGGAGGTACCAGTCCTAGTCGCATTGGTAACTCCTGGAAGAGTGAGGTGTGAGTTCTGGAGCAGATGCTGGAGTGGTTGCTTCTCAATGGTAGACCATGGAAAAACTAGTGATTAACAAAGACATTCCTGGAATTCCTGTTGGTCTCCTTACCAGGTCTAATCTCTGGTATTTTTCTGGAAGTCATCACAGTTCTACCCTAGAACTTGCTCCTCCAGTCTTTCCAGTGATTCTGTAAATAACTTGCCCCTGTTTAAGTGTTTAAGATAACTGAATTCTGGTTGTTACTAGCCTCCAGTTAATGATTGTGGACTTTTTCTTGTAGATATTGAGGGCCAAGTAAAGATATAACAGGAGTGTATGTGTATGTTACAAATACCCATGAAATAATCTCCTAAACCAGGGAGCTCTGACTGAGCACTCAACTTCACTGTGGTCAACCGTGAGATCTGTTGAGGAGCTAAAAAAAATAATCTGATTACTCAAAGGCTTAATACAATTCTAAGATTATATTTAGGCTGTAAAATTTTCCAGATGAGAAGTCATAAATTTGATTACATTTTGTCCAAAACGTGTGCCACAGGTTGTTAGTGTTGCTCTTAATACATAACACGAACATGTAATTTTAAAAAGTTGAACTTACATTGCAGAATTCCTTACACCCTTTAATAACTACTATGTCTGTGGCTCTCCAAGAAGGAAATTTAATATACAGCTTTTCCAAAGGAATCTTGTTTTTGTTTTTCCTCCTCCCCACCTTTTGGTATATAGAGACATTAGGGAGACAAGGTCTAGTGATTGGGACATTTCATCTCTTAACGTTAGATGTTTTGGGGGCACTTGGGTGGCTCAGTCATTAAGTGTTTGCCTTTGTCTCAGGTCATGATCCCAGGGTCCTGGCATTGAGCCCCACATCAGGCTCCCTGATTGGTGGGAAGCCTGCTTCTCCCTCTCTCACTCCTTCTGCTTGTGTTCCCTCTCTCACTGTGTCTCTCTCTGTCAAATAAAATCAATCTAAAACATCAAATTAGATTTTTTAGATTCATTGCTATTCCTGTATATACCTATAGTTCCTTCATTTTCACTCTAATCTAATAATCTATTTTATGAATATCTATAGTTTATTCATGTATTTTCCTAGAGATGGACATTTAGATTAACTTTTCTTTTTCCCTGAAAAGAATGTTTGCAGACATGTCTTATGGTGTCATGGGCACACTCCCTAGGTTATACACTTGTAAATGGAGTCGCTGGGTTATGGAGAGAGAACATCATGGTCAGCTCTACAAGGGAATATGCAGTTATTTTCCAAGTAGTTTTACCAAATTATATTCTCAACAGCAGTGGATGAGAGTGTCCATATCTCCATATTCTCATCAATACTTGCTATTAGTAGATATTTTTAGGTGTCCTTTTAGGTAGGAGTAGTTTTAACATTTAATGTAGCCTTAATGTTCATTTCCCAATTGTGAATGCTACAGTGAGAAAAGTAGCACATTCTTTCATATACTTAATAAACATTTACTGAGCTGGAAACTGGGAGGGCAGCACTGAACAAGAAACCAAAGACCCCTGATCTGATGGAGCTGACATTTTAAGCAGGTCTGTAGACAATAAGCAAACAAGCAAACAGAGAAGTAGTGTTATGGGCTGTGTTGTCTGAAGGGAGGGTGATGGGCTAGAGAGAGGAGGGGAGTCTACTTTTGGGTAAGTGGAGAGGGAGGCCTCTCTCACAAAATGACCTCTAATAAAATAGGTAGAAAGATGAGGTTGACATTACTCAGGGAAACTCTAGATTATTATGCAAACCAGGGCACTTCTAAGAGGACTAAATGCCAGGAGAGTGAGTATAGACTGGAACTTCCCAGAGTGAACATTCTGTAGGGTTATCTAAAAATTCTAATTTTATTTGTAGCCACTTTTCCTCTCCTTAAGGAACCCCATGAAAACTGACCCTCAGATTTTTCACAATTCCCCACTGCAGCCGTCAAAGTGGCAACACATTCTGGATGGAGTCGTCACAAGCTACAAGGTGCTGGAGTCCTCATCATTTTTGGACCTAGAGTAGATGAGCAGAGCCCCCATAAACCCCTGCTGGAAATGTAAAATAGATGAGAAATAAACATTTTGTCTTTGTGTGTTAAAACATTAATAATTGGGATTTGTTTGGGCCACTAGCCTATCTTATCCTGACTGTTACAAGAACATTCCGAGAGTACAGAAACAGAGCTATGAGTTCCTGTGGAAATTGTCCTTAGCTACAAATCTCTGATTTCCTTAAGACTATCTCATTTTTAAATCACTTATCAGTGACTATTAAGTATCATGTGGCACAATAATGCAAATAATAATAAAAGTTTGCATTTTTAGGGGTGCCTGGATGGCTCAGTCAATTGAGCATCTGACTTTTGGTTTCAGCCCAGGTCATGATCTCAGGGTCGTGAGATTGAGCCCAGTGCCAGGCTCCATGCTGAGCATAGGGCCTGTTTGGGATTCTCTCTCTCTCCTTCTGCCCTTCCCCCTGCTTGCTCTCTCTCTCTCTCTCAAAAAAAAAAAAAAAAAAAAAAGTTTCACATTTTAAATTCATGCTAGTCATATTGTGTTTAATATTCTTCATTTTATCCTTATGACAACTCTATGAGGCAGCTATTATCATTACTCTAAGATTATAGATTAAGACTTCTCATAAAATACAAGTTGAAATTACAGAGGCACAAAGAGGTAAAGAAATGTTGCTTTCCCTGTTTTATCTGCAGGGAGGAAAGAGAACAAAAAGTGCTTATGAACATGGGTTTTGAACATACACATAGATGGGGACAAGCATTGGCCTCTGCCACTTACCAGCCATCTGCTACCAATGAGGTCATGTCACTTTCCATGTCAAGAAAAGTGGAGATGGTAAGCATATGCAGCCTATAAAATCATTGTGAGTATCAATGAGATAATTAAGTTCTTTCCATGTCTGGCACATAGGAAGCCAATAATATGTAGTCGTATTTACAGTTTTTGTCATCACTGACATTGTAATCACAAGGATATCACATCTGGAGCTTTGTGTTCAGTTCTTGATACCACATTTGAATTTGGACTTTTGAGACTAGAGTGCCATGAGGATTTGGCCAGTGCAAAATGAGGAATAGGTGAAAGAAATGAGAAAAGTTGGTATGTACAATATAAGTTTCAGATAATTATCTTCTAGTATTTGAGAAGCAAATGAGAAATATTGGGTGTGTTATATGAATCCAGAACAATAGGAGTGGAGAGGAATTTCAGGGAAAACTTTCTAACAGGGAAAGTTATTAAATATTCAGTGAGCTGCCTTGTGAAGGTGGGAGTTTGCCCAGTGCTTGATGGCTCAAAAGCAGGTTGTGCCATTGTAAAAGTGAACCTTGTGTGAAGTTAGAGGTTGGACTAAATGAACTGTATAAGTAATGTAAGTCTTCAAGGAAGAGACTCTTCAGTGCACAAATGATGCAGACTCCAAGCAATTTGCATAGATAAACAGTCATCTGTTTGGAAGGAATTCCAGAGTATTGGTGTCTATATTCTTTTTATGTGTGAATACAAATTCAGGATCATTCTTTGGAATTTTTCAGAGAACAAGGATGCATGAGAGGCTGGGTCAGTTCTAGCCCACGCACAACATGGTGTGGATTGCAAATTACTTCTGTTTATGTGGGGGTTTGTTTCATTTTAGTTGTATCTCTCAGTAATGTATTCTCTGCTTCATTTGGGCACTGACTGTGTCTGTCTTATTTACTTCTCCACTCACAGCACCCAGCAAGATATATGGCCCAGAGCATGCCCGTAATAAATATTTGCTGAATGAATACATGAATCAATGGCAGTAGAATGGACAGGATTTGGTGATCTTTTAGGTGGAAGAGCGATCCAAAGGAGGAAATTCAAAGATGATTCCCAGATTCTTAACTTAGGTAACTGTTCATGGGATAGTACCACCTAAATTGGAAATGGAGGGGCAATAGATACTTTGGGTGGTTTGAGGATGACACTGAGTTTAGCTGTTGATACATTGTATGTGAAGTGCTTGTTGGACAGTCAGGTGGGGACCTCTAAGTAGGCTATTTAGTGTTTGCATGAGGAACTTTGCTTAAGAACATATCTAGCTGTCACCAGTGCCTGTAGGGCAGGGGGAACCATGGTGATAGATGCCATCTCACAAAGAGCATACAGGGACAGATATGCGGAGAAGGCTGAGGAGAAGATTTGGGGGAACCAACCATTCAAGAGATTAGTGGAGGAAGACCTCTTGAAAGAAATCCAGGAAAAAATGCAGCAGAGAGGTAAACAAACAGAAAACCCAGAAGTGAAATTAGAAACACCACAATGTGAGAGATTGTTATATCTGGACAAAGTTTAAGAAATGGAGGCAAGGCTCCAGATATGCTGTCATGACCATGTCAAACCCATTTAAGGGCTAAGACCTTAGAGTCAAGACGCTTATCTTTAGAATACCTGAAACTTGACCTCACACCTTTGCTTTGATAATTCCAGTGATAAGGAACTCACTACCTTAGAAGGCAAATCATGTGGGGCCCTTATAAAATGTGTATAGAGAAAATTTAATAAAAGTTGAGTTATTTCATTCCAGTTTTTATTTAGACTTCTATATATAAAATCTCAACAGTAATTTATTAAATGATGCCCCATCCAAGCGAAGAAATATGAGAAATGCATCCCTTATTCAAAGCAAATGTTCCACCAGGGAAAACTTCCAAACTGCAGGATTCTGACTTAATAAAGGGCTGAGATCAGACCATCAATAGCAAGTTAAACCTACCCCAAGAGAGTTAAAGGAATGAAACTGCATTTATAAGAAAAACAAAGCAGCAGCAGTAGGGGCTGAGGAGACATTCTACTAAATGAAATTAATGATGACTCTAAACTGGCCTCTCTCCTGAATTTACTTTAGCATCTGTCTTGAATAAAGGAAAATAAAAGAGCAATCTGGATAATTGGAAAATAATAAAGGCATAATTTTAAAAATTTTAAAATTTTAAAAAATAATAACCTTATGTATACTTAAACATACACAACTTTGGAGTTTTATAGTCACATAGTATGAATAAACTGAAAAATAGACAGAGTAGGTACAACTTCTAATAGTTGAGTGGTGCTGGAAAGTTCTGCATTCACATAAATATTTATCCTATAACCCTCTTACTGTCATTTAATTTGTCATCTAATCATCTTAATGTCATCTAATGTCATCAATTTTATCATCTAAGACTGTGGTATTCTGTACTATATAACCCAATTCATTTGTGGCTATATAGATTTAAATTTAAAATGATTAACATTAACATAAATGTAAAGATTCAGTTTCTCACTTGTGCCAGCCACATGTCAAATGCTCAGTAGTGATATGTGGCCAGTGGCTAAGTACCGGACATGCAGACAGAGGGCATCTCTGTCATCTTAGAAAAGTCTGTTGGATAACTCTGACTAAAGCAGAGTCCTTTGTGTTGGAGCTTTCTAGAGTCTTTCAAAGGTAAACTGTATTAAGTCATGGAAATAAATTAACACCTGGTGGAGACCAGCATGTGAAATTGCTGTGAAATCACAGGGATGAAGTGGTAGTGAACAGACATCTATTACCTGATGGGCATGAACATCAAGTTAGGCTTATTCCTCAAATGCCAGCACATGGTGGAGCAGGAAATCAAACTGTAGACTACCTAACTTCAAAATCCACACTCCGTGCTGCCTTCCCACACCTGTGTGAGAAGAACGTAGAAGAACTTTAAGTGGAAGAATTGAGTCTCACAGCAGGTGACATAATTTGGGACAGAGTAAGAGAGGCTATGCTGTACAAAAGACTGGAAGTATTAAGTTTAATGTCGAGAGAAAATAAAAAGGTCCACAAGTATATGATGAAAGGGAAAGAAAAAAAGATCAAATTGACTCACCCACAATTTTGTTTTTTCTGAAAGCTCATGAAATAGCCTTCCAGGCTGTTGTGACAAGTGCTTAGGACCAAGTTCAAGCTCCAGTTTTGCATTCTCTAAGCTTTGAATCTTGGATGTAGAGTGCTGACCCTTCTTTCTCATGGAGCTGGAGCACCCACAGATGAGCTGACATTACTGATCCAGTAGCAGCAAAGATGAAAACCAGTTAGGACTTGGGTCCATTAAAAGAGAGCACTTGTAAAAAAAAAAAAAAAAAAAAGAGAGAGAGAGAGAGCACTTGTGCGCAAAACGGGGGACAACATATAGAAGCAGTGCTTGCATCTCGAGCAAGTTCAAGATCAAAAGCAAGTAGGAGCAAAAGACAAGTTAGTTGAGATAATTCTCTTTCTACCATGCTATGAAAAGGTAAAAAAAAAAAAAATTGTCATTGACTTTATATGAAAACAGTGTCAACTTTACACACCTTTTCTGAGCATCAGTTTCTTCCTCTCTGCATGGGGACTACTCCTTGTAAACACTTAGCATTCACAAATAAAGTACTTACTTTTCTAGAGCTCAGAATTCATCAGTAATGAACAGAATTTTTGTGAAAATGTCCCAGCTTACTCCTCTCTCTGTCCATTAAGGGAGAATTCTGGATGAGCTCATAAAATATTGACCCCCCTCCTGCTTTCCAAGTTGACAACTTCACAGTCTCATACTCTGGACACTGAATGCAAAACCCAGACAAAATGAGAAGAGAAAAGGACAATGGCAAAGGCACCTGGCTGAGCAGATGTCCAATTAGAGGTGGCCAAGGAACGAGGTGTGACAGTGGCTGGAGCATGGGATAGAACCGAATGGAAGAAAAAGAGAAACTAGCAGTTTATATCCTGTTCATAAAATTTAGAGAAAATATTGACTTACTTAATTTGTTGTTGAATATGTTCTTATGACCCTGGCACTTTTCTGGGTTGATGAAGAGGCAGGTAAAGCAGCTTTTTTTTTTTAAAGATTTTTTAATTTATTTGACAGACAGAGAGCACCAGTAGGCAGAGAGTCAGGCAGAGAGAGAGGGGGGGAAGCAGGCTCCCAGCCGAAGCAGAGAGCCCGATGCAGGACTTGATCCCAGGACTCCGGGATCACGACCTGAGCCGAAGGCAGCGGCTTAACCCAATGAGCCATCCAGGTGCCCCAGTAAAGCAGCTTTTTAAATGAGCTTTTTCAGCATTACTTTTGGCAATGTCGCTACAGCCAATCATTTGCACCCAGCCAAGAACCACTGTCTCAGAAACACTGAAATAATAAAATAAAATTAAAAAAGAAAAAAGAAGAACCACTTTCTTCAATAGTTCTACTTTCTCTTCAGCATTTTGCTTAAATTTCCTTTTTTAAAAGGAAAACAAAGCCACGATATCATGAGTCAGTTAAATGGCTAATCAGGCTTACTAACTAGTTAAACAACTGAAAGACAAGTTTCAAGATCTTGTCTCAGCAAAATTATGAATAACTTCAAGTTTCTTGTTGTCTGAGTCACTGGTGACTTTATAAAACACGTAGTTAAACCAATGACAGGGCTGTGTTATATTGACAATGACATCATAGGGCCTTTACAAGGGTTTAACGAGCCACAGTCAGTAAAAGTACAATACTAGTTGTAAATTGCCTATATAAGTGTAGGTTTTATGGTTAAATAGGGCATAATTTCAACTTTAACTTAATGAACAAATCAGCAAATGTGTGTTGAGTACCTGAATTAACATATTTGTCATAAAAGTAAATGGTGTATTAACTAACGGTGCATAGCTCTATTCTTGCTGTTTAGCAAAAGTTCCTTCTGGTTTACCTTTCCTTATGAATCCTAGGGTTGTATAAAATACTTGCTTGTGAGAAGAGTGGCTTTTATGTCCAGACTTTTACTCATTTGTATATCCATTTATCTAACAAATAGTTACTGAGACTCCAGCGTCTCTTTCAGTGAACAAAAATTTTTGAATTCCCAGGAAAATAAGAAGAGGTAATATAAAGAAATGATTGAGTGAGATATGAAAAGTAGAATAATTAGGGACAGAAAAGGGATTTTTTCCCCCCTGCAGAGAGAATGTGCATTGGACCTGCAGCAGAACCAAAAGATAAAGTGCTATCGCCCAGAAAGGAGAGATGGAGTGTGCCAAGGTAGAGAGAGACACACACACAACTCATCCACTCAGTGTCCTGCAGACTACACCGATAGTTGGGAACCCATTGAAATAAGGATGCTACCTAGTCAGAGAGGCTACTGCTGCAGTAAGGCAAGAGTGGATGAAAGTCCTTCAGTTCAATGGCAGATGAGGTAGTCCCAGGAAGACAAGAGTGTAGGAAGCTAATGGTGGAGGTAGTAGACATTGTTCCAATAAGATATTCCTGAATATGAATTACATCTGGATCTTCCATACCTTAGCAGAGATACCAAGATAGTTATTTCTCTAAAGCTTAGTTTCTTCATTTTTAAAACTCGAATAATATTGGAACATCTGGGTGTCTCAGTCAGCGAAGCATCTGACTCTTGATTTTGGTTTGGGCCATGATCTCAGGGTTTCAGCGTGGAGCCCGCTTGGGATTCTCTCTCTCCCTCCCTTTGGCCCTCCTCCCTCACTTATGTTCATGCATTCTCTCTCTCAAAAGAAAAAAAAGAAGAAGAAGAAGAAGAAGAAGAAGAAGAAGAAGAAGAAGAGAAGAGGAAGAGGAAGAGGAAGAGGAAGAGGAAGAGGAAGAAGAAGAAGGAGAAGAGGAAGAAGAAGAAAGGAAGAACATAATACTGTTTGAAAGTTTCCTAAATACCAACTGTTTAAAAAAACAAACAAACAACTCTTTCTTTTAATTTTTATAAAGACCCTTAATGAAGGCATTATTATTTCCATCTTATAGGTATGGAAATTGGAACAATGAAATTAAGAAAATTGCCCAATATCCCACAGCTCTAAAGTGAGAGAAATGGGGTTCTAGTCCATACTGAGATGACTCTAAAGACTATTTATTTCCATTATGCCATTTCTTTTAAATAAGCCTGGGTGGCTCAGTGGGTTAAGCCTCTGCCTTGGGCTCAGGTCATGATCTCAAGGTCCTGGAATGGAGCCCCGCATTGGGCTCTCTGCTCAGCGGGGAAGCCTGCTTCCCCCTCTCTCTCTGCCTGCCTCTCTGCCTACCTGTGAACCTGTGCTCTCTCTCTCTCTGTGTCAAATAAATAAATAAAATCTTAAAAAAAAATACAAATATGAATTGAAGAACTACTATATATCCTTAATCGGTACTAGAACTTTACCACAAGTGAGCTGGCTATTCTTAATTTTCAATAATCCCACCCTCAAAAATATATTCGCCACAGAGCGCCTTGGAAAGCTGACTTTCTGGCTGCAGATTTTGTTGCTATTTGGTTACTAAGGGTCCACAGGTAGGAGTTTGGAGAGAGCAGGAAAATCTATTTCCCACAGCTCCTCCCTCTCTGCCTGGCTGAGGTTCTTTGCTCTGGCTATGCACCTCTGCAGCCAGGGGTCCTGCTAGGTGGCGCCCTTCTGAGGTTTCATTTCCTTGCCAGGCTCTGATCACACTGTTCCTTTCTATTGCCTCTTCGGTCGTAGCTCCCCACTACTGTAAGTCTTAAGGTGCTTCCCTGTTCCATCCTGTTCCTTTAACTTTGCTCAGAATTCAGTAGACCATCCATTAAACCCTTTCCAGTAAACCCTTTGACAGTGTTGTTGCTTTCATCCTGAGGCCCTAATGGATTTAATAAATAACCTCCCACTAGACTATGAGCTGCATGAGAGCAGGGACCATGGCTGCCTTGTTTATTGATTCATTCTCAGGGGTAACTAGTTCTTGAAAGAACTGCAGGTGTACTGAGCCCAACAAGCTGAAAAAAATGTGTCCTTTTGTTCATGTTCGGGTATAAACCATTTGCCTACTTTGCACCTATCTCCAGGATTTTCCAACATATTTTGTCCAGGTGTACTTATGCCCGATTTGTTCTTGCCACATCGATTCCCAAGCCATTTAATATTCCAATGTATAGTAAAATTCTACTTATTTGGTGTGGTTGAAAAAAGGGCTACTCTGATTAAGTAAATGTAAAGAACCCTGTAGAGAATACTAGCAAACTAGTTCAGTGTTTGTCACTTTATCCCACTTTCAACTGGGGTATGTCCTTCAAACTTTCTGAGACTAACTTTGTATATCTCTACAGATGGAATAATATAATACTAATATAAAATCATTTCTAGTTATTCCTCTGGAAATGGAAAGGTTCTTCTTCCCCTGTAAAGACTTCAGGTAATTTCCTCAGGAGCTTCAGGCTTACAAATAGACTAGGTTTCTTTGAGCCAACATACCTCCCACACCAACTGTATGTTCTCAAGTGTTTGTCAGCTTCAATCTCCAAGATGAGAAGTCGCAGCCATATGTTCTGAGCTGTTAGGCCTTGACTGAGCAGTGCAAACAGATGGGCCCACTGGAAAGATGCCGAGACACTGGCAGAACCAGCTCCTGGAACTTGGGTGCTCTCCTTGAGAAATGAGAACTTTCTGCATGATAGTAACAGTGATGTCAGAAAGGATGGTGCTGAGGAGGACCAGTCTTGTTAAAAATTGGCTCTTACCCATGGACAAAGCTGTGCAAAAGCCTGCATCCTAAAAGAAGTCTTGAAATTTAAATCTTCATGGAGAGAAGTTGTGAGCATTTGGGATTATAACCATTTGTGGCATTTGAAGGAAGCTTGGTCAAATCTAGCCTATTAGTTTTAACACACATCTGTCTTTTAAAGCAAGACTTGTTTATAAAAATATATTTCATAGCGAAGTCCAACATAAAATAATCTCTTTATTATGTCCTTGACTTTAGAAAATTGTTATAGAACATTACTGTAAAAGTTTTTACTATAGGCTAATTGTCAAACAGAAAGAATCTGGAAAGACATGGTGATCAATTAATAATGACAATAATAGTTAATATTTATTAATCATTTACAGTATGTCCATGAATTTTCTGAGCTATGGGCCCATAAACTACAGCTGCAGGCCAAATCTGGCCCACCATCCGTTTTTGTAAATAAAGTTTTATTGGAACACAACTACACACATTTGTTTACATGTATCTATAGCTGCCTCCCTCACTGTATGAACAAGGCTGAGTAGCTGTGACAGAGAGAATATTGTCTGCATAGCTGGGAATATTTACTATCTGGCCCTTTACAGAGAGTCTGCTAACCCCAAAGCACCCATCTAAGCTCCTAACATATTTTATCTTCTTTTTTTTCTTTTATTAAGGTAATAACTATGTAGTATTTTTATCTTCACCTCCTAGATGAGAAAACTGAGAAACAGAAGAGGTCATTAATCTTTGTGAGTCTGCAGCCAGGACTCATGTAGCCCTTCCTGTTTTTCAGGCTTATTTTCCCTATTATAATAATCCACACTGACTCAAGGAATTCGTGGAAAATAGGAAATGGTTCTCTATTCTATTCTAAACAGACTGCCAGCTCCTAGGAGAGCATGGAGAGCCTTTAGCTTTAATTGACATGCTAAAGCCTTTAGCTTTTAACTCACTGCTCCCCTCTCTGAGTTCCCTTTCCTTTCAACTCCTCCCTTACCATGCCTCTGACTCCTAAAACTCTCTTCTGTCCTTACCTTCTCCCAGATGCTCTGCCATACTACTTGTCCTCTTAGACTCAGGAATCTTTCCCTGAGAAGGCTTGTGTTGTATACAGGTGGAAAAGAAAGGTGAAGAGAATATTTCTTTGCAAACCAAACCATCCATAAGCCAGTTTGGACTCTTAATCAATTCCAACACTCCCCGCCCCACCACCCAATGCTCTTTGGGATTATTAAACTAAAACAGTTTCTATTTCTTTGCTATTCTTTGAATTATAGTATAAAAGGTTTCCTTCTTTTTTCCCAATTTACTATACTCCTGTCCAACAAAGAAAATGGGACGATTTTAGAATCCAGGTAGGAGGTGGAGGTAGAGAAGCTCCTTATCCGGTGATGATGTAAAATAAGTGAATGTACAACTGTTCTTTTAAAGTTATAGATGGGGGCGGAGCAGGAACTGAGCCTGACATGCTCAGCCCTCATGTCATGACTGAAGCAATTATCCAGAGCGCTGGCATCCGAGAATATAGTTTTAAAGGCAGCTGCTCAGAATTCTTACGATATATCATACATAAAGCTCCTAGTTCTGGTGACAGGAACAAGGAAGTTGTTTGAAATATTACAGTAACTGATAGGAGGAGGAGGAGGATGTTGATGGTGATTATCCTTTAGACTCTCAGGTCATGGAAATTTCCCTTAGAACATACCAGAAGTTCCTCAGGGCTGTGTTCTCAGAAAGAGAGGTTTCTGGAGGAGGTAGAACCCATTGTGGCAATGGACTCAACTGATTGCCTACTTTTGTGTATCTAGAGGGGACATCCCTGATAGGGTGATCTTTCTAACAGGGAATGTAATCAAGATGCCTCCTTGTTTCAGCCCCCACCCCAGGATCCTCTATTAACATCTGGGCAGAACAAAGTGGCCCTTTTGTTGCATGAACTGCTCAACTTTTTAGAGTCTTATTTATCTTTCCAGAATTATCTACTTCTATTATATAGACATCTTTCAAACTTTATAATATGTCAAGCCCTCATTTATATGTAATTTCAAATATGCACTCTTTTTTTTTACTCCTCGATGCTTTCTGAATGCTGTTTTCTGAATCTTGAATACTCATTTCTATCACCGCAACCTGCCACTGTCCCCATGGAAAATTCAAATTAAACTTTAGAATTTATTCTGGAATTATCTTTTCTGAGCAACTTTTCTTTTTTTAAAGATTTTTATTTTATTTATTTGACAGACAGAGATCACAAGTAGGCAGAGAGGCAGGCAGAGAGAAAGAGAGGGAGAAGCAGACTCTCCGCTGAGCAGAGAGTCCGACGTGGGGCTCGATCCCAGGACCCTGGGATCATGACCTGAGCCAAAGGCAGAGGCTTTAACCCACTGAGCCACCCAGGCGCCCCCTGAGCTGCTTTTCTTGAACCATCCCCTGCCCTGTAGAAGTACTACTTCTGCTCCGTACTATTTTAATACTTTGGTTTGACTGTATTGTTAAATATAGTGTAATGTATATCTATTTGTTTTAGTGCTTGTCTTCCATGAAAGTCAATTAACTAGTTGGGGTAAATATAGTTTTGTCAAGTACAAAAGTAGAAACTGTTGCTTGAACTGAAGTTGAGAGCTATTCATCTGGATTCTTAGGACTAGTAATCATGTCTATTATAGTAACGTTTAATTTCTGCTTTTACATAGAATTGTCTGAGCTAGTATAGGATAAAGACTAGATGTGTAGTCTAGTTCTTGGCTGGTTGTGTCTGCTTGGTGAGGGTATAAAATATCTTATATTCTTTTTTAAGATTTTCTTAGTTTTTTTTCCTAGTTTTCTGCAATTAACATATATTTCTTTTATATCAGAGAAAAAAATGAAATTCTAAGGTATCTCCTCTAGGGGCTTTTCCTACAGGGAGAAATTACTCATTTTATATAATAGATTATGGCAGACATTGTTGGTTGATGAACTTAACACCTACCACCAACTCCTTTCTCTCTTGACCTCATTTTATCTGGGTTAGGTTAGAAGAACTAAATACTCATTTTCCCAGAGTTCTTTTCATCTAGAGTAGATACATGGATATCATACAGTTGGAGTATGGCCAACATCATTTCCTCCATTACCTCCTTGAGTACAGTTGCCTGGAGTTATGGTAGACATATTGCAACAATGAGCTCTAAAACCATAGAAATAAAAAGGAAATACTCTGACCAGGGGCAGAAAAAGATGGAAAGAGCTTGGGTCATTTGGCCAGGGCTCCAGCCATGGTTTTCTACCTCCAGATGTCTTGTTTTGTTGGGAAAATGTCTATATCATTTAAGAAACTAGTAGTTAGATTTTCTGAATTTTCAGCCAAACATATGCCTCACAGAAACAGCTGTGTAAAAAATTTGTGTACAATTATATGTTAAGAGTATTATTATAAAAGTTAGGAAGTGAGGGAAAAAACTAATGTCCCAAAAGAAAAAATTTGTTCTTAGAATTATGAATCCAAATAATCCGCTTTAAAAAAAAGTCTTAGGAGACACTAATGAGTTAAATAAGTATTTATAACATATTTAGTTTTAAAAAGCAGGTATAAGCTTATATAAAATTTGTTTAAAAATGTGTCATATGCATAGTAAAAAAAATCACAATCATACACTGTAAATTGTCTTTGTTTTTGGGTAGTTGGACCACAGCAATCTTTATTCTATTAATTTATAAATTACCATATTTTCCAAATGCACTTCAGTGTACACATATTATTTTTCAATTAAGTAAATTATATTAAATTTTATTGCTAAAATGTAAAAAAAATGCCAGAGAACTGATGTCTGGAATGTGGACAAGTTTGCCATGTGGCCAGTATCAGGTGAATTAAATGATAATTGGGGAAAAAAATGTAAATTGTATTAAAATATTCTGTACTTTACTAGACTTGTATCCATGCCACCATTGATAAAAACAGTTTGCCAATGATACTTCAGAGGAATAATGGGATGTTAGATTGGGAAAAACAATAGATGGTTCCATTTGCTGTTGAATTAAAAAAGAGTTAAAATCCATTAACAGTGAAATGTGCTTTTATTCTTCCTCATGATCCCCTCTGAATGATTTGGAGAATGGGCAAGAAGCCCAGATAAATGTGTTATTTTTTTTTTTGTTTTCTCTTTGAGCCTTGTTGACCTTACCTGTTTGGTTTCCTAAAAAGCCATCTCAATGGCTGCCTATTTCAAGTAAGGGTCATTGGGATCGACAACCTGAAAACCCAATTTCAGGACCCAAAGCATACGTTAGAAAGAAGCAAATGGCAACCTCAGTCTCAAAACAATGAAAGAAGAACTGTAAGGAGTAAGGAAAAGATTTTAATGTCAAAATGTATGATTTTGTTCTACTGTGCCATTTAGAGGTTATGTGAAAGGGGGCAAGTTTTGTCATCTCTCTAGTCTCCAGTTTCTTTATCTGTGAAATGCGTTTGCTACTTCCTTCCCCAGTGTTTCTGAGAGTACTGAATAGAGAATGGCCACATGTAATGCACATCGTTATGTCAGTAGCATTGGAACTGAAAATTCTAATAACTGCAACTGAAACACTTTGAGATATTATTAAAGCCCTAATTAGATATAGGTCACTGAAGGAAGGATGTAAAACTGATACCCCTATAGCACAGCATTCTGTGAATCAAGTCTGTGGAAATGCCTTGGGTTTTATAGAGTGAAGGGTTGGTGTGGCTCACTTCAACCATCATGGTCCTGAGAGATTGCATTCCCTCTAAATTACTTTGTAGACTGAAAAGGGTTCTATGTCCTAAGTGGTTTTCTACTTAATAGAATATCCAGAGCTAGCTCACTCCAAATTTTTTCCTTGTACCCCCTTCATTTCCAAAAGCATTTCAGTTACATTCCATTCAAATCTGTTTCTATACAGATTTATGTACATAGAAAGGGCTACTGGAAATGCCAACAGCAATTGGCTAATGTAGTGGTTAGCTAGAAAAATCCAGTAATGTTTTCTCTGTTTCAGTAGATTATGGATAGCATTTTTATAATAATATGGAAAAAAGTCTTTTTTAATAAATTAAAAGACTTTTTTTTGTAGTTTCAGAGGTAGAGTTTAGCGATTTATCAGTTTCATATCACCCCTCGTGCTCATTACACCTCATGCCGTCCTTAATGTCCATCATCCAGTTACCCTATCCCTCCACCAACCTCCCCTCCAGCACCTACAGTCTGTTTCCTATAGCTAAGAGTCTCTTATGGCTCATCTCCCCTCTGATTTCATTTTATTTTATCAGGGGGGAAAAAAAAGTCTTTTAAAAAGCTACATCCTGGATAGAAAGAGAAAATAAGTATTTTGCTTTTATTATTTCTTTTTCATTTGTTCTGTTTTGCTTTAAGCATGATTATTCTTGAAAGTCTAAGAGTTTCTGTTTTGCACAGGGCAGTAGAGCCATTTCCAAGGTGTTCTGAGCATAAAGAATGGCAGGCTTTGAGCTCTCTCCCACCTCTTCTCTTACAATGTTTTGCTTACACCTTGGGTAGTTATCCTCTCTTCCTGAAGAAAGATGTCTGGTAGAACAGGTAGCCATCTTTGCAAATGTGCCTTGGACTAGCTGTGGGTGTCTGAAATGGATCTTACTCAGTAAGGTAACAGTGGTGACATTATTGGTAGCTGTAATATTAATAATAATTAAAATGTCATCTACAATCCTCTACTGTGATACCTGAATAGGTGCCTGTCTGATTACACATGTTATCTAATTTAATGAATACATATTATAAAATTATGAGATAGGACAGTGAAATAAACTAAGACATGTATATAGGTTCAGTAATTTGCATAAAGTGACAATATGTGTGTGGCTGACACAGGATTCTGTCAAGATGCCTGGCCACAGAGCCCTGTTGCAGGGTTGCAGGGTTCTTGTCTCATGGAGTTAAAGAATGAATCTCGGACCAAAAGGGTGAAGTGAAGTGAAAGTTTATTAAGCAAAAGTGAGAACAGAAAGGAAAGAAAATGAGCTCTCTAGAGTGAGAGGGGTCCCTAATGGGTTGCCTTAGAGGGCTATTATGGCTGGTTTTTTATAGGACCTGACCAGGGAACTTGGTAAATTTCTTGTCAATATCAGGATGGGTTTCTGAATATCATGTCTCTATTTAGAACAAACATGGTGGACTTATAACTATCATGAGCACAAACAAGGTGTTCTTGTAAATATCATGTCTCTTTCTCCACTTCTGCAATTTCTGTGAGCCTGGTTATACATTTACCTGATTGACTCTAGTCATATCACCTCATATCACCTACCGGTCTCCCCTACTTAGGCTTGCCTGTCCCTTACTCAGTGCTCCCCAAGCCCATGACTTTGTTCTATCCAGACTGACTACATGTACTTTGGGAAGAGAAGGTGCACATATCCAATTGTGCATTCAGTCTTCTTTGTCATCATTAGAAAGGATTATTAAGCAATGGACAAAATGCTTGTGGAGTGTGTCAAGGGGTCATGAACCCATCCAATGAGTGTTCATGATGTTATATTATCAGAGCTTCAAAGAATCATAGAGCTGCAAGAGGCTTAAAGGAAACAGAGGGCCTTTCATGGTTTTTTGCTTACCCAGTATTAATTACACTTCCTTTTGGAAGTTATACCTGTATTTCCACTTGAGGAATTAACTCTTGCATAGTCATAGTCTGGTATTCCAAATAATCAAGTAATCTAGTCAAAAGGTTGAGTACACAAGAGATGAGGTTCATCATATGCTCCCTTTCTGGAATTTGAATATGAGTTAGCTTGGTGAAAAGACTGACAATAGCTAGAGCTCTCATTCATTACAGAGATGGTAACTGGAGCTTCTGGATCTTCCTGAGTCCCATTCCAAACCAACTTTTTGGCCTCTCTTCACTTCTATACATCCACTTTCCTGAATTAGCCTTTCAGTAAAATTTTCTCCTGGGTCCCAAATCCTAGAGCCCATTTGTGACTTTCATCCAAAATAGCCCAATCATCATATAAGCTTTAAGTCAAAACTTTTAGGAAACACAGGACTCATCAACTCAGTATTTCAGGTATTCCAGCTTTTTGTTTTATTGAAGAAATGCTTATGTAATATTCTTATATGCCAAAGCTCTACTCTAGGTACTTTATACATATAAATGTGCTGAATATCCCCAGTATTAGAGGAAATAACTATTTTGTAAAGCTGCTCTTTCATTCCTAGGCGGAAGCTCATGTTACAGGACAAGTGTTTCTTATATTTGACTAAAATTTGCTACCTCATTATTGTATCCTCTTGACCTTTGTCTTGCAGTCCTCCCCACAAAACAATGCTGGATATGATCTCCTTTTGACTCCTATTTTTATGTAACCAGTTGTAAATTTAGACATATGGATGATCTACTCACAGACTCTAGTGTAAATCCTGCAACTCTAACTTGAGTGTCATCTGAGCTAAAGGACTCTCCCTCATCTGCTACCTTTGTCTAGGATGCAACGATCAAGAATATTGCATTAGGGAATTCATAAAATCCTAATTTAAAAAAAAACAGGGAAGTTTCATTTTTTAAAAATTCTATCACTGTCAATGAAAAAGAGAGTCTCAAGGCTTTATATCTTCAAGTCCTTTCCATATAATGTCATCATTTACCCACATCCATGCATTATCTTCATTCATGCATTTATTCATTCAATAAATATTTATTGGGTATCTGTCAGGTACAAGACAGAGTGCTAGGTGGTTTGGGGTGTAAAACAATACATCAGATGTGGACATCTAACATCCAGATTAAAAAATTTAAAAATCAAACTCATTTACTTAGTGTACATGGAACCAGTACCCAAACGATTGATTTCTTTTTTATTTTTTTTAACTTGTTGTTTGTTGTTTTTCTTTTCCTCCATCTAACTCCTTTATGCTATGTAGACACAGCTAGTAAAGGTGAAATTCTTGGAAACTTCTTTTCTAGGACAATGCCCAAGGAGAATGGATGATATACTAGCTATTTAAAAACACAAGAAGAAGCTCCTTCTTAACTCCTGAAGGATCTTTTATGATTGTTCAATAAGAATTAATGATTGTTCTCCAGAAATTGTTCTAATCTGTATCTGTCCCTGTTCTAAAATGAGCTTTGAGAATATAGGTGAAGCACTTTTACAGCAACCTCCAAGCACAGCAAGAATGATTGAAGCACAACAAGATGAGGAGGAGAGGAAAGAAGAAGGTGCAGGGAATAGGAGGAGGGATTTTAATTATTTGTATTAATACTGCCAGAGATACCCCATGGTCTAGACCTATTTACTGCTCACATACCACCAAGAGATGATGACAGGAGATTCTTTAAAACCCACTTGTGGTAAGGTTGATACAGGAATACTGATCATAAAAGATGCTCATGGAAGTATCTCATTTCTCTTTAGATTTTAGAAGACAGCCTATATAATATTTGGTGGCAGACAACTTGGCAGGTCAATGTACATGAGAGATGCCCCACTTTCCTACCTTCCAGTCTATTCTAAAGAGAGATGGTAGATTAGCTCCAGTCCAGATTTGATGTTTTGAGTGAAGACAACTGATCATTGCATTCTAAGCAACATTTACTTTCCTTTCCTCTGTGGTTGTAAGTCAGTTACATTTGTTGTTTTCATAAAGAAGGATTATATCCCCAGACCTTTCTATATCTACCCTTTCTCCATGCCCATGTGTCAGTTAAATAATACTGATCCCCAAAGACTAGAAGTGTGGTGGAATGGAAGAGGCAGTGCAGAAAACATTGTATCGACTGCAAGAAAATCCAAAATATTCATGAAATTTAGGTGAATTTGTTTTCATGTATGATTAACAGTCTTTCTTTTCAAATATTTGATGACATTAGCCCATGCTTGCTCCAAAGATCAGGACTGGACAATAGAGGAGACAAGAAGGGTCAAGTGCAGTGGAGGGTTTTCCTTGTTTAGCCTCCAACCTCTCTCTCCCTTTTGGGCTTAGAGCAAGCCAGGGAATAAGAGACTGTAACAAGCAAAAATAAATGTCTCCATTAGACATTAAGGACCCAAAGATGGGACTTCATTGTGCCATATGCATGTGGTCACCAGAAATACATTTGAGAGAAACCCTTCCAGTAGGTGTTGAGCTTATGGGTAGGTGATAAACATAAGAGTAGAAAATTGACCTCTGAACTCAGCCAACCAGGTCTGATTCTGAATTAAAGATCTTGGTTCTCACTTTGTGGCTATGTCACCCCAGACATGTTTTTTTTTCCCTCATCTAAGAAGTGGGGTCATAATCACAAGTCATAGGTGATTGTGAGGATTATATATGTAAAATAAAGTGTTTTTTCCCTTCTTTTTCCATTTCTTATCTTTAAATCTGTGATGACAGTAATTATTTCACTTCATCTTATCTTTTTAAAAAAAAAAAAAAAACAATTAGTTATTCTGCAGCCTTTGACTTAGAACCAAAATGCGGACTGGTATGAGGGAAATTAGGTGATTTATAGTACACTTGGTACCCACATTATGAATGGGTAATATCCCAAAGGTTCATTTGTATGTAAGTCATTTACCATGTTCCAAGCACTGAGCAGATGCTAATTGTTGGGTGCCTTCCAGCTTAAAATGGCATCTGGCATTTGAGCAGTTCCTAATTCAGCTTTGTCCATTCTCCTGCTTCCCATGACAACAGTGACCAAGGCAAAAATGCATCCTTCCTGAAATTAAGACTTAAATTTTGAAATGATTCATAATATTTTTAAATTCAATGGACTATATTGCAATAAACAATCAAAATAACATCTACCCAGTCTTCAGCAAATAGTTTTATTCATGTTTAAAGTGTGCTTCAAAGACGATTAGAAGAAAATTCTCCCATCTTGGATTATTCTTCTGATGAATACATTCAGGTTTCCATAAAATTAAAACAAGAGAAGTATTTTTCTAATGCATGAGTACTGATTCCATACATATACACACACACACACACACACCCCTGCCCCCACCAGGTAATCAGTTATCTTTATCTCCTCATCCATAGATGTCTTCCATCCCCAAGGAACCCAGCAAAGCAGAAAGTGTCAAGACTTTTGAAGGAAGATTTGGGAAGTATGATTGTCAACAGTAAACAGTGAAAGCAAGTGCAAAAAATATGTAAAAGCAGTGCATTTTGGAGTTTAGACAGAACATGTTATGAATGTAGTGAAGATGGGGAGATTTCCAGCTTGATAAAATAGAGGCATGTTACCCAGATATCTTACAGAAACCAGAAAATGGTTGGAGATCTTGCCCATCGCTCCAGTTGCAGAATGGCAATGGAAATCCAGCTTTAGACAAACAGGTAGCAGAGCTCAGGAAATCCACACACTTTTGGCAAACACCTGGTCTGTAGATACCTTACTTTATTCAAGACTGGGTAAGGAGTATTAATAAAATATTGAGCATATAAAATTATAAAAAGCAAAGGAAAATATAAGAACATGCTTCTGAAAATGAAATCTCACAAGCCAAAGGAAAATTTTTAAATTGAATATTCAATCAAATAAACCAAGAAAAAGAAAATGCTTTATTAAAATAGGAGAAAAAATTCCCAGAGGAAAGTCGTCTAAAATAAAAGAAGAACAGAATAGGATGAAAACAAAATTGGGTGAGCTACAGGAATATGTATGCATTTTTCATGTCTATATACAAATTATGGAAAGATATAAATACTAAAAGTTGTTTATCTCTTGGCATTGAGATCCTAAGTGGTTTTAATTAATATTTTTCCTTTTTTGCCTATGTGTTTTTAATTCTTTTACATAGTGAAGTTATATATTTTTAAAATAATTTTTTTTAAATTTGGGTGAGTTAAAAAAAAAAACAAACCAAAAAGAAAAAATACCAAAACTCTGGTAGCAGAATATCAAACCGTAATGAAGGCAGATGGAAGCAGCAAAGATAAGAATGTGGAGGATCAAATCATAACAGTAGAGAAGAACTTGAGAAAACAAAGACGAGAAAATAGAGAGGACAAGAGAAAAGGTGATTACATATGACTAGGAGAGAGAATGATCTGCCCATACTTGCAGAATAATACTGTGTCTGCAAAGGAAATCGATAAATACAACAAAAGTATTTAGGAAATTTCTGAGTATTTAGGAGATCTCTGAACTGACAATGAAGGATGCCAGTGGAAACAGGTAATGTATGTTCTACAGAATCAGAGTCGTTTATGTAGACATATCCTGGCAGACCCATGAATTTCAAGTTTGAAGAAAAACACCCTACAAACATCTAGAAAGAATGCAAGCTTCTCTTACACAGGAACAAAAATGTAGACTAGATCTTTCTGTAATAAAAGATTTCTCTTACAAAAGGACACTCATCTATAAAATAGAGGCCAAATGCTGCTAAGGAAACTCAATCATGATTAAAAGCTCAGGTTCCAAGGACTTAGTGAAATTAAATACCATGCAAAATGGAGCTCATGAGTCAAATGCTTATCTCACCCTAAAGGAAAAAATATTTGTTTTCTCCCATTTCAAGTTATGACACATGCAAATATTTTAAAACAGCCCCTATGGTCTCTCGTGCTTCTAAGCTGTACCATATGTGACTTTAATTAAAATTTCCTTTTTCTTCCTCCTTTATCTGTATTTCAAAGATGTCTTAGTTATGGAGCCCTATAATCTTGACCATCTCCATGCACAAACAGAAAGCAAATGTTTTCCTTAAGAGTTCCCTAGTGACTCTTTCACCAAAGGGTTTCAATAAATTCAGGGACCATGAATGTCTCCAAAAAGTTTATTAATTCTTCCCTTATGTTCATGGTCTTTATGGCAAACATTGAATCCTGTCTACTCCTTGTTCTCCACGACTCCCAATCTTCCCCAGATTGGATGAATGTACACTATGCCATCTCAATTTATTCCTTGTTTTCTCCATCTTATATAGTTTATCAATAGGCAACCTTAACTCCATCAAGTACATAATTGCTCAAAGAATAGATTGCATTATACCGGGACTAATGAGAGTCCTAATAGAGAGTCCTGGCTTGCAGCATTTTTTCATTCAACTACAGAGACTCTGTTTTATTTGGGAGAGAATGTAGTGTGTGGATTAGTTCCCCTGCACTAAATCCTGAGCTGAAGATGGCCTTCCCTTAAATAAAGGCAGTGCAGTAGAAGGAAAAAAAATAATAATTAGTTGCACAGCATATGTCCTTAATAGTTTGATAAAGGACCACAAGGGGCATGGTGAAGGAGATGAGTACGGAAAGGATTCCTTTTTATTAAGCTTAGCAGGGGAGGATACTTAGCAGGGGAGGATATTCATTTCCATAGATAAACAAACAAGCCAAAGGAAAGGAACATCTGCTGGGAAGGGTTCCTCCAACATGTAGCAGATGTGTTTCAACAACAAAGCATATCCAAGAAGCATTTTAGCATTTAATTATTTAGCTATTTCACTGAGCTGAGGAGCAAGGAGATGGGGTGAACTGAGGAAGCATATTGTAAATTTACGAGCCTGGAAATTCAATTCTGAATGCAGTTTAAGTCTCCACATGCTGAGGTTTCTCTCAGAACATATGCTAACTGCTTTTTGATACACAGACCCCAAATGCATCCTTCCCATCCCACATGTGTGGCGGCTATCACTGTGAAGCAGCCTCCCCTCTCCATCCTCCCCACGACTCCCTCTTCTCTCCCTGTAACAACTTTCCACCTCTCATTGCTTCCGGTTTTCCTTTGCTCAAAACTCTTGCCCAGATAACAGTCTTTCTAAAATGCAAATCTGATCACTGGATGTGCAAAAGAGAAAGAGAGGGACCTGCATGAGAGCTTAAGGAAGGATTAGTCTGAAGCAAAAGAAAATTGATTAGGGACAGGAGGAAGGAGTAAAATAAAGCAGAAGCTATCAATTAACCAAAGGGTTCAGAGAGGAGAGAAGAGTTCGGAATCATGCGCAATCTGCCTTCTCCTAGGAGGGGTGCCGGTGCCACAGGGGAGTACCAGTAAAGAAGGCTATACAAGTCTATGTGCAGGTTCTTGAAAGTTAGTCAAGGGGAGAGCAAAGCAGTCTTGTTAGGGTAGCCCAAGAGAAGCCAGGCAACCTGATCAGGGATTCTCTGTCATGCTCCTCCATTGCTGAGTGTAGAAATCCAGGAATGTTAGTGTGGTGTGCTGGAACTCCTACGTCTCTCTTACACCATTGATGAATGAACGGCATAGTCAGGATTGCAAAGTCCAGGGTAACCGAGTTATACAGCATGAAGTTAGGATGGGGAGGTTAGGATACACAGGGACATACCTCCCCTGCTAACTTAACAGAGGAGCAACTCTGGCTCAGAAATAATTTTGGTGGAGGACTAGGATCATGGTACAAGTGTCCCGTCCCTTTTATTACACTTATGGTTTTTTCAGTCATCACTTTAGTTAGGATATTTTTAATTGCACGTTCCAGAAAACTCACCTCATCTAATTTTAACAAAAACATCCAGCATTTGTGTAGCTTCAGGGAGGGCTTGATCCAGCACTCATGATACCAGTGATTAGGTTTCAGTTTCTCCCATCTCCTGGTTGCTTTTTGTTTCACACTGGCTTCATGCTCAGGCCCACTGGTGAAGCATGGGGCAGCTTCTGATGCCCAGCACCTTCTCTCCCATCCCAGAGAAGAGAGACCCTGCTTCTCCCTTGGCAGTTCTAGCCTACAGTTTACTGCTCTGATCACACCATGAACCCATCCCCAAAGTGTTCACTGCTGCCAAGCAAATGAGATGTCCTGGTTAGCAATGTCCAACCCACACATGTCCATCTTTGTGGACTACTTAATTCTAAATGTGTACACAGAAAGTGGAGAACAAATGTCTCCCTTATAGGTAGGGGAACTATATAATTTATATAGTTTACTGGAAAACCAAGGCACTTTTTAGAATGAAGGGGTACTGTTAGTAATTAAACCACTGGATAAACAAAAACTGTACTGTTCCAGGCAACTCGGATGTACCATCACCCTAGCTGTAGGAAAAGCAAGACTCTGTGTATAAAATGTATGCATATAAAATGTACATACCCATATATATTAGTGTGTGTATATATGCATACATCTCTATATACATATACATACATGTACATATATATATGCATCATTATAAAGTGTTCTAAAATTCTTATTTTTCATAAGGTCACAGAAAGTACTCTGGACAGCTTCAATGAAACATGTTCTTAGTTTTACATCTTTTTGGAACCAGTAGATTACTTCAAGCAAATCTCTTAACTTCTCAGTTCTCTGTTTCTTCATCTTTCGAGCACGGGTATTGTACTGGGAAACTTCAGCTTCCTCTTCGGCTTTATAGTTCTCTGAGATGACATTATGATTCAAAGGTGGGACTAAACCCAGGCAGGTTGGGAGACCACTGACTTGACACAGATTTTATCGCACGTGTACGTATAATGTTGTTAGCTTGCTGTGGTGGATTTGATATTTTCAAAGCCGTAACAACAGAATGAGTAACAGCAACAGCCATGTATTGGTGCGTATTATCTGCTAGGAATAGTACTGAGCTCGTTATATGTGATTTCGCTTGTCCTCACACAACTCAATGAAGGAAGCATCATAACCCCCACTGAAGGATGAAACCATCACTCTCATCAGCCACTCAGCTAATACTGAAAGTTTACCGAGGGCCTGACCATGTTCTAGGTACTGAGGAAATCATAATGGGCAAATTTAGTCGAGGTCTCAGATGTCACAGAATTTATATTCTTTGGAAGTAGAGCCATGAGGAGTTTGCCGAACTCTGATTCATTCCCTGCTGAAGGCGAGACCAGCTCCCAGAGCGATGCAGCAATCCATGGAAGGCCATTGTCCACGAAATGGCTCCATCTCTGTGAGGTCTCAGAGCAGGGGCTGGCTCTGGGCCTGTGGTCATGGTTGGTGAGCAGGGCTGGAAGTCAGCAAGGGGATTTGGATGTGGAGTGAGGAAAAGTGAGCACAAATTGGACCCCACTGCCCTCTGCTTCTATCCCTTACCACCTTTAACCAATGATGACCTTCAAAGAATGGTGATGACTCACTCCCACCTCATAGATCTATATCTGGTTCTTTTTATTTTTTTTAAGATTTTATTTATTTATCTATTTAAATGAGATAGAGAGTGCGTGATCAGGAGTGGGGGAAGTACAGAGGCAGAGGGACAAGGAGACGCCACACTGAGCACAGAGCCCAACATGGGGCTCGATTCCAGAACACTGAGATTGTGACCTGAGTCCCAAATAAAGAGTTGGACGCTCAACTGACTGAGCCACCCAGGTGTTTCCCTAACCTGGGACTTCATTTTTTTTAATACATTTTTTTAAAGATTTTTTTTTTAATATTTATTAATTTGGCAGACAGAGATCACAAGTAGGCAGAGGGGGAAGAGGGCACGGTGTGGGGGGAGGAAGCAGGCTTCCGGCTGAGCAGAGAGCCCGATGCAGGGCTCAATCCCAGGACTCTGAGATCATGACCTGAGCTGGAGGCAGAGGCTTTAACCCATTGAGCCACCCAGGCTTTAACCCATTGAGCCACCCAGGCCCCTAATCTGGGACTTTAAAGGAAGGGAATTCCAAGAAATCCAACTCCAGTTTTGCTAAATTGACGTGACACAGCACCCCATCAAAGGCAACGGGGACCTGTGGGTGGTAATGAATTAGAAAAGACAATAAAAAATAATTAAAAAACAATTAAAAAATAAAACTACCAGATACCAGCACGTAGACAATCACAGTAGGATGCTGGGCTCAAGCCACCGGTGGCCACTTTAGAGGGACATTGCAAAACCTTTCAGTAGATACACGGAGAAGCAGAGCTGGATGCAGGCCATGTGGTTTTGGGGCCAATTATTTTATCTTCTACACAAATTCTCTGCAAACTTGAATGATAATAATGATTTCCTGGAGGCAGAGGATATGTCTTTAAAAAAAAAACAAATTCTTGGGCACCTCACGAGAACAACAGGATCAGAATCTCAAGGTTCTGGAACTTGTGGTTTTAATAAGCACCTGGAGTGGGATTTGGCAGGCCAATTTGGGGAACACTGAACCAGGGCTTCACAAAAGAGTAATAAGTTCCTGAAATGGACTGCTCACGTATTTCTGAAAAGAAGACCAAATTATCCCTGGGTGAGTTTGAACCACCAACCTTTCAGCTAGCAACCGGATGTGCTAACCAGGTGCACCACAGAGACAACTGTGCATCTTAGCTATGGCTTTCGCTCCAACAGAGAAGTCACCTCTATGTGCCATTTTGTCTGGAATAAAACACAAGCACCCAGCGTTATGAGCACACACACACACACACCACTGACTTTTCTGATTTATCATAAAAACTGTGTGTGTGTGTGTGTGTGTGTGTGTTCAGGAAGCAGAACCAGCAAAGCTTTTTAACTCCTCAAAGGTACTTAAAAAGCCCTGTGTTTAGACATCTCAGCAACTCCCTCATCCACCTGGGAGAGACATGTGAATGAAAATGTGTTTCATTTATATGGAAAGGCTTTCAGGCTTTAGAAGCACAAGCTGAAAGGCAAAACTTCACCAATCGCAGTAGACATTCGTCAACATTAATGGAAACGTTCGCTTCCCCCAGTGCTGAGGGCTTCCAGGGGGATTAATTGTTTAATATTCACAAAGGACTTTGAAGATGAAAAGACCCACATAAAGGCTGAAAATGAACACTCACTTTGTTTGCTTTTCTTATCCTGGAGTTGAATCTGCAGAGCCACCAGGTCTTTGAAGCAGCTCCAAGATTATAATAATGATGACCACCCTTGGATTGGGGAGAACAGAGAGAGCAGAGAGGAATAATTTACCCTTAGCTATAATTTTAGTGAGTGCAAAAGCAAAGATTTTGGTATCACACAGAGTCCTGACTCTCCCACTTGCTAGCTGTGTGACCTTGGGCAAGTTACTTAGCTTCTCTGAGATTTTATCTTCTTAGCTGGAAAAATGGTATACTTCTGTCTACCTGGTTATTATCCAATTTAGCGGTGTTTGAGAACTTAGGTAGTGCCTGGCATATTTTTAGTACCCATGCAATTAAAATTATTGCTGCTATTGCCAATGTTTGTGGGATATTAATAAATAAGTTTTCCAAGACTTCATGCTGCAAAAGCCAACACTAATCCAAATTAAATTAAAAAAGGCAAAATAGGAAGAGGAGCCAGGCTGACCAGCTACAAATCTTTTGAATCATTTGTGAGTAATTGTGTGTATCTAAGAGAAGACTGAGCTGTTACTTACTCAAGATTTAAATAATTCTTTATTTCATAGTTGCTTTTTTTTTCTTCTCATATCCCAACTAATCCCTAACATAGCTCTTCTATCGACTCCCACTTATGTCCTCACTGTAATCTTTAATGTTATTGCAGTAGTTGGCAAGAGTTGAGAACTTAAGGAGTTTTCTCTGTGGATTGTTGGAGCAGCTCTTCATGGAATGGAACAGAGTAACCCCCTAAACTGTAAGATACTGGGGGAGGAGGCACTTGTGTTTAGGCCCAAACCTGTCTCCATCTCATTAAGACATTGTAGATTATCTTTCCACTTTTGCCACATAAAGAGCCCTCCAGGGAATGACGTGGGAGTTGGCAAGAAGGGGTAGGAGAACTATAATATTTACTCTGCTTTGAATTCTGCTCAGATTTCATCCAGCTGGGGATCCACTGAACTCCACTGCCCAACTTCTGTTGACTCTCCCCTTGGATGGGAGGCTGCTTTTTCAATCATCTCAAGGAAATAATGACATAGGGATTGTTTTCCATGTGCCGATCACATCCACTCTCTGAACACAGTAGTTATGTGTCCATGAATTAGACCACAGTGCCATGGGGAGAGAAAGAGAAAATCAAGGACCCCCACAAGGCCCATATTCTCTGATTTGGAAAACTTTTCTTTTTATAGTGCACTGATTTTCAGTGCAAGCTGCACTGCTTCTCTGATACGTACAAATTAGGTAACTTGGGAACTTAAAAACTGCAGTGCCAGAACACGATACCTGAAAGTTTGTGGTAGGGTTACAGCTCTTCAGAAATCAAGAAGGAGTTAAGAAAACAGAAGCCAAGAGTTTCTCTCTGGTCTCCCTTGTAGATTACCATGTTATAGGAAGGAAGGGAATTAGAGGGAGGCTTGGAAAGGTAGCTTATAAAATCTTTAAGAAAACATTCTCCCTTTGAGTCAGGTCTAGAAAATATTAGAGGGCCACAATAATTGGGTTGTTGTGTGTGTGTGTTTTTTCTCCCTTGTTCAGGAACAATATTAATAATGAATAGCTCAGCAAAAGAACTATCTAAGTGTTTGAGATCCAGGAGAAAAGAAATTTTAATTAGGATGCAGAAGACCTGAGTTTGAGTACTACCATTAACAATAATTAGCTCTGTGATGTTGGGAAACTCAATTAAACTCTGCTGGCCTTTTTTTTTTTTTTACTTATAAAATGAGACAGCAAAAGAAGTTTTAACTAGACAACTCACAAAGCTTTCATAGGAATTTCTCTGCATGTGCATATTTTTTTTTCCAAGGACAAAACACATAGTTGTCACTATTTAGCTTCTCAGTGTCCTTCGTTGGGAGTTTGGAGTATGCTAGATCCTCGTGATCACATGTTGGTAGGGAATGGATTCCAGGCAGAGCATGGGGGTAGAGATTGGGTTCAAGGTCCAGGGCCTTATAATACATGTCTTGTTTTGTTAAGGATTGATACCCATGGATATCCAAATGAAGAGTGCTAAGTATTGTTCAGGAATACTTAATCCAGAAATAATTAACATGTTCTATAGGGAGTGCCAAGAGCAGCAGCACAGCAACAACTGAGCATCCAGTAACAGCTCGAGATAAATACTGAGCACAGGCTATGTGCAAGTTGTGGGGTCCTGCTAGGAAGAGTAGGAACCAGTCTCCATGGCTTCAGAAAAGGCTTTTACTAGGAATGTAGAGCTGAAGAGGAGGAAACTAAGGCAGAAGTCCATCAGAGAGTGCAAAACAATAAAGAAAGGTGCCATCTGATGGAAATTTAGGCTCACCTGTATTTGGTGAACCAATGAATAGGTCTCGAACCTTCTGTCTGGTGAACCAAAGTTGCAAATGTCTAACCTGAGAGCACCATGAGAAGTGAGCTGCTAGAGATCTCCCTTTAGCTGGAGTAACTTTAGCTGGAGTAACAGGTCCTAACACAAATGCAAAATTGGTCTAAATAGATGAAACAATGATTTTGAGATAGTGGAGATGAATAATGAAGGGCAGTGATTTCTAGGATGTAGGAGACAATTTGGTGAACCCTACAGTTGCCCCGGTAAGAATATTTTCAGGCTGCATTATAGACAAGGAGGGGAAACAAAGGCAAAACCTGGCAGAATCCTTGAGTTGAAGAAACAGAGTCTGTGAAGACACAGGTGACTTTATTTTCAAGTGCTGGAGAGGAGAAAGCTGTACAGATAGGACTTTGCACACAAACAGAGCATCTCCATTGAATACCCACCAGAATACTGAATCCTGGTGAGGCCAAATACTTGAGGCCAGGAAGAGATCCATCCAAAAGAATTGGGGGCAACAGTACTTAGTACTCACATGGAACCATTAATACTGCCTGCTGTTCTGATTATACCAAGTGTAAAGGAGAACCAGTAAGGAACCTGAAGAAGGGCAGTGATGTGGTCAGATTGAATACAGCATAGTGGACTAATAAAAGGTAGGAAACCCAAATATAAGTAAGTGTACAGGGGAAACTTTGTGGCACAGTCAGTTGGGCATTGGACTCTTGGTTTTGCTTGGGTTGTGATTTTAGGGTCACGAGAGCAAGAGCCATGTGGATTCTAAATTCAGCATGGACTCGGTTTGGGCTCTCTCTCCCTCTGTCCCTCCCCCTACCCTCACTCCCTTTTTCTCTCTCTAAAATAAATAAATAAAATCTTGAAAAAATAAAAATAAATATACAAAATAAAAAGAGATTATTAACTTTTAATATTTATCTTATTTTTATTTTGTATTTTCATTTTACTATCACATGCTAGGTTAATTACATGCACGAGTTTACTTAATCCAATCACGAACTGAGGTCGGAGAAAAAAAATAAGTTCCTCGAGTTCACATAGTTAATAAGTAGATAAACCTGGATTCGAATGTAAATATGTGGTTCCAAAATCTGTACCTGGTCCCTAAATCTTACTGCTTTCTCTCCTGGCATTGACTAATCCAGTCCTGAAACTACAATCCAAAGTCTGATATTTGTCCTACAAGTCTAACTTGGAGAGCAAAGCTCTTGACTTGACACGTGACAACACATAAATATAATATTGATGAAAATAATAATAAATAGCATTTGTTTAATATTTAGTATGTATCCAGTCTATGTACTGTACCTGCACTCATGTATTTAATACTCCCATCAAGCAAAGAAGGAGTCTATTTATTTGTGCTTCCAGAGAGTCTAGCTGCCAGAACCCATATATTACCCACACAGGCATTTCACGGTTCACTGCCCTCATATCAACTGGCCTCCTGACTTCAATGCAGAAAAGACATTAGCAGCACACCCAAGATTAATGTGGTAAAAAAAAGGCAGCCCTGAAAGGAGAATAACATCACAGCTAATAAACAAGCTTCTCTTTAACTACTTCAAGATCTTTATTTAATGTACAAAATTCAGGGGCGCCTGGGTGGCTCAGTTGGTTAAGTGTCTGCCTTTGCCTCAAGTCATGATCTCAGGGTCCTGGGATCCAGTCCTGCTCAGTGGAGAGCCTGCTTCTCCCTCTCCCTGTCACTCCACCCTCCACCTGTGTTTTGTCTCTCACCTTCTCCCTCTCTCAAATAAATAAATAAATCTTTAAAAAATTAATGTGTAAAGGGGGGAGACCCAGAGTTGTTCCTCAATACTAGGGACAGCTAGAGCCTTAACCAGAATAATGTGAACTTTGATACTCTCCTGAGAACTGCATGATTTAAATATCATGTGCTGAGACCTATTTTACTGTTTTGTGATCAAGTCCAGGGCTTAGCACAATCTACTGCTCTTGTGGGGCACTGCCCCTCAGGTATGAGCCATTGGGTATTCTTTGAGTCTGTGACTCCCTAGCATCTTTTCTGCCCACAGCTATCTACCCACTTTTTAAAAATTTTTTTTTATTTGTTTATTTGACAGACAGAGATTACAAGTAGACAGAGAGGCAGGCAGAGAGAGAGAGGGAAGCAGGCTCCCCGCTGAGCAGAGAGCCCGATGCGGGACTCGATCCCAGGACTCTGGGATCATGACCTGAGCCGAAGGCAGCGGCTTAACCCACTGAGCCACCCAGGCGCCCCATACCCACTTCTCCTTTTTGCTGTTTCAAGACAAAAACGGGAATGAATTACGATGTGCTAACCAGTATGAAGTTCCTCACTTTCCAGTTATGAGAAGGGGCAGTGGACATTCAAGTTTCCCATTGACTCAAAAAAGGAACAAGGAAATAAGAGTTTCCAGGCAGTGTAGCCACTGAGGGTGGTGAATTTTGGTGGACAAAGTTATAGTCTCTCTATTATACTTGCATTTCATAATCGTATATTTCTCCATATGTTGGGGGTGGGGAGAACAGAAACAGGGATGGAGAAGGGCGGATATGGAGTATTAACTGTGTGTTTTTTCAATTCTAAGAAAGCTCTTAACAGACACTAATACCTGAGTATATAATTATGTAATTTTTTTCCTCCCTGTCCCTCAGACTGTCTCTCAACACAGTTCAACCCTAGAAAACTACCAATTTATTGAACTGACATTTACAATATATCCTATTAGCCTTCTATGAACAGCCTCTCAACGTGAACATTTCAATGGGAGGGGATCCTTATGTGTAACACCAGCATGCCATGTTTCAGATCATTCTAATTTTCTTGTATTAAACACATTAAATCTACTTTCAGTTCACATCTACCCACTGGTCCTAATTCTGCTTTCTGGTCCAAATGGAAAAATCAGCATAGATTGCTTTATATCCAGAAGATGGCTTTCACACTCCTCTCTACAGATAGCCTTATTCCATTCAAATCCCTTCCTCTTCTATTTAAGAATGAAGTCTTTCAAGACACAATTATTCATTGAGTACTGTGTTTGGTGGGGGGGGGGGTGAATAGTGAGAAAGCAAATCTTGTTCTTACATAACTTTCTATCCGGTAGAGGAGATAAGAAAGTGGCAATTAGGGGTGCCTGGGTGGCTCAGTGCGTTAAGGCTCTGCCTTCAACTCAGGTCATGATCCCAGGGTCCTGGGATGGAGCCCCACGTCTGCATCTGGCTCTCTGCTCAGTAGGGAGCCTGCTCCCCTACTTCCACCCCTCTGCCTGCCTCTCTGCCTACTTGTGCTCTCTCTCTGTCAAGTAAATAAATAAAATCTTAAAAAAAAAAAAGTGGCAATTACAGCAAAGTGTGATAATGTGTTAAGACTGGGGAAGCTCAGGGGTGTATGGAGGTATAAAGGAGGGGCCAAGAAACCCTGAAATCTGGAGGAGGGCTGTCCTGTCCAGAGCTTTCAAGATAAATGAAGGCTGAGCTGACCCCTAGAATAGAGAGCAGGAATAGCAGGGAAGGGGTGGGTAGAAGGCAAGTGTGTAAGTGGAAATCAGGGGTAGGAATGTGATGCGGTAAAAAGACTTGAATGCCCAAAGGATAAGAAATACTAATCAACAAGATCCAGCTATGGTGTGTGTGTGTGTGTGTGCGTGTGTGTGTGTGTGCACTCACACATGTATCTGGAGAAGCAAACATATAATTTTAAAAATTTTAAAATTTTAAAGGACTTTTAAAAATTTTTCAGGTGATGTGGACATCCTTCCCAAGGGTTTGGGGTGAACTGTAGCAGTACAACCTGAGCACACTTGTATTTAGACAGACCACCTTCCTGCATAATGGATTGTGCATGACAGGTCAGGACCCCAGTCAGGAGCCCATTACTGTATGAAGCAAAAGGAGGTGAGTAGAAGCCAGGATGGTGGCATCATCTTGTCATCATCATGGTCACTCTCATCTAATTAAGCTCAGTTTTTCGAAGTTCTTCTGATGACCTAATACTTCAGATTGAACAAAAGATTCCAGTTGAGACCTGGCCATTGCTAAATAAAGATGGGTTATCCCTTTGCTTGTTTTGGATACTGCAGAAAATAGTCACATTTTTTTTAATAGGGGGACCACTTTGTTTACTAATAATAACGCTGCAATAGGCTAGAACACATTATTCCTTTGAGGGGCTGTATAGATGCATATATTCTTTCCCTGACAATTGTGATATTATAATTTTTTTTTAGTTCGGGTGTGGAATGTTACGTTTATGTTTGGTATAGGAAATGGTTTTTAAGTTTTTACCAGTATTCCAGATTGCTGAGAACCTTTTAGATTTTAGTTCTGATATCTAGATGATAATTCAGATTTAAAAGACTATGGTCTTTAAAGTCAGACAGACCTTGGATAATATACTGGCTTGGTCACGTATTAGAATTAGATGCTGAAGGACTTGACTTTCCTAACTGCAGTTTCATTTTGTTTTGATTCTTTGATTGATTATATTATTACATGATATATGATTCTCTCTCTATATACACACACACACACACATATATATACAGTAGTGTCTTGTCTCCTTGTCCAGGGGATATGTTCCAAGACCCCCAGTGGATTCCTGAAATCACAGAGAGTACCAAATCCTAAATATACTACTTTTTTCCTATATATACATATATATCTATCACAAAAATTAATTTATAAATTATGCATACTAAGAGATTAATAATAATAACTAATAATAAAATAGAACAATGAAAACAATATACTGGCATAAAAGTTATATGAATGTCTCTAACTCAAAAAAACCTATTGAACTGTATTGACCCTTCTTGTGACCATGTGAGATCATAAGATGCCTGCGTGATAAGATGAAGTGAAGAGAATGATCCCTCTGTTCCTTCACTTGGGAGAGGTAGTTGTCTCCTGTGATTACCGTCTCTGTGTAACCTTTGTGCTTTCTTTCTCACTTTTCAAAAAAAACATGACTAACTCCCTGATTAATCAGTTCTGTATATTGAATTCCCTATGTTAAAACCTGGTGTGGATCTGATTTCCTTACTAGATACCCCTTTCATCCCAATGTCCTATCACTGGAAATTTTTTTTTTTTTTTTTTTTTTTTAGTTTTTTTATTTTTATAAACATATATTTTTATCCCCAGGGGTACAGGTCTGTGAATCACCAGGTTTACACACTTCACAGCACTCACCAAATCACATACCCTCCCCAATGTCCATAATCCCACCCCCTTCTCCCAAACCCCCTCCCCCCGGCAACCCTCAGTTTGTTTTGTGAGATTAAGAGTCACTTATGGTTTGTCTCCCTCCCAATCCCATCTTGTTTCATTTATTCTTCTACCCACTTAAGCCTCCATGTTGCATCACCACTTCCTCATATCAGGGAGATCATATGATAGTTGTCTTTCTCTGCTTGACTTATTTCGCTAAGCATGATACGCTCTAGTTCCATCCATGTTGTTGCAAATGGCAAGATTTCATTTCTTTTGATGGCTGCATAGTATTCCATTGTGTATATATACCACATCTTCTTGATCCATTCATCTGTTGATGGACATCTAGGTTCTTTCCATAGTTTGGCTATTGTGGACATTGCTGCTATAAACATTCGGGTGCATGTGTCCCTTTGGATCACTACATTTGTATCTTTAGGGTAAATACCCAATAGTGCAATTGCTGGGTCATAGGGCAGTTCTATTTTCAACATTTTGAGGAACCTCCATGCTGTTTTCCAGAGTGGCTGCACCAGCTTGCATTCCCACCAACAGTGTAGGAGGGTTCCCCTTTCTCCGCATCCTCGCCAGCATCTGTCATTTCCTGACTTGTTGATTTTAGCCATTCTGACTGGTGTGAGGTGATATCTCATTGTGGTTTTGATTTGTATTTCCCTGATGCCGAGTGATATGGAGCACTTTTTCATGTGTCTGTTGGCCATCTGGATGTCTTCTTTGCAGAAATGTCTGTTCATGTCTTCTGCCCATTTCTTGATTGGATTATTTGTTCTTTGGGTGTTGAGTTTGCTAAGTTCTTTATAGATTCTGGACACTAGTCCTTTATCTGATATGTCGTTTGCAAATATCTTCTCCCATTCTGTCAGTTGTCTTTTGATTTTGTTAACTGTTTCCTTTGCTGTGCAAAAGCTTTTGATCTTGATGAAATCCCAGTAGTTCATTTTTTCCCTTGCTTCCCTTGCCTTTTGCGTTGTTCCTAGGAGGATGTTGCTGCGGCAGAGGTCGAAGAGGTTGCTGCCCGTGTTCTCAAGGATTTTGATGGATTCCTTTCGTACATTGAGGTCCTTCATCCATTTTGAGTCTATTTTTGTGTGTGGTGTAAGGAAATGGTCCAATTTCATTTTTCTGCATGTGGCGGTCCAATTTTCCCAGCACCATTTATTGAAAAGGCTGTCTTTTTTCCATTGGACATTCTTTCCTGCTTTGTCGAAGATTAGTTGACCATAGATTTGAGGGTCTATTTCTGGGCTCTCTATTCTGTTCCATTGATCTATGTGTCTGTTTTTGTGCCAGTACCATGCTGTCTTGATGATGACAGCTTTGTAATAGAGCTTGAAGTCCGGAATTGTGATGCCACCAACGTTGGCTTTCTTTTTCAATATCCCTTTGGCTATTCGAGGTCTTTTCTGGTTCCATATAAATTTTAGAATTATTTGTTCCATTTCTTTGAAAAAGATGGATGGTACTTTGATAGGAATTGCATTAAATGTGTAGATTGCTTTAGGTAGCATAGACATTTTCACAATATTTATTCTTCCAATCCAGGAGCATGGAACATTTTTCCATTTCTTTGTGTCTTCCTCAATTTCTTTCATGAGTACTTTATAGTTTTCTGAGTATAGATTCTGTGTCTCTTTGGTTAGGTTTATTCCTAGGTATCTTATGGTTTTGGATGCAATTGTAAATGGGATTGACTCCTTAATATCTCTTTCTTCTGTCTTGCTGTTGGTGTAGAGAAATGCAACTGATTTCTGTGCATTGATTTTATATCCTGACACTTTACTGAATTCCTGTATAAGTTCTAGCAGTTTTGGAGTGCATTCTTTTGGGTTTTCCACATATAGTATCATATCATCTGCGAAGAGTGATAATTTGACTTCTTCTTTGCCGATTTGGATGCCTTTAATTTCCTTTTGTTGTCTGATTGCTGAGGCTAGGACCTCTAGTACAATGTTGAATAGCAGTGGTGATAATGGACATCCCTGCCGTGTTCCTGACCTTAGCGGAAAAGCTTTCAGTTTTTTCTCCATTGAGAATGATATTTGCGGTGGGTTTTTCATAGATGGCTTTGATGATATTGAGGTATGTGCCCTCTATCCCTACACTTTGAAGAGTTTTGATCAGGAAGGGATGTTGTACTTTGTCAAATGCTTTTTCAGCATCTATTGAGAGTATCATATGGTTCTTGTTCTTTCTTTTATTGATGTGTTGTATCACATTGACTGATTTGCGGATGTTGAACCAACCTTGCAGCCCTGGAATAAATCCCACTTGGTCGTGGTGAATAATCTTTTTAATGTACTGTTGAATCCTATTGGCTAGTATTTTGTTGAGTATTTTCGCATCTGTGTTCATCAAGGATATCGGTCTATAGCTCTCTTTTTTGGTGGGATCCTTGTCTGGTTTTGGGATCAAGGTGATGCTGGCCTCATAAAATGAGTTTGGAAGTTTTCCTTCCATTTCTATTTTTTGGAACAGTTTCAGGAGAATAGGAATTAGTTCTTCTTTAAATGTTTGGTAGAATTCCCCCGGAAAGCCGTCTGGCCCTGGGCTTTTGTTTGTTTGGAGATTTTTAATGACTGTTTCAATCTCCTTACTGGTTATGGGTCTGTTCAGGCTTTCTATTTCTTCCTGGTTCAGTTGTGGTAGTTTATATGTTTCTAGGAATGCATCCATTTCTTCCAGATTGTCAAATTTATTGCCGTAGAGTTGCTCATAGTATGTTCTTATAATAGTTTGTATTTCTTTGGTGTTAGTTGTGATCTCTCCTCTTTCATTCATGATTTTATTTATTTGGGTCCTTTCTCTTTTCTTTTTGATAAGTCGGGCCAGGGGTTTATCAATTTTATTAATTCTTTCAAAGAACCAGCTCCTAGTTTCGTTGATTTGTTCTATTGTTTTTTTTGGTTTCTATTTCATTGATTTCTGCTCTGATCTTTATGATTTCTCTTCTCCTGCTGGGCTTAGGGTTTCTTTCTTGTTCTTTCTCCAGCTCCTTTAGGTGTAGGGTTAGGTTGTGTACCTGAGACCTTTCTTGTTTCTTGAGAAAGGCTTGTACCGCTATATATTTTCCTCTCAGGACTGCCTTTGTTGTGTCCCACAGATTTTGAACCGTTGTGTTTTCATTATCATTTGTTTCCATGATTTTTTTCAATTCTTCTTTAATTTCCCGGTTGACCCATTCATTCTTTAGAAGGATACTGTTTAGTCTCCATGTATTTGGGTTCTTTCCAAACTTCCTTTTGTGGTTGAGTTCTAGCTTTAGAGCATTGTGGTCTGACAATATGCAGGGAATGATCCCAATCTTTTGATACCGGTTGAGTCCTGATTTAGGACCGAGGATGTGATCTATTCTGGAGAATGTTCCATGTGCACTAGAGAAGAATGTGTATTCTGTTGCTTTGGGATGAAATATTCTGAATATATCTGTGATGTCCATCTGGTCCAGTGTGTCATTTAAGGCCTTTATATCCTTGCTGATCTTTTGCTTGGATGACCTGTCCATTTCAGTGAGGGGAGTGTTAAAGTCCCCTACTATCATTGTATTATTGTTGATGTGTTTCTTTGATTTTGTTATTAATTGGTTTATATAGTTGGCTGCTCCCACATTGGGGGCATAGATATTTAAAATTGTTAAATCTTCTTGTTGGACAGACCCTTTGAGTATGATATAGTGTCCTTCCTCATCTCTTATTATAGTCTTTGGCTTAAAATCTAATTGATCTGATATAAGGATTGCCACTCCTGCTTTCTTCTGATGTCCATTAGCATGGTAAATTCTTTTCCACCCCCTCACTTTAAATCTGGAGGTGTCTTCGGGCTTAAAATGTGTTTTCTTGGAGGCAACATATAGATGGGTTTTGTTTTTTTTTATCCATTCTGATACCCTGTGTCTTTTGACAGGGGCATTTAGCCCATTCACATTCAGGGTAACTATTGAGAGATATGAATTTAGTGCCATTGTATTGCCTGTAAGGTGACTGTTACTGTATATGGTCTCTGTTCCTTTCTGATCTACCACTTGTAGGCTCTCTCTTTGCTTAGAGGACCCCTTTCAAGATTTCCTGTAGAGCTGGTTTGGTATTTGCAAATTCTTTCAGTTGTTGTTTGTCCTGGAAGCTTTTAATCTCTCCTTCTATTTTCAATGATAGCCTAGCTGGATATAGTATTCTTGGCTGCATGTTTTTCTCGTTTAGTGCTCTGAAAATATCATGCCAGCTCTTTCTGGCCTGCCAGGTCTCTGTGGATAAGTCAGCTGCCAATCTAATATTTTTACCATTGTATGTTACAGACTTCTTTTCCCGGGCTGCTTTCAGGATTTTCTCTTTGTCATTGAGACTTGTAAATTTTACTATTAGGTGACGAGGTGTGGGCCTATTCTTATTGATTTTGAGGGGCATTCTCTGAACCTCCTGAATTTTGATGCTCGTTCCCTTTGCCATATTGGGGAAATTCTCCCCAATAATTCTCTCCAGTATACCTTCTGCTCCCCTCTCACTTTCTTCTTCTTCTGGAATCCCAATTATTCTAATGTTGTTTCGTCTTATGGTGTCACTTATCTCTCGAATTCTCCCCTCGTGGTCCAGTAGCTGTTTGTCCCTCTTTTGATCAGCTTCTTTATTCTCTGTCATTTGGTCTTCTATATCACTAATTCTGTCTTCTGCCTCATTTATCCTAGCAGTGAGAGCCTCCATTTTTGATTGCACCTCATTAATAGCTTTTTTGATTTCAACTTGGTTAGATTTTAGTTCTTTTATTTCTCCAGAAAGGGCTTTTATATCTCTCGAGAGGGTTTCTCTAATATCTTCCATGCCTTTTTCGAGCCCGGCTAGAACCTTGAGAATTGTCATTCTGAACTCTAGATCTGACATATTACCGATGTCTGTATTGATTAGGTCCCTAGCCTTCGGTACTGCCTCTTGTTCTTTTTTTTGTGTTGAATTTTTCCGTCTTGTCATTTTGTCCAGATAAGAGTAAATGAAGGGGCAAGTAAAATACTAAAAGGGTGGCAACAACCCCAGGAAAATATGCTTTAACCAAATTAGAAGAGATCCAAAATCGTGAGTGGGGAGAAAGGGGATAAAAAGAGGTTCAAAAAGGAAGAGAGAAAAAAGAAAAGAAAAAAAAAAAAAAAAAAAAAAAAGAAAAGAAAAGAATTTTAAAAAAAGAAAACACCTAAGAAAAATGTAAAAATATATATATATATATATTAGATAAACTAGTAAAAAATCGTTAAAAAAGAAAAAGGTAACAGTTAAAAAAAAAAAATTTTACCCGAAGGCGAGAAAAAAAAAAAAAAATGAAAAAGAAAAAATTAAATTAACTGCAAGACTAAAAAAAAATCACAGGAAAAAAGCCATGAGTTCCGTGCTTGGCTTTCTCCTCCTCTGGAATTCTGCTGCTCTCCTTGGTATTGAAACCGCACTCCTTGGTAGGTGAACTTGGTCTCGGCTGGGATTTCTTGTTGTTCTTCTGGGGGAGGGGCCTGTTGTAGTGATTCTCAAGTGTCTTTGCCCCAGGCGGAATTACACCGCCCTTACCCGGGGCCGGGGTGAGTAATCCGCTCGGGTTTGCTTTCAGGAGCTTTTGTTCCCTGAGCGCTTTCCGTAGAGTTCCAGAGGACGGGAATACAAATGGCGGCCTCCTGGTCTCCGGCCCGGAGGAGCCGAGAGCCCAGGGCCCCACTCCTCAGTGCGCCCTCAGAGAACAGCGCCCAGTTACTCCCCGTCTGCCTGACCTCCGGCCGCGCGCTCCGAGCTCACCGAGCCTGCGACCGGTTCAAGGTAACACGGAGCTGCGAGCTTACTGTCGGCTCTGTCTCTGTAGCCGGCTTTCCCGTTCCAATACCCGCAAGCTCTTCGACACTCAGACACCCCCGATCCTTCTGTGACCCTGCGGGACCTGAGGCCACGCTGACCCCGCGTGGGCTTCGCCCCGGTTTAGCCTCTGGAGCGATGTCCCTCAGCGGAACAGACTTTTAAAAGTCCTGATTTTGTGCGCGGTTGCTCCGCCGCTTGCCGGGAGCCGGCCCCTCCCCCCGGGGTCTATCTTCCCGTCGCTTTGGATTCACTTCTCCGCTGGTCCTACCTTTCAGAAAGTGGCTGATTTTCTGTTTCCAGAATTGCTGTTCTTCTTCTCTTCGATCTGCCGATGGATTTTCAGGTGTTTGCAATCTTTAGATAAGCTATCTAGCTGATCTCCGGCTAGCTGAAGCAGTCTCAGCTTGCTACTTCTCCGCCATCTTGACTCCTCCCCTCACTGGAAATTTTTATATTCTTTGTGCTAAATACAAGGCAACCACGCAAGGTCGTTGACATTTCCACCATGAAAACTCTCTCTTAGTACTAAGGCAAAATAGCTACAGAAATGTGGCAGAGTACTTGCCAATGTGTACATCCAACCCCCGACTTCATAAACAGAAGTTTATTAGCCTCTGTGGTTTCCTGTCTTGGGTTTTGTTAATGGGACTTTGAATTGACCCAAGAGCAGAAGTTAATAGCTATTCAGAAGTTAACTCCCCATTATAGTACATATTATTTAACAAAGAATATTTGCTATTTACCAGGCAGTCTTTAAGTGCTTTAAATGGATAAACTCATTTATCCCCCAATAAACATATGGGAGAGTTTACTCTTGTCATCATCATCCCTTATTATAGAATAGGTCACAATAGACATCATAGAGTTAAAAAATTGCTTTTAGTTTATTATAGTGACTTGAAAAGATATGTCCACCCAGAACCTGTGAATCTCATCTATTTTGGAAGAATGTTTTCTGTAGATGTAATTAAGTCAAAAAAATCTTGAGGTGACATCATCATGCATTAAATTGAATGACAAAATTGAATAAGTGTCCTTTTAAATGAAGAAAAGTGACATGAAGACAGAGGAAGAGATTGGAGTGATACATCAACAAGCCAAGGAAAGCTGAGGATTGCTGGCTACCACCGGAACCTTGGAGAAAGGTATGGACCAGATTTCCTCTCAGTGGGAAGAAACCCACTCTGATGACACTTTGATTTTGGACTTCTGGCCTCCAGACCATGAGTTAACAAATTTGTGTTGTTTAAAGTCACCGTGTTTACGGTAATTTGTTACGGCAGAATGAAACCAAAGCATTCATAGAGTTAGTAAGCATCAAAGCGGGGGCTTGAGCCCAGCTAATCTGCTCCAGAGCACAGGTGCTCAACAAGAAAGGCAAGCTATCTTTTATCCTGCAAAAAGCAGTTGACGTAATTTATGCTGAGTTCTCTCAGTAGGAGGAGCAGAGAAGGTAAAAGCTATAAGATTTGAGAAAAATTTTATAGTTTCTCCCTTAGAAGTGGGAATGGAATTGGAGTGTGGGGACCTCAAGGGTTAAACAACAGCACAGCCCCATCCCCCTGTATAGTGACTATCCTCCCTTTCCCTTAGAGATGAAATACCTCTCATGGGGTAGCTTGGTGATGCTGATGTGACAGAATATGAGGAGGGCTTCTAGAGCTACCAGGAAAGTCTGCTTATCCAAGTTTGGTAATAGCAGCTTGTGATCCTGAACACATCAGCCATAACTAGCAAAACCTCCTTGGGTGGTCTGCGCTATGAAAGACCCAGGACAAAATCCCAGGGGAATGGATGTGGTAGTCTTCTTAGTGAAGACTGATATGGAATTTTCTATTAGCCTAGTGAGTAAGAACTTAAAGTAGATGCAATTTAATTTGGAGAAATTAATAAACTTATGAAAGTGACATTGATTTCACTTTATTGTTATAGGGAGTAAAGTTCAAACCTGATATCCAGACATCTTTGTTAGTGCATACAAGATTTCACCAGTGGGCTCCCTTGGATGGATGAGAGATCAAGGATGTCCCCCAGTGAATACTTAAGAGATTGAAATTATATATAAAGAGTGTGTGTGTGTGTGTGTGTGTGTGGGTGGGTGGGTGTGGGTGTGTGTACCCACAACTTTGAAAATGTGCTTTAAAAGGTTCACGTCCTTCAGCAAGACAGGGACCACTAGCCTACATGAATTGAAAGGCACCTTCCAGTCCTGACATTTTTTGATTCAGTTATTCTGCAAGGGAATAGACTAGGAATCTGTACAATTCTTATTATCAAAGTACTAGTGAGGTAAATAGATGTTAAAAATTCACCTTCTACTCTCACTCTAGTTGAAGAATATAAAGACATATTCTGCTATTCTACTGTCCCTGTTCTTCTACAGCTAAAAATATCCAACCCCCTGCTGTATTTCATTGAATTGATCTTTGTTCTGAGCACAGGACTCACGAGTTTTCAATGTTGTTAATTTGTTTAATCCTGGATTATAACTAACAATGGTTAAATTTAGAAACCAGAGATTTTCAGGTTAGTAATATCATTCTTTCAGTTAAGTAAACAACACAGCTCAGAGTATGAATTCAGGGAGAACTTATCATGTGCTCATAAAAACTTCATACTTATTTTTTATCCCCCAGGATATTGTAAGCAATACTTACATGAGACTGAATTCTGTGGGCCATGATGAAGATAGATAGGGCTCAGAGTTGTGACAGTTTTGTAGGAAAGTGGGGAGAAGAAGAATGGTTGACATTTAGAAATCTCCAGTTAAAACTTCAAGTTGATGGGTAGGTCGATGGAATGATATGTTTGGCAGAAAATAGTGAACATTGGTTTAAAAAGGTCAGGGTTCAGGGACAAGATTTTCATCCTAGGAGGAATGAGAGAAGCAAAGACAGATTAGGTTAAGACTCCCAATTCCAGTCCATTTAACTCAACATACAATTCTCAAGACTTTGTATCTTCCATACCTAATGCTTGGCCCTGGTGATACAAAGGTAAATGAGATTCCTTTTCCTGCCCTTGTAAAGCTCATGTTCTGGAGAGAAAGAAAGAAAGAGAGAGAACATTATGAACAATTAATTCGAATCCAATTTGAAAAGGGCTGTCAGAGAGGTATAAACAAGGCACCAAAGATAGGAAACCAGTAAGAAAAGACTTTTAAAGGGAGTGTATTAATTAGGGACATTATAGGTGATATAATTAATAGGCCTCAGCTATACAATAGCTCAAAATAAGTTTATGTTGGCTCATGTAACAGTATCAGTGAGTGAATGGGTCAGTTGATTGATTTTCCAACTCCTCATCAGCAGCCAGAAAGGGGAAAAACACACAAATAAGCTAACTCAAAAGATTCTTATGAACCATACCCAGAGATGTTAGTGTCACCTAGGAAGTGATATTACATTCCATGCCCGAACTGAGACACATAATGAAGCCTACCAACCCAGGAGGCTGAGAAATGTAAGGGAGTTCTGTGGCCATGAAGAAGAGGAGAGCATGGATTTTTGCAAACAGCTAGCAATACCTAAGCAGAATTTTGTAGGACAAGAAAGAGTTCACTAGTTAGAAAGACTGAAGTTACACTCTGATTATATATAGAAATTTTCCAAACTCCACAGCAAAAGTGAACATTCTGTGCATTCCCAACTACCTACTGTTGGGTCCCCAATGTTGGTTCCCCCAATAATGTGTCCATGGTCAAAGGAGCGAGACTGCTACAAGGCTAAGGTCAAGCAAAGCTTTTTATTTCACGCCAAGCATCAAGAATCAAACTGACCGTCAAACAGACCAGTTGGGGCTGCCCCTTGCAGAGACAGTGACCCCTCTCTGTTTCACAGACTAGCTTTTATAGAGCAAAGTCCATGTGGTTGGGCCTGGCCACACACAGGTGACCAATGAAATTGTAACACACAGAGAAAGCTGCACAGTCATGCTAGGTGACCAACTGAATTACAATTTACCCTAGTAGACATTTGAACCAGCCTATCACCTTGGTCAGAATTGGCACCCAAAAGGTGCCCAAAGGGCAGGGCCCATACTCCTTGGTAACTAGGGAGACAGTATGCACCCCTACTGATTGGATACCTCCACCTGACCTGAGCCACCCTTGTATTTGGGCTTTGTTACCTGGGACGGGTTTCCAGGACTTGTTTTTAAGTAAGTTCCCCTGGGGGGGGGGGGGCGCAGAGTCAATTTAAGTTTTACAACAAAATGACCGTTCAGCCGGGGTGGGGCCGCTCTAGCTGAATAGGCCCTTACACTACCACTCACACCTTGCCACCCCTGAAAAATTTATTTTCTTAATTGTTTTCAAACACACTCTAGAGAAAGGAAAAAAGTAAAAACTTATTTATGTGCCTCTAGTGTTACATACATTTATATCATGATAAATAATTGCATGGCTCTAGTTTTCCCATGCTATAGTGTAATTTAAAGACAATCAATCTTTTATAAGGCTAGAGAATCAGAAAAATCTGAAAACATGTATGTCTTTTTCCATGTAGAGACAAACTAATTTAACTTACTGATTCAACAAGAGTCCATCCAGGAGAACAAAAAGCATGCCAAGTAAATTAAATAGAGGACATTAGTACAGGGAATTAGTTACAAGGATGCTGGAAGAGATGAAAGAATAAAAGGGAAGGTGAAAAATAAAATTAGAAACTATAGGAGGCCACTTCCATTCTGAGAGCTGGAGGAAAAATGGCAGGGATGTATGGGTGGGAGATACTAGAACTGGAGCCAAGACAGAACACTAGAAGCTTGAATCAGGAGCTAAGCCCAAGGAGGGAGATCTTGGATAGTGGGAGGGAAGGTACTAGAGCCACTGAGAGACATTAACCATGGAAGAGAGAGGGAGAGATACACCAGCCCCCATCTCTGCCCTTTATTTAGTCAGCCCCTAGGGATTCCCACAGGCTCTTCTAACATCTCTGTTTTTAGGGATCTGCTTCCCCATAATAAGGATGGAGGAAAGAGCAGGAAATGGATCTGAAAACAAACAAGCAAGTGACTGGCCATTTACCTTAATTGTATTCAAGACAGCTAATCTTCCATTTAAGTCAATGATGAAGAGTAATTTTTATTCAATGCTTTGAGGGTTATAATGACACTGTTTTGTTGTACTGTTTCGTTGTTGTTCTTGTTACTTGTTGAAGTGATGGAAGCTTTAGCAAGCTAGGTTAATAGAAAAACAGAACATGATATTTTTTTCTTTATAAGCTCTGCAATTAGGTCAGGAAAAGCGTAGAACATTAAGCTTTGGAAACAAAATAACCGTTTGATTTCTTCGCTCCACATCTGAAGATTCTAGCTGATGTAACTGAGAATAAAAATAATTAGATTGGTTTATATTTTTGTAGTCCTTTATGATAATGGAGTGAACAGTTCTGGATGTCTCAAAACATTTTTACAATCATCTTATTGTCAGATACTTACTAGAAAATCAGTAGATCCAAAAAGATTCCCTTTTTATAGGAGATGGAAAAAGCCTGGGGAGAGTAAGTACCTTGCACAAGGTCTCAGTTTTGGTTGCTGACATATCAAGAATGAGATCTGTTAACCTTAAAAAATAAAGTTCTCAGTAGTTTTACAGCAAAAGTGGGTTTGTTTGAGAATAGCAGAGAATTGTAATTTGACAAAGCAAGCTCTAGCTAGTCAGGTAAACAAAGGGGAAGGAAGGGGGAGGCCAGAGGGGCTGTTGCAAAGAAAAAGCCCATTGGAATCAAGTGGGATTCCAAAGTACGGTAGCTTTCCATTGGTTGAGTTATGACGGTCTCTCATTGGCTGGGCTGTTGCTGGGGGAGAAGGAAAACCTTTGGTTTTCCTGCTGGGATAGTCAAGTAGTGGTTAAAGAAGTACTTGCTTGCAAGGTGAGTCTTTCTGTTAAGGCTCAATTTGACAAGGAGTGGTAGGGTGTGAGAGCTCCCCCTGCTGGCTTCTCTCTCTACTTTAGTGAGGTTTCCCTAGATGAATGGTCACAGATCCTAGCTCTCTAATTTTGAATACTTGCACTCTTTGCACTAAACTGGTGGCTGGGACCCTAAGGAGAACTTCCCTATTTTTCTCAGGTCATTCTTATCCACATTAAGTAGGCACTTTTTTCCACTGACACGCTGGGGAAACCTTACTAATGGCTCTCAGATTCTTAAGCCCTTCTACAATTGAATTGAATTGATTCAATTGTATTGAATTGATAATGGGCAATTGAATTGATAATGGAACTAGATACTCTCCCAAACAGACTCTGTATTAATTTCCTAATTACAGCTGCTGTGCAACCAGGTGACTGAAAATAACAGAAATTTATTGTCTCAGGGGTTTAGAGGATAGAAGGCAGAAATCAAGATGTTGGCAGGACCATGCCATTTCCCACACTGTGAAGCTTGTAGGTGAGAATACTTCCTTGCTTCTTCTAGCTTCTTGTGGTTGCAGGAAAACCTCAGAATTCCTGGGTTTATAGATGCGACATCCAGTCTCTGCTTCCATCTTATCTTGTCCTCCTCCCCTGCACATCTGTGTCTGTATGTCCAAATTTCTCTCTTCTTAAAGGACACTACCTTTATTGAATTTACAACCTAACCTAATTCGATATAACTTTATTTTGACTGTATCTACAAAACCTTTCTTTTTAAGTTAGGTTCCAGTCACAAGTTCTGAGCAGACATAAATTTTGGAAAGGCACTATTTAATTCAGTGCAAAGGCTAAGCAGCGGCAAACTATGTTCCAAAAATCCATGAGGACAAAGTGGGCTTTAGCTAGTTTTAAATATTAGTGCTCTATTCTCAAGGTCCTATTCCTAACCCTCAGAAGATTTCATTTTAAGTATTTTAAAATATACTAAACTCTAGAGATATAGCTCCAGATACCAAGAGCACTTGAAATTTGAAGTTAGATAAACCTGAATTTGATTTTTAGCTTGGCTACCACCTGGTTCTCTATCTCAGTTTCTTTTTTGGAATCTTATTAATTGCACTGTCAATATTACATGTATATTTACATCATAGAAAGAGTTATATAAGATATGGAAGCAACCCAAATGTCCATCAACTGATGGATGGATGGATAAAGAAGATGTGGGATATATATGTTGTATACACTGTGTGTGTGTGTGTGTGTATTTTTGGTGTGTGTGTGGACATTACACCACACACAGAAACAGTTAAGTATACTGCAAATTCTCTATGCTACAGAATTATAGGCCTTACAGGCATTATGGAAAACAGCCATTATTCATTACTTTCAAAGGTAATATAATTGAGATTAAAAGCAAATAAGACAGAGGCATCTGTTTGGGCCCATTCAAATTCCAAGAAATCTTGAAATAATAAAAAAAATTGTGTAAATTTTGACATGCCTACAAAAGCTTGTGGGGAGACACAGTAAACAAAATAGATGAAAATGGAGCTGGGCACCTGGGGGCTCAGTTGGTTAAGTGACTGTCTTCAGCTCAGGTCATGATCAGAGTCCTGGGATCACATCCCACATTGGGCTCCCAGCTCTGTGGGGAATCTGCTTCTCCCTCTGACTTTCTCCCTTCTCATGCTCTCTCTCACTCTCTTACTCTCTCAAATAAATAAATAAAATCTTTAAAAAAAAAAAAAAAAGAAATTGGAGCTATTCTGGGTGAAGCAGTTGTGGTGAGACAAAGATACTGTGACTTATCTCCACCTCTTCCCTCATCCCTGTAGAAAGCTTCCAAGCAACTCTTCACAAGCACCAGGCCTCAACGTAGCACATCTCAAATATCACTGGATTTTTTTAAAAAAAAAAGCATTATAGAAATTATAGTTTTATCCATTACTAAAATTTTGATTGAAGATTTTGATATTGCAGTCCTGGGAATGCAGAAATTCTCAGGTTCAGATATATGCTCAGCTGGCTTTGGCTCCTAGTAATAAAGACGCTATTTCTGGACTCTAGTCTGTTCTATACATGACTGTGCCTACCTTGATGACAATATCACACATTGTGATGTAATTACACATAGAAATGTTTACTTAATTTCATTTTGGATTGTTTATTATAAGAGTATAGAAATGAAACATTTTCGTCAATGGTCTATCCTGTAACTTTGCTGAAATAGTTTATTAGCTCTAATGTGTTTTTTTATGGGTTCTTTGGAATTTTCTATATATAAGATCACATCAAATGGGAAAATATAATTTTACTGCTTTATTTCCATTTTGGTTTTTGCTTCTTTTTCTTTCTTTCTTTCTTTCTTTTTTTCTTTTTTTTTTTTTTTTTTTTTTTTGGTCTTACCTAATTTCTCTGGCTAGAACCTCCATACAGTGTTGAATAGATGTCATGAAAGCAGTCACCTTTGTCTTGTTCCTGATCTTAGGGGAAGAAAAATGTCCATTATTTTAGCACTGAATATGGTGTTACTTATGAATTTTCAATCAATACCCTTTATCATGTGGAATAAGTTGTATTCTATTTCTAGCTTATTCAGGGTTTTTAATCAAAAAAGGGTGTTATATTTGGTCACATGCTTTTTCTTCATGCATTGAGATGAGTGTGTATGTGTTTCCTCATTCTGTTAATGTGGTATACAACATTAAATGATTTCTTATTACAACTCTTACATTCCTGGAATAAATCCCACTTAGTCATGATGTATAATCCTCTTAATCTGCTGCTGGGTTTGGTTTAACAGTATTTTGTTAGGGATTTTAAAATCTTTTTCTTTTTAAGTGTAATGAAGTTATAATTGTGATGCAACTAATATTTCTTCAATGACATTATGTCATCCAGCGAATCCTAATCACAGCTCATTTATAGAAAAATTGCAGTGTCTTTCTGAACTTCAGAGTTACACCTCTTTATATTGCTTTGAAAGGCACTATAATTTAGGTTTTTATTCATCTACACTGCAATTTCTCCAAAATTAGCCTGAGATCAATAGCCTACTTTGTCCAAATGCAGGTGATTTCATAGAAAATGTATTATTTCCCTTTGATATTAAAATTCCAGCTTTGCCCATTGTAAAATCTTAAGGATTATCAATTAAGAACCCTGTGATAGCTTGAAGGTCATCCTCCTGAATTACAGTCTTGTAGACTTAGGTTCTGGAGTCAGACAGGCCTGGATTTGAATCAAGATTCAAATACAGTACTTGGGAGGTTTTAGACAAGTTATTAACATCTCTGTGCACCTTCCCTCATTGTTATTCCTATTATAACAATGTTATCTACTTAACAGCATTCTGGAAGCCTTAAATGAGAAAATGTGGATAAGCCATTTCAAATCATGACTGGCACACACTGAACGCTCAATTAATGATGGCTTTTATGATAATTATCCTACTGGATTCCAGACAAACCACTTCTCCATTCCCACTTAGCTTGAAGGGAGAATTGGTTACTCACCAAGTAATAGATGTTTGTAAACTTCCTGGAGGTATCTCTGAGAAAATACTAAATAGTACAAAGAAAGGCATAAAGAGGTGGGCAAAACAATTACATAGGAAATAATACTGCCACTTTCCCCAGAAATATGTGATGTGACACTGGGCTATGAAGTCAAAGTATCCAGCCCCAAATCTTCTTAACTGGAATTAAGAGGAGTGAAGTTGGGGAGAAACAGAGTCATAGTCATGCAAGGCAAAATATGTGGGCTACTTAATATTTCCCATTAAATCAATCCTGTTCATTGACAAATTGGCACACAATTCTGAAAGTGGCCACTTAAAGAGCTATTTTGTGTCTGTGATAGATTTTATTCTGTTAAAAACAATTATATCCTTTTACCTATGGTGTCCTCTTTCTGGGAGAATTTTTCTTTTCATTCCACCGACATCAGGTTTGCCCATGTCTCTGGTTCTATCCGATGAAATGTGAATGGATGGGACATGTGACTTCTCAGCAAACATTTAAGAACCATTGAGTGGTTGTACCATCTCTCTAACTTTCTCAGTTACAAGATTTGTCTAGATAAAAGCTGTGCCCTCACCCAGGTCTGAGATGAAAACAATATGGAGCAGAGCTTGTCTATCAACTTGGGATAGACAAAGAAGCCTAGAAAGAAATGACATGTTGTTATTGTAAGCCATGTGGATATTGAAATAAATTATTGATGCAAAATACCACTTTGCCTAAGGAAAAAAATGTCCTTCCGAAACAACTAAAAAGTCATCTACCACAAAAGGGTAATTTTAGTCATGCAATTACATGATTTACATGATTAGAACAAACCAGTATATTTATCTTTAAGTGTGCTATAAGACATCCTCTTATTTTTTTTTAATTGCAGAAATCTGATTCTACAATTCATATGGAAATGCAATGGACAGAGAATACACAAAATAACTTCGATAAAGATCAAGATCTGAGCCTAAGGCAAATGCTTAACCAACTTAGGTACCCCAAGATTTATTTTAGCACAAGCAGGAAGGGTTAAAGAAGAGGGAGAGAGTGAATCTCAAGCAGACTCTGGGCTGAGTGAGGAAACAGTGTGGGGCTCAATCTCATGACCTTGACATCTCAACCCTGAGATCACAACCTGAGCCAAAACGAAGAGGCGATTGCATAACCAACTATGCCACCCAGGTGCCCCATGAGGAACTTTTTGGGAGAATTGGATATGTTCATTATCTTCACTGTGGTGATGGTTTCACAGGTGTATATATAGTCCACAATGTATCAAATCGTACACTTTCAACAGCACAGCTTATTATATGTCACGTACACCTCAGTGAAATCAATTGCTGCTTAATTTCTAACCAATAATATTTAAAATCCTCACCCGGGATGCCTGGGTGGCTCAGATGGTGAAGTGTTTGCCTTTGGCTCAGGTCATGATCTCAGGGTCCTGGGATCAAGTCCCTCGTCAGGCTCCTTGCTCAGCGAGGAAGCCTGCTTCTCCCTCTGCCTGCTGCTCTCCCTGCTTCTGCCCTCTCTCTTAGACGAATAAATAAAATTTTTAAAACAGAAAAGAAGAAAAATTTGAAGAAAAAGAGAAAAATAAAATAAAATTCCTCATCTGAAACCTTCCCAGTTTAATTCTACTACATGATCAATATTTAACAACTTCCAGAGTTTCTTATTATATCCTACATCATTTTAAGCATGTTTTTCTTCAGAAATAGGTGGTCTATTCATAACAGACTCTTTGAAGAAAACGATCTCCCTGCACCTCTCTCAGCTCACCCACACATTCTTCCATACTCCCCTCCTTCCTTTGGTCCCACTTTCACCTACAGACACCGAAAATGTACCAACCATAAACTATTTATTCTGCTAATTCCTTTAGCTGTGGACTTGGAAACAAAGCAAAACGAGACAAACAAACAAAGTCTTTGCTCTCTCTCTAGGTCACAAACCCTATTTCTCTCTTAGCATTGCAGGAAAAAGGAGCTTGCAATATAGTAGGACAAGGAAAAATTATACTGTCATTTTAAGGATTTTCACCCTAAAGTTCAGTCTTAAGGAGGGTTTTCCGAAGGAGATAATGTTTAAGTTCTCTCTAGAGAATCATTTTTTTCTATGTCCTTGAAAATGACCCTCTTGAGCTTGACCAATAACTAACATATAAAAACAAATAAGTAGATAAATAAAGTCAAAATATCCATTATTCCAAAGTCTATTAAAATTTAACCTCCTTTCGGGAGAAGTATCTTTATACCCTAAAAAGTACAACAGCAGAAAAAGAAGATCCTCTGATTGCTCGGTTCAGATCACTGTCCCCTGCCTTTATTAACTCCGGTGTTGCCAAACAGTTGCCTCCTACCTCCTACCTCCTACATGGTTTCTACCACCTGACAGTTTAGAAAGCAGAAGAAAGAAGAAAGTCCACTCAGAGGAACTATCCTTTCATTGGAAGGAAGAATCCCAGGACAGGCTGCCACCTGGTCACACCCCCTGGTGCGTCGGAGGGGGCATTGGTAAGATGGCTGTCTCAAGTGACCAAGACCCCCATCATGGTTTCAGATAGCCCCAGCACATCAGAGGGAAGCACTAACTGCAGGGGTATGTGGTGGCATCCTGCTGGGTGCCAGGCCCCGAGCAGGGTTTTCAAGATGAAGAGCGCTGAGAGAGGGCGATTGGAGACAAGGGTGGGATTTATGCATCTTTTAGAAAAAGGAGAAAATGAAAAAATTTCCTCAGGAGTCAGTCATTCTGCCCGTCTGAGAGTAAAAGGAATGTCATTCTTCTGTGGATATAAAGGCCAAAAGAATGCAGGCCACGTGCACCAGTCAAGCAGCTGGAGAGAAATGGGGTTCTAATGCTCACGTGTGGTCTAGCTGGGGGAGTGGTTTTCTCTTCTGAAACTGCTTCAACTCCCTCCTTGTTGAAAGCACGCCAGCCTCTGTCTCTCTCGGAGTTCTGGAGAGCCCATTCCCCTCTGCATTTATTTACTCTCTCCTCCTCTACCGCCTACGTATTTTCCTTTACTTACAGGAGTCCTAAAGACCCGAAACAGCAGCAAGCTGATTAAAAATTAATAAGAGCCTCAGAGGGAAAGTACCAAGAGCCGGTTGGCTCTGTGATCGGCCATTTTTTGAGATTCTTTAAATACCCAATTATTTTCAGGACACCTACGGAACAGAAACCACAGGACATGTGAAATAGCTTTTCGGGCCAAAGGGGATATACTTTTCAACAATTTTTTTTTTAACTTGGGGAAGAGAAGAATTATGTTTACTGTACCCCTTTCATTAGCACACCCTTGCCCCCCTCAAATCTCTGAGTATTTTTTTTTTCCTCTTAATAGTTTCAGGTGACTGGCTCTGCAGCAGTGAGATGAATTTATTTTCAGTATAAACCTCATTATTCTACAGTGGCTCTTAATTTGCCCAGGAGGTAACAATGGTATGTAGAAGAAAAATAAAAAAATAACAACAAAGACAAATGGCCGTGAATGAATTAAAATCAGGTCTGGGAGTATTTGATGACATATATTACATCCAACTCTGCCAGGAGGAAAATATAAACCTGGTATGTCAAGGAATTGAGAAGCACAGTTTTCTTCAGATGAGAAACCAGTTTCCTAAAGAGCCTAAGGAACGCACCAAACCATATCATGGCCTCTAAATCCTGTGAAAATGAATCTGTAGGAAATCTTTTCTCTACCACTTTCATTCCGCCATGTCTTTCAACCTATATCGTGGTTAGTAAAATATTTATGCGTTGCACTTCCAAAACCTATTATTTACGGTGCTCAGACAGGAAAGATTCCATCTGATGACCACATTTTCATTGAGCCATGGGAAGGAACAAATTGCAGTTGAATTACAAACACAGAAACAAATAGGCAGGGCGCAAATGATTTGTTTAGCCAGAGACAAGGTTGTCAGGAAGCTGTGCCGTAATATGGCTCAGAGGCAAATCTGTGTTATCATTACCTTCCAACAGGTTGTCAAAAATCAGCAGGCAAAGAGGGACTTTACCACAAAGACAGTTAAGATAAAACAAAGAATTTTTTTTAATGTAGTATTGATGGAATGCTGAATTATTAGCATTGCAGGAAAAAAAATGTAAATTGTGGTACTTAGCAGAGTCAGTTGGACTGTGAGTTTCTTATCCCATGTGTTACTTTTCAGTCAAATTAAATGTTCCCTTCCACCACAGTTAACTTTAAAAAGGTAAAAAGCTCAGAAGATCTAAATTGTATTTTCAGAATTGTCTTGTAGGTCTCCCAGTAAATCACCTAGGTATCTGAAACGAGATCTTTCCACTCTTCTCCTGCTGTGGGGGGACAAAACAATTATGGATATGTTCCTACATGCCACTATTACAAAGTGATTGGTGAAATTACTTATAAGAGCGAAATTTGAGAATAAGAGAAATTAACTACGAAATAATACTCCACTTAACATGTATTGACCATTTATCGAGAGCTTCTGTAAGGAAAAATAACTTGGTACTCTGACTGGCTATGATTTATATAACTCAGTCTTCTTGTTTCTCTGGTTATTTTTATTTATTTACTTATTTTTTACCAAAAACACACTCTGTTTTTATTTGTTTATTTGCTTTTATTTATTTTTATGTGCATTTATTTTCTCCCTCTTTAGAAAAAAAAAGGCTTTAAAAAGATTAGCCACAGTATACTTCTTCTGAGACAAAAACCAACGAAATTTATTAGTGAGAAGTCATTACCAACAGGTGGTAATATATCAGTCTCAAAAATCGTCACTGGCTCCCTGTTGCCTACTGAATAAAGTTGAAGTGCTCTTAGCATAAGGTTCAAGGAACTTCATAGTCTCTCTTCAACCAGCATGAGAGAAAACACAGGAAGTCTTAGAAGTCAGAGTTGGATCATTGGTCATTTGGATCAGGTTTAGCAATATATTTAGTCTTTCTGTATCCAGGAAATAGAGCACAAAGTTTTGGCGATTTGTATTTCTGATTATGACATCAACTCCAAAGTAATAACCTGATCTTCTAGGTTTTGTTGCTCTTATGATTGATCCTTGTTTTAGTTGTGTCTTTCCAGGTTATCAGAAAGGCTTTGCATTTCTAGGGAGTTCTAAACTCCTAGCGTGCTTCCTAGTATGGAATCAAAATTTGTGGAGTCTACTGCTAGATCCCACCTCATTTTTGGGTTCTCCCACTCTTCTCTCTGGGGTCACAAACCCTATTTCCCCTTTTTTCAGCATCTGTCTTCTCCAGTATGCTAAAGTGAGACTAGAAATTTAAATCAAGAAAAAAATGCAACAAGCACAGGGTGCAGACCCAACCCCAGCACAGTGCTAAAATCTCCAGTTGAGATTTAGCTTCCACATTCAGGACTCTGGTGATGGCATTTTGAAGTCAGTAGGTGTCTAAGGGATGTTATTGGCTGGCTAGAGGTTTGAGTGTCTGTATTATTCTATTTCGGGGTGGGGAGGGGGAATGTATGCTACAACAAACTTGATGGAATAAAAGTGACCTGATGTAAGTTGGCACTTAACAGCATGATGTGTGAATCTTTCCAAACCCGGACTGGAATAGAAGAAATAAACAAATGTGTGTGTGTGTGTGTGTGTGTGCACGCACGTGCACGCACGCGCATGCAAAGTCCATGTGTGCATGTATGTGGGTATCCCAGGAAACTTGTAGGCAATGGGAAGTTTTCTTAGTAGTCTTCTGAGTTTGGAACTCAGTGTGTGTGTGTGTGTCTGTGTGTGTGTGTGTGTGTTCTGTGACTTTAGAGTTTGGTTATTACTAATTCCTAACATCAGACCTTCTCATTTTCAAACTTAAGTGTGATAACACATTAGAGACAAATGAAAATGCTTGGAGCGTTATCTGTTATTTCTATTTATTGCACACCTGTCACCACCCACTTGTGTGGCATAAGTTCTGCCACAGTAGTTTTAAACAAGAACAGCCTAGGAATGGAATGAAATAAAAGTTGGCTCATCATTTTCAAGAAAAACTTATAATTATAATCTGAACTAGCTCAGATAGCACCAATTAAGTTATTTACAGGAAGAGTGAATATTTTTGGATCTGAGCTGAGATCTTGATTGTTATGTGACTCTGGCCCACCTAGGATCTAAGATATTTGGTTTTAAGGAGAACTCTGAATTTAAGTGGCTCAGAATTGCTTTAGACACTGATTTTATGTGTGAAGTTTTCACTAATCTCAGATGGAAGAAATACAGAAAAGCATCATTTCTGAAAATGGATGGGTGTAACTTTGGCAGTCTTAGATGGACCGGAGTAAAACTAGAGTCTAAGAAAGGATTCTTGGGCCCAAAACAAGAAAAGACAGAAAACCCAAGTTGAGGCAAGTGATCAATGACAATATTGCAGGGCTCCTCAAACGAACTGGAGGAGATGATCTGGAAACCAGGAATGACCACAAGGGAGACACCTGTAGACATCCAGGAAGTCAAGAGGAGTGATGAATCAACTTTGAACTCTTATCTTTGACACCCATCAATTGGCATGTGGTGTGGGAAGACCATAATAAAAGATTCAGCAGTTTACCTATGAAATCCCATTGTCTTTCATCCCATTAGGGAGATTACACTCTAGAGAGTACCCAGAGGGGCATTTTCTTGCTAGTAAACCCACCAACAAAGTATCACGAGTACTAGAGGCAAGGATATGGTCTTTTATCCTGAATGTGAAAAAATAATTGGAGACGGAGCATTAGAAGTGGAGAGAATCTCCAATAAGGTATGTGAGACCTAAAAAAGGGAAAATGATTTGCCCAAGGTCGAATAGCTAGTTAATTGCAAGACTACTTATTTACTGGCTCCAACTTCCTTGTTCTTGCCAGGATTATAGCATGACTGCTTTTATTTCCTTGTATTTATTTCCTCAGGAGGACAGTATAAGACATGAAGATGGCACATTTCTGACCAGAGACGGAGATTTCTAAAAAATAGACAAGTTTCTTTCTTTTCTTTTGTTTGTTTGTTCACTTTGGTTTGATTTGGTTTCTTAGTCTGTCCTTTAATTTGGTAGTAGTGGCTTTAGTGATTTCTTCAATGCTTCTTTTTTAAATCCTTGGCTTTTGTATGTGTGTGTGTGTGTCTATGCGTATGCATGTATCGTGTATCATTAACGATATGATACCAAAAGCACATGCAACAAAAGTAAAACAGAGAAGCTGGACTACATAAAAATTAAATTGTCTTTGCATCAAAGAACACAATCAACAGAGTGAAAATGCAATGTATGGAACGGAAGAAAATATTTTCAAGCCATACATGTGATAAGGGGTTAATATCCAGAATATATAAAGAATACCTACAAGTCAACAAAAAGAAAACAAAGAATCTAATTTTTCAAAATGGGCAAAGGACTTTAAGAAATATTTCTCCAAAGATGATATACAAATGGCCAACAAGCATATAAAAAGATGCTCAACCACTAATCACTAGGAAAATACAAATCGAAACCACAGTGAGATATTATACACCCATCAGGATGGCTACTATCAAAACAAACACAGAAACTAACAGTATGTAGAAAAAAAATAAAACCACTGTGCACTGTTGGTGGAAATGTAAAATAATATAACCACTATAAAAAACAGTATTAAAATTCCTCAAATAATTAAAAATAGAATTAGCATATGATCTAGCTATTTCACTTCTGGTTATATAGCTGGAAGAATTGAAAGCAGAATCTTAAAGAGATATTTATACAACCATTTTTATAGCAACACTTCACAATAACCTAAAGTTGGAAGCAACCCAATGTCCACAGATGAATGAATGGATAAACAATTTGTAGTATATACATACTGCAATGGAATGTAGTATATACATACAAATGGAATATTATTCAACTATAAAAATGCTGGGTGCTGTGTCAGAGGAAATTCTGATATATCCTCAACATGGATGAAACTTAACGACATGAGGCTCAGTGAAATGTGTCAGCAGATAAAAACTGTGTGAATCCACTTATAGGAGGCATCTGGAGTAGTCAAACTCCAGGAAACAGAAAGAAGAAGGGTGGCTGCCACGTGCTGGGAGGAGAGGGAAATAGGGAATTACTCAAAGAGTTTTGGTGTTGCAACAGGAAAAAGTTCTGGAGATCTGTTGCACAACAACGTGAACGTACTAAACACTACTGAACTCTATACTTGATAATGGTTAAGACAGTAAATTTTATAACTATCTGACCACAATTAAAAAACAAAGGACTTCATTGGAATTGGAAGGGGAAAGAAGAAAGTTAGGAAGGAAATATTGAGCACTTGCCATGTATGTTTCTATGCCAGAAACATCAAAACACTATCCTCTGATATTCACAAAAATCTTGTGCAATTGATACATTATCACCACTTCCCAAATAAGGAAACTGAGACTTAAATGCTAAGACTTTTCAAAGACTATCAAGTTAAAAATGGTAAGACTAGGATTCAAATCCAGGTCAACTTGATTCCTTTATCCATGTATCACAGTGAAATCTGTGTCCCTGAGTTGCCTGGGTGGCTCAGTTGATTAAGCATCTGCTTTCAGCTGAGGTCATGATCCTAGGATCCTGAGATCAAGCCCCACATCAGACACCCTGCTCAGCAGGGAGCCTGCTTCTCCCTCTCCCTCTGCCTACCATTCCCCTTACTTGTGTGCCCTGCCTCTCTCTGTCTGTCAAATAAATAAATAAAATCTTAAAAAAAAAAAAAAAAGAAAGAAAAAAGAAATCTATGTCTCTGGCACCTCACACTTTTATTACAGTAATTATGTCTTAAAGTCTTAAGGAAGATCAGGAGGGTACAGGTGGATTGGATTTTAAATAGCATGGTCATGACCAATCTAATTTAGAAGGTAACTGTGTTAGATATAAAAATGGCCCTCCAAGGATATCCACATCCTAATCCCCCGGACCTGTGAATATGTTACATTACATAACAAAGAGGAATTAAGAATGCTAATCAACTGACCTTAAAATAAGAAGTTCCTGAATTTTCCAGGTGAGTGCAAGGGTCCTGAAGTAGAATTGAAGTGAGAGGCAGAAAAAAAGTCCATGTCAAAATGAGAAAGACCACACTGGCCATTGTTGGCTTTGAATATGGCAGAGATTATGAGCTAAGGAATGTAGACAAGTGTTTAAAAACTGAGAGATACAATGGATTAAATTCTCCCTTAGAGCCTCCAGAAAAGAATGCTGCCATGGTGACACTTTGATTTTATCTCATTGAGACCCACATCAAAGTTCTGTCTTGCAGAAATATAGGTTAACAAATTCGTGTGATTTTAAGCCACTAAACTGGTGATAATTTGTTAATCGCAGCCATAGAAATTCAATACAGTCCTATTGAATTTCTTTTGTTTAACCTGCTTTTCCCTTGAAATTCGGAAAGTTTTCAACTTTTTAAAAAGGAAATCTCAATTACACCCCCAATATAGCAAGGGTTAGGCTGTTGTTCTGTTACCTTTCCCAATTGGGCCTCTGCCAAAAGAAATGTGTATCAGGACTAAGAGCCTCACGTGGGCTTGGAGAAAACTTGATTACTGTCTGTGTAAAGGTGAGCACTGGATCTAACAAAGACCAGAATTTGGCCTTGGACCCACACTGTTGAACACAACTGTTCACTTGAACACAACTGTTGCTTTGGGCTGGAAACATTTAGGAAAGATCACTGGAACCTAAGAAAGGAAACAGATGAAGACATCGCTACTTATGTTGATTGATGGGGACCATCCTGTTTGCCTAGAGGCTTCCAGATGAATCGGGAAGGGACCTGTCTTTATTTGCTATACATGCCAGGCAGTCTTCTAGATGCTGGGTATGCATTATGCCGTTTCATTCCTACAATATCCCAATGTCATTGGCATTGTGATTCTCTCTGTAACATACCAGGAAAATTAAAGCTGCTAACGACTTAATAAAGTAGGTGACACAGCCAGAATTTAAACCATGAGTTGTTAGATCTCAAACACTAAACTGTTTTTCACTATATTGTTCTTTAACCATTTCTTAGGGAATCTTGGACCATTCTGAGAACTGAATGAAATCAGTAGGGTCTCTTCTCAGAAAAATGCACACATAACCATAGACACCTATGCACACAGTGTACAGATGTGTTTGTATGTAATTCTCAGGGGCCTTGTTGACCCTATGAAGGTTACATACAGGTTAAAAATCTTGCTTCTCTGCCACTTCTTGCTAACTGGAGACAGCATGTTCTAGTGTGTAGGGAGCTATCTATAAGCAAATGTCCCCGTTGCAATCCGTTGCTCTACCATTTGCTCTATGGGAAATAGGAAATTACTTAACCTCTCTGTGCCTCATTTTCCTCATTTATTAAGCAAGGATAGTAGTAGAATTGATATCCTGTGGCTGTGGTAGGGATTGAAGAAGTTTTTATACAAAAAGCTTTTAGAAGAGTAAGTGCTTAATGGGATCTAATAAATGCTTTCTGTTCTCATTGATGTTGACTTATAAGTTCTAGACTAAGGCAATACTTTTTCAAGGATAACCTTAGTATGATGGATAAAGCAGGAAGACTCCAAAACATCAATAATGGCAATACTTGGAGAAGAAAAATCCATGTTTCGGATAATGCACCTGCCATCCTTATAGATATTGACTCTTTGAATAGCAGGGTCAGTGAAGACTGAGAATGAATGCATTTTTATCTATCCAAAAGCATTTTCATGACACTTTTCTCCAGAGAATCAGTATGCTGAGAGAGAGATTAGACAAAACATCAGAAACTTGTGACTTATAACTTCAGGGGAGAAAACATTTCAGAACACCCAGCAATTTATGATGAAAGAACATTACAGAAAAACCCCTTCGGGATGGAGCAGGAAGCCTTCAGAAGGTACTTGATGCATTTCCCTTTATAAGAAAAAGAAGGGAAAAAACTGGTGACACTTTGATCAGCTGGAAAAAAGTAGTTTAGCAATCATCATATTGTGTAAACATATCTAGCCTTTTCAGTATGAGCACATTACAAAGTATCCATCAGTGCTAAAAAATTTAAATAAGAGTTACAACAGTGATAAAAGGAGAAATGTGTGAGTATGGGGAAGTGGTATATTATCTGTTTCCTGTATTTAAATAATTTACCCAAAATACCTGCAGATGTTCCAACATGGGAAAAACAATATTTTCATGTTTCTTGGACATTTTGATTGGTTACTTCAACCAAGGAGTTATTGAAACAGATTTTTTTCCCTTAAGAATTGTCTTCAATTCTCTATTATTTCCTTTCTCTATTCCTTCCTGTATCTTTCTCTTTATTCCCTCTTTCATTTCATCATCTATTCAAACAAACTTGAAACATTTACTCTTATTTAAGATGGCATTCCAGGTGTGTAAGGAGTGCAGCTCTTCACCTTATGTGACCCCTTAAGGAAGAGTCATACCTGGAAAAGTTAGAGGTATTAAATTCTGCAAGAATCAACTCGTAATGATAACAGAATGACTCTTGAATCCAGGACTTCATAAAGACAACCAAAGGCTTTCTTAGGTATGGTTGAAGCCTTACACATTTATCCACTTATACTGAGTGTTTACTATGAGCCCCAGGTGGCCAATTGCTAAAACTCTGGCAACATAAAAAGATGATAATGCATCTTGCCTGCCTTCAAAAGGTTCATAGTTTGGTTTCACAGTAAAACTAGAACATGAACCTTGGACTTTTGAGAATAAATTCAGGACTATTAAGGATGAAAATAACTTCAGTGCAATATTTGTTTTACAGAAATTTTGGGGAAACCACCAGAGCATTCATTCAGAGATCATAGTCTTACTCTCTCCATATCAGGGCATCATAAGCATTTAGAATGATTCTTGTTGACCAGAATACACAGATGGCATGTTTGGTAAATGAAAGATTTCATGTAGCCTATATAACCCAACTGCTTTGAAATCAGTGCTATGCAAAGTCACATAAAAACCAATAGTCCAGCAACTAGAAATAATTACAAACTGTGGAAATATTTAGTATAGTACCTCTCCAAGAAAAAAAAGAAGGAATGGAAGGAGAAGTTTCAAAAGGAGTGGCTACATTCTTGGAAGCCAACAAAACTCTTAAAAATCCCTTTCCCTGTATCATTTCCTTTCAATTTCTTTTTTCCTCTCTATTGTTGTCTCTAATCCCAACCTTTCCCCACTCCATATACCTCAAAAATTTCCATTCTCCCCAGCCTGAGCCAGCCCCATCTCTTTGCCTAACATTGGCCTTTTCTGGCTCAGGTCTTTTGTTTATTTTGTGTAATCTTTTGCCTGTTGTCCTGATTCTGATATTCCTATATAAATACAAAGGAGGATCCAGAATTGACCTAGCATGTAATAAGTCTCTCTCCTTTGGGAGACGTGGGAGAGAGATGGTACATGCTAATAATTTAATGCCATTCTTCTTATGCTCTTCACACTTGGGTTTTTTAAAAATGGAGTTAATGTTCCATGCTGTATCTTCAGAAAGGTGCTAAAAGGCCCAAACTCTGTTTCTTTTTCCTTTCTTTTTTACTCACATAAATAATTGTTGTTCTGAGTCACTGAGAACGTAACTATTAGGCCAGGATATACAATAGATTCATTGGGAGTTTGCTAACTTCTTTAATAGCAACTGAAATTTCCACAGAAAATACGGGCTTATGGATCTCACAGTATGGGTTTCACTAGTGTGCTGGCAGGAGAAGGACGTTTAAAGAAGACTTCACACATTTCTCCACCTCTCAGAGGCCCCAGAGCCGCAAACAGAGTCTATACAGAAGCAAAGGTGGAAGGGGAAGTTTGAGATGAAATCTTTAGAATGATCTGGACTGGAAATTGATTGTTTTAATAATCATAATGCTTAAAATGGCTACTAACCAGTGGGAAAGGAAGATCCAATAGAGCAGTCAACAGTAACTGTGGGAAACAGCACACTTCATGGTTTTATACCTCATAGAACTGAAGCTCTTCCATCACCAGGCAAAGTATCCTTGTTCTACACCATTGTAGTTACTGTGTGTGTGTGTGTGTGTGTGTGTGTGTGTGTGCGCACGTGTGCACAGGGACACATGACAAAACAAAACCTCTCCAACGTCTCTTTTTTTGAAATGGAAGGGACTATTTTATTATTTTCTTCTAGCTGAAATTTAGAATAATTTTTCAAGTTCTCAAACAAAAACATCAATTTGTCGTGTGAATGGAAATGTTATAAATTCACAAATTATTAGAGAATTTGGCATCTTCACAATGTTGACTTTTTCTAACTAGAAATACATTAGTATCTTCTTTTTATGCCAACCTTCTTTGTATCTCAGCATAGCTTCATTTTTTCCACTACCTTCCACACATTGGAAGATTCATGCATTCATTAGTTAAATATTAATTGGATACTTACCAAATGCTAAGCACTCTTTTAGACACTGAAGAGACTAAAGTCGGGGGGAAAAACAGATAAGATCCTTGCCCAGGTGAAGCTTAAATCCTAGGGAATAAAGACAGAATGAAAAGAGAATAAGGATTGTTTTTAATGGTTATGCCTAGAAATTTTCTGCATCTTTCTATCTAAAAACCGGTGTTTCCTTTTTGGATTGTTCACTTCCCATTGACTTTCAGAGGTTAAATAACTCTAGCTACAGTGACAAAAGATACAAAGGTCAATTGCTTTCTGAAGAAGTTTATATTTATTAATATTCCTTAGAGAATATTGTGACTACATGGCACTGTGGGCCACATTTCTCCTAAGCCTTTTTAAGGAACCTACAGGATTCTTTAGGCAGAGGACTGGGGACAGCTTTAAAGAAAGAAGAGTAAGCTTCATGGTTGGTAGTGACCAGGGGTGAGAGGACTTGGTCAGAGACATGAATGTGATGATGGCACTTCACCCGAGTTCCATAACCTTAAGATGGTTGTGCTCTGCCCTTCACACACTACACCCCTAAGAAGTGCAAACGTTCAGGAGATGTGTGTGAAAACTGCTTTCTAGAAAACTTTCAGAAATGTTCTCTTGTTGACATGGCACCTGGAGGGCAACCTATGGCCAGAGGGGCTCAGCTCTAATGGGAATACCTCCCAGGGCCTGTATACTCATAAACAAATCAGAAGGAAGAAACTCCCCAAATACCATTTGGTTAATGGTAATTAAGAATTCTGAGCAGTCAAGACACTGGAGAAAGAATAATGGTCATGAACGTGCTCATTGAGCCCTGGATCTCTGCCAAGACCACTGACTTAGCTTCTGACAATAGCTGAATTGCTCCTCAGAAATCAATAAAATATTTCCATCCTGATGCTCACAAAAGTGTTCCTGATATTTATTGTGCCCTGATATACTCACTGATACTACAGTAAATATTTGGCAAATCATTAGGTTCCTCTCAGAAGTATGGACATTAATCGGAGTTGGCTGCCACAACAAAGATGCATACTGTACCCCCACACTGCAGCTGGGGTTTCCTAGGACATAGGCTCTGAGGCACTGAGTTATGTGCAGGAAATGTGCAGGGTAGCACTGCTGTGAATACCTGTGATGTCCTAAAGGCAGAGGGGCAAGTTGAAAGAGAAGTAGACCCAAGCAGCCTCAGTGATTTCCCAGGGAAGGCGGATGCTCTAGAGTTGGGAGCCCTCACAGAGCTGCCCCCTACCGGTGCAAAGAGAATGCAGGTATCCCCCACTTTCCAAAAGTTCCTATTATACCCCATCACATTTAGGAAAGGCCTGCTTTAATTCCTGTCTTGCTGATTGAAAGAAATCCAAAGATGATTTTTGTTTTTTTCAAAAAAAAAGCCTTAACCATACTAATGGTCTTTCCTAATGGTCTTTCCTATTGTGAACTTTTAGAAAGCGGGGGGATACTCTTTGCTTTACCCCATTTCTGCTTACAAAAGCTTTCATAAGGATGATTAACTTTCAGATAGCAGGGGAAACATGGAGTCCTTTATACTTCTTTATTGACCAATCACTGGATGGGAGCTGTGTCCAGGAAGGGGATCAACCTTGGACACATGGGTTCCCTTCATCTGATAGCAGTGCTCGGTGGGGGACTCTGCTGAGAACTGTCAGCAAACCACACTCCCGGCAGCTGGGGGAATAAGCACTTTGGTCCTCCAGAGAAGGATCTGGGTGGACACACAATAGCATCCACTGTATTTCTTAAAAAAGAAAGGTTACTGATTTCATTTGTTTCATTCTTTCTTGTACTTCATGCATATCAATAAGATTATGACTACACATTCTCTCCTCCGCAGCCTCTGCTCCCAAGACTAGAACTGATGGGAATTCCCATCCTGCTCTTTAATTAAAACGAAGAGCTGTGAAAGGTGTGAGAGCCCATTGCAGGTGTTGACATGATGCAATTTATGCTCGGTACTCTTTAATTTCTTTTTTGCCTCTCATAATTTTTATACTTAGGAACATTCTGACCTGAACTTTTTTCCTCCGGGTTTTATAAATATTATTTTTGGTCCAAAAAAGAATATTTACTATGTGGTATAGTAAAAAGTTTTAAGAATAAGACCAGGGTGAAATACCATTTTGCCACTTGTTAGAGCGGTAATATTGAACCACTCTGAATCTTGGTTTTCTCACTTATAAAATGGAATAATCATGATTTTAATAGTTAGCCTAGGATTTTATGAGATAACATATCTGTGATGCAAATGAAAGCTCTCTGAAGGATAGTAATAAAAATGAAAATAATTCTAACAGCCAGTATTTCTGAGTATTTTCTAAGGGCTAAGGGCTATACCTTGGTTATGCATTTAATCTCCACACAAAAACCATAAGATTATGGTTATTTTGACAGAGAACAAAATGATGACTGCCAGAGGGGAAGGGGTTGGGGAATAGGCAAAATGGGCTAAGGGCAGTGGGAAATACAGTCTTCCAGTTATAGAACAAATAAGTCACAGGAATAAAAAGGTACAGCATAGGGAATGCAGCAATGGTAGTCTAATGGTGCTGTATGGTAACAGAGGGTAGCTACCCCTGTGGGGAGCATGACACTACAGAGTTGTTGAATGAATGTAGTATGTTTTACACATGAAGTCAATGTAACATCATGTGTCAACTGTACTCAAATTAAAAAGAAATGAGTAAGAGGTGCTTACATAGCTCAGTCAGTTGAGTGTCCAACTCTTGATTTTGGCTCAGGTTGTGGTCTCAATGTTGTAAGACCCAGTCCTGTGTCAGATTCCACACTAAGCATGGATTTTGCTGAAGATTCTCTCTCTCTTTACCCATCTGCCCTTCTCCTGGTGCTTTCTCTCTCTGTGTCTCTTATATAAACAAACAAACAAACAAATAAAAATAAACAAATAGTGAAATTAAAAAAGGTAAATAGAATTGGAATAAAAGAAAATTGAAACAGTTCAAAAATTTTAAAGTTATGGTTCTTTTATGGTTCTGTGGTTATGTTTTATGGTTCTATGTGGTTGTATGGGTATGATATAAAATATTTAATAAGTAGTATGGCTTGGTTAAGATCAGTCAGAATGGAAGCAATTGTAACAGTTGGGACAGGGATATAATTATACCCATTTTACAGATGAGGACATTGAGACATCAAAACTTTAACTAGCTTGCCTAAGAACATAAGCTTTATCTGTGGCAGAGATGGGTTTGAATAAATAATTCGACTTCACAGACTGTAAACTTAGAGTGTTTTTCTAAACTATCTCCCAATCTGAAGATCTAACTGGGGTTCCTTGAAACCTTTAACTTTGTTATCCTGGAAGCCCTAAGTCTTTCTGACTTTTCAGAGTAGCTCTGACCCACCAGACCCAGGCACCATGCTATTTTCTTACTAACAATACCCTAGACCTTCTGCCAAAAACAATTGCCAAGGTTTATTGGACTGAAAGCTAATGTTGTGAGTCACTTGGAGCCAAAGTGATTACTGTAATTATAAGGGATAATAGCAGTTATTAAGAGTGATTTTGGTAAAAGCAAGCAAAAAATTAAGTTTATTTAAATAGTTAAATCAGGAGCAACATTAAAATCCAGACTTGGGAGGAGAGAGACCCTAAGGTCAACCTAAGAGTGAGGATGGCATTAATGAAGAAGAAACTCAGTGATGAAATGACATAAAATACTATAACCATGTTAATTCCACTTCATACAGGCTCTTTGACAACAGTGAACCAGGGGACTAACACAGAAGGCTGAGTCCCTGAGGCAAAATGAACTGATCCAGATGTAGAAAGCCATCATGATGGAAACAATGGGTAAGCATGGAAATAGATGCAGGTTTCTTTGATTTTGCCTGAAAGAAACACAAAAATGGAATTCCTGTGGGAGCATTCCCTGGGAACTATAAATGACATCTCTATATCTACTCCAAAAGACTCATACTAACTGTGAACTTTTGGAGTAGACCTGTATCTGGTGTGTGCATGTGTGAGTACATGTGTGGGTGCATGGATGTATACCTGCATATAGTTTTTTGTTGGTGGTAGTGACCAAACATGTGTAAGTACCTGTTAAATTAATGCAAATAGACATACACATCCATGTCCTAAGTTACACATGATAGAATGTATAACCTACAGCACCTGACCTCTGGCTGACATCAGAACCCTAAGAAACACTCCTTATTCTTAGTCTAAATTGATACCCTCCCCCCACGCAACCATCATATATTGTCTGGTTTAAACCAGTCAGGCACAGCACACTTAGACATCACAATAAAGGCACATCTGGAACCCTCTAATACTATTTACGGCAATCACTTATACCTTCAATCCCTATTTTTTATCATCCATCTAACAGCTGATTATTTAAAACATTTAATGGTTAGTAAGCTATAGTCAGTGTCTAAGAGGGAAGAGTCAGCACTTGAAGGAGAGTTTAATAAAGGTGGAGCCAGGGTTAATGGAACCAACAAAGAACAGGATAGTGCTCCTGAGAGAAGCTCTTACCACTCATAAGTCTGAAGAGTCAGGGGGAGGGACCCCTGAGACAGTATCTGCAGCCTTATGTAGAGAGACAGTGACAATTCTTGGAGGGTTGTCTTTTGGAAAAAGCCAATGGAAAAATATTCCAACCTCACTTTCTCCCCTTTTTATCTTGTGCCTATGCTTTCCACTAGCCAAACCCAAGTGAGAATCACAAGGCAAAGGCAAACCACTGATGGCATTCTTATAGTTTCCATGATGTAGAGTTAGGAGTGCAGAGAGTAGCTTGAGAGTGGGGGTGAACAAAAGATATCTAGCACATTTGTCACGTGTCTCATCTATGATATGTGTTAAAAATACAAAGACTTGTGAGTCATCTTTATACTGGAAGAGCTTACAATTTAGTGCAAGATGATCATATTACCATCTGATATATATAATGAGAGAGATAAGAGGTTGTTGTCACAGATACACAGGGGAGCCCCATCAGGTAGAACAGGGGTAAGGCAAAGGCACCTAGGAATGGTAAAATGTGGTAAAATGCCAAACTGAGCATTAGAGCCTGAGTAGGAGTTGGTCAAACAAAGAGAGCTCGTGCAGCAGGAAGAAGGCATGGCCTTCCCAACTGACAGAATGTTATAAGCAAAGGCCTGAGAATGGCTTTTTTCTGTGTCTTCTTATCAGTAAAGACACAAACCATGGGTCTTAGCCCTGAAATGCTCAGACATGAAAAAAAAAAAAAAATCAACTCTATGCCACCAAACTGATTGCAAAATAATGTAAATCATCTGCTTGTATTGAACCTCATGAGGCAACTCCATGCTACAGCACATTGTTTGCTGAAATATCTCTCAGTATATTTCTTTTCCCCTTCATCTTTGGGACTCAGACATTCCCAAATTTGTCCTAAACAAACAAACAAATATAAGTATAAGTAAAGACAGACAGACTCTTCATTCTAAATGGCCCAAACCAACTCTCCCTCCCTCAAATAAAAAGGAATTTGCTCATATATCGAATATATTTGGGGGTTGGGTGCATGATGGATCCTGCTTTGCTTTGTATGGATTCTATTCTCAATGGCCTCTCACCTTAGAGTGGCAGGATGAAGCAGTGGACCCAGGCTTTTGTCTCCCAGATTTGGGTTCAAGAGAGAGAGGTCATTCATTCTCTTCAAGACCTTGAAAGATCCTGGGATTTCTCTGTTCCATCCGACTTATCCATGTGTTTGTTTTTGCCTCCCTGTAGGCAGGCAGATAAGCTCCACCACCCAGGTGGACCACAGAAAACCAGAACAGGGCGGAGGGTGTTGTACCTGCAAAAAGAACCTTCAGGCTTATTATTCTGAAGAAACGAGAGGCAGTAGAAACAATTTTACCACCAGAGCCAGGCTCTCCTCTCTGCTATTTTGATTTTCTCCTCACTTTATTCCCACTTAATGATCATTACATCCAATGTTTTGCTGGGGAAACCTGGACACTTCTGGTGGGTGGAGAACCAATGTGGACATGCTCATGTAATCTCTTTGATCTTACCACATGCATTGTTTCCTGTCATTATTACAAATACATTCCGATGTAGCAGCAGTTCCCCAGTTTTATGAATGACAGAACCAAGATTTAGAGAGTAAAGCAAGAGGCCTAATGTATATGAGGTCGCAGAGAGGAATCTCCATGATCCATGAGTTCTGGAAGAGATTCTGCTACCTTGCTACTTAGGTTAAGCTAAGATCTATTTTTTTTCCTCCCATTCTTTGAATATAGCAGTAATGAGATGACTTCACTATACATTTACACATGCTTGTTTTCAAAATCAAGAGATGCCAGCAAAAGCAAAAAAACGAATAAAATCATCTAAAAATCATCACCTAGCAGTACTACTAATATTAAGTAGTTGCAAGATATCTGTTTATATAAATATGAGAATAAAAACTGTCTTATTATCTTATACTCAGTGTGCTTTAACTATTTCCTTTTTGGATTATTTTCCATGCTATTTTAAGTTTTTAAAGACTTTATTCATTTGAGAGAGAGAGAGGAAGGGAGAGAACGAGCAGGGGGAAAGAGCACCCGGAGACACAGACTCCCCACTGAGCAGGGAACCCTACAGGGGACGGCATCCCAGGACCCCGGGATCATGACCTAAGCTGAAGGCAGACTCTTAACCAACTGAACCCCCCAGGCACCCTATTTTTCATTTTATTTTAAATAAAGTATTACTTTCAATAGTAACTGAGCAAAAGTGAAGGAAACTGCAGTGACACCAAAAGTCTTTCTAAACTTCAGACTTTATTTACTACCTCACTTAGTCCTCTTGCCATGTTCTTTGGTTAACAAGATTTTAACAATTGTTTGTGCAAAAAAAAAAAAAGGCTAATATTTGAGAATATCTGCCTGTGGCTCTATATTTGAGGTACTGCTTGATGGTGTTTAATTTTCTTTTGAAATTGTGTAGACTGATGTCTATTGTCTTTGGCACTAATTGGTGGCTATAGATAACTTTTAGATAAATCTGATTTTCCTCCTTATAAGCAACATTCTCTTTAGGACTCGGTGCATAGCAAGTCTGTTTTAAAAAAGTGTTTATTTTCTGGGAACATACAGTGTTATTTGTTCTGAATATTCAGTTCTCCATTGATTTTGAGTTCTCTATTCATATATGAAAATTATCCTGATTTCATGTCTTTGTCCACTTTCTCTATGGTTGAGTCTGTAAGAATGCCTCCCATGGACCATCATGGTGATACCATAAAGCTCTTTTTTGTCACTAAAATTCTCTAATATAGCTTATTTGTTTCCTTTTGGTTTTAGTTTATATACTAATTTTACAGTAGTGTTTTACCATCTATATCCTTTTTCATATAATTCTCTTATTTTCAAGCAATTCTCTTATTTGTCATCTTTGAACTCTTGATTATGGAAATGTGTGTGTGTGTGTGTGTGTATACAAACACTTAAAGGAAATATTCTTTTCCTTGGGTTACGTTTTCCAAACTCGATTAATCTGTTTTTTTCATACCATGCTCTTTTCTTGGGTGCATACTGAGTCATGTTTATTTAAGTACGTGTTTAGCTATAGTTAATTTTGCATCGAAACTCATGTTATTTTGTGGAATATTTTTCTCAAGCCTATCTTGATCAGCTCTGGCTTCCTCTTGATTTCCTAAGGTAACTGGAATCCGTTAGTTCTCTTAAAGATCTATTCTGAGACTAGGTTGCTTCAATGGGAGGGAGAGGACAATGTCCACAAAGCTCTACATTTTCAATTGTGTAAGAGTGTTGCCTTCTTTTCTCAACTTTTTTTTAATTCCCTAAATCATCATTTATATCCCATAGTTGGAACTCATTTCCATGAGTTGGTATGCTTAAATTTTGATTATTCTCCCAATTCACCGGGGATCTCTAGGGAAATTCTCTGACTCCCAGCAGCAGTGTGTATGTGTGTGTGTGTGTGTGTGTGTGTGTGTGTGTACATACATACAGAGAGAGAGAGAGAGCAAGAGAGAGAAAAAGCAAGTGTCTCTGTTAAGATCTTGAAATCTTCAAGAATAGGATTTTTAATCCTAGGGATTTGGGAAAAAATATTTACTTGGTCTTTCTATTAATAATTTCAGATTAGGGGATATTGATGAACCTTTCCAGAATTTTATTTACTTTCCCTATTTGTCTATTACTAGACTGGAAAGTAGGAGCTATCAAGTGTCTTCTTTGGCAGCCACCCCACTCTTTGTGGGCCTAACATTATATCTAGTTTCCAGCTTATTTGCTGCTGATGGGTTTTTTGCTGACACTTACTATTTTGGTGGTGGTGGTTGTGCTAGGTAATAGGAAGGAAGATTGTGTGACCCAGATTTACTCTGCCATCTTAACTGCACATTTTCAGAGCTAAATTTCATGCTCACCCATGGCAATCATTTTAGTTCTGATTCTTGGCAAAAAAAAAAAAAAAAAAAAAAAAAAAAAAAAAAAAAAAAAAAATTCTCTGCCTCATCTATGTGGTGTTGAATTTCTTTGTATATAACATCATGGTCATCATCATCACCATTATTGTATTCATCAAAGTGTATACATGCTTTAGGTTAGACTTGCCTCAAATAGCTTTTGGTACAGGAACATGGAATAGTAGAAGATCTGAGGGAAAACATAGCACCTAGTTAGTTCCCTCAAGTTTGCAGGTGAAGAACAATTAAGTGGAAGTCACATTCACAAGACTGATTATTTTCCAAAGGAGTTCTGGATTATCAATGAAGCCAACTTTATATTAAGGACTAATTCATCTTCAATTTATCTCTGTGAACTTAGTTGAGTTATTTAATTCTTTTTAATAAAATAAAGATTTTATTTATTTGAGAGAAAGAGAGACCACAGCAGAGGAAGCAGCAAAGGGAGAGGGAGAAGGCTTCCCACTGAGTAGGGACCCAAATGTGAGGCTCAATCCCAGGAACCCCAAGATCACGACCTGAGCTGAAAGCAAGATACTTAACCCACTGAGCCACGCAGCTGCCCCTATTTAATTCTTTTGCGGTCATTTTCCTAATCTGGAAAATAGAGTTAATCACTTGCCATGCAATTCTGTGAGGCTTAAAAATAATTTAACATACTGTCTGACACATCGTATTTCAAAGCTGGTAGCTACAAATGGCATTACCTTTTACTTTCGGTACACAGTCCTTCCCTTCAGAAAACATTTGGATATAAAAATTTTTTTTAAATTTCCCTCTATGTTGAACAAATTTTAATTTATTTTCATCTTCAACAAGAGAAAAAATAGTGGCTAATGTTTATCATCCCTGTTTCCCCTACTAAACACAAGCAAGTAAATACTGTCACGAATGAATGCATGTTTAATGGAAAATTCAGTTTGATTTATTTGCTAATTAGTACCTATGAAGGGACAGGTGAATGATGTGTTCATAGAAATATCTGAATGTGGCAAACCCATTCAGGTTTGCAGAAAAGAGCACTAGGCAAGCCAGATGCCAGTGAAGTATGTCCTATTTATAAGAATTCATTGAGAACATGAGGTGGCATGCACTTTGCATAATGTGGAGGTCAAGACAACACAGTACAGTAAGATGTAAATGGTAAGGTGAGATGAATGGTTGGAAAAAACCATTAATCAGGGGAGAAAGCTGGCATTGTGCATTGTAGATCTACAGGCAGTTTAGCGAAGGTATTTCCACAATCTTGTAGTTTTGGGGGATTTACCAAACACGTTGCTTTCAGAAGGAATTCATTGTGATTCAACAAATGCTTCCTGAGTGCCTTCTACATGCCTGACATTAAAGATGTAAGATATAAAACTCCAGACAGAATCCCTGTTCTCATATAACGCATCATCTGGAGGAGATGTCAATACATATACAAAACCAATTAGCAGGCTGATGGAGATGAAGATTATCATGAGACTAGTAATAAGGAGACTAGTAATATTACTAGGAGACTAGTAATAAGACATAGAATCACACACAAGAAATTAATGAATTCTGAGTGTCTTTAAGCTTCATACAGATTAATGAAGAAAATTTTGAAAATTTTGAAATATTTGGGAAAGGGGATAAAGGTACAAATAATCAAACTGATATGGTATTTCTGGCCATCCCAAGGGATGAGAGGAGAGAGGTCTTATAGAACCCCAGTAGTAGAAAGCTGCAGAGTTCAGGGTTCATTAGGATGTTTTGCCTGTACTGTGCTGAAACTGTTTAAGCATTGCACCAAGCAAATTCTGTTCTTATCTCTTAACACTTCTGTTAAGCTTGGTACAGTGGCTGCAGGCTATTGGGCACCAAAGAAACTGATGTTGTCTGATTGAAGTGCTAAACCCATGATGAACTGTGTTCTAGGAGGAAAACTGACAACTAACTCAGGACAGAGAACCAGTCCTTGACAACATGGTACCTGGTTTCACTGAGCTGATGTCTCAATAGGTATGGCAGGTCGTAACCCAACAGAAAAGATAAGAACAGATCACAAGAAAAGTATTGAAGGAAATAAGAGGAACAGCAGAGAAAACCAGGAAAGGGCTCCTTAGAGAGAGTGTTGAGATAAAAGAAATGTGACAATCAAGGAGAAAATCATTCCAGACAGAAGGAAGAGTCAATATACAAAATCTTACATGAAAAAATGTTCAGTGTGTTGAATGAAATGAAACGAAAACCAGTGTGGCTGGAATATATTGATTACAGGGAAGGCTGGAATGAGGTGAAATTGAAGGGGTGGTGAGAGAAAAATCAAGGAAGCTTTGCAAGCCAGAAGCCATGAGAAGACATAGGACATTATAGAATAATGAAGGAAAATGATAGACTTGAGACATACTTGGTAGGAACACAGAAAATATTAACACGTGGATTGGTTGGCATAGAGAAATAAAAGAAGGTACGGAGGGTGTCCTCTAAGTTTTTAGCTTGATGACGGTGACACTTAATGAAATGGGGAGGTTTAGGACTGAACAGTTTATAAGGATGGATATCCTCAGAATGGGAGAAAACCTTCAAGAAAGAGATAACTAGTGAGAACCTTGGATTTTCTGGAATGAATTCAGGCTCCTGGAGTCACTAGTGGCATAGAAGACTTTTGGGTCAAAGAGCCAGTTGGGTTAGAATATATTTTGATATCTCTGGAGAGCTCGAAGGAGCAATGCACATTAAAAGAAAGAATCAGGAAGCTGACTTGAAGAATCTTGGGAACAGTTCATTTGTGGTGGGAAGAATAAATTCTCCTTGAGCTGAAAAGAACTGAGTTCAAATACAAACTCCAAAACTTATTATGTTACTGGAGAAGTTACTGAATCTCTTTGAGCTTTAGTTTCTCTGTGTATTAGAGATAATTTCAGTATCTACCAAAAAACATCAAGTTAAATTATGGATATCAAATATCTGATCGTTGATAATATCCTTCATCTATGCAACACATATTTGTTGGACAAATACTAAATACTTGACATTGCCAGGCCCCTTGGATGGAAAGGCTCCTAAAAAGTGCAAGGGGCTCCTAGTCGGACTATGAGGGACCCCCATCTAGTCTGGGGAATCAGAGGAAGTTTCCTAATGAAGTGTTGTTGTAGCTGAACTCGGGGAATTGAATAGGAGTCAACTCGATATACATAATGGGAGTTTTTTACCAGCTGGAGGTGGGTGGAAATGAAGAGCATTCCAGGTCACAGATAGAGCATTGTTAAAATAACTGAAACAAAATGCAGGAAAGTACATTTGGTACCCAGAATTCAGACTGTCATGGTTAATACAGAAAGCCTGAAGGCAGACAGAATGGGAAGATTTGGATTGCCTCTGTCCATTCCAATCCAGCTCCCAAGAGGAAATTAAAAACAATGCTTTGAAGTAGGTATTTTAACTTTAACTAGTCAAAATCATAGTCATTACTTGTACTTACTATTAGCAGTAAATATTATTATTAATAGTACTTACTATTTACAAAGCACTGCATTGAGCACCTAACTCTGTTTTGAGAACACTGTTATGTCCAGGCACTAAGATAGGATGACGAACAAGACAAACAGCCCCTCCATCTTCACACATATTTTATTTATTTAATTCTTATAACAGTCCTCTGAAGTTACAAATGATGCTTAGGTAGGTCAGCAACTTGCCCAAGGCTCATACAGCTAGAAAATCTTATAGTAAGTTCTCCATTTATTCATTTGGTTTACACATATAGTTGAGCCCCTCTATGTGCCGGGCATTGTTTCAGGGTCTTGGGACATGGCTGGGAGCAAAACAGAGGTCTCTCAAGGAATGCGTCCTATCAGGATTATCACACAGGAAACTACGGATGTGATAAGTGAATTATATCAGGGGTTAGAAAATGATCCACCTTTGAACAAGGAATAAGGAGAATGAGGAGAACTGGGAATCCTGGCATTGTCATTTTTGCAGAATATTGTAGTGGGATTTATTGAGAAGGCGACATTTGAGAAAAAGCCTCTGAGGGATGTTGGCCGTCAGCCTTATGGAGATCTAGTGTCATTGTCTGCTCAGCTACCAAAACAAAATACCATCCACTGGGTGGCTTAAACAACAGAGATTTATTTCTCACAGTTCTGGAGGCTAGAAGCCCCGGATCAAAGTGCTAGCCAATTCAGTTTCTAGTGATGACTCTCTTCTGGCTTGCAGATGGCTCCCTTCTTACTCTGTTGTCACATGGTGGAGGGAGAAAAAGAGAGGAAGAGAGAGAGGGACAGGAAAAAGAGATGGAGATATATATATATATACTCGTTCAACAGAGTAAGAAGGGAGGCATCTGCAAGCCAGAAGAGAGTCATATATATATATATATATATATATATATATATATATATATAATTTCTCTGTTTATAAGGCCCCAGTCTTGGGATTAGGGGTCTATCCTTATGACTTCGTTTAACCCTAATTATCTCCTAAATATCTCATCTCTAGATAGAGCTCCCCAGGGGAACACAACCCAGTCCACAGCATCTAGGGAAATGCCTTCAAGCAGAGCAATAGCCGTGGCAAAGGCATGAAGGCAGGAGTGAGTCTGGTGAGTTAAAGACAAGCAAGGAACCTGGTGTGGTTGCCGCTGATGAGAGGTGTGGGAGGACATGAAGTCAGAGAGGCAAAGGGAATAAGCTCATTAAGACCTCGTGGGCTGGGTCAGGGACTCTAAGCCATGATCTGAGTGAAATGGAAGCCAGTACAGAGCTGTGAGCAGAGGAACAGCCTGATTTGATTTTGTTTTAGTGAGATCACTGTGACAGGTTGGAGAGTTGTCCCTGGAAACGGAGACTGATCTGACTCTGCCTGGGCAGGAGACGGTACCAGGTCAGCCTAGGCAGGTCACAGTAGAAATGGGATCATATCATATCACACAGGGATCATATCATGGATATATTTGTTAAGTAAACAGAATTTCAGGGAAAATTGTATTTGGAATGTGAGAAAGAGACGTCAAAGATAACATCAAGCTCTCTGAGCTTGGCAGCAGGTTGGTTTGTCATCAGGAGGGGGCGGGGTAGCAAGTTTGAGGGCAGACAACACAGCGTTCAGTTCAGGTCACGAGAATTTCATGATGTTTCTTACACTTCCTTCCAAATGATGATATCAAGTAGGCAGTTGAAAGGCAACCTGAAGCTTGGGGGAAAAGTGTGATTGGGGAAGGGAAATATGGGAGTTCTCAGCTTACAGCTAGCACTGGATCCCAGGTCTTTACAGCTTTAAAAATCCATGGTCCTTACTGCTCTATCACTTTCTGATAACAAGGGAAGACTAAAGGATTTTCATTACTGAAACTTCCCGTTTGTGATAATTCAGGAGGTTGGTGGGCAAGAATGACAGAGAGACTCTATTGAACTGTAATGCCACGGATATTGTAATTTGGCATGGACAAATTTAAGCACTAGTGCCTGGGGAGAACAAAATGACTCCCAAATGGACGGGGCTTTAATGCTGGGATCTTAGACAATGTGACATCTGGTTGGAAGAGGAAGCTGTGAGTCTTGGAATCTTCTAGGTGCCCCTCAAGCTATACCACGTAAGGCCCAGCTCTGTTTGCAAGGTAACCTTCTTTCAGGCTACCTTACCTGTCCGGCTAATCTCTGCTCCCTCAGAAGGAGACCTGTACAACCACTCAAACGTGGGCTTGACAGTTGGCACCTCTGGCTAAGAACCCCTAAGCGGCCCTCTGAGAAAATCAGCTCTCTCTTGCAATCTGCCAGTGCCAGACAAAGCAGCAAAGGGCTTCTGAGCTGACATGCGCTTTCGATATTAATGACTTAATGCATACATCATGGTCAGTTCAGGCTGCTCGAACAATATACCACCCAAACTCGCTGGATATAAACAACAGACATTTATTTCTCTTAGTTCTGGTAGGCTGGAAGTCTGAGGTCAGGGTGAGTTCCATGGATTGCCAACTTCATGTATCACACAGGACGAAGAATAGGGGAAGGAAGCAAACTTTCTTTTGACTGTGGAAGGAAAAGGAAAAGGAAGCAAACTTCTTTCGACAAGGGTCATAAAGCTTCCCACTTTATCAAATCTGAATTCTTTCCTAAAGGTCCCACCTCTTAATAACCTTCATAAAGGGGTAGGGTTTCAATATCTGAAATTTGTGGGGGACACAAACGTGCAGTCCATAACAATCATGTGAAATAATTAGAACGGTACCCAGGAACAGAGTCAACAGTTTCTGTTCTTTATGACTTTTCTTGCTGCTGTTGTCACTCTTATTATTGTTATCATGTCTCTTTGGTTTTATAGATGTGGAAACTGAGGCTCAGAGATTTAAAGTAAGTCTCCCACTGTCACATAGGTAATAAATGGCAGAGCCGGGGCCATCTTTTCAGATCCTAGAATCTATGGAACTTAGAGGACGTGTCTTAGAAAATGCCTAGTGATATGATTGTCAATCTCAGTCCAGTGGAACCCTGGGGTTCCTCAGATACAGGCATGTGGTAGCAGTGTGTGTGGGGGGGAGAGCAGGGTTCAGATGGTTAGAGTACCATTAGGATGTTGTTTCTGTCTTCTCAAAACATCACTCAGATTTGAATTGAGTGGAGGGCTCCCAGCGTAAAAACTAGTTTGAAACCCACTTACATATTTCAGTCACTCTGTTTTACCAGAGAGAAGACTGGAGCACGTACAGGTTCAACAGCTTAGCCCATTTCTGCCTTAAGGTTTGGGTAGAGGGAACTCAGAATTCCTGATTCCTGAGCCCGCATTCTCTCTATACTAGAACCAACAGAAAAGGAGTGGCCTGTCTTTGAGGATGGGACACAGACTTAGATCTCAATTGGTGTTTTAATCGCCTCCAGTTTACCCAGTAGTGAGGGAAAGATCCCCAACCTGTGGTTATGAGGATGGTTGAGCACAGGACTTCCGACAGTAGACAGATGATACAGACAATTTGTTAGTCACATAATCACAGCCCAGGGGAGAAAAACACCACATGCCATGCAAGGTCGCGTGTGGGTTTTACTCAGGAACCCAAAAAACAACAAGGGCTATGGGAGGCAGGTTTTGTAGCATCATGAGGAAGGGGTGCCCCTTGGTTCCTGTGGGAGGATGTGATTGGTTTGTTTGAGCCATTCCACAGATTGACATAAACAGAAACCTACTGCCTAGAGATTGGCAAGAACAGGTCCTTTGATGAAGAGGGTCCCTTAGCAAGGGGAACTCACCCATAAGAGCAGAGTGGGGAAGGAAAGCTGTTAGGCCTTCAGAAACCCTCTTGATTTTCCAGGATGTAATATTGAATCTTAATTTTAGATTTCATGCCACAACCAGGAATATTTGGTCATCGGATTATTTTTACACAGGAGAGTTATAGGTAAGCCAGGCAAGGGTGTCATTTCATGTTGGATTGTCTTCTTATACTCCCATTATATTACAAGATTCTCTCCTCTTTCATTTCTCTGTAACCCAAAGCCCAGGGACAATGATCTAACTCTGTGTGCTTGTCCCAGAAATATGGGTGCATCTTGCAAAAGTTTATCTGATAGATGACAGCAAATTGTGAATGAATATTCTGAGCCCTGTGCAAAGCACAGGGAGAACATCACAGGGCCTGCTGAGCTGAGCTTGGGAGTCTAGTAGGGACAGAAATCTTACATATGTGAGCTGGTCAGCCAAAATGTGGTTATAGCAGAAAGAGAAGTAGAATCAGGCAATGGGTCTGATCTTAGCTTGGCCAAAGAACAGCTATGTGGTCTGGGTAAAGCCATTTAAAACTCTGAGGTCGGGGCACCTGGGTGGCTCAGTGGGTTAAGCCTCTGCTTTTGGCTCAGGTCATGATCTCAGGGTCCTGGGATCAAGCTCTCTGCTCAGTGGGGAGCCTGCTTCCCCCCCTCTCTCTGCCTGCTTCTCTGCCTACCTGTGATCTTTTTGTCAAATAAATAAATAAAATCTTAAAAAAAAAAAGAAGAATAAATAAATAAAACTCTGAGGCCAGTTCCCTCATCTGTAGAAGGTGAAGGGAAAGACATTAACATAAGCTTCACAGAAACCCCTAGATATGTTGCCCAGCCTGACCTGAAACAACAGCTTGATTCCTAAGTCAAAGTGACTCTCTGTCTCTTGGGAGTACAAATGGTGTTTCTAGGTTTCAAGTTTAGTAATAACAGAAGTAAAACCAATGAATCACTAATGTAGGAATTAGTAAGAGTTTATTATGCAGACACCAAAAGTACATTTTCAAACCACAGCACTCAAACCAGAACATGGAATGAGGCTCAGGGGTATAATGTTAAAAAGCAGCTTATAGAGTGAGAAAATAGTGGCTGTTTATTCTTTCCAGGGATTGGTTATAATATTAGAATTTTCCCAAGTGGTAGGGTATTGGTCAGTGGTTAATTCATACCAACCTTGAGAAAAGTTAAAGGTTTACTTATGGTTTTCAGAGGCATAAGCAAGAAGCAACCCAGGTCAAGCTAGCTTGCAAACTAAGCTAAATTAAGCTTTGCTTATTTGACTAAACCAGTTTTGTTTGCTTAGGGAAGATTCTTTCCTTTTTTTTTTTCCTTTTTTTTTTTTTTCCCTGAATCAGCTTTATTGATAGATAATTCACATACAATTTAGTCAGGTAAATTGTACATTTCAGTAGTTTTTAGTATATTTACAGGGTTCTTCAACCATGACCACAACTCCAGGACATTTTCACCACCCCAAAAAGAAATTCAGAGCCCATTAACCATCATTTCCCATTTCTCTCCAATAGCAGCCTCTTCCCTACCCAGCCCTAGGCAACCACTAATACATTTTCTTTTGTAGAATTTGCCTATTCTGCTCAACAGATTTTCAAGATTGGTCTCTGTTTGCTTTTTATTTTAACAGTATGTTTGCTTTGCTTTATTTTTTCTCAAATTTCCCTAATACTGAAAATCGCCCTGCAGGTCACTCAATAAAAATATAGATGCCTAGGGACCTCACTCCAAAGATTCTGAAAAGTAGGTCTGAAATAGGAACTTGTAAAAGGCTCTGGACATCAAGGCCTGAGTTCAGTCAAATCTCTGCCTCAGATTAGACCCATGACATCAGTCGGGCCAACTGGCTTCTCATTCTTGACATGGATGTAAGCAGGGTTGATGTGATGATGAAATGAGAGCGTACCCCTAAAGTACCCAGCCCCCACCCCAGCACATTGTGGGTGCCTATTGATCCAAACTTGAGTTTTTGATATTTGGGACTAAGGTCAATACCATGACCTTTTCCACTGGTCCGATGGAAGTGCATCTTCCATTTGTTTTAGGAGTCATCAAGTAGTTGTGGACCTGAGTTCCCTTCACCTAGAAATCCCCTTGAAGTCTCAGAGCTGGAAAGGTTTGGAGTCAGATGCTCTGACGTTGCTGCTTCTCTGCGGAGACCAGTACCGCTCCCATTATGCCATGTAGGGGGAACATCCACAGACACAACATCTAAACTTAGAGGTAGGAAATCTCTGTCCAGTCTGAATATTGGGCATTTTCAAGAAGAAAACTCTGCAACACTGTAAGTCAGACCTGCATACTAGCAAGTGAAGGAATACCGTCGACTGAGTTCCAGGCAACCTGGAAATCCTCCGGCAACCCAACATCACAGATAAGAAACATTGAGGCTTTGAAAGATTAAAAATAAGTGGAGCTTCCAATGTGACTTATTTAATTGGGCACAGCAGGAAAATGTATAGTTGAGGCTACAACCCTTGCCTCTCTCATCCTCCAGCCCACCTTCTTTTCACTAGGCCAGGATGAATACAGCACCATTATTTTAAGTGTTGATATAACCCATGCCCTTGTTAGAATACTGACCTGGAAAATAGGAATGAAAATAAGAAAATAGGAACAACAACAACAACAACAACAACAAACAGGAACGAAGTCCTATGGTATGTGTATATTATTATTGATAGATCATGTGGAGAACAAAGAACTGAGTTAGAATTCATGATCTAAACTATAAGGGGCATCCCTACCTGCAGTGCCTTTGTCTAAAACATTTTATCCACTGGACAGCTTGACGTCTACTAGCTGGTGTCAGTGGCGTGGGGCATATTAAGAAGGAGGAGAAAAGCGTCCAGTAGAAATAACATGCGTGAATTACCGGGTGCTCAACAGCTCATGAAGAACAAGTCTTCGTGATGTATGGTGCCCCTCATCAGGAACCACAGGGCAGTCGTAAATGCCATAGAGTGACAAATGACTCCAAAATCCCAAATCTCCAAGCCAAGGCTTCCAACTCCCAAGCTTCAGCCGGTGGGGGGGTCAGGTTACAGAATAACAGAGGGCAGCTCGCTGTCCGCTCAGTAAACTCATCACTGCCTCCTTCACCACCCTTCACGCACCCCCCATCTCCCACATAACTATTTTTGCCCTGATGCCCATCATTTATTTCACCTTTTGATTATGCTCTCCCCTTACCTGGAAGACTCTCTCCTCTTGTCCCTGTGGCCAGGGATTTCTCAGGCTTCAGGATTCAGGCCATACCCCACCTTTCCCAGGAAGCTTTTCCTGCTCCATCCAGCTTAGCTGTGCTCATCTTTACCTTCCTTATGTCTCATCCACGTTTCCTCACTGCACTTTCAATGCACCAATGAGATAGGACTTGAATTGTTTTTATAGGCTTGTCTCCTCTGCCAGACTGTGAACTCCCTAAGGTCAGGGAATCTATTTTTTTTTTTTTTTTTTAAATTTGAGTGTTTAGCATACAGGCTACATGCTAGTGGCTCACAGACTTTAGCATCCATCTGAATCATTCAGAGGACTCCCTGGGTCTGATTCCCACAGTTTCTGAGTCACTGGGTCTGTGGCAGGGCACGAAAATGTGCATTTCTAACAAGTTCCCCAATTATGCTAATAATGCTGGTCTGAGGATAAATGCTGAGAACCACTACTAAACGGTGAGTTTTTACTAAGTACATATATGTTATATTGCACAAGCGGTCATGAACATAAGCTATGGACTCCCCCAAAACCTGGGCTTAAATCATAGTCCTCCAAGCTAGAAGATCTTGGACAAATGTCTTGAGCTTTCTGAGCCTCAGTGTCCTTATCTAAAAAGTGGGTGCAAAAGCAAATGCTTCTGCTGAGTTTGAGCTGAAAATAGAAGCACTAGGGGGAGGAAATGAGAGGGCAGGCAGGACATAACAGTCCAACAATCCCTAAGTGAGAACCAGCCCCAACACAGAGACCAGCAGTGAGTTTAATTAAATTGAACACTCATTTACTTACTGAAGGATCCTATTTTCTTAACATGAACAGATAAGAGACCAGTGGAACATGACAGCCTCCAGGGTGCTGGGAAGTATCTGTTTTGAATTTTTTTACATCAATCAAGTGATTCAAATATACCACCTCTTCAGTGGATGGCTTGCAGAATTGAGTCTGGTGGGTTTTCCACCAGGGCTCCCCACTAAAACCCTCTCATTAATAAATAATCAGCCTCTACTGATCTGCTCCTCGGCTGCTTTCCAGAGCAGCTGTTTCCCTCTGTGCTGTGATTTAAGCTCTGTTTAACAGTGATGAAAACAGATTTGTGTTGCTTCTCTTCTCATTAACCTTATTATAGAGCTTTGTTCCCAAGATACAGACTTCTAAAATATGCATCACATTTGTAAACGTGAAAACTTTTTAACCAAGGTTGGCTTGATATTTCTCAACATCTGGATGAAGAGTAAATGATATGGTCAGTCTTCAGATTATGGGCTGGATAGCAGGTGAGGGATTGTCCATAGCCCAGACTCTGATTTTTCCTGAGTAAAAAGAAATTTCGGAGAATAACAACATGTAATAACAATTGAACTCTTACTATATAAAGTCAGGCACTGTGATCTGTGACCATTTTCCTTCAATTTTTTGAATTTGAGTCTCCCAATCTTAGTGTGTAATATCTATCAAAATACCCATTTTACAGAAAAGAAAAAAAAAAACAGTGAGACTCATATGGTTAAATGTTTTGCCTAAGGCTGCACAGCCGATAAGTCAAAGACTTGGCCATTGATTGCAGGAATACAGAGCCTGTACTATAAAAGCATGTTTCTTAAAGCATGTGCCTAGGAATTGCCAGGAGACCTCTTAAAATGCAGATTCTGATTCAGAGGACTAAGTTTCTGCATTTCTCACAACACCCAAGCAAAGCCTATAATTCTGTCCAAAGAGTAGCCTTGGATACCTAGAACTACACTTCACAGAAAAGTGGCTTTTCTCTTGCCTTGGATCAAGTCAGTTAGCTCCATCTCATTTCCTGGTCATGAAGGCTTCCAAATATTCTCTTGACTTTTAACTTTGACTTGATTAATATTATTGAATCGTTTATCCTGTGCAAAGCTCCATTCTAGACCCTGGAAGGGAGAAATACCAAAATCATTAAAAATATATATATATACTGGCTCATACTCTAGGGTGTTTAGAATCTGGAAGACACCCACCACATACACTAAACCACAGACTCAATAAAGAATTTCCAATCTCTGGCTTTTCCATTAGATGTATATTACTGTGAAATGAAGGAGGATCCATTTTAAAATAGCAAAAAAGGACTGTGAGGTTAGACAAAAATAGATCACAGTTCATGTGGTCAAGTCACATAAGGCAGACTGTATGATACTCACCTAAAGTTCTCTATCAAGCCCACGCTCCATATATATTATCTGCTCATGGGTGCAGGGTATGAGGATTCTGCCCTGTAAGAGTCCTGCCAATGCTGTACAGGATGTTCCTTTAGACCACAGCTGTAGTTCTCAACCTGGGGTAAGTTTTGTCCTCTGGGGAACATTGTACAATGTCTAGAGACAATTTGGGTTCTCATAACTTGAAAGATCCTACTGGCATCTAATGAGTAGAGACCAGAGACGCTGCTGCATGTCCTATAATGCACAGAACACTCAACTCTTCCCGCCTCCTCACCCCTACCAAAATGTTAATAGTGCTGAGAAAAAAAAAAAAAAACTTAACTAGAGCCTTAGCTCCTTTTCGATAAATTTAAGGGATCTGGAGTGGCAATAAGACAAGCAGCAGTTATCCACATTCATTTGAAACTATTCCAAGAGATGACAGCATGTCCCATGGGAACTCAGGAGGTGAGTCTGAGCTTTGGGGGCATTGTCTTGGCTGCCTGGAGCTTCTCTAGCAAAACTGGAAAGTAGTCTGTCTGCATTCTACTCAAAGGAGAGGTTATGACCTAGAATTAGAATTCAGGGGATGATTGGAGGTGAGGTGGGTGAGGAGAGGACATTTGAGCTGATCCCTATAGAGCAACAGAAATTAGTGTGAGTGGAAGACACACTCCAGAAGAGAGACCACAATACACAAAGGCCAGGCAAGAAAGAGAATCTGGTACAGTCGAGGAACCACTAATCATTTAATATGACCAGGGTAGGTGAATGAAGAAATAAGAAAAATGCTGAGAACAAGTCAGAGAGCTCTCCATTTCCAAATATCTTGAGTTTTTGTCCTCAGGACAATGGAAGCCAACAAACACTTCTAAGTTATCCAAACTTCTGCTGTTTCCCAGCAAATCAACCTAGAAATTCAATACCCTCCCTCCACAGATGTGTCCCATCCTGGGATCACCAGTTCCTTGTTCAAGGATTAAAGTCTTTCCCTAGAACTTTAGCCCAATATAACCCCCCCCCCATTCCCACTTTACCCAAGACTGTGGGTTACCTGCGTGGACTGATAGATATTATTTGTCCTGGATTCTTGAGGCTTGAGGCCAGTTTGTTCATTATTACAAGCTCTCTGACTGCCAATTTAGGTGGTTCCTAGAGCCCTCTGCCCTCTGGTTGAGGCTGACCCTCACATCTCAGCACCATTTCAGGGGCCAGCCCTCCCTTTCCCCAAACCACTGGCCTGCTTCACCTGGCTTATTGAATTATAGTCAGCTAGCTCTCCAGCCCTCCCTCGAGTGACCCATGCTGTTTGCCAGGGGCAGGAAGCATTCTAAAAGTGAGATTTTCAGTTTTTAAACCAGAAAAGTCCGGGCCAATCAGGATGAGGTGGTCCCTCTCTTATTCATCCTGCACTTAGCCCGTAGCCAAGCCCTCCTGATTCTGAGGCCAGGACTGTGTTCAGCTCATGCTTGCTTTTCCTGCACATGCAGCTCAGGCAGTTGTGAATTTCATGCAGCTTTTAATCATCATCTCTTTCTCCTGCCTGTACTTCCCATACTGGTGGCAGTACCAGGCAAAGGTATAATTAATTAACCATAAAAGCAGGGTGAAGATAATCATAAACAGCTAAACCCAGCCTGGGGAAATCGGTTGTCAGCGGTTCAGAAAGATATGCAGCAGTGTGGGGACGGTGATAATATTTCCCCTAACACATTTCTAAAACACTGTTGTTGTTTTTTTTCTCCTCTGTCTTGTCCTTTATATTTTAGTTAAAAATAATGTATACGCTCCTGCATCCCTCATTATCGTTCCAATGCCTCCGGCGATCTGTACTCCAACTGCTCCATTGCAGCTAAACTTTGTTTACATATTTCAATTCTGAGATGAGTAAGCCTTGGGCAGATTTGTTCTCTTCCCTGATTTCCCAGTCCGATTTTCTGCTTCCATTTCTGGGGCTTCACGGAGCCTGACCCAGTGGTGGGCGAGGCAACACGCAGGTGCAGAAATACAGAAGATGAAAAGCTCGCTGTATTTTGTAACAGCTTGATGATATTTTACTGAATTCAGAAATGTGCGTGAGTAACAAGTTTGAAAGCACCCATTCTCATGCCTACCCACTTCCTCTCCCTGGTATCAACTCCCTGGACTAGACCTTTTTTTTTTTTTTTTTTTTTTTTTAACAGGGAACACCAGTAGGCAGAGAGGCAGGCAGAGAGAGAGGGGGAAGCAGGCTTTCTGCCGAAGCTGATGCAGGGCTCCATCCCAGGACCCCGGGACCATGACCTGAGCTGAAGGCAGCGGCTTAACCCACTGAGGCAGCCAGGTGCCCCCCTGGACTGGACCTTTTGAAGCAAACAGATTCCAAGGCATCCATAAAAGGGAAGTCCCATAATGAAGTATGTGTGAAAATGGTTGTAGCTTTGGCCAGCACACAGGAAGCAGATGTTTCCTGAGAGAACTGATGGCATCCTCGGCTTATCACAATCTGGCCACAATCTGTCTTTCCAGACGTAGTACCCCCCCCCCAACCCCCCACCCCTATACATGTTATGCTCAGCCACACGAAATGATTCTCCAAAACCCATGATACCTTTTTCATGCCTTGGTCTCTCCTGCACTTGTATTTTTATAAGCCAGAACACTTCTACACGGCACTTCCCTTTTCTTGTCTGTTAAAGGACTCCTGATCCTAAAGACATTTAGGATCCAACTCAAATGACACTTCCAAAGCCTTTCTGGACTCCAGCAAGCCACTCTTTATTCATGCTTCTTGGCTTCCTCAGCATGTTGAACATGCCTGTATGTTGAACATGCCCGTATGAACGGGACCTTAACGTCTGGAACCTGTGCCAGTCTGGGCATGCCAGGGAGCCCCTAGAGACATGGTATGGCAATAAATGGCAGGTATCCTGCGGCCCCCGAAGCCCTGTGTGAAAGGGGAATGACGGCTCCTTGGAACTGCTCGCTTATCCAACGTCTAAGACTTCTTGAAAGTCGAACATCATTTCCCCCTCTCTAACCTTATAGTTGACTGTAGTAGTTTATATTTTTGCCTTTCCAACACCCTTTCTCAAGACTCTTCTTCCAATACCAGGTAGACCCTGCACTTGACTACAGTGGTGGGCGTGTCCCAGAAGCCTTGCCCATCAGAGAACTCCTTCACTCTGTAAACAGCCGTTGGCCGGGACAATTGCCACATGACCCAAGTAGTCAATCAGAATCCTTCCCTGGGATTCATATGAACAATGGGAAGAGCCACTGAGGAGGCTGGTTCAAGGTGTGAAAAAGAGGTTGGAGGTTCAAGCCAATCAAAGGGCTGTTGCCTTGCTAACAGTGGGAGGCTGGGCAAACTGACAAGACGGAACAAGTTCCTGGTCCCTAAAGTTCTTCCTTACCTTCTCCCTCTTGTGCCCCTGCTGACAGAACGTAACAGGAAGCCAGCTAGCAAGGGGGAGGTTTCGTTTACAGTTTCAGCTCACAGATCAGATCACAGAACAGAGCTGGGAAGGTTGATTTGGAGCTTAGAGGCAATACGTTATGCAAAGAACAGACAAATTTATACATGCATTTTGCCATTGGCCTATGTGGTTTCTCAGCTCTCTGCAGAAGTATGTAGGTATTCTGGGGCCTCTGGGCACACAGGTACAAAAAAAAAAAAAAAAAGGTCAATAAAGTGATCTGGGAACCAGCAGGTCATAAAAGATTATATCAAAAAGACTAGAAATGTGAAACCACCCCCATATTCTATTCTCAATCCTTCTCCATCTTTCCAATTTCAAATAGATCAATGATCTCATTACTAGAGCAAATCATGGAACATCCATAGAGCAGGATGATTTTGGCAACATTTTCTGCTACCCTATTTAATCCCCAAACTGGAGAAACAACATTTCCATCTCTTATCATAATAGCCCTTTTTCCCACTGTAGTGTTTCTATGTCTGGTTCCCCAACTGGACTATTAATACTTCTATAGGGGTTTTCTGTCTCATTTATTTTTCTTATATTTGTCTCATTTATTTTTGTGCTGGCTTCATGCCCTAGATTTGCTAAACATTCACTCATTCATATTTACTCAGCAAACATTTACTGAACATACTTTATATGCCGCATCCTGAACTACAAGTCAGGCATATAACAAATCATAATTGCTGCCTACAGTATGCTTATAGTCTAAAAAAATAAAAATAAATACAAATAAAAATAAAAGAAGATTAAGATTAAGAGACAGTGTCTGTATTTATTCACATTGGGGATCCCACATCTACCCTTATGATACTTTTTTAAAATAATGAATGTACAGTTTTATATTAGTTCCAGTGAACAGCATATAGATGCAACAATTCTATACACTATTCAGTATTGACCACAACAAATAAAGTCATCATCTGTCACCATACAATGTTATTACACTATTATTTTTTATTTTTTATAAACATATATTTTTATCCCTAGGGGTACAGGTCTGTGAATCACCAGGTTTACACACTTCACAGCACTCACCAAAGCACATACCCTCCCCAATGTCCATAATCCCATCCCCTTCTCCCAAATCCCCTCCCCCCAGCAACCCTCAGTTTGTTTTGTGAGATTAAGAGTCACTTATGGTTTGTCTCCCTCCTAATCCCATCTTGTTTCATTGATTCTTCTCCTACCCACTTAAGCCCCCATGTTGCATCACCTCTTCCTCATATCAGGGAGATCATATGATAGTTGTCTTTCTCCGCTTGACTTATTTCGCTAAGCATGATACGATCTAGTTCCATCCATGTTGTCGCAAATGGCAAGATTTCATTTCTTTTGATGGCTGCATAGTATTCCATTGTGTATATATACCACATCTTCTTGATCCATTCATCTGTTGATGGACATCTAGGTTCTTTCCATAGTTTGGCTATTGTGGACATTGCTGCTATAAACATTCGGGTGCATGTGCCCCTTTGGATCACTATTATTAACTATATTCCTTATGCTGTACTTTTCATCTCTGTGACTTATCTTACAACTGGAAGTTTGTACCTCTTAATGCCCTTTATCTTTTCACCCATCCCCCCCCCAACCCATCTCTCCTCTGGCACACACCAGGTTGCTCTCTGTATTTAAGCTCTGTTATTGGTTGGTTAGCTGATTGGTCTTGTTTCTTAGATTCCACGTATAAATGAAATCATTTATGGTACTTCTTTTATACTGTACAGCTTCTCTGATCTTCAAGTAGATACTATTTTTGTCTCAGATTAGAGCACAAGTCCTTTCAGGTCAAGACCTGACTCCAGATAAGGCATTTAATTTCTCCAAGGCACAATTCCTTAATGTGTTAAATGGGAATATTAAAAAGGTCCTCATGATTTTAGGACAAGTAAGATAAGCCAGCATAGACTATCAACCACAAAGCCTAATACAAGCTAAACTATCAAAAATTATAATTTTCTTTGCTTCCACTTACCTTTATAATCCTCATAGAACTTAACACATTGCTAGCTCAGAAAGTATACCAGTATTTCAAATACTATCGGCCAAGCCCTAACTAGACGTTATTTTAATCTTATTAAATAGGTATTGTTATCTCCATCTTACAGGTGAGAATATTGAGGCTCAAAGATGTTAAAAATGGTAAGTAACTTACTCAAGTGATAAGAGCCAATATTCGAATCAAGCCTAACTCCAAATCCTGGCCTTGCTCTTCTGGAAAGTACACTGCTTCCTTTGTTGATTTAGTTTTTGGCTTATGATTTAATTATTAACTATGTCAGAATAAATGTAGTTTGAGACAATGGAAGTGATATCTTTAATCTATTCACCTATTTTTTTAAGATTTTATCTATTTGACAGAGAGATCACAAGTAGGCAGAGAGGCAGGCAGATAGAGATGGGGAAGCTGAGCAATGAACCCAATGTGGGGCTCGATCCCAGATCATGACCCAGATCATGAACTGAGATCATGACCTGAGCCGAAGGCAGAGGCTCAACCCCCTGAGCCACCCAGGTGCCCCTATTGACCTATTTTTTTTTTAATCTGTCTCTGAATATTCCTCATTTCAAAGAAGCTGTATGTATGTAAGATGTGCTATCAATTAAATATGTTTACAAAAATACAATATGGGTTTTTTTTTTTTTTTTGCTTTTTAAAAAAAATTTATTTTTTTTTATGGGTTTTAAGTGTCACTTGTATTTCAGAAATTCAAGATGAAAGGAGAAAAGGAGATAGGTTAAAATTATTTAAATATCTCAGGCCTACAAGAGACTTATTTTAGACCTAAGAGCACCTGCAGACTGAAAGTGAGGGGAGAGAGAAACGTTTAACATGCAAATGAATGTCAAAGGAAAGCCAGAGTAGCAATGCTTATATTGGACAAACTAGACTTTTTTGTTTCTTTTGCTCAGCATGGAGCCCAGCATGGGGCTTGAATTCACAACTGTGAGATCATGACCTTAGCCAAGATCAAGAGTTGGACATTTAACTGACTGAACCACCCAGGCGCCCCTAGACATTTTTGTCCTTGTATTACTTTTATCCTGTTTTGATATAAGAGTAATACTGACCTCATAGGATGATTTTGAATGTGTTCCCTCTGTTCCATTATTTGTAAGATTTTGATAAGATTCTTGTTAATTGTTTTGTTAAATGTTGGTAGTCTTCACCAGTGAAAATCATATCGTCTTGTGCTGAGAGTTTTCATTCCTAATTGAACTCTCATTCTTGTTATTGGTATAAGAAAATTTCCTATTTCTTGGATTCAAGACTCATGATTCAATCTTGGTAGTTTGTGCATTTTTAGTAATTATCTGTGACTTTTTTCTAAGTATCTCATTTGTTACTATGTAAATGTTTATAGTAATCTGTTATCACAGTATGTATTTCTGTGGTTATCTGTCGTGTTGTATTCTCTTTCATCTCTCATTTTGGTTTTCGAGTCTTCTCTCTTCTTCTTAGTTAAGGTAGTTAAGGAATTGCCAATTTTGTTTATTTGGGGGGGGATCTCATCATTACTTTCAATGTTACATTATTGTTTATTCTGGGCTCTACTTAATTTGTTTCTGATTTTTACTTATCCTTCTTCTACTAAATTTCAGCTGTTTTTTTCTTTTTCTAGTTTCTTGTGGTATAATGTTGCTGTTTATGTGAATATTTTTTTTCTTAATCCAAGCATCAATAGCAACAATTTCACTGGAACATCTGCTTTTGCTGCATCTCATAGGGTTCGGAATATTGCATTTTCTTTTTCTTTTGTTTTGAGAAATATTTTGATTTGCCATTTGATTTCTAATTAAGCCCATTGCTTGTGCAGTAGTGTGTTGTTTAATATTTACATATTTAATATTTAATATTTACATTGTTAAAAGAGAGAATTGGAAAAACTGTGATATTGTGATCACAAAGCAAGAATTATGTTCTTAAAAATGAAAGCTTAAGTATAAAACACCTGAAGTTTAAAAGATAGTTTCACGATAACAGATTGGGAGACTCCTCTTGCCCTTAAAAAATTCAAACAAAAAATTAAAGAAGAGGGAGGGAATGGAAGCAGACTAGTTGTTTTAACTTTCATAGGTGGAAGACATAAATAATGTTTCATTTCTAAAGTTGATAAATTTCGAAATACAAGTGAAAACATTTTGTTTACAAATAATTTTACTTAGTTTGCTCTGAGTACAAATCTGATATATTTTCTTCCAAATTGATGATCAATAGAGAGGAAATTAAAAAAAAAAAAGTCAATGACACAAAGTTAAACAAAAGAAACTATGGAAAAGTAAAGGATAATCTATAAAAGAGAGATTACAAAAATCCAAACATGTATTTTATAATAAAATAATTTAAAAAATTTAAATCCTTCTCTTAAAGAAAAAGACTCACAGATTGGATCAGAAAGCTGTATCCAGCCAAATGTTTTCTATCAAAGATACATCCAAAATTTTAAAAGATTTGGTCATTGACATTAATGATATGCTAACCAAGAGAAAACAGGGATTGTGATGTTACATAGCATTAAAATCAATAAAAAAAATAAATTGGGAAAAAAATAAAATATCTTGATATAAATAGAGATAATGATTGACAGGCACCTAACTGAGATGGCACTTTACTGATGTGTTAATGCCCTAAGTTCTCAAGACAATCCTGAGGAAAAGTATCTCTGTCCCCACTTACCGTGGAGAAAATAGAGTAACTGAGTTATTTCTGCAAGTCCCACAACTAGTGAGAAATGGCCCCACCAGGCGTATCAATGCCATCTGCCTTATATCTTAAGCAGAGTCCGTGCCTGTTTGTGCAGAGTGATTTGTGATTCCAAAGTCATGGTCAGTCTCTCAAAAACATCTTCTCACCTGTCATTAGATGAAATCAACTACAAGACAATTCCCGAGACCTTGTGATTTAGTGCACTGACTTAACTGGATGTAAAGTCCCCAGGGAGGTGTCCAACCAGAGCAATGGAAGGAGCATCCTGAGTCTAAGCCTTCCTCCCTGGGCTTCCTGCCACTCTGCCCAGACAATGGGTTATCCCTGCAGCGAGTGTCCAAAATCTTAGGAGTTAAGGTAAGGTCAGCTTCGGAAGGCCAGAGATATCAGTTCCCTCAGCCTCACAGATAAGAAACTTGGAGCTATATAAGAAAGAAATTAAAGTCACAGACTATTTGGCACCTGGGAACCAAAAAGATCAAAGTCCTTGGATGCCAAGAAATTGATAATATCAGGGGGCTTGTGCTAATAAAAGGGTTCAACACAGAACAAGGACCTTTGAGAGTGAGGGGTGTACCACGTGCCCCATTACTACTGAGACTTTCTGATGATATCATCTGTACTATAAATGTCTATGCACCCCTGAGCAGGGAGCTGCACTGTGATGGACAGGACAGACTTGTCCAGAAATAAAGGTTTTTTTAAGATTTTATTCATTCATTCATTCACCCATCCATTCATTCATTCATTCATTCATTCTGTCTCTTTAGACAGAGAGAGAGTGAACACAAGCGGGGGAGAGGGAGAGAGGGAGAAGCAGGCTTCCTGTAGAGCAGGGATCCTGATGTGGGGCTCTATCCCAGGACCCTGGAATCATGACCTGAGCTGAAGGCAGAGGCTTAATGACCAAGCCACCCAGGCACGCTTCGAAATAAGGTTTTTAAACAAGAATATTTGATTCCACTTTGCTCAGTCATCGTAGACATTAACTAGAAAGTCTCGTGTCAGCCAGCTCCAAACTCAGCTGCCTACTAGTCACATGGGTCTGTTTTTAACTGGCTACCTGGACTAAAACTGTCCTCCAGGTGCTTTTCAGCCAATTTAATCTGAATCTTTTTGCTGCCTTGTATTTATCAGAGCTCTGCTGAGGCATACGGTGAAGAACGGCCATGGACATGCCATCCCTACATTCCACTGAAAAGGCTGAAATGGACTCCCAGATTAGGGCCAGTCATTTTAAGCCTAATACCAGACCACAGCCCATCAGTTCCTTAGGGAATTATTTTTACTACCCTTGCACTTTTATTGAGTAGTGCCTTGGTGGGAGACCATTAAACTGGATCAAGGTCAACTGTAAGAAGCAAGTTACAGTACTCATCGTAGACTTTACTGAGAGGATGCAAGGTGCTGTTCAGCCCATCATTACATCGTATATTGTGTTCTTCTCAAGGATCCGGGGAGAAAGTCCTGTCTCTTCCCAGCATTGAGAATAGAACTAGTTTATTTATACCTTATAAGTACTGTGAACTATGTAACAGGCAGGGTTTTAAAAATCTTCTTTGGGTTGCCAACTCTCATAAAATAATTTTTGGAACATAAGTATTTATAATATGCACATTGAGTCTCATCCTAGCTATTCTTAGTTCTCTTGCCTTGTTTCTCTTTATTCTTTTACTCCTAATTTTAACCTATTCCATCTTGCCCTGTATTATTCAAGTTACCTTAAATCCCTTTTGCAACAACAAAATTGAAGTTCCTAAACAGACTTGTATTGTGCTGATGGTAATATTCAAACAGGATGGTAATATTCAAACATCCCTTTATCTTTAAAGTGTCGTTCTTTTATTTTTTTTTCGTAATTGAATTTTAATTATGTAACTTTAAAAATGACATAAGTAAAATACATAAATAGCACAATTTTTTGTACTTAGCCTTATTTGCAACACCACAACAACATAGTGTATGGCTTAGATTATCACTCTTGCAGAATAGCAGACTCAATCAAACATCATGTCGTTCTTTTATTTTTTAAAAAAAGATTTTATTTATTTATTTGACAGAGAGAGATCACAAGTAGGCAGAGAAGCAGGCAGAGAGAGAGGAGGAAGCAGGCTCCTCGCTGAGCAGAGAGCCCAATGCGGAGCTCCATCCCAGGACCCTAGGATCATGACCTGAGCTGAAGACAGGCTTTAACCCACTGAGCCACCCAGGCGCCCCTAAAGTGTCGTTCTTTTGTAAAATTCTACTATTTATGTGAAAATGATTCATTAGACAGGACTAAGTGAGTAGCATCTGAAACTGACAGAGATATGACATTCTTATCCAGCATCACACAGCCTGTAAGCACTGAGTTAGACACCCTTGGGCAACTCAGGTTTCTAGAGATAAGGGTCTTGTTTATCCCAGGGAGAAGCAGGTATGCTGTCCCTGAGAGGAAGGGAAATAACTGTAGCAAACATTGTCAACTCTTACCCTTTGATTCCTTCTGATCCCACTTACCAGTTCTGTGCATGAACACACCACTGTCTGTGTGCTTTGCTTCCACTGACCAGCATCTACAATCTTCTTCTGAATGTTGCCTATGAACTACTAGAACCTCTTGAGTTGTATACACAGAAAACTGGAGGTGCCTTAAAGTCTCTTCTTCACCCAGCCCATGCACTGCACAATCTATAGCCATTGACTGACTTGTGTGGGATATAAAAGCTCAGCTCCCTGGCCTTGAGGCTGGAGAAATTTTTGTGTGTGATCTGTGCTGCAGAGCAATGGTAGGATTTGGCTGAGTGTGGTACTTTGGATACAAAGCTGAGACTCATTCCCATACATCGATCAGACTATTTCCTACAACCTACAGTTGATAGAGAAGTAGTCAAACTTGTTAAATATGAAGACTCTGGTATAATATTTCACTGAGAAGGCAAGGAGTGTACAATACAACTCATGGTGGTTTAAATAATATTGACAAGTATTATAGCATAAGGAGACGGGAGGTCAGCATTCTCAAGGCTGGTTCAACAGTCTGACAATCTCATTAGGAATCCAGAATCTTTCTGTCTTTCTGCTTTAGGTTCGTAAAGTCTCTTGTCATGACTGCAAGATAGCATTACAACTTCCAAGGTCAAGAGATGAAATAGAGCGTGCGCGCACACACACACACACACACACACACACACACACACACAGGAGGGGCATCTCTTTGTGGCTGTCACTGTTTTTGTATCTCATACAAGAAAAGAATTCTCATAAATTCTCTCATAAGCCTCTGCCTTATGTTACCTGTCCACCTCTCGTTACAAAAACATTTAGGAAAGTAAATATCTGACAAGAGAAGTGAGACAACTATGATTTGTTTAGCAACTGTGATTTATCTCATAGGACTGGGGACATGGCTTATAAATCAGGGTTTTAGAAACTTAGAAAGAGGTCTACAGCAGTCGGCAGGGGAAAAAATGGTGTTTGTTATAGGGTGAGAAATGAATCAGAAAATGCAGCTTTCTGTCCACTGAGATTATTTAAGTGGGCAAGAATTTGGAGAAGGCCCCAAAACAGTGATATTTGACACCTGTCTCACTCATTCCTTGACAATATGGTGGGGGGGGGGGGGTGGGTGAGAATGAAGACAGGTGGTAAGAGAAGAGGAGAATCCCTGTTTTCATCCCAGTGCTGCTACCAGCCCCAATAACACACACCCTGAATGGACAAAGTTCAGCCCCAGTGAAGCCAGTGCATTAAATGAATGCAATATTTTTAGTAAGAGCAGTGGCCAATTACAATGGCCAATCGATTTTTTTTTTTTTTCAAATGACAGCCCTAGTCCCTAGAAACTCATCTCTCTTTGCTGCCATCTGGTATCATCTACCATGAACTTGACCCTGGCACAGAAGAAGACAAACCCATCTTTCATTTGAGAAAAGATATAGAAAGGGAGAGAGATGGAGAGTTCAGCAAATCTAGTTCTGGAAAACCGACAAATGTGGAGAATTTGGTGCACAAAACGTGACACACTGAGATTCTGAACAGTGATAAATGTTCAGGCTTCCAATGTTAAGTGAGCAGGCCTCGCCACCCTTCCCGAAATAGGAACTTTCATATGGCAACATTCTCCTTTTTTTAATTTATTTTTATTAACATCTAATCTATTATTTGTCACAGGGGTACAGGTCTGTGAATCATCGGGCTTACACATTTCACAGCACTCACCATAGCCCATACCCTCCCCAATGTCCATAACCCAGCTACCCTATCCCTACTCCCCTATCCCCAGCAACCCTCAGTTTGTTTCATAAGATTAAGAGTCTTCCATGGTTTGTCTCCCTCCAGATCCTACCTTGTTTCATTTTTTCCCTCGCTACACCCCCACGACTCCCTGCCCTGCCTCTCAAATTCCTATCAGAGAGATCTCATATGGCAACATTCTTATCAAATGGCAGAGGCACATCTCAAACCATAAAAATGGTTCATTTTTCACCTTAAGGCCTTTACAATTTGTATAGATTAACATAGATGACAGTAATAATAGGAGATATGTATTAAGCATCATCTGTATGCTCAGTTTTGTTTTAAGCTCTTAACTACATTAATTCATTTAATACTTATAAAAATAACCTTATAGAAAAGATGCTGTTATCTCCATAGTACACAGAAGGAAACAGAAGCACAGAAATTTCACATAACTAGTAACTGACAGAGGTGGGATTCAAACTCAGGCAGAACCTGTCAGTGGCCTTTTATTTTCTGGAAACTGTTCAGAGATCGATGTTCCTTGCAAACTCCTCTGGGAAGCACAGGTGTTGGAGATTATGCTGAGTGAAATAAGTCAAGCAGAGAGAGTCAATTATCATATGGTTTCACTTATTTGTGGAGCATAACAAATAGCATGGAGGACATGGGGAGATACAGAGGAGAAGGGAGTTGGGGAAAATTGGAAGGGGAGGTGAACCATGAGAGACTATGGACTCTGAAAAACAATCTGAGGGTTTTGAAGTGGGTGGGAGGGGGAGGTTGGGGTACCAGGTGGTGGGTATTATAGAGGGCACGGATTGCATGGAGCACTGGGTGTGGTGAAAAAATAATAAATACCGTTATGCTGAAAATAAATTAAAAAATAATAATAAAGGCTAAATTAAGAAAAAAAAAAAAAAGACAATCCATGACTCACTCAGGAATAGCCCCCCCTTGAGGAAGCAGTTATAAATGCTCAGTGTTTTATCAGTCCATTCTAGTCTTGATATGATTTCAAGAAGATCCTAACAATAAATAAAATAATAGCAAATGATAACATGAATATCTGTGTCTAAACTATTTTCAGTGTGCCAGGAATTATTGTGAATGGTTTCCATATGGTACTTTCCATATATACCTTATTCAAAACTTGATGATGTAGGAACTATATTATTCCCGTTTTACAAATGAATAGACCAAGAAACAAAGAGGTTACATAATTTGACCAAGGTCTTAAATAATAAGTGGAACCAATATTTTAATTCATCCAGATTGACTTACTTTAAATTAAAATCAGATTTTTAAAACCCACATAATTACCTGGAGAGTTTTACTTCAAGCCTTTAGAGAGTGAAAGGATTAACTAGGTATGACTAAATACATACTGGGATTATAATATTCTATATTTTATGAAAGTGCTCAGTTTACATAAAAACACATACAAGACAAATTATTAATACTATGGAATGTTGGTCTAACATTAGTTTTTGATCCCACCATGTGTGTAACAAATGAATTCTTAGACGAGGGATAGGTATAGGGCAACCCTTCTCTGTTTGTCTTTTTCTGAGTGATCTATTTTGTTTTATAGCCATTATTTTAGTTCATGTTTTATACATTTGGACCTGAGTACACAGAATTCAGCTCACTGTACTCTAAAGTTCATGGCATGTCATTATCACCACTGTCCCTACCAGGGCTCGCTTTACTTTGTTTCATTTTACTATTATTTTCGCTAACCTGCCACCCCCAATTCCACTCTCTATCCCTCATAAAATTCACTCTAGTGTATAATGTCTTTTTGTCTGGTTATTTGTTTGGTTTTAGAAGAAGGTGTATCTTTGGCTAATGTTGCTGTTTACCTGGCAAATGGGCCATCTCCCTTTTGTGAGACCTGTGGCTCTTGGCTCCGTGCCTCCCTTCGCTTCACAACACCACAGTATCTGACTACTGAGAACTTTCTGATCTGAGTCACTCTCATTTTTGTTGAAAAGGATGAGTGGTATTTATTTTCTTTGTACTGTTTTGTTTGTGTTGGTGCATATGTGGAGTTAGACATGAAAACCTCTCTCCCATTTCACTAGGTAACAGGTTCTATTATATGTACAGATAGCACTACTAAATATTCCTCTTGTCTACGTCTACTCACAGCCTACATTTTTAACTGTTTTATGCCATTTCCTGGTAGTTTATATACTTCCTGCTTTTCTTTTTTTTCTGAAACAAACCTTACCTACAGTTTCCTAAATTGACTATGTTCTCTTCCACCATAAGCCTCCAAATTACTGTACCATCACACCCCATTCCCCATTCACACATATTAACTCTGCCTTTAATTCATTCTGGTCTATAGAATAAGTGAATTTGCAGGTGAATGAACAAACAAACGAATGAATGAGTGAATAAATGAATGACAAGGAGATTTGCGGAAGGAGAGTGCGCACTACCAAGCCATGTGACCCCTGCAGAGGTCATTGGCAAATAACTCTGTCTGCCTTATATTTTGCTGCCCAACCTAACAGTATGACTGGCAGAAGGACCTAGTGACACCTGCGAACTGTTACCCAAACATCTACCTTTAAGGGTGTGCCTGCAACATCCACCAGGTTACTAAGAAACAGCTTCAAATCCAGGATGGATTTTTCAAGCATAGTGCAGAACTGCAATTGTGAACAACAGTGCAGTCGAGGTTAATGACACATTTCAAAACTGGAAAGATATTGCCGCTCCTTGAGATCTGGTGTCTGATATCTGGAAACAACACAGTGTTCATAGGACAACACCTAATTGGATGACAATTTGATGTTTAATGGTGCAGCTCATCCTGCTGTTAATTCTCTCTTTTGCAGTCCCTATTCTAATGAGGTTAGCACTAAATCAGTATGCTGGCTTCCAAATCTCCTGAGAATCAACCAGTTGTCTTCATCATTAAGACTTTCCACAAGGTAATGAGGAAATTTTCTCTGAACATTTGATTGGGATACAAATAAAAATTTTCTCTGAACATTTGATTGAGATACAAATAAAATGACTGGGACAAATCAGCATTCACTGGAAATGGGCCCTCAGAGGGTTTGAGCAGTTCATGGTCCTCACGCACCTCTCCTATGCCTAACAGTGACTTTGCTGAGAACTTGGCACTCTGTCCTCTGTAATGCTGGAGCAGCTCAAACCTGGACAGAGGACCTCGCACAAACTCTGTACCCTACAGGTAGTTCCTGCTGGCGTGACTTAATCCGTAACAGATTAGGGGAACCCATGTTTAAAGCCATTGTCAAGAAGAGTGGAGATCTTGGTGGAAAGAAACTAAGGAATCTGGTAGCTCTCTGATACAGGAAAAATGGCAGAGCAGTCTGAAGTTTAGTAGTGAGAATGGGGGAAAGAGTAGACAAGAAGATCCTTGCTGGGATCACAGCCTTTTGGAGCCCAAAAGCCTGTGCACATGCACTAGGCCATACCTACACAGAAGTAGTCAGAGCATTCTACAAGCCACACACAGACTCATTAACACAGCAGAGACATCTCCTGGCATAATCCCTGACAAAAAAAAAAAAAAATTTCACTGACCAAACACTGACAGTAGGCTACTCTAACCCAGAGGAGACTCCTAGGAAGCAAGGCTTAAAACTAAAATCACATTTTTCTCTGGAAGTCTTAAAGATTATGTGCATACCCAAGGCTGCACCCTCTCAGGAGCTGTCAGAAAGGGGATTTCCAAGTTCCTGATTTGTGAATATGGGGCAGAATACATAAATGCCCTGAGCTGTGAGAGCAGCCTTTAAGCCACATGTGAATCCCATAGTAAAGGGAAAAATATAACTGGCCAACAGAGCTTAGGCATAATGTTTGACACAGGCAAACTCCAAGTAGCCAGGTTAAAAGCTAAAGTGAAGGGGAAGAAATCTGAATATGGATATCAGAGGCAGCAAAGTGCAGGAGAAATAACCTTGGCAAAATTAATTCAGCCAGATGGTAAAACAGATAAACAAAGGACCAGTTAACACAACAAAATGGCCGTTAGTATCTAGAGTTCTTATAATGTAATATCTACAAGGTAGAGTTTTCAAGCAAAGATTACAAAATGTGAAAAGGAAAAGAAAATGTGACATATCCATGTGAAAAAAAAAAATCAGACAATTGAAACTACCCTTGAAGGGACCAAATGAGATTTACTTCACACTGAGTAGGATGTCTATAATCAGAAAACCAGGGGAAAAAAAAAAGAGCTGGAGTAGATATAGAGAAATTGGAACCCTTATTACTTTGCTGATGAGAATGTAAAATGATTCATCTGTTTAGTGCTTCCTTAACAAGTTAAACATAGAATTATCCTATAACCCAGCAATTCCACCCCAAAGTCAATACACTAGGGAACTGAAAACAGGTATTCAAGAGGTTGTTTGTGTACAGATATTCATCAGAGCAATATTCACAATAAGTATTGTTACACACTACAATTTGTGTGGGTAAACCTCGGAAACATTCTGCTAACTAAAAGAAGCCAGACACAGGAGAGCACGTATGTTTTAATTTTATTTAAATGAAGTATCTGGAATAATTAAATTCTTACAATACAGAGAGCATATTAGTAATGGTGGGGATAGGATAGAATGGGGAGGGATTGCATAATGGGCTCAGGAAACCCTGTGACTGTGACAAAAACATATTGGAAGGAGACATTGGTGATGGTTGCACAGACTTGAGAATGCATTGTGCCGCTAAATCATACACTTTAGAAATAGTTAATTTTAGGTGATGGAAATTTTACCACAATAGAAAAATGAACAATGTAATGATATATGTTATAACATAGATGAACCTGGAAAAGATCAATGATACATTTGGGTTGTGCTTATAAAAAGTCAAGAATTTAACCTAAATTGAGAATGGCGATGTATGAGTTTCGAGGGGAAGGGAAGGGAGAGAACGCATGAAATAGAACTTTTCTCTCTTCTCCTTTATCCTGAATAGTTTTTGTTATGCCATTTATTACCATCTAATGTTTTGTACATTCCTCATATATTTTTGACAAGCTTTGCTTTTTAGAGTTGTCTTGGGTTCACAGAAAAATTGAACAGAAAATACAGAGTTTTCCTAAATCACTTACAAGCATAGCCTGTCATACTATGAACATCCCACAACAGAGTGGTACATGCATTATAATAGATGAACCTACAATGACACATTATTACCCAAAGTGCATGCTTTACACTTCACTCTTGGTGTTTTACATTCTATGAGATTTATAAATGTACAATAACATGTATCCACCATCGTAATATCATACAGAAAACCTTTATTGCTCCCAAATCCTCTGTGCTTCACCTATTCATGCCTCCTCTCCAATACCTCCTAGTAAGCACTAATGTTTTTATTGTCTCTGTAGTTTTCCCTTTTTCAGAATGCCATTTAGTTGGAATCATAGTCTGTGCCTTCTCAGATTATTTTTTCACCTAGTGCAATGTATTTCAAGTGCTGAATGTCTTTTTTTTATAGTTTTATGGTTTTATTAACACAAATGTGATGTGCACAACAAGCTGTCTATTCATTTTCTTCGCTGCGCAGCCTGGAGTTGAAATTAGTGACTCTGATTGCCAGCTGGGCTGCTCTTTGCACAATAGCTTTGCGGTTCTTGGAGGAAACGTTGTGAACAATCTCTGCATAGTAAGATTTGTTGCACATCAGCGGCACTTCAAGCTCCTTGACGTTGTGCACTAGGAACTTCCTGAAGCCACTGGGAAACATGTGCTTTGTCTTCTTGTTGCTCCCGTAACCAATGTTGGGCATCAAGATCTGGCCCTTGAACCTTCTGCGCACCCTATTGTCAATACTTCTCGGCTTCCACCAGTTGTGCTTAATTTTGACATATCGGTCTGACTGGGGCCGGATGAACTTCTTGGTCCTCTTTTTAACAATCTTGGGCTTCACCAAAGGTCTGAGGGCAGGCATGATGCCCAGTAACAGATGGCTGCCACCTCCACAGGCAGCGCCGAGGAAGAGAGCCCTGAATGTCTTTTAATGGTATGATAGCTCAGTGCTTTTTAGCGCTGAATAGTGTCTCTTTGTCTGGATGCATCACAGTTTTTTTTTTTTATCCATTCACTTACCAGAGGGCATCTTGGTTGCTTCCAAGTTTGGGCAATTATAAATAAAATTGCTACAAACATTCATGTGCAGGTTTGTGTGGACATAAGTTTTCTAACTCCTTTGGGTAAGTACCAAGGAGCATTATTATGTTTAACTTTGTAAGAGAGTGCCAAACCATCTTCCAACATGACTGTACTATTTTGTGCTCCCACCAGCAGTAAAGGAGATATCCTGTTGCTCCACATTCTCACCAGCATTTGGGGTTTCCAATGTTTGGGATTTTAGCCATTCTAATAAATGTATAATGTCTCATTGTCTTAATTTGTAATTCTTTAATGATATAGGATTTCACATGCCTATTTGTTATTTATATAGCTTCTTTAGTAAGATATTTGTTCAATAATTTTTAACCATTTTTTTAAATTGGGTTTTTTGATTTCTTATTTTGAATTCTAGATTTGGAAAAATTTCATTCCTTATTACTATTATTTCTTCAAATATTTTTTCTGTGCCCCACTCCTACTTTACTTTAGGGACTCTATTTACATGTATATTAAGCTGTTTAAAGTCATTCTACAGCTCACTGATGTTTTGCTCATTTCTTCAGAATTTTTTCTCTCTGTTCATTTTGAATGAAGACATTACATGTCTTCAAGTTCACTAATGTTTTCTTCAGCAATGTATACTCTTCCAATCATCCTATCCAGTGTAATTTTTTTCACCTCAAACATTGCATTTTTCATCTCTAGAGCTTTAATTTGTTCTTTGTTTATATCTACCAAGTGTAAGGTAGTTTAGAAGAAAATCAACGGAAACCCAAAAGAGCAGACTTTAGGTTAAGCTCCTATAAAACTATTCCTAGTCTTTAGGGTCACAATACCTCTGCTCTGATTTGAGAATTTCTATTAACAATATGAGAAATTGCCAAGTTGAGAAGCTGCTCACCACAGAACCAAGTTGCATAGGCTGTACTCGAAAAGGTTGTCACTCCCACTAGTAGAAAATCTCTGATTCAGGGGAGGACTGCTGATGCACTATATTGCCTAGGCTATACTCCACACCAGGAAAATAGACACCTAACCCTATCCTTTCCTTATCCAGTTCCAAATCTATGTCTCATGCAAATGCTATGGATTGGGATAACTTAAATCACATCTCTACCCAGAGCCACAAGAGAGGCTAAAAATGCAGTTTTTGGTGTCACAGTTTCTGAAATATGGAAGACATTCTAGAAGAAAGAACGAGTAAGTGCTGAGCAAGTCAGTCCCTATATCTTCCACAGTTTCATAGTATGGATAAGGAAATGCAGAAAGACAGATTCTGAACCTTTGATCAGGCTTCATATAACTAGGGAAGACCTGCAGCCTGTTCTTTTTTTTCCTTCTTCTTCTTGGTCATTTGAGCCAGTCAATATATCACTTTTGGGCTTAAGCCAATATCAATTATGTTTTCATCACTTGCTAGAGTCCTAATTAATACAAATTTTAAGGTTCCTTAAAACTCTAGTGTCCTATGATTCATTTTCTTTTGCTCAAGAAATTTATCAGCAATGATTTTGGTGGCAAGGAAATATGATCTTAAACAGGAGAAACCTGGATCAAAACTGAATAACCTGGAGTCTCTCTCTCTCCTTCCCTCTTATCCTATCATCCCTCTACCTTATTTTAGTCTGCCATTCCAAGAGGGAGCAGGATAAGCCATAGGATCATAAATTTGACAAATTTAGAAATGATTTAAGCATGTTTAGTGCCCAACTGCAAGGACTCTAGGTTTGTCTAGTCAGTAGTTCAATAGAATGGGTCTGAGGATGCAAACAAAGGGAGAGTTGAGTTGAACTTCTTTTTATTGGGTGAGAAAATAGAGATAAAGTTTTTTAAGTATAGGATAGTACCCAGTAGGAAAGTTATACTTGGTGTAAATGAAACAATGCAATATAAATGTACTTTTATTAAGTTCTGAGAATGTACTGACAAGTAATATAGAATCAACAAAAGACTACAGGGGACTAGTGTCCCCAGCTAGGGAAAGAATAGCAAGATTTTGGATAGCACATTGAAGACAAACTCTTTAAACTTCACATTTCCACTGGGGATGAATCTTTCTTCAGGGAATAGAAAGCTATACTTGCAGATTAATTTCCTCTATTATACACTGTCCAAGCATGCTGTATTTTCTCTTGATGTCATTTTATTACAGTTGTACATAATTATTTCTGTAATTACTTGGTTAATGTCCATGTTTTTTGATAAACCTCAAGTTCTATAGGACCAAAGATGGTAGCTTGTTAATTTCTATATTTCCAGAACTAGCACACAGCCTGGAAAATAGGAAATCAGACAATAAGTTTTTTTTCCAAATATAGTTGACTAAAACTTGTGCTCCAGTTTGAAAATCATGCCAATAGTTGGGAGCAATTATCTTCCAAACTTCCTTTTCCTTCTTTACCTTCTAAGTAAAATCTTCCCTAAATACCAAACTCTAAACAAAATATCATCTTTCCCCCTAAATAATCAAAAGATTAAAGATAAATATTTGGAAAGTACTAAGCCTGCTATCATATCCATTTTCCCTAATGGCCATTTATGTGCTTTCACTTTGTATTTGATACCCAGATATTGGCTTTAAATGTTCAATTTAACTTTTATCATTACATTCTAAGACTATCTTCTAAGATAGGTACCACCATTTTACAGATGAAGAAACCAAGGCCCAGAAAGTTTGAACAACCTCTAAAGAACTGAGCTAAGATATGAACCCAGGTCCTTTTAATTCCAAAGTTGAAGTCAATCCCAGGTTGACTGGGCATATCATTTGCTAAAATAAATTAGGCTCAAGATTCCTCCCCCTTGATTTGACTACTGAAAAGTTCGTTTAAGTTCTATTTCATCTCTTGCCCCAAGAATTTTCAAATGTGATTTCTAGAAGTGCAATAATTTTTCCCAAATCATATTATAACCAAATGGTTTTGAGAACCAAGAAGTTTGTCCCAATGGGATTTGATGTGGTCAGGAAAATCCAACAACTCTCCCACGAAGACAAGACAGATGGTGCATGCTCTGGTTATGGATCCTACATCTTCACTTCTGGAAGTGTTTTACTTTCAGTCTGAATCTTTAAAAATCCTTGGCAAAGTCATAGCAAATGCTCTTGGTTTTGTTTTGTTTTGTTTTCAGAACAGAATGGTGGTCTGCACTTCTGAAATTCTGATCTTTCAGAGGATCCCCCTTCCTTTGTTAACAGCACAGTAAGAACTGAACATTTTTATTTTTAATTTTCCAATGACAATGACAGTACAGACTACTCAGATGAAATATGCCTTTGAATTTGTACGGTAGTTCCACAGGAGGTAGAGACATATTATGTTTTGATGCAGGCATGCGCTTTAAAAGCAAGATGCGGCAATCCTATTTTCTAAATGCCTGGTGAGAAAGCTGAATAGAATTGTAACTTTTAGGGTATTATAATTAAAAGTGAAGGCCATAGTCAAAGAACTTTATTTTTCTAGCGTAAGCTTTGCTCTGTTTTCTAACTTCTGAGGCTCGTGGGGTTGAATTCCCAGAGCTCTGTCAATAATGTGGCTCACTGGCAAATTTGATGTGTTTTCTCAGCTGTAACAGAGCATATTAGCATAACATTTGCACACAGCTCCCAAGGGATCAGAAGGAGTCTAGAGGTTTATATTAGCATTTTGAAGATTGAAATTATTCTAAAGTTTTGTAAGAAGGTCGAGAACACTGACTGAGAACCATTTAAAACTTGAATAAGATTCTGCCCAACTATTTCATCCAGTGTACAGCTGCAAAAAGTTCCTCCACAGAGGAGCAGGGAACAGGGTGTTGGAAGGAAGAACAATTTTAGTTTTATATAGCTTGGTGTGAGCTAAATAGTATCTGTGGCCAAATCCACACATGGAGAAAGACCATCTATGACATCCATTAACAAGGGTTCTATTTCAAAATCTGTTGTGGTTAGGAATCTTGACTTTCAGGAGCTGTGTGTTCTGTATCAAAGCCAGTGATACATATTAATAAGTGACATATATGACTATATGCAGATTATCTCTTCCATCCTGCAGCCTCTAGATGCCTATAGCCAGGATACCTAAATACACCATCACCTTGGGAGACATCAGAGTCTATGTGAAAATCTAAACAACATCAACTAGGGCTCTTGTGGATTCAAGTGAAACAAAACCCCAACCCAAACTGATGTAAGCAACAAAAACATTTATCAGTTCACATAACTGAAAGGTACAGGGATAAAATATATGTCAGAAAAGCCAGTATATTTTTTGTTTTAGGCATATTTAGATTTCTTATTGCATTTGAATTTTGACCATTGCCTCTCTTGAGTGATCTCTCTTTGCTTGACCTCTATGAGTTCATGGTTCTCATTCTTTCTAATACCTCCCTGGCTTTTCATTCATAGACCTCTCCTCTTCCACTAACCACCTAGATGTTAGTGGTCTCCAGGTCTTTTAACCATGTTTCCCCTTAATGATCTTGTCTGAAAACATATATTCAATTACCATCTACATTCTAATTACATCTGTATTTTCAACTCTAAGATGTCTCTTGACCTTCTCACTCTTGCCTCCATCTTCCTCTTCAATATCTTTATCTGACTTCGCTGCAGGTACTACAAATTCAGTATAATCTATCTGACCCACTCTACCAGTTTAAGATGCAGATGAAACCACATGTCTTTTATCCTTTCAACTAATTGTTCAAATTCTCACATGTTTATGTTCATAGATACACATCATTGTAGAAGAACTCAGGAGTTCACTCAACCCAAATATATCTAGTTCTCTTTTTCAAACTCCAGATGAAAAAGAGGAGTTACAAAACCCTCCTACCCCACGAGTAGCACCACACTGGCCACATGGGTCACTTTTGAACACTGGTCTTGCCCATTTTTCTAGACATTTGTTCACTACCAGTGTTATGCCTTTACTAATTTAAATACTTGCATATTCCCAAACTTTAGGTCTACAGCTATTTGACCCACAGTCACATATTTGGAAATTGTTTCCCAGGTATGCCAGGTAAGCCATCAATTCTCCATCAATTCAGGCCATTTTGTTAACCCTGGAAAAAGAGTCAGTCAGCGGACCAATTCCCCTTCCCTGCTACAGAGTTCCTTTTAGACCCCAGGTATTTTCCTCCCTGTGGTTTTTGGTCAGTGCCATATCAGCCCAATGGGTTTCTCAAAATTGCAATGTCAGAGAGAGGAGGTTGAAGATGTCTGACACTTGCCTGTTTAGTACTCTGCTTAGAATCTTACACCTACTCCCATTTATAAGGGATGACTACTCTCCTTGCATGTGCATAGCTAAGAAGGTATACTCCAGTGAAATTTAGGAGGGGAAAAAAGGAAGAAAGATGACTTTTTCTCTCTATCCATATGAACATGTGGGCAGAGTATATCATCAAATAAATAAACCAAATCCTTGCTCTACTTCAGGAGGTGCCCATTACATCCATATGCCCAACTGAACTCTGTCTTTTCCTGACACCAGCTCCTTTCGTAATATTTCTTATCTTGAAAAATGCCTGTATATGCAACCCCAGCCTCAAATGTGGGGAACCTTGTAGACCTCTCTCACTCATGCACCACCCACATCAACTCTACTTCCTCATCCTGCATCAGTCTCTCCCCTTCTATTTCCAATGCTTTCATTATTAATGCTTGAAGGGATTATAAAAAACTGCTTCTTCTGTCTTCCTCCTCCATCACACATACTGCTTCTGGAGTGATTACTTCCAATGCAAAAATGATCATGATATTTCTGGGATTAATCTTCATCAGTAGTTCCCCATAACTCTCAAAATGAAGAATGTCCTCATGGCTTCTTTTTTTTTTTTTAATTTATTTCTTTCAGCATAACAGAATTCATTGTTTATGCACCACACCCAGTGCTCCATGCAATACATGCCCTCCATAATACCCACCACCTGGCTTCTAAGGCTTCCATGTTCCATAACCTGAACCATATCCAACTCTGTAGCTTCATCTCCAGCTACTATTCTACATAATTTGTAAGTTTTCCAAACTCCAGCTATCTCACACTGTTCCATATCCCTGCATCTTCACACATGCTATTCTTTATTTTTTTAAAAAAAAGATTTTATTTATTCAAGAGAATGAGTGAGAGGGAGAACACAAGCAGGAGGAGGTGTAGAGGGAAGGGAGAAGCAGGCTCCCTGCTGAGCAGGGAGTTCTACCTGGGGCTCAACCCCAGGATCTTGGGATCATGACCCAAGCCAAACACAGTTGTTTAACCAACTGAGCCACCGAGGCACTCCTACACATGCTATTCTTGATATCAGCAATATCCGGTTTTCCATTTTCAAATAATTGACCCCTTTGTCCTCTTGCAAAACTTAGTTCAAGCACTTCTAAATTTGGGAACCATCTGTGGACTTTCTGTCTGATTTTTATGTCCTCTGAGCAATAATACTATTTATCACATCACAATATGAATGCTGACCTAGTTGTTCATCTCTCCCTCTAGGCTATAACTTTGTTAAAGAAAATATCATGTTTTATTTATATTGACAGTCACATCAGAGAATGCACTGCCTATCACCTAATAGGTATTTCATAACGTTGTCTCAAAAGAATGAATAACATGTGTAAAGTGTCTAGTACACTGTCTAGCACATTATCAGTGCTTAACAAATGTTAGTTCCATTTCACATCTCTCCTTTGTCCCTAACATCTTTTGCTTTACAAAGCTGTATAATTAATTTTCACTTACATTGCAGGAGCCATTTGCCCAAAGAAAAGAAAATTGGAGACTTTGTCGTTATTCAGATTTGCTAATCTGAATTATCCAGTTTAACTCTCTCACAACATTTAACAAATCTTTGCCAAATACTCACTGCTCTTTATGCTGTCCAGGTACATTTTCTGTTAGTAGCTTGTCACTAACACAAGACAGATATGAAGGGCAGTGCTTAAACTTCCTATGGACATAACTTCAATCATTTATAGTTGCTATTAGAAGTGATATCTGACACCACTTAAGAATCTAGCCAATCAAGAAACAGAACTGGGTATTGAAAAGTAAGACTACTTAGCACCCTCCACCATGATAAATCAAGCCAAATTTTTGTTGAATCTTATTTTTAATGTTTATTTATTTTTAAGTAATCTCCACACACAATGTTGGGCTTGAATTCATGACTCCGAGATCGAGAGTGGGCATGCTCTCCCAACTGAGCCAGCCAGGTCCCCCTTGAATCTTATTAATTTTCTATCTTCCCATCTACTTGTAGCAATTCTATTGTACATTATATTTGAATAAGGTGGTGCTTGGAGTCATTTTGATGTCATGAAAAAAATAATCCTGAGGTGAAAACTAACAGAGAAGAGGGCAAGACCCTGAATTAACCAGGCTTTCTCTATCTCTGAAATTTTTCAGTTACAAGCAGAAATTATTTATTATTGTTGTTATTGTTGATGTCAATCTGGTCAAAAAATTAGGCTCATCTGTAAAGTAGGAATACTTTTGTTTGTAAGAGTTATTTCAAATATCCCAGGGGACCAACATAGGGTTCTGGTGCAGAGACAGGGTCAATGCTTTACCTGCTGCCTTAGATTCTTTTCTGCTGAGATCAATTGGTGTGCTTCTAACAGGAGATTGGAAATGTAAAGGTCAATCTCCAACCTTAAAGACCATCTATTTCTGGAAATAAAATTTAATGTATAAAACATTGGAAAAGGTTAAGAGTTTTGCTGACTTTTTAGTGGTATTAAAGTGATATTATGCCAGGTACCCAGGAATACTGGGGCGTTGACCAACCAACAATCTCTACCTCCAGCTCCCAAGGTGATTTAGGGGGATACACCCAAGGAACATTAACAAATAAGAACCCACACTTCCCTTTAGTAATAGCTGGGCCTTGGCCAAGGAATCCAAAATCAGAACTCTGGTAAATATGCACTAGAACATATATATGGCTTAGGTTCAAACAACAAAGAAGCCTTCCTTCAACCCTTCCTTACAAGCCAAATCCAAATGATAGAGCCTTATCACATTTGGTCTGGACACCTATAACAGGACCTTTTCAATGTATTCAGATGAAAGGAAGTAGAATAGAAGGCCGGGTATGGACATTCTACCCCAAAAAGATTTTTCTCTCTAACAAATATGACCTAATCAGTGTCTGGCAAATTGACCTATGGGATTAGTGACTTCTCTTGGAGGGAGGAGGTGGAGAACATGGGATAGAGACATACAATGCAGAAGAAACATCCTTCTATCCCTACCAACAGCAATTAAAATTACTCTGAAGCATCAGTCTCAAGTTCTCTACAAATCACATTCCAGTGTGAAGAACAGGGAAGTGACCAAAGATAAAGACATCTGAGGGTGCTTCTGGACCACGCAGTGCCTCCTGCATGGAAAGTGCCTTTCACTTTCATTTATACTCCTCTGAACACCCCAGCTTACTGTGAAAGTACAAAAACAGTATACAATGAAGACAGAGGATAGCAACTTAGTTCTCCATTCCTGAGTTGTTGAAAACAACAGAAATAAACACAGAACAACATAAGAAAGCATGAGTTTAGAATCCGACAGAACTGGGCTCAAATCCTGGCGCTACCATTTGCTAGCTCTGACACCAAACCTTAGGAAAATACTTTAATTCTGTAAACCTCAGTTTCCTTTCTTTAAATCATTGTGTTATGTTAGTCACCATACAGTATATCATTAGTTTTTGATGTCGTGTTCCATGATTCATTGCTTACATATAACACCTAGTGCTCCATGCAATACATGCCCTCCTTAATACCCATCAGTAGGGTCACCCATCCTCCCAACCCCGCCCCTTCTAAAACCCTCCATTTGATTCCCAGAGTCCATAGTCTCTCATCGTTCATCTCCCACTCTGATTTCCTTCCTTCATTTTTTCTTCCTTTCCCCTAATGTCCTTCATGCTAGTCCTTATATTCCACAAATAAGTGAAACCATATAATAATTGACTTTCTCTGTTTGACTTATTTCACTTAGCATAATCTCCTCTAGTTCCATCCATGTTGATATAATTGTTGGGTATTCATTGTTTCTTATGGCTGAGTAATATTCCATTGTACATATAGACCACATCTTCTTTATCCATTCATCTGTTGAAGGGCATTTCAGCTCTATCCACAGTTTGGCAATTGTGGACATTGCTGCTATCAACATTGGGGGTACATATGGCCCTTCTCTTCACTATATCTGTATCTTTGGGGTAAATACCCAGTGTGCAATTGCAGGGTCATAGGATAGCTCTATTTTTAATTTTTTAAGGAGTCTCCACACTCTTTTCCCAAGTGGCTGCACCAACTTGCATTCCCACCAACAGTGTAAGAGTGTTCCCCTTTCTCCACATTTTCTCCAGCATTTGTTGTTTCCTGCCTTGTTAATCTGTGCCATACTAACTGGTGTAAGGTGGTATATCAATGTGGTTTTGATTTGAATTTCCCTGATGGCTAATGATGTTGAACATTTTTTCATGTCTCAGTTAGCCATTTGTATGTCTTCTTTGGAGAAGTGTCTGTTGATGTCTTCTGCCCACTTTTTCACTTGATTATTTGTTTCTTGGGCATTGAGTTTGAGAAATTCTTTATAGATCTTGGATACCAGACCTTTATCTGTAGTGTCATTTGCAAATATCTTCTTCCTTTCCATGTGTTGTCTCTTTGTTTTGTTGACTGTTTGCTTTGCTATGCAGAAGATTTTTATCTTGAAAAAATTCCAAAAGTTCATTTTCGTTTTTGTTTCCCTTGTCTTTGGAAACATGTTTTGGAAGAAGTTGCTGAAGTGTTTTGAAAGAAGTTCTAGCACTTAGAAAAATACCAATGTCATTTTTCTAAGTGCTGGAACAAACAATCCTAAAATTTGTATGGAACCAGAAAAGACCCCGAATTGCCAAGGGAATGCTGAAAAGGAAAAACAAAGCTGGGGACATCATGTTGCCTGATTTCAAATTATATAATAAAGCTGTGATCATCAAGACAGCATTGCACTGGCACAAAAACAGACACATAGTTCAAAGGAACAGAATAGGGACCCCAGATATGGACCCTCAACACTATGGTCAACTAATCTTCAACAAAGCAGGAAAGAATATCCAGTGGAAAAAAGTCTTTTTAATAAATGGTGCTGGGAAAATTGGACAGCTATACAAAGAAGAATGAAACTCAACCGTTCTCTTACACCATACACAAAGCTAAACTCTAAATGGATAAAAGACCTCAATGTGAGACAGGTCCACCAAAATCCTAAAGGAGAACATAGGCAGTTACCTTTTTGACATCGGCCATAAAAACTTCTTTCAAAACATGTCTCCTAAGCCTCAGTTTCTTAATCTGTAAAATAGAGATAATAATATCCTTAGTTTATTGTAATCCTATACAAAAGCCACTCTTTCTTAGCATTATTTTATCTCTATAAAAGACTTCTCTTTTGCAAATGAAAACTTTGATCTTTGAGGGAGAATTCTGGAAGGATCGTTTCACCCAAGTGCTAATTTCTATTTTATAGTAGCCTGTGCATAACTAGCTGAGGTCTCGATAGAGTATATGGAGTATAGAACTCTTAGAACATCAAATTGATCAGTTTTGTCTGCTGAAAGATCTCCCATTACTGAGACAACCACAGACATTTGGTAAAACTACTATTTTCCTCTTGAGTAGACAATGAAGATGTCATGTCTTTTTTTTTTTTTTTTGAAGATTTTATTAATTTGGCAAGAAGACAGAGTGTGAGGAGGAGGGAAAGGGAGAGAGAATCTGAATCAGACTCCACACTGAGCACAGAGGCCCATGTGGGTCTCGATCTCATGATCATGAGAATATGACCTGAGCTGAAACCAGGAGTGAGAGGCTGAACTGACTGAGCCAACCAGGCACCCTGATGATGTCACATCTTAACAACAAATACACAAGATAGCTTCTCCATAATCCACTTCTCATAAAAGTGCTTCAAGATTCAAAGTGCTTCAAAAGATTGTGAGGTTATTTTTGACAAGCAGACATACATTAAATTCCATTTACTGCACTCAAGAGTTCATGTGGGCTGTGAAGAACATATCTGAATTCAGAAAATATAAGAAATGGAGTTTCCTATAAAGAAAGAAGAAAGTGAGCAAAAGTACTTAGAAAATTTAAAAGTGCTGGAATATTAGAAGAACAGCAGAAGTTTAATTATCTGAGGATCAGGAAGGTCAGTAGTAAAACCATTATATGTCGAGTGCTTACTATGTACTAGGCACTGATTATTCTCCTCTTGTGCTTACTATGTACTAGGCACTGATTATTCTCCTCTTGTATTAGGTAACTTAATCCTAACAAAGTCCTGAGATAAGTGCCATCATTTCTATTTCTTGGATCTAGAATCTTGGAGAGATTAAATACCTTGCCCAAGGTTACCCTAACTTTCCAGGTTTTAAATAGTCTCTGAGTGAGGCTAATAAGAGCAGTTTAAGAAAAATGCAAAAAGAGCTTCAGATGTCAGCACTGAAAGCCCTGTTAAAAGCTAGATAATAAGTTCCCAGGGGATAAGATATGAACATGAGGTATCTGGGGATAATAAATACTTATGCATATTAGGGATCCTATAGTTATATAAAGTCACTTTAGGTATAGAATATAATCTTGGGAAGGGATATGAATCTTAAATGTAGGCAATCCCAACATATCCCTGTTTCCTTCTTAAGGCAGAAACCATGTCATGCTCCATTTTATGTCCCCTCCCCCAACATCTGATTCAGACTTCCACTCCCATAAAACTCTCTTCAAACCCTTATTCTAGAACTTTAATTAATCTGCTAAGTGTTCAAGTCATGGGTGCTTCTTATATACAATGTATTGTCCATTTGTGTAGATCCATAACCTGGCAGGCACATAGTTCTTTAGGTGCTCACTGAATATGTGTTATATAAACCAATGAATAACCTTAGGGATGAATATATTTTGTGAATATACCTATACTATAAATAAATAGATTGAACTGAATCAAGTTAAACTACAGAATGATCTTATCAGTGAAGGTAAACTTATTCACCAGCATCTGGCACAGTGTAGAATTACTTAGTACATGCTTAGATGTTTGCATTTTAAGATGGGATCCAAATGAGTGAGGGATTCACAGAGAAAACTAGAAAACAATGGGGTAGTAGAAGCAAAGATTCCATAGTTTGTGGTGGGAAAAAGAGAGAATTAGGATATTCCTCATCTTGAGAAAACTGGGATATTCCACATGAAGATGAGGACCAATGGCCCCAAAGAAGGAATAAGTAGTGTGCCATCTCAGATTATACTTCAGATAGGTCAATTCCTGTGTAATCCTTATTTCCCACACTAGCAAGATAGAAATAAGTGTCCACTAAACAATACAAAATGGTTTAAACAATAAAAGGACTCAGAGAAATCTTGGGTAGAGAAACCCTGGAATTAGTTAATTAAGCAAATCAATGGACCAGATTCTTTCTTCCTTTTAGCTTAAAGCCTACCTCTCCTTGTGGTCCTAAAATGGTTTTAGTAATTCCAGTTACTACAATTTCACTCACAAACACCCAGCAGAGATTATTTATTTGATGTGTCTCTTTTGTTTTTCTTATTTTATTTAAACTGAATTAATGAGCATACACTGTACCATTAGTTTCAGATGTAGAGTTCAATTATTCTTCCATCGCCTATCACACCCAGTGCTCATTACGTCATGTGCCCTCCCTAATGCCCATCACCCAGGGACCCCATTTCCCCACCCACCTCCTCTACACCAACTCTCAGTTTGTTTCCTGTAGTTAAGAGTCTCTTGGTTTGTCTCTATTGTTACCAGAATCTCCCCAGAGTCAACATAATTGTATATTCCACTGCCCCAAATGGGTATAACAGCACCCCCTTCTATGCCAATAGTTAGTAAGTGAATAGAATTTCCACTTTGGGCCTAAATGCTCCCTGCCTCCCAGCTGTCCCTCCCTCCCTCCTTTCCTTCATGCAAGAATTGCACAGATGTAAAAAGCAGAGTTCTGGGATCAGAAAAACCTGATTGAATTGTACCCCAGCACTTGCCAGCAGCATGGCTTTCGACAAGTGAATTGACAAGTCTGAGCCCATAGAATATAAGAAATAATACAAGCTACCTCATGTGGTTATGGAGATTAAAGAAATAATTATGCACTTAGCACGAGGAGTGACCCATGAAGATCACTTGATGCCACGGAACTCTTGTTATTCTCCCGCCATTTGGTTCTAGATTACTGCTGACCTCAGGATATTTCCAATAGGCTACACAGCCACCACATTAGAGTGAATGTGAATAAAATAGCATTTCTTAGACCTTCCTGGTTGAACAGCTTGCCCAGATGCTTCATAACCTTTATTAATTATATACACCACTTTTTCTCTCTCTTCCATATTGATATGTACACCTAATGCAACTGTCCTATTTTTCTTAATATCTTTTGGACTCTTTCTGTCCAAGATTATGGCTAAATTCTTATGCTAAACTTTTCTTGCTCTAAAACATTTCTACTCTATGACTTGCTGGCTTGCTGTCCTGCCTCCTACTGCTTGCTCTCAGCCAATCAGCACATTCCTCATCATACCAAAATTCATTCTTCGATCACATTGTCCACTATATTCTCTTCAGTCTTCTAGTGACCACAAATCTTTGTTTTGACATAGAATTCTAATATCTGTCTTCAAAACACTATGCTAGCTAGCTAACTCTATTTTACTTTAAAAAAAAAAAAATCTTTGATGACCCTTCTCTCAACTGAAAAGCTGCATCCTAAAGTTTTGGGATCCTTACTAAATGTGCTTATGATCTAAATGTGACCTGTGCCAAGCCACATACTTCCCACATTCTCGATTTTCTCAATCATACATGTCCCTTGCCTTTAGAAAACTGACATTTGATCTTTGGGTAATAATACTGTACATTATATGACAGTACCAATTTTCTAATAGAAAACATGTCAAAATATATTCAGCTGTATGTCAAGGCCAAGAAAGAAGCAGTGTTGAGTTAGGGTTAAAACCACAGACCTTGAAATCCACAGACCCCCATACTCCATCACAGCTTTCCTGATTATTATTTGTGACTTGGTTCTTAATCTCACTGTGACTTGGTGCTCACATTTACAATGTGAGGATTTTAAGACTGACATAGGACTATTGTCTGAAATCAACTAATACGATGAATGTGAAGTATTTAAATGATTTTTGTCTTATAGACCTTGAAAACCTGGTAACTACCATTGTCCTCACCTCTTTATGGGTCAAAATCCATGTTGCCAATTGAAATGAGGGTTTGCCTACATCTGGAATGACTATTTTCTTAGTCCATCATTAGTTTTCTATGCTGAAGTAACTCCAGGTATGACAGTTTCCAAGAAGCAGGGAAATTTACATGCATCTATTATCATTCACTTAAGGAATTACCCAAATTAAAAATACCATCAGATGTAAATGACTGAGGAACAGTCACACCCATTCCCACAAATGCAGATTGGAAAGAGCCAATTAAGATTATTTTCTCCTATGCCTTAGCAAGCATTCTGCTCAAGAGGATTTTAAATTACTCAGGGGATCAGGAAGAGAGAAAGAAAGTAGAAGAAAAAATCCTCTCTGCACTCAGGCAGAAATTCAAAGAGGAAAAATTGCTTCTTATGTTGATCTCCTGCTCTGGATTTTTCTTGGTTTTATAAAATGGACTTAAAAGTCCCCTCTAGTTTTGATTTTACTTTTATTCACACACTGGGAAGCCAGGGAAAATTGCATAAGCAAGACCTGCTACAAATTTCAAGTTATGTATAAGGAAGAGTTAAAATAAAGATGCAAATAATAGGTCTTCTCGGCATCATTACTTGCCATCCTTGGCCTTATCCAGTCCCTGCATACCCTTTTGCCTGCAACCTGCACAGCTCCACACTTTGCTCATCTTTTCCCCTCCAGCCTGTAATGTGTTTCCCTTCTTTACTCACTCAGCTTTCTTGGTCCAAATCAAATTTTACTTTCCCTGCTAAGCTCTTCTTAAGCCTAGCTTTCCCCAAGGGCACAATCAATCACTCTTGATGCTGTGATTCTACTATGGGTTTTTCAGGCTGTTTTAAGAATTTTCACATTGTTTTCTACTTTATTATTTACATTTCTGTTTCTTTAATGTCCAAACAATTTTTTTTCCCCTCAGTCAAAATAACCATTGTATCCCATTGGCCTGGGGATTTCTTGAAGGTTATGGTTATTTGTCTTCAGCGTTCCTTGGGGAAAGAATAGTATCTAGAGCAGTGGTTACTAACCAGGGTGATTTTGCCCTCCAAGAGACATTTTAAAACGTTTGGAGACATTTTTGATTGTCCCAACTGGGCTCTCCTGCTGATATCTGGGGGGTAGAGACCACAGATGTTGCTGAATGTCCTTCAATGCACCAGACAGCGCCCACCACAAAGAATTTTGCGGCCCAAATACCAGTATCACACCTTCTTCATTTGTAGCTTCACAGAATGGGAATGGGAAGTATGAGTCCTTCCACTTTGTCCTTTTTTCAAGATTCTTTTGGCTATTCTGGTTATTTGACTACTATCAACTTCTAGTGGGGGAGGGGGACCAATTTTGATGATGGTAGGGATTGCATTGAATCTGTAGTTCAATGTGAAGAGTATTATCATCTTAACAATATTAAGTATTCAGGCCCATGCATCTGGTATCTCTCTCCATTTATCTAAGTCTCCTTTAATTTTTTTTCAGTGATATTTTGTAGGTTTCTTGTACTTTCAAGTCTTGTGCTTCTTAGGTAATTTTAATCCTAAATATTTTATTCTATTTTGTTGATTTTAAGTGTAACTGCAAGTGTTTAGAAATAGAATTGATTTTCAATATTGATCTTATACTTGTAATCTTGATGAATTCATTTATTAATTCTAATAAACTGGTTTTTTAGTGGATTTTTTAAAAATTGTCTTTACACAACATCATGTTATCTATAGAGATAATTTTACTTATTAATTTCTGGTATGGATGCTTTTTATTTCTTTTTCATGTTTAATTACTCTAGCTGGAATCTCTAGTACAATAATGAACAGAAGTGAAAAAAGTAGTTATGTTTATTCTATTATGAATCTTAGGGGAAAGACACCCAGGCTTTCACTATTTAGTATGATGTTAGCTACAAGTTTTTTCAGAAATATCTTTTATTAAGATGAAGTTCCTTCAGTTCCTATTTTGTTAAGTGTATTTATCATGAAAAGTGTTGAATTTTGTGAAAAGATTTTTCTGTCAACTGAATTGATCATGTGGTTTTTCGCCTTCATTTTATTTATGCAGTGTATTATGCTGATTAATTTTCAGATGTTAAAGTAACCTGGTATTCCAGGGTAAGTCCTACTAGGTCATGTGCATAATCATTTTCATATGTTGCTAGATTCAATTTGTTTGTTATGTTGATGATTTTTACACCTATATTAATAATGAATATGGATATATAATTTTATCTTCTCATATAACTTGTCTAGTTTTGATACTTAGGTAATACTGCTCTCACAGAATGAATTAAGAAGTATTCCCTCTTCTATTTTTAGTAAGACTTTATGAAAGATTGATATTAATTTTATTTTCAACATTTAGTGGAATTCACCAGTGAAGACATTTGACCTTGGGCTTTTTTTTGGTAAAAAGTTTTAAATTGTTAATTCAATATTTTTAGTTGTTACAGGCATAGTCAGATTATTTTTTATAGGTCAGTTTTGTGTAATTTGTGCTTTCTAGGAATTTGTTCATTTCATCTAACTTACCTAATTTTTGGCATACAGTTGTTTATAATATAATAGCCCCTTATATTTTTTGAAATATGTCAGCAAGATCAGTTATAATATTCTCTTTTTCACTCTGATTTTAATAATTTAACTTTTTTCTCTCTCTCCCCTTTTTTTTGGGGGGGGTCAAGATAGCTAAAGTTTTTTTATCCCCCAAATTTGTTGATCTTGCAACTAACCAACTTCTAGTTTCACTGTTTTTTTCTTTTTTCTTTCTATTCTCTGTTTCATTAATTTCCACTCTATTCCTTAGTTTTCCTTCCATTTGCTGGCCAAAGATTTATTTATTTTTCTCTTATTTTTCTAGTTTGTTAAGTTACAAATTTAGATGACTGATTTAAGGTCTTGCTTCTTTTTTTTTTTTTTTTAAGATTTATTTATTTATGTATTTGACAGACAGAGATCACAAGTAGGCAGAGAGGCAGGTGGAGAGAGAGGAAGGGAAGCAGGCTCCTTGCTAAGCAGAGAGCCCGATGGGAGGCTTGATCCCAGGACCCTGAGATCATGACCTGAGCCGAAGGCAGAGGCTTTAACCCATTGAGCCACCCAGGCACCCCAAAATCTTGCTTCTTTTTAATACAGGTGTTTATAGCTATAAATTTTTCCCTAAGCACTGCTTTCGCTGCCTTTTTATTCTCATCCATCTCAAAACATTTTCTAGTTTCTTTTGTGAATTCCTTCTTGACAAGTTAGTAATTTAGTAGTATATTGTTTTTTTCCTTCATATTTGTATGTTGTCCAAACAGTCCTGCTATTGATTTATAATTTCATTCCACTGTAGTCAGAGAGCATACTTTATTTTATTTCAATCCTTTTATATTTCTCAAGGCCTGTTTTATGGCTCACCATGTAGAGTTTCTTAGAGACTGTTCTGTGTGTGCTTAAGAATGTATTTGCCATTGTTGTTGAATGGAGTGGTCTAGAAATGTCTGTTAGATCTAGTTGGTTTATAGTTTTAGTTTTCTATAGCCATCTGGATGGTAATTCATCTAGTTCTATCCATTGCTGAAGTTAAGTATTGAAGTTTCTATTATTATTGAACTGTTGATGTCTCCTTTTAATTCTGTTTTCACTTTATGTTTTAGAAACTCTATTTTTAGGTGTGCTTATGTTTATAATTGTTATCTAACCCTAATGGACTTACTCTTTTATCATTATAAAATGTTTATGGTGTCTCTTGTCACATTTTTTTCTCTTATAATCTATTTTGTCTGATTTAATGTAGCCATTTAGCTTTTCTATGACTCCTGTTTGCATGCCATAACTTTTTCATCCTTCTACTTTTAAGCTATCATATATTTAAATCTAAAGCATTATCACCTATAAGGAACATACAGTTGAATTATATTTTCAGCCTAACTTATTTGTCTTTTGATGGGAGTATTTAATCCATTCACATTAATGTTATTATTTATATAGGTGGATTCATATCAACTATTTGTCCCTTTTTTACATGTATCAAAGATGTGATTGCAAATTTAATTCAATTTAAAGTCCTGTTTTATTATGATCCCCTTTTAAGTAATGTGGGGAAAACAATATGTTTGTGGCAAGAACTTAAGGATTTGGGTCACAGTTTCACATTTTGTTACATTTATGAAGCCTTTAAAATATCTAGATGTCATTTTTTTTCTCATCAGTCAAATAGAGGCTACCATTCCTGCTTTGCTTAAGCCATGGCAATTTTTGCTGATGGCAAAATTTGAACATAAACCTTAAAGGGTTTCTGTGTGAAATATGGCTATAACAAAGAAGACCAGGGATTACAGGAAAAGCCAGGAGGTGACACCTTCATTTTAACTTCACTCCAATTCTGGGCACTTGATGTGGCCCACCACACCCTGGCTGAACAGGGCTCATAACCATGATCAGAGATTCCTGCATTTGTATAAATTTGATTCTAAAATCCCCTCATAGACTTGAGCACTGAGCAAACGTATAGTAATTGTCTCCAACTGGACTGTATTGTTGTATCTCATAATATCTCTTACAGGGTTGTTGCTTTATTTGAAACCCAGGGCTTCAGTGGCATGAACAAAAGCAAGCTAGTGACAAAGGAGAAAAACACATTTGGACTCATTGATTGAATGAGTTTTTCATTCAAAAGCTCTCTCCTACAGTGGGAACTAAGTTCAATATGCCATCCTTGACAGTAGAAGCAATTTACCTTCTTTTGGCAGGAAAAAAAAGAAGAATAAAAAGAAAAAAGAAAACAACCTTCCCTCATGCCTGGGTTTTGGAATTCCTTGGGTGTACACCACTTACTTGAGTTTCAATTTTATCAGCTGTAAGTTGTGGAAAAGTGTTAAGAGTTTACCTCAGAGTGTCATTTTTGAGACCATTTTAGATGACTATATAGAAACCCACAAATAGGAAAACCCAAAAGACTCCACTCCAAAACTGCTAGAACTTATACAGGAATTCAGTAAAGTGTCAGGATATAAAATCAACGCACAGAAATCAGTTGCATTTCTGTACACCAACAGCAAGACAGAAGAAAGAGAAATTAAGGAGTCAATCCCATTTACAATTGCACCCAAAACCATAAGATACCTAGGAATAAACCTAACCAAAGAGGCACAGAATCTATACTCAGAAAACTATAAAGTACTCATGAAAGAAATTGAGGAAGACACAAAGAAATGGAAAAATGTTCCATGCTCCTGGATTGTAAGAATAAATATTGTGAAAATGTCTATGCTACCTAAAGCAATCTACACATTTAATGCAATTTCTATCAAAGTACCATCCATCTTTTTCAAAGAGGGTATGTGATTTGGTGAGTGCTGTGAAGTGTGTAAACCTGGTGATTCACAGACCTGTACCCCTGGGGATAAAAATATATGTTTATAAAAAATAAAAAAATTAAAAGACAAAAAAAGAAATGGAACAAATAATTCTAAAATTTATATGGAACCAGAAAAGACCTCGAATAGCCAAAGGGATATTGAAAAAGAAAGCCAACGTTGGTGGCATCACAATTCCAGACTTCAAGCTCTATTACAAAGCTGTCATCATTAAGACAGCATGCTACTGGCACAAAAACAGGCACATATCAATGGAACAGAATAGAGAGCCCAGAAATAGACCCTCAACTCTACAGTCAACTAATCTTCGACAAAGCAGGAAAGAATGTCCAATGGAAAAAAGACAGCCCCTTCAATAAATGGTGCTGGGAAAATTGGACAGCCACATGCAGAAAAATGAAATTGGACCATTTCCTTACACCACACACAAAAATAGACTCCAAATGGATGAAGGACCTCAATGTGCGAAAGGAATCCATCAACATCCTTGAGGAGAACACAGGCAGCAACCTCTTCGACCTCAGCCGCAGCAACATCTTCCTAGGAACAACGCCAAAGGCAAGGGAAGCAAGGGCAAAAATGAACTATTGGGATTTCATCAAGATCAAAAGCTTTTGCACAGCAAAGGAAACAGTTCACAAAATCAAAAGACAACTGACAGAATGGGAGAAGATTTTTGCAAACGACATATCAGATAAAGGACTAGTGTCCAGAATCTATAAAGAACTTAGCAAACTCAACACCCAAAGAACAAATAATCCAATCAAGAAATGGGCAGAGGACATGAACAGACATTTCTGCAAAGAAGACATCCAGATGGCCAACAGACACATGAAAAAGTGCTCCATATCACTCGGCACCAGGGAAATACAAATCAAAACCACAATGAGATATCACCTCACACCAGTCAGAATGGCTAAAATCAACAAGTCAGGAAATGACAGATGCTGGCGAGGATGCGGAGAAAGGGGAACCCTCCTACACTGTTGGTGGGAATGCAAGCTGGTTCAACCTCTTTGGAAAACAGCATGGAGGTTCCTCAAAATCTTGAAAATAGAACTGCCCTATGACCCAGCAATTGCACTATTGGGTATTTACCCTAAAGATACAAACGTAGTGATCCAAAGGGGCACGTGCACCCGAATGTTTATAGCAGCAATGTCCACAATAGCCAAACTATGGAAAGAACCTAGATGTCCATCAACAGATGAATGGATCAAGAAGATGTGGTATATATACACAATGGAATACTATGCAGCCATCAAAAGAAATGAAATCTTGCCATTTGCGACAACATGGATGGAACTAAATCGTATCATGCTTAGCGAAATAAGTCAAGCAGACAAAGACAACTATCATATGATCTCCCTGATATGAGGAAGTGGTGATGCAACATGGGGGCTTAAGTGGGTAGGAGAAGAATCAATGAAACAAGATGGGATTGGGAGGGAGACAAACCATAAGTGACTCTTAATCTCACAAAACAAACTGAGGGTTGCTGGGGGGAGGGGGTTTGGGAGAAGGGGTGGGATTATGGACATTGGGGAGGGTATGTGCTTTGGTGAGTGCTGTGAAGTGTGTAAACCTGGTGATTCACAGACCTGTACCCCTGGGGATAAAAATATATGTTTATAAAAAATAAAAAATTAAAAAAAAAAAAGAAACCCACAAATATCTGATACTCAGTGTGGATTATTTTTCCTACCTGTCTCCCCTATCTTCTTGTACTTTCTTACAAGAAAACCCATCTGTGAGGACTCTGTATTATGCTTGTCAGCCATTCTTCCTTCAGAATACGTAAACACAACACTCATGTCAATAAGTGCTTCCTTCAATGTCAAGGGAACTATTGGGATCAAAAATGAGGAGAGATTTCTCACTAGCATTGGTTGAAATCTCACTGATGAATGGGAGTTAGTTAGGCAAATAAGAGGTCTCTACTTTATATAGAGGAAGAGGTAGACATTTGGGGCTGGAGAGAAAATGTGTGGGGGAGCGGAAAATGAGGCATGCCTAGGAATCAAGAGGAAGAATAAAAAATAGAGATGAGATGAAAAAAGTGAAACAAGATAGGATTGGGGGAGAGACAAACCATAAGAGACTCAATCTCAGGAAACAAACTGAGAGTTGTTGTGCTGTGGGGGGTTAGGGACCAGGTGGCTGGATGATTGACATTGGGGAAGGGATGTGCAATGGTGAATGCTGTGAAATGTGTAAGCCTGATGATTCACAGACCTGTACCCTGGGGCAAATAATACATTATATGATAATAAAAAAATAGAGATGAGGAAAATTAGGATAGTTTCCTTTCATATGTAATGACATCTACTCAAGACCTCTTATTCTAGGATTTGCTTTTCCCTAGCATGCATTCTCTAACTGATTCTCCATTATCTAGATCAACCAGAAAGGAGGGTGGGGGGTGGAAATCAAACTATTTTAAGCCAAAACTCCATTCTATTAAATTTTCTAAAGCAAGGTCTATTCTGAGAAACATGATTAAGTATTTGCTAGGAATACTTTGGAGGCCTCTTCAGGGCAGCCAGGTTGTCAAAATTCTGAAGATGCTGCATCATTCTTAGACTGTGACCTTCAAGGAAATTAATTGTCACTCCTGCTTTTCCTTCCTTGAAGACATTCCAAACCTTCAGGTTTTGTGGTGTTTTTGGCAGCATCTACCTGAGTTTTTGGACTGTTAAATCTTAGTTGAAAAATGTCAATGTGAAATGAGATTTATGCCAGCTTGTCTAACAGGCCTGACAAGTAATTCAAATATTATTCCAACCTAGATGTTCTCACATCCACCAAGATGAAAATTAAGTACTACAGGGGCTCAAGATGAGCATTTCCAAGGCAGAGCCTTCCCCAACTCCCATCCTCCCTTCCTATGTTTTTCATGATTTAGTAATAAGCATTCTGCTGAGAGGAAACATTTAAAATTCTAGGTAATGATATACATAATGCAAAAACAAAGGGAGAATCATCCACTATGTCGTATCAGTCATTTTAATATTCTTGCAATGCTCTTTTTGTACTGTTGCTCCCTTCAAAGCTGCAGTGGAAATCCTTTAAAAAACAAATCCATGAAACACCCTGTGTGCCAGTTACTTTGTTCTGTGTTGATGGGACACAGGATAAAAGCAGATATGATTCTTACCTTTAAAATGGTGTAAAAAAAAAACAAACAAAAAAACAAAAAAACAGCTTAAGAGGGATGCCTGGGGGACTCAGTCAGTTAAGAGTCTGCCATTGGCTTAGGTCATCATCCCAGGGTCCTGGGATTGAGTCCTGCAAGAGGGTCCCTGACGAGGCAGCTTCTCCTCAGCTTCTCCCTCTGTCTGCTGCTCCCCTGCTTGCATGCTCACTCTCCCTCTCTCTCTGACAGATAAAAAATTTAAAAATAAAAGCAGAACAACAGTTTAAGATAACAATGGAAGACATTTGTCAGGGCAATACAAGAGTTAAAAAAAAAAAAAAAACAGTTCAAGAACTGAGTGGCTCCACCATTCATAGTTGTTCAGAAGGGTTATTTGAAGAGAACTTTTTATTAGAAAGCAAAAGGCAAGGGGCACTTAGTTGGCTCAATCAGTTAAGCACCTGACTCTTGATCTCAGCCCAAGTCTTGGTCTGAGGGCTGTGAGTTTGTGTGGAATCTACTTAAAAGCAGAGGAGAAGAAGGAGGAGGAGGAGGAGGAGGAGGAGAGGTAATGAGAGGGGGAGGGGGAGGGAGAGAGAGGGGAAGAGGAGGAGGAGAAGGAGACTGGAAGAAAGCAAAAGGCTTGACTATAATGTTTCTTATTTACTAGATTTAGATTTATAAGAATGGTGTTCCACACAGTGTTATTGTTTGGCTTTCCCTTTGCTTCTTAAAAATCTTGCCCCATTGTTAGGCTAGTTGTATAACTCTGGACAAATCACTGAACCTCAGTTCATTCATTTATAAAGTGGCAACAATAACAGCAAGCTTTTAGGATTATTGAGAGACTGTTTTCAATAAAATAACACCTGAAAAGCTCTTTGCACAGTGATAAGCACAAAGCAAGGACTCGGCTGCATCTAGGTTGACTGTGGGGCCCTCATTTTGCATTTGTGGTTTTAATCACTGAGTTTTTGTCAAAAGGGTAAAAAAATGTGAACAATTTTAATTAATGATTCCTTTTAAAAACTTTATCCATTCAGCTCAACAAAGGTAACTGTAATGCTAAACTATCATTCCCCTCAGCTTTAGGCTGTATAACAAAAGGGATATGGGACATTTCCATGTGGAAGCATTCAGTTGACACTTGAACCTTCAGCCTGTGCCTCTCAGCTGAAGTGGTTGTGGAAGTGTGTCTTGTGGAGATTCTATGCTGAACCGTAATATGAAAAGCAGCTACCCTGGAGAGAGGGCCAAAACTATAACAGACTTCGTACAAGTAAGAAAAAACTTTTATTGTTTTCATTAAGACATTAAGATTATTAGAATAAACCTCAATAAAATAATTCTGGTAGCTTCACCTTTGTAATAGTTTTCAGGCAAGATTAATAAGATTAATAGAATGTGGGACTTCATGCACAAGCTAAATGAAGGAAAAATATCTGGGTGTTATCTAGAGAAAAACATTACTTTACCAAGCATGAAAATATCTGACTAAAATCTCAAATAGTGAACATCAATCATCTGAATTCTAAAATGAAATGCCAGCCCCTTTTCTGATTTCAAAATTTGGACGGTGCCCATTGTGTAGATATGAAGCCTCAAGAAAAAAAAAATTGGATTGTGACAGCCCATTCTTGCCAACAATGCCATCTGTCTTGGTAAAATTAATTCTTGGGTGACAAACTCATGGAATTTCCAAGATAAACTTCTTGGAAACTTTTGGCAACCAGGAAGTATCCTTGGCCAGAACTCAAAGATCTGAGAAACTATTCTCACAAACAGCATAACTATCAATGTCAATGCCAAGGATTAGCTTTGTGGCTTGGTCAAATCACTCTTCACTTCTCTGGGCTTTAGTTTCCCAGCCACAAGGTGAACGTGTTGGATTAATAGTACCAAGTTCTCTTCTAACATCTTATTAATCTAGACCCTGTAGTTTCAAGTGAAAAAGTAGAATATAATCCTCTTTTCCCATAAATTGGAACTTGTTACTCTGGAGAAGTTAAATCATGTGATGAAATCACATGAGAAGTTAGTGCCTCAATATAGGCACTAACCAATCACTAAGAAGTAGTATGAATTATCATTATTGCATAATGACTAAAAATATGAAAATACCTCTTAGATAAAATCATCTTCCTCTTTGTATATCCTTGGAAAATGGTGTCCAGCATACATAGTAAGTGCTCAAAAAAATTATTTACTGAATTGATAAATGGGTTGATATATCTGTGGATGCTTAAATGGGTTGGATAAGTGGTGAAGAAAGTTTCTCTGCATTTTTGGTCATATGTACGTGTAATTTACTGTATAAAATGCTGTTTGTGAGGAAACATGTTGTGGGTGTAAACCTTAAAATGGTCGAATAAGTGGTATGTAAAAAAGAAAGAACAGTGGAGAGACCTTACTTGCAGAGCTGGCATCATCACTAACTAATGTAGCCACTTCACCACTGACCTCAACATTCTAATCTATAAAATGGCTAGTAAAAAGGTATCATCTCTCCTCAGAAACAGTTGCTGTGAAAATAAAGTGGGAAGAGATATGAAGAGGCTTTGAAAAATGAAACTATGTATCATTATAATTGGGAACCAGCCAATGAATAGCCGCTCACATTTGTGAGATGAGGAAGCCATTCTCAGAGGCAATGCCCTTCGTGGGGGCTGGAAATCTTCATTTGGTTCTTTTAGTTCCTTAAAGCTTGCTTTTTCTTAGGACTCCTAGGCTTTCAGAATATCTCTGTCCTTAAAATAGGCATTGGTGTTACTTTTTCCACTAACAACATTTTATTTTTTCATCTTGAAATTCTTTGGCCAGATTGCCTTCCTTTCCCAAACTCTAGATGTCAGTGTGTCCCCAGGTCCACTATATGGGCTTTTTCTCTAGTGTACTCAGTCCAGACCTATGACTTCAGTCAGCCCATCACTCCCAAATTTAGGCCCATCTTTACCTGACCCTGAAATCTAGCCTCATTTCCACCCACTTGCTCCTCATTTCCGGATGAATCTCTAATAGGGCATCTCAAACTGAACCAATTCTCAACCCTATCTGCAGCTCCCATATCTTTTCTCACTTCTACAGAAAGCACCAAGCTCCCAACATCTAAGGTCCAAAACTTTGAAATCATCTTTGGTGTTTATTTTTCTCTCTCCCACTCCACCTCTAATCTAGCCGTGAAATACTGTCTGCTTGCTCACCCCTCTAGCACCTCTCCTTAACCCGACAGACCTCGCTGCTTACACATTTACTTCACTGACAGGATATTTTTCACACAATGGACAGATTAATCTTTTAATGATGTAAGTGAGATCAAAATATGACCCAGCTCTGCATCCTCCAAATAACATCCCTCAGACTTAGGACTAAAATATAAAGTCCTCCAGGTAAGCTGAAGATCCTTCACCACCACCACTTGGTCACTGCCCTCCAGCCTCAATGGGCTTCTGGTCAATATTTTAACATGCCAAGTGTCCTCTCACTTTGGGATTTTGCACATACTATTTCTCTGTGATGCTATTTCTCCAACTTTACACTTTGTTCTCTTACTCCTTTCAGGAGCTTCTCAAAAGTCACCACTTTGGAGAATCCTTCTCTATCATCTTTTTTTAAAGATTTTATTTATTTATTTATTTATTGGATAGAGAGGGATCATAAGGAGGTAAAGAGGCAGGCAGGAGTTAAGGGGGGAGCAGCTCCCCACTGAGCAGAGAACCCAATGCAGGGCTCAATCCTAGGACCCTGAGATCATGACTGGAGCTGGAGGCAGAGGTCCAACACGCTGAGCCACCCAGGCACTCCTGACTACCATCTTTGAACTTCCTTTCCCAGTTATTTTTATCTCCCTGCCCTGCTTTATTTTTATTCACTGCGCTATCAATACTGATTTTCCTTTTTGCTTCTTTTTTCTGATGGTTTCCTTTTTTTCCTCAAGTATGTATAGCATAGAGATTTGCTTTTGTATAAAGAAATAAAGATAAGCTTTAAGAGGTCAAAATAATTGAGATCTGGTCTATGTCCTCTGAGGCACATTTGCAAAGAGATGAAGTTTAGAGAATGAGCAAGAAGAATAAGACCTGCAGGTTCATAATTACCTCTTCTTGAATTAGAAAACCTGAGACATCGTGTAAAGAAGCTTAGAATTTTAGAACTGGAAGAAGCCCTTGTTAATATATATGCATGCAGAGTGAGACAGAGAAAGAGCAGCCCAATCCTAACATTTACAGAGGGATGGTCTCAGAGGTGGAGAAGAGGAAACGGATCTTCTCCGGTGTCATTCAGTAAGCCAGAAACAGTATGGTGTTGGGGGTGGGAGGGTCTCTTGATATCCCATCATATTGGGGGGATGGTTGCTACACAGTTGAATATTATTATAACCAAAGTTTTGAGCAACAATAGAAAGTCATCACAGTTCTGTAAGGAAGGAAAAGAAAGACATCAATATAAGAATATTTTCCTCTAGGATTGAGTAGTGCTATATAGCTAATTCTTAAAAACGCTGTTTGGCACATCTCAAATACCTTTCATATCCTGATATTGCTATCCCACAGTTTGACCAAACTCTAGAATGAATGACATCATTCTAGAAATCTCAAAAAAGTTAAAACAAATCTGGATTGAATTTTATTCAGTTTCCTTTCTGTCTGAACCTCTTGCTCAGTTTAATCTGAAATGGCAACCAGAAAAAAAAAAGTCATTGATCATGTCAGATTTTTTAAGCAACTTTTTGAGCCTGAATTATAACACAATGTGTCTCTCATCTTCTGAGAAATGGTCATTACATCTGCTAAATACTACATGAAGCAATGTTATTAAAAATTAACGAGGTTTGTAATTTCACTGGTATTGCCCTTAATACTCATATTACTTATCTTCATATCATTCTTCTCATTAATTCCACTAGGCCTTTTGCGCATACCCTTGTTTAGTCTACTCTTCTGTCATTTATATTTTTTAATTTGTGATTGAGTTTCTTCATATATCTCAACTGGTTATAATGTAATGTGATAAGGTGAAATTCCAGTCAATCTTATTCACTCAGTAGGATTTGTTCCTTTTTAAAATACTTGTAGCAAAGATTCCGACTCTGTTTTGATGTTCAATCATTGATATCTTTTAAGCCCCAATTCTTTTTTCCTTCTGCCCCACATCTGGTCAAACCGATAAGGAAGCCCCATTCTCCCTCCTTTGGCCTGAGTGGAAAATTCGAACCACAGCAGCTCAGGCCTGTGTATGGGACCCTTATTGCTATCTTCCCCTCAACCCCCATATATCATAAAAACCCCAAGCCATCCTTCTTGCCATACTATCTCAAGTTTTTTTTTTTTTTTTTTTTTGACCAGTGAGGGTAGCCTGGCCTGCTCCCCCCAGAAAACCTCATTACACGAGTAATAAACCTTTGTCTACCCACCAGAGGCATATGCAATATCTCCTTCTCAACTTCTGAACCCTATTTTGGGTTGAAGTCCTTCCTCATTCTGCAGGGTGACAACAAGAACACTTCACGTTGGCACTCTAAAGGCTAGTCGACAATTACGTAGAGAAGCTACCTAAAGGGAAGAGGAAAAGATCTCCCTTGGTCAACATCATCGGACTGAAGAAACAAAACTGTGCATCACGTTAGATTGAAATGGGCTACAACAACCTTTCAATTTTATTGGTAATCATTTGCAAGAAATAAAGTTGATCAGGTGATTTAAATGTGCTTTCTCCTGAATATAAGGAAGGCTTAATTGACAGCAATAAACATTACGAGGACAGTTGTTTACAGCTTAAATAATCAAAATCTAACAAACATATACATTCTAGGATAAAGAAGATGTGGTATGTGTGTGTATGTATGTGTGTATATACATAGATACATATATGCATATATGTACATATATATATGTACATATATATGTGTATGTATGTATGTATATATACACATATATACACATACACATACATATGTATATATGTACGTATAGGTATATATACGTATATATGTATACATGTATATATATGTATATATACATGTATACATATGTATGTGTATATATATGTACTTATATACATATATATGTATATATATGTACACATATACGTGCATGTACATGCATGTATGTGTATATATAAATATACATATATGTGTGCATATTTACGTACATATATGTGTGCACACATAGATACATATATGTATCTACACATATATGTGTATGTACACACATGTGTGTATATATGCATATGTACATATACATTCAGATTTCAGATAAATAACACATATTTTTTCAGGGTATACATTTGGTGTCAGTATGCCCCATGCAATATCTGGGACTGAAATGAAAAAAACAAAACAAAACAAATCACTACTGCTGCTTTTCTACATAGGTCCCTTCAGGCCGGCTAGGGATGGTAGAGTGACCCTCTCAAATGTTTTTTTAATCCCATATTCCTTGGATATAGTAATTAACTATTATTTGCTTTTTTAAAAGTTTTTATTTATTTATTTGACAGACAGAGATCACAAGTAGGCAGAGAGACAGGCAGAGAGAGAAGGGAAGCAGGCTCTCAGCTGAGCAGAGAGCCCAATGAGGGGCTTCATCCCAGGACCCTGAGATCATGACCCAAGCCAAAGGTAGAGTCTTAACCCACTGAACCACCCAGGCACCCCAACTATTATTTGTTTTTTATCTGAAATTCAAATATAACTAGATGCCCTGTACTTTGATTTGCTAAATCTAGCAACCCTACTGCTTATACCCCAAACTCAGTTCACAATTTTATAAATGCACAGTCTTGTGTATCTAATATGTATCTTTCATATATGTGTGTGTGTATACATATATGTATATATATATATTTTTTTTTTTACTTAAATTCCAGTTAGTTAACATACATTGTAATATTACTTTCAGGTATACAATTTAATGAGTATAAAGTACTATGTATGCAAGTTCTTGTTTAAATTTTAAGTAAATATTGTTGGGTACTTAAATCACATTTTGTTTTCCCTTTAAATATCATTACTTTATTACTTTGTCCATGTGAATATGGCTCATTTTATCTGACCAATACTTGGCATCCTACCTAGCTGTAGACCATAATTGATGTATATTTCCCCCTAAGGAAACGTAGATCATCTCAGTGTTTTACAAACAGCAATGGTGGCATTATATTCTTGTACATGTGCCCTTATTTTCCTGTGTTAGAATTTCTCCAAGGTATATATACTTAGGAGTGAAATCCTGCCTGGGGCTTGTGGTTGTTCATTTTAATACGCACTTTTATTGTCAGATGATTCTCCTAACAGCTACTTCAGTTTCTCCTTCAGATTCTCAGATTCAGTTTCTCCTTCAGATTCTCCTAACAGCTACAATATATTCAAAGATTGTGAGTATATTCATTTATTTCTTAGATTCCATATATGAGTGAAATATGCAGCACTTATCTTCCTCTGTCTACTTATTTGATTTAGCATAATACCTTCTAAGTCCATCCATATTGTCACAAATGGTAAGATGCCATCACTTTTATGGCTGAGTAGTATTCCATTGTATATGTATACCACATCTTCTTTATCCATTCATTTTGAATGGACTCTGAGGTTATTTCCTCATCTTAGCTCTTATAAACAATGTGAATAATGCTGCAATAAATACAAAGGTACAATTATCTTTTCAAATTATTGTTTGAAATTAAATACCCAGTAGTGGGATTATTGGAGCATATGGTATTTCTCTTTTTAGTTTTTTGAGAAAACCTCATACTGTTTTCCCCAGTGGCTGTACCAATGTACATGCCAACAATGCATGAGGGTTCCTTTTTCTCCACATTCTCGCTGGCACTTGCTATTTCTTGTCTTTTTGATTCTAGCCATTCAAACCAAAAGCAGAATTATAGCTATAGATATAGGGGGGAGTGGTGTTGAGGGATGGGCAAAATGAAGAACCTGTTAGAAACTGATAATGAAGAGATGCCCAATCTCATAACAATCAGAGAAGTGAAAGTTAAAAGAATAGGTACTTTAAATTCACTGTATTGACAAAAAATAAAGTTTATCAATATCTAGTACTGGAGAAGACAAAGAGAAAGAAAATGTCATTTTACTTTATTTCATTTTATTTTTATTTGGTTACACCTGACACACAATGTTACATTAGTTTCAGGTGTACTATGTAGTGATTTGACGACTCTGCATGTTATTTTTCTATTATCTTATTTTAATTCCAAAATAGTTAACATACAGTGTTAATTTAGTATCAGGTATACAATATATCACAACAAGTGCCCTCCTTAATCCCCATCACCTATTTCCTCCACCCCCCCCACCTGCCCTCTGGTAGCCATTAATTTGTTCTCTTCAGTTAAGAGTCTGTTTTGTGGTTCAAGAACTCTGTATTCTATGCCGTGCTCACTGCACGTGCAGCTACCATCTGCCACCATACAACAGCATCACACTACCAGTGCCATATTCCCTAGACTGTACATTTCATCCCCATGATTCCTTCACTCTGTAACTGGAAGCCCGTATCTCCCACTCTCCTTCACCCATTTTGTCCATCCCCCCCCTCAACCGCCCCTCCCCTCTGGCAACTCTCAGTACAATTCTTAATTTTTAAGCAAAGAATCTCACATTTTCATGTTGCACTGGGCACCGCTGTAGCTGCTTCTGAGGAGAGTATAGGTGATGTGTACATGAGCACATGCCTACAGCCACAAGTTGTAAAGAAATAACCATTGTTTTTTCTTAAAAGTATTACATGGTACAGGGGCAGAAATAAACAAGTTCTCAAGTTCCTTGCTTTTGTAGGTAGAGAGATGTCCCCCTGCCCACATTTTTACAGAAGTTGCACTTCTTTGCATGTCTAGGTTGGTCAGGCCTCTCCCCTTAGGCTCCCTCACTTCCACCAAACACTAGTGATGTGCTCAGATCCCCTCCAATCTGGTCTAACCTAAAATCTTCAGAGGGCTTCCCTGGAACTGCTTGAGCCATTGTCCTGGGTCTGCACAGAAAGCTAGAAGTTTCTAGGAGTCTATCCCCCTAGCCTCCCTCCACATACCCGTTGATAATCATTGACAGATGCAGGACTTTGAAAACCCAGTTTATTTTCTTTGGGTCATAATAAATTATTATAATATTACATTAGCTTATTATAATAACAAATAATCTCAATACATTAACATAATAATATAACAATAAGTTATGGTAACTTATTATAATATTATATTAAATTATAAAAGTAATAATCTATCATCACTGAGTAATAACATTAGAAGCCCTCCGTGAGATCAAGGTAAGGTACCTTAACAGGATTTTGCCTAAGATATACACCTTTACCTGCCTTCCCTTTCTCCTGTCTCCTCCACTCTTTAACTGGCTTCCTTGGGCAGTGTTTCCTTACCTTGCTACACAACTGTCCTTATCTGGGGGCGATGTTTTAAGGAAGTCACTGACGGCATGGTCCTCAAGCCTGGTCTCCCGCTCTCTCAGGCTGGAATCATTCTGAGCACCACTAGTGGCTTACACCCCAAAGAAGTGTGGGTTTGAGGTTTTCATGCCGTAATCTCAGTAGTTTCAGACTGCTTTCTCTTTGTTATCTTTGACCTGGGGGATTTCCTGAATTTCCTCATGCACTCAGAAATGTATTTAAAATAAGCCTATTGTAAATTATCCAGAATGTATGTATTTTAAGTCGGATGGGCTACATTTAGAACACCTGGACTGCCATACTGCTGAAAGCATAAGACTTTTTGATTTTTTTAAGATTTTATTTATTTATTTGAGAGACAGAGAGTTAGTGAGAGAGAGAGACAGAGAAAGCAAGAGCAGGGAAAGAGGCAAAGGGAAGGTGAAGCAGACTTCCTGCTGAGCAGGGAGCTGATTCAGGACTCCATCCCAGAACCCCGGGATCATGACCTGAGCCAAAGGCAGATGCTTCACTGACTGAGCCACCAAGGTGCCCCAGCATAAGACTTTCTGCTTGTATTTCTAGATTTTATGTTGGATGCTTAGCTCACATTTTTTTTCAATCTTTATGGTTTTCTTATTAATGGATTAAAAACTGTATATTATATATATATATGTGTGTGTATGTATGTGTGTGTATATGTGTGTGTATGTATTTATACATATATTTCCCATACCACACATTTTGTTCTGCATTATTTCATTGTCATTCAGCTATAAGTATTTTGTTATTTACTACATATTTTCTTTAATACGGGGGTTTTCTTTTTTTTATTTTTATAGGATTTTATTTATGTATTTATTGATTGGGCAGGGGGAGAGAGGGAGAGAGAGAAAAAGCATGAGCACAGAGGGAGAGGGAGAAGCAGGCTCTTGCTGCCCACAGAGCAGAGACCTTGACACAGGGCTCAATCCCAGGACCCTGGGATCACAACTGAGCCAAAAGCAGATGCTTAACCAATGGAGCCACCCAGATGCCCCAGTGCAGGGGTGTTTTCTTAATGGTTTAAAGTATTAAAGTATTTTAGTATTTAAACTTTAAAGTTTAAAGTATTTTAATGGTTTAAAGATTTAAGCAATTTAAAGATATAAGTAATTTAAGTTTTTATCTTTTTGAACATTATTTTCTAACTATGTGTATTTTATGTGGTAAAAGAAACTGTCTGGTACAATGTTAATTCTTTAGAGATGCAGTAAGGGGAAACCCTCTTGCGTCATTGGAGGGTAAGCAAACTGCTGCAACCACTCTGGAGAACAGTATGGATTTTCCTCAAAAAGTTAAAAATTGAGCCTTCCTATGACCCAGCAATTGCACTACTAGATATTTACACAAAGAATACAAAAATACTAATTAAAAGGATACATGCACCATCCCAATGTTAATTGCAGCATTATTTATAATAGCCAAATTATGGAAATAGCTCAAATATCTATTGACTGATGAATGGAAAAGGTAGACATGGTATATATACAATGAAATATTACTGAGGCATTGAAAAACATGAAACCTTGTCCTTTGCATGAATGGAGCTAGAGATTAGTGTGCTAAGCAAAATAAATTAGTCAAAAAAAGATAAATATCATATGATTTCACTCACATGGAATTTAAGAAGCAAAACAAATGAGCAAAAGGATTTTTAAAAAACACAAGCAAACCCAGAAACAGACTCTTAACTACAGAGAACAAACTGATGGTGACCAGAGGGGAGATGAGTGAGAGCAAGGGGAAGTAGGTACTGGGGAATAAGGAGAGCACTTGTCCTGATGAGCACTGGGTGATGTATGGAAGTGTTGGATCACTACATGGGACACATGAAACTAATATTACACTGTATGTTAACTAACTGGAATTTATATTTTTAAAATATTTTATTTATTTATTTGACAAAGATCACAAATAGACAGAGAGGCAGGCAGAGAGAGAGGAGGAAGGAGTCTCCCCATGAAGCAGAGAGCTCGATGCAGGGCTCGATCCCAGGACCCTGGGATCATGACCTGAGCTGAAGGCAGAGGCTTTAGCCCACTGAGCCACCAGGCACCCCACTAACTGAAATTTAAATAAGAAAGTTTAAAAAAAGAAAATACACTGCATAAAAACAATGTTTTGGTAGTCTGTTACATGATAGATTTTTGTGACTCTTCCAATTGTTACAGAAATTTCTCTGTGTATCTGGATTACTCTCATTAGTCAACTCATACAAATCTATGATCCTGATTATTTTTGTCTGTTCTATAGATTTCTGAAAGTGATCTGTTAAAATCTCTTATACAAGATTAATCACTCCATTAATCTGTCACTTGTCACTTTAGTATCTAGGATTTATATATAATTGCATGCATAGATTTGCTGACCTATCTTCTGGATCTATTACTGTTTTTCATAGTAAGCAGTGCTACTCTTTGTTACTGATTTTGCTCTGCCATTAAAATGTATCCTGTGCTCTACTAAAAATGTTACTCTATATTTCTTCTGATTTACCCTTCCTCATTTTTTAACTTTTTTAAAATTAACTTTGTTTTTCACTCTTGCATGCCCATTAAGAATACCTCTTACAGAAATCAGTGATGAAATAGGAGTTTATTACAAGATGCTTGTTCAGATGGACCTCATAGATATATACAGAACGTTCCACCCTAAAACAACAGAATACTCATTCTTCTCAAATGCACATGGAACATTCTCAAGAATAGACCACATACTGGGTCACAAATCAGGACTCAACCGATACCAAAAGACTGAGATGATTCCCTGCATATTCTCAGATCACGATGCTTTGAAATTGGAGCTCAATCACAAGGAAAAGTTCCGAAGGAACTCAAACACCTGGAAGCTAAAGACCATCTTGCTTAAGAATGCTTGGATCAACCAGGAGATCAAAGAAGAACTGAAACAATTCATGGAAACCAATGAGAATGAAGACACTTCGGTCCAAAACCTATGGGATACAGCAAAGGCAGTCCCAAAGGGGAAATATATAGCCATCCAAGCCTCCCTCAAAAAAACTGAAAAATGCAAAACACACCAGCTGTCTCTACACCTTAAAGAACTGGAGAATCAACAACAAATCAAAACAACTATACACATAAGAAGGGAAATAATCAAGATTAAAGCTGAGATCAATGAGGTAGAAATCAGAGATACAGTAGAACGTATCAATTAAACTAGAAGCTGGTTTTTTGAAAGAATCAATAAGATCGATAAACCACTGGCCACACTAATCCAAAAGAAAAGAAAGAAAGCCCAAATTCATAAAATTATGAATGAAAAGGGAGAGATCACAACTAACACCAAGGAAGTAGAAACAATCATCAGAAGTTATTATCGACAGTTATATACTAATAAGCTAAGCAACCTAGATGAAATGAATGCATTCCTAGAAAACTATAAACTCCCAAAATTGAACCAGGAAGAAATTGACAACTTGAATAGACCGATATCTAGTAACGAGATTGAAGCGGTGATCAAAAACCTCCCAAAAAACAAGAGTCCAGGACCTGACGGATTCCCTGGGGAAATCTATGAAACTTTCAAAGAAGAAATAACTCCTATTCTCCTGAAGCTGTTTCAAAAAATTGAAGCAGAAGGAAAACTTCCAGACTCTTTCTATGAAGCCAGCATTACCCTGATCCCAAAACCAGGCAAAGACCCTACCAAAAAGGAGAATTTCAGACCAATATCACTGAAGAATATGGATGCTAAGATTCTCAACAAGATCCTAGAAAACAGGATCCAACAGCACTTTTAAAAAGATTATCCACCATGACCAGGTGGGATTCATCCCTGGGCTACAAGGATGGTTCAACATTCGCAAATCAATCAATGTGATACAACAAATTAATGTGAGAAGAGAGAAGAACCACATGGTCCTCTCTATCGATGCAGAAAAAGCATTTGACAAAATTCATCATCCGTTCCTGACTAAAATACTTCAAAGTATAGGGATAGAGGGAACATTCCTGAACCTCATAAAATCTATCTATGAAAGACCCACAGCAAATATCATCCTCAATGGGAAAAAGCTTGCAGCCTTCCCGTTGAGCTCAGGAACATGACAAGGATGCCTACTCTCACCACTCTTGTTCAACATAGTATTAGAAGTCCTAGCAACAGCAATCAGACAACAAAGAGAAATAAAAGGTATCCAAATTGGCAATGAAGAAGTCAAACTCTCTCTCTTTGCAGATGACATGATTCTTTACATGGAAAACCCAAAAGACTCCACTCCCAAACTACTAGAACTCACAGCAATTCAGCAACATGGCAGGATACAATTTCAATGTACAGAAATCAGTGGCTTTCTTATACACTAACAATGAAAATACAGAAAGGGAAATTAGAGAATCGATTCCATTTACTATAGCACCAAGAACCATAAGATACCTGGGAATAAACCTAACCAAGAGGTAAAGGATCTGTACCCGAGGAACTACAGAACACTCATGAAAGAAATTGAAGAAGACACAAAAAGATGGAAGACCATTCCATGCTCTTGGATTGGAAGAATAAACATTGTTAAAATGTCGATACTGCCTAGAGCAATCTATACTTTTAATGCCATTCCGATCAAAATTCCACCGGTATTCTTCAAAGAGCTGGAGCAAATAATCCAAAAATTTGTATGGAACCAGAAGAGACCCTGAATCACTAAGGAAATGTTGAAAAACAAAAATAAAACTGGGGGCATCACTCTACCTGATTTCAAGCTTTACTACAAAGCTGTAATCACCGAGACAACATGGTACTGGCATAAAAACAGACATGTAGACCAGTGGAACAGAGTAGACAGCACAGATATGGACCCTCAACTCTATGGGCAAATAATCTTCGACAAAGCAGGAAAAAATATACAGTGGAAAAAGGACAGTCTCTTCAATAAATGGTGCTGGGAAAAACTGGGCAGTTAAATGTAGAAGAATGAAACTCGACCATTCTCTTACACCGTACACAAACATAAACTCAAAATGGATAAAAGACCTCAATGTGAGACAGGAATCCATCAGAATCCTAGAGGAGAACATAGGCAGTAATCTCTTCGATATCAGCCACAGCAACTTCTTTGAAGATATGTCTCCAAAGGCAAAGGAAACAAAAGCGAAAATAAACTTTTGGGACTTCATCAAAATCAAAAGCTTCTACACAGCAAAGGAAACAGTCAACAAAACAAAGAGGTAACCCACGGAATGGGAGAAGATATTTGCAAATGACAGTACAGACAAAAGGTTGATATCCAGGATCTATAATGAACTCCTCAAACTCAACACACACAAAACAGACAAGCATATCAAGAAATGGGCAGAAGATATGAACAGAGACTACTCCAATGAAGACATACAAATGGCTATCAGACACATGAAAAAATGTTCATCATCACTAGCCATCAGCGATATTCAAATTAAAACCACATTGAGATATCACCTTACACCAGTTAGAATGGCCAAAATTAACAAGACAGGAAACAACATGTGTTGGAGGGGATGTGGAGAAAGGGGAACCCTCTTAAACTGTTGGTGGGAATGCAAGTTGGTGCAGCCTCTTTGGAGAACAGTGTGGAGACTCCTCAAGAAATTAAAAATAGAATTTCCCTATGACCCTGCCATTGCACTCCTGGGTATTTACCCCAAAGATACAGATGTAGTGAAAAGAAGGGCCATCTGTACCCCAATGTTTATAGCAGCAATGGCCACGGTCGCCAAACTGTGGAAAGAACCAAGATGCCCTTCAATGGACGAATGGATAAGGAAGATGTGGTCCATGTATACTATGGAGTATTATGCCTCCATCAGAAAGGACGAATACCCAACGTTTGTAGCAACATGGATGGGACTGGAAGAGATTATGCTGAGTGAAATCAGTCAAGCAGAGAGAGTCAATTATCATATGGTTTCACTTATTTGTGGAGCATAACAAATAGCATGGAGGACATGGGGAGTTAGAGAGGAGAAGGGAGTTGGGGGAAATTGGAAGGGGAGGTGAACCATGAGAGACTACGGACTCTAAAAAACAATCTGAGGGGTTTGAATTGATGGGTGGGTGGGAGGTTGGGGTACCAGGTGGTGGGTATTAGAGAGGGCATGGATTGCATGGAGCACTGGGTGTGGTGAAAAAATAATGAATACTGTTATGCAGTAAATAAATAAATTAAAAAAAAAACAAGCTGGTTGTTTTTGTTGTTGCTACGGAATACAGTCTGAGTAAAGATGATCCACAACTTAATGACAGTTTGACTTATGATTTTTCTAGTTTATAGTAGTGTGAAATTGACACACATTCGGTAGAAACCCCACTTCAGATTTTGAATATCAATATCTACTTGGGCTAGCAATGTGTAGTCCAATCCTCTGATCCTCTCTCGTGATGTTGGACATGGGCAGCAAGCCACAGCTCTCAGTCAGCCAGCTACCACAGGGATAACAGCTGATACACTGACAACCATTCTGTACCCATACAACCATTCCATTTGTTATACTATATTGAAAATACCATAAATTTCACAAAATAAATATCATGTATCGCTGCACTAGAGATACTCAGGCAGTACACCCTGGAAGACAAATTTTTTTTTAAAGATTTGATTTACTTGACAGACAGAGATCACAAGTAGGCAGAGAGGAAGGCAAAGAGAGAGGAGGGGAAGCAGGCTTCCCGCTGAGCAGAGAGCCCGACTGGGATCATGACCCGAGCTGAAAGCAAAGGCTTTAACCCACTGAGCCACCCAGGTGCTCCTGGAAGAGAAATTTGATCAACAAATTTACAGCAAGAGCAATGATTTAATGCTAGTGGGATTTTCTTTTTTCTATGAAAACTGTGTTGTACCCTCTTTCAGCTTTTTAAATGTTAAAATAAATTTAGCTAATATCAGTTAATATTAGTTGGGTGATTGTTACATGTGAGGCATATTGTAAGAGCTTTACCTGAACTACCCTGTGTAGTCCTCACAAACATCCCACAAGGTTCTCTATGATTCTCTACTTCCAGTGGTATACATAATACTGTCAGAGAGTCAGAAAAACACTGCCACCCACTCCTATTGGCTGGTAAAGAGCAACTCTAATTATTGAGACCACAGATGACCACATGACGTCACTCAGCAGAAGGCTGAGAGACAAGTCATGGGTCTGGAAGTGATGCTGGGAGGTAGGAGAGAAGATGGCTGCTGAGCCCAACCAAGGCTACAGCATCCCTGCAGACGTAGGTTAGATGGTTTGACAGCACAGGTATCTATCTACAGGACCTGCTAGCTGCTCCTGGGAAGCACCACTGGCAGGCACAGCCAACCAAGTGGCGAAACAGGCATCATTAATAGCAGGATGTCACATGGACCAAGGTTCAAGCAACACAGGGTGCTTTAGCATCTAAGTGAATACCTGCCTATGCCTTACAGGCAAGGGTCCAGCCATCTTCTGGCTGCAACAAAGTGCTAGATGTCAAGAACCTAATAACAATCAATGTACTAGGGCTGCTGGGAAATTTTGATGCAGATCCTAAGTCAAATCGTGGCTTAAGAGGAGTCTCATTTAACCAGTGACAACATTAAACAGAAAGTCACAGTAATAATTTCTTAAAATTAACAAATGATTTGTGAATTAATCAAGTAACTTGATAATCTACCCTGTAACATTTTACTTAGTAATACTTAGTAACACTTCACTATATATTCTGTGCAACATATTTAGAAAATAAAAGGGAATATATTTCAATCTACCTATTCATTTAAATAGTAATTTACATTACTTTATTAGCAGATGAGTATTTTGAATACCACGTCTGGGTTCTTATTTGACAGATGAGCAAACTAGGCACAGAATAGTCAAGTAGCTTACAAAGGTTATAAACTAGTCAGTATCAGAGCTGAGATTCAAACACAGACCGACTAGCTCTGGTATTTATGATCTTAACCATTATGTTTTATTGCCTGTCAAGCTATCATTCTGATTGGTTATTTTTCCACCGCTTTTCATTTAACATGTCATTTTTAATATTATTGCTTGATTCTAAATTACCTCCTTAAGAGAATTAGTGAAAATTTGAAGTTCTGTCCTTTTGTCATAAATATTGATAAGAAACTGAATTTATGTTCTTTCATTACAGAAACTGTCTTTCTTTCTTTTCACACACATATATATAGATCAACCCAGAAGCAAAGCTATAACATATTTTCATTTTTCAATTGATTGGCAAGGCATATTAAGGTAAAATACAAGTTTTTCTAATCCAAATATCCTTCTTAAATTTATTTTAATTTTTAATCCCTAAATTTATACTGTACCAGAGTTCACTGAAACACATAAAACATACTTTGAGAATAAGATTTCTTAATCCCAGAAGAAATTCTTAACCCAAGCAGGTCAAGTATTGGCTATTCCAGTGAAGGGGTTTTCTATCCAACTGCTGTGGTTGACATTTCTTTTATTACTCGCCTTTGTGCTTTTTTGCCTTTGCGCTTCCTTGTTCTTTTATGTCATTTTATATAAGAACAAAGTTTCATTTGCTTTTATTTTCCTGGTGTTTTGGATAATTCATATATCTCATTTTTTTAATTCTACAAATAAAAAATTACTAAGCTTAAAAAAACCTCTTAACCTCTATTTCTCTCATTATCAGTGGCAAATGAAATGCTATATTTATTTCTAAAATGTAAGATACAGAAAGTCAGCACATTTTATTCACCTTCACCTTTATCCCACCATTACAATACATACTTCCCAAGGTTCACAGAAGTAATCTGGAATTGTACATGGGTATTATTATTATTATAGTCATATATTATTATATTGAATATCTTGTGCTTGCCAGTGGTATAAACAATCATAAAAACACCAAAGTGCCTTCTCTTGCTTATGAAATACAGCCTCATGAAGATAAATGAAGGTTTTTCTCTGGCCACCAGAGTTAACTGCTATCCTAAATTGAGCATTTATCTTTCCCCACATTTAAAAAAATTATTACATATGCACTTTACTATACATACACACCCGTGGGTATGTACATAGACACAATACATATCCATAAACCATATATAGGTGTTTTGCATGTTTTAAGCCTTATGAAAATGATATATTCCACACACTATTCTGCAAATTGCTTGTTTCACTCAACGTGATGTTTTTAAGATTTTTTATATTGATATATATGCTTTCATTTGAGTAACTTCAAAGTAGTATTGAATATAGTACAACTAATGTGTTCATTCTCCTGTAAAAGGTCATTTAGGTTCTTTTTTACTATTACAGACAATGTGGCTGTAAAGAGTCTTGTACATATTTACTCATAAAAGGGTCGCTAGGGTCTGTAACTCAGAAGACAACACCAATTTACAGTTCCACCCACACCCATGGCAGCTGGATTTCCAACTTCATTTGCATCCCTGCAAACACTTGGTTTTGTCAGAATGTTTCATTTTTGCCTTGCTGTTGCATATAAAATGTATCTCATTATGGGTCTTATTTTTACTTCTCTGGTTACTAGCAAGGCTGGACATCTTTTCCAATTTGTTTATTGTCCAATAAGGCTTTGTTTTACCTGTGTGTTACCTATTCATGTTTTTTTTTCTTTTTGATTGCTTCTTATAATTTTTATAATGTCTTTTTCTGAAAAAAAAAGTATACAATTTGAAAATAGTCAATGTATCCTTTTTTGTTTAGTGACTTGGGTTTTGTGGGGTCTTCTTTCCTCCTTAAAGTCACAACACTGTCTTCAAACGTTTTTAAAATTTACTTTGCACATTAAGCCATTAATTCGCCTGGAATGTATTTTTGTGTATCATGTGAAGTAAAATTATATCATTTTTATGTGTTATAAAAAATTATTGAAGCAACATTATCAAATTAGTCTACTTTTCTCCCTTTGGTGTTAATGCCCCATCTGTCATATATCATATATTATATTTCTGCATTTTTGTGGGTCTTTTCCTGGGTTCTTTATCCTACCTAGTCCATTGATCTAGGTCTATATATTGACTTTTGGGACAGTTCTATACTTGTTTAATTATCATATGTCATCATACACCTTGATATCTGATAATGAAGCTTACATTATGTAACATTACAATTCAAAAATTTGGAAGTGTCCCTTCACATCAGTTTTGATTGGAATTTTTCAGTCTGAAAAAAAAAATACCAGGGAAAAATTCAACACGGGATGATTTTCTGAAATTTTTGATTATTAATGTTTTCAGAATATTTACCAAGCTGGATTTCCAATCTTACTCCTCTATGTCTACAGCCCTTTGTTTTCATCTGCTTGTCCTTTCCTTTAGTATTCCTGGAAAGCTAATCAATTTTGTCCTCTGCGTAACTGATATAAAATTTTATACTTTAAAGTTGGATTTCACTTTCTTTATGATATAGCTTTAAACCTCACTTCATTTGCATTTCCTGTGGTCCTTCTTATATCTTCTACCTCCCCTTTGCAATTTATTTTCTTCGAGTTCCCAGTCAACTTATTACATCCCAATGGCATTCTTCACCTGTCTTATAAAACTTTTTCTCTTTGCATTCTAGAAGGATTCCAGAGTCCAAACATTTCATTCTAAGGCCAGCAGTAGATAATTCTCATATATATCTTTCTCTTACACTTCAGGATTTTCTCCTTATTCTTATTCTCTAATATATTGTCATAGGCTCTGTACATAGGCTGTCCTCTGTACTCAAAAGACATGAGGTTTTGAAAGTCATCAAGTGTCCCTGCTTGGCAACAGGCAGAGTACATGACTTGTCAGGGCTCTGGCCTGATACTGTTTCCACATCCACATCAGCTGCACAGGTTATTCTTTTAAGCCCCCAGTGTTTACCAGGTAAAGCAGATATTCATCCAATGGAACTTGTCTACATTTAGACAGGAAGAGGGCATAGTGGTATCCTCTCAGCTCTATTACTTGTTTCTTCTTTTGGTTTTTATACTTTAAATTAATAGAACTTATGAAAATCTGTCATCCCCAGCATGCCTGTCTCACTAGACCTTTTGTTTCAGAATGGCTACACACCATGTCTGATGGGCCTTGACACCTATACATCATACCTCAACATAGGAGTTGGCGCTCTTCGTCTTCAGTTTCCTATGCCATGCCCTTTATCCACTCCCTTCAGACCAGCATCCCAACGCTGCACTAAAACCACTCATGACAATTTACCAATGACCTTCCTCCACAATGGCAAATCCAGTGATCAATTGTTAGTCCTCGTTACCTGACATCTGACATATGTAGACTTTGACACAGTTGATATAGTCTCCCTGTCAAAACACTTCTTTAATTGCCTTCTAGAAAGCTCTGCCTTCTCGGTTCTCCTCTCCAGCTGGCACCTCTCTCTGTCCCTTTACATTTGTCTTCATGTCACTGCCTTCTTAGTGTGGACATGGTGCAGTGCTCAGTGCACAGAATTTTTCTCTTCTCCACATACACTCACTCCCTAATATCTAGTCTCATGGATTTAAATACAATTTATAAATATAAATAAAATTTTATGTCTACCCTGAGCACTCCTCTGAATGGCAGACTCATTTATCCAACTGCCTGTACAATATCTTCATGTTGATAGTCAATGGGCATATCAAACAGCATGCATCCATAACAAGAATGGCTATTTTCTCCCTCATATTTGACCCCAAAAAATACCCTTTTTACTTGTAGGTTAATGACTGAATTAGTTTGTTCATGTGACCATAGTAAAATATCATAGACTGGGTAGCTTAAGACCCAGAAACTTATTGCTCATAGTTCTGGAGGCTGGGGAGTCCAAGACCAAGTGTTAGCTGATTTGACTTCTGATGAGGGCCTTCTTTCTGGCCTGTAGAGAGCTGTATTTTTATTGTGTCCACACATAACAGAAACAAAGTCTTTTCCTCTTTTAAAATGACAACTGCCCTATGAGCTCCACTCTTATGATCTCATTAGTTAGCCTAATCACCTTCAAGGTCACATGGGGGGGGGTAGTTTGGGCTTCATCCTATGACTTTTGGGAGGGCACAATTCAGTCCATAGCAATGATTATTTCCATTCTTCTAAGTGCTTGATCAAAATACCTTAGAATATCCTTGGCTTCTTTCTGTTTGTTTCTTTTACATTCTACATGCAATTGATTGGCAAATCTTGCTGGCTTAATCTTTAAAAATGTTTCCAGAGTCTGCAACCCTCTCACCATCATGCTTGCTACTCCAGGTGCCATAACTCTCCACCTGGGAACAACCCCCACTTCCCCCTACTCCTGGCTGATCTCTTTACATCTTTTCTTGCCCATCTCTCTACTGTTCCTTCATAACACAGCAGCTGGGATCACCACTAAAAAAAAAGGTAAATGGGATTATAACATTCTTACCCTCAACACGCTCTAGTGGCTTCCAATCTCACTTAAAGGAGAAGTCAGGTCCTTACAGTGAACTCTCACTCTCTACAATCCAGCTCTCTGTGTCTCTCTGATCTCAATCTGACCAACCTTGCCTTTTTTTGATTGTTATTTTCCAAACATATAACCAAGTCACCACCTCATGGATTTATGATTTACAACACCAACTTCCAGAAACATCTTTTACTAGAGATCCCCATACTTTAGAACCTTGGGACTCCCCTCAGGGCTTTAAACAAGAAGACTAACTCCCAACATTTCCCTTTCCCTTTACTATCTTTATATTTCCCCACAGCACCGGCACAATCTTTTATTTTTTTTTATTTGTTGTCTTATCCCTTAATAAAATGTAATCTTCATGAACACATGGTTGTTGTTTTTGTTTTGTTTTTGTTTTTTGTTTTTTTTGTCTTATAACTTGCTTTATCTGGACCACCTAGATTACATGGCATACATTTGATGCTTCATAAATAATGAGAAATTAATAAATGCATTAGAGGAGTAGCTGTTCACAGTCCTGGTTGGTATATACCCTGGAATGAGTTACTCCCCTGCATTTTTAATCAGGCTCTCCTTCATAAGAGGAGATCATTGAAAGGTCCATGAGGCAGAATGAACTATGATGGTTAATGTTCTTCCATTGGATTCACCCAATGTTGGTTTTCTCATCTTTTTCTTTTTTGATTCTTTTTAGTAGAAACTTGGGACCTGCTTCATGAAAGACTGCTATTTGCCATTTAAAAATAGAAATTGAAGAAGAAAAAACTGAAAGGACATATCACTCTATGATGGGTCTAAGCTACGAGAGGGAAGTAAAGTTGGGGAGGGGTCAAGGTCATCCTTTGAGTCAATTCTGCTGAAGAGTCAGCAAGGCAGTGGCAGCCCACAACAAGGCAAGGTAATTCCTAAAAGTGATAGGGCCAGATGTCAGGTTCAGTGTGTGAACGCCACTGCCCCACTGTCCATGAAAGGCAGGCTTCTCTGAATCCGACACAGAAAATAGATGATTTTGGTGTTGTACTGAAAAATAGGAGAGAAATGACTCACTCATCTTTTGGGATGGCATTAAATGAGTGTAGGGGTTTACATTGCCTTTCTAAAAAGGGTAAACAACACTGCCAACTGAGCAGGAAGAATGTTAGTGCTGCTGCCCGTCAACATAGAGAGCACCTAGTTACTGCTGCCCAGTGTCAGTATGTCACAAATTACTGAAGGAAGATACCCATGAATCTTGCCTGGATGCTAGATTTGTGGAAACTCACTCCATAGCTTTAGAAGATGTATTACAGTTCTTCCCATCTTCCCCTAAGAAAGACATACAGCTAAAAAGAAAGGTAGTCAAAGCCAATGTCTACCACAGCCCCAGAACAGACATTGCAGAATATGAAGAAAACAGGAGTAATATGTCACTAACATGTTTTGGTGAACCAACAAACATAGGCTTCCCTATCTTGAAAGGCATGTGATTTGCTGGATCACTCAACTTTCCCTCTGGCGATCCTGAACGTCTCTCCAAGAAGAGGGACAAGGGGTGGTGAGTTTTGATAGTCTGAGAACATTCCTGTATGGAAGGGTGGTACGTTAACTCCTTCTTATTGGTTTTGAAACATTTCACAGATTTCTCTTCCTTCCATTGGGTCCTTCCACACAACTTAGGGAGCCCTGGGAGGCGGATATTTTATCTTATTCTTGTTTCTAAATTACATCCCTGTTATAAACTAGGTATCACAGGGTACTCAAAATGACTGTTGAGTATAGAAATTAATGAATGTGGATGTTCAAAATACAGATATTCAAACAGTATTGAATAAATAAAGGAATAAATGAGTTCAGCATTTATTGCACGTAAAGTATTTGCATCCTCACTTCTCCCCACCTGCAAGCTATGGCCCATCTCCATTTCCAGAATCAATCACCACGTGACATATAATACATTTCATTTGTTTATTTGTTCTCTAGAACACTCCTAAAATGTAAGTTCCATTAGAAATTGATGAATGCAGTCTATCATATTAATAGAACTATGTAGGAAAATTTTGCAACTTTGATGAGAAATATATTTAACAAAATTCAACAACCATGCATGTAAAAACATTAAATAAAATATAAATTGGTAGATACATCTTCAATATAATAATAAATACCTCTTCCCCCAAACTGACATATTACTTACTGGGAAACACTATAGGCTGTATCATCTTTTCCACTGAATGAGGAAAAAGACAAGGTTGCCCACTATCTTCCCTATTATGTAACAGAAGCTTAAGGGCATTATTAGTTAGTACAGTGAGATAAAGGAGGCATAGGGTTTGGAAAATAAGATGTAAGTTAATAATTATTTACTAATAATATGGTTAAAAATCAGGAAACTTCTATTTTTCTTTTTTGTACTGTCTGCTGTCAGCACACCTACACGAAAGCCTGCTTCTTTAAAGCAAACCACCTGTGGGACTCCTGGGTGACTCAGTCAGTTGAGCATCTGCCTTTGGCTCAGGTTATGATCCCAGGGTCTTGGGACCGAGTTCCACATTGGGCCCTTCACTCAGCAGGGAGTCTGCTTCTCTCTCTCTCTCTCTCTGCCTCTCCCCCTGCTTGTGCTCTCTTCCTTTCTCTTTGACAAATAAATAAAAAAATTTTTAAAAGTTACAAAATAAAGCAAACCACCTCTCTTTGGCTTGGCAGCCACAGAAAAAACTGCCAAGATGCCACTTTGCTTTTAAGCCCCAACTGCCTGCCCAAAGTTAATTTGCTTCCCCTAAGTTGAAGGCTATCATTTATCCTTCTGATTATAAAATTTGCCAGTTAACACTGTGAGTGGAGATCTGCCAGTCAGGGGAAGGAAATGAATAGTGAAAGCTAGGACTCCCAGAAGTTCATCCAGAAAAGTTGTATCATCTGCATCACTACTGGCTCTCACAGGGCTCTGTATTGTGACTCTAACAAAGTACTACAAACTTAACAGCTTAACATGCGTAATACTCTATAGTGTATATGGTTTCACTTATCTGTGGAGCATAACAAATAACATGGAGGACATGGAGAGATGGAGAGGAGAAGGGAGTTGAGGGAAATTGGAAGGGGAGGTGAACCATGAGAGACTATGGACTCTGAAAAACAACCTGAGGGTTTTGAAGGGGCAGGGGGTGGGAGGTTGGGGGAACCAGGTGGTGGGTATTAGAGAGGGCATGGATTGCATGGAGCACTGGGTGTGATGCAAAAACAATGAATACTGTTATGCTGAAAAGAAATTAAGAAAAAAAAAGATTAAAAATAAATTAAAAAAAAAAACACGCACATTTTCTGTTATGGTTCTGGAGGGCAGAGACCTGAAAGGAAAAGCCAACCGAGGCTAAGATTAAGGTGCTGACGGTACTGTGTTCTCTCTGGAGCCCCTGGGGAGAATCCCTGTCCTTGCCTTTTCTAGTTACTGTGGGCTGCCCACATTCCTTGATTTGTGGCCTTTCCTCCAGCTTCAAAGTGAGCAAGGTTGGGCATCATTCTCATACTGTCACTTCTCTGGTTCGCTGTCTCTCTCCTGCTTCCTTCCTCCACTTACAAGATTTCTGGTGATGATATTGAGCCCACCCTGAGAATCTGGGATATTCCCCCCATCTTGAGGTACACCCATTAGCAACCTTAATTTCACCTGCAGCTTTAACTCCCCTTTCCATGGAACCTAACGTGTGCAGGTTCTGGGAATTAGGACACAGGCATCTTTGGAGGGCCATCATTCTGCCTACCACAGGCTTTTAGATGAGAGGACCCTAATTTTACAAATCAGGAATCTGGGATCAATAAAGGTAAACTGATCTGCCTCAAATCACACAGCTAACTCTTATCTTGGTTAAGTGGGGATCTGAATCAAAAATCCCATCTTTCATGGAACTAGAGGGTATTAGGCTAAGCAAAATAAGTCAATCAGAGAAAGACAATTATCATATGATATTTCTGATATGAGGAATTTGAGAATTCCTCATTGTTGTGGGGGTAGGCAAGGAAAAAATGAAACAAGATGGGATTGAGAGGGAGACAAACCATAAGAGACTCTTAATCTCAGGAAACAAACCAAGAGTTGCTGGGGGATGTGGGGGTAGTGTGGCTGGATGATGGACATTGGGAAGGTATGGGTTATGGTGAGTGCTATGAATTGTGTAAGACCCGTGATTCACAGACCTGTACCCCTGAAGCAAATAATACATCATATGTTAATTTTTTAAAAACTCCCATCTTTCAGATCAGAGCAGTCTTTTTTTTTTTTTTAAGATTTTGTTTATTTATTTGACAGAAAAAGAGAGCACAAGAAGAAGGGAGCTGTAGGCAGGGGGAGAAGGAGAAGCAAGCTCCCCGCCAAATAGGGAGACCGATGTGGGACTCAATCCCAGGACCCTGGGATCATGACCTGAGCCAAAGGCAGACTCTTAACCAACTGGCCACCCAGGCTCCCCCAGATCAAAGCAGTCTTCACAGAGCAGACACAACACACATTATATACTTTGGTCATCCCTCCATTATATATATATATATATCACTCCATTTGTAGTATATAGACCATTTTCAAAGCGTAATATGCCAGCTGGAAATTCTACACACATTTTTTTTTCCTTTTAGATTCAAAATACAATGCCTAATACTATTTTTAGCATACCGGGTAGCAGTGAAGATGACAGCAAACACAAATAGGGAATTGAGGTTTTCATGACTGTTTCTGCCGGTGCAACTTACAAATCTGAGCACTGATACCAGAAGGAAGCTGTTCTTCGATTAAATATACATTGAACTTGCGCACGGCCTTGAAATTGGGATTTCCAGGTTCATATCTGAGCTACATTGTAGTCACCCCTCTTTTTTCAAATATACATTGAACTTGCGCACGGCCTTGAAACTGGGATCTCCTCATATCTGAGCTACATTGTAGTCACCCCTCTTTTTTTAATTAATAACTGTCTAGGCTTCTTTTTCTCGAAAAGGTCAGTGTTCAGTAATATCATTAAGAGATGTCTCTCTTTCTTCCAGTGAGGCAGCGGGGAATGTTAGCTCTCGGAGCCATAGAAATTAGGGAGCTGAAGAGGTCAGCACATTCACCAGCGTGACACTCAGGACTGCCTCGCACAAAAGCTCTTCAGTGATTTGTTCTGTTCTATTTTGACTCCAGAAGAAAAGGTGCTGTCAACCTCATTTACAAGGTTATTCCACATTTCTACTTATTAGGTGCTCTTTTCACTTAATTTCTTCCTTTTTTTTTTTTTTTTTCGTTATAACCCAGTGCTCTTGGGTATTATCTTTCATTTCCCTTCATACACTGCCCCTGAACTTGTCCAGATAATCTGATCTGTGGAAACAACCAGTTAGATTCTGTACTCTCTAAAGAGGACTCCAGCCTCTTTTGGAGAAAAATGAGACAGGCAGACGATGGAATGAGAAAACTGACTCTGTGGCTGAACGCGGGGCCTGAGTAAGAAAGGACTGTTCTCTCAAGAATCACCTGTTCATTCGTGCTCTGGTGCTGACGGATTCTGTACCTGTGAATCCCTGAAAATTTCAAGTTCTCAGATAGGGAGGATTGAGAAGGATGCTATCAGGCTACTGGGGAAAAGTCAGTTCAGCATAATCCTCCTGCAAATCATGAGGTTCTTTTCTAGGCATCAAAGGTAGTATGAAGATATTATATAATATATACAAAAAAAATTATAACCTTGTGTTGGGATGGATGTGAACTAGATTCATTGTGACCATCCTGCAATATATACAAATGTCAAATCATTGTCCTGGGCACCTAAATTTATATAGTGTTGTAAGTCAATTATGTCACAATTTAAAAATGTATATTTTATATAAAATGTATAATACTAAAATATAAAAATAAGTGTATATATATATGCATAAGTGTATATATATGCATATATATATATATATATATATATATATATAATGTTAGAAACAAAGGAAAGTAGACATTGATTCCAACATCATCAAGGGGAAGGGATGATAAGCTGGGACAGTTCAATTAAAAAATATATATTTTGAAGGTGGTTCTTCATTGTGATCCTAGTACTGCACAGTGTGAGGAACCTTGAGTGTAACACTAAGAAGTATGACTTTTTTTTCTCTTTTCTATCTGGACAGGAAATATGGTTTACCAGATGGAAAAGGGGCTTTGTAGTCATATAAACTTTGGTTTGAAAATCACTGTAATATTCAGTATCTAGAGGAGGTTTCAAATATAGTTTATCATCCTTAGCTTCAATTCCCTTACTGGAAAGGACAGTGGGCCACGGTGTCCAGATTATAGGCTTGTTTTGTCCATAAAATAAGAAAATATCCAGATGCTTGGAATCACCTAGCACGAATCAAGCAAAACTCGGGATTTCAACAAATAATCAAAATTACATTCCTTGTTCTCGTTCTGCTTCTCTTGCCTCCTTTTTCCCCTTCATTGTAGGACATCATTAGAGGCAATAAAAGTAAGCAGAAATGTGGTTAAGAAGATAACACCCTTCAAACTATTATGGAATCCACCTAACTTATTTCCCTAGTTCTGTTCCCTCAGTTTCCCTCCCCATCACCCACCACTAATTCCAATATTCAGCTCCAAATTCCACATGACTGTGTGAATTTAATGAAGACATTTCTCAGTTCAAAATAAGAGCTCTTCAGTGTGGGATTTAAAACCATCCACAGGGGCGCCTGGGTGACTCAGTGGGTTAAATCTCTGTCTTTGGCTTGGGTCATGATCCCAGGGTCTTAGGATCGAGCCCCCCATTGGGCTCTCTGCTCCATGGGGAACCTGCTTTCTCCTCTCTCTGCCTGCCTCTCTGCCTACTTGTGATCTCTCTCTCTCTCTGTCAAATAAATAAATAAAATCTTAAAAAAAAAAATCCACAGTCTGGTGCTTGTCTACAGCTCCAACTCAGAGATGTAAGACTATTCATTCATTCAATAGTGATAGAACATCTAGTATGAACAAGGCACTGCATTCAGTGTTAGGGGATTAAACTTGATTCTGATGGGAAAAGATGGCAAAGATGTAATTTTATAGATTTAAATTATCATTATTCCAGTTTATTTTCCAATATAAATATACATAACTTTGTAATTATTTTTAAAAACCATACTGGGTTCCTTGAGGAAAAAAAAACCATACTGGGTCCATCCATCCCTCTTTTATTAATGAAGACAGAAAAGCTCAGAAAATTAAGTAAATTTCTCAAAATAAAACAGGATAAGAGAAAGCCAAGCAGAATTTGAGTTATAAAACTTTAAAATGTACAATTTTTGTATTAGTTTCTCCTTGGCCTTTAGGTTAAAGAAAATGTTTTTGTCTATGTCTTCCTTAATGAGCTTTGATATAGACTTTTATGTTTTCAGAAATATTTTCTTTAAGGTGACATTTAACCAAACACTGAAGGACATTTTTTTTTCCCCTCTGTGCCCCAGTAAAGGAATTTCCTGCCTTTGCCAGAAAACACAGAATGATACCATTGAACAGTGTAATTCCTACATCTTGGTAATTATTTTGTGGCCTAGAGTTTTTCTCCTTGGGAGGTTCAGAAGCATTATTTATACATGACATTTTGAGGCTAGTAGCCCTCTTCACAAATTTTCTTTCCTTCCAATGTCAAGGAAAAGAAAATCTCTTTGCATAGTTTTTTCTTCTCAATCTCAAGAATCCTTTCGACAAGTAATCAATTCTGACCCATTTGGGGATCATGCTATCCACTGAGAAAACATGGTCTCTATGACCTTGATAACAATTGCCCCAATTTTCCCACCAGAACCAAGGAACCAAGGTCTTAATGACATAAAACTATTGTTAAAATGTCCCCACTCCTGTTAGCCAGGCTGGGCAGTGGCCTAATTGTTACGGAGTTTGTTTGATTTGCTTTGTCTTCTTTTCTCCTTGAGCTGTAGTGTAGAGTAAGAATGTCATGCTTCTGCCAACCAAGGGCATGAATGACAAATCAAGGGATAGGAATGTGCTCTGGGTTATATTAAGGAGATTGTCCCTTTCTCTTCTAAGTCTCTCCTAGGTTGGGATCTTGTCTCATAATTCTGGTTCTGAAGGAGCACATCTGACTCACACCCAAAGCCGGCTGGTCCCCTGAACTGAGGCTCCTTCTCTCTTTCTCTTGAGTGTTGTCTTTCCCCCAGACATTTATGACTGCAGATTATATGTTAATTTTTGTATATGAGGTTTCCAGCCAACTTTCTGATGCATCTCTCTGCAGTGTGGACTTGGAGGTAACCACAGGACGTGGTTCTGAGGCTGTCTTCACAGAGAACACAAGGTGTCCGAGAGTGACTGCCCTCTATTCTTTTCTGGAGTAACCAGTCATTCGGGGTGCTTTCTCTGTGACACAAGCTCCCAAACTCTCTGCTTGCACCTGGAGGCAGACATCCAGGTGAAATGACATGGCTGTTTGGTCAAGTACCAAGCTATTTCTATGGGCAAAACCAAAGCATCTATTTGTTGAGGGCCACAGAGTTGCTACTTAACCTGAGTCTAGGTCACTCCCAGGTGTGCAAGCTTTTAGCTGCCAACCTTGATTTTGTTATCAGACCTCCTATGGTGGTTTTCATGGTAGTTTCTGTTTTCAATTCTATGTTGGCTGTTTTATGTCTTTCAGGGTTTTCTCACAGTTTCTGGTGCCTGCTATGACTCTTCTGTGAACATCATGTTTATGGATTTATTTATGCCTCTTTTTTTTTTCATTTTGTACCTGGTGTAAGAGCAGGAAACTGTGGTGTATTTTATATTTCCATCTTAAATAAATTGAATAAATGTTCTCTATATGCTCAAGAATCCACAAAAATCACCAACAAACTTTGATAGTTATTCCACCATTTGCTTTTGCCCTCAACAGATTGGGCAGTTGAAACCACGTGTATCTCTTGGTCTGTTCCAGGTTGATCCTTGATCTGTCATCAGAAGAGAAACAACAATGAAGCCAGCTACAGTCTCTGATTTCTGCAAGAATTCCCCTATTTAGAAATATTCTGTCAAAAACTTAAACTTAAAGGAGAATATGTATTGCCCATAATAGAAAGCCGAGACAACCCAAAAGTTCAGATTGTCTAATGAGACTCAAGAATAAAATATTTTATCCACTACTAGGCCTTACTAATGTCTTCAAAAATATAGGTCATCATAAAACACAGGCGAAGCAAGAAGCAGCCCAGGACCCCAGTGTTGCTCCCCAGGCCCTTCCTATCTACATCAGATGAGCTATGGCCCAGGTTAACTGATATAGTTTCTAAGTAAAACATGCAATCACCTCACTAACTTTCAAAGCTTCTCCATTTTATACTTAGAGAGTCACCTAGTTTATCCAAGCTCTTACACAAACCTAGACAAGCAGACATATTCTACTAAAAGCATTTCTTAGATAAGGATTCTGCTGCTAGCAGAAGCCACTGTTTGATTGACAGGAGGTCTAGTATTAGTAGGTTAAAAGGCAATTAGACCGGCTTACAAGGCTTCTTTCTCAGGAGCATGTCTTTCCAGTTGCCACTCCAACACCACTTCTGTAAATGGAGTAAATGGGTTGAGGACTTGATGATCATCTCCTCCCTTCCCAGCAAACAGTCAACACAAAATCAGTTTTATCTCATGAGGGCCACTATCACATTCAGTTCTAATCCAACAGGTGTAGAAAGAAACTAAATTATTATTGTTTTTTTAATTCTTTCCTTAAATCAAAAATTCAAATAAAAAACATAGAAGTAGAGCAGTTGTATCGTTCTTTCTCTACATAGAAGATATTTTTCTTTAGCTCATCTTTTTAAAAATATATTTTGCAAAGTATCTAGTTGGCTACTCCCTCCCAACATATTATGCCATTGAACGCATGGGATCTTAATTATTAGAATTTCACTCTTAAAAATCAAGGTTTCATGCTTAGTAAGTAACACATTTACATAGAGAAAAACTAGTAATTCTCATAGTCCAATGTAGAAAAGAGTTTCCATGTTGTTTGTCAAGTCTTATGCTTTGATAGTGCTTACCTGGAACACCCTTGAGAAGGATTCTGAAGTTAATTATAGATTTAACATCACCCCCAAAAGCTCTATGGTTAATTAGTAATTTTGGTCATGGGCATGGATCTTACTATTCATGATCTAAGTTATCATTAGACACAGTAATTTACAAGTCAGTTGGAGTGAAGAGTCTGAGAACCATTTTGATAGAGATTGATACACTGACGTTGTTTGCCTGGGACGGTTCCAGTCTTTGTCTATTATCCCATGTAAGTTTTCATAGTACACTCAAAAGTGTACTATGATTAGACTCTGTTGCATGGCTTCCCTAGTGATAGAATATAAGAAACTTAATGAGGAGGCATTAGACTTGAGGGTCCTATTAGGAATCTAAATAACAGGTTACAGAAAATAAGATATAATAAGGGATCTTAGGGACAGTCAATGTGGAGACAGGCAAGGATTATCATATGATAACCTGCATCAGTCTGTAGATCCCCTCAAACTTGAGAACCCGGTTTAAATATCTTAGTTTACTGATAAGGTTACCAAAATCTAGAGAGTGAGAGGTTAATTGAATTACTCAATTGCACAGCTTGTTTTGGTACATCTACTGATTCCCAGATCAATGTCTCTTTCACATACAGCATGCTTGTAACACTATTTTTTACCATTTATCTTAGGACAGCTGTGATGAGTTGATGAGTATCCCCCAGAAGTTTGTGTTCACCAAGAACTTCACAGCATGACCTTATTTGAAATAGGGTCTTTATAGAGATGGTTAACAGACACATGAAAAGATGCTCAACATCACACATCATCAGTGAAATACAAATCAAAAGTACAATGAGATATCACCTTGCACATGTCAGGATGGCTGAAATTAACAACACAGGAAACAACAGGTGTTGGCGAGGATGCTAAGAAAGGTGAACCTTCATGCACTGTTGGTAGGAATCCAAACTGGCACAGCTACTCTGAAAAACAGTATGGAGTTTCCTCAAAAAGTTAAAGATAGAACTACCCTATAATCTAGTAATTTCACTAGTAGGTATTTACTCAAATACAAAAATACTGGTTCAGAAGGATACGTGCACCCCAATGTTTATAGCAGCATTATCAACAATACCCAAATATCCATTGACTGAGGAATGGTTAAAGAAAATGTGGTTTATGTATAGAATTCAATATTACTCAGCCATAAAAAAAGAACTAAATCTTGCCATTTGCAATGATATGGATGGGTCTAGAGTTATTATACTAAGTGAAATAAGTTAGTCAGAGAAAGACAAACATCATGATTTCACTCATATGTGGAATGTAAGAAATGAAACAGATGAACATAGTGGGGAAAAGAGAAAAGGGCAAACCATAAAACAGACTCTTAACTATAGAGAACAAATTGGGGATTCCTGGAAGGGAGATGGGTGGGGGGATGGGTTAACTGGGTGATGAGTATTAAGAGGGCACTTGTTGGGATGAATACTGCATATTGTTAATTAACTGGAGTGTAAGTAAGAATTTGAAACTAAAGCAAGCAAACAAACAAAGGAATAGGATCTTTCCAAGATGTAATTAATCCCCAAATTAAATCAGCCTGAGTTTAGAGTGAACCCTCAATCTAATGACTGGTGTTCTTATAAGAGGAGAGAATACAGAAAGACACAGACACATAGGGAGAAATGTCATGCAACACCCAAATGAAGACCAGGATGTTGGATCTACAACAGAGGAATGCCACGAATGGCAGGCAACCAGAAATTAGGAGAAAGGCGTGGAATAGACTGTCCGTCACTACCCCTAGAAGGAACCAAGCCTTTCAGTGTCTTGATCCCAGAATTCTTTCCTCCTTAACTGCAAGGGCATACATTTCTGTTGTTAAAGCTATCTGGGCTATGGAACTTACTACAGCAAACCTAGGAAACTAATATACCAGCTCTCCTCATTCACATAAATTTCATAAGGTCATTAAATTGTAATTTTTAGAGGGCAAGGATAAGATTATATTGGTTCATGTGTCTTTTCTATTATGGGGAAATGAATTTCAGTAGTGTTTTGATGGTATGGCTGGAAACCCAGAAAAGCCTAAATCCTGCTGCCTTATTTATCTCCCCATTCCCCACCCCTCACCAACCCCCAAAATCTCCACTCTGACCAAAACCAATTTCTTGGAGAGCTATATATAAGGAGCCATGGTCACATAGAAAACAAAGCTGTACTTTATTTAGTGGCATAGCACCGTGTAATTCCTAGAGCAAAGCTCTGGTAAAAATTAGGCTAAAGTATATATATCAACTTTGAGTCTTAGGAGGGACCTTCTGGTTCCCTCCTTAGTTTAAGTCTTGGGATGGAAAAAAGGCAGACAAATTATAGACTCTGCCTGAAGGAACAATTTTTTCTTTCTTGGAGAGGAACTACGAATCAAGAGGAAAGAGGTAGAGGCTTCCTATCATGGAAAAGATTACAACATTGTTTTGTTTTGTTTTGTTTTGTTTTCCCCTTTGTCCTCCAGATTGAACCAGTGTCTTGCGTGTAGTGGGGCATTCAATAAGTGTCTAAGAAGTAGCAAAATCAGTCCAAATGATGCACAAAAATTATGTTACTGCTATCAATTGATTGCACCCAGTGTTGGAAAATCCCAGTGTGTTTTTATGTCCATTTATTCATTTAAGTATGTATAAAGAGACTATTAAATTGTTTTTTATGGGTCTGGAATATCCAAAGTTTAAGGCAAAAAATAGTTTATGGAGGTCAGAATCCAGTGAAGATATGCATAAAAAAAATAAGCAAAGAACTATGATACTTGTGATAAATGCCACCATATGGGTATGTTCAGACTTCCACAAGAGCACAGGAGAGAGATATCTAACTCTGAATGTCAGTGCAAAGATTAGAAAAGGTGATATCTGAGATGAGCCTTGAACAATAAATACAAAGCTTGATCAGAAGTATAAAGGACGGGGTGCCTGGGTTATAGGAGGGCCAGTGGTTTAAAACCTCTGCCTTCAGCTCAGGTCATGATCTCAGGGTCCTGGGATTAAGCCGCACATCCGGCTCTAAGCTCAGCGGGGAGCTTGCTTCCCCCTATCTCTCTGCCTGCCTCTCTGCCTGCTTGTGATCTCTGTCTGTCAAATAAATAAATAAAATCTTTTAAAAAGAAGAAGAAGAAGAAGAAAGGACAGAAGGTGGAATATTTGAAGCACAGAGGAGAGTTTGCATAAAGTCTTGTGGAGATGAAACAGGCTTGGGTACAGAGAGGAGACACACACAAACAGCTTAGAAGCCTTGTAGCACTGGGTGTGAGTAAACAGAAGAAATAGACAAAATTACAATGGTAACCAGGGGTCCTGCCAAGGAGAGTCAGGAGTGACTGAACAGCATATCTAAAACTGAAGATTCATGATATCCATGATGATGATGGCATCTTCAACTAAAGGCTAAATAAGTCATGCTTGGCATATTCTGACAGGAGAAGATTCACTTAAAAAGTACCATGTTACCCAGAACGTTAATTTATAATAAATTTTTATTACAAATTAACTATACAGAAATAATCCATCTATTCTATTAATAAAATTTATATTAAAACTAATATGTAAGAACTAATGTTTGAAAAACATTTAAAAATTATTATCTCTCATAAAACAGTAAAATGTCTCCATTTTATAGATAGGAAAACTGAGGTTTGGAGAGGTTACAAATCTTGCCCAAAGTGACACACATGGTCAGGCCAGGATTCTAACTCTGTTAAATCAGGAGTGTATTCATTTATACCAGTGCATTACCACTTAATTAATGACAGACCGCCAAGACATGCATGATGTGGGTGCCCCACGGATTTTGGTTTCAATTAAGGCTGAAACTGAGGATAGAAATTCAGGGGTGGCTCTACCAAGGTGGGAGAAGTCCTAACTGAAAGCCACACATCAAATAACTTGTTTTCCTCTTCCTCTACTTGTTTTGTTTTCTGCACAGCCTAACTCAAATATCTTGCTTTTGTCATATTTCTTGTCACTTGCAGACAATTTTGTGGTAGGCATAAATACCTCATCTTAGAAGTCACTAAATGAATGGTGCCTTGTTTTTTCAACCAGTTTACGTTGCTTATAAATTGCCATGTCATCTGAGCTCTCATATCTTTCATAAACCAACTATTCTAGGTGTGTGACTCCCACAGGAGCAGAGTCTGGCTGAGTTCTGATTGGGCGAAATCACTTGTGGCATGATAGATCTAAGCATATGGATATCACATGCTCTGCAGAGCATGTAACAGCTTTTATGTGCTCTATGTGAATACCTGGCAATGCATCTTTCAAGAGATTCTGCAGGTGCCATATCCCCAAATGCAATGTCTTCCCTTATAAATGGCCAAGGCAGTCACAGGGAAATGAGGCTAAAGTCTTGTTCAAGGCTGCTCAGCTTTGAATTTTGGATCCACCGTGTTAGTTGTTAGCTCTGACAAGTCACTAATGTTCCTAAGCCTCAGCTGCCTCCTCTGAGGATGATAATTGTGCCTAGGGATTTTTTTTTGAGGACCAAATCCAATAATACATGCAAAATACTTACTATAATCCATAGCTTATCCAAGCACTTCACCAACATTGGTTACTGTCACCATCATTATTATTATAAGTGGCTGAAACCCAATACATTTATATTATGTTGAGTATTAGTCTGCACTTAAGGCTGAAACAGGAACATAAAGTTTTGCAACAGTGGAGTATGCCACATTTCCAAGTAAACCAGTGGGTGTTTATTACAATCTGGTTTGTAAATCTGGATGTGCAGCAGTTGGCTCTCACATAGTGGCAAATCTTGTAGGTTAGTTTACTTAACATCCATTCCTGACTATACTCTCCTCTATCATGGAAGACGAAGGGACTAATACTTTATTTTCTTAGCCCAGTGTTGAGATGGAAATAAGAGCCTTCTGGAGAGAATTTCCCTTCCTAAATGAAAAGACAAAGACATTTCATTCCCAGATCTTGGTTTCTAATGCTATTCTCCAATAAAAGAGACCAGGTCTCCTGAGGGAAATGGCTTATTCTATGATTGGAACAGGAAGAATGCATGATAAGCATGAAGAATCTTGTGCCAAAAAGTAAGGAATTGCTCAAAAAAACCATGGGCGTATATCAAAGGGACACAGGAGTGAACTGAAGGAACTCTTCATAGCCAAAGCTAAAACAGTTAGAGTAAAAAGAATGCATAAAGTAATATTGACTTATAAACCAAAGCATAAAATAAATATATATGAACATAAATAAAGGACTGTATAAATAAATGGATGGGAGAAGAGAGACAAATCTTTTGTGTAGAATCTAAATAATGCCATGGTGCCTTCAGCAATAGGCTTTCATTCCATAATTCTTTATGCATTATTATTCATGACAGTAATGGTGCAGTGCTAAGATTGATCCCTGCCTCAGCCCAGTTCTCAGGTTAAATCAGCTCATACACACCAAAGCAGAGTTCCAGACATATGTTTTCCCATATACCCTCCATTCATCAATGACCAGGCTCATCCTCTCTCGTGCATGTAGGAGAACTCAAGGACAGTGAAGTGGTTGTTCCATTGGGTAAGTCAGTCAAGGACCAACCAAAGGGTAAGGCAGACATCGTATCTGTCCATAGGCAGTTCTGGCTGTGCTTTGGACACTAGACCAGCATCATATGTGTAGTCCCTCAGATGGGACAAGGATGGTGCTCCCTTGGGCAAAACTGAGCCTTCCTGAAATGCTGATTCTACCCCTCCTATACAGCCCTTTCTTTCAGTTTTGGTACTCTCATCTGGGGCCACACAGTTCCCTCTGCCTTTGCTCATTGTCTGTGTCCCTTTCGTCTCGACAAAGCCTGGGGGAAATTATTTTCTCATGTCATAGATGGAAGCCTTGTTCCTCTCTTCCTCTCTTCATATTTTCCAGTGTATGCCTTGAGTTATTTCTATTGATCAAAAAAAAAAAAAAAAAAAAAAAAAAAAAAAAGGATTTTTGAATCTCAAAACCATCTTTCGGCTGCCAAATCCTTTAGTGAAGGCCCTCGATGAACAGCCTAGCTTACTTAAAGAGAACCAAATGATGACAGAGCTGGAAACAAAAAAAAAACCAGCTATTTCAAAAACATTCTACTTCGATCTGTTTCCTCCTTCCCTCCCTCCAGCCCTTGAAACACCCACATATTCTTATAATCATAAAGTGAGTGAGAAAGGCCCCAGAGCTTTATGGCAGGCACAGATGACATGCGGATACAGATGAAGGAGAGAACACTGTCAGATAAACCTTGGGGAATGGGAGGTTTGACATACAGGACTTAGGAAAGAGCCTTCCAGGCAGGGAGAAAGGAAACGTCCATTCCCAGCAACTATTGCTCTACAGGGCCAATGTCTGGGCACAAGCTAGTTTGGACTTGGCTGACAATGTGAGGGCCTGCTGAAGGTATCAGAGCAGAGGAGGGTGAGCGAAGGATGCTTCGTGAAAATGAACTACGAAGTATCTGAAGGACAGGCAGGTGGACGAGAACTGAACATGGAAACAGCAAGCCTGGTCCAAAAACGATGCTACCACATGAAAGGTGACAAAGGGCCTAATCCGGGTTTATGGCCATGGAAATGGAGAATAGTGTGATCAGCCCGGGGCTATCTAACAGCTGGACCCCTCACTTATTCACTGTGTGCCAATGAACTGAACTATTTTGTTTAATCCTCATTATAAGCCAATTGGAGTTATATTAGTATTACCCTATGTTACAGATAGAGACTGGGGTTGGATGACAATCCTTAGAACAACCCTGGGGGGCACCTGGGGGCCCAATGGGTTAAGCCTCTGCCTTCAGCTCAGGGGCTCAGGTCATTATCCCAGGGTCCTGGGATGGAGCCCTGCACCCGCATCTGGCTCTCTGCTTGGCAGGGAGCCTGCTTCCCCTTCCCCGCCTCTGCCTGCTTCTCTGCCTACTTGTGATCTCTCTTTCTCTCTGTCAAATAAATAAATAAAATCTTTATTTTATTTTTTAAGATTTTATTTATTTATTTGACAGAGAGAGATCACAAAGAGACAGAGAGGCAGGCACAGAGAAAGGGGGAAGCAGGCTCCCCGCCGAGCAGAAAGCCCGATGCAGTGCTCAATCCCAGGACCCTGAGACCATGCATGATCTGAGCCAAAGGCAGAAGCTTAACCCACTGAGCCACCCAGGGGGTCCATAAACATAATCTTAAGAAAAAAAAAAAAAAAAAAAAAAACAACCTCTGGGCTCTCTCTCTTCTCCTGGTGTAATTATTGAGATAGCTTCTCTCTGAGAGGGCCGCCCACTATCATTTGTTTCCTCCTGAATATAAGTGTCATTTCCCCACCAAGAAGTAGAGTCTATTCATCCAGCCCCTTAACTCCAGGCTGTGCTAGGACTCCTTTGGTCACAAAACAATGTGACCTGCCATTCTAGGCATCACCTTTGCAGAGACTTGCAATTACCACCTGGTATGTCACAGTTGCTTGTGTGGATGTTCCTTCTTAGAACCCAGCCCCTATACTATGAGAAACCCATGCCACGTGAAAAAGCCTGAGGTGCTCGTGTTGACAACACAGTGGAGGTCTTAGTTAATAGCCAGCACCACCTACCAGTCAGATGAGGGGGTCGTCTTAGACATCGAGCCCAGCTGAGCCTTCAGAGGACACCACCCCAGCCAAAAACCATAAGAAAGACTACAAGTATGAACCACCCTGCCAGGTTTAGTCAACAGGCTCATTGTGGAGGTTTTTGTAATCTCATGTTTTAGTTTAAGCATTGGCTGGGGGAGGGGGAGAATATGTCCTTATGAATCTATAGAGAAATGAGCCAAATGTATAAAATCAACAAAATGAGGCAAGATAAGTAAGAAGAGCATAAAAGGGCATAATAATAATAAGCTACTTTTACCAACCAACCCTCAAGTGAGAATCATTGTACTAAGTACTCAACAGGTATCAATTTGTTTAGCCTTTGTAACAACTTGGGGCTTTAGGGATTGAGATCCATTTTTTTCAGCCAAAGAAATCAATCATAAGAGAGGTGGAGAACATGTCCAGGATCATCACAGAATTGGGGATTTCTTATAGCAGTGTTCAAATCCATGTTTTTTAACCGCTGTGCCGCTCAGAGTATATTGCCAAAGACCATCATCTAGGGAACAGCTGCCTAAGAGATTGCTCCTCCTCTCCAACCCTTTCATTTTACAGGTGAGCAAACTGAGGCTAACTGGGCAGCACTTCTGTAAGATTAAAGAGCTGAAGCAAGGATTCTGATCCTTGAATCTGACTCAGTTCAGGACAGTGTCATTTCTTTTTTTTTCGTGTTTGAAATGAAATGGCTCTTTTCTGCTTCTGAAGTCTGTTTCTGGATCCCATGAGGTCCCAGTGTTCTCAACCCTGGCTGCATTAGAGAGTCATCTGGAGAAGACTTAAAACCAAATGGAAGTAAAGCCAGAATACCACCCAAGAGATTTTTGTATAATCTACATGCACATAGAGGCTCCCTTCATTCCTATGTCCTCAACCTTGGATCTGAACTTTCTGCATCTCAGAATATGGCACAGCCCAGTTGTTCAGGGTAGAAACCCAACATCTACTCTTGATTCCTCTATTTTTCTTCCATCTACAACCAAACCATCGGCTTGTGTCACGCTTGGGTAAATGTTTGTTAAATGAAGAAATCAGATATTTATTGTGTGGATCTTTATTTGGAAGGGTAAAAATTTTTAAATTATGTATGTCTGTGTAGTTGTACACACACACCTTTCCGGAACGCCTCTTCTGCTACTCCTATGCATCTCCTCTCTGAAAGGGTCAAATCCAGACTCTAAATACTGATTCAGTCCTCTGAGTGACACCCTGACTCTACTGCAAGAGGGCTTGGGGCGCTTTTGAGCTCTAACATTTCTCAGTTTCATTCTTCCTACCCCATCACGCCTGCCTTTTTCATCATTGGCATATACAAAGGTAATTTGTGTGGCCCTGAGAATTCTCTGCCCTGCAAAGAGCTGACAAAGGATCTTTAAAGCAATAATCTCTGCCATGTTTTAGTCAAGCAAGCAATAAACTGTTGCCAAGATTGATTAAGTAGAGAAGTCAAACAGAGGCCTCTCATCAGTCATGAGTACTGTCTGTTTAGAGGTTACTGCCACAAAGAAACAGTGATCACTTCCTACACTAGATGCCCTCGCAGACCCCAAGCTTTGACCACCCGCATTACAGAGAGCCACTGACAGCTAACGATATAAAACTCAGAAAGCCAAAGAAGGATATTTTTCTCTTTTGATGTTCATGAGGGCACATGGCAAGTACAGTGTTTCAAAGTTTGTGCCTAAGAAATAAAAAATTACTAGGTCAGTGCTGTCAAACAGAAGCAGATAAGAATAACATGGAATTTTAATATTGTATTAAATATATTAAAATATTAATAATAATATATAATAATAAAATATATTAAAATATAAAATATATTTTATTCACCCTGATTTATATAAAAATTATTATTTTCTCAGGCAATAAACATAAAAGATTATTAATGAAATATTTTAAATCTTTCTTTATAATAAGGCCCCTTTTCCATGTGTCCAAAACAGAATGGATCTTTTTTGTTTCTAAAACCTGTTTTTCCCAGTGAATTATGGAAGACTACATCAAAAACTAATGATGTACAGTATGGTGACTAACATAGTATAATAAAAAAATAAAATAGAATCTGTTTGTCTAACCATATTTCAAATTCAGTGTGTATCTTATGCTTACAGCACATCTCAATTTAGATGCTAAATTTTCAAGACTTTAAGTAAAATATAATCCTACTGAACTAAGAGTTATGTTTAATGGGAAAATATTTTAACTTTTAAACAAAATTAATTAAAATTAAATGCAATTAGAAATTTAGTTCCTTGGTTACACTATCCACATTTCAAGTGCTTAAACCCAAAGATGGCTTATAGCCATTATAATAGCACATCTCTGGAGACTAGAATATGGTTTTTATTCTTTTATGGTATTCACAGGGCTTTTTGAAGTATTTAGTCCTCATGAAATGTTACTGAGTGGGTGTTAGCTAATAAAAATGTAACAGGTCACTAAAAGAAAAAGAAAGTAAAAGAGAAAAGGAAAGAGAAAGAAAACAGAGGAATTAAATTCAGAATGACAAAAAAGAGCAAGTTTGTTTTATATCTCACAAATTCGATTTCCTCATCTGCGAAATGATAAGTGCCATGGCACCTTCCGTATTTCGTCTGTGGACAAATGATTCTGGAGCAAGGGAGTTTGGGAAATGCTGCATCATACCTGCTAATCCATCTTACTGAGATTCACAAGGCAGATCAGCATTCTCGCTTTCATTCGTGGATCAGATCTCTAAAGAACAATCCTTGTTTCAGCTGTGGTTCCATCGTGGGTCTACAGGTATCTATTTCCCTTTCTCCCTCCGTTAGCAATAAAGCAGGCATGTAGGAGCCTACTATCCATCACAAATCCAAAGCTTTTGTAGTAGCTTACATCCCTCATCTAAGATAGTCATCATCTCAAACTCTACGCTCATTATTCCCTTGCTTTCACTTGACATAGTTTACGTCACATATATATTTATTATTAGAAATGTTATATATGATTTATCATATATACATATATTCATGGTATAGTGAGTTGCTACGCTATATAAAATCTTGACACTTGCCTAACACTGAATCAGGTTTTAAAGTCCATAAGCTATCTCCTCCAATCTCTGTGTTCAAGCCCTTATCATCTCTAAATGGATGATTTCATTGTTTTTCTAAATACATTTTGCCTAGCTTCTGTCTTTCTCTCGTCTGTCCATCTTCACACTCCCTTCAGAGTCATCATTTTAAAACACAAACTGATCATATAATTCCCTCCTATTAATACATTTCAGAGATGCCCCAGCCACCAAAGGATAAAGTCCAAAATCCTTGCAAGGACTCTGGCAGGTTGTTTCACGTCCCTAATCCCTCCTCTTTCTCAGTAAGACACTATACCACAGTGTCACTTTGCCTTCCCCCTCGTTTGGCCGTGGAGTCTGTTTCTCCATCCTCTCGAATTTAGGCTTGGCTGTAACTTGCTTTGCCCAATGGAATATGGTGGAAATGACATAAGTAACTTCAGGGGTTAAGCTTTAATAGGCCTCATGTCTTCTACTTTTCTCTCAGCGAACTTCCCTGAGAATGCCAGGGAAGGCAGCTGAACTAGCCTACTGGCAGATGAGAGGCCATGTAAAGGAAGATTGAAGAATCTCAACCAAAATCCAGAACCAAAGGCCAAACATGTAAGTGAGGTCATTTTGCACCTTCCAGTCCTGCTAAATCTCTAGCTGAAACAACACGAACACAAACCAGGCAGAATCAACATGGAAATCTCCAAACTGGCTCACAAAATGACCAGATGTATTAAAAATCATGACTGTTTTAATTCACTGGATGTTGGTTTGGTTTGTTGTATTGCAAAGGGTAACTGTAAAACATTTGTTAAGATCTCTCTGAAGTACTGAAGGTGGTGTGTAGTAGATGCTTACAGGAAGGTAAAAGGGTTGACCCTCTGCATCCTTTTAGGCAGTCAGAATGAGAAGATCTGACTCAAAAAAAATTAAGGATGCAGCTTTTGTGTCATGGAATGAACCTCTCTTCAACTTCATAAAAAAGCACAAAATTTTTTAAATTTTACTTTATTTAAATGTACTCAGTTAGCATATAGTGTATCATTAGTTTCAGAGGTAGAGTTCAGTTTTCCATCAGTTGCATAGAACACCCAGTGCTCATTACATCACATGTCCTTTTTAATGCCCATCACCTGGCTACCCCACCCCATCCCCCCACCCACTTCCCTCCAGCAATTCTGTTTCTTAGAGTTTTTAGAGTTTCTTATGGTTTGCCTCCCTCTCTGATTTCATCTTATTTTATTTTTCCCTCCCTTCCCCAATCATCCTCTGCTTTTGTCTTAAACTCCACATATCAGTGAAATCATATAACAATTGTCTTTCTCTGATTGACTTATTTCACTTAGTGTAATACCCTCTCTTTCTATCCTCATCATTGCAACTTGTAAGATTTCGGTTTTTAATTTTCTTTATCCATTCATCTGTCAATGGATGTCTGAGCTCTTTCTGTCATTTCGCTATTGTGAACATAGCAGCTATAAATATTAGGGTGCAGGTGCCCCTTCAGATCACTGTGTTTGTATCTTTGGGTAAATACTTAATAGTGCAATTGCTGGATCATAGGGTAGCTCTATTTTTAACTCTTTGAGGCACCTCCATGCTGTTTTCCAGAGTGACTGTACTAGTTTGCATTCTCACCAACAGTGTAAATCTATAAAATTTTTAAGAGACTCGTATTAATGAAAATGCTGGCAGTTTGAATTAAAAGGGACAAAGGTAGTCCAAAATGGTCTCCCAGATTCCTATATTCAGGAAACAAGCTACAAAGAGCTAACCATCTGCAATCATGGGCCATTTGTCTTTTTTTTTTTTTAAACCGCTCTCTTGAGACATAATTCACATGCTATAAAATTGATTCACTTAAAATGTACAATTATTTTTATTTACAAATTTGAAACCATCAGTACAATCAATATTAGAATATTTTTATCATCTCAGTTGAGAAAACATATGGTTCAGCTATCACCTCCCATCCTTTCCAGCCCTAAGCAACCACTAGCCTATTTTCTGTCCTTTAAGATTTTATATTCTGGACACTTCATATAAATGGATAATACAATATGTGGTCTTTCATCACTGGCATTTTTTATTTAGCATTAATGTGGTTAAGGTTTGTCTGTCTTGTAGCTTATGTCAGTACTTCATTCCTTTCTATGGCCAAATAATATTCTATTATATCCATAGGATATGGGTATATCTTATTTTATTTATCCAAATATATAATTGATGAGTTCTGGATTAATTCAACCTTTTGACTACTATGAACACTGTTGCTGTAAAGCTTTTGTGTACAAGTTTTTGTGTAGACACACATTTTCATTTCTGTTGGCTATATTTCTAAGAGTGGAATATCTGGGTCATATGGTAAATCTACATTTAATCATTTGAAGAAAATTTCAGATTGTTTTCCAAAGTAGTAGTGTGTTTGCTCCCTCACTAGCCGTCCCCAAGGATTCTGGTTTCTCCATGTCTTTGCCAAGACTCATTATTATCTTAACATTTTGATTCTAACTTACTGGGTATGAAGTAGTATCTCATTGTGGTTTTTATTTGTATATGCTTGACAACTAATGATCAACAGCATATCTTTATATGCTTATCAGTCATTTGTATGTCTTCCTTGGAAAAATGTCTATTCAGATCCTTTTGAGTTAGGTTGTCGTTTTTATTATTGAGTTGTAAGAATTCTTTATATATTCTAGATACAAGTTCCTTATCAGATATACAATTTTCAAATATATCCATAGTCTTTGGACTGTCTTTTCACTTTCTTGATAATATCCTTTGAAGCACATTTTTTAATTTAAATTCAGTTAGCCAATATATAGACATCATTAGTTTCTGATGTAGAGTTCAGTTATTCATCAGTTACATATAATACCCAGTGCTCATCACATCACATGCCCTCCTTAATGCCCATTGCTAAGTTACCCCTTCCTCCCACCTACCTCCCCTTCTCCAACCATCAGTTTGTTTCCCAGATTCAAAGTCTCTCATGGTTTGTCTTCTTCTCTGATTTCTTCCCATTCAGTTTTCTCTCCCTTCTCCTATGATCCTCTACACTCTTTCTTATACTCCACCTATAAGTTAAACCATATGATAATTGTCTTCTCTAATTGACTTATTTCAGTCAGCATAATACCCTCCAGTTCCATCCATGTCAATGTAAATGGTAAGTATTCATCTTTTCTGATGGCTGAGTGATATTTCATTGTATATATAAACAACATCTTCTCTATCTATTCATCTGTTGAAGGACTTATTGGCTCCTTCCTCAGTTTGGCTATTGTGGACATTGCTACTATGAACATTGGGGTGTAGGTGCCCCTTCATTTCACTACATCTGTATCTTTGGGGTAAATACCCAGTAGTGCAATTACTGGATTATAGGGTATCTCTATTTTTAACTTCCTGAGGAACATCCATACTGTTTCCAGAATGGCTGTGCCAGTTTCCTCCCAGCAACAGTGTAAGAGGATTCCTCTTTCTCCACATCCTTGCCAACATTTGTTATTCTCTGTCTTGTTAACCTTAGCCATTCTAACTGGTGCAAGATGGTATCTTAATGTGGTTTTGATTTGTAAGTGATGTGGAGCATTTTTCGCGTATCTGTTGGCCATGCGTATGCCTTCTTTGGAGAAATGTCTGTTCATGTCTTCTGTCCATTTCTTGACTGGATTATTTGGTTTTTGGGTGCTGAGTTTGTTAAGTTGTTTATAGATCTTGGATACCAGCCCTTTTCTGATATGTCATTTACTAATATCTTCTCCCATTCTATAGGTTGCCTTTTAGGGCTTTTATTTATTTAATTTTTTTTTTTTACTGTTTCTTTTGATGTGCAGAAGACTTTTTTCTTGAGGAGGTCACAATAGTTCATTTTTGCTTATGTTTATGTTTCCTTTGTCTTTAGAGATATGTCTTGCAAGAAGTTGCTGTTACCAAAGTCGAAGGGGTTGCTGCCTATGTTCTCCACCAGGATTTTGATGGATTCCTCTCTCACATATAGGTCTTTCATCCATTTTGAGTTTATCTTTGTTTATGGTATAAGAGAATGGCCCAGCTTCATTCTTCTGCATGTGGCTATCCAGTTTTCTCAGCACCATTTATTGAAGACACTGTCTTTTCTCTTTTTTTTTTTAAATATGCTCTCATACATTCCATTCTTTCTTTTTTGTTGTTGTTTTATTAATATACAATGTATTATTTGCTTCAGGGGTGCAGGTTTGTGAATCATCAGTCTTACACAATTCACAGCACTCACCAAAGCATATACCCACCCCAATGTCCGTAACCCAGCTACCCTACCTTCCCCCTCACCCCCAGCAACCCTCAGTTTGTTTCCTGAGATTAAGAGTCTCTTATGATTTGTCTCCCTCCCTGGTCCCATCTTGTTTCATTTTTTCCCTCCCTACCCCCCCATGACCCCCCATCCTGCCTCTCAAATTCCTCATATCAGAGAGACCATATGATAATTTTTTCTCTGATTGACTTATTTTGCTTAGCATATTACCCTCTAGTTCCATCCATGTTGCTGCAAATGGCAAGGTTTCAGTTTTTGATGGCTTCATAGTATTCCATTTGTATATATATCACTTCTTCTTTATCCATTCATCTGTTGATGGACATCTAGGTTCTTTCCATAGTTTGGGTATTGTGGACATGGCTGTTATATACATTTGGGTGCATGTTCCCTTCCTTCAGATCACTACAATTGTATCTTTAGGGTAAATACCCAGTAGTGCAATTGTTGGGTCATAGGATAGATCTATTTTCAACTTTTGGGGGAAACTCCATACTGTTTTCCAGAAACACTGTCTTTCTTTCCATTGAAAAATTGTTGCTTTGTTGAAGTTTAGTTTACCATAGAGTTGAGGGTCCGTATCTGGGGTCTGTATTCTGTTCCATTGATCTACATGTCTGTTTTTGTGCCAATACTATGCTATCTTGATGATCACAGCTTTGTAATATAGTCAGACAATGTGATACCCCCAGCTTTTGTTTTCTTTTTTAACATTCCCCTGGCTATCTGGTTCCATACAAATTTTAGGATTGTTTGTCCCAGCTGTATAATGTTGATATTATTTTTATAAGGATTGCTTTGAATGTATAGATTGCTCTGGATAGCATAGATATTTTAACAATATTTATTCTTCCAATCCATGAGCATGGACTATTTTTCCATTTCTTTGTGTCTTTCTCAGCTTCTTTTGTAAGTGTTCTGTAGTTTTTAAAGTACAGATCCTTTACCTCTTTGGTTAGGTTTATTCTTAGGTATCTTATGGTTTTTGGTGCAATTGTAAATGGGACTGATTCCTTAATTTCTCTTTCTTCAGTCACATTGTTAGGGTATAGAAATGCAACTTATTTCTGTGCACCGATTTTTTTATCCTCTTACATTGCTGAATGGCTGTTTGAGTTCTAGCAATTTTAGGGTGAAGTCTTTTGAGTTTTCCACATAAAGTATCGTGTCATGTATGAAGATTGAGAGTTTGACTTCTTCTCTGCCAATTTGAATGCTTTTTATTTCTTTATTTTGATGAAGCTCAATTTATCTGTTTTTCCTCTTGTTGCCTATGTTTTGAGGTCATATCTAAAAATCCACTGCCACAACTGAGTTCATGAAGATTTACCACTGTTTTCTTCTAAGAACTCCATAGTCTTAGTTCTTACACTCACATTTTTTTATCCATTTTGAGTTAATTTTTACATAGTGTGAGTTAAGAATCCATATGCCATCCATGTGACTATATTAAATTATCCCAGATTAATTTATTAAAAACACTGTTCTTTTCCCATTGAATGGTCTTGGCATCTTTGTCAAAAACTAATTGTCCATAGACACCTAGACACAAAACTCTTATTGAAGTCATGAGAAAGAATAGACTGGGACTCATATAAATTGTATGGAGAAAATTGGTGCCTCTTTTCAGTAAATCCTTTCCTAGAACACAAAAGTGGGGGGAATATATTAACTAACCTCTGTTTTCCAGGTATACAGATCTCAGAAAAAGTCCAAAATTGTCAATCCCTCCTTTTGTTCGATATGAAGGAATATAATAGGCTTCTGAACAACAATATGTTTTGCCGTCTGGGCTGATTTTACTTCAGGTAAATGACTATATTCTAAAGAACAATCTTCTTAAATCCCTAATAGCATGTCCTGCTTAACCTCATTTCAGTTGAGGAATTGTCCCTCCACAAATAATATTTGGTCAGACTTCTCAATGGGATCTCTAATACATTGTACATCTGCAAGGTACAGAAGGATTCCTAACTGAAGTAAGACAATCATGTTGTTGCCATTCTTTTAGGAACAGGAGAGTGACATGTTTCAGGTTGTTTCAGGGATGAAAAATAATGTGAGAGGAGAGAGTAACAGAATCTCTTAAGAGATTAACCAGTTGGCTGAAAAGTGCTGCATGTTCTCAGTCAATAGTAATGTCTGTGTTGCATGAGGGACCATGAGGTTAAATAAAGAGCCTAGAACTATTTCAGCAGAAGCATCAATAAGTTTTGCCATGACACTGATTACCTTAAGTCAAGGGGGAAAAGCCTTTACCACGGGGTCAAGGGTGAGTCAATAGTAAGCAACTGGTTTTTGATGACACCCAAGAAATTGAGTTGAAACCTGAAGAGCTTGTTCAAATTGTTGGTGCACAATTCGATGGAATGGCTTTTGTAGTTAGGAGTGCCTAAGGAAGGAGGCTATTATAAGGCCTTATTTAGATTACAGAAAACCTGTTGTATTTGTGCTCTCAGATCAGAGTCTCTTACTGAAGACTTATACAATTCATAAAGAAGTGTTGGAATCACAGAAAAGTTTGTTACTCATTGCCTTCATTTTCCAGTTAAGCCTAGAGGTTTTCCCAGTTGCCACCTTGAAAGAGGTCTAGAATATTTGGACAGTCTTTAATCTATCAGGAAAATATTTCCTTCCTTAGATAGGTCATTTCCTAAATAAAGGATTGTGTTGTGAGACATTTGTAATTTATCTTTTGAAGCATCATGTTCTTTTCCTATTAACGCTGAGAATAAGCAAATGATCTTTTTTACAACTTCCTTGTTCCCTGAACAAAATAAGAGATTATATTATATTACATTATATTATATTATTAATCAGAACTGAATCACAAGAGAAATTTGCATCTTATAAGTCGTGATTAAAGACCTGAGAAAAACAGTACACGGCTTCAGGGTACCCCTGAGGCATGACTGCCCAGGGATGTTATTCTCCTTTGTGGAAGGTAAAAAAGTGTTGACTTTCTTGGTCCTCTTAGGTATGCTGAAAAAGACAAGGCAAAGAAGCAATTGACTGTAAGCATAATAGATGACAGGATGGTATCTGAATTACGTACTACAAAGAAACAAAAGATCACAATTTTGTGATGGTTTTGAAGTCTTCAACAATTTATATTTTCATCCATTTGGCAAAATGTGAGTGTTACAAGGGCTACTACAAACTATGAGAAGATCTTTGAATATAGGGGTTTTTTTTTTTTAAAGATTTTATTTATTTATCTGACAGAGAGAAATCACAAGTAGATGGAGAGGCAGGCAGAGAGAGAGAGAGGGAAGCAGGCTCCCTGCTGAGCAGAGAGACCGATGCGGGACTCGATCCCAGGACCCTGAGATCATGACCTGAGCCGAAGGCAGCGGCTTAACCCACTGAGCCACCCAGGCGCCCCGAATATAGGGTTTTTAAAGATAGGCTTGAGCTCTTCCTTTGTGTGTGGCCTCAAAGAATATTGGGAAAGCTTGGGTGATGGTTTGGTAAGATCTAGTTGAATTTTAATAGGTTCTCTTACAATTGTGTTCCATTTCCATTGCTGGAAGTTTTAGCCCATAAAGTGTGAAGTATGGTGTCAAGATCTTTATTAGAGGAATGCATTAAATATTATAGAGAAGGCAAAGGTATATCCAGAGTAAAAACAACTGGATTATGAATAAAGGAGCCCTCTCAAATCACAAGAAATTGTTCCTTCCATGTGTAACTGCAAAGGCCATTTGCAAAGCATATATCTCCTTATTAACTTTGCAATTGTGGTATCACAAAGCAAAAAATGAAAGTTTTTCAGTAAAGTATACAAGGGTTACAGTTAAGGACTGAATTATTTAAAATACCTGCTCCTGTGTGCTGTTTTCTCTGAGGAATAGGTTGAGGAATAGGCTGAGTAATGGCAGTACAATTTAACATAGAAAGAGTAGTACCCAGTATCCATCAAGACTTAGTGAGGTTGACCATTTATATTTATAATTCACTTTGTTTGCTTAAAAGTAATCCAGAATATTGAATGCATTTTCCTTCCTTATTGATCTAAATTGATGGGTTTGTTTGTTTGTTTGTTTGTTTTGCTAGGATGAAACAATTTTTCTTCCCCAGTGTCCCTTCTTTTTACAAAATCTATAAGCGTCCTTATCAATAGGTGGCTGGTTGAGAAGTGGTCTGCTTAGCTATTTGATCTTTAGGGCCACAAGTTTAAGTCTTGTCTCATTTTCATCCTAAAATTATTTCAAAATGTTATGTCAGATGTTTTAGTTCAGATAATGAGGCTATTTCCTATTCTAATTTCTTTGAATTAGGTGCCCAGTTTCAGGTTCAGCTCCATTGGCAAAATGAGATGCAAGGGCTGCTGTTCAATCAGCATCTTCACACCTACAACTTTTGGGGAAGATGTGGTTTAGTCTATCCTAAAAAATATATCCCATCATTTCATCTTTAATTTATTGCATGATTAAATGATGGTTCAATCAATGTTTATTAGAAACATTTCATGTATGGTTCAGGAGACTTAGCCCTGCTTCGGGAACTTCTTTTTGAGTCTCGAGCTTATTGTGGAAAGAAGGATCCTATAGGTCCCATTCTGGGGAGGTCCAATCAGCTTTGCCACACAGGATTCAGCATCTGAGCTTCCAACCAACCATGTGTACAAGTTGCTATAGGTCAAGTAACTCTGGGTCATATGCACCAAAAAGAATTCTAAATTATTTTATGAGTATTTGCTGGTCTTGTCTAGGTTTAAAGCAATCTTTATAGCTCATAATTCAGCTTGAGTCCAAGGTTTAGATTCTGTAGTTCCCTGCATACCTAGTATATGGGAAGGATGGATTTTTAAAGGCAACAGACTTTGGTGGTTTTAGAAGAGTTGAGGAAAGGTAAAGGGTCTGGATAAGGGGAAGCAGATAGAGGGTTTGATAGAGTTGTAGAAAGAAAGAGACTGGAAGGATAAGACGCTTCTGAAGAGGGAGAACAAGATATAGGGAAAAAGCTGAAGGACAAAGAAGACGAGGGCTTGCTAGGGATATTACTTTGTTGCTTAAGTTTTTCTAATTCCTCATAACTTTGGTCAAAGAATCTTTTTGTAAAGCAATATTTTATTTAAAATTTCTTTGGAGGCCTCTGCATACCAATCAAAAAATGCTGCCCTTGTGAACTGAGAAATCACATTCCTTTCTTTTCTAAGGAAATTTTCAAAAGAACAATTTTATGGAAGTCAAACGCCTCCCCCAGCCTCAAGTGCCCATTAAAGGCTTAAATCATACTTGGGAAAATTATGTCATTTGGAAAGGTAAGTACTGAGTAAGAGTAAGCACTGTCATAAGGGTAGATATATGAAGCAAAAGTTTGCCCAGAAGAGGAGAAAATTGAGGCTTAGATTATCTCACGAGAGCTGGCAGTGCTGGTAGAAATGAAACGTTTGTGCAGCTCCTATCTCAAACCCCAAACTCATGATTGGTCACCTCCAAACACAGACTTGACAATCTGTGCCTTCTGGCTCATGGAATACCAGAGAGAATGCTCTTTCTGAATCAAAAAGGAGGGGGAACAAAGCCCTCAAGACCAAAATTTGAGATGGAAAGAGAACCTCATCCAGTTTTACTAGTGACTTACAACAAAGTTTGTCCAAATGGGCAGTTGTGGTAAAAACAGCAAACTCTTTGGTCTGTGAGGCTGCCATCAACAAAAGGCTTAGAAGACATATGACTGTGTTATATCATATGATTCTCCTTCTTATGACATATAGCACTTTTAGGCAGCACTCCATAAAGCAGTAACACAAATGTAACAAAAAAGGATGAAAAGACCCACCCATTTGCCAAACAAATGGGTGGGCACTGATAACAAAACCTGTGTACCAAACTCAGAAGAATGACCAAAGAACTCAACAGAAAAGAGTGGAGTTCAGGTCTGTGCTGACTTACCTATCACTCTGGACTTGACAAGCAGCAAGCAGTGAGACATAATAGGTTCTAAGTGCCCAGTTGAAAACTGGAGGCCATGGTGATGGTCAGTGCAAACTGTGTCTTGATGGAAACTCCAAAGAAACTGTGGTAATAAATGAAAATCATTGAAATGAACACAAACATTTATTCAGAGCTTGCTATATCAAGCTAGTTACCACCATCACCTGAGATGAGCAGAAACTCAAACACAGGTAAAGTAGTAAAATGCTCTAGAGTTGAAAAAGGAAAGGCTTCAGGTGTGCCCCAATTAGAAGGTATTGGCTTACAGAAGCTAGAGGACTAACTAGAAGTGAGCCACCCTATATGATTGGTCAGGAGTACATATTTGGTTTTCTATGGTTCATCCTAAGTCAGAGGTATAGGCAAAAATTAGGGCAGCTGTGAAATATTGACCAGATCCTGATTTGGGAATGATTTTAAACAGGTTATGTGCCTTATTAGACTGATGGCTATAGAGGCTGCATGTCAGAGCTATATTTCTGTATATGGTCTAACCACTGCTTATTTTTATATTCAGTCTCTTACCATTCATTGAGTTTTTTGGAGCTGAGATGTCAGTTATATTGGTGGTATTTCCATAGCATTGGTTACTAGTCCAATAAGGATGAATGACCTGAGAATTTCACCAGACATCATTGGTAGTCCAAACAGTGGCCTATCCAGGGAAATAACTGAACCATGAATGATCAGTTGGAATAATGAGTCTTTCTAGTGTTATGAAAAGCTCCTAGGCTTGAGCTTATAATAACTCTTCAGATCTTGGAGGCAAAAATTTATTACAAGGCACTTTAGAGTCCCAGTAAAAACCTGCCAATCAGTTTGTAGCTCCCAGTAATTCCAACTCAAGGATACAGAAAAATTAGAAAGCTTGTTTAGAGGCTAAGATTAATTTTTAGCCAAATATTGAAGGAAACTGGAAGAAATGAAAACTTGGTAAGCATTGACAAGATGTACAAGGTGAGAAAATGCAGTTCAGTTTAGAAGTTAACACCAAACAAGCTTTTGCACAGGAAATGAGAAAGCTTGGTTACCAGACAAGACAAAGTTTGCATATTGACCAGTTCCCTGCAGTTTAGAGAGGTGCAAAAGAGCTCAAAGGCAATGAATAGGGTCAGAATCTGATAATCCAGAAGAACATGCTTAGTTTCCCATTGAAACACAAAATGCTCTTACAGTCCTTCTTCCCCTTTTGATCAAAGACAATCTCAAAGAAAGATTATTCTTGATCATAAAACAAGGATGCTCTCATTAGACGTGGCTTGGTTGTTTCAATAGATGCAGCAAGAATGACAAGTCAACACACAAATCTTCTATTTGCTTTGCTGGCCATTTTCATAAAGATACCTCAGATTTGATTTTTCAAAGCCTCTTGAGCATAGGAAGCCAAGCCAAAACCTCACCATCATTTTTCACCTGCGGTATCTAGTGATTTGGTGGAAAGCCCTCTCTTCCTGAGGTCCCCCAAATATCCCAAGATTCCTGAGCCCACTAAGAAGTGACCTTCCTTGCTCACCTATGAGTCTGGGAACCCTATGAAGCCAGTTACTAGGCCAGTTTTACCAAGAGGGACTTTGTAAGCATTGGCTCCATGAAGTCCACCTTAATTCCTGAAAAGTGTGGGCACATCTGATGAAATGAGCATCCTTCTCAACTATGACATTCTAGGCAACGTCAGCCTTGATTGTAGTGTGTCCATTTTGTTCCTATTAACAAGGTGGACAGACTCTTACTGAATCTTTGCAAATATCTAGAGTGTCACGAAAACAGGCATCCTCAATAAGAGTTCCCCAAATTTCACAGGGTGAGTCAGGGCAGAAAAGATCAATGTTTCATTTCTGCTTTACAAGAGCACAGTCTAATAAGTTGTTATGAGTGATAGGTGGCTGAGAGAAAAGAGCTCAATGCTCTGTTTTCTGGATGTTCCCTTACATCCAGAAAACAGAGCGTTAAAGCATCACCACTGTTCCAAGCAAGGCCCGCGTCCAATCCATTTATTCACTTCGTTCAGTTCTTTGTAATTAATTCTTGTTCCACTTGATTTGGGGTTAGTAGTCTCATGAACACATCTGCTTCTTGACTAGACGTCTGGAACTCCTGACTCAGCTCACTGGTAGGATCTCATAGTTATTGAAGCAATGCCATCAGAATTCTGTATCCAAGTATATGTGGCACGGTCCACTTCCATAGGTTTCTAGGCTAGTCCTTTTTTTGTTGAAGACAGAGCACTTAGCCAGTAGTTGACTTCCAAAGGCTCTTTGGGAAACATCAGAGTAAAGCAGAAAACCACTTGTAAGTGACAGAAAAGTTAAAATAGCCATAGTTAGTGCATTATTTTTATAATTTTAAAAGTCAAAGATCTGATCATAAGTCACTATTAGATTAGTACAGTTGATAACGATATATGATTATTTATATGAGACTTTTAAAAAAGTCAGTTTAGAAAGCTTTAGACAAAACATGCCAAACAGAATGATGAATCCTATTTTCAAAGTTAAAAATAGAGCTACTCTATGACCCAGGAATTGTACTACTATTTACCCCAAAGATACAGATGTAGTAAAAAGAAGGGCCATATGCACCCCAACGTTCATAGCAACAATGTCCATAATGGCCAAACTGTGGAAAGAGACAACATGTCCTTCAACAGATGAATGGATAAAGATGTGGTCCATATATACAACGGAATATTACTCAGCCAACAGAAAGGATGAATACCCAACTTTTGCATCAGCATGGATGGGACTGGAGGAGATTATGCTGAGTGAGATAAGTCAAACAGAGTAAGACAATTATCATATGGTTTCACTTATTTGTGGAACATAGGGAATAACATGGAGGACATTAGGAGAAGAAAGGCAAAAATGAAGCCGGGGGTCAGAGAGGGGGACAAACTATGAGAGACTATAGACTTTGAGAAACATATTGAGGGTTTCAGAGGAGAGGGGGGTGGAGGGATGGGTTAGCCTGGTGATGCATATTAAAGAGGGCATGTATTGCATGGAGCACTGGCTATTATGTGCAAAAAATGAATCATGGAACACTACATCAAAAATTAATGATGTAGTGTATGGTGACTAATATAACTTAGTAAAGAAAAAGAAAAAAAAAGAAGACTGGATGTTTTATCTAATTTGTGAAAATGGATAAGCATTATCTTTGTAGAGGAAAAAAAATCAGATACAACATAATAATTCTGAGACATGATATGCCATGAACATATCAAGCACATTCTTAAAATATACTTGTTATTGAGCAAAAAGTAAACTTAATCTGATTAAGTTAGGAAGAACATACTTGAGTAAACTAAAAAAGTATTCTTGCAAGGCTCATAACTCAAAAGGCATAACTACATTTATTAAAACAACAACATTAAAATAATCTCATTTGTCAAAGATTAACCTAAATCATGTGGGCTTGAATTTTAAAAACATTTTGCTAAGTTTCTACAGGAATACTTCCCCCTCTCATATTGAACACATTAGGGATTTAATTGTCTTAATTTCTGGGAATTTCAGAAATATTAAAATTATATAAACTCTTACTTATCTCTTAGCCAATCCAAAAGGAGCTCCTTTAAGAGATCTTAGAGTTTAATGTGAGAATAATATTTAGAGGTAGGAAAATATCACACATGCATAATAGAACATACATTTACATATAGACTCAAAGAGCTTCGAGCTTTAATCTTTTTCTTTTTTTTCTTTTATTTTTTTCAGTGTTCCAAGATTCATTGTTTATGTACCATACCCAGTGCTCCATGCAATACATGCCACCCTAATACCAACAGGCTCACCCTTCCCCCTACCCCACTCCTTTCCAAACCCTTCAATTTGTTTCTCAGAGTCCACAACCTCTCATGGTTCATTTTCCCCTCTGATTTACCCCAATTCACTTTTCCTTACCTTCTCCTAATGTCCTCTATGTTATTCCTTATGCTCCACAAGTAAGTGAAACCATAAAATAATGGACTGTCTCTGCTTGACTTTTTTCACTCAGCATAATCTCCAGTCCTATCCATGTTGATAAAAAAGTTCATCCTTTCTGATGGAGGCGTAAAATTCCATTGTATATATGGACCATACCTCCTTTTTCCATTCATCTGTTGAAGGGCATCTTGGTTCTTTCCACAGTTTGGTAATTGTGGCCATTGCTGCTATGAACACTGGGGTACATATGGCCTGTCTTTTCACCACATTTTATCTTTGTGGTAAATACCCAGTAGTGCAATTGTAGGGTCATAAGGTATCTCTATTTTTAATTTCTTAAAGAATCTCCACACTGTTTTCTAAAGTGGCTGCACCAACTTGCATTCCCATCAACAACGTAAGAGGATTCTAGCTTTAATTATTAACTAAAAAATCTTAGCCCTTATTCAGACATAAACATAAAAACTCAAAACTCACTGGTTCATAGAAAAGAGCTGAGTCTACTCCTTAGCTCACTTTTATATTTCTACAAAGATTACATTTTTGGCGGATGGGGCAAATGGAAGTAACTCGCTCAGTGCAAGAGCTGAACAAGTTTCCTCAGTATTTGTGGAGGAGATCCTTAAGATGTGTTTTGCCCTGACGTGTAATCCTACGGAAGCTGTGGACTGCATTTTGGGAGAGGGGCAGAGGAGCAACCAAGCGGCCATCTGGGATCTCCAAAGTCCATCTGAGTGTTGAAAACATGCAGCCTATTTCCAGTTGAAAACATGCAGCCTGTTGAAAACATGCAGCCTGTTTCCAGTTAGCTTTTTCAGCACAGGCTTTTGCTCTTGGTGTCACTGAGCTCCTCAGAGCCCCAACAGTGGTAGGGGACTTAAGCCTCAGCTGTCTACAGGGAGTTGAGGAACATGAATGAGAAAAGAAAGGCCTGGCAGGGGTGGCTAGTGAAGAGGAGGAGGTAGAGGTATTGAAGGGGGAAGAACAAAGGATTCTAGGAAGCTGAAGTGAAGGTTGAGAATGGAAAAAAGGAGGCAGAAGTTAAGGGATGGTGATGGGAAGTCAGAGATTTTAGAAGACACTGAGGAAAGGAACTGGTCTTTGAAGGAAGCAGTGGTCTCTGAAAGTTTTTGCAGAACTGGTATTGTTCTGTTTCTTTATACCAAACAATAAAAGCAGTCCACTCTTTGGATAAGATCTTGGAGTCATTGCTTGCTCAGAATGATCTGAGCAAGTAGATCCTAGCTCAGAATGAGCCAATTCGCAAAGATCCTTAATTCCTCGAAGAGGCCATTGAAATTTTAAGTTTTTTTTAAATTTTATTTATTTATTTTTTTAGTGAAATTTTGTCATTTCGAAGAGATTGGTGAAATCAGTGTGAATAAAGTCCAAGCACATCCCCCACAGGCAAGAGAGTGTGGAACAATGAAAGGAATGGTAATATGATAGTGAAACGAATACCTGTTGGTCTAAGTATCTTTACCCAAGAGGTCTATCTCAGGAGGGAGTCAGAGGCTTTAGTTATACCCAGGAAAGCCAGAAGAAGGCAGAGAAGTAGAAGGAAGGAAAATGATGAAAATGAAGAATAAAACCAAATCTTTACCACGCTACAACAGACACGTGTTTGAAACACTGTACCAGGAGTTAGACTCACAGGCTGTGGATCATGACCTCCAAGCCAGGAAAGGACCCAGCATCTGCTAAGATGGCATTGACCCCTGCATGGAGAAAAACAAAGTCCTGGAGGCAGAATCACAGCATCATCCTTGTCAAAGAAAAAGAAATACAATCTGGATATCAATATGAGGATTTCTTTAAGGGAATTATTGCAGTAGTAGGAGGAGAGTATCATAATAGGAAAATGCTTGAAGACTAAGTCAGAAATGTCTCAGGGGAGGGATGGGTGAGCAAAACTTTTTTTTTTTTTTTTTAAGATTTTATTTATTTGACAGAGAGAGAGAGATCACAAGTAGGCAGAGAGGCAGGCAGAGAGAGAGAGGGAAGGAAGCAGGCTCCCCTCGGAGCAGAGATCCCAACGCAGAGCTCAATCCCAGGACCCTGGGATCATGACCTGAGCCAAAAGCAGAGGCCTTAACGCACTGAGCCACCCAGGCTACCCTGAGCAAAACTTTTAAATGCAAAGATGCCTGGGATAGGTGGCTGTGGAGAGTAGGAGGTGGGGAGGTAAAAGCTGATGTGGGAGGGGGTTCCTGAAACTTAACCTTCACCAATTGTTTTACTAACAAGGAAGTCAAGGCAGGAAGTATTGGTTTGTGGTTAAGCACAATGGGGCATGTTCTGCACTTGAGATGAACAAATAAAGTACAGAAATTGTACATGGGTTTGAGGGCCTTGCTGTCTTAACATTGCATCAAACTCAAAGCTTGATTAACCTTGTCAGGACCTAAAATTGTTTTTGAGATTTCTTAAAGGGTCCCCCAAAAATCTCTTTTGTAAAAAGTATAAATGTTAGGAATAATGATGGTTATTTGTATGTTTCTGACAATGAGTTATGGGAAATATTCTCAAATCAGAAGAATTATCTAGATTTCCTTAGGTTAAATTTGTATGGGTAAAATGTCATTAACATAAATATTTAAACAATTGTGTTCTGTATAGGAATGTTCAAGACAATGGTTAACATTTTTGCTATCCATGACATGTTTCTATTTATCATAGTCTTGGTGTTGCTTTGCCTATAAGACAAAAGCAGTATTGTATTAGCACTTATAATTTCAGTTATTTAGAAAAAATAATTAACTTGGTTGCAACTTTATTTTTTTAACTTGAATCTAGTGTATTTCAGGCAGTAGTGCTCTTCTGGAGGTTCAGGTCATTTATCCTAGATTTTATTAATCTACTACTGATGTTTAGAACCTACTTCAGATGTATTAAATCTATTTACTTGATAATCTTGATATATTCTTGGTATATGCTAATTTTATGCTGGGCATATATGGTATCTAACATTTCTGGATATTTATATGTTATATTTTCTCTGTGAAGATTATGTTTATCTACTTTCATAAATTATATGTGATTTCTACTCTTCTTTGAAATAGGCATAAATCTTTATGCTTACATTTATTTCATCAAAAACTTTTTTGGATTGATTTGGTTTTGTTTTGCATGCTATGGAGACAATCAGATATGTTTGTCAATTATTTTATTCTATTATTCTTATAATGAACTTTCCTCAGGTTATTCTCTTTTGAAAAATATCAATAGAGAGTAAACAATAGACATTTCTGGTCTTTCATCATCTACAGAGAGCTTGTATGTTTTATTTTACCCCATGAAGTCACCTGGACTCAGCTATAAGGTAGAGTGTTCCATCTTCAACAAATGTTCTCAAATCAGATCCCTGTCTGAGAGTCTGGTAAAGAAGACTATTCCAGGTCCTCTTGGGCACAGGATTCTGATGGCATTGCTTCAATAACTATGAGATCCTACCAGTGAGCTGAGTCAGGAGTTCCAGACGTCTAGTCAAGAAGCAGATGTGTTCATGAGACTACTAACCCCAAATCAAGTGGAACAAGAATTAATTACAAAGAACTGAACGAAGTGAATAAATGGATTGGACGTGGGCCTTGCTTGGAACAGTGGTGATGCTTTAACGCTCTGTTTTCTGGATGTAAGGGAACATCCAGAAAACAGAGCATTGAGCTCTTTTCTCTCAGCCACCTATCACTCATAACAACTTATTAGACTGTGCTCTTGTAAAGCAGAAATGAAACATTGATCTTTTCTGCCCTGACTCACCCTGTGAAATTTGGGGAACTCTTATTGAGGATGCCTGTTTTCGTGACACTCTAGATATTTGCAAAGATTCAGTAAGAGTCTGTCCACCTTGTTAATAGGAACAAAATGGACACACTACAATCAAGGCTGACGTTGCCTAGAATGTCATAGTTGAGAAGGATGCTCATTTCATCAGATGTGCCCACACTTTTCAGGAATTAAGGTGGACTTCATGGAGCCAATGCTTACAAAGTCCCTCTTGGTAAAACTGGCCTAGTAACTGGCTTCATAGGGTTCCCAGACTCATAGGTGAGCAAGGAAGGTCACTTCTTAGTGGGCTCAGGAATCTTGGGATATTTGGGGGACCTCAGGAAGAGAGGGCTTTCCACCAAATCACTAGATACCGCAGGTGAAAAATGATGGTGAGGTTTTGGCTTGGCTTCCTATGCTCAAGAGGCTTTGAAAAATCAAATCTGAGGTATCTTCATGAAAATGGCCAGCAAAGCAAATAGAAGATTTGTGTGTTGACTTGTCATTCTTGCTGCATCTATTGAAACAACCAGGCCACGTCCAATGAGAGCATCCTTGTTTTATGATCAAGAATAATCTTTCTTTGAGATTGTCTTTGATCAACAGGAGAAGAGGGACTATAAGAGCATTTTGTGTTTCAATGGGAAACTAAGCATGTTCTTCTGGATTATCAGATTCTGACCCTATTCATTGCCTTTGAGCTCTTTTGCACCTCTCTAAACTGCAGGGAACTGCTCGATATGCAAACTTTGTCCTGTCTGATAGACACTAATTAGCTTCCTTTCCCAGTATGGATAAACTAGTATTGATACCTACTTATAAATCAAATTTGTGTCTGTTAATTGACAGATTGTCAACTTTCATCAAATTTTCAGTTCTTCCTGTTTCCTTCAATATCTGACTACAAATATTTCAAACTAACCTGTCCAACTTTTCTCCCTTGTTCCTGACTTCAAGTCACTGAGAACGAAAACGTAATTACCCAGATCCTTATTAGGACTCTAAGTTGCCTTGTAACTGGTCTTCCCCCGCCCCCTCCCCAAGATTTAAAGGAACACTGCACTGGTTCTTGCAGGGACCAGACTTGTCCCTGGACAAGCAGCCGTCTGAGTCACTAAAAGTCAATAAAAGTAACTCTGAGTCACAGAAAGTCTGGTGAAATGCTCATGTCATACATGTCCTTACAAGGGAGGTAACCCAGACTTGGACAACATAATCAGCAGGACAGTTCAACTCAGAGAGCAGTGCTGCAAAAACTATTTCATCCACTGATCTGAATTTCACAGGACTAGATAGTCTTAGGGTTCAACCTTGGGGTCTTTATTTTAATACATTCCTTTATATTAACATTTATCTTCTTTATTTTAGGCATCCCATTGAAGGACACTGAAACAAGTGATCTTTGCCTACATACCAAACAGATGGTAAACTAGCCTTCCACTAGGGATATCACTAAGAAAATGTAGACGCTGAGGTCTATTTCACTCAGCCATCTCTTGTTGGAGTTATTCCTCATCTCTGAATTGTTCACAGAGAATGTCTCTGAACCCACCTTGAACAAGGAGAGGGACTGAAAGGCTGATGGAACTTTGTGCTTCACACGAGTTTAGGTTGCTTTGCTGAAGACCACCAGGTCCCAACCCTAGGTACACTTTAGCTTGTTTCCTTCATCTGATGTACAGAATCCCAAGCCCATGTGCCTGAGCACAAACCAAATTTTCTGCCTCAAGTTTTCTGTTTGTACAATATTTGATGCCGTTCATTAAGCTCCAAGTCTCTCCCGCACACCAGCTGTTAACATGACATCATGCTTTTGCTTTCCACAGTTATCCCAAGGTCTCTGCTTACAGAAGCTTCACTCCCACTCCCCTTGCCTGAAACTGTTGTGGCCTGGGCTTTAAGCAGCTCTCTGCAATAGTTTCATTCAATAATGTCTTCCCTTACTTGGGTCCAGAGTCAACTTTTTTTTTTTTTTTTCCCCTTGACAACTTCCTTGGCAAGTGATATTTATGATTTGAGCTCTGGAAGGTAAAATATGAAAAGGGTCAAGTTTGAACACTTAATTACATAAGATCATGGACTACTAAGAAAAATGGTTGGTTATCTAGTTAACTAAAATGGCAATATAAATTTTAAAGTAGATATAAGAGGTATGTGACTATAAAGACTTCCAGTTCTTTTTAAGTGAAAAGGCTTTGTTCCCTCAAATTATTAAGGAGATGACAAAATCAACAAATACAAAAATTATTCTAATAAGACCCTGAATAGTTATTTTCTAGGCAGATTATTCTCAAGGTAGAGGAAAGTACTTTACAAGCACTTACTAAGAGAACACCAGTATTCCAAGAAAAATTGTCATTTTAATAAAGTGAAAACCAAATGCTAGTTTTGAAACAGCATATTTGGTACTAACACTCTTACTAAAAATCTTATAAATAAACTCGTAAACCTCCGCCAGCTTTGACTATAAGAAGTAAAATTCCCTTTCCGTGAACCATCTGCAACTTTGTCTCTCCAGACAAGTTTTGTCATAAACTTCTTCCTCTCTCTTTCATTTTGGAATGAGTCATTTTACTTTGGAACAAAGCTTCTCTTGTTTTCCTTAACAAAATACCTCCTGCATGCTTTGCATGTAAAGTTTTTCCTCTCTGCTGCTCCTAATAGAGCCTCATTCACATATATTGATTCTAAGTTTTCACTACAGCTGCTTTTATTGCACCGAGAGGACTAGGAGGTGGTGTAAGAGAAGAGTTATTCCCAGGGCATGTGTCAAAATGGTGAGGCCGATCTTATTAGAGCTACTGCATAGAGAAGAGAGACTTCAGGACAGCTTTGAGTCCCATTCGATACAGCACAGACAACTGGGGATCTGCAGCCAAGGAGCCAAGTGAGGACAGACGAGTGAGGAAAATTACTAAGAGGAACTTGCTTAGATACCAAAGTAGAGGGATTCTTGCTAAACTGGCTTAACAGGATTCTTACTAAAAGCAGACCAAGGACTTACATATCCAGGGCAAGGTACAAGAGCTTGATCATATAACAAGGACAATCAGATATAAAGGGAGGCAGTTGTCACTTAACTAGCTTAGGCTTCTTTGTTAAAATGGGGCTAAGTAGTCCGAGGTGGAGGCCTGATCTAGAAGAAGACTCACGGGAGCCTGACTAAAGTATGGTCAAAGAAGGAGTGTCTGTTAGTAAATAACTGTAAACTGTCTTTCATATACCAGTATTTTCTAGCAGACTAGCAGAGCTTTTCAATATATATCTTATATCTTTTTATAGCCATCAGCATTCCTCATAGTATAGCATCTCAATGTGGCAAAAATGAACATGTCCATTAATAGACCCAAATATACAGCCTGTCTGTATTACATAAAAATAAGAGGCAAAAATATATAAGAATGAAATTGTTATTTAGCAATTAATGTTTTACTGTCTTGTCCTACTTAGATATGATATAGATACATAATGATTTATGAATTAACTAAATTTAGCATCAGTCCAATATTTTAAGTTACCAATTGATTTGGAAACTGTCTTCAAGCTGACATTCTACAAAACATAATTACTTTTGAAATAAAGTTTGTCCACATAATGACTTAATTTGACTAAACACAAGTTTACATTTTTTATAATCTTAAAATATAGTAACTGAAATCAATTAGAACCTTCACAAGTTGAGGAAAAACATGCCCAAGTAAAATAAGAATGTACATTTTTATTACATTTAATGTTGACAACTCAAAAGACAAAGCTGTTCTTATTAAACCAACAATATTAAATTAGTCTCATTTGCCAAAGTTACCTAAATTATGTAAACTTGAATTCTTAGAACATTTGAGTAACTTGCCTATAAGAAAGTGTTTTGAGCACATTGAAATATTCAAAATTTAATTTTTTCAATATTTGACAAGGTTTAGGAATAGTCTCATTCATATAAGACCTTAGCTCTGTCAATTAGAGTAGAACTTTTTAAAAAAAATTTTGTAATCTAATTTAGTAATACCATCTGGAGGTAGAAAAATATTAAATACCTGTAGACACATAAACATACACCTAGATCTAGAAAACTTAGACCTTCAATTCCAAACTTTCAGTCCATACATCAGGGGTAAACCCAGAAATACAAAACTCACTTTCATATAAAAAGAGTTCTTTCCTTACTAATAGGTATAACTTCTTAATGGATTTGAATTCAAAATGGAGAAAAATGGATAAACAGAAAAGAGTAGCAAACTCGATTTTCCATCATCCTTCATTTAATGAGACAAAATATCAATAAACCATTTAATTCATTTACAGAAATAGCCTAATGGCTTAAACATTTAAAAACAAAAAATCCCACCACTGGAAATCAACTAAAGTACTCAGAAAGAATCAAAATCAAATTCTTACTGTGCTTGCAACAGATAAGAGTTTGGAACATATAGGACCAGGATCAGGACTCACCTTTAGATCTCTGGACTTCCAGCGAGAAATGGAGTACAAAAGGCTCCAAATGGCCTTATGACCTGGCTAGGGTAAATGAAAATCTGAAGATAAGTTCAGATCCTGGGTCATGGCACCAAACTATCTGAGACAAAACCAGACAAGTTAGGAAACTAATATGATGGAGAATATCACAAGCAGTATCAACCCCATTCTAAATATCTTTGGAGCTTTTAAATATAAGCTTTTATATGAGGTGGTTTACACTGTGGTTTTGCAAGCTGCAAACATAAATTATAGGCTTCAAAACAGGAAATGGATGTTTTTCCCAAATACGGCATACTTCTGAGAGCATAGAGTTTTAATCTCTATTAATCAACCATGAGATAAAGAACAGGAAGCTGAAGGGTCTGTTTTCCCCTGTCGGCAGATTCAGACCAAGAGAGAGAGAGTTTCCTGGGTTTTGTCACACGTGATCAAAAGCCTTGTAACAGAGTTTCAACCAGAAGAAATAGCAAAAGAAATGAAATTTCTAGTCACCCCTGAAGCAAGGCTAAGTCATGTCTCCTTCCTCAACTTTGCACTCCCTTATGCATGAAGTGCACTTAATTTCCGTGCCCCCCACACACCCCTGCTTACACATAGCCTCTCTTCCCCTCTTAACACTTCTACCAACATCGCTCCATCTCCACTGATGCCAGCTTAATCACTCTATCACTTGATCCTTCCAAAGCCACTGTACCACCTCCTAATTGGTCTCCTGCCTTCCAGTCTTTTCACCCACAATTCAGTTTCCATGGAAGAGTCAAAGCAAACTAAAGTGAAAATCTTATTTTTTTACTAATATGTTAAAAAATTTCTGTCCCTCCTTGTTATCCTTCCAAAATGGTCTTCTTGCATAGCAGAACATTCAAGCCCTTCATGTTCTGACTCACCTCCTCTCTTTTGCCAGCCCTCAGCAGACTCTACACCAAGCTCTACGGAACACTCACAGTTCCCAAACACCCCATGCTCTCTTCCATGTCTAGACACTTTCTTGTGTTTCCCTTTGCCTCCAGTGCCCGTTCTCTAGCTAAGTCCTTAAAGCACATACATATGAGATTTAGATGACAGGTATCCTGGGATCATCCCTGGCCGCACTTGTTTTCTCAGCCTTCCCAAATCTGAATGGACTGGAATCCCTCCACCCCATACTCTCTCCTTTCTTATCACTTACCGTTCCATTTGGAAAATTCCTCTTTCTTTGCCTGTTTCTGCAAATAAACCAGAACTCCCTGCAAGTTGAGACCATGTGTTCTCTATTGCTTTTTCATAACAAGAGGAGATGGGGGTTGTGGTAGTGAGTGGCCATCTCAGCTGATACACCACAAAAAAAGAATTGTGTATTTCTCGAGCTTCATTAAATGTCTGCAGTGTGCCCAGAAGGCAGTGCCTGACACACTACAATCATGCAATGAACACTTGTGACATTAATAAGTGGGTGAACTTACCATGTACCTTCATAGTTATATAATATAGTGGGATGATACAACACTTCTCACTATTGTGTTGTGGAGACAAAACAAGCTTATGGAAAGTGATTAGAAAAACTAAAGACTGTATGAGGTAGAATATGAAATAGAGTGATTTATTTTTAAAGAACTGTGGTGCATTTCACAAAGCTTAATGAACGTTAGCACCCCCTAGCCAGCCACCTTAGGGGTCTGGTTATGCCCTTCTTTGGCAATTGTCTCTCTTCACTCAAAACAACAACAACAAAAAACCAGGAAGGAATTCCTCCTTAGATCCTGATTCCAGAGAGAGTATCTGAGCAAGTTGCATGCTTGCAAATCTGTTCATTCTTTTTTAGTTAACCAACTTGAATATTCTCCTGGCTTTCATGACTATGGGATGCATTCTCCAAAATCAAATTTACAATTATAACGATCTTGGCACCACACAGTGCCCTGTGCATAAATAAGACTTGATAAATACTTGCTGAATCAGTGACGTGAAGAGCTTCCCACCACTTCGGGAATGATTGTGATTTCCTTAATTTCCTTGATTTTCTTCTGCTGAAACATTCTGCTTCCAATACCACTCATGATTATTCAGACCAGAGTCAAAGGAAAAAAAAAAAAATCTTTATCCTAACTAACCATGTTCATAAACACGAGTTACAGTGACTGCAACATTTTCCAGAAGAGTGTGCTCTGAACCTGCCCAGCAGCACCACAGGTAAACCGCCTTTTTTTTTTTTTTTTTTTTTGTAAACTGCCTTTTAAAGGAACTGCATCTCCGTGGAGAACATCCATGGCAATATGAAAGTTCTGAGGTCCCAACTGTCTGTCTTCATGTGGGTTTCCCAAGAAGCAGATTCTGGGGCGCCTGGGTGGCTCAGTGGGTTGAAACTTCTGCCTTCGGCTGGGGTCATGATCCCAGAATCCTGGGATCGAGCCCCACACTGGGCTCTCTGCTAGGTAGGGAGCCTGCTTCCTCCTCTCTCTCTGCCTGCCTGTGATCTCTGTCTCTCAAATAAATAAATGAAATCTTAAAAAAAAAAAAAAAGGAAGCAGATTCTGACGACAATATTCATTGCAAAGAGACTTGGAATAAGATCCTAGCAAATATCAGCATGGGGATGGAGAATGGGAAGAGGCGTGAAGCCAGAGCCGAGAGAACCCGTGAGAAAGGCCTCTCAACCTCCAGGGGGCAGTGTAGTACACCCCTCAGAGATGGCTGAAGAACTGAGAAATCTGGGCTGTTTCAAGCACTAACTCTCATTAGATGAGAACTGCTCTGAGGATATTAATTCCCCAGCATTTACAGCCCACCTAACAGGCCAATCTTGATAGCTTGCCAGAGGAAGCTCTTAGAAAACCACAAGTTCTCGTAGCATGTAGTATCCTGAACCACCAAGTCCTCAGGAGACACGGGTGAGCAACATGGGCAGTGTCTCTAACCTACACGTCGTACAGTCACATTTTGAATTGCAAGATACATTCCCAGAATTTAGACTTGGTCACATTTCAGCTGAGCCAAGGCAACTTCACCTGTAATGGGCTGTCTCCACCAATACACTGTGAAAAAAGAATTATGAATTTCTTGAGCTTCATTAAATGTCTACAGTATGCCATGCAGTAGCAACAGCTGGGTTTCTAGACTCTTCTTCAGATTTTCATTCGATCCTTTTGTACCCAAGTGAGACTAGTTCTCTCAAGCAAATGAAACATGTTTATCCTCTCCTTGAAACCCTGATTACATCCACCCTTTCAGAAGCAGATCCTGCATTGAGGAGTCCAGGACAAGGGGTGGGTTGAGGAAGTGCCCCCTCCCCCAAGAAACCCTGAAGGAAGGAAAGGAAGCAGAGGAGGGTGTGGGAGGATGCCAAGAAAGGGTGTGAGGTCCATGCAGCCCCCTTGTCTGCAGCCTAATCCTGCAGAAAGTTCTGGAGTATAAATTACACTCTGGAGGTGCTCTTGTCTTAAGACAATGGAGAAGGGCTCTTGCAGTCCTACAGTCGCCCAGGATTAACAACAGGCTGCTCTATGTGAGCCCCCAGTGCCCAGGCACAATCCTCTGTGGCAAACAGGAAGAGATTAGTTGCTGGTAAAAGGAATCCAAAGTGCTCTGTGCGGGGCACATTAAGTTCACTCCTCTGTCATAGTCTTCCATTTTCTAGATGGTCACAGTTTCTGGGGAGAAATTTATGAGAGGAAGGTTAGAGGAATAAGTTAATCTCCTGTGCTGCTTTTGGATCTCAGACCTCAGGTGGTACCCATTCTCTCCCTTCCCTATCACTCTTTTAAATTCCCCTTGAGCTCTGGTGGGTACTTCTTGCCCTCATCCCTGAGGAGTCTGGGCCCCCAGTTGCCATGTTTTATGAGCTCACAGTCCAGGAATACTAAGGGATGCTCCAGTGGATGTCCTGAGTGCCAAACATATCCCTGCCTGCTCCCATTATATGGCACCAACCCCTGCTTATGCCCCAGGAACTCACCTTGTTCATAGATCTCCTGACACTGTACTCCTACCAAGTTTCAGCCCAAGATCTTGCCTCTCCCATGAAGTCTTCCAGCTGCCTGCAAACCTCAGAGTTTTCTTCTTGCCCTTAATGCACAGAACTTACCGCTTATGCCTTTCCTCTGGGATGCATCACATTCTACCCTGTAATTCCTTATTACGGGATTTTTATTGACTTTGGACAGTGTCATTGGGTTGACATCTGACTGTATGTCTTGTCTTTCCAGTGGGAACCTGACCAGTGTTTACTGGTACCTTCAACGCCAGTGCAGACTGTGCGCCACCCCAGGGCTTAGTGAACACAGGTTGGATCAGCAGCTGAACGGCTTACAGAACGACACTTCTGCACCCTAAGACTGGAGCATGATTTTCTCAACAGAAGCCTTGCTTCCCATAGTTCACTTGGCTTTTAATGACCCTATCACTTAGTTCACAATTCGCTTGGCTTTTAATGACACTCTCTATCACTTAGTTCACAATTATCTTTCAAACAAAAACAACAACCAAATAAATAGCTTTCATAAATTTAAATTTTTCACATTTTGAAACTCGCCCAAAACTTCAAAAGCATATATTTTTAGATACTTTATTAAAAATGAGTCGCAGATGGAACCATAAATTTCCCCCACCCAGAGAAATTTTCTCTTTTTTGGTATTGTTTCGACCTTGAAGTTGACAGACCTACTTTGTTTGGAGGTAGTGAGTATTTGTGAAGATGGCATAGTGGACATTTTCAATAATCACATGAAAACTCAGTTTAACTTACAGTGAACAAGTTTTTGGTATCAGGAATTGCCCTAGGTATTTTATACAGACTGGATTGTCCAGAAATCCTTTTTTTTTTCTCTTCTCCTTTGTGAAGCTCATATGTTGCAGTGTTTTGAAGTACGGCAGAGCCTCGTGTGGAAGCTTGAAGAGAAAGGGGAAAACCCAAGTCACTTCATTTTGCCATTAATTACTTCTGGAAGGCTTTGCTTTGTACTGGTCATATTTCTCTATATATATTTGTTATTTCTGATTGTTTCTTTCTTATACACTCTACCTGGAAACAAAAAAAAAATGTACACAAAAATAGAACTAATCTTGACTATGTGACTCCAAGTACGTAATCTGCTCTCCACAAGCAGTACTGGAATGAAATAAAACATTTATATGACTATTAATAAAAACCAAGATATATTGAATGTTTGCTGCAAGCAAGGCATTCTATAAAGCTCTCTATACACACCATCTCCTGCAATACCCATAGCAAGTTCCAGAAATGGGTACCATTATTCGCTCTGCTTTATAGATACACAAACTTGGGCTCAGAGAGTCTGAGTCACTTCCCAGAGTTTGCACAGCTAGTAGCGATAGAGGCCTGAGTGGTAAAAGAGCCCTAGTTCTCTACCTGGAGATGGCTCTTCGAGTCATATTCTCAGCCCCAGTCTTGCTATCAAAAATAAATCACGAACTCTTTATATCTCTGTTTCTTCACTTACTGACTATAACCACTGACTGTCTGTTCATGTCTGTCTCCTCATCCATTTGTCTGTCTTAGAACATTTAACTCTCACCGTTTTATGTTTTGTTTATAAGAGTGGTGGCTCTCAAAGAGCGGAAAATATGTCATACCCATCTTCATACTCATAGCTCCCAGACCACTATTTCACACATTTAAATGTATTAACTTATCTAATCCTTAAAATACCATAAAGAAGGTTTATTATTATTATTATTATTATTATTATTACCACTCATCTCACACTTAAGAAGGTTACTGGACCCCAAAGACGATTATATAAATGATGTCGGATAATCCGAACCTAGGTCGTCTGGTTCCAGAATCCACGCACCTGAAGACTATGGTATCCAAGAAAGGAATTTGCTTTTCTTTTTAAATCCATGTCTAGTTCAGAGTAGGTTTTTATATCATTTCCATCTCCCTCCTCTCCTGAGTCTTTCGCTTCTATGTTTGCTCTGTGATCTGTACTTAGTTTTGTGTAATCAGAGATGTGATTCTCATTGCACTCTGTTTTAAAAAGCCCAGATATTAAATCTCCTATATGCATCAATATTACTTTCTGATTTATTTTTCTTAAGAACAACTTTGAAAGAAAAACACCTTCCTCTAATTTTCAAACCTCATTGCCTTAAATGTGAAGTTTAGCAAAGTTTGTCCACTCTAAAATATGCCAGTTTGGCACATGGATTATTTCAGAACGAAGGCAATTAAGAATGAGCAGACACAAAAATGTTCTCTGCCCTTCTCCTATTTGCATAAAAGTAAGACATAAATTTGCCAAAGTGTCACCCTTCCCCTCTCTACCAGAGAGGACAAAAGCTAATCACCAGAGACAATTTTAGTTCCTTATCCAGGCTGGAAGCACAAGAGAAATCCACATACCAAACTGAGGTGACTAGACTTAGTTTACCTCATAGTTGTTTCCACACAATTTGTTGCTGGTAGAGACCCAGTGTCCTTTTCCTTTGTCTTGTCACTTCCCCAAAAATGTCTTTCCTTGCTAAGACCAGCCTCTAAATAAGAATGTGAGTCACTCATTCCCAAGTTTCTCCAATGCATACACAAGGTAAACATGTTAATGAAATGTGTTTTTCTCTTATTGACTGCCTTTTCTTACAGAGCCCTGATGTGGAGTCGTGACCTAGCTAGGATCAAGAAAGAATTCTTGAGCAGTTTTCAGTGCAAAACTGTGCTTTTTTGACAGCACAGGGACAGAACCCTGGGGGCAGAAAGAGCTGCACTGGGGTTGTAAGGAGTAAATGATTATATATATATTTTTTTTTTAGTGGGGATTAAGGGTAACATTAAATCTTAAGGAATTTGGAAGCAAGGTTTCCAGGACCTTGAGGTGTTAGCTACTATTAAGATAAGGTTATTTACTACCGTCTAGTAAAACATTAGTCATGAGACCCTTCTGATGTATACCAGTGGGCCATATGTTTGAGGGATGATTACTAATAGTATGGGGCTGGAGGGATATTTATAGTCATCAGAGCAAAACTCTATTGGTAAAACCTAAAAGGAAATCCTTGGGGTAGCTGGAGAAGTGTTATGCCCCATATGTCTCAAGACTCCTGCCTTTAGACTATGAGCCACAGAAAAATCTGGCCTTTGTACCTTTTTTCTCCCATCAAGCCCTAGCAGAAAACCTAGAAGGATAGAAAGAAAAATACTTTTTTAAGATTTATTTATTTATTTATTTGACATAAAGAGAGAGATCACAAGTAGGCTGAGGGGCAGGCAGAAAGAGAGAGGGGGAAGCAGGCTCCCTGATGAACAGAGAGACCGAAGTGGGGCTCCATCCCAGGACCCTGAGATCATGACCTGAGCTGAAGGCAGAGGCTTAACCCACTGAGCCACCCAGGAGCCCATGAGAAATATTTTTTTCTTCCCCTACAAATGCAAGGTCATAATCTTACACAGTTCCAGGAGGAACATAAGTAACATAAAAAATACAAGAATATGAAAAACTATAGATTTTACCTCTTAGACTGTAAGAAATCCAGGGTTAGCTAAAAATCAACACAAATCTAAGATAAACAAAACACTCACATGAGCATTAGATCCCAGATATGCTAATTTTGGCCTAGTAGGACACAGAAAACACACAATACCCTAGACTGAAAAATATTAGTAACTGCTTAAAAGATAAAAGTAATAAAATAAATAGTTCAGGAATAAAACTAAGTGAGATATCATCTTAAAGAGTAAGTACTCTTAGGACCCCTGGGTGGCTTGGTTGGTTAAGCATCTGCCTTCTGCTCAGGTCATGATCCCAGGGTCCTGGGATCTAGTCCAGAATCTGGTTCCTTGCTCAACAGAGAACCTGCTTCTCCCTCTGCCTCTGCCTCTGCCTCTTCCCTCTGCTCACGTTTTCTCTTTCTCTCTCTCTCTGTCTTTCTCTCTCAAGTAAATAATTTTTTTTTAAAAAAAAGCACTCTTGATTTTTTTTAAAGGAAGTGATAAAGCACCTGAAGAAAACTAGTCAATTAGGCATTTCCTTGTGAAATCTTAAGGTATAACCAAAGAATATCCAAAACGATTTCTGACAACCAAAAAACCCTAGAAGGTTTCTATCAAGAACAAAGGAGTCCAAGCCTAAAATAGAAAGATTCACTTTTTAAGGGGACTTTTATTATTTACTTAAAAAACTGCATTATGAAATATGAAAGGAACATTCACCAGTCATTAAGTGACTACTTTCCCATAAGTTTTTAACACATCATAGTTCACTGTTACAGGCATTACCAAAATCATACACACATACCTGCTACCCAATTGTTCTGAGATCCACAAGGAAGAGACGCTCTTGTGGCCACAAGCTAAACAAATTCAGAATGGAATGGAGTCGATACAATGTAGAAAGAATGGAATAGAACAGAACAAGATTCAAGTAGACAGCTTGAAACTATGGAACAATAAAATACAAAATAAAGATAGATGATGATGACAAATAAATGATAGATAGATCAGAGAGAGAGAGAAAATGAAAGTAAGAGAGAAGGAAAGGAAAGAATAGAAGGGGAGGGGGAGGGGGAGGAAGGGGAAGGTAGACCGGAAGGGGAAGGTAGCCCGGAAGGGAGTGGGAGGGGGAAAGGAAGTGAAGGGGAAGGAAGGGAGGAAGGAAGCAAGGAGAGATTTCAATACAAGTGTGTTTAAGAAGGTTAACCACTCTATTCTCTAGATGTTTAACTTTGGAAAGTGATACTCCAAGGCTGTCCACAAACCAGAACAAGTTTACACTTATCACCTATCTGTGAAAAAACGAGTACTGAAATCAAGAGTAGGTCTGGCAGAGAAATTTCATGTCTGTTGAATCTAATTATGGCTTTTAATTTTTCCAGTTATTTATTTTTATGATTTTTTTAAAAGAATGAGTGTGTGATAGATTAGACACTTAAAAAACAAAACTGTCACATACCAAAAGAAAACACACACACACACACACACACACACAAAACCAAAACCCAAAACTATCCCTTTTCCACAGGTAGCCTGGGAACAATAGAATAAAGTTACATTAGGTCAAGGGATCGCTATGAATTCTTCTCCTCTCTGTGGTTGTAGAAATCCCCACTTTCACTATTCTGAGAATTGTGAATTGTCGCGACTTCCCCTGCAGGAGAAACAAGAGGAGGTGGGTAAGCTGAGGGAAGGGGGAACATGGCCTTCCTACTGAGGAGCTGCAAGCTGGAACTGGAATAAACAAGGTGCAGCCTCAGATTTCCGGGGGGCAGCGCAAGGCCCATAGTTTGTGCACTTACGCCAGTGTGCTAATATTTTTCTCATCTCTACACACAGTTCTTCAAAACGTTGTCCTGGACTTCACTCCATCACTCACAGACACCACAAGATAATCTCTCCCTTTAACTTCAAGGCTAATAGGCATGAAAGTACAGGGACCATCTCTGGCTTTGGGGAGTTAGGACAGTATCTATGATTTGCATCCTTGTTTGGTAGGCATTCGTTCTAGGGAGGTGGCTTGGTGTCTCTGTAGGGCAGAGCCGACTCTCAGCCATGTATGGGTGTACTGGGTGCTCAGGAGTGTGACAAGCTAAAGCCTTTCTGCAAAAACAGAGCTGGAAGTCTTAAGCCTACACCCCCCCCCCATATATTCTGCTTTGCTCCAAACCACAAAAAGCATAAAACGTACTTTCTCAGATTTGTTGACTTCTATGTCAGATTTTCTGAGAAGACACAAGGATTAACTCTCGAATTCACGATTCAGAGAAATGATAACAGCTCACTGGCCTCAGAGATAATGTGCCTGCCCCACCGCCCCATCTCATAGCCCCACTTGTCTCAGGACCCATAAGACCTCAAACACATCAAGTCTCTGCTAATTGCCAGATATCAGCCCCATTGCACTTCCAGAGTGATCCTCCTACTAGTCGTAAATAAAACCTTTCCTTTTCTCACCTCTATATCCTTCACTGCCAGGCAGTGTTTTCTGCAGAATTCCTTTATGTACACACCGTGAGCTGGAATGTTGAGTTCAGTGCTGCAGAAGACACTGATGTTGAAAAGGACCTGGGGATAGGAGGGAAAGTAGTGTGTCCTCCGGGTGGGAGATAGAACAGTTGGAAGAGTTTAAATGATCACTGGCTGAGCCCCATCTTTCAGTGATCTGTAGCTCCTCATCTGTGGGGTTGGTTGGGAGGTCCCCAAGAGCACTTGCAGTGACTTGAGTTAAAATCAACAGGGTCTATTGACACGGTCTACTGCCTCCGACAGTAGAGAAGTGGTTTCTCAGAGAGTAGAGAAGTAGTATGCTGGTTTTAAAAAAAAATAGGAGGGGAAAAAAGAGTTCTTTTTATTTTTAATATTTCAATTTTTTAATTAATTTAACTTAATAATTTTATTATTTTTAATATTTTAAGATAGAAGGAAAGTGAGATGACCTAGAGTTATCTTCCAAATGAATTTAAGAGAGGAAAGAAGGGTTTAAAAGCATCTGTGGCCTGTAATATAAATACGTGAAAAGAAAACACTGGGAACAGGAACAGTAAGCTTGTAGAAAAAAAGAGAAAATCCAAAATGTAACTGATATACAACTTTCACTTGTGATTTCTGCTAAAAAGAGCCTCTTCTAAATTTCAAAAAAAAAAAAAAAAAAAAAAACCACAACTAATTGCAGCCTATGTAGAGGAGGAAATTTTCCTCCTCTAAATTTTAATAAATAAAATTTTAATAAATAAAAAAATCCCTCAGGAATTTTCTCTGCTCTAAATTTCCCATCTCTCGTGATAAGGATGTCCTTTTACCTCCTGGTTCAGAGAGGACACTTTTTGCAAGAGGGATTTATTTCCTGCTTTGGGGGGGACAAAATGTGGGGCAGAGTGTCCTTCCTACACAAGCTGACTCTAAACTAAGTTTAATACAAAATAAGTAATATACCAAAGTGGCACATTTTGGGGTGGCCTGCCTTGGACTCATACACCTACAAAGATATGTTTAATGGTAACAAAATGAAAACAGGCATTCAAAGTATAGGTAATATTGCCAGAAGAGTAATTAAGGGCAAAAATATAGTAAGTCATGTCATTACTACCACTAACATAAAAACTTACCCTCAAATATGTATTAAATAAGTAAATATTTAAAAGCCATAAAAAATGGGGAAGGAAGATGATAACCCAAAATCATGAGTAATAAAAAGTAAAAAGGAAAAAAATTGAAACCATGACTAAGACAATGAAAAGACAAAATTTATATGCTAATATGGTAACAATATTTATAGTGTTTTGGAAAAAATCTTAGAGTTTATATATTTGAATTTGGACATTGTACAAAACACTAAAAAGTGTAACAATAACATTTGGAATGAGAAATGAGAAATCTAGTAATTTACTTGTACCTGTATAAGATCTATTGTTTTATTTTATCTAAAGTAATTTATTTCTGTGTTTGACTCCCCTAGTGGATTGAGACCTTCATGGGGATGGGTGGTAGGTTATGTTCAGATTCTGGCTTCCCACATAATAAATGCTTGGTAAATGTTTTTAAGTGAATAAAAATGGGAAGAAAAAGGTTTTTAAGATACAGGACAAAATCAAGAGATTTAAACAACATAAAAGTTTTATAGCAACTTAAAAATAAAAAACATCTAAGTCTAACATATTTACTGGACAATGTTTCCACACACCTGAGAAAAAGAATATAAGAATGAGTGATTATTTTAGAGAATATCATATGTGCTGAGCACCATGTTCAGACTTTACATTTTAAAAAGCGGTGTGAGAATCAAAACAGAAGACACTGAAATAGCAATGTTTGCGGGTGAGATAATTGCATAACTAGCACACCACTGGAAAAATAAATCCAAAGACCAGATAAGCCCTTTTTGCTGTAGCACATAAGGAAACCCCAAGCATTGGATTAAACTCTTCAGCATTAGTGATAGTTAGAAAGTGAAGGAAAGGGAGCCTATTGGCTGGCAGCAAAAAACTGAGTATATAGGAAGGAATGCTTTAAGAAATAGATGTTCATCCAACACACACACGCACACATACACACGCACACACCTCACCCTAAATGCTCAAGAGCACATGTATTTATGAAGAATTAAAGTCTCCACAGGTTTGAAAAACTTTTTAAAATACCTGTATTATACTAAATATCAGTCCATTTCAGTGATAATATGTCTGAGTGCTATCACCCCCCAACTACACCCCATCCTAACTTTCCCCACCAGATCAACGACCCTAAAACAGAAATTTGTGATGCATCCACTGGTCCAAAACTTCCTCATCCTCCAGACTCCAACCCTGCTATAGCACAGAAAAAAGTCAAAACTCAAAGTCATGGACAATAGTCCCAATTTTTCTTGAGGTATCTCCACTTACTTTTTTCAATTCATACTTTTTTTTTTTATTTTTTAAATTATTTATTTGTTTTAGAGAGAGAACATGCACACGTGAGCAGCGGCAGAGGCAGAAAGAAAGAGAGAGAGGGAGAGAATTTCAAGCAGACTACACCCTGAGTGCAGAGCAGGGCTCGAGGCTCAATTCCACAACCCCAAGACCGTGATCTGAGCTGAAATCAAGAGTCAGAAGCTTAACTGAGTGAGCCACCCAGGCACTGCTTTCTGTTGTTTTCTAAGCTGTAGAAGATTCAGAATGAAATTTACCCTTTTAACAACTTTTTAAGCGTACAATACGGTATTATTAATGGTAGGCAGATGTCTAGAACGTAACGTCTCACATAATGGGAACTCGATTCCCGGTCAATAGCAGCTCTCCGTTCCTTCTGGCAGCCTCTGGTGGCCACATTCTTCTACAGGTTTGACTACTCTAGGTTCCTCCTGAAAGTGGAATCACACAGTATTTCTCCTTCGGTGACTGGCTTACTTCACTTAGAATTATATCTTCCAGGTTCATCCCTGGTGTCACCCTGAGTTTTCACATTCATTTTCTGACTTCTCCACGATTGCCTAATAATTGGCCTCCAATGCCCACGCCACAGGCTCCCCACCCCTGCATTTTTTCTATTCATGTGCCTTCGTGAAGCTTTTCCAGATTTTTCCGACTTAGGCAATCTATCTCTTCATCATACAATAGATACCACCATTTATTGAGAACTTACACTTCATTAGGACATTTTCTATGGGCTTTACTTGTACTGCAATGTACCAGTCTGTGTGTTTCTGCCTAGATTTCCAATTAGGTTAAACATATATCCCATCCAACATTTATATCCTTCATAGTATTTAGCAGAGTGTCTTATGCATAGGAATTATGCAGTGAATATCATTCAATCAATTGGATGGTTGTAAACTCCTTAAGGGAACATTTAACTTACCTTAATATCCCCAAATCTATGACATATGTGGCATATATTAATGCTCAATAACTACTGTGTTGTGTATGGGGAGAAACAGAGAGAAAGTAAGATCACTTGCTGAAACCACATTGCTTACTACCAAGGTCAGTTTCAGTTCTCTCCTTACTTGACTTAGCAGCAGCACTGACCCAGCTGCTGGCTCCTTTCCACTGGAAACACCTCCTTTGCAGACTTGAGGACATCCAATTCCTCTGTATGTCACTGCCTTCTCCTCAGCCTGATTGTTCGTCCCTTTGTCTTGTCCCAGCCTCTTGACCTTGCAATGCCTCGGGCTCAGTCCCTTCCCTTCCCTTCTCTCCTCCCCTCCCCTCCCGCCCCTCCTCCCCTCTCCCCTCCTCTCCTCTTCTCTCCTCTCCTGTCCTCTTCTCAACACTCACTCCCTTGGCGATCTCATTAGTCATAACTTCGAAGCACCCATGTGCTGAGAACTCCCATATGTACAACTCCAGCCCTGATATCTTCACTAACTCCAAACCCATAATGTCCTACTGCCTACTTGGTATGTTCACAGAGATGTACAACCCATGGTCCAGATGAAACATATCCGGAGCTGAGCTCTCAGTTTCCCTCTCTATGCCTGCGCCTCCAGTAGCGTTCCTCAGCTCAGTTAAGAGCGGGAACATCGTTCTTCCTGTATCACAGGCATCTTGTCACTGTCATTCTCTCACGTCCCAATCCATCCGGAAAGACTTTTGTGCTCTACCTCCAAAATACACACAGATGCCAACAACTTCTCATCTCCCATCCCTCTAGCCAGCCTGATCTGAGCCGCCATCATTGTTTGCCCGGATTGTTACAACAGTAGCTGTGGTTGATTCCCCCACAGCAGCCAGGGAGATCCTTCCAGAATGTTCCTCAGATCATATCACCATGCTTTCACAACACTGCACCAGGCCTCCACCTCACTCAGAGCAAAATTCAAAAGCTTTTGTGAGGCAATACCCAACTGGATTTTCAATGTACCTTTCCAACTTCATTTCCCTGTGGATTAGTCTCCCTGTGGCCCAGTTCCCTCTCCCTACAATGTCATCCTTGCTATTTATCTCAGTCATCTATTGTCCCATAAGTAACTACCCCCAAATTAAGTGGCTTAATACAATTTATTATCTTCTCGTTGCTCTATAAGTTGATTGACTTCAGCGAGGCATTCTTGCTTAAGGTTTCTTGTATGGTTGCAGACCACGTTCAGCCAGATCTGAAGCGATCTACTGGCCCCAAAATCTGGGTGCCCAAGATGACTAGAATTACAGTTTCTCAAAACTATAATGACTCAGTTGATGCTTGGATTAGCTGGGGCTTAGCTAAGGCTGCAGACCAGAGCACCTCCCTATAGCCTCTTGGGGCACCTCAGCCTTCTCACAGTGCGGCACCAGGGGAGTCCATGTTCTGGGAGGCAGTGTGCCAAGAGCAAGTGTGCCAGGAACCAGGACATTTTCTGCCAGTTAAGAAAGGGCCATACCTAGAAACTGGCACGGTGACATTTCTGCTGTATTCTATTGATGTCAGCAGTCACAGAACGTGACAGGATTTAAGGACACGGAGAAATAAACTCTCCCTGCTCATGGGAATGTGGCAAGATTACATTGCAAAAAAAAAAAAAAAAAAGCATGTGGGATGTGAAATATGATGGAGATAATCTTTGGAAAATATAATCCGTTGTGCTTTTTTTCAAACACAACAGCTATACGCCCACCTCAACGCTTTGTGCTAGATTTCCTTCCGCCAGAAAGGCTTTTCTCTCAGTATCGGCTATTGGTTCCCTCATTGCTCTGAAGTCTTTGCTTCTCCACTTACTTCAACTCTGACAATATGCCAATGACCCCATCATTGACCACTTTATTTGACATCATACCATAATGCTCTTCCCTATGCCCAAGTACGCAAAATTGTCCATGGTATACCTACTGAACTTCTCTTGACCAAATAAACTTCAGTCGGCCTCCTCCCCTCCACATACACCCCTAAATATCGGCTTGTCCTCAAGTTTAAGCAAACATTATACCACAACAGTGCAGAACACCCACCCCTAAACAGCTCATTCTGAGAATCTGCTAGCAATAAAAATTTTTTTCCACTGTAAAAATGCCCCAAAGATGCCACTGCCCACCCCACCCACTTGTCCTACTCCCCTACAGACTTCCTGCTAATTATGCCCACCCCCTCATAAAAGAAAAGCCTTTTATTATTTTTTTTTTAGCCTTTTATTTTTTGTTAAATTTTAAGATACAGCTTTCTGGGGTCAGAGCATTCTACCCATTGGAATAGTCTTTTTAAATAAAGTCTCACTTTATCTAAGTCTGTATTTACTTTGAATTGACACTCAGCACTTCCAAGCCTTTATACACCGCACCATTTTTTCTTATCACTTATTCCCTTCTAACATACTATGTAGTTATCAATTTATTGTGTTTATTGCTTCTCTTCTTCTATTAGAATATAAACAGTATGACAGCAAGATGTTTTTCTATTTTGGTGACAAAATTTCCATCACCCAGTACCAACGGCTGTAGGTGCTCAAAAACTATTTGTCAATTTCATAGATAAACTCTCACCTGTGATGTGATGAAAGCATACCCATCTAATGCATAAAGATACGGAATAAAGAAATATTTGCTACTGATCTTCTAGAATTTCATTCTCTACCCCCAAGTAATTGAATCTCTGATATGTTTCTTGAGCCAGCTTCTCATTTCAATCCTGTGGTTCCTGTAAAACTTATTAGAGCTGTCATATTTTTCTTAGTCTCCCCTGACTTCTTTCTCTGTTCTGGAACTTAGCTCAGAAGCTGGAGACGGGTTATACATGCACATCATTTTCTCTGATGCCATTAGCCTCTGGATTTTCCATCATTTTCTTTTGGCATATTTCTGCTAACTTATGTTAGCATGTCTGTTACATGTTCTCCAATACTGGTCTGGACGGTCTTTCCTCTTGTCCAGATAATCTGTCCACCTGAGCTTGCCCAGCCTTACTGACACCTCCTAGTCCATACCCTTTCTGAGTGATTTAAGTCCCTCATAGATACTTCCTGAGGCAAAAGAAAAAGGAACATCTTTTCTTCATGATCATGCATAACATTATATTTATGGAGTGAACTTTTGTCAAAAAGATCTCAGGATACAATGACTTTATGCTCCAAGTTATTCCTCCACTCCTAGGTTCTAAGCAGAGAAGGAAAGAGGGAGAAAAAAATAATCATATGATCATAATGAGTTTCAGTTCTTGATCACGTAATTCATCTTGTTATTACACACTGCTGCTCCTTTAAATAAAGTACCAGAGCCTGATTAAAATGAATGAGATAGCAATGCCTCAGAACTTCATCCAAACATTGTTAAGGAGTAGGTTTGTCTTATCTAATATATAAAATGTATCATTAGGCTAAAATAGTAATTCTCAACTGTGGGCAATTTTGTCTCCCAGAGGATATTTGCTACTGAGTTGCAGTGGGGGCAGGACATCTAAGAGGGCAAAGCCTAAGGTGTCACTAAGTATCCCACAGTGCCCAGGACTTCTCTCCACAACAAAGAATTATCTGACCCGATATGCCAGTAGTGCAGAGGTTAAGAAGTTAAGGGGCGCCTGGGTGGCTTAGTTGGTTAAGTGCCTGCCTCTTGATTTTGGCTCAGGTCAAGATCTCAGGGCCCTGAGATCAAGCCCCGAATCAGGCTTTGAGCTGGGTGTAGGGCCTGTTTAAGATTCTTTTACTCTTAATCTCAGAAAACAAACTGAGGGTTGCTGGAGTGTAGGGGTTTGGGAGGGATGGGGTGGCTGGGTCATGGACACTGGGGAGGGTATGTGCTATGGGGAGCACTGTGAATTGTGTAAGACTGATGTATCACAGACCTGTACCCCTGAAACAAGTAATACATTATACATTAATTTGAATATATATATATATATATATATATATATATATAGTGTGTGTGTGTGTATATATATGTGTGTGTGTGTATGTGTGTGTGTGTGTGTGTGTTTTAAAGATTCTCTTTCTACTTCTCCTTCTGTCCCTGCCCTGCCCACAAAAAAAAAAAAAAAAAAAAGAAGAAGAAGAAAAGAAAAGAAACTGAGTTTAAAATATCAAAACTATGGTGCAGGTATAAAGACTAATTAACAAATAATGAAAGAGGTTGGAAAGTCTAAGTACACTCTCAACTCTACATAAAAGCATTACATATTATAAAAATGTCTCATTCATTTGCTAAAGCATTCAATAAATGTGAGTGGACCAGTTAGACTAATAGATTGCAAGGGATAGCATTAAAACCTTATTTTACACAAAAAGAGATTCAATTATTTTGTAAACAGAAGTAAAAGAAAAAAATGTAAGTGAATAGTTATTTAACCTTAGGATAGACAAACTATTTCTGAAAATGACATCTACTCTATCCATCCTTTAAGGTCCAGTTCAAGTTCGAGTTCCTGGGCCATGAACAAGAGGGAGGAAATAAATTTCTATCTCCCAACTATGTAAGTTTCAGCTCTGGGGAGGCTGGCTTATGCCTGCAGATAAGCAAGAGGCCTAATTAAACAGGATTTTGTCAAAGGAGCTTAAGTTTCACTTCTCGGTCCATGCTTTCAAACAAGGATAAGGAGTGGTCCCAAAGAGATACGGATGCTGGAGCATTAAGTCCTAGCTCCAGGGTTTGGCTTCCATCTAGAGAACACAGCCATCCAGAAATGCACCCATTTCTTCCCCTACTCATGATTGCATAATTACATTTTAGCCCTTGTGCCGGGTGTGTTCACCCCCTTGAAAACCATATGGGTTGGCTCACCTTGATTGATGAAAACAATACCAATGGCTACAGTGTCATTTTCCAAGAGAAAGGTGGTGTATTATATATGAGAGAGTAAAAGGACAAATTAGAATGTGATACCTCCAGCTAAAGACAAGGACAACTTTCCCTTAATACGGCTGCAAGTCTTCCTTTTTGTTCAATGTTTCTTCTTTAACTGTTCCTGTGGGCGTAGCTAAAGTTGCTCTGGTCTGGTCTCAAACTAGTAACATGCTGAGCTGTATCTGCAACAATTTTCTTCCGAGGCCACGTACAATCCAATGACAGTTTTGGGTGCGTTTGGAGATGCTCTCCCTAGTCCATTGCTCCTCATTCACTTACAATCTGGGCAGAGAAGTGCATATTGGCCAATACCCTTGTTCAGAGTCCGAATGGGGAGCCAGTCCCTTATCGCTTGCATCACAAGTGAGGAGGCAGCAACAGAAGCAGAGGACTGGAGTTCTAGGAAGCAGATGAGCTTCCTTACAGAGAAAAAGAGAGCAGAGTACAAGGATGGTAAGCTAGGATTTAAATAAGGAGATAGAGTATCAAACTAGACAGCATGCCCTATTGCATTTCAAAAAACAAAGTGCTTTCCACACCTTTGGGTATAAACACAGTCATGGGGTTTAAGCACTGAGATTTTTTTTTAGGCTACCGTAGTTATATGCAGGCAGTGTTCCTGGAAAAGATTTCTCAGCCCATTTCGGGGCTCCATTTCTTCACACTGCCTACCCCAATCATTTTTCACAAGATTTCCTGTATGTCTTGTATTTCAAAAAATTTGGAACTGTCATTTAATTTTGCATGTAGCTGCACCTAGGTTTTCCAAATGTGCCTTGAGCAACTTGAGAGCAGGGAGTTTGCTTCTCTTGTGTTCTCCAAAGTATAAAGCAAAATTCTTTTCCCCCAAATCGTGGCATCTGTGATTTTAAACTATAACTGCTTAATGAAGCCACACAAATGAGTGGAAGATAGAATAATATCTCATCTACCCAGAATTCACTGCTCCAGTGGCCTCATCTTTTTGAAGCATATAAAAGAAACATAAGAAAAAGGAAAGCTGTTACAAATATTCAAAATGGACATTATTAAGTTCATTTGTACCATCCTAAACAAGCATAACATAACTAAAGGGAAAATCTTGAGATTGTTGCAACTGGGAATTATTTTAACAGTGTGACACAGGAATTGGTATAGTGTAAATAACCTTTGACCCGGTGAAATAGATTCTTTTTTTCAAATAGCATGAAATTGGACTTTTTTTTTCTTTTCATCAAAAGCCAACCAGCCTCTAGAACACTCCTTTTCCTGTACAGAGAAGACACTATTCCTAGATAACAAGGAGTTTTAGCACTGCGATTTTGCCGAATGTACTCTGGAGGAGAACAAGAAACCCAAAACTTCATTTTTTGGCAATTTCATTGATATGTGCAGTAGGCAGTGGGAACATGAATGGCTAAGAAATGCAATAATTGAAGATTCTGTTCATAATGAGTATACTACAGGAAATTACAGACAAAGCGTTTAAAAATTCTCTGGAGCTAGATTTTTTTTTTTTTAATTTATGTATTTGAGAGAGAGAGAGCACGCACAAACAGCAGGGAGGGGTAGAAGGAGAGGAAGACTTGGGCTTTCTGCTGAGCAGGGAGCCTGACACGGGACTCGATTCCAGGACACTGAGATCATGACCTGAGCAGAAGGCAGAAGCTTAACAGACTGAGCCACCCAGGTGCCTTGGAGCTAGATTTTCAATACAGGTATAAAGTCATGCTTTCATGAAGCAGAATTATTTGGCACATCTGGCAGAGACAAGTATGAAACACAGAAAAGAGTCAGGAAAACAGAAAGAATCAGACATGAATCAGTGTGAACATCCAGGTAGGAACAAGAAACCGATGTTAGCTGTAATGTGTTTACTGAAGGACTCGCCATCACCCGAGGGAGAAGACAGGAGGTATCATCCAATTGTGTCATCTGTGCCGTGAGATGGTACCATTGTGCTAAAGTAAACCATAGTCGATCTTCTGTATTAAATTAGTCATTCTTAACTAGGTCTTTATGCTGCCTTTAAAAAGCATCAAGTAAAAAAGCTCTGTTCAGGTATTGCTAGAAACAGGTTTCATACACCAGTTGAGGTTCAATTTAATTGCGCAGAGTGATGGAAGTTCAGAAATCGAGTGAGAAAAATGACTAATTTTTCTCTTGGAAGTTCATAACCAGTAATTTTTTTCTTTGCTACTAGAAAGGCAAACAGGGTCACCTGGGTGAGTCAGTCAGTTAAACATCTGCCTTTGCCTCAAATCACAATCCTGGGGTCCTGGGATCAGGATCTAGCCAGAAACAGCATCCCAGAAGCAGAGAGTCTGCTTCTCCTCCTCCTCTGCCTTCCTCCCTGCTCATGTTCTCTCTCTCTCTCTCTCTCAAATTAATAAATACAATCTTTAAAAAAAAAAAAAACCACACAAACAAAAATTAAGTTAAATCTGCTGATAAAAATACATGCATTTTGTTGAATTTTAAAAGCATGTATCTTAACACCTAACTTTTCAAAACCACTTTCTTCAGTTTACTATTAGTAACTTAAATAGGAGTAAATTCAAAAGGAGTACTTTGGGGGTGGCCATGACAGAGCATGGGTTTTCTAGACCACTCCCTGTTCCCCTACTGTAAACAACTTTAAAAGTGGACAAAATAAGCAAAGCATTTTTGAAGGAGAAATCGGAGAGGAAGAAGGTAGTGTCCATGCTGAACTGGGTGCTAGCAAAGGAGCAGACCCCTGTGGCGAGCTTGATGTTTCCCACCTTCCCGCCTTGGGGAACTTCAGGGTTCCCATATGTCACCGAGGAAAGACCTAAGGAGAGTACGGCACTAGTGCTAAACTGAGGAAGCAGAGATCAGAGTCCAGGGCTCCTGAAACCACGGCACTAAAGGGAAGGGCACCGTACAGATAGGAGTTTCCAGAATGGCGCAGGGGGAAATGGATTCCTGGCCCAGGGCTGGATTGTACATCTTAGGGAGAGTTTCTTCCAGAGAAGAAAGGAGACACCACTGTGCTTCTAGACTATGTTTCTGAGTATAAAGGGGAAAAAAACTGGCAATTCAATAACTAAAAAATAAAACAAAGATATGCAAACATTTGGAGATTAAACAACACACTTCTAAATGCTACTTGGGTCAAAAAAGAAGTCACAAAGGACATTGGAATACTTCAAATGATCATAATGAAAAGGCACCACGTCGATAATTTTAAAAAGTATCTAAGGTTGTATTATAGGAAAACTTACAACTTTACTTATATGCAGACCGAGAAAAAAAAAAAAAAAAAGAGCTGAAAATGAATGACTTGTGTTTCCACTATAAAAGACAGGTAAATAACAAAATAAATCCAAGGTAGATAGAAAGTAACTGGTAAACATGAAATCTAAATCAATAAGATAACACACACACAACCACACACACACACACACACACACACACACACACAGGAAGTAAGAAAGCCCAAAGTTGGATCTTTAAAAAGAGCACCACATAACGACCTGTGTGAATGTTATTGTGCCACATATTGTGCTATATATTAATCATAACTTAAAACAGGGCAGTCCATTGGGCTCCCTCTACCCAGTTCAGCATATATGTGGTCTCACAGATGGACTTCACAGGCAGTTCAGACGTCAAACATCTACGAGTTCATCTAGTCCAGCAGTGTCTAAAACATGGTAGGGTGTCAACACATACCTAGTGAATAGATGATTGAAGTGTTTCCTTTAACAGACGAAGAGGAGGAGAGGCAGGAAGGAACTTCCCCAAGGTCACCAAAGCCATAAGTGTTGGAACCTGGGTGCAAGTCACATCTCTGGACTGTGGTTTTTGTTTTCCCCACAGACAATGGTTTCAGCCCTAGCTAGATCAGACTCTAAAGTTTCAACCCTCTATAACTTTCATGAACCTTAATAACTAATTCTGTTTTTATTTATTTATTTATTTATTTATTTATTTATTTGTTAAAATAAAGATTTTATTTATTTGACAAAGAGAGAGAGAGATCATAAGTAGGCAGAGAGGCTGGCAGAGAGAGAGAGGAGGAAGCAGGCTCCCCGCTGAGCAGAGAGCCCGATGCAGGGTTCGATCTCAGGACCCTGAGATCATGACCTGAGTCAAAGGCAAAGGCTTTAGCCCACTGAGCCACCCAGGCGCCCCCTAATTCTGTTTTTTTAAATTGCCCTGGCAGACCTTCTCACAAAGACATTTCATGAGCATTCCTTTTCTTTTCACATCAGCTTGCTAGTCAGGAGTCCGACAAGAGGTGAGAAAGGAGAGCGGTAACGCACATGAAAGCGAACACCAGAATTTAGGCAGCCCCACGTAGCACAGTGGAACTGAACTGTATCCACCCACACTGACAAAAGTCATCTTTCTCAAGCTGGCTCCCCTCCCAACACTGTTCCTTCCAGTTGATTAAATCCACCGAACCAAATTTTCTTGGGGGCAGAACTGAGGTTTAGGTGGGACTACAGGTCCATTTTCTACCAGTGGAGAAATTTCAAAGAAAACCATATTGAGGGCTCGTAGGTGGCTCAGTCGGTTAAGCATCTGCCTTCAGCTTGGGTCATGATCCCAGGGTCCTGGGATCCAGTCCCGCTTCTCCATCTCCCCCTCCCCGCTGCTCGTGCTCTCTCTCTTTCTCAAATAAATAAATAAAATCTTTTTAAAAAGTCACATTGAAGTTGAAATTGAGTTTGACATTGAAATTTTAGTTTTGAAATTGAAATAAAAGTTGGAAGGAAATTTTTTCTGTTCAATTGAAATCACAGAGAAAAAAATTGCTGTCATCATCAGCGACGTTCAGGAAATGGTCAGATTTTAGCAACTCAAGGCAGAAGGGAGGCAGAAGCAGGAAGGAAGTAACCAGAAGGGCTAACAACAGAGGCATGACATGATATACATGCCTAAACAAATAAAACAATGGCTAGCACTTAAATAGCATGTACCTTATGTCAGGAGCTGTTCTAAAAACTTCACAAGACAAATATTGAAATACTCAGTCCTCACAGCAACCCTACAACATAACTACTATTATTAACCCATTTTAGAGATGGCAAAGCTGACTTAAAAGTGGGTTAAGTAACTCACTTAAATTCATGGAGCTAATAAGTGGTGGAGTCAGGCTTTAAATCCAAGGCAGTCTGGTTCCAAAGTCTGTGCCCTGCCACAGCACAAGAAGAATCACTTTTACTATGGACACCAGCTCCTAGCTGGATAAACAGACCAGCCCTCAAATTCTCCTCCAGAGGTTGAAACCCCACAACATAGTAACAGGTGCGCCTCGAAGTGCAAGCCTTGCAAACAGTTAATGGTATGGTAAGTACCCATGATACCCAGTCCTTCCGTCCTTCATTTATTCCTTATTAGTCATTTGATCCACTCAGGAGTATACAGAGAGGAAGTGAATTCGTGTTCTGAAAGAATGGAAGACAGTTTTTTGAGAGTGAACCACAAACAGTTATTTAACACCTACCATAACTAGTTTCACAGATTGGAGACTGGGGATTTAGAGAGTATTTCATGGTAGGTGGTCTGTGATCAGAAGGTCTGCACCAGCCATGTTAGACTGCCCCTGCTCCCCTGGAGCTCCCAGTGTAGAAGGAAAGACAAATATTAATCAGTGAATCCATCAGAGAGTGGATAACTGCAGAGCGAGTGATGTGCTCTGAAGGAAAGGAAGACAGGGCTGTATTAGGGATGCACAAAGGACGCTGAGCTGGCCCCAGGGCAGCAGAATCACCTGCTTTGAGAAAAAGATGCTTGGCTGAGAGCTGAAGGATGAAAAGATGACACAAGAGCCGCGGGGAGAGGGTTCCAGGCAGAAGCAGCTGCACTCGCAAAGGCCAGAGGGAGCAGGCACTGGAGCAGCTGGTGGGAAAGCCCAAGGGAGCAGGGTCCAGGGGAGGTGAGGCTGCAGCAGGAGGCAGAGGCATGCCAAGCAGCATCTGACAGCATTGTGATCTTTGTGCAAAGGACATTAACAAAGAATGCAACGAGGAGCACCCAAAACACCTGATGAGTGACTAAACAATGAAACTCATCTTCTTTGTCCTCTTACTCCCAATGTGCAAGGTCACTGGTGTTCACACCAGACTACACAATACAACCAGCACGGGTCCTCACCAAACCTCCAGATCCTAGAACTTGAGTGTCAGTAGAGACTTAGCATCTAGTCGCACCACCTGTTGGGCAAGCACTATCTTGTCCCCTCTGTGGCCCAGGCAGTCTCTAATCTCTGCAGAACGAGATATCTAGAACCAGCTTGGGCTTCATAGCTGAGCAACCTCCAGCAAGTTAAATTGTCTCTACGAGCTCCATTCCTTCAAATTCACAGAAGGTGACTGTGGTGTCAGTTGATTCCGAAGATAATGTAGACAGAAGTATTTCCAGCACCATACTCAATCTTTGGTATGTGTCTAGTAAGTGACAATTTAATCTGAATTCGGCCACTCTTTTGAAGCTGTAACTTCCTCCCCTTTGATTCTCATGGTATGGGATGGCTATTATCCACCTCCAAGCCCCCACCATTCTGCCATTCTGCAGATGATGGAACAGCCCCAGCCCAGACTAGTGAAGTAGCCCACCACTTGCCAGTAAGCAGTGGAATCGGAACTCAAGCCCACTTCATTCTGCCTTGAACCAAGTGGCCAGCTGAACTCTGCTCTCACATTTTGTCGGAAGAGGTGACAAGAATCGTGTGTGCCTATCAGAGACTCACAGACGCTGATGAGGCCTGGGCAGGTAAGAGAAAATATTTTGTATAAGGGAATGGTGAGCCGAAGCCCTGCCTTTCCCAACAGGCATGGACGGTGAAGGGCAAGAAGGCAGGCCGGAGCTAGTCCTCATGGTCGCTACTGGTCCCCCATGAGCTCATGCAGCCCTGAAACTGGGATCTCTAAGCTTACAGGCTGCCGATTATGCCAGTCAACCCTGGAGGGACTTACTCTGGCAGAGACAGCCCCTCGAACAGTCACAGCTTCTCCGGTTGTAGGACATTTCAAGGCTGGAGTACACATGCTATCGTTTCCCTAAAGCCTCTCCCTCCCTCCCTCCCTCTTGCATTCTCCACCTCCTACTGGGGATGGTGGAACAGTCTGAAGTTTGGGGGATGATTTTCTGTCTGCTTGTATTCGCTGGGCCGTGGTTGCAGAATCCTTCTGCAGTACTGGAGCCAGCGCCAGCCCATCCTGTCACCACCAACCTCTGAGCTCCATTCACCTGCAGGTCCCTAGTGAGTACATCACAGACGTGCAATAAATAATTCCTAAAGTAATAGGGAATTGATGAGTGCAGCTCAAAACATGTATATTAGGTTTGATTGCATGGAGTTATATTTATAAGCAGGAAGACCTGCCCCAGAATCTTCTCAACGTGAAGCATGTTGTAATGGCCTCCTCCTCCTCTAAAATCCTGAGCGACGTTAACCATGCTGAAGAAACAGCCAAATTTCTGCTGGCTCTGAAACATCTCTCACTCTTTCTCTCCCTCTCTCATGCGCACACACACACAGGCACACACACACACACACAGACTATCCTTCAATCTTTTTACAAGTTTCAGCTAGCAACTGAGTGCTGAATAGTTCAGCAATCTGTGAGTGACTTCTCATTTGCTATCGAAGTAGGCAGACCCATGGTCCTAGGGAGGGTGCCTGGGCTTTGGTGGCCTATGATGGGCCCTACACTCTCTTGGTATGTCCTTGAAGCAGCTACTTAACTCTGAAACTCTATCTTCATCAGTGAAGTGGAAATGGTAAGAGGCATGGAGTGGCAGGGGAAAAAATCATGATGCAGTCATAAGGGGAAAGACATGCTGGGTTTAAACCCGCTTCACTACGGCAGATGCCATAGTGCTCCATCCAGAGTCCTCCCCCGCAAGACTGAGAAACCCATTCCTGCTGGGGGAGTGGAGAGCTCAAAGCTGAGTTGCTCTCCAGGAACTGCCCTGCCCTGGCCTTGCCCAAAGGCACTCGCCTCTCCTGGGGATGAAATGCAAGAATTCAAAGGTGTGGCCCTCTTTCTCAATTCAGGGCAGCTCTGAGGCATCCCCATCCCCCGCCCCCTCCCCCCGCCCCCAGCTTCAGAAATGTCCAGAGGGGCAGCTTCCCATCTGCAGCAGTCACCCCAACCTGTCCTGCTTCTCTCCGTCTCTGACAGGTGCCTTTACAGAGAGGCCTCGCCAGTTAAGTTTCTACCAGAAAATCTCCATTTCAGAGCCCGTTTCTTGGATAGTTCCTATGAATGCTATTGCTTATGGCAGGCCAAAATGTCACATGGATAATTACACATGGTGGGGTTGGAATCCTTAGAAGAATCCTGAGATTTCAAGTCTATGCCTCCACTTGGCCTCTGTCTTTCTGTCCCTACACATGAAATGGGGTGAAAGAAACCCCAAGACGACAGACTCCTATGTTTCAGTTCATTAGTAATCACTGCATTCTGATCTTAGTGGTAATTTTTGTCAAGAAATTGGATGCTTTGGGGCACCTGGGTGGCTCAGTGGGTTAAAGCCTCTGCCTTCGGCTCAGGTCATGATCCCAAAGACCTGGGATCGAGCCCCGCATTGGGCTCTCTGCTTAGTGGGAAGCCTGCTTTCTCCTCTCTCTCTCTGCCTGCCTCTCTACCTACTTGTGATCTCTGTCAAATAAATAAATAAAATTAAAAAAAAAAAGAAATTGGAAGCTTCATCATAACCAGGGTTTCATCCAGTTTTCCCACCACAGAGGGACAGACAGTCTAAGTCTAAGCCCCAGTGAGATATACTAAATTTTCTAAAAAGTCTTCTTGAAATTCCTTTTTACTTTTAAAAAACCTTATTGAACTAATACTAAATACAAGTTTGAGAGATCAGAATTTGGGGGAGGTAATTGTACAAATGAGTAATGGTCTCTGCCATCATTCACTTATTTATATTTTTTATCCACCCAGAATGTATGCATTCTATGTGCCATGAAACATTCTAAGCTTTCCATACATTTTCTCCACTCATCTTCCAACAACAATATGAAGCTTAGGAGGTGCTAGAACTTGTTCAAGATGACCCAGATAGGAAGAAGCAGAGTGAGAAGTATAATCAGGTACCCCCAAAGCCCAAGCTTCCTGCTGGTTATATCATATTGCCTTCCTCAGAACATTGCTAAAATAAAACTCAGATTATAAGAAATGAAATGAAATGAAATGAAATGAAATGAAATGAAATCCTTTGTTTGTTTGTTTTTGTTTGTTTGTTTGTTTTTTTTTAAGTTCTAAGAGATACAGGAAAGGTGAGCTATGTGAGATTTCCTGGAGAAGGTACAAGTTGGCCTTTGGAGGGACCAACGCTCACGTCCAGATAGAAAGCTCAGCAATTTTGCTAGAGAGAGAGATCATGGAAGGGGCCCAGGCTTCAGAGTCCTTCAGAGTCCTGTCTTCATCTGTTAATAGCTGTGTGACGCTGGAAGCCTTTAGTAACCTCCCTGAGCTTTCATTTTGTCAACATGAGAGATTTCATTGACTTCTTGTAAAGCCTGAAGAAAGCATGAAATGCATCTATTCCAATACCTGAAACCACAGTGGACATTAACAAATGAGGCTTGATTTGAGCCAACTCAAATCTCTAGCTTACAGTAAGAAATGGAGAAAAGCTCTTTAATCAGTTTCTCTAGTTTATGCCTTAAAGAACACTAAGCCAAAAGAGGATTTTGCTCTTGTCCTTGTATCTCATATCACACTCCCGGTCATGAAGACCATACATTCCCGCATGCACCCCGGTGAACACATACACATGCATACACATGTATACATGTGTGTGCATACAGACGTGCAAGGACACTCACGCATGAGCCACAGGCCCAGAAGGAAGAAGTACTTAGAGTGTTCAGGCACCATAATAAACCTTCACATGAAGTACAATGTGTAGCGTTCTTAATTAAAATCTCCAAAGAACTCTTGTGTTGCCAATATAGCCACCCAAAGCCATATTTACGTTGTTAATTATTCAAGTTACAGTGAATAAGAAACAATGCTCAGACTTCCCATAAAATTTCCAAAAATTAAACCAGGGAAATGGGCAATAAATGTCATTTGAAATGGTACTAATGCCAGTTAATTGCAAGACAACTGTAAAATAATGGGGCATGAGGTGCTTCAACAATGCCTAATTAGTAACTATATGGACATTTTCTTGGAAAAAATGGCAATTACACGGTGCAAACACTTAGCAGTCATCATTAAAGGCCCTTTACCAATATTAGCTAATTAATCTTCCCCACAATGCCCAGCAGGAGGCAGCACACATCCTCACCCTCAAGGAGGGAGGGAGAAAAAGGCCAAGAGATGCAAATGGCTAATCCCATTCTTGCTTTGGTTGTCTAAAGTATAATTCGACACCCTCCACCTAAAAGCACCTACGAGGGATCCCCAGGCCAAGAGAGAAGGGCTTCTTTCTCAAGGAGGGCCCTGCCCAGGTGCTGTGTATGATTAGTGCAGTAAATTCTTGACTTCCTCCTGTTGGCCAGCCATGCCTCCCTGCCTGGCTGTCCCTGGGAGCTCCCCACACTAGCTGCCATCTCCAGAACATGCATGCTCTTGAACATATCAGTCCTTGCCCCTTTTCTCAACAAGACCACTTTTGAGCTCAAACATCTGAACCCAAAGAAAGAGGAGCTCTGCCTCTTTCTCACTTTCTTAGAATATAGTTTGCAACTTTTAGATTCAATCCAACAAAAAGGTTTAACATTATTTTTGGAGTGTGACTTATTTTAATTAGGTGAAAATATGGGAAAGGAATGAATGTATCTTGTATGTAGTAATAAATCCACATTAAAAATTGATGAGCGGGGTTAAGCCTCTGCCTTCGTTCAGGTCTTGATCCCAGGGTCCTGGGATCGAGCCCCACATCAGGTTCTCTGCTCAGCAGGGAGCCTGCTTCCCTTCCTCTCTCTCTGTCTGCCTCTCTGCCTACTTGTGACCTCTTTCTGTCATATAAATAAATAAAATCTTTAAAAAAAATTTGTGGGCAACCTGGGGTGCCTGGATGGCTCAGTTGGTTAAGTGTTCGACTCTTGATTTCAGTTCAGGTCATGATCTCAGGGTCTTGAGATACAGCCCTGTGCTGGGCTCTGTGCTCAGCAGGAAGTCTGCTTGGGATTCTCTCTCTCTCCCTCTCCCTCTGCACTCCCCCACCACATGGGCTCTCTCGCTCTCATGGTCTCTCTCTAAAGTAAGTAAATAAGTCTGTTTAAAAATTTTATGAAGAAGAAAGGGGAGAATGGAAAGTAGCAAAGTGGGAGAATGGAAGGGAAAAGAAGGAAGACAGATGACAAGGAAAGGGAAGGAAATTCAATGCCTTTACTCATTATAGCAGCACTCTGAGGTGAGTATACTTATTGTTCCTATCTTACAGATGATAAAACTGAAGTATGGCGAGGTTACATGGCCTGCAGGTTCCTATAGTCAGGAAACTGGTGAACCAGGCCCTAAACCCATCTCCACAACACTGGCTTTAGGATGAGTTTCTTTGCCACCTCCCAACCTTCCTCTAAACACTTAGTTAAGCAATGGCCAGGGGGCAAGCAGAAAGCATTCTGGAATGTTATAATCCAAGCAAAGTATTTCATGAGCTGAGATCCAGATCCAGGTGAAATCCAAGCACAATTTTCTTAAAGGAACACATGTTTACTGCAGAAGAAGATTCATTATTCACCTCTTCTGGATCACAAAAAAAGGGAAAACCACACAATATTGGAGAGATGAGCTTGAGGACCCAATAAACCTCAAAATCCTGGATCTTTTCCTTATCTATAAAATGAGCACAGTAATAATACCTACATTATGACCTTGCTATGAGGATTAAGTGAGCAGATACTTAGTGCCTGGCATGTAGAGCACACTCGGTAACTGCTAGCTATGTTTTGCACATATTCTGCCTTATTAATGATTGCTAATGGTCATTCCTTCATTCACAGTATAGTGCACTGATGAACTATGCTGGCTTTGGAGTCATACTGCCTAAATTTAGATCCCTCTCCATCTAATTGCTCTCTATGTAATCATGGGGGAGCTGTTTAGCCTCTGCGTGCCTCAGTTTCCTCATTAGTAAGAAGAGTATGATAGTAATATCTATTTTATCTTTTTTAATAAGGTTGTTTATAGGGCTTGAGTGAGATGATGTATGTAAGGCAGTAAGACTGGCACCTGGCCAATAATAAGAAACTGATGTAAATGTTGGCCATTGGCTTTCATTCCAAGTAGGCATATCTAGCACACAAAAGGGATTCAGTCCATGTTCTACTCCTAAATACAAAAAAAAAAAAAAAAAAATTTGAGACTCATTCAACAAAGATTTATTGCACAGCTACTCAATAATAGGCAGTGTCCTATGAGTTAGAGATTCAGATGTAAATAAGCACAAAGTTTTTGCTCTTAGCTAAGAGAACTGTCTTCCCATACAGACCATGGAGTGAGGATCTTTAGATAGGTGGGCAGACTGGGGAGACCCATCTTTTACAGAGCATCCAAGAATACTGAATAAATAAAGCATGTTGCAGATCATGAGGTCTCAGGAAAATACATTTTATCCAGCTTCCTTCCCAAGTAAGTATTCATTTAATATAAAGTGTTACTTCAAAAAGGAATCACCACTGACTCCCTTTCTACCAAGTGACAGCCAGTCTTTAAATATCACTACAAAACAGAACACTTTGTAAAGCAGGAGTTTCCACTGTCTGATAGCCCCAAAGATTTTCCACCAAGTGGTTACACAAGTCACCTTGAAATGTCCACCCTTGGTCACTGCCCCTCCTCTGGAGCTGGGCAGAGTTGGGGTAAGACCTCTCCTCTCCATGGACCTTCCCACATGTCTACCCCACATCCAAGGTTTTGATCTTTGTTTCCTTAAGTTGAATTTGTGGATGCGCTATAATGGAAGTCCAACATGTACAAGCATCTTTTCCCAGTGGGGAGGTGCCAGGTGCAGGGGCCATGGTGCTGGTCTGTGCTCCAAAATCAGCCTCTGCATAAAGAAGCTGCTATCAAACCTGCCTTGAGGGCTTTCAAAGATTTACTACCCAAAAAAGAGATGAAGTTAGGAATTTCTATGCCCAAAATAGGACCAGTGGGGTTCCTCAAAGGATTCCCTGTCAGCTAAGACCAAAGCAGCGTGGTCTAAATCACAGTCCTCTTCCAATGTAGAATTGCTCAGCTCACCTGTAAATCCTCAGAACAGCTCACCTTTTCTGTAGAGGGGGTTTGTGGGCAGGCATTGATCAGTGACTTCCTCAGTGTCCTCTTTCTCCTGCCCAGAGAGCAAACATATAATGATGTCCTAACCACTCAGCTTTTCTTTTAAGGCCTCCCTGAGCTTGGTTCCAACTCATCTGCCCAGTCTTATTTCCCACCACATGCCCCCTACCAGCACTCAAAGCCCCAGCTGATCTGTAGCCTTGTGGCTGTCACCTCACTACCATCTTTTTGTTTAGATTTGTTTGGGGATCCCTTATGGCATTCAGTTATTCAGTCCAAAATTTTGCAAACTCTTATTAGAGGGCAGGGTCTGCCAAGGGTACAGCAAGTTTTACTTAATCTTCCCCAAAATCATATGAGGCAGGCATAATAATTCACAATCATTTTTTTACAGAGGAGGAAGCCAAGTCTCAGTGCCTTTTAGTACCATGTTAAGATCATGTGGGTAGTAAATGGTAGAGTCATTTCTACCTGCCTCCGATGTCTGTGCAATCGGCCCCTGGGCTCTGTTCTTCACTGACGCTTCTAAAGGGCTGGAGGCTCAGAAGCAAAAGCCACTGGGGACGAGTTTCTGGAAGCCAAGCTCCTTGCCCAGAGCAGAAGGAGAGAAGTGTTCCCCGTCAGGTGGTGATGGAGAGAGGACAGGAGGCTTACCGGCAAGACAAGCACAAGGTGGACCAGCGCTGGACGGACGCCCCCTGGTGGCACACGGGGGAGAGAGGGCTGCTTTGAATGAGGTCTGAAGGGCTCTCAGGTAGGAGTGAGCACTTTGAAATGGAAAGATGGGGCTCATTTACAAGGACATCGATGGACCTAGAGACTATTACTCTAAAGGAAATAAGTCAGTCTGAATAAGGCACGTACCATATGATTTCACTCATATGTGGAATTTAAGAAATAAACTATCATAGGGGAAAAAGAGAGAGAAGCAAATCAAGAAACAGACTCTTAACTAGAGAACAAACTGGTACTTTCCGGAGGGAAGGTGGGTGGGGGATGGGGGAAATAGGGAATGGAGATTAAGGAGGGCACTCGCGATGAGCACCCGATGTTGCATGTAAGGGCTGAATTACTATATTGTACTCCTGAAACTAATATTACACTGTATTGTAACTAACTGAAATTTAAATAAAATCTAAAAAGAAAAAAGAAAAAGTAGGGCTCTGTTTGGAGGCAGTGAAAGGAAGCAGGCATGGGCCTGAATATTGAAGGGCTCTTTTTTTTTTTTTCAAAGATTTATTTATTTATTTGAGAGAGAGAGAGAGAGAAAGCACAAGCAGGGGGAGGGGCAGAGAGAAAGAGAGAGAGAGAGAGAGAGAGAGAGAGAATCTTCAAACAGGCTCCCACTCAGTGGGGAGCTGGACTCGGGGCTCTATCCCAGGACCCTGAGATCATCACCTGAGCCAAAACCAAGAGTCAGGCACTTAACCAACTGAGCCACCCAGGCACCCCAAAGCACTATTTAATAAGAAACAAGGAGGGGTACTTGGGTGGTTCTGTTGGTTAAGTGCCTGATTCTTGGTTTTGGCTCAGGTGATGCTCTCAGGGTCCTGGGATCAAGCCCCACATCTGACCCCATGCTGGGTGTGGAGCCTGCTTAAGATTCTCTCTCTCCCTCTCCTTCTACTCCTCCCCTGCATGCTCTCTCTCTAAGAAAATAAAACAAATAAAAAGGATTTCAAAGGCAAGAGTTGCCTTCATGCTAGAAGATCCCTCAGACCCTTAAAAGAAAGGGGTTTAGAGGCTCCTAGACGGACCCTAAGTCATGTGTTCCTGGCCCAGCTTCCAGGTAGGCAGAAGTCATGATGTCCTCCCCATCCTCCATTCAGACAATAATGCCCCAGGTCATCATCAGGCAGGCGCACTGAGACTGGAGAGTGAAGGAGTTCGAGAGCTCCCCTCTGCCTTTCCAGCCTTCTCCCAGCCAGGCCCCATTCCCTTCCATAACAAGGAGCTCTTTGGGAAGACCGATATTGAGCAACACGCATGATATTGGGGATTTTTTTTTTAAGATTTTATTTATTTATTTGAAAGAGAAAGAGAATGAGAGGGAGAGAAGGTCAGGGGGAGAAGCAGACTCCCTGTGGAGCTGGAAGCCCGATGCGGGACACGATCCCGGGACTCCAGGATCATGACCTGAGCCGAAGGCAGTCGCTTAACAAACTGAGCCACCCAGGTGCCCCGGGGATTTTTTAAAAATCTGAAAATGACAACAATCCCCCTGATGGTGACTGCAGCCTTGTATAAAAAGCAATTTCATGAACTATTTCAATACAACATAGGAAGTGTCATGAGTGAGGCATGCCCTAAATTGGGACTGGTAGGCAGGTTTCATCTGGATCATCGGCTCTAGTTCATTAGTGGTGGCTTCCTTGAATGCCTTAAAAAGGATTCTAAAGTGGAATCTAGGCTAAGCCAAGAAAGTGTGCCATCACTAATTAGTAATGTGTGCTAGGAGCGTAAGGGGAGGGAAGTGAGATGCAGGAGGTCCAACGGGAGTAGAGAAGGGGCAATGAACACATCCCTGGGGGACAGGGACAACTTTCTATGGAAAGTGATGACAGAGATGGCTCTGAAGGAGGAACAGCAGACAGGCAGGTGAGGTAGGTAAAGGTGCTAAGGTTATTTCTCAGACATAGAAAAGTAGAGGCATAAAGGTGTGATAAAATGGCTATCAGACACATGAAAAAATGCTCATCATCATTAGACATCAGGGAGATTCAAATTAAAACCACATTGAGATACCACTTTACACCAGTTAGAATGGCCAAAATTAGCAAGACAGGAAACAACATGTGTTGGAGGGGATGTGGAGAAAGGGGAACCCTCTTACACTGTTGGTGGGAATGCAAGATGGTGCAGCCTCTTTGGAGAATAGTGTGGAGACTCCTCAAGAAATTAAAAATAGAGCTTCCCTATGACCCTGCCATTGCACTCCTGGGTATTTACCCCAAAGATCCAGATATAGTGAAAAGAAGGGCCATCTGTACCCCAATGTTTATAGCAGCAATGGCCATGGTCACCAAACTGTGGAAAGAACCAAGATGCCCTTCAATGGACGAATGGATAAGGAAGATGTGGTCCATATACACTATGGAGTATTATGCCTCCCTCAGAAAGGACGAATACCCAACTTTTGTAGCAACATGGACGGGACTGGAAGAGATTATGCTGAGTGAAATCAGTCAAGCAGAGAGAGTCAATTATCATATGGTTTCACTTATTTGTGGAGCATAACAAATAGCATGGAGGACAAGGAGAGTTAGAGAGGAGAAGGGAGTTGAGGGAAATTGGAAGGGGAGGTGAACCATGAGAGACTATGGACTCTGAAAAACAATCTGAGGGGTTTGAAGTGACGGGCATATTTGAACATTTGTCATGTTTCCATTATCATTTCTGCATTCTTGCTTCCTCAGCCTAAAATTTTATAGCCCCTCGTTTGTTGTTCTTTGGGAGGATGCTCAGGTTCCTCATCATATGAATGTCTCCTCCTGGATGCACTCCAATTTTTTAGCTTTTCTTTTAAGCTATCACACCTAAATCTGGACAATCCTAATCATTTCAGATTTCTAATCCCTTAAGAGAAAGATAGGTAATTCCATAGTCCCCAGTGAAGTCTTCTATGCAGTAGAAATGCCAGAGATCTCTGGGAATCAATCACTTGGTGGATCCTCTGCTATTATTAGTGGCCCAGGAATATCTACATATATTGATTTACCCTAAAGGGTGTTAATATCACTTTGATTCCACACATAAGGAGGATATTCACCCACACTTCTCTCCCTTAAGAGACAACTTTCCAAATCAGCCATAAGGTTAATTCTTAAAACACGTTCATCATCGACTATCTTATGTGTCAGACCCAATCCAGATGGCACTTGGCTTAGCACTTTATTAGCTGACAGAATGGAGATCTCTAAAAATGAGACTTGTCTGGCTTCTTCTTTATATACATTTGGACTAATTCTCAGTCCCCTAATTAAACCTTTCTATGATTGACATAAGCTAATGACAACCAGATCTGCTGATGGAACTAAATATTTTCTGTTTTCTCTTCAAGACAATAGGTATCCAGAACATCAGATGGAAGAGAAATTTAGTGAAAGTAAGAAATCATATACAAAGGATATGATTTCAGGTTAGCATCAGAAGAGGCCTTTGACTGGATGGAGGAAAGATCTCAGGAAACGTGTGGACAGAAATGGTCCTCTGTTCCCTCTCCAGAAAATAAAGCTCTCCAGACTAATACGTAAATACAGTCTTGAACAATTGCCCTTACTCAGGCAGTCAAACCCAACCACTCTTTCCTGAGCACCACAGTATAGCATGGAATGCGTCAGCAAGGACTGATCATGGAGTCTGTAGACATGGAGGTGTGGACTGACTTGCTTCTTCCCGGCAAAAATTTTGGCCTCCTCTCTGAACCTCGGAGAGTGATAGCTGGCTGCTCACATCTCAAGAACTATTGAGTGAGCTTCAAGTTATATAGGTTGGTAAACAATCCTTGTGCTACCGTGAAGTGTTAGAGAAAGGTAAGACATTAATAATATAAATTCCGCCTCATCTACTTATTTATACATACCACCCACTGGAATATAAAAGCGAGACAGCAGGACTTGCTGTCATCTCAGCTTCCTCTGAATCTAGCATCATCCCTGTCATGCATAAGAGCTTGATACATGGTTGCTGAATTGACATCCATTGAATTGATTTACTAACCTGCACAGTCTTTGGGGGCAATTGTAGAATCTCGTTTAACATCATCACCATCACCTTGCTCTGAGCTGACATGAGGAAGTGTGCAATAAATGGTGAGTGAATGAGTGAATAAATTGTGAGGACCTGGAAAGATGGTTTTCAACTCTGAGTGCACTTTAGAATTGCCTGGGGTACTTTTAAAAATCAATCTCTGGGATCCTGCCCCAGAGATTGATTTAAAAGTTCCCCAGGAGAGACTGTGGGAGACTATAGACTCTGAAAAACAATCTGAGGGTTTGGGAGGGGAGAGGGGTGGGAAGTTGGGTGAGCCTGGTGATGACTATTATGGAGGGCATGTATTGCATGGAGCATGGGGTGTGGTGCATAAACAATGAATTCTGGAACACTGAAAAGAAATTTTTAAAAAAATAAAAAATTTAAAAAAAAAGTTTTCCAGGATACTCTAATGTACCATCAAGGTTGAAAACCAACCACTTCAAACGATAGGAAAATATAAGGAAGTCCTACCCCCACATTTTCTTTCCAAGCCATTCTATATGTTAGATTCTTGAAGGAAATAAAGCATTCTGAAAGCTAGGGCACTCTAAAGTGGAAGAGCGATAGGGCTACTGCTTTTTAGAAAACACTGTCGAGAAGTTGTTTCCATCAGTGTTGGCTGATGGATCTGTTGGCAGCTATCACCTTGGCACATCTTTGACCTGGATATGGCTGAGCTGTGAAGGCAAGACCAATCAGCGGGGCCGTTGCTCAGGATGTCCACTAGCCCAGATGTTCTAAGAGGCTGCCACCTTGTGGCCACACTGCAGGGAAAGCTATAGCAGCTTCCTTGAAATAGGCTGGTCTCAGGCTGCTCTAGGTTTTTCTCTTCCTCAAATTACATGTAAAGCCTACTGGTATCTATTCCAATATTTCTGGATAATGAAATAAGGAATTCTTGATTCTTCAGCTTGGGATCTTGGTTCTCCATGGTGAAAAGAATGCTTCAAATATTAACACCAGGCACATTATAGAGGTTATATGAGCAGGTGATTTCTTTATCACCGTTGAAGAGCAAGTGACAGGGGTCAAGAGAAGATCATGTACTCAAAAATAAACCAGGTTTCCTCTCTAGGAGAAAAGTATTGTTATGTCAAACCCATTTATAAATCTCTACTTCCATGAGGAAAAAAGTAGAACAGTAATCTCGCCATAATTCTCATTTCACAGGTAGAGAGAACGAGGCACACACACTGCTTTTTAAAGTAGATTAATGTGTGAAAAATGGAGATAGCTGTCCCTGGGTCCACAGAGACCTGGGTTGTGTATCAACCCCACCAAAAGGAGCTACAAAATCTGCAGAATTTTCTTTATTCCTTGGGCATCATTTTCCTCATTGGCAAGTAAGAATGGTAATGCCAACATGCTAATAATTCTTATTGTTGTATAAAGGAAATATCCCAGACAGAGGTCCTCAGACAGAAAACACCAAATACTATATGAATGGATAACAGCTTCCTTCATGGACACTATGATTTTCTTAGAATGTTGGTCTAGGTGATCACATTGCTGATCAGTGGGGTGCAAAGTGGGGTCTACACCACAGTAGATGCCAAGGACTTTTTTTAAGGTTGAAAGAAACAACTATACACGTCATCAGAAAAATATATATATATGAAAAGGATGTTTTAGACAGTGAAGAGGAGATTGGGACATTATTAAAGAATTAGCACGGTCATTACATTACAAAATCTCTAGGCCAGACACTAGACACTAGAGGGGGAAGAAGGGAATTTCTATTGAAACTAGGAAACCTTCTGAGAGCTACCTTTGAAATACTTTGTCTGTCTTCTACCTTATAATACAAATGCCCATGTTCATCTTGTGTCCTTTTTATCTCTCTCCAGCAGTAGTAGAATGAAGGAAGCATAGTGTTTGTGCAATGAATAAACACAAAAAAATTTGAAAAGCCAGTTGTGACATGGGTATCTTCTATCCTTACACAGCACATGGGGATGGAGGGACTAGAGATAGATGAGCAAAGCCTTTAAAAATGAAATCATTACCTATTTTAAGAATGAAGTCTAGACTTAATGACTTAGAGCACTAAAAGCTGTTGACATGAAGATGTACATCAGGTTATTTAAAGGGGATAAGACATGACGACAGCATATCAAGAAATGTCAGTGCCAGTAATATCGGAGATGCTCAGCTGTGACTTGCATTCTGAACTGGAAGAGGGGATACTTATCTATAAGGTGTGGTCTGAGGGTCCCGGGTTGATCACAGACCTCCTTAACCTCAAAGAATTTCCTTCTCAAGATTCTACAGAGACTGATATTCTCATTTTTTTCCCAGTTCGATCATCCCCAAAAAGATTCCAGTAAGAAGCAAAATATGTCTCCTTGGAAGAAGCCCCATTTGGCCTGGGTTACTTTATCATGTATAGAAGAAAAACCTTGAAGGAGACTTGGGGAAAGCAGGAAGAAAGAGAGGAAAGAAAAGGAAGAGGTAGAGAGGTGAGATCCTAATATCTATCCGTCCAAATTCTAGACCTGAACTCTCCAATATGGTAGCTTCTGCTCACATGTTGACATTTAAATTTAAATGAACCAAAATTAAGTAAAATAAAAAGTTCAGTTCAGCCAACACATTAGTCCTATCTCAAGTGCTCAATAGCCCCACGAGGCTAGTGGCTACCGTTTTTGTCAGGGCAGACACAGAACATTCCTGTCACTGCCAAGATTTCTGTCAGACAGTACTGCCCTAGTGAAAGAGTCCTACAGAAGAACCATGTCATATTATTGAGAAGGGATGGGTTTAAAAAAGAACTGAACAAGCATATTCCACTAGAGAAAAAAGTATAGTATCTTGTAGCCCTTTTTAGCTTTGTTACATTAAGATTAAAAAAAAAAAAAAAACAAGAAGCAGATATTTTGTTGCAGACTAATGTCCATGGGAAAAGGACAGGGTGGGTCACAGAGAAAAAGATACACCCATGACAAGCTGGCAGTCTCTTCCTTAGCAGTCCCAAATGAGAACAGGTCACCTGTGGGCACTAAATGGAGACTGATTTTGAAATATGCATTTTTCTGTAGAGCTAAAGGACTCTAACCATGTGTTGTGTACAATACGAAGTTCTCATGGTAGGGTGGGATCCTTTATCATCTTTATAATTTCAAGATTATAGAACACTTGCATGTAATTTATAGATAGGATGGCTACTCCCTAACCATAGGATTTTATGGGAATCAAAATTATGGAGGCTGGTGGGGCACCTGGGTGGCTCCGTGGGTTAAGCCTCTGCCTTCGGCTCAGGTCATGATCCCAGGGTCCTGGGATTGAGCCCTGCATTGGGCTACCTGCTCGGCAAGGAGCCTGCTTTCCCCTCCCCTTCTGCCTGCTTCTCTGCCTACTTGGGGTCTCTTTTTTTCTCTGTCAAATGAATAAATAAAATCTTTTAATAAAAAAATTATGGAGGCTGGAATATGTTTTAAGTAATCTGAATTTGAACCCAGGCGTACATGACTCAGAAGTCCAAACTTTTATTTTTTTAAGATTTTATTTATTATTTGTCAGACAGAGAGAGAGAGAGAGTACAAGCAGGGGCAGCAGCAGACAGAGGGAGAAGCAGGCAAGAACTGGACACAGGACTGGATCCCAGGACTCTGGAATCATGACCTGAGCTGAAGGCAGATGCTTAACTGACTGAGCCACCTAGGAGCCCCAGAAGTCCAAACTTAAATTACACCATGCTGTCCCTATGAAAAGGAAAAAAATACCATAAAAGGGTTATTTAAGCAAGAAATAAGTACAGGGGAGGCCACCACGGCAGGACCCTCTATATTGCATTGACAATATAGGGGACCTTTTGACCTGATTGTAGTTAAAAGAGACTCATGGTATTTACAGCTACTCTGGATCTCAGTATCCTCTTCTGTAAAGTAGAGGTTGGACCAAAAGATCTTAAGCTCTTTTCAATTGCATAATTGTTTAATACCCTTTATTTCTATAAAACATTCAATGCGAATCCTCTCAAGTGAGGATTACTTTATTATCTAGTAAAAAAGGTTTTATTGTCACACTTTTTTTTAGTACTAGGAAAGGACATCAGTGCACATTAGCTAGCCACAAAAATTGATAGTTAACAAATTAACTCAGCAGCCAATTTCTCTACTGCATGCAGACGCTAAAAGTTACCTTAATTAAAATAAACTACTTTAAAAAATAGGGCTATTGTCAATTTTTGCAAGATTCAGTACCTGGAAAGTGTTTGCATATATATGACATCTTCATGAGCATGTGTGTTAGTTTCTGCCCTTCCCATTCCCCCAAGCAAAATATGTTTTTGCTTGAAGCTGTTTTGTGAATCCCAAGAAAGCATTTGAAGAAAATTAAAAATCTCTGCCAAAAACTATAACCATCACCAAGCTTGGTCATAAACTTTAATTGGAAAACTGATATTATGTATCTTTATTACATTTTGAAAGCATGAATAATATATGTAATCATCCAAGGGCTGAGCTACGAATGTTGCTATATTATTATTCAAACATAAATAAAAGTGTACTGTATTATCAATTAGTGTCCAGCTTCTTTGGGAAAGTGAGAATAAAATCTGTTAAACCTCAGCTGGTGATTTACATTCTCAAACATCTTTATTCACAAGCCTAAAAAGCAGGCTGTTAACAGTCGCCAAAACAGTTGCCAAGACAACTTATCTCTGGATTTAGTATTACTACATCAGGAAAGACGCCTAAGAGGAATTTAATTAACTAACGCCAAATCCTCTTTGGCCAAAAAGGGATGGATTTTCTTTTAACTCAAAGTCCTTAGAGAATGAGATTTAATGGAGTGAGGGTAGACACAGACACATGAGATCGACACACACACACACACACACACACATACACATACACACACTCTCTCTCACAGATGCTGGGATCTAATCATAGTGTAAGTCTAGTTTTCAGGTGGGATTTACGTAGAATCTGCCGTAGTAGTTCATGTATGTTTATTAAATAATGGTAAATAAATATGTAGCTAGGATGCTTTATAAATTTTATACTTAATATATGATATAGATGTGTAAATTATATATAAATATGTATTCATATTAGATATTCATATATATTTATATACTTCTGTATATTTAATTCATTCATTTATTCCTTAATTCATGCACCCATTCATTCATTCACTTGTTTACTTTTCTTCTTCCAAACCTCCTCCCAGAAAGAAATAAGTGGTTTATGGAGGTTAATTGAAAGAAAATGTGAATCAGGATTTCACTTTGCAAACTCTAACCACTTTGGCTTCCCTGGACTCCCATGACCATTTTCCCAACACAGGGATACCAACAGGCTCAGCCTCAGTCCCTCCCACCAGTAACACAACCTGGAATCTCTCTCAAGGCAGTAATCTGGGGTGACGGTAGAGCTCACCTCATTTGCTTCCTGTCTTTCAGCGATTATTGCCCTGTGTTGTGTGATGTCCAACGTGTTAAAATTATTGCTTCATATGTTTGTCCAGTTTTATAGTTGTTTCTGCAGGACGGTGAACATAGCCCGTTATTCCACCTTGGGTGGAAACAACCATCTTACCTGGGAAGTTTTTACGCATGCACATTCTTCAGCCTTATTCTGCACAGAAATCACAGGCTAGGTCTTGAGAATCCGTACATTTTTAAAAACTCCTTACTGAATTTATTGACAATCCTGGCTTATGAAGTTCAGGTTTACCCTTTATAGCTACTGAAGCTGAGTTCTATGGATTAAGCCTCAGAACATGACTAGGACTCTAGACCCAGGTTCTCTGCCTCTTTACCTTTGGTTTCTTCTCTTCTTCCCTGTGTGTACAACACTATAATGTCTGCTACATTAGCGCATGCTGGGAATGCTAATTTAATTTCATATAAAATTCAGTAAAGCTTAGCATCGCTACATGTTCAGAAAACCAGCTGTAATTTAATCGGGTTGCTGGACAGAAACTAGGTGTTTCTTGCCCTGTGGTAAGTATTACAGGCTTGTATCAGATGAGGAAGAGATTACAATAGTTCCATTTTATGTATGTAATCATCTTCCTAAAGAGGGAGCCATCAAAGTTTGAATGCAATGAACTTCGCCAAGATTATGTGTGACTGGATACCTTCCCAAGATAATGCCACCATGGTAATTGCACTGCCCAGCAGTAATTGGTTCAACTTAGACATGTTTTAAAACATAGCTGGGTAGTCATATCTTCATGATGTCTTTTTACAAAATTTTAGGGGGCTTTAATTGTTCCCACCCCTGAATGCTTAATGTGCAATACAAATAGCAGTATTTTAGCCTTCTTCAGGCTAAATACACATACTAAGAATGTGTATTTGTACAATGACACCTGTACCTTCTCATATGAATTTTTCCAGGTAATTGATTTCATGGAAATTATTGATTTCCTATTTCTCCTATTCAGTTAGTCTAGAAATATCCAGAAACTTAGAATATATGATAATGTTTTACATAATGTGAATATATAATTATGAGAACATTTATGATTATGTAATTTCAATATATATAAAATATGAATATAGATTTGTTTCTTCTTTTCTGGTATTCTTCCTGGGAATATCTGAAAAACAGATAACTGAGCTATATTAAGTTTAATTAATATTAAACAGCATTAAGTTGGCGAGTCCCCTGTCTCCTGTGCTGCCAGATTTCTGATCTCGTGGGTATCCAAACTGGCTTACAGTGGCTGAATGTGTGAGGGGTTCTCTCACATTGGGATTTTTTGATAATGAGCACACCCTGATAATAATTCCTTAAGACTCCCTATACCCTCTGCTATACTGCTGGTTTTTAGGGAGTCAAGAAAATCCCTTTGGCAGTGTCTAATCTCTTTACTCGAATGTTAACTCTATGAAATTTTATCCTTTTGTTCTTCAGATCATCCTAAAATTATCCATAGCCTGACAAACAACGTCTAAGCAAAAGAATAAGATTTTGTTACAGCTCAACAAGTTGATTTTAAGCCCAAATGCTGTGTCATCTGTGTGGTTTGACTGGCGGAGGATTTAAAAAGATAAGTGGGTTCTGCGTACACACACAGCCGGAACTTAGACTGTCCCACTAACCTCAACAGGAACCTTGGTCATGGGCAAACCCAGTTGATGAGGAGCTCAGTTCTCTGAGGTTCAAATATAGGATCTAGCCCAATCCATTGATCGGAAGAATCCTATAATAGAAAACAGCAATTGTGGACATATTTTATCTCCAAAAGGCATTAGAAATCATCTAATATAACATTTCTCAAATTGGTTGAGGAGGGGAAATAATCAGAATTACCTAGTGCAATGAGGAAGAGAATGGAGGAGAACTGAGAATATACCATTTTTCAAAGTTCCAGAGAGATTCTTTTAACTATATATATATATATATAATTTACAAATATAATATAATATAATATAATTTACAAATCATTAATCCAAACAGCGCTTTACAGGCCAGGCTACAATTCAAGCCATCAAGGGAGCTTTCAAAAATCTTGTAATCCAGGTCATATCACAGGCCAAATGAGAATCTCTGGGTTGGACTGAGATAGCAATAGTTTAAAGAATCACCTAGACGAGGTTGGGAATCTGTAGGTCCATACATAGGGTGAAGCTTGACAACAAGCTGGACCCAGAAGTACCTAACCCATATCTGAGTAGCCACAAAGAGCCTCTATCTTCCTTCTAGACACCTCTCCAACAAAGAATTACTGTGCCCTCCAGGGAAACGGTTATCTATTGTTAAATTAACCATTTTTCTTGAATTGTGGTAAAACACACATATAAAATTTACCACCTTAACCATTTGTAAATGGACTGTTCAATAGTGTTAGTACATTTATGTTGCTTTGCAACAGATTTCCAGAACTTTTTCATCTTGCAAACCTGGAACTCTACCTAATGAACGCTGACTCCTTATTTCCTCCCCTGTCTATGCCCTGGAAACCTTCTTATCTTCTGTTTCTATGAGTTTGGCTACTTTAGATACCTCATATAGATGGGGTCAGACAGTATGTGTCTCTTTGTGACAGCTTATCTCCGCATAGTATTCTTAAGAGTCACCCAAGGTATGGCATGAAGCAGGATTTCCATTTTTTAACTGAATAATATTCCACGGCATGTGTATATCACATTTTCTTTATCCGTTAATTTATCCATGGATATTTGGATTACTTCTACCTCTTGGCTATTGTGAGTAAGATGCAATGAACTTGGATATACAAACATCTTCTCGAGATCCTAATTTGAGTCATTTTGTATATATACCCGGAGGGGGATTACAGGATCATATGGTACTTATGTTTAATTTTTGAGGAATCTCCATAGCTATTTTCCATAGTGTTTGCACAATTTTTGATTCCCACCAACAGAGCACAAGTGTTCCAAAAAATATGGGATGCCTCATGAATTTGCATGTCATCCTTGCACGGGAGCCATGCTAGTCTTCTCTGTATTGTTCCAATTTTAGTGTATGTTCTGCTGAAGGAAAGAATAAATTAAAATTTTTCAAGATAACTTTCATGTTGTATTATCATTACACTACGTTAGTCACCATACAGTACATCATTAGTTTTTGATGTAGTGCTCCATGATTCATTGTTTACATATGACATGCTGTGCTCCATGCAATATCTACCCTTCATAATACCCATCACCAGGTTAACCCATTCCCTCTTTCCCCTCCCCTCTAAAACCCTCAGTTTCTTTCTCAGAGTCCATAGTCTCTCATGGTTCATCTCCCCATCTGATTCCCACCCCCTTCGTTTTTCTCTTCCTTCTCCTAATGTCCTTCATGCTATTCCTTATGTTTCACAAATAAGTGAAACCATAGGATAATTGACTTTCTCTGCTTGACTTATTTCACTTGACATAATCTCATCCAGTTCTGTCCATGTTGATGCAGAAGTTGAATATTCATCTTTCTTTTTTTTTAATATTTTATTTATTTATTTGACAGAGGGAGAGAGAGATCACAAGCAGGCAAAGAAGCAGGCAGAGAGAGGGGGAAGCAGGCTCCCTGCCAAGCAGAGAGCCTGACGCGGGGCTCGATCCCAGGACCCTGGGATCATGACCCGAGCCGAAGGCAGGGGCTCAACCCACTGAGCCACCCAGGTGCCCCGAATATTCATCTTTCTTGATGGTTGATTAATATTCCATTGTGTATATGGACCATACATATCTTCTTTATCCATTCATCTGTTAAAGGTCATCTCAGCTCTTTTCACAGTTTAGCTATTGTGGATATTGCTGCTATGAATATTGGGGTGCGTATAGCCCTTCTTTTCACTACATCTGTATCTTTGAGGTCAGTACCCAGTAGTGTAATTGCAGGGTCATAGGGCAGCTCTGTTTTTAATTTTTTGAGGAACCTCCACACTGTTTTACAAAGTGGCTGCAGCGACTTACATTCCCATGAACAGTATAAGAGGGTTCCCCTTTCCCCACAACCTCTCTAACATTTATTGTTTCTTGTCAATTTTTGCCATTCTAACTGGTGTAAGGTGGTATCTCAATGTGGTTTTGATTTGAATTTCCCTGATGGCTAATGATGATGAACATTTTTTCAATGTGTCTGTTACCATTTGTATGTCTTCTTTGGAGAAGTGGCTGTTCATGTCTTCTGCCCATTTTTTACTTATTTGTTTTGGGTGTTAAGTTTGAGTTCTTTATAAATCTTGGATATCAGCCTTTTTGCCTGTAATGTCATTTGCAAATATCTTCTCCCATTCCATGGGTTGTCTCTTTGTTTTGCTGACTGTTTCCTTTGCTGTGCAAAAGCTTTTTATATTGATGAAATCCCAAAAGATCATTTTTGCTTTTGTTTCCTTTGCCTTCAGAGACCTGTCCTGAAAGAAATTGCTGTGACCAATGTCACAGAGGTTACTGTTTATGTTCTCCTCTAGGATTTTGATGGATTCCTGTCTCACATTGAGGTCTTTCACACATTTAGAGTTTATCTTTGCATATGTTGTAAGAGAATGGTCAAGTTTCATTCTTCTGTATATAGCTGTCCAATTTTCCCAGCATCATTTATTGAAGAGATTGTCTTTTTCCCACTGTATATTTTTTTTCCTGCTTTGTCAAAGATTAGTTGACTATAGAGTTGAGGGTCCATATCTGGGCTTTCTATTCTGTTCCATTGGCCTATGTGTCTGTTTTTGTGCCAGTACCATGCTCTTAATGATCACAGCTTTGTAATATAGCTAGAGATCAGGCAATATGATGCCCCCAGCTTTGGTTTTCTTTTTCATCATTTCCTTGGCAATTCTGGGTCTTTTCTGGTTCCATGCAAAATTTAGGATTGTTTGTTCCAGCACTTTGAAAAATGTCATTGGTATTTTCATCAAGATGACGTTGAAAGCATAGATTGCCCTGGGCAGCGTAGACATTTTAACAATGTTTATTCTTCCTATCCATTAGCATGGAATGTATTTCCATCTTTTTGCATCTTCTTCTATTTCTTTTGTGAGTGTTCTATAGTTCCTAGGGTATAGATCCTTTACTTCTTTGGTTAGGTTTATTCCAAGGTATCTTGGTACTATTGTAAATGGAATAAATTCTCAAATTTCTCTTTCTATGGTTACATTGTTAATGTATACGAAAGCAACTGATTGGGGTGCCTGGGTGGCTCAGTGGGTTAAGCCTCTGCATTCAGCTCAGGTCATGATCTCAGGGTTTTAGGATTAAGCCCCACATCGGGCTCTCTGCACAGCAGGGAGCCTGCTTCCCCCTCTCTCTCTGCCTGCCTCTCTGCCTGCCTCTCTGCCTGCCTCTTTGCCTACTTCTGATCTCTTTCTCTCTCTGTGTTACATAAAGAAATAAAAAATCTTACAAAAAAAAAAAGAAAGAAAAGAAAGCAACTGATTTCTGTGCCTTGATTTTGTATCTTGCCCTATTATTGAATTGCTATATGAGTTTTAGTAATTTGGGGGTGGAGATAGAGTTTGACTTCTTCTTTGCTAATATGAATACCTTTTATTTCTTTTTGTTGTCTGATTGCTGTTGCTAGGACTCCTAGTACTATGTTGAATAATAGTGGTGAGAGTGGGCATCCTTATTGTGTTCCTGATCTTAAGGGAAAGTCTCTCAGCTTTTCACCACTGAGAATGATACACAGTGGGTTTTTCATAGATGGATTTTATGAAATTGAAGAATGTTTCCTCTATCCCTATACTCTGAAGAGTTTTAATCAGGAAAGGATGCTGTATTTTGTCAAATGTTTTTCCTGCATTAATTGAGAGGACTATGTGGTTCTTGTGTCTTCTCTCATTTATGGATTCTATCACACAATTGATTTATGAATACTGAACCACCCTTGCACCCTAGGGATAAATCCCACCTGGTCATGGTAAATAATCCCTTTAATGGACTGTTGGATCCTATTAGCTAGGATCTTGTTGAGAATTCTTCAGGGATATTGGTCTGAAATTCTCCTTTTTGATGGGGTCTTTGCCAGGTTTGGGGATCAAGGTAATGCTGGCTTCATAGCGTGAGTCTGGAAGTTTTCCTTCTATTTCTATTTTTGAAACAACTTCAGGAGAATAGATATTATTTCTTCTTTGAATGTTTGGTAGAATTTCCCAAGTAATCCATCAGTCCCTGGACACTTGTTTTTTGGGGTTTATTTTTGGACTTGTTTTTTGCATTCTGCTTCAATCTTGTTACTGGCTATTGGTCTATGCAGGTTGTCTATCTCTTCCTGTTTCAGTCTTGGTAGTTTATAAGTTTTTGGGAATGCATCTATTTCTTCCAGGTTGCTTAATTTATTGGCATAGAGCTGTTGATCATAATTTCTGATAATCATGTCTATTTCCTTGGTGTTAGTCGTGATCACACCCCTTTCATTCATAATTTTATTAATTTGGGTCCTTTCTCTTTTCTTTTGGATAAGTTTAGCCAGTGGTTCACTGATCTTATTAATTCTGTCAAAGAACCAGCTTCTGGTTTCATTGATGTGTTCTACTGCATTTCTGGTTTCTAATTCATTGATCTTTGCTCTAATCTTAATTATTTCCCTTCGTGTGCATGGGTTAGGCTTAAATTTTTATTGATTCTCCGGTTCCTTAAGGTGTAAAGATAGTTTGTGTATTCTGGGTTTTTCTACGTTTTTGAGAAAGGCTTGGATGGCTATGTATTTCCCCCTTAAGACCACCTTTGCTGTATCCCATAGGTTTTGGACCAATGTGTTTTCATTCTCACTGGTTTCATGAATTGTTAAAGTACTTCTTTGATTTCCTGGCTGACCCAAACATTCTTAAGCAGGATGGTCTTTAGCTTCCAAGTGTTTGAATTTCTTCCAAACTTTTTCTTGTGAATAAGATCCAGTTTCAAAGGACTGTGGTCTAGGAATATGTAGGGAATAATCTCGAGATTTTGGTATTGGTTTAGAACTGATTTGTGACACAGTATGTGGTCTATTCTGGAGAAAGTTTCATGTACACTCGAGAAGAATGAGTATTCTGTTGTTTTAGGGTGGAACGTTCTGTATATATCTATGAGTCCATCTGGTCCTGTGTGTCATTCAAAGCTCTTGTTTCTTTGTTGATTTTTTGCTTAAATGATCTATTGCTGAGAATGGAGTGTTGAGGTCTCCTACTATTAACACTATTATCAGTATGTCTCTATTTTGGTTAACAGTTGGCTTATGTAGTTGGATGCTCCCATGTTGGGGGCATAGATATTTACAATTGTTAATCTTGTTGGATAGACCCTTTAAGAATGATATAGTGTCCTTCTATATCTCTAACTACAGTCTTTAGCTTAAAATCTAATTTGTCTGATATGAACATTGCTATCCCAGCTTTCTTTTGAGGTCAATTGGCATGGCTCCATCCCTTCACTTTCAGTCTGGTTGTATCTTTAGGTTCAAAATGAGTCTCTTGTAGATAGCATATGGATGGGTCCTATGTTTTTAACCAATCTGCAACTCTGTGCTATTTAATAGGCGCATTCAGTCCATTCCCATTGAAAGTGATTATTGAAAGATGATTTTATTTTCATCACGTTGCCTGTGAAGTCCTTGTTTCTATAGATTTTCTCCATTAATCTCTGTTCTATATCACTCTTGGGGTCTTTCTCCTTTTATAGAACTCCCCTTAATATTTCTTGCTGGCTTACTAGTCACATATTCTTTCAGTCGCTGGAAGTCCTGGAAACTCTTTATCTCTCCATCCATTATGAATGACAGCCTTGCTAGATAAAGAATTCTTGGTCGCATGTTCTTCTCATTTAGTACCCTAAATATGTCTTGCCAGCCCTTTCTGGCTTGCCAGATCTCTATGGACAGGTCTGACATTATTCTTGATGCCCTCTCTCCATATGTAAGGAATATCTTCCCCCTAACTGCCCTTAAGATGGTTTCCTTGATTCTAACTAAGATTTGTGAGTTTTACCATTACATGTCAGGACATTTGTCTGTTCTTGACCTTGGGAGGCATCCTCTCTACTTCTAGGACACAAATGCTTGTTTCATTTCCCAAATTAGGGAAGCTCTCAGCTACAATTTTCTCAAATATATCTTCTAGTCCTCTCTCTCTCTCTCCACCCTCTCAGGGATCCCAATAATTCTGACATTAGAACATCTCATAGTGTCATTTATTTCTCTTATTCTGTTTTCATGGATTTTAAGTTGTTTGTTTCAGGCCTCCTCTTGTTCCTTCTTTTCTATCAGTTTGTCTTCTAAATTACTTATTCATTCTTCTGCCTCATTTACTTTAACTGTTAGATATCTAGATTAGATTGGATCTCATTGATAGAATTTTTAAGTTCTGCCAGATCAGCATTCATTTCTGCCCTTAGAGAATCTATGTCGCCATTAATGATTTTCTCCATCGTAGCTATTGTTTTCGTAACTGTTACCCTGAAGGCTATTTCCAACATCTTGCTTATATCCCTATCCATTAGTTCTGTGGTAGAGGTCACCTCTGTGGTAGAGGTCTGAGTCTTTCCTATGTTGGGGGCATCTTCTCTTAGTCATTTTGTTGAGGGGTGGTTGAGGGAATGTACAGAGCTCAAATTATTGACCACATCCCAAGCAAGATGCACATGTTTTATATGGACCTTAAAGACCTCTTGTTCTTCCAGCCTGTCCTCTGGGGGAGGGGCCTGTCTCGTTCTTACTCAGTCTACCCACTTGGCAGAGTTGTCCTTTCCCCTGTTGGGGGTGGAGGGTGGGCTCAGTGAAAACCGGTTTTAGGGGTCTTTTTTCTCTGGCAGCTTTCCCTGGTGGCTTTCTGCCTCTCTTCTGAGAGTTAGAGCAGAAATGAATGACTGTATCCAAACCTCTGTCTCAGAACAGAGAGATCTTAGTCTGTTCTACAGTGAGCTCTCCAGTCCACACTGTCTGTTTCTGTCTGGGCTGCTAAAAACCACAACGTCCTGGGTTATGCATCCCACAACAGCACTCCCAGCCCTTGCTTCCAGGTCCAGGCATACCTCTGTCCTATGTTCTTCTAAAACCGCCAGCCACCCCCAGTTTATAAGCATGCCCCTGCAGCTCCAGGTTTTTTTTTTAATTAAATTTATTTATTTTCAGCATAACAGTATTCATTATTTTTTCACCAAACAGTGCTCCATGCAATCCATGCCCTCTATAATACCCACCACCAAGTACCCCAACCTCCCACCCACCCCCGCCACTTCAAACCCCTCAGATTGTTTTTCAGAGTCCATAGTCTCTCATGATTCACCTCCCCTTCCAATTTACCCGAACTCCCTTCTCCTAACTCCCCATGTCCTCCATGCTATTTGTTATGCTCCACAAATAAGTGAAACCATATGATAATTGACTCTCTCTGCTTGACTGATTTCACTCAGCATAATCTCTTCCAGTCCCGTCCATGTTGCTACAAAAGTAGGGTATTCATCCTTTCTGATGGAGGCATAATACTCCATAGTGTATATGGACCACACCTTCCTTATTCATTCGTCCGCTGAAGGGCATCTTGGTTCTTTCCAAAGTTTGGCGACCGTGGCCATTGCTGCTATAAACATTGGGGTACAGATGGCCCTTCTTTTCACTACATCTGTATCTTTGGGGTAAATGCCCAGGAGTGCAATGGCAGGGTCATAGGGAAGTTCTATTTTTAATTTCTTGAGGAATCTCTACACTGTTCTCCAAAGAGGCTGCACCAACTTGCATTCCCACCAACAGTGTAAGAGGGTTCCCCTTTCTCCACATCCCCTCCAACACATGTTGTTTCCTGTCTTGTTAATTTTGGCCATTCTAACTGGTGTAAGGTGATATCTCAATGTGGTTTTAATTTGAATATCCCTGACGGCTAGTGATGATGAACATTTTTTCATGTGTCTGATAGCCATTTGTATGTCTTCATTGGAGAAGTCTCTGTTCATATCTTCTGCCCATTTTTTGATATGCTTGTCTGTTTTGTGTGTGTTGAGTTTGAGGAGTTCATTATAGATCCTGGATATCAACCTTCTCTCTGTACTGTCATTTGCAAATATCTTCTCCCATTCCGTGGGTTGCCTCTTTGTTTTCTTGACTGTTTCCTTTGCTGTGCAGAAGCTTTTGATTTTGATGAAGTCCCAAAAGTTTATTTTTGCTTTTGTTTCCTTTGCCTTTGGAGACTTATCTTGAAAGAAGTTGCTGTGGCTGATATCGAAGAGATTACTGCCTATGTTCTCCTCTAGGATTCTGATGGATTCCTGTCTCACATTGAGGTCTTTTATCCATTTTGAGTTTATCTTTGTGTACGGTGTAAGAGAATGGTCAAGTTTCATTCTTCTACATATAGCTGTCCAGTTTTCCCAGCACCATTTATTAAAGAGACTGTCTTTTCTCCACTGTATATTTTTTCCAGTTTTGTTGAAGATTAATTGACAATAGAGTTGAGGGTCCGTATCTGGGCTTTCTACTCTGTTCCACTGGTCTATGTGTCTGTTTTTATGCCAGTACCATGCTGTCTTGGTGACCACAGCTTTGTAATAAAGCTTGAAATCACATAGAGTGATGCCCCCAGTTTTATTTTTGTTTTTCAACATTTCCTTAGCGATTTGGGGTCTCTTCTGATTCCATACAAATTTCTGGATTATTTGCCCCTTCCCGTTGAGATCAGGAACAAGACAAGGATGCCACTTTCACCACTCTTGTTCAACATAGTATTAGAAGTCCTAGCAACAGCAATCAGACAACAAAGAGAAATAAAAGGTATGCAAATTGGCAATGAAGAAGTCAAACTCTCTCACTTCACAGATGACATGATTCTTTATATGGAAAACCCAAAAGACTCCACCCCCAAACTTCTAGAACTCATACAGCAATTCAGCAATGTGGCAGGATACAAAGTCAATGTGCAGAAATCAGTGGCTTTCTTATACACTAACAATGAAAATACAGAAGGGGAAATTAGAGAATCAATTCCACTTACTATAGCACCAAGAACCATAAGATACCTGGGAATAAACCTAACCAAAGAGGTCAAGCATCTGTATTCGAGGAACTACAGAACACTCATGAAGGAAATCGAAGAAGACTCAAAAAGATGGAAGACCATTCCATGCTCTTGGATTGGAAGAATAAACATTGTTAAAATGTCTATACTGCCTAGAGCAATCTATACTTTTAATGCCATTCCGATCAAAATTCCACCAGTATTCTTCAAAGAGCTGGAGCTCCAGGTTTTAGTATGGGGGGCTTCCCTAAAGTCCTTTCCATCCTGCTACTGGTCTGAAGGTCTGTACCTGGTCCCCAGCACAGCAGGTTTTGCATTCCAGTGGCACAGGATCCTGGAGGCTCCCTCTCTCTTCTGTTTATCTTCCAATATCTGTCCACAGAATCATGTCTCCCCATTTTATACCTTGAGACCAACTACCTGAGATATTCTGTTTTAGAGATCCAGATATATATTCTTACATCACAGGTTGATTTTGTGCATGTTCAGAATGCTGTTAGATATCCAGTTCAATTCAGGGGACCAGTTGATATAGGGTCCCCTACTCCTCTGCCATATTTGCATCTCCCCTCGAGATAACTTTCATAACTTATTAACAAATTCCATGGGAATGGCAGATTGTATCTCCCAAATTTATAAAATCTGCATGTTTGCATAATTCATTTCAAAAGGAATCAGATCATTTGTCAAGGAAAAGTTACGAATAGGGAGCCTTCAAAACATAGTCACAGACCGGACCATGAACCTCATCTGGGAACTTGCTAGAAATGCAGATTCTGAGGCGCTACTCTAGCTGTAATTACTGACTCAGAAATTCTTTAAGATCCCGCAACTTGTGTTTTAAAAGCCTTCCAGCAGGGGGTGCCTGGGTGGCACAATTGGTTAAGCAGTTGACTCCTGATTTCAGCTCATGTCTTGACTCCAGGGTCCTGGGCCCCATGGCAGGCTCTGTGCTCAACAGGGAGTAGGCTTGAATTCTCTCTCTCCCTCTGCCCTCCCCCCATCCCCCACTCATGCTTGCTTGCATGCGGTCTCTGTCTAAAATAAACAAATAAATCTTTTTTAAAAAAAATAAAAAACTTTCTAGCAGCTACTGAAACACTAATGTTTGAAATGCTCTTTATGTTATGATTTTATGGATTTTAAAAAGAATCCTAAGCACTAATACCTTTTCTATTGATGCTGGTAATGTCAATAAATTTATTTCTTTTGGAGTTCTGTTTTTGTTTTTGTTTTTGATTTTAGTTGTTTGTTTGTTTTTTTTTTTTTTAAAGATTTTATTTACTTATTTGACACAGATAGAGAGATCCCAAGTAGGCAGAGAGGCAGGCAGAGAGAAAGGGGGAAGCAGGGTCCCTGCTGAGCAGAGAGCCCAACGCGGGGCTCGACCCCAGGACCCTGGGATCATGACCTGAGCCCAAGGCAGAGGCTTTAACCCACTGAGCCACCCAGGTGCCCCTAGTGGTTTGTTTTGTAAAGCAACCTTATTATAAACATCAGTGACTTCAGGATTAAAAGCAGACTTAGGCAGTAGTTTAGCCTATAAACTGTAACTATATTATCGGTCATGGGGTCTTCTGTAAAGTGGGGAGATTAGGTCAAAGACGGTGACATCTGCCCTACAAGCCACCATCACTTTTCTAGAGCCCTAGGGAGACATTGCTAATTTATCAAGACACTCTATCCCACCCAGTCCACACAGATGGAGTCATAGAACACTTCTTAACACAGCCTTATGAAAGAACTAGACTTATGTCACAAGATGAAACCCATATCTGGTGAGATAATCTTTACTGTCTCATCTAGCTATGTCCTCAAGAATATGGACTCCAAATACTTTCCATTCAAGGACATTCTCTAGAGCTGTAAATAATCAGTGAGCTTAGTTTCCTCAATAATGAAATACTACTAATGTTATCTACTTTGTGAGGTTTTTAGAAAGATTAAAAGAAATATTATATTTGAACAAGCTAGATCAGTGCCAAACACAAAGTTTTTAAATATCATTAAACCTTAATTCTTGCATTCTTTACATTTTTTGCTGACCCCTCGCCATATCCTTGACCAGCAACTCAAATGAGAGGGCTCGGTGCTGCTCTGAGAAGCATGAGTGCTCCTTGTACTGACCTGGCAATAATGAGGATTGACTGATTCCTTAGCCTTTGCTTCTATACAGTGTTTCCCTCATCATTCCGCTTACCGGGTCTAGACAGTGATTGAACTAGTGCCTTTGGGTGAAAAAGGAGCCCTTTTACTTCTTCTTTAATCTACTCTCGCAATAGCAAAATCAAAATAATTATCTTATCCACTACAAAACCAAACTCCACATGCATGTAAGCAACGTTTTCAAGCTAACAAAGTAAGATGTTAATGAGCAGGTTTCCCTTCTGGATTAGATGTGAAGAAGTTAAGAATTATTGAGGACCATGCCTGCACATAAGCTGCTAGCCAATTTCCTGTTCTGATTTAAAATATGGATATCTACAGGGGCACCTGGGTGGTTCAGTGGGTTAAGCCTCTGCCTTCAGCTCAGGTCATTATCTCAGGGTCCTAGTATTGAGCTCTGCATCAGGCTTTCTGCTCAGCAGAGAGTCTGCTTGCCTCTTTCTCTGCCTGCCTCTCTGCCTACTTGTGATCTCTGTCAGATAAATAAATAAAATCTTTTTAAAAAAAGATATGCATAACTACGTTGTTTACAGATATGATGTACAGATATGAAAACTGAGATTTAGAAAAGTTAAGAAATCGCTTCTCGGCCTTTTGGCTAAGATCAAGTGTAGAAAAGTTAAGAAATGTAACCAAAGAGACACCTGGATGGCTCAGTCAGTTAAGTAGCTGCTTTTGGCTCAGGTCATGATATCCGGGTCTTCAGATAGAGCCCCACATCAGGCTTCCTGCCTAGCAGGGAGTCGGCTTCTCTCTCTCTTTCACTCTTCCCCTCCCCACTGCCCATTCTCTCTCTTTCTCTCTCAAAAAAAAAAAAAAAAAAAAAAAAAAAAGCTTAAAAAAAAGAAATGTAACTGAAGTCATAGGCTTAAAAGAAGGATCAACTACCTAATTTACTGCATATCATGAAGCCAAGCACAGGGACCTCTGCACAGGATTTAGGCTATTGCACAGGTTGTAGATTCATGAAGCTGACCTTTGTTATACCACAAAAGGTTCCAAAACCTGTATCATTTTTTCTGTTCTATCACATGGGAGAGCCAAGTAACTCAGCAGGAAGTACACCTTAGAACTCTGGCCTTGGAAAGAGGATTAAGAGCTACCGGGATTCAGAAGAAGACCCAGATATAATCCAGTCAGCTTCATGGCTTTGGTGACGCTTAGTTCTGATCACAAGGAGAAGCCTGAGTAGATGAGGCAGCACTGGATTTGAGTCCAAAAACGTGGGTTCAGGTCCTGCCTTGGAAACATTATTTGTACAAACTTAAGCAAATCATCCAGCCCTCCTAAGCCTCTGTCTCTTCCACTGAAGAAGTTAGGAGCCACAACTTTTTCTGAATTCACAGATTGAACCACTACATGGGCTGAAGCATATAACTGCATACAGTATACAAAGGAGGATACTGCCTGTGGAGCCATGAGAACTGTAGCTTCAATGCTGTACCCCAACTACCTCTTAGATCCAGTGATTTGAGTGGATGCCATCAGGTCTCTAGGTGAGGAAGAAAATCTAAACTATGTTCAGGAATGCGACTCTGACATAAAATGGCAAATGGCTGAACTATAGGGAAGTCAACTGAAGACTGCAATGACCATGTGGGAGAATTCATTGAACACATAATAGGTTCTGATTCATTATCTTGCGTACAAACTGCTTTCAAGGTATACCATTCCAGGGAGCAAGTCGTTCTCTCTTAATGCTGTCATCTGCCATGGTTACATGAGATGAGTTGTCTTGAATCTGATGTCATAACTCAAGGTCTCAAGGCCTTCATCCATGGGTACTCGTGGATGTTTTTGTGGGACTCGTCCATAAGGCAGATGGGCAAGATTAGAAGGGATTCCACCATCAGCCACACAATGTACCTAGTATTATATCTCCACTAAGATGCAGAGACAGGTGTAATACTACTTTATTTCACTTCAAAAAGTCAATCCCTTGTCTTCTTACCATTTCCTAGGAAGGCAAGAGTAAATAAAGATTTGTTCGTGGGAATCTGGGGCTCCACTCCATGGGGACTGCCATTGTTATTCTGTCACTGCACTCAGCTGAAAGTGGTTGAGCTCATCCTTGCTTGTCTCTGTGAGAACAAAGGCAATTCATCTGTCTCCCTCCCATGTTCCAAATCACCAAGGACTGATGTCCTGCTTCCTATACTTCCCTATTTGATCCCTAAGACAATAAATACTCTCCCTCTCCCCTTTAGTGATTCACCATTTATTCAACATTCATTCAACAGACACTTACTGATCACTATTCTAGACACTGGAAAATCAAGCGTGAATGGAAAATAATCCTTGTCTTCATAGAGCTCACATTCTAGTCCTAAAGGTCTACTTCACTTCCTATACCAACTATTGGTAGTTCAATGATACTCACTCTATCTCACCTGATGACCCCAAATGTAACCTCCTAAATAAAACAGCATGAGTTGGTGTATTTTCAAGGTCTAAACTGCTTAGTATTATTAATAGTTTGACAGATCAGGAACAGAAATCTATATTGGAACTTAAGACTTAAAGTAGAAAATAATGCTTCTGGTGCAATGTGGAGAATGATTCTTGAAGCAATCACAAACAAGCCCTGTGGCTGGTTTTAACAAAAGGCTGCCTATAACCAAAGGGTGACAAAACCTAAGCAGCAAGGCCATGGAACCCTTCTCAGCAGGTGTAATCTATGAGACAATATTAAATGATAGAATCCATTGTTTTATTTTACTTTCCTCCATCCCATGATAATTCCAAGAACCTTATCATGGCTCTCTAAGATATAAAATCAATGGAGTCTTGGATGAATTGACTCACCCAGCAATCCATTAAGTGCAGATGAAAAGGAAGCAGAGCCTTGGAAGCAGGAACCAAGTAGCCCCCACACAGAAGCTGCAATAGTGTTACAACTGAGAGCCCAGAAGTTGCTGAAGGTAAGTGCTCAGAAGAAGAGAAGCAATGGAATCTTGGATGAATGGACTCACCCAGAAATCCATTAAGTGCAAATGAAAAGGAAGCAGAGTCTTGGAAGCAGGAACCATGTAGGCCCCACACAGAAGCTGCAACAGTGTTACAGCTGAGAGCCCAGAGGTTGCTGAAGGTAAGTACTCAGAAGAAGAAAGGCAGTGATAGGAGGGTTGACCCAAGGGAAGTAGTGAGAGTGGCAATTGAAGACAGATTCCAACTGTGAGACAAAACCTAGATTAACACGGGTTCATGAGAGACCCTTCTCCACCCTCATCCCACCAAGAGACATCCAGGAGACCAGAGAAAGAAGAGAATGGAATGAGTGACCTGGGCTTTGCATTTAAGTATATCATGTTGGGGACTAAACTGTCATTCTGAATTCACAGTGGAAAACCACCATCATCCTGTGATGTTTGCCTTGAAAGCCTAGATGCTTCTGCCCCTGCCATTCTGAGAGTGACAGAAACTGATGGAATCATTAGCAGAATGCCCGAGTATCATAGGTGTCTCTGTCACCCTCCTCACCAGATCACTCCACATTTTGTTCTACTTGGTGACTTGTGGGTGGGCTGTAACTGACAGAAGAATCTAAATTACCATCTTGTCAAGTACAAGTCTAAACTAGGTCTGCATGACTTCATGGGTTTAGGGCAAGGGTTAAAAAAGATCTAATTTTAGCTGATGGAAATTTGCAGAAGTGATGAGAGGGAAAAAAAAAAAAAAACCTTTATTATTCAATAAGGGATCCTGCTGAGACATCCAAAGCACCTCAAATTTTTAACGCTTTATAAAATTAGTTATCTTCGAACTTGTGTACTGCCTGATCTTATTTATGGTCAGAAAAACCCAAGCTATCATGTCAATCTTGTCATTAGCTATGTGACCTTAGTCTAAGTATTCTTCTTTTTTGGATCTCAAATTTCTCAGTGAAGTAACTACCTTTCAAGGTTGATATAAACATTAAATGAAATAATACAAGTGCAAGGGTTTAGTAGGCTACACTCTATCACAGCATCTCAATATTTGCTTAATGATAAATGAGTGTGTGAATGAATAATTAATAAATGGGAAAAAATTTATTTCCTTCTCTTACACATTCTTATTCCAGAGTCACCTAAGACATGAACATGAAAAATCAACACTGCATTTATTTTTTTATCAGAATTTATAATTTATAAAATGAGGCCTTATGTATCTCATTTAATCTTCATAAAAGCCCTTGAGAGATAATTTAGGCAGTGGTTGTTGTTTTCATCTTACAGAAAGAGATGCAAAATGCAGACTTTTTCATTATCAAAATCCATATTGTTAAAAGAAAAAAGGAGGGAAGGAAGGAAGGAAAAGAAAAGAAGGAAAGGAAAAGAAAGGAGGAGGGAGCGAGGAAAGGAACGAAAGCTCACATCTTCCATCTCTAACTCCAAACTCTTTCCTTTTTGAAAACCACCATCCCGTATAGCCTTGAAAACTGAAGCAACCCTTTGGCCATCATTGGACCAAGTATTAAACAATCAAAAGAGACATTTTCTTCCTGAATAAAACTGATTAATGGCTTCATCTGTCTACAATATCATTCCCAGACAACACAAAGGAGACATTTTCATATAAGGCTGTCAGAAAAGATTCAAGCTCTGAAAAAGCAATCTTTTAATTATCTTCAGTTGTGCTAACTCCAAGATAGTTTCTAGGGCAGTGAAGATTGGGGCACACTGTCATTTTAAATGTGTCATTCTCAATGTTCTGATCTGTCAGTCAGTACCTAGAACAATCGTGGATGAAGCCATTGGTAGGTTTATGATGAAGGAGAGCTTTTAGGTTAGACACCAAAAAGGTGGACTAAGTCAAACATGCTAAGAACCCTTGGCTACCTAAATGGAGTGATGTCCTGAAATCAAGCAGAAAACTTAATGGGGTGGAGGGATATACAAATATTTATTGAATGTCTACTACATGCTAAGCACTGAAGTGAAAACTCTAGATATATTAGCCCATTTAATCTATTCAAATGCAAGAAAGGTAGATATTTTTTATTCTTATTGTATAAATAAGATCCTGTAATTCACAGAAACTAGGTAACTTATCTGAGTGGCTGAGCTTTAATTTAAATCCTGACTTGCCTGAACTCAAAGCCCATGTTTTATCACCTGACCAGGAATCTTTCCACTAGCAGTCCACAGATAAGAGCAGGACTGGCGGAAAAGGAAAACTACAGTTATCCGTGTCCTGTCCTAATACCAATAACCTGATTCAGTATAACTGAGATGGAGCCCATACTTCTGCATCTTGAACAAATTTTCTGTGTCATTACAAGGGACAGCTAAGTATGAAAAGCTATACCATGTTGCCTACTCAGGAGACAAAAACATGTTTCTTAGAGTTGTGGTACTTGGTGTACATAGCACTTAGTGTGTAATAGGCATAGTTTGCTCCTTGACACCCAAGGTGCAAGAAAGATCTTATTTCTCTATATTTGCGGATCAAATTATGTCCTTTCAAACTCTCACTTGCTTTCATTAATCGGTGATTTTTATGGCCTTAAAACAAGCTAGAAGCTTTCAGGATTACTCAAAAGTAAGGAAAGAGGCTTTCCTTCAGACCACTACAGTATTGACCATTAGCCAACTGGCCACATAATGTAGGTTCTCCTCATTCAAACCAGCCAGGGAATCACCAGCCCTTCCCACAGACACGCTATGGCTCCTAGCCTGTGTCCTGAATTCCTATCTTTAAGACCTGACACTCCCTGTGTGCTACTGAGGGTAATCCTCACTTATTTAAGGAAATTGAAAGTCCAATTATTCTCTCCAGTCTCAGGAAAGCTCCCCTAATCTCCTCTTAATCCACCAAGCAGAGGAGCCCTTACTTTCAACACTAAAACCACTGTCCACTTTCTCCTTACTTTCTTTCTTCACACTTTCTCCTTAATGGGGACACTGAATGGTTAACTAGGATCTATAAGCTATTTTGGGTCATAGAATTAAAGATAGTATTTTTGTTCTTATGGGAATCAGATCAATGTAAAAATGCATGAGTTAGTCTTATATCCCCAAGGCTGAAGAGCTACTTCTTCAAAGCAACAGGAAACAAAACACAAACTTGGGTCTTCCTATTCTGCTACATTAAATTCTCATTAACCCACCTTGCCACACTGTTTACAGACTTGGGGGCACAATGAGATAGCATTCAAATCAATGTGCATTTGGTTGGCCATAATAGGTGCCTAATTTCGAGTGAGCAAAATATAGAAAACAAAGCAACTACAAAACAGGGCCTCTTCCTCACAAAACTTCTATAATCCTATTGTGAAATGGAATATATGTGAAATGACCCTGAACTTTCACACAGTGAGATTACTTTCCTTGTTCTATTATTCACAACTTCCTATACTCTTTGAATCTTGGTTTTCTACCCTGACCAAAAAAAAAAAAAAAAAAAAAAAAAAAAAAAAAAATTTAAAATACCAACATACAACAAAATAAGATGTGGCAAGCTCCTTTGAAAACTGTAAGACTTTATACCAGAAATTTAATGTACAAAAAATTTAAAAAAATAAAAACAGAGAATTTTATCACTGTATTCTACAAAACCCTCACCTCTGGCTTCATCTTATCTTTTCCACCCTATTTTTTTTCTTCATTCCACTGTCATTATCCACTTAGGCTTTGATTGGTTCTTACCTTATTGGATCAGCGTAGTTGAGGAAAATGCTTTAAATTCTTGCTGTGATAAAAATGAGATATTAAACAAACCAAAAAAAAATTTAGAGACCTTATTTCAGAAAATCTACGCATCGATGCCAGTTCAAGAGCTGCAAAGAGATACAACCCTTAAAAGAGACAGAAGAGGTAGAGATTGAGGAGTAGATTAGGAAGCCTTAGATGGAAGAGAAAGAACAAATTAAAGAGGATCTACAGGAAAGGGCAGGATTTGAACAAAAGATCACATATACTAGACAATGGGGTTGCCTGATCAAATCAGTGTTCATATCAGCAAGCAGTAAAAGACAACACTGGAAAATGCAGGTGGCTAACAGAATCCAAAAACAGTATGAGAAAAAAAGTATGTGTGATGTCCAAGTGGGATTTATTCCAAGGATATACTGATTCAATATGTGGAGAACAATCACCGCAATCAACTTAATTTTCGTAACCCATTAACTTCAGTTAATGACAACATATCTATATTCATTTATTCTCTATAACAAATGTACCATAATAATATAGGTTGCTCATAATCAGGGGAATGGGTGAAGGATATGTAGAAACTCTGCTTTATAATTTTTCTGTAAATCTCAAACTAAAATCAAAATTAAAGATTGAACTTATTTCTAAAATTAAAAGTCAATAAATAAGTAAATAAAGGGTTTTTTTTTAAATAAGGTAAATAGAAGCTATCACGTATCAAAGATAATGACAAGTGCCCAGCCCAAGGTCATTCAACTGGCTATGTCTGAGTTAGAATCAGATTTGAGATTGTGTGATTCCTGGCCTACTGAGGTAAAGCAGAAGAATCGAAACAAGAAGAGATAAGGAAATATGATGTTTAGAATATCTTCTTCCAAATAAAAACAGAGACTTCAGCCTACCTACTCTTATGATTTTTAAAGAATACAAATGGAGATCAGCCAAAGACAGTGTGTTAACCAATGATGATGCCAACAGGAAGAAAAGTGTCTAGAATATGTTTCTTTTTCAAGTTAGGTGGATTTTCTTGGGTTGGCTTAAGGGACCTTAAACATTTCACCCCCAAACCCTAAAAGAAACAGTTGTATTATAGACATGAAATCACCGTTCTTTGTAATCATAGAAATATTTCAAGATTTACGAAGAGCATTGAGTTTGTCAGATTGTGGTTATTGCTCCTGACCTGGGGTCTAAAGCTAGCTCTCACCTGCTGGGCTCCTATCGAGGACAGGGTATTCTGCCTGTGTCAGCTCATTCAATTCTTACAAGAATGCTATGAAGTCAAGACATCAAACATGATTTCAAGATCGAGCAAAATTGCCCTTCTAAGAGGTTAGAGGATTTGCCCAAAGTCATACAGGGAAACTGGAACCCAGGTATCTTTATTCAGAAAACTATGGTACCTTTCTCACCCTGTGACCTTGGACAAATTATTATGTTTATTTCTCAGTCTATGGTAGTTATCGTGTGCTTGTCCCAATTCTACACACTTCACAAATAGGAATTTACTTAATACTCATAACCATTTATTAGGTAGGTGGGTTTTTTAAATTTATTTTTTATTTTCAGCATAACAGTATTCATTATTTTTGCAGCACACCCAGTGCTCCATGCAATCCGTGCCCTCTATAATACCCACCACCTGGTACCCCGACCTCCCACGCCCCGCCCCTTCAAAACCCTCAGATTGTTTTTCAGAGCCCATAGTCTCTCATGAGGGGAGGTGAACCATGAGAGGTATGTGTTATTAATATCCCCATTTTAAAATATAGAAACTGACTTCATCTTCTGAGCCTCTGACTCCTTTTCGAAAAATGATTTCTTTATTTTATTAAAAGTGATTTCTAAGAGCCCCCGCAGCTCTAGCAGTCACTGATTCAAAAATAGGCAGTATGTCTCCGAGGTCAACCCCCCCAGCCCTGTGCCTCAGACAAGGCCATTCTGAGAACTGAGCAAAATCCTTTGAAGTGGTGTCTGTAAAACTCAGGCCAAAACAATGAAACAAAACCTCATCAAATTTAATTTTCCTTCAGAAAGTTATGGCAAACAGAGAGATGGCATCGGCTGACATTTGTGCAAGTTTTTATTTTAACACATATTCACTTGAAAGGGTGCCTGAAAATACAATAAAAAAAAAAGTGAAAATATCCAAGAAGTTTCTGTCAAAAGGACTCAGTCTTTCTTGCATCTTTCATTTAACAAAGAGAAAAGAAAAAAGAGAGGACAAAAAAGGAGGGAAGGAGAGAAAGAAAAGAGTAGAAAGAAGAAAGAGAGGGGGGAGGAAGAAGACAGGAAGGAAGAGAGGAAGAGAGGAAGAGAGAGAGAGAGAGGGATAAGGAAAGTAAGACAAAAGGAAAGAAAGAAAATTAAAGAAAAGAATGAAATCATAGTTCTCCTAGAAGGTAATAAGAGACTCTGAAATAAGCAACAGGCCACGAAGTGTAATATGAGAGTGTCAGCTAAACCTGGGATCAAATCTTTCTTCCATCCCTAAAGAACAATATGACCATTGATAAGTTACTTAACCGCTCTAAGTAACAATCTCTTTACCTGAAAAAGTCAGAACAAGATCTTCTCTCTGGAATGGTTGTATGAGTAAATGAAATAACATATTTGAAGTATCTAGTAATGTGCCTAGCACACAGCAGGTACTAACAAAAATTTACCTCCATAGATGTCTCATCTAATGGTGAACCCAGAGACGTGACTGTGCTCACACTAATAAAGTGAGGTCTGAGAACATAATAAAAATGTAAATGGAAAACCTTAGTTTGAACAATCACAGCAAAGGTAGTATTTGAATGGTCATTCTCAAAACCGGATGGAATCAGGGGATGCCTAGAATCATAGAGAATCATTCCCGCACTGAAACACTGAGAACTCCAGCTGACCCATCCTAACTAGTTCAGATTCCTTAAAACAATGAGCAGAATAAGAGGAGGCTAAGACTGGTATATCTTAGATATTGTAAGCATTGTCAGCACATGAAAATAATAAGTGTGTCTTAAGGGTTTCTTCAGTGTCATTGTTCAGTCATGTAAGATGTCAACATCAAAATCTGTAAACTGTGTTCTTCTTTCCATTGTAGGGCATAGCCTGCCTCATAAGTGCACATGCCTGAGGCAACTAATAGGTAGGCTTTCAATAATGAACCTGTTTATTCAAGAAAATTCTTCTGGGGCACCTGGGTGGCTCATTGGGTTAAAGCCTCTGCCTTCGGCTGCAGTCATGATTCCAGGGTCCTGGAATCGAGCCCCGCCTGGGCTCCCCAGCTCAGCAGGGAGTCTGCTTCTCCCTCTCCCCCTCCACTTCCCCCTCCCTCTGCTCACTCTCAGATAAAGAAATAAAATCTTTGAAAAAAAAATTAAAAAAAAAAAAAGAAAAGTCTTCTGTTTCCGTCCTTCAGGCACCATTTCATTTATGCTCACAAATAGACTTTGCTACAAAAGGTCTGGTTTCAAATTCCAGCTTTTTAAGTTATTAACCTTGGGTACATTATACAATCTCCCTGGGCCTTGGATTTCTCATTTAAAATTTAAAGTTATGAATATTGTCTTTATGGAGAATGAACAATCTGATACGAACAAACTGCTCGTCAAAGTGCCTCTCCACACATTCATCACATGACAGGTACTAACACATTTATCCACATTAACATTGATTGTCATTTCTGATCTCTGTCCCTATGAATGTTCCCAAACATCCCCATTCTGAACTCATAGTGTTCCCATGCCTCAGACACCATATATAAAGTCCTGTCCTTCTGAGATGGTTCAGAATTTCCTAATCTAGGTGACTTCTGATTAGTCCTTCAACCAGAACTTCTGAGGAAATTGTTGGAAATTGTGCAAAAGAAAAAGGGCCCTGAGTTTAAGCAAGATTAAGAGTTAGAAATAAATGTATTCTCATTAACCTTGCAAAGGGAGACACGGCTATTCAACACTTTGGCTAATAATCAGGAAGAAGGTGCCAGTTGTTAAGAGGACTGATTTGCAGATTACCAAATGACTCAGGGTAATCAAGAGGAAGGATGACCACAGGGAGAACTAAGAACACCAAGACATTAAACAACATGCAGAACAAGTACATAAGGTAACTCACATTGTTGAGAATAACATACACGACACTAGCATTCTGGATTTTGAAGAACTTATGATTCTGTTCATGCATTCTAATGGCATCTTTGAGATAATTAAAATGTCTCAGAAACTAGTGAGTGAGGTGTCAAAGCAGATAACTCAATAGGGATGTCAGCTTTCTGTATAACAGCCGTCAAAACAGTCACTAAGATTTAAGACTGGAATGATTTTCTCTTTCCTTGGCCAATTGATGGGATGACAGTGACTTCCTTTTACTAGTGTATGCTCAATAGAGTATAGCCTTTGGAAATGACAGAGGGTCAGGAGGGGAAGGAAGCTAAGCTGCTTGGATGACCATATCCAAGTAAATTCGATCATGAACTGTTGCAAAACCTAGTTTTACCTCTTTTATTCTATGCCAGAAATCACTTTCAAAGCTACAAAAGTAATTCATGTTCCTCCCTGATGAAAATTCTTCAGAAAGGTCACATTTCTTGGCATGCATGATCTTTTGTGATCTACCTTTCAATCATCAGGTGTGTGGCTTTTTGTGAGTTTTACCTATAAAATTAATTGACCCCCTGTCTCCACCCTTTATCCATATCTGTTCTGTGCGTTTATCTGAGATATTGTTGAAAATGTTACGTCCTTGTTCAGGGTCCCAGTAGGCTCACTCTTATGTGTCACACCTTGTATAACGATGTAGCAGTTAACAGCGTGGGCACTGAAGCTAAATCACATGAATATGAATGCTCGTCTGCGAGTTACTAGCTGTGGAGTTTTGTCTAGTGAGTTAGCCTTCTGTGCCTCAGATTCCTCATCAGTAAATCAGGTGTAACAACACTACCTAACGCCAAGGATTGTTAAGAGCATTTAGTTGGTTAATACATGTGAAGTTGCTAGTAAAATAAGTGTTATAGTTTAGGGTTTAACAAACACGGTCTTCATGGAGTCGAGGGTTTGTGGTGGTTCTGTGGAAAGAACATAGGCCCTGGAATCATGAAGACCAGAGTCTGAAGCGTTGTTCCTCTGCTAATCAACCATTTGCCTCTTAAAAGCACCTTTAGCACTCCTGCACCATTTTTTTTTAATGCGCTGGAAATGAAACTATATACAATACATAGTTTGGGGAGACCATAGGGTCAAAATCCCAATGTGCCAAAACCACAATGAATTATCACCTCATACCAATTGGATGGCTTTTATCAAAACACACACAGACTCACACAGAGAGAGATAGATAAGGGATGTTGACAAGGAACATTTATACAACTATTGGTGGGACTGTAAATTGGTACAGCCACCATGGAAGTATCGAGATTCCCCAAAAAATTAAAAACAGAACTACCATATGAAACCACAATCTCACTTCTGGATATACAGCCAAAGGAATTGAAATCAGGATCTCAGAAATATCTGTATACCCATGTTTACTACAGCATTATTCATAATAGCCAAGACATGGAAATTACCTAAACGTCCATCAGTAAGTAAAGGGCAAAAGAATGGTGGTACATACATACCATGTAATATTATTCAGCCTAGAAAAAAATGAAGGAAATCCTGCCATTTGTGACAACACAGATGAATCTTGACATTGTGCTAAGTGAAGGAAAAAAAAAAAACACGGAACAAATACTACATGATCCCACTTATATGAGACATCTTACAACAGTCAAACTCCTAGAAGCAGAAAGTAAAATGGAGGTTATCAAGGGATGGGGGAAGGAGGAATGGGGAGATGTTGGTCAAATGGTACAAAGTTTCAGGCATAGGGGTTGAATGGTCCTAGAAACCACTCTACAGCACAGTACCTGTAGCTAACAACACTGTATCATATACTTTAAAATTGTTAAGAAGATATATCTTACATTAAAAGTTCTAATAGTAATAATAATTCAGTAAGGAAGGAAGGGATGGAGGAATGAATGAAAGAATTTTTGGAGGAGATAGATAAGTTTATGGCTTTAGTTGTAGTGATGATTTCATGGTATATAGTTATCTCCAATCTCAAGTTGTATGCATTAAATATGTATATCTTTCTGTATGCTTATTATCATGTCTCAATAAAGGGCTTTTTTAGAAAAAAAATAAGACTGGAAGTCATCACTTCCAGCCATACAACAAGAAAAAGGCTAAACAAATGGAAAATCAATAACTTTTCTCATACCATCCGAGAACTGAGGTCACAGGGCATTTGGAAAGTCTGCGGAATATAGAAAATCACCTACTAGCCAAAGGAGATAAAAATCATAAAATACTGAAATAAAACTAGAGAAGGTAGAAACAGAGCAAAACATGCAGCCATCTATCCAAATCCGTAGGAAAATAAACATTATTGATCAAGTGCTAGCAGCCTGCCGGGAACTTGATCCCGGGGGCTAGGTTCCTTGTATATATTACCTCCATTCTCCCATCAGTCACTGAAGTAGGCTATCTTCATCTGTTTTCCAGATCAGAAAACTGAGGCTTAGGCAGGAGAAGTGGGCCTAATATTCCATAGCTAACACGTGACAGAGCTGGGATTTGAATTCCAAAAGTTGTGTTCTTTTTACCAAATCAAAGTGGTGGCTCCAAGGGCCACATTGACTCCAAAGAACAGATCTGTAAAAAGAAATCTGGATTTGGATTAGTAGAAACATGCCATCAGATTGAACACCCAACACACACAGTATGGAGCAAGGCTTGTCTCCAGTTCTGAACCCTGTCACCCATGCTTTTGCTGCTATGGCCTTAGTGGCCTGGGATGTCCTGGGGAGTGTTACAGAAGGACCCACAGTCTCCTGAGCTGCCAAATTCCCATTTGTCTGCAAGATCACACACTAGTTTAACATTCCATGGCAGTCACTGGCAATCAACATTTACAAAGCTTAAACCTGGGCTTGGGGCACCTGGGTGGCTCAGTAGGTTAAAGACTCAGCCTTTGGCTCAGGTCATGATCTCGGGGTCCTGGGATCGAGCCCTGCATCAGCAGAGAGCCTGCTCCCTTCTCTCTCTGCCTACTTGTGATCTCCATCTGTCAAATTTAAAACAAAAAAAAATCTTTAACAAATTTTTAAAAAATGGGTTTAATTTTTGAGTATTTATTATTCATTTCAGACACAGGTATTGAGCACTTATTGAGAGATAAGGCTCAATGCGAGGTTATGTGAAGACTACAATGATGAATAACAACTATAACAATATTAAATCCTTACAATTTTAAGGAGCTTTACTCTTAACAAAAAACTCTCACATATGTTATCACATGTATTCCTCATACACCAGTGAGAAGTCATTTATTATCCCAATTTTGCATATAAAGAAACCTGTATGTCTATGATATTATGATTTATATTAAGAAATATATATTCAGTCTACCTCCTCTTTTCTGGCACAGAGCTCCTAAAACCCTTGGAATTTCCTAAGTGATGAGAAGCATTAAGGTTTCTTTTGTTATGTTAATGAGGTTGTCTGGAAAGTACCCCAAAAATGGGGACTGGTTACCAGTAAATTTTTAGAGATTTGGAACTTTCAGTCCTACTCTTATCCTCCTGGGAGGGGAACAGCACCGGAGGTTGAATCAATTTGTCAATGGCCAATGATTTAATCAGCTTGCCTTTGTGATGAAGCCCCCACAAAATCCCAAGAGGCTACAGTTCTGAGAGTTTTCAGGTTGGTGAACACTGGAGGTAGAGGAAGAATGGTGTACCTGGAAAGGGCATGGAAGTTCCATGCCCCTTCCCACATACCTTGCCCCATATATCTTTTATCTGGATGCTCCTGAGTTATATCCTTTCATAATAATCTGGAAATCTAGTGGGTAAAATGTTTCTTTGAGTTCTGTGACCTGCTCTAACATTTAATCAAACCCAAAGATGGGGTCATGAGAACCTCCAACCTGTAGCCAGTCACTCAGAAGAATAGGTGACAGGAGTCTGAACTTCTGACGGGTGTCTGAAGAGGATGGTGGCCTTATAGGACGCACCTCTCCCACTGTGGAATCAGATGAACTTTCCAGGTAGACAGTGTCCAGATGGAGTAAAATTATATGTCACCCAGATGGTGTCAGAGAAGTTCTTGGTGGTGTACACACCCTTGGAATTGAATATCGGAACACAAAATAAGGTCCAAGGTCACACAGCCAGTATTTGGCACAACTGAGATTTGAACTCACTATTTCTCATGTCAGAAAAGTTATCCATTTCCTGAGTTCTAAAGGTTTGCCATTCTATGAGAGAAACAGAAAAAAAAAAAAAAAACTTGAATGTGAGGCAGAAGTGTTGAAGAAAGAAAAAATATCTTGTGAGAGACAAAGAAAAGGAGAGGTAGGCACTGTCCTCCCTTCCCTCTCAAACTTCTACTGGCTTAACAACCTAAGGGGGGTGGGTGCTAAACTTTCCCAGCAGAAGACACCATGTGCACTGAGGCAGCGCAGGTATACAAGTGATGCAGTCCATGAAAGTATGTAAGAACCATAAATAGATCTAAAATCAAAAGGACTCAGGCCATAAAACTTTAAAGTAAGAGATTTTGAATAAAAAGAAGAAGGTTTTTTTGTCCAAAACCTGACCCTGGCATGGTCATAGAGCAAGAGTAAATTAGCATTGGTGCATTAGTCTACTTATGAGACAGGAATCTGAATAATTTATACCAAAGCCTTGGCAGGTGGAAGGTCATGCACCAATACTGCCAGAGTTCTGAGCACACTTCTGGGCAACCATAAGATTAACAGTAAAATACTGTCTCCTTTCAAGGCTAAGGCTATATGTGGGGCAGGGGAGGTAATGAGACACAGTAAAAGAATTCCTCATTCAACTACTTCTCTGCAACTCTTTGCACTTTTGTCTCTGGCAGGATGGATTTCTGCATTTCCCAGGTAGACTGAGCCAAGTGTCAAGAACCAAGGGTCTTTTGTCTTATGACATTAAGTATGCCAATTGATACCAATATTTGTTCTAATTGATTCTGATTCTATCCTTTGTCATTCTGAGATGTTATGCTCACTCAAGAACTTATCCGAGAATGTGTAAGAATTTGGTGGGGTTTCCCTGGCACATTCCACACCTTACCTCCAGAGCTACTCCCAGCCTGAGCAAGAGGATTGAGCTATGTGGGGACGGGTGGGAGTGGAGTTCTGATTAATAGTAACAAATGTCAGGAACGGGTGAGTAAGGTGATCTTGGAAGACAAGTAGGTACGAACAATGACAGCAAGTAGGAAGACAATCCAAACGCCGCCTGGGGTGTGCTGGAGAGGATAGAGAGGAAGGATCTCTAAGAGAAGAAGAGTCTCCAGGTCATTTCTGGTCGACATCATTACATTTTCAGCAATGTTTTGCTTGGGCAGCTTATATCTTTTCAAAACTACCAATTCTTCCATGTACAAATGAGACCATTTGTACCATTTGGTCTTCTGGAGTCCTCAGCATACCCAGGCATAGCTTTTCAACAAATAAGAGATGCCCTCCATGTTTTCCCACTGGCTACCACTGGGCTTCATAGAGTTTTTACGATACCCTTGGGAACCCCTTGGTGCCCCAGGTTCTAGCAGTTTTAACAAGCACTATGGATGCTTCTGTCATTGATTCCCAAGCACTGTCATAACCAACTGTTGCTCTGAGCCTCAGATACAAAAGTACAAAAGCTCCATAATGGACTATTCTTTCCATTAAAAGACAAAGAATCCAGGGGCACCTGGGTGACTCAGTCAGTTAAGCATCTGCCTTCGGGTCATGATCTCAGGGTCCTGCATCAGGCTCTTTGCTCAGTGGGGACTCTGCTTCTCCCTATCCTTTGTCCCCTCCCCTGCTCCTGCTTTTTCTCTCCCTCTCTCTCTCAAATTAAAAACACAAAAAAAAAAATCTAAAAAAAAAAAAAAAAGACAAAGAATCCAAATACTTCTTATCTTTACAGGAGATACACCTGAGTTCATGAAGACTAGGCTTGGAAACAAAAGCAGAATGTAGACATCATCCTCTATCATGTCCAAGATTTTGTCACTCACCCAAGTTTATCTATTTGGTTTTTCCCTCTGTTTTCTTCCAGATGCTTCTTGCTCTGTAATGCAGTCCTAGCCTTGTTGTTTTCTAAGCTTGCTTTAATTTCAATGGTCAAAACAGCTTACTCTAAAAATAAAACTCTCATTCTGCTGTTTTTTTTTTAACAGATGGAATTATAAAATAAAAGTCATTTAGGGAGAACCTGAATAATACTTAAAACAAGACAAAACTTACCACAGGAAAATTAGCTCTAAACACTATTCAGGAGACTGCTTAGAGCTGAGCTGTTTTGTTACACAAATTATGGATGAGTATACATTCTTTAAGTATTCTCTAAATATCCATGCATATAATGTACACATAGAGTTTAAAATTTTTTTGGAAAGATCTTAAATGTACTTCATTTTATTAGATCTTTTGAGCAAGGCCACCTAAAGAGAGTTATACCTCATTCTTATCTGTACAGGAAAAAGCTTATTTAGGTGATGGGGAAGGAACTAAAAAGTATTCTCTATTCCCGCAAGTGCACACTCAGAAGAAATTTACATTTGTGAGGAAAAAGTCATGAAACCAGCCAAGATTCTGTTAAACACCAAATTTCTTCCATTCTGATTCAGACGCCAGAAATATTTAAGGCAATAATTTCAAAAGCGCCCCAGGTGTCCCAACAGGCTGGCACTTACTCATAGTGCTTGCCAAAACCATTGTCTGATAACTATTAGCTCTGCCATGGCTTTTCCTGACAGCATCGTGGTCTCCTAGTATAAGGATGGGAGAGCTTTGTCAAGTACACCAGAGACATTAAGGAGAGTGCAAAAAGTCACTTCCTAGCGACCTACCCATCTCGAGTTGACTCCACTGTCTGACATCACAGTGCTTGTGGTTGTCAAATGACACTTCCCTCTTCCACCTGCCCCTCTTTGATGACCTTTACTGATAATGGTATAAAGGCATCTCAAACTCTTTGCCAGAAGTTAAGGAAAGGATTCCAAGTTCACTCTACAAATGAGCACATTGTAAAGGTAAAGGGAGAAGGATGAAAGAGTTTGTGTGATTTCCCTTTACCAGTGATATGGCAGTCTCCTTTCTTCCCTCATGTAGGTGGCACTATTCTGTGCCCTCCTCTCCCTGGGCATCAAAATTCTACCCATTTGTGGAGAATTAGCTTGTAGCCCACCCTGCTTGTGAAGGTTTTTTTGATCATTCTACCACCACTAACTTCATCCATCCATGGAAAAATTTCAGCAGGCTGGGCACAGCTGATTGCCTAAATTTAGAGTATACACTATCTCTTTTCCGTGTCACTTAGTCTTTGTTTTCCTGACCATGTTGGTTAAACTTGAGTCAGGATCTATGTGATATGGGGAAGCAGATATGGGATTTAGAGTTAAGGAGGCTAGGTTTGAATCTCAGCTCTACCTTTTGGTAGCAGTATTAGCTGGAAATTGATTTTTAGAAAAAAAAAAAAAAACAGAAAAACGTGTACTAACATTGGTTTATACAAATAGATTAATTTTCTTCACATAATATTGCCACAAACGGCAACACAAGTCTGCTGTAGCTATTCACAGATATCATTAAGACACTCGACTCTCTGTTTGAGTGGTCCCCTTGGCTTGCACCCTCTTGCTTATAGACTCGTGGTTACAAGATGCCTGCTGAACTTCCAGGAGTTACCTCCAGGTCCTAAAAAAAACAGCAGGGAAAACACAATGGTAATTAAAAACAATAGTGTGTTCCAGTTGAGATGGTTCATTTTTAATCAGGAAAGCAAAAGTTTTCCCGGAATCCCCACCAGCAGACTTGCAGTTACATGCCATTGACCAGAACTGTGTTTAATGACCTCCATTAGCTAGAAGGGGGCTGAAAAGAAAGAAGCTCAGGAAAGTTAAATAATCTCTTTAAACCTCAGTTTCCAAATCTTAAAGATAGGAGAAACAATGCCTGCTTTGTGTTTTCTGAAAGTGAGTGAGTGGCGCAAAGTAGGTGCAGGTGTTTCATAAATTAATAATATAAATAAATAGTAATTATTAACTACCTCCAATGGTTAATATAAATAATATAATATATATAATAATGTAAATAAAAAATAGTAATTATTAACCACCTTCAATGACTAGCCATAAAAAAATAGGAACTATTTACAGAGTTTACTTTGAGCTAATAATAACTGTGCAAAAGATAATTAAAACCTAATCTTTGCTCTCAAGGAAACAATAATCTAGCAGGAAAAACACACATGTAGACACATAAGTTCAATGAAATGTGACAAGTTGCTGTGTGACTATATTTACAAAGGGAAAAGGGAGCACAGAGAAGAGAGAGACTAATAGTACCCATGGATTTAGGGAGGGTTTCCTGGAGGAAGTGATGAACAACTGGAACGTAAGGAAGAGGCAGGAATTATCGAGGTAAAAAAGAGACAAGAGTATCCAAGAGGGGGAATCAGTATATGCAAAGGTACTACAGATATGAAAAAGCTGAGCAGTTTCTTGGAAATGAACAAAAAAAGACAGGTATGGGTTAAAGATGACGCACCTTCTCTTCATGAAACTTACTATGGTAGAATTTGAGTATGTGCAAGGCAGTATTTCATATGGCTCACAAGCATCCCCACGTCCTAGAACTCACATGCTTGCGCAATCCCTGCCTCCTTCTGGGCTGGATCTAGTGACTTGCTTCAAACAAACAGAATGCAGCAAAAATGATGGAATGTCACTTCCATGTTTAGGTTATAGAAGACCATGACTTTTCATCTTTTCATCTTCCTGGTATTCTTTCTCTTTCTGTGTGTCTTCTCCAGTGCTTGCTCTGATGGAGAGGTCACATGGCAAAGAACAGAGAGCAGCTTCTGGTCAACAGCCAGCAAGAGATGGAGACCTTCAGGCCAACAGCCCATAAGGAGCTGAATCTTATCACAAATGACATGAATGAGCTTGGAAGTGGATCTGCCCCATTTGGAGCTTGAAATGAGGGCAGGCCCCCCAGATAACCTGGTTGGAGCCTGTCAGAGCCCTAAAACACAGGCCCCAGTGGATGCCCAGGTGCCTGATGACAGAAACTGAGCTAATAAATGGTGGTTGTTTTTTTGTGGGTTGTTTGTTTGTTTGTTTTTTGTTGTTGTTTTCTTTTTTAATTTAATTTTATTTCAATTCAATTAATTAACATATAGTGTATTACTAGTTTTAGAGGTAGAGTTCAATTATTCATCAGTTGCATATAACTCCCAGTACTCATTACATCACGTGCCCTCCTTAATGTCCATCACCCAGTTACCCCATCCCCCCACCGACCTCCCCTCCAGCAATCTTGTTTGTTTCCTAGAGTTAAGAGTCTCTTATGGTTTGTCTCCCCCTCTGATTTCATCTTGTTTTATTTTTCACTATGATCCTCTGCTTTGTTTCTTAAATTCCACATGAGTGAAATCATATGATAATTGTTTTTCTCTGATTGGCTTATTTCACTCAGCATAATACCCTCTAGTTCATCCATGTTTGTTGCAAATGTAAGATTTCATTTTTTTGATGGCTGAGCAATATTTGATTATATATCCCACATCTTCTTTATCCATTCATCTGCTGATGAACATCTGGGCTTTTTCCATAGTTTGGCTATTGTGGACATTGCTGCTATGAGCATTGGGAAGCAGGTGCCCCTTCAGGTCACTATGTTTGTATCCTTCGGGTAAATACCTAATCGTGCAATTGCTGGGTCATAAGGTAGCTCTATTTTTAACTTTTTTTTTTTTAAGCCACAAGATGTTGGAATTAGTTTTACAGTTGCATGATTTGGCACCTTACTATTGTCATACTTTCCATACAAGAAAACCTAATTGATCAAATTGATCCTATTATCTTCTTCCACTGCCTTGGCCCTACTACTTCCCCACTTCCACGCACATGCTTACCAAAAGTACCTCCTCATTTCCTCTGCACACCAAGTTTTAACTCCAACAAAGTCCACCTGGGCTGTCACTACTTCTATCTTTCTAGATATCTTCTATCTTTCTAGATATTATTCTATCTTTCTAGATATTATTAGATTCCTCTGGACCCTTGCATCTCTGGTTTGCAGCTTGATCTCTACCTCTTAACCCTTCATGGACTTGAGGCAGTTTGTATTATAGATATTTTATCCAATGTATTATACTGTAATGTACACAAAGTTTCTAAAAAAAATTTTTTTGGCCAACTTTCTACTTTTTTTTGCATCTCTCTGAGCCAACAATATTGGTCTTCTAGAATTATCTGAATATATAAATAATGAGAGAGTTTCTTATATGTATTCATTAAACAATATTTGCAACATATCTATACTGCTGCTCCTGGTACCACATGTAGTAAAAGTTTTTTAAAAATGGCCTCTTCTCTTGAGCAACAAATAACCCAGCAGAAAAAAATGAAAACGATTGTTCTAATTGCCTCACTACCAGGCTCATCGTACAGGGTTTTTGAGAGAGGCGCAGGGCATACAGGTGTCATGGACTACATGGACGGGTTCTCTGAAAGGGCACAGAGGGAATTTGGTATAAAGAATGCTTTTTAAGGACTACCGTTGTGATCCAGCTCTGTGGAGAAGGAAGTAGGAGTGGACAGAAGGAGAAATCAAGATATAACACTGGCCATACAACAGCCCCAGTGTACACCATAGAAAGCTCTGGAGCTAGGATGGCCTTTCAAAGCATCCCACATTGGATCATCATGGCCAGGCCTCTATACCATGCTTCAATCGTTCAGTGAAGGTGAACAAACCAAAAGGGATGTGAACTCAGGTGAGTCAGCTCTGTCTAGCTGAGCAGCCCTGAAGGGCAAGTAGCTGAAGGCGGTGTGCGGACAGCTCTTCCAGCAGCTAGGGAAGTATCCCCTTCCTAAAAAGGGGATCTGGGCATTACAGAATCCATCCAACCTGGGTACAAAGAAATAGTGGGTGTAGATTTGCAAATCTGATTGGGCAGGATGACACATATTCTTTAGGAAAGGAGTCTTTCTGTTAGTGCTGCTTTGTTTTGTTTTTCTATCAGAAGATGAGAGATACCCATACAGTGGAAGATGGTGACAATATAGGAGAGGCGGAGGATATAATTAGCAGAATAAAGCAGACTTCCTTATCTTTCACCATATAGAACTTTTTACACCTCAATTACAGCAATTATTCCATTATACTTAGTCTTCCCCATTCTACTGTTATCTACAAGAAAGCAAGGACCCAAATAATTCTTAAATTGCATCCTCTGCATCTAGAACTGTATATGGTGCATAGTTAGCATGTAACTGTTAGGTTGTTGAGTTGAACATTAAAAAATTGACAAAATTAAACCATTGAATATTACTTTTTAATTAACTTAATAGTTGACAAGAAGAAATATTTAAACATTAGGTGTTTTTTAAAGTAACGATACTCCCTACCTACTGTGTAAATACATCTTTCTGCTGGTGTGAGCAAGGAAAAAGGCACAGATGTTTCTTGCAGTAATTATGTTAGATAATTAAGAAACCTGGATTCTGGTGGCCTCCAGGACCTATCAGCTTGTCGACTCATTATATAAATAAGAGAATCCAAATTCATACATATGCAACTCAGTATCATTTGTTTGTGTGTGTGTGTATGTATCTATATATATATAGATAGATAGATAGATATAAAATGAGATTTAGAGATATCTTAAACTGTCTTAAAGACTTTCTTCTTTATAATGTCTTTTTTCTCCTTTGAATTATCTGCTGTGAAAGATGATTAACACACAGCTTATTGGACCGGAAACCAAATAAATCAATGTTGTATTCTTTAAAGCTGGAGTGCTTGCAAGGAACAGTTTTTACAATATTTATTTATCTTTCATAATCTCCCATGGACAGATCTTTACAATTGATCTGTCAAGGGTCAGCGAAGAATGAGGGAAATTCTTCTCACAGTTAACCTTCATGAGACCTTTATTTCTTGCTGGTGTTTGTATTGTCTGTTTCCTTTGTGGTGGAGAGGAAAAGCAGCATTACAAGAACTATTTGTCTGTGGCTTTCATTCTTGGAGCACCAGAGGAATGTAAAAGAAGGTGGAATTAATAGAAGAACATCCTTCCAGATTCTCGTAATTCTCCATAGATGCATCTAATCCAGTGTGGGATGTGAGAAAAGAATACTAATTAGCAAATTGGCTCTCTAAAATGAGCCTCTGTGGCACTCACCCTTTGGGAGTTCATGATTATGTAAATGTCTGACTCTATATCAAGGGGTTTGGAAAAGTGCTCCACAACAGCAAAATGCCGAATAGATTGTTTCATTCCAAATATTAGGCCTCAATACTTTTATTTCAAGAAGGAGATGCTGCCATATATAATTGTACTATATTTGGGGAGGTTTTGACTGCCAATCCTAAATACAACTTAAGAGACCACTGAAACTTCTCCAAGATTGCTGCAAGATAGAAATAGAGAGCCAGAAAATCGAGCCATTTTTTAGTCAACACGTTAGAACTTAGACAAGTTCTTGGCCAACTTAAAGTGGTCCCTTTGAGAAACTACAAACATTCCCACAAAGTTGCCATGACTCAGGACATTTTGGGTGTCCCTCTTCCAAAATTCTTTTCAGGTTGTTGTTCGAAACATGTGCTTTTAAAGAACTTCTGTGACAGTGATAAGATCTGCATATTCAAAAATGGATTATTTGTTTTTTGAAGTTTATTTTTTCCATTTGAAATGGTCAAAAGCCACTCAAAGCTGAGCTTGAACGAAGAGCTAGATGACCGAGTTGGGTCACAATCCAGTCTGATTTCAGTTTTATGGACTGAATTACTTAGTAGTGCCATCAGAACCTGTCCAAGAAAGTAACTAACCAAGGGGAACTGCAGAAATAGCCTGAGTAAGGGAAGACCAAAAAGAATAAATGCATAGCCTTCCCAAGAGAAGATCTTCAGAAGAAGAAAAAAACTGCATTCATAAGTTTGAGTCCAGACATGCCTGTTGAAACCCTCTTATTCATGTATTCACTAATTTAGCAGCATATTCAGGAAGAGTTACTGACTACCCACCAAGCCCTGAGCACCGTCTTGGAAGCTGGAGACATTCAAACAAACAGGACTCCCTCTCTTCCCAGAATTACACACAGTCTAGTTGGGGAGACACACATTTAATGGAGTGTTATGGAAATTGAGAAGTCCCTTTGATAGACACATCCATGGACATCATAGAACCACATGAGACTGTGACCCAAAATAGGTTATGATATCCTTAGTCATAGTCTCATGCTTCTGGAGAAACTTATCTGAATATGTTTAATATTATAAAGTAAGTTTATTTATTAATTAAAATATGTGATATATAAATAATATTTTAATGCACAATATAAAATACATAGGATCACAAGGAATTATATTGAAATGTAGTAATCAAATATTTTAAATGTATGTTTTCTTAGTTAACTTACTAAAGTTCAAACGGTGAGCCTAATAACTACTATAGCTACCAAATAGTGAAGAATATAGTCAATATGTTGAGATATTTGCAATAACTATAATGTCATAAAAAAAATCTGTGCTTCTTTTGGTAACAAAATCTCAAATACTGCTAATACCAGTAGGATTTGTTAACTACATTTATAATTTTTAAAAAAGTGACCAATTTTAGTTAAAGGTTAATGAAAAAAGACATAATTTCCCCATATCTGGACCTCCTGAGTTTCACCTATGGATCCTTTGGGAGATAGTGAACCCTTGTTAAGAGCCCCCCCCCATCTAATGGATAATCCTGAAGCTGAGTCCCAAATTAGTGGCATGGTAGGGGAATCTGGGTTGACACATGAAGACCTCCCTGATCACTATGGGCTGTGTAGCAAAGGCACTACAGAAAGCAAACAACATGGCTTCTTTGGGGGAAATTCATGTCATTTAAATACTAATAAATGGTATTTTGTAATATTATTTCTAGAGCTGATGACATATGATTTTGTTTCATTCTATCATTGTATGTTTGTGCATGAGCCAATGGAACATTATCCACAAATAGTTCATTGTCTAGGAAATGTCAGCTTTGGGACACTGTCATCCTCTTTATATGGTGTTTGCAAGATTACTCAGATGAATTGCAACAGGAGGGGACCTGGGTTCTCTTTACCTAGGTTCTTATTTACCTCATCACAGGACAAAATATTAATTCCTTTATATATTTATTTCATCAATACTTCCTGAACACCTATTATGTGCCAGGCACTGTGTTAGGCTTTAACAATATCAAGATGACTAAGTCACAGATTCAACCTTCAGAGAGTGTACCATCTTGACACAACTTAAATGTAAATGCCCACAATCACAGCTAACAATGAGATAATGCATGAAAACCACTTGGTCCAGTTCTTAATACCTACAAAGCATTCAGGAAATGGTAGTTGTTTTTACATTCTATTGGATTTTTGGAAGGAAAGCAACACACCTTAAAGGTGACTCTTCCTTTCTGAGCCTTACCTAAGAAACAACAGGATTTAGACTAAACGTCTGGTGGCTTCAGTTGCCTCTCCTTGCTGCATCATTCTCCCACCCTATAGACTGATGGCATGGTTTAGTGGAAGAAGTGGTAGTGTTCAGTAAAGGGTGAAATCACAGGCCTGGTGGCCCAAACTCTTCACAATCCCAAGGTCTTCAGGATTGGCCTTCAACTCTCTCCTGCAAAATCACCTCTGAGCTCCTGGAATATCCTGCCTGATAATAGTGTCTTTGTATACCTGAGGCCTTGGGCCACACCACACTGTTCATGCTAACAGTGGGACTTAGTCACTGAAAGCTTCTCTTTGTAGGCCTGGGACTTTGGGCTGCATTGTATCAATTTGACTTCTAATGGGGCTGAGTCTGGGTAACTGAAAACCTAAAAACCATGAACTCCAAGCCTTGGATAATCTTACCTGACTGGTAGTATTCCACACATGTTGTCACACATCATTGCTGGGAGAATGGAGTGCTGTCCATCTCACTCCTTTGAGAGAAGACAACTGAAATCTTGTACTTCATCTTTCTTGGACTCTGTCCTGTGTGCCTTTAGCCTTTGCTCATTTTATGGTGTATCCTTTAACTGTAACTGTAATAAAAGAGTATAACTGTTTTTCTGGGTTCTGTGAGTTCTTTTAAGGACCTAGGAAACCTAAGAATGGTCCTGGGGAACCCCAATACAGGTGCATAGCTTTTTCTCTCAAAGCCTCTTCCGCTTTCTTCAATCCCAACTGTTCCCTGTTCCCAAGCTACTCTACACTTTACAGCCTCATCTCTAACATACATGTGAATTTATTTAACTGTTTCATGACTGGATACTTTGTTTACCAACCAGACTCTTCATTGTACAAGGCCTTGCTTGTATGTTACATGTCCATAAATTCCACACAGCCAGGGCTAGGCACACGGTATACTCTCAATGACACAGAATCCTCTCAACCCATACTGACCACAGTAAAGTGAGTTGCCTGGCAGGAAAGAAAAAAAAAGGTGGAATTTTTGCAGCTAATCAACTAGACCTATTAAGGAGGAATGAACCAGGACCTTTGCCTTGGTACCAAACGCAAACAAGTTGGGAAGTAAAGAAATCAAGAGAGATTAGTCAGGTATGAAAAGGAATTGTCTGACTAGAATGGAAACAGGGAAAACAAATAGGAAATCTGTAGTAAGGAGATTACAAAAAGATTAGATTGGAAATTGCAGGATGAAAGGAGAGGCAGAGGAACAAAGTAATGTAACAATAAGCCAGGTCTTGAGAGCAATGGTTGTTTACTGAGTGGGGGCCAGAGAAGGTTGTAGAGAGGAGACAGAGAAGATGCAGACAAGCATGATGAATGAGACCTGTCCTGGGGGCTTGACTGGCTATAACACTTTGGGGCATTTTAATGCTATCAGCAAGAAGAAATTGATTCATCATGAGTGGAAAGAGGAAAGGGGTTGTCTGGGAGGTACACACCCTAGTGAGGTCAGGTCTGGAGGCTCCTGACCAGAAGTATCCCTAAACACAGGCTGAAAGAGGATCTTCCCGGGCTTGCAAATATATATATTGTGTGTGTGTGTGCGCGCGCATGCATGCACGCTCTCAGGCACATGCTTACACATGTACCAGCCTGGCAACAGAGCTAGAAGTTGATGGACTGCGGGACCCACCATTTTCCTTCTTATGGGAGGACCTCTCCCTAACCTGGCATTGATGTCTTGTTTCTCTTCAACCCATCAATAACCTACTGTGGGTCAGGCAATGTGGACTGAACTGCCAAAGCCCTGGACAAATTCTTAGATCTTCCCCAGAGGGCACACACAGACACTGCCTTACCCCATCTCTGGCTAAGTGAGCTCCCCAGCAGGGGGTTTGCTTGGCCAACTCATGGCACAGGTTAGAAATACAGGGAAGTCAACTCCCAGGAGCCATGCTTAACCAATGAGGAGTTCCAGTTGGTGGACTCCAGCTTCACTGACCCTCAGTGGGACAGGTGTGAGATACATTCTACAGAGTTTGTCAAAGAGTTTCTAGGGGGATTATAACTCGGTTGCCCATAGCAGCAACGTGCAGATTAGAATACCCTTTATAACTCTTCCTCTCTTCTCTGTCTTATTCTGCGTGATGAGCAGTGCTTTCTAGAAGTACTTGCCCAATAAACTACTTGAATTCTAATTCTTGTTTTGGGGGCTGCTTCTAGGTGAGGCACAAGCTAAGACACCATATCAGGTATGAATGAGAATAGAAAGAAGACAATGGCTTTACAGACTTACTGCAGCTAAGAACTTCATAAGTATTACTCCCATTTAACCTTTAAAACAACTTATCAAGGTTTTTATCCTTGTTTCATAAACAAGTAAACTAAAGTTAAGAGAAATTAAATAGCTTGGCTCAAAACACTAGCTGGAAGGTCACAGAGCTGAAGGCCAAATGTAGGTCTAACTCCAAATCACAATATTCCCACTCCATCACACATTTCCAATCAGCAGCAACACTGCAAGACTGGCAGTTATGCACAGTGATATTTAGGAGGGTGAGAGGGAACGACATCGAAGGCCAGAGATTATTTCAGAGGCTTCTGCAATCAGTCAGCTCAAAGGCCCTGAGAACCTGACATGGTCAGGTCATGGAGGTGTTCAGGGAGAGATGAATGCAAGACTGGGGAGGCAGGAGTGTCAGAGTCTGGTAATATACAGATGTGGAAAGAAAGGGAACGAAACCAATAGGATGTCCATAAAAGAGAAAGTTGGTGCACTACTCCCAAATGGGACACTATCTCCCTCCCAAGACCCTAAGGAATCTCTGTGCACTATGGGGAAGAGGTTTTGCAACTGAACATGGGGAACAATGATATCAAATGATTTGACTCTTTTCTACAGGATCTCTGTACTGCATTGTTAGAGTCTCTGTCTAAAGCACATCCTCAATAAACAACAACAAAAAAAAAAAAAAGAAAGAAAGAAAGAAAGAAAGAAAGAAGGAAGGAAGGAAGAAAAAGAAAAGAGACAGAGACAGAGACAGAGGTCATTCCAGATTCAGATTACTTTTTTCTGGTATAGAAACTCTCCAGTGCTGGAGTTCCATCTGGACACGGATTCCAAGACCCCCACAATCCCCATCATGGACTGGGCAGAGACGAGGAATGTGTTAAACCTACTGTAAAATGACTCTCATAATAAATTCACTAGTTTTCCCATCAACCCTCATAAATCTTGAATTCTCAGTCTTGAGAATAGCCCAGCATGTGACATTCAAAGGATAGAAAAAACAAAGACTGACTCTGGCTGACATTAATCTACAAATAAGATCCCAAACAGCCAGAAGACATGAGGTGTTGTCTGACTCTGCCATGAAGGAGCTATGCAGCCTCAAGCAGGCCCTTAACCACTCTTGGCTTCAACTTCATTTCACTTTTGAAATGTATATGGGTTAAATCACCTTATTTCTAAAGTCTGCCAAATACCAGCCCCTGTGAGCTCTCCAGGGCCTGGGCAAAAAAAAAGGAGTCTCTCAGAGAGTGATTAATTGAAACAATAACAACAAGTTTAAAAGCAAAAACTGTGCTATTTATCGTGCAACCAAGGGACAACTGTATATCAGACACTGGAAAAGAAATTTATCTCTGCCACAGTGTCCCATATTTCACTTGCAAATTAAAATTAAAGCTCTCCTGGTAAGACAGAGCCTGAATAGAATGCAGCACATGGTGGTCATGACACAACACCAGCCCAGGAGACGTGCCTCACTGGCCCCTGGAAGCACTGTGTCAGACACTACAGAGCATGGGGCAGTAAGAAAGAATTAGTGGTGGGTAACAGTCACATGCATCTTCTGCTGAAATGGTTCAGACCCCAATGTGGATCTGTGAAGGTTTTCATTCTTTTGGAATTTTAGATATTTTAGAGCCCTCTACAAAATTCCAGTGTGTCAGTACTCCAAAAGCCTCTGAGTCAAGACTTGATGGGATATTGGCAGCTTAAATAGAAGGGAGTGGGAATGTAGTGGAATTCCATAAAGGAACTGGCCAGTTGCTGTGCCATCTTGGTGGGGGTAGAGGGTCCCCCGGCCAACATATGTATATAAATTACCTACAAATCAAGTAGTTGTTGGAATATATGCTTCACAAAGACCTGTCCAATGAGTGGAATCAGGATATAGACATCCACAGGGAATACTTGAGGTCAGGTGATGACTATTACACCAGATAATGTGTTTTGTTTTTGTTTTTGTTTTTTTGTTTTGTTTTTTTTTTTTTTCAGAAGAGGAGCCAGGCTAACAGTGGAGAAATAAGAATTCTGAGGAGGGGCCCTGAACAAACTTATGTAGGCAAGATGTCAAGAATTCTGCCAAGTATGGAAGGTAAGGGCTCCAATCCCAGTGTTGTAATTGGAGTGAAAGCCAAGACCTTAGGGTCAGCAAAGAATGTAAATGGAGCCACAGTTAGGTAAAAGATGACTCCTAAGTTAGACTCACAGCAGAAAAATGATTTTTGTTGATCTTCCTGATTATCCCACCAAGCTCGATGGTTTCAGTTAATGGACCTGAGGGAAAAGTTTGAAAAAGCAGGTACTCACTCAACCACCACTTTACTTGAAGTAGTAAAATCTCAGGCAGAGTAACATGGCATTAACTCTCAACCCTGTAGTGTTCCTACCTCTATAAAGTATGCAATACATCCATGTGAGGTGCCCTGAAAGAGCTAGTTTGTCAGCAAAGTGGAAGCCCATTGTAGTTCAGTATGTTTCCATATAAGATTGAATAGTTCCATTACCCCTTCATTATTATGTTATTTGATTATCTCTTGTCTACCAACAAATTTTGCTAGATACTTACTTACCATGAACACAAGATGAAGAAGGCTTATAAAAATAGTACCTATCATATATTGCGTGTTAGACTCCTGTACTGAGTGTTTTTTCTTCCTTTTCGAGCCTCACAGCAAAACGATAAAATAACCCTCAGAAAGGGGGTGGGGGGATGGGGTAGCTGGGTGATTGGTACTAAGGAGCACACATGTTGTGATGAGCACTGGGTGTTATATTCAACTAATGAATCATTGAATGTTACATCAAAAACTAATGTACTATAAGTTGGCTAACTGAACATAATAAAAATAAGTAAATTAAAATTAAATTAAAATTTAAAAAAAGAAAAAACAGCATAAAAACCATTATTTCCATTCTACAAATAAGAAAACTGAGATCTGGATTGTGTAAGTAATTTGCTTGACATCACAAAGATTATAAGCAAGAGTGTGGTAAGTAAACTCCTCCCTCTCCCACTTGACCATATGATACTTTCTACCTTCCTACATTGTTACCTTATAAAAATTATCATTCTGAAAATGACTTAAATGCATGAAAAATCCATCAAATATCTGCACTTGCAATGCTTCTCACAAAAAAAGGAAATAAAATTTTCACATCAAACCATTGGGGATAATTGATTATTTTAATATACCAACAACCCAGTATGAATGAAGGAAGAGAGTTCTTGAGGAGGAATGCAAACAGCATTTCTTATTCAAAATTCTAACCTGGGACTCTCAGTGGAGAAAACCAACGTGATTTCATTGAAATGAACATTAAGGAATATAAAATGGGGTTGGGATGGGATTTAAGTGGACAAGAAACAGTGCATTCTGAATTTGTAGTTAACTCCAAGAACAAATTCTCAATCAAAGTCCAATTGCAAAAACATGTGAAAGAAAGCTGAAATGCCAGCTCAACAAATCTGCAGAAATGGGCATGTCCTTTTGAGAACAATCATCACAGCACAAATACCAGAGGATATAAGAGCCTAGAAATGTAAATCTGAATGTTATAGGGACATTTATCTTTTGCAAAAGTCATCTCTCAAAAACTGCCCCCAAAATGACAGAGTGATACTTAGAAAAGTGAAGGTCAGACCTCATCTCTTCATCCTGGATATTTGCAAGACCCAAGAAGTTAAAAGTAGAGCAGACCAGAAGAGCTTCAAACAGGGCACTAGAGTGCTCTGCTGTTCTACTTGTCCTAGATAGTACACAGCTCAAGGTGTTCAAGGCCAAAAACATGTACTTGGGAACTTACCCCAAGAGAAGTTTTTGGCCAATAAAATGTCTTCCTGGACCAGTGTTCTTCAAAGACCACCATTTCGAAAACACTGATATATAGAAATAAGGACAAGATTAGAAGACATGTGATTTAGGTCTGACCATGACATGTACATGTCCAGATCCATACGATATTGGACCAATTAGTCATCTTCTCTGTGTTTGGGTTCCCTACTCTTAAAATGATCTGATAATGCCAAGGGCTGCCAAATTCACAAAATCTCCCTGAGGGCCAAATGAAATGAAGGATGTAAAGGTATGCTCTTCGATAATATTGTTCATATGTGAACTAGTGTTAGTATCTCCCTAAAGATTAAATTCTTTTCCAGTTTTTCTATTTTTAATTTTTTTCTTATTTGACAGATCACAAGTACACAGAGAGGCAGGTAGAGAGAGGGTGGGGGAAGCAGACTCCTCTCTTCCAATGTGGGCCTCGATCCCAGGACCCTGAGATTATGACCTGAAGGCAGAGACTTTAACCCACTGAGCCACCCAGGGGCCCTCTAGTTTTAATTTTTAAATCATTTTAGTTAGAATTATAAAGATCACCATAAAAACAACAACAACACCAAGAAGGGTGTGTATAGTTGGTACAGGATAAAAGCAGATCCTTCTGGGGAGGAGCCTGGGAGTGAGGGGGAATAAGCTGGGGATTTATGTATTTCATTATTGCTCTTCAGGACCTTTGATTCTTTGATAATTGCACATTTAACTCCAAGCAAACAATTTGCAGATAGATAGTATCAATTCACACCATCCCAATTTCTTTTTTCCAATGCACTTATGTCACCACTTTTGTTTGGCTACTGGCTAACTTTAAAATTGAAACACTGTTTTTTATTCCTTTCTTTTATTCACCAAATATTGACATTATCTCTTAAGCAAATTTTAAGATGAATTGACTAGTAAACTTGTCCTTCCCTTCACTTCACTTCCTTGCCCCCCACCCCACTTTCACTCATAAATTTTGTAGTTTGGGTTTACATTGTCAAGGTTAATAATATTTACATTTTGTATCAACACTGTTCTAAGCATTAGCTACTGCAAAAATGACATCCCTAAGACTTGACTCTTTAAGCATGTCTGGGATTCCTAAGTATCTGTTAATGTCAGTAAGTATACAATTTAAAAATGACACAAAATTTGGGTGGGGGTCATATATTTTCCTCATAGAAAGTAAAATTTCTTGATCAAAAAGTCTTGATCAACAGATTTAACAATGAGAGAAAAATTAAATGCTGAAAACATTTTTCCCCAAGAAGTTTAAGAGAGGGATGTGTGGGGTAGTGTCCATGAACAATAAAACTCCAGGTTTTTTCGAGTCTGGGTTGTGCCTTGAACTCAAGCATAGGTGAGGAGGAATATTGAATCAGTCAGAAGGTATTTGTGTGCTCATGCACACGTTCCTGTTTGCACAGTAATGACAGATGAGTTGTATACATCAGTTAAAAATCATGGGAGTTAGCTCTTTCCAATCACTACCCACTAATCTTTTTATAGAATTGGCACATCTAAAAACAATTGCTCTGGTCCCAGTATCAAAACCAGCCAGGCACGGAGGACATGGGGAGTTAGAGAGGAGAAGGGAGTTGGGGGAAGTTGGAGGGGGAGGTGAACCATGAAAGACTATGGACTCTGAAAAACAATCTGAGGGGTTTGAATTGACGGGTGGGTGGGAGGTTGGGGTACCAGGTGGTGGGTATTATAGAGGGCACGGATTGCATGGAGCAATGGGTGTGATGAAAAAATAATGAATACTATTACGCCAAAAATAAATAAAAAATAATTTAAAAAAAAAAACAGCCAGGGTTCACTCATCGCCTTTGCTTAGGTTTTTCTAGAAAGAGCACCAGAAGAGACATTTCATCAGCATTTGCAAATTTGTGAAGGACTAAGGTGTTCATCAGATATGATCTTAGCAAATTTACACATGTAATTCTCAGCTGCTTCATGATCAACAGAAGCTTTGTCACCACAGATTTTCAAATATCTTACACTAAATTTCTGCAACCAACTCCCTGAATATTCACACTTCTTTGTTTACTTCTTTGTGTGTTAGCCTGGCTGGTTTCATGATCAGTAAGCAAGTCAGTGGCATACATTCACTTTACTCGTTCCAAATCTGATAAATCCAAAATCAAAATCTTCAGTTATTGACTAATGCAATGTTTCACTCACTTTCCTTTAGCTCTTATTTTTTGTTGTTACCATAAAATATCAACACATTGTCTTTATATTTCACTGTTATATGTGGAGGTGGTTCCCATTACTGTATGCTTTGATAAGACATCTCACAGACATACTGTCCCATTTAACCTTTCTCCTTGTACTCTCTGATCTTAAGCTTCACTATTGAGTAAATTTTTAACTTAAACACTGTACTTGTTCCTTTATTTCTAAAATCCTCCTTCAAGGGGTGCTTGGGTAGCTTAATCATTAAGTGTCTGCCGTTGGCTCAGGTCATGGTCCTAGGGTCCTGGGATCGAGCCACACATTGGGCTTCCTGCTTGACAGGAAGCCTGCTTCTCCCTTTCCCACTCCTCCTGCTTGTGTTCCCTCACTTGCTGTCTCTCTCTCTCTCTGTCAAATAAATAAATAAAATCTTTAAAAAATAATTAAAAATAAATGCAATGAAATAAATCCTCCTTCAAGAAAAATTTGCTGTTTAGTGCAAAGAATGTAGTTAAATGGCAGCCTTTGTCTATAATATATTAGGATTTGTTTCAGCTTTTGAGCCGCTTCCATGTTCTTCCTAGCGAGCTCCCAGCCAGTGACTAAGCACAGCAGTAACAATAGGGTCTGACCATCCCTGCCCATTTGCCCAGAGTGCCTGCTGATCTGACTAAGACTTTGTCAGGTCTGCATCATGATCTGAGGTTCTTCTTACCCAGTCCTGCTTCCATACCCTCTTCATTTCTTAGAAGAAAGACCTGCATGGCAATCCTTCCCAGCCCAGTCCTGTTTCCATTCCCTTGCATCTCCCATAAGCATTATGCTCTAATAAACCACTTGTATTCCTCACTCCATCTCACGGCCTGCTTCCAGGAAGACCCAAAAGACACACTGGCAACAGACACACCAGATAGCTGGTAGTTACCTGGCTATCGTATTAGTGGACCAGGTCATCCTGTATTACATGGATGGACTCTAAATCTCATGACAATTGACTTTGTTAGAGACAGAAGAGAAAACATAGATGCAGAGAAGACCATGTGAAGATAGGGCAGACATTGGAGTGATGTAGCCACAAGCTGAAGAACAATAGAAGATTAAGAAAACATAAACATTCAGTGATCAAATATTAAGTATCTACAATATGACATATAGATAATCAAGAGAAAGCAGGATGATACCCAGGTCCAAATCTTGCAAACTTACAAACATGCAAATGCCTGTGCGGGCACACAAACACAACATTTACACATACAAGTACCTACTACATTTTGTAGTGCATGCACACACAGAGACACCATTTACACATACAAGTACCTACCACATTTTGAGCACCTCTGTGTGTCAAGTACTTTGTTAGTCCTCTTATACATTTTACTTATACATAAACTTTAAATATATCCCAGAATGTGAGGATTTTTCTAAGTTTTGAAGTTTATTTATATGAAGATATGTATGATGATGTATGAAGTAAAGATTTCAGGGCAAGATTTCAAGTGAAATGAGATCAACAGGATAGGAAGACTTTGTGTCTGCTGTAAAATAAAGGTAATATTTCTTATATATTAAATTTCTTAAATATTAAATTATTTCTTAAATATTTCTTAAAAGCCAGCAGACTAAATTCAGGTCTACAATATAGTGATTCATCAGTTCTATATATTCATTACTAAGTATTCATCTTAGTAAGGGTACTGCTAATTCCCTTCACTATTTTGCCTATACCCCCACCTACTTTCCCTCTGGTAAATACCATTTTGTTGTCTGTAATTAAGAGTCTGGGGGTTTTGTCTGTTAGTTTGTCTCTTTTTTCCTTTGTCCGTTTGTTTGTTTTTTAAATCCCATAATGAGGAAATCCCATTTTTCTTTCTCTGGCTGATTTATTTCCCTCAGCATTATATCCTCTAGATCCGTCCATGACACATGTTAATATTTTATAAGCGGTTTCTTAACTTTGGAAGGAATCCTTTGGGAAGGGAGCCATGGAATGTGCTAAAGAAACATCTATCTGGGGAAAAAAAAGGCAACAGACTAGACATTTGGGGCTTAGGCAAGGACACGGAGAATAATAGCAAAACATAGGCTCTCCATTGGCCAGCTACAAATAATGACCTAAAAAAATAAGGTCCATGGAAGCTATACTTTATTGGCAAAAATCCAATCAAATAAAAAATGATAATATCTCTTAATGAACTGCTGTGTGTTTATATCATTTCAAAATACTTTTAATAATACATATATTTGCATTTAATAAATTAAGTTGACTTAATGGATAGCCCTGTTTTGCCTTTTGTTATGGGACTGACCCTTATTTCTAGTTATATCCTTCTTCAGGCCTCTGATATGTCTCTTTTGAAGATCTCTTAAACATGTTTTACCTCTGCCCCCTCTAAGAAACCTACTTAAAACTGTAAATGGATGAAAAGCAACCAAACAAAACAAATCATGGACATGCAAGGAAAGATAACATGGGATAATAGCAACAATATTTGGAAGCTAGAAAGAAAGATGAGTGATAATATTTATAGCAGACTTGAAAAAGCTAAATCCCTAAAACCAATAGCAGAGTAAAACCAAGAAGTTACCTTTTCCTTCCTTAGAACCTTCGGAGGATTTAGGGATTAGTTATAGCAAGTACCTTCGAAAGTGAGTCCAAAAAAGGAAGATCAGTTAAGAGTCTATTTATAAAGTAGCTAAGCACTCAGACTCCCACCTTTACTTCTTATAGTTGTATAAACTCTCCATTTCTAGCCAATAGAATGCAAAAGTCCTATTCTTAGGAAATAATAAATCAGAGGGTTATCTTTATATACCATGCCTAGATATAAGGCTTGGATTTCATACTAAAAATAGGGATAAATTCCTCTGTTAGAGATATCTGTAATGAGGAGACTACCAAATAATCAGAAATAATTTTGCAGCAAACACATCAGAATATATACAGCCAGATGAGTATTTTTGCCCACGATGTATACACCTTGTGAAGCCATACACTTCATACAACAAGCTCTAAGTTTGGAGAAAATTAAGTGTAAGCCATATTTCTTTGTTTTGTTTTGTTTTTCTTTATCCACTTTGATGGTAGACTTTATTATAAGAAACAACAATAGTTCTTCAGCAAATAAAGTTATCAATCACAGCTGATAGTGATACTTTGGTTTATAAATATCCAAATACAATGTAAAGTAGCCATTTTTTTTGTTTGGCTCATAAACAACTCAAAAGGATTTCAAGTAAAAGGTCCTAAAAATATATATATGGATATATATGCTGAGATTCTGGCTCAAGATGATAGACCGAAGCCACTGGCTTGACAGCTTTCAACAGAATGACCATAAAGGAATAAAACAACATAATCCATAAGAACAACAACCAAAAAATTAAGAATGAATTTATCACAGGACAAGAAAATGGGAACATATTCATCCCAGGGTAAGAGGTTTCCATCTTCTGAAAGATGGAAAGCAGATGGCATAGTGCTGGCTTTCATGAAACTGAAGGAGCTACAGCCTGGAATGTGTATGGAAATGGCTGCCCTGAAATCTGGGAACAATATTCTGAAATAACATTACAGAAGTCCTAGACATAGGACCAAAGTTAGTCCTGTGAACTGAGGCTGAAAAGAGGGGACTGCATATCCATTTATGGAACAATTAACCACACTCCTCAGGATCTGTACTCAGAAGAAGAAGCAGCCATACTTTTTACTCTTAGGCAAAACAGTAAGATAAGATAAAGAGATCTTCAAGACTGGGAATGACAAGAAATTCTGAGAATTTTACAGATGGGACAACCTCTGGAGGCGAATGGTACAACTGGAGAAGCAACAACATGGGTACTAGGATCCCCAGCCTCAGAAAAATGTATCTTGTGTCCATGGAAACAATGTTGTGTAATTCAAGGGACAATGTGGCTTGGAAAGTGGACATTAGTGGGCATTAGAATGTGGCCCAAAGACTGGGGCAGCCTTCCCAGTGGTTTTCTTTCTTCTTAAGACCCCTAGGTCCTCTAGGTAACCCTGGAGTTAAGGAAAGCTCCAGTAATGACTGTGATTGAATTCACCAGCAGCCAAAACAGGCAGAGGCTTGAATTTAGATTTAATACAATTTCAAGAAAAATAAATATTGACTATGGATTTTTAAGGCTAAAACCAAAAATACCTATACAGAAATATGCTTTAGCTAGTAAGTTTGTTTTTATAAAACATGAGTTAAATATGATTAAAAAGTATTGACTGTGTAATATATGAATAAATACAAAAAGAACCATAAACAAATACTGTACTGTAGTTAGTAGGTCCATTTTTCACAAGGATATCATTGGTAATTTTGAAACGACTTATGTATATTCTAGGATTAAGCAAATAAGTTAATATATCATAGATAATGAAAGCCAGGTTCACTGCTGGAAAAAGAAATTATGAATAGGGAAAAGGAAGAGACTAGCATGAACCCCGTGGTGTTGAATTGAATTGGACGAATCACTACAAACTCATGATTTTTAAATATATGCACACAGGTAGATGAAGACATAGATATAAGTCTGTCCACTGAGAATATTAGAGCAATGATGCCCTAAACTAGTGAGAGACTTTTGACTTCCAAATGTCATTCTCCAAGCCTTAGAGAAATGATTCAAGGGTCCAGAGCAGGGAAAGTACAAGATGGGGCTGGCTGGAATAATTTGTGGGGAGGAAAAGGAAGAAAGTGCTCAAAAAAATGACAGTGACAATTTAAAATGCCAAGAAGCCAAATTGATGGGAATCCAAATGGACAAATCTGGGACATTTGGGGGATTAAATACATAATGATAGAATAGATTATAGTCCCTAGAACAAAGTAAAAATCCATAAGTACATAGTGACATAAATAATGGCATACATAAATAAAACAGGGGAGGAAAACATTTTCCTTACAGTAGCAATCCAACTAATAAATGTAGAAGAAATAAAGGAAGTAGAAAATCAGCATGTAGCAAGGACCACAGTAACAATTATTTTCAACCAGGATCATCTAAAAATATGAAAAGTAAGTATGTAAAAAGATGGCAGGAAATAAGATAGCAATATAGTCTTATATTACTTCCCAGCAAGATACTCATTAATTATAAAAAGAAAATATTTACCAAATAGTGGAGAAACCTGACAATCACCACCTTAACAAAGTGATCAAAGTTAAGATTATGGAAACAAATTGACAACATTTGACTCATGGTTCAATGCAATGAGAAAGTCATATTACCACCTGTGCACAATTTTTGACAAAAAAAAAATGCATAAGATGAATTTACTCATAAAGAAATATCAGACAAATCATATCTACAAAAAGAATTGGACAATACTCTTCAAAAGTGTAAGGTCCTAAAAGAAAAAGAAAAACTCAGACAATGCCACAACTAAATGCTTTGTGTGATCCTAAATTCAACGTTGGACTAGGTAAAGGTTATTAGTGAGAATATTGTTGAGATTTGCACAAGGTCTGTATTACTTTTAATACTGTATCTGATAATCTCCTGCTTTTGGTCATTGTACTTTGCTATGTAACATGATGACATTTTTTTTTTTTAATGGGACTTATGAGACTAAGTTTATCAGACTTCTTGGTACTACTTTTGTGTGTTCTGTTATTCTGATGTTTCAAGCCGAAAATAAAAATTAAAAATAAATCATCATGGAAAAATAAACTGTAGTACATCCAGACAATGCATTGTTATTCAGTGCTAAAAAGTAAAGATCTGTCAAGCCACAAAAAGACATGGAGGAAACTAAAAGCCATACTACTAAGTGAAAGAAGCCAATCTGAAAAGGCTACAAACTGTGTGATCCAACTATATGACATTCTGGAATAGGTGAGACTATGGAGACATATAAAAGATCAGTAGCTGCCAGGGCTCAGAGGGGAGGTAAATAGATGGAGTAAAGGGGATTTTTAGGACAATGAAACTATTCTATAATAATGTATATGTGTCATTACACATTTGTCAAAACCCACAGAATGTACAATATTAAGAGTGATTGCTAATGTAAACTATGGACTTTAGTTGTTTATAATGTGTTACCTTAGGCTTATCACTTATAACTAATGTACCACTCTGGAGGGGCATGTTGATAATAGGGGAGTCTGGCATGTGTGGGGGCAAGGAATGTATATGAAAATCTTTGTAATTCCCACTCAATTTTGCTGTAATCTAAAACTGCTCTAAAAATTGTCTACCAAAGATTAAAATAAAATAAACATATAAATAAAAATTTTTTTGAATTTTTAACTTTATTATCAGCTACTGAGCTATGACATACAAACCAATCAAAAACATTAAAGTTGGTTGAAACAGGTGTGTACATTTACACTACACAGAAGCCAGCATCTTGTCTTCTGATCCCAGAGCCATCCCTCTCGGGAAGGATGGCTGCAGCTAGTGGGTAAAGGAACATGTTAAGTTACAATAGTAAAGAGTCTCATCCACCTAGGAAAACAGTCAACAACCACAGCCACATTTTTTATGGGCACCAAAAACTTTTCTGAAATCAGTTTTTAAAGGTTTTCTTAATCATAAAGTTTTCAAATGAAAACAGGAACCCCTCTTCTCCTGTAGGCATTCCAGCTCACTACCCAAGAGATTTGAGTACTTCATTAAGGCAACTGGAAGCCCACCTTAGCCTTGAATGGTGACTCTGCCCGGTATGTGACTTGTCCTTCGTTTGCCAGTAAATGCAATCCAACAGAACATGTTATGGGGAAAAACAGGAATTTATGCAGTGCTGCCCTCTGGTAAAAGGGGAACACAGCACTCAAAGCAAAAGGCCACGGAGGGCTCCCTGAGAATCCAGTAGAACTAAGAGCTCTCCACTTTCCAAATTAACTTTGCAACTGGATCCAGGTAGGACAGTGCCTGGCAGCAAGGAGTAGTGTATATGCCAATGAGAGGACCCAGCTTCTGGGAGCTATTACAGTGGCGTCCAGAGTCAGTCTCTCCCATTCATAGCATACCTTTGCTTTGATTCTTGCTCACCACAAATCCCTCTGTACAGAGGGGTTTGTTTCTAAGTCTAGAACTTCAGCACCAAGCTGAGAGACTTCATAAAATATTCTTCTCTGTGTCCAGCCATCTTTGGCAGCTCTCCTCATAATGCTTTCACCTTCTCACTCCCCTGTGGAGGGACACAGAAGCCAGAGTCTTCTCTGTGATGGGAGAAGGTGACGGGAGAAGCTGGGCTCACACTCATGGGAGCTGGACAAAACCAGCGGCCCAGAGTCCGATGCTCTGGCCCCATAGTCTCTAATCATTAGTCTCTTAGGAGCAGGAGAGAACTGGAAAGCAGCAGAATTTAGAGCAGGAAGAGAGCCCAGAGGAAGAATGTACTCAGTGATGGTTAAGAGATGAATAAGAATTTCATGGAGATTGTTACAAGGAGAAACAGCTCAGCCTCAAATCTCAAAGCCTGCAGGTTGCCTGGTTTAAGAGACCTAGGTTTTCTTTTTCAACTCTTCAAATCTCCAGGACAGATCATCAAAGTCAATGTCCTCAGATGCTGAGGTGTTGGCACCAGCAGACGCAGTTGGTAGTGTGTCTGGTACAGATGGCAACTCCGGTAGTACAAAGTTGTCGTAGGTATCCATGGGTCGGGAAGGGGGCTTTGCAGAGGCTTCTGGCTTGGGCCCAGGACCAACAATCTGTGCAGAAGAGACATTCTTATCAGCGTTTATGTCATCAACTGGTCCCTTTGGCAGTGGGTAGGAGAAAGGAGTACTTGGAGAGGGCATGGGCATAGGCACTGGTACTGTTCCATCAGGTCCACCAATTGGTGCTGTGAAACCACCCCTTCCTCCTCTTCCAGGGCCCCCTTTCTTCACATCATCTGTGAATCCAACATCAATAAGATCTGTCTCTACCCCAGGAGGAGCTTCTGCCATGACCACAGAGTCAGGCTCATAGGGCACATTGTAGTTATTGGCAATTTCAATCAGGTATCTCTCCACCAGGATTTTAGGTGGGGCTTCCACACTCAGTTTGTGCATCAGCCTGTCATTCACAGTTCCAATCTGATTGGTCCTACATAGCTTGCCATATTCCTTGCTATACTTGGCACAGAGCTGATCAGCAACTATTTTCAACTCAGCCACTTCTGACTGGAGCCGAGGAGCAGCCTATATCAGCGTAGACACGGATTCGGCCAGACCAGAGTCTAGTTCCTTCATAGATTGGATGAGGCCAAACCGAGCCAGCAGCAGATCACAATACAGCTCCAGAATCTCCATGGCCTCCACAAGGTAGTCTTCTCGGATAATGTGCTCCACTCGAATCCGAGCTCGTTCATCTTTCCCAGCAGCCAGATAGTCAGCAATCTCTTTCCTCGCTTTCTGGGCCAGTTCCGTTTTTTTTTTCTCCAACAGTTTAAGACGGTTTATGACTAATCTCAAATTGACTCGTAAACGCTCAGCTTTAAATCCAGAGCCCAGCATGCTGTGCTGTTCCTCCTGCCTGAATCCAGATGTGAAAACGGCTGAGAGGAACCTGGCACGTAAAGCTCGGCATCCAAAATGGCGGCTCGCTCAGCCTCGGTGATAAATAAAATATTTTTTTAAAAATTTAACTAGTAATGGATGTTAACACTAGTGGGAAAGAGTTTGATAAGGAAGAGTGTATCTACATAGTTTCAAAGTATCTACCACAAATTATTTATTAATTACAAGGAAAACGTTGAATCTCTACAGTGTAGAAAGCCCAGCAATCAGACATTGCAAATATTGAGAAAAAATGTTATTTCTGATAGATGCATCAAAGACATATAGTGTATTATCATTATTTTCAAAGGTACAATTCAGTGATTCACTGTAACTATCAATTCACTCTCAAGATGCAATCCAAGCACGAGGGAGGAGCAAGATAGCAGAGTAAAAGGTGACCTAATATCATCAGGTCCCATGAGTTCACCGAGATAGTTATCAAGTCATTCTGAACACCTGCAAACTCAAAAGGTGATAGAAGAGAAGAGCAGCAATTGTAGGAACAGAAAAGCAACCACTTTCTGGAAGGTAGGACATGTGGAGAAATGACTCTTAGGCAACAAATGGGAAGATAGATCACGGGGGGAGGGACTGGGTCCTGGGAAGTGACAGAGCAGTGGGGCACAAAATCAACATTCAGAAGGTTTCTCCACTGAGGGACGTCACTCCAGAGGCTAACCAAGGGATGGAGCCCTCACAGGGACATTGTGGTCTCAGGACCCGTGGGGTCACAAAAAGACTGGGGGTGTCTGAGTGTGGCAGAGCTCCCAGGTAGTGGAGCAGGGAAACCAGCTGCAGAGATGGAGCCAAGAAGAAGGCTCTCGGTTCTGGGTTACCCCGTAAACTGTGATCCGCTACATTTGGGCCAGTATTCTTCCAACAGAGACCCCACAAGCAGCAGATCCAGGGAGATCCCCCTCCTTTTTCCTACAGGAAGAGCAGTGTGGGAACATGACAAGAATCTGCTGGGTTTGGTGACTCCGAACGGGGCTGGGCATCAGAGATAGAGACACTTGGTCATAGGCCTGGAGAGCTCCAAGTGCAGCCGAAGACCAGGGAGATGGGAGGGATTGATTGCTTTGCTCTGAGGCTACACTAAGGAGTGGGGCCCTGATCACTCAGCTCCTCTGGGCCAGAGATTAGGAGGCCTCCATCATCATTCCTGTCCTCCAAAGCTCTACAGAAAGCATTCAGGGAATAAAAGCTCCTGAGACTGAAAATGCACAGATTACTAGGCCTGGCAAGGGCGGTGCAAATCCACCTCAAGCAAAGAAACTTGAAAATTATGGCAACAGGCCCCTCCCCCAGAGGATCAGCAAGAACATCCAGCCAAGATCAACTTCACTGACCAATGAGAACTGCGCAACTCCAGAGCTAGGGAAAAGCAATATATAGAATTCAAGGTTTTTTCCATGATCTTTTAGTCTTTCAAAGTTAAGTTTTTTCAATGTCATTTTTTTAATCTTATCCTATTTTTTCCTCTTTATTATTTTAACATTTTTAACTATTTTATCTTGTCAGTACCTTTTTAAAAATATTTTAAAATTTTCATTGTTATAATCATATTTTATCACTGTATTTAACTTTATTTTTTGTATACATATAGGTTTTCTTTTTCTTTAAAATTTTGGAATAGAACTTCTTCTTTTTTTTAAGATTTTATGTATTTATTTGACAGAAAGAGAAAGATCACAAGTAGGCAGAGAAGGAGAGGGAAGCAGACTCCCTGCCGAGCAGAGAGCCCAATGTGGGGCTTGATCTCAAGACCCTGAGATCATGACCTGAACCAAAGGGAGAGGCTTAACTCGCTGAGCCACCCAGGTGCCCCAGGATACAATTTCTTCTAATAGATCAAAATATACCCTAACTCTAGCAAATGGCTCTGTTCTAGTCACCAGCTTGATCACATTATTTCTTCTTTTTTTTTCTTTTCTTTTTTCAACCAACTTCTTATCTTATCAATTCCTTTTTTAGAATCTTTTTCAATTTTCATCTTTACAGTCATATTCCATCCCTTCATTGCATTTACCCTTATTTTTGTATATATACAAGTTTTTCTGTCTTTAAAATTTTGGGAGGTAGTTTCTTCTAACAGACCATAATACACCCAAAATCAAATGTGTGGCTCTGTTCTATTTACCAGATATCTATATATATATTTCTTCCCTCTTCTACTCCCCCTGGTTTCAGGTCTCTTCTGATTTGGTCAGTGTATATTTTTCTGGAGTCATTGCTACCCTTTTAGTACTTTGTTCTCTCATTCATCTATTTTTATATAGATAAAATGACAAGGCAGAAAAATTCACCTTAAAAAAAAGAACAAGAGGCAGTACTGATGGCTAGGGACATAATCAATATGTCAGAACTAGAGGTCAGAATGAAGATTATCAAGGTGCTAGCTGGGCTTAAAAAAGCATGGAAGATATTAGAGAATCGATTTCTGGAGGAATGAAATCCCTTTCTGGAGAAATAAAGGAATTAAAACTTAACCAAGTGGAAATCAAAAAAGCTAATAATGAGGTGCAATAAAAAATGGAGGCTCTTTCTACTAGGATAAATGACACAGAAGAGAGAATTAGTGGTATAGAATACCAAATGATGGAGAAGGAAGAAGCTGAGCAAAAGAGAGACAAACAACTACTGGACCACAAGGGAGAATTTGAGAGATAAGTGATACCATAAGATGAAACAATAATAGAATAATTGGGATCCCAGAAGAAGAAGAAAGAGAGAGGGGACAGAAGGTATATCGAAGCAAATTATAGCAGAGAATTTCCCTAATTTGGAGAAAGGAACAAGCATCAAAATCCAGAAGGCACAGAGAAACCCCCACAAAATCAATAAAACTAGCTCCATACCCCATCATCTAATAGTAAAACTTAAAAGTCTCAGTGACAAAGAGAAAATCTATAACCAGCTTGGAAAAAGATACATTCATAGAAATATTATATCGGCAACACACCTCTCTGCAGGGACCTGGCAGACCAGAATAGACTGGCATGATATATTCAGAGCACTAAACGAGAAAAATATGCAAGAATACTATATCTAGCTAGGCTGTCATTGAAAACAGGAGAGATAAAAAGCTTCCAGGACAAACAAACGTAATGTTTGCAAACACCAAGTCAGCCCTACAGGAAATATAGAAAGGGGTCCTCTAAGCAAAGAGAGAGCCTAAAAGTAACAGAGAGACAAACAAAAAGGAACAGAGATAATATACAGCAACTTTAGCCTTACAGGCAACACACTACAGGCAATAAATTCCTATCTTTCAATAGTTAACCTGAATGTAAATGGCTAAATGTCCCAATCAAAAGACACAGGATATCAAAATGGATTAAAAAAAGCAAGACCCATTGATATGTTGTCTACAAGAAACTCATTTAAGACCCAAAGACACCTCCAGATTGAAAGTGAGTGGATGGAAAACAATTTACCATGCTACTGGACATCACATCAAAAGGAAGCTGGGGTGGCAATCCTCATATCAGATAAATTAGATTTTAATCCAAAGACCATAATAAGAGATGAAGAAGGACACTATATCATACTTAAAGGGTCTGTCCAACAAGAAGATCTAATAATTTTAAATATCTATGCCCGTAACATGGGAGCAGCCAATTCTATAAACCAATAACAAAATCAAAAGAAACACATTAACAATAATACAATAATAGTAGGGGACGTTAACACCCGCCCCCTCACTGAAATGGACAGATTATCTAAGCAAAAGATCAACAAGGAAATAAAAACTTTAAATGACACACTGGATCAGATGGACATCACAGATATATTCAGAACATTCCATCCCAAAGCAACAGAATACACATTCTTCTCTAGTGCACATGGAACATTCTCTAGAATAGATCACATCCTGGGTCACAAATCACATCTCAACAGGTACCAAAAGATTGGGATCCCAAAAGATTGGGATTCCCTGCATATTTTCAGACCACAATACTTTGAAACTAGAACTCATCACAAGAGGAAAGTCAGAAAGAATTCAAATATATGGAGACTAAAGTACACCTACTAAGGAATGAATAGGTCAACCAGGAAATTAAAGAGAATTTTAAAATTTCATGGAAACAAATGAAAATGAAAACACAACTGTTCCAAATGTTTGGGACACAGCAAAGGCTGTCCTGAGAGGAAAGTTTATATAGCAATACAAGCCTTTCACAAGAAACAAGAAAGGTCTCAAGTACACAACCTAACCCTTCACCTAAAGGAGCTGGAGAAAGAACAGCAAAGAAAGCCTAAACCCAGCAGGAGAAGAGAAATAATAACAATCAAAACAGAAATCATTGAAATAGAAACCAAAAGAACAGTAGAACAAATCAATGAAACTAGGAGCTAGTTCTTTGAAAGCATTAATAAGATTGATAAACCCCTGGTCAGACTTATCAAAAAGAAAAGAGAAAGGACCCACATTAATAAAATCATGAATGAAAGAGGAACCATCACAACCAACACCAAAGAAATACAAACAATTACAAAAACATATTATAAGCAGCAAATTTGGCAATCTGGAAGAAATGGATGCATTCCTACAGTCATATAAACTACAAAACTGATCCAGGAAGAAATAGAAAACCAGAACAGACCCAGAACCAATAAAGAGATTGAAGCAGTCATCAAAAATCTCCCAACAAACAAGAGCCCAGGGCCAGACGGCTTCCCAGGGGGATTTTACCAAACATTTAAAGAAGAATTAATACCTAGTCTCCTAAAACTGTTCCAAAAAATAGAAATGGAATGAAAACTTCCAGACTCGTTTTATGAAGCCAGCATTATTTTGATCTCAAAGCCAGACAAAGACCCCATCAAGAAGGAGAATTACAGACCAATATTCTTGATGAGCACAGATGCAAAAATTCTCACCAAAATACTAGCCAATGGGATCCAACAGTACATTAAAAGGATTATTCACCACCACCAAGTGGAATTTATTCCTGGGCTGCAAGGTTGGTTCAACATCTGCAAATCAATTGATGTGATACAATACATTAATAAAAGAAAGAACAAGAACCATATGATACTCTTAGTAGATGCTGAAAAAGCATTTGACAAAGTACTTAACTTATATAGTTAAGTATAGTTTTGATCAAAACTCTTCACAGTGTAGGGATAGAGGATACATACCTCAATATCATCAAAGCCATCTATGAAAAACCCACAGTGAATATCATCCTCAATGGGGAAAAACTGACAGCTTTTCCCCTAAGATCATGAGCATGGCAGGGCTGTCCACTATCACCACTCCTAGTCAACATAGTACTAGAAGTCCTAGCCTCAGCAATCAGACAACAAAAAGAAATAAAAGGCATCCAGATCATCAAAGAAGAAGTCAAACTCTCACTCTCTGCTGATGATGTGATACTTTATGCAGAAAACCCAAAAGACTCCACTCCAAAACTGCTAGAACTCAGGATATAAAATCAATGAACAGAAATCATTTGCATTTCTATATACCAAGAGCAAGAGAGAAGAAAGAGAAATTAAGGGGTCTCTCCCATTTACAATTGCATCATTTCCAGGTTCTGAGCTAGGGATCTGTGCAGCTGTCTAAGGAAGGGCTCCCTCACTTCTTTTGCAGGTCACTCAATGTCATGAGAGGTAATGAAAAAAGGATACAAGTTCAAGTCTGTCCTCTATCTTCTAAATCTTAGGTGAGAAGCTGGTACGCATTGTAGGAACTGTAACTGCACATGTGGATGCCCAGCAATTGTTATACCACCCAAGATAATGGTACAAATTGGCTCTGGTGACTTAAAGGGAATTTTATCTAGGTCCTAGAGAAGAGATTTGAGTGATTTCTGGCTAAATGGCAGAGTGAACAACCACAGGAGGCAAAGTTCTCAAGTTTCAGAGTGACGTAGAAATGTAAGAAGCTGTTTGAGTCCCTATTGGACATGCAGAATATCATTTCCATCCACTAACCAGTGAGAAATATGGAGATTCAAGATGATAAGCTCACCAAATTTGTAGCAGCCTGATGACCTCTGGTAATATTTGCTGGCAATATCCAGTGGCTCATGGCAGTGAAATGTAGCTTCTCCAAGAGCACAGTGTGTATGTGTACCAGAGGTTTCCTTTACACCAAGCTTCCAACCCTGACAGTGGCTCTTCTTCAAAAGTCACAGCTGTATAAGATCAAATGGGCACCAAAGCTCTCTCTTCAGTTACTATGACCCTCAAGTATCCACAAGAGTTAGCCCAGCTAAATCCTAGGAAAGCCAAACACAAGAAGCAGCCTTTAAATGGGGGGGGGGGGGGGAGATTGAGAAGAAGACAGGTATCAAGGCACCTAACTACTTAACATATCTCAATGCTTTCCCATTGTTCTCATGATAAGGACCTAATTCTTAAGGTCATTGATGGTCTGGTCCCTGTTTGCCTGTCTAGCCCCTTCATATTCCATGCCCATGCCTGTGCCACTATATAGTACCTACTTCATATTATACATGCCCACACTTACTTTCTCTCTCTCTCTCTGCCTCTCTCCCTCTCTCAAGACATATGGACTTCATTTTGTTCCTCATTCTCTCCATGCTATTTCTGTATAGACATATGGCCTTTGTACATGATGCTTCCTTTCCTTAGAAATGCTCTTCCCTCCTTGCCCATCTGGTATCTTCTGCTTACCTTTCAAATCTCAGCTGTGGCATCTTCTTTTCAAAGAAGTCTTCCCTGACCTATTAACAAGATTAACACCATGACTATAATGTCTCCCATTCAAATGTTTCTCTCCTGATTTTCAATTCACTTATGTGTCTATATGATTAATGTTTGACTCCTACCACTGGGTTGGAGCTAAGGGACTTGCCAGATTTTGTTCATATGTGCCCTATCATTAAAATAGTACCTGCTTCTAGAAAGTTTCAGTAAGTATTTGTGGAGGAAATCAGTGGATTTTTAGCCATGTTCAACCCAAGATTTGATTAATGTCTCCATGACTATTGATGTGCTTGTATTTTCCTTCTGTAGGATTAAGAGTAATATAAAAAGACTAACTTTGGAGAGGGTGTTGGGGGGTGGGGTGGGTGAGCCACGTGGTGAGTATTAAGGAGGACACATATTGCATAGAGCACTGAGTGTGGTGCATAAAGAATGAATTTTGGATCATTGAAAAAAAATTTAAAAAAGAAGTATTAGGATTATATTAGAAATAAATATATGAAGAAAAACTGAAAAAAAAAAAAAGACTAATTTAGCCTCTTCACGGGACCCATGTCTCTGGCTCACAGATGTGCCTTGGTCACCTCTTTTACATTCTTCTCAAGAAAACAAGAGTCCTGACATGAGAATTGCACCATGAATATGCAAATTGATATCCAGTAACATTGAACTCATGCATTCCCCCCTTTTACTATCTGTTGGACAATGTGTGTTTCTATGAAGCTATCAAAGTATGCCACAGGAAAGCTGCCAATGTGTTTCTGAAGTGATTTTTGGCAATCTATTTCCATCAGCCTCATGTGGTTCTGCACCTATTAACACATCCCTTTGAGATTCAATTTTATTCCAAATTCCATCAGTTCTAAAGCACACAAATCAAACACCAAGAAATTTCATCAAAATATTCCAATTAATTTTAACCAATTTCATTCAGTCTGACAATTCCAAACACTGAAATTTATGTAATTCTTGCCAGTGTACACATGAATTGATTTTGCTTCCCCCGGATCCTTTGCTTTTCACTCCTCTACAAAGTATCTCTGAACAAGTTTACTACCACACCTTTAAAACTTCTAGAAAATCTTCTCAATTCCTAATAATTTGATGGGGATCCATATATTGCTGTGGAGATTTCAATCCCCTCCTTCCCTCAGTTGCCATGACCCATTTGATATCACAGAATAAAATGGAGAAGCCAGAATGACCATGGGGAACTTTATGGGCTACATAATTGCCCTGACCAGTTAGAACAAACATTATGGTGTTCAAGCCTTGGCTTAGTATAGAAGCTGAAGAGTATACATATTTCTTTTCAGAATGAGAATGAGCACTCTGGCATGTAAATCTTATACTGATTACCTTTTGCTAGAGTAAGCTCAATAGGATTTTTTTTTTCCTAGAAAGAGATATCAAAGTACAACAGGACTGGGATATTTAGTGAGTGTGGTGCTAGATTTCCTCTGGTTTTCTGACAGGAGATGTGAAAATGACATTCTGCATGTCCATGATGAGGTCCATAAGACTCAGTGGAGTTATTTATTCAATCATGTTATTCTGAAGCTCCTGCATGATAATTGTATATATTGTTGGTGAGTTTTGGCACCAGAACTAGCATTCATGTTATAGATGGAATTCTTCATTATGCCAACCAAAATCATCTTGCTGAACTGTTCAGAGGCTGCATAGGAATCCCTGTGTATTACACATGAGAAGTCTGTGTACCAATAATCTGAAGGTGGACCCATGGAATCCTTTGTCTCCTACTGACCACCAGTCTATCTAGAGCCTTAACTAATTCTGTGTGATTTTGCCATTTAATACTTTGTTGGTCTACCAATGAACACAGACAGCTTTTCAATACATATCTAAAAGCTTCTGATAATTTCATTCCCACATTACATATGTTCTATGTTATACAGTAGCTTGTGAGCTGAGTGGTCTTATCCATTCGGCTATCTTCTCTCAAACCTCAGTTTCCTCATCTATGACATGTGAATGGTAATATCTACCTTATGGACAATAATATCTACTCTATGACACAAATAGGCAAACCAGAAACAAGCAATGAAATAGGTGAAGCCGTCTCAAGTGGGTAAAATTTCACTAAAACATAAAAGGGCATCATCCAGATCAACTTAAGATTTGCCTTGTCATGAGGCTATCACAATATGCTGCTGGTATAAGTCTCCCTTTGAAAAAGTTGTGGTCCCTGGAATTGCCATGTTAACATAATGAGGATAAGAATCAGCCATACTTGTGGTGATAGGATTTTTAATTTTTATCCCTGCTGTGAAGTTAGCAGTCATATCAGTAACAAGCAGTAACATGTCTCAAGTCAATACAAATGTGTCTGTTTTGGTCAAAGCTATATAATTTTCCAAGTGTACCTTACGAGTTTCTTCATGGTGTCTAGCAAGTGATCTGGTACACATTAGGTTAGCAATTAATGTAGAATAAGTGGGAGGAAAGTAAAGATTAAGGGAAAGTCATCCTCTATAAATTAGAGGCTGATGAGTATGATTTATCATTAGGAAGTGAAATACGAGCACAATTTGCAGCAAAAAGTAAATAAGAAACTAACAATGTGATTCCTTCATCTGAGCAGGACCAATACTACAGTTTAGGTATTTAGTCACTCCAGCTGTGAGGAGGTCCCTAATCACAGAGCTAGTAACATCTGGAAGTTTCTATTCCAGGGACTTTAACCTAAGAATTTCATTTCACATTTCCAATGGGCAAACTTTGTTCACACTATGTTCTCAGTTTAATCACCTTTTCTTGTCTCTTTTGTCTTTTAAAAATGTGAAAATCCTTCAAAATATACCCAACACTTTATACCCGAAGTGTTACTTAATAGCATGATGATCTTAAACACAGGATTTCCTGACTACAATATTTTTGAATGAGTTACTATTAGAAATCTGAATTTTATCTTCTTAAAGATGAGGAATGTAATACGAACCACATATGGTTATCATGAATATTAAATAAGTTATATTAATATAAAACATTTAGTAAAGTACCTAATATACCAAATATTAAAAAATTATTTGTTATTTTTATTACCACTCTTGTTATTATTTTAGCTCATCATTATATGTGTCTGTGTATATGTGTGGGAGAAGAAAACACAAATAAGTATATTCTGTTGTCTTCACAATTGAGTTACATGTTCCTAAAAAGCAAAAGCTATTTCTAACACTTTTATGTGTCTTTCTTACTGCCTAACTGAATGTTATGCCCATAATAAAGCTAAAAACATACTTTCTCAAAGAAAAAAAAAAAAGAAACAAGAGGGCACAACTCAAAAAGTGGTATTTTGGTTTACCTCCAACGCCTATAATTTTCTTTTTGATTCTAGATTTTTCACTCAGAATTTCAGAACCAAGCACACCCAAATGAGATATAAGACTATGAAATTATAGAGCATTGTAGAATTAGCCACCTTATTCATCAGTTACATATAATACCCAGTACTCATTACATCATGTGCCTTCCTCAATGCCCAGTTACTCCATTCCTCCCACCCCTCCATCCCCAGCAACTCTCAATTTTTTTCCTAGACTTGTCTTTTTTTTTTTAGAATTTTAATAATTTTTTATTTTTTTATAAACATATATTTTTATCCCCAGGGGTACAGGTCTGTGAATAGCCAGGTTTACACACTTCACAGCACTCACCAAAGCACATACCCTCCCCAATGTCCATAATCCCACCCCCTTCTCCCAAACCCCCTCCCCCCAGCAACCCTCAGTTTGTTTTGTGAGATTAAGAGTCACTTATGTTTTGTCTCCCTCCCAATCCCATCTTCTTTCATTTATTCTTCTCGTACCCACTTAAGAGTCTTTTATGGTCTGTCTCCTTCTCTGATTTTATTTTATTTTTCCTCCTTTCTACTATGATCCTGTTTTGTTCCTTAATTTCCACATATGAGTGAAATCATATGATAATTGTCTTTCTCTGGCTTATTTTGCTTAGCATTATACCCTCTAGCTCCATACATATTGTTGCAAATGGTGAGATTTCCTTTTTTAATAGTTGAATAGTATTCCACTATGTATAAATATACAACTGATGATGTACCAGAACCTAAGTCAGGTTCGGTGGGGTGAGGAGGTTCGGAGCCAACGACTAAAGAAAGAATTCTTAAGACGTCATTGGTGCAAAATGGTGGTTTATTAAAGCACGGGGACAGGACCCGTGGGCAGGAAGAGCTGCTGCTGCCCCGGGTTATGAAGGTGGGCATGTTATATACCCCACGGTTGGGGGGGAGGTGGTGAAGGAATGGGGGATTTCGACAGAGTTCTCACATGCTAGGGAGGGTCTACAAGGTGCGGGGGAGGGGGAGTCTTTGCCATTATGGCTTGATCAATGTCGTCTTTAGGTCAGGCACTAACATCAAGATAATGGGGGATTCTTGGTGGGGCATTATGATCCGGCCATCATTTACATTCCTTTCTACCCCAATCTCCTCCAGTTTATGGTGGGAGGGGGACATTAGGGCTTCAGGAACCAAGAGTTATTTGCCTCTGGAAATTTGTGCTATTGATAAGGTAACCTCCCTGTTTAGGTCTCTAGGACATCTTGTAGAGCAAGGGAGATTCCTGTTCTGCAGGATTGCAATCCCTGCAAGTTAACTATTTATCATTTTATGATGATCAGGGGTGCCTGAGGAATGCTACACATATGGAGGGGAGCGGGTGAAGAGGGGGTGCAAGGCGCCAGCTTTTGCTGTGTCCTCAGCCAGCCTCCTGCTCCCTCATCACAACATATTGTTTTCCATTCTTCTGTCGATGGACATCTGGGCTCTTTCCATAGTTTGGCTATTGCGGACATTGCTACTATAAACATTGGGGCATAGGTGCCCCTACAGATCATTATATATCCTTTGCACACAAAGGACTTTAAATTTCATTCTAAATGCAGTGCGGAAGTTTCAAGTAGCTGAAAGTTATTAGATTTGTCTTTGAAGTTTTTTTTCCTCCTGACACCAATCAATTTTGACACCAACTGGGTGTTTTATGATTCAATTCAATTCTGACGCTAACTATCTGGAGCCATACAAAGATGTGACAATTCAGACTGCCACTCCAGTCTAAGAAGAAAGATCCCAAAGTTTAAAAGGTTTGGTCCCATAAGACCACCCTCATGTCAGACACCAGTTGCACATATCAGGTCCCCAGTTACCCACACCTCTGTTTAACTTGCCTACAAAATCAGAAGCCCCACTCACGTGAGGACTCAGAAAACATATTCCTGACCAGTATTTATTTACTTACTATTACCAATTTATTATAAAGGACAACTTGGAAACATCCAGATAGAAATGATGCATACATCAAGGTATGGGGCAAGGGACAGGGAGGCTCCATGATCTCTCTGGGCACATCCTCCTCCCAACACATTGATGTTTTTACAAACCCCAAGATTTCTGAACCCCTTTGTTTAGTGGTTTTTATGAAGGTTTCATTGCATAACCATGATATTAATCATTGACCATTGATTTATCCTCAGAGGCTGGGAATGGGAATGGAAGTTTCAACCCTCTAATCAAACCTTGGCCTCTCTGGTGACCAGCCCCTTGAAGCTGTCTAGGAAGCCCCAGCAACCAGTCATCTCACTGACATACAAAGGATACTCTTATCATTCAGAGATGTCAAGGGTTTTAGGAGCTGTGTGTGCAAGGAAGAGAGGACAAAGACTAAATATGTATTTATTATACCACAGTGCCTTGATAGATGTATAAAGAGAAGATTTTTGGAAAGATAAGAGTGAAAGCAATGGGGCACAAGCTAGGCAGCTGTTGGCATAATTCAGGGAAGCAATTAACACACAGTGGTTAGACTACAGTGGTAGCAGTAAAACTGACCGATGGGCCTCTTTGTGGATATTCCTAGTAATGGTGATTACTAAGAATGTAAGAATAACAGCTCCATTACAGGATAGAGGATAGAAAATAGAGGATACTCAGAAAGTCTGAATATTTAGAAATTTCTTCTCTAAGTAAGTTGACAAGGGTATCAAGACCATTGGAAATATCCATGCTCCTTGGTTCAGAAATCTCACTGTAAATAATTCATCTTAAAGAAATATTTTAACAAAAAAGAAAGAAGGAAGGAAGGAGGGAATAATGGAAAGCAGGCAGGCAAGAAGGAAGGAAGGGGTGGAGTTATTTATTGTGGCATTAATTGTAAGCAAAATGCCCTTAAAATCTGATCATAGAAAGATGATGAAGAAAATTATGGCACTATAACTCAGTGAATTTTTATCAGCTACTAAAAATTAAAATTATGAAGAAACAATTCATCATAAAAATATTTGTGGTAGAATATAAAGCAAACAGAAAAAACTGTGAAATGTATGTCAGCTTCTATCCACATTCTTACATTGGTCTATATGTGAACAAAGCTTGAAGAAAAGTAATTAATGTGTTAAAAGGATTGAAGGTGTATGTAAAAAACATTTTCCAAGAATTTTATAGGCTACTGATTTTGATTTTGGCTTCTAAGATTTTGTGTTCCCTTGAGAATTTGACTAGACCAAGGAAATCAAACTGCTCCCTGTTAAATAAAACATAAACTTCCCCCAATAAATTTAACCATAACCCTCAATGAATCAGAGGAAATTGCTCTCTTTTGGAATCATAAGTCTTTCTGTAAGGCCCAAGGCCAAGGATGAGAAGGTACAAATGTGAATCTGGAATCAAATCTAGAAGCGTGTATGTCTTGTAGGTCATTTTTAATGTCTTGGAACAAAAAATATACTCTTCTAACACTTTGCTCTCCCCTCTGTAATACCCATTTCTCTTCTTGATGGAAGAAAAAAAAAAAAAACCCACTTCCAGGAAAGGATTAACATTCTTTCTCTCAGCCTTGTTGTGCACACACCAGGGAGCAACATATCCTTGTAATAATCCAGCCCCAAGAATCCAGCCCCAAGAATTCAGCTCACTAGATAACCACACCCCTTGCTTTGTTGGTGTTTGACCACCTCCAAAATGGCATAACTGGAATTTGAAAGAGATGCCATTACACCCTAATGAGTACCTTAGCCCGAGAAAACATAAATGTAAAATCCGCTAAAGACAACCAACTTCCCAAATGATAGAAAATAGAGGGTACAATGATAGAAACCTGAAATAAGAGCATGTAACACAGGCTGTTTTCAAAAGAATCAGGAAGCCCTGAAACTAAAGAAGAGACTTAATAAGAGTCTTACCACAATTGTTCTCCAAGGTTCAATGGCTTTAGCAATCAGAGGCCCTTCCCCTTTTAAGTCTGTGACATGAGCAAAGCAAGAATTTATCAAATATATGGTGCTCGTAGGAATCTAGAAATAGAAAGCAAGTTCTTTGAATTCAGGGAATTTATTATTCATGAGCATGAGAGATTCACACCAGCCTCAAACAGAGAACAAACGAGAACATGGGATGAAATGCTAAAAGTAGCGGTGAAGTTCTATGGTAGAGGGGACAGAGCTCCCCTCCTCTGACAGACTTAGTCTTACCTTCCAATTCAACCATTTAACCAATTAAGTGACTTTCAATGAGTCATTTCATTTTATTTTAGCTTCTGTTACTTTTCCTGTAAAATGGTAATAATAATAACAATCATCAGGCCTCATATGCATGAGAGTCGCCTAACTCAGGGAAAAAAGTTTAGAAGAAATGCCTGTGGTTTTGAATTGCATGCAGACAGTAAATCGCAATTTCAAAAGTACATGGCATATCCCGAGGGTCAAAGTAATTGCCCTCCTAAAAACTATATATAACAATAGACACAAACAGATGAAGGAACATCCTTATGTCCTTTTGTCATCACTAAGAAGCCTGCAATATGAGCACTTCGGAGGAGTTCCTGAGTTGGGAGCCACCCTAGAGGTTGGTATTGGTCTGCCTGGAACCAGTAAAGGCTAGAAGAATTCACTTGTACACACAATCTAGTCTCACAGAACCTGGGAAATCCCTACTCTCCTGGGTTTAGGATATGGCCCTTCCCCTACATGAGCCTCATGTAAAAAGATACTCTATGAAAAACTTACCTCATTTAAAAACAGTATTTTCAGGGATGCCTGTGTGGCTCAGTGGGTGAAGCATCTGCCTTCAGATCAGGTCATTGTCCTGGGGTCCTGGAATAAGGTCCCACATTGGGCTTCCTGCTCAGCAGAGAGTCTGCCTCTCCCTCTCCATTTGTCTCTCCCCAAGCTCATGTTCCCTCTCACTCTCTCTCTAAAATAAAAAGTTAAATATTTAAAAAATATTGAGTATTTTCAGAAAAGCATCACCCTCTTTAAAATACAATATCTACTGCATAAAAAGGAAGAAAGAATGGAAGTAACCTACATGACAATACTCACCAGGAAAATATGACTAAGAAAACTATAATAGTAGATGAAATTATAGCAAAATTAGCTGCACAAAAATTAAACAACTTCCTCTTTAAAACAATGAGTATAATGGTTCAGTAATGCAAGATGAATAAATTCTAAAGAACACTATGTAATGCGATGCCTACAGTTAACAACATTATATTGTACATTTTAAAAACTATTAATAGGGTGGATCTCATGTTAAATGTTCTTATCACAATGAAAGGAAAATAAAAATTAAACACACCTACAAATACCCACACACATGCACATTCCCAAAGTAGAGAAAACATTTGTTCAAGAATTCTATAGGTGTATAATTAAAAAAAAAAAAAAAAAAAAAAAGCATGAGTTGGCAGCTGGTAGAACTCAGGGAAAAAATAGAAAAAAATAGTAAGGAAAATAATCCTAAATGAAAGGTACAATAGGAAGGTAAAGAGGACAATTAATACTACCAAAACACAGTAAGAGCCAAAAGAAGAAAATTAAGAAAGGTAGGTCAGTGAAATGATACAGATTAGAGACTTAAAGAACATAATAGAATAGAAAACAGCTGGTGGTCATGAAGGAAGTATCCAGAAAAAAAATAAGATAGGGAAAGAAAAGAACCAAATTCAGAAATAAAGCGAGCTTGAATATATCAACTAAAAGGTGTATGTCCCAGTAAAACTTTGCAAACAATTAACACAAAGGTATGCAAAAATAAAGTAAGCAGATTCCAAAAATAAAGAGTTTTTTCAGGCCAAATAAGAAGATCGAGTCATTTCTAAGGGCAAACACTTCTAAGGTCAAGTCATTTCTTGAGGCAAGTAATTTCTAAGCCTGGCCACAATCTTTTCCACAGCAACTTACAAGCTATAAGAACGAGGTTTATAAAGCACTCTCTCCAGAAGAGAAGGCAAGATACAAGAATTTCATCGATAGGTAAAAGAGTGTTCAAACACAAAAGCAAAACAAATATTCTCAAACATGAAAGTACTGGGGAAATAGAGTGTCCATACACCCTTCTTGAAGAAGCTGCTATGAGATAAAATTTAGCCAACCAAGAAATCATTAGGAAACCTCTAGCAAATGTCCTGACGGTGAGCAGTGAGTCCATATAGAAATAAATGTACGAAAAACTAAAATAATTGTAAAAATTATGACTGTTAGAAGCAACTCAATGTAATGATGATTGTGTAGATACCATAAATTTAACCAGAGTTCAGAAGAGGTAAAGATGTGAGAAATATGATGTATGATGTATGAAGTATGATGAATCCCTCATATTACACAATGAGTTCTATAATAACATTTTTTTAAAACCTGACCAGGGCTCATTAAAAAAAAAAAAAAAAAGTTTAAAATACTCAGGAATACACTTAATGAGACATTTGGAAGAACTATATGAAGAAACTTTAAAATACTCCTAAAGGATATACACATAAAAAAAAAATTGAGCCAAGGAAAGGTATAATATGTTCTCAGATATAAAGACACAATATGTCAAAAATATGTTAATTATTCCCAACTTAATATATACATCTACTGCATTCCAAATAACAACTTAAATTTGAGGTTATCATAAATTTCAAATAGACACTGGTTCTAAAGTCTATATGCAAAGACATATTTTTAGTATATTCTGAAAATGAAGAGTAATGAAAGAGGAAGTGCTCTAATGAGATTCTGAAATATTTTATAAAGGCTACAAAAATTTAAATAGCATTATATTGTCACATGAATTATAAAAACATTGGAATGAAATGGAGAACAGAATCAATATGTATTAAACCTCAATCCATAAGTGAAACAGGTGGCTTTCCATACAAGTTGAGAAAATATAGATTATTCAGTTAGTGGTGTCAGTATAACTGAGTACTCACGTTGCGGGGGGGGGGGGGAATTATGCTTGATTCTTACTTCATTCTTTTTTTTTAACTTTTATTTATTTTTAATGCCTTTTCAGTGTTCCAGAATTCATATTTTTATGCATCACACCCAGTGCTCCATGTAATATGTGCCCTCCATAATACCCACCACCAGGCTCACCCAACCTCTCACCCCTCACCCCTCCTTCATTCACAACAAAGCATATTTCAGCTACAAAAGATACTGAAATGACATCATCAAACCATAAATGTTCTAGAGGAAAATAATTTTTTTATTTTAGAGGTAATTTTTAAATATAATTTCTGCAAGATAAATAAGTATGACATAAATTCCAGAGCCCAGAAAGAAAAAAAAATGAATACCTTTGATTAATACTTTCAAAACTACATCATCAAAGGAACAGGAAGCTTCCAGAAAAAATACACATCTGGCTCTGAACCACATAGAAGATGTACAGTCTCATTACAATGATATGCAAATTATAACCATAAGGAAATACCACTTCCTTAAATATCAGATTGGCAAAATTTTTTTTAAAAAGCTTAACACAATGGCTTGACAAATGCATTTACAGTGGGAGTACAAGTTCATGTTCTCTATGAAGAACAACTGAGAAAAACCTATTAAATATAAAAATGTACACCCATCAATTTCACCCTTTGGAATTTATCCTACAGGTATTTTTGCACTTAAAAAAATGATATATGTGTGCTACATAATTATTTGTAGCGGCAAAACTTTCACAGCAATGTAAATTTCTTTTTTTTTTTATTTTCACTTATGCAATTCCATTTCCAGCCCCACTTTTTTATTTTTTAAATTAATATATAATGTATTTGTTTCAGGGTTATGGTCTGTGATTCATCAATCTTACACAATTCACAGCACTCACCATATCACCTACCCTCCCCAGTGTCCAATCAGTAGAGAATTGAAGTAAATCATAGACAGCTAATAACAATGAAATAATACACAATGAACAAAAGAATGAGAAATTTCTCTCTGTACAAATATAGAATAAATTTCCAAGACATATTACTAAGTCATAAAAGCAAGGTACAATGTGTATACAGTAATACAGTATGATTCTGTGTGTGTGTGTGTATGTGAATATGTATTTGAAATCTCAGGCTATCCCAAAAGGAATTCACAAGAAACTGGTAGCAGTGTCTATCTCTGGAAAGATGATATGGTTATTCAGTGGACAGAAATAGAAAAAAAAGAGCTACTTTTCACTGCCCCCTTTGATTCTGCTAAATTTTGTATTATCTGATTTTTTTTAAATGATTTATTAAACTATTCTCTCAGGAAATTAGAACCAGACCAGGAAGAGGGAAATGAAAGGTTTCATTTTTCATTACAAGCTCCCTTCTGTATTATTTGATTTAACATACATTATTTTTATCTTGGTTAAAAAATTTCATAAATTAAGCATAAAATAATTTTAAATACTCTGTTCTATTTAAAATACTCTATCCCACTATTCAGCTGTTTGTGCCAATTTTAGGAGTAGAAAATATGTCGCTGTAGCTATAATAGAGACAAAATGTTCAACGGATTATGGGAACACAAAAAAGAGATCGATTAATTCTGCAGGTAGATGGACAGTTACCAGGACTCTCAGAGATGGAATACAAAGAATGATAAAATCACCAAACACATGCACAAAAAAGCCTTGTTGGTATGGGGTACAACATAACCAAAAGCACGGAGGTGGACAGAACCTTTCCTGTTTGGGAGCCACAGTGATCTGATCAGCATGGTAATAAGAATGACAGAAGAAATGGCTAGAAGTTGCAAAGGAGAAAGGGCCTTGAATGCCATGCTATGAAAGGTTGACTTTATTTAGTTCATCAGTGATGCTAAACCTGACTTGTTATCAGAATCACCTAGTGTAACTTTGTAAAACTATAAATTCCCACGGATTTTATTCTGACTCTGATGGAAAGACCTGGGAATCTGTAATTTTAGATTAAAATCCCTCTGCTGCAGCCATAGACAAAGGACACTCACCAGAAGTCCATTTATGGTGTTTGGGTCACCACTCAGTGTGCATGGAGAGAGAAGGGGAACGAAATGTCCCATTAGGAGGTTATTAAGAATTAATCATATGTATAGTCCCCCTTCTTACGCCTGTCAGGCTGAAAATTAAGATCTCTTCCCAGGCACTTAAAATTGTAAACTCATTCTCTCCTGGACTATGCTGAAGGTGGAACAGGAATGGAACTGGAGAAAAAGTGGAAAGGAGAAATAACTCCTGTTTGAAATACTACAATTTCCCTGCCTCTGCCTCCAAGCATCCTCATTATGTTCCTGCAGTGAAGACCTAGTGTGGAAGAACATAAAAGATACAAGAGCAATCAAGCACATTCACTAAGATTTTCCTTAGAAACAAGGCTTTTTCCCCTCTCATTAAAACAGCAATAACCACAACCCATAACAAGCCCTGTCCTGGGGAGCAGATTTTGTGTGACCTTTTGATAAGCTGACTCAGTTGCTACCCTCAGGTTCCAGGCTGATGTTAATTATACAGATGATACTCCCCCAGAAACTGGTATTCACAAACTCTTCCAGACTCCTCCTATTAGTAAAAGCCATGCCTCACTGATTCAACACAAGAGTTATGAGCACAGAAGTATGAAGGTGAGTTAGACATGGGTCCCGCCCTCAAGGATCTAACCCTTCCCTAGTGATCCAAGAGATTGGCCACAATCCTCTCAGTTTCCAGGGTCCTGTCAGATCCTAGCAGTGAAGAGCTACCAGGATGTGGTAGCATCCCACAGGGTGGATAATTGGTAGAAGAATCTTGGTGAACTTTGGTCTCAAGCCAAACACATTTAATTTAAATATTAAATTTAAAGAGAACCTTCAGGGGGCACCTAGGTGACACAGTTGGCTAAGTTACCAGCATTTGGTTTCCACTCAGGCCATAATCTCAGGGTCATGAGGTAGTGCCCAGCACAGGGCTACAAGCTTAGCACTTAAGATTCTCTCTCCCTCCACCTTTGCCCTCACATATACTCTTGCTCATAAGTAAATAAATAAATAAATATTTAAATATTTTAAAAAAGATAAAAGAATCTTCAGTACCATTTAGTCTAATCACCTCATTTCATAGATGAGAAAACTGAAGTTCAGAAAAATACATTGATTTACTTAATGTTACATAGGGAGCAAAACTCAAACTGAAATCAGACATACCAGCTTCCACTCTGAAACTCATAGGTCAGGTGATTATAATTTCAAGTTCCAGTGACATAACTAACTTTCTCAAGAAGGGCATGAACGGCTAAAATCAACAAGTCAGGAAATGACAGATGCTGGCGAGGATGCAGAGAAAGGGGAACCCTCCTACACTGTTGGTGGGAATGTAAGCTGGTGCAGCCACTCTGGAAAACAGCATGGAGGTTCCTCAAAATGTTGAAAATAGAACTGCCCTGTGACCCAGCAATTGCACTACTGGGTATTTACTCTAAAGATACAAACGTAGTGATCCAAAGGGGCACGTGCACCCGAATGTTTATAGCAGCAATGTCCACAATAGCCAAACTATGGAAAGAACCTAGATGTCCATCAACAGATGAATGGATCAAGAAGATGTGGTATATATACACAATGGAATACTATGCAGCCATCAAAAGAAATGAAATCTTGCCATTTGTGACAACATGGATGGAACTAGAGCGTATCATGCTTAGCGAAATAAGTCAAGCAGAGAAAGACAACTATCATATGATCTCCCTGATATGAGGAAGTGGTGATGCAACATGGGGGCTTAAGTGGGTAGAAGAAGAATCAATGAAACAAGATGGAATTAGGAGGGAGACAAACCATAAGTGACTCTTAATCTCACAAAACAAACTGAGGGTTGCTGGGGGGAGGGGGTTTGGGAGAAGGGGGTGGGATTATGGACATTGGGGAGGGTATGTGCTTTGGTGAGTGCTGTGAAGTGTGTAAACCTGGTGATTCACAGACCTGTACCCCTGGGGATAAAAATATATGTTTATAAAAAATTAAAAATTTAAAATTAAAAAAAAAAAAAGAAGGGCATGAACGTCATGGGTATTAGATTCACTTCGTCCCTTCAGACAGATGAGGAAATTAGAGAGCTTTAAGTTAGAAGGACAGGGAATCTATTGACCTACAGGACGGAGATCACAAGACTTTGGTTCACTCATATACCCGATTTCTTTAACAGTTATTGAGTGTCTGTGATCAATGATAAGTAACACAGGCAAGGTCCCAGGTTTCCAACTTGAATATTGTTAACCATCTCACCCCAGACACATGATAGTAAAAGGCTAATCTGTGCTTTTTTTCACTGGTGCTGTCTCCAAAGCAATAGTCTACCCTTATTCCTTTTTTCCCTTTTCAAGTTTGGGTCTCAAGGCATAAAACAGAGATGACAAATACACAGCATGTACACTCTTTCTGTCTGTCCACCATCCTTGGAAGACACCACTAATCAATCACACCACTCCTTCCACTGTACCGCAAGGACATCTTGGAATCTTTCACCACACAATTCCAGGCAACAACTGTCAATCCATCTAAGATGACATATCACTGTAAAGTGCATGGATTTTGCTCATTTTTCCTTCCCACATAATCCCAGCCTGAATTGAAACCTAAAATAGAACTGCTTGAAGGATAGAGTGAAAGAAGAAAAGTCTCTGGAATGTTCTAATAAGTAACATGCACACATATACACACACACATACAAAATGGTTGTAAGATTGCCCAGAATCAATTCAAAATGATTCAGTAGAAGTTTACTGAGTGCCAGCACCATGTTGGGTGAGAGGTATACTGACGTGAATAGACATAGTCTCCATCTTCAAAAGTTTCCACACCAGATGGGGAGAAATTTCTATAACAGATAATTTTTAAACAATATGGTAATGATTATAACTTGGTAAGCTCCATGCCTCAGGCAGGGATCATGATTATATTTTTCACTATTGCATACCCACCACCCACTACCACACATGGCATAGATCAGGAACTCCATAATAGTTGTTAAATGATTGACGCAAAGGTCACAATTCTTATTTTTTTTGAAATGAATGGGCAAAAGCCTTAAGGAAAAAGTCAAAGTTTCCCTGCATCTTGAAAAAATCAGTAAGAACCTTCCAGATGAAGAGACATGCATAAAAACAGGAACTCCTATTTATAACTTTTCTCCAAAATTATGATAAAAACAAAATAAGCCTCTTGTCCTCCAGTTGTTTGTAGATAACAATTACCCACTTTCCAAATGATTTAAAAGAGTGCTTTATGAATATATAATAAAGAGAAAGGTATGACTGGTTTTCATCAAGGTTGTTATAATCCGTATTTATTTGTTCCAGATGTCCTGGAAACCCCAAATTCAACAAAGCTCACAGATTTCACTGGGGACATGCTCTCAGAGTGATCTTTTATCAGTTTTCTTTTGTGGTACACTAATTAAAATCAATTAGGGTGACATGTCATTGACTGGCCTGGTTTTACCAGTGTATAACAAAGAGAGAACAGACTTGAAGGATAATGATCTGCTAGTTGTTTTTACTTCCTAAATTGCAGATGTCTGTTTCTAATGGATGAACAACTGAAATTTCAAAGCACTTACTTCAAGCATAACTAAATGTCTTCCATCAAGCAGCTATATTAGAGATTTGATTAACATTATCTCTTCAAACGTGCTTGAAAGAATTTGTTCCTGTTTTTCATGGAGAATATCTTCAATCTCGCCTGTCTCTGAACTTTGATAAGCCTTATAGCCCACGTGCCCCTTCTTTTGTACTTGATTATGTACACCTGCACATAGCGCATTAAAATTTTTTGTGTGCTGAAGTCATGCATCTACAGCAAGATTGTGGGTCCACAGCTAAGAAATCTGATCTTCTATTTCCTTTATGTCACATATAAAAGGAAGAAAACAGGGCAAGGAGAATGAAGGAGAGAAGGGGAGGAAAGGAAAAAAAAAAAAAGAATGAAACGTGCGCCTATTTGACATCTATTATCTACCATGCATGGCATTATATGCTTTGTATAAAATATGCCACTTCATCCTTTCAAGAACACTATAAAATAAGCACTTCTTTCCTTTTTGGAAATAAGGAAACTCAAACATGAAATTGGTTACCAGCTGAATGGCAAAGGCAGAATGAAAACCCAGGCCCATCCTTCAGGTTTACTTCTTCTTCTGAAAGAAGTTGCTCTGCCAAAACCCCTTCTCAGGTGACAGTGACGAGCGGCCATGTCATACACTAACGGACTCTGACTCACCCATCCCTGGGGCACAAGCGACTGACCAGGACTTTGGTATCTGAGACATAGCCATGTCCTGTATGAAAACATGAATCCATTCAGATTATTTCTATTATTTGACCTAGAAAGCAATTGAGAGGCAGAGTCAGTTAAGAGTGAGACACAAAACCAAAACTAATGAATTAAGAAATGACCTGTCAAGCCAGAGTAGAATATCTTTACAATAAGTATAACTAACAAAGGACTTAAGTGTGTATGACATAAATAGTTCATATAGATCTATGAATAGATCTGTGGATTGTAGGTGCCCCAGCGGCTTGTAGTGCATGCGCGGTGATGCTTCTGGGCTCCCCCATGCCGGCTCGGTGCCTCGGCCTCCGCTGCCTCAAACCGTCGCCGCCGCCGGGTGGCGACGGTGCGGAGCTGCTCGGGCTGGGCCCGCAGGGGGCCCCGGGTGCCCCACGATTTTCAGTGCCAGAAAGTAAACACGCCATTAAGATGGCGGCTGGATGCGAGCCAGTAGGCGGAACTTAGGATTTTGTATCTATGTGGCTGCGAGTGATTGGTTGTGCAACCTTGGTATATATAGACATGCACGGGCGGGGGAGAGAGAGATCCCAACAGCTACGCAGAAATAAAGCTTGCTTTGCTGAGGTCTCCTGGTCGTTCTTGCTGGCGAGAGCGACAGTGGATAAAAAGGCAGACAATATGATGGGAAAATGTTCAAAAGATTTGAACAGTACTTCACAAAAGAACATATGCTATGTAGGGTCACCATACAATGCATCATCCAAACTGAGACCATTCAATAATTATACCAGGACCACAGGAGTGAGCCAGGACCCATCATATATTGTATTTGCCCTGACCCAGGCAAATACAATATATGATGCACCCCACCCAAGTAACATCAAACACATACAAAGATGTTTCTCCTCATCGGTCATTCCCGAAGTGCAAATTAAGGCTACAATGAGATACTTCCACACACCCATCGGAATGACTAAAAAGAAAAAAATTGGTAATACCAACTGTCAGTAAGGGTGAGGATATAGAGCAAGTAGAGCTCTCCTGCACTGCTGGGGTAGTACAAATGGAGATAATCGTTCTGAAAAACTCCTGGGGAGTATCTACCAAAGTAAAACATTTATGTCTAATGTACCAGTTCAACTCTCAAATACATACATACAATACATACATAAACACATATGTATATGAGACATATAAAACATATGAAACATATACATACATCTATAAAACAAAACATATAAAAACATAAAGCATATAAAACAAAAAGCAATAAAAATTTGCATAGCAGCTTTATCCATAACAAGCCCAAAACGGAAATAGCCCAAATGGCTCTCAGTAGTAGAATGGATATATACGGAATAGCATACTCATAAAATAATGAATATACCATAATTAAAATGAATGAACCAGTGCCACACAAAACAGCATGGATGGATATCACAAATATTGTACTAAATACTAAGAAACTGGACTCAAAGAGTAAAGAGTGTATGATTACATTTTTACAAATGTCAAAACAGGCCAACTAATCTATGGTGTTAGCAGCCAAGCTACAAGTTACCTTTGGTGAAGGGCTGGTTGGAGGAATGCTGGTAATGTTCCAGCATTCTAGGAAGCTGGTAATGGTTCGTTTCTTCACCTAGGTGTTAGTAATGCAAGCATGTTCCTTTGAAAAAAAAAATCATTGAGCCCTAAACCAAAAATATGTGCAATTTTTTGTCTGTATAATATACTTCAATAAACAAGTTTATGAGTAGGAAGAAAATTTTTTGAAAAAAGAGGGAAATTAATCTGAAGCAAAGTAGGGCTGTGGCGGGCAATATACAAACTAGAGTTATAGGGAGTAAAACAAAAGTAAACAGAGGAAGTCAGTAAAGAGAATAGAATGCAAATGATATGCAGGTAGAAGCCGAGAAGCCATTGGAGAAAAACCATGGGTTCATGAAAAAGAGACAAGTAGAACAGCCAATAGTTGGCACTGCCTCTAATTCTGGCAATTTTCCTATTCCTGATCCCATCTATGTGTATTTTTACAATAATCACCCTTTTTCTTGAGGCAATATAAATGGCTCTCCATAAAAACAAATAAGGCTGTGGCACCTGTGTGGCACAGTCAGTTAAGCATCTGATTCATGGTTTTGGCTCAGGTCATGATGTCAGGGTCCTGGGATTGAACCCCACACGGGGCTCCCCTGCGGAGGAGGGAGTCTCTTTGAGGATTCTTTCTTGCTCTCCCTTGTCCCTTCTCCTGCACTCTCATGCTCTCTCTCTCTCTTTCTCAAATAAATAAATAAGTCTTCCAAAAAAAATTAAAAATTAAAAAATAGTAATAAAAACAAACATGGTTAATTAAAACACCAATATTTCCTTTCTCAGACCTGCTAAAAATACAATCGCGGCAGCTAGGGAGCTTACCTTCATCAAAAGCTCTTTGTGTTATAAATGAAACCAAAATAAAGTGAGCCATGTGGGTGATGAACCCTCATGTCTTTCACGGCAAGAGTTAGATGATATCCAAATGTATTACAAATAGAGAGACCTCATCCTGATTCAAATCCATCATCTGTACTGGGTGTAAAAACCCTGAGTGATACTCAAATAACACATCTTATGTCATTTCATGTTGGCACATATTTACTGAGCTGTACTACAACTCAGATACTAAACACAGGGGTTATGGAGCTGAAAATAACATGACTTCTGTTGGCCTCATAGGTTTTATTCATTTTGTTTAGTACCAAATCTCCAGCACCTGGAATAGCATCTAGCACCTTATAGGTGTTCAATGAATATTCATTGAGTACCTACTGTGTTCAATGAATATTCATTGAATGAATTAGTGAATGAATAAGCAGAATAGATACATAAATAATTGCCATGCCCTGGAATACAGAAGCCTACATAACAGGCGTTAGTGATACAAGGGAAGTTGTTATATTCCCAGTGCAGGTGAGGAAAAGACATATAGAAAGAACTATTTGGTTGAGCCCTAAAGAATTTTCTCATTTATTGACAGACAGTGAAAGCCATTCCAGGCAAAGACACCATGGGAAACATTATGGGCCTGTATGTGTCTGCACAATGTGTTCACTCTTCTCTTTCACAACCCAATCCATGAAAAGTAGGACAATGTAGGTGGTCCACAGCCCACAAAGTAAATACCCCACTGGTCTCCTGAATCAGATAGCTGGTCAATTCTGTCTACACAGAATAAAGCAGAATAAAGAATTATCCAGGGTATATGTGCTACTAGAAAAAATGAGTGCGCAAGGACTGAGTCCCCTGGCTTACTGATCTCCCGTGAAGGATTTCATGTGGAGTTTCATGGAGCCCTCACATACGTCTGAGAGGGCTGCAAAACCACCCTGGAGTGAGAGACAGAGAGCAAGAGGATAAGGTTCCAGGGACTCCATCCCAGATTTAGCCAAAATAGGTCCTCTTTTTAATCTGTGTTCTATAAGATTTTAGTGAGAACATCAATATTCTCTATGTAACTGCATAGTTTTTCTACTTTATAAAAAAGAGAACTTTTGAGCAACTGATCTATTAACTGCAAATTCATGGAATAACTGTACAGCTATTTGGTGCACTTTGTGCAGATACGGTTTAATCACTGTAAATAAAAATTCTACTGATTTTTATTTTTTTGAAATTATGATCTATGCTAGAATTTTCAGTCTACATGGGTTAGTAGCTCGTTGTGATTTTTAACACCATACAAGAGAAGACATCTGTCACAATTGTCTCAAATATGAAGGATCTGTCAATGTACTAATTTTGATTACTTCTCTTCATTCCCATATGCTATATTGTGTCCTTTTGTTCTGGTATGCTTTGCACTGGGATCCACAAGCCCCTTCAAACATGTCTCTTGGTTGGCATGTTGTTTTGGTGGTAAGGTGTAAGAAATAAAATATTATCTCATGCTCCTCTCTTAGATTTTCTCCATTTAGTCTCAGTTGGTGACTTTATTTGCATCCATTTACATTCTTCATTCATTTATAAAATCAAAGTATCTCATAAACCAGTTTAATGGGCCAACGTCCAAGACGCCCATACCATTTCCAGATAGTTGATGTATCCAAGTGATTCATTTCCTGTTTTCCTTCCTCCAACTCTTCCAGTGCCATCATTCCACTTTTACCAAATGAAATTTTGTAATTTTAGCAATATTTTAAGTTCCTGACACATAAATATATGTGTGTATACATAATAGAAATCGACCAAATACATATGTATATAAACATATGTGTCTGTACATATAATGTGAGCATATCACCTGTACATAAAAGCCAGCAACAGTGAATTTTAGATCCTTCACTTATTAGCTCTAAGACTTTGGCTTCCTCGAAGATAAAAGAACCTTGTGAATGTTACCAAATACTGAAGAGTAAAGGATGGAGAAGTTCATTCATTTAGCAAATACTGCATTTCAGGTACTCTTTTAGGTACTAGTTCATCCAGGCCAAAAAAAAAAAAAAAAAGAAAGAAAAAAAAAAAGAAAGAGAGAAAGCAGAAGAGAAAATGCCACAGAAATCATGGAGGTTTTCCAGAGGTACTGGGGCCAGTAGTGACATTTCATTCTGCTAATGGAATAAGAAGGGATGACCAGCCAGTTGGCAAAGACAGGGTTACATCATTTTCCTGTTGGTAGAAATCCATGGCCATATCTCTTCTCTTCCTAAAGTGAAAATCAAATTGATTCAGGGCATTTGCTTGCAGCTGCAAAAAGCTTTAAGGAACAAGCCAGTCCAGCCAGTTGCCTGGTTCTTCCAGCTATTCAGCGACTTTTGGAACTTATGATGATTTGGATAGGTTGTCCTCAAGTCACTAAAGCATAGAACCACCTTGTGTTTCCTACCATCTTCTTCTCTTTGGTTGCCCCATGGTCTTGCCAAAAGCATACCTGTTCTGAATGCAATTTCATGCACTACCTCAAACAAGCTATTACTGGCCTTTCCCACTTTCACATGTCATATGTTCTCAACTCAGTCCCAGGAAAATTTGTAACAGAAGAAGGAGAGGTGGTCAGAACTTCAGTCCAACCATACTCCCATCACATATCCCTGTCAGGACCAGGTATTTTTCTACAAATGAAGCTCATTCCTCCTCTTCTTCCATATCGCACCCTTAAGGGATCAGTTCTATTTGTAAAACTTTTTTTAAGATTTTATTTATTTATTTGACAGACAGAAATCACAAGTAAGCAGAGAGGCAGGCAGAGAGAGGGTGGAGGCAGACTCCCTGCCAAGCAGAGAGCCCGACGCGGGGCTCGATCCCAGTACCCTGGGATCATGACCTGAGCTGAAGGCAGAGGCTTTAACCCACTGAGCCACCCAGGAGCCCCTATTTGTAAAACTATTAATTGGTTCAACTGAGCCAAGGCTAGAAAAGGACCAAGCAGTAGGAAACAGAGGAAGAGCATAGGCTTTAGACTTAGACATGAACTCCCATGTCTGCCAGAGTCAAGTTACCTGTCTTAACTTCTAGCTCTATCACATGGTTGATTCCTAGAGCAAGTTACTTCACTTTTTCTTCTGCTATAAAGTAGAGTAACATTCTAAATTCTAGTTTGGCAGGGTAACTGTGTAGATTATATTAGATATAGATATGTATAATAGATCTATTATATATACACCTATTATATAAATAATGTATATAAATGTATGAAATAAATTTCATATATATGTGTGTGTGTGTGTGTATATATGATTTAAGTATATATAATGTACTTCGCATGGTGCCTGGATGTAGTAGTAGTTGTTGTTGTTGTGTTATTATTATTATGTGTTCTAGTTATCTATTGTTATGTAAGAATGAACCCCAGATTTGAATGGCATAAAGCAATAGCTATTCGATTCTTCTCACAGCAGGAATAGTGTATAAAATGGGGTGACTTGAATGTTTAAAAATGGCCAGGGCAGGTCACTGAGGCTCTGTGTCTGGAGTTTCCATTCTGACTACCACCTGGATTCCTTGGTTATCGTCCTCATGGTCCTGCTGAGTCTGGAATGTCCAAGATAATTTCTTCAATCATATGTCTGGCAGTTGTGTTGGAATGACTATAATAGCTGTGGCTGGCAAGCCATCTTTCTTTCTCTCTCCACATCGCTAACTTAGACTTCATCAAAGTATGGTGGTATTGGGATAGTCAACTTCTTACTTGACAGCTGATTTCCCTAAGAATGAGCATTCATTCCAAAAGACACTGCAAGGCTTCTTAGGAACTAGCCTCCAATGTCACACAGTACCCCTTCTGCCATATTCTGTCAGTCAAGAGCAAGTCACAGAGTCAGCCACGATTCAAGGGTAAGAATTATACAGAACATGAGTACCAGAAGGCATGACTCATTGGAGTACCATCTTTGTAGGTAAGAAATTAGAGTTTTTCCTCCGGCCTGTAATGATCCTCCTACACATCCTCTCCACATGCAAAATAAACTCACTGGAAGATGGCCCCATCAGTATCTTTCATCCCATATGATCTTCTGCAATATGACCTTGACATTTTCCTATCAAGAGTGAGAGTATATTTCTCTATCCCTTTGGATCTGACAGAGCCTGTGACAGCTTTGGCCAACAGGATATGGTAGAAATAATGCCATCCATAGCCCTAACTGGCCTGGGAGCTTCTTATTCTTGCCATTTTGGAAACTAGCCACTATATAAGAAGCATGACTACCTTGAATCCACTATGCTGTGCAAAGTATAGGCCAAGGCCCTGGCGGGTGAGATGTGATGTAGGAAGAGAAAAAGACCAAAGAACACTAAGGCACTGGGCATGTGAGAAAGCAAGCATCTTAGACATTGAGCCCAGTTGATCCTATAGATGGCTCCAGCCCCAGCTGCCATCTGACTGCCACCATGTGGAGACCCCAAGTAAGAACCTCCCAGAACTCTGACATAGTAATAAATTGCTGTCTTAAGCACCTATGTTCCAGGGTAGTTTGTTAGCAGTAAGAGACAGCTGAGAATGCCAGCTATGTGATATTGGGCAAAACACTTGGTCTATCTGAGCCTCAATTTCCCCAGGTCTCAGAGTGAGGACACAAAACATGCATTCTTTACCTATCTTTAATCATGGCTGAGACAGAGATCTTATATTTCTTTGCCATAGTCATGCAGTATGTTTAGAGGGAGAGTGTGCTTCCCCTTGATTTGACAGGGATATAAGAAAGCAAAGGCATGCATTATTGATGCACAAAAACACTTCCCACCTCCTCTTTGTTGACGTCAGCCTGAGCATCTCTAGCACTGTCACTTCTATATAAAGATGAGAGACCAGCTGCCTGACCTCCAGTTTGCCTCTTTTGGACAAATGGTTATCACAGAAGGAAAGACAACTTGCACTCAAAAACCTTCCCTGGGATCCAGGGCCTTGCACACACCTCTAGCTTTTGCATATTTGTCTGCTTTTAAAAGGGAGCAACTTCTTCCAGAACACTGTTACTGTGAATACCAAAAGGAAAATGAGAGACTGTTTTGGAAGTTCAAACACTATGCATTCCTAGGACTGTGACCATTATAGGCACTTAGGATTCAATGAATACTAAATGAATGCAGAAAAGGATGGCTTGTCTCATTTTTATCAAAAACTGCATTTCAAAACCTGTATTTCTCAAAGAACTATCATGGATGCATCACATCACCGTTACCAGGGTGCTTGTTAAAAATGCAGATTCCAGAAACTGAATCAGAATGTCCTGAAGTGGAGGCCAGGAATTTGTATTTTTCATAAGCACCCACAGTGATTACTAAGAACACTAAAATTCAAGAACCAACTCTAAATTCCCATGTTTCTTTCCAAGTTCAACCGGGGAGCTATCAATTGGCTGAGACTAGGAACAAAGAGACCCAAGCAGGATTTAGAAACTCTGGTGCTTTGTATACCTTTCACAGAATTAGTCATGTCTATGGGCTTCTGGGCTTCTTCTACACTTAAGGGTATAAACAGTACAGATGGTTCGCTGATTTTTAAAATCTGTTTTTGCTTAATCTGTCTAAATGTAAAACAAAAATGAGAATACCTTATTTCCAAGGCTTCAAGAAAAGTGTTTATTTAAGGGCATGAGAAAGATTTAACAGCAACAAGCAATTACTTCTTTCCCAGGTAAATCAGCATGAGAACTTTTTTGCCCTGACCAGAGTTTCTAAGTAAAAGAACAAAGGATTTGAAGCACAACCTAAAACAAATCAATTAACTTTCCTGTGTTCCATTTTCTTCATCTGCCAGGGGAGTTTCTATGAGGATTACATAGGGTCTCCCTAATGCACAACTCACATTATGGTCTATGTGCAGGGCACAACTTGAACATCTGTACATGAATGAGTTAACCATTGTGTGTGAATGCCTGCCACATATTGTAGGGAAAGTAAGGGATTCTTATATGGGGAAGTGATGGAAAGAAAAAAGAAAACCTTATTTGCATCTGTAAAACAGAAACCTGAGAAAGAGATTATATAGATATAAAATTATTTGATTGAAGCTATTGTCCAAGATTCATAAGACTGTTGATCAGCCCAAAAACCTACATATGTGCACATGCAGACATCCACAAACAGTATGTTTGTGGACACTGTAGGTTCCCTATCCATATTTTGAATACCTCCTCTTTTTTCTGAAAAATCCCCTTTTTCCATTGAATACGTGCTCTGCATAGGACTCCATATTCAGCTACAAGGGTAGGAAGCATAACTTATGCCTTAGCCAATCAGCACTCCACCTTTGGCTAGGAATAAGGGCAGGAACACATGGCCCAAGCTGGACCAGTGAGATACAGTCTCAAGATTTGCACAAGTGCTCCTGGGAAAAGATCTCACTTTCCTCTGCTGTACTTGAACTGAGATGAGATGAGGCCAGATCTGCTGCTGCCATTTGATACTAGAAGGGTGAGGCTAGGGATGCTCCAGGATGAGGGGAACAACTTGGAGTTTGAGTTCTGGATCCTACCTTGCCTGAGGAATACTTTTTTAGCTTCATAAATCTGTCTATTCCCCTTGATGTTTCTGCTTAGGCCAGTCTGCACCATTTCTCCATCACCTGCAACATTACAAAACAAATACCATACACAGCAACTAGACCCATTCTTTGACTAATTCATAACAGGGTTACTTTATCTGCTGTTTGCCTGTCTGCTGGTAGTTATTGCACTGATACCTCAAGTTTAACTACGCTGAATATATAATTTGTCATCCAAACCAGGACACTTGAGAATAGGAAGAACAATATTATTATTATTAGTAGTAGTAGTAGTAGTAGTAGTAGTATTACTTAGGTCAGGACAAAAATATAAACCAAAGTAAGTCACGCTACATGATCACCGTAATTTTAACTAAATGGCCTGGCTGTTGATAATTTGAAGACATAACCAGAGTCCACGATTTTTTTAAGTGGTTTGCTTTACAGTGTTTAGCACTATATTCCTGACACTTAGAACAATGTCCAGCACAACACCGATATTCACTATTTGAATAAAGCATTTCAAAAACATTTCAGTGGGCTCATTCATGTATTTCTTCAGCAAATACTTGAGTACATTTTATTACATGTCAATCACTGATCCAGGTGCTGAAGGTACAAATGGGGCAAGACAGATAAGGTCCCTGCCATCCTGGAGTTTCCAGTCTTGGGGAGAGGGACAAGACAATACATGAAGGAGCAAACAAGCACTATCTGGTTAGGGTTCATGCTGTGGAAGAAATGAAGCAGGATGGCTTCTGAGGAAAGAGACATTTTCAAGTAGTACGATCAGGAAATACCTCTCCAAAAAGTTGACTTCTGAACTGAAGGTGACTGAGGCCATCAGGCAGAGAGCTAGAGGCGCTCTGACAGCAAAGATGAGTTCTCTGCCTGCTGCTCTGCACCACTCTCAGAGCTCAGAGCCTGACCCACATGGTAACACATGCTTGGGATTCTGGGAGCTGCCAGTGGACCAACCTTGAGGAGATGCCCAACTGACTGAGCAGAGGAACCACAGAAAAAGACACAGGAGCAAATGCTATAAGAACCCCAGAGGTGACAGTATCCTGGGATCTGAGGAGGAAGTGAGATTTGGAATTGGGGAGTAGAGCAGTGATTTCAGTTTCTGGGGTCAGGCTGTGGGTTTGAATCCTGTCTCTCTGCATATCAGCTTTGTGACCTTGAGCAGATAACCTTTGGAAGATTCACTCTCTCATCTGTAAGACTAAGATAATCATAATAGTATCCCAGTGTGTGCTTAGGGCTCAGCACAGCATCTGAGAAACTGTAAGTGTTCAGTAAATATTAGCTATTATTGTTAAATAGTGAGGAGAGACAGTCGCTATTTGAACATGTTCCAGAATACAAAAAGAAGAGAGATGCTGGTGTTTCTGCTCAGGAATCACACGGTGTGCTCACAGTAATGCGAGTTCTCAAACATGCTCAGACTAAACACTAGGTCTCTGAGGAAGTGTTCTCTCGTGAAACTAAATAAGGACTTTCATTTTTCAATTATCAAGGAAAAAATAAGTTTGAGATCACATTTTCTCCCAATTTCAAGTTTTCTTCCCAGATATGTTTTTCTTAAACGTTAGACATCTGCTACCTAAAGAACTGGCAGATGAGAAAAAGTGAACTAGCAGCAGAGAAATATTACCAGAAAAACTTGGGAACAGCCGATCATGTTTAGATCAACATCTTGTTCTCTTAGTGGCTATGTGTACTCAGGTTGTGGTTTTTAAATCAGATGCAGACTGTCAGATTGTCTGGAAGTAAAGCTGTTCCTGTTGCATATCCCAGAATTAAATATACCAGTATTTCATAGTGTTCTTTCAAAAAGAGCCATGTTTTCCAGGTGCTCTATCTCCTAAATAAATTCAAGAATCACTCTAGAAAAGTACAAAGCCCTTAACAGAAAGTTTCTAATTTATCCTCCCACTCTCCTAGGAGCTGAAAAGTGGAATTTGCTGGAAATGCAAGAGTGGCCCGCACGCGCGCGCGCGCGCGCACACACACACACACACACACACACTAAATTAAGAGAAGGGGAAGAGGATACCGTTATCTCCTTGAAGAAGAAAATGAAACCCAGGAGATGATGATTTTCCCAAGGTCACTCAGGAAGATGACAAAGGAACTAGAAGTAAGAATGACATCTCAGGGAGTAATAGTTCATACAGGTCTCTACTGTGTGCATAAAAATCACTGAGCTTCCCAAGGGCAATGACAATGAACAGTGTGATTTAAGAACTCTAACTGCAACATATTTTGAGGTTTCTAGTCCCAGAGGCACAATAACTAAAAGGATCTCAAAGCAGCGAGCAGAAAATGTCTGGTCCTTTTAATGGATGATGCCCCAAATGGCATGGAGTTCCCCATTGCATTCTGCATATCCATCCAAGCCACTCTGTCTTTGATTACAGTGGAGAATCCTCCCCATCAGTTATGCCCAGTGCCCAGTTTAAATGCTACTCATCCCATGAAATCTGGTTGGAATCTCTCCCTACCCCAAATATCTTTCTTTAGTGATGGCTTTCACCCGTTCTCCAGTAAGATGCACATGAGAAATACCTTAATACACTTGCATTTATGTTTTAAAGCTTCCATAACAAATTATCACAAACTTAAAACTACACGAATTGATTATCTTACAGTTCTGGAGGTCAGATATGGGTTTCATTGGGTTAAAATCAAAGTGTTGGCAAGACTATGTGTTTTTTTTTTTTTCTGGAGGTGACTGGGAAGATTCTATTTCCTTGCCTTTTCTATCTTCCAGAAGCTGCCTGCATTCCTCGTGTATGGATCCCTTCTGCCATCTTAAAGCCAGTCACATAGCAACTCTGACCCTGCTTCTATCATTAGCCCTCCTCTTCTGATCACAGCCAGAAAATGGTCCCTGCTTTTAAGGACTTGTGTGATTATACTGGGCCCACCAGGATAATCCAGAATAATCTCTCAATCTTGATGTCCTTAATCTAATCACATGTGTTGCATCCCTCTGCCAGGTAAAGTAATGTATCCACTGGTTCTGGGAATTGGGGTGTGAATATCGTTAAGGAGCCATCATTCAACCTGCCACAGCCTACCCTTAGCCCAAAAGATTCATGTTTGTCTAACACACAAAACACATTTTCTCCATCCAAAGTACCCCCCCAAACTTCATCTGATTACAGGATCACTCAAAGTTCTAAACCTCATATAAATCAAATCAGTTCAAAGGACCCAAATCTTAGTATCTAAATCATCTAAATTAGGCAAGGGAAAGGCTCTGGGTATACTCCATCCTGGGGTACAATTCATCTCGATCTGTGGGCCTATAAAACTCAAGAGATAAGTTATCTGTCCCCAAATGCAATGCTGGGAATGACATAAAATGACAGTTACAGATATTTCTGCTCCGAAATAGAAGAAAATGAAAGGAAAGAAAAAAAAAAAGTCAAGCAAATTTTAAATCTAGCCAGGAGAATTTCATCAGGGTTCAAGACCTGTGAATGGTCCTCTGAGGTTTGTGACTCCTCCCTCTGTGCTCATGACTCTCCCCTCTGGGCTTGAGCCTCCATCACCTGAGTCATCTTACTTTTTCATAAAAGGTGTCACTTGCTTGCAGCTGAATAGTTTCATCAGCTTGTTTTTGCCAGTACAATGTTGAAAGCAAACAGCCTTCTTTCATATACTAATCTCTTTCAGCCCAAGCTGACAGTACAGAATTCTCAGGAACTTTGTAGGTCTCCTGTGTATGTCATGGGGATTCACATGCAAGTCTCATCTGTTCTCAGGTCCTCTGAAACCTACGCAAGATTCAATTCCCTCCTTCTATCTCAATAGACACAGAGTCAGCCCAAGAATGAGACTCAAAGTGCCCTCAGAAATCTCTACCATTGTCCAACACTCTTGCCTTCCTTTGGGATATTCTTTGGATAATGGCAGAGGAGAAAAATTATTCTTAAACCACCTTCCATTCATAACTTGCTCTTATTCATAGCATAAAAATCTATGTTCCATGATTTCTTGGGACTCTGAGTTTAGATGTCCCAAGCCAGGGGCTCAGCCGAGAAGAAAACTGCTGCCTTTTCCAAAAGCATGACTCCTGCAATTAAAAGCCTTAGCTGTGAGTGCTTAAAAGGCCATTCAGCTATTTATCTGACGTCATCATTCTAGTCAGTATATTTAGAGAGTTCTCACTGACTTCCACATATGGAAGAATGATACTGGGCAAAGAGGGTCTTACATCTGTTAATAATCAAATTATACACTGAAATATGTTACACCAATTCTCTTGGTAATTCTCAAGGTAGAGATTAGTATCCCCTTTTACCACTGAAGAAACAGATACACAAAGCATGAACAACTTGCTTAATCACCCCACTTAATGAAGTGTCAAACTGTATATTCAAAACCCCATCTGACTTCAAAATGAAACCGAGGCAAGCAATTCCTACAAATGTTCAAGCAGATAACCCTGCCAGCTCTCAATTTCCATAGTTGTCAAATGACAATATGGTTCGTAATCCCTTGTACACAATTCCAAAAATGTTGTTGGTATTGTTGTTTGCAAGTTTGGTTCTGAGTAAGACTTGAATTGATATTTGATTGCAGTTTTGTCTCAGTGTTTCTACCAATCACCTGTGCCTCTCCTGTTAATTGATGTTTTTTGTTAAATTATTGGGGGGAGGGGTATGGCTTTTAATTACACCTTGAAAATATTAAAAAAATAATAATAAAGGTAAAAGTATCCCAATGAATAATAGAAGAAGGAAAAGAAGTATTATTTTTATCAATAGCCAAGAAAGAGTTGTTGCAGAAATTATGGTCTGCCTGTGAAGTCACTTATCATTGAATTTAAAGTGGGAACCAACACTCTATACAACTTAGTGAAACTGAAAGACAATTTGTTGATGTTCTACAGGGACTATGACAACCAAAAACTAAAGAAAAAATGAGCGAAGCATTGCCTTGAAGAAAATCTAAAGACCTTGATTTTGGATTTATCAGATTTGAAAACAATAAAGTAAATGTATGCCACTGACTTGCTTGCTGAGCATGAAACCAGCCAGGCTACTCCCAAAGAAGTAAACACTGAAGGTAAGTGTGAATATTCAGGAAGTTGGCTGCCGAAACTTAAAAAGTGTCAGGGTGTAAAATATTTGAAAATCTGTGGTGACAAAGCTTTTGTTGATCATGAAGCAGCTGAGAATTACATGTGTAAATTTGCTAAGCTCATATCTGATGAACACCTTAATCCTTCACAAATTTGCAAATGCTGATGAAATGGCTCTCTACTGGCGTGTTTCTAGAAAAACCTAAGCAAAGGCAATGAGTGAACCCTGGCTGGTTTTGATACTGGGTCCAGGGCAACTGTTTTTAGATGTGCCAGTTCTATTAAAGATTAAGTGGGTAGTGATGGGAAAGAGCTAACCCCCATGATGTTTAACTGATGTATACAACTCATCTGTCATTACTGTGCAAACAGGAACGTGTGCATGAGCACATAAATACCTTCTGACTGATTCAATACTCCTCCACACCTATGCTTGAGTTCAAGGCACAACCCAGACTAGGAAAAAAACTGGAGTTTTATTGTTCATGGACACCCCACACATCCCTCTCCTAAACTTCTTGGGGAAAAAATGTTTTCAGCATTTATTCCCCCTCCCAGTGTTATATCTGTGATGTAATCTCATTGGTCAAGAAAATGTTATACTCCATGGAGGGCAAACACAGAGTCCCCTCTGCCTTTTGTTTTTCTTTTAGCTGAATGCCTGTTGCAGTGAACAAAAGTCTAGGAATCTAAGACATATCAAAAGAATTAAGATTGTCATTTCTGCAGCAGCTAATGCTTGGAACAATATTAATACATCAACATTGCCCTGTGCTTGGCACAGGCTTTGGACTATAGGGATGTTTGAAAATGAACCTGCAGAGATGACTTTGAAGAGCTGATCGATACTGAGAATAGGATCGTGCCAAATTTCATGATGACACTGAAACTGAATCAGATGAGCATGTAAATAAACCAGAAGTTAGCATCGTTCTGAACACTGGCACTATTGTGCTTTCCTGGAATGATGAGAAATTATGGAAAGCATGAGTTCAGTACTGACTTCAATGATGATGACATTGTAAACCCCAATTAAATATCTCCATAGGTGACAGGTTTACGAGGATCCCAGGAACAAGGCTGTAACTCAATAGGAAATGGAGAATCTCCTTCATCCCTTCCTATTCCTTCCCAGTGGACCCTAGATTTTGTGACAATATGCACATACCTAATGAGGTGGGACTTACATCTTGTGGGCAATTTGCAGAGTTCATTTAAGTTATGAATTATCTCTGTTGACTCAACTTATTTCTGCAACTTTACAAGAAGCACCTGCAAAGTAGCATGAGGGGATCTTAGTATAGAGTGAGTTGGAAAAGAGGATATAGAATATTCCTAATGTAAGAACCTGTGCCTTTTCTCTCTGTCCTACATTCTTCCTCAGAGACTTACGTTAGAAATACTCAAACTTGCCTGAATTTGAATCCCGGTTTGGCCATTTGCTAACTGTGTGACCTTGGCCACTTTGTTTCACTTTACAGTAAAATATTTCACAGCCAAGGTCACACTGTAAATGAGGGTAATAATAGAAATGATCTCACTGGGTTATTGTGAGGGTTGATGAGTTTAAACCATTTAGGATAGTGCCTGGCACATAATAAACACTAGAGAAATGATAGCAATTATTATTATCAGTCCCTTGAGAAGGTGATATTGAGACAAGTGCTTCACACGTGAGAGAGACTTCAAAATATTAAAATAATGAATGAATACAAGAGTGGCCTATATTCCACTCCAGATACTATCTTTATCCTTTTTTTTAAAGATTTTATTTATTTATTTGACAGACAGAGATCACAAGTAGGCAGAGAAGCAGGCAGAGAGAGAGGAGGAAGCAGGCTCCCTGCTGAGCAGAGAACCCGATGCGGGACTTGATCCCAGGACCCTGAGATCATGACCTGAGCCGAAGGCAGCGGCTTAACCCACTGAGCCACCCAGGCGCCCCTATCTTTATCCTTTTATTCAGTTATTGCTGTGGTCAAGTTAACCCTCTATTTCTGTGTCTACACTCATCTCTGCTCACCCAAATCAGTGGCCATGAACACAACTCCCCACAAAAAAGTCAACATAAAGATCTTTTTTTTATTAAATTGATTTATTTATTTTCAGAAAAACAGTATTCATTATTTTTTCACCATACCCAGTGCTCCATGCAATCTGTGCCCTGTATAATACCCATTTTAAAATGATAATACCCACAATAACTTTAAGTGTATAAAAATGGATACTCATCGGGGCGCCTGGGTGGCTCAGTGGGTTAAGCCGCTGCCTTCGGCTCAGGTCATGATCTCGGAGTCCTGGGATCGAGTCCCGCATCGGGCTCTCTGCTGAGCAGAGAGCCCGCTTCCCTCTCTCTCTCTGCCTGCCTCTCCATCTACTTGTGATTTCTCTCTGTCAAATAAATAAATAAAATCTTAAAAAAAAATGGATACTCATCAAACACTGCCAATAGAAGTATAAATTGATGGAGGAAATGCTCTTCTCTAAACTTACCCCATAAAATAATCAGAAATGTAGATAAGGGTTTACATCAAAGGACATTCACTTCCTCTGAAGGTTATAGGACACAGGTCCTGCTGAAGCCTGAGGGCTACTGTTTATTGATAACCTGCATATGCCAGACACAGTTAAGGCTATTCATTTTACCATTGGCATATTACAAAAGGTCTACAAAGAAAGTTTTATTATATACATTTTAAAGAGAAGAAAACCAAAAAACACAATGGTTTCCTTACTTTGCCACAGTGATACCCCTGGGAAGTTAAAGAACATAAACTTGAATCCAGATCTATTTGATACTTTGATGTGGCACACCTACACCTGCTAACTACTGTTATTATTATCCCAAGCCCATGGCTCCATGACCCAACAAGTCTAGGACTGTCGCTCTAACTTTTACAAATGTCTTCATTGCCCGGCTATCTGGAAATCAACTCTCAAGAACCCTCAAGCTAAGGGCAAGTGGTTGCTATAGCTCATTTGCTTAAGTGTCAGCTCTGTTCTCCCCCCTTTCCTTGCTCTGCTCTGATCTATATCTCCTGACCATCATGCCCACTAGCTTCTCAGTAGTTTCACCCGTGGAAAATATTGGCAGGAAATCTGGAGGCCAAAGAAGGGGAGAAATCCGATCCCCCAGTTAACTACCTAGCATGGTTCTATTCCCCTGCCCAGCTACTGACTGAGGCAGACTGGTAGAATGATAGTCATGGCATAGGTAGATCTTTGGGGCTGTGCTATGGATTTTCCTGAAACTGAAAAATTGATGACAAAGAAGGATCAGTGGGTAGGACACCCGGAATGTGGGTTTGACTCCCTGAGCTCAGCTAGCTGTGGCGACTTTGGACACACCATTCTCCTCTCTGACTCTCAGGCCTATGTGTCTAGAAAATGGACCTATTGATACTTTCCAGTCCCGGTTTGTCATCATAAAAGGCAGAATTACACCCTGGACTGCTCTCGTGAGCCTCTGGGACATAGGGCGCACCTCCTACACCTACCTACAAGGCAACAGGTCAGGGGTGCCCTGGCCTCCCAGAGTCTTTCTCCACCCAAAGTGGAGAAATCCTGCCCTGCACACCCACTTGCTCCCTGATGCCTATCCTCAGTTTCCCTCAGGGAACTAGTTTTTTGAAGGGAGACATGTTTCCTGGCACTTCCTCATTCTCTCCACTGTAAGGCATGGGTCAGCCATCTCATGTAATATAACTTAATAACCTTGTGAACAGTGGGAACAAGTGATTTTGCCCTGAAGATTTTTCACTCAGAATTCAACTAATTGGTTATGTCATTAGCAGAAATGTAGCTCTCTGTTGCTCACTTGAGAGCAGGCTAACTAGAATATTATAGGCTGATATTCCTTCCCAATGCCACACACGTGCCAGTCCAGCAAACATCTCTATTAGCATGAGGGTTCTGCCAGGTCTACTAATGCTATCATGTTTAAGGCCCGTTTTGGTTTCATGGACTCTTCCTATAAGCCCTCTGAGCTGGTTTCATCAGCTCACAAATGGCCCCAGACACAGACTTGTCCTTAAGAAGACACCAGGAGAGTAGAGTCTCAGTGTATTTCTAAATCATGTTCTCTTTATATAAACATAAACCTTTTTCTTTCTTAATATGACATTTCAAATTAAATCATGAAGTAGATCAAACCAATACTAAGATATTATGTGTTATTTTTTTCATAAAATCTAGTCAAGGAAATTATATGCTTTTTCACATGTGAGCTCTCCCTATCTCCCAGGGACTATGATATACTTTCCCTGGGGTAATTCATCACTCCTGCTCACGTGCGGCTGGGAATCATTGATCTGGAAGGAAAGGAATGATCATATCTTTCAGCCTAAAAGACAAGTGTTCCCTGTTTCAGCTTTCTCAACGTGGATGCAGAGGTACCAGGAGGCAGAGGAGAAACAGCCAAGGCTTTGGTGGTGGGCACGCCTGGGGCCATCTCCTGCCATCTCCCAGCAGCTCCACTCTTAACCATCTGCGTCACCTAAAGGAAGGTGCCCAATTCCTCCAACCCCAGTTTCCATGGTTCTTAAACAGAGAAGACAGCAACCACCACCCAACCAGTTTATTGTGAGGACTGAATAAGATGTGTAAACTGGTGTATGAGACAGCCCATACAGCAAGGCTTTTCTACATGAGGGGGTATGTCGAGTGCCTTATGAGCTCATCTATCCTTCACAATGACCCTCTGAGGTAGATACTGCCATCCCATTTTAGAGAAAGGAAAACTGAGGCTTCAAGGAGTTACATCCCTTGTCCAGCCTTCTCAAATTACCAAATGTCTAAAAGAGATTTAGTTCCAGACCTGTCAAGCCCTCTGAGCAATGTTTTGGACTATGACATTTTATACCTCCCAATGTGCATGTTAGCTCCCTTCCCTTTGTGAGCAACACCAGCTACTTAAACTAAGACCCCTGCAACACTATTACTTCTACAAGGACAGGTGTATTAGTCAGTTTGGGTTGCCATAACAAAGTGCCACAGAGTGGATAATATAAACAACAGAAGTGTATTTTCTCAAGTTCTGGAGGTGAGAAATCGAAGCTCAAGGTTCTAGCCAATCTGGTTTCAGATGAGAGTTCTCTTCCTGGCTTGCAGACAGTTGCTCTCTTGCTCTGTCCTCACATGGCCTTTTCTTGGAGTGAGCATAGGGCCCGAGACTGAGATTGAGAGAGAAAGGAGACAGTACTCTGATGTATTTCCTTAAAAGCACACTGAATCCTATCAATCAGTCAGGGCCCCACCATTATGACCTCACAGAACCCTAATTACTTCCTTAGAGGCCCTGCCTCCAAAGACAGCCACACTGGGTATTAGAGATTCAACATATGAATTGGTGGGGGGGTGGGGGGGGAGGAAAAAAACATTCTGTCCATAAGAGCAAGGGTTTTGACTATATTCACCATTCTACCCCCAGCACTTAGAACTGTCTGGCACAGAGTTCTTACGTGGTAAATATTGGTTGAATAAATGAATGAGTTAATAAATGAATGAACACAAAAGGAACTTGAATTAATATAGGACACTGATCTAAACCTTTTCACCAGCAGGGATTCATTTTATTAATTTCTTCCCATGGGCCTCATGCTTTGATAAATTTCGTCTTCCCAGCTGAGACTAGTAACAAATTGGTTTTTCCCATGTTTAATTAATCAAAGACAGATAAATTGCTAACCAGTACTTCTAATCAACATGAAATACATAAGCACCATAAACAGGCTGAGTTGTTTTACTCTGAAATAGATCAAATGACCTGTTGGCTTAGCTGTCCTTATTAAAAGCAAATGAACAATTATTCCCAAGATTTTAAAATTCCAAATCTATCTTATGAACCAATAGGGATCTGGGGACTCCAGTTCAGGAAACACAATCTGTGTCATATAACAAATCTTACAGAAAGCTTGGGTTCCAATGCAAGAAGTTAAGAAACATAATATACATTTGGTTAAAATTATCTTTGAAAACCCATTTTATCATCCAGATTTTAGGTTTTGTATATGTAGTCTTCTGCAATAATAAATGTCTATAAATTTGCAGTGTATATAGTAACATACAGCACATAATCAAGTATATGTGGGCCAATCATATATATGGAAAATATTATGATAAATAACTATGTATAACTGAATATCCAGTATACATATATGATTGAATGGATAAGTGTGCATATCCATTCATTATGATATTTTCATACACACAAAATAATATTCAAAATAAACATTTAGATTATAATGATTAAACATCAGCTTACTTCCAGCCCAGTTTAAGAAATTAAAACATTTCTAAGAGTTTGTAATTCCTGTGTTGTCACCCACACTAGTATTCCTCTGTCTACTATCCTCCCCTAGCTTCACACTGTCTTGCATTTTGCTTTATTTTTCAACTTTACCAGGTGTTTGTATTACTAAAGAATACATTGTTTGGTTTTATTTGTATTTGAACTTTATATAAATGGTATCATATGGTATGTATTCTTGAGTGATTTACATTATGTAAATATGTTTTTGCCAACATTATGTTTCTGTCTTTCTGCATGTGGCTATAGTTCACTTTCACTGCTCGACAGAAAGTAATTTTTCAACTCGAAGTGGTCCTTTCCTGAATTTAGTTATTTTTATTTAATTTATCCGTGTAATACAAGTGCATTAACACAGAACTCTAACACTAATTTTTGCAACAGACAACCCCCAATCTGAGGGGCATTAACCAGATAAAGAGTTTCATTTTCTGCTCTCATCACAGTCCAAAGCAAGTGGGTAGCTCTGCTGGTCTGCTCTCCTCCAAGAAGTAACTCAGGGATCCAGACTCCTTCCACCTTGTGACACCGAGATCTTCAACATGGGGCTTCTGGTAGCCTTGGAAGAACAGAGAACAAGAAAGATCTCTCAGGGTCCAGGAGAGGCTGAGAAATGCCTCCTGCGTGCCCAGAAAAAAGAAATGGAGTTGGTGAATATGTCATGGTCTCTATCACATTTAAAATGCTATAGAAGAGTTCATGGGTTTAGGACTGGAAGATCGGCTGGAATGATTTTTTAAATTATCTATCTAACTTTCTTTGTTTAATCATTCAGAGATTTTTTTTTTTTTTACCACAAACTATATGCTAGGCAATGGTTGAATGGCAGCTATAGCATCTTGGATGAGGAACTGCCCGTCATCAGCTTGAAAAACCCTCAGGCCAAGGAATCTCACTGACCCCAAGGAAGCATCTGCCATATTTACACACATTCATAATGCATGTGTCAAGTAGTTCCCAGTGACAAGAACCAGGGTGTGTCTGTGCTGTGCACGGCTGAAGAGGACTCAAGGTGACCCTCAGATTAGATTTGTTGAAAGGGTCACTGATGCTGAAGTCATCTTTGATAATTCTGTATTCTGAACATAATACCTCACTGACTTTTCTGACTTTTCTCTTTTTATAATGTTCCAACAAATTGTCATATAGTGTTTTCCAAAGTTTGGATGTATTAGATGTCTCCAAGTCCCAAAATAGTTAAGCCAGATGGGTTTTGCCTTTACCCAACTGTTCCCCAGCTTTTCTCTACACACACACACACACACACACACACAGATATGAACACAAAGATACATGCACAAATACACACACAGAGATACACATATACACATATGCATACTGAGACCAATCTATTATTTTATAACTGTTTAAGATTTCATAATACTCCCAGTATCTAACAACCTAGCACAAGCACACCACACCTCTAACACAGATATTTCCAAGGGGTATGTTTGATAATGTCAACTAATTCTAGAGGACAGGAATTTTCATAGCATTACAGGCATACACATTCCCAGAAAGTAATGCTGAAACTTTACACAAAAATACTTTGAACTCAGTGAATCCTAATTCCTGTGCCTTATTTCCTCTGGTTGGCCTTAAGTTTGAGTTTGACTATGTAATTGAATCACTATTTGCTCCTGTATGTTCTGTACACACCCCACAGAAAAATTTAGGATAAACAGCTTGAAGTCAGATGTACTAGTTATGTTCAGGCCAGAGACTGGCAAACTTTTTCTGTAAAGGGCTAGATAGTAAATATTTTAGGCTTTGCAGGCCATATGTTCTCTGTTGCAAACATTCAACTCTGCTGATATAGCACAAAAGTGTCCAGAAATGAATGGAAATGTCTGCGCTCCAAGAAAACTTTCTTGGTAAAGTGAGCAGTGAGCCAGATTCAGCCCAAGGACCATAGTTTTAGGATCCCTGGTTTTAGCCAGAGAGCCTGCAGCCCTTAAGAAAGCTGCGGCCCACCCAGCATTGGGCCAGGTGTTGGTAGAGATTCCCAGTGTGCATCCTTTGAGGAAAAGAAAGTGAAATTAGAAGGCAGGTCTGAAGCCAAGCAGGAAAGGGCTCTCCTGCCTTTGAGCTCCACTTGACTGAATCTCAGTTTGGAAGATTGTGAACTTGCTGGTGGGTAAGAGGTGAGAAGAAAATGATGTCCTCTGCCATTTGCCACATGGAGGCACTTCAGACTTCGACAAAGAGGAAGCCATGAACTTCCCTCTCAACTAAAAGGAAAGTGAACTCCTTTTATGCAACACTTTCTCCAGCACTGACCATTCAGCTGTGCCCTCACAAGTCCCCTGCTCCATCCGCCACCAAAATGCCATCCCCACTCTAATGGATCAAAATTCAAAATCTCTTTATTAAAAAATTTTAAAAAAAAATTCAAATTCTCTATGAACTCGCCCACACCTGTTCCTCCACCAGCCATCCCCATCTCAAACTGCCAACTTTATTCTTCCACTCCTCAAGCCAAAGAACCTTGGAGTCATCCACTCACCCCCATCACCTCTGCTTTCAACTCAACCTTCTCACCATTCCCACCACTGCCACCTTGTTCCAAGTCATCCCCACCTCTGCCTGCATCTCCAGTCCCTCGGAGATACTGGCAAATCTCCTCACTTTAAACACCGTCTGTGTATACATGGCAGCTTCCAAATGAACACTTCCAACCCAGACCCTCCCCAGAGAATCATGTGCATTCTCTCTGCAGCCTGTTCATCTCCACGTGAGTGTTGTTAATAGACATTTAAAACTTAACAGGCACAAATGTGCACTTCTTGCTTCCTCTTTGACTCAGCTTACCAGCAGTTTTCCCCTTACAGTACATTGGAATGCCATCCTTCCAGTGGCTCAACCAAAATCTAAAATACCTCCCTGCCTTTCTCTGTATCTCTCTTTCCCCATCCTCCTCATCTCTCTCTCTTTCTCTCACTGTGTATCTGTCTGTGTCTCTGTCTCTTTCTCTTCCCCTTCCTCTTTCTCTCTCTTCCTTTGCCCGACTAACCCACATAAATCCTGCTGGCTTTATCTTTAAAATGAATTCAAACTCAACAATTCCCACCTCCTATGCTACGACACACTTGCCCATCACTTTCTCAGATAATTATAATAACCTTCTGCCTCCCCGCCTCCAACTTTGTCTCCCTACAGTCTACTCTCAACCCAAAAAGCAGACTGTTTATTTTAAAACTCAAAGTAGATGATATGACTCCTCTACTCATTACCTTTCTCCATCCAGAGAATTCTTTATTCTTTTCCTTTCTTTGGACAATTCTCATAGACCGACTGCTTGATTAGTTGATCATTATGATATATCAAACTAATTTTATAAGAAGTGTTTGCCATGGGGGTGCCTGGGTGGCTCACTTAGGTAGTATTGCCTTCTGGCTCAGATCGTGATCCTGGGGTCTTGGCATCAAGCTCTGTGCTCAGCAGGGAGTCTGTTTCTCCCTCCCCCTCCCCCTTTGTCCCTCTCCCCCAACTTGTGCATGTGCTCTCTCTCTCAAATAAATAAAATCTTTTAAAAAAAAAAAGTGGTGAAGGGGATTATGCTAAGTGAAACAAGTCAAGCAGAGAAAGACAATTATCATATGGTTTCAGTCATAGGTGGAACATAAGGAATAACACAGAGGTCCACAGGGGAAGGGAGAGAAAACCAAATGGGGAGAAACCAGAGAGGCAGACAAACTATGAGAGACTTTATGGACTCTGGAAAACAAACTGAGAGTAACAAAAGGGAGTAAGGTTAGGGGATGGGATAATCGGTGATCGGTATTCAGGAGAGCACGTGAACACAGGATGTTATGTACAACTAATGAATCGTTGAACATTACATCAAAAACTAATGATGTACTATATGTTGGTTAACAGCATAATTTTAAAAAGAGGGCTTGTAATCAGTGTTAACAAATAAACAAACTTTCTAATTCAAAATGCTTTCACTTATTTAAACTCATTTTTGACCTCATAATATCTGTTAAAAAAAATAGCTAACATTTTTTGAATGCTTACTGTGGTCTTTGCTTACAGTGTAATCTTATTTGATTATCAAAAGAAACTTGTGAAGTAGCTACTATCCACATATTTTAGACAAGTAAATTGAGTCCCAGAGAAGTAAAGTCATTTTCTCAAAGACACACAGGACTGAAACTGTAATTCAAACCTAGATCTGTCTGGTTATAAAGCCTGAATCTGTTTGACCTCCTAAGTAAAGAACTGTGGCCAAATGAAGCCAAAAGAAGAAGCCCTAGACTTGGCTTAGCCAGCATGGAATCCTAACTGTACTAGTGTGTGATTTGTATCCGGGTTGTAGAGCCTCTGCAATCCTCAATGTCTTCGTCTGAAAAGTGGGGCAATTATCACTTCTCTTGGTGACTGAGAACAGAGTGAAATAAAGCAGGCAAAATGTGAATATATCCTAGTTATTATTATTTCTGATCTGACAGGTGAGGAAAAAGGGAACCTGGAAATAAAGTGAGTCACTTAAAGCTAAACTGTCAGTGGAAGAATCAAGAAGGGCTTGAATCTGTGAAATTCCTGACATTCCACATGCCTTTCAGGCAATTGTGCATGGTTCCACCTGCGAGGTCCTCAGTCCCTGGTTTTACGCTCCATTTTCTGGACAGCAGAAGAACATCTGAGATCTGTGACGTCAGAAGCTTTTCATAAACTCGGTATGAAGATCTGTCTTTTATGATTCTCTAGTGATCAATGTCTGTAGGAAGAGAAAATGTAGGCACTTCTAAATTTCAGCATCACCACATTTTTAGCAGTTACAACAACACACATTCATTATGTCCCAATATCCATGAGCCAGAAGTCCAGGCACAGCTCTGCTGGGAGATCTGTTTAGGGTCTGCCAAGGATCCAAGTATCAGCCAGGGCTGCCATCTCACGAAAGCCCTAACTGGGAAGGAGCCATTTCCAAGCTCATGTAGGCTATTGGCACAACTCCATTCCATGGAGTCCTAGGACTGGGGATTGGAGTTCTTTTCTGATTGTTGGCTGATTGTTACCCTCAGCTCCTAGAGGATGCTCAGAGCTCCTTTACCCCATGGAATTTCCCTGTTTGGAAGCTTGCTTTTTCCAAGTCAACAAGGGAGACAAAGAGACTCAGGCAAGACAGACCCTACAATCTTAATTAACTAATCATTGTTACAGCCAGGAAGTCATGTGAGGCTAGTCATCTCAGCCATATATGGTTGGTTAAAAGCAAGTCACTGTCCCACCCACACTCAAGGGGAAGAAATCACCCAAGGTCAGTCCCAGGAAATAAAGACCTTGAAGACATCTTAAGAGTCTGTCTGGGATAAAGCAGATGGCAACAGAACCACATCGTGGGGCGGGGGGAGGCATCCTGATGATATGTGGTTGTAGTAAATAGGAGGAGGGATTTAAAAAAAAAGTCAGCCCACAGCTTTCCATAGGTTACCTACTTCTGTCATTGACCCAACAAACTGGTAAGCAAAGTGACAGACTCAAACCATGGGTTTGGAAATCTTAAAGTTCTACACTTCAGATTAATATATTTTAGATATGTCATAACTCAATAAAATAATTCTGGAGGTTTTGCTATGTCTTACAATTTCCCTTTAACTAGGCATAATTTATGTGTTCCTATGAGTTGTATGCTGGTTGTGTGACCTGATTTTTAACAGTATTAGAGGTCTGATTATTTTCTTTATTGTTTTAAATAACAAAAGTAATTCTAATTTAGTTCTTATTCAACCAAAACAAAACAAAAATCGTGATTTTAACATATTGTAACCCCCTGAAGAGACTGGAAAAGTCAAGCATGGTTGTTTTGTTTTAATGCTTGATCTCTTAAATAAGCTGACAAAGAAATGACATATTTCGATGGAAGTTATCAAATGTTTATTATTTTTTGCTACCAGTTATTCAGGGTAATTATGGCTCTATAATTCAGTAAACATGTTCTGATGTAAACAACCATGAAAATTGCATTTTTGAATTCTCCAACTGTGCCCATAACATAATCAGAAGCAGTAATTTATTACTCAGACTAATAATTAGAAGTAATTAACTACTAGAAGCAATTAGAAATAGTAATTTATTTCTTAACATAACGTAATGAGCTGCTTTTCCAATGCATGTTTGCATATTTAGCAACTAGTAATTACTTTCAGAGGAAAGAAAGAATCGTGGCTGCCTAGTTAACAATCCTAGATGCCTGCCACGCATGTCGGTCTGGCCCCATCACCACGGAGGTCTGACAAACCACTGGGTAGAGTCCTGCTGAATGTGAGAGTTCTGTGACACACTTAGAAAGAAATGGTCTCAGGATTTCATATTTATGCAATCGCTGAGTGAGTGTTTACTGAATGTTTGCTATGTACCATGTCATCTGCGTAGGGCGCTCGAGACAGGAAAGTGACTGCAATAGACACATTCCCTCCCCAAGAGGGAGAAAAGTATAGAGAAAGGTATAGACAATGTGGCACGCAGCTTGAGGGGGAAGGAAGTTCAAGGTACTGAGCGAGTATGGCACAGTGAAAGGCTTTTTGTCTCGTTCTTAGTACCTCATCAGCATAGGGAATATAGTCAATGTACTGCCATAGCAATGGATGGGGACAGATGGCTGCTACACTTGCGGTGAACCCAGCATATGTAGAGATGTTAAGTCACTCTGTTGGTACACCTGAAAATAATGTACCATTGCATGTCAACGACACTTAAGTAAAAAAATTATTTAAAAAAAAAAAAAAAACATTCATCTGGGTTCTCTAACTGGTATGTAATGCAAGTATTAACTAGAGAGAAAGAAGAGGGAGAAGAGTCTCTGCCACCAGCAAGAACAGTGGTGAGAAGCCCCAGAGGTGGGAATGAGTCAGGCATCTCCACAGTGCAGGGAAGACCCCTCAGACTGGACCAGGCAGAGCAAGAGAAAGGGTAAGAGTTGGCCCGATCCCCGCATGCATGCTACACCAATCAACCATGTTAAGGTATGCAGTCTTCACCTTAGGAACAAGGGTTCTGAGCTGGGGAATGACACAGTAAGGTCTGTCTGTTTAAGATATCCTTCTGGCAGCTGTTCAAGGTAGAATGAGGGAAGGTGAGAAGGAATGTGGGGAAGTCAAAGAACTTGCTAAGGAGAAGTGCAGTAGGAAGATATAATATCTTGAGCTGCAATGGTGGCTGTGGAATGGAGAAAAACAGCCTGAATCATGAATATTTAGGAGCCTTAGGAATATTAGGAGCAGGGCTTGATGATAGATTGAATAAAAATGGTGACGGGAAAGCAAAGGCAGCTGCTTGGTTTTGCTGAGAGGAACCATACACTGACCTAAGAACTGTATGAGCAGCATCAGTTTGCATTATTGACTAATGATGCTTTGGGGGATGCGTTGAGTTTGAAGCTCCCAAATGCAACAAGGGGAGCTGTTAGAAGACAGAATATATGTGGGTTTGGGGCTTAGATGGCAAGCTTCAGCTACAGGTACAGATTCTGGAGTCTCAACAGCATATAGGAGGTCATATACCTGACAGAGAACTGACAATAAGGAAACTCCAAGCCAGACTAAACTTGGAGAATCTCCATCTGCACATGCCCCACAGCTAAACACTCTGCATCCCTCCCTAAGACACCCTAGTTATTTTTCTGGGTTCCCAGAACTGATCCATGAGCACTTAACCATTCTTCCCCTTCAGCTCCCTCAAGGACATTCTCTGCGGCTGACACCACCTAATAAGAACCAAGTGCTGCTCTTCTTCCTTCTTCTCCTTCTGTTTTTCCCAAGGCTGTACTCTTAAGGTAACCAACAACGCTGTGCTCTTCTCAGTCTTCACTGTGTTAACACATGCACACTAACCCCAATGCACAAACATGCTAGCCCTCTCTGAAACTCTTGACTGCGCATTCTCTTCATGTGTGACACACTGCCTGTTCTCCACATAAAGACCACGCATGGTCCTCATGGCAGACTCAAGGGAATGGATATCATGCTGGTCTCTTTGGTGTCCCTTTGCTCATCTGTCTTAAAACCATCCATTCATGGGGCTCAGGCACAAAAACGCTGAGGTGAGGCAAAGCCCAATTCACTGGATGAAACCAATCTCTGCAACCCAGGTTTGTTTCAACTACACCACTCTTCAGAAAACAGTCAGTGGTAATACTCTAGTCTAGAACAAACCCTGATGAAATCAACACGCATTTCTATGGTGATTGTAATTTAAAAAATCAACTCATATTATCTTACTTAATTTTCATAATAACCCTGGGAGGTAGATGTCATTCATTATTCCCATGACAAAGATGAGGAAACTAAGACTCCTGGAAGTTAAGTGAATTACCAGAATCACATTGCTACGGTTGGTGGAACAGTAATTGAAAATATTTTTTAACTCTAAATTTTTGACATTTCTTATTACACCAAACTCAAAGTTACTCGAGCTAGAAAAACTATAATTGATAAAAGATTTCATAGATCTATGTCATCATCCCATGTGAAATCTGAACCATAAATGACAGCAGTACCCAGAACAAATGATACTAAAAAAATTTTAATCACATCTAATGATGAAAAAGCTGCAGAATTCAGTGGCAGAGTCATAATTCCAGGAAGAACCTATTGGGAAGACTGATGCATGGAATGAGACAGGTATAATAAAACATTATGAACCAGAGACAAAAACAAGTGGAAAGCAAGTGATCTAGATCTCTCTGTTTGTTACTGCAGCAGGAAGTAGAAACGTAATTGGAACCATGTTTTCAAAGTGTGGTCCCTCACAGGAAACAGAATCATTCTGAGAGCTCATGAAATGCTCATTCCTGGTCCTTCCCCACATCTACTGTCTCAGGGTTTCTGGAGATGATATCCATTAATTTGCATTTTAAAAGATGTTCCACAGTTCTTTTGCATCCTAAAGTTGGAAAACTACTGAGACAGATCATTGCAAAACCAGATTAGCCTGGTGACAAAAAATGAGAACAGCAGCTGGGTACAGGACAAACTAAATTTTCTCAATATAATGATTTTCACGGTAAGCATAAGCCTTAGAGGAGCCCTTGGACCAGTTCTAATCAATAGAGGAAGGTGTTGTGGGAAAGAAAACTGAGTTTAGCAGTGGAAATGTGAACTTCCTACTTTTCCAGATCACTTGGGAAAATCACTTAAATTCTGAGCCTTAGTTTCCTCATCTAAAAATAGTGAAACTAATTCCTGCCTTGCAAAGTTGTTTTAGGCACTGAGTAGGATTCGGAGGATGGAACGTTGAAGAATGGTAAAGCTCTATGCATGGAAGAACTTGGTGCCTTTGGTTTGGTGTGGGTTTTTTGTGAGTACATTTGGGACCACTAATAGGACCTCAGCTATTTGTAAACATCAAAATCAAGTTTATGACCATAGGGCCATGGAAAGTGGAGTTCTCCATGCCCCAGGAAGCTGGTTTCCTATTTAATCTCTTTGCAACATGTGCCTGGCTGCAGGATATCAAGCTAACTGTTGCCAGGGAGAAGAAAGAGTTCAGAGCCATGCACACTTTCTCCATTCTTCCCATTATATTTTCTTATATATCCCCCATTATATTTTCTTCTGTTGGCTCCAAAGCTGGGCCTCACTCCACCTCCTCCCTCAAAACACACAGATTATGCTCTGAAAAGCAGAAGTAATCTTTATATATTTTCTTAATGATATACTAAACCATATTTCTCATAGAGTGTTTTTTAATTATCTTGTCCTACAATAGTTCATTTTTTAAAATTTTATTTATTTATTTGACAGAGGGAGAGAGAGATCACAAGTAGGCAGAGAGGCAGGAGGGGGGGCTGGGGAGCAGGCTCCCTGCTGAGCAGAGAGCCCAAGTGAGGCTCAATCCCAGGACCCTGAGATCATGACCTGAGCTGAAGGCAGAGGCTTAACACACTGAGCCACTCAGGCACTCCCCTAAAATAGTTTATTGTTGTAATATCTCCTGGACTCCTAAACATTTAACACCAAAAAGTTCATTCTACTATAAGAACACCCCTAACTAAATTTAAAATATACTGCCTCATCCTAGCTTGGCTTTCACATACTTTTCATCTACCCAGCATTTCATCTCATCCTCAAAATATCTGACGTGCATTTCATTTCCATGGTCGGCCAGCAAGCATTTACCCATAATGAATTCTGCCTCTGCAAGTGGTTGAATCATTCCACCCAGAATTCCCTTTATCTTCTTCCACAGTCCTTTCTTGGCACTAGGAATGAGTTTAATTCAACTGGGAATGAGTTTTGTTAGTTTCCTAGGGAGGCAAATTAAACAACCCAGCATGTGGTTATAGGAATCTTAAAAAGCAGAGTATTGGAAAGTGAAAGATGAATGAAAAGGGGAAGAAGAAAGAAAAGGACTTGACTCTACCAAGTACCTGCTACATGGAAAGCAGGAGGTAAGAGCTTTATAACCATGGCTTCATTTAATTAAAACCCTGCTCTCCCACCTGACCCTCACAGACCTTAATCTTAATCTCTCCTGGCAGTTCCCTACATTTGGCTGCACTTGTAGTGGAAATACATTTTGCTTGAAAATCCAACCTGGGAATGACATAATGAATTTTTTCTAAGAACACGAACTGAACTTCCTTATCACTCAATCCATAACAACCACTTATGCACTACCATTACTGGCCCCTTTGGTAGGTGTTATGCAGGAAGATCTGTTGCATAACATCTCTGTGGATACTTAAACTGCTGACGGTTATATATCATTGTCAACCACAATGCTGGAAGGACCCCTATAGCTAATCTAACTTATTACTCATTCCCCCACTTTAGAGACAAGAAAACTGAAGGCAGCCTGGTAGGCACGCAGCCCCCATAAGCTTTATATTTTTCTGTACATCAGCAGGTACTTAAAAGGGTAGAGAAATTCCCAAAACCCACCATGAAGTAGAGGTGATTTCACCTGCTATCTCTAGGACTTCTATTTATCCTTCTACTAAAATCTATTTTAATTATTTATATTGATTTACCTCACTGTTTACATTGATTCTGGGACACTCGATACCTTAGCCCTGAGCGGAACTGAGATGCATCCAAACGACAGCGGCACTCAAGCAACCAATGAGCAAAACTGCTCCATAATTGAAACCACAGTCATTGGAGCTCAGCTTCAAGGGACTGGTCCCTTCCCAACATCATTCCCACTCTTTCCATTCTTCAAGGTCACTTTCCAATGTCATTACACAGTACTCAGGAATAAACACAATGCCAAGATTGTGGGGTTATCTACATTTTCACAGCAGAGAAGTAGAGGCCTAATGACACCCAAAGCCAATGACAACATGGAATCAACCCCATAATTCTTTGACTAGAGGGTCTTATTTTCCAAAACTTTCCTCACTGAAAGAAGGAAGAGTGATTTCTTGCCCAAGTCAAGGGTCACTCTGTGTTGGGGAAGTGGAAGGAAACCTACTGAAGCTATTTTGAAAGCACCTAGGGTTTTTCTTAGGAAGATGTACCAAGGAGCCTCATAGAAACCCCAAGACTTAAATGAACAAAGATGGATGTCACAGGGCTGGAGCTAGAAGTCAGAAATATCAGCTTCTCATTCTTTCTCTCTGAGTTCCACTTCTCTTTGGCATCAGTTCCATTCTGGCTTCTCTAATTGGGACCCAGCCCCATACCTGAGTTTGAACTTTACATGACTTCCAGGTAAGCACCTTTAATATACTGACACCAGCATCTCTCCATGCACTTGTACAATGAATCACTTTGGGCTGTGTGTCTGTCTCTGGTCCAAGCAGCAGTGGCTGGGGGGTGGTTATGAGCCGCACAAAGCAAACAATTATAGGGGTTGAGAATGAGCAGGTCAAACAAGAAGCAGCAGCTAGAATGGCTGACTGCCACCTTCAATGCAACATTCAACTACATCTCATGGTTTCTGCATTCCCTCTTGCCTCTACTTCTCCTCTTCCTAAAACACCAAAGGGTGAAAGAATGAAGGACAGATCCAAAATAGGATGTAGGATTGCCCTAAATAAACAAAAAGTTCATGACTCAGGAACAGAGAAAAGATATCTGCTTCTACACACACACACACACACACACACACACACACCAAGTACTTTGCATATACAAACACACTGGTTGGGGCGCCTGGGTGGCTCAGTGGGTTAAGCCGCTGCCTTCGGCTCAGGTCATGATCTCAGGGTCCTGGGATCGAGTCCCGCATCGGGCTCTCTGCTCAGCAGGGAGCCTGCTTCCTCCTCTCTCTCTGCCTGCCTCTCTGCCTACTTGTGTTCTGTCAAATAAATAAAAATTAAAAAAAAAAAAACACTGGTAAACACTCAGCAAATATTCACTGAATGATATAAATGAATAAATTAGTAAATGACTGAATGGACAAATAGACTGCATATTTGTGAAGGTGTGATTTGCATGGCCAGTAGTATTACAAAATTCTAAAGGAATATTCTGCCCATGTGTGATTATCTTCTCTTCTGTTCCATTAGTGTAACATGGAGAGGTAACACAGCATAGAGGTAAAGAGCAAAGACCCTGCAGACAGATTTCCTGGGTTAAGTTAGTGTGACCTGGGACAAATGACTTAACTTCTCTGTATCTTTAGAGCTTCAGCTAGAGAATGGGGATAAAAATAATAGTATTACCCTTTTGGGTTTGGAGTGAAGATTGAAAGAGTTAATGTATGAAAAGTTCTTGAAGAGTTTTTGGCTTGGGAAGCATTGTACAAGAATTATTATAATTAGACTTGACAAGTGAGTTGTTTCCATAATGCAATTCAACAACTGTGTATTGATATATGAACATCACAGACGTGTTTACACCCATGTGTGTATATGTATATACACATATAGACATATATACTGCATGTGTGATGTCTATGTATCTCTCCATCTAGCTACACATCTATAAGTGTACATAGTTATATCTATGTAGCATGACCTTAGGAGATAGGATAAGCGTTAGCCAAGCAATCACCTAAGAGCAACAACTGCATAAACAACTAACCCAAGAGGTTGAATTAACAAGAAAATGTTACATAGAAGTGCCCACACAGTGATGAAAAATAGGAATAAGAGATAAGTCTGCTGAGAATTTTCTAACGCATGGCTCAAAAAATCCAACGGTTAGGGAAGGTCACCCATTTGTAGAGGAAATGAAGTCAACCCTGGATTGACAAGAGCCCACCTACAATATGAAGCAGGGAGGAGAGGCAAAACAGGAGTGGTAAAGGCATTGTGTAAATCTTGGCGAATAATCTGGAACAAAATCCTGACCACAGAATCATAGGCCCTCGTTTGGGAGGGCAGACTGGATTGAAGCCAGAGAAGATAACGCATTCCTCTCCAATTACCATCCTGGATAGAGCTAATATGGGCTGAGACAAGCCCAAAATGTGCCAGGTACTAAAATCAGGGAACAGCACTTTCTGGCCAAGGACAGTAAGCTCGGATCGCCCCTGCCTAACACTCTGTCTCTCACAACCTCCCACAGCCTTTCCTCACTACATTTGTTGAGCACATTCCAAACTGTATCTGCTAGCTAGCAAGAGGGGTATTGATGTGAGAGACCATACCCGTGGTCCTCAATACAGATACAATGACATTGTCCTATGTGTCCTCAAATTCAGCTGAGTTCCTCACTTTCTGCTTGTGGCCACAGACTCCAGAAAAAGTTCTCTCTCTTAGACTATGCTCACCCTGTAGGGTTCTTCTTGGGATTCTGGGAAGGAGTTTGTGTAAGTAAAAACCTACTTTCCAACTCACTCTTATTTTAAGACTGCTACATCCTCATTTGGAATTAATCTGCCATAAGAATTCACTCTGTGTCTGTCTCAATCACTAAAGATCTGTCAGGGTCTAAAAAAATAAATCACATTGTGTTTAAGAACCACATTAAAAAAATAAAAAAATAAAAACCTCTATCCCATTTAATAGAGCCAGAACAGAAATTGAGTTGGCCTGAGGGCTTGAGGAAAAAGTTATAAAAATGGCTACAAGACCTGATTCAAAAACAAATATCATATAATAAAAACAGCATGGCTTCTAGAAGTCAACACATCCAATTACCACCTGTGTGGCCTTGGATGAGCGGCTTAACAAATGATCTCCCGCAAAAGGCTGAAATGAAAATACAGTGAGACAATGCTTATAATGTGCACTTCTCAATAAGGGCTCCAGAGTTTACCTCTTCCCCTTGTCCCTCTTGTGACAAATGAAATATTCAGCAGAAATTAAGGACCCAGAAAAAGGAGAAATGGCTAGAGTGGGACCCAGGGCAGATGTGGTAAATTTTCATTCATTACTCACTCAAAAAATCCTTACGGAGTTTTCACCTGGAATGGTTTTCAGGACTGGGACTGGATGTTGGGAGCCATACGAAATTGAGAAATAGACATGGATTCTACCCTCAAGAAACTTAAAATCTAACACATGATAATAGGTGTACCTAAGCATTAAGGGATAAGATTATAATTGTGAACTAGAAGAGATAACAATAATTACTTTAGGACTTCAGAAGGTGATAGGTAGTTGTTACAAATGAAGAAGTAATTGCCGGCTAAAAATAAAAACACACAGGTGGCCTGACAAAGCACTTCCACTGTCCTTGAAAGATTAAGTTAGAGCCACTGATAGGGGATTTCATCTAGAAGGAAAGCATGAAAGCAGAGCTACACTTCCAGGCCTTGGTGAGGGGCCATTATGTGCCAAGTGTTATGCTGACCACTCTTCAAACATTTTCTTATTAATCCTCACCCTAATACTGCAAGGAAAATTGTGTATCTGCTGTTCACAGAAGAAAAAACCATCTCTGACAGAATAAATGACCTGATCATGCTCACACAGGGAGAGCTGAAGCTAGAATCTGAGCCTAATTTGTCTGACTCTTGAGTGCTTGCTCTGAATCATCGTGCTATGCACAGAGGAAAGGATACGCTGGATGTGTGTGGAACACAGGGAACAGTCCAACGTGGCTGGAGTCTAGAGTGTTTAAACATAAATCATAAGAGAGACGTAAGAAAAAAGAATGGTAATTTTTGAAGAAAAGAAAAACCCAAATGTTAGTTTGGGAGTTTTGGGCTGTTTTATATTTCAGAACAAAATTCAGAAAAACAGAGACCAGCATGTTTTCCACTAAGGAAGACTTGAAGCACAAAGACAAAAATGAGAGGGAAAAAACAAGTAGGGGTCTATAGCAGGAGCTTTCTCTTATACCAATAAATCAATCAGTCAGGATGGGATAGGTTGTGCCATAATTACAAATAACTCCAAAACATCAGTGATTCAAAGGATACTCTTGTTCATGTTGCACATCAGTTGAGGGTCAGCAAGAAAGCTCTTCTCCATATCACCTTACTCTAGAGCCTTTGTTGATGCAGTGGCCACCAGTGCCAACCCTGGCAGAGGCAAGAGAGCTCTGGATGGTCTTACATCTGCCTTTAAAAACTTCATCCAGAAGTAAGTGACATAACTTCCATTCCAGCTCCTGGTCTCATCTGCCCACAGGGTGTGCAATTGTAGGTTATACACAGAATTGGAAAACTAAGAATCTCCAACATGCCATAATAATGGCTATGGCCAACAAATTTGAGGTCTGAATGTACCCAGGGTATGTTGAGATTTCATGTGCTGTCATCTGCAGGGATGACTGTCTGCTCTGAGGAGGGGGAGCCCTCTCCGGGAAGGGTGCAACAAAATGTAACCTCACACCATCCCTTAGATTGGAATGAACGCTGAGATTGCTTTATTGTCTTTAGCATGGTAACTATGAAAGCCATAAGGTAAAATTCTCAAGAGGAACCTTAAGAAGAGGGGGAAACCTAGTCTTTCTCTGGGTTTACTGTCTTGCATCTGGACTTTAGGGAAGGCTTAAGGATGCGTTCCTGAGTAGTAAGAGAGGAAAAAACTCAGCCAGGAGAAGGAAGGTGGAAAGCATATCCAAAAGGCAGGCTCTGAGAGAGCTCAGATCTATGACTGCAGGTCACAGTGTGTGTTTTCGTTCTATGCCCCTGTGCATTTAGCAGCATGTTGAATGCTTACAAGATTCAGTCAGGGCCCCACTAAGTGGTTTTTTTTTTTTTTTCAGCATAACAGTATTCCTTGTTTTTGCACCACACCCAGTGTTCCATGCAATCCGTGCCCTCTCTAATACCCACCACCTGGTTCCCCCAACCTCCCACCCCCCGTCACTTCAAACCCCTCAGATTGTTTTTCAGAGTCCATAGTCTCTCATGGTTCAACTCCCCTTCCAATTTCCCCCAACTCCCTTCTCCTCTCTAACTCCCCTTGTCCTCCATGTTATTTCTTATGCTCCACAAATAAGTGAAACCATATGATAATTGACTCTCTCTGCTTGACTTATTTCACTCAGCATAATCTCTTCCAGTCCCATCCATGTTGCTACAAAAGTTGGGTATTTGTCCTTTCTGATGGAGGCATAATACTCCATAGTGTATATGGACCACATCTTCCTTATGCATTCATCCGTTGAAGGGCATCTTGGTTCTTTCCACAGTTTGGTGACCATGGCCATTGCTGCTATAAACATTGGGGTACAGATGGCCCTTCTTTTCACTACATCTGTATCTTTGGGGTAAATACCCAGTAGTGCAATTGCAGGGTCATAGGGAAGCTCTATTTTTAATTTCTTGAGGAATCTCCACACTGTTCTCCAAAGAGGCTGCACCAACTTGCATTCCCACCAACAGTGTAAGAGGGTTCCCCTTTCCCCACATCCCCTTCAACACAAGTTGTTTCCTGTCTTGCTAATTTTGGCCATTCTAACTAGTGTAAAGTGGTATCTCAATGTGGTTTTAATTTGAAACTCCCTGATGGCTAATGATGATGAACATTTTTCGTGTGTCTGATAGCCATTTATATGTCTTCATTGGAGAAGTGTCTGTTCATATCTTCTGCCCATTTTTTGATATGATTATCTGTTTTGTGTGTGTTGAGTTTGAGGAATTCTTTATAGATCCTGGATATCAACCTTTTGTCTGTACTGTCATTTGCAAATATCTTCTCCCATTCTGTGGGTTGCCTCTTTGTTTTCTTGACTGTTTCCTTTGCTGTGCAGAAGCTTTTGATTTTGACCAAGTCCCAAAAGTGGTTCTTTTGTTCAGTTAACGAGGAGGCACTTGTGTGATTGCTTTCATTTAGTGGATCAGCTCAGAGCTGGGCTCAGCTGGAGAACCTGGATAGTTACGCTCTTCTCCCTTACCCTCCCCATGTAGTCTCAATGATTCTCCCGTTTTATGCAGCCTCTCCATGTGGTTTCTCCTTGAGATCTCTCCAGCCAGGTAAAGAGATATTCTACATGGTAGCTCAGGGCTCCCAAGAAAGCAAAAGCAGGTGCCTCTAGGTTCTGTAATACTTAGGCCAAGAACTTAAACACTAGCACTTCTCCATGTCTCTTGGTTAAAGAAAGTCACCAAGCTAGTCCACTTTCAGAAGAACACTAGTCAAGGACATGGGTACAAGAAAGTATGGGTTGATGGTGGCCATCAATATAACAGACCATCACCATAGGCTTGAAAGGTAAGATTCTTTTTCTTTTTAAGATTTTATTTATTTATTTGACAGAGAGAGATCACAAGTAGGCAGAGAGGCAGGCAGAGAGATAGAGAGAGGAGGAAGCAGGCTCCCTGGGAGCAGAGAGCCTGATGTGGGACTCCATCCCAGGACCCTGAGATCATGACCTGAGCCGAAGGCAGCGACTTAACCCACTGAACCACCCAGGCACCCAAAAGGTAAGATTCTTATAGTTACAGCTGCTCCACTCCCTGGAAGGTAGAAGGTTTGAAAATACACAAATAGGCATTCAAGGAGAGTCCCAATGACTACCCTTTAAGATAACTTCACCCACACCTCTCACCTCTACTACAAACACTGTACAAAAGTTAGAGAAATTAACTCATGTGCCCTCTTAGAAGGCTAAGTTAGTTTTCCTCCAGACACATCCTTGGGAGAAACAAAAAGGATAATGCCTGGTCACTCACTTTGTTAAACACTTTCAGAAACAAATTATCTAAGTCCTAGCTTCATGCATTCTATGATGGATCATATCCAAACCAAAATGAAGGATAATAGAGAAACAATAATGAGAATTATGGTGTGGAAGGGGATACAACTTTCTTATTTGTAGAAGGGCTGAATAGTCCACAGCAATCACATCCCAAAGGGAATGATAAAACCAGGATAAAGATGTGAGAAGCTACCATCACCTCTATGGAAGGAATTTGAACTCAGACACAACAAAACAGGGAGGCACTAGTGTTGTTTATTTGATAACACTGTTTTGAAAATAAACCCAACTAAACATTGTATTAGATTGTCTCTCATTTTAGAGACTCTTTATCCTTTCTCTTCAACCTGTGAGATCTTAGTAACTCTCCACTTTCCTACATGAAGAGTTAAGGTAATAACGAATGTAGACAGCTGAAAAGTAACAAGCTTCTAGAAGAGTTCCATAGAGTTCCAGAAGAGTCTGAAACTGAGAATCCTACAGCGTTTTTAGTCTTTTGTTTCAGAATCAGAGTGGTTAGATGGATGATCAGAAATTGATTATTAAATGTATAAAGTATTAAAGCTCATCCTCCTTCATGATCACACTCATTGTAACGATTGTAACTCTAACACTTCCAGGAGTAGAAAAGAGAGCATACATCCCCACCATCACATTTATCAAGACTTACCAGATGACATGGAGAGCCAGGCCTTTTGCTCTAATTGTAAGCTCAAGCTTTGACAACAGGAACATGGGGATTTTGTAATAATTCCTGTGTCAGTTAGGGTCCCATCAGGGAACAGAATTCCTGTCAACAGGAATTTAATGAAAGAGAATTGATGACCACTGATAGAATTAAGAGGACCAACTAATGATTTGGAGGCAGAGACTAGCCACAGCAATAGCCATCACAGTCCCTTTGGCTGAATGGATAATGGGACAAATTAATGTCACTGCAGTCTCGTGAGTCCATGAAGAAGAAACCACCACACAGAGACTCTACTGCAGAGGGATCCAGCCACTATCCAAACTGCAGCACTGAAATATGGAGGAAGCAGGAATGCAAATACCCCCAAACTTTCTCTCTCCAAACCTTCCAAACTCCCCAGTCTCCTTGTGGTGTCTCATCCATTGGCCAAAACATGAGCCAGAGAACATAGGAGCCATTAATATAGTCCAAATAAATTAGTCTCCATCATAAACAAACCGGAGCAGAAAAGACCAAAAAAAAAAAAAAATGGATGGGGGTAAGGAGGGCAGGGATCATCAAGCAGAAAATAACCTATACCATCATAAAAAACAGGAGGGAATGGAGAGTAAGGAGTCACAGTCATAGTAATAAGAGTATATCCAACTCTTAAAAACACTTAATATAACAGTAAAACATTCACAGAGAAAAATTATCTTATTCAGACTATATTACAGATTTATTACATACTATAGAAAAAAAGTATGGGTGGAGCTTAACAGTCATCATGGAACAATGCTTTAAAGACAAAAGATTCTAATTGAAATGTTTAGCACCACCACACTGTGAAAACTTCAGCATCAAAAATAATTATTATAATCTTACGGGGATTTTTTAAAATTTTATTTATTTATTTGAGAGAAAGAGCATTTGAGGGGCAGAGGGAGAAGCAGAGTCCCTGCCAAGCAGGAAGCCCAATGTGGGGCTTGATCCCAGCACTCTGAAGGCAGATGCTTAACCAACTGAGCCATCCAGGCATCCCATAATCTTGTAGTTAATTGAAACAAAGTATCTATGAAAGCGTATTAGCTTGTAATGATACTTCAAAGAGAAAATTAGACAAAGTTTAAAAAATTACAGATATAAAATGAAAGAATGATTAAAAATAAGCTATTTTTAAAGAAAGTTTGAAGTATAGAGATATATGAGTATTTTGTTTATTTTATTCAGGATATGTCTATTTTAAAAAGTTTCAATATTCTGTCCCTGTTAGTGGAGAAAGCACAAAGAATGGTAAATAAGACAAACACTTCTTAAAATTTAATACAATAACCAAGTACCGAGATGGCTTAAAATATGTTCCAAAGTTATAAAGAAGACATTAGATGTGAATTTGGATTTTACAAGAAATAAGAGCTCCAGAAAAGGTAAATATGTGGATAAATATAAAAGACAATTTCTCAAGTTTCAAAATCTTTGAAATATCATTGATGAATTAACACAAGCATAACAAATTAGTATGGGGCTTAAAATGTAAGTACAAGTAAATGTGATGAATTTGAAAATACAGCTTTAATTTATATGCATTATCTGTGAAGTGGTGTTATGTTACATGAAGATAGACTATAGTAAGTGAACGCTGCCTATTGTAAATCCTAGAGTAATCATTACAAAATGAAACAGTGATAATGCTAATAAGTCAATGGTGAAAAGAAAATGAAATTCTAAAACACACTTAAAAGGTCAAAAGAAAGGAAGAAATATCAGATAGTACATACATAAATAAATAGCAAGGAGTATATTTGAGCCCAATTATATTAACAATTGTATAAAATGTAAAGGTCTAAACATTCATATATAAAGAGAATAAAAGAGAAATATCATATGTTCATGTTCATATAAGCATGAAATGCATTTAACAAACTTTAACACTCATGATTATAAAATGAAAACATTTGGCAAACTAGGAATAGAAGAAAAGTCCTCAACCTTATGATGAATGACTGCAATAAAACCAACCACTAACATCACATTTAGAGGTGAAAATATTGAACATCATATTTAATGGCAAAAGACAACACATGGTCAACAAGACAAGAATTTCTAGTCTCAGCAGTTCTGTTCCACTTTGTACTGGTGGTCCTAGCCATTTCAATAAGGCAAGAAAAAAAGGGGGACATGTAGATTGGAAAGAAAGAGATAAAACTGTCTTCATGAACAGAAAAGATAATCATGTGCAAAATAAAAAATTCTAAGGAATCTAGAAAATAAGCCACTAGGGGGGAAAATGAGCAAGGTGACAAGATAAAAATCTCAATATATTAAAAAAATCAACCAATTGCCAACAACGATCAATTAAAAGATACCATTTACAATGGCATCAAAAACCATAAACTACTCGGAAATTTTTTTTTAATATGTTCAAGATCTGAATACTAATATGCATAGCAGCTTTATCTGTAATCACCAGATCAGTAGTTTTCTGGCTTCAGGTCTGGGGTCATGATGGGAACTCATCAACAAAGGTCACAGGGGAATTTGGGGTAGTGATGGAAATATTCTATGTATTCTATGTATTGATAGTGGTTTGGTCATTTAGTATATGTATTTGTGAAGATTCATCAAACCATACACTTCAAGTGGATGCATTTTTATATGTTAATTATATCTCAATAAAGGTAAAAAAATTTTTAAAAGATAATAAATTCCTTAAAAAGAAAAACACAGACATAATTTTGTGGGGGAAATACCAGGTCACAAATATGGAAGGTGTGAACCTAACGGCCATACTAGCATAGTTTACTGTTACTGATGAGTGACTTGTGTTTGAATAGCTGTGGGCAAGGCAGAGTTCTTGTGCTCTGAGTGAGCGTCAATTAATCTAAAACATAGTACTGAAAGCTTGAAGGTATTCATTTTCTTTTGAGTCTGGTAAGATCACTGCTTCCCTAAATAGATGTCAAAATATGATTATCAAAGGTCTAGAATGACCCTAGCTAAGCTAGGAAATAAACCTTGGGAAATATAAAACCAAATACGGAATTAATGAGGAAATGAAACCACAATGGTGACACCTTAGAATAGGTTTGAATGCACACATAATAACACGTTTTATAATAATTCCAGTTGTGTTCTGCCTACAGTTGAATATGTACACAACACTTAAAAGAATAAATTTATTAAATTTGAAGTGGCAATTAATTATTTGAGAGCACCTAATTAATCACACTTCAAATCAATAATGTTAATACTCATGAAAATTGGTCTTCAAACTTTTGATTCTTAGACACATGAATTTAACAAATTACATTTAAATAAATCACAAATGTTAGTGAGTATTTATATCAATGTACAAAAAGCACCTCAGACATTAGAACATTTATCAATACAGATGAAGAAACTAAAGCCCATAGAAGTTCAGTCATTTGTTTAGTGTCACAGTGCTCTCTACCTCCTGGGACCATATTTTTCTTAATATGTTGCATTATTGCTTAAGATAAAAGAAAGAAAGATTAAATATATCCCAGAAAGACAACACAATAAATGATTGAGAAATGGGTACTAGTGGTAAATAAGCAGGAGTAACATAAGACAGTATGGTATGGTAGAAAAAAACAATGGACCAGAAGTCAGGGGAGCTAGATTTTTGCCAAGGATGACCACTCATTAGCATGTGAACTAGAGCAAGTCCTTTCCTCTATCCAGAGCATCATTTCCTTTTTTGTTTGTTTGGTTTTGGGGGTTTTGCTTCATAGCAATATCTGCTTTTATTTATACATTCTTTTTCTTAGGTTCAGTTATCCAACATATAGTACCTCATTAGTTTTTGGTGCAGTGTTCAATGATTCATTATTTGTGTATAACACCTAGTTCTCATGACCATATATGACCTCCTTAATATCCATCACCCAGCTACCCCATTCTCCTACCCCCATCTCCTCTGAAACCCTCAGTTTGTTTCCCAGAGTCCATAGTCTCTCATGGTTTGTCTCCATCTCTGATTTCTCCCACTTCAGTTTTCCCTCCCTTCCCCTGTGGTCCTCTACGCTCTTCCTTATGTTTCACATATGACTGAAACAATATGATAATTATCTTTCTCTGCCTGACTTATTTCATTTAGCATAATCCCCTCCAGGTCCATCCGTGTTGGTAAAAATGGTAGGTATTTATCCTTTCTGATGGCTGAGTAATACTCCATTGTATATATAGACCACATCTTCTTTATCCATTCATTTGTTGAAGGGCATCTCAGCTCCTTCCACAGTTTAGCTATTGTGAACATTGCTGCTATGAACATTGGGGTGAATACGGCCCTTCTTTTCACTGTATCTGTACCTTTGGGGTAAATATCTAGTAGTGCAATTGCTAGGTCATAGATTAGCTCTATTTTTAACATCTTGAGGAACCTCTATACTATTTTCTAAAATGGCTGTACCAATGTCATTCCCACTATTAGTGTAAAAGGGTTCCCCTTTCTCCACATCTTTGCCAACATTTTTTTCTCATCTTGTCAACTTTTGCTATTCTAACTTGTGTAATGTGGAAGGGTCTGCTATAATCCATTCCAGATAGTTTCCTACATGAATATATGAATGATGGAAGTATTAGAGTCAATGATATTGTTTCTCCCCCACATAAAGGGCAATAAAATTAAAAAATTAGAAATTTTCTAATTTTCAAACATAAAAATAGAGGTAGGCAAGATCAAAAGAAAAACAAATACAAATAAACTCAAGTCAAAGTTCAATGTAAATGTAAAATTCAGAGTAAATTTCAATGATAAATTTCTCTCTAAGCTTCTCAGAAACCAAAGGAAAAAAGCTCCATTCAGCTCCAAGGAATAGTACTGCACAGTTTGTAAGAGAACAGACTTTGAAGTAAGACTGTGTTCTTATCCCAAATTTACCACTTCCTGTGTGACCTCAGGTAGGTTTTAAGTTTTCTTATCTGGAAAATGATAACAGTACAAAATTCATAAGATTGCTACAAGTATTTAACACAGTTAATATTTGCTTGGTATAGTTAGTTCACATACAACACAGTGCCTGACATTTAGAAACGGGTCAGTGTTAGATCTTTTAAACTTTACTTTTTACATAAAATATAAGTATAACATTTGTCTTAAGGATGATAATTCCAGCCCATTCCTGTTTTAGCAACACACTAAAAAAAATTTATAACTGTTAAAAGCCCTTGTTTATGTTCATTTATGACTTATTCTTGCCTAGAAGCAATGAGTGGTAAGGTGTTTTTAAAAACTGAAAGTCCCAGTAAAAGACCCAGTACAGTGTCCAGATTATAGTAAATGTTCCATAGATGTTTGTTATATAATAAGGCATGGCACTGACTACCAGTAATAGTAATAAAATTAATAAAAACTAACACATCCTTTTCACAACTCTCACAGGGTTTTCTCAGATGCATTAGCATTTTTTTCTTCCCTTTTGAAATCTTTAAAAAGAATATCTCTGATCCAGAAAAAAGATAATGAGGACATGAACCAAGCATCCCTCTACCCACAAATCTTACTGAAATGGCAGGTCTTCTGCATATATTCATTTCCAAAGTTGGCCATTCAACAAGCATTTGTGGACCACCCACAGTGTTGTGGATTCTTCAGCGAGTTCTGGGAAGCAAGGATAAGTAAAATACAAAGACTTCAGGAAAGGAGCCTCTCAATGTCAACAACATTGAGTACCATGATCTCAAGGAGAATACGATCAAGTAGAAGAAACAGGACATACACCCATAAATGTATCAGAACCAGGAATATGTAAAGGCCATAAGAGTAGTGCAGACTGGGTACCAGAGGAATCCATAGGTGGGGGAGATTGCATAAGCCAAAATACTTGAAACTAAATACTGAATGTGAAGGGTGTAGATGGAAAGCCCATTCCAATGTTGCCATGCCTGTGTCCTGTGTTTCCCACTTGAAGGCTACCATGAAAGTGGTCAGCAAAAACAAATTCTAGAATAGACCCAAATGAAAGTCTCAGACGACTGAAATCCTTCTTTGGTGTTTGACACTTGTCCCAGGGAAAGCCTGCTATGTGTCAACTCTGATAGAACACAACAGCCAATATTTAAACATTCCATCTCCTCAAGTTGTCTTTCCAGAATGCACCCAATTCATCTTGTATGAGGTGGAAGACGTGGTCGGATTTCTGAGTGATGAAATCATTAAAAAGGAATCCAGCCGCCACAAGCAAGATATTGCTGTATTAATATTTGATTCAAGGGAATGTGGGACCAGTTATCAATAATTCAGTCATCATTTAATATCAGAGACATGGAATGTGCCCGACTGTTGTATTAGTTTACACATTAGAGTGACTAAGATGTAGCATGTTATTGCCACTGTCACATTTCTTATGTTACACAGTGACAGCATGGCTTATGAGGACTGAGATGATATACTTATTCTGCCACCCAGATCCATAAAACAATTGGGAACAGCTAGACCAACCCTACTGGGAAGAGCTGTAGAAAGAAATGTAGACTAGGATTCTGTTTTAGTTTGGAATCTTCCAGAAGAAGCAGTCCCTGAGATGGGGTTTCAAATGCAAGTAATTTATTTGGAAGATGAAGAAAATACTACCAGGGGAGTGGATGAGACCAGGGAGAGAAGACAGCCAATTAAGGTGGGGGGGGGTGTTATCTAGCCAGCTACAACCATGGGTGTCTGGAGTTCAGTCCCATGGGGTCACTCTGGCAGTCAATATAAAATACCTGCCTCCAAGTTATCATGCCCAAGGAATGAAGACTCTGAGGTGTTTATACAACAGTCCCCATTAGTCATTGGTAAAGCTGCCTCCAAAGAGTGGAATTCCCTGAAACTTTCGATTTACCACATGGACCAGAAAAACATACCTCAGAATGTCCTCAAGCAGAGATGGAGAGGTTGGCAGGGGAAATGATGCAAGACGCACATGTCACCATGTGACAACAACTGGCTCCTCATTCTGTCCCTACTACCCAAATAGATAGAAGAGGAGAGAACCAACCTTTATTAAGTACTTACACATCCTACATGCATTGCACAGGTCGTAACATCTAATCCGTAAAATAAAGGCAGAGCCCACATTTTCCAAGTAAATGAACTAGGTGTCAGAAGAATAAGTGACATACCCAAGCTAGCTTTGCCCCAGGACAAGAAGACTCAGACTCAACCCTCTGCAACCTCAAAGCTAACACCTTTCCAATAAAGGGCTCTGAAGTTCCCTTCTGCAGCCACAGGTGCTAAGTCATTTAGATACAATCTACAGACCTACATTTGCTGGTGGTTCCCCAAATTCCCAGTTTTTGCCTTGCATTCTCCCTGCTTAGAACACCTTTCTCTTTTTACATCTATTTATCTAAGTTGGGCTGCTGGTAAATCTGAAGTCAGCCTTCAAAGATATCTGAGACTTAGACAGGCAGAGCCAAGTATAAAGAGGCATCCCCCAGGGAAGAGGATGGTGGCACTGGTCCCTTAAAGAGCTTCTTAAGTAACTCTCACGCACACCAGCATTGCCACATCCACAAGCAAAAACCAAGAGATCAGAATGTGCATAGGAGGCTCAGGTGAAACAGGGAGCTTGCTTGGGCTGGAGCTGTGGAGGTAGAGGTCCATGGATGGGCAGACTCTAGCACAAGATGGACTTTGAAAGTCAGGCTATTGACTCGTTTCCTTCTGGGAACAATAAACTACTCTTGTGGAATTCTGAGCAAGGAAAATGTCATATGCAAAGTGGTATTTCAGAAAGATTAACCTGGCAGCCTTGAACCAAATGGTTTAGAAAAGAGAGGATTGGAATGGAGAGCACAGTTAACAAAACATAAGGAGCTTCTAGAAATTTCCCTTGGGTCCCTGGGGTTTAAATTTTTACTGGTTCACTTTTCTTTTTCCTTTTCTATCCTAAATTAGGGACAAGTCAAGCTGACTTTGTTCAAATCTTTAGCTGGGTTGGAAATACTATTAGCAAAAAACCCTCAGAAAATTCCTTCTCCTGGCTTTGTGAAGTATAAAATCTAGGCAGTGTCATTTTTCTTACTCTTCCCTCATCATTCAGGTTCATAAGAGACTTTCAAGAAGTCTTTTCTCCCTACAGTAGAACGTGGTGCCTTTTTTTCCCCATCTCTATAGTGATAAGCTTTCAAGTCAAAGCTAAGAAGTTTTGGTGCCTGGACACCCAAGATGCTAATGGTAGAAACCAATGATCTCATCTTGCCAGATGAGCCACAAATGATCTGAGGGAGAGTGGCCCACAAAGCATGCTTCATATGCTAACCTGCGCTCCTACACACACAAAGGCCTGGCTTCTGCCTCTACCAACGCCCTGGATGCTGTGTCAGTCCTGCCCATTATCCAAGTTAGGGGTTTGATTCTCAGTCCTAAGGGCCATTAATTAGAAAGACAGTTTAACAAACATTAAGAGCAAGACTGTGTTGTGACTCTCTGCTTTTCCAGACTTTTAATGAAACGCTAATTTGAAACCCCATATCCATGTAGTAGGGCAACAGCCAGTAGCCAACATTACCCTTCCATTTCTGATGGAAGTCCAGCCAGATTTTCACTAGCTAGTGCTTGGAGGAGCCATTTATTGCATGAAGAAAGTGACAATCAAATAATGACTAAAAAATAAATAAATAAAGACTAAGAATCATTTTGAGTGGCAAGGTTCCAGTTCAGCCAAAACTAAACAAAAATGACGTAAACTGAGACTGGGGAAATCGTTGGTATTAGGAAACTGAGATCAATATTGTGGGGAATTTTCAGGGAATACCCATCCCTCTCTTCCTCAAATGGTTCTGAACAAATTAAAAATTAAGACAACAAGCAGCATGTAGAAGATCAAAATGTCACCTTCGCCAGCCAACGACATGTCACCTCATTGGCAAGGTACTAGCTTCTAAGTTCTTATCCTTGTACATGCTATTGAAACCAACAACTGTGCAGAAACAGGAGAGGGGCTTAAGGGAACCTCCATTGTCTGCTTAGCTGGGACCTCATCGAAGGATGTGTTTGGTACTTCTTTCGAAACAAATGCATTTTTAATTTAAAACTAATTAAGTTGTCTTTATATGAATGGCATATGAATGAAATGGTCATTTCTATTGTTGGCAAGGGTGAAAGATGGAAATATCCACCTGGTCTGTGATGAGAGAGCAGAAGGCAAGCTGAGGACCAACCACGAAACACCCCACAGACTCCACCTCCCCTACTCCTAGGTGGGACATGTGGAACAGTCCTCCAGGATGCTGGTAACTGTCTTAATGTTAATGCCTTACTAGAGGGAAAAATAACCTTAACTTGACAAGGGCAAGACCTCTGGTATCCTGTGAGTCTTCTTTAACTTATGAAAATCTTTTGAGGGTGCCTGGTGGCTCGGTGGATTAAGCCTCTGCCTTCGGCTCACGTCATGATCTCAGGGTCCTGGGATCGAGCCCCGCATCAGGCTCTCTGCTCAGCAGGAAGCCTGTTTCCCCCTCTCTGCTTGTCTCTCTGCCTACTCACTCTCTCTGTCAAATAAGTAAACAAAATCTTAAAAAAAAAAAAAAAGAAAAGAAAATCTTTTTGAACCTCCCTTTTCCTTACCTCCCCCAACTACCAAGTATATAATCAATTATCCCTCACAACCCAGGAACAGCAGTTCTTTCTGCCCACAGGTCCTGCCCCCGTGCTTTAATAAAACCACCATGTTTCACCAAGGATGTCTCAAGAATTCTTTCCTGTTCATGGGCGCCAGACCTCACCCCACCAAGCTTCACCTATATTCCAAAACGACAACAGTCTGGAGGGGTAAGAAGTAAGTCAGACACTACAAGAAGACCAAATCTCATAGACGACTACAAGAAAACTAAGTCAGACACTACAAGAAGACCAAATCTCACAGACGACTACAAGAAAACTAAGTCAGACACTACAAGATACAAGGCAGGAGCTTGGAAGTGTAAGAAGTTCTAGTGAAAAGTGGCCCTTCCAGAAAGCACGTAGCTGATGCAGGCTTCTGAAGGCTGCAGAAAAAGCTCAAGCGGAGTGGGTAGCAGATGCACATATACTTCAGGCTTGGTGGTCTACCATTTCAATCATGTTGGCTTCAGCAGTGGTTTTGCCTAAGTAAGCAACTCCAGAAAACTTGAAAAACAAAAGCATTTCGATTCATTTATTTTAGGGACAGACCTTTTTCCAGACCATGGTAACATCCAACAGATGTACAGCAAGGATGGATTTGCTACTAGACTTCTCTTTACAGCGCTACAAATATATGTGGCTAATTATATAACCACCTGCAGTGGTACAGATGGAAACATCCCAGCTCCAGCTGGAGCTCACACCAAGACTAGAAGATGCTTGGCAGCGGCAGTTACAAGCTTTGGCGGCCGAGGACTGAAATGGTTTGGCCTGTTTTCCGTTTTTGGATTCCAAACTACAGATCCAGTGGACAGACACTGCCTGTGCTCTAAAATCTTTCTGCTAGGGGCTGGGCTGGCTGGTATGACTGGCCTTTTGCAGCCCTGGAGCCTTGGTTCACCTCCTTATGATTCAGTACTTGTTTAACTCTCTCCAAAGGAAGGGAATTTACTTTATGCATTTATGACTTCTTTTAGTCCATTTCATATAGTTGAAATATATAAAAATAATATTACAAAGAGGGGTGCCATGTATTAGGCATAATAGTGGCTAATAGGCTTGTACCCCTTTGGGAGAAGAGGAAAAGAAATCGAAGACCCAGCTAGGGAGGAAGAACCTAGAATTAAGCCCAGACAGAGTCTATATGGGGATTCTCCACCACTCCCAGTGCTCTCTGTCCCTCAAAAGCTTGCTCTCTTCACCTAGGGAATTTCATATTTCACAGATGTTTGAGAATGTCTCCCGGATTACTTTATGAAGCCAGGACTGCTAGCAGCAAGAATATGGAAAAAAAACAAGTTTCATTTGATGTAAAACTTCTGAAAATCTGAATGCCGTTACAGACTGGTTTTTTCCTGCTTCTAAGGAGGGTCTTCTCAGTGCTTTGAGAACACATCTACAAAGCAAAACAGCGTAATAACCTCCCTAAGGCCTGGCTGTGAAAGACAATGGAAGTGTTAATTTTGTGTGAACCTGCAGTCCACATGCTTCTTTTGAGATATTGAAAACCAGCTTGTGGTTTATTGCTTCTCTTGGAAATGGTTATTCCAACACATCCCACACAGCTTTGTGAAAACCATGAGGCAGTTTTGAAACCATGATGAGGTAAGGCATATGCTTCTAGGCCCTAGTGAGGTGAAGCTAGAGTATAATCTGCCTTGAACTCCATTTTTAAACTGATCCTTGGAGAACCTGATGGTTCATCTTTCAGAGTACATTGAGGGCTTGACAATTATATTCACGTCAGGTTTATCTACAATTCTCTATTACATTCCTCAGGTAAAATGAGACATTATTCCTAATAACATTATTCCAGGATTCTAAGTCTCAGTGACAAAATGAGAAGGGTAATACCCAGAAAAGCCATCTGATTTACCTAAGTTTGCAAAGCAGGTGTCTAATTAATTAAACGAAGAAGCCATCATAAACAGGGGTGGCAGCTCTAATAACGTGGAGGTCTTTATAAGCAAACCAAAATCTAAGCCTGTGATCATCTCAAGGTTAATGAGATCAAAGCACTCAGGGCACCCAATCATAAATAGTCAACTAAGCTTTAAGCTACGGACAATCAATAATTTTCCTTCTTTACTTCCACACTTTATATAAGTCTTTTCCCTAGGCAAAGTTCTGAAGAGTGTTCCTAACCATTTCTGGGGTGGCACTGCCCTATTTAAATTGATTTTTGCTATGCTTTTTTTCCTACTCCCCGGTTCTCCCTCCTCCCCAGTTTTATTGAGATATAGCTGACAATCAGCACTGTATGTTATACAGCATAATGTGATTTACACATATTACAATATGATTGCCATATTAAATTTAGTTAACATCCATCATGTCCATCATAGAGGCATAAGGAAAAAAAGGAAAAAAAAAAAAAGAGTTTTTTTCCTGCATGATAAGAACACTTAGGATTTACTCTCTTACCTTTCCAATTGTGAAAATTCATACTAGGAAGCCTCACTAGAATGGAGTTAGGAGGTTTGGGAGCTCACATGTGCTACCACTCAAAGTCAGTTAGAAGACCCAACAGAAAGAGGCAGACTTGAATTTACACGGACTTGACCTTGCACGTGGTTACTGCTTTATGTGGGGGGAAAAAATTATTAAATTTCCTTATTTCTTAAAGCCCATTTAAAGTCCTTGGAATAGGCAGAGTGAGCTTCTGGTAGGGACCCACCCTCCTCCATGTTAATGCTTTGCTAAGGGCAAAAGGCAATCTAAGCCCAACCCCCAGGATTCTGTAAGTCTACTTTAACATACAAATATTCTTTTGGAAATTTCCTTTGTCTCTAACCCCCTCCAAGATACATGTTGGCATTCATTCCCCAAGCATATGACCCACCAATTTACATCCGAAGGGTCTTGTGACTAAGGTTTTATTTTACTTTTTATTTTTATTTATTTATTTGACAGAGAGAGAAAGGGAGAGAGATATCACAAGTAGGCAGAGTGACAGGCACAGGGATAGGGAGAAGCAAGCTCCAGGCTGAGCAGAGAGCCTGATGGGGGGCTCTATCGTGACCTGAGACGAAGGCAGATGCTTAACTGACTGAGCCACCAGGGACCCCATAACTAAGGTTTTATTAGACAGTAATAAATGATTTTTTCCCAATAATAGCTAGGCCCCTCAAGGTCCTAGAAACCTTGCTTCCAAAATTCCTTAGAGACTTAGCTATCCCTAACTCTGTCCCAACTTAAAAGTATATAATGGGCCACCCCTCATGACCCAGGTACAGCTCTTTCTGCCCACGGGTCCTGTCCTTGTACTTTAATAAAATCACATTTTTGCATCAGAGACATCTCAAGAATTCTTCCTTGGCTGTTGGCTTTGAACCCTAACATCTATCCTACATCACTGCTCTACTATTCCAACATGAAAAAGAGATGCTTTCCTTATTCCCTGGGGAACAGCTCAGCCAATGAAACCCAACACACTTTGAACTCCCAGGTTATTCCAATGGACTTTTAGTTCATAATGGCCATCCCAACTTCCTCCTTTTCACTTTAAAAAAGAGCACCTCTCCTATATTCTCCAGATTTGCCCATGGTTTTGCTGCAGCTTATTTGTCCCAGATTGCAATTCTCTTTTATTCCCAAATAAAACCATCCTATGCTAGTAAAATAGCTGGCAGTATCTATTTTTAAGGTTAACAGAATATACAATGCAGCAGTGCTAACTATAGTCACCATGTTGTACGTTGCATCCCTAGTTCTTATTTGTCTTACAACTGGAAGTTTGTTCTCAAATAAACTCCGAAAATGTAATACTCCTAGTTTATCTTTAAACACAAGTTAGAAGCAAAATTGAAATTCCAGGTCTCCAAATCATTATTCAGTTTAAATCAAGCTGACAGATGCATCTTAGCTGTACCACGGGTCTAGAAGGAAGTGGGCATTAAGGAATATATTAAAGAAAAATATGCTAAGTGAAAAAAGTCAGTTATAGAAAGATAGTTATCATACAATCTCACTCACATGTGGAATTTAAGAAACAACACAGAGGAACATAGGGGAAAAGAAGGAAAAATAAAACAAGATGAAATCAGAGAGGGAGACAAAGCATAAGAGACCCTTAAGCATAAGAAACAAACAGGGTTGCTAGAGTGGGGGGGGGGGGGATGAAGAGATAGGGTAATTGGGTGATCGGCATGAAGGAGGGTATGAAATGTAATAAGGACTGTTATATAAGACTGATGAATCGCTGAACTCTACCTCTGAAATTAACAATACGTTATAGTTAATTACTTGGGTTTAGAGCTCTGCATACGGCTCCCTGCTCAGTGGAGAGCTGCTTCTTCTCTACCTTCATCCTCTATCTGCCACTCTGTCTACTTGTGCTCCCTCTCTTTCTTTCTGTCAAATAAATAAATCTTAAAGAAAAAAAAAATTTTTAAAGAAAATCAGTCCCTCTCCTGAACAGAAGTTCTAATCTGGGAAGACAAAACTTTAACACAAACAACTAAAAAACAGTATAAGGCAGGAGGATTATCAAGGGCAAAACACTTTGAATGTCAGAAGATGAGCATCTCTAATGTCTGGGGATTCTGCCTCTGATGGACCAAACTCAAGGTGTCAGCAGGACCAGGAACTCTAGAGGGAAAGCCATTTCTTGCTTCTTCTGGCTATAGTCATTCCTAGGCTGTGGACACATCATTCCCATCCTCAAGACTGGCAAATTCAAATACATCTTTGCTCTGTCTTCATATTGACATCTGTGTGTGTGTGTCAGATCTCCCTGCCCTCCTCTTTTTTTTTTTTTTTAAGATTTTATTTGTTTATTTGACAGACAGCTATCACAAGCAGGCAGAGAGGCAAGCAGAGAGAGAGGGAGAAACAGGCTCCCTGCTGAGCAGAGAGACCAATGCTGGGCTCGATCCCAAGACCCTGGGATCATGAGCTGAGCCAAAGGGAGAGACTTAACCCATTGAGCCATGCAGGCACCCCTCCTTGCCCCTCTCTTAATCTAACATCTTAGACCACTCAACCACACTACCCTGTTCCTCTGCCTCCCATAGAAAAGGATAGTTGTGATTGCATCTAGAACTCGTATGGATAACTCAGAATTATCTCAACATCCCAAGATCCTCAACTTCATCACACCTGCAAAGACCTCCTTTTTGCCATATGTGGAAACACTGAGGCATTCCAGAGATTAGGGCACAGACATCATCTGGAGTATTGGGTTTGGCCAGCAAACCCTGAGACAGCAAATGAAAGGATTACTTCCAACACCTTCTGAGGAGAAAGGAGAGGCTGGAGGACCAGACGTTCCAGTGGCAAGGAGCATCGAGCCAAGCTTTGTCTCCACTTTTATTGTGAGTTTAACACACTGCATGCAAGGCAAGGAGTTCATGCAGTACGTGAGCAAAACAGGTGCCTGCATTTAAACCTTTCCTCCCTTGATGAGATCCTTGACACACAGGAAGAATCCGACCGTTCAACCAAGAAACTTCAGAGGAGGCCCAGCATTCTAGGCACTCCTCCTTTGCTTTTCAATTATTCTCATCCAAGGAGGCATAGACAAACCAGGTTTTATCTAGACAGGTACTATGAATTCCCACACTGAAGGACCATTTTTCAGCCTACCACACTACCCAATTTCAAAACTTCCTAAAGCTACCATAAGCAAGCCAGGATGACATCAACATAAGGATAGACTTAGAGACTGTGAAACAGAATAGAGCCCAGAAATTAACTCTACATTCAAGGTCAATTGATTTTTAATGTTTCCAAAGGGATTCATTGTTGAATCATTGTCTTTCCAACAAATGGTGCTTGAGATAATTGAACATCTAAAGAAATAAAAGAATTTTAAAAACTCCAAGACCTTGCTCTCATGCTTAAGCAAAAATTAACTTTAAATAAATGGATAATAGAGCTAAACATAAATGCTAAAGTTATAAAACTTCATGGGACCGAGTTCTTCCTGGGAACATTTCCCAGGAAGTCAATGCTTTTCTCACCTAAACTGAATGGGCTTTCCCAAAGGACACAGACCGTGCAGAAACAGACTGCCGAGAACCAAAACCACAGAAGGCATGTAGAGAGCCTTTACTGTCGATCCCGGCACCTGCGAGCTCATTCGGCAGAACTCTAAAGAAGGAAACAGAATTCACATTTAGTTTATCTGATTTATGTTTGCTATAAGGTATCTCACTTATCTTCCCCAATAACCCTGTGGGAAGTGAACAGAACTGACACTTGACAGATGAGGAAACCAAGGTCTGAACGTGATTTGCGCAAGGTCAGGAAGACAGTAAAGAGATCCAGATGCAAATCCAAGTGCTCTTGACTCAATTACTGCCTGCTTTTCTGAATGCTGTGTGAATTTAAAGTGCTGACACCCATGAAACAGGGAACAGTGTGCCCGATGCACCGTAAATGCTCTTGGTAAGTATTGCATTGCACTCACCTTGTTTGCTCACCACCACAGCACAGAACCTTTCAGGTGAGGCCACCAAACCACCCTACTTCACTGGCCCTCTGAGCAAAATTCAGGCTATAAATGCTGCCCACAGAACATAGGACAGAGAAGCTCCCCCAGGGAAAAGGACTTCTGCCCATTTATGAAGATTTGCCGCCAGGACCACCAAGCCCTTTGAACAGACCACCTGCCCAATCCCACCTCCCCCCCACCATGGCAAAGACGCCCCATAAGGTGGTTAGAACCGACACAGAGGACAGATGTGGAAAACAGATCAAAACACAGAGGACACAAGGAAATTAACAAATCAATGACTTGGACAACAGTTACCAGTCCCTGGCATCATTAAGTTACAATAGGAGCCTAACTCTTTAACACATCTGCAGATATTTCCCTAGTCATTCCTGTTAAAGGCAAAACAGGAGCTAACTAAAATGCAATAGAAATGGCTGGCATGACCTGCTGAAGACAGCACAGGAGTGAACTGAGAACCCCTGCGTGCCCCCTTCCCCTACCAGGTGGAAAGGAGCAGCAGAAGGCTGACCGGACTGACCCAGGATGGTTACTTAGTAACGTCACTCACTAGCGCTAAGGGGTGTTTGTGATAATAGTAATAAGGAATGTTCACTGAACACTTGCTAGATGTCTTGCCTGGGCTATTTATTATTCACAATGTAATGAGATCGTTGCTTCACGGAGGAGGAAACTGAAACAGCGCAAACAGGCGGTGAGTTTAAAACTGGAAATGATCTATTCAGCCTTCAAAAGGAAGCCATGCACTCTAGCTCTATGACCATCCCCTATCCCTGCAAAGTGGTCTAATAAGATGTCTTTCTGCTCCACTCCTCCCACAAAAACCTGGCAGAAATCATGGTTTATACATAATTGAATTGTCTTTCTTATTTTTCTGGCATTTCCTGAGGGGATCTGCTTTTAGGATATTCCGATTTCACTCTTGCAAAGTGCATTAGTCACTATGGAAACAGTTAATTCATTGATAAGAGTGGAGATCTTTTATTAATAAGGATACAACAGCATCTGTGACCCATAACGAGTAGTTCTGCATAGAAAGCTGTCCCAGAAAGAAAAATAAAAAAAAAATATATATATAGCATTATGGGATTGTGGCCATAGCACAACCTGCCCCAGGATGCAAATTTATAGGACAGCCCCTCCTGGAGAGTCCATTTAGCCAATCCCCTGAGGATCATTAAGTATAAGTCTCTCCAGACCTCATTTCCCAGACCTGCTACTTGCACGACAGCAGCAAACTGCCTGCCGAGCACAAAGTGGTCTCTGCACACACCCCACCCCATCATCCTGGAGGACTTTCAAGTGACTTGTGAGGTGGCCAAACAGTTCCTGGGCCTAATGAGCTCCCCCGCCAACTGAAGCACTCCCTCCCCGGACCCTGTGGCCTTCTGCACAAAAGCTGCAAATTGCTTTCTGACCTTTGAAGCCATCCCAGGAAGTCCCAGGCAGCCCGAAGGAAGAGCTTCCTAGCTGTGCCTTTAGTGCTGGGCACCGTCTGATCAAATGTGTGGGCAAAGGGCAAGAGAACCAGCCCCTGATGGGCAGCGGCTTTGGCCAAGCATGGATGCCTGGAGCTAATCAGGGCCGGCTGGGGACAGGGGACAATGAGGGACCTGTGTCTAAAAGCCAGCCCTGGATGCCTGCTGTGTGGATTTGGCCACGCAGAGACAAGTCAAACACAGAGGCTCTGAATCCCTCCTCTTCCTTCCCCTCCTCCCTTTTCTCTCCCCTCCATTCTCTTCATCCTTCCCTGGGCAACGTTGGCTTGGCTTCCAGGTTTCCATGCTCTGAAGGCAGCAAAGTCAGGGACAAAGGACCTTTTACCTCTAGACCACTCCTCCCCTTCCCAGCCTGCTGCCCCCATGTTTTTAGACAGCCTACATTTGAATTATTTTTTTTTCCTTTTTTTTATGATGTTATCTTAGCCACCATACAGTACATCATTAGTCTTTGATGAAGTGTTCCATGATTCATTGTTTGCATATAGCGCCCAGTGCCCCATGCAATCCATGCCTCCTTAATACCCACCACTGGGCTCACCCATCCCTTCTCCCCTCCTCTTCTAAAACCCCGTTTGTTTCCCAGAGTCCTTAGTCTCTCATGGTTTGTCTCCCCCTCTGATTTCACCACCTCCGTTTTTCCCTTCCTTCTCCTAACATCCTCTATATTATTCCTTATGTTTCACCAATAAGTGAAACCATATGATAATTGTCTTACTTTGTTTGACTTATTTCACTCAGCATAATCTCCTCCGGTCCCAACCGTGTTGAAGCAAAAGTTGGGTATTCATCCTTTCTGATGGCCGAGTAATATTCTGTTGTATATATGGACCACATCTTCTTTATCCATTCATTTGTTGAAGGGCATCTCAGCTCCTTCCACAGTTTGGCTATTGTGGACATTGCTGCAATTAACATTGGGGTGCATATGGCCCTTCTTTTCACTACATCTGTATCCTTGGGGTAAATACCCAATAGTGCAATTGCTGGGTCATAGAATAGCTCTATTTTTAACTTTCTGAGGAAACTCCACAGTGTTTTCCAAAGTGGCTGTAACCTTTTTGACATTGGCCACAACTTCTTTCAAAACACATCTCCAAAGGCAAGGGGAACAAAAGCAAAAATGAACTTTTGGGACTTCATCAAGATAAAAACTTCTGCTCAGCAAAGGAAACAGTTAACAAAACAAACAGACAACCCATGGAATGGGAGAAGATATTTGCAAATGACAGTACAGATAAAGGGTTGGTATCCAAGATCTATAAAGAACCTCTCAAACTCAACACCCAAAAAACAAATAATCAAGTCAAAAAGTGGGCAGAAGACATGAAAAGACATTTCTCCAAGGAAGACATAGAAATAGCTAACAGACACATGAAAAAAATGTTCATCATCATTAGCCATCAAGGAAATTCAAATCAAAACTACATTGAGATACATTATACCAGTTACAATGGCAAAAATTGACAAGGCAAGAAACAACAAATGTTGGAGACGTTGTGGAGAAAGGGGAAACCTCTTACACTGTTGGTGGGAATGCAAGTTTGTATAACCACATTTGAATTCTGGCTCCAACTCCTGCTAGCACGGTGACTCTGGACTTGTCCCTGGACCCTGCAAGCCTCAGCTCCCAGGTCAGATCGCCCAGGTTTGCATTCTAGCTTCTCTCCACATATAGTCTTCGATGCCACCCAAGGATAATAATAACAATGTCTCATAGGCAGGAGGTACTCACAGGAGGGGCCTCCTGTGAGTCTGAAACCATAGTAAGAGGGACTGGGTGGGAGGAGCTGAGGCCATGAAGGAGACCCAGCCAGTGTGGGTCACAGTGCTTAACCCCACCAGCAGCCAGCAAGCCAGAGAGCCTGGGAAGTACAGCTTGTTGGGTGTATCCTCTGCAGTATAGAGCAGAGCAGGAAAGGGAGGGAGCTTCTCAGTGAAAACAGGCATAGGACAGCATGTTGCCCCACAGGGTTGTCTGTAAGGCTGAATAAGAAACCAGGCAAAACCTCTACCCAGCACTGGGCCTGGCACCTTATGGGTGAACAATAACTATTTACAGAAGCTAGTAGGTGTGACGGTTAATTTCATGTGTCAGCTTAGGCCCCAGGGTGCCCAGAATAAATATGATTTCTGGGCATATCTGCAAAGGTGTCTCTAGAGGAGACTGCACTTGAGTCAGCAGACTCAGTAAGGCAGATGGCCCTCCCCAGTGTGGCTGGGCCTCATTCAGTCCTTTGATGGCCTACACTGAACAAAAGGGAGAGGAAACAGGTTTCACCCCTTTTTATCCTGCCATAGTGCTTCAGTCAGGATGTTGCATCCCTTCTTCCTTTGTCCTCAGGCTGGGATTTACACCACCAGCTCCCCTGGTTCTTAGGCTTTCAGACTTGGGACTGAGCTACACCACTGGATTTCCTGGGCTCCAACCTGCAGACTGTGGGACTTCTCACCCTCCACAATCACGTGAGCCAATTCATTGTAATAAATCCATATACACACACACACACACACACACACACACACACACATATATAGACTATGACTCTCTATATACAGTACTATATACTATACTATACTCTATACTCCATATATACAGTAACAATGGGATATATATATATCCATGGATATAGATATAGATAGATAGATAGATAGATAGATAGATCTATCTATCTATCTATCTATCTATATCCATGGATATATATATATCCCATTGTTACTATTTCTCTGGGAAATCCTAATACAAGATTCATAGTCATAATAGCTGTTGTGGTGACAGGATGGTACAGACAGCCAGCCCCCATGGTCATGTGGGTTCCTACCTAGACGGAACACATTTGTCAGCCATTGGAAGGCTGCCCTCCTGAGTCTAGATTGCAGAACCCCAGCCCTAATTCCAGCTGCAAGTCAGCAGCAGGCATACCTTGACTATCTCTCCCAGCCTTTTTTTTTTTTTTCTCTTGTTCCCAGAGCCCAGGCTTTTGTTGGAAAGTGTCACAGAAATATGTCAACCAGGTTCATACCAGAATGCTGCCCACAAGTGCTATTATCCTCTTGTGTCCCCAGAACACTCCCTTCGCTATGGTCCCTCTCAAGAGACCATCCGCACTTCCTTCTACTGAATAAAGATACAAAACAAAACAAAACAACTCATCTTCTCTCCCAAAACTGAGTTGTGAGGTGTAGGACAGAGGTTAAGGGTATAGGCTGGAACTGAGTACAAAATCTGGCTCCACACTTTCTATGTGATGATGTGTAGGTCACCTAACCTTGCTGAGGCTCTATCCCCTCATTTGTGAAATGGGTGGTTCTGACAATTAAAAGAGAGACCCCATAGAAAGCAATAAGCACAGTTAACTAATACATTAAGTGACCAGCTAAAGTTAGTTATTATTTCCTATTATTATATCTCTGCCCTTTACCTACCTTATCTTTTTTATGTGTCTCTCTCTTAGGAGAAACTCCATCTCTCCATCTTTACAAGTATAAACTCACCCCCTGCTCTCCAGTAACCTTTTTGGGTTACTTTCTGTCAATTATCTTAGGGTTTTGGTCTGTTTTAATTTTTTCTCTTTTCCTTCCTCTACTCAAATGATGTCTTTCCATATTTATAGATAATTGATATGAGAAAATTACAAACAAGAAACAAAAATTATCTTCCTCACTAATAAAAGAAATATGGATTTAAAAAACAAGTTTGAACATCCATTTTAGATCTAGCAAAATAATAAAAATGAATTCTTTCATTTATTTTTTTTCCTCCAAATGGCCAAACACCATCAGGAAAGTAGAGGAGAATAAGTTTGGTAGCAAAACTATAAAGTGGCACAATCTTTGCAGAAAACAATTTGGCAAGTAGTGACAAGAGTCATAAAAATGTTTATACTCTTTGAACCACAAATAACAATCTGGAGAATTTATCCCAAGAAATTAAATTTAAAGGAAAAAAGTGAGTTCTGCAAAGCCCTTTATAGCTACCCTAAATATTATCCCTAGAAACTAGAAAAAGCTATTCTTGGGAGAATGACTAACCTGCTCAAATACTGCATACACTAAGACAAGACGTGGTTGGTCCTGAGATGTGGCAATTATGATGCAAGAAAGAAGAAAATTCTGTGCACCCATTGTTAGCGTGACTGCCTCCAAGAACTCCAGGCCTGAAATGGACCACAGGGCCATGTGAGGAAAGGGAAGTTGGAATCAAAAGTCATAAAAGTAAAAACAATAAGAAATTTATGTCTAAAGCCATAACATGGACCCAGGGAGTAGAATTTTGAAACAAATGGCTGTTCTTTGCTTTCACTTCATTCAGTTGATAGAAAAATACTGCAAACCTAGCAGGGGGCAGACTGGGAGGAACAGTGACACAGAGACAAAACACAATTGTCCTTGCCATCACAAACTTAAAATCTAGACAGCTATGCAACAGAAAAATCTACTAGCAAGGAGGAAAGCATGGATTTCTCTGAAAATACCAAGATGATGGGACAGGAAAGTCCTTCTCAAGAGAAGGCATCACTTGAGCTAAGAGGAGAACTTGTCCAAGCAGAAAGGGTGAGGAAAGAAAATTTCAGGCAGAGAGGATAGTTCTAGAGAGCAGAAAATTTATAGAAAAAAGTGTGGTGTCTTCCAGAAACTGACAGTAGTACAAGATAGCTAGATCATGTCATCCTGGAGGGCAGGTGAAGATAAGACTAGAAAAGTAAGCAAGAGCCAGGTCAAGTAGAGTGACCATATTGTCAACTGTGGACTATACAGAGAAGGTTCTAGAAAGTCCTGAAAGACTTGAAAAAGAAAGTGACAGAATGACAACCTCTGCAGGTGAGTTAATGATGTCTAGGTGACTGTTTAACATGAATTGTTTAATAGAATGAATGAGTAATAAAGAAGAAAAATATCTATTCTAAAAGGAGACTAATTTCCTTCCCTCTACCTATTATTCTTTTTTTTAAGATTTTATTTATTTATTTGATAGAGAGGGTTCACAAGTAGGCGGAGAGGCAGGCAGAGAGGTGGGGGGGGGGAGTGAAGCAGGCTCCCCACTGAGCAGAGAGTCCGATGTGGGGCTTGATCCCAGGATCCTGGGATCATGACCTGAGCCGAAGGCAGAAGCTTCAACCCACTGAGCCACCCAAGTGCCCTTGCCTATTAATAATCTTAAACCATGTATCCTTTATCTTAAAACAACAGAAATGCCCTTCCTAACCATATTGTCTACCGTAGGTACTGATTCCCAATTTTTCAGATCTATGGCTAAATCTCCTAATTCTATGCCTCCACCCCACACTCTCTCCTGAATCTCCTTCAATCAGGCCTCTGCTCCTGTCATCCTACTAGACCAGTTTTCTCAAGCATTTCTATCAAACAAACCATTGATTTGTTGTTGCTATGAAGCAAGAACCATGTGAAGATTTAGGATGAAAGGGAATAAGGCAGTCTAATCCTCAGTTATAAACTATATAAGTCACAGAGATTGAAAGTATAGCATAGGGAATATAGTCAATAATACTGTAATAATGTATGGTGATTACACTTACAATGGTGAGCACTGAGTACTGCACAGAGTTGTCTAATCAGTATGTTATACACTCAAAACTAATGTAATATCATGTGTCAACTATACTTCAATAATAAAAATGAAAGTAAAAGACAGTCCAGTCCTCATGCCTCAGGAATATGTATATGGTGCAGGGATAGGACAGATAGAGCCCGGAGATCAACCAGTGCTCACCTGCTTGTAGTGAGCTAGATAAAATAAGCTTACGTCCTTCCCACAAAATTTCTACAAATGATTCCAGAGCTCTTCTGCCAAAATCATTACCTACTCTACCTCCTACTCCTGCTTAAGCTGTCTCTGTGCCCTGTTCGAGGGGGCCACCAGGATGGAAACTCAACTCCTTTTATGGCACTCCTTCTTCCCACCAAAAAAAAAAAAAGTCACTTAGCATCAAGAATTTTCACACATAAAATCCACCGCACAATTTATGGGGCAGAGAGAGGACACCAAGGGTATATTTACATGGAAGTGATGCCAACAAACCTGTATCGTTGTAGAGGCCATCAACCATGGGGAGTGGAGGGCAGCTGTATAGGCTGAGGTTCACTGCCTTTGGCCTCATCTCCCTTCCACCTCCACCCAACTTCTTGTCCCTTTCTCAAATCATTACTCCTTTTCTCCTAGAACTCCAAATCCCTTCTCTATTCAGCATCCTGTAAGGTCCCCTTGAAAATGGTATGTTCCTGGGACTTCAATCTTGCTCTGCTACTTACTAACTCAACAGCTTGGGAAAACCACTTACTTGTCTGAGCCAGATTCCTCTTCCATAAAACAAGGATAATCATTGGTATAATATTTTAAAGCAATTAATGGGCTTTTCTCTTTTGTATTTCTGCGTACATAATCTGTGTCATCAATCTAAATGTACCTGGGGTAGAAGTGAGAAAATTATAATAAGACCTCAAGGAGAAAGGAAGGAATTATTCTTCCTAGAATTTAAAACCAGACAATGGTATTGAGATGTAGGTTCTGTCCAGAAAGAAATTTTCCTAAATGTCTTTATCTCCCTCTTTAACTCTCAGGAGTTGTCCTTGTGTGGTTGATATCACACTTATATAAGCGACTACTAGTCCAAAACAGAGAATAATTGGAGATGCTTGTCCTTTCTCATCCAGTAAAGATGGGAAATATAGAAGGCAGAGATAAGGAAGTGGACCACAACACCCTATCATCTGTCTCCAAGCCAAAGTTCCCAAGCAAAGATGGGGTGTTCACTAAATTGCGGGGGGAGGCGGGTATTGCTGGTAGACCAGTTAGGAGATGGCTGAAGTAATTTCGGAAGATTTCATGAAAACTTGGACTTTGGTAATTGCCAATAGGATTTGAAAGAGAGAAAGATGGAACTCAGACAGCAATATCTCTCCAATTTACAAATTGTCTTTATTATCTGCTGCATTTGTTGTTTTTGATATCATTCCTAAAACTTTCTCCTCTCCCAAATTCTATGATGTCATACTACATAGTCCTCCGGTCTCCTCTCTGAATTCTCATTGCCCCCCATGCAAAAGAGTTAGCTTGAATAAGTGGCTAACGAAGTCTGTAGAGGAGGAAATGGTCTGCTTTATTTCAGGACTATGCTAGTGTTTGCAACCTACCGTGCAACAAATTTTACAAGATTTTCTTTAATCTTGAGAAAATGTCTCATAATGCTAACCCTGGTAAATTGCTATTACACAAGAGAATATCATAATTCAAGTCGGGCGGGGGTGGGGAAGCTAATTTAAAATTTACAGTTGACAATTAATCAATATTTAGTACAGTGTAGTGCTAAACATGTTGTCGTTAATAATTATTACCTGTATCTAACCTACTAATAAAAGCAGCTATCAACTGCTTTCTGTTTATTACTTTAGCCAGCTTAATTATGATAATAATCCTTGGTCTCTCTAGGGAAAGCAAGAACGTACAAAGCACTTTCTGGTATCCGGTGGCATCTGCAGGGCATATGAGGAAGGCAGCGGCATGTTATAGTATCTGTATTGTACAAAGAAAGTAATTCAGGTCCAGAGAGAGTATATAAATTGGGATACAAAGAAGGTAAAGAAACTCTCATTTAGTATGCTCTTAGGAAAGATATTTCTATTTCCCATTATCTGACTCCTCCCACATCCTCCAGGATTCCTTAAAGATTGCTGATAAAGAGATCTACTGACAAGTATCCTCAATGTCATTCGGGAAAGTGCCCTGGGCTGAGACGCTGAAACATTATCGGTCCTTTGGGGACGGGTTTTCATTTATCTACTGGGGCTTAACCACATGGAGGGTCTCTAATATTTCCAGTTGATTCCATTCATCTTGGTGGATAAGTGTATATATTTGCTAGACCTCTTCTGATGTAAATAATGGAGAACAAACTTTAACTTCCTTATGCAAAGGAAATAAGGAGGTTAATCGACATAAAAGAGAAGAGCAGAAGCGTGACAGGGTCTGAACACATTGGAACCACAGACTGGAATGTACCCAGACTCTCATACTAGTTTACTGGTTTCTATCCTTGCTCCTGTCTCTATGGTGCCTCTAGCTTCTACCATTATAAACTAGGTTTTTATATTAATGGTACATATAATCATTGAATGGTCTCACAATTTCTGCCTTATGGATTTGTCACCTGGAAGTGACAGCCCTCAAGATCTCTTTTGCTTCAATTCCAGAAGTTCCAAGCAAAAAATTCATTGGCCAAGCCTGAGTAAGCAATCCAAACCTGGACCAGTGAACCTGGCCAGGGAACCAAGTCAAGTGATGTTTTTATGACAATTCCCATTTGGTCAAAGATATGGAAAACTTTTAGAAAAGATTGGATGGAAAACTTGAGAGGCTAAGCATAAAAAATTATAAAAGTAAAATAAACATGAATATACTTGTTTCCCTCTGCCATGCTCTTACCATACCACTTGATCTAAGTTGTAGGAATAGAGGTTCTTCGTTATCTTTCCTACTCTAAACATACCTAAACTCATCTTTTAATTTTTCCTACACTTGTAGCGCCTCAACTTACTCCTTCTGAGGTTGATGTATTTTTATAGATGTCCATCTCATTTGCTGCCTTAGGATCATTAATAATTATACACACAGGGGTCATTTTGCACAATTCCTATACCCGTGGTGCCATGTACCTATTTGAAGTCAATACTTTGAAAGGAATAGCTACATTTTCTCTAAATTTATTACAGTATCCCCAGCTTGATAGTAAAAGGTGCTTTAACAACATAAATTATATTCATTCATTTATTCCAAGAACACTAAATTATCAGGTGCTGGACTGCATGCTAGTATGGGGAGGTTGCCATGGAAGAAGCAAGACATCCCCAGAGATGACCCCTAACCTCTGTGAGAGTCTGACAGGAGAGGCAGATGTGAGCACAAATTAAATAGGGTCCAGCATGGTAACTGCTGAGGGTGATCTAGCCATGACATATAGGATCCCTCAGATAGCAAGGACGAGTCAGAGAAGGAACTGAGAAGGGCAAAAGTCTCTGAAATGAGATTAAAATTTCCATTTCCTCCTTTTCCAAGGAGGAGACTGCTGGAGTCACAAGATCATAGAATCACTAACCTTCAAAAATAAAGTGACCTGAAAGATCATTCGGCATAATCAGGGAAATCCAAATCAAAACCACAATGCGATATCACCTCACACCAGTCAGAATGGCTAAAATCAACAAGTCAAGAAATGACAGATGCTGGTGAGGATGCGGAGAAAGGGGAACCCTCCTACACTGTTGGTGGGAATGTAAGCTGGTGCAGCCACTCTGGAAAACAACATGGAGGTTCCTCAAAATGTTGAAAATAGAAATACCCTATGACCCAACAATTGCACTACTGGGTATTTACCCTAAAGATAAAAATGTAGTGATCCGAAGGGGCACATGCACCCGAATGTTTATAGCAGCAATGTCCACAATAGCCAAACTATGGAAAGAACCTAGATGTCCATCAACAGATGAGTGGATAAAGAAGATGTGGTATATATACACAATGGAATACTATGCAGCCATCAAAAGAAATGAAATCTTGCCATTTGCGACGATGTGGATGGAACTAGAGCGTATCATGCTTAGCGAAATAAGTCAAGCAAAGACAACTCTCATATGATCTCACTGATATGAGGAAGTGGTGATGCAACATGGGGGCTTAAGTGGGTAGGAGAAGAATCAATGAAACAAGATGATATTGGGAGGGAGACAAACCATAAGAGACTCTTAATCTCACAAAACAAACTGAGGGTTGCTGGGGGGAGGGGGGGTTGGGAGAAGGGGGGGTGGGGTTATGGACATTGGGGAGGGTATGTGCTTTGGTGAGTGCTATGAAGTGTGTAAACCTGGCGATTCACAGACCTGTACCCTTGGGGGTAAAAATATATGTTTATAAAAAATAAAATAAAAGATCATTCAGCATAAATTTCTGCCCAGTGTACAAATAAATCTCTCTGCCTAGAGGCCTCCCATGATGGGGACCTCACTGGGATTATAGAACAGGTATTGTTATGGTAGAGAAATCAAAGGGCTTGGAGTCAGAAAGGCCCAGGTTAAAAATCTAGCCCATACTAGCTTTGTGACCCCAGATTGGCCACATAGCCTCTCTGAACCTCAGATTTCTTTCCGGGTAAGCACCGTCACATTATCTACCATACAGAGTTGTTGTGGGTGGTGATTCTGACTACTTACCCACTTGAGTGAGCCCACTCTGTTACAGAACCAGTGGAATTGCTAGGAAGCTCACTGTTGGGTTAAGATGAAACCTCCTCCCTGTGCACCTCAGATGCATTGGTCCTGATTGTGTGTTTTGCTTGGGAGAAAGAAAAAGAAGACATTTTACTTCCCTAAGAATACTTCAGACTGGACTATGATAATAAAATGCCAGGCCCCCTTCCTATAGCTCCCCTCTCCCTGCTGTGGTCAATTCTCCTGGCTTATTGCATTCTTGCTAAATCTTTACATTTTTCCAAATTCAACCATCTCAGCCCTCCGAGATTCAGGCTACTGGCCCTCACAGCCCCTGCTTATTTCAATAAACAGGTTTTAAATTAAATCTTAGGCACCACAATTCCCTTTCAATAGAATCGCATAAAATGGAAGTGTCAAAAGTTGGAGAAAGTAGAACTGTTTGACAATTGAAGACTGAACCATGAGCTAGAAGAATTCAAACCAGCTCGCTGGGTCACACAATAGATGTTTCTGTTACAAGGAAAATGGTTTATAGGCTCTCCCGCCTCTCCAAAATCAAATTCATTGTGTTCTGATAAGATGCCAAAAAGAATCCCATTTACAGATGTAAAATATTCGAACTACAGGCTCTGCGACTGAATGACAAGTTTTTGGTTCTCTTGCTCACCATCTTTAGCAAAACATAACAAATAAAATGAAGCTTCTTTCATAAGAGAATGACAAATTTCTTATTGATCTCTGTATAACTCAAACTCTTCTGACCAATGGTGGGAATAACAGTCTAATTCTTTTAATGCATTTGCAAGTTGAAAATCAAAATAATATGTATATATGTATTCTATGAATAGAATAGATATGAATATGTGCATATTCTGTGTATATTGTCAAATTTACTTTCTGTATATATTTACCAAACACATTGGTAGGTATCTGTATATATTTACCAAACACATTTACCAAAACAAATTTACTTTCTGTATATATTTACCAAACACATTGGTGTGAAGGAGGGGAATCACACAGAACACCTTAATGTTATTTTAAAAATTTAAGGAGAAATGTAGCAATTTAGAAATAACAGTAGACTTCAAAAATTTCCATTTTGCTATCTATGATCCATTTTTGCATACCCTAGCAAGTAAAAGAATGAATGAATACCTTATTATAAGATTGGGAATCATGGAAGAGACCCACAATTGCCTATAATATTGTACTTTAATTTAGAGACTCTTCTTTCAAAATCATATGTTGATCTGACATTTCCCTTGGAAAATAATGGGGGAGGTGGACATTTTTCAAAGCTTCTGGGGCAGCTATTCCAAAACCAGAATGCTAAACAGGCCTGCATACAGGGGAGAGACATCCTTTGTGAGTGTGAACCTGCTGTTTGGTAGAATTTTCAAAGTCATCCTACTGCAGTGAAATATACTCTCTAACCATAATCAAGTGTTGTTTGAAAAGACCTTGTCAGATGTGAGAAGACAATTGTGGTATGTAATTCCATCAAAGAAAGGGGCTGGCATGGGGGTCATTGATGAGTTGGGTAGCGTTAGGTAGAAATGCAAGTCAGACCTGTAATGGGAAAGAACAGATGTGAAAACTTCTGGAAGTGGAAGAGATTTAACAGGAAAGTAGAAGGAGGAACTCCTAGATGGAAACAAACAGTCTGGAAGGGCCTGAGTTCTGGAGCCAAGGGGCTATAGCAGAGCTGGCTAGAGCCCAGCCTTTACATCAGACTGTGCAGGGCATTCTGCTAGCTTCTAAAGCACTACTTCTCACCTATGAAATAGGATGATAGTAACACCTACCTCAATGGAAAGCACTTAGTATAGGGCCTAGTACATGGGAAACCATAATTATAATTATAATTAGCTGTTAGTGTAAGGATCACAGTAAGTCCCCCTTAACACCAGGCAAGGGGACCCACATGAGTTAGAGTGTTCTCCTTGTGATTTTGTAAAGACACTTCCGGTACCTACAGTGGGTCTTGGGCTAGTAGTGCCATCAGGTGGGGTGCACCAAGTCTGGATCTGGTCTCTGCTTACCTCTTTAGAAATGCTCTCCAACTCTCTATTCCCACTCTCCCTGAATGTGTGAGGTTGACCAGATACTCCATGGAGCTCCAGGAATTTTGCTTATTAGATTGTTCGGGGGTGGGGGGTGGAAGCACCTGAGTGATTCCATCAGTTAAGCAAGCATCTGCCTTCGGCTCAGATCATGATCTAGAAGTCCTGGTATGTAGTCACACATGAAGCTCCCTGCTCAGCAGGGAGTCTGCTTCTCCCTCTCCTTCTGTCCTCCTCACCACCAACCTGCTTGTGCTCACTCTCGCTCTCTTTCTCTCTCTCATAAGTAAATAAGATCTTTAAGAAAAAAGAATTGCTCAAGGGCTTAATGGCTAGACTGTGGTTTCCAGGAGCATAGCCTGGCGAGAAGATTGTTCTGAATGGCTAGAGTGATATTTCTTTTGTAGGACTCATCCAAGATTTGGCCACCAAAATTGTACTGACATGTTGATTTGGGGTGACTCACACTATTCAGACAGAGGTTCTGTAAAAATATCTTCCAGGGCCCCTATACACCGTAGGGGCAGCCCCAGTAATAAGATGTTATTGTTAGCATCAATATCATTTTTCTGTTCCCATTTAGGAAGAGGACTCACATGGTTCAGGAGAAATACAGTCATGCAATCGTAGGTTATCAAGGATACTACAAAGGCAAATTATTTCAAGACCTTTAATTACGTCAAACCAGCAAAGCACTATAAATTAAAGGGAGATGAGATGAGTTCCCTCCCAGACTCCAACTTCCCATATTGGAAAGTACTCCTAAATTCCGACTAGCCCCAGAAGGTTTTAGACACCTAGCTAAGAATTTTAAGACTTAACTACTAGTCAAAAGAAATAAAATTAAAATTATAATTGTGCATGTTGCCTAAAAGGAAAAAAATATCATTTTAAATAACAATTCCAAATACTAATGAAGATAAGGTAAAAGGCAGGAACCAATACTGCTGGTTGTAGTGTAAAATGGTTCAACCTTTGGGACGGCGATTTAGCAATATGTGTGAAGAGAATTTAAAATGCTTGTGCCCAGTTATATCACTTCTGGGAATCTAGCCTGAGGAAATTATCATAAATAAAGAAAAACCTGTCAACTTTTCTCTACATAGCAGCTGGCCTCCATCTCCTCTATTTTTCTGTCTTGTAAGAATTTCTGGGGAACCAAGTAAAAACATGAATTATACTTTAGGCTATTCCTAGTGACAGATATAATAGATTTATTCATATTTTCTTATTAAAGTTAGCACTTATTGATTCCTTACTAAGTGCCAAACAGTGTGTGAAGTGTTTTATATAGGCTAATTCATTTAATACTCACCACAACACAACCAAGTACATCACTTGGGGATTCCTTCAACCTCAGGATACAGAAATCCCAGCTCCACTGGCTTAAACCAGAGGGAAGTTATACAGGAAGCCCACAGGTAGGCAACTCCACAACTGGTAAATTCAGTGGCAATCACATCATCCTCTCTGCCATCACAGGCAGCCTGAACTCTGGTCACAAGATAATCACCACAGTTCCAAGCCCCATATGTAGATATAAGTATCTCACAGAAATGGCTCCACGTCACCTTGACCAGAAATGCATTCCATGTTCCATAGCAATTAGCACAGAGAAACCTATGGCTGTACAAAGGACAAATTACATAACAAAGTTGGACCTGGTTTAGAAAGCACCAAAGGGCAGATAGACATTGGGGAGCAGCCAACAATCTCAGCTGGGAGTGAAATATCTATTATATCCATTTAGCAGGAAAGGAAGCTAAAGTCTGGGGATGTTAAGCAATTTGCCTGAGGTCACACAATCAGTGAGTGGAAGGGCTAGGGATTTGAATCCAGTTTTACCTATATAGAGTCCATAATTAGCACTGTAATACATTCATTTTCCACATATGTGTATACAAATATACAAAAGAGTATTATTCAGCCCTGTATTATTCAGGGCTGTACGGAGAAACAAAACCAATAGGATATGTATACATGAGTGTGTATGTGTGTGTGCAAACATACCATATATAAATTATCTATGTGTATATCATATACATATATATACATATATCATATACATGTGTGCACTATACATATATGATTTATTATAAGGAGTTGGCTCATATGATTATGGAGCCTAAGGAACTCCATGATCTGCTGTCTATAAACTGAAGACCCAGCAGGGCCAGTGGTATAGTTTCCATCTAAGACCGAAGGCCTGAGAACCAGGAAAGCTGATAGTGTGCATTCCAGTCCTAATACAAGAGAAGACCGATAAAGCAGCTCAAAAACAGTCAAGGAAAGGGAACGAATTCTCCTTTTAGTTTTATTCAGGTCGACATTGGGTGGATGGGTTCCACCGCATACTGAGGAGAGCAATCTGCTTCATTCAGTGTATCACTCAAATGTTAATCTCATCTTGAAACACCCTCACAGACACACCCAGAATAACATTTAACCAAATATCTGGTCATGCCATGGCCCAGTCATGCTGACACATGAAATCAACCATCGCAGTTTCTCAATGGAGATTATTTGTTCTCTTATTGTGCTTATTCATATGTATTTCTTTCATGCCAGCAAACAAAAAGCACATGATGAGCCATGGTATTAAAAAGGCATGAGGAATAAAAGTAAGTAATGGGAAGTGATTGATTGGGAAATGCTACCCAAACTGAGCAAGGATCCTCATTTCATTCATTTTCTAACTCATTCATTCAATCAGCATGTGATGGGAAGAATGGAGGTTTGACCTTCAGCACAGGTGGATTCCAATTCCAATTAAATCCTGGCTAAACAAGTTCCTTGTAAAAAAAAATAATGGGAATACAAGTGATAGTGGTTGTCAGTAGTCAGTAGAAATAAAAATAATAGCAGTCTGACAAAGACAAATACTAACAGAGTAGGTTCTCAGGCCTTTCTTCTTCTGGCAACTAAAGAGACATTTCTTTTTTTTTTTTTTAATTTTTTATTTTTTCTAAACATATATTTTTATTTTTATCCCCAGGGGTACAGGTCTGTGAATCTTCAGGTTTACACACTTCACAGCACTCACCAAAGCACATACCCTCCCCAATGTCCATAATCCCACCCCCCTTCTCCAAACCCCCCTCCCCCCAGCAACCCTCAGTTTGTTTTGTGAGATTAAGAGTCTCTTATGGTTTGTCTCCCTCCCAATATCATCTTGTTTCATTTATTCTTCTCCTACCCCCTTAAGCCCCCATGTTGCATCACCACTTCCTCATATCAGGGAGATCATATGATAGTTGTCTTTCTCCGCTTGACTTATTTCACTAAGCATGATACGCTCTAGTTCCATCCACGTCATCGCAAATGGCAAGATTTCATTTCTTTTGATGGCTTCATAGTATTCCATTGTGTATATATACCACCTCTTCTTTACCCATTCATCTGTTGATGGACATCTAGGTTCTTTCTATAGTTTGGCTATTGTGGACATTGCTGCTATAAACATTTGGGTTCACGTGCCCCTTCAGATCACTACGTTTGTATCTTTAGGGTAAATACCCAGTAGTGCAATTGCTTGGTCATAGGGCAGTTCTATTTTCAACATTTTGAGGAACCTCCATGCTGTTTTCCAGAGTGGTTGCACCAGCTTGCATTCCCACCAACGGTGTTGCACATTTAGTTCCTTCCTATCCCCTGTCCTGTTCTATCTTTGTTTGCCTTCTGGACATTTGTTTGTTATAATACAGAATAGGGAGGATAGGGAGACAGGAATCAAAGACACCAAGGAATAGACAAGAGAAAGAAAGGCCAAAACCACCTGATCAAAGGCAAAAAAAGAAATATTTTGAGAAGGAAGGTGTTATGGGCCAGCTGTGGGGAATGAGAGGATGAGAAGCTGAGAAAGGAAGGGAGAACATGGCTCTCCATTTTGAGATAGATTTTTCATTCATGTTCTTCAAGGAATATAGGTAACACATATAAGTGCTTTGTAAATACTTTTCCTTAATGAAGTATGTTTCTTTGACTGTGACAGTGTACATGAGAAATTACATAGGGTCCTGGGATTTGGGTAATACTAACAATAATGGTAATAGTAGTAGTAATCATGGTGGCAGTGACGACGACAAGCACAGAAACAGTAGAGGTATAAAGAACAGGGCAAGCCACTTTCACTCTTGGGACTTCAGGCTCCTCATTTGCAAAATGGGGGAATTAGAAACATTAGAAACAACTTCTGAGCTCTAATATTCTGTGTTTCTATCCATATCTACTAAGTACCCAGTCCTGAGTTAAGTGCTGAGGAAAAGATACAAGAAATATAGCAGATGATTCTAGCCCTCCAGGACTTGACAGAGAGAAGGGCCTTCTTGCTCTTCCTTCACATTCGTAACTGAACCCTGCCTCAGGGCCTTTGCACTTGCTCTTTCTTCTTCCTAGATTGTTCTTGCCCCAGATAGTCACAACAACTCCTCCCTCACCTTATTCAGATTTTTGCCTAAATTTCCTTTCCAGTGAGTTCTTCCCTGATCACCTTACTTAAAATTACTATACCCTATAAATTTGGAGGGAATTCAAGCATTCAGCCCATAACAATATTTAAAGTTTCAAAGAAAAAAGAGGAAAAAAAAAGAAAGCTTATCACCCTCTATCTGACAGAAGAATCCCAAGAGAGCTAGAGTGATTAGTTTCTAGTCTGAGGCTGGATTACAAGGTTTTTTTTGTTTGTTTGTTTTTGTGTTTTTTTGGTAAAATTTAGTTTTATGGATTATTTTATAATTAACAGTTCATTAAAGTAATAACACCTACCAAAAAATAAAAAAGATGCAACCCCTTTCTATCTGCTTTCCCTGTTTAATTCTCTACTACACTTGTCTTCACCTAACATGTTACATATTTATTTATCCAACATCTGTTATTCCACAAAATAATTTATGTTGCATTAAGATAGGATTTTTTTTTTCTGTTTTCTGCATTGCTATATCCCCAGCAATGAGAACAGTGTCTGGCATGTAGTCAAGGCTTAATAAATATTTGTTGAATGAATAAGAGACCTGACATGATTTGGTCAAGCAACAAATCAGCCTGCATTTTGTGGAGATAGAAAGAGAGAGAGAGGGAAAGAGAGAGAGCAGAGGGAAAGGGAAAGAAAGAATCTTAAGCAAACTCCATGCACAAGATGAAGCCAACATGGGGCTTGATTTCAGGACCCTGAGATCATGACCCAAACCAAAATCAAGAGTCAGACACTTAACCAACTGTGGTGCCCCATCAGCCTGAATTCAATCCAAGTAAGAAGTAGAAATAAAACACTGAAGAAATTCAGAGAAGGAAGGGTGTCACATGAGCCAGAACATTTAGGAAAGGCTCATAGGGAAAGAGCAACAGGGCTGTGCATGGAGAGGTGACTGGCATTAATCACTGGGAGATAGTAGGGGAGGTCTTTTCAGGTTTTACAGGGAGTGGCAGGGTGGGAAGAAGGAATATGGGAAGGAGACAGAAAGAGAACACTGAAAAAGCTCGTGGCATCCACATGCTATGCTCAGGGATAACAAAAAGGAAAGTCTACCTGGAATTGAAGAAAGGACCACTTTAGCAAGTAGAGGGAGGTCAGGACAGGGGAGCAGTTGATGGACAGCTCAGTGTGCTGGTACTGAACACCCACTGGGGCCAGCATTGAAGTTGACTCCTGGAAAAGAGAACAGGTTGAAATAAGGTACCTGTGATCACCTCCAAAAGAAATTATAATGCTAATGTCAGTAAGAGCTACCTTGTTTCATGAACATGGCACTCCACAAGTGATAAAGGGTCTCAAACTTGTCTGATTACCTAATGCCACATAACAAACTGCCACAAAATATAGTGGACTAAAATAACCATTTCATGTTCTGACAATTTTTTGTGCCAGGAATTGGGGTGGGGGTGGGGCTCAGCTTGGAGATTCATCTTAAATTCCATGCCACCAGCTGGAGTGACTGAAGCTAAGGGTATCACTTCACAATGTCTTTTCACCACATCTCTGACATTTTGATGCTCCTTGGTCTCTCTCTGTCTCTTTCTCTGGAGATATATATATATATATATATATATATATATATATATATATATGACTGGCATGATATATTCAGAACAGTATAGACAGATAGATAGATAGATAGATAGATCATCCAGGATCCCCCCATGTGACTTGGACTTCTACATCACAGTGACCTTGGGATAGTCAGATTTCCCACACAGCAGCTCCAAGAGCAAATATTCCAAAAGAGAGGAAGGAAATGCTGCCATTCTCTTAAGGTCTGGGCCCAGAAATTGGCATGTCACCTTTTCTGTCATGTTTTCCTGGCAAGAACAATCAGAGTCTCTCCAGATTCAAGGCGATGAAACGCTGTCCCTGTTTCTTAATAGGATCCTCCTATTGTCAAAGAATGTCAAAGAATCTGCGGTCCTCTTTAACCTACCCTAGAAATCTGATAATATTATTATTTTCATTTCTGAAAGACAGAAACTGGAGCTAAGAAACATGAGAGTAGGGACACCTGAGTAGCCAGTTGGCTAAGCAAATGCCTTCGGCTTAGGTCATAATTCCAGAGTGTTGGGATGGAGTCCGGCCTCTGGCTCCCTGATCAGTGGGAAATCTGCTTCTCCTTCTCCCTCTGCCTGCTGCTCTCCTTGCTTGTTCTCACGCTCTCTCTATCGCTCGCTCTCTCTTTCTCTCTCTCTCTCTATATATATGTATCAAGTAAATAAATTAAATCTTAATAAAATTTTAAAAAAGAAACATGAGAGTAACTTATTTAAAGAAAAAGGCCAATAACCTAATAGTTAAGATGATAGTAATGAAAGATTTGATGAAGCCATTCTTAAACTTACAATAAATCCATTGTGGTCAACCTAGTCTGATAGTTCCATAACACTAGACAAATGTATGACATTGAATACAGACTAAGATGAGGTTAATATATAAAGAAACAATATTTGATCAACAAAAGGGCAACTTAATTCACTGGAAAAACTGAACACCGGAAAAACTGGTTTAAAAAAAAAAACCTGACCATACCATATTTAAATATAAACTACAGCTCTATTAAGAAATGTAGGGGGTGGGGTTCCTGGGTGGCTCAGTGGGTTGAGCCGCTGCCTTCGGCTCGGGTCATGGTCTCGGGATCCTGGGATCGAGTCCCGCATCGGGCTCTCTCCTCAGCGGGGAGCCTGCTTCCTCCTCTCTCTCTGCCTGCCTCTCTGCCTACTTGTGATCTCTCTCTGTCAAATAAATAAATAAAATCTTAAAAAAAAAAAAAGAAAAGAAATGTAGGGGGAAATGTGCATAACCTTGACTAGTAATATAGAAAGATTAGATGGATAGATAATAGATAAATAGACAGATCATCCTGCAATCTTTATTATTTTATGACAAAATACCATAAGTAAAGTCAAAAGAGTACTAGAATGGAAAATAAACACCTGCAACATGTGTGGCAGAGAGATGGTTAGCCACTTATCAAGAACTCATACGCAGAGATAACAGCCCAGCTAAGAAGCATGACCAGTCTCCCTGCATCAATGTTGCATCAGCAACAAATGGTGTAGGGCACTTCTAGACCAGGGCTTTTAAGAAGTTGGTAGGGATTCTCCACCCTGCTTTTTCCTTTCCTTAGCTCTATGCAGAGAACCCCAAAGCCATGATGGATGGGAGAGCCATAAGATGGTAAGAATTCAAGCCCCCCTGAAACATCAATTGGAAGAAAGCTGCCCACCTACAAACAAGGAACGCTCACACTGCACTGTTAGAAGAACAATAAATAATCTTGTGTCATATTAAGCGACTAAGATTTGAAGGTTCATTTGTTACAGAAGCTATTATTATCCTAATTAATTCAACAAATTTAATAAATGAAGGGTTAATACCCCTAGTACATAAAGAATATCTACAAAATTGACTCTTCAAAGAGAAAAAAAAATCAGAAAAATGAGAAAAGTATAAAAACAGTCCAAATCACTAGTGAGAAAATCTAAACGGATAATAAGTATACTTAGAACATTTTTTTACTCGTATTTGGGGAAACACAAATCAAAGGAACTCATCAGACTGATAACTGAAGAGGAGATAATAACCAGAGCTGATGAAAATGCAAAGAAACAAACACTTTTGAGAGTTGATTGCATGAATTGCTAGTTTTGAAGAGAAGATAATCCACCACTAGATATTAAAATTGAAAATAGGCAAACTCTATTTATGGTATGAATGTATGAAAAAATTGTTGTACATACAGTTGCTACCTAATATATGCTCAATAAACAAATTAATGCAGGAAGCAATTATAGAATAAAAATTATCATGTGAGTCTTTATAGCCTTTACCTCTCTTTTGTTCACAAAGAAAAATCCTGTAATTGCCCGTCTAGTTTCACAAATCCTCCTCTTCTCCTCTAGAGAACCAAGAATCCTCTAAAAGGAAGAGACCAAAAAGAGTTGCATATTAAAAAACTGGGGGACATGGGAAGAGACATAAAACAGCTTAAGAATTACAAGGAAGTAATTCTTGGGGCTGGTACCAGGATAGACCCTGGAGCAGCCACTAGGTCTGAGCAAAACGGAGAGAAAAGGGAAGAGAAAGATGGGCCCTCCCCCTGTAATGTTCTCTGAGGAAGTCAATAAAAAATGAGTATGGGGCGCCTGGGTGGCTCAGTGGGTTAAGACTCTGCCTTCAGCTCAGGTCATGATCCCAGGGTCCTGGGATAGAGCCGGCATCGGGCTCTCTTCTCCTCAGGGAGCCTGCTTCCCCCTCTCTCTCTCTCTCTCTGCCTGCCTCTCTGCCTACTTGTGATCTCTGTCAAATAAATAAATAAAATATTTTTTTAAATGAGTATAAATTACTTTTTCATAACTTTTGCTCTTGCTACTTTTTTGTTACTGGGATGATCTGTCTCTGAGACTGGACCATGTTAAGTCCCTGGAAAAATGAGAGTTACAATTGATGATATACTGTATTCTCCACCATCAACACCTGTAATGCACCATTTCAGCTCTCAGGCCAAACCACAGCAATTTAATTCACTTAACCAACATTTCCTGAACATTTACTGGGTGCCAGGGAATTACTGATTCACAGTCTCCAAAGGCAGAAGTTCTAGAATATCCTGGCATTCTCACAGAGACATTCAAAAGTCTGTCACAACAACCCATACATTGACATTATTGTCTTCAAATAAAAACTGGGAATTAAAGTCCATGAGGATCTGGAGAAAGTATAAATGCAATTTAGCAGTTGTTGTTGCAAAACACTGAAATTTCATTCTTTATGACTCAAGTACCTTCTCCTGGACCCCTCCCCTTTCCATACAAAAACACCCTTGAACTGAACCTGTAGTGACAACCTATCATGATGTCTATACTTGAGCCTTGTCAAATGCCAGAAACAATTACCACCCATCACTCAGTGGCTCAGGGACTGCAATGAACATCAGCACAAACCTCACACACAGACATTGTCCATTTGCAACCAGCGACAACCAACACGAGAAACAAGAATTGCACAGAAACAAGTGCCCTAAAAATATTGCATCAAGCTCCCCAGAGTTGTCAGTCTGGTTTTGCTCTCTGCAAAGAATCCCACTGATTGCCTAGTGACTCTGATGGGCATGATAAATATCAGAGAAAGCCTTTCCCAAGCTCCCAGACATTATTAGGGAGATGGAAAGAGAGAAGCTAAAGTCATACAGATGCATGACTTTCAAATGGGTGGAATGAAATAGATACTGTGGTCTGAGTGGGAAGGGTTTGAACAGCTCAAGAGCTAGTTGACACTTAACCCCTACATTTTCCATGATGCTGACATGTTTAGGGCCCCAATACCTACAAGATCTTTGCTACCCTATCCAAGATGAACAAGGCACTTGACCTATATGAGTCTCAGTGCAGCTAATTGTAAAATGAGGATATTATTGCCATAACAGAATTTAATTTAAAAAATGTATATTTACGTATGAATATATGTACATACCCAAAATAGTGTATGGTACATGGTATAATTTAAATAAGTCTCCTTTCACATTCTCTTCTACAACATTGCTAAATGTTACAATGTTGGCATAGGAAACATTTGCTTTCCTAAAGGAGTCCCGAAGAGAAATACAAGACTGAGTGGCCTTTGAGACTGAGTCCATGTTTTCAACCATGAGTCATTCAAACTTAAGTATAGCTCAGTGAACTGTGTAAAAGCTGGAGATTAGGAAAGCTGGAATCTGGTTCTCAACCACTCACAAAAAAGAACTGTCCATCCCAAAACATCAATAGTGCTAAAACTGAGACGACCTGAAACCAGGAAACCTGAAACCTGAAAACTGAGATGACCTGAAACACTGTGAGGAAACCCAAAGTGAGCACTTGTACAGGCCATATACAAAGAGAATATGCCTGAATTGTTCCAGCTGTCCCAGCCATACCAGCCCAGATGTAAGACACGAGCGAAGCCACCAACTTGGCCATTCGCATCCCGCAGAAGCAAAGTGATGAAGAACCAAAGAATCCAGAAGCATCTAGTTGAGCCAACCTAGACGTCTCTAGCAGTTAAAGCCACCTCAGCCAAAGCCTTTCTCCTCTGGGAACCATCCTCGCTGTGTGCTATTTTAATTCATGACCAACAATGCCATGTCGCTTAGTTTTAGAGTGATTTGTCCACAGTCATAGATAACCAGAACACCAGCCTGTATCTCATAAAAGAGATTAACCTTTAGGAACCACAAACCTCTTTTCAGGAAGACTGGAACTAAGTAGACAGTGTAGGTTAATCCAACCTTTTTTTTTTTTTTTTAAGATTTTATTTATTTATTTGACAGAGAGCAAGAGAGCACAAGCAGGGAAAGCAGCAGAGGGAGAGGGAGAAGCAGGTTCTCCACTAAGCAGGGAACCTGATGCAGGGCTCAATCCCAGGACCCTTGAATCATGACCTGAGCAAAAGGCAGACGCTTAACCCTCTGAGCTACCAGGGCGCCCCTAGGCTAATCCAACCTTAAACTCACTGATGCCATCTGTAAAAGGGAAATATTAATCTCTATTGCTCAAGATATTGAGAAAATTAAATATGAACAGAAGTTTAAAAGTATTTATAATAGTAGCTATCCTAGTCAGGCCACAACACAAGTAAGTTTAGGTTGGATTTGACCTGGTTTGTCTTCAGAATATACAGCAAAGTTGACCTTTCTCTCAGACCTTCAACACTGAGTTGTAGAAAGGGACATAAAGTGGTTGTGTCAGAAAGCCTCTTTCCCCTGCCTGCCTCATGCAAATAACCCTTGCAAACCATGTCAAGCAGAGCCCCACTTCTAAATCTCACGAGAGTTACTTAATATCTCACTGTCTTAATATCCTCCTATGTAAAATAAGGACATTGATACTGTACCAATCTCATAGGGTGGGCCTATAGATTAAATGGTATAAACGCATATGAAGCCCTCAGCACAAACCAGAACTCAGAATTCTCTTCTGGTCTACAGCCCACCTACTTCCTGGGCATCTCTGAATCCCAGCAGTGGACATAACCTAGACTCTAAAGGGGCCCTCGGCAACAGCAATAAAATAACCTTTCTCTCCCTTTGAATGATGCCAAAGGGATGGCAATCAGGAAAGAAAGTGGCTCCACTTCTCCTCCTCATTAATAAGCAAAACATTCAGTGAAGCCCATGGACATGTTCAGAAAGTCAAAGAAGAAAACCTTGTGACATCTTCTGAGGTCAGGACATGAGGAATCCCCTGATGTGTAACCACCCAGGATGGAAACCAGTCTCACGTGGACCAGGCAGGAACATCTCTCTAAGTAACCCACACCTACTCTTTCCTTTGGGGGTTTTACCATCCAGTGTTCCAGCCAACACAAGCAATTGTTCTGCAAGACACAAAGAAGTACCAGTTAGAGTCCAGACTTCTTTCTAGCCTGAGGAAAAGAATTGTCAAAAAGCCCTGACAACACCTGTCAGCAAGAAATTCGTCTGTTTGTTGACATGCGCATCCTGTTGCCTCTCTCCAGCCTGTAGCATTCATTACAACCCAAGACCATGCCCTTCTGTCCCAAAGACTGCTCATATCTTCCCTTGGGACTCGGGAGCCTGGAAGCAAAAAGCTGTTAACCTCTCAGTCCCTTGCTTCTTGTTGTTGTTGTTTTTTTGTTCCAGACAGCACTTACCACCTCTGGCATACCATACTCTCTTCATGTGTCTGTTTATTTTTTGTTTTGCCTGAACAGAATGTAAGCTCCATGAAGGGGATATTTTCCCTATTTTGTCTATGACTCTCTCCAAGGAGCCTACAACAGTGTCTGATTTACACCAGGCACTTGTCTAAATCAAGGTTCAATCAGGAGACAGAAACCACAACAGCTCTTTAAACAAAGATAATTAGAATTAACATCGTAACCCGCCATAAAATTATCAATCTGATAACTAAAGGAGTGAAGAGATAAATCTAGAGAAACCACCTGGGCTAGGTGAACCAAGGGAAAAGGCTGAAATGTTTCATTATTAAAACTTGCGTACCAGGGGCACCTGGGTGGCTCAGTGGGTTAAGCCACTGCCTTCGGCTGAGGTCATGATCTCAGGGTCCTGGGATCAAGTCCTGCATCGGGCTCTCTGCTCAGCAGGGAGCCTGCTTCCCTCTCTCTCTCTCTCTGCCTGCCTCTCCATGTACTTGTGATTTCTCTCTGTCAAATAAATACATAAAATCTTTAAAAAAAAAAAAAAAAAACTTGCGTACCTGGAGAAGGGGCCCCATGGAGCTGAAACTCAGTCCTCTGAGGAAGGGGACATAGCTGAGCAGAGGCTGGTGTCGCTAAGCTCAGTGGAAAACACCACGAGCCTGGGACCCCGATCAGAGGAGGGGCACAGCCTCGCTGATGTCTTTGAGATGGGCATGATGAGGCTGAGTCCATAATCAAACTGGCTTCGGTGGCTGGACCTCACTGCTGCCAGGGGGATGCTTCCCGGAACCAGAAGCCAACAGAAAGCTCCAGGAAGCACACCAGCTCACACAGCTAGCAAACAGTGAGGCCAAATTAAATCTTAGATCTCTTTGGTCTGGATCCTAGCTGAGGATTTTTTCCAACTCAATGGGCTGAGGAAGATGAAAGCAGCCATGGCAGGAAAGTGGGAAAGGTCAAGACAAGTGGAAGGGGGCCCGGGGGCCCATCATGGAGGTGGCAGGGAGAGGACTTCAGAATGATTGCAGCAGGCAACTGTATGTTTTTAAGGTGTAGCGAGGGTAGGTAAAATGTTCTATTCACAGTATCTCATTTAACACTCCTGAATTTACAGATAAATTAAAGGAAAAAAATACAGACTAGCAGGAAAAGATTCTAAAGGGCTAGAGGGATTGAAATCAGGGTCTGTGACTCTACTGAACTCAAGGCTCCTTCCAGGGACCACACAGATGTTCATTTAGGAAGAGAGCAGGGTATCGTGGTGCCCCGGATGGAGAGCAGATCCTGGAGTCAGTGAGAGCGAAAGTAAAAACAAGCACCCATTTCGGCGCTTCTTTCTGAAGTAACAGTGAGTCCCAGATGAGCCTGGGTGGGGCCTGGGTGTCCGCCTGAGTTTACCGTAGGTGGAGTTTGGTTTATTTGGGTGACCAGGGCAGGAGGCAGGGAAGAGGGATGGCGTTGAGGCATAGACACCCAGAGGAGAGAAGGGAAGAGAGGAGACGGAAGGACAAGAGGGGCTCTAAACCTCGTCCAGGGGCAGGTCCAACCCCACGAGAGGCTTTAACATGCGGAGGGCTTCAGATGGCCCCAACCCAAGGCTCTCACACTGCCACCAATGCCTCAAGGAGTCCTGACGGGACTCCCCAGCAGGACAGGGAGAATGTGGCAGATGCCACAGGAAAAACCAGGCTGTAAGCACCTGTGAGACATCCAGGGGTCTCCCAGGGATACCTGGGGAGGAAGGGGACATGGACCTTGCAGGGTGTGTGTGTGTGTGTGTGTGTGTGCATGTGTGTGTAAGCCCCAAGTTTAACTGTTAATGAGACTCCAGCTGTATCCATGAGCCTGTGAGGCCTGGAGACACTAGGTCCCTATATTGTTTCCATGAAAGGCTTTAGCAAAGGAAAGAAAGAAATGATGAACAGAAGGAAGAAAAGAAGAGGCAAGTCAAGGGAGGGGAGGGGTGGGGAGGGGAGGAAGAGACAGGAAGAGAGGAAAGGGCAGGGGGAAACCCTCCTGCTTGCTCCACTTAGTGATGGGCACGAAGCCCCTCCCCACCCCAAACAACAGCCCTGAGAGATTCAACTTTTCTTCCTTTCTCTTGACCAGAGCAAAGGAAGTTGTAATGAGGTTATTTATTCCCCTCAAGAAGCACTGTGGTAATAAGTCCCTTAGCTGACTGCTCTCGGGCTAAGCTACCCCACAAATATATGAAATGCCCAAACCCAGCAATCAGTACAGCTAATTGAAATGCCAACTTGAAGTTCACTAGATGAGGACTGCCGGGGTCACAGTCATTACCAGCGATTAAATGTTATGCGAAAAGATCCATGAAGAGACACAGTTTTAGCAATGTGCTTTAACCCTGCACCCACTGGGAACAAAAGACTAAGAAAACCAAGCCCTGGACAAGACGGCTGGACTGGGGTCAGGGCAGAGCTTGTCCTGGGGGCTGAGCAGGGGCTCACAGACCCTTCCCTCTCTCCCTCTCTCTCTCTCTCTCTCTCCCCCTCAGGTAAATAAATAAAATCTTTAAAAATAAATAAAAAGTAAAGGGTCTCTGATCGGTCTGGCACACCAGACCCAGGGATCAGCTCTGGTTCCTTGGGCACCAGTCCAGAGGGGCAGGGGCTGTGATCAGCCATGTTCCCCCGCAGGGAGATTTTCATGGCCACCCAGGCGCTCAGCAACCCTTGGGTGATCAAACGGGTGAACGTCCTCAGACTACACCCTGCTCCATGTCCCTAAGCACGGCGCACTGCTGGTGGCCACCCTCCTGCCTCCCCATTCTCATGGTTCCCCCGCGGGCAGCCAGCCCACCAGCTGTCATCCCTCCCACCCTGCCACGCTAGGGTTTTCCTCTCTGCTTCCTCTTCCTCATTACACCCATGAGGTAAAGGTGTCCTCGGATTTCTACCTTCTGCCAGCCCCCTTCCTTCTGCCGCACTGTCCCACGCGCATGTGCCAGGCTTGGCAGGAGAGATGTGAGATGTGTGTGAAGGCGCGCTCACCCGGGTGAACGAGTAAATGGGTAGCTTATAGCTTATGGAGGACTCCCTGTGCGCCAGGTCTTTTATTTAGATTTTTTTACTTATCCTCACTTTATCCCTAAGGAGGTATTAGCATCTTTTTTTTTTTTTTTTTTTTTTTTTTTGAGATGAGGAAACGGGCTACTTAGCCGCAAGTCACACAGCTCATCAACTGACAGGATTCCAACTCAGGTCTCCCTGACTCCAGAGCTCTCACTAGGCTGAAGACCCTTGAGGACAGAATCCATGTTTAAAGCTTCTATGCCCACAGCACTTTGGCAGAACCAGCTGAGCACACAGTAGGTGCCTGGTGACTGCTGAGTGCCAAGCAGACTCCGGCCGGGCACACACTTGCCTGAGGAGCCCCTATCAGCCAGGGAAGGGGTTAACAGCCCTCAGGGAGACAGCCCAGCTCTGGGCAGACTACTCTAAATAATGAGCCTCTGGTATTCTTGCTAATGACATTCTCCTCTCGCTGCTTCAGGTTTTACTTGCTGTAGTAATGAATTAATTAGTGAATATGGGTGAGAAGCTCTTTGAAGTTGTAAGAAGCCCAGAGTACAAATACTAAGAAAAGGAACCAAATGACTCCATCAGATAGCCTGCGAGTGCTGAGTGCTGTTTAGCTCACGGGGCCCGAGCCTCCAGTACAGACAGAACAAAGGACGAGAAGATGGGACCCCAGGGGTGCTGCGAACACACCCAAACACCTGGGCAGTCTTCAGAGGCTCCCTGTCACCCGGAGTCTGCCAAACATTCCTCCTGGTCTGCTCCTTCCCTCAGAATGCCACTGATCGCCTGTCTGGCTGTGTCGGGAAGAATCTGAGGCCTCCTCAAGGCTCAGCAGGAATAGCGCCATCCTACGAGTATCCTAGAAGTTGTAGGACTGCGGTTTAACCGCTCCAACAAGATCCCTGCATAGCCAGCCACCCCAAACCCACGGACTTACACCAACCATCACTGGCTTTTATTATCTGCAGATCAGCTAATTGATGAGGGACATGGCTGGTGTGGTTCAGCCCTGCACCCTCTCATTGCCGTGATGGGATCAGCAGCTAGTGCAGGCGCATCCTCCTCATGGTGATGGTGGAGATGCAAGAGGGCTAACCCACCCACTCGAGCTGCCCTGCGTCTTGGCTGCTAATCCACCATTAGCCAAAACAAGACCTGAGAAGGAGAGGAGCCCAGAGACAGGAAACTGTCCCCAGCAACAATGGGTGGACACCAATAAAGTTACTTAGAAAAGGGGCTGGATACTGCAAGGGGTCGGGCATTAGGCAGGTCTACCATGGGAACCGAGGGGTAGTATGGTGGTGGCAATCCATCCAGGTATTGAGGGCCATGATCAAAGACCCAAATTCCTTACCTGCTGTTTGACAAAGGTAGCCGCTAGAGCTCGTCAGTTCCTGTCCCTTGTAAGCAGGACATGAGCGCTCTGGTTCATTGGACCCAAGCTGCCTGCTGACCTCACTTTTGCTCCTTATCTGACCCCTGACAGCACTAGAGGCTGAAACCACCATCATAAAGGGCACTTCATCCTTAACATTGCAGGTAGGTAACATACACCCAGGCCATCATCTAGACCGAGGAGGCCACTACAGAGAAAAAGTATTGCCGATCCAGCTTTCCCATGAGATAAATAGCTAAATAACAATGGCGGGCAGTGGTTGACCATCAAAGCCTGGTGAAGTACAAACATGGAAACCTCATTCCCTGCAGAGACCACCATCAATGCTGCTGTGTCACATCTCCCTCTCCACCCCACAGGGACATCCCACAGCTTTTCTGCCACTTTAAACACTAAAACATTAGCTCGGTGCAGTGGAGCACACATGTCATATCTAGTTTGGTATTCTCACTCTCCCTTCCCCAGCTCGGGGCTCAGCCTATCGGCCAGACGGACTTGGTGGGGAGGAGGAGATAGTTTCCCTACCTCATCTGTCTCCACTCCTAGCTTCTCCAGAGGAGAAGAGGGGGTTATAGAGAAGAGGAGAAAACCCTTCTTCCCAGACAGGTGCTTTTAGGTCACCTATGAGCTCTGAGTGTTTGGTATCCAGATGCTGGCTGTCTCCCAAAGCACACATGGGCGAACCTACAGGGTCTATCACACAGCTTCCTAGGGTGGCAGATGCACTTTGCAACAATCTCTCCAGTCCCTCCAAAGCCACCTCAGCTCTCACCCTGCAACCCATGTCACAGCCTGCATGGGCCAGGCACCGGCAACACAATTGTGCCAGACATCTCCGATGCCCTATCTCTTGTCATCTTATCCTTCATTTTGCCCTGGCTGTTGCTGAAGCAACAAGCTTTAGAATCTTCCGTTGCCTCGGGCATCCTCTGCTTCCTGCCTGGGGCCCCTCATTGTAAGCATTGTATGCTGGAGTCTGCTCAGCCCTTCTGGTGTTGGTACAAACTGGAAGTACAAGAGAGTTAACACCACCTGGGAACTACATGATCAGTGGAAGACCAAAATGGTTTTTTCCATGCCTCTAGTGACAATCCCAAGGCAGGATTCCAACAGGATCAAGACCTAGTTGTCCACAGTGGTAACCACCTCAAGAATGCGCCCTTGGGATTGGCTTTCCCTCACTCTACCTCATTTTTTCCCAACCCTATCACTCTTGATCACCAGGATTACTTCCCAAAATAAATGACCTGCATGTGAGTCCTTGTTGAAGGCTCTGCTTTGGGGGAAACCAAGACAGCACCACAGAGCACGCTCAGCGGACTTCTGCAGCAACACTTGGTTTATGTGAAACTCCCATATCCTTGCCATGCCTAAGGGATGAGGTAGGCTTCCCACTGCCCCCTTGACTCTTGGTCCTGCCATTCCTTTCCAACACTCTTCTCTGCAGAGTCAGCAGCTGTGCCTCTACCAGAGAATTCTTCTTGATGGGAAATTTTCATTCAAACATGAAAGAAATGGACAAGAGAGCTAAGAGGTGTAGACAGAACACGGGTGCCCATGTCAGTTGCCCCAGCTTTGTAACCCAGAGAGCCATTCAACCATGCAAAGTCCTAGAGCTAGAAGGTGCCTCATTTTCACACTCTATGCCTCACATAATGAAGGGAAGAGGAGGGGAAATGACTTACCCAAGATTACTCATAGGTTAGGGGCCGACACAAGCAGGACCAGAGGCTTTCTGACTCCTAGAACAGTGCCTTTCCCACATGGCCAATGCTCTCAGGGGAAGAGCCTCAGGCTACAATGAAGCAAGCAGAAACTATGAGGTTTTATATACAAATGTTTGGATTCCAGTTCTTCATACTTTTGGTGTGATCTTGACAAAGTTACTCAACCTCTTGAGTTCAGTTGCATTGCCTGAAAAATGGTTATAATAATGCCTTCTTCATAAGGTTGATGCGCTAAATAAGCATGTGATTTGTAGAAGTTTTTATGATTATTACATAACCTCTCAAAGCTCTGGGCTTCTTATCTAAGAAATGTTGATAAATAATGTTCAATATTCATATTCCTGGACACTGGGGGTGTTACAGTAAGAATATATATGAAATCACATTAAAAACAAAAAATTTACACATGTAAAAGTCATTATTAGTGCTATATTAGTACTAATTAGTACTATTAGTACTAATAGTATTAATACTATCATTATTATTATTATTATTATTTCAAAACCAAAATCATTCTATCTGCCATCATTCAAATTATCTCTGTGATTTCTGAGTAAAATCACTGTTGCTCAGGCTTTTCATAGAGGTATATGCAGTATAGGCTCCCCATATCCCTGGATTTTCCATAGAGTAAGAAAAAGAAAAAAGATTTTCAGAGTTATCTGAAGCCCTAAGACCTGAGAATATTCTCTTGTTATTGCTTTGCCATGGTCAGAATGCTGGTACACCCAAAATGTTCTTAAGTGGTTGACACAGATATTCCAGAACGAAAAGGGAATTACTGTCCCAGAATTGGGGAAATGGTAGGCGTTTCTTAAAGAGATTTACTAAACTAAAGCAATCGAAACTAAACCTAAAGACAATGTCACCAGAACCCAGAAAATCACTGACCACAACAGGGTCCTTTCAAGGGGAAAATTAATAATTATCCCATATTTCCTAAAGTAAGATAAATATACCGGTGACAGCACATGAAACAGTATGCATACAACAAACTATCAAGATCTGAAGCCAAGCATCCAGACATCCGTTTGTGTGCACATACATGTATATGTCTATATGTACAGACATAAGTATATGTCTATAAGTATATGTCTGCATGGATAGAGAGGGTGGTTAAACGACTCATCAGTGCTGTTGCACAAGCAGTAGTGATGGACCCGGGAGTCTCAACCAGGCCCTGGGTTTCCAGAGCGTATACTCTTTCCATTCTGCCTTATTTGTTGCTTGAAGACCTTGGCTCTCTGGTTCTACTTAGTGACCCACAACAAACCCTGAAACCCAAAAGCCCTGTGATTTGTCCTAATAGGAAGCAAGGAAGCACAGGAACATACCATAGTAAGTTCCTCCGGGCTTGGGAGAAGAAGAAGACACCCACGAGGCAGGGGAGGCAGTGGGTGGTGGCAACTCCTGGAGGAGAGGGAAACTGATGGGTCCCAGGGACAGGCATGCCTGGGAGCTGGTACCTGGGTGAGGAGCCCTTCCTGATGCTATGTAGAAAAATCCTATGTAGAAAAGGTGACATTGATTGCTGTCGATGGTGACAGTCTACACCATCAAGGGCTTACCCATCTGGCTGTTGTGACAGGACACCAAGACCACCTCCTGGGGATTGCTCCTGGGTACAAATAGTTAAGACAGGTCAGTGCTTTCTCAGTGACACTCAAACCATCAACCCCACCAAAATTCAGGTGAGGTGAGGATTCTTGGCCACCCCTAAAGCCTGATGCTTCCAGCTGGATCTGGAGAGTCGGATCTGGAGTTCCAATAATGAGGAGCATCTCCAGCGGGCAGGGGCTGGAAGGAACTTGGGGACATGGCAGGTGTGAGGTAAGGGGTAAGAAATGGTCTTGTGAGTCCTGGTCAAACCCAGCTTGTCGTTTCGGCCAAGCCCTTCATCTGGTCCAGTCCCAGGCACAAACCTGCACCAGTCAGTCTTGGGGGGCCACCCTCAGTCCTCTGTTATCCCCACAACCCGAAGTGGTCCAAAGGCCCCCAGCCTCCCTTCTGTAACCCTGAACTAGGGTCGATGAAACTAGAACAGTTCTGACCGGTACTCTGAGACTTGAAAAGAACTGAACCAGACGACAGCCCAGGTCACGGGGCTGGGAACGGGGCAAAGAATAGCCAGGCCCTCCAAAGAGATCCCCAGAACCAAAACTTCACACTCGGAGCATCTAACAAGGGCCAACTTGAGTCTCCCAGAACTTGAAGCAAATGGAGCACTCTTCCTAAGAGTAGTCCCCCCTTATCCCCGGGGCATGTGCTCCAAGACCCCAACCGCATGCCTGAAACTGCGGGTACTACCAAATCTTATATATACTATTTCTTCCTAGACATACATATACTTATGATGAAGTGTAGTTTATAAATTAGGCATAGTAAGAAATTAACAAGAGTAACTAAAAATAAAACAGAACAATTGTAACAGTCTATTGTCATAAAAGTTATGTGAATGTGGTCCTTCTCTTTCAAAATCTTATTGTCCTGTACTCACCCTTACTGAGCCCACGTGAGATGGTAATAAATGCCTCCGAGAGGGGATGAAGCCGAGGAAATGACGCGGACACCTTCACTCAGGGTAATCCGCTTCCTAGAGGGGGCTGATAGCGGTGACTGACAGCGGGGAGAGCCACACCTCAGGAAGGGAAACCGCGGATAAGCGGATAAGCGGGAGTAAGTGCCTCAACACGAAGGGATCAATAGTACCACCTTCTGGCAGAAAGAAAAACTACAAGCAGCAGGATTTGAAAGCAACATTAAGAGCAAGTCTCCAACCAGCAGTAGCTTCAGAAGTCATATTTTAGATCAAGTCTTTCATTAAACAAAAAGGGAAACTGAGGCCCTGGCAGGGGAGGAGACTCACACAGGATCAAACAGATTGCTGGTGGCAGGGCTGCTGCTTGAATTTGAGACTCCAAGCTTGTCTTGAAGGAGTTCCACATAAAGCTACAGAAGGCAACCTTGTTTCTTTAGTTATAAAGATATAAGAGGGAAACTTCACGCCCCCACAATCACTGTGTCCAGTAACATCTTGATGTTGATTACTACGGTCCCCACTCTGCAAGGGAGACTGTTAGTTAGCAGGCTCAGGGTCTCAAAACCCCTGTTCAGGCAAGTTGGCGCTACAGCTCATGTTCTCAGATCCTAACGTCATGTTGCCTCCTGGCGGAGTCAAAACTGAAGCCTGGAAGGTTTCTATGGCGGTCGCCTTCCTGTATCGGTTAAGATTGCATTCGCTCAATTTATCAGAAAGCCTGATGTGCACCCCTGAATTAAACAAACAGGGCTTTCTCTTGCTCACTTATCAAGTAATCTGGAGGTAAGTGGCTGCTGGCATTTATTCAATAACTCAATAATGTCAAGGCGAGCAGCAAGGCTGTTCTCTTGACTTTTTTCCTCCTGTTTATCACACCAAGGTTTCGTAAAGCTACTGAATACAAGGCCATAAGAAGGAGGGAGGAAGCATTGCCTGCTGTACATTGCCATTTTATCAGGAAAAGCATCACGCTTCCCAGAACACTGGGCAGATTCAGACCCAGTGACAGAGACACCCCCCCCCCCAGACCCCGGTCCTGCAAAATGTGCCGGGTATTACAGAGGTATTCTTAGTTAGGAAGATGGTGGGGGGTTCTGACCCTGTCACAGAGGTTTACCACATCTGCCTACCACGCTGTCCCCCGAAGTCTGTAAATGGCTTCACACCTCATCTCACCTTCAACCCCATCATCCAAAGGGTTATCAAATTCTGCATTTCCTATTCAGAAGTTCCTCTCAAACTGAGTCTCTTGGTCTGTGTCCTCTATTAGGGTATTATTCAAGGTTTCAGCATTCCTCACCGGATAACTTTAATAGTATCAAAAAGTCCCTTTGTCCTCGGGCCCCCACCTACATCTCTATTGGTATTTGTCTTTGCTGAAACTGTCCCTTACAAGCAACACCAGCATGCACTTATGCTGTTACTGGCTTTGTTCCTTCACACTCACAGCTGCTCTGCCTCCTCAACCATAGCCTACCCAGCCCCCTCCTGTCCACCAGATCCTCACCTTTACTCCAGAAAATGTGTTCTCTTCTCATCCTTTAAGATGGCTTTCATGACCATTCCTCCAGGAAGGCTTCTTTGCTTCCCTGCGTTGGTTACGTGACCCTCGGTGCTCCCATAATACCTACTCATGAATTCCACTCTCATCTAAACACTGAGGGCACCCAAACCCCAACCCTCAGTCCTGTTCTCTCTCTGGGTCTAGACTTAAGAGTATCATGACCTTCCTCTATCTATTAAGAATGCATTCACTCAATTTATCAGAATACCTGATGTACCCCCCCGAATTAAATGAGCAGGGCTCAATCTAGCTCAGATATCAAGTAATCTGGAGGTAAGTGGTTGCTGGCACTCATTCAATGGCTTGATAATGTCAGGGCCAGGAGCAAGGCTGTTCTCCTGACTCTTGAGGAGGACCAATAGCAATACTCTCTTCCCTGCCCAGCTCTGAATTAATTGAGAAATAACTTGTAGAAAATCAATACATAATCTTTTTACTGATAAAAACGGACACTGGAGAATATATATTACAAATCTAAGCAAGTGAGATTCCCAGTCTAGGGCCCTGGAATTAGATTTATCCATTCAGCTTCATGAGACTGAAGCAGGCTGTACGTCCACACACGCTTTGCCCCTGCTGCTCTTTCCCTCCCGGCACACTGTGCTCGAGCTCTGGGTCTCTATCACGCTTGAGCTTCCCGTGCATCTTGCTTCATGTTGTGACCAGAGGGACCACTTTGACTTGCCCCTCCTCTCTGCTCATTCTCTGTGCTGCCTTCAGAGTGGTCTTCCTAAAAACCATATCTAATCGTGCCACTCCACGCCCACATGAGAACGACCGCCCCTGAATCAGCGGCCCCTCTTGGCCCACATCTTTCTCCCGGACAAACGGTACATCCGAGAAAGCTCTCAAATCTCACTGATCAGTGGCGAGAAACACATGATAGCATGTCAGAGCAATGTTGTGCAAATAGAAGATGCTCTCTGAATAGTTTCATCCCCGGGGGCAGTCCCTGGCTTTGAAGGGAAGTGGATGACTGACCACTTTAGCAAAGACCTGTATTCTAGAATGCACCCATGGCAATACCTTGTCATCTGCTAAAAGGTTGCAGAGCAAGAAAACATCCCAGGTGAGAGAAATATGGGCAACTTCAAAATTGCTGACAGCGGTGAAGCTTGACCACCACTGTCTCGCTGGACACAGTGTCTGGGTGGATCTTACTCTCCCCTGTTGTTCAGGATGGGACATAAGGAAGCAATCCCTGTAAGAGAGCCTTTTGTCTCTGTTGACAGGCTGCTGGTCTCCCTGTGGGCAGAGCTCTGCAATGTCCTCTGTGGCAAAGATCGGGGTCTGGCCCCAGGACCCCAGCTCCAACACTGATCAGCTGTATTATACAATTCGGAAAAAATCATCCCCTTCCCTGAACTTCAGTTTCCCTTTTAATGACCAGATCTCTGAAAATCATCTTTGTTCTCTTCATCTTTCAAATCTATGCAGTACAATTTATTTCTTCCTCTTGCTCACTCAGTTCTGGCTATGTCAGCCTTTGTGCAGTTTCTAGGACATTTAGACACACACCTCAGGGCTCTTATGCTGACTTTCTTTCACCCAATAGCAAGGTGGTTCTCTCCCCAGGACCTTTCCATCTTTGCTAATCATCCTGCTTGTAATTACTGCCCTACCCCAACTGATGAGTGCTTCCTGCCTCTTCTTCCTGCTTTATTTTTCTCCATAGCAGATAGCACCTTCTACCACACTAAGCCACTTGCTCACTTCAGTTTTCCTGTCCCCAACCTCCTACTCCATTACAGTGGAAGCTCAAGAAGGCAGGGATTTTGCCTATTTTGCTTACTGTTCAGAATGGGGCCTGGCACATTGTAGAGGCTCCAAAATATCTGTTGATTGAGGAAATAATTTCAGCACCCGTTTATTGAGCACCTACTGTGTATCAGGTGCTGGGACACAGAAATGAGTAAGACAGCTCCTCAAGATGCTAAGTGTCTAGCAGAAGAGACAAATAAGGGAATATATAGCTCATCAATCAATAAAACAGGCATAAATGGAAGGACAATGGGATAAGGAGTAATTTAGAGGGAGAACTAGCTCATTCTCTCAGTAGGAGGGAAAGGTCAGAGGATTCCCAAAGGACCGACTTCTGCCCTGAGTTTAAAAGGACAGATAGCATTTCCTAGGGTTGGAGGAGCCAGAAGGCTGTTGCAAAGCAAAATCTTTGTTTCAGAAATCACCAAAGGCAAAACTGTCATTTGCTAAAAATTTTCTATTATGAGCAAGGTATCTATCTCCTAGATGACTTCATGGATGCTGAGGAGATGAATAAATAAATGACTCGATCAGAAAAAGACAATCTAAGACATCTTCTACTTGTACTACCTTACGTGTCCGTGGAGCTATGGTACAAGACCAAAACCTTCTTCCAGACAAAAGAATCTCCCTAACACCCCAAGAAGAAATTTTAACATTATAGCCTTCTTTGAGGAAGAAACTCCTCCCAGAAGTCTCAGTGAACATGCATGTTTGCAGAGGAAGTTGGTATCTTGTGTTCCCAAAACAGATTGTTTCATTAAAGACATGAATTGAGGGATGCCTGGGTGGCTCAATCAGTTAAGCATCTGCCTTCAAATCAGGTTATGATCTTGGGGTCCTGGGAATGAGCCCCACATCAGACTCTTTATTCAGTGGGGAATCTGCTTAATATTCTCTCTCTCTCTCTCTGCCCCTCCTCCTGCTCATGCATTCTCTCTCTCTCTATCTCTCTCTCTAATAAATAAATAAATAAAATATTTTAAAAAAAAAGAATTGACACCTGGAAATAAGCAGCACACTGAGAGCACAAGAGGACAGGTGAATTTTCATGGAGACAGCAATGGCAGAGAGCAAGGGTTGCAAACCGCAGCTTCCCGCTACCTACTTTATGTGGCTAAAAGCAGGAATGTACTTGACATTCTTAGATGGTTAAGAGGGGGAGCAAGGGGAGGAATCCAAAGAAGAATACAATTCAAGTGAGAATGACATACAATTCACATTTCCATTTCCATCAGTAAGGTTTTATTGGAACAGAGCATACTCATTTGTTAAGCTGTAGTCCACGACTACACTCATATACTGTGGCATAGCTGAGCAGTTGCAACAGAGACAGTAGAAAGGCTCAAACATTTATTTTCTGAAGACTTAGAAGTGCACAACTGTGAGATTCTCTTTGGCAAATAACACTAGCTCAGAAGCTACCAAATGTTAAAAATCAGAGCATATTAAGCTACCACCCATAGGCTCACTACCAGGTTATCTGAAAGCATTCAGAACTCAGACCAGATAATTCTTATGATGGTTAATTTTATATGTCAACTTGGCTAACTCATGGTATCCAGGGATCTGGTCAAACATCAGGGAAATTCAAATCCGAACCACACTGAGACACCACCTACACCAGTTAGAATGGCTCTGTTCTATTCACTAGACTATATATATTCTTTTATACTCCTTTCTTCTCCCCCTAGTTTTTGGTCTTTTCTGATTTGATTAGGCTAAAGCACCTCCTACTAAAGAATGAATAGGTCAACCAGGAAATTAAAGAGAATTTTAAAATTTCATGGAAACAAATGAAAATGAAAACACAACTGTTCCAAATGTTTGGGATCCAGCAAAGGCAGTCCTGAGAGGAAAGTACATAGAAATACAAGCCTTTCAAAAGAAACAAGGTCTCAAGTACACAACCTAACACTACAGCTAAAGGAGCTGGAGAAAGAACAGTAAAGAAAGCCTAAGCCCAGCAGGAGAAGAGAAATAATAACAATCAAAACAGAAATCAATGAAATAGAAACCAAAAGAACAGTAGAACAAATCAATGAAACTAGGAGCTAGTTCTTTGAAAGCATTAATAAGATTGATAAACCCCTGGCCAGACTTATCAAAAAGAAAAGAGAAAGGACCCACATTAATGAAATCATGAATGAAAGGGAAGGGATCACAACCAACACCAAAGAAATACAAACAATTACAAGAACATATTATGAGCATCAAATTTGACAATCTGGAAGAAATTCCTGGAAGAATTTCTGGAAATTCTGGAAGAATTCCTAGAGACATATAAACTACAAAACTGATCCAGGAAGAAATAGAAAACCAGAACAGATCCATAACCAATAAGGAGATTGAAGCAGTCATCAAAAACCTCCCAACAAACAAGAGCCCAAGGCTAGACGACTTCCCAAGGGGATTTTACCAAACATTTAAAGAAGAGTTAAAACCTATTCTCCCAAAACTGTTCCAAAAAATAGAAATGGAAGGAAAACTTCAAGACTCATTTTATGAGGCCAGAATTACTTCGATCCCAAAACCAGTCAAAGACCCCCATTAAGAAGGAGAATTACAGACCAATATCCTTGATGAACACAGATGCAAAAATTCTCACCAAAATACTAGCCAATGGGATCCAACAGTACATTAAATGGATTATTCACCATGACCAAGTGGAACTTATTCTGGGCTACAAGGTTGGTTCAACATCCGCAAATAAATCAATATGACACAATACATTAACAAAAGAAAGAACAAGAACCATAGGATACTCTCAATGGATGCTGAAAAATCATTTGACAAAGTACGGCATCCTTTCTTGATCAAAACTCTTCACAGTGTGGGGACAGAGAGTACATACCTCAATATCATCAAAGCCATCTATGAAAAACCCACAGTGAATATCATCCTCAATGGGGAAAAATTGACAGCTATTCCCCTAAGGTCAGGAACACGGCAGGGTTGTCCACCATCACCACTGCTAGCCAACATAGTACTAGAAGTCCTAGCCTCAGCAATCAAACAAAAAGAAATAAAAGGCATTGGAATCAGCCTTTGCAGATGTTGTGATACTTTATGAGGAAAACCCAAAAGACTCCACTCCAAAACTGCTAGAACTCATACAGGAATTCAGTAAAGTGTCAGGGTATAAAATCAATGCACAGAAATAAGTTGCATTTCTATACACCAAAAGCAAGAGAAGAAATAGAAATTAAGGAGTTGATCCCATTTACAATTGCACCCAAAACCATAAGATATGTAGGAATAAACCTAACCAAAGAGACAAAGAATCTGTACTCAGAAAACTATAAAGCACTCACAAAAAAAAATTAAGGAAGACACAAAGAAATGGAAAAAATGTTCCATTCTCATAGATTGGAAGAAAAAATATTATGAAAATGTCTATGCTACCTAAAGCAACCTACACATTTAATGCAATCCCTATCAAAATATTATCTTTTTTTTTTTCAAAGAAATGGAACAAATAATCCTAAAATTTATATGGAATAAGAAAAGACCCTGAATAGCTAAAGGAATATTTGCAAAAGAAAGCCAAAGTTGGTGGCATCACAATTCCAGACTTCGAGCTCTATTACAAAGCTGTCATCATCAAGACAGTATGGTACTGGCACAAAAACAGACACATAGATCAAAGCAACAGAACAGCAAGTCCAGAAATGGACTGTCAACTCTATGGTCAACTAATCTTTGACAAAGCAGGAAAGAATGTCCAATAGAAAAAAGACAGTCTGTTCAACAATGGTGTTGGGAAATTTGGACAGTCACATGCAGAAAAAATGAAACTGGACCATTTCCTTACACCACACACAAAAATAGACTCAAACTGGATGAATGACCTCAATGTGAGATAGGAATCCATCCAAATCCTTGAGGAGAACACAAGCAGCGATTTCTTTGACCTCAGCCACAGCAATCTCTTCCTAGAAACATAGCCAAAGGCAAGGGAAGCAAGGGCAAAAATGAACTATTGGGACTTTGTCAAGATCAAAAGCTTTTGAACAGCAAAGGAAACAGTCAACAAAACCAAAAGACAACTGACAGAATGGGAGAAGATATTCACAAATGACATATCAGATAAAGGGCTAGTATCCAAAATCTATAAGAACCCAAAGAACCCAAAGAACAAATAACCAAAGAACCCAAAGAACAAATAACCCAATCAAGAAATGGGTAGAAGACGTGCACAGACATTTCTGGAAAGAAGACATCCAAAGGGCCAGCAGACACATGAGGAAGTCCCTAAATATCACTCAGCATCAGGGAAATACAAATCAAAACCACAATGAGATACTACCTCACACCAGTAAGAACGACTAAAATTATCAAATCAGGAAATGACAGATGTTGGTAAGGATTCAGAGAAAGGGGAACCCTCTTACACTGTTGGTGGGAATGCAAGTTGGCACAGCCACTCTGGAAAACAGTGTGGAGGTTCCTTTACAGTTAAAAATAGAGCTACCCTATAACCCAGCAACTGTACTACTGAGTATTTACCCTAAAGATACAAATGTAGTGATCCTAAGGGGTACATGCACCTGAATGTTTATAGGAGTAATGTCCACAATAGCTAAACTATGGGAAGAAACTAGATGTCCATCAACATATGAAGGATAAAAAAGAGGTGGTATATATATGCAATGGAACACTATGCAGCCATCAAAAGAAATGAAATCTTGCCATTTGCAACAACATGGATGGAACTAGAGGGTATTATGCTGAGTGAAGTAAATCAATCAGAGAAAGGCAATCACCATATTATCTCTCTGATATGAAGAATTTGAGAGGCAGGGCGGGGGGCCGTGGGAAGTCAGAAGGTTAAAAATAAAACAAGATGGGATCAGGAGGGAGACAAAGCATAGGAAACTCTTAATTTCACAAAACAAATGGAGGGTTGTTGGGGAATGTGGGGTAGGGATAGGGTGGTTGGGTTATGGACATTGGGGAGGGTATGTGCTATGGTGAGTGCTGTGAAATGTGTAAGCCTGATGATTCACAGACCTGTACCCATGGGGCAAATAATATATTATATGTTAATAAATTTTTTTAAAAAGATGACAGGAGTCACATCAAAAGGATTCAGGAGCCCAGACCAAGAGGCTGCCATTGTTCAAAGACGGGACAATTTGAGCATCAGTAAGAATAGTAACTGCAGTCGAGGAAAACACAGAAAATGTATTTACAACATTAAAACACATCAGGTGTAATAGCAAATATGCCACCTAAGAATTGCAATGGAGTGAAATACATCCTCGAAATACTCCTCAAGTATATCATAATGGTAACTTTTAAATGTGAATTTTAAAGAAATAAATTTAATTTGTTTAAACTAATAAATAAAAAGAAAGGGGAAAACAAACAGCATTTTTCCCGCCTTTTTTGTATTAACAATCCCTCAGGGTAACCAAATAATTGAGTAGGGAAATTTCTCTTTATGGACGAACCCCAGCTCACCAATGGAAAAAGGTTATAGAACTAGAATTATTTTACTTTTTTTTAAAAGATTTTACATATTTATTTGACAGAGAGAGACACAGCGAGAGAGGGAACACAAGCAGGGGGAGTGGGAGAGGGATAAGCAGGCTTCTCATGAGCAGGGAGCACGATGCGGGGCTTGATCCCAGGACCCTGGGATCATGACCTGAGCCAAGGGCAGATACTCAATAACTGAGCCACCCAGGTGCCTGGAACTAGATTTATTTTTTAAAGGAATACAGAATCACCATTTTGAAGCTCTACTAGAATAATGGATCTAGTACAAAAGTTGGCAAATTTTTTCTTAGAAAGCCACCTAGTAAGTATTTGAGGCTTCATGGGTCATAGAACTTTTGTCACTACTCAGTTCTGCTGGTATAGCTCAAAAGCAGATATAGACAATATTTAAAGGAATATTCTCTCTTATGTATAAACAACACATAAAGGAATAGACAATACATAAAGGAATAGCCAATATAAACAATACATAAAGGAATTTCAGTAAAACTTTATGTACAAAAAACAGGAGCAGTCAGGATTTGGCTCACAGCGGTCACTGCCGGGTCGTGTGTTGACCCCGACCTAGACCATGTTCATCAGTGTTTGCTAACATCCATGAAAAGAGAGATAATCATAGCATCCATGTGCTCAATCACAGTCCAATTCATTGAAGAAAAATAGCCAAAGAAAATGGTAGTCAGAAATTATAAAATACACTTCTTAAAAATCTCAAAGATCAAATAATTGGAAGCAGAAGGGAATGAGAAAATATATATAACTAAACAATAACAAAAACACTATAAGTCAAAGTTGTGGAGTTGACCAAATGTGTTTAGAAGGGCATTACAGATTTAAAGATTGTATTAGAAAAGAAGAACTATTGGAAATTAATGAGCTAAGCTTGCAGGTATTTAGGGAAAGGGCAACAGAGTAAAAACCAAAGACAAAAGAAGTTAATATATTGGAAACAAAAGTATATGATAAAAGAAAAGGAAAATCAAAAGCTGACTATTTGAGAAAAACAATAAAACAGACACAGGAGGGAAACCAGATGACACCCACACTTCAAACAGGCCAGGTCGAAAGGAACCGAGATATTTCACATTAACAATGCTAGAAATGACAGCTTTGAAAGGTTGGAAAGGAATCTAGTATTTCGTTAACAACTAATTGAAAATAATTAGGATTTATTCTGGAGGTTTGTGGTCTTCTACCCAGACACTTGTGATTCTTTGTGTTTTATTCAAAACCCACTTTTTGCATGTGATTTCTTCCTTGGATTCTCCTGCTCCACCAAACGTCCCCCTCCCTGATCCATAACCTCTACCTTGAACTGTTCTTGAGGAAAAACAAGCCATTAGGTGACACCCTCTCTCCCACTCACTCCCTGAATTCACTAACCCACCTGGCTCGAACCCATTCTGTCACAAGCCCAAACCCTGGAAACCATGTTTAAATATGGCCCCTCACTACTATTTCACCCTATTCCGGCTCGGTGTTCCTCCCATCCGGTCTTCTCCACACCAACAACAACTTCATGAACACACAGCTAAACTAACAGCGCAGCAACCTCTCACCCTGGCTCCTTGATCCCTGGTGGTGTCCCTCCCCTCGCCCCGCAACTTACCATGGCAACGATGGACAACTAAATTTCACTTGAAAAGAAAGAAAAAGGGGGCCTGGGTGGTAGCACAGACGGTTAAGTGTCTGACTCTCAATTCTGGCTCAGATCTGGATCTGAGGGAGTGACGAGGGGCACCTAGAGTCCTGAGATCAAGCCCCACATTGGGGTTAGTGCTCCAGGGAAGAGTCTGCTTGTCCCTCTCCCTCCCCCTCTGCCCTTTCCCCACCTCTAAAATAAATAAATAAATAATAACTAAAAGGAAGGAAGGAAAGGAAGGGAGGAAGGAAGACGGAGGGAAAGGAAGTGAGGTAGGGAACCTAACCATGTTCTCAAGCTCCCGAGCTATCCACAACTCCCTGTTGCCTCCCAGATGAAGACCAAGTGTTGTTGGCCATTCAAGTCTGTGGCTCCTCCCTCACGTTCTGCCCTGCTCCCATCCATGCCTTCTAGGTCTTTCTGGGGACTCAGTCATGGTATCATCTCTTCCTTTGTTCCTTAAGGACTGCTTTCTCAGGATCCCTCCTACACACCCAGCTTCTCCCCCAAACTCCCAAGAACATTCCCTCTGGGTAATGGGTTTAGAGGCTTCCCTTATCAAGTACTTTATAAAATGAGGGACTTCTCCTGCAGTAAGTAATTACTCTTTCATCAAATACTTACTGAGCACTTTCACCGAAAGGCCTATATCAGGATATTTATAATGGCCCTATTCGTAATCACCAAAACCTAGAAACAACCTAATGTCTTCCTACAGAAGAATGGACAAATAAAATCTACTACAGAACAGAATACCATACAGCAGTGAGAATAAATAAACGCCCATAATATAGGGTCTCTAGGACTTCATACCCGTTCCGGAAAAGGCAGAATGAAGCTGTAGTGTTAGAGACAGGACAGTGATTACCATCAGGGAGGAGGAGGGGACAGGGGTTGGTGACTGGAACACTAGGGAGGCTTCTGGGACACAGCTCTGCTTCTTGATTCTGGTCACAAGGTATGTTTCCTTTGTGAAAATTCACCAATGTGAATTCATTTGCACACTTCATTTGCACACTTTTCTGTAAATGTTAAAATTCAACAGGGCGCCTGGGTGGCTCACTCAGTTAATTGTCTGTCTTTGGCTCGGGTCGTGATCTCCGGGTCCTGGGATCGAGCCTCACATCAGGCTCCCTGTTCAGTGGAGAGTCTGCTTCTCCCTTTTCCTCTGCCCCTCCTCCCCACTTGTGCAGTCTCACTCTCTCTCACTCTGTTCCACATAAATAAAATACCCCCCCCCAAAAAAAGGGTTGAGGAAGTTTTCCACCTGACTTAAACCAAAGTTCTGAAATCTGCTTGTGTTTAGAAATGAGTGAGAAGGGGCTCCTAGGTGTCTCAGTCAGTTGAGTGTCTCCTTTCAGCTCAGGTCATGATCCTGGGGTCCTAGGATGGAGCCCTGCATGTAGCTCTCTGGGCTCAACGGGGAGTCTGCTTCTCCCTCTGCCCCCCCCCACTTGCATGCTCTCTCTCAAATAAATAAATAAATAAATCTTAAAAAGAAAAGAAAGAAAAAGAAATGAATGGGGAACGTGGAGGGACTGTGCTGGATTTGTAGGCTGTGACTCTGGCTGGCTTCATTTCAACAGCAGTCCCAGGAGCTCTGACAGCAAAAACAGATGGTGACCTCAGTCAGCAGACTTTCAGGGGTGCTGCATGAACGGGTCCCCAAAGCCATGGTCAGGATGCAGGGCACTCCTTCCTAATGTCACCTGTCATTCCTCACCTGCAGATGTGAGTGTGAGCCATGAGTCATCGATAAGTCATTGAACATGAATCATTGATAGAAAAGAAATCCATCATGGCATGTCCGAAGCCCACCTATCTGCACTAGGAGCCAGGATGGTCCCCTTCGCCTCTTTGGTTCCCTCTCCAAAAATCTCTCTCCAACCCCCCCCCTTTCTTACCATGTCACTTCCCAAACCTAAGCCCCCCTCACATCTCTACCATCCTTGTACGCTCTCCTCACGGATGTCCTTGATTCTTTCTTGCTTTGCCAGCTATACCAGCTTCCCCTCATCCCCTCAAACCCACCAAGCTCCTTTCAAACTTGGCAGCTTGCCCTGCCTGGAACATTCCATGCCTCTTCTTCAGCTAGTTAACCCGACTCGTGCTTCAGATCCCTATTCTAATGTCACCTTCCCAGAGTTCTCCCTGACCCCTCCCAATCTAAAGGAAATCCCTGACCCTCCCTTTGCTCCCTGAATAATCATCACAATTTCTAAGTATCTTTTGATCTGTGTATTTGTTTGCCTATCTGTCCCGGTCACTGTTAGACTATGGACTGTCTTCACCACTCTATTCTCAGGGCCGAGGAATGCTGCTTCAAATATAGTAGGTACTCAATATTGTTCGGTCAATTGGATTTTTGGTTGATTGATGGGCCTCTGAAAGGGGAACACTGCCAAGACGCTTTAAATTGGGGAAAAAAAAAAAAAGACTTTTCCTTCATTAGGAAAGAGGTTTGGGAAATAACAAAAGAATCATGCTGACTTTTGCTGCTAGACATTACAGGCAGCCATGTGGATCAAGCACAAACCAGGCAGACCTCTTCCTGACACACACAACCTGTGTGATCTTCAGAAAGTGACTTAACCTCTTGGAGCCTTAATTCCTTTCTGACAGTTGGGAAAATAATTGGGAAATTGATAGGATCAGATGAAATAAGGAATATGAGAGAATTTTATAAAATCTTATCTTTTAAAGATTTTATTTATGTATTAGAGAAAGAGAGAGAGGGAAAGCAAGCACAAGAGCAGGGGATGGGCAGAGGCAGAAGGAGAAGCAGGCTCCCCAATGAGCAGGGAACCCAACACGGAGCTCAATCCCAGGACCCTGAGATCATGACCTGAGCTGAAGGCAGATGCTTAGCCAGCTGAGCCACCCAGGCACCACTTTGTAAAAATCTTCAAACACTGGAGAATTCATGGCGTCTGAGTTAAGGCAGCAATAGGGGAAGCAGAAAGAAATGGAAGTGTACAAAGTCTGTGTGGGATGAATTTTGCGCACATATATCCATACATCAGCACCGTACTGTGTTGGACAGTGCTGCCCCCAATTTCACATCCACCTGGAACTTGTGAGTGTCCTCTTCTTTGGAAATAGGATCTTTGTGTGAGCTTATTTGTGTCTCCAATATTTTGTGTGTTTATAAAAAGAAGGAAATTTGCACAGAGACCCAGAGGAACAGACCATGGGGAAACGGAGGCAGAGAGTGGAGTGAAGCATCTCCAGGCTAAGTAATGCCGAAGACTGCTGGAAAGCCACCAGAAGCTAGGACGAGGCATAAAAAGGTCCTCTCCTCAATCCTTCAGAGAGAACATTACATGGGCCACACTTTGATTTTGGACTTCCGTCTTCCAGAACTATGAGCAAGTGAATTTCTGCTGTTTTAAGCTTCCTAGTTTGTGGCGCTTTGTATGACAGCCCTGGGACGCACTTAACAATTTGCCATACTGCATACCCACTGGTACCTGGACCACACCCATGCCCTAGTGAGTGAGTCTTTGTAACCAAGGAAACAGCCCTAGTACTTAGCCTTGAAAAGTTACCAGGAAGATTTCTCAGTCAAAGATAAAGAACAAAGATGAATTGTTCCCCTTGAACTGCCTGCACCTTGGATGATACTTGTCAATTTTAATGTCCCAATTCCCTGCCTGCACATAATATCAACCAAGACTGCAGCAACAACAGCCAAGCCCAGCTTTCTCTGCTGCTCAAGGTCTAACCAACATCTGGCTTACCCTGCTCCTTACTCCGAATCATTCGAGAAATGATTCCATCCCCAGTTCAAACCGATTAGGGAATGACTTCTGTTTGCCTCCCTATATAAGTAGACTCTATTCAAATGACTCATAAGTAGAACCCAACCAGGTGTCTTGGATCTAGGTGACCACACATCACCTTTCCAGAAGGATACCAGACTGTAGTTTCCCTTGAATGATTGCATGTTAAGACCAGAGACCAACCCTATAACCCAGCAATTGCACTACTGGGTTTTTACCTCGAAAATACAGATGCAACGAAAAGAAGGACCATATGCACCCCAGTGTTCATAGAAGCAATATCCACAATAGCCAAACTGTGGAAAGAGCCTAGATGCCCTTCAGCAGATTAATGGATAAAGAAGATGTGGTCCATATACACAATGGAATATTACTCAGCCATGCATTAACATGGAAGGAACTGGAGGAGATTATGCTGAGTGAAAAAAAGTCAAACAGAGAAAGTAAATTATCATATGGTTTCACTTATTTGTGGAACATAAGGAATAGCATGGAGGACGTTAGGAGAAGGAAGGGAATAATGGGGGGAGGAATTGGAGGGGGATATGAACCATGAGAGACTATGGGCTCCAGGAAACAAACTGACGATTTTAGAAGAGAGGGAGGTAGCAGGGGATGTGTGAGCCTAGTGATGGGTATTAAGGAGGGCACAGATTGCATGGAGTACTAGGTGTTATATGCAAACAATGAATCATGGAACACTACATCCAAATCTAAGGATGTACTGAATGAAGACCAATATAACATAAAAGGGGGGGTGCTAGACAACAGTCAACACATAGCAGTGATGGAGGGAAATTCCAACTCATCCACGAAGCCCACAGCTGGGTCTGCATCTCCTGATGTGTCAGAGAATACCCTTTCCCTACACCTGCTGACCATGAGAAGCCATTCTTTCCCCCAACATTTCCCATCAGCCCTTTGACTCTTACATCTCCCTACAGAGGTGGAATGAGTTTCCTGGTCCATGAACAACAGCCATTGGTCCTTATTTCTCAATAAGGGAATAGTTAATCCATCAGAAGATCTGGTCTTTCTCCTCCTCTACCCAGACCCATGGGTATCAGTGACCTGATAAAGTGTATCTGGGGGTGCCGGGATTGCACAGTCGGTTGAGTGTCTGGCTCTTGGTTTTGGCTCAGGTCATGATCTCAGGGTGGTGAGATCGAGCCCCATGGAGTTGGGCTCCATGCTCAGCACAGTCTCCCTAAGACTTTCTCTCCCTCTCCCTCTGCTCCTCTACCCCATGCTTGTGTTCTTTTCCTCTCAGATAAATAAATCTCGAAAGAAAGGAAAGAGAGAAAGAAAGAAAGAAAAAAAGAAAGAAAGAAAGAAAGAAAGGAAGGAAGAAAAAAGAAAGAAAGGGAGGGAGGGAGGGAGGGAAAGAAAGAAAGATGGAAGGAAGGAAGGAAGGAAGGAAGGAAGGAAGGAAGGAAGGAAGGAAAAGTGTGTCTACTCTGCAGATATAAAATTTGGAGACTAGACCAGGGACAAGGAGTAAGCACGCCCATTTGGCCTTCAATAGAGCCTCTACTAATCATCAACAAGAAAAGCAGCATTTTATTCTCCATACCTTAGTCATTTTATGACTTTTCAATTGGTTCAGAACATGGGTGGTGAAGCAAGGTGCTGTTTGGGGGGGACCTCCCAATGACCCTGATCTCATTATTCATGGTACATCCATGATTGTTATGTGCCATAAGGTCATTGCAAACACTGAATTAGCAAACACTAACCCCCTTCTCCTGAGGAACACACACACACACAATCCCTCACATAGATTATAACCTTAAATCCTAAAAACAACTCATCCTGGTAGATTCAATTATTTTGTATTCTACAAAAGAGACAATGAAGTTCAGAAGGGTTAAGGGACTGGCCGGGGGCCTCAGCACTCATGGGGACCAGAGTTGGGTTGTCACCCTGTCCAGCAGGCTCAGGTCAGAGCCTCCTGGACTGCCTCGCTCCATCCTGCCTCCATTCTCTGCTCGTCTCTGCACCAGAGCTCAAACGTGAAAGCCAAGTGTTACCTTGTGCCACTTCGGTGGGGAAGACAGGCATCAGGCAACTCGGACTTTGTGCTGTTCTGGACATGTGCACAAATGACTGCAAAAGTTCCAGAAGTATTGACTTGGGAGGTTGCAAATAAATTTTAGCAAGTGGATGAATCTGCAAATACAGAGTCTGTCAATAATGAAGATCAGCTGGATATTATATTATTGCTCCTAATTATTCTCTGTCCTCATGGTAAGGAGATTGCACATCCTTGCCCCCTACCATGTGCTTTGCAGTGCCTCCCTGGGGTGGGCTGGGGGAGTACATGCCCATGTCCATTTGTCGTCAGGTAAGGCTATATGACTGCACTTGGCCAATGAAATGCAAGTAGCAATGACATGTGCCAATCCCAGGAAAACTCTAAAGCCATCTTGTGATTTTACCCACTTCTTTACTCTTTTTCTTCTTCCAAGGCATGTCCCATATGAGACAGCTCCTTCTGCCTCGATCCTGGGATACAGAAGACACATGGATGTCAGCCGACTTATAACATAAGCAAGCACTGTTTCCTCTGGGTTTGTGAGCTGTTAAGATCTGATATTTGAAAGTGTAGCCTAACCAAGTAAAAGCTGACTAATATGGACCCCAATGGAATGGATACAGCCTGTAACCTTATCCTGTTGGTTAAAGAAGTAATCCTCTTTTGTTTAAATAGTGGCTGTTTGGAGCTTTACTTTTTGCTTTCTTCAAATCCATAAAGAGGAAAAGTCAACCCCATGCTCTTGAGTTCAGAGAATGGGTCAAAACAGAGAGTAGCACTTGATGCCACAGGAGTCTGGTATGCTAAGTCGGGCCTGGCAGAGCGCAGACACCACACTGGGATTCAAAGTGCAAGGGCTTCATCACAGCAAAGGAGAGAAAGGGCGGGAAAGGAGAAGGCTAGGAGGGCGTCAGACAGGAGGTGGCTCTGAAACCTGTAGGGGAGACAGCAAAAGAGGGGGTAGGGAAGAAAGGTCTCAGACTGCAGCTCAAGATGGTGAACCAGGGTGTTGAGGAGTCTTAACACCAGAGCTTCTTATTAGGGGTAGCCCTCAGGGAGCAGGTACCCCTGACAGACCCAGTCACTGGCAGGGAGCAGCCGGGGAATGCAGGAGCTCAGTGCTCCTGGGATGGTGGCTGGAGGCTGTTGGTCACTGATACTCCCCCAGCAAGTTCTCTGGAAGGAAATCTGAGCAATGGGTCTTCATGGCTGCCATATTGGGAAGGTTAGAAAAAAAGGTCTGTTCTCTCTGGGGCCCAGATAGATATAGAAAGAGAGGCAGATGAGGGATAAATCAGAAATAAAATCCACGTGTATGTCTACCACACTGGACACCTCAAATGTAATAGGTAATAGACTCAGCACCTAGAATATATCTCAAGATCTATAAAACACTTGAAAATTATAACATTCCGTTAGCCACTCAAGCAAATATGAAGGGACTGCTTCTCCACCAGAGAAGTAAAGCCACTCACTCATGGTTATGCAACAAGTCCAAGCAGATGTAGAATTCAGACAATGCTCAGTGTCTGTGCCATCGCTATGGTCTTCCCAGGAGACTTATGCAGATTCTCCAACCAAAACAGCACCAACTTGACTGGTTCAACCCACGCTTACCCATTTCCTCCCAACATGGGGGATGTGTTCTTACAGAATCCACATAAGGTCACGGCATCGATTTCCACCTCCTCATTTCACATAGAAGCTCAATGACACCCAGGCAAGGGGAGGGCCATGCCCAGGGCTGCACAATCACATGGAGATAAGACCCTAGAATTTCCATGTCTATCCAGGATTATGACCATGAGAAAGCGGACGCCTGGATTTTGAGACTCGTGGACATCTGCTGGGTGTCAATCATCATCTTTGCCCTGGAATATGGATGAGACCAGTCCCTGGAGACCCTGCCCTCTCACAGCTAACGGCTTCAAATCCTTCCCAGGTGTGGCTTAGAAGTGCAGCTCCAGGATTCCCTGGTTTGGTTTTAAATCCACAGAGGTAAGAACACAGCCTTTCCCTGCTGTGTGCGAGCTCCTGATGTTTTTTCTTCTGTCGGCGAGGTCAATTACTGTCCCGCAGTTTCACGGTAAAGCTTTTCAAGACTCTCCAGTCCCTGCTCTTATTAATTACTGTATCAGCTGTTTTACATACCCTAATTATCTCCCCATGGCACAGACAATGGCCTTTCATAAGATTTTTTTTCTAACTCTTTTTGGTAAAAATAGAAAATATGAATATGTATGTATTTTTAAGCTTTTTAAGAATTTAAGCACAACGTGAGTGCCATCTGCTGGTTAAAAATGAGAAATATCTACATTGGTTCCCGTAGTTTCAACTGTGAAAATTCTACTGCTAATAAAACTAACAGTAAAATAAAAATAATGGTGTATTTCAAAATAATCTTTTAAAATGCCTTTTAGATGCCTAAAGTATTTCTCTGCTAAGTGCCTTAATCCTCAAAGCATAATTAATTCTAAAATATTTGCCATGAATGTCATAGCTAACACTCGGTAAGAACTTACTAGAGAGAGAGAGATAAAGATAGATAGATAGATAGATATAATCTCATTAAATCTTCATGACAACCATCTTTGTTGGGTTCCGTGGCTCTGCACATTTTAAGATTAGGAAATGAAAGCACGGAGGGGGAAGCGGCTTGCCCAGGAAGCAGGTGGCACAGAGCTAAAGCGGGAGCCTCCATGGGCCAGCCTCCTATCCTGCCCCGATGTTGTATAATAAGCTGAGCCAAAGCAAACAGAGAAGACATACTTCCAGCGCATAGAACGAATCACTGTTTGCAAAGCTCACCCAGGTACAAAACCTTGTGCAATCCCTTGAACCCCCTCATTGGAGAAGCCGTGTCATTCTCTTCCTGAAGAAACTCTTGCCAAGGGGTTGAGCCCTACCCTAAGGCCACCCTCAGAGGAGAAGCGGGATTTGAATCTGGGTCTGCTGACTGAATCCCAGGTGACGCCCACCGTGTGGTGCTGCTGTCCCATCTCTCACAAGTGACAGAGAAGGAAGGGCATTTTCATCAGATGTCACCTGCCTTCCTGAGGGTCTAACAGGTCCAGGCCCTGTCTCCAATGATGGATTTTTTTTTTAATGTTGCTTTCTGAAAGTTTCCAGGGGCAGGAGATCCGACAACCGAGGCGGACCTCAGCCAGAAAGAGAGCCCTCCCTGCATATTCACCCGCAATTCCCCTTATGACGTCCACAGCTACACTCTCCTGGTCCCCAGGGCCCACTGAGGGTGAGGAACGACTCAGACCCTCAGCCTACAGGCAAGACCACCCACTTCTTTCTCTCTCTCTCTTGCACTGGATGATTCAGCAGCCTTCCCTGACTCCCCCAAAACATCAGGATTCCACAACTAATCCTTCTTCGTGCTTCCCAAACCACACTTTGCACACCTTGCTGGTGACTCGCTGACATCCGAGGCCTGAGTGAAAGGGGAGGAATCCCAAAGCCACAGCCATTCAGAGCCATCGAGAACCAGGGGCAGCGCCCGCTTCACAGAAATGTACCTGGCCTCTTTAAACTGGACCTTCCTCACCTCTCACAGGAGGATAATAATCCCAGGCTCCGGAAAGCTCATGCAGAGTTAAACTTGAATCATCAAACTTGAAGCATCAAACTTGAATGTGCCGCATCCCATGTTAGGCCCTCCATCTGTGCCAGAGGAAGCCCTTCCTGAACAATCCGGCTTTGAGAACGGCAAAAGCCTCCCTGAACTGTGAAGCCTATTAGAAACCAGAGATGGAAAGACTTGTCATGGGCTAGAAGAATGTACATTGTTACCATTTTTAGAAGAGTGGGTGTTCCTCAACGACTCATCAATTCCATGTTTTGGCGGGGGGTGGGGGGGGCTTCTGTGCCCCAGGCACCATGCCCAGGGAAGGGGGGTATTCATAGCACCACCCCCAACCACACCCCACCACCCCAGCCCACCCCTCCCTCCCTGGGCTTAAGGCAGTCACCACTCAGCAAGAAGACTGTACACCTTCCACTTCTCTTAAACTGACACAACAAAGACCGATGTGTATCTGCAAAAAAGGCCATCTTCTGCTCAGCAGGGGAAGCAACCTGGAGTATCAGCCAGCTCAGAGCATTAAAATACCTCTCAGGAGATCCCTGGTGGCTCAGTCGGTTAAGCGGCTGCCTTTGGATCAGGTCATGATCCCAAGGTCCTGGGATCCAGCCCGGTGTCAACCTCCCTGCTCAGCAGGCAGCCTGCTTCTCCCTCTGCCTGCCACTCCCCCTCCTTGTGCTCTCTCTCTCTCTGATAAGAAAGAAAGAAAGGAAGAAAGAAATAAAGGAAGGAAGGAAGGAAGGAAGGAAGGAAGGAAGGAAGAAAGAAAGAATTTAAAAAAAAAAAATCACCTCTCTGTTCCTCCTGACTTTGCCACATACGTGCTGTCTGCCCTCAGACAGGCTGCTTACCTCGTCTACCGTCTGAGCATCTGTCCAGATAATAAACAAAAATAAAAATTACATCTAAACAGCAGAGTGCCAAGCAAACATTGCGGGAAAGACCTCCCCCATTTCTCTCAGTGTCCCCATTTTCCACAGCTAGGAACATGGCAGCTTAAAATAAAGACTACATTTCCCAGACTTGTTTGCAGGGAAGTGTAGTCACATGACTAAGTTCTTCCAGTAGGACGTGAACAAAATGTCCCATGGTAGGTTCTGGTAGATTCCAGAAGAGAGACAGCTGCCCCATGCACTCTGTCCCTTCTTCCCACCTTCCCTTGTGTTGTGTTTAGCACACAGATATGACAATGGAAGCTCTGTCTTGTGCCATGACACAGTGGCTAAACTCTAAGGAGAGTGGAGTGGAAAGTTAGAATGGCCACAGACCCAAGAACTTTGTAGAAAGAGCTCTCACAGCTGTCCTGAATTGGACTGTCTGCAGTTGCTTACATGAGAGAAAAATAATTACTACGGAAGCCTCTGTCATGTCGAGTGTCTATCATTCACAGCTTAAGCTAACTCTAAAGGACAGAAATATAGTTGGCTATCACGACTCACCAGAGAGGCCTTTCTAACAATGGGCATTGTGCAGTACAATAGAATGGATAAGGAAGAAAGTCAACTCCTGCCATTAAATAACACTCAAGGAAGTACTGTACAAACTTCTGTGGATGTTATTACAGAACCGAATCTTCTACCAGCTAGATTCCAAGGACGAGTAGTTCAATGGGCATGAAACCAATGTGCACCGCAGGAGCCATGGCAGTCATCAACCGTATCATGAATAACTCATGCAAACTTTATTCCCAAAACACCTACCAGGGACCAGGTGCTGGGACTACAGGAGACCCAAGATGTGGTCCCTGCCCTCAAGTGGCTCAGGGTCTGAGAACAATTGAGAGCTCCCCTGTGGGGCTATAACAGAAATGTTTGAGGTGTTCCAGAAACATAGGAGTAGAGATCTATGGCCTTTCCAGTAGGAAGCTAAAGGAGAATCAAGGAAGTTTTCATAAAGGAGAATTTGGGGCTTGATCTTAATGGATGGATGAGAGTTATCCAGGAAAAGAAGAGTGGAGAAAGTATCCCAGGCAAAGTCCAAAGTGCAGAGGCAAGAAGCTGTGGGTTTAAACCCGGCATGAGGATCCAGCAGCACCCACCAGCTGCGAACCACAGAGCAACGGGGTGTCATCTCCCCAGGAGAACCCCGCCAGCCTTCAAGACAGAGCGGCAAGCCCAGGTTTCACTTTCCAGAGTGACTCGGAGTGTGACGTAGGACAGCTGTGGGCTCCCCAGTGGTTTTTCACGGGGGCAGCTTCTGCATTTGGAGTCCTTGCTGGTGAGTAATGAGACAGACAGCCTTTACAGATAGAAAGTGAGAAAACATCAGAGTGCTCAAAGCAGGAAGAGGGACATGTGGGTCAAGGAAAAGAGAAGTAAGTGTTATTAATTCCATTTTTAGAGACCACATGAGGGCCAGGCTCGCTCCTTCCTTGCCTGCCCCACCCCCAGAATGGAGAATCTCAATCCATCGCTATGTCAACCCCAAAGGTCAAGGGGAATGTTAGCAGTGCCTCCCCTGACGTTCCTGCCTTTTCTTCTACATCAGAACTGAAGCATCCCCTTCTGTAAGTATTTGGGCCCAGGTTCATGGTCTCTGAGAGCCGTCCCGTCCCTGTCCTGCCCCCTGGGAGCTGCCTTCCAGAAACCTAGGACACAACTCATGTCTTCTTGGACCTGCTCACACACTCAGCCTCTGGCCTGGCTGGAATTCAGCTCAGCCACCGTGTAGAAACGGTGCAGGTAATAGGATGATGCTTGGAAAAACAAAGCGTGCCCGCATCTCATAAAATCCTCTGTGAGGATTCTCCCAGAAATCCTTATGGAAAGTACGTTTCTCCACCCTGAGCAGATAAGAAACTGAGGTTTGACCTAATCATATTTGTACCGAGTCTATGTCCCTCCCTGCCACCACTACTTTTCTGAACAGGAGGTGTCCATTCCCGACCCCAAACACCCCATTTTTTGCATGGCATGTAATTGTAAAGAGACTTGCTATCTCCTCCCAGATAACACCACCCCGTGCTGGGGGCCACAGAGATACAAAGAAATGGGAAATGCTGCCCTTACCTTCAAGGGCAAGTTCATAAAAGAAATGTGTTCTTTGTATCCGGCACTGCGTTGGCTGTCTAGCATGAATCACATATTTATTTAACCCTTAGAACAACTCCAGTGAGGTTGGGGTTACTGTCCTTCTTCTGCAAACAAGGAAGCAAAGACATGGGGAAGCTAAAAGTGATTCGTCAAAGATCTAAGAACTGGTAACTAAAAGACACAGTCCCCAAACCTGGGTTCTTCGGGCCACACCAGAGATCACGATGGTGTACCATGTGGGTTCCTGGGCCCAACTCTGCAGGTAGAACCCAACCAGGTGTTTTGAAAACCATTTCCCTCCGTGATTTTATGGTTGGGACACTGTGAGAACCTGTCCTATGCCAGCTAACCCCGAAAACCCAGTGATACTTGACAACAAGCCAAACTTTTTCCCCGGGAGGCCGATGGCACAGCAGGGGGGAGCATGGTCTCAGTAGCTAGATCACTTGGGTTTGAAAGCTGGTTCTACGAAATATTAGCTGTGTCACCTCTAGCTGGTGGCACACCTCCCTGTGCCTCAGTTTCCTCATCTGAAATATCAGGCTTAAAATAGACAAACCCGTAGGGTTGTCTGAGGGATTGAATGAGGTAAATGTACAGAGTGTTTAGAACCCCACCTGCCACAAAACAAGCATCCAAAAGGTTGTTGTCATCGTTACATGATTCATGGCCCCGAGGGACACAGAAAAGAGGAGACTATTTGACACTGTTTCCTGAAGGAGGCGGTCAAAGGGCAGAGCCCCATGGCATCTGGGTGTGTAAAGTGAGAAGAGATTAAATAACAGTTCTCCCTTTAGTTTCGGGCTGTCTCTTAAGAGACTGTTTGCTACTTCTCAGGAAATGTCGCCAAGAGCCAGTCAGGGCTGTAGAGACAGGTCATGAATCACCCTGCGGGGCTGAATCACACCAAAGCGCAACTTCTGGGCCTCTTCAGGTGGGACTGGGTGGTCACTTCTTTCCGGCCTGACCCCCTTCCCCGAGAAGTGCGCCGCGCGTGCCTCGGATGGCCGCCAGGGGGAGACCAAGAGGACGTAACCGACCTAACCTGCCAAGGGGATTCTTAACGTTCCTTGGGGATGCGGGGCATTACCCACCGCTCTGCTATCGGTCGTGCCATTTCTGAGACTTAGCATGGCCTTCCTTTAGTCCCTGGACGTGTTGTCGACTTCCCCGCCAAACTAAACTCAGGCCAGACACTTGTGTTCGGGGTCACGTGAGATACAAAGAACTAGGAGGCATTGCCCGTACCCTTGAAGGCAAGGGCACGGAAGGAATGCCTGATGTGTACCAGGCTAACAGAAATTGTCTCACTTAATCCTTACAACAACCAGATGAAGTAAGCTTTGCGTATTCCTTGTTCAAGGCTCAGTTCGACAGGGAGAATATTCATAGCATGATTACCAAGTGCCAGGCATCGCCCTAAGCCCTCGAGGTGGATGAGCTCTTTTAATTCTCAGACTGACCCAGTAAGTACATGCTACTGTTATGCCCATTTTACAGAAAAAGAGACTGAGGCTTAATGAAAATTAAATAACTTCCTTCCCCAAGAACACTGATCTGCTCTGGGGGATGGATTTCGGATAGGAAATCATGGAGTCTGATTATAGAACAAAAACCACACACAGGCCACCCCACTGATCCTTCCAGAAAGCCTTTGACTTGTGGCCACGCTCTGCTCGCTCTTCTCCAAATCCTGCTCTTACTTACAGTCGATCGAATGAAGAGATTTGTGCTTATTACTTCTCTCTCACTCCCAGCCACAGTCCACTCTCCCATCCTATCTGTACCCTATCACCTTCCAGAGAGTGAGTTCCCTGAAAGCAACCACCCTATCTCAGCTTCTTTCTATGTAACTTCCGTGTATTAAGCTCTCCGTGTGTCTACGATTATCAAGGGCACTTTTGTTCTTTCAGTTTGCGGTCCATTCATCATCAAGTAATTCTGAGAAAGAAGTCATATCACCCACGTTGTATAGATGGGAGGGTAAGTCTTGGAATTACGTGACTCTGGACCAAAGACAAGTAGAAAAGGCAGGACTCCAGAGCCTCCCAGCCACCACCCCTTGCTCTAAGTTACTGTCAGCCCCTCCACCTTACAGAGAGCTAGCTACACCCAGAATGAAAAAAAGGGGTCAGAACATGAACTTGAAGACTTCGGCTCAAGTCCCTGGTCAATGATTAGAATCAGGAGAACCTGAGCAGGTCACCTCCCCCCCTAGAGATTATAAATGTCATCTGTCAATTCCTGTCCTTGTTCTCAGAGTCAGGCTCTCCCCTCTCCTCAGTCCTGCTCCTGCCTCCTGGGATTCACATTTGAATGTCACTAGCCTAAGACCTCCTTTAGGACAAGAACCTTGTGGTATTCACCACCATGTTCCTGGAGCCCAGCACTAGAGCCCCAAACATGGTGAATTCAACATATGCTCACTCCGTAAATAAAGGAAGAAATAAACAAGCAAATTAATATATCTAGTCCCTTGGACACTCTACACCCAGACCCTCACTATGACCTGGCTTGGCCACTTCCTACCAGTCTTCACCCTCAATTCCATTATGCAAATTTGAACAACAAAAAAGGACTTTGTGAGCTTTATGAAATGCAGGGTATCTCTCTCTCTCTCTCTCTCTCTCCTTCCTTCCCTCCATCTCTTCCTCCTTCCCAACAATCCACCCTGCCTTCCCTGCCTTTTGAGGAGGATTCCATGGGATTAGGACTTCCCATAGTCACCTCACACTTTGGAAGCCCATAAAGAGAGATAATACTTCATCCGTTCCCTTGAATCTAGGACGTTGGTAAGGACCTAAGAGATAGTCCGTCTGTCTGGAACTAAGACACAGGAAGGGCTTAGTCTTTTCTCAAGAAGGTAGTGGTATCAAGAGCCCAGCAATGGCATGAAGTCAGAGGAGTTGCACACAACACCAGCGGCATCATCCTGGAGGTGCTGTCCATGGCTGACCTTGGCTGTGGCTGCTGCTGTCCAGTCTCCCTGAACTCACAGCCCGATTCTCCAGCTGGTGACCGTTCACTGAGTGTCAGACACTCCACATTCATAGCCCATTTCACACTCAATATAACCAACCACCCGAGCTTGGATCTACTGTGGTCCCTGCAAGGACACTGGGTTTAGAGATCTGAGTAACTTGTCAAAACCGACAGCTAATAAGTGGCATCTCCTCTCTTTCCTCCCGCAGCCACCAGCTTCTCACCTAACCCTGGGTACACCTAGGAGCAGACACATTTCCTTCACTTAGATGCTCCTCTACTTCACTTTAAACTCCAGCACTAAGTGCTGAGTACACCGATTAGTGCAGTTATCCAAGTTCAAGCCTATTTTCTTGACATGGCATCTTCCAGCTGGTCTATGATGCACAGACCCTAAAGGTCCCACCTCCGTGGGCTAGTTCAGTGATAGAAAAAGCACAACTGAAAAACCCCAAGCTCCCAGGCCTAACTCCTGACCTCACCACCTACCGAGTCACTAGGCCTTGGTTGGCTGCTGTTTCCTTAACTGGAAAATGAACATATTTATACCCCACAGCAAGCTGTGAAAATTAGGTACCAACCTAGCACAGGCCCAAGCACTGTAGGTGCTTCCTACACAGTAGCTCTCTGCCCCTTCACTTATGGCTCTCCCTGACATTAGGTCACTAAGGGAGCTCAGTGGGACAGCCAGACATCAAGGCTTAGTGGTTATAGTTGTGGTCGTGGAGGATGTAGGGCGTGGGTGATACACAAGAACACGTCGTGATCTATAAGATCGCTCTGAGGAACTGGTTAGAAATAGAGATTCTTGGATTCCACCCATAGAGATTCTTATTCAGTAAATCTAGATTTTTTTAACCACTTTATAAGGCACACCGACACAGGGGGTCCCTAGATCCCCCACTGGGGGACACTGGCCTGGGGTCACCTGATTTCAGCATCAGCGTCCATCAACTCCTCCTACCATGCCGCTGTTTGGGGCTTATTTTTTTTATTCATCATTTTTATTCCCACCAACACGCTTTCATAACTTTAAATAAATCTATTTTTAACACACATTTCACATGAGTACCTTAAACGCAAGTGTATTGAAAGGAAATCTGACAGGCGGTTAGCAGGAGCGTGGGCCCCAGAGCCAGAACTGCCTGACTGAAATCCCATCTCCGCGGCTTCCCGGCTGTGTAAGTTTAGACAGGCTATTTAAAGTCTCTGTGTCTCCACACGCCGTGTGTCCAAAGTGGGTAATAAGTGTAGCGGCATCCCAAGGCCACTGTTGTGATGAACCGTTTGACTTCTGGTAAAGTGCTTACCACGGTGTCTGACACATCAGAAGCTCTTATCACATGCAGTTATTCTTATGGTGACTGATTTTTTTTTTCACCGTAGCCTCTCGCTACAAAGAGAAAATACCTACCAACATACAGGCACAACCAGGAGACGTTCTTCAAAGTTTATCCGAGAGCCGTTTAACACCATCCGAGGATCCTGTGTTGTGTACACTCTCTGCTCAGGCTGACATTACTCCGGAAGGTGCCAGGTGGCCCTACCCAGTGGACACACTGACTGGGGCGTTATTTTGGAGCTGCTTCCGATGGAATATCAAGTTTTCCAGCTTAGCTGATAGCTTGCCAAGCACTAGGAGGAATCTCCTTGGGAATCCACTGTGCGGGTTCATCAGGAAGCAGCCTGGAGACACCATCTGCCCGGGGATTAGGCACTGATCCCTCCTCTGTGGGAAACAAAGCAGGTTGCCCAAGAGCAGCCTCATTAGCTCGCCGTGCGTATCTACAGATCTCAACGTGCCTCAAAACATTCATTAGTGCTCACCACACCACCCTGCCCGGCCGGAATCCCAGTCCCCATGCTGCCGATGGGGAAGCCGATAGGAAGATCTATTAAGTGGCTGAGCTCTATGAAGCGCCTGTTGAGCAAACAAGCAGCCGGGGCAAGGAGAGGGATGCCTGCAGAAGGCGGGCGCTGCCTCCCCGCAGCCGGGCGGTCGGCCCTGGATGGAGATGCACGAGGATGCAGGAGGGTTCCCTTCGCTGTCCACGGGGTGGGAACGGGACAGGGTTTCCGGAGTGCATGACAAGAGCCGGCCTGGCCATGGGTGTAGCATAAAGTGCTACTGGATTAATGGGCAGAGGGGTTTTCCGGGAGTCTGATTTCCCCTTCCCGTCCGGTTCCCCACCCGACGGGAAAGATAAAGTCAGCAGGGTCCTCAGAATAGGGCTGAGACTTGGCTGAGAGAGTTGTGACCCAGACTGTCAAAGGCCGTGACCTTTAAGGAGGCTCAGAGCAGGGCAGGCATCCAGTGCACGGAATAAGACGAAGGGCAGGCTGGCTCAGAAGCTCCAGACAATGTTCAAAACTTCATTCCAGGAAGATGTATACAGAACTTCCAAAACGCTCATTTCAGAAATTTGTCCAAAACAAGTAATAAGACAGTAACAGAAAGATTTCTTTTTTTTTTTTAAGATTTTATTTATTTATTTGACAGACAGAAATCACAAGTAGGCAGAGAGGCAGGCAGAGAGAGAGAAACAGGCTCCCGGCTGAGCAGAGAGCCCGATGCGGGGCTCGATCCCAGGGCCCTGGGATCATGACCTGAGCCGAAGGCAGCGGCTTAACCCACTGAGCCACCCAGGCACCCCCAGAAAGATTTCTATAAAATTATATGAAGATATCTTAATATAATATAATATATATAATATAATAAGTGACATTGTTTGCAACAGTGTAATGTATATTAACAAAAATTGGAAATCATCTAAATAGTCAAAATCAGGTATCGTTTCAAAAAGGTTGTGACACACTTGCACTATGCAGACATTGAAAATATATTAAAGGATATTTAATTATATGAAGAAAAGATCATCATATGTAAATGAAACTTCAGAATACGAAATAATAAACATGATCCTACAGATATTAAAGGAAACAGGTCTACACTTAAGAAAAAATTAGAAATACCACAACAAAAGTATGTGGATAATCGGGGTGGTAGAATTATGTGTGATTTGAGTTCTGTAGATATATTTTTGTACATATATATTTACTAAAATTTCCACCACAAGTCTGTATTACTGTAAGTTCAAAATGATAAATTTTTTCACTTTTACCATGAATATTATTGGGGCTTTAGTTAGAGACTCTCTCTACGTGGATGGCTATGGGGTTCTAAATCAGATCCACAGACTTAAAGAAGTAGATTTGTTGCCGGGGATCCAAACAGTCAAGGTGCTCTCGGCCCTCTCCATTTATAAAAGGCATCACAGGACATGAGAGCCAGTCCTGTACCAGGAGTCAAGAGATCCAGCTGGCTACCCACTTCATGAACTTGAGCAAAGCACTTCACCTTAGACTCCTCATGAAAATGGGAACAACGGGGTATGGCTTGACAATGCCCTAGAAGCATGATTTGTAAAAAAAAAAAAAAAAAAAAAAAAAAAAAAAAAAAATATATATATATATATATATATATATATATATATGCTCAAGTGGGATTTGCCATCTCAATGGAGATGTCATCTATAGCACCTGAGACCTTGATGCTATGAACAACCTCAGAGCCCACACTTGGTAAGGTCTGCCCATCCATGTGTACCTACTCCCTCCGTGGGCCACCCACTGGGAACACGTGTTCACGGTTTCAACCTTCAAGACACATTTAGATCCTGGAAATCTGCTGAATTATCCAAGAAATACTAAATCAGGAATGGAATCGTTGGTGATTCCTCTCAGTGAGAGAGGATTAGCTGAAGTACCCGATCCATGGCAGACTCAGCTGGACTAACACGGGAGAGCCGCTGGCGGCAGGTGGTGGAGCGTATTGGTTACTTTGAAGACAGTTCCCATATTCAACTACTAACACACGTTCGTGCAGAACCAGGACTTGGTCTCCCTGTGGAAGGCTCCTGTGTAACTCTCAACTCCCTGGTAGGTATTCTTTGTGTCTTCACAATTATTCTGCACTATACATAGATATTGTCAAAGCCTAAAGAATACCCAGAAGGTTCCCTGTCCACTTTCATCCCCAGGGAGTCATGCTTCTGAAACATCATCAGCAATTAATTAATTGACAACCCACCCCCACCCCCACCACCCGGCGTGCACATAGCTATGCCAGAACATGGCCAAATACTTTTGATTGGTCTTTTCTACTTTGTATAATTGTCTTGCTCGCAAGCGCCTATGTGTGTGTGGCTTACATGATCTCAACAAAAGCATCCGATCATAAAACCATCCCTCAATAAAAAGTCACGACCTCTGGCCCATGACACTGGAAAAAATGGCTTAACTGCTCTGATCTCAGTTCCCTCATTTATAAAAGGAGGAGGTTGGACTTCCTTAATGTGCCTTACCTTTCTTCAAACACAAACTCTGTATATGGTCACTGAGCAGGATAAAACAAATCGTCAAAGCTGGAAGTTAGCGAAAAGAGTCAACCCGGTACAGGAACTATGTCAGGTGCTTGTATGACATGTGCTATGTCAGATGCTTGTATGTATGACAACAGACAATGTTCCCAACAGCCCCCCATTGACAGCCTTCCCATTTTAAAGGTAAGGACAGTGAGGCTAAAGGCAATAATGCCCAGAGTTACTGCTGGCAAGTAGCAGAACTGAAATAGGAACTTGAGCATGACAAGTACATCACACTGACCCCTCTGAAGACTAGAGGTCAAGGTACGATCCCAATCCCATGTGTGAATAGTAGCTACTGCTCTGCCTGTAGGCATACCATTCAGGCCACTCTCTTTACCTGCTGAAGGAGTTTTACCAGGACCCCAAGCTTGGAAATGACAATAACAGGCCACACAGGTCACATGCCCTTTGCTGCCTCTCAAATGTAGTGCTTAGTATTTCCCTCACTGCTTCTAGCCGTCTCGCTAAAGGCAGGGTACTCGATGCCCATGTGGTCCTGAGCCCCAGCGATGCCCGGCTCTGGGCCACCCCAGGGTGGGAGATAGGGCTTGCCTGAAGCTTCCAGAGGAGGACAGACAGGAATTACTGGACATGCTCCAGCAGAGACGCGGGGAGGGGAGGGGAGAATCGAAGGATGGAGGAGATAGATGATATAATGGTTTAGTCACTTTCCTGAAGCATAAATTATGGGCCCATGAAAAATCCAATTACAATTTTCTTTCACCTCATTTGGAAAACAAAGAGATGCTTTTGCCTAGATCCACTGATGAAAATATACGTATCAAGCAAGATTCCTAAACAGAAGGGCCTTAAGCCAGGGCTCACTGTTTGGTTGGTGTTCATTGGCCCCTGGTGCAGAGACACAGCCCATCTTCAGGAAATGATGCTACTGACTTGATATTTCCTGGCTGCGGAGCAATGACTGTGATCTCTCATCTCATCTGGAGTCCCCAGGAAGGAAAAATGTATCGTATCCATTCCAACACATTGCCATGGGCTCCACTCATTTGAGAATTTACCCAAGGATCTCCATTAAAGGGAGACACACCTTTTTCCATTCTTGTCCAGCATTTGAGCAAAAAAGGGAACCAAGGGCCCTCCAAAATTCCCCTGTCTCAACTGTTGCCTTTACATTGGGACTCAATCAGTGGTTCCAAATTTCCCTGAAGAATTGGGACAATCACCTGTCACTATCTCTGACTTAGAGGTTTATTTTCCTGATGTTTTGTAGGCTGATGATTTTTTTTTAAGGTCGTCTGGTTGTTTTATGGGTGGTTGTATTTGTGGTCTAGAATGCCTCTGTCCACCTCTGAGCTGCCTGTTTAAACCTGCACACACACTTAGTCTCTGTGGAGCCCAGGGAGACGGGGACACAACCAAGCTACGGCTGGGAGGCTGGCTTTGGTTCCTGATTCTTCTCTCTTTTCTAAGAGCATGCTTTCTTCTGAGTGGGATCTGCCCACCACAGAGTCAAACACTTTATGAGCATGGAAGGGGGAAAGGTGACCTTTAAAACTCTAAGGAAAGAAAGGCTGAGTCCCTTACTTGTTCATTATTGGCGTTGTGTAAGATAAAATGTCACTAAGTGACTGTGTCTGAGGAAAGCCACAAGAAACTTCAACCAGAATCAAGACCTCCAATGAATTCAGATGCTCTTTGTGTTTTCAGTGCCTCTGAGTTGGTGTAATTTCCATGTACAAAAGTGATCCCCTAAATCCCCAGAAGTGACTTTGGGTTTGTGGTCTTGCATTACTCATCAATCAGGAGGAGGAGCTCCTGGCCATCTTAGTAGATCAGATCTGTGTCATCTGAGGTCAGTCACGAAGATTCTTCACGAAGATTCTCATTTTTTCTTGCCAACTTTGAAGGATCTGTCTTCAAATTTATTAAAGGGTTTGGAGACTTTTCAACTGAATCCCAGACCATGTGCTCTTTCCCGATTCTCTCACCATTCCACCCACTCTCCGGCCTCCTAAATAGTTCTGTAGTTGGAGAGAGTATTGGAGAATAAATGATTATTAGAGCTTAAAGGCCACTCTGTTTGTCTCTAGCTCTGGTTACTGGCCCACTCACAGCTATTTTCAAATTGCTTTTCAACCTCATCGCTCCTCTCCTGTGCTTTTGCAGTTCGAATGTCATGTCACATACTCATAGGTGATGCTTTTCTCCCATCTTGTCATATGAAACCCAGAATCTGAGGTCTAACTCTATCAGTCAAGATCCACAGAGTGTCTCCTTCCCTGTCAAACACACAAACCCAAAAAATAGGGGATCTCTCCCTTCCCCCAAGCCACTGATAAATGTTGTTGAACAACACCAGGTAGGGATTATGTTCTTCATGTCCTCTCCCCAAGGTTCACATTCATTTACTAATGACCTCTTTTAGGGTACATGGTTATTCGTACAACTTAGAATCCATATAACTGTTCTATCATCCAGCACCCATGACCCCAACTTGTCTGAAAAAGACACCAGCTTATCCACAGAAGATCCCGTTGAAGGCCATACTGAAATCCAGACACTCTGCTCATGAGGACATTATGAGACAACTCATGAATCACCAGGTTGCAAAAAAAACAGCCCTTAGCCTTAAGTGGTTACCATATTGGCCAGGATGCAACAGACTCTGTTGCATTAACAAATAAGTAGGAAATCTCCATGGCTTAGCATGTACTTTATTCTTTTTTTTTTTTTTGTACTTTATTCTTTACACATGTGAATCCAATATAGGTCAAACAGTTCTCCTCCACTTGTTATTTTGCCATCTGGAACAGTGGCCTCTGAGGCTGTCGTAGCAGAAGAGGGGACATTGGAGCCATGCCTGCCCCTGCCCCTGCTCTCCATCCATGAACAGGAGTCATGTGGCTCCACACTGACTCCAAGGACACCTATAAAATGTTGGAGAGAAAATGGTTATTTGGGAGCATGAGCCACTCCTGCCATAGCTGGGTAGGTTTCTGCATCTGATCCCATGATCATACTTTCCCTCTCATGGGCTTGGAAACCTGATCAGCGGCTCAGGATTTCTAGAACCCCCCACACGGAAGCCTTTGAACAGATTTCACTAGTATTAACTACCAGAGTCATAAATACCAGTACAATCACCTAGATGTTCCGAAATATTGCTTAAGAAGTCCCTTTCATGTCACTGGAAAAAAAAATCTAATCCTCTGGCCACTGCTGGATAAGAACTCCCAGTTCCGAACAGCATGCTTGACTAAGTCTGATTAATGAATTTCTGAAGTTATTTTTGTTGATCCTCCCACCCTTGACGCCATAATTTGCCTGTGGCAACATGCGTGTAGATTAATGAGGCTGTCAGCAGCCAGTGGAAAAGTATTCATTAGCTTAATTATCCACACCTTCAAATTGAGGGCAACTCAGGGCTGTCAGGACACAGCAGAGCATCTGTGCTGGGGAAGGGCACCCACTCAGTGCTGCCCAACCAGGACAGTCTTCCTTGCAGAGGCAACGAAAGGAACAGAGGAAATAAGTGAATGCACAAGGGACAAAATGACAAGATTCCGTGTGATTACCCAATGGCATGCCGAGTGTGCACACATTCATTAAGCACCTAGTATGGGGAAACCTGAGTAAGGAGACACTGCCTATGCTTCTAGGCTTCATTGTCCTCATGCACAGGAAGTCCCCAAGTTGAGGACCAATCCATCCTAAGTCAATGGGAATGGAATGGAATCTTCAAAGTCAAGAAGGCTTAACAGTAAAGCACAAAATCTATCTTATCCTGGACCTGGGTAATTTTATTGATCAGTTGTGGTCAGCTCCTACTTTGGACATAGGACTTAGGACACAGAACCTTCCCAGCATGCCCAGGCGCCATGCTTTGCCTCCAACATCCCCTACTTAGCACTCCAAGGAGCTAGTCCTACTTCTGCGCCCAAGCCCAAGGGGGAAGTTTCTCCTACTTCTTCATGCTGCGTCTCTCCCACAGAGATCTTGGCCTGTTACTTCTCCCAGTCTCTCCATTGTTATGCTCCATCAACTAGGACCCATTTTTTGCTTATGATTCCAGATATGGAGCTTTCACCTTGGCCTTCTCCCCACAGTGGCTTATAGAGCCTCATGCTGGACGCTATGCAGGACAGAGATGGTCCTGTGGAAGTTCCTGGCTCTTAGGAGGTAAGACTCATCCATGGAGCTGATCATTAGAGGGAAGAGAGCTTTAGCATCTTGTAACAAATCAGTCTCTCACAAACTTACTTGGTCCTAAGGGTGACCTTCTAAAGATACAACTTCCAAGGTTCTACCCATGAAGATTCTAATTCAGAAAATCTGAGGTGAGACCCAAACATTTTCCTAAGCACCCAGGAGACCCTTATCATGAGACAAGTTTGCAAAACACTAGTAAGTGACTATATCAGGAGTAGTGACTATTGATTAAATGTTCAGAAGCCAATCAAGATGCTAAGAAATTTACATATATTGACTCATGCAATTACTGCAACAAACTTTTCCAGACAGGGACTAACTTCCCATTCTACTAACAAGAACACCCAGCTCCGGATACATTGACTAATTGCTCAAAATCACACATTTAGTAAGTAGCACAGTTAAGATTCAAAACATCATCTCCTTGGTTCCTGACCCACGTCAACTAAAATAATCTTTTTCTAGAGGCTAAATGTTGGTATAGACCAACAATCTCTGAGCTTCATTTGACAGAGCACACTATCTACAATGAAATTTCAAGCATGGACCTTCAATGTATGTGAATATATTTTTAATTTATATATACATACTATTTTTCTATTATCAGTATTATAAAATATACATGAAAATGACTATTTAAAAGGCTGAAATTAAGATGAAGTAAACAAATTTTAGTCATTTTTATTATACTTTTGCTTTCAAAAAGTTACTGATATAATAAAAATGCCTTTAGTGAGACCAATGTAATTTTGAATAGGTTTTTCTAAATTTTTCAACCTTGGATTAATCTGTATGACATAGTGATTAACAGTTTGGTCCTAAATTCAGTTTGTTCTGACACTTGCTTTTAGTGCCTGTCATTGCTAGAAAAGATGCCTCACAAAGATGCATAAATTCAAATGAAAGAAATGCAGCAGTGTTACCTTACTCAGTCCTAATGCTCGTTTTTCAATTCTATCTACCAATTATGCAAAGATTCTTGGTGAAATTTGACTAGTATATTTCCAAGCTCCCTGATAACAATCCATTTTCCCCACAATTTATTGGAATTTAAAAAAAAAAAAACTCATTCAACATTAGTAATATTTGAAAACTTCGAACAGGCTAGGATATTGTGTTTCAGTCTTTCCAGGAATAGAGATCTCTGTTATCTACATCATTTTTAACAGTGTTAACACTGGAAATGTTTCAGAGCAGCAGTGCTCAAACGTATCTTCAGGAGAAAGGTGTCCTTTTTTTCTTTGTGTTCAAGAATAATATACATACGGGATGCCTGGGTGGCTCAGTTGGTTAAGCAGCTGCCTTCGGCTCAGGTCATGATCCCAGCGTCCTGGGATCGAGTCCCGCATCGGGCTCCTTGCTCGGCGGGGAGCCTGCATCTCCCTCTTCCTCTGCTGCCATTCTGTCTGCCTGTGCTCGCTCTCTCTCCCTCTCTTTCTCTGATAAATAAATAAAATCTTTAAAAAATAAAAATAAAAAAAATTTTTAAAAGAATAATATACATACAAGAAAATGTACATATCCCAAGTGTACAGATCAGTGTGGCTGTGTGTAACAGCACACCCAGTTAAAGACAGACAAGAAACAGAACATTATCTGCAGCCACATTATCAAAAGCCCCTTTGCACGTCTTCCAGTTATTTCCATCTTCCCAAAGGTAACCGTTATCCCAGCTTTCAGATTTGTTTGGCCTGTCTGGTTTTTTAAAAACTTCATATAAGTGGAATCCAATAGGAGACACCTTTTTTGCATGTATGGCTCATTTGGCTCAAAATTTGATTTGTGAGATTCATCCCTATCACTGAAGCTGTCACGATCGTTTATTCTCATTGCTTGGAGTATTGTCTTGTGTGAATACACAAGCTTACCCCTTTTGCTTTTGATGGGCATTTGGATAAATTCCAGCAAATACTAGCAACAGTGTTGCTGTATGCATTTCCATGCCTGTCTTTTGGACAACATGTTTGCATTTCCTTCAGGTATATCCCTAGAGTGGAAGTGCTGGGTTGCTGGGTTTGCTTATGTTCTGCTTTCCAGATACTGCCCAACAGCTGCCTGACTGGTTCCATCAATTTACACTCCCACCACTGGGGGAATTCTGGGTGCTCCCCATACTCGCCTCCTTTTGGTATTGTCTGTCTTTTTTTTTCATTTTAGCCATTTTGGTGCATGTATGATGGTATCTCATGGTGGTTTACCTGTCTCTTTGAAAGGCAGTTACTGTCTCATTATTAAGTTGTGACATTCACCTTTAGGGGACAACTTAATTGCTAGTTTGTGGGTTTTTCCCCCAATGTATCTGCTATAGCTTATTTCTGACAGCCACTTGTCAGCCTGGAAAAGATCAAACAATTTCAACCCTTGGTTTTATTCACTCACTATTTCAAATACTTGGCCAGAAGACAATAAGGGACTCCCTGTTGGAATAAAGTATTCCCAGGCATACTCCCTATCTAATTACTTAGTACTGTAAAGATTCTGCCATGTTTTAAACTTCTTGCATCTGTATAATGATCCACATCAGTGAGATCCTACCATGTTCTGTGATTTTGTGGCTTTAACTTCCTGGCTTAAATAGCTTGCTATGTTATAAAAAAAATTTAAAAATTTAAAAAAATAGCTTGCTATGGACAATGCAGCAAATAAATTTCACATAAGGTGCTAGCCTATGAAATATGTCTATTTTTTTTCATTCCAGTCAACATAAATACCCAAAACATTGCTTTTATTAAGAAACGCATTTATTATTGAGAATGTAATTTTTTCTGGTATAACTTCCCTTTAAGAGCTCACAAGGAAGCGTCCTTCAATGTATTTCATTATTGAAATGAACAGTCTAGAAAGAGCATAAGCTGAAATGTGTTGGAAATATCTATGCTTTCCAGTAATTGCATAGCAAATCTCTCACACTTGAATTATTTGTTTAATGCTCCTTTAACTTTTCAGCCACAGATGCTGTGCATCTTCCAACAATATTTAATGACCAAGGAACCCCTATGAACGTGTCACTAGGTCGTGTTCAAATATTCCTTTAGCCATTATTACAGTAGCAAGAGGAGCAAGTGTTTGACCAATAGATTACAGCTTCTCATTTTCCTTGAGGTAACAAATTCAAAATTATCAAATTTCACCAAAATGTGTAAAAGGCTGTATTTAGCATATCATGACTTTAAACAGTTGGGGGAAAAAATTTAATGTCTTGCTAATTGCAGTGGCTTCACACCCTCATCAGTTATGTCAAGACACAAGGAGAGACTCATCATTAACTGCAGTGGATGAAAGACCATATTTCTAAGAGTTTTCTTAATAGTTTTTTGAGTCTTTTGACCCATGCTGTGATGGATGTGATTGGCCTGCCATTATTTTTATCCAGGCATTCTCCAACGAACATCGAGCACTAGGCCTTGCAGAAGTAGCAGCCTCGCCATTCTCCTGCTGCCCCCTTGGGTTTGCCTCGTTACTATGATCTTCAGGTCGCAGTTCCTTCATGGAATCATTTAAATCACTTGCCCATTTTGTGATGATTAGTTAAACTGAAATGAGGTAGCACGAGTGGTAAATTCATTAAATGGACCCATAGATACAAACCAGCTAACTGCTTAATAGGAGCCATACAAATTTCTGTTTCAGGAAGCTTCTCCTCATACCGAAGCGTTCCTTTGAATAAAGAGTGCTTCTCTGCACTTCCCCGTGGCAGCATCCAATGTCAGAGCTCTAAGGTCTTCTGGAAAGTATCTTACCAGCCTCTTCATCTGACAGGTAGGAAGTTGGAGGCACCCAGAGGAAGACGGGAGGCCAGGTAGCCTGACAGGTTGGTATGCAGGCCCTGGTGATAGGGAACGTAGGTTCAAATCTTAGCCTCTGCCACTTCCTCTCTGTGTACCCTGGAGCAAATTACTTTACCTCTCTAAGCCTGTTTCATCAACTGTATACCAATCCCTGATGAAGGTTACTGTATGTAAATTAAATCTCCATAAACCTGGTTTAAAAAGGCAAAGAGGAAGACAGGGGAGAAGGCAGGCAGGCAAGCCTCAATGCATAGACCTGAAATTACATAGAGGTTCTCAAATAAGCCTAGAGGTTTCCAGTGAGTAATATTTTATCTCAATTATGTCTGTGGTCTGGCATGCTTAACATGTCAGGCACATAGTAGACACCTAAAATCATTTCTGATCATGGTGGATCAAATGGTAGCTCCAAAAGATATGCCCTTATCCAAATCCCTAGAACCTATGACTATGATATTATTGGGAAAAGGGTCTTTGCACATGTAAATTAAGGATCTTGAGTTGAGAACATCCTGGATTATCCAGATGGACCCTAAATCCAATGACCAGTGCCCTTGTAAGAGACAAAAGAGAAGATTAGGAACACAGAGGTCATGTGAAGATCCCACGAAGGAGAAGGTCAGAAGAAGAGACTGGAATGAAACAGCCAGAAGCCCAGGAATGCCAAGAACTACCAGGGCCACCAGAAGTTCAAGAAGAGGCATTCTCCTCTCTAGCCTCTGAAGTGAGTATGACTCTGCCAACACTTTGATTTTGAACTTCTGGTCTCCAAAACTGTAAGAGAATGCATTTCTGTTGTTTCAAGCCACCAAATGTGTGGTAATATTTTACCTCAGAAACTAATATACTGATCCTCTTGGCTTCCCATCATGGAGCTTGTTATTACCCAATCCAGTGACTTCCAAACTTTAGTTCCACAGAGCCGTCCGTGGCCCTCATGATACATTAATAAGTATGGTATCTATTTTGTATCTGGAGATACTTTTAAATTTCTTATAACTAAAGTATTCTTCAGCTTAAAAAAAATTTTAAAAATTTGACCAGCCAACCGTAAACCTTGTCCAACTCTACAGGTCAATGCTGAAGATCAGAGAAGTCGCACAACTTGACCAAGTTCTCTTGGAACCAAGAGGAAGAGCCATAGTCAAGTCTACCATCTTCCTCCTGAGGCTGGGGTCTTCCTGGGCAGCCAAAGAGCCACAATAAACCACTGTCCTTGGAAAAGAAAGTGGAAAACATTAGAAGCACTCCCATTATAGTCAAAGACAATGCAATATGCCTTTGTTTATCAGTACTGTCACTCAACACTCAACTAGAGGGTCCAAAGACTATGAAAGGAAGAAAATGGGAGAGAAAGAATTCAGGTAGTGCGGGGAGGGATCCTGACTGAGTACAGGAAATTTAAGGAAAACACCGTGCTGTACACACCCATGAAGGGAGAACATTCTCCCTCCAGGGTCAGAGCCGTCAGCACGGTCTGTGTCACCACCTGGAGTCAAACAAAAGCGAATCCCATCTGCCATCGTATCACTTCGATCTGTGCGACCTTGAGCAAAATTAACTTCTCTGAATCCCAGCTGCCTGTGCAAATGGGAATAATCCCTACCTTGCTGGGCAGTTGTAGGACTTAAATGAGAGGACATGGCCCGGCAATTCTGACCCAGACTCTGTAGCTAGGCTAGTAGACTCTTCGCCTCGAAGGTATTAGCTGTAGGCTTTGGGCAATTACCTCTCTGTGCCTGAGTGTTCTTACCTGTAACATGAGGATAATGCCACTTGCCTCCAACGGTCAGTATGAAGGTTAGAATAAGTTAATAGTTATAAAGTATTTAAATAGCGCCTGGCAGGTTAGTGCTATACGAGCATTCGTTAAATTAAAAACCAATACGAAAATGTACCTAAGGGAAGGGTGACGGGGAAGTGGGGGCTACAGAGAAAGTGGGAGGTCCAGTGTCTGTCCTGGCCCAGAGGAGGAGGGCACTGCTGTTTTTCACACCTGTCAAAGGAAGGTTTGCACACGTGCACTCCTCCCTGGCCCTCCATTCCCTCCCCTGTGAGTAATGCCGACGTCTGCCAGACTCAGGGCTCCTGGTGGAAAAAAAACACCGTGGAGAACACTGTCTGCAACCAGGACGAGAAAAAATATCTTGAGTGGATCCCTTATTCACAACCATCTTCCCTTCCTGAAAGCAGCCTCCTGCCTGTGTGGGGCCGCCGAGCCCTGCCGGGTGGGTGTCTGTGCCAGCTGACTCACCCGTGTCCTGCCTATTATCTTAGTTAGCCAAGCTTGTCATTTTCCAGCAGCGTGACTCACCCCTGGAAAGGGAAACAGAGAGCCTGGAGAGAGGAGCCTCTCATCAAACCCTCACAGTCCCTCCTTTGGAAGTGAAATCTTTCCCTTTGAACTTCCATCGGAGCACCTGAAAAAGGGGGCGTGGTGGTCGAGGGGTGTTTGGCCTCTTGGAAGGGCCGCTGGGCAGATGGCACGTGCCAGACTCTGGGTGGGGGCTAGGCAGCCTCACAGAATTCTGGGAACTCTGCTCCCACTCTCCGACCAGCCTGCTGTGTCTCCCCAGAGGGTGTGTCCTCCCATGATGATGGACGGGGTCCTTCAACAGCCCAGCTCAAAAAGCTCTCTGCAGGGCTCCTAAAGAGGCCCCTTCCTCCAGAATAGCCAAGGTGGGAAATCAGGAGGAGGACCATTCCTTGCGCCATGGAGCACACCCTTGCTTTGACCACCCCAGGCTTGATGATAACAGCCACTCTTGTTCATAGCTGGCCCTCCGTGTCAGGCGCGGCTGCTGTGCTTGCTCCCCCCATGAACATACCAGCTTGGCTTCCCCGGGGCTGATGAACCCCGATACATTCCAACCTCTCACCACCCCTCAAGCACGTCAGGCCTGTGTTTTTGTAGCAAGCTTTCACAGAAGGCAGAGGACAGAGCAAGGATTCTGGAACCCGCATTCCTGGTTTTGAATCCTGGGTTGACCACACACTAATTATGGGACTTCGGACAACTCATTTAATGTCTCTAGGCATCAATCTGCTGATCTGGAAAAATAGGGATAATAATATCCGCCTCACAGAGTTATTATAAGAATTCAAGGAGTTTATATTCATAAAACACTTAAAACAGTGTTTGCCATATGGTGTCACAGAAATCACATTACATAAAGAAAAGGAAAGTTCAGAAGCTGCCTGATTTTCTGTGTCAGGCTGCCCAACGTTGTCTGCAAAGTGCCAGATGCAGGGGCACCTGGGTGACCCCGTCGGTTGGGCGTCTGCCTTCGGCTCAGGTCATGATCCCAGGGTCCTGCGATGGAGCCCCACGTCAGGCTCCCTGCTCGGCGAGGAGTCTGTTTGACCCTCTCCCTCAGCCTCTCCCCCTGCTGGTGCTGTCTCTGTCTTTCTGTCTTTCAAACAAATAAATAAAATCTTTAAAAAATAAAAATTAAAAAACCAAAGTGCCAGATAGTAAGTGTTTTTGGCTTCCCTGGTCATATGGCTTTTTCACATCCAGACTGAGGGAACACGAAGCTGATACCCTCCTTCCTCTCCCCCTGTCCCTCAGAGCAGCCGTCACCAAGGCTCCATGTCCCAGCCGGTGGTCCCACAAAATGAAAGAGAACTCACAGCCTGGCCTAGCCTGACACCGGGTAAGCAGCTCAGGGAGGCCATGAGAAGGCTGCTCTCTCCGGAGTCTGCTCCAAGTTATGCAAACTGCCCTAGGTTTGTTTCTTTCCATTGTCATACACCACTCCGGATCCCTCTACCAAGCCCACTGCCATTCTCCAAACACCTTCCAATCTATGCACCCCCTTCTCTAAGCCCACATGCAGAACTGTCAGTTCCCAGACAGAACTGACTTTCAGCAGAAAGACAGACAGAACTAACTTTCAGCAGAACAGGACCACGTGCGGGAACGTGCCTAGGGTTCCCATCAGGTGTGTGTACCGTGGATACAGATGGCGTTTCCTGTGACTCGAAACCCTGCAGTGTGCATCACCATGATTGCGCTGAGCCCCCATTCTTGAGCAGTTTCTGATCATTGGCTTTTCACAGAGACCAAGAAACCCTGTGACATTCCCTCCTTAGGCTGCCATGCCCCTTGACACTGTCACCCAGCCAAGGAGAACAGGACAACCCGGCGTGGGGTGCGGAGGTAGCTGTCAGCGAGCATTGCAAATACCCACAGTTCTGTGTCTCTCTCCCACGTTCTTGGAGGATTCTGAGAAATGACAGTTCAGGGGGAGCTGTGGTTATGGGGACTGTTCTTTCCAAGCTGAAAATTAGGATACAGATTTTTTTTTAAATGTTACACTGCTTCCGTGTGGGACACTCTGAGGGATTCTCTTGGAGGCTGATACTGAGGAACTAGGAGAATAGGGGCAGTCCTTTGAATCAGAAGGAAAGCACTCTTGGCCCTGGGGTTCCCAAGGCAATCTGGAGAGCACGGTTTTAACAGATCCTGCTGTCCAGGGCCTCGGAGAAGGAAGGATTCTTAACTGTCACCTTAAGAACTATAGAGGGAGTGAAAGATTCCACCTGCTGGGTGCTCTCCAGGTAAGGAGCAAAGATATTGGCCTTGGGGGTCAAGCAGGCATGCTTTCAAATCATGGTTCAACATTTAGCTATCATGTGAACTCAGGCGTGTCCATAAACTTCATTTGAGTTCCCCTGGAATGGTGGAGCCTACTTTAAAGACTTGGGGTGAGGATCACATGGTGAAGCTCTATAAACCCCAGGCTCTTAGGAGGTGTTGGAGCTAGGAGTGCCCCTGCTCACGCTTTCTTCTCCATCTAGATGCCAGGTGCTTCTCTCACAAAGTAGTGGGTACTTCTGCTGGGGACTAGGTACTTCTCCCACAAGGTACTGGGTACTTCTGCTAGGGATTAGGTACTTCTCCCACAAGGTACTGGGTACTTCTGCTGGGTACTAGGTACTTCTCCCACCAGGTACTGGGTACTTCAAGTACACACCAGCTACTTCTCTCACCAGGTTCTTATTCCTACTAGATAATAGAAGAAACCATAGAGAAAAGATACTCACTTTATTTAAATGTTCTGCAACTATCTTTAGAACGGAGACTGTCTCAGAGCAGTGATTCCTATCTCATATTAGAAGATAGATGTGCCATGATATCCATATTGTAGGTATGGGAAGCTTTTAAAAAAAATACCTCCAGGGATTTGGGTCCAAGTGGTAGGGGTGACTATGATCTACAGCTGGGCTTGGGTACACAGCTCCAGCACCTGCTACCATCCACCAAAGGGACCCCACCCACACAATATGCCCAGATCAAAGTGTTGATGTCCATGGGGCTCTCCCACAAGCACCCAGACTTAGAAGTTCTGGCCTTGAAGGCCCAGCACCATGGCCACCTGCCGTGTGATTTTCCATCCTTTTCTTTTTTTTTTTTTTTATATTTTATTTATTTATTTGACAGAGATAGTGAGAGAGGGAACACAAGCAGGGGTAGTGGGAGAGGGAAAAGCAGGTTACCCACTGAGCAGGGAGCCCGATGTGGGGCTCAATCTCAGGATCATGACCTGAGCCGAAGGCAGGCGTTTAACAACTGAGCCTCCCAGGCAGCCTCCAACTTTTTCTTGAGAAAACTATGGATGTGACAAAGTCTATCCAGGAGAACACAGCACCTCAAGCCTGGGGCTCCTCCTTTCCTATGAGATAATTTGTAGATATTACAATAAAGAGAAGGGAATGAAAGACAAGATGTTCTTCAAAGTCTCTATATCTTGTGGTAAATCACGAGATTTTTTTTTTTCCCCATGCCTGCTACTCCATAATAAACCCATTAGAGATTAGAGGAAACCTGGCTCCCAGGGCCTCCAGTGTGAAAGAAGAAATAGCAATTGGATGTCGCTGTGGTCAAAGTATAAATGTCTTAGGCATAAAAGAGAAGGACATGTCACCTTGACCCTAGACAAACAGTGACCAAGTTATGCCTTAGGTCCTTGACCATGAAGGAGCCTCCTCATCTCTCCTCCTAAGGTGGGGGAGGGGTGAGTATGGGGAAGCAGGGAGAGGTGGTCTTCACTGTCCAGAATTGTCCAGAAAGAAATCTCCGCAGCAGAGAACAGAGAATGCAATGCAGGTGACGCTTGATAGTATCCCGAAATTTTCTTGAGTAGAGAGTGGAAGGGGTCTTGTTGAAAAATCCATTTGCTGATACATGTCTCTTGGAATTCTAAACCTTTCACACCTGGCCTAGCTAGTTTTTAAAATTCATTAAGAGGCTGACACAAAAAGGGAAAACACCTCTGTTCTTTGGCCAAAAATTTCCCCCAAACACCTGCAGGGAGAGAGAGTTTAAAGCATGAAAAAGTACAAGTGCAAGGAGCCAGGTCAGAATCAAGCAAGCAACACAAAGGCTTGCAGTGTTGACCCTGCTCAATATACAAATGTGACCCAATGAACACCAGCCCTTCCCAGTATCCCCAGTACAATGACATTTCTGCCCTTCCCATGGAAACATGAGTAGAGACAGAAAAGATATGTCCCTAGCATTTCCACAGAGGACAAATATATATGTTTCTTCAATTTTACACATCTGTATGTCAAGGCAAGAAGTCGGGGGAGTATCTGTGGAATAGTCCAGAAATCACACCAGCCCCATAAAGCCAAGGCCAATCTTATTATTACTTTTCACACAACCAACATTTACATACGCAGGTGCACAGTAGGTATTCCAAAAACCAAAAGGAAATACAGAAAGGGATTGACTTCCACCAGTGCTGTAAAAATTCCTCAGACTTCATGGTGACATTCTGCCAAGAAACAAGGCTGTCCTCTCTCTCAGGCAGCCCTCAGCAGGCTTCAAACCACCTGAGTCTCATTCCCAGCCCTGCCCATCCCCCCTTGATCCCCAGCCTGGGCTGTGACTTGAGCAAGTCACCCAAGTTCTCTGCACCCCAGTTCCTTGCCCACTAACATGACGGCAGTCACTCTACCTGCCTTGCAGGGTTGCTGGAAGAGTCAAGTATGGATAAAAGGAGCACCGTGGCCTGCGAAGTTTTGCACACAGACGGGGTCTATACAGAATGGCATGAGAGGTGAGGAGGTGGAGAGGTGCCCAAAATACAGTGACAATGATGAAGGGGAGGAGGAGGCTGCTGCTGCTGGTGATGACTAGGATGACCATGACAATGACCCTTATAATCTCATATTACAGAATTTGTACACAGACTGAGCAGTGACTAGGTCGGAAAGGAAGACTCGATGGCAGATCACTCTTTCTCCTCTCCCTCTAAGCCCACCTTGGTTTAGAGCACACTCCTAGACAAGGAGACTCATGCTATTGAGTTTGCTTTCGTAAATCATTTGCAGCATTTTCTCTTTGTTTACTTCAAGGATGAGTCCTCCTTGGAAGTTGTCAAAAAATGCTCGGACAGGAACAGGTGGCAGTGACTACCATCGACACCTAAGGCTTCATGCAATAATGCTGATATCCTGTCTCTCCACCTGTGCTCGAAGCAAGGCAACACACATGGGATCTCCCACGTGCAGCCAGTCTTTCCTCTGGACCCATGGGAAAAGGGCCGCACACCTCCTTCTGGGATGCTCTCCCACGATGTTGCAACAGTCTTTTTGAACCAGAGGAGGGAGGAAGACAACTAATGTTTATTGAGTGCTAACTAGGTACTTTACTTAATCCTCACAATTATCCTATGCAATAAAAATCATTACCCTCCTTTATAGATGAAACAACTCCAGGTCCCAAAGATAAAGTGATTTGTCCGAGATCACATTGCTAATAAACAGGAGAGCTAGAGCTTGGGCGAGACCTGACTTACAGTGAAAAATGCAGAGGAAAACATTCTGGAGAAAATTCACCTTTAAGGAGTTTTTGGTCCAGTGAGGGGACAAACAGGTGCAACTAATATAAAATTCAAGGTAGAATGTGAAAAATGGACACATACACATCATGGACTCTAGGAGCCAAAGGAAGGAAAAATTCTGAGCCCGGGAACCAGAAAGTCTTCGAAGAACAGATGGCATTTGGAGGGGACCATGAAAGATGGGTAGGACCATAGTAGGAGGAGAATGGGCTGGGGAAGGGAAGGGCATCAGGAAGAAAGACGAGGCCTCGTGAAAGCCCAGGCGTCTGAGAGGACCTGACAGGTCGCCGAGTCAGGAGGGTGGTGACCACATCACCTCCCTGCTCTCGTTCCTTTCCTTCCAGAGTAAGGTCCAGGCTTCTGGACAAGGCTCATCAGAACCTTCAGGAACTGGGCTTCCTACCAAGCCATGGATTGTCCTGGTGGTGTCAGTCTCCCGAACTCCCGACACCCTCTTTCACATCTAAGTCATTCTTGATGAGACATATTCCCACTCCCAGTGGCCAGCCTTGATCACCCTTGAGTGTTAGACGTGGTACCCTCACCCCAGGCGGAAATAGGCTCCCCTCGAAGAGGTTCTTGTAGACCCTCCAACTCCCATATTATGATGCTTATCAAACTGCACGGCACCCACCAGTGTGTGTGTGTGTCTACATCTGCCATGAGGCTGTGAGCTCCTTGAGAACACGGAACTTACAGGGTCCCCCAGAAAGGACCACAGCCCAGCATGCAAGTCATGATCAGCCAATAAAATGGATTGCTAAACTGAGCAAGTGAACCAACCAGGGAAGAAATGAGAAATGAAACTAGAAAGGAAACTGAGGGCCGGGTTTTGAGTTAGGGGTGTGGGCAGAACCCAGAGGGCAGAGCGCACGTCCAGGCTATACTGCCGAAGTAGCCAAGAGCCGCCCTTGGGGGTTCACAGGCCTCTCGGGGTGCCAGAGGTGACTGTGGGGACAAGTCACAGGAGGGTGAGAAATTGCCATGTGCACACTGGAACTTTCAAGAAATACGACACAAATAAGTGGAAGCATTGGCAAGGACACCCCTGGGAAATGGCCTATTACATGAGTCAGTCTCTGCTAAGGGCCTGGCAGGACATTTGCCGCCAGATCCATCATTGAAAACCTCAGAGGGCTTCTGGGAGCGTGTGCATGATGCGCTGTGGGAATCTTGGGTCATAAAACTTTCGCCCAGCTGCTCGACTGCCCGGCTGGGCAATTAAAGAGGATTCTTTCAAGCAGATCAAAAGGCTCTGATGAGGTGATCTCAGGAAGCTTCCTGCCCTCCCTGTGAGGAAGGCAGGAGTCAGGCCTCATTATCCTCATTTTACAGATGAGAAAAGTAGGTTCCCTGGTGACTAAGTCCCTTGCCTGAAGTCAAACAGGCAGTGGGACCCAAAACAAGTGTCTCGGTCACCCTACTCCCAGGACACGGTTGCTGCATTCGTGGAAGATGGACCGCTTCTGGGAATCTCACACTTGAGCGCTAGAGGGTGACATGGGCCACAGGGGCCACGCCGACTCAGCACGCAGATAGTTGCTGGCACACATGGTTACTTGGCATCTGCCCCATGCAACATCAGATGTTTGACAGTTTTCTCACACTAGCATTTTCTAAAACCCAGGACCCCGATCTAACAATAACAACCCAGTTACTCCATGGCCCACCAAGATGCCATCTCAGAAGACACACACGATCATAGCAGCTGTCTTAGAGAACTTCTTCCCAAGTTCCTGGAGTCGTACCTGGCTTCCAGTCCCAGTTCTGCCCCGGCTGTTCTCAGGACTTGAGCAAGGTCCTTAACCTAAGTCTCATCCCCACACCTATGAACAGGAGACTGCAGAAGACCTCTCTAACCGGGTGGTTGGGAGGATTCAGTGAGGTCAGGCATATAAAGGACATAGCCCAGAGCCCAGCATATCTCGCAGTAAAGGTTAGCAATTACTAATAGCATTGTTCCTATGAGTGACTTGAGATCAGAAAGTAAATCGTTCTCTATCTGTTCATCATCTGGATTTTAAGGACATAAGTCCAAATCTTAGTATTTGGCCAAAGCCCTCCCTTCTGGACCGAGGAAGTTTATTTTTATTCTTCATGATCTCAACTACCTGCCATGTTTTAAACGAGAGGTGATTTAGAATTCTTCATGCAAAGGACACTTTGCTACAGTGAGAATATTCTAAGACTCACAGAGGTGGGTCCAGCTTATCATGGCTTCAAAAAAGTTCTCTCTGGAACTGGAGTCCTGCCTTGTACCTCCCTGGTCTTGCCATTGCTACTTAGTCATTAATGTGCCCGGCATCCAAGCAATTAAAGGCAACCACAAAGAGAGGCCCAAGGCTGGTATGCTGACATAAGGAGGCATGTGCTTCTGTGGTCCCTGGCTCCAACGGTGTCTTTGTTTGAGTCAGTTTTATAGCGTCTTGTGACCTAGAAGAATATCTCTCTAAATGAGCCCTGGTTGTTCAATGTGTTTGAGAAAGCATGTCCTATTATTGGTTGTTATTCCCTTTGGATATTATGGTTACACTTCAAACACGCCAACGTCCTGCCCTCACCCCACCTGCCCATCCCATGGGCCACCGGCAGGGTGGCGACAGTTCTCATACACTCCTCTGCCTTCTTGCTCCAAATCCTAATTTCTCTTAATCTGGGCTCTTGCTCTGCCACGGGAGGGCACTCGGCCCTCTCTCAGGGCAGGCCAAGGAGATAGAGCTTCCAGGAGTAACCCTCAACTAATAAAGGACAAGAATTACTAAGTAAATACCTCAATTGTCTCATCCCACAGTGGTGCAATTCTGAGATAAGCCAATACTGCCTCTTAAGGAGTCCCAGCGCAGCTGAGTCGTGGGCACCCACAGTGGCAACAGACTCACTCATGCACCTTCACTGGCTTCCTCCCTTCCCTGGATCACTCCTTCACCCCCAATGGAGCTTCCTTAGATCACCTCCAAATTAACTGTTGTCATCCAAATCCTTGCTTAGAGACCGCCTTGGAGGAACCCAAACCAAGACAAATTCTTCAATGAAAAATAGCTTTTACATTAAAATAACACAAATTATATACATATTACTACCATATCAAGTAGATGTTGGCACTGACATACGATACGGAGCCCGTCTGAGAATAAAATCCCTGATTACAACATGGCGCCCTATCTCTACAGAATCCTCTAATACCAGCTTCTCTAATACCAGTGAGGTTAGGGCTCACTCTCTAGTCATATTAGCCCCCACCATAGACGGGATCCCATGAACCTGTGGCCAGCTGGTGCTAAGCACTCACCAGCAAATTAATTAGACTTCCCACGGCTACCCTTTGACTCACTCAACGTCAACTTCCCCACCATTCTCTTTCATCCTTCTCCATCTGGATCACAAACTCAAAAGGAAAAAATAAATACACTCTCTAGTCCTTTTCCTGCCCAATCTTCAGAAAGACTTCACTCAGCCAATGCAAGGTGTCTTCTCAATGACCCTTGATTAATCATTTTCTACTGGTTTTGTGCAGAACCCCATCAAAAAGGCACCCTTCCCTCCACTCTGCAGATGTTGCTCACAAGTCTCTTTTTCCCACCAAGACTTATTAAATTTGGCCTTGAGGTTTTGGTCCTTCTGAAGATTTCATAAACGTTTAGAACTCATGATAATTTGAAACAAAATTATATCATTGAATTTGCCATGCCCTGAAATGTTTTTTGGATTTTCACATGTGTCTCAGACTTCTATCTTGTGTGTTTCTGGTCAAGCCTTAAAATGACTCCAGCCATCCGAGAGATCCAGAAGACTCAGTTAAACCTCTCCTGGATTGCTGACCCAGAAAAACTGGGAGGTACTAAATGGTGCTGTTTAAACCACTCAGTGTTGGGGAAACTTGTTGCACAGCAATAGATAACTAGTATACCCTTGAACAATGGTTTGTGTCTCACACTCAGAAAATGCCATCCTAAAGGAGCAGCATAAAGACACCCCTCCAATGGGGTAGGTGGGATAATGATGACAAGTAGGATAATTTGTGGGGGGGAGGGTCAGATGAGACACCAAAGACTTGGGTTTCAGTTTCAGCTGTCCCAGGACCTACCAGCTGTTTTACTCAGTGAGATCATTTCCTCTTCTGTAAAATGGAATTAATGATACATGCCATTCTTACATCACACTGTTATTATGAGACTAAAATTATAGAACCCAGGTAAAAAGCTTTGTAATATGTGAGGTTATATACCAAGTGAGGGGTTATAATCATCAACATTATCATTATCATCTTTATTGTTGGCTGTTATAAGACAAAACCAACAAAAGTTTGAATGTCTCCGTCAAAGTCCAACCAAGGAAAACAGAAACCACTCTACATACTTGGAACAAGAGGAAATTAATGTGGGGAATGGGTTACACAGGTGACACAGGGCTGAAAACCCACCAGGAAACAATAAGGCAACCCAGAAGTTAATAACAGCAGGAAGCCACCACTGCCTTTTATCTGGAAGGACAGAGGAGGAGGCAGGGTCATCAGAAACCAAGTCCTAAGGTCACCCTATAATGCAGGTGTGATCCAGAGTCAAGAAAGAAATGCAACCTCTCAAGGCAGAGGAGAGGAGAAATACCCTGCTTTCTCCTTTCCTGATTCCCCGCAATAATGGCCCACTGCCCCCCATTGGCTGGACCAAGCCAGAAACCAGCTGACAGGAGTGACAGATGGATCTGGAGCCAACAAGCCCTGGGCCAAAGAAACCTTCTATTCAGCGAGAAATGCAAATACATGCTAGAAATGGGAGTAACATAATGAAGAAACTCAAAGTCCCAAAGACTCAGATCCCAAAAGAGCATGGGAATTCTTCTGGTCCAAGCCCTCATTCTACAGGCAAGACTCCTAGGAAGAAAATGATGTGACTTGACCAAGAACATGACCCAGCTGGCATGGGACAGCTGAGAACCCAATCATCGGAATTCATAGCTCTTTCCTCAACCTGAAACTTTACAATGACCAACAGCAGAGGCCCTTCAACTGAACTAAGGGATGTGTTCCCATAGTTGATTTCTAAGACAGTTGTGTGGACCACAGACTTCTTTTTCGCACAGAATCAAGGTTTTCTTGGCTGATTATGTTTCAGACTGGCTATCAAATGCCTATTTAGCCCACAACATGGGAAAGAAAGGAAGCTTCGTACTTTGAATTAATGAGAAATCCAGAAGCTGATCAGCATCTTTCTCCCCCCAGGGCAGAACAGAAGAGCGAGCTCTCCCTCATCTCCTCCCTCTGCCCACACCAGCTGATGTTTCTCCTTGCCCCGCCATTAAGGGGTGGGGGTGGGGGGGTCCATCCTTGCCTTCTGTCTGGTGAGGAGACCCTCCTCCTTCATCACCCTGTCCTTTTCCTACAGTGTTTTTCCTGGGGTTGCAGAGCCAGCAACAATGGGACCAGGAGCTTCTGGAGGGCTGAAACCCCATCTTTTTCTTTTTCTTCTTCCTTTTCTTTTTTTCTATCCGTTACATATTTGCACCTTTGATTGCCAACCCAATCCTGCCTTTCTCACCCCCACCCCACCGAGCTCTCCCTGGTGGGGTCTAAATTGACATCTTCAGGAGGGGACTTGGGAGAAAGTATAGACATTGTAGAATAATTTTCTATTTAGAAAATGAAAAAAAGGGGCGTCTGGGTGGCTCCGTGGGTTAAGCCTCTGCCTTCGGCTCAGGTCATGATCCTAGGGTCCTGGGATCGAAACCCACATCGGGCTCTCTGCTCAGTGGGGAGCCTGTTTCCCCCTCTCTCTGCCTGCCTCTCTGCCTACTTGTGATCTCTCTCTGTCAAATAAATAAAATCTTAAACAAAAAAAGAAAATGAAAAAATTTTTTTCTTTTCGTACTATAAAGTAAAATGTGAACAAAAGTCAGACAAAGCACTCTTAGATGGTGAGTGCACTAGGGATTGGGAAAGAGGAGAGAGCTGTTTTCTGTGAAATATGCACCCCATTCTCGGGCTGCGGTGAGCTCATTCCCTTCCAGTTAGGCAGAGATTTCCTCAAACAGTTGTCAGGTTGCCCACACTTGATCTTCTGGTTTTCACATGCCACCTGCAGCTGGTGAGCTCCAATTCCGGGAACCAACCACCCAAAAGAGAGGAACTACCCATCCAGCCTAAAATTAGAACAAGGGCAAAATTCCTGGGGACTTAAAATGAAATGCAACTTGGTAGCCAATGGAGAAATGAAAACTGAAATACATTTTCTTGCTCTGCTCGTTGAAATGCAGAGATGTATTTCCTCAAACGTGGATACTACCTCCCAGCTGAAGAGGACAGGAAATCAAAGTCTGTACACATTCACATGCCAGTGCCCTTTGCTGTGAAGCTTCCCCACTCTGCAAAGGCGGAAGTGATTGTTCCCCATCCCTCACCCCCTTGCCCCGGCCCCTTGTTCCCTTCTCAGTAGGTCAGGGCCACCATATACAGCCACGCAGTGCACTGCACAACTCAAAAGGTGCCATTTTCCACCAGTTGCAGTGTGAATGGGGCCCCCTGGAGTTGTGCGCTGCTACTGTTGGAACAGAGCTTGACAATTGCCTTGTCTGGAGGCTGACACCTACAAAGCCATGAGCTCTTAGCTGGGTTGCAATCTCTTCTGTGTCTTGGGCACCTACAACAGTGCCCAGTACAGAGTAGCACCTCAATTTGAACTCGCAGGAATTTAAGAAGCAACAAATTCAAGAAGAGAGTCAGCGCCACTCTTAGACCAAAAAAGGAAAAAAAAAAAGTAATTATTTGAAATGGGAACAAAATCCTAATTAGAGTATGCATACTCTTTGAACTAACCTTGGACACTTTAAAGAATAAATAGAACACAGTGGTTAAGATCACTAGTTCCAGGGTCAGAAGGATCTGGGTTTGAATCCCAACTGCAAAACTTACTAAATCATGTCAGGCACGTTCCCAAACCTCCCTAAGCCTTAATTTCCTCTCCTGTGAGGATCAATCGAGATCATGCCTTAGCATAGTGCCTGACACACACTAATGGTCAATGCATCTTCCTTGTAATGATGAGGTATGATTTAATGGCAATTAATCAATACAGCAGTAATTTCAGAAGGCAAATTTTTATTTATAACCCATTAATATTTATCACCCACAAGAAGAAATATGCCCAAGGCATAGTAGGTGCTAAATTAATGCTTATTGAATGGGGGAGGGGGAGAGGGTACTGAACTGGGAATCAGAAGAGATACAGCTTCTCATCTGCCATCACCAACACTGTGACTCTGAGTCACAGTGACTTTGAGTAAGTTCCTTTCTCAGTCTCAGTGTGCTCCTTTTTCATAAGGGCATGAGATACAGCCTCAGGTCCCTCCCTCAGGATGCCCTGCCACAGAGTTGCGCTCCTCTTCCTGATCATTTTTGCAGTGTTCCCTTACATCCTGCAGGTGGTGCTGCTGAGTTAAGAAGGAAACCTGTTTTTCTGCCACCTGGTTTCCAGCTGCCCAGTTTCTGTATTAACAGCAGACTGGGAATTAGGGAAATCACTTACTTGTTGCTTTAAATGCCTGAAGCAGTGAACGAGTCATTCCGTTTCCTTTCTTGCACTTGGCCTCTTCTGGTGCCGTGAAAGCACCGTGGGAGTGGGGAGGCAGCTGGTCCTGGATTCCAAGTCCAGTTCCACTACATCCTGCCTGTGACTTTGGGCAAAGGCATTTGCCATCTCAGAGCCCCTTCTGTAGTCGGCAAAATGAGGATAAGAATACCATCACCCTGGAACGCTGAGGAAATTAATTAAATAGAGTTAGTCAATTAAAGAGCCCTGTGTCTGGCACATAGTAGGTATTCCCCAAAAATGCTAGTTTCTTTTCCTTGCCCACCTTTCATTCACTAGGGACCATGATCGGTGCTTGAGAAGAAATGAACAGGCTGCAGTGACGAACGATAACGAGGCAGCTTTCTGAAGGGGCTGCCGGAGGAGGGGACATGCCATCCGAGACAGGAAGGATGAGAGAGAAGGTGTCCTGGGCAAAAGAACCAGCAGATGCAAAGGCACTGCCCATCTCATCCAGCTTCCCCTTCCCTGTCCCTTACAAGCCAACCTTCAGTCCAGTGGCTCTGTCCTCAGAGCCCCAAGGCACACTCTAGAACAGCAATTCCCTGCTCGATTGTATGTTTTATGTACCCAGTCATGTCTCTTTGAGAACCAGGGGTGTATTTCATTCAACTCTGTCTCCCCAGAGCCTGGAACAACAAATGCCTTGATGAACAAATGAACCAATAGAGGGACCGCGTTGATCTTCCTTCCAAGTCTTTAATTGCCTATATTTGCGTATACACACACTGACTATTAGCTGCCACCCATCTTTGCATATCCTGCATTTGGTATGTAGTGGGTGCCCAATAAATGCTTACTTTGTTGAACTCGAATTGCACTTTCATTTTGTGAGCACCTGCTGTGTGCCAGGCACTATGGTGAGCGCTGGAGACAGAAGGATGCATGGAGGCCCCTTCTAGGAGAATAAAAGTACAGGGACACATACTCTATCCACTTCTCATGACTGTGTGCTCTTCCACGAACGCCTCACAAAACCCTGCAGGGTGGGGGCTATGATTGTACCATTTCGCAGATGGGGAAACTAAGGCCCCGGCGAGGGGACTCGCATAGGGTGGCAGAGCCAGACGAAAACCCAGGTGTCAGGAGCTAAAGCCCAAGCCAGTCACCATTTTGCTGGGTATATATAGTTTAGACATGTGTTCAGTTTGGGAGGACCAAGGTGTGGGGTCGACAGGTGGGCAAGAGTTGCCAGAGGACAGTAGGCATGAACTGGACCTTGAAGGAGGGGAGGAGCTTTCCAGATAGGATCACAGTGGCATGGGGTAAAGCGCAGAAGAGAGGGAGAAGGAACGTTCTAGACAGAGGGAAGAAATAGACCAGCCTGCAGAAAGACAGCAAGGAGGAAGTGCCCCAGAGCCAGTCTGAGAAACACAGGCTGCTCCTCCTCTCTGGAAAGTCAAGAGCTGGGTCTAGAGCAGACCAACTGGGAAAAAAGACACATGGGATCGGAGACTCTAGAAAAACATTTTCTAGAGATAAGTTTAACAAATAGGAAATTTCGGCTTTTTTTAGTAGCCGATCTGTGGGAGTCGCCTGCCTTGAACCTGGGCAGTCAATATACCGAGGCCCCAAATGCTTTTTCACCATTCACTGAACACCTGCTGTGTTGCGCCCGCCGACCACCCACACCCGGTCCCACACTGCTCTTCTCCAAACAGCAGACGCGGCGCAACTACTGAGTTTCGAACCTCTCTGGCTAGAATCTCAACTCCAGGACTCATGTATGGCCCTCCACAAGGTCTCCCTCTGTGCTCGGTTTCCTCCTCTGTTCAGTGAGAATACCATCACAGCACGCAGGTGAGACCATCGTCCTCAACGCATTCACACCGGTGAAGGACTGAGGACACAGACCGGCAAAGTGTAAGCACAGAGTAAATGTTGGACTCTGCACGTGTGGGCTGCCACCGACTATACACTCCATATGAGACACCTACGAAGCACCAGGCTAAAAGCAGAAGGTTTAGTGATGAGTAACACCAAGCCCAGCACTCCAGTAGGTCAGAGTCTAGAAAGAGCCAAGGCTTACAAAAGAAGTGATCAAAGCAGGGGGAACTAAATGCTACATTAATAATAATAAAGAAATGAAGGAGGGCTAGTGTCTGTGTGGGATTTGTGGGTGCTGGGGACTAGGTAAGGCTAGCAAACACTCTATCCTCTCCACCCAGAGCTTTAGGGAGACTCCCTAGGTTTTAGGTTCTACTTAAGGAACCAAGGTCCCTCAGGAAGGGATGCTGCGGGCGTCTTGATTCAAACCAGAGGCCACACTTGTGACACAGTGTGCAGAGCTCTGCTGGCGGAGCAAGGAGGAACAAGCTCGTCTCCGGGGGTGAGTGGGGAGGCTGTGCAGAGGACGCGACATTTAAAGGCTCTGTTGTTTAAAGGATGCTGAGAAAGAGAAGGGTTTCCGGGCAGGCGCGGGGGCACGTGATGCAGGGTCTAGCGGTGGAAATGGTGTGGTCATGTACAGAGAACCGTGAAAAGTTGTCTTGCCTGAAGCAGAGGGCAAGTGTGGGAGCTCCGGCCAGAAAGAGGCCTTGAACACCAAGTACAGTGTTCAGACTTCTTGCTGCGAAAGCCTAGATTGTTGAAGTTTCTGATGGGGGGGGGGCGTGTTGCTGAGCAAAAGGAAGCAGTCCTCCCCCCTCCATTCCTCTGTAACCCTCACCCCTGGCCCCCAGGAATCTGGGCCAAGGCAGGATCCTCAGGCTTCTCATTAAGGCACCCCATCAAGGGGCCTGTCCAGCCTCCATATGGTGCGTGAATAATTCACGGTGACGGAGCGTGTTTGTGTGGGATGGCAGCCAAAGGCCCCAGTGCTTCCTCTCTCGCTCGGCTGGCCAGCAAGCTCCCCCAGGGCCCTCGGGGAGGAGTTGGAGGCCCTGGAGCACCCAGAGACTCCCTCCAACATGGCCTGCCCCTGGGGAGGCAGAGATTTCACGGTCCAGGAAGGCTGCGGAGAGCAACCACCCGCACGCCCCCACCCCCGGCCCTGGTTCCCAGGGAAATCACGTTCAAGTCTAACCCCATGAAGGCCTCATGCGGCCTTGTGTGTTCTCAGGGCATGTCTCAGAAACAGGCCAGAAAGGTCTGACATGGCTGAGGGCACAGGGCCCGATGCAGGACCCAGCCATGCGGGGCAGGGTGGCAGAGGCATGGTGTGCCGGGCTGCCCCCGGAGGAGGCTGTGGGGAGGGGGGCGGGGGGAGGTTCCGGCCCAGTTCCGTCACCAGCTGCTTCAGCAAGGGCAGTCACTGTGCCTTACCTCCCTCCCTGCCCACGAAGCAGGTCCCAGAGCACCCTTAAGCCTCTGTATCGTCCCTCCCTCCGTGGCAAAAATGACACCCGTTTACCAAATGCAGGTCATCACAGATGTGACTGCAATTCACAAGGAAAAAAAGACTTGTCTCCATCCCAGTTCCAGGCACAGATCTCCTAAAGCTCTTGGAATTTCCTAAGAAAGGGGTTGAAGGAGGTGTCTTTTGTTATGTTAAATGAGGTAACTTTCGGAAAGCCCCTGAGTCACCTAAGGCAGAGGGCTGGCTGCCAGGGTTGGAAACTTCAGCCCCTCCCTCTGACCTCCCGAGGGGAGAAGGGCCTGGAGGTTGAGTTCTGTGGCCGATGGCCAATGATTGAATCAATTGTGCCCATATGATGAAGCCACCATAAAACCCCCCCAAAAAAGGGTGTAGGAGAGCTTCCAGATCAGTGAACCAGAACACTTGCCCTACGGATCTCTTCACTGTTAATTCATATCCTTTAATATCCTTTGTAATAAACCAGCAATCCGGGAATAACCCGGTTTCCCGAGTCGCGTGAGCTGCCCTAGCAACCTTATCCAACCCAAAGAGGGGATTATGAGAACCTTGGGTTTATAACCAGGCTGTCAGAGCCCAGGGACAAACCTGGACTTATGGCTGGCATCTCGAGCAGGAACAGTGTGTGGAGTCTGATGGAACCTCAGATGAACGTCCTAGAATCTAAATTCGAGCACAGCCTGGTGTCACAGAGAATGGCTTGATGGTGTTTGGAAAAAACACACATCTAAACTGGCATCAAAATCATAGCCATGAAAGCAAAATAGTCTCCAATTTAAAATCTTCCTGTCACCCATAGGGAAGTCGCAAGTCACATTCGGCGACACGGAGACACCAAGTTTCATTAGATCTACTTTTGTACCTGAACCAAGCTGGTGAGATGTTGTGGCTCCAAGTGCCTATGGAAGCTTCTTCAGGACGAAAAGAAAAACGCCTTTTGCTCAAATCTTGCCAGGAAAGGAAATGGTTAAATTGGATAAGGATCCCCATCAGGATTCCTAAGAGCTTCCAGAGTTTACCATCTAGGCTTGGATTTTACTAAACTCTTGCTGCAACTCTGAGTTCTATTGTTAAATATAATAACTTGTGTCTGTGTGAGTTTTTAAGATTTTCTTTTTATTTGAGAGAGAGTGAGAGAGAGCACAAGAGGGGAGAAGCAGACTCTCCATGGAGCTGGGAGCCCGACACGGGACTCGATCCTGTGACTCTGGGATCACGACCTGAGCCGAAGGCAGTTGCTCAACCAACTGAGCCACCCAGGTGTCCTAAATATAATAACTTGTAATACTGAGCAGCAGAACTATTTGGCAGGAACTTACTCTTGCTCAGAAGCAAGCACGTGCACACACACATACACACACACACACCCCGATTCTCATTATTCATGGTAATTTTATGTTCTATAAAGTTGCGATGAACACTGACTTAGTGAATGCCATATCATTGCTCCTAGGGGAAATGAAAGGTTAGGGTCTGGGATCCTCTGGCCACAACATTTTTACCGACCCATCAACACAGAGCCTTGTTGTGTGTGTTTCTGTTTAAGGACACCTTATTCAATATGTATTGTTGATTCATTAATCCTCTATCTCCTGATCTGAATGTGACTTATCTCACACACCTGCTTTCTCCAGAAGCCACCTCACAGCCTCTGCGCTCCTGAACACAGAGCTCAGGCACTGGCTTGGGACCCATTTTAAATGACGAAATCATAGCGGGGAGAAAAAGGCAAGATGCTCAAAACATGTTTCTGACAGGCTGCACAAAGGACCCTGGTTTCCAGGACAAGAGCTGAAACACAAAGTCAGAGCAACTTCCTTCCTGGAACGTGTCAGGTGAATCCGATTTCGTCGCGGCTCTGCATGTGTCCTTGACTGGCTGGAAGGGCCATGAGTATTGACTGGGGAATTACAAGCAGATATTAGCCAGTAGGCAAATGTACAAATACAGAATCCACAAATAATGAGGTTCAACTGTGTGCACATGCGTGTATATACGCATATATTGTGTGGACATATAATATTGCGTGTGATATATACAGATATATATCTATACATTATGTGTGTAGTACATGTCTACGTCACAGTTGACTGGAGTCCGCAGGGATGCTGGCCACTGGAGCTCCCTCCCCTGGCTTCCCCAGGGCCCTGCATGGAGCCAGGAACAGCTACAGCCGTGCTTGGCTGCTCGGGGACAGCAGAGCTGGAATATCTCGGAGTAGCACTAACCCCATATCTCGTGCACTGAACCCTGAGCCAGAGCTTTCTCTGTGGACTCTTGCAAACAGCCTACACTGCCCTCTGCCCAGAAGTCATGCCCTCACATGACCTCCTGGTTAGTGACAACTTAGGCCCAAAGACGCACACAGTCCCCTTGCCCTTAAAGCCCTACTTGACTTCCACGCAGGAAGCTGCCTGGGTATCCTGTGTGCTAATGAGATCCTTTGTATGCCTGTTTCCTCACCTAGACTGCTGGACCCAAAAGGCAGAAACCCTGGCACAACTCTCCATGACCGGGAGCTGTGGAATGTCTTGAAATGGAGATGCCAGAAAGGGCAGGGACATTCAGCATCCGTCAGCCCAGGACACTCAAAGTGTGACCAAGCAGCAGGGGCAGCCTCACCAGGGAGCTTGTGAGAAATGCAGATTCCCTGGCCCCTCCCCAGACCTTCAGAAATGGAATTTCTGGGATGGGGGCCCAGAAATCTATATTGTAACAAGTTTTCTAGAATAGTCTTATGCCTACTGAATTTTAGAAGCTCTGAGTCTTGCAACCCTTTGGAGACTTGGTGAAGGAACCTATTTCCCCAAAGTCATGCATTTGGTTAAGGACATCCCATGGGGAAGAGGCCAGCAGGTGCCCTCTCTGAAGCCAGCCCTTGACGGAGACAAGCATGGTTCTCATTTGGGTTCTCATTCACGGGGCCTCTCTTCCCGGCTCTCCACTCTTCCTCCTCCTTTATCTCTTTGTCTCTCTCTCCCTCCCCACTTCCCTGACCCTCCCTTCTCTCTCTCATCGAGTGGGGGGACTACCTTCTATTCTCTGGGCATGTCACACAGAACTAACCCTGTGTCCGCAGCCAGCTCAGGTCAATCCAAAGAACACGTTCCTTGCAAGGGGATGTTTTCGGGACGGTCGGAGAACGGGGCAGGGAAGTTAAAGCAGTCCAGTCGGAGGGCAGGAGTTATCTTGAAAGTCTTCCTCCATCCGTTTGTCATCCCTGCCCCCGCCCCCCCTCCCCACCTAGCCACCCCCTCCTTCAGCTGTGACAACCGGGTTTGTTTTTCTCTGCCGTGGGCTCTGGGTTATACATACAGGCAACTAGGTGAACGTTCTGGGAGGCCCGTTAGGGTTTCTCAGAATGAGTCATTTTTTCAAAAATAACAAAACCTCTCGACATCACTTGATTTCAGCATTCTCGCCAGGCTCTTGTAATCTCTTTTGCAATTGCATTCCAAGCACGCCTGACTTCTTTCTCAGGCCTGATGGCAAGCCCCCCCACCCCAACCCCGCCCTACCCCGCAGGACTTTGCCGATAGACAAAGAACCCAAGCTCAAGATCAGCAGGACCTGCTCCAAAGCACACTGAGGTCGCAGAAGATGGAACAAAAATGTCTGGAGGTTCCGGAGAGCGGCGGGCGGTGGGGGCGCGGGGTCAGAGGGGCTGCCCCGGCTTTTGATCTATCATGACTCACTGGAATTTGACAAACCACCCTGCTACAGTGCCTTCACCATCCTAAGTGGAACAGGCTAAGAACCCCAAGACAAGTGACTGCCTTTTTTTTTCTAACATGTCACCATTGTACAAAGCACACTTTACCTCCATCGCCTCGTGCACACATGAGGACAACCAAAGCTCCCGGAGGCTTGGAGAAATGGAATGTCCTGCCCCCATTCTCACCATGATGATGGTCAAGGTTTCTGGGGCCAGGCACCGTAGCAGTGGTAGCTTGAGGATAGGCTTTTTATTCATTGTGCCAACAGGAATGGTAGTATTCACCCCCATTTTCTAGATGGAGAAACTGAGGCTCGGAAAGGTTAACTAACTTGCTCCAGGTCACACAGCGAAGGTCAGCACTGGACTTGAACCCTAGTGTGCACGTCTTCCAATGCATCCTAGGCAAATACTGCTCTCAAAGCCCTGTGCTCTTTCCTCTGCTGGAACTTAGCATCACGGATTTTTTTCTTTTTCTTTCTCTTTTTCTTTTTTGGAGAGAGAGAGCATGTGTGAGTGGGGATGGGGGAGGAGGGGCCGAGAGAGACTAAGAATCTTAACCAGGCTCCACCTGCAAGACAGTACCTGATGCAGGGCTCCATCTCACGACCCTGAGATCATGACCTAAACTCCAAAACAAAGTCGGATGCTTCACCGACTGAGCCGCCCAGACGCCCCTTAGCATCGGGGATTTTCATTGACACTTGAAGTATCTTTGTCCTGTGAGCACTTTAAAGCAAGGAGAGCCCCTTGCTCACTTCTGCACCCTAGCACACAGCTCCCTAAGTGACAGACACACAACCACTGCTGGGTCAAGGCAGGGGTGAGCTCCACCTCTGGCTCTCAGACTGCAAACCTGGACATGTCCCCTCTACACATACCGCCACTCCCGTTCCAGAGCCATCAGAGCTTGTGGTCCCCAAGGAACTCCAGATCTAAACTTGACTGATGTATTTCCCAGCCGTGGTGAAGATACCTCACCCATCCAGCTTTCTCATTTGTACAAACATGCTGCTGGACAGGAGGAAGGCAAGAGGGCCCCCCGGGCTCTCATAGATGAAGGTCCTAAAAGTATGTTGAGTTTTCTCAAGAAGCAAGAAGACGGGGTCTAACACACTGGTTGGTTGAATATTTTTTTGTAAAAAAAAAAAGGGGGGATGGTGCCTGGGTGGCTCAGTGGGTTAAAACCTCTGCCTTCAGCTCAGGTCATGGTCTCAGGGTCCTAGGATCGAGTCCCGCATTGGGCTCTCTGCTCAGCAGGGAACTTGTTTCCTCCCCTCTCTCTGCCTGCCTCTCTGCCTACTTGTGCTCTCTGTCTGTCAAATAAAGAAATAAAATCTTTGAGGGGGGGGAAGGTGGAGCCAAACTCCATGGAGTTTGTGACATCAGCCCAGTGATACTTTTCACATTTACTTTTGCCGCTGTTAGATCCTGGCACAAAGGAGAAGTGGAAACTCAGAAGTCTTAATGCTCTGAGACTAAAATCCTGTGTGAATCAGATATTTCATGCCCACCCAGTATCACTATTGGTTTTTGCTTCCGCTTTGAGACGCATGCTAGATGTCACTTTCTTCCCGCCCACAGTCCCTTCCTGCCACCTCCGTGCCCAGGCTGAGCTGGGCTGGAGGACCCTTTGCCACGTTTAGTTCCCGGCACACGTCACTTTTGCAGCGAAACTGCCAGCTTATGTACCTATCTGCCAGGAGACGGTGCACCCACGTTTGTGTGTCTGTCCCTGGCTCCCTACTGTGCCCGACGGCTCTTCAGACGCTTAACCAGATGCCTGCAGACCTGCCCCTTAAGAATCGTTTGAGGCTTGCACAATATCACCAATTCCATACTTCCGCAAGGTCTTCGGCTCTTCTCAGGGCACCTCCAAATGCTTCGTCCCCATGATAATCCTGAGAACTCACCAGTGTTTCTCTCCCTATGCCCATTTTTTAAAAAGACTTTATTCATTTATTCAACAGAGAGAGAGAGAGAATGGAGAACAAGCAGGGGGAGTGGGAGAGGGAGAAGCAGGCTTCCTGCTGAGCAGGGCGCCCGATGGGGGACTTAATCCCAGGACCCTGGGATCATGACCTGAGCCAAAGGCAGACACTTAACAGACAGAGCCAGGCAGGCGCCCCTCTCCTTCTGACCATTATTAAGATGCAGATGCTAAGACTCACCATGTGGACTGACTTGCCCACCACTGCACGGCCAGGAAGGGGTAGAGCCCACACTCACATCACAAAATCACAGACAATGAGGTTTGGGGAAGACCTCGAAGGTCACCTAAAACAGAATTCTTAGGGCATCAGGGTGGCCCAGTCAGTTAAGCACTGCCTTCGGATCAGGTCAATGATCCCAGACTCCTAGTATCAAGCCTCACATCAGACTCCCTTGTTGGTGGGGAGCCTGCTTCTCTCTCTCCCACTACCCCTGCTTGTGCTCTCTCTCTCTCCCTGTCAAATAAATAAATAAAATCTTTAAAAAAAATAATTCTTTAAACTGTTTTTAGGCAGGGAAACTTTGTTTTTGTTTTTTGGTTTTTTCCTTCTTTCCATAATGAAATCTTACTCAAAATCATAGTATGACTAAGACCTGCTCCTGATGGAGGAAAAATAGAAAAATTGAACACACATCAGCTCAGCTACTCAGCCTAACCTCAAGAGGAACGGAGAGGGGTTATGAGACACTGTGGAGACACCGTACGTCCAAATAAACATTCTAGAATGGCTAGATCTATGTTCATATCCCATGTTCTTTCAACTATAACACTCCAGCTCCCTGAGGTCACCTCCCTCACTCAAAAGGTCCCTCTCGGTCATCTCTACGTCAAGCACTGTGCTAAATGCTATCCCGGATGCCAACCAAATATGTTGGACCAAGGGTCCATGGGCCCACTTTGGTCCCCAATCCTGCCGTTTCCTGCCTGAGAACCTTGGGGAAGTCAGTCTGCCCCTGAGGCTTGGCTGCTCCATCTGCAAAATGGCTCCAAGGCTCACTCGGAATCAGTCAGTTAGTTGCCCCACGAACATAGACACTCTGCAGGACTCGACGCCTGCCCGCACTCCCAGAGCACTGACGGCCTCCGCTCTCTCAGTGCTCTCCACAGTCCGATGTGGAAACTGCTAGAAGGGCCTGAGATCACTTTCGTGAGGCTGTCCCCTTTTTGACTTAGTCACTGTGCTTTTGAACTTCTAGAGGCTTGCCTTGTCTCACAAAGGAGTTGGGTTTACCTGTATGACCCCGTTTCTGTTCAAGACATTGATTTAAGGATGAAAAGGGGGCTGACAGGTTGACTTCATCTCGAATATCCAGAAAGCCAGGTGACCAGTGAGAAACAGGCAGCCAGCGTGGTGCATCCAGAGCTCGGGAGCCTGACAAGCAGAGAGCCGGGCAGAGTCCCCAGCGAGGAGGCAGAGCACAGGGGAAAGCACAGGGCGAGGAGGACAGCCACCCTCTCTGGGCACCTGCTGCTCTCCCCACCTCCGGCCCCTGCCTCTCTCGAGGTGAGGACAGGTGCCTCTGCAGCACAAACTATTCTACCAGGTAACTCTTTGTGTGTTGAAAGACTCCCAGATTCCCTGCAGGTCTCCAACGGAAAAAGGAAGAAGCCTCCAGGAGTGCCTTTTTATTTCCTGCATCCCGTATCTTTGCTTCTGCAGGAGCCTCTGTTCCAATGTCGGAGCTCTGTCTTCTTTCTAACGAAAGTAAAAATAGTCCTGCAACAGGTGCGCTGTGCACCCATGCCTTTCGCTACGTCACTCCACTGCCTTTTAAAACTCGTGTCTTGGGGGAAAAGAAGGCCAAGCCAGGGCCATTGCCCCCCGCCCCCGCCACCGCTGCTGGGGGTCACAGAGCATCCAAGAAGGAGCACCTAGATTGGAACCGAAGTGTTGTCATTCTGACTCCAGCCCTCCTTCTAAAGGCCTTTCCTTCTAGAAACATCCAGTCACCTGAGCCCTTTAAGGAGGGGAGGGCTTGCAATGCCCCTTGCCTTGCAGACTCCCCTGGTCAGCCAAAGGGATCTGGCAGGCTTGAGGCCTCATTGCCTGACTGCACTGCCCCCAGAGTATCACTGCACAGCAGGGTTCAGCCAGCAGCACCCTTGGGAATTCTTGGACTGGCCCTCCGGACCTCACCCAGGTCCCTTGTCTTCCCTCTATGGCTGGATCAAGGGAGGCAGGTTTCTCTGGGGCACCACTGCCTTTCCCTTTCTCTCAGTCTTGGAGCCCTCAGACTCAGGCCAAGTTCAGAGGTCTTGGGCCAGAGTGGAAGGCACCTGATGCAAAGCGAGAGGCCAAGGTTCAGCATTAATCGAGGAGCTCTAGAAACTCCTCCGTGCTTTCCTTCATATCACAGTGTCGGAGTGAGGTGGACGGCATATTTGGGACAAGATCTCTATTCCTTGCTTCACCACAGAACCTGGAGCCAAAGAAGACTCTTCATTTTCCAAAGAGAGAGGCAGAGTAATGGAGAGGGTAAGTGGTAGGCAGGGGTGTCAGCATGTGCATCAAAGGAAATTGGGGCTCTGTGATTTTGGCCCAGGACCAGGGACTCTCCACTCTGAGCCTCAGTTCCCAGCCTAGGAAAATGTCACTTTAAAAAAAAAAAAATTATTTATTTATTTGTCAGAGAGAGAGAGAGACCACAAGCAGGAGTAATGTCAAGCAGAGGGAGAGGGAGAAGCAGACTCCCCACTGAGCAGGCAGCCTGATGCAGGACTCAATCCCAGGATTCCGGAATCATGACCTGAGCCGAAGGCAGACATTTCAACGACTGAGCCACCCAGGCGCCCCAACAATGTCTCTTTTAGGTCCCTTCTAGCTAACGATCTGCTCTACAAGGTGTAAGTTCAGCCTTGATTCCCTAGGGTAGAACAGAGTCTCACATGGAGGAGGCAGTGACCCTAAGTGAACAATTCTTCAGAGTCCTTTAATGGAACAGAGACCAAGCTTTCACAGTCCCACACCAAAGCCTTGAGACTCCTCATTATCAAAACAGGCATAGAAGACAGAGGAATAAAAAGGATGGTGAGGGAAGGCAAGACAAGGGCAAGTGTGGTACTTCTCAGTGCTCATTCCCATACCCCTGCTGACTTCTGTCGCAGGGGCTCGGAAGAAGCTGACTCTACCTCCCACTCCAGGAGTGGGACCTTGGGTAAGACCATCATTGGGGTCCATCCACCTGCAGTGACTGGTCCAAGAGACATCTTTGAGCTCCTGGATCAAGCATTGCCTGAAGCACACATTCTAGACTTTTTATTACATAAGCCAATTATATAAACCTCTTCGTTAAGTAGAAGTCAGCTTGAGCTAGGTTTCACGACTTTCAACCAAAAGATTACTGACACTTCTCCCCTCTAGTTCTGAAACATGGTTTAGCTATTTATGGTAATAAAGTTCCTTCATAGGCCATGTCTCGGCTGCTATATTAGCCAGGTGAGTGCCACTTACTGCATTAAAGTCAGGTTGCCTCAGAAAGTAGTGAGCTTCCCAACTCTGGAAGTATTCAAGCAGAGGCATTTTGAGTAAAAAATACTAGCAGGTGCTGAGGCTGTGCTAAGCACTCTACAGGCAGAATCTCGTTTACTTCTCACCACAATGCATGTAAGAAACTCTGTGTATTATCCTGGTGTTCCACTGTCCTATCGGTGGAGTCTTCGATTTATTTTCTGCTTCAACTCCACTCTCCCTTCAGGTGTCTTCTCCAGATAATCCCAACAGCTTCACAGCCAGTCTATCCCTCCAGTTCATCCCGTACCTCCTATCCATCAGGCTCAGCCCAGCCTCAGAAGGACCTGTGCAAAATGCAAACTGGCAATGTCTCTTGCTGCCCTGAAAACACCCTCAGCGGCTCCCCAATGCCCCCCAGGTAAGCTCTCAGTCTTCAGGTAATATACCGAAGTGGCTCCAGTAAGTCCTTACATGGAAATTGCCTTCCCACAGCAGAGAGACTACCATCTCTTCTTCCCCATCAGCTCATGGCACCACGGGAAGGCACCTGACCCAAGGGTAGCCAATCGATGGCTGGAAAGGGGCCTGCCAAGTGACCATGGCATCATGGACATAATGTTTGTGTCCCCCCAGAATTCAATACTGAAACCCTCACCACTACTGTGATGGCATGTGGAGGTGGGGCCTTGGCTCTGTTGCCCTTTCTGCCATGGGAGAATATAACTATGAGCCAGAAAGCCCTTCCCAGATGCCAAATGCACAGCAACCTTGACCCTAGACTTCCCACCCTCTGAACTGGGAAATGCATGCTTGCTGTTAAAGCCACATAGTCTGGGGTGTATTTGTTACAGCAGCTCGAACTGACAAAGACAGTTGGCAGGAGTGCTTAGTCAGTGGAGAGGAAGGTGAGCTCACAGATCCATCAGACCCTCCTGGTAGGGGCAGGGGTGGGGAATTCACGCTTCTCAAATACTCTGAGCACTTCCCCCATCCTCTCCCAATCTCCCTGGCAGTTACGTGGGGCCATCTGGCTACTTCTCATCCATGGATTGTGAAGATAAGCATCAAGAATATTTAGAACCAGTGGGCCTCCTCTTTTCTCTTGCTGTGAGAGACTTTGGAAGCCACACGTTCCAGGGGACACTTTGTGTAATTGTGTAAGCCACCAGGGTTTCAGGGTCTATATGTTATCGCAGCAGAGCCTAATCAATCCTAACCAATATATGCTCAAGAATTTGAACTGAAGACACACATAGAGACTTGAACACAAGAGAATTTCATGTTAATGTCACACAGCTCTAGGCTGGCAACCAGTGAACTTTGCTACTGTGCAGAAGAGATGATTCAGTTATGAAAAGAAGTTTCAGTCCTGAACAATTTTATGTTTTCAAAGTACCTTCCAACTGGGAAACCTGGGTGGCTTAGGCAGTTAAGCATCTGCCTTCGGCTCAATTCACGATCCCCAAGTCCTGGGATTGAGTCCCACATCAGGCTCCCTGCTCAGGGAGGAATGTGTTTTTCCCTCTGTCTCTCCTCCTACTCTTGCTCTCTCTATAAATAAATAGAATCTAAAAACAAAAACAAAAATAAAACAGAAAAAAAACAATGCACCTTCCAACCTCCATGAGGTCTGGCTCTCCCAAGAATCTTGTTCATTCTGTGATGTTGCTTATGGTATATGCCTGGTTCCCCAAGAAGCTTGGCCCTAGTTATGAAAGCTCTTCATTCCCACATGTATCCTCATAATTACCCCATTAGTTGAAGTTACCTGAAGCCTCTGCAACCAAAGAGGCTGGCCACACAACAGTCCTTTAAGATCTGGACCTTGCTGGTCCCCCAGGCCCCAGCCCCAAATATTAGCCACTTGTGCCAAAGTCATCCAGCTCTCTCATGCCTCTAAGCTTCATAGTTCTTGATTTAGCCTGGACCACTCCCGCTGCCTCCTCTGCTTATTAAAAGGCTGTTTTTCCTTCAAACCCCCTTTCAAAACACTCCTTTTATGAGGTTGCCACAGTTTCTCCATAGTACTCAAACATCAAGTCGTTCTGTTTCGTTTTGTTTTTATCTCTAAGACAGGGATAGTAATAATTCTTACTGTATAAGGTGGCTGAGAGAGCAAAAGGAAACAATGGGGAAGAAGAACCCTTAGAAAAACATAACAGACTGTGTCGACATAAATTTGTACTGTGACTGTTCTCCCCTGCAGGAGCATGTTTCATTCTGGCTGACCTTGTGGTTTGCTAGGTGCCTTCCTCCTTTCCTTGCATCTATTAAGATGGTTTTGGTTGCATAAAGAAATCCTGCCTACCTCAAGCATCCTCCCTATAAAGAAAAATGCAAAGGATATAAATAGGGTAGCAGTTAAGAGATGCGTCTGGTTGCAAGTAATGGAACCTGCAACAGAGCTGTTTAAAGCACAAGGGATTCTGAGCAAGAAACCTAAAGAAAAGTTGCTGCCTGATGTCACTAAACAGGGCTGATATCTGTACAGCACTTGTCGCCTTTTCTCATGCTTACAAGGTTTCTGCCACAGTCCCAGCCATTGTGTCTACAACCCAATAGGAGGAAGGAGAAAGGGAAGAGATGTCAGATGGACACTTGAAACTCATTGGCTAAGCCACATGGCCACACCTAACCACGAGAAAGTCTGGGCTGGTGAGCTTCGAGCCGTCCACTTCCTGGAACAGAGAAAGCATAGCTGGGAGAGACTTGGGACATGTGTTCAGTGAACCAACCTAGAGTACCTACCACAAGGAAGCCCTTAGAAAGAAGGAAAAGCTGAAGAGCCAGATGCCAGGAATCACTCAGCTCTTGCCCTGTTTAGTTCTTGTGTCACAATTTACTTTCCCAGTGTCCGATTAACCGGTTTGAGACAAATGGCCACCCCTTGGCTGGGAGACTGCAGGAGACTTGACAGGAAAGAACCTAGTGTGGCATGCAAGCAGGGAAGGCGAGACCCCGAAAACAAAATGTTAGGGCCAGGCAGATGAAAACCAGTCTTCTCATGTTTCCCCTATTGAGGTGTGAGATCCCCAGAGACAGTCCTCTGACTCTCTGATCTGTGAATCTCCCAGATGATACGCTCAGCAGATCTACCATGACTGGGGTGATTTCATTCTTCGCCCCACCATGCCAGCTTGTTTTCTCCTCTCTTTTTTGGTTTGTGTCATTGTTACCTCCGTCCTCATAGAGAGCATGGGTCTTGGACAAACCAGGGATGGGATTCCAGCTCTTCGAACCCTCTCTCTATCCTTTGACTCAAGAGACCTTCCATCTCTCTGCCTTAGTATTTCCATCTGCAAAAAGGAGGAATTAAACCAATCTCACGAGGTTGCTAGAATTAAGCAACATGGTGTGTTAAAGCCTTTAGCACAGTGCTGGGCACAAAATAGACACTCCAGCCCATCAATGGCCCATTAGCAATTTTACGTAGGAATTTTAAGCAATAAGAGTACAATGAATAATTCCCTATATCCAATTCTCCAAAAATTCTTGTTTGGATTCCTACAGATTGCAGGTTTGATATTTGAGGAGAGAGCAAAGTTCTAATCTTTCTAGTTCATCCTAAAAATAGTTAGCTCTTCTCTGTACATTCTGTCAGCTCAGCAATTCCCATCTAAGGAACTGGGAGATTGTGAAAGGCAATCTTTCTAAACAAGGGTCAAATGTTTTACTTCACCCCAGAGTAACTCACAGAAGATGCACATGAAGAGAAAGTTGGCCCAGGAGTACAGGGGTCTTCCCACCCAGGCTGGGGTCTGGGGTCTGGAGCCTCAAAGGATGAAAGGCAAATGGTATGTGAGTCATCCTAGGAAAAGGGGTATTTTTCTCCTACTTCTTCATTCAATCATTCAAGTTATCTGAAAGATATTTACTGAAAGCTAGAAGCTCAGACACTGGTAAATGCTGCAGAGACAGATGTAATTATGTGTGCCCGCCCCTAGGGATCTCATGATAAAGCTATACGTTGAAAACTTCAAGCATTCAATAATAATAATATATAATAAATACTATTATTTTTATTGAGCATATATTAGGTGCCATCCACAGTTCTAAACCTTTACACCCATCATTTACTTTTCATCTTTACCTTATCATATGTAATTCTGTGCCATGACGTAATTACTTCATGCCCATTCATCACCATTCATGCTGGTGAAAACAGAGGGGTATACCTAGAATGAAATAACTTATCTGGGCTCTTTAAAAACTATCTAGAAAGCTTTTCATCATTCCTCCCCACCCGCCAGTTTTGGGGGGCATTCAGTGTTGAGGGGTCAGCAGTTGTCATAGAAACAGCAAATGAACTTGAATCTAGTGCTACTTTGCTGCTGGCAAGCTCCTGACACTCCTGGACAACCTCTTCCCTGCTCAGGCTGCTCTCTCCCTGAGAAGTTCTTCCAAACAACTTCTCTGTGTAGCTACAACCCATTCATCTTTAAAAGTCCAGCTCATCAAAAGAACTTTCCAGAAACCTCCCTCCACACCACCTAGCTAGGATCTCTTAAACCTCTGTGTTGGTCCATCTCTGTTGACCTTTGAGTTGTGCCAAAAATTATGATGGGCTGCGTATCTGGCTTATTTGTCTCTGTTTAATGAGTTTTCCTCCAAAACAGGGACCATGCTTTAGTCAACTCTCTGTCTCCAAGGCCTGGAATTCATGTGCAGATTAAAGGGGTACTAAACTCATAGTGCCTGGTTCATCACAAGCCTTAGTGGGTGCTCAGCAACTACAGACAGAATGGACTTGAATGTGAAAATTGACAAAATGACAGTGCAAGGAGAAACCCTTGCATCCAGAGTGGAGGTCTGCTGAAGAGATGTCAGCTGGTGCTTCAAGCAAGAACGGCCAACAAGTAAGACAACCAGACCTTCTAAGATTTAACAGTTGGATCATCCTTGAATGTAACCAGCTCTGTCCTCTCGAGCAAGCTGCTGGATCTCCCAGTTGTGATCCAGAGTAGATGAAAAACAGAAGTCCTGTTATTATCTTGCGCAATTTTGGGGGAAAACCACAGCTTCAACTCCTATAGCTTCCACACCCTCTTCTGTCATTCACTCCCCATTTAACGTTTTCCTTCCATCCACAGGGAAAGCCAAACGTGTCTTACTTTCAAACCTATTTCATAAAAATCCAGATTTACCAAGAGTATAAATCAGTTACAAGTAATGATTTACCTTTACCTGAAATCATTAATTTTCAGAGACTCAATACATAAGATTGTTTTTCCCTGAACACATGCCGGGTGCACTACGGGGTCAGCAAAGACATTGGTGGAGTGAGAATGGATTATTTGGGCAGAACTTGAATGGGGGAGGACTAGTGAGAATCTGGAACCTGATTGCTCCCCCCCACCAAAAAAAAATCTGCAGAGCCTCTAGAGTTGATTTTCACAGAATATGTGCCTTGAGCTGATCTGCCAGAAGTAAAGTGTCCCCAAGATTAAAAGAGTTTAACAAGTGTACCTACTCCGTCCTGCCTTTAGAGATCCTGATCATCATTTGATTATTTAAGACTGTGAGGAATCTAAAAGTAAAGCCGTTTCTTTCATTTTTATGTAACCTTATTATTATAGAATTTCTAAAAATAGGCTGTAGCATTCCTTTTCAGAGGAGGTAATCTTGAGAAAGACAATAAAGTGAAGTGGGTAAGAGCCTGGTGTCTGCGGCCAGACAGCCTGGGTCTGGATCCCAGCAATGCCCCTCACTCTCTGTGTGACATAAGCACGCTACTCTACCCATGCTCTGTGCTTTCATTTCCTCATCTGGAAAATGTGGATGATAAGAGGACCTACCTCACTGGACAGGGTGGATGTGAGAACTAAAAGGACTGAAATATCTTAGAATGGATCCTGTATATACTAAGTGCTCAATAAATATCAGTTACTTAGAATGTAAGGCTTATATATTGTGCAACAGCATAAAGACAGTTATTTCACATCTCAGAACATTCTTCTCATTTAGCTCCCATATTTCTGGGGAACAATAAAATATAACCTAACTATACTAGGAAAAACCAGTTAAGAAAAGATGGGGTATGAGGGAGGGAGACATGACCAGGTCTTGGTAGTGAGCCATGAGGAGCCCCCAAACAGTGGAGGAGAGAATGGAGGTGGTCTAAAGCTCTAGGTTACTAGCACTGTCGGTGGACGGCAACCCGTGAGGGTCAAGAGGTCCAGCCCAGTCATGCCCCACACACACTGGGCGATCCGAGGCAAGAAAGGCCACCTCTCTGTGCCTGGGCATAAAAACAGCACCAAAATTTCTGAATTCTTATGAGGACTCAATGAATAATTAGGTCAACAGTGTCAGGCTTCTAGCAAGTTAAGTTTAGCCCTGATTATTCTAGTCCTACCACGGTGATGTCAATGTTTTTGCTTTTGGTTCAGTTTTGTTTTTTCTTGGAAACACACAACCTCACAGACAGTTTAAAAAAAAGAAAAAAAAAAGGTCCAGAGCAACATCTTTATTTTGCTGACAGAGAAACAAGGCCCAGAAAAAAAAACGGGCCTTTTCTTCAGGGCACGTGGCAAGTGGGAGGTAAAGGGAAGGAGCAAACTTCCTTCCATGAGACACAGGAGGAAAAAAAACAGGTCACCTTTTCAGGCTGCACAGGCTCCGGGGGAGGAAGTCTCTAGAGAGAGGGGTGAGCAAGGCAGGAAGTGGGCACACATTCCCATTCCCGGAGAGCAGGGGAAATGGTCCCAAATCAAACAGTGTTCCATTGGGCCCTCGGCCACATGATGCTCGGTTGATTTGGGTCCTGGTAGTGCAAAGAATGCTGGCCGTGAGCAATGGAAACAAGTAACCACGACTCCCCTGTGCACCCTGCCGTGTTGCCCCTGAACAACGTTGACAGTCAACATCTCACCTGATTTCATCCTCCTGTCAAATTGCTACACTATCCTTATTTTAAAAGACTTTCAAAGGGCCCCACCGGGTGGCTTCGTCAGTTAAGCGTCTGCCTTCAGCTCAGGTCATGATCTCGGGGTCCTGGGATTGAGCCCCGTGTCAGGCTCCCGCTCAGCAGAAAGACTGCTTCTCTCTCTGCCATTCCGCCCGCTTGTGCTCTCTCACTCTCTCAAATAAATAAATAAAATCTTAAAAAAAAAAAAAAAAAAAGACTTTCAGAGAAGGTAATGACAAGCTAGTGAGTAGCTCAGTGAGGACCCAAGTCTGTGACACCCGACCCCAGCCCCTGCTTCAGTGCACCACCCACCCCCATGTGCCAGAGCCCCTCGCTCTAATACTCAGATCTGACACAGACTTTACATCCTTACAGGCGCAGAATAATTCTCCGGTGCCGTCCCCTGAGCTCTCCCCGCTCCTCTGGACCTGCCCTGATGGACACCTGTCAGTCACCGGCTGGTGTCATCATTCCAATTCCAGTGTAGCTAGCAGGCCCCGTGCACTTGCTGTGTGCGAGGCTCCATGTTGGATAACTTCCACACTCCGTCTCACTTCACTTTTACACCCACGCGAGGGTGCAGGGGCTGTGGTCCCCGTTTGGCCAAGGAGAAAACAGAGGCTCCAAGGCCTGACAGGTGGTGCCATATTTGTTTTCTCCTGTGGCCCTTGGACACTACCACAAACTCAGCAGCCTACACGTCACAAATTTATTATCTTACAGTTTTGTAGATCAAAATCTGACCCGGGCGTCATGGGCCTAATTTCGAGGTGTCCGCAGAGCCTCAAACCTTCCTGGAGGCTCTAGGGGGGAATCCATTTCCTTGCCTTTTCCAGCTGCTCGAGGCCTTCCCATTCCTTGGCTCGTGGCCCTGCCTCCGTTTCCAAAGCCGGCCACGGCGGGTTGAGACCCTCCTTATACTGCATCTCTCTGACCCTACTTCTTCTGTCTTGACAACGCTTCCTCCAACCACAGCCAGGAAAGGTTTTTCACTTCTAAGAACTCCTATGGTGAGATTGGGCCCATCAGGATAATCAAATTTCATCGTGTCTGCAGAGACCCTTTTGCCTGGGACCACATTGCTAACTAGCGCAGGAGCCCCGGTCCCGCCCACGCCAAGCTCACCCCCATCAGTGGTTCTCCCCCTGCTCTGTTCCAGCCTCCCTGTGACACCGAGGCAGCGAAGGTTATTCATGCAATTGAACGAATTCACTAATTAGCTGATCAACTAACTCCTCTGTGTCTGACCAAGTCAGGCTATTCCACAGAACAATAAACAGAGCAGATCAGTAGAAAGAGCACAGATTTTGCAGCTCTAAGTGTTGGATCCAAGCTCTGGTTTCCGCCATGAGGACATGATCTTGGGAAAATGACACAGCCTTTCTCAACCTCCATTGCTTCATCCGTAAGGTACAGATGAGAATAGTGATCCTGTAGGGTTGTCCTGGGAATTTAAGGGAGAGAGTGCATAGTGCCTGATAGCCAGGACATGGGAACAAATAAGAGCTATCACCACAGAGGCGACTCATATCCCCGAGGGCCACGCCAGGAACGGAGCACAGGAAGGGGGATCATCCCTCCGGGTGTCAGAAGCCAACAAGGGAGAATTATGAAGTGTGGTCAAAGAGAGCAGGAGCCTAGGCTTCACTGGTTGGAGGATATAGGAGCCTGGAATCTCACTGGACCAAGAGAGTAGGGTTCAGGGGTCACCTCAGCCCAGGGGAGACCTGAGGAACCAGCCCCGGATTCAAGCCTGTTCCTTTTCCATAGGCCTGAATGTTTAGAATCGGGGGGCAGGTTATGGCCTCGGTTAAGTACCTGAGTCTCTGTTTCCGTATCCCTGAAACGGGGGTGAGATTGGCCTCATTCACGTTCCATGAGGACGGCATAGGTGAGAGATCGAAATCCTTGAGACAGGCCTCAAAGGTCGACGGTGTAACCCCCATTTTAGGGATGGGGAAACTGCACCTCAGACAAAAGCATGACTTCCATTAGCTGACACAGCTGTTGATCTGAGCACTTACAGCAAGCAACACTCTGTGGGGTCCTTGGGCAAATTCTATAAGCCATCCTATGTTTCTGATGTGGTGGCGGTGGCAGTGGGCTGGGCTTGATGGTCAACGCTGTGGTCTCTTTCAATAGCCAGAGGGATCCTTAAATCTGTGTCACCCCTCCATTCCTCCAAAGGCTTCCCATTTCACTCAGAGGAAATCCAAAGCCACCCCAAGGGTCTCAGTGCCCTACAAGACCAGCTCGGCCGCCTCCCTGGACTCCTTTCCTGGGATCCATCCATGTATTCCCCGCCTCAGGGCCTTTGCCCTTGCTCTCCCCTCTGCCCAGTGCGCCCTCCCCCATCCATCAGCAGGGACCCCATCCTCACCTTCTCTGCTCCAGGGTCCCTTTCCCGGTGACACCTTCCATGACCACCCTTCCCTTTTCACCTCCTCATCCTGGTTGATTGCTCCCCTAAACAAGCACCCTGACCTGACCAATCAGGATGATACATCACTTCGTTTCCTGTTTGTCTCTTTCCCCTAGAAGATGAGCCCTTCCTGCTGGAGCCTCATTGCTGAGCTGGGGGGGAGTGGGGAACAGGCACACAGCAGGTGTTCTATGCATATGTGCTTCGTAAAGGAATGACCTCTTGGGCTCCTTGGGCATCCCAGGCAGAGGGGTGGAGAAGGCAGAAGGCAGCAAGCTGAGCAGACTGCGGAGGGGAGACGATGGGGAGGCAGAGCCATTCCGAAGGAGGAACTGCCAGGGCTGCTGACAGCTGCCGGTGGGGGCCCCTAGCAGGCACAGCTGGGGGCAGATGCTTCTCTTCCCCCTTCTCCTCCCCAAAGTGCAAGAGCACCCCGGAACCACTGAGAGAGGAGCCCTGCCCCAGAGCCGGCAAGAGAACTGAAAGCCAAACCTTGAATCTTCAGTGTGGAAGCAAACCCCCGAGTCTCTGGTTTGCTGACCCGCTGCTTTATTTAGAACCAAAAGGTAGAAACAAGGAGGAGACTGGGAGTTCATCCCAAGAAAAGGCAACTCAGACCTACCGAGTATGGGTGGTAAGAATAGTAGGGGTATCTACCCCGACGGATTTACGGAATTTACCCCAGATGGTGCAGAGGAAGGGCATTTCTCAAAGGGATCACTTACGGAGCGGGGCTGGGGGCCGAGGGTCCCCACCATCTCACCCCCGATGAGCAGGGGAGGAGGCACGGGAAAGGAGTGGGGAGGAGGTCATGGAGGAGCACAGCCAAAGACGGAGGCTCCGCTTCTGCCCTCTGGTCTCCTGCAGGACCCCCACTGCCAAGCTCCATCAGAAGAGCGGCCAAGGGAGCAGGAGACACAGTGGGCAGGTCAGCCTGCAGGGCACAGAGCCGGGCAGGACGTACCCTGTGAACCATGGGGAAGAGCAGCACTGGGCAGAGAGCAGGGCACGGACAGGACCGTCAGTCCCTATTTAGTGACCGTTGCCAGGAGTCCCCAGCCCAACCTCCAGCGCCCTCGGCAAACTGCTCCATCCTCAGTGTCAGCACGAGCACCAAAGGCACCGAAAAGCCTTCACACACACACAGGCACACACTCCCATGCAGCCCTCACACACACACACTTACACAACTCTCACACACACTTACTCATGCGCACACACACACACACACTGCATAAACTCAACCTCGCTCCGACTTATGATACACACCCCCCCACAGATACACACAAATGTTCACACACACGTGCCTGCTCACACTCTCACACAATCACACTCAACACATCCATACCGTCACACACACAACTCTCACACTTGCATTTACACACATCCATATTCATTCTCACACTAGACACATCCGCACCTCCACAAACAGACCCACACACTTCCGCACAACTGACACTGAGTCCATAATCTCTTTTCACTCTGTTCCCAGAGCATCCCATGAGTAAGCTTGCTCTCGCCTACCTCGCCCCAGACTGTGAGCAACCTGAGGGCCAGAGTGGTGTCTCCTTACTGGCCTGTGCTAATGCAACCTGAGCAAGGAGAGCACTGAGCCGAGAGCACGAGAGGCCGCGCCTACTGAGGTCCTGCCACACGGGCACCGTCTGAAGTCCCTTTCGTTCATGGCATTGTTCGCTCCCATGAGCTGAGAGCCGGTGTCCCTATCTTTCAGATATGAAAACACAGGCTCCCAAAGGTCAATAGCTTTTCCCAAGATAACTCAAGTAGTGAGGGGCAGAGCTTAATGCAAACGTCCACGCCTCCCAACACCGTGTTCGCAGGTCTAGGCCCAGCACAGGGCCTGCCAGGTGGAGAGGTTCGTGAAGAAGCCAAAGAGAGCTTCCCCTGCAGCCTCTGTGGCGGTGGAAGGTTATGAGCCTGGCTCTGAACTCCATCCGTCTCCAATCCGGAACCGCTGGGTGTAAACTGGAATTGCTCCGGCGGATGTGAGCCCAGCCCGTGGGAGGGCTGGGGGTGGAACGCAGGCCTCCTGAGGTCCGGAGCCACCTGGGCTCCAGGCTCCCTGGGGGGGCGGGGGGCGCTGGCCTCCCTCCTTCCCCCTACATGTTGACCTTGGAGGACCCCGCCACTGCCCACCCGGGTCTGCGCAAGCTCACCGCCTAGAAGTTTCACTTCTGTGCCTGCACTTTGGAGGGGTCTCGGCAACAGGGTCAGATTGCTGGATTTGTGGAAACCAACCAACTCCAAATTCAGAAAATGAACCCAGAAAGAACACTGCCTTGATGGTGCAACTCTTGTTTGCCTACCATTTGACTTCTAGCAGGAAGTATTTTTAAAGGGTATTTTTCTCCCTTGTCGGCCAGTTCCTCATTGAGAAATTCTCTTTTGTGACACTTGGACATCTCAGCTCCCAAAGTGATGATGGGACTTTTTTTTTTTTTTTTAATTTCCACTTCTAGGTTTGGATTCACTTCTTCATTCATCTGGAAGAGCAGAAAGGATTTCCAAATGCTTACAGAATGTCTCCTCTGAACACCAAAGACAGGCCTTGTCCCCAGACCCTGACGGTCACCTCTTGGAACCACATGGCACAAGATGGGATGTCCCCACCGCCTCTTCCTCTCCCCTGACCCCTACTCACGCACCCTCACAGTTTATCAGCACCCTCCATGTCCCACCATACGTTATGAAGCAACATGATAAAATCTCTTGTTAGGTTTGGTAAGAAATCGAGTGTAACCTGATGGTGAAACTGCAATGGGCTTCAGAGCTGAAGGGGAACATGTTGATTCTGGAAACTTCCTTACTCCCTGCCCTTCTTGGAGACCAAGAAAACAGAAACTATCACCCCTTCCGGCGGCCCACTGGCAGGGTTTCTCCGATCCTTTGTGTGGCATCTTTGCCCATCACCCATCTTCCAGGCTCCTCTAGGCTTCCATCCTTTCAATGATAACAGGATGTGAGCTCCTGCTTTCTCTGCTGTCCTTATCTGATTCTCCTTCACTCAGACTCCATGCCGGGCAGGAGCCTGGCTCTGCTTTCCACAGGCTGTTCTATCTCTGCCTCATGGTATTTTCTTTCCTGGGATGGCTTTCCCCCTCAGGCTTCATCCAGCAAGATTCTCCTCATGCTGAACTCACCCTGAACATCATTTCCCAGGCTCCAAGCTCTATGGCACACCCTCGGAGCCGCAAGCTTCCCTCTGCTTCAACATTACCCCGCCTTGTGTTGAGAACATCTGCCTTGTGGTCTATCTCTTACCTCTGAGTTCTGGGAAGACAGAGAAACCACGTCTGGCTTCATCCTGATTCCCAGAGCCGCCCAGCACAGGGACTGTCACATCATGGGTGCATGGAGGAGCACTTGGTAGAATCTGGCTCGACACACTTTGTTTGCCCTCATCCTCTCAACAGGCGTATGGATTGGCCCAACCTGGGCCCAGAGAAACAGGAACTTAGAGGTAAGTGCAAAGTGACCAAATTCCCTAGCCCACCATGTGTGGGGTGAGAAACAGAGCAAACAGCCCAGAGCAGGGGCCCTAAGAAGCTGTTGTTGGCGGGAGTCCCCAGGGCAAAATGATTCCAGCAGGGAAGCAGTTGGCCCCCTGTGGTAGAGGTTCCACGGGTGGTTTCGATCATCTCTTCCACCAGATATTCCAACAGTGGAGCAATTTTCCTTCAGCTGAAACTTCTCACTCTGGTTAAAAAGGAAAGTCCTGGGCTAGTACTTCTAAGCTATCTTTATTTCTACAACTTTCTTTATGACCATAAAGGTTCTGCTCTACCAGAACCTGTGTCCATCATCCAATTAATTTCATATCAACTCTCTGAGATTGGTATCATTTTCCCCATTTTATGAATGAGGAAACTGAAGTAGAGAAATTAAGTTGCCCAAGATCACACATCTCAAAAAGTAGAACTAGAATCCAAACCCAAATCTGGCTGGTTCCAGGGCCCTTTCTTTTACACAGAAAGTTAAACTGCCTGCTTGAATAAGAGAAGATTCTCCAAACAGGAACCAAGAGACCTGTCATGTGACTTTGGCCTGGTCATTAATCATTCTGACTCTTGATTTCCTCATCATTTCCTACAAGTTACCCTTGGCTCAAGACACATTTACCATCACTTCCCTTATAGAGCCTCTCCTCACCATTCCATGCCATAGTCAAGGACAGCTAAGCAATCCTTCCTTTGTGCTCCCACCAGCCTCTCTGCCCTAGCACCTATGCCTCAGTTAGCTATCGCTGTGTAACAGACCACACCCAAACTCAGAGGCTTCAAACCAGTGGTCAGAAAACATTTTCTTAACAGCCCAGATAACAAATATTTTGGGCCTTACAGATTATACGGTCTCTGTCGCAACCACTCAGCTCTGCCTTTATAGCTCTAAGAAACTCTAAATGGTACAAAAATAAATGGGCTCATATGTATTCTAATAAAACTTTATTTATAAAAACTGGCTGCTTACTATTCCACAAGTCATAACTTGCTAATCCGCACACTCAGTGATAAGCATTTAACATTTTTTTAAAGATTTTATTTATTTATTTGGCAGAGACAGAGATCACAAGTAGGCAGAGAGGCAGGCAGAAAGAGAGGAGAAGCAGGCTCCCTGCTGAGCAGAGAGCTTGATGCAGGGCTCAATCCCAGGACCCTGGGATCATGACCCAAGCCGATGGCAGAGGCTTTAACCCACTGAGCCACCCAGGGGCCCCCAGGCTCAGCTGATCTTACCTGAGCTCATTCATGCATCTGTGTTCAACTGTCCTGGTGCCTGGGGGTTAGCTGGTTTAAGATGCTCATTTGCATACCTGGTAGTTGGCCTGCTCTCAGCAGAGGTGGTAGAGATGACAGGGCCACAGGTCTCTTGTCATCAAGAAAGGTTATCCTGGGTTTGTTCTCTTAGAAATTCTGCAAAATCCCTAAAGATGGTGGAAGCACACAAGGTCAGTTGAGACCTACGCTCAAAATCGGCACACAACTACTTCCACCACATTTTATTTGATAGAGCATTTCACGAGAGCAGCCCAAGTCCAGGGGGTAAGAAAATAGCTTCAGCCTCTTAATAGGAGAAGCTGGGAACTCACATCACAAACTGTAGCATGAACCAAGGAATTGGGACCAGTCATGCCACCACTGTCAGGTGACCCTGTGTTTGTGTTACATGTATGCCTCCCTCTCTTTAGAGTATAAGCTCCTTAGAAATGGGTTTCCATATCTTTTTCATTTTTGTGTCTCCGGTGCCTATCACAGGGCCTGAAACAAGTCTACTTCACCATAAAGAGATCTCAAATCCATCCATCTCCATCATTGGCACCTCCACTCTGGTTCAAGGTATTGTCAGCTCTTGCCTGGCCCACTGCCATTGCCTCCTGACTGCTGGGGCGCGGGAGGGGTGATGAGGTGGGGCGCAGGGATGGTTAACATTTACTAGGCATAGGTAAAGAGTTTACATCCACTGGAGCCAGAAAACAAGGCAAGGAACACCAAGCACATGGGAGGGAGAGTTGGGGACTTCTACTACTCATATAGGGAAATAGGGCAGAAGGGGAAGTTTGGAGATGCTGGTGTTCTGGTCTTGACTTGGCTCCGTGTTGGTCCTGGTGCAGCTCCTATCAAGACAGCAGGGGTCACTGGGGCGCCTGGGTGGCTCAGTGGGTTAAGCCTCTGCCTTCGGCTCAGGTCATGGTCTCAGGGTCCTGGGATCGAGCCCCATGTCGGGCTCTCCATTCAGTGGGGAGCCTGCTTCCCTCTCTCTCTCTCTCTGCCTGCCTCTCTGCCTACTTGTGACCTCTGTCTGTCAAATAAATAAAAAAAATCTTAAAAAAAAAAAAAAAAGACAGCAGGTTTCAACCATGGCAGAAAAGTCCAAGAACTTAAACAGGGAACCCACACGGCCAGCCAGGAGCAACATGGCCTTAGCACCGAAATCAACACCCAGCTCTCCTCCTTTACTTTATGAATAGCTTAACTTTTCTGTGCCTTAATTCATCATCTGCAAAATGGAAATAAGAACAAATAACTCCCTCTACTCATCAATATAAACTCAAAATGAATGAGTTTATGTAAAGGATGTTGCAATAAGAGCTGCCCAGCACGGTGTGCTAGGACACAGTTTATAGGCTGTAGCTCCTCTACTCCCACCATGACCCCATGAGGCAGGCCTTGCTATTAGGCCCAGTTTACAGATGAGGAAGCGGGGGGGCTCAGAAATGTTTAATAATTTGCACACGGTCACACAGCTAGTAGGACGTGGATCTGGGACTTGAGGTCACCTTCTTTTGTTCCAGAGTCTATGCTTGTTATCACTCAACATGCTCAGCAGTCTCCAGGTGACATTATTATTAAGGCCGTCAGCAGTCCCCAAGGTCAGGCACACCTTCCTCTTCCCTTCCTGTCTACATGTGCCTGGCCAAATGGCAAAAGAAAGGCCCATGTCCCGCGCTTGCCTCTGCCACTTCCTCACCCCCTCACTTGCCTCTGCCACTTCTTCGCCCCACTTGCTTGAGCATCAAGGTCACCTTTCTCAATGGTTACTCTTTCCATGAAATGGGTCTAATAATTTGTGCTGCTCTAGCAGATCATCACAGGGAATAAAGCCAGAGTAACCAACCGCACATTGCAAGTTACCCAGCAATGCGTAAAATAAACAAGCTATGGGGCAAAACACCTTCAGCTGAAAGAACATGGACACCGAAGGCTCCAGTGCTCACTGAGGGGCTAGGCCCCCCCCCCAGAGGGGACCACCGCTGCCCAGAGGCCACCTTGTTTATGCAATGATCAACTCACACTGAAAACTCAAGAAGCTGCTTCTGCTCTCAGAGGAAGCCCAGACACAGCTTTCCTCTTTGCCTCACTGGCTTCAGGTTGGTTTTTTCTTAAAAAAAAAAAAATTGGCAAGGGATGTTGTCCCAAAAACTTTAAGTGGTTTGGTTTTCTTTCTTTTTCCTGATTTTTTTTTTTTTTTATTGCATACAACTTCAAACAATGACGTAATTACAGGCTCCAGGCGGCCTCCTGCCGTGGGTCCCATGCTGAGTTCTGCTGTCTAAATCATTGGCTGCAGCCACTCTGACCCTGAAACTGCAGCTCTCCTCAGAGGTTGGGTCACAAGGTGTCGGAGGGCTCAGTAGCCTTGAAGTGACACTGTGGACTAGCCAGAACTCTGATTTTCTATTTTAAACTCATCTGTTGTTATTAAATGGCCAGTGGTACATTTTTCTCTTTCTTCCCAATGAGTCCCCAAGATTCTCCATATTAAGCTCCATGGGTCTAACGCTCCCACTCTTGATTCCTTATTCTGGGAGATGTTATAAATAAGGTTGGCCAAAGTCTGCTGCCCTTAGATGAAAACAGTGTGCATAACATGGGTTTTCTACCCTCCTGGATTCCTGGAATTAGGACACTTTATGTGAAGACAATATTTTGGAGAAGAGATACATGAAATCCCTGAAGTCATTTACACTAGAGTTAGAATTGGCCTTTTTAACAGATCTGAAAGCAGTTGCTAGATGGAGAATGTGGAAGGGATGAGACTTCTGGGAGTTATAAGTGAGATGAAATACAGAGGACGGGAAAGGAGTAAGAACAGAGGAATGTCAGACACTGAAAATGAACATCACCTCTGTCATGAATTCCTTGTGCTGGGACCAAATGCCAAAGCTTTACTCTGAAAGGAGGTTAACATCAAAGAGACTTCCACATTGTGTATGAGATTTATCTTTATTTGCATTATCTAACAAATTTTATATAGCACATCTGTGTGTTAGGAGCTGTGTCTTCCTTTACAAATGTAAACTCATTTAATCCTCATAACAACCACATTAGGTAAGTATTATTAATTACCTAATTAGGTAAGTATTATTACTCAGATGACAGAAGAGGAAGCTGAAGTACAGAAAAATTGAGTAATTTGCAGGACATCACACAGCTTCTGAGGGAAGTGCTGGAAATCATATCCTGACAGATTGGCCCCAAAGTCCATGCCATTAACATCTAAGCTGTAAAAGCAAAGGGACACAGAGCCATTGGTGTAATTTTATTTTATTTTTTGGACAAATAAATGAGTAAACTCCTGTGATGAGTAAGTCATTTCAACATTCAGCTTGAGAGGCATCATCGAGACTGTCAGAACAAATAATAGAGAGTGGCTGATGAAATTGATGATGACATTGACTAATTCATCTTTTTGACTCATTCAAATGGTATTACCAAGCAGCCTTTATGCCTTTGGCCAGACACTGAGTAGACAATCATTAGTGAGATGGTCACAGCCCCGCCTGCTCCGAATTTACCATCTGGACTGCACTCGGGCCTCACCTAATCATTGCAATATGGGTGGCAGGAGGCAGGTGTGGACCAGGTCCCTCAAGATGTCCCGGGATGCAGAGGGGAAGGTTTAAAGAAATGACATCGATGCTAAACCCTCATGAATGAAAGGAATCAGACAGATGGGGGAACCAAGCAGGGACAGCACATACCAAGTCCCAGTGATAATGGTGAGTAGGATGGTTGGGAAAACAGAAAGGTGAGTAAGGTTGGTGGCGGGTGTGAGGAGAAGGTGGAGGCTGAAGGTGGACAGAAAGCATGATGGGATGCCACCAGTCCCTATGGCCCCCAGTGCAACATTGAGGCCTACCCTGAAGTCAAAGTGGAGAAGACCAGGGGAGACACGAGGGGTCCTTAAGACAGAGAGGACCCGATAGAGGGGTGAGTCGGAGAGGACCTGCAGGCAGGCTTCCAGTGATGATTAGGAGCAAAAGACCTGTAGATCCGTGGGATGATTGCAAAAGACTGCGCCTGATCACAGGTTAAATGTAACAGTTCTCCGCAGGCATCTTGCTTCTCCTTGAAACAATACAGACTTGGCAGAGAAAACATGCCATGAAAGAAAGACTCTCCAGTGAAGAGAGAAGCTGAACTAAAGAGTTTACGATTACAGACTAGAAGACACATGTTTCTGGTTAATTTTCATTTCCCGGAGCCCCTTCAGGACAGGACGAAAGGGAAGACTCACGGGGTCACGTTCGGGAGCCCAAGTCATGCCCGGGAGCTTGCCCTGCTCCCATCAGGGTGGGCCAAAAGTTCTGGCTCTCCTCTCAGATCCAAGGAAGCCTGAGCCTGCCTCCTGTGCACAAGCCAGTTCTCCCCTTAATCTGCTGGTGTCCATTCACCTTCTCTTTGCCACTCACCGTGTTCTTCCAGGCCCACCCTGGTGGCCTCCATCAGGCACGGGGCCGCTCCTCCCACTGGGGTTGCCCGTGCTCTTGCCTGCTGTCCACAGACCCAGCCTGCTTCCTAGCCTGCTCTCTGCTGCACCGTGGGGATCCAGCGGCCAAGCTGAGCAAACATGCAGCCGTACATCATTGGGAACCTGTAGGCATGGCCTCTCCATTTCCCCGACAAGCTTATATGGAATGCCTGCCAAATGTGGGGTGCTGGAACCACAGGGATGGATGAGACCTGTTCCTGCCTGTGAAGGGAGCCTAGTCTCGTGGAGGAGGGGAGGGCTCTTCTGTGGAGCTCTTTCCCTTTTGAAGAAAGCCTGCCACCCAGGCACTGGTACAAGCAGAATATCACCGGGTGATGGTCGGGGGAAGGTAGTCCAGGAAAAGAGTGCATCCAAGGTACCATCTCAGCCTGCTCTACCAGGAGGCCAGATCTCCGCCTTTAGTGCAAAGAGCGCCCTGGCACTCTGCTCCATCTTGAGCTGAGAGAGAAGAATAGCAACATTAAGAATATAGTAACTGACTCTGTTCTAGACCAGCTCTGTCCAATAGAATTTTCTGTGATAAGAGAAACATTGCACATCTGTGCCGTCCTATATACCAGCCACTGGTCCCATGTGGCAAATGTGCACTTGAAAGGTGGCTAGTGCAACCGATGAACTGATTTTTCAAAATTTTAGTTCATTTATATAGCCACATGTGACTAGGGGCTCCTATATTAGACAGCAGAGTACAAGATATTGTGCTAAGTTCTTTATGGGTAATAAATTAGTTCTACTGTTGGTGGGAATGCAAGCTGGTGCAGCCACTCTGGAAAACAGTATGGAAGTTACTCAAAAACTTGAAAATAGAGCTATCCTATGACCCAGCAATTGCACTACTGGGTATTTACCCTAAAGATACAAATGTAGTGATCTGAAGAGGCACATGCACCCCAATGTTTATAACAGCAATGTCCACAACAGCCAGACTATGGAAAGAGCTCAGATGTCCATCAGCAGATGAATGGATAAAGAAGAGGTGAGATATATATATATATATATATATATGCACAGACATAATGGAATATTATGCAGCCATCAAAAAGATGAAACCTTGCCATTTGCAATGATGTGAAATAAGTCAATCAGAGAAACACAATTATCATGTATTTCACTCAGACATGGAATTTAAGAAACAAAACGGAGGGTCATAGGGTAAGAAAGGAAAAAATAAAACAAGATGAAACCAGAGAGGGAGACAAACCAGAAGAAACTCTTAATTATAGGAAACAAAGTGAGGGTTGCTGGAAGGGAGGGGGTGGCGGGATGGGTAAATGGGTGATGGACATTAAGGAGGGCGTGTGATGTAATGAGCCCTGGGTATAAGACTGGTGAAGCACAGGTCTGTACCTCTGAAACTAATAATACATTATATGTTAATTAATTGTAAATGTTATAAAAATTAATTAATTAATTAATTCTACCAATGAACAATGAGATAAGCATGATTATCATCTCCCTTCTACAGATGTAGAAACTGAGGCCAAGAGACGTTAGATAATTTGCCCAAGTCACTGAGTTGGTAAGTGTAGAGCCAAGATACAAATCCCAGACACTAAGCCTGGAAAGAAGAAATAGTTTCCTCATTGTACATTCATTCATTCATTCATTCATTCATTCCAGAAACACATAGTGGTGCCCATTGTGAGTCAAGCACCATGCCATGTGGTGGAAGTATAGACATAAATGAGATGGGGCCCTTGGCTAGGGGGAGCAGACAATCCAAAGAGGGAGACAGACAAGCTAAAGAAAACCTTCACACCAAGAGACACATGTCATGTTCAAGGTCAGCTCACACCACTCGGGAGCCCTCAGCTTGGACTGTGAACCCAGCCTGTTGATGTTGGGGGTCGGGGGCTCTTGAAGATGAGCAGGACTTCTTTATCACAAACAGAAGCCCTGGCCAGGTCCCTTCACTCCTTTCTGGGTGCCCCTCCCACAATGAAGACTGCCTGAGAGGAAAGAGGTGGGCAGATCCAGGGAGTGGGGATAAAGTCATCCCTGTCTTAAGAAGCTCATAGAACACTCAGGCCCTCAGCTGAGCAAATTGCCCTTTGGTAAACTATTCAGACTGTGGCTTCCAGAACTTTCCATCCGAGATTTGCATCTTCCAGAGTCTAACATAGCACTCAAGAACAGGCCTGCAACAAAGGTGTGGAGCTTTAGTATCAGCCAGACCCCATTCAAGACCCAGTGCCACCACACAGTGGTGTGGTCATCTTAGACAAGCTTTTTGTAGCATTCTGAGTCTCAGTTTCCTTATCTGAAAGGCTGGGATAATAATATTTATATTCCAGGTTTGTTATGAGGATTAAATATGTATATGAGCCCTTGATATTTTGTAGGCTTTTAATAGATGGCTACTATTATTATGAAAATAATTATTGATTAAAGCTAAAGGCAGACCACGTCCCCTTGCTCCCCAGTCCTTCCCACCAGGAAGGACTTTGTGCTCACCTTTGTGCTGAGCAAAGGAGGAAAGCCAGAGTAGGAAAGTAGCTGAGTGTTAGAGACATGGGGTCCCATCTGAACTAGATCTCTTGTGTGAAATTGAATGAGTTCTAACCCCACTCCATTTCCTTGTCTATAAAATGGACTACCACTGTAGACTTGGCAATCTTATGAGCAAATGCATACTGGAATGGGACAGGGACAAAACAGAAATGAGCTACAGGAAGCTAATGTAGGTACTCCTCCCATTCAGTCCCTGTGGACAGTTGACAGATGGGAATGCCAACTCAACTGTTCCCAAATACTCTGATTTTCATCAGAAGCTGGACATCTGGATTTTTAAAGAATCTTGAATCATTAAAAAAAAATAGTAACTATTTGCATCTTTTAATCTTCTGAAACACCATGAAGTTAAACAAAGCAGGTCTTCAAGCCCAGGCTAATCCAATGGCTGCCATTTCGGCACCCACTAGCCATAAAACCTCTCAGGGTCTCCCGGCCCTGATGGGCAATGATTCGGTCCTCCACCCCAGATCCACTGCCCTCTTTGCCTGTTTCTGAGAAAACACATCTTTCAGGTCCCCTTTTCAGTTCCTTCCCCCACGTGCGTCACAAACCTACGAAGCCTCAGAGGGTGCCCCGCTGAGGCCAAGGACTCCCTAGAACCCTACAGAAATGCGTCCTAGCAAGTTCTCCTTGCATTTCCAGAAGCTTCTGCCCCTCTCAGTTCCCAGTTCCAGTTTGTGACGACTGATTTCCTACACTGACCTCACTCCCCACTTCACCAAATGGAAAGGGTTGATGAAATCATCATTTCAGCCCCAATGCAGCAGAGCAGGTGTGAAAAACTAGGCTGAGCTAACAACCAGAGTATCTTAAGAGCCATCAACATGCCAGGCACTCCTGAAAGCACAAAGTAGGTATTTACTTATTTCATCTCTGTGGCGAAACTACGAGGTATGTGCTATTATCATCATTTCGCAGGTGAGAACAGAGGTTCCAAGAGGATGGGTAACCTGCACGAGGTTGACCAGCTAGTAGGTGGCATCACTGAGACCCAGTGGGGTCTGGCTCCAGAACCCCAAGCTTATAAGTTATGTCCCCTCTAATGCTGAAATGCATGGTCAGCCTCCTCTTAAACCTTCACAGTTTCCCCAGCCCAATCAAGAAGAAGTCCAGCCTTCATGGTTGGGTCTGTCTGATCCGATCCAGCTCTGCTTGTGGACATGATTTCTTCCTCCCTTCATAGAATCATGTGTGCCTCTGCACCTTTGTACATTCTGACCTCTCTTCCCAAGATGTTCTTCCCTCCATTCCCTGATTGGAGATGTCCATAACTGACTCTTCAAGGCATCCTCCTTGTGAAGTCTCCCTGGGCTTCCTTCATCTGTGTGACATGTATATTTCATCATTGCAGGGCTCCCATTGGACAAGAACCAAGCCATGTATTTGTCTCCTCCATGGGACTAGAAACTCGTTGAAGGCAAGGCTAGGGCTTACTCATCTAGTCCTGACAACACAGCAGGCTCAACGCATGCTGTCCAGGGAGACCTACTCTGAACCCCTCCCCTTGTCCTACCTGGGGTCCTATGTTGGGGTTTGCCTGACCCCAGAGGGACCCAGACGCCATGGCTGGGGGACATTGTCAATCTGTCCACCAATGCCATCACCCTATATCAGTTTACCAGGACTGTCAAAACAAAGGACAATAGTCTGAGTGGCTTAAGCCACAGAAATCCATTTTCTCACAATTCTAAAGGCTAGACATCCAAGATCAAGTGGTGGATTTTTCCGAGGCCTCCCTCCTTGGCTTTAAATAACCATCTTCTCCTGACATCTCCATGGATTTCCTTCTGTGTGCATCTGTGTCCTAGACTCCTCTTCATATAAGGTTAGTCAGATTAGATTAAGCCCCATCCCAATAATCTCATTTCACCTTAATGACCTCTTTAAAAGCCCTATCTCCAAATACAGTCACATTCTGAAGTTAAGTCTTCAACATCTGGATTTAGAGGTTGGGGGACGACACAATTCAGTTCATAACAGACCTCAATTTCCCTCCTCCTTCCTGCTTTCCAAAGTAACCCATATGCAGCTAGAATCATTAACAATCAGTTTGGGAGAGCCTTTCATGGGCTTCCAGCCCAAACTTTGCATTTCACAAATGGGGAAACTGAGCCCTATAGAGGGAAAGTAGCTTACCACCAAAATCACCCAACAAATTACATCAAAGCTTCTGACGACTGGCCTGACTGGCCCGGGAGTCTTCCTGTGATCCCCATATCCATTTGTAAACATTTTGAGAACCCCTCTCACCTGCAGAACAGAAGGTAGCCTGATGGGAGCCAGGAGCAGATTTCCTGCCAGTCACTCCCTTCCCTGCTCCTGCTCAGTGAAGTCCAGGCCTCTGAAGTTGTTTTTGAGGTGTACACAAGCAGCTCTGGTCACCCAGCTTGACCTCAAAGCTCCCAGAAAGTGAATTTGATTTAAGTATCAAGTGTTTTCTTTTCTCCTTCCAGTTCAGAGAATATCCATTTAAAGAGTCCTCTTGCCACCTCACACACTTCCCAGGACCTGAGAGCCACCGCCACCGTCATCACCCTGGGAAGCTGAGGAACAGCCCCTGCCCCGCCTTGTCCTATAGCCATTTGAAGCCAGTACCTCCCAGGCCAGGTTGCTCTCATCTGTCTAGTCCAGTCCTTTGTAGAGCCACCCTCAATGCGTCTACACTGAGAGTCCTTCCATGGCTCCACATGCCCCAAACTGCTTAGGTTCAAATATTTTCTCAAGCACTTTCTAGCTACGCAACTGCAGAAAAGTTAAATAGCCTCTCTGTGGGGGATAAGAACAAGACCTTCCTTACAGAATTATGTGTATTAAATTAGTTTGCATGTGTACAGCATGTGGAGTAGTGACTCAAATATATTCAGCCCCATGTAAGTATTTCTTAATTGCATATATACATGCCCCACATCCCACCCAACATACCCAATACAACAACAACAAGCTTCCTTAAGAACCTACAATGTACAAAGCATAGCTCCCAGAAGGAAAGGGCTTATGGACGTAGGTGTACTTGATGAGGGCCTTGAAGGACAGGGAGAAATTCAATGGGTGTAGGGGAAGCTGGAGTAATGTAAGTAAAGGGAAGATCATGGGTAGGGTCAGTAGGTTGAAGAACTCATGGTATTGGGCAAACACTGGGTGTGGTTCTGAACTAAGTCTCTGAACAGAAGGGGGAGATTGTAGCACCTGAGCCTGAAGGGACAAGAGACCAGATCTTGGAAAAGTGGTATGGTGGGGTGACAGGCGAGGGGTGTGTGGAGCACCAGGAATGCACCACATACGTGCCCCTCACTGGGCCTTGCTTCTCTTGGTCCTGTCCCTGCTCACGCTGCCACATTTCATCTCTGTTCCAGCTCAGCACTCTCTCTGGGATACAAAACTACATAGGATGTATGTAGTCTCTGCTCTAGAAAGAAGCACAAAGTCAAGAGGGAGAGGGGGCAGCTATTTAGCCAGTTTGAGAGTGGTGGAAAGGAAGAATGAGACCCTGGATGCGGAGCAGCTCCAGCTGAATGTGGGAGGTCAGGGAAGGCTTTCCAGAAGACAGCACTTGGGAGCACAGTGGTGAAGGGCACCTGAGCCTTTGTAATAGGGTAAGGTTAGGAATGTTCCAGTCTGTGAAAAGGCACCAGAGCGTGAAATGTAGCCTGGCATGGCTGGAGCAAAGGGCATGTAGAGGCCAAGAGGCAAGGGACAGGGCTTTGGAGGAGGAAGGGACCAGAGCTGGTGGTGCCTTGTAGATAGACAAGGAATTGAATTGTCCTACCATCCAGGAGTCACTGAGCTCTACAGGTGGACTTTGGGGAGAGGGAAGGCATAAACAGAGCTATATTTTAAAGCAAACCTTGTTGGTTCCCCAAGCATTGAGGTGACCTCAGGAAGCAGCAGTGACAGAGTGAGGAGAGTGAGTTGGGGGTAGGGGTAAGACTAGAAGGGGTGTGTTACTGAGCTGGTTACCTCTGGGAACAGCAGAACTCAGTCCTGCTGGGGACCCTCTGAGAAACCATTAATGACCTTCATATTGTCATGAATTTTCAGTCCCCACTGCTAGAAGTTTGCATGGGGAGGCACTAACTCTCTCTCCACCCATTGCTCTTCCAGGCACAGAGGCTGACTGGCCTTCCTCTGATTGGTTTTGAACAAGACTTGCAGGTTTGAAGTAACACAGTCAACATGCATGGAACTGTCCTTGCTGCCAGGCTGAAATCAGGTGGTCTAAAGGAGGCGTGTGGGGCACAGAAACATCTGCAGCTATTCCCCTGGGTATAAGATGCATCTGTGAGAATTACATTCTGTTGCAAATAACAGAAAACAAAAAAATAACAGTAGCTAAATCACGTTATTTAATTCACCCTTGCATTGAAGACGTCTCGAAATAGTGACTTATGGCTGGGCATTCTTCCAGCTGTGGGATGCCATTCTCCAAATGGCCCAATATAGCTGTTAGAGCTCCAACTGTCAGAACCATGTTCCAGGCAGCAACATAGATCCAGGAGGAAAGGGAATGCACCCTCTCTCTTTTAAGGAAACTTTGTAGCACCTTCCACATGACACTTTCACTTACATCTTCTTGGCCAGAACTTCAGCATATAGTCATTCCTAGCTGCAAGAGAAGCTGGCAAGTGTTGTCTTTTAGATAACTGGCCACGGACCTAACTAAAAGTGGGTATTCTTTAGTTAAGAAGCAGGAGAGAATGGACCTTAAGATTCAGCTAGCAGCTGTTTAAATTCAGAAGCAGTTGTCATAATCCAGGGAGAGATTAGAAGGCTCCAAGAAAAGGGAGAGATGGGAGGTGGATAGAGAGGGACTGAGTGTGTCAAATGTCTGGGTGTAGATTTGGCAGGACTTGGTGAGAGGCATAGAGGCGAAAGGAAGGGCAGGAGTCAGGAATGAATCCCAGGCCCTGACTTGGATGATGAGGTGGGTGGAGATGTCATCCATTCAGGAAGAAAATATGGGAAGATAAGCAGTTTGGGAGAAGGTCCTGAGGTCCTCTGTGGTCATGCTGAGTCTGTGATGACAGAAGGACATCTAGAGATGTCCAGTAAGTAGACAGTTGGGTGACCATGTGGCCGGGTGACCATGACAGAAGTCTTGACTTGAGACAGAAATTTAGGGACAATAGCCACTAGAGCAGAGGAGCCCTCAGGGTGAGGACAGAGAGAAAGGAGAAAGGAGCACATACAGCACAGCAAGCTGTCATCAGAGTGTAAGGAGCATGGGAATTTGATCTTTGTGAACTACATCAGAGGGCAGGAGGAGAGTCATAGGTATTTATGCCCCGGCTGGCTATCCCCCCTCTGTGGAAGGTTCTTCTTGTAGCTATACTCTCTGAGTTCTGATGACCCCTTGGCCTTCCCATGAGGCCTAGATTGAGTAATGTCTCCTTGATACTATTCAAGCTAGAGCGCTGCACCATTTCCTGGTACATTCTCCTAATTCTTTCATACTTTTGTAAACAGTGCCTTCATTATACTCTCCTTAATTATTTATATATATATATATATATATATATATATGATAGATAGATAGATAGAAAAATAGATAAATGGATGGATAGATAGAAGAAAGGATAGATGGATTGATAGATTAGATGGATGGGTGAGTAGATGGATGAATGGATGGATGGATGGATGGATGGATGGATGGATGGATGGACTCAATGGATGGTGGGTAGACAGGTTGCAAGGGAAGATGAGATCACAAAAGAAACTGGGAAGCAACAGTTGGGGAGGTTGGAGGAGAACCACAAGTCGAAGGAGAAGTGAGCTCAGTGTCAAATGTGACCTGCATATTAGTTAAAAGAAGGGCTATGAGACATCCATTGGATTTGCCACAAGAAGGTCACTGATGACTTCGGTGAGAGCAGTTCCATGGTGAGGGAGAAGCCAGATTGCAATGGGTGAGCTGGAGAAATGAGTGGGAGATGAGGAAGTGGAGCTAAGTGCTTTCTCCCACATCTCCCCCTAAAAAGCCTGGCTCAAATGTCACCTTCCCCACAGACTTTCTCTGAACCTCTCTTCTTCTTCTGTGCTCCCTAAGCATCCAGTTGGCCATTTGCTACAAACCATGGCTGAGCTCCCAGGGTCAGAGTCCATGACTCTGGACATACATAATGTAATGGAAAGAGCATAGGACTTAGAGTCTAAATACATGGACTCATAGCCTAAAACACCATCTTGCCAAGTTCCTAAGAAAGAACTCTTCCAAGTTCTTAAGAAACACATCTTGCTTGACTTGGTCAAGAACAGGGTCTGAGGCCCTGTCCAGGGCTCACTGCCCCATACTATGGAAGGCTGGCCCTCCAGCTGCCATCCAGTTGTGTGGCCTCCTAACAGTCAGTATCCAGTAAAAGGCCACAGCCCACCCTGCCACTGCCCTCATCTGCTTCCTTAGCCATGAGAAAATGAAGGAGCATCCAGTGGTCAGAGACGTCCCTCTTCCCCACCATCTCTAGGACTGGTCAAGACCAAAGGCAATCTTTGTTACTAAATAATAGCCGAGTTATTCCTGGAGGTTCCTAAGGAGCCCGGCTGCTCCCACTCCACTAGGCTGGGCTGTCACCGCCCAGACTTGTTGCTCCTGGGAGAGTCAGCTCAGCCCTGCTTGACCACTGAGGCCAAGGCACCAACCAGGGCTCCACCACTAGCAGGAAGAATTATCTCGAGGCAGCCATGAAGCTGACCTTTATGGACTACTTCCTGTGTAGAGGGTGCTGTTCTAGCATGGTATCTTCATCACCTCGGCCCTACAAAAGTTCAGTGAAATGTGTGCTACTCCTCTCGCTTTATGAACAAGGGACTCAGAGGAGATCACTCCCTGGAATAATTGGATATCTTCAGGTCCAAATCTCTCTTCTTGGCAAAATTATGAAAGAACAATCATGGAAGGAGAAGGCAATGAAGGCTTTTCCTGGGCAACTTGTATTTGCCAAGAATGTTGTCCTATTGGATCCTTACAACAACTCCTGGCAGGGCCGTGTGTTACAGATGAGCAGACTGAGACTTGGAGAGTGTAAGTGTTGCCCAGCAGGTCAGGACTGATGCCCAGGCTATAATTTACAGGTCACTTCTGCTTAATCTGCTTGAATTTTCTCAACTTTGCAGATAATGTTATCCCCATGACACAGATGAGAAAGCCAAGACTCCAGAGAGTCTGAACAACTTGCTTGAGGTTGCTGTGCAATTTGAGAGATCTGAGGGCTAGGCAGAGGACAACAGAAGAGGGAGAGAAGATGAGGGAGCTAGGATCCTAAATGAGGTTTCTGACTTTGTAGCCTGTTGACAGCAGGCAAGGAAGACGGAATTAGGGAACAGGAGGGTTTTCTCTGCCCATCAGTTGTGCCATAGTGTCTGTGGCTTTTATCTCCCCCCTACCACTGCTTTTGTACCTTCAGCATAGCTTCTCCTCTCTCTCTCATATCCCACCCTACCCCACTCCCCACCAGCCTCAGTACCCAACAGTGTCACCTCGGTACATCTGAGGTTGGGGGTTCAGCCACTGTGAGGAGGCGGTTCCCAGTCTCATCTTCTGACCTCCTTGCTATCAGTGGGAAAAGGGAAGAAGGAATATAAGCATGCCAGCTCCCTCCACCCAGCAAGGCTGCCACTTTGAGCCTGCGTGAGGCTTGCAGTGGGCAAGGGTAGGTTGGCTTCTTGGAAAAGTGATTCATTCACCTTTCACAGAAAAGAAGCTGAGTTTCTTGTTTTCTGGACCCAAATCAAGGTCACCTTTGTGTACCTCTGCCCTTTGGGTCTCTGGGGTGATATCCAGTCTGGAAATCTCTGCCTTTTGAGACTTTAAACTTGTCCACTCTCCTTCTCAGTAGTACTGACCATCACAGCCCAGGGCCATCCTCCAGGTCCCGCTTGGAGAGAGACATTTTCGGTCCCCACTCAGGATCCTGAGGACCAGCCCCGCCTCCCACCTGTAATGAGAGGAAGTCCACACCTCGGCGGTTTTCACCCAACACCTCCCCGCCTTCCCAACACTGAGAGTGGCCTGTTCCCAGGAAAGGGAGGGTGACTGCCTCACCCCAGGAAACATCTGGGAACCATTCCAAAGAGTATCTAAATAAACCCAAAATGCTTTGGGGCAGCCATCCAAGAAGTAAAGTGTAGTGGGGGAAAGCAAACTCACAGATATCAGAGGAGGGCAGATGTGGATTCCAATTCTGACACCAGAGAGGTGCTGGAGACCTTGGGGAGCCTCCCCCTTTGAGCCCCTGCGTTCTCATCTGTATTACAGGGTTAGTTATCATGAAGAGTGAATGTCAACGCAGAAACTCCTCTCAGAAGCAAACAGCACAGAAGAAAATGCTTGGCGCTCTGTTCCATCCGCATTGCCCGTTTTCTGCGGCCACTTCCTTACGTGATCCTGTAGCTTCCCCAGAGCCCTGAACCCAGACTCAGCATCCCCAATGCCCCATGACTCCCACCTTGAACTGTGGGGCTACGTCTTTCCAGACTTATATTGTTGGTCTCTTCATCTGTCATCCCTGGGACAAATGGCTTTTGCCACTACATCAAATTCTTTTTCAGGATCATAAGGCTTAAAGATAGAATTTCTCATCGTCAGCTCATGTCTCAAGAGCTGAGAGTCAGGACTCTTTGTACCATGCCGACCCTTGTCCTCTACAGGGTCACCACCTTTCCGGGCTAGAAAGTACCAGACTCCTGTTCAAAAAGAAGGTTCAGCTGCACCCCATCTGCACAAATGTCCTTTAGGGACCCCTCAGACACTAGCTGGAGTTACAAATGGTTACGAACTTTTATTTCCACCTCTAATTCATAAAGTTGGTGAATTTTAACAAAGACCACACAACACCTCATGACCCCATGGACTGATGGTCGTGGAGTCTAGAGGGTTCTTCTCCCCACCAGATGTTGTCCTCACATGTAAAAACAGGGGGAGACTAGCTGAAGAAATCAGCCCTTTGGACTCCATCCCAAAGAAAGCAGCAAGATAAAGTTTAGAGAAGATGGCTAGCTTCCACAGAGCTAGTGTGAAGTAAAGGCAAAGTGAACTTCCCCTCCACATTCTCTGCCCCCACAGGCAACCCACCTGTGGTCCCATCTTATCCTGTCTCCGCGATTTTATTGTCCCTTCACTGGACCAGGGACACCAGAGAAGTCAATGATTTTGTACTATTTTATATTCTTATCTTATGTTCCTTTTGACAAACCTTGAGATCCTTGACAACAGAAGAACCAAAGAATCTTTTTTAAAAAGTGGAAACCTTGCTCCCCCACCACCAGACCCACAGGCCAAGAATTTCCCAGGGGGCTTCCAAGCATGTCTATTCCTGAGAAGGGCGGTTCTGATGTGGACCTAGGGCTGGGAACCACCACATCTAAAATTAATCATAGGAAATGCATAATGAGCACCTACTAGGTGCCAAGCAGTGCCACCGTGGCTAACTCTGCCACAACCCGCCCAAGTGGGCTTTTTCAACTCCACTTTCTGAAAGGAAGGGAAAGCTACAAGACATCAAGGGGCTTCCCGAGACACCCAGTTGGTGAGAGGCAGAACCAGGGTTTGGATCAGGGTCTTTCTGATCTCAAAGCCCACACTTGCCTGCACCCTTGATGCGCAGTCCTACTATGTGAAGGCCCTGTGCTAACAGACCCCAGGCGTAGAGGATGAGTCAGGCTCATGCCTGGTCTAGGACCCCACAGGGGTGGCTGATACATAAACAGGTAATTCACACACAAAACATAGGTTCCAAGGGCTAGGAGAGCCCAGCGGTGGTGTGGTAGGAACACTGGGGGAGAAATCAAGGAAAGCTCCTTGGAAGAGGTGACATTTGAGCTAGGTATTGAATGATACCATAGGTATGGCCATCTATCACACAATGTGCCAAGCTCTTCACCTGATCCAGAAGCAAGATAAACAGGACACGGTCCTTGCCCTCATGATGCTGGGCAGTCCAGCGACCTGCCTTCTCTGAATATCCCATTCTTCTCCTCCAGCCCTCTCTCCCTCCCTCCCTCTTCCCCTGTCCCCATTGGTCTGCTTTCTTTGGTGCCTCAGCTCCCCTTGGTCCTACACAACGAGCCTGGCTTCTTTGGTCATCCAGGAAATGGGGTACTGCAGGCCCAGAGCCAGGGAGGAGAGAGGCACGTGAGCCCTGCCCAGGCCGGGGGAGAAGGAGGTGAGCTTCAGAACCATAGAGTGAGTCACGGTACACAGACACCTCAGCAATGGGGATAATCAGACACACTTCCCTGGGAAGTTGGGGAGAGAGATGAGATAGGAAGAGAAAGTGCTTTGAGCTTCTCGGAAGAAAGAACCCCTAAACAGACCCAGGCTATTATTACCACGGTCATTACCTGCCTCAATTAAAGGGGTACGCATCTACCTACATGAGGAGTCATTAACTCGCTCTGCAACCCACACATGGTTGTATTTTTAATGTAATTACATTTTTATTATTAACAGATAAGACCTGTGAAATATCCTGAGAGTCATTCTGACATGTTAAGATTCCCCTTTGGCCTGGGTGGGGTGTCCTCCCTCCCACGGGGCTAGAAAAGGGTCCAGCCCAGGGAAAAGAGGCTGAGGCTCCCTTGACATTCCAATTCCCCAGCCCCGGGTCCTCCTCAAAGAAGTCTGGAGCCCTCTTTTGGTCCCTGAGCCCATCATCCAAATTGTTCTTCCTCTTGGCCCTCTGTACCTTTCTCTGCCTCACACACCCACCCACACCAGCCCGACCTACTCTTCCATGGTGGGCAAGAAGGATTAGTGGGCTACTGGGTGCCAGGCAGCGCGGGACCAAAGATCAGTGAGACACTGGCCTTCAAGCAGGTAAGCACACCAGGCCGGTTCATTCATTCACCCAGCTAGCTCTGACCATTGGGCTCCATGCCCAGTGCTCAGACCGGCATGTGAATGACACATGTCTCTGCCCAAGGAAACACATCTGGGAGGGGAGACACACACCCCCGCCGCAAACAACTACAGAAATACCTACCAGTGTGTGCTCTGATAAAGCAAAGCCCCCAAGTGCTGGGAAGACTCAACAGATTAATTAAGTCTGCCTTCGAGTAGGACTGGCAGGAGCATGCCTGGAAGGTTCTCCAGAGGGAACGAGACACGTGCAAGGCCTCGGGGTGCTTAGAGAAGGAAGGGCATTGCAGGCTGAGGGCATAGTGCAAGCAAGACAGACATTGGAGTTCTGGGTGGGGTGGGAGAGTCTGCTGGGGCTGGGGGGGTGGGCATTTGGGAGAAAGGATAGAAATGACATTGATATGGACTGAGGGTGACGGGCAAGGGCCTGGTCTGCCAGGACGATACCAACAGGCAGCATTTCTAGAACCAACCAGGAGCCAGGCCAGGGCAAGGCACTTCCCCAGTGGCAGCTTTGTAAACCCTCATGGTCCCCCTGCCTAGGTGACACTGTGATCACCCCCTCTTTACTGAAGATACAGGCTGCCCAGCCAGGAGGAGGAAAACAGGCTTAGAGTCACCCTCGCGTTTAATGCCAAGTAAGGACTTTCTGAGGATGGAAGGGGAATTAGTCAGAGGGAAGAGGAGCTGTAGGCTCTTTGGGGTAAAGTGAGGGGGTAACTGGGGGACACAGGGTAACAGGGGGCATCGACCCCTTGACAAGAGCCATGGAGGAAGAAGGTACATTAGTGCCCCCTGCAACCCCCTCTCTGCATTCTGCTGCCACAAGCACCCCGGCACAGCACAAAACACGATCACAAAACGTCCAGCTGGAAACAACCTTCCAGAAAAATGTTCTGGTGGGGTAGGACGTTCCCTTCCTAAATCACTTGCCAAGCTGCCCCTCTGTTAGGCTTCCTGCACCCTCAAACAAGTCAATAGCCTCTCTGGCCCAGACAGCTTCAGATGAAGTGCAAAATCCTTCCTCGGGCCCTGCATGACCCCTTCCTGGCCCGTTCCTCACCCGCCCGCCCCTGTCTCCCTCACTCACTGACCCCTCGGCCCCCTCCCCACCTTGACTTCCTATACTCTGGCCACACAGGACTTACTCAAGTGTCTCACCAGCGCCTGGCTCTTTCTGTCCCTGGAACTTCATGCTTGAAATCATTCTTGCCATTCCTCCCGCCCTCCCCTCTCCCCCAGGCGGACCCCCTGGCCTCATCCTTCAGGGTTCAGCCCTCACCGACCCTCGCTCCGCCCCTCCCTGCCCTACACTCCCATGACCCTCTGATCTTTGCCAGCTGACGTTTGTGTTATTTGTTGGTGACAAGCTCCACACAACTTCATAAACCAGACTTGCTCACCGCTCTGCTCCCCAGGGCTGAAACAGTGTCTGGCACAGAGCAGGGCTCAGGAAGTAAGTTTTTGGGTGAATGAGTGAGTAAAGACAAAGAGTGGGCAAGCCTCACGTTGTATGTTCATTAGCTTGTGCGGTTCCTCTGGCCTGGACCGTCTCCTATTTTCTTGCCCACAGCCCCCCTTAGTCTCACTGGCTTCCAGAAGGCCTCCTTGGTATCTGTAATACAAGACGCAAAAGGAGCGTCCTCTGAATGTCCACGGTAGGACATGTTGTCTGAACATCGTGACGCTTCCGTAAATCCCCCGCCACTCACGGTTCTGCTCTGCTCGGCGTAAATCTGGCTTCCCCTGCTCAAGACAGCTCAGCAAGTCCTGACGCTGGTATACACAAAAACGGGCCCCAGAGGAGCGCCGTGAGGGGTTCACAGGCCTGAAAGTGAGCTCAGCCCCCAGAAGGGATGACTCACCGTCAAGGGTTTTGAACATGACATAGCATCATGTCAATGCAGCCTGGGCTCCTTTCTTTCCCTGCGCTGATCAAACACTCCTTCCACTTAAGGGTATGAGTTAGGCAGTGCAGGAGAGAGAAAAGAAACTGGAGCGTTGATCCCTGGGCACTAAGAGTTCATGATCTAGTTGCAACGTAAGACCTGATCATAAGCAAAAACCATGGAAGACTATCAGCTAAGTGCCCAAGAGAACCCCACCTGCGGAACTCCATGTCTTTATCAGGGAATAGTCCCCAAATCGGGCCCCATGAGCACCTGGGTGCTCAGTTCCCTTTTTCGCAGGGTGCTGTTCACTTCCACACCGCCATCCCCACCGGATCTGCTGTTTGCACTGCCCGTTTTATCTCTTCTGGTGGGAGGGAGAGAGAGAGAGACAAAGAGAGAGAAATACAGTGAGCTTGCCCCAGCCCCAGTGCATGTTGCCAAAACCATTCCTGGGCTGGCTGGCTGCAGACTATGCTGCCTCCCGTGCCTTGGAATTGTTCACGAGTGCCTGCACTCAACCCCTGCCCCCGACAGGTTCACCCAGTTGGCCAGTGTGGCCGAACGGCCATTGGGAGGGTAAATGCTAGCCCCTGGAGTCCAAAGGTTGCAATGAGTACTTGGAGGTTGTAAGTATACTTTTGAGATCCTTTAATGGTGAAGGAAACGGTGTTTTAGCTCTACCTGCAGAAAGAGATCCCTGAAACCACAGGACTACAGATGAGTTGGGGAAGGAGACTCTTCGTACTCTTTGGGGACTGATGCTTGGGAGTTGCTAAAGTTTCTCAAACTCCACAACCCCCACCTTGAGCTGCCTGGATGATGAAATAGTCTGACGAGTCTGAAATGCTTATACAGGTGAGCTAAGCTAAAACCCAGCACCCCAGCCTTCCTCCTGGGTGATCACAAGGGAGGAGGGGTGGGAACTGCCGTGCCCCCACCAACACTCTACAGACTGGAGCACAGCTCCCCTCCCCCAAGGCCACCAGCATCAGGAGGAGTTCCTCCACTTGTTAGTTAGCAAATGAAATGCCAGGTAGAAGCACAGTGTTGAAACAAAACTGATGCATCCCCACCCCGAGGCGTGATGAAACACTTGGAAGAGACCTTCACAGGCATTTGGCTCATGCCCGAGAGAGCAAGGGAGGAGGAGGCTGAGGACACCGGGGCCCACAAGGGTAACACTTGAACTTGAGCATGACATGCCTAGGGGCAGAGAGGCAGAGGATGGGGCAAGAAGGAGACTTAGGGAGATCTGTACAGCTGTGTGGGGGAAAGCCCACTGTGGCAAACGGTCCTTTGGTGGACTTATAGAGCCTTTGGTTTCTAGCTGAGTATTACAACCCAAGCCTGGGAGTGCTGATCATTTCCTAAGACCACTCCTAGGAAAAATCAGGAGGAGGGGTCTGGTCACAGAATGGGAAAAGAGCAGAGGAAAGATGAGGAGGTGGGGGGGGGGGTTAGTGGAGGGAAGCAAATAGAATTAAACCTTTGACATTAGATCTGTAGTATTTCTGGCCTGAAATATTCAGAGATTTCAGCAGTTTGAATGGAATGGAATGTGTGAATGTGTGTGCAAGTATACACATAGCTGGTGCATGTGTTATTTGGTGTGTGGATACACACCTGTGGGTATGTTTGTGCATGTGTGTGTTTGTATGTGACTGTGAATGATTGTGTAAGAATGCATGTGTTTGTGGTGTGTGTGCATGTGAGAACACATGCAAGTGTATGTACAAGTGTGTGCATATTTGTGTGTCTGTCTGTGCAGCATCTCAGATGGAAAACAGCTCTGAAATAAAGCCTCTGTAAAAGAGGAATCTTATCCTGATCCGCTGCAGACCAGCTGGGTGACCTCAAGTAAGGCATATCATGCGCTGGGGCTATTTTCTCCCATATTCTAACTCCCAAAGCAATGTCTGATACATAGTAAGCACTCAGTAAATATTGATTAAATGAGAAATTGCTACATAAGGACAATGCTGCCCATTTCTTTGGGTTGAAGAAATGACAAGACGAGAAAACACATGCATAACTACTCTCTTACTCTCCTCATGCCTCACATGTAATAGTAGCCCAATAATTATTAGTCCTACCCCTCCCCAAATTCAGTTTTTATCCCTTTGGTTGAAGGAAGTTGATGAAGGAAATGAGGCATGAGGTCACATGTCTCCTATAGCAAGCTTCCTTGGGCTGAATACCAATGACCATATTCCTTTTTACTTTTAAATTGTAATTCCCATATGGTTAACATTCAGTGTTACATTAGTTTCAGATGTACAATATAGTGATACAGCAATTCTATACATTATGCAGTGTTGTCATAATAAGTGTACTCTTTTTTTTTTAAGACTATTTGAGAAAGAGCAAGCACAAGAGTGTACATGAGCAAGGGGAGGAACAGAGGGAGAGGGAGAAGCAGACTCCTGGCTAAGCAGGGAGCCAGACGTGAAACTGGGCTCTGTCCTGGAACTCCAGGATCATGACCTGAGCCAAAGGTAGCCACTTAACCAACTGACCACCCCCCCCCAGGTGCTCCATAAGTGTACTTTTAATTGCCTTGACCTATTTCCCCCTTGTCCCTTACTCACCTCCCCTCTGGTAACCATATGTTCATTCTCTAGTTAAGAGTCTCTTTTTTGGTTTGCTACTCTTTTTTCTTTGTTACTTTGTTTTGTTTCTTTAATTTCATATATGAGTAAAATTATACAGTATTTGTCTTTCTCTCACTGACTTATTTCACTTAACATTATATGTGTGTGTGTGTGTGTGTGTGTGTGTATGCCTGCCACATTCTGCTTATCCATTCATCAGTCTATGGACACTTAGGCTGCTTCCATAATTTGGTTATTATAAATAGTGCTGCTATAAACATACAGGTGCATGGATCCCTTTGAATTAGTGTTTTTGTAGTGCTTGGCTAAATACCTGGAAGTGCAATTGCCAGATTCTAGGGGCTTCCATTTTTAACTATTTGAAAAACCTCCATACTAACTTCCAGAGCCCTTGCACCAGGGTGCATTCCCACCAACAGAGCAAGATGGTTCCCTTTCCCCACATCCTGGCCAATACTTGTTGTTTCTTGTGTTGTTGATTTTAGCCATTCTCATGGGTGTGAGGTGATATCTCATAGTTGTTTAGTCTTGCGTTTTCCTGTTGGCGAGTGATGATGAACATCTTTTCATGTGTCTGTTGGCCATATGCATGTCTTCTTTGGAGAAATGTCTGTTCATGTCTTCTGCCCATTTTTAAATCGGATTATCTGTTTTTCGAGTGTTGAGTTGTCTAAGTTCCTTATATACTTTGGATCCTAACCTTTTATAGGATATGTCATTTGCAAATATCTTCTCCAATGCAGTAGGTTGCCTTTAGCTTTGTTGATTGTTTCTTTTGCTGTGCAAAAGCTTTTCATATTGATGTAGTCCCAATAGTTTATTTTTGCTTTTGTTTCCCTTGCCTCAGGGGATCTATCTAAAAAAATGTTGCTACAGCTGATATCAGAGAAATTACTACCTGTGCTCTCTTCTAGGATTTTTATAGTTTCAGATCACTCACCACATTCTTGAGCCAATTTCCAGAGGCTTCTGAGTTCCCATTATGTTATATATTAGCTAGGCCTCTTCTCCCTGCTCTCAGTCAAAGATTGACAGCAATTCATTTGCAAGAATTAAATGCAAGACTGAATTTTAATGACTCAGAAATTTGAAGCCAACATTGCTTTCAGTGACCTTTAAGGAAAGGAAGCCTAGTAAGTGACCTAGTACCTTACCTTCCATCCGGTGGTATACTTGTGGGTCAAGATCTTGGAAGATAGGATTAACTATCTTCATTATGTATTTAAAGGAACAAAAGCTTAGAGAGGTCAAGTGACTGGCCCAAGGTCACCCTATTCACTCCAGGGTCCCAGAGCTGCCTCCCAGCCCAACAAGTGATATTCAGAAGCTTCTGGAAGGTAAGATCTCCTCATTCAGGCAAACAGAAATGAGGTCTCTTAAGTTCTGAACCCATAAACATCTCAAAATCTCTGACTAGTCAGCCCTGGTTGAGTATTGGCAGATAGAGCCAGGGCCATGTGGCAATCAGAAAACTAGTCAGGTGGGACTGGAACAGTGCCTCTGAGGTATTTCACAAACACGGGAACAAACACATTGGTGTCGCAATCCTGGCCACCCGGAGCTGCCGCGTTGGCTGTTTTTTTTTGAGCAGGGACTGTGGATAAGGAGTTTGAGGGTTTGAGGGCTGAGGGTGCTAGGACTCCTAGGTGGGTGGCCATCTTGGAGACAGCATCTTTCTAGTCTTTCCAGTCTCCCAAACCCTGATGGTTATAGCGAAAAGGAATTGCTCCTTCCAAAATACCCAGAGCTACTCCAGACCCCTCAGTGAGGAACCCAAGACCTTACATGGTCCAGAAGTGACCTGTACCTCCATCTTCTTCAGCTACTTTGACCGACATGAGGACCCAGACTCACCAGACTTCTGACTGGATCCCAGACATACCTTTTTCTCCACCGCTTCCATGCCCAGGAAACAGACTATCCCCTGCCCTCAAAAGAACTATTCATCCTGTAATCCTAAAAACAAAAGTTAATTAAGACCAAATCTCTTCTTAGCATTTCACAATGCCCTCTGGGATCATTAATATAACCGGTATGAACTGCTCCATAAACTCAGAGCACAAATATGGTCACATTCCAGTTGTTTTTCCAATTAATCTCCCCAGCACACATCTACATGAAAACTCCAGCATCTCCTTCTGGAGGTTTCCTCCCTTTCCAACAAATTGTCCCAAAGTCCTGGGGACAGGCCAAGTAAAAACAAAAATGAGCCTCACACATACCAGGCTTAGAAGAACTGGAGTCTGTTCAGTTTAGAACCACCAGGGATTCTCTCTGCCCCGGATTCCTGCTACCATACAGTGTCACTGTTGAAACTCACGCCTACACAATTTCTTGGATACATGCAAAGGTGGAAACCAAACCCCTAACCAGCAGCCAGGGGCCCCATGTAGAGCTCCTCAATATGATTTTTCTCATTCATTTTCTCATACTTAGTTATTTCCCAGGGCACAAGAGCACAACAGGAACCCACAAGCAGGACTGATTCTACTTTCCACCCCCAAAACAAATCCCTTTCCCCTGGCCCATGAGCACTGCAGGGAGCTCTCTTTTGAATATCCAGAATGAGAAACACCTGTCTGTATTCTTCTCTCAAGAACTTGAGGGCCCCTTGCTGTGCACCTGCCCTTCTCAGGGAAGCTGGCCTCGGGCCTTTCTTCTCCTGCCTGCACCCTGATGTGACAGGCAATCTCCTCATGACAGAGAACAACAGCCCAAGTTAAATCTCCAGCAGGACACCTCCTGTTAGCACCCTTGTGACATGTCCAGGAAATCTCGGGCCATAGCCAGAGGATGGTAATTATACTTGGGAAGGGCCTATGGTCTGCCAGACACTTTGACACATATGATCCTGTTTAATCCCACAACACAAGGCAAAGCAGTGAGAGCATCGTTTTTCAGAGAAGGAAAATGAAGTAGAGTGCCAAGGAGCCTAAAGCTAGACCAAAAGGTGCTCGCCCACTCTCTCCCTGCCTGGAGAGACCACAGCTTGCCCACACCTGCAGAGGGTCACTGTAGATGAGATCAAACCAAAGGAACCAGCCTGAGCAGCCTGAAAGAAATAAAGGAATCCCAAAAAGCCTTCCTAAAGTGTTGTGTGAGGCCAAGAAGGGGCTCCTGCCTTAGTGGGTGTTAGGAAAAGAATCGGTTCATATTGTCCCTAGAACTCAGCCTAGCACACAGTAGGTGCTCTGTTTATATTTATATGAATATATGTAACATATATTATCGTTGCAATGATGTAATGGATATCTGCCCTGAATCCTGCTTAAGGACCTGCTCTGTGCCCAGAGCGTAAGGGCTGGTTCCAGCAAAAAACCTCATCTCTGAGCTTACCATGAGGAGAAGACTCATTTCTCAGTTATTCTCATTCAACAGCAGAGAAGTATGATATCCAAAAACTAGAGAAAGGCTGAGAAGAAAGCCCAGGGGGAGAAAATGCTAACTTCCATCTGGAGAAGCTCAGGAGTGCCTCCTCCAGGAGAAGGACTCCCCTGGAGTGGGCTTCCCACAGGGAGGCCGGAAGTGAGCTCAGGCAGGGAGACATGACTGGTCTTCTCCCATTTGAGAGGCAGTCTTCCTGATCACGAGGAAACAGCAGCAGAGTGAACAGCAAACTGTAATAAATGAAATAAGATATTGGCTGCTTCCACAACAATTAGAGAGAAATTGGGGTTGTTTTCTCCAAACTTTGCCAAGTGTGAGCATGGTAGGAGGGGGAATGGATTGAAGAGCTCACATCCCACTAATCAGAGCTTATCACTTACTGTGGACACAGCATATACGAGGCTTTTGTAAGCATTATCTTATTTTCACATTACCACTAATAATCATAGATAATATCCATTGATTGTGAATCATGTGCCAGGCATTTTTCTAGATGCTTCTATATGCTTAAACTCATTGGATCCTCATGGCAACTCTATATAACAAGTAGTATTATTATCCCCATTTTATAGAAGAGGAAACTGAGACATAGGACAACTAAGGATTTATCTGAAGATAATATGGGTGATAAATGGAAGAATCTGGATTCGAACTCAGGTAGTCTGGCTTGAGAACTCATGTTCTTTACTACTCTCTATTCTGCCCTACAAAGTAGGTATTATCCACATCAAATAAATGAAGAGGTAAAGGTCCAGCAAGATTATACGAATCATCCAGTCATTTTGGTGGCAAAACCAACATTTGACCCCAACATCCACACTCTTAACCACGTGGCAGGAGGAGCCTCCTCCCACCCTGACCTGTGGCACTATGCGCAGACATCACTTCTCTCTACACCTCTGTTTCATCACCTGAAAAGGGGGAAGAAAAAAATTGATATTTTCCAAGAGCCTGGTCAGCTCAGACCTCCCAGGGCAAGTGGGAGGTTTGAAAATCCTAGGGAATCATCTGAGTAGGAAACCAGCAACTCCCTGACAGGTAAATCACAGCCTCTCAATAGCTATTCATTTGCACACAGATAATTTGGAGTTCCTGTCACCAGTCCTGGTTTACCCCTGTGGTAGAGTGTCCCATATGGCTGCCAACGGTTTCTCCCATCTCTGTTCATACATTCTGCTCCTCACAGCAGGAGGTGGAGTCTATCTCCCCTATCCCTGAATCTGGTCTGGCCTTGTGGTTTACTTTGCCCACCAGTGTGGCAGCAATGATGTCCTCTAACAACAGAGCATAACCTTAAGAGCATGCAAAACTCCATCTCCAGTTTCTTAGAAGCCAGTTGTGTGACCACAGATGATGTCAAACTGCATGGAGAAGAGAGGTCCAGATGAGAAACTGTCTTAGATGTCCCAGCCCTGGAAAACTCCTAGCCAAGTGCGACTACTTGATTATCCCTAGCTACTTCACATGGAACAGAAAACTGTCCAACTTTGGGGAAAAATAATGAATCCTTGTTGTTTTAAACCACTATGCTTTGAAGTAGTTTCTTACATGGTGATCCCCCATTTCCTCCACCTTATCCTTTGTTCACCATGAATGATTACTCCATAACTCACAGATATCAATGTCCATTGGCTTATGGCACATAAGTGTGCTCATGCCTTCATGATTAGGAATGACTAATTCCCTAAGGCAAAGGACAGTGATGTGGTTTCCTTTATTCAGTGAGCATCTATCTGGAACATCCTTGGGTCTCAAGACCCAGAGATAAATAAGACACAGTTCATGCCTTCAGAAACCCATGTTTTTGGAAGATCTGGGACCCTTTCAACACCACACAGAGGAATGGCATCAATTCACTCACTCATACAATATCTACTGAGCGCCCACTGCACATAGTAGGGACTGTGCTACCCATTTGTGCTAGTGAACCAAGCCCTCATCTTGCTTACATCTTAAGTGTATTTCATGCCAATAATCACAAAGGTACAAGTGAAACTGTGGGAACACAAAGGAGCTAAATGCTGGGCTGGGCAGGGTAACAAGTTTTATCCCCACTTTACAGATAATGATTCTGAGATCCAGGAGAGCTCAGCCTTACTCCACCACTCTGTGCTACCTTGAGCCAATTACTTAACATTTCTGTCCTTCACTTTTCTCATCTATAAAATGAGTTTAATAGTTATGCCTACATCCTAGACTACTATAAAGATTAAATGAGTTAATATTTGTAAAGCGTGTAAAATAATTCATGACATTTCTTTAAAGCCTACATTAATCATCGTTAAATGAATTTTAGAAACAAAGCAAAAGAGGTATGACTGGCCCAAGTACCACAGAAATGGGTAGATGTCAGCTGGGACTGACCCCTGATCTAGTGCTCCTTCCACACCCCTCTATTCTGCTTCTCAAATAAAACTGTGCTTCCATTTTCAGAGAGATATTTAAATCATCTGTGCACTCCCTTCAAACCTACGTATTACAGGAGGACTCTTGCACATCCCTCATCAAAAGAATCAGCAGAAAGGACTCCAAGGTTCAAATCTAGGCTCTGATGGAATGTGTGCAGGCTGGAGGTTGTTAACATAACTCAAGGTGAAGGGTAATTTACAAACGCCATGTGCCAGAAACCATGCTCATGGTCCAGCTACGTTGAGTGGGCCTTGAAGGATAAACATGAACCATCCTGCAGATAGGGACATCTGAGGACTGTGACTTGTCCACAGAAATTCCCACCTTCCATTGTCTGGTCCTCTGTGGCCCTCATCTGATGAAACTTGACCATGCAAAGTAGAGAATGCCCAGGTTTCTGCAGCGGGCCTCATCCTTCCAGGGGAGCAAAAAGCAAGGGCGATAGGAAGACTATGGTCTCATTTGCAACCTGGCTTCCCTCCACGTACCAACAATGACACAACACCCTCCTCCAACGAGCATTTTCCAATCTCCACTGAGATCTGTTGGATGAGAAGCCAATTTCCATCCCAGCCATGCACAGGCGGCTGTGGGTGGGGGTGTGGATGTATTTCTCCTTCACCCCAAGATCTGGGAAGACAGAGCTCATCTCCTCACCAGCCAAAAGCCCCAGCCAAGTATAATAGGCTGCTGCTAGGGGCCGTGAGGAAGCAAGTGGGAAATGGCCCAACGGTTGGGACCGTGAAAGCCACAGTTGTCAGAGAAGCATGCTCATCTGCCCGCTGATGGAATTGTCCCAAAAGGAAAGATTTAACTTGTTTTAGGAACTAGTCAGAGCCTGGCTTGGGCACGCTGCCTGTGTATTACGAGAACCATCTCTGGAAAATGTGGAATAGAGTTATTGCCAAGCAGATCACAGCCCTGGAGCCCGAGATTCAGTGGCCCTTGGTGTGCGGCCAGCCCCCAATTTCTCAGGACCCCCCTGACTACTACGAGCAGACAGGCTGACCCGTGTTTCTCAGTCCCTTGGCATGTGCTGAGTCCCTGTGGACTGGCAGGAGCTGCAGCAAAAGGTGCAATGACACGGCCTCTGCCCCCATGGACTTCCCTGCCTGGAGCCCGTGGAGAATTACAATACAGTATGACAAATACCACAACAGCAGAGTTCCAGGAGCCTGGAGGGAGGAGTGACTGTTCTGTCTGGACAATCCCAGAAGGATTCAGAAGAGGTGAATTGTGAGCCAGACCTTGAAGTGTGAGATCTGCTTCACTAGGTTTTGTAAGGCGCCTGTTGGGTACCAGGTCAAACGCCAAAGCTGACCGGGGACTGGGACCGGTTGTAGGGGGATTCCAGTCGAGCTCTCTACCCACCCTCCCCATCCGGCCTGCCTGCCAGCCCGTCAAACACCAGCTCGAAATTATCTCCCTGGCAGGAATCATTTTCCAGTTTCCATCAACCCCTAACTGACCATGTCCTCCGGACGCGTGAGCTGAGTTCAGCTTTTTCAGGAGCCAACCAGAAGTCATTTAGAGAGGTCCAAGAGTAGCACAGAAGAGGTAAGAGCCCTAAGAGACTTGTCAGCTGGTACCAGGCTCCAAGAAGAGAAGCAGTGCTTCTGTCCTCTGCCCACCAAATATCGGTGCCCCAGTATTTAGAAGTTCATAGAAAATTACACATAGAATTAAGGATGAAGAGAAAATGTATCCTCCCTGAGAATGCCAGTTGAAAGGATCTTCGGTGGCGTCAAGTGGGAGCAGGTGTCTGGACCCAGGGAAACTGAAAGCCCCTTGAGAAGAGACGTTTGCGTTTTCTGAGTGGGGGTAACCATGTGTCTCCTCCCCGACGCTCAGACTTAACTTCTTAGCAGGAACATTTATAGACAGAATGTACTTGCTATAGTCTGAATGCTGTGTCTCCTCAAAATCCAAATGTTGAAGTCCTAACACCCTAAGTGGATCGTAGGGGAGGTAGGCCTTAGGTCATGAGCATGGAGCCCTCATGAATGGAATCAGTGCCTTATAAGAGAGGCCTAGATCAATCCCTAGTCCCTTCCACCATGTGAGGAGCAAGAGACACCATCCATGACCCAGGAAGTAGTCCCTCAATAGCCACCTGGCCAAGTCCACTGGCACTGCGATGTTGGGCTTCCCAGCCTCAGAACTGTAAGAAATAAATGTCTGTTCTTTATAAGCTACCCCATCTGTGGTATTTTGTTATAGCAGTGTGAATAGACTGAGACAACATTCAAAGAAGCCATTCTGAACAAGAAAGGCACACGCCTCAACAGAGCTGACTCTCTCCTGGCCAGTCTCAATGGCTCGCCTCTTCAGGGATTGGGATGAGGCAACTTAGACATGCTCTCCATCTGTAGAAGGCAGAAAGGCAGAACAGAAAATAAGAGAGGGGGAGTGGTGCGGAAAAAATAGAAGACAGGAAGAAAGGAAATTAAGAAGGAAGGGTGTATATTTTTCAAGCACCTACTACGTACAGGGCAGCAAACTACCTACGTTACACACATTATTAATTACTGTTGTATTTAACTGCTGCTCCAAATCACCCTGTGAGGAAGATTTCATTGACTCCACTTTATAGATAAGAAACTGAAACTCAGAAAATTAAGTAACTTGCTGAAGGTCAAAGCCCTAGTAAACAGGGATTCAGTCCAAAATCTGAAGACTCTGAAGCCAGTGCTTTTTCTAGATGGCCTGGATAAAAATAACTGCCATTTATTAAGAACCCACTACTTGCCAAGTCCTAGGAAGGCTCCTCACAAACACAGTGTCACTCGGAGATTCTCATCCAGTAGATTTTTGTGGCAGAGTACCCCTGCCCAGGTGCTTGTCCCACCCAGGAGGCAAGAGTCCATGTGATCATACCATCCAGCATCCAAGCAGAGCAGTGCTGAGCATGACCAGGAGCACTATTAATAATTGTGATGAGTTGGGGCATCTGGGTGGCTCAGTCTGTTAAAGCCTCTACCTTCACTCAGGTCATGATCCCAGGGTCCTGGGATTGAGCCCCACATCGGGCTCTCTGCTCAGCGGGGAGCCTGCTTCCTCCTCTCTCTCTCTCTGCCTGCCACTCTGCCTACTTGTGATCTCTGTCTGTCAAATAAATAAATAAAATCTTTTTTAAAATAATAAATAAATAAATAAAATCTTTAAAAAAATAGTAACTGTGATGAGCAGCAAGAACACATGACACTGTCTCGTGTGTCATCCTAACTGCGGCCCACATTTCCACCACCCACCCAGCCCCCTGAGCAAATATGTTCAAAGAGATGGAATCCCAACTCTACCGTATGATCCTCAAGTCCTCTTCAGCCTCCCCAACAAAGGGTCACCCAGCCACTGCAGGGTTTCACAGACACTGACCACACTGTCCACGAGGGAGCATAAAAGAAATCAAAGCAATGCATATTGACAATTTGGGGGGTTTTTTTGTGACACCACTGCTGTCCCATTAGAAGAATTAGCCTGTGCCTTCAGAACATGTCTTTCTTGTTTCCTTGAGGCTTAAAAATATTCTTTCTTTGGATGGCAGGAAAGCTATAACAAATTGAAGGATTTTTTAATGCCCTCAGTGGACAAAATTAAAAGGTAACAACTTTATGATGTTAGTTTGCTTAGCTTTTTTTTCCCTACCATTTCTTAGTGTACTGGTCAGTGGTATTAAGTACATTCACACTGCTCTGTCAACATCACCACCATGAATGTCCAGAACTTTTCCATCATCCCAAGCTGAAACTCTGTCCCAATTAAACAATAACTCCTCCTCCCCCCAGCTCCTGGTAACCACCATTTGACCTTCTGTCACCAATTATTTATCTACCATAGATACTGCTAGAAGTGGAATCAGACAGTATTTGTTCTTTGATTTATTTCACTTGACATAATTGCCTCAAGTTTCATTCATGTTGGGGTGCCTGGGTGGCTCAGCGGTTCAAGCTTATGCCTTCAGCTCAGGTCATGGTCTCAGGGTCCTAGGATCAAGCCCTGCATCAGGCCGTCTGCTCAGCAGTTAGAGCTGTCTGTCTCTCTGCCTACTTGTGTTCTCTCTTTCTGTCAAATAAGTAAATAAAATATATTTTTTAAAAGTTTCATTCATATTGCAGCATGTGTCAGAATTTCCCATCTTTTCAAGGCTGAATAATATTCTACTCTCTGTATATGCCACATTTTTTTATCCTTTCATCCATCGATGGTGCTTGGTTTAATTTTGTACATCACCATAATCCAAAACCCTGGCATGACTGATCCCATGTGTGCACATACTTAAGTGATGGGGTACTCAATCCCCACCCTAACCAGGACTTCATTTTGTGGTTTCAGCTGAAGCCTGGATGAAAGGGAAGAGTAGATTTAACTGAGGAGGAATGTGGTAACAGGATGGAGAATGCCTGGGCAGCCCTCATTACACTTCAAGCTTTGATCCTCCTCTCTGGGGGTCTAGAACCTCATTGTTCAACTTACCCAGGAGTGACCAGACCCTAGAAAAGGGACTCCATCCACCTATATCCAGGGCCACCTTCTTTGTTCATTCCCTCATGTGCTAAGATGTACCCTGAACTCACATACTCAGACTAAAATCTTTGGAGTTACCTCCAACTTCTCCCTTCTTCTCCCCTCCCCCCTCATATCTAAGTATCAGTGAATCTTGTCATCAGCCACTTCAAACTAGAACTCAACCCAAGCTCTTCTCACTGAACCACCACCTCCCCAGCCCAAGCCATCACATCTTGTGCCAAGACTATGGTAATAGTGTCCTAAATGATCTCCCAGTGTGAGACTTTCCTTCTTAACCATCCTTTCTCCTCCCCACAACCTGATGCCCTTCTAAAATGTAAATGTGGTCATGTGAGTTTCCTAGAATACGGCAGAAACCTGCCCAGGTTAACACAATAAAAGTAATGGATGAGGTCTTTTTAAAACATATTCCAGAAATAAACTCATAACTATATAATCTTCCAAAAAGCAGGAAAGATATCCAATGTGGAAAAGACAGCCTCTTCAACAAATGGTGCTGGGAAATTGGACAGCAATGTGCAAAAGAAAGAAACTGGACACCATACACAAGAATAAGTTCAAATTGGCTTAAAGACCTAAAGATGAAACCTGAAACCATAAAAATCCTAGGAAAGAACAGGCAACAATTTCTTTGACATTGGCTGAAGCAACTCTTTCCTATATATGTTTCCTGAGGCAAGGGAAACAAAAGCAAAAATAAACTATTGGGACTACATCAATATAAAAAGCTTTTGCACAACAAAAGAAACAATCAACAAAGCTAAAGGCAACCTACTGCAAGGGAGAAGATATTTGCAAATGACATATCCAATAAAGGATTAGTATCCAAACAATTTAAGGAACTTAGACAACTCAACACTCAAAAAACAGATAATCTAATTTAAAAATGGGCAGAAGACATGAAGAGACATTTCTCCAAAGAAGACATGCAGATGGTCAACAGACACATGAAAAAATATCCATCATCACTCGCCAACAGGGAAATGCAAGACTAAACTACAATGAGATATCACCTCACACCCATCAGAATGGCTAAAATCAACAACACAAGAAACAACAAGTGTTGGCCAGGATGTGGGGAAAGGGAACCATCTTGCTCTATTGGTGGGAATGCACCCTGGTGCAAGTGCTCTGGAAATCAGTAAGCAGGTTTTTCAAAAAATTAAAAGATAACCCCCTAGAATCTGGCAATTGCACTCCTGTGTATTTAGCCAAGGACTACAAAAACACTAATTCAAAGGGATCCATGCACCTGTATGTTTATAGCAGCACTATTTATAATAACCAAATTATGGAAGCAGCCTAAGTGTCCATAGACTGATGAATGGATAAGGAAAATGTGGTGTGTGTGTGTGTGTGTGTGTGTGTGTATTACTCAGCTATAAAAAGGAATGAAATCTTGCCTTTTTCAATGGCGGGGTTGGAGCCAGAGAATATAATGCTAAGTCAGTCAGAGAAAGATAAGTACCATATGATCTCACTCATATGTGGAATTTAAGCAAATGAGCAAATGGAATAAGAGAGAGAGAGAGAGAGAGAAGTCAAGAAACAAGACTCTTCATTTAGAGAAAACTAATAGTTACGAGAGGGGGGGAGGATTGGGGGATGGGATGGAGATATAGATATAGATATAGATATAGATATAGATATAGATATTCTTAATGGATGAATTCCTTAATGAATGGATGAGCCCAGGCCAGAAATAAGAAGGCTTGAATCCATAGAAATGAGCAAGAGTGGTGTTGATGTGTGCCTGAGGTGTACATGATCCCCAGGCAAAAAGGAGGTCTTAATGGATCTTGTGCATGGTGAGGGGATAGGGGGAAGTATAGTGGGGAAAAGGAGACAAGGTCTGGGGCCCTAGCAAGGTGGGATTCCCATTTTTAAAAATACCCTCAAAAATGGTAACCTCACTTGGATGAATGAAAAACAAAGACTCACTCCACAGAATGAAACTTGCTGGTCTAGGCTTTGGCTCTTGATGAAGCCGACACAAAGAAAAAGAAAGAACTATTCCCTAGGCGATTCCTAACCACAAGCCCAAATTCAGTGTTTGGAGTCATTATTTATATCTCCTATGTGGCCCCAAACAACCCAAACAGACCCAGGACCTAGCAAAAATACCACAAATATTCCCTGGAGGTGTACACTTTAAAGCTAAACCTCAAAGCATTACCACAATATTGTTCCAGGGAGCATAAGCTCACAATCGAGAATCGTGAATGCACAAATAAACAAATCCTCCTAAGTGAGAGGAAGCAAGATCATCAACCTCATAAACAAAGCAGATGTCAGAATCAACCAAAACAACGCGTAATCAGTCATGCTTGATGCAGGTAATGACATAACAAAAAGAACTGAATACACAATAAAGGAATTAGAAACGAAGTAGGCATATTTTAAAAGGAACCAAATAGAACTTCTAGAAATGAGAAGGTATAATAATTAAAATTAGAAACCCAGCAGACTGCTTAAACAAAATATTAAGACATCTGAAGGGGGGGGCGCCTGGGTGGCTTAGTGGGTTGATACCTCTGCCTTCGGCTCTGGTCATGGTCCCAGGGTCCTGGGATCAAGCCCCACGTCGGGCTCTCTGTTCAGCAGGGAGCCTGCTTCCCTTCCTCTCTCTCTGCCTGCCTCTCTGCCTACTTGTGATCTCTGTCTATCAAATAAATAAATAAAATCTTTAAAAAGAAAAAAAAAAGACATCTGAAGGGAAAATTAGTGAAAACAAATCTAAAGAAATTATTCACGTTGCATTACCAAGAGAAATAAACAAACATGGTGGATAGAATGAGAGTCTAATGCATGTCTAATTTGGTAGCCAGAATAATCAAGAGAGATTAAGGAAGCAGTTGAATTTGAACACATTGACCCCCTGCTCAAAATCTTCAAAAGATGTCCTGATTTGGAGGGAAATTACAAACATTATATAATACTTTTGTTTGTATTGTATTATTTCTCCCTCCACCCAATATATAGACAGAGGACTTGCCCTGAATAGATAGTGAATATTTTTTGAAAGAATGAATGAGTGAATGAATGAAATGTATACATGCCTACTGTGTGGTCAGTGCTGCTGTGGATACAGATAGGTGAGACAGAGACTCTGGGTTGCCTCCCATTAACTACCCTTCCTTCCTCCCCTAATAACACAATCCTGATTTTGTAGGGAAAGCAACGGGCCAGTTGAAAACCTCTATTACCCACGTACACTTATAGACAGAAGTGGCTATATTCTGGCCTCTGTAGTATAAGCATTTTTTGTTGTCTCTTGCTTCCAGGAAATCCCTAAAGAGCATGGGTGGACTCAACTGGGGGACCTTATATTTCTTTTTTCCTTCTCTTTCTTGCTATCTGGACTGTGGACATAAGGGCTCGAACAGCCATGGCCATTTTACAACCGTAAGTCAACCCGGAGGATGGGAGCCACGAGCTAAGGATGGTAAAACAGACAGATAAAAGGAAACTAGAACATCAGTGATATCACACATCTGCCATTTTAGGCCTATCTTCTTACCCCAGTGACTCTTTTCAGTCACTGCCTATTGAAGGTACTTCTCAACAGATACCATAAGGATGACTGAGTCCGCTACTTCAGGAACCTACAAACAACAATGGGATTCAGACACATTCAGTGGTCCCCGGGGCAACAGTCTGATCAGGGTCAAGTGTTTTGCCAGCAGGGACTTGGGCAGAAGGAGAGCACTGGTATTTCCCCAAGGAACGATTGGGTCATCAGCTTGGCTTTCACACTCCCAAATTGTTGGGTTAGGCAAGGACTGGCAGTGTGAGGGGTCAAACCACAGCAATTTCTGCTACTTCTGGAGTGACCCAGTGGAGGAAAAGTCACAGAGGCCCAGGAGGGGTCACTGGTCCATCGGCAAGCATGATCTCAGCGCCATGTCTGTGCCAGCACCATGCAGGTGCTCTGTGGGGAGGCACAGCAGGGAGAAGATATGACGCCTCTCCTCAGAGAGCTTATACTTTACACTCAAATTCTCACAAACCACCTTGGGGTCCTGGCCTCATGTTTCCAAGTGGAGGAACCTTATCCGGGGTAACACTTTCTGCCTCATTTCTGCTCTGGTCTCACGCCTCATGAGAGATGGAACCACTAATCTGATCCATGAATTTGAGGGAAGAAACGGATTAGCCCTTCTGGGTTCTCTCTCTTTAGGATCCACTTTAAGTCCTGCCAGTAGGATCATGTCCATGTGGGGGAACCCGGAGACGCCCAGAGTATTCATGGATGGTGTGATCAAGTCTGTCAAACTCTGGTAAGGGGCATACGAACCTCATTCATCATGATCCCATACGTGATCACACCCTTCAAGTCAACTTTTATCCATAGAAAAATCAATATTTTTATCTCCATCTGTCTTTTGATTCTGAGTTCAGAGATCAGGAAGTGAAGGAATGAGTCATTTGGGGCCCCTCTGGATAACTGATGCTGACAACTGTTATGAACGACCCCAATTCTCACCATCTTACCACCACAAAAGTTGTATTTCTCATTTCACAAAGTGCAATGATGGTGTTTCTGATCAAGAGACTCTGCCGTACAAGGGGAACTTGGGGAACCAGCTTCCTCCATTTTGTGTTGTCACCACCATGTGTCTTCCAAGTCAATCTGGAATCTTCCAGGCCCGAGAGAGGGGGAAAGCCTGGAAGATCATGCTGCAGGATGTTTTCTTTGCCAACAGCCCAGCCTGGAAATGTCATAGATCACTTCCACTTACACTCCAGGAGGCAAAGTAAGTCATATGGCACCTCTTAGATGAGAAAGAGGCTGGGAAGCGTGGCTTGTTCGCGTGCCAGAGAAGAGAGGGGAACTGGATGTTGGCGAACTTCAGCATTCTCTACCACAGCCCATGGTCCAAGCCCTTCATCACGAAGATGACGATTTTTAGAATCAAAGCGTGGAACTAAGATGCGGAAAGCACACAGCCATTTAGCAACAGAGCTGGGAAGGAAACTGGGGACAATAAACTCTGTGTGTGTGTGTTTGTGTGTGTGTGTGTGTGTGTGTAGGGGGAAGGGTGAGACTGAGGGCCTGAGCCCAGGTGAGACATCTGCCCTGCCTCAGGGAGTAGTGAGCTCCCTGTCAGGGGGAGGAGGCAAACAGAGGCTGACCACTCGGGGGAGATAGGAAGAGTCATTTTTCATCAGACAACTACCACGTTTCCCACACTTTTTACTCTCAAGAGACCCTTTCATAATTTTTCCCTTTGGACTTCATGTTTTGAAAGATTTCATCTAACAAACAAACTGCACTTATTGAGTAATAACAAATACATTTCCCCACTTCTTTTCCATCAAGGTTGTGTGTGTGTGTGTGCGTCTGTGACCTACAATCAGACATGCTTGCTTTGGGCACCATGACTATCATGTTTTTGGTCCGCTAATCATATTTCAAAAATACCTAGGATGTAATCAACAGCCAATCTAAGCATTGGACACCCTGCATGAATGATTTAACTCCAGCCAAAGCAAAGAAACGAAGAGTTTAGTTACCCTTGTCATGGGATGGATTAACAACTTAAAAAGAGATTATTTGAAAGTGCTCCCAGACCCACGGTACCATTTAGGACTTGGACGACTCATTTGCTTCTTCACTCCAACCCCTTCGTTGCCCCAAATGGAAAATGTTGGGGTGTCTTTTGTCCCCTCACTGAGTAGGAACATTCTCAAGGACAGGGACCTCCAACTCTGCATCTGCACTACCTAGCTGGATGTCAAGTAGTTGCTAAATAGTTAGCCATAAAAAATAAAATCTGAATGACAACAATGAACCCCATTTTAAGCTTTAAGTTAAGGCTCATAGATCAGAAGAAAACTTGAAGCCTCTGAACTTAGCAGTTGCCATGATCCAAAAGGCAAAGTCAAAGGTCAGATATCTGGGCGGGGGTCTACCACTCTGAGCAAGAAGTCTTCGTTGTGTATCTGGCTAGGCAGAGTTCCAGGAGAACAGAACTCCACCAAATCTTTGTATAGACAGGGCTTCTTCCAGCACCTGCTGGGTCGTAGACCCTTCTGGAAGACCAGCTTCCTTCTCCATCCCCCACTTCTGCCCATGCCCCCTCCCTATTGCCAGTGTTAACACTCCCAACTGCCTTGCTCATATCCAGGCCTGCCCCGAATTCTCAGGACTGCCCCACGTACGGAATAATTAATTACGGGCATGCCCGAAATCACACAGTCACTAGAAAGCTCAGGACATTTTAAAATTGGAGCTTAAAAGGGGCTTTCTGGCAACATGTCCCTGAATGTGTGTGATGGATTCAGCCTCTGAGTTTATCTCTTACACCCCACCTTGTTCCATCGCCCAGAACCTGAACGGGGAATGGCCTGAGCTGATGGTTTCTCCTCTGCACTTCTTCAGGCCTGGGGCTCCCATTCCTGGTAGTCCTGAGGGATCCCCAGGCCCCACTCCACCGCCAGCTGACTCCCCAGGGCCATTGAGTACAGAGCACCTCCCACAGGCAGGAAAAAGAAGGCATCAGGCCCTGGCAGATGTTCTCACCCCACCCCCAGCGGTTCCTGTCCTTCAAAAGACTCATCCCTGTCTATGTAAACATATTTGCATGTGTGAGTAGTTGTTTATTTCCTGTAAGCAGGGATCCTGTGTTTTGTCCTAGCTGCATCCCCAGTGCCCAGCACAACACCTGGGGCACAGGAAGCGTTCCATACAAGCAACAGGTAAAGGCACAAATGAATGATTACATCGGCTCTGCTCCTTTCCCTGGAGGATCATTTAGATCCCTTTCCTCTCCTTGCTCTGCTCCAGGGAAGCTGTGAGCCTCTGGAATAAGATTCCACTGGGTGTGAGGAGACCCGGGTTTCATGGGCGAGCACGACCTTGGTTGTAGGGCCTTGTGGAGGTCACCAGACTTCAACAGGCCAGACATTCCTCGGGTGTGTACCAGCAAAGGGGGTGAAGGAGTTGTTTGCAAACTGGTCTTCCCAGAACCCCAGGTTCTGTGACAACCCGTCAAGGGCCGCTGCCCAGAGAGGGAAGGGCAAGGAGGTGGGGCCCCAGGCCCCAGGCTTCTCTCTTACCCAGCAGCTCTGCTTTCACCTGGGGAATCTTTGTCCTGGAGCCAACAACTGTGCTAGCATTGGAATGCAGGTAGCCTGACGGGGGGGGGGGGGGGGGGGGGGGGGGGGGGGGGGGGGGGGGGGGGGGGGGGGGGGGGGGGGGGGGGGGGGGGGGGGGGTCCCAGTGCTGGGTCCTGGCGCCGCCTTCACACAGAGTGAAGGCAAAAATCTGAAGTGGTACCAGGTGTCTCAAATTGTACTTGGAATATAGCAAGCGTTTAAAATAAAAATACCTATAGGTTGAATGCATCAAGTTAGGAATGAATGATTCGGTGTGCAAGTACAGGAGGCTTTGTGGAGGAAGTGATATTTCAATTCAGATAAGTCAGGGGGATGCCTCGGTGGCTCAGTGGGTTGAACATCTGCCTTCAGCTCAGGTCATGATCCTGGAGTCATGGCATTGAGTCCTGTATCATGCTCCCTGGGAGCCTACTTCTCTCTCTGCCTACTCTCCTCTCTCTCTCTCTCTCTCTCTCTCTTCCTCTCTCTGATAAATAAATAAAATCTTTTTAAAAATAAAAATAATGAAATAATAATAATAATAAAGTCAGTCTGGGAGGATGGGTAGGAGCTTCCCTAGATGGGAAGGTGGAACCACCATTCTGGGCAGAAGCCATACATAGCAAAGGCAGGATGTTGGAAGGTTCTGGAAAGTCAAAGAGGTTCTGATTGCCTGGAGAAGAGGGCTCTCATCTCCCAGAGAGTAACTCCCAGTCATCCCCGTGTCTTTATTCCTTAACCTGAGGATCCTAAACCCCAGTGTCCAAGAGCAGCATTGCCAAGATGCAAGGAAGAAATACCAACCCCTTTGGTTTTTTGCAGCAGGGCCTTGCTCCCACCACATGCCACAAGCACCCAAAATTAAAAGGGGCTCAGACACCGGGCAGCTGGAAGGCCCTACCTATGTCTTCTGCAAAGGCAAAACAAAAAATTCAGGAATGGAGCTCAGTGCCAGGCTTCTGTGCGATTCCTTTTTACAGTCATTGTTTCTATCACCTTTGTATGAAGTTATTTTTTTAATTGTTTTTTAACTATTCCATTTCTAGGAATTCGTCCTACAGATAAACTCAAACATGAAAGCAAATAGACACACAAGAACATTCACAGTAGCCCATGTTGTAATAGTGAAAATCAACAAACAAAAGTTAAAAAGAAATGAAAGGCCTGCTTGTAAGCATCAGTTAAACTCCATCTGGTACAATTTCGACAATGGAATATTATGGAGCTACTTTAAAGAGTAGACCAGGTTCGTTATTATGGAAAGACCACCCACAATAAACTAAGTGTGAAAGACCAACATGCCAAACAATGTTATATAGTGTGCTACCATTTGTGGTGTCTTTGAGACTACTTATGAAGATAGAGATTATACACATAGAAAATTGGAGTAGTGATCTGTAGAAACTGTAGAAGGTGATTACCTCTGGGAAGCAGAACTGAGGGCCTAAAGAGGAAGAAATTATTTTTTCCTTGGTGCATCCTTTGCTCTTGTTACCATGTGCATTATTTCCATAACGAAAATTAATGTGTAGGCCTATTCACCTGTAAATTAGCTCTATTAATTAATTTTAATAGAATATGTGCCAGGCATACAAAGCCATTGATAAATTCATTAACATTGAATAATAAAATAACATTTATTATGCCCAAAGAAAGTGCTAGGTCCTGGGATTACATATATCCACAAAAGAAAATTAAGATACAGATCCTGCTTTCTCATAGCTCATCGTCAAGAAGGGGAGACAGTCAAGTAAATTTATAACAATTTATTTTATAAATTTATAATAAATTTTATAAATTTTTATAAAAAAATCAATGTCATAAGTGAAAAAAGCCCTGAGAACTATAGGACCATGGAATATGATACCTCTCTGTTATCTGCAGAGAGTTTTGAGAGATGAATAGAATAGAATTATAAGGCAGAAGGGAGGAAAAGAGTTTTTTAGACATAAAGAAAAAAACACATTGAACACAGTGCACGATGTAAAAAGATGGGTGGGTAGTGTTTTTTTTAACATGTATTTATTCATTTTAGAGGGGAGGGCAGAGGGAGAGAAAGACTCTCAAGAAGACTCCCCGCTGAGCTTAGAGCTTGATGCAGGGCTTGATCCCACCACCCTGAGATCATGACCTGAGCCAAAATCATGAGTCAGTTGCTCAACCCACTGAGCCACCCAGGCGCCCCAGAATGAGTGGGTAGTTTTCATCACAACAAACACATACTTTGAATACTTAGGATTTTAAAAGGCTCTTGTAATGGAATAGTATACGGCCATGAAAAAGAAAGGGTAGCTCTGTTGGAGCCAAGAGTCAGTTGGGCAATAGTTATAAGTGTGGGCTTTAGAGACAGATATTAGAATCTGGTGCATCACTTACAGGCTGTGTCAAGTTACTTAATCTCTCTCTGCCCAACTCCCTCCCCATAGAAAGAAAATAATGACAATATATTCCTCACTGGATCCTAGAGAGCAGTAGAACGAAATGATGTACATAATATGCTTACCCCCATACCTGTCACAAAGTAAGCATTGTATTCAGTAAGTGAGAGTTATACTTCCAAATTGCCTTTGATCTTTATAATATGATCTCATTTCAGCAGGGATTTTGCTGTTGTGTTCACTTGTATGTGCCCTTCAGTACACAGTTGGCATCCAATAAATGGCCGTTGAATGAAATCATTCCTGTTAAAATGAAAATTTGTGTGTGGTATTTGCTAGCTTATGCATAGAGAAAAAGAAACTCAGAGGATATATACCAAGCTATTAGTAGATGTTATCTCTGGAATGGCAGGATTATGAAGGATTCACCCTTCTTACATCCTACTTTACCATAACAGATATTTTTACAAGGAGCCCAATATCTTGGAAAAAGCAATAGCCGTGAGACTTTCTCCCTGCACTGCCTCTGGATTGGGCCCCATGGCTGGCTTCAGAAAAGTAGCAAATGCAACCAAATGAAGGGCTTGACAACCACCTGCGCACTGGGGGTCAGAGCCCAGCACATGGGGGTCTTAGCATGTGAAGAAGCCCCAACTAACCCACTGAGCGACGATCTACAGGAATTCCATTCCCTCTACCAGCCCACAGCCACCCAACAGCCAGACATGGGAGTGAAGCCATCTGAGACCAGACAGCCCCCGCCGACCGCAGACACGTGAGCCAGCTCACACGGCCAAGATCATCCAAGCTCAACCTAGACCAGAGAAGCACCTGGCAGAATCATGACCTAAACAGAGAGCTATTATTTCAGGCCACTGAGTTCTGGGGTGGTTTGTGGTCTTGTCTCCCAACACGGGGTAACTGATACAAATTATTTTAGTCACATGGCTTCTAAACAAAGTCATCAACAGTGTATGATTTTTCAAATGGAAAAAAAAAAAGTAAACATCCTGCAGCAAAATCACCACCAAGTATTTGCAAAGGACTCTTTTTTAAATGAAACTGTATCAAATTGAGGGCTGCCTTTTGAGAAGGACAATAGATACAAGAATATAGTAATATTGTATATATTATATAATGAGATATAATATTATTATATATAATATTTTTACACATTATATAATATTATAATACATTAAGAGGTCTAATTTTCTGGTCCTAAGAACAGCCGAAACTCATGCTGGCATAATATATTGCCTGACTTCCTTTTGAAATGAAACAACATGTAGTAAAGTGATTGATCAAATTTCCTGAAACCTTTATATAGCTTCCCAATGAAGTCATTTCTTAAAAATCACCCTGAGCCTTTCTCTTTGGACATTCCTAAGGCATGAACAGGCAGAGTCAACCCATTAGCAAGAACACACCTCTCCCAGCCGGGTTTCACGTTCATGCACAGCCCCTCACTTGTTCCTCACCACATTCCTGACGACAGGTGTGAGTATGCCAACCGAACAACTTGAGGGAGTGAAGCCCAGAGAGGTTAAGTGACCTGCCCAAGGCTACATAGCAAATAGCCGGCAGTGCTGGGTTTCAGGTCTTCCACATCCAGATCTCTCATTTTTTATCACTTCACCACACCTCTTCTGAGATACTTCGGTATCACTGGGGAAGTGAGATGGGTTTACCCTGAGCATCCAATAACTGAATGACAACAGTCCCATAAAGTTGGCTGAATGCCAGATATGACTCTGAGAGCTTTATGTACATGAATTCATTTGATCTTCACAGGCCAAGAGGTAGATACTCTGATTACCAGATTTTACTAATGAAGGAAATAAAGTATATAGAGATGAAGTGATGTGACCGAGATCACATGGCAAGTAAGTGACAGAGCCAGGATTTGAACCCAGGAAACAGAGCTCCAAAATCGATACTCCTAAACCAGTAAGCTACACTGCACCTGTACCCATCATCCTCGTTTGCCTGGGACTGAGACATTTGCATGGATGCTGGACTTTCAGTGCTAAAGCAAGACAGTTTCAGGCAAACCAGAACAGAGGAACACCCTCACTTAAACAGAGGTTGCAAACCAGCCGGTCCCAGGCCACCTCGCACCCATTCTCTTTGGACCACACAGTATTTTGCAGTAAAATTGAGCCAACACGGAAAAACCAGAAGGCATCACCTGAACAGCTGTACCAGGGGGAGATCCGGCCCCACAAGGGCTGTGCATTTAGGCACAGCAATAATCAGCTACAGCTCAATAGCCATGGGCCCCTGTTGTCGTGGCAACAGCCCTCCTCATCCTCTGCGACCCTCTCCCCACCACCATCCACACATGGTGTCACACACACTAACCTCAGCCAGCCTGGCCCGCTTCTGCGCCTGACCAGACATGGCATACGTCTACTTGAGTGTGGGACCCAGCTTCACAGCATCACCCTGATGTGCTAGGTCAGAGCTTCTGTACCTTCAGTCACCCTGGGAGCGGTGCAGGTACCGACAACACACCTCAGCCTCAGAGAATCAGAACTTCTGGGAGTGGGGGGGGGGTCTCAGACAGCAGAGTTCTTTAAAACTCCCAGGTTTCCACTGTGCAGCCCAGTTTGCACACGTCTCAAAATTCAGTGTGGCCATGAACCATCAGGGGACCTTGTTAAAATGCAGGTTCCGATTCAGTAGGTTAGGGTAGGGCCCAAGAGTCTGCATTTCTATCAAGGTCCAAGGGGATATGGATGGTGTATTTCCAAGGACTGCACATGAAGAGCCAAGGGGCCAAAAGACAATACCTCCTGAGCACGCATCCTTCCCAACTGAGCGGGCTGGTCTCCATAGCTCCCGCCTCCTTGGAGACTCACCAATGCTTTCAGCGGCAAGGACCAGAGAGGGGCAGTGAGCAGCCCAAGGTCACACGGCACTGCAGGAATGCCCTGATCTCTGTTGTTTCCCCTCCATAGGAGGTGCTGCCTCTCCCCTCCTCACCAAGGTGACTTCACCCATCCACCTCAATCATAGCACCTCCTAGCTCCCTTTGGGAAGAGAAGCTTCTGTGCAATTCCCCACAGAGATATCAGCTCTGGCTGAATCTGCTCCTGGATGCGTGTGGGCATCAGTCCGAGGGGCCAGGGGGTCTGGGGCAGGTCAAGCAGCCGCATGCATGCCACTGCGAGAGCGGAGGCTAAGGAAGGGAGGGGAGCACGCCAAGCAGCTGGAGCTCAGGGGCACAGGACCCCTCCTCCCCTGGCCCAGATGAGGACACCCCACGGCGCCTGAGTCAGAGGGCCTGTGAGCTCAGCCCCCGGGGCCGCTGGGCCGGGAGGGTGAGTCAGAGGGTGTGTAGCAGAGTGAACTTCTTCCTGGCCAAATATGGGGCTCTGCTTTGCTTCGTCTTGCCATTCATGCTGCCAGAGGCCAAAGGCTGGGTCTGCTCGGCTTGACAACGAGGTTCTTGATGAAGAGGGGAAGCTGTTCCAAGCTCCACCGACCCCTCTCCTCCCCCCTGCCCAGAGGGTGGTGCTTGGCTTTGTTCTCTCTGAGTACCTTGTCAACCCCTGCGCTGCACATCTGCTTTCCCCGCATTATTACACGAAGCATAAAATAGAGAAGTAATAACACATTTGGAAACGGTAGTTTTGTCATAACAAGGTCTTGCTTGGCTAACGTGTACCCAGAGGACTGCAGGCTGGTGGGGAGGGGGGAGAGACCACAGCTTGCTTTTCCTTATATCCCCTCAGACCACATGCAAACCCTGGGACTGGGGGGGCATAAGCAACTATTGGTTAAATAAATTAATTACCATGTGCATTTTGTGTAGGTGTGTGTCATTCTCTGCTGCTAGACCTTAATTCCTTGAGGAAATGATAACTTACATAGATCACCCTATGTGCTAGTCACTGTTCTAAAAATCTCCTATGAGCTCCTTAAATATGAGTAGTAACTCATCGAATGCTCACAACAATTCTGTGAGGAAAGTACTATGATGATCCCTATTTTACAAGTGAGGAGCCTAAGGCCCAGAGAAGTTAAGAAACTCATCTGAGGTCTCACAGCCCTAAAGTTGTAGAATCAGGATTCTAACCCCAACAGTGTGGCCTCAAATTTTGTCCTCCAAATGGAATTTCATTCATTTCTGTACACCTGATGCCCAGCACAGAGCCTGTCACGGGATAGGCAATAATATGTGTGTGTTGACTGAATGAATGGAATAATTAATTTATTAAGTACTGTGTGTGTGTGTGTGTGTGTGTCTCCCAGCAGACACTGAGTTTACTCAGATGTCCTAGAGGACACAGGAATGGCCAAGAGTCTGGGCCAGCTTCATGGCCATGTGACCTGGGCACAGAATCTCATGCTCAGAAAGTTCCCCCAACTCGGTTCAGTGTTCTACAGTCGCCATCTTGAAATTCTTAATTTTTGAACAAAGGGGCCTCCTATTTTTAGTTTACACTGGGCCCCACATGGAGCTATCCTGCCAAGAGCGAAAAAAGCCCATGAAGATGCCTATAGGAAAGGAGAGGCAAGGGAAGGTGTTTCCAAGGAGCAGCGTGTCCCCGGCCTTTAGGAGTGAAGGTGTGGTGGTGGCGAGCATTGGCGGCGGGGGCCAGGTTCAGCACTCCCAGCCCTGGTGTGTCTCCTGAAGGGCCACTGAACCTCATCACCCCTCCGAAGAGCTGTCCCAGGGATACCGCTGGTCCCCAGACTCCAACAGCTTCAAACACTCAGGCCAGCATCTCCAGCCTTGACCCATTTCAATCACTGGGCCGCTAGTGCCCAGTGCGGCAGCAGGCTAAGCACCGGACAAAGCCCCTGTCTTTATTTGCTGCTGACATCCACCACCCTGTGAAATGGGTTGGGTTTTTTTGTTTTTGTTTTTGCTTTTTTGACCCCATTTTAAGCATCCAAGTTAATAAGAGACAAGGTCAAATGCAAATAAATCATTCCAAGCCCCATGTTCCTAACCAACGGCCCTTACTGCCTCCTCATTGTTTGGGGGAGGCTGTCCTTCTCTCTGCCTGGAAAGCTCTCTCCCCTCTCCCTAAACCCTGTCTTCCCTGCCTCCAATCCTCCATCCCACTTTATCTCTCCTCCAGGTGTGTAGCTGGGAAGTGATAGAACCAAGATTCCAACCCAGGCAGTCTGCCTCAGATTACTGTTCTCATTGTTTGTTTGTTTTTGTTGTTGTTTTTGTTTTTTAGATCTTAGTATGTTTTTTTTTTAATTTTTATTTATTTTTTAATTTCTTTTCAGTGTTCCAGAATTCATTGTTTATGCACCACACTCAGTGCTCCATGCAATATGTGCCCTCCATAATACCCACCACCAGGCTCACCCAACCTCCCTCCTGCCTCCCCTCCAAAACCCTCAGTTTGTCTCTCAGAGTCCACAGTCTCTCGTGGTTTGTCTCCCTCCCCTATTTCCCCATGTCTCCTCTCCATCTCCCTATGTCCTCCATGCTATTCCTTATGCTCCACAAGTAAGTGAAACCATATGATAGTTGACTCTCTCTGCTTGACTTATTTCACTCAGCGTAATCTCTCCTAGTCCCATTCACATTGATACAAAAGTTGGATTGTCATCCTTTCTGATGGAGGCGTAATACTCCATAGTGTATATGGACCACATCTTCCTTATCCATTCGTCCGTCGGAAGGCATCTTGGTTCTTTCCATAGTTTGGCAACTGTGGCCATTGCTCCTATGAACATTGGGGTACAGATGGCCCTTATTTTCACTACATCTGTATCTTTGGGACAAATACCCAGTAGTGCAATTGCAGGGTCATAGGGAAGCTCTATTTTTAATTTCTTAAGGAATCTCCACATTGTTTTCCAAAGTAGCTACACCAGCTTGCATTCCTACCAACATTGTAAGAAGGTTCTCCTTTCTCCACATCCTCTCCAACACTTGTTGTTTACTGTCTTGTTAATTTGGGCCACTCTAATTGGTGTAAGGTGGTATTTCAACATGGTTTTGATTTGAATCTCCCTGATGGCTAGTGAAGATGAACATTTTTTCATGTGTCTGTTAGCCATTGGTGTGTCTTCTTTGGAGAAGTGTCTGTTCATGTCTTCTGCCCATTTTGTGACATGCTTATCTGTTTTGTGTGTGCTGAGTTTGAGGAGTTCTTTCTAGATCTTGGATATCAGCCCTAGTGTCATTTGCAAATATCTTCTTCTATTCCGTGGGTTGCCTCTTTGTTTAGTTGACTGTTTCCTTTGCTGTGCAGAAGCTTTTGAACTCAACCATTCTCTTACACCATACACTAAGACAAATTCAAAATGGATAAAAGATGTCAAAATGAGGCAGGAATCCATCAGAATCCTACAGGAGAACATAGATAGTAACCTCTTCAACATCAGCCATAGCAACTTCTTTCAAGATATGTCACCAAAGGCAAAGGAAACAAAAGTGAAAATGAACTTTTGGGACTTCATCAGATTACTGTTCTTAAACATTTTGGATATATTTGCTCTCCTTTTGGGGGCCTGGTTTGGATATCTCAACTCACAGGAACAGGGGACTGGAAGGAGCTCTAGCCTCAGCTTCTTTATCTATAAAATGGAACCAATAAATATTCTCCACATCACAGATGTGCCTGAATTAAACAGAATGCAAGGTGGAAAAAGTGCTTTTTAACAATTCACAGGCCCAAGCATTTACCTCTTTTACCTCAATTACTTATTAATTACCTGTAGTGAAACAAAGGCTTGTTAAACATGGTGCAGAGGAAACAAAGGTCATTAGCTTCCTCCCCCTACACTCCAGTCTGATCCAAGGCCACCACACCCTGGCCAATCACCAGTCAGGAAAGAATTGAACAAGATGCCTCCCTGTGAATCACTACAGTTTCTTTAGTATTGTCCTGATGTCTTGATTCTACCACTTCTTAGCTGTGTGGCCTCAGGCAAATCACTTTACCTCTCTGAGTGTTGGGGGTTTCTCTTCTGCAAAATGGGGTCGATGACGATAGTTGCGTGCAATGTGGTTGTAGGGTGCCTACCACAGTACTCAGGAAGTGGTGGTTGGCATTATTCTTAGAAAAATTCTCGTACATACAACATGCCCTCTAAAGCACCAAGCCACCTGGTCAGCACCCTGTTCTTTGTGAGGGTTAATTTTGTGTGTCAAGTTGACTGGGCTATGGGCCCCCCAAAAGCTGGTAAAACATCATGGCAGGTATGTCTGCAATGGTACTTCTCAGAGTTGCCTTTGAACTGGTAGCCTAGATAAAGAAGGTGGTCCTCACTAGGGCAGGTGGGCATCAACCAAACTGTTGAGGACTCAGAACAAAAAGGCAGAGGAAGGACAATTTTGCTCTCTGCTTACGCTGGGACATTTGTCTTCCCTTGCCTTAGACGTCAATGCTCCTGGTTCTGAAGCCTTCAGACTCAGACTATGATATACACCACTGGCTTCTCTAGCTCTCAGACCTTTCAGAACTACACCACCAGCTTTGCCTGCAAACTAGTTCACAGGTGGTTGACGGTGGGGCTTCTCAGGCTTCACATCATGTGAGCCAATCTCCTCCTAACAAAAATTTTTTTTTTCTATCTCTCTACATATCCTAATGGTTCTGTTTCTCTGGAGAACCCTGACTGACACACTCAGAGAACTTATTTCCTGGGTGCTGTCTTCCCACTGAAGATGTACCACACTTCCAGAGCATGGCTGGACACTCTACTGATAAGTCCTAAATAAGCCAACCTTCTAAATCCCTCAGCCTGTCCAGACCTAGATGAACCTGCCACATTTTCCACAGCTCTTCCAATGTCTTCTTTTCCCTTTCCTTCCCATCAGGGTGGCTGGGTTACTCTGGGTGTAACTGGGGGCCTTTTGAAGCCACTCTTGCCCTCACCAATCCTTCACCTCTAAAACCAAGTTAAAACTTTCTGTTCCAGTTTTTTCATCTTTGCAGAGAGGGGGGAAGATTCTGGCATAACAAGGAGTTGGATTGCAGGATATGGTGGAGAGTCCATTTAGAGTTGGACATTCCTCATTCTTCACCTTCTACCTCCCCCAATTACATTTTTCAGAGGAAAGGAAAATGGCACCCATCAGAAACTCATACCAGCTCTACACCCACTACTCTGTGAGTGTCAGCAGGATGCATAATGTCTGTAAAGCACAGCTACCTGGGAAGAGTCAGAGTGCCTATCTGGTGGGGCTGTAGTGGGGGCTGAGCGAGATAATCCAGGCCAAGAGTCTAGTACAGTTCCTGGCACATAGTAAATGCTCAATAAATGAAACTATTTTGTTGTTGCTTTTGTTATATGAAATCAGTTTCGATTGTGAAATGTATGTGACAGCTTTCTTTGATCCATGACAGTATTAACCTCGTCACCATAGCAAAACCATGACCATATCAATACCAGTCAATTCCTGGTGACATTTCACCAGGCCTCAGTGCTGTCCTGCTCATCATCCACTGAGCTTTTTTTAGTTCCTGTCAATACTCTGCCTCTTTTGGTAAAATTTTTAAAAGTTAAAAAATGTACTCTCTGTGTGGCTTAGTCAGTTGAGCATCTGCCTTGAGCTCAGGTCATGATCTCAGGGTCCTGGGATCGAGTCCTGCATCAGGCTCCCTGTTCAGGGGGAAGTCTGCTTCTCCCTCTCCCTCTGCCTATCCACTCTGTTCATGTGCACTCTCTCCCTATCTCCCCCAAATAAATAAAATATTTTTTAAAAATTTACTCTCTAAAGACTTATGCTATTTTACATATGATAAATTGCAGCTTGCTCCCTGATGCCTGTAATTATTTGAAGGCCTGTATAACCACTCTTCACAAAACTTACTAAGAGCTTTTGGGGCAAGTCAAACACCATGGCCTGTCACGGTGGTGTCGAATGACAGCGTATTTCATCCCATAGACACGGCATCCAGGGATATCTGGGACCCGTATGAGAGCAGAAGACAGTGCTATCTCAGGTTGAGATCCAGCACATGATTCAAAATTCATAACCTAAGAAAAAACTGCCCCTGTATCAACCTAATGTGCCTTCAAAGTACAGAAAGTTCAGGGCAAATTACAAAGTGTAAAGAATCTGGAACACAGATTTTTGAAGGCAGGAGTTCAATGGCATTCTATTCCTGAGACTCATTGTGCAGCCAGGAAAATTTAGCAGTGCAAAAAGGAAATTTCTATTTCTATTAGAGGGGGAAAAAAAAAAAAACCCTGAAATCTCTCAGAAAACAAGAGAGAAATAATATGGCAATTATAGTTAGTAACAATTTATATGTCATGAAACCACTGGGGAAGAAAGTGTTGCTAGCTCAGCCAAAACAAGTTGCAGGACAGAGAAAGGTTTTTGTTTTGTTTTTAATTAGTAGTTTAAAACAGGGGTCAATAAATTATGGCCCATAGGTCACATCTAGCCCTGCACCTACTTTTGTAAATAAAGTTTTATTGTCACACCACCATGTTCATCCATTTTTGTATTATCTCTGGTTGCCTTTGTGCTGCAATGACAAGCAAGTACTTGGGACAGAAAAATAAAATATTTACTCTCTAGCAATTTCCAGAAAAACTTTGCCAACCCCAAGTGTGAAACATGAAGCTATGTTATCTGGAAAACAAAGTCGTATTTAGGAGTATATTTGAAAATCAGAATGAAGCACAAAAGAAAAGAACTTCATTTGTCCGTTCCACAAATATTTAATTAGGACCTTCTGTCCCTCTTGCTGTGCAAACAATAAAAAGCAAAACACACACAGACAAAAGTCCTCGTCCTCCTATAGCTCATCTGGACTGAGGGATTTAGTAGTTAATCACCATAAACGTACACATCGTTTTTTAACGAAATCTTTAAAAGAACAATGAAGAATGAAATGTTTCAGGGCCTTGAGAATGAGATCAGTGTTTCTCAGACTTAGTCAATAATATGGGATGAACCCACTGACAGTGTAATGAAAGAAGACTTGTCAGCTTGGGCAAAAGAGCTCCGAGAAGACTTCAAGGCCCAGTGTCAACAAAGAAAGACTGTTAGGCTCATCAAGGTTGAAGGGAAAACTGGAACCAGTTTGCTCCTGGTTGCAAAGAAGGATTTGCAGGATGGAGTTGCTCTGAATAAAATTCTTGGCTGGGCCTCTTGCAGTGTTGCTAACAGGAGCAGAAAATGGAAGACGTTGTCAGCAACATGGATGAATAGACAGCGAGGCATTCCAGCCCCACATGAGGACACTGACGTCTGAGGTTCAATAGTAGTACATTTTGATTTGTGAGTGAAGACGTAAAAGAGCTCCAGGAAGCTCTCAATACTATCAAGTCATGCATCTGAGAAAAAGCTGACTATTTTTCAAAGGATCCTAGGCACAATGAAAACGAAGCAAGCAGGAAGGTGTGTTATTTCTGGAAAATGACGTCGGGCTACCCAGTATAGCATGTAGTGTTCATTCGGGTTCAACATCCTTTCAGAGATTATAGAAACTTGGAGATTGTACTCAATGATTTTTTAAATCTTATTTATTTATTTGACACAGAGAGAGTAGCAGGCAGAGGGAGAGGGAGAAGCAGGCTCCCTGCTGAGCAAGGAGCCTGACGCAGAGCTTGATCCCAGGACCCTGGGATCATCACCTGAGCCGAAGGCAGTTGCTTAACTAACTGAGCCACCCAGGTGCCCCTGTACTTGATGATTCTTAAAAGATCAAGTGTCTGATAAATTGAGCAGGGTGCTGGGATTAATTCCCAAATTTTGCTGGAATGCATCACATAAGAAGTATTTCAGGAATTCTTTCAAAGGACTGCAGAATGAAATTATCATTATAGATACTTATTTTTTTTTCTTTCTTCATTATTTATCATCTGAATAAAGTGATAAACATTTCAAAACTATTTAGGACAGCATAGAGTCATGCCAAAAATAATCAGGGAAGTTTTGATAGTTAAGAAATCCTCCTTTCAAATGAGTAGCCCAAAAAAGCCTGGAAGGAAAAAACATCTTGGGAGTTTAGATAGTCTTTTTCATTGTTTTTCTTCCCTTTCAGAAAACAATAGAACAGTGATGTTTATTACTAAAGATGGACACTTACTAAATTTATATCTACATTTTCAGAAAAGAAACATAAAAAGAATTTTTTTGAGATTTTTGAGGACATCCATACACAGATATGAACATATATGGAATAAACCATTACATGAAACAGATAAAAATGTTTAAGAACATAGATGCACATAGGAGGTACACAAGGTCCTCTTAGTTCATTTACCTAAAAATGGTACAAAGTTTCAGTTCCCTTACAACCACATTGATATCGCCAGTCTGGGTTATACTACATGGTCTTCCCAAGAATGCTCTGATGTCTCAAACCGCCACCTTCTGCTTTGATTCTCCCAAGTGCTGGAGAAAGCCAGAATGCTTCTTTGTAGCCCACAGCATCTCAAACCATACTGGGAAATTCACTAGCCCTAGATGGTTACAAAGAATGACTTAGTAACCAAACTGATGGACCTTGAAGGAAGGAAGCTGGAAAGGAACCAGTGGTGTTTGGAGAAGACAACCATGAAGGATGAGAGGTTGGCTGTGTTTTACTGATGCAGTTTCACCTGTCAGAATTACCCACACAGGCTGGTCCGTTGCCACGGCTGACGTCCAAATCTGAATTCTGAGTTTGAAGGCACGCTCCCCTGGTAACAACTGGACACTTCCTGGAGAGGATAGTGAAATAACCGAAATAATCATATTGCTTTTATTAGCATATTCCTGCATATTCAAAGATCTTTGGAAACCCCATTTGAAAGCCCTATGCTCTAAAATCTCCCACAGAACACCTAGCTGGTTTAGTGACGGTCCCTTGTATGGAAATCTGCCAAAAACAGGATTGAGGAATCTGGGTCCTCCACAAACATCCCATCAGGCTCCACGTTGGCTGAGATTATTTCAAAACCCCATTTTATGGATGATGAAATTGAAGTACGGAAAGGTTAAGTCACTGCATTTCTGCTTTCCCAAGTCAGCCTAAAGGGATGGCTTCAGTAGGTCCCTTTGTCACTCCGTGCAGCGATTTATGCAAGGGATTGTTTATTTACACCAAGGCTATCAGCCCTCAGAGTGGGCCCAAGTATGACTCGTGCATTTACAGGAACCCAGGGAAACACCGGGCCAGAGGGAGCCACTTCAGCGTCCCTCCAACATGACCCCTCGCTGTCTCCCCACTCTTCCCCCACCTCCTGTCTAGCCACTGTGGGCTCTCCCAGTTCCTGTGCTCCCTATCAGCAGCAGATCCTTCTGGCTCCTTCCACTGCCTCAAACATTTCAGCTACCTCTCCCGGGCCGGAGCGCCCCTCCCTCATTCCTCATGCCTCCAGGAGTCTCGTCTGTCCCAGGAAGTGCTCCCTGACCCCCACTACCCATCAGATTGTGGACCCCTCCTTCGTGCCTCCTTGCCTCCCCTGTGCCCTCTACTCATCCCACACTGAATAAACTACCGATTTGGTTGTATGAACCAGAGGCAGGGTCGCATACTGGTTAAGGGCCTTGAGAGCCAGTCTGCCTAGGTTTGAATCCTGGCTTGGCCTCTTCCTGGCTCTGTAACTTGGAGCAAGTCATTTAATCTCTCCATGCCCCTGTCTTTCTGTCCCTAAGACAAGAATAAGAATGGAACCAACCTGTTGTGAGGGTTCCAAGAGTTAACACATCCAAGGCCCTGGAGACAATGCCTGACACAGAGCAAGTGTTGGTTACACATCAGCACAGTCATCCATTGTTTTTGTGCTCCACCACCAGACTCAGTCCTTGATCAGCAGAGGCCACTGCCTCTGTGGAACCCTCTGCCTACAGTTGACCTTCTCCAGGCTCATCGCAGTTGCTTAGACTTGGGGCCCAAGTGGCTGAGCTGAGTTGCTCAGGGGAGGTAGTGACGAGGTAGAGGAGCTTTGAGTTTGCTTTTGCCAACTCTGAGCTCTCCCTCCAAACACAGCTGTTCATCCCATTGGAGTTGTGCAATCCCAGGCAACTCAGCTTTGCAATGACTACTCCTTGTCTGCCTGGGGTGTTGACCTGTTTTCCTGCAACAGGACTTCCCCCGTTGGAAGGTCCCAGGAGCTCAGACCCAGCCAACAGCCTCCCTGGCTGCACTCTGAGTAGTTCAGCCTCCCCTTGCCATCATCCTGGCTGTGTCCCAAGGCCTGGAGCTGGCTGTTCCTACTCTCCACCTGCTCTGGGCCAGCTCTGCCTTCATCACCATGCTCAAAGCGACCCCCCACCCCAGAGCTCTTCCAGACTACTCCCAAATGGAAATCATTTCTCACCACTCTGAACTCCCAAAGTCCTCTATCTACCCTTGTTTCTTCACCTCTGGGAGTCTCAGTTTCATTATCTGTAAGAGAGATAACAATGCCTACTTCAAAGGGAGGTTGTGAAGATCAGGTTGCTCAAGCAAATGTTTCATATCATAAGCATTTGCTTATTTACTACCTTGGAAGGTCCTTAAAGTCAGGGCCTCTCTGTTTCATTGCTCTGTGCTCCTCATTCTTAGCACAGCACCTGACTCAAATTAAGCATTCAATAAATATTTGCTCAGTGGATTAATCAAGGAATCAAGAAATACACAAATTATAACAAGGTTGCAATATCCTACAGTTGTAACACAGAGTCATGCTTGTGGGATTTTCTTATTCTTTTTCTTTCTTTCTTTTGTCCTTCTTTCTCTTTCTCTCTCTTTTGAAATTGTTCTCCAATTAGAAATGGTCAAGAAAAATCAACCATCCCTTTCCTGGGAAGTGAGTTCACAGTACATGGCGTATTCAGACTTTCCTTAATTAGCCAGAGAGCTTGGACTTGGAAGTAAAAACACACTCACATGTGCTCACATCCCGAGAATGATTTTACAGAAGAATGGGTGCTTGTCATTCTCCCCCACGTATAATGGGTCCAATCAGCCACCTCATTCATCCTCTTTGCCCATCCCGGGCCCTCCCCTCCCTGCCATCTGCATGCCCCCACTTGTACCCAATGTCACCAAATGAAGTGATCATCGCCTATCCTTCTTGACAAACAAAATTCCCTCTCCCCACAGAACTCTCTGGAAACCAAAGGGGAAAGCCTAGAGAGTTTCATTTTAGGGAGGTGGGAAGCAAAGTCACTGCCTGATTTCTCCTAAACCCTGGGCCAATGGAAACAGGTCCTGCCCTGTCCCAATGAGGTTCAGAGAGGCTTATCACTTTCACTGGGTACAAGTCCCCACCCTCCTTTCCTTGCCCATGCCCTGAGCCCTGGAGGGAAAGCCCAGATTCCCTACAAGGTGGTGCCGGCCAGAAATTGCCCCATCCTCCTTATCAGACCTACTTGCCTGCCCTGCCCGACCCAGACCTGTCTTGGGTGCAGCCACAGGAAAGACTCAGCCCAGGCAAATCCAACCTGCTGAGGGGAAGGAAGCTGACTTGCCTGAAAGCCGGATGGTGAGCCAAGACCAAGCCACCCAAGAAAACCCAGAGCAAGCAGGTCATGTGGCAGGAGAACTTGGGAACTCGGCTGCCTCCAGCCAATGCCCCAATCTACAGGGAGAGTCTACATGACCAGCTCCAGGCAGGAACCTCAGCAGGTTTCTCCTCCTCCCCACCTCTAACTCTCTGCCCACAGCACTGGCTACCAGCGCATGGCTCAAACCACAGGGACTGGCAGGTGGATAGACCCAGTGCCACAGTCTATCTGCCTGGGATGTGGGTGATCACAAGATGAGCCTGTATCTTATGCACCTATAAGACAAAAATGTTACCTACTAAATGATGACACAGTGGGTCTTCATTGCTTACAAGATGTATTTTATTCTCACTGAAGGCTTTTTTAGATGGATTTAGAATGGGTTTTACTGTATATCCTTCCCTCTCACACATGCATGAAAAGAAAAATGTCAGCGAGGTACACTGGGAATCGGTTCAGAGTTGTCCATCACATCGTTGTCCCCTGTGCCATGAGAAGCACAGGGACAGTCACAGGAAGGATGTGGCACTTCTTTGGGGAGCCCCCCACTCCTGTCTGCCAGGAGGTTCTCCAGTCTGCTGACATCACTCTGCAACATTTGAAGTGCACCACGAATGTCTCCATCTCACAAAAGCTGCTGAAAAAGTGCATCCCATTTTTGGAGGTGCTAGAAAGAAAGAGAATGTGCCTTTACATTGATAAAATGGGAAACAGCGAACATCCCAGGGACTGTGTTAAGCGGGTACTTTCTCTGTGTTATCTTCCACCTTCTCATCTTTGTAGTAACACGAGCTAACCTTCCGTACCATCTCCTGGGCGCCAGACCCTGTTTGAGCATCGTATGTATATCCATTCATGTAATCGTGCCAGCAGCCCTAGGAGGTAAATCCTGTTATTATTTCTGGTTTAAAGAAGATGATGGTGAGAATAAGTTACTTACACAAGATTACACAGCTTGGGAGTGGCAAAACTGGGATCTGAAGTCTGACGTCCAGTTCTAGAGTCTTCACTTAACCATCTCACTAGATGTGGTTCTATTAATGTGCCTATTATACAGATAAGGGAATTGAGGCACAGAAGAGATAAATACCTTGCCCAAGGACACACAGTGCAAGGGCCAAGATCCAAACCCACACCATATGACTCTCAAGCCCATAGGGAAGACAAAAGGGCAAACATTAAACCCGGATATTTCGATTTCATCTTGTAACTTCAGAATCCCACGTGGTGTCTCTGATAAAATTCAGCTTGTTGTCCTTTCTCTCAAAGACGTGGGAACACAATTACTTTGCAGTGATCTGAAGGAGGTCTCATTCATCCATTTGTGTGTTCATGGAATCACTCTTTCCAAAATGTCCATTATGGCCAAGACCCTGAACCAGGGGCTCCACGGAGCTTACAATGTAACAGGAATATCAGATTTTGTCCAAGTGATTGTAAGCATGGCCAAGAAGGGAGAGTGCTTCAGACAACTGGAGCTCTTCTGCCACTGAGGAGGATGGTCCAGGAAGCAGAAATACAGAAAGTGAGGGAAAGATGGAGACCAAACCATTTTCTGGGATGCAATGATTAATTTATTCAAAATTAATATATTTGCCTTCTCATTATGTACCTCCCTCTAACTCCCTAAACCTCCAGTAAAGTTTGCTACACATACAAAGGCCTTGTATGATGACTCTTAGTGGGATTTGGGAAAGAAGGTTGAGTTCCCCACCTATGTGACTGTGGGGGATGGGGAAAACATATGAGAGAAGAACCAAATATCATTTGGAGAGGGGTCAGAGACGCCTGATTCAAACACTCAAATTTTGCTGGCCCACTATCCCTTGCTTGTCACCCTTCTGAGCTTCAGGAGGGCAGACATCTTGTCTGTCTTGTTCTTTGTGGTAAATCCTGAGCCTTGAAGGATACAGACACATAACAGGCACTTAGTGAATAATACTTAAATGAATGACTAAACAAAAGACCCCAGTAGCCCTTCAGAATCTCTCCCAGGTATTTCCCCCAATCATTCCCTGGTGTACTCTCAGGGATCCGGCACATCGTGTCAGTGAAGGATCCCTGACAGGCAAAACCCTTTCTCTGTAGCTTAGATGATCTCTTTACACTGTCTTCCAGAGAAATTACTGGATCAAAGAGAGTGGAGACAAGTAAGACCTTGGATTCGAATCCTCTTCAAGGGCAGTGCACACTTCATTCTGGTCAGAGTATTGTAGCAGAGCACCTAGAACAATTTCTAATCCTCTTTCTAGTCCCTCCTCCACTTGCCCTTCACAAAGAGATAAGGCAGCTAACACCCAGCTCACCCTGATCTCCCCCTTGATCACAGCGCCTTGCTTTAGTCTGAACACCTTGCATCCACTTCTGACCCCCCTCAAGTTCATCCTTTCCTAGAAGCCAGAGCAAAATCTGAACATACATGTTTCCCCCATTTAAAATTCTTCAATGGGGGGCGCCTGGGTGGCTCATTGGGTTAAGCCTCTGCCTTCAGCTCAAGTCATGATCTCAGGGTCCTGGGATCGAGTCCCACATCGGGCTTTCTGCTCGGCAGGGAGCCTGCTTCCTTTTCTCTCCCTCTCTGCCTGCCTCTCTGCCTATTTCTGATCTCTCTCTGTCAAATACATTAAAAATTTTTTTAAAATAAAATTCTTCAATGGCTATTTTTTTCCCTCCCAAACCGCTCCTATCACAAGGCTGGCAGGTGTGGTAAGTGTCCTTCTGACTTCTTCATTGACTCTTCCAATCCATTCTCCCTCCACACTCCCTAACCAATTCCCCACCCCATGCCTAGCTCTAAATATTGCTCAGATCATTCTCACTCCAAAACCTGCTGGCTGTTCACCAACATGAGTGAATATTCTGTATCCCCATAAATTAAATCATGTGAGGGATTTATTGAAACTATTCTTATTAGACTACCATGGGGCACAGGGATTCCAGAATTCAGATGTCATGGGTATTTCTCTAGTCTGTACCATTGTGCCAAGCATTGACATATTGTGGCACTTAATCCTTACCACATCCCTACAAGGCTGATAAAGATAGAGAGGTTGAAAGGGGTGAAATACAGGGAAGAAATGGCCCCTGTGGGAATGAATGAGAAAGGCTTCTGACCCAAGTCTCCAGACTCCTAGGGCTGCGTGTTCAGTAAGTGTTCATTGAACACCTGTGTAGAATGAGTATTGAACTAAGGATTCAAGATAAAAGCCAGCTTACTGGATCTCCCTTTGACCTCCCAGCAGTGATGCTGGGCGTTTCTTCCAGGTGTCTAATCTAAATTTCTTTTGCTACAACTCAAACCCATTCCCACCCCCCTGCCTCAGCCCTATGCCCAGATAAATACAAAAACAACAGTTGTTGATAAGATCACAAGCTTCTCCTCCAATTGTGGCTTCTGTCTTTAGTTGCCACACAGGCCTGAGATAAGCCTCACAGAACAGGCTTCATATCTCCCTGGACATTACCTTCCCACTGCCAGTCACTCCTCACCACCACCACCCGCCCTCCCCCCACCAACTCAGGAAGACCAATAGCTTCTGGGGAGCCTTCCCTGAAGAGAAAGGAGGAAAGACAGCTGAAAGTCGCAGCTTCTCCCACTGATCACTTCTCAGGAGGGGGCAAGAGGCAACTCTCTGTGGGAAGACGGCTGCCTCACTGGAGCGGCTCCCTAGCTTGAGGAACAGCGGTTCTTGCCCCTGCCCTTTGCAGCTCCCTGGCAGCTCCCAAGATACGAATACTACAGAGGATTCTTTTTCCCTGTCTTATCAAAGAGGACAGAACAGCAACAGCCTTTCTGTGGAACTTGCAGATGAGCTTAGAAAAGCCTAATAAATGTTTGATGAGTAAATGATTGCAAGAAATGAATGAATACGAGAGTTAATGAGTAAATGAATTAATATAACATTAAAGAGGTCAATGAAGGGAACAAGAGAATAGCAGAATGAATCAGAATGCATAAATAAATGAGCGAATGAAAGAATAAGCTTCCACAGAATGGGAGAAGATATTAGCAAGTGACACTACAGATACAGCTGATATCCAAGATCTATAAAGAACTTCTCAAACTCAACACACACAAAACAGATTATCATGTCAAAAAATGGGCAAAAGACATGAACAGACACTTCTCCAATGAACATACAAATGGATAACAGACAATGAAAACATGTTCATCTTCACTAGCCATCAGGGAGATTCAAACCAAAACCACATTGAGATACCACCTTACACCAGTTAGAATGGCCAAAATTAACAAGACAAGAAACAAGTGTTGGAGAGGATGTGGTGAAAGGGGAACCCTCTTACACTGTTGGTGGGAATGCAAGCTGGTGCAGCCACTTTGGAAAATAGTGTGGAGATTCCCCAAAAAATTAAAAATTGAGCTACCCTATGACCCAATGATTGCACTACTGGGTATTTACCCCCATAGATATAGATGTAGTGAAAAGAAGGGCCACATGTACCCCCAATGTTCATAGCAGCAATGTCCACGATAGCCAAACTGTGAAAAGAGCCAAGATGCCCTTCAACAGACAAATGGATGAAGAAGATGTGGTCCATATATACATTGGTATATTACTCAGCCATCAGAAAGGATGAATATCCAACATTTGTATCAACATGGATGGGACTGAAGGAGATTATGCTGACTGAAAAAGTCAGGCAGAGAAAGTCAATTATCATATGGTTTCACTTACTTGTGGAACATAAGAAATAACATGGAGGACATTAGGAAAAGGAAAGGAAAAGTGAATTGGGGGAAACCGGGGAGGAAGGGGGAGATGAACCATGAAGACTGTGGACTCTGAGAAGCAAACTGAGGGTTTTAGAGGGGAGGGTGTTGGGGGGATGGGTGAGCCTGGTGGTGGGTATTAAGGGGGGCCCATATTGCATGGAGCACTGGTTGTTGTACATAAACAATGAATCTTGGAACATTGCAAAAAAATTATCTTGAATTTACAGAATGATGGAGTAATTTCTTTTAATCTATAAAGTCAAGCACAGATTCAAAAAAGAATAAACTTCTAAGTGCTTGAATGAATCTACGGGAAAAGAGTAGCAAAATGACTACATGAATGAGCATATGAAAAATGAAAGCATACATGTGAGTTGAATGAATACATGACTAATGGGTGGATGATGGATGGGTCAGTGGGTGATAATGGATAGCCACAATTTCTTAGAGGAAGACTAGGGGGGACTAAATGATTTTATCTATGAGGCCAGTGACAGGTCTGTTTTACTCCTTGCACTATCCCCAATCATATACTGTGTCCTACACATAGTCCAAATTCTAAGTATTTGCCAAATAAATAAGCAGACAGATAATTAGGTATTCTCCTACTTGCAGTACATGGTACTAAAATTTGTCCTTGATGGAGACCTTCAAATCTCAAGATTCTTCATGTGAAAGGAGCTCTTACTCTTGAATTGGATGGGCCTGGTCTTAAATCCAACTCTGACATTTCTTAAGCTGTGTGATTCATTAAAAGGCACTTAACCTCTTGGAACTTCAGCTCTCTCTTCTATAGTGGAGGCAATCATGCCTACATCATAGAGCTTTAGCGGAGATCAAAGAATATGTGTATCTCGCACATGGAAAACACTTGATGAATTAATATTTCCTTTCTTTATCTCCCAAGTGCATCTTCTTCCATTTATCCATCCAAACCCACCAGGTGAGTGTCCCTTGAGGTTCTCCCCACTCAGGGGATCCCTTCCCCAGCAGCCGCCAGAAGACCCACCTAAGCTCCACTCAGATTCCTGGCCCACACAAATGGTGAGATAACACAAATGTTTAAAACACTAAGTTTTGGGGTAATTTGTTATGCAGCAAGAGTTAACTAATACATATCTATTTTACATATGGGGAAGGGGAGTGAAAACTCAGCCTCCCTGTAGCTTATACCCTTGGTGAATGGTGGTTTAAATAAGAAATAGAATATGGGATGACATCCCAGCCCTGTATCGCTAAACCTCATGTTTGAGAGGGTAGGGCCCTTCTCACTGCCTGTGAGATCGTGCACAGATTTTTTGTCTCTGTCCCTAGTTCCTAGCATGGAACTCCCAAAGTATGTGGAGTTTCTTGTGTGATAAGGTAATGGAAGACTTTTTGTTCTAATGAGGTGATTCTTGGTGGGGTCCTATATAGCCTCTGGATGGGAACTAGGCACCCGAAAGAACCAATCTTTTTTTCTTTTTTTTTTTAAAGGGCCAATCTTTATTAGAAGCTTAGCACTTTTTCAACCCCACCCTCCAACCCTGGGGGAACGGAAAGGAGCTAGAGTTTGAATTAATCATCAATGGGTCAATGATTTCATCAATTGTGCTTACCTCATGAAACATCCATAAAAACTCCTAAACAACAGGGTTCAGAGAGCATCTGAGTTGTGAACACATTCATGTGCCCAGAGGGTGGCACAGCTCAACTCCATAAGGACAGAAGCTCTTGGGCCCAGGACCCTTCCAGACCTCATTCTATGTACTTCTTCACCTGATTATTCATGTATATCCTTTATCATTAACCAACAAGTAAGTAAAGTAAAGTAAGAAAATACTTTCTGGCCATTCTATAAAATATTTGTGAGCCATTCTAGTAAATTATCAAACCCAAAAAGGAGAAGGTGTGGGGAGCCCGCTGACTTTGGAACCAAGTCAGATGGCCCGCTGACTTTGGAACCAAAAGACCCAACACTTGTGACCAGCCTCTGAAGAAAAGGCAATTTTATGAGACTGAGCCCTGAAACCTGGGGAGTCTGGCACCAACTCCAGGTAGTTAGTGTCGGAATTGAATAGAATTTAGAACACCAGATTGCTGGGAAGTTGAAGAACTGGTTTGTGGGAGAAAAAAAAAAAGCCCACACGGTTGGAGTCAGAAGTGTTGTAGGTAAAAACAGCTCACTACTCTGACAGATCCCTGAGCTGGGAGATCCACTACCTCAAAAGCATAAGAAAAAAAAAATTGCCTAAAATTGGCAAACTCCCAAGCCCATGAGGAAGGTGGGTAATAAGCTCTGACTTTTGGAAAATTCCCCATGAGACATCTCCAGAACCTGTAGGCTTTGAGGACTTCCACAGCCATTGGGGTCAGAGACGGCCACCCCATCTCCATCAGAGCATCTTCCTAAGTTGAGGAGAAAGCAGTAGGCTACCCACAGAGTTGAAATCTATTCTTCCTTTTACTCAAACTCCACTTAACACCTTTACACAAAGTCCCTCATTTGATTCTCCCAGAAAAAGTTGATATTCTTACCCCACTTGAGAGAGGAGGGTGTTCTTAGCCCCACTTGGCTTTCTGAGGCTTACAGAGGCCATGCTGGTTACTCAAGATCATACAGTCAGAGGCAGTGCCAAAACTAGAAAGCGGGTCTCCTGACCCTAGTGGCCCAATGCTCTCATAACACCAGCTATGCTTCCAAGAGCCAAAGAACAGAGGGACTGACACAGAAAGAGAGAACCACCGGGAAAGGAAATAAATGAAGATTAATAGTGCAACTTGGAGGCACTTGGTATGCTCTTTGACCAGCGATATCTTGAAGTGGTAAGATTGTGTTGTGCTACTCAAACCACAGAACCTAACACATGCCCTCTTGCCCTGTGCTTACCATCGTGCCTGACCCTTTGGAAATAGGTCAGATTCTGGATCCATTTCCTTACTGCTGAACCTAGGGACTCTTAAGTATCATGGAATCTTAGTGTAAAAGAGAAATGCAACCAGGACCAGGGGGAGGGGGATGTCATGTTATTGTATTGTATTATGGAGTTACTGTATAATGCAGAGTTTCAGTTGGGAGATGAGAAAGTTCTAGAGATGGACAGTGGTAACGGTTATACAATAGCATAAATGTACTTAATACCACTGAGCTGTGGTGTTCTAAAACACTTTAGAATGATTAAAATAGTCAATTTTAGGGGTGCCTGAGTGGCTCAGTAGGTAAAACGTCTGACTCTTGATTTCAGCTCTGGTCATGATCTCAGGGTTGTGAGATTGAGCTCTGTATAGGATCCAAAAATCCTCCGCTTGAGGATCTCAAATGCCATACCCAGGGCCTAGTCCATGGTGCGTGCCCACTCCCCATCTTGTTCCTTTGGTCTGGACTGTCAGCCACTGCTCCCCCCGCAACCTCCATCTGCTCTCATTGCCAACAGAGCGCGAAGGTGGGAAGCAGACTGACCTGGGTGTCCCCACAGAGTGGGGACAGAGTCATGAACAGAGCAAGCCCTCAATGCCCACTTCTGCCAGCACCGGGACTCCAAAGGCAGCTTCCGGGGGAGGATACCTCATTTCCCACCTCTATGTTCCCTCCCTCCCGGTCTCCTCCTCTCCTGATTCTCCCAAGGCCAGTGCACTGCGACTTCTGTGCTCCCAGGAGGGAGGATTGGCTGAGGCACAGAGCGCCATTCATTCAACCCTCACCCCAACTGGGTCAGGGAGGGTAATGACACCCCCATTGCAACTGAGGAAACTGAGACACAGAGGTCGAGGAGCCTGTCGGACCTCACGTGGCTAGGAAGTAGTTGAGCGACAATGTCTACCTAGAGTCCAGACAAAGCTGGGACGGAGCTGCCCCTACATCCAGCTCTCCTCTGCGGCCAAACAACCTTACGCACATGACTTCAACGCTGAAACTCCATTTCCTCACAGGTAAAAGTGAGGAACTCTCATGTGAAAGCACCTGGCGCCTGGTCGACCTGCTCAGGAAATGACCATTTCTCTTCCCTCCCCCGAGGGGTCACCCCAACACTTCCCCACCTCCCAGCCAGCAGCCCAGCTCCTGCCTCTGTTTGTTGACACCACATCCGGCCGCGTGTTGTCACCCTACATTACACCACCACACCTCACCAGTGACATAACCCCCTCCATCGCCCTCCCCACCCACCCCGGGCTGGCGTAACCCAGGCTCTGCTGACACATCCTTGCTGAAATTCAAAACCAGAGACTGTGTGTTGGTTTGTTGGTTTGTTGGAGGGCAAAGCCAAGTCCAGCCCCTTTTTTCTCTTTGTTCTCTCTCTGTGTCCTGGCCTCAGAGCCCTGAGGAGGCTGCTGGGAGCCAGGAGCTGGGACGACACTCATGGGCAGGAGAGCCAGGCCCCACCCCTAAGTTCCTGAGGCAAGATGGCAGGAGCCATGGGAGCAGTGGTGTGGCAGTGTGAGGAAACGGGCCTGCCTGATGAAACCCATTTCTCAGAGAGCCAGAGACAGAGGGAGAACCCTGGCCCCAGTTCCCAGACCGTGTCTCCACTCTCTCACCCACTCAAAAAGAGCTTTGGGGCACCAGCCATACGAGGGTCACTAGCTGGAGGCGCCCTGAGGAGTCAGGCCAGGTTCAGGCCAGGTCAGAGCTTCCGGCCTCCCCGCGCCGGACATGGTGGTGGATCACAGAGACACCAGCCAAGGAGACTCGTAACAAAACAACACCAGAGAGCTTCAGACGGTGAGAAGTGCCTTGAGGGAAACAGATGGGCTGATATGACGGCAACCGAGTCCCGGAAGTGGGTGCTGCTAATTGCGTGGAGCGATTCAGGGAGGCTTCCCTGAGGAGGTGATGATGCGCCGAGATGAGGAGCCTGCCGTGCGCGGAGCGGGGGCGGACTGTTCCCGGAGAGTGAATCAGAAACGCAGAGGCTGTAAGGTGGGAAAAGGCTGGTTTGCTCCAAGACGAGAAAGGGACAAGCGGCGGGCGTGTTGAGGGAGAGGGGAGGGGGACGCTCTGAGAGGTCTCCAGATGCGGGATCCCAAGAAAGGAGCCTCCTGGACCACAGCAGGAGCTAGGACCGCATTCAAAGAGAGAGTTGAAACATCCTGGAGGACCCTTCCCTTCCTGGGGCCCCAAAAGCCTGAGGTTGAGGGTGAGGACCAACACGACTCCCACACACAGACACACTCAGACAGTGGAACGCAAGGATCTGTGGAGTCCCATGCCCTTCCCCACTACAGATCGGGGGACAGCCCCGGGATGAGAAGGGGTATGCCCACAATCACACCGTGTGGCCAGGGCAGAACTAGACCCCAGGACACTGGAAGTGAAAGTGGAGCCCACAGTTTTCACAGTTAGTGCTGTGATTTCCTTTTGCTTTTCCCAGCAAACCCATTCTTGTTCCGAGAAGGGGAACATGGTCTCCTGGGGTCCCACGGTCAGAGGAGCCCGGGCGGCCAGGCTCCAAATCCAGGTTCTCCTGGCACCAACCCCCATACCCTTTCTGGGGGGCATTTGGGGTTTAGATTCTTCCTGATGGCTGCTGCAACTTTGTTTGGGAAATTCCTCAGGACCCAAGCAGGTATAATGAATGAGCCAGGCACGATCACACCTTATTCCCTGGCATGAATGCACTTTTCTTAGAATAGATCGAGGAAACCATTTATAAATAGGTATCACGGGCATCCACTTTCCATGATAATTTTCTTTGTAAATGACCCACCAGATCTTTCTCCTTGCAAGACTGCCCAACGCACACTTCCCAGGCATTGAATAATCAGGAGGGTTTGTTATAACCCAGGTTCCTGGATCTTAGACCCAGAGTTCTGAGCCAACAGTTCTGGGGTGGGGCCCAAGATTTTGCATGGCTAACAAGTTCCCAGGGGATGATGATGATGATGGCTTGGGGACCCCAGTTTGAGAACCACTCCTGGACCACTACACGGTGGTCTCTGCCCAGCTCTCCTTTAGGACCAAGGTCCTCATTCACCCAGGGATTGTGCCTCCACACAAACTGCTCTTAACAGAAGGGCCCTGCCTTACCCAGAGTGATCTCCCTTTGGAGCCCTGGTCCGTGGACATGGTCCGAGGGCTCAGTCCGGGACAACTCTGCAGGACAGCTCAGCTCCAGAGCTCCCCATGGGACGGGCCTGAAGGTCTCGACTGTGACCACATCAGAGTTCAACTTCTCCTGCTAAATTCCACATTTGCAATTCCCTCACAGGTGCCATATCCCAAAATACTTCCCATTAGACACCTTGAGTTCAAACGTCCATTCCAGAATCTATTTCCCAGAGGGTCTCACTTTAGGGAGTTGGGACCAGAAATAGAGTGCTCTAAGGAAGCCGATCACATGGGGGTTTGGAACTGGATCCTTCGGTGGCTGGCTGGCTGACAGTGAGAACTCCAGGACTCGGGGTGGGGGATCACACAGCTTCCCCGAATCTAAACATGAAGCCTCTACTGGTGGCAGTCTGGCTGGGTTATCTGGGGGAAGGGAATGCATTGGTGGGTGCACCAGCTCAGGCTCGTGAGAGGTTTACATGAGGTACCAATTATAATGGCAATAAAATTGGATGGCTTTCCCTGAATGACATCTTCATGCGTTAAAGGAAAAAATAATGAAAATCACCTCTAGAAGACCAAATGTCAAAGTCAGAGGGCCTCTTTGGCACCATCTGAAGAGCTCTCATCTTGTACTGTCAGAAGATAGAAAAGGCTGAGAATCAGGCCCAGGTCTTCCCTGGAAGGGTAACAGATCACCAGAAAATTCTGCACCCTGGCAATACTGTTATGCCAAGTTCAGAACTTTAATTAGAAAGCAGCAGGGCCCTGTGACTTAGAATAGGGACATTAGTGTGGATGTGCTCAAGAACCTTGAAGCCCCAGAACATCCAGAACTCTCTCAGCCTGTGGAAGAGGTCTAGGACTCCTAGTAAATTCTAGTGCTCCTGCTTAGCTCAAAAAATGATGGGAGGCTTAGTCGGTGAAACGTCTGCCTTCGACTCAGGTCATGATCTCGGGGTCCTGGGATCAAGCCCCTGCTCCCTCTCCCTCCGCCACTCCCCCTACTTATGTTCTCTTTCTCTCTCTCTCAAACAAATTTTTTTTAAAAAAAGAGAGGGAGATGATGTCCCCAGTAGACACAGCCCCCTACATACACACATAACAACACCCAACTGCCAAACTCTTAACTGAGGCCAAGTTGTTATTATTCAACCAGGAAACACTGGGTCTGCCAGGCTTCCCAGATAGGAATGAGAGAGATAGGCTCTCAAAATAAGAGAAGCCAGATGCTTACCCCTCAGAAGCAAGACGAGTACAGTGTGATAAGCGGCAAGTCACTAAGGCAGCTAGGGGCCTGAGCGATAGCCAGCTATGGAGAGGTTAATAAAGCAGGACATCCCTAACAGCAAGCTAGCTGAGCAGCCGGTAAGGGAAAGGCTGTATTATTTATACAATCAGAATAAATCAAGGATCGAGATCTCTGGCCAAGTTTCTGGTTGATACATGACACCCAAAATACTACCTTGGCCCCTGTTTGAAGGAGCACATCTGGGAGTCAGGTGACAGTTGGGAGTCTTGGCTCGGACCTAGTAGGTGCACACACTCACCCAGCGGGCATTTCCCCAGTGCCTCAACTACAAGTGAAATGGACATAACGAACAGTTGGCAGAACTTCCATATTTTTTCCTTGGCCTGTGAGGTAAGAGCTCTTGTAGTGGGGAAGGGCAAGTAGAAACTTCTGAAACTGCCTCCACCCACCCCCCACCAGTTGAGACAGTAAATCGAAATCAATATTGCATCACGACAGAGAGAAATGCCACCCTGAAAGATCTAAAAGATACACGAATAGTCGTTCCCACCATGTCTCCATTTAAGAGGCCAGTCTGGACACGAGAAATGACTAGAAGGATCTAGAGGCTGACACGGATGTCAACACAGCCAACAGCAGCTCTAATTTGCAACAGCTGGACTATATCTAATGTCTACCGAGCCGGTTAATGCAGCCCAGGATGGAGCGTGGCCACTACGGTGATGAGCGTGTTTCCCTACATCTCCCTCAGGAGGAAGGACCAGATGCAGCCCGCATTCAGGTAGAGTGGACAACACTGTATGTTCATAATCTTGCCCCAGGGCTGCACAGACTCTTCTCCCCCCTGCCATAAAAGAGTCTGAAGAGACCCGGCCATTCAACTGGACATTCCACAGAACCTTGCATTGGTCGACTAGATTAATGACTTCCTGGGAACCAGTAGGTAATGAGTGAGAAGTGTCAAGTACCTTGGAGGTCTTGCTAAGACCCAAGCACTCCAGGGGAGGGGGACAGACCCCGTGAAGTTTCAGGGTCTTGCCACAGCAGTTTTAACGTGCTCTGGGAAAGTCCAGAACTTCCCCTCCAAAGAGCAAGTTATCGTATCTTGCATCTCATACCAGGACAATGAGGACCCAACACCTGGAAATTAACATACCCCATGTATAAGGCTACTGCTCCAAGCCAATTCTTATGCAACACAAGGCTGCCAGCTTTGAATGGAGCCCAGAGGAGAAAAGTGTCATACCACAACTCCGGTTGTGCACCAATGGCCCGAGCACTTGGGCCTGAAGCCGTGGCAGACTCTACGGTCCTAGTGGCAAATCTGAGGAGGGGAGATGCTGTGTGGCATTTTTCACAAGGCTCAGTAGGAGATTCACACTGTGTATTCTGGCGGCGGATCTGCGCAGGCAGGAGGGAGATGGGAAACCCTTAGGCACCAGGGAACACATTTTGGGAAGCACTGAGTAAGGTGCTCTCAAGACTCCCTCCAACTCAGACTTTCTACAGGCCCTTCCTACCCTGGTCGATACAGGTCTTATTTGTCTGGGGGCCAATTCTGCCTGCACACCTGGCCAGCAGCTGGCCAGGAAAAAACTCCCTTCTGTTCTCATCTGACAAGCTCTGGCTCAGAATGGGCTATCGGAGAGCACCAGCCAAGGTTACGGCCAACGCGTTTCTAGTCAGAATAAGAGCTGCAGATCTTACCCGAGACTCTGCGTTTGAGTTAAGGGCAGGAGCCTAACTTGGGTTGCTTTGCAAAACCTACTATTTTGCCTTTTTGCACGGGGCCATGGTATGTATAAATCCCAGACGGCTGTTTGGTTGCCTTGCGGTGAACCTTGCTTGCTCTCGATGAGCAGGGTGGGGAAGGAGACAGAGGGAGAGGCTCTGTCCCAGATGACCCTGGAGGGAGAGCTTGCCCCAAGGCAGCTTCCTTTGACGACAACGGCCGGTGCCCCTTCTCCCACCAACAGAACCCGGCAGAAGGTCTGGTCTAAGTCCATCGTGGCTTTACTGTTTGGGAAACCCCTTCCCCTCTCTGGGCCTCATTTCCCCATTATAAATTGAGGGGCCTGGACACTGCCTGTCCTGATGTTCTCTGACCCACAGCTTGAAAATGCAGGGAAAGAGCTGTCTCTCCTCGCCTCATCTGTGGCTCCTGTTACAATAACCTGCCGGAAGTCGATTTTGGACATGCGTCAGTGTGTTTGTACTTCAAGATGAAAATAAATGAAAAAATGGGGGCCTAGGCCACAAGTAGCCCAGTGACACATAGCCTTCCTACCGTACCAGGCGGTATTGCCTGCAGAGGGTTGGCTATCTGCACAAGACACACTCTGGTGAGAGAGCCCTTCACAGCCCAGTATCTTCTGGGGTGGCCTCACTGGGAGACCACTGGAGCAGCTCCATTGTCACAGCCTTTGGTGGGGGGGGGGGTGGCCTGGGATATAAACTCAATGGGGTGGGGAAAGAGGTCAGGAAGGGTTGTCAAAGGGACTTCACTCCCACTCCTGAGAGGGAACTAGTCACAGTGTCAAGAAACACCATTGGTGCTCAATAAAATATTTTTCACTACTGGTGTGTTTGAGGCAATAGAGCCTAAGAGCAGTGGCTTTCAAGTATTTTTGACCAAAAAATGCATTTTGCATTATGACACAAAATACACACACGCACACACACACACACACACACATACAGGATACCTGTGTGTGTGTGTCTGTGTGTGTGTGTCTGAAACAAAATATTTTCAGAAATCCATCCTTAAGGTATACTACAAACAATATAGCCATGTTTTCTCTTCTATTTTCTTTTTAAAGGCTAACCATGAGCCACCAGATTGATTTCGATCTCCAGTTTGAAAAATACGGGCATAGAAACCAACCTGTGTTTGCATTCATTAGCTGCTGCTTCCAAGTGGAGTACCACTGAGTGTATTGCTCAGCCTCTCATTCCCAGCCGGTAAGCTGGAGATTCAATCCCCACTCCTGCAGAAGGTGGCTTGAAGGGTCCATACTTGTAAATCCAAAGCAGCATGCCGTGCCATCAGGAGCACCCAGCAGATGTCAGGTGTCATTCTGACGTCACATGAGGAACTGACACTCTCAGTCAGGGGAGTGAGGATCCCCTGTCCGACCTCCTGACACCTTAGTCCTACCACCTGCAACCTGAAAGCCACAGAGAGCTCACCACCTCAACAGAGGCAGCTGGGTCAGGGACTGAGCCACGTGCTTTCACAGAGACTGCCCCAGATGGGACACTAACCCTGCCCTGCAGAAGCTTAGATCCCAGAGATGAGCCATGAGCCCCATTATCACACAGAGGGGTGGCATCTCACGCCCAGTAGAGGCAACAGGCTTGGAGTTCAAGGTAAGAGTTGTTTCTTCAAAGGAGGCTATCAGAGGGGCAGGGTCTGCGTCCACCTCGCTCAACAAGGCAACCTCAGATCCCAGGGCAGCTCTTGACATATAAGAAGTGCCTTATAAATATTTATGTGTGAAATTAGCAAATGCATCAAAAGAAAGGATGTTCAGGGGAGGATCCAAATGCACAGAGAAGGACAGAGGGAGGTCAGTCAAGGCAGAGAATTCCATGAGAAGTTCTTCCAAGGAGGTCTGGGATGATGTTAAATGAATGAAATCCAAGCCCACCCATGGAACCAGAACCAACTTGCCTATGACCCCTCTTCCCACAGAGCTGCATTGGCTAAGAAAAACTGAGGAAGGGAAACAGGAGTCTAGGTGTGGGAACTTATTCCCCATCCCCGGTTCACTGGCATATGACCCTGGGCAAAGTCCCTTCCCCTAGCCCCTCAGATGAAGGGTATTGGGCAAGATGCTCTCTAAAACCATTTCCAAGTCTGTAAGCTCCTTGCTGTAGAAGCCCTTTTCCTTCTCCTTCTTCTCTTCTCCCTTCCAACTACTCCAGAGCAGCCCACTGTGTGCTGCTGTTGTCATCTTCCTGGATGTTTGGCCCATAAACACAGAGAACTAGCAGGGTACAAAGTGCTCCGGTTACCGCTACTATGAAATAAATTACCCAACACTTAGTAGTATAAAACAATCCCCATTTTGTGTTGCTCATAATTCTGCAGGTTGGGAATTCAGAAAGGGCTCAAGGGGGCAGACTTGCGGAGAACTCTCATGAGATTGACGTCTGTACCGATTTGGGCTGCGTTCATCTGAAGGCTCAGTTGGGGTGGACCCCTGAGCTTATTTGGTTGCACACCCAGTCCCAGTCCCAGATGGCTGGCAGGGGAAGCTGGGTTTTGGCGAGGCGCTCAGACATGCCTCTCCAGCATGGTGGTGTCAAGCAGGGTAGATGGACTCGCTACACGCCAGCCAGCTTCCTGGAGAGCGAGTGACCCTAGAGGACCAGGCAGAACCTCCATAGGCTTCTATGACCTAGTTTATGGAAGTCAGGCAGCAAAGCCTCTACCGCATTTTAGGGCTTACAAGAGAGTCACTAAGTCCTGTGCAGATTTATGGGGAGGGGACATAGACCTCATCTCTCAAAGGCAGATGTGTCAATGAATTTGCAGAGAGGCCTTAAAATTGCCACACAATATGCCAATCTGGCATAGAACACTGATATCATCGTGTGTGGCTTTGGCCTTCCTCGTTCATGCCACCTCTGTGGTCTCAATGACCTTTTTATTATCATGGGATATGCCTGTGTATCCTGGTGCCCCCCGAGATTGATCAGATCTCTCCCTATTAGTTCCCCTCGTCCTAGTGTGATGGTATTAGTATACGGGGCCTTTAGAAGGTGATTAGGTTTAGATGAGTTCATGAATATGGCCCTTGTGATGGGATTAGGGCCCTTGTAAAAAACAGTTAGAGAGACCAGAGCTCTTTCTCTCTCAAGCACGTGAGGACACAGAAAGAAGACTGCGGTACAAGCCAGGAAGAGAGCTCTCACTGGACACCAACTCCACCAGTGCCTTGACCTTGGACTTTGAGCTTCCAGAACTGTGAGAAATGAATGTCTGCTGTTTAAGCCTCTGCAGTCTGTGGCAGTTTGTTATAGAAGCCCAGGCAGGCTAGACGCCTGCCCCCACATCCTAGTTGCCCCAAATCCCAGCCTATGTAAGATTTCAAGAGAGATTCTGATTAAAAAACTATCTGGGGCGCCTGGGTGGCTCAGTGGGTTAAGCCGCTGCATTCGGCTCAGGTCATGATCTCAGGGTCCTGGGATCGAGTCCCGCATCGGGCTCTCTGCTCAGCAGAGAGCCTGCTTCCTCCTCTCTCTGCCTACTTGTGTTCTCTCTCTGTCAAATAAATAAATAAAATCTTTAAAAAAAAAAAAAAAACTATCTGGACACCTGATCCCTGTTGAACAGGCTCATCTCTAGAAGGCCTCTGAGTGATCCAAAGAAGGCAACTTCAGACACTGTGGCAGGTAAGAAAAAGAGATGATACTAAATTTAGAATCCTGATGGGTCTCTGTTACCTACTAAGGCCCTATATTTGGACTGTATCATCAAACCAAAAAATCCATGAGATCAGCATGTGTGGAAATATATGTGAGGCAACCAATTCCTATTTTCTCTCTAAGACTGCACAGGGTTTCAACAAGTGGTTGCGAGGCAGATCAGCTATCCAGGTTTGAGTTGAGCCCGATGAGACAGCACTGTCTTTATCTGCACACCTCTGGATTAGCATTTATCGTATCTCCACCTGTTACCTCATGTTAGACTAGTAACCTAGTTGGTTAAGCTGAAACAAAAGAAATTAGTTAGGCTTGAACCTAATAAAATAGCAGAGCACTGAAAGGATTGGGGTGGAGAGGATGATCAATAAAATGTTGAGACATAATGTGTGGAGTGGAATGAACTAGAAGAAAATGTGCTCAGCATGCTCCCTGCCCAGACCTTCATTTCTTTTCTTTTTCTTGAATGTTCTACCCCCACCTAACTCCTTCACTTCATTTAGGTCTCTGTTCAGATGTCACCTTCTCTGACCACCCATCCCTCTCACACCCCTTTCCCTGATTTATTTTTCTAATCTCTGTTTGTAAACACTCTCTCCATATTGGCTTATTTCTATCTTCCTCTTCCAGTTCCATTGGAGCTGGAACTGTGTCTTTGTCTGCTCCCTGCTGTTGCCTGCCCTTCCTAGATCCATATCTGGTATACAGCAGGCGTTCAATAAATGCCATTTGAATGACTGAATCATTTAATGAGTCAATCTTGTTGGAATGTATACAATAGAACGGATGACAGCAGAACACAGTGGAGGGGAGTGGAGCACAAAAGGGGGAAATAGAATGGAGTGAGCCAGGGTAGAATGGTGTGGGGAGGAGCAGGTAGTTCAGGATGCAAGCGAGCAGAACAAAACTAAATTCAGAACAGCGGGATGGAGTGGAGCCACGGCTCTGCAATCCTCGATGCACACTGGCACCATCTGGAGATTTTACATCATAGGATGCCTGGATCTACCCTTTCAGATTCAATTAGTCTGGGGTGGGGCCCACGCCCCATTATTTCTTACAGCTCTCCTTGTGATCCAAATTGGCAGTCAAGGGTGAGAACCATTCTATTAGGACATTCTAGTTACAGAAATTAGGTTAACCTCAAGCCCAGCTGTAAGGTTCAGGCACAGAAACGCTACCAGCTAGAACCTCGAACCCTACCAACAGCAAGCTGGCCAGGGAACGTGTTTGCCCGCAGCAGCAGCCACAGAAATCTCTTGAATTTTCAGTTATTGCCCAATAGAGCATGTTGTTCTTCTGACAGAGGTGTCAGTGGTAACTCTCATCTCAACCAGAGCACCTTGATTCTTCTGTGGGGCCAGGAGGTCTGCTGGGGCATATCTGGGGGTCTTCTCTGCACAGTATGGAGGGGGCAATCTGCAAAGGCATTCCTTCTTTCCAGGAAGCTAAACAGGGTCACCCTGGAACTCCAGTTTCCTCCAAGGCAGACTCTCCCTTTAGCGTCCTCCCACTGCCCAGCTAACTGCAGAGTCTCCTTCTGCTTTGAACCAAACCAAGCAGAATGATAAAGGAGGCCCCAAATCTGACTTCCACCGTCTTCCTGACTTCAGATTAAAAAAAAAAAAAAAAAAAATTTATTCAACTTATTTAAACTAAAAAAGAAACACAAAAAAGATTTATCCATTTCTCCCACTTCCCACCCCCTTGCCTCTTGCCACCACGAATTTTCTGTATCTCTAAGCTTGGGTTTGGGGTTTTGCTGTTTTTTATTTTTTGTTTTTTAAAGATTCCACATTTAAGAGAGAGCGCACAGTATTTGTCTCTCTTTGTCTGACTCATTCCACTTAGCATAATGCCCTCAAGCTTCATCTATGCTGTAGTAAATGGCAAGATTCTCTTCTTTCTCGGGCGGAATAATATTGCATTATATAATTTCTATTCACCCATCGATGGACACTTCAGTTGTTCCCATTTCCTGTAAATAATGCGGCAATGAACGTGGGGGTGCAGACATCTTCTCAAATGAGAGTGTTCGTTTCCTTCCTATAAATGCCCAGAATTGGAATTGCTGGATCATATGGCAGGTCTATTTCTGGTTCTTTGAGGAACTTCCGTACTGTTTTCCATAGTGGCTCTGTCCATTTGCATTCCCACCAACAGTGCACAAGGGTTCCCTTTTCCCCACCCGTGTGAACGCTTGTTATTTTTGATACTAGCCATCCTAACAGGTGCGAGGTGATATCTCATTGTGGTATTGATTTGCATTTCCCTGATGATGAGTGATATTGAGCATCTTTTCATGTGTCTGCTGGCCATCTGTGCGTCTTGGGAAAAATGTCTATTTGGGTCCTCTGCCCATTTTTAAAATCATATTGTTTGGGGTGGGGATTTTTTGGTTTTGGGCTTTTTAAATTTTTTGGTGTTTTGGGGTTTTTTTTGGGGGGGGATGTGTTTTTTACTATTGAGTTGTATGAATTCTTTACATACTTTTGTTATTAGCCCCTTACCAGATACATGGTTTGCAAATATTTTTTTTCCATTGCATAAGCTAACTTAATATTTCATGGATGGATTCCTTTGCTGTGTGGGAGCTTTTTAGTTTGATGTGATCTCACTTGTTTATTTTTGTTTTAATGGCTTTTGCTTTTGGTGTCAGGTTCAAAAATCATCACCAAGATTGCTGTCAGCAACCACCTATGTTTTCTTCTAGGAGTTTTACAGTTTCAGATCTCATATTCAAGTTTTTGATCCATTTTTAAAATTGAGAGACAGAGAGAGGGAGAGAACATGAGCTGGGGCGGGGAAGGGAGACACAGACTCCCTGCTGAGCAGGGAGCGCCACGCACCACTGGATCCCAGGACTCCAGGATCTTGACCTGAGCCGAAGGCAGATGCTTAACCGACTGAGTCACCCAGGTGCCCCTGATCCATGTGGAGTTAACTTTTTCCACATGGTGTAAGATGATGGTCCAGTTTCATTCTTTCACATTGACTGTGCAGTTTTTCTAACATCGTGTATGGAAGAGATTCTCCTTTCCATGTTGTATATTTTGGGCTCCATTGTTGTACATTAATTGACCATATATGTGTGGGTTTATTCTGGGCTCTGTGTTTGGTGTCCTTGATCTACGTGTCTGTTTTCAAAGTGCCATGTTGTTTTCATTACTATGACTTGGTAGTATGGTTTGAAATCAGGGAGCATGATTCCTCCAGCTCCGTTCTTCTTCCTCAGGATTGCTTTGGCTCTTTGGGCTTTTTGCAGTTTCATACACATTTTAGGATTGTTTGTCACTGACTTCAGATTTTCCTCTCTCCAGTGCCAGTTCTGGCCCCAGCTTTTATCCAAATCCACTCCAGCTCTCCAGGAAAAAAATAGTAATGACGATAATGATGACAACTATTCCTTCTCAAGCCCTGGCTGTCATTAATCTATGCATGATAACTTGCGGTGATACTCAATTTAGGTAATAATAGCCAGCATTCACGCAGAGCTCCTTAGGTACCAGACATCCTTCTTTCAATTTTATATATATTAGCTTCTCTATCCACTCTATAAGGTAGGTGCGATTATATCATCCCCATTTAGAGATGAGGAAACTGAGGCACAGAACAGTTAAATAACCGGCCTAAAGACACACAGCTGAAGAGTAGCAGAGTGAGGAGTTAAACCTCTGGCTGTAGAATCTGGCTACTTTTTTTTTTTAAGATTTTATTTATTTATTTGACAGAGATCACAAGTAGACAGTGAAGCAGGCAAGAGAGAGAGAAGAAGCAGGCTCCCTGCTGAGCAGAGAACCCAATGTGGGGCTCGATCCCAGGACCCTGAGACCATGACCTGAGCTGAAGGCAGAGGCTTAACCCACTGAGGCACTCAGATGCCCCTAGAATCGGGCTTCTCAGCGTGTATATCCACTGCCTCACGCAATCCCTGCATGTTCTTAGTAACAGTCTCACCAGGCAGATATATTTCCTGAGTTTACAACCGAGAACGCTGAGGTTCCACGATGTCCCAGCATTTGCTCCATGGGGCCATATTGGATTTCCACCTCAAACCCAGAACTGTCTAATTCCAAAGTTGGGGGGCTCCCAATGGCCACTCAGCTCTGCCCTTCAGCTCTCAGGCCTGTGAGCTTGGGGAGCAGGTGAGGCCTGTCTCCCTTAAGAGCAGTGGTCCAGGCCTTCTCCTCCTGGTCAGGAATCTCTCACCCAGAGCCACCCAGTCAAGGACGCCCCGGGTCTGTGGGGGACTCCTGGATTCAGAGCCCGTGTGTGGCCATGAAGCAGCTACACCACGCCGCCAGTCTTCCAGGTCCAGGCCAGGGCACGGGACTCTGTTCCATGATGGAGTGTCCCTAGGCTCCAGGTGGTGGGCTCGAGTGGGTGAGGGAGGCCTTTTGAGTCACTGAGGAAGCCAAAGCCTGGAGTCCCCACGGCCCCCGCGCCCAGGCTCCGGAGGCCACACCCCAATACTTTGGAAATGTGTAATTCGCACCCTCATCCTCCTCCCACAGACCCGGGGTTCGGCTGCTGCTGATTCATTTTCAGAAGCTCCTCTTTCCACAGCAGCATGAGGAAGGACCGTCCCCCCCCCAGAGCCATGTGTGTTTGCTATGATTCATCACATCGTCTGCAAGTGCCTCAGAAATAGGCCTTACACAATCCCGGAGCCGCTGGGAGCCTCGCGGCGCAGGGGCTTCCCCTCTTAGTCACCCTCTGGGCCTCGGTCCACTTCCACGCAGCCACGGGAACGCGGAGGGACAGGCACATGCCCAAAAGAGGAACTTGGGAAATTAGCAGGCGGGGTGAAGGCCGCCCCCCGTTGTTGGCAACTGCTCTGAGGCAAGATCGCAGCTGTGCAGCTCCCTGTAGAAGTGAAATGTGCACCGTAAACAAAATCTCCCTGGGCCCACGGTGGCCACTGCCCTGTGCCCTCCGGCCCTGGGGTCCCGGGCGTAGGAAGAAGGGCCTGGGCGGGTCCAACCGGCTTGCTCTGCGGATTGGAGGTTTGGGGGCGAGGCAGAATGCTGGCCTGGGCTGAAGCTGGTCCAAGCTTTGGAAAAACAGCAGCATAGACAGAGGGACAGAGATGTGTCCATCGGGAGCTCCTGCCACTTGCCCCCAAGACCCAGCCCAGTGTTTTTGGATTCTGGCTGCCCACAATCACCTGGCCGGCCGGGAGGAGGGATGTGACAAACATGGGTTCTCGGGCCTCATCTCCAGAGATTCTGACTCAATTGGCATCGGTGGATTTTAAAAGCAGATATTTGAGAGTTGGAAACGACTTGCCAAGCCCTCACTTGGTATTTGAGAAGACAAAACCCAGAGAGCAAAAGGGACATAGCCAAGGTTGTGAAGCAGCTAGTGGCCAAGACTGGACTTGAACGTGACTTTGGCTTACAAAGTCCTGCACGAGCCACCCTCCCAGCTTCTTCCTCGCCTCTCTGCATTCTGTGGCTTTGCCTCTTCTCTGTTCTCTCTTCCACCTCAGGGCCTTTGCACGGCCCCATCACCCCTGCCTTTACCCCGAAATCCTTCATGATTCTAAGTCAGCAGCCCCTGTGCGCCTCCACCTCCTCCCCTCACTGGATCATGTTTGGCGATTGCCAGAAATCTACCCGCTCCTGGAAGAGGAACAGTTTGCCGTGCTCCAAGGGATACAAGAGATCAGGCGTCAGCTCCGGAAGGTCAGTCCAAGAGAGGGAATACCAAGGCTGTAAGAGACTCAACTATTTGTGTCCTCTGGAAAACAGAGGTTAAGACAAGGATTAGGGTTCACACAGATTATTTAGGAGATGACCCCAAGAAGCAGGAATGAGAAGTGGGGGCATTTAAGTTAAAGAAGAAGTAAACGTCAATATAATTGTGTGGACTTAAAGTTGCCCTACTAGGCTCCCGGGAGCTAGATTCTTCCAGGACCTCTGACTCCCAGGCTATCCTTGAACAAGGCTGAGTGGGCTCTTGCTGCTGGGCCAGAGGCAGAAAGTCAGACTCGGTATCTGGTGCCTGAGGTGGAAAACTGTGAGCGAGTGTCAGAACTCACCTAGAACCATCCACCCCCCAACAAGTGCAGCTCAGGGTACAAAGCGCTCATACAGTGACATCTCCAGCCACAGTCTCTTCTGGGGACAGCTTCGAAAGTAGTCCAAGTGTGCTTATTTGAAAGAAAAAGGTAGTCACACCTCCCTTGCAGTTCTGACCATCAAAGAGTCAGAATTATCTAGGTCAACAATTTCTCAGCAAGTTCCTAAACTAAGAGCTGGAGGAGGGCCCTCCACCAGCCTGGCACAGCCCAGAGAGCTCCTGGGTCCCCTTCCTTGCTCTCCAGCACCTGTCAGTCACTCTCAATCTTGACCAGGTGCCAGGACTTCCCAGGCTGAGTCCCAGGATCTCTCTCCATTGGGGCCCTTCTTCCCACAAGAGGTCCTCACCAGGCCCTTATGGCTAGAACCAGTGACTATGATGCTAGCCTGAGCTGGCCCTTTCCCCCAGACTCCTTGTGGTGCAGATGGAGACACTGGGCTGTGGTGACTGGCCCAAGGCCCTTGGCAATTTAGAAGCATCTGGTCCTACGGCCTTTGGTGCATAGACCCAGGACTGGCCACATAATTTGAGGGCCCAGGGCAAAACGAAAATGCAGGGCCCTTGTTCAAAAATTAGTAAGAATTTCCAGATAGTAACAGCAGAGCCAATTAAACCAAGGGCAGAGTCCCTCTGGATGCAGGCCCTGTATGGTGGCCCAGGTGGCACACTCACTTCCAGAGAAATTCCAAAGGGGCAGGGTGGGCTGCTTCCAAAATAACAGCTTTCCAGCCAGGGGAGCCTGGGTTGGAATCTCAACTTTGCCTCTCACCTGTTGTGCAATTGATATGAATTGCTTACGCCCCTAGGCCTCAGTTGCCTCATCGGCAGAATGGGAATGAGATGGCAAACTGCACGTAAAGTACAGGCAACATGAAAGGCGCTGAACAAATGTGAGTCCTTTGTCCTCCTGGCCACCTCCCTCCCTATCAGTCTCTTTCCTTTCAGGCTACAAGAGCAAGGACACTCACACACACTCACACACACACACACACACACACACAGCACAACCTTGTCCATGGTCTGGGTCTCAAAATAACAGCTGGAGAAGGTTGGGGGATGGTGTTCCAGCACTGTGGGAGGGCTGCTCTCAGGAAGGAAGGGGGCCCTGACCTCCCCCTCCTTATTAGTCTTCACTCCAGCCTAGGCCCGGCTCGGCCAGGCTGGAGCCATGGGTCCGGCTCTAAGGAGAGGCCAGAGGTTCCGATGGAAGCCCCCGTTCTTCTTTCTCACCATCCTTTGCTCCGGAGGGAAGGAGCTGGAGAGAAAGGCTGCATCAGGCCTCCACTGACTCATCGTGACCCTGTGGGCAGGTCACAAATGAAGATCCTGGCCTCAGCTTTCCCATCTCTAAAATGGAGCTAATGACGCCTGCCTCTGGCCTCAGTGGCAGGATGTTTAGAGAACATTCATTAAGGCTGGTGTGCCGCTGTCACTGTGCCTTAGCTAATAACACACTGGCCTGATGAGGCCCCAGGAGGCCTTGGGAGCTTTGGGAAAACACACTCTCATCCACCTTCAAAGCATCCCTGAGAAGTAGGTGGGAGGCACGTCTCAGGTCACGGGGACCAGGGAAGAGCAGCAATCCCAAGTGGCCAGCACCTGTGGGAGGAGGCGAGAGCGAACTGAACCCCTGCACACCCCGATGGGGAAGGCGACGGTGCCCCTCAGCTGAGAAGAAGGTGTACACCCCCTTCTGAGCTTCCTCCTGAAGGGGACTACTAAGGCCCACTTCTCAGAGTCGTCGTAGGGGATGAAACGGAGCCACCCGAGGGCCACTGCTTGCACCTAGTAGGTGCTCAAGAAACGTTCATTCTGGAATTAGGGCTCTGAGGAGAGGGACTCGCCCAATTTCCCGTCCACCTTTGCTGCCTTCAGGGACAGCGGTTTGTTGAACTGTCTCCTCTTGGGAAAATTACATTTACATCTTCATGAGGCCACAGGCCACACCTCTGTGGACTCAGATACGAGTGGTGACGGGTGACCAGGTTCCGAACGGCCTCCCGAGGACACCTGGTCCTGCCCTCCCTGCAGGGGGAGCTGTGAGGTGGAGGGGGACGGAGGAGAGCAGCTCGAGCCTGGCTGGCGGGACAGAGGTTTATTAAGTGCCTTTTGTTCCCTTGAGGAAATGGGGCCCAAGGGGTTAAGTGCCTTGCCCAAGGTCGTGCCGTCACCGAGAGGCAGAGTCAAGATCCAAACCCAAACCCGGGGCCTGGTGTCCATAAGCCCACTATAACCAGTGGCGCCTGAAGCTAGAAATGCCGCTCGGATGGCAGCCCGTGAGAGACCATCTTGCCCAATCTCTCAGCCTGAGGCTGAAGAAACCAGTGCTCAGAGAAGTCCAGGAAACAGTCCGAGCCGCTGGAACCCAGCCGGGGCCTATGCCTCGGGCCTGCTTTTCCGCCTCGCCTGGCTTGGGGCTGCCCAGGCACCAATCGCAGGGACAGACTGGCCCTGACTCGGGAACCAGGAATCCCTGTGAAGACACAGCAGGGCCAGGAGCAGCCTGTCCTCAGCTAAAGCTGCTTCACTCAGGCAGGGACCCAGCTCCACACCTGTTGTGTGCCAGGTCTTGGGGGCACAGGCCTGAACGACACAGGGCAGCCAGGTGGGTGAGCTGCTGGGGACACAGATGCTCGGGAAGGCCACACTATGCTTGGTTGCAGAACTGGGGCAAGAATTCAGAGCAGACCCTGCGTTTTCCCTCTCCACAGGCTGCCACTGGCCAAAGGAGGAGAAACTCCAGCGACGAAGACAGGGAACAGAACAGTGACATGTCATTTAGTGTCCAAAGCAGGACAATTCCGTGAGTGAAAGGGGATGCTATTAACAATTACACCGAGAAAGCAGGTCTGCAGAAGACTGGCCCAGGGAGATGAGGACACGTGACCACAGGACCCACGAGCCTGGGCCGGACCAGCCACGGTGAACGCAGCCATCGGCGTTACTGAATCCCCACATCAACCCTGAGAAGTGGAGGCTAGTTTTCCATCTCCACTGGACAGGTTCAGGGGTGAATAAAGACCCCAGGGCTGGCAGGTGGCTGCGAAAGAGGGATGAATGGGTCAGATTTGGGGCCTGAGCGAAGAAACGAAAAGCAGACCACAGTCATTTGGTCTAGCCACCGGGGGGAGGACTTTTGGCTGCTGTGTGTCCATTATGAAGGGGCAGGACCCATGGCAAGCTGGTTATTAAATATGTCTAATATCTACCTGCCCACCCACTGAGAAAGAGCCCATGGGTGGCCCAGGGGAGCAGGGTGTTCTGTGGGAGGGGGCTGGGGCAGGAGGAAGACCCCTCATTCCTGGAGCTATGGGGGAGCTAGAAAGAGCCACGTCCTGTGGCTTGGCCTCCCTGGGGTGGCGGCCTCTGTAAGAGGGAAGTCCTCTGCTTCCTTCCTTTTTCTTCTAAGCAGATTTGAAAGCAACCACTCCAGGGTCTTGAGGGCCTTCAGACGGGGAGCTGAGAGAGGAGCCACCTCTGTCATGTTGGGCCCAGGGCAGTACCCCAACCTGGACAGGGCCAGGCGAGGGACAGGAGTGAGGTGTGTAAGCCAGCGTGGGAAGACCAGGCCCTACCTGCCCTTGGGAGGTCAGGCCGGCCCCTGTCTACAGAACTGTGAGGGCCCCGGGGGTCTGTGGAGGGCTCTCCACAGTCCCTTTGGCTCTGGGCCTGGGTGTGCCAGCTCCACCTCCCAGGCCTCTGCTTTCTAACAGGAAGTGCCTTTCTCTTTCTATGCTTCCCCCCTTGGCCTACACCCAGCGATCCCCGGCCCTGAGTCGGGGTGACTTTCAGGAAACTCATTGTGAAAAAAACCAACGACTCCCAACTGGCTGCCTCCAGCTCCCTGGGGTGAGGTGCTAAGTCATGGGCAAATAGGGCCACTGAGCTGTCACCATGGCCCCGACTCCCTGAGGCTGAGGAGTCAGGGTCCTACAAGCTCCCTCCCCACAGACCTCCCCCTCCCCCAGGCACTACTGAAGGAGCTCCGTGCAGAGAGGGAAGACTCACCTCCTGAAGTAAGAGACTTGGAGGAATCACAGAAGGCTTCCTGGAGGAAGTCACCTTGGATCCAAGGTCTGAGGGATGCCTGGAAGTACCCAGCCAAAGATGGGAGAGTTCCAGGCAGAGGAAACAGCTCCATGGGGAAGGCAGAGGAATGGAGAGAAAACTGGTGTGACTGGAGTGGGCTTGGAGAGAGGGAGGAGGAGCTGGGCACCAAAGTCAAAGGCTTTGCCAAAGGAGGCAGAGGAAAGACCCCTCAGATGTGCCATCGGGCAGCTACAGAGGAGAAGACTGGAGCAGCCGCTCTCACCCTGGGCGGATTCTGCCCTCAGGGAACATGCGGTCACGTCCACAGATGTTTCTGGTTGTCAAAACTGCGGGGTGGGGGCACCACAAGCATCCATCACCCATGCTAGGTGGAGGCCGGGTGGCTGCGGAACAGCCTGCAGTGCCCAGGACAGTACCCCAACGACAAGCGATCATCTGACCCAAAATGTAGACAGTGCCCGCCAGAGGCACCCCAAATCACGGGAGAGCAGCAATGGCAGCCGGGAGGGTGGGGGCAACCAAAGAGGGTATCGGCCGTGACCGCAGGGAGAGCAGACAGATCCATGGCAGCAGGACTCCGTGGTGGGCTCCATGTGGGGAAGGACGGACCTGGCTCCCAGTCCCATCCATTCTACCACTGCGACGCTTCTCACTTCCGTTCTGTCCTTTTCATTCCCACAGCCCTCTCGGGTGGACACGTGCAGTAGCCTCCAGCTGACCTCTCTGGCCTCCAGGGACTCACTTCCACTCCATAATAATGCCCAAGTGATCTCAAAAGCTCACCTCTGGTCCAGGTCACACCCTTGCTCTAGAACCTTCCATGACTCCCTAAGCCAGAGAAAATTAACTGACAAGACCTGCTTGGCATCCAAGACCCATCCATCCTCCCTCTCCCATCCCCAACCCCACATCTCTCGTGGCATATATTTGTGGTTGCTTATCCATCTCCTCATCTTCCTAGCTAACAGAACCCCCATGTTGCTTGGTCATTTAGCCCCGTCCGCACACATGCTTCCCTGGGCCAGCCCAATTCTGGCCTTGGAAACATGCGGACGAGAAGAAGAGTGAGAACTTCCAGAGAAGGCTTCTTTGCTGATATATAGACACTCCTGCGAAGAGCTAGTTCCTCCTCCTCTGCTAGACACTATTTTATCTCCATCTGAATCAGCAGCAGCCTTCTTGGAGCCATGGGGAGACAGGCCATGGCAAAATCTGGGAGGCAAGGAGAGCTGACAGGGGACAGAAAGAACTCGGGTCCCTGGCAAGATAGTGAGCCGTCATATCAGCTCTCCGGGAAGTACCCTGCCTCGGGACTTCTTTCTGGCTGCAGTGAGCTGGAATTTTCTATGGCTTGTGGGCAGATCTGATCCAAACCCCTGGCTCCAAACCCAACTCTCTTCCCACTTCTAGACTCATACTGTGCTTTTCCACTTCTGTGCCGTCCCTCATACTGTTCCCTCCGCCCATTTGTGGGACCTTACCCTCCCTTAAGGACCAACTCAAATGCCACTTCAGATCCTCCCTTGAACCCACTGACCGGAAGCAGCATCTTCATCATTTGCACGCGGTCTGCAGCTTCACCTTGGTCTGTGTCACTCTATACCTGTCTTTGGAGTCATTCGCCTTAGGTCTGATGGCCACAGCTTGACTGTGGGTCTTGAGAGGCTAGAGCCCACCCACTGTTTCTCCTGGAGACCTCACAGCACCCTGAGAGCTATCTACCAGCCACCATACCAGCTCTGCTGACCCTATTCCTAAATGCACTCATTTCCTGTTCCTACTGTAACAAATTATCACAGATTTAGCAGCTTAAAAAAAAACAGAGTTCTTATATCACAGTTGTAGAAGTTAGAAGTCTGAAATGGGGTTCCCTGGGGAGGATTGGGCTCCTTTCTGGAGATTCCAGGACAGAATCTGTTTCCTTGCCTTTTCCAGCTCAAGACCACATGCATTCCTCGGCTAGGGATTCCTTCCTCCATCTTCAGGACCATCAGTGACATCAACCCAACCTCTGCTTTCAGCATCACACCTTCTCTGACTCAGACCCTCCTGCTTCCCTCGCATTAGGACCTTTGTGATTACATCAAGCCCACACCATCATCCGGGATAACCTCCCCCATTGCAAGAGCCTTAACTTAATCATAGCATCAGGCTCCCTTTTACCATGTGAGGTCACATATGCACAGGTTCCAGGGATTAGGACGTGGACATTGGGGGTGAATGCTTCTGCCGACCCCACCAACCAGAGCCCCAAGTTAAACAGCCAGAAATTCATTAGGACAGTAGTTCCAACAGCATCATCAGGATTAGAATAGAGACCTCGGGGTCAATCCAGTTTCCTAAATACTAGAATGCAAATTTCCACTCTGGCATTTCCCAGCTCAAGTCATAAAGACTTGAACCCAGAACTGGTACAAATAAAGCAGAAGATTGCTGAGGGACAGGGAGAAAAGATGCAGGAGGCTTAAAATCTGAGACCCATCTCCTCTGGGTCAGGAGCAATCGTTACACCAGAGATGGGTTCAAGCGGTCCCAGAAGAAGGAACAGCAAAGACACAGAAGCTGGGAACTCAATGGAGCCTGTGACATTCAAAACTTAGCTATCTTCCATCCCACGGTGCCAATGCCCTGTTGTCTGTTATCAAATAAATAAGGCCACCATAAGGTGTTTGTGACTGGTGACAAGCTGTTCTGTTACTCAGACTTTGCTGAGTGTTTTCCGGTATACAAGAAACTTAGCCTAAGGAAGAAATCTCACGTGGTAGAAATTCAGTACATAACAGGCTGATGGAGGAACCATCTGGTCGCCCTGAAGTGGCACATGTGGTATACATGGTCCCTCCAGCAGACTTCTCCAAAGCTGCTCCCAGGACTGCGAGGCCAGCAGGACCCATCTCCTCTGCACCCTGAGAAGGCCTCTCTGTCCAGGAAAAAGAGAGGGAGACAGAGACAGCAGAGTTTTACTGAACTTCAAAGTAGTGACCATCAAAATAATCAAGGGCAAAGCAGGTCGTCTCCGATTCCCCTTTGAAGCGATTTCACAAACTGAATTCCTTCCCTTTGACCAACTTTCCCAATCCTCACATATTTACCTTGCGGGGGAGGCTGCTAAACCCCCCGGCCCCGTGGCAGTGCTCCTCTTGACACGTCCCCCTGAGAGCCACCCCCAGCTCTCCTCGAGAACTAGCAACACCCGCGCCCAGCAGAATGTGGGTTCCAACCAGTGAGCTGAAATTCTCACCATCGCCCTCTGAGGGGGACAGGGTCCCCATTTTACAGATGAGAAAACTGAGGCTCCAAAAAGTTAAAGAGCTTGCCCAAGATTTACAACCAGCCAGTGAAGGGCCGGGCTGGTATCAGACGGAGTCCAGGCCAGCTGGCCTCCAGGGCCAGGGCTCTGCCCTCTGCACGAGTGGTTCTCAGACCTTCGGCCTCAGGCACACTTTGTGCTCTTAAAAACAACTGAGGTCCCCAGCAAGATTTCATTTTTGTGGGTTATATCCATTCATATTTGCTCTATTAGCAAATAAAAATAAGGAAATGTTTATCTTTATCAACGCACTGAAAAATATCATTTTATATTAGCATAAACAGTATCCTTTCAGAAAAAATAACTCTATTTTCCAAAACAAAACAAAAATTAGCAAGAAGGGTGGCTCAGTTTGACATTGGCAAACCTCCTTAATGTTGAACTTCAGAGAAGAGAGCTGGGTTTCCGTATCTGCTTCTGCATTCAGTATGCTACAGCAGGCTATATATGAGGTAGAATATAGGAAGAAAGTCCTAGAATCTCACAAAAGCCCTGAAGTGTCCCTAAACAAGACTTTGTGAATCATTGCATTATGTATCCTGCCTCATTTCTGATGCTCCAACCCCAAGTTCCTAAAATGGGGCTTGCACATGGTAGATGTTTATTACATTTATTGAATGAATAAATGAGTAAGTCTAGGGCAAAGCTGACCAAGTGAAGTCTTAGGTCTTAGGTCCAAAAACAGGTTTAGGCTTTATCTGTGGACTTCTATGACCCAGGTCCTGCTTTGCCAAGGGCCTAAAGAAGGAGAAAGAAGAGTTGAGTGAAATCGGTCAAGCAGAGAGAGTCAATTATCTTATGGTTTTACTTATTTGTGGAGCATAACAAATAGCATGGAGGACATGGGGAGATGGAGAGGAGAAGGGAGTTGGGGGAAATTGGAAGGGGAGGTGAACCATGAGAGACTACGGACTCTAAAAAACAATCTGAGGCATTTGAATTGGCGGGTGGGTGGGAGGTCGGGGTACCAGGTGGTGAGTATTATAGAGGGCACGGATTGCAGGGAGCACTGGATGTGGTGAAAAATAATGAATACTGTTATGCCAAAAATAAATAAAAAATTAATTTAAAAAAAAAAAAAAAAACTTCCAAAGTCAGAGTTGCCGTGACTGGTTGTGCAGGTTGTGGACTCTGCAAAAACATCAGAGATGGTAAGTGGAAGCAGGAGTCCAGCCCGTGTTCTGCTCACCAATCCTTATGCCCTGCAACAGGGCTGAGGATGGGTTGCATTTTTCTAATTTGCACAATGCCACTGAGTGGGCCAACAGCAGCCAAGGCTTTGTCCCATAGGTGCGAGTCGTACCTCCCCCCAACACATCTTAATATAGCAAGAGGCAGGTAAGTCCCCAATTCTTAGCGAGAGTGCCAGAAGATTCGATAGCCAGACAGGTAGGACTGCAGAGACTGGACATGAATCCTTATTTTAGCACCTCTAACATAGCCTGGAACTCCCTGGGGACCCACCACAAACCCACACAGCCGGGGGCTCTGGCAGGCACCCACACAGATCGGAACCCATTGTCCATGCGGTCCTGAATACGAGAAAAGGACACCAAAGAAACTGCACCAAAGAAATAGCAGGCTGCTAACCTTTCTTGTACTGCAGGGGTTCTCAACCTAGGGTATTAATTGCCAATGTCTGGAGACATGTTTGGAGTGGGGAGATTTGCAGGGCAAGGGCAGGGGGCGGTGCTACTGGCATCTCATGGGCGGGGCCTGAGGATGAGGATCCATTTCCCTGGCAATGCCCAGGACAGCCCCACACAACCAAGAACATTCACCCACAATATGAATAGTACTGAGGCTGAGAAAGCGTGCTGCAATGAAAATACAGGCTCTGTGCTCGGAGGTCCTGGGTTCAAATCCCAGTTCGGCCACTTTTTCATTCTGTAAGGAGGGGCAGGTCCCTTAACCAGCTGTCCTCTTCAGGGAAATGGTGGAAGAATACCTACCCTGCAAGCCAGTTGGTAGACTTGAAGGGGGGGGTGGGGAGCGGGAGAGAGGAGTGCCTGCCCTGGGCAGAGGAAGGTCACAGTCGCTCTACCCCACCAAGCTAGTGGTAACAGTGATAGTAACAAGCCAGTCCCCAGTGTCTCTCACTGGCTGGCACTCTGCTGGCTGCCTGGTCAATGACATGGGTCTCTGCTTCCTCTCAGGAAGCTCACCGCCCGGCCCAGCAGCCAAGGAAAGTTCCACGATTGCAGCTATTTAAATCGGCATGCATGTGAACAGAGACTGGAATGTCCAAAAATAAGAATGTTTATGGGCGGAAAGGTTTTTTTTTTTCTCTTTTTTCCAAAAAAAGAAATCTTTAATGTTATTTTTATGTTGTTTTCCCATCAAAAGGAGAAGGGGGAATGGGGAAAGAATTCACTTGTTTTTTAAAAAATAAAACATGTAGATGATTGACTATGAAGACAAATGCCCTTCATCTTAGGCTTTCACGGTGATCTGGGCAAAAATCTAACATCCCTACGGTTGACCTTTAACAAAGCCAGGTGCTGGATCTTTGGTAAAGTGAAGAACAGTCCCCACTATTCGTCTGCCCTGGTCAGCTGCATTTTCATTTGGCATAAAGCTGGACCCTCATGCAGAAGCCAGGCACTCTCTAAGTGCTGATGATGGGTAGCAGGCATGGGTGGTGCGTGGGGACAGTCAGAGAAGACTTCCTGAAGGAGGTATCCTACATACCCAGGCTCCCCTTTCTGAGCCTCAGCTCCCCAGCATTTAAAATGGGGGTGATGACATTCACCTTCAAGGGCTGTTGGAAGGAACCATGAGAAAAGTGGTCAGGAAACCTGCCTGAGCCCACTCCTTCTTCAGGAAGAGGGCAGTCAGCCTCCCTCCCACACCTCCACCCTTTCCAGCAGCCTCCTCTGTGCTGGCGGGGTGGGGCTGGGGGGTGGAAGAGGGGTCTTCTGCCCTGCAGGGGCCAAATGCCAACCCCCACCCTACATGCTCCTTGGAAAGATCCTGCCTGAAACACAAAAAGAAGAGACCCAAGACTTAAAAGATTACATGAGATCAAGTTTCTGATCAAGGCAGCAATGGGGAGAGACTCTGAATATCGCCCCCCAACCCCTGACTGAACCTACCACACCTCGAACACATTCACACATATAATAACAAAATCCTGGTTGCCAGCCCCCTCCTGAGTGCTGTGCTGAGTATTTACACACAGCGGAACACGTGGCCCGCAGGGAGGGTGCAGACACACGTGAGAACCAGAGCCCAGACCAGATAAGTAGCTCACCAAGAACTTTCTGGCTAATCGAGCTGAACTGCGTGATGCCTTCAATAAAAAGGCCGTGTTCCTGCTTCTAGACCACCTCCCCGACCACCATCTCTTACCTCCCAGGCAAACCCCCACCCCCATTCATTTCCATCTCCTTTTGGGGCAGCACTAGAGTTTGGCCAACCCACACGGACTCCCACCTCCTTCTTCCAGGTCCTCCTTTGGTAGAAAGGCGGGAAAGCCAAGTAATCAACTTCCCCATCTCCTTTACAGCTCAGGGTTACCATGTGGCACGGTTGTGACCAGTAAAATATAAGCAGAAGTCGGCCGGGAAGCGGGGAGGCATCTGGGAAACTTCATGACTTTCCCACTAAAAAGTCAAGAGCCCCAGCTGGTGTGCTCTCTCCCTCCTTCCTCCTGCTTGCCCCACGGGTATGATGCCTCAAGGCCCAAGAGCCATCTCTCAACCAAAAAGCCCGAAAGTCAAGTCAACACACAAAGACCAGATAGAGCCCAGATCGGGATCACGCTGTTGAGTTTCCACACCAGTCCTTGCCCACCCACCTCCGGACCTCTTGCTTTGTGAGAAAAAAATAATCCCCTCATTATATAAGCTGCGGTAAGTTGAGTTTTCCATTACTTGTCCTAGACACACTCTGACTACACTATTCAAGTTCTAATCTCCACTCCAACCAAGACACACAGACAACCCCAGTCCCCGCCACCCGACCCCGCCTGGCTCAGTCTTAATACCATCAACCTACGTAATTAATCCCTTCTCCACTTTCCACCCCAAACGGCCCACCCTAACCCCAGCCTCCATTACCTGCCCCTAAATCCCTTAGACCAAATGCTCTCCTCCGCGGGGAGCTGAAGGTCTCATTCTCTCGTCCACCCCCACTGCACCGCCCTGCACTCCGGCCTGGAGCTACCCCATCCTCCCTCACCCCCCAAACCACAAACTCGCTGGGCCTCATGAACTGCCTCCACCAGCCTGAAGGCACTTTAGGAACAGAACTGATCTCCCCCAAAGGCCAATGGCATCAAGTCAGGTTTCTATCTTCCGAGTCGGGGCAGATTTCGTTGTCGACCTGAAATCACGCGCCCCTCCCCCAGTGCAGAAAAAATTGCTCTGTGTGAAAAACAAAACAAAACAAACAACAAACAAAAAAAAAAACAAAATTTAAAAACAAAACAAAACAAAATGGAAAAATAATGTTTGCCTTCTCTTTAAGAGCTTTATTTCAAAACACTGGACCATGTCGATCATTTGACAAACATGGCGTTGGGCAATACCCCCAGGGGCCAAGAGAGACACTCGGGGAACATCCTTCCAAGTAGGAGTGAGCCATCCGAGTTACAAAGGGCTTGAAAGTGGCCAAGCCAAGGTCACTCACTCAGGCAAGTGGGGGACAGAGGAAGGAAGAGGAGGAAGAGTCCACACACTCAGACACGATATTTCTAAGGCCACCGCCCTGAGGAGACCTGGAGGAGCTGCCGCCCTCGGGGTGTGATGGCAGGAGTCCAGCCTCCCCTGACCGCAGAAGCGCTCCTGAACACCCCACCACTTCAGACCCAGATCCTGAACTTCTAGCCATCCGTGACACGACTTTGTCACCCACCTACAGCTCTGACTAATGCAGAACTGGCTTGTGGGCACAGACCCAGGCCAGGAAGCCCTGGACAGGGGCGTGGAGACCAGGATGGAACCGGGACAGAATCCCAGTGACATCCCTTCCAGGTCGCCTGATCTTGGGCAACTTACTCACTTCCCTGTCCCAGGTGTATCTTTTCTAGAATCGGGATCACGCACCTAGTAGGTCCTTCCTACAACGATTTTGAAAATGCACGGAGGTTAGGTGAGACACTGCAAGGAGCACCTCAAGCCTGTGCATACCTAGAGGCTGGGACAGGGCACGGGCGCCCGGAAGCAGGCAGAAAGGCCTCCCCTCCCCAGGAGACACCTGCCTTCAGCCTCCTGAGAGCCGAGATGGGCAGATGGCTCAGGAGCTGAAGACACCAGGTTATGATGTCTCTCCCTTATCATCTCAATCCACCAATTATCAACAGAAAAAGTCTAGGAATCCAGAGCTCACACCAGGATTCCTCTGAAAGAACTACCCTAATTTAGGGTGTGGGGGGAGGGGAATTATAAATACCTCGTAGGGTATGTGGGAGGCAGGGTGACGCTGGGAGGCCATGGGAGGGGGCGGCCATGAGAACCTCTGCATGGTGGCTGACAAAGTCAGAGGCACCACAGCCCGTGATCAGAAATACTTCTAACACAGCAACACAGTAGCGGCGTGTGCTGAGCTGAGTAACCCGCTTGTACACACACATACATGCGCCCATATGCACGTACACACACACACACACACACACACACACACACACACCTGCACAAGAAAAAAAATGAAAGAGATGGATTGGAGTTTGGGTTTAGGGTGTCCCTGGGAGTTTCATCTGGATCTCAAGGGGCAGGGTGACCTGTGGTGACAAGTGGGTTTCCTGTGCAAGAACAGAAAGAAGACGCTCGGGGTTGCTGTCCCTGCTCTGTGTCACTGCTCCCTGGGGGCTGTGTCTCTGTGTTTGTAACTGTGTGCCCTGCATCTGTAGCTGGGCGCCTGCAGGAACTCGTGTCCGTGTGCCTGTGTGTCTGTGTGTCCCTCCATCGGTGTAGCTGTCACTATCCACACTTGCAGGCCACGGAGGTAGAAACACAGCTTCTCATAGCAGGTCCCAGGGTTCTCTGTGTTTTCTGGGACCTGTGTCACCGGACTAAGAGAAGCCTGGGCAGAAGAATCCTGGCTTCGCTCTGGAATCAGAGAACCTCAGGGCAAGAAAGACTTGGAAATACAATGGCCCAAGTACTTCTCTGTAGAAATGGGGGAAACAGGATGCATATGACAGGAGGGCAGAGAAGCTGTGGGAGAGGAAAAAGAGCACCGAGTCAGAAGTTCTAGAACTGAGCTGTCCAATACAGCAGCCAGGAGTCATAGAGACCTGTTAGCGCTAGAAACAAGAGAAGTCCAAACTGAGAAGTGCTATAGCATAAAATGCACCCAGAATTCAAACACTTCATATGAATGAAGAATATAAAATTGCTCAATAATTTTTATATTGATTTCATGTTAAATGATTATATTGGGATATACTGGGCTAAAAATATATTATTAAAATTAACATTACTTGTTTATTTTTACATTCTTTAAATATGACTACCAGAATCAAATCATGGATGCAGGTCCCATTTCTGATTCACTTTCTATTTCTATGGGACACACAGACTTAGGATCTTGTACCAGACATTTAACTTCTCTGAGCTTCAATTTTCATGATGGCAAAATGGGTATGATAATGCCTATCTCTTGGAGGTGCAGTGAGTATTAACTGAGAGAACATACGAAAACACTTTTAAATCATCAAGAACTCCTCAGACTAGGGGGTGGGTGGTGGTGGTAATTCAGATTCTGGCCCAGAGAAAGGTTTAGAAAGGATATAGGATTGGATAGCTTGACCTTCAGGCAAACACCATCAAGACCAGCCCTAAGAGTAGGCAGTGCTTATGGCTATCGACTCACCATGGTTTTGGGGCTAGAGAATGCCCTTCCAGCCACATCACAACCCCATACAGCCATTACCCAGACCAACCCTTTCAAAAGGCCTTTCAGCAACTGGCCTATGAGCCAAACCACATTATTCTCACCCTCCACAAGTCCCATCTACCTCTCCAGCCTCCTCTGATCTGCTGGCTATCTCTTTCCAAGGGCAGCCTGAAGCTTTTGTTCCTGGGACATTCATCCTTAAAAGGACCATTTGTCATCCAAATGGGATTTCTCAATTTTTTCATTTTCTTTCATAGAGACCCAGGTTCCCAAGGGTTCTGAAAAGAGGGAGATGGCCCCAAACTTGGCCTGGGGGGACCAGCCCCTTCCTGGGACCATCACCCAGGGCCATCCCTGTTGCAATGGTGGTCTCGTAACAATCGTTTACAAACCGGGTTAGGCAAGCTGCTTTTGCGTGATGGGGCTATCTTGAGTAAACAGCATCCTATGTCCCCTGCCGGTCACTTGCTCAAGACATTGCTGGACATTGCATTAGAGTCACTGACACACAGAGTTTTGAAAATAAAAACAGGACCTCTGGCTTATGATCAGATAGCATTTAACTCATTCATGATTGCGCCAGGTGTTCCAAGCCCTTGGGGCCACAGAATGGATCCTGCCACAATGTAGACAGAAGATGGTGGAGACAGTTGGAGACTCAGTCCACCTACAGGATGAAAGGGCCAGTTGGGGTCTAAATCACCTTGGCCCATAACCCCCACCTGTGCCTCTGGGGCTGTTTAGCTCATTGGGCTAAACCTAAGACCCGGGGTCAATCCCTACGCAGCTGGGAGGAATAAATGTTGTTCATTCCAGCCCATTAATTTTGCCCCTTTATTCTAAAGACATTTCCTATTGAAGGAGATCCTGAGTTGAAAGGAGAGAAGAGATATTTCAGGCATCTTACTACGTAACAAACCAGCCCAGAACATAGCGGCATGAAACAAAAATGACTAATGATTCCTCATGGTTCCGCTAGCTGGCTAGACAATTCTCTGCTGGTTGTGTCGGGCTCACTCACCCAGGCCATCCTGTTCAGTGGGCAGTCAGTTGGCATGGAAGGTCCTAGATGACCACACTTGTGAGTCTGGAAGGTGGTGCTGGCCACTGGCTGGGACATCCCAGTTCTCTTCCAGTTGGCTAAATGGCTTCCTCATACGGTGGTCTCAGGGTGAGCGCCCCAAGGAGCAAAGGTGAAAGCGACCAGGCATGTGGAGACCTGGGCTCCAGAATTCACACGACCTCACTTCCACCTCATTTTGCTAGTCAGAGACGCTCACGGGCCAACTCAGATTCACGGGGTAGCGGAATAGAGTTGGCCTCCTGATTGGAGTTGCAGCAAAATATGTTTTTCAATCTACTACAAAGTGAGAAATTATGCATGTCTTCCTGGAAAACTTTCCCCACCACTAGAAAATAATTTGGCAAAGTTATATTGTCTGAATCAAAAGCCAGCACTCCCAGACTGACAAAGAACTTTTGTCTGATTCATGAGTGTGTGTGCATAGGCAAGTCTTCGGGCTCACATCGAGTTCTACGTCGCCTTATACTTGACTTACAACTTATCACATTGAGTTATTCAGCCCTGGCTGAACAATAAAGTCGCTTGAGAGGCATTTCCAAATCCCAACTCACTGGGTCCCACCCAAGACATTCTGGATGGGAACTGTGATGGCGACAGGGCAGTGAGGGGTGCTGGGCCTGGTGATCTGCATTTTCAAGCTCTCTCCCAGTGATTCTGGTCCACAACCAGGGTTGGCTGGATTACCAAACAAACTTTATGGGAAAGAAGATCAAGGCAGGATGTCTGGGTAAATGAGACATGTGCCTACCTTTTATACACAGGCTTCTCAGCCTACAAGGTCTTTGTTGGAGCTAGTAGAGTCTGACACTGGAGTCTGGAAGGAACAAGAGGCAGTCCCTGCTCTCAGATTGTAACTGACGCTTGCGGCCTGCCAAGCCCCATTCTGTAGACTGTCCATGCATCGCTTTGTTTGAACTCCACAGCTCCTTGAGATGGGTACTATCATGAACCCCATTTTACAAATAGGGAAACTGAGGTTCAGCGAGGTTATGCAGTTTGTCCCAAGTCACACATCCAGTAAAGAGGGAGAAGTGAAATTCAAACTCATGCCTCCTGGCTTCCGAGTCCACGCCCTTAACCTCTAGACCACCTGCCATGCTCAGAACACATCATCCAGGACAAGGAGACTGATAATCCGCTAGGTCAGGCCATGAGCGCTCCAGGGTTGGTGGGGGGAGGCACTATGAGTTTGGGGTGTTTGCTTTCTCTGGTTCATTTATTTTTTTTTATTCAGTTAATTAACATATAGTGTATTATTGGTTTCAGAGGTAGAGGTCAGTGATTCATCGGTTGCATAGAACACCCAGTGCTCATTCCATCACATAATGCCCATCACTCTGTTACCCCATCCCCCACCCCTGACCCCTCCAGCAGCCCTCAGTTGGTTTCCTATGGTTACAAGTCTCTTATGGGGGGCCGCCTGGGGGGCTCAGTAGGTTAAGTGTCTGTCTTCATCTCAGGTCATACTCTCAAGGTCCTGGAATCGAGCCCCGTGGCCGGCTCCCCGCTCAGCGAGGAGTCTGCTTCTCCTTCTTTCCCACTTCTCATGCTTTCTCTCTCTCTCTGTCTCATTCTGTCTCTCTCTCAAATAAATAAATAAAATCTTTTTTAAAAAAAAGTCTCCTCTGGTTTATCTCCCTCTCTGATTATGTCTTGTTTTATTTTCCCCTCCCTTCCCCTATGCTTCTCTGTTTTGCTTCTTAAATTCCACATACGTCACTCACCGTCCTTAAACCAATGGCTCTCCCCTCTGCACAGCAGAATCCCTGGGGAGCTCGGTTTAAAATAGGGATTCCCTACCTCCCAAAGATCTTATCCACCTGCTCCGGGTGGGGCCCAGTCATGGGTTTTGGGGTTTTTTGTTTTGTTTTGTTTTTAATCTCCCCAAGGGAGCTCCAGCGCCCAGAGCTGAGAACAAAGGGTCCGAAAGTGGCTCATTCTTGGTACACAGGGTGGTGGTCCCCACGTCAGGGTGTTCCTGGGATCACCATAGCTCATGAACTGCCTAAAAATGAAATAAGCTCAAGCGAAAGGGGGAGGCGCTCTGCATCAAGAGGACAGAGGTCCCCACGTGACGTTGTGCAGTGGCAATACATGGGTGAGCGCGGAAAGGATCCGGATGCCCCACCCCAGTTCTGATTGAGTTGGTCTGGGACGGGGTGGGGCATCTTTGTCTCTCATACTCATCCCCCCCCCATGTTGATTCTAATGGGCGCCCAGTTTGGGAACTACTGATTCGGCCCTAGACAACTCCCTCTACAGATGAAAACAAGGCTCGGAGAGCAGTGACTTGCCCCAGACCCCACAGCAGGCTCACTCCAGAGAAAGAACCAGAGCCCAAAGCTCCCGACCAGTGCTCTCTTTATGCTCCGGCCCTTCCTAGATTGCAAAAGTATTTCACACATGTTACCTACTTGGTCTATACCTCGCCACACTGTGTTGCTTCCTGTCACCATCTTCTCATTTCCCAGAAGATGAAACTGGGGCCCAAAGAAGGAACATCACCCACCCCACACCACCCAGTAAGAGACCAGATAAGAGCTCAGGTCTCCTGACCCCAGAGGAGGGATATGGCCACACTTCTAGATGCCAGAGACCAGCCTTCTACCTGTCAAGTTCCCCCAGTGTGTGAGCTTCTCCTGAGCCTCCACACCATGAGCGGAAGCTTTGTACATCCCCGGGGACAAGCTGTGCAGAGTGGTGGTGGACAGTGGCCAGGTGCATGGGAAGTTCGACCCTGCGGTCATCCCTTACCCCCTGAACTTACCCACGCTGAACTTTCCTGTTTATAATGTGTTTGCATCTAGTGCTTCCAAGGTGTATTAATAACAAGCTCCCTTTTACCAAAAGGCAGACTTAAGCTCAGAGAGCGTTCAGAACTTTTCCCCAGAACCAAAGCCAGACCCAGACCCAGAACCTGGTCCATGGGCTCCGAGTCCAGTAACCCTGGGGCCTGGACCTGGGCCCACCTGCTTTGTGCTTCGTGGAAGTTTTGCCCCTGCCTGGACAGAGGGGCTGGACTGCGTATAACCAGTGGTCAGAGGCCGGGGTGGGGAGGGGGATGTCAGGGGCTCCCGTCTGACCAGTCCTGGTTTCTGGCTACTCCTTGCCAAGAGACGAATATTCCCCCAAAGTGGTGGCTACAGAAAACAGACCTCACTTTTCAGTTTAGGGGAAGGTGATTTCTCCCTTCTTCTAGTCTGACCAATGGAGGATGAGGGAGTTTAAGGGCCTGCTTTCCCTTTGTGCACACCTCCTGCCAGAGGCCAGACAGGAAGCTGTGTCTTCAGGAAGGGCCCAGGATGGACGCCCGTTTGTTTTGCTATATGCCCCGATGGACTGCTCCTTTGGGCGCTCTGAACCGTTTACTCATTTCAGGTGTCACAATAGCTCTATGAGAGGGCTCTGCGCTTATCCCCACTTTAGAGATGAGGAAATGAGCACAGAGAGGTTAACTAATTTGCTCAACGGCACACAGCTAAGAAGAGGTGGAGCTGGGATTTGATCCCAGGCAGCCTGACTCCAGAGGCCATTTTAGGATTACCGTGGCTCACTGAGCAACATTTGCATGGGTTTCTGGTATCGGTTCTGAACCATAAGGCAAAGCAAGGCCACACAGCCCATAGGCTCTTTAATCTAGAGGTAGACAGTGCAAAGACTAACCGCATTTGAGGGTTGTGGTCCACTGACCCGCTTGGGGGTCCACGCGGATGCCCGTTTCAGTTCCTGGTTATTGCTCCCCAACTTCCCTCTCATATGCACAGCTGTGCTTGGAGGCTGCCCCCGTCCCGGGCCAGCCCCAGCTGCTGGCACACTAATAACCCATTGTCCAGCAGGGAACACTGAGGCTCACAGAGGGCCTATGTGACTTGCTCAAAGCCACAAAGCTAATACATGGTGGAGCTTGAAGTAAAACCCTCAGCTTCTGCCCCTGGCTTCATTTGATTCGTTCCAGGACTGTTCAAGGGATTCGCCAGGAACTGCGGCCACCTTCATGGGAAAACTAAGATCAAGGTCACGGGATAAGTATGACAGTCCAGCCTCCTAACTACTGAGAGGGACCTCTTCTGCGTCCTGCTCCCATCATTGGTCTTGTGTCTGTTGCCAGCCGTTTTGTCTCTCCATTTCTGGAAGGGGGAATCACATCTTAGCCTGCTGAAACCTGCTCTGTGTCCGAGTCCAGTCCAGGATGGCCCAACGGCCGTTCGATCCCAGAGGGATGAAGTCAAGTCTTAGCTGCCCGCTACCTTAGGGCTTGAGATGTCCAGAGAGCCACCTCTGCCTCTTGCCCCTCTCGCCACGTCTGTTGAGCCAGTTCTACCCTCCTGGGAGGATGGCTGGCCTCATCAGCAAGGAGGGGACCGGATGTGGGTGGATGGCGTCATGTTCTAAGGGAGCCAGTGCCCAGCAAGGCCAGGAGCGGAGATCTCGGGGGCAGCAGTCCCTAACACGGGTCAGCATTGCCCCGGGTACTGTGAGCCTGGCATCCATCCGGGCCGTGGGCTCTGCAGAGCACTGAGATGTCTGCTGCCCTCAGAGGCAGGGACCCGAGGATCACTTGTCCCTGAGGCTGGCAGGACACTTGGCTGTGGTCAGAGGGGCTGCTGGGGTCCAACCACAGTCCTAAATCCCAGGCCCTGCCCCCCACGCACCCTTTCCCAATCCCCGTTTTGCAATCAGTCAGCCTGACCCAGTAAACATCCGTGGCCAGAGCAGAACCCCCTTTCCTGACCCTTTTCTATGTGATTCGAGAACAGCCGGGGTCTGGGGGGAGTAGCTGCTCCAGCCATCAGACAGGAAGCCAGGAGAGGGCCTCTGGGTGCCGGTCGGGCAGCGCAAGCACCGGCCACTTTGCCAAACCTTCCAGATGCTCCTCATGTTCAGGGAAGAAAGGGCATCTGCGGAGAGGAAAGGGGACAGCGCTCCGTCGCCGTGGTTTTACATGGAGGAGCAGGCGGGAGGGGTGGTTGTATGTCAAAGTTCAGAGAAAGGTTTCACACTGCCTCCTGCTTGCTGTGCAACCCACGGCAAGTCTCTAAGCGTCTCTGAACCATTTGCCCTTCAGGAAGGTGGAAGTAATCCCGGGCCTCCTCCGGCTTCATGGGCTAATGATTCTTTACGAGGAGTCCGCTGAGCCGTTTGCCTCACCAAGAGGCCAGTCGTCTCTGGCTTTATTCCCATGAGAGGTCTGTGGGGCATACAAGGAGTCCTGGATCTTCCTCACAAGGCAGCTGAGGAAGCTGAGGCACAGACGGGTTTACTCCCTCCACCAAATGCTTGATAAGCAGCTACAGGTCTGTGCTCAGAAGATGGGAGACTTTGGGGGAGCCTAAGGGACCAGACCCAGCTCTGAACACTTCTGCCTTCCAGTATCCATGAGCTCCGAAGAGAAGAGAAATATGGCTAAGCCCAGCCGGAATCCATCTGTGCCACCGGCGGGCCCTGGACACCTTCTCCGTATCTACCCAAGCGCTTGGACGGCTCTAACGCAGCGATGCTTGGTCCTCCTAGAGGCTTCTCAAATGCTCGCTGCACGCACATGTGCGCAGAAAGTGCAACACGGGGCCATGCGGGAAGGGCATTCTAGGTGAAGGAAACTAACTCAACCAGGGGATGGAGGTGGGAAAGCCGGAGCCGGCCCTCTAGCCTTCCCCAGCACCTCTCCGTAAGGCCCTCGGGCCCCTTTCCCTGACCCGCTCTGTGTTATTGCCTTAGGTCGGAGATGCGGCCAAGGAAAAGCAGAGACAGAAATAAGATGGGTCAGGGCCTCTGCAGAGTAAAGGAACTACACCCCGTGGCTGACGGCTGCCTCCCTTGCCTGTGCCCGTCTTTCTTCCTTGGTCCTGAGAAGGAGGGATAGATCTAGAATTTCAGGATATTGATCTAGAAGTTTCTATGAGCCTGATAGCAAGGAATTTACATACTTATGACATTACCTTTTTTTTTTCCCTAAAGCATCACTGAGGTTGGCAGGACTTTTTAAAAATGATTATTGTTATTAATATGAAAGTAACACATGGTGGATTTAAAAATTCTAATCAGCCAATGAATAAAATGCCAAGTTAAAGAAAGAAAGTGTGTTCTCTTGGCTTCTGGCCCCTGACATGGGCCTTCCTGTCCCTAGCACCAACTCCCGCTCACCAGGATGGTCCCTAACCGGTACCCTGGCCCCTGGTCCTCCATCCACAGAGCAAGTGGCCTGCTCCCGGCAACCAGCAGAGCTGGCAAACAGCAGAGCTGAGCTGCTCTTGTTCCAACAGGGAGTCTCAACCCATTAGCGAGTCAGGAAACCATTTCAGTGGTTGACCATTAGCAATGCTCTACATAAAATAGGAGATAAGAGAAAGCATCAAGACGGCACTATTCGAACTCAGCTATAGCTTTGGCCCAAGGGGGAAACTGAGGCCCAGAGAACAAAAAGGACACCCCAAGGTCAGACAGCAAATACTATCTTGGCATCTGGGTCAAGATTGCACATCCATTCAGGCGGCATTTATCACACACCTACTATGTTGTTCCTGGCATCAGGGAGGCTTTGGTTCAAATAACCATGTATGCATCAAGAATAATTAATCCTAAATAATATTGTATCAACTCTAAAAAATGCACAAAGTGTCTACCACGCCAGGTGAGATCAGTCAGACAGAGAAAGGCAAGTAAACTGTACGATCTCACGTCTGCGTGGAAACTAAAACAAATGAACTCAGGGGCACTTGGGTGGCTCAGTTGGTTAGGGGTCTGCCTTCCGCTCAGGTCATGATCTCAGGGTCCTGGGATCCAGCCCTTGCGTTGGGGTCCTTGCTCTGTGGGAAATCTGCTGCTCCCGCTCCCTCTGCCCCTCCTCCCTGCTTATGCTCTCTCTCTCTCTCATTCAAATAAATACAATCTTTTTGTAAGTAAGGAAATAAATAAATAAAACACATGAACTCAGAGATTCATGGTTGCCAGAGTGGGGAGATGGGGGGAAGGGGTGAAGGTGAGCAGATGTTAGGAGAGGCACGTGTTGAGGGGACCGTGATCATGGCCAACAGCACTGCCTTGTACACTTGAAAGGTGCTGAGGGTGTAAATCTTCCAAGTTCTTACCAAAAAAAAGGTAATTATGTGAGATGACGAATGTATGTAACTAGCCTCATTGTGGTAATCGTTCTGCATTATGAACACACATCAGATTGGTTCATCTTAAGCTTACACATCTTACACAACGTTAGATGCCAATTACCTCTCTGTAAAGCTGGGAGAAAAGTTGTTTGTTTTTTTTTTAAGATTTTATTTATTTATTTGACAGAGAGAGCACAAACAAGAGGAACAGCAAAAGAAGAGGGAGGAAGCAGGCTTCCCGCTGAGCAGGGAGCCCAATGTGGGGCTCCGTCCCAGGACCCTGGGATCATGACCTGAGCCAAAAGCAGACATCTGCTTAATGGACGGAGCTCCCCAAGCACCCCAAGAGGAAAAATATTTTTGAAGAGAGAGAGAAAGTTTCTGCTGGAAACCAAGAAAATTGAACATCTCCAGGCAACAGATGTCATTGGCCTCACCAAATGCTGCCAAGTGCCTTGACCCGTTTTTCCTGGGTAACGTGGTCCCTATTCAAACAAACTATTGAATCCACCCAACTCTAAGACTCACTTTTCTTGTTCAAATTCTAACATTGAGGAAATCAGGGCTCCCCTCACTATCAGCATTTGTCCCCACCACACACCAACCTTGCCAACAGATAAATAAATAAAGACTCTTACTAAATCATTACAGCATCTTACAGTCAGTGGGGGGGGGGGTTGTCATGATGACAAGGGGAGGAAGGCACCGGAATAGAGGTCTGGTCAGGCATCTACTGTGGACCAAGATTTGTGCTGAAAGTGTCACACATTATCTCATCAAACATCAGGAGCAGTGGGGTGGGGAGGTGTCCTTTATTAGGAAAGGAGAAACATTCTTCCAGTTTAGCATGATAAAGGACCAGAGCCTTATTCCTAAAAAGCAACAGTCTCTCCAGCTGGAAAAGAGGAAAAGCCAAGTTTATTTCTGTTGACTTTGCACATCCCAAGAGCCCCTCCCCCTCCCAAACATCACCAAAGAAATGACAGTCTGACCAAATTCAGTGTTTTCTCAGAATTTGTAAAAAGTTGTTTTAAAAAAAAAAAAAAAGATTTTATTTATTTATTTATTTGACAGACAGAGATTACAAGTAGGCAGAGAGGCAGATGGGGGTGGGGGGGTGGGAAGCAGGCTCCCCGCTGAGCAGAGAGCCTGATGCGGGGCTCGATCCCAGAACACTGGGATCATGACCTGAGCCGAAGGCAAAGACTAAACCCACTGAACCACCCAGGCACTCCTATAAAAAAAACTTTTAACATATATAAACACAGCAAATGCTTCCCCATGATGAGTGTTTACAACAACTAGGAGACTGATTTTTTCCATAGGTATGAGACACAGCACCTGGTTTTCTGAGATGATTCTTTCCAAAGTTTTGGCTCCTCTCTGCTTGACTGACCAAGCTACGCGAGGACTTGCCGCTGAGCTGGGTTTGTGCAAATCTCAAATCTCTGAATAACAGGTCTTCGGGACTTTGAGGACCTGCAAAGAAAGCAGAGATTCAGGCAAATAGACTGGATTTGTTTTGCTAATTTGAACTTGCTTGCTATAAAATATGCTAATTTGAACTTGCTTGCTATAAAATATAGCTCTGTGAATGACACACGAATCTTGGGTTTTCTCTTCCTTCCTCCCTTCCTCCCTCCTTTCCTTCCTCTCTTTCTCTTAATAGGTGTGGCCGATTCCAGCCAAAGGGAACAGGAAATGCCGCCTAAACCTTTACCCCCTTTAGAGCCAGAAATAATGGTGAAACCAAGATCAAGGGTGAAACCAAGATCAAGAGTGAAACCAGACTTGCCTTGCCCTTCACCAGGATCAAAAGCCCCTCAAGGACATGTCCTTGGCAGTTTCCCTTTCTTTTCCCTACTTCCAGGGGGCTGCATTTACCTCCTTACCTTGGAGGTGCACCTTTTGATCATTATCAAGCCATCTGTCAGCAGCCACTCTAGCTGGCCCGGAGCTACCTCTCCCCAGAGGGCCCATCTCTCCCTCTGCAGCCACGCCAAGATCCTGCTGGAGACACAGGCTGTCACGTGGAGCTGCTGAGGGACCAGCGACCTCAGGAACTGGCTGGGGCAGCTCAGTTTTCCCAGACAGCACATCGATGAGCACACAGAGGGCTGGGTCCCACAGCACCTTCCCACAAAGGCTCCCGGAGCCCGATCCTATCTGCATCTCCCAGTGAAGCAATCCACGTAATTAGCCGCATTAATACCAGGGCTGTCTGAGGCAGCCTGTCTCAACCCCGGCCCTGGGAGCCTGCTGCAATGAACGCTTTAATGATTATCAGCTCCCTTCCAGCCAGCTGAGGGTAGAAAAATGGGGTCTCATTCTGGAATGGCTGCCTAGCACCCTACTGTCCAGAACAGGTTTTTCTAGAAAGCTGACCCCTATGAGCCAAAAGAGCAGTGTTTGGACATGGAAGCCAGGGTTTCCGGACCTTGCTTTGGCTCTGGACATTTTCTGTTAACCAACCTTTTCGAGACATTTTTTATGGGCAAAGCCCTCTAGGGGTTATTGAACTACTCTAAGGATTGGTGCAATGTCCTACAGTTTCACAAAATAAGACCCATGTATGGGAAAAGACAAATGGGATGGGTGAGGAGCAGGGCTGATGTCTCCACTAACTGAGCAAGGAGGGAACCGCTGCCCCTGAAAGGAATCACGATCGCTACTTTCAAGGCTCAGTTCTTTGAAGCAGAACCAGGACAAGAACACTTGAAGAATGCGCTGTGTGGCCTGAAGTGACTTGCTTGATCTCTCTGATCCTTCCATCCTGATAACTCCAGGACTAGCTAAGTCACTACCCTGATTATTCTGCCGGCTTCTGGGCAGGTGAGTTTGCCTCTAGAGACCGGAGGGCAGCCAGGCTCACAAGGCTCTTCCAGAATCATGCTGACAATGGTGCCCACGGCCACTGGGCACTGGGGAGGAGGGTGACTGGCCCCCCCTGGGGACGAAGGGGGTGGGGGGGTTACAGGCAATGAGGGACCTTGAAGGGCAGAAAGGGAGGAGGCAGAATTAGGGTTTTTTTAGGTTTAAGAAACAGAAAAGCCTCAGACATGGAGAAACAGGCAGGGGAAGTTTAGGGAAGAGTAAGAAAATTAAAGAGACCCTCATCCCTGTGGCTCTGCCTCGCCAAACCCCCAGAACCTTCCTTTTCAGAATTGTCCACTTCCTGTGGCTACATTGCTCAGCTGTAGTGCCCAGTGTCTCACGGGGGTCCCAGGCCCGTTCCCGAGAGGATAGCAGACATGGGGCACGGATGAGCCCGTGGGTTGAGATCAAGCCAGGAAAGATTTGCCAGACACCCCGTCATGCGTGTCTCTCCCAGCGGTCCCCATCTCCCCTCGACCCTTTCTCTTTCAAAGCCCATTCCAAATGCTACCCCCGGCATCCCCCCCACCCCCCATAGCAGCACGAGGGAGTGGCTCTGTGTTCAAATCCGACCTCTGCCACTTAGGGCCGTATGCTCCTCAGTTTCCCAGACTGTCAAATGGGGAGTATCACAAAGGCTCATTGTGAGAAGTCAGCCTAATACACATACCGTCTCTAAAATAGCACCCAACGCCTCGTGAGTACTGCATCAGTGTTAGCAATGCCTAATTACTGCGTTTCGTCTCCCTTTATTCCCTCCTCTGGGAATCACTGTGTATCAACATTGGCATAACGCCTTGTCCAGGAGGTGCCAGAAAAGATGGGCTAAGTCATTGATGAGACTTGAGTCGGAAAGCCAGAGGGAGCGTGGCCTAGAGGTTCATGGGTGGGTTCCAAAGTCCCACAACCCGTGGGTGAATTCCAGACCTGCCACTTACAAAGGGTGACTTTGGCAAGTTATCTAGTCTCAGTTCCTTTATCTGTAAAATGGAGATTAAAATAGCTCCCACCCAAAAGGATTCTTGTGCAGATCAGCAAGGTAAGGCCACGAAGACTGCATCAGAACACAGCGGGTGGGACACAGTGCGGGGCCCTACCACTCTCGCTCGCACAACCACTGTCCCTCAGAGGGGCCAGCGCCTCGGGCTGGAGCTACCGGGCACAAAATGAAGAAAGGGACAGGTCTTGGAGTCCTCTTCGTCTGCCCCCAGTCCCACATCAAAACACAACTCTCCTTACCTTTAGTCAGTCAGGTAGCTGTGGGAGGGGTAGCCTTGGTGCACAGAGGACAGAAGTCCTTGCTCTGCCAAGTACTATGTGTGTGGCCTTGGGCAGGTCACCGCAGATCCCCAAACCACAGGTGCTGGTAAAACACCACACCAATTAAGTCATTCACATCATTAGACTCCCTGGGCCTTCCCCAAAGGAAACAACCAGAGAAGCGTCTTAAGTGTTGGTCCCTACACAAACATTTATTGATCACTGGGCTATATGTTGAAGATGCGGTGCTGTGCATGGGGTGGGGGATCTTCTAGAAGTTTCCAATCTCCTCCGAGTGGCAGAGGCTCAGACAGAAAGCTCCACTAAAGGTGTCGAGAGGCTACCGTGCACTGAGCGCTCGCTGCAGAAGGCACTAGGCAAAGACCTACTCAGACATGCCTCTTCTCACCTTGTACATCTCTATACTGGAAGTACGATGGCTGCTATAGCCATTTCACAGCTGCGGACACTGAGGCTCAGAGAGGTTACATACCGTTCACAGAGTCACACAGCTAATCGGCTGCTCCGAGTGGGGAGCACAGAGGAGGACCCTAGCAGGAGCAGAGGGTTTATCAGGAGAGAAAGCTTCCTGGAGGAAGTGGTGTCTACATCTTGGAACATAAGGAGTCAGCCAAGGGACAGGGAACACAGCCACCGCCAACTGGGAACCACCTTAGACTGCTAGGTAGCAGAAAACACCCTTCTTGACCTCTGTTACACATGGGGTCCACTTGCTAGGAGTTAGCCTATCCTAACCAACACACTCCATTTTAGAAATGTGGCAAGCGACACATTGACAGGTCAAGACACTTGCTCAGTGTCACAGAGATAATATGTGGGACTCAGGGATTCAAACCCACTGATTCCAAAGCCTGGGCTCAAAATGATTCTTATGACTTGTTCTTTAGACAGGTTTATTGAGGTATTATTCATAGCAATAAAGCTGATCCTTTTAAGAATGAAGTTTCATGACTTTTGACGAATGCAGTCACATGCCCCTCTGCACAACCAAGACCAAGAACATTTCTGTCATCCACCCAAAAGATCTTCTGTGCTTTTTGGCAGTGAACTCCTGTGTTTCCCCCTCCCCCAGCCCCCAGCAAACACTGACCTGACTTCTGTCTCTATATTTTTGAGATCATATAGTATGTGTATATGGCCTTTCAGGTCTGGCTTCTTTCACTAAGCATAATGATTTTTTTTTTAAGAGAGGAAAAAGGGAACATAGCATGAACAGGGGGAGAGGCAGAGGAAGAGGGAGAGAGAGAATCCTTAAGCAGACTCCTTCCTGAGTGTGGAACCCGATGCAGGGCTCCATCCCAGGACCCTGAGATCATGACCTGAGTAGAAATCAAGAGTCAGCCGTTTAACAGACTGAGCCATCCAGGCACCCCACTAAGCACAAGGATTTTAAGACTCACCCACATTATTGCATATATCAGTACTTTATTCTTTCCTGAATAGTATTCCAATGCACGGAGGTACCACTATTTATTTGTCCTTTCACTAGCTGATGAACATCTGGGTTGTTTCTAGGTTGGGGCTATTACAAGTAAAGTTGCTATAAACATTCACATACAGGTCTATGTATGAACTCATGTTCTCATTTCTCTAGGGATTGATGGGTTATATAGAAAGTACAAGTTTAATTCACAAAATACTGCAACCATTTTCCAAAGAGGTCTCCCAGATTTTTATGAAGATGGCAGCAAAAGTGAAAACGAAAACCTTTGTCTCTACCAAAATCCTAATCCAAAGCAAAGGCTTCGAAGACAAGGAAGACAGTGCTGACAGGTGTCTACAGCCACCAAAACAGTGAAGATCCATACATCATCTACTTTCAGCCCGAGATGCTGTGGCTCCAGAGGCCATACAAGCAATCTTACAAGAGCATCCCTAGGAGAAACAAGCCTGACCATGATGCCACCATCGAGTACTCCCAACCATGAAGTTAGCCATGATGGTCAAGTCACACTGGTGTTCCTCATGGACACCAAGGCCAACAAGCAGATCAGACTTCGAAGAAACTCTGTGACTTTGATTGGCCAAAGCCATTCTTTAACCAGGCATCATGGTGAGAAGGCATATATTTGAGCCCTAACTACTAAATACTTTGGGTGTTGCCAAAAAATTGGGATTACCTAAACTAAGCCCAGCTGGCTAATTCTAAATATAATAACCTTTTTTGATCATCTTAAAACAAAGCAGCTATCCCATTTTGTCTTCTCTCCAGCAATATGCATGAGTTCCAGTCCCTCTGAACCCTCAGCAGTAGTTGTCATTATCAGTCTTAATTTTCGCCATTCCAGTGGCTATGTTACTGATGTTCCACTGTGGGCTGTGTTTTTTTTTTTTTTTTTTTGAGTATTTATTTATTTATTTATTTATTTGACATGGAAAGAGAACACAGGCAGGGGGAGCAGCAGAGGAGCAGAGGTAGAGGGAGAAGGAGGCCCCCTGATGAGTAGGGAGCCCATTGTAGGGCTTGATCTCAGGACCTTGGGATCATGACCTAGACTGAAGGTAGACCCTAAACTAACTGAGCCATCCAGGCACCCCCACTGTGGTTTTAATTTACATTTTTCTGATGACTAATGATACCAAGCATCTTTTCACAGACTTATTGTTGGCCATTCATATATATTCTTTGGTGAAGTGTTTATTTAAAAAAAATCCTTTGGGGTCACCTGGGTGGCTCAGTGGTTTAAACCTGAGCTTTCAGCTCAAGCCATGATCTCAGGGTCTTGGGATCAAACCCCACATGGGGCTCTCTGCTCAGCGGGGAGCCTGCTTCTTCCTCTCTCTCTCTCTCTCTCTCTGCCTGTCTCTCTGCCTACTTGTGATCTCTCTCTCTCTGTCAAATAAATAAATAAAATCTTTTTTTAAAAAAATATTTTGACCATTTCTTACTTGAATTGTTTCTCTTGCGAATATTTTCTCCCTACTTGTGGCTTGTCATCTTACTTCCTTAACAGTGTCTCCCAAAAAGCGTTAAGTTTTCATTTTGATAAAGTAAAATTGAGCATTTTTGTTCTTTTGTGGTTTGAGGTTTTTTTTATGCTGTCATTCTGTCTTTTAATTATTTAAAATTGTGTTTACGTCTCACCTAGAGAGAGCCTTCTTTGTAGGATGACACTGGGAAGTGGATTTGCAGAAATCACCAGGTGATTTTTGAAGGTTACATTTACACATCACAATTACTTTGTCGGAGGAAGGGTCCTGGCTTTTCATTTGGCGTGTTGTGGCTTTTTGCAATCTTTGTTTATGACAAGGGCCACCAAATGAGAAAGAAAAAAATTAAGGCGATTTGAAAAGGCAGCTCAGAAGTCTTGTGAGCCCAAGACTCTCTTGGCAGAAGCCCGATGCAAAAAATAACAGAGGAAGGAGTCTTGCCAAATGAGTAGAAGAATGTGACAGACAAGACCCATGGGACCAACAGCAGCCATCTTAAACCTGTGGACGGCCAACCCCCAAACCTGGGCTTGTCCGGGAGAACACTATCCGACCGCTTAGCCGTCCCACAAGGGCCCATTTATTGCCTCCCATGTTTGGGCGGACTTTAATAACCAAAGCACAAGGTTTCTTGCAAAAGGCCCGTCCTTCCCCCTGTGGTTACAACCAGCCAGGTAATTCCAGAACAATCTGACTCCCAACTTACCAGGAAGGGACGAGAGTAGGCAGCATATTTTCCATGGCTTTCTCCATGTCCTGGCGGCCCTGGAGCTCACCGATGCCAGCCCAAGGTACTTCAGGGCTGACGGTGCATGATATCACGTGGTGCTAACGCCCAAGCCTGCTGACCCAGTCTAATTCGAGACCGTGTCCATGCCTGCTGCTGGCTTATGGGCCCATTCCACAGCTCTGAGACAGCATAAGAGGTCACACGCTCTGGACCAACTGGATTTTCAAGACCGTCTGTCCAAATCTGGACTTTTCAAGAGAGAAAGACCCAGGATCATGAGAAGAGTGCCTTCACTTTGGTGTCAAAAAGCCTGAGCTTACAGCCCCTGGCTCACCATGTCCCAGCTATGTGGCCGAGGGCAATTCACTCCACCTCTCTGGTCCTCTGTTTCCTCATCTATAAAACAGGGATTCATAAAATAACAGAGGGGTACATGGGATGACACACAAGTGCCCAGCACAGGCAGTCCCTGGCACATTGAAAGGTCTCAAGCAAGCACTTTTTTTCTTCTTTCCCCTACAGACATTCTGACATCAAATCCATGAAATCAGCCACTGGGGTTAACATGGACATGAACCTATTTCTCCACATCGGTGCATCTCAGCTTCCATATTGGTAAAGAATGCTCTGAAGCAAGAGACCCGGAGCTGGAAATATCTATCTGAGCAACGTCACCAACCGGAAGTAGAAGCAACAGTTCAAATGAGACAAATGGTCGGCCTCGTGGACACACTGGCATTCAAGGTCAGCTGGAGGACAAGAGACAAGAGCTGAAGACCAGAGAGAGTGGCTAATGTGACAGGAAACGTGTGGATACCACAAAGAGCACTAGAAAGAGAAGGTCTAGCACATGCTCCGGACTCTTGGCTTGGCTTTTGGGAGGTCCTGTATCACAGGGCAAGCAATGCGGGGTGAAGGTGGCAGAAACATCGCAGTAGGCGAGTGAATGAGCTCAGAACAGAGGGAGAGAAAAAAGACAACAGTTCAAAAGCCAAAGCCGAGGGGGGTCAAGGGATAATGTCAAGACAGGGAAGATCTTGGTTCGTTAAAATGCTGAAGGAAGAGAAGGAGAACAGACAGTGACAGAAAGCCATCAGGAATCCGGGGTTTTGTTGGATCCACATGTGGAAATCAACGTCCAGGCCATGGTGATGTTGGTGCGGTCCTTCGCAGGGGCTGTTGGATGAGCTTGCACAACTTTGACTCAGGAGTGAAAAAGAGCAAGGTGAGGGCAGCAAAGGGCTCCAGCAACCCTGGGACAGAGTGCTGGCCCTGGGACCACCGGGCAGTCCATGGATTCCTCCTGGGGTCCCAGTCTCCAGCAGCATGCTCAGAGCCGGGGAATGGAAAGGTGGAGAATCACTACATTGGCCACATGATCCTCAGAGGACAGTGAGGATGAAGTCCAGTCAGGAAGGTGGACGCTATCTCAGTTCTCCTCTGAGAACAGTGAAATACCACGGGGGCTGGGAGGGACAGCAGTCTTAGGAGGAAGAGCAGAGAACCTGACACTAGAGGCAAAAGCTCAACCCTCTGGGGTTCCATAGCCATAGTGGCTTTGACTAATATCTGTCTTGTTCTTCGGAAAGTGCTTTCACAGACAGCATCTGAATTTGGGGGAGAATTAGTCCCATTTTGCTGAATTGAGAAACAAGTTCCAGAAAGTTCAGTGGCTTGTTCAAGGCCATGCAGCTGGAGATGGCAGGGCTGGGATCCAGCCCCCTATTTTCAGGGTTCATGGTCCAACTCCGTCTCCCCACCCAGGGAACTTCTGAAATCAACCCAAGCAAACACACATTTCTGAAGCACCCTTGTGTCCTAGGTGCTGTGCTAAGGCATGAATGATGACTTTTGTGAGTGGTAGAGGTGTTAGCTGTTTGACCGATACCCACCCCACACTCCTTTATTGCAACAGGACTCTGATTTCACTTAGGGGAACAACGTACCTTTGGACTAAACCAGACGTGACCATCCTGCTCGCCAGTATCCCTGCAACTTAGGGCTCGTAACACGACCCAGTTCTGGCCAATGAGCTACAAGGAGAAATCTGCCAGGTGGGGTTTCTGAGAAGATTCTGCTTTCTTGATAAAAAGGGACAGACTCAGCTATCTCCCCTGGTCCTGCTTCTCTATGCTCCTTCCCCTGCATTGCTTGCGACCTGAGACCTCACCGATTCACATGTGACCCAAGGCCAGAGGATGGTGACCCCTTGTATTCTGCAATCATGAGCCCACAGCACCAGGATATGGAAGATGAAAAAGATGAAAAGCTCCCATTTCTGGCAACACCGTGGAGCAGTGGACCTAAAGCCAGGATCCACATACCTGCAGACTTCCAGCGTTGTAAGAGAAAAAACAAAAAACAAAAACAACATCTATTTGCCAGAGCCACTGATATTAGAATTTTTATTGCCCGCAGGTAATTACATTCCTAACTGGCAAACAGGCTCGCTCCAGGAAGGAGGAAAGCCCCAAAGCCAAATCAATAATCCAATTCAATTATGTATTCATTTCTGTGTTTACCGATTCCTAGCTACCAAGTTTAAGTGTCAGCTTGATTGGGCCACAGACATTTGGTGAAACATTATTCTGGTTGTTTCTGTGAGGGTGTTTTCAGATGAAATTAACTTGTAAAAAAGTAAAACAGATTGCTCTCCCTAATGTGGTGGGCCTCATAAATCAGTTGAAGGCCTGAACAGAACAAAACACTGATTATCTCCCTGATACAAGGAAATTCCTCCTGCCTGACTGCCTCTGACCTGGGTCAGCAACTTTTTTCCTGCTTTCAAACTCAAACTGAAGCATCAGCTCTTTTTGGGTCTCAAGCCTGCCAGTTTTTGGACAGGCGCCACACCATCAACTTTCTCCCGGTTCTCAAGCCTTCGAACTCAGACTGGAACCACATCTTCAGCTTTCCTGGGTCTCCAGTTTGCCAACTGCAGATCTGGGAACTTGGCAGCCTTCATAATCATGCGAGCCAACTTTAGCAAATAAAAGTTAGCTAGATAGATAGATCAATCAATCAATCGATCTTATTGGTTCTGATTCTCTAAAGAATCATGGTTAATACAGCTGCTGATTTTTTTTTCTGACACACAAACTGTATATAAATGGTGAGAGCAGCTATACTCATATTAGCCCAGAAATGGAAATAAGTTATATGTGCATCAATAGGGGATAGAGAAACAAATTTTGATCGATACATACAATGAAATTCTACAAAGCAATAAAAAGGAGCCACTGCTGATATACATAAGCACGTGGATAGATCTCAGAAGTATTGTGCCCAGTGAACAAAGCCAGACACATGTATATGGAACCATCTAGAAAAAGGTGACTCTGATATATAGTGGCTGAGAGGATATCCGTGGTTACTGGGACCAGGTACAAAAACATTGGGGTGGTAGAAATGTGTTCCATATCACCGTTATGTTGGTAGTTACATGGCTGTACACATTTGTGAAACTCATCAAACTATATATTTAAAATGGATGCATTTTATTTAGGTAAATGTCACCTCTCTGAAGTTGAAAATGTAGGGGATCCTGGGAGGCTCAATCGGTTAAGCACTTGCCTTCGGCTCAGGTCATGATCCCAGGGTCCTGGGATTGAGCCCCGCATCAGGCTCCCTGCTCAGTGGGAAGCCTGCTTCTCCCTCCCCTCCCCACTCCTGCTCTCTCTCTTTCTATCTCTCTCAAAATAAATAAATACAATCTTTTCTAAAACTGAAAATGCAAGAAAATACAGGGTTTTTTTTATTTTGAAGTGGGTCACCTAGGTGGATATAATCCAAATATTTATAAATAAAAAAATGGAAGACAGAGAGGCTGAACATAAGATGAGGCCAAGACCAAGTCCATTCAAAAAACGTACACTGATCACTTGATTTCAGGGACCTGCACATTTCAGGGACCTGCACACCCAGAAGACAAAGCACAAAAAGGGAAAAAAATGTTTACAAGTTTTCCTATGTCCATAAGAGAACATCACAGTGCTCATAAAATACAGTTGCATCACTGAGATATGGTGGCTTGGAAGTATTATGGGAACACAGAGAAGGAAATGACTAATTCTGTTTGGAAAAACCAGGAAATGCTACAGAGATGAGGGCAGGGAAAAGAAAGAGCCAATGCTGGCTGTTGGGGGAATGTGGATGTACGAGCAGGGGGAGCGGGCTCCTGGCAGGGAAACAATCGGCTTAACTCATTTCCTAGATGCCCTTCAACTCCAAAGAGGTCGCGGTCTCAGGAAGCAGGAAGAAGGCTGGGGCCCGAGCCTGTGTCCCTGCAGAGCCGCGGGAAGGAACTGTGGCCCCAGAGCCAGGACACTCATTTCTTAACCCACCGGTTCGCCGTGATGCCTCCAAACGAGGGTGAGACCCTAGGTGGACTTTGTCTGGAAGGCCTTCGCCCAGTCAGCACGACCCCTTTCGCTATGGGACTAAGGGACAGCAGGGGGTCCCTGAGAGCTCAGAGCTGGTGGGGAGGCGAAGGGAGTCCTCGCCCACACAGAACCCTTGAGGCTTTTAGCCACCACTCTGGCTGGGTCTCGCTCAGTTATCAGCCGTGGGTCGTCCCTGCCCACACGGATGACCTCTCCTCCCAGCTGCGTTCCGCAGTCCGAGTCATGCCTGATTATCACCAGCTAATGAGAATTCCTGGCCTTGGTCAGCTGCCCACACTCAGGAATGTGCTATTCATGAGAAATGTCAACTTTACGAAAACGAGTCCTGTGTGTCAGCTCTTTTTCCCACATTCGGGGTTTACAGCTGACAGGACTTCGTTTCACATGATGTGCTGATGGGGAAGAGGCCGTAATCCAGGAAACTGCTCTGACAAATCATCCCTGGGCCAGCAGAGCGTTCTGGAACATTCTTTTTATTTGTCCCCTTAGAAGCCGTCTGGAAAGGGAAACCTCGGGGATTTAAACAAGACTAGAGTGGGAGACGGGATGCCTAAATGGAGAAAAGAGAGCAGTACCCTGCAGACCCCAGCCCCATGTCCCTTTCTGTACCCGCAGAACGGCTCCCGCACTGACAGGAGAGCTAAGACCTCCATGCCAATCCCAGAGCCTGGCAGAGATGAGAGCCTCCACTCAGGACGAGGACATTCCACACCATGACCTTTCTTCTCAGTCGTTCATGGGTTTGAAACTATAAAGTCACTGCTACCAAAGATGACAGTCTACATTCTGGCCCTGGGTAGATAATAGGGACACCATCAACCAAGCGCCAGCCCCTCAGAGAGCACACCTGTTCACCCCTGGCCATGTGGCTTTCTCTTTTTCTCCTAATCTGACTTCTGGACTCACAGAGGACGAATTTCATAAATGATAAGAAGTGCCATCCTGTAGACCTCCAGCAGGACCTGTCCCAAAGATGCATATGCTAGGCCACGGGACTGGGAAGGGCTATTCCTCAGGGGGGACCTTCCATAAATGCAGAGACCCTGGATTGTAGGCTGCTGGACATGACAGTTCTGGATGGAGAAAGCACAGGAAACACTAAAGCTGTACAAACAGAGAGAAAGGGAGGGCTGGGCTCCCATGGGCTCCTACCCCGCCCTATCCCCAAGCAGTGCCAGCTCCCCTGAGGGCCCACCCAACCCCAGCCATGTTCCCAAAGAACGTTGATACTGTAGTCAGCTGCATCCTGCGAACTTACAAGGGCTCTCCGCTGAGCTTCCCACGGCCCCACAGAGGAAGGTCCAGTGGATCTGCTGAGATTGGGAAACCCAGGCCCAGAGAAAGGCCCCACGTCCCACGGATAGTCGCGGAGGAAACAGCCCGGTGGCTGACAGCTGGGGCACTGCAGTCAGAGGCATCTGCTCCTCTGTGCTCTGGCATGGCCTCCGGGAACGGTCCCAGGGCCACCCTGCCGGGCTTCACAGCTCAGCCGCCGTCCTGCTGAATGACTGTGGGCAGCTTATTTAATCCCTCTGTGCCTTCCTTTCCTCCGCTGTAAACTGGGAAGCATGTGGGTACCCACGGCACCTGCGACCTGGGAGCTCTCGCACTCATACCCCGAGAGAAAGAAGCCAGACATAAAGGGCCGCGCTGCGTGATTCACTGATTTGGTGTTCAAAAACAGGCCAATGCTTCATGAGTACGGGGTTTTCTTGTGGGGTGCTGGAAACGCGTTGGAGCCAGACAGTGATGGCTGTATAACATTGCCAACATACTAAATACCATAACATTGTCTATTTTGAAATGGTTAATGGAACGCAGGGGACTCTTAGCCAGCTCAGGAGATAGAGCGTACGACTCCTGGGCTCAGGGTTGTGAGTTGGAGCCCCACGTTGGGTGCAGAGGTTACTTAAAAATAAAATCTTTAAAAATAAATAAACAAACAAATAAAATGGTTAACTTTGTTATGTGAATCTCACCTTAGTAAAATTGTATTTCTTTACTTATCTGTTCAATGGGCCAAACTCACCTAACAGGCTAGGAGCCAAAATAATGGTTACTTGAGTTGGGGAAAGATGTTAATAACTGAGGGGGGACAATGGAGCCTTCTGGGAGACGCTCTGTATCATAACCTAGGTCATGGGTGGTCTCATGGGTAAGAACCGATCAAGTTCCAGGCTTGAGATTTATGCACTTCGAGGGTTGTTATGATAATGAAATGAGGTAATCCATGGCAAGCTCTTTAAATCAGCCCTGGCACATAATAAGTGCTCAACAGTCTTTTTCTTTTTTAAAGATTTTTTTCTTTGAGACAGAGAGGGGGTGTGTGTGTGTATGTGCACCTTGGGGGAGGGGCAGAAGGAGAGAAAATCCTCAAGCAGACTCCCCACTGAGTGTGGAGCCTGATGCGGGGTTCGATCCCAGGACCCCAGGATCATGACCTGAGCCGAAATCAAGAGTCGGACGCTCAACTGACTTCCATCCAGGAGCCCCAGTGCCTCGTATCCGATCTGTATAAGAAGATGGATGTTAGCTGAGCCTACTATAGTGATCACGTCACAGCATATGTAAGTTAAACTATCGTGCTGCATGCCTTAAACATAATTTTTTAAAGATTTTATTTATTTATCTGAGAAAGAATGTGTATGAGAAAGAGAGAGAGAGATCACGAGCAGAGAGGAGCAGCAGAAGGAGAGGGAGAAGCAGACTCCCCACTGACCAGGGAGCCCCATGCGGGACTCAATCCCAGGACCCCAGGATCATGACCTGAGCTGAAGGCAGATGCGTAACTGACTGAGCCTCCCAGGTGCCCCTACGCCTTAAACTTACGCAGTGATTCAAGTAATGTAGTTCTCAATAAAGCTGGAAAAAAAATAAAAATAAGTAAAATAAAATAAGAATAGGATAATTATCTCAAAAAGTAAAAGCTCATGAGCCTGGTGGTGGGTACTATAGAAGCACATATTGCATGGAGCACTGGGTGTGGTGCATAAACAATGAATTTTGGAACACTGAAAAGAAATAAAATAAAATGAAATGAAAAAAACTTTTAAAAAATAAAAGCTCAATAAATAGTAACAATCATTAGTATGATTATTATCTCATACTGTTTGGAGGATTGAATGAGACCAGGCTCGTAAGATAGTTAGTATAGGAGCTGGCTTTTCATACACATCCGCCAAATAGAAGCAATTCTCATGCATATTAAATTGGACCCAAACCTCCTGGCTCAAGATTCAGAGCACTTTGCAAAGCACCATCCTGCCCACTCAAGAGGTTTGTTTGACATAAGCATTGGGGAAAAGAGCCAAGGATTTAAGGATTAGAGGTTGGTACAACATACCACAGGCTCCAGATAAGCTGCGTTACCTCCCGCAGACCAGCCTGGGTGCAGAGCAAACCATTTACCCTTCCATGGGCAAAAATTGAAAGGGAAAAGTCACCTCTGGAGAAAGATTGCCCTTGCTGCATCCTGCTGACAGGTGGAAACCACCCAGCTCATTAATATGCTCCCCTTTTTTTAAGAGATTTTATTTATTTGTTTGTTTGTTTATTTATTTATTTATTTATTTATTTATGTGATAGAGAGAGCTCCAGCAGGGAGGAGGGACAGAGGGAGAGGGAGAAGCAGGACTCCCCAGTGAGCAGGCAGCCGGACGCAGGACTCAATCCCAAGACCCTGAGCCCATGACCTGTGCCAAAGTCACCCAACCGACTGAGCCACCCAGGTGCCCCTAATACACTTTCCTTATGGGCACCCTACATTGCCCAATTATATTTATTGGCAAGGTTCATATGAACCCAGAAGAATGGCCTTCTCTGCGTTGGGCCACACTGTCCCAGATACATACTTACTTCTCTGGGACTTAGGAGGTGTGGACAGCTTTCACCCAATTGCGTGTGTCTCCTTCCAAACCCCAGCTCCTTGCGGGCAGCAGCTCTATGCCCACCACCTTTTCAGCCCAAGTTTAACCCCCAGAACATCACAGAGAATTAATACATATGTGAGGATTGGAGGGAGAGAGTGAGGGGCTCCCTGATGGGACAGACCCTTGAGAACAGAATCATTTCCCTCCCTCTGATGCTGAGAAGATTTGTTCAGGAAGGAAACACTGAAGCAGAAAGAGGCCAGTCTCAGGGCGGGGGGAAGTGCACAAGCTTCCTGGCTCTTTCTGAGTCAGTTTCATTCCATTTAGAAAGGATGATCCAGATCCAGAAATTTCAGTGATTGTTGGCTTGAGGTCAGAAGGGAGAATGAAGTTAGGTGCAGAAAACTTGGTTCTATGATGTTTTTTGTTTCCATCATAGGTTCAGATCTTACTTTTTATCAGCATGGTGATTTTGCAGCATATAATGCCAACCACAACACATTTTCATCTAGACTAACTTATACAGGACTCAATAAAATAAGGGCAACACTTTCCCTCTGAGGTCTTCCTCCCCAGAGCCCATAACTGCAGACTAATTATGAAAGAAGCATCAGACAGATCCCACCTGATGCATATTCTACAAAATCCCTGCCCAGGATTTCTCAAGACTATCATGGTCATCCAAAACAAAGTCTAAGAAACTATCACGGCCAAGAAGAGCCTAAGGAACCACAGCACGAAATGTAATGTGCTATTCCAGGTGGAATCCTGCAGTCATAAAAAGACAACAGACAAGACCAAGGAAAGCTAAATAAAAATGTGAATTTTACTTATTAATAATATATCAATATTGGTTCACTAATTATAAAAATAGAAAAGAAATGAAGAGAAAAGAAAAAATAAAATGAAAAAGTACCCTTCTAAAGTAAGACAATACTAGGGAAAACTGGTTGCATGGTATCTTTGTAGTATCTTTGCAATTTTTCTGCAATTCTAAAACTATCTTAAAATACAAAGTTTATTTTTCTGACAAAATCACTACAGAGCATTCCTCAAAATGTCAACAGCCTTGTCCCACTCACCACCTCCTCAAAAACGTACCTGCTCTTCAAACCACCACTTAATGTTGAAGACAGCCTGAGGCAGGTGGAGGAGATGATCCCTGCCCGGGTCACCTCCCATTTCATTATTTCAAATCAAAATAACTCTAATATTAGCCGCAGACTAATAGTTTTCCTATTCCTAGTATCCAAACTTGACAATTTAGTCATGTAAGAAAGCTATTGGTATTTATTGCATGCCAAGCATCAAGAAATATCCATGAGAGAGATAAACAGGGTCCCTTCCCTCCTGGGGTTTACATTTACATCCTAGGATGCATGGCAGACAAGTGAGCCAATACAGGGATGAGGGTGTGACAGTGACTGAGAACTTCTGCTCCGGGTTTGCTCCGGGGGCAGTGTCAGGTGGTCAGAAGACATCCACACCCTTTGACTCTGCCCTTCTTTGGACCAGGAAGATGGTTAAACGAGGTCTGATACAGCCTGTGCCACTCAGTTAGAGGTTTTTCCAGCCCTTGTGATTTGGGGCCTGAATCTTATCCTCAAGACAAAAAAAGATTTCTTCCAGAGGCTCCATTACTTCAACAAGTCATTAATAACTCTTCATCAGAAAAATACATCTTGAGTGTCTGGGGAGTATCCACTGCTCTACTAGAAGATGTTTATATTGTGAGAAAAGACCCAGGGAGCTCAAAGTCTAGCATCAGACATAAACCAGAAAATAGACCGTGAAAATACAGGGTGGGAAGTGCTAAGGTAGAGAGCAGAGGCCCGCAGGGCATCCCAGAGCCAGATCCCCTGAGTGGAGGCGTCTTTAAAAATCACCCTTATTGGGATGCCTGGGTGGCTCAGTTGGTTGGACGACTGCCTTCGGCTCAGGTCATCATCCCGGAGTCCCGGGATTGAGTCCCACATCAGGATCCCAGCTCCATGAGGAGTCTGCTTCACTCTCTGACCTTCTCCTTGCTCATGCTCTCTCTCACTGTCTCTCTCTCAAATAAATAAATAAAATCTTTAAAAAAAAAATCACCCTTATTGAGAAATCATTGACATCAATCAAATGCATCTGTTTTAAGTGTACACTTCTATGAGTTTAACAAATGTGTTTACCTATGTAACCAACACCACTATCATGATGTGGAACATTCCCGTCACCTTAAAAATTTCCTTTGTACATCTTTAGACTCAATCCCTGCCCTCCCCACTCCAAACCACTGACCTGTTTTCTGTTTTTATACTTTTGCCTTTCCTAGAACTTTCTGGAATCCTTCAATATATAGTCTTTAGTTTCTGGCTTCTTTCATTTAGCCTCATGTCTCTGAGATTCATCCATGTTGTTGGGTGTATCAGTGCATTCCTTTCTGCTGTGGAATGGTGTTCCTTTCCAGAACTTCCCTCACCACTAGAATAAACCATTGGCTGATGTATTAGTCAGGATGGACTAGGTTATGCTGCAGTAACAAATAGCCCCAATTCTCAGTCGCTTACAACAACACAAGTTTATTTCTCATTCTACCCTATGTGTCTGGCACAGATTGGTTGCTCCTCTTTTCAGTTTTGCCCTGGAACCCAACTAGACAGTGGCAGCCAGTTAGGGGGATATGACTGGTTGTGATGAGAGAGGGAAACAAAAAATATGTTTAAGAAGGTGTTGACTTTTAAGGCTTCTCCCCATTCATTCTTTTCCCATTTCATTGTTCAAAGCAAGTTAAATGACCACATGGGGGTTGACCATGACAACAATGTGCCATCTTCCTAAAGGAGGGACAGTAATAATCACAAATGGGCTGCCTCTGCCACTCCACTGAGAGCCTCTGGAAGGAAGCACTGAGCACAAGTCAAAGCCACACTCCCTTGTTTGGCGTCATGACCTTGAGGTTTGACAAATTAAGCAAGACCAAGAGTTCTTTTAATTTGACTTAGAGCCCACAGGTTTACTTGACCCCAAGTTGGAAAGTCCTCCTATAGTCACAGATCCTGTAGAAAAGTGAACGAGCCTGCTATCATCAGAGGACAATTCCCCCTTCCAAATCACCAGAAGGCAGTGTGTCAGCTGGCAGGTAAGGAAACTCCTCCAGCTTCCAGCTGCTTCCAAGGGGACTGAGAACCTTTAGTATGTGGGCACAAGAATGATAATTCAGCAAGTGCTCTACAGGCTTTGTTGCATTTGATCTTCAAAACAGGCCTTTGAACCCTATGACCAGGCAGGTAGCAGCATCCCCAGGGGGCAGATGAGGCCATGGAGATGGTGGAAATCTTTGAGTATCACTGGTAAAAACACAAAATGGTGTAGCCACAGTGGAGACCAGTACAATGGTTCCTCCAAAAGCCAAACACTGAAGTGCTCTATGATCCAGCAATTCCGGGGAGGGGAGTGGGGTATATATCCAAAAGAGAAGGAAGCGGGGACTCAAACTGGTACTTACAACCCAGTGTTCATGGCTGCATTATTCACAACAGTCAAAAGGTAGAAGCAACCCAAGTGTTCATTGACCTATGAACGGATAAACGAAACACAGTTTATACATGCAATGGAGTATGTACTCAGTCTTGAGATGGAAGGAAATCCTGTCACCGGCTTCCACATGGTGGAAGCCTGAAGATATCACACTGTGTGAAATAACCAGCTGCAAAAAGATAGATACTGCATGACCCCACCTCTGGGAGGTACACGGAGTGGTCCCATTCACAGAGACCCAAGGTAGAATGGTGGCTCCCAGCAGCTGGGGGAAGTTAGCAGCGGGGGGAAGTTAGGGCTTAAATGGGCACGGGCTTTCTGTCTGGGAAGATAAAATATATTCTGGAGAGGGATGGTGGGGGTGTTTGCACGACCATGTGAATGCAGTTAACGCCCCTGATGTGTACACTTTACAACAGTTATGATGCTAAATTTTATATCATGTTTATTTTACCAGCCTGATAGTAATAATAAAAGGACAGAGTCAATTAACGTGCCCAAGGGCACACAGGCAGGGAGAGGAAGACTCGGGGCTTAGGAATTGGAGGCCAGGGTTTATCTTCCAGTATCTCATGGCTTTGCACTGTCCTTGGCTCCATCTCGGTGCCAACCTGCCTATCCTGCCTCCCTCAGTTCCTCTGTACCCGACTGGGGGCTCTCCCCCTTCCCCAGACCCAATCCCGGTACCTAGAACATAGTGTCCGACGTCCCTGATCCACTCATTCATTCCTTTAGCAAGCAGTATCAGAACATTGGACATGCATCCGGCTCTCCCTGATCCGGAACCAACAGAGCCCAGTCCTAGCGCTCCAGGCCAGACTCTCTCTGGACACAAAGTCCTGGAAAATAGGGCTGAGCAGGAAGGTACAGAAATGCAGAGGAGAAGGCTCTCGACTCTGCCGGGAGACATGAGGGCAGGCTTTGAAGGGGAGAAGACATTTGATCTGAGCCTTGGAACATAAGCAGGAGTTTTCCAGGAAGAGAAGGAGAAACATATTCCATAGAGAGGGAGCACTGGGTACAAAGTCACAGAGACAAAACAGAACAGGTGGCCAAGGAATCCCAAGTCCTTGAGGACAGGCCAGACACTTGGGAATTTAAGAAGTTTGCAGGGACGCCATCACACCATGGAAGACCTGTTAGGTTAGAATAAAGAGTCTCACTGTCTTCTTCTGGGTAATGAGGAGCCATTGCAGGACTGAAAAAAAATTTATTTTATTGACAGAGAGAGAGAGAGAGAGTACAAGTAGGCAGAGTGGCAGGCAGAAGGAGAGGGAAAAGCAGGTTCCCCGCCATGCAGGGAGCCCAATGTGGAGCTCGATCCCAGGACCCTGAGATCATGGCTGAAAGCAGCCACTCAACCAAGCGAGCCACCCAGGCACCCCAAGAGTTGCATTTTAGAAAAACTATATAGAAAGCTCACAGGCCGTCAAGGCCGGAGGCAGGAAGTACAGCAACGGGAATGTTGTCAAAGCCCAGGCAAGACTTCGGAAAGGCCTGAACCAGGAGATGCCAATGGCTATGAAGAGACCAGGGAGTCAGCGCCACCGGAGAGAGATTCTTCTGTGGTTCTGTGGTTCACTGCTCTGTGCTCATTCCCTGGCACACAGCGGGTGCCCGTAACTATTTATCGAGCGACCCATAAATATTTGTTGAATGGCTGACACCAGGGACAACTCAGCAGCCGAGCAACAGGACTCGGAATGAGCGGATGGACAGGGAACGAAAGAGGAGCCATGGCAGAGCAGATTCTAAAATGACTCCCAGGTGTTGCCTGAGCAACCAAGGAGGCTGGAAGGAGTGTCTCATCGAGACAGGAACTCAGGGCCGAGAGGAGCCCTTAGGTCGGACCATGACGCTCCCAGCTTTGGGCCTCCAAGCCTCCGGGGCCTCGGCGGACCGTCCAGGCGAAGAGGAAGTTCGCCAGGCGGCGCTGGGTTTAGACCCAGAGTGGGAAGGTGAGATCTGGGCTGCAGAGTGGCATTTCCTCTGGGAACAGCAGGCTTTACTATTTGGGCCAAATGTCCTTTTCGAGCTAGGAAGGCAGTGGGGCCTCTGCTAGCCTCCCCCAACCCCCGGAAAAATTCCAGAGAAGGCGATAAACCCCAGTCCGTGTGGATTCGGCCTCTCGGCCTCCGGCCACACTCTTCCCTCCTCAAAGCGAGCTCCATGCTTGGCTTCCTCCTTCCATCCACTCGGCCTCCAGGATGATCCCACCTCTCTCCTCTGTCCCCCGGCTGCCTCCAGCCAGCCTAGCACACAGAGGTCTGACCTCCAGGTCCTAGATTCCTGTGGCACTTGCATGGACTCCCACTCTGCACCCTTTCACACTACGGTGGTGTTCCTTTGGGTTTGGGCATGTGTCACAGGGACTGTCTCCTGCGCCACTGCTAGGGACAGCAGCCCCCTAGCCCATCCCTCCTACGAACTTGCCTCCTCTCCAGATAAATCTAGTGTATCTCCAGCCCGCGAGCCAACGCCATGTACTTGAACCTGGGTCTGACATTCCTCCCCTACCCGAAAACTTCCTCAGATTCGGCAAGGCCAGGGGACACAAGCCAGATTCCTTGGCCTGGCATACGAGCTTTCTCTGAGCTAGCCCCAACCTGTGCTTTCAGTCTGACTCTCGGCTCTGCAGCCCTGCAAACCCAACCTTCCAACCGATTTCACTTCCCCTACAGAGCCTGCGTCTGTCATCTACCAACCATGTCTCCAGGGGCAAGTTCTTGAAGCTCTCCGTGGGCCTCCGTGGAATAAAGACAGTAACAGTATCTACCTCTCCGTGGAATAAAGACAGTAACAGTATCTACCTCTAGGACTGTTACAAGGGTGAAATGAGTTAATGTTTGCAAAGTGTGCTGGGGCTGGGCTCATAATGCTGGCTTTGCAGTCATTGCTGGCCCCACTGCTCCCTCTCTCCAGCGTCAACTTCCCTAGCACCGGCTTTCACAGTACAGGCCGCTGCCCTTGAAGCCTCGTCCACAGATGCCACCCGGGCCCCCACGGCCCAGAGAGCCGGGGCACTGTCTACATTGTTGCAGGACCACAGTGACTTGTCTTCACCCATCAGCAGTCAGTAAGGTCCCGTGGTTAGACATGGTGGCCTATTCCCTTCTGAGACTCCCATGTCCCTCATTGTTGCTCTGAGGCCGGCACGTCCCTCAGCAGAGTACGACAGCATGATTAGTGAAAGTGGAGTCTGGCAATCTCAAGTTCACACCTTGGCTCCGACACTAACTAGCTGTGCAAACTCAGAGAAATTACTGAACCTCTCTGAGCCCCAATGTCTACTGATGCTCATCTCATTCTCACCGAGTTGTGGGAACAAATCCAATGATGTCTGGAGAAGCTGACATGGTCTGGCTCAGAGGAGGCCCTCGACCAAGGTCAGTTTCCTTTCCACCTTTAATACATGTTGAGCTCAGGTCTTCCCCAGCTTGAATGGAAGCAGGCAGGAGCAGGGACCAGGTCTCGGTCCTATAAATGAGAGGATCTGTGCGCTCACAGTAGATGTTCAATAAACACATGAACCCCAACAGTATGAAGCTTGAAGGAAGCAGCTTCCTGCGAAGTCCCTCCTTGGTCCCCATGTCAGGGTGGAAAGGGTCAACATCTAAGTGACCCTGGGGGTAGGCAGGCAAGGTAGGGGCTGGAGGGGACAGGAGACTAAAATGAATTTGATTTGTGGCCAACTTGCTTCTGGCCAAAACCCCACCACTCCCCTCCTTTTAAAGGGAGAATAAAGGATGCTGTTCCCAGGGGACATCCAGCGTCCCTTTCCATTGCCACCTCCAGAGGCTACGAGACACGATGGACGTTCCAGACTCTAGCCAGACCCAGCAGTATCTCCTTTCTGGCTACTGGAGGGAGAGAGGAAGCCATCCCTGCCCTGGCTCCAATTCTATTTGCTTTGCGAGGCAGGCATCCCTGCGGGCCTCGTTCCGTGGCCCCACGCCAGGCTCTGGCCACCCTCTCGTTACCTAATGCTTTCCTAATCTGCAGTTTACACAAGACGAGTACAAATCTCTCTGAGAACACCGAGAGAAACATCCCACCAGCCACCTCCCGGGCCAGCCCGCACCCCACTTCTGCACGGTTGGTTTCATCATGGAGGGGCTCACTGTTCATTCCTGCGTGGACCACTTGGTGGGTCACTCAGAGCTCCATTTCTCCCGTAAGGCTTCACCCCTCCTCCGCCATCCCAGTCTGTGCCTTCACCCCTCCTCTGCCTCCTCTTGTAATGGATTGGAAATTCTATTCTATACAGAACAGTGAGCAAAGCCTTACATCTTTCTGTCTTGCTACAAGACAGTAGCTCTTTCAACGAACGCTCCTGGAAAAATTAGATAATCGATTGTTTATATATATAAAACTTGGTTCATGTCACATATAAAAGTTAACTCAAGGTCTCAAAGTGGATCACTGACCGAAATATAAAACCCAAAACTCTAAAGCTTTCAGAGTAAAGTAAATGTAGGATAGATATAATCTTTGTAGCACTGGGTTAGGCAGAACTTTTCTTCTAATGGAAAATAGATAAATCATAAAGAGAAAAAAGTGGTAAATTGGGCTTAACAAAAATGTAAAACTTTTTTCTTTGTCTTGTTTCTTAAATTCCACATATGAGTGAAATCACACAGTATTCGTCTTTCTCTGACTGACTTATTTCATTTAGCGTTATACTCTCTAGCTCCATCCATGCTGTTACAAAAGGCAAGATTTCACTCTTTTTCACAGTTGATTAATATTCCAATATGTAGAATAGAATATAACATACAGAATGGAATATAATATGTATAATCATATCTTCTTTATCCAGACAAATAAATAAACAAAAAGACTCCCGGCTAAGGAGAACAAACTGGTGGTTTTCAGAGGGGAGGTAGGGGAGGAAGAGAGAAATAGGTGATGAGGGTTAAGTGTACATTTGTCATTATGAGCGCTGAATAATGTACAGAATTGTTGAATCACTATATTGTACACTCAAAACTAATGTCACACTGTATATTGATTATACTGGAATTTTTAAAAATCAATATTTTTGTTTTAATGTGAAACTTTATCTCCTCCAAAGGAACTCTTCAAGAACATGAAAAGACAAGGAAGAACTACTTGCAAAATGTATCTTAGATAAAGAACTTGTATCTGCAAAATAAAAAAATTTCCCACAACTCAATAAGAAAACCAACATCCCAACTGAAAAGTAGGCAAAATACTTGAGCTGAGACTTCAGAAAGGAGAAGGAGATGGCAGGTGAGTGCAGAAGAAGATGCTGAGCCTTGTTATTTGTTAGGGAAATGGAGTCTAGAACCATCATTAGATATCACAACACATCTACCAGAATGGCTAAAACATCTATTGATCTCTCATCAAGTTAAATGTATGATCCTACAATCCCACTTCTAGGTATTTACTCAAGAGAAATGAAAACATGTACCTACACAAAGATATGTACACGAATGCTTGGGGCAGTTTCATTCATAACCCCAAATTGGAAACAACCCAGATGTCTCTCAACTGATGAAAGGATAAACAATATGTGGTATATCCATGCAATGGAATATTACTCAGCAATAAAAAAAAAAAACCCACACTGGTATATTTTCAACAGCACAGAGAAATCTCAAAAGCATTCTGCTAAGTGAAAGAACACAGACACGAAAGATTATGTCCATTTGACCCCCAAACTCTAGAAACAAACAGATCAGTGATTGACAGGGGCTGTGGGTAAATGAGGAGGTTCGCTACAAAGGGCACAAGGGCACTTCTTCATGGAAATGATTAATATGTGAGATTTGATATCCATTTGCTTGACAAATGGAAACATTTGGCAGATCTCATCCATCCATTCACTAGACAAAGGTGACTTTTAATGTAGGGATATTTCATCTTCATGAATGTGACTTTTATTTTTTTAAAGGTTTTATTTATTTGACACAGAGAGAGAGAGATCACAAGTAGGCAGAGCAGCAGGCAGAGGGAGAAGCAGGCTCCCCGCTGAGCAGGGAGCCCCATGTGGGGCTTGATCCCATGACCCTGGGATCATGACCTGAGCTGAAGGCAGCCGCTTAACCCACTGGGCCACCCAGGTGCCCTGAATGTGACTTTTAAATAACAGAAAATAGAATAAAGTAAAATAAAAGGTAAATCCGATGGTACTTGTCCTTCACATCATGAGGATAAAATGACATTAATAATAGTAACAGCCAACATGCAGCAGGCACTGTCCTAAGAATTTTTTCCCACACTGTCTCGTGTCAACCTCAAACAACCCCTGCAGGTCCTCAAGCACACCAAGCACTTTCCTATCTCAGGGTCTTTGCACTTGCTGTCCCCTTTACCTTCTGTCATATAATCCATCTCCCATATCCCACTGGTCTCTACTCAAACGTCACCTCCTCAGAAGAGGCCTTTTCTCCAAAACGGTATCTAAATATTCTATCTAAAATAGTCCCTTCACATATCACTCTCTATCCCTTCCCTAGTTTTGTTTTCTTCACAGAGCTTAGTACTACCTGCCATTATACCACACACTGTTCAATTCTCTCTCTCCATTAAGAATGTCACTCTTCCACTCATTCCTTCCATTAGACCAACACCCACCAAGTCCCCACCCGGGGCACGTGTGGACAAAGGCCAAGCTCCAAGAGGCAGACAGATGCCCCAAGGCCAAGGGAGTGTTGACCAACTTCCCATCTCCCTCCTGCAATCCCTCTCAACACCTGGGGCAACAAGAGGCTTGCCTGTTTTAGGTTCAGAGAAGCTGCAGCCTGGAAAGAGCACTGGTCTAGGAGTTAAGACACATTTACACCAGACCTTCCAACATCCCCTTGGAGACCCCAAGCCTGGCATCTCACCAAACAATGCCTCAATGTCCCCACTTGTAACATGATTTGACATGTTTCAAACGGTAGCATGAATGGAAATGCCTTAAGACACTGATTAAAAACACATGCCCCTTCCCCATAAAATATGAGTCAGTAGATCGTGCCTGGGGTCCAGGAATCAGCGTTCTTAACCCTCACCCAGGACAATGAGGTAGGTGGTCTAGGAAATACATTTTGCATATTCACGATGTTCCAACTACTTTTCAGCTGCAAAAATCTTCCTCTGAATAAAATTTTACCCAGAAAACCACATCTATTATATGTAAATCAGAGCGGACCTGGGCAGGGGAAGGAAGCAGGATGATGCTGGCTCCTCTTCAAGTTTGTCCTCTGACACCCGCTCCTTCCCATCACTCAGTGGTCCCAGACACCCTAGGGTTTCTTGGAACACAGTTCAAAAACCACCACTCTAGAGGTTCCCTAATCCAAGCATTGGTGAACATTTATCATGTGTTAGGCACTGTTCTAGATACTGGGTATCCAACAATAAACCCAACAGAGAAATCCCTCTTCTAACAGATTTCGCATTTACGAGGCTGACTTGCATGGGATGGTTTGCATGTATTAGCTCATTTACCTTTTTTTTTTTTTTCAAGATTACTTATGTAGAGAGAGCGCGTGCATGTGCAAGCAGGAGAGGGGCAGAGGGAGAAGGGGAGAGAGAATCTCAAGCAGACTCCACGCTGAGCACGGAGCCTGACATGGGGCTTGATCTCATGACCCTGAGATCATGACCTGAGCTGAAATCAAGAGTCAGACACTGAACTGACTGAGCCACCCAGGCCCCCCTGTATTAGCTCATTTAATTCTTACCAGAACTTCACCAGACAACTACCAACATTTGTCATATTTTACAGGCCCAAGGAGAATAAATAATTTGCCCAAGGTCATAAGCCAAGGTTTGAACCCAGAAATTGTAGCTCTGGCCAACATGCTCATCCGAAACCCTGCCCAGTTCTCTGTGAGCACAGGAGGTCTGCGGGAGTCCACTGGGTGGACGGAGGAGGGGGTGGGGGGTGGAGGGGGGCCTGTCTGCCTGCCTTTCCCTGTGCAGGCTCAGGCCTCTCTCCGGCACTCAGGCCCTCTGGGGTTAAGACTCCGAGCCTGGGCTCCAGGTGAAACCAGATCCCATATGACTTCAAGTTGACGCAAGTGGCCTTTCTACCTGCAGAGACGCCGAGAGGCTCATCTCCGGGGCATAGAAGAATGTTCTGTCTGGACCAGGGGCTGAGTTTATTCTGGTCCCCGCTGCATTGCTTGGCCTGCTGTGGCGAAGACGCCCGTGTCCAGCAGCTCTGCCAGTGTTCCTAAGTGGACGGGCGACATCGATACGTCTGCAGTGAGAACATTAGCACCGAGTAAGGAAGCAGAGTGGGGACGCGGCCAAGGGAATGCTGAGTAAGGGCTGCGCACACATGAACAGATGAACTCTTCCAACGGGAGGTGGGGTGGGGGGTGGCTAGAGGTCATTTACACCCAGGCTGCTCTCTGCCAGCAGGGAAAGCGAGGTCCAAAGGGAGGAGGTGTCTTGTGTAGGATTGTCTCGGCTCCTGCATTGCCTCTGAGGTCCAGAGTGACAGCCTTGGTGATGGATTAGAGGCAACGTGATGCAAGGCCATATCTCGGTCCCATCTTTTGCCCAGCTTTGGGATTCTGAGCGCTGAACAAGTGAACCTCAATTCCCCACACGCATGGTGGACGCGGGAACTGCACGGATTCGGAGAGAATTCCTGCAACACCCCCGATACCAAGCTGCTCTCCCCTCCCCTCCTCCCAGATTCACCCAAAACCGACCCATTTTCAGGAATTAGCTCATCTTAACTGAGAACTGCTAGGTCTCTGCTTGTAAATGGGTTTCAACCCCAGGCTGCGCTGGCTGTGAGTGGTGAGCTGGCAAGGTCCTCCGTGCCCACTCATGAGAAGCAGTGTTTAGGATTGTTTTTTTTTTTTTTTTTTGGATGGTTGGATTGACTTGCTGCTTTTGACCATCATTGACGTGGGTAACTGGGTAGCCAACACTGGCTGAGCATTTTGTAAATGTCAGGGAAATGCTTTACAGGCGGGATCTCATTTCAACTGCCCAGTCTCGGGAGGCGAGAATTCTTACTGACCCCGTGTCACAAATAAGGCAACTGAGGCTGAAGTGGGTGAGTACTCGGGCCGGTCTTTAAGCCCTGGGCCTCTGTGACTCCAGGCTCCTCTCTTTGCCACCCTACTGGCAGGAACTAAGCTACCCCTGCTTAATTCTCTTAATCCCTTCTCTCCTTGTGGGATCCCAGAGAGACCCTGGGAATCAAGGTGGTACGGGCAAACTGGCGGTTTCAGGTCACAACCCCCCTCCCCCTGCCCAGGGTGAGTTTCTGACACCCTAGGGGAGCAGGACTGCTAGACAAGGTCAGAGAAGCCAGACTGCTTGCCCCTGAAGTGCCTACGGTCAAGGTCAGCAGGACCCCAGGCAGCAGGTGGTGGGAAGGCTGACCCCCACAGCACTGCCCCGCTCCCTGCCACCGACCCACCCCTCCAAACGGATCCCGCAGGGCAGTCAACACTGACTTTGACAAGCCTGCAAACCAGAAGGGAAAGAGCAGGGAAGATGGAAGAGAGAAGGGGAAATGATTAAGAATGACAAGACGAACACTAATCTCTGACTACACTCCCAGGCCAGGTCCTTGCTGTGATTTACCCCCGGTCCTGCCTGCAGAGCGCTGTGCAAAACACTTACTCTGCGTACCATTTTATGGATGAGGAAATTCTGGGTCAGAGGGAGTTTTGCAATTTGCTGAAGATCACAGGGCGTTTAGTAAGTAGCTATAGGCTGGGATGCAAATCCGGGTCTGTCTCACCTCCCAGCTGGGTTCCTTCCACTTTGAAGCCATGTGCCTGACTCTCAAGGCGGCTGTGTGGCACCCCAGGCCTGGCCCTGGACAGGCAGGACTTTGTGTAACCGTCACCGCCTCAGCCTGTTGCCGCCACCGAGGCAGGGAGAGGTCAGGTGACTTGTCTCATTCCTAAAGCTAATCAGGTACCGAGCTAGGATTTGCGACCAGGTAGCTCCAGCCCTGAAGTTCAAACTTCATCCTCTTTACTCCTAGCTTTGCAGAGTGTCCAATGCAAAGCGTTTTCCCTCGAGGGAGTCGGGGTATACTGACATGATAAGACTTTCACTGTGAGAATAAGACAGAAAAGTTGAACCCCTGCCGAAATGGGGGTGGCAGGTCACCTACATGTTAAAGGCACATTCTTTAGGGTGGGACTCTGCATGTCAGGGTCCCATTCGTTCTCTGGGTGACCTTGAAGAAGTTATTTCACCTCTCTGGGCTTTCCGTACTTACCTGCAAGATGAGACAAATAACAATGTGTCTGAGAAATACTGAGGGCTCGGGGGCTGCTGGGGGAAATGCCATTCACAGATTCACTTCCGCAGAGAAGAAGTAAGAAAGATGCTTATCAGCAGGAAACCACTCTAACTCCGGCTACGGAGAAAGAAATTTCTGGATATGAGAAGCATCGACTGCAAATTGGCTCTTCTTTCCCCTCTCGGGTGTGGCTTTCCTGCTGGAACTCGGGAGTGAGGTTGGGCTAACGACTTCCTGGCCCCTGAAGGCTGCGGCCCCTGCCCAGGCGCAGGGCACAGACTGAGCAACTGTCCCCAGGACGGCAGGGAGCAGGTCGGCTGGATCTCCACCTCCCAGAGACCAGACACCCTCTTGACTCAGAGCCCGGATGAGAAATGTGCTCTGGAGTGTACAAGAGCCCCGACTCCCACAGGCCTTCCTCTTTAGCCAGAGGGTGCGCCTTCCTTGCAGGGACATCCCCCCAGCTCACCCCCGCGGTCTTCGAGCTGATGAGGAGTGGAATTACAGTTTGTGAGGGAGCAGCACAGCCCACCCCCCCCACAGGCTCGGTCATGAACAGATGAGGAAACGGACAGAGACACTCATGCAGTCACTGGTCTAAAGGTCAGACCGAGACACTGACTTTTCAAAATGTCATGTCCCGTGGCAAGAAAAGTCGCTGACACATTCCATGGAAACGCCTCACGTTCACCTCCTTTTGCTCTAGACATGTTCTGGAAGGTCACACCAGCCAGCACCCCAAGGAGCTGGAGCAGCCGGGCAGGGCCTGGGGAGGCTGTGTCCGCAGGGACCGTGCCTCCAGGTCTCGGCCTCGATTTCCCCTCGCTGAAAATGGGGGCAGTGTGGGCTTAATGTGTTTTATAAATAAGCTTTCCATTTTGGAATAATTTGAGGGGTACAGGAAAGTTGCAAAGAGAGTACAGAGGCCCTCACTCGGTTTGCTCCAAGGTTACCCATCATTCCCGTGGTACAGTTGGCACAATTAAGAAGCCAACACTGGCGCGTTGGTATCCATTCAACTCCAGACTTTCTTCAGATTTCATTCATTTTCCCATTAACAGCTTCTTTCTGTTCCAGGACACCACACTGCATTTAAGACGAAACAAATGGCCTGTAAGGTTTAGAAAGTCCCCTCCCCGGTCCAAAAACAAAGGGACAATAGGCCTTAAGGGCTTTGGGTGTGTTAATTAGCAAATGAATGCCATGCTGTGTGACTTTGGGCAAATCCCTTGCCTTCTCTGAACCTCAGACTCTTCATCTGTCCAAAGGGGGGAATAGCAGTACTGCTTGCTTTATAGGGGTGCCAGGAGGTAATCCTTTGCTAATCCTCTTAGAACGCCATGAGCACCCCATTGATAATCTCAGCTTGTAGAAATCATAGCCCCACAACAGGACTAATCCCTCATACTCACACTTCCTGGCAGAAAATGTCCCAGTATAACGGCTACTCCAAAAAGACGGCTTTGTGTCGCTGACCTAATCTGCAAAGCACAGGACAGGAAGGGACAAAGACTGGCAGTTCCCAGGCCTGGGCTGGAGTCTGCCCCTCTCCCCGCTGGCTGAGGGACCTTGGGCAGACAGTCCAGACTCTGGGTCTCAGCATCCACATCTGTTAAATGGGAACAGATCACCCACCTTACAGGGTTGCTGAGAAGACAGAGTGAGGTATGTGTCGTCCAACATCAGGGAAGACTTGAGGTGTGACGTTTGGCTGCATCTTGCCTTTCTACCCCTTCTAGGAACCACAAGTCCACTGTAGTTGGGATCCTTGCAGAATCCACCAAAACCTGACGGGCGTGGTTCCGCAGGGCTGGTGATGAGATCTGCTCGCCATTTTTTTCCCCCCAATGGGGGTAGGGGACGATTAACTACACATTTGCCCTCTCTTTCCCTGCCAAAGCCTTGTTAACAAGCCAATTCCATAATCTTCATTGCTGCAATGCCTTTCCTTGCCCAGAGCGAAATTAGACAGCACACCCAGCTGTGCTGTTTAAAAGGGAGATCAAAACTATTCCCATGGTCAGTCTGACGAAGATCGTTAGGGGACCTATTTCCACAGAATTGCAGAATCATTCTGTTTTCCCAGGATGGCAGCTGAAGGGACGGAAGAAGGAAACCAAAGAGCATCACTCCCATTTAAAGATGAGCAAATGAGAACTACAGCGGCAGATCTGCTTGCTCAAGGTCATACGGTGGAAGGGATTCCAAGATAGGACAAGACCCCGGTCCCAAGATTTCTGTTTCCTTGGTTGTGGCTCTCTGAGCTGCTGAAAGACATCCATCCATCCATCCATCCATCCGTCCATCCATCCACCCATCCGTCCATCCATCCGTGCTGGCCCTGGGCACCTTCCTTGTGGCAAGCACTGTGCTGGGTGCTGGAGAACCAGGTGTGAATACGACTGTCACAGTCCCCAACCCCACGGAGCTACCCATTCAGTGAGCTCGGACTGAGGCTGGGTCCTCTGTTTCCCGAAGGTCCACAGGACGTGGCATATGACGGGTCACAGTCGTTTACTCAATCCTGCCTCTCTCATCTTGGGTAATGCTCCCACCTGTATGACTCATGCACTGGGTCTTTTGGAAGAGGTTAAGTAGGTTAAAAGCTCAGTATTTGTGTTTACCTTAAACCACCTCTTTCAATCATCATCTCCTACCGGACGACTTTCATGCTGCCTTGTGCAGACACAACAACAACACTGAGCAAGGAAGGAGTCCAAAGACCCGAATTCAAGTCCCAGCTCTGAGCCACTTACCCTGGAGTCGCTACTGAAAGACACCGGTGACTCAGTTTTCTCATCTACAAAATGGAGCAAATAATATTTGTCTTGCCTAGTTCACTCAGCTTCTGAGAATATAGAAGGGGGAAAGGGGGGAGGGCAAGAGTAAACCTTCTAGAAGATGAGCTATGAACAAAAGGTTATGGAGATGTCACTTGCATGATTTACTCCAACAACAAGTAGGTTGAGGACACAAGGGGAAATAAAAGTGACCAGCTTTCCAGCCGGTGCTCGCACACTCATTCTAAACTTCTATAGCGCAACTGGGTTGAAATTGCCCCAGATTTGTTCCCACCCGGGAAGAGATTACATTTCGGTATCTGTGGCATCACATGCCATCGCAGCCAATCCTGACCCATATTTGTCTCCACTTGGTACATGTAACAACAGTACTAAGATATGTTGTAACCTTAATTGCTTGCAAAGTGTTTTGAAATCCTTAGATTAAAAAGCTCAGGGAAGTCCAAAGTATTAGCTTTCTGTGTGCCCAAGGAGTTCCACGGAGCCTTGTCTAGATTTGTTGGAACAAGGAGACACCATACTGTGTATTCTGAGGCCACAGGAAATTCGAGATTTAAAGGTCTTATTCATGGGATGACCCTAGACCAACCCCCGGCTTCCTAGTTTCTAAGCTACTCTGGCATTTGGCCATCTCCCCGCGCTGCTTTTGATGTGCTTTTTCCATTTCTTTTAAGTTCCTGGGTCACGAGGCCTGAGTTGCAATTTACTTCAGTGTCATAGGGCCATCCCAGGCTGAGTCCTAGAAAAAGTCAGTTGTGTCATCCGTGACTTCGGTTTGCCTCTTCGTTTAAACCCAGAGTTGATTTATTCCTTCCATTCTAATTTTCACTCTGAAAACAATTTGAAATTCTACCCCATAGGAGTGACCCTTGGAGTGGGTGTCAGGCAGGGACTGAACGGGACAGGGGATCCCGGGATCCTCCAAGTGAACTGCATCCAGATGCTGGTTTTGCCAGCGTCTTCCGGTGTTGGGCTTGTGAAAATTCAGAGCTAAATACTTTCATGTGCATTTGTCTGTATACTTGTTAACATTTTACAGCGTAAAGTCTTTTTTAAATCACTCCCGATGCTAATTTACTTCACTTAAAATAGATTCTGATGTAACCCAGAAGCTATAAACCTAATTATATAAGAATCCTTTCTTTCGCTGTACCTCTGTGATTCAAAATCATGTCGCTTTAGTTTCTCCTCCCTCTATTTCCAGTTTTACACTTAGAGGGTAAAAAGGAAAAGCATCAATTAGCCTTTTTAATGAAATCTAATGGGGGGGGGGTGGCGGCTGGTTCTCGGTGGGAAGCCTGAGATGCCCTCAGGAACACATGCAGACCTCGAACAGCTGTAACAGAATTCTGTTGGATCTGCCTGGGTCCACTTTCCTCCCCCGCCACAGCTTTCATTAAATTCTCAAGGCTCCTGGACCTAAAAAAGACCAAAAGCCACAGGGACTGTTCCATGGCTCCTCTTCAAATGTTTCTCGGCTCTGCACCAACCCACCTGATTTCACGAAACTGGCTTCACCCATCAGAATGAATTTGCCCACTTCAATGGAAAAAGTGAATGGCTTCTGCTCCGCCAAAGGTCACGCGTCGTGTGCATTTCCCCCGTGATACTCCAGAGCCTGCGGCCGGAGACCTTCGCATCCCCGGCACAGCTGCACACGGCGGAAGGCAGACCAGACTCAAAAGGAATGCATGCCCCTATTTACGAAACCAGATTTATTAAAATTTCTCTACAAGTCAGAAACGGCCGTCTCACCGTTCACATATATACACATGTACAGGAAGGATCTAGTGTTTCGAGCTTTCCCGGCAGAAGCCCCGGCCAGCCCGGGGTCCCCAGCCGAGTAATGTATCACAGATACAACCGTCGAAAAACCACGAGCACGTTAGTCCGACAGAGGCCTCTGTCCTCCCTCTTCTCCGAGTCCCATGATTCTGTCAAGGTAATATTGCCGATAATCATTCACATTTCACGTGGTTTTAGACACGCAGGTAATTCAGACAGACGCAGACAACGAAACAAGCCTCGGAGCCGGAACAACAAAACATATCGGACCGAAGGTATAAAAGGCAAAATATATATACATACAAAGTACACAGTACGTGAGGTATACACAGCATTCTCACAATGCAGGTTAGGTGTTTGCCTAGGCGTAGCCCTTAAAAATGACTGCCTGGTTTTGTGCCATTTTCTCAGAATACAGTATGTTTGGTTTACCCGTTTAACCACTGAGACATTTACTGATATTTCATGTGTTCTGCTTTTTTTAATGCGAGTTGCAGTTTTCTCTGTTAAGCTCTAAGCTTCTGTAGGTAGTGAGCTCCCATCTCTGGAAGCATTCAAACAGAGGCTGGCTTCCCACCTGAAGGAAGCTGAAGGGAGGGTAGGGGTGGGGCTGGGGCTGCCTTGGGAGGTGGCAGAAAGAGGAAAGAAAGTCGGAGATACTTTTAAAGGCTCTTCCGACTTTAAAGATTTGGGGCCATTTCGCTCTAGGTGCTGATTACAGAGACGATTCGTAAACCACACCAAATGTAAAATATGAACCCATCATGCAAAACTGCAAACGCACGCACAATGCCAGAGGCAGACCATATCCATGAAGGGTTAAAGTACAGTCCTGGAGGTGGATCCGAGCATCGTTCCAGCCGATCCAAAATTCGCTTTCTCTAAAGCACGAAGAGGTTTAGCTTCTGCTCTTGGGAGAGGCGACGAGAGCCTCCCCTTCTCTTTCTTCTCGTGGACAAAATGCTCCACCCTGAGATGGTCTTGGGAACAAAGGCTCAAGGCTGACACGTTTGAGGGGAACCAACAAAGCTACCGGATTCCAAGGGCTCAAGTTGACCTTACAAATCTGCAGTCTCTCGGTCTGAGCTCAGAGTTCTGAAATAGCCAGGAGTCCGAATCTTTTGTGATGCTTCTCCACGGTTAGCTGGTAAGTGCTTTTCTAGCAAATAAGGGGACATTTCAAGGTCAGAAAGAAGGCATTAGTGCAAATGAGGTCTTGGCAGGAAACGGAGGAGAGAGTCTGGGTTGGTGGTGCGGACAGGCTCCTACGCTCCTCAAACAGTCTGCTCCCACAAAGGAGCAGGGTCACTGGTAAGTGTGAGTGTGAAGAAAGGGTGTGTATTAACCCAAACCCAAAAAAGAACTTTCCAGTAGAGAAGCTAGGTAGCTCCCAAAGACAAGTTCAAAGATGGCAGGTTTATTGGCCCAGATGATTGGTCACCCCTTTGAAATACGGTCATTGCCCCAAAATGCCACCGTGAGACTTACTTCCTCTCCCTTTAAAATGTTCGAGTTCCTTCCACCTAACCAGGTGCTGCTATAGGATATCCACACTCTTTGCGCCTCTGCAGCCACAGAACCGCCCCGTGTCTGACAGCGCGCGGCAGTTGGCGAGGGACCACTGAGGAGGGCAATGACCTTGCAGGGCAGCCGACCGGCGCGTGCGGGGTTCAGACCCGGCCAGTCACTCATCACAACAAAGAAGAGGGCGCCACATTGAGGTCAGCAGCTACAATCTTCACGGCGTCACGAATCTGGCTGGCAGCACGTCTCAAGGCCTGTCCATCTTTAGAAATGGAAATGCCAAGTGTGAGAATTATGAGGTTTCTGAGGTTTGGGGATTAGCAGAAGAAGGAACTAATGTCACTGTCCTCTTGGTACTCTGGAACAATCTGGTCTGAAGTTCCTATTTCTGGGTCGACGTAGCCAGGTTGCAAGACAGACTCGAACCATGGATGGAGTAAGATCTCGGGAGCAGTGAGTCTCTCGGAGGGCTCCCGCCGCAGGAGGCTGCGGATGAGGCACCGAGCTTTGGGGGAGATGTGGTCAGGAATGCAGAACTGTCCACGGCGGATTTTGGAGAAGAGGGCACTGGGATCTGAGTCATGGAAGGGGTAGCGGCCCACCAGGAGGGTGTAGAGCATCACCCCGAGGCTCCAAACGTCGGCCGCCTTTCCGGAGTAGGTCCCCGTGGTGTTCAGAATCTCAGGGCTCACGTAGGCCGGGCAGCCATGTTTGTCTGACAGAGCATCGTCCTCCCCCTTGATGATGTGTGTGTCTTCTAGACTTTCCAGTCTGAGCTGGCTTCTGCGGGAGAGGAAACAAGCTATTACTTCCAGATCAGCTGCTATGAAAAACACAGCGTTCTCTATAACAGCACCCACAGGCACTAAAAGGAAAGGCCCAGGGAATGCCATTTACCCCTTCATCCAGTAAGCAGTGCCCTGCGACCTCCCAGGACTCAGGATTTCACAAACCAATACGAACTGCAATAAACATTTGCAAAGTATCGAGAGAGAGCCTGGGGCGGAGGGTATGATGCAAAGCCCCAAACACTATTCATTATGCTAGCGCTTAGAAGAGATATCCTAATAGGGTTACACAATTTACAAAGTTCACATTGCAGAAGTGGGAACTTGTCTTAGGGGAATGCTGACATTTTTTACAAAGCTATCAGGGAAGAATAGTATAGCCTACTTCTTCAGTGGGGGCGGTGGGAGGGGGATGGGGAGCTGAGCATCCTATAGGCCCATCTTTTTCTTATCATGCCCCTGTGGGCTACCCGGGCCCATACTTTGCACTACAGGACATGGGGCCCCAAGTCACTGGTATTATGGTCACGTTGCCAGCACTCTTGCTCACGCTGACATATACGCACAGAGGGAACCCCGTCCACCTGGGCCCAGGCCGGGGTAACTGTGATGGGCAAGGCACCAGGAATGTTAATTACACTTATTGGGGTGTTTAATTGCACAAGCCTGGACCAAGAGGTTATAGGAGCAAACAGAAGTGGCTGATGGATTTCAGAGATGCAGGGCCTACGAACATCTGTACCCACGGAATGCCCATCAACACCTGACCCTCTTCCTTCCAAGTTGGGGGCTTATCTGTTCAGGTAACCGCGAAGGTCTGAAAAATATCTTTAGGCAAAGGCTCTCATCTGAAGCTGCTGGTGCCTCCTTACTCAGACCCAGCCACCCACGGTTCACGGATTCCCCCAAAGCCCAGAGGCACGTGGGGAGCCTCTATCATCTGGTAGCAGACTGTGCTCCTCCCTGCTTCTCTGAAATAGCCCTGTTTCAGTAAGCCACTGGTTGTGAAGTCAAATGCAAACATTTGGTACTGGCTAATAGGTCAATTTCTTTTCCTCTCAAAGGTCTGGTTGGTTTTTTTTTTTCTTCCTGCCTTCCTGTTCCCTGGAGTGTAGTATACATGTGCTAACTTCAGTATGTCCTCAGCCTGACCTCCCCGTCGTTATGTAAAATACCCATTGGTTCTGTAAACGGAAAATATGACTCAACCCACACTGTCTGCCCCTGATTGGCTGCTGTAGTACTAAAACCCTGCACCTGTGCTGGTTACACGAATAGCGTCAGCCTGCCATTGCTTAACCCTCGGGTTGCCAAACTCCGTGCACATGACATTCGCCTGTGCAACGCGGATTTCAAAAGCTAGTAAGGAGGTGTGTAAGGCATGTTTCAGAAAATACATCAACATATCAAAGGAGCATGTTCCAGGAATTGGAAACTTCTCCATTGCAAATGCTTTGCTTTTCTTTGCTAATCGGTTTGTGTTCCAATACGTATTGCAAAGTCTGATAGAAAGCTCTGCTTTATGGCAACTTAACCCTGTACTCTTTCTTTCCTTTGATCGGGAGGCAGGGGTAAAAACGCACAGGTCGGGGCAGCCCCGCGTGAAAACCTGCAACAAAATAATGCACAGCCCTCCACAATTCTACAAGGTGTATTGTTCTTAGTCTTCCCGTAAGGGATGTGGCCCACCTCTTAAAATCAGGTAAGGTTTACTTCCTGCAGCTTCCTGAATTCCCTCACCCGAAACCTCAACTCGGAATCTCAATGTCTCATTATTCTTTTATCAAGCTCATCCTGTCCTTTATGAGGGAAGTCATGATCTATATTTAGCAACCAATTCGAGCCAACATCCATGTATTATTCAATGTGGCTATTTTCTGAAGATGTATCCAAACAAGAGGTCTAAAAAGTCACCAGGGAATGTGAAGAAAGTCCTGGGGACCAGCCGGAAGTGGACCGGGCATATGGTACAAAGACGGAGGGCGGAAGAGTGCACATACAACAGTTTAGTTCTGTGATACTTCCTAGGTACCAAAAAAATAAAAAATAAAAAAACCCACTTGGCAGAAGCAAGAATTTGAGACCCTCCGTTAGGCGTCAATGTTGTGAAGGGCGGGTTGGCCATTTGTACGCCCAGAAGAACTGACCTTTCTGACCACAATGGGGAATAAACTTGATCTTGGAATGGAAGTGGGGCAGGCCTCCTGTCCTCATGTGACATCCCACAGAAAGAAGCACCGAGGTATCCCCGGGCCACATCCACCAGAGTGCAGAATAAACCATCCTTGGCCGTGGTTCCTTGGGAGAGGACTCCTAAATACTAATTCTCGGACAACTGAGCCCTCGGCTTTGGTGTGAACCAACACTCTGCACCTAACCCCGCAACCTGCCCCAAAAGGCCAGATGAGGAGCTGCGGAGGCTGCTCACCTCTCCTCCGTGGAGAAGACGAATTTCCTAAGTTTCAGGTCCCCAAGCACGATGGCCGACTGGTGGCAGTGGGCAACAGCGGAAACGATCTGCTTGAAGAGCCGGGCAGCCTCCTCTTCCCGCAGCCTCTTCCGGCTGCGCACATAGGAGTGCATGTCCCCAAAGTCCTTCTCAAAGAACACATAGGCCTTGGTTTCCCCAAGGATCACTTCCACAATGCCGGTGATGTTCCTGTGTGACGGCAGCTGGATGTAAGGCCTGATTTTGTCCTGGTAGTGTTTAATGGGAAACACCTGCAGAGAGAAGGTGACCCCCCCAATTTAGGAGGCTAGGGAAGCAGAGGCTGTCCCCTGAATCCTGGACTACAGCTTTCAATCTTTGGCCTCCAGACGGCAGTAAGTCTCCCTTCAAAGACACCCCCTTATCTCTGCCACCCCACTGTATGCAGCCCCAGGTACCTGACACCCCAAACCAGCACCATCCAGGGCTCTAGGCTAGCAAATACCCACGGGGTTACTCTACGGATGGTTTAAAAGAACTGCCTTCTATATATGTTACCTTCTTTCATGAGGCCATCACTCCCGCCCTTCCCAGCAAAGAGCTTACTAAAGCCCCCACCTTCTGCGGCCTGCCTTGTTTTGCAGGCTGCTGGAAGAAGCAGATATAAGGTCCCCCCTCCCCCGCCCTGATCTCCAGGAGTAGAAAATGCATGACCTGCTGCAGACCCGAAGCTCTCTCAGAAGCAGATATAAGGTCCCCCCTCCCCCCCGGATCTCCAGGAGTAGAAAATGCATGACCTGCTGCAGACCCGAAGCTCTCCCCACGGAGAGCACAGAATGTGGGGACTCTGCAGTGGAAGCAGGGGCTGGGAAACATGCAGATATGTCATTAGTCAGAAGAACCGATGACTCGCAGAGAGACTGTGACAACACAGCCTTAAACAACTTGCTATAGTCTGACTCAGGTGTAAGCAGCCTGGAGTTAAAATTGTCACCAGAGGGATATGGGATGGTCTCCCTGGTTTTTACATTTGTTTATCTCCCCCCACCCTCCCCCATGGGGGGGGGCAGCTCCCGCCCCCATCTTCACCAGGGAAATGGGTAGTATCTCCTCTCAGAAACTAGCTGGTCTCTTTAAGGGCCTTTTGTTTGGTCCGGTTACTCATATCCTAGACTGAACTGGAAACGGTGACACATGGGCTGTCACCATCTGGATTCAGCTATTATCTGTTCAGAGGAACTGGAAGGGGTTGCACAATGGCCAGACCCACCCCACCTCGGAGGTCTGGCTGCCCTGGCCCCGGCTAGAAAAATCTCTCTGCCGCCCCCCCACACCCCGCCCCGCACACATATCCTCCCCAAACCGCTCTTAGCCCCACGTCGGAGAAGAAAAGCCCCCCCCCCCCCCACCCCTAAACCGGGCTGGAGCGCGCATTTGAAATTTCATTCAGGTCGGACAGTAGGTGGCAGCAGCAGGCCCGGGACCGGGGCGGGAGGTGGGGGGGCGCGGGTGGAGTTCAGGTGAGTTGCCGACAACCCAAGAACGACTTCAACCAAGGGGTGACCCTGTCTTTCGGTTGGAAAGTAGCACCCGGGTGTCAGGCTCGCAAAGGCTGGGCTGTGGGAATGTTCCGCGTCTAGAGGCGCTGGAGGAGCACGCGGAGCACCCCGTCTCCAGGAGTTGTATCTCCTGCGAAGCGGAACCTCTCACGTTCCTAAGAAAGTCGCTGGCCGGCAAATAAAGACATGAACGGAAGCGAAGGTTCCTAGCCGGTACCGGCTTCCCAACACTTCTGCGCGGGGCGAATCCCCCGCCCTGGCTGGAAGACCGCCTCAGACCTGCTCTCTGGGGAGGACGAGGTTCTCATCCCGGCGCGGGTTCAAGCCGGAATCCCCAAGCCGCGAGCCTGACACGGTCTTCCCACCCCTCACCACCCACAGGGGAGCCCAGGTGCCTTGGAGCCCCGGGAGAGAGCTGCCAGCTGCTCCAAGCTCCAAGGAGGCACCCACTGCAGGGCGTCCTTCCAGGACAAGGGGCGGGGGGAGCCAGGAAAAGGAGGGAGGGGGGAATGGCAAGACCCTGGAATCCATTTCAATTCCACAACTTCTTCGGAACTACGTGCGCTAAAGTGGGAGCTAAGCAAAGCACAGAGATAAAGCCACTGAACACCGCACTTCCTCTTGCCGGCCGAGCCCCCATTCTACTGCTCCATCCGAAATCCCTCAATCCCCCAAGGGGTGTGAACCGTTCCAAATGCAACCCACCGCGCTCGAGTCACCGCGGGTGGCACCTGAGGCCCCGGCGCGGGCAAGCGAGACCCCAAGCGCCTTTGCCGGCCACCGCGCCCCCGCAACCCCACGGCAGGTCCCGACCCCGGGCGCCTACCTTGCAGCGCAGCTCCCGGCCGGTGTGGATGCACAGCGCCCGGGACACATGCTCGCGCTCCGCCAGGGGCAGCAGCAGGTAGTCTGCGATGCGGCTGGGCCCCGCCGCGCTCCCGGAGGTGCCGCCAGTCCCCGGCGCGGCGGGCGGCGGCTGCGGACTGCAGGGCGAGCCGGGGGGGCTGAGGTAGTCCGGAGGGCTCGAGCACTCGGAGAGGCGCGGGCACTTGGCCGCCACGGCCGCCGCATCGTCCGCGTCCAGCAGGCGTTTGGCCGGGGCGCCCCGGGCGGCCGGGAGCAGCAAGGCCGGGCCGCGGGGCTGCGAGGCGCCGCTCATGGCAGAGCGCACAGGACCGACCCGCATCCCGTCCCGGGCCGGGGCGGCCCCGGCTTTGTAGGTCCCGGGATCCGCGCGGGAAGGCGCTGCGGGCTCGGCGCCGGCGCCGAGACCTATTCCAACGGGCGGGATGGACTTTGCAGACGGAGCTCGGCTCAGCCCCCACTGGGGGCGAGGCAGGAGCCGCTCCCGGGCGCTCGCGTTGCACGCGGGAAGCACGCTGGCCGCGCGTCCGGAGGGAGCAGAGGCCGGCTGGGGTCCCGGGATCACCGCGGGCACCGGCTCGGGGCGCCTGGCCGGAGGCGGCCGCCGCTATTGTTGTCGAGGCCGCCGACAGTCCCGGAGGCAGAGACGGCGGCGGCTGGTGTTCCCGACGTCCCGAGCCGCGAGCGCAGGATTCCGCAGGCTCGCCAGAGCCGCGGAGCGAAGTCACTTCCGAAAGCCCGAAGTCCCGGAGAGAAAGCCGGAGCAACTTTTCCGCGGCGCTCGGGATCCTGCGCGCTCTTGGGCTCCCGGCGTGTGTGTGAGCGAGCGAGACGCGCTCGGAGAGAGTGACTGAGTGTGAGTGAGTGTGTGCGCCGCACCGATCCCGGCCAGTGCACTCCTCCTTCTCCTTTTCCTCCACCTCCTCCGCCTCTCGGTGACTCACGCTGTATACACACACACACTCACAGGCCGGGCTGTGTAAACAGTTGGGAAGCCGGGTTGAGCAATGAGGTGGCTGCGACGACTCTGGCCCTGCCGCCCGGCAAGCAGTCACCGAAGCGGAGGGAGGAGACCGGGGCAAGGGGGGAGCAGGGGGGAGGAGGTGGAGCTGGGTCGGCGGGGGCAACGGGGGTGGCCCGAAGGCTGGGGATGCTCCGGGCTGCGCGCGCTCCGGGGCAGGTGGTGTGTCCCGAGCGGGCTGGGACGCGCGCACACGCCCCCCGGGCTGGGATGGGCAGGAGGCGGCGCGCCCCCTCCCGCAGGCCCCGGACTCGGCTCTAGCAGCCCGGGAGGGGGCGGAGGAAAAGTTCCCGTGACGTCAGGGTCCCGGGGAAGTGGGCGGGAGGGGCGGGGCCACGGGGGGGCGAAGCGACCGCTGATTGGTGCGCGCCCCTCATTCACACCGAGCACAATGGGCTGCGGGCGCGCGCATCCCGGTTCTCGGCCCAGCTGCTCGCTGCCGCGGGACGGTTACGCGGTTCGCCCCAGGGATCCCTCCACCGCCGCCAGCCTGGAGACCTCGGATAGGAGCCGTGGGCGCCGCCCAGGCCCGGCTGCCGCCCGAGGAAGGGAGGATAGGAAAGGTGATGAATTCCAGAATCAGTCATTCACCCCCACGCGGTAGTTCCGGGGAAGACCTATGCGTGGTAGTGGATGTGGCTTTCCCCTTTTCCTTCCCCCTCCCAGCTCTAATCCCCAGCGTCTGTTCGCTTCCACAAATAGAACCTTCTGTTGGATGAAATAAAAGCAAACACTGGGCCTTCTGCGCTGCCTCCACCTCCACGCCCCTCCCGCGCCTGCCGCCCTCCCGGATTGCACGGAAATAGCTTCTCCAGACTCCCCGGCCGCCCCTTCGCGGTGACTCGCAGAAAGAGCTTCCTGAGCCGGGGCCGGTGGGAAACAAAGGATGTGGGAAACAGGCGGAAGGGGCCCACGTGGCGGCCGCCAGATTCCTGCCCCCTCCCCGGCCTCCGCAAGCGCAGCAGGGTCTGGGGCCCCGGTGCCAGCCCGGGTTCCGTGGTGGGCGGGTAGGGGAGTAGAAGTCATTGTGGCCACCAACTGTGATGCTGCCTACACCCGGACACCCTGCCAGGTTGTGTGCGTACATTCGTGCAGCGTGATTTGGGTGAGCATGAAATGTGTGCCAGACCCTGCACCAAGAAACCTCCATGAGAAAATAACTTTAAAATCTGCCGTTTTTCTTTCTTGAGAGAACCAAGTCCGTTTCGGGTCTCTGGACAACCCAACACAGATAACTCTTTCAGAGCGACTTAGGCACTCCTGCTCAAGGCTTAATTCTCTAAAACGAGGTGGAGCCCCAAGGATAAATTCTTTTACATATTAAATCTCCATTCATTCAACAAACACTAATTAAGCATCTACTAAAGGCCAGACGCTGGGGATTAGACATTGGAAATGCAAAGAATAACTGCTCACATTAATTGAGGTCTGTAATGCACTGTTCTTAGCATTTTACACATAATACCTCGCTTTGGTTTTACAACTGGCCTGGGGAGGGGCGGTTGCCCCATTTCATAGAAGAAGCCTTCAACAATTTGAGCTCCTTGCCGGTTTGGAGTCGCTAGTGAGCGGTGGAGCTTTCAGGCTCTTAAGCTCTCATGGGGACCCAAGGGAGAGATTACAGTGTGTTTGGGAGAGGAGCACTAGGGAGGAGGGCCAGCTAGAAGGCAGTGTTTGACCTGGGTGGATGTGCAGCACTGGGATCCTTGCTGGGGGAGGGGGCGTGGTATGAATGGCGGCTGTCGGGGGAAGAAAGGATGGCTCAGAGGCAAGCAAGAGTGGTGGGAGCTTTAGAAGTTGGGAAGGGCGCCAGGGCTGTGCTGAGGACGTTGCCCTTGGTCCTGTGGCCAGGACAGAGCCTACCTGAGGTTTTCCTCCTTTCAGTTTATTCCGTGCGGTGCCGGTCTTTAAGAACCACTGATCTACCAGCTGGGCATGTGCACCTGGATGGCAAACTCTACATGAGCCAGCAGCACCTTCCTCCAAGGGGTGCGCTTCCTTCTCTGTCTTCCTGGAGAAAGCATCACCAGCACTCACCCCACCCACCCTCCTGGGCACTCACTGCCCCTTGAATCTGCCCTTTTCCCGTTACCCCCAGCCAGTCTCGGGGCCATCCTAGATCTCGCTGAGCCATCCCCTGCCCCCCGCCCCAGCTCTCTGGCACTGTCCCTGGCAAATGCGTTCCCACACTTTCTTACCCACTAGCTTCCAGCCTGGTTTCCCAGTGAGAGGGCCTAGAGGGAGATGGGAAGGTGGGGAGCTGCTACTGCTTCCCTTTCGCTCTGCCCAGGGCTCTGGCCACCGCTCCTCTGCGGCTCCTGCCCCACCTAGGCAGCCCTCTGCAGGGCTACTGGAGTGTGCTGCCAGATCCCCCTTCTGGATTTACTTCTCCAGTCGCTGGGATTACGTTTTGGAAGCCCCTTTTGAAAATTGCCTTCACTGAGAAGAGCTACCTTGCCCAAGGTCACACTCCCTTCCCAAGAGGTCTGTATCCAGTGGTTGCAGTAAAAGCGTCCAGCCTCCTTGTCCCAACTTGGTTGGACTCTGAAGGGGCTCCCAGCTTGACGGTCATCCGAGGCCCTCCTTGAGACTGCACTCAGCCCAGCTTTTCCCTCTGCCCAATCCTGTCCAGGCCCTTCCCTGAGAAGCCTCTACACGCTAGTCTCCATCTCTGACTCTGCTTCTTCAGGAACCCAACCTTGGCAGCCCTCCCTCTTCACAGTTCTGCTTTACTCTAGGGACTCTTGCTCCTGGGATCAAATGCCACCTCTTTCGTCCCCTCCAGGCCCTCCGGTGGCAGCAGCTTCCTGATGCTGCTAATCTCTGGGTTGCCCCTCCCCCCGCAAAAAAAAAAACCACACACAAGCCGTGTTGTTCTGTTCTTCCAAAACTTTTGTAACTAATTCTCCACTGTTCATTTTTTCCAGGGAACTTCTTAGCCTGTTGCATTTCCCAATAAGACCCCGGTGGAGACCAACCCTATACTTGTCCCATGTCCATCCCCTCCTCTCTACTCCCACGATCTTTGTTCAGGACCTCCCCCTGGGCTTCTGCAGCAAGCTGCCTACTGGGTCATTCATTCATCCCTTCAACAAACAGTGAGCACCCAGGCTGCCAGCACGCCTAAGAGGGGCTGATACAGCAGTGTGCAGAACAAAACGTGCCCTCTACCTCCAAATCCTTTCACTGCACATCTATTTCTAAAATTTGAATCTGATCATAGCAGACCCTGGCCTAAAACTTTGCAGGGACCCTCAGATAAAATCTAAATGTGTGTGGAAATAGAAGCCCTCTTTTCTGGTCCCACTTCCCTTCCCAACTGCAACTTTGTGTCTCCGTACCTCTGTTCTCCCTCTTGTCAGCTCCTGCCAGGGTCCTAAACATGCCAGGCCAATTCACACCTCTGCACTTTTGCCTGGCCTGATTCCTCTCACTGGAATCCCTCCCCCACCCCCAGCTTCCCCTACCAATCTGATAAACTCCTATTCATCCTTCAAAACACCACTCAGATTTCCCCCAGGACCACAGTCAGATTTAAATGATCTCCTGGGTGCTGTTGAGTCCTCCATCCAGCTTTCTTTCATGGCACCTTCCACTCAGCTGTGTTCCCACAGGGCAGGGCCCACATTGTATTGGGTCTTCTATCTCCAGTCCCCAGTCCAGTGTGCATTGTAAAGGAGGGGCTCCGGAGTGTCAAGCCAATGAATGTTGTCAGGGCAGAGGGTCACACGCAGGGAAGGTGCAGGGGAAGAAGAGGCATTTGAGCACAGACGGGGGCTGAGGGATAGGGCCCAGATTTCAGAGTTGAATGTCGAGCCTGGAAGCAACAGGACGTGGCAGTTGGGGAAAAGAATAAAGGGCTTGAGTTTTGGCGGGGGATGGACATGGACCCTTGATGAAGCTGAGATCAGGTCAGCCAAGGGGACAAGAGAGCTAAAATTGTCTTGATTTCATTGCTGGGGCTTTCTCCGCTGGCAAAGTCTGGATGGACCTTTCATCAGAGGTTTTTCAGATACTGATTTGAGGAAGCTTATTATGGGCCCTCAGTTATCTCACCTTTGAAATGGCATAATAAAGGCCTGCTTTTGCTCCCTGATGAGGTTCTTATGGAAACCAATAGGTACCAAGATGTGAAAAGTCCTTTTTGAGGTGCCTACCCATCCATAAACGTGATTGTCAGGTATGGGGATTCCTTGACTTTAAACTATGTTCCCTTAGTCAACGAATGTTCAACGAATATTCGTTCAAGGTTTGCCTTATGGCAGAACTGAAAAAGGCTTCTACTATGAAAATCCAAACTGACAAATATAAACATTTGCAAATAAGTAAACAAAAGGTTCATTAGGCAGCGATTCTTCCCATTTTGCAAGGAGGGTTTACCACGTGATGCCATTAGCAAGCTCCTTTGGTGTATTTTTTACGTGGCTTGGTAACAACGGAAGCACCTTGGAGCAAAGAATCCCGGCTGTGCATGTATACACGTGTGTGCACACACGTGTGCACACACCTGGCCTCAGCACAACACTAAGGGGACATCCAATGCTCAGTACATGGTGAACTGGGGAAAAAATTTGATTTCCCTCCAACTTTTCAGGAACTCACCTATTACGTAATATGGGGAGACCTGTATTGATTTTTCTGGACAGGGTTGAGCTCATCATGAGCTCAGGCTCGATTCGTTTTCATTCATGCTCAGGTAGGCGCCTGGCAGGAGTATGATGAAGGAGCTAAGTATTCAGTGGTTCTGAAATGCTGGGAAGTCCTTGGAGCTGAGACTCCCTGTTTCACGGCCCATGAGACTTCATGGCCCCTCACAGGATGTGTGAAGCTCCCTGACCCAGCAAATGAACAGCAACAAAAAATCAGGACACGTCTAAGGAAGTCGCTATTAGTGTCTAAGACAAGGTCCTGTGGTCTCCTGGGTGGCTAAGTCGGGTAAGCTTCAGATTCTTGATCTCAGCTCAGGTCTTGATCTCAGGGTCATGAGCTCAAGCCCCACATTGGACTCCATGCTGGGCGTGGAGCCTACTGGAAAAAAAAAAAAAAAAAAAAGGCAAGATCCCAAAAGCCTGGCAAAAAATAAAAATTTCTAAGTTCCTTCCGTATGCTCAACCTTGGCCCAGGCTCTTGTTTGAATTTCAAAATAATCTCTGCCATCTATTCTCAGTATGAATTTGGGCAGGTCCCTTCCCCTCTTTGGCCCTCACTTTTCTTCTTTTTGGCATGAAGAGGTAAACTGGTGGTTTTCAAACCAGGGTCCTGGGAACCCCAGAGCTTTCAGTTGGCACCTTAGGAAGAGAACAGAAGCCAATGTGGGATTCCAGGCAACCCATTCCAGGTTTTATCAGATGTTCTACATCATGCTTCTCCTGTGACACCTTGTTTGAGAAAAGTTTTCCACTGCCTTAGAGAAAACAAGTTTGAAAATCACCCGTCTGACGATCTCTGAGGCCTCACCCGTCTCTAACACTGATTCTTTTGTTTACTGTTAGGAGTCACAAGGTGGGAGCTCACAGGCCAGATCCAATTGGCAGCCATGTTTTGTGAGAGGGACGATGGCTGCTTGGGGGTGAGGCATGCCCCATCTCGTTCCCCACAGTCCCCACTGGTCCTTTTTGCCTACCACCTGCCACCTCGCGTTTACATTGGCAGCCTGGGCCTGGACATCTTTGAGTTCGCTTCTTCAGAAATGCTCCCCTGAGATCCTCTCTTCCCATGAGAACCCTGCCCCCCCACCCCCTCTGATGGCAGAAAAGAGAGGGGTCCAGAGCCTGGAAGCAGACGCCCCCAATCTAGAGGGAGCAGGGTCGTCTAGCTGCGATGGCTGCCCCTCTCTCTTCCTATCCGCCCAGCCCAGAAGACCGCTGTAGCAGTTCAACAAATACCACTGCAACTTCTCTGCCGCGCTTCCCCTTGAGAGGCCGAGTGTCTCGAATCTGACTTCCCTCTGAGACTTCTAACGAAAGGCCAGGCGGCGCCTGCTTTGTTCACCGGGACACTGGCCATGGGAGCCCTGGGTGGCCAGGTAAGAATTCTTCCTCCCCTGAGAACGCTGTGCTGGAGAGGCCACAAGTAGGCCTTCAGATGACAGACCCAGCCAAGCCTTCCCGCAGCTGTCCCGGCGGCGGAGCAGGTGAGTGAGAAGGCCAGCGAGAGAATGACCCTCCAGCCTCAATCGCCCGTGCCTTCCAGCTGAGGCCCCAGAATAAGCAAAAGCCATCCCCACCGTGCCCTTTCTGAATTATTGGTCTATACCACAGTTAACCCTCTTAGTTTTAGGGTGGTTTGTTACACAGTGATAGATGACGGGAACAACATTCTGGAACCATTCAGGATAAATCAGGAGGTGTAGCAGGCAGGGCCCTCCCGGCCCACAGGACACCCTTAGATGCTAACTAGAAAAGGACACCCTGTCCTCTGGCTGGGTCCCACCCCACACTGGGGCAGAGGGCTCAGCCGGCTGAGTGCAGGCTGGATGTCACAGCCGCGTGACCAGAGACCCCTTCTTTTGTTCTGCCAGGACCAGTGTGAGCTATGCTAATGGGAATGGAGGCATTTTCTAAACACTCATGTATTTGCCCCATAGTCCCTTCGAACATCTTCCAGGATTTGGGGAAACCCCTGTGCTCACACCTTACTACCTCTGTCTCACCAGTGAATCATCTCAACACATAAAGTATTCACTGAAAAAATATACGGGGCGCCTGGGTGGCTCAGTTGGTTAAACATTTGCCTTTGGCTCCAGTCATGATCCTGGAGTCCTAGGATCGAGCCTCACCTTGGGCTCTGTGCTCAGCATGGAATCTGCTGCTGCTTCTCCCTCTGCCCCTTCCCCTGCCCTGCTCCTTCTCTCCTTCGCTCACTCTCTCTCAAATAAATAAATAAAATCTTTTAAAAATTGAGGTCATTCCTCTTGCCTCTTCGAACACCCCATGTTCCCTCACTCGGCGTGAACCAGCCCCTGGCAGCCAGCCAAGCCCATCTCCCTTCATTCTCAAGGGAAGCCGGCCCTGTGCTCAGGACAGTTTGGATGCTGGGCTTTGCATTTCAAAAACAAAACCAAAAACACCCCCTGTGGATCCGCAGCTCCTCGCCCGTTCTGAGGATGGCGGCCGACTGTGAACTGAAGGGCGGACAGGTCTGGGGGCTCATCACAGCCGGCGTCCCACGGCCGCAGCGCACCCCCACGGGCCTGTGGGTGGGAAGGCCGGGGAGGCAGGGAGGCCCCGGGAGGTGCAGCAACCCCGTCTCGGCCTGGACCTGCCTTCTCCGGACCTGCGGGCTCAGCGTGGACAGCTGGCGAGGGGTCGGGACAGACGCTGTAACTCCCTTAACCCAAGCCGGGTAGACAAAACCGGGCGCCCTGTGAGAGATGGCCGAGAGGTCACCGTCCTCGTGGCCTGGGGGTTCAGGCAACCTGCTTTCTCGGGAGAATGCCTGGTCAGAGACGATTTGCTCTACCGGGGAAGGGGAGCCCCCTGTGCTGGTAATGCCCGCCCTGGGTCACCGAGCACTGCATACATGATCTCCCTGATCCGCACACCAGCCTGCAGATCCAAGCATCACCGTCATTTGCCAGCTGAGGGAAGAGCCCATCAGAGAAGCCAAGCAACCTCCCCAAGATCACACAGCTAGAAAGACGGGAGCCAGGATTCAAACCCAAGGGTGGCCCATGTCAGGGCACGCATGTTCCTCTTCTTCCTTCTCTCTACCTACCTTTTTCAGGCACTTTGGTGCTCACTTGTTCTCTCTCTCGCTTCATCCTTTCTCTTTAAGAAACTCCAGTGGAGTGGAACTGCACAGGTCCTCCCCTGTGGGTTTGAGGGGATGCCCATCCTCTCTTACCATCCTAGTGCATGTCAACCCATTCCGTTTATCCAAACCTGCTTTAAGACCTTTGAAGAACGCTTCTGTTCGTACACAGGGACGAACCTGGCCTGGGGCCTTTGAAAGGGTCTTTATCCTTGGCCAGAGTCATTCATCAGTGGGCCCACGTTTCCCGAGCGCCTACCATGGGCCCCGCGTCCGATTAGACACCGGAAGTGGGGAGCAGCCCCGTCCCCAGCAGAATGGGGAGGAAGGCCCCATTACAGAGTTCTGAACATGAGCAGAGTGAAATAAGTACTAGAAGAGGGACATGCAGGAAGGAGAGAGGTCAGTTTTGCCAGAAGGCCCCACAGGCACAAGACTCTGGAACCCAAAGTTGTCCTTGGTGGGGGGGCAGAGGCAGACTCACAGGAGCAGGGTTCCCGGAACTTGATATATGTGAGAATGACGTTGATAAAGGCAGGCGCCCAGAGACCAGGATGTATGCATCAGCAGATCAATGAAAACATTCGCTCTGCCTAGATGAGCCACCCACAGGAAGCCACATTATCGGAAAGCGACGCGCACTAACAGAATCCACAAAGGGGACTTGGCAGACATCAGGAGGTCTATTTCAGGCCAGTAGCTTGAAGCCATCTCTGACCCCACAGGAAAAGTCTTCTTCAGGAAACACTTGTCATCGAGTTGGCTCTGGCAAAACTCCCTCCGCCCTTACAGGGCAAGGCCAGTAGTTAGGGCAAAAGGCTCTGTGGCTACAACAAAGAGTCCAACAACATGGTTTGAAGAATCCAGAGTCTGCTTCTCTCCCCACTACCTTCCCGAGGTGAGTATCCCTGACTGACAGAATTTGGGACACTGGCCCTCTCCGTGTCGAGGTTCCTACACCTCATCCATATGGGGCTCCGGGTCTCCAACACCTCAGGTTCCGGCTGGCTGGAAGACGACGAGGGCGTGACAGAGGCACACGCACCTCTACCCGGAAATGGCCCTTGTGCCCTCCGCTCATATCCACATGCCACTGTGGAGAATTTGGTTCCACGGCCACACCCAACATCCAGGGAAGCTGGGAAAGGTGTCTGGCTAGACACACAGCCCATAGGAAAGAGGAGGTATAGGTGGACCCCAGGCACATCTCTGTTTCAAATGGCTCTCAGAAGTTGGCAGGTGTTACCAAGACCTTGACTTACATCATCTTACACCCATCGGACAACTTTGGGCAGATTCCAGGGTTGGCTGATTCACCAGCTCAGCCATGGAGAGTTCCAGGTCCCTATCCCCTTGTGGGCACCCCCCACCCCAGGCTGTCCTCAACATGGCTGTAGCAAGCCCAGATACCACATCCCAATATGATAATTCTCAGAGGAAGTGGAAAGCATCTCTCCCTGTGCTATCCTTTAGGGGAAAAGAGAGTTTCCTCAGCAGCTCCTTTTACACACACACACACACACACCACTCCCCCCAACCCTCTACCTCCCACCCCCCAGAGACATCCTCTCTTACCATTGGCCAGACATGGGTCACATGCCCACATCTTAACCAACGACTGATGACAGAGGCTGAATGGTGTTACCTCCAAATTCACATGTTGAAATCATAACTGTGACCGGGACTGTATTGGGGAGAGCCCTAATCCAATATGGCTGGTGTCCCTTAGGAAGAGATCAGGACACAGACAACAAACATTCCAAGGGACACCCATGTGAGGACATGGTGACCACCTGAAGGCCACAGAGAAGTCTCAAAAGAAAACAACCCTGCCAGTACTTTGATCTTGGGCTTCTGGTCTCCAGAACCCTGAGGAAATAAATTTCCATTATCTGTGGTATTTTGCTAGGGCAGCCCTAAGTAACTGATACGACTGGTGATCGGAACGGAGCAAATCAGGCCACTCCGGGGGTGCAGTCAGCACATGGGAGAGGGAAGTCGGGCTTCCAGAGAAGGAAGTCGAGAGGAGGGCTGAACACTCAGGAGACAATGCCCATGATGCGATGGCTGCCCTTCGTCCCACACATGCTCCTTAACGATTCTTGTCTGCCCAGCCCATTTTCTGTTCACACCAGCCCGTTCCTAGCCTTCTCCAAAGAGATATCAGACTGTTCGACTAGACACCTGACCACCGAGGTACCTTCACTCTCCAGTTGGCTTTGCTAGGAACTGGGGGGCTGCACGGTCTGTCCTCTCGTCTCTACCACGGAGGACCAGTCCTGCTTTAACTCCATCAACCTCATTTCCAAGTTCTCAGGGGAGAGTGGGGTGCTGGCAAATCCTTCCCCTTCGGTTCTGGGTTGTCCTATTTCTTGATCTCCAGGATGTAAGTACTTCATTCTCAAGAACCCACAGGAGGTCACTGAGCATGGAGCAGGGACGCACAGTCTATGGCCATACCACCCTGAACGCGCCCGATCTCGTCTGATCTCGGAAGCTAAGCAGGGTCGGGCCTGGTTAGTACTTGGATGGGAGCAGGGACGCACACTGCTGCTCGGGACACCTCCTCCTTGCCTTCACGGACGACGATCATCTGAGAGACGCCACATCCCCAGACGATGTTTGTGGGGAAACGATCCATGGAGTAGGAAAGGGTTAAAAATATTTGGCGAGCCCCTGGACAGGAGCACACAGAGGGCATGGGAAAATCCCCAGGGTGCTGCATCCTGGAAGGGTCCCTCTCCTTCGCGGTTCCCAGGCTGTGAGAATAAACACCAGGCTAAGGAACAGAGAGCAAGTAGGACTCAGCCGGCCCAGGAGGGCGAGGACGATCACCAGCCCGGGCCCCTCCCCCATTCACCTCTGTACAATCCTCCCTCTGTTCCCTGAGCTCCGCTTCCCTCAGGGTCCCCTCCAAGCCTGATAAAGGCCACCATTGATGGGCACTTCCTCCGCACCAGGCACTGGGCTGGGTCCTGCAGACCCGTTTTCTCATTGAATTCACACCACCGCCCCCACAGACTTGGTGGGCGCAGTTCCGTCCCAAAAAGGAGGTTCACGGAGGTCAGCGGAGCCGTTTCAAGGTCATGGTGGCAGGACCCAAGGGACTGAAACTGTGGATTTTCCACAGCACTTCTGGGGTCAAACGGGCCAGACAGAGTCCCAGAGTAGTAATCCCAACAGCCGTGGCTAACCCTTTACGGAGGACTTCATTTAAAAAGTGCGGTCCCCATGAATGTTGCCCTCCCCAGGGGATGGGGCTGAATTACCACGCCCTCCGCTCAGAGAGGGTGTGCGACTTGCCCTGTGTTACAGCTGGTTAGTGGCAGGGCCGGACCATGAGCTTCTTGAGATGGTTTGGGGTTGGGCTGGGGGGGCTGCTCCTCAATCTGTTCCTGCTCACCCTAACCCCCCCACTCCCCAGTCTGGCTCTGGCTTCCTGAGTCTCTTTGTAGCCCCCCGGGAGAACTAGCACTTTGCGGGGAAGGCGTTTGGGATAGACCCGAGGTCCTCCCATCCCTGCCACAGGCATTTCTGGGTGGTGGGAAAGGAAATACTTATCCTTCCCCCACCCCGGGTGCCCTACCTCCTCCTGTTGGCCGCGGAGCCAGCACCTGGGCGGGGAGAGGAGAGAATGGCGCTATTCAGATAGTTTTCCTGACATAATAACCATTGCTAAACCTTCGCGTCCCTGAGCGTTTCGTGGAGGGTGGGGATTCTGAGCAGCAGCAGGAAACCCCAGCTGCCAGAACAAGGCCCTGCAGGCCGGACACTAATCCAGGAGAACAGTTCTCCCGAGGCTGGTTAGAAAAGCAACAGGAACACCACCAACAACCTCTCGGTGGATCCAACTCATCCCCGCCCCTAACTACATCCGATCAACAAAATCCTCTCACCTGGGAGGGCCAAACCCGGGTCTCCATCTACCCAGGACAGAACTGATTTGCCCGAGGTCACGGAATGAGTAAAGGGCAAAAAGGGGGCACAAATCTGACTTTCACACTCGTGGTCTCATGCTCACTTTGCCACAGCCAGAGGCCCATGCTAGGGAGAGTGGGTGATGTTGTCTAGAGGGTTCGGAGGGTTCGGAGGGTCCGGAGGGTCTGGAGGGTTCAGAGGCCAGCAGAGCCATCAGAGAGAGAACAAGACCAAGGAACCCTTAGCCAGAGTGACCCAAGAGCAAACCATGGGCCTGCAGCATCGGGCAAGTCACTTACGTCCCCTGGGCCCGACGTCCCTCCTCTGCAGGCGAGCGGGGATTGTGGTTAAGATCTTGGGCCCTGGAGTCAGAACGCCTGGCTCTTCATCCTGCACAGGCATACGGCCCGTGTGACCTTGGACAAGTCTCTGTGTTCACACCTCTCTGAATTCACACGAGCATTTAAAGACCCACCTATGGCTTCCTCTGAGAATATTCTTTGCAAATAATGCAAGTAAGTCTCTTAGCGCAGGCCTGGGTGATGGGAAGCAGTCAGCAAACCGTAGCCATCGGTACCACCTGCAAAATGGAGAACAAAAGGGCTTCCGGCAATTAGAGGAAAGAGCACGTTCCTGGGGGAGGTGTGTCTCTGTGTGTGTCTGTATGCGTGTCTCTGTGTGTTTCTGTGTGAGTCTCTGCGTGTCTGTGTGTGTGTGTCTCTGTGTGTCTGCATGTGTGTCTCTGTGTGAGTCTGTGTGTCTGTGTATGTCTGTGTGTGTGTCTGTGTATTAGTCTTCGTGTGTGCCTGTGAATCTGTGTGTCTGTGTAAGGAAGTGTGGGGGATTTCTCCACAGATTGAATTAGAACCTTCTAGAAAGCAGGAGAAGGGGATCCAGGCTGGCCCCGCACCTGCTTTGGGATGCTTCCCTCTGAAACAACCACCTGGCCTTCACCTGTGTGCTCTATCGACTCTTCCCTGTGAGTCAAGTGCTACGTCCTTCCAACCTCTCCTCATTCCAGCAACAATTCCCTTGGGACAACTACCCCAAGCTGGAAACCTTCCTGGCCAGAGCAGTGAAAGGGCAAAATGTAAGTACACATGGGCCCCAGAGTTTCATAACTGCCGTGAGTCACCCTTCTTCACAGAAGACATGGCAAAGGGACAAGAGCTCCACGTCTTATCAGTGAGGCTGGGCCCAAGTGCCTCTCAGGCATTCCTCATCTGGGCCCTTCCCACGCTCTCTCTCCCCTGGAAGCACATCCCCTCGATGTTCTGCCGTTGCCATGTCAGGCTTAGGAGGGGAAACAGAACCTGACCAGGTCAAACATCGTTTCTGCCTTCTTGATTCTTAGCTGTTCCTGATCCTTTCCCGGTGGCCTCAGAGACCTGGCAACTTGCTGTGTATTTGTTAGAAGTTCTTTTTTTTTTTTAAGTTTTTATTTAAATTCCAGTTAGTTGACATACAGTGTAATATTAGTTTCTGGTGTACAATATAACCATTTAACAATTCCACATATCACCCTTGTTAGAAAATTTTTAGTTTGAAAATAAGTAGAATTATAGTATCATAATAAATAAGGGTTGATTTTCTCACATAAAAAGAAGTTCAAGACTGAATAAAAACCGTTGTGACTTTGGCAGCACAGCAATGTCAGGGCCAATCATATCTTGATTCTGTTTGTTTTCCCTCAAGGTTGCAAAACGGCTGCTATAGCTCCGGATAATCGTATCTATTCTCAAGGTAGAAAAGGAGAGAAGGGCACAAAATAATGGCTTTATTAGCATCTATTCCTGCATCAGTCAGTCATTTACTCTTGCATAAAATACCACTGCAAGACTTAGAGGCTCAAAAGAACAATTATTTATTAGTTCATGACTCAGGGTCAGAGTTTGGGCTGGGTTCAAGTGGTAGTTCTTCTTCGGGTCTGGTGGGCTCCCTCATGTGACAGCAGTCAAATGATAGCTCCGGAGGGGCTCTGTTGTCCAAAACAGCCTCACTCACATGTCTGCTGCATGATGCTGGCTACTGGAGATATGGTGACAGAAACAGAGGTAGGAGTAATGTCATTGCTGGAAGGGACCACTAGCCAGGGAGTGTGGGTGGCCTCTGCAAGCTGAAATCGTCAAAGAATGGATTCCTCCCTAAAACTTCCAGAAAGAACAAATCCTGCCAACACGTTGATTTTGTTCCAATAAGACCCATTTTGGATCTCTGGCCTCCAGAACCGTAAGATAATAAATTTGGGTGAAGTCGCTGCCTTGGTGGTATTTTGTTATAGGAGCAAGAGCAAACCATCTCCCTCTGATGCTCTGTCATCCTCGAAGGTCCCACTGCCTGATTTTGCAAAGATATATTGGAACGTGAGCACCCATTCCTTCCTGTATGATCTACGTCTGCTTTCGCGTGACAGCAGCAGAGTAGTCGTGATGGACGGTGTATGACCCATGAAGCCTAAAGCATTTACTCCCTGGCGCCCTTGCAAAGAATGTTTGCCAGCCCTGGCTTGAGGAAACTGGCCGGGGTCTCCTTGCATGGTGGGTTCAGGCTAGCAAGAGAACAAGAGTTTGCTTCAAAGTTCTTGGACGTTCAAAGGCTTGGAAGTCCCACAATGTCACTTCCTCTCCATTTTGGTCAAACAAAGCAAGTCCAAAGGCCAGTCACAGAGGTCAGTAATAAATGCCACCTCTTAATGGAGGGACAGCAGGGTAGACTGCAAAGGAGTGTGTGCGCGGGAGCTCTTATTGTGTCTGTCTGCAGACCACCTCAGAGCCCCCTTTTATCAGGGATCAAAGCCTCCCCACAGACTCCCGGCCAGACATCCCTTCAATCTCAGCGGCCAGGACGGGGCTGTGTGGGGAGCCGGGAAAGCAGCGGCAGAATTATCATGACTGGTTTAGGCCAAGAGCGACCCACTGCTCAGCAGGCAGGCTCTGTTCGCAAGGAAGGGGGAGCCGATGCTTAGGGGGCTCTTAGCAGAGCGTGTCCTACCTGTGCTGTCTGGGCAGTCCTGAACGTACCGAGTTTGCTCACTCCACAAATAGACATCCAAACACCAAGAACCTGCTCTGAATCCATTTCTGAACAGAGCTGGTGTAGGGAAAGGTGATGTAAACCCTGTCCTCAAGGGGGCCACAGCCCCCCCAAAAAACTCTCCCCCATGGCCAAGGAAGGTCTCCACCAGGATTTTCACTGCAACTCTATTCTTAGCAATAAGTAACAGGGAACACACTGCAACAGAAGAGGATAAAGAAACTCATTATATGGGGCGCCTGGATGGCTCAGTGGGTTAAAGCCTCTGCCTTTGGTTCAGGTCATGGTCCCAGGGTCCTAGGATCGAGTCCCGCATTGGGCACTCTGCTCCGCAGGGAGCCTGCTTCCTCCGCTCTCTCTCTGCCTGCCTCTCTGCCTACTTGTGATCTCTGCCTCTCAAAAAAAAAAAAAAATAAATAAAATCTTTAAAAAAAAAATAAAAGAAAGAAACTCGTTATATGATGGGCACACTTAAAGTAATTAAGATAAATGAACCAAATCCTCACACATCAACCTGAATAATTCATGAACGCATCTGACATGAAAAACGCAAGGTGCAAAATACTGTGTGGTGTCGAATATAGTTGATGTAAGTTGCGAAACATATAAACAATGGTATAAATTGCTTTTGGAAAAATAGGAGGTGGAAGAAAGATGTGAACATGGGAAGGAATGGAGAGGAGACGGGGATGTAGCTGAGGGGCTGATGTTTCATCCCTTTAAAAAACACTGGAGCGAAGGTGCCTGCGAGGCTCCGTCGGTTGAGCATCTGCCTTCAACTCAGTTTTGGGTCCTGGGGTCCTGGGATTGAGTCCCATGTCATGCTCCCTGCTTGGTAGGGTGTCTGCTTCTCCTCCCTCTGTCCCCAGCCCTTGCTCACGTGCCCACTCTCTCTCTCTCTCTCTCTCTCTCAAATAGATAGGTAAGATTGTAAAAAAAAAAAAAAAAAAAAAAGTAGAGCGATTAGAAGGATCACATTACAATGGTTATAAGTTATTATTCCGTGTGTGTGAATATAAGAACATGTGTATGTCCATGTCTATGTGTGTATATATATGAAACATTTCATAATAAAAAAAGTTTTTAGACATACCAACTAGCTGAGAAGCAGTGGCTATCAAACGTGAAGGAATCAGTGAACAAGTCAAGGGCAGTCTGTAGGGCCAGCCTGTTCTATGTCACACTTCGTGCTCCCCACCCTCGCCCAGGAGCTAGGAATTCAGTGGACGTCCTTGTGTTAAGTTTTTGGGGATGCCCTGGAGCATGGAAACTTAAGTGAAGGGCAAAAACTCAGTTTTCCCAGGAGTTCAGAAAAAGGGCATCACTGGGGGCCCAGGCTGGCAAAGGGGCTGTGGCCTGAGGCTGGCAGGACTGGTGGTGTCCCCCCCAACAGCTCCTTCTCCTTCCTGAGCAGACTACTTGCTCTGTGTCATGGCAGCCAAGGATGCTGGCGGGTACAGAAGCTTGGAATCGCCAAGCCCAGGGTAGGGTCCCGAGCTCTGCCCGTCATAAGCCATGCAACTGTGCAAGTCTTGAGTTAGCTCCCCAGGGCCTCAGTTTTCTCATCAGTAAAATGGGTATCAGAACCCTGCCCCTGCCTCCCTCACTGGGTTGCTGAGGGGAGTGGAAAAGATCAAGGGTGTACAAGTCCCACAGGCCAGGGAGGGATGTGTGTTCCCCAGTCCATGTAAACTGAGGGTTTCCACTGATAGGTCTGCAGGGGTTTCTCTCAACTTCCGGTGGGGACCTTTGATAATCTAATTTTCACGAAGCACCGTGAACTTGTTTTATTTACATCATACTGGTACTATCCTCTGTGCTTAGAGAAATGTCAGCGGCTGGGTGGGTACCCAGGAGCAGAGCTGAGGAGATGGCTCCCATCCAGCCCACCCACCCCCCATGGATTCATTCCAGAAACATTTCAGGTGGGGCACCGGGATGTCGGAGGCCGGTGAAGCCAACAGAGTCAGCCCTTAAGGAACACTCAGTATCAGGTCAGTGAGGGGCACCCCAAGGAGTTCTGAGATCGTCCACCACCTTTTCAACTATATGTTGGGAAAGAGAGAGTTTCCAAATTCAGATGATGCAATCTGCTGCTTCTCCCAGAGGCTTCTTTGTTGGGGGAGGAAAACACCTAAGGGCAATCTTGGAGGCCAGGTAGGAGTATCCTGGTTTGGGAGGGAATTCTAGGAAGAGGGGACAACTTCAATAAAGCCCTGGGAGCAGGATAGCTCATAACTTACCAGGGTTTCGAAGGGACAGCTCCACTGATGATGAGCTTTTGTCTTTGCTGTGTTTGTTTTGTCATTTCATTGAAAAATTTTTTTTAAAGATTTTATTTATTTATTTGACAGGCAGAGATCACAAGTAGGCAGAGAGGCAGGCAGAGAGAGAGGAGGAAGCAGGCTCCCTGCCGAGCAGAGAGCCCGATGCAGGACTCGATCCTAGGACCCTGGGATCATGACCTGAACCAAAGGCAGAGGCTTTAACCCACTGAGCCATCCAGGTGCCCCCATTTCATTGAAATTTAAGCTGGAGCTGAATTTTGCCATTAGGATTAGAGGAGGGAGGACCAGAGCTCAGCCCAAGTTCCTCTGCTGTAAATTCTTCATTCTAAGCCTCAATTTCCTCATCTTTAAAATGGGCATATTGCAGACTTGTCCAAGTAAGAAATGAGAAATGGAAGTTAAGTTTTCAATAAACACTTCATTCAAGTAGGCTTCATGTCAATCATGGAGCCTGATGCAGGGCTTGAACTCACCACCCTGAGATCAAAACCCGAGCTGAGATCAACAGTCACATGCTTAACTGACTGAGCCACCTAAGTGTCCCTCAGTGAACACTCTGAACTGAACTGCTCAGAAATGTACTTTGCCCACCTGCTTGCTGACTTCTCGTTCCTTCTCGGTGCCCTGAGCCTACCGTAAGGAGCCACTGATCTTCTCCCAAAACACACCCTTTGAGGCGAGGTTTAGCTGTCATTGCCCCAGGGAGAGTGTCCCCCGAACAACAGGTGACACTGGGGGCTGGGGTGGGACGTGCTGCACAGGGAGCTGGGGGAGACTGTGAGCAGCCTGGGGAGATGGTGGAGCGGATCTCTGGGGGCCAGGGCAAGAATCTCGCTGGAGAAGCAGCCCTCTTTCTCTTTCCCGTCTGCCTCTGACCAGCCCACGGAGTCCACTTGCCCGGTGGTTTCCCATGCCCCGGGCCGGTGCCGCCCGTGACAAGGGCAGTGCCTGGACGCCTGAGTCACTTGTCCCCGAGCTTCCACTGTAGCTCCTGAATTTGCAGGGGGGACATTGAGAATCTTCGCAGAGGCCCCAGGCCCTCAGGTGACCTCCCCCAGCTGCAGAGCAAGGCTCTCCATGCCCTCCCTCGGCCATCATGTTGGCCGCCTGGTGGGAGGCCCCTGGAGGTGGCCAGCACTGGCAGGCATGAGGTCCTCCAGACATGACAATGCCCTGCAAGGTGGGCTCGCTGCTCCCTCCCTCCTGTGCCAGCTGGGCTGATTAAACTGTGTGGCCAAGGTCACACAGCTGCTAAGTGCCAGAGTTAGGGCTTGCCCTGTGGTATCAGGGATCCGTCTGACTACAAAGCCCCTGTGGTCCCCGAGCCCTTCTGCCTCTCTTCCCCTAGACGGGCAGGATGTGGGATCTGAACGCACTTCCCGGAAGGGGCGGCCGGGGAGGCCGAGGGTGACTCAGAGCCGGCCCTCAGCCATGTCCTCTCAGGAAACACTAGGCTGATTGTGGTCCATTGTGGCTCTCCCCGCACTTGAATGAGTGTGAGTAACTGCCAAACAGAAAGGAGGCAGTTCCTGGGCAGGGGGCACGGCCGGAGGAGGGGGCATTCTTAGGAACAGGAGGTGCCCCTTTCCCGCCCCAGGGGGACTGAGCCCCATCTTGTCTTGGGTGGACAGGAGAGGAGAGCCGGGAGGGTCCCTGTACCGCCCGCAGCGATGCCAAGTGCGTACATGCGGGCACGGAGCCGGGGCAGGAGGGAGGGCCGGAGAGGATGGACAATGGGGCAGCATCTGGGGTCTGGATGCATGCTTCTGGACTTGCAGCCGTGATGCAGGCCTGCTCCCACAGATAGGACCCACGTGTGTGGTCTCAGGGCTGCAGTGAGAGAGCCTGGGGGCTACCAGTGCTGGCGGTGGGAGTCGGGGGGACTTTGAGGCAGTCAGCGCATCCTCTGTAGGTCCAGAAAACAGACATCAAGGGCAGCATGCCTGGCCAGACCTCAGTGGTCACTGGCTCAGAATAAAGCCTGAGGGGAGTACGGGATGCCCCCCCCCCCAAGGTGGCCAAATGCCACTTCTTAGGATATTTATCAAAACATGGAAAATCTTTATCAAGGTAATAAAATTCAAACCCCTCCAAGGCCGCTCAGCCCTGCCCCTGTCTGCTGGAACTTTGGCTCCTCATCACGTTCCAGCCCCACCTTTTTCTCTATATAAAAGTGGCAGAAATTTTCTGCCCCAGGGCCTTTGCACATGCTAAAATCCTCCTCTAGAAGTCTCTTCCTTGCCACTCATCCGATTTCTTCTCCCCATCAACTCCCACCCATTGTTCAGGTTTTAGCTGAAATGCCCCTTCCCCAGAGACACCTTCCCCAAACCCCTAAACTAAATTAGCTGGGTCACTCTCTTACCTCTGCTCCCAGAATTCAGTGGGGCTTTCTTTCTATCACTGACCATCAGAGGGAAATGATTTGTGCAATTACTTTTTAGTGCTTGCCCCATCCCACTAGATCACAACTGCTGGCAGGCCGGCCACCATATCGGCCTCACTCACCAGTGCACCGCAGCCATCCTGTGTCGATAGGAAAAGGGAAAGGAACAAAGTAGGCTAAACGAAATGGTGGGCAGACAGGAAGGACAGGAAAGAAAGAAGGAAAAGAGGGAGAAAGAGAGGAAGGAAGGAAGCAGGAAGGGAGGGAGCGAAAACGGAGGGTTCTCTGACGGCAGCAGCAGAACAGGGCCAGTCCTCTTCGGGGAATGGCATAGCTGCCCCCCGCCCCATGCAGTACGCGCCCTGTCTGCTCTCCTCCCTCCCCGCAGCCAGAAGCCATGACTCAGTACACGGGATAATCCCTCGGATGGAATGATTGAGCAGAGAAAGGCAGGTCCACCTGTCCGCAGAGACTCACGTCGAGCGCCCCCCCTGGGCAGCCCCTCACAAGCTGGGCAGCTTGTGAGCTCTGCCCCACAGCCGCTCCGTCTGCTGGGCGAGATCCTTCACTTCTCAGAGCACCCACTGGCTCTCGTGTAAAGTGAGAAACAGCGCCAACCTTCCACTGACATGGGACGCGAGGAGATGGACCAAGATGGTGGCCCAGAGGCACCTGGTGACTGACTTGGCCCAGCAGAGGTGTTCAGGCACAACCACCTTCTCCCAGGTCTTGTGTCTCCACCCTCTTCCGGCCTCTTTCTCAGTCTCTCCCGTAGTCTCCACTGCCTGCCAGCAAGTGTGCGCCCTCAGGCAGAGCCCAAGCAGGAGGCAAGGGAAGGAAAGAACAAGAGAAGGGAGCATCCGAGAGCTCGGGTGTTCGAGCTGCCTAAGCTGGAATCATGACTCGGCCATTCTCTGGCTGTGTGACCGTAGCAAGTGATTTAATCACTTCGTGTCTCAGCTCTCCCATTTATAAAATGAGGAGGAACGGAGGAACTTGTCTCCTGGGCTTGTCCTGAGGACTGAAGGAGCTGATTGATATTTAGAAAGGAGTTAAGAGAGTACTTGGCACATAATGGGCCATGTTTACAAAATAATTAACATCACAATAGCCATCATTTATTGAATTTTCCTCCTGTCAGGCTCTGGATAGCATTTTCCTGCATCATTTCTGTCTCCCAAAAAACTCTTGGACTCAGGGGACGCCTGGGTGGCTCGGTTGGTTGGACGACTGCCTTCGGCTCAGGTCATGATCCCGGAGTCCCGGGATCGAGTCCCACATCAGGCTCCCGGCTCCATGGGGAGTCTGCTTCTCCCTCTGACCTTCTTCTCGCTCATGCTCTCTCTCACTGTCTCTCTCTCAAATAAATAAAAAAAAAAAACTCTTGGACTCAGGAACCCATCCATAGAGGTTAAGTGACTTGCTCGAAGTCACCCCTGGCTAGACCCTGGGTTCCCGATGCAAATGGGAGTCCGTTGAATTCTTTTTTCTTTCAAGCTACAGCCAAGGACACCCTAACACAGTGTTCCTCCATCCCTCCGTCTCAGTCACCACTGTGCACAAGCCAGAAGAGATGCCAGACACCAGGTCACTTGGGCGTTCAAGGTGGAGGTTAGATGTATGTGCTGTGTCAGGATTTTATATTTCCTCAGAAGATCTGATCCTTTAACTCAAGGAGCGTTGCTTTCTGACCTTGATCTTGATCTCGGCAGCTGGCTCCTTTAGAGTTACTGCTCTCCGAATCCAGGTGGCCCCTGGTCCCCATTCCTTGTTCCCTTGTTGGGCGGGTAAGGGCAGGGGGAGGAGGGCTTTGGCTGGAAGTCCTGGGCCCCCTCCTCGTACTGGCTCTAACTCTCTTCTCTTCTCTTAACCTAGTCCCCCCATCTCTGAAAGAAGGGGGTTTAACTTCAAACTAAAGAAGCAGTCTCCTACTCAAACTATGTATTACAATTATTTGGGGGGAGATTAATTTTCGAGGATTTTATTTTTAAATTTTTTTTAAAGATTTTATTTATTCATTTTATTTATTCATTTGGGAAGCAGGCTCCCCACTGAGCAGAGAGCCTGACATGGGGCTTGATCCCAGGATCCTGGGATCATGACCTGAGTCGAAGGCAGAGGCTTCAACCCACTGAGCCACCCAGGCGCCCCTAAGACTTTATTTTTAAGCAATCTCTACACCCAAGTTGAAGCTCAAACCCGGGGGTGGGGGAATGTTTAAATACCTATGTCTGCCCCTATCTCCCTACCCGAGGTTCAGATGAGGTGATCGAGAGAGTGGCCATCAATACCATTAGAACACTTACCAGATAATTCTAAGAGCCAGTGGACAAGACTTGCGGTTCTAGGAGCAGAGTGAAATGTTCTATTATCTTTGGCAAAATGAGAAAAAGGACCAGAGTGCATTAAGTTTTCCTTAGACATAAGTGTGTTCAATGTAAAGATATCTTTTATCTGACAATCTATCCTTCCTGTGCTTTGGAACAGCTGAAGTCCTTTCTCTTGGGATGATCTGATGACAACAGATGGCGCTGGGTTGTTTTGTTTTGTTTTGTTTTGTTTTGTTTTGTTTTTGTTTTTGTTTTTTAACATCCTTTTTAACCAAATAAAAAATTCGGCAATATTGACCTCCAAAATTGTGAGGGAAATATTTCCTGGCTAGAGAAATCCAAACATGCAAAAATTCTAGCCTAGGTCTGTGCAGTGCAATGCAGCAGCAACGCGATGGCAGAGGTGGCAGGACCCGCGAAACGCAGCTGGTCCAAACTGAGCGGTGCTCACAGCGTAAAATATACACCACGTGTCGAAGACTTCATAGGAATAAAAGAACGCACAATAGGTCCTTTTTAATCATTTTTATATCATTCCAGTGTTGAAATGGTAATATCTTGGAAACATTAGGTTGAATAAAATATATTATTAAAATTAATCTCCACTGTTTCTTTGCATTTTGTAGAGATACAGGCTGTCGACAACTTAAAATTACATGTATAAGGCGGCTGGTTCGCTCCATCGGGGAAGTGTCTGCCTCAGGCTCAGGTCATGATCCCAGGGTCCTGGGAGCGAGTCCTGCATCGGGCTCCTTGCTGGGCGGGGAGCCTGCTTCCCCCTCGGCCTGCCCCTCCCCCTGCTTGTGCTCTCTCTTTCTCTCTCTGACAAGTAAAATCTTTCAAAAAGAAATGAAAATTAAATAAAAGCTAGAGAATGGAAGCTGTCAGACTCTGGGCTCCGAGGCTCAGAACTCACCCAGCGCCCCCCCTGCCGCATGCATTGTCCAAAGCAAGTGAGAGGCCCAACAAAGTCCAGGGCCTGGTGAACAGGCTCTGTCCCTTCTGTCAGAAGGGCTGCAGGGGACCACGACCACTGGACAGTCTCCTGACTCCAGCTCAGTGACCCCAAACAAGGAAAGGATATGCCTGCCCCCTGCACCCTGGTCTTTGTCAGACCCTCATTGGGACTATTCTGGGTCCTCAGCGCTTTTACCCCCATGGACCCCCCCTCCCAGAGAACCCCTTTCGTGGGCTCCCATAAGCATCGCAGGCACAAGGCTTTGTGTCTCGTGGGCCACATGGAGAAGTCAGTCCTGCGTTTTCTGCCTCATGGAGCACAGAGCCCCAAGTGGTTCAGAGTCCCAGCCCTTGCTCAGCAACCTGAGAACTGTTCGGGGTGACAGAGGGTGGGGCAGGTGTCCTCGAAATGACTTACATATTTCCCTAATGAGCTGTGTTTCAGAGCCTCTATGTGGACATGGGTACTTTGCCCTTCCTTCTTCAGTGATGGGCCATGACTCCAGCTCTAGGGAAATTTGTGGAAGCCAGGTGAGACCAGGAAGGGCATTCAGGGCTCCAACGATGGTAACGATACCAGGGAACCTTCCCTTTGGCAGACCATTTTATGGTGGGCCAAGGGCTTTCCTGGCACTCCCTGCCTGTGAGCCCCGCATCTGCACTCCAAGGTGCCTGCGGCAGCTGGTTCCACCCATCTTCTCGCAGACACAGACACTGAGCCTCTGAGATGTAAAATGACTTGCCCATTTCATGGCGGGTTCTCAGAAGAGCGCCCTGGGCTAGCTCCCTGACACCGCGAGGCCCACATGACCTGACCCTGGGGGTGGCTACTGTGATGACCTTCCGGGCAGCAGAAGCTTCCTGGGCCCCTGAAAGAGGTCCGGCCACAAAGGACAGGCCTGGCCTGGTTAGTGCGAGAAGGTTCCCTGGCAGCCATGTGAGCCATGTGTATTTGGGGTCGGGAAGGGCTAGGTGACTCAGATTCTGGGGGACACGCAGCTCTTCAAACTCAGAGCCTGCTTTCGGCTTCTTCCTGTACATGTACGCTGGTCTGTGGTTTTTGACAAGGTTCTGTTGTTCTGGGGCACCCGGGTGGCTCCATTGGTTAAGCATCTGATTCTTGATTTCGGCTCAGGTCACGATCTCAGGGTCATGGGATCAAGCCCTGCGTCAGGCTCGGGGCTCAGTGTGAAGTCTGCTGGAGAGTCTCTCCCTCTTCCCTGTCCCCTGCTTGTGCTCTCTGTCTCTCTCAAAATAAATAAATTATTTTCAGTTTTTTAAAATTAACATAAAATGTGTTATTTGTTTCAGGGGTATAGGTCTGTGATTCGTCAGTCCTCCACAATTCACAGTGCTCACCATAGCACATACCCTCCCAGGGTCCCTCACCCACTACCCTACCCCAATAAAATCTTAAAAAACAAAACAAAAACAAAACAAAAAAAACTAGGCTATGTTATTATCACTATTTATTTGGAGAGTGTATCAGAAAGAGCACAGTCCAAAGCCAAACCTCCCTGTCATTGTGACACCTTCTCCCAGAGAAGCTGATTCAGCCGCTCGGACCCAGTTCCATGAATCTGAAATGAAACAAGGGTCACCCGCCTCCCGGGGCCCGTTTGTGAGGAAGAACCGAGGAAAGTGGGTTAAGTGTTTAAGCCCATTGCTCAAAGGCACGTTCCGGGCTCAGAGGTGTTCACGGTCCAAGACTCCTCCCGTCCATGTTTATCTGCCCAAGACCCACATGGGGCATCACCGGGGCCAAGCTGACCACAAGGCAGGACGGCTCCACAGCCTCTTCCCCGCCCTGCTCCTGGCCATCTTCTCGTGGCCCCCATGGAGAAACACGTGGCCCATCGGCTCAGACCAATGGAAAACAGATGTTCTAAGCACTAAGGACCTTTTTCTGTGAGAACATGAGGAACTGGGGTCCTTGCCCTTCCGAGCACCTGTCTAGGAACGTGCGGCGTGGCGGCCGAGCCCATGGGAGCTGAGCTGCAGGGTGCGGGGGCCGGCGGGGTGCCGCGGGGGGCCTGCCTATGAGTCCCATTTCCTACGTGCACCCAAAGCCATTTCCACCCACTGCTAAGGACGTGAGAAGGCTCCTCCCGCCCTGGAAACCACTTTCCTCCTGGCTGGTCCCAGTGTACTTCAGCCCTGGTGACAGCCCGTTTCCTGCCACAGTCTTGGGGCCTTACGAAAGTCAGCTTGGTTCAAAGAGCTACTGAGTGCCACCAACATACCAGACTCCGGGGTACAGAGACTGACTGGACGCAGTCAGGACCCTTGAGTCATTGGCAGACGAGCTCAGCAGAGCATGGGGAGGAGCAGGGGGAGACACAGACGGGACCCCCTAATAAAACCCAGCTGAGATAGGTGTAGGTGGGGTGAGATCAGGGAAGGCTTCCTGGTGAAGGTGGTAAGGGAGCTGCTTTCTGGATGCCACCAGTAAGGGCAGCGTTCCAGGCAAAGGCCTCAGCCTGAGCAGAGGCTCAGAGGCACTGTGGGCTCTGGAATGCTGGGTAGTTTGCTGAGGGGGAGGGGAAGAGGGGGGAACGGGGAGGGGGCAGGGCTGCACCTGAGGAGGGCCCCTGGGGGACAGGCGGGGGAGAGGAATGGCTGGCCAGCTCTGCGACTCCAGGACTAACTCGGGCTGCCACCTGGGGATGGTCAGGTCCCTTAGGAGCTGTTAGAAGAGACCAGCCAGGGAGGAAGGAGGGGGGCCCATCAAGCAGCTACAGTGGTCTGGTGGAAGAAGGAGAGGAGGGGCCCCACTTGAGGAGTTTGGAAGGCTCCAGCGAGAAGAGAGGGGTAGGTGAGTGTGGAGGAGCAGGGGACCCAGGGCAGCCGAGCCCCAGCTTGCCGGGCAGGGAGATGAGTCCTGTAATGGGAGGCAAAGAGGCTCCTGATGAGCAGCTTCTGCTCGTGCCTGGGAAGCCTGTGCTGGTGCAGCTGCTGGGCCTCTGTGGTCACAAGAGCCTGCTCCGGAGGCAGGGTGGAGGGGGCTGGGCAGAGCCCCAGGGGTACCCGGCCCACAGCGGACTCTCCCTGCAGCCCGAGGCTGGGTGCTCAGGGAGACCCTGAGGACGGAACAGAGCAGGGACAGGCTGGGGGAGGGGCAGGTCCCCAGTGGGAGCACTGAGGTTTACCCGAGCGCCCCCCCCCCATTGGAGGTGGTGCTTGAAAGGATCATGCCCATTTTCATATTCCCGAGTTTGTTCACGAGCACTAGAAGAATACAGAGAGGGGCGCCTGGCTGGCTCAGTCGGAGCCGCATGTGACTCTGCGTCTCAGGCTTGTGAGTTCAAGCCCCACACCGCGGGTACAGATGACTTAAATAAAAATTTAAAAAAATACAGAGGGAACACCATGCCTATTAAAGATATCCCTTGGAGTTCTTTGTGTGGAGGCCAAGGGATGTTAACACGCCCTGGAGCTGAGGAGGATGCGGGGAAGCCTCTACTGATCTCAAGGGCGCCCGCGAGGGGCCGCAAGCGCCAGGAAGGCGGACAAAGGGTGGGCTTGTTTGGGTGGGACGCCCGGTGTTCCCAGCGGCAGGAGCTCCTCACGCCCCGCTCACTGGCCCTGTGGCCAAGTGCTGGCTTGGGTCAGCCCGTGGGAAGGGAGCCAGCTTAGCCCCTCGGGTTGGAAAGGGCAACCTTCGGCCAAGGTGCGGGGGTCACCGGTGAGCAAAGAGCTCGCTACCTCCGAAGTGTCCTCAGATGCCCGGGCAGCCTCCTTGGGGATGCCCACCCAAAGCAAAGAGTCGAGGGGAAGAAGTGGACAGTGGCCACGGCCGTCTTCCCCACACGTGGTCAGCATCACTGCAGGACGATGGCGTGGCTTAGGTGCCCGCAGAGAAGGGGCTGGGAACCTGGTTAGAGCCCACTCCTCTTCTTCCTGAGAAGGGGTAGGCCACTGCCCGGAGCCGCGGAGGAGCTCCCGCCGCTGAGAACACACAGCATCCTGCACAGACCGAGCTAATGACAGCCTACGTCAAGCGTTCCCCTTCTGTGCCGAGGACTCTATGAGCCTCATCTAATGTATTCCCAAAACAGCCCCGGGAAGCAGGCATGTGGATTGTCTCCATTTTATAGGTGAAAACACTGACGTTCTGAAAAGTTAATTATTATTCTTCAAGCTCCCTCATCTGCTCAGCAGTGGAGCCAGGATTTAAACTCAGATCTACTTGAAAGACACCACGACCTTGGCGCCTGACCCTTCTGCCGCACTGCCACTGTGTGTTATTTCTGGAACAGGCTTGTTGAGATATAATTCACTTACCACAGAGTTCACCCTCCAAAGTGCATAATGCAATGGTCCATAGGGTCCCACAGCAGTCAGTCTGAGACCATTTTCATCATCCCCCAAAGAAACCCCATACCTGTTGGATACGCCCCTGCCACCACCGGGCCGTCCCCTCTGAGCCCTACACAGCCACTACTCTAATTTCTGTCTCCACGGATTTGCGTGTTCTGGGTATTTCCCATAAATGGAATTGTACAATACACGATCTTTCATGGCTGGCTTCTTTTCCTCCGCATGATGTCTTCTGAGCTCATCCAGGTGGTAGCACGTCTCTCTCCTTCATTCCGCTCCACCGCTCAGTAACCGTCTGCTGTACGGATGCGCCGCGTGTATCATTCACCACTGATGGGCCTCCGCGCTGTTTCCACCCTTTGCCCATGACGAATCAGGCTGCTCTGAGCATTCCGGTATGAGGGTCTCGGTAGACGTGTTCCTCTTGGGACCCAGGAGCAGAATTTCTGGGCCAAATCGTAACTATTTATATGGCCACTCTTTTGAGGAAAACAAAACCAATCTGTTTGCAGATGAGGAAGGAGAGGCTCTGAAAAACCCACTGACCTGCCCAGGTTGTACCTGAGCCTAGGTGGCCAAGGAAGGCTTTGCTTTGGGTTACATCCAGCTTCAGAAGGGGAGCTTTTCGACATACTCCACTGTGCATGATAGGAGCTCACTTCCTACAACTTTAAGACAGGTGCGGGGAGGGGGGCGGAGCGGGCAGATGCACTCAGAATTAAGCCGATGAGTTAAGTAGGATCTCTGCTTCCGAGTGACTTACTGTGACTTAGCCATTCACACCGCGAACTTTTCCCAGTGCGTCCTCTGTGCTGAGCTCTGCACAGGGCGTGATGGTGACCTCAGACTCCCCCAGGGAGCTCCAACTCTATTTAAGAAGGCCTGGGCCGTGTCAGTGACCAGCACTGGTGAGGGACAAATGCTGGGGCCCAGGAAGGTGCTCTGGACACGAGACAGGGCTGAAGAAGACCTCCTGGGGCTTCTGGCCAGAGGGCTGGGAAATGGACAATGAGCGTAAGCAAAACGCATTTTGAAGTGAGAGGATAGTCCGTTTAAAGGCTGTACAGTGTTGGTGGGTCTGGGGGAGGGTAGAGGCAGAGACCAGGACAAGAAGCTGAGCAGCTGGTCAGGGCCTCAAACACCACACCTGGAAGACTGGACTTGCTCTTCCAAAGTGTCCGAGGCACGAATGATACAGAATAATTTGGTGGTTACCAAAGTCCCTCTGGAGCAGTAAAAAGAATGAGAGATGAAAGTGGAGCAGGTTAGAAGCCTACTGCACCAGTCCCAGCAATAGAAGAGAGGGCCTGAATAGGACAGTGGCTCTTGGGATGGAGAGGAAAGAACAAATGGGAGGGACCCCCAGCAAGGAGGGGAGTGTCTGTGCCATTATTCGGCACTGGCAGAGGCAACTTCTGGGAGGTAGGGGCTGAATGGTTCCCCCTCCCCCCGAAAATAGCTGCCCATTGGGAAACTGCGAATGTGACCTAAGGGTCTTTGCAGATGTTGTTAAATGTCTTGAGATGAGCTTTTTTCCTGGATCATCCCACATAAGGCCCTTGATTTGGGGCTTCTGGTCTCCACGATGGTGAGAAAATAAATTTCTCTTGTTTTAAGCCATCAATTTTGTGGTAAATTGTTATAGCAGCCCCAGGAGACTGATAATCAAGGGGGTGCTGTGGGTTCCCGGGTTTGGAAGACCCACCACTTCCACCTCTCCAGGCTCCAGGGAAGGAGGCGCCTAGCTTCCAGACCGCAGACCCAGACAAGGCAAGACTGCAGGGAGAAAAGCTCTCACTCGGGCCCTGCCTCGTGCTAAAAAAACAATCTCCAGTGTGTTGCCACATGAGGATTAGTCAAATAATTACGAGCTCTGACTTTCCCCTGAGTGATTCGGTGGGACTGAAGGCTGAGGCCTTGGGAAGAGTGAGTGGAGTCGTCGCCTGGTCAGGGAGGAAAGGCAGCATCAGTCGCCTCCCAGAAGAGGCCAGTCCCCGTGGGAACCTACAAGAAACCCAACCAGACTCTCAGGGACACGCCCCAAACATGAGCCAGTCAGGTGAACCACAGGCCACTCGCCAGCCACCAGCCCGACATCTTCCACCTTGCACGGTGAGCTCACCCTCTCGTCCACAAAGGCCTCCTCGCAGGAGCAGCACTGCTGGGAGCCAGGGGGGCCTTGCCAAGCACTCTGCAGGCTCTGTCTCCTGGGGTCCAGCAGTGAGGCAGAAAGTTCAGGCAAAGTCACCCCTCGGTAGAGGCTGGGGAGCCCCGTGTGGCAGCAAACTCAGGGGCTTTGGAGTCTAATAAGCCAGGCTCAGACTCCAGCACCGCCTCTTCATGACCCTGTGTGTCAGGCTCCTGTGAGTCAGTTCACTCCACCTCAGTTTTCTCATCTCTAAAATGGGCATGATTAGACCCACAATGCCGGATTGTTTAGAAAATTAAATAAGCTGTCGTATGGCAAGTGCCTGGCACATCGTAGATGCTTTTATCAATTGACAACATGTGTTGAACTACTGTGTGCCACCTGCTAGGGGACACTGGTGAACAAGTCATGGAGCAACGCGGTAACAAGGCTGACACAGCCTCGAGTGGGGAGGCTTTGATGGGAGGGCCAGGAGTCAAGGGGAATTCTGCAGGAAGTTAAGTTGAAGTTGGAATCCTATTCCTGTTGGTCCAGAAGGATTCAGGGATCAGCTTAAGGTCACAGGGCCAGTAGTGGCCAGGTCAGCACTCAGATCCATGCTTCAAACCCTCACTGGCTGCCACCTCTGCTCTAGGGCCTGGACAGTCTCTGAGGGTCCAGCTGTGCAGGACTGGGCCAGCTCTAGGTCAGGGTCAACCCCTTAGAACCTGCAAGCCCCCACCTTGGATGCTGAGCCTTTACCCACTGCCCAGGGAGCCCCTGACAGCCTTGGTCTGGGCCTGGGACGACACATGATGGACGGAGCACAGTTGGTTTACGCACTCGCATGTTGATGGACAGCTGGCTTGTTTCCAGTTTGCGGTTATTACAGATCAAGTTGCTATGAGTATTTGTTTACAAGTCTTCGTGTGGGCATATGTTTTCTTTTCTCTTGGGCAGATTCCTGGGAGGAGAACAAGCGGATCATGGCAGGTATAATTTAACTTTGTGAGAAACTGCTGAAGTGATTTCCAAGCGCTCTTACCATTTACGTTCTCACGGGGTAGGAATGTTCCAGTTACTCCACTTCCCTGACAACACTTGGTGTCAGCAGTCTTTAATTTTAGCCATCGTCGTCGTCTGCTCGGGCTGCCATAAAAAAAATGCCACAGACCGGGTGGCATAAGCAACAGAAATTTATTTTCTTATACTTTCGGAGGCTGGAAGTCTGAGGTCAGGTGTCCATGTAGTCCAGTTCTGGTAAGGGCTCTCTTTCTGGTTTGCAGACTGACGCCTTCTGTGTCCTCGCTGGGTTGGAGTATGGGGGAGGGCAAGAGTGAAGCCAGTTAGGAGGGCAAACAGTGGTCTCTTTAACCCTTAATAAGAGCACCAGTCCCATAATAGGGCTCCGCTCTCATGACCTCATCTAACTTTAATTACCTCCCAAAGACCCCACCTCCAAACACCACCACACTGGGAATTAGGTCTTCAACATATGAATTTGCGGGCAACAGGAACATTAGGTTTACTACAGCTTTTCTAAAATACGTGTCATGGTATCTCATTGTGGTTTTAATTTGCATTTCCTTAGCAACTGATGACATTGAGCATCTTTTAATGTGCTCACTTGGCAGCTGCTTATCTTTTGTTGGGAAGTGTCTGTTCAAATCTTTTGTCCATTTTTTACACGTGTTGCATGTTTTCTTATTATTGAGTTTTGAGAGTTCTTTATATATAATGGATGTAAGTCCTTTAGCAGATGCATGATTTGCAAATATTTTTTCAAAGTCTGTAGCATAGCTCCCCCGTTGCTTAATAGTAACTTTCAAAAATCAGAAATTTTAAAATTTTGGTGAAATTCAATTAACCCACTTATTTGATGGGTGACACTTTTGAAGTCACATCTGAGAATCTTTGCCTAACCCAACATCACTAAGTTTTCCTCTTACGTTTTTTATTCTAGAAATTACATAGTTTTAGGATTTGCACCTGCACTTACAATCTATTTTGAATTAAATTTTTTATCTGGCACGTGGTATGGCCCAAGCTCATTTTTTGAGCATAGAGTATATCCAAATGTCCCAGCATTATTTGTTAATGGCCCATCCTATCTCCACAGAATTGCCTTTGCAACTTGGTTTAAAAAAAAAAGTCAGTTATCCATAGGTCTGTTTCTGGACTCTCTTTTTGTCTATCCTATGCCAACACCACAATAACTTTACCACAAGGCTTAAAACCAGGTAGCCTTAGTTCTCCAGCTTGGTTCTTCCAAGTTGTTTGTCTCTCCAGAGTTGTTTGGCGGATCTAGGTCTGATGCATTTCCATATGAATTTTAGTATCAGCGTGTCAGTTTCTTAAAAAGAAAAAAACATGGTGGGACTCTGGACTTGGTAGTTGCTCAGGAAACCATTATGGACGGTGCTGAATATTAACACTACAACCGTGTGTCTTGGTTTACTGGACTTCTTCATGTCCTCCCATTAACTCTCAACAATCCTGGGACAGAGGCAGGGGGCCAGTGTTCCCCATCGTGGGATCAGGAAAGCGGAACCTCAAAGACAAAGTGCATTCCCCACAGTCACGCTGCTGTTGTCGCCCTGCTAGTGAGTGGCAGAAAGATGTTTTGAATGCAGGAGGTCCGGACTCCAAATCGGGTCTCTCCGTACTAACCTGCCTCCGAGGAGGGGTTTCCAGGATCCCCGGAATACTCTAAAAGTTTAATAAGCTGGACAAAAAGAGGCACTCATTGTTTGGGTTACCTTTAAAAAAAAAACCACACAATTCCAAATGTTGGTGCCATGCAAATGTATTTCCGTTGCCCTAATTTGAACGTTTTCCTCTGTTCTCCTAAAATGTGGGCGTCAGTCTTAATAGGAAAACCATATGTCTCTGTTCCCTTTTAACTTTCTTTCTTGGCAAGAATACAGCTCCTCAGAGGAAAGGGGAGAGGAAAGGGGATACATCACAGAAGGAAGGATTCCAGTTTGAAGTAAGCAAGAACTTCCAGATGGTGAAGGCTGCCAAGCCCTGGGTGAAATTGCCAAAAAGGATGAGATCATTGCCAGCCTGGAAATCCTGAGGTCCCCAGCTCCGCGAGGAAAAGCGATGGCCTTGGCTCTCTCTTTGCTCTGAATGCCTTCTCTCGGGACATGGTGACACTCACCGGGGTCCCCAGGTGAGCCCACACTGCCAGTGGGACCCACAACGGAGCTGACGTATGGGGTACAAAGCAGTTCTGAAATAGAGGTTTTCTTTTGTGTCGGGTTCCCTGAAAACAGCTTATGAGCTGGAGATTTGCGTGGAGGTGTGCTGAGGGTGCTCTTGGGGTGGGGGTGGGGGGAAAGGAAGCAGATTGGGACACTGATGTGCAATGAGGCTGCAACAGAGTCCTGAGCCCATCCCAGCTCTGGGGCTGCCAGGGCCCTCGAGAGTTGGCCCCGTGGTAATCCCCTATCAAATAGTCGTTATTTGGGGCGTGCCTCTTGGGAAGGCAGAGAGACGAGGCTGTGAGCTCCCAGCGGCTGACACTCCTGGCAGTTGGGGAAAGGAGTGCCTCGGTCCTGGACATGGTGGGCACAGCAGGTGCACCAGACGGCCACTGCAAGGTCTAAGATTGTTCTGGACCCTCCCGTGTTTTTCCCTGTTCCACAGAATGTTCCAACTTAGAACACCAGGAACTCACTTCCAGACATCCCTTGTGAGGCTGCAAGTGCATTCACTGTTGGCCTCCCCAGGCAGGGCAGAGGAAAATCTCATCAGTGCCACAATATCACCATCTAGAAGCTCTCCTCTGGGCCCGTCACAAGATTCATCAGCGCCCGCTGGGATCCATGCTTCAACACCTCCCCCAAACACACACACACACACACGTACAACAGGGATTGTCCATCTGTCCATGCCCAGGGCTTGGCAGGATCTGGCAAGAGGCAGGTCCCAAGCACGTGCATGATGAAAACATGAAGAAACGTTCTAGCTCCGAGCTCACAGGGCTCTCCCAAGGGCTTTACTCTCTTTTCCCCCCTTTTATCAGTTGACGAGCTCTAAGTATTCGCTTCCATTTCCACCAGTCTCAGGGCTCCTGTTGCTATTCATGAAAGTCCTGCTAATTCTAGAACTTTGCGATTTCCTTCAGGTCACCCTCCGTGATGGAGAGAACCCCTTGGTGGACTTGTGGGCCAGACTGATCAACCCCAGGAAAGACCCCTCTCCTGTCCCCTGCCGCCCAGGAGGAAGGGTGTGCTCCTTCCTTGCCTAGTGTGAGCAGGAAGCTTCCCGAAAAGAGGAAACATCAGAAGGCCTGGCCAGCCAGGTGGTCAGGCAGGAGATCCCAAGAGAGGCTGGAGGGAGAAGTGTCCTCAGGGAGAAGAGCTTTTCCCACTCCCACGTGCTCCATGAGTAACACCCGTGGCTCACCTGCTAAGCGCTGAAGGACACGCTGTGCTCTGTGCTGTCATGGGGACCTCATAGGCTGCTGCGGGAACCCAGGTGACCAAGTGCTTGAGGCAGACTTTGGGGTGGGGGCTGGAGGAGCACCAGAAGGCTCAGCTGAGACCCTGAGTGAGGAGGGGGACCTAGCCCTGTAGAAGGAGGAGCCAAGGGCACAAGGAATAGTTCAGGCCGAGGGAACGGCACCTGCAAAAGCCACAGGCAAGCTCAGGACCCAGGGCTCTGGGGGAGGCAGGGCGCTGCATCAGGCCCGTGGGCAGAGCCACAGGGAACATAGAGGCTGATGGGACACCGTGCATGGATCGGCAGGGCCAGGGTGGGGAGCCGCTGGTGTGGGGCCCAGACCAGAGCCGTCTGCAGGCACCATCGGGGCTCCTGGGAGTGTGTGGGATAAAGTATCAGCGAAAACAAAGAGCCCAGAGCAGCCCCCTGCCTCCCCCAGCTCCAGTGGGAATGGAGGCCCAGAGTCAACAGCAACAGCATTTTGGAGGGTCAGGGGGTTCTCTCCCCTGGAACCTGCCTCCTGCCATACGCGCGCAGCCAGGACTACCCCGTCCCCTTCAGGTCCTTGCCTTAACAGCTTGTTTGCAAGAGCGGCCCCCAATGCTCATGACTCTACTTGCAACGACCACTCTTTCTCCTGCCTGTTCTATTTTTCTCCTTGGTCCTTGTCAACCACCACGCCCCCTGCATTTGCTCATCCGGCCTGATTATCGTCGGTTGCCCCTCACTTCTCATCTGTTTTGTTTGCTGCCTAGATGCTGGGCACCTCATAGCTCCTCGGCGCATGTTTATGAAATGAGACGGCTAATAACTCCGATTTATGGAGCCCGGCCCTCATACTGCCCCATCTGTTCTCTCCTTGAGCCTCACAACGACCCCCATTGTACAGATGAGCAAACTGAGGCCAGGGGACATAAACGAACACTAGACATTCAGCCAGTGGGTTTAAACCCTTGGATTGGGAATTGCTGCTGCCAGGTCCCTTCCAGAAGCTGCTTTAGCATCTGCAAGTGTTGCCCATATCTAAGAAGGGTGGGTATCCCCCACCCGAGCCCCACCACCATGTGCACAGGTACACATTTGAAAAACAAAACAAAACAAAACACAAAAAACAAATTCCAACAACTGCATGCTCAAATTTGGACAGATTTGCAAATCCAAAGTGACAGCATTGGCTAAGGTATTGGCATAAGCCTCCTCTCACGCATGTGGGTCACCAGTGTGTTGGTAGATCTGTCGGAGGGAACTCCGGGAAATGGATACCCTTTCCCCCAGCCCTTGTGGGGTGACCAGCCTGGGAAACATGTTAACTCCTGCATGAGAGGGGTCAGGGACACGCCCCATGGGGAGTCTCAGGGCTCTTGAGTTGGGGGGCAGAGGGAGGCTGTGGCCCGGAATGCCTGCCCTCAACCGGGTCTGCCCCTGGCAGTTTGGGCAGGAGCGTGCAGAGAAGGCTGGAAGCTGCTGGCCTTGAGCTCCAAGTGTGTCTCCTGCAAAGCTCCTTGGTCTGGGTGGGGTGAGGTCAGAGTTCATCCCTGGCACAGGTGCAGCTCCCCCACCCCCTTTCCCGCCCCCCCCCTTCCCACTTCCTCCTTCAGCCAAAGCCCACAGTTTGAGTGGTTCTTGGTTGACTTCCTCGGAGAAGAAAAGGATGATACAAGGGCCTCCATCTTGCCCTTCCCACACCCCACCCAGTGCGCTTTTAAGATGTGGAAATTTTATTAAATCCCTGAGCATAGCTTCTTTCTACATTTTCTGTGGTTTAACTCTCCTTGGGTCTTTTTGCTTATGGTTTTGGCTTTTTCCCCTTCTTTAAATCAGAGACTTTTCTTTCTCCTTTGTCTCTTACATGAAACAAAGGGCTAACACTTCTAGTATTTTCTACAGGCCTTGCATACTCGGACAGTAAGTACATACCGACCTGGCAACCAGTGTGTCTCTGTGCGTGTGGATCCCCAGGATGAACCTGGATTCTCATCGGCCTGACTGCTTTCCTTTGCAGACTGGCCTCAGGACCTTTGCTCACACCCGTCCCCGGGGAGAGTGGTTTTGTTCCTCCATTTACCCAAACTGGTCTCTTCTCTGCCCTAGGCAAGTTTCCCCAGGCAATAAATATCTTTTCTGAGACTGTAGCCCCTCTCATCCCTCCTGCCCTCCTGGAGGACCATGCCTGGAGGACCATGATCTGGTAGTGTAATTCACCTCTGTGCTGTCCTCTTTGAGAAGGATGAAATTAGCTGTAAAGATATGAGTATGTATTTTAGGAAAATGAACTGCCCCACCCTCAAACGAATATGTATTTTAGGAAAATGAACTGCCCCACCCTCAAACGCATATGTATTTTAAGAAAATGAACGGCCCCACCCTCTAACCTGCTTCCTCCCACAACCGCCCACCCTCAAGGTGACCCACTACAAGTTTGCTTGATCCTCCTGTGTTATTTAATTCCCACGCATTCCCATGTATTCAAATAAAATGCACTTACCTGGAAAGCAGGAACCTGGGCTGAGGCTTCCAGCCAAGCTTCTGCTATTAGTGCTCAATTCCTTCTACTTGTTTTGTCCCCCTGGATCAGGGCAGCCCCAGGGGACATGCAGAATCGGGGGTGATCCCTCCTCTCCACAGGTGAAGTTGCAGAGGTGCAGAGAAGCTAATAGGGTCACCTCAGGTCACGGAGCTAGTAAGAAAGAGAGTGAAATTGGAACGCTTGTCCTCTGACATGCCCAGCTGTTCTGGGAAAAGCACTGAAGGACGCTCGACTTCCCTAAACCTTACTCCCGGGTGCCCGGCTCTGCAGAGCTGAGGTTAGCTAAAAACATGTTGCAATCCCTTGTCACTCTCCAAGTAGCCAAACCCGGGTTCTCATCCGTGACTTGATATGTGCCCTGGGCGGCAGCCCCTTTCAGGCCTGGGGTTCAGTATCCACTTGGGTGAATCATGAACCGTCAGCCAGCTGTCGCCTCACCTTCAGCTCCCTGAGGTGTGAAGCTTGTTTTCTTTTGCTGGCATAAAATAGTCACCTCGAACACATGGTCAGACGTGGGACACTGCCTCAAAGGCAAACACAGACCCACAGGAAAAATTGATCTGTAGAATGCAAGTGCTCCCAGTGCCAAGAGCTGGCTTCTCCCTAGGAAGTTCCCATGCCTGACAAGGATGTCACCTGCCTCAAAGAAACAGACGGGACACGCTGCTGAGCTCATGGTTACTGACCCAGGGGAGAAGAGGGAATGCCTGGCCAAGCTCTGTGGGTGTGAACCAGGACGGGCAGCCCCGGAGCCTCAGAAAGATTCCCCGGCTCACACTTCCCAAGTGAAACCCGGCTCCTGGGTCAGCACAAACCCCCTCCTGGGCCTCTTCTTTCTGCCAATCCACGCTGAAACCCCAACCACAGCGGCCGGGCGGGCGGGTGTGCCTTGATGATTAATAGCCAAAGCTTCATGCTTGTGTCAACGCGCTCTCAAGGGACTTCTTTATTTCAGTGCTAGCTGTGTATGGAGGGAGGTTCTTAAAAGAACCTGGGGAGTGTGGAAAGGCTTTGGGTGCTGGCCTGGACCCCTAGCAGGACCCCATGCAGGAGTTTCCTGAAAGGCCACCCAAGAGGATTGTAGGTGCCTCAAGAACACCTATTTCTTTTATTTTAGTAATTACATATTTACTTTAATATGCTTAAAATATACTTAGCACATCTAACCTGTAATTTCATGTAATTATGTAATTCCGTGTATATTATTATTTAGGAGAAGGCTAAACTTTTTTTTTTTAAATGTAACTTGATTAAAGTAAAATCTAGGCAAATGATAACACAAGCCACAAGTCGATACGGCAAAAACTCTGATGAGGGAGTTTGAACCACTGGTATTTGAGAAACATCACTTCCTTGGAGAATCCGATATTCACGTCAAAAATATCAATTGAACCTAGATCCAGCAGAGGGAGATAGTTAGAGATCTCTCTCGAGAACCACACTAGTTCATTTCCATGCTTTCGATATGTATGAATTTTTGGAAAGGGAAAGGTACATGAGAGGTTTTGTATTCTGGTTTGTTTTAATTGAGACGGTCACATATCCAAGGCCCTGGGGGGTTGGAGACGAAGCGATGTTGCCGAACAGCGTCATTAGAAATGATCCATGAAGCAAAATCTGAAAAGGCGGGGAAGGAATGATGAGTGGAATCGGGATGAAGTAGGTCACCAGGCTTTGGACTGATCAGAATATTGTTTAAAAAGAAAAGAAAGGAAAAGATGCATAACTCTTTATATTTATCTAAGATCTTTGGAAGCTTTTTGACCCAAGAATATGCTATTTAGATAGCTGTAACATGCGTGCATGTGTGTGTGTGTGTGTGTGTATAGTTCTGTTTGACTTTATGAACTCAACGTTAATTCGTTTGGGCTTTTCTTTGCATGCCAGGTGCCTAGTCTTCATGTGGAATGTGAGTCAGAACCAGCTAGAAAACTGGTTAAATACAGACTGTTGGATCTGTTTCCCAGGATTCTCAGTGGGGCCTGCGCAGCTGCATTCTTAAAAATTTTATTTATTTATTTATTTATTTGACAGACAGAGAGAGAGAGAGCGAGAAAGAGAGCATAAGCCGAGAGGGGAGGCAGAGGGAGAAGCAGGCTCCCCACTGAGCAGGGAGCCCAAGGTGGGGCTGGATCTCAGGACCCAGGGATCATGAACTGAGCCAGAGACAGCGGCTTAACCACTTAACCAACTAAGCCAACCCAGCGCCCCTGGACATCTTCCTTATAACAAGCTCTTCAGGGTGTCTGATAAAGATGGTTCTAGAGTTTATTCCATAAAACCTTGGTGCATAGGAAATACACATGATTCAGATATGGATTCCATCCTCAAGAAAACACTCCCTCTCCTCTGTTCCTCTGGGCACTCTCTCTCTCTCGCTCACTCTATCAAATAAATAAATAGAATCTTTTAAAAAATGAGAACACAGCCAAGGGAGGGAGATGACACACCCACAAGAGTCACAAGGTGGAAAGTACGCTGTGTGGCAGGAGAACAGAAAGAAAGTGCCCGGGAGCGCTCACCACCAAACCCAGCCCTTGGATGCTCAAGTACCCTGTTCCTGAAGGTTCCATGCTTGTGCTCTATTCTATTCCAACCAACCTTGAATTATTTACTCATAGTATCTCCTACATCTAGCAGAAGAATCATTTCAATGATGTAGGATCTTTTAAAAAAGATTTTTTTTTAAATTATTTTAGAGAAAGAGAGAGAGAACATGTGCTTGTGTGTGAGCGGGAGGAGGGAGAGGGCCGAGTGCCCGATGCAGGGCTCGACCCCACAACCCTGAGATCATGACCCAAGCTGAAACCAAGAATTGGTTGCTTGGGCGCCTGGGTGGCTCAGTTGGTTAAACATCTGCCTTTGGCTCAGGTCATGATCCCAGGGTCCTGGGATTGAGTCCCATGTCGGGGTCCCCGCTCAGCCATGAAGCCTGCTCTTCCCTTTCCCTCTGCCTGCTGCTTCTGCCTGCTTTTGCTCTCTTTGTCTCTGTCAAATAAATAAATAAAATCATAAGAAAAACAAAAAAAAGAACGCGTTGCTCAACCGACGGCGCCACCCCAGAGCCCCTCAATGATGTAGGATCTCATCTTTCATTCTGGTGAAGGGTACTTGGGGGTGGGTGCGAAGAATATTTTGTGGCATGTGGAAATTGTGTTATTAAAATTTCAGCGTCTGTAAATACAGCTTTACTGGAACACGGCCACCACCGTTCATTCACATACTGGCTCTGCCGGTCTCCCGCTCCCGCCGGTCTCCCGCTCCCGCGGCAGTCACGCAGTTGCAACAGGGAGCATCTGTCTCGAAAAGCTGAGAACATTCAGTGGCTGCCCCTTCCCATCAAAATTTGCCTACCCTTGCTTTTGAACTTCCTTTTCAGTATTGTTACACAGAATGAGAACATTCTTTAGTCCAGGGCCAACTTTGACCCGCTCTGGCCGGTGGGAAAAGGAACATTCTAGGGCGTGTGTGAGTTCAGAATTTTGTTCCCTCTGATGTGGGAGGTTCTTTCCTGGCCTCAGGTGGTTTCCTCACTGGCTGGAGCCGGTCATGTCTCAGCTGAGGACTCCAGACAGACCCTCTGGCCATCTCCAGAGCTCCCTCTCAGGGCGGCTGTCTCCTCTCCAGTCCGCTGCTTGCAAATTCTGCCTCCCTGAACCTTCAGCTCTGTCTCCTCAATTCAGACGGATTCTGACCTGACCGACCACAGGTTCCTGCCAGGCAGCCCCCTCTCTGAGGACGCCAGGGAACTCTCCAGGCGCTAAACTAGGGCAATGTCCGATTTCTTGTTGTCTAATGTCTGAAAACCACCATTTCATCTACGTTGTCCGGATTTTTAGTTGCTAAAGGTAAGGGCAAATCCCATATCTGTTAGTCCATCACTGCCTGGAGGGAACGAAGTACTGTATTTTAAAAGAGGTGAGTGAAATTCACCTTTACAGTGACAGGAATGCAACATGGAAATATTTACCATTTTTTATGTGGACAAAGTTGCAGGTACCGTGAAGTGCACTGTAGTTTGTTGCCTGCATTTATAAGTGCAGGAAATGCTAAGTTCCAATTAGAGATTAGTAAAACTAAAGCTGTAATTCTTTTTCCCCCATACAAATTCATAAACCTTCTGAATTTCATCTGTAGTCCCTGGGAACCCGTGGTTTCTGGGCCGGTTTCTGGCTCTCTAAGACTCTAACAGTAGTTTTTCTTCTGCGTGTGGAAGGTCTTCTAATTGGCCCTCCTGTGGCACTTCCTGCCAATTGCCCTGTAGCATCTTCCTCACAGAGTCCCCATGTTTTGTACAAAGCTGTTCTCTGGCCTAATCAGAGTCTCCACATTCTTTGTGAAACGTGGTAACCATAAGTAGCCTAGAAAGTCAGCGAGGGGACCCAACGTGGAGCCCAGTGGCCCGAGTACCCCCAGACCATCAATGACAACCTTTCTGGTACATTCCAGGGGCATGCAGACCCCCTTAACAGCACCCCACTTCCGGTTTGTATTCTGTTTATGACGAAGGGTGGTCCTTGGGTTGCTTCCTTTCATAACTGTATCTTGCTTTTTCTTTTTGTTTTTAAGACCAAGACTGTATTTGTTCATTAAAAAAAAGTCCCCATTAAATGTTCCTTTCTGTGGTCATAAATGTTTACGGCATTGTTGTACTGGGTCTGACATCCACTGAATGATTACGAGGTCATTTTTAGGGACTTAATTTCTTCCCTCCCAAAAGCAGAATAAACAGAGAAAAGGAAGGCCATAATTCATACCCCATTATACTTAACAACAACAAAAAAAGTGGCTAATTAGAATTATTGGTTACTTACTACTAGTGATCATTGCCTATAAAATGCATATACAGTTGGGGCAGACAGAAATAGAAATAGGTAGAATTAAGTTTGTTAGAGCTGTCAGTCACTATTTAATCTTTTTCTCTCCTTAAACCTGAACAGTTTTTATTTTTTACATTGTTTCAAGTAGGTTCCACACCCAGTGTGGGGCTTGAACTCACCACCCTGATAGTAAGAGTTGTGTGCTCTACTGACCAAGTCAGTCAGGTGCCCCTTAACACTTCCTTGGGAATCGCTACTTCTAATCCTGTGATTAGGGACTGAGGCTTGAATAGAATTCTTATTTCACTCTAATCTTTAAGATTAAGCTTCAAAAATACTTCTGAGAATATTGATAGGGGCTTGATGACTGGTTGAATTTAGGGCACTGATAGCTGCTCACTCTTTCTGACCATGACCATGACCATGACCATGAAGACAGGCTCGCTCCTCTCTGTCCTGTAGAGCAATCCCCACTCAGCTCGCTTGCATCGTTTATACACCGTAAGATTCACCTGTTTGAAGGGCTGAATTCAGGGACTTCTAGGAAACCCAGAGTTGTGCAACCTGGTTTTAGAACATGTCCTTCACCCCAAAGTGATACCCTCGTGCAAGGTTCTCCCCCATTTCAACCCCCCCAGCTCCGGGCCACCACTAATCAACATTCTGTCCCTATGGATTTGTCTCTTCTGGACATCTCATTTGGTGAAATTAATTCAGACACCCTATGCTCTTTGTGACTGGCTCTTTCACCGGGCATAATGTTCAGTCATGGCATGGCACGGAGTTCAAAAGTACCTCATTTCTTCTGATACCAGGCAATATCCCGCTGTACGGGGCCCCAGTTTGGTTCATCCATTCCTGAACTGGGCATCTGGATGGTTTCCACATTTTTGCTATTAAAGTCATGCTACTAATGAATGTCCATATATAAGACTTTGTGGAAACACGTTTTGACTTCTCTTGGGTAGCTGCCTAGGAGATTTGCTGGGTTGTGCAGTAACTTCTATGTTTAACCCCTTTTGCAAAAGCCATACTTTTCAAAGGGGCTGCACCAGTTAGCAGTTCCCGAAGCATGGTATGAGGGTTCTTGTCCTGCTGTTTTAACTGCCTTCTTGTCAGGGGTTAGACCCTTCCCCTGAGTCTGATACAAGCTGGAAGGCAGCTCTCCCAAACGTCACGGGTTTCCAATAAAACCCTTGTGATTCACCCCCTATTCTCCCAATCAGGTTCTGCAGACTTCTTATTTTCAATCTTGTTACCTGATTTCCTAAAACGCAGTTTTGGGTTACTCAAGAATTTTCCTGTATTTCCTTTCCTTGTGCCACTGTCCCCTATACACGGCACTCACATAACCTGTGATGGAGTTTGTTTTTCAAATATCTATCTGCCCCAACTAGACAGAAAGCTCTCCGGAGGGGAGATTTTTGTATCTAAAGAGACTAACACAAACCATGGCACAGAGTGGGCCAGTTGAGGAGGCGATGTACCCATTTGGTTCAAATATATAGTGATTTCCTTCAGCCTGTTTCCTTCAGCCTGTTTTCCTTCCAAAGGGCTGACACTTCCCTCAGGACCAATTCACTGAGCACAAAACACAGAATAGTAGAGTCTGCGGAAACCTTGGGAAGAAGTCCAAATCTTTTAGTTCACCCAAAAACTCTAAGGCCCGGCAGGATGGAGTGGTTCTCACTAAAGGTGGTGGGCAAGAGCCAGCCAGGAGAAGTAGGGTGAGCCCCTCCCAGAGGAAGCCCTGCCAACAAGGAGGGGAGGACCGGGGCTCTGGGGAACCCAGGTACTATCCCGTCAACAGGGGAGGAGCTGGTCTCTGGCAGAATCTTGACTGCCAGGCCTGAACTCCATTCCTTCGAACAGGAACCCTTTCGAGTAGGCTGTGAGGTGACCCCACTGGTTTTCCAGTAGAGTAATAGGGCAAGGGGGAAGAAGAACGGTCAGAGAACCGGAAGTGTGAAGCAAGGAGGGAGGGCCCGGACTGGGTGGGGCGTTGGTAGAAGGATCTAGAGAAGGGGAGGACAGGAGTCTGGAGCTGGAAAACAGGTTTCAGTGATGGAAATGAGGAAGATGGGATCGAAGTGCAGGTTTGATGGTTCATGTGCCCTCTGCGGCCCCAGGGCCAAGAGCCTAGTGGGTCAGAGGGTTGCCTCTACATTCACCACTCTGTCCCAATGCGGGCTGTACCCCACACAAGCGAGTGACCTCGGACAAACGACTCCATGACCCTGGCTTGCCCTTGGCTTTCCCATCTGCAAAATGGGGGTGCTAACAACGGCCTCTTGGGTTGTAGGGAGGATTAACTTTGGGGATACACTGAGGCATTTAGGCCGGAGCCTACTGTGCAGCTGGAGATCAGTTCACGGTGGCCTTGGAGCCGGCCCGGCCTGTGACTTACTTCTGTCCTCACGGGAAACTCAAGTCCGGGGGTGTTTGGGGGAAAGGAGTGCCCACTACAGGAGCTGCTTGAAGCAGACGCTCGGTGTCTGGTGTCTGAAGCTCTATAGAAGGCAGCCGATAAATTATCTTGTCTTTCGGAGTTTGTGGGAGTGTTTTAAACTTAATGGAACGTTCTTGAAAAGAACTAGCATTTTAAAAAAAATGCCACGTGGCATTTGGATAATGGTCCAAGTATTCAGTCATATCTGGGAAAAGAAACAAAACTGAGTTAGCTCCAGTGTCTATTCGGGTTTTCAAATGTCACTCTTGTGTAAGCTCAGGACTCCCGGGCTGCCCCGGGCACAGGGGGACGGAGACTCCTCTGACTAAGCCCGCCGTCCTTACAACAAACAATACAACTTCATTGAAAGAAAAGGCTTCACTTTTTGGGAAAACTCCTGTAACAGAAATTTAACAAATATGCCAGATTGATGATGATAACCAAAGAGTAAGTTTTCAATGAAAATAAATTCTATATAAAACTTCAAAGTCTTTAATTGGCTAGATAAATTCATCAAGCCTAGCTTCTGAAAACTAAAAGAAGGGAAAAGCTTCACAGGATACAAAGATTGTACCTTTTCCACAGGATACAAAGATGGTGGATTGGTGTCATTTTGCGTTTTTTTTTTCTTCACCGATACTGGTGTCCACACCAATATTCCAGAATTCTCTTTAGAAAGAGTAGGGAAAAACACAAATAAAATCTTGGGTAAGTATTTCATGCCTGTCACTATCTGTTTAGGAAACAAAGTATTTCACAAAAGAACCACATTCCATGAAAAGTATGTTTGTTCTGGCTTAAACATCATCATTTCCTCAGGAAGTCTGATTCAGATGAAGCATCTTGAGAAATTCGAATTGACTTAGCTTGTGGACAACTGAATGTCGCCCTCTTTTCTGAATTCCATGAAATGTTTCAAAGATTAATCCTGCCATTTTAGACTATGCTTTTTTTTTTTTTTTTAAGATTTATTTATTTATTTGAGAGAGAGAGAAAGAGAGAGAGAGAGAGAGAGGAAGAATTCAGTGGGAAGGAGCAGAGGGAGAGGGAGACTCCCACAGGCTTGACTCCCACAAGCACGACTCCCGTCATGACCTGAGATCAAGAGTCGGATGTTTAACCGACTGAGCCACCCAGGTGCCCTGAGACTAAGCTTTTAAACTCAAATATGTACGATTTCATGGCCTTCACTCCCTAGTAGCTATTGTTCCTGCATTTTAACAAATTTATTTACAGAAGTTTCATTTTTAAAAATGTGAACTTTTGCGTGTATTTCTACATCTAAACAAATCAATAGGGAGGAGGAGGAGAGTATAGGGTTAGGAATTCAGACTCTGGGACCAGGCTACCCGACGTCCTGTCCCAGCTAAGCCATTTATGAGCTCCGTGACTTTCTATGGGTTACTTCACCCCTCTGTGCCTCATTTTACTTATCTGCAAACTGGGAATAATAATTGTATCTTTCTGGCACCCAGGTGGCTCCGTTGGTTAAGCGTCTGGCTTTGGCTCAGGTCACGATCCCAGAGTCACTGGATCGAGTCCCGCCATCGGGCTCCCTGCTCAGCGGGGGGCCCTGTTCTCCCTCTGCCGCTCACCCTGCTTGTGCTCTCTCTCAAATCAATAAATACAATCTAAAAAAAAGAAACTTGTACGGTTCTCAGCAGGCAGTGAAGATGACCCTCGGAGTGAACCTACATATGTAAAGCAGGGGACTGGCACCTGGTACACAGTAAATGCTCCAGAAATGGTAGCCACTGTTAGCTCTTCTTGGCTTCCCAGTATAGTCAGGGGATGGCTTGTCTGGTTTAATTCACTATTCTAGTTGATAAAAGGCTGCTATGGAGATCATTTAATAGATCAGCACTCTTCACCCAGAACACAATCAAAGATATTCAATGTAAAGATCTGGCGGGGGCGCCTGGGTGGCTCAGTGGTTTAAGCCGCTGCCTTCGGCTCAGGTCATGATCTCAGGGTCCTGGGATCGAGTCCCGCATCGGGCTCTCTGCTCAGCAGGGAGCCTGCTTCCCTCTCTCTATGCCTGCCTCTCCATCTACTTGTGATTTCTCTCTGTCAAATAAATAAATAAAATCTTTAAAAAAAAAAAAAATAAAGATCTGGCGGGTCCTGAGTCCACAGATTTCTGGGGCTGAAGGGACATGAGAGAACATCTCAGTCCACATCTTTATTTCAGGGCTGAACACCCGCAAGGCCCGGCAGCCTGAAGCCACATGCAGAGAGCCACCGGGCAGGGTGGAGACAGTCAGGATGTGGCTGCTTCTGTGGATACTTCAGGCTCTCAGAGGGTCATAGCGAAGTTTCCATTAGGGGCACCAACTTTCGTTGGATCGAGAAGCCTATTCTCTGGAGCAATTCTGCACAGGTCCATCAGAACGACAGACAGAAGCATTTATCTACTGGGCAAAGCAGACACAGGCCAGTGAGCTGAGTCTTCCTGGGAACCTCCTGCTATCATTGATGACGCTGTTAGACAATTCTCACCTGGGGGGTGGGTTCTCCACGCTTCTGTTACATAGCCGCTGAAAGACTTTGTGTAGTTAAAACCATGATAAAAACCAGCCTGACACAGTAGAAACAGAAAGGCCTGGCACCGCCACGCCCACACCACTGGAACAATTTACACCTTGGGAGGTGCACGGATAGGACACACTGCGGATAATCAAAGTTTTATTTAAAATGATAGAACACTCAAAAATAAACAATATAATATGCTTGGATTTTTGCTGTGACATAGAAAAAGGCTTCCAATTACACTTAAAACCTTCAAGTTTTACCCCAACAAAGTATGCTATGCAGCCCGGCAAGGTGCTCTGAGGAGCACTGCTCTCTCCAGATGGCTGGGGTAGGAGGTAGGCTGCGGACATCCCTGCAGGGAGGTGAGTTTCTCCTACTCGGACGGGCGATTCTTCTTCTTGTTGTGGCTCTCAATAGCCCTTCTGAGTGCTTCATCCTGGATGAGATCAGACATTCTCACATCTGTGTGGCTACAGCCAATTTTGGGGCAACTGTAAAGGAGAAGAAAATCACTTAGCTCGGATGCCTTGGCATAAATGCCCCTCACACACAAGGATTTAAATGAAGATATTTTAGCCAAAAGGAGAATGTTCTAGAAATCGGGACCGATGTGCACTGACTCATTTATTCACCGAATGCCTACCTGAGCCCGTCCCTGCCCAGCGGTGGGAGCACAGGCAGGGGACAAGCAGGGCCCACTTCACGGCGTACACCTTCCAGTGAGGGACAGAGATCGTCCCTAAGTCACCAGACAGCGTGTGCTGTGGGTTCGCTCGCATGAAGTGCTACAAAGGCAAGGAAGCAGGGTCAAGGGAGAGAGTGTGGGGTGAGGCTTCTCTAGCTGGAGTCAGGGCAAGTCTTGCTGAGGAGAGCTGATCTAGAACAAGTGCTGCATGTGACCCTGGCAGAGGCAGCAGCTGAGAACGCAGAGGCTTGGTGGCCTGTGTAAAAAACAAGGTCATTGTGGCTGAGATGCCCGGGAAGAGAGGGGGGGGGGCATTCGAAGAGGAGGTCAGAGGGTCACAGGGGCTTTGGATTTCATTATTAAAAAAAAAAATTTTTTTTTTTTAAAGTTTATTTATTTAAGTCATCTCTACACCTGATGTGGGGCTTGAACTCACAACTCTGAGACCGGGAGTCGCATGCTCCTCCATCGAAACCAGCCAGGCGCCCCTGGATTATATTTTAAATATGAAGAGGACACCCTGGAGGGTTTGAGATAGGGTAGGGACGTGATGTGGTGTATGTTTAGAAACCCCGGCTCTGGCTGCTGATGCAGAGGCAGGCAGAGTAGGAGAGCCTCGCCACGGTCTGGGGCAGAGGGTTGCATGGCGGAGGCTGGAGGCGGTGGTCATCAGGGAGGAAGCGGAAACAGAACCTCTAGGACTTGCTGTGGGGTCAGAGGCACAGTGTAAGGCAAGAGAAGGGCTGGGCTTCATCAGAGCAGGCCCCCGGCCGACGGGCTAATTGGGGGTACCCTTTACCTCTACGGGGAGCAACAGGCGAACCAGGCTGGGGATGGAGTCAGGAGTCCCGGTTGGTCTACGTTCCCTCCGAAATGCCCACCAGTCCTCCTGTGGAGAGACTGCGTGGGCTGGCAGAGACTCAGGGGAAAAGCTGTGGCTGAAGAAATCAGTGTGTGAGTCACCCATGGGGGGAGATACTTAAAGCCACGGCTCTGTTTGGATGTGGTCTCCTCTGAAGGCAGCAGGCCAGAGGAAGTCACCTGATTTCTTCTCAGCGGGAAGTAGACTTGGCCAGTCAGGTAGAGTGCCCAGTCTCCGGAGTGAAGGTGACCTGGTTCTGAACATGGCCAACACCTACTTGCTCCTGATGAGACCACAGGCAACAAAAGCTCTCTTTCTGGGCCTCTACACCCTCAGATTTGAAGTGGGGGCAGAATTCCTATTTCCTAGGGCTACAGGCAAAGCGGTGCTCAGTATTACCCATCATCCCCTTCGTGCTCTCCTAGGACTAGCATCTCTGATCATCTCTCTTCTGACACATTTTAAGACGCCTGATCTCCCTGTATCCTGCACGTTCGCGATGCATACACGCACGCATTCGTGCGTGCCCTTGCCCAGCCCTGTGCTGGGTTCTAAGCACCCGTCTGGTAAATACAAATTTAGATTCCTGCCCACACACAGCTCTGGCCCAGTGATCTGAGACAACTCTCCGAAAAGCACAGGTATATTAAGACAAAAAAAATACAGCTACAAGACAAGATAAAAAATAACAAATACAAGACAAAAGACAGAAAGCAGAAGGGGAAGAAAGCTGACCATGGGAACTCTGATTTGTCCACAGGAGGAAGCCCGTTTGTTCAACATGAAGGAGAACATTCTCTCTGTGCTTTCTGGACCAACATGTCCTCTTATAAGAAAGGCATTAATCAATGCTATGGATAATATGCTTGCTAACAATATTTATTTTAAACCATGAAAGGTGCTCTGTATGGGGAGGGTCATGTTTTAAAATGTGATCGTAAAAAGGCCCTGGTGGGAAAAAGGATCAGGTATCTGGCCAAGTACACGTCTGTCCGCTCCCCGGCTCTGTGCTGGGGGAGGCCTGGGGGTGCGGAGACCCGTCCTGCACTGGCTGCTCAAAGCGAACGGCTTCTCTAACCCTACAAGTTACCAGCTGCGATTATGAGAAGGTTATGGACACTTTCACGACTTCACAAAGGGGCATTTTCCATCACTCCACCTTCTGCGACATGGAAACGCAACCCAAGGTAGGTCCCCGGCATGCCACATGCTGGGTCACCCTCATGTCATGTCACACGTGTCACTTGGTGAAGGTGCCCTGTGATGGTAGGCCTGGAGTCCTCCCCACTCCCGAGAACCAAGTCTTCTGCCCCGACAGCCAGACTGTGGATAAGTGTGGAGGGGGAAGTGGGACAGAGGCGGGGAGGACTTCCCGGAGACATCAGCCGCTCCGTTGGCTGTGAGAGGGCTCTGAGGACGTCTGATGGGATCAAGCACTCACTCGCTGCCGAGCCTGAAGGCTCGTTCCTCACCAGGGGACAAAGGGATGGAGCCCAGGGTGACCTGTGTCCCAAACAAAGAAGTGTGACCTCACTTAAGGGAGCAACTCTGGGGGACAGAGGCATTCACCCAAAAGGCCTCCCAAGGGAGCTGACGGCTTCTTGACACAAATGCAGGCTCAAGAGTGAAAGAGATGTGGGCTCAAGCCTCGTGGCCGTGACCTGCTGGGCAAATGGCTTTCATTCCCGTGCCCCAGTTTCTTCTGTCACGAAGACGACACTGAACGGAGGGCCTCTGGGAGCAATAAGGCGGGCAGTGTGCGACGAGGCTTGAGGAACTGGCTCAGGTTTCCGCTCTAGTCCCAAGGCTTCTGCTCCCAAGGAGCCTGTGGCGAGGAGGCTGCCCCACTGGGGACACTGGTGGGACGCGGGTGAGTAGGACACAGGAGCTGCTGCGGCAGCGTGACAAGGCGCGCTCGGCCCAGCCTGAGTGACGGCCCAGGAAGACTTCCTGGAGGAGAGGCTGATTCAGGAGCTGAGGGAGAGCCTCGCTCTCACCCTATCTCAAACAAACAAACACAGGCTTTTAAGCTACAGAGGATAAGACAAGGCCACAATGACACGATACTGAATCAGGGCACTCCTCACAACACTCTGTGGAAGCGTTAGCGCGTTAATCCCAGGACGTCCCGGTGAGCAAGCCAGGTGTGGCCGTACCGATCCTAAGCTCGCGAGTCATCACTGTGAGCAGTCATTCCTACAGGCCTCGGAGGAGAGGCTGGGTCCTCCGCTCGGGTCACTGACAGGGCAGAACATTCCATCAGAGCATCGAGCGAGCATGCAAGTGTCTACTGAGCAAAGGGAGCCTGGGTCTCAGGGGTCCCAGAGGCTGCAGGGATCTTGGCCTCGGTCTCAGCTCTTGAGTACAAGATTTGGAGTCCTGTGAGCTTGTGGATCCGGGTTGCAAGAATTCCAAGGTCCAATCCAGCTCTGGGAGGAGGTCTACGGATACCTCTGGAAGTCTGAGTGGGATGGATTCCTGTCCCACCTAAACACACCAAGTAACTGTCCATGTTTAAAATAACATGTCACTGAGCGATGAAGTAAGTAACAACAACACGAACAGTCTGGACCTTTCTAACCCTACTGCGATTTGCTGAGCGTTCTGTAGTTCCAAAGGAGCCTTCTTCCCTTAAGTGGTTTGCTTCTCCACTGCCAAGAAAGCACTGGTCCAGGCCTCAGCTGGAATTTCCCCACGTTTCTTTAATCCTAAGATCCCAAGAGATGCTGCTGTTATTTCTGTTCTGCAGATGTAGACGTGGGGGCTCTGAGAGGTGACACGGCCCGCGGGCCGGGAGTGAGCACGACGTTAGCGCTCGGCTCTCCAACGACACGTTCCGACTCAGCTTGATTTTACTCCACATGCTGTTCAGTGGGGCTGTTTGCTACACACAGTTCCTGTTCCTCAGCAAAAAAGGAACGACACGACTGTGGAACACTGGAAATATCTTATTACTGTGACAATCATAAGGCAGCTCTGTTAGGGAGATAACGCACGGCCCAGTTATTCAGGAAATTGTTTTAACGACCGTATTTAGTGAGGACTGAGAGTCTCCACAGTTTTCTCCTGACTCACACCAGAGGAGAGAGATCCTCGCAGAGACTAAGCACGACCAGGAGGATTCCAGTCAGCGCCCAGTCAGACGAGGTACCTGGATCTCCAGTCTGACAAAATGTTAACTAGAACCATCTAAGAGGAAGGACTAAGATTTCTCAAGCTGGATGTGTCACAGACATTTTTAAACAAAGGGGACCTAGAACGGCTCCTTAGGCTCACATGCATCATGGGAAATGACACTGCTTTGCGCTCCGTCAGGAAGCTCCGGAGTAGCTGATGAAGAGGCCCTGAGGTGTAATCTGGCGCCAAATGCAGCCTGTCTCCAGGACTGTGCCCACCGCCCCCACTGCTCCTGTCATCCCCATCTCCCCTATGTCTCTTCCTGGCTCGTCATGCCGCGCCTCAGATGGCTTCATGGGGGTCTTCTTCCTCTGACTGCCTTTCCTCTAATGAGTGCGGTGCCTTTCTGAGGGTCCACAGTGGGCCCTGAGGTGGGTGGTGAGCAGAGTGGGGCCAGCCGCAGGCCTCGTGTTACCCGGAGCTAGACCATAGTCCCGTCCTTGGTGACTCTCAGCCAGCTGTCACATGCTGCCCAGAGCTGCCCCTGAGGGGCAGGTGAGTGGGTTTGACTCCTCTACCAATAATCTCTCCACGATGTCTTGAGCTCAGAGCTCTCTCCCGGGTTCAGCACCTCACATTTTCTGTGCCTTCCAGACACTTCCAAGTTGGTTGTGCTTCAAGGACCCCAAGCTTTGCATGACCCCAGCTGTGCCTCTCATAATCCTTCTTAAATGTGTCTGTCATTCCTGCCCTCTCTGTAGGTGAATGACCCCTTCTGGACACCCGGTTTAGAAATCTCCTCCACTCCTTCTTCCTCCCTTCAACTCTCAACTGCCAAATCCTGCCAGCTGTGCCTCCGTTCTCATTCCCTTCTGCCTCAGACTCTTGCCTCAGTCAGGCCCCTGTCATCTGTAACTTAATCTCCTGCAAATGCATTCTCACTGACGTTGTCACCTCATGCCTCGTTAACCCACCTCTTGAGTTGTATTAGAGTAACTTCCTAACCTCTAGCTTGAGTCACCTTATTCCCTCAGAGCCCTGCAGTGTTGTCTCATGCCTGCAGAATAATGGCGGCAAGACTGAGGGCGGCGGTGGGGGGAGGGGTACAGTTTACCGAGTCTTACCATGGGCCAGGGGCCTGAAAGTACTTCACGTATATCTTATTCGAGTTTCAAACATACCGGGGAGGCAATTGAAATCATTATCAGCAATTTATAGATGAGGAAACTAATGAAATCATGACATTTAACATCTCTATAATGAGTCTTTACAGCACTCTCCTTCCTGTTCTTGTGCAGAGCTTCCTTCTACTCTCCCTCTCACACACAGGAACCACAACTGTGCCTTCTGACCACCAAGTAGAACAGGCTCTGAATGGGGCGAGCCTGTTGGCCAGAAGGACTCTTCTTCATCATTCTCTCAAATTCTTCTCATTTTTTCAATGCCCAGTAAAAATACCACCTTCTCTCTGAACCACCCCCTCCACTTCTTCCACTTGGACTTAATCGTTATTATCTATGTTAAACGTTAATAATCGTTATTAAGTTATGAGAATCTGCAGTTTGCAGAATCTGTGCGCATGGTAAAGAAGCATGACAGAGAAAAGACACTTTTCTAAGTGACAAATGTCACTCACGTGTGTCCAACTAGCACGTACAACTCAAAAAAGCCAAAGGACGTTAGAACGTCGAACACGTGACTAGGAAGGCCCACTGACACGTGAGTGAGCCTGTTCGTGAAGTCACCATCTCCACCCTGGGACTGGTGTGAGAAATGTGCTTCGCTCTCAGTGCCTATCACAATAAGAATGCAAGAGCTGTGAAACAGAACTATCTGGCAATATCTATTCTCAGCAGTCATCATTTTTGCAAACTAAAAGGTTGTTTCTCAGAGAATGAACACAGAAAGAAGTCAGTGGAAAGGGAAGGCTTAGAAGTCCAGAAACAAAGGAAATTATATTCACAGGGAACGTGGAAGGGTCACTAGGGAAATCCAACATCTCAACGGTAAGCAGAGACTCAAAACAGATACAAATGTACTTGAACACTCTTAATTTTGCAGCCATGAGGGCATTTTTCTGGGACAAATACGGTGAATGACTTGACTGAATGACCATCAAGATATCTCGAGTCTCGAATACCCAATCTCTAAGTCCACGCCCATAAGAGGAGTGGTGGGGAATTCCAATTCTGGGTCTCCACCAGCAAATTTCTGAGTGATGGAGAAGCGAGCCACACATCAAAGTGACTGTTATCAGAAGTCCATTGAGAACTGGTCACACCTGCAATTCCATTCCTACAACAAATCTGCGATAAGAGCACAAGAAATGCCAAACTGAATTATGGTGCGTCTAGCCAACCCAGGATTCCATGTTATCACAGGCGCGGAGCCACGGGAGCCACCGTCCTCCTCCGAGGGTGTGCACCGGGGGTGGGGGTGGGGGGGATGTGTGGGCGGGGCTGGGGGGATGGCAAGGGGGTGGAAATACATATAGAATACAGGTAAAAGGAAGATTCGCCAAACATTCCAGTTAAAAAAAAAATTCTCATTGCAGTGATTCACAAATTTGCTTGAACCTTTCAGGAAGTTACTCAGATAATTAAAGATATGAAAGGTCTTCCTAACAATTTAATCTTGATCAAGACCCCTGGATACAAATCTTACCTCAGAACGGCTTAACCAAGTTAGCTGTATCGCAGGATGCAAGAAGACTTGCCATTCCTTCTTGTGTAAGTGCACACAGAAGGGGACAAAGAAATCTCTTAGTATCACAGTTCCCCTTAATCTTTTCTCAGGCTATAGGACAGTTTCACGACCATTCCTTTCTTTTTTTTTTTTCTTTTAATAAAGATTTTATTTATTTATTTATTTGACAAGAGAGATCACAAGCAGGCAGAGAGGCAGGCAGAGAGAGAGGGGGAAGCAGGCTCCCTACTGAGCAAGAGCCCGATGCGGGGCTCGATCCCAGGACCCTGAGATCATGACCTGGGCCGAAGGCAGAGGCTTGAACCCACTGAGCCACCCAGGCGCCCCTATTCCTATTCTTTAATGATGAAACTTGCACCCGATTCCTTTCCCTCCTCTCTTGAAGGTGTGGCTGAAGTTGCTTCAGCTCCTTCCTGAGCAAACGACTCACTTTTCCGTCATGTATTGTTTCTCCAGAAAGCCAGCTTCCGTGCTTACACTACAAGGGAGGGGAGTGGGCTTTAGGGGGGACATGGAAGTGTCTTTTCCTCTAGTGTGGGCACATCACCGCTGACTGACCACCGGTGGGAAGGCTCCCTTCCCTTCCGGCACCGACTCACCAGGCCTTTTTCTTCCGCCTGTGTTTGGACTCAATCATGCGCACAATGGCTTCCTCTTCATAGGTGTGTCCGCACACTTTATTTTTCACCGGCTTCTTCATTTCCACCTGCAATCAAGGACACATTCAGCTTTCAGGAATGAGAATGATCCACTTCTGGGAACTTCTCCAAGTCACTGATTATTTGGAACTGTTTTTTTCCTCCTCTGGGGGCTTCCCGTGTTCAGGCTCAAAGCCTCGTGGCTTTGGATCACTGTTAGGGCAGATGGCCATGGAGGAAAACGCAGGGAGACTGTGGCACCAATGTCAGCTGGCCCGTGGGCCAAGACTTTCCTCCAGGATCCCTCAGGGCACGGCTGACTGAAAAATCTTGCCAGCCCGGGGAACCTCCCCCATATCCTCCTGGACCTCATCACCTTCCTTTCCTCCCTCCTTACCCTAGATGTGAAGTCAAGTTAGAACGCAAACAGGAGTCTTCTACGAAGCGAACTGCTTTGTCTTTCTGGGAAGGAGGGAGGAGAGAGTACCTGAGTAATGGGGCAGATGAAGTTGGTCTGACTTTGGGTCACAATCATGTCTTCATCAACTCCTTCTGTTCCATCGGCCTCTCTGTCGGCTTGAAGACCATCTAGAGGGAAAAAGGGAAGTTGCTGAGCCACGTTGCTCTAACACGGCGCCAAGGACAGGAGGGAATGGACGGAAGGAAGGAGGTGAATGGTTTCTCAGGGTCTGTTGGGTGCTAGGCAACCTTGCTAGGCATCTGGATGCACATTAACTCTTCAGCTCTTAAGAGAATCCTGCAGGGTAGGTAGGATTCTGCCCATTTTTGATAAGGAAACAGCATCAGAGCAGTGAGATAACTGTTTCAAAGAATTAATTTGTGAGGGAGTACTGTCCTGTAATCAAGAATGTGGCTTTGGAGTCAGAAGGGCCTGGTTATCTCTTTCACTTCCAGCTGTGAGACCTTGGGCTAGCAAGATCTTCGTTGAAAGCTCTACTTTATAGCTTTGTTGCAAAGATTAAAGGAGATAAAAACGTAGCATGCTTTGCAAAGCCCCTGGCACAAGAAAACCTTCAATAAATGGTAAATACCATTAGCTAGCTCAGGGGTTCTCAAACTTTTTGGTTTTAGGACACTTTTTTATACTTTTTTGATATTACTGAAGACCCTAAAAAACTTATTTGGCATTATAGTTATCAGTATTTGCCAGAGAAGACATTAAGACTAAGGATTTTGAAAATATGCATTTATCAATTCATTAAAAACAAAAACCACAAAAAAACCCCAGAAAGACTCCTGGGTTATTTGTCTGGCTTAGTCAGCAGAGTATGTGACTCTTGATATCAGGGTTGTGAGTTTGAGCCCCACACTGGGTGTAGAGATTACTTAATGTAATAAAACTTTAAAAAAAAAAAAATTCCATTACCTATTAACATAAGTGGTATTTTTAAAAAAAGATTTTATTTATTTGATAGAGATTACAAGTAGGCAGAGAGGCAGGCAGAGAGAGAGGAGGAAGCAGAGAGCCTGATGTGGGGCTCGATCCCAGGACTCTGAGCCCATGACCTGAGCCGAAGGCAGAGGCTTCAAGCCATTTGAGTCATCCAGGCACCCCAACATAAGTGGTATTTTTAAAACTAAAAGTAATCTCCAATTAGCATGGCACTGTTTTTACATTTTTGAAAATATCTTTATTGTTTGGCTTAATAGAAGACAGTTGGATTTTGAGCGGCACCTGGGTGGCTCAGTGGATTGAGCGTCTGACTCTGGATTTCAGCTTTCGGGTCGTATCTCGGGGTCCTGAGACTGAGCCCTGCATTGGGCTCCTCATTCAGCAGGGAGTCTGCTTCAGATTCTCTCCTGCTCCGTCTGCCCCTCCCCCACTCTCTCTCTCTCTCTCTCTCAATACATAAATAAATAAAATTTTTAACTAGTTTAGTGGAATTTTGATATCTGTATATGCATCCAGTCTGTTGTGACGTCATGTCATGAAGACTCTGGAAAAATATACTTATGGAAAGAGAGAGAGTGAAAAAGACAAGTGACATCTTCGTATTATCAGGAATATAGTCAGGACCTCGTGGGTACCCGGAAAGGTCCTGGGAGAACCCTAGGGGTCCCTGGCCCACACTTTGAGAACTGCTAAGCACACGCATGGTAAAGCTGCCTTTGGAGAGACTATTTGTTTCTGAAATTGATGTTCTTTTCACTTCATCACATTTGCTCCTTACTGAGGGCAAAAAGATAATGGATGGCTTTCGAGGGGGATAATGACACTGAGTATATCATGTGAAAGCCTTTCCTTCTGGAGAAGGGAGACACCATTTTGTACAGACCTCAAAGACCAATAGCTTTTTTAAATGCAAGTGTTGACAGTGTCTCCTTCCTCCTCCTTCCGCGCCTCCTGTCCTTACCGCCTCTGGCTCCCCTTCCTCCTTTCATTCTGGCAAAATAGCATCAACGTTAAAAACTGCTTTGTTTCTAATGTAGGAGGGAGACTCCTGCCTCAGGTTCAGGGGGTCCTGCATACCGTTCTTTTCCTAGAACTGACGGCCCGGGCCTCCGACCTTGGCCAGATGAAGTGCCTGTCCAGAAAAGTGTCACTGGAGGCAGGAAAAGGGCCACAGAGCACTTGTTCAAGGTCACCCAGTGAACTAATGGCTGGCTCCAGGGATTCTGCCCCTAGTTACTCTGTTTTTGTAGGGATTTCACCTTGTTTTACGGACTATTGCTCCCTGTATGTCAGCTTGTTGTGTTTTCCTAGAGAAGTGTGTCCCTCGAAGCAGCTCTCATTCTCTGAAGAAGGCAGGTAGAGAATTCAGAGCATAGGACTTCCCAGGTAGGGCATCTTTAACCATTGGCCAGTCAGGGATGGTGCCTTTTAGCCTTTCAAGGACCTGTACAAATGTCTAGGCCAGGTGTGCACAGGTGGCTTATCGTTAAGCATCTCCCTTTGGCTCAGGTCATGATCCCCGGTCCTGGGATTGAGTCCCACATCGGGCTCCCTGCTCAGGGGGTAGTCTGCTTCTCTCTCTGCCTCTGCTCCCCCCTGCCCCAGGCCAGCTTATGGTCTCTCCCTCACTCTCTCTCTAATAAAATATTTTTAAAAAGGTGTTGGTAATCAAAAATGTTTCATTTGGAAGCAATATGTAGGCTGGATTTAGGTTTAAACTTAATAATTCCCAGTATGCTAAGATAATTGCTGATAAATTAATAGCCAATTACTAGTTACTTGTAATCAACCTATTTCTAAAGCAAGACTATAAAGATATTTTTGGGGTGTCTAGGTGGCTCAGCTAGTTGAGCGTCTGCCTTCAGGGTCCTGGAATCGAGCCCCACATCAGGCTCCTGCTCAGTGGGGAGCCTGCTTCTCTCTCTGCCTCTGCTGTTACTTCGGCTTCTGCTCTCTTGCTCATGCTCTCTCTCAAATAAATAAATAAAATCTTTAAAAAAACAAAGAAACAAAAAACTATAAAGACATCTTCAAAAAATTCTGTCAGCTATGAAAGTATACTTAATGTGGAGTTTGCCATATTGTGGTATGTTTGCTGTGACGTGCGATGGGACCTAGGAAGGGTTTTCATGCTTCCCCGGACCTGTCTTTGCTATTCACAGAGTGACCGTTAGACTCCTAGAGGAGTCCTTCGTCAACCCAGTGGCTGTCCACAAGGGCTCAGGAAAGGTGGACAAGGACCAAAGTCAAGAACCAGAGCTAAGAGTGCTCTGCCTCTTTAATTCACTTTCCAAAGCCACCTCCTGTGGGCACCTACTGCCAACTTCTAATTGCGTGTTAAAAGTCACAACTAAGGTCTCTCTTTGTCCATTTCTTACAGAGAGAGCTTCTTCTGAACTGATGGCAGATTTTCTTTTTCCTGATTTCTGACTATATATGTGATACGATGGAATTCACCAGAAAATCTGTTAGATGAATAACAGAGTTCCGCCAATGGGAAAGGCTGTGGGTTTGTTTTTTCTTTTCTATTTTTAAATTTGAAAAGGTAGAGGAAGCAGCAAAGCACAACTCAAATGCAAGGCCGACCACTAAGGAAGGCTGCGTGGGGAACTCAGAACTGTAGGTGGCTATCGACATCCGTGATCACGAAAGAAGGTGACAAAAGACAGAGGAAGAATGCCAACAGTGAGTAATAGTTCACGGACGGGAGTCTAAAAAGAGAAAGATCCTCAACAGCTAAACCTCTTTTGAGATAGAACACTTCCTCACCCCAAATCGATATTTATAGAAAGTGATATCAATGTTGGGATCTCCGATGTGCTGGCGGAAGGTCACATCTGTCAGTAACTACTAGTCACACTCATTTAGTTGATCCAAAGGTAAGACTTGTTGATAAGCTTGGTAAAGGAAGACTGGAGAGAAAAATATGAGTTTTTAAAACTGAAGTTATCTATCCTAATTCTCGCAAACATCTGAGAAATCTGAAATCTAAAAACATTATAGGTTTTGATCAGAGGTAGGCAGGGAATTCGTATATCAGTGTACGGCTCTGTTTTGTTGGCCTGCTTAATTTGAAGACTCAAACGAGTGTGTAGGTTCTGCGAGCCACACTGTCCTCCCCCAGATTATTATTTTATTAGTAATAACACCTCAAGTTTACTGCCTGCTATACAGCCACCACTGCACCGAGTACCTTATATACATTATGGCCTTTAATCCTCACTAAATACCTCTGAAGAACAACTCCGTTATTATTACTTCTCCTGCATAGGCCAGAAAACTTCTGCCCCACACTATTTTTAAGGCAAAAGTAGGAAATAGAGATATTATAATAAAGAAATAAGTGGATTAAGTCAATTTAATCATTATTAAAGAGAGCACAAGTTTTCCTTATTATAAAGTGAAAAACATGAAAATTAGTCATATTGTGTTCCACGCACATGTACCAGGTCTGTTGTTGGAAGTAAGTGTCAGCAGTCAACCTGCGATCTGGTGGGCAAATCTGAAATCCGCCCCTTCCGTCCATGCCTGGGCCCAGGGCACCCAAGCCATGTGCGGACGGAGGAAGTGCAGACAGGAGCCAAGGTCTCCAGAGTACCCAAAGGGATGTGTTGGGGTGTGACTTAGTAACTTCGGATATGATTTCTCCAGATGTCATAAAATGAACATGAAGAGGAACGAGAAACCATGGTAATGCCTGAAGTAGTAACCAGGTGCCCAAAGAATTTCAAAATTTTATGAATATTCCCCTGTGATGGAAAATTAGGGGGTGGTGAGGGCATCTGTTGAACCCCAAGATGTGGGTTCATGATCAGTCAGTTATGACTGGTAGTGAAGAGCTAAACGGCTCTGCCTTCGGTGGTCCCCAGTCAGCCATCATGCTTCTAGCTGCTCAAGTCAAGACTTTTGGAATTATTCTTAATTACTCATTTTTCTTCATTCCTTACATCTGAACCACTGGCAAGTTCTGTTGACTGGTTCTAAACTATATTCCCTAAGTCTAAATCGAGTAAATCTAGCCCTTCTCTCAATTTCTACCTCTCTGACGTCCCAAGCTAAAAAAGAGGCCACCTCGGCACACACTCTCTCACGGTGCTGGGTTGTGACTCTCGAAGGCACAAAGTCGTAAGCACTGTTTGCCTGTCTCCCTCCCTTCCTCCTTGCCCCTCCCCCGTTCTCTTCCCAGAAAGAAGGGACTTTGCGGTCTTGCTCACTGGTGTTTCCTAGAATCTAACTGTCCTTGACATGTAGGAATAGTTCAATAAACATCTGATTACACATCTGACGAAGCGCTTCATCTGACAAGGCAAGGGTGGGCACATTTTTCACAAGGACGTCCTTACAGGCATGGCAATACACACACACACACACACACACACACACATCCTCGCACAAGGATGACTTTATAGCTTTTAAACAAGTAACAGAGACAACTTCACTCCAGCTTGGGGTGCAGCCTTGGACTCTGAATTACATGTCAAAGGCAGGAAGTAAATATAAGTTTTACAATTATAGTAGGCTGTGTGGTAATTATAAAGGAGAGTCCAGACATGGTCTTGTGGTCAGAAAATACATTTGGTCCTGGCCACACACAGCCCGAGTATTAGTCATTTGTCTGTCTTCAGGCATCCCAAATTTGGCTACCAGTAAGACAGTCTTATGCCAGCTGGGAATAAAAGTTGATTACTGTGTGCTTTTTCAATTAAGCCTGAACATTTTTCTGAAAGTACTTTTCTCTTGAACGTTAGCGGCATATGAAGAAAATACTTTGCAAACATCTCCTGACTGCTCAAAATGCTTATTGCCCTGTCCAGCTTATCTTCCTCGCACTATTCTAGTACAGTATATTTGGAAGGGCTGACCCGGTACACGGATTTGTAAGGGGGCCTCCCTAATGGGCAAAAGAACACTGATTCCAATTGAAACAGTGTGTGTGTCCAGGTTAGTTCCTGACTGTTTCTCCTGCCCCATGGCCTGTAACCTACAGCTGGGTCTAGGAGTGGCCCCACCTGTGAGCTGGGACTGAGACTCTAAGTAGAAAAGGAAGTACGTCAGCAGGCCCAGTCCCTCTGGCTTGGAATTAAGAGCAGCGTGTGTGTGTGTGTGTGTGCGCGCGCGCGCGCGCACACGCGTGCATGCACGCAGCTGTTGCAGAATTAAGATGTAGATCATGTCCAGATAGGGTCTACATAATTAAAGATTTCCAAGATGTCATAACCTTCCCAGCACAGTAAAATTCAACAGAGATTGAATTAATACAATTCAATCAGAACACTGGCTAGAACATAGTAAGAATCTAGTAAATGTTATGTAATATCTATATCTATCTATATATATATCAATGTTACATACTTATATAATTGTAAATTGTTACTGCCGCTATTATTATTTTGACCACTATGATGTGCCAGGTACTGTCCTTGGTATTGGCAAAGAATGGTCCTTGCCCTTAGGGAACTCAGTCACATAGGACCTTACATATACAGTACAAAGCAGTTTTGCGAGGATGATGCATGTACAAGACACTGTGGAAAGAAGCTCCCAGGAGAGAACAGAGTTGGCCTCTCTGAGGAGCTCACCTCTGATCTGTGTCACTGATAAGTCTCTTTCAACCTACATTACTGCTGCGGTCCTGCTGCCCCCTTCAGTGTGAGCATTTCACTCAGAGCCTCCTCAGGTCAACGTTCTGATCAGTATTCTTCCTTTTCTTAGCTGTAATCTGCACTCCTCTCAGAATCCATCCACTTGGAGAAGCTATCCAATCCAACCCAATCAACCCAGTCCCTGCAGACAATCTCCTTTGAAATCCAGTAACACTGGCTCTACTGTATTCTTAACTTGAATTTCTTCATTATTCAGTTGCTTCATGAAGACAGAAACTGTTTTCCAGGTAGACCAAAAGCTCCTTGAGGAGAAGCACTGTGTGTTCAAGTCAAGGCAACTCAACTCAAGCTGCATTGACTGAACATCTGCTCCCAGCCAAACATCACACAAATGCCAGGTCTAGATGCAAAAAGGATGAAGACTGGGTCTTGTAGGAGAGAGTTACAAATACTAACATTTTGCACAATAAACATAATAATAAAAAATGTGAAATCACACATGTGTTTTGAACAAAGTACACAAGTAACCCAGAGTTTCTCTGAAGGTGGGGTGAAGAATAAAGATGAACCTCCAGAAGGAAGTGGTGAGTAGGCCAGGTTCTTCTGGGAGGTAAGAAGTGGGAAATATTGTAATTAGGAACGTGGGCTCTGGAGACAGCCTACCTGGGTTCGAATACTGATTGCATCACTTTTAGCTGGGTGCTCTTGGGCAAGTTACTTTATTTTTTCTTTGCTTCAGTCTCCTCAGTCGTCAAATGGAGCTAATCATCATACCTCTTTCATGGACCCGTATGAGGACTAAATGAGTTGATCTATGAAAAGTTCTTGGAATGGTATCTGACAAACAGCAGGTGATCAGTAAATACTGTTATGATTATTGATATTATTATTCAGAATTCCCCCAGAGCTAGCATAGAGTGGGTGTGTACAACATACATGCTCAATTAAATAAAAAATCACATGCTATGGAATCAATCCAAGAGAAACAACATGACTGTCCAATCCAGGATTTGAAACAGGATGAGTGCTTCCATGCCTCAGGGCAGAGTGAGACCTGAATGAGCCCACTTGTGGTTGGCTGACACAGCACTATTGACATCTTCAATCTGTTGCCTGTTTTCACTTCCATGGCTCTTTCAACACACTCTCCCAAGATCTTGAAAGTAAACCGAACGAACAGTTTTAGATCATTTCTTCTTCCAAGTGAGCTGACATTTTAAAAAGATGGACCCTTTCACATTATCATGTACTTGTTAATTTAACTACTCTTGTTTCAGACATATCCTTTCCTCAGTACATGACATCATGTACTAATTTGCCTCCATCTATTTAAATACAGTCATATGTCAAAATGTAAAGGCTTGATTTATTTTTTTAAAATATTTTATTTTAGGGTGCCTGGGTGGCTCAGTGGGTTAGGCCACTGCCTTTGGCTCAGGTCATTATCTCAGGGTCCTGGGATCGAGTCCCACTTCGGGCTCTCTGCTCAGTGGGGAGCCTGCTTCCCTTCCTCTCTCTCTGCCTGTCTCTCTGCCTACTTGTGATCTCTATCTGTCAAATAAATAAATAAAATCTTAAAAAAAAAAGATTTTATTTTATTTGAGAGAGAGAACTCGAGCCAGGTAAGGAGGCAAGGGAAGAAAACCTGAAGCAGACTCCTCGCTGGGCACACAGTCTGACACAGGGCTTGATCCCAGGACCTTGAGAACATGACCAGAGCCAAAGTCCAGCGCTTAGCCCACTAAGCCACCCAGGCACCCCACAAAGTACGAAGGTTTTAAAATAACAGGACCCAGTGCATTCTACCCATGAGGCAAAAATCAATCAGTCAAGACCCAGTCATACAGTATCCATTTTAAGCCAATAAATATTGAAAATTTCGCCAAATTCTGTACTTACATTTAGTGCTTCTTATAGGATATGGTTTATAAATGATCTTCTCTAGGTTACCAAGCAAAAGCAGGAAATCTAATGTACACCTTCTATTTCTTTGTTTTGGGCCATTAACTAGAAAACCACAGGATAGGAAAACCTGACTAGCCAGCACTGGGAGGGTCTACAACTCTTAGTTCTTTAGATCCATGGTAGAGTACAAAGCAAGTACAGATCAGAAGGTGAGAAATCCCTTTCAGGCTCATCTGAGGTATTCTTTATTTTACATGGTTGGAAATACCACCCATCCAGGCATCCAAGACAGTACATGTGACTTGTTTGCACATCCTTTCCCATCTCTGTCTTTAAACTTTAAACAAACTTCACTCTGTCTCCTCCCCTCTGTTCTCCCTGCTTCTGCCCTAAATCAAGCCCCTGGCATTTCCTATTTAGAGTATCACAGAAAGTTCTTCCTTTATCTTTCTGCCTCAGCCTCTCTGTGATCTAGTCCCCCCACTCTAGGTAGTTATCTTTCTGAATATGTGGCCTCCTAAAGGGGACAAGACTTCATTAGCTCGCCCAGAGCATCTTCAGTTCCTTCTGCTATCCACCTCGGGCCCATCCCGCGTAAACACCCCAAACCGATGACTGTTTCCCTTCACTTGCCAAGCTGTTGTGCACCTCTGCTAGCCCCCTCAATGACCGGGCAAGCTCTCACCACTCTTCAAAACTCAAGTCAAGTATTTCCTCGGTGAAGTTCAAAGCCAGAGTGATTCCTCCTTCAGCTTCCTGAGTGTCTTTGTACCCATGGTGATCGTTGCTTCCTTCTCTACCTTCCTCTCATGCTGAATTCCTACTCTACCTTTTTTATCTTCATATTTTCAGGGAGCCCAGGCAAGGCGCAAGAACTTAAGAAACGTTCAGTGAATGGTCTGTTGCTGAAACAAGAGACTGCTTTGACTGTTGTAATACAGAAACTGATAAAATGAAAACAGTGAAGAAGACTGTTCTAAAGGCATATCATTGTGGAATAAGACAAGCTGGTCCTTGATCTAATTACTAATTTTCCAGAAGGGATCCACAGGATGCTGCGTAGGTCATGCCACTCTACAGTCTCTGCTCCACATCTGTGCAGAAGCAAATTACCAAAATGCAGGAGGACAGAGGTCATAGTCCAAGAAGTAAGTTATCCTCCATGATGCCTTTCGATTGGTTCTGATTCTATCTGCCCCAAGCCATTGATGTTTGTAGGAAAGTATAACGATCAGCCACCAAATATGTGAAAATTATCTTGCATTTGTTGAGTTCCCCCAGGTAGAGCAGACTGCCTGTGCCATCATGTTCAAGTCCAGCAGTTCTTACAACAGAGCCACACTGGGGAAAGCTCCTTATCTGACAGACTAAATTTAACTGAACTATGGCATCAGTGCTCACAAGATCTGATAGCAACTGAAAACCATCTTTACCATCGGAAAATGCTTATGTTATAAGGTGTGGTGGAAAAGATGAGATTCAAGCTATATATGTAGTATGATTAATTAATTTTGAAAAATGGCATATATAGAAAAAAGACTGAAAGAGGATGACAAAGTCCTGAAGTCCACCGTGTCCCTATGAGTTGATGGTACAGGAATCAGGGAAGATATCTAAGATTTCTGAAGAATAATTATCTAGTTCTCACTTTCCACATCCAGCAGTCTTCATGAGACCAAGTAATACGAATGAGATAAGTGGAACTGACAGCAACAGGGACAGGACGGATTTGTTTATTTGATTTGTCAAACTGAAACAAATTATGAAATCAAGTCCAGAGATCATAACATTAAAAAAAAGGAACTTTAGAGTTTATACTTGCTCAACTTTAAAACTGCAGAGTTTCAACTTTGGGTAACACAGGGACTATGACACCATTTCAAGCCCTGGTATTTTCTAGATGCATGATCCTAATAACATTTGTACTATTTCAAACTTGTCTGCTCCCCTACAAGGCAATCAATATATGGCAATTTCATGTTTCTCATATTTTTCCCCCCTGGCCTCTCATTTCAGAGCTCCAGACCAAAAGAAAAAAAAAAAAATTAAATACATGAACAGAACAGGAGGCTTTGATAATAGAATAAAGCTAGGGCTAATATTGTATTTTGTTTTGTTTTATAAAGTTTCTCCGGATTCAGTGATGCATTTGTAACCCCCAAGGATAAAAGGTGAAGAGCCCATGAAGGCATCCATTTAGGGACAAGCTCAGAAGGGGAAACTCTCGGGTCACTTGGTGAGGCCAGGCCTGGAGGTGGACGGCCTACCTAACTCCTACAGGATTGACTCGGCGTGGTTGTTACAAAACGCCGCAGAATCTTGGTGATAATTAAACACGATTACTTTTCCTTTTTACTTGCATTTGATGAGGTGTATCAACATTTATTCTTGATATGTTTAAAAATTTGTTGTTTTATTTAAATTTTTTTTTTAAAGATTTTATTTTTTTGACAGAGAGAGAGAGATTACAAGTAGGCACAGAGGCAGGCAGAGAGAGAGTCTCGGAGGAAGCAGGCTCCCTGCTGAGCAGAGAGCCCAATGCGGGGCTTGATCCCAGGACCCTGGGATCATGACCCGAGCTGAAGGCAGAGGCTTTAACCCACTGAGCCACCCAGGCGCCCCTAAAAATTTGTTTTTGATGATGGCACAGTGTAGTCTTGTTAAAAAAAGAAAGAACAAATGAAGGAACAATCCTCAAAGTGCACTCAATGTGGAAGAAATTTAGGAAGGTCAGAGCCGGAGGGTCCAAATCTAGTGAGGCTTCAGGATGCTGTCAGCGGCAAAGTCAGCGAAGCCACCCAGATGCAGCCCGGCTCCCCAGCTTGCAGCGCGCTCCCAACCAATCGGGGCAGGGCTACCCAGGCTTCCAACGGTAATGAATCCATAGACGCTCCGGTCGGCCTGGACATCTGTTTTCAGTTTGCAGGGTCTTGTCTGAAGTTAGTCTAACAGGAAACACACCAAAAAAAAAAAAAAAAAAAAAGGCCTGCCAAGTAGAAAGAAGAAGTAAAATGAGAGAGAGAAGGAGAGAAAGGGAGAAAGCAGAGGAGGAAGGCGGGAAGCGACGGAGGTGGGAGGGAGGAGAGGGACCGAAGACGACACGCCAGGAAGGAAGGAGCTAAGGGATGTGGGAAATGGTCTGTAGCACAGAGCCCAAGGGAAGGAAGCCCCGCTTACATTCTCCAGTACCAAGTCCTGGTCCGTACGCCTTCCTTCCTCTCCCCACACCCCCCTTCACTTTCCAGCCTCTTGCAAACCTTCCCCACAAGCAAAGAAGACATGACTTCAAAATCGGGATCAGCTTAGGACAGAGCTCTTGTGAATGTGTACAACAGATCTGAGTCACTTGTTCGTTTTGTAAACGTGAAGAAATCACACTTTCAAAACTTCCTCCTTCATGACATTCATAGCACTTGACAATATGCTTAGCGTGGAACATTTACTCCTTTCCTTATCCACACCCAGAGTGTCAAGAGGGACAGGCTTCCTCACTGAGAGCTCGCCCACTGCGGGCCGGGTGACGGGAGGCAGCAGCAGCCAGAGCGGCTGTGGTGCCCGGGAGTCCGGCTGAGCCGCACAGGAACGCGAGAACTGAGGAGCGGCCCAGGAGAGCGACTCAGCAGGGCCACTGCCTTCCTCTGGGGAGCCTTCCCAAGGACACCCCCACCCCAGCCGCACCCTGGACACTTAACACGTCATGGATAATTATCTGTTCATGTCACCATCTACCCAACTCATCTGGAAGCAACTCAAAACCAGAGACCACTTCTGTCCCTCTCTGTATCCCTAGCGCATGGTGCGTGGTAGGGGCTCGGTGTCAGGACATGGAGTGCCATCTTAAGGGGTCCTTGGTGGCTTCAAAATTGTTGTATTCCCTGCCTAGCTCCCCTGCAGAGAACGCTTCAGTGCATGACCCAGAGAAGAGTTCTACAAGGCGCCGATTTCAGGAGGGTGGGTCAAACCCAGATGTAGGTACCACTTGGCTCTGCTAGAAATCAATGAATAGGTGTTAAATTTCCTGCAGGTACCACTCTCCATGACTATTTTGTGAGAACACGGGGAAGATGAGATAAAACGCTCTGCCCTTGTTAGAGGGAAAAAACCTAATGCATCAAGGTAGTAACAGAAACATCTTGGGTAAGGAGATAATTTCTGAAAGCACAAAGCAGGGTGCCAGGATGATCTTGGTTTTCATGTTCAAAGCCCATGGGAGGTCAAGCTTCTGCACTCCAGTGTACAGTCCACATCCATTCATAAGCTCCAGAAGATCGCATTAATGTGAGTGAAAGAGACGTGAGCAGGAAAGACAAAGGAAGTAAGGAAGGAGAACAAGAGGAGAAATGAAGGGCCTCAGGACTTGCTTTACAAACACGACAGAGGAATATAAAGATCTCCAACAACTCCCTTCCTGAGCTGAGGGTGACGCCGTGGGCTTACAGCTATGCTCCCCAGCCGGAAGTGGGGGTCTAATCTAGATCCGAGTGAGCGGCGAGACGGCACCAAAGATCCGGTGTTGGACCGGATCCCCCCAACATCGCAGGACAAGCCTATCTTCCAGCTCTTCCATTTCTCTGTAATTCTCTTCCCTCCCTAAAAAGTTCTCAAGACAAAAAAAAAAAAAAAAAATACGGTGGGGCTACTGATTGGGTGACTGGAGAAGATGCTCTGTCACTCCGACAGCCGTGACCATGAGCCCCTCCAGAGAAAAGGGAGCAGGGGGTTCAAGAGGCAGGCGAGGAGGCGGCCTCAGAACACATGAAGGGAGAACATCAAGGAGGCAGAGAGATTATGTAGGGGAGGTAATGAGCACACTAATTACAGGGGTCTTAATGAGGAGCAACGGAATGAAATTAAGGAAATGAAAATGTTAATTGTCAGGAAAAACTTTCTTGGGCCCACTGAGGGAGAAGCTGAGTTTCCCGGACTCCTCACACAGACCGGAGGCCATTCAGCTTAACAAAATTGGTTCAAAATGAGCTAGAAATTACTTAGAGGGATTTTATTTTTGTTACCCAAAGTAGACTAGGTTACTTGATGACACACAGAGGCCTCTTGTATCTAATTTTACCACTCTGTTCTCTATTCTAAATTAAATAGGAAAGCAGCAAATGATAAAAAAGCCCATGACTACTTCATTCCAGAAATATGATTCAACATCTAAGGAGATCAAAACTGGCAAAGTGAGAACAAGTAAGAAGAATGGAAGAGTCAAACATGTTTCAGTTTACAACAGATTTACAGAGGAGGCCTAACTACAAAGGAATACTAAAAATAGGGCTTGTTTCTCCTACTTTCTAGAACGAATTCAGTTACTGTATTTTTCAGAATTGATACCAAGACGGCAGTTAGCCCTAATCACAGTCAGGAACCAGTAAAGAGCAGTCGCTTTCAAAGCTGAACGCAGTTTCCTAATGACATCGAGTAGCATTCTCAGTCCAGCTGGACAGCTGAAGCTTGTGGCCCTGAACACGGTAATGGAGAGACTGTGGTACTGGAGGCGTAGGATCGGGAGTGACATGCAAGGAGAATGTCTTCTCTTCCTCATTAAGGAACCCAAGGTGTGATTCATGCAACTTTCATCTGGTAAATGTCTGCCAACCTCGGCGATTTCCTAGGCCCAGAGGATGCGAAGTCCGGGGGTTAAAACAGACAAGTAAGCACACGCCTAGAGCCTCTGTGCTGCCCCGCAGCATGGCTGTGAACGTAGGGGGGCCACCGGAGCCCGGGGGGGGGGGCGCTTCCTCATGGGACTGCAGGGGGGACAGTGGCGCTGAGAGGAATCCCAGTGGAAAGGAGGTTAAGACGAGCAAAGGCCAAAGTGTGAGACAAAGCGTGCTCGCCACTCTCCTTCTCAGTGACTCCGATCACAGAGATCCTGGCATGCACGTTAGAACAAATTAAGCAAGAAAAGCATTTTAAAGTCAGGTGTTCTGATATAGCTTGGTATGTTTCCAGTATTCTTATTATACGAACGCCTCTTAAAAGGTGTGCTACACAGGGGCTTGTCGGCTTGCTTCCTCCTCCACGCACCCCCACCACTCACTGAGGCCTGTTGTGCGTGGTGGGCCCCGTGCGCACCAAGACAAGACAGAACCCCTGATCTAAGGGACTCTAGATCTAGTGCTGGGACAGAGTGTACCACTCAAATACATGGACTAAAAGTTCTCTGAGTTTTGGGCATGGGCTCCAGAGAGAGGCAATGCTAAGCAGGGTTGGGAGCTCCTGCCAGGCCCGTAGGCAAGAGATCAAGGTGCATTGGGAGAACTCTCTGCGTGTGGATCGGGAACGCTGGCGGAGAGGAAGCTGCGAGTGGACAGGACACAGGCAGACCCGAATGACCCAGATACTGCGAAGCAGTGACCAGTGACCCTTCGGCAACTGCAAGGTGTATGGGCACTTCTGGAAATTTATCCTCTCCGTATGTGAATTACAAACATGCAACATTTTAAACAAGATCCTAGGGTAAGTCCTATCTGGCGATGCTCTGTGCCCTCCCCACTTTGTCTGCTCATCCTTGTCCTTCGTGTCAACTATAAAGTCAGGACTAAAGCTATAAATACATTTTCAGAGAATCCTTTAAAAAACTTTGGTCTGATTTCAGATCCTAAGATGTCTTAAGCGCTGCAATGGCCTGATCCAATCCTTACCCAAAACACTTTTCCATAAACTTTCAGTTTCACCATACATACGCTATTACTCTGTAATGCATTTCATTTATTAGAATTCTACTACCGACAACAGACACTGTATTTTGAAAGGACAGATAGCCCGCAGGCAGATTTAAAAGGAGAGTTTACAACACTCGGGATTTTATAATGCAGGCTTTCATCTGGTACAATATTAACTATATAATTGCTAACTTGATTTTTCTTTCTTTTCTGTATTGCTCCTGAGATTCTGATGGAATGTTTGCTGCCACTGCTAATGAAATTCAGAACAGGTCCATCGGTATTTTTACTCCGCTTGGGAATTTTGATGCAATAGATGTTTGCACATTGCTGTCAGAACAAATAAGATTCCTTATTCCTAAGTGCAAAGGGAACATGGCTTTTCAGAGGAAAAGTGAGAAGAAAAGTCAAGCAAAGGGGACTTTGGGAAATCTGGCAGGAAGAAATTTTTGTGTTCTATTGACCTAATTGTATAAGAAGTATTTGCAAGAGCTTTTATATAATAGGCATTTTTTTTTTTTTTTCAACCAACATCTAGGGTAGAAAAACACAATGCCTCCAAGTCAACTGTTCGTCAATTACAAGAAAACAGCAGTTTGGTGGAAAGTGCACCGGAATGACTGGCAGTTCCCAGCTCTGCCACCAATCAGCTATGTGACCTGGGAGGTTGTAGCACTTATGTATTATTTCTGACCTTGTTCTCTCTCCTACTTGAACAATAAAGGGATGAGATTAGGAGGAAGGGTAGACTCTGCAGTCTCAAAAACCTATCACAGTTTTCAATCCTTTATTCTTACAATCACTATCAGAATTTTACCCAGAGAGGAATCAGACTACGTTTAAAAACAAAAAACAAAAAAAGGTTTTAGTGAATACTTAGGTTGTCAACTCAAGTGACTCCTCACACCGATCTCAAGGTTAACTTGTTGCTTTCAGGAGTCAATCTGTTTGCAAACCAAACTTGCACAACATCCTGATTTATGTTACAGAAATAAGTGGCCATTAATAACCCAGCAAATACAATTTGGATTTCAAGTGATGAAAACATGTTTCACTATGACCAATACTCAGTATAAATTGAGCAACAGAGATGGTCACCCAAGTACAGCAGGTAGGTGCAATGTGGTTATTACCGACATTCTGAAAATCATATTCAGGAAACCTTATAATCACAGCATTATTTTACAAGAGTCAATGGACTACAAAGAAGAATTATGTTCAGACCTGTCATATACTTAGAGGAGGAGGAGGGTTGCAACTCAGCAACAGTAACAGAAATTAAATTGGTGGCTAGAATACGTTTTCCCAGTGAGATGAAGCCGACTCCTTACTGAACCATGGACTCTTACCTTTAAAGCAAAAACATCTGCCTATTTTTCTTTTTGTTCCTCATTATTGCAAAAGCCTCATAGAGACTAACCCCATTTTTCCAAATTACAATTATTTTTTCAAAGGCTCCTAGGAATCAGTTGCAATTCATGCAAACTCATCACCTCACACACAGTAAGCAGACCAAAACTCATTGAAAGGGGCAAGAATGGGGCGCCTGGGTGGCTCAGTGGGTTAAGCCTCTGCCTTCAGCTCAGGTCATGATCTCAGGGTCCTAGGATTGAGCCCCGCATCAGGCTCTCTGCTCAGCAGGGAGCCTGCTTCCTCCTCTCTCTCTGCCTGCCTCTCTGCCTACTTGTGATCTCTCTCTCTCTGTCAAATAAATAAATAAAATCCTTAAAAAAAAGAAAGAAAGGGGCAAGAAGATCAGAGCGGGGGATAGTACTGTTTGTAGATGGCCAGATCCTGGTATTAGTTGTGGCAGAGGATTCCCTTAGCTTCCAGGTGACTTGCTGGTGCAAATGTCCAGGTTGCCAACAGGACCAACAGTTGAAGAATATGAAAAACCACACACTGGAGCCAGCATTTTCCTGGGAACTAGTATTTAAAGATGCACCAACCTGGAAGCCCGACTTAGTCCCAAGTAGGCGAACATGGGGCTTACACTTTCCAAAAAGGAACTCACGTTCCCCAGAAGATCGACCTGCGTGCAGCTAACATGTAATCCTCTGTGTTGCGGACAGTAAAATGCCATCGGCGGCAAATTGTTACTGACCATGTGAATTTCCCTGTGGTCTGCTTCTCCCATTTCCTGTTTCACTCAACAAGACCACCAGCACCCTCCTCTCTGCTCTGAGTCCCCTCGAATCCTCACCAGCCTTCCACTGCTTCTGACTCTGCACGTGACCAGGGCTCCCCTCTGCCCCGGGACCCATTTCTGACTGAGGCAGTGTGTAGTGCAGAGGGGGCGGGGGCTCAGAGTCACAGCAATGGGAATCTTGATCCCCTTCCTCCAATGTCTGATCTCCAACAAGTCACCACCAAGACCTCGGAGCCTTTGTTTCCTCATCTGTAAAATGGGACTGTTGTAAGGACTGAGTGTTTAACTGAGTGCCTGGTTTAATTTAATTGAGTCACGGATTATTTCATGTACTCAGCACGTAATAAAGCCCTCAACGGTTCCTTTCCCTCCCCTGCCCTCCCCTTCCCATGTATTCTAAGATACTGGATGTATCTGCTTTTTCCTTCTGCTTCAACTCTGTCTCTCATATTCTTCAAGACCATTTCGAAGCTGGCACTGGGGTCCCGCCATGCTTACTTTCCCAGTTCGTCTCCCTGCGTTTCCAGGTGCTGTGTGAGAATACACGGCCTCGCCCGGTGGGTCATTTCCCTGATGCTGGCGATTCACTTCCTTGCTAGACTGTCTTAGCACACACAGAGCCATAAATGATGTTCTCTGAGGACCTAGTTCCCCCACTGCCACCACATTATCTGTTTAGATGACACATCAACCTACCTACCTACTTTGAACTTTCCCCTTTGGTGGAACAATCCCTGGTTCTCAATCTTAAATGCCCTAAATCATCAGGAACTCTTTTCATATATGGCCCACGCTTATCTTTCTCCTGTGGGCCTTCCTCTTTTCATTCTCACTGTGTCACGTCACCGTGTCAATGATCTGCCAAATAAGCAATCTCTAGTCATTTTCCACTTGTCCTTTTTTGAGCATAATTTGGACGACTGCCACAGCTTGCATTCCCCAGACCCCCGCCCCCAAGCTCCTGGCCTGTGAACGATCCTCATTTTGCTCCTTCCTTTGTTTAGAGACAAAAGGGGAAAATTGTGGTTGCCTCCTGGCCAGCTATCGAGAACTTTCCTCCCAATAGTCTCAGAGAGGCCTCATGGAAGGAGACAACATGGGTTTAAATCCTGCCTCCCTCAGTGCCTCTCTGTTACCTAACCTTCCCCAGTGTGTTTCTTCATCCACAAATGGGAAAACAACACCTGCCTGGTAGGGCTGCTCAGAGGATAAAAATGTTTTAGGTAGAAAGCTAACCATGGGGATTGGCACACAGTAGCTGTTGAGAAATGGGGGCAAAGCGTTTTCTTAACCTTCTGGAGCTTCCTCCTGTTAGCTCCCTCCTTCCCTCAAGCCCTTCCCAGTCCTCCCTTGGGCTGGGAAGGGCTGGCCCCCCTTCAGGAATCTCATCCCGACTTCCCTCTGCAGCACAGAACCTGCCCAAGAACCTTAGCCACTGCTTCCAGACTTCCTTCTAGGTTGCTTCAAGATGCCATAGCCCCTTGGGGCCAACCCCTCTCAAGCACACCCTGCCTACCATTCCCCGGGCCACACCCTGACCTTGGCCTCCCCAGGAAAGCCTTTCCCGATTCTGTATAATGGATGCTGTTCGATTCTGACCTTCGAGAAAAACAATTCCACTCCGGCCTGAAGGAGGCAGGAGGGAGGAAGAACTCGGGCCGGATCAGGCAACCTGTCCCCAACTTGCTCTGTGACCAGGACCTAAGCCCTTCAACTTCTCCAAGCCAAGGAGGCAGATTGCGTGTGGCCGAGCTCCTTCCAGGGTGGAAGGGGAGATTCTCTGAGCGCGGGATACTCAGATGATGCCGGTCTCCTCTGCCCCTTGGGGTTGTTCCTTTGCTGTGGGAGTAACTTCTAGGGCCCTTGCCCTCAGCAGGCTGTTCTTAAGGGCAGAGACCATTCTCCGGGTAACCCAGCACAGCCCTGAGCTCTGTGCTAGAGGCGAGGCGGGACTTAATGTAGCATTTCGATGACAATGACCAAAGCACCTCTTGTGGGCCACAGACAGCTGCCACTGGGTGACTCAGACCTCTCTGCAAAATGGCTTAATTTAGCGCCTTTCAGTTGTCTAAAGAACAGACTCGAAGAACGAAGTGAACTGAACACCCTTTAACTAATGCAACCTCACAATGGCCCTTTAAGGTCAGGAGTTTTTATCTCTGGAATACAGATGAGAAAGTACAGACACAGCCAGCTTCATCCGTTCCTCTTGAGTCAACAGCGGACCCAGGGGCCTGAGGGCGCAGTGGAAAAAACCCAGGAGTGACAGCGAGCAGCAAGGGAGATCTGAGTCCCAGGCCGGCCTCTGCCATTAACCGTGTGTGTGATCTTGGACGAGGGCCTTTGGGGGCCTCCTTTTCCTCATCTGGAAAATGGCCTTGGGCAGTGGGTCCCCAGCCTGGCAGGGTATCAGCACCATCAGGAAAACTGGTGGTTTTTTGCATTCTTGGGTCCACTCTTGAAGATGCCCCCCCCCCCTTTTTTAAAAATAAAGATTCTTGTTCTCTGGAGTGGGGCCAGGACTCTGTTTTCTGTACATATACCCCTCCCCCAACCCCCCAGTATGGGAGCAAAGGCAGGGCTAAGTCCTGACCCTGAAGACCCAGTGCAGTGTTTCACTCAGACAACTTTGTCTCTCCCCAGTTCCAAAACCCATTAGCTCATCTCATCCTTGGCTCTCTCTTGAGGAGAACCCAACTGGGACTATTTCCAAGCATACTGCACGGTAGCTTACCACATTCATGAGAACCCAAAGCATTTGGAAATCAAAGGTTGGTTCATAAGACTCACAGAGCAAGAAAGAGGTAATCTTGTTTTGACAGAAATCCAAGCTCAAGGGCGGGAACTCCTCCCAAGCGTCTTGGAACCGAACAGGGAGCAGTGGCGAGGAAGGGGCGAAAGCACCTGCCTTGCTAGAGTAATAAATAAAGCTTCTTTAAAAAAGAAAACCTGTAGCATACCTGGCTTTGCTAGACCTAAGTTCCAAGATTTCACCGAAGTTTGATGAACAAGAGAAGAACTAAGCTAAGAACCCACTGGCTGTCTAACGCGAGAGCTCTTATCAGCAGAAAGCTCTCAGTGAGTGCTAGGCCCCAAGCGTTCACACACATTGCTCCATTTCATGGACACAACTCTGTTGCAAGTACTAATTTTCACATGTTATTGAAAACCCAAGTTCACAGAGCTACACAAACCCAGATACACCTGACTCCAGAATCCCAGAATCCATGCAGTACTATAAACATGACCTTAATATCAAATGCAACTACGGTCAAAATTTCTAGAAAATCTCACAATGAATAGCAAAGCTCAGCGAGTCGGTCAGTTTTGGAGGAGCCTGTGAATTGACCTTCATGGAATTCTCAAATTTGCTCTACTTGGGGGGAATTTGGGCAAATGGGAAGAGGATAATAAACACAACCTAGAAAACTGGAGTCCCACTCCCAGGGCTCGCGACGTTGGTTTGCTGTGTATGTGCCCTTGAAAAGTCCTATCGGACTGCGGGTTCCAGATCAGCAGAGTGAGGATGACAAGAGCGACTTACAAGGCAGGGATGCTCTGAGATTAAACAGATTACAGCCACAAAGCAGCTTTGATCTCCTTAGAGAAAGGAACCAAACAAACGAATATGGAACTCTGGCTGGCCCTTGCGAAGGCTGTACTGACTAAAGCTTATACATAGCACCTTGGAGACCAGACTTCCTCCACTGTTCTCGAACTTGCCAAATATTTCTAAGAAGATTTATTTATTTATTTTAGAGATAGAAAGAGAGAAAGACTGTGAGCAGGGGGAGGGGCAGAAGAAGAGGTAGAGTCCACAAGCAGAGTCCCCTTCTGAGCACAGAGCCCGACGAGGGCTGGATCCCAGGACCCCGGGATCATGACCTGAGATGAAACCAAGAGTCGGAAGCTTAACCGACTGAGCCGCCCAGGCGTCTCTGAACTTTCTGAATTCTATCCCTGCAAATGAATGTGTGATGGTAAATAGTGGGCCATCCTATTCATTGCAACTTCGCTGTTGATTGGAATGTGAAATACTGTGAGCTTGTCTTAAAGTCCTTGCAAGGCCATTTGAATTGCCAAACACTGAAGCGCCTTCTTACATTATGGTCTGCTTTTGGAGGAAGTCCTCAGCCTGTGCTCTTATAAAGCATTAATGAAGGGGCACCTGGCTGGCTCATTCGGTTAAGGATCTGCTTTTGGCTCGGGTCATGATCCCGGGGTCCTGGGATTGAGCCCCATGTTGGGCTCCTCGCTGAGCAGGGAGTCTGCTTCTCCTTCTCCCTCTGCCCCTCCCCTGCTTGTGCTCTCTTTCTCGTTCTGTGTCAAATCAATAAATAAAATCTTAAAAAAAAAAAAAAGCAGCATTAATTAAAAAGCGTAGAGGGGCACCTGGTGGCTCAGTCTGCTGAGCATCTGACTTTGGCTCGGGTTATGATCTCAGGGTCGTGGGATTGAGCCCCACGGTGGGGACACTTCTCCCTTTCCCTTTCTGCCTCCCCCTGCTTGTACTCTCTCTCTCTAATAAATAAATAAAATCTGTTTTTTTAAAGTATATAATAGGAGCTCAGTTGTTTTCTGTTAAAAAGTGAAGAAAATATGTATTTTTTTTAAACTTTAGGAAGTAGAGAATTTATAGTTTTCATCGGTTGCATGCTGAGTTTTCTACCTCATCTGAGGTTACTCCTTGCTATTACACAGCACTTGACATTTACACAGTGTTTTACAATCTGTTTACTATCTGAAGTTCACCGGCACCCTCCGAGGGAGGGCCCAGGGGACTGATAACTACTTTATAGGTGAGGAAACAGAGAAATCTAATAACTTGTTCAGAATTGTGAGAAACCTTTCCCTTTCTTTCTTTCTCTCGTTCATTCATTCTTTCTTTCTCTTTTTTAAAAAAATATTTTATTATTATTTTTTAAAGTTCTCTCTACACCAACACGGGGCTGGAACGCAAGACCCTGCGATCAAGAGTCAGAGCCTCCACTGGCTGAGCCAGCTGGGCGCCCCGAAACCTTTCTCCTTCATAGATGACGTTTGCCATCTCTTTCAGAGTGTGTGTACAGACACAAAAACCTGATGCATGAAGGGAATTAGGTTTGATTTTCTCCTTGAGTGGACTCAGGCTCCCATGAAACCTGCAAAGAGCCTGGGGTCATCCAACACAAACTGTGCACTTGGCAGATGGGTCCTGGGAAGGGGTGAGGCCACGGCTCGCGGGACCCAGTGACACTGGGACCCAGTGTCAGGATGCCCACTGCTCATCCAAATCCGAGGTTCCCACGTCAACTGTCCCTTCTTGGTGGGACGGGCGACTCTCAAGGGTTAGATGTACATTCTGTTTTCTTTAGCATCTGCTATGCACTCAAGGCTTCAGGAATAAATCACTAGATGTGGCTTTGAATCTAGAGCCTTTCGGGTGCCAGCTGACCACTCCACCCACAAATTCCTCAAACCTTTAGAGTAGATCTGTGTTTCTCTGAGGCTCGCCTTCCTCCTTGAGGTTGGATGATGATCAAAGGGACAACAGCATCGATTTCCACACTTCTTTATAATGGGTCAGAAGCGAGTTCTGTTTCCCCTCTCATTCGAGAAGCTTTATTTCCATTGCTTTGAAGGCCACAGGCCCTGAACACTTAAAGCTGCCCTTTTCCTCCCCTTCCTAGATCATCAACCCTCTCCCACTTTAGGCTCTAACCCCCAACCTCATTAGCCCAAAGGTCAGTGGTTCTCAGTAGTGGTGGTTCTTTGGCACAGGCCTGGACAGAAGCAGCAGTAACAAAAACAGCAACAACCACTCTTATTACTAATATCACTGCCATGGGGGCTACAGTTACCATCATTTTATGGGCCCAGCTCGCTTCCGCTGAGCCACTCTGCTAGGCACACGGTTATCCACCATTTTAGTGAGTGCTCCCTATGTTTCCAGTCCCTGTGCTAAGTGAACACTCAGTGTAAATTAACCTGATTAACAATGTGTCTTGCCACAACTCTATGAGGCAGGTTACAAATATCATACCCATTTTACAGACAAAGAAACTGAGGCACAGAGAGGTAAAGTGACCCTACGTCACACAGCTCCTAAGTATGATCCCACAGGCTATCCTCGCTGCCACTTTGTACTCTGAGAGGACCAGAAGGTGAAGAAGGGCCTCCAGACTCCCAAAGTTGGTCCAGGGGTGTCAGGACAAGCCAGAGGTGTGTGGCTGGACACTAAGATTATCCGGCAGTAAGTTGTCTGTAATCAAAGGCAGAGGTGGGTCCACGTAAAACTCAACATGAACACCTAACTCCAAATGTAAACAAAGCACAGTATTTGTTCCAAAGGAAATGTTCTTATTAACTAAAAGAAAGGAAACAGGATATCAAAAAAAAAAAATGGCAAATCAAAGGTTTTGTGGCAGCTTTGAAGGATGAGCCAAGCTGACATGGCCAGCCCTATGGGGCTCCTGCAGCCAAGCGGCTGTCATCCCCAGACTGAACGTGCCAGGGGATGTGAGAGCAGAGCTGCATCAGGCTTTCAGCTATGTCCAAGGACACCTGAATTGCTGTCCTAACCTATTATGCGAGAGGGCCCTGCTGGGGACAGGCTGGCCTTGTACTTCAGCTGACGTGTCCTAGGTGGGGGAGTCACTGAGGCTTAGGACCTGTGCTGAGGTGGCTGCAACAGGACTCAAGGGTGGTTTTCTCTGGATTTGAACACCTAGCTTGGTCTTGCATGCGTTTGGACACTGCTCCTCGCGCATCTTCAGTCTGCAGACAGCTTGCGGGGACAAGAGCAGCGTGGACATTCAAGAAGGCACTGAGCGTGGGTTAGGAGATCTGATTCTGGGTCCCACCGAGGCAGCAACCAGACATTTCCTCATCTCTGAGAGGCTGGGGTGAGGTGACTTCAGGCATTATTTCTAGCCCTAACATTTTATGATTATAACGCCCAGACACTTAAAAAAAAAAAAAGGGAAACACCAGAAAATGGAAAGCCAGCTGGCTGGAATTGATGGATAGGCTGACACGGGTTCTGATGAAGCACTGGGGATGGATATCCTATCACTGATTCATGCTAGAAACCAAACAGTGAGGTTGGGATTTGGGGCACCAGCCTCTGAATCATACAGAGGATCCTCAAGACCACATTTTGAAAAGCCCTGAGTTGGGCTCTCACAAGGGAACTACTCATCACCCATGTCTGGCTTGGCAGGGAATCAAGTTCCCAAACCAGCAGGGCTCAGCATACACATTTTCTCCATTGAAAATGTATATTGAGATACTCTTGGGGCCTGGCACCAAACCCAGCCCCGCCCGGGCCTCAAGATGCTCAGTCATTTACATGCCCAGAGCTCTGCACAGGCTTTCATACACACTTCTGTTTCCCGGAAGTGGGTGTGACAGACATGGAAATTGATCCTTAAGTGGGGAATATATGGATTATACTTAGATCCACTCACCTTTGCATTAATGCAGGATCTTATAAGGGAATTTAGGCATTTCTTCTAAAGGCATCCTGAAGGTTCCTACATCCGAGTTTAGCGTCTACGATTCTGACAGTTTCAGTGTGATAACTAAAAACATGAGAGAGATGTCTGACTCTTAAAAGTCACTGTCCAACTTGGAAAAATGGCCAGTGCAGTTTCCTTAAAAGTTACTCCCCCTAAAGCAAACAGTTTCAAGAAATGATCTTCCTTGTGGTGGAAAAACCTCCCCCACAACTATGCCAGTTTTTGAATATGGCAATCTTTTAGTAAGGAGGAGCTCTTTAATACATAATAATCTCAAAAGACTCAAGAGTTACAGATTATCTAGGCATCAATCTACTCAGACCCACTTAGAGATCTTTGAGAATCCTTTTAAATCCATTCATGATAATCCCCTATGACAATTAGTTACCGACTATGGTTTTGCCATTAATTCCTTCAACAGTTAAAAACAAGTATTTTGAAGTCGCTCATTCCATAATGGGGAAATGGGGTTCTACAGGTCACGCATTCAAGTCTATAATATTCTCAAAGAAATCTTACTTTCAACACCTTTTACTTTACATTCTGTGCTTAATACTTGTATGAAAAATACTTCTCGTCTCCTTAGTTCTGTACCTACTCTTTTGTAATACGATGCTAGGTCTCATATACTATGAAAACTTTAGTTTTTAGCTTAATTTATAAGGCCTTATGAAAAAATAATACTCTCTTCAATATGACCAAGAAGAGAGGCATAAGATATTTTTGTTATTTGCGACAAGCCCATAAATTCAATTTCCTAGTCTAGAATAATCTTTAAAATCTCCCCACAAGATGACATTCTATAATGACTGAAAAGAATGAAAAACAAAACAATTATTATTTCAATTCTGTTCTCTCTTTCAATCAGCAATTATGTTTCAACAGACAATTCCCAACTTCTGTTTTTGTCTTTCCTTCTATCTTTTTAAACCAGAATTTTCATTTTAAACTTAGAAAAAGAACTGTGCATGCATATGGTTAAAAAAATTGAAAAGAAGTGAATAAGATGAGAAGAAAAAGCCTTGCTCCCTGGTCCACAAACCCACACTCCCAAAGCTCAGAAATTACCGTTAGGTTCTTGTGCATGCTTCAAGAAACCCTCTACACACGCGCACACACGCACACACACACACACACACACACTCACGATATACACACAAATGCATGTATTCGCATATACATACTATCTACACGTTAAACATCACACATGTACACACACACATACACACATACATAATGCCTATTTTTTTTTTTTTTTTACTCAAAAAGGGATCATGTGTTAACATATAATGTTTTTCACAACTAATAATCTGTCTGGGGGATTTCATGTGGGGTTGACTTCATTTTTAAAAATAGCTCTTAGGGGTGCCTAGGTGGCTCAGTTGGTAAAATGTTTGCCTTCACCTCAGGTCATGATCTCAGGGTCCTGGGATCCAGTCCCCCATTGGGTTTTCTTCTCAGTGGGGAGCCTGCTTCTCGCTCTTCCTGCCGCTCTGCTTACTTGTGCTCTATATATCTCTGTCAAATAAATAAAATCTTAAAAAAAAAAAAAACAACAACCCAGCACTTAATCTGTTTTATAGGCATCCAGAATTCATTTGATTACTCCCCTAATAATGAATATTTAAGTAGCTTTTGGACCCGTTTTGCAGAGGTCTAACTGACCTACGATGGACTAACGTTTCAAGTGTATAATCTGGTTAATGTGATGTGTGTATGCATCCACAAAACCGTCAGCACAATTAAGATAGTGAGCATATCAATCATCCCAGAAGCTTCCATGCGGCTTGGGTAATCTTTCCCTTCCACAACTTCCTGCTGCCCTGCCCCTCCCTAGAGCAAGGACTGATCTGTTTTCTGCCACTTAAGGTCAAAGTGCATGTAAAGAATTTTATATTAAAATGAATCTTGGGGGGCACCTGGGCGGATCAGTGGATTAAAGCCTCTGCCTTTGGCTCAGGTCATGATCTCAGGGTCCTGGGATGGAGCCCCGAATCGGGATGGAGCCCCGAATCGGGCTCTCTGCTCAGCAGGGAGCCCGCTCCCTTCTATCTCTCTGCCTGCCTCTCTGCCTACTTGTGATCTCTGTCTGTCAAATAAATAAATAAAATCTTTAAAAAAAAAGCATCTTGGGACACTGAAAAAAAATTAAATAAGAAGTTAAAATAAAATAAAAGCTGATTTCAGAAAAAAAAAGAATTTTATATAAAGATTCATATCTTATGTGGCCTTTTTTTGGGGGGGGGGGAATCTGTCTCCTTGCTTCAGGTATCAATGGTTTTGATCCTGCTTTTTCTATGCAGTATGATGTTCTATGGATCGAGTGTTTATCTATTCATCAGCTGATGGACACTTGAACTGTTTCCAGCTTTGAAAGATTATAAATAAAGCTGCTAGGAACATCTGCGCAGTAGAAGTTTTTGAATGGACATATGCTTTCAATGCTTTTGTGTAACATCTAGGAACGGGATGCATGGGTTATGCGGTAATTATATGTTTAATTTTTTTTTTAAGATTTTATTTATTTATTTGAGAGAGAATGAGTGAGAGAGAGCATGAGAGAGAAGAAGGTCAGAGGGAGAAGCAGACTCCCCAAGGGGCTGGGAGCGTGATGCGGGACTCGATCCCGGAAGTCTGGGATCATGACCTGAGCCGAAGGCAGTCGCTCAACCAACTGAGCCACCCAGGCGCCCCCTATGTTTAATTTTTAAAGAAACCTTTGAACTAACTTTCAGAAGTTGGATCCTTTGACATTCCCAACAGCTGGGATGGAGGATGAGCTAATTGATATGCCTGCTATCACTTGGTATGATTAGTCGGTCTTGTTCTGTTTTAAATTTTAGCCATTCTATAGGTGTATAGTGGTATCTCGTTACAGTTTTAATCTGCATTTCCTTAATGACTAAAGAGGTTGAGAATCTTTATTTGTGCTCATTTGTCACCTGTTTTGTTCTTTTAAGTATCTGCTCATTTCAGTATCTTTTTTTTTCTTTCTATTTTTACTGGATTGTTCTCTTATTATAGAGTTTTAGGAGTTCTTTTTGCACTCTGGATACAAGTTCTTCAGTAGATTTGTGATTTGCAAATAACATATCCCAGTCTGGCACTGGTCTTCTCATTCTACTAAAAGTACCTTTTAAAGAGCATTAGTTCTTAATTTTGATAAAGTCTAACCATTTTTTTTTCATGGATTGTTTCTTTGTGCTGTATGTAAGAAATTATTGCCTAAACCAATGTCAATTTCTCCTGTTTTCTTCCAGAACTTCTCCAAGGTTTTAGGTTTTGCATTTAGATCTCTGATCCCTTTTGAGTTGATTTTTACAGATGGAGTGAAATGTGGATCAAGTTTGTTTTTTAAGTATATGGATAGCCAATCACTATAGGACCATTTGTTGAAAAACAATTCTCCACTGAATTATTTTTGCATGTTTGTTGAGAAGCACAGAACTGTCTTTGCACCTCTGTGGAAAATTAATTGGCTGCCTATGTAAGGATCTATTTCTGGACTCTTTCCTGTTCCATTAGCCTGTATAACTGAATCTATCCTACTATACTATCTTGCTTACTATAGCTTTACAAGTCTGAAGTCAGGGAGAGTACATTCTCTAACTTTGTCCTTCGAAGTTATTTTGGCTGCTCTAGGTCCTTTGCATTTCCATATGAATTACAGAATAAGCTTGTTAATATCCACATTTTAAAAAAAAACAACTTGTGTGGGATGTATGGGATGTGGATTAGGGTCACTGGAATCAACAGATCAATTCCATGAGCAATAACATCTTGAGTATATCAAGTAGTCCATGGTATATCTCTCTATTTATAGATCTTTAATTTCTCTCAGCAATATTTTGTAGTGCTTAATGTCTACTTCTTGCACATATTTTGTCAGATATATCTGTAGGTATCTCATATTTTTTGATATTATGAATGGCATTGAAAATTTTTGATTTCTCATGGTCTGTTGCTGGTATGAAAATATAATTGATTTTTATTGACTTTGCATCCTGCAAATTTGCAAAACTCATTTATTAGTTCTGGTAGCATTTTTTGTAAGTTTCATAAAAATTCTTTGCACAGAAAAGAATCTGTAATCTGATCATGTAATTTGCAAATAGAGTTTCACTACTTTCTTTTCAATCTAGATGTTTTCAATGGTTTTTCTTGCCTTCTTATACTTGTTATAATCCTCAGTGCAATGATGAATAGAAGTGATGAGTAGATGTCCTTGCTTATTTTTCAGAGGATAAGCTTTCAGTTTTTCATCATTAAGTATGTTAGCTAGAGATTTTTCATAAATGTCCACTATTAGTTTTAAGAAATTCTCTTCTATTTTTAGTTTGCTGAGAGTTTTTATCAAGAATCAATTTTGGAGACCTAAACATGAGACCTGAAACCATAAAAATCCTAAAAGAGAGCACAGGCAGTAAGGTCTCTGACATTGGCTGTAGCTATGTTTTCTGAGTCAAGGGAAGTAAAAGCGAAAATTAACTACTGGGACTACATCGAAATAAAAAGTTGCTGCACAGTGAAGATGACAATAAACAAAATTAAAAAGCAACCTACAGAATGGGAAAAGACATTTGCAAATGACATCCGATGAAGGATTAGTATCCAAAATATATAAAGAACTTATACAACTCAACACCCCAAAAAGAAATAATGCAATTAAAATATGGGTGGAAGACATGAACAGACATTCTCCAAATAAGACATACAGATGGCTATGAGACACATGAAAAGATGCTTAACATCATTCATCATCAGGGAAATGCAAATCAAAACTAAGTGAGTATTAACTCATACCTGTCAGAATGGCTAAAATAACAACCATGAGGAAAAAACAAGTGTTGGTGACGATGTGGAGAAAAAGGAACCCTTAGGCACTGTTGGTGGGAATACAAACCATTGCAGCCACTGTCCTAATAGTATGGAGTAAGAAATTTAAAAAAGAACTACTCCATGATCTAGTAATCACACTACTGTTTATCTACCCAGAAAATTTTTAAAAACGCTAATCGGAAAGGATATACACATCCCTATGTTTATTGCAGCATTTTTTATAATAGCCAAATTATGGAAGCAGCTGAAGTGTCCACTGACATGTGAATGGATAAAGAAGATGTGGTGTATATATACAATGAAATATTACTCAGCCATAAAAAGGAATGATTTTTTGCCATTTGCAACAACATGGATGGATCTAGAGGGTATGCTATGTGAATGAAATAAGTCAGTCAGAGAAAAATAATTACCATATGATTTCACTCATAGATGGAATTTATGAAACAAAATGAATGAGGAATAGAGGAAAAAAGAAAGAGAGAGACAAAGCAAGAAACAGACTCTTAACTATAGAGAACAAACTGATGGTTACTAGAGGGGAGGTAAATGGGGGGATGGGGAAACAGGTGCTAGGGATTAAGGAGTGTATTTGTCATGATGCGTACTGGGTGATGTATGGAATTGTTGAATCATGTATTTTATACCTGAAACTAATATAATACTATGTTAACTATACTGGAATTGAAATTAAAAAAAAAAACTTAATAAGGTTTTTAAAAAATGAATCAATATTGGATTTTCTCAAATGCTTCTTATGCATCTAAGAGATGATCATATGATTTTTCTGTTTGTCCCTATGAAGAATTACACTGATCAATTTTTAAATGCCAAATCAATCTTAAATGCCTAAATTAAAACCCACTTGTTCATGATGTATTGTCTTTTTCATATATATTTGGATTCCATTTGCTAAGAATTTATTTGCAATTTTTGCACCTATGCTTGTGAGGGATAGTAGTCTGAAACCTTCTTGTATTAACTTTGGTTTTGGTTTTGGTATCAGGGTAATGCTGGTAATATTTTGGGTAATACATTGGGTACACTGGGCAATATTTTGTCTCCTTTAATTTTCTGTAAAAGTTTCTGTTGAATTGGTATTATTTCTTCCTTAATATTTGGTTGAATTCATTCTAAACCGTCTGGACCTGGAGTGTTCTCTGTGGAGTGTTTTTAACTACTGTTCAGTTTCTTTAATACATAAAGCATTAGTTAGGTTATTGATTTCTTCTTATGTGATCTTTGGTAGTTTGAGCCTTTAAAGGAATTTGTCCATCTCATCTATGTTATTGGATTTATTTGCATAAAGTTGTTCATAATATTAACTGATGATTCTTTCAACTTATACTGATGTAATTTCTTTCATTCCAGAAATTGGTAATTAGTGTAATCTTTCTTTTTGTTTGCTTTTTTCTTCTCAGTCTGGCTAGAGGTTGATCAATTGTATTGATCTTGTCAAGTAGCCTTTTGAAAAGCTTTTGGCTTGTTCCAACTTTTTCTACTGATTTTCTGATTTCTATTTGACTAATTTCTGATCTAATTTTTTTTTAAAGATTTTATTTATTTATTTGACAGAGATCACAAGTAGGCAGAGAGGCAAGGCAGCGAGAGAGGAGGAAGCAGACTCCCCATGGATCAGAGAACCTGATGCGAGGCTCGATCCCAGGACCCTGGGATCATGACCTGAGCTGAAGGCAGAGGCCTTAACCCACTAAGCCACCCAGGCGCCCCTGATCTAATCTTTAATTCTCCTTTCATTGGCTTACTCTGTATTTCATTTATTCTTTTTTTCCAGTTTTTAGGCTGGAAGCTGAGATGACTGATTTGAGACTTTCTCCCTTTCTAATATGGGCAGGTATTTAATGCTATGAATTTCTCTTTGGTATCACTTTAGCTGCACTTCATACATTTTGATATGTTGTATTTTCATTTTCATTTAGTTTTCAAAGTACTTTTAAATTTCCCCTTTGATCTTTTTTTGACCACAGGTTATCTATAAGTATTTAGTTTCCAAATATTTAGAAGATTTGGGGGTATCTTTCTGTATTAACTTCTGATTGAAATCAGAACTCTGTGGTCTTGGGGCACCTGGATGGCTCAGTTGGTTAAGTGTCTGACTCTGGCTCAGGTCATGATCCCAGGGTCCTGGGATTGAGTCCCACCCATGTTGGGCTCACTGCTCAGTGGGGAGTCTGCTTCTCCCTCTGTCCCTCCCCCTGCTGTTCTCTCTTGATATCTCTGTCAAATAAATGGATAAAATCTAAAAAAAAAAAGAACTCTGTGGTAAGAACATACTTAATATTATTTGCATCCTTTAAATTTACTGAGAAATGCTGTCTTGCCCCCCCAAATTGTCTATTTAAATAAATGCTGCAAATGCATTTGAAAAGAATGAGCATTCTGCTGTTATTAAGTAGAAAGTTCTATAAATGTTATTTAGGTGAAGAGTGGAGATGGTTTTATTCAAGTTTTTTATATCCTGATTTTCTGAATACTTGCCTAACAATTGTTGAAATCTCTGTCTACAGTCAGGGATCTGTTTTTCTTTGCAGTTATATTAGTCTTTGTTTCATGATTTTTGAAATTAGGTACATGATTTTTGTATTAGGTACATCAGTGTACATCCTCTGAATGAGTTGATCCCTTTATTATTGTAAAATTACCCTCTTTATTTCTGTAATCTTCCTTGCTCTGAAATTGATTAATATTGTCATTTAAGCTTTTTGTTTTTTTTTTTTTTTGATTAGTGTCAGCATGTGCTTCCATTCTTTTACTTTCAGTCTCTTTGTGTCTTTGTATTTAAAGTGGGTTTCTTATAGGTAGCAAATAGTTAGATCTTGTTTTTATATCCAGTCTAATAATCTCTTTTAACTGCTATGTTTAGACCACTTACGTTTAATGAGTACCATATGGTTGGATTCAAACCTACCATCTTGCTATTTGTTTTTTATTTGTCTCATCTGTTCTTTATTCCTCCCGCCCCCCTTTCTCTTTTTGGCCTGGTAACTTCTGGATTAACTGAGTAGTTGTTATGATTCTATTTTATCTTCTTTGTGGACTTATTAACTATAATTCTTTGTTGAGGTATTTAGTAAATGCTTTACATTACAATACATATCTAACTTTTCAGTTTACATTCACATGATAATATACTACTTCATGTATGAGAGATTTAAAAATATATACTTCCATTTCTCCCCTTCTGGCCTCTGCTATGTCATATATTTTACATGTGATTTAAATTTGTTATTATTTCCACCTTAAAAAGTCAATGATCATCTACAGAAGTTAAAATAATTAGAAAATATCCTCTTATATACCTGTATTAGTTATCATTTATAGTGCTCTTTATTTCTTTGAGTAGATCTGAACATTTTCTTCCTCCCTGAAGAATTTCCTTTAACATTTCTTGGAATGCAGGTTTATAAGTGATGAGTTTTTTCACATTTTGTAGGTCTGAAAAACTCATCTTAAAAAAACACACACACACACATACATTTTCTGGGTATAGAATCCTGGATTGATAGCTTTTTCCTCCCTTTCAGTACTTTAAAGATTTTACTCCTGGGGAGTTTTCTAGCTTGCATTACTATTTTTGTTTTAGTTTGCATTATATTTTATGAAAAATGTCTGTCATCTTTACTTTTTTTTTTTTTTTGAACTTTGTATGTAACATGTCTTTTGCCCTTCTGGTTGCTTTTAAGATCCTTCTCTTTATCACTGTTTTAAGCAATTTGATTATAATATGCTTTGGTGTTGTTTTCTTCCTGTTTTTTTGTGCTTGGGGTTTGTTAAGTTTGGATCAATGGATTCATAGGTTTCATTAAATTTGGGGTATTTTCTGCCATTATTTCTTTAAATATTATTTCAGTCTTCCCCCTCTCTCTTCTTCTTTGGGAACTTCAGTGATACATATATTTGACTCCTTGAAGTTGTCCCATGTCGCTAATGCTTCTTCGCTTTTGTAAAATCTTTTTTTTCTTTGTATTTCATTGTGGATAGTTTTTTATTGCAGTGTCATCCAGTTCATTAGTCTTTTCTTCTGTGATGTCTCTGCTGATGCTAATCCCATGCAGTGTTTTTTTTTTCTTTTCTTCTCTTTTAAATCCCAGCCATTGCAGGCTTCATCTTTTTAATTTAGGTCTCTCTCTCTCTCTCTCTCTCTCTCTCTATATATATATATATATATCTTCTATATCTCTACTTAACAGGAGCAATCTTTCCTCTAGCTTTCTGAACATATGCAATGTAGTCATAACAACTGTTCTTTTTTTTTTTTAAAGATTTTATTTATTTATTTGTCAGAGAGAGAGGGAGCACAAGCAGGGGGAGCAGCAGGCAGAGCAGGCAGAGAGAGAAGTAGGCTCCCCACTGAGCAAGGAGCCTGATGCAAGACTTGATACCAGGATCCTGGGATCATGATCTGAGCCAAAGGCAGTCACGTAACCAACTAAGCCACCCAGAAGCCCCATAACAACTGTTTTAATGACCTTGCTTATTTATTTTTATATCTGTTCAGTTCAGTTTCAATGGATTGATTTTTCCCCCTCATTATAGGTTCATTTTCAATGGACTGATTCCCTTATCCCTCCCCTCTATTATGGGTTGAATTTCCTGATACTATGTTGCCTAGTAGTTCTTGATTGGTTGCCAAGCATTGTGGGGTGATGTTTATTTTTGTCTTCTTGTAAACATTCTTAAGTTTTGCTTAATTGGAAACAGTTTGATCCTTTTGGTCTTGCTTTAAAGATCTGTTCAGGATGACCAGAGCTGTGCTTAATCTATGATTAATTTTTCTCCACTACTGAGGCAAGACTTAAGTAACTAATACCCCTTAATTATGAAATTTCTTTTCCTTTCTGGCTGTTGAGGAGACCACTTCCATCCCTCTGTGAGTTTCAGGCACTGTTCTCTCTAAAATTTTCAAATGTTCTTTCTTAGGCCTTGGGTCATTTCCTTACATGAATGCCTTCCTCTGTACTTAACTCAATACTCCAGGGAGACTTCCTTAGCTCTCCAGATTTCTGTCTTTGTGCAGCTCTCCATTTTAATCTAGCCATCTTGGCTTCCTGGACTCCTAGCTACATCTCTTCCAATCAGGCAGACCATATACTATGGCCTGGGGACTCTCTAGGCAGTGAGCTAGAGCAATCATGGGACTCATTTTGTTTCCTGTCTTCAAAGATCACTGCCTTCTGATGGATGATATCCAATGTCTTGAGCACTATTTTTTTTTTTTTTTAAGGTTTCAGGTGGAAGTTAAATGTTGCCCCTGTTACTTCATCTTGATCAGAAGCTGAAGGCTTGCTTCTAGTTTTGGCGGATATAAAAAATGCTGCAATAAACACCACTACATATATACCTCTAGTTAATATGTGGATCTATCTGTTGAATAAATTATTTAAGGTGTCATTGTTATATTGAAGGATAGGTACATTTTAAACACAAATGATTTTGCCAAATTTCCCTCCCAAAATATTTTACCAATCAGTACTCCTACCAACAGTTTCTGATAATGGCTACTTCTCCATATATTCTATAATACTAAGTATCATCAAATGTGTACATCCTTACCACTTTGATAGTTATAAAAGTTATTTTATTTTCATTTCTTTTGTAAGATGTTTTGATTAAACATCTTGTTATATACTTACTGGTGATGGGCATTGCTTTTTCCGGAACAGCCTATTTAAGTACTTTGAATTTTTAGGAAACTGATTTTTCATTTTCCTATTGATTTATAAGAATTTGTGTGGGAGATTAACTCTCTGTCATATGAATTACAATCCCCCCCAGCCTGTTTAGCTGATGGTTTTGTTTTTTTGACTTTCCTTGGGGTGTTTTTTTGTTTGGTTTTTGCCATGAATAATTTTTAAATTCTGTATGTAGTCTAAGTTATCAACCTTTCCTTCTGTGACTTTTGGGTTTTGTATATTTTCTGGAGTACATATGTACATGATAGCAATAGGAGTTTATATTCTAAACTCATGATGAATAAGTGAGACTATATATATATAAAGTATATATATATATATAACTTTTTTTTGTCCCTAAAAACTGAAGTTTGGTAACAGTGTTGCTACCCTGAGTTCATGTATCTTATGCTGATCAAGATCTGTGATGGGCAACTTTCTTTGATTAATAAAACATGGAAGATATAAATTATTACTTGTGAATGAAGTTTGGTAAGGAAGAATTTCATAGCATGAAAGAAAGCAGAGATACAAAACAGGAATCTTTTGGGGGAACCACTGGCTTTAAATCAAGGTCTTATTTTTCCCAGAATGGACTCATCTTTATGGTTTGCTGGGAAGGTGGACGGATGATATGAAACCAAAAGCAGGGGTTATTCTAAGACATGTTTGTTGGTTATAAGCTGGTTCCTAAAGCTGGAGCCTCCCCTGAAAACTCCAGCAAATTCTCCCTCCCCCAGATGACCAATGTACTTATTGTTAGTGCCATAAACATACGTAGAACAGACTTTGTACCTTGCCATATACTTTCTTCAGATTGTTGCCTAAGTTTTATTTTTCCAACAAGGGAGTTAGTCACTTGAGAGTAGAGCATTAGGCCATATGCTCCCCACAATATCAAGCTTAGACATATATATAGTTGAATTGAGCTTTATGGAGCTTAAGCATGTGCAGTCAGAAGTAGGAAAACTGTATAAGCTACCTCAAATTAGGAGACAGAATTCAGAGGAGAGTATGTTATTCATGTTCTTGCCTGGGAACGGCACTTGTCATCACCTGGCATTTGACGACAGGAGGCTAATCCCCAGCAAAGGAAAATGGATGCAGAGAGGCCTGAATGGAAGATCCCTTCTTGGAAAACATGGCTGTTCAAAAAAGTCAAGTTTTCTTTCAGGTCCTCTTCGCAGTTAGTGAAGAAATTACTGAGGGACTTAAAACCACAAAGTGTCATTTGTCTTTGGGGGAAGGAACTAACCTTCAGCAACGGTCTATGATATGTGATGATGGAGGAGGAGGAGAAGAGCTAACATTTACCGCTTCTCATGCATGGAGCACTGTCCTATTAAGCACTTTTCATGAATGAGATAATTGAATCCTCACAAGCCCGTGAACAAGACAGTATCATTCCTATTTTATAACTGAGAAAAATGGAGATTCGGGGACATGCAAAATTACTGAGGTATCACAAGAAGGCAGAACAATTTGAAGACAGGTCTAGCGGACTCCAAGGTCAGCCTGACTGTGCTACAGTGCACTTCATTTCATCCTTAGAGCAACCCAGACAGCTTTCCCACGGTGTCCACGTCCATGGACATGAGCCCTGAGGGAATGGAACTGCCTGTGGGCTGTCCAGGGATTTCTGACTTTAAGGTCATATATTACTGTTTCAATATGTGGAGCTTCACACTCCCTACTCGATTCCACTTGTCCCTCCCCATCCTGTAACTCTCCTTCCACCTGTTCCCAGCACACACATGCACATGCCCATGCACGTGCGTGCACACACACCACATAAAAAGGAAAACGAAAGGTCCAGGAACATGACAAAAGTCACATGAGAAAAGCCATGTATGGCCACTCTTCTGTGTCCCTCATGGCTCATGTGATTCTCTGTGCCTAATTACATTTTCATCCTTTAAACCATTCAATGCGAGCCTAGTTACTCCTTTGAGCCCCTCCTCCATCCCTATCTTGAGTCAGTTGCCCTCCCCCCGCCCCCCCACACTTTGTTTACACTTCTGCTATTATAGTACATCTCACACTCTGCCCATTTCTCCACAGACCCCACCTAGCATCTTATTTAATTGAGGTATCGCTAGCAGTGGGCACACTGTTCAGGCATGGAGCACAATGAATGAACTTGATGGCCTGAATGAAGGTCTGTAGGTCTCCTCACACCACTTACCATTAAGGAAGAAAGCTACTGCCAGACCACAGCTCCACTTCTGGAGATGTGAAAAAGATAACCAGCAGACAACTACCACTTGGGTCTGGTTATCATCAGGGAGGGATTGAGTGTTGAAAAATGTAAGGCTTCTCCAAAGGAAACTACAAACCTGAAAAGCACATTAGTGATTTTAGGGATCTGTATAAGCTTTACGGTGGCAGGGAGGAATTAGCCCACTGTTTCAATATGCACTTAGGCATCAAAAACTTTGCTTCTAGTTGCTAAATTATGTTGCTACATTATGATGAACAAATCGTCTTCTACATACATGCAACTCAAATCTCTCAGTGTATTTGCTACCCTAATTGATCACCAGTCCTTGGATACCTTATGCCTTCAAATACCCTATGCCTGTCTTTTTCATTTCCCAGGATTCTAAATGACTATCCTGGAAATGCTGTATAGCTTGGAGTTGGTCACACAGGGCTGCCCAGGAGGCCTTCGTGGTTGGGGATAACAGTAAGAAAGCATGAGCCCCCTTCTGCCACTATGCAGTGTAATAGCTGGTAGACTAGATGTTGGGTCTATGTCTAGCATTTGGGCTTCCTTAGATTTTTCATTTCGTCCTGCAAAACCAATTTCTCTTACCTGCTGAGAGAAGGAAAGGAAAGTTGTGGGTTTTTTCTCCTCCTTTGTCACCAGACTTGCTACCAGGGTCACACTGTCCATGAAGGAATAAGGGGTATTACTATGCGGGGGCTGAGGACGGACGAAGGAGAGCAGCCACAAGATAACCAATTGTGAGGATTTGTCTCAAGTCTCCTTAGTTTATGTGCAAATTGACAACAAGAAAAGTGTTAGCTAACAAACTGTGAGGTCCTACTTTTTACCGTTGAGTCCAACCTATCTGTCACTGAATACAAATCTGGAGCTTGCAGCTGGCTCAGCCTTGACACACAAGCCCTAACTACTTCTTCAAAGTGATTTTTACCTGCCATTTTTAGATTCAGGAGAATTCTGAAAGACAGCAGTGAGCTTTCAGTAAAATGCACCCAAATGCTAATTTTTGTCTCCTTGTAACGGACTTTTATCAGAGCTGACCATTCCTAACTTTCAGGTGCTATTCCAGCACTCTTGCCTTATGTCCAGCTGCATCTGCATGCTCAAGTTTCCTGAAGAGCAATGCATTCCAGCCCTGGAGCCTGTGCCCATGTGGTCTCCCTTCCTGTGTATTTGAGCTCTGCCCTGCTGGCTCCTTCGGGTTCAGCTCCAAGGCCATTTCTTCTGAGAGGTCTCCCTTGACCACTCTTCTCAAACAGCACCCCAATCTATCAGACCAACCAACCATCTTCTACTCACCCTACCTCGTCCTGCGGCTGGGCAGAAAGCTCATTACATAACCCTTATACCTAAAATGGATCTCTCTTGCCTTCTGCACTGTCCAGTATACTTTCTACTACCCTGGTCCACCATCCTTGTTCTGAAGGCAACACAACATGGATAGGTACTTCAGAATGCTTTCTAACAATGCTTTAAAACAAAACAAAACAAAACAAAACAAGGTTTCTGTTAACTGAGTAAATCAAGAAATCAAATTAAAAAAAAAGCAAAAACAACTTTCCAAGCTTCTGAAATTTTATTTTACTGTTTCTATTTCAGTTTAGCTCCTAAAATACAACAGATACATCTTTTGAAAAGTACAGAACAGAGACACTGATGTTTATTAAACGTATTAGACTTTATTTCTAATGTTTTTACTATTCCCTTTGTGACTCTATCATCTTTTTTCTTTTTTCAAGGAAAACAGTCATCTCTTGATTCTATTTCACCATTTAGATTCACATGAACTATTCCAAATTTCTTAATTTCCAAGCAACACATTAAATTCTTCAGATTTCTTTCAAAATAGCTCTGGGGAAATCCCTGATGATTTCAGCTGACAATTCCTTAATCAGGAAAAGACTTTAAATGCTAATCATCAGAAAAGTTACAGTTTACAGGAAAGAAAGGGGAAATGCTCACATATTGCACAACGTACCATGAATAAAGCATGGTTTATTAATTGGATGGCATACTCATGCTGACAATTTAATCAAGAATTTCTAGTGACATCACAAACTTCGTTAGAGCAAATGAACTCCTTCTACTGCCCATGTTTCTGACAAATCCAAGGTGCAGTAAGGTTCCCTTCTTTGGAGATTTTATGGGAAAAGGGATACATCAAACAATCTGTGAGCCCCTCTCCCCCCCCCCTCCCCGCCCTAGACTTCTACAAAGATTCTACATTTTAAATGAAGCAAAGAACATAGCTAAAGGGAATTCTTATTCGGTGTCTAATTCCACCCCGAATTAAAGAGAGTAATTTTCTTTGTGGTTTCTATTATTTGGTAGAGGAAAGAAAGGATTTGCTTCTGCCTCTAGTTGTGGGTACAAGGATCAAAGTTCTCCACAGGTGGGTAAAGACAAAAGCTGCAGTAGGATCCCCAGAACAAAATACAACCCCCCCCCAACCCCTGCCCAGCTACAAAAAGAAAAGAGTTTGAAAGCAGTAACTACCAGGATGTAACTCTGACCCCCAATTTATCTGGTAAAGTCAATTAGGTTTCAATTGTAGTAATTAGGTAACATATTAAAAATGAGATCACCACCCACAAGCACTGGGTTTTCCCTCTTGTAGTCTATATAAATTCATCAATAAACTACAGTCTTTATTAATGCTTTATTTTAAGTGATTACAAACACAAGGCATTTCATAAACATATCTTGTTAATTGTTACATTGTAATTCAGCAGTAGGTATGATGCAAAAATCATCATCTTCAGTAAATGAGCAGAAAACAACAAAAGCTCAAGAAAGCTGAAACAGATCTCAGTGATTCATACCCGAATCAGCCTAAACCTTTATTCAGATGGGGGCTTAAGCATTTATTCCTTAGAATGGGACCCGCTGAGTGAGTAAAAATCCCTGGAGAGGGAATGAGGTACTGGTAGGTATACAGAAGACTGAGGAAAGGGGCTTTAAGTGCCTGGGGATTTAAGTGGAATTATGGAAAGATTAGAAATAAAACTAACTATGATATTAGTTGTTATTTTGAAAACCATACTGAATATCCAAACAAGTGATTCCACATTTCCATTTAACCTGACAGCGCTTGCTAGCTTATACGACGCACTGCTCCACGAGGTCTCCAGCCAGGATCTCCCTTCACCCATGACAATTCTCTCATGTTCCAATTTCCATTTTGAGGGATAAAAACATCTAAGGGCAAGAAGGTTAAATAATGTGCCCCAACTCTCACAGCTGGCAGGCTAGGCATGAAACTCACTGCCATCCAACTCATCTGCGTTGTTAACGGATGATGTATCTTCTCTCCTTTGCCATTTTGGAGCTAGTTTCCCCCCGAGGACCCTCTGGGACCCTGGCCAAAAGTTTCAAGTGTTTTCTGATTAGAGTTTCCCAAAAGAAAGATAGTATCTAGTGTTTCTGTCCAACCACATCTCATTCCGCTTTAGCACCTTGCTTAAATAAGCCGATGTCCCACCTATCATAGGAAAAAGGAAAAAGAACCCAGCTTCCAACCTACAGTGTTTCATTATCTTTCCGAAGTCCTCTCCACAGAGCTTTAACACTTCCTTCTTCGGAACCTGGTCACCACAGCTGTCTGCTTCTTGTTTTGATGGTCTAGTCTAATTAGCTCATGCTCGCTCAGCACAGGCCTTGCTCAATACTCTGACATTTCAGACCCAGCAAAGCTACTAAAAACTTCTTGATCTAGGAGTCCATGACTGTATGTGAAACTGGAGTCATGGGAATTTGAACAAATGAACTGAACATTTCCAAGGTAAATGGAGACAACCGTGACCATGGAATGAATTAGTAATATCCAAAGAGAACTTTCTAGCCAAAGCCCCCAAAGTGTTTACCGAATCTCCGTAAACACAGTACTAACTACCTTAGTATTTTAATGACACAATTCTTTCCTGGACTGCGGTGCGCTGACCTCAAGTTATCATACTCAGTTTGCCCTCAGGTGGCTGCCAGCTGGGAAGAGGAATGACCTCCTCCTCCTCCTATCTTTAGAATAAAGACATGATAGAAAGGAGGGAGAATTAGAGCTGGGCAGATGTCACCAAGTCAAGTGCTGGGCTGAGTAAGGGGCCTACAGAAGCCGGGGGAGAGGCTGGCATGCAGCTCCCAAGGCAAGAGGCCAGCGGCTTCCCAATACAAGTAATTCACAACTACTTCTGCACACGGCACCTTTGTGTCGTCTGGCCCCATGACTCAGTTTTCAGCCCGATGCAATCTATTCCCCTCCAGACCTTCATGCTCCCTTCCCCAGATACAGCCCATAACCTCGAATCTCTCAGCAGCCAAAAGTAGATGATGAAGGACAAGGCCAGAGGGTTCGTCTTTGGGTTGTTTAGCCTGTATTACTGGCAGCAACCAGAAGAGCATGAAAGACCATGAAAAAGGTCAAAGGAAAAAAGCCTGTTCTCTGACTCAGGAAAAACATCAGGTGAGGATAATTTTCAACCGTGTGATTTTTTTTTTTTTTTTAAATAAATGACACAAAGAACGCTTTATTTGGGATTTTCCCTCTTACCTCAGAGAGCAAAGGCATAGGACTCAGAATTTAGCATCTTATTCAATTTAGGTCATGGAGTCTAAGGGGAAGAATTTTCACTTACCCTTTGGGATTCTCTGATAAAGGAAAGAGCACCAGGTTTGAAGAGATTTATAAACTCCAGCGCTTTTGGGGCTAAGAAATAAGCACAAAGAGAGGAAGCGGGCCAGGTAGGGCTCTGGCAAAGTGGAGGAGCCAAGAGGTACTGCCCCTCACCCCCTGCTTAGGCAGACTATCCCACACTGGTGGGAGGGAAGACCCAGTGTTGTCGTGATTTTATAATCAGAAGCTGGAAATGCAGATCGTTATGTGAAATCTCCCAATTTTTGTATGTTGCAACGAACTGCGATATGTATGTACAACGATATGGGCCAAACCAAACACATCTGTGGGCTGGCCCCGGTTCACAGACTCTGGAGTCTGACCTCTGCGATCAGTGTAATGGTTTTTAACCCTTAAGCAGTTAAAAAGCAACAAGATCTGACACATCCTTCAGGGAGCAAATGATACTGTTGCTTGGTCCAAAGGCCCATTATAATTCTGTGGTGTGGAGTTCTAGAAATAAGTCAAAGGCGCTGCTGAGTTTATCCTACGAACAACAGGCAGTCTGTAGCTTCGCAGCTTCCTGCTGGAAGGAGGCTGGTATCAGGAAATCGCCAGGGCAAGTTAGGGAAGGTGTTTTGGGAGGGAGAGGTGCGGGGGTACCATGACAGGAGTTCTGACCCCCTGACTCGGGGCTGGAGCTCACATCACCTATTCAGAAACCCAGGGTTTGTTCTTTCCTGCTGCTAGAGACAGGTGAGCACGAGAGATGTGTCGAGCAAGGTCTTCCAACCAGCAGCTCAGTGGAGAAGTTCAGCTAAAGAGAAAACAATCCTATCCCCTTCCGATCTGACAGATTGTGGAAGGGAGACAACAGGCTGGCTGGCTGCCTATCTTCCTTATCATACACAAGGTATCAGGCCACACGGCACACCTGTAGCTCTCTCCCCATGCTGCTCCTGGAAGATTTCTATACGTGAGCATGGCACATGTGTTGGGAAGGCAGGGGTTTCTATTTTAAAGAATAGAAATTCCCTTGTCTCTGGCTCTGGGGCTTGAGTACTGAGAACTTACTCAGTTCTACTACAGATGCGATCCTCAATGTTAAAAGAGGCAGAAGACGCAGATGCTGGACTCTTCCCTCCACACCAAGTGAAAGGAGAGCCAACCTGTGACTGATTTACAGCGGGCTGGGGAACTCTGTCCTCACTGGCCTGGCTACCAGCTTACCATCATGTTAGTTCATCCACCGGCACAATCAAGTACTACCACTAGTACCTAAACTTTACAGGTTGCTTCCTATGTATACGTGAGGTACAGTTCTAAGTGTTTATGTGTGTTAACTGGTTTAATCCTCACAAACCCTAAGGATGCAGGTACTGTTGATACCTCCCTGTTACCAGGTGAAAACTGAAGCACAGAGAGGTCAGGCATTGTGTGCAAGGTCACATAGTGATTGGTGGAATACGAACTCAAACATAGACAGTCTGGCTCCAGGGCCTCTGCTCTTGACCATGACGTTAGACAACCTCCCAGAAGAAGACTGGAGAGCAAGGGAAAGGCCATAATTCGAGACTGGGCTACTTGCTGTACAAAATGAAGGCCCGGGAATTTTCTGTTCTGATAGTTAGTGGAAAAGAAATTTGCTAACTCTGACATTTTATGCAGGTCTTGGAGCAATTCTGCATTCAGGGGCAAAAGAAATCGAAGAAATGTCAGTGTGGGGTGCCTAGGTGGCTCAGTCAGTTAAGTGTCAGGTCAGGTCCTGATTCTAGGATCCCAGGATCAAGTCTGGCATCTGGCTCCCTGCTCAAAGGGGAGTCTGCTTCTCCCTTTCTGTGTGCTGCTCCCCCTGCTTGTGCTCTCTCTCAAATAAGTAGGAAAAATCTTAAAAAGAAAGAAAGAAAGAAATTTCAGCATGCACTTTCGGAGCTACACCTGTCATTATCCATATAGATTCAAGCATTTAAGCACACTCATTGTGGGGAACAGAGAGAGAGAAAGAAACAGAGAAACGGAGACAGAATTTAAATGCACAGTGGGGTCCCGGAAGGGGAAGGAAGAGCTGCTTCCCACCTCCCTCCAAGCCTCTCTTGCTGGGCAGGGCGCACTCTTACTGGGTGGATCCAAGTCTGTGATTAAAAGATAAGGGTTTTTCTTTTCCTATAATCTGGTTCCTCAAGGCAAGCCAACTTACTTCATCTGGTGCTCAACTGAAAAATAGTTGCAACACTAGAGAAAAAACTGTCTGTGTGGGACTGACTTGGAGATGGTGTCTCAGCCTCCACAGGGGCGTCTGGAAGTAATCCACAGTGTGCTGCATTTTCGCCTTCCACACTTAGAAACCCCCGCCTCCTGCATGAACTGTAACCAAATTAATTTCAGTATGTAGGATCTCCATTTATCTCGCCATCATTCTCAAGCATTTCTCTACAGATACCATCTACGGTGATTTGGGGGCCCAGCAATTATTATTTTAAAATAGAAACTTATTCCATGTTATGACCTATGATCCTGATTCCCTTGTTCTTGACTCTCTGGTCCGGCTTTGGCACCAGTCTTATACAGGACCCTAAAAGAGCACCCCATCACTACACTGAGGCCTATGTGGTCACTGATAATGACTTGTTACTACTGTTGGGTTGCTTTTTTAAAGTTAGGGTTCAGAGCCTGGGTGGCTCTGCCTTCAGCTCGGATCATGATCTTGGGTTCCTGGGATGGAGTCCCACATCGGGCGCTCTGCACGGTGGGGAGCCTGCTTCCCCCTCTCTCGCTGGCTGCCGCTCTGCCTACTTGTGATCTCTGTCTGTCAAACAAATGAAGAAAAATCTTAAAAAAAAAAAAAGTTAGGGTTTACCAGTAGTCTATAAGCTCTGTGATGGCTAACAATGACTGATGTATCTTGGGCATTCAATACCCAGCTAATGAGAAATGAATGCCATGCAAATGTATACACCAAAGCACAACGCGATGCTCGGGTCAGGAAAAATGACATTGCACAGCGCTACCTGAGGGCTGCCAAACTCTGAAATCAGGCATTTAGAGCATCCACTCTTGAACCTTCCTTCACTCAGGGTCTGTTTCTCTTTAGCACTACATGTCCTGCAGGGTGATCTCATTCGCTCCCCGACATCAACCACAGGATACCACCACCCACATTCTCATATCTCCCCCAACCCCTCCCCTGAGCTATGGGTCTGATTTTCCAACTGCCGTCAAGACACCGCCAACTGCCTTACACAAGCAACGCAAGGTGAACATTTCCAGGACCCAGCTTAATCTTCATCCTGTGGACCACTCCATTTCCCATTTCCCGGAATGAGGGCTTGTTTTCTGCTGTAGTTTGAAGTGAGGCTTCAGGGCTGTCAAACAAATCCATGCTCAGATCCTAGGGAGACACTGACTGGCCCATCCTATGACTGGGCTTCTCTGTGTTCAGGTTTTCACAGCAGCAACATAGCCCTAATGTTACCCAGGAGAGAGCTGTACTGTTGACTACATCCAATAACGTATTAAATTCCTGAGCACTGGGCCAGGTCTGCAGCGTCAGCCTGCGGTAAAAAAGAGCCTTTTCTGATTGATTCTCTCTGCCAGTGAATTCATTACCTCCATCTACCCAACCTCTTCAGCTGGAAAACTTGAAGCCTTCCCATTCTTCTGATGATGGTTCCACTGCCTCCTAATTCAAAGAGTCCCTAAATTCTGCCCATTCTACTGGTCACACTCCTCCCATGGGCTCCTCCTCTCTACTGCCACCGTGTCCTTCACTGCCACCCTTGTCTTCATCTGTACCACTGTCACCACCGGTTAGTTCCTTTCTGGGTTTCCAGGCTCCCTCCACTTCCTCCCATACATCACAGTGACACCAAAGTCCTCTCTGTTAAAACCTCCATCAATCATGTCACCCCTTGGCCTAAACACCTTCCATGACTCCCACAGGTAAAGTCCACAGCTGCACTTGTTAGGAATGGGGTGGGAACTATCACTTATTATGATAAATACCTTGTCCTGATCTTGACTTTTTTTCCCCTACCTCATCACCGCAGCAATGCAATGAAATCAATATAATTATCCCTGTCTTAGAGATTAAAAAAATGAGGCTAGTCAGTAGTCCAAAAATCCACCTGTGTTTTAATCAGACAGAGACTGGAATTCACAGGCTGGTTTGACGCTAGCCTGTACAATGAATTCGCATCTTATTTAGAGAATACACTCTGAAGTCAAAGCACAAAATGAAAACCTTGCAGAAGTCAAAGACAGCCTCTCAGAGGGGCTGAACGCAACTGGTATTTCTTTTGGTGTCGGAAAGAATGTGGTTTCTTTAGCTGATATGGGACGAAGAACCAGCTGGCACACAACACCACACCACACCACTCCACTGCGGTCTTTTTCCTTACGCTCCATTTTTGTGGAGGATGTACAGTTGGGCCCATGTCTAGTAACCAGAATATCTGGCTAAGAAAGCACTTAGAGTACACCATGAATATCTGTAAAACTGCCAGGACCCCAAACAACCAGGGTGGGGGGAGCGGAAGGCACAGACCACTCGACTTCACATTCTTAGCATGAGGCTTTATACACTGTGTGCAACAGGCAGCTTATTCAGACACAGGTTGAAAACAACGAATACCCTCTCTTCCTCATCTTCTAGTTCAGCTCCCTTGACAGTCAAGACACCTTTCGATTGAGTTGAATAGGAATTAAGATTACCAGGTGGGTCCTTATTCCACCCTGCAACTAAATTAGCAACCTGACTCTGGGGTTTGAGAACAACATCTTGCAGAGTAAGGAGGATGATGACAGTTCCCACAGGCTCCGGAGTCAAAGCCGAACTGCAGGTTCATGGGTGGAGACAGCTGCTCTGAAAGCTGCCTCGTTTTCTGGTGCAGTGTGGTCAGGAACAGGAAACTGAACCTTCGGTATTTTGGGCTTTGATTCTATGCCTTAAAAAGTACCCAGCAACTCTGGGGGCTCTGAATGTGGAAGGAGCATGCACATTTAATGGGTCCATCGCGAAAACAGAAAATGTTGGAAGCCTTGACCTCTGACAGTGTCCACCTGCCCAGGAAGAAACACTTGTGTGATGAGCCCCGTCCACACAGAGTCTTTGCCCCTCATTTCCAGAGTCCTTCAGAAGCACAGGCATTGAGATCATCGTACCCAGTTCCTCAGAGGGGTCTTGTGTATGGACAAGTGGACTCTAAAATTAGTCTTGCTTCCACCAACCTGGTGGCCAACACATTTATTATACTCAATAAATGAATTACAATGTAACATGATCTGGGTTCAAATACTAGGCAAGTTCCCCAGGCTCTCTTGCTTCCGGCCTGGGGACATTGTTCTACTCTGCTTTTTTATCTGATTAAGTCAGATAACACAGGTCAAGCACTCCACAGGGCCTGCTCTATTCTGAAAGCCCAAGAGTCAGCAGCAGTTGTCAGAATTCCTCACTCAGTTCTCACCCCAGGGCGACCTCAAAGTAAAAGCCGAAGTCCCCACAGTGGCCTATTGCCTAGAAGATGCTGCAAGATCTGTCCCCTGTTACCCCTCTGATCTAACCTCTTCCTCTTCTTCCTCTCATCCATTCCATATGGCCCTCTTTGCCATCTCTGGAACATGCCAGGCCCACCCTACATTAGGACCTTTGTATGACCAATTGTTTTAAGTCTTCCTCAAGTGCCTGGCACATAGGAGACGTGTACTAAGTATACGGTGAATGAGTGCCAAATGGCCAAACCGGCTTGTGTGGCAAACATCTCCTGGCCAGTTGGAGTTCTGCACTAAGCATTTGACTAATGGCAGAGGTCTTGATATGTCTGGGTCTCGTAGGGGAATTGGGACTCAGCCCCCTAAGAGCTAACAGAAACTTTCGAGTGTTTTTCATGAATTAGTTACTTTAATCCTCACCCCACCCCCAACCCTGCTGCAATGAGCTACCGTGAGGTGCTATTATTGTCCTTATTTTAGAGAAAACAAAGCTAGTGAGTGATACAGGCTAGGTATCACCAGCCATTGGCTACTACTGTTTTTGGCCAGGGAACAACCCTTCAAGGCTGATGACTCCTTTGGCTACTACTTCCTATCCAACTCTCTGATTTTGCGATCCCCTCTGAACGCCAGCTATACGGTCTGGGGATTTTCCTCAGGGACCCGCTTTCCCATCAGCCCATGCGGCTGAGGTTTCTAGCACGCTCCCTAGCCAATCCTGCTCAAGTTACGATGGAGGACTTCAGGCCAAATGGGTAAGGCATGGCAGGGGCAGAAACACCCCAATTTTGGTTTTGTTTTTTCCCTTAGAACTTGTATTTCACAAAAGCAGCTACTCATTAAGATACAGAAATGAATCTTCTCTTTAACAGTTAAATAATAATAGCATTTGAAGTGGGTGGGTTAGGGCATTATTTGGAGGTGATATTGCTGGTCAGGTAGGAGGACTGAGAACTGCTCAAGAGGATACAGACACTGGCTGGAATGCCCGCCCTTCTATCCCTCCCCCACCCTGCTCACGCCAATCCATCCTGTAGGGCTCATCTCAGCACCCTGCCCCTCAGGAAGCCTTCCTGGACTAGCCCCTCCATCATCACCCTTCTTCCTCCCACCCTCGGGCTGGATTAGGTGACCTCCTCTCTCCCCTCAAAATGTACTGTATCTTCCTCCACCATAATGCTTGCTGAACTGTCCTGAAGCCACCCGTCTTCCCAGCACCCCACACACTGCAGCCCAGAATGCGGGAACAATGTCCACCGCGTGTTTGTACCCCCAGAGCCTAGTGAATGCAGGGTGCTCTACAAATGACTGTTGACTGGACCAGTACCACCCTCCCAAGATAACACAACCTCTTAGATCTCCACACCTGCCCCGCCATCCCTGGTGTGACTCAGACTGAGAGGTAAATGGCACAGCCCTTCGACTGACCAGGTTCTAGCGCAAGAAAGCCAACACGATGTGACCCGAGTCACAGCCTTCAAAGTGCATGCCATTCTCTTGCCTTATACTCGAAAGCTCGCCAATACTCTCAATGAAATTAGTCAGCCCTCTTTCTCCTAAAATAAATGCATTAAAGGAGTCATCACATTTTCCATAAGGCTCTTCCTTTCTCTTTGAAAGGGAAAGGAAGCACAGCAGGATGATAAATTATCTCCTTTTGATTCAGCCAACATGTGTCATGATAAGAAAGCCGGCATCCACCAGAATATTTATAACCTTTCCAGTCCCACTGGGTACAGATTTTAAAAAACACATGATGTTTGTAGGTGATGCTATTAATATTTTTTGTGTGTCTACTTTCAGAATAGCGCACCAGGTCTCAGTAAAGGAACAGCACATGCAGGGACAGTAACAACACATTCCTTTTTACTAGCATCAGCTCCTCATGAAAAGTGCTGCTTTGGGCATGGACAGAGCTAAATATTGCAGCAATCAAAGGGGGAACAAGTACATCTGAACTATCTGAAGAACAACCCCTATGGGATTTATGAAGTCAGACTCTTCACTATCCCCGCAAACTTGATCCTATCCATGCTGACTAACGCTGTACTGAAATTGATCGCTATCAGGAAGATTAAAAAAAAAACAACAAAACCCACCTACCCTGCTTATTCTGAAGCAACATCGACATAAGTCTCAAATCGGTAACAAAAAACCACATACCACAAAGTATTTAAATGAATCAGATGTTCGGGTGGGGTCTGAACTTAAAAAAAAAAAAAAAAAAAAAAGACAAAAGGAAAAAGCACAAAAGTTGAGAACCCCTGGTCATCATGCTCAGTGGTATTTCCATTTGGATTCTTATAATAACCTTGCTCATTTTTACAGATAAGGGAACTGGAGTGAAGGTAGTTGGAGGAAATGCCCTTCGTCGTCTGGCTCATCGGGTACAGCTGCTGAACTGGAAGCTCTAGCTGGGGGGTCAGCATAGCCAAGGGGAGACACTAGGCGCTCTGCAGCCAGCCTGACTGGTTTCAGGCGCTGGCTGTGACCCTTACTGGCCGGGTGATCTTGGGCCAGTTTTTCAGCTCTGTGACTATCTTCTCCGCTGCAAGATGGGGATATTAGCAGTACATGCTTCAGAGGGCTGTGGTCACGATTAATGAGTTAACTCTAATATAAAGTGCCGGGCACCGAGTCAGCATTATTTTTGCTCTTAACTGACTTTAAAGCCTAGGCTTTTTCTTCCACATCAGGGGCTGATGGATGAGATGCGGCACTCACAGTGGTACCTCCAAGCATAACCTCTTTGCCTATTGTCTGCAAAGGAGAAATGTTTGCGAATTAAGATCGCACCCTAGTTTTTCACTGGCTCTCAGTCCAGAAGGCAGGGTTCGTGGTAGGGGCAGGCACTAAAGGACACAAAATCTGGCTCAACAATGGAAATCACTTCCACCATTTAGAACTCCCTGCCTGTCCCAGGAGGTGCCTCAATCAAAGGGGACTATTTAGCGGAGACAAAGAGCAGATTAAAGAACCACTCACTACTGCTACCGGGGCGCCTGGGTGGCTCAGTGGGTTAAAGCCTCTGCCTTTGGCTCAGGTCATGATCCCAGGGTCCTGGGATCAAGCCCCGCATCGGGCTCTCTGCGCGGCAGGGAGCCTGCTTCCCTTCCTCTCTCTGCCTGCCTTTCTGCCTACTTGTGATATCTGTCAAATGAATAAATAAAATCTTTAAAAAAAAATAAAAAATAAAGAACCGCTACCTTTGCAGGGGAAGGAAAGAAGTGTGAACTGCTACCTTTGCAGGGGAGGGGAAGCCGTGTGTGAGATAAACTCCAGGGATCTGCATATTCTCTGGGGCAGATTACTGGCTTCAAGTGCTGCCCCAGAGCCAGTCATTTTTATAGGAGAGTAACTTTCGTTACATTACACGCAGACACTTACCTTGATGAAAGGTATGATATAGATAGAGGCTGTTAAAGATGGTGACGTAGGCAGTGTGTGTGTGTGTGTGTGTGTCAGAGAGAGAGAGAGAGAGAAAGAGAGAGAGAGATGTGAATTCATTCACTGATTTTGGACCATCGCATAGTCAAATGGCCAGAGAAGTGATGACAGCAATTTAGTTGAGTAAGGGACTACAAATCACTTTATGCTCGCAATGAGAAAGCAAATACTGCCTGAATTTCTAAATATATTCCATCTTCTATGCAAAAATAAGTTATCAGAGGTGTTTGGTTTTCTGAAGGAAACTGGTATAAGCAATGTCCTTCTTTATTCTAATTTCTTGATAGGAAAGAACAAGCACATCTCTGAGTCATTGCTGGTCCATAGAAAATACATCTTGGCCATTTTCCTGCAGGAATAATCAGCCTTGGGCCTGCTTTATCTCAGCAGTTTTTGCCTTGTGTTTCTGCGCAAGAACAAGAAGGAGGAAAAGGAAACCTTAAAAGCTTTAACAAAAAACCACCATGGCAAAAATAAAAACAAATACTCTACGGCAGCAAAACTTAATCTGCTTTCCTGGTGGAAATGTGCTCTCTCTCATGTATTCGTCCCCTCACCCATGCTCTCTACCACCCACTCTACTCCCCCATTTCTCGCACGTGAGATGGTACAGGAAAAGTGAGCTCTGTGCATTAAATATGTACACAGGGGAGGCTGCTTGTTGTCGGCTAAGGGTGCAAGCTCTGGATGAGGCAAGCTCTAAATGTCATTAGATCTCGGGCTGTAGACTAGGGATAATAGCAGCACCTATTCCAAAGGGCTATGGAAAGAGTTATTAAATGAGATAAGCAATGCAAAGCTACTAGTACAATGTCCTGCACATAATCAATGCTCAGTAAATGCTAATTATTATTATGATCATTTCTCAAGGGCTAATCATTTTGCAAAAATAAGAATCTGAACTAATTCCTACTAATACTTTAGTTAATATCATGGAGCTCTTTGATGACTCTAAAGGCACATGGGTCAGGGTTGTACAGTGGTTTAGGATCTTTGCTAGAGGCAACAATTATCACTGGGCCATGATACACTCAAGTTTTAGCCAAAATAATATTTTAGTTAATAAAATGCTCAAAACAATTTACTGAACCTTAAAAACAAAAACAAAAACAAAAACAAGCAAACAAACAAAAATCCAAAACCCAATCAAACCCAGCTCTGTAAATGTATAAAGCTATCACTTCCCTGTACTTTGGAGAGACAAGATTCAAGCTCTTCCCACAAACCTAATTGATCCTTCCAAGAATACCACCCCACCCCCGGGGGGCCCCGGCGGAGCTCAGCTACATAAATGCATGTTAAAAGTTTAAGGAATAAATAAGGCAGAACTTCTGATGATATATTACGAAAGGATTAATTTTCCACTTTGAGTTTCTTCTCCTCCTTTATCTTGCCACTCCTGGACCTTCTCCGAGCTGTGCTAACTAGAGACAGATGACTAGAGCCCAACTGGGAGAATCTAGATCTGGGTGGGTTTTTTTCAGTGGGGCAGGAGGATGACCCATCTACCCTTAGGGTCTCCTTTTGAGGGAATGCTCTCTAGATCTTGAGACCCTCTCTTAAGAAAATATCCCCTGGATTTTAACCAACTTTTTATCTTTTTATTTTCTCACCAAATGGCTTTTGTGCAGGCCCTTTTTACACATTTGCTGGCTGCTGTAATCAAGATGGTGGAACTCTGAGGCCTCTTCTAAGCCCCAAATCTTTCTCTTCCATTGACAGAAACACAAAGACAGTCACACTGGAGGCTTCCGCAAGGGAAAGAGATGGAAAGTACAACTGGTACAGGATAAATTCTAGGTATATGAATGAAGGAGCTAAAAATCACATTGCTTTTCCTGGACACAAGGGATCTGGAGGCAAAAGAAAGTCATGAAAAGGTGCTTTCCCTTCTTCTGCCACCAAAACCCAATGTCATCGCAGCAACACAGCATTCAAGAAAGTCCAATCTATTCAAAGTAGGTTCCAGGTGACAGATTATTGGCCCACGATGAGACACAGACTGATGGATCACAGAGGAGAAAAAGTTCCCTGTGCTGTGAACCACTGCTAATCTCAACCGATAGAACTAGAAGAGACACACATCTCCACTTTCAAGCATTTACTGGGTGACATCACACTGTCGATTTAACCAGTGCTGTCTGGATTATCCAGTAAATGTCACATAATAGCACTTGAGCAGCTTAGATAAAGGCCTCAGAACACTGAATGAATTCATGCTGCAAAATGAATTTCCCGGATGAGTGCATAATCTTAACTCCATGTCAGTCTACTTGGTGTCCTTTCAGGCATAACTCATAACTCTAACCTCGTTAAGTGATATTTCTTTGTGTAGAGCTATGGTTCTGTTTTAGAAAGTCAATCCAGTACCGTCAGACAGTTTCCATTCTGTGCTTAAGAAAGTATAAGATTGAAGCTGTTGACTCAGTTTGGCAAAATAACAATTACAATATTCATCCATCAGGGAAACGCATATCAAAACAATGAGATACCACTTCACACCCACTAGGAGGGCTACAATCAAAGAGACAGACAATAGTAAGTGTCGGCGAGGACGTGGAGCAATTGGAACGCTCACACACTGCTGGTGGGAATGTAAAATGGCGCAGTCGCTTTGGGAAACAGTCTGGCAGTTCCTAAAAAGGATAAACATAGAGTTACCAAATGACCCAGCAACTGCACTCTCAAATACCACAAGAAATGAAAATGAAAACATATGCCCACTTGTACAAGAATGTTTACAGCAGCATTATTCGTAACAGCCAAAACACAAGACACAACCCAAATAAAAGGTGCTAGATACATACAATGGCACGTTATTCAGCACTAAAAAGAAGGAAGTTCTGGTTCAAGCTGCAACATGGATGAACTGGAAAACATGCTAAGTGAAAGAAGCCAGTTACAAAAGACCACATATGCTTACACGTTTACACAAAATGTCCAGAACACACAATTGTGAACATCTGTGTCTAGAACATTTGTGTCCAGAACACACAAATCCACAGAGACAAAAAGTAGATTAATGGTCCCTGGAGGAAAACAGGAAGGGAATGCAAAGGATACATATAGGGTTTCTTTTTGAAAATATCCTAAAATTGACTGTGGTGATGGTTACAGAATTCCATGAGTAATTAAAACCATTCATTGTGTACTTTAAATGGATGAACTCTATGGTGTGTGAATTTTAGGTCAACAATTATGAAAAGGAATATTAACACACGAGATAGAAGGAAATATGACCATCTACTAGAACAAGCATTGCTTCTTTGGGGTCTCTAATGTCATCCTCCTTCAAAACATTCAGTGTGTAACCTACCCCACTAAAGGCTCAAGACTAAAGCATGGCCTTTCAGAGTCTCAGCAACCTCACTAGTGTTCAGTGTAATCCCTCTTCCTCCACTAATCAGTACACTGATGATTAAGATTTCCTCCATTCATATTCTCTACTACTGTAAGTAGCATGGAGCTTTCCACATAGTAGATGCTCACTTATTCACTGCATCTAATTGAAACACACATCCAGAAATAACCAACTGGAGCCAGTAATTAAAATCAAACCAAGAATACTTTGCCCTGTTTGGGATGGCCGGGGGACAGCTGATCACTGTTTGTACAGCTCCTTGCCCAACTCAATCTGGGGCATCTAAAAATGCAATAATGTTCCTCAAATCTTAGTCCGTCTTGGTTACAACAATAAGATTCATGCTCTTCAACTACCTGGTGTGTATCTCCCTGGATAAAATCTAAAACTTCCTGAGAAGGAGTTACTTCTCATGTGGATTAACTGACAAGATCCCAGAGGCTACAAGGAAGGCAGCATTCTGTTTCCCTGATATTTAATGCCAGCAAATCCCCAGGTGGTCCTTTGATTTGTTTGGTTGTTGTTGTTGTTGTTGTTTGGTCCTTTGGTTTGTTATATGATGTACAGCTTGATGTTGAGGGAGATGACAAGACTGCCTGGGTTTAAATTCAACCTCTGCCACATATTACTAGCTGTTCAACCTTGGTGCAAGTCATTTGACATCTCTGTACCTCCGTTTCACCACCTGTGCAATGAGGACAATCCTAATACACACGGCTGAGATTTCTGTGAGGGTGTACACCACTTAGAAGGATGCCCGGAAGATAGCACGTGCTCAGCGGTGTAGGCCCTCAGTGTAGTAAAACTTACATTTGCAGAATCCCGGACACAGGCCTCAGGCACAGAGAGCCATGGTTATGAGACAGGACCACAGGTTATCAGATATACCCCAGACCCACAGGGACAGACTGAAGTAAAAACTATCAAAATATACTCTTTCCTCAATTCTGGTTGGGAACTGGTACTCCAGACTAAAGAAGTGTTCAACAAATACAGCCTACCGACATTTAAATTTTGTTTTTCAACTTACAGAACCCTCCTGGAGGACAGGAGGATCTTCTTTGATAGGTCTGAGAGGAAAAGAATTACCACCATGGTGATCAGAGACCAGTAGTTTTCAGAATGTACAACGCTCTTGGTTTTCTTGTGGCCTTTCCATCACTGACAGGGAATCATAGGTGCTATAATATGTGGTAACAGGCTTCTGAGAGACATTTCTAAATTCCTTCTCTCTTTTTTTTTTTAACATAACTTGTTTGAAATCGTTTCAAATTTTATCGATATTCTTTCGAAAATAGAAAGGCCTTTTTCACAGTATTTCCCTTCCCACATGTTCCCCACAGCTTCTCGAATCTACGTATCTCTAGCGTGGCAGACACAGAGTACTCACTAATATTCACATTCTCTCTTCTTCCTCCTAACTATACCTTTACTAGCCTTCCCTGTAGGCAGGTGTGGTTCATGTCCTGGCCAATGGAATGTCAGTGGAAGAGACATGTTTTACCCTGTGCAGACCTGGACCACCCTCACTCTTTCCTCGTGGACCAGCTTGAATGGAGAGAACTCAGCAGAGAGCCACAAGACGGAAGGAGCCTGGGTCCTTGAATAACTTTATAGAGCAGACTTCATCCCGTTTGCCCATCTGCATTGAACTTTGCATAGGGAAAAATATACAGTAGTAAGAAGCCACTGGGATTTTAGGGTTGTTTATACAGAAGCTCCCGCTACTTATTCTAATTAACATAGCTAGATCAATTATTGTTTAGGTGATCTGGTTTGCTCCTGGAATAGTTCTATTTCTGCTAGATATTGGCAACAAGTACATTCATGAAACACATTTCTTTTCTTCTTTCTTTCTTTCTTTAAAGATTTACTTATTTGAGAGAGAGCGTGCATGTCTGAGAAGGGGAAGGGGTAGAGGGAGAGAATCCCCAGGCAGACCCCCCGCTGAGCACAGAGCCCACTATAGGTCATGATGTGGGGCCTGATCTCAGGACTCTGAGATCATGACCTGAGCCAAAACCAAGAGTAAGACTCTTAACTGGCTGAGCCCCCAGGAGCCCCAAATGAAACACATTTCTTAAATCCCTTTGCCTTTAGTTGCTTTTTACTATCACTAAGAACAATGGATACATCCTTTCCATTGTATTGACTGAAACACATCCTGGTGAACCATCTGATCTTGCTACATTCCTTGTCAGAGAACATGTCTTTTGCATTGTGTTATTTGTAATCTCAGTCCAGATCTCCTTGCAAAGCTGGGCAAAGTATCTGCTACTGTGCACTTAATTAATCATTCACTATCTCAGAGAATTATTTTATAATTACATCAAAGCCTGAGCTAGGAGTTGGCCAATTTAAAAAAGAGTCAGATAAAAATTAAAAGATATCAGCAAAAATGAATTACATTTATTTATAATTTTCAGGTAGCTCTTTATTATTTTTTTTCCAGGTAGCTCTTTATAGCAATCTCTTAGTACCCCATATATTTAATATAAACCACATTTTGTATTAAATTTATAAACACAATGAAGGAATTTTTTCTGATTATTATCTCTAGCCTCTTCCAATGAATAAGCAAAGTCAAACAGCAACCTTGAGTTTTAACACCATTAAGCACTTTCTGAAATTTTCTATTCTCGCTTAGTAACTCTTTTCTCTCTCTCATCTTTTAAAAATGTTCTTAGGATTCACTACAAGTAGAGCAATAAAGTACATGCTTGTTTGTTTACTGACTGCTTTCATTATCAGACTGTAATTCCTAGGAAGATAGGACATATCTGTTTCTGTTCATCCAACAGATATTTACTGAATGCCCATTGTGAGGCATTGCTCCAGGTACTGGGGAATTAAACATAAATAAGGTACAGTATCTGGCTTCAAGATGCCTATAGTTTGGTGGAGGAAACAGACTTAAGCCTATAAATAAATATGTACAGGGATAAATCCTATGTTATATTTTTCACTTCATGTGTCCTTGGTTTTAGGTGGTAGTGGCGCTGTCTGTCCAGCTCACAATGGCCCAACCTATCTGAGAACTGTCTCCTTTGCATGCATATGGGTGTGAACATGACTGTATTTATATCACGTGGCTCTGTCCCCCTGACCACAATTTCTTGGATCATAGTAGACTTTTGACCTATGCTGCATCAACCGACTTCTCTCTTCTCAGAGGCTGGAATTGGAACTAAGAGATTCTAATTCAGTCTGAGCTCTTTAGTTGAACTGAAAGAGGATCTATAGCCTAGAGTGCTATGCAGTGGTCATCTTCTGCCAGATGGCCGGGGAAACTGACAACACTAGCCTAAAGAGAGAGACCAAAGGAGCAAGTCACAGAAAGAAAAAAGATGAGAGATTTATAATCTGGGAAAGACCTGAAAGCCCATTTCATATCCCGGTTCTTGTTCCTTTTCCCATGAGACACCTGTACTTTATAGCTCTCTCTCTCTTTTTGCCAAAGCTATTTTGTCGCTGTCTTATGTTTTCAATTATGTCACCTGAGACATTCTTTTTTCTTTTTTTTTTAACTGAGACATTTTTATTTGATAAGAAATATTTATAGTTCTCCTTAGTCTCACTTATCTCACTTATTTTCATAGCGTAAGACATACGTATTATCACCAAAATGTGTAGCTTTCCCCCCCTGTGTTACAAACATCACATCTGTTGGATTTTAATCCTTAGGAATGCTAGCAAAGCTTCTCAGGTGCTTGCCTAGAAGTTTCTAAGTTTCCTCACTGGTGATTTTTTTAATGCAGACTTATTTCTATTCGAGGGCAGAACATCAAAGGCCAACATTCTTTAAACTCCGTCAAAAACACTATCACATGTGTACCCCATCTTTTGTGGCTAGTTAACATTCAGGGGAGAAACTCATTCTTCTTATAAACATCAATGGTGTGTTTGTACTCATAAACAAAAAGCCTTTGATAATGAGTGCTTTGATTTCAGCTCCGTAAGTCGATCAGCTAGTCTGATTAACAACTGTTAACTGGAGCCACCAGAATCTGAACACAGCTAAAATACGTGGCTATAAGGTCCTACTCAAGAAAAGGAACTTAAGCTTTTATATAACTTGAGCTTCACATTAATATTTAATTAATATTTATGTTACATTTATACTTGAGCTTTATGCTAGGTAGACTCCAGAGATTTCTGTAACAGCACCCTCCCATAAACATCTGCTACTTTTAAAGCATATCTCTTCTTTATTCTCCACAGATAGGTCAGGCACTGTGAATGCAAGGGGAGTAAGACTTGGTCTCTGTCCTGAAAGAGCTCAATTTACTGGAAAAGACAGACAGGAAACAGGAAACCATCATGCCATGCTCTGGTAAGTGCCACGCCAGAGATACCAGTATGGATGAGAAGCATCCAATCTATCCTGAGGTAAGCCTTTGGGCTAAGTCCTAGAGAATCAGCAGGAGTTAGGCAGAGAAGGAGCAGAGGCTGAGACAGATTTGCAAAGAGAAAGGAGCATATAATGCTCATGAACATGGCAACACCGTGAGGCAGGAGAGGGTCTCCATGTTAATATCCTGTGCCAACAAGGCGCTCTGGATAATTGCCTATTTTCCTTTGAACCTCCTGTTCCCAAAGCTTTTTCTGTGTTCTGATTACTCTAGAAATTCTGATTCAACTCAACAAATATTTAGTGAGAACTTAGTAAGTTTTAGGTACTTTTTTAGTCTCTGGGAGTACACAGATTGAGTAAGACTAAGGGAACAGTACTTTCCTAAAGAAGTTCAGCCTAGTGGGGAAGGCAGACACACAGCACCCGGAGAGGGTTGAAAAGGACACAGGCATATACAGAAAGGAACGATAAGGCCTGAAATGAGTCTTTAAGAATGAGTAAGAACACACTAGCCACGTGAACAATAACAAAAGTGAGAGTAGCCTTTCGAAACAGGGGAAAACCCAAGTGACAACTGGCAAGGAAAAGGATGAGGGCCCAGGGAGAGGACAGGTTTGAGCTAGGAAGCAATACAATCGAAATGGGAAGAGCAAAAGATGCAAAAAGCATCTATCACGACCCCAGGTTTTGCTGTTTGAGCGGATGATCCATTAGCTGAGGCTGGGGTTGCAGAAGAAAGAGCTGATTCTCGAAGGAAACAAGGTCATGTTGAAGCTGCAGAGCAGCCCCATCCAAGTGGAGAGAGAAGTAGTAACAGGGTCATGGCCTGGTGGAGCCACTCTGGAAGCAGCATGGAGGCTCCTCGCAAAGTTAGAAATACAGCTACCCTTCCACCCAGCAACTGCATTATAAGGTATTTACCCAAAGGTTACAAAAATTACTGACTTGAAGGGGCATCTGCATTCTGATGTTGAAAGCAGTATTACCAACAATCGCCGAACTACAGAAAGAGTCCAAGTGTTTAACCACTGAGGAATGGATAAAGATACACACACACACACACACACACACACACACAGACACCATAGAATATTACTCAGCTACCAAAAAGAATGAAGTCTTGCGACTATAATGACATGAATGGAATAAGCGTGTATTATGCTAAGTGAAATAAGTCAATCAAGGAAAGACAGATACCAGATGATTGCACTCATATGTGGAATTGAAGAAGCAAAACAAAGGAATAATAGAGGTTAAAAAAGAGAGGCAAACCAAGAAATAGACTCTTAATGATAGAGAGCGAACTGAGGGTTTCTGGAGGGGAGATGGGCAGGGGATGGGTATTAGGCGGGCACTTCTGATGAGCACTGGATGTTACATGTAAGTGAAAAACTACTAAGTTCTACTCTGAAGCCAGTATTACACCAGTATTGTAACATAAAACAATTAACAATTATGTTAACTAGAATTTAAATACAAACTTGAAACAAAAAAAAAAAAAAATGGAGAACTGAAAAACTGTGTATAAAAATAACCCCCCCCCCCCAAAAAAAAACCCACCAGGATTATGGCTAGGGATCTCACTCAGAAGCAAAACCAGGGGTTGGAGATGTTTGATGACGTCATGATGACGGAGATGAAGCAAAGAGCAAGCCAGTGTAAAGAAGGGCAGTTGGCTAGAAGCAAAATCCTTGAAAAAATAGAAGCAGCAGCTCAAGAAGCAGCTCACACAGGAGAAGAAGTGGGGAGCGGTGGATTTCTGGGAGCATTCCATAGTCAAATATTTTAAAGATTTTATTTATCTATTGGACAGAGATCACAAGTAGGCAGAGAGGCAGACAGAGAGAGAGGGGGAAGCAGGCTCCCTGCTGAGCAGAGCCCGATGCAGGGCTCGATCCCAGAACCCTGGGACCATGACCTGAGCCGAAGGCAGAGTCTCTAACCCACTCAGCCACCCAGGCGCCCCCACAGTCAAATATTTTAAATGAAGCAGAGACTTGGTAAGATACAGACTGAAAAATTCTGCAACCTGGAGATCTTCTGGAGAGGGGTCATTGGAGTGGTGGAAGGGTCAGGCTGCCGTGATGGAGGAGTGAATGGCAGAAAGGAAGTGGTCCCTGCTATTCAGACCACTCGTGTAAGAAGGCTGCAGGAGAAGTGGAAGCGAGAGAAGGGGCATGAGTTGATGCAGGAAAGTCTCAATCTCTCCCTCTCTCTTCATTATCTATCAATACTTTTAAAGGAAAAGACGAAAAGACTTGAGTGGGTCTCTGGGCTGAGAGAAAGCTGACAGAGATGGACAGACCAATGATACTGGTGAAGAGGACAGAATTTTTTTTTTTTTTAAGATTTTTTATTTATTTATTTGACAGAGAGAGAGATCACAAGTAGGCAGAGAGGCAGGCAGAGAGAGAGAGAGGAGGAAGCAGGCTCCCCGCTGAGCAGAGAGCCCGATGCGGGACTTGATCCCAGTATCCTGAGATCATGACCTGAGCTGAAGGCAGCGGCTCAACCCACTGAGCCACCCAGGCGCCCAAGAGGACAGAATTTAAGGAAACGGTCCTGGAGGAGAAAGTTGTCCTAATGAGGTAATCTATTTTAGTTTTTGTAAACGTTTTTTTTTAAAGAATTTATTTATTTTAGAGAGAGAGAGAGAGAGAGATTGAGAGCAAGTGGGGGAGCAACAGAGGGAGACATTCTCAAGCAGACTCCCCGCTGAGTGTGGAGCCCAACTCGGGGCTCAATCCCAGCACCCTAAGATTATGACCCGAGCCAAAATCAAGAGGCTCAACTGAGCCACCCAGGTACTCCTGAGGTAATCTACTTTGATGAATTTTAGCTTGTAATCGTCTCTAGCCAGGAGGGATGTCAAGCAATACGTGTCCCAAGGCCAAGCATCTGTGGAAAGCAGTAGCAGCGGACAGTCAACAGCGCTGTTGGGCTTGGAGCAACACCAGGCAACAGGAGACAAATTCTCTCTTACTAATCCTGAAGGCTTCTGACTTGCTTAGTAAAACCCCGCAGAGGAGGTACCTGTACTGAGATTAGGAAAGTTCACCCTCTCCTCCGCGTTTCCTGAAATGCTTTAATCAACAAAGGACCAGACCCCTCAGTCCAGGGGATTCCGATCCCTACACAAACGTGACTTTTTGAGCCTGCAAGGCTGTGAGATTTGAGTCTGAGTCTCAGGTTTGCTGGAGATTAGCTACCGGCTTCGGGCCCCTTCGTTGCTGTAGGCCTCAGTTTCTTTACTTACAAAATGGAGTGAAGCGATTGAGGCCACACAGACCAGCCTGGGAGGCTCGAGCAAGTTCACAGACATGAAAGTGCTTTGTAAAATAGAATGCTCAGTGCAAATACACGGAGTACGCTGCTCACATAAAGACGTTATCTGGCGTCTCAGAAACCTGGGCAAAGCTGGAAGAGCCGGCCCATGACTACTTTCATTGTTACTACTGTAGAAAGGCATAATGCCAGGGAAAGTGTTAAAGCAAGGACCTTCAGCTTGCACTGAGGACTAACTCCTTTCCATTTTCTGGCAGGCTGCAATCCCGAGGAGCCAGAGGGTCAGGTGTCGAGAGAAGAATACAGATGAGTTGTTCCAGGCCGGGGTGGGGGCGGGGGACCGGTATTGCAAGAGGCACTGTCCCTGGGGGTAGTGTGCAGCACTGCACAATGGAGACCAAGCACATAGGACCCCAAGGCACATTCTCACGGGTAAGGGCTCAAGTTTGAGTCCAGACAAACCTGAGTTCAAATTCTCACTCAGCTGCTTATTAGCCCTGTAGCCTTAGACAGCCCAATCTCACTGAGCTTTGGTTTCCTCATCTGTAAACTGGGACAACGACTACTTTAGAACATAATGATCAAATACAACGATGTGTTCGTATCCATGTGAGTACGTATGCATATGCGTGTGTGTAATTCCCGGTATACTGTAAGGGCTCAAGAAACAGTAGCTATCATAGTGGGCCTGTTGTTGGAGGAGTCACAGAAGCCTGTTTTCACATACAGCTGCTACTGATATTTACTGAGAGCTTTACAGATACGGTGTTATCTAAACACACATGTTTAATCTATTATGCCTCCTGATGGGGCACCTGGGTGGCTCAGTCAGCTGAGCGTCTGACTCTTGGTTTTGGCTTAGATTGTGATCCTGGGGTCCTGAGATCAAGCCTCGTGTAGGGGCTCTGTGCTCAGTGCAGAGTCAGCTTGGGTCCCGCCCCATACCTCTCCCCCACCGCACCCCTGTGTGCGTGCGCATGTTTTCTCTTTAAAATAAATAAATCTTAGGAAAAAGACTTTAATTAAATTGATTTTAAATGAAAAAATTTTAAAAAGATATTAGTTGAAAGACACACACACAAAAATAAAACAAAAAATAATTTTAAACTCTATTATGCTATTTAAACTTTAAAACTCGAGAGTAAAAGCTATTGTCAGTCCTATTTTTCTCTGGATCCCTGGCTATAATAAAGTACCCAGCACAGAGTGGGTATTGAAGAAATCTTTGTTGACAGAAGGAAGGAAAGGTAGAGGCCAACGAGAAGGAAGGAGAGGCAGATGTTGAGCTGACTCAGGTGTTATGAAATTCAAGGACTGACAAAAATAGAAACAAAGCATTTCTGAGCTACCGAACGGATGGAGGCTTCTTATAAAAAAGCCACTTTCTGTGCTGATGTGATTTATTTTTACTCCTCTAAGCTCTGGTATAATCTTTCCCTCCATCTGGCAAGTGGGAACGGACCAGCTATATTTCAAGTTTGCTAACAAGGATTGCTTAAGGTAAATATTTGTTGCTTGCCAGAGCAAACCATACCATTTCAGTTTTAGGTTATTTTAATGATAAGCTCCTTCAGATCTAGTTCCATTGATACTTTGTAGTACAGCGTGAAGTACATTTCACTCAAGTCCCAACTCTATTTAGAAACCCTTTCACACGGCATCATTCGAGCAGATGTGAGGCCAGCTGCTGCTAATTCTTTCCTAGAATCTTACCGAGATGTGGATTTTAGTAAGGTTTTTAAAAATAAGTTACACAGGTGTCATCCCTGAGTCAATTAGCACATTAGCTATAAAAAGATTTTGTACAAATTAGGCTTTCTTTCCACAAGCTCTAAGACAGGAACAGGCTTTTCACTGTTTAGATCAATCTGTTTTCATTCTGTTGCATTAAGGTATTTTTTTCCACAAAACAAAAATAAAGTTCTCCCTGGACTGTGGCACTAGAGTCTTTTTCTTGTTGTTGCTAGTACTTGTTCTAATATTATCACAGAATAAAGCGATTCGATGAAGTCCTTTCTTTGGGCTCAGATTCAAAGAATATTGATCAAGCGTGGCAAAGAAACTATAAGTACTTCCAGATCCACTGTTAATTTTTCCCTAAGCGACTAAAAGATACTGAAACAAATTTGAATGTCCTGTCTTCAAATATGCGGGAAGTCAGAGAAATAGCTGGGAATCCTGAAAACACCTGCATCTAGGTATCCTGGGGGCTGTGACTGGTTCAGTGGTCCTTAGCAAGGCTGGAATGTCTCTGGTCCAGTTTCCTCATTTCCAAAACAAGGACTCATGGACCACATTTCCAAAACAAAAAAAATTTTTTTGTTTTATTTTTTGTGTGTCTTTCAACTAACATCTTTTAAAAAATTTTTTCATTTAAAATCAATTTAATTAAAGTCTTTTTTCTAAGCCTCCAGATCCCTGGCCGCTTGCTAGAACCCTGTGCACCCCACAGTGGCCCACAGTCTTGGCTCTGCCTCCGTACCCCACTCCGAGTCTGAGCACAGCAGGGATCCTTTCGAAAGCATGTCAACTGAAGTGAGAATCGAGAAAGCCTTCTCTCCTTAGGGGGTATTACTATTGCTTTTTTTAATAAAGTGGGAGCACCCAAAAATCAAACTTTCTAAGGTTCTAATGCTGTGTTGTGGCCCAGTGTGCCTGAGCGGAAACCTGGAGACGGGCAAAAGTGGCCTTGGGTTCCTCCTGGGTAGTCAACAGGTTGACTGTGCCGCGTGGCGAGGGGTGAGCCTTCCCTACGCCCACCCTCCAACCCCAGTTTTCATCTGTGCATCTTTCTGTGTTATAAAACTTAATTACATCTATGGGGCGCCTGGGTGGCTCAGTGGGTTAAGCCGCTGCCTTCGGCTCAGGTCATGATCTCAGGGTCCTGGGATCGAGTCCCGCATCGGGCTCTCTGCACAGCGGGGAGCCTGCTTCCCTCTCTCTCTCTCTCTGGCTGCCTCTCCGTCTACTTGTGATTTCTCTCTGTCAAATTAATAAATAAAATCTTTAAAAAAAAAAAAATAAAATAATAAAAAAAAAAAACAAAAAAAAACTTAATTACATCTAATCTTCATATTCTCCTAATCTCACGGACGTTCACAGAGGTTAAGTGGTTTCCAGCTGGTCACAGCTACTCAGAGAGGCAGAACAGGTGCCCGAGCCCGCTGTCCTTGATTCCCGGCTCGGCGCTTTCTGAACCAAACACAGCAGCAGCAGCCGAGGCAAAATCAGTGCTGCGCACCCAGCAGAGAGCTCTGCCTTTCCGGCCATCTTGCTCCATCATCGTAATAACTCTATGACGTAGACAGTATTTTGATCCCCACTCGCAGATGTGGACAGTGAGACCACAGAGAGGTTACCTAATACATCTGAGGTCACACAACAGTCAAGAAGCAGGATCAACGGGCACCTGGGTGGCTCAGTGGGTTGAGCCTCCACCTTTGGCTCAGGTCATGATCTCACGGTATGGGATCAAGTCCCACATCGGGTTCTCTGCTCGGCGTGGAGCCTGTTTCCCCTTTCTCTCTGCCTACTTGTGATCTCTCTCTCTCTGTCAAATAAGTAAGTAAAAATCTTTAAAAGAAAAATAAAGAAGAAGCAGGATCGAGATTCTAATTCAGGCAGTTTGCTTTCTCACTTGCTCTTTCCACACTCAGGCCAGATCGCCTTCTTACAATAGACGGTTGCCACCACCACAGTTTCCAGCCATAATTCCGGGGAAAATATTTGCAAGAGTCCCAGCTTGCCTAATAGGGCTCTTCCCCGGAGTTGCAAATCATGCATGACAGCAGTCACTGGTGTCAGGGCATCCCGTTCTTGTCTAGCCCGCAGATACCGTGAGGGTGTGGACCGCACAGCTTTATTCCCAGCGCCCAAACACAACTGTCTGACACAGAGATGACTGCAGAACCCCGCGGAAAAAGAAATGGAAATGACCACGTCTTCTTCAACACAGACTGCAGTACAGATTTCCTCCAAGTTATAACTACAGTTTAAAATTAAGACACAAAAGCTTGAAATTGAAAGGATGCGTTCTGACTCTGAATTCAAGGAGATCAGGGGAGCAGAAATAAACATGCGACCCACCCACCCGGTATATCCTGCAGATAGGTTTTCAACAGACAGGCATTCAGCTACACATGGCCTTTAAGTTTCTAATCAACAGCCAATATTTAAACATGAAGAGATGGCATTAAAAAATCCAAATTTCCAATTTTTCGAGAAAAACTGGAACCCATGACACTAGATGGGGCACCTGCTTGCTGGCTCACCAATTACCACGGGACCAGTTTTATCTGTTTACTTTCCTTCTTGGCCCGTATGGGACTCTTGAGTTTGTCAATGAGAAAGCTACACAGAGAGTAGAAGAAGATCTGGAAGGACCTCGGAGTTTCCTAAGGTTCTCAAGTCTCTGCTCCAACACATGACTCTGCCAGCCTAGCCATAGAGTACATTGGCATTTTAGTCATTCAGTGACTGAGATTTCAGCTTTGCCTCAGATGACAGAATCAAACGACTGGATTGGTCGTCACCAAATCTGGAATGTCTCCAGCTTTAAGCACCGCCACAAAAATGACAAACCAGGTCCGTGTCCCTTCACCAGCTGTAGGTCAAATCATCCACGCTCTTGTTTTGCTGTGCCCTGTACAGCGGGGGCAAAACAATCTTTTTTTTTTTTTTTTTTTTTTTAAAGCCGTCTTCAACTGCTTATAATTATCACAAGGATGTAGGCAAAAAGTTGACATTTACGTTCACTGACTGGGTAGTGACTGGGCTTTTCTTCCTGAAAAATTCTGTGGTCTCTGGAGCTGTGCTGCTACTCAGGAGACCACAGGAGACCACAGGTCTGGAGCAGCAACCAGGGAGGCTAATATACATTTGAGAAAAGTCTTAAATTACTAAATTAAACAGGTTTATACAATCCAAATATAGTCACAGATGAAGGACGCTTGTTCTAAAATGAGATTTGCCCTTACTGCAATTTTGGATTTTATAATGTAAGAAAAATATTTCCTCAATTAGTCAGTGGATTGCTATTGAATCCTAGGCCTTAAATAATTTACAGACATTTAAAGGGCTTTCTCCTGTCTGGGTGGGTCCCAAGTGAAAAACTAAAAAACTTTTAAGGGGTTGAAAGTATTCCTAGAATTATACACCCAGTATCATTTTATATTACAATCAGCTCAATTTCAAACTTCATTTAAAAAATTTTTAACATGAAGTGAATGGGATCATTCCTGAATAGGATTTTTTAAAATGCTATGTATGATAGGAAATGTGCAGTTTCTCTCACTGTTAAAAAAATAATTCCTGCTTGTTAGAAAGTCTGCAATCAACTCAGCTTTATTGCTTCAAATAAGCAGTTTGCACACAGAACAATAAAACTGTTTAATAAAAGAACATTATAGGCTTAGCAGATGTTGTAATCACAGAACATTTTAGGTAAATGTAAAGTTTTAAAAGGACATTTCCTCAGTTTAGAAACACACTTTGGAAAATCGAATTCAGTTGTTGAATTTATGCAGGCTCTCTCTGAGAGAATATTTGGGCCCATTTTTCTCCAGTGGAGATGCAAGACTGAGTTTACAATGAACCAGCTTCTAGCAAAAGCAGGCCAGAGGGAGTGTAACTCCTTTAACTAGCTCACATACCCACGTTCCTGCTTGGGTTGCTAATAAAGACATCTTGGTGGATTCTCAAAAGAAAAAAAAAATTTACCATTTGTTTGCTGACAGCTTTGAGATGTATTAAAGAAAACTGTCACTTTCTTAGCAATGAATCCTTTCACATTCATTAAACACTCTCTAGAGGAGGACAAATGGATGATTCCTGCCCTCAAGGAACTTACACTCCACCGGAAAAACAAAACAATGACAAATAAAACACAAGCTCATTCTTATACAGTTCCAGCCATTTCTTGCCAGTTGATAGAGAGTATCAAAGACTGCTGGGTTGGGGCCCCTGAGTGGCTCAGTGGGTTAAGCCTCTGCCTTTGGCTCAGGTCATGGTCTCATGGTCTCAGGGTCCTGGGATCGAGCCCTGCACTGGGTTCTCTGCTTAGCGGGGAGCCTGCTTCTCCTTCTCTCCCTGCGTGCCTCTCTGCCTACTTGTGATCTCTGTCAAATAAAAAAAAAAAAAAAAAAAAAAAAAAAAAAAGACTGCTGGGTTTACTATGCCATTCTTCTGCTAATAATGCCACCTACCTAAGGACAAATTTCTTACGGCTGAAGAAAGATAGGACTTCAGCTCAAGGGAGGAAAATGTCACTTAATGTAACCTTTCTACCGAGAAGAGAGGCAAGCATAGCAAGTGGCCACCTTTTTAAAAGTGCATGCTTATTTCCTAACAACAAAGCTGGATGATATAATTTATTAAAATAATCAAGTACAAGTTTTAAGTCTGTGTAGTGTCTCAACTCTTAGCTTCAAAAAGAGAAACATCAAAGTAGCGATCTTCCCTTCTTCATGCATCCTTTTTGCCTCATGACCAATAAATTCCCCCACCCTAAACACTCACCCTGTATCTGCTACAAGTCTAAGCAGACTTTACTTACACCAATTTAGTGACTTGATTCTAGTTAGTACTCTTATGTAACAAATTTATTTGTGAGAAGTCAGCATGGTCATTACCAGTCGCAAATAATAAGACCATTTTTCACAAGGAAGCTATGCTCTGGCAGTGGCATTGAAAATGTTAATGTTCACATTACCATAATCGACCATTTGCACTATAAGAGCGGTGGGGGGAGGAGCGGGGAACAACCCATGATATATCTCAGGGCTCCGTCTGTGCTAACTGCCTCGGGCTCAACCATGTCTCAGCTCCCAGGTGCACTGAACCACATCTATCAAAATATTTACCCCTTAAATAGCTTTGTAATAAGAGTAGAATGTCCTTTTTGATGATTTCCTCTGAAAAAGCCATGTGTATCTAACTGGCAGTTCTAAATTCTTGGAGATGATAGAGCACACGAATCTACTTATTTTAAAAAAAACACACCCCCTATGGTGATTAGAGTTAATGTATTACAACAGCTACACAAACATATATTTCATATGCTTTACACTTTTGCCTTTGACTATGGCTCTGATCTCCAGTGGAGTGTGCCTCATTGCTAATCCCATCCTGGTTCTCACTCTGAACCGAATCCTTGTGAGGGAGACAAGGTTAGGTAGGAGCCTTCAGCAGCACTGGCCTACCAACATGACACATAGCTCGAGAAAGCCCGGGAGTTCTATAGCAGTTTTTGAACAGGTTAAAGCAATTGATGTGGATTGATGTGGCAGAATGAAAAACAAAACAAAACAAAACAAAACAAAAAGAAAAGGGTAGGGGAATTCTTCCTCATGAAGCAAAAACATACCAAAAATCTACCTAACTTTTAATATTCAATGCCCATTGCTGGGAAATACCTCTACCATATTGTCCACACGTCACTGCATAAGCAGTACTTAAAACAATGGTTCAGCACTTTGAGTCACCCCCAATGTGAAGGACAAGAGGAAAGGGCAGTTCCGGCACACCTTGCAAAAGCAAACAACGGAAACAGTGCATTCCTCTCCTGCCGCCCAGTTCCCAGATCCTGGCCATCGCACCCCTTGGCTTCATCTGCTCTAGCACTTGGCCCTCCCTTCTGCCCCCCCCCAACTTCCTATCCTCGAAAGGAACCAGACAGGGTGGCAAGTATATCTGAGGAGGGCCAACACAGAACACTCAAGAGGCTTTTTACTGGTACCACCCTAAGGCCCCAAGCATTGCTCAACATCTCCTTAGGAATGTGGCACTTGGTCTGCATAAGTGGGGGGATTTCCCTTCACTCTTTTTCTCTGTCAATAAAATAAAATAAACAACAGAAGAATAACAAAATATCCGTTCCCCCCCCCATCAGAACAACAAAGATCATCATTATTTAACTACAATCAATTAATACCCAGCAAGTGTGTTTTTTGGGGGCTACATGCACAGTACTGAGAACCCAGACCATCCTTAAGATACCAAGTAGGTTTGATTTCTGGAGCCCCAGCCCCAACATCATATCAAACATACTGAAAGTCATATTCACAATCCATATTTAAAACTAACTTTATGGCCAGGGCACCTGGCTGGCTCGGTCGGAAGAGCATGTGACTCTTGATCTCAGGGCTGTGGGTTCGAGCACCATGGTGGGTGGAGAGATTACTAAAATAAATAAATAAATATATATATATATATATATATATATATAATTTAAAAAAAAATTATGGCCAAAACATTTTTGAAAGAATTTTTGTATTTGTTTTTGACATTACTTGGCTACTCCTCATTTAATCTATAGTTTGCTGTGATTTCTCAGTAATAGCCACGAAATTTAACATCTAACGAGGAAGACAAAATACCTGAGTTTGTATTTGTTTGCCTAAACATTTATTTTTGATCCTATACTTTTTTTGTTTTAGAGCCAATAATTTTTCTTTTGGAATCTCCAACTTTGGGGGTTTTTGAAAAGGACATTATTTAGATGCTGTGCACCTACTGCCTTATGAATACCTTATGAATGGCCTTGAGGATAACAGCTAGAGAGGCCATTTGAGGAGGAGATACCTCATCAGGAACCAGCAGAAAAGACACAAGGTGTACGCGGAGGGGAGGAAATGTAGGTGAAGAAGAGGACGGCTGACAGAACGCATGTTGCAGAGGCTCCAACTAGAAAAACGACAGACAGGGTATATTACCGCCCCACAGTCACTCTGCATGGGTCTAACATGAGACAAAGATGAAGAAAGCACTTTCTCTCCTGTGTAGGAATTCATACTATAGTGGGGGAAATAGGATTTTCATATAGCATGCGAGGCAGGGTGTGAAAACTATTATGAGAAAGACCTCAGGTACCATGAAAACGTGGAGGAGGGAGCTGTCACCAGAGCCAGCAAACCACACAGTTCCAGGGGTGGGGCTCACGATGCACATGGTCATCTCTGTGAACGGTGTCCCTCCCAGTTGTGCTGTGCAGGTCATGGCTGAAAGGATAATACAAGGCCTCCCAGAAGAGATGGCGTTTGGGCAGGTGCATTGACTAGCAGAGCAACCATGAGTGTCATTTGCTCACCTGTGACTGGGATACCATTACTGACTTCACTGGGTCAGGAATCAAGAAAAAATATATGTGTACAAGTAGTACTTGTACTACTTTGACACACTGCTTGTGTCAAATGCATCTTCCTTCCATTTCTCCCTCCTTCCTTATTTAAATGAGCTTCTACCCCGTGTCAGACACTCTACCAGGCACTGCCTATGCAATGAAGGACAGTATACACCAGTTGGCCTTCCTGAAACTTGTATAGTAAAACCACTCTATTACTAATTATTCTATAGTGGCAGGAGAAAGGTGGGCCACGTAGAAGAATCAAAGCAAGCAAAAGCAATGGTGTGTCAAGAGAGGAGTCAGTCATCTAGTTTTTCAGGAATAAGAAAGAGATTTTAGGGGGTTTGCTAGTTAGTGGTAAAACTAACGGAGAATAGGAAAACCACTCAGCTACAGCAGTTAGGGGGTAAAGCAGAGTGGCAAACAGGTTGTATCTATTCTATCAATTCTCATCAATGAAACTGGCTTCCCAGAAGTCTGGATTGAAAATGAACTCACGACGGTCATTGTCCATCACGGGCACCGTAGGGCTAGAGGTGATATGCGAGTGGCAGGTTGGGCCTTCTTTGTCTACATGAACTTGACCACTGTCTTTGTAAAGAGTCACATCTGGAAGAATCTGTGTCTTTCCTTAGCACATACCTAGAGCTCTAGAGCCAGAAGAGAAGACCCAGTGAGAGAGGCAGACCTCTGACTAATGGCCCCACAGAAGGCCAAGAGATCAAAGGAATATTGGATGGTGGTGACTGCTTTAAAACTGACTCAGTGTGGAATTCATGCCACATTGAGTCACAAAAATGGAGCTAATGAATTTGAAAAATGAAATCAGTTCAGTTTTGGAGGCACAGTGTTCAAATTATAGCTCTTCCAAATATTAGCTTCTTGTGAACCTTACTTTCTCACGGTAAAGCATGTGGATATTAATATCTACCTCACAAGGTTGTGGGAATGACTAAAACACACTGTGAAGTACCTGAAACACATTGGGTGCTCAATAAACAATATTTCTCTTCTTTTCCTGAAGTGACTGGAGGTCCATACATAGAAAATTGTATAGGTCTATAGGAAGGGAAGGGGTTAGATGGTAAATATCCACTGTGGCCGGGCTGGGCAGAAAATGAAAATTACAAATGCCTAGAATTAAGAAGTCAGGGAGTGGTGAGACCAGAAACCACTGGTTTGGCTGGCTGTCCACGGCATGGTCTTGTATGTTACCAACAAAGATTCAAGGAGGAATACAGTGTGGAACGCGGCTGGTGTTCAAAGCTCACTGGGGAAGATCATTTTTAACCACAAGTTTTAGTAAGTGTGCCAAAGAATTAGGCATGCATGACAATGCATGACAATGAGAGAGTTAGGGGACAGGGGGCGAAGTGAGAGAGAAACTGGGGGAAGTTTCACAGAAGCTGAAATGAGAATTGCATTAAAGGACATCAAATTTTTTTCCAAATGCACTGAAAGAAAAACATCGTTCTACGAAGAAGGAAGAGTGTGTGGAAGAGAAGTAAATGTGAAGTGTGTTAGGGACCTTTTCAGTGAAGATGTCAAAATCCCACAGGATCAAGGCAGGAATGAGGAAGAAAGGGGAAAAGAATGAGTCAGGTGCTGAGGCCACCGAGGATAACTTATTATTCTGCTGTTATTATTTTTATTATCTCCAGATCGGCCAAGAAAAATTTTAAGACCAATCAAGAACAATAAGAACAAATAGATTCTTACATTAGATTTTTTGTTTGGTTCCAGTTTTTATTTAAATTCTAGTTATTGACCATAGAGTGTAATACTGGCTCCAGGAGCAGAATTCAGGGATTCGTCATTTCCATACAACACCCAGTGCGCAGCACAGCAAGTGTCCTCCTGAATGCCCATCATCCACTTAACCCATCCACTATTCAGCTCCCTCCCACCAACCCTGACGTTGTTCTCTATCCTTAAGAGTCGCTTATGGTTTGCCTCCCTCTCTTTTAACCCTAATCAGTGAAACTAAACACGTGTTTATCCTACATAGAAAACAATCTAATTAGGCAAATAAATATGCAGGAAACTGGAAATGTTAAGGCTCATATGCAAAAACACCTGCCCAACTGAAAACTGGTGGGTGACAACCAGTTAACTGAGAAAAGAGTTTGACTCAACAACTCAGAAAGCAACTAGTTTCTTAAACAGCTAGTATTGTCTTTAAAAAATTAAATGAACTTAAAATCACTAAATTGATAGGAATTAAAATGAAATGAATGCAAGAAATCTGCATTGAATTTTTAAAAATTCTGTTTTGCTAACTTACATTAGAACCTCCTCATTTTTGGTAAATAAGTTGTAGCTTTTTTCTGTTTCATTTTCAGTGCTTTTCTGTTTTGCAATCTTGAATGCTTAAAGCCTTCTCTTGTGGTTAGGATCTTGAGTCTACCAAATAGCACGTATGGGTTCAGCTTCACCTGTGTATTGGGGTGGGGGGGAAGGGGGTGTATAGCCGATGAGCCTTTTTTCTTCTCCCCCCCCCTTTTTTTTTTTAAAGATTTTATTTATGAGAGAGAGAGAGCACAAAAGCAGGGGGAGCAGCAGAGGAAGAGAGAGAAGCAGGCTCTTTACTGAGGAGAGAGCCCAATGGGGGGCCCGATCCCCGAACCCTGGGATCAAGAGCTGAGCTGAAGGCAGAAGCTTAACTGAGTGAGCCGCCCAGGCGCCCCGATATACCTTTCTTAAACAGTTTGAGACGCCCTTGTCTCAAGAGCTCTGGAAGTCCTCTGAGAATGACATCATCACTGAGGTGAATCATCTAGAACACATTCCACCTCTCAAAAGGAGAGGTACCTGAACACAGCCTGAGTTATGCTGAATAGGGTAGAAAAGGCAGCTGGCACAGGTGTCTAAAAACCTGGGCTCCCACCAGCTCCAGGTTGCCCCATCAGGAGACTTCAGATTCTCATCAAGAAAGGAGCCCACCAACGAGATCTCAGGATTCCAAGATTTCTAATTCAGCAACCCAAAGTCACAGGTATAGAAACTAAGTCACAGGAAGGCTATCAGCTGTCCCCAGTCTGCAATCTGAGCCAGGAAGGGAGCCAGAAACAAGGAACTGGTCTCCAACTTTACCGTTCATGTGAAAGCCCACTCGGCCAAGCTGAGACACACTTTGGAGAATCATCAGGAATCACATGACTACACTGTGGGCTAGAGAAGGAGCGAAATAAAAACCAGTTGCAACCTCAAATAGGTCGGTAACCTGGAAGGGTCGGAAAGGTAGTTTTAAAATACACTTTCCAATTCTTTTGAACTAAAATCAAATTTGGGACGCTGCGGGAAGGCAGCTGAAACAAAAGCTAATTTTGTTTAATGAACTAACCAGGAAGGCATTGTGAAAGTATTGTGCAATGAAATGCTTAGCTAATTACTGAGAGATCAAATAACTGTTGCCATAGTTACTGCACACTGTTTTCCATAATAACTTTTATCGCTTCAATAAATCTTTGTGACGCAACAAATATAAAAAGTTTACTGTAACCTGACTATAATGTTTTGGAAGGCACACGCTGATGACAGGCCTACTGAAGTTACCTTCCCATATTTGTCAGCGAACCAGGGGTGATACCCCGTCTCCTTGACTCAGTATCACAGTGTTTCAATGGCTCCTTTCATCGGAGTCTGTAGTTCCTCAGAAGTTGAATTTACCTGCTCCTGTCATTCAGCGAAAAAGTCAGGGGGCTCTTTCAGCACTACATCTTGTTAAACAGGAATGAAATTATTAACGGCAACAGCACGTGGGAATTATCAGGCTGCACGTGGGGCAGATGACGTACGTCACCATCTCATCTTTCCCACACTGCTGTGGGAGAAGGAGCCAGCCAGTGTCACCCAGATCCCTCTTAGAAGACATTTCAACCCAGGTCTATCTCCAAAGTCAGTTCTCTGTCCATCAAACCACACAGCTATACACACACACACACACACACACACACACACACACAGATATACATGTATATCTGTGTGCACAGATATACATGTATATCTGTGTGCATATATATATATATATATAGAGAGAGAGAGAGAGCGCCATTTATTTCATATATATGTATAAAGACAGACAATTTCTCAATTTCTGTAATAATCGTCTCCTGGCTGCTGGGTATAGTGTTCAGTTTGCACCAAAGTGCTGGAGAAAACTCCCTGACATAATGACTGGCTGGTCTGTTAGCTGAGATGATGTCACTGCTCCATTGGAAAATGGGCATTCTTTCCCCGGATACACTGGAGTTAAGACTTGCTTATATTCCTATTCCTGGCCCCTCCCCGCCTCCACATAGGCAGGGCTGAGTCATTTGGCCACTTTCACTCCTTCCTGTATCTTGCCTGCCCTTTTCTGTATCTGAACACTGAGACTTCTGAGTAAGAGAAATGGTAAACGTGATCTAATAGGTTGAGACTGACAATGAGCACAGAGTACGGGGCGATAAGATAAAGGTGACTGCAGATGGAGAATGCAGTTCTGCTGCCGTGAGGCCGAGGAGCCTCAGACAGGTTGCTCACCGAGTATCTCCCTGAGTGTTCCCATCTGGAAAAAGGGGCAACAGCCACCTACTAACTCCCAGGGATATGATGCAGATTAATTATTTAATGCTGTTGTTTTTTGAAGCCACATAGTACTAAGTATAATGATCATTATTAGGGGGAAATGTAAAACAGAAGCTCACCGAGTTATTAAACAGCACGACTGCAAGCCACTGTCGAACGGGTGTGCTATGGCAGTAAATGCAAGTACCCGCCCTCCAGAACCCTGATGTAGAAACTCGGAAGGCTCCTGCCTATGAAACCTGATTCATACCTATTCAGCACTGTTCCAAAGGTCTCAGTTTCAGAGAGGCCAAAAGCCATTTATTTCATGGTTGGTTTCAAAGATGAACAGGTAGGATTCATGTCCGGGACTGAATCAGCCCTGGATGACTCAGCTGCGGTAATCTCTCTCACCGTAGAGATAGCCAAAGGCTGACCCTTCTGTCTTCTGGGCACCGCCACTGCCACACCCCCCTCCCAAAACTAACCCCCATCCCCCCCACCCCGCCCCACCCCACTCCCACCCCATTGCCTGGGCATTTCAGCTGCAAATGTGTCCTTGATTCTGGCTGCCTCTCATGCCCTCCTATCTTTTCCATTCAACCGGTCCCTGCTACCTCCCCAAAGATCTCTCGAATTCAATTCCTTCTCTCCACGCCTACCTTAATAGTATCTTCAAAAAGACTAGAACTATCTTCCTGCCTCTGTTTTCCCTCCTCCTTAAATCTGTCACTCTACCCCAAATGTAACATAATGCTGATCATGACTTGCTTCTGCTTAAAATGATTTGGTGTACACCAGTGCTTTCAAGATAAAATTCAGATTCTTTCGCACGTGACGTAAGGATTTGCATAAACCGTCTTCCATATACTGTTTCCAACTTAATTTTTAACTTCTCTCTTTATCATGCTCTCCTCACGCTTTCTCTTCTTACCGCTCCCTCTGCTAACTGCTCCTTAACATCTACTACTGTGTTCTACTGAAAACTGCATTCTTTGTAAGGACACTAGTCCTGAAGAGCCCTAAGGGCAGTGACTAGCCTTTCCTTCAGCCTGGCATGAAGTGACTACGTACTCAATAAATGTTAAATGAATGATGAAATGAATTAACAAAGGCCTCCCGTGCACAGGTTAACCCATTATGCCCACTTACTCTGCTGTGGTCGCACAGCATCAAGAGGGCTCTTAATCGATTAATTCGATTGTTTTTAACTATAGACGATGATGGCCGTAACTGATTCAGGATGTCTTACTATGAGGACTCAAGTGAATTAAGTTATCCTTTGTAAATACAGACCAAAATGGTTCAAGTTTGCCTGGAAGCTCTTAGATTCAGTCAGATGCCATGAACTCCTGCCAAGAAGCAAACACTCAAAGCACAAAACAAGAGTGTTAATGATTTTGTAGAAAGCTGCGATCATGGAATGTTCACATCTATCAGAACTCCTGCTGTACACACCTCCTCTTCCAAAGTGATGTCAGGAAGAGGAAAAAAAAATTAATCAAGTGGTGAGCGGAATACAGAGGAAAGGCATTTTAGGACGGTACAGTTTTGTTTGCTCCATGGATACTAAGAGAAAAAAAGAAAAGACAACAGCATTTTACTTCCTTGCTCTGGAATGCTACTGGACACAGAAAAGCAAGTCAGCCACAGGTAGACCAGCTTCCTTTACTCAAAGTAAAAGAACCAAATTAATCTTAATCTATTTGGGGGAATAAACAAAGACAGCCTTTGTCTAAGAAGCTCCTATTTTGTGAGAATATGAAAGATCTCTTCCCAAATATCTACCAAGTAAGAAAAAAAAATCTTCAAAACTGATAAAACACCACTGATTTAAACGTCATCCATCAAGCTAACTGCATTAAAGCTCACACAATGGCCTCCCTATAGAATCACCTCTTACTTTAGCTTCTAAATTCTTGGCCCTCTTCCCCTTCTTGGATTTGAATTTCTATTTTCTAAGCTCGAGACCACTGCTGCGATTACTCATTTTTTTCATCTGCAGGCTCGCACTGGCGGCCACAGTGCTCCTCCTGGACTCATTTCCGCCCTCAGCTCCTACTCTACTGGGATCCTGCACCGCCTCCGTCACGGACCACCTCCTACATGGCTTCTTCCTCTTTCCAGCCAGTGGCCGTGTGTCCATCTCAGCCCTTTGTGTTGTGCCGCTAAAACGTCAACATTATATTGAAATTTTATCATGAGCTCGAAAGTAAGTATTTTCAGCCTTCATATTTCCCCCGGTCCCAGGTCTGTATCTCCAGCAACCTTTAATAGCTCATCACACCACTGCTTCAAAGAGAACATGACTGGAACTGAACATACCACCCATTCCTTCACGCCCCATCAGCTCCTTCTGCACTTGCTGGTAAGGAGTGATTGTTCTCCAGGGCATTCATGAGAAAACCCTGGGGTCCCCTCGCCTTCCTTCTAACAACCAATGTAAGTCCTGGTGACAAACGCAAATTTCCTCTACCACCTATCTCACAGTCCCTTACATTTCTAACTTAACCAACCAAAAACAGTGCCCCAAATACTTACGGTCTTCATACAAACATTAGTATTGCCCCGGTCTCCAGTTTCTTCTCTTTCTTTCATAATGCCACCAGATTAAACTGTTTATATATCTAAACTTTTTTTTGGCATGCACTTTTGTTTTCCAGAAAGTCTCCTCTATAGTTTTAGCATCACTGTAAGATATCCATTTCCTACTTTACCCTTCAACTACCTCAGCAGTTGGCCCTGACCTTGTAGTCTCACTCCTCACAATCTCCCATAAAAATACCACATGATGGAAGCCTTTATACATGTTTGGGCTCACTAGAATAAGGCAATAAAGAAAGCACATGTTCTGTCTGGTCCTCAAACCAAATGTTCACTGCCTCTCTTTATAAATCAGAATTTTTACCTGATGAAATTCCCAGGGACACGGTAACTCCTAACATCACTCCTCCTCGACAGACACTGGAACATAAAAATTTCCAAGGTCTGTTTCCTTGCTCTCAATTCCCTTTACCTCTGGTAAGACTTACTTGCAAAGAAAACCCCCCAAAGTCTAGTACTGTTATCTTTTCTTTTCCCTTCTATTTTTAATCTCAAATTACCAGTACTTTCTGTTCATCTTCCACCAACCTGCTGACTCCGCCATCAACAGGTATGCTAGTCCTGAAATTCTCAAGGATGCCTATAAATTATTCAGAACTAAGGCCAACCACAAGGAAATTGATCTGCTCTTCCCAACTAGACGGGACCAACTGATGCATACTTTAGAAAAACAAAATCTTCACAGAAAAAGGTAATTTATAGCTCCATATAGTCCTATGCAGCCTCCTGCCATAGAAGGTGAACGTGGACTGTGCTTTTTGTTCTTGTTGCCATGGATTGTTTTCATTATCCAAGAAACTTTACTAAAGAATAACCTCTGGGGGCACCTGGGTGGATCACTGGGTTAAAGCCCCTGCCTTCAGCTCAGGTCATGATCTCAGGGTCCTGGGATGGAGTCCCGCATCAGGCTCTCTGCTCAGCAGGGAGCCTGCTTCCTCCTCTCTCTTTGCCTGCCTCTCTGCCTACTTGTGATCTCTGTCTGTCAAATAAATAAATAAAATCTTAAAAAAAAAAATAACGCTTGTAGGAATTTTGAGTTTATGGGACATGCTACTGAATTCCTAGTTGCTCTCCCAATCACTATGTCATTCTACAACTTGAGAGTGTTTAAAAAAAAAAATAATAAAGCATCTCTCCCCCAGCTCAAGCAGAATTAGCTATACTTAGATCGTCTGGGTGGCTCAGTAGGTTAAGTGTCCGACTCTTGGTTTCAGCAAATGTCATGATCTCAGGGTTGTGAGACTGAGCCCTGCATTGGGCTCTATGCTGGGCATGGAGCTTGCATAAGATTCTTCCTCTCTGCCCCCCATCCTGCTGTTTTCTCTCTTTCTTAAAAAACAAAAGCAAAAAACAAAAAAAAACCCCAAAAGAATGAGCTATACTCACAGGTTCTTAATCTGTGTCGCAGAATTTAACTCTAAGTAAGGCAGCAATATCACAGTGTGCCCTTGAGATAATATTCGACCAGAAATGTTTGGAAGTCAAAGAATTAAAACAACAGAAGTTCCCTAAGAGGCATTTCAGAAAAATATATAGAAAGATCATCAGGAGCTATTAAAGAAACCCTCAAATAATGGGGTTTAAAAATGTAAGAAAATTTAAAGTACAACAATAGCAATAAGAAAAGACCCACGGATGTTCAGACCAAGAAAATTAGGCATTTATGGCCGCATGGTGGGACAGAAAGAGGCAGAAAGCTTCAAAAGCAGGCTCTGCTACTTACAGGTGTACGTATGACCCAGGGCATGTCTCTGTAAAGCAGGCTGGATCCAGAGGGAGGGGAGCGAGGCAGTGGCCTCAGGGGCTATACTGAAGCAGGTACACAGAAACTCACCAATCAGAAGAAACCATATTTTAATATGATATTCCAAACATCAAAATTAGTGCCCCCCCAGTCCACAATGAACAAAATAGAATTTCATTTCATTTTATTTTTTAAAAGATTTTATTTATTTATTTGACAGACAGAGATCACAAGTAGGCAGAGAGGCAGACAGAGAGAGAGGAGGAAGCAGGTTCCCTGCTGAGCAGAGAGCCGATGTGGGGCTCGATCCCAGGTCCCTGGGATCATGACCCGAGCCGAAAGCAGAGGCTTTAACCCACTGAGCAACCTTTAACCCAGGTGCCCCCAAAATAGAATTTTAAATAATGACAGAACCCAATCCTGCACTTACCACCTGTCTTGTCTCACACCGCCTGCTTCACCTTAGTCCTGGCCCTGTCACATCCTGCAAATTTTAATTCCTTAAATACTGCATAAAAAGTTACTTATCTTGATTATGGAGTTGTTGGCAGCCCCTCCCCCTTGTTCCAGCTGTGCTCCTGGTCTGAGAGTTCCCATTCGTGTAATAGTAACACTGAAAACAAAACACCCCCATCATTTTCACAGGGCTGCCAGGAAGATCAAAAGACATAACTGCAAATGTCAAGGTACTGGAGGAGGTAAGGACATTTCTTGGTATTATTATTACTTTAGGAAGAGTTGGAAGAATCTATGAGGTGGAGAGACAGTATAATAAGACTCCCAGAAAGTAACTGTCTGGCTGTCCCACTTTCTTTCCTCTCCTGGGCCAATTCTCCTAGGCCTTTTGGGGTCCTACATAGTCCTAAAGTGGCTTCAAGGCACAGCCCGCTCTGTCCTGGGCCATGCTGCATGGACAAGCGCCACTAGGCATAACAGACACAGATGGGACTTGGCAGAGGATACACAAAGGTATCTTCTTGGAATGGATCAACGTCACCCATTCTGCTGAGAATTACTTTTTGAAAGGAACACGAGAGGAGCAGAAAATCTAAAACAGCTAAGATTAGAAAAGAAACTCCAGGCCAAAGGACACGAAAAGATGCTCTACATCACTATTCATGAGGGAAATGCAAATCAAAACCATGAGATACTGCCCTCCACCTTGCCCTACGGAGCAAGCACTGGCGAGGAGGACGTGGAGAAAAAGGAGCCCTCGCGCACCACTGGGGGGAACGCACACTGGTGCAGCCGCGGCGGAAAACAGGATGGAAGCTTCTCAAAAAATTAAAAATAGAAATACCGTAGGATCCAGTAATTCCAGTACCGGGTATGTGCCCACAGAAAACAAAACACTAACTTGAAAACATATATGCACTTCTTTGTTTCCTGCAGCATTATTTGTAATAGCCAAGATAAGGAAGCAACCGAAACGCCTATTGATAGAGAGACAGATACAGAAGATGTGGGGTATAAACACAACGGAATGTTACTCAGCAATAAAAAGAAATGAGATCTTCAAGTTTGTGACAACATAGGTGGACCTAGAGGATATAATGCTAAGTCAATAAGTCAAGGAAAGATAAATACTATTAGATCGTATTGACATAAGAAATCTAAAGAACAAAACGGAACAAACAAAGCAGAAACAGACCCATCACTACAGACTGATGGTTGCCAGAGGGGACGGGAGTGGGCGGATGGACAGAATGGGGTAAGGGGAGAGGGAGGTACAGGCTCCCAGAATCAAAGGTACAGCATAGGGAATGTAGTCCGTGGTACTGTAACAGTGCTGCACGGGGACAGGCGGCGGCCACGCTTGAGGCGAGCACAGCAAAGTGCAGAGCTGTGGAATCATTATGTTGTACCCGAGACTAACAGGACACTACGTCAACTAAACAATGACGAAGTAAAAGAGAACAAAACAGAAAGCTTATGAGAAAACAAAACAAAGAGCTTCAATGAAACTTCACATTTGTAGCAGAGGCCGCTGTCGGTTGTGCCTCAGACTGCCTGGGAGTATGTCACTCTCTCTCCGAGGATTTCCTCTAGGGAGAGATCAGGAATTCCTTATCGTGGGGCATCCGTCACAGTCCTGGTTATGCTCGTCCATGTGTTCATTTGACAAAAACCCAGAACACCAACTATGTGCCAGACGCTGGACATCTTGAGATGAATAAAATGCAACCCCTCCCTTCAAGAAGCCATCTGGGATTATCAGAGTATCAGAGGAACTCTATATGGTAGACTGAGGCTTTTATTTATTCAAAACATTTTCAGTGAGCCAGTCATTTGGCTCTGGCGGATGGCAGTGAGAACACAGTAATCTCTCTGTACTCTAGAGCTGGTATCTGAGAGCAATTCTTGAGCAAGTCCATAACTGGGTTTGCTCTAAGGAAGATTGGACCTTTTATCTTATCCCAGGGCACCAGCATGGGAGACCTAAAACCTGGCAGTACATCAAACATGACGCTAGAAGTAAGTTTTTAATTTCCTTATAAGACGATCTGTTCCACGATCCAAAAGGGGTACATGGGCATTCCAATGTCTAAGAGAGAGGGTCCCTGGAAACATTATAGGGCTAACTAGACATCTCTGTGCAGATCTTTAGGAAGGTGCAATTGAGGTAATGACTTATTTGGCCACTTGGAAGACAGATGCCATCCCATTCCCTTATGCCTCTCTCTGCCCACTTAGTCTGGGCACCTAAACAATACTTGTTGATTTCATGCAATATATAGATTGAATAATATTTCTGAAATAAGTGTTACCAGCTATAGATCTCATTCTCCCAGCTACATCATTAGAAAGTCTCTGCCCCATGGAGGAGAGGTAGCACGGCTGTACATGTGGAGATGGTTAAGGCTGTTCATCATAACACACAGATCTATGTCAAGAGAAAAATAAAAACGTACTCATCCTTAATCCTGTCCAAAGAGGGAACAAAATGGTCAAAACCACTACCACGATCACAAGATTACCACTTGTTTTTATGTAATGCCTGATTAGTTTCAAGTCTCTTTCAAAATTACAAATTCAATTGATTTTTATATCAAAGCTATGATATAAATAGAGTGAGCAAAATTATTTCAGAGATGAGGAAACTGTCACAGAATGGCTCTTGCCTACAGTCACACAGCTTACCAGTGAGTTTAAGAAAACAAATGGACTCCAGTGACACATTCACCCTATTACACAGCTACAGTCTGTGCAGCTACAAGCACTGAGTTCCCAAGTTTCAAAGTGCCTGGCACACAGTCAGCTCTGGCTTTATTTATCTCCATTACCCCAGTGTCTAGAACAGTATCTGGTGAATTAATAAGTGAACAACGAATAGATGAATAATAATGAATGGATGAATAAGGGACTGGCAAAGCTAAAGAAAGGTTTGATTCACACTTTAGGTATACAGATGGCAGCTTTCATAAAATTACAAAAAACTGATTTCACAAATGCTTTCAAAAGCTTCGAAGTTGCTTTTCTAATGGCCTCATCTGACTAGCTTTAAGCCAAAGTAGATGTGTTTCCCTGACCTATTTTCAAAGCTTATCTTTAAATCCCTTGTTACAAAATCTTAAGGACTAAATATTTGTTCTGAGAAAATATGTAATGGTTCAGGCAAGAAGAAATTTAAGAGTATTGATTAAATTCCCAGAACCGAAGATACTAATAAGAGTTATATCAAAATGCCTTATGTGTGATGAATCTCCAATGAGAATTAAATTGCTGGTATTTCAAAAGCCACTCAAATCATAAACCCAACTGCATAAGAATAGTAATAGCAGAGCAAAGAAGCCAAACTAAAAAAGTAAAAACCAGATCTTCCCACAAACAATAAAAGTCTTATGAAATTGGATCTACACTGCATTTGAATATCTAAGGATAGTTTTCTGGTAGGAAAGAAAGTTTAGCATTTCCAACCTTCTGAACTGGACCACCTTCCCACCCATTCTCTCCCTGGATGAATAAAGCTGAGGTTCAGCCTGCAAAGATTAGCTCTTTATACGATCCAGCACCAAAGTTACTGTCCATAAATGTTCCACAATGAATGTGGATAATTCCACAGGAAACTCCAGGGAAGAACATGATTCTGTGGTAACTACGGAGTACTGTGCTTGGTTCACAAGACAGTGATTTCCTCCCCTTCTTCACCAAAATGTCAGCAACAGGGGTTTCTTTGCCAGAGCTACTGAATATTTTGCTCTGTGGGCTCTGTTCAACATCCCGTACTCCTCTGTACACACGGAATAAGATCCTTTCTCCGTGGGACGATGTGGCCATGTTTTGTCTTCAAATAGCTGTGCTGTGGGGTGTACTGGGAATTAAAGAAATTAAATCATGCTAGAAGAGGAAGGGGCTCACTGAGATCCAAATCCTCATGTGAGAAAGGAAACTCAAGCCCAGAGAGAGAATTCTCCCTGGTTTGACATCTAATAAAGGAAGGAGCCAGCAGGACTAGAATCCAGATCTGCTGTGAACTACCAGAACTGGGAGGAATACACAAAATTGCGGTCATGTATTATACACATGCGCGGTCATATATGCAATATATACTTAGTCATATATACGATATATATATATATATATAAAATATATCAAAGCAACCTGTCCCAAACTATAATCATCATTTGCTACAGTGCTGCTTCGACGGAGTCCTGCTACTCAGGTGACTTCACTTTTAATTTTATCCTCTTGGTTCCATTCTGAAAAACACATTTTCACACTGGGCTATCACCAGTGGCATAGCCCAAGGAATCAGACTCCCCCAGGTGAGGTCGTGTTCAGGGGCCCACTCCCTCCCACCACAGTACTCTGACTTCTATGGAGACATCTGCTCCCACATTCCTTGATTCCAAACCAGAGAGTTATGTAGCAGGAAGCGATTTGGCTCTGGCTTTGACATGGACTTTGGCCTCCAGAAAGTCACTGATGCTTTCCGGAACATTTTTATTATTTATTGAGCAGCTTTCATGGCAAATATTATGTATCTGCCACTGAACTAGACACTTTACTTATGGTAAAAGAGTAACTAATTTTCTATAAATGATGGTACTCTGGGAACTCTATGATCTCACTGGATGCTTTTAACCTTCCCCAAAGGATGGTACAACCGTTCTTCCTATTGCACAAACAAGGAAACCCGAGGCTTGGTTCTCACATGATTCTTCCTATTTTACAGCAGAGGATGCTGAGGCTTACAGAATCCTTACCCAGAACTGCCTGATGTAACCAGCTTACTGAGTGGCTAGGAGGTGGCAGCGCCACGATTTAAACCCGTGTCTAGACAACCCGAGTTCACTATGGCGGATGCTGAGGTGCCTTCCAGATGCTCTTCAAGAATGAAACAACCACAAGTGCTGCTTGGCAGCAAGTCTACTGCTCTCAGCTGCCTTTGGAGACCACTTTAGGTCAGGAGTTACCTTGCTTGAGACCACGCCCCTTTCGGGAGTGACTGGCATCTGATAGCTGGTCAAAGAGGTACAAAGGCCTGGCCTTATTCTCCCAACTGAGGAACAGCTCTGAAGGGTCATCCAGCTTCAGAACTCCCTGTAGTTCGCTGAGACTTCAGGGGGAGCCTGGATCATCGGCTTGACGCCCCACTGTCCAATCCTGCTTCCTTCCCTTCCCTTCCACAAGTGTTGGTCCCAAGAGCACTCCCTACCGGACTTCGGCACCTCAATTTTCACCTCAGAATCGCCTTCCCAGAACACCCAACCTGTGGTATCTGTGTGGTATTTTTTTTCTTTTTTCACTTTACCAGGCTGCTGACTCCGTTGTTTCATCTGCAAGAGGGGAGGCTGGTTTAGATGAGTGCAGCCTAGCTTTAGCTCCAAGCCTGCAGCGAGTCATTGCCGAAAAGAGAGAAAAGTTACAAAAACCTCATTTCTATTTTCATTTGAGCCACCTAGTAGCAGTATGAACTGAACCTCAGAGATGCACTTTCTAGTCTGTAAACTGTAATAACATTATGTACCCTGTCTTTCTCTCGGAGTTGTTGAGAGCACCCATTTACAAACTATGAAGCCTGTATTAACAGCAGCTCTATTTGCACGAGGATGATTACTGTTAAGTTTGTGGGAGGAGCAGGGCAGCAAGGAATGAAAAAGGCTGCTGTTCTACCATCTTGGGGAGACCCAACCAAGGCCCCTGGCACCCCACTGCAATGCCTGTGGCAGCCCTTAGCCAGAGGGAGTCCCCATCTCAACGAGGGTCCACACCGTTGCTCTGAACTCCGAGTCTGTCCCTGATGGGTACAGGACTCTCACTTCCTTCTTCCAAAGCTCTGTGAGAAGGCCAAAAGTGGGGACCATCCGTCAGTCGTCTCACCACAATGCCTCACACACAAGACGCGTCAGGTATTCTCCTCCAGCCAACGCCCTTTGTGTCACGCTCGGCCACCGAATAAAAGGAAGTCCCATCACCAGTGCACATCCCCCAACCTCTCTCCTTTACCTCAACTTCTTACTCCTTGGCATTTTCTCATCTGTGGCTTTTCTCATTCTTGATTCCTTTCCAGATTTCTTCTATTTTGCTATTGGGAGCCCTGATGTCATCATATATAAAGGAAAAAACCAACAAAGCGAATCATTCCCCAGCTTTACCCAGAGTGCTCGATCTCATTGTTGTCTATAAAACTTCGTTCTTCCTGGAGGCCCTGCTTCCTTCTCTGGGGAAACTAAGATCATAGTTGAGACCACACATTTTCCCCCACTTCTTATGCCAATGCGGCCAGTTAAGGGGAGAGGTTTAAGGTTGAGTGGGTTGGGGGTGAGGGCATTCCCCTCGATAAAAATCAAATAACCATGGAGACGGTTTCCAGTACAAAACTATGGTTTTCAACATGAATTTGGGCCTTCGGGGTCTCCTATCAATCCCTCTTGCTTATTGTAAGCCAGTCCTTGTTTCCATTTCTCTAAACATTATTCTAAAGCAGATCACTCTCTTCAATACAACTCTTATTCTTGCCTTGCTGCCTTCTCTCAGTGGACAAACTTGACTCCTATTTCACAGAAAAATACTAGGTCTCTCAACTCTGATCTGCAATTTCCTGCCCTACTCCTATAAAATTATATACATCTGTACCCACCTCGCTGCATTCCCTCCAATCTCAAAAACTGCTCTTGACTTTGTTCTTTTGTCTCCAAGTGGTTACTTATGAATCCCATCTTATTCTTCACTCTTTGACCTCCTCCTTCTACTGCCATGAATTCCTTGGGTCATAAAAGCATTTACATATATTCCAATCTTCCCCCCACAAAACCACCGCCATCACCAGTACCACACCTTCTCGTGCCATGTGCTTCTCCCAGTAGTCTCCAGCCCCGGAGCTACATCATCTGTGTCTCCTGTATAATGACCCACTGACTCGTCCACCGGGACCTGGCTTTGTCCAGCCTGGCTACAGTCAGAAGTGACTTCTCATCTATGCCTCTTTCCAGCCTGGTTTTCACATTTCACACAAAGGATTGACCGCCTACTTGAAACTACTTATTTGGTTACTGAGACAACTCCTTTTTGGTTCTCCTGTAACTTCTTTTATCTTTCTTTTCCATTTCTTTTATGGGCTCCTTCTTCTCTGACTGTGTTTTAAATGTCAGGGCGCTACTCTTAGAGTTTCATACTCTGAACCTCTTCCCATTCTGCTCCGGGAGCTCATCCACTAATAATTCCAACTGTCACCTTTGGGACAATACTTGTCCCAACTCTTTACCTGTAGCTTAAATCTCCTCTTGTTTTTGACTCGTGCTCTTTTTTTGCTCCCTTCTGGTGGTACCAACACACAGCAAGTCGCCAACTTAGAAATCCAAGAGTCTTCCTTCACTTCACCCTTTCTCCCCACAGTTACTCAGTATTTTCTTTTGATCTCCTCAATACTTTCTTTAACCCCCACATATTTTTAAATTAAATAATTAATTTTATTTTTTATAAACATATATTTTTTTAAATTTTTTATTTTTTATAAACATATATTTTTATCCCCAGGGGTACAGGTCTGTGAATCGCCAGGTTTACACACTTCACAGCACATACCCTCCCCAATGTCCATAACCCCACCCCCCTTCTCCCAACCCCCCCTCCCCCCAGCAACCCTCAGTTTGTTTTGTGAGATTAAGAGTCACTTATGGTTTGTCTCCCTCCCAATCCCATCTTGTTTCATTCATTCTTCTCCTACCGCCTTAAGCCCCCATGTTGCATCTCCACTTCCTCCTATCGGGGAGATCATATGATAGTTGTCTTTCTCCGATTGACTTACTTCGCTAAGCATAATACACTCTAGTTCCATCCACGTCGTCACAAATGGCAAGATTTCATTTCTTTTGATGGCTGCATAGTATTCCATTGTGTATATACACCACATCTTCTTGATCCATTCGTCTGTTGATGGGCATCTAGGTTCTTTCCACAGTTTGGCTATTGTGGACATTGCTGCTATAAACATTCGGGTGCACGTGCCCCTTCGGATCGCTACGTTTGTATCTTTAGGGTAAATACCCAGTAGTGCAATTGCTGGGTCATAAGGCAGTTCTATTTTCAACATTTTGAGGAACCTCCATGCTGTTTTCCAGAGAACCCCCACATATTTCTTGAATGTATTGTCTTCTGCTGCTCCCCACCCCTGCAGTTACTTCAGGCCCTTGTCATCCTCGCGGGCACAACTGCAATGGTCCCCTGACTAACTGGTCTTCCCGCTTCCTGTTTTAATACCCTCCAAGTCTACTCTCCCCACAGTCAACTGAGCGATCTAAAACACAAATGTGATCAGACTGCTGTACCTTTCTTGTCCTGACAAAAACACCAAGCAGTCCGAATACAACCTATGCCTTCACTTGGCACACAAGGACCTCCGGGACTCAAACTTGGCAAATCTCTCTGGTCGCAGCAATCGGTCCTTCCTATGTCCGGCTTTGTGCTGCAGCCACCCTTGAGCGCTCCTGAGTCCTCACGCAAATCATGCTGCTTCCTGCTCTGCTCCTGACTGCACTCTTGTCCCTTCTGCCTGGAACACCTCACTCTGGTTCTCTCTGCCTGGCTAGCTGTTACTCAAGACTCAGCTCACTTGTCTCACTGAGGAAGTCTTCCTTGATACAGAAGGATTAGCTGTCTCTTCTCAGAGTTCCTGTGAGACCTGGGACATACTCTTGCCATCATAATTCTCCACTGCTTCAAAACTGCTTGTTTATGAGACTACTATGTGACTACTTTTGTAGTCGCATATGTTTATGTGACTATTCCGGCAACAAAGCTTGGTGGCCTAACCCAACAGGCACTTGTTTTGCTCAGGAATCTGCAATCTGGGCAGGGCTCAGCGAGCGTGGCAGGTCTCTGTTCCACAGAGTGTCAGCTGGTGCAGCTCTCTCGGGGCTGGAACATCTACTTCCAAGATGACTCACTCCCTGTGCGGACCAGCAGGTGCTTGCTGGCTGTTAGTTCCTCTCCGCCTGCGTCTTTCCACAGAGCAGTTTAGGTTCTCCACCGCACGGTAGCTGAGTTCCAAGTGCGAGTGTCCCAAGACACAGGAAGTGGAAGCTGCGAGTTTCTTAAGGCCTGGGCCCAGAAACTGGCAGTTTCTAAGTAGAAATGGAATAGACTTCTATCATAGTCCCCTGTTAGGCAAGCACAGAACCCAGAAATCAAGGGGAGAGGGTATAGCTCCATCAAATGATGGCAGTGTCAAAGAATTTTGGGAGCCATGTTTTAAAGTCATCACCTTCCTCTACTAGACTATGTGAGCTCTTCTAGGACAGACATGGCATTTATGTGCTGAGTGACTGGGTTCATTCCCAGGCCAAACTGTCTACACAGAACTTCACAGTCTCCATCAGTCATTTGTACCACGGAGGTCCTATTCTGGACAAGTCAGCCACATCAATGAGCAAAAGAATTAAGGCGCAAAGAAAATTAGCGTTAAAGTCACACAGCATTAGAAATGGGAGGGTTTGGGGGCACTTGGGTGGCTCAGTCAGTTAAGCATCCGACTCTTGATAGAGTTTGTCTCAGATCATGATCTCAGGGTCCTGTCACTGAGCCCCATGGTGGGCTCTGCACTCAGCATGCAGCTTGCTTGTCCCTCTCCCTCCACCCCCGCCGCAACCCCCCCAATCCTCAAATACATAAAATAAAATCTTCCAAAAAATGGAGGATTTTTATGAGCTAATCATATTAACTATGAGCTATCATAGTAGCCATGAGCTAATCATATTACAGTCCTTCATTTTGCCAAACAGAACCCAAACACACAAACACACACACACACACTAGGGCACATAGATTAAAAAATACAGCAAAGAATCTACGTGGGTCAGTTATACAAAAAATAGCAATGACTCGGAATTTGTTATATATGGGAAATACATTCTATTTAATTACTTACTAGGCTTTTTTTTTTTTTTTTTTTAAAGCAAGTCAGAGCTATTTAAACCAAAGAATCTGGAGGGGCGCCTGGGTGGCTCAGTGGGTTCAAGCCTCTGCCTTCAGCGGCTCAGGACATGATCTCAGGGTCCTGGGATTGAGCCCCACATCGGAGCTCTCTGCTCAGGAGGGAGTCTGCTTCCTCCTCTCTCTGGCTGCCTCTCTGCCTAATTGTGATCTGTATTAAATAAATAAAATCTTAAAAAAAAAACAAAGTGTAAACCAAAGAATCTGAATGATGAGTATTGTTGATTTTCTTCTTTCAAAGGGGACACTATTTGCTTTTGCAAATTGGGTCCCACTCACAGCAATAGTTGTAATTTAATTATTTGATGACGCACATGTCTTGGTCAAATGTCTTGTGGCACACTGATGACTCAAATACCAGGCACTGACATGCATCTAGCCATTAAACAGAATATGAAAACATAAGACTTTAGTTATTAGACTTCCTTAAACATGACTGAATCATGAATGTGAACAGAAGTATCGGAGTTTGATTTATTAAATGTAAATATGAAAGTCAAAGGAATGAAATAATTTGACATCAGTAAGGATCAGACTGTAAGCCTAATTCCAAAAGGTAAATCTTGACTAAATAAGAAAGGAATAATAAATTAGCTTGATTTCAGAGAGATACCTAATTATAGCTTTAGAAGCACACACTTAAACAGACCTGAAAATACTTAATCTCCTTTAAGCTTTCTGAGAAGCTTCCAAAACACAAGATAATCTAAAAATAAACAAACAAATAAATAATTGGTGGGACCTGTCAATTAAGTGAATACATCGTACAAGAAAGTAAAATCAGTTTTCCCCAAAAGAATGAATTTTTTCCCTCAAGATTCTTCTTGTGTGGTGGAACATTTAGGAAATGTAATTTCCTACCTGCAATAATGACCTTGTAAATAAGACTGCCTACATGACCTCATTTCAAGCAATCTGGAGGAAGGGCACAATATTAATGTAGCGATTCCATAATAAAGAGAAGTTAGATGGGATGCTGCTTTTATAAGACAAACCATGAGGTGTATTTATAATGTGATCTGTACTGCCTACCCTATGTTTATGCAGCTACTACTTCTTCCCCAGCATAACATTTGAGACACTGAAAATCTACAACAGATCAGAGATAAAGTACAAAGTAAAACAAATGAACAAAAATCTCTTAAACTCAGTATGTTAAAAAGCCAGACTCCGTGTCCTAACCCAAGCCTGCTTCTCCTTCTGGGGTCTTTGTCTTGTAGTAAAGGTATAGTGTAGCATTCTGTAAAGGGGAAAAAAACCCCAAAACAGAAACAAAAAAGTTTAGTCTACAGGTCAAAGTTCAAATCTCAGCTCTGACACTTTACCCCTGTCAGATCTTGGGCAACTGATTTATTGTTGCTTAAAAAGCCAGTTTCTTTATCTAAAAAACAGGGTTAATAATTTTCAGATAGTGGTAAAGGTGAAATCAGGTAATTAGTGAAAATAACTATGACACTGTCTACTATATAACAGGCTCTCAAGAAATGGTTCTATTATTACTTGAATTTGTCCAGCTCTTCTGTCCAACCTAAGTTGAAAATTTGAAAATATCACTGTCCCCAGCATTTCTTTGAGCTCCACATCTACTCAGACACTAAATGCTACTTGTTCTACTAAGCAAACTATTACTCCTTCCATTGTGTAAAAGACTGAATTTTCTTCTCTTTGCAGTAGTGAAAAAAAAAAAAAAATCACGTCTTCCTACTAAAGCCCGTAATAGAATTTCCCACTGTGTCAAGCATCTCAGAAAAACCAGTTGGCTTTTTGAAAAGATGTATGTATTTCTTAAATTCATTTCTGGGCATTTATGTTATTATGTTACTATTGAGAATAAGATTATTTCCTTGTCTATTTTGTCCTCCTTGCCATCATTATACTTTCTAAACATATGGCTGGTATATAAGACAGCTACTGACATTTATCTATTTTGTCCTAGAGCGGACTACCTTACTCCACTGTCAATTATTTAAATAAATTATTTAAATAATTATATAAATAAAACATTTTTATTATTAAAACTTTGAATATACATATAAATAAAAATTTAAATCATTGGTAGTCTCACCACCAAAGGTAACCATTTTTTCTTTTTTAGGATTTTTATTCATTTGGCAGAGAGAGAGAGAGATCACAAATAGGCAGAGAGAGAGGAGGAAGCAGGCTCCCCACCGAGCGGAGAGCCCGATGTGGGACTCGATCCCAGGACCCTGAGATCATGACCTGAGCCAAAGGCAGAGGCTTATTAACCCACTGAGCCACCCAGACGCCCCCAAAGGTTAACCACTTTTAATAGCTATGTATATATCCTTTCAGATTTTTTTCCATATGGAAGTATCAGATTTATTATATTTTATAAAAATAAGATACTGTACATACTGTTTTATTGTAATAGATACATAACTAGTATACACAAGCTAATAGTAATGTTATAATCAACACTTACCAGCTGTCAACATAAATCTTATTTAAAGATCAGGATTCAGACTGATTTAAAACATAGAAACTACTAAGTGTGTGGAAGAGATATGACAAAATAAATGAAAATCAGGAGAAATTATAGCTATAATTGCAGACAAACCTGAATTTATGAGAACAAAAGTTTAAAAAAAAAGTAAAAGTGAGTTATTTTTCATTAAGTGTTCACACTCAATGAGGAAATACAGGTTTCGTGCTATAAACATTTCCACATTTTAAGTTAAACTAAACTTAAAAATAGAAGGATAACTAGAAAATCAATGGTATTTTGAGATGCTAATAACATCCCAGTCCTTTTTAGGATAATTAAAATAAGTGGGCTAGGAAAATCTGGGAGGTTATAGAAAGATGTGCAGAGTTTTTGAAAAATATCTGGGGAACATATTCACATTCCCATACCAGTATATGCACAGGTGTAAAATAGTGTTTCTCAGTGTTTTTAAAGTCCATGTCACCTTTAAATAAAAATTTTTTTTTAATCCCATACTTAAAGTATTAAAACAATGGTAGATTTGGCGGGGGAAATTTGCTTCAAAGAGTCTCCTCGCTTAGAATCTTCTGCCTCCTGGCCTCAGCGGTGTGGGAAAGAGAACGGAATGCGGGTCAAGCTGATGAGCTTTGCTTTCGGGGTCACAAATGGAGAAAAACCAGCCTTGCAAACACTTTTTGATGAAAACTGAGTGACATCTGAAGTCCACTCGTTTGTTTTGGGGTAAACAGGGAAATCTTTTACTCAAAAATTCTTCAGGGTGATTTTTTGGGAAGTTATTTTGGCAACAGAATGAAACTTGAATTCTGAACCCTCCCGAAACATATTCTGGCAAAGACTGGATGCAGGTGAGAAAAGCACCCCTCACAGGCTCCCAGGGGATCTGCAGCTTCGAGGAGGGAAGCTATCACCCAAATTTATTCTTTGGACCGATTAAGTTAAATTTCTCCCTTCCCTAAATTCATCTTCAGAAACCTGTCTTTTGAGAACTTTAGTAAGTCAGAAAATCAAGAGACATGTTTGGTCCAGCCTAAGGATTGAGAAAACGGATTCTGGCACCAGATGGGTTTAAATCCCGGCTCTGGCAGTTATTAGCTGGTTGCCCTAGGGCAAGCTAGAGACCTTTCTGTGCCTGTGAGCCCTACCTGTAAAGTCTGCAAAGGACTACCCGTCACTACCTCAGATGCCTATTTGCAGTACTACACGTAAAGCCTCAGCACGCTATCTAGCATGCAGGAAGCGATCCAGAACGCTGGCAGAGCTGGATTTATGTATCAAGTAATGACGCTGGGCTTACTCCTGGATATTTCAGTTCTTCCCAGATGAAACCCTCAAATAAATCTTGTCAACATGCTAGGCTTTGTTGAATGTTTGCAAGTCTGAAGTAGCTGTTTTTGTCCTCACTGCCTTGGAGGTGAAGCAACATCATCCTTCAGGTCATAAATCTTTCCAGCACTTTTACTTCTGACATGATTGAAAAGCTCTGACAGAACATAATGTAGTACAAGTAGTCACTGTTGATTTCTTCCCATAGTTTGGTTTCAATTTCTAACATTTAAACTCCTTAGTTCATCTGGAATGTATTTTAATATAAAGTTGAAGCTTGGGATTTAAAATAGTGTTAGAAAACATTAGCTAATGGTTCCAAATTTTTTTCTGGAATAAGCCAACTTTTCCCCCACTGATTTGAAATCTGTCACACCTCAAAATCATATATGTGATTATAATAGTTATCTATTTATTGTTGTTCTCCCGCCCAAATAAGTTTTACAAAGAAAGGGAGTTGGTTACTTGGGTTCATTGCTGGATCACCAGAGTACTGCTTGGCTCACAGGAAAGGAAAAGGCTTTCCTCTTAAGATCCCTCAACGTGATTACCATATTACTGATTTTCTAATGATAAGCAAATGCTACATTATGGAAACAAGTCTCAAATGTTCATATTTTCCATTTCTTTCAATAGGCTCTTATACTTCATTTGCTAATATTTGATTGAAGGTTTCATACATTTAGTTTTAAGTGACAGTGTTCTTAACTTTGAAGAAAAAGAAAAAAAACACAATTTTGGTCATAGCCATTTTGGTTTCATAAAATAAACAAGACCATTTTCCATATTTTTGCATGCTTTGAAGTAGATTAAAAAGCACAGGAAATACCTGCTCCTTTAAGATCTGACAGAATTTACTGATGGATTTGTACTTTGGGGGAGGCCTTTCTTTTAATCCTATTTTTGTCAATTTTAATTATCCAAAATTTTATACATTTATTTTTGGTCATTCATTTTGTAGGTTGAATTTATTGTCATGGGTTAAAAATATTTCTTTTCAAATGTATTTTTTAAAAATTCCCTCTGCATCTATGGTTATATGCTTTTTTTTTTTTTTTTTAGTAACTCTGGATCAAATTATTATGATTGGATTTAAAAAAAAAATCAATTTGAATACATGTCTTCTACCAGAATTGGGTTGTTATTGCGTGGTAGTGAATATGTTTGGTTTTAATTTAAACTATACTCTGCTTTTTATGCTTCTAAATTGTTTTTTCCTTACCACCATCTCCTTAGCCATATTAAGATGTTCTCTTCTGACTCATGGCCAATTAAGAAATTTTTCATCTCATTTCAACATGAGTACTGCTTAACTTAAAATGTCTTCATCCTCTTTCTTTACAGAGGCCAACCCTCCTTGTGCTCCTTCGTCCTCCTGCTGCCTGCCAAACTGTTGAAGCATTTTATAATTGTGGGTCCCCATTATCACTGGTCTGTTATATTAGTTTTATGAGGACTCATCTACTGTTCGGATTATGGCTTCCTACTATAATAACAACTGTTATTCATAAGTAATTCCATACAACTTAAGAATACCCTATTTTGATTTCCTCCCCTACTGGCTTCTTTATTCTCATTACTTGTTTGGTTCTAGATCGCTCTGCATTTTTGTTTTTCAGCACAAGTACATGAATGGGATGTGCCACAAGCCATTCCATGTCAGAGATGATCTTTTTGCTGCCCTTTCAAAGAAATGATACCTCCGCCGACTGTAAAACGTGAACCACAGCACACTCCCTCCAATGTGTAAGCTGCCGCTCCGCCGCTTTCCACACATGATGTTAGTACGCGACTGGGTATAAATCAATTCTTTGGTGGTCATCTCCCTCACTCCCCCCTTTTCCACCCCCACACATCTGGATTTTTATCGTTTACTCATTTTTTAAGTACAACAATTATGTGAGAATATATTCAAAAGAGAATTTTTCATCACTTTTTGTTAATGACCGCTTTATTGAGATAGAATTCATGTGGCATAAAATTGATCTCCATTATTCTCTGCTAGCACCTCTGAGCCCTTTGCTGTGAAGTTCATGATTCCCTTTAGCCAAAGCGTTGGTGAATGTACGAGACGGAGTATGTCAGCTCAGGCTACCATCTCGAACCAGAAGCCTACCCAGTACATCCTGAGGCCGGCCGCGGCTGCCACACTGCTACTCCTCCCTCTTGACCCTCGGGCTCCATCTTGGGACATCTTTTACTTTCTTTATACTCTTTGGCTTTCTCATCAGATTCCTCTTCTTTCTCTGTGGTTTTTCCAGGTCCCAACCTCAGCCCCTCCTCTCATTCAACATCCTCTTCCTGGCTCCAAGTATTATCTCTATCGGTGCTTCTTCAGCCCCTCCCCAAATACTGTCTCTGTACAAACTTTCAGCCATCAGCAACATCTGTCATTAAGCACAGTGATTCTTACCTACAGGGATAGCCTGAAATTTCTGGAGCGGCATTTACAGCCTGAAAAAGCACTTCCGCCCAGGAACTTTGTTCTGAGCCACAGCTGTTCTGTCTCTGGCAAACAGCACCATCATCCCCTGAGCCGTCCACTCCAGAAGCCTGGAAGTCATCGCCGCCGGACTTGAGGACAGAGATGGTGTCTTGTCTACTTCACTATCATTCATCAGGATGTACTGGATAGCTTTTGGGTTCAAGATGGTAACCTGAGCTTATATAGGAAACTTCACAGGTTCCCCACTACTTAGCTAAAGGGAATCATGAATCTTCACATCGAAGGACTCAAGGGTGGCCAGCGAAAGAATGAAGAGCGCCTAATGCACAGCAGCACAACCAATCCCTACTGAAGGAATGAATGCAGTCAAATACTAAATTCTGCGGTTTCCAATTCATTTTCTTTCCACTCATCCTCTTTCATCCATATTCAGTAGTTTAGTTAAAATCACTACTATTGTCTGCTTGGCTTACTGCCAAAGCCTGTCAGCCTCCAGTCCCGCTTCTCCCAACCCATTCTCTCCAGGCTACAGCACTTTTCTTCACAGATCAATCCTTATCCCCTCAACTTAAGGCTCCTTAAAATCAAAGCCCAAATTTCTCAACATGATACACAAATGGATGATGCCCTTGACTTTATACACAGCATTTCTTCTACTTGGAGTAATAACTCAGGTATCACTATAAGGAAAATTTCTTGACGTCCCAAAGCTGAATTAAACACTCATTGGATGTGCTCCCCAAAGTATCCCACATTTCCCCTACTGCTGCATCCATGTTGTATGGTAATCCTGTTTATTTGTCTATCACTTCAACTTTAATCGAAATGTTGATGGGTGGGCCATGGTCCTTTTCACCTTATATCTCAGTGCCCCGCATGGTTCCTGACACAGAGTAGGCATTTAATGGGCATCTGGTGAATGAATATATTTTCAAATCCCACAAGAGACCATGCAAGTAGAATTCCATCACGGGGGATGGAACTCTCCCATGGAATTCCATCATGGGAGAGGGATTCTGAATCCAGCTGAGAACCATAAACAGAAGTTAGGAGTGTGTGAATAATGTAGAACTGTACCCAACATTTTATGTGCATATACATTTGTTGAGGGGAATTTTGAGACTGTCTAAACAGGCAATCCTAAAAAGTTAAGAACCGCTTGGTTAGGAAGGACTATTCTAAGGTGTATTATAAGCTAACAAAAACAAAATGTAGATACACACACACAACACACACAGACACACAGGGATTGATCTAACACACTGAGCTCCAGGGTAACTTTTACTGAAAAGGGACAAGAGGCAGTCAGAAGGCTGCAGGAGGGTGGAAGAAAAATATGCCAGGAAAGAACAGAAAGAGAAGAACTTCAGTCTCTTCAGCCACTTGGCACAGGGTCCTTGTGCGGGCAGGGTGTGAAAGGGTGGCTTCCATACAAAGGGTCTATCAGGATCTGAGGACATCTGTCTCATTTTGACAGCTGGAAACTTCAGCTTGCCATTACGCTACTCAACTTCTGGCAAGTTCTGTTCTACAATCCGCCTGTCTTTTCAGTTCTGGCTAGTGAATCCCTAGCTAGGCTCTGACCTTCAACAGAAGGAAAGAGAAAAAGGAAACGGAAGGCAGTGGGCTGGGCTTATGACAAGGGAGGGCTGGGAAGAGGAGGTCAAACCCTCACCGCTTCTCGGTGGCCCTCCTTCCCTGGTTCATTCTACTCCTTTATTCATAGTACAGTTTATGGAGGGATCCTGACAAGTTATCAGGCACTTCAGTAAAATAGTAAGATGTATGTGAGTTCTGAAAAATACAGGTAGTTTTGAAAGTTCTGGGTGTTGCTTTTTGTTTGTTTTTAAATAAATGCTGACCATGTGCATCCTCTCCTCAGGTAATTAAACATTTAATAAAAGATGGGAATATGATCTTTATTTTTTTTGGTAAGCTCTCCTTTAGCATAGAACATACCAAACTGCCAGATTTGCTCTAGAAAATGCTCACTTTTATCTAAGATGCTGTACTAATCCACAAACGTAGGACAGGTACATCAGAGGGGTGATAGGCTTGATTACTTTGTGTTTCAACACCACTGGGCCTAACTTCCATGACGGTGGAGTCCGTAGGGGGGCTACGGATCTCCTATCTACGTTGTCTCTGGCTGTGAAACAAACCTTGCTTACAAGGGGATGGAAACTGGACCCTGTCCTCATTAGCATCATCTTTCACCCAGAGAAAATGAAAGCCCATTTGGCAAATTGGGTCAAAAGGCCTGGTGAATTCGTTGATTACTCAATTAGCATCAAGGTAATCAGGAACGGTCCACAACTGCCTGTCTAGCAATTTAGCCCCGTATCATTTAACAACACACAAGAAGAGCTTGGTCATGATGTACATGGATAGAAGCCTCATGAATTTATTACACACACTAATAATCCAACAGTGTCTAATTCTGCTGCAGAATTCCAATTGTATAAATGGACAAAATCGCGAATGTTAAAAGAAAAATACATTTTAAAAACCAAGTTTGTAAAAACTTCTTTTTAAGATTCTATATTAATCTATCTGGAATTTTTGTGGGACTTTAATCTACTCATAAAAATATATTATTTCAAATAGCACTGACCACTGAAGATTGCTCTGGGTAAATTCCTGATAAATTTATGGTAAAATTTAGAGGTCACTTATGCTGGCTGGAAGCTGGGGTGGAAGGGAAGAACAGGAGAAAGGGGGAAAACTCAATTGAGTAAAGTTCCCCCGCCCTGACAGTTGTCATATTTGAGGCAACATTCACTTAGAATTCCTGCATTCCCTTAAGAGTTGTAATGGGTTGTGCCCTGTTATCTACTCTGATACCCTTCTTAGCAAGAAATTGCCGTTAATCATTTATTGAAATCTGGTCTAAGTTCTGTTGTATTCATAGATGAGCTGAACATGTCACATGTGTGGTATATGAAACCCTTCCAAATGCTACTGGGGCTGTTTTGAGGAGAGAGAGAAAGATGAGAACGGAAGAAAAAAATTCTATAACCTCGTTCATTGCCTGCTCTACTTGCATCCTTATCCTTAATCTTGTCGACCTCATTGTGTCCTCCATCTTCTTTAGGTTTTGCTGCTGCAAGAGAGACCAGATTAGGAAGTGACTTGAGAATGATGCCAGGATCAATGTGGACAATGAGATGAGAGCCAGAGTGAAGCCAGAAGAGGCTGAGAAGCCAGACTTGGAAATGAGTTGTCAGAGATCCTCATGATGTGGCATTGACAATATATATTCCATCCCTCTGGGCAGGTGTGAAATTTGCTAAACCAAACAAGTAATACTCACCCAGAAGAAAAGGGTCTACTCTCACTGACATACTATGATTTGTACTCTCTAGCTGAAATGTGCATGTTATGAAGATGCTCTTAAGGGATTATCTGGGCAGAATCATTCGGTGACGTGTGGAATGGAAAGGCCACATGAAGCATGACATCACGGATGGGCATCACCTGGGAAATCCAGCAGTCCGCTCCAAAAGATACCCTCAAGGTAGCATTTACCTTGATGGACCTCACAGACTCTCATACCCGATCTCTTTGACTGGACCCAGGAATGCAGACTCATGCTAACAAAATTCACAAAACACTGATGTATTAAAAAAAAAAAAAAAAGAAGAAGAAGAAGAAGAAGGCGACTTTATTATTTACAGTAAACAGCAGAAGAATCAGGCTACTGAATGCCCATCAGCCTGACAAGTACGTCATCTCCTTGGGAAGGCAAATTTCTGGAGGGAAGCTTGGTGAGCATGGAAGCAGAGCAAGTGGAGTTATAATTACACAGGATCCCAGCACAAAATGCAAGAGGTTCTGCAGCTCTTCCACGACAGGGTTCGCCACCTGCCAGGCAGGCTGGATGCATGCCTCAACCTGGCAGTTGTTAGTGGCCAGACCATGCTTTGTTGGGTATCACAACACTCAAATTGATTGCTTTTCTTTTTCTCTGTTTTAGAGACAGAGAAAATGCTCTTCTGATGGAGATTTTGTATATTTGCATGTTTTTAAGATGCTAGTACCCTTAATTATAGTCAAATCTCACTATCCAAGGAGTCTTTATGTTTCTTAGGTTCATGTTGACTCTCTTGGATTTAATCTAGTTGATGTTCATTTCCTACTTCAACTTTCAGAGAGTAATTTCATTTTCCTGTGTTCTGAGATCAAAAGGGGCACCGCATGGTGGACTCCACCTCTGCCTACAGGTTCCACAAAGTGTCAGTTAAATTCAAATCAACCTGTATTTGCTGTGCCAACTTTATGCCCACTGCTGTGCCAGGTATAAAATAACATTCAAAAGAGCCTCTAAGGAAATGTTATATTTCCTGGAGACCTAGAGACTTTTACTCTCTTTAAGGTACAAGAAATAGAAATGTAAGCCTAACACTGTCTTGTTCCCTTTAGGAGCTCCAGCCTAGTGAGGGAACAAGATATATGTTTTAAGAAAAAAAAAAAGGTACTGTGCCAAGTGGTATGGAGCATGGCAGCAGGAGTACCTTTTATACTTATGGGCAGAGACAGAAGTCACATCTTTCAGTAAGTGATTTAAAAAAAAAAACTAAATAATAATGATGATTACTTTAAAAAAAATTAACAGTGAAGCACGAAATATAGGATCCTTCCTTTCTATTTCCCCATCTCTGTTCTACCTTTCAAGGCTGCCCTCAGTAGTTTGGTGAATACTCTTCCAGATCTTTTTTCTATGTACAAGAAACACACACACACACACCTGCAGCCCCAAACACACATACTTATATATGTACACAAACATCAATTTACGTATTCTATAACATAAAGAATTTATGTATCATGGATCCCAGTTATGTAACACACACACATGCACACATCCATTTATGTAATAGACACATGTGGGAGATCGTTCTATATATATTGTTCTACACTTGTTCTTCTACATTTAATTCTTTGTTGTCAATTATGACATGTATGTAGAAAACTACACAAAATAAATATGCTGTTTAGAAACTAAATTTCCCTGGAGAGCCGGCCCCAGGTCAATAAATAGAACATTCTGAGTACTTCAGAAACTCCCTGCACCCACTGCCCCCAACCAATCATCAAGCTGTATTTTATGTTCATCATTTCTTTAGCTTTCTGTATAGATTTACTACCCATAAGGCAGGCAGAGCTCAAATTCGCCTACATTGGCAAATGCCCTTTGGGCTACAGCAGCTTGGTTCTTCAAACTTCCTGTGGACTCTTGCTGCTCCTTAGATTTCCTTTGATTTTCTGCCCTTTGCTGCTCTGAGGATGTTTTCTTATACATATTTGAGAGTTTGGATGGTTTTCAGCAAGAGGATTGCTCAAATAACCCAATGGGCCGTATTTCCAGTAACAGAAGTCTGTGTCACTTCTCAGTTCCTACCTATTGTATCCTAGCTCCTTAGGGGTTATGAGAAGCGAACATCCCTAATTTTCCATGGCACAAACAGTGAGATATGCAATAAATGCACGAGGAGTGAAGAGTGAAGGAATGGACATGAGAATGAATATATGGTTACTCCTGCTTTTGAGGGCTTGATGGTTTCTTTCTTTGAAGGAAGGTAAGAATGCAGATGTGTAAAATGATTTGACATGAAATAATATGAGGCAATAAAGCAATATGCTTAAATGAAATCACTTCCACTCACCAAACATGGAAAGATTTCCAAGATATATTGTCAAGTGGAAAAAAGAAAGCCGTGACAATGTCTCTGTAGAAAACAGATGTACCTATATCTATTTTCCACATGTGTAAACAGGTGTGTGGATATGTGCCCACACACATTCTTGTTTATACACAGAAATATGACTGTAAAGACATGTCACAGTGGTTCCTTCTATGAACTGGGATTGGGAAACCAGGAGTTATCTTTTCACTTTTAGATTTCCTACATATTATTTTTACATGAGGCAATGTATTACTTTTATAGTTAAGGGAGAAGATTTTAAATTACATTCAAGGACAAACATATCTGACAGAGGAAATGAAGAAGAAAAAGAGATAAGACAAATTATTGGATAAGTCTTCTTCAAAAAGGTGGGACTTGAAATGGGTCCTGTAGGGACTGCAGAGTTCACACTGAGAGGACAAGGATGGGGGAAAGCGGGGGACATGGACAAGAGCTGTGTCTGAACAGATGTTAGGCTAAGAGATGAGAATGGTAGCTGAGTAGGACCATAAGGAAGCTCCCCTAGCTAAAATTAACTCCAGTTTACACTGAGAGATAGGATTCCATGGATACAGCAGGGCCACAGTGCAAAATGTGGAATGTCATCAATATTAAGACTTTATCATTGGTCTGATGGGAAACAGAAGTCATCACAGGTTACTTACAAGGTAGTAATACAAGATAATACTAACCTCAGGGAGTACTTTGTGCAGAATGAAATTGAACTTGAAAAAACCCTAGTAATTTGTAAAGTGTTGGATCAGCAATTATTATTTTTTGTTGTTGTTGTTGTTTTTTCTTACTAGGCAAGAGTTACATTTTATAGAGATTATCATGGTATTTTTTTTTTAAAGATTTTATTTATTTATTTGACAGAGAGAGAGCACAAGTAGGCAGAAAGGCAGGCAGAGAGGGAGAAGCCGTACGAGGGGAAGCGGGCTCCCTGCCAAGTAGAGAGCCCGATGCGGGACTCGATCCCAGGACCCTGAGACCATGACCCGAGCCGAAGGCAGAGGCTCAACCCACTGAGCAACCCAGGCGCCCTATCATGGTATTTTGATACAGAATGCACTTCAGGGACAGACAGACTCAGGGCAAGGAGATTCCTTAGCAATACAGGGCTCCTGTAAGAGCTCGCCCAGTTTTCACAACTTGAGACATGCAGATAACCGCTCTGCCTCTCAGGTCTGTTGTTAAGGGTTAAATGTACATAAAACGGCTTGGTCGCAAAGTATTAGTTCATTTCTTCTCAGCTGTTATTATAGTCCAGATGTATGCTCATAAAGATCAGAACTGATGTTCTGGTCACTGGAATGAAAAAGATAAAGCCAGAGGTGCCTGGGTAGCTCAGTCGATTCCGAATGGATTTTGGCTCAGATTATGATCCCAGGCTCCTGGGACGGAGCCCCACATTGGGCTCTGTTCTCAGTGGGTAGTCTGCTTGAGGGTTCTCCCTCTCCCTCTCCCTCTGTCCTCTCTAGAATAAATAAATAGATCCTTTAAAAAAGCAAAAAGCTAAAGATAAAGCCAGAGATTTTTCTAAATAAATAACCTATAAGGATCTATTTCGTAGATGAAGGGAATAAAAGAGGAAGAGATGATTTCTAGGATTCCAGCAAGGGAGACTGGTGGAATGGTAATGTCCCTGACAAAGATCTACCCCGATCTGTGATCCACAACATCTTTGGAGTCAGAATACTCAAGACCACGTGACTTTCACCTCCTCCAGCTGGCACTCCCAACCCACAACCCTCACCACTTGGGTTTGGGGTAACCTCCTTACGTTAGTACAAATATGTCCTGAAATATATATACATATATATATATGTATATATATATATATATATATTTTTTTTTTTTTAAGATTTTATTTACTTGACAGAGAGACAGAAAGCTAGAGAAGGAACACAAGCAGGGGGAGTGGGAGAAGGAGAAGCACGCTCCTTACTCAGCAGAGAGCCTAACATGAGGCTCTATCCCAGGACCCTGGGATCATGAACTAAGCTGAACTCAGACGCTTAAAGACTGAGCCACCCAGGTGCCCCATGTCTTGAAATAATTTAAAATAAAAGTGCACTTATATTTATTTTACTTTGGAAAAAAAATTCAAGGATATATTAAAAACTTCAAGACAATGGGGACATACAAAATCACAGATTACTCATTTATTGCAAAACTTAGCAGTACTATATTAAAAATGAAAATGAGCTCCACTTTTGACTTGAAGGAAAAAAACTTCCACATAATTCATATATAAAATATTTGGCAGAATTAAACACCTTTAAAGTTTAAAATTATTTGTGTTTAGATCATACGAAGTCCTGAATCACAAAATTATGAAACCAGAAAAGATAAATATCTTTTCTGGTTTCATAATCAATAATAATAATAAATTAATAACATAATGATTTTTATTTACTGTGTTTTAAAAATTCTTTTCTTCTAAGTTGACTATGACTTCTGAGGTCCATGTTATGTAGCCTTAAAGCAGAGTTTACTATAGCTTTAAGGTATTCCTGAAGTCTCAGTTGGATACACTTTGTTGCCTAGCTAAAGGTCAAAGGCTTGAGGACTATTACATGATACAAAACAAAAATTCAAAAAGCTTAAAGCTCATGCTTCAGATTCTCTACTTTTCTGTAAGGTCACATCTCTGCAGAAGATGACAGAGTTGGCAATTGTGTAACTAAGCCTCCAGAACTAGTTACGACTCTGGAATGTGATCATGTTTTGCAATATACTTGGTCACCATCATATGAAAATCTTGGGAAATAATGTATCTTGTTTACCTGCTAGTTCCTGTCAGAGAATACTGATTTAAAAGACTGTTAAAAGTTCTACATACTTTAGGGCCTGCGTGGCTCAGTTGGTTAGGCATCCAACTCCTGGTTTTGGCTCAGGTCATGATCTTGGGTTCATGAGATTGAGCCTCTGCATCGGGCTGCAGGCTCAGCAGAGAGTCTGCCTGGGTATCTCTCTCCTTCATCCTCTGCCTCTCCCCACTGAACTCATTCTTTCTCTCTCCCCAAAATAAATAAAAAATTAAAAAGAAAAAGTTCTAGATACGTGAAAAGGTAAAAACAAAGAGGGGGAAGAGGAAGAGGAGGCAAAGAAAAGAAATCCATTATTCTTTCACAGTAAGATGGGAAAGGAAAGCAGGAGAGGACGCAGATGAAACAAAATTGGCTATAAACGGCCAACTGTTTGTTGAAGGTAAAACGCTTACACAGAAGTCCATCCATCTTCTCCTGTGCCTTCAGACTGAGCCTCCTGGAAACATGCCACTATCACATGTGGATTATTTTGAGCCGAAGACGATCGAGGCCCAGAAGAGTCAGGAAGGGGTTTTTATCTCCTGCTTAACTGTCTCTAACAATTTAAATAGAGGGCCTGCTCCCAGAAGAGAACTATCACCAGAGGTAACTACAAAGAGTGTGAGCTAGGCGTGATAAGCTTGGGGGAGCTGACAGAGCCTACTTATTCAAAGTCCTGTCTGTGTCCCATGGTCTCTGCAAGGTATGACAAACATTTCTTTACCAAGCATCAGCGCTTCCCATCTCCCTGTGAACTGTCTTCCTCCCCTTTGAAGCCCAACTCCTGCCACCTTCTCTTCGGCTCAGGATGGCATATAAGCTTCAACTGCCTGTATCTGAGCCTCTCATGACTTTGTGGAGCTCCTGTACCTATGCAATTAAATTTGTTCTTCTCCTATTTAAACCTTTCAATCTCCTGCTAATATTATGTCAATCTAATTAACAGACCAACCAAAAGAACCTAGAAGGGTAGAGGAAAAAGATTTCCTCCCCATACCTACTTTGTGTATTGAATGTTTCATAGTAAGAAGTTTCAAAAAGGCATACACCCAATTTTTCAAGACTAATTTCTAACTCTACAGCTTAAAAAAAAAGCCTATCATAATATTAAGAACAACAAAGAATATGCCACCTTGAGAACACTGAGTTAAGATTTCTAGAGTTCCTGAGCCTTATCTGCCCAACAAGAAAAATGATGCTGCATGATAACCCTGACTGTGCTTCTAACACTTGTATAAAGCATTTTCACATACATTATCGCAACTGATCTTTAGAATAACACTGTGAGATCTGGTGGGTAACACTTGAATTTATGAAAAAGAAATAAAAGGCTCAGAAGAAATAAGTGATTTTCATTCATGCACTCATTCATCCGTTTCACATTGACCGAACACTTTGTATATGTCAGGCAGATTGGTCCTAGGTGTTAGGAATTTTAAGACAAAAAAATGTGAAAATGTGATTCTTTCTTTCGAGAGGTGCTCAGTCTAGTAGAAGGGACAGATTATTATAAACAGAATCATATGAAGATGTGATGCATGCTACAATGAAGTGTTTTTCAAAAAAAAAAAAAAAAATTTTTTTTTTTTTTTTTTTTTTTTTTTACCATGACCTGCCCATAGAGATACGCTTTACCTTCCAACCCAGCATATAGAACACGAGTTTAAATGGACAAACGTTTGCATGGTGCATGTGGTATTTTCTAATCTACCCTGTTTTCTCTTACAATAAAATCCTGGTCACAATCGTTTACAATGATGTCACTGTTCACTAGCAGGTTGTGACCTACAGTGTGCAGAAGTGATAATCACAGTTCTGAGGTAACACAAAAGGAAACACAAACTCTGTTCCAGGCACTGAGAAAAAGCTTTCAAGGGCTTGCTCTGTGAGCGCTTAACAATTTTAAAGCGACAGAACTAGAACAAAGGTCTTGAGATGTTTGAGTCACTTTGTTTTTACAATCACTGCTGTTTTAGGCTAGCCAAATACAAAGCGGCTACTGACTTGTGAATCCAGATCACCTACAGAACAAGCTGTTTTCCTGAAGAGACATCAGCAATCATTCATTCACGTTTACTAATTCCTCACTGTGGCACAGCACTTCCTGTAGATTGGCTCATGCTGCTACTACCTGTAAACTGACTACAAACATCCTGCAACCATACGGCTTCTTCTATGACTAACAGCCCTAAATATCTGCTCTCTCAAAAATGTTCTAGAATAAAGACTTAAAAAGCAAGAGACCAGGATTATATGGGTTAGAATGTAAAATCAGATACTGTCATTTTTATGGACTGCCCATCTACACTATGATTTTGTTCGGTGCTTAAATCTTCTCCCTCAAATATTTACTGTCCATGCAGGGTAGCTATACCTGGTGTGTACTGAGCTCAGCGAAGGAAAGAGCTAGTAAAAACAGATGGCTCCAGAACTAGTATCTCATGCTGCTGCCCTCTGCTGTCTAAGAAAGACAGGGGCAAGATCAGGGAAACCCATGCACTTGGTATGGCCATGCCATTTCTTCCAATAGAAGTGTTTCCATTTTTTTTTTTTTTTAAAGATTTCATTTATTTATTTGTCAGAGAGAGAGAGGAGCGAGAGTGAGCACAAGCAGACAGAATGGCAGGCAGAGTCAGAGGGAGAAGCAGGCTCCCTGTCGAGCAAGGAGCCCAAAGTGGGACACAATCCCAGGATGCTGGGATCATGACCTGAGCCAAAGGCAGCCGCCCAACCAACTGAGCCACCCAGGCGTCCCAAGTGTTTCCATTTTTACGTATGTGTTTTGAGAATCTCTTTGCCCAAGTGCACCAAAGACTCTTTGTGAATCTGACCTAGTCCATTAAGTTCTTTGTGTCTTTTATCCATTAAGCAATAAAAAAGAAAAGGTGCTTTCCTACATCAGCGTATGATCAACTTACAATGGTACCACTATTCATTGGGTAGTCAATAAATATTCATCAAGGATACTGATATTGATGTTGAATAGGAAATAGACAAAAGGAAGAAACTTAACTGAACTACATGAGATTTGGAGGAACTACAGCTGTTTTTCATCCCTACTTCCCCAAAGGGAAACATGCTTTGAATATTAAGGATAAAAGATTTTGCTAGCTGAAGTCTGAGAAAATAGTATTCTTAATTAAAATCAAACTGAACTGAACCACCCCCAAAACACCAACCAGCATTTGTGCCTTTAATCATATAACTGTAGGGTCTTAATAAATGGAAAGTATTTGGGGCTAGGCTTTATAGGTATTAACTTAGTAACAGAGGACTAGCCAGAAGGAAATGAGAATTAACTTCTGAGAAAGTTACTGAAAAGCATAAACCATTTATAAAGACATTCCGATCTTTGAATGAATCTCCTTGTTTGGAAGACATGTTTAGGCTTGATATCTTTGAATATTTAAGGAAGTCTGAATAGGCCAATAAATTACAATCTACAAGGTCTTAAAAAAATTTTTCCTGTTTTAGACTATACAAAAGAGTTATTTTAAGAACACTAACTCTTTAATTTAGACAACCAAGGATAGCATTTTCAAAAATCTGTAAATATTTAGAGAATCAAATGATAAAACACTAAGACAATCAACAAAAGATATGTAGCTAAAAACAATACAAAACAGACTCCTGACTTTAATCTATAATTATTCTTATATGAAAAAAAAGAACTAGGAAAAATATATATGCTGGCCTCTCTTTTGAGGATAAAGCTGAATTTCACCTAGGACATTAGCTTGGTATGATTTCACTTTACTACTCAGTTCCAACTTTATACGAAGCATCTCCAGATGAGTGCACTCCTTTAGGCACCTCAAACTCAGTGTGTCCAAAATGAAACTCTAATTTGCTAACTTTTCCTCCTTGTCAACATTCCCGAACACCCATTCTTCTTAATTAATTCCAGTGACCTCTAAAATGAATATGTACAACAAAATCTACTGGAAAGGAGAGTAAAAAAATAAAATAACAAAATTTCTGTACTGGGGTACACGCTGAAAAGTATTCAATTACTAAGGGGTAATTAGTAGGTGTGATAATAAGGTGTGATTTAAAAAAAAAAAATGTTGAGACCAGGAACCTAATCTAGTCCTCCTCATTGCCTTTAGGCCATCAGTCTTTCCAAGTGCTTAAATTCTCCCTCCAAATCCCTTCTCTCCATGTTTGCATCTCTGTTCCCACTGCCATTTTGGTCACCAGGGTCACCACGTCTTGCTTGGATTTGTCATGGTTGTCAATCTTGTCTCATTTCTTGCAATATCTTTCTTCTAACTCACCCTTCATTCTGCCTCCGCTAGTCAGATAATATCTTCACTAGTCAGATAATATCACTCATCAAAAAAACCAGCAATGCCCACAAACACCTAACAGTTTTTAGAGCTTTCTATATTCTTATCTCCACTTAGGTAGGTAGAATTTAAAAAAAAAAAAAAAAAGGCATGAACTTCAGGCCTACATTTGAGTTTTGGTCCTGCCTCTTACAAGCTTTGTGACTTGGAGGGAAATCACTGAGGCTTTCTGAACTTTTACTTCCATCTCTGAGTTGTGCTATAAATAGCTTACAAACTGTCTTGTAAGTAAAATGAGATTACAGATGAGAAGAACTTAGCGTACAGCCGGGAACACATAATTGAGCATCAGTTGTCCGACACCCTACTAGCTCTGGGTCCCCATGCTACCACTGCCCTCTGCCTATTCCCATACACCTGCCCCGTGCCAACCCCCTACTCCCTAACCCCAGCCTGGCACGTTACACACCAGCCCCTCTGGAACATGTGCTTTCTTCAATACAAAATGCACTCCCAGTTGCCTGTGGGTCTGATTATACTATACTCCCAGCCCCACATACCTTTGCTGCTTTCTCTGAGGGAAATTCCACCCATGTCTTAAGACCCAGCTCTAATGTCAACTCTTCCAGGAAGTCTTCCCTTCGCTCTGCTGATCAGAATTAACCACTTTTCCTTTGTGTTCTCCCTGCACACTGTCTGTGGCTTTACTGTAGTATTTATTTATTTTGAGTCCTACTCTTACCATTATACTATGTGTATGTATATATATCTCTCTCTATATGTGTGTGTGTGTGAGTGTGTGTGTGTGTGTGTGTGTGTTACCTGCATAAATTATAAGCTTCTTGAAGGCAGAAAGCATGCTTTTCTTCTTTTTATTCTCAGCAATTAACACCTTATACAGGAATGGATTTAATAAATGTCTGCTGACTGAATTAACAGATGTATGAAAACACTTTCAAAAGAGGTATATTTTTACCAGAACAAAACACCAAACACTTGTTCAAACCCTTGAAGTAATTTTTGGAAGACAACTTCTTCCTGAAAGCTGTATCATTATTTAATCTTTATAATACATAAATTTAAAATAACAAAGCAATGACCTAAAAATGGTACCTTTTGATAGTGCAGGCTCAATTGCATAAGTTATTTTTAAACCACCAAATTGACTTTTAAAAATGATAACAGTCATTATTATCAATGGATAGACTACCAATGAGTATTAATAGACAGTAATGATTCAAAGAGGAAAAAAATCACAATACATTAACAAAATTGAATTTTAGACCTCATCTTAAAATCATGTTTCCAAATATTTAATCAGCTCACAGCATAATGAGTGAAATAATAAAGACACTGGGCTGATCTCAAATTTGCAAGTGTATATTTTACATATTTTACAGGAAAAAAGACTAATGGAATACAGAAGATGTTGGTATGTGGCTATCTCTGCATGGTGGGATTATTGTGTTTTTTTTATTTTTGTCCCCATACTATCTGAATTTTCTACAATATACACAATTATATAATTAGCAAAGTAATTTTAAAAAGACTGAATATAAAGAGATTTTAATTAAAGCTCAGTCAGATTTGCAAATACGTAAGAGTCTTACTAGTCCAGTAGAAGATTTCCTGATTATTAATATTAATCTCCATATATTCAGGTAGATGTCATTAAAAAGTAAAAATTAATGTCATAGTTTAGAGAATGATAATAATAAAAGTTTTCCTTAATTGTAAACAGGAAGCTGAGTAAGTAAGCATTTGACTAGTTATTTGCTAGGCAGCAAAGCGCCACTCTGGATGGGGAAAGGCTCAGCTGGCATTGCAGCCTAGCCACTCGTCTGCCACGTGACCTGTTCTCTCAGAGCTGCAGATACCCCAACTACAAAGCAGGGGAAACCCTCACACTCTCCCTGTTACCTGCAGAACGGACATTGACAACATTTATACAATCTCTACGACCAGTGTCTAGGACATGGCAGGTCCCCTCCGATCTCATGTCTCCTGGATCTGGAGACTGTCCACCCGACTGGAAGATGGATGAGGAAGAGTACGGGCGGCTCACTGTGACGCCGAGGGAACCTAGAAAGTCTGGCGAAGCTTGCCAAGTGGCAAAGGCTGATTCTGAGACAGACCGTGGGGGGACGCAGGTATCTCAGACTGCATCAGCCATGCCGTGAATGTGGTACCGACTGGTAGACACCTCTGTGAAGTAGGATGGGGCCGCTGAAGGAAGTTAATGGGGGTTGGGACACAGAAAGAAGAGAGAGAGGGAAGAGAGAACAAGTTCTGAGGCACAGTGCCATTGAAGGGGGAGAGAGAAGAGGAAGCCAAGGGAGAAAGCAGAAATAACCAGACTGTCAAACCGGGAGGAGTAAAGGGGAGAAGGAAAGTTGTCTCTTCCTCTCCATCCTCCCCACAAATTTCCTCCCCCCATCACAACCACATCTCCAAAACTATACCTCTATTCTCAAGAGTAACTCTCATTCCCTCTCTGACAAGTGGCATTCCTTCCTCCAGAGTCAGGAAGTAAAAACCTGGGAAAACACTAATCTAGAGTGGCCTGCAATGCCCAAACTGGTCTCCCCAATCCCCAGCGCCTCCAAGCATCAAGGACGAGATCTAGAGGCACTTGGGTGGCTCAGTCAGCTAAGTGTGGGCAATCAGCTCAGGTCACAGTCTCAGGGTCCTGGGATCGAGCCCTGTGTCGGGCTCCCCACTCAGTGGGGAGTCTGCTTCTCCCTTTCCTGCTGCTGCTCCCCCTGCTTGTGCTGTCACATGTGCACTCACGCTCTTGTCAAATAAATAAATAAAATCTTTAACACACACACACAGACACACACACCAAAGGATGAGATCTAGAACCGATCCCAGTTACAGATATGAGGTGGCTCAGTACTGAGAAAGCAGCCATTCACCCCTCTCTTTTCTGTTCCTGGCCATCTCCACGTCCTTACTTGCACTGTCTTCAATTACAAAGGATGCACTGTCTTCAATTACAGACAACCCACGCGAACGTCCCATGATTAGAACTCACCATCTGATAATTGTATGGTCACCTTCCCCTTCCGGTAGATTTATAAAATGTTATTTTAAAATGTCAGGATTAGGCATGTTTAAAAGAAAGTTCACACAAAGACTGGGGCACAAGAATATCTAGTCAAAAGTCACAATGCCCTCAGGGTAGAACCGCATTTCTTTCCACAGTGCCTCATCTTGATCACCAACACAATGGTTTAATGTGTGGAGAAAAAGCTCAAGACAAAAATGTTTGATTCTGGCTTTCCTGAAGAAAATTGTATGCACTCTTTTTTCTTACAAGTAAATATAAAGTGGTATTGAATCAAAGTGTAATTAATTACTAAGTGTTACATATGTGGTGCTAAGTGAAGGCAACTTCAGGCTCAATGATACACTTCGATTAAGCTGTAACAAGTCTATTAAAAATTCACCTTTTGGAAATCATTAGCTGAAAAATTTTAAAAACCCACAAAACTCATGAATATTGTACCTGGAAATGCACTCATTCTCTCTGCTTCAGACTCCCCAAGCAGGATGATCATTTGCCTACAACGGCCCTAAGCTGGGCTGCAGGGGCTGAAAACCTTGCAGACCACTCTGTCCAGCGAGGAGGTACAATTTGCTCCCAGGTGAAGACAAAATACTTTCTTATAAAATAGGCCAAGAAATTAAAAAACACCCTACCAAATAAAAACAACTGTCCCCAGAAGCACACAATGAAAGAGAAATGTGCCAGGGGACCTCCTTGGAGAAGCGTCTTTGCTCACTGTTCCTTCGAGCCCTGCCTCTCCAGGGAGGTGTTCCACCGCTAGGATACGGGCACAGGGCGAGCTGACGATTTCCACTTCGACTTCTGCAGCAGCTATTGGGAACCTGGACAGAGCCAAGGAAGAAACAAGAGCAGCAGGCTCTGGATAACTGTTTCGTAGTGGTGACTATAAAAAAAAAAATTGTGGGGTTGGAGGTGAATGGAGTTTAAAGGACAGAAAGAGGTTGTTAGAGAACTTAAAAGAGCCACAAGATGAGAGGAGGAAAACTGCCTTCAACTGAAGGAAAGCTTTCCTCTTAGCTGAGCTGTTTCCAAGCACTGCCCTCTGAATGGCAGAACCCAGCACCGGTTTAAGAGCTGATTTTAGTCTCTGAGGTCATGTGAAAGAACACGAAGTCCTCAGACTCAGCTCATTTTAGGGATTAGCACATATAGCCTAAGAAAGATATGCTGGGTATGTGGTAAATCACTCTCAGAATTAGCCTACTTAGGAAGGCACTTTGTTTCAGCAGCACTGATTTTAGCAAAAGGACTCCAAAGTAATCACTCCTCCTGGAAAAATCTAATGTTCCACAAAAGAGATGCCATTATCACTGGCGGAATGACCTCCCGTTTTCTCGCACTCTAAGAGTTTTTTCTTTTCCCTCAGTAAAGTCAATCAACAAGAGGCAGTTTATGTGACGGTTCAGGGCTTGGGCTCTGCAACCAGATTTCCTGGGTCTGGATCATGAATATGAAGTTGGGCAAACTGCTCACGTTCTATGAGCCTCAGTACCTTCCTCTGTAAAATGGGAATGTTACCGTCACTTACACTTCCTAGTACCCTGAACAGACCTGGTATATATAGTAAATGCTCAAAGAATGTCAAAAGTTGCTACTGTTTTGTTTTCCAAATGTCACTACTGAAAGTCATGACATCCTTGTACCTGGACTTAAAAGAAAAAAAAAGAGCATATGATGAACATAGTTAATAATGCGCTTGCTTATCTGCCTCTCCAAGTGAAGACTACTTCTTGAAGGCTTATTAATTTTTTAATCTTAATTAATTAAAAAATTAATGTAACTTTTTATCTTGCAAGGTTCTGGCATTTAATAAGAGCTCAATAAATGTTTGAGTACAAAAATGAATGAAAAGAAAGGAACAAAGTTTGGCAGGCCAAATAAGATCAGCAGCTGTAATACTGGTCTTACAAGCAAATTCAGATTTAATGAGCTTTTACTGGACACCTACTTTATGCTGGGCGCTGCATGAAGACTTGAGGTTATCTTCATACACTCCTATGGGCAAGACACATGTACATAACTGTCATAGTCGCAGACTGGCCACTGAGCCATGCTGAGATTCATTTAGACTAGACTTCTCAGTTTACAACCTGAAGAGTGTTGGTTAAATCTCAAGTTAATTTTCAAGCCATACAAATAACTCATTTATAGGTCTCCAAAATGCAGCAAGAGAGTGTCAGTGAGTCCCGACACAGGTGAATGCTACAGCAGGTCCTGGCATTCTCTCCTCTGGATCTAAGGGAGGATGACAGGACCCCTATGGGATACAAAAAACACTGTGGGGATATTTTTCGCAGTCACAGAGCCCAAGTCAGAAAGCCCTGCTTCAAAGGACCTCTTTAAACACAGAATAAGGAACTATGTTTTATATTCAAGACTTGGCAGCAACTCAGTTTTCAAATGTTAGGTTTTCATGAAATCACCATACATCTTGGGTAAAATTCAGATCGATCTCTGTCTTTTATTTTTTATTTTACTGGGAACAAAATTTTAAGCCAGCATAAGTGAATAAGTGGATTTCAGACTTCTCAAAGGGCTCTCTGGGTGTGGCTGAGATCACTAACTTTGAAAACTTAGCAACACAGGATACATTATGAGTAAGTTCTTCGCTTTTTTTTTTTTAAATGATGATGCTAACTCACCAGATCCTTCTGAAAGAGTCCTTTTATTAATTTCAATGAAGTCAAGTAGAGAACAAGTTGTAATATGAAACACAATTTATGCAACTATGTTGAAATTCTCTGCCAGAATTACATCTTCCAGTGTAAGAATCTTATGGTAAAACAATTTCAAAATAATATCAAGCATTAGGTTAGCCTCATTTTGACTTTACGCTATCATAGGAAAACTTTCTTTATAAATGATTGAAATCCTAAGGCAAAATGATAGTGCCTTTAAATAGAAAAAAAAATTCATGTTCCCACAGTTTATAATAAGAGAGTTGAAACTAAGCCTCAATTGAAATTATACTGTTAGGCAACTCCAAAAGCTAAACACAAAAACATGTTAAAATAAAAGATTGCAACACCATGGGAAAACCATCCTCATACATACACTTTTAGATTCTCAGCCATTCCTGACCCCAGCCCAGATGAGACCAACCAATCCTTTATAGGTTTTCCTACAGTCAGCCAACAAATGGCTCACTCCCTCCTGAGCCGCACGGGTTACTCAGGGAAAGGCACGCAATACATTTATTTAAAGAGCCAATAGAAATCCCGTGGGTGGGTTTGGTCTGCCTTTCAAAACCAATGAACTTCCCATTATATAACCTTTAATAACAAGAGAGGACTTTACAAGTCATACACCCAACTTAACTACAAGGCAGGCTATGTTACACGCCTCACCGTATTTTTTAAAAAAAAAAAAAAAAAGGAAGGAAGGAAAAAAAAGAAGAAGAAAGAGAAAAAGCTTTCAGGATGGCACGTTTCCATCTTGTCAGGTAATGCCAGAAATTTTATGACTACTACTTGGTAGTACTACTAAGCTCCTTTTTATAATGATTTTCAGGAAGTATGATATTTTTGATCAGAAAAGCCCAAGCATCTAAAACAAAACCTCCATGACGTTTTATTCTTCATAAGATAAAGTAAGTCTTTTAACCACAGGAGAATTCTGAGAATCTAGCTTTTCCAGAAAGCCCAAGAAAAATACTTCAGTTTCACCATTCTCAAATTCATTTGACTTTGAAACAAAATAAACATATTACTCTATTTAATATCATTGCACAAGCAAATTCACAAGAATGAAATCTGTTCAGAGTTCCTAGAAAAAATGTAGCAATACAGGCTGCCAACTTGTTCAATGTCAAGCTCTAGGCAGTATAGCAGCACTAGCAGTAAATGACTCAGAGTGAGTCACACTTAAGCTATTTTTGCTTTTAAAGTACTGCCAGGCACTGTGTTAATATTCAACCCAGAGTAAATTTAGCCCAACAAGAAAACAAGTGTTTCCATGGCTGCTTCTTCATGGTGTTTATGGTATATATGCAGCCATTAGGCACAGGAATCCAGCCAGATAAATTAAGTGGAAATGATCATCTTTCATTTATATCCAGGCTTTGGAAGAATGGAAACACTAAATGCAACTTAGGCTATTCTTCCATCTCCTTCTAGCTGCCTCTCCCGAGACCAAATAGCAAATATGTAGAGATCATATACCATTAACGAGTCATTTAAAAGTCTATGCCATTAAAGTAACTTCAGTGGGTGGTGGTTTACGCATTTCACTTGGCTCTGAATTAGGAGTCATTTCTCTGATAGCATAGCCACAGGAGACTAAAATGCTTAAAACGTATCTAGCAAAAGCAACAGAAAATGTAACTACAGGTGTCAAATGGAATCATCATACAGTATCATGTACAGTGAATGGTCAACGTCTGGTAACGTGTAACGTAAACGCTCGGAAGGTGTTCAAAAAATATTGGTTGTGGGAATATGCTATTTCTAGCATATTCTAACCAGAATATGCTATTTCTACTACAAATACACATGGAGGTTAAACTTGAGCAGCACAGTGAATTAGAAATAGACGTTAGGACTTTTCCCTAATGAAATGCACCTGTCTATTTATAGCTCATAGACTGCTTGGCACTATCTATAGACTCATGCTATCATCATATACGGTGGTGAGGTATGTTGCTCAGCAAAAAGTATTAAAGCCCGCTATCTCCGCACAAGTTTTCAAAGTCGGATGCATGTACTGGGGTGTGCAACATCTTAGAATTTCTATTTTAAAGTAACTTTTATCTAAAAAGTGAGAAAAAATTAAGTTTCACGTAATATACAGGCTGTAGGCATAACATGTAGTAAAATACAAAACATTGGGAATCGTGTGCTATCTCTTATGGGGGGAGAACAGTGAAAAATGCGTGGAGTTCCCTGCTTTTAGGAACACAGTCTCCAGAAGGAGGGAGCCTTCTCTCCTCTCCTCATGTTCTATCCCGGTATTTTTTTTTTTTTTTAACATGCAAATGGTCACTGGCACAAAGGAAGAATAGGGGAAAAGGCTTGGTCAGCAAGCAACTGGAGAAGACACAGAAATGGTAATCTGAGCCAGCCAAGTCTGGAAAACAGCCACATGAAGTACCTTGGCACAGCTGTAATGACAGGACAGGGCAAACCAACAGTCACACTGCCTAACCACGCTCTGCATAAAAGCTGACCAGTGCTCTTATCAAGATACCTAGAATCACTCAGGGTCCCTGAAAATTACCATGGAGGCTCAAAAGCTATTTTCACTCAACTGAGAAAGCCTAGCACAAGTGCAGTTACATAACGGACATCTTTCACAACAAAACACATGTTTCTTGGAGACAAGTGCAAATGGGGTTCCTTGGTGCATATGGTAGAAGCTCTTAAGTCTCTAACTTGCCTGAACGTCACCTAGCACAGGGCGTGGCATATAGTAGGTATTTAGTACAGCTTCGTGGAACAAACAGATGGAATACAAAACTGTATACCCACAAACACCGAATTTAAAACCCAAGCATTCTAAAGCTCTGTCTCTGTGACCTTTATGTCTATTGCACAGATAACTTTCAGAATCTGAAAGCCCCAGGGACTACAGTTTATCAGAATTTTCTGCTCTCTGAGTCCCTTGATCACTGATTTCATTACCTCTACTAATAGCGCTGGGATCCTACCCATCTTTACCTGAAAGCTTACCTTAGTGGAATATAAGCAGTAGTTACATCTCCACAGAAGGAACATATTAAAATCTAAGCAGAGGCAAAGATGGGGAGGAGTGAACAGTTGAAGCCCAAGATTTTCAGGGCAGTGAAACCATCCTATGTATTACAATAGTGCATATATGACATTCTGCATTTGTTAAAAACCCACAGGTCATTTGATCCAGTAATTCCACTTGTGGGTATAAAAAACTCAAAGTAGGGACTCAAACAGGTATGTGTGTACCTATCTTCATTAGCAGAATTATAGCCATGAGGTAGAAGCAACCCAAGTGTCTACTGACAGAGGAATGGATAAACAAAATGTGGCGTATACACACCATGGAGTATGAATTCAGCCTTAAAAAGGAAGAAAATTCTGACGCATGCTACAACACAGCTGAACCCTGAAGACACTGTGCTAAGTGAAACAAGCCAGACATAAAAGGACCAATCTTGTTTAATTCCACTTACGTGAATGAGGAACCTGCAAGAGTCAAAGACACAGAGACAGAGAGGACGACAGTGGTCACCAGAGGCTGCACAGTCACTCTCTCGTGGGCAGAGTTTCAGCGCAGAATCACGGAACAGTGCTGGAGAGGGACGGTGGTGATGCTGGCATTAACAGCACCAGGGTACTAAATGCCACTGACCTGAATGCTGGCAAACAGCTGAGATGGTAAACATTGCATTTTGCCACAAAAACGCCACCATAGCACAGTATCATAAAAGGAGTGAACTCTAATGTAAATGATGGGCTTTAGTTAATAATACTCTATTATAACAAATATACCGCACTAATATGCAAGATGCTAAATATAGGGAAATGGCAGGAGAGAAGCCTAGCAGAAATCTCTCTAGTATCTGCTTGATTTTCTATAAAGCTAAAACTGCTTTAAAAAAATGAAATCTATTAACTAAAAAAGAAAGATCTAACCAAAGAGGGTTGTTCTGTAGCAAACTCCTTTACTCCTGTAGGGCCCCGTACTGTCTCTCCAGAGACGTTTTTCCTTATCTGAGACCCTGAGCCCCGCCTGCTCAGGCTCCTTGCCTGCCCATTCCGACCTCATCTCATTCTACTGCACATACGTACTAGAGCTACAGGCATGGAGTCTGCATTCTCTTGCCTATTGGCGCAGGATGCTACTACTATTCCCCAGTCTGTCTGCCTTGCGATGACCTGTGACTTGGCTTGACCTCACTGTTTGTGTATATTTCAGCTGGTAGTGACTGGCCTACTAGTGACCCTTGGTACTCTAAACCTTGATACAGTTCCCTAATTCTCTCTACCAACCTTGTATTTATCTTGCTCTACAGCCTGGCCCAGCCTAACAGTAATTAAATCTAAGGAGGCTGGAGGGGATGAGACTGGTTTGAAATGATAATATTCAAAATCACTTCTTAAAATAGAAATAAGAGGTTTTTTGTTTTTGTTTTTTTTTAATTAAAAAAATTTTTTTTTTTAAAGAGCTCTTTATTCAATGTGAGATGCTTTGCTATAGAGCTCTTAGGCACAGAATTTCATTCTACCTACTGACCTGTGTGTTGATTCTATGTTCACAGGGTATCCTAAACGGAAAGTAAGAACTACAAACTCGATGCCTACCAGGGAAAGGCACTGAAAGCGAACGCCATGGAGGACAAAAGCAAATGGTCAGAATAGTGACTAAATAAGAACCACAACTCCTACCTAACTGCACTGGAGAACAACGAATCTCAACACTGTGTGAGCCAAACAAAACTCACATTTCAGACTGATGTGGCCTGCAGACTTCCAGACCTCTGTGCGATGTGGAGTATCGGCAGAGAGAAACAGGAAAAGAAAGGGCAAGTCTGAGTGCCTTACATAGACTCTCCTATTTATGACAATACATTTGAGCTGAATCACTCCATAAAAATGTTTATTTATTAAAATACCAGAGGCAAGCTTGGGCCTATGAAAGATATGGGCATCCAAATCCCATTTCAGAATAGCTAACCCCTTTGGCCAAGTGAGAATGTAATTAGTAACATGACTGGTTTCATGTACGCTGCTGAGAGTGTAGGTAACCCTCTGAATGCTGAGAGGACATTCTTCTATGGACTGATTCATTTTACTTCCAGTCTTCTTGTAGGGAATATCATGTGGCAGAGAATAAAAGCTTAAAAAAAAAAAAAAGAAAAGAAAAGAAAAAAGAAGAAGAAGAAGAAAAAAAAGCACAAATATCCAAGATTCCTTTCTCATAAAGGGGCTTACTCTTATACAGCCCAGTAAGTCATTTTCCTTCCTACTCTCATTTTCTATAAGAGACCTAACTATGACTGGTTGTTATTACATACTGCTAAATACAATTTTTGGATCAGAAATATTATTATACATTGATCTTAAGTTTTTTGGTTTTAATTTTTTGGTTTTTTTTTACTAGATTAGAGAATGTTAGACATTAAGTGTCTGACATAAAGTCACTGGAACAAAGCCTCTGCCTGACTACCTGGAGCGTTCAACCTAGCAGCTGAATCAGAAAAAGGCACACTGGGTACAGCAGGCCTTGGAGACCAGAAACAGGCTAGTATTGAATCAAGGCTTGCCTCCTCAGCCAGGGGTTTTGAGTGGTACATACTAAAGTATGCAACAGAAACCCTGCAGTTAGAAAAGTTATTTTAATAAAGGAATTATTTAGATTCCGTGAATCAGTACCTTCTAGCCCACCTGATCAACCATCCCAAATTTACAAACTATATAGCACGCCAAAATAATTCATACTTTCGCAATGTTCTTCAATGGTTTAATATGGACCCAATGACCTGAATCCTCCCTTCCCTGAAATACTTCAGCCTGGCTAACAGCTTTACTGCCCACTCTGTTCTTCTCACCTTGCTGTCTGGAGGGGTGACACAGTAGCCTGGTTATGAATGAGGCCTCCCTGCGCAGCTACCTGACTCTCACTGCCTCAGCTCTGCAGGGGTACCCTGATAGCCTGGCCAAGTCCCTGAGCTTCTTCATGACCCCAAAAGGGTATCTTTTAAGAGATTCTTCCTACCTGCTCACCCAGCTCTGCAGAGCAGGCCCAGAAAGGTTTTATCTGGGTCTATTAGGAAAGAAGCCATAATATCTTATTGGTTATGTTTAAGTAAATTTGTGTTACCGTCTCTAACAAGCTAAAAGTCAATAGTGAATAAGCTGGGTTTGAGCACTGAGAATGATTCATATGTACATCACAGATGCTAATAATGTTTTTAAAATATTTAACACAAAGACAGGAGCTAGTGCAAAATATTTAGAAAGCCATAACCCTCTCTTCTTCAAAATGACATATAGAGATAGAATCTGCCCACTTGGGATAAGCAAACCATAAATAGTCACAGAGCACTATGATGTGTAAGTAACTGAGGGAAAACAATGCAAAGATGCCTAACAGAATGACCAGTATTTTTCACACCAAAATTTGGGAGTGACACCAAAATTTGGGAGTGACAGGTACATGCCCATGGGACAGAACATGAGAACCAGGAACCCTCTTCAAAGTTAAGGAATATAGAGTCAATGAAAGTATCAGATTATCTCAAATTACAAAGAACCCATAGCACAGGGGACATCAATGGACATGTTCTAGAGGATGACAAACAACAGGAAACAGAGCAAGAACAGTTTATCTGGAACACGTAAGTGGCAAAGACCCAAAAGGTTTTAATTAAACTTGAGTTGCCCAGTATGTAGTAAACAGGCTCTCCCACACATCGTTGATGGGAATTCAAATTAATATAATCTTTACGGAGGGCAATTTGTCCTCCACAGTACAATTAAAAGAAATCACATAGGCTTGACTCAACAATTTTGCCAGCATTTTTCTTACAGATATAGACCAACTTGTGTGGAATTTTGTCTGCACAGTCTAAGACTATTTTTTGCAGGATTGGGGGTAATAGTCAATTATCCCCATCATCAGAGAACTGGTTAAAAATTATGAGCTACCATCCAGCCATTAAAAAGAATCAAGAAGCACTATTTGTACTGATATGAAAGGATATCCAAAATATTTACATGAAAAAAAGCAAAGTAGACCAGTATTGGCTAATGGGCTACCATCAAGATACACACACACACACACACACACACACAGCTATTTCTACAGGGATACACTAAAGAAACAGGTAACACTAACTGTCTCCCGGGAGGCAAAGACCCTACTTTTCACTACATAGCCTGTGTACTTTGTGAATTTTATACTACATGCATACATTACCAAATCAGAAAGATAAAAACTTTAAAGAGGGGCAGGGAGTGTGTGTGTATGTGTGTAAGAAGTGCTGCAGAAAGGAACAGGCTATCCTGTGCAGAAGTGTGTAACCAAGGCTTCCCACAGAAGGCACTCTGAGTGAGACTGGCACAGAGCAGAGAGAGAGAGAAAGAGAGAGGTGGCCACCAAAGGCTGGGAGGTGCCCCAGCAGCCAGACTGGAGAGGAAGAAAGCAACCAGAAGAAGCCAGTTGTTATCCGCGATGTAAAGAAGCTCACAAAGAGGGACCCATGATCCACAGACACTGAAAGCCACTCCCCTTTCCACACTTCTCTTATTGTCCCTCCCTACTAACAGGGCGTGTGTATGAATATACAACACAACCCAGCCACTTACTGAATGGCTATTATGACCCAGCAATGCTGCAAGATACAGAGGTCATAAAACTCAGTGAGGCTCAGCCCTTGTCCGCAATGAGCTCTCTATCTGAGGAAAATGCAAAACCAAGAGAGGAGAGGAGGAGTTCCAGAAAGACGTGACTTCCGTGGGAAAAGTAGTGACAGACCAGTAAATGGGCTTCTGATACTGCAAATGTCATTTAAACAGTAAGAAACTGTCTGTGATTTAATAAAATAAAACTTGTGCTTCTTATATTCTCTTATTAATTATACAGTTATGTTTGGCACTTTGGCAACTGGTCTATGTCTAAGTACTGTACTATTCACTGAGCATTAAATAAATGCATTTAATCAAAGCTGCTCAAAACAGTTTCCATTGTTTAAATAGGACGAATGAGAACAGAAAGACTGAAAAGCAAATTGACCTGTCGAAGTTAGGAAAGGAATCTCCCCAGTCTCTTTCTGCCAGCTTAGCTCTTACACAGATCCAGACACACTTGCAGAAAGTACCAGTTGACATTACTCGGTGGGGATTTCCTTATTTTTGTTAAATTTTGGATTTCCTGGTCGATTTGTTTCTATTTTTAAAACCAATATAGCACTAAAGGGAGGACTGTTCAAAGAAAATGAAAATGTTCACTGCCCTTACAAAGTAAATATTCCCTCAATATTCCAACCAAACGACACAAATATCTGATTAAAAAAAAAAAAAAATGAAGCCATGGCACCATCAGAGGGAGAAAAGTCTGCCAGCCATCTTCCCAGCATAATGTTTTCCACAGAGTCTTTCTACAGTATTATCTCATGCTCTTTAATATTTGCCACTTTAAAAGGCTTTCTCTTTAATTAATTAATTACCTTCTTGAGAAAACACAACTCAGTCCTCAACTGAGCAGGACTTTCGCCTCTCCACTTAATCAAATTCTAGCTCTTCTTCAAAGTCTCATTCAAAACTCATTTTCTCTATGAAGCCATCACCTGTGGTTTCAAAGATCGCTCCTTCTCAGGTGTTAATTACGTGAATCACACATCCTGGCAGCTGATCATGTGCCGCTGATTCTTTTCCTAATTCAATGGCGCTCAGTTTATGTTTCTCTCCTGGAACTTCTTATTTCGCTTTGAATTACAGTGGTTTTAAATATCTGTTTCTCTGCTCCACTGAAAAGACCAAGTCATATCCACCTGCAAACCATCTTTGATTAAAGCCCAGTCCTGGACATGTTAATAATAAACACTTGGTGGATTAAATGGATATAAATTTTGCTCATCCTATAAGAATACAAACTTCTTGAAAGAAGATTACACCATATTTCTTTCTTCTCTGTTCGTAAATACCTCAGCACCAGGCACCAACGAGACACTCAAAGATAGTCAAATATGGTGTAAGTAAACCCGTTCTAGCCTAGTTTTACTTATGTTAAATTATCTCTTCAGTTGCTTTGGTATCTGAATAAACACGTCCCTGATCAAACGGGTGACTCACAAAAGTGAGGTTACTTCAAATACCCCTTGCTTTTGAGGGTTGCATGTTGAAAAGGGACGGTTAGTAACACACACACACACACACACACACAGCCAATGATGTTTCAGTAGATAAAATCTGGTATCTGTGTATTCAAAATGAATAAACATGAACTGGTGCAGGAGGCTGACAATCTGGCCACAGTACTTCTGCCTCCTCCCATGGAGAGGCGAGTTTCTTCTCCCATCCCTTCAATTTGGGCTGCATTGCGACTGCTCTGACCAATAGCCTGGTAAAAGTCACACTGTACAATTTCCAAGCCGAGGCCTCAAGACACCTTCAGCTTCCGTCCTGAGGCTCTCATCTCCCTTCTGCCACTACGTGAACCTGAACTAGCATTCTGGAGGACAGACCACACAGAGCAGGGAAACTTGTCACAACTGAGAATGCCCTAGACCAAGATGCTCCAAGCCAACCAGGCAGCTGACTGCAGATGTGGGAGTGAGCCTGGCTGGAGCAGAAGAATCGCCCAGTGAAATCCAGTCCAAACGGCCAATCCACAGAATCACAAGCCAAATCAATGGTTACATTAAGTCGCTAAGTTTTGGAGTAGTGTGTTCCACAACAAAAGCCAATTCGCCACCATTTAATTTAAAACTGAATGCTTACATGGTATTACAGTATTAATTTCTATTCCACAGCAGTCTAAACTGTGTAGCCAATGCAAATCCTTCCTACATGTGGAATATTTATTTTTAAATGGTCTTAACATTCTAATTATGATTAAATAATCAGGTTGTAATCTCGGGGTCATGGGATCGACCCCCGTGTCAGGCTCTGCACGTAGCACGGAGTCTGCTTAAGACTCACTCTCCCTCTCACATCTACCCCGCTGCCCCTCTCTAGGATAAGTAAATCCTTTTAAAACATAAAATAAAATTGAACATTATATGATGAAGCATTTCCTAAACATTTCATTTTTTTGATGAGTGATTTCACAAATCTCAACTGCTTCCAAATTTTCCCATTGAATAGCACTGAGAAATGTCTTTGTACATAAAGCATTTGTATTTTGGATTATTTTAGGAGAACTGAGTCCCAAAAGAACAATCACCAGCAAAACATTCTAAAGAGTCTTGACACACATCCTGTACTTTCAATATTCAGTTGACTACACTTATCTTAAATTATCATTGTATTATCAAAGGCTTAGACTGATCTTCAGATACATTTGGTATGTTTTATTAACTACAATGTTGATATGTATAACCTATTATGTTAAAATGCTTCTCCCAACCCTCTGCTCCTTCAGGACCTCCTCTTCAACTATGACCTCTGGCCTCCAGCCCACGAAATTACCAGAATTCAGCTGCCGGCCCACGGCCATCAGTGCAAAAATGAACAGCTCACTGCTTCTCAGAGCTTGGAATTTTGAAAACATAGTAATACACTTTCTACTTTTAGAGGTGGGGGTATGGGGGAACTTGCTATTTAAGTCAAATGAGTCAGTCAAGACGAGAAAGTTAATGCATTTCAGTGAAGTATGTCTGTGCTGGCATGTACCACCCCCAAAAGCAGTGTATATAGGAATATTTTATTAGGGTAGTATTAATACCTCTTGAAATACTGAATTATAAATTGGGTCTTCTAGTATTGGCTTCCACTCTGCACACTATTTAAACAAATAATGAGTGTATTTCAAAGCCACCATAAACTTTCCTTTAAATTCTTCTTCTTGAAAACAACTGCACATTCTAATCTTCCTAATATTTAATATTAGATATCCTTCTCCAGATTAAAAGTTCTTTAAAGGCCCCATGTTATAGATGTGCACTTATCTTACCTTAGGGTAAGACCCCCCGAAGTCAGCGATATCTGCGTTAAGGCAGAAAGATGGCCTTGTCCTAACCAAGTGATTAGAGAGAGAAAGGGAGACAGGCAGGCAGGCAGAGAGACAAAGAGAAAGCAGAGAAAGCAGAATATTCCACAAAGAGATCAACAAGTGTGAAAGTCCACAGGTGAAAGAGAACACTGTACCCTCTAGAAACTGCAAGTGTCCATCCAGATCAAAGGGCCAGAGAGCAGAGCGGTGAGAAAGCCAACAGAAACCTGGCGCCGAAGGGTCTTTTTACTCCGGAAGGCTAGGGGAGTCTCTGAAAAAGCACGTGGCCAACAACCATGACCCCTGTCTCAGAAAGATCCACCACTCTGGCAGGAACTGCAGGGAGGCAAGTTGGAGCAGAGAGAATGTGGGAGGCTCAGAGTGTAGAGCAGCAGTAGCAGTGGGAGCAGGAAGCAATGGAGAGAAGGCTGGTAGAGGTTTTTAGGAATGGGACTAGACAGCGTATCTTGTTAACTGGCCGATAATTCTATTCCTCTCTGGTAGAAGTCATTTTTTGCTTTTGGTAATCATAAAACAAACTACTCTGCTCTGAAGCAGAAAGAAAATACACCTAAATAAACTCCTACTATATTTTCTGTGCTCTCCATTACCCTGCACAAGAAGCGCTGTCAACTTAGGAACCTGCGAAGGGGGTAAGAAAATGCTACCATGTAACAGGAGAGGGAGGCTGTTAAGGGGGATGGTTGGGGAAGGAATGAAAACCCCTTGAGTCTAACTGGGAAGTTTCCTGCTTTATGCAACTGCAATGAAGTTAAAGAAGAGGACTCCCCTCCCCCAAGGAGAGAGAAAGAAAGTCCTTTCAACCAGTAAGCACTCATGGCCAAAGTGGGCGAGGAAAGTTGCCAGAAAGTCTGAAACACCTCCTGCCAATTGGCAGCCACACTTTGGACCTAGAGCATGACTGTCACCCAGGTGTGGGAGAGCAATCTCGGTGAGAAGGGACACTGCACCTTCCCATCCTCTCGTTCCAAGGACGAGTGGGTGTCAAGAGTATTTGCTATGGAATATTTGCTCCCTGGAGAAAAAAGAAAAAAAGGTTCCATGAACTAAGTTTTAACTCCGTTTTCTAGTCCTTCATTCATTCCCCAAATCCGTATGAAGCACAGGTTCTAGCCAGATGCTACTCCAGGCACTGCAGACAGTATCCATCAAGGCAGACAAGTGCGTCTCTCACTGAACCGACATCCTAACCAAAGTGTGTAATAAAGACCAAGGAATCCCATAGTAAAGAAAATTGACGAATTCACCTGACCCTGGGATCTTTACTATTTTATTTTAAAAATAAATAAACTGACCGCATTTACTCTAGGAAAACTCTACTCAACACTTTTCGTCACCCTTCTACCTCACTCTCTTGTTTCTTCTCCAAAGTTTTCACGTCAAGCTCTAGAACCCTGCGATCGCTGGTGACCAGTTTCCTTTTCCTCTCACTCCCAAGACATTATTTGCCTTTGTTTCTTGAACCTACCACAGAGCTCTGCATGTAGGAGGTTAACTGTTTATTTAAAAATGTAATTTGAAATAAGTCATTGGGTGATTTATTAAAAAAAGAAAAAAGTTAACTAAATAAGTTGGCTCAAAAAGCAGAGCCAATTTTCTCCAGTGAAATCTAATGTATGCAAGAGAATCCCTAATATTTTAGAGGCCCACACAGCGAATAGCTGGAGGTCCGTAGCATATGCACCCTTATACCTGCTCATGATGAATAGATTTCCCCAGACACAGGATGGTTCGGTATGTGAACAGCGCTGTTCCAGACACTTCCCTCTCTGCTTCCCTATCAAGAAAAGGTTGCCAAAACCAATATTGTACCGAAAAGTGTTTTGTTACCTTATCAACATGTTTTTTGGTTCACACCCTTGTCATTAATCACTTGATAGTCTAGCAACTTTATCCTTCACTTAATCTCTTAACACTTAAACAAAATGAGTAAAACACTCTAAGCTTGCTCCCTTGCACTTGAAAATTTATGCCAATTCCTAATAACATAAAATGTAATCCTTTAAAATTAAAAATTATTGAAGTAAATGCCTTTAAGCAAGCTAAAAAAAGATCAGGTAATAATGCATGGGGAGCACCTTCCAGTTTATAAATCACTTTCACTTTTCATTTTAAAATATGATTTCATCCTTATACAACTCTGTGGGCTAGAAAGCATTATTGCTATTACATTACCCATACTTTACAGAAAAGTAAAATTCCATTGATTTGATCAAAACCACAAACTATTACTTGGTTGTGTAAGAATCTGAACTTATATTTTGATTCTAAATTCTAAATCTTTCCACGTGTTGAACAGTTTCTGCTCTTAACACTGTTATCAACATACTTAGCTGATGAGACAAATGAGTTTAAAAGTTATTAAGAAAGTAGGATTCCATGACTAATCCAAACTTTAACAAATATAAGAACAGTACTTAAATACAACAAATACACAAATATGACATTATTAAGGCTATCCATTATGCCTATGAAGATACCATTCAGAGCTATTAGGAATATGAGTATTACAAATATAAGCAGACAGCTAGGTGCCAAAGAGTAGACTGTAAACTCTATGAGAACAGGGACTTATACATTTTGCTCACTGAGGTATGCTCAGCATACTCAATAAATACTCACTGAATGAATGAAAATGAAATAACATGCAATATAAAACTGAGGCTCTCAGACACAGAAGAATAAAGTTAATTTATATTCAAGCCCAAGAGACCAAGTGTAATCTAATTCATTAGGTAATTCCTGAGTAACCTATAGGTAGATGCCTAGAACTACACTGTGCACAGATGGCTCTTCCCTTGTAGGTGACCAGCTACATGAGATCTGGAATTACAAGCGAGATCTGTATCCTCTAGAGTGCCTGGTGAGACAACTTTTAATTAATAGATTCCCCAGTCCTAAAGTGGTGCCTGATGCATTTTTAATAAATTTCCAAGGGACCCTGCTGCAGGGGTGGGGAGCACACTGGGAGAATAACTGCTGTGCACCATCTACAATGTTTTTTGAATTAAAGAATAAATGTAAGAGATATATGTTCATGTAAGAAAAACATGAACAAAGATAAAAAATTTACATATAAAAGGAACTTCGTGCTCAACATCACTGGTCATTAGAAAAACATCAATTAAATCCATAATGAGACATCACTACATACTTAAGTAGAATGGCTAAAATTAAAAACAAAACAAAAAATAAATAGATAACCCAAGTGCTGGTGAGGATGCTGGGCAGCTACAACTGTCACCACACTGCTGACGGCCATACAGGGCCATGTGCCATATTGGAAAAGAGTCTGTCAGTTTCTCGAAAGTAAAACATATACTCACCGTACTAGCTGGCAATCCCACTCATCCAAGAGAAATGAAAACTTATATTCACTTTAATATGTGCCCATGAGTGTCTAGAACAGCTTGATTTATAATGGCCCTGAGCTGGAAACAACTGAAAAGTCCTTCAGATGGTGAATGGATAAACTATGGTATATCCATACAGCGAAATACTACCCACAACATACAACACAATGAACTACTGGTATGAACAACACTGTGGATGGATCTCAAATGCATTCTGCTCAGTGAAAGAAGCCACTTAAATAGCTACATGCTGTATGATCCCATGTATGCAACATTCTGGAAAAGTCAAAACTATACTGAGAAAAAAATAAAAACACAAACCAGTCACTGACGGGGCTAAAAATGGGGGGAGGGTCGACTACAAAGGGCCGGCTATTATATACATCTTACTAGTATAAAACTGAAATCATTGCAACCTCAGGAGTTAATGACTTGACGAGATAATTATTTTCTTAAGTATGATGCACGTCATCCCCAGGACACATGATTTGATTTTCCTACTCCCAGGTTCAGATTGCTTTCTGAGCATGGATGGTATCACACTCTCTCAAAATAAGCCACCAGGAGAGAAATACCCATGGCTCACAGTTTGTGTTTAAACTTGCTGCTGACTCATTTTGCCCTTGATAACTGAACCTTTCTCTCCTAATAACTTTAATAGCCATCTCTCCTCCTAAAGCTTCCCCTTTCCTCAGGAGTATCTGTTAGCCTTGCGACCTCCTGACTGTGAGACACTGGGTAAATATGTCATCTCCGGGATTCAGTCTACTAAAAACAGAGCCTGCATTTTTCATCCATTCTGCTCTCACACGTGGATGTCGTGAAGATTGGGAGAGATGATGTACGGGCATGGGATTACTGTTGTTACGCTTGAAATAAATTTCATGGAATCTGTTCTAAACTTGTAAGAACAATAAACACCCTACTCCTCTCTGCCATAACATAGCAACTATTCACACCGGAAATGGAATTCTTAGTCACTGTTTCCTGAATGTATTGCCAAAACCATGGGATCTGGCGAAGCCGGACCCGGTTTTGAGTCTCAAGCTGTAACACACTTTGTGAGCTCAAGGAAACCACTTACCTTCTGTGAGTCTCACTTCAAGCACATGTTTCTTTAGGGGATACTTTGAAGGCACTAGGAAGCACACACAGATAAGCTACTATATAACGTGCAGTACGATTCCTACTCTCTGGCCTCTACACGGAAATGACCAAGCAAAAGATTCACTCTCAGCCAGATGAAGCAGATTCCCCCAGTGTCATCAAAGAGACATCAATGCGGATCTATGGCCTGGGAGATTTAAACGAACTGTTCACTCCTCAAGAGTCTTATGGGCAATCAGGTCTTCAAGAGATGAATGAAATGCTTGAATGGAGAGAAAAGAAGACCAAATAGGTGTGTTTTAAAGGTGTGGTATGCAAGGAAAAGAATGTGAGCTCTGATGTCTCCCCAACCTGGGTCTGAATTTCAGCATATATGATGAGCTTAGGCAAGTTATATCACCTTTATCTGCATATTTTCTCATCTATCAGGTGGGTATAGTTATCTTGTAGTATTGTGAGAAATCAACAGTAATGTACATAAAGTAAGCAGGTATCATACCTTGTGTGTAGGCAGGCACTCAAACAACTCAAGCAATGCTTGTAGTCATGCATTAATTCAACAAGCACTCTAAAGTATCCTACATTCTAGATACTTACTATATGAAGTGCAGCTATCACTTTTAGTATTTCCCAAAAGGACTGGGACAAATCTAAGGTGAAGGCAGAGCAGGTGGTGTCTTTACTGCTTCATTTAAAGGGCATTTCTCACTGCCAAACAGCTCCCTGATAGCTTAATGCCTTGATTAAAACACCACACCCAAAATGATCTAATTGGAATTAACCTTTTTTCTTTTTTCCTTCTTCACTTACTCAATTATTTATTTGGTACTGTGAATCTGCCTTAATATGTAAAAATTCTTAGGAGGTAACAACTTTATTAAATAGAAGAGGTGGGATAGCTACACCTGTCTCTAATGCTCTCTTTTTATCCCAGCCATCTCCTGTCTTCTGGCTCCACTGTTTTCTGGTTTGGTAACACTGGGCATGTCACTCACCCTCTCTGAAGCTGCTTCATCATGAAGATGGGAACGGTACCATTTAGCCTTACTGAGGCGAGTAAGAATGGATGGGGAAGAGCAGCCAAATGGGTGGGAAACACAAAGAAAGCAGAAGGGAGGAAAGACATACAGAAAGGAGTCAGACACACTGACTCAGAGAAGAGGAAGAGGGAGGGAGACAGACACACCGGAATAAAAAATCTACAGAGGAGAGAAATCTCACTCAGTGAGCATAACCCCTTAGGTTAGGGATGTAACCTGGCCTGAAAAAGTCAATCTCTGTTGTGAAACTTAATGGTTTTTGGCATTTACCAACAATTAATGGTCACCCAGCAAGTAAAAAGCGACGGCTTGATCATCATCATCAAGGAAAACATGAAAATCAACCGAGGGCCACAGAGATGATAAAACTGTCTGCAGAAGAGCCAGCAAACTTATGATTTTATTAAATTCTTTAATGTTCTAAGCTGTCACACTTAAAGTGAGCCATACTTATTTCTTCCTATGGTGATGCTACCGTGCCACTGAAAACCATGTATTACTATACATACCATGCATGCGTACCAACATGTAAAGGGTTATACACACAACATCACTTATGTTGAATACTTGAGCAATTGAAAGATTTTCAAAGAATATAAATTGCTAACCTTTGCTGATTTTAGATCCCAAACTTACAAATGCTAATTTTCTTCTTCTTCTTTCCTTTATTAATGATGTATGAGTTTTATCATCAGAATGCCTTAACTAGGTTCTCACCCTCTTTTTCTACTTGAGTAATTCTGTTCTATAAATATTAACCAAACTCTGATTATATGAAGAACAAAAGGAATACAGGGGAGATTATGAAACCATTCCTGCCTTGAAGGGGCCTGGGCTTTTGGTTAATTGCAGGCCAGCAATGCACACTGTTTGGACAGACAGTTATATCATATGACAAAGAGATTTATGCGTTGAAGAGGATCAGGATCAAGTCAGGTTGCTCAACACTTTGCCCAGTTGAAATACACTCAACATATGTCCAGGCACAGCCAAACATTCTCCCTCTTGGCACCACCTGTGCCTCTTCCTCATCTTTCCTTCCAGGTTACAACACTCACACACGGTCTCCATCAACCTTCGAAGGTGCCAGTCTCCTCTATAACCCTGCGGCTCACCTGCGTCTAGGTAAGGGGCTCCCACACTCAGCCCCTCACCACAAAAATCTCTATCGGCTTTGCAAGAGAACCCACTCCCAAATGACGTGAAATGCACAACCTGGCCTTAGTCTGGAGTTTCTTGAAAGCAAGACCACCCCTTTCTCTGAAGAAATCATACTCTACTGTTAACTGGCAGTATTCTCATCAAGTGCCTACAAAGGTACTGACCAAAGCGGTATTATGAGAAAGTAAAACTAAAGGTCACAGACTGACAGTTTTGTTTGCATAGAGTTTTAAAAATCTAGTAATGGAAAAATCAAGCAGCTAGAATCTGGGTTTCCCTAAAGAACCCGAACAACTGTCTGGCCACAGTGGGTCCACACCTATGCACAGCAGCAACGGACAGGCATGGGTGGCAGGTGTCTCCTTTAGACAAGGGATAAGTTCTTAAGTACACGACAGTCCTCCTGAAGACTCTTGAGATAATCAAGGACCTGTGCCCTAGATCAGCCTGGAGTTCAAGGTAACCAAAACATCAAAGTCCCTACCCTTGTGGAACTACACTGTGGTTTTTGAATGGATGCTGAAGGAAAGGGACAGCAACCCACTAGGCATAGTTCAGTGAAGGTGTTCCAAAGTTCCAGAGGTGCTCCCAATTTAATGACCCGAGGAAATCCTTCTGGGAAGCGAATGGCCACTCCCTAGTCTATCAGTTTTGACATTTAAATGAAGTGTGTTTAAAGTGAAGGTACAGAGTTGATTCATGAGTCCAGATAATTATGAAATCACAGTATAAAGTGTCACCATGACTGACAATGATTTCTAAGTTCACTTGTGGATCCGGTTATCTCCATATCTTATATCCTACATATCTCCTATGTGACCTAAATACACTGTACAAATTTCTGGTGAATGTACTCAGATTAGCAAATTTGCATTAAAAAAATGCTCACCTTTAAGCATTTAAATGTATCAAAAGAATTACATTTGATCTTAGATTATTTTAATACTAAAGATCACAGATTCAATTGATTGTATTTTTGATCATGAAGTGAAGCCCTTATATTTCAAAGGTTTCTAAATGTCATCCAATTATTGTCTAATGTCCTCAATTTCCGCCTTGCTGACCTACACTAAAACTACTCATGCTGCTAATTACATAAGAGGTGAATGAATAAAGGACAGAAGAAAGGTTGCTTGATGACTTGAGCAAGTGTCCATACAGGTCTAGTTGTACATTCTGATTAAGTTTTCCTGGTGCTAAAGTGCAGGAAACCGTAGGCTGGAGTAGTGAAGACAGTTAAATAGTCAAGGAAGAGAGAAATTACCTGACCATATTGTTTAGATAAATTAAAATCACTTTACCCAAGAAAGTAGGGTTATTATGTCTGCCTTGAACCAAAGGCAGTTGGGTTCACAACTTGGGTTCGTTAAGAGCATGATTCCCATTTAGGGAAATGGAATCCTTTTTTTGGGGAACTGTTCCCTAACTCAATTATCATCACCACCACCAAGTGTAAAAATTACCTTCAATCAATCTTGATTTGTATGCCTCCGAGAATCTTGATTTGTATGCCTCTGGGCAAGAAAAATGGGCACTGGCAGGCAAACCAGGCTACACATTCAGTGACTCGAACCCAGGTCTCCTGGCTGCTAAGCTCATAATCTTTCCACTATGCTTTACAGGCCCCTTCTCAGTAACAAGAATCAGGAATCTAATACAAGCTTTCAGAATCTAAAACAGAAGATCCACTGTTTCATTTGATTTTGGTAATAATTTTATGAAGCTGGAACTACACAATATCTCTAATATATAGCACAATGGGTCCCCAGATACGGTATTTATAGAAAAATTATTGAAAAAAAATTTATAGAAAAAAAATTTATAGAAAAAGTTAAACAAACAACAACCCAAACCAAAAACCTGCCCTCGTTCTGACTGTGGTTTAGACCAGGAGTCAGTAAACTATTCCAAGAAGTTGTATCTAATGCCTGGTAGTATCCAAAGTCATAAATAACTACTAAAAAAATTACTGTGTGCAACTTAAGTATGTTACCTTTTGTGTAATGCTATCTTTAAATGAGTACAGCGGGCCTGTTATGTTATATTCTAGGGACAGCAAATACCAGATATTTGTAGTATCCCTGCTCTTTCCCACCATAATCCTTCCACACACTCTTTCCTGCTGGGCCTGAATCCAGCCTCTGACTCTTTCTGAACATATAGCTCCACACGGCCCCTAGCAATTGATTGGCAATGTTAGTGACAAATAAAGGCTGCATTTTCCCATTCTGACTCTCTCCTACGTTGTAGAACAGCTGTTTCTTGCATTTTTCTTTGGTTTTGATCTGTTGTTATTAATGGTTCTCACATTTTTTCATCTATGTATATATAGTCTTTTCCAAATACAGGGACTCTGCCTTTTACAGATCTTAGAGCACCAAATGCAATGATTCATAGACAGCAGTCAACTCAGAGTGTTCTGAATGTACCTAAGACAGATGTATAGTATTTATGGAAAAATCTAAAGTTAAAAAGAAAAACAAAAACCCACAACCCTCCCCCCACAAAATGTCCTTGTTTCTGATTATGGTTTACGCCAAAGGTCAGTAAACCTTCTTTCTGTAAAGAGCCAGGCAACAAATATTAAAAGCTTTGTTTGCCAGATGGTCTCTCATATAACGACTCAACTCGGCCATGACAGCATAAAGCACACACAGAAATGTGGAAACGAATGAGTGTCTCCATTCCAATAAAACTTTATTTTGAAATCTGAATTTTATGGAATTTTCACACATCACAAAATATTATCCTTCTCTTAACTTTTCTCCAGACAATTTAAAAATGGAAAAACACCATTCTTGGCTTTCAGGCCACAGAGAAACAGGAGGCAGGCTGCACTTGGCCCACAGGCTGTAGTTTACTGATCTCTAGTCTAAATTTGTGGTTCTCAAAATGAGAACTTCGGGTGGTCTGCAAGATCCTTTCAGCAAGTCCAACTACGCATGTGTGCGGCCAGAATTTCTCTGTAGACTTGAAGCAAAACAATGCGCCACAACAGACCGAGTGCAGAAGCAAATATGAGGATCCAGCTGCCTTCTATTAAGCCAGAAATTGAAGGGATTTGCAAAAATGGAAAACAATGTCACACTTCTCCCTAATTTTTCCTTATGTTTAGAAAATACATAGTTGTATTTCATAATCCTCTTTATGGTAACACGTATGGGGCTTACTACTGATTTTTTTAAATGGATTAATAATATTTTTGAAATTTCTGTTTTTATTTCTAATGTGATAAATGTCAAGAGCTACAACCCACGTAAACAAAAGCTCTCTGGAGGCCTCCGTAAATTTTAAAAATGTAAAGCGATCCTGAGACCCGAGAGTTCAAGAGAGCCAGCTGCCGAGCCACAGCTGAGTTAACTTAACTCCTTTAACTTAACTGGGCTTGTAGGCCCCTTCCGCACACCACCTGATTTCAGTCTCCATCTTGCCTCCCCCCTCTCCCCGCCCAGTCAAGGAGCTTCCTCGAGTGTCTGTGACTGGATTCTGATTTGGCAAAATTTAATCCCATGCAATTTATGTTTGTGTAAATAAAGTTGGGGAGAGCATGGTGGTGCTTTTCATGAAAAAACCCTTCAGATTTGTGGAGTCGCCAAAATTGATTCAACCTTTGCTTTGCCAAAATAGGCAACTAGAAGCAAGAATCTCTCCCTGGCTTGTAGTTTCCAATCATTTTTTTTAAAAAAATTAATTAATTAATTAAAATAAATAATAATTCCTCACCTTCAGGATATATCTCAAAACAAACATTCACTGGCTCCTGTATAAATCCTAGTCCCTCCGACGTGGCCTCACAAGAACTGTGGGCTCCCGATAACAATCAGCATCCTAACAGCGGCATCCCATCTAAAGCAATAAAATCCAGTAGACATGGTGCTAGTTTGACGGTACTAGTAACGCACTTTACTTGCATTTTGCATGTAAAGTATATGTGCCTTATAGAGCATTTAAGGAGGGTATTGATATTGTGCTTGTTCTGTCATTTGCGATTTAAAAACTTTTTAAGAGAGTGTTTTAGGAGAAACAAAAAGGGAAAATCGTCTTAATTCCAGTGTTAACATATATAAGGAAATCCTACATAAGGAAGCATTTCTTTCGGTATAAATTTACTTTGTCATAAAGTTTAACTGTCTATCCAAATGATGCACAATACCGCCGGCCTGGGGAAACCACCTCCACCCCTCCACCCCTGACCATTTTAGAGAGAATTTAAGAAATAATAACCATGATTCCTATATTTGTCATTTTGTTGAATTACGTACCTTTCATAAGAAAGTATTCCCTCGTGAGTATATAATTCTAAAAGTCTTTTTAGCTTTCTCTTATGGAATAATAACTTCATAAACAATAACAAAGGCAGAAGAAATTCATATTTTTAGATATTTATCCATCAATCTGTATTATCAAATATCTAAAAAAGATCAAGAATTACGGTCGTATGCTAAATCTGCCATAATCTGTCATTATTGGCTCTACGCAGAAAAACAAAATACATTTAGCTGTTCCGACCCACACCCAAACTGAAATTCACTCGCACCTTTAAGATCAGGAAGACACTAGTAAATTATAACATTACCTGTTTGAGGGATTATTAACCAAGTGAGGGGATCATGCAATTTATATTAGAAGGATTCTGGTAGCTATGATGGCCAAACAACAACAACAAAAAAAACCAGACAAAAACATGGAGAAAATGCTTACTGTTAAATCCACGTAAAAGCAAAAGTCTCATCATGATTGCAAAACATTCCAAATTGTGAAACTTAAGTTACTTGTAAAATAGACAAAAGTAGAGCTGCTTCCTCAGTCATTTTTTGAGACCTCAGCATCAATTTAAGGAAAATGCTTATATTTAAAAGAAAGCTTATTTCAAAATGTGAATCCTTCCACTAAGTACAAATAAGGACAAGAAGGAAATTCACATCTCCTACGACAGTGCTCCTCCATGTGTATGTGAATGAAGACAATAGGAAACTGAAGTTTACAAACAAGTCATTCACTTCACAATCCAACTCTTTAAGGAATGAGACTTGGGAGCCTAGAAGAATGACAACCTGTGCTAATGTAAAAAGGCCCCAAATTACATAAAGCTGTTACGTGGATTATGCAGAAAGAGGAGGAAAAGAAAGGATGGATGTACTTCACTGTGTAGAAAAGATCTACTTCTGTCAGATACCGTCCACAAATTTTTTTTGTATAATGGGTCATTTTTCCCAATCTCATTTTTAAATCAAAATTATGTTGGACTCACAATCACAGTCTCATGGAATTTATGCTATCACAAAAGACAGAGGGATCGAGAGGATCCCAGTCCGTATTTGAGAAGAAAAAACCTAGTTTGAGAAAACACTGCCACTACTACTCCAAAACAGCAAAACTAGAATTCAAAGTGGTTCTTTTAAAAGCATGGCACAGCAGTTTAAAATCTGAAATACACCATAGCTATTTTAATAAAATAGTTCCGTTTTGATGTCCCAATTCCCCTCCCCAGCAGCGGGACAACACAGTGTCACTTTGTTGGAGCTGCTGAGGAATTTTCTTAGCACTTTGTGGAAACTGTTGGCTTTCAGAAATGGACAGGCTGATTTGAACCAAAAGTTAGACAAAATACAGAATTGCAACAACAATAAAAAGCAATTCAGAAACAGAATCAAGCCAAGCAGATAGGCAAACTTTATAAAATCAGTCTTCTGGGGCTGTTTATCAGGTCATTTCCCTAATTTCAAAAAGCCAAACCAAAAAGCAAAGCATGCAGACTTACATTGCTTCTTTAGTTCCTTCAGCTGCTGTTTAAACTGTACAAATTTTGCATTATTTTGGAAGTCTGCATCACAATTCTTATTCTGTAAAGCCAAAAATTTCTTCTCCACTAATAATTTAAGATCTGGTATTTTTTCTGGACGTTCTTCTTTTACCTAAGGAAGACAATACAATTATCTCAGTTAAATGTTACCATGATACCATTTTGTAACATTATTTTTATCTCATTTCACACAAATAAAAATACAGTGAGGTAGAAAACAGAATCCCAACAGAACCAGCGAGGCTGAGACTTATTCCAGAACAGGCTGATGGTAAACAGTTGGGGGAGCCATTCATCCCGTCCACTCACCGTTTGCTTATTACACCCTCGCCCGGTGCCCTACTAACTTGCAATCTTCTGACAACTACTAGGGAAAACTCTCACACCAGTGCAACTCTGTGCCCTCCAACTTCACCGGAACTTGAGCCTCATGGCTTCCTCCTTTTTTGCCAGGTCTGCTCAGTCCCCCTACCTACTCCCCAAGCACTGATTCCAGCCTTCATGCTGCTCCGTTCTCCTCTGTTCTCTCTCTGCCCCAGTGGGGGAGAGTGGCTCAGACTTCATGAAGAAGTTGAGGCTTTAAACTTCACTTTCACCATCTGCTGACACAACTAGGAGTAAGTGTCACCCTGTTCTGTTCAAAGCTAAACTCTCAATCTACATTCCTTTTGTTCCTCCCAATATTTTTTTTTTTATAAAACTTTCCAACACGTGGCAAAGTTGAAAGAATTGCACTTTGCCATTCACCTACCTCCCAGATGCCACAAAGAACACTTGGCTCTGTTTTCTTTATCACCGTTATCTGTTCTAGCTCTCTGTTTTTCTTTCTATCCTCAATCCTGCTTTCAAGTTCATTCTTAATTCCATCTTCTTCATCTGTCAGAACTTTGCCCTCTAGAAGCTTTTCCCCCCAAAACCTCTAAATTAGCTCTTTATTCCCAAATTTAACAACAAACAACTTCCTCTAATCCCTGCCCATTCCCCTCAGTTCTTTTGTCTTTATAGTCCAGCTCCTTGGAAAAAAAAATCATCTGTATCCACTGTTTCCACTTTCTCAACCTCCAGCTGCTCTCAGGCTGCTGCCTCCCCACCCCCACACCACTTCGGTCTGATTGCTGCTCTTCCTCAGGCCTTCATATTTGGCCCCTTGAATCACTGGCCTTTCCCTGATGCTCCTGCCACCAAGCAAAATTCACCCAACTTTCCCTCATGTCCCAACACGCCTTGGACTTCTAGCACAGCCCCCGTAATAGACAACTGCATTTATTTTTACATGTTCCTTTCCCCTAATAAAATGCACTCTTTGAAAAATGTGTGATTTATCACTGCGGGGCATGTAGTAGGTAGTATTTGATGTATGTACTCGATATATTTCAAGCGAATTAATCTTACATGCTCCAAATGTACTTACCCACTAAAACCCCACAACTGATCACCTGACCATCATGAGGAGAGTACACAATGCAATTTCTCAGCTGGAAGACAACTTAGAGTTCATCCAACCTTGATCTCTACCTTCTTCAGTCTCATAAATACATACAATTATGTAGTAAGAATTAAATGGCTTGTTTACTATAATCCAGTTGGTTGGAGGCAACATTAAGACTGTAAGACAGACACAGAAAATTCTTGCTTTGGGTTCCAGTCAATGGGATATACTCTGACGTCTCTGAATCTGAGTATCAATACATATGAAGTCAAAAGAGTACCTGCAATTTAGTTTCAATCACCCTCTGTCATGGAAAAAAGAATTATAGAATCTTCATTTGTTTAACTGCTATGGATTTTAATTAGTTAAGTCAAAAATCAAAATTAAGCACGAAACCAAAGTGCCTAATGTACTGTGTGTAGAAACTGACTGCCTTCTCATCGTACGGATGATATTCAACTAGTGCTGGATCCATCATCAAAGAGACTTGTGAAAAATATGGAGAGGCTTTAATGACACGTCTTGTATATAATTAAAAATTCAAAATAAGTCCTGTAAGGCTAAAGAACCAATAAAGCTCAGTTTGGAAAAGAGAAAGTAGAGAGGCAATTTAATAATGCCTCATGTCTCAAGAAGAAGAGCAGTTATACATGGTGACTAGTGATCCTCCACCTCTACCACAGATAGAACAAGACAAAACAAGTTCAAGATCGTAGCATGAAGTTCAGAGCAGATATAGAAAATAAATTACAAGTTCTCAGAAAAGAATTACAGCCTCTCATTCTGTATTTATAAAATAAAATGGACTCAGATCCACCTGAGATGTTAATGGTGACATTACAGGCAGGTATAAAGGTGAACCTTCTCAAGGTCTTTAATGGGGTTGAAATTATTATTTAATCTGAGGCAATCAGAGCAGAACAGAGCAGATGATCAATATACACAAAAGGTCTTTTCTAATAAAGTCTCTAACCCACTCAACACATTTAATTTCCCTAGCTTCAGTACCACCACTGCTGAGGAGCTGGCTAGAACATGGGGGCGGAGGAAATGGAGAGGGACAGGCATTTTGAGGTTGGCGATATGGTAACCCGAAACAGGACTAGAATACACCAGATATTCATGATAATAAACCTGAATAAACCAGATGTAGGGATTCAGAACACTTCTATCCCCCAAGGCCAGAACCTCAAAAGAACTGCTGGGAAGCACGTAACATTCACTGCAGCAAATATCTTCTCTGGAAATGTGATGCTGAGGTTGGCACAACTGTGTACCGCAGAGAGAACTTACTGTACTCGAGCTATCAAAACGCGAGCCCGGAAAATATTAAACTCCTTATCTGTTTAAAATCAATGCAATAAATGGGGATTAATGATATTTCAAATGGAATCTTGCTTTGTATCTTTAATTGAAATAAGATACATAATCCCAAAATGGGAAGGAAAAAACCCAGTCTTTAGGTAGCTGATCATAAGTGCTATCTGGTCCGAAAAAGACAAGGACAGCCCTCTAGCCGCAGGACAAATTTAAAATACTTCCAAGAAACCTGAGATTAGAGGAGAGATTTTATTGGATCCTTGGTCCATCCCTTTCCTAAGGAAAAAGTCCCTAGACACAGAACTTAAAACCTAAATGAATTAAAAGACACAGGGTGTATGAGTTTGCTAAGGCTGTCACAACAATATAAGCCACCACAGACTAGGAGGCTTAACCAGTAGAAAATATTTCCTTAACAGACATGGGGGTTGGGAGTCATTGGCTTGTCAATGGCCATCTTCTTCTTAAGTCCTTACATGGTATTCCTTCTATGTGTCTGTGTCCGAATTCCCCTTTCTTAGAAGGACAGCAGTCTAGTGGATCGAGGTCCATCCAATGACTTCATTTTAACTTAAAATGAAACCTCTTTAAAAACCTTATCTCCAAAACAGTCTCATTCTAAGGTACTGGGGATCAGGACTTCAACATATGAATTTGGGGGGAATACAATTGAGCACATACACTGGGTTACTAAATTTATGAAACAGGATTTTTAAAAATAAGGATTTATTTATTTATTTGACAGAGAGAGAGAGTGTAAGCATGCACCTGGAGGCAGGAAGGCGGACATGGGGCTTGATCTCACGACCCTGAGATCATGTACTGAGGAGGTATCAAGCGTTGGATACTTAACCAACTGAACCACCCAGGCGCCCCTAAACAGGATTAAAAACAACAACAACAATAAAAAAAAACAGCTCATAGATTACTCATCTTTACACCACTATAAATTAAAAATGACAAACTATCAGGAAGGGAACTTAGCAGATACCATACTTACATAATGGGACTCTGATACTGCCCTTGGGGGAGAAAGGTCAGGTTTTTATGCACCACCCACTTACCCATCCAGTATTCAGTGAGTACCTTCCATGGGCTAAGCACTGTAGCTAAATAGGAGAGAAGCCAGAAAAGTCGATCAGGAGAAAATGGTGAATAGCTTTGAAAGTGAGACCTGACCAACAGGCAGCAGGAAAGACCCTAAAAAATTCTAGGAGTAAAGTAAGAATAGCATGAGAAATTTTTAAAAATTAATTCCTAAAGTTAAAGCATGTAAAGATGTCCTTCAGACAAGAAAGGAGAAAGAAGTTATTGCTGTAGGTTAACTAAGGACAGAGGTGCTGGCAATTTGACCAAATTGTAATGCCATTTAAAAAAAATTTTTGTATTTATTTGACAGAAAGAGAGCACATGAGAGCACAAGTAGGAAGAGCAGCAGGGAGAGAGGGAGAAGCAGGTTTCCTGCTGAGCAGGGAGTCTAACGTGGGCTGGATCCCACGACCCCAGGACCAACACCTGAACCGAAGGCAGACGCCTAAGCAACTGTGCCACCCAGGTGCCCTGTAATGCCATTTTTAAAATAGAAAGGCCAAGTCTTTTTGTAAGGAGGACAAGGGACTGTGGATGACTCCAGGATGTTTAATAGTTAATATGGGCTACTAAGCAAACTATACTTTCTTAAGGAAAGAAGGGTGCAATCGTGAATGTCTGTCAAAGTGGAGAGATCCAGTATGCAGCAGGAAAGACATTTAAAATGAGACCAGAACAGAAAGAAAAGAGATGCAAAAAGAACTCTAAAAGAAGCAAAAACAAACAAACAAAAACAAACAATAAGCAACAAGAACAAAAAAACCAACCAGGTGTGAGGAATGCCACAGAAGAAAGAAAATGAGAAAATTTCCTTAACAGAGGTGATTGTCCTTTAGGAAAATGATGCAAGAGAGCTCAGTAAGATAAGGTCTAAAAGGAGACTGGACTTGGTTACTAGGTACTCTGTACACTGCAGTGGAACAACTAACTTGTCTCAACCCACCAGCCTGTGAAGCTTCTCTCAGGCAAGGACTATTTGCCTGGTGTCTAGTGTACTTCCTGTTGTAAAGCAGATGCTCCAAAGATGTTGATGAACGAGTGAACTACGGGGCAGCCAAATAATATTGTATTGAGATGAGAGAAGAGATTAAGGGAGTTCTGTGGTAACAGATGAAGAAAGTTTGGCAGCAAAGGAAGAGAGACTTGGGAGTAGATCATGGGAAAGCGCTGAAGAGCCTCGTTTACTTGCACAGAGGACAAAAGCAGCTTGAAATCAAGGTGACATAATGGAGGAAAAAGAACATGGAACCAGGAATCAGACAGATCTGAAACCAACCTGTATATGGATCTCGGGACAATCCTTCCAGGTTTGGGATTTCTCTGATCTCTTAATTAGGATTCAAGAACACCCACTTCAGTGTTGTGAAGACCTCATTAAATCGTGTTTGTGTTTCACTTTGGCATGTAGTGGATGTTCAAACTGTTATATTCTTTTCCTTTTGCCTTTAGCTTGTAGCCTTGAACGTGCTTGTGGACTAAGAAGGAGCTAGTGGGGAAACAAATCACAAACACGAAGAGAAAGCGAGTCACAGATTTCATTTGAGAAAATCATTCTCTAGAGCAAAAACTAGAGAGGAAGGAAGACCAGCTGGGAAAGCACAACAGTCTTTACCAGGTGTCAAAAATGCCTGCAGGGCTGGACAAAGATCTGAGGAAACCCCCAATAAGAGGACAACAGGAAGTGGTGAGAGCATGGTAAAGCAGACAGTACAAGCCCCAGGTGAGAGGAAGCTGCTACACAGCGCACATGACTGTGGCCGCGTGAGAGAGCAAGTCCAAGCTTTTAAAGAAAAATCAGACATACAGATTTTTCGGTGGCATGTTTTCTAGTTTTTAAATACATCAGCCTAAAGCCGATGGCTTTGAAACTTCTATTTAATACAAAGGAGGTATTTTAAGACATAAAAATTAAAAGTACTTCTGTGATCCACAATATTTGGGGGTCCAGTACAACTCCCAGCTTTCTACTTGAGGGATGAAATATGGTCCTTTCAAGCAGGGCAGAGAATAGTGGGAAAAAATAACAAAAAGCAGAGGAGAAAGTAAAGGATTCCATTCTGATGTGCTAACCCAAAGCATTTATGATGAAAAACTTGGGCTCTACACCTGGGATTAAAAATGAGGCCCTGCTAACTGAATGGCCTTGGGAAAGTTACTAAATGCATCTAACCTTAGTTTCCTCACTTACAAGTTTAGAAAATGCCAATAGTATTTGCCTCGCCAGTGTTGCTGAGAAAAATAGATGGAATGAAGCAACAAAGCACCAAGCGGTCGACCACACAGAATATTAGACAATGAGGAGCTGTCACTGTTGCTGTCATTGCACACTTATCTTTGGGGTGCCTGGATATACAGGTCTGCAGCTCAGCAGCCTGACAGGGAAACATCCACATGGAGGAATCACTGTGTAGATTTTAGTAGAAACCACAGAAATGAATGGGTTTACCAAGAAGACTAGAAACCAAAAGGACCAAGGCAGGAACTATGGAGAATACCACATCCATAGGGCAGCTAGAGGAGTCTAGAAAGAAGGACAAGTGTTAAGAAGACAAGCAAAAGAAAATACCCCAAAAGTCCCGGAAGGAATTTCAAGATCTGTCAGATGCTACAGAGAAGTCAAGCTACATAGGGATTGAGAAGTGTGCACTGGATGTGGGGACTGGGTCTTTGGGGACTTTAGCAAAAGCAGAGATACAAAGTGCTGACTTCGAAATATCCAGACCTTGTTCAATTAATTGTTTCAACAAGATGTAGCAATTTAATAGGGGGAAAAAAAACACACACAAACACCCCCAAAGTCCCATAGGCCTCCAACTAACCCTTCAGTTTCAGCTCAAAATCACTCACGAATGTTTAGCTCCATTGAATGGGGTTCAACGCTCCTATGACTGCAGTATTTCTCTATGTCAGCAAGGAGAAGGCAATCAATGAGCTATCAACAACTAACATAGAACCCGATGGCTCTTTGTCTTTAAAGAAGTTGATTGTTTTAGAGCAACTGATAATGGTTGAAACAAACAGCAGAATTTAGTCCTTAACCATGTCATTTTCAACATGCTTTAACATAAAATTTTAAATATTACAACACATCCGATTTCTTTCAAACAGTATTGTATATATATGCAATTACTCAAAGTATTTTATTTTATTGCCTGAGGGCAAAGTCAAGGTCATCTTCTTCTCCTCCTCCAATTATCATTATTGCCTTATAGCTATCATTTCACTGGGAGGGGAGATCACAGGAGCTAAGGATATTAATGGGCTGAGTCATTCACACACTTTGAATCATGTGAGAATCTAGTATAAAATTAGTCATTCTTGTAACTAAACCAAAACTCAGATAGATTTACTCTCTAAAACAGCCACTGTTACATGTTTGGCTCCCAAAAAAACACATACCTAATGATTTACATTTTAGAAATCACACAGCCTTTAGAAGTTTATTATGGGCACACCACAGTGATAAGCAATTTGCTATGCGTTCTGCTCAGGACACTAAGTGTTTGAAGGTCTAACTCGCACTCAACTTGATCTAAGGCTACGGGACCCGCTTTCATGCTGGGAATCCAGTGAGAATTACCTGGATTGGTTCTAGAACATTCATTCAACAAATATTTGCTAAGTACCAACTGGGTACCAGGCATTATGCTAAGCACTGAGCCATTTATGGAAGTTGGCCCATACTTATGACACAGCACCAACCTAACTGGTCATGCACAAGGTAAATTTATATAGGCCAACACTGTCTCCACCTTTATATAGAAAAAAGCTTGGTAAAGTTTTTATTGAAAGACATGTCCAGGCCAAGGATCATTATGCTTTCACTGGGTATAACATAACTGCATGTACACATGGAGTCACACTAGATGTCCCACAGAGTTTACTATACTATCTTTGCCCTGTTTAAAACACACACACACACGCGCGCGCGCGCGCGTATGTGAGATATATATATATATATATATTACACTAATGATGACCAGCATGGATTATAGCCTTCAGCTCACAGCAGTTTCTGTTGTCAATTGCACAATCTGCAATGAACTCTGTTGGACCCAATTATTTGTAGTTGAGTGAGTTTCCTAGCGCCATTATTTAGTTTGACTTCTGACAAAACACTTAAGAGAGAATACTTCCTTGTTGAGCATTATGACACATCGAATGGACTTCATAGTTTGCCAAGGTGTTGCAATACACCATTATGAAGCAGCTGCCTACCAGACATGGAAACACCTCTCGTCCTTCAAGGCTTTCAGAAAAATTTTGAAAATAAACTTAAACATGTGTGAGAGTGCTGTTGGTCTAGTTCTAATGGACCAGTCCTGCTAGAATAGATAGTTGCCCAACAGATGGCAGTTGAATGAGGCAACTTGCCGCGTATGTGCATCTGTTACTAAACATTTATTCTGTTGAAAATTACTCCAATGAATTTCTCATGGCACCATTCCTCCTATAAGATTATGACCAACAGGAATCACTTATTTACACAGACTACAGCATTAGATTCCCATATGGGGGGCACTGGGGAATCAACCTACTGATTTTTGCCTCTTGAGCTTTTTTTTTACTTTTTATTTTTTGCTTTATTTTGTTTTGACAGAATTCATGGAAACAGGCACTATTTATTCATTCATCTGTTCAGTAAATATTTACTGAATGCCTACCACACGCAGGCACTGAGCGAGGCATTGGATATGTGACAGTGACAATGTCCACCCTGCTGTTCTCATGGGGTTTAGGGTCTAGTGAAGGGAACCAGCATTATCCAAACAGTCAAATACAATATCACCAACTGTGGTTAGTGCTGTGAAGGAAATGTATCGGATGCTAGGAGAGCATGTACAACATTAATATTGAGGACATCATTTCATAGGCAATCTTTTGAAGCACTGTTCAATTTAAACACAGGGCACACTGATGGGAGGGTAAGAGGAGGCTGATTATTGTTATTCACAAACAGTGTACTTGCAGGGCACCTTTCATGGGGGTGGTTCAAAGCTTTATACATACAAGTATCATTATCCCAGTTTTAAAGATGTGAGGAACGGGCAGTTAATAGTAGTTAAGCATCTTGTCCAAGGACACACTGAGTCAATGATCAATGATCTGAACTCATCTGAATCTCCTTTCAACTTAATTTTGCTTGCTTGTGCCTCCAAGTAATAACTCAGAACGAATTTTTATACTCTATCTTCATTTTAGGAAGACATACTTGATTGCACGCATGTATCCTCAAATCTTTAATGTTCATCTGGCCACTTATTCTGAATCTGAAATTGCCTTTCTCGTCTGCCATGCCTCTGTCATCCATAGGATTTCTAAATGCCTTATTTATCTTTATGGTATTTCACTCAAGATCTTGCTTTGAAAAAAGTACAGCAATGGGTTGATGCTAATGGGATTTTCTGATCTTACCAAGTACCCCATTATCCAGAAAGATGATCTTCCAGAATGCTAAATCATTTACTTGAAATTCAGTTAATGCCCCACAGGATGCCTGTAACCAGTGAATAATATAGGACATTCTTTCTCCAGTAGCCAGAACACATGGGCCAGGAAGCAAGGGACAAGTACATCTCATCTCCCTGTCTTCACACCTAATGACCAACTTGCATTCCCCCACCCTGACCCCCTCCTCCCCCCGCAATGGTTGCAACTTTAGTTCTGCTGGTTGAACAGTCTTCAGTACCCAAGAAAAGAATGATTTCACCAAGGGACTCAACAAAGCCTCCACTGATTTGGAAGCTTAAACTGTAACCTAACAATTTTGAGCTCCTCATGACACTGAAGAGACAGATGAAAAATGAGGTTACTGAACTGGTTGGAGCTATGAATTTTGATTATCAAGGGTAAAGAGGATGGCTGCTCCAGAGTGAGAAAAGGGAGGTGTGTGTCAGGGATGTGAAACACCTCCTGGGTTTGCCATTTCTAATAGTAAAAGATAATGGAAGTCAGAAATAACTCCATAGAGACAGGACCATCAAGAACACAGATACCCCAGGAATGAATGTCGAGGTGTTCCAGTCAGATAAAAACCTACAAGTCAGCTGAGAGCTGGCTGAGGGCAAAGAGAGCATAGAACGAGTAGTAGAGAAAAGGAATTAAAAATACCAACTATGGGGTCAGGATCAATGGCAACAGCTAAGACAGAAGTAATCCTTGCATGTGTCTTCTTATGTTTGACATACATATTTATGGTCTTACCTAATTTCTCTCTTTCCTCTTCTAATATTTTTAAAAAAGTTATAGCACCATAATAACAAACAAACATAATAAGCAAACCAAAAAAAGTGGGCATGGCACAAATATCCTGGCATTGGCAACAGTAACTAGTAAGATGTTTGAGCATTCCACCATTCGGGGGGAAAGACAAGCAAGTGATGAGATGAGAGAGAACTGCAACAGGTTAGTAGGATGCATTTTGTTATTATTCCTGCTGTTTGCAAATTTAAGTCTGGAAGAAAAGTATATTCAGAGGTTGAGCAGCCAAGCTCACTGGTCTAGAACCTTTTGAACATTCTTCCTATGTTTGGGGAGTCTCCCACCTTAAGAGAGACGCCTCACTGGGGTAGAACCAGAAACTGGCTTTCTCCGCCTCCCTTGCAGCAGGAACACAGGCATCATGTTGGCCCTGGGCCTGGAACTTCAATTCTTGAGAAAGACATGAGGAGCTACAATGTAGAAAGTGCCAGCAGACCTTGGAACCAGATTACCAGGAGATTTGACCTTCAAATCTCAGCTCTGCCTCCCACTAGCTGTGTGATCTTGGGCAAGTTACTTAACCACTCAGCCACTCTACCCAGGCCAGAGGGCGTTGTGAATATTGAATGAGTTAATATGTTTAAAGAATTTGGAGTGTTGAAATTCAAATACAGAAGCCACTAGCCACTTGTAGGTTTTGTTTTTGTTTTTTTAAATTTACTTATTTTAGAGGGTAGGAGGGAGGGAAGCGGAGGGAAGAAGAGAGAGAGAGAGAAAGAATCCTCAAACAGATGCCAATACAGGGTTTGATCCCAGGAACCTGAGATCATGACCTGACCCGAAATCAAGAGTTAACTGTCCCAGCCACCCAGGTGCCCCCACATGTGGTTATTTAAAACTAAATTAAAATTAAAAATTTTTAAATTCAGTTCCTCAGTCACACTGTCACATTTCAAATGCCAGTAGCCAGTGGCTACTTTTCTGGATAGCGCAGATGTAGAACACTCCTACTTGCGGCAGGAAGCACTACCAGAAAGTGATTACTTACAAAATACTTCTGGGCCCTAAGAAGCACCGTTACCAGTCTTGTTATCACCACACGGCTGTCGCTGCTGATACTTTATAGTACGCCCCCAGAACTTATTTCTGATATCTTGAAGTTTGTACATTTCACCACCTCCAAGTAATCCCCCTACCCTCCACCCCTCTCTTCCGTGTTATTATTACTACAAAAGCAAGGTAAATATTCAGCTGAATTTAAGGTCTGGGGGAGGAGATGGACAGTGAAAAGCAACTAAATGTCACTGGATAAGAATCGGCAGCAGTACCAGGAGCAGCAACTGCTCTTAATTCGTACTTTATTACGGGCAAAGTACTGAGCTAAGCACTTCGCAGGACTTGTTTTAGTTAATCCCCTCTCCAAACACACAACCTAAGAAGTGAGCAAGAACACATCCCTACATTACAAATTGGGAAATTGAGGCTGAGGAGTGGTCTAACTCCGAGTAGTCCTAGAGCCCGCTGGGGGCTCGGGTTCACTACATTTGCAGGTCTGTTCAACTCCCAAGTCTATGACTTAACTACTACCCTAGACCTCACCGAATAGTTACTGTGTGCCCACTGGGGCCGTGCACTGCTCCAGATGCTGCAAAACAGTAGCAAACTAAAGAGCCCAAGTCCCTGACCTCACGGAGTTTACATCTAGTTGAGAAAATCAGTACCGAAATAATAAAATAATTAACCAGAAGATAATGAGTGCTATGGAGAACAATTACACAGGGTGGGGTAGGTGAGCTCACCTCTGATGGACAGTCAGGGAAGGCTTCACTGAGAAAACAACGTTTGAACAGAGACCTGAAGCGAAGAGCAGATGAGGTGAGAAGTAAGGGTGGATGGAGGGTGCGACAGGTCAAAGAGGCCAGTGTGTGACCTTTAACCCTCATTCTGAGAGAGATGGGAAGGTTTGGGCAGGAGTGAGAAGATCTGATTTTCTGTTTAAAGGATCACTCTGTCTGTTATGAGAAGGATAGATTTTAGGGAGGAAGGGCAGAAGCAGAGACCAAGGAGAAGCAGGCCACTGCAGTCATCTACACAAGGGTAACGGTGCTGTGGATTAGGGTGACAGCAGCAGACAAGTCAGAGGCGGTCACATTCTAGGTACAAACAATAGGGTTTACTGATGGGCTGGATATGGGTCGTGAAACAAGGAAGAAGCCCAGGACAACTCTGATTTTGCCCTGACTGAATGAAATAGCATAGTTGCCATATTCTGAGGTGGACACGTCTGGAGAAACAGCTGGTTTGGGAGAAAAAAAAAAATTAAGAGTTTCGTTTTAGAAGGTTGAAATGTGCAATGCTGGCAGGAAGGAAATGAAGTGGAAATGGGAAGACAGTTGTGTATGTGAGACCTGGCTCTGGAGAGAAGGCATGGGTACAGCTACAAAAGCTATGAAAAATGATTAAGTGCACAGTGTTAGAAGAGCACACGAGAGTAACACACTTGGCGGACAGAGATCGGGCCGTGTCAGGGAGGACGGTTAAAAAGGAGCCATGCTAAGTCCGTCAAGGATAGGAAGGTGCTAGCTATTTCCAAGTGGGAGAAGAGCACCCCCAGTAAAAAGAACAATGGGTACTGAGGCCAGAGACAGGAGAACATTCTAAGAACTGGCATAAAAGAATGGTGAAAGTGAGATTAGGGAGTTAAGCAGGAGTATATACCAGGTAAAGACGTTTGAATTTAATCTTGAGTATTAAGGAATAACTGAAGAAGGTAAAGTTGTGGGAAGAGTGGGTAAAATCACGAAAATTTGTAATTTAGAAAGATCACATGGCCTACTAGACAGAAAACACTGGAAGGGAGCAAACGCTAAGCAAACGCACCATGGGAGACTCAAGACCCAAGATGGGGATGAGGCCGGTGAACTCGCCTGAGAGTCGGTCAGGTCTGGAGAAGGAGCACATGCCGGGAGGAGCCCAGAGGAGGAAGCAGGACCACCAACTTGCTGGTGCAAGAAGCTGAGCCGATGATATCACCATTTACGAAGTTCTAGCACCCCAGACGGAAACCACGGGGAAAAGTTCTCCCTGACGCCTACTGAATTTAAGGAGCACATGCAAGCGCGGATGTCAGTAGGATGCCTGGACAGGCGTCAACAGCCTCGGCGGCACGAAGACAGGGATTCAAGTCACAAGCGTAGAAGCGTAGAAGCGATCTCTCGAGAGGAGAGTGCAGTGTGGGATGAGTGGCTGAAGAACAAGTAGGAATACAAAGATTTAGGGGACGGAGAGATATAAGGAGGGCTCACCAAGGAGACATGGAGAAGTGGCCAGCAGCTAGAAGGAAAAACGGACACGTGTTGTCGTAAACGGAACTTAACACTTCGGGAGGGGGTGATCGATAGTAGAGAAGTCAAACAAGAAAATGACCGAACGACAGCCACTGAGCTTCTCACAGGGCGAGTTACCTCGGGCAAGGCCCGGAACTGTCAGCCTCCGCTTCCTCACTTCCCTAAGAATGTTCGTTACCCGCCCCGCAGGCTGGCGTGAGGAGCCACCGGAGCTCAGAGAAAGTGCCAGGAGGGCGTCAGGCACACTCGGCACTAAAAAATGCTCTGTATTTCCTGCCACACATGGCAGACAGGTCACGGTAACAGGAAGCTGAGGTGGGAAGCATGAACCCGTGGAACCAGTGACCATGAAGTACCCTGTCCAGTTTGAAAAAGAGCAAGAGGCAGAAAAGAACGAGTCGAGTCTTTTCCCTTTTCTTCCACCCTCTCCCGATGCCTCTCTTCTCCCTCCTTCCAAAGGCAGCTGGGTATACAGTCATTCCCACGAGCCTGTCAAAGGGACTTGCTCAGTTTATTGTAGAGTCTACACAAAGAACCGTGTTTTTGTAGCCTTTTCCCACAGTCCTCACGAATCTGCGATCTGGAGGCTGTGCTCTTCAGAAGGGCAGCTTAAAGTCACCAGCGGTCCACACACAGACAAACATCCCACAGAAATGAAGTCTATCAAGTCGTGATTTCAAAAATCCTTCTAACAGTTTTTGAAATGATAAGCGAGGTAATGCTTATCAAATGAAACATTCTAACTACATGATTAAGGAGACCTTTGAACAACCGAACGGACTTTCAGGTTGGTTTCGACACAGAGACGTTTCCCAGATGGCATATGCTTTCCCATCAGGGATTAAGGTTCTACCCCTCCTCACTCTCACCACCTCGGAGACATGGGGGCAGGTGGAACTGAGAAAACTGTCCCCCAAACTTGCATTTCTAATGTAAGAAAAATTTTGTTCTACATAAAAGAGTTCACAGATTTTTTTCCCCATACTACAACCATTCCCATCCTATTTCTTTCACGGCCTCTTTGCTTTGGGATTGACTTTGTAATTCTTTCAGTGCAACTCTCAATACATGACCTTTTATTATGACCTTCCCTACCTGCTTATTCTGTGTTACATCCATCAAACTCAAGATTCCTGGAAAAGCCCTAATTACTGAGGATCTCCATTTTCTTACACACATTTAGATGAACTTCCCGTTTCTATACAACTCAGCGGTGGTTGGTGATACAGGGCTATCTGGTGGTAAGGAGGCCCTCTGCTTTACAATCAGAACAGTGGAAGAAGTGTTCCTTGCTCTAGTGTTTGTGTGAGTGTGTAGAGGGGGGATAGCAGGAAGAGGGATATACATACTTGGTGTTAGCTCTCCTGAAGAAAGCACACTTGAGAGGAGAATGGTGAATGCTAAGTTTCATGGAAGGACTTTCTTTCTAGGCACTGGGAACTGAGAAGACCAGCCTTTACGACAGCTGGTACCATTGGGCAGTCAGAGCATCTCGTCATGTTCTGTGTCTTCTCTGGTCTTCCAGTCATACCCTCTGTGAACCAGAGGATCTTAATAACCAAAGAACAAATTCACCATTTCTATTATCATCTAAAAGAAAGGGAAAATGCTAGTTGTTTTTTCCCTTCTGTTCCCTCTGAGTATCCATCAGAAAACCCATCCAGTATGACTGAAGGAACTATAAAGAAGGCAAAATACCCATTTCAGAAATACTACATTTTTCCCTCTAAGTCTATAACCTCTAACATTCTTAATTACCTCGAAGATTCTGCTAAACAGGACGTCTGACTTCAAATTCCTTCTCTTTATACCATTATTACATAACTACAGCATGGAATGAGGGCGGTCCCTGGATATGAAGCTGGATCTTTCCTTCAGTTATCACATCTCACCCAATACAATAAAGACTATGGAATTACGAATACTCCAGTAGTGCATTAATGCTCCTTACCCTTACGGGTTCCATTCACTCCCGTCCAGCAGCCTATCACATTCTCTGATGCTGCCTTCTCTATAATTAATATGGCCTCCTAATGCTTGAAATTACTTCCCACTACTAAAGCTATCAAATTACCTTTTGCCTTCCAATTCATCCCTTACGAGAAAGGTTTCGCGACTAAATGAAAATGAAGTCCATCCATCACAAACCTAATCAGAACACCACTCGACCCAGGAAAATTAAAACAATAACCAAGACAAAACCAGTCAGATGCTTCATAGTCTACATAAAACTTTTTAAAACAATTTACATAATTTAATTCTCATTGCCCAGAGAGATTAAATAACTTCCTTGAAACCTAACAGGGGGCAGAACTGAGTACAGGGTAGCCACCAAGCCTAGAAACGCAGATAATGCTATTTCATAATGCAGTGTCATATTATATAATTAAGCCATGTATTGTGTGCGCACTTACATTCCCAGACTTGGTGGCCACCCTGTAAAACCCAGATCTTCTAGCCATAACTTACTTCTATCGACTCTCCAACATGTTTGACTCCAGAAGTGCTAAAGAAAGGAGCAGTCAATGGAAAATAACCCCTGATACTGAGATGATATTTAAACATTTATAAACCAGCTTTCATATTCTGTTTTCCAATTTAATTTCACAGCAACCTTGTGCATGGAGACTAAAAGAGGCAATTAATATTTTCTAAGTGCCTACTATGTGAAACCTCACTTCCTGTGAAGGCATGAAGCACTTTACTTACATTATCTCATTTAATCCTTGTAACAGCCCTCCGATGTGTCACCGTTGTTTTACAGGTAAGGAAACTGAGGATTTTCAGGAAGACCAGTCCCTAACCCAGGCCCCACGGTTACCCAGTGGAGAAGCAAGGATGGGGGGCCTTCTGATTCCAACTGCAGTGTTCTTTCCTCTACCCCAGTGAATATTCCTTACGTGTCCCATAAGATGTCACACACTGAACATGGAGAGACTTCTCCCTCAGGGCTTCTAAAATAATTAATCATGACCAAATCTATATCTGGCAAGAAAAAAACAAGTTACTCAACCTGAATTAACGAAGCACAACAGAACGAGCGCTGGAGAGATGTGGGCTGGGTATACTTTTGTTACGGGAAGGACTGAATATTTTAATAATGTAAACATAAAGCATCAATAAAAAACTGGGGGAAAAAGATTTACTTCATTTTTATTTCAAATCCTTAAAATTCCTTCATATTCACACTAGAGCCACTTTTAAATTATAACACAGACAAATCAGAAGGGTCAATACTGGGCTCTCTAAAGTTTTCTTTTTTTCTGATAAAACAGTTACATATAACAATATTCTTTTACAAGCAGTTCTTTATTACTAACAGAGTCCCCCTCCCCCTCCTTATGCAAGTCAAATCAATGTGAAGAGTCACTTTTTGTTTAGACTAAATGTCCCAAACCTTTACCTTTGGGCAACTAGTAATAAGACAGGTGGTTAAGATCAGAAGCATAAGGGACACTAGACAAAAGCATTCTTCCTCCCAAATGAAATCTACAACTCAAAGTAAACTAAGTGAACTCCATCTGTCTTGAGGCATGACAATAGCCTTGAATTACAGGTTAAAACACCAAGTTTCAGAAGCACCTGGCTGGCTTAGTCAAAGGAGCACTGGCTCTTTATCTTGGGATCCTGAGTTTGGGCCCCGCATGCCATATAAAGACTACTTAAATAAAACTTAAAAAAAAAAAACAAACCCACAAACAAAAACACTGAGATTCAGAATAACCTCTTGAGAATAACCATGTGACCTGAGCGAGTCCCTTTACCTCCTGGAGGCCAGAGTCCATCACATCTACCCTTCCTAACTGGAGGATTGCTGTGATCATTAAAGAGGTCAAGGAGCCCTGAGGGCTTCTCTCCCCTTATTTGGAGTGAAGGAAATAGTTTTCAGAGTTTCACTCAAAGGCCAGGGGACTCTAGCCAGGGGATATTTCCAAATCTGATTTAAGCAAACCATCAATAGCCCTGGGCAAATATAACTGGGGAAGCTGGAGGAGAAATAAATTCATCATTGCCCAGGCCTAGGCTAAATCTTCCAGAACATTTTAAACAAAAAATCATACCCATATTTCAGATGGTCTTGTTACAGTTTTATACAATTTGGATCACAATGAACTACTTATGATTAAATGATTTTTAAAAATTTGCTTAGCCTCTGAATGTTATTTATATAGGAGATGGTGTTCCATTATTTAATTTAGAAATCCAAACACTTGGAATGATAGGTATCTTTCTCTTCCCAGCTCTAAGAGCTAACAGAGACTCCCTTCCCCATCTTTTTCTGCAGAATCAGGAAGTACCCTTCACTCTTTAGTCCTGTGGCCATATGTAACAACTCACTGAACTACCTTTCACCTTTTTTGGGGGGAAAGGTCCACAACACATTCCTGTTTATATAATCTCATTTTATTTACCACTACCCAGTGAGGTATGCAGGACAAATACTATTATCACTCTGATTCTAGAAATAAGGAAGCTGTAGTACAGAATTAGCCTGGCTTTTCCAAGGTCACTGCATGGCAGAATGAGGATTAGAAGCCAGGTCTTTATTTCCCAGCCCAACACTCTTATCAATCAAACCCCAACTGCTCAAGAAAGGGGGAAAAAGAATTAAAGGTGATGGCGACTTATTCAGACTTTATTTTTAGACTAATTTTGTCTGGCTTTGTGAATTTTCATTAATTTCCACCTTCATTGTTGATGAGTTAGTCACTAACAGGATCAGATCAGAAATTATAAATTGTTTTAAATTATTTCCTCATTGTTAAATATAGATACTCAATTCTTAAGTGTTTCATAATGAAGTGACTCAGGGACTGAGCGAGCCCCATCTACATGAGTCACTTGTTGAACTGTTACAAGAGATTTATGCAAAACTCTTGGGAGGTGGGCAGGGAGGGGAGACAGAAATAAACATTTACCAAAAAGATGACTAAATTAAGGGCAAAAAGTGAATGTAAAACTTATACATTTTTCCTTCCAGTTTAGGCTGTGGGGTGGGAACAAGACACAAGTGACCCCTTACCATTTAATACCCAGTTTGGGTGGTTTAGGAGGCCTTATGAATTTAAATCACCCTGTAGTCGGCTTTTCTGTGGTAAGAGAAAGAGATTAAAAGTTAACAGGACAGAAAGCCAAGACCATGCCTTTATATGGCACTTTTCCCTCCCCGGTGCTTTCACATACAGTATCTCAGGGTATAATCAAGAAATTACTCAGAGATAGGAAGGGACAGATACTGAGTTCAGGCTGCAAACCTGTTGAAGGTCAAAGGGCTATTGAGGAGATAAGTGCTGAAGAAATCTCAATCATTCAATCCAATTAACACCAAGCAATTTACCACTATAACACCATTTACCATTTCACACCACAAAGGTGAAACACCTGAATTTCTTACCCTGGCAGAGCAATTTCATTAGTATTACAGAAAATGTGGTAGGACATATCCCAATTTCATCTATGTTTTTTTTATAGGTGCTTTAAGGAATACCTTAAGAATTTCTTCTAAAAAAACACTTTGCATTCGATGCTCCTGCTGGGGCTTTTTAAAACATGGTGTAACCACACTGTACTCATCAAATTTAATCTCTGGTTTTATGAGAGGGACACTCTAAGCACACCCAGGATTTAGTCTGTTTAAAGTTCCTATTTTATATTTCATGTGACGTTTCTGGCTTCTGTTACATATTAGGGGCTAAAATAAACCCCAGGGTGACAGAGAGTAATGTGATGGGTAGAGAGGGTTTGTTCCTCAGTACAGTAACATTCCAAGAACCACAGACAGCTGAGGTAATGAGAAGGTGGCCGCTGAAGCACGTGAGACCCCGCGTGTCAGGCGAAGGGAAGGTCAGGGATGTTTGGCAGTTAATTGTGTGATGCCATCATATTAAATTATTTCTGGTTATTTGTCCAATTTTAAATAACAGTGACTCAGTCTTTCTAAATATCACTTTCTATCAGAAGATAATAAAATTACTTTAAGATGATATAAAGGATAGAGGCGCCCGGGTGGCTCAGTCAGTTAAGCGCCCTCCTATTCTTTTCAGCTCAGGTCATGACTTCAGGGGCCTGGGATTGAGCCCCCCATAAAGCCCCTCACTCGGCAGGGAGTGTGTTTGAGATTCTCTCCCTCTGCCCCTCCCACCTCCTTCTATCTAAAATAAATAAATGAATCTTTTTTTTTTTAAAGATGAAATACAGAGTAGAATAATTAGAAACTGATCATGACAACTGACCGTATTACTCTAGCCCATGAGAAATGAACACAAGGATTTTCACTGTTTTAAAGAATGTTGTAGGGGCGCCTGGGTGGCTCAGTGGGTTGAAGCCTCTGCCTTTGGCTCCGGTCGTGATTCCAGGGTCCTAGGATCGAGCCCCTCATCGGGCTCTCTGCTCAGCAGGGAGCCTGATCCTCCTCTCGCTCTCTCTGCCTGCCTCTCTGCCTACTTGCGGTCTTTGTCAAATAAATAAATAAATAAAATCTTTTTAAAAAGATAATAAAGAATGTTATAATTATGTGACATAAAAATTTTTCTTATAAAAAAAAGCCCAGGGGCGCCTGAGTGGCTCAGTGGGTTAAATCCTCTGCCTTCAGCTCAGGTCATGATCCCAGGACCCTGGGATCAAGCCCCACATCGGGCTCTCTGCTCGGCAGGGGGTCTGCTTCCTCCTCTCTCTGTCTGCCTCTCTGCCTACTTGTGATCTCTGTCAAATAAAAAAAAAAAAAAAAAAAAAAAAAAAAAAAAAAAAAAAAGGCCCAGAAAGAAATGAAATTCAAAAAGCTCCAGGGGTTAAAAATCTAGTTTGGCCAACAGACACATGAAAAAGTGCTCATCATCACTTGGCATCATGGAAATACAAATCAAAACCACAGTGAGATACCACCTCACGCCAGTTAGAATGGCTGAAATTAACAAGTCAGGAAACAACAGGTGTTGGCGAGGATGTGGAAAAAGGGGAACCCTCCTACACTGCTGATGGGAATGCAAGTTGGTACAGCCACTCTGGAAAACAGTATGAAGGTTCCTCGAAAAGCTGAATATAGAGACACCCTATGATCCAGCAATTGCAACACTGGGAATTTATTCCAAAGATACAAATGTAGTGATCCAAAGGGGCACGTGCACCCCAATGTTTACAGCAGCAGTGTCCAGAGTAGCCAAACTATGGAAAGAGCCTAGATGTCCATCAATAGATAAATGGATAAAGAAGATGTGGTATATACACACAATGGAATATTAGGTAGCCATCAAAAAAGAGAAATCTTGTTCTTCGCAATGAAGTGGATGAAACTAGAGGGTATTATGCTAAATGAAATAAGTCAATCAGAGAAAGACAATTATCATATGATTTCATTGATATGAGGAATTTGAAAAACAAGATAGAGGATCATAGGGGAAGAGAAGAAAATATGAAACAAGATGAAACCAAAGAGCGAGACAAACTACAAGAGACTCTTGATCTCAGGAAACAAACTGAGGGTTGCTGGAGCGGAAGGGGTGGGAGGGATGGGGTGTCTGGGTCATGGACACTGGGGAGCGTATGTGCTATGGGGAGCGCTTGAATTGTCTAAGACTGATGAATCACAGACCTGTACTCCTGAAGCAAATAATACATTATATGTTAATTTAAAAAAAAAAAAACCTGGGTTGGCCAGGACACAAAAGAATGAAAGATATAGTGCTGCCACCAGCAGAAGCTTAACGCTTAAAGAAAGAAACAGAATAAAAAGTTTCCTCACAGTGACAGGTCACTACCCATTGGCTCCACTTCAGAACAAAAGAGCTTCTCCTTACCAATACAACTGCAAACTCACACAGGGCTTGAAAACACAAAACCCGTTTATTTATATTCTCTCCACTTACACTCCTTCTATTCTGTCATTGTCAAGAATTTATGGGGATCACACATTTGAAATATAGCTGACAACTTGCATAGGACACACCAGAGCAATAAACCCAAGGCATTTTCCTCTCCCGATGTGTTTTCAAATGGGTGCCGCTAGTAAAGTAAACACAAATTACTTAAAGACGGAAATGCAGCTCAAGGACTACTGCTCTGTGCATGTAGGTATATAATTATGCTATTCATTGAACTATCTTGCTGGCATCTTTGAGTGATATTTGGTTATCGAAGGAAACATCAGAAGTTATTCCTGAATTACTGAAGTTTTACTCAGTTGTCTGGTTCTTGGCTTTAGTATGAATTCCCCTCTTATAATCTCTTTCTTGTTGCTACAAATTGTACAGACTTAGTGATCAGGGAACTTCAAACCCACCCAGCCACGGCCATGCTGCTTGCTGGCCTCCACAAAGACCCCATCCCCCCAATTTTACTCAACACCTCTTGGTCACACCATGAGGACTAAGCTCCCCTCGGTCTGTCCCCACCACCACGAGACCCCTTTTAAGGAGAGCGGCCCTGCCTTCAAAGAAACATAATCTCTGGCCTTTCCCTGGGGGGCGGGGGGTTCTACTGTCTTATCTCCTCTCTGAATTTGAACTCAAAATTCCCTGTCAGATACTATTTAAAATTGATCAAAGGAAAGGACTTCTCCTTTACGGAATGTCCTGGGCCAGGTTATAAATTAGCACAACTATTCCAGGTGCTCTCGTTTTCCATCATTACCAGACCTCCACAGTCTCATCCCCACTTTAAGAAGAAACTGAGGCTCAGGGCTAGAGCGGAGAAAAGCCAGAATTTAAGCAAAAGCCCCTTTCCCCTCACTCTGATTTTAAGTACATTGCTATTGTCTCTGTCAGAGGATTTCACTGTTACTATTATTTCGTAGCTGTTTTGTAGATACATGTCCAGAGGCTTTGTATCTTCACTAGACCAAGCATGTCACTGGCAGGAACTGAACAAGTAATTGTGAGGTAAATAAAGAACAGCTTTCGGGGCACTAGGGTGGCTCAGTGGATTAAGCCTCTGCCTTCAGCTCAGGTCATGATCTCAGGGTCCTGGGATCTAGCCCCATGTCACATTGCATCGCATGCATCGCACTGCATCGCATAGGCATCGGGCTCTCTGCTCAGCAGGGAGCCTGCTCCCCACCCCTTCTCTGCCTGCCTTTCTGCCTACTTGCTATCCCTCTCTCTGTCAAAACAAGTAAATTTTAGAAAAAATAAAAAAATAAATAAACAACTGCTTTCAACACCACACTTTGAACACACATTTGTTTCATGGTGAACCTTCTTAACATCTGGTGATCGAGTCCCCCATTCAATCTAGTTTCCTGCCTCCCTTCCACTGCCCATTAGCACCACCGCTTGGTAATTGGGAACGACCTCAATCTCCCAACTCTAATTTTAACACTTATCAATTATGGTGAAACATTTGTTATGGAAGGAGCTAAAACGACGATCTAAAATAAGGGCTTGATGCTATATATGGGCCAGGCTCAGTGTCAGAAATTAATAGGAGTTGGCTGTATTAAAGAACCCTCCCATCATTTAACGAACACAAGTAATTAGCTACCAGGACTGCCTGGGGCCACTGAGGCCCAGGCGTTCAGTGTCTGTCTGGAGCGCTCTTGTGAACGAGGCCTTTCAAATGTCTATGCTTTTACTGCCCATGTTGCTGCTGCGTGCCCCCTGCCTGTCCTGGACCCTCTTCTCTTCCTTTCCTCAAGAACAGTTCCTTCCCTCCACTCTCCTGAATCAACTCTCCACACAGGGGTCTTGTTTACTTCACAGACTCTGAGAGCCCAGGCAATCACCGCATATTTGTAAAAAAAAAAACTTTTCCTTCCTCTTTTTCACTGTTGGAATAATGCACAGTCTTTTCGGAGGCCTTTCCTGATCTGCACAGAAACATCTCCTAGGCCCATTTCAGAATTTCAGATAGCGAGTGTGACGCACTCCCCCTGTTCCCTGGACGCCACAGAAAAGGCTGCAAATCGCAGGCCCATCCTCTGAGGCATGAACAGGTGGAGACGACAGAAGTAGTTCCCGAAGTGGGTTCTGTGGTGCACCAGTCCTTCCCCCGAAGAGATTTTCTAGTTAAAGAAGTTTAAGAAATTAGTAAATGTACTTCCTTTGGAAAATCACAATGCATAAAAGCATATTAAAGGCTTTGGAGTCTTTAAGGAAATTCTTTCAATCAAGCATTCCCCAAACTTATTTGACCACAAAATCCTTTTTTCCTATTATACTTATTCACATCCTGATTAATCGGTATTACAGAGGAAACTTTTGAAAATGCTGCACTGGAGACACATTAAGTCCCAGTAGAGTATAAACATTTTATAATTCTGATTAAATTCCAACACTTAATACCTACAAAACACTAAGATGGATTTCTATAAACCACCCATGAAAATCAGTCTCATGATAGCACAAGCAGAATGTTCACCTAAAAACAGCGACAACACTTGGTGACCTACAAGATTTAGATCTAGGTTCTTTCTTACAGAAGTAACTCAATTAGTGAAATACTGTATCCAGACCTACCTACTCTCTCTGTAGAATAGACAAAATGGTACCAAACACAACCTTAATTTGAGCATAACTGCAGAAGGAGTTCTAAAGCCCCAGAACAGAAAGTAATTACCAGTAATCACAGAAAGAGACACATTCTGGGCCAAGTAGCTGAAGAGTGAATACCCAAAGCCAACTTTTTTTTCCCCTTGCTTAATTCCCACACCTGGGCAACACTCCTAGAGACAAAAAGGGTCATATATGAAACATTAGGAAACTTTTGACAAGAAAGGTGGTACAAGACAGTGCACCATACAGGGAGCAGCAAAGAGGGTCTTCTTCAGTTCTTTCCCAAATAGCTCCAAGAGATTTTCACTATTTCCACCAGCACCTCTCACCTCCTTGCTATTCTGCTGATATCTAATTTCTCTCATGCTCAGGAATCTTCTGTCCCCAAATTTTTTAATCCCCCAACTAACTTCCCCTTCTTCTCCTTTTGTCAATGACTCACAATGTGGAGTACATTTCTGTTTAGTCAGTAGATGATCGTATCTAATAAATTACATCCTCTGGCCTGAAACTTCCTTCAGATACTATAAAACATTCATTTTCTAAGTAAGAAATGCTTCCCAAATCTGGTTAAAGTAAAATGGTAACTCCCAACTTGCAAGATACCTCATATGATTTCATGTTCAAGTGGTGGGTCTTAAGGTATAAGATTTACAGAAGGCAAAGCTTACCAACCGATGAAGGGTGAAGGGTGAGGAAGCAGAGGGAAGTGATATGTCAAAAAACGTTCTCAACCATGTAGTTGCATAATGACAAGGCTGAGGTAAGCTATACCTTTGACCCACCTTGTTCTTTTATTATACCTAAGATTGTGTTGATTTCAACAGTTTACCTGAGGTATATTTCTACTTTTCTAACTCTCACCACATTCGTTTGAAAGGGCAGATTAAATGTTCAGGTTAGCTTATCAAGTAAAAACGACAGTACACAGGGCTATCCATGAACAGATTTGTAAGAAACAACACAAGCAGACCAATTTAGCACCTAGTTGCTCTTATTCGGTTAATAAAAATAATCACCCTCCCCAGGTAGGGACTGTTATAAAACACTGACTTAAGAAAACAAAAACTAAATATATGGCAGAAATCCAATTTAAATGCTTTAAAAAAAACCTTACATAATCTAGGAGATACACATAGCACAGAGGAAAGTAGTATCGGAGGAAAGTAAGGAAAATACACATACTCTGATTTTCCAAAAAATTAACACACGGAAGCAGTCCCTACTAAAAGAATAGTATACAGGTAAAATCTGGCAAAGATTTAAAGTTTGTTGAACTGAAATTACACAGTTAAGCAGCATGACAAAAAAATAAACACCAAAGTGTAATATGAATCTCACAGTGTAGGTTACTTCTGCTAAGCTCTAGGACTGAACTGCTTATCAAAAAGCACCCAGGATGCATATTGTATCCCTGACTGCTAATAATGTGAGGAACTAATCTGAGCCTGTTAGGACATCTATCATTCAGCCGCATGGTGTTCATCCTTTTTCACCAGAATTAAGGTGATTAGCTGCAAGGACCATCCCCCTGACAGTGCTTAGACCCTTTATCATCTCTTATTTGGAGAAACACACACCTGAAAATGGATTTGAAGATTTCCTGAACCAAACTGGTATCCACTCTCTGGCATCTGAAGCCCCAAGATGGGACTATAGGCTTAATTTTAAACAATCCCATAAACACTGAAATGCACAGTATGGAAACACACAGCATTACCAATGTTCATTCAATACCAATTCAAGGTTTCACTCCGAGAGGCATAATCCCTGCTCAACTAGTGAAATGGCTTGATAAGCAGAGTACCAGTAATAAAATGATCCTTAAATCAACTACTGCCGTGACCTGCATTACTACTCAGTTTCCGGCACACAGTAGGCACTCCTATTGTGAATGAATGAATCACTGAACAGCCTTACGTATGTTACTCAATTACTCTGCATGTTTTAAACTTTCTATATATAAAAATAGGCTTTCTCTGGCCTAGTTTCCCAAATTGCCTGAAAATCTGACATTGACACAGTAAAAAGATGCTTCCATCTCAGGCAGAAGTCACAGAGACAGAGAAGTCATAGACCATGATCCCCATGTCGAGGCTCCTTCGACTTTCCTCTTGGATTACATACCACGTCCTCAGGAAGGAGTTTCCCAACCCCCAGCAGTACCATGCCCCCTGAGTTATTAAGTCTCCTTGAATACTTTATTTTCCTTTTGTTGCACACACCACAAGTCATTAAATAAGCTCTGTATGGCTCTTTGTTAAACGTCTGTCTCTCTCTCTAGACTCTAGACATCCTGAAGTTGGTGGTCATGTGGGCTTTGGTGACTGACCTAGTTCTTGCACCCGGAAGTACCGGGCACATAGGTATTTGGTAAATATTTATTCAGTGAATGTTTGAAAACAAGAAGCCCCCTTTTGAGAACAATGAGAACAACGGTACCCCTTCAATACACTCAAATAATAAGAGCTTAGAAACTGGGGGGAAAAAACATTAGGTCATCAGGCGTAATGTTCAGAACATCACTGTTCTCAACATGAAACTGAGACAAGTTTTTCCCTGGCAGTCCCAGTGAGAAAATAAGTAACTGTACCACAGGGTGTCAAAGCACTTTCATCATGTGTGTGCTTCATGAATGAAAGTCTCCAAAGAGTTCAGACACATCTCTCTGTGGTTTGACATGAATATTCTAAAGACCTGTGACAGGTATACACCCATGTATCCTGAATGTTTTAATAAATGACTTAGAGACTGTGATTTGGGGGAGGGGGGGTTGTTAGGGATCACTGTGTAATATTCCCTCTATCAACTAGCTTGAACAAAGTCTTAACTTTTTTTTTTTTTTTAAGTTGCAGAGCACTGAAAGAAATACCGATTCTAAATAAAATCTTCAGGCATTATAGACTGCAGTAGCTCTATTTTCTCAGAGGACAAAGACAGGCAATCTGAGAGCTTCTGTTGGATGCCAAAGGGACTTCCCAGAGATTGCTGGTAAACGGATCCACATCTCTAAGGTTCCCAAGGAAACTTCTAAAGCCTTTTCAGAGCCTTTTCTGAAGGTCTGACCTTCAGAATCTTGTGAAGGTGAAGCAGGAGAGAGACTTCTATTTAAACAATACACTCTAATGCTCCGTGATGATTAAAAAACTTTTTTTTCCATTTCTGTGACTACATGAAAATTTACCAACAGAGAAATTACAGGATGGGTCAGAATTTTGGCCAATGTTGAAGTAATGGGAGTACTACTTGCCTTTCAGAAAGATCTTGTTCCACCTTTTTTAAGGAATATCTTTGGAAGTCTGAATTTGCAAAAACCCAGTATCTTATGTCTCCATCAAATTTTAGGAAGGTCAAAGGTTTGATACATAGTATTTATTCTGATTCATATAATAATCTTCTGAAATAGGCAGGCCAAGAATTTTGTAGATGAAGAACATGAGGTTCCTAAAGGTTAAGTTTCTTGACCCAGGATCATAACGTAGGAAATGGAAGAACCAAGAGTGGAAGAGTTTCTGATCTCTAGGCCATCGCTATTCCTAAGGAACTGTACCACTCTGGCCCTTCTCAAGCTGCTGTTCATTCTTCACTCCTCCCCAAAGTAAGCCTTAAGATAGAAACATCTGTGACTTCTATGCACATAGAGAGAATAGTCAATGAAAAGGGCAAAATATTTCCCTCAAAATAAAGTCATATCCCCACTATGTCCCTACATCTGTGAATCCTAGAGTTTAAGAGAGAAAAAAAATTCATATTGAGTTCTTTAACTTCCAAAATCTGATTTCTTATCTATTATGTACACTATGCTATCACATTGCACAACATCAAAGGTAAAGATAGAAAGGCCTATCAAATAACCTCCATAGAATGTTAAGTAAGGGTCAAAGCAGGACTGATCTAAGCAAGAGGCCCAACTCTGATCTTGGTGGCAAACAGACTTTGTTCTATAAAGTCAGCCTTGTTCTTTTAAGTCATTGGTCTCTAACCATGGACACATATTAGAATGAGTTTTTTAAAAAAAAACGCCGGTGACCCAATCCTGCTCCAGAAATGAAATCAGAATCTCATTAGAATAGGGACAGGATGGTTCTGAGGGTCAGCGGGAGCTGAAAACCTCTGGTCGAAGTGCTTTTTGTTATCCACTTTCGTAGTTTCCTGTGGAAGGAATATTCACAGTCCAAGGACTAACAGCCACAGTGGTAAAAAAAAAAAAAAATCAGACTTTTACAAGCTGAATGAGTTTACACTTCTTGGATATTAGCAGATATGCTTAACTCACAAATACTATACTTAATAACTATTAGCCATTAAAAAAGAAGAAAAACACAAAAAATATATTTAGAAAACACAGAGCTTCATAAAACAATAAACATATAATTATGTAATGCCCATTTAAGTAAAGCTTAAGTAATAAAACATTCTTAAAAGTTTATCTTCCACTGAATAGTAGCCAATCTTCTAAAGTATTTGATTTTTGGCATTTTTCCCATAGGTAGAAGTAACAAAAGGCAAATAAAGAAATCAGAAGTACAAGACACCCTATTACACAGGTATTTGAAATCAGTTCAAAGGGGAGTTTCCACTGCTCAGAGGACAAAGGACTTCTCAGAAATATTACTGCAATCATATTGCTCATTTCTTACTCAACCCGGTACTGCTGAAAAGGATGTCGCTATGTTCCCACCTTAACTGCCTTATGTGTTGTTTTTGTGACAGCTGGAGTCAACAAAAATAAGTGTGGCTTCTGGAAAAACTAAAATGTCAGCCTTCTTTATTTTTAAACTTGCTCTAAAACTCTCCCATATTATCTGAGCCTATGAATTTTGCAATAGCTGCATATTAGTTAAAGCTGGAGAATGAGTAACTCAGCCTGGTCTAAAGTGTATGCTGCAGTAAACATAACAATAAAAACACGTTCTATGCACCTTTTTAGCATTTCATAAAAATTCTACTCCCATTCGAAGGGGGCTTCCACTAAAGATTTCAAGACCTCCCCCTCCCCCAAAAAAGGGCAAGAAAATCTAAAATAGATGTAACACTCTAAATAAACCTAGGTGGCCGAGCTGGGAAACTACTTTAGATTCCTTTTCTATAAACTTCTTGATTAAGAAGAAATTAATGACTGCTATAGTAATGATAAGGAAATATTAAAGGTTAGAAAAGAATTTTGATGATATGTTTCTGTTTCCAGGTCACTGAGCTGTAACCAAATATTACCAGGTGAGTGGTATAAACTTACATGACTTATTGCAGACTGAACAGCCTTTACGTAATAGCTTAGTTCCCGATCCATCATGGCCAATTCGACCATTGCCTTGTCCATACTGTATTCACTACTCACTTCAGCTGTAAGAGAAAGAAAGCAAATTACTATTGCACATTTAAAATGCCATCTCTGGAAAAAGTCGCTTCCATATAACCCTTACTAGTCAATGATCTAAACAGTTCTGTAAAAGGTATTGCATATTTTTTAAAGACCTCCTTAACATAGGCCTGCTTCATTCAAAATTCTGAGAACACACCCAGTAGAAGCAAGCTCAAAGGCTGGGGTGGAAAAAGAAAGTAGACTTAAGACTTGGGAGTTTGAAGCTGTGCCATTTAGTTGTGTGATCATAAATCAACCACTACATTTCTCTGGACCTCTGTTTCCTTTTCAGTTTTTCCTTTTCAGTTAAATCAGCCCAGCAGCACGAGGTACACATGCACCCACAGGATTATTAAAGATCAAATAAGAAGGATTTCCATTTCCAGTACATTAGGTTACATGGACCAATTCTACTGAAAACCAGAAAAATGCTCAGTTAATATAAAGGAAGGAAGGGGGGAAAGAAGGAAGGAAAGAAGGAAGGAAGAAAACTCCTTAAAATAAAGTTACCAGACAGAAACAACCAGGGCAACATCAAGAGAAAATAAGAAAAGCAAGGCAGAGCACAGAACAACACAGTCACATACCCTCCCCCATATCAACTGGGTCTTTACTCCTCAAAATACAGAGAAACCAAAGTAATGCCACCCTTGGTCCTCCAGGCTGCAGCAGGGCTGATCTTGGCCACTGAGCAGAAAAGAGGTAAGAGAGAAAGAAAACAAACCTGTTTCTGAGAACCTGTGGCCACAAGCCAGCTCTCCTGGATTTGCACCTGGGTTCCCCTCATCTGAGTGGTCCGGGGAACCCAAGCTCTGATCTATGTGAGGTGGTCTCACACTGAGTACCTCCAGGTACTCCCCTCTGAAAAAGACATTTTTTATCCTAGGCCTCTACTAATCCGGACAAATAATTATGCAGGAGAATGAGCAGATTACAGGAGGGGAAAAATAGAACAAAATCAACAGAAAAACCTTACAAACCTTAAAAAACACAAGAAAACACAACACCAAGAGTAAGAATCGGCAGAAACAGATCTACAAATGTTTCAGATATTGGAATTATCTATCAGTTAGAGTATGAAACAATTATGCTTACTATGTTTAAAAAATTAAAATACCCTTGCATAACAGGAGACTATACAGAGTGGTTAGCAGATTGGAAAAGTGAAGAAATGTTCTTAAGTGCTTTTAGACTTTTTTTCAAGCTCTAAACACGCAATTTAATAGATCAGGCGAAGATCAAGAACACGAAATATACAAATTTTAATATTAAAAAAGGTGAATGAAAAGAAGGTAAAGCTGACTTAGTCACATTTGGAAATGCACACACTCAAAGATTCTCCATTCAAATACCCTAGCTCAGACAAATGTCAGGATTTCTTGTCTACTCTGTAGAACAATAGGACATATCCCAAAGTCAAGAAATAATATAAAATGCATTTACATTTGGCTTTTGAAAGTGATTTTCCTAGACTTTAAAATTATGCTTCAATTTTACGATAGTCAATTATAAACACATTTCAGAAAATATCTCCTGGATTAACTTGCTTCTGGTACAATGTCTCTTGCTTTATATTACCCAGACTTCAGAGACTGTTTATACATCCTGATATAAGGTTTTTTGGTTTTGAGGAGGGGGAAGGGAGCAGTATTTACATAAGAAAAATTTGTATTTGCATTCCCAAAATTAAATACAACATTTTTAACAAAATCGTGCATGAGCAAGGACTCAAGTCATATTACAAATAAAACTGTCAGTGTTGTGAAAATGTCCAAATGTTAAAAAGGGAGACAAACTGTTCAGGTGTTGCTGATACCAACATGTATCTGCTATGTATACAGCAACCTTTTGTTAAAAAATCACATTAATTACTTGGTGACCAGAAAGAGAATTTTAAGCAATTTATATCCTGATGGTTTATGACTTATACAAAGGCAGGCATTTTACTGTATTTGGTTAATCTATGGAAATTGATATAATGTTGGCAATCTCCCTCTGGAATTAAATGAGTTTATTTTTGAAAGCACATAAAAATGTGCTTTTGAAATTAAAAATGCTATGAAAGAGTTGGCAAAATAAAACAAATGGGATCATGGTTCTCATTATCAAAGTCCCAAGGATGCTAGCAAGACTTGAACCACATGGCAATTTCAAATCACAAGGCCAAGGAGACCCTGCCTGCAAAGAAGAAAATGAATGATGGCTGGGCCAGGTTTGGTGGCATGAAGCCTAAGGCAAGAATCTCTGGAAGCCATGTGTGGTTCCCTGTAGCCTCAGCAAAGGCTCCAGGGCCCAAGAATGCTGGGACATGCTGAAGGACCTAAGTGATGAATAGTTCAGCCAGAGGCAAGATGGAAAACACCAGAAAAGATCAGGAAGCTAGTCCTGAGAGGAACTGAGACCCACACACCCCACCTGGATGTGAGCCAGCTCAGATCACTTTGGCTAAAGTCAGTGTCTCGGTCCAATGCAGAAGAGCGCTGGAGACCAGAGACCTAAGAACTAGGAGTCCTACAGCAAAAGAAATCTGGAAGAAAGGCCATGAGAACATCCCTGTCGAGTAGCAACCTTACATTTTAAGATTCTTTTGGTGATTCTTGCTGTTCTTCTTGTTAACCTTTATTTTCCTATTGTGATAAGAATCTCTCTTAAAACCGTGATTTCTACTCATGTTTCAGGACACCGGGCTGCGGAAGGCATAGAGAATCTGTGTCCTGCCCTATTAACAACTGAGGTGAGGAAAAAGCATGGTGTTGCAGGAAGAAAGGCAAACAGGCCAAATCAATCCCGGAAGGATTCAAGAGGAACTTGGAATGAACACAGACACAGGGAGTTGGCTGTTGACTAAAAAGTGAAGGGATGGTGGGGCGGGTATGTAGGGACTGACCAGTCAAAGTTTCCTTGCTCCTTTACTGCCCTTATAATAATCCCACTACCAAAATTCCCCCACTCTTACAGGAAAGACTTCCTAAAAATTGACACCAAACTAAATCCTATACATCCTTCAAGGGTGGGGGCGGGGAGCTCAAGCCCACCTGCTTTTAAACCATGCCAGCCTAGAAAGATCTCCTTTCCTTAATTTATCTTAACAACTATATTTGATACTTTGAAACTTTGAGCCACAAATAATCTTGTCTTATGTGCCTTTGTCTCATTTCTCCAAAGAGATTTGAACCCATTTGAGAGTGAGAAGGATGCTTTGGTATTCTTGGGAGCTAGTGAAGAACTACAGCATCTCTTCCCCTTCAATGGTCTCACATGGCATTATTTAATAAATTTGAAAATTAAACTTTCATCAAACTATAAACTGTCCAGCCTCAGATATCTATTGAATTAAAGTGTAATGAAGACATAGGATATAAACACATTTGCCCATTGTACTTTCATGGTGATTTTTCCATCACATAAAGCTCGGCACCAGCACGTGGGGCCAAGGGAGGGAGGGGGAAGAGAAGCAAACCAGTAATGTTAACATCCACAGAATGACAATCCCAGAGAGGAAATCACTACGGTACCAGAAAAGCCTGGCATTATAGATCGTGCAGCTGATAAAGCATGGAAAGCAGTAACAACGAGAAAAAAAATAGATAATCATAGCTGTAGCTAATAATTAGTAGGCACTATATTATGCGCCAAGATTAAACTGAACACACCACTTACAGTAAACCTCACAGCAACTCCTTTATCTGCACTTTACCGACGAGAAGGTGAGACACTGAGCTGCTGAAGGGACCCGCTCAGCACCAGAGTAAGGAGCAGCGCAGCAAGGCTGCCAACTCAGGCTTTCTGGCGGCCAAGTTTGCACACCTGCCCGCCTGTGTTAACAGATGCGTAACCATGAGGAGAAGGACAAGCACCTTCAACTCCTCCATGAATTTCCAGGGAACAACAGGGAACAAGGCCCCCAACCTTATCATCTCAGCCACTTGGTGATCCATTCCAAGTGGGACACTACGGACTGTCACTCAAATGGTCCCATAAAAGCTCTTCCAAATTCCTAACAAAGACGAAACTGTTAAGAAAAAGAAAATGATTCTTCCCTTTTAGAAGACTACTAAATTTTCATGGTAGTGAAGAGAGCGACTTTTCACATCAGCAAGGCCAGCGGAAGGGGCTGTAAAGGCAACCAAGTCACCACCCACCGATGCCAGGAGAAGGAAAGCGACGCTCGCTGCTAGGAAATCCGACCTGCATGAGGCCGAGGGCCCCAGGTGCCGCAGCCACAGAAGTGGAAGCAGCAGCAGAGACACGTTCAAGGGGAAGTCTTCCTGTTGCAGAGATACTTCTTTCTTTTTAAAGATTTTATTTGTTTATTTGAAACAGAGAGAGAGATCACAGTAGGCAGAGCAGCAGGCAGAGGGAGAGAGAGAAGCAGGCTCTCCGCTGATCAGGAAGCCTGATGTAGGGCTTGATCCCACAACGCCAGGATCATGACCTGAGCTGAAGGCAGCCACTTAACCTACTGAGCCACCCAGGCGCCCTGCAGAGATACTTCTGAGTGGAGCAGTTTCAAAACCATTCCTACAATCTATGCCTCTGACTGCCTTCCCCCGGCCAAATGGGGTCTGGGCAATCTAGGAATATTCCCATTTCTTCGATGTGCCATTCAATGAGCATTTATTATAATCAACCTGCGCCTGTATTACTCAAATGAACCTAAGCGATATACTTGAACATTCCTTTGTAAGCCAGTAACTACACAGGGAAGTCTCACGGAGAGCTCAGGGATTCTGTGAGGCCTGTGTAACCCATCTGGTGCATTAATTTGGAAACTGTTCCAAGAAGTTAGCACAAAAACTCGCTTCAATATATCCCCCACCCAGGCCTCAGCAAATCAAGTCCACAGGGCACAGATAATCTCTGATTTACAGTATAAAATTATAATTTTCTGTAAGTACGCCAGTAGCAGGACTGTCCTTCAAATGTGCATGTCTGTGCTAAGGGATCCTGGTCAGCACCATCCTGAACACTGTGGACTGTTAATGGTACCCGAACATTTTATACAAATGTTACTTAGAACAGATAGGGCCATAGAATGAAACCCATTTTTAAAGATGGTTTCTGTTTCACTTTTCTTTTTCCCGTTCAGTGGCAAACCTTGGTAGAATGACAGTCACTGAAAGACGACTTCTTTTTAGACTGAAGTGCTCTGACATTTATAGAATATACGGAGTGTCTGAATGGATGCAATTGGCCTGCATATGGTTTTCCTAAAGTCAAACAAACCTATAATTATGCAATCTAAGCAGCCACGCTAGTCATTAGACACGTCATCTGTTACTCAATGTCAAAATGCACTAACAGCAATGTTCTAACTATTACTATTCCCTGTTTGAAGTGTTGAAAAAGGCATTAAAGTTACATGATCTGTACAACACTAAGCTGAAATGGGTGATTTCGTGTTGCAATCACTTCAACTTAAAACAAAATTCATGAGGCTTCAATGAGAGAAAGGTGATGGCAGGAACAAGTTATAGAAGCAAAATAGTAGCAATCAATGTCAGTGTCTCAAATATGAAAGACCGGGGCCAAAATGAGGCCAACAAAGAGGGTTTGGAGGTGGGGGGGAATGGAAGGGAGATGACAAACTAGCTACTTTTATCTGTAGACTTGTGTGAGACAAATGCCCAGTCCTCCATTTATAACCAAAAGATACAGGTAATACGCCTGCAGCAACATGGTGATTCGTAAGCAGCACAGCATGGACTCATGAGAGTTCGTCATTCAGGTTGAGTTCCAAGACTGTCTAGGGTTTCTTTACATCTTATTTGCTCAATACAATGCCATTTTAGGCTAATGGTTAAAAATGAGGGAGCAGAAGATTCTTTATCTTGGCTTCTCCATGTCCAAGTGGGCATGGTCAGTAGACCTATCAAGCTCTTGTTTCAGACCAGCGACCAGTTTGGCAAGAAGGGAGGGATGCAGCCAAAAGATGCAGCCTGTAGACCAACTATTCTAAATGAGGCTCCTCCCTAGCCATGGCTGCCTAGAGCCGCAGCCTAAGGCATAGGCACTACAGAGAAATAAAGTCTCTTCCCTAAGGCCCAGTTCTGGGGTTTGGGAAATACAGCTGAAACAGGGCCAAGCACATGTAGTACCTACAGCCAAGCAAGTTCTCTTAGCAACCCCTCAGGTCCTAAGTAGAACTGCCTTCAGTGAAACCGACATGAAACAGGACATTTTCCCTGCTCTTTCCCCTAGCATGTCCATACACATCTCGGTACCACCTCTCCACACTACCAGATGTCGTTTTGCTTTGCTCTGCTGTTCTCTATGATCTCAGCCACAGATCCTGTTCCAGAACCCTCCCTAATCTCCAGAATAGGACCAAATGCTTCATGTCTTATAGGTCCATAAAACTTCTCTACCTTTACAAGGAGGACACATGTGAATGTGTGTGTGTGTTAGGGGGGCACGCCCTTTGGATAAATTTCATCCACTTAATCCCTTCCAATTTTGTTCCTGATTCAATTACATAGTTTTGTCCCTGGCCAAGTTGTTTCCTGAATTTTTGTCCTAAACAAATAAATATTGCAGAATATGGTGTTCTTTATTCTACAAAGTCATATACAGGCATGTCTGAAGAAGAACAATATCAATTACATATAGTTGATTAAACTCAACTCCACACATTTGATCAATAACATGCTGGACTAAGACAAAGCAGTCATTTAGTGTTCTGGGTTGCTGACTCCAATTCAACATGAATCACACATCCAGAGGATCTGATAAATATCCAGGCCATAAAGTACATATGTCCATTTTGGCAAGGAGCAGGGAAGAAAACTCATCAGAAAATCGCCTGATTGGATTTTAAATTTTCTAGAACAGATGGGATGTGGAATAGAGAGATTTTACTTCCTGAAACTGAGAAATCTCTTCCTAATCTCTGAGATTCTTCTATATTTTGTAAACAAGAAATTTCATCTTTCAGGATGAACTCAAACAAATGACAGTCGAAATCATCTTCCCCTCCCTCTACAAAAAAAAAAAATCCAAAAAACAGAAAAAACAGAACAAAGAAACCCCTTCCTCTCTTAAAATACAGCTCCAACTATCCCTAGCAACATATACCTACATACACACTTACCTCCGTGAGTGGGTGTGTGTGTGTTTTTCCTGGCAGCCTAGTATTAAGCAATCATTATATATTCATCAGGAGTCAAATTTAATGACTTACTCACTGCTTGAGCAATATTTAATAGAAACTTATTACTTCTCACTACACTGTACTTTAGCCATAATTATTCCTCCCCACAGATAGTAGTGTGGAGGAAAAGTAAAAACCAAATCCACATTCTGTAACTGCCTCCCACCAGAAATAATAGTGAAGAGTAGAACAGGGTATGGTACAAACCGCTACACAACTATAAATGCAGCGAAATGGGAGAAATCTTCAAGAAATAGTGACCTTTATAATCCTCTTTACTCATCTATATAACTTTCTTGTCAATTATACAGAAGAGGAAAGTTGTATAATACAGGAACTCAAAAAGCCAGCTCCGGAGTCAGATTATATTCACATCTAGGCTCTACTACTCTCTAGCTATGTAGTCTTTGGTCAGTCACTGTATTAGAGTTTCCTCTTCTGTGGAATGGGTACAGTAACAGTATTTAACTCATAAAGCCAAGACAAGTACTAAATGAGAAAACACAAACAAAATCAGCACAGCACCTGCCCACAAAAAACTATTCTGCAAATGTAATTAGCCTAAATGCTGGAAGCATTTTACCCTTAGAACCAAAAGGTATCAAGTGAGGGTCACCTCTTTAACTCTCTCAGCTGTTTTTTCTAACTTGAGACCAAAGCACTAACTCGAGCTCATAAAACTGCAAGGCTCAATGAGAAGCTCTGGAAACTTCCCCCCACCAACTCATGTCCAGAAACCCATTCACCTAGGACATGCTTAAGTACTTACTACATGCCAGGTGGAGGGAAAAAAATGCCATCAAGCAAGGAGCAGCTACTCCCGCCCTCAGAAGGTAGGAAAGGTCTAACAGGTGAGGGGATAAATGTGTCCTCTATCTTGAAAGATGAGTAGCTGTACCCCAGATGTTTACCAGACTGCAGGAGAGGCTGAACAAATGCTCTCCCCGCTTCTCCAAAGAGGCTGATTTTGAGTTTAAATTCTCAAACAAAAACACAGGGAGAAACAAAGGGGAGAAAGATACAGATTTAAAAAAAAAAAGAACAAATCTTCACTGAGTACTGACAACGTGCCCAGCACTTTGAACACACTACTCATTCTATCCTTTGTTACAACAATGTGAATTAGGTGTTATTACAAGTAATTCAATAAGGAAACTGATACTCCTAGAGGTTAAATCATTTGCCCCTGGTCACACAGTCAATACATGGTGACGTTAAGAATTGACCTCAGGTCTAACTTTAAAGTTAGCATGGAAGGCACATGCTATAAGGGTCTGAACTACTCCACACAAATAAATAATCCATTCATGCAAAAGTCGCAGGGTAATAAATGATCAGTTCTCTAGATAAAGGAATTCTTCTAAATATTACCTTCTTGTGAGAGAGATAGAGAGAAAGTAAAATCAACTTACACAGTTCTACCTCAGAGTAATGGAGACCAGCGTTCATTACATAGATAGGTATTTCCTTTGAACATTATAGTTAATATTCCATAAATCACCATGGTAAAGGTAAAACAGTGTTTGAAATAAATTCTATTAAAGATTAGGTTCATAAAATCATAGACATGGTCTCTGGATAAAATCTATTCTCCACTAGGCATCAAAAGCACTAGGAATCCCAGGTAGCTACCATTTTAAAACATACCCACGGAGCCGCCGGGGTGGCTCAGTAGTTGAGTGTTGGCCTTCAGCTCAGGTCATGATCCCAGGGTTCTCGGATCGAATCCAGCCTCAGGCTCCCTGTTTGGCGGGGAGTCTGCTTCTCCCCCTGCCACACCCCCTCTCAAAAATACATAAATAAACAAACAAATAAATAAAATAAATAAAGCATGGGGTTGAGAATTAAGTACACAGCTGAAAAACTCAAATAGTATAATAATGAGGTGTCTCCAATCCCCAAACTCCCCCCCAGAAACAACCACTGTAATGAGGTTCTCATTCCATGGAAATATTCCATGTACAAGGTACCCTCTTTTATTTTCTTTAGAGATTTTATTTATTTATTTGAGAGAGAAAGAGGCATGAGAAGAGAGAAGGTCAAAGGGAGAAGCAGCTCGGTGGGGACACAGACTAGGAGCCCGATGTGGGACTCAATCCCGGGACTCCGGGATCATGACCTGAGCCAAAGGCAGTCACTTAACCAACTGAGTCACCCAGGCAGCCAAGGCACCCTCTTTTAAAAAGGACAACAGAAATTAAGGCAAACAAATATATCAGGGAAAATATGAACATATTAAAAACACGAAAGGAGAGATGCTAAACAAAGAATACAATATGGTTGGTTAGAGGGGAACTTCCATTCACTCACTGACTAAATGTTTACCAAGCACAGACCATATGCCTGGCACTCTGCTGGGTGACCTAGACAGTGTAGCGCACAAGGTAAACCCTACGCCTTTTCTCAAACAGCTCATACAAATTTCCACTCCATGTAAAAATGTCTAAAAAGACCAGATATGACTATCTTGCCTTTGTTTGGCTCTTGGTATGGTGGGAAAGCTCGTTCTCTGCCAAACAGCTCTAATTATTAGAGCCCTTCCAAAGAGAGAGCTGATTCATCACCACCCTGGAATAATTCTAGGCAATGACAACAATAAATCTGAACTGCTCTCTCACGCACATTAACTTATCTACACCTCATAACCTCCATATAGTGATTTTACTCTCCATTTTATATGGTGAGGAAACTGAGGCTCAGAGACGTTAAGTGATTCCACCGAAGTCATGCCCCAATATCAGAAGTGGGACTTGCCCCTGGCCCTCAACAGCAGAGCTGCAGAAGAGCTACTTAGTGAGCCACACAGAAACAAGCAACTCTCCCAGACCACAGTTTTTCAAAGATCTGAAGGTGGCTCTTATTTAAATATTTCCTACCTGTGAGTCTTTGTTTCTCCAGGATAAAGAACGATCATCAAGTTCATTCAGTGTAGCTGACCTGCCTTCACCTAAATGTGGTTCATTTGCTGGTGTCCCTTTTACAGAAGGACTCCAGAAATTAAAAACAATTACAGTCATGGGTTAACCAGAGAAGGCTATGACAACACTATAATTACATGTGTACCGTTGCGATCATGTGTTGATTACTAGTTTTCTTTCAAGAAATTAAATAACATTTACGAAGCACTATGTGCCAGACACTATGCTAAGAAATTTATACACATCATTTCATTCAATCCTTATAACTCTGTGAAAAAGACACCATCATTATCCCCATTTGATGGAACAAAAAAAAGGACTCAGAGAGGCTAAATATCCTGAACCAAGGTTATAAAGCCAATAAGCTGTAGAGGGAACATTCAAATTGGGGTCTATTAAGTAACAGAGTCCATTCTCCTAAATATCTCAACAATTATCACACTCTGGGCATAACCCATTTCTCCATGTCCTAAGACTTTGCCAAATGCCTTCATAAGATCTATTCGCATTAGACTAAAAAGTATCCCTACTGTACCAGGGAAGTCACCACAATTAAAAAAGGGGAACAGGAGATGAAGAGGAACTAGGGTAATCAATCATAAATGAGATTGCTACTAAAAAAAAGGTTAATGATCTTTCGCTTGCACACAGACAGCAACTGCCTTAGACCAGCCTATCTCTGTACTCATTTTGAATAAATTTATACCAGGAAAAAATTTCAAATGGGGTCACCCTACTTTAAAATAGAAAGTTAATGAAAGACTTTAATTAAACAGAAATTAAGTCCTCAAAAAATATAAAACTAAGTTTGAGAGAGGCGCCTGGGTGGCTCAGTCAGTTAAGCGTCCAACTCTTGAGTTCAGCTCAGGTCTTGATCTCAGGGTCGTGAGTTTGAGCCCTGCCCCTGGGCTCATGGAGCCTACTTTAAAATAAAATATTATAAAAATAAGCTTGGGAATCTGGTAAGAAGTTCATTAAATTATAAGACCTATGATGACAGGAACTGTAATCTCTGTTACTTATTTCCCAAATGTTAGTCTAAAGTAGTTTGTTCTGAGAAACATTTCTTTAAGGAAAGAGTAAGAGGCACAATCACAACAGGAGAGAACAACTGTATATCCCATTCCTGTCAGAGGATAATTTCTATGTTTGTTATTTTCGGAAAAGTAAAATAAACTTGATTTGCAGTGAACATGGTGTAATGTAAAATGTGTCAAGTTACTTTGCTCTACATCTGAGACTAATTAACAGTGTCAACTATACTCAAATAAAAATAAATAAATTTGATTTCACAAAAACTATGGCAAATCAATCTGTTAAAACTTAAATCACTGACAGCCCCCGAAAATAAATCTACCATAACTTACCAAAACCACTGTAATAACTATTCCATCTGACACAGCATATTTCCTTATTTTTGCACCTACAAACAGCATGTGTTCTTGAGAACTTATAATTCTTTTTTCATTACGTATCTTATCATTTCTAAGATGTTTTATTTTCATAACCTTAACTGACTTAAATCAGTAGTGACTCCCAAAACTGTTTTCCTTGTCTTCTTCAAAACATCTCTTTCCTCTCTAACAAAGAAATAATGATCCATAAACACTTAAATCTACTAGAAACAGCTCAGAGAACTCTGTTGGGGAAAGTAAACTACTTCTGTAATGGCAATCATCACCCACTAGTATCTGTTTCTGGATGACACTTACAATGAACTAGGAAGTTAAGAGATAAAGAACTATTAATATTCAATGAGTAAGGAACTGGTTCTGTAACACTACGGTACTATTTATAAAATGGGAGGTTCCAATCAATCACATCCCACATCCAGGCACCCAGTCTCCGCAGCCAAAGTGAACTGAACAACAGGCAAAACCCAAACCCTGAAGTCACTTCAGACCCCCATCCTGGCATCCTCCACACCACTCCACACCCTCCACAGGTTCTATCAATTCGGCCCACTCAAGTCGACTATTCTGTCCTTTCCTCCCTTTCCAACTACAGCTGCCTGAATTTCAATCCTTACTTCGTCTTCCTCAGATTACTGCTTTGCTTCTTCAGTGACTTCCTTTTTCACCCTCTTCTCCCTCCAGTCCTTCTTCCAGGTCGTAACCAGGACTCAAGAGCAAATCTGAGGGTACTCTCTTGTTTATCAAAAAACCTACCATCGTATGTCCATTTCTGGCCAAGACTGAGTAACAGGGACCAAATTTATTCTCCTGCCTAACAAAAAATTCAAACTGAAAATATATAAATAAATAACAGTTTGCAAGATGCTAGAAGTCATCCAAGGAAAAGGAATCAGGATGATAGGAAATATGAGATGAAACCTGTGATTGTGCACCCCCCCCCCCAGCCATCTTGAGGGAGTTTTCAGGTTGCAGGGCACACAACACCAATCAAAATTCTATGACCTCTTTTTCATAGATTTCAAAGAATCTTTGGCACAGATTCTAAAATTCATATTGAAAATGCAAAGGACCTAGAATAGCCAAAACAACCTTCAAAAAGAGAAAGTTGGAGGCCCAACACTACCCAATTTCAAGACTTACCATAAAGCTTCAGTAATCCAAATAGGGAGGTACTGGGATACAGACACGCAAACAGATCAACAGACTACAACAGAGTCCAGCAATACAAACAGTTGTATATGGATGACTGATTTAACAAAGGAGCTGAGGCAATTCAGTCAAGAACGAATAGTCTTTTCAACAAGTTGCTGGTACAACTGGCAATCTGCATAAAACAGAACACCTTTGATCTATACCTCGAGCCAAATACAAACATTTAGTCAGAATGGATCATAAGCCTAAATGTGAAATCTAAAACTATAAAACTTCTAGAAAAAATTACAAAGCAGACCTTTGAGATCTTGGGTTAAGAAGAGTTCTTAAATACAACAATAAAGCACAAGCTGTAGAAGAATAAACTGATAAATTGGAGATTATCAAAATCAAAAACGTCTGTCCCTCCAAATAACTGTTAAGAGCACAGAGTGGGAGAAAATACTCACAAACCATATATCTCATAAAAAACTATATTCAGAAAATATAAAGTTACTCATATTCTCAAAACTGAATAATAAAAAGCTGTAACAAACAGAACAAGATTTGGGTAGATGCTTCACCAAAGAGGTCAATGCCAAAGAAGCTCAGGAAAAGGTATTCAACATTACTGGTCAGCAGGGAAATGCAAATTAAAACACCGTAAGATACCACCACGTATTTATTAGAATAGCTGAAGTTAAGAAGACTGCCCATATCAAGTGTTGGTGAGTATGGCGGTAACTGGAGAGCTACCCGAAAGTATTCCACACACGGATTCCTAATTTCCAGACAACTATTATTATCCCAAAAAGCACATTCTACCACATAACACAGGCCACATTTGATATAATTTCATCTTATCATAATGACTCAGAAGAGACTTCAAATATCATAAAGTCTCTCAGTGTCATCATTATGGTTTTACTATTACTGTAAAATATGAAAACATGAGTCAACAGAAATTTTTTATGTAGCAGATATCAAAGCAACCAGCTTTCAGTCTATAATTACCTCACAAAATTATGATTGCTTTTTATTATAATTTGTTTTCTCCAACCCACTAGTTCTCAAAGTGTGGTCACCGGACCAGGTGCATTAGCACCACCTGGGAACTTGGTAGAAATGCAAGCTCTCAGGCCCTCCACCAAACAAGTGGATCTGAAACTCTGGGATGGGGAACAGCAATCTGTGTTTTAACAAGCCCTCCAGGTGATTCTGAAGCATGGCAAAATTTGAGATCCACTATTTTAATGTATGCTCTAAAGTTAAGATCCTAAATTGCCTTTTCTCTGAGATTCTTTCTGAATTCACAGAATTCTAAGACAAAGAGAAACTGCTACTTTAAATCCACGTTTTCAACAAATCTAGAACTCAACCAGCTGTTTTCCTATTTTTATACTCTTGAATTATTTTAGGCCTTTTAAAAAGCTAGAAAACCAAAACTGAATGTAAGGTCCCATAAATAATGCATTCTACAAAAGCCTTTGTTTCAAAACAAACTTTTCTACTTAAATACCCTAAGTCATTTACTCACATCTATTTTTTGCAACGGCACCCAACATTCCTTCCAAATTTACCAGAATAGATTTGCTTCTAATTTCAGCTGCAAACTGTCATCCTCTAGTGAGTATCTGTACAACTTTTAATTAGGTTCATCTAAATGGAATGGATTTTTAAAATAATTCTGGTTATAAGTTTTAACTGTTTCATAAAGAGACTTAAGAAAGCAGCAGAATGAAAGAGGAAACGGTTTGGACTGAATCAGGACATCTGTGGCTGATGATATTGCTTAGAGATTTTGAGTTTCCTGGGGCTCAGTTCCCTTCTTCTGTAAAAAGGAGCTGGAGTACATGACCTGAAGAGGCCATTTCAAGTTTAAGGTCTATAAATCTCTGCTCTTACCCTTATGCTCTATGGTACTGTAGCTTTACAGTAATGTGACACTGCAAATTTTCTTGACATGTTTTATCTATTTTTAATATTTTTAAATTGTTTTAAGGGGGTGCCTAGGTGGCTCAGTCGTTAAGCATCTGCCTTCGGCTCAGGTCATGATCCCAGGGTGCTAGGATCAAGCCCCACATCAGGTTCCCAGCTTGGAGGGAAGCCTGCTTCTCCCTCTCCCACTCCCTCTGCTGTGTTCCCTCTCTCACTGTGTCTCTGTCAAATAAATCAATAAAACCTTTTTAAAAAATTGTTTTAAGAAACATGCCTCCCTGTACTCCCTACAGAGCTAAACACAGTAAAATCTGAACACACACAAACTTTTAGTTGCAGAAGCACTTCAATGGTAGTGTGATTTTTAAGCGCCTTATTCTAAGATTGGCTCATTTATCTCCAAAACTATGGGGATGCAGAGCATGAACCCCCAAAGGCAAAGATTCCACAATGTCATAAATAACACGGACTTGGGAGGCGGAATGCATGGCTTTGAATTCTGCACCTACTACTGAAGAACATTTTGTGATCTTGGGCAAGTTATCTAAACGTTCTAAACTTTGTTTTTCTATCAATCTTCTGTTAAGAAAGAATAATAGGATCTTCTTCATACAAATTAAATGAGCTAATTGACAAATGCCACTTAGCACAGAGGGCAACACAGAATGCACACTCAGTAAGCATTAGGTATTATTAATGTTACTTGCTGAGTACTACTTAGAAGTTATCAGAACAAATGTACATGCAATTCAATTTAGTAAATACACAAGGGTACACCTACTTGGTGCAAGGCACTTCACCGCTCACTATAGAGGCAAGGGTTCTCGAACTTCTGAATGGACCAGAATTACTTGAGATGTTTGTTTAAAATGCTGATTCTTGGGCTCTGCTTCCAGAAGCTCTGATTCTGCAATTTTTAAATAAGCCCCCCAGATGTTTCTAAGGCAGGCAGTTGAGGAATGATGTTTGAGAAACATTTCTGCAGGAGGCTCAAAGCGAAAAATCCTTTCCTTCAAGTTCCTACAAACTCTAAGCATAATCTAAGTTCTGTTCCAGAACTCACCGCTGCTACCTATTGGACGTGTAACATGTGAGCCTAATACGGCCCTTCCTTGTGGATTCCATTCGCCATCACTTAAATTCCACTCTCTCTGTCCCGATACAATGAGACAACTTTTTACCTGATACCTGAAATCTACTAATCCTCTAAACCCCAACCCGTGACTAATGGAAGTCCCTAAATATAAAGGCTATTCCTGACCTCTAAAAACACAAGATTCATGAAACCTGATTGCTGAGCTAGAAACCTGGCCATGACCTCATTCATAGTCCTGGTCTCAGCCTTACGCTTCCAACACTGCTGCCAGCAGACATCACAGCCTGTCCTCAGTACAGGACACATTTTCAAAAAGAGATTGTAAAGTGTCAAAGCCCATATAAATTTAACTCACAAAGGACTTTAACAGGTATACAAAACAATAAGAACAATAAAGCAACAATCAGGGGCCAGGAGATGGAGGACGGAAGGCAGACTATGACAAAGGAATTTAACTGCATTACAAATGTTTAAATTAATCTCACTAAAGAGTGAACTCACTGACCTAAGTAACTTTACACAGAGTTTTGAGTGAAAACTGTAAGACTAGAGGTACAAAGACCTGTACCTAAGCACTGCATACTAGCTGGTGAAGTTGTTTGTCACGGAGGCAGAGGTTAATAATTGTGAAACTGTCTTAAATATAACTTGGGCCAAAAGAGTAAGTAAATGGATGGTGGACAGTGGGAGCCTCTAGTAACATGGTTGCATAAGACAGAAATTTGAATACCATCACTGATTTCTTCCCTTTCCCTCAACCTTCATAATCAATAATAGAGTTGCATTAATTATTTCTCCTTTGTCTCTTAAGAATCTGACTACTTGGGGTGCTTGGGTGGCTCAGTAGGTTAAGCGTCTGCCTTCAGCTCAGGTCACAATCCCAGAGTCCTGGAATCAAGCCCGGCATCAGGCTCCCTGCTCAGTGGGGAGCCTACTTCTCCCTCTCCCTATGCTCCTTCCCTGCCTGTGCTCTCTTGCTCTCTCCCTCTCAAATAAAAAAAAAAAAAAAATTTTTTTTAATTTTAAAAAAAGAATCTGACAACTCAGGATGCCTGGATGGCTCAGTCGGTTAAGCAACTGATTCTTGATTTCAGCACAGGTCATGATCTCAGGGTCGTGAGATCAAGCCCCCTGTCAGACTCTGTGCTCAGTGGGGAGTCTGCTTGAGATTCTCTTTCTCCTTCTCCCTCTGCCCCTCTCCCTGCTTGTGTGCATGCACTCGCATACTCTAATAAATACTAAAATCTTAAAAAAAAAAAAAAAAAGGAATCTGACTACTTGTCAACACCCATGTCACCTTCCTCCTCTAAGCCCAAGTCACTATCATCTAATGCCAGAGGACTGACTGCAACAGCCTCCTAACTGGGTGGCCTTATAACTCTACACTCATTCCTAGCAAGCCATTCTCCATATCACAGCCACAGAATTCGTGCAAAATAGAAACCATCTTATCCCTATTTTTAAAACTTTTTAATAGGTTCTCACTGTCCTAAAGTCCAAACTCCTTAATTTGACTTATGAGAGCCTACTACCCCATTCTGATCCTTTCCTAATTCTCTCCAGGTTCTGTTCAGTCCCCAGCCCCCATGTCTATTTTAGTCACCACTGTATACCCAATACTTAGTTCAGGTAGTATTAATTCTTCGATCTCTATATGAATGCTACCACCTCAGTGAGAGATAGACTCTATTTTCTTTATGCATGAACTGAGGCTAGCCCTGTGATGGATTTGAGTAACTGAACACATTGGAAGTGATATTCTGGAACTTCTGAGCCCAAGTTTTAACAGGTCTGGCAGTTTCTGCTTTCTTCGTCTTAATACAGTTACTACACTGGGAGGAACCCAAACCACAAAGAAAGGCTATATGAAGCCCAATCCTCAGGCTCTCATCAACAATTCCAGCTGAGTATCCGGTCAACAATCAGAACCAGCTGCCAACCATGTAAGTGAGCGACCCTGCGAGTTTCAACAGGCGAGTCCCCCAAATGGCCACCATCTTAATTGATATCACTTGGAGTGGAAGAGCCTCCCAGCCCAGTTCAGTCAAACCACAGAATCATTAGATAGTAGAAAAAAACAAAAAACAAAAAACAAGTTTGTGGTTTTAAAACATTAAGTGTTAAGGTAGTTTCTTTCACGGCAATATGAGCATACGTCATCATGGTTGAAATCCCATTCCCAGTACCAATTTCACTGACTGGTACTTAACAACTTACCCCAATAAGCTCCATATCTTGAGGTGAGGAATACCATCCAAAGACAGAGATGGGGGGACTTGAGAGGAGCCATTCCTGGAGAACAGTTACTATAGCACATGAGAAATACACAGTATCTGTAATAAATGTATAGGCACCTGTCCTATATTTTACACTTCATTTCTTTTCTTTTCCAGGTCTAGATTTAAAATGTGTTCTCAATGAAAAAGAGAAGCTAAATCAGTCACCTGTTAAACTCTAACAGATGAAATCAAATATATTTCCTCAAGGTTCTTTTGAGAAATCTCTTCCCATGGTATGCACTGGGACCAACCCAAACCATTAAATATAGAACAAAAGTATATTAAAATCTCTGTTCACATAGCAGTCACTTGCTCTCACTGTGCTATAACTACATTAAAATTTGTGGGGCAGATCATGTAAAGAATTATGCTTGTATTTTGACAGGTTCCCCCACTGACGATATGGCCAAAAGTGGTAAGGGTGAGAAGCAAAACCAGTATCCTTGGTGTGAATATATAAATACTTGTTAAACATCTGAGTGAAAAGTAAATTACTGGAACATATGATCAGTAAGCCAAAAAATAAAAGAGGAAAAAGGAAGAAACTGCTTCATAGCTGAGCATTTGAGATACCTCTTAGACCCTGCCTAATCATCTCTCACATGATTTGGGTCTAAGAGCTTTCTAGGTATTACAGGAATTTGATGTGTGAAACCAGCAGAGTTTCTTATAGCAACAACTATTTGGTATTCTACTTTGCAATTATTAAGTATCTAAACACAGGTGCACAGTGCACTCTGGAAACTATAAAATTAGAAACAAGTTACAGATAACAACACTGTCAATTTCATTATTATTAAGTTGAAGTTAAGATCCAGATACTCTCATAAGTTTGGCACTGAGAAAACAAAGAAAAGGCAGATACAGGTTAATTCTTTCAAACTTGAGAAATTCCAAAACTACCAAAAAATTCTGGAAGATTCTATTTCAAGAGAACAGAGAACACTGACAAAAACTGCATCTTCTATGTAACACATTACATAATCTCTCTTTGTTAACTGGTTTAAATGTCTATTTTAGACTGTCCCATAGGAACTCCGATCCTCTTTGCTTGAAATTAAATCCTATAATAATTTTCTCAAATTAGAACACATTTCTGCTTCTTAAATCTATCATAAATGTCACTTTTTTCCTATTAGGGAGATAATGCCCACCCTTCCCTACACACTCTTGGTGCCCTGTCCCATCCCCACCCTGAGGTTTACACTTTAAGTTGGTTTTCCACAAATTCTCTTTATGACCAAAGCCAAGTGTTTATAGGCTGACCAGTCAAGGTAAGAGGTAAACCCTGTATACAAAGCACATAAACTGTTTCAAAATAGGAACAACCCTGAAAAGAAGATACTGTCCGTACTTTACATGCAGTGAAAAGGGAGCTCAAAGAACTGAAATAATTGGTTCGTACGGACACAGCTAGGAGAGAGTAGAACTTGAATTTTAACTCACGGCTATCTATACAATACTAACTGTAAAATACTAAATCTACACCAAGATTTAGTTCTAGATTCAAGATTTTAGTTCATGATTCTATACCTCTTAAGGATCCATCTCTCACCTGCAAATGGCCCAAATAATTATTAACAAAATAACTGAGCAATTAAATGTGAATACTACGTGCTAAGCATAGCGGAGAACATTTTATACCTATTATTTAATTCTTACAACAACCCTAAATAAGCTGGAAGTCAGGAAGACGTGTGGGTACACAGTTCAATACTCATTAGATATCACTTGCTATTTTACGATATTATCCACATTTTATAAATGAAGAAACCAAAATTTCCTTAAAATCAGAATGCCGATAACTGCCTGAGCTGGGTTTGAACCCAGGTTACCTGATTCCAGAACTGGTTTCTAACATCCTTGTCACTCTGCCCAGCCAACCAAAGCACTGCATTGTCCTAACTGGTCAAAAGGGAAAGACAGGGGCGAAGCCAGCAGCAGCCACAGCCTTGCTGACTGAGAAATGCACTGCATCTCGAAGTGCTGGAGCTGGAAGACGTGGTGCTAAAAATGAGAAAGGCCCAAATCAAAGCTGATCTTCAATATGAACCGCTCGCAGCTACCTGACTCTGTCAGGTGTTGGCAATCAACTCTTTAGGGGTCTCACACATCTCTGTGCATCTTGCAAGCGGAGGCGTTAACTGCCCTTTTGTTGTAGATGATCTTTTCAAGGATGTCCGTACCATGAACAGAGCTCTGGAAGCTTGAAATAATGTCTCCCTCCAGAGCAGAGGCACGTGTAAAAAAGACGATGTCTTCTTCCAGAGCCAGAGAGTGGGGACATTTATTGCCCATTATAAAAATCTGGGTTCCCTGAGCTCGAGGGTCCTCAGGTGGACACAGACTGCAGATCACCCTGGGCCCTGCCATACCAGCCCGGTAAAGATTTGGGTGGGGGACAGCAAGGCGAACCTCTGGAAACACAAACCTACTCGATATGAAGCAACAAGAAAGACTGTGACCCAGGAGTCTCCTATCTTTTGGTGGCGCTCATGAAGCTGTGACCAGCTAACTTGTTAGCCTGCAAGGGGGGTAAAACCTGCAGAGCTCCACAGATCTTCACACCTCTTCTCGCCTTTGCTTCCCTCAAAAATACCCTGTCCCACTCCACAGGAAATACTCATCTTTTTGTCAATGTCCCCTGTATGAAAGTTCTCCTCAAAGCTCCTCGCTAGAATGGACTAACCCCATGGTGCCCCCCCACTGTTTCCTGACACAGGTTTCTTTCACAGCACCTTTAAAGCAACAGTCCACTTGCTTATTTGTGTGCTGTACCAGGTACTCAATTTATTGCTTTTCAACTTAAAATTCACTTTTTAATACATCTCTGTGATAATGGATGAAAGTGCTTTAAGCATTTCTTACAGTGAGCATAACGTTACACTTTCTCAGTAGACGGTGCTAGATGGACACTGCAGGCAGAAGGGATTTTTCTGGCAAACGTTATGCTTAGTAAAAAGACAGGATGCTTGTGCCCTAAGATCAGGAGCAAAATAAGGGTGTCCATTCTTGCCGTGTCTAGTTAACCATACTGCAGGTTCTAGCCAGGGTAATTAGGCAAGAAAAATAAACTAATGCAAAAGGATTGGAAATAAAGAAATAAAACTGTACCTACCCTCAGATGACACAATGTTGTATATAGAAAATGCTAGGAATCCACCAAAAACATATTTAGAACTATTAAACGAGTTCAGCAAGATTGCAAGATATAAGATCAACATAAAAGTCAAGGGTATTTTCTAATAAACAATCTAAAAAAATTAAGAAAACAATTACATTTACAAAGCATCAAAAAAGTGAAATGTTTTGAAATTTACAAAAGTGTAATATTAATACTCTGAAAACACTGTTAAAAGAAATTAAAGATATATATATAAAAGGTAAAAAAGCTCCTATGGTCACGGATCAAAAGACCTAATATTGTAAAGATCGTAACACTAGCGAAATTGATCTGTAATTCCATGCAACCCTATCAGAAGCCAGCTTCTTTGTAGAAATTGACATGCTGATCCTAAAATTCATACAGAGGTACAAGATACCCCAAATACCCAAAACAATCTTTAAAAAGAACAAACTCTGAGGACTATACCTTCTGATTTCAAAACTTACTGCAAAGCAACAGCCAAGACAGGGGTGGTACTGGTATAAAGAGAGGTATATAGAATTCCATCAATGGAACAGAATTAAGAATCCAAAAACAAACCTGTGTCTATGGTCTACTGATTGGCAACAAGGTACCAAGAGCATTCACTGGGGGAAAGAATAGTGCTGGGACAACTGGATAGCCACAGGCAAAAGAACGAAACTCCAAAAGAAAATATGGATAAATTTGCATGACCTTTGATTTGGAAATGGATCCTTAGGTTTGATACCTAAACCACAAGGAACAAAAGAAAAAGGAGATAATTGGACTTCATCAAAATTAAAAACCTGTGTGCTTCGAAACTACCAACAAAATAAACAGATAATCCGAAGAATAGGAAAAAAAATCTGCAAATCATGTATTTGATAATAAACTTGTATCTAGACCATATAAAGAACACTTACAACTCAAAGCTATAAACAGAAATAACTCAGTTTGAAAATGGGCATTGAATCTGATCGGCATTTCTCCAAAGAAGAGATATAAGCAGCCAATAAGTACAAGCTAAGATGCTTCACATCACTAGTCACCAGGGAAATGCAAATCAAACCCACAGTGAGATACCAACTTATACACACATGTTCATAGCAGCGTTTCTTAATATACAGATAACTATTACCAATAATAATCCAATGTTCACCAATGGATGAATGCATACATAAAATGTGGTATACACACATAGTAGACTATTATCTGGTCATAAAAAGGGATGAAGTACTGATACATGCTAGAGAATACAAACGAACCCTGAAAACATCATGTGAAGTGACTGAAGCCAGTCACAAAGGCCACATATGATTACATTTACAGTAAATGTCCAGAATGGGCAATTCTGTGGAGGAAGAAGTAGTAGTGGCTCCTTCAGGGCTGAGGAGAATGGGGAGGGACAGACAGGTGATAGCTAGAGAGTACAGGCTTTCTTTTTTAGAGGTGATGAAGATGTTCTAAAATTTAATATATCAAGTATCTATATTTGTATTAAAAACCACTAAGTTATAAACTTCAAAGTCTGAATTATATGGTATGTGAATTTTATCTCAACAGCCTGTATCTTTAAAAAGTCACCAAACAAAAGGATAAAACAGCTAATGGAGATCAGAGGAGTAATTAACCAGAAGAGATTAAAAAGAAACGAGGTTAGCACGAGTAAAATCCCATTAAGGTGAATTTAAGGTGATAAACCCTAAGTTGCAAAATAAATTTCGTAACAGCGTAACCACATCTCATAATGAGGGATCCTTTATTGATGGCATCAATCTAATACCTATAAAGGCAATTAATTAGGACTGGCAGAGGACATGAGGACATACACAAGAATGAGTGTGTGCGTGTGTGCATGCGCAGGGCACACAGCAGAAGCTGTCTTGATTTGAGAACCATCCAGTCGAAATAAACTTGGCGACTTCAAGCAAATCCCTTAACGCCCCTGAGCTTCAGCAATCTCATCTGCCAAATGTTTACTTCACTTTCATGGGATTGTTAAGAAAGAAAATATCTGTAACAAGATCTAGAAATTTGTTGAGGGTATCCTCCTGTCTTTGTATCTCTAGCATAGTGTTTGTCAGATAATAGGTACTTAGTAAATATTTGTGGGACTAACTTCAAAAAACATAAATGGCTCTGGGAAAGGAAACTGAAATATAATTAAGTACATGCACTTTGATATGGACATGTAGGACTCAAAAACCTTTATAAGTAAGAATTTTCATGATATAGATATAGGACCTTGATACAGACACTGTCAAGGCTCACATTATGCTCTTTTATGTGAAACTAGAAATTAATTTTTACCGGTAATTTAAGGAATTAGGGGGAAAAAAGTTATTTGCAAGAACATTGCTGTCTTCTCCACAATTCATTTTCAGGTATCACTTCTGCCTTTTTGATTGTGTAAAACTTAACCCATTCTTCAATCCATATACAGGAAGAAAGACTATCACAGAATGTTGTCTCAACTGGGGGTCAGTAGAGCCTGTAATTGGTCAACACCCATTCACTTAGTATTGTTTATGGCAGAACTGGGTAGCTGAAACAGACAGAAGGCCAAAATTTGACCAGGAAATAGGATGTGCTTAACTGACTTTTCCAAATTCCCATATCTAATGGTAGGAATATAGACTTTATAAATAATTAATGCAAAGAAGCACTCTACTGTTTTGAAGGATGACTGCTTGCCAACACAGAGAAACCAAAGACATCAGTTTGGTCTGGTTGGGAGAGTATCTGAAGACAAAAGAAAATACTTAAGCTTGCCCCTGAGAGACGAATCAATGCCTTCTAAGCAGTCAACACAGAGAGCAAGTCATGTGAACACAGCCAAGAGGCTTGACAGGGCACATACTCTGGGAACTAAATCCAGTCTCTCCAACTGGCATATACCGAGTGTAAAGAGGGGTGTAGCTGGTGACATCATGAACATTCTTGTAAACTATGCTCTATGGTTTAAAATGGCACAGAAATTAATAGCTACTATTTGCAGAGAGTAAATGCCAGATGCTTTGGTCATGGCCTGAGACATGATCAAACAAGAATGATCTAGAGACAATGGTCACCAAGATTTATAAATAGGCAAAACTCTTTTTTTTTTTTTTTTGTAAGCTCAGCAAGGGAACCTTATAAGTCAATAATGAGAATAAGCACAGAATGAAATCTCCAGACTGTTTTAATGGGAAACTCTCATTTTCAGGTACAATGGCGACAGAGCTCAGCAAAAGGGCTGTCTCTACAATGAGCAGAGGCATAGGCAATACTTAAGTAGATAAGAGGACTTATCTCAAAGCTTAGTGCAACTGAAAGGGAAAAGTCACACAAGAATATTAGAGAATATACAAGAAGTAAATCATTAAAATGTGTATTTCCAATCTGAAATAGGTTATTGTGATAAAATAACCCTTTCAGAGAATGGTACATAGTCCTTGGTCAACCTCAAGGCTCAGTGTACTCATATGTTGAACAGTAATTAATTATGTTACCTACCTACCCTATAGCATTGTTGTAAAATTAAATGAATACCCATAAGGCATTTAGAGCATGGCTGGCACACAGAAAGCACTGTGTCCACTATTATTAAGTTGCTTAATAAGTATAGTTTACAGAAGACTTATGCCTACTGGATATAAAATCAGGGGGCTAGGTTATAATGTAAAAAGCCATGAGTGGGCTAAATAGGCTCATAATCTCATTTACTACTATGAAGTTCTCCTTATCTTTACATATACTTGTCGTATCTGTTAACTCAATTATTAGCTTCTCGAGGACATGGGCCAATAAATAATTGGTGATGGATCTACATAAAGCTCTAACAATTACCTAAAAAAAGCGAAAACCAACCAAACTCAAAAACTGTTTTGAATCAGCACTGTATGGTAAAGAGAGAAAAATCACTTTGCCTGAGCACTGACCCAAAGAAAAGGGAAAGCTACATCTTTGTCTTCTAGCAAACGCCGCCACTGCTGCCACCACCAGTTTAGAGACAGTAACTCTGGGTTTTATAAATATTCCCTCTGCTCCTCCTCCATCTACTGAACACTGCCTGTAATGTCTCACTGGGTGTAACTTGTCCAACTAACATTTGCTTCTTACCTTTTCAGCTACCCTCTTCAGGATCTGACACTACAACAGCCGTAACAAATACAAAACCAAGGAAGTTGATAAAAGCTGCCTTCCATATCCTTTTTCAATAAATTTAAGAAGTATCATGGAAGAGTGATGAAATCATTCTTAACCAACCATCGCTATGGCCAATGGTGCTGCAGAAGGATGGGGAAGGGTACAGCCAAAGGTCACGGAAGCTTCCTCTGTGTCAGTGTAGACAGAATTTGATGAGGCCTTCGAAGAAATTCTTGCAAGGAACACTCCCCTTGTAATTTGGTCACAGGCAAAAAAATGAAGCAAAAAGCAAGGTGTGGGTGGCACCAGCCCAGAGCTCTGTCTAGTACTTTAGTACTTTCGAGTTTTTAACTCTCATCCGCAGAGTGAAAGCCTCTGGAAGCAGAACCCAGGGACAAGCAAATTAGCATTTCCAAGGTCAATTGCTGACAGGCTTAATTGTTTACAGCAACTAGAGTATTCTGGCTGCTGAAGTTAAGAGGCTTGACCTTTCTGGCTGGCCCAATACCAGAAGAAACTAATTTACCATATTAGCTACAAAATATCAAAAGTACTGTAGGAATGGAGTCAAATCAGCATGTGACATTTCCAACAGCATAGAACATTAACAGGATACCCCAAAGTAAGTAATTTTAAGCTGGTTAAACAATTTGGGGGAAAACTGGAAATACCAATCATACCAGTGGTAGGGGAGTGACAAGTACCAAAAAAAAAAAAAAAAAAAAAAAAAAAATTCAATAAATGGTATTATCTCATTTTACCAAGTGGTTTGATTTGAATAGTCACCAAAACTACTAAAAAGCTGCAAAGCTAGTTGATATGACTGCCTTACAGACTCTTGCTGTCCACTGACACTTGCCACGATCTCCGACAGCAGCCAGCTGCCAAATGTGGCTTTTAAGCATATGAAATGTGGCTGGTCCAGACTGAAATGGACTGAAGGACTCTGAACTTGCAGACATTAAAAAAGAAAAGGAAAAATAACTCAATTTTTATACTGATTATATGCTAAAGTCTTATTTTAGATATACGGGATTAAATAAAATTATTACTAAAATTAAATTCTCTTTCTTACCTTTTGTAATGAGGATAACAAAAATTTTAATTGCACATGTGCCTCCCCCTAGATTTTTATTGGACAGTGCTGCAGTATATAAATAACGCTTTACACTTACGTAAAACACAAATATATAATTTCAGTTGTAAAGTACAGAGAAAAGATAAAGGCCTGAATGAAAAAAATAATCCTCTCTAAAATAATCAAACTGATTTCAACTGTGAATCACCAACCTAATAAAAGCTCCTTTCAGCTTACCACCAGACAAAATTTTATTTTCTAAAAAGGAAACTGATGTTTCAAAATCAATTCTAAAGTCTGCTCTATTCTGCCTTGAGTTGTCATCTTTGCCTAACATTAAACTAGCCTTAATTCTTCCCAATGATCAAAGACACACGATAAAATGCTAGCCTAATTTTTAAGTCTGATCGAGTGATCTCAACTCCATTTTTTCTGTATTAGTCATTATCATACCCTATTAGGTCACTAAAACCTAACTCACGCCTTTGCTCCAAAGATAAAAAAAAATAGAATCAACAGAAAGAGTATTCCCAAGAGCCTGGAAACTCGGACAGTATTCAGATACTATACGTACTCTGTTTCAAAAACTGAAAGACGACTCATTTACTATTTCAGAAAGTGACATCCCATTGTGAACAGGGGAGCTTAGCAAACAGGAGAGCACAGCAATCAATGATTCCCACACATTCCATCATTCAGAGAAACCATCCCGACTTTCAGGTTGTTACAGTCAGTAGAAGAAAGAAAATCCGGAGGTGCTGGGATGGTTGGAAATTTATGGGGTGAGGATGCAAAGCCAGAAGAGGGAGGCAAGGCAAAGAAGCGCCCGAAGTTTCCTCTCACCGGAAAGCACATTTTCACCTTTCCAGCTCCTAAAACTGCCCCAAACACAGTTAGCCCTCTAGCAGAAGGACCAAATGACCTAGGCTTGTGAACAGAATGTGTAAACCTTTTTAGAGAGGTTTTTAAATGTAATCAACAACAAAATCAAGATTCAGTAACTTAGAATAATAACTAACAAAGCTGCGGTGTATACTTCTGTCTTGTGACGGGGTCTACATGTATCACCAGTCAATGAAAATGAGTCGCCTGCATAATTGAAAACGAAGGTAGTGGAGATAATACGGTTGGTTAGTCCTCATTCCTGGAAGAGCTCATCTTAAAATGTAACCTTAACAATCCTATAGTTTCTCTGCTCTGATATAGTCAACATATGTTTGTTTTCTTAGATATACGGAATAACTCGGGCTCTAGGCTACAACATTCCAACCAGTTAGTAAGTGTTCCTTTTGCCCAATCCTCAAGTCTGCATTCAATAGTGGCCCTAAGGCCGAAGGCTACCTCATAAGAAGTATTCTGGTGCCACCTAGTGGTGTATGTTTCCGGCCAAATAGGCAATGAGGTCAGGCCCGGGGTTCTCAAAATCTGGCGCTAGTGGATCAGCAGCATCAACATCAGCATCACCTGGTAACTTGTTAGAATTGCAAATTCTTGGGCTCAAAAGACCTGTTGAAACTCTGGTGGTGGGGTCCTGCAATCTGTATTTTTTTTTTTAAGATTTTATTTATTCATTTGAGAGAGAAAGAGAGCGACAGAGCACAAAGCACTAGCAGAGGGAGAGGCAGAGGGAGAAGCAGGCTCCCCACTGAGCTGGGAGCCTGATGTGGGGCTGGATCCCAGGACCAGAGATCATGACCTGAGCTGAAGGCAGATGCTTAATCATCTAAGCCACCCAGGCACCCCTGCAATCTGTATTTTAATAAACCCTCTAAGTGGTTCTGATGCACCCTCAGGTTTGAGAATTACAGAAAAATTAAATGCCAGTCTTTAAAAAATGAAGTTTACAAATTAACATAAGTACTCAATTTCTAATTTTGGAAAACAACTTATTTTCTATACAGTGGATCCAAGTATCTTTATTTGGAGTAGAGTCTTCAAAGACACTTACTAACTAATTTATATACGTTCAACACCTGATGAACATCAAGCCTCTGAAAATGTGAGAGGAACTCTCCGAGGTCTCTGCCCCCAGGACACCAGGTTCAAAGGGAAGATCAGACATTAACAGAGCAAAATACAATATAAATGCAAAAACACCCCATGAAACAAAGAAAAAACATTAACTGGTTTCAGGATATGAGGATATGGCATGTTACCACATCGTAAGTGGGGGCGGGGCTCATCTGGGAACACACGAAAAGCCAAGAAGAAAGAATACTGGTGACTTTTAAAGATTATTTGTTTTTTTATTATTTTTTTAAAGATTTTATTTATTTATTTGAGAGACTGAGTGATTTAGAGAGAGAGCACATGGGCAGAGGGACAGAGAGAAGCAGGTTCCCCTGCTGAGCAGAGAGCCCAATGCGAGACTTGATCTCAGGACCCTGGGACGATGACCTGAGCCAAACACAGACACTCAACAGACTTAGCCACCCAGGATATTTCTCTTTTTAAACATTTATTATCTATTTATTTGAGAAAGAGAGAGGGAGAACACATGCACAAGTTGGTGGAGGGACAAAGGGAGAGCAAGAGAGACGATCCTCAAGCAGACTCCCCACTGAGTGCAGAGCCCAACAGGGGCGGGATCACAGGACCCTGAGATCACTACCTGAGACAAGATCAAGTTGGATGCTTAACCAACTGAGCCACCCAAGTGCCCTGAATACTGCTAATTTTAATTTTTAAATTAATAATCATCTACCCTAATGATAACAGATGCCACAGAAAAGTCCACTGTATGTATCTGCACTGTGCAATTGTGTTACAAAGTAATCAGGAGAAAAGCAGATCTCATGAAGCCTTGCTAAGTTGTTTATTTTCTATTTAGGTCTTAGAGGGAAAACTTGTTTATCAAGTAGCAACTTAAAACACCCAGGGTTCAGTAAAAGCAGCCCCATAATTTATCTAAGATCGCATTTCTTTAAATTCAGCTTTACAGGGGCCTCTGGGTGGCTCAGTCCATTAAGTGTTAAGTGTTTGACTTTGGCTCAGGTCATGATCTCAGGTTCCCAGGTCCCAGCCTGCATCTGGCTTCCAGCTGAGCAGGGATCCTGCTTCCCCCCCTCTCTCTCTACCCCTCCTCCCCCTGCAAATAACTAAATAAAATCTTTAAATTTAGCTTTATAGCATGCTCTCCTTTGGGGGAAAAAAAAACACTCTCAATTTTAATATCTATTTACTCAAAAGAGTTACATATGTTTCTAAGTAAAAAACAAACAAAAACTGGATCAAGAAATCAGAATGGTCACCTCCACACTGTCGAAATTAAGTGCCATCCCTTACTCTGTGGCTCAAACTGCAAACCAGTCATTTGGGAGGGAAAAAATCGACTCTAAAAAGCCAGCCTTGCAAACCCAAGTATGACTGGCAACATCAAAGACATGAATACAGGTGACATAAGTGTATAAAGGAAGTTCAAAGACTTGCTCTCTTGATTAGTTTTCATTTTGTACTTTTAAAATATTACTTTAAATATACAGAGACCAACTTTTTCATTCTAACATTTTAAGAGCAACTGCCCTTAGTAGGATGAAGTTTCTGACAAAACTGTTCTTCTCAAACCTTTCCTGTACTGGCATAGAGGCATAAGGAGAGGCCACAGCTGGACATACATTAATATTTTAGAATGGGGCCATTCCTCAATTTTATCTAACTAAACTTAAAGGGCTTCTGAAAATTGAATTGCTTAAAGATGATCATCACAACAACAATTTTGGTAAATGAAGTCAGTACTTTTGCCTCAGAAAGCAGTACAGTATCTAAAAATTTAAAAATCCAAAAAATAAGCCCCAGCTACTTGAAAAATCTCCTAATGTAAGAAATTCCATTTTGCAATTAGGTAAATAAGAAAGTATTCCCAGAATACCAACACATTCAGAGAAAAAGAGATATGGTGGCACTAAGGGTCTACTGCTTAAACACCACACACTATAACATAACTCAGGGAAAAGTGATCATTTCAAATGAGCTCTAAGTTGAATGGGGACAGCAACCTGCTTTAGGAATATGCAACCAAAACAGTTGCATATTCACCCCCCTCCAAGTGTGTGGGAACAAGAACCCCTATATCAACAATTTAATAATATAGTAACAAGAGATCCACAGTACCAAGTGAGAAAATGATACCCACGTGATCACCACCACCTCGTCTAGCAAAGCTCATTTTAATTTGTGATGAAACTGGGGAACCCAAAAGGTAAACAGGAAGGGTACCAATCTTACAAGGCTAAGAGGAAAAGGGAACAGTTCTGCTATGAAGGTGATTTATGGACTTTCACACACGCTCTTCTGCACTTTAATTTCCCCCAAGCCCTTCACTGCTGTCCAACAGCACAGTCAACTGGTTCAGACTCCAGTCTCTTCTCTTACGGCTGCAGATTTTATGATGACTTTTATCCAGGCCTCCTACCAAAGCTAAAGCCAAAGATCCGAAAATAGACTACAGATCAGGCTGGGAAGGGTCAGATCTAGAGAAGCTACCCACTAAACATTATGGGTGACTTCGCCTGCCAGCCACGAATGAACGACAGGCCTGGAATCAGATGTCCTGTGGTGAGGACGAGAAAGCTGGACAAAATATATGAGACAGCCGCTTTCAGACAGTGGGAACCAGGGAGAGCAGAACCGTGAGCCTCCCAGAAAGGGACAAACAAATTAGGTAAGTCCTGAATTCGCCTGCCTCCCTGCACGAGGGAAGAAGCAGCCAAGCAGAGAAGGAAAGTCTTGAAGGACCAAGGAGACAGAGACTGGAGTTCGGGGAAGCTAAGACAACAGGGGTTTTCAAGACAGAGCACCAAAAGGGAGCTACCACAAAGAGAGAGTGCTCTAGGATCTGCAGAGATCTCCTCCTCAATCCTAAACCACTGAGAAACAATTGCTGAGAGCTGTAAAGTGAACAATTCCCCGAACTTACACAGAACTGGGAGACATTCGAATTCCATCTGGCAGAGTGGAGCTATCTCACAGAACCCTCTGGGCAGTCAACAGAGATGCAGAAAGGCCAAGCTCCAGAAGCAGGTTAAAGTGGCCTTCAAATAAATTGACACTAACTTGACCCGCACTAACGAAGTTTAACAACCAGCCTGGAAAGGACTGGTGTAATCCACAAATTACTCTGATGCCTGCCAAAACAAACGCCATAACTCTTTATCGGTAGACAACAAAATCCAAACACTCAACAACATAAGACACACAATGTCCATGGGAAGAAGGAACGACAGGAAAGACAGAATTAGCAGAGGAGGATATTAAAACAACTATTATAAATATGCTCCATATACTCCAGAATATAGAGGAAAACATGAACATAATAAGAGAATAGAAGATTCTAATTCATTCTTTTTTATGTCTACAGTTGAAAAATCCAGTGTCTGAAATTTAAAATTCATTGCGTAAAATTAACAACAGAGACTGTAGAAGACAAGACCCATGAACCTGAAGACATAGCCACAGACACTATTAAAACTGAAGCCAGACAGAAAAAAAATACCTAAAAAAAAAAAAATCAATCAAGCCTTGGTGACTTACAGGACATTATCAAGCTGTCCAATATACATATAATTAGAGTCCCAGAAGAAGAGGATAGGGGAGGGACTATAAAAAACTATCTGAAGGGGCGCCTGGGTGGTTCAGTGGGTTAAAGCCTCTGCCCCGTATCGGGTTCTCTGCTCCACCGGCAGCCTGCTCCCCCCCACCCAACTGCCTGCCTCTCTGCCTATTTGTGAGCTCTCTCTGTCAAATAAATAAATAAAATCTTAAAAACAAAACAAAACAAAAAAAAACAACTATCTGAAGAAATAGTGGCAGGAGTGCCTGAGTGGCTCAGCTGGTTAAGCATCCAACTCTTGGTTTTGACTCAGGTCAGGATGTCAGGTTAGTGGGATGCAGCCCTGGGTAGGGCTCTGCACTCAGCATAGAATCTGCTTGAAATTCTTGCTCTCCCTCTGCCCCTTCCCCTGCCTGCACAGGATCTCTCTCTCTCTCTCTCTCTCAAAATAAGTTAGGAAAAAAAAAAAGAAATAGTGGCAGAAATTTTTCTGAATTTGGTCAAAACTATAGGTCCACCAGTCCATAAGCTTAAGGAACACTAGACAGAAAAAACAAAATCACACAAAATCATATAACAATGAAATGGCTAAAAACCACATAAAATACTGTTGCTCCCCCGCCTCCATACATAAAGTTTAAAAAACCCTAATCCAAAGACAGCAAATTAACAGCTTTCCAAATCTTCTGATTGAAAAATGTTGATAAAGTTCATCAAACTCAATTTTTCTATTTTGGTAGAGGCCTTCCTGTGCCTGTACCCCTAACATAACCTTAGTCTGTCTACCAAGTAGTCAAGCATGAACAGAGTTAAACGAATGCAAAATAATTTTATTATAATTTTATATTAATGCATTTGCATACCTTACAGTTCACAAATGTCACACACTTTAGATTGTATGCTCCTTGAGATCAGGAACCTTCATGGTTCAGCCTGCAAAATTTCTAGTACGGTTTCTACTGGCACATAACTATCTGAAGACACATGAATGAGTCAAGCTCATTTTATCCTCAGTACATGGTTATGTGTTATGTAGAACAAGATGAGAAAACCGATGCCCAGAGGGAATCAACGACTGTCCCAGGAACACTTGAAAGGTGAGCAGTATCTCACATCCCGGGAGTGATTCCTCCATACAGGGTAATCCCAAAGTAGACACAAACGAAGTAACTTTTGTTACTTACTTTGAGTTTCCACTAGATCCAAGGCAACACTAGAAGCTGTATCCATTCCAGAGCTGATACAGGACTGGAAGTTTTTCAAAGAGGAAAGAGCAGATTCTATACCACTGAAGGATATAAAACCAGTTGAACCTGAACTTGAACTGGAACGTCCGGGCATCTTGAAGTTATTACCTAAGTTTTCAAACACAATGAAATAAGATTTAGGAGTCAGAATAATAATGTTACAGAAAAATAATACTGCTGTAAACGTCCACATGAATGTATCTAATAGCCCACAAATGCCACAGTATTATATACATTCTATATCCCTGGAGGGGACACCAAAGCATTGTGCTGTCATGTGGGCCACCAAAAACAGATGCACCCAATACATGGGGAAGCTAAGTGTTTTCATTTTTCAAAGGAGGGAGAATACTCTCTTTCAAAATATTCCCTGGTTCTCTGAAGAATTTAACAACAGCACAGTTCTCAACTGAAGGGGTGAGAAAAAGTAGACTACTTGTATGATGCATTTTTCTAAAAACTGAAAACAGTAATAATAAAATAGCTTAATAGGGAGAACTTCAAAACCTGTAATTTTTAACATGCCTGACATATATGCATATTTAATTCTGAAAACTGTAAATATATAAATATAAATGAAAAACACCTATTATATATAGACATTGTATATATTCCTGAAAGTCCTCTGGGTTCTAACAGATTTACATACTTGGTTAGATCCCAGATTCTGTCAGTAAAAGCAGAATTTATCTACATTACAAAGTATGGGGGCGATATGGAGTAAGGGTCAAGTATACAGCTTCTAGAATGAGACTATCTGAATTCAAAGCCTGATTTTCCCAGTTAAGTAACTGAATGACTTTAGGCAAATTATTTAACCTCTCAGTGTTTCATTTTTCCCTTCCTAAAATTGGAATCATGCAGTGCCCACCTCCAGGGTTACTGTGAGAACAGAATGAGATAAGGTGTATAATAAAACACTCAGAATAATGTCCAGCATGCGGAAGCAAGTATTAACATCAACTTCATCATTATAACCCGATAAGCAAGAATACGGAGTAGGGGCGCATGGGTGGCTCAGTGGGTTAAGCCTCTGCCTTCGGCTCAGGTCATGACCCCAGGGTCTTAGGATCGAGCCCCACATCGGGCTCTCTGCTCAGCAGGGAACCTGCTTCCCTTCCTCTTGCCTCTCTGCCTACTTGTGATCTTTGTCTGTCAAATAAATAAAATCTTTGAAAAATTAAAAAAAAAAAAAGAATACGGAGTAGTGCTTGAAAGAATGGACACTGAACAGAGAAGCTTGGAAATCCGGTCTCATCCATACCTTTTATAATTGCACGTCGCTGTTTAAGTTGCTTACCTTCTCTATCTTCAGTCTGCTCTGGTGTAAAAGGAAATAATCGTATCTATTTCACAGCATTATTGAGGATAAATTAAATGTAGTTTTCTAAAACTTGTCTGATCTTAAGAATCAGTTGAAATGCTTATTAAAAATATAAATTTATATATAGGACTATCTCAGACTTACTGAACCAAAGTCCCTGGTGGACACTCCGAGGAAACCTGTATTTTTATGAACTGCCCCCAGGTGATTCTTGAAATCAAACAAGTATGGAAAACACTGAGATCATTGCATCTCCCCCCAGATTTTATGTTGAGAGCCTAACCCCCATTATGATTGTAATTAGAAATGAGGCCTTTGGGAGATAATTAGGTTTAGATGCCCTGAGGCTAGAGCCCTCAGGAAAGGATTAGTGTCCTTATTAGGAGAGGAAGAGACACCCCAGTTCTCTCCACCACGTGAGGACATAGCAAGAAGAGGGGTGACTGAAAACCAGAAAGAGGGCCCTTATCAGCATCCAACCATCCTAGCTCCCCAATCTCTGACTTCTAGTCTCAAAAGTGTGAAAATAAATTTCTGTTGTTTAAGCCACTAGTCTACACTGTTTTTTAACAGCAGTTAGAGTTGACAAAACACATGATGTATATAAGGAATAATATAATCCAGGCTAAGTGGGAGTGTCTACCACATAGAAGCTATCTTCATTATGTGCAAGCAAAATTCACATTACTCTAATGCAACTCTACATTTGCAGAGACTTGGGCAAAAACTTCCTTCTGTAACTCTGGAGTATTTCCAGGGAGAAGATTCAGAATGAGAAGCAAAGGGAATACATGGAGTAGACCCACTCTTCCCTCTTTCTCCCACTAAGTACAGTTAAGTACATAATTCACAGGACACCCCCCCTTCCCCAAAGAATCATCTTGCCCAAAATGTCAATGATGGGGTGGTTGAGAAACCTTGGGTTTAAATCAACCTCCTCTTGGAGCCTTCCCCAGTAACAATAAACTCTTTGTTCCCTGTACCTATAGTTTCCAAGAAAGTTTAAAACAGGGCTTCCTGAGTTTTTCCCCAAGCATGTTATTTTGCCTCCACTAACAGGTCTTGTCTTTGGCCATTCTGGCTGCTGTAACGAAACACCAGACTAGGTAGCTTATTTATAAACAACAGAAATTTCTCTCTCACAGTTCTGAAGGCTGGAAAGTCCAAGACCAAGGTGCCAAAAAGGTCAAGGTCTGGTGAAGGCCCTCTTCCTGGTTCAGAGGCCCCATGCCTTCTCACTCTTTGTCTTCCTTCACACAGTAGAAGGTGCAAGGGAGCTTTGAGGAGCCTCTTTTACAAAGGCACTAATTCCATTCAGGAGGGCTCCACCCTCTTGACCTAAGCACCTCTCAAAGGCCCCACATCCAAATACCATCACACTGATACTAGCATCTCAACATATGAATGAGGGAAGCCGAAAGCCACACATTCTCAGACCCCAGCAGGTCTAAGATGGGCTTCAGGCAGGAGCCGTCAGTTATTACGGTTTCCCTCTCTCATCTTTCTGCACAGCACAGTGATAGGCAAAGAGCAAACAATTTACACACATTCTGCTGAATCTCCTTCAAATCACAGGGGCCTGTACAAGTCCAGGCAAAGCTGTCTCCTTCTTCGAGATGCAAGGATCCGTCTTTCTTTATGAAACCTTCTCTTACCCATATATGCAATAGCTTGCTCCCTCCCCCATGCTACTACTCTCCCTCTCTCTCCCTTACACACACACACACACACTTCTTTATAAAACTCAGTAAAACTCATCACAATCATTTGTTCACATGACTGGCCGTCACTCTTTACCCAGCTTATACTAGAACTCTGACACGTTCCACAGCAGACAGCTCCCCACACAAAACAGGCAATCGGTAAAGAACTGAGGGGAGTCACCACAGTAACAGCGACCACCTTTCCGAGGTCCTCTCCAGTGCGCCATAACCTGCTGCCTGGCCCTTCACTCTTATTGTCGCTAAGGTTCTCAACCATTTCTAGAAGAGAAAAGGGAAACTGAGGCCCAGAGAGCTTATTTGAACGACCTGTCCGAGGCGCAGCTTTTGAAGACAGCTCAAACCACATTACCCTGCATCAATAATTCGTGAACTTCCCCCCACTCGGATCGAAGGATGGAGAGATGACGCCTCAGGAAGGGAAGCAGCCTGCCCGAGCCTCCCTGCTCGACGTGCAAAGAGCCAGGCAGGACCACAGCCCAGGCGGACAGACCCCAGCTCAGGGCACCCGCGGAGAGTCCGAGAGGGAGGAGACACTTCCCGCCACCCTCGCCGTCGCCACCCCGAGCTTCTGCCTTACCTGGACGCCCGACCCAGCTCGGTCTCGCTGCACCCGGACTGTCCACACCGGACCCCAACTGCTTCCTCAACTCCCTTCCCCAGTCGCTGAAACTGCGAGCGCGGGCTCGGGCGTCATCAGCCGTCGCCCGCCAGCGGTCACATGACGCCCCGCCCCGCTCTCCGGCCCTCTGGTCATGTGACCGCCAGGGGAGCCAGAGGCGGAAGCCGGGGTCCCGCCGGCTGGCGATCCGGGGCTGCGGAGAGAGGGGTACCCGTGCGGAGAGGGAGGGGTCGGGACCCGGGTGCCGACCTCGCCCGCGATCGACGGCCGCACAGGTGCGTACTGGCGCGGCCCGGGTGACAGGTGAGTTGGGGCGGGATGCGCTCTGCGTTCCGTCCCTCTGCCCCTCCCCAGCCCCGGGCAGGGCCGCGCGGGCCGGAGGGACGTGTGTGGCGTGGGGTGCCGTCTGGATGCAGAGCCTGGTTGGGAGGACTGAGGGGCCTCCGATGGCGGGGCTGCAGTCCAGGCTCTCCACCTCCACGTAGGTGGAAATGATTTTCCACGCTGTCTGGGCGGCTTTGGGAAGTGATACTCAGCTGCTTGGCCCGCATCTGATCATTCCATGTTCTTAGGAGCCGTGCTGGGTAGACATTGTTATTCCTGCATTCTCTGTGGAGAAAACGGAGCGGTTGGCGAGGGGCTTTAGAGTCTGAGGGACCTGAGTTTGAATTCTAGTTCTGCCGTCGGCTGTGCTTTTGAGCAAGTCATTGTTCCCTCTGTGCACCTTAATTCCCTCACCTGTGTCATGCTGGTGCCAAAGTTCTCTGCATTTCGGAAAATAGTTCCGAGGGTCCTGACTGGTGTAAGGGACGGTTGAAAGCATAAACCAAGTCACGGAGCCCGTAATGGAGCCGGATTTCCCGATTCCAGGTGCACGGAGTTTCCTCCAACATAAGTGATGGGGTCGTGAGAAGGGACGGAGAGGTGTTTCTGCCTCTCCCCACAACCAGGAGCACCTTCTGTTTTTCCATCTCCTGTCTTTTCCTGGATTTATGAATGGGACTAGAGTGATCAGGCTTGTTTCAGAACTTTTCTGGAAGAGAGTTGTCAGTCACTTTTATCTTGATAAACAACCATTACATTTTGTTCCTGATAACGGATAAGTGGAGACCAGTGCTTCCTTCTTTATGGAACTGAGGTTTTATGAAAGGATAAAAATAGACCTATCTTCTTTTGTCCTCTGAGTAGGGCACACAGTGGTTTGTCCCAGGGCAATTTAATTTCCTTCAGATTTCAGTTCTGTACTTACTGGGTAATTGGCAGATGATGCCATGCTGCATTCTTGAAAGATGTTCTCCTTTGTCTAGGCTTATTTTCCAAACTGCAAACCACAGCTCCATACCAAATTCTTTAAAATAAGTTGTGGCTGCTTTTGGGGGTGCCTTGTAAAAGAAAAGTAGGCAATTGAGTAGGCTCTCTGATTTCATTTCATGCCAAGTAGTAACACCGTCTGTATGGAGAAAAACTGGTCTTTATGAATTTTCTTCATCTCTAGAACCAAGAGAACCACTAAATGGAAGATTTAATATAGGTTCTCCTATAGTGTTTTTCTGCACCTCATTCTAGAGTGATTTTTTTTTTTAAATCTCAACTAAGTCTTAGCACCTTCTATAAAGCCACCAAATTCTGAGATCACTGCCACACCATTAGACATCTTTAGTGTTGGTTCTTAGGTTCTGTTCTTTACGGCAAGTTTTTAAACCAGCAGTGGGGTATCTACCAAATACTCTGACCAAATAATATTTTGAATGTTGCCTACAGTGTAAGGGTTTTAAGAATTAAAATAAGCGGTAAACAAAAGTCTTGACCTATGTCATTATTCCAGGCCTAAGCGAACCTGACAGTCTGCATGCAGGTGCTGAGTGTATCTGTTCGTCCTTTTTTGGGGGGGTGGTAGGGGAAGGAGTCAGGTAATGTTATTTTGCTTTAAGGTATTTTCTCCATGGTCCCAGTGTCTATCCTGTATTGAGATCCAAAATCTGGTAGCAGTGACCAATTAAACATAGCTTGCTCGTCTTACAAGTGTGTCCTGGAGTTTCATCCTGCTTAGGCCTGGGTCTTCAGAGGACTTCAGTGACTTTTTTTTTCCCATTTGTCATTATTTTCCCCCTTCCCTGTATCACTTTCTCAGCCATACCATTCCAGTGCAAAAAATGGGATGAAATTGGGGTGCCTGGCTGGCTCAGACAGTAGAGCATGTGGTTTTTGACCTCAGGGTGAGTTTGAACCCCACTCTGGGGGTAGAGTTTACTTTAAAAAAAAAATGGAATGAAAAAAATGAAATTATCTGAAATTCAGTGTGTTAAAGATCAGTTTGGCTTAACAAGTAAATATCATGAGAAAATGAAAGGACTTGTTAATAATTTATGCCTTAATGTGTACTAAAGGATACCCTCATGAGACAAAGTTCTAGACAACCGTAGTGGCTTCTCAGCATTCCCTGCTCTTGGACTAACCCCATCCACCTCCTCTGATCTGCACGTCTGTCCTTTGTTCACTCTGCACTAGCCACATCAGCCACTTGGCTGTTCCTTAAGCACATTGAACACATGGCTGACCTGGGGCTTTTGCATTTACTTGTAAACCTGCTTGGAATGCCCTTCTTCCTGATGATTACCGATTGTAAAATAGCAAACTACCCCAAAACCTAGAGGCTTAAGACAAAAAGAAAAAAAAAAAAAGAAAATATGTATTGGCTTATAGTTTCTGTGGTCAGAAATCGGTGATGTGGTTTAGCTAGGTGCCTTTGGCTCAGGGGCTCTTGGGAGGTTTAGTCTGGCTGTGAATAGAAGCTGCCATCTTATCTGTAGGCTCAGCTGGGGTTCTGAGGGGGGGTCCGTGTTCAAGCTCATTCAAGTGGTTGTTGGCAGGCCTCTCACTCTCTCATCACTGGGCTCTCTCACAACATGACAGCTTCCTTCCTCCAGAACAAACAAACTAGGGAGGATGCCCCAGCCAGAAGTCACCATTTTTTGGTGATCTAATCTCAGAAGTTGTATCTTTCTTATCTGCCTTATTCTGTTCCTTAGGAGTCAGTAAGTCACACTCAAGGAAAGGGGCCCACCCAGGGCATGAACAAGGAGGTGGAGGTCATCAGGGATTGCCCTAGGGGCTGCTCACCACACTCAAATCCCCTTCCTGCTTGCTTCCTCATTTCCTTCTAGTCCCTGCTCAAATATCTGACCAGACAGGCTTTGACAAACTTTGTAAAACAGCCCACACTCCATTTCTTTATCATGCAGTTCTTCACAGCAGTGATCACAGCCTGATACATAATGCATTTATTTATTATCTCTGCCCCACTCCCAGTAGTATGTAGGCTTTATGCGAGCAAGAATTTAGTTCTGTTCACTGCAGTATCCTCAGGTCCTAAAACCATGCTTGACACCTGGTGCATATTTGTTGAATGGATGAGTCTATGTCAAAGCTTCCACCTGTTAGAATCCAAAAGGCAACTAGCAGTAGATAACCCATAAAAATAGTTCATTTTACAAGGATCGCAGAGGTCGGTAGTGCCACAGTTGAATCAGCAAGTCAAGAACATTAACAAGAATTTAGATTCTTTCTCTTCTTCCAAACCACCACCAGCAGGTTTTTGCCTTTTTTTCTTTTAGGCTTGTCACCCCGTAACCTTGCCTTGTCAGGCAAGATGTGTTCATTGGACCACATTCAAAGGCAAGAAAGAGAGGGCTTAGCCAAAGGAAAAAGAGGAATTTCTCTTCATGCTTCTTCCCTTGTACCAAGAGGAAAAAGAATACATTTCCCATAAGGCCTACCATAGACTTCTTACATCTCATTGGCCGAAATTGAGTCACATGTCTAACCTACTTTCAGGGGCTTTGGGAAAATAAGGACCCACTTGTTTCCTCCTCTATAGGAAGAAAGGAAAAGGCGGGAGGACGTTCTTGTTGGAGAGCCAACAACCTCCCAGTAAATTAAAACATTCCTAAGTATTGAATCAATAATAAGAGACTTACAGAAGAGAGAAAGAAAACCTTTAAGGATTATACAAAGCTTCCAGGTACTAGATAACTATAGTAGGTAGCTCAACATGAGCAAACTTTGAACATATGTGACAGGGGTTGGGGAATGTTTTGCTAGGACTGCAGAGGAAGCGCCCCTCCTGTCAAAAAAGTCTTTCCACATCTGGTTTTGTGTGCAATGAAATCCTCATTATTTCATTGTTCCCTATTTGAGTCCCTGCAGCTGGATTACATATGAACATAAAAGTTGGCATTGATATAAAAATTGAAATGAGTTGACCACTTAGAATCTTATTTCTTCTTACTAAGATATTTGTGTCCTAAAGGGTCTAGTAGGTTGAATTCCTATATTTTTGTTGGAATGTCATGTTGATAGAACACAGTACCAGTACAAAATTCAAGTGCAAATCCTGAGAAGTACACAGGCCTTCATGAAGCTGAAAAATAATTGAGGTTTCCCTGAAGTTGACCACAGTGACCTAGCTAAATTAACAGTTAGAGGAGAGAAATACAAAAAAGATGATGACAAAATGAACATTTCCAAAGATAATGATTTGAAAAAGAATTGGGAGAAGACTTTGGGAAAGTGAATGCTATCTTGAACATTTTTTTACAAAAATTATCTTTTTCTAAGATCGTGCTATGAGAGTCAACCATGGAGTAAAAGATACTGTATTATCAAAGTCACAATTTGGTGAAATCAACTTTTGACTCATTTTTGGTTTTTTCCTTGAATTAGAATATATTTTACCCTAAATTTTGTTATGTGTGAAACTTACTTTCATAAGTTTTAATGGTACCATTCCGAGATACCTTTCTAATCAAAACTTTTCCACAGCTTAGCCCAAAATATTTGCCCTTACTTTAAAGTCACTCAGTAGTATTCCTTGGGTGTATGTTAGCCTCCTCTACCTGACATATGAGAAAAACATTTTTAAAAGTTGTTCTCTTTCCTAATTCTGGTGGATCTGAAGACATAATTCTCTTTTTCCAAAGGTAAAACAAGTGTAAGCAAAGGTAGAACAACTCCTGCAAGGAAAACGTAATGATCAGTGCCCAGTTTAGGGCACATTGGTAGCACAAATGCTCAGTGGGTCCTCTCAAGCTCAGGGATCAGCTTCATCAGGTCTTTTCTCATGGAGAGAAGTGGATAAGGGATCAAGAAAGAGGCTGAGTGTACATTGAGCAAAGTCCCTCAACATGGAAAAGTAGAAGAGTGGAGGATAAATGCCCTCCCCTCATATCGGAACTCATTCTTTTTTTTTTTTTTTTTTAACAATTAATTATTTGAGAGAGAGAGCATGAGCTGAGGGTGGCGGACAGGGAAGGGAGAAGGAAAAGCAGACTCCCCGCTGAGCAGGGAGCCCGATGTGGGGCTCGATCCCAGGACCCTGGCATCATGACTTGAGCCGAAGGCAGGCACTTACCTGACTGAGTCACCCAGGCACCCCTCTTGTTTGTTTTAATTTCTCTTAAGTGGGTTAGGGAGGAAAATCTTACGGATATGTTACACGCACTCCCTTTACAAATAGAGGTTTTTATACTTTTCTTTTGGGATACAGGTTTTTTAATGGAGCAGCCAATTGTCAACAGACCTGGATTTATCTCGTGATTTATAGACGCCAGCTCTGAGCCCGTGAAACATTCCTACCAGCCAGGCCCTGAATAGAGTACATCCTCCCCATCATGTTGGACTTTCTAGCTGAGAACAACCTCTGTGGCCAGGCAATCCTCAGGATTGTTTCCTGTGGCAACGCCATCATTGCTGAACTTTTGAGGCTTTCTGAGTTTATTCCCGCTGTGTTCAGATACAGAGACCGAGCCGATCAACAGAAATATGGAGATATCATATTTGATTTCAGCTATTTTAAGGTAATCTTCCTCCATCGCATTTTTACCACCATATTGTCTATAAAAGCATGCTTTCCCTGGGAATCATGAGATACTGAAAGGTGAAGTAATTATGGAGAAAGAGTTAAAGAGGAAAGCTTTTTTTTTTTTTTTTTTTTTAAGATTTTATTTATTTATTTGACAGAGAGAAATCACAAGTAGATGGAGAGGCAGGCAGAGAGAGAGAGAGGGAAGCAGGCTCCCCGCTGAGCAGAGAGCCCGATGCGGGGCTCGATCCCAGGACCCTGGGATCACGACCCGAGCCGAAGGCAGCGGCCCAACCCACTGAGCCACCCAGGCGCCCCAAAGAGGAAAGCTTTTAAACCAAATTTAATATCAGCAAACTAACTGGAAAATAATATAAATGCATCATGTGGAAGCCCTAATATAATCAAACTTTTAAAAAGATAACTTTGGTATAATGTACTTCACAACCAAGTACCCCACACGTAAAAGCATGCGAATCATGGTTACAGTTCAAGTTCATTTCTTTCAAAGGATTTTGCATCTAGGCTTCTGTTTTCTTCATTACTTTCTGTTGCTCTGCTTTCAATTTTCGATATCCCTTTGAAGGCAGAAGAGCAGATTTTTAAAAGGCTATTTAGAAATTTTACCCACAAGTATGCTTTTATTGCCATTTCACATAAATGTGTTTTTCTTCTCAGGGTCCAGAATTATGGGAAAGCAAGCTGGAAGCTAAGCCAGAGCTACAGGATTTAGATGAAGAATTTCGTGAAAACAACATAGAAATTGTGACCAGATTTTATTTAGCATTTCAAAGTGTGCATAAATATATTGTAGACTTAAACAGGTATTGATTACTTCGGCAATAGCTTATTCTGATAGTAAAGAGTGGGAAAGGGACATGCTAGAAAATGGGCATCTTTCTCAGTTATCATACCCTCTTCCCACCTCTCCCATACATAATTGTCTTTCCTTCCTGTGGCACTGGTCATCTGAAGTATTTTAGAGTTTTATCGTGCTTTTCCTGCTCTTGTGAAGTAGCATAAGAATTGTGCTTTGTGCTGTCATACGGCTTGCTTGCTTTATTTTCATTGACATATAGTTGACACACAGTGTTTCATTAGTATCCGTAGTACAGCCCAGTAATTTGATAACTCTGTTTGCTCTGCTCCCCGCAAGTGCAGCTACTCTCTGTGCCCATGCAGCGTATCACTGCCATTGCTACATTCCCCGTGCTGTACTATTCACCCCCACGACTTACTCATTCCCTAACTAGAAGCCCGTACCTCCCACTCCCCTCACCCACTTTGCCCATGCCCCCCCATTCCTTTCCCTTCTGGCAACCATCAAACTGTTTCCTGTATTACGTCATGTAGCTTTCAATCCTGTAGTTTATGACCATATTTTAATGTCTTATATATGAAAAGTGGAGAGAAAGGAACTTATCTTTATAGGCTTGGTAACCATAACTTCTTCTCCCTCACTACACAGTATTCTCTTCGTTTCAGCCCTTAAGAATTCACAATGCATCAGCTTTAAACTAACTACTCCATGTTTTTATAGCGTGACTCCTAAGATATTTGTAATTCATAAATTAAGACTAGGGGCTACTCGGAGTAGCCAGTGTTAGCAGCCCGTGGCCCGAAATGACTATGAGTTCCAGCTCACAAGTTCATTCTTAAGAGCACGAAGGGCCACAGACTATTTGAAGGCCAGGAGGCCTGGTATCTATCTTGCCTCATCTTTTAAAAAATCTTTACATTCCTTCTTCAAAGGTGTTCAAGTTTTCATTAGAATGAATAACTTGCTCTGGGGTTTCATTTCTAGATATCTAGATGATCTCAATGAAGGTGTTTATATTCAGCAAACTTTAGAAACTGTGCTTCTCAATGAAGATGGAAAACAACTTCTAGTAAGTAATAGTAACCATTTAAAATAGAAAGTTGAGAATGTCCAGCTTAGCATCACTTTTTTCCCTTAAGTCCCAAAGACATGCAAAGTACCCTTCTTTAAAGAGAAGCAAAATAAACTGACAGTTATCTTCTAGTCAACAGTATCTGAACTTAGAACATAGCAGACCGAACAGAATTACAAGTGAGTAGAACTCACGTGGAGGTTATGAACTTCCTCAGTGTAACAGTCTTATCTTCTTTCTCTTTCGCATCCCAGACATCTAGCTTTAGGAAGTAGTACGTAATAATCATTTAAAAAATGTTTGTTAAATATGTAAAGGATTTAGGGGGACTCCTTTTGGGGTCCCTAGCCAAATATCTAAAGTAGGCCACCTGAAAGGTAATCACTGCGAATTAAAATTTATTGCACATACACTTTTCAAAGCCCATTCTGTACAGAAGTTGAGAACCCTTTGGGGAAACCTGCATTCTCCCTGTAATATAAAGCTTTCAGGAGGAAAGGGAACAAAGTGATTCTTTTTAATTAACCCTCATCGACCTTATTCCGTAAGAATGTATACTCCTTTGAGTTTGGCCACCTTCTTCCTGTCTTTGTAGTGTGAAGCACTGTACTTATATGGAGTTATGCTGCTGGTCATCGACCAAAAGATTGAAGGAGAAGTCAGAGAGAGAATGCTGGTGTCTTACTATCGATACAGGTATCCTGGGGCTAGGACTGCATCCTCCCAAAGCTTTGCTATTGGTAAAATGCACTGAAGGTTTCCAAACTACTTATACTGGGAACAGCAGCAATATGATCTAGAATGTTCTGAACATAGTGTAGAACTGTAATGATTACTCTATATTTTACATCATCATAATAATAGACTATATGTCACATAATCTACATATATTCCATATAAAAGAGCTAGATACTGTAGATTATTAGAGATATACAGATTATCATGTCCATGATGGTACCTCAGCTTAAAAAAAAATAAAAAAGGAATCTGAAGTTTCTTTATCTTAAAGATAGATAAATTTGGGAATTTTGGAAGTCTAATGAATACCTTTTTTTTTTTTTTTTAAGTTTTTAAATATTACTCCTGGGCAGATGTAAGGAAACAAGTATGTTTTCTGTTGTCATTTTTAGGTTCATGACTTTGGAAAGGTATCAGTCCAGGTTAGGAAGTGAATTTATACACACACACAGCAACAGAAGCAACAGCACGTATCACAGTCATGTGTTTTGTATGTTTGTATTGAGCTGCAACGTCAAGAAGTTGGGTCTTTAAATCAAAAGCCACCTCAAAGCTCTGTTATTCCAGTATTTACCGCGTGGGTTTCAGTTTGTTAAATTAATGAGTCAAAACTTGGATTCAAGGTCAATGTTAAAAATAGTCACCATTCAGGGAAGAAACAGATGATAAGCAGGAATCAAGAACCTGAGTTAAAAGATGGCACAGATTAGAGTGAACATTCTTAAACGTAGAAATTAAGGTAAAATAAATAGGGCAAAGGGACAGATCCTCAACAGAGAGGGATCGCTGGAGACATTGTATCTTCAGCAGGAGCTGGGACCCCCTCAGCCTGACATTCCCCTCAGGCTACTCAGCTACCCTGTTTGCTTTGGCTTCATGCATATGTGAGGAGCGCGTGATTCATTCACAGCAGTTTGACCACAAGCTGTTTTAACATCCATGTCTTTTAAAATGAACTTTGAGTGGCCTTGCCCATATTTCCCAAAGTGCCTGGAAAAACAAAAGCAGTAAATAACATCAAGAAGAAGTGAAAAGAAAAATAAAAAAGAAAGAAAGAAAAAAAAAGCTTTACCAAGCCCAGCTCCGACAGTCCAGCTTTGTCCGTTTGGGTACAACAGCTAATTCATTAGAATGTACGGATCCATTACTGAAATGACACCGAACAGATGTACGGCAGAGTTGTGGGGAAGGAGATTTTTACATCAAATAGGAGGTCGTCTTCAAGTCTTAGATTCTTTAGGTCTCTCTGAGGGATTACTACTCCACACCCCCCTGAAAACCAGAGGTGTTTTGACTAAATCTCTGTAGAAGGTGCACCTTGCCAAGAAAGAACCAGTTATTGCATGCCCCACACTAAGTTGACATCATCTTTTAAAACTATTTTCTAACTTACAAAATGTGGGTGCTGGTTCATGTTCTTTATCTGCGACTTTGAAATCTTTATCTGCGACTCTGAAAAAAATATATGTGTACACATATACATGCACAAAGTAACTCATTTTGCAGCAAAGCTGATCTAACCTGAAATCATCTGGAGTCAAAAACCTGAGCAGAGCAGACCCAAGGCTATCAGTAGTCCTCACTGATCTCACTTGCATGACCATTCATAAATCTTACTGCAGAAATACAGATTTGCTGATCGTGTGATGCCAGTTGAGACCCAGTAGAGTATCACCATATATGCCCTGCTAACTTCTTATATTTGGAAAATGCTGTATCCAGATTTTAGAAAAGGGATTGTGGATTTTAACATAGAACTGACTATATATACGTATAAGAACTCATTTTATGTATGTGCTGTAACAGGCCTTTTGAAAACGTAATTGTGACTCTTAGGGACAGAAATTGACCAGAAATCTTATCTGAAACCACGTAAGTCAGCTTATAATGAAATTCTGCTTTTCTTTTTGGCCTTTGAGTTTCTAATAAGTGCCGTTTGTCTGGCCCTTTATTTCCCATTGTGAACATGGCTCAGTGCCGCTCGATCTTCTGCTGATTCAAATATGGATGATATTTGTAAGCTGCTCCGAAGTACAGGTTATTCCAGTCAACCAGGAGCCAAAAGACCACCCAACTACCCTGAGAGTTATTTCCAGAGAGTGCCTATCAATGAAGCCTTCATCAGTATGGTCATAGGCCGACTGAGATCTGATGATATTTATAACCAGGTGGGCATTCAATCTATCAAGATCTTAGTAGTTTCATAGATGGATTTTGCTTTCCTCTTCAAATGATTCCTTCCCTTCCTTCTTCCTCAAAAGAATAAAAGTAGCTAAAAAATTTCAAATTTGGGAAGCTGTACAATGGGACGGTAAAGAAAATGGGGACAATAATTTGGGCAGAATTAGAGATTTCAGGGGGAAGATGGCATTTGATCTGTATTTGGAAAAAAGATGCATTCTTGGCAGTCATTCATTCAAGAAAGAGTTATTGAGTGTGTATTACGAGCTGGCTGCTGGCATCCATTGCTGATGAAGGCAGGCCATGGTCCCTGCCCATAACGAGCTTGTAGCTGAAGAAAGAAGATGGGTAACTAAAGGAATTATAGCAGAGTAAGGTGAGTAGTAGAAGGGACCATACAGCATACAACAGGGGCAGCCAGATTACTGTGGGTGGCGAAGGAGGCACGAGGGCAGGTCCAGGCAAGAAGACAGCCTGCGCAGAGCTCTGAAGACCTGTAGCATTTGCAATTTGCCTCAATTTTCTCCCGAGTGTGTGTATCATTCACTTAAGAGGATACCAAAGAAAATTATCTTTTACTTCATTTTTCCTAAAGAAAATGTAATTTTAGAGTCACCTGGCTGGCTCAGATGGTAGAGCGTGCAACTCTTGACCTCAGGGTTGTGAGTTCAAGCCCCACATGGAGTGTAGAGATTACTTCAAAGTAAAACCTTTTTTTATTTTATTTTATTTTATTTTATTTTATTTTATTTTATTTATTTCAGAGAGAGAGAGAGTATGAGAGAGGAGAGGGTCACTAGGGGGAAACAGACTCCCTGCTGAGCTGGGCGCCCGATGCAGGACTCGATCAAGGGACTCCAGGATCATGACCTGAGCCTAAGGCAGACAGTTAACCAACTGAGCCACCCAGATGCCTCCAAAGTAAAATCTTTAAAAAAACAAAAACAAAAAAACCCACATAATTTTATGTATTATATATTTTTCTTACTAGAATAAGAATTAGACCTGTAGTAACTGGGTATCATTTATTACACAGCACAGCTGCTGTGTACAGGTATCCTGCTAGTTTCCTTTATGAATATGTTCAGTATAAATAAAAGACGTTTTTGTGGGTTTTTTTAAGAGTTCAAAATCAAAAGCTACCTGCAGATACTAGGTCTTTATCTTTCGACATTTATTGAGAATTCAGTATCAACCAGACTCGTAGTAGGTTTTCTCATAAACCATTTTCTCTTTCCTCAGAACAGTCCTACAAAGTGGGTAACATTGTCCTCATGTTGCTGTTGAGAAAAATATGGCTTAGGGAGTTTAGTGCCTTTCACAAGCTCATGTAACTAGGTAGCAGAACCATAATTTGAACTCAGGTCTGTATGACTCCGAAGACCACACTGCTTCACTGTCTGTCTTTACCCCTTCTGCCTCGTACATGGCCCATGTGTCAAGGCAGTGTGTTTGCGTTTTCTCCTCGCCCCTTGACCTTTATTAACGGCTTACACTGGGGTTGTGCCGTGTGCCCACCCCACTCTGCCCTGTACCTCCCCCATCCCTGGTCCTGGCTGATTGGTGGCGGGGAGGGGGTGTTTAAGACGCTTGACCCAAGATGGACCAAGTTCCCTTTCGCCAGGTAACTTGGAATTGGGCCCAAGAAACAATGTCTGATATGGCTTTACTCACAACATGCAAAATTTGGAGTCTGGGGTAGCCTCGTTCTGTCCTTTGTAAGAACAGTCTGGGGAGAGAGAGCGGGGACAGTAAGTGAAGGCTTTCTGGTTCTCAGCTTCCTGAAGTCGGGCCACATTCCTGCCTGCAGGTTCCCTACGACATTGCTGTGTCTGCCCCTGTCGCAGTGTCCTCCTTTTCTGTTTGTAGTCCTTGAAGTGGTAGGTACTCTGGGCAGCTAGGTTTGTAACCCATGAGGCAGTGGAGCCCTAGGAAACACCAGCACCTAAAAGGCAGGCAGATGGAGAACACCCAGCAAAGCAGGGCGACAAGAGGGAGTCTGGGAAACTAGGAGAGAAGCGAAGGGAGAGTGTGAAAAAGAGGCCATTGAATGGAGGGATTGTGAGGTGATGAGTGACTTGAAGAGACTCCAGAGGCTAGGGCAGGCCAAGCTTCAGTGAGCTGTAGGTCAACTGGGAAGTGAGAAAATGGTGGCAGGGTTTGGGGTCTGTCAGCACCGAGAGATGTCTGTGATAGACACAGAAGTGGACAACTGTCAGGACACGGGGGGTCAAACAGTTTCGTTTCTTTTTCTTGTTTTCTGTTTTTTTGTTTTTTATTTTTTTGAGGAAAAGACTTCAAATTGCAGCAGAGTCAGGGGTGGGAAGGAAGATTAGCAGTAAGAAGGCAGGCCCTGGTTACACGGTATTCCTCGCACTGCTGCCCTCTGAGAATTGCTCCCAGGGCCCAGGGACCCCTGTTGGGAGATGGCCGTCCTGGAACCTGGTTGCTTACCTGGCACACGCATGAATTCAGGTGTCACCGACTGCTGCCTCTTTGCGGGGTTGTGTGCTTCGCAGGTCTCTGCATACCCTTTGCCCGAGCACCGCAGCACAGCCTTGGCAACTCAAGCCGCCATGCTGTACGTGATCCTCTACTTCGAACCTTCCATCCTTCACACGCACCAGGCAAAGATGAGAGAGATTGTGGACAAATACTTTCCAGATAATTGGGCAAGTATTACTATCAGTCTTATTTTTTTCCTCTGTAATAACCTTGTTAGGGAACCGATTTTCTGTTCTTTTGGCCTTTAGCCAAAAGAGGTCGTAATGTTGTAAATAATGAGACATACAGTCACTTAGCTAAAATTGTATGTTGAGAATCTTAGAAATGATAACATGAAGGAATAAGTCAGGAAAACTTCTGAAAAACAGTTTTTTTTTTCTTAAAATGATACTGTCAAGGTAAAACCATGTATTCAAATGTATCTTGTTTTAGTTGCTGAGATTGTAACTGTTTCATAAGTATTTCTTTATTCTTTTCTATTTCATGACTCTAAGCTTATAAATCAATCTGCTATTTTTTTTTCAATCTGTTATTTTATGAATAGGAATTTTACTTAATTTTTTTAATTTTTTGTTAAAGATTTTATTTATTCATTTGACAGAAATCACATGTAGGCAGAGAGGCAGGCAGAGAGAGAGAGGAGGAAGCAGGCTCCCCACCGAGCAGAGATCCCGATGTGGGGCTTGATCCCAGGACCCTGACATATATGATTTTAATAAGAATAATCCAAGGTCAATTTATAAATTCACACCCAGTTAAATACTCAAAATATATAAAGCAAAAAATAAAATAACTTAAAAATTGATGAAACCATAATCATGATGGGAAATACCTCTTTCTCAATATAATCCTGCTCTTTCAAAAATCCATAATAGATGTTTTGTGTATAGTTGAAAGGATACGTATGAAAATTAGGAAATATCAGATAACAAAGTGAATGGAGTTTAAAAAAACAGTTTTAGTCTATGGACTGTATTCTCTTACTGTAGCATTATTACATTAGAAGCCAGTGCTTAAAGGACTCAAATAACTTTTGAGTCAGTCCTTCTTGGACTCAAATAACTTTTGAGTCCAAGAAGGAATCACAGTAGGATGCCTGAGTGGCTCAGTCGGTTGAGGGTTTGTCTTCGGCTCAGGTCATGATCTTTGGGTCCTAGGATCCTGGGATACTAATCACAGTCTTCTCCTTGCTCAGTGGGGAGCCTGCTTCTCACCCTGCCTCTTGCTACCCGTGCTTGTGTGTGCTCTCTATCTGACAGATAAATAAAATCTTCTAAAAAAACAAAAGAGGAAATCTCAATGTCAGAGAAGAAATATGTAGAATCACCCAACATCAAAATACTACAAAGTGAAGCTCGTGGGAATGACTAAAAACTATTCTTCAGAGTAACTGAAGTAAATGAAACCTTAAATATATTTATTTTAAAAATAAGAACAATTAAAAATGAATGAGTTAGAGGGGTACCTGGCTGACTTAGTCAGTGCAGCATGTGACCCTTGATCTTAGGGTTATGGGTTCAAGTCCCACATTGGGTGTAGAGATGACTTAAAAATAAAATTAGAAAAAAATAAATGAGCTAGATATTGAACTTTAAGAAGCTAGAGTAGGTCAAGTGAATGGAAGTCAATAAGCGTATGAGCAGCAGTGTATTGAACTGGACAAGAAGGGAAAGAGAGATGATCAATACAACAAAGGCTGGTTTTTTTGAAGACTAATAAAATACTTAGTGAGACTGACCAGAGAGGAAGAAAGAGAGAGAGAGAAGACAAGTTTAAATATGTTAAGATTGAAAAAACAAACCTAAGATAAAATAAAGAGCTTTTAAAAGTATAAGTAAACTTCTAAGCAACTTTGTGCCAATATATTTGAAAACTCTGAAGAAATAGAAAATTTTCTTAAAAATATATAAATACCAAATCTGACTCAAGAAGAAAAAGGAAGTACAACGAGTTGTGACTGTTAAAGAAATGAAATTGGGGATCCGACCTCCCTGCTTAGCCACTCCCACCAAAAAGAGAGGATCCCCAGGACCACGGGATTTCTCCGGCAACTTTTAGCAAAAATAGCGACAAATAATCCCAATTTGATACAGACTGAAGTAGGTGAGTTAAGAACCGCAAAAATATTGCTTTGTTTCCTTTAGTCGAGAGATTCTCACGTGAACTGGGGAGCCCTAGGAGTTCCCCAGGCTCGTTCCAGGACTCAGTGAGGTGAAACTGTGTTTGTGATAACACCACAGTGGTCCGAGCCTTCTCCTCTCATCCTTTCCCAAGTGCACTTTGCCTTTCCAGAGGCCCCGAGAGAGTCAACCTCAGGACCCTGACTGAGAGAGCCGAGTGCGAGTGCGGACGTGTTCAGTTAGGCTGGACGTTATAGAGACTCGAAAAAATGGAAAAGTGACACCACCCTTCTCACAAAACTTTTTTGGGAAACCTTTAGTCATTTTTGGTTTTGTTTTTTTAATGAAAAACATTTTATGTTAGCATGTAGTGGGTTTCTTGTTATTTGAAGTGAATTAAATAGTTTTTGAAGTGTCTCAGCTGTAATGTGTAATATGATAAGTATCAATAGATACAACCCCATTTAAAAAAAAAAAAAAAGTCCTTCGGACTTTTGGAGTTTTCAGTAAGTTTTAGTTGCATAAAGGCAGAGGTGAAAACGTTTGAGGAGACCACTGCTCTAGTCTACTTTTCTGTCAACCTTGATTTAGTCATTTTTCCCATGAGTAGCTCTTGTCGCCCTTGTTCCAAAGTGTCGCTAAGACAGAACGCTCACTTTCTATTTGGCAAATCGTGGGCTTCCATTGCAGTGGTGTTTGAACCGGAAGGAGTAGGCAGTGTCTTCTGTAACTTGACCTCCAAGTGAGCAAGTGTTTAATATACTGGATGAATGTGTCCTCTTGCAGGTAATTAGTATTTACATGGGGATCACGGTTAATCTAGCAGATGCTTGGGAACCGTATAAAGCTGCAAAAACTGCTTTAAACAATACCCTGGACCTTGCAAACGTCAGAGAACAGGTAGGTGCTGGCCAGTGCAGAGGGATTCTCGTAACAGCTGCAAGCCCGCTCTGGGGGGTAGGAAAGAGAGTTCCCACGGACATTTGACAAATGTCCACATAGACATGTTAAGTACGGTGATCAACAAAAGGGGGATTTTGCCCATCCTAATAAAATAGGTAATTATAGATTTTTAACTTGCATAGTATATGTAAGTGGGAGACTTAGGTTCAAGATTCAGCATCCTAAGGCAAATCAGTATGTCACATGACCCCAGTTGGCTTTGCTTACTCTTGCTAAAGTCTGTGTCCTTGTGGACAGAACGGCTTTCACCGGCAGCTGGAGTTTTAATTTTTCATTAGTAGGATGAATATTGAGGATGGTAACTAAATGTACACAGTATGTCCTGTCACTGTAATTTAAATTTGTCCTCTCTGATGTGTCGAAGAAGCAACAAAACTAGACGCATTTCATCTCCTTAAAGTTTAAATGGTTATATTCTGTCTCTTTGATGAGAACACAAGGCAGTTACCCTCAGTTTGTTTTCTATGATTTATTCACTTAAATCCCTCTGGGATTTTGTCTTATTTTTCCCTCCCTTCGCCTGTGATCCTGTTTTGTTTCTTAAATTCCGCATATGAGTGAGAACTCATGATACTTGTTTCTCTCTGATTGACTTAATTTCACTTAGCATAATACCCTCTAGTTCCATCCACGTCGTTGCACATGGCAAGATTTCATGTTTTTGGTGGTTGAGTAGTATCCCATTGTGTATCTGTGTGTGTGTGTGTGTGTGTACATCTCTCTCACATCTTCTTTATCCATTCATTTGTAACAGGGTGATGGACATTAAGGAGGACATGTGATATAATGAGCACTAGGTACTAAATTATATAAGACTGATGGATCACTGAACCCTACCTCTGAAACTAATAATACATTATATGTTAATTAATTGATTTTAAATAAATAATTAATTTAAAAAATTTAAAAGAACATAAGGCAGAAGGAAATTCCTAAGTAAACAGAGCAATAAAAATCTCTTTGTTGATTAGTATCCTTGACATTTCTAAACAGTTACCTTCCTCAGCCTGGGCTGAGTTTTTGAGTTTCCAGCACAGTTTAAATGATATTGACTCAAAGAATGTCAGCATGTTTTATTCAAGTAAATTGAATTCCATCAATAATGCACAAAATAATTTCAACGTTGGCATGTCTCCTGGAAATGTAGTAGAGAAAGCAGTGCTTCCAATACTTACTGGTATCAGAGCATTAATTTTTCATCCCTAGAATTACTTTCCAAAATTGCATTTTCTCCTTGGTGCCATTTTAAAAAGATATTCAGAGTCCTCCAATGAAGCACCTGGTGATAGTTTGAAACTAACCCAACTAGGTTAATGATGTTGAACATTTCACTCTTGCTTTGGGGAAAGCAGAATGACCAGATTTCCAAAAGGCTGGTTTGAAAAGTCACTTTTCACCTGCTGAGGCGTATTTTCGTTGTGCTATCATCCGCCTGTAGAAGTCTCTTCTCCTGTAGAAGTTTCTGCTCTGCCTTCTTGGTCAGTAATTATGGGAAGAATAGGCAGTTGAGCTACTGCCTTTATGTTTCTTTTCCATCCAAGTTAAGGATAGAAGGGGCCCCGAGAACCACTTGTTCCTGGTTCTCCAGTTGACATTTGCAGAAACCAGGAGGGAGAGGTTCAATCCAAAGTCACACCAGTATCTTATCATAGCCAGAGGTAGGATTTAGGATTCTCTTGGTTCTGAGTCCAACGTCCTTTTCAGAAATGTTCAATAAACCACTTGTCTTGGAGCCTTACCAACTATGGTCCATATGTTACTCATCTCCTATAGAAATGTGATTATTTGTCCAGGGGTTCATCTTCAAGTGATTTGTTCTCGAGGAAAAGCATTTTCTCTTTTTGAAAATGTAAATCGAGTTGTTTTGTTTCTCATTTTAAAAAGTCAAGCAGATACGCCACTGTCAGTGAAAGAGTGCACGCTCAAGTCCAGCAGTTCCTGAAAGAAGGTTATTTGAGGGAGGAGATGGTTCTGGACAATATCCCGAGGCTTCTGAACTGCCTGAGAGACTGCAATGTCGCCATCCGATGGCTGATGCTGCACACGGCCGACTCAGGTAATGTGCAAAAGGTGTGCCTGTCCCCATGGCTGTACAAAAAGGCCTTCAGAATTAAGATATGCTCCATGTTGCAAAAATGGTTTAGCGTTTGGGAGAGAATCAAATTGCTTTTTTTATTTTAGGGAGGGAGAGCGTGTGGGGGAGGGGAAGAAGCAGAAGAAAAGAGAGAGAGACTCTCCAGCAGACTCCCCCCCTGAACACAGAGCCTGACAGAGGCTCCATCTCATGACCCGTGAGATCATGACCTGAGCTAAAATCAAGAGTTAGACACTCAGCCAACTGAGCCACCCAGGCACCTTGAGAATCAAGTTGCTTTTTAAGTTAGTCATTTTTGTGTCTACTTGGACAAGGTAACAGCCCACCTGAATAGTCCCTTTGTCAGGTTCAGTTATCTGGGATTATCCCAATGGGTCTGGGGTAATCTACACAAGGGTCCTTGAATGGGCAAGAGGAAAGCAGAAGAGTCAGAACTAGAGAAGTGGCATCATGAAAAGGCTCAGCAGGCCATTGCTGGTTTTAAAGGTGGAATGGAGCCTCGAGCCAAGGAATACAGGTGGCCTCAAATGCAGAAAAAGGAAAGAAAACAGGATTTCCCCCAGAGCTTCCAGAAGGAACATAGATCTCTTGACTTCTTGATTTTACCCCAGTGAGACCCATTTCAGATTTCTCATCTCCGGGATGATAAGAAAATACATTTGTGTCTTCTTAAGCCATTAAGTTTGTAGTGATCAGTTACAGCAGGAAACTAATACAAGAGCTAATCCAGTATGTAAGGGTCAGATGTGCAAAACACATGGTGGGGTTTGGGATTTGAGTCCAGAGCAGGAGAGAAATGTGCTTGTTGACATAGAGAAGTCAGGTGGTCGGGAAAGGATCCACACAGAATACAGAAGCAGACTGCCCAACCTCCCCCACCCCCGCCGCCCCAACCTTGGATTTTGAAGTAACAAGTTCTAGACTGGAGAAATGATAGAGAAGAAGGTATACTTTGGGAAGTACAGAAAACATGGACCCACAAAGTTGATGAACAGGCTAAACCAGAGTGCCTAATAAAGGTAGACTGGGTCTTAACCTTTTCTGGTCCACAGTCCTCTTGGAGACACCATGGGCCTTCAAGTTCAGTTGCTTCACAGATTGTAGGAAATGCTTCCACAGGGCCCATGACTTTGACTTAAAAAAAAAAAAAAAAGAAAGAAACCTGGTTTAATGGAAAAATAAGTAGGTTGGACTAACCTGAGCTAGTTGAGAGCTGACACAATTCCTCATACTTAGTACAGGCTGGATTGATGTTAATGAACTAACGATCTCACTCACCTGGAGCGCATGCACTTCCCACTCTCAGGCGTGTCATTCAGCAGCCCTGTTAAGCCTCCTGCTTTTTGTTTTTCATCAACAAACTTCGCTTCAGACTGACCCTGAGACAGGCACTGCTTTCAACGGTTGTGCTTTGGGATGAGGCCGTGTCTCTAAAAATCCTGCCCATGATTCTGCAGCCTCCATGGTACCACAGCCGCCCGTAGCCCACACCCTCCCCTGGAAAGATGTTCTTCCCTCCAGCTCCCATCTGGTTCCACGTCTTGGGAGTGGTCAGCAGTGAAGACAGCAGGTGGATTTCTTCATCCTTTGTACCTCTGAATATACATGGACTTTCTCCTCAGCCTTCTCTCTTCACACTAGAAATCTCCAGCTCCAAAACCTTTCTCAAAAGTGCTACTTTCCACTTTTTTGTTTTTTGGTTTTTTCCGTTTTACTCTTTTGCCTACATCTCTCTCCAGTTTACAGTTTACCCACAGCACGAATACCATGGCTGACGCTGAATCATATAATGGATCTGGTGTTAGTCACATTTCTTTTTTATATAAACTACAGTCTGAATTTGAGGATTTTGCTATAATGACTCAGTATTGAATCTTCTTTACCAGTCTTACATTCTCAAGCATGTAAACAACTCGGGTCCTTGTTGTATTCTGTCGTAAAACCAACAGTGGGTTTCCAGTGACTCAGCCTCCGTGTCGTCTTCCCCACAACCGTGGCCTGACCTCCAAGACTCCAGTCTGGGAGCCAGGGAGTCTCCGGGATTTGCACCCTTGCAGGGACAACAAACACTATTCTGTGCATTTATCTTCAGGCACATCTGTTTTCCATTTTTGTGCCTGGCAGTTGTCTGGCCTGATTGCGTAAGGTCATCATTTACCAGAAACAAATGATTTACCTATCTGATGATGAGTCATGTGTGGGGAAAGTAACTGCTTATTTAGCTTTTATGGTGCTTCCGGTCGTCATGTGTAGGAAGGAATGTGTCTTCTTTATATTCCCTCCTGTTAATCCGCTGGAGACATCTCGCCCAGGCTTTGGATGCCTCCCCAGTGTCTTGAAGCTTCTGAAGAAACATGCTCAGAGCCAACCCAGGCAGGCAGGGCTGCCCGGCTCCTGAAGTCTGACTCTGAGGGTACCGTGCTTCTAAGATCCGTTGCCTCAGTTCTCTGAGTCTGCATTCCTGCATGTCAGATTTCAGAGATGGGATCAGCCTCTGAGAATGCTGGAACCATCCCTGATTTCTACCAAGGAATTAATTATTAATGCAGGGTGATGTTCTCTATCCGAAAATGAAAGCAAATTAGTCTCAGGTGGTTTCTTATTAAATCAGAATTAATACAAAACAAATGGAACTCTTTGTCAGTTTGGTCTATTTGATTTTGTTAGGCAGATATGAAGCTGAAAAAACTGTCTCTGTGCTGTCAGCGTCACTGGTTCCAATATAGCTCTTCCTAGATAGTTGTGACGAATGCATAATAATCCTACTCTGAGGTTTCCCATGAAAACTGAGCCCTTCTCTAGATTGTCATGAGTCTTCCTCCTGATGGATTGACTTAGAAATCAGTATAAAAAATGGCCATCTGGGGCGCCTGGGTGGCTCAGTGGGTTAAGCCGCTGCCTTCGGCTCAGGTCATGATCTCAGGGTCCTGGGATCGAGTCCCGCATCGGGCTCTCTGCTCAGCAGGGAGCCTGCTTCCTCCTCTCTCTGCCTGCCTCTCTGCCTACTTGTGATCTCTCTCTGTCAAATAAATAAATAAAATCTTTAAAAAAAAAAAATGGCCATCTGCAGGCTTCACCAGAATGGAGACACCAGAAAACACCCCTGACATACACAACACAGTCCTTCTGTATACATTAGACATCCTGGGATACCACTGAGAGGCTAAGAAAATAAGAAAGCCATGTGACACCAGAGCAACAACCAGGGACTTTGAACCTTATCAAATGTGAATTTTCTGACAGTGTTCATTGCCTTAAATTTTTTATTTTGACTATTTATACTCCATTTAGCCTTGACTTGTAACTCTTTGTGCCTTACCATATTTTCTTATTTTTTCCTAAATAAATAATTGGCCCCACAAACTAATTTCAGCAAATATCAGTATTTTTTTTTTAATTCTATATACCTTTAACAAATTGCTTATTTTATTTGAAATAGTTTTGGTTGGGAGTTGAGAGGCTGAGCAGGGAATCAGGATATTAGAGATTTGGCCCCTGGGTCCATCCCTGCCTAATTTTGTCACCTTGGCCTAGTTGCCAGAATCTCTCTGGGCCTTGGTGGTAGATAGTTCAGGAAGCTTCGAGTGCCTGCCATGCCCTTGGGTCTTACAAGGAACAACACTCCCAGGTCTGGTTCTTCCTGTTTGGAGGTGCCATATCTTTGTGTGGGTAACCCTGCTTCCCCTTGGTGTCAGGGACCCCCAAGCCCACCGTAGCTATGATCACTTCCTAGAAGACACAGCATGTATTAGCACTTGTGGCTGTGATTTATTGCAGCAAAAGGATAGAAGGAAAAATCAGTAAAGGGAAAAGGCGCATGGGGTGAAGTCTGGAGGGATCCAGGCACAAGCTTCCAGAGGTCCTCTCCTGGTGGAGTCGCACAGGGTAGGTTTAACTGAACCCCTGTCCCCACCAATGCATTGCAACAGCATGTGTAAAGTGTTGCCAATCAGGGAAGTTCTTTGGAAACTCCCATGTCCAGGGTTTTTATTTGGGGCTGATCACAGGCAGTCTCTGCCTGGCATGTATCAATATTCCAGACTCCTAGAGGGAAAGCAGGTGGCCATGATAAAACACACTGTACAAATAGTTGGGCATAGCGGCCCACTCTTACTAGTGCTTGAGTGGTAGCATCTCCCGAAATCTGAGTTCCCAGATGTGCCAACCTTGCAAGTAAGCCTTTCTGAGGAGAGCAGTCTCAAAAAACCGAGAGCGTCCTCCCTGAATGCCAGAGAGCAATGCCTAAAGCAAAAGCAGCTGCAAACAGGACATCAGGAGGCCGGCCCACTGACGGAATGGTGTCCGAGGGCTCTGCTTGTTGGTACTGGAGTCAGTAATGAATCAATCCGAGAATGCCTGCAAAATTTGGAACGCTTTTCTGCCGCTTGTTTTCCTTCTATAATATATCATGAATGACATTCCTTGCCAGATCCAACTGTCATATTTTAAAAGTTCAGTTGCATTTACTTGTGGCATAGATACACTATATTTTTCCGTGTGTATTTGTACATGGTGTATGTTTTGCTTATTTTCATATGCTTAAAATGAAAGTGAAGGAAAGTTTTTAAGAATTCCCCCTTATGGTTCACGTTTTCTACACATTTAATAAATTAGGAACTCTTTTCTTCCCTTTTCTAGCCTGTGACCCAAACAACAAACGCCTTCGTCAAATCAAGGACCAGATTCTAACGGACTCGAGGTACAATCCCAAGATCCTCTTTCAGTTGCTGTTGGACACTGCACAGTTTGAGTTTATACTGAAAGAGGTAAAACCCTTGAATAAATAATCATCGACATCTTAGTGTTTTTATGCTTAAAACTATTTTTAAAAGGATTAGGATTCTGTATCTGCGTCTCTGGCTCAGGCTATGATTCTAGCTGTCTGCGATAGTTCTTACACTAAAAGGACAGGATTGAACATAAAACAGGCATTTAGTGCCTGTTGGGGAGACAGGGATGGGGGAAATTGTACAAGACTTGTAGGTGGCCATCTAATGAGGAATACGAACAAGTAATCTGAGAATTGCACTAATAAAAATGTAAATGCGAAGTAAGAAAAGTGCTCTAAAGGAAAGGAACATAGTTCTCAGAGGACCTAAAATCAAAGATGCTATCCCCAACTTCCCTGAGAAGAGAAGCGAGAGCTTCTGAAGGGACCCAAAAAAAGGAACCTGTCAGAGTTAGCTAAGACAAAGGTTGGGAGCATTCTGGAGACCGTGCCAGAGAGGGGGCAGAATACGCCCAGGTCCTCTTGGGTAGGAAACAGCATGACCAGTTCAAGGACCAGAAAGACCAGTTGGCTAGAGGGGAGAGAATGAGAGAAAGTGGTAGGAGATGAGGTTGAAAGGTGGGCAGGAGCCAGCCCGGGCCTGGCAGGATTTCAGTCATTGTCAGAAAAGCCATGAGAACCTGCTAGAAAGGGCCTTTAAGTAGGATGGAGGATTTGCAATTAAGCAAGGTTAACTTACGGATTTTAAGGATTTCAGGTTCCCTGAAGGAGATTCTGAGGTAAGTCAGTCTTAGGGCAAAAATAACAAGCCTCTGTGGACATAATAAAAGTGGCAGATACCCAGGAATGCCTACGTTCTGGAACCAGTAACTTTGGGGGTTTGGATCAGGTGGACCCGGAACTAGCGGTGGATGTTAATGTCCATTTGGAACTGATCTTCATCTTGCCTCAGTCTGGTTAGTGGTATGCTAGATGTTTATCTTCTAGATATGCGAGGACACTGTGTTCCCCATTTAGTAGCTCAGGAAAAGTACATGCTGATTATTAACATCATGCTAATGTGTGTGCGGGGTGTTTTCAGTTTGCAGTGACTTGTCTGGGTATCATGTTTAAGATCAGAAAAATGCTACCCCTTTTTGATCTCTTTAAGAACGTTAATGTTTTCCCTCTGAATAGCAAATCATTATTGAATACTTGCTCTGTTCCCGGCTAGGTGCTAGGAATTCAAAAATGAACAAGGCATGTCCCTACCATCAAGTAGCTCTCAGTACAGTGGGGGAAGAGAGACTGATTAAGCCAAGATAAGAAACCAAGAAAGATCCAAGAGCAGGAACCAGGCATCTTACTTGTTGATCAGAGCAAACTGCAGAGGCAAGTGAGAGTCGCCCCCGAGGAATCAGTGCACTCACTCCAGTTAGGAAACTGAACCGAGCACCAGTTCCCCCAAGAGTTCTGTAGCTCAGTCTTGTTGCATGAAAATCAGGACAGGTCTGGGTCATCTGCCTGGCCAAGCCTGCATTTCTAATCATTGATCTTTTTCTGGAATCTGTTGGAATAGAACAGGCAGCTTCCTTCTGTCTGTTCTGGTAGAGGGAAAAGAAGACCAACTCATTGTGAAAGATCTTCAAAAGAGAAAGATCTGGTAGAAAGAAAGAAACCAACTACCCCAATGCAAATCAAGCAAATGAGAGATAATACATTTCAGCTTGGTTTGTTAACCTACCTTCCACCTCAACCCTTTTTCTAGAATCACCTTCTGATTCTCCTATAAACTAATTGGACCACTGTTTCTTGTAATTTTTTATATAAAGGTACATCTCCTAACCGAAGGATCATCCCCTCTCCCAAGTTCTGTCTTGCAAGATAAAACCTGTGAGTTCAACCTGTGAATTAGTGTTTGAAGGACTTCAAGCCATGTGGTCAGTGATGAAGGCCTCAGTGTTATTTTTAGTCACTGCTGCTTTGTCACCTGGCATTGATTGGTCCCAGGCATTTGAAAAGATAGGGCAGACTCTAGAAATAATTCTGACAATTCCTCATTCTGTTACTTTGCATTGCTGAATCATCCTGCCTGATCACTGAGACTCCTTTTCCTCTGGCCCCACAGAATTCCACCAGTCTTGATCCTTTCATCTGCAATGAAGTCTTCATCTTTTTTTTTTTTTTTTTTAAAGATTTTATTTATTTATTTGACACAGAGAAATCACAAGTAGATGGAGAGGCAGGCAGAGAGAGAGGGAAGCAGGCTCTCCACTGAGCAGAGAGCCCGATGCGGGACTCGATCCCAGGACCCTGAGATCATGACCTGAGCTGAAGGCAGCGGCTTAACCCACTGAGCCACCCAGGTGCCCTGAAGTCTTCATCTTTTAAAATTCATTTTGATGCTGAAGAATGAAGAATTTCTTTTTTTTTTTTTTTTTAAGATTTTATTTATTTATTTGACAGAGAGAGAGAGAGAGATCACAAGTAGTCAGAGAAGCAGGCAGAGAGGAAAGGGGGAAACAGGCTCCCCGCCCAGCAGAGAGCCCGATTCGGGGCTCAATCCCAGGACCCCGGGATCATGACCCGAGCTGAAGGCAGAGGCTTAACCCACTGAGCCACCCAGGCGCCCCAGGAATGAAGAATTTAAGAGAAAAATCAGTATACTCTCATATTTACCCCTTAGGATAAATAAATAAACTCAATAAATAAACCCCGGTACATTTGTGACATACCTTAAATATGTTTCTGAAGTTTATTTCAATGGAAAAAAAAAAAAAAAACAACTTGAGATACACTGTTTCCTCCTCTACCCAACCCTTTATAAGATTTTAATTTTTATAAAGACATGAGTTCATAAATAGACTTACTGTATGATCACAAAGAAAGAACTTGTGTTAGTAATTTAGCTCATTCTCCACTAATCAGACAAGATAATGCTCAGCCTTCCCTGACCCCAGAAATTTTTACTTAGAGCAGTGGTCACCAAGTTTCATGTCTTTTAAAAATATTGTTTCCTGGGTCGACCCAAGACCCTCTGAACCAGAATCTTCAAGGGTGGAGTGTAGGCATCTGAGAAGTTTAAAGCCATCCAGGTGACACTCTGTTCATTTGCTCTGAGAACCACTGTCTTAGCAGTGGTCTAGCTTTGCCCCTCGATTTATACAAAGGAGAACGGCTTGAGAGATGACATCAGGGTAATGTTACTTTTAGACATATATTTTTATAATAAATTGGGTTTCATTCAGGCTTTCTTGGTAAACTGCCTAATTTAGACTTCCTCTTAAGTAATTTCTTTTCTGTCTCTTTCAACAGATGTTCAAGCAAATGCTTTCAGAAAAGCAAGCCAAATGGGAGTATTACAAGAAGGAGGGTTCCGAGCGGATGATGGAGCTTGCTGATGTCTTTTCAGGAGTGAAACCCCTAACCCGAGTGGAGAAAAATGGTAATTGCTGAAGAGGAACTATTGGTGTGCTTGAAGTGTACACAGAAATTACTGGAAAGCGGCATAGTAAAAAGTCCTTACGTTGTCATCATCGTATGCTAGGGGGTTGCTAATGAAGATCTAAAGCTTAGTTTTAGCTTCCTCTAGCTTTGTGCTCCTTTAGGCAACCTTTGTAGCCTCTCTGGACTTAAGGTTTCTTATTTTGGAAGTATGTGATTGGGTTAGAAGGGTTGTTATACTATACCTAGTCATAATTCATTCCTGACCCTCACCAGAGTATGCACCCCTGGGTGTGTTAACTTATACATTATACACCCCTGGTGTATTAACTTACATGCATTTGTGGGGAGGGACAAAAGGACCTAACTGTCCTGATCTTCTCAGGATACTTCCCTCAAGAATATTACTAACTACTAACATAGATGGTATGCAAGATTCTCAGCTTCTAATCATGTTTGCTGCTCACCCATTACCCCACCCCCTGCCCCACGGTGTGCCTGCCATCTAGTGGCAGAAGAGGGGACCTGCAGACTTTCTGAAACACTACTCTTAAAGATATTAATCATTACTTTAATGCTATTAATGATATTCCCCTTCTTTTAGGAAATTTTATCTATAGGAAAGTTATGGTCTCACTTAAATTTTTATAGAGAGAGAAAGCTTTCAAAATTCCCCCAAACTACCATTGTGAATTTTAAGATGATAAACTTTTTAATGCTTTAACTCTGAAATTCATTTCTGATAAAGTTAATTACATAGTAGAAGAGTATAGCTTTTTTGTTTGCAAAAAGCTTAATGGTATAGCTTTTTGTTTAAAAAAACTATTATTTTTAATCAGTATGATCTTGTGATTACTATATTTGGCTTTTGTTGATTTATTTGATGCTGAATGGTAGGCCTGAAATGTATTTTCAAGTTACTTTATTATTCCTAGTGGGAAAAGTTGGCTGTGTTTTTATTCATGTGATATAAATTGGCAACATGTTTTGCAGGTCACTAGATTGTGTCTAGAAAATAAGGAACTACTTATAACAATCTAACCAGATTAGCTTTTGAGAATCAGGCATGTTCATTTTTGTTCTAATTGCTTTTAGGTTCTTCTAAATCCCAACATCCTTTCAAAGGTCTTTCAAAGATAAAGAATCATCTGCTTTATCTGGCTACATAGCATTTTTCAGTTTAGGAAATACTCCCACAAATATTTCTCGTTTGATCCTTATGAGACGGTGAAATAAACATCTGTATTCTTGTCTTACATGTAAAGAAATTGAAGCTATAAAGGTAGTCACTTGGTGAAGGTAGCAAAGGTTTAGAACCTGGATCGAGCTTGGCACCTCAGACCTAAACCCTGTGCTCTTTCTGCTAGCCCAGAGCTGTCCCTCAGTCTTACAAAAACAAAACAAAACAAAATTTAAAATTACAACTAGCATGCCTCGTATGAATCTTAAAATAACTACGAAGCCCTTAAGTGCTTTTATTAAAGTGAAATCATCCCATTCATAAAACAACAACAACAACTTCAGGGAACCAACTTGGTGGGTTAGAAAGAACAAAGCCTTTGCATCAGACCAGACCAGTGAGAAAAGCGTGGCTCTGGCATTTAGTGACAGTGTGACCCTGCCTGGGATCCGAACATCTCTGGGCATCAGCTGCCTGATCTGAGAAATGCCTTCTAATTCTTCCCTGCATAAATTGTTGTGAAGAGTCAGTGAGACAAGCTTCGAGCTTTACCTGCCACACTGAGGGTCCCCAGCGCATGTTGGTGCCCTTTCCTTTCTTTGCTGTATGAAATTGGTTTGTGAGAGCAAAGGGCACCCCCTCAGCTCTTCAGATCATCCCTCCCATTCCTGACATGTTGCCCCTCATCGTCCTCCAAGACGTGCCATCATCATTTTTGTCCCGAAGCTGCTGTCCATGTCTGTCCCCTCACCTAGAGACCAAATGTCCCTGCGCCTCTCTCTCTACCCATCCTCACTTCTCCAGAACACCCTCCCCGGGAACTCTCTATCCCAGCTCTCATTTCCTTCCTGACTCCTCCCCACTCCTGTGCCCATCGTTGCACACTTGCGTTCACTGAGCCACTGACGTAGAAAGTTCTCTCTCTTCTCCCAGGTCACATGCCCAAGGCACTCTGGTGGTTCATGTGTGGAGAATCCCTGAGGGCAATGTCAGGTACCCAGCGAGAACTCTGTGAACAAGACCTAGATCTGTAAGGGGTTCCTGAGTAGATTCCAAGCCACAGGTACAGGAATCCTGGGGTCTCAGCAGTCTCTCCTTGTTTCTGTGTTTGTAGAAAACCTGCAAGCTTGGTTCAGAGAGATCTCAAAACAGATCATGTCTTTAAATCACGATGATTCCACTGCTGCCGGCAGGAAAACGGTGCAGCTCATACAAGCTTTGGAGGAGGTAAGAAAACCCTTCTTAAAGGGGGGCGCTTGGATCATGAATCATAGATAGTTTCCAACCCACCCAGCAATCTGGTGCCGGAAATACATCTGAGAGAATATTTCATCAGAAGACAAAAAAGGCATACTCTGCTCATTGTAATATTATATCCAGTGTCCTAAAATTGGGAGAATAAGAAAGTGATCAGCATGACAAAACTGATGACCTTTCCACTTGCAGAAACATATAGTCTTGGAAAAATAATTATGAAAACAATATAGAAACCAGGGAAATTGTGGTAAGACAGCAAGAACTAAAACAAGACCACACTGTAGACACCATTTCTAAATTGGGGAAGAGTTTGGGGTGGGGGACAACAGAGGCGTACACAGCCAATAACCATAGTTGTATAATGATCATATGCCTATAAGTGATGTTTTCTTTTCTAGAAAAAAAGAAATAGTGTTTCATCTACTCAAATATTATCTACTCAAATTCAAAAAGAATTATTATATTTTCCCACTCCTGAAATTTTAATTGTATGCTTAACTAGGTTTAAAATGAAAAATAAACAAAAGGATGAGAACAGTAACCATCAGCTATTTAAAACATCATCCATACTTACTTGGAACCCTGTTCAACTGGTATAAGTATATCTCTTTAGAGACAGAAGTAATACTTTATTTGGCATACTTTCCTACAGGCTTCATTTTTTTTTTTTTTTTTGAGACGTCTGTTAGTCATTGTTAATGGCAACACAAAACAGTTCTCCATTGTTAGTGCATCAGTTTCCCTAGCCGACAATTCCCCACTTGTAATGTTCCTATTTTGCTTGTTTCCTGGATCTTTTACTTTGTAGTACAACTATAAACAACTTGGTAAATGTCAGAGGCTTTTTTATCATTTGTGTTATTTTTGTCAGCAATGGCCCAGGCACCTTGAATTATATACATTACAACTTCAGGATGCTGGAGAGTCATTATTTTATTTTAAGGAATCCAACAAAAAGAACTTAATAATGTCCAAATGCCAACACCCTGGTTGTGATGTGACTTTTACTCTGTTTTTAGCAAACCTGCAAATCTTCAGAATTAAGAGGATTTTCTAATATGTGTTTATTGAGACTAAGATGAAAGATGGAAGTATCCACTCATTATGTCATATACATACACAGTAAAAAGAGTAGAACATTTTCTAATTCTAGAAACCTGTGCATTACATTATGACTTGGCTTATACATTTCTAAAATTATCATTTGAAATGAAAATTTTGCCAAGAAATTCTTAGTGAGTAGCGTGCCTTTCTTGAAGTGTTTTCAGGGAAAAATGAATACCACCAAAGCCACTTGGAATTTTCTAATTAAATGTATTTATGTGACACAGGTTCAAGAATTTCACCAGTTGGAATCAAATCTGCAAGTCTGTCAGTTTCTTGCTGATACTCGCAAGTTTCTTCACCAAATGATCCGAACCATTAACATTAAAGAAGAGGTCCTGATTACAATGCAGATCGTTGGGGACCTTTCTTTTGCTTGGCAGTTAATTGACAGGTAATGTGACCAGCCTAACATTTCCCCTTGATGAAGGCTACCATGGATTCTCCTTACCACTGATCTCTTTTACAGATTCACATCCATCATGCAAGAGAGCATAAGGGTAAACCCATCTATGGTTACTAAACTCAGAGCTACATTCCTTAAGGTAAGCAAAGAATAGTTAGATCACATTCTCAGTCACTAGGGAGGAACTGGTCCTCGTGACTACCTCATGCATGAATTCAGTTCAAGATTTTGTTCTTTTAGAGAGTCAGGTAATTTAAGTCTCTTTAAAGACTAAAAATTGTTAGCAGTTTTCCCATAAGAGCACAGTTTCAAAAGATGCCATGCATATTTGAAGTTTCAGTTAACATAAGTTGGATGTCTTACAGAATATAGTTTTTAAGTTAAAAAAATAACATTTTTAAAGTTCTACCAAGGTACTAAAAATGTGGTACTAAAAAAAATACATTTTTAAAGTTCTACCAAGGTCCTTTTTTCTCTAGATGTGAATTAAGTCCTTTTCCTTACTCATTTAAAAAATTCTTGTTGAGCATCTGCTACAAAGCAGGGTTTCCTCTAAAGATGAGGGAATAGTGGTGAACAACACAAGGAGGGCCCTTGCTCTCGAGGTGACTTCAGATCGAGATAAATGAGCAAATAATTGACTCAGTGTCTTCTGACAGAGTCACCTTATACACCAGTCCTTAGGTGCACTTTCCTATTTAAACATCTCTGTAAATGGTGATGATTTTATAATTGACAGCACATCAGAGTTCAGTTGTCAGCGTTTTCTTTCTTTCTGAGTGGTACATAAAATAATGGCACACTGTACATGCTGTGACATCTTCAATTGGATTCAGTACAGTGTTCCATCTGTCCCAGTGATTTCCATCCAAGAGCAGCTGACTTCTGTAGCACAGTAGCTCTCAAACCTGAGGGGCATCAGAATCACCTGGAAGACCTGTCACAACACAGATGGCTGGGCTTCGCCCCCAAAGTTTCTAATTAAGTAAATCTGGGGTGGGGCTCAAGGAACAGCATCTGTAACAAGTCCCCAGCTGATGTTGATGCTGATGCTGCTGGTCCGGGGACCACAGTTTGAGAACCACTGCCATAGTCGAAGACTGTTGTGTTTAAAAAACTGTATCGTTGTCATTTTATCATTACTTTTATTAACTTATTAATTAATGTCCTTAATAACTCATTATTTTTTATTAATGACAAATTAATATGGTCATTAATGACTTTAATGAAGTTCAGTGGTTGTTGCTTTCTCCTGGGTAGGACCCAAGAGCTTTGTTATATGATACTCTTTGTAGAAAGAGAAATTTCTAGGACTTTTTAAGATAGAGAAACAGATATACCTACTTTTCTTTCAGCTTGCCTCTGCCCTTGATCTTCCCCTTCTTCGAATTAATCAAGCAAATAGTCCTGATCTTCTCAGTGTGTCTCAATATTACTCTGGTGAATTGGTGTCCTATGTGAGAAAGGTAAGAAATGCATCAAAGTGATCTTATTTTATTGGCAAACTAGCTGCTATTTAAAGACAAAAAGGACTCTTGGGGCCCTAGAAAAAGTATACCCATGTTTCCTTCCTGTATTCTTGACTGCAGAAATTTGCAATATCTGAACATAAACCTATTCTTACTGGTACTATGGATATGGACGTGTGTTTTACTTCCAAAGAATTTTTACACCTTTTTTTTTTTTAAACGCTGGTAGTATTAATCCCCATTTTGTAGGTATAGAAACTGAAACAGAGATTATATTGGTTTCTACAATGTCACAGAGCTAGCTGGGAAGAGAGCCTGGTCTAGATCCAGCATATCCTACTTAGAACTTAAAGGTTTCAGAGGAATTTTGGTCCTTGTTTCAATAACTTACGGTACAGCATGGAGCCCAACAGACCTGGGTTCAGAATTTACCTGTGTCACATACTGAGTACTCTATAGCCATGCTACTAACACCTCTGATATTCAGTCTTTGAAGAGTTTATAATGTGGAAAAGATACATCTTTTTGCTCCATGTATATGAGGACTAGCTTTATATCCTGTGAGCAGTTGATATTTGAAGGAAGGTAGCCGTGTACCTGAGAGCAGATGTTAAAATAGCTCTTAAGTCCCTTACCATCGCTTCCTGTAGACAGGCTCCTTGTACACACTGGTACTGTCTTCCTGCCGTCCTAGCATTTATCGGTTGCAAAATAAAACATGTCAACTGTTTTTCCTTTCCTCTTTCACTAAAGGTTTTGCAGATCATTCCAGAAAGCATGTTTACTTCTCTCCTAAAGATCATAAAGCTTCAGACCCACGATATCATTGAAGTGCCGACCCGCCTGGACAAAGACAAGCTGAGGGACTACGCTCAGCTTGGCCCACGATATGAGGTGGCGTGTCCCTCTGACTTCTGTCTTTTGATATTTAAAACCCAAACCATGATGTGTCCCAGGTCCATGTCACCTCCCATAGCCCTAGGACCACCAGACCAATTCTGATTTCTTTTTTCCTACTCTCAGTGATACCTACTTGTGCCAAGTTAGTGCAGCCATACCTGTATCTGTTACTTGGTCCCAGAGTTATTTAAAGCCCCGCCAGCTTGAGTGTCCTCAGAAGAAGTGGGGCTCAACTGGTCACTTTTCTCCTGAACAGTCCTGGTGAATCAGCCCTTCTTTCTGGGGTGTAGTTTGCCAAGACTTTTCACATTCGGGTTCCCACTTTGTACATCAGATCAGTGGCTCAAAGTTACCTGGGTTCCATTAACCAATTCCATTAACCACTTTTAAGCCCACTCAGTAGTCAAGGAGCCTCAGGGTTGTTTGGTTTGTTCTTCCCAAATACCTCTGCTTTTCCTTCCCCCTGAGCTCAAGAGATGTGAGAGTGAAATCAGGGGGAAACTGACAATAGGAATTCGCTGCCATCACATTATATCCCAGTGTCAGTTTTAAATCCTCTCTGACACAACTCCAAAAATTACATCAGGAATTTGCATAGTCAAGCTTTGAATTTAGGTATTTATTCACACTCAAAAATATAGCATTGGTCTACCTTATCAATGTCCCCTTGTGTTGCTTGGGGGGAAAATGTAGAAGGCAGGAAAGGGGAGATTACCTTGTTAGGGTCTTGATGAGCCTTTTCTACGTGGAAAGGACCGTCCATCTCATGGAAACCTGTCTTCCTTTTATGTATAGGAAACTGAGGCCCAAAGAAGGGGAGGTGATTGGTCAGCATTTAAAGAACGACCTCATGTCTGCTGACCCTGTTCCCAGCATGGCTAACAGTAGTCTCTCAGTTCCATCATGGCACCTCATTTCTGACCAGGGCACATCATTTCTGAAGTCTTGGTTCATTCCTGGACTATCAGCCAGTTAATTTCACTTTCTGTAGAAATTATGGATCTTTCATCTGTAGTACTTCATTAACTTCTTTTTCTTTGTTAAAGGTTGCCAAGCTCACTCATGCTATTTCCATTTTTACTGAAGGCATCTTAATGATGAAGACAACTTTGGTTGGCATCATCAAGGTAATAGCTTTCATGCTGGTCCACGTGACTTCATAGACTCTTTCTTTGGATTACTGTGGTGGTTCTCCCATGGGGAACAGGGAATGACATGGTCCTTTTGTGTCCCTTGCTGTTTCACATTCAGCTCTTGATCTCCATGCTATTCATTTACTGATGGAGGAAGAGAGAGCATTATAATCCTGATTTTTCATCCATACCCAGGAATTACTTAAATCTAAGAAAAATCCATTTTATTGAGTTTTTGTAATAACAAAACAAAATGGTTCGATTCCCTTGACCAAACAGCTGGCTCACTCCCTCCCACCCTTCTTTCCTTTTAGTATTTTTATACTGCATCTCAGGTGCAGAGAGCTGAGATAATCCTACCCCATTGTCATGGTCTGGCCATTGTCATCACACATGCATGCAAGCTCCTCTCTTCATCTTTTCTTTCTCATCTGCATGCTCATGGTCATTCCCATCCCCAGTACCACCCACTCTGTATGTTTGATTTCTGTCCCCAAGGAGGCGAGTATCTGCATTTTAAGCACAAGGTGTTACTTTATGTGTGTATGTGTTTGATTTCTCTACATCCTGTTGTGCCCTAAGGCCCATTCCCTTTCCAACTCTTCTCACTAGTTATTGCTTTTGGAATTTACTTACATTGCTGTGAGTTGGGCAATTAGTTACTTCTTACTGCTGCATAGAATTTCACATTCCACTTAACCATTCCCTGAGACATAGACACCCATATGGTCTGTTTTCACCCCCAACACTCCCATGATCTGAACATGTCTCTACTGTACACCATGCAAGAATTTCTCCAAAATCTGCATCCCCAGGAGTGGATCACTGAGCTTTTTTTTTTTTTTTAAAGATTTTATTTATTTATTTGGCAGAGAGAGATCACAAGTAGGCAGAGAGATAGGCAGAGAAAGAAGGGGAAGCAGGCTCCCTGCTGAGCAGAGAGCCCGATGCGGAGCTTGATCCCAGGACGCTGAGATCATGACCTGTGCCGAAGGCAGAAGTTTTAACCCACCGAGCCACCCAGGTGCCCCAGGGTCACTGAGCTTGAAGGTGTGTTTATACTTAATTTCTCTCAATACCACCAGATTGCCTTCTGAAAGGGCTGAATTCAATTGGTTAAGCATCCGACTCTTGATCTCAGCCCAGGTCTTGATCTCAGGGTGGTGAGTTCAAGCCTTGCATTGAACTCCATGGCTGGGCATGGAGCCTACTTAAAAAAGAATAATTTTTAAAAAGGGGGGGGGTGTCTGCCTTCGGCTTAGATCATAATCTCGGGATCCTGGGATCAAGGCCCAAGCCAGGCTCTCTGCTCAACAGGGAGTCTCCTGCTCCCTCTGCCCCTATCCCGGCTCATGTTATCTCTCTCTCTCTAGTAAGTAAAATCTTTAAAAATAATAAATAAAAATAAAAAAGAAGTAAAACTTTAAAAAGAACAGAAATCATCTAGACATTTATCACTAGAGAATGGCTGAATATATCATGGTGCATTCCCAGTATAAGTTGTTCTGCTGCCATTCAAAAAGCATTTGCACTCGAGAGATTTCTAAAACTCTAAAACTTGAAGTGGGAGAAGCAAGTTAAAGAACAGAGTGTGTGTGTGTGTGTGTACATATTATGGTCCCATTTAGATTTTTAAAATATATATTAAGGACAATATGTAGAGAAATTAGTTGAGAAAGGTCTGGAAGATCCACATGAAAACTTAATTAACTGTTAACTTCAGAGGAAGCGACAGAAATGTGAAGGAAAGGGCTGTGGGAAGGGGGCTTTCTCTAGGCAGTGAATATGCCATAGACGGGTGAAAGTCTTAGGAAGAATTGGAAGGGTCTTTTGAGATCTTTAAATTCATGAAAACATTGAACTCTTTCTCACCAAATCTATTCTTACGAGGAGTATTTCTTTGGAAACTTCATTTTACTTCCTTTTTTTTCCCTCACTGACTATATCTAGTTATAATCTGTTATTGTAAAAATAGGCACAGATACACTGAGAGCTGTAGAACCACTTCTGTAGGTTCATAGATTATTACCACCACCACCCGAGTCAAGAAGTATCATTTCCTAGCTCCTACCCCAGAATCCTCCTCACATGCCCTGAACTAATCTCGGTCTCTCCATTTAGAGTTTTATTGTCCAAAAGTAAATCTCAGGACACTGCATTTTAAGAAGATATGTTAGGGGCACCTGGGTGGCTTAGTCAGTTAAGCATCTGACTCTTACTTCAGCTCACTCAGGTCCTGATCATAGGTGGTGGGATTGAGCCCCGTGTCAGGCTCCACACTCAGCGGGGAGTCTGCTGCTTGAGGATTCACTCCCTCTGTCCCTCCCCTACTTGCACTCTCTAAAATAAATAATCTTATAAAAAATACACATACATATGTTGTATCTTTGCAGTCTTTTTGAATCATCAGGTTTCTCCTCCTTTCCTTTAACTGGTGAGGAGCCCACAGGCTTTGACCTGTTATTTTTCTAGTGTGGATTTTGCTGATTACTTAGTCATGTAGATCAGCATGTTTCTCTAGCTTTTGTATTTTGCTCAATTTTTATTGCAATTGTCATTCTTAAAGTTTAAATATAATCAAATCCAGATGGACCCATCCATTTGTCTTTATGACTTTTTAAAATAATGGTTCTTCCCTCTCTAGCTGTGTCTCTTCTCTCTGTCAAATACATAAGTAAAATCTTAAAAAAAAAAAAAGTAAAATAATGGTTCATTTTACGAATTTGAAGTACAAGAGACAAGACGCAGGGAATTCAAAGGATTGTGTTCAAACTATTTAATGTTTTATGGATTTGACAGGAGACTGTCTTTTAGGGAATAACAAATGCTTTCTCATTACAGAAAAAAGAACCAGTAAAATAGCTTATAGAGTTCGATAGCAGATTTGCAGTCCCACTCTATCTCCCTAATTACAAACGGCATTCCAAGAATGCTGAAAGAAAAGAGAATTATTAGCTCTGTCCAACTGCAGGCTTGAGTTTGCTCATGGGGATGGAGATGCCCTGAGGTAACATGGAGAAGAAAAGCAGGCACTGAATTCGAGGGTGGGTCCTTCATTCCACCCAGGGCGGGGGGGGGGGGGGGGGGGGGGGGGGGGGGGGGGGGGGGGGGGGGGGGGGGGGGGGGGGGGGGGGCTTTTTACTTTTAATGAAATGATTTAAAAAATGAGAGGCAATTTAAACTTTTCAGACCGCTATCTTTGGGATGTCCTGTCATAAAATTATCATGAATTTTACTGCAGTCAACTGAGTCTTAAAGAGTTACAAGGTCCATCATTCTGTCCAAGCTGCAGAAGATCAAAGGGACAGGAAAGGAGTCAAGTCGCAGTCATTGAGAAAATGGGTTGGAAAAGCTCCCTCACAGATTCTGGAAACTGTCTTTCCTTTGGATTTCTTCACGACTGAACTTTTCCTTACTGCCATGTCTTGCTTTTTGCTTTGCACGCAGGTGGATCCAAAACAGTTGCTGGAAGATGGAATAAGGAAGGAGCTGGTAAAACGCGTTGCTTTTGCTCTTCATAAGGGATTGATCTTCAACCCCCGAGCCAAGGTACCAGATGACCAAATGGATGTTCTTTCTCTCTGCCCAGCTTGCGGAATGGATGAGCACACTATTTCTAGTTATCATGAACAAGACCTTTCCTCCTAACAGATACCTAATACATGATGTTCAGTGCAATTGACCAATGTGCTTTTCGATCCCATATTATAATCTGTTGTGTGATACAAAAGTCCTTTCCAAAAACCAGTCCTTTCCTTCACCTGTTGATCCTCAATTTTAAGAATTGAACTGATGTCTGCAGTTCAGAGTTCCCTCTTAAAGTTAAAAAAATTTGTTAACCCTACAGCATTTAGGAACTATAATGCCTGTAATTTTTTATGTTCCTTGATCTGTTAAAGAATATGCTCATTTTTCTCAGAAGGAAAAAGAAATGGGCCTAAAATTTGTATCTAGGTTACTTTTCACTGTAGTAAATTCAATTTTAACTATTTTAAGTATTTTAAGGTTTTATGTATATATTCATCAAATGATGTGAGAGAAACTGTCAACTTTCATTTTTTATATTCTTTTATATGAGGCTTCCTTCCCAAATGAAAGAAACCTCTTCTTTGCTGAATGTCTGGCATCAGTTACCACTCATCCTGGTTGAGGCAGGAAATGAGCATTTCCAAAGCTGTCTTCCACTATCTTTGTGGTCACCCAGTAGGGGGTCTCATTTAAAGTCTAATGTAGATATTAGTGGTTGACTCCTGTGTAATAGATTTGTGTTTCCCCTTTTGCACAGTCAAGTGAATTGATGCCCAAGTTGAAAGAGTTGGGGGCTACCATGGATGGATTCCATCGCTCTTTTGAGTATATACAGGATTATGTCAACATTTATGGTCTGAAGATTTGGCAGGAAGAAGTTTCTCGTATTATAAATTATAACGTGGAACAAGAGTGTAATAACTTCTTAAGAACAAAGGTATCTAATTAAATTTTGAAAATTCTGGACTATGGTTGTTGCTCTGACATTTAAAATACATGCCCCAAGGGGCACCTGTGTGGTGCAGTCAGTTAAATGTCTAACTCTTGGTTTTGGCTCAGGTTGTCATCTCAGGGTCGTGAAATCATGCTCAGCATGGAGTCTGCTTCAGATTCCCTCTCCCTTTGTCCCTCCACTCTTGTTCTCTCGTGCACTCTAAAATAAATAAATAAATCTTAAAAAATAAAATACGTGCTCCAAGCCTCAGAAATGCCAAGAAGAAAGTTGAAATAGTTATTAAAATCAGTAAGCATTAGATAGTCACAAATACCTTCAGAGTATCTTCAGGGAAGTCTAATTTTAGCCAATAGTTGACAGGGTTAAGTTTTTAATTAGGAACTCATAAGATTCATTTGGAATTTTAATAGATTAAGTATCTTCCAGCCTTATGATATTTGGGAATTTTATTATTACATCGATACATGTTAACTTAAAGACAGAAAGCCAGAAATTCCTGTCTTCTCATTTCTCAGTCACTTCGCTTGTCACAGATATTTCTTTTTTTATAAATGTTACATGTGGCATTTCTGGGAGCTATTAATGCAGTTTAAAGTTTACTCTTCAAAACCAAGGAGCATTTATTGTCACTATTTATGCAACATTATATTTGTAAAACTACGTGGAAAAAAAATAAGTTACCTTATCAAAGATGTGCAGTTGACCTTGAACAGCACAGGTTTGAACATACGGGTCCATTTACACACAGATTTTTTCTGGTAGATATAGTGTGGTACTGTAAAATATATTTTCTCTTATGATTTTCTTAACATTTTTCTCTAGCTTAAGTTATTGTACGAATCAGTATATAATACATACACAAAATATGTGCTAATTATGTTACTGATAAGGCTTTGCTGGTAAACAGTAGGCTATTAATTAGTAGCTAAGTTTTTTGTTGTTTTGTTTTGGGGGCCTTTTTTGGTTTTTGTTGTTTTTTAGTAGTTAAGTTTTAAGGGAATCAGAAGTTGCATGTGGATTTTCAACTGTGTGGGGGTCAGTGCCCTGGCCCTCGTGTTGTTCAAGGGCTAATTGTACTAAATATTTATGGTTTGGTTTGGTTTCTAGATTCAGGATTGGCAGAGTATGTACCAGTCTACACATATTCCAATACCAAAGTTTACCCCTGTGGATGAGTCCGTAACATTTATTGGTCGACTCTGTAGAGAAATCCTGAGGATCACAGACCCCAAGTAGGTATATCTGAATTTCACTGGGCCTTGAACACAGTGGACAATAGAAGTCTCTGAACATTTTCCTTAGATCACACCCATGTTCTTACCACACTTGGATCCATTCTAATGTGCTTATTAGAGTCACATTTTTTGAGACTGGGTGTTCTCCACAGTGTGCCTGAGACCCCTGTCCAAGGAAATGGAGATTAAAATAAATCTAAGGTCTGTTCAGCCACCTTTTAGTTTTGTGCTCCTCTTGCTTTCCAACTAATGTTCTACTCACTTGGGCCTGTGGACTCCCTGATATATGAAAACTTTTGATTACAAAGTGCTCATCTGTTCATGTGTAACTGTGGCACAATGTCCCATTCCAGTCACTGAGTCTTGCACTTGCCAGATCCTGAGCTTTTTTTTTTTTTTTTTTTTTTTTAAAGATTTTATTTATTTATTTGACAGAGAGAAATTACAAGTACACTGAGAGGCAGGCAGAGAGAGAGAGAAGGAAGCAGGCTCCCTGCTGAGCAGAGAGCCCGATGCGGGACTCGATCCCAGGACCCTGAGATCATGACCTGAGCCGAAGGCAGCGGCTTAACCCACTGAGCCACCCAGGCGCCCCAGATCCTGAGCTTTGAAGATTACCCACACACCCATGCACTTGCACACACTTCTCAGCCTGTGGTACACATCCCTTCATTTACTCATTACAGCAGTCTCTGAGGTAGGCGTTGTTATTCTTCCCATGTTAAAGAGAAGTAACTGAGGCACAGGAAAGTCAAGTCTCTTATTCAAAGTCTGGGTCTAAGTGGTAGCCCCAGACACATACCAGCCCTCTGACTCAGGGGCCCAACTCTTAAATAGTGTGCCATCCAAGGGCAGGCCACATAGCTTTGCACACAGTAGATCACAGTGCACATACAGTCACATGGGTGAACATCTCAGAAAATGGAATTGCCATTAAGAATATTTTAGGGAGAGACTTGCACACTTCCCTCTTTATGTCTAATTTTCCACCTTTTTCTCAGTTGAGCTTCTGATGAGGCAGTCAGCACTAAGCCCAACTGAGGGAAGAGCAGGCTCCTGTTTTCTGACTGGTGTTTCGCCCTGTGCACATGCTCAGTGAGTGGTGTGGTTGGTGGGATTACCCAGGGAAAGAGGACTTGACTTCTCTCTCTGTCCAGGAGTGAGTGCATTGTTGGATTTGTGTAAGTTGAATGTCTTTATGACATGGCTCTTCTGTACTGCCTTCAAATTCCAGCTTACTGGGTCTCTCAAAAGTTTGGCAACTTGACACTCCATATGTAAACTTCTAAAAATTCAAGCACAAGTGAGTTTTGTCTATGACTCATGGACCAAAAGGAGTAAATGATCCAAAATGTTTTATAACTCCTGCTTTCTTGATACCCAAGGGTGGGTCACTGAAGCCCTTCCAGAAGATTCTCCATCTACTGCCATTTTAAGACTCATAGGACTAAGCATTGGGATTCCAATTTTCATGTCATATTACTGATTGATTCATCAACACTGGGAGCCTCTCAAGTGACACATTCAGAATGCCAGTACTGGGTAACAGGAGCAGGACACTTCAAAGTTTAAAAGTAGGATGCAGTTCTGGAAATAATCTTGTTCTTCCATTTCCTTCCAGATGTATGCCTCTCCTCCCATGCCTCATTTCAGCAAAGAGATGTCCTGGTTCTTAACTTGGGGGCATATCATCTGGAGTTTACTAGAATTTCAAAAGCTGGGTTTCCACTCCAGATCTACCCAGTCAAACCCCAGAAATGGCATCTGGGCATATATTTTTAACCCTCTCAACAATGATTTAAGGCCCCTGTGCCAGCTTTGAAGGAATTTTGCCTTGTAATTGGGCATTCGCCGTGAGATACACTGGGTGCCTAGATACAGAGGTTATTAAACAGCTCACATAACCATCGTTCCTCATATCTGATGCCTAAATCCTGTTGTGTCGCACATTTCCTCAGGATGAACTCATTCTGAGCTGCTTTTGGATTTTGAGTATTTGTTTTTCTTTTAGAATGACCTGTCACATTGACCAGCTGAACACTTGGTATGATATGAAAACTCACCAAGAAGTAACCAGCAGTCGCCTCTTCTCAGAAATCCAGACCACCTTGGGGACTTTTGGTCTGAACGGGTTAGACAGGCTTCTGTGCTTTATGATTGTCAAGGAGCTCCAGGTGAGCCTTTCAGCTTCAGGTGCTTCCTGCCACCCTGGGAGAGATGCGAGCTCACTTAGCTTTTCTTTCATGCTTTCCTCTACCAACACCAGACACACATGCATGCTTCTTTTTAGGTACATAAGAACTGAGATAAACTAGAATTTCTTTGGCCAGCACCGTATATTTATGTGTAGACTGGTCTGGGGGAGTTTCATGTGAGGAAGTGGAGACTCTCTTCAGAACCAGCAACTCTTCCAAGCAGGGGATGTTTCTAACAGGAACCGGAAGTTGCTGCCTCCCTGTCATCCTTTTTTTTTTTAAGATTTTTTTTATTTATTTAGTTGAGAGAGAGACAGTGAGAGAGAGCATGAGAAGCGAGAAGGTCAGAGGGAGAAGCAGACTCCCCCTGGAGCTGGGAGCCCGATGCGGGACTCGATCCCGGGACTCCGGGACCGTGACCTGAGCCAAAGGCAGTTGCCCAACCAACTGAGCCACCCAGGCGCCCCCCTGTCATCCTTTATAGCATTCTGTGACTTAGGCCAGGCTGTGTCCTGTACAGCACTTTAGTTAACTGAAGTATTATTCACCGTATTCATTATATTTATTTATGTTTATACTTCTATTCATTATTATTTAGTTCCTTGCATGTCTTCTTCTTTTAGAATTTCCTCAGTATGTTTCAGAAAATTATCTTGAAAGACAGAACTGTACAGGATACTTTGAAAACCCTCATGAATGCTGTGAGCCCCCTGAAAAGCATAGTAGGTAAGTGTTCTGAAAGGGGCCTGAGACAGAGGTAACGCTAGCTTTTCCATTTTTACTAAACAGAAAATTATATTTTAACTTTTCAGCAAATTCGAATAAAATTTATTTTTCCGCCATTGCCAAAACACAGAAGATTTGGACATCTTATCTTGAGGCTATCATGAAGGTATGTTGAGAGAGGGTGAAATCAATACCATATTTTTTTAATTATTATTTTTTTTAAACTCTGTTACTCAAAGAAAGCCACACTTGTCATCAAAGCAAACATACAACACTTCAGTGTATCATTATTTCTAAATTAGTTGTCCTTTATCATCTGGAACATTCTGGAACTGTTCCTGACTGTGGTTTTTCATTGATTGGCCTGTCATTCTTCTTTCACCAAAGAGAACCATTTTGTTTTGTTTTTAAATGACTTCGGGCAAGAAGTGCTTTCACACAAAGAAATGGAAATCTTCCTTCCTCAATGGTGCTCCATCCTGATGTAACAAGTTTATTTAATGAGCTGCTCTGTGAGTGTACAGCTCTGATCTCCAAGTAGGTGCTAGAACAGGACATTTATCTTTCTCCCCTCTTGGGTCTGCATTGATGTTAGAAAGCCAAGTTCTCTGGGATGTAAGTTATCGCTACACCATGAATAGAACACTGTTGTCTTTAGAAATGAGTAAGAAAGTGAAGTGAGATTAACTTGTTGGATGGAAATCTAAGTTACTTTAGAATTTGTTCATCTGCTTTCCTGTCTTCACGCCATAGTGTCCGCTCTGGGGATCCTCTGTGTCTTCTGTGTGTCTTCCTCTCATCACATGATGATCCAAGATATTCAGCACTGCTTTGTTGAACAGTCATTAAGTGTAAAGCATCATCCTTTGCTGTGAGACACAGACTTAAAGGAAACACTCACTGCCTCCGCAGAAAGTCTACTTAGTCTAGTAGGAAAGAGTAGGTTTCCTGATGGAAAACCAATTCACAGTTAAAAGCCTTACCTACCACAGGAAAAATTTAGGCTGCTGTGGGAATTTGGGGCAGTTCCAGTCTCTTGTTCCCAATTTTATTGGTTGTTCATTGAGATGGTACTGATGCTGTCTTAGCCAAATTCACAGTCTATTTCCCATAATTGCAATGAATTTCTTTTTTTTTTTTCTTTTTTAATTTGGGAACTTAGAGTGGGTAACACACAGAGCCTTTGACTCTGCTGGATATCCTCTTGTTATATATGTCTGACACTCCCTTAGCCACATGATTTCCAGATACTGAGAGCTTCTCAGGCTAAATTTCTAATTGCTGGGAAGCCCTCTATAGGAAGAGTGGAGAATGACATGAGGTTGGGCCGGCCTGAGTCTCAGGTCTATGGGAGACTGAGGGAGATTAACAGGGATGCTTCGAAGAGGTTTCCCAGTGGCTCTCACAGATTTCTGAGTTGTAATTGCTGGTAATTCAGTAATAACCAAGTATTTGTCTAAGTCAGTGATCTTTACATAAAGCCCTCAAGGACAGATTTGTCTGTTTGTCTTTGGCTAATGTGGAACAGTGATGGAAATACTCTGCACTGCCTGATGGTAGCCACTAGCCGCATGTAGTTATTGAGATGTGACTTGTGGGAGTGAGAAAGTGAATTTTAACTTTTATTCACTTTAATCAGTTTACATTTAAAGAGCCACATGCGACTGTGGCTGCTGCGCTGGGCAGTGTGATTCCAGAGAAATGGAGAAAGACCAACAGTCCAAAGATCTCTCTAGAAAGGCAAATAGGTAGAATGAGTACATCACCTCCCAGGCTGCTCAGCCTCCAGAATCTTATTAATGGCCTGGAGTAAGTGAGCACGAAAGAGAAAACGTTAGTCATGGAGACTGAATATGCTTTAAAGAAGAACAAGTTAGCTTAAACTGCCCATATCTCTGCTTCCTTTCAAGGGACTCCTGGACATAGAGTATCTAGAATTAAGCAAGAAGCACATGGGCCAGACAAAAGGTTGGAAGAACATTATCGACTGGCCTGAAGTAACCCACTATCTTCTTGGCCTTGCCCTATTCCAATTTTTGAATAATAGTATTTTTCTATTAATAAAAGATTTCTTAGAGCACTTTCTGGATTTTATTTCCTTCATGTAAATAGAATAATAATCTAGTAACAACAGTGGTCAAAAGTAACACATCTGAGGTCATTTAACACTTTTAACTGTTACAGGCTCCATTTATCTAAATAAGATCTTTTCTTTGCTCTTAGAGAAGGCCGTTCTGTTTTTTTCTTTTCTCTGCTCTCAGCCACTGTGTTGTTTCTCCCTCACTTGCTAGCATCATGAAACAGTCCTCCCTCTGCTTCCTCCTCTCCCTCTTGCTAATCTTTTGGGGACAGCTTTCCTAGATAGAAAAGAAATTTACAAGCACAAAAAATTTACTTTTGACTTTATGATGCCAACAAATTGAACTTGTTGGAACAATCTGAACTCTGCCCCAGACCTGACCCAAAGATAGTTTCCTATCACTGAACAGGGGTTATAGACATCTCCAGATATCATTTATGCTCATCACTACTTGGAAATGAAGTGCTTAATCTGCCATGCTGACATACAGCTGACTTCCATTATTATCCTACATGTTTTTATTCTGTACATTTATTTTATTTTAAAGATTTTATTTTTAAGTAATCTCTACACCCAATGTGGGGCTGAAATTTATAACCCCAAGATCAAGAATCACATGCTATACTGAGCCAGCCAAGCACCCCTATTTTGCACATTGAAAATAATTATTCTGAGGCCGTGTCGATAGGCTTCACCAGATTCCCAAAGAGGTCCAAGGTACCAGAACAAGTTTAAGAACCCTTGGATGAGGGGTTATCATTGTTAGAAGGGCCTTTTGGAAGATTTTATAGTTTATTTTATAACCCAGGTTATATGATCTGCAATTCTGGGTGATGTGGATAGGCGTATATGCACCAAATTTTAGAGTAACAGAGTGATACGGCATCTTTTGGGACTCAAGAAAGTTCAGCTTAGGACAAATGAAGGAAGTAGGGCTTCTCATTAGCAGCTACTAAGCTTGGAAAACTTATTTCAAAAGATCATAAATTGAGCTTCAGAACAGATACCTTTAACCTGTGAATAACTGACCATTAATGTCACTTTGTAAAATATTAGACTTCAGAGATACTTGAGGTTGGCATAAAGGAGTCTATCCAGATGATCCTTGTGCTCCGTCATGAATGACGCTGGTCTTAGCCATGGAGCCAGTCCAGGAAATTCTTAGATTTTCCTGTAGAACACTGTGATCCTTCCAGTAAAAAATTGTCATCTTCGCGTTTGCCTCCTCACTGTCACCTGGAAGCTCTGTGTGTTCTACCACTTCTTCCTCTTGCTCATTCCCAGGTGGGGCAGATGCAGATTCTGAGACAACAGATTGCCAATGAACTCAATTATTCTTGTCGGTTTGACTCCAAACATCTGGCAGCTGCTCTGGAGAATCTCAATAAGTAAGTGCCTGCATTCAAAACAGCCATCCAGGGGCCTGGATTGTTCATTATCGATTAGCACCCCAATTTCTTCAGTACTTACCCTTTTACTCTCTTCGGGTAAGAAGGCTGTCTGAATTCAGAGCCTGCTCTCCCAGGGATAATCAAATCTGTCTTTATAAGCCTCTTTCCTCAATCTTGTCCCTTGGTCTTGCTCTATTATTGATGAATTCATTTATTTAGTCAACACCTAGTTATCACTTAATACACATCAGACATTGTGCTAAAAGACTTGTACAGATTAAGAAAGCAATTATTACCAAAATCCACACCTGGATTTCTGTAGGACTGAGTCACTGATCATCTGGAGGGCTGTCTGAAGCGTGCTAATTACCAGGATTGGCTATGGGCACACGTCCCGAAGTACAGTCATATCCTCCACCTCCCCAGCAATGGGCTCTCATTCCCAATCTCTATTTAAAATAAGTAATCTCTTCTTGCCAGTCAATAAGTCAGTGCTTTTGACAAAGCAGGTATTGAAAACAGTTCCATCAATTCATAAAAATTGGAACAGCAAAAGCATTCGATTTGGGTTAACTACAAAAGATAAAGTAATTCTAGATCACCTTTTCCACTGAACAACCAATCACGAGTATGGAAATTAAGAATTAGGAGGATCAAGCCCTCATTTTACAAATGAAACCAAGGCCTGGAAAGATCACATCATAGCCTGTGTTAACTGTTGGATGAATTGTGTTCATCTCTAATGTTTATTCCTGTTCTGTGTTGTTTTGTTTTTCTTCACATAGGGCTCTCCTGGCAGATATTGAAGCCCATTATCAGGACCCTTCACTCCCTTACCCCAAAGAAGACAACACGCTCTTATACGAGATCACAGCCTACCTGGAGGCAGCTGGCATCCACAACCCATTGAATAAGGTCAATGACTCAAGTATGGAATGGAGTGGCGGGAGATGGATGGCCCCCAAGGAGATCTGGCCCAGAGAGCAGATCACTTGCTAAAATACTGGGAGAGCCTGGGTTCTAATCCCAGAACCTCCAATCTCTTAAGCCCCCTCCCTTCCTGAGTTCGTTTCCCACGAGTGATAGGATAAACATGCTTTTCCTCCCTGATGCAGGCCATGGGAATCAGGTGATACCATGTTTGCCATGGTTCCTTAAAAAGCTAGATACTCTTATCTATAGGAGATTAGTTTGGGGTTTGTCTGGGGTTTCTTACTTGAACTGCTGCTAAGTGATGGCATTGATTCTTGGGGCCCAAAGATGCTTCCCTCATGGCTGACAATAATCACAACCATAATCGGGGGCCACAGACTGCCTTCTGCAAGTCTGACTTCCAAAAACCTCTGTGAACTGAAAGGTTTTCACCAAGTTTGTGCCAGATCTTACATGGTGGCAAAACTTGTCCCAAACTGACATAAGGCTGTTTGTACTTATACGAATATTCATGTTTTGATGCAAAAATACTGATGACTTTAATGATAGAGTGTTACCCTGGACCCTATATGACCTTTCTAAAACCTGTAAAATAGGAAATCTGTATGATCCCCTGGGTTTTGGACAAAAGCTTGTGAACCTAATCAGCAGCTAACAATTTATGAGTGCTCACCTTGTGCGAAGCCCTGTTAGTCCCGACTGTGGGTGGTGTCCCGTCATCTCAGCAGCCCCATGAAATGGGCCATCGTCGTGTGAGGAACTCGAGGATCAGAGCCTGATGACTTCCCCAGGGCTCCACATGGGCGAGCACTGGAGGCAGGCTGTCCGACCAGAGCCAAGCCTCCCAGGGAGCTGAGGGAGGGAGTGAGGGAGGTGGCTGGGTATGCCCAGACCATACTGTGTGCACCGAGCAAGCGAGGAGACTGCTCCGTGACATGTCCTCACTCATCACCCTTTTCCCTCTCCCTTTGGGAATGACATGAAGAGGATCTGAGGGGAAAGTAACTGCTCATCTCCAGACAAAATTGTTTCTTTCCCAGAAGGGCTCATGTTTGCAGGGATCAGTGGTGTTACATCAGACTCTGCAGGCAGCAGATCAGGGGAACCATCCCTGTTTTCGGTAGCTTGAAGAGCAAAATGGAAGCTTTCTGTTTGAACATGGGTTCTGCAGTATTGTGCCTTGAGAAGAAGCCATCAATTTTTCTTACCTTTCTCTTTCCAGATATACATCACAACAAAGCGCTTACCCTACTTTCCAGTTGTCAACTTCCTATTTTTGATCGCACAGTTGCCAAAACTTCAGTACAACAAAAACCTAGGTACTGTATGGCATTCCTTACAAGAAGTCACCGTAACACAATAATGGATTAATACCTCACAAACCAGCTCTTTGTATGGAGAATGCCGTGTCACCGATGAGATCTTTCCTTAGTCAGAGGCATGCTGATAAAATGCACGACTTTGAGCCTGTGAAATGTCCCTTCGTGAGGTGTAGACAGTGGATTTACCATTAACCAAATGTAGTCCACCCTTAACTTCCAAAGATTAATTAACCAACTTGTAAAAGGTGTGGGATCTTTGCTTCTCTCATTAATGTTTAGGCAGCTGATGGTGGTGTGAGAGAAACTTCCTTTGGTTACCGTCCCATTCTCAGGGGTGCCGTGTGCCTCCCGCATAGCAGGAGCTGTGGTATGAAAAGTAACAGTACAGTGAAGGCAAGATTGACACAGGCATACCCCCAGTACTTTAACGAGGTCTATACCTGTGATGACGTGTGAAACTCTTTGGTACAAACTACAGAAGTCTTTCAGTTTGTTTGTCCTGTGCAGTCACAGAGCCTCAAATATTTTTTTGCCATTGATCACTTTATTTTGACTATTTTTATAAACACTTTTCTAAGAGTTTCCCAGATCCGTCTTCTGCCTCCGAACTTTGTATCACAGTTGAGCTTTGTCAAATCCACTATCAAGTTTAATTTACTTTAAAAGTATCATAGCGCTTTCCTGTAAATGTGCTACTTCTTAACCAGCAATTTCAAAATGAATTTCTTCCTTGAGCTATTTCCCCTTCCTATTCCATAAACTTTTTAAGGATAAAGATGTGGAATGGCTATAAGGTTTTTATTTTCTCATTCAGAAATACTCCTTGATTCCAGACACAGCTCCCATAAGGACATGCCCCCGCCACAGAATGCAGAGCACAGTGGCCCCCGGTAATACTGCTGGTGGGACTGAGGGACGAACGTGGGTCCGGATTCCAGCTCCACCAGCACTCACCTGTGTGACTTTGGCCAAGTTACTCAACCTCTCAGGCCAACTGGATTTTTAAAAATACCTAATATATTACATGGCACCAGAAGAAGCGCTGCCCTGATGCTAAGTCCTTTTCTGTATATTGGTCAAAATCAACCTAAAGAACCACCCCAGGGTGGACTTAGGAGTTTATCTCAAGAGTCGTGTTGTCCCGCTGTTGTCTCTGTGTTAGAACTAAACAAGAATACGTGACCCTTTATAATGATGGACTGTCAGTGCATGAAGATAATCTTGTCTTCATCAAAGACTATTTGTTCACTGGTCTCATTCTTAGCTGCTCATAGGAAGCATTTCACTATTCCATTGAATTCCAAATCTTTAAACAAAACAAATAAACCCCTTCATGTTTTAGAGATGTTCCTATATCTGACAACAGTTCTTTTCATGAATTAGATTGTGTTAATCTGAGAGGCAAAATAATGAAAAGTAGGAATAGGAAGAAACGTCAGGGTGTTTGGAGACCCAGAAAACACATATGTAACCTCGCTGTGTGTCGCTCTCAAGACTGATCTAAGAAATGCCTGCCTGCCTTGGGCTGTCTTCAAGGCACAACCTCCGTGGGCCACATTCAGAGAGGAAGGAAGCTTTTGTAAGCATCGCTGCTGCTGTCCACCTGGAAAGGGTTATTTCTCCATGTTCTGATTACCATCATTGTCTGGTACACTGGGCATTGAGTAAATTCAGAGTTGCCAAGACCCAGGTTAGGGAAATCAGGATAACTTGTTTGGGCATCTCTGGTTTAAGTAAGGGATGGCCCAGTCGTCACAAGAATCCAGATGCAGGATCTGAAAGCCTGTCTGGCCTAACGCCTTCTCCGAAGTATTATACATTTTACATCCCAGAAGCATTTGGCAATGTTAGTCTTCAATTTTAACCGTTCTAATGGTGGTATGTGGTATCTCATAGTTTTCATTTACCTTCCCCTAATGATTCATGGTACTGAGCAATTTTTCATGTGCTTTTTGGGCATTCTTTCTATCTTTAAGTGTCTGTTCAAGTCTTTTTCCTGTTTTTAAATTAGGTTAATAGCTTTTTTTTTTTTTAAATCACTGAGTTGTAAGAGTTATTTATATGTCAGGGATACAAATTCTTTATTAGGTACTAAGTTTTTCTCACAGACTCTGGTTTACCTGTTCATTTTCTTGCTGGTGACTTTAATGAGCAGAAATATTCAATACTAATAGTATCTGATTTATCCAGTTTTCCTTTATAATTGTCCTTTCTGTATCCTAAGAAATCTTTGACTAACCCTAAGGTCACGAAGATAGTCTTCTATGTTTTGTTTTGTTTTGTTTCCTAGAAGCTTTGTGGTCTTAGTTCTTACACTGAGGTCTATGGTCCATTTAAAATTACTTTCTATGTACACTGTAAGGATATCCAGTTTCAGCACCATTTATTGAAAAGATTCCTCATTCTCCATTAAATCGTTGGTGTATCTCTGGAAATTCAATTGTTCATATAAGGGTGGGATTATTTCTGGATTTTCTCTTCTGTTCCATTGATCTCTTTATCCTATGCTAAGACTGCCTTGATTACTATAACTTTATAATAAGTCTTGAAATCAGGTGATGTAAGTTTTCTAACTTTGTTCTTTTTCAGTATTGTGTTTCCCCTCTAAGAGTCTAAGCTCTAGCTCCTGGACCCTTGTAGCCATCTGGGCAGAAGGCCAAGGTCTCCAGATTGGGGAAGAAATTCTTAGTGCAAAAACCAGTTTTGGTGCTCACTCACTCCCACATTTCCTTCTTTCTAGTGTCTAGGCTCCTGCAGATCTTTTATTGTATAACGTTCAACATAGTGTTTAAAGATACTTCTTAGTTATGTTATCCAAGATTTAAACTGCTTTCATTTAAGAGAGTGGTTCAGTACATCTAACACAACTATGCTGCCACTAACAGAAGATGCTTATAGGTAACATTCACCTTCTCATTTACCTTCATTTATAACTTTCAACTTTCCTACAATGGCACGTATTACCCAAAAGAGACAGTGATGGTGATTATAAAAATCAGTCACCATCACCATTGTTACTATGTTGCATCAGACCACCAGAAGCCCCTACCGACCCCAGGCCCAATTCAAATGAGTCCAGAGTTGTCATTCCCTCCAGATCTGCTGGCAGTGGTGCGGTCCCCAAACACTTTGATGATCACAGACATAGCCACTGAATGAACATCACCAAGGCAAGCACTCTGTTTAATGGTCTAATTCCTCCTTTGTCGCTCCTTGCAGGAATGGTCTGCCGGAAGCCTGCCGACCCCGTGGACTGGCCGCCCCTTGTCCTGGGACTGCTCACCCTGCTAAAGCAGTTTCACTCCCGGTACACTGAACAGTTCCTGGCGCTGATCGGCCAGTTTATCCGCTCCACAGTGGAGCAGTGCACAAGGTACCGAAGGAATTAATGTTACAGAGGGGGCCGGGGACCTTGCATTCCAGATTCCTCTCATTACCTCCCTAGTGCAGATGGGAATTCACTGCTTACCCTGCTGTGCAAAGCAAGTCAGGGCACACCTTGTTGGCAGGAACCAAAGGTGCACCCATCCTTTGTCACCCTGCTGGGGAAGCCCCCTCATTGCACTCCACAGTGATTTGGCAAGAATGAGCAAGTCATGACCAGGATTAGCGACCCCCATGGGGAAGACAGTGCGGGCCTGTTCCTTTGCTGTCCTGGGCACTGTGCTCAGAGCTCAGGGAGCCCAAGCTGTCCAGCTGGGGCACTGGCGTGGGATGGTCTCATACCCTTCAGTGGGAGTCAGGGAGCACATCCATGTCAGAGCCTGGGCACAGGCAGTGTAGGAGGGAACAGAAATCACACGTAAGTTCCTGTCGGATACAAGGTTCATAAACCTTTTTTCTCTCAGCCTACCCCGCCAAAATGTGGCTTTTCTGAGATAGAAAAAAAAAAAGTTATTTGCATGAGACGCTGGGTCCTGAGCCTCCTCAGTTACCCTAAAGGCAGGCAGGCACCTAAATAAATTCCTCGGGCATGTTGCACATCCAGAGTCAGGAAGACTACCGCTTGGTCACTTTGGTCAGTTTAACTTAAAAACTAATGGGACCTTACAAAGAAGTCCTCATCAGACATGATTTCAGAGGCCATTTAGTTAACCTTCCACCCAGGGCGTGAATCAGTGCCCAGACATCCCTGGCAGGAGTCCTCCATCCCTGGCTGGGATCCGGCCACTAGTGAGGCACCATCGCTTCTCAAGGCAACGCTGGATGCATGTGGCTGTGGGCCTGGCCCCAGAAACTCACTGATTGTGATGTGTGGAGAATTTCATCCTGTCTCTGAATTGTCACTCGCTGTGCCTTCCTCTACACTCTGAAATTAGAATAAATGCAGTCTCCTTCCCTTGCTTCACCCCACATTGTGGACATCAGGCTGCTGCCTTAGGTCTCCTTTTCCTTTAGATAAGCTGCTTCTACCCGTTCCTATTCCTATTTACCACGCTGTGACCGCTCACCGTGTCTGTGACCTCTTCTGGGGATTCCAGTTGGCTATCGACCCTCTTCTCTACATTTTCTGTGGCTTCCAAGCTTGTACTGAGATTCCAAAAACAGTCAACCTCTTGAGAGGACTGCCCATCCCCAGTGGAGTGCAGGGCAGCTAAAATTGTAGTACCAGGTTCTTGACATCTGTTGGATACATCTGGCTCATAGTGACCTTGCATTCTTTTTAAATCCTGACATCTTTTCTCCAAGAGCCTCAGTCAGTAGAGTTCTTCCCCATCTTAGTTAATAGACTGAACAACAAACACACGCTGGATGTTTTTCTAGGATAGATGGTGAGACTTGCTTCAAACAGCACACTTTTTAATAACTGAAACACAGAAGGTAGTTCGGAAGGGTAGGGAAGTCTGAGATGAGATTGTCGTGATGACAAAATGAGGTCGGTTGCAAAGGAATACGGGAGGCACCTAGAAACCTAATGCTGGGTCTGGTCTCCAGACCATGGAGAGGGAGCCAAGGACCAAGTTCAAGTCCGTAAAGGGGAATTGGGAAGAAACCTCCACACCTGCCACCCCAGCTCATAGCTCCCCATCTGTCAAGGATTGGGAAGTCCTTCAGACTGGTTGTTCCTCACTGATGACTGTTACAAAGTGTGGCTGTGGCGCAGCATGTTTCTGGAGACCCTGAGAGACGTTCTCAGGAGGCAGGTGTTGCTGCGGCTCTGGGTTTCTGATCTGGCTAAGGGAAGTGAGATAAGGAACCTGGAATGCACGGAGGCCCTTTCCCTTCCCTCACCGTGAGCAGAGCAAGTATAGACACAGCCCTGGCCACACACTGAAAGGTACAGAGCTGTGGCAACTTTTCCAGGTGTAATCACTCTTCAGCCTTCTTTTCAAGAGCAAAAAATCATCAGGGAAATACATAGGTAATCCAGTTTCATGAAATCCTATGTTAATCAGAAGATGCCAGTCTGTACCTAAATTGGAAATAATTTTAAGACCTAAAGTTCCTTTCGATGTGCAGAAAGAATGTGAGCTCCACAAGACTGTCACAGCCTTTGCTGCATTCCCTGCCCCAGAACAGTGCTTGGCAACACAGTGGTTCTATCAATGAACAAGGAGGATCCCACAGAGAAAGTTACTAGATGCTGTATGTGTTTGACACCTTCCAATACAGAGTAGCTGCCGCTACAGTCACAGATGCTGGAAACAGATAAAGACAGGACCCAGGCCCTCAAGGAAGCCCCCACACAAACAACTGAAAATGTTAGAGGAGTCTTGGGGGCAGATACTAAGTATGATGAAAGCCTAAGTGCCCAGAGGAGTCAGGGAGGAGGGAGGACTTCCAAAGAGGGCAGAACCCAGGCTGGAACTGGAAGAGGGCCTAGAAGTTTACTTTCAAGTACACGGACAGAGAAAACTGGAGCAGCAGAGACCAGTGGGGTGGGAATGTGTGGCCTGTTCAGGGACCTTCGGCCGATGAAGATGAATCGTGGAGGGCTGAGGGGGTGAGGGGGAGGAGGCTGGCCAGCCCCCGGGCGTCATGTTTGGAGGCCCATGGGAACCAGTCGGCACAGACCTTATCCTCTAGGTCGTGTTCTGGAGATCAAGAGGGGGTTCAGAGACTGGCTTCCCCTTTGACTTGACTAGTCTGTCGTTGGAATTTAGAGGCTACAGTAACAAGGTTTAAGTCCTCGTCTGCCAGTTTGGGAGCTCGCGTTCGTGCTTCTGGTATGTTCTGTTGAAAGGCCCAACAGAGCCTTGATGTTTATTAAAACCCCAGTCGGACAGGCCTGGCTCTTCTCTTAATTACTAACTTCTGTTTGCCCCTGGCGCTCAGGCACTGTAACTGCCCAGGTTTTACACATGAGAACCCTCCTCTCATTAGCAAGGGCGGAAGTGTTGAGAAAGCGCGTGAAGGAGCGAGCGGACTTACCCTGCCCTGTGCGAGGCCGTGAACTGATCCAGAGTGTTCTCCGTTGCAGCCAGAAGATCCCTGAAATGCCTGCGGACGTCGTGGGCGCCCTGCTGTTCCTGGAGGATTACGTCCGGTACACAAAGCTGCCGAGGAGGGTAAGCACCACAACAAGACATTAAAGCCCTTGCTGTGGAAAGGTGGCGTTAGGGTGACCCCAGACTCAGCGGAGGGCGCCCCACTAGCCCGTGTTGGGCTGCCCAGCGCTCCTGCTCTGACCCAAGGCTGTGAGGGCGCTTCCTTCACCACGCAGCGCGCGACGCCAGCGCGCCTCGCACAGCACCTCCCCACTCCTCTAGCCCTAGCCCGTGTCTTGTCAGCAGCGCACCCAGTTCCAGTCGGGCTTCCGGTTCCGGTTCTGGTTCCGGTTGTGAGGGCGCTTCCTTCGCCTGCGCAGCACGCGACGCCAGCGCGCCTCGCACAGCACTTCCCCATTCCTCCACGCCTGTGTCGTGTCTTGTCAGCAGCGCACCCAGTTCCAGTCGGGCTTCCGGTTCCGGTTCTGGTTCCGGTTCCGGAGCCGCTCTTGTGGGCAGTCCCAAAGGCAAGTCCTGAAGAGGCCGGGGCAGGGAAAGTTTTGTGGTTGGTTGGTTCCTGTCCCCGAACACCTGGGTCCCACAGCAAATTTGGTTACGATCACACCGCAACTAAAATATTTGGCCAGAGTGTCCAAAAATGGCTTTGTTTTACCCTCTAAGATATTCTTTCCTTTTCCTGTCTCACTAGTAATTCCACTCTGATAAGTTTCCGCTCGAAGGGCAGAGCTTGATACTAAAAATAAGACTTTGGATAGATTCTGAAAAGCCATTCTGATTTTTAAAAGTTAGTGGGTTAGGGATCAAAGACACCCCCCCCTTTTTTTTTAAATAACAAAAGCGAAAGACTACTTTTTAAAAATTAACTAGCAACAGCATACTTAGTAGTGAAGCTAACACCATTCCCATTAAAGTCCGCGCTGTAAGAGTAATATGGCCATACTGACTCTGGCTGCTACTTTTGTCGTTCAGGCTCAAGGCAGTAAAATAAGAAGTGAGCATTTTTTTTTTTTTAATATTTATTTATTTATGAGAGAGAGAGATAGAGAGAGCGCGCGCATGGGCAAACAGAGTGGTAGGCAGAGGCAGAGGGAGAAGCAGACTCCTTGCCGAGCAAGCAGCCGGATGTGGGACTCGATCCCACGACGCTGGGATCATGACCTGAGCCGAAGGCAGCTGCTTAACCAAAGGAGCCACCCAGGGGTCCCAAGAAGTGAGCATTTTAAAATGCATAAAGAAAGAAAGAAATTTGTATTATTTATTGAGGATGTAATTGTCTTCCTGGAATCCCCACTAGAATCATGCAGAAAACTATTAAAATAATAAGCTTACAAAACTGATTAGATAATGTACAAGGTAGATACACTAATAACCAATTCAAAAATGGGATGTGAAAAATATTCCACTTGCAGAATTAACAAATAGGCAGGAGTTATAACCTCTATAAGAAGGGCAGTTTAGAAAAAAATAACAGTTTAGAAAAAACTAAAAATTCAAAGTCCATCTCTGAATGAGGAAACTCAAAGAGTAGTTCTTATTAGATTCTAGGTTTATTGTGGCTCCAACCAAAATCTCAGATAATTTTTTTACCTTGGGGGGGGTGGGAAAATTTTTTTAAAATTTTCTAGACCTCAGGCCAAAAGTAGAATTTTTTAAAAAGACAATATTAGAACATACCAAGTATGTAAAAATACTGTAGAACTACAAAAATCAATAGTGTGGTACTGGTATGAAACCCAATAGATGGATTGGTAGATCAGAATATGTAGTCTATAAACAAATCCAAGTGTATACAGTTGTACCTGAGGAAAAGTAGCCTCTCTAATAAGGGGAAAAAGGGAATATTTTAGTCAACATTGCTGGCACAGTTCATTATTTGGTTAAAAATTAGCCACTTAGTCTATTCCCATCTTTCATGTATCAAACTAAATTATAGATCATTTGGAAAATGGAACCAATAAATTCAGAAATTTTATACAAATATGTAAGAGTTCTCAGAAATTTCTAGATAAACAACAAAGGAGGAAACCATAAAGAAAATTTAGAGATCTGATCTTTTATGAATGCTGAATGTAATGACACAATTCTGTTAAATGGCTCTTAATTTAAAAAAAAAAAAAATGGGGGAAAGTATTAACAAACGGCTGGTTTTCTTGATGTTCTTTTAGATGAATAAGAAAGAGATAACCAATCCAATAGAAAACAAAAACAGAAATGGGCAAGGGATAGTAACAGGCAGTTTTCAGGAAAGGAAATACAAATAGTATTTGTAAAAATGTTTGACCTTAATTCAAAAGTCACAAATCAAAATAACAGTAAAATTACTGTTTCCACCAACCCAGTTTTTTACTCCAGTTGATAAAAAGTTAAATGCTGGACTCCCACTGCATGGAAGGCTTTGGAGAAATAGGACTTCTCAGTACTGTCAATGGCGGTGTAAATTGTTTATCCTATAGGAGGGCAGTATGGATTTAAAAAAAAAAAAAAAAAAAAAAAAACTTGTCATATACTCACCTGGTCCCAGCAATTCAACTGCCTGGAATTTATCTGCTGGATATATGTGCAAAAGTTCACAAAGATGTGTGTGTAAGGATGTTCATTAAGATTTAGCAGAGGTAAAGGACACAAGATTATGTGATCCTAATTTTTTTTTGATCCTAATTTTGAATGTGTTTGTGCGCATACACACACATGAATTTGTAAATTAGAGGGATTCATTATAGAACAATTGCCAGGTTTAGTTTTGTCTAAGGGGTTAAGATGAGATGATTTTTTACATTCATCTATTTGCTAAATTTCCTCTAAGTAGCAGGTTATACCTTTATAATCAGAAAAAACAAACACTGCTTTTAAAAAATACCCATTTCTAGGAGTTGGAGGTCACCTGGCTCTACATTCTACCCATTCACCCTCCTCCACTCCTCTCAGTGGTTCCCCTAAGAAGAGTTAAGGAATGCGTGCTTTTCAGACCTTTCCTCCTCTTCCCTCTCTGGCCTGTCACTTGTGATATGCTGTCCTTCTCCGGATGGGTCATCAGTGAATTGTAAGGTGACCCAAGATGACCCCTTCGTATTTCCCAGAGGCCTGTGCATTCCTAGCAGATCCAAGTGCCTCTGAGAACCAAGGAGGAGGCAGGGAGCGTTGTACAGCATTCCCTCAGATAGCAGTGCCAAGAAGTTAGACCCCGAGGTGAGGAACAGTGGAAACAGAAGCCAGCAATTTCAAGGAGCGGTCCACCTCTGTGAATCCAGCGCTCCCCTGATTCCCCTTGCTCCAAAGCATGTTTTCATTTGACTTTCATGTGGAAAATTGTGAACTTCTGAGTTATAACACTATGAGTAATTTAACGTTTCTGTTTCATGGTTTTAGGTTGCTGAAGCTCACGTGCCTAATTTCATTTTTGATGAATTCAGAACAGTACTGTAAACTTTTTTGGCATCTGCTTCTTCAGTGAAACGGTTGTCCTTAAATCTTCCCATTACTAAAAGGAATTTAGAAGCGAAGAAACTCAGCTGCTCATAGAACTGCCTTTTCCCCCTTAATTGTGGGAAACATCAGATATTCCAAGTAAGATGTATCTCATGGCGCTAGTTAATATAAATATTGTTCAAATCATGGTATTATATGCAATTTGTATCATGGAGAAGCAGAACACGGTTTTGTACTGCCTCTTATAAATGGTGAATGTCATTGTTACATATAAATCCATTTAGTTTTATGTTCTAAAGAACTATTTGTTCAACTCTGGATTTTCAGTAAAATAGTATTACCAGTACCCAAAGTTCTTATTCTGCCTGTGATTACAAAGTTGTATATTCATCCTGTTAAAAAAAAAAAAAATCTTTCAGAAGGTAAGAGGTATGTGGGATACACCCTTGGATACACCCACAACAGGCCGGCAGGCGTGTGGTGAGAGCTGGACCAGTAGCAAACACAGAGACCATGCAATCAGTGGACCACATACCATGGAAATTTCTTGGTGTCTGAGGCTCACTGTCCTCTTCCGATCAGAGACCCTGGGGGGTTCTCAGTATTCCTTCTGTAGGTCTCCCCAGCTTCACCTGCTTCTTCCATCCTCCCTTCCTCAGCAACCTAAGCCCCAGTCCAGTGGTCCAGCCTACTGGAGGCTGAGCACAGCATTTTATAAGCGAATTGTTGCCCTGCACGTACGGAGTTTGGAATTGTCGCACACCGGGACGCTGGTACAGTACATGAGAACTTAGCCAGTCAGTCCATGGCCATCCTACAGCCACATCTCAAAAATACCTTGCTGTATTCCATTTGTAATCAGTAACTGCATGAAGTGAGATATTTGGTTCTATGTGAAAATGGCCCCCAAAGAAAGCCAGCTGCTAAAAGGGCCTAATCTGACAGTGAGATTTTAACTAGAAAAGTATGGGATAAACCAGAGGGGACTTTCACAGAACCGAGCAAATGGGTCCACCGTATGCTGCTAAAATGAGGCAAATGATGTATGTGACTGACACCACGAGCGATTTGGCTAGTGACCAATCCTCAATGAAGACAACTGACAAGGTGAAAAAGAGAAATTTTTGTTATAGAAGCTTTTTAAGTTCTTTCTGCCCTTACCATTATAATCTGAAGTAGTTATGTAACATTCCAAGTTATGTGTTACTGCTCTTTCAGGGGGAGTGACTTTAGTGATATTTAGGGATTTGCTGAAATTTTATGATACCTTTCTGATGTCCACAGTCTCTTCAAGTATATGAAAACTCAATGAATTCTGATTTCTAAGCATTATGCCAGATATTACGAATGCTTATTTGTTCATTCACTGCTTCTGTAAGTAATCCTAGCCTGGCTAAGTCATGTTATATAATGGAACTTATAAAGCCCTGATTGAGTTCCTGTGAACCTGGATGGTTTCCAAAGAACCCAGAGGAGAACCTTAAAGTTGCCTCATAGGATACATGAGGAAAATCAAGTGCAGAGATTTTTAAGGCAACTTCCCCAACATCAGTTATTTCAACAGGCTTCCCTCTGCATTTCCCATCCCGCTTTGGTTTTCCTTCCCATGATCACGAGGCTACCTCAAGGCCACGACAGAGACAAAAAGACATTACAGTTCATTCTTCACTTTATTTGCATGTCCCACAATGACTCCTCCCAGATACTAAATTCAAAAGAAAAACCACAGTTCCTCAGTGTTAGCACTAATTTAAGATAAAATCATTTCTTTTAAATGTCTATTTTACCCTTCATTTTAAATTGCAAAGTATGTATTTACATGTTTATATACAGATAACTTCAAAAATGAATTAACCCCAATCTTGGTCCAAGAGTTTCCACTTTAGAAGTGAGATAGTTCTATGCTATGTACATCCTCTTCCAAAAGTCTCTTAGGACTTGGTGAGTTCCAAATATTTGTTCATAAATGCTTCCCCTGTAAGTTTAATGGACCAGGTACTTAATTTCCGAGTAAATCAGAGGAAATATTACAGAACATGCTTTGTACAATACAGCACCACTACTGAGAATGGCTCGGGGTTTTGTAATCCAAGGTTCCGATTTAAAGCAGAAATACGTGGCATAGATTGCCACAGCAAAGAAGTGTCCAATTAAAATGAGAGGGTTAGGAGACAGGCTGTAAGAGAAAAAAAATGCATGTATTAGTAAGACCCAGCAATTAAAATTTACTCATAGATTCTAATTACATATCTCCTATAAAACTAAACACATATTCTGCATTCCAGAGGACTCTGGAAGCTTGTGTTGCCTGTGCTCTGATAGCAGGGACAAATAAATGTTCTTACAAGAAACTCCTTAAAATATACCCCTATCTGTCAGAGAAGCCAGGAACTCTAAGTCCGTTTGACAGTGACAGTTTGACACTGTATATGTGAAGCTGTTTTCTTTCACTGTTCTTGAGATCTCTGCCTGAAGTACCTGGATGGCCTGACCTGTGGGAGTCTTAGGTTTTACAGAAGGAACAGTATTGATATTTCAGATTATAGACAAATGAGAACAAACTTAAAGAATTTTACTGTTCAGACTTTTCAAGAATAATTCTACATATGTCTGCACTGTCAAAACCATTAGTGAGTTTCACAAGTCCCCACACCTTAATCAAAGTAAATTTTTAATACACAGTCTTCTATTATCCATGGCTCCCACAGATCAGATCATGTGGTTAAACCCATCAGCAAAAAACAAGCTTCTATTTTAATCAGAGCTTTGGCCTCATCTACCACCAACTTCTATTCAACACTGTTTTCCCAGAAGTAACACAGGGCTAAATGTTGCTTTTTTCATTTCTCTGAGCAACTTTCTGATTGGGCTTCTTAGGGACAGTAAAGTGACAAAATGTAGAAGGAAGACAGACTTGCAGTAATTCATAAACTGAGCAGTCCAAAGAAAATTTGAAAAATCTGGTTCCTTTGTGTCAACAAAACAACTTACACAGAAAGTAGCCCAACAGGACCAGCAACACATTCTCCACCAAGTTTGAAATAAAGAAAACAGGCTTTTCTCAGTTGATGTAGGGAATCTAAAATAAAATTTGGAAGTTAAAGTTGTTTAAAAGGTTGTTTAAAAGTTATTTCGTTGACTGTGTTGTAAATTCATTACGTAATGCAAATATTCTGCAAACTTTTTGTTAAAAAACACAATTCTAGAAACCAAATTCCTAGTCTGTAAGATACCCAACTTGTATCTCTGAGCAGTAAACTATCAAGTAAAAGGACAACTATGAAGGTAAACATTAACAATGCCTTAGATCTGTATAGTTTCTCATACTTGTCAAAGTGACTGATTAAACCCTCACAACATAGTATTATCAACCAATAATTTTATTTGGAATAAATGTTTCTTTAAGGTGTACCTAGATTTTTTCTTTAGAACAGATAAAAGAAAGATGTAATATGGTACACTTACTCCAATAAAACTCTCTTCCTCTAATCTTTCATTAACTTTTTAAAAATTGTTTGTTGACAGATTCAAATTCATAATGTAAGAAAATCAAGAGCTTAGGAAAGCTTAAAAAGAAGCACTTTGAACAACTCAAAACTTGATTCTTCCCTTTTTCCTTGCCCACCCAGCCATTTCAGCTTCCATACCAACTGGCAAGAGAAGTTTGACTGGAAAACCACAATCAGTTGAGTTGTTGTTCTTTTTTTTTTTTTCTGTTTTAGCAAGAATAAGGCACATAGAGGCTACAGAAGGTACTTGTATTATCATTTGTACTCGAGTTACCGAAGCCTAGATCACTAGGACCCTGGCCAGTTCACAGAAGTAGCTTTGTTGTATATATCTCAAGTAATAGGACTGGAATTGCATTTATTCCTGAAAACCTACCCATGGAGTTTCGTTAACCTACCATTAACTAATCTACACTGCTGGACGTGGGCGGTGGCATGGTCACCTCTAGCTCCGTTTCTAATACTGCCTCTGCTAAGTCACGTTTTCCTTAATATACAGACTGACCATCGCCACTTTACAATATGGAAACAAAAACAAAAGCATGGGACTATTTCAAATGAGTAAAAGGTAGATTCATTTTACTTGTGCACTGTAATAGGAGACAAAATTCAAACTTGTTACGCAGCTCATACTCATTTTAAAGAATACTACTTCGAAAAGAAGTTGAAACTAGTGTTCAGGAAGAAAAAGATTAACAACTGTATTACATTTTAATTCACGGCCGGAAGGATCCTCCATCACAACTTATGCATTTATGGATATGCATGTCCTGGATCTGGACCAGAGGAATTAATAAAGATACACTACTGAAGTAGTGCCAGGAAGGTTGTCTTAAGCCTTCCACACAAGGTGGTGGATACATGATGATTAGAGGCGAAAAATCTTGCTCAAGGATGGCCACTTGGGAGCCAGCAGACTGGGGAAACACAGCTATTTCTCCTAATCACTAACTTGTTTACAATTAAGCTTCCTTCCTGTGCTAAATATTTGCAGCTCAGTAATTTTCATTTAAAAATATCTATAGGGATGCCTGGGTGGCTCAGTTGGTTGGACGACTGCCTTCAGCTCAGGTCATGATCCCGGAATCGCAGGATCAAATCCCACATCGGGTTCCCAGCTCCATGGGGAGTCTGCTTCTCCCTCTGACCTTCTCCTCGCTCATGCTCTCTCTCACTGTCTCTCTCTCTCAAATAAATAGATAAAATCTTTTAAAAAAAAATTAAAAAAAAAAAAATAAAAATATCTATACTTACCATCTGGAGCAGAAAATAATTCATAAAGAGCCTGAGCAAGGATATTCACAACAAAGGAATGAGATGTTTTTCTCGCCCAATAGAATGATTTTTTGGCCTAAAAAAGAAAAAGATCACTTATTACATGGTAAGCGTCGAGGGAAGCACAAATTAATGTTTACAATCCCCTCAAACTAATGTTTATCCTGAAAATCATCTATAAGTAAGCATACCTTTTATTTATCATTTATATATACATACAAAACATCTCCAAAGGAATGGGATTTCCAAAACTCTACAATTTCTATGAGCAAAGTGGTCTGTTCAATCCAATGTGACATAATATTCAAACACAGAAATTTAGAAATTCTGTGAAATTTGTGGGTTGCACAGGCTCACGGTCTTTATGCCTGAACAAGACTGCCTAAAGACCAGGACTTAGGATCAGATTCCTGGGTACTGATCTCCCCAATAACGCCCCATTCCTCTTAGGCCCAGAAAAAAATCTATTGAGACATTTTTGCCAAAGAATAATATCGTACCTGGAAAACAGCTGCATCGTCATAAAGGTCAGGGATACCCTTTAGCAATTTTCTCCATAATTTCAGATCTTTAAAAACAACAGTCATTCCTCCTCCAGTAAGAGGATGTCTCATATTATATGCATCTCCCAAAAGAAGAACACCTATAATGAGAGAATTTAGATAATGACATCATCCTGGATGCATCCCATAAAACAAAACAAAAACAAAAATTCTTTGTTAGGGGCGCCTGGGTGGCTCAGTGGGTTAAGCCACTGCCTTCGGCTCAGGTAATGATCTCAGAGTCCTGGGATCGAGTCCCATATCGGGCTCTCTGCTCAGCAGGGAGCCTGCTTCTCCCTCTCTCTCTGTCTGCCTCTCTGCCTACTTGTGATCTCTATCAAATAAATAAATAATCTTAAAAAAAAATCTTTGTTAATTAATAAACATTATGAATGTCTGTATGGTTCTAAGGGAAAGAAAGTAGGCCCAGGAGGATGATACTCAACCACATTGTGGTTTGAATTAAAAAGCAATTATAAGCAGATACCCCAAACCTATCTGAAGTTAATTTAGAGGACTAAGCCTTGACTGAATCTTATCTGAAAATGAATCCCTTGATTCAAAACTTCAGAAGCAGGAATGCCGCCCTCTAGGTGCACCTTCTGAGCTGCCAAAAAGATTCCCCAGCCACAGTCAGCCTGGTTAATAACCTAACACTCACAGTGACATTTCAGCAAAGCATTTATTTCATTTAATCTGAGAGAAATAGACGACCATAATAATAACATTAATGGGACAAAATTATGGATAGTTCTTTTCTGCACTGTCACAATATGCTACATTTACAACTAAATATAAAATACATATAATAAACATTAATTTATAAAAAGGAAAACTTCTAAATATTAATTGAAATTTATGTATAACTCCTATCTCCCACTAAAAACCTGCATTTCTAATTCTACCAGTTACCGCTGCCATGTTGTTTATGTCCATTTGGAATTAGCTTCTTCATTCTGCTTTGCATTAGTCTCTTTAAAAGATCAGTAGTTTACTAAGCCTGTTTTTCCATAGCAAATTCAATCCATTATGTTCAGGAACCATAGTGTATCAACAGCTCCCATCTGGACCTCTCTTTGGAGTTCTGTACTCACATCTTCAATGGTATTCCACACATCTCCACTCAAATGCCTTACCAGCACTTCAAACCCAGTATGTCCAAAAGTGAACTCATTACCTCTTCCCACACGTCCTTAAACTTGCATTCTTCTTCCTTTATTTCCAATATCATCAAATAGCTGGCAAAATTACCAAAACCTGAAACCTGGAATCCACCAAGAGGCCTTATTGTCCCTCACTAAAACAGCCAATGAGTAACCACGTTGCATGCATTCTATATCCTAAAAAGTATGGGATTTCATTCCCTACCTTCCATTTCTATAGCCACAACCTAGTTTTAACCTTTTTTCACCATTCATATGGAACAATTACATAGTCTTACTAGATTTAGCCTAATCTGTCTTCCAAGCCATACTCCACAACATATCAGAGTAATATCTCTAAAATAAAAATCTAATCATGCCACTATCTTATTTAAAACTTTTCAATGAACTATTAGAAACTAATAAATGATTCAGCAAGGTTTCAAGAGAAAGATAAATATGCAAAAATCAATTGTTTATATACACTAGCAATGAAGAATCTTAAAATGAAATTAAGAAAACAAGTCTATAATAGCATGACAAGGAATAAGATACTTGGAAATAAGTTTAACAAAAGAAATGTAAAACACTCTGAAACTACAAAATACTATTTAAAGAAAAAAACTCTCACTACATTTACAATCAAATTAATTTTTTTTTTAAAGATTGTTTTTATTTGTCAGAGAAATCACAAGAAGGCAGAGAGGCAGGCAGAGAGAGGGGGAAGCAGGCTCCCCGCTGCAGAGAGCCTGATGCGGGGCTCGATCCCAAGACCCTGAGATCATGACCTGAGCCGAAGGCAGAGGCTTAACCCACTGAGCCACCCAGGCGCCCCTACAGTCAAATTAATTTGACAAGAGTACCAAGGCACTTCAATGGGGAAAGAACTATATTTTCAGCAAATGGTACTGGGACAACTGAAAGAAAAGAAGCTGAACCCCTTCCTCCCACCATAAACAAAATTTTAACACAAAATGGATCAAATACCTAAATGGAGTAGCTAAAACTATAAAGCTCTTAGAAGGATATATAGAAGTAAATCTTCATGACCTTGGATTGAGCAAAGACTTTTTAAATATGGCATCAAAAACACAATTGACAAAAAAAAGATAAACTGGGCTTTATGAAAATTAAAAACTTCAACAGACTCCATCACCATGGAATGAGAGAAGTTTGTGCAGCTCATTTATCTGATAAGGGATTTATATCTAGAATGTATAAAGAACTATTAGAACTCAACAATAAAAGTTTTTATTTAACCGATTAAAAAATGTGCAATCTGAATGGACATTTCTCCGAAGAAGAAATACAAATGTCCAATACACACATGAAAAGATTTTCAGCACCATTATCCATCAGAGGAATACAAATCAAAACCACAATGAAGTACCACTTGACACCTAAAAGAAGGGGTATGGCTAAAAAGACAGCTAACAGCAAATGCCGGTGCGGATGTAGAGAAACAGAACCCTCATACATTGTTAATGAGAATATAAAAGGGGGCAGTCCCTTTGGAAAACAGTTTGGCAGTTCCTCAAAGAGTTAAAAGAGTTACCATACCCAAGAAAAGTGAAAATTAAGTCCACGCAACAACTTATATGCAGATGTTCACAACAGCATTGTTTATGACCTCCAAAAGGGCAAACAAATGAAATGTCTATCAACTGAAGAATGGATAGTTGAAATGTAGTATATGTACACATGGAATACTATTCGGCCACAAAAACAAATGAAGGACATGCTACATGGATGAACCTCAAAGAAGCCAGTTACAAAGGATCCACTGACTACATTTATAGGAAATATCCAGAATAGGCAAATCTAGAGAGACAAAAAGCAGATTACTGGATGCCTGGGCTAGGAGTGGGAGAAAAGGAGCAGTGACCGCTAATGGGTATAGCATTTCTTTTTGGAGTGATAAGAAGTTTCTAAAATTGACTGTGGTGATGGTTGCACATATCCACGAATATACTAAAAATGAACTGTATAAACTTTAATGGGTGAACTATATGATTTGTGAATTACATCTCAATAATTATTTAAAAAAAAAACAAACTCTTAAATGACTTTCCACTGTCTATAGGATTAAAACTAAACTTTATTTTTTTTTTTTAAAGATTTTTATTTATTTGTTAGAGAGAGAGAGAGATACAGAATGCAAGCACAGGCAGACAGAGTGGCAGGCTAGCGGCAGAGGGAGAAGCAGGCTCCCTGCCGAGCAAGGAGCCCGATGTGGGACTCGATCCCAGGACGCTGGGATCATGACCTGAGCCGAAGGCAGCCGCTTAACCAACTGAGCCACCCAGGCGTCCCTAAAACTAAACTTTAAAGAAATACCTTACATATCCACTGCTCTGACACCTATTGTGTGCTCCAGCCATAGGAAACTACTGGACTTGACTGAAAGTGCCATCACTTCTCAGCCTTCATGGCCTTTGCAGATGTTGTTCCGTCTACTTAGAAGTCCCTCTTTCACTGTCCACCCAATGAGCTCCCACCAATCTTTCAGGCCCCAACTCCAGTTTTATTTCCTGAGACACATCTTCCCCAATCACTCTTGACACTGCACAAGATCCCCCAACCCCGACCATGCACACCCCTTCACAGTGAACACTGGTACATGAGTGGGCTTTGACTACAGCATTCATCAACAGTGTTCTGAAAGTACCAGTTTATACCCCTCACTAGAAAAACTGCCTTCTCTAGATTTAGGACTATACTTAACTGCTGTAGCCCCAATAACTAGTATAATGACATTTACACTCATTATGAAATAATCAAGACATCATAAAACTAATTTTGGTGTTAGTAATGTGTTCATAGTAACCAGTCCTCTGTCCCAAGTATGACTCCCAGTAGCATAAATTCCATCCCATATTAGATTTGTAATATTAAATTTGAGTATTTACAATATCCTTTGTAAAATCACTCCAATAAAACAATACCTCGTTTATTTACTGGTGAAGAAGGAAGAAAGCTTGCTGGCATAGATCTCAAACGAGAATTCTGGGTGGCTTCCAGGAACGGTTCTTTGAGGTGATCTGCAATAAATCCCATCCAACCAAATAAATGGTTTATAAAATTTCAATTTCTAATTATCACATGTTCTTATCAAGTCTAAACAAATACTTTCTATTATATGTTACATACAATATGTGCTGTATATGTTATATACACTTTGTGATAAATCAAGAACTAATTTTATTAGTACGATTGTTCATTAAGAACCTAGTTATTCAAGCTAAGGAATGACTAAGGATTCTAAGAGAGATTTAATTTAAATAGAAACAGCTGAATGAACAAAAAAGCTAAGAGTGAAACAAATTCAGAAATAAGACATGGAAAAAAACCACCCCCTTTCTCCCAAAATGTTAACTGCCAAGTATCATATTTACACTTAATTTACCATCACCACCATATTCTTGGAATTACAGATGAAATATACTAGCAACCCACAAACAACAGGAGGGTATGTATGGCAGAAAAAGGGTAAGCTGTAGAGAGCTCTACTTTTCTGAGCTTCAGTTTCTTCATCTGTAACATGAAATGCTTGAAAGAGCTCATCTCTGAGACACTCCCCAGTTTAAAGTTTTGTGCTCCTACCTGTATAGAAAATGAACTGTATTTTCATGCAGTTCCCATTGTAATCTGGGAATAGAGGAGCAGAATGCCTAAGCTGAAATTGTTCCATTCCCATAAGAATTTCAATAACCTAATGACTATTAATATAAACCTATCAATAGTTTCCCACCATGATCTCAGGGCAGTTGGGATTGGAAAAGGCAATCTACAATAAAAGAAAAAAATGCTAAAAATATCACATTATCGACTATTTTTTTTTTCTTAAATATGAATAATTCATTTTTCCTCTGAAAGCTTCAAAAATGGCTTCACTAAGTACAAATGTATTGAAATGTTGAAAATGTCATTATTAAAAATCTAGGGTGCCTGGGTGGCTCAGTGGGTTAAGCCGCTGCTTTCGGCTCAGGTCATGATCTCAGGGTCCTGGGATCGAGTCCCACATCGGGCTCTCTGCTCAGCAGGGAGCCTGCTTCCTCCTCTCTCTCTCTCTGCCTGCCTCTCTGCCTACTTGTGATCTCTCTCTGTCAAATAAATAAATAAAATCTTTTAAAAAAAAAAAATCTAAGTAAGGGGCACCTGGGGGACGCAGTTAATTGAGCATCCAACTCTTGGTTTTGGCGCAGGTTGTTATCTCAGGGTTGTGAGATGGAGCGCTGTGTCAGGCTCCATGCTCAGCAGAGTCTGCTTAAGACTCTCTCTCCCGGGGCGCCTGGTGGCTCAGTGGGTTAAAGCCTCTGCTTTCAGCTCAAGTCATGGTTCCAGGGTCCTGGGATCAAGCCCCGCCTCGGACTCTCTGCTCAGTGGGGAGCCTGCTTCCCTTCCTCTCTCTGCCTGCCTTTCTGTCTACTCGTAATCTCTGTCTGTCAAATAAATAAATAAGATCTTAAAAAAAAAAAAAAAGCATTTAAAAAAAACTCTCCCTCTCCCTCTGCCCCTCCCCATCTTACTCACACACTTTCTCTCAATCTCTCTCTAAATAAATCTTTAAAATAAATCTAAGTTAGTCCATGTATACCTTCATATCTGTTAATATTCTGTTATTAAACAGAGTGCTTTCACTTAGATTAAAAAATAACTTGAAAAATAAACAATTTTTAAACAAAATATACCCCTTCCAAAGACAGTTTCCTATAATATCACCATTGGCAAGCAAGGTTGCTCTCCAGTTTTATCAATATTCTTTAAAAGATTTTATTTATTTATTTATTTGAGAGACAGTGATCCCAAGTAGGCAGAGAGGCAGGCAGAGAGAGGGGGGAAGCAGGCTCCCTGCTGAGCAAAGAGTCCGATGCGGGGCTTGATCCCAGGATCCTGGGATAGTGACTTGAGCCGAAAGCAGAGGCTTTTTAACCCACTGAGCCACCCAAGCACCCCGAATTTTATCAATATTCTTAATATTTTAATTAAATATTTAAAATTTACCTTAAATTTTTACTTTACCTTTTTACCTAAATTTTTACTTTTCCTTACATATTCCCATTCTCAAAAAAAAAAAAAAAAAAGGGCCAGAAAGCAATTTTTTAGGAGTGTTTTACAAACATGTCTGAAATTTCACAAAGCCTTTCTGTACTCAACTCCAAACTAGAAAAGATCTTGAAGATGGATTACAGCTCTCATGTTCCGAGGAGGGGATGTATGAGCCAGACACACCTGGCCTCGACCTTGGCTCCACCACTTACTAATAGTCTATCCTTGGGAGAGCTTACTGACTCCTAGTTCCCTCATCAATAAAATGGGGATAATGATAATGCCCTATCTCAGAGGGTGACCATATAGATAAATGAAATCAAGTTTGTAAAGCACCTTATACTAGATATTAATAAATGGTAGCTACAATTTATCAGTAGCCAGGCTACCTAAAAAAGTACGATTTTCCCCAATACTAATAATTATTCTGAAAGCAATGATTTGATTATTAATATGAAAAAATACATAAACTATTATCTTTTAATTTGGAGATTTTTGTATGTGCTGGTTAAACAACTCAACTCCAGCGTATCTGACTGGGTGTGTTTTTTACCTGCCAACCTATCTCTGGCCTAGTTTTAGTGAGAACTGGAGATGCATAGCCTTTTATGATATTTACTTTCAGATTACAGATTACAATGTGAATGAAATCCTATTTCTTACCAGGTAATTGTGGATAAATTTTTTCAGCCATGTATTCTCTTAAGTTCCTGGGCATTTCTCCTCGAATATCAACAAGTACTCGAGTTTCATTAGATGAAATCTGGTAGATGAGAACTGGACTCGGATTGGCCAAAATAAGTTCAGCATGATTAGCTTTAAACTGTGGTGCGTTCTGGGGGGGGGGGGGGAGAAAATATATATATATATATATACTAAATTCCAAGTTGCTTTTATTTTTCTACAATTACATTCCTATAGTACCTTCATAAGAAAGCCGACAAAATGAGATGAAACAGAAACTTTATTGGAGATCAGGTTTTTCCTGAACTTGGAAAAAAGTCCATCTGCAACAACAGTCAATGGAGCGTGGAGTTCCTACAACAAAGATAAACAGTGCTCAGCTAAATGGTTAGAAATACACAGTGAAGGGACCATTCTCTTAAAATGTGCATTCTTGTAAAACAGTTAAATATTTTATTGGACAATGTAATAGAGGATAATGAAGATAATGCTAAAAAAGAAGCTGTTACTGGGCTCAAGTTAATGAATGACCAATGTCTAGAGACACTTCCTCTTGAGAGGACTGCCTGCCTTCCAAGCACTACCATCCAAACCATCTGGGATTAAAGCTACACTTTGATGAACAATAGGGGAAACAACTAAAATCCAAGTGTGGACCACAGAATACTGAATTTCATCACAAAGTCCAAGGACAACTCCACTGTTTATTCTAGAATTTCCTAACTTCATATAGTGTTTTCAATTAGTGGCTAGCGCTTAGAAGAATTTTTGTACACATGGATGTAGGTCCCTATGTTATCTTGCAATCACCCCCATCAGAGTACAGTTTCTAGCTGGTGACCCTAGGGATCAGCCCAGAAACGCCAACAGATTAGCCTTTCACTTTCTCTTCTCTTACTAAACCAACATGAGCAGGTACTGGCAACTATTTCACTTTGCTATTTCTGCAGATTCTCTTACTTTTCCCTTTCAGATTAAAACAATTGTTTGTTTATCCTAATCATTTCTTTTATATTGAATCCTTCCTTTTATCACCTTCCAGGTCCTCTCTGTCTCTCTGCACATGTATATTTCAGTTTGATACTGCTGATCTAGTGGCGCGTGTCTACAAAGTTCTGCAAAGCTCTGAAGAGCAATGTGTTGCGGTCTGAAATCACCCTGCTACAGAGGGCTTAGAGAAAACTCAGTCTATCAGACGAGTGAATCGGTGAGCCTACTTTTCAAAGGAGTAGGAGAAAAAGGAGGAAAAACATGTCTTAGGAAGAACTAACATTGGCTATCTCTCACCTTGATGTCCCCGGTTTCTCTATCCCTGTACTGAACTCCTATCACGGCATCATCTTCTTCTAGTAACTGTAGCACGATGCCTTCAATAAACTTTGTACTAAAGGATAAGCAGAAAGAAATTATACAATAGCACACTTGAGCAATTTAAATAAGGAATGACAAATTCCTTATTCCTTATCTCCAGTGTGCACACATGTACGTAGGGAAGGCCTGGAATGACAAAATGCAAAAATATCATTTATGGACTTTGGAAGTAAGTGTGGTTTTTATTTTCTAACTTCTTGAAGTTAAATACATATATACTGATGTAATGATTTTTAAAAGTAACACGAGATTTTTACCTCATTTCATTAAGAAAAATACATGCAGAGAAACTTCACATACCACACAAATTCATACACAGATGGGAAAATATTGAATTGGGAGCTTATCCACCAAATTACTCAGAATAGTTACTTCTAGTCAAAAGAATCATGGATAAATTTTACAATCTTTGTATTTGTGTGTATTTTCCCATGTTTCTACAATGAACACATTCTACTTCCACAGATAATCAAACTCTCTGTCCTAAGGGTAAGTCCACTCACACCTTTACCCGCTTTCTCAACACTTCTGCCCTTGCTAATGACATGAGGGTTCTCATGTGTAAAACATCCTCAATTATAGTGCTTAAGGGCTATGGGCAAATAGAAGTTAATAATTGAAAGAAGAGCCAGTCCTGTCCAACTAGGGTTTTCCCTAGTCTCTGTTTGTTCTGACTTTTAACAGAAAATAAGGTAAGCACAAACCCCAACTCCCAAATAGTTAGAGAGGACTCAAACCTCAGTTGCTACTGTATCCTTTAAATTACAACAACATAATAAAACCACACAGTGTATTCAGTTAATGGAAAAATCTCGATAGTTCTGTCGTTTAAATGGAAATTCTCTACATGATACTGTCAACAAAGGCAAGCAGATCTAACATTCTTGTAACTTAACAGTTTACTTTAGAACACCTATGCTCTAGCCCCTTCCCAAACACTTATGACAATTTATGAAATAATATTTTTGCAAAGGCCAAGTTCAAATGTGTTTCTTTAACATTCTATATCTGAGTAGTCTTACTTGGGCTCTGCCATAGCTGCTTTCCGGAGACCCATTATGAATCTTCCATGATGGAAAGCTCTTCCGCTCCGCACCTGACTGTTTTCTGATAGAGGATAAGGAATCTGAACCTCTGATTTGCTTTCCTGATCATGAATTATGTAGCCATCTACCACCTGGGCATCAATACCTTCCACTGCATCTGCAAAACAGTTCAGGGCAAAAAAATCAATTTTGTTAATATGCTCAGAGTTCTAAGGATAAGGAGGCATCGAAAATGAGTTTCTGTTTTCATAACGCAATGAAACTATTTTGACAACTGGATATTAATTTAACTATTTCAGAAATCTTAATGTGTCTGGAAGACAACTGTCTTAGCAAATCTGTAATACCACAAAAGATTATTATTTATATATAAAATGTATTCATTAACTTCCATAGGAAAAATATTAAAACCCTCCTAATAATGGCTGAAAAGTTTATGTGTATTCACGTGAAGCGATACAGAAATATTGAACACAGCAGAGATATGTTCAAAACCTGATTTTTAAAAAATCAATGAAATAAATTAAAACAGTAAAATACAAAATCTATCAAAATTGCTGGTGAGATTGTAATAAAACTGATAAATTTACTGGTCATACTGTAAACTAAAAACATTTTAGAAAGTAACTATAGCACTAATTATCAAGAACCAAAAAGAAGTTACAACCTTTGATATAATAATCTTAAATCTTGTAAATCTTCATCTATTGTTCATCCTAAAGATATAATTTTTGATAATCTTTAAAGTGATATGCAAAAATAAGTCCACTATAGTGTTATCTCTAATAAAGAATAACTGAAAACAACCTAAATATCTATCTAAATTAGAAAGAGTACATTATGATATATCAATTGAGAATATACCATACATAGGCCTAAAATCATAATGGTTAGTATATTAAGCTGAAGTACTTTAGAATAATGAAAGAAATAGATGAAAGAAAATCTTCAGAAACACTTCTATCACATATCTAGGCTAAGATCAAAATAAATTCGTTTTCCGATATTCTTTTTAATTGTACTTAAAGTCCACACAGACACAAGCTGGATGAATACTCTCACATATCTGACCCAAAATCAAAACTAGTTAGTTTTTCAGTATGGTTCACAAATTATTACAGTTAAAATTCAGTCAGAGGTTCAGTACACAGACATCTTAAAAGCTGCCAGTTAACAGTGTGTTTGGTTTGGATCTCAGCGAATTGCCAGTTGTTTCTGACCTAGATATTTGAAACCCATCTAGTATTTCTATATTGCTTTGTCCAGCTACTGAGACAGTTTTGTTTTTCTTAACCCATAGCTGTATTATAGAAGTACTTGAAATGTTCAAAGATTTTATTCATTTATTTGAGAGAGAGAGTGAAAGAGAGAGAGAGCATGAGAAGGGGAAGGGAGGGAGAATCAGACTCCCCACTGAGCAGAAAGCCTGACATGGGACTCAATCCTGGGACTCAAGGATCATGAACTGAGCTGAAGGCAGTTGCCCAACCAACTGAGCCACCCAGGAGCCCCAGTACCTGAAATGTTTAAATTGGCCAATTTTAGAACACACCAGAAAATGTAAAAAGTATAGTAGCACAGCAAAACCTTTCCTTGGGTAAACTAACTTAAGCTAAATAAGGTCTAATTTAAGATTTCTTAATATCTATCTGTCTCTATCTCGACTTTATTGATAAAATCAAATATAGCACACTGAACACTTTTACTTTCTTAAGCTGACAAAAGGACAGTACCCTACACTTCAATGAAATTCATGCTTCATAAATACTAGATGTTAATAACACTGAAGCCAGTGACATAACTTAGAGCTATCACCATCTATTAATCGTAAAGCCCCACACTTAAGATACTAGGACTACTGGTCAACATATCAGATAAGATGAAATGGAAAATATTCTTCCACATTAAAAAATGCAGAACTGCCTGCTATAAACAGGCAAATTAAAAAACAAAACTAGCAATGGAAAAAACAAGAAACAAAAAACCACGTGGGTGGCTCAATTGGTTGAGCAACTGCCTTCGGCTCAGGTCATGATCCTGGTAGTCCCAGGATCAAGTCCCACATCGGGCCCTCTGCTCATCAGGGAGCCGGCTTCTCCCTCTGCCCCTTGCCCCTTTCATGCTCACACTCTCTCTCTCTCAAATAAATAAAATCTTTAAAAAAAAAAAAAAACACCTATGCTAAAAATGGAAAGCAAATTCAAAGTCAAACTAGTGAGCAAGTTTTAAAGGCAACAGCATAAGAGCATCAGAACCACAGGCCTAAATGACTGGAGTTTTAAGGACCACTCCTGAATACCAGATAGGGGTTCTCCATGGCCAGGGACAATGAAACTTAGCACCATTCATAAATTTCTTATCAATAAAATAGAAACCACAAAAACTCAATTCAGTGTCCTGAGATATGGCATGGAATCCAGACATACCTTTGTGCCACGACCTGGTATAAAGTCTGAACCTCAAACTGAGTATACAGTGCATAATAAAATAGGTATCATTTATGAAAGCCCAAATATAAACCAGAGTCAAAGAATAAATATAACAGAAGACTTAGATGTATGAAACTTTATTTAAATGCATTAAAGACCTAACTGAATGGAGAGTATACCACATTCATGGACAGGAAGTCCAAATCAATTATTTCAAAACTGAAGTATAGATTCAGTGCTAGTTCAGTCATAATCTTGACAGACTTTTTTTTTAATCTAATTCTAAATTATATATAGGAAACAAAACACCAAGAAAAGCCAAAATAATCCCAAAGAAAACAAGATGGGAAGGAAATTCCTCACTAGATATTAAGATTTAATATAAAATTACAGCATTTAAATTATAACGTATTAATTTTAAGAATTCTAGATATTAAGCTTAAGCCATAGGGCAATCAATTATTTTTTTAAAGATTTTATTTTTTTATTTACTTATTGACAGAAATCACAAGTAGACAGAGAGGCAGGCGGGGGTGTTGTGGGGGAAAGCAGGCTCCATGCTGAGCAGAGAGCCCGATGTGGGGTTCAATCCCAGGACCCTGGGATCATGACCAGAGCTGAAGGCAGAGGCTTTAACCCACTAAGCCACCCAGGTGCCCCAGGGCAATCTTTAAAAACCCATATTCAGGGGGCACCTGGATGGCTCAGTTGGTTAAGCATTTAACTCTTGATTTCAACTCAGGTATGATCTCAGAGTCCTGAGATCAAACCCTGCATTAGGTTCCATGCTCCGTATGGAGTCTATATGGAATTCTCTCCCTCCCTTTCCCTCTGTCCCTCGACCTGCTCATGCAATAAATAAATAAATAAATAAATAAATAAAATCTTTTTTAAATTTTAAAAAATAAATAAAAACTCATACTCAGGAAGGATAAATCCATATTATATTAAAAATCCATACTCCAGGGCGCCTGGGTGGCTCAGTGGGTTAAGCCACTGCCTTCGGCTCAGGTCATGATCTCAGGGTCCTGGGATCGAGCCCCACATCGGGCTCTCTGCTCAGCAGGGAGCCTGCTTCCTCTATCTCTCTTTCTCTCTGCCTGCCTCTCTGTCTAGTTGTGATCTCTCTCTGTCAAATAAATAAATAAAATCTTAAAAAAAAAAAATCCATACTCCAGGGACACCTGGGTGGCTCAGTCAGTTAAACATCTGCCTTCACCTCAGATCATGCTCCCAGGCTCCTTGCTCAGCAGCCTACTTCCTCTGCCTGCTCTGCCTATTGCTCCCCCTGCTTGTGTGGGCGCTCTCGCTCTCTCTCTCTCTGACAAATAAATAAATAAAATCTTTAAAAACAAAATCCATACTCCAGAAAGTAACTATACCAAGTGTTCCTTTATCCACAGCTCATACCTCAGGGGAAATGAACAGCATAGTAAATGTTAATGAGGACTCTTTTTTTTTTTTTTTAAGATTTTATTTATTCATTTGACAGAGATCACAAGTAGGCAGAGAGGCAGAGAGAGAGGAAGGGAAGCAGGCTGCCTGCCGAGCAGAGAGCCGGACATGGGGCTGGATCCCAGGACCCCGGGATCATGACCTGAGCCAAAGGCAGAGGCTTTAACCCACTGAACCACCCAGGCACCCCTGAGGACTCTTGTTTTTGATATTAAAGTTACTCATTGTATGTGGACTGGCTAAAATACTTCAGAGATGCTCCTTACTCTTGCATAAACTACATATAAAAATCCACTAAGGCTTGTTACTACAACCTCAATGATGTGCCCTGAAGTTAGATCTCTAAATGATTCTATGTAGAGCCATTACTTGGAGAGCATTTCTGGTTGCCAGATGTTCAACTATAAAAGTAACCAAGTCCTGCTCAGGATATTGCCACATCCTCAAGTGAACCTCTCAAGTAAGGTGGAGATTAAGAAACCTAAAAGGACAGAAATGGAATGTCCTTTCTTCATAAAGCACTCTTTCCACTTGGGTCCTAGACCCTGTGGGCTTTTGCTTTTCCTCTGCACTTCCTCAGTTCCATCTTTTTGATTCCCACTCACCTCACTGATCTCTATGCATCAGAGCATCCCAGGGTTCAGTCCTGGACCTCTCCTGGTAATGTCTTCAAGTCTTATTTAAATGCCGTGACTCCTCTTTCTCTCATACCTAACACCTGATTCATCAGCAAGTCCTCCTGACTCTTCCTTCAAAAGGCATTTCCAGAATGTTACCACTATCTACCTGTCTACCACTATGACCCTGTTCCAAGCCATCAATTCCCACTGATTCTGCAATAGCCTCCAAAGAGGTCCCCCTGCTTCCATCTTGGCCACTTTATGACCTACTCTTTTTTCCTACAGAATAACATGAATACTTCTAAATAATATATTTTTTTAAAGGTTTTATTTATTTATTTGACAGAGAGAAATCACAAGTAGATAGAGAGGCAGGCAGAGAGAGAGAGAGAGAGGGAAGCAGGCTCTCTGCTCAGCAGAGAGCCTGATGCGGGACTCGATCCCAGGACTCTGAGATCATGACCTGAGCTGAAGGCAGCGGCTTAACCCACTGAGCCACCCAGGCGCCCCCTAAATAATATTTTTAATCACACTTCTAAAATGTGAGATTGAGGGGCGCCTGGGTGGCTCAGTGGGTTAAAGCCTCTGCCTTCAGCTCAGGTCATGATCCCAGGGTCTTGGGATCGAGCCCCACATTGGGCTCTCTGCTCAGCAGGAAGCCTGCTTCTCTCTCTCTCTCTCTCTTCTGGCCTCTCTGCCTACTTGTGATCTGTCTGTCAAATAAATAAAATCTTTAAAAATAAATAAAAAATAAATGTGAAATTGAATAACTCCTCTTTTTAAAATTCTCCCATGGCTTCCCACATAAGCCAAATCCACATAGCAGGCTACAAAATTCTAGAGACTCAGCCCCCATGATCTGACCATTATTTACCCCTTCTCCCCTTCACTCACACAACTCCAGTCAACACTATTCTCACTCTTCACTCTTCAAAAAATTTGTCTGCACGACCCTGAGATCATGACCTGAGCTGAAATCAAGAGTCAGACCAATCGATTAACCAACTGAGCCACCCAGGAGCCCCAAAACACGCCTTCTTTATCCGCACATCTACATCTTGTTACTGCCCTATTTCTGTCTTGTTACAGAAAAACTCAAGAGTGCTTTTCTAGTCTCAAATTTTTTTCACTCCCACTCAACTTCAGTCTAGGTTTTATCCCCATGACTCTGTTGAAATATCTTGTCAGTGTCACAAGCAACCTCCAAATTGCCAAATCCCACGGTCATTTTTCTATGCTCATCTCACCTGAGCCTTCATTAACAAAGCATGATGTAACTGTCCTCCCCTTTCTTGACACATGACCATTCCCGCCTGAGAAAAACTCTCTCATGGATTAAATGGCACCAAATCCCCTGGCTTTCTTCTAGCATTCTGCCAGCTGCCTCAAACATTCGTTTTCAGGCTTTTCTTCTTCTGCCTGAGCCTTAAACAGCAGTTTCCCAAGACTTGGTTTATTCTGTCTTCTCTTTTCTCCCTACATGCTCTCAATCACTTATTGTGGCTTGTAAATACTACAAATAAGCTGATACCTCTGAAATTTCTAACTCCAGGCAGCCCAAACCACTCCTCTGCGCTGGAGAGTCATATATTCAGCTTAACTTCTCCACTTGGGTATCTCAACATGTCCTGCAAATTATCCCCAGTGCCTGTTCCTCTCTAGGTCTTCTTATCAGTAAGTGATACCACCATCTATCAGCTGTTCAAACCAAAACCTATGAATCACTTTTAATACCTCCGTCTCCCTCATATCTCACACCAATCCCATAGCAAGCCATGCTGTTTCTGTCTCTTCATTTTAACATCAGTCTGTCCACTTCTCTTCATATCCTCTGCTACCATGCTAGCCCAAACCACCGTCATCTGTCATTTGAACTTAGCAATGAGTTCCCACTAGATTCTGCATTGACTCTTGCTACCCCACTGCCACAATCCTACAGTCTATTTGCCACATTTTATCCACATATTCTTTTAAAACAGCATTCTATCAACTGCAGGTAAATGAATGAACTAAATGAAATGTATTTCAACTTGTGAACCGTGTACTTGGATAGAATCACAAAGATTTAAAAAGTAAAATGAAACAAACTTCAGCCAAATACATGTATGTACAGGGTCAGAATATAAAATGTGCTTCTTATTGTGAGTAGACGTCTAACGTTTGAAGCCACTTTATATAGGCAGAAACCAGGTCACGGGCACACTCCTGCTCTACCAACTGCAGAGCCTTCATGATGTGGCTGCTGCCTCTCTCTCCATCCTTAATCTCAAGCCATTCTCCCTTCCCCATCACCCAATACTTCCTAGCTACACTGCTCTCCTTTTCAGCTCCTTGATTAAAACAGCAAATACTTATAGAGTGCCAATCATATACCAGACGCTGTTCTGAGTGCTCTGTGTATATGACTTCATTTCATCCTCATAATAATCTAGGAGGCAAGGACTCATATAAAATGCCCATTTTACAGATGAAGAAACTGGTACGTAACAGGTTGAATAACTTAGCCAAGAATATACAGCTTTTTAAGCGCCTGAACTGGTATTCAACCCCAGGCAATCTAGTTCCAGAATCAATGCTCATAATTCCCACACCATCCTGCCTACCACATGAGCCAAGCAAGCTCTTCCTCAGTTCAGAGCACAAGCGTATTTTGTACCCTGACCCTTACGAGGGGCCGGTGAATCTGTCTCATTCATTAGTACATCCCTGGTACCAAGTCCAACACCTCAGACAGAGTAGACAGTGAGTAAGTATTCCCAAAATGAATAGTTTGTGTTTAAATACCGATGGTTTAACAGATGATACTTAAATAAAACATTCTATAAAGGACACATAATATGTACCTTACCTTACCAGGCATAGTTCCCTTCACCTTTCACTAAACTTCACACCTTCATTCTAGTTTTCTAATCTTTAATTTTGACCATTCCTGTTTTTTAGCCACTTTACTGTATCTCTTCATACACTAAAGCCTTATTTTCTTCTTTGCTCTCATTTTCATGCAGATCTATTGGTAAAGAGGAACTTTCAGAAATGTAAATAAATTGTAATACCTTTTTTACCAGTTAAAAGGATAGTCTAAAGTGAAGAGTACTTGCTTATACCACATAACTGCTAAAAATTAATATGAACCTACCTTCAAGATCAAGGTCTTGGAGAACATGATAACCACCCGGCTGCAGAAATTCTCCAACTATCCTGTCGGGCTCTTTTAAATCTCTCTCAATTACTGTTACCTTTCTTCCATCTCTGGAAAGCATGGCTGCCAAAGCAGAGCCAACTACACCAGATCCCACAATGATAACTTCTGGATCATTCTGAAAAGATACTGAAGAGGCAGCTGCTCCTATTAAGGTTGTTTCTGAAATATTGCTTCCTTTTTTGTGCTGTTTAAAAAAAAAAAAAATTAATTACATATCCACATCTGCTATCCTTAAATCATGCTACTACTATATAGAGACTCTGGACTTCCCCATCTTGGGCAAAAGGTACATCTTATTATCAAACCAAATGCATTGTATTTTTAAATCCAGATCATATATAAAAATGACAGATATCAAAATATTTAGTTAAATAAAAATGTATAATTATATCCCAATAAACTTAAATATATCTTCTATTTTTCCACATATATTTAGAAAATGCTATTATACAGCCATATTTAGAAATCCACACCAGGCTAAATATAAATTATGTTTACAAAGGGCTCCGAAGACTTATTATAGGGAAAATTCTGTCATTAATTACTCAATTCTTCAAGTACATTCTAAGCATCTACCAGATGAGGATCACATACAGCTCCTATTTCGACTTCATATTGCAAACTACTCAGCACCTTTCACACATTTTCACTATTTATTTTTATTTTCTCCTTCTGGATTTTCATGTGAAAAAAATCTATCTTACCCTAACAATTCCTTTTATATAACAAAAAGACTATCAAATCCTGGCTATTAATCTATTAATTGAGAATTATTTAACTCAAGAGAATTCTGAAAGGACAAAATTCCTCCTGTCCCTTGGGATTTGACCCATTCATATTTGAGTCCTTAACACAGAATATATTTAATTTCACCCATCTTGACACTCTAAGAGAGCCTAGCCAAACAGCTGGTCCATTTAGTTATAAACATCAAACCTATCACTAGTTGGGCTGATGATAAAAACTTTAGTCATAAGATGATGAAAAAGTCCTGTTTTGAGAGATTAATGCCCGCTCAGAGTAACAGTGCCTGTTGGGTTTTTTAACATGAATAACTCAGGGTTAAAATGAGTTTTTTTCTTGGTATGTAGGTTGACAAATACAAATACATTTCAGATACAGAATTGCAAGGAACAATCTCCTTTGAGTTCTCTGGCCATGTTGATTAAGATAAGCCCAACCCATTCTGAAGGGATTTTAACAGAAGACCTGAGGCAAAAAGGAAGGAAATAAAATCTAAAATCTTTTAGAATTTTGATTCTCTGTGATTTTAATATGCATCCAGTCTTCCTTCACTCTACAGGGACTGGGGCCTTGTCCATTCCATTTTTTAAATAATTTTTCTTAGAGAAATTACCTTTTTGTCCTTTACTAAGATAAGACAAGAGTCTCCTCTTCCCATAAGTTTTTCTTAATGGCCAGCATAACTGACTATATTTAAACTACTCTTCTGAAAGCAAGATAAGCCCTCTTTGCATCTTAGCCACTTCGTAACTAGTTTTTCTTCCTTAGTCTTCCCTGTTAAACACATACACACACACTCCTGAAATGGGAGTTTAGTTAGTCATCCAGAGAATGGTCAGTAAAAGCACTAAGGGGAAATTAGCACTCAGTGAGTCCACCAAGTCCCTGATGTTTAGGAATAAGCAGAAAGCCTGAAGCATTCACAAAATGGAACCAATCATTGATCCCTGGCAATCCAGTTCTCCCTTCCCCAAAATGTCTCAACATCACATGATGTAATCGCATTCCAGGCACCTACCTACACGAGTGCTCAGTGTCCTTGGCAAAAGTTACCTCAGATAACGCCAAAGATTTCAAACTGAGATTAAGATTCCCTCTCCCTCCTTTCCTGCTGCTCCAAGCCATACCCACCATTACTGTTGCTCAAAGCACTTGTCAAAAGGTTCCCAACATGCTATGTCTAGAAGTACACTACCTTTAAACTAATAAGAGCTACTATTTATTAGCCGGTTACAGGGCACATTACATCATTTAATTCCTTAGCTAAGAACAAGACTGGTGCCACCCCGGTCTAATAGAAGAGGTAACTGACTCTTACAGAAACGAAGGTCTTGCCAAAGGTCTCAGAGCCAGAAGTGGTGGGGCAAAAATTCTAATTCAAGTCCCCCTTCTGCAAACCTTGCTAATCTGTACTGTGGATATAGGAAAATAAAGTAGCTCTGGAACCCTCAAGGAGTAAACGACTTTTTTAGGCCACTGGTCGTAACCTGGAATCACCATCACCGCTCACCTGGCTTCCTCCTCCAGTCTCTCACCGGACAGCCCCGCTACCATTCTCCTGCCCCTGCCATCCACTCTCCTCACACCAACTGGAAATGCTTTCTAAAGTTAAAATCAAGTATTGTTACTCCCTTGCTTAAAACCCTCCAGTGCTTTTGGGGAAAAAGTCCAAACACCCATGACCAACAGGCCCCAAATGTTCCGGCTTTGAAGCCAGACCTCTTCTCCCTCATGTACCATTGTCCTCCTCCGCTGTCTTTGCAGAAGGCCTCACTTCCCATGTGATTGAAGTCTGGCCTCAGAATTAGGAACTTGCCTGAACTGTGGACCTTAATCAAGTATCCACATGATCTGGGACATTAAGGTACGAATATACTGAAGGCCCCACTGACAGCGAAAGAGGAGGGGATTTTGCCCAAGACTTTTTAAAATGCTCAACTAATTTTTACTCCACCAGCCTTCTGAATTGTTCTGTTACTCTTCCCAGACAGCTGTCATTTATAAACACAGGACATAACCCACAGCTGCTCACATTCTTCTCAGGTACAAATACAAGGATTTCAATAAAACGCTTTTTCCCAATAGCAAAAAGCGATTCTGTCCTCCTTCAAAATGAAATTCTAATATTTCATTTCCCCTTTCATAATCAAATCAATTTCAAATAGCACTGGCTCAACCCACACTAAATGAAACAAAGCTTTTCAATCACTCCTAACAGTGGCAAAAAATGTAGCCAAGGAACAGTCAAGAGCTTAAAAAGAAAAACACAACAAAACAACAAAAAGCACAATTAAAGGAGAATTTACCATAACCAGATTATCTATATTGCTGCCTTCTGGCCTTAGAGTAGACGAAAATTTACATCTGAGTGACCCCAACCCTAATTTTAAAAAGAACACCCTCACTCATTTGCCTACTTAAAATTCCACCTACCCGCCTAGACCCAAGTTGCTCTTTATTTTCTGATCCCGGGGGCGACTTGGCCCAGAAGAAGCCAATGAGAGGCAAGGCCGACAGAATGTCTGAGAAGAGCGCGAACTGGGAGCCGCTCTGCTGGCGCCCCAGGGCGGCTCCGCTCCGGTAGCGATAGCGGTAGGAGAGCACCAGGCCCAGGGACAGGAACACGAGCACGCACAGCAACAGCTCCTTGTTGGCAAAAGAGACGAAGTCTCCGCATTTCTTGTAAAAATATGTGAAAGTGGCAATGCCCAAGAAGGTCCACATCGTTCAAAGGCTCCTCCGGTGCTCCCGGGTCAAAGCTAAGATCCTCTTTTTCTCTGTAGGGTTTTGGTGACTCGAGGATTTCCCCAAAACGTGTCACCAAAGGGAGCACGAGGAATTGGCCAACCTCCAGCAAACACCGTCACAGGGTTACAATTCAAATCAGAGGAATCTACAAAATTATATCAAGTTGGTATAAAAGTACGGAAAGAAGGGAAAGTTGTCCAGACTTAGAAAGGAGTATTAAAAAAATCGACTGCTCCAACAGCTCCCGGCCAGGCTCTCCTCTTCCCAGCAATCCATGTATTTCTTCTGGACGGGCTTCTCCAGGGTTGCTGCTGGTGGCGTCTCCAAGGCCGCTGTGGGCTCGCCGTGCAGGAGAACCGTCCTCGCCCACCTGCAGCAGGTGCCCTTTCAGAAGCGGATGGGGAGACGGAAGAAACGTCTGGGCGCGGCCTGGCGGGGAAGCGGAGCGCGGAGAGACGCCGCCCCGCGCTCGGCCTGCCTCTTCCCACCGCGGACGGCCTCGGACTCGAGACTGCGGCCCCCGCGCACACAAGCGCGGCCGCTCCGCAAAAGCTCCGAGTCACCAGCCCCCGAACCTTCCAGTCCGCGCCTCCGTTTCCCCGCGGGTGAACGGCGGTCTCCACGGAGCTTCCTCAGAGGGCGGCGGCTCCTGACCGTCTCCTCGCCAGCATCCTTCGCGGGCTGCCGCTGCCCTCCCTGACCCCGTGCTTCCGCAGTAACCAAGTAACCACCACGCGCCCTGTGCTCGCCGCTCTCCCCAGCGCGCGGGGACCGTCCAGGGGCTCCGCCCAGGCGAGGACCAGGAGGCGGGGTGCCAGGGCGCGATCCCGCCCCGCCCTGCGCGCCCCGGCGCCCGCCCCGCCCACCGCCGCCGCTGGCCAATCAGGACGCGCACCGCGCGGTAGGCCGAGATGGCGCTATGCCGCGTTTGACCAATCGCGGGCAGCGCGGCCCGCGCGGCGTCGCCGGGTGAGGCGCTAGGGCGATGTTGCGTGGTGTGGGGTGGGGGCGTGGGGTGTGGGCCTGCCGCCGGGTGGGCGGGTGGGAGGGCGCTCGCTGGCTGCGAGGGTTGGAGGGGGCGGAAGGGGTCGTTCCCTGCGTCCCGCGGTCCGATTACCCGCCGCAGCCCGGGCCGCTGGGGTCCTGCGGGGGGAAGAGGGGGCGCTCGTTCCGAGGAAACCGCTGCCGGGAGAACGCCGCCGACTGTCGGCCCGGGGCCAGTCATCCCGTGAACGCTTTTGAGCGCTTACTACGAGGCTGGGGGACCCCAGAGATGAATCGGACACAGCCTTTCTGTCCCCAGCCGAGTGTGTGAAGAGGACAGTGGAGACCGGCACGTGGAGAACGTGACACATTCAGGCCGAAGTTCTGGAAGAACGAGTTGGGCTGACTTGTGTCAGAAGGAAGGAGAGGATATGCGGGGTGTTCCCTTCCTTCATCCAGAACTGCGGGCGCCACGCGCTTGTCACTGTGCTCAGCCTGAAGAGGCACTGATGTCCGCGGCCCTGTTCGCTCGGGATCAAGCAGGAGCGCGGGGAGCGGGGCCCGCGGGCAAACACGCGGTGTGTGGGAAGTTCCCTGAGTGCGCGAACGGGAGGCCGTGGAGGAGAAGGCCGCCCTGCCCCGCCCTCTCCGCCTCCGCCCGGAGGAGTCGGGGAGGACCTTCGGGGGGTGGACTGGATTGTGTCCAGGACAGAGTATTCGGAGGGGAAACGAAAACATGTGTAACAGCTGCAAGGTGAGAGGTGGGCCTTGTGAGGAAATGATGAAACCTCCCTCGGATTCCCTGCGGACCGAGACCAGTGCCTCAGCTCACCCTGTTACCTAACCCTGCACGGTCTACTTAAAACCGGTCCCTCCTGCTGCGAGCGGCGGTCACCTGTCCCATGAGTTGGTTCATACTTTATCGACCCAATCTCTGACTCTGCACTTAGGGCTGAGTCTTATTCCACATATGAATCAGGGTCACCCGAGCACACTCTCCCTAAAACTCTATTTAGTGAATGAACGAATGATCATCGATGATGGCGTAGTAGGAAGACCGAGTGACTAGGAAGTGGACACCTTGGCTCTGGCTGTCACTAACTAGCTTTATGACCTTGGACAAGTCAAAAATCAGTCAGCCTCTAGGGGGAAGAGAGCAGTATCTTCATGAAATTGAATCCTACAGTCCTGTAACACTTCCCTGAGTTTAAGAAAGTATGGCATCAGGGCGCCTGGGTGCCTTAGTGGGTTGAGGGTCTGCCTTGGGCTCAGGTCACGATCTCAGGGTCCGGGGATGGAGCCCTGTGTTGGGGTACCTGCTCGGCTCCGTCTCCTTTTTCCCCTCCCCCTGCTCATGCTTTCTCTCAAAAACAAATAAAAATAAAAATAATAAAAAGATGGCATCTGTCATCATTTTTCACCCTGAATATATGTCTTATCTCCTAATAAAAATAACTATGTCAAAATACTTTCACAGGAATCATTTAACCCTCAACAAAAATGAAACTTAAAGAGGTAAAGTGGCTTGGCCAGATCACAGCAGATACCTGATGAAACCAAGTCAAGCTCCCGGTCTCCAAAACTTGTGTTCAGTACTCTTACTTAACTATCAATTATTGCCTTAACATTCCTCCATTATAAAATCAAGACTTTGATTCCTTCCCTGACAACAATCCTCACTGGTATCAACAAATGGGACTGTTTGAAATATACATCAGATTTAAAAGGACTCAAGAAATTCAATTTAATGTGTGGGAAATAGTTTTCCTAAAAATAAATTCTTCAATAAACTTCAATAAATTCTTCAGTAAATTCCTATATTGCTAAAATGATGGAAGGCTTGAGCAGCTGACTTTTACAGATGAGAATACAATATCACCAGGATGTTATTTGATTACCCTGTACTTGAAATTAGCATGAGGATATTTTTCTTTTATTTATTTTTTTAAAAGATTTTATTTATTGACAGGCAGAGATCACAAGTAGGCAGGGAAGCAGGCAGAGAGAGAAGGAAGCAGGCTCCCTCCTGAGCAGAGAGACTGTTGTGGGGCTCAATCCCAGGACTCTGGGATCATGACCTGAGCCAAAGTCAGAGACTTTAACCCACTGAGCCATCCAGATGCCCCAAGGATATTTTTCTTAACTAGGTAACCATCACTTGGTTTGAAAGTATGTTTGAATCTTGGAATATCTCCACTTACTCAAAAACAAAAATCTTGTCACTCGGGCCTGAAGCAAAGGCAATGAAATAAGACACAAACTCAGCCACTTAACTGGCAGAAAGTAATAAACTATAGAGTAAGTCCAGGAAAAATATTTGTAATCCAACCTAGGCAGTATTAAGAGACCTTAGAGACAAGGGAAACTCCCCCACCCCTGCCCCAAAGAAACAGGAAACATGGTGGACCTGTCTGGTGGGAGCAGGAGTCTTGCTGGAGACATGGCTGCCACCAGAGGAGGAGGAGGCCAAGAAGAAGTGGAAGAAGTGCCAGGTCTTCTCTTCCCCAGGGGCCCAGTCTCACACTACTGTTCTCTCAACTGTTGGCTAGACACTAGTTGAAAAGAAAATTTGGGAAACTCAGCCTGCAGGGATTGGCCCACCTGTGATTCAGAGCAAAGCATGAGATATTTTCGGTAGGTTTGAGCACAGGTAGGCCTAGGATTGGCTCACTTTCTAACATTTATGCCTCTTGATTCTTTTTCTCATTTTGTTGTGTTGATGAGGACCTAAAGCACAATATTGAAGAGTGCTAGGGATATCAGCTTTCCATGCTTATTCCTGGTTTTAGGATTATTTCTAATGTTTTAATCTTGAATGGGATGCTTATACTTGCTTATAATTTCTCTATTACATTTTTTTAAATCAAATCTTTTAAAGTATATGCTAATATATATGTATATATATAAATTTATTCTATTCATGTAGTGAATTTAGGGTAGGGAAATCTTATGCTAACAGATTTGGTAACAGTGAATCAGCCTTCCATTGTCTGGCAAAATGCTACTTCATTATGGTGTATCATTTTCAATGAAGTGCCATGTTAGATTTGTTTCTTTAAAAAAACATTATTTGAGGGAGAAAGAGCAGAGCAAGCAAGAGAGAATACAAATGCGGAGGGGGGGGAGGCAGAGGGAGAGAGAGAAGCAAGCTCCCCACTGAACAGGCAGCCCAGTGGGATGTGGAGGGCTTGATCCCAGGACCTGGGGACCATGGCCTGAGCTGAAGGCAGAGGCTTAACTGAGCCTTACAGGCATCATTTGTCTTGGAAAAATACTTTGTAATCATGACAAGAGCTAATACTTACAGTCAATCAATTAAGGGAAAGGAAAGAAAGGGATGGAGGGAGAGAGTGAGGAAAGAGAGAAAGAGAGAGGGGGGAGGGAGGAAAGAAAATCTGGTTCAGGAATCTAGGATTGTTTGACTAGAATGCATCCCCCCCCTAAAAGATCTAGTTACCTTAAAACAAACAAGAGCACATTTGATCTTCCGGTGACGGTGACGCCTCTACTCGCCCTGTTGGCCTAGATTTGGCATGGCAGGACTGGACTTGTGCCATTCTCAATTCAAGGAAAAACTTTGCCCTCCTTTCTTCAGTTATCCCTTCTTTCAGATCCAGATTAACCACCATCTCTTTTTGTAATTCTGCCTCTTGGCCATGGCAGTCACTGATTTATAATCGTCAACTTTCCTTTCTTCATTTTATTCTTTTTTGGTACAAACTGAGCAATTCCTTTTTCATCAATGTTTTTGTTTGTAACACATTATATCAAAACCCTCGGGGGCACCTGGGTGGCTCAGATTATGATCCCGGAGTCCTGGGATCCAACCCCATGCTTGGTAGGAAGCCTGCTTCTCCCTCTTCCACTCCCCCTGCTTGTGTTCCTGCTCTCCCTGGCTCTCTCTCTGTCAATAAATAAATAAATAAAATGTAAAAAAAAAAAAAAAAAAAAAACCCTCAAGAGTTACTTGATCACCATTCCTCCAGTCCATAAACTTTTTTGTTTGTTTATTTATTTGACAGACAGAGATCACAAGTAGGCAGAGAGAGAGGAGGAAGCAAGCTACCTGCTGAGCAGAGAGCCTGATGTGGGGCTCCATCCCAGGACTCTGGGATCATGACCTGAGCTGAAGGCAGAGGCTTTAACTCACTGAGCCACCCAGGCGCCCCCCATAAACTTTTTAATGCCAGTCATTTAATTATTCTGCATCCCCTTAGTGCTTATGTAATCTTTTGCAAATTCTAGCCGGAATTTGGAACTGTGTTTTCATTTTCTTTTTCTTCTTGAATACTCTCTTAAAGCCGTAGAGTATAGACATCAATGCAATTCAGTGTAATCAGTGTGTGTCAAGTGTCTACTTTGTGTCAGGCTCTGTGCTTGGTGTTGGGAGTAAAGCACTGAACAGAGCAGACATAGTACCTGTCACTTGGGGGTTCAGTTTCATGGAGAAGACAGCAGCATACAGGCAATTAAGGATGTGATATGTGTCCAAAAAAAGAGCAAGTACATATTGCACTGGAGGGTGAGAAGATCTAAATGAACCTAGGTGTCAAGGAAGGCCTCCCAGCAGAAGTTATGTTTAAGCTGAGGTTGGAAGAATTAGTAACCTGTGGTAATGGCAATGACCACAACTTACATCTCTTCCCCCTGTCCCACAGTGGCTGTTCCTTGATCCCTGCAGCTGACAATGCAAGTTCTTCCCTGAATTGTTGATGGCAGTAGGACAGGAAAGATGAGAATTCTAGCCTTCTGAGCAGTATCACTTGGTATCCTCAGAAGCTTCCAATGTGCTTTTTCCTCAACATCAATTTTACAAACAAAAAAGATACTCATCCATTTGCCAAAGCTGAATTTACCTTCGTCTCCTAAATTTGGGGTGCACTTCGTTCTCTGAGTCAAATGACAGGAGGTATTGAACTAAGTAGCCAGCCCCTTTCCCAATCATTTTTCTATTAGTACTTCCAGGCTTTGGGCATCACAATTGCTTCCCTAGATCTTAGAGCAGCTTCTAGCGCCATCTACTGGAATTGTTCTTGGAGCCTCACAAGGAAAAGTCTAAGTAGTTCTTAAAATGATCCTAACTCAAGAAAGGGAAAAAGAGGTTAAATAAAGGGCGGGCGGGTGGGGTGGGGGGGGGGGAGGACAAGATGCCTTAAAAGAAGCTTCCATGATTTAGATATACTGACTCCGAATTACATGTTTACCTTCCCCAACCCCTCCAAAAAATGTTTTCACTGGGGTAATTTAAAATTATTTCACGGGGGTCATTTAAACTGATAAACAGTTCTGGAAAGAGATTAAGTAACAGGCCTTTAAAAAACTTTTGTGTCCTCTGACTCAATAATCTCACTGCTAGGAATTCATTCTAAGGAAATAATTAGAGATGGGCACTAAGAGTTGTGTACCAACAAAAAACAAAATAATTGATCGATCCCAACCACAATATCAAAACAGAACAAAAACCACCAAAAAAGCCTTGTTGACAATAACATTCTTTTTAATAGCAAACAACTAGAAACAATATCAACATCTACCATCAGAACAACTGAGTTCTTATGGTACATCATTCGGTATATTAAAAACCTCAAAATCATTTAAAACAAGGAAACTGGCAATGACAACAGATTAGAGAAAAAAAAATCAAGATACAATACTCTATAAAGACATACACAAACACACCACATGATCCATTTTTAAAAAATACTTATTCAGATACACACTTAGAAAAAGGGCTATTGGGAAAGATTCCAGAACTTTCATGGTGAGTGATCTCTGGAAAAAAGTGATCATGGGCCATTTTTATTTTGGTCTTCATACTTTTATGTATTTCCTACTTTATACTTTTCTGTATATTTTACAATTAGCAATAAGTATTACTTTAATGTTTCAAAAGTAAGCTATTATGTTAAGGGGGAAAATCTTTCACCTGTGTTGTTCAGTCTAATCAACTAGAATTTTCTTTAATCTGTTACTCCATATGATGAAACATGGCTCAAAATTGACCATGACTCTTTTTCAACCAAAGGGTCCACTTCATCCCTTACTGTGTCCGGTCCTAGAACATATACTGATTTTACCAGTCATGCAATGTTAGATCAGAAATCTCACTGTCTTAGCCCTCTCAAGCTACCTCTGCTTGTAAGAGGCTCCATGCCCTTGAAGTCAGGACTCCCAAGCATCAGGTTTCCACCTGGACCTTTATAACCAAGAGTCTGGACCATCCTTAGCCTTGACTTCATTCCTTCTTCACTGGGAGGGAAGAAAAGGGGACAGAATAAAGGGTAGAAAAAGCCCAAGTTTGGGTTTGAATATGGATGGGCAAGGCAGAAAAGGTTAGGGCCAAAGAGAAGTAAAAGAGAACAAAAGTGAAATAAAAGAGACAGGAAATTAAAGGAAAGGCCCTTTTTAAACAGAAAAGGCAGTCATTGCCTAAACATGTGCCATAAAATAATAATGATGTGCTACATTACTAGCCTACACACTCAGCTTGCTACCTCCCCCTAGCCATGCCCCTTCATGTTCATGGGGGAAATAGTAACAAAAGGATTGCAGCATTCTAGTGGCCCCAGGGGATGCCCACATCTCTGAGGCTACCTTCAGAGATGATCCAAGGACCCATGGTTGTCAAGAGGCATTTTATAATGGTCTATCAGCTAACACTGAGTGATTACTACTAGCAATGCTAAGCCCATTACATGATTATCTCACTGATCCTCACAACAAGCCTATGAGCTAAATGTTATTAATATCTGTGTTTTAGAAACCTAGAAATAATCAATCCAAGAAATGATTAAACATTTCTGTGCATAGAATCTATCCTTGGCAAAATTATGCACAGATGAGGGCAGATAGGGAAGGAAAATGCTGGTTTTTTAACACCTATAACATGCCAGACACCTTACCTCCTTCACGGCTAACCAGATCTTACAAGGTAGGTACAGAGTTCAAAGTGATGGAAACATGAAATTGAAACAGATTTTTAACCTATCCTGGACATTCTGAACCAAAAGCCTAGGGTCTTACTTCCAGAGGATTTTGAACAATTGGGACATTGAAGGGTCCTCTAGGGTCAGTGTGAGGATAGACCCAGCCTCTTAGGAAGTCATTTTCACTTCCCGGCTGGACTGGGTGATAATGGTGTTAGAGGGACCCAGGGGGATCCCGAAACTGGACAGCTTAACTTCACCATTGGCAAAGGCCCTTCCTCTAAAACCAATAAACACTTCACATGCCAGGCTTTGTGTGAGGCATCAGAATGACAAAAATGAAATCCATTCTCTGCACTCAAGGAGTTGACAGTCTAATGGGAAGGCACATCCTGGAAAAACATACTCTTGGGCATGAGCATAAACACATAAGCTCAGTCACAGTTGACTGCCATTATGTGCGAAGCACTGTGTCACACTTCACAAGCATGTGTTTTGACAGAGCAAACCTAGCCCATTTTAATATATAGTTATTTCTAGCTCCTTGGGATTATCAAATTATTTGAAGATGAAGATTTGAAGCTGGAGGGTTTAACACAAGTTACATAGTTCAAGAGCTGTCAAGAAGGTAGACATCCAAAAAGCTGCACATTTTCCAACTAGTCTATCCTTATATCTGCCCCACCCAAGGTCATTCGAACATCTGCTAAACACATATTAGGCATCAGGTAAATTTCTGTTGAATGAAATTTACATACTGTTTGAAAGGAATTACAGAAACTCAAATACAAAATCAAGAAGCAATGACAGTTTTGTCACTACCCTGATTTCAGAAAGTGAGACTGGCCAAGATTAACACATTGGACTAACGGATGACAGGCAACAGTCACAAAACATATTCCACTACTTCCCACCATCAATGAGGAAATTTGTACAGCACTAAGGAGAAGGCTCATTTGGTAGCTCCACCTTGGATGACCTGGAATGATGGGAGCAAACCCTCACCTCGGGTACTATGATGAAAGACTCACTGTTTGCATGCCTTCTGGTAGACTCTACAGCAGCTAGGGAGTAAATTCCCCCACTACATTTGTGGGTATATGCATTGACATGGATTTCCTCATTCCACTGTAGGGGAAAAAATACAAGCCCCTTCTTTGAGTAGAATATAAGAGTCTCTCTCTATATATATGGAACAAATCACTTAAATAAGAATGCTTTATTGGGGCGCCTGGGTGGCTCAGTTGGTTAAGCAGTTGCCTTTAACTCAGGTCATAATGCCAGGGGCCTGGGATCAAGCCCCAAAACAAGCTCCCCGCTCAGCGGAAGTCTGCTTCTCCCTCTACCCCTCCCCCAGCTCGTACTCCCTCTCCCTTTCTCTCTCTCTCTCTCTCAAATAAATAAAGGCCAAAATTCAGTTCCAAGGCAGGCACCGTTGGGTGGGGTGGTGTAGCACCAATCACATTTTGTGTGACAAGTTCAAAAAAAGAAAGAATGCTTTACACATTCTTTGTGCTGGCAAGAAAAATAAAGAATACAGAATGTTTACTTCTCGGGAGGCTAAAAAAACTTGTTTGCTGATTAATGAAATTGAGGTAAAAGCATCAAATATGATTAGATTTACTATTAAGTCCTCCTCATAAGTGACACATCTCTCTTCTGTTTTCCTAGTTTTTAATCTAAAGAGACAATGATTCTTGCTAAATTGTTTTACTCATGGAGCCCATCCTAACCCATCTAAAATGGGGTCATCTATGATTCTGTAGACATCAAGGTTTGTGAAACCGGTTTTATGCAATCGTGGGCAGTCATAAAACAGAGTAGGTGATGCTATTAGGCCAGAAACTGTACCTGTTGTTAATCTCCTCAGATGGGGAATTAGCTGAAATTGAACTTGCGATTTTGTTCTTTCCTGCCTTAAACTGAATCCTTTGTTTCAACAACAAAAACATTCAATAAGCTGAATCAAATAAAAGGGTTTTCAAAAGTCCGCAAACTTGAAACACTATATATAGTCTTATTCTTTTACAAAACCGTATTCCTCAGGGTTCCTGAGGTTGGTCATAAAGAATTCTCACGTAGGATATAAGCTGGGGTTGCGTTGCTTCTTCTGCAAATGTGGGGAGGACAGTTTCCAATTTATTTCCACCAATAATAACAGACTGCCATGTATTTAGACCTTGTTATATTGTAAGTGCTAGCTGCTTTGCAAACATTTATTTAATTCTGACAGAAACCCGGTGAGGCAGCCATAATCTCTGCTTTACACATGAGGGGGCTGGTCCAGAGTGGTTCCTGCCACACAGAACGTGACTGATGATGGGGCACAACCCCAACAGCCCCTGCCTTGCAACTGAATTTCGGCCTCGATAGCAAATGACCAAATTTAATTATCCAACATTAATCAAACTCTTAGTTGTCTGTGGTAAAAAAAATACCATAAACACTTGTCCCCAGATATTACAGTCGAAGACCATTTGAATGATCCTACCGAACATACAAAGGCGAAAAGATGGTTAGGTGAGGGTTACATAAAAGCCAATGACACCCTATTATGTTCTCCCCTTTCTTGAGAACAGAAAATCACCCCAAATATTTTGTAAGTCTTTTTGTTAACTTTTGGTTTATTTTTCAATCTTATAACAATATGAAACAGCTTAATTGCCTAACCAGTATCAGGCAATGATGAAGTACATGAAGGAAGAAATATTCCCCATGCACTTCGGTTACCTACCAGCTACAGCCCTTTGCAGCAGCTCTAATTGGCCCTTTCTGGCTCTACATTCCTAATTTGTATGTCTACATGGTCTTCTGAAAATATATTTTGAATCCAAAAATGAGACCAGAAATCCTGCGCAATTCAGGAGTCTTGACTTTCCTACACATTTACTCCCTGCACTGGCAGGAAAAAATCAGGGCTAGGAGTATATGAAATAACTTAATACTTTACAAAGCATCCTACCCATTGGCCAGACAAACAGGGAGGATCCACACACCTTGTAAGTCAGTCAGGAGCCAAAAATTCCTGTTAAGACTGTAACTAAGGAGTCTCCATCTCCAATGGCCAACTGTCCCCGCAGACTGGCTCAGACTCGGGGTTGTTAAAAAAAGAAAAAGAACCCAGGATCTGATCTGTCTAGGAGCTGTGTAATGAGAAAACTGAGGGGAAAAGACTATTGGTCAGAATTTTTTAAACAGAATTCCAGAATTCTACTTCTTAATCTGGCTTTGGCCAAGGCAATGGGATCATATCACCAGATTACCAACATGGCTGAACTTAAGACATGCATGCATTAGAACGGCCAATCTCTAGACTGAGTGCCTCTATCCCATTTCTACTCTATGTTACAATTCTTCTTGGAGAGCAGACACCTCACATTACATTTCCTACAGTCTTATAGGGAATTTTTATGAGTCTGCCAAGAATAATAATCTTGAAAGAACTTTATAGGATATCCCATATAGCAGTCACCAGTCACATGTAGCTACTGAGTGCTTGGCAAGTGGTTAAAGCAACTAAGGAACCAGACTTTAAGTTTCATTTCATCTTAATACAAATTTATTTAAATAGCCACATGTGGCTACTGTATTAGACAAAATAGTCCTAAATACTACGGGAGTTAATTTTCAGCAAATAAAAATGCATTTTAAAAACTGAGCTTTTTCTTTCTTAACAGACACCAAAACAGCGTGGAAATCACATTATTTGTTCATAAAGAATCTTTCTCTGGATAAATCCATGAGGCCAAGAATAAATTATTGCCACCCAGTCAGGAAAAAGGAAATAGGCACATTCAATGGTAGCTCAGCTTCAAGCTCTCAGGTAGTCTTATTTCCAGCATTTCTCTTTGTTTGCCTCTGAAGCTATTCCAATCTTACCTTAATCAAAAGAACCATTTCTTCTCCATCGTTGGCAGCATCTCACTGGGCAGAGGTAATGAGCTGGGGATCAGGACCTTCCTATCATCTAACCTGGAAGTTGACTTTTTCCAGACATAATGGCAGACACACCAAAGAAAACTTTGTAGCCACCCCATCATTGTAATGGCCCAGTAAGAAAAAGAAAAAAAAAAAATTAAAAAATAAAGAGGCTTTGAAACTCAAGAGGAAGATGGACTTGGGACTGAAAAGGAAGAGAGGAGGGCCATTTCCCCTGGACAGTTTTTCCAAGTCCACCCATGAGGAAACTCTGCAATTTCAGGAGACTCGAAAGACTTTTCTATGTGAATTTTCCGGTGCTGACTGAGATAGGCACTTCTGCTGAAGCATTTCTCACAGTCAGTGCATTTGTAAGGTTTTTCTCCCACATGAGTCCGCCGGTGCCTGATAAGATTAAAGCTCTGACTGAAGCACTCGCCGCAGTCAGGACACTTATAAGGTCTCTCTCCTGTGTGCGTCCTTTGGTGAATCACCAGGGTGGAACTTTGACTGAAAGTTTTCCAACACTCTGAACACCGGTAAGGTTTTTCTCCCGTATGCGTTCTCTGATGTCTAATGAGATGAGAGCTGAGACCAAAACGCTTTCCGCATTCACAACATTTGTACGGTTTCTCCCCTGGCTGGAGTCTGCATTCCTCTATCACACCGCAGTTCTGACTCAAGCTTTCCTCATGTTCGGAACTTTCATAGGGCTTTTCGCCTGTGTGGGTTTTCCGGTGTGTAATTAGGTTTGAACTCCGACTGAAACTCTTCCCGCATTCTGTACACTGATAGGGCTTTTCTCCCGTATGAATTCTCTGATGCTTTATTAGGGTCGAATTACAACCAAAGTTTTTTCCACACTCAAGACATTTGTAGGGCTTCTCACCTGTGTGTGTCCGCTGGTGGCGAATCAGGCTGGAACTCTGACTAAAACTCTTTCCACAGTCAGGGCACTTATAAGGTTTTTCTCCAGTGTGAATCCTCTGGTGCTCTATTAGGACATAACTGTGGCTGAAGCATTTCCCACAAACAGGACATTCGTATGGCTTTTCACCAGTATGTGATCTGTGGTGCTGAATCAGGTGGGAGCTGCTACTAAAGCTCTTCCCACACTCAGGACATTTATAGGGTTTCTCTCCTGTGTGAGTCCGCTCATGGATAATGAGATGGGAGGTGTTGCTGAAGCTTTTCCCACATTCACCACACTGGTAGGGCTTCTCTCCCGTGTGCGTCCTCAGATGTTGAATCAGGTGAGAGCTGTTACTGAAGCATTTCCCACACTCGGAGCATTTATAAGGTTTTTCTCCCGAGTGGGTTCTCTGGTGAATTCGCAAATGCGAACTGTTATTGAAGCTTTTCCAACATTCAGGACATTTGTAGGGTTTGTCTCTGAAGGTTGAATTCTGCTGGACAGAGCCACCGCCCTGTTCCCCTGGGTCCCAACTCCAGCGATTGGGTTTTTCATCTTTTCCTGTAGAATTTCCCCGATTCTCTGACTTGCCACCATTCTCATAGGAATCATTACACCAGATCTCATCTCCTTGGGACCATGTCAATGAAATTTCTTTTGTACCCTCATGCTTACAATTTTGCATGCCATCTCTTTTAGACCACTTTGAGGCTCTCTCTTTCTCTGCCTTGGAGTTATTGTGTTGAACAGTTTCCAAATTATTCTTACTTTCATGTCCTGTAAGAATAAACAAATGTTCTAAATACATTCCCTAATCTCTGCCGGGGGAAGGAAATTCTGAATTGCAGTGGAAGGGAGGGAATAGCAGAGTAAAACCTCATAAATTCTTTTATATTTAAAAAAAAAAAAAGTTTAAAACTGGTTTTATTTTTTTATACTCTAAGTGTTCAGGAGAAGCAAGTGAATTTTTTGTGCTTGATAACAACACTAATGAAGTATTTGAACAGCTGTCAGCAATTACCAAGGAGGGGCATACTGATCTAAAAACTTCATTAAACTTTATTCTAGAAGACCTAAAAGAAAAAAGGGGATCTGAGTAGGGGAGAAACTGAATAAGACACATTCTAAAGGGAAAACTTGATGATACTTTAGTTAAAATCTGAGAAAATACAGAAATAACAATGATACCTATTATTTATTAAGAACAATAGCTTGGCATGTAGTATCTTGTTAATCCTAAAAAATATGAGACAGATATTCATTTTTCTTAAGGATGAAAAAATGGAGGTTGTAAAAGTTAACATGGTTTGTAGGCAACTGAGCAGGAATCAAAGTTTGTCCGATTCAAATGCTCCGTTCTTTCCACACAGTCTATAGCACTCCATGGCACATCTTACATTGAATTTCCAATGGATTCAGATCAATTTCTTGATCTCTCACCTGTAAAAGGGCTTTTCGAATTCTCCCTCTCCTTGAAGCCACTAGAGTCTGAGACCAACAGTTTTTGGTCTTGCTCCATCAGTGGTCACAGCAGGGTAGGGATCAGAAATCCTGTGGAAGGAAACAGGTTATGTTTGCAGGCATCAGCTAAAATGTGTTCTTTTTCTTTCCTTCCCAACCAGTGCAACATAACCACAGTAGGCACCCAGGCTGAAAAAAAGAAACATGGTCTTTTGAAGTCTTTTTTTTTGGGGGGGGGGGGGAATCTTATCTCAGATGCAAGTGTTTCAAATTAACTTTTTCGAAGGCAATGTCAATAAAAAAATTAAATCTTCACATTAAAGTCTGAGGATCAAGCTTCAAAAACAGAAGAAATACTAATACTCATTGTCCACTCAGAGTTTAGATACAGTTCTAATTGAAAACATGAAGGGGTTTTTTTGGAAACAGTAACAATAGCAGGACTTCAAAAAAATGGATATGTAGGTCTAAGAAGCTTGTTCAGAAAGAAAAGCTGGCCCTTGACAGAAAGATGAAACATTTGAAGTTCAATTTCAAAATGAAGTTAGAATTTATATCAGAAAAAAAAAAAAGAAGAAAAAGAAAAAATAGGACAAAGCAGGGCGAGAATAATTATAGCCTATAACCCCTAAAGATAAAAAGGAAGGTAATGAGAGAACTCTTCCTTGCCTCTGACTTTCTCACTCTATCATAATCACAATATTCCTTTTAGCCTAAACTTTATGGAGTCAACTAGGATTCTTGACCTACTTTAAGGTACTGATCTATCACTGGAAGGCAGGTATATATGGGCTTGCAATTCATTTCAGGGTCTAGAGAACAGTATTATATGGGGAAAACAAGAGCCTAAAATAAGGATGTACAAAGGCACACATGGAAAACAGAACAAAACAAAAAGTTGTTTGGGGGAGTAAAAAAAGGTGTAATTTTTACTTTATCACAGCCTATTATGTGCCAGGAAGTAAGCTAAATACTTTACTCTCATTTAAATTTCATAATGGCCCTTGGGGGTCTATAAACAATTACCAGTATGTTATTACAGATGAACAAAAAAGACATTAATAAACTTTCCCAAGGTCATGCAACCAGAAAGCAGTAGAGCAGAATTCAGTCCCAAGCCTGTTTGGCTACTGACTTTCACTCTTACCTATTACAGTAAACCAGAGGAGGCGGCAGAGCTGGGCACAACCCCAAACTTCAAATGAATCTCAAAGAGTACCTTTATTTTGGAAAACATTAACTGGATTAAAAAAAAAAATTCTACATCTGTAGCCGTGATATCAAACGGAGCTGGCATTCCCTAAGCACTCTCAGGAACTACGGATTTGTTACAGGAAAAGGGGACACTAGTCTAAATGACAAATAGCCCTAGCGTTTGGGCGGAGGGGAGGGGGGAGTTCACACCTCTAAAAGGGGGAAAAAAAGAAAATTGTTCCTATGGAGTAATAGGTTTTGCTGTCCGAGTTATCGATTTCCATCAAAGTCTTTACAAACGAAGTAAAAGTCCATGTAACAGAGACCCGTGCGGCACTTTCCCAGCTAAGAAACTACTAACTTTGGTAGCAGGGGCCCTTGAGGAACACTGGCTCAGCAAATGGGTAGCAAACTCGGGCCATAAATGGTATTACAAGGCTGTCCCTTAGATGTCATTCCACAAAGATGAGCTGTTTTCACTGTCCCTGAGCAGAGGTGCTTAGGATGGGGCTGCGCTTTGAATTAAAGTCTTCCAAAGAAAATGCACTGCCTGAAGCTCAGAAGAACCGCTGGCAGGGGGCAGAGGCTGGGTGCACTGCGCGGTGAAGATCCAAGAGGCCAGACCGTCTCCAGCCGACAAGCTCCTTTAAGGGACCCGCCTGGCCAGGGCGGCGAGGGAGGCGAGGGCAGCGCGATGGCCGGGGCGGCGGGAGACCCCGGGCCCCGGCCCCTCGCAGCCGCGGGATCCCCCTCCTGGCACACTCTGCAGCCTGGATGGTGCAGTGGCCACTCCTCCAGCCCGCAGCCCTTGGCTCCCTTCCCCCCAGAAGGAACTCACAGTTCCGGGGGCCACACACGAGGCGCCCAGCACCCCAGCAGGCCCTGCTGTCCCGGAGCAAGGAGCCCCCAGCTCCTCCCGACCCCACCAACCCAGGGTCCTAAACTCCCCAGCCCGGAAGACACAGACAGGAAGTCACCCTAGCCCCCCTGCAGGCTATGCCTCAGTCTCTCTAGGAAGCAGGGATGGCCAGGTCTCGATGGTCTTAACCCTTACGGTCCCGGACCAAAAAGGACGTGCTGGCGGATTTCCTTCCCTCGAGCTGTCCGTGGTCTGTCCGCTCGATTCTCGCTCCTCACACTTGCCAGGAGCCTTATAAAAGGGGCCGACTGGAGCGAATACTTTCCCTTGCCACCAGGGCATTGATCGGCTTTATAATCATCAGTACAAGAGAAATGAATCTAGCATTTACTAAGCTCCTGTTGTTGCCGTTGCCACCGCTGTGAACAGGGATGTATATTTAGCTACCTGCGAAACAGCTGAACAGCTGAGGCATCCACCCACGCACAAAAACACTTAGTTAACAAGGCGCCCTTACTAATAACACCCGGAGAAGCCCTTGAACTCTGGTCTTTCATCACAGAGAAAATGGAAGGCAATCCCTTGTCTCCCCCATAGCAAGCCTACAAATCTACGTCTGCTCCCTAACCACTCTCTCCCTCCTGTTGCAACGGAGGATTGGTCTACATTTAAAAGGAGCCCTTTCCTGGTACTCACTTTCCTTCCCACCTTCTTGGAATCCTTACACTAACAACTAACCTCTCAATTCTACCACTTCCATCCCAAAATAGTTCTTAGGCTTTTCCCCCCATCTCTCACAACGTTTTCATTTAATGGTTTTCCCACTGACCTTTTTTTTTTTTTTTTTTAAGATTTTTATTTATTTGCTAGAGAGAGAGATACAGAGCGCAAGCACAGGCAGACAGAGTGGCAGGCTAGAGGCAGAGGGAGAAGCAGGCTCCCTGCCGAGCAAGGAGCCAGATGTGGGACTTGATCCCAGGACGCTGGGATCATGACCTGAGAGGAAGGCAGCCGCTTAACCAACTGAGCCACCTAGGCGTCCCTCCCACTGACCTTTTAACTCATTTCTCCCGCAGGAAAAACAATAAATCACCAACATCACCATTGACCTCTGTGCTGGTATTTTTCAGTTCCCAAGTCTTCTTTCGGGAGTTTTGAGCCTGCTGTGAATTCCTCTCTTCTAGAAACACTTCCATTGTAACAGAGCCTTGTTAATCTTTAGTTACCTTTGCCCTAGATTATATTATCATCTTTAAAATAAATGAGAACTTTCACAAAACAACATGAACATAAGACATCAGTGTAATTTTCTTTTAGATTGTTTTATTTATTTGAGAGAGAGAGTGAGCCTGCACAAGGGATTGAGGGACAGAAGGAGAGGGAGAGAAGCCGACTCCCTGCTGAGTATGGACACCAATTTGGGGCTCATTCCCAGGAGCCTGAGATCATGTCCTCAGCCAAAATCAAAAGTTCACTAGTCAACCAACTGAGTTATCCAGGCACCCCAAGATCTTGGAGTATCTTATATAAACTGATAATAGAAACACTCTTAAAGTGACACCACATTATCCTCATTATCCTCCAACATCTTTAGCAGTCCTGATAGTCTCTTTTGCAAGCTCGGTCTTCTCTAAATGTTGAGGTTCCTTAACGCCGTCCCAGGATTTCTCTCTTATCCTGAAATGTCCTCTGTCTGAGCAACCTCATTCACTTCCACATTTTAAAATACCTCCTGTGGGGCACCTGGGTGGCTCAGTGGGTTAAATCCTCTGCCTTGGGCTTGGGTCATAATCTCAGGGTCCTGGGATCAAGCCCCTTGGCCTCTCTGCTCAGCAGAGAGCCTACTTCTCTTCTGGCCTCTTGTGATCTGTCTGCCAAATAAATAAATAAATAAATAATAAAATCTTTTTTAAAAGTTAATAAATAAAAACTAAAATACTTCCTGTGCAGACGACTCACAAATTTTATATCTCCAGCCAAGCTACACTTCTGAGCTCTTTACTGTTATCACCAATGGGCTACTTGACATCTCATCCTAGGGATCTCAGTAACACCTCAAAACCAAAATGTCAAAAGTGAGGATCTTCTCTCTGACTTTCTTCTCCCATATATGCAAACGAACACAAAATAAACCTGTTCTCCTTCCGATTTTCCCTCCCAACCAACCATCCAAATCTGCAGAAGCCCAGAAGTCCTTTTCGGTACCTACTTTCCCCCTCCCTTCCTGTATACAATCCACAGGCCTCATCTGTTGTGTACTTCACACAGAATCCTCAAACCCAGATACTTCTCCCAACCACCTGCGCCACCCTAAATTCAGACAACTATCACCTTCACCTGAAGGATTTCAGTAGCACGCTAACAATCCTACAAATACCCATTGTCCCTTCTCATCCAATCTCCTCAACGAGCCCAGAGTGATCCTTTCCGAAGATAAATTTGAATCTGACACCTTTCCTCACCTAGTCAAAACCCATTATTAATCCTTTAGACTTCAGGTCTAAAGCTTTCCTCACTTCCTCACAAAAGCTTTCCACACCCTTCCTGACAGGGACAAATCCCTGTTATGTGCCCTTCTAGCACCACATTTCTCTCCAAGGCCTATCTTCTGACTGCAACATAATTTTTATTTGTGTGATTGTTATTTTATTTTGCCTCCCCAAACATATGTCAAGCTCCATGAACGCAGAGTTCATCCCTGTTTTTGCTCACCATTCTATCTTAGAACCTAGCACAGTGTCTGACTCTAACAAACATTTGTCAAGAGCCTCCTATGCCCCTGTTACTGTATATTGTTAGGCACTGAGGGAGGATATAACAAAATAATGTGGAGGAGATCATCAACAAGCAACCCAACCACGTCTATTTAATCTATAAACCTATGTATATTTCTCTCTCTCATGCTGAGGGAGGTCTACTATTTTGGTTAAGGTGGTCATGAATGTTCTCTCAGATGAGATATTTTAGCAAAAATCTGAAAGAAGAAAAAGTAAGAACCATACAGTTATCTATCTAAACAATTAGAACAGAGGAGCAGTAAGAGAAGAGACCTTGAGATGGGAATGTGTTTGACCTGTTCAAAAACAGTAAGGGGCAAGTGAGATGAACAATGGGAGGAAATAAGACAGAGAAGTCAGGCCCCATAGTCCATTGATGGACGCAGAAATGCATCACTCAGATTCCCTTTTAAGAAAAGACTCATTGGGGCGCCTGGATGGTTGAGTCAGTTAAGCGTCTGACTCTTGATTTCAGCTCAGATCATGATCTCAGGGTCCTGAGATTGAGCCCTGTGCTGGGCTCCATGCTGGCTGAGCCTGCTTAAGATTTTCTATTTCCCTCTCCCTCTGCCCTTTCTCTCCACCCCCTCAAATAAGTAAATAAATAGATAGATAGATAAATAGATAGATAGATAAATAAGGCTTGCTGCCCAATGTCTGGGAGTGCTATGAGCAGAGAGCTCTCAGCTCTCAGCCCCCCTCAAGGATTGTCTCCATTGCAGAGAACAGCCTCTCCCAAAGTCACAGTCTTCCTGGGCAGCCCGAAACAATGACTGATAGAGGCAGAAGTATAAAAGCCTGGACCTTTGCACCCAAAGCAGACAACTCCCATGAACAACTTCAGCTCCTAACTTGGCGGTGCGGTGGGCAGGAGAAGCTGTGGTCAGCGCCTCCAGGTCAGAGGCGAACCTCCCCTTCGGCTCAGGCCTGAGTTCTTGCCCTCCCTTCCACATCTGAGACTGGCTTCAGGAATGAATAAATGAGTGAATTTGCTCATCAAATCTTCTTATATTGTAGGAGGCTGTGACCGATATCTGACCCCCCAAGGTAGCAGGTGAGCTGAACACAGAATCCGGTGTCATTCTTCCATTCCAAGCACGTAGGACACAGTAGGAGCCGATGGCTATTGAATGCTTTCATAAACTCCTCGGATGTAAGGTCGGGAAGGCAGAGGAGGTTTATCCTTGGGTGAAGCTGGGAAAATTCATCAAGTCCTTTTCTTTTTTTTTTTTTAAATATTTATTTATTTATTTATTTGACAGAGAGAGATCACAAGCAGGCAGAGAGGCAGGCAGAAAGAGAAAAGAGGAAGCAGGCTCCCTGCTGAGCAGAGAGCCCGATTCGGGACTCGATCCCAGGACCCTGAGATCAGGACCTGAGCCGAAGGCAGAGGCTTTAACCCACTGAGCCACCCAGGTGCCCCTCATCAAGTCCTTTTATTCCTTCTTCCATATCCCTTGTTTCTTTTGTTCTTTCATTTGTTTATTCAACCGACACTGAGTGTCACCTAACTTCCCGAGAGGGCCCCCCTGCACTGGGGTAGGGATCGCTCGCCCTTGCCCCTGGCTGGCTGACTAAGGGCGCTGGCAGAGGAGGCTTGTGCCCTTCCCCAGCCACAGCTGTTTTCAGGCAGCCGTGTCACTGAGAACAACGGTTGCAACTGTCTTACATGGGTTCTCTTGGGGGGGGGGGCGGTTTCAGCCTCACATTGCAACTTACCTTACTTGCAGTTGTTTAAACCATGAGGACTATATTCTTCACCTAAGAAATGTCTAAAGTAGGCACTGGGATAGATTGGGCCACCCAAAAATTCTCCTGCGTCCAAGAGAGGGAGGGGCTTGGTACTTGCTGTCAACTGAATTAAGTCTCTTCAAAATTCTTACGTTGAAGCCCTAACCCTTAGTGTGATGATCTTTGGCCACAGGGCCTTCAGGTGGCAAGTACGTTTAGGTTAGAGGCGGTCATGAGAGTGGGGCCTCATAATGGGATTATTAGAGCTCTGATAAGAGTAGACTACAAAGATCTTTCTCTCTCTCCTCTATGCGAGGACACAGTCGGAAGGCAGCTGTCTATAAGCCAGGGACAGAGCTCTCACCAGAAGCCCACCATGCTGGTGCCCTGATCGGACTTCCAGGCTCCAGAATGACGAGAAAGTAAATATCTGTTGTTTAAGCCACCCCAGCCTGTGCCATTTTGTTATGGTTCTCTGTTACTTGAGCAGACCAACGCAGTACTGCGCTGACGATGTGATCATAATGGCTTGCGTGAAATCGTCAGTTGTCATGTTTTATTCTTTGCAGGGATATTTGCATTTCAAAGGAGAAGGTGGTTAGAATGGTGGTGTCCCTGTCCCTTGTTGGCAGGGGGACAAAGCCATGGACATACAGAGATTTGCTACTGCAGTGATCCTTAATCCACGAACCTTTGTGCCTGATTCAACGCCTCCGGGTGCAGTCAAACAGAGCAGAGACTTGGCTGAGCAACAGAGTATGGACTGGCACAGAGCAACAAAGGCATCAGAAGTCCAAGAGCCATCCATCCCCAACGCAGAGGATTGCTTGGGTTGAAACTGATACTGAGGACATCCTGCCATCTTTTTTGAAGGTGGGTGGGTGGCTGGCTCGGAGGTTGGCAGGGGCAAGACACGTCCAGGTTGATCAGATTCTGTGCTACAGCAAGGCAAAGGATCAACAGAAACAAGCCTACATCGTGCCTCTCTCATAATCACACAGGAGGGCTCTTTCCTTAGTTCTAGTAAATGCTGAGGACTCTAAACTGCGTCAGCAGGGGGCCCCAGAGGCAGCTGTTTGGCAAAATGTACGTGACTGCAGTGACTGAATCCTGTGTAAGCTTGGAGTCTTGACACAAACACAAAGTGGTATTTGTACCAATGCGGGTTCACCAGGATAAACCTGGGTGTAAAAGAGGATTACAAGGATTATGGATTCTCTCTAATGTGAACCATTCGGAATTAATTAGCATAGAGGAAGAGAGACTATTGTCCCGAGTGCCAAATAGCACTCTTTAGAATTTCAGAGGTCACTTCTCCTCCTTGGCCACAGATTTTCTCCAAGGTTGTCTTCAAATGTCCTCATCTTGGCACCCATTCTGCTGTAAGCCAGTCTTCCTCCAGAAAGGAAAAATCAAGGCTAGTCAGACCTCATTCCTGGCTAGGGAGAAGAATTCTAGTTCTTGGGGTCAGGTCTAATTCTTGGAGTCTCAGTTCACCTGAGCCATTGATGTGCTTGGGGGATATCATTTGTTACTGAGGGACTGCCAAGAGACAGACTGGGGTAATATTTTGCTGTTGACATTCAAAAATAAGATTTTGCTGCAGGACAACCTGGCATTCTTTGCCAAGCTCTTGTCTTGAGAGAGGATTATTTAAAGTCCTTTTCACATATGAAGGGTCTGCTTTGAGGCTCAAAGAGTTTTTCCTGTAGGGGTTCCCAAAAGAAGACAAAGCCCTTCCTGGGAATAGGAAGCTAGTGCCCCTCCTCCCTCTCCTAGCACCCCTGTCTAGAAATTGTACCCCAGTCACTTATGGTTACCTGACAATCAGTTTTATATTTGTTTCTTTGTTTATTGTTTTTCTCTTTGACTAGTGTGTCGATTCTAGGAGGCAGTGTTTCGTTTATGTAATCACTGCTATAGTCCAAGCATCTAAAACAGTGTCTGGTAGTTCAATAAATATTTACTGGACGAATGAATGAGTTTCCTTTTTCTTCATCTCCCTTCCACATCTAAAGAAGAAAGAGAAGAAGAAATAATTTAATACGAGGGGGTATCTTTAAAACTTTTCAACTCACTCACTGGATTTCCTTTACTTGGAAAGGAAACCCTAAGAACTGGTTTCATAAATTCACATCCTGGAAGACCTCAGGACAGGCCCATCTCTGACTCACTGCTCATTGTTCCGCACTCCAAGTTTGCTTCCTTCGGATTTCTTCTCAGAGTTTGTGGTGTGACAAATGATATTTCTAATGGCCTTGGGCCACTAACTGTTCAGAAAGTGTGTAGAGAAAGTAGAGCCGAAGTCCTGCTGCCTGCCTGTTTCTGGCAAGCAAACCTGGGAATGTGTTACATAGGCAGTGGGGACACTTTCCCAGTCGTGGGTTTAATGGCACTAGGGCTAGGAGGAGCTGCCCAAAAAACACGCTGTGTCCCTGAAGGAAGCCATCCCTTCTTGAGCATCTCTCTAGGAAGGGAGTATGGGTGAGAAGGTGAAGACAGGATTCTGCATCAGAAAACAAGTCTAGCGGGAAAGCCAGTGTATTCAGGTCACTAGATTTAGCAGTCGGCCTTGGGACTTTCCTTTTCTACGAAAGAATAGATGTCCAAGCAAACACCAGCCTGAGTGACCAAGAATGCGCATTTTCACAAAGGATTGGGACCATTACGTTCTTTGTTTACCAGGATCCAGAAAGATCAACCACATTCCTTTGGGATAAATGACACAGTGACTCTTTATTAGGATGGGAAAGGGAAGGAGAGAGAAGGAAGGCACAAAGAACGCGGTGCTTTACAAGATGACATCCACACACTGTCAAGTTCAACGAGTCAGCTCTTACCCGTGACAGTCTCTATTCTAAAATGGAGTCTCATTTAGTATTTTGCTATTTCCTTATTATAGAATTAACAGAATTCTAAAGCCAGTTGGGAAGTAAGAGGTGTCACCCAACCTTCTTTTGTGGATGAAAAAGTGAGCAGCAGAAACATTAAGTAACTTAGATGGGTGACGTTGCAGCCCAAGTGTGAATTATGTCCTTGCTTCATTTTAGTAGGAAACAAATACTTATTTTATGAAAGAAGAATATTGCTGTCTGCTTTCAGGAGACTAATTAATGGAGTTACATAATATTTTAATTAACTTGGAAAGATAATAAGGTCACTGTAGCACCAATGCGACAGACATTTTTGACACTTATGTTACTGGCTTTAGATAGAAACTTAACCATTGTTGAAATTTCTTTGCTACGAAAGCATTTTGCTAATAAATACATATATTGGGTAAATACAGAGACAAAAATTAAACAATGCGGCTGTTCTCACTATAAGCTGAGGAACCTAACAAATATATGCCAGAGAGTTTTTGTGCCCTGTGGTGTCCACTTGCCATGAAATTTTCCAGAATATTTTCAGGTTTATGTATTTTTACTCCTTTTCATGAATGTTATTTATAAAATGTGTGACTACATGTGATTTAATTTTTATATTTTGTATGACTTTTCCATAAATAAATTTTAAAATTAAAAGAAAAAGAATAAAATGGAGTCTTTTCATCTGCCTAAAGGACAAGCCTAGTAAGCTGTTAGTCAATAGTAGGAAACAATGGGCTGCTAATGTAAATTGTCATCATAAAAAGAGTTTTCATGTGCTGAGTGTGCAAAGCTCACCAAGTACTTCCCTACCAGTTTGTCACGTATTCCACACCACATGTCTGTGAAGAGAACAGAACAGGAACCATGCCCATTTTGCAGACAGGAAAACTGAGGATCTGGAAGAGGAAGTGAGTTGCCTAAGCCCATAGAGCCGGTGATGGAGTCGGGTTTTTTATTTTAATTTTTTTAAAGATTTATTTAGAGAACGAGCATGTGAGTAAATTGGGGGCGTGGAGGGGTTGGAGTAGAGGCAGAGGAAGACAAGCAGATGACTTGCTGAGTGGGGACCCGACGCAAGGCTAGATCCCAGGACCCCTAGACCATGATGGAGCCAAAATCAAGAGTCAGATGCCCAACATCTGAGCCACCCAGGCAGCCCTGGAGTCCGGTTTCTTACAGCCCTGGTCTTCCAGCCCCCATTCTCAATGTGTCTTTCACTACATTTGGACTCAGCCCTTCATGGTGAGTCACCAATAGAGTGACCATGAGATTATCAAACCAGGACACTCTAGAGAGTGAAAGAGACTCTATGAGAAATTACTCCGAGACAACACCCAGAAGCCAGAACTGTCTCGGGAATATTGGGATGGACAGTCACCTTAATCACTGGGCAGAAGCAGAGGTTGACAACACATTGTCCTGTTCCTATTTCTATGGCAGAAGACATCAATCTTCATCTTTTGGGGGGGGAAGCTTGTGACTTTTCAGTCCTGAGCAGCACAGTTCGATAAACAGACCTGGTTGTTTCAAGTAATGAGGTGGTAGTTCTCTACGGTGGGCCAATGGGTTTGATCAGTTTGGACCCCAAAGCTCAGGAAATATGGCCAGTGTTTGGAAGATGCAATCAAGAATAAAGGAAGGAGGGGTGCCTGGCTGGCTTTGTTGGGGGCATGTGCAACTCTTGATCTTGGGGTTTTGAGTTTGAGCCCCACATTGGGTGTAGAGATTACTTTAAAATAAAATCTTAAAAAAAAAAAAAGAGGGGCGCCTGGGTGGCTCAGTCGGTTAAACGTCTGCCTTCAGCTCAAGTTATGATCCCAGGGTCCTGGGATCGAGCCCTATGTTGGACTCCCTGCTCAGCGGAGAGCCTGCTTCTCCCTCTCCCTCTGCTCCTCCTCCCTGTTTGTGCTTTCTCTTGCTTGCTCACTCTATCTCAAATAAGTAAATAAAATCTTAAAAAAAAAAAAAGAGTAAAGGAAGGAAGGATGAAATGGCTTCTGTTGGAACGAGAGGAGGAGGTTGATGAGAACAGTCAGGAAGGACAACTCGGCAACTCATGATCTGACAGCTGAGCAGCAAGCAACTCGGGGGTTATCAGTGTCCATGTGTTTCTGCTGGGGGAGGCAGATTTCTTTCATGGTTAAGGCCATGAGGCTTGTGGAGTCTACCCCATCTGTCTGGCTAAATTATTTGTTTTCCGGTCCCTGTTAATATCTCAGTGGTCCCGTGATATCTGTTATGACAAGAGCTTGCTTCTGGATAGAGCTACTCCTGCAAATGTGCCTGATAACAATGAACAGGAATTAATATTTCTAATAATAGCACATTTCCTTTGCCGAATGCATTTATCATTTTGAATGTTTTTCCCACTGTCTTGAGTTCAAACATGTAAAGTTCTTACATCCGTACCTACCACGTAAGAAGTGCTGTGGTTTTCTATTATTTTATTTCACTGGATTCTCATAAACATCCTACAAACCAGATGAAACAGATATGACAGAAAAGAAAATGAAGCACGCTTTGCCTCAGCTTATTTTCCATTGTTAACCAGCCTGCCTATTTCAACAGCATGACCCTGGGCAGAATTCTTTGAGTCCCACAAAGAACATCTCCAAACCTATGATCTTAAATTCAAGTCTGGACTCCCTCCTGGTCCAGGCCACTGGAATATTTGGTAACACTTGGATATTTGGAACCTTGAAGAGTGTATGCCAGTCCCCAAAAGCTCATCAGCATCTTAAGGCGACAGTATGGCCAGCTGATGGTGTCTGTCTGTGCTGTGTCCTGTCTCACTCACTCTCCATCACCAGCTCAGTAAAACAATGTCCCATCGCAGGAGACACATTTTGGAGTCCACACTACATAGCTGTGTTTGCAAAGGCACTACGGGAGCCAAAAGCACCTGTCTGAGTACATTTTTGCTGCATTTCCAAAAAAAGCTCAGTGAAAGAGGAAAGAATTGGCTTCTTTCAATCACGTGGGAGGGCATTGCTGATTTCTGTCAGCTCCCAGCAGCAAAGGTGGAGGAGTGAGATTGATACAAAAGCAAACTGAGGCTGTTTCTAGGGTAGACATGTAGATGGTTTGCCAAAATCATGTCTTTAAAACAAAAGAAGAATGGAAGGGAAAGGTTACTGTGGGATCGCCCGTTGAGAAAGGTCAGATCTGAGTAGGGATAAGCCACATGGTGCCAGCGCAAGGTCAAAGCCATTTGAGAATTAAATGTGGAAACCAGAAGAGTGAGTGCTTGGGTTTGATTCTGACGAACTTCAAGGCTGGTGACATCTTGTTGGGCACTTCTCTGGAAAGGCCCAGTCCTTGGGACTGGAGGTGAACATTTGCTGGCATATTAGTCAGGGTTCTCCAGAGAAACAGAACCAATAGGAGACAGCAGGGGGAGGGGAGGGAGGCAAAGAGATTTGTTATAAGCAATTTGGTCATGCAGTTATACAGGCTGACAAGTCCCAGGGTCTGCAGAGTGATTAGGCTAGCTGGACACCCAGAAGAAACAACGCTGACTTCTAGCCTGAGTCCAAAAACCTGAAACCTAAGAGCCAGCCTTTTGGTTTGAGTCCAAGACAGGAAGAAACACCAGTGTCCTAGTTCAAGGCTGTCAGGAGGGAAAACTCTTTCTACTCAGGAGAGGGTCAGCCTTTTTTTTTCAGTCAGGCCTTCCCCTGATAGGATGAAGCTTTACCCTCATTAGTGAAGGCAATCTACTTACTCAGTCTACAGATTTAAATGTTAATCTCATCCAGAAACAACCTCACAGAAACACCCGAAATCATGTTTGACCAAATATCTAGGCACCACGGGGCCCAGTCAAGTACTAACCATCCCAGCTGGGAGCACAGGTGCAGCAGAAATGACCAAGAGTCATCCGGGAACTGCTGGAAGCAGACGTCCATGATCTTGGTGCACATGTAACGAGATGTTCAGCTGGCCAGGGCCTTCGGTAGAGTGCTGGAAGTCAGGGAGACATAGGGAAATTAAGACCATGAAACAGCCCACCAGGGAATCAGCACAGCCAAGTATTACTGGTATTCCTGGACTGAGAGCTCTTCCTACATCTGGCTGTTTAGAAAGTCCATCTCAGGGGCGCCTGGGTGGCTCAGTGGCTTAAAGCCTCTGCCTTTGGCTCTGGTCATGATCTTGGGGTCCTGGAACTGAGCCCCACATAGGCTCTCTGCTCAGCAGGGAGCCTGTTTCCTCCTCCTCTCTCTTTCTCTGCCTGCCTCTCTGCCTACTTGTGATCTCTCTCTGTCAAATAAATAAATAAAATCTTTTAAAAAAAAAAAAGCACATCTCAGGCACAGGCTGCATTTACCGCCAAAACAATCTGAAAACCTAAGAAACTGCGACCAGAATTCTATCAGAATCTAGCAAGGATTGTTTCTTCATTGTTTCTCCCCATTTTTATTCATGTATTTACAGGTTTTCATGGAGCGGTGGTATATATGTTGAGTATGTGTTACACTTGACCAAAGGCAAATTTGCCCCCCACGGGACATTTGGCAAAAGTGTAGAGACATTTTTGGTTGTCAAAACTAAGCAGGAGGGTGTGCTACTGGCCTGTTGGTGGAAGCCAAGGGTGCTGCTGATATCCTGCAAGACACAGGACAAACCCTGCCACCAACAGAGAATTATGTGACCCAAATGGCAACACTAAAGGTTGAGAAACCAAGTCCTAACAAAGAAGTTTAAGAAACCAACAGTTGAGAAACCAGCAACTAATTTTACTTCTATACAGTGTTCAATATTATTGCGTGTCTTTTTTTTTTTTTTAAGATTTTATTTATTTACCTGACAGGCAGAGATCACAAGTGGGCAGAGAGGCAGGCAGAGAGAGAGGAGGAAGCAGGCTCCCTGCCAAGCAGAGAGTCCAATGCGGGGCTCGATCCCAGGACCCTGGGATCACGACCTGAGCCGAAGGCAGAGGCTTTAACCCATTAAGCCACCCAGGCACCCCTATTGTGTGTCTTTGATTTAATTTAGTCTATGTGTTGAGTTGTTGGCACTGAATTGTGGACACTGAATGAAATTTATAAATGCATAATATTCCATTGAGTTGATGTGCAGAAATTTCCAAAACTATCCCCTTATTGTTGAACATTAACTTGAGAGGTTTTGTCACTAAACATAGCACTGCAATGAACGTTTTGAAAATACCTTGGTTTGAAATATTTCTTTTGGATTAATCCCTGCTTGGAGAGATACATGTACACACACACAACAAAACAATAAATCATAGCTTCAACACATGGCCTCCCTTTTTAGTATCTTTAAAGAGAGCAGAGAACTAGTATGATGCCAGACTAACATAAATCTCTTTCAAGTAAATAAATGAATGAATAAATAAATAGCCTTCCATCCTCAGAGAATTTATTCAATGCTTTTACATACATCAATTATTCAATAAATATTTACTAAGCACCTAACACAACCAGCCATCGTGCTGGATGCTATAGATATCATGGTGAATAATTTATTCTGTCTAGTGGAAATAGCCATATCTTGGAAGGTACACTTCGGGCAATGCTACTCTTAATTCAAAGTGCTGGGGGAAAAGAAGCGATTTCTTTAATTTTGGAATTTAACATATGCTTAGTGGAAAAAAAAAGAAAGAGAAAAACACCAAGATGTTTATATATATCCATAGTTCCATTACCATTCAAATATAGCTGTTGTCTTGTTGTGTATAAATGTGTAACAAACAACCCCCAAACATAGTGGTTCAGACAATGTATTCATGTCTGTCAGAGTTCTGGGCCTGATGCGTTCAGTGAGGCAATTCTCAGTAGAAGGGTCTCAGATGATGGCATCCAGAGAGAATCTTTCTACACAACCTCCCTGCGTGCCTAGCTCAGGCTTCCTCAGACATGGTGGTTTCTGGGCACTCAGACTTCTTAGGCAGTAGTTGACTTCTCTCAGAGCAAGTGTTCTAAGAGATCCAGGCAGAAGCTAAAAGGCCTCTTAGGACCTAGTTTCCAAAGCCACATAGCATGACTTCAATAGCATTCTGCTGCTCACAGCAGTCCTAAGTCAGGCCACATTCAAGGGAGCACAGGAGCAGGCTGCACTTCTGACTTGTGTACACAGGGCAGAAGGAATTCATGGCGGTCAGCCATGTTGGAGACAAGCTATCTTAATTGCTCATCGTCATCTAGAGCATGTTGATAATTATTCTATGTAACCAAAATATAAGCATTAAAGTCAGGAAGCTGACATTGATAATTATGACTATCTACACAGAATTCACTCAAGTTTTGTCAGGGATTCCAACAGAAAAATCACACACTGTGTTGTGCTATCAAGGCTCTTTAGTCTCCTTTAACTTGGAACAGTTCTTCCCTTGCCACTCATGACCTTGACACTCTGGAAGATTACAGGCAAGTTAGCACATAAGACTTACATAAGACTCTGTGTTATGGGTGGGCTGGTGGAAATAGGAAGTCCCAGACCTCTGTTGCACTCATTTGGAATTTAGACTGTGCCACAGGTCTTTGGAAGGGTCAAAAAATGCTGGTGGCCTGATCCTTCAGAGAAAATATCAAAGTGCTTGACCAGGAGAACCATCAAGGTCCTATTGACTCACCACAGTGTCTCCTTCTTACTTCCATTCTGGTCCTCACCACACCTTCTACTTGACCATGACAAAAGCCTCCTACCTTTGTTCCTGCTGATTCCTCACCAACAAGTCAGTTAACTCATTTCCTTAAAAAGTCACTCAAGGGTCTTCCAGAAGGTGTGCAGTCTCAGTCTTCATTGATCATTCTTCATCCTTTTTCTTGATGTTTTACCTCTATTGTTACGCATGCCAATATCCAAAAGTACAGATTTTCATTGGGGGGATACCATGTGTCAAGCCCTCTGTTAAGTGCCCCCCCGTTCCGGCTCATTTGCTCTTCAAAACAACCCTATAAATTTGGCACTTTCCTCGTTCTACGGACAATGGAATGGGAGCTCAGAGAAGTAGAAGAAGTAGGCCTCTGTTTCACAGCTAGAAAGTGGGAGGCTGGATTAAATTGAATGAGGACCCAGGGTCTCTGGCCCTGATGTCGTTGGCATGTACATGGGACAACAAGACAGTACATGTGAAACAATTAGCAAAGATGTAAGATGTGTTCAATTGCTTTGTTTTCCTAATTTTATTTTATTTTATTTTTTAAAAGATTTTATTTATTTATTTGACAGACAGAGATTACAAGTAGGCAGAGAGGCAGGCAGAGAGAGAGAGAGAGGAGGAAGCAGACTCCCTGCTGAGCAGAGAGCCCGATGCGGGACTCGATCCCAGGACCCTGAGATCATGACCTGAGCTGAAGGCAGTGGCTTAACCCACTGAGCCACCCAGGCGCCCAGTTTTCCTAATTTTATTATGGCTTGTTTTTTCCCCCTCTCCCAACTATAACTGCAACCAGAGCAAAGACTATATTTTCCATTAACTTTATGTTTTAGAACACTCAGTGCTCTGCGGGGCATAAAAAGAGCCCCCAGTAAACTGGTGTGAAGGGACAGTGAGCAGAGAGACTGAATACTTTACAGACTAAATAGAAGGTATGAAATGTTAAGACAAGTTCAGGTTTCACTAAATGCCAGCCAGAGTGAGAATCTGAAACTCAGAAAGGAGGTAATCCACTCAAGATCACACAGTTGATTAGGAACAGACTATGCAGAAACCAGTCCCCCAAACTCCTTGCCCAGCATACCTTCCCTAGAACCCACTGCCTGCTTAGGTCAGTCTATTTCCCCATGGTGTCCACACCATACTTTCCTAGCCTGTGGGACTCCCTCACCCCAAAATATATTGCTTTTCTCTTTCTAGCTCTTACTTACACTTAGCTCAAGAGTCATTTCTTAGAAGCCTGGCCAGAGCCCTCTAGTCTGCTTGAGATGCTCCTCTTGTCTATTTTTCTTTCTTCTACCAGAGCATCCTTGAGGGATCACCCTTACTTCCTGCCTTTCCATTAGATCAGAAGCTTTTTGAAGTCAGGAACCATGTCTCCTTTGACTTGGTGAAATTACTGCCTAACACAGCACCTGGCACATGGCCTTTTAACGTGGGTGGCTTAAAAAACAAATGATGGCAGTTCTGGTAACCCAGAGTGTGATAGGAAGGTCAGAGTCAACAATGGCTTCTTGGGATAACAGGCAATTGACACGAAATGGTGAGTCCAGTTAACAAACTGGTGGCAGGTGAAATAACACAATATGTTCCACAATGTGTTCCAAATATTTGTTTTACAAATATTTGCGGGCCCCCACATGCTCTGTTTGCTTCTGGAGAGACAACAGGGAGTGGGACAGACCTGGTCTTTGCCCTCATATGGAGTTTCCTGCTTAGCGATGGATGGTGGCAGACAATCAAGAGACAAACACATGAATAAGCAAGATCGTTCCTGAGAGTGGTTAAGGGTTTTGAAGAAAACAAAAGAGGGAGATGTGGTAAAGAATGGAATGGCTGGGATGAGGGCGTCCCCCTGCAGAGAAAGTGATCCAGGGAGGCCTCTCTGAGGAGGTGACCTTCAGCTGAGATCACAAGATGAGAAGGAGCCAGCTTTACAGTTCTCAGGAGAAGGAGTAGCCAGTGCAAAGCTCCTGAGGTGGAGAGACTTGGAGCTGTTCAAAGCACAGCAAGAGGACTAGACGGAGCTGGAGCACAGGATGAACAGGAAAGTGATAAAGACGAGGCTGGAGAAGCGGAGTCCAGATCACGGAGGACCCAGAGTTCCAGGTAAGGAGCCCCGAGGGACTCTAATCACAATGGGATGACAAGGGAGGGTTTTGCAGGAAGGGGAAATGGGGGGCAGGTGTAGGCCGGGTACGTTCTGATTTTATGTTAAAGGTGCCTCCGTAGCACAGTAGGCAGCGCCTCAGTCTCATGATTTGTATGTTGGGAAGATTTTCTAGGGTGGAAGTCAGGTCAGAAGAGTGAACAGTGGGCGAGCCGCCCCTTCAGGGTTGAGTCCTGTAGTCCCTAGTGGGACTTCTGGTCGACATTTGAGAGGGAGCCGGGAGCTGAAGACAAAGGACTGGATCTGTAAGAAATCTGTAGGATGTTTAACTTCCCTATATTTGCTCTGTTTGTAATCCCATGTTCTGCAAAATCCTTAGGCCTTGTGGTTTTGTTTCTGGAGAATGGGGCCATTGGGTGGAGTTGATGACAAGGAATCCCAAGGAGTAAAGTAGGAGGCCTGTGGGAAAGGAGATGAAAACCAGCCAAGTGTCCAAGTCCTGTTGCAAAAAGAGAAAAAAGAAGAAGAAAAAGAAGAAGAAAGAGGAGGAGGAGGAGGAGGAGGAAACACCAGTACCAGCAGGTTTGGCTTGGCACAAAGGGGAGAGAGAAAGAAAGCTTTCACCTGTGATTCTGTCCATTTGGTTATACAGGCAGCCCCTTTATCACAGCATTTTATGGCTCCACCTTCCCAAAAGTAGTGAACTGCATTGCCTAAATAACACATCTACATCCCTTCCCAACATTTAACTCACTCTTTCCTGGATTTTAGCTCTGGGACCCTACGTGGACAGTGGATTTTATTGGCACTAGGGAACCAGCTTGGGTACTTATGATGCAATACTCACAGCAGACTCAAGAAGGACTTAATCCTAGTAAGTTTTGAACTTTCCATGTGCAGAGGGTCCCACTGAAAAGATGGTCCAGCAATCCAGAGCCCCATCGCCTGTGAGTTAGGGCAGCTGCTATAAAAAAGAAACCAACCTGAACATATGGGAAAGGGTGGTTCAAGACTCTTTTTTTTTTTTTTTTAAGATTTTATTTATTTATTTGACAGAGATCACAAGTAGCCAGAGAGGCAGGCAGAGAGAGAGGAGGAAGCAGGCTCCGCGCTGAGCAGAGAGCCCGATGCAGGGCTTGATCCCAGGACCCTGGGATCACGACCTGAACTGAAGGCAGAGGTCCTAACCCACTGAGCCATCCAGGTGCCCCTCAAGACTCTTCTTAATTTCCCTTCCGGTCTTTCTACTGGATGGCAAACATTGCCCCACACATTTGAAGGAATGTTGTTGGGTTGTTGTTTTGTTTTGTTTTTTCCCGTCTCCAAGCTCATGGATGCTGTGCTCAGCATGTCCCAGTTACTTGCAAGAGTTATGAAACAATTCTTAAGAAAGAAATAGGCCATAGATCTACCAGGTGAGTGAAACTAGGTCATGGCACGAAGATAGAGAAGTGTTGCTGGCCAGAAGGCGGCCTGCACAGATACGTTGACTTCTGCTTCCAGCCATGAGCCTGGGCTGGGACCCTTGTGCCGAAAGCAGCCACGGCTTCTCATCTCTCATCTCTTTCTGTTCCTGAGCCACCTCACAAGGTGGAATCCCATGTAGCATTCGAAACCTGGCTTGCTAGCTCTGTGATGCTGCCAAGTCACATCGTTTTTTTTTTTGTTTTGTTTTGAGTTGCAGTTTTCTCATCTGTAAACTAGAAGGTGATGATACTTACCTAGGGTTTCCTCGAGTTTGGTTAGAGACTTTGATTAACTGAGCACCTAGGTACTCGAAATTTCTTTCCGTGTAACAAAATGGTGGTATTGCATTTTGCAACTTGCAACCGGCTTGGCAAAGTTGGTCCAGTCAGTTTTCTGAGCTCAGAGTCACAGCAAACCAGTTGCTCTAGAGAGGCCGCAGGTGTAACCAGGGCCTAGGACAGGGAAAAGCAGGTTCAAGACACGGACTGCTCTGCTCTAGCCTGCATCCAATGACAGCTTGTTGTGCGGAGATGAAGGCTGGTTTGTCTCTGCTGAACTCAGGACAATCCTGCAGGGCCATTCTAGTTCCAGACTTCCACACAGCATTAAGATTTGATCAAGGAGGGTGCCTGGGTGGCTCAGTGGGTTAAGGCCTCTGCCTTTGGCTCAGGTCATGATCCCAGGGTCCTGGGATCAAGCCCTGCATTGGGCTCTCTGCTCATCAGGGAGCCTGTTCCTCCTCTCTGCCTACTTGTTATCTCTGTCAAATAAATAAATAAAATCTTAAAAAAAAAAAAAAGATTTGATCAAGGAGTTTCTGACTCTGTACAGACTGTACTCAAATTACTATGCTTTTTTGCTGCCCAGAGCTATGCAGAAAACAGCAGGGAATGAAAGAAAACAGCAACATCGCAGTGTCTTCCCAGTGAACACTTGGGCCGAGAGCTGTTGCCAGAAATTGCTTTTGTAACACAAAGAGGCATGGCAGCTTGGAGCGGCAGCCGTATCTAAGGGGTCAGAGATAAGGTAGACAGCTGTTATGTCAGTTTCCTATTGGGTTTTCCTGGTAAGTCAACAGAAGTGCCTGACTGATGGAGACACACACAGCAAGACTGAGAGAAGATGTTTTAGGGACTGTAGACTTGGATGAATGGAGGTGGGATATTAAGGCCCGAGGTAATCAGCACCATTCTACATGATTATGTGCAGAGCAGTAGGACTGATGAAGTCAGAGGATAGGTGGATATCCACAGGAGCTTTAAAGGAGCTGGATTCTGTCCTGAGGACTCTGTGCTCCCTTTTGATCATTCTCCTATCCTCCTCGTTGTCCATCCCTCCTCTCATCCAGCCAGTCATCAAAGATTCCCTCGTGACCTCCTGTATGCTGGGCTCTCTATTAGGTTCTGGGATGGGAAGTACCGGCTCGAGGAGCCTCCCATCTCTCGTCTCTCGGTGTTGACAGATCTTTCCAATACAATGGCATCATTGCTCGAGTCTGTCAGATTTGGGATAATCAGGCTCCAGGAACAAATGACGCCCCAAACTGCAGTGGCTTACAACAGTCAAATTTTATTTCTCCCTCACATTACTTGATCTTCATGGTTTGGATGAAATTCTGCTCCACATCCTTTTCATTATGGGACCAAGCTAGTGGGAGCAGCTGCGATCTAGAATATGTGGAGTGGAAATATACAGTAGTTCTTCATTGGCTCACGGCGCGTGTCACTTGCACTCACATTTCATTGGCCAGAGCGAGTCACATGGCCTGGCATGACATCAGTGAGCCAACCTTGGGCCGTTAACAGTTAGCACTTGGCAGTTAACAGTTGGGAGGGAAAAATTTACACTCCTCCATAGGGCCCTCACAGAGAAAGGCACCAGGCATAGACAGCAGGCGGAAGGACACCTATGTTTTGGAGCTCCTTAATTCTCTTTATTAATTGATACATTTTAATTAAGCCCACAGGTTTTTTTTTTTTTCTTTGTCTGTTCAGCCTTTAGAGGCAATCTTTGCCAGAACTAACAGTGAGAAGAAGGCGTTAGAATTAGTGTTACTGTTTCTATAAAATTGGAGACCTGCTTAAACGTTCAAGCAAAAGGGAAATCTGCTTTCATGACAACCCTACGCGATACAGAAATGTTGCTATAAACTGGGGGTATGTTTCCGGACAAGCCACTGGGCTTGAACCCAGGTTTGAGTCCTGCCCTGCCTCATTCTAGCTGTGTGATTTTGAGGAGCCCATTCAGGCTCTCCCGAGTTTGAGTTTTATCTGTAAGACAAGGGTGATTGTGAGAAAAGGACATTGTCAACACTGAAACACTATTCAAATGCTGAGCCTTTGCTAAAGTGTGATGCCCACTAAGAAGCAGGCAGTTGTGCTTTTTGTTTTTGTGTTCTTGTTTTTTCTTTTGTTTTTTGGGGGGTTTTTCCCTATTGCTGTGGGAAACTAGCGCACAGAATCAGAAAGTTTACTACAGCAGCTGAGATCTCAGTGCAGAAGCTGGTAATTATCTGCAAGACGGGCTGACTTTTGATTGTAAGTGTGCCTAGCAAACCTATCAATGAGACATGTGCCATGACAAAATGCTGACAGTCTATTTACACAGAAGCAGCTGCGATGTTATAAAAGAAAGAAAGGCAAGCTAGAGGTCAATGTCTTTTTGAGGGAGATGACTTCCATTTCTCTGTGTGGTTGATTGTTCCAGTTTGGTAAAGATGTGGTATAAACATGAACAAAACAGTTCTTGAATTTTAATAATAACCCAGTATCTTAGAGATGAAGGCTTACCAATGATTAAATCCAACCCCCTGTCTATAGAGATGAAGAAACTGAGACCCAAAGGAGTTAATGAGCTATCACACCTGTTCTTGGCTAGGCACAGTGCTAATTTCAGAGGGGCTGTTAATACGGAGAGGAGAACCTACCTGTCTTTTATGTAATGAAGGTGCTAACTCATTAATCTCTAAAACAACATTCCCTTTAATATTTAGCAATTGCATTTCAAAAATATTTATTTGCTATTTACACATAATCAACTAAAGCAGAAAGACTTAACATTAAATTTCCCCGGACATTTCAACATCAGTTAGAAATTTGTAATCAAGAGCTTACATAAACAAATAATTAAAACTATGAATCTAATAAGTAAGATTCTTTTGCATGCTCGAAACACTTTGAGAAGCAGACAACACATGCACAAAATGTCACGTTGATTACAGAAGTGATTACTCTGTGGGGAAACCGTTTTCTCAGACACTAGAAAGCCAGAGGGAAGATACTATGTTTTCTTCTTCTCTTGTATGAGGAGGGAGTCTTATTCATGCTGTGCGGCTCAGAACCTAGAAGGTGGTTTATGATCCTACTGCCAAATACGTGTGTGAATTGTTGGCATTAATTCTTCCTGAATGACAATATTTAATCCTGTAGCAAAACACTCACACAGAGAGGCTGTGGTGGACTGGAAATGAGCTTGGGTCTGTCAGTCCCCCACCCTGAGAATAATACTTCCAAAGGGGCTGGCTTCTCTTGGGAGTTCTGGGGTCCATGATCTCCACTATGGATGTGCTTAGCTATTCTTATCCTGTATAGCCCCAGACTTCTGAGGACATTCTGTATCCTTAGCTAATTCTATCAGGAACTTTACTTGAAGGAGAGCAAGAGTCAGAATGGGAAAGGTCTCCCCTCACTAATGTGTTGCCCACCTGAAAAGTTGTATACTCATGTGCTGCTAATACCAACAATACAACCACTAATACTGTGAATTTGCACTTGTCTCTTTATTATCTTCTAATCTTTACTCTTAATTCAAAGCTTTCCAAGGTTGCTGCTTTTATGGCTTTCTGGTATCAGTAATTTTTTTTAAAGATTTATTTGACAGAGATCACAAGTAGGCAGAGAGGCAGACAGAGAGAGAGATGGGGAAGCAGGCTCCCCACTGAGCAGAGAGCCCAATGTGGGGCTCCATCCCAGGAACCTGGGATCATGACCTAAGCCAAAGGCAGAGGCTTAACCCACTGAGCCACCCAGGCGCCCCTGGTATCAGTAATTTTTATAGGATATGGTTTCTATACGTTCTTAGAGTCACTGAATTCGTAAAAGCCTCAAAAACAAAAGTTTGGAGGTTTGGGAGTTGTGACACAGAATCAGCCATTCCTTGACTGCATAGTCCAAAGTGGTTGTCCAGCACAGCCGAATTCCAGCAGCAGGGTAGGGAGAAGGGAGATAAGTCCCTTCCTTTTAAGGGCTTGACACAGAGTCGTTTATATTACTTCTGCTCATTTTCATTCAGGCCCTTGGCCACACTAGCAGCAAGGGAGGCTGGAAATAGCTTGGCCAGGTGTCCAGACAAACACTGAGTGTCTTCTTAGCTAAAAGAAGGGGAAGAACTAGCAGTAGGGTGTTGTCTAACAGTGCCTGAAGCTATCCATGCTTCCAGCCACCAAGTGTTCATGGTCCCTCGTCTTCTCACACCTAGACACAGTCACACCTTCTCCGAGGGAGATGAGCTCCAAACCCCAAAGACTTTGATGAGCACAAAACCAGGAGCTCCCGAGTGCTAAGCATTCAGGGTGAGTGTCATTTCTGTTGGCACCACAACTTGAAGAAACAAGAGATCTCCCCCAACTTCTCTACACCAATAGACAATGCCAGGTAGGAACAGGAAAACTATAATAAAAAGTCCCATTCAGAGGAGGCATACAAAGAAAACCCGAGGACGTGACTGCACCATAGCAGTGATCAAATCCCACTGCGTGGGAACAGAAAAGACTTTCTTCCCCACCAGTCAGTGAGTCACTTGAGGGGTTCCTCTGGCAATTCTGGTCCTGCCCCCCAGGGGAACCTCCCCTGGCTGACATGCTCTGTAGCTGTTGACTTGTCCCCTTGGGAGGGCCCACCTTGATCACCTGAGATGGCATTCCAGGTTTATACCCCTTGGGGGGGTGGGCTGCAATGCTATTGCAGTCCCTTCCTGTAGGTGTGGGGGAAGAACCAAGACCTGCCTCTGGGTCAAGGGCTTTGGCAGGTCAGCCTTGTAGTTTCAGGGGCAATAAAATTCCCCCAAGAAGTCCCAAGTAGGCTTCAAGTCTATTTGCTCAAATAAGGACAGCCGAGATCTCGTTTGACCTAGGTTTCTCTAAAAACTATACTTACTGACCTCCATGCTCTTAATCTAAGTGTCCTGAGTCCACCTGAATAAACAGCTTGGGTAGGAAGGCAACACCCTTAGTTCTGGCTTTGCTCTGACACGTGGCAGAGAACTCCGGATGGCGGTGCTTGGGAAAAGCCTGGGGACAGAGGCTTATTTTTTTTTTGCTAAAGCCCCTTAGTCCACTCACCCTACCCTACAAGGGACTCATGTCATGTCATCAGTTCTCTCACTCTCCACCTGTCCCCTGTGTTGGGTTTCAGATTTATTGTCACTCAGGCCAGCTCTGCCAGCACCCCTAAGCCTACAGAGACCTGATTTTAGGGGAGGACCACATGATTGCTTCTAGTATCCATGCATAAAATCTTAGGGAAGTTCTTGATTGGCCCAGTTTCTGTTGCCTGCCTACCCTGAATTAGTCATTATGCCCAGGAAAAGGAGTTCTTCAGTTAGCCTGAGTCATTTGGCCACCATAGTGTGGAGCTTCATGATGGGGGACCTGGCTAGGACCACATAAAGGGCAAAAGAGTCAGCACCCCCCCACCCCGCCCCCCCCTCCACCTAAAGTGAAGAAGGTGCTATGAGACCAAAGAGGAAAGTGTGTTTGGGGGGGAAGAGATGAAAGAGACCCGGGACATTCAGCCACAAGCAGGGGCAACAATGCTCTTCAGAACTTGGATGTCTTGGTAAAGATGGTGGAACTACTAGGGCACGCTGATAATTAGTTTCATTCAATAAGATTTGTTAAAACCCAGGCCATAGCTCTCTAACTGCCCCTCACTAGTTCTCTGTTCCTTTGCACAGAGTGGAGCAGGATGGAAATCACACAGAGATGAAGAAGCATGGTTTCCTCCTCCTCAACACTCATGGTAGACAACCTACATTGCTCCTGCCTGGGCCCTGTCCCTGGTCCTGCCCGCAGCTGGAGGGAGCGAAAACAAAGCTCCTCTCCCTCTTCTCCTCTTCCCCTTGCCTCCCTCCCCCAGACCACGTGTGTCTCATCCTGGTGCCCTTGCCCTGAAGGGGCAGCTGAGAGCCCCTGGCCGTGGAGTTAAGCCCACAGCTGGAGGAGAGGAACTGAGCTTGGTAGAAAACAAACAGGTTTACAGTAAAATTCTTTATCTCTGGAAGGAGGTAGGAGAGGGCAGAGGCCATCAACTCCCACACCAGCCCAGCTAGGGAGTGTTGTGGCCTGTACCCCACTTATGTCCACAGTGACCCCCTTTCGCCCCCACCCGATCCCACTTTCTCTAACGGGCTCTTCCCTTCACCTACGTACTCCTTCCTAGAGCTTTCCAAGCATGAATGAGCACCGTGCCCACAAAGCTGCCAGTCTCCACATGGAGAAGCTGTCACAATGAAGAAGCCCTTGGACAATATTTGTTCCTTTGACATTGGGCCCCTCCCTCCTCCCGTGCTTCCTGCGCCCATCTGCCCCAAGTTCCTGAAGTACCCCCTTGACCCCAGCCTTCCTGTGTCTTGGCCCATCTCCCAGGGCCAGAAGGATGGTGAGAGGCAGATGTGGGCCAGAAGGCGCAGGTGCTGGGTGGTTTTGAGAGATGTTTTCCTGGTCTTTCCACTTCTCCCTCTGTAGCAGCCTCCTTGTTAGGATCCAGACCAGGAGGAGAAGCAGGCAGTTCTCTGGATGGGGCTTTCTAAGCTCAGGTCCCTTCATTGCAGAGGCAGCTGCGAGCTTCCTCTCTCGGTCCCCAAACTGGGTGTCAACCCACTGCCTTCGGGGGACAGGCAGCTGTGTCTGGAAATCAGGAGTAACCCAGAGAGTTCTGGAAAACTCTTGATGAATCTCAAAGTGTTAGCAAGCTCACGTGGGGGAAAGGAGGCTGGGAATTTGCCATTCCCTGAGCTTCCTAGAGTCAGAAGCCCTGTTTGTACCCCCTGGTGGGGAATCTGGGCCCTGCTCTGTCCTCATCCACCACCTCCCTGTGACCGACTGTGCTGTCGGAAGCTGCCACCCAGTACCTCCATTCTGAATACTCCTCTGCACTGTGACCTTGCCAAGCCTCCACTCAGAAGTACAGTTGGTTTTACCACCTCCTTGACGCCAGGTAGACCTGAGGACTGCTTGGGTGTAGCCCTTCACTGGCCCAAGATTTTGCTTTCTGCCTCTTTGGAAGACAGCCACACTCTGTAAGCAGTCAGTCTATGCCCTGAGACCCCAGTGCCCCATGGATGCCCGAGGCACCAGACATGGGAATGTTTTGAGATTGCAGAATTTTCACTTAATTTCTCTGATTCTATTCTCGAGTCTCTTTTCTCCAGTGCCCCAAATCTTGAATTCTCGTGACATGAACACAGAATAACTTATCCACCTTACCTTACAACATACCGATAAACATTTCAAATGGCTAGAGAGTTGTCACTATTGTTTGTAGAATATTTGAGATTGTGATCTTGAAGAGCTAACTTTTTATTCTTTTTGCCTTTACAATTTACTGCTTTAGGGCAGGATTTCCCAACCTCAACACTGTGTTTTGGGCTGGAAGCATCTTTGTTGTGGGAATACACTGTGGGTTGTAGTCTCTTCCCCCATTTAGAGGCCAGGAGCCACCCTCCATTGGTGACAGCCCAAAATGTCCCCAGACACTGTCAAATGTCCACTGGGGTGGGGGGCACTGCTCCAGGTTAAAGGCTCCTGCTTTCGGGACATACAATCAAAATACTGAGCTTAACGTCTTTTGAAAAGTTTTGCTTTCTTTTTTTTTTTCTGTATGACGATGCTACTCACTGGACTATGGTTAGGTTTGTTTGTTTCAGTGGTTTTCAGGTTTTAAAGATTGCTTTTTACTCATTTAATGTTTATTAAACCTATGTAAAACATTTATATTGTTCCAAAGTCAAAATACATAGGCAGGTAGTTTTTTTCACCCTTGCTTAATTTTTCTTAAATCATGTAAAACATAATACTAAATACCAATACTGTCAAGGAAGTTTTAGTTCTTTTTCTCTAGCCTGCTCCCACTCTTCCTCTATGACAACCATTTTCATTCCTTTGGGGTTATCCTTCCATTGTTTCTTTTGGGAAATACAAATAAATATGTATTTATATGGGTTTAGGTTCATATTGGCTTATATTTATTACCCCCTTTCTTAGACAAAAGTTACCACCCTCGGCACTGTTGGGTATACCCACAAGCAAGGATTCCAGTCCATCCCTTTTGAGACGTAGCCTGATGTGCCTGGGATATGTTCACAAAGATGCCTCAGGAGAGATGCTGACACAAGTGTAGAAAGAGCACGAGAGGGAGCTTGTCTGGAACCCCCCTGTCCATGTGCACCAGCTAACGGATTCTCTTACAGGAGGTATGGAGGTCAGTTACAGGAGGTCTCAGGGTCAAGGTTAGCCACCTCACCTCTGTTCCTTCATTGTCGAAATATCTATGGGTAAAAATTGCATATGGATAAGTTTGTTACTTTTCATGATAAAAACTTCCAAACAGAAACAGAACTAGAGAGTACAATAAACTATACGGTCAAAGCCTGGTTTTACCAGACCTGCTTTACTAAATGCAACTTATTTGTGCTGAAGTTGTAACACCAACCGCATACAATATGCCATTTCACCCTTACATCCAACTTTTTAGAAAAGTAAGGGGCGGGGACTTGGGTAGATCATTTTCTTGCATAATTACAATGTCACTATCACACCTACCTATTGAAGAGAATATGAATTTGTTAATATCACCCAACATCGAGCCCAAATGTAGATTTCTCTTGTCATCTAAAACAAAAACAACCCCCCAACAACTGTCTTTATCATTTGTTCAAATCAGGGTCTAAATGAAGGCCACTTGCTGTCTCTGGGGAGCCTGCTCTGGGACAGCAACTGAGAAAACACGAGCCCAGAGCACTCTGGGTAGCTGGAAACACACCACAAAGCCTCCCAAGATCCTGGCTCCCCTCCGGTTTGATCCTGGCTCCTTGGGGTTGTTGAAAACACCTGTATTCCCCTCAGACTTCTCCAAGTCAAGCATTGCCAATTCCTTCCATTGTTTCTCTGTGATAATGATTTCTTTCCCCCTTCCCTGTCTTCTTCTGCCTGCACTCTCCACTTGGCTAGTGTCCCTGGCAGATCCATTACAAGGAGATGATCTCCTCAGTCATCAGTCCTCAGATCAGCACTGGTGGCCCTGCTTTAGAGATGAGGAAAGACAATAACTTCTTGGATGGGTGACTTGGTCTTCAGCTCAGTGTTATGCATTCCAGAGGTAGGCCAACAACTCACAGTTGGCTTTGCCTGATTCTTCTTTTTGTAACACGAACAAGCCATTTTAGTTCTAACCATGCTTTGGTTCCTACAAATTTCCCATTTTACTACTTGGTCTTTTATGAATATTAGGTGCCCAAACAGCAGAGTATGGCTAAGAGCTTGGGTCCTTGAGTCTCAGAAGGATGACTTCCTGGTTAGATACACAACCTTTGCAGGCAGGCTCTCTCCCAAGTTCAAATTCCAAGTCTGCCAACTGTGAGCTGAAAGACTTGGATAATTCATTGAGTCTGTTTCTCCACTTGTTTCTCTACAAATGCTCATGGGGACAAAACCAACCCCATTAGGCTGTTGGTGAGAAATAAATCCATTAGTGCTTATAAGGTTCAGGGTACGGCGCCTGACACGGTGTTCAGTGTTTCCTGCTATTCCTCTGCTGCCCCTCCCCCTTAGATGGCGGGCGAGTCATCCGGCTGGAAACTGTCTGTGAGTCCTTATCTCTTAACTTGGCAGTTACTGGGGAACTTACTAAGAGGAGGAATATTGGGGACAATTGGCAGATAATTCACCATAAGCTGAAAGAAGAGTGTCTTATACATAATAAGCACTCAGTAAATTATAGCTAGGATTACTGTGGGGCTTTGAACTTACCATGGTTCAGATCCCAGGCCAGAAAGTCAGGCGCACCAGAAATTATGGCAACTCTCCATTTTCAATAAATGAACTTGATTTCGTCTCCAGCTTCATACTGCCTCAGTGCTTCTTGGTTTCTCTTCCCTGAGTCCTCCGGAGTTTGTAACAGGGATCTGACATCTGACATGATCTCCTGATTTCTGGAGGGTCCTGCTGGTCATCAACCTCCATCTACTAAGGTGCCTATGGTCTCTGACCAGGAGGTCTCTGCCACTTCTGTGCCATACCTGGGACTCGAGGTTTTGGGTGAGCCCATGGGTCCCTGCCCAGGACCAAGGCTTCTGGTGTATCATTTCCGTCCACAGGCTCGGAAGATTCCTGGGACTTGCTGACTTTACTCTCTTACCTCTTGCCCAAGTCCCTGGAAATCTCTTCTTAATCCAGAGGAAAATTTTTGGTTCTCATACCCTGTTCACCTCAATGGGTTTTGGAAATAAAAGTCTGAGCACAGGAAGAAAAAGATGTGCAGGGCCTGCCACATACCTGGGAGTGGGAGAGTCGGATCAGGGAAGGGGGACAATGGGGGGAAACATCCTACATCACCGTCTCACAAAGCCCTCCGCCTGCTACATCTGTCCACGTGAGCCACCGCGCCGAGAGGGGCTCCCTCACGGTCACCGAGGAAGCACCTTCCAAGTGTCAGGCACCAGTGGCAAGCTGTGACAGAAGAGAAAGAGCTGACCCATCCATGAACCCTGCCCTCAACAAGCTGTTCCCCCGAGAACTCGTACTCAAGCTAGGGTGATGTGGGCCCCCAGGAGGCATTTTCAGTTGCCACGACTGGAGTGGGGGTGGGTCATGTAGGGATCCAGGCTCTAGTGAGTCGAGGCCGGAGGAACTGTTAATGCCCTACAATGCACAGGACAGCATCCTGCAGCAAAGAATGATGTGGCCCCCGATGTCAATAGTGATGAGAATGGGACAGGACAGCGGTCATTCGAGGTAGAAGAAAATAATGAGATGTTTTTCCGAGAGTTCGTCCAATGGAAATCACCAAAGGGCACCTCTCTAACCAGAAAGAATATTCCTGGGAAGTTTGTTTGTTTTTTTTTTTAATCAGAGAGGGATGACTGCGGATAAGAAGGAGCTGAAACTTGAGCTCATAGCCCTTTCCACAAAACTTGGGCATCAGCAGTCTAGAAAAGTTGTGGAGAGCTAACCCTACCCAGCTCCCGCAGGCCTGACAAACCAAGCTAGAGCTGAGCTACGGTCATGAGGTCCGGGGCCAGAGAAGCACCTGCCCAGGGCTCAGGGACAGTTGGGGTGCAGCTGGGGGCTGACTTTCTCCAGCTCAGGTCTGTGTCTCTGTCATCCTCCCAGTGACCAGTGACCAGGCTGCTCAGATGAGGAAACTGTTCCTGAGGTTCTTGATCCTGGGCCTCATGTCAAGTTTGCCCAGGGATTCTGAGAGCTTCAAGGAAGGGCTCAGGTGGGGCTTTTTTTTTTTTTTTTTTTTTGGACTCTGTAGGTAATTCCAATGTGTAGGCAGATCGAAAGATCTGTTTTGCCAAAAAAAACATGTCTCATTGCTTTTGCTGTGGAACATAATTCAAAACTATTTCCATGGTGGTTGCCTTGGATGGGAGAGGAAGAGTGGGTAGAGGTGGTGGCATTTGAGTCTGGTCTAGAAAGACCACAGGCTCTGGCTTAGCCATGTGGGAAATTCCTCTGGTGACTTGACCGTGGAGGGCATGGGGCGAAAACCGTGGGATGGGCACCTGCCCTGTTTCAAATTTCAAAACTGAAAGGGGTCTGTTACCCAGGATGTGAAGATCTATATTTAGAAAATAGATCATGTCAAGAGTTTACTCTTCGCTTTTATTTCTAGCCTCTTCTAGGACATGGAAAATAAAGTTCAATTTACAGAAAACCAACATTCTTAATGACAGACCAGCCAAGAACTCCACAGGTCTCTTTTATTTCCTGCTATAGTTGGGGGGTGAGGGCAGGTCTCAGCCCACCCCCTCAAACGTTCTCTCCGAGGCTATACTCAGCTCCTGAGCCATCTTGTCTTCTCTGATGGTTTCAGTGACCAGTCTGTGCTGCTGACCCTCAGTTCTACTCCCCAGATGACCTTTCTCCAGCCAAGCTAGGCAGCTTTCTCCTGGGTAGACAACATTATCAAACTCAACATGTCAATAACCACTGAATTATTCCCATGTTCATTCCCCCAAGCTGGATTTTCTATCTCAGTGATTAACAGGCAAATCCACATTCCTCATTCTCCACCCCCACCCCACTTGCCAAGAGCCACTCATTCCAGAAGGTTCTCTGTTCTCAACATCTCCCATTTCAGCCTGCGCTGTCCCTCCCCAAGGCCTCCATGTTAGCTCAGGCCATGATCACTTCACACCTATACCATGGCAATTGTCTCCTCTGTGGCCCTCCTGGTCCACTTCGGTTCCATTCTACGTTATTCTCTACCTAGAAACTAGGTAGAGTGATTTTCTAAAATGTACCACTAGTGAGTTTATGACTTGTGGAACCTTTACTATATGTGCCTCACTGTGCCGAGTTCTTCACATGCATAATCTCTTTAAAAACCTGAAAAACTGGATGAAAAAGGTATTCATTATCCCCATTTCACAGATACGGAAACTGGGACACAGAGAGGTTAAGTATCTTTTCTGGGGTCACACAGCCATTCAAAGGAAAAGTCTCTGTTTCAATGTTACTCTCTGGTTTAGAATCCTTCAGTGACTCCCCAAATATTGACCGTCAGGGCAAAATGCACACTTTCAGCTTGGTCATAGGGTCCTTTGTGACCTGGGCTTAGCCTCTCTGACTGGATTTATCACTCACCACACTTCCCCCCAAGCCCTGGGTCTTCAGCTTGTGGAGCTTCCCACAACTGCTCGGAGACCCATGCCTCCTCCTCCTCCCCCAAAATGCCCTCCCCATTCGGTCTGTGAGGCAGACCCATCTCCCAAAATTCAGCTTAAAGGATGCCTCCTTCATGGAACCTTTCCAGAGTGTGTCCCACACTTAGAGAATGGACCTCTCACTCTCTGGGCTTGGCTGTCACCAGGCTATAAGTTATGATTTTGTCACCAGCTGTGAGAGCAGGGGCCAAATCTCCATGTGCTTGTGCTTTATGGGTATTTACTACCGGTGCTCTGTGGTCTCATTATTCCAAGCTGCCTGGAGAGGGTGTTTCTCACTGTCTCAGTGGTGTGGGCGATAATGACTGGGTGTGAAGTTAATGTCTCTTAGTGTAAAGCAGAGTGCACCGGTGGCCAGCCAGTTGTCCTGGGGTTGGGCTGCATGGTTCAGGGAGCAGGGGGTCCCCTCACAACCTGGAGAATGGCTTCCCTGGGACAACAGAGAGCTCAGGCAAGGTGGGAAGAGCTGGCCAGCGTCCTTTGGGTTCTAAACTTCTCAAATTCCCAGAGGGGTCTTGTGAAGCTGAAGTCTGTCCGTGATGCAGTGGAAACTACCAGGTGGAGATTCTTGGCCCAGGCTCTGGTGTGGCTCTCCTCTGGTGTCCTGTGGCTCTGAGCAGTCCCTTTCCTGTGGGATGGGGGCCCATTCCGCCGGTCCCTTCCTAGGCTTCTCCTGTCCCACTCCTATGGGAGACTGCCCAGGCCACCTCAAAAGACCTTTCCTCACACCATGTTTGGTTCTCAGAAGTCTTGCCTCACCCCTTAGCCCACGGCCTGGGCAAGTCTGTCTTCAACATCCTTCATTTTACAAGGGAGCAAATTCCTTGCTCCTCAGTGCAGCACACTTGGCAGGGGAGAATCTGGAAGAAGTGCTTTCATTTCCTCAGGATTGAGGATGTGGAGGCAGCTCCATGGAGAACTAATATCGAGTCATAATTTAAGCCCAAGCCGTGGGGAGCCGGGGTTTGGGGAGTGGGGCAGCCTGCTGTCCCTGTTTTCCTTCCCGTGCTTCTCCAGTCCCCGGGCTGAGACCTGATGTGGCGGAGGGAGCCCACCAGGCTGCAGGGGTATCTAGAACCCGCCCCCCCACAAAACCACCCTGCCACAAACCATCCTCCAGGGGAAGGCATCTCTCCCTTGCGGGCAAGCGGGGCAGGACCGCGCCTCTGGCTGGCTCTTGGAGGCATGCAGGAAGAGTGTTCAAAAAACCCTGAGTCGGTTTCTACAAAGGCCTGTATCTTTGTTGACCGGGGATTAAGTTGGTCTCTTAGATATTCTTAGGCTTCTGTTCTTCCTCCAAAGGGCCACAGCGGTGCCTGCTTTGGCCCTCTGAGCCCTTGCCTTGCACCTCCAGGAACCTGTATGACTCTGGTTCTCATCACTATGATTCGCATTCGTGCCTTTGCCCTCGTCCCTCGAACCCTTAGCTGCTCTCATCCTCATATTCTCAGCGCGGGGCTTGGAGCCTGACCTTGGTGGGGAGCTGAACACATGTCGAATAGGCATCGCTGGGAGGTCATGGACCGTCATGACCTTGACCACACAGCCTCTCAAGGTGCTTTCCGTTCTTCCCTCGTCATCTCATTGCTACGCTCTTTCTTATTATTTTACTACTACTACTATATATCACTTCCTATCTGTAGTAGCGTATGTTATTACTAATATATTATTTGAAGTACATCACTAACATTATGTACTGTTACTACAGGCAAAGGCATTAATAGAAGTCTCATGTATATAAAAAGGAAATAAACACGACTCTGACGACACATCTTTCTCTTTTCACTCTTTTTCTTTTCACCCTCTCTCCCTAGCTTTCACTGGACTTTTGCATATGCTGTTCCCCCTTCCTTGGCACTCCCTTTCCTTTCATTCCTCCTGCTTCAGAACCCAGCCCACATGCCACCCACTTGTCTGATCTCCGGGACACTGAACAAGTCTCCCTGGAATTTTTAGACCATCTTCTGCTAAGAGATGCAGAATTATTATGTCCCTTTATGTGTCCACCCTTCCACTCGAATGAGGCCTGACTTCCTTTCCATGCCTAGCCCAGGAACGCGTGGAACATGCGCATCCACTCACGCATTCAACAAATGCTCTTTGAGAGCCGATCACGTGCCAGGACCAAATAAACTGTCCTTGCGGTCGCCAACCTCCAAGATGGCCCCCAATGTCCTCCTCTCCAATATTCATGCCCTTGGGTTTCCTCCCACCTGAATGGAGATTGGACTGTGTGGCCCACAGATTGTGGCAGGAGGCTCTGCGACTTTCAGGCTCTGTGGCCCAAGATTGGATCATAAAAGCGTTTTCAGCTCCCTCCCTGGTCTCTTGGTGTGCTGACTCTAGGGGGGACCAGCTGCCCTAACAGGAAGACGGTGCAGCCCTAGCAAATGTCCAAGAGAGGAGCCAGCTGGGCAGCCCCCGTCAGCCATGCGAGTGAACCACCTTGGATCCCCTGGGCTCTGTCGAGCCTTCAAACGATGACAGCCCCATTGGCGCGTGGGAGAACCCTGAGCCAGAGCTGCGCTCCTGAGCCGCTCTCAAACTCCTGATCCACAGATGCCAGGATCCCGGTTGCTAAAAAACACTAAGTTTGGAGATGATTTGTTATGCAGCACTAGATAACTGATGAGCTCTTCTCACGAGGTTTACATTCTAGTGGAAGAATTAAAGGAGCAGAATCCATTCCTTCATTGACTCTGTACTAGTAAATCCTGCCAGGTGTTAAGATTCCAGTAGCAAGCAAGACGCTAGGCAAAGTTCCTTTTCTTGTGGGGTCTATGCCATAGTGTGGGAGACACAAAATAAACGAGTACACTCTATAGAATAGGAGGTCATATGTGCTAAGAAAAAAAAAAGAAAACCCAGTAGGTCGGATAAAAGGAAGGGATGTGACTTAGATGGTCTCTTCTGTACGAAGCATTTTTCATCTTGATGTCCATTTTTCATCTTTGTCCTCCAAAGATTTTGAAGTAGGTAGTTTATCCCCATTTTACAGATGAGAAAATTGAAGGCCAGAAGAGTCCGATGACCCAGTCAAGGTCACACAACTCTGGTCTTTGCCTGGCCCAGAGTGGTACCTCAGGTGGACTATTTTGGATCTCCTAGTTAGTCCTCACGTGGGCGCTCTGCCTGGACTTGGAACACACTGGGAGGAGGAGGGCCGGAGATAGTCTGCAGACAGGATTACCACAGGCTGGCAGGGGGCCGAGGCCACCTCTTTCTCTGACTCTGGAAAATACCTCCGAGGCTGTAAATCCACCCACTGGCTGGGAAGATCTTCCCAGTCCCCTAAACCTTAGTTGCTCTGGTTGTCACTAAACAGTGATGTCCTCTCCTGCAGGCTCCTTCCTCCCCACTTCCTGTTCTGCCTCTCTATGGCCACTTCATTCGCTCAGCACTGAAGGAGCTGGGGTTTTTCCTGCCAACCTCAGACAGTCTGCTCCTCCTCATCCATCCTAACTCCCCCGGGCCTCTTGCCCCTCGTCATTTTTTTTTCCTTTTCTTAGGCCAAGACCACTAGATGGAGATATACTAAAACTTAAGTGGACACGAAAGTGCAAAACACCCTTCTATGGGCTTTTCCTGCATGGTTTTGTCAAATCTTCATGACAACCCTTTGTAGACATCTCATGATTTTCCTCATGGAGCTTAAGGCTCAAGGTCATTCCGCTGCTAGCCAGCAGAGCTGGGATTCAAACCCACATCTCTTTGAATCCAGATTTCATTGTTGGGCCAAGATCACACACGGAACTGGATGAAGTCGGAGGAGAAGTCAGAGGTCATCTTGTCCATTTCTTTGCCCTGGGCGGAGTCAAATCCGGACGATCTCCTGAAGGTTACAAATAACTACCTTAAATTAATGCTAGAGAAAAGAAAAAAAAAACCCAAACAGCTCATTACAGCTTAGACAAGGATTTGCAGGTTTAACATTCTCATTCATGTCTCACATAAGTAATTCATTGGCTAAACTTTTATTAGGCGCCTCCTGTGTGCCCAGCGCTGTGATACAGTTAGGCATGAGGATGAATTATTATCCTGTAAGAACAGGGCGGGGGCATCAAACAGACCGGCAAGTCAGTGAGGCCCCCAGCTGAGGCTAAGTGAACCCTGACAATCTTGCAGGGGTCCAGCAGCAGAGATGGGCATGCCTACAGAGGGGACAAGCATCAAAGTCAGTCAGAGGTGACTGAGAATGGCTTATTTCAGCATATGGCTGGAGTTGACAGGAAGTGCTGGGGAGGGACGAGCGATGGGATTAAGAGATAAGCAGGGGCCAGCGAGGTGCCAAGGTAAGGAATTTGCTCTTTATCTGGAAAGCACTGGGGAGCAATCTGAGGTTTGGGGTAAGGCGCTGATATAATCAGATTTCATCGTAGAAAAATTCTTCCACCAGTGGTATGGATGATGAATGGGAAAGACCCGTTCAGGAGGATATTGCAATGGTTTGGCCAAGAGATGATGAGTAGCTGAAAGAGAGGGAAAGGTAGAAGAGATGTGGAGGAGAGACTTACAAGTAGACAAGTTAAGACTTGGCAACTGCTGGTTTGTGGGGGGCAGGGAAGAAGGAAGGGCCAAGGACAGATTCAAGGGGCTTCCTGGCTCAGGCACATGAATGGGGAAGTAGTTTCCTGTGCTGAGATGGTGATCAGGAGGAGGAACAGGTTTGGGGCAGAGTTACTGAGATCTTATAATGCCTAGACTCCTTAGCGCAATCCTAATTTCAGATGAAGAAATCAAGACTCAAAAAGCTGATGAGATTTATTCAACTTCACCTGGACAGAATAGTGTCCGAGGTGGGACTCCAACCTAGGTCCTCTCCTTTTCTGGAATTAGTTTCCCATGCCTAAGCAAATTTGCTTTGCAAGAAATGTAAGGAGGGCTTAGTACAGAGTAATGTGTGGTAAAGCAAACATTTCTGCACATCGACTTGCCATTTTTACATTTGTTCATTCATTCATTCATTCATTCATCAAAACTTACTGAGCACCTACCAAGTGCCATGCAGGTGGGGGTGCATTGGTGAACATAATAGACAAGGACATCACCCACACTGAACCTCTCGTCTCCCCTTTTCTACGGAGATAGGCAATATGCAGATAAGCAAATACTGACAAAATACACCATCAGAGTGCAGAGAGTGTGGCAGGAATGACAGTGTGGACACTCTTTTGGATAGAATGTTCCAGAAAAGCCTAAGACCTGATCATTTGATCAAGACCAAAGTAATGAGGGAAAGTCATACAAAGATCTGAGTGAAGGCGGGGGGGGGGGGGACTTGCACCGCGAAGGTCCTGAGGTAGGAACCAGCTTGAATATTCAAGGGATTGCCAGGAAGCCAGTGTTCCAAGAAAAGAGTGAGTAGGAGATGGAATTGGAGGCAAGGGTCTGCGCCTGTAGGATTTGTGACACATGATCAGGAGTTTAGACTTGTTCTAGGGGTGATAGGAAATGCTTAGAGATTTGGAGCATGGCTGTGACATCCTCTATTTTTAAATTTTACTTTATCTTTTAAGGTACTTGTAGATTCACATGCTGTTGTAGGAAACAATAGATAGGAATCCTGTGTACCCTTGTCCCATTTCCCTCCGACTGCAGCCTTGTGCTAAAGTAAATGCAATGTCACACCTACGCGTGCTTGCTGTGGTTTTAATTTGCATTTTCCTAATGGTTATGTTGTTTGAATGGTTTTCATGTTCTTATTTACCATCCATTACATCCTCTTCAGTGAAATTTTTGTCTTTTGTTCACTGTCTATTTTTTAAAGATTTTTAGTAGTTTTTTGTTGCCCACATTTGGGAGTTCTTTATACACTCTAGACACGAGTCCTTTGTCAGACAAATAATTGAAAACATATTTTCCTGGTGTGCAGCTTGTCTTTTTACCCTAACAGAGCCTTTTGCAGAGCGAAAGTCTTTAATTTTGAGGAGGTCTAATTCATTACTTTTTCCTTTCATAGATTGTGCTCTGGGTGTAAGTCTAAGAACCTGTGCTCAGCCCTACTGTCCATAGTTTGTCTGCTGTGGTCGTCTCGGGAAGTGGAAGTGTAAACTGACTACAGAAACGTAGGCCAGAACTGAGGGCCCACGTGAGATTTGGGGGCAGGAGGCAAAGCAATGGGAGAGGGAAGAGGCTTCAAGTTCCTTTCTACTCCCTGGAAGGGACTCTATGGGGTACAAACTCCTTCCCCTTCTAGCTTGAGTGACATGGACACAGAAGACAGTCACCTTGGCCTTAGGACCACAGGCCTAGGCTTCTCCCTTCCTCAAGAATACTCACAGACCCTGAAAAAAATAGCCTTTTTATTCCCCCAGATCTTTACCCATACCAGTGTGCTTTCACAGCATCCGGGACTGACTTCTCACAACAATTCTGTAAGGAAGCTATTACTATCCCCTTTTACAGAAGATACAACTGAGGACCGGAGAAGGGCTGGAACTAAATACAAATCTCCTGACATCCAGAGTGATGATGATTCTTCTCCACCAGCTGACGCTGAATTTCCACCACCAATTATTGCTTGAGGTCAATGATTCTCAAAGGATGGTCTAAGGAACGCCCAGATGTCCCCCAGACCTTTTCAACAGGGCTTCAAGGTCAAAGCTATTTCCTTAATAATACTAAGACCTTATTTGCCTTTTCTCTGTGTTGACCTTTTCACTAATGGTGTGAAAGCGAATGAGGGCAAAACTGCCAATCACCTGAGAGTGATTCAAAGCTGTGACTCCACCTGTCCTTGTTGTCACCTGGGGCTCATGGAACCCAAATAGCCAGTTTCACACTGCCATTGTGATTTTATGGGAACTATTCAGAGAGCATTTCCGCTGCACCCCGAAGCAAGACTGTTCTCTTGCAGAAGAGTGTTTCTCCAGTGATTTGAGTTGCAAGCTAAACTGTCCTCACTTCCCCACGCCCCAGAATACAATTGGCACATGAGAGAATGACTCACAAGCTCTAGGTATTCAGCCTTGGATGTATGGGCTCCTACCAAATGAACCAAGCAAGGCTGTCGCATAAAGGCAAGCCATGGTTAATATTTTTTGCCACGGATAAAATCTGAGCATTTGAGTGAAAAATCAAAAATAGAGAAAAAGCTCGTTTGCTCCTTTGAGCTTGACAGCTTTCCAATATTTAGACTTTTCTGATAAAATCAGTGATAATATTAATAAATGTGGTTTGTTGAAATTGCATAAAGAAATGTGCTTATACTTAGAGGAGCTGCATAACTCTGTAAACTGCAGAGTTTCCGAGTGACCAGTACATGGCGGAACAAATACGTATGGGTCAAAGATCCATTTGAAGCGTAAGGTCCAACAGAGTAGGAATGTTTCCTTGGTACGGTTTCAGATTCCACATTGCAACTAATCTTTGGGAAACTTCCACTTGCTGAGTTTTGGGAAGCATCAAGAAATAATATCCCCAGTTATCTGAAGAGGCTATGAGAGCACTCCTTGCTTCCCCCACTTCCCAGCTGCAAGACGCTGGACTTTCTACATGTACTTCTACTGAAATTTGTTGGAGGAGACGGAATGCAGAAGGAGACTGGAAGCTCCAGTGGTCTTCCATGAAGCCAGACAGCTTGAAGCACAGCTGAACCCCAACTAGCCCCGGCCCCCTACCACTTATAGTTCTTCCCTGCAGAGTTCAGAACACTTCGTCTACCTCTTAACCACTGCCTCCCACAGACTAGGGTCCCTCTCCCCCAACCCCAGGAAATTTCCAGCATCTCCTAGGGGTGAGGATCAACCTCCCCTAATCTCCAGCTGTTCCCAGGGGGTCAGAGGTGGTGTTCCCAAACTTCTAACTGTCCCAGGACAGGGATCCCAACTCTCCCACACTCTCTCCATTGCCCCCAGGAACCTATGGCCAAGTAGACATGGTCTAACCTACCCTGAGTATGGGCCCTCCAAATATAATTGAACCCGGTGCATGGGGGGGGGGGAGGTCTGAGCCTGAAGACCTCTCAAGTCCCTGCCTCCAATTCCCAAAGTCCCTGCTGAGTCCTTTTGCTTGGGACCCCCTTCCCAAATGGATGGGCAGATGATGATGCTCATTGGAAGCAAATTCGAGAAAAACAACCAAACATCATTCATTTTAAAGATGAAGCAACTGTAAAACGAACTTTACCTTAAATTTTTACTTTCAAATTAATACATATGTATTTTTAAAATCCCTCAATTTTAATTTCAGTTCATTGCAAATATCGCTAGGCACAACCCATATAAACGAAAGCTCTTTTAGGTCCTCAATAATTTTTAAAAATATATAGGGGACAGAAAAGTTGAACTGCTTTATTTGAAAATGGTGAGGGGCATTAGCCGGGGGTCCCAGCGCCTGCAAGCTCTCCGCTGTCCCCAGGAGCCTATGGCCAAGTGGACAAAATCTAACCAACCCTGGGTGGGGGTGGGGGATATAACTGACATTAACATCCTTTTCCAGATTATTCCCCAACCCCAGGCTTCAATATGACCCTAAAATAAGGGACTTGACTTCAAAGGACAGCTGAGAGTGCGAACAGGGGACCAGGGCTCTGATAAGGGCACATACCCTTTCCCTCTCCCTTTCCTGCTCTCCCTCTTGATGGACAGAACATGGACCCTGAAGCAAGCCTACTTTGGTCTCAGTCTCAGCCCTGCTTTTAGCCAGTACAGGGACCCTAGGCAAGTCTCTCAATTCTCTTGTTTCCATAAAGCAAGAACCCTGCCTGCCTTCCCTTACTGAGACCGTGTTGAGGATTAAACCAAGGAACGGACACAGATCTGTAGAGGCCTTACAAATGTATGTGATGAACACTGCCAACAAAGAAGTCCCATACACATGTATGGCCATTCATTTCATAAACATTTACCAAAAATGTGTCCCAATGCAGGCCTTGAAGGCAAAAACAGTAACACAGAGCCCCAGTTTGCAGAAAGCTCTCTGCGTAATAAGGCAGAGGAGTGAATGACTACAAAACTGCGTGATGTGGTAGATCTTTGAAATCGTAACCAGTCCCCCCCCCCCCCGCCAAGCTCCCGCTCATGCTCCTTGCTGCCTTGTGAGCCCCCTTTCCTGCAGACAACCAGACGGTGCTGCATCTGGGCTTTGGCAAGGAGACGAGCCCGAAGAATTCGAGAAAAAGAAGGTTTGGGATATTTTGTCTGAAGCCTGGACTTGAGGAAGCCTGGGGGGTTAGAAATGACGAAAGTGAGGCAAGATGAAGCTTCCCCTTCCCCTCCAAGACTAGAAATTGGGCTTTGTGGGCACTCCGGAGGGGAGACGTTGGGGTGGGCGCCCTGGGGCTCCAGAGAAATGGTCTCAGCCAAGGGGAACCCCTGGAGCAGGGCAGTGCAGAGTTCATTTCAACAAACGCCATCCAACATCGGAACCAGGGGACTTCCTGGAAACAGACCTCTGAGCAGCACTGATCAACGGCGCTGGGGACCCACGCTCTCTGTCCTCCTTGGCGTCCGACCTTCTGGTCAACAACCAGCGTATTGGCTGCTCATCAGTGGAAGTGGCTCCCATGTGTGCATTCAAGACTTGGCTCAACCACATTCTGACTATTCTTGCATAGATGACCTTTCTTTATGGATGGCCTGAGGCTCTGAGTTGCTAGGGGCTAGAAGGGAAAGACTCAAAGGAGCTTGGGCTGGGGTGATACCAGAAGGAGCCAGCCCAAGACCTCTCCCTGTTACCCGAGAGATAAAAGCTTGAACAGAAATGGGCAGGGAGCAGCAAGAGTACTGAGGAAGTGACTCATTCTTCCAGGCCTTTCTAGGCAGGAAGCAGATGGGAGGAAAAGGGTCAGGGAAGGCTTCACAGAAGAGGTGACATTTGAACTGGGTGTGGGTGTTGGGCCACCGGTCATCTCTACAGAGCTCGGCCTGCCCAGCTGAGGACAAAGAGAGGAACACATTGAGAAGGCACCACTGGGAACCAGATGTCAGGCAGAGAGCCAGCAGACTTCGGCTCTTCTCTAGAAATCGGTGCACGGTATCTTCCAGAGCCAACCTATTTACCAGATACCAGATACCAGATACCAACTATTTACGTTCCTATCCACAGACAAACAGTGATGGATAGCCCCTGCGCTAGCTTTAGGATGGGTAAGTGGTGAAACAGCAGCGGAAGAACCACAGGTGATTTACTGCGGCTCGATGCCCGTCAGGCACCGTGCTATGCACTTGCGTTCATTAGTCCGTTTCGTCCCATCACGGAGTATTTTAATATTGAATTTATAGATAAGAAAGCAGGCTAAAGTTCCTGCAGCTGGCTAAATGACAGAAATAAGACGTGAACCCATAGCTTACACTCCACCTGGACTTCAGCTTGGACAGTTTAGGATTTCGTTGGAATAAATGATTGAAAGGGTACATAAGACCGCAAGCCGGAAGCTCACGTTTGGGGGCAGTGTCCTTCCGCAGCCCCCTGTGCTTACCCCAGACGGAAGGCCCTGTTGGTCCTCCCTCTAACTTGGACCCCACACCTGTCCACGTCTCTCGATCTTCGCTCCGCCAGCCTGTTCCATCCCTCACCTGGACCACACGCTAGACCGGACACCGAGTACAAGATCTTGACAGAAAGAAAGCTGGTCCCCGCCATGAGTTCCCCATAGTCAGAAAGGATGGCAGGTGGAACCCGCTCATTGTCCCCAACACCAGTCCCTCTGCTGACCCAACAGAATGCCTGGTTTTTAGCTAGGTGAATAGATGCTCAGAATGAAGACGGGGTTGCTAGCGTGCGCTGTAGCTGCACCTGACCAGGCTCTGACCAATGGGATTGGATTGGACGGAACACCTGCAACTTTGGGCTCCAGCCCATAAAGGGAAAAGAAAAAGGACTCCCCTTCCCCGTTCCTCCCTTCCACTGGCAGGAATAAGGATATTATGCGGAGCTATTTTGGGGCCATGTAAGTGAGGCGACACCTAAGGGAGGGCAGAACCAGTGAGTCTGTGAAGCGGAGCTGCTCTTCCAATTCCAAGTTTTACATGAGAGAGGAAGAAATTTCTGTTAAGTCGTTTGGAGGTTATATATACACCCAAATAACTACAGGGGAAGAAAAGATCGAAAAAAGCCATCACTCGAGTATATAATCTGTATAAGTACAAATTATAATAAATGCAGTGAAAACCACATAGCATTTTTCCTGAGAGAATAGAATTTGGGGGGGGGGGCTGACTTAAATTGTCAGTTAAGGAAGGTTTCTGGCTTAGTCCAGGCTGCTATAACAAATTCCACAGACTGGGTGGTTTCAACAACAGACATTTATTTCTCACAGTTCTGGAGGCTGGGATGTCCAAATGAAGGTGTTAGCAGATTCTGTGTCTGGCAAGACTCCTCTTCCTGGCTTGTAGATGGCTGCCTTCTCGTCACGTCTTCACGTGGCTGAGGAAGAGTGGGTTCTGGTCTCTTCTTGTTTTTATAAGGGTGCTAATCCCATTGTGAGGGTCCTGCTCCCAGGACCTCATCTAAACCGAATTATCTCCCCAAGGCCCCACCTTCAAATACCATCACTTTGGGAGTTGGCACCTTGAGACATGAATTTGAGGCCTCAGGAAACTTCATTCATATCAGCTAGGCTGAGAAAGAGATACTTAAGTTGAGAGAGATTGCATGGGTAGGATTTGGTCGGGAAAAATAGAGGAGCAAGGAAGGAGAATCTGTGATGATTCCGAGGCCATCGAGAATTTAGCCACTGCTGGAACCCCAAGAAATGATGAGGGAGCAGGAGGCTGGCTGAGGACAAAGCAAAAGCTGGCGCCTTGCACCCTTTCCCCTCCATAAGTGTACCGTGAGAACAGGGGCCCTCTGTACCGAATCATCAGTCACTTCTCAGGCTCGCCATCCTCCCCCTACCGTAGTGGATAAGAACCTGGGCCCTTCAGAACGTAGACATGAGGCCACACAATGACTTCTGTCCAAATACCTCTTGAGGGGATGGGTCAGTGCCTCTAGAAAGATCTGGAAGGCAGATGCAAACCTTCTCCCAGAAAGGAGCCCCTCCCCCCACCTCGAGTCAAGCCAGAGAAGCCAAGTCTGCAGTTGGGGCCCAGGAGGAGCATGGGCCTGGGAGGAAGGGGAAGCCAGTCTGGAGGAGAGGAGAGGAACCGGACAGGTGTATAAGCTGAGGCTCTGAGGTGTTGGGGGTTAGCCGCATGCTCAGAGCTGCTCTGTGTTGATGTGTGAGTGTGTGTGGTTGGGGTTCATTGTGCAATTCTAAACTATGCTGGGAAAATGACAAATTCTCTCAATACAGAATCTCTCTGAATCCTCACACACTGACTGACATTATGAAGAAGGCATTATCTCCATTTTAAAAATGAGGAGGCTGAGGCTCAGAGAAGGGAAGGTCACCCACCTGGTCCAAAGTCACCAAGTGGGAGGTGCGGGCCTGGGGCTGGGGGTAGATCTGGGGCTCGTCTGTGTTAGCACCCAAGTTTATGCGAGGTAACACAACACATTCACCCCGTCAGAAGACCTCTTGGGCAGGGTGTGGAAGACTCTTGGCTTAGTAACCAAAGATGGTCCACAGTTGTGCTCAGTTTGGCTGGTCCATGATCTAAACAAACACACAACTGAATTGAATGGCTACGAAGAATGGACTTTGTAGATTGTCATAATCTCCCCTTACTCATTCTCATCTACTCCCTGCTGTGGTCCCAGAGACATTTCAGTGTTAACATGACCTTCACTCTAGAAAAACCCTTCTTTAGCACCAGAAGCCAGTTGAGGAAGCTTGCCTGAGCCCCTTTTCCAGTCACTCTGGGAATCCATCAGAGACTTGGAGCCTGAGTCGTTGTGTAATATGTTACTATTAGGTTCGTTATCAAATGAAATGAGACTGAGACAAAGTGAAAGTTATTTAAAGCTTTATTTTATGATAAGTATTAGAAATCAGATTGACTGGCCAAGGGAACGAGACTGAAACAAAGTTAAAGTTACGCAAAGCTCTATTCTATGCCAAGCATTAGAAATCACACTGACTGGCCAGCGCTGTCTTCGAAGAGAGTGACCACCCCCAGCTTACAGGCTTAAGAATTGACTGACTGACCCGTCAGCCGTCTCCTAAGAAAGCCACCCCTCCCAATCTTATAGGCTACCTTTTATTGGGTAAAACTGTAACCCATATCTTGGTATCTCAACCCACCGGGTTTGTGTGTCTCTTGTTGATTGGCTAGTTTCATCCGGTCTGGTGACATGTTATTCAAGATTACTCCATACTAGGACAGTTACAAATAGTACTTTCTGGGAAGGCTTAGTCAGTTAACATATTCAGTGTGAATAATAAGATTGTCATCCTTCCCAAGATGGAGTCACTTAGGTTTGGGCAAGACCTTCTCACTGTTACAAACAGTACTTCGAACTGATTAGATGTCTCTATCTGGCCTGACTCGTCCTTGTATTCTGGGCTCTGTTATCAGGAACTAGCCAACTACCTTTTACTGGTTCCCCAGACTTGCTTCTAAGTAAGTTTTGCTGCGGGGGAGAGTCAATTTAAGTTTACTGCACAAACAACAAAATGGCTGTTTACCTAAGATGGAGTCGCTCTGGCTAAATAGGTCCTTACAGTTATATATCGAATATCTAGTATTGACAACATAATTGCTTTCGCATAAGGAGGGTAACACGTGTAGGCAAGGATCCTGCCCACTGCAAGCAAGTGAAGGAAGACCGTGCTGGCTGGGTCCTTGCCTGGCGTTCTTGAGGAACAAGGTGGGGGTTGTGTTCTCCAAAGCTGGAATACGGCAGGTGGGCAGCTGGGACACTGAGGTACAAGGTTCGAGGGAGCATGCTTAGCGTGTCTGTGTCTTTTTCCTGCATTTTGCCCAGCTTGCTGGCTCTGTGGCCGCCAGACGCTTGAGTCTTAACCCCTGGGTTTCCCCATCGTACACCCCGTCTGTCCGGTCTGGAGTTTAACCGGACACCATCATTAGGCCCAGAGTTTTCTTTGCAAAGCACTGGCCCCTGGATCCCTGGAGTGTTTGGCAGCACAATTTGCAGACCCCTCTTGCCATTTAGAGTAGCAACCATTTAGTTCAAGGGGATAGTTAAAGGACTTTTGAATTCCTTTGGTTGCAAGTTGCCTTGGGCAAGGGAAGTCGTTTTCCTGAACTCAAAATAGGATCTGTGTGTTAACTACTCTTTTTTTTTTTTTTTTTTTTTAGATGAAAGCAATGACATTTCTTTTTAAACCAAGATAAATTTATGTTGTCCATAGTATGTCTAGGGAAAACCTATAATCGAGGGGCTTATGCTTCCTGAATGCCTTGAAAATTAAAGTTTAGCAAAAAAGATGGGATTGAGTGCAGGCGGGATCCCTGAGAAGGAAAACAGCACCCCTCTCTGTTAACTTGGGCTTCCGAGGAAGGCAAAAGTCTCATCCTTCACCCAAACCTCACCCCTAGAAAAATAAGTTATGCTACAATGAAATAAGCAGGAAGGGGTGGGGCTCGCGGGCTTATGAAATTTCATCTCATTCAAAAGTGAAACACATTTTGCCTAGGGTCACAGTCTAATTGCCTCTGAGTAAGCAGGTTCTGAACATGCTATTCTTCAAAATCTCCAACCTGCTTCCCTGTGCCTGTTTTGAATTTCCTCTTCTCTAACGTATATTTATATCCTGCCTGTTACAAGCCGACAAGAACAATCACTAGCACTATCTGTTTCCTTTCAGATCCTGGTGTAACTCGCTTACCTTCTTCCCACGGTTCCCCGCGCCCCTCCTTGAAATAAACCAGTCACATAAAGATGAAGGGAGAAGAGAGGTTGTACTTTGGGACTTTATTAAAACAAACAACAATCACAACAAAACTACGGTTTGGTGCTGGGTACATGAAGAAGTGTAGTAAATTCCCACGTTAATTTATTTCTTCCCTCAAGAATTTATGATGTATCGGCGCTGTGCCAGGCAGTGGGAACAAAATGGAGAACACGACATGGTCCCTTTTCCTCAAGAAACTCACAGTCTAATGGAGTATGGGGACGAAAAACACACAGCTCCGGTTCATACAAGCGAAGGCAGTATGAGTGAGCTGGATGGTTGTTGCCTTTTCAGGTTGTAGGCCAGAGGAGGAGGAGGGAGGGTTTCTGTTGATTTGACTTGATTGAAGTTGTCAGGCCATTCTCCTTACTAACAATAGTGTATTAGGGATTCCTTAGAGGCAAAACAAAGCCTTCTGTGGACAATTGCCGTCTGCCCAAGATCACCAGTGCCTCTGGCTGTAGCTCAAGTGCTGTGATCTTCCACTCATTTTCCTAATCCCCGGACAGAAGGAGAGGAGGACAAAGCACAAGAGAGCTGGAAGGTGGGAGCAGGGCAAGAAGCCCGTCTTTGAGAAGGTCCTCTCTCCGGTGCTCATGGCAGCAGAGGTCTTGGAATGGCCCATGTGGGAGCTCTCCCAGGAGGGGAGGCTGGCCTGCCATGAGGACGCGGGGCATAAGGAAGGGCTAAGGCCCAGCACCCATGCCATGGCTCTCCTGCCCGGCACCCAGGGCACATAGCAGCAGCTGCTATCTGAGGGCCTGACCTCAACCAGCGTTCCTCCTCAGAATCAGACACAGTAATGACGACTGCCTCAACTGCCCTAAGAATTTACGCCATTCATCCCACCATAGGGACCCAAGGGGGAAGTTACTGCCTTCTCATCCATGCCCCAAGGCGCGGGGGCTTCTTTGTCTGTGGAACCTCACAAGCAATCCTACAGTCCTCCTCCATGGGTGACATGAGGCTGCCACTATCTATCCCAGCAGGCTGGTGAAGGAGCGGAAGTCTATTTGTCACCCTGGGCCATTTGGCAACCTGAGGGGAACGAAGGAGAGGCTACAGAGAGATTATCAATTAACACTTCCACTAGGGGTTTCTGAGAGCTACTTTGGATACAGCCCTGAAGTGGATCAGGAAGACACGAAAGGAAACTGGGCGTCGTAATAAACCTTCCTCGTGATGCTGCTGTGCCTGCTGTATTGGTAGATATTGTGGCAGGCAGACTTCCAAGATGGCCCCCGGATTCCTGCCCCAGGTGTGTACACACGGTATAACCCCTCCCTGAGAGAGTGAGTGGAGTGGGTGGGACGTGAGAGTCTGGTGGCATCTCCGTCCTCTTTTCAGTTACACTGTGTGGCAAAAGCAAAGGGACTTTTCAGATGTCCCTCATTAGTTGACTTGAGTTCATCAAAAAGGAGAGTATCCTGGTGGGCCTGACCCAATCAGGCAAACACTTTCAATGAGGGTTTAGAGGTCAGAAACGGAAGAGTCAGAGAGGTTCAAAGCAGCAGACACTCTCCCCTAATGACCTTAAAGAAACAAATTACCATGTTTGGAGAGTGTCTTGTGACCAGAAACTACAGGTGGCCTCCAGGCACTGAGGGCCTTAGTCATCCAGAAGCAAGGAATTGAATTCTGCAAACAACCGGTGAGCTTGGAAGAGGACCCTGACCCTCATCAGTGATGGCAGCCCTGGCCACCTGCACTTGGATTTCAGCATTGGGAGACTGAGATGAGAAAGCCAGGTGAGCCCACGAGAACGATGAGATAATAAATGGGCATTGGTTTCACTGCTAAACTGTGGTACACCGTGATAGAACACTAATGCAGATCTTGTTTACTGTTAAGACCATTGAGTGTAAGACATACCACTGACTTCATAACATTTGGGAAAACAATAAAAACTCTGACATTAAATGTTCGCATCAGCTATAAGGCAGAAATTGTAAGACATCTGATTAAAAAAAAAAACAATAAAATGAGAAGTGTAGAAGCTTGGTATTTAAAAAAATGTCAATATGATTACATTTGTGAAGCCCTAGAAATTTCTGCAAGCTTTTCATACAAGATTTGTTTTTTAACTCCAGCTAATTAACATACAGTGTTATATTAGTTTCACATATACCCTCGAGTGATTCAACACTTCCATACCTCACTGTGTGCTCATGACGACAAGTGTCCCCCTTAATCTCCGTTGCCTACCCTCCCATGCCCCACCCCACCTCCCCTCTGATAATTCTCGGTTTGTTCTCAATAGTTAAGAATCTGTTTTTTGGTTTTGTCTCTCTTATTTTGCTCATTTCTTTTGTTTCTTAAATTACACATATGAGTGAAAACACATGACATTTGTCTTTCTCCAACTTTTTTCACTCGACATTATACTCTCTAGATCCATCCATGTTGTGAATGGCAAGATACCATTCTTCTTTATGGCTGAATAATATTCCATCATATATATACCACATCTTTATCCATTCATCAATCAATGGACGCTTGGGCTCCTTCCATAAATGGGCTATTGTTGATAATGCTGCAATAAACATAGGGATGCGTCTATCTTTTTGAATTATCTTTTCACATAAGATTTTATTTAATTCTCCTTGGCCACCCTGTCATATTTGAGAGGGGAGGGCTCATGATGAGAAAGCTGGACCAGAATCCAGGCCTAGGCTTTCCATCATATCAGGACCACAACATGGCATCTCATTTTGCCAACAAAGTGAAACTATGCCAACAACAACCCTGTTTAAAGGAGAGCCACAGAGGCCTTATTTTTTTTTTTTTCCAACTGAGCTCATCCCTTCTGAGACATTCTTTTTTTTTTTTTTTAAGATTTTATTTATTTGACAGAGATCACAAGTAGGCAGAGAGGCAGGCAGAGAGAGAGGAGGAAGCAGGCTCCCCGCTGAATAGAGAGCCCAATGTGGGGCTCGATCCCAGGACCCTGGGACCATGACCTGGGCCGAAGGCAGAGGTCTTAACCCACTAAGCCACCCAGGCACCCCACCTTCTGAGACATTCTGAAGGGATTAGGAGTATGTCCCAGATCCAAGGCAGCCAATCCGTAGTCTGAGAAACTACTTAGGATGTGGGCCAACTCAAAAAGATGAGTTGGGCTAAGCAGATTCCCTCTTTCAGGAATTATGAAGCACTAATTCAGTAGTAGAGTAGAAAGGCCCTGTGAGGTGGGACTAGATACCAGGAGGCCCACGGGGCCCATGAGAAGATGGTCCCTGGACCTGTTTCTGGTTTAGACCTGCTCCAATTCCAATGCTCCAATTCTAATTCAAACCTTTCTGTATCCTTAAAATCCCCTCCCCAGGTTTTCTGAGAAACTTGAGTGTGTCTCTTCAGGGCAGCTGTATCTTTAAGTCATGATCTGTGTGGTCCAGTTTTTAAGCAGAGTTATGGTTAAAGAAATAAAATTCATGCAAAAAAGTTATGTCCGAAAACCTGGTAGTTACCGAACACCATGAATATTTTTCTCCCTGAACACCCCCTGTCCTCCCATACTGCAGCTGCACGGGTCCTTAAGAAGCCCTCCGGGAAGACACGCTAGCCTTCCCTCCGTGTGCATTTCGTTGTCTTCCCCGCTTCTTCACTGTCTTATAATTACCCATCAGAGAAGCCCAAGAACTGGTCTAACCAGACAAAGTCCTCCTTGGAAGGTGGAGGAGGATTAAAAACCTAAGTAGTACAAGTCAGAATCCTCCTTAATGAGCAGGGGGTAGGAAAACAGATGACTACACTCACATTTCAATCACTATTTACCCTGTTGCACACAGTCAAGAAAAAAGCCCTTAACTAAAACAGAACCTAATTCTGAAATCCTGGTCTCTGTAGGGATATGCCATATACTTTGAGTGTATATATATATATATTCTCTCGCTCTCTCTCTCTCCATATATATATATACACACACACACACACACACACACACACACACACACATACACCTCATATACCATAGAGCCAATATAAGGAACTGTGTTTCTGAGGTGTACCCACACATCTTCTGAATTTTCTGGGGGCCACACCCATCAAATGAATTAGATGGACTAAATGATCATTATCCAGACGAAAACAGCTAGTGAAGATGCAGCAGCGGGACTGGGATGGGTGGCCGGAGATGCGGCTGAGGGGGCATTCCCTGCTTTGTCCTGGGAGGCGTGGCCGGAAGTGGTCTGGAGACAGTGCGGAGGGAGTTCAGAGAGCGGAGTGAGGAGGTGGGCGGTGAGCCTTCGGGAAGCAGGAGGTGGCAATCATGCTGGAGCGCCATCTGCCCAGGCGCCTCTCTCCAGCCGGTCCTGCAGTGCCAGCTGTGGGCTTCTTCTGGGTAGCTCACAGCAGGAAGGGAGCCTCAAAGGGCACTTTGACTTTACCCAGCTCCAAAGGAGGCTGCCCAAGATGACAGGCCTAGAGGGGAAGTCATGCCATGCCAGAAACTCCCTCCCAGAATGGATGGCAGAGGACTGTCCCTTAACAAAGAGGGTCTCCCTCAGAAGAGGACATCTTGGGAACTGTGCCTGAGAATCTGTGAAATCCTTCACAGAGCATAGCTAAGCATCAGGAACCATTCCAAATCACGGCAGAGTTGCCAAGGTAGGCTTCCTAGTGTCTACCTACTGATACTCAGAAGAATTGGTATTCTAGGTGCAACTACCCTTTATGGGTTGGTAGCTGGTCAATGCCAGACACCTTGCCCACCTTTCCTTTCGTTCCTTCTTCCCTCCCCACGTGCAGGAGGCATTATTGTGTGCATCTTATGGATGAGGAAACTAAGCCATGGGAAAATTAAACAACTTACTCAAACTCCCTTGGCTATTAAGTCATAGAGCAAGGATTTGAATACAGGTCTCTCTGACTCTCAACCTGAGCTTCTTTGGAAGTGTTGGTGGTTGGGGTCAGAGTGCTCTGCATTCAAGATTTGACCATCGGGTCAAATCAAATTTACTGTAGTAAAAGTTAGCCCCATTAAAGCCCTATGGCCCTGCTGCCTTCACCCTATATCTGAAGAAAGCTGGACACCCACCTTCCACCTCCCCTTGTCCAGTGACCAGCATGGGCAAGCCCCATCAACTACAATGCCTCCAGGTCTACAATTCTCTACCAACCACCCTCGCCCCCCCAGTCCCAATCTCGGCCAGATCTTCTACTCTGATTTTTTAACCCCATTTTCAGCCATATCCATTTTTTGGAATACGTTAGCAGATCTCAATTTCCCCAGCTCACCCTGGGGTAAACACTCATTTAGATCAGAACACACCCCGCTGGCTACCTTGGGAAGAAGCCCAGTGGTCCAGCTCTGACCTCTGTGCTGTAAGCCACAGTGTTGCTCACTGCCTTGTGGCCCTTACACCCCACCGTACCTCCTCAGTAGAGAGTGTGGTGAGAACATGCTATTCAATCTTTTGGTGGCCTAGCCTTTCCTTCCTGCCAGCCTCTGACCTTGTGTTGTCCCAACAATTCTGGTCTGAATGGGCATTTCCTACTGGTGACTGGGTTCCTGCTTCCAGCCTACCCCTTCCCACTCCCAACAGCCATTCCTGCACAGTTTCCACTGTAGCCACCACACCCTCCTGTTGGGCACCTGACCTTGACTCTTCCAAGTTCTCAGTTTCAAAAGTAAAAATGAGTACTACAAAAGGAAGTTTCTCAGGTGCTCCTTCAGAGTCTATTTCTTCTTTATGTTTATGCTTTAATTTTTTAATTGAAGTATAATATGTCTACCGAAAGTGCATAAATCATAAGTGCTCTGTGAATTATCCCAAAGTGAATACATCTCTGTGTATACCTCTCTGGTTAAGAAATAAAATGTCAGAGGCTAGTATCAAAAGGACAAGGAGGGGTGTCTGGGTGGCTCAGTCAGTTGGGTGTCTGACTTCTGCTCAGGTCATGGTCTCGGGGTCCTGGGATCAAGCCCTATGTCAGGATCCCTGCTGAGTGGAGACTCCTATTCTCCCTCTCCCTCTGCACCTTCTTCCTGCCCATGCTCTCTGTCTCTCAGAGAAATAAAATCTTAAAAAAAAAAAAAAAAAAAGAACAAGGAATGGATGTCTGGGTGGCTCAGTTGGTTAAGTGTCTGACTCTTGATTTCCACTCAGGTCATGATCTCAAGGTCATGAGATGGAGCCCTGTGTTGGGTTCCCTACTCAGCGGGGTGTCAGCTTCTCTCTCTTTCTCCCTCTGCCTCTCCCCAACTCCACCACTTGCACACATTTTCTCTAAAAAAAAAAAAAAAAAAAAAAAGCTAAAGAATAAGAAGTGTTGGTGGGGATGTGGAGAAAAAGGAACCCTTGTGCACTGTTGGTGGGAATTAAACCGGTGCTGCCATGCAGAAAACAGTAGGGGCATTCCGCAAAAAACTTAAAAACACAAGTACCATATGATCCAGAAATTCTACTTCTGAATAGAAGTAGAATTTGAAAACAGAAAATGAAAACACTAACTTGAAAAGATACACATGCCCCTATATTTATTGCAGCATTATTTATAATAGCCAACATATGAAAATAGCCTAAGTGTCCATCAATAAATGGATGGATAAAATAAGATGTGGTGTATACAACAGAATATTACTCAGCCACAAAAAAGAATGAGATCTTCTCATTTGCAACAAGGATGGACCTAAAGGGAATTATGCCAAGTGAAATAAGTCAAAGATGAATACCATATGACTTCGCTTAATATGCGGAATCTAAAAAACGAAACAAGTGAGCAAACAAAATCGGACCCATGAATACAGAGAACACGGTTGCCAGGAGGAGGTGGGTGGGAGGTTGGGCAAAATGAGTGAAGGGGATTAAGAGGCATAAACTTGCAGTCATAAATACGTCACGAGATTAAAACAACAGTATAGGGAATATAGTCAATAATGTTGTCATAATGTTGTACAGTGACAGAAAGTGACGTCACTTGACAAGGTGTACAGTTGTTGAATCGCTGTGTTGTACATCTGAAACTAATCGCATACCGTATGCCAACTGTGCTTCAATAATAAAAATTTTAAAATGGGAAAAAAATAGAGTATTAGTGATACATCATAAGACCCATCACACTCCTTCCCAATCATATCTTTGTCCTCCTTCCTAAAGGTAACCCCATCCTAATTAATAACACTTTAGATTAGTATTTGTTTGTTTTGAGGGCATGCATGCGTGAGTGGGGACAGAGGGAGAGGGAGAGAGAGAATCTCAGGCAGGCCTCATGCTCAGTGTGGAGCCCCATCTGGGGCTCAGTCTCACAACTCTGAGATCATGACCTGAGCAGAAATCAAGAGCCCGACACTTAACTGACTGAGCTACCGAGACGCCCCTACCTTAGGTTAGTTTCTGAATGTTTCTGATTTATATTTGAATGGAATCACACAATGTATGTTATGTTGCATCTAGTTTCTCTTATTCAAATGAGATCCATTAGTATGTCTTCAGGCAGCTGTATTTTCTTTTCATTTCTATGGAGTACTCCATGGTGTGGATAAGCCTTAATTAATTAATTTATTCTATTGTTGATGATATTTGGGTTATTTCTACTTTGGGATTATTTTAAAATAATATTGATAAATATACACACATATAAGTATGTATGCATATATTTTTATTGTGAACATCTATAATTATATATAAAAATGGAATAATATAATGAGTATAATATACCCAAAAATCAGCTTCAAAAATCATCAATGTGATCAATATGGTTTTATCTTTACTCTCCCCCCAGTGTTCTCTCACTTCGATTATTTTGAAATGAATACTAACATCATATAATTTTATTTCTAAATACTTGAGTGTACATCCCCTAAAGATGAATACCCTTTTAAAAAAACAAAAACCAATTATCCCACCTAAAAAAAAATGTAATTTCTTAATATCATCAAATATGTAGTCTGCATTTACATTTCCTGGTTGTCCTATATCTTTTTTTTTCTTTCTTTCTTTCTTTCTTTTTTTTTTTTTTTTGCATTAAAAAAATGGATCTAAAAAAGTTCCAAGGGTGCCTGGGTGGCTCAGTTGTGAAATGTCTGCCTGCAGCTCAGGTCATGATCTCAGTATCCTGAGATCGAGCCCCGCATCAGGCTCCCTGCTCCACGGGAAGCCTGCTTCTCCCTCTCCCACTCCCCCTGCTTATGCTCCCTCTCTCGCTATCTCTCTCTGTCAAATAAATAAAATCTTTTTTTAAAAAGTTCCAAAAGTTACAATTAATTGATAAATCTCTTATGTCTCCTAGTTTGTATTTTCCCCTCTATTTCTTTCTTTTTGATCCTTATACATTTTTGTGGAAGAGACTGGGTTGTTTGCTATGTGGAGCTTCCCACATTCTGAATTTCTTCTGACTGCAACCCTTTTGTCCCTGCTCCTGCATTTCATATGGATTGAAAGATCCGGAGGCTTGATCAGATTCAGGTTTGGTTTTCAAGACCACTTTACAGATTGTAGTGTATATTTCTATTCAGAGACATCTGATTGGTTATGTTTCTTTTGTAAGGTTATAATGTACTGCTGTTCTATTTTTTAAAATATAGATGTACTCTGACTTTTCTTTCAACTCGGATTTAGAATTACAAGATTTTTCCTCCTTTTTCTTCTGTCAAAGTGCAGTTGATATATAGTATTACAGCAGTTTCAGGTGTACAACATAGCAATTTGACAATCACATACATTATGAAAGTCTCTCCATGTTAAGTGTTCTTACCCTCTGCCACCATACAATGCTATTACAATATTATTGACTATGTTCCCTATGCTGCACTTTAGGATTACAAGGTTTTTTAATTTAAGTTCATTGATCTTGAAAACTGTCTCCTTCCAACCATGCCATAAGTCTCCATTCTCAATTATACCACACTGCGTAAACTATTCTGTTTGTCCTATAGTGCCCAGAGAGCAGTCTCAGAATATCAAGTCAAATGCTATTACCAACAATAGGGTCCCTGAAAGCAGTGAAAACATTTTTTTTTTTTTGTAGTTCCTTTTTTCCTTAGAGTTTATGTCACTGGGTGATGTCTGGTCAAATCATGGAGTTTTAAAGAAAGCTCCTTCCTTCCGTGTGATGGTGACATGATTACGCCATTAACTGGATGCATAGTTAGGTTCATTTATTTCCTTTCACTTTTGAAGTGTACAAATTGTTTTTCTAATTTAGTTTTAGCAAGTTAAAATACTTAGTTTAATAATAGAGAAAAGAGCTACATGATCCCACAGGCATATGTGCCAGACCTATTTTTTACTTCCTTTGGACTTAGTTTTATCTAAACACCTTAGAACTTTTTTTTTTTCTTTTTTTAAGTAGGCTCCACATCCAACACGGAGCCCAACGTGGGGCTTGAACCTACGACCCTGAGATCAGGACATGAGCTGAGATCAAGAGTCCAATGCTCAACCCACTAAGCACCCAGGTGTCCCTGGTACTTTTTTTTTTTTTTTTTTTGGAGTGAGAGAGAGAGAGAGCGAGAGAGAGCATGCGCACATGCCCAAGGAGGGGAGAGGGACAGAGAGAATCTTATCCAGGCTTCATGCTCAGAGCGGAAACCTAACACAGGGCTTGATCTCACAACCCTGACTGAGATCATGACCTGAGCAGAAATCAAGAGCCCGACACTCAACCCAACCGAGCCACCCAGGCCCCCCATTTCTTAAGTTAGAAAACTTGCCCAAGGAAATAAAGGTGTTAAGTGACAGTATCACAATGAAGCCCAGCTCTTTAGGATTTCCATTCTTTAGAAAAGATCTTATTTGTTATTTCTCTAATTACAAAAGCAGGATATTTGTAACCAGTAGAACAGCACTGAGCTGGATCAAGAAAACTTACCTTCTCCTGCCCCATCTCTTACTCTGTCCCCTGAGAGGATCAGTGTTAATGCCCGGGTACCCGTCTTCCCATATTTCTCTACTTGTTCATCAGTTTAAACACAGACACATTTATGAACAGGGTTTTTAGGTTGCTTATTTGCTGTGAATGAAATAGATTGATATTGATATCACAACATTTTTCTGGACAATTCCATATCTGTTATCACATCTCTATATCAGTAAATGTGAATGTAAACTTTCCCTCTGATTTCCCATCTTCTGCACAGGACATACAGAATACAGAACAATTGAGATAAAATTAAGTATAGAGTACTCTTCTTAGCCAGGTTTTACTTTTTCTCTTCTCTCTACATTCCTCTCACAACTTGCATCACCACTTGCTCCGTATATATGCACAGAAAATCCATGTTAACCATGACTGAGGTTCCGTCCACACTTTTCTCCATGTTCAAACATCCTACGGAAATACATCAAAAGTATACACACACATGTGAGTTTTTGTCATTGTCTATTTTGTGGAAATGAGATGAATTATACACATTTCTGTACGTACAGCTTTTCTCAGGAATATCTCCCGGCAATCCCTCCAAGTCAAATGATACAGCCATTTCTTCCCTTCAGTGCCTGCTTACTGTGGTGCAGCTGTGTCAAAATTTAGTCACCCATTCTCATAGTGATGGGCCCATTTATTTCTATTTTTGTCGTTATAAAACACTAACATCAATCAACTGCTGCTCTTAATATTCTTGTACATACGCGCTTACATATTTGCACTTCTCCAGGTTGAAAGTAATTTCTATGTAAAAAGATCTAAAAACTTCAGTGATCCAAGAAAGGTTCTGCAATCTGGCATTGCTGTCAATAAAACAGAAATGATGTGAAAAACTCAAGTATAACAAAAAAAAAACCCCATTGCTTTTGATGAAATGAAGACAAGAAAAATAAATGGCATAGGCTAGATGTAAATACATTGTGGTTTATATTTGTCCTTATTTTGTTATTTATCCCCAAACTGTCAGCCCCCCCCAATAGAATACCTCAACATTTGAGGTATTAATTAGACATGAACATCTTTGATATCTTCCCCACTTTACATCACACTTCACTCATAACTTTTCATGTGTCTTTCCCCTTTTCATTATAAAGATGTATTTGTTGAGACAGGAAGCGAGAACATTTTATTCTATAAGTTTGTCAGTTAGCTTGTCTTGTAACTTTCATTGTTAGACATATGGTAAGAGAGCCTCAGCCGAGCTCTCTCACCCAGGCCCTTCATGAGAGGTTGATCTGCCTTGTGTCCCAGACTATCGCTCACCTATTAATTTGTTCCCTCTTCATTCACTTGACACACATCTGCTTCATGTTTTCTATGAGCCAGGCATTGGAATAATTTCATTCTTTCCATAAACGTTGAGTGTCACTGGAGTGCCGAGGACTGGTACTAAGGATGTTTGGTTTAATGTGATCTGATTGTAGTCAGAAAGCGTGCTAGTCCATGAAAAAATATAGAAAAAAAATAAAAATAATTCAAACATTGTACAAGTGTTGAAGGAAGGTGCAGTCCAGGGGATGGGAAGCACACAGAGAAGAGAAAACTTCCTCGTAGAGGAGGAAGTGATATTTGGAGTGGGACTTAATGGCTAAGTTCGGCTGAGTGCTGGCACGGGTGTCAAATAAATATAGACTGTATATTATATAAATAAAATACATATTTATATTAATTGATAATATACAATTTATATATACTATTTATACGATAGTTAGTAACCCAAAATGCAGTTTGCATTTATAACTGTGATCTAATATGACATAAGAAAGAAGTATATTTAAATATATAATTCATTCTACAAATATATAATAAAAATATATAATCCATATTATGTAGAGAAATTTTGGACCATAGGAAAAATACAGGTAAAAAATAAAAGCTAACCTGGGGGAGTACTGGCTCCCTTTAGGGTCTTACCACTCTATTAAAATGTTGATGAAACCTGTGGGGAGAGACAGGAATTTGGGGGTGAAGGAAGGACAGGACTGAAGAAATCGCCATCTTGAAGGAGGGGACAGTCGCTTGTGGGATTTCAGGCCTGAAGCTTGATTATGGTAGAAACTCAGATCGCCTGGGCCAGAAGCCAAGGTTCTGTCCACACTGGTGAAATGAAGATAAGGACCAAGCAATTAGCTGGTGAACTTGGCTTAAGCTGATTGTTCTGGTCATTGAGATGATTCACCCCAAAGCAAACCTCAGCAGCAGGTTGATGAGAACAACGTCATGTTAATGCATCGGCTTCCTGCTTTGCTGGCTGAGGCTTTCCAAGGCTCCCTCCGACCACCAGGACTCTTCCCAGGAGCTGCCTGCTCATGCATGAAAGAGCTTTTGCCTGCAGGTGTTTTTCTGACCCACTACCTCAGTCTAGAATATTCCCTTTAGCTGTTATTGCCCATAGCACCTAACTCTCTCACACCCCCTCTGCTCAATGATCTCACCTCCCCAAGATGGCAGCCAAGATTACTGGGGAAATTCCCGCTCTGGTGATGTGCACACAACGGAGGGAGCCGAGGAGCTTCTGGCCCATCCTTTAACTAGAAGAGGGATTCCAGCTCCCCTCCCGGCAAGAATTATACTCCCCCAACCTGAGTAATCAGAATGGAACAAATTTCGAAAATCATAACAGACTGAGCCCCTTTCATGCACAAACCCAGGAAAGTTTTCTAGCTGTGAGTAAAATGATAGAAAACAACTTCAAATGGGTCTATTAAGAAATCCAAATTAGGTCAATGGTGAGAACTCCAATAGAAAATCTAAGCCAATAATTGGGTTTCCCTCAACTGCAGTGAGGAATCGTCCACGTTTTGGCTTCAATTTTTTCCTCTGTTTGCATGGACAGCCAAGGAGGATATTGCTTAACCTATAAACAAAAGAAATCAAGGATGGGTGATTAGGAGGCTAAGGGCTGCTTCTCCAATAAGGATGCATAATCCTTTGCCCATTTGTACCTGAGCCCATTCCAAACTCAGCACACTTCTCCTGAGGGAGCGGTGAATTTGCAGGAAAATCCTGCAACACTAGGACAAACATGCAGCAATGAGTTCCTTCATCCTTTCCTATGGTCAGTCACTACCCAGGGTAACACAGCCCTGGAGAAAGGCAGACCTCCAAATGTTTCAAATATCCCAAGGCCTGTTGAACACAGAGTTCAAGTTATCAGTAGTATCTGCGACCTGAAGTGTCAACATGGCCCCCAGCAGATTAGGGGGATCAGTTAATAAATGGAATCTGGCTTCAGTGTAAGTCCACTGGGTCCATGGACAAACCTAGTACTGTTTTCTTCAGTCTCCAAATGTGTAATTTTAATAGATCTACTTGGCACTTCACTGAACAGCCACATTGGTCCCTTGGTTTGTGAGGGAAGAGCTATCATTGTGAGAAAGATTAAGTGGAAGTTTTTGAAATGGCCTCCTCCCCACAGTCAACATGGTCAATCCAAAGTAAATTGTACCCTTGCAGAGACAGCAGGTTATGCCTTCCTTAAAGAGAGGCAATAATCCCTTATCACACTTCCTTCAAAAGCAAATGCATCCCGGAGGATGACAGCAGACTCCCGCAGTGGGTAGCCTTATTGTAACCGCTGTGTCAGAAGGAGGATCTTAGTTAGATTAAACCGTCATGGTCTCAGGCACATGGCATGCCTCCATTGATCTGGTGAATCTGGGTTTTTTTCTTCTTTTTTTTTTTTTTATCCCTATTAGAAAGGAGAATGAGAAGTAGTTTGAATTTACATGAAATGCACACCAGCATACAGTTACAGTCTTGCCCCATAGAGAAGGATAAAACTATATGCCAAATGAGCATCAGGACCCAGCTGGTAAATGCCAAAGGGACCTGGACCAGCTACACATTTCAGAGGACATCACAATGGGTCACTGGCACAGATGGCATCCTGTTGATCAGATCAGATGAGCAAGAAGTGGCAAATATGCGGGAGGTCCTGGTAAGTCACGTGTGTTCAGGAGGATGGGAGGTAAGTCCTGTGAAGATTTAGGTGCCCACCATGTCAGTGAATTCTGCCTAGTTTTGAAGGCAAGTGGACAAAGGCACAGATACAGCCTGAGAAGGGCGGCGTGCCCAGGAGCTCAGGCACTTGGAAGCTCAGGTCATGCCTCCAGGTCAGCCATCTAGATCAGCAGAGATGCTCGCTGAGGGTGAGGGCACTCCAAGATGGAGAGTGGAGGAGGGAGACCATGAGTATTAGTTGCTACCTGGGGACAGGCTGCAGTGGCAGTGGCTGGTGCTTCCCCCTTTGCTTTTTTCCTTTCTACAAAGGGGCCCAGGGTCAGATTGTAGGGGAACCTGAAGTATCCTCTCCTTTGGGACTGAACATCTTCTGGCTGTTGCTGGAAGTGTTGGTGACTGACAGCTAGTCTGGGTCCACACCCTGCACCTCCATGGATGCCACTGTCCTTAGCAGAAGAAAGTTCCTCCCCTGGGGTCCTGTCTCCTTACCTGAGCAGCCTGCAGGCAATTACTAGTTAACACAGGGCTATAAACGCCTGGCCCCTTTGCCCCAAGTGAGACCCACTCCTCAGTACCATCCCAGCTCCAGAGTCTCCCCGAATGGGCTGAGACCTTCACTGGGATTGTATCATAGTCCCATTCTGGTCCCTTCACTCTCCCACAGCTATTGATCCTCCAAGCATCCAACATCCTCCAAACATCCAACATCCAACATGTTGGATGCTTGGAGGATCCAACATTCTCCTCTCCAATGAGGAGAAATGATATTTCTGTATAAGCCATTAGAGTCGGCTTCCCATGGAACCCAACCATCAACGCATAATAACCTTGCCCAGCTAAGATTTTTTAAGAAAACATTAAAAAATATCTGAAATGTCATCTTTTTCAAAACCCCAAACATCATTTATGAAAGAGAAGCCTTTAATGCCATCACATGGTAACACAACACACCATTATCGGCACATGAAGATCAAAGAAAAAAAGGGGGGGATTGTAGGGGTTACATAATGCCTGGATGTTGCCAGGCATGGGAGAAATTTCTGCTATCCTTGAGAACAAGAAAGGCAATGTGTGACTAATATGATCCTAGAATCATAAAGTTGTTCTGAAAGAAATTTACAGTGGTATCAGCTTTATATGGATAATAGCCAATTATTAAGTGCTAGGTCTTCAACAAGCTCCTGGGCACGCCGCCCTTCTCATATTACCCCACTTATTCTTTACAATCATCTTTGAGGTGGGTAATAAGACGATCACTGTCACTTTGCAGGAAATTGAGACTTGCAGAGGTTAATCTTGTCCATGATCACACAGCCAATCAATGGCGGAGCTGGATTTGAACCCAAGACATCTGATTTCTGAGCTTGAGGGCTTCCAGAGGTTCTCCTGCTCCTTACAGGAAAATGTCTGGACACTTAGATATGAAGGATTGCACAGTGTAAGTCCTTTCCAAGCAAAACCTTTCTACCAGAATTACTTGTACCCTGGGAACACATACCTTATTTTTATTAGATGCTGTTAATGGGGAAAAAAAGGTTTGTTTTACAGGGATTGACTCATGTTTGCTGGAACATACCAATTCTTTATAATAAAGGATATCCCTACAAGTCTGTCTCAACTGCTAGCAAACTCTGGCTCGGTAAAGAGGTGACAACCATGTGGGGCTTTAATATTACCCCTTTAACTATATGTTGAAGATGTGGTGCTCAGGAGTTATTGGCTTACAATTGACATTTTAAAGAAATTGTTTTATTGCATTTTTAAAAAAGCTTGTAGCAACTTACATTCTCATCAAAAGCATGTGTTTAGGGGAATTGTAATTAGCGATTACAATGTAATACAGTGCAGAAGAGCAATGCCCAGGGCCTCATGAGATTTATCATTGTCTAATTGCTTCCTAAGCCAAAGTTTCTTACCAAATTATTTACCCCCTAAAATATACACTTCATTTTTATAATAAAGCTGATTTAAAGAAAAAAAAAACAGAATTTGCTTTATAAGGATGTACTTTGTACAAACAAATGCAGAGCATATAAATTTTTATGATAAATGATATTTCTATACATATGGCTTTATAGAATTTATAGGTAATTTACATATAAATACAAACATTACATAATATATGCATACAGTTTGCTTACCATTTATGAAGGGTTTACTGTGTGGAAAGCAGTGTTCTAAGTGCATTAACTCATTTAATCCTCCCAAATGCCCTATTCAATGAAAATCTATTATATTTTACAGATGAAGAGAATATGGTGCTTTGTCCAGATGAGAAAACTGAGGCACAGCGAAGTTAATGAACTTGACCCAGAGCATATAGACCATGACTGCCAGAGCTGGGTTCAAACTCAGGCTCTCTGGCTCCAGGAATCTCTATTCTATTGGAGTTGCCAACAGGTCCAGTGTGGACAGACCTTCCCATTTTTTCAAGAAAATCCATGAATATAGACAAAATCTCCTAATTGCTAAACATGAGTAAAAATTTTTAACAGCGGTATTTTGCAAGCTACACAGACTCCATCTGTAGCCCAGCTATGGCTCATGGCCACCATTTTGTAACTTCCGACCAGAAGGAAGATGAGGAGGGTGGCCTCGCAGATGCTATGAATGGAAGAGCATTGGGGAAGTGGCCTCATTCCTCTAAATATCTCCCCTAGTGTGGCCTGAATTTCATTATTAGTTTATCTTCCAAATTAAAATTGAGTACTCTACGTTCATTTAAAAAAACTATGGCAGAGAGTGGAACCTTCTAAAATCCATCACCATACTGTGAAAAAAGTGATCAGATATTGCAAGCCCTCCTACTAGAAGGAGACATAGTCCAGTTTTTTAAAAACCTACCTAAATGGGTTGGACCCAGTGGCCCAACGGAACCAGATTCTGCTTTTGGCTATGGTGCTTCAGACTTTCCTTGGCGAAGACTTCCTCAGGCCTCCCTCCTCCACTGCACCTGACTCCACCCCTTTTTTGAGAGATGATTTTATGAATTAAGATTTTTTTAGTTGCAAGTGAAAAAACTACTCAAAGTGGCCTATATACGAGAGAGAGAGAGAGAAGGAGAAGGTGCTGGAGAGAAGGTATTGGTTCCAACTGGAAACTAATCTCTGAGCAGTCTAGGTCAGACATGTCCTGTAATCCCTTTCCCCATCTCCTAGCATCATGTTCCTGAGTTGCCTCCATTATTTGTCAGGCTTTCCCAATAAAGTGGGCAAGGTGACAAGTAGCAGCGCCGGTGTAACTTGTACCCACCCGGCAACTCTCCAGAAAGAACCTCTCCCACCCCACTTCGCAGTGGCCTTGGCAAAATTTATGAAGTGGGCATTCTGGACATGGGTCATGTGTCCATTCCTAAACCAATCACCGTGGTGAGGGTGGGGAGTGTAGAACCCTCTGATGGGCTAAACCTGGTTTACAGGTCTCCTCTTCTCCCCCAGAAGCCAGAATATTGGGCCAATCCCTTCTAAAAAGTCATGGGCTTGGAGTCGAATGCATGAGACAGACTTCAGAGTGAAAACCTGAGGGCCTCTTAGCGCAGGAAATGGAAAGGGATATGGGGCAGGTAAAATGCTCTCTCAGATTTCCAGGGAGACTTGGACAGTTACCCAGTTTCCTTGCATTTGACCAACAAGGAAAAGCAAATCCAGGGGCAAATGAAGCACCTTCAAAGCTTTTCTTCCCCGTGAAGCCAATCTCATTAGCTCAGTTCCTGTTCTGGGTTTTGGCCTCAGACTTTGGGCCTCGGTTTTACTGCTGATGCTGATCTCAGGGTTGGGGTCTGCCTCCCAAGGGCTGTGCTTCCTCTTGGTGTCCCATCGAGGTGCCCCTGCAGTGTTCACTGCTAATGTCCCCTGCAGCCAACAACCTTGCGAGCTGGTGGTGAAAACATGTCAGAAGCACAGCCCCAACCTCATCTTCTTGCCCAGGCTTGCCTACTGTACTTCCTTTCTTAAAAGATGACTGTGGCTGAGCTTGGCTAGACTACTGCAACATTTATAAGACCTGTGATTCGGGCTCAACCTACCTACCTCTGTCTTTCAATATAGCTCTTTGTCCTTACAGTTGGCTTCTTTCCATTCCCTCGAAAACCAGGAGCTTTTCTCCTGTACCTTTGCAGATTCTCTTCCATCCCAGGTGTGCCTTTCCTTCATTGCTGCCTACTGCTGTAATCCTACCTATGTAGAGGACCTTTGCCTTTTTCTGCTGTCAGTACTTACCATCACTCCCTTCCTATTAGGTCCAGGGTGTGGTTCAGACACACTGTTTCCTTATTGATGCTCTGCCTGGATCATCTATCCATTGATAAAAGTTTTAATGTCCCCTACTATTACCATATTACTGCATCAACATGGATGGGACTGGAGGAGATTATGCTAAGAGAAATAAGTCAAGCAGAGAAAGCCAATTATCATATAGTTTCACTTATTTGTGAAACATAAGGCATAGCATGGAGGACATCAGGAGAAGGAAGGGAAAAAATGAAGATGGGAGGAATAAATGGGGTGATGAACCATGAGAGACTATGGACTCCCGGAAACAAACTGAGGGTTTGAGGGGAAGGGGATAGGTGGTTGGGTTAGCTTGGTGATGGGTGTTAAGGAGGGCATGGATTGCACGGAGCGCTGGGTACTATATGCAAGCAACGAATCAAGGAACACTACTGATGATGTACTGTATGGTGACTAACATAACATAATAAAAAAAGAGAGAGAAAATGAACTTATTATTTCAGCTCTCATCTCCACCAGTCATGTTCACTTGATGCATTTTCACCCTTTTTTAGAGTCTTAAGAAACACATCAAAGATTTCAGGTTCCTTTCCTTTCTCCTGGTCCTGCTAGTGAGGCCATGTGGATAATGGTGACAACAACCATATTTACACAGTCTTTGTTAAAAACCAAGCCCCAAGCCAGCTGCTGTCCATGCAGTAATAGGTCATTAAGTGTGATTATGACCCATTTATGAGGAAACTGAGGTCTGGCAAGCTCACATGACTGTCCCAAAGTCCCAGAACTGCTGTGACCCAGTGTGCTTTTCATTGCTCTCCACCTCCTCATGGAGATTCTCCAAAGCCATGAAATGTTTAAAGGATCAGAATAAACACAAGGAGAAGCAAGGGGCTGAATGATGATCTCAAGAAAACAATCAACTCTTGGATGGCTAAGAATTCTCTGCATTTTTTTTTTTTGACTTAAGTTACACATTTTATGGGAGCATCTTACCTGGACTGTCTGCAAGTGTTTATTCGTTATGGTGTCTCTTTTTTAGAAAAAGTATTTATTTATTTATTTACTTATTTGACAGTACAAGCGGGGGGGGGGCAGAAGGAAAGGGAGAGAGAGAATCTCAAGCAGACTCCCCACTGAGCGTAGGGCCCAACAAGGGGCTCAGTCCCACCACCCTGAGGTCACGACCTGAGCCCAAATCAAGAGTAGGATGCTCAACCAATTGAACCACCCAGGTGCCCACCTTGAGGCCTTCTAACTCAGTAGATATCGTTCACTTGAGCACACATAAGCTTCACAGCTCCAGTGTTTAAAACATCTAGAAACTATCTGCTGGTGAGAATGCTGTAGATCCAGAGATGAACACGCCAAATCCCAGTCCTTATGAAGCTCCCTGCTGGTAGGACCCCAAGGTTAATAAAAACCATGCCCAAGGATAAAAGAACCTTAGAGGTACCAGCAATTCCCCAAATACACACTAGGGTGACTTCACAGAGCAGGAGACTGGAAGGATGCGTGGGCAGGGGTGTTGCAGGTAGCAAAGCATGGTGGTTAAAAGCACGGTCTCCGGAGCCAGCTGCCTGGATTGAAATCTTGCCTGGAGCACCTGCCAGCTCTGGGATTTTGAGCACGTTGCAGTGCCTCTGTTTCTCCATCTGTACAATGAAGTCATAGTAAAGGTAGTCACATCATTAGGTTCCTGTAAAGAGTTAACATTTGGGGCACCTGGGTGGCTCAGTGGGTTAAGTGGCTGCCTTCAGCTCAGGTCATGATCTCAGGGTTCTGGGATCGAGTTCCGCATCAGGCTCTCTGCTCAGCAGGGAGCCTGCTTCCCTTCCTCTCTCTCTGCCTGCCTCTCTGCCTACTTGTGTTCTCTCTCTGTCAAATAAATAAATAAAATCTTAAAAAAAAAAAAGAGTTAACATTTGCAAAGTCTTAAACAACCATCTGACACCCAGTGAATGCTCTGTAAGTGATGGCTAAGCTAACGTGTCCGAAGAACAGGGAGAAAAGAGTGCAGGAAGGTGTTCCAGGCATGAACCCGTGGCTCCAAGTGAGGAAGGGAGCTGGAAAATAGTGACAGTGCCTGACCCAGGGGGCTGGCACATCAGTTGCACAGAGGAGGGGATTGAGGAAGATGTTTAGGATGGACTTGAGCTAAACCACCTGGGGAGAGGTCAACACCACTCCCCAAAATGTGAACTGTCCCGTAGATGCAAGGCAGCAAATTTCCCAAGCAGTAACCCCAATTTGGAGCCAAAGATGTTTGCAGCACGCCCTGTTGGCTCCCCGAGTTAGGACAGAGAAAGGCATAAACTAAGGGAGAGCACCTTGAGTGTTTCTAAAAGGAGAAACCCAGAGAAAATTATTTTGACATGAATTTTTCAAAAATAAGCTCATAGAAGGGGAGGGAGGGAGGCCTGTCCTGTCTGAGGCGGGCTACATGTGTCTGAAGCAGCCCTAATAGAAAAATACTGGCACCTGGAATAGGGCACAGAGTCAAGAACCCTAAACCAGAACGCCATTCTTGCCGTGTACCCCTCAATGAGTCACAGAAGATTTCTGGTTTTCCAGCTTCTCCACCCTCAGAATGTGGGCAAAACCTCCTTTCTCTGCTAGAAAACTTATGATGTGAAACCCTTCACAATGAGGAGGTTGCCATGTGCTGGCTAATAATGCCGCATGTCAATATTCCTAGAGCCCCTCCCATCACCATGCATAATCCCCAAAGCCATGATTAATCCCTTTTGAAAGCTCTGAACACATTTCACTCTGTTTACCTCTCTCCCAAGAGGGCACAGTTGATTAATTCTGAATTTCTCAACTGCCCTAAGTTTAAACTTGTAAATGGTGATATGGTGATTCTAACTGGTTCAAGGTTGTATGTATGTTCTGGCACACCCAGAAGCCTCAAACCCACAAAACAGGTTCACCCAGTCCTGGATTCCCTGATGAATGGAGAGAGGAGCCCCCAGGACAGGCTAAATTTAATTCTCTGATAACATGTGTGGCAAGGGAGGGATGCTTTTTCTCATTTGGGAAGCCTTTAAAAATTTTGAACTAATAATATATTTACATTGTAAAAACACTAGATCATGTAGTCCCCCAAGAGAAAAAGAATGCAAATTACCTACAGTCTTACCACCCATGAAATCCAGGGTTAGTTACGTAGCTTATGTAATCTTTTGTTAACTTGCTAAGGCTGTACTGTCATATAGCCTTCCAGACTTCTTTCTATATATTTTTTACAAAATGGAATCTTACTCATTCTCATCCTTGTTGACGTTTTATTATTCTCTAAGTTTTTTCCAATTGAAAATATACAATGAGCATCTCTCTGTGTCCCAGTGTTGCCTACTAGCACCATCTTTAACGGTGAACTGGCATTTCACTGTATAATAATAATCAGAACTCTGTCGGAGATAGAAGTCCAACTCAAACTGGTTTAAGTCCCAAGGAGGGAATTCATTCCTGTGTAACTGAAAATCTGAAATAGACTTTAAGCCTAGCTGGACACAAGAATGCAGATCTCAGCCTCCCTCATCCATCCCCTCCACCTTCTTCTGTGTTGGCTGCTCTCAGGTGGGCTCCCTTTGTTGTCTGCTTAAGTCTTTCCAGCCCCATGTCCAGCCAAGGACCCCTCTGTCCTGATTGTTCCCACAAAAAGTCTTTGAGTAGACTCCCATTGATGTAGCCTAGTTACGTGCCCATTCCTGAATGACACTATTGATCATTGTCAGGGGTTAGAATGCTCCTACTTGTCAAGCCTGGGTTCCTATGCCCTTCATGCAGCTGAGTTAGAGATTAGCTCCTACCAGGACCAAGAAAGGAACTCTATTTCTCACTTAAAGTTGGGGTAGTATTGCTGCTCAAAAAAAAAAGAAGAGTTGCTAGGCTGACCAAAACACATCATGTTTACTACACAGAATCATCATTCTCCTTTACTGAGAATTCCATGTAAGCCTGGCACTATGCTACACTCTACAGTATTTCATATATCCCTCAAATAATCTGTGAGACTGGGGTCATTGTTATCGTCATTGAATCTGGGTCTTAGCAAGGTTAAACAGTTTGCTCAAGGTCACAGAGCTAGTCGGGGGCAGGAGTAGGGCATGAGCCCAGGTTGTCTGATTCTGGAGCTAATCTCTGCAAGTGCCATGTATTTCTGGGCAGATCTTGGTTTATTGGACCAGTCTCTGTCTTGATGGAGCTGAAGAATCATTGACATTGGATACCAGAGAGAGTAAGTAGGAAACATAGGAGGTGAAGATCAGGGTGAGAATGGATAAAATTAAGATTATCTGCAGGGGTATGGATACTGAGTAGGGCAAGGTCTAGGCTATAACCAGGGCAGTGTGTAGCTAAGATATGGGAAAAGAAATCAAAGAACTAGGAGATGCTAGTGCACTGGAAGGATTAACCATGTGGACACTGAAATCACCAGTTAGGTTAGGCATAGTGATGGGGAGAATGCCAAGCAGCCAGGAGCTAGAATCCTCAGGAAATGATGGAGATGTCACCTGGGTCTGGTGACTACTGCACTAAGGAGAAGTTGTGGGTGATATCATCTCTTCACATGGTCTTTAGACGTGGTTCTCAGGGGAGCACCAGGTCACACTTAGAGCAAGAGGGTGAAGGGAGCAGAGAGAAAGGTTTTTGACAATCAGAAGACATTGCTGATGATGGTCAATGGGTTTCCAAAGTTACGCTAGGAAGTAGGAAGCTGGGAGATGGGGCAAAGTCCAAATATATACAGAATCTTGGTGATGCCCTGGAATTTTGGACTTTTGTGTAGGGCTTTTCAGAGATAGGGATAGAGAGCATTATGGGTAGATCCTGACGACCCCAAGATAGTGGGGGTGAGGCAGTGAGTGTTGCCAGTGAAGAGAGGATGAGAGTTCTGGGTCCCCTATTCACTCCTTCCAATGAAGGTGTTTGATTTTTCTTATCAGGGCTATTTATAAGTAACTCCACATTCCAGTTCTCTCCTGAAAATTTCTCTAGGCCTGACACATCTTCACTTTGGCAAAGGAAGTCTTGATAAAACAAAACAAAACAAAGCCCTAAAATCAAGATCAAAATAGAAAATGATATGAGACTCTATAGGATATAAAGGACATAGGCTTCACTACTTTTATGGCCAAATGGTATTCCATTGTATGTATATTCTACATTTTGTTTCTACACTTGTCAGTTGATGTGTATTTGGGTTGTTTGCATTTTTTGCTATTATGAATAAAGATACTACAAACATTTGTATACAAGTTTGTGCATGACCATATGTTTTCAGTTTTCTTGGGTGTATACCCACCCTTAAGAACTCTGTGTCTATGTAGAGAAGAAGGAGTCTGAGGAACTAAACTCAGGTCTCTTAAATAATGTGAGATCCCTCCCCTCAAAAATTGCATTTTCAAAATAATGTCTGCCCATTATGGATGGAAATACAAAGTTCCAGTTCATTACTTGAAAAAAAAAATGTTACCTTGAGCTGATTACTTGTGCACAGAGTCCAGAAGAAAACCAGGCAGTCCTTCCTTTTACTACTGAAATTGCATATTCGCTCATGCAAAGTCCATTTGCATGGGCTTCTGGGAGCCCATTTGGCAGGTTATAAAAACCCTCTGCTCTCCCCACACAGACCTGCCCTTCAGTAAGTAAATAAATATTAATTTAGGTGCCGAAGATGCAGTGCAGAACAAAATAAATACAATCTAGTTGAGAAGAGAAAAATTAACCAAATGTTTACATGTCATGAAGACTCCCGGGTTGGCTCACAGAATACAGAGGAGAATTGAGCAAACAGGCCTGGCATCATTGGCCTAGAAATCAGAGCCAGGTGTCCCGGGTAGTGTGAAGGACTTGCTCCTAGTATCTTGTCTGAGTTGTCTCTGGGTTGATTTCCTTTATTTTCACAGGGAGTTGCATGAGCAGCTTTGAACTCCCAACCTGTCGCTTAGCTCCACTTCGAAAATCTCCAAAAGTTTCTCACTGGGCAAAGGAGTGAAGTCTTCGAACCGGTCAACATGGGTTATACGCTACCTATGTTGTCAGAAGTGTAGAATATGTTACCCAAAAAAAGGAGAGAAGGAACATACAGAAATATAAAAAGCTCAGTGCATGGCCAGTCCCATTTTTTTAGGTTAGGGTTGAGAAGGAATGTATGGCCAGCGGTAGTGTAGATTTTGAGATGCATCAAAACAGGAGGAATGGGCAGGGCTAGATTATGGAGAACTTTACGGCATGCACTTTATCTTACTGCCCTTGAGAAGACACTGAAAGGCTTTGAGCAGGGTAGGGATATGTGTTTTAAAGTTAATCAGTCTCAAAGGTAGGAAGAGGTGTTAGAGGGCTTTGTACTTGTCCCCGTGAAAGATGATGGGATTGAACGAAGGTCATGAAGAGAAGAGATTTAAGCTATGTTGGGGGAGAAGCTTGAGCAGCTCGGAGATGTGACCAGTGGACAGGGAGGGGCAAGTATAAACACACTCCCATTTGATAGGTCATCAAGTTCCTTTATGACGAACTTCAGGATCAAGGCAATTCAAAATCAGGCCAGAGAGAGTTGAGCGTTGCAAATAAAAAGTAGGACCCTGAAAAACAGTCTGAGGGCTTTGAAGGGGCAGGGGGTGGGAAGTTGGGTGAGCCTAGTGGTGGGTGTTATGAGGGCACATACTGCGTGGAGCACTGGGTGTGGTGCATAAACAATGAATTCTGGTACACTGAAAAGAAATTAAAAAAAAAAAAAAGCAGGAGCCCCAGGTCTTTGCCCCCGGGATTCCTGAAATGTTAGGAAGCCAAAATAAGTATATAAGAAATATATATTGTAAGGTCAATTAAGTCAAATGTAATAAGTGAGATTGGAAGGAAAGGATACTCTCATCTGGTTGGCTGTTGAGGGCAGACATTATAATAGAAAGACAACTGACTGGAGTTTTAAAGACTGGGAAGGATTCCCACAGATGGAGAGTTCCTGGGGCCATTTCTGACAAAGGAAACAGCATGAACAAACACATGGTAATGGGAAAACACATGGTATATTTGGAGAGCAGAGAATGACTCTTTTGACTGTATGTTAAGAAGTCATGAAAGATAAACCAACAGAATGTCAATACAGGGAAGAGGAAAGATTGTAGCCTTTTTTTTTTTTTTTTTTGGAGTGGAAAGAAGACTTTAAATAAAGGAGACCATTTAAAGGAAAGATACTGACTTTCATTTGGAACATATTGCATTTGAGGCAACTGTAGGATATCCCAGTGGAGATATCCAGTGGGCAGTGATAAATTACCATTGATTTTTCTAATGAGCGATGAGGGCTGGAAGATTGAACAGATGTGTGCCTCTGAATGCGTTTGTTTATACCTCGACTCGTTCAAAAAATTATTTGGCATATGCAGATTTGCACTAATTTAAATAGACAAACTAAAGAAAGGAAAACACAAAGATATGAAATAAAATTGAATTTTTAAAAAATATTTTATTTATTTATTTGACAGACAGAGGGGGGAGGGAGGAGTAGGCTCCCTGCTGAGCAGAAAGCCCGATGTGGGGCTCAATCCCAGGACCCTGAGATCCTGACCTGAGCCGAAGGCAGAGGCTTAACCTACTGAGCCACCCAGGTGCCCCAAAATTGAATTTTTTAAAGCCATAAGGTTAACCCATCATCTCATGCCATAGGTTCTGTCAGAGATGGACCCCAAATTTGGCTTTGAACTTCCTAGCAGCCAAAGCAGCCAAAGTGAAGGAGGAAGCATGATTAGTTGTTAATTGTTTTCTAATAAACATATCTGCAAATCTCCTGGACAGAGGGAGAGTTGAGGTTTCTGATGGGTATAAGACAGCTCCAGAAGATCTACTTGATGCTGTCCTCATCTGGTGCTCCTGTCATTCAAGAGCACATCCATCTTGAAGTTAGATACAGTCCTGTATTTGTTCTGTCCAAGAAAAGTGAGTCCAATTGGTGTGTCATATTTCCAAATGGAAGATTAAAAGACCAGGATGCAATTCTCCATACACTCTTTCCTATGCTAAAGGGACTCACAATACCAAGGAGAAGGAGATACGGGGTGGAAAAGGAAAGAAAAGGAAATGGAGAATGGACTGTCTGGTAACGTCTAAAGTAGAGACAAGAAGAGAAGCCAAGATAGAAAAGAGAAGGAATTGGGGGAAATACCCAAGAAGGAGACTATGGGAATCATAGTATTCTAAAAACTAAGATGAAGACTTTCCAAAGGGAGAGACGGAGATGAAATGCTTGCCCACAGGCACACAACCAAAAAGTGGTAGAACTAGAGTTAGAGGCCGCTTCTTAATGACACGGAGACCTGTGCTCTTAACTGCTGTATTAAGTTTCCTTCTGAGGGGAAGGGAACTACATACAGGCTCTACCACTTTCCAGCTGTGTATCTAGGGCACGGTTATCCACAGTTTACTCATCTGTAAAATGGGGAAATAATAGTATGCCCTCTTGCAACATTGTAAGGATGGGATTATATACTGTCTACAATGTACAAGGATTTATGGTTCTGGGCTTTGAAGACCTGGGATTTGCAACTGTGATATGAATACCATTTTTATCTTTTAAATCTTAGAAAAAGGAAATGGAGTTTCAAGCATCCTTTCCTGGAAACCTCACATCTCCAGACTCTGGGACCCACCAAGGGCCTGTGACCTGGGCAAACTTAACCTGCTTCAGGAAGTTGGAATAAAATCATAGTGTTGGCCAAGATGCTCCCCTCAAACACCAAGAAGCGATCTTTTGGCAGGAAAGGAAAATAGTCTTTTATTCCTCAACCCTTGGATATCCATTTGAGCAAAAGCCCCATGTTATGAAACAAAAGCAGTGATCTAGCAAAAAAAAAAAAAAAAAATTTTTTTTTTTTTAAATTGTGTACCTAGTAACAAGAAACACTACCACTTTGTGAATGTTATATGCAGACACTATCCTAGGGGTTTACACACATCTGTTTTGTTGATCCTACGGTTTGAACGTCAGAGGATATTGAGTGGTAATTCGGTCTTCCCTAATGTTTGTCACCCTCTCTGTCTGCCCACGCCACCCACCATCATTCCACTTAGGTCCCCACTTAGGTAAGAGGCTTTGGGAACTGGTAAATTTTGGGTGTTTATTTACAAGAATGCTTTGTATTAGATCAGTTCCAGAATGGAAGATAATGTGAAAGATAATTCAGACCTACTACATTTTCAGGACCAAAGTATTCATCCTGTCTTCAATACCTGAATATTTTTAATAACCAAACAGGTCCACCCCTATCAAAGAAGAATATCCTTTCAAGACCAATGTGTATTCCCACCTGCAAGCCTGGCCGTTGAAGTGACTTCTTCCTGAAACCCTTCCGCTTCTGCCCTCAGTCGAGTCATCTTCTTCCCCTGTGCATGGGTGCCTTCCTCCCCTCAATACAATTTCACCCAGCTTAGTGTTTATACAACAGCATTTACTGACATCTACTACATGCCAGGTGCTGTTCTAGGCTTTAGAAACGAAGACGAATAAGACAGTTTGGCTAACAGGGATAAGAGCCCAGGGACTGGAGTTAGAGCTGACCTGAAATCCTGCTTATAAGATCAATCACTTTGCATCAGGTACTGGACCCTTCTGGACTCTACCTTTCTCCTCTGTAAAATGGGCCAAACAATAATTTCTATTTCAAAGGGTTGACGTGATGTCTGCATGAAACAACGAGCATAACGTTATTATCAGAGTGTTTGATGCAAGACCGGCACTTGTAAATGACCGCTAATGGATGTCAGGACATGTGAGCACACTGGTACTTTGGCTTAGAGCTTTCCTAACTTCCTAAGTTAAAACACAGGCAATTAAACTCTGGCTCAAGGATCACTTGCTCAGGGAAGCTCCACCCAGACAGGATGTTGCCTGACTTCACAATCTCAGCGCTGTCTCCCTTTCTTGATGATGTGGCCACAGCTGTGATTCCACCTGTCTCCGTGGGATTATTACTAACTTAAGTCTGTCCTCCCGCCCTCTCCCACTGCCCCATCCCAATCAGACCATAGCTTTGTGAGCCCAAGGATCTGGCTTATTTTTATTAATTGTCCCAACGCTTGCACTTCAATTTCTAAGAATCAAGGAGGCACCCAGGAAGTATTCAAATGAATGAAGACACAAATGAATGGACAAATAAAGAGCATGGAATATTAAACATTTTCATTATATTGTGGGGAAAATCACAATTTTAGCCTCCAAAAAACCAGTTAGCAACTATCAAGGAGCTGGAATGGAATCGGGATGGGATAAATAACTTTGTCCTGACCTTCTTGGGGAGAGGGGTCACGGCCATGTGTAGAGCAGAAAGAGGCATGCAGCTCGCCAGGGCAGGTCCTTTGAGAAAAGATAATCATAGCTCATGTCTCTGCAGCTCATTGCTCCAGACATTGCACTAGGGACCTTTATACATATTAATTTATTTATCCTTTACAATCCAATGAGATGGGAACTATGCAGAAGGGTTAGCTGATTTGCCCTGGGCTAATGTGATGGAGTCCTGCTCCCTTTTGGGGTCTTGTTACTAGTACTCGGGTTTTCTTCTCCATGACCTTCTGGATTTGGACCCTTTGCCTCCTTTAGCAAATGCCCTAGTTCAGGCTTTGTGTGTTTCTGACCATTAGTAACCACAGACTTTATCTCTTACCTTCCAGCCCTTTGATATGACTTGATTTCCAATGTTCATGAGGGCATTAGTGCTCACATGACCCTGGAATGTTTCTATGGTATTCCTACTCACATCCTAATGAAGAAGACCAGAAATATTCATCTCCCACTCAGAATTCCTTTTCTGACTTGAATACAGTTGTCTCAGTTGTTCACCTGTCATTCCTAGTAGAGACTCATGGAGCCAGCTGGTGTCTTCAAGGTCATTTAAGGGAATTCTCCACTGAATTCAGTAGTCTACTGAACGGTATCCCAGAAGAGTGGTTTTCTAGCCTCTGTATGTACACTGTCACTGTTGGATAATTTATCAGCCACAAGATAGTCCGTTCCATTATTGCCTGTTGGAAAAGATCTTTTTCTACCAAACTTGAAACTTCACTCCCTATAGTTTCTCCTTGTTGGCCTTTGCATATCAAGCAGTAGAGGGACAGTCAGAACTTCCTGTCTCAGTAGGAGAGAATATTTTATTACCAAAGCTGTTAGAATTTCTACCATTCAATGCTAATAAAAGCATATCGACTTGTCATGAATTTTATCATTGTGTTTAAATTCTGCAGATTATATGCTGCCTCATTGCCTGTGCTGGGAGGACCTCTCACACCATGGTCCACTGGTGTGAGCAGGGTTGGTTCCTCCTGAGAGCTGCAAGGAAAGAATCTGTTTTCAGCATCTCTTGTTGGCTGGAAAACGGCCATCTTCTCCCTGTGTCTCATCACATTATCTTCCCTCTGTGTTTGTCTCTTTCTCTTCACATGGCTTTCTCTTTACAAGAACACTGGTTGTATTAGGTTGAGGGCCACCTCTACTCCAATATGACCTCATCTTAACTAGTTACATCAACAACAACCCTATTTCCAAATAACGTCAAATTCTGAAGTACTAGGGAGTTAGATTCCAACATATCTTTTTGTGGAGGGATGGAATTCAATCCATGTCAAGAAGTAGCCATAATGTCCACCATAAAATACATCTTAAAACTGACACGTAACTGAGTTCAGCCTACAGGTGTGGTTTGACTTGTGTATGGAATTGTAGAGCAGATTTAGTTTCTGACATTGGAGGAATCCGTGTCCTTGACTTGTTACCTAATTCACGACTCATCTCCAGAGAAGACTATGCAAAAGTCATGTCATAGCACTGAGTGAGCACTGTAACATTTTTGGCAACAGCTTCATGTGGTGATAGAAATCTACATGCTTGGATGATGCACCAGACTGAATTCCATGAGCCAGTCAGCAGGGTGGCAGACCCAGGCAGTAGGTCTGTATGTAACAATGTAACTAGACCTGGATCTTTTGGGGTAAGGTAAGAACTTGCAAATTTTTCCTGGCCATATAGATAATTCATTCATTTATAGATTCATCTAACAGACATTTTCCGAATACTTTCAGTGCTTTATCCTAAGGGATGGGAAGCCACATATTTATCTTTAACACCTCCCACGCTGTGCCTTTCCAGAAGCCAGCCCTGATCCCTGGATGTACTCCTCTTCATCCTTCAAAACCTAGATCTAATGTCATCCCTATTGTTAAGACATCTGAACCTTTTGGCTCACTGAATTTCTCTTCCTCCTTGCCTAGGGCCTTGTATGGTGCTATGTCACAGCTCAGTTTTAGGACTTATCCTAACATAATCTTGTACTTGAAAAAATGACACTCTCTCTCTCAACCCTCTTGATTGAGAACTCTTTTTTGTTCATGGATTTCATTTTTTTTTTTTTTTTAATCATGGTAGCCTCAGACCTACCACAGAGCTTGGACCTGATAAGCATTGGTAATCATTTATTGAGAATAGGTGTCCCACCTTCCAGAAGTTCACAGTCTCACAAAGAGAAATGAAAATTGGACAATAACAATAGATTATAAATTTTTATTTTTTAAAAAATATTTATTTGTTTATTTGAGAGAGAGAGAGAGAGAGAGAGAGGCATGTGAGTGGGAGGAAGGGCAGAGGGAAAAGGAGAGAAAGAATCTCAAGCAGACTCTGTGCTCAGACCTCATGACTCTGAGATCATGACCTGAGCCAAAATCAAGAGTCCGATGCTTAATTGACTGAGCCATGCAGGCACCCCTAGATTATAAGTGTTTATGATGAGAGAGCTGTAAGATGCTGGGAGTCAGACAGGTAATTCAGTCATAGGTGGTCAGAGAGGACGTCTCAGAGAAGGTGACGCTTGACTGGAGTCCCAAAGGATGAGCAAAAATTTTACCAAGCAAAGCAAAGCAGTTGAGATGGGGAATAAGGAAAGAGCTCTCCCAAGCAGAAAAAGCAGCAGCTGCAAAGGAAAAAATAGAGACTTGTAAACAGTTGTTTAGTGAAGAACATGTTGTAGTGAAGAGTGCAGGCTCTAGAATCAGACTCTTGGGTTTAAAATTCAGCCTTACTACTTACCAGCTGTGTGTCTTTGAGAGCGAACTTAAACTCCCAAGGCTCAATTTCGTCACCTATAAAATGGGGGAAGGGGATCACTGAAAAGATTAAAAGTGATAATGCCAGTATAAATGTTCAATAAATGTCTAACATATGGTGTGTACTCAACAAGATGACAGCGAGTCATCTGCTGGAACCTTGGCCGCCCGGGGGCAGCAGGGACTATCAAGAGATAAGGCTGAAGACTCCGGGAGGGGCCAGGTCAGAGACAGAGGATTATCAAGAGATAAGGCTGAAGACTCCAGGAGGGGTCAGGTCAGAGACAGAGGCCATAACAGTGGTCATGTGGTTAGATGTGGATAGATTACTTATTTTTTAAAAGTTTTATTTATTTAAGTAATCTTTACACCCAGTGTAGGGCTTGAACTCAAGACCTCAAGATCAAAAGTTGCATGCTCTTCCAACTGAGCCAGCTGGGTGCCCCTAGACATGGGAGAGATAACTTCTTACATCACTTGGGATGTGTGGCAGAAACTGTGATGGCCCACATGACCACTAACAGGGGTGTGGGTCAAATGTAGACCCCTATTCTCCTGTTTTACTGCATGACCATGCCAAGTGCAGAGAGAATGAGATCCAACAGCATCCCTGATATGGTGGTGATGGGAATGTAAACTGGTACAACCACTTTGAAAAAGAGTCTGCTTTTGCTTGTAAAATTGAATATTCCCATACTCTGTAAGTCAACAATCCCACTTCTGGATATATGCCCAGAACGGTTGTCCATTCATTCAACAAACACAAATCTAACATCTATGCTATGCCAAGGCCTATGATGGGCTGGGTCTCTGGGGGCACAGCAGCACTGAACTTGGAGTTAATGGTAGTTGCTTGGGAGCTGGGTGAACTTGGGCATGATGCTTAATCTTTCCGGGCCTCAGTCCCCTCATTTCAAAAAAGAGGCACAGATTACCGTTGATGGGAATGCAAACTGGCACGACCACTGTAGAAAACAATATGGAGGGTCCTAAAAATATTAAAAACAGAACTACCCTACAATCCAGCAATTGTGTGACCGGGTATTTACCCAAAGATACAAAAACACTAATTCAAAGGGATACATGCACCCTGATGTTTATAGCCATGTTATTTACAATAGCCAAATTACAGAAGCAGCCTAAGTGTCATTGATAGATGAATGAATAAAGAAGAGTTGGCATATATATATATATATATATATATATATATATAAATAGTACTCAGCCATAAAAAAGGAAATCCTGCCATTTACAACGACATGGATGGAGCTAGAGAGTATCATACTTAACAAAATAAGTCAGTCAGAGAAAGACAAACGCCATATGATCTCACTCATATGTGGAATTTAAGAGCCACAACAAATGAGCAAAGGGAAAAAAGAGAGAGAGAGAGACAAAGAGAGAAACAACCAAGAAACAGACTCTCAACTACAGAGAACAAACTGATGATATCCAGGCCGGGGTGTGGTGGGGGTATGGGGAAAGTAGGGGATGGAGACTAAGAGTACACTTACCATCATGAGCACTGCGTGAGGTATGGAAGTGTTGAGTCACAAAATGGTACATCTGAAACTAATATAATATCATTTTTTTAATCTACCCAGGAATTAAAATTAAAAACTTAATTTTGAAAGAAAAGGCACAGATCAGGTCAGACATGCGCTATGGAGAAAACCAAGAGGTGCCATGCACATGTTCATGGTTCTCCCTGTGCTGACCATCTGAGGCTCCAACAGGAAGTGACCCTGGAGCTCCAGGGACCAAAAGGAGGACAAGGGTGAGAACCCTGCCCATTATCAGAGGGTGGAAATAGCAGGGGTTAATGAGGAAATTATAAACCCAAGAATCGGAGCATTAAACAGAGCAGGAATCTGACTCATAAGGACTTTTTATCCCGACGATTGAACTAGGCAGCACATAGCTGGATTTGTTCAGTAATATCTCACAACAGCTGTAAGAGGTAGAGTGAGTGTTACCCCATTAGGCAGATAAGGAAATTGAGGCACAGGAAGATTAAGGACTTTGCCACGGTTGCACATTCCGGAAGTGTTGGGGCAAGGACGCCAACGCAGACCACCTGACTCTGGAATCTGGGCTCTTAATCACTTCGCTTTGTGATGCTTCTGGGTAGCAAGGCCAGCGAGGTAAGGAAAAGACTGGGGCAGTGGGTGGATTCGAGTGTGAGGTCCTAAGACTGGACTGGACAGGGCTTTGGGGGAGCTGAGGAGGCAGGAGGGCTGGGTTTCTGAGACAAGGAAAGAGGATCTCCCCGCAGAGGGAGAGAGAGACACAGGAGCAGAAGCAGAGGCCCTGGAGCTCAGGTTCACCTGTGTCAGCATTCCGATGGTAGAATCCCCCAGATGGACCTGAGCCAGGTTCAGACATAAGTAATTCCTAACACATGCCAGGCCCATGCTACACACTTTGTTCATATTATCTCCTTCTCCCTTAACAACAGTCCTACGAAGGAGATGTAAGTGTCCCCACTTTAGAGTTGAAAAAACTGTTGGAGTGCCTGGGGGGGTGCTCTGTTGGTTAAGCGTCTGACCTCGACTCAGGTCATGATCCCAGGGTCCTGGGATCGAGCTCATCGGGGAACCTGCTTCTCCCTCTTCCTGTGCCACACTCGCTGTCTTTCAAATAAATAAAATCTTAAAAGAAAAGAAAAGGGAAGGACAAGGAAAAAAAAAACTATTAACAAGGTTAGTGTTCTTGGTCGCACAGGCAGAAACTGGGCTTTGGTCTCCTGGGGCAGCTTTGCCCACAGGAAATGCTTGGGAGTGTGTGTCCAGAGGCCCTTCTCTGGGGGAGTGTGAGGGCCCCGCTTTCCTGGAGAGACGAACTCTGAAGGCATAACTTACAGCCCAGACCTACTCCAAACCCCTACACCGCGTGAGAGCAAGGATTAGGCTGAGGCTGCGACTCCGTGGGAAATCCCTCCAGCCCTCTGAAGCAGAAGGGTCCTTTCGGTTCAAGGTCAGCTTGTCTAGTTTCTTCGCCTTCCTTGTCCCACTTCTACTCCCATCTGGTCTCCGCTGGGAACACTTCCTTAATGAGTCACCCCTTGAGCCCTCTGCTTTGGGGACCTCCACATAAGACAGGCCTTAGCTTCTTTAAAAAAAAAAAAAGATTTGTTTGTTTATTTTCGAGAGAGAGCACGAGTGGGAGGGGCAGAGGGAGAGGGAAAGAGCAAGCCAAGCAGACTCTGTGCTGAGCTGCTGAGGGCAGGGTCCATGTGGGATTTGATCTCGCAACCCTAAGATCACATGAGCGGAAACCAAAAGTCTGATGCTTAACCCACTGTGCCTCCCAGGTGCCCCAGGACACCCCCTAGCCTCTTAACCACCATCCTGGGCACCATCTTTTTGCGCACATCCCTCACTTTCTAGGAGCTGCTCACACTCCCCCAGGGAGCAGAGACCCACAGGGCTTCGCCACTGCAAATTCCTGGGACCACCTCCTGGCCAGAGCCCAAAGTCCGAGGCTTGTGCCAACCTCCTCTGAGCAGAGTTTGGGCTGTGTAGGCTCCGGCCGGAGTTTGCCGTTCCCAGACTTGAGCAAGCCCAGACACAGCCCACCTCCCAGGGCGTGGGACACTGTGCTGTGAAGTCAGAGGTGGTTTTCAGGGCCATGTCCAGACTTGTGGGGGGTGTCGAGCCAGATGTGAGAGGGATCAGCCGTGGTGCGTCTGGGGCGAGAGAACCAGACAGACCACTCCTCAGGGAAAGAAGCCAAACCAATAAATAAAGGTCCCTCACCAAAGCATAGATCTTGAACTGACAAGTTTCCTGAGGAATGTGTAGCACGGAGTTAGGCATAGCCACCGGGGACGGAGTGGAGAGTCTACGAGGGATTGCTGGGCTCCGGCTCACAGGAGGAAGATGCTGGGAAAGCCAGGGGTCTGACTCAGTGCTTCCCTGTGTCAGGCTCAGCTCCGACCACAGCTTGCCTGGAAATCCTCTCTGATCTGTTCCCCACCACTTGGTGGATTGGGTGCCTCTCCTCACTGTTCCCACATCGTCTTGTCTACTGCTGTAATTCCACATCTGTCTGCGTATCTGACCTCAGTTACACCGGAGTTCTGTCATTTTACCTCTGAAACACCAGGACGTAGCTCAGCATCATGGACACGATGAGTGCTCCGTAAATGTTTGTTGAATAAATACCCACCCTCTAGGGCTGTTTGAAGATCAGATGAGATAATGGATGGGAAAACAAACCATAAATTGACAGTACATTTATTCTTATTTTCCATGAATATATTTATGAATTTTATACAGAATGACATGCCATATGTATTAATAGTATTGATAATAGTAACATGTGCCAAAGCCTAAGCAAAAAGACTCCTCTAGAGTCCAGCATTGAGGGAAACAGAAATACCCGTGTTTATTTACAACAGTGTGTTCATTGCTAAATTCACACCATCAATGACAAAAAATTATTATAACCCAAAAAGATGGCAGTCAGGTCTCTAGATTATTTGTCCGAGCTGACAGAGGTGCTGGCCTAGGGAATGACCATCATCACCGCTGCCTTTCACGTGTTTAAGACTTTCTGGTTTGAAGCTTTTGTGTCATCGGCTCTTCCATTTGCCATGTAAATTAATTTAAGAAATCAGACATTGGAAGCGGGGGAAATGCACTGGGTCCTTCTTTTTATATCTCTGTTCTTTTCTCAGGAGGCAGGAGTCCCAACAGGGAGCTTTCTGGGAGTGGAGAGGAGCCTGAGGGGGAGGCCGTGCCCTATGGGAGCCGCTGCTGGAAACAAGGACAGAGCAGAAGCTTGAAGGTCACTGTCACACCCCTGTGGAAAGACACCTGCCGGGAGGGCCACCGGACTTCAGTGTCAGGTCGTCTCCTGTAAGTCAGCGACCCACCTTCCTTATCATAACTGATGTTCACGCCCAGCCAGATCCCGTGATGCGATGCTCGGTGCTCTATGCGATGCTCGGTCCCCTCCTCAGCAGGACAGACCTGCTCTCCCTTAGCCTGAGACTGAGAGGAGCAGATTCGTCCCCCTCCCTCCCCAGCCCTCCCACTTCCTCTCTCCCTCTCTCTCCCTCCCCTCCTGCTGTCCCGCCTTCCCTTCTTTCCTTAACACAGTGTTACTCTATTTAATTTTTTGAACAGGTAATAAATACATTCTTAAAGTTATAAACAGATAATTATAAAAAGATACAGGACGATCTCTCAGGAACTCAGGGCCTGCTGTGTATCCCTCCAGAGATTTTTTTTAAGTGTATATACAAGCATTACACGGGCCTATGATTATCTACTACCCCATTCCTTCTTACGCAAATGCTAAACATTGTATAGTGATACATGGTGTTCTGTTCCTCAATTTTCTCAATTAATAGATCTTAGAACAGGAAGAGCTTCTTCTACCATTTTTTTTCATAGCTGCATACTTTGCCAACCCACAACTTATTTTAATCAGACAGACATTTACAACCAGTGTCGCACTGGAAAGCCTTGGACCCGCATCATTTCCCAGCTGTTATCTGTAATTAGCCATGGAGGTTCCGGGTCAAGGGGCAGGCGGATTGGTGGTGTTCAGAGTCATTGCCAAATTGCCGGTCGTAGAAATTACACAAACATATACTCTCGATCACTGTATGGGAAGAAACAAATCTCTAAAACTTTGCAATGGGCATCATTCTACCGCTGGTACACACTGGCTAAGCCCTTCCTCGGTGCCCGGTTGTTTATTATCTCCCTTAACCCCCACCACGACCTTTCGAGTTGGTGATGACGGGGTTCCTGCCGTCAAAGGAGAAACCTCCGATTCACAGGTGAGTAATGTTGCCACGCTAGGTCTCTCTTCCGGAAGCTGGGCAGTCAGCAAGTCTTCATTCTGATAATCGTAAGAAGAATTCCAACAGCCCGCCTTTACTGAGCACTTAAAGCCCTCACTTGACCCTCTCAGCCCTGTGACCCAAGCTCTGGAGTGTGCTCCATTTTTAGTAATGAGAAAACCAAAGGCTAAAGAGGTCCCAAGCCCCTGGTTGAAAGTTACACAGCAAGTGGACAGCAGTCCCAGGGTCGGACCCAGACAGCCTGAGCGTACCACCTGAACCCTTCACACCGCTACACTGAGGTCACAGCTTAGAAGTTCCAGAACACTTGTCCCCTGTGAGGGCCCCGATCGATCGGCAGGTGTGAAAGCTGAGGCCCAGGGGGAAGGGAATGAGGACTGGTTAGTGGCTGCCCTGGGTTAGGACCCCCTTCTCTTGCTCCAGCTGTGCTCTCTTATTGTACCTTGCAGCCACATCAGTGCCGTGACACCCTCAGTCCTGGGCTGGCTCATGGTACGGATGACAAAGGTGGCCCCGGCACAGCTCACAGCCTAACTGGCGAGAACCAGCCCTCAGCCCACCCGGCAGGCTGCAGCCACTGAGTCCAAGGCTGTGGGTCCCTGGGTCACTTCTCCTACGTACTCGCTACCAGTTGTTACAGTGATGACAAAAGACACTACGATGAGCCTGGCACGAGAAGCACCTCAATTTACTTCATCCTTAAAACAAGCCCACGACTCACAGGTTTGTATTTGCTCATGTCACCATCGGTTCGTGGCAGAGCTGGGATTTGAACTTGGGTATTTTTGAGTTTTTTAGAGATAGGAACAGTGGTTAGGAACCCGGTGTCTGGTGTCACACAGACTGGTTCTCCACTTACTGTTTGTTGAGCCAGGAGAAATTACTCAATACCTTGAGTCTCAGTTTCCCTCCCCAGAAAAAGGAGATTCATAATACAGTTGCCCCTTGAATAGCATGGCTTTGAACCACGCAGGACAACGTACACACAGATTCTTTACAGTACAACCTTGTCCATGTATGCTGTGCTCCTTATGATTTTCTTAATAACATTTTCTTTTCTCCATCTTACTTCATTATAAAAATACAATATGTAAGACACACATAAAATATGTGGTAATCGACTGTTTACGTTAGCAGTAAGGCTTCTAGTCAACAGTAGGTTAGTAGTAGTTAAGTGAGGGGGGGCGTTATATGTGGATATTTTACTGCGCCGGAAGTTGACAACCCAACGTTGCTCAAACAACTGTATCTGTTTACTCGAAGAGATGTTTGCGTACCCTATTCAGACCAGCGTTAGTCACGATACCCAAAATGTAGAGGCAGCCCAATTGTCCATCCATGGGTAAATGCGTTCACAAAATGTCACACACACACACACACACACACACACACTATTCAGCCTTTAAAAAGGGTGGGGGGGGATTCTGACACCTGCTATAACACAGAGCTCGAGGACATTATCCTGAGTGAAATAAGGGAGATAAGCCACTGACACCAAGACAAATCCTGTTTGGTTTCACGCCTCTGCGGTGCCTCAAACACTCATACACGTGGAGATGTGGAGACGGAAGGCAGCATGGTGGTTGCCAGAGGGTAGGGGAAGGAGGGAGAAATGGAGAGTCGCTTAGTGGGTAGAGAGTTTCGGTTTTACGGCCTAGAAGGAGTTCCGTGGGTGGACGGTGGTGATGGGCCCCGCGGAGTGAATGTCCTCAACGCCGCTGAGCTATACACTTGAAAGTAAATGTAAATGCTGGGCTCTAGGTTTTTCCTGCAATTCTTTAAAAAAGAAAAATATAATAATAGCGCCTGTTTGGGAGAGATGTGAGGACTCGATCACGTTTGTGAAGGGCCCGGCCTGGGCCTGGCTCGGAGGAAGCGCGGAATAGATGATGTTACGTGTACCGTTAGCTACCACTGTGTGTCCACGGAGGGAGCTACCCCGGGGGAGACCTCAGTGTCCCTGTCTTGTCTGCTTCTCTGACGGCACGTGAGGAACAAATGAGCTCTTATGCGTGAAAATGTTTCATCAGCTGTTAAAAAAAAAAAGAAGAAGAAGAAGTGGAGAAATGATTGATCAAGTTGTTAGGGGCCCGTTTTGTCTGTCATTCTCAGCCTTTTGCGTCTAGCCCCACCACCACGCGTGTCCCCTTCCCCAGGGGTGACTCCTCCAGGACTCTCTCTCTCCCTCTGCTGACTAGAATTTTTGGGCAGATGTCCTGTCTGACTGGAAGCTTCTGGCAGGAGTCCTGTCTTCCTTCATGCCGCATCCCAGCGTCCAGCCTGGTGCCCATGAACCCTCGGTCAGTTTTGGCTGATCTCATCCGAGTCTAGGGGGTGGGAGGCAGTGGGGCTGATGGTTTCAGCTGGGAGACGTCCTGTGAGGTCAGGGCCAGGAGGTTCAGTGCGGCTTCCTGAGGTGAGGCCCTCTCCTGGGTGTGGTTTCTCACGCGTGATGAGTCTGATCGTCTGTCCTCGAGCAAAGTCGTTGCCCAGCGGCCGTGGCCGTTTGGGGAGGGGAGAGAAGCCCAATTTGGGAAAAGTGGAGGGAAGGCCCCTGGACCGCCCAGGAAGAGGTGACTCGGGGACATGGGCTGCCTCGTTGTTTTCCATGGTTTTTCATTACTTGGTTTGAGCTCCTGCAGAGCCAGACCGTCTCAGGCATGGCTGGAGAATCTAATTCCGGAGTCTTTCAGCACAAAAGAATGCAATCAAACACCTGCTCTGTGGAAGTGCGGCCGGCCGTTTAGTAGGCGACCTCGGCTGTGGGTACACGCCCTCCACAGACACGGTGGCCCCAGGAGGGTAAGTTACTGGCCCGAGGTCTCTTGGAAAAGTGTCAGGACGGGGACAACGGCTCATACTTCTGGGACAGCACAGATCCTACAACCCTCTGTTGACTGAAAAGTTGTGTTCAGGTAAACTGAAGTTTTTCTGGAGCAGGCACTACTGCAAGACCTTCATATTCACATAACAAACATGTTCACCCAAGGACCTCTACACCTTCACAAAGGTTGGAATAGCTAGCTTTTGAACTGAGTTTGCCCTCCAAACACCAGACCAGAAAAATCACTTATTCGTCATTCTTCCTTTTGACTCATAATCCCTCAGCATGTCCTACAGAGGGAGTGTTGGTAAGCCCTGGAGAAGAGGAAGAAAATATGATGAGATAGCATGAGGGGCTTCCTTAGTCATCAGATGTCTAAGAACAAGCTTACTCAGACTGTCTCAATGATTGACAAGGGACTTTCTCCTCAAGGAAGGAAAGAAAATGGCCGCCATGGTATTTTCCACTCCACAGAGCACAGTTTGCCAGTGCTTGCCAAGCGTCTCTGTAGTGCCACACTGTTTCTGCTGGTAGGGTTTGGTCGTGGTCAAGGAAGTTGGTAACTGATGTTGGATGGACATAGTGAAGTAAGGCATGGAGAGGAAAGACACGGCAAACACATGAAGTCAGACACAAGGAGTCTCACTCAGAACTCAAGTTCTTTCCTGCTTCTGGAAGATTTCACAAGGCCAGGAAGCCAGCTGTCCTGGGTCAAGTGAAGGGGAGGCAGCTCCGGGACACACCCAAGAGCAGTTTCTGGTCAGGCATTCCTGGCAACATGGGGTACCTCAGCCCACCCACGCCTTGTCCACGATGAAAGCTGATAGGCAGGGCCTGCGGAATGCTGGGGCAGGGCAGTGCCTCCCTCGTGGCTTAGGGGCACTGAGAGGTCTCCTTCTAAAAATATCTCCCTCCCCTTTCCTGCCGTGGAAGCTGAAATGTTCACATGGAAGTCTTACTCCCTTGGTTTGAGGCGTTATATTCCTAGTAGATCTGATTTAAAAATTAAACACCATCATGTGCAGAACAAACTGAGATATGATCACGCCATGACACTTCCCTTGGCATTTATTTATATCCCTGCACCAATCCAAAGAAGGATTTGAAATTATCACACATTTATTTCTCAGATTAGCCAGCTGAGGGAACCAGATCTTGTTTCAGCAAATCTGTGGAGCAGCTGAGAGAGGACTTTAGTTCTGCCTGGGACACCTCGTTTTTCTGCTCAAACCACTCCCAAGATCTTCCCATCGTTCCTTACCCAAAACCCTCACCCAACTCACTCGCCATCTTGCTCAAGGCACTCCCACCTCATGCAAACGCACCCAGCTTTTACCTACCCCCAGACTCCTCACGAGCTGTCTCTTCTGCCCACAGATCCTTCCTCCGACTCCTGGCTCCTCTCTTCTTCAGGCCTCGGCTTGAAATGCCACCACTCAGGTGGTCCCTTGACTTTGCCAGTTAAGATAAATGTTGGTTCCTGTCTTTCAAAACACTGTTCTTTGGTTCACAGCCTTTCTTACCATTTGGCCTGTGTGTCTAAGGTGGATCTGTGTCATTTGTAGAGTCTGTATTTGGGAATTTGCTACTCCTCCGAATGGATTTGTGTTGCCCAAATCAATACGTGCAGGGCTTCGGAGGTTCATCTACGGACATGCGCAGAGCCGCAAAAAATTTGAGTCTCCCAACACACGTGTTCCCACCTGAGATCCAACAAAATTGACACTCTGCTTCTTATCTCAGCCCTCAGACTCTAAACAAGTGTCCTTTTTGCAATTTTGTGTCACACTTTTTGCATTTTGGGGCTCGCGGTTGGTCGTTTTGCTGTTTAACCAACTGAGCCACCCAGGCGTCCTGTTTTGCTATTTAAATGGCTCCGGATTGGGCTTCCTGCTCAGCAGAGAGCCTGCTTCTCTCTCTCTCTCTCCCTTTGCCCACCGCTCTGCTTGCTTGTGCTCTCTCTCTATCTCTCTGTCAAATAAATACATAAAATCTTTTTAAAAAATTAAAAAATAAAATGGCCGCCGAGCATGGGGCTAGAGGGTTGTCTAGCACTCCTGAGCCCAAGAAGGCTGCCATGTGCCTGGTGGAGGAAAGGTAGGTGTTGGATAAGATTCGTCCAGGCATGAGTTATACTGCTGTTGGCCATAAATTTAACATGAATGAATTGACAATAGATGGTAAGTAAGATGTCTTTCAACAGAAGCACGCATAAACCCAGATTATGTAACAATTGGTGGATGAAATGTTGTGACCAGAGGCTCCGGGGAACCTAACCCTGTGTATCCCTGGGAGCCATGGTTCCATGTTCCCGTGGTGGCTTTATAAAACACAACCACTGAGAATAAGAAGAACTGCATTTGTGTCCATTTTATTCGCTTCTTAGGGCCACTGTAACGCATACCACAAACTCCGTGGCTTAAAACAGTAGAATAGTATTCTCTCGTGCTTCTAGAGGCTAGAAGTCCAAACTCAAGTTGTCAGCAGCACCTCGCTTCCGCTAAAGGCTCTCAGCAGGGATCCTTCCTTGCTGCTTCCCAGTCTCTGGTGGTTTGCCGACAATACTTGGTGTTTCGTGGCTTGTGGTGGTATTTATGCTCCAGTCATCATGTGGCTTTCTCTCGGGTGGCTCTGTCTCTCTATCACTTCTCTTCTTGTAAGGACACCAGTCATACTGGATTTAGGGCCCAACCTGCTTCAATATAACCTCATCTTAGAAATATATGTATCATATGTAATACACAAAACACATGCATTATATGTAACGTATTATTTATGTTTCTATAACATATATACTTAATCAGTATCTATCTATGCCACTACCCTGCAAACTCCGTGAGGCAAGGACAATGGCTTTCTTATTCTTCTTTTCATCCCCAACACCAAGTCCAGCCTGACACAAGTCAGTAAATACTTGTGGGGGATGAATGGGGGAATGAATGAATGGATTTCAAAGCTCAGAATGTTAGACACCATTGAGCCAGCAGTGACCAAACTCTCTAGGAACCCACAGCTTCGCGAATCTGGTCAGGCTGAGAAAGAGGCCAGGTGGGTGGGCTTGCGGTCTCAGCTCCCTCCCAGAGCTACGTCAACCAGTTACCGTGTTTGTACCTGTTTTATATACTCCATTCTATGTAACAGAATATGCAATATTGCTTTTATAAAGGAGCTTTAGTGAGTTTCACATGTGTGAAAAATACCGCGTTCCCCCTCCCCTCCTTTGTAGATAAGGAAACTGAGGTCCAGAGACATAAAGGGGTTTGCTCCAGGTCACCAGGCAGTAGTGGGAGAGGCAGCCAGGGTTTTTGAGCCCTATTCCAGAACTTTCGCCTCAATGCTCACCTTCCTGCCAAGACACACAACGCGAGAATTTTGGAATTTGCCCTCCCGGGGACCCTGTTTTTCTATCTGGAGCAACTTCTGGGAGAAGGAAATGGAGCCTGTGGCATGTGCCCCTTCCCCACAGCTCTCAAAGGCCCTTTGTGCCAAGTTCCACGGACATTCCACAGTCCTGCTCTGGGCACATCTATCTGCCAGCGGGTCACAAGCCGAGCCTTCATCTCTGAGCCGCGGTGGTTTGGCCTTTCTGTCTTTAAATGCACCCTTTGCTTTCTAGAAAGCTGAAACCAAGCGAGGGAGGTCAGACTCCAGAGGCCCGGCGCAGATGGGCTGGGGTGGGGGCTACCAGAGGAGAGGGGTCTGTTTTGCAGACCTGGCTTGAGAAGGAAACTGTGCTAATTATCTCCCAGGCCCAGCTGCAGAAACGCCTTAGCTCGGCAGCCGATTATAAATAGCCCAGAATGCACTCCCAGCCGCTTGAAAACAAGGATATTTTTGCCCTGGGTTAGAAGAACAGCTCTTCACAGCTTTCCTGGGCCCTTTCCTCAACCCCACCCCCAAAGAGCTATGATTTATGTCTCAGCACCATTACTGGGACCAAGTATCACACAGCCCCGATAAACAATGATTAATTCATGGCCACGTTTTGTGAAAAAAGAAGGCATTCCTTTGGAAGTCCTCTCTTTCATTTTGGCAGAGACATGCTGACCCGGGAGACCAGAAGGCAGTTGTACTGTGAGTTCATTACCCTGGCTTTCATCGGGCTGTCTCTGCCCTTGAACGAGGTGGGGGCTGGGGAAGGCAGCAGGTCACTGAGGCAGGGGGCAGGAGGGAGCCGAGAAGACATGCTGGGGACTTGACTGTTTGTTGAGATACTCCGGAAAGAAAAAGCCAAGGATGCTGGGCCGGTCCGTTTACATCTGAGTCCTTTTTAAAAGGAAGTCAGTCTTTCTGTGAGGAAATCAGGCCTTAATGCAAATACCCTAGAAATCCTTACACCAGCTGGCTCACTCCTTAGGACCTTAAGTTTGAACAGTAGCTCCCAATGTACAAAGCACTTTTCATGTCCTGCTCTCATCTGACCCTTACAACAACTGTTTTATTTGTTTGTTTTTCTGGAATCAAAGACAATCCCTGCTTGTTGTAGAAAAGTTTAAAAATTTCACAGAGGCATAAAGTAGGAAAAAAAAAAAAATCCCACCCAAATCCCATCACACTGGGACAATAATGTTTCCATGGTCATCTTTTCAGACCTCCCTTATTGGATTCTGGAATGGATATCGTTTTACCTGCCTGGGACTGTATTATGGTGTTAGTTGGGCTCTTGGTAGAAATAGATGGCACATTCAAATGAGTAATTGCAGAGAGTTTAATAGGGGCTGTTTTCATTGGCCTGGGTAGAGGTTGGGAAAATCGGCAAGGAATGGTGCTGTGCACCAAGGCTAGCAACAAGGGAGAGCCATCGGGACTCATGGGTCTGACGGCCAAGGGTAGAGGGAGCGGTTACAACAAACCACAGCTGTGTGAGGAGGGTCACTTGTCAGGACCTGTAGCCTTCAGGGAGACACAGCCAGCCCCCGTCAACAGCAGAGCTGGAGCCCCGATCTCACTCTCCCCTACCCTCCGACTGCGGGTGCCTCCCATCCGCCAACTCAGCCGCCGTTAGAAGGCATAGAAGCCCATCGACGGTGGTTCCTGGAGGCCTAAGCCCCTGGGCACAGAACAAGATGGAGAGGGTGGAGAGTCGACAGGAGAGACAAGCAGAAAATATCTTTACCATCCACGGTGATCCTGATCCTTTTGTAGTTCATAAGCGTGATGACTGGGCGTTCGCACCGCAGTGTGACATGTGCTTCCCTCAAAGCTTGTTACAGCCTCGACACATTACCCATCTGACATTGAAAAAAGATACTACTTTTACCATTTTTTTTTTTATGGTTCACTAGTTTTCTGTTTGTTTGTTTGTTTGTTTTATGTACTTTTACCATTCCTTGGTAAGGCAAGAACTTTCTAATTCAGTGAATATAGATCGGCATCATACTTTTTAATGAACCTCGTCTGGACGTAGCAAATGTATTTAACTGAATCCCTGTTGATGAATACACAGTTCGTTTCTAATTTCTCAAGAGCGTAGACAATGCTGCAATGGGCAGATCTGTACATCCAAACTCTGTGCACTTAGGAAACATGATTCTGATTCCCCTTTGATATTTCTTAGAAACTGAGGCTCCTTGCCTGTGAAGCTTGCCCCCAATCACACAGCGGTCACGTGGTTTTTCTAAATCCTCCAACTTCTCAATATTGATAGAAAAAGGAGGAGGAAAGGAAGCTTTTGGTTTTGAAACTGAAAAAAAAAAAAATGCTTATCCCCTTGAAAGTCCTCTCAGCCATGTGACCCTGAAAGGGTGGGGACTCTTGGGTCCTGGGCTCACAGGGCCTCAGTCAGTCATGAGGGACAAGGGGAGGAGGACAGTGCAAAGGGGAAACAGAAAGTGATGTCACGGGACACCCCTTCCCTGGCTTCCCAGGTGTCACCTCAAGAAGTGGAAACAGCTCCAGAGGCCTTATGGTGGTAAAACAGGGAGGATATGGGCCCAGGAAGTGAGTTAAGGCAAAAGGCCGCACTTCCTGTTTGCACCTCAGTCTCCTCATCTGGAAAGTGGAGACGAAGCTCACCAGGCAGATTTGTGCTGAGAGCCCCTGACCCACACACGTGAAAGGGCGTGGTGCCTTGTCAGTCCTCAGTAAATATACATTTCTTCCTTTCTTGCCCCAAAGCTGGGAGCCAAGCCAGACAAAACCTGCTTCTGGTTTTTTTTTTTTTTAATTCACAACTATTTATTGAGGAGTAGATAAATATGAAGATAAATAAGACTCAAGGAGCTTAGAAACCGATGTGTTTCTCAGTACTTGAGGGTCTCTGCTTTTGTCTGGGCCTTTGTTCCTATCTGGAATGTCCTTTCTCTTCTACCTGGTGAAGTCACTTACGTTGTTCATTGTCCACTTGCACAGGAACCCAACCAAATGTGTCACACCCTCACCCGCACCCCCACAGCACCGCGCCCCTTCCTCTCTCTCAAACCTCGTTTCTTGGTGTAGACCAATGACGAAGAGTGTTGGAGTCCAATGGGTTGGTCTCTGTCCCAGCTCTGCCACTCACCACGCTGGTGCATCTCAGTGTCCTCATGTCAGAAACGGGAAGGACATTTCCTACCCCAGAGGGTAGTTGCGGGAACCGGAAGGGTCTAGACACGCACAGCTCTGAGAACAGGGCCTGGCCTAGAGGAGGCCCTCCTCAGTCAGGACTGGAGTTGCAACTCTTCGTCGCTGCCCCCTGGCACTGAGCGGGGCCTCCATGGACGCTTGTCAAAAGAACTCATGATGTGTATTCCTTGGCAAAATAGCAGGATAAGAGGACTCCAAAATGGTCCAGAATTAAGAACTCACCGAGGGACAAGGTGCACGGCGGCACACGCTGCGTGGGGATCAGAGGAGACTCTGGTGGGCAGCCTGAGGAGAAGGTGCAGGTGGGGCCTGTGCCCAGTCCCTGCATAGGGACTCAACGGTGGGACACAAAGGAAGAACAGAAGGAGAGGGGGCGACTGAGCTCCGGTGCCAGCCCCTTGGAGCCGTGTGACTTTGGACAAGGCCTTTCACCAGAGAGGATGGCCTTCTTTGTAAACGAGGACAAATAGCCCCCTTCCCACAGAGCGCCGTGAGGACTAGACGGGCTAAGCTAACGCTCCCGGCCCACAGCGAGAGGCAGCCTGGCCACTCAGCTGTTATTCTTCTCATCAGCCCTCTAGGCGACACGATGACTGCTCTCCGCTTGCTGGGGGTCCCGGGAGCTCTCTGATCCAGGAGTCCATGGGCTGGGCACTGCCGAGCGCTGAAGGCTGGGGGGCTGCCCTGCAGGAGGGGAGCCTGGGCCTGCCGAGAGCCGGCTTCCTGCCACCAGCCCATCTGCCGGGGCCACCACAGCCAGAGCGATGAGGTGGAAACAGGGAAGGAGTCTTGGTGTCTGAGCTAGATGCCAGCCTGGGCGCTGACTTTCTGCTTCCCCTGGGGTCACCACAGGCTCCATCAGCTGCCTGCGTCCGCTGGCCTCCCCCCAAGAGCAGCCACTGGCCTCTCGCCTCAGTTGCCAAGGACACGGTCTCCCTCAGAGGCCTGGCGTCGGGTCTCTGCCTCCTGGGTGTCCTTCCTGACCCAGGGCCTACCCACCAGCCCTGTTCCCATGCTACTTCCTCCTCCCCAGGGGAATTCTCCCTTTCCATTCATTCATTCATTCATTCATTCAGATAACAAATACATATTGATCAGGTGCCTACAAGGGAGGCCAGGTACCAATTTAGGTTCCATAGATGCGGAATGGAACAAAAGACTAGAATCCCTGCCCTCATGGAGATTATAATCTAGTGAGGAAGAAATTATATATATATATGATACAAAGGAAATTATGAGAAGTGGCTTCTCAGAGGAGGTGACATTTGAGCAGAAGCTGACACTGTAATGAGGGGGTCACCTCGTAGGTGTCTGGAAGAAGCTTCCAAGCCTAGGAACAGCCGTGTGAAGACCTGGCATCAATAACACAGTCGGTGGTATGTGGGGAGCAGCAAGGGGTCAGTAGGGTTGGGGAACAAGACGTGAGGGGGTCAGAGGTGTAAGAAGAAATTGGACTGATAGCAGCAGTCAGACAGCGTATGGCCTAGAGGACAAGCCAATGACACTGCATTTGATTCAAGGGGACAGGAAGCTGCCACTCCCAGAGGATTCAAGCAAAGGCTCTGATTTCATTTTACAAGTTTTGCTCCAGATGCTGCATCGAGAATTAGGGGTGATGGTGGGCAGGGGTCGGGGGAGTCACAGGTGGATGCAGGCTCTTAGTTAGAAGGCTGTTGCAATGACCCAGGCGAGATGAAGCAGTTTGGCCCCGCGTGCCGATGTCTGTGATGACAAACACGTGGACCCAAGGTGTCTTTGGAAGAATGAGTCAATAAGCCTGGCTGCTGACCAGGAAGTGGAGGGTAAGTAAGTGTCCTGTCCCAAAGACAACTCCCAGGTGCTTGGCCCGAGCTGGATGGGGGCGCCTTCTCCTAAGATGAGGAAGATAAGGAGGGAGAAGCTATTTGGATAAAATCTACAGTTTGGTTCTGAGGGTCATCAGCCAGGAAAGAGGAAACGCCAACCAAGCCTTTTCACAGTCTTTGAATCTGGAACTCAGGAGGGCGGTGGACTCTGGAGACAAGAAGCTGAGGACGTGAGCACAGCCAAGGGCCTGAATGAGGTTCCTGGAGAGCAAGAGAGGGGTCGGAGGAAGAAGGCTGAAACCAAGTTCACTAAGAGCAAAATAAAGAGTGGAGTTCTAGAAGCTGAGTGAAGAAAAACTTCTAAGTCAGAGTAGTACGGAGACTAATGGCCCCTGAGAGATACTTTCTTGCTAATCCCTGGCCCCTGTAGATGTGTTACTGAACCTGGCAAGAGATGGTGCAGATGTGACAGGTTTATGGACCTCGAGGTGAGGAGAAGATGATATTCTGCAGGCAGGCCTCAGAAGCAGAGACCCTTTCCTGGCTAAGGCCAGAGGGAGATATGACAACAGAGGAATGGCCAGAGAAGTTCAATGTTCCACAAACCAAGGCAGGTGAGCAGCCTCTAGAACCTTCTAGAACCCGAAAAGGGCAAGGAAATGGAAAGCTCCCCTCAGAGCTTCCAGACAGAGACATAGCCCAGCCTGTAGTTTAGCCTAATGAGACCCCTCTCTGACCCCTAACCTACAGATCTATAAAATAATAAACTTGTGTTATCCAAAGCCAGGTGATCTGTGGTGATTTGCTGTGGTCGCCACAGAAAACTTATGAAACGAGGAAGTGATCAGCCCGTCAAGTCACAGTCCAAGCTTTAGGAAAACGAGAATGAAAATTTCTAGGGGTTCAGGCAACGAAGAAATCCTGGAGACCTCAATCAGGCTAGTTAGGAGGGGGCGAAGAGTGGTGGGACAGGCCTGAGGAGCATCGGAAGGGACAGGCCAATCTGTGGAGGAAGTAATCTAGAAAAGGAAACCAAGAAATGGGGTAGAGAGGTGTGTGGCCTCAAAGGAGAGCTCCGGTTCTTGCTTCTGAAGATGAGATGTATGCTTTTATGCCAGGGAGGATGACTGGAGAGAAGAAAAAATGTGATGAAGCAAGGAAGAGTCAGCGTTGTGGCTTCGGGTCCACAATCAGGACCCGTCCCCTGTCCACTCCTGAGCATTCAAGAGCCAGGAGCAGAGGCCAAAAACCCACAGGAGATCCACACCTCAACCCAACCTTCCACGGAAGACAGGGATCTCTCCTAACAGAGCGAACACGGGACTCATCTCGGGCCACTCCCCTCTCCACGTGTGGTTCTGTGGTACCTCTCCCATCTCGCCTACAGCCTGTGTTCCAGGGGTTGTGAGGTGTCTGGGCTCATGGGTACACGGTTCCTTAAGCAGTGAGACAGTATCCATCTCGTTCTTTGTGTGTCCCCAGCCAAGCCTAGACACTGACACATGAAGGATGTATTCAGTAAACATCTTGCTGAGCGATGGTAACAGGCCCATCATAGCCCCAACCACCGGGTGCTCACGCATGCCAGGGGCTTTACTGGCCACAGGTCTGGTCTCACGTCATCCTGCTAACAGCCCTGTCATGCCCATTTTATACGCAAGTACACTGAGGCCCAAAGAGGCTCTTTGGTTAATCCAACCGAAGAGGTTAAATGACTTGCCCAACATCACACGGCTGGTAAATGGCAAGGCTGGGACTTGAGTCTAGGCAGTCTGACCCTAGAGACCCTCGTGCGAGAGTCCACCGCCTCACCTGTGGCGTGTAACTGCTGGAGGGAGCCGACTCCAGGCGCTAAAGGAGCAGAGCGGAGGGGGACCCAGGCCTTCTCAGAGGGGACACCTGAGCTTGGTTCTGAAGGCTGAGGACAACTCAGCCAATGAAGAGGAGGGCGGGGGAGAAAAGGCAAGGGTGGGGACCGTGGGCTGGCTCTCAGGAAGCACCCCGAAGTTCCCTTTTGCTGTCGTGGAGGAGCGTGGAGCAGGGGGAGGTGTGCAGGCGAGGGAGGCAAGGCCTGGGGCAGGAAGGCCTGGCGGGGAAGGGAAATGCCCAGAGGAGCCCAGTGAGGACTGTGCAGAGAGCCAGCATACCTCACCCCCACTCCCCCACGACAGGCTGGCGGGAGATTTGGGCATGGCCAGGGCTAGAGAACGGCACCAAAGCTGGCCCGCCAGCCGTCGCCCTCACAGCGGACACTGGCCTCTCCAAGTCTGCAGAGATTCAAGTTCAATCTGCAAAAGCAGTGGCCAGGGACCAAGGCCCAAAGGGGGCAGGGCAGCGTCAGAGAAGGGAGCAGGGGCCAAGCCTCTGTGTGCCCACAGACAAAGGGAGAGAGCAGGCTGAGAGTGAGGACAGCGTGTGACACCTGGGCCACAGGCCTGGGCAGCAGCCGCCACAGCCCTGGGGATAATGGCTCCTTTTGTCCTCCTCATAAATTCTCCGGAATAGAAAGGATTCCAGGGCCTGCCTCTCCTGCTTGCACAATGCCGGCTGCCCGGGGCCCCACTGTGCGGGCCTGCCTGAGCCTTTGGGGAGCATTCCGGCCTCTCCACTGTCTGTTCCTTCCCCGCGTGCAGGAGCGGGAAGTGCAAGCCGTGCCAGACATCCTGCAGGGGGCTGGGAGTCTGGGCTGGAGGCAGGGCCTGAGCCAGGAACTTTCTTTCACAGCCCAGAGGAAACCAAAGGATCCTGAAGCTCTGAATGCATCTTCATATCTCTGCCGACGCCTCCTAATGCTTGTCCTCCCCTGCTCTAACCCTTCCCACCTCCCCCCACCCCTGTTTTCTTCCACTCTCAGCAGACCACAGGGATTCCAAGCACAGGCTCTGGATTCCTGTTGTCTCCTACCAGTGCCAAATAGAAACACATTCTCACCTCCTTTATTGTAGCTGCTATGTTTCTGTTAATAAAACCTGAGACGATGAGGCACCCTGGCCATCCCTTTATGCGGATGGCTCTCTCTTGCTCACTGTATTCAGCCCAAGAGAATAATATGCCCCTGGTGCTCTGAACATTTGTAGAAGTCATTGCGATTTTCGTTGCGATAAGGCTGGATTCAAATTCTGACATGGGCACTCAGAATGGCAAGCTATTTAACCTCTACGAGCCTCCCTTTCCCTCTGTAGAATGGACATGGTAGCCCCTGCTTCCTAAGACTGATAATGAGAATAAGCGAAAAAATGCATATCACATGCTTAGCTCGGAACACAGCCTTCCAGAAGGTCTCAGTGAGGGTAGACAGCCCAGTGGGTCATTCAGCCTGTCCTTAGTCTTCTCCAAAGACAAGCCACTCACACCCTGTATTCTATATTCAGACCGAGTGCAAAGCTGCTCTTATATTCTCACTGGTGCTGAGGGTAAAGAGAAAGGGGGCTTATAAGCATTTCTTATGTGCCAGGTGTGACCATAAATGACTCCGAGAAACTAGGGGTCTTGTCCGTACCACACAAAGGAAGTGACCAGGAGTTGAACTGGAGTCTGTCCAACCCTCTGCACCATGACACAAGAGAATTTCATGTCTGTGAAAATGACTTCCATGTGCCCCTTGGTACCTTCTCTTCTCCAGGGAAAACATTCCCGAGGTCTCACGGGGACGGTTTTGTGTTCCTCCACCATCTTGGCCTCTCTCCTCTAAGCGTGCTCTAATTTGTCACTGTCTCCCTTCAAAAAATAGCCTTCAGACACAATATTCCTGTTGTCTCCTACCAGTGCCAAATAGAAACACATTCTCACCTCCTTTATTGTAGCTGCTATATTTCTGTTAATAAAACCTGAGACGATGAGGCACCCTGGCCATCCCTTTATGCGGATGGCTCTCTCTTGCTCACTGTATTCAGCCCAAGAGAATAATATGCCCCTGGTGCTCTGAACATTTGTAGAAGTCATTGCGATTTTCATTGCGATAATGGAACCCTTCCCAGCTAGTTTAAGCCATGAAGCATATTTTATTTGGTAGCTCCCAGAATCTCTAGCAGGGCCAAAGATTCCAGCCCAGAAGGAGCACAGCCAGGAACAATTCATGAATTACCCCTGACTGGGCTTCTCCACCAGAGTCATGGCCGCTGTTGACCAAGGCGTCACCACTCTCACATTGCACATGCTGGCGTGGAGCGCTGTCTCCATGACATCTGAGATTTGAGTCTCCTACATGGCGGCAACTCCTTCCACACTTAGTCTCTTCTAACTAAGCCTCCCTGGGCACATGGCAGGGACTGAATGAGCCTCCAAGATGGCTCCAGTGATCCTCACCTCCTTGTGTTTGTGGCTTTGTGTGGTCCCCTCCCACACTTGCTAGGGGCTGATTGGCGTGACCAATAGGATTTTGCAAAAATGACTAGAAGACTTCTGAAACTAGGTCCTAGAAGACATTACAACTTCCAGTCTGTTCTCTTGGAGCACTCACTCTAGGAGAAGCCTGTCGCTAGGTCACGAGGACACTCAAGCAGCACTCTGAATTAGCGAGGAGGTCGCGACGCAAGGAACGAGAGCCGACTGCCGACATCCAGCCCAAATGAGCTGTGCCTGTGAGGGAGTCATCTTAGAAATGGATCCTCCCGGTGGGGGGTGGACAACTGGGCAGCTCAGTCTGTCAAGCATCTGTTTTCGGCTCAGGTCATGATCTCAGAATCCTGGGATCCAGCCCTACATCCGGCTTCCTGCTTGGTGGGAAGTCTGCTGCTGCTTCTTTTTCTTCTGCTCCTCCCCCACATTCATGCTCTCTCTCTCTCAAATAAATAAATAAAATCTTTAAAAAAAAAAAAAAGAAGAAGAAGGAAGAGGAGGAGGAAAAGGAAAAGAAGGAGGAGAAGGAGAGGAAAAAGAAGAAGTAGGAGGAGGAGGAGAAAGATGTGGAGGAAGAGGAGGAGGAGGAAGAGGAGGATGGTGATGGACCCTCCAGCCCCAGACAAGCCTTCAGATGATGCAGTCCTAACCACCATCTTAACTGCAACCTCACGGGGGACCTTGTGCTGGAACCACCCAGCTAAGCTGCTCTCGGACATCCTATCCACAAAAACTACAAGAGCTATAAAATAGTGTTTGATCTATATCGCTTAAGTTTTGGGCCAATTTGTTGTTCCAAAGCAATGGAAAATTAAGGCAATACTCGTAAAGACTTAGAACACCGCCTAGCATGTGGTCGGCATTCCTTCAAGGCTGTGCATGCTTTTATCCTTACTCACCTCTGGGCCACATGTCAGAAGCCACCACCTGGGCAACCTGGAGAGTCTGGAAAAGGGAAAAGGATGCCAATTTCACTTAATCTTCATGGCAACCCTATGACCGGGTCTGTTGGTCTCTTCATTTCACAGATGACAAGAAGCTGAATCACTTGCCGGGGGATCTGAAGACCGAGAGCCAGGATAGGAGCTCTGGCTGTCTGACTCCAGCTCACCATGGCAGCAGGCACCGAGGGAGGCGGGACCTCACTGTTGGGAGTGCCCGACTTTGTGAATTGTCACTTCATGTCTTTGTAAGAATGACATGTGGAAGCTGGGAGATGAGCCGAAGCACAGAAGGGGAGAAGCTGGGAATCACAACTCAATCCCATGAGAGCCGGGAAAAATGCCTTTGACACCAATTTCTTCACCACCACCCCTTGGGCAGAGATGTCGCCAGGACCCACGGTAATTCAGCTGGTAGGATGAATTTGGAGCTGACAACCCCATATCAAAGATTTTTCTGATTGAGGTGCAGGCTGTCTGGGAAATTCCCGGTCCTCCCAGGAAGCCCCCAGGGCTCCTTGTTAGCCTCGCCTGCCTTCCTCATACCACATTTGAGCTGCCAACCCTGGCTGGATCTTGGGGCAGGGGTGCCCTGCCCCCCAACCCAGAGCCAGCCCTGAAGTGAAACTCAAGCCCCCTGCCCCCATTTCTTTGTTGTCTCCCAAACAAAGACGTCAGGCCCTATCATTGCAAGCTTTCTCTTATTAATTGCTGTGGTCTGAAGGATCAAGACAGAAACCTCAGAGAGTTATGGGGAACGAATTCCAGGAATTTATAGCATAGAACAATGGGAAGAATAGGGATTTGAAGACAGAACCACTGTGAGTCAAAGCCTAACAAAATCATGTCATTGCTATGGCCCTGGGCAAGCAACCTAACTTCCCTGGGCCTCAATCATCCCAAATATCGGGAGGCCCCTTGGGGAGGGCAATTTAGCAAAAGCTACCAGAATCTACAGCACATACGCTCCCACCACCAAGAAACTGCCCTACAGGAACACACTCACCTACACTCAAGGGTCATGCACAAAAGTCCATAGTGACACAGACTGTGACAAAAATTTGCAAATTCTCGTTCCTCAGGAAACAAGTAAGCAAATTATGGAGCACCCAGAAGATGGAGTTGCCTGGCAGCTGTCAAAAGAGTGAAGCAGAAACACCGAGATTATGTCAGCAGCTCATTTCTTCTCCAGCAGTTTCCTGCACCGTCCGCCCTTCCCGGCCGCCTTCCTGTCGCGCCAAGATCATGCCTGCTCACTCCCTCTGCCCCCACACCTAGCGGAAACACCTAGCCTCTGGAAACCAGGGGATGTTCCACAAAGACCTGGTGATCTGTGGAATGACACCGAGCTGGGGCCACGCTTTCTGTGAGAAGAAGGCCTTCTGACCTTTCTGGATAAGCCAGTGGCAGAGTGGGGAGGGGACCCCAGGCCCCTCAGCTTCTAGCCCCACACTCCCCTGAGAACTTGGACTCTCCTCATGCTCTTTCTTTATTGCAACAGCCTTAACTGAAGATTCTGCCTCTGTCTCTTCCCCTCCATCTGTCCTCCATGTTGCTGGCAGAATGATCTTCCCAAGGCACAGCAGCTCTCCTCACCCTACTCTGGGCGGTCACAGAGGGAGGTCCTCCGGCACTAGCCCAGCAGACACACACCCCTACCCCAGCCCCATATTATCCCCTGCTGATCGTTTTTAAGAAAAATCCTTTGCTCCAGCCCCCCTCGTGCCAGCCTGAGGCTCTGCCTTTGCCTCTGTGTATACCATTTTCTTCTCCTATAATACGCTCTCCCTTCCCTCACTCTGCTTCCCTTCTAGGACCCTTGCTCCATACCCAACCTCTGACACCCCCTCTGGGAAGACTCCCCAGATCACAGCCTTCCCCGCCATTCCCCTCACCCCTCTGGCGAGGAGTTCCTGGGGCACCATGTACAGGACCGGTACCCCACGGGGCAAGGAGAGTCATCCCTACCGAGTCTCTCTGAGTCCCCACCCCCGTCCCCGGGGACCTGGCATTTCCAAGGCAGCAGGTGCTCAATAACTATGTGAGAAAATGATTAATGAGTAAACCAGAGCAACGGATTACTCCAGGAATAATTTCCAAGCGAATGAAAGAGTAAATGAAAGAACAGCCCCGAATTTATGAAGGAACAATAATGACCAACCCGAGCTTCCCTGGCCACAGGTCTCTCTTCTCCAGACAATTAAAGTCAACAATGTGATGTTCGTCTTGGTAAAGTGACGAGCTAAAGACGTAATTTCCTCAGGATCACATGAGTTCACCCCCAGTAGAGAAGCAGCAGCAGCAGCATGTACAGAAAAGGAAACACAGGTAGCCAGAAAATATGGAACTGTGGTCGACTTCCCTCATGATTTTTTAAAAATGTCATTTAAAATAAGACATAGCTTTTGTTTTTTTCCTGTTAAGTATCTAATGCTTAGGGGGCAGAGAAAGGGAAAACAGGTAGTCTCAAATACTGGTGGTGGGACTGTTACTCTATCTATTGCCTACAGAGGTCAACCACGAAATAACACCTCAAAATTTTTAATCTTTAAATGTGCTGATCCAGGTACCTCGGTGGCTCAGTCGAAGTGTCTGCCTTTGGCTCAGGTCATGATCCCGGGGTCCTGGGATTGAGACCCACATCAGGCTCCCTGCTCAGCAGGGAGACTTCTTCTCCCTCTCCCTCCGCATCTCCCCCTGCCTGCGTTCTCTCTCTCTCTATCTCTCTCTCTCTCTCTCTCTCTCGCTGTCAAATAAATAAACAAAATATTTTTTTTTAATTTTATTTATTTATTTGACAAAGAGTGAGATCACAACTAGGCAGAGAGGCCAGTCTCTCTGAGGGGGAAACAGGTTCCCCGCTGAGCCGAGAGCCCAATGCAGGGCTCGATCCTAGGACCCTGAGATCATGACCTGAGCCAAAAGCAGAGGCTTTAACCCACTGAGCCACCCAGGCGCCCCAATAAACAAAATCTTTAAAGAAAAATTAAATAAATGTGTTTACCCTTTGACCTTGCAATCCCACTTTGAAGAATTAATCCCAGAGAAATAATTGGACAAAAAGATAAAGACTTATGTACAAGAATTTTTATTTCAATATCGTTTGGAAGACTCACAAATGGGAAACAACATAAAAGTCTATCTCCATGGTCTAGTTAAATAGTGTTTCATCCATGCAGTGAAACCATTTGCCAATAGCAGGGATCAGTCTGTAGAGATAGAACACAATTCTCCTATCCTAACCCTAACCTTAACTAAGTGGCAAAAGCAGATGGAAAGTGATATGATCCTTTTTATTGACTGTCCATGTGTATGTTGATTTGTGAGGAGCAGAATTAAGGTAGCCTGTTCGCCAATGGCTGGGATTGTGAGAACTGTTGCTTTTCTATTCTACACACTTGCGTTGTTTTTTGAAAATAATCGCCGATTACTTTTATGGAAAGAAAAGCATTCAGAGAGACCAAGAGACAGGCAGACGCCCTGGCTTGGGTCCTTCTAGCACTGGCCCTGCTTCTTCCTGCTTCTGGCCTCTACTCTCACCATCCAAGGACTCAGCCCCTGGGAAAGGCTGCCCTAGCCCACTTTCTAAAACAATGAAAACAATGGTGCTTCCTACAGAACGGTGTATCTACAGATTGAACTTTGGGCCCCCTTCACAGGCCACGCGGGGGAGTGGAGTATGGGAAGGTCCTAAAGCTTGGGGAGCGGGAGGGGGTGGGAGCTGCACAGGGTGGACCCTTGGGACAGACTTCCTCTTCTGTGGCCTTGCCCAGCTTTGTTCCAAGGTCAAATTGCCTGCAGCTACGGTCCTTGTAACATGCAGGGTTCATCCACAGCCCCAGGGTATGAACTAATAGGGTCTAGGCAGGGTTCCCAATCAACCAGAATAGAGGGAAGGGAAAGGGGCTGTTATTTTAACCCAAAAGCTCCATGGGAAGGAGGAAAAATAGTTAAAATAATATTTGCTAAAATTTCATTATTGTTATGCCTGATTCTGTGTTGATTAAGCGTTGGGGTCAGTGGCTTTGGACAAGAACTTAATCTCTATAAACCTTAGGTTTTTCCATCTAGGAAGTGTTATGGTAACGCCTATCTTTTTGGGTTGCTGTGCAGAATAGATTATGTGGGTAAAATTCTCAATTCAGTGCCTGGAGTACAATAATTGATCAATAAGCAGTCAATGTCACATCATTTCAGTTGCAGCTACACTTTGATCTGTAGAAGGTGACCTGCCTTTTTTACCTCCCCTCCCCCCACCCCACCAGCTGATCCATTTCTGTGGGGAGAGTGGCTGGCACCAGGGGGACCTTCTCTACATGGAGAGGTCAAGGAGGAGATCAAACTCCATGCTAACTGAGGTCTCTGAAAGGAAGTGGAAAGAGAACAGCCAGCTGAGGGATGCCATATAGTCTTGCAGGTAAGTGTTAGGGGTTAACTGTGTCACCTCAAAAGATGTTGAAGTCCTAACCCTCAGTACCTGTGAATGTGACTGTGTTTGCGAACAGGGTCTTAGCAGATGATTCAGTTAAGATGAAATCATTAGAGGAGGCTCTACTCCAATATGACTTACATCCTCATAAAAAAGAGGAATTGGGACACAGAGACAGACACACAGGGAGAACATCATGTGAAGAAGAAGCAGAGATCAGGGTGATGCTTCTGGAAGCCAGACAACACCAAAGATTGCTGGCAACCACCAGAAGCCAGGAGAGAGGGATGGAACAGTCTCCCTCAGCACCCCAAGAAGGAGCCCAGCCTACTGACGTGATCTCAGACTCCCAGCCTCCAGAACTGTGAGACAATCCATTTCTGCTGTTTAGGTTACCCCCACTGTGGTCCTCTGTTACAGCAACCCTAGAAGACTAAACAGGGGGGTCTGGTGAGAGAGGACCTCCGTCTCTTGCCGGCTATGGCACTCTTGACAAGTTACCTCCTCTCACTAAGACTAGTGCCTTTATCTGTTAAGTGGGTGAACTCTAGGGACCACCCCCTGAGGTTGAGTGAGCTACTGCATGGAACACTCCAGACCCAGTCCCTGACACAAAAATGCTCAGCATCTGTCACAAATGTGCAAATTAGTCCCCACCCCGAGGGTCCTGGAGGGTGGGGGAGCTCTTCTCCTTGGAAATTCTGAACTCGTGCGCAGGGCACAGGCCTTTATACAGACTCCCCAGGGACGCCAGGATGGTTCTCTGGATTCCATAGATGCTCAGCAAATACTTCTTACTCAATAAAGTGTCTTCTATCTTAGGATTGTATCAGAGTAAATTCTAGAGCAGGATCTGATGTCTTGCCTCCTCGGTCAGAAGACCTCACCTAAGACAGTCAGTGAACACTGATGGATTAGTATTGAATGAATGGATGAACTTTATGGGGCACATGATTTGGCTCGTAATAGATTGAATCTATGGTGAGTTATGATGTTTCATTAAGAAATAATTGAGGGCACCTGGGTGGCTTTGCTGGTTGAGCCGGACTGCCTTCAGCTCGGGTTATGATCCCAGAGTCCCGGATCAAGTTCCACATTGGGCTCCCTGCTCAGCGGGGGTTCTGCTTCTCCCTCTGACCTTCCCCCTTTCATGAACCTTTGCTCTCTGCCTCTCAAATAGAAAAAAAAAGAAAGAAACAATTGAGCCATTGCCTGCTATTGATCTCAGCATCGTAATAGACTTGAGAAATACAAAGTGATAAGCTAAGAAGTATTAAACATTTACTGTGTCATGCGCCGAGCTCGACACAGATTCTCTGTTGCCTTCCCCAAAACAACATTATGAAGTAACCACAGTTCTTACCTTCATTTTGCCCACGTGGAAAAAGTCACAGCAAGGAAGGACACCACGGTGGCTCCGTTGGTTAAGGGTCTGACCCTTGATCTCAGGTTTTGATCTCAGGGTCATGACTTCAACCCCACTTTGGTGGGCTCCACACTGGGTATGGAGCTGACTTTAAAAAAAAAAAAAAAGTCACCACAAGGAAAGGAGAGTCAGGATTTAAACTCGGGAATTCTGATCCCAGGGTCCACACACTTAACCATTATAGCTCCCTCCCTTCCTCTTACTAAGTATGTGGAACACTGTGAAGCCTCTATAATCTAGAGTCTCTGTGAGAATGGCAGGGGCCTTGGCAAGCCTCTAATCCTAGACCCTGTAAGAAAATGAAGCAGGGAACCAGGGAAGGTGTGTGACTAGCTTTGCAATGAGAACATGACCCACCTAGAACTTGAAGTCAGGTCTCTGGACCCGCAGCCTGGGCTGGTGTGCCTCGGTGGGGTTAGGGACGTTGGCTGTAACTAGTCATTCATCCAAGGCCCTAAGTCTATATCCTACAAATGGGAAGGGAAAGTCAAGGAGGTGCGGGGACACGGACTACTATCCGCAGGGAGGACTTGAGCCGGGAGGGACCATGCAACTGAATGGGCTGCACGTCCATCTGTCCCTCCTCAGGGACTGCCCTCCTGCTGTGCCCACCTCCTCTGACTTTGAATCCTGTCCATCTGTGCCAGGTGCAAATGGGGACCCCTGAGCATAGGGCCCAGGCTTTGCTCTAGGCGATGTGCTGCACGTTATTACTCAGGACATGGGTGTGACCGTGTGTGGGCTCTGATGACGCATCTAGCCCTGCTCCTAAAGGAGACAAAAAGATCCTCATCATGCCCCTTGAAACATGAGGAGGCTGGAGCCAATGACACAGAAGCCCAGATGGCACATCTCAGTACCGGGTTAGAGCACTGATGAACATTCCCCACATTGCATAACATGGTGTGGGTTGTACTTGACCTCTCCCCTTGCCTCCATCCTTTCTCCAGGTGGCTTTATCTTCCTGCAACAGCCCCAGCGTTGTAGCTCTCGGTCAGCGGCTGGCAGTGAGGCTGGTGGACTCTGAGCATAATAACCCGGGACCTGATTCCTCTGAAAACCACTCATGGAGGGTTCTTCCAAAGACCTGGGGTCCTTACAGAATGCTCTAGATATAACAATGGTCTCTTTGGAGTCCAAACAGTTCCTGAGCTCTCATGCAGCTGCCAGCATCTGGGCTTAAGGTGCAGAGGAACACGGCAAGAGCAACTGGTAGATTGAGCTTCCATAGGTCACTTAAAAATCACCCCACGGTTCTCCACTCAACAGCAAGGCAGCACAGCTCTGAGTGGTGGATTTGGTCCACAAATGGTCAGATTGTTGACATACGTCCTTCTGTTTCACATATTGGCCTTCCACCCACAAAAACCCACTTGCAAAGAGAGGTCAGATTCTTGGAACTTATTAATAGAAAGTCTTATCTGTTGGTACTCAAATTCAATCTTTTCTTTACAGGAGGAAACAGGCCCAGAGACAGAAAGCAACTTGTCCAAATTCACACAGCTAGTGTCAGAGGCAGCAGTAGAACCAACAGAAACAGGGAGTCCAGCGAAAGTGGGCACAACCTCTGTTCTAGCTGGACACTGGAAATTTCCCCATTAGGAACTGTTATTATTGTTTTCATAGTATTCGATGGTCCGATTTAGGGATATAAGTAGTAAATGAATACATTAACATCATCATAAAAAAATAGCTTTAAAGACCTATTGTATTTATAAAGACTTTAAAATTTCTCTTTTGTAATTCTTTGTCTTCTCCCCAATCCCATTCCCTCCTGCAGCAGCGCCCGATGATGACAAAGGCCCGTCAAATTTTCCCAGACATTTCCCATGCATTTAGGAATCCATTTAGTATCCCTAGCATGTAATCAGATTTTTAAATATACACTTAAATATTACAAAATGTATTGTAAATTTAGGCATGTTATTTAAAATCTTAATTTAGGGACGCCTGGGTTGCTTATTCGGTCAAGCATCTGACTCTTGGATTCAGCTCAGGTCATGATCTTAGGGTTGTGAGATCCTCAGTGGGGGGTCTGTTTGAGATTCCCTCTCTCTCCCTCTTTCTCTGTCTAAAACAAATAAAATCTTTTTTTTTTAAAGGAAATCTATATATATTTTTAATTTTATATTTATTTATTTGTCAGAGACAGAAGGAGAGAGAGCGAGCGAGCACAGGCAGATAGAGAGGCAGGGAGAGAGGCAGGCAGAAGCAGAGGGAGAAGCAGGCTCCCCACCAAGCAAGGAACCTGATGTGGGACTCGATCCCAGGACCCTGGGATCATGACCTGAGCCAAAGGCAGCCGCTTAACCAACTGAGCCACCCAGGCGTCCCAAATAAAATCTTTTTTTAAAACGTAATGAAATCCGGGGATGCCTGGGTGGCGCAGTCATTTAAGTATCTGCCTTCAGTTCAGGTTATGATTCTGGGTTTCTGGGATCGAGCTCCATGTTGGGCTCCCTGCTCCATGGGGAGTCTGCTTCTCTCTCTCTCCCCTGACCCCTCCCCCTGCTCATGCTTTCATCTCTCTTTTTCTTTCTCTCAAATAAATAAAATCTTCAAAATAATAATAATAATAATATCCCAGTTTATATATCACCCCGCTTTAAATACAAGATCAAATTACACCGTTTGGTTCACTTAACCTTCTACCCTGGAGCCCTTTGCTCAGTCCTGCTAGCACGCTGGCATCTTGGCAGTGGCTCCCTAGGACCCCACTGCATGGATGTACCACCTCATATATTTAGCCATCTGTCTATCCTCAGACATTCAAGTTGTTTCCCATCTTTTTCAATTGTAGTCATAGTCACAACGAACTTCTTTATATACAGATCTCTGGGAGACGAGCCAATGTTTCTGCAGAAGAGGTATCTAGAAGTGAAAAATGTGAGATCATTTGTTTAGAGAAATTCTCCCTTTAAATTGTGACAAGTCACCTAACGTTTTCCAAAGGCTTCTCTTCTAACCTTTGAGGGTCTTCAACAACTATGCATGTAAAGGGAGCCATCACAGCAACCCTGTGGGAAAAAAGCATGGTTCCTACTCTACAAAACTAGACTGCAGCTGAGACTTATTAACTAAAGTCAGCACAGCTGTCCTCATCATGCCGGACTAGCTCTCCTGGGGGATGTCCTTATGGGCTGGCTTACCCCTCTCGTGCAGACCCCTCACCCCAGGGGCGAGCCCTGCCTGGCTGAGGGAAGGGGCATGACTCACCTGGTCCGGTCGCCAGAATTCTGAGACTGAAGGAGCAGAGAAGCCACAGTCCATGGTCTGAAGTGGGGGTGTGGGGAGACAGCCCCGCCGAGAACAGTGGAGACGTAAAGGACATGAGCCCCGAGCTAGAGAGACGGGTTCAAGGGGCAGCTCCATGAAGCTCCGTGACTTTACCAAAGGTGTTTTCTTGGCCACCCTGTTGTCAGGTTTCTCCTGTGAGATGAAGGTGATACTAGCATTTACTTCACGTGTGGTGGGGGCATTGATTCAAAGCATAATCACAAGGGGACAGCAGGCTGGTCACTGATGCTTGGCAACCTGGTATTTCCGAGCTTCTCACTAGTGGGTCTGAGAATGGAACACTATGCCTCTCACATTCACCTTCAACTTAATTCATTTTAAAGAAATAGGGTTGTTGCCTTTTCCATTGTTCCCTGTTTATTATCTCTCCACCCCCACAACTCAGCTCCACACAGACCTTTAGTGAAAATATCATTTCGATATTTGAGGAGGGGGCCTGGAGACCTTGGTCCCTGAAGGTAGATATTGTGGTTCCAGGATAGGACAGGTGTCAGAGAAAAATGGACACTTGGTGTGTTGGGTCCCCAGTGTTGGGTCCCCCAATAATGGGTCCATGATTAAAGGAGCGAGACTGATACAAAGCAAAGGTCAAGCAAAGCTTTATTTTGCACCAAGCATCAAGAATCAAACCAAATGTTTGGGGCCACACCTCTTACAGAGAGGGCGACCTCTCTCTCCCTCACAGACTAACTTTTATAAAGCAAAAGCCATGTGGTTGGGCCTGGCCACGCACAGGTGGCCAATGAAATTATAACACACAGAGAAAGATGCACAGTCATGCTAGGTGACCAACTGAATTACAATTTACCCTAGTAGACATTTGAGCCAGCCTATCACTTTGGTCTGAATTGGCGCCCAAAAGGTGCCCAAAGGGCGGGGCCCATATTCCTTGGTAGCTAGGAGACAGTATGCGCCCCCACTGATTGAATGTCTCCACCTGACCTGACCCACCCTTTTATTTGGGCTTTGTTACCTGGGTCTGGTTTCCAGAACTTGTTTTTAAGTAAGTTCCCCTGGTCGGGGTGGGGGGTTGCAGCACAAGGTCAATTTAAGTTTTACTGCATAAACAACAAAATGGCAGTTCAGCCGGGGTGGGGCCGCTCTGGTTAAATAGGCCTTTACAGGTGTTGTGTAGCAGAAAAAGTACAGGCTCCAGGGTCTAACACACCTGGGTAGAAAGGGAGGCCCTCTGGTGATTAGCTGTGTGACTTTGGCAAGTTTCTTAATTCCTCTGCATCTCCATTCTCTTCATCTGTAAAATGAGAATTAAAAAAATAATAAGTGCTTTGCTGGCTAATTGAAAAGTTTATAGGACTTCTAGGACTATAGAAGTTTATAAGACTCCTAGCATAGGGTCTAGATCTCAAGATTGGTAGCTGATCTTGCTGTTATTACGTATTACTTTCAGTTGACGATCTTGCTTTCTACTTTGCTAAGAACATGGAAGCCATGAGAAAACATCCACATCGTCCAGCCATCAGCCACTGGCCCTTACTACACCTGCATCCACAAACTCTACTTTCCCCCAATGAGCCAGTGTTTCCAGTGGTATGTGAGGTCCAATCCCCTCACATACCCAAGGTCATCGGTCCAGCAATTTTCATCTTCACTTGTTCTCTCTCTACGGGATCAGCCCCATCAAATGGAAACATGCCACTATTCCTCCCATCCATTAAAACAAAAACAGAAAACCTTCTCATGATCTCATTTCTGCTGCCAACTACTCCCCCACATTTTTTATGCTTCCTGTTGCAGCAAGACTTTTCTCTGCCTCATTCAGCACTTCTGCTTCTGCATAGGTACCCAAAAGATTTGAAAGCAGGGTCTTAAAGAGACATTTATAGCCATGTTCTTGGGAGCATTACTCACAATGGCCAAAAGGTGGAAGTAACCCAAGTGTCCATCAGAGAATGAATGGATAAACAAAATGTGGTATATGCATACAATGGAATCTTTAAAAGGAAGGAAGTTCTGACTCATGCTACATCATGGATGAAATTTGAGGGTCTTTTGCTTGCGAAAGAATCCAGTCATGAAAAAAGCAAATATTGCTTGAATTATTTAGAGTGGCTAAATTCATAGAGAAAGTGGAATGATGTGTTCAGGGACTTGAGGGGAGGGGGGAACAGGAAGGGGCCGTTTAATGGGTGCACAGTTTCAGTTTTGCAAACCACAGACAGTTTTGGAGATTGGTGGCAGATCAGTGTGGATATGCTTAACATTACTGAGTTGCAAACTCATGTAAACATGGTTGGGTTGGTTAATGTTATGTTCTGCGTACTTCACCATAGTCAAAAGTCAAAAGACAAAAACAAAAACGAGGGTGCCTGGGGGGCTCAGTGGGTTAGGTGTCTGCCTTCTGCTCAGATCATGATTCCAGGATCCTGGGATCGAGCCCCGTGTTGGGCTCCCCACTCAACGGGAAGCCTGTTTCTCCCTTTGCCACTCTCCCCAACTCTCTCTCTCAAATAAATAAAGTATTTAAAAAAAAAACAAAAACCTCCTCTGCCTCTGACTTCTTCCCTTCTTCTTCCTTCAACACACCCCAACAGGGTTTGTACTCCCCACCTCCTCCCCAGTCTACTTTCTTAGCTTCTGGCCTTTCCTTCCATCCCTTCCTATCCCATTGGGGTTTGTTTGTTTGTTTGTTTGTTTGTTTTCCTTCCCAATGCATGCAGAAGGTGCCACTTCTGACCCCACTTCTGGATTACTGCGACAGCCTGCTAGCTAGTCTCCTATTCCTGCTTCTCCCATTACCATCTAGATCCACTCTCAACCCAGCCGCCAGCGGGATCCCTTTAAAACATACCAGGCCGTGTTGCTCTTCTGAGTGAAACTCCCGGTGGCCCCATTTTTTTCATAGTGAAAGTCCATGTCAGTACATACCCCCTACCATCCACTGTCCAATCCACACCCCCAGGCCTCCCTGAACCTCCCAACCACCCCTCCCCCCACCTTGCTCTTGGGCACCAGACCCACTGGCCTGGGAACCGGCAGGTGCCCGTCTGCCTCATTACCTGTCACACTCTTCACCCGCAAGTCTGCAGAGCTAACTCCTTCACCGAAAAATGCCCATACAATGTCACTTTTCAGTGAGGTCCCCTATACTCTCCTCCATTTCTCCTTTTTCCCATAGCCCTTCTCCCCTGAGTGTATGGACCATTGTAACGCACTTCAGAATGTTCCCACCTCTTCCTGATAGAACATAAGCAGGGATTTTGTCTACCTGCTTCAAGGATGTATCACCAGCACCTACAGCAAATGCCGGGTGCACCGGAAGTGCTGCACCATTTTCCAGAGGATTAAACTACCTCCAGGAGTCCATGATCCGCCTTGATCTTCACCGCCATTTTGTGAAGACCGTCAAGAGATCCCATGGTAGCCATTGATGGGAAGTCAATGAAGACAGATGAAGACAGGGGGTCTCAGAGATTGGGGTCTTCATTCACTTAAAATGCGCTCATTCGTTTACTCAGTAAACTTAGCAGCATCAGGGCAGAGCTGTGCCTAGAAGAGAGATGTGTTCATGTCTATTCTTGGATGTTTTCCTGCTTTTGAACACCCATACTCCCTTTTGAGAATTGATAGAAATCTCGTGCACCCCCAGTTATAAAACAATGCAGAGCCATGGCTAAGAGCAGCGGTTTGGAGCCTGTGCTGTAACTCTACCCCCCCCATTCCCGGACTCCCTGACGTCGGGCCCGCGTCCCGCAACGATTCTCCTCCTTGGTGTTCACGCCTGTATGGCGGGAATGGTGCCAACAGCTACTTCTAGTGTTGTCATGGGGGAAAAAGTGCGAGTAAAGCATTTTTTTTCAGGGTAAAAACGGGGGAGTAAAGCATTGCTATGAGTGCGTGTGGTTTCTCCCTACCCCTCCTGCCCAGTGATTTTGTCCTGTTTGCTTCTAATAGTTTGCATGAAAAACCAATAGGCTTATTTTGTTCATTTCCCAACACAAAGATGTATCATAATATTGAATAGGCTTTTTCAACCCCCCGAGTTTGATACACCCACTCTCTGTTACCCCCGTTGCCTCTCAGCATCCACAGATTATGGAATGTGACCCCAAGTTACGAGAGGGCCCTGGCCCCTTCCTTCCGCCTTTTGCATCTGTTCCCGACAGAGGAAGAGCTACTGATTTCCAGCTGCAGGGTTGAAATGGAAACTGGCAAAAAGTGCAAGCAAAGGGCTCAATTTCCCAATTGCTGCAGCTGAAGAGCGCCCTGAGCTATTTTTAAACCCCTTTTCAGAAACTCCAGCGCTTGCAATGGATCTATTTTCTTAACTGCCAAGAGATAATGCTTAAAAGGGAGAGCTTGAAGATATTCTGCAGCACTCATAAAAATGACTGAAATAGACGGTGCATAAGACAGCCTTTGTCTGGAGCAGCGGCCGGGAGCGAGATGAAGTCTTTCAGACCCCAGGGCAGCGGTGCTGCTGGATCGGCTGCTGACAACCGTGGCTTTGTGCGTTGACTGCATGAGGACCAGAAAAGGCAACAAAACCAAACAGTGCTTGTAGAGAACATCAGAGATCTGGCGTTGAAATCGGTCATCAATTCCAGGAAACAAGAGACCCCAGGATAAGTCTCAAAGAATCCTCCTCCTCTTGGGTGCTGCCTTATCTGTAAACATGTCCAAACCATCCAAAATGAAATGAGTCTTCTACCCCTTCCCTGAACTCCAGAAGTTTCTCTGCCTCCCTCAGGAGAACCACCAGCCATGTGGTCATCTGTGCTACAGATTTAGGAATCACGCTGAACTCCACTTTTCCTCGCCTCCCACACCCCAAAGAGTCTTGCCCATATCACCTCCTAGGTAGTTCTGAGGTCCTGTTCTCTGTATACTGCAGAGACCACCCCATGACCACTGTCCTGATTCCATTCTTCATCAGCTCTCAATGGGATTGTTGCAAGAGCATCTGAACTAGCCTCCATGCATCTCTTTTTGTCCCTCTTCATCAATGGACACTAGGAATTTTTTTAATGTTTAGCAATCACATATTTTTGAATTTCAAATATTAGTATGGTACCTCTTGCTTAGAATCTTTGAGTGTTTAATCAACCTCAGACAACAGCCTGCACTCTTTAGAAGAGTAGACAAGACCGTCCATGACCACCTGCCCACTGCAACCTTTTCCCTCAGTCCCACTATGCCCTACCTCACGCTTTATGCTGTAGCAACAAGTACCTGTGATTTTCTGTGCACCATATTATTTATTCCTCCGTGCCTTTGCTTATGCCATCTTTCTTGTCCAAAATGTCTTTCATCTCTACCTCTTAACAGGAAAAATTTTACTGACACATGACATGAATATAGCAAAATGGTACAACCTGATGCATTTTTATAGAGCTGACATACTCAAGTGGCTGCTGTAGAAATCAAAGATTTGGATATCATCAGTATTCCAAAGCCTCTCCTGTCCTCTCCTGACATCAAACCCTAAAAGATAACCGCTATTTTCCCTTCATTCCATTTTGATTGGTTTTGTCCAATTTTGAACTTGATGTAAATGGAATCATACAGTATATGCCTTTTTGTCCAGTTTCTTTCATTTAACATTACTTTGAGACTCACCAACAGGGTTGCATATGGCAGTAGATTGTCCTTTCTTATTGTTGAATGTAATATTCCATTGTATAAACACACCAAATTTATTAATCCAGTCTAGTGTCGAATGGTTGCCAGGTTTTTGGTTATTACAACAGTGTTATTAAAACAATCTTTTACATTGTTTTGGTGAAAGTGTGTATGCATTTCTGCTGAGTAGAATTGTTGGATTATATGATATATGTGTATTTAGCTTTAATAGATATTTCCAAACAGTTTTCCAATGTGGTTGTAGCATTTGTGCTCCCACTAGCACTATTTGAGAAGTCTAGTTTCTCCATATTTTTGACTACAGTTGGGATTGTCAGATTTTTAAAATTTTAGCCCCTTTGATGAATTTTTAAGACTATGTCTAACAATATCTTCCTTTAATTCAAGTATTTAGATCAACTACTCTTAATGTAATTATTGACATAGCTGGACTTAAGTCAATCATCTTATCATTCATATTCCATTTATCCCATCTGTTCTTTATTCTTTCTTTCCTCTTTCCTTGACTTCTTTTGGATTATTGAGTATATTTTAGTGGCTGCTCTTGGTTTTTGTTTTTGTTTTTGTTTTAAGAGACTTTTTTTTTAAAAGATTTTATTTATTTATTTGACACACAGAGAGAGAAATCACAAGTAGTCAGAGAGACAGACAGAGAGAGAGAGGGAAGCAGGCTCTCCAAAGAGCAGAGAGCCTGATGAGGGACTCGATTCCAGGACCCTGAGATCATGACCTGAGCTGAAGGCAGAGGCTTAACCCACTGAGCCACCCAGGTGCCCGGCTGCTCTTGGTTTTACATTATGTATCTTTGACTTTACACACTCTATCTTTAAATAGTGTTATAAAACTTCATGTATAATCTAAGGAGCCTGTAAGAGTATATACTTTCATTTCATTCTCTTTTCTTGTATTTTTATTGTTGTCATACTGGTGCTTCCACATACATTATAAAATTTACAATTTTTGGTTTTAAACCATTACCTTTTTTTTAAGTTAAAAATAAGAAGAATTCGTTTATATTTACTCATATAGTTGCCATTTCTAAGGTTCTTTATGGCTCTGTAGAACAAGAACAAGTTTGCAGATGATGCCACTCAATAAAAGTTTGCTGAGTAAATGAATGGCTGCATTTTAAATAAATGAATGAAGACCCCTTAGCCTCTTTGAGACTCCATTTTTTCATCTGTAAAATGGATATAATAATGCCTTCTGGCAACTTTCATAAAATGGCTACAAAGATCAAATGGAATAATGGACTACTAGAAGCAGTTTAATACTCTAAAAAATCATTCAGCCAGCTTATTTTCAAATATTTCTTCACTCTATTTTCTCCCTTGTTTTAGCACTTAAATTTCTGGCATTTTAGACCCTTTCACCATGTTAATACTTTTCTCCCCCGCCGTCCACCCTGTAGTTTACATAGTTTCCCTCTGTGCCTATGTCTGTATATCTCTTACTGTCCTCTCCAGGTTTACAAATGCTCTCTCCTGTCATATGAAAACTGCTGTTAAACCCATCTATTAAGTTCTAAATTTCAATTGTTGGATTGTTCAGTTCTACATTTTCTATTTGATTTTTTTGTATAGATCTACTTCCTCACCTTGTCATCAATCTCTTAATCACAGTTATTTTAAAAATTATGTTTGGTAACTTCACAGTCTGGATCATCTGTGGGTCTATTTTTATTATCTGATTTTCTTTTTCCCTTTTTGGGTTTTTATCTTTTGGTTCTCTTTAACTGAAATATCTGGTTATTTTTTTTTAAGTTTTTATTTTAATTCTAGTCTGTTAAGATACAGCGTTACATTCATTTCAGGTGTACAATATAGTGACTCAATGCTTCCATACGTCACCAGGTGCTCATTGCAATAGATACACTCCTTAATCCTCATTGCCTGTTTCACCAACACCCCCCCCCCCACTGCTACCTCCTCTCTGGCAACCATCAGTTTGTTTTCTAGAGTTAAGAGTTTCTTAAATTCCACATATGAGCAAAACCATATAGTATTTGTCTTTCTCTGACTGACTTATTTGTCTTACTATAATAGTCTCTAGCTTGTAATATCTGGTGATTGTTTATCATTGCCTTGAAAAAATTATAGAGAATCTTGATGATGTTATATTTCTCTAGAGAGACTTTACTTTTCTTCTTGGATACAGCTAGTATAGGGCAATTTGGTTTAATCCCATTAGAAATTGAGATAATTTGAGGGTGAGTTTGTTTTTGTAAAGCCTGCTCTATTTCCCATTGCTCTCACTCCTAGGAAAAGGATCTTCAGTGGTGTCATTAGAGGCCTGGTCTATTAACCAGAGCTCTTTCTTTTTGGTAGAATTTGAATTCCTCTAGTATTTTGAGATGGCCAAAAATTGTGCTCAGATTTTTAATCTTCTAGTTGTCACCATCTGATGTATTTAGCCTCTTTCCTGCTAAAATGCAAATGACTTAAGGGGAAAACCAGTGAAGAATATCATTCATTTCTTTACAGCTCCCTCTGTCTACCATCTTGGTCTCTCAAGTCATGCTTACCTTGGTGTGCTTTAATCCTTTCAAGCCACTGTTTTTCATTTTTGTTTAATTCATATCTAGCCCAGTTATTCTTGGCAAGGAGAATTGGTACATCACAAACAATTATCTAATGGACAAAAGCAAATGCCTGCCCACCTTCTTTTTAAAAAAATTTTTTTAATATATTTTTTAATTTGTTTGACAGGCAGAGATCACAAGTAGGTGGAAAGGCAGGCAGAGAGAGAGGAGGAAGCAGGCTCCCTGCTGAGCAGAAAGCCCTATGTGGGGCTCTATCCCAGGACCCTGGGATCATGACCTGAGCCGAAGGCAGAGGCTTTAACCCACTGAGCCACCCAAGTGTCCCCCACCTTCTTTTTGATTGGAAAATTTCTATCCCTGTAAGCCTTAGATGCCCCTCTGCTAGAAAATCTCCTCTTACTATTGTTTACCTAACTCCACCTTTATCTCACAACTCCTCATATCCTCTTACATATAATCCCACAAAACACTTTATAGTTCCCAAACAGCATATAAACGTTGTTTATTATCACCTGACTTTGTCTCTCTTCCCCCATGAAACCGTGAGCATCTTGAAACCAAAACTATGATGTATTCATCTCAGTATCTGCCATAGCTAGCACAATACCTAGTTTAAAAAACAAATGCATTAGTATGAACTTAACTGGTTCTCAAAGATGTTCGGAAATGCATACAAATGCCAACCAAATTAGCAAGAAATGGGATTTTCTTGACCTTGGATTTCTTGACCAGGATTTCCAGACCCACCCTCGGGCCCCCTTTAATCTCTTAGACATTTTACCACTGGCCTTAATAACATGGCCACTGGGGCACCTGGGTGGTTCAGTCATTTAAGCAATTGCCTTTGTCTCAGGTCATGATCCTAAGGTTCTATCATTGAGTACCACATTGGGTTCCCTCTCAGTGGAAAGCCTGATTCTCCCTCTCCCTCTGCTGCTCCCCCTGCTTGTGCTTTCTATCTCTCTGTCAAATAAATAAATAAAATCTTAAAATAAAAAAATTAAAAAAAAAAAAGAACATGGCCACTACAACTCAGGGGATATGCTCTAGACATTCTGAATCACCAACTTAGAGAGGAGACAATGATTCACCCAGTCAAGTCACTGTGTCTGTTACATATTCATGTCCTTCGTATGTAAAATAGAAATATTAAAATCTACCTTTCCTGGATTGATATGACACAGTTATAATTTTATGATTAAACATCCAGACTTTGAAGCTAGATTTCCTGGAGGCCAATCCTAACTCAGCTACTCACAAGCTGTGTGACTTTGGGCAGATTAATGAGCCTCCCTGTGTTGATAAGGAATTAACATCCATTAAAGTCGTAGAGCAGTGCCTGGCACAGAGTAACTACCAGCCATTAGCACTCTGTGAAGATCATATGAGAAACAAATAAGTAACCTATAAAACAGTGTTAGTTATTACAACGATGACTGAGTATTATAATAATTAAATCATTTCCCCTAGAGAAGAGCAACTCAACCCTGAGGCTTCAGTGGGTGCTACCAAATAACATATTTAGCATTAAAATATGAACATGCAACCTTTCACTGTTGGCTTTTACTTGCTAAAAAAAAATTTTTTAGAAGACATTTTCAGCCCTAACATTTACTCTGAATGACTCATGTATGAGAATTGAGGTTTTCCCTATACTTCCTAAAATCTATAAACCAGAAACCCAGAGCATTACATGTTTCCCCAACCACAGGCTGCAGGCAGACCTGAGCCAAAGATAGCAGAGGAACCACACTGAGAAGGGGAAAGAAGCCTCCAGACAGTGTGGCATGTTCCGCTATGTCCTCCATGCCCTGGGCTTGGGAGACACTCGGGACCAAGGTGGAGTCTGAGGGTTTCACAGAGATGGGGACTCTGAGCTGAGTCGCTCTGTGACCAAGACACTGGGGAGGCCAGAAGGGACTTGGATGTGAAGTTCCCGAGGCATCAGCAGGATCCAAAGAGTTGAGGAGGCAAGAGCAAGGGATGAGAGCGGCCAGCTAAGGCGTGGGTGAAATGCCAGAGTCTGCATCTCACCAAAAGAAGGTTCTCCAAGAAGAGAGCAGTCAGCAGGAAGCACTGAACAGAACTGCTGCCCTGGGGTACCTGTTAAAATGCAGATACCAAGCCCTACCCTTCAAGAATCTGAGTATGACAATCTGAACAAGGTCCAGAAATCTGCATTTTTAATGACCCCTCAGATTATTCTGACATAGGTGGTTCTTGGGCCACATTTTGAGAAAGCAAAGGAGTGTACTTAGCTTTAAGAGACAAGGGTGTGGCCTCTTGGTAGGAGTGTCCTGTGGGGTATGGGTGGCACTGAGTACCCAAGGATAGACAACAACCAGCTGGATGTCAAAGACAAGCAGGCAAAAAAAACAATGAACAACCACTTTATACCCTGAACAAACGCTTGTCTGTTCAGTGCCTTTGAATGAATTTGGAAAAGATGTCCCTTGTGGGCAGATGAACTTGATAAAAGAACCCATACTTTTGGGTAGAGAGGCCAGACCAAGGCTTGGGAAGCAGAGGTGGGGGTGGAGGTATGGATTCAGTCCCTACTTTATCCCTTAGCTGGGTGGCCTCACAGGACCTGAGACAGAGGGGCTGTCTTAGACCCTGACAAGGATCTCATACCTGAGCTCTGGAGGCCAATGGGGAGCATCACCAGGACTGGAGGAACCAAGGCAAGAGTTCATGTTCTGGGGTCAGTTGGGATTAAGCCCAAGTATTTGCTCTGGTGTTTGCTGGTCACGTGACCAGGAACAAATTCCCTACCCTCTTCCCACACCTCAGGAATTTATCAATAAAATACAACAGCACTATCAATCACCTGTGAGCCATGATCAGTGCCGATGACCATCAGGAACTTTTGGTAAACATCAGTAGCCCCGGTGGCCACAGGAGGGCAGGCACCCTGGGTCTGTCGCCCCCAAACTCACCACCAGGAGGAATGTTATTATGAAAGCAAATACCAGTTGACATCCTACTGTATACAAACTCAATTAGCAGACAGGCGCAAACACAGCTGTTCCTGTAAGCTCGGTATAGTCCCATAGGCATTCCACCAAGCACCACGCAAGAACGTTCTCTCCAGGGCGCACAAGGCCAGGTCCAGAGATGCCAAAGGCAATAAAAGAAGAAGATCCAGAAGCCCAGTAGATCCTAATTGGATCTCCTACTTACATACAACTATGTGAAAGAAAATCCAAACTATTATTATTGCTTTATCTTTTTATTTTTATTTACTAATTTTGGTATTAAGTAGTTCAATGATATGTTGGATGTGTCAGTGATCTGGTCTGAAGCTTCCTCCAAAAAAGATTTGGTTGTATCCTGCTGTGGGAAGACTTCCTGTCTCCAGGATAAAGGGGAAGCCTCAGAACTCCCCAGGAAGGTTTTGCTCACAAAGAAAGAGCAGTGATGAGCAATGGCTATTTGTTCTAGATGGGGCCAGCTGCATAATTTGTGGGATCCAGTGCAAAATGGGGGGGGGAGTGTGGGGCGGGGGGAAAGGAGGAGTAAAACCTTTTTTCTTTCTTCCCCTCTCTCTCTCAACCTGTCATGCTGTTTTAGCTTGGGCTGCCATAACAAAATACCTTAGACTGGGAGGCTTAGATAACAGAAATTTATTTTCTCACAGTTTTAGAAGCTGAGAAATTCAAGATCAAGGTGCTGGCCCAGATCTGGCTCCTGGTGAGACCTCTTCCTGGTTTGCAGATAGTGGCCTTCTCGCTATATCCTCACAATGTGAAGAGAGAAAGAGCTCTAATTTCTCTTCCTTTTATGGGGTCTCTAATCACACATGGGCCCTACCCTCAAGACCTCATCCAAACCTGGTTATCTCTCAGCGGCGCCGCCTCCAAATATCATCACCTTGGGAGTTAGGGCTTCAACCTATAAATTTTGTGGAGACATGAACATTCAGTCCATAACCCACGGCATTTTTTAATTTGCTATTTAATGTTGCATTCCCTCAAGCATGGGGGATACTTCTGAAGCATTGCAGACACTCATGGGTGCCCCAGGACTCTGACCTCTGACTTGATGCATGGAGGGCACATGCTCCAGTCAACCCTCCCCATGCCCACTCCAACCCCTGCCAGGCAAAGGGCAGCAGCAGTCATTGGGGGTTGGAGGAGCTGGCAGCCGGGAATCCTTCCCAGGCAGTGGAAGGAGGTGGACCCCACGGGAGCTCAGGCTCCAAGCCCCAGTGCATGTAGCATTGTCTCATCAGACTGCTATCAAAACACAAATCAGCAGTTCCTAGGTGTCTCAGTCAGTTAAGCATGTCTGCCTTCAACTCAGATCATGGTCCTGGGGTCCTGGGATGGAGCCTCACCCCTCACCCCCGCTCAGCGGGGAGTCTCCTCCTCCCTCTCCCTCTGCTCCTCCCCCTCAGCTCATACTCTCGCTCTCTCAAATAAATTAATATTTAAGAAATACACACACACAAAAATTCAAACAATTTAGAATTTCAAGACAGTCACTGCAGAGCATTATGTCCCAAGCACAGGACCTCCTAGTGAGCCTATGTTCCCATGTCACTACCCTGGTCACACGCCCTGATACCAGAACTCAGAAAACTCTGATGGAGGGAATAACATTGCTGAGTGCCTTGTTGTTTTATTCATTCAGTAACAGCAAAAAGTTAATTCCAGAGCATCTAGAGCAACAGCCTACCCTTAATTAGTGCTCAAAAGCATTTAAACACTAGGATTTTCAAAGTTCAAAACTACTGAAAATAGGCCTAGATACAGAGTCAATGCAAAATTCATAGAAAATAAAACTAACACGCGCCTGGGTGGCTCAGTGGGTTAAAGCCTCTGCCTTTGGCTCGGGACACGATCCCAGGGTCCTGGGATCGAGCCCCGATTCGGGCTCTCTGCTCAACAGGGAGCCTGCTTCCTCCTCTCTCTCTCTCTTTCTCTCTGTCTACTTGTGATCTCTTGTCAGTCAAATAAATAAATAAAATCTTTAAAAAAAAAAAAAAAAGGAAAGAAAACTAAGTTATGTGAGGGTGTGTCAAACTAAGCACTGTTAACATTTGTGAGTGGGTCATTCTTTGTTGTGTGGTCTGTCCTGTGCCTGGTGGGATGCTTGGCAGCATGGCTGGTTTCTACTTATTAGATGCCAGCGGCATATCCATCGGCTCCTCCCCTGACCCATGACAACCAAAACTGTCCCCAGTGGTGCCAAACGTTCCTTAAGGAGCAAAACTGCACCGGGTTGAAAACCACGGGTATAAAATTTGGCACTTTGGGGTTTTACTTTATGTTTGATGAGCCAGGTACAGATTGTACTCCCACATTTAAGAGTCAAATTCTGGTGGGCTACCTATACGGCATCTGTGCTTGTTTGTTTCTTAACTTAAAAATTATTCATGTCTAAACTGCTATGCCTTCTTTATTATTCAAACATGCAAATCCTACATCAGCTGTTGGCAGTAAGTGGAGAGAGGCTATCCTTTTGGGGAGGAAGTGAGAGGCACCGTTCAGAATATTCAACAAAGATCCACTGATGGGACTGTCATATAATCAACACTCGATTGCCCAGATTTCGAGGGAAGCAGATGTGTTGATATCCAGGAAAACAAATAAACCAACCCTCCCCCAGATTATTCAAAAATCATTTCTATTTGGCTTAAGTTTTTGTGTTGCTTTGTTTCTACTGCAAATCAATTTAACTGAGTCTTATTCAGACTGATATTGAAACGAAAGAGGAAGTCATGCAGGCCAGCCAGAATCTGGAATTTAGAAGGAAGACCGGAGGTCAACTATTTGGATTTGACTAAAGGAACATCAGCAAACTAAATTCTTTCCTCTCCTACTTTTTAAAGACTTCTTAGTGATCACTTCTTGGAACAGAGAGAAGATTAACAGAGTTGAAACTGTGATGGATGTTATTGGCCTGCATCTAGAAACCCTCAAATCCCTTGGACCAGAGAGCCAGAGTCTTTGTCTGTCTCCACTTCTGCAGGCTAACCCAGGATGCCCGTGACTTTCCTCACGCCGTGTAACGGTGTGTGTGGTGACCCAAGGGTACAGTTCCTCAGATCTGAGCTGGGACAGACTCTGAGGTGCAGCTTATGCTCCAGAGTTCTCTGTGGGCTCAGTGTGAAGCCGGGACATTGGCTGAAATCACACCCTGACCTGTCTTCTTCCGTGTTCCTGCCCTTCTTCCTCCACTCCCTTACTCGTTTCTCTGGAGCATTTCCTTGATGAATCAGTTGCACTCACATCATTGGCTCAGGGTCTACTTCTGGGAAAAACTGGCCTGAGACATTTTCCTTTCACTCATAAGACCATGAGGGAGATGTGACCTGTACAGGGTTCCCCCTAGAAGTGCTCCCACCGCCATGGGTCATACAACCAAACCAAAAAGACATGGTATAAGTTCAGGACACCAATAATACTTTAGGGTTTTAAAATATCATCCCATTTTCCAGGAACTCTCTATGTAGGGCCAGAGACAGAGAAGGGGCCTGAACCAGAACCAGAAGGGCTGCCCAGAGAAGGATGAGCACGTTGGGGTCAAACTGAAGCATCTGATTCCTTGGAGTTCAGCCTGAAACTCATGCCAAGGAAGGAAGATGAGCCCTGAACCAGGGACCTGAAACAAAGCGCATGGACACCACAGAAGCCACCAGACTCGAACCCAAACTGAGAAGGCTGGTCAGAGGCCACCATGCTGGCCTGCAGCCCCACATTTCTCACTCCAGGTCCAATTATCTTGTTCTTATGCCCCGTCTTATACATTGTGGGGTGTACCCATTAGATGCCGGTAGCATACCCCCAGACCATCTCTTTATGATAATCACAAAAGTCTCCAGGTGTGGCCCAATGTTCCTGGGGTGAGGGCGAGGAGGAAAATTGCCTGCTCTCCCATATTGCCGTGTGTTGTTAGCCTTCTTTTGCTTTGTTTCCCCTTATAAATGAACTTCACTCTTGGAGAGCAGAGATAAGAGGTGCCCATCATATCTAGGGCAGGCTTTCAAAATACATTTTTGTGGCTGGATGCCTGACTGTGTAATGCTTTTCCTGACTTCCCTCAACACTTTTTCTGTAAAGCAGATATACAGCTGCCATTCACAACTGCACAGATGCTGCTCATACATCCTACAGAGTGGATGGTCCAAGCCAGAGTTGTGCAATGAACAACACGCTCAACCTTGCATGGAAGCCCAGGACAGAGGCTCTTTCTCCTGCCAGAATCTGGAACTTCCTCCCTCTAAACATCTAAACTTCCTCCCCACCTGATCCCCCAGGGAGTTCACTTCAGAATCTATCTCACCTTGAGGCAAAGAAGATGGACATGTGTACCCCCACACAATGCCTGGTATATAGGGGCCATTTGAAAAAGAACAGTTGATTGGATGAGTGCCACCCAGTGAGGTGGTACAGCACCGTGCGGTGAAGACAGGTGGGCCTTGGGCTCTTTACAATCAGCTAGACTTTGGGCTAAGGTCTGGCTGTGCCCAGCTGAATGACTGTAAGCAAATTATTTACCACATACCCCTCTTCGCCTCACCCTCAATCCTCACCACCCCCAAACACACACGAGAACTGTCGGTGGGAAAGAAGTTACAAACAGTTGGAAACTACAATAGTAGGAGTGATGTGGCATCATGGTGAAAAACACTGGTTAGGGAGAGTCGGGCATATGGTTTGAATCTAGTTTCTCCCTGTGCAACCCCAGTCAGGATAGTTAGGCGATCTCCACCCCAACCCCCCCGGGTGTGACCACGGGGGCCTAGCACTGGATTGGGACAAAAGGAGTAAATGCTGAATGGACAGAGAAGGAAGACACTGAAGGACCGAGGACCTCAATGGCTCATGGCCAGGGGCGTAATGGACTGGGTGTGGCAGAACATCCAGGTTCAAACTAGCGCGGCAGCTAAGGCAAGGCTCTTCCTTACCAAGTCACCGTCCGTTTTTCTCCACACGGGCTCTGCGTGTCCAGAGGAGGTGGAGAAGGGAAGTGGCCCTGGTGAGTAATCACAGGATGACAGATAGTGACACAACACGAAAATGAGCTTCCCGTGTCCCTGTTCGAGCCAACGCCTGGAAACATGTGCCTTCCAAGCCCCACAAGCGCATCGAGCTTGCGTCTGAGTTACCGTGGTAGGAAACTACGGAGGGGATGACATGGTAAGAAAGTATCAATTCTGAAGCCAGTGGGGTCGGGATGACAACCCCAGAGAGCCAGTTGGGTTGATTATGGGTGGTCAGAAAAAGGATGGAAGCCAAGAGAAAAGTCTAGCTTTGGCCTGATTCTCTGGGGGCACTGAAGCATGAGCTACTCCACGAGACTTGGGGCTTCCTTGATTGAGGCCCTTCTGTCGGTAACTGGCCACAAAGGGGCTGGGAGTGGCGTGGGGGTGGGGGATGGTAGCCTCCCAGAGAAGATGGTTCCTGACAGGCAGAGAGGGGCAGCTGCAGCCATGAGCCGCCAACACACAGAAACTGGGTCCCCTGTGGAGGGGCCCAGGGTGGGGCACCAGTAGAATCCACGACAAATGGGGACATGTGTCCTGAGTGGGGGTGGGAAGCAGTTACATAGAAGACTTCTAAAATAGGACCTTTCTTCCCACCACAGAGGTCTGCGAATGCCGGATCTTTATAAGAAACCAGTCAAAGAAGGAGTGGATTTCTTTTCTTTTGTTAGGATTCTCCTCAAACGTAACAAAAGCTGCAAAATCAGGAGTCCACATCTCTGGGCAGTGTGGGAGTCTGGGGCTTGGCTTCTCTCCTCAAGCCCCAAGCACCTGCTGGCATGGTCTCGGCACCCCGGGGCCCCCCAGACAGCAGATTCTGCCCTCCAGGCTCTCTCTTCTCTGGAAGAAAGACGGGCCTCTTCCTCGCTTTCTCTCCCTCCGTGCCCTGCAGGTGCCCCACTCAGCGGTGGCCTGGCAGTCTCCACTGAAGAATGTCACTCTGGCCTGCGGCCCGGCCTCAGACAAAAGCCCTTTTGGAGCCAGGCCTGCTTCCTCCGGCGGACAGGCCCCTGCCCACTTTCCCGCTGCCTGCTAGGGGTGGCAGCTAAATTCATCCCCTTGAATTGATGGTTTCCACAGAGCAAGGCCTCTTCCCTGCCTAGGAAGCAAAATGAGTCTGAGCCCTTGACAGGCTGTCCTTGGCTCCGGGACGAATCGCTGACTGTCCACACACAGAGGAGGGAAGCAAGAGGAGACGCCCCACCGCCCCAGACCAGAGGCGGCCAGGCCCGCAGACGCATGCGCGGCGGGTGGAAGGAGGGAGCCCACGGCCCCAACCCTGAGACAAAGCCCTGGACCCAAACAAACCTCCACACCCAAGCCTGACCCTGATCTGGGCCGGGAATCAGCCCCGCCCGGGTCTGGACTCCTGGCTCTGCCATTTCCCAATGCTGCGACCCCTCAGCCAATCACTCTAGGGACCCCCGTTTTCACAACTTCTACATGGGAAGGTAAAAGGGTTACTGACTTGATAACAAAAAATCATATGAGAGAAGGTCATAGCTTTCTGATTTCAAAAAGAAATACATGGGGAAAAAAAACAGAAAATAAAGAAGTTATAAAGAAAAAATCGGATTAGTTGAACTTACGCTAATCACTATATAATTGTGGCATATTTCTGTCCGGTCTTCTTCGCATTCATGCACTTAAGGGTGACAACCTCAAAGCCATTCCACGTGCTTTGTTTGGTCCTAACAGAATTCACGTCCAATATCCACATATACACATACACGTGTATGTAAGGAGAGTATTTACCTTGTAATGACTTGTTTTAAACATTAAAGGAGAATATATACGGTGCTAGTACATTGCCTACTACTTTCTGGCCAAGCCAACCTTCTAATGCTAACCTCTCACATTACAGATCCAAAGCCTCTCTTTAGGGGTCCAGCATTTAACCAATTTGGGATCTTCCAGATACATCCACATACCACCCCGCTTAACCAAGATCACTTACACTGCTCATTCTTACCCTTCCTCTCAAGCCAAGTCACAATCTCTTTGTGATTCTATTCTTTCTGAAGCCCTTTCCTGGGCTGTCTCTGAGAGGCCACCAGCCATGGTCTCATCTGGACCAAGGACACCAGGTCCCACCCAAGAACCCCTCAGATGCGGTGGCTGAAAGTTCTGGCATGGAGGAGCTGTTTGTTAATTGCAGACTCATCTAGAATGGGACACCTGTCATTATGGGATTTGTAGCTACATTGTCTTCCAGACTGTTGTGGCCTTTCACGGCCCCCAGTGAGGCTTGCTTGCTCACCTAGGAAACAAGAAATGTTACAGGTGGATACGGCCTTAAAGACCAACACTGTCATCTTAAAGATGACAAGATGGACCCTCGGAGAGGCAAGAAGGGTACAGAGCTGGAATGCTACCCAGGCACCTTTTCCTTCTATTCTGGATCAAATAATACCCACCCCCCATGAATTCATATCCACCTGGAACCTCAGAATACGTCCTTATTTGGAAATAGGATCTTTGCAGATGTGCTTGAGTTAAGAAGAGGTTGTACTGGATTAGAGTCAACCCTGATTCAGGGACCGGTGTCCTTATAAGAGGGAAATTTGGATATAAACACACAGAAGGAAGACAGCCATGTGAAGACAGAAGCAGAGATTAGATTGAGGCTGCCAAAGATCAGGGACACCAAAAAGGGACAGCAAGAATCAGAAGCTGCAGGAGGCAAGGGAGGGCTCCTCCCCAGAGCCTTCCTAGAGATCATGGTTGGCCCACACCTCGCCTTTGGACTTTCAGCCCTGGAACTATGAGAGAATAACTTTCTCTTGTTTTAAGCCACCCAGCTTGTGATGTTCTGTTACAACAAAGGAAACTGATACACCCTCTCGGGCTGGTGTTCTCTTCCATCCCTTGGTGAAAGAAGAGCCCAACTCTAAAGAGACAACACTCATTTATTCAAGTACAGTCTGATCTGGGGCTCACCGCTCCGGTCAGACTTCCATTCTAGAAGATGACTTCCATTAAGGGTGATGAAATTGAGGTGAAACGAGGGGTCTTCACAAGTGGGGTTCTAAATCAAGCTCTGCAACTATCCCATAGAGTGTAGGATCCCTTCCATTTGCTAGATGCCCAAACCAGGGTTCCAAGAGGCATAGGTGAGTGGAGCAGGGTTGCATGGTGGCAGAGGGGGTGGGCTCTGCCCAGATTCTCATTCCTCCACTTCACAATTAGCCATATGCCCTTGGGCAAGTCCCTTCACCTCTTAGTGCCTTGATTGTCTCATTTATAAAATGGGGATGATTAAAAAAAACAACAACAGGGGTCTCTCAGAATTGGCAATTTCATGAGCACATTCATGGAAAACACTGTGAACAGGCTCTGGCACCTAGTAAATAGCCTGTTATCTTAGTTTGCCACCAGTGCCCAGGATCATTTGGCTGTAAGTGACAAAGGCAACATTTGAACACAGGCATGTCGGCTCTGAACCGAAAGGTTCTCTAATTTCTAGACTAGAGAGAGTCCATGAAGTTCTAAATGAGATGATGAAAAGCCTGGTAGGCTATGCTAAGGAGTTTGGATTTGGTTGCAAAAGCAAAGGTAAGACTGCCTCCCAGCAAATGAGCCCAAGAGTGTTGTGCAAATGATTCCACGGCTCGATGGGGATACTCTACTCAACCAAACACGCCATACTTGATGACAACAAACCCCCACCTGGGCCTTCCTTTGGGAAACAGAACTGGTAGATGCTTGTGGCCAGGAAAGAATGTTCAATGTCAACCTGTAACCCAGATGAGTCTGGGCCATGGGAAGCCAGCTCTTCATCCAGGTCTTAGATGTTGAGGGATGTGTGTATGTAGGCATGCATGGGTAAGAGGACTCAGAATCACCATCTTCCTTGGCACAATCAGCAGCGAGCTCGGGTTCACGGCCATCTTTGCAACCTTGAGGGACACAAACAACTTCCCCTAAGAGGTGGTATGGGAACGTGGTTGTGAGCTCAGGCTTTGAAGTGCAATGGCTTGAATGCAAATCTCAACTCCACCACTTCTTGTATTGAGAATATGGTCGAGATGAACTTTCCTGAGCCACCACTTCCCTTCTCTGTCAAAAGGGAACGAACATCAACCTGATGGCATGAGGTGTTGGCAAAGAGCAAACGAGGTAATGTCTGTAAGCATCAAGCCCAGAGAAAGCCCCTGGCTTCCAGAAATTGATGCTGTTCTGATAATGGCAATGATGAGCTCGAAGGTGGTGCCCACACAGAGAGTGAAATGGGGGAGACTGCTGCCTTCCTCAAGCCACCAATGCCTGGGCAGACCCTGGTCTGTACAGCCTCTTCACAGCTAGACCTGGAAGGGGAAATCAGATTAACACACTTCAGCCCTTAAAATCCATTTGTAAATTCCTGGTTCTAAAGGGTAATGGCAAATCCCTTCAATTTTGTTTCCCTGGGAAATGCTATTAAGATTCTGTCTGGTGGAACTTTCCCAACAGATGCATAAAGACCTCCTTCGGGAAGGTTGATCCTGAAACCAGCATCTCTGGTAAACACGGCCCTGGTGTGTGAGATGCTAACAATTACTGCGGCTCTTTGTTCTGTGTCTTTTGGCTGACTTTCAGTTCATGAGGAAGTGTCTGTATTGGAGCCAATTTGAATTGATTTTGCAAGTAAAATTTCAAGGGACAATGTGCCAGGTGCCTCGGAGAGCTGGAGTCTGGCAGATTCTCTGTCATCTGCTCACAATAACCCTGACCCAGGTTTGTATGGTGAGCTGGAGTTTCCAAAGCACTATGGTGTGACATTTGCTATTTTATTCCATCTTCACAATAACCCTGGGAGACTGACATTGCTCACCCTGTTTTTTAATTTTTCCACTTAGCAGATGAAACAGTAAGAGCTTACGTGATGTGCCCAGGCATACATACAGCACCTGGCTGGTCTGGAAGTTGGACCCAGGATTTTCTTTAAGAGCATCTCAACAATTTCGTGAGTGTCTATTATGTATCAGGGATACTGTACTAAAGATTGGGAATGTGCAGATGAATACGGCATAGCGTGCTGCCTGAGTAGGAGGGGAGACAGGTGTAGAAACCACAGTGTGACAGACATCATTATATGCACACATATAAGAAGTTAGTCACTTGCTGCTTACTCTAAGTCTTTCTTCAACAGATTTCAACAGGCTTCCATTCCCACCCCAACCCCAACCAGATAACCTGTCCTTAACCAAGGTGCAGATGACTTCAGCTTGCCAAATGCAAGGGTGAACTCCTCCTTCTCATTGAACTCAAATTCTCAGAAGCAAGCGACACAATTGACTATTCTTTCTCTCTAACACGTTCTTCTTGGGCTTTCATAATACCAAACACTCTGAGTTTTTCCATCACAAAGAGCCAAGCTCCTCTCAGTCTCCTTTGCTAAGACTTGGCTTTTCCTTTGATTGTTTGTGAACATTCAAGAACCCTAGGCTGAGTGTCAGGCTCCCTGCGTGGGCCCTTCCGCACTCCCTCCCTCAGTTCCCTTCTGGTCCCATGGCTATAGATACTATCCACATTGCTGATAACCAACTACTCTCCAGTCCCAATCCCTCCCCTTGAGTTCAGGCCCACATAGACATTCAACTTGCAGGTATATCTCCACATGGGTGTGTAGTCATCATCTTGAAGTTCATTGTAAAATTAGCATATGCAAAACAAAACTTTTTATTTTCTCCCCTAAACTTGTTCCTCCATTCTTGCCCGTCAAATTTAGTGACACCATCATTCACCCAGTAACTCAGGCCAGATCAGTCATGCTTGATTTCTCTCTTTTCCCATAAATCACACTCAATCTATCAACAAGTCTTGGTAGTACAGTTGCCAAATTAGGTCTTGAGTCCACTCACTTTTCTCCATCCCCATGGCTACCATCTTGATCCCAGCCATTGTCTTTCTGAGACCAATGAAATAGCGCCCTAGCTCATGCTTCTTCTCTTATACCCTAGCAACCCATAGAGCACCCAGATGGATCTTTGAAAAGATGTCAATTAGGTCATGCCACTTTTCTGCTTAAAACTCTCCATTGCCTTACCATTGCTTTTGCAACCAAATCCAAACTCCTTAGCATAGCCTACCAGGCTTTTCATCATCTCACTCACACTTTCCACTCTGACTTTATCATCTATAACCCTCACCCTGGCCCTGTCACTGCCCTCCAGCCAAACTGTCCCAGGGCCTTTGCACTTGGTCCACGGTCTGCTTAAAATAACCTCTCCCACATCTTTGCAGGCCTGGATGCTTATCATTTTTTCAGGTCTCAACTCCCTCTCCTCAGCACAGCCTTCCCCCAGTCATTTATTTTATGTTCTTTGAAGGATTCACGGCCATCGGTAATCATGTTATTTGTCTCTCTTATCCCCACTAGACCGTGATCCCTATGAATGTCTAGTCCAAACCCCTGCTGTAAGTAGGGCCCCATAGCCAGGATCTGGCACCTGTGGTTCCTGCGTTTATGGAGAAGGCAAACAACACAACATTATATATACTTAGAAACTTGTTCCTTGCTATGAAGAAAAACAACTGGGTTCTAACAGGAAGATCAGATGGTGCTTGTTTTATAATGGGTGATCAGGAGGGCCTTCCTGTGGGTAGGGGTGGGGTGAAGAAATGAAGCCTGAAGAACGCAAATGAACATCCATGGAAAGAGTTCAGGGGTTGGGGCGCATTGCAGGTAGAGAAATCAGACGCATTAAGAACATATGTAGACAAAAGACGAGGAAGAGAGAAATTAGAGATTTCTGCCCATCTCTCTCCTCCCTCTGTTTCTTTTAAAATGGGCTCATAGAATTGTATAACTTTATTTTTAACTTAATACGTCAAAAGCATCTTTTCAAGTCATTCGGTCATTTCCAGTTTTTGTTTTGTTTTGTCTGTTCTTATGAACAATGCTGCATTAAATATCTTATTTTGCAGAAGACAAGAACAGATTCTTCTCCAAAGAAGACATACAAATGACTAACAGACACATGAAAAAATGTTCATCATCATTAGCCATCAGGGAGAATCAAATCAAAACCACATTGAGATACCACCTTACACGAGTTAGAATGGCCAAAACTAACAAGACAGGTAACAACAAATGTTGGAGAGGATGTGGAGAAAGGGGAACCCTCTTACACTGTTGGTCGGAATGCAAGTTGGTGCAGCCAGTTTGGAAAACAGTGTGGAGATTCCTTAAGAAATTAAAAATAGAGCTACCCTATGACTCTGCAATTGCACTACTGGGTATTTACCCAAAAGATACAGATGTAGTGAAAAGAAGGGCCATCTGTACCCCAATGTTCATAGCAGCAGTGGCCACAGTCACCAAACTGTGGAAAGAGCCAAGATGCCCTTCAAGAGATGAATTAATAAAGAAGATGTGGCCCACATATACAATGGAATATTATGCCTCCATCAGAAAGGATGAATACCCAACTTTTGTATCAATATGGATGAAACTGGAGGAGATTGTGCTGAGTGAAATAAGTTAAGCAGAGAAAGTCAATTATCATATGGTTTCACTTACTTATGGAGCATAAGGAATAACATGGAGGACATTAGGAGAAGGAAAGGAAAAGTGAATTGGGGGAAATCGGAGGGGAAGACAAAACATGAGAGACTGTGGACTCTGAGAAACAAACTGAGGCTTTTGGAGGGGAGGAGGGGGAATGGGTGAGCCTGGTGGTGGGTATAATGGAGGGCATGTATTGCATGGAGCACTGGGTGTGGTGCATAAACAATGAATCTTGGAACACTGAAAAAATAAAATTAAATTTAAAAAAAAAGATATCCACATCCACTAGAATGGTTAAAATTAAAAAGACAAAACCAAGTGTTGAGGACAATAAAGAGCAACTGGAACAGTCCTATGCTGCTGGAGAAAATGTAAGCTATATGACTTTGAACATCTATGGCAGTATCTACTTCACTGAGCAGACATTTCCTGTGACTCAGTAGTTCTATTCCTGGCATGTACTCAACAGAGCTATGTGTGTCTGTCTACCAAAAGGCAGGTATGAGAGTATCAACACAGCCCTGTTGATAGTAGCAAAAAACAAAACAGAAACAACCCAAGTATCCACCCACAGTAGAGTTAATGGTGGAACAATCATACAATGGAACCCGCAGAGTGGTTACAATTGAACAGACCATGTCTACACACAACATGGATGAATTTCACAAAACAATGTTGGGGGAAATAATCCAGACACAAAAGAGTAGACTGCATTATTTCATGTTTCATAACTTCAAAAATGGGAAGCACATCTATGGTGTTGGAGGGGAGGGTTAAGGGAGGGGACAAGAGAGAAATTTCTGAAGGAGAGGTCATGTTCTGCTTCTTAGTTAATGTCTTTATATGGGTGTGTCACTGCGTGACCACTTGTGGAACAGAACGTGATTTTACACTTCCCTGGTATTAGATTATAGTTCAAAAAGAAAGGGATTTTTTGTGGGTTTTTTTTAAAAATTTCATTTATTTAGAGGGAGAGTGTGAGCAAAAGAGAGAAGGAACAGGAGAGGAACAGAGGGAGAAGCAGACTCTCCACCAAGCAGGGACCCCGATGCGGCGCTTGATCCCAGGACTCCAGGACAACAACCTCAGCTGAAGGCAGATGCTTCACCAACTGAGCCACCTGGGAGGCACCCAAAAAAAGTTTTAAATAGTCATGATTATTTCAATAGGAAAATTCTCGAGCATGAATTTTCTCTGAGGCAAAAATATTTTGGCAAATGGTACTGTGGTGGGTTGGGTGGAATTGTGTCCCCCCTACAAAGAAATGTCAGAGTCCTAACCACCAGTACCCATGAATGTGACCTTATTTGGAAATAGGGTCTTTGTAAGATGTGATCAAGTTAAATGAAGTCATACTGAATTGGGGGGGGGTTCCCCAATCCACTGGCTGATGACCTTATAAAGAGAGAGAGGCATGGCAACACAGAGACACCTTGAGAATTCCATGTGGAGGCAGAGAGATTGCAGCGATGCAGCTGCAAGCCAGGGAATGCCAAGGACTGCTGGTAACCACCAGAAGCTGGGAGAAAACACAGAATGGATTCTCCCTCACAGCCTCCAGAAGGAACCGACCTTCATTTCTGACTTCTTGCTTCTCGCACTGTGAGACAATAAATTCTTGTTGTCTTAAACCTCCTAGTCTGTGCTAAATTGTTATGGCTGCTCTAACTAATAAAAGCCCCAAATTCTGAGAAAGAACACTTTTTGATCCCCACTCAGCCTCCTGGTAGCAGGTAGAGAATGTTCCCAAGCAGTGGCTACAATGCAATCCCTTGAGAACCCTCTTGTTTCCAGCAGAGCCCAGGGCCTCTCCAGACTTTCCATTGCAAATGACAAGATCAATTCATTCATTTGTAAATCGAGTACAGAACCTGGAGCCAGAGGTGGGAGGAGAAGGTGAGCAGAGGGAAGACGTGCGGCACAATTTTCAGATATGTCATCAATCCCAATTCTTAGCTGTTACTGTTGCTCAAAGACATTATTACCTTTTTTTAGCTTAACTCACTCATTGCATATTAATTCAGGTTTACTTTACAAAAATTATAAAATACATGAAAGTAAATCAAACAAATAAAAAGTACTCATAATCCAACACCCAAAGACACCCTCCATTCATAGTTTGGTGTATTGCCTGCCTGGCATTTTTCTTTGCATGTAGGTACATTCTCTTTTCATAGGGAAACTGTCATCGCTTCCTGATTGTCTACACAGCTTCTCTTCCTCTTAGCTGATAAACACAGATTTTTACAAATACTCCTGAGACCCATTCTACTGCCCACACACACATTTTTACTTTTGTCTTCCAATACGTGGTCCTCGCAAGGGGTGGTGCCGGCTTCCTGTGACCAACCCATTCTTTCACACAAGGAGTCAATTTTCTCTCTAGCCCTGACTTCACATGGGAAGGCCTGGATTCTGTCTCAAACACCACAAGGGGAAAGGCTGTTTTCCAAAGACTTCTTTAGGTGTGCTTGCTGCTTTCCCAGCAACTATCAGATTTGCCTTCTCTTTGAGACCTCAGATGCTGAGGGTTAATTACACTCTTCCGTTCAAGACATGATTTATCTTCAACATCAGAGCAAAGAACTTGTTCTAGTATGTTCCTCTGCACTCCAAGTCCTTACTTTCTTTCCCTGTCCCCCATTGACCTCCATCCTAATATGTATAATTTGTATCTTGGAATATTGTGATGGACACCTGGAATTTTGTGATTGGCCCCTCCAGACCCACTCTCCATTTCTCTTGGCCCAGCTCTGGGTCCCTGGAGGCTCATCTGTATGGTGGACGTCAGTGGTTTGTTTTCCCTCTGGTTGCTGATGCGGTTTGGCCCATGGGAATCACTGGAGATCCAGAAGGAGGCAGGTGTTGGCTGCGTCCCCCGGGCCCCTGTGAGATGGCCTTCTCCAGGCACTCTCTCAACTAATTCAGTCCCTGCGGGTCTAGGGCACGTTAAGTCACATGGATGTTCCTCCTCTAGCCCATTTCACCATCACTGGTGGTTTTCCCAACCCTGCCCACTCCTTTGCAAATACAGCTCTTCCTCGACTTAGGACCTTCCAGTCAAAAAGTAGGAAGGCGAACCTTCGGACCTCATCTGTTTTCCTTTTATTAATTCTCCAATGGTGCATTTGCGTATGCCCATCTTTTTTCTTTCCAAACATGCATGTATCTCTGTAAAATGGGCACTGTCACTTGGCATGCAACGTGTGTGTGGCAGGGAATAGACTTCATCCTACTTCTTACTGACTTCATATATCGCCAGACTGCACATGCCCCTAGTAAATGCCACCCCCCAACCCCTACACTATAGCCCTGCGCGGTTTCCGCAGCCTCCGTCACTCCTTTTCAGTCCCTGGGGAGGAACTGCCTCCCAAGGTCCAGCTACCGCAATACACCCAAAGTTTCACAAACTTTTTAACCCAACATTTTTCAGTTCTTTTTCTGGTCTCAGTTTTGACTTTATGCCAAGCACAGTCATTTTATGAGTAAATCACATTGCATAAACCTCAAGTCTGTGTTGCTCAATGAAACGTAGTGACCCTAACTTCATAAAAAGTGCTTTTAAAATGTGTTTCCCCCCCCGATTTTCCCCCTATGGTTATAAGTTGCGTAATAAAAATAAATGACAAGAATCACATAGGTTACTGTTGTGTGGGCGCTCCGGTGTTCTGGTCTTGTCCCGTGCCTGTTGTGAGCTTTAGCTAATCTGCAGCACAGGGAGCCAGGTCCTTCTGGCTCTTGCGAGCCAATGGTTAAATTTCCAAGAATTTTGCAAGCTGGTTCCTAAACACAGCAATTACTGAAAATTAAGTTATGTAAACTCCCAATTAAAGAAATTACATTAAGAACAGCTATAATAAAAATGCAACATTCACCTGTGTCTAATTGTTTTACTACATTGACATATAATCCAGGCTGGAATTATGTCTATTGTATGTGTACAGGGGAAATATTACATAATGGTGCTCATCTCTGCCAATTCCACGTTCAAATGTTTTACATCGGTGCCTTGGACATCAGCCGTTGGGAGTGTATTCGCACCATGGAAATTAGCAAACACTACAAATCAGAGTCAGTGGCTAAGCAGTTACTGGCGCACCACTCATGGGACCCTGACAACAGTGTACTTGGTACTTTTTTCATTTTACAGATGAAGTGAGGTTTTGAGGAGACAAATAGCTCTACCCAATCCCAGAGTTCATGGAAGGGAGAGGAGGCATGACAGTGAGAACTCATACAACCCCAGGCCACTCCCTCCCAAGGGCGTCATAGAACCGTAGACATGGTAACTAGGTCAGATTTTGTTGCGTCGCACCCTTGTGCAGACAAGGAAACTAGGCGCAGAGGGGTTTGATTATTTGTCCAAGATTATGTAATTAATGAAGAATAAGGAGATGAGTTCAAGCCAAAGACTCCTGGTTCTAGAGCCTACCCCTTATCCACCACCCTCACATCCTCTTAGGCACTGGAGAGGGCAGGACCCTGGTAGCGACCTGCCACATCCCTGGGCCTCCCTCTCGGCCTCTCCCTCCTTCTTGCCACACGATCGATGTCTTATCTATGTTCCTCCCTGCGCTTGCTTTATTTTCCTCTCTCTGCTTTTCTGTACCCCGCTCTGCCTTGCAGTTCCCGACTCCTTGATATCGGAACCTGCCAGGGCTTGTGAGAATGGCTGTTCCAGAAAATACCACGTTCCCAGACAGGATCCATTTGGCCCAGCCTGGGTCACATAGCTGCCCCTGGTTCAATCCATGGCTCCATAAGGACTGTTGGGCACACAACCTGACCCCACGGGTAAGGGAAGCAATACTGGGGGATGATGGGGGGGCCAGTGTAGACACACAGAGGGTGTGTCTACAGCCTTCTTCCCTGGAACCCAGACATCAGGACTTTTGGCATCTTCACACCACCAAGTAGAACAATAATGGTAGTATTAACCACTTTCCTGGCCCTTAGAATATATATCACATATACTGACTCATTGACTACAATAACCCTGTGGAGATCATCACTCTGATTTCACAGATGAGATAACTGCAGATCAGAGAGGTTGAGACACTTGCCGGGCGAGGACAGCAAGTGAGGGGCAAGATCCAAAGCCCAGCCCAGCAGTCTGTCAGTGGCAGGGGCAATCTCACCTGGGGCCATCCCGCCTGGCCCAGCTGCTCAGCGGCCAGACCTGCCTTGCAGAGCAGTTGAGAGAATCAATTACGTAATAATGCCTTGGAGAGCCCTCTACGCACTATAAAAATGAGTCCCTCCTCCGTTTCTGTGTCGTCCTTTATGTTGGAACCAAGGCAGCGATACAAAAGTAGATGTGGGGCGCATTGTAGGTCAGCCTGTCCTATCCAGCTCCTCCCCCCAGTGCTCCCACCAGGAGAGTCCCCTCACAGGCTGAAAGCCACATGTATAGAAGGACGCCCCTAAACCTTCAACAGGGACCATCGAAGAGGCAATAAAGCTTTTTTTTTTTTTTAATTTTATTTATTTATTTGACAGACAGAGATCACAAGTAGTTAGAGAGGCAGGTGGGGGCAGGGGGTGAGCAGGCTCCCTGCCAAGCAGAGAGCCTGATGCGGGGCTCAATCCCAAGACCCTGAGATCAGGACCTGAGCCGAAGGTAGAGGTTTAACCCACTGAGCCACCCAGGCACCCCAGGAATAAACCTTTGACCAGCCCTCCAGGCAGGGCTCTGCTTGCTCCAGTGGAGGCTTTGTGAGTGACAAGAGAGGACGGGTCAATCTTGCAAGTCGAAGAAGGACAGCTGGGACCAGCAGGACTCAGGCGGAGAGGAGACAGGAGGCTATGAAAGGCAGGGGGTTTTCCAGGCAGAGAGAGAGCTCAGAGGGCGTGTGCAGGGCGGGAGAGGCACAGAACCGAAGGGCAACCTGTGCCGCCGTGACTTTTCAGAATCGCAGCCCTCCGAATCTGCATGAGCTGGGAGCAGCTGCCCATTGTACAGAAGAGGACACGGAGGCCCAGACCTGCTCTGCATCCGACTGTTGCCCAGGCCGCTTTCCTGGTTCACCAGGTGATTTCTGTTGCTACTTCAACAATCCCCGAGCGGCGTGCTTCCGGGGTGGTTTGCTTTGCCTGGAGCAGACCCCAGGCTCACCAGCAGGGAGGCAGGGGTGCCAAAGAGGGCGCAGGCAGAGAAGACACGGGATGCCCCATGAGATCTTCCTCCCGTGCTTTCCTGTCCATAGCCCTGTCACGGTGAGAGCTCTACAGGAAGGTGGGCACGAGTGCGCGTCACCTTGCCAGATAAACTGCAAAGCCCTCTGCCTGGTGGTGAACACCTCCCTCCTCGACGGCTTGTCACCTTTCTGTCCTCTCCTTGCCAACAAGGGCAAGGCCCCCTACCCCAGCTCCCAGAGTGGCCCCTGGCTTTCGCCCTGTCTCAGCACCTGGTTTGTCAGCTAGAGGAGGGCTCTCAGCTCAGACATTCTAGCGCACAGACATTTAGCGCTTATCCATCCACAGGCGAGCTCTTCAGCCTTCCTCCCCAGGGCTCCTGCAGATCTGCTTGCCCACTGCTCTGCCCAGTCCTTCCCCTCTCTGGGCTCCCTTGTCCTCATCTGGGAAATGGTGGCAGGGGATGGATGATGTCATTACTAAGGTCCCTGTTGGAACTGTCTCTTCACGAGACATGCCAAATGGTAATCCCCTATGTTCCTGCCGCCTTTTACAGTTCATAAAGCCTTTACTCATCCTTCTCATTCAGCAGATTGCCTTGGAAACAAGATTTGCCTACATGGTTAGACCAGCTCCCTGGAGTGCCTGCGCTGAGAAGTCTCAGCAGAAAGGGCGGTTCCAGGAACAGGCCTGTCTGGGCTTACCCTGAGGTCTTGGGAGGCACTGTCTGTCCCTCCAGCTCAGGCTGCCTTCCCCACGGCCTGGCAGGGGGTCCGACTGAGAGTGGCTAGACCAGTGAAGCCACCTTCTTGCACAAGGCTAGGCAGGAAGGGCCATGAACTGAGCAGGGTAGGTCTCTAAGAAAACACCTAGTTCTGGAAAGAAATCATGGAAGCAGTGACAGGAGCCCTGTGTCAGTTGTGCTTTTATTCAATCAACAAACACCTATCGAACATCCAGGATAGGACCTCACTGGACTAGGCATTTAGGACAAAAGATGTGCCTTCTTCTCTTGAGGAGCCCACCATAGGGGAGAGAGTGGAGAGCCAGGGTGGCTCAGTCAGTTGAGTGTCTGCCGCTTGGCTTGGGTCATGATCCTGGGGTTCTGGGATCAGGCCCCGCATGGGGCTCCCTTCTCAGTGGGGAGTCAGCTTCTCCCCCTGCCTATGTTCTCTCTCTCTCTCTCTTTCTCAAATAAATAAATAAAATCTTTAAAAACTTAAAAATATTATCTAAAAATAAAATAAAAATTTAAAAAATACTATAAAACCATTGAGGTAATACAATCCCGCTTTTCTATGTGTCTAAACATATAGGACAAGATTGGAAGGATGTACATAAAATTAACAGAGTTCATCCCTGGGTAAAGGGATTCTGATTTTTATTTTCTACCGTCTTACCTCCATTTTCAGATATGGTTCTATTAGAAATATTCCTTTTATAAAAAATTATTTTTTCCAAAGTAAAGAAGAAATACGACACCTAGCAGAATGACACCTCAGTACAAAATTGAAATTAAGGAAATTAAGTTTAGGAGCACCTGGGTGGCTCAGGGGGTTAAAGCCTCTGCTTTTGGCTCAAGTCATGATCTTAGGGTCCTGGGATAGAGCCCCGCATTGGGCTCTCTGCTCAGAGGGGAGCTTACCCCTCTCTCCGCTTGCCTCTCCGCCTGCTTGTGATTGCCGTCTGTCAAGTAAATAAATTAATTTAAAAATCTTTTTAAAAAAAAAAGAAAAGAAAAGAAAATCAAGTTTAAAAGTCATTGTGCATCTAGAAGTTCACATGTTCTTTGATTTGTATGTCCGTACCTGAGTCAAATCCATTCCGGTCTTAGTTAAATCACAAAATGCTACATGGTGCGAACCTCCCGGGTCCCGCAGAAATACTTGAGATGACAGATGCTCCGTTACATATCCCAACGGTTATCTGCTGCAAGGGTCAGGAACTCAAATGCCTTTGGGGTCAGTCAAGTTCCAGAAATGAGTGAGGTCAGCAGAAAGTAGCGCCGTGGCAAACTGAACAACACAAGCTCATCAGCTCTGGCCGATTATGTGTGGGAAGGCAGGCCCTGTCTTGCCTGATCTTCGACTTTCTTTTTTTTTTTTTTAAAGAGAGAAAGTGTGGTGGGGAGGAGCAGAGGGAGAAGGAGAGAGAACATCTTCAGCCCTGACCTGGGGCTCCATCTCCTGACCCTGAGATCATGACCTGAGCCCAAATCAAGAGTCAGATGCTTAACTGACAGAGCCACCCAGGGGCCCCCAGATTTCCCGATTTTTAAAGAAAAGCCAGAAATCTGGATTTTTTTTTTTTAATGGGAAGTTTTATACTTTTTAGATGTTGAGAACCAATTCAAATTTGTTTAAAATATGGCCCAGGCCATGCCCTGTGTTGCAGGCTTTATCAGATGGTTAGCTGGCCAGTTGGTGACCTTGGGTCCACGGCTGGTGCGAAGCCTGAGGAGAGGTAGGAGAAGGCAAACATGCAGCATGTGGAAATGCAGCCCAAGTGGTGAACCAGAAGGGGGATCAGGGCTGAGTACCAGGGAACAGTCCTTGGGAAGGGGAAGGCAGTGAGGAGGGAGCCGCAGGAGATCCTTAAGTTACACAGAATCCTGGCTCAGAATTGGTATTGTTCAGAGTTACGCTGAATTGCATTCTAAGTTCCCAAGAGGTGAAAGGGGCCACCACCAGGAAGGACTCCAGATTTCCCCCTTTTTTGATGACCCTGAGAACACAACCCATTTGTTGAATCTCTATGTTAAGTTTGTAACCTTTAAAAAAAAAAAGTTTGTAACCTTTAAATATATTTTCAAGCTCCGTAAAAGGAATTTTATGGGAAAATAGCTCTAACACAGGAATTACTTTCTTTGTATACCCTATCTGTAATTTGTATCAAAGCCCTAGTCTTGGTGTATGAACACCTTCAATATTCATTTGATGATGTGGTAGAAAAGCTGGAGTCCTCTCAGTGGGAGTTCTGCATGACCTAGAGAAAGTACTTAACCTAGGTCGGCCTCTCTTTGTAGCTCTCATTTGTAAAATGAGAGCATCTCCGAGCTTCTATCAGGAATGAGCTGAAAGAGAAAGATCTCTTTAAGGCCAAGACTTCCTTACTCCCCGAGCTGCAGATGGCCTGCATTGTGGCCCACGGGAACAGCTCTGGTCGCCACCATTTGAGGGCCCATGTGATCATTAACATTCTGGATTGGAAATGTTTTTAATGTTCCCCAAGAAAGGAGAACACAAAGACAAGGTGTTTTCCCCTCAAAGCTTGGGTTTTTTTTAGATGGGATTGAGATATGACTTATCAAAGTTCCTTGGAAACACGCCTCAAATACTGCCTCTGCATCTCCATCCACTTGACCTCAGCCTAAGCCTACTTCTGGCCTCCTGGCTTTTGGTTTTCTGTCTCTCATTAATTGTCTTCCTAAAAATCATTGAACATCCCATTCCCCTAATGAAAGCCAGGTGGACTGCCTGGTGCCTGCCAGATCAAACCAAACTCCTTGGCCTGACATCCATACAGGGCGGCCTCTTTGCCTGTCTTCTTCCTTGGACCTCCTGACCATTACAACCCCTGCGCTCCAGCCAGTAGGGACTCCTCCTATGGGTGCAGGCAAACCATACCCTTTCATGACACGCCAGGCATCTTCAAGGGCTGTGGGACTGTTCACTCTCATCTTGGTAACCCCCAATCGTCTTTCTAGGTACTGAGGATTCAATGAGAGAGAAGTCATTCCTGTCCACACACAGCCTGCGCTGGGCCGGATGAGTGGTAGTAAGAAGGTACTCCCTGAATGTTATGTTGATCCGTGAATGAACAAATGAATGAATAGGCAAATGAGTCTTTGAGTAAGTGAATGAACCAATGAGTGAATGAATGACTAGATCAGTAAAGAGATGGTTGGAAGGTTGGAGGCAAGGATCAAAGGCAAATGAAAAAGAGAATAGAGTGAATAAATGGCTAGATATGTGAGCGTGGACCACTAATTCCTACAGTTTTAACAAGGCCAGATTCAGTGGTCAGAAGAGAACACAGAATTAGAAGAGGGCAGATCGGTTAAAGCCAGAGAACTAGAGCTCCCCTGCCCTTTTGTTTCCTTGTAGATACTAAAAGGGGGCCAGGGTTGCCCTCTCTTCTTTTGGGCCCCATGCTGTGGGTTTCCTTGTCCCTGGCAGTCCTGAGGTGAACATGTCCTGCTGTCCCTTCCACTGTGTTCTCAGAGCAGGCATGGGAATGCTTGTCGGCTGTGACTGCTGGCAAGGGAGCAAGGAAGAGGCTGCTGGAACCATGAGCTCTGGGATCTCTTATGGACAAAAAGAAAGCAATTGGTTTTCTTTCCTGCTCATGTTCTGAAAATCTTGTGGCAGTCCCAAGGGAGCCATGGAAGCTTGGGGTGTCATCCTGCTGGGTCCCCAGAAGGGTTTTCTTCATTAATAACGTAGTCCTCACCGCAGGAGTCTCCGTGCATTTCTACTCTTACCCTGTGTTTGCCACTTTCGCTCATCTCCATTCCCTACCAGGCAGTAGGGTTACTAATACTACCATTCATTGAGCAGTTAGCATTTCCCATATATTATCTCATTTAATCTGTACAAAAACTTGTGTGGTAGGGACTCTCATCCTCATTATATAGATGAAGAAACTGTGGTCCAAAGAGGTTAAGGAAGTAGTCCAAGACCTTATAGTAAGTAACCTGTATGTAAAGACTAGGATTGAAATACAGTTTCTTTTGACTCCAAAGTCCATATTCTTAAGCTGTATATTATATAGCTATTAAAATTTCTTCAGGGGTATATATTGGGCTCCTAGCTGGAAACAGATGGAACATTCTAAAGGAGTTATTGGGGTGAGTTTAATAAGGGATTGGTTCAAAATGGTGGGCTGAGTTAAGGGAACCCAGAGAAAGCTATGAAGCGCTGGGAACTAGCAATGGCAAAGAGCTGCTTTCACCCTTAGGTCTCAACGGCTCAGCAGAGGAGTTTCCTGCACTGGAGAGAGAAAGTCATCTGATCCGGATTGTGCCCCATGATAGAGGAGACTAGACTATGGCAACCCTAGGCTTGGCAGGATGGGAGCTGGGGAATGAATACCCCAGCTCTGTCCTCTTACCCCCTTCCATCTCATACTGAAGCCACCCATTGTCCAGTCCCAAACTTGATTTGCAAGCACAGGAACATTAGTGATATAATCCATAAAAATCAGCCTCCTGGAGCACGGAGCAGAATGAGGAGAGGAGGAGAGTAGACCTACAAGGTGAAATGGGTAATATCTAGCAAAGTCATGAACTCCAATTTCCTTTTCTTTGGGAAGTCTTTGGATCCTCCCCAAGTCAGAATGAAACATTTTAAACTTCCAGAGTAGATGAGCCTTATACCTCACTATGTTACCGATTTCCTTGTTTTCTTTATGAGGTGGTGTTTATATGTGTGTATGTGTATCTAGCTCCCCTACTAGTCTGTAGTACTCTGAACGCATATTCATGGTCCCGTCATCTTCAGGCCACTGTTCTCCCCCATTGCTTAACACAGAGCTTGGCACTTTGTTGACCTTCAGAATTATTGGCTATTTGCTGAATGTTGGTAACACACCAGGGATTTTCTCTAGATGAGGGAGATCTGCTCAGGTGGTGTTTGCTGGGCTATGTTAATAAGTTTGCATTAAATGCTTCCTGCTTTTGCAAATTTTTATATTGTAAGCCAAAAGCTAATAGTCCTAAGTGCTTAACTAGAGTTTAAGTACCCAACAACTACTTTTAGAATGTTACCAGGCCTCTATCTCCAAGAGCTTCTATACCCTTTGTTAACTTACTGAAGTCAGAGTTTGGACTCTGCAGGACTATGATTTTTAGAGGTATCACAAGTAAAAGGTTACAGAGAAAGATAGAAGGTTTGGAGATAGGGTATCAGATAGCAAGCAAAGATTATAATTTTTATCAAGTGAACATCTAAATGATCCCCACTATTTTCAAAGTAGATATATTTAACAGTAAACATGGAATCAATAGTATTAAGAGCAAAAAATTGATACAAGATGTCTCAAAAGAAAAATGAGGATGGGATTTTGGAAGTAGATTCAATCATGTTCTATGTCAGGGGTGGCCAAATATTTTGTTTTTGTTTTTGGTTTTGTTTTTATAAGGGACAAATAATGAATATTTTACACTTTATGGACCTTACAATTTCTCTGTCATAGCACAAAAGTAGCCATACACTATTTATAAAAAAATGAGTGTAGATGAGTCCCAATAAAATTATTTCCCCAAAAAGGAGGGAGTCCAGATATGGCTTGTAACTATGGTTTAACAAGCCCCATTCTAGATGAACCCAGTGCTCCTAGAGAAATTGACCATTGCTTGTCTTTGTTATATTAAATTTTAAGAGAAGTGATTGATATTTATTGAGTACTTACTAGATACTAGGTACTAGAATAAACATATTACACAGATAACCTCATTTAACCCTATGACGGAAGTACAAATATCATTTCCATTTTACATTTGATGAAATGAAAGTGATTGAGCTGGGGTCCAAACATGAACTTGGCTCACTCCAAAGCTCTAAATCTGTCCTTACATTACCTTGCAGGGATCTTGAGCCTTTTAGCATTATGTTTAATCCATTAATATTTAATGTAATTATTGATATGTTTGGAACTAATGCCACAATTTTAATAACTATTTTCTCCTTTTGCCATCTTTTTTGTTCCTATGTTCTGAACAAGGACAGCAGAGCTGTGGGTTTTCTTGGTGCATTCCCAGCTAATACCAATACTTTTACCTGGGAAAGCATGGGCTTTTGCCCCTACTGCCTCCTCAGTCTAACTCTTCTCACCTGAAACTCTAGTAATGTTTTAAGAATAAATACTTTTCAAATGTTCTGCCTTTGGTCAACTCCTAGTACTCAGAAATTGTTGCTTTTGATAATTTTGTCCAGTCTTGGAATTCCTCTTTTTGTTGAGGGGAATTGCTGTCCTCTTCACTCTACCATTATGGGAAATCATTCCTTCTTTATCTTTAATAGCACTTTTGGACCTAAAGGCTACTTTACACAGCACTAGATTTCTTTTGGTTAGTGTTCAGGGTGTATCCATTTCCTTCTACCCTTTCAGTGTTCTTCCATGCTTCTTATAGCAATATAAGGCTGCATATTTTTTTTTCTTTTTATCCACTCTGGCAATTTTTGAGTCTTAATTAGAATATTTAATTAATTTTCATTTAATATAGTTACTGCTCTGTTCAAATTTAAATCTACCATGCTATTGTCTGTTTTCTATTTGCCATATTTGTTTTTAGTTTTTTTCTCTCCTCTGTTTGTTTTTTATTACTTCATTTTTCACTTATATTAGCTTGCTAGTTATATATGTTTATATCATTCTTTTAGTGGGTACCCTAGGTGTTTCAATGTGCATTCTTGACTTATTACTGTTAATATAAAATACACTTTCATATAGAGTGTTTAACACCTCCCAGAAAACACAAGAATCTTAGAGCACTTGAACTCCATTTCCCCTTCCTGCCTTTATGTTCACAAAACATTATTGCATTAAAAAGTTATGTATTAAAAAAAGTTATGTATATATATATTCACAGTTTTATTATACATCCATATATATGGATATATATATATATATCCATCCCAGATGGGACATATACTAAAATATTAAGGTTTTTACCTTTGGCTGAGAATTGAGGGAGATATATTTTTATCTGCATATTTCACTTGTTCAACAACGAGCACATGTTCTGTCAAAAAAATTTTTTAAGTAGACAAGAGGGGGAAAGAACACTTGCCATGCAGACCCATTAAACCAGAGCACTTCCTCACTGTTCAGCTGCTCTGCACAGACTCCTGCCTCCCCACCAGCTAAGAGGGTGAATCAGATTGTTGGCTGGTCTGTGAGTGAGTGGGAAGCCCCTCAGGCCTATAAGGATTACAGGGGATTGCACAGTTCAGGCAGGTTGAGGAGACGGTGCAGCCCCGTTGAGGCTTGCTTACTAGCTTGTCTGTTCCAAGTGCTTGTCACCATGGGTCACTCTACCCACAGTGATCAGCAGTATCTCGTTGTGGACGTGACAGGACATTGTGCAATGACTGGGAAAATCCAGAGCCTTCCTTTTGCAGAGCCAGTGAATACTGCCAGCAGGGTTGGGCCCATATGAAAAGGAATTAGACACAAAACTGTAGGAGCCTCTTCTCCACATGGCCCTCTCAGCCCTGGCTTTGCTCCAAGGCACAAGCCTGGCCAGGCTAAATGCCTTAGACCTCCCTTCCTGCCTCTGAGCCCCTGAGTCCAGCCCCATCCAATTCCAGCTGTCTTGGAGTCTCATTTATGCAAAGCTCCACTATATGCTGGGTGATAATAAGCTGAAGAAGTGAAAACATTGCTTTATATTTCTCTAGTGCTTTTGAAGTATTTTCATCCACATTACCCTTTTTAATTCCTATAACAAGAGAATACAGAAATCACCAGAAGTCAATGCTCTTGGTTTCCCACCATCAAATTTATAAAAGGACTTGCATCTGTACCAATACTGTCCTATTTCCCTTCCATTGTTAGAGAGGAAAGATCCCTTCTCCTAGAGAAGGCAATTGGTTTCATGTGAGCTATGGATTTTATTCTTGCTTACCTTCTCAAAGACCCATGGCATTAATATTCATTTTTCTCTTCTCCACCTCCTACCTTTCCTTCTGCTGGATCCTCTTTCTTGGCACTCAGATTTACCATAATATCTCCAGTGTTTAAAAATCAAGCTGAGTGGGCACCTGGGTGGCTCAGTGGGTTAAGCCGCTGCCTTTGGCTCAGGTCATGATCTCGGGGTCCTGGGATCGAGTACCGCATCGGGCTCTCTGCTCAGCAGGGAGCCCGCTTCCTTCTCTCTCTGCCTGCCTCTCTGCCTACTTGTGATCTCTCTCTGTCAAATAAATAAATAAAATCTTTAAAAAAAAATCAAGCTGAGTGAAATAAGTCAAGCAGAGAGAGTCAATTATCATATGGTTTCACTTATTTGTGGAGCATAACAAATAGCATGGAGGACAAGGGGAGATGGAGAGGAGAAGGGAGTTGAGGGAAATTGGAAGGGGAGGTGAACCATGAGAGACTATGGACTCTGAAAAACAATCTGAGGGGTTTGAAGGGGTGGGGGTTGGGAGGTTGGGAGAACCAAGTGGTAGATATTAGAGAGGGCACGGATTGCATGTAGCACTAGGTGTGGTGCAAAAACAATGAATACTGTTACGCTGAAAAAAAAAAAAATCAAGCTCAAACATCCAACAAGAGGCAGAGATTGTCAGATCAGACAGGAAAAAAAAAAAGAAAAAGCCAATTATACGCCTTCTACAGCAGACAAATTTCAGGTTCAAAGATACAAACAGGTTAAAAGTAAAAGCATATGGGGTGCCTGGGTGGCTCAGTCAGTTAAGCATCTGCCTTCGGCTCAGGTCATGATCCCAGGGTCCTGGGATTGAGCCCCACATTGGGCTCCCTGCTCAGTGGAGAGCCTGCTTCTCCCTCTCCCTGCCACTCTGCTTACTTGTACTCTCTCTTTCTCTCTCTCTGTCAAGTAAATAAAATCTTAAAAAAAAAAAAGTAAAAGGATAGAAAAAGAAACATTAAGCAAAAAACAACTATGAAAGGGTTGGAGTGGCTATGCTAATATCAGACAAAATATACTTCAAAACAAAAAGTGTCACTAGCAATAGAGAAAGTTCATAGTGATAAAAGGGTTGTTGCTCAGTAAGACTTTACTGAATACATGAATAGAGATGACAGAACAGGGTTTATGATTTCCTTCTGCTGGTGAGAAAACAGAGGCCCATAGAAACGTGGCAGACATTGAGGCTCAAATGGATAATTTTTTGATGAACTTGGAGTAGGACCTGGGTGTCCTATCCTTTTCCTACTAGGCTGCCTCTCTAGCAACAATGCCAATTATAACCGTTATTGTGTATTAGGCATTCTGTGCTTTTCCTATATGAGCCCATGTATCTTCATAGTCCCCGTCGATGTCTAACGAAGGTATTACTATCCCCACTTGACTTATGAGAAAACTAAGACGCATGGTGTTGAGCAGCATATAAGCTGGGAAGAGGTGGAGTCCGGACGAGAACCCAAATAGTGACTCTGGACCCACCTAATAATAGTTCCTTTAAAAAATTAATCCTGTTAATAAGTTAGCTAAATAATATATAATTATCTCCCAGAGAATGATGTCTCACTCACCTCCAGATGGTAAGGGTCAGGTGAGCCTTCCCAGAGAAAGTATCACTTAGGCCAAGGCCTGAGGTTGGGTAGCAATTAGCCAACCAAGGAGAGACTTGCGTTCAGAAAGACTTGGAGGAGAGACACAGAAAGACCCATTTGAGGAACGGAAAGGAGAACAGGGCTTGAAAGCATTGAGATCAAGTGGTTTGATACAGGGCAGGACAAGGAGGCACCATGTAGGACAGCCTTAAAGCTCGTGTAACTGGTAGAATGCTTTTGGCTGCTGCCTGGTATGAATCCTGGGCTCAGACTATCCTAAATAATAAAGACATTTCTGATCTAATTGACAAGAGGCCCAGAGATGGGTGGCTTCAGAGTTGTTTGAGTCAATGGAGCCAGCATCTTTAGCTGGTTGTTCTGTCCCCCTTCAGCCTCATAAGAACCTCTCCTCAGGGTCACAAGATGGCTCCTTTGCTGAGAATGGCCAATGGTAATTACCAGAGATCACCATGCCCTGGGGGTTTAAACAATTCAAATTCCCTCTGGAACTGGGGTGGGGAGGTGTTTACACAAATGAATAGAGGTGTACTTGGAAAGGGGGGGGAATGACTATTATGTGCACAACCAAGACTCTCCACTACATCATGTTAGAGTTGGGAACTTTTCCTAATGTCAATGGAAAGCCACTGGAGGCTTTTGAACCAACACCTGCTCGTTGATGGGGTGATGGAAGAGAAGCTACTTTCCTGATTTGTTCCCTTGTAGAGACAGGCCTACTCTTTCTCTCTCTTTCTCTCTCTCTCTATCCTTTTTTCCTCCTTACCTTTCTTCCTTTCTTCCTATAAAGGGATGGTTATGTGGTGTGAGCTCTCCTCTTCCCTTAAAAATTTAAAGCCAGATCTACCTCCTGACTTTATTCAGCACGTGGCCATTGAAATCTAAAAATCTCATGACTTTTGTTTTAGTTCTTATACAAAAAGGAATCATTAATTTGAAACTGTTTTTAATATATTGCCCTCGCAGTTTGTGTGTGTGTTTTGTTAAGTGCCTGGCATATAGTATGTGCTTGACATAGGAGTAGTGACAATGAAACTGGGCCATGGTCTTGCCATCCTAGCTGCAAGGTCCATACCTTCGGTAAAACTGAAGAGGATGCCATTACGGCACTTCCATCAATTCCAGACTATTCATATTAATGAAAACATTGCCCTCCTTGTTTATAAAGTATTTCTCTTTTAAAAATATTAGACATGAAAATTTTGAACAACTAGAATTAAAGAGCATTCTTAGGAACTTTAAAAAATATGAACTAGCATGATTTGTATCTCAATGTCTTCTCAATAACTTTAATGTTCCTGAACTTGCTGTCTTTGTCTGCTTTTACAGCTGTAAAATGATCAGTAGTTTCTGTGAGTGCAGACTGTGTGCCTGGTGCTGTCCACTCCATGTATGATCTCATTTGCTCTTCCCTGGGAACTCCATGAGGTCGGTTCTATTAATACCTCCTTTACAGACACAAGATCTAAGGCTTTTACATGAAATAAATGGCCTTCCCAGTGTCTTATAGCCTGAGAATGGAAGATCAATCTTGGAGCCTGAGCTGATGCTCATTTCTCTTGACTTCCTTGGTTAGTTTATTATAGAAACTGTCTACTTTCCCTTTACTGACCTATTAAATTTTGGTAAGAAGTAAATTCTCAGTGATTTGCTTTTAGTCTTCTCCAAATTCAACACAGATTTATTGAATATCTACTGATTGCAAGGCATTGTGCTAGATGCTTTGGTGTAGAGGGCATCTAAAAGGGCAAGAACTGGGACCCTTCCTGCAAGGACTTATTTTCTAAAAGTGAGCTGGAGATGGTATGAAAATTATACACATCACTCTAATGCAAGGCAAAATGAAGTAAGGTAGAAGCTAACCTCTATAGAACATTCTACTATGTACCAGGAACTGTGGATACTTTACATGATCTCATTTAACTTTCTGGTTTTTTGAAGAAGGAATCAGAGACTCAGATTCCTTAATAATTTGCTCAATGCACCATGTAAGAAGACGAGAAGTCTTCGAAACTGGAGTTTGAAGCTTGGCCGTAACTCCGACCTCAAAAACAAAGAAGAGTTCAAAGTCATGAAAAGTCACTTGAATTTTAGGGGATGAGCAAAAGCATGATTGAAGAATAGGTGGCCTTTGGAATCACTGTTGAAGGAGGGGAAGGTTGGTGAGGGCGTCGAGTAGACAGGGCATTACAGTGGAGGGAATAATAATGTGTGCAAAGGAAAAGAAGAGTGGGCTGGTGCCGTGTGTTTGAAGAATGGCACCCACTTCACTGAGTGGAGGATATGATATGACATGTGCCCATCTTCAGGAGAGCATGCTTGAGAAGTTGGACTGGGTTCCACTAAGGAGGACTCTCTCTTGACGAGTGATGGGAAGATGAAGGTGTGGGCAGGTCAGTGATGTAACCAGAGCTGTATTTTTAGGAAGATTAACTTTATGAGCTTTAGGTTGACTCATAGCTGATGTCACTCCTGCTGTTCTGGCCCCCAAGCTGCCTTTTCTTAGCTTCTCCTTCTCCCAGGCAGTGAAAGGAAGAAACCTCCAAGGACAAAGATGAACACCATTCGAGGTATATCCTCATTGCTTCCTTCTTGAAGAGTTCTGCCTTTTTCTCTCCATTTCAAGTGGACAAAGAAACTTCTTTCCTCAGAGAAAATGACTAATTAATATATGTTTAAAGATTTAGATCCACCCGTAGTAGAGAAATACTAATTAAAAGTAAATGAGTCAGCACAAAATTAGTAATGCATTTAAAAAGTGACAATACTCAGTACTTGTGAGGATGTGGCGAGGTAGACACTAACATGTGGTGCTTGCATAAGTTGACTCGATGAACACTGTCCAAAGAATTCCAAATTTATGCAGAGGAAATTACCTAAGGTTAAGACAAAGATTTGTACCCAAAGAAGTTCACCACAAAATTAGTGAGAATATAAAATTTTGAAACAATTCTGATGTCCCATTTTAGAAGAAAACATCAACCAAGGTGCAGCCATAAAAAGTTAAACAATATATTATTAACTACAATAAAATTTAACTCAAAAATAATTTTGACCATCTACATAATACATGAGAACTAGAATCTCTCAGTCTTTTTTTTTTTTTTTTTTAAGATTTTATTTATTTAGGGGCACCTAGATGGTTCAGTGGGTTAAAGCCTCTGCCTTCGGCTCAGGTCATGGTCTCAGGGTCCTGGGATCGAGCCACACATCGGGCTCTCTGCCCACCCCCAACCCCCGCCTGCCTCTCTGCCTACTTGTGATCTCTATTTGTCAAATAAATAAATAAGAGGGTTTTTAAAAATTATTTATTTATCTGAGAGAGAGAGAGACAGAGACAGAGAGCATGGATGGGGAGGAGGGGCAGAGGGAGAGGGAGAAGCAGACCCCTGCTGAGCATGGAGCCCAAGGTGGGGCTCCTTACAGGTCTCCATCCCAGGACCTCAAGATCATGACCTGAGTCAAAGTCAGACACTTAACCTACTGAGCCACCCAGGTGCCCCCCTCTCTGTTAGCATTGTAGGGAAAGCTAATATCCTTTGTTTTCCTGCACCAGTTTCTTTCTTCTCCCTCTGTCTCCCCAGAGATAACCACTATTTTGAATTTGAAATGTGTCCATTCAGAGCTTTACAAAAATATTTTCCATGTGTGCTTAGCAAATACACCTTATTATTTTGGCTTGTGTGTTTTTTTCTGGTATCAGACTATATGTCTCATCCTGCAACTTGCTTTATAATGTGCCTTTTAATTATGTGGGAGAATCCTTGCGGCATGCCAGCTGAGAGGATGAAGAGATGGTGTTATACAAACAGCATGAGTTCAAGTATGCACAACTGATCTCATGCTTAGAAAAGAGACTAGAAAAGAATATGCCAAAAATACGGGTAGTCTATTATCCGACGGAAGGGTTTGGAGAGACTGCTCTTTACTTCTTTAAATTTGTCTGGGTTTTCCCCCCTCCCCCATGCAGATTTAGCACGTATTAGTTTTATAACCAGAATAAAGTTATAAAAAATATGTAGAAAGGATCAAAACTGTCCCTTTACTTGTAAACACCAGTCCTTCCCTTCTGCTGCATTCCCAGGGAAGTCTCTTTCTACTTTATTCTCCAGAAGAAGGGAGACCCTCCCTTTCCCTGTGTTCCTCTCCATGTGCCTCTGAGGTGGTGACAGATTTGTCAGCCTTTGTCTAGAACAGTTGTAGCATCTTTGCAGCATAATTTCAAATAGCCACATTCTTCCATGTTGAATAGAACATTCTGACCTAGGAATTGCCACACTTCACCCACCATACTACATGAAGAATGCTTAGTGTTCAACCAGCCTCCTTAGCAGTTTCACGAAACATTCTTGCCTGGTCCCAAGTCAAGGCAAACAGGGCTTAGATTACGAGAAGACACCTGTGCACATGTCCACATATCATCAGCCTTTGTCTGACACTCCTCCACCAGGGATAGCTCCAGGACCCTCTATATGAACCATATGTATTCCTAGTGTCCAGGACAATGTGTGATGACAACTGTCCTTGGGGTCCAAGGCATTTTGGTTCCCATGGAGATTTGTAACCGTGCACTGTCTTTTGGTTGTTGTTGAAGATAATGTAAACATAACTTTAGTTTTTTCTCTTCTTGTAAAGAACTATGTTTGTGTCCTAAAATAGTAGATACAGATAAATGAAAAGAAGGAAAATGAAATGCCTGTATCAGATTTGGTGTGCAGCACACCCTTCCTTTCTAGATGCCATTATCGACTAAAAAGAAGCAGCCTCTCTGAGGAATGGCTGATTCCAAGCCGGGAGCATGGAAGGAACAAGGTGAGCCTAGAGTGTCAGAAAGAAAGGCCGGAAGGAAGCATTAAAAAAAAAAAAAAAAAAAAAAAAAGACTTTGGGACATGTCAAAAAGACACAGGAGCCAACATGAGTTGTCTCCTACCAGCCAAACCTAGACAATTTTGAGCACATTGATAAATATAGACAGTAATGGGCTATAATCCATGGAATAAAATAAAACTCCATGATCCATTTTGATCATAAGTAAATAAACAAGGAAGAGCTCTTCTTTACAATTAATAAATGTAGAAAAAATGATTACAACAGAAAAAAATACCCTTTTTAAACTATATTGTAAAAATTGGTTCAAGTAAGATTTATCAGCAGATTCTGATAGGAAGGAGGGGAGAAGCCCGACGAGGAACAGGAAATTTACAGACTCTCAAAGTATCCTCCCACGAAGTATTTACTAGTTGCAAGAGGAGAAATATGAATGTGAAGAAGGCACAAGTGCCAACAAAGTGATGAAAGTTAGCATCAATGCTAAGGGACAGACAGATGTCTGTCATGGGTCTCTGGATGTGATACCTTGAGAAGGACACATCGCTTATATAGTATCTGAACCAAAAACGCACAATCTGAATCAGATCATAAGGACACATCAGACAACTGGAATTGAGGAGCATTCTATAAAGTATAGATCTGTATTCTTAAACACTGTCAACATCAGGGTGCCTGGGTAGCTCAGTGGGTTAAGCCTCTGCCTTCGGCTCCGGTCATGATCTGAGGGTCCTGGGACCAAGCCCCGCATCGGGCTCTCTGCTCAGCGGGGAGCCTGCTTCTCCCTCTCTCTCTGCCTGCCTCCCTGACTTCTTGTGATCTCTCTGTCAAATAAAACAAACAAACAACCAAACAACACTGTCAATGTCATAAAAGATACAGAAAAGCGGATGAATGGCTTCAGATAAAGAAGACAAAAATATGAGGGGCACCTGGTTGGCTCAGTCAGTTAACTTCTGACTCTTGATTTCGGTTCAAGCCCTGATCTCAGGGTTGGGAGATCAAGCCCTGTGCCCAGCTCCATGCTTGGTGGGACGTCTGCTTGACATTCTCTCTCTCCTTCTCCTTCTGCCCCTCTGCTCCTCTCTGCCCCTCTCTCTCCCTCTCTCAAGCAAGTGAATAAATCTTTAAGAAGACAAAAGATGGGATAGCTATAAGCATTGCACTGTCTGAACTGGGCTCTGAACAAGGGAAATACAACTTCCTACAATGGACATAATGGGAACAATTGACTAAGTTTGAGTATGGACGGTAGCTTAGATGAAAGTATTTTATCAATATATGCAGGTCTGGGATTTGCCCAGGGTCTGTGGCTATGTAAGAGAATAGCCTTATTCTTAGGAAATGGATAATAAAGTACTAATGGGGAAATGGACATGATATATGTAACCTACTCTCCACCGTTTTATAAAAAATAATTTTTAAGCACAAATATAGGAGATGACCAAGAGAGAGAAAAAGAAAGAAATACCCAAGAGGGTATACAGGTCTTCTGGGTACTGTTCTTGCAACTTTTATAAATAAATAAGGTGGCGGGGCCGGGGGGCGCCCTGGCTGGCTTAGTTAGTAGAGCATGCAACTCTTGATCTTAGGGATGTGAATGCAAACCCCACATTGGGTGTGGAGCCTACTTAAAAAAGAAAGATTAAAAAATAAATAAATAAAAGTATTTCCAAATAACCAAAGATAAATAGATTAAGTAAATAAATAAATAAGTAAATAAAATTGGAATTAGCTATTTTTTTAAAAGACTTTATTTATTTATTTCACAGCAAGAGAGGGAACACAAGCAGGGGGAGTGGGAGAGAGAGAAGCAGGCTTCCTGCCAAGCGGGGAGCCTGGTGTGGGTTCGATCCCAGGATCCTGGCATCATGACCTGAGCCGAAGGCAGGTGCTTAATGACCGAACCACTCAGGTGCCCCTGGAATTAGCTATTTTTAAAGAGTAACTGGGCTGTGTAAAAAGAATACCTCTAATCTTGCTAATGTCAGGTGATCCTAACATAGACCATGGTGGCCATGCACACAGAAGAGGTTTTCAAACAAAGGAATCAGATTGAAGCCGAGTTTTGTACATGAAACCAAATATCACCAATGGCTTTTATCCATACACATACATACCCATGATTTATAATGAACCATAATTATTAGCAGTTTTATCATTATTCAGTACTATCAAGTTGCATAAAGTTGCCTTCACTAATTTAATCAATAGCTGCCCGATATAGTTTCTTCCAGTTTTTCCAACTACAACTGAGAATATATTTCTTCAAATCAAAGGGCACACTGCTGCTTGTAAGAGAAACCGGCATTATTTTATGAATCATTAAAGAAAGGAAAGCGCACCCCAATTTCTGAAATGTTGGAAAATATGCGTTCAGGATTTGTGAAATAGGTGCTTTTTCTTCAACGTCTAGGAGAACTCTAGTCTGACCGCTCAGATTCAGGTCAGAAAATGAGGTTGCCTGGGGCCCTTGGCGACTGGGCAAGTTGCTTAACTTTCCAGGATGATTCAGGAAGTTCTTTGGGGGTTTTTCAGAAAGTAAGAGTCATTATTAAAATGATGATAATAATGCCTTTCCTGACCAACTTGTTTTTCACTTTTACTATTGTTTACTAAACACTACTGTTCCATGTCGTTCATGGTGTCTGCACCTGAGAATTAATGGGGATGATGAACAGGTAATTGTTCTGTCTGGGGATACTGGGTATGGCCAGGGGAGAGAGAAGGAGGGTTGGGGAGAGGGGAAGAGGGAGGGCAGGAAGGGGGAAAAACCTGATCTTGTGGGATTTATTCATCCAGTGAATATTTATTCATCTTCAACTACACCTTGGCCCTTCTCGTGGGGTTGAGTAGGTATTTTTTTTTACCTACAGGAAGGGGCATCTCAGGCAAAGGGAACAGTGGGAACAGTGTTGCAAAGGGATGGAAGCATTAAGAGTCTGGTGGATTTAGGAAACAGATTGTTCTGGAGAATGCGGGGGGCTGCGGAAGACAAGATGAAAGATAGGAAGTTATTAGTCCCATGTGGTCGGTCAGGGGACAAGTTCAGAGTGTACACAGTGCTGCAGGGTCCCCCAGCTGAAGGGAGCGGCGTTGTGTTGGAGTCATCTGTCTGAGTATCTGTGTCTTGAGCAAGATCTTTACCTCATGATAACTCATTTTATGATTGTTCTTTGCTTTATTTGACCAAGTCCCTGTTTGTGGGGTTTTTGGGCTCTTTGCACTTTGGGGTGATTTTTGAACAAGGTTTCAGAGAACAGCCTGGAAGTAGAACAGGTGGGCCACAAGATGTGCAAAAACATGGGGCTCCTGATACACGTGGGGATGTCGGCGTTGTATTTCAGTGGGCAGGGGCTCACTTGCACAAGGTGCGATTTCAGGACAGACTCTAGGGAACAGGGACCTTATCAGTACTATTTCATGGAGTCGGGGCCAAAAATCTGGACATGCATCTACACACTAGAGAGAATTTGGTGTGTCTATGTATTAGTTCTAGCACTCGGATTAAACAACAGCAGCAAAAAGCAGGAGAATTTCAGTATCAAGGAGATCTGATTTAGCTACCGTGTGTATGTCTCTGTGTATGTGTTAGTGGACAGTAGGGTCAGCGGAGTGATAAGGCTGCCAAGAGGCATTACTCGGAGCATCTCGGGCTGCATTTTCCAGGACAGCGAGAAGGACAAGAATGGCAACAGGCGTTCTGCTCTCCACTAGGTCACTGTGGAATAGCGTACTTGGCTCAGCTGTCCCAGTTCTGGAAAGATATAGCAAACCAGCGTGTATTCAGAGGAAAGGGGCCAGGATGGCGAGGGACTTCCTGACTGTGTCCCCTGGGTGGTGGCCTCAGGAACTGAGAGTGACTGGGTCTAGGAGAGACTTCCAGCACGAGGTACCAGAATTATCGACTACCTGAAAGTGAAATCTGCTCAGTGGTTTCCGAAACAGACTTGCTGCAAACGAATGGAAACCACAGGCTGGCAGATTTTTAACTCAGTCTAGGGAAGATCTAACAGAGCTGTTAATAAACAAAATAGAGGTTGCTGGAGGGAACACAAGAGACTATTAGCAGTGGTTACCTCCGGAAAGTAGGACCAGGGGGATGCCCCACTGGAAATTACCCTCGGGTTCCACAGAAGATGTTTTAAAACCACGTATGAGGATTATACTTATAAGGAAAAAACAGATTTACTAATGCAACATGACAGAAAGAAAACACAAGTGGATTATAACAGCTAAGGTATTTTGGTTACAGGCATCAAAATACAACTGTGGTGGGGCGCCTGGGTGACTTAGTGGGTTAAGCTTCCAATTCTTGATCTCCGCTCAGGTCATGATCTTAGAGTGGTGGGATCGAGCTCCTCATCCTGTGTTGGGCGTGGAGGCTGCTTCAGATTCTCTCTCTCCCTCTCCCTCTGCCCCTCTACCCCCCGCCCCCAAACCCAGCTAACAAACCGAACAAGCAAGAAAAGGATTTAATAGAAGGACACAACTGCTTCCAGAATTGAAGAGAAGGCCGAAGAGGTCCAGGAGTCCCAAAGCTGCTCAGGGCCCTCACCGGCATTGTCAATTTGCTATAACTTGCTTTTATCAGTTTTCTGTCCTTGTGCTCCTTGGTGTCCCCGGAGAGACAGTCTGACTGGCCTGACCTGGGGTCATATACCCATTCCCTCACTGACTGAGGGCCCTTGGTAGAATCACTCGAAATGCGGGAAGGCAGTTTCCCAAAGGGAACGTGGCATGCTATTACCAAAAGTAGTCTGGAAGGGAGTCTGGGCGGGCAAAAACACGATATCCATTACACTGGTTTGTGAGAAACAGAATAAGCTATCTCCTTAGCTAGGGAGGTCCTTGTCCCTGGAGGTGCTCCAGACAGACCAGATGAGAACTTGGTGACAAAGTCGGAAAAGGGTTCAGCATCTAATGGGGGTTAGGTTACACCGCATGGACATCCCTCCCAGCCCTGAGATTTATGGTTCCATGATTTGGGGGAAATGCTATCCTTTAGACAGGACAGATAAGACCACACTCCCACAGCCAAAGTGCATTTCATGGTCTCAGTCTGGAGTCAGGCAGACAGCGCTCCCCCCACCCCCAACCCTGCTCATCTCCCGTCCCCTTTCAGGCCATTTACCGGCACTTCCAATACTTCTCATTTGATGGTTTGGAGGACTCAAAGGGACTATTAGAGAGGCCTGTCTCTGAGGTCAGACTCCAGATCTGCTCTAGGGTTCAGCCTTTACGAACTGTGTGACCCTGAGAAAAGTACTCGGCTTCTCTGGACCTAAATTTCTTCAACTGTAAAATGAAGATAATAATAGTACCTGCCTCCTGGTCATATATTTAAATGATTATTAGAGGACCTGCCATGGAGAGAGGGTCCCAAAAGGGGCACCTGGGTGGCCCAGTGGGTTAAGCTTCTAACATGTGATCTTGATCTCAGGGTTGTGAGTTCAAGTCCTATGTTGGGCTCCATGCTGGGTGTGTAGCCAACTTTAAAAAAGGCGGGCCTCAAATAATGCCATCTCCTCCTGCTTCCATTCCCCTCCTCTAGCATTAGTGGCTCATCAACCACAACCTTATTAAAAGGAGTAACTCCAGAAGGATGGCCAACGTTCTGCATTCTACAAGAAAAGGGGCTACATCCTATTTATTTTCTAAATTCCTCTCCCCGGAAGAGTTCCTAGTACATATAGGTACTCAGTAAATATGAGTAAGTGAGTGAATGCATTCATTCTGGAGGGTGCAGAGTAAGAATTTTTCTGATGCAGGTTCTACCGAGGTTCCAGAAGAAGCAGAGGGAAACCCCTCACCAAGGGTTAAGAGGAAAAGAACAGGCGACAGAGTTGATCAAGGAGTAATTCATGGATGGAATGGGCCCAAAAAGAGAGTCTCTGGGACTACCCTCAGGAGCCAGTGGTGGAAACTCAGATGATGAGCCATCCGGGGGCCCCCAAGGGACCGTTTTGCACTGATTTGGGTTTCGGGGTTGATGGAATGTGATGGAAGTTTTCAGAATGAGGCTCTTGGGTGATCTATTTTGGAGGAATTATCTAGAGAAAAGAAAATGAGAACTGCTGGTAACCTTTGTGTGATAGCCTTGTGGGGGGGAAGAGGTGACTCCGGGACATTCTCATAGCCTGGTTTTTCAGGCCTCAAGCACTGCAGGGTCCTAGGCAGACTGAGGTTGAAAAAGTAACACTCTGGCAAAGGGCTCCTCATAAAGAGACTATATGTTATACGGGAGGGGATTTTTAAGTCCAATTTTGTTAAGATGTAACAGATACAGAGACAAGTGATAAATCAGAAATATACAACTGTGTGAATTTTCAGAAGTGCATATGGCCACGTTACTAGCACCTGCATATGGAAATGAGTTTTACCTGCACAAGTTCATGGGAAACACCTGGGGCACTTGGCAGGAAAGCAGGTTCCCTGGCCCCGCTTTCAGAGATTCTGATCCAGTACCTTCACCCCTCCTGAAAGTGGGCCAAGAATCTGCATTTCTACAAGCACCACCAAGATGTAGACGAGGGTGATTCATGGACCATGCTTTGAGAAATACTAGCTTTTTGGGTGGGAGCAAGCTTTAGAGTCATGTAGGTCTGGAGCTGGAATCCCACCTTCTTCTGGAGTGAGTGATTTGACCTTCTTGTAGGGAAAGGGGGAGCCAAGGTAGGTTTGCTTTGAGTATTCAAAGAAAATGCATGTAATCAGAGAAATAGAAATCAAAACCACAATGAGATACCACCTCACACTGGTCAGAATGGCTAAAATGAGCAAGTCAGGAAACGACAGATGTTGGCAAGGACGTGGAGAAAGGGGAACCCTCCGACACTGTTGGTGGGAAGGCAAGCTGGTGCAGCCACTCTGGAAAACAGTATGGAGGTTCCTCAAAAAGTTAAAAATAGAGCTACCCTATGACCCAGCAATTGCACTATTAGGTATTTACCCCAAAGATACAAACATAGTGATTTGAAAGAGCATGTGCACCCCAATGTTTATAGCAGCAATGTCCACAATAGCCAAACTATGGAAAGAGCCCAGATGTCCATTGACAGTTGAATGGATAAAGGCGAGGTGGTGTGTATATATATAATGGAATACTATGCAGCCATCAAAAATATGAAATCCTGCCCTTTGTAATGACATGGATGGAACTAGAGAGTATTACACTAATTGAAATAAGTCAATCAGAGAAAGACAATTATATGAGTTCAGTCATATGTGGAGTTTAAGAAACAAAACAGAGTATCTAGGGGAAGGGAAGGAAAAATAAAATAAGACAAAATCAGAGGGGGAGACAAACTGTAAGAGGCTCTAAACGATAGGAAACAAACTGAGGGTTGCTTGAGGGGTGGGGGGAGGGAGGATGGGGTGACTGGGTGTTGGGCATTAAGGAGGGCAGTGATGAGCACTGGTGAGATGCAACTACCAAATCACTAAATTCTACCTCTGAATCTAATAATATACTATATGTTAATTAATTGAATTTAAAATAAAAAAAAAAAGAAAATGCATGTAAACCCATGACAGTTGCTTAGCATGGTGTTGGAAACACAGCAGGCACTCAATACATGTAGCAAAGCAAACACTGGCAGGAAAAAGACGGGGCCCCCTGCAGGTCCTTGTGCTCAGCACCCAGGACAGCGCACCAACGACCGAGACTATGGGCAGCAGAGCACGAGAGTTAGCAACTCTGGCTTGGTGGGCAGACGCCCTGGGGTGTGAGTCTGAGTCCTGACATTACCACCTACCAGCTGTGTGACCTCAAGTGGTTTACTGAACTACTCTGACTCAGTTTCCTCACCTGTAAAAGGGGCATAATAACATCTACTTCCTAGGGTGAATACGAGGAGGAAGTAAGATGACTCAGTAAAGCCTTGAGCCCTGGGCCCATGATCTGGGCCCTGAGAAGAACTGAGTATTAATTGAATGCTGCTATTTATATAGCCAAAGCTAAGAATGTTCCATCCCTGGGCAATGGAAGTTCTCTTCAGTGGTAGCCGGAGGGGAAACAGGCCACCTCTCTGTGATAACGTTGAGCCATGTAATAGAAAGGCTAAGACTCCATGTTTGTTACTAGGCAAAAGAGTCCCACATGCTCAAGAACCTTCTTCATGTGTTTATACCCTGCAAGAGGGAAGGAGGCAGGAATGGAGTCGGGGTGAGGGGAGGCTTTGCTCCCAGCCTGAAAACTCTTATTTAACTTCTGCCAAACACAGAGGTTGGCATTTGAATTCCTGTAGGAGTTGGGGGCATCAGGCTCTTTCCACCTACACTTTCCAGTGCTCACATCTGAGCTGGGGTTCACTACAAATCAGCCTTGACTTTGAAAATTGGTTTTCAGGGGTCACCCCAAAATGCGTCATTTCTGGGGAACTAAGTTGTCTTGGCCAATTCCCCCAGAGTGGAATATGGACAGTATACCCAGTTAACGTTTGTTGTCTCTTGCCTGAGGCCACACCAGGAATCAGAGGTTCTAGTCCTACTACTGATCAATCAGGTAGCCTTGAGCAATTCAGTCACCTTTAAAAGTACTTATAAGCCCATCTCTGCCCTAGACCCTGGGGAGTACAAACCAAAGTACAAGACAAGTGCTTCATCCTGGAGAACAGGGCTGCCACGTACAGTTGTGCAAGTTGTAAACTGCCCAAGGTCATTTGACCAAGGGCAGGAGTAAGTCCCAAAGTACAGCTTGCACTCTGGTCACATGGGTCAGGCCCACATCCTCGTGGAAGAAAGGGTACCTCCTAGTAATTTGTAAAAGGTGCAATATAGGTTAGTGCTACCTTTTTTAAGGTCATGTCTGGCTACTAACACAGAAATCTAAATAAAAACTGGTTTTCCTCCTAGCATGAAAATAAATAATTCTGTGTTCTTAGGTGGAGAGGTTAGTGGTAACTTTTTTGAGGTCATGTCTGGCTACTAACACAGAAATCTAAATAAAAACTGGTTTTCCTCCTAGCCTGAAAATAAATAATTCTGTGTTCTTAGGTGGAGAGGGGTTGAGAAGACCAAATGGGAGAACAGAGATGAAAACACTTTGGGACAATACACAAAATAGGATTCAGCTCTAATATCATTAGATATTAGAGCTGATATAAGCATCATTAGATATTAGATATGATATAAGCATCTTCTGTTGCAAACCAGCTGTGTGACCTTAGTAAAGTCACTGTACTTCTCTGAGCTTCATTTTTATCATGTGTACAATAAATCAGTATCCTGGGTAATTCTGATGCTCATCCCTAACCTGAGTGCAATGATCTTGCACAGGGGCTCAGCAGCAGTGCCTTTGTGCTCCTGTCCCCAGGCTGAACTGGCCAGCCCTGGACACTCACCAGTTACACACCCAACCTCACATATGGACAATCTGCCTGGGCTGACATCACTCAATATCCTAACTGAAAATTGGGATCAACTGGCCCAAACATGTCCCCTGCTGATCTTGCTAGCAGTACGAGTCAGTAAATGTCACAATAAGTCTCTGGTCAGCCTGGAAATTCTCAGTCCTCAATAGGCTATAAACACAACTGGTCAGGATTTGCTGTTGGTGCGTTGATCTGTTTAACTGAGTGACTTCCTCCTTTCTCCCCCACTTGTCAAACATCTGCTAAGCCTGGAATCTATGTCACGCATTGTACTAGGGGCTCGGGATATAGAAATGAATAGTAAGATGGAGCATGGACCCCTCTGATCCCCCCAAATACACCCACTAATACATAAACTGCCACTTGGAAACTAAGGGGAAGCATTTCAGGCTGTGAATTCTTTTTCAGACCAGTAGCTTCCAAACGTGCAACTGCCTTTTATTTTTATTTTTTAAAGATTTTATTTATTTATTTGACAGAGAGAGAGAGATCACAAGTAGATAGGCAGGCAGAGAGAGAAAGAGAGAGAAGCAGGCTACCCGCTGAGCAGAGAGCCGGATGCAGGGCTCTATCCCAGGACCCTGAGATCATGACCTGAACCGAAGGCAGAGGCTCAACCCACTGAACCACCCACTGAGCCACCCAGGAGCACCCCCCCCACCCCCCCCCACCCCCCCGCCCAACTGTCATTTTAAAGAGTAGCATGCAATCCAGGAAAAAGAAACCCATTAAGGTAGCTGGAAGCTTCCAAAGCAAGGCAAGGGTGGGGGGTGGGGGGGGGAGGCTTCAACAACTCATAAACATGCAGCAGGGGTCCCTGCCTTGGCTACACTATTGTGTTTCACCAATGGAAGTGAGGATGTTTTGCAGCTGCCCACATGCATTTTCCCTCTCCAGTTCCAACTGAAGTCTCAGCCTTACTGCCCGCAGGTTTGTCTGAAAGCCCAGTGTGGTCGACAGTGGTTGAAAGAGGAACCACAGAGGCTGGACGGCTTGGTCTGAGACTATCGGATCTCAACCATAACATCTACTGGGGGTTCTCTGCTCTAGATTCTTAATTATTTGTAAAACAAACCTTAGGGTCTCTTTCCCGTGCCCCTTCCACCGTGGGAGGGGCGGGGGAATGAAGCGGAGCTCCCTCCTCTTCCAGGTTGGAATGCGCATGGGCGGAAGTGAATTGGTGCCAAAGTTGAGTCGATACCTACTGCGTGTTCTTTAACAGAACATTTGTAAAGGAGGGGCTCATGTCCTGTCTCAAAAATGAAGAAATTGCTGCCTTGGCATTTTATCATTTGTCAATGATAAAAAAAGAGCCATGCACTTCCCATCGCTTAGACCCGTGCACATTAGTTCATGCATTTTTCTGAAGAACTCTACAACGTGGCTAATACTATTATCCCTGTTCTGCAGAGGAGGAAACTGAGCTTTCTACAGATTTAGTAATTTGTTCAGGATCACACAGCCAGTAAGCTTGGAGGAAAAATTCGAACTTCAGTCCTGGAATTACTATTCAGAAGTCTACACTCTTGCTTGGCAAGCTGGGTTTGAAATTCTTCGCCCTGGCATTGTAGGGGAACAAATTTAATTGGATTTTTAAAAAAGAAAGAAACCAACAACAAAACAAAACACCTCCTGGTCAATGAAAGCAATCAGTGTACTTAGTTAATACACTTCTCCCTCATTTCAGGTCTGGCCTTTCAAAATCTGGACTGAAGTTCACGGGCAGGTTATTGCAGAGGGTTCCGTTGTGTTGCTAATCAAATAATTCTCTCAAACAACAGGCTCTTGTTATTGTCCCAACTTTCAGCTGCGTTTCTGATTCAGATGAGAGCCCCTTGGCGCCAAGAAGATGGCTACTGGCATAACTTCATGAAAATCACGTGTAAAATAAAATCGAAGTATATAGCAAACAAATAAATACAGAGAGCAGGCCTCCACCGAGTACAGGGCTATGTTGGGGGAAAAGAAAAGATGTTGGATTTGCTATCGGCCCAAACTGTCCAGCAAGGAAAATAAATGTTGGACAAGAAACTCTTAACAGTTGAGATGTAATTGCTAATATATTGACAAACAAATCTTGGAAGAACCCGGGGAAAGGTATGCTGACGTCCAATAGAGAAAAATGGAAAGATGTCACTGAAAGGTGACATTTTCATTGACATTTCATATTATTTTCTTCTTGTCAAGCAAGAGGTGAGCTTGCCTCCCAGCACCCATGCCATCTCTCCACTGAGTAGTAGCTCTAAGCTCTCGATGGCACTGAGCCAGGCCCTGGAGAGTCTAGCTTCAGGCCCTAGCTACAAACCAAGGAGATCCCCTACTTGTCACCCAGGTTTAAGGTTGAACACTTAATCCAAGATGGTCTAACCACAGGGGACCCCAGGACTTCTTTTTTTTTTTTTTAATTTTTTTTGTAAACATTTTTTTTTTTTAAGATTTTATTTATTTATTTGACAGAGAGAGACCACGAGTAGGCAGAGAGGCAGGCAGAGAGAGAGAGAGGAGGAAGCAGGCTCCTGCTGAGCAGAGAGCCCGATGCGGGACTCGATCCCAGGACCCCGAGATCATGACCTGAGCTGAAGGCAGCGGCTTAACCCACTGAGCCACCCAGGCGCCCCCCCAGGACTTCTGTTTGCTGGTTTTGAACTAAGAAAACTCTTCCTCTCTCATTCTTGGTGGCACATATCTGTGAGGCCTGGACCTGCTGCCCCATTTTTGCTACTAGAGAAGCCAGCCTTAAGGCAGAGCCAGCACACGGAGAACAGCTTGGGCCAAAAGAACTCCAGAGAAAGGGAGCTGGAGCCTGTTTTTTCAAACTATGAAAAGAGACTCATGAAGTGCTCTTAGTATAATCGGGATCAAGGATTAGCTGGAGTGGGGAAATCTTCTGATGTCAAGGACAGAAAAACTAGCCCAAACTAACAAGCAAGAGGGAATTTATTAGAGCAAGAACATGAACAATTAGTGAACAAATTGGGTTTCAGGCACGGCTGAATACAGAAGTTGAGACAAAAATCAGAGCAACCTGCTTCTTTTCGTCTCTTTGCTCAACTCCCTCCTCCTCCTCCATGTGGGCCTTATTCTCAGACACCAGACATCACCCCCCTTCCCAGCCACAGCCCCCACCTCATGACCTGGCATGCTCAAGTGCAGTGGAGAAGGGAAACCCCATCTTCAGAGCTGAGTTGTCCAAGAAAACCCCTGGGATTTTCTGATTGCATCTTGGCTTGAGTCTGGTTCCCAATTCAGGACTAAGGACTGTGGCTGGGAAAATGGGCTTCCCCAGGAGACTTGGGCCTGATGCCTGTGATCCCCCTTGGCAACCTACGTGGACGTCAACTGCAGGCAAAGCACATGGCTGAAAATGGGGGTGGGTATTTCCCCCCAAAATGAAATCAAGCAACAAAACAGCAGATGTCATGACAGCTCCCTTGATAATGTCTCTCCCCCAACCTTCCTAACATACTGCCAAGCACCTGTTGGTGGGTTTGACAGAAAACTCTGTTCACCACAGCTGAAACTGCCTTTCTCACCTTTGCTGGCCTAGAACCAGAAATAGCTTCTGTGAGATATTTTGATCTTCCAGAACGTGTATGCATTCTTTCAGCTTATGTTTCCGGGACACTGATGATAATAATGATAATAGTTATCAACCTAACGCCTGCACGTGTAATAGAAGTACTATCTCATTTAAGCCTCCTATGCGCTCATCGGTTCTCCAGCTGTGTTGATTTTGTCCCTCCCCCTCCCCCAGCACTGGGGGACATCTGGCAATGCCTGGAGACAGTTTGGGTTGTCACAGCTTGCGGGATACTCTGGGAGTGCCTAGGAAGATGTCATCGATGCTGCTGTGCCCCCCACAATGCTGCTGTCTATTCCAGCGGTTAGGGAACGTCCTCTGTAGAGTGTCAGATATTCAATCGGGTGTATCTCAGCATAACTGCTTAACCCCACTGTGGCAGTGCAAAAATAGCCTAGAAAATATGTAAACGAATGACCTTGGCTGTGATCCACTAACACTTTATTTACAAAACCAGGCAGTGGGCCAGGTTTAGCCTGCGGGCCATAGTTTACAGACTCCTGGTCTATTACAACATCCATTCTTCCTTCAGTAAGGCCTCGTTTTTAGCTGTGTGTATTTGTGTCCAGCAGTCCCCCTGATACAATGATCATTCTTAGCCACTCCCACGGCCAAATGTGTCCATTTCAATAAATTCCAGCTGGTAGAATATAAGAGAAAGCATTATTTGGGATTTTTTGCTGTTTAAAAGTAGCTGATTCATGTGAGAAGGACTGCTCTCTGCTCTTCTGCTTTTCCTCCTTCTTCCATCCCAGTAAGGGCCCCGGCAGCCATGTTGGACCATGAGGTAGCTTGGAGGAGGAAGATACAGCTAGGAGGGAAGAGCAGAAAGACAGAGGCGGGGTCCCCCAGGACACCCCTGAGTCACCACACTTGTCCTGACAGCCAACATGGAGACTTTGACAGGACAGAAAGATAAATGTGTGCCTTGTTTAAGCCAACGGGTGCGTGTGTGTTATCTACGCAGTAGAACCTAATCTGAACTCTACGTCAGCATGTGGAAACACTCAACAAATAGTTGATAGTGAAAGGAATGCCTAGAGCATAAGGGAGCACCCTAGGGAGACTCATTTCTGCCGGGATGGGCAGGGAGTCATGGAAACAAACACACACCAGGTCTTCCTCAGGTCTTTCGTGGTTCAGCACCCACGGTGACTCAAGTCCCTGTCTTGTGCCCACTGTCAACCCTGTCTTCTGGGGCACACTTCCCCACCAAGCTTGTCATAGAGAATTCAGTTTCCTACAGGAGAATGCACTGTTCCTTGGTGTTTAAAAGGAGTGTCACCACTAGACACCAAGGGGACACAGCCAGGAGAATCTTCAAAATCACAAAAAGAGCAACGCCTACTAGACTAAGGAAATGCAACCGGTCTTTATTTGTCCCTGATTTGTTTGCCTGTCACTGACAGCATGTGGGTGGCATAGGGGGAAAACCTGGCTTTGGCACCCAGCAACCTTGAATTTGATTAATAACTCCGTCACTTAGCAGTGTGACACTGGCCACACCATGTCATTTCCCTGAGCGTCACTTGCCCCAAGTACACAGTAAGGCCACAGCAACTTTCTCATAGCAATCATGTGAGAATTAAACAGGGAAAGGGCCTGGCACAGAAAAGGGGCCCAAATTAGCTCAGAAACTTCTCTCGGTCTGCCATCCTGACGATCAGGATGGAAGCGTAGTGAGACTATGACCTGGGTTAGATTCCCCTGCCCTGCTTTGGAAGGGCAAAATCTTCAAGACTTTAGGCTGAACACTTCCTTTTCTCTTAGCCTGCCCCCACACAATGGCACTTCCTTTTCCAGCCCCCCCACCCTACTTTAAAAAGCTAGCAGAACAATCCTTTGCATCAGTACAATTCCATTTCTCCGACATGATCTCAGCCACGCTGGAGTCCTGCGTGACCATCTAGTGCCACAAGGACATTCACAGTGTCACACTTACCATGCATTTCCACTTTCCGATGAACGAGGCCTTGACCCGTCTCTGAGTAAGTGGTTACGGGGCCCTTCAAACCTGCAGGCCCTTTTCCATAAAGGTGGCTTACAAATGCAAAATAGTCCACATCCCTGGAGAGGTCTGAAAAAGCTATTCGTGCCAAGCAGGGGAAATGAACAACCCAAAAAAAGCTGCCAGCCGCGAACAGGATCCCACGGCATTCAGTGTGTGCGAACTGGGTTCACAGAGTCGCTGTTCACGAGTCCGTAAACTGGGCCCCGCCTCCTGTAAATGGTGTCAAGGAGAAGTGGGGGAGCTCTCGAGAGAGGGTGAGGGGATCCACAGGTGATGGCTCTTTGGATGCATTCATGACACAGCCACTAACTGGGGAGTAAAACCAGCACACCTGAAGGGGGAGAGGACCGAATTTGGGGTATAAATCTGGGTGGGAAAGAAGCAAATGATCTCTCTCTCTCTCTCTTTTTTTTCCTAGCAACTATGAGGACAAATGGTCCTTTTCATCCAACAGGGCATCGAAATATAACAAAAGACAGGACTACACGTGGGGTAAATACGAACCAAAGTCTGGTGGGGACAGGGCACACGAACTCCAATTTATGTAAAGTTAAGCCTTTGTCTCTGGTTGTTAACAATGACGAGGGAGAAAGCTGAACACAGTCAGGGACACTGAATAGTATTAACTTCCAATGTGTATGAAGTGTCTCGCTAGGCCCCGAACAGATGAGATAGAAGCCATTCATTCATTCGTTCCATAAATACCTGCTGGGCATGGACTATGTACTAACCGTTGAGGGAGCTGCTGGGAATTCCGTGGGGCACAGACAGCCGTGGGCTCTGCCCGCATACCGCTGATGTGGCAGGGGTGGACCCGGAGCAGTGAGGAGTCCAGGTTCTGGACGGGAACTGCCTGTGTTGGAGTCCTGTCAAGATCACACCAGCTTCGTGACCTTGAACAAGTGACTTAACCCCACCATACCTCAGTTTTCCCAACTGCAGAAAAGGGATGCAACTAGCGTCCACCTGGTCGGGTCAGCCGGAGCTTACATGAGATCATACACACAAAGAACTCAGAACAGCCCCTGCCATTCGGGGTGTTTTGTTGTGAGGGTCACTGTTGTTTTTATAACTTCAGGCCAGAGGGGCCCAGACCGCTGGCCTTGAGCAGGTAATGACTCCAAGAAGCAGGAAGGAGAAGGGCAGAGCTCTGTGTGTTAGAACCACTCAGCAAGAAGAACAAATCTGTGATCTTAGACGTGCAGTCAGTGGCGGGGCTATCAGTCAAAATAGCAGCTACAAATATTTGAAGGGAGGGGCATGTGTATGAATGAGCCATATTACATCTCTGATTTATACCGGGCCAGTCAACCAAGACTCACCAAATGAGAAAAGCAAAGGCTATTTATACGCAATCGCCAGAAAGTCGGCCGGCCACTGTCACTTGCCTTTCAGCAGAAGAGTCTGGGAGCTTCATTGTGGAAGGAACTCTGGCTTCCTGTGTGCCCTGATTGGAGGCTGTTGGAAAACTGGAGATGGGCTAACTAGAAGCAGGAGCTCCTACTGGGTAGGGGGACATATGTAGCTTTCTCTGATTGGTCCCAAGTTAGAAGCAAGGGAACAAAAAAACAGGGAAGGTATCAGTTATCAATCAAGTTCTGGACGCTTGGAGCCGATTTTTATAGAATTATTGTTTCGCTTCCTGGATTGCTGCTTGAGAGGGCAATCTGGCTTCTTGCGAATCTGATTCAGGGCAGCCTGGCTACCTGGGTTGTTTATTGAAAAAGGTAGATAAAGGATGTATTTCTTGGGCAGGTTGTGGCTCAAAGTTTTTATTTATTTATTTAATTTATTTATTTTCATTGACATATAACTTCTGGTATCTTTTATTACAAAGTATTTATTTCTTAACGTGATCCAGCCACTGCTTGTATATTTAATCTCTCGTGGGCTTGGGGGTTCATGAGGTTGTGTGGTCCCCTTGCAGTAAATTCCATGAAGGCCCCACAGAAAGGAACCCATTCCTTTAAGATATCGGAAAATAATGTGGTCATGCATGCCGGGACTTAGATGATTTTTGTCGGTCACAATCTTGCTTGGACCCCTAGGCCCCCAATGGCCAGATACTTTGAAGGTAGGGTGCCCTTCTCTCCTGAGTGAGAAATGTCCAAATAGGTGGTTTCAGCTGTGATGCTCAGGCGATGGTGCAGTTAAATGAGATTTCAAATTAGAGTCCTGGGTCCTGGTGCCACTTCCGCACTTCCTAGCCCGGTGCCTTTGGGGAGTCAACAGCTTCAAGTGTGCTGCCTCTCAGGGACAGAAGTCCAGCTGAGGACTTTTAGGGCCATCCCAACCCCCTTTCCCCCCCATTCGCCTCGTCCTGCTCTCCCCCTGCTCCCCCCATCTCTGCCACCTCCTCCCACCCCTTCTTTTTTTTTCCTTTTTTTTTTTTTTAATTTATTTGACAGGCAGAGATCACAAGTAGGCAGAGAAGCAGGCAGAGAGAGAGGAGGAAGCAGGCTCCCCGCGGAGCAGAGAGCCCAATGCTGGGCTCCATCCCAGGACCTTGGGATCATGACCTGAGCCGAAGACAGAGGCTTTAACCCACAGAGCCACCCAGGCGCCCCAGCTTCATAAACTGCGTAGAGTTATGCAAATGTAAATGCATATTATCAAAATTATGGAAATGTTATTGTCTATCATACATCCAAGCATTTGTAGAAATCCATTAATGGGAATCTTAAAAAAAAGTCCCCCCCCCCCAGAATTGTTCTGAGGTTACTACATGAGGTCTTACTCGATCAGCTATTAGGTCTTTAAAGCGGCACATCATTTCCTAGTGAGTTATTCAATTAATCATTTGTCGTAACTCCAATGCCCCTCTGGATTGTGCTTCTGGAAAGCCATCCTAGCTGGAGAAATGGCCCTCCCTCCCTGCTTATCTTGCAAACAGACCAAGTGGCCTGGGGGAGGGGGGAGCCCGATTAATGGCCAAATGAATTAGTAGCAAGTTGGGGAAAAAAACAAAAAACAAAAACAAAAACAGAGCCAAATGGTCACCAATACGTTTTACCTTCCTTTCCGCAATGAGGTGGTCCAGTAATGCAGCTAAATGAGATTGCTGCAGATTGAATCAAAATGGGGAGATTGCTACTTAAAGGCCCCCCGGGGGGGAAATTACTTGACAAAAGATCTTTCCATTTTCATGAATGAGTCCCCTGAGAGAATTGCTTTTGCTAAATTAATCCAGTTTTCAAATTATTTTTATATATTACAATATATATTAAACTAAAGCAGAAATTACATTATAGAATAGAATATACAAATATGTTGAGAATATAGTTTGGATAATATATGTAATTTCTTATAATAGTAAGTTACTGAGACACAGTGGCTAACACGTATGTAAATTGTGCAGCCATTTACATTTCTCCTCTGAGATATTGTGTTGAAGGAAAGCCGGTGCCTTGATTATAGGTCCTTAAGAAAATTCCCTTCAATGGGGGAAAAGGATCCAACTCAGGATAAAGATATTATTTCAAATAAATAACTATAACCAACGAGAGAATGGTTACCATTTGATGTCGTAAGCTCCCTATCAGAAAAATTGAAATTATGGGGAACAGCTCGTGGAAATTTATTTTCATTTGATGATTGGGTTTGAATTTGTTCCAGAAAATACATGTCTATAGGAAGAGTGAGATGGGTAGGCCTCTCCTTCTTCAATATATTTAGGTTAAAATAGATTTAGAGTAAAATAAATATAAACAAGTTTTTTGGGGGGAAAGAAGTGCCCCAGTCACAGCTCGGAGATGCTAATGGATAGTGCTTCCTTCTGCTTTGTCTAGTGACAGACAAAGTGGTAGGGAGAATCCAAGAATGCAAGGTAGTTGGGGGGGGGGCGCGGGGGGATGGGGGGGCGTGCCTTAAGCAACCAAGCATCACCTGGGAAGTGACTTTGTTCTTCCACTGGGAATGCCTCTCTGGGTCACCACCTGCAAGAAACAGCATTTATCTCTTCCCCATCTTTTTCCAGCTGTTTCCAAGCATACATGTACCCCAGGAGACAGACAGACATGCCTATATATATGTAAAGTCAACAAAGATCGAGAGTGAGCCTGAAATCAGGTCTGAAGGTCAGCCATCATCACATGGAGGACACTTGTAACATCACCTGAAAGGTACCAACCCTCTCTCTCATTTTACAGAGGAAAGTAAGGACCCAGAAGGATCTCTGACTCCCCGGAGGTCCCACAGCTAGTGAAAGCTCAGGTGGGCAAGTTCTTTTTTCTCCCTCTGTCTCCTGATGGGCTTTACTGGGGAGATATTACGTAACATCATTCTTGCCTTGGGGCCAGAAGGCCAAGGGATGTTGTGCTCATTAGTTGGGTAATTCTGGCCACCACTTTTGAAGCTGCCGGATAGGATCGCAGGTAAATATCATTACCCTCTGCAAATGAATGTTTCCCCACGCACAACCTGTTCTCACTTGTTGCCAGGGGCCCCTGGCCACTTGCGGCTGCAGAGATTGCTGCTGAGTGCTGGTTCCCAAGCATCCATTTACTCCCCAGCTTCAGAAAATAGAAGGGCTGGGTCTGGGTCTTATTATTAAAAGCAAACAAACCCATTATTAAAAGTAAACAAGGCAGAACTGCTTTGAAACAATTGATTAAATGTCTCCTGGCTCAGTGGCCTAAATTCACCCCTGTTACCCCAAACAAAGCCTTCCATATTGAAAAATCTAAAGAGAGAATGCCAGCAGTCTGGTTGAGAACCACATACATGCACGTTTGCACACGCGCACACACGCGCACACACACACACCCACACACACACACTCTTGAGTGCCTGTTACAACTTAGGCTCAGGAACCACATCATTGTCTCTAATCTTCAAGATTTAGAAGTAAGAGTATTTTGTGTTTTTAGGCACCTGGGTAGCTCAGTTGTTAAACATCTGCCTTCCGCTCAGGTCATGATCCCAGGGTCCTGGCACTGAGCCCCACATTGGGCTCCCTGCTGAGCGAGGGTCCTCTTTCACCCCTCCCACTCCCCTTGCTTGTGATCCCTCTCACTGCGTCTCTCTCTGACAAATAAATAAATAAAATCTTAAAAAAAAAAAAAAAGAAGTAGGAAGAAAGAAAGAAAGAGACTATTTTGCATTTTATGAATGGCATGGGCAGGCCAAGTAATTTGCTGATGGACACAGCTGTAATACGGAAACATAGCATTTGAACTTTAATCTCTATGACTCCAAACTCATGTCAAATCTACCTTAGCACATTACAGACAGGTCTCCTATGCCCCTGTGCTTACTGTTAATTTAAACAAAAGCCCAAGACACACGAGAAGGAAACTTGCATCTGCCCTAGCAAAACCTCCTGAAATTATAGGCATGTCTGTGGGGTTGCTGGAGAGAGGAAGCCCCGAGCCACCTCCATCACTTAAATGTGCAAAGCGGACATAGCAAAGACTATCGATGTTAAGTGGCTGGTGTTTAGTTTCTTGCCCCCAATTCCCCAATTCCCTAATTGCCTAATTCCCGGGCCATTTTATATACTCTGCTGTCCAAAGAAACCAGAAAGCAGGTTTGTAGGTGCAGAACTTGGCCTTGTCAGTGAGTTAATGGACTCTCAGTGATAGACCCCTGCTAGTCAGATTTACGAGAGATAGATATAGACAGAATATTAATTATAGTATTATAGTAGAATTTTGTTTACCTGGGGGTCTCAGTGCTAGAAACATCTAAACAATAGAATTGTTCTAAAATAAATTTTAAAATTTCTAAAATCATGCTACTGGAAGAATCCATAAACAGTTTGCTATGGGTGCAAAGCCAGGTCATGGAAGGGTTTACCATACCCCCAGCAACTAGCTGGGGATGACACAGGAGCCAAATCTCTTGATGCAGTTAGACAGTGTCACTGTTCTGAATAGACTGACATTAGAGCTACCTCATGTTGTGAAAAACCTAATGAGATTATATGGACTAAGAAACCATTTATTGGAAAATGGCCTGACAATTCCCCCAAAAGTTTGCAAGTAGATATTCTATATGACCCAGCAATTCCACTATAAATATATACCCAAGAGAACTGAAAATGCATGTCCACACAAAAACTCACACATGAATGTTTATAGCACCTTTATCCATAGTAGTCAGAGAGGAAACAATTCAAATGTTCATCAGCTGAAGAATGGATAAACAAAATGTGGTCTATGTCTACAATCGGTTATTCAGCCATAAAAAATAAGGAAGAACAGAAATGTGCTACAATGTGGATGAACCTTGTAAACATTACACTAAGTGAAAGAGGCCAGATGAGAAGCCGATGTATGATTTCATTTACATGAAATGTCCACAATAGGCAAATCCCCAGTGGCAAAGAGTTGATCAGTGGATGTTAAGGGCTGGGGTGGGAGAGGTCCAGGTAAATACTAATGGGAAGGGGTTGCTTTGATGAAAATGTTATAAAATTGGTTGTGGTGTTGTTCACACAGCTCTGTGAATATGCTTTTAAAAAAAGCCACACAGTAAAATGTTTACATAGGGAAATGTAGGGTTTTGCAGAATGTATGGTATTTTCCATTTTTTTTTAAAGATCTTATTTATTTGACAGAGAGAGATAAGAAGTAGGCAGAGCAGCAGGCAGAGAGAGAGGGGGAAGCAGGCTTCCCTCTGAGCAGAGAGCCCGATGTGGGGCTCGATGTGGGGCTTGATGCGGGGCTCGGTGCGGGGTTCGATCCCAGGACCCTGAGACCATGACCTGAGCCAAAGGTAGAGGCTCAAACCTCTGAGCCACCCAGTGCCCCAGTATTTTCCGTTTTTTGACAAATGCAGTTGTCTCTGATTAAATTATATATAACTAGGTGTTTTTCAATTGCTTCATGTGGTATGTTAAAAGGAAGGGGTTCTAATATGCTTTTCACTCTTTTTGCTGCTATTTTAACCCGAACTTGTATCTTACTTACAAAACTCCCCTTTTTCTCCTTGTGATTGTATGGAACAGTAAAAGCTAAGCTTGAGACGAGGAAGAGATCAGATCCTGGACAGTCGTGTTCTATAATTTGCAATGTGGATGTGTGCTCCCCTGCAAGCCCCTTTCTCAATATCAAGGTTATTCAATATCCAGGTAACTAATTTTGCCAAATTAGGAGTCAGCAGGCATCCTGGGACAATATAAACAAGGAGAAGGAAATCAGATGCTCCTGGGAGAGGTGTGGCTCAACACAGAGTAGATGCTCAAGAAATGTCTCAGGAATGGACCGAACCATCCCTACCCCAGTACAGGGCAGGCACACCTTCCTGGTGACTTAGAACCATTAGATAGGATCCCTCTTCCTTGAACAGTCCCTTATATTTTCTCCCCTCTTTTACATCTTCCCTAAGAACCAGCCTCTCTATGTGGTTGCCATGGTCAGATGCTACAAACTGGCCTGCAGAGGAGACTTTAAAAACTGGGAAGTTTAAAAATATTTAGATCTTAGAAACCCTCACATCAAGATGCTAAGTTTCAGCCCCTCTGGAAGGAGTGGAATGCAGGGCAATTAAGGGCACACCTTCTGGCTTGGCCTGGGACTAGAGCACGAGCTCCCCCGCTCCTCTTACGAACTTACAGTTGGCCTACTTCACACAGGTATGCTGCCTGGCCCCCCTCCCCCCAGACAGGATGGGTTTGTGACCCCACCATCCCAGCCATACTTTGGCCTGGCTACCAAGCCGTTCATGAGGGTAACCTTCTTTCATTAGTTTCCTGCCTCAGTGACACATTCTGTACACCAAGTTTCTATTATCCTTGGGCGTACCGCAGGTCACCATCCACCAACACATAAAAAACAACTCTTACAGTGAATCACCACAATAGATAGTATTTTTTTTTAAATTTTATTTCTTTATTTGATAGAAAGAGATCACAAGTAGGTAGAGAGGCAGGCAGAGAGAGAGAGGGGAGGAAGCAGGCTCCCTGCTGAGCAGAGAGCCTGATGCGGGACTCGATCCCAGGACCCTGAGATCATGACCTGAGCTGAAGGCAGAGGCTTAACCCACTGAGCCACCCAGGTGCCCCCAGATAGTATTTGTTGATTATTGCTGGTTTCATTTTCAAAAAGGCCTCCAATTTGTAAATTTGAGACACTTTTATCTACTGACAACTCCCCAATTTTTCCAAGGGATGGAGTGGGTAGGGGCTCATAAAAGTTCTGCTCCTAGGTCATGAGGGGGAGCTTGAACCAATTTTATCTCACAGATGAGCCATGGTGATGATCAGTACATGTTAATAGCTAATCTTGACTGAGTAGTCACTGTGTGAGTACATCCCCTTTAGGCCTCACAAACCCTAGGGAGTCTGCACTTCCATTATCTATTTTATAGATGAAGAAACTGAGGCATGAAAAGCTGGGAAGTAAAGAAGTCAGAATTCATACCTGGGCAGCTTGACTCTGAGCCTACCCTCTTCATCACCTTACACAGCTGCCCCTGTGCAAGGATCCCTTGCAAGTCAGAAGCATTACAGACAATTGCCTGGAATTTCATGGCATCCCTGAGGCCTCCCCTTGCAACCTGGACACATGCTGGAATCTCATGAGGGACACCCAAAGCACATGGAAACACATAGGAAATACCGTAATGGGTTAACATTCAGATGAGCTAATGCAGGGTGAATGTGGAAGTCTCTGCACTCTTCTTGCTTGTTTCTGTACATCTGATTATAGCAAAGTAAAAAAAAAGTTAAATAAAAAAATGGATTGGAATAATATTAATTGACCTGGAGATGTTTCTATAGGATTTTTTTAAAAAGATTTTATTTATTTACCTATTTTCGAGAGAGAGAGGGAGTACAAGTGGGCACGGAAGCAGAGGGAGAGACAAAGCAGACTCTGTGCTGAGCGTGGAGCCTGATGTGGGACTTGATCCTTTGACTGTGAGATCATAACCTGAGCTGAAACCAAGAGTCAGATGCTTAACTGACTGAGCCACCCAGGTGCCCCAGGAGTTGTTGATGGTAAGAAGTGTTAACAGGAAGTGTTTTTTTTTTTTAATTTATTTTTTAAAAGATTTTATTTATTTATTTGACAGAGTGAGTGAACCCGAGCAAGGAGAAGGGGCAGAGGGAGAGGGAGAAGCAGGCTCCCTGTTGAGTGAGGAGCCTGATGCAGGGGTCAATCCCAGGCCCCTGGGATCATGACCTGAGCTGAAGGCAGACATTTCACTGACTGAGCCACCCAAACACCTCAAGAGGAAGTGTTAATAACAAAATGCAGAAAAGCCACTGTGATGTGATTCTCTTTGTGTAAAACAAATAATGACAAAATATGCATGCACACGAGCATATGACTCTATGTTCTTATATGGGGATGGAATGAAATGTGTAAAATACATTCAAAAAAATCTGGAGCCCAGTTCCCAGAGACTCTACGTTAATTGTTTATGGGTAGGACCCGAACATGAGTGGCTTCTTTCAAAATTCCTTGGATCAGAGTTCTCAAATTTGCTGCACATTAGAATCGTTTGGGGAGTTTTAAAAAGTCCTGATGCTCAGGCCATGGCCCAGATGAATTAAATCAGGCTCCCTGGTCGTGGAACTCAGGCACAGGTGTTTTAAAATTCCCCAGGGGATTCCAATTGCCAAGTCTGGGGACCAGGCAGAGCTCCTGGTGTATATGGGGCTGAGAATCACTTCTGAGAGGGAAGGGAAGTCCTTTGGGTAGACTCCTACGGGAGAGGCATTTGATATCTACTTTAACCCTGGAAACAGGCCACGAATCAAGAACCTGCAAGGAAACAGAGGCTGTCTCCAGAGATCAAACAACCTGCCAGAAGTCTCAGAGCTCCGAGGTGGTGGAGGTTATCCTGAACCGCTCTCTCCCAGGTCAAGGAGGGTGATGGGAGTGGCGTTGAGAAGGCTTCCTGGCTTCTCAATCTCTCTTTTCTGAGATCACACGACTTGAAATTCCTTTAGTAAAGCTTCATTCCTCTGGGTTCCTCCTCCTAGGAGCTATTTAAAAAAAAAAAAACGCACACACTCCTGGGAGGAATTGCATGTTAGTCAGATCTTGATGTCTGCCTAGCCAGTGCTGGGCATTTTGAAGGGAGGAGAGAGTTCGAGGGATGCTTAAATCTGGGGAAAGAATGTGAAGTAGGGGTGTCAATCTGATGTTGTCCCTTTTTTGTGCAAAACCTCTCATTCACTAGACTTACTTCATCTTGTGTAATTGACACTTTGTGTCCATTGGCTAGCAACTCCCCATTACCGTGGCCTTCCCCCAACCCTGGTGCCTGGCAGCCATTCTACAAATTTGAGTATTTTAACTAGTGGAATATAAGTGGAATCATGCAGTATTTATCCTGCAGTTGGTTTATTTCCCTTATTATAAAGTCCTCAAGTTGTATCCATGTTGTTATGTACTGCATGATTTCCTTTGAGGCTGAATGATATCCCATCGTCTGTACACACCATGTTTTTTCATTCATCCATTATGGGCATTTAGGTTGTTCCCACATCTTGGCTATTATGAATAGTGTCTGGTTATTACAAATAAGCTACGTCTGTAAGATTTATTGAGTGCTTACTTACCATATGCCAGGAACTGTTTTGAATGCTTTACATATGTTAGTGCAAGTGAAAGTCACTACAGCCCTATGAAGTCTTTATCCCCACTTACAGATGAGGAAACCGAGGTCCAATTAGTTTGGCTCAACGTCATAGAATTAGTTAGTAGGTTGTAAACTGGAGTTTGAACCCAGTACAATCAGGCTCTATAAACAGTGACCTGATCACTATAATACCAAAAGTATTAAAAATCACAGTGATAATGACTGAGAGCAAACTGTATGTCAAACACTATTCTTGGTAAGGTGAAGATGTGACTTACACATCCACATAATCTTGGGGACAGGATCCAGCACGGTTTTCTAAGAGATTGGTTAATTCCAGAAATAATGCTCCTCCTTACGATTTTTGGGAGAGGGGTAGAGATGGGCTGCAATTAAGAGTTGGGCAGAGTGGCCGAGGGTAAAATTACCTCCTGCAGCTGTGGTATGTCCACCAAGCATTTCCTTGATTCATGCAGTTTTTAAAGCCAGAACTTTACTTATTACTGAGCGAGTGAGTCTGACGCAAGTCTACAGCATTTTGCTTTTTTTTTTTTTTTTTGTCTCCTCCCCAGTATTTTCCTCTTGTTGTGCTTTGTGCTTCACATGATCAGCTCACAGGTCAGGGGATTAGTCAAGAGCTAGGTGCTTGCGTTTAAAGGTCTTTAAAGGCCGCTCATTTGATTCTCTTCTTCCTTGCCTCCTTGGTGGTAATCTAAATGAGGGCTCCAGCTCTGTGCAGTTAGCGGTGGAGCTATGAGAATGAACCACCAGCCTCCCAATCAGTTCAGGTTAAAAGTCCCAACAGGGCTCTCTGCAGTGACACCTACACCCAATGCCCCCAGTGGGCCTGGGAAACACACACATCTCTAAACAACAACAAAAAACCCCATCCAAGTCACAGGCAGTCAACAATATCCAGAAACCGAAGACAGTATACAATAGCTCAGTGCCATTTATTTTGTAATGGCAAATCGATCCACTTTCCCAGCATCCTGCAACTTTTATTGAACTGGGCATCTAGCCATAGGATACGCCCCCAAACTCTCCTTAATTACATATTTGTTAATTACAAATTAATTACAAATTAGGAATGCTGTCTGCAGTCGTGACTGGCGTTGCAGTCCTGGTATCACAGAAAGGGCTTTTTTTTCTCAAAAGGCTGCAGCAGTAGCAGGAGCAGCAGCAGCAGCAGCAGTTTTCCCGCCCTACTGAGCGCTCACTATAATGCGCTGGGCACTGCGCTAAGCGTGCCACCCGGCAAGGCCCGGGGGAGCGGCGGTGCACCCTCGGTTCCCAGCGCTCGCAGCCATTGTGGGGTGAGCGCTCGACCAGAGGCGCGCTGACACGCCCTCTCCGCGCGGCGACCCGCGGCCAGGGCAGGAGCGGGTGCTCGGTGCGTGCTCCGAGGAGCGGGCGGCTCCCGCGGGGGGTGGAATCCGCACCGCCCGCGGGTTCGCCTCGGCTGCGTGAGCTCCATGCGCCTCCCGGGCACGCGCGCCTAGCCCCGCCCGCGTGCGGCGGACGCACGGCCGCGAGCGCGCGCCCTCCCCGCGCCCCCGCGGCGGACGCACGGCCGCGAGCGCGCGTGCGCCCCTCCGAACGTCCCCGGGAGCCGCGCCAGAGCGAGCGCCGGGGCCGGGCGCGCAGGAGTGAAAAGGAGGCGGCGGCCGCGGCTGCGAGCAACAGATCCGGACGCCGCGAGCAGACGCGTTCTGCTGTTGGGCGATTTTTTTTTTTTAAATTTCAAAAATATTATTAAATTAGAAAATCCTGCGTTTTTAAATGGCGCTGGCCCCAGGTCAGCGGGCGGTTTTCTCTGCTTCAAGATGGGCTTTGCTGTTTCTGTCGTGGGCACCAGTGGTGGCCTGATTGTCAGTCTTCTCCGGGCATTTTTAAGGCCAGGAGCCGAGCACTGCATGTAGGCGAATCACCCCGCAGAGCAGTTTGGCTTTTAAAATTATTGTTAGTATTTGGGGCAGTGGACAGCCGATCTTGGGCACTTCGTCCCCTTTGCAGAAGAGGCTGTGAGTCGGAGGTGGGTCGCTGGGAGAGTGGAATTGCTCGCGGGTGAGCGAGCCCCGGCCCCGCGCACGGTCCAGGCGGCCCCGAGTGTGTGTCCTCTCCCTGCCGGCGCCGGGAAAATGGAGGCTGTGATTGAGAAGGAATGCAGCGCGCTCGGAGGCCTCTTCCAGACCATCATCAGCGACATGAAGGTAGGACGCCGGGGGCGCGGCTGCGGTGGCCGCGGTCGCGGCCGCGCACGGACCTCGCCGCGGTGCTTCGCCTCCACCCCCGGGCCAGCCGCCCGGCCCTTGCCTGAGCCGTGGCCGCCGGCCACCTGCGGGAGCGCTCCGGCCCGGTGTCACCTGCTCACCCGCGGCGCCGCTCCGGGCTCTGCTGGGTCACCGGGCGGGCTGCTTCTCTGGGGGTGTCTGATGCCCCCTGCCCTCTCCACGCTCATTGTCCCAGGGGGCGGCACCATCTCGTTTCCATGGGGGCGCAGGGCCCCGGGTCCAAGTTTTCCATTGTCTGTCGCTGGACGGAGTGTCTGCGACCCGTGAAGACTGGGTCCCTGGGCGGACACCTGATTCCCCCGAGTCCGGGGTGGGGGGTGGGGGGGCTGGCGCGTTGGTGGGGAGGGGTATGGGGGCTGTGCCCGGCCGCGGGAACTGGCCCTCCCCCCTACCCCCCGTCCGAGAGCCTGGGAGAGAGGCCTCCCTCTCCCTCCTTGGCTTTCAGGTCCACCTGGCGGGGGGGAAGGGGGGCGGATCTGAGCAAATTAGGCATTAATTAGGCTGTTCCTAAGCTGGTGAGGGTGTGCATGCCTTCCCTCAGCCCTCCCCGAGGCCGCGGAGCAGAAGTTCCCAGAGTAGCCTTGCTGGGGACCCTCCTTCCACTGGCTGACGCTCCCAGCCTGAAGGCAAGATTGGGTTCTCCTAAACAACTGTATTTCCCCACACACCCACCCAACATACACAGACTCCAGGTTTTCTCTTGGAAGGATTGTGAAGATTTTGTGTGTGTGTGTGTTTCTCCCCGTGTGCGCGCGTGCGCGTGTGCGTGTGTGTGTGTGTGTGTGTGTGTGCATTGGGGGCGGAGAACAACACCCTGGTTTTTTCCTGCAAAGGGTGGGACAGGGGATAACCTGATCCTTGGATGTGGATTTTCTCGTGCATAGAGATAGACCGGGGCCCTGGGTTACTCATCCAAAGGAAATATAACCAGCCTCGCGAGCTGGCTGGAGGTGGGAATTGGAGGCGGTGGGGGGATTTTTTTTTTTTTTTTCATGTGTATTTAGGGAGCTTCTCTTTGGCTCTTACCCAGCCCCAGTTTGCCTCAACAGATCCGGGGAGGTGGTGTTTAATTAAAAGCTCGGCTTCCAAACGAGTAGGCAGGTTGGGAAAGCTGTACAGCCGGTGGGTGTGGACAGCCCCTCTTCAGCCGCTGCCTGGGCGTTTGGAGGAGCTTTTGTCTGATGAAGTGTAAGGTTTAGAGAGGGTTTGGCCTGGGAGATGGACTTTGTGAAGGAATGCTCAGCTGTCACGCCTGCTTCCCCCTTTTAGAACCAACTGCCATCTCCCCAAGGGTGAACTTTTCTAAGGTGCCTCCATCCTGGTCTTGGGCCTCCTACAGAGCCTATGTGTAGTGGTTTTCTTTCTTTTTTTTCTTCCTTTCTTTCTTCTTCTTCTTCTTCTTCTTTTTTTTTTTTTTTTTTTTTTTTGAGAAATTGACATTCATGTAGCATTATCTTCCTCTAGACCCTGCTTGTCCAGGAATGCCTCTAATCCAGCCACTTGGAATTAGATGGATTATTCCCTGTTCAAAGACTGCCTCTTTCATTCCTTTGCCCTCAATCCACATTGACTTATTGAAGTGCTCTTTTGAGACAAAGATCGGTGTCCCTGCCTCAGACTCTGGGGTATTGCTTGTTAACTTAAATTCTGTACGCCTTATAATCAAAGATTTGGTTTGAGGCATACGTGTATTTTGATCACCAGGGGAAGAATTTGAGATGGGTTGGTGAAGTTGCTTGTGTGTTTTTTTTTGTTTTTTTTGATTTTTTTTTGAAGAGAAATGGATGTTTCCAGTCTCTGAGTAGTAATAAGGACCCAGTGACCTAAAAGTTCTGCCCACTGCAGTCCCGGGGGGGGGGGGGGGGGTGGAATCCAGAGGGTTTTTTTTTTTTTTTTTTTCTCTCTCTTTGTTCCTTAATCCACAATCCATCCAATCCCGGTTGTTTGTGTTTATAGTTTTGAACCCAAAGCCTTTCAGAAGATAGCCCACCACAGGATGGGCCCTCCGTTGTCTGTCTGTCAGCCCGGGGCTGCCCTCTAGCATTCTGGCCAGGGGAATTTGTGGGTGCCAAGGTGGCCTGTTTTTCCCTCTCAAGATTCCAGTTTAAAAATAAAGTTTTATTTAATGCCTTTTCAGTGCTGGATCTATAGTTTGTGGTTCCTGACTTCTTTCCCTTTGAATTTAGTAGGGTTTGTTCAACATCCTGTGGGAAGGCATTTATTTTAAGGTTGTTTGTTTTGTTTTGGCAAAGATTTGAAAAGCAAACTGGAGGGAAAGACTAAAACTTTCCTCGGGGTCTGCAGGATTCCAGACTTTTGGGGAGTAGAGGGAAGGAAAAAGAAAGGGGTAGACTGTTTTCCAAGACTGTTTACAGCGGAAGACAGTTGTTGAATATTTTAATGGATGGCAGTGGCATTTCAAAAGGGAATTTAAAAAAATCTGGGCCTAATAGGATAAGCAGTGCATGAAGTCACCACCAATCGAAAGTCAGACTTTAATATCTGAAGTCAGCTGGCTTTCTAATGACAAGTTTATCCTCTTTTTTATCTTCTTTGAACTGCCATGATGGGTTTCTGATGTCTTTGGTCCCCTTCTATCTGCTTTGAAGGACAAGTGTAAATGTTAGAAACCCGTTTGGAATGCCATCTTGAGAAAATTTTTAGGTTATTTTCCCAGGAGTAATGCTGGACTGGGGTAAGGAAAAAAAAAATTTTTTTTTTTTTTTAGTAGCATTTGATTCTCCAAAATGTACAGCAACACAGGAAGGGAGTTAATTTCCTCTTTAGAGAAAAAAAGAAAAGAAAAGAAAAGAAAACAAAACAAAAAAATTAAGTAGTATCAAGGCCTAACACCATACATCTTCCAACACCAAAAACCTCAAGACATTGAAAAGCTGGAGAGGAATCTTCTGCTTTTTTTCCTAGGGATCCTTCATCTGGCTAAATCCTCAGCTGTCAGGGTGCTGGAAGGGTGCAGAAGAAACCTTTTTTACCCTTGTTCCACTGGGATCTAGCAGCAGCTGTTAAATAACTTATTGATTCCTTGCCGGGAGGAAACCTTGTGTTTTTTCCCTGTCTTCCACCCTACTGTGGTGGTGGCCACTAATGATGGTGGTATGCAGAATCACTTACTGGCTGCCTTTCCGCCCATCCGCATAAATCAAGTTGTCTGGTGTGATCTGGTCTCAAAGGAAAGGGGAGATGAGATTCACGTGGCTGGAGGCTAGGGCCCATCGCCTGTTTGTCTGGGGGAACAGTAGCTTGACGCTGTGAAAGGCCATTTGACTGGCTTCAGATGTTTGACAATGGTTAGACATTAAAGAGGTTCTAGAATCTTTTTGGAGTTTCCATTCAAGTACCAAGAAAAACAGGCTAAATGCTGCCAACAGCAGGAAGGTTTGAGCCGTTACTTTTTTAAAAAAAATTTATTGAGATATAATGGACGTATAACATTATATTAGTTTTAGATGTACAACACAGGGATTTGATACTTTTCGCTTTTAAAAATTATTGTTTTCTTAATTTATTTACTATTTATTTGAATGCTTAGGTAACTGAACCAGCAAAGAATTTGGTGATGTTTGGGGAGCTTTTAAGACCAAGAGACTGGCCAAACTCAAGGGCAAGTCACTGTAGATATCTTTCTTCTTTTAATAATTAACTTGGGTTTTTGTGTGTGTGTGTGTGTGTGTGTGTGTGTGTGTTTTAAGTTGGATGCTGAAAACCAAATATTTTCCTCAGCCTTGTTGGACAAGAATCACCATGTCAGGAGCTGAACTGGGCCTGATGCAGGGAGAACTTTGTACTAGGTTCGAGAATGTGCTGGGGGTTATGTAATGGGACTGGGGGGGGGTGGACACCCAACCACACCTCGAATTCCCTACCCTACCTCTCCCTGTAGAGAGGGGTGTCCTGTTACCAACACCTGTGCCGAGCAGAATAGGGGCCTTGTTCAGTTCCTCTCCACTGCCCCCTACCTCTGTTTGCACTGGTAGCCTCTCTCCTAAGTTCTGCCTAAAATTAGAGCTGGTAAAGGGACTTCTTAAATTCCATGGAAATCTTTTGTGGTTCGAAGGCATGACACGGTATTTTCCCCGCAGTTATCATAGATCAAGAATGTGGGTATTGGGTCCAGCGCTGGATAATGATTTCAGGGTTGTTCCCCCTGCCCTCCCCACACTGCTCTGGCTTTGGGGTTTCTGTCAGACGAGAGGCTCCCTTCCTCCGTGTTTATCGAGGGCCTGCTATGTGGAAGGTCTCTCTTGCTGGACAGCGAGGAGCCAGAGAACCAGCAAGGCCTGCTCTTGGAGAGCTGCTTGTCCTGTGGGCCCGAAGTAGGTAACATTAAGTAGCCTATGGGGGCCACGAAGGAAGGGCATCGATTAGATTTTGAAAGGACTTCTCTTTTACTCTTCAAAAAAATTTTTTTTTTCTCTAGAAAGATACTGAAAACCCAGCGAAGGCCTCCAAGAGCAGCCAGGTGCTCTGAGGGAGGCTGGCAACCTTGTCTATGGAGACACACAGAGAGGCAGGACAAGCAGAGCCCTTGTAAAGTACAGATGGGCCCTGGGTTGGTTGTTCTAAACAAATGGCTGTGTTTGCCCAGGATTTTACAACTTCCTCAGTTTGGGCCTGTGGGAGAAGAAGGTGAAGTGAAGATGTCATAAAATTGGCTGCAGGGGAGCTGCCCAGAATGGGTACCTGTTCTGAGACTGAGGACTTCTGCTGTGTAGATCAGTCTGTTTGGCTTTTTAGGTGCAAATCTTGTCCACGTTTAGAAAGAGGTCGTTTTTTGGGGGGCGTCTTGGCTTGAGTGCTTCTGTGGGAAAATCCCATATATATCATATTTAAACAAATTGTGTAGAACTTGTTGCTCCACGCTATGAACCTTTTTTTTTTTTTTTTAAATATTTTATTTATTTATTTGACAGAGATCACAAGTAGGCAGAGAAGCAGGGGGGGGGGGAGAGCAGGCTCCCTGCTGAGCAGAGATCCGTCCTAAGACCCTGGGATCATGACCTGAGCTGAAGGCAGAGGCTTAACCCACCGAGCCACCCAGGCGCCCACACACCGTGAACCTTTATGTTCTGAATTTCTGCAGATAGTGATGGCTCACATGGAGAGAAGGTCAATTCTAGGTCATGGCTTGCATGGAAGATGAGCAGAGTTTGAATTCTGCCTGGCTCAGCTATCAGTTCTTACGAGAGTAGCAGGTACTCGTAATTCTGGAGCATTTACTGAGCACCAGCAAGCTTGCAAGCACTGAGCTCAGTGCTATGATTCAGCAAGTAAAGATACAGAATTTCCAGTTAAATTTGGATTTGAGGTAAACAGCAAACAGCTCCTTAGTATAAGCATGTTCTGTCCATCCTAGGGCTTCTCAGCTACTGGCCCTTTGTACTTTGAACTGCTCTTTTGCATCCAGGGGAAGGAAAGAGCTGAAATGTTAGCTGTCAATATGGCCAGCTCATTGGAGGTGGTTAAAATGTTTGGAGGTTGGAAAGGTTGAAATTATTGATCTGTTGGGCACGGTTTCTATAATTTTCATCTGGGCTTTTCCATCTTCCCGGGGATGGGTGAGAGCTGGCAATATTCCTTCTGCAGGAGACTGTTTAGGTGCTCAGATTGGGAATGGAAAAATGAGATCATTTCGAGGTCTCCCATTACTTCTCGGAACTGCCTTCAGGACACTTTCCCCTTAAGCCTACAACCTCTGCAAAAACAAAGACATACCTCTCCTGGAACCAAACAAAAGCCAAAGGCAGAGTTAGCTGCCTAGGACATCAGAGGAGAAGTATTTGGGGCTCCTTAGAGGGAACTGATGGATGCCTTAAGCTGTTTAACTCAGGTTTGCAGATTGCACTGCTGATATAGCCTTATTAAGTAGCAAACCGGAGAGACAAATGGAGTAAATTAATTGGCTGAGCTTCGAGAAAGCCCATTGTATTCGATGGCGGAGGTTCTCCCTTGAATTAGTTGGGAGGCTGCGCCAGGTTTCCTTTGAGTATCTGACAGTCACACATGAAACCCCCAAAAGTGAAATCCAAGCCACCCAGCGTGGATTCCAGAGCAGCCCACCCCTTGTCCGTGTTCCCCACCTCTTAGCCCAGGGAGGACCTGGGCTGTGTGTCTCGGCTGCTTCCCGATTTAAGATGCTCTCGTGTGCCACCTGCGTATAGTAGATGCTCAGTGTTCATGGCATGTGGCGAACACGGGGCCGGCAGGGACTTGGGGGGAACCCGCCATGTGCCAGGCATTGCAGTGAGTGCTTGGCGTGCTTGGTTTCACGTCATCCTCACATCAGCCCCACTTTACGGATGAGAAAACTGAGGCTCTTTGAAGAGCGGCGGTAACTTATCCAAGGCCTTGGTGAGGGGGATTGGTTCAGACCTTGGCCGATTGGATTCCCAAAGCTGGAGCTCTTTAGACCGTGCTGCAGGTGGTGGTGGGGCAGGAGGAATAGATTTCTTTCTAGAGGGCAGCATACAGAATTCCACTCGCTGGGTTCTACAGGAGGCTCAAGGAAGGAATCAGGGTCTTATTTCTGTGCCTGGAGCCAGGAGCCAGTCTGGAGGCCCGAACTTGGGCTCAGATGCTGTGGGGACTGTTGTGGGGCGGGCGGCTCCCATTTGGTCGTCATTTTTGTGGAAGTCATTGAATGTAGGATGTATTGACCTATCGTGGCTTCCTTCCCTCTCCCACTCACCGGTCTTCTCTGACAGACCAACCTGGACTTCTCCTTTCTTTTTCTTCTGGGTGTGTAGAGGGGAAAGAAGCTATGGGCCCGGCTCTGGCCTGTCACCCTTGGCTCCTGTCCTTGTCCCCATACAAAGTAGCCACAGTCTTTCCTGTGACTGGCCAGAGGGCTGTGTTGATATGTCCCGGGAACCCCTCGGTTCCTAAGACTGGGCGACTGTGCAAGCCTGGCATCCCTCTCTAATTATATGAGTTAAATAAGTTCACCCAAAGTTCAAATGACGCTTCTAAGGGAACTCCTTACCTTGAACTTATTTTGTGTCCAGCCCTGGAACTCTCTTGTAAAAGAGCTTTTCTGTACTTAATGATGTCCCGGTAGCTTTCCAGTTTAGTTGAATCTGTAGAGCCATTTCAGGTCTGCGTTTGAAGTTGATGGGATCGCCAAAACCTGCCACCCCCCCCGCCAAGATACGCCCCCCCCCCCCCGAATCCCCTCTTTCTTTTGCTGATTCTTTTTATATACGACCTTGGTCATAGTTTCTAAGTGGTTTTTCTTTTCCTGTCTAGTTTAAGTGGGTTAAAAAAAATTGAGTGCCGCTTGAGCTGTGTGTCTTTTTATTTGTTTTCTTCCCCTTGAAGAATTTGGGCAACTGTAAAATATTAGCTTGCTCAGTATGAGTGGCCTCCTAAGTCCTGGAGGTGGACAGCAGGTTTTTTTGCCTGGGACTCCCTTCCCTGCCACCTCCCACAGGGCAGGGGTCTCTAGCGGCTAGAGGAGTGGGTCTGGCCAGAGGAGGTGGCTCTGGGCTGGTGTGCCCCTCCTGGTAGAATGTGCTTGGTTACAGGCAGGAGAGTGTGGGATATCCCGTGAGCCTTTAAGACAGTGATCCCTGGACCTATTCCCTGGAGGTTCTGAGTCCCTACTTCCGGGGGACATCCTGAGCATTCACATTTTTATTTTTTTAAAGCACTTGCAGGTAATTCTAATGTGTAGTCAGGCTTGGAAACCACTGAGTCATACACATTTTTAGCACCCTCAAAAGTACTTTCTCAGCCTCACTGAGGTCTGAGTAAAAGCATGTTTTGATGTTTGTGCATCATCGTGAATATGCTAAGCGCTGTTGAACTGGACACTTAAGAAGGACCGAGATGCTAGATTGCATGTTGTGTGTGTTTTACCCTGATTAAAAATAAATTTATAGTGAAACATTAAATAAATTGAAATATAAAGATAGTAGAAAAAGCATTTTAGAATACGTAATGATTTTAACTACACAGTATTGTCCGATACGATTTTCTGCCATGATGGAAATTGTCAAATATGTTAACCATCAGCCACATGTGACTACTGAGCACTTGGAGTATGGCGAGTGTGACCAAGGAACTATTAAGTTTTATTCACTTTTGTTTAAATAGCCTTATGTGGCTAGTAACCACCATATTGGACGGTGTAGATCTATAACATACTCTCTAAGTAAAAACAGGGAGCTTCCTGCACACCTTCTGCTCCCATCAGGGCCCTTCATTGGCTCCAGGCCCCTCCTATGGAAATTCCAGAGCTCCCGCTGACCTTGGAGTCAGAGATCTGCTTTTCCATCCTGTAGGCAAATTACTTAATCTCTCAGCCTCCTTTTCCTCTTCTGTATGAGGGTCTAAGAAATTACCCACCTCAGAGGCTTCTGAAACAGGGCTGTGCTGGCTACGCGCTCCACACCTTGCCTTGCCCACTGGCACTCGGGTGTGAGCTGCTTTTGCTGTTCCGGTCACTGGTCACTGTAGTAATTCTTTCCACCACTTCAGGCAAAAGCCACCCCACCCTTGACCAAGCTGTATTTAGAGTTTGCACTGAAGTTGCAGGAAATGGAGAAGTTGAGTTGTTTTTTTCTTGCTAAGTCAATTACTCTTGAGTTCATTATAACCTCATCTGCCTCTGCTGGGTCCATTTGCATTTCTCTGTTTGCATACCTACTGTCCATAAAGGGAGGGGGAGGGCTGGGTGCCTGGCTGAGATCTTCAGGGCTTTTAATGCTTAAAAAAAAAGTCTTTCAGAGGGTGCCTGGGTGGCTCAATGGATTAAGCCGCTACCTTTGGCTCAGGTCATGATATCAGGGTCCTGGGATTGAGTCCCTCATTGGGCTCTCTGTTCAGCAAGGAGCCTGCTTCTCTCTCTCTCTTTCTCTCTCTGCCTGCCTGTCTGCTTACTTGGGATCTCTCTGTCAAATAAATAAATAAAATCTTTAAAAAAAAAAAAATGTTTTCCAGAGATGTTTGCGTCAGGGTAAGGGGAGAGGAGCAGCTTTGTAGACTGTCTTTTTCTATCTACATTGAGTTCCCCCTTCTTTTTCTGGAGTGACCACCAGGAAAAGTGGCCGCTTTGCCTCCTAGCCTGCGCTGTAGCAGTAGCTTGGCACGGATTTTCTGTGGACTTAGCCATATTTGGGTTCTTCCTACCTGCCTACCTGCCAGTTGTGTCCCACCTGCTTTAGCCTGGGATTCAAGGACCCTGCGCTTGGGCCCTAGCTAAGTGGTCTGCTGTATGCCTAGTGCTCTCCATCCTGGTGTCCGTGGTCTCTCGGAACACATCCTGTGCCCCTCATTCTTGCTGTTTTTTCTGCTTGGAAGTCATTTCTACATTGCTGTCCACTGAAACCTTTCTCATCCTTCAAAGCCCCACCACAGAGTTATCTCCACTTTTCCACCAACCCAGATACCCTTGGGCATTCTTCACATTCTCTGTCGAGTCTGCAAGTATTACATTCTACCTCATGTGAGTGCCCTTGGACTTTGAAGCCTGGCTCTGCCACTTCCTGGGTAGATTGCTCTGGGCGAGTTTCTCAACCTCCTGAGACTTGATTTTTCTTATCTGTAAAATGGGGGAACCCATACTTCCCTCTGAGAGTTGTAGAGGCTTCAGAGAAAGTAAATGTTAAGGGCTTAGCATGAAATAAATGCTAAATAAAATGCTCTTGTGTATCAGAGCTACCCTGGTAGTTTCTAGTGGAGTACCCTGTGATAACGGCACTCAGATGTTTCAGAAAATACAAGAGACCGGGACGCCTGGGTGGCTCAGTGGGTTAAGCCTCTGCCTTTGGCTCAGGTCAGGATCTCAGGGTCCTGGGATGGAGGCCTGCATTGGGCTCTCTGCTCGGCAGGGAGCCTGCTTCCTCCTCTCTCTCTCTTTCTGCTTGCCTCTGCCTACTTGTGATCTCTCTCTGTCAAATAAATAAATAAAATCTTTAAAAAAAAATCTGTAAGTCCACTTTGATAATGCAATGGAGAACATCGCAGTGCTTTTCAAATTTCAACGTATGAGTAATTTGAGAGAATACACACACATTCAACAGACATGTTGACGAGCCTCCTGTGGTCCAGGCATTGCTGTGGGTAGTGGTTGCCCTAAAGTTGTTTTGTCTAGAAGAGAAGCAGCGGGATCATAGGGAGGGCCTCTGATTGTCACCGGGAGTGGGAGGACATAGTCAGGGGAGGCTTCGGTACGAGTGACACCCAAACTAGACGTGCATTTCACTTTCCCTGTTTCCTAAGCACAACCATGCATTATTCTAGTGTCTTACCAGTAGACTGTTAACTTTTCCCAACAACCCAGTGGTTGCTGCTATAATTCCCACTTTACAGATGGGGAAACTGAGGTTCAGAGAGGGGAAGCCATTTGCCCACATCATACAGCTCGTGAGAGGGAAGGCTGGGATTTGAACCCCCGGCGGTCTGGCTCCAGGGTCTGGGCTCAGCCGCCGTGGTGGGCTGTCTCTTTTGGGATTCTGTAATGGGTGTGTTTCATCGATCTCTTTGAGGTTTGTTCTATCTGTACCTTTAGGACTCAGGATGCACCAGATAAAGCCTAACAATTGAGGGGCTCCTCTGAGCTGCTTCAAGAAGCTTAAGGACCTTCTCTCTCTTTAAAGCAGAGTTAGGCCCAGCCGAAAAGATGCTGTTGGGTGGTTGACTCTCCCCATGGGTGCCTCTAATTTGTCAGCAGAGGGAGTAGGTGGGGAGCAGACAGGGTGTGAGCACGAGGGGTGTGACAACCAGGAGACACTTGTTTGTTTTGCCAAAGAAACCCCCTCCATCAGGGTCGCCCCAGTAACAGGCTCTGCGCCCCACATGGCTGAGCGCAAAACAGGAAGGGGGGATATTTGCAGCAGGAGGCTGGAAATGCTTGAGATTAGTTTCCAGGGAGACCTCAGTTTCACTTCTGAGGCCTGGCTTGCTTGCGCGGGGCTCCTGCCGCTGAGCACGGAGTCATTAAGGAAGTCTTTGAGTTTGGTTTAATGGTCGCTCTTTGTTTTGAAGTGATTGTTTACTGAACCTTCAAAGCCAGCTCTCCAGCAGGATGTGATCTCGGGCCTGAATAATTGGATGAGGCACCCCAATAGGAAGCAAGTAGTGGGGAGCAGAGCCAGGAGGAGCCAGCTGGTGGCCAAGCCTTTGGCATCCCAGCACTCAGAAGGTCTGCAGGCTGCTGCCGGAGGGACTGAGGTTGCCTTGCAGCCAGGAGTAGACCTGAAGCAAGGGTCCCCTGGAACCTGGCCTCTTTGATGTTGTGCTGGCCTTAATTAGGGACACCCTAATTAAGTCACTAAGGAGGAAGCTTATTCCTAAAAAAAAAAAAAAAAATTAGCCAAGTGTTTTGCGAACATTTCATGAGGGATTACTTATCAAAGATTATGCAAGCTGTATAAAGTTAGTGGAAGCAAAACTAAGAAATTTCAATTAAGTAAAAAATAAAACTCACCCATAACCGTTTGATGACAAAGTGGGTTATGTAGACACAGTTTAGACAAAGGTTCATGCGGCCCACGCTGTGCCAGAAATTTATTTTTTCACTTAGCTCTTCATTTACGTTGCCTTCCCGTGTATGCAGTTACAAACCATGTCAGTTTTAATGTTGTGTAATGTTCTGTTGTTTGGTATGTGTAATTCATTTATTCCGTTGACCTGGATTTGAGGACCGACCCTGTGCCAGGTTCTGTGTTAAGCGCTGGGGGTGGAGCAGTAAACAAAATGGACATAGTCCCTGCCCCCTTGGAGCTTACATTCTAGGGCAGTGGGGGACAGACAAAGTCGTTCTTCTGTGTGTTAGGAGGATTATGTGCAGTGGGGAAAAACAGCAGGGGCAGTGTTGTTGTTTTGAAAAACCGTGGCTAGGGGAACCTGGGTGGCTCAGTGGGTTAAGCCTCTGCCTTCAGCTTAGGTCATTATCTCAGAGTCTGGGATCGAGTCCCACATTGGGCTCTCTGCTTGGCAGGGAGCCTGCTTCCTCCTCTCTCTCTCTCTCTGCCTGCCTCTCTGCCTACTTGTGCTCTCTGTCTATCTAATGAGTAAATAAAAATCTTAAAAAAAAAAAAAAAAGAAAGAAAGAAAACCCATGGCTAGGGAAGGCCTCCCAGAGCAGGTGACCCTTGAGCCATGCGTTGGGAAGTATGTGCATATGTGCATATCGGAGAAAGAATGTTCCAGGCCAGGGCAGAGCATGTGCGAGGCCTTCAGGTGGGCACTGGTTCCATATGTTCCCGGCTGATGTCGTGTTTAGGCTGTGTCCCATTTTTCACTAATTAGAAGCAACATGGCAGTGAGTATATCCTTATAGCTAGACGCTGATCCGCATGGATAGTTTCCCCTGAAGGCTTTCTCCTGGGTCAAAGGTACGGACTTTTCCAGGCATTTCACACACGTTGCCGTTCAAAAAGCGCGTGTCCGTTCGTCCTCCTGCATGCGCGTGCTCATCACTGGGGGTTCGTCTCCAGGAGCTAGACTTGCATATCAGGGTGGAAATTGCTAGGCCATAGCTTGCTGGGCCTCAGAGGGACGAGATGTCTTTACTTGGTATGGTGATGTTCTTTTTTTTTTTTTTTTTTTTTTTTTTTTTAATTTTATTTATTTGAGAGAGAGAAAGAGGGGACAAGCACAGGGCGGGAGAAGCAGACTCCCTGCTCAGCAGGGAGCCCACTGTGGGGCTGGATCCCAAGACCTGGGATCATGACCTGAGCCAAAGGCAGACGCTTAACCCACTGAGTCACCCAGGTGCCCCTGGTGTGTGGATTTTCAAATCTTGCTGTGTGTGATTTTAGCAAGAAAGTAGGACTGTCCCCTGGGCGTGTGTGTTCAGTGCGGGTGTCTGGGCCCCCCACCCCAGAGATTTTGATTGTGTAGCTCTGGGGTGAGGCTCAGGCGTCTGTAGTCCTAGCAAGACGTTCCTAGTGCGTCTTCGGGGGGTTGTGAGTATACCAGGAGCAGGGGGATGTGGGAGTGGTTCTTGGGCCACCAAGGGCCTGCTTTGCAGCTCATAAGGTAAGTAGCAAGGATCTCCCTGCTCCCCTCTTTTGTGCCCCTAAAATACACCCCTAAATGACTCCCATGCCTAAATGCGGCATGATCTTCTATATTCCCTTTCCTTTGCTAATTATTTCTTTTAAAGTCTCCCTTCTTTATTTCCTTTATCTTTGCCAGGAAAATGCCCCTTGTCCTTAAAGACCTTGTCCTTAAAGGTGAGGCATCCGCGCCCTCCCCCTCAAAGCTTACTCCAGCCGCACCTCCCAGGACTTCGTATTTGGAGTGTGGTGCCCTCCGATTGGTGGCTAACACGGCCATGTTCTAGCCTGAGCTCCTCAATGCTTTGGCTCCTCATCTCTGTATGTCCTCTAGCCCGCTTGGGCCGTGCATTGTAGGCTCTCATAAATGCCCCAGGTAGGGTGACTGGCATCATAGATCAACTCCTGAAAATAGCAGTCGCTGGGATTTCTTTAGTCCTAAGTGCCGGTCACCCTTCTAAGGGCCTGTACTCGTTCCTTTACCCTCATTACTGTCCTTGGAGGTGGGGACTAGCTCAGGTGTCCTTTACCCATGAAGACATGGTGGTTGTGGGGGGCTAAGTCACCTAGATCGTCTGGAGGGTAGATGTGAAGTCGGGCAGTCTGACTCGAGCGCCATGCTCTTGACCCTGACATCACACGGGTCCTTTCAGACTGTGGAGTCTGGCCACGCATCAGGGCTGTCCTGGGGTATCCCTTCTAGCAGCCTGGGGTGGAGCCCGGGATGGTAGGGGGGTACTGTTTAGTGGAAGCAGAGCACACCAGCTGTGCACAGCGTGGCCAGGCCATTGCTCCCCAGAGTGGACTTGACAGACTGCAAGAATTCGTTTTGGGGTTGGGTGGAGACAAGTCGGAAAGGGTATTTCCAGGGAAGAGAAATGGGTGAATACAGGTATGCAAGCATCAAATAGTGGTAACAATCCTTGACCTGTTTATGGGGTGTGAAGGTCACCACGGATTCCGTTCATTATCGCATGTGGACATCTATACATGGGAATAAGCAAATGAAACATGAGCTTTGGACTCCCCATAGTGGGAGAAAGTTTGAGGGGGAAGATCTGCATTTATTATTTTTTTTTGGGGGGGGGCTTACTTGTACACAGACATCTCTTACTCGCACTTGGATGAGAGTAGCCGGCTCCTGTAAGAGTGATCGGATATGGAGTCCCCAAGTGTCCAGTTATGGAGAATAAGTAAGCTTAGGAGAACCTAGGGGGCAGTTTCATTTTATTTTTTATTTATTTTTTAAAGATTCCATTTCTTTATTTGGGAGGGAGAGAGAGCAGGGGAGGGGTGGAGGGAGAAGCAGAAGCACTCTATTGCCTACTGAGTGTGGAGCCCTGCAAGGGACTAATCCTGGAATGCAGTATCATGACCTGAGCCAAAGGCAGATGCTTAATCAGCTGAGCCCTCCAGGCGCCCCCACGGGCAATTTCATTTTAAAAAGAACTGGGCAAACTGAGGGGCCCTTCACGATCCCAGCTAGGTATGAGGGCAAACCGTTCTCTGACCTGCGGCAGATTACTTAACTTCTACGCTTTGGTTTCCCACGTTATAAAGAAAAGTGTTCAGTTTTCCTGTTCCGCCAAGTGCCCTGGCAGGGTTTGTCCTGAGAGCCCTTGATGCTCTCCGGGACTATGGACATGTGAGATGGGGTTCTTACTGATGATCAGGAGGTACACTTGGACTCCATGGCCCCCGGTGACCGCTGGCATAGTACAGACTCGGGTAGGGGGAGGGTGAATTCGGGAAGGAGGCAGAGGAGTGGGATTCTGTGTTCCTTGAGATGACGGCGCGTGTCCTCACCAGGTTCTGCAGGCACGGAACAGTGGAGCCAGAAGCCTTGTGGCGGCGGCAGAACGAGGCCGGGGTGCCCATAGCGGCTCTGTCCCCGGCCACCGGTGCCTCCCGGTAGCCCCTTCTGCAGCAGGGGACGAGTCGTGCCCCCGCACGGCCTAGTGCTGCAGCCACAGGCCACGAGTGGCCTCAAGCACTTGTGTGAGGAACTGAATTTTGCGTTTTATTTAATCGTAGTGAATTTAAATTTAAGTCCCTGTGGCCAGTGGCTCTTTTACTGGAAGGCTCAGGATAGACAAAGGAAGACCTCTTGGTAGAAAATGTAAACAACAACAACAATAATGCTTTGAGGTGAGGGTACCGATGCCAGGTCGGTTCTTGACCTAGCCCCGTGTCAGAAAAGAAGCATTGTGGGCCTGGAACCTCATAGCGCTGGAGGAAGAAGACGCCTGATGTCCTTGACTTAATTAGGGTCTTATGGTTACAAATGGAGCAGTTTGTGAGGGGAGGTTGGGTGGAGGGAGCACCTTTTGTGGTTAAATCTTCCTTTTCATAGGCGTATTTATTGCTGGTGAGCTTGGGCGAGTGGGCGAGGGTGGGCGTCTGGGGAAGCAACCATTGATTATCCCCAAGGCTGTCATCCACTTGATGGACAGGGATAATTAGTGGATTAGGCAAGCCCCAATCAGAGAATAAAAGCCCAGGAATGGTTTTTATGATGGATGGGCTTACCCGGTGCCTTTCATCTGAGGTTCTCCAGAGCCCTTCCTCTTACAGGATGGGGCGGGGAAGGCCGGCTTTGGGGACAAAGCTGTGACAGGCCTTCAGGGGCCCCATCCGTCGTCCTCCTGCACACCCAGTTCTGGGAGCTGCAGATTCCCTGCCTCATGCTTGTAGAAGCACACGGGGTCCGGGGGCACGCCTGCTCAGATCAGAAGCTTCCTCTGGAAGCTTCGCTTTTTCATTTCCCCGTAGTCCACACAGAGGGGTGACCTAGAGGAGGCGGATGAGGGATGCTGGGGGCTGTGTTTCTTGTTCTTGCCCTGAGGAGGTACCTGCAGATCTGCAGTGGGGGTTTGGGGGGCTGGTGGCTTGGGGTGGTGACGGCAGCAGCTGGCAGAGATGCTCCATCTGGTGGAAGTTGATCAGTCCCCGCGTCCATCGCAAACCTGAAGATGTGATCGAGTTCCCCGTAATCAATCGTACCACTAGTGCCAGCACCCGTGGACATTTCTGGTCCTTTCCTTCCAGACCTTTTTCTACATGAAGGGCTTTTCTTTGTTTTGTGTCTTGGGGTTTCTTTTTCACGTGGTTGAGGATCACAACCATTTCTAGCTCCCCCTGGGAACATTTGTAGCTGTCATCGGTGCGGGGAAGGGTGCTGTGTGTACGGGGACCCTTGTACCTTTTCGGACCGAGCAGGACCCAGCGTGCCCCCTGAGCAGCCTTCTGCAGTCCTGGGGCTGGGCGGGGCAGCTGGGTTTCTTCATCCCATGGCTTGGACCTCCCAGAGTCAGGGCAGTCTGTGGGCCACAAAGGCGGTCCTCCAATTCCTCGGCTGCGAAATACCAGCAGCACCTGCCTGGTCGGGTTGTTGCAAGCACGGAGTGGCGTGTGTATCAGGGCGTGCTCCCCACTGTGGTCTGGGCGCCAGCAGCCTCAGCATCACTTAGATGAGACCTGGAATGGCCAGGTCCTGCGTCCGCCCAGGGGAATTGGAACCTGCGATTCTGCGGGATCCCCAGGGGGGTGGCCGTGGCCGTGAAAGCCTGAGACCTCCTGATCTGGCAGCTGGCACCAAGCAACTGTTTCAGGAACTGGTGGTGCTTAATGATGGTGATGTCATCAGGGTGCAAAGAGGGGCTTGGGAAGTTACCCAGCCAGTCGTGTGCCCAGGACTGGAGTTCACAGCAGCATGACCACTGGTGAGCCTGCGTCCCTCTGGGATCTTTGGGCAGAGCCTTTGAGCTGGAACCCCACTCCCTCGAGCCTGTCCCTCGTTTATTCTCAGCGAAGCCAAGGTCTTCCTCCTTGTGACACTCTTCTCCAGCTCTGGCTCCTCTCACATTGCCCCTTCTCTGACCACGGCTCCCGGCCCCCTCCGAGTTCCTGCTGTGGGTGTCTGGTTCCCTCAGCTGTCCCCTGAGGTCCCACTGCCACTGCGGGCTGGGCTCGGCTGGGAGAGGCAGTTGCTGCATTATTTATGGGGCATCGTTAACCAGCCGTGCTGAGGAGTTACACACAGTTTGTTCTTCTGCTCCGCGTGTGGGATGCCATCCTGGGCCTCTGTTTAATACAGAATAAAACAAAGCAAAACAGAACCCAAAGCCAGAATGGCCTCACTGGCCGAGTCCTGCGCCCTAGTTGGGCAAGCGGCCTGCCCAGTCTTCTGGCTGTGGGGAGAGCGGAGGAAGGAGAGGGAGAAGAGGAGAGGGACTTGGGGGGGGGGTGGTTCCCAGAGCTCAACTTTGAGGGTGGGGGTGGGGAGGCCAGCTTGCGTATTTGCTTAATTGGCCACCAGCCTCTAGGGGAGCAGGCAGAGATGGGGTGGGTCTTTTTTCTCAGAAGTAAAAAAAAAGACTTCACCACCTACCCCCTCCCGAAGGGACCAGAGTGCTGTTAGGTATGTGACCTCTTGGTTAGGTTCTCTTGTCACCTGGGTGGCTTGGGAATTTTTTTTTTTTAAAGATTTTATTTATTTGACAGAGAGCGAGCATAAGCAGGGGAGCGGCAGGCAGAGGGAGAAGGAGAAGCAGGCTTCCCACTGAGCAGAGTGGGGTTCCATCCCGGCACCCCGGGATCTTCACCCGAGCCAAGGGCAGGCACTCAACTGACTGAGTCACCCAGGCGCTCGTCGCTTGGGGTTGAATGTCACTCACCATCTGCCAGGTCTTTTGCTGTCTTGTCTGTGATTAAACTCTGACCTTGCCCTTGAAGGCTGCTCATGGTCACCTTGTCCACCCCGCCCGTGTCTTGCATTTCCCCAGGGTCCGGGGGCCACTCCAGTAGTCCCTTTGGAGGGAGCCACGTAACGTCCTCTCTGCTTCTCCGTTTTGGGCCAACTGTTGCTCTTACTAGAAATGCTTTTCCTTCCTCCCTCGGTTTCTCTGTTCTTGAGCCCACGGTGTATGGGCGAGACGCAGGCTCACAGACGACAAGTTGCGTGTTGTGAGGGAAGGGGGTGCGTTCGAGAATGCTTTGAAAGAGGTGATGTCAGAGCTAGATGGGTGGTAATGGCTGAGTAGGAGTTTTCCAGATTGTTGAATCCCCCTGGAGGTTAGAAGAGAGAGGCGCCATCAGCGGTAGTGTGTGTGGTGTGGGGAGCCTCGCGGGGACCCTGCCTGGTGGATGCAGGGGTGTGAGCTGTAGCCCGTCCTCTGGGAAGTCCTGCCTCTCTTGCTGTGGGGTGGGGGACCGTGTTGCATTTTGACCAAGGAAGTCCTTTCCACATTTGTAAATAAACTCATTTTTGGAATAAGGGACTTTTCCTTTCTCTCAGAATCCAGTGTGGTGTAAGTTCTGTTTTCAACAAATTGCTTGGGGTTCAAAACCTGCCCTCAGCTCCAACGACAGTCATGGGGTTCCAGGGAGAGGAGAGTCCTGTACCTGTTGCTTTTGACTTCGGACTTGGCAGAGCCTGGGTTCTTGGTGGGAGTCTTATTTTCTTTGATTTTGGTCTGTCTGGAAAGTTGTGAAACCTTCATGTGTTTTCTGGGGAACCCCACAAAGGGGTCCGTGTGGAGCACATTCCTGAGGATTTCCTCAGACGTGAACCGAGCCCAGTCAGAACCGGTGGCCTCGCAGGAGAGCTTTCTGGGACTCGTTGGAGGGTGATGCAGATCAGAAAAATTAAGGACTGTGTCAGAATCATTTTCTGAAAGGGTTCTCAGTGGATACGGCATCTTGATTTGCAGATTTCTTGTGAAACTTGAGTATATTCTCTTTGACTCAGTCTTTGAGTCTAGAAAAAGCCCAGGCTTTTTTCTCTATCACTCTTACTCTTCAAGTTTCTTCTTTCTCCTCTCTTGCTGCCTCCAGGCTTTTGAATTTTTGTAGTAAAGCTACTTTTCAGGTGGGTAGAAACTTTTTTTTTAACCTTAAAAGAAACTTAAAAAAAAATCCCTAGGTCTAGAACAATCCAACATCACCTTGCCTTTAAATTTTAATAACATTTACGCACTTAAAAAAAAAAGCCAAAAAACTCAACAAGGAGGTTTTGTCTTCTGTTCTTAGAAGTTCATTTTTTTTTTTTTTTAAAAATCCATTAAATTATATATTCCCTAAAACAGGTGGGCCTGACACTCACTCTTTGATAGACTGTCAAATATCATTAAATCAGGAAAGAGCTGCTTTTGGCAGCCTTCTTCTGGCTGCGTGGGTGTTCGTGGGCGGGAGCTTGTGTGTGCTGCACCCCTTGACTGGAGAGGAGACCCTCTTTTTGTTGCTAATTTGGTAAAGACCGAAATGAGGCTCCCAAGTGGTGGGAGCAGAGAAGTCGTTTTTTTTCAGAGCCGTTGATTTCAGGCACATTCTTGTGGGTCTGGGTACTCCTCCCGCTGTGTGCTGGGTGGCGGCACAGACGACTAGTCTGACTCCCCGCACCCAGCTGGTTAACTAGTTGGGAGGTGCAGCGGCTTCTGTACTTAGGACTCAGTGTGCAGGATTCCAGCCTGGATGGATGGTCTGACTTAGAGGCCTTAACGTCACGTCTGTGCCAGCACCTGAGTGGGGTTGCAGGGGCCTGCAGACCCTTGGGTCAGTCCTGTCCGATGTTTGTGGGACAGTGACAGAGGGCCTGGCCCTGCACCGAGCACCGTTGGTGTCTGATCTCCATTGTCCCTCACACCAACCCCGAGAAGTCGTGACTCATCCCCTTATTCCTTCCCTCCATTCTGTCAGAGTTCAGTGATGTCCGTGTGCAGTGATGGTCACGGAATAGTTCTTACTGTTAGTCTTTAGAAGAAGCAGGCCCTGGGAGGTGAAGTGACTTCCCCTAGTACTTGACTGGCGGCGTAGCCACGGCCAGAAATCAGGGCTGTGTGCTTCCTGCACAGACCTGTCGTCTTTCTGGCGTGTTCTCAATGAGTGTGTCTCACCTTTTTCTTCAAAATGCTGGATCATCTCAGTGACCTTCTCTGGGGGCCCCTGCAGGGGAGCGGTTGGTGCCGGGGAAGGAAGGCCCAGCGGTCGTGGCCTCCTTTGTGTCGATGAGTGATGCTGGTACCTTTTGGCTCGAAGTTGGTGGTTGGTATGTCTGAACACATTTAGGCTTTTCTAAAAGCTTCTCCTACTTTCTTGGAATGAGAAGCTGGAATTGGTTGGTTGAACTCTTGTGCTCTTAAGATGCTGACGTCTGTGTGGGCAGAGATCTCTCACGGCCAGCCAGAGAACTCTGATCCCAGCCCTTGCCCCTTTAATTACTTGGATATAGAGGTAGAAGGGGTGTTCATACTTGATAAGAAAATGGCCAATACATTAGGTGTTGTAATTGGACTTTCATGCAAGGTCTGGATGGGCCTGGAATGGTAGCCAGAGCTGTCAAGGATTCATTCAACGTAATTTAAACTAAAGTTACGCCCTCGGGTGGAAACAGCCCACTGGGGCACAGAGAGGAGATGGAGGCTGTGTGACTTAGCAGTGTGGTGGCCAGACCTGTGCGTGGGTACTGATGTCAGGAGCTCAGGTGCAGCGGCCAAGGGACCTCTGCCAGGAGCCAGTCAGGCAGGATGGCCCGGTGCACTGGCCCGGTGCACTTAGTGCCCCATGGGAGTGAATTGTCACTTGGGGGAAAATGTCCCGAGACCTGCAGTCAGACCAGGCAGGTCTCAGACAGAGAGCTGACGGCTGTGCTCTAGCCGCAGCTGGAAGATAGACTTTAGGCTTGGGGCGGTTTGTGACTTCGTGATGCTCTTATTGCCAGGACCTCTAGGTTGATCTTAAAATTTAAAAAATGTATATAATGACTATTGTTTTTGTAAAAGTGATATATGACCCTGAGTGAAAGCACACACACAAAACAAAAAACAAAAAAACTATGGCCTTATAGGAAAATACAAACAAGAAAGCAACACATTGGTCCAAATGTTAGCGTCCAGAAATAGCCCATTTTAACTTTGGTGGACAGTTTTCCAGATAGCTCTCTGCACATTTTCAGATAGGCTCGATAGCTAGAGAAATGCAGAGAGAGGCACTTATGATAAGATGTAAAGCAAAAATATATTTAATTATGCTTTCATTGAACAAGAGAATTGATACTTAAGTGCAGTAATCCTGAAGAAATTGCTGAACAACCGATGACTGTTTCTTCACCAAAAGAAATGAGTTTCTGAGGCATCCCTTTATTTTATTTCTTTTTTTTTTTTTCAAGATTTTATGTATTTGAGAGAGACATGCACAGAGTGAGGAGGGGAAGGGTGGGGGGAGGGACAAGCAGACTCTGAGCTGAGCAGGGAGCCCAGCGCGGAGCTCAAGCAGCCCTTTAAAGCAGTGGTTCTTTGTTGTTGTTCTTGTTTTTATTTAAGCTTTAATTACTTATTTTAGAGGAAGAGAGCGGGGGCATGTAAGCAGGGGAAGGGGTAGAGAGAGAATCCTCAAGTGGGCTTCCCACAGTGCAGGACCTGACTCGAGGCTCAATCCCAGGACCCTGAGATCCTGACCTGAGCTGAAACCAAGAGTCAGACGTTTAACTGACGGAGCCACCCAGGCGCCCCTATTATTGGCACTTTAGGGAACCGAGGTCAGGGATGGTGCCGAACCCCGTATAGTGCCCAGGACATTCCCCCCACCGCAAAAGAGCTGTCAGGCCCAAAACGTCCGTAGTGGCAACGTTGAGCAACTGTATGCTAGGCTGAGAAGCTAAGACCATTCAGACCAGTACGAAGAGGAAATCATTAGGTTTTTGCTCAGTTGCCGCTGTAGCCTGTTTCGGCCGGGCTTCTGTAGCGAAAGGTGAAATGATGAACTTCATCAGAATTTCTCCCTCCTCTCCTTAAACCGCCAGCCTGGGAGGTGGCACGTGTTCTGTCCCCCACGTTAGGATTTGAGGCACTTCCCCTTTGGTCCTGCCGGTGGCACCCTCCGGGGGTGGAGTCTCAGATCTGTGTGACCGATTCTGTGCCAAACTCTACGTCTCCAGCCGTGGCTTCTCCTTCTATGGGTTTCCCTTGCGTCCTCTCTTGCGTGGCTCCTTGATCTTAACATGCATCAAGTGTGTCTGTGTAGGGAGGTGTCAGCCCCACAGCTCTGCTGCCGTCAGAAGAGCGCCTGCAGTTCTGACTTTGTGTCTTGGGTCCCGGGCTTAAAAGCCGAGAGAGAGAGAATCTTGCCGTGTCCGCAGGACACTGCAGGGACGTGAAACACGGTCCTGGGTTGAACATGGACTGCACGTGGGGGAAGAAGGGAAAGCTGGATGAATGTGCTGGTTTTCCCGAGTTCTCTCAAAAGTCTTCCCATGGAAATGGGGTTGGGCGTCCCCAGAGGGTGCAAGCCGGTGCCGCAGGGACGCAGAGGACGCGGTGGCAGATAGAGTCTCCCCAGGAGGGTGTTGAGTTCCCTGTGAGCTGGAGTGTGCCGGGGATCCACATGTTGTCATGCCGTCTGTAGAGGCTGGTGCAAACCATTAGCTGTGGGGGGGCTGCATTTAGGTAACTTCTCAACCTTGAGATTCTGATCTGTAAGTAAAGCTTCCCAGAGGCCACGGTCACTGTCCTGGGGAGGAGCTCCAGTGGCTCTGGTTTCCTCCGGGGTGAGGGTGGGAAAAGGCACAGCCGAGGTCAGGTGGTTCCTCCGGGCAGAGCATTAAATGTTCTGCCTATCTTGAATTTGGACCCTCCATCTGTTCCTGAAAAAGTGATCTCTCAGTGTATGTGTTAGATTCTGCCAAACTTGTTCCAACTGGCATTTGTAGTATTTACAAGATTATAGGGCCTGAGCACATTCTAAACCCATTTCCGAGCCAGGGCATTTATGTACAGTCTGGGCACCATACCCGAGGCTGTAGAGGAAGAGAGAACACACATTGTTCCCTGTAACTGCAATTGGGTGTTTTGTTATTGTCTTCCTCAGATGTCTATCACAGCATGCCTCACTGATTGATGACTTTGTTTTGTTGTAGGGGAGCTATCCAGTGTGGGAAGATTTCATAAACAAAGCAGGAAAGCTACAGTCCCAGCTTCGGTAAGTAGAGAAGCTCGTCATCCCCAGAAAAATGGCGCCGTCCTTAGACAAAGGTTGGAAAAGGACAGCCCCAGGATGCAGATTGAGGTTAATTTTGGAAGCATTACAGATACAGAAGCACTTAGTGGGTTCTCATTTGAGTACTGCCACTTCTCAGCCTTATGTCCTGACCGCTGACTCCCCTATGTAAAGCCGAACTCCCATCTGCTCTGCCTTCTTCCACAGGGATTTTGAGTCAAATGAGGTATCATAGGAAGGTAGTAGTGAGCAACATTTATGTGATGCTCACTCTGTGCAGACTCGTATGTTATCTTAATTAGATCTCACGACCCCAAGGGGTTAAGTACAGTTAGTACCCTCAGTTTATTGATGAGAAAACTGAGGCACAGAGAAGCTAATGGCACACAGCTAGTGAATGGCAGAGCAGGGATTTGAACCTGGGTCTGGCTGCATAGCCCATTCTGTTCACTGCTTATCCTCATAAAGAGTTTACAGCTGACTGTTGGCGATCGTGTAATTCCGTGTGTGTGAAATATCTAGAAAACAGCTCTGTAGAGGCGGATCAGTGGACTAGGGGAGGAAAAGGAGATGGAGTACAAATGGGCAGGAGAGATCTTTTGGGGGTGATGGAAATGTTCTAAAATTGGCTTGTAGTAGTGGTTGCAGAATTCTAAGCTTACCAAAAAAAATTGTTGAATCACACACCCAAAAAGGGTGAATCTTATGGTATACAAATTATGCCTCAATGAAGCTGCTTAAAAAAGAACAAGATCTAGGGCTGAGCGGCTCTAAGGGGCTTTACCATTGCCTTGTCTTGGTCTTGCTCCTGTATCATTTGATATGAAATTTGATACGACATTTACCAGCGTCTTCTTGTTACAGCTACGTGCTTTTAGTGGGGAGGGGAGCTACCCGCTGGGTGGGTGCCCCATGATGGATGGGACAATTGCAAATGCAATGATTTTCATGACTCCTGTTCATGGAGAAATGGGGGATGACATCAGTTGGTTTGGGTGTATGGAGGCGGTTTTCCAGAGGGCAAAGCAGGTAGGTGTTTTCTAGGATAAAAAGCCACGTGGATGACATGATGCTCTTGGTCCTTAGCCGACGGATGTCAGGGGTTACTGCCCAGAACTTCAGCCATAAGCTGGGACATTCCATGAATCCCCTGTAGAGCAGGAGAGAAGAACTCCAGAAGGAAGGACCTTTCCTCTTCCATTCTGCCAGCTGTGCAGGTGCCTGGGATTTCTGTCCCATGAACTGAGGGTTTCCCAAGCTGTGAGTGGTCTTCGAGATGTACAGTCGCCTGGGGCGTAGAGCCCCTTCTCTTGTCAGATCCTTTACCATTTTGGTGCTTAAGAACGTGTACAGACTTTACAAGCTCCTATTTTTTTTTTTTTTTTAAAGATTTTCTGCTGGGCCAGCCTCCTCTGTCTGAATGCGCGGCCCCGCACAGGCCTTCACCAGCCTCACCTTATGCTATAGCTAGTCTCTCGTTTCTGCTGTTGTCCGCATCTATTCCCAACAGTTAGTCTCCATCCTACAGGAGGGCCCTGCTGGAGTACACCAGAAAGACAGTTGAGTACTGTAATGCAGCGGGCGCCGGATCTCTGCTCGTGCTGCGGGGACGCCAGAGCCGGGTTGTCTCAGGACAGCCGCACGCAAGGAAACAGGACTCATTGGGAGGTGGCGGTTAAAAGCTCCTGATTCCTCACACTTGACCGCTGCCCTCGTTTTCAGGGGAGCCCATGTAGTATGGGGGTGATCGACCTTGCCCTGAACGAGAATCGATCCTGCCCCTGTGTCAGACATTAATTGTCACTCAGAATGAGCTGTTTATAAACCCCGGGATGTTTGATGAAGTTCACTTTTTCAGGGCTTGCATTTGGTGTCAACTCTTTGAAAAATATGCTTCTGAGGGGCTTTTTTCTTTTTTTTTCCAGTTTTGTTTTGTGAATGTCTTTTTTTTTTTTTTTTTTTTTTAATTAGAGCAGAATATTTTCTTGCTCTACTGGGAAATACCAGGCCTCAATTCTGGAGTTTGGCACGGGACTGTGACCCAGGTTTTCTTAGGGACCACTCCCTGCACCTTCTAGAACCTTTTGTGTCACAGCCACTGTTCGTGAGGTGTAGGGTCCTTTCTTCAGTTCCATCTTGAACTCCTTTCTTTCTAATCTTTATTCTCATGTTCTTCCCTTCAACAGCTTTGCATTCTGAGGTATGCTGAGCAAAGATTAGATTCATACATGAAAAACATCTTAATGAAGCGCATTTCACGAATTGTGGAGCCTGAGTGGGGCTGGCTTGTGTGTTGTAGCTGTCCCTGGCCCTGGTGGGGAGTGGGGCTTACCCTTCACTGGATGACGTCTTGGGATCACAGCACTGGGAGCCGGTAGACCACAGAGTGCTCCAGAGGATGTGAAAAACTCAAAATAATTTCTAGGACAGCAAATGACTGTAGTGACTTCTCCCTAGTCTCAAGGAATTCAGAAGATAGTATTCTAAGGTTGAAGAAAAAATAGTCTGTTTCATTATAAGTGGGATTTAGGGGGAAAAGTCACAGAGTAAGGATCTTGTCCTGCAGCAGGATGAGCACGGGACTGGGCTTCCTGCCAGCCTATCCCCGTTCCAGGTCTGAGATGAGCTGGTGATTTTGGAAGTCGCTCTGAGCTTGCCTCCATGTTCCCATCTCTGAAATGAATTAGTTGAAGTAGAGGCTCTTCAAGATTCCATCTCCCGGTCCACGTAGAGATGCTGTTTGCCTACCTGAAATCAATTTCACCTGTACTGTTTATGGTTTTTTTTTTTTTTTTTAAGATTTTATTTATTTATTTGACAGAAATCACAAGTAGATGGAGAGGCAGGCAGAGAGAGAGAGAGAGGGAAGCAGGCTCCCTGCTGAGCAGAGAGCCCGATGCGGGACTCGATCCCAGGACCCTGAGATCAAGACCTGAGCCGAAGGCAGCGGCTTAACCCACTGAGCCACCCAGGCGCCCCCTGTTTATGGTTTTTAATGACGTTTTTCTTTTAGGTCAGAAAACCTGTCTTTCCTTCTTTGTGAAATTTGGGCCAGTAATTACGTCGTAGGTGGACCAGGATGGGAAGGATTGCTAGCATCTACTGACCAGCACCGAAGGCGCTGGGTGTTTCTGGGAGGGCGTGCTCCTGTGAGGAGGAGAAGTGCCTCCTGAGCAGACAAGGGGCACTGCGAAGCCGGAGCCTGTCCATGTCCAGCAGAGTCGTTTCTCCTGGAAGGTCGCATGCCCTTGCCTGCAGAGGGGTTAACCCTGTAGCCGCAGTGAATTCGTGTGACACATTCCTCATGCTTTTGTTCTCTGTTTGCATTTTAGGACCACAGTAGTAGCAGCAGCTGCCTTCCTGGACGCCTTTCAGAAAGTGGCTGACATGGCCACCAACACACGTGGTAAGCAGATGGAGGCACGGCTTCCAGCACCCGCCCAAGGCAGCCTGTGGGCTCCTACCCTTGGGTGGCTTCACGAGGAGCGACAGCTGAAGTTACCAGAGCTGCGCTGACTCATGGTTCTGACTTCCTAGAGAATGCTGGGGGTGTCCATGTATTCGAAGTTGCAGATTAGTCCTCCAGATAACGAAGCCCGTGAGAGGATGAGTGAAAAGTAGAGAAAAGGGGGCACAGTTTGTGCGGGAGGGGCTGGACTGGGCGCTTGGGTGCGGTTCCTCCCTCCTCCCATGGGTTGTCCTAAGGTTTTCTCTGTTCCCTTGTGGAGAGGGAAGGGGTGAGAATGATCGGATAAACCATTTTCCCGCAGGGATCCCTTGTGTAAGGCATGTCCTGTTGTGTTGTATCTGTGTGTGTGTCTCCCACATTTGACTGCGGACCCTTACGTATTTATGTCAGAACTCCCCCAAAACAGTGCCTAGGACATAGTGGGTGTTTAAAAGTAGGTTTATTAAATCAGCAAACAAAGGGAAATCTTGTGCAACTTTTAATAGTTTCAGTGACTATAATAAAAACACAGGAGAAGAGTAAAGACGAAAATGCCGCTCCCGTATCCACCACCATGGTCAGAAAGACAACATTCCCCTTAATGTGGAGACCCCTGTTCAAAGCAGGGGGTGCTTTCCTTTTCATTCCCAGGCAGGGATGTTCTCCTACCTCTTTTTTTGGCCTTATTTTTCTGGGTCTGCTTGTATACTGTCTGTTCATTGTCGTGGTAACATTGGAAAACATGGGCGTTGGGGGTGAGTGTTGGGGGGTTGCTGTCAGTCACATGAGGGTTTAGCTTCTCTGAAACACATGATGAATGCCTCTGGTGGGGTTCAGTTGGTACCCCTTTACCACTGGTGCCTAATTAAATATTAAAATGAGTTTGCCGTGAGGAGAAATTAATGAATTAATGAATTTAAATTGAATATTTAATTCAAATATTATATATTTGAATTAAATATTCAAATGAGTTTGCCTAATTAAAATTTAAATGAAATTCAAGTTTCATTCCAGAAACTTGAGAACTGCTAGTATTTTAGGTACTATTATGGAACCACAGAAATCAATATATTATTTATTCTTCTTGTCCTGAACGGTTGGCAACTGGGCGGGGGGAGATGTGCAAATAGAGAAATTCGGGCTAGAAGTAATATGCTTAGTATAGCAATAGTAGTAGAACAGCGTGCTGGGGGAGTATAGAAAAGTGAGCAATTAGCTCAGCTCAGGGATTCGAGGGTCTCCCATGGGAGGTAATATTTTCCCTTACTTCCAAGATGCCAGCAGTGTTTCGAAAGGTTCCCTAGGAGAATGTGATGGAAATACCAGAGCAGTGGTTGGAAGGACTTGTTCTGGTTTGTCAGCTTGTTATGGGTCTTAACTTGTATCTTTTCTTAATCCCTTAAAAAATTCTTACATCCTCAACATTGTCCATTGTACTTCTTTCACTTGAATATTCTAAAGATTCTGTAACGTTTAAGCCAAGGGTATTTTTGAGTCTGTTTTCAAATATTGTCTTCTACTTCAGCAGTCTCTGGAACCGGACCGTCGGTCACATTGAGGTCTTTCTAGAAGGGCCCTCAGAACGTGTCTTCCTTCGAAGAATAGCTCCACCATTTGAAAGGACGAGGGTCACCGGCATTGCATTTTTGAGACTCTGTGATTCTTAATAAGATTTTTATATTTTCATATTTAATTATTGATGGGACCCTCAAGGGTGGAGGAGGGCAGCATCCCCTGAGTTCCCATAATTGCCGACAGCAGGCACAAGGGTTTCTTTTTTTTTTTTTTTTTAAAGATTTTATTTATTTATTTGACAGACAGAGATCACAAGCGGGCAGAGAGGCAGAGAGGGGAAGCAGGCTCCCTGCTGAGCAGAGAGCCCAATGTGGGGCTTGATCCCAGGACCCTGGGATCATGACGTGAGCCGAAGGCAGAGGCTTTAACCTGCTGAGCCACCCAGGCGCCCCAGCACAGGGGTTTCTGCAGAGGCTGCTCCCTGGGGTGGCTCTTGGTGGGAAACAGGAGGGCCTGCAGGTCCCATGGCTCCAGGGAGGACAAACAGAGCAGCTATCTGTGGGAAAAGATACCAGAATAGCCTCTCTGTGGTGGTGACAGAGGTAGAGTCACAGCTTGGAGGTGAAGTATTTGACAAAAGACAAATGATGTCGCAGTGAACAGACCCCCGCTCCGATGTATTTTTAAACCAGTTGATTTCAGGTCATTTTTAGCGATGCCAGAATAACTTTACATTTTGCGATCTCTAGAAATCCCTGTGCACTGGGGGAAAAAGAACTTTCTCTCGAGTGTGAGAGTTCTCACATGACCTAAAAAAGGGTATGGTTGATACAAAGAAGGTGTATTTTATAGAGGGGATAGAGAGAAACGTGAAGGCACATCTTGTAGGGTCAATAAGCATCAGAAGTGATTTTTATTAAGTTACTTTTAACTTGAAAATAAAAAAAACCTAGATCATGCATGGTTTTGTTGTTGTTGTTGGTTTAAAAGATTTTATTTATTTATTTGACAGAGAGAGAGAGAGATCACAAGTAGGCAGAGAGGCAGGCAGAGAGAGGGGGAAGCAGGCTCCCTGCTGAGCAGAGAGCCCGATTTGGGGCTCAATTCCAGGGCCCTGAGATCATGACCTGAGCCTAAGGCAGAGGCTTAACCCACTGAGCCACCCAGGTGCCCCTAGACCATGCGTTTTTGTTTAAAATGTCATGTAATCGTCTGTACAGTAAAATCCACCCCTCCCTGTGCCCCCTTGCAGGGATTGGGTTGAGTGTCATTTGCGGCCTTTTTTTTTTTGTTTGTTTGCATGTATAAACACGTCTGGAAGGAAGAAAGCTGGTTGCAGAATGGTGTGTGAAATGGGACATGGAGTAAAGTACTTCTGGATGATCTAGAGGGGCCCCCTAATTAACATCTTCCTGTGCTTTTACTCCACAGTATGTGACACTTCTCATGTCCATGCCTGGGGAGGGAGCTGCCTCATTCTTTCTTGGGCCCAAACGGAATTCTGCTGTCTAGATACAGCACAGTTTTATCATTCCGCTGTTGGTGAAAATTCAGGCTATCTCCCATTTATTTGCTGTTACAAGCCATGTAGGAATTAATGCCCAGGTATACATCCTTTGGGAGATCTGTATATAATCTGTTTTTAATAGTGTGTGCATCTCCATGGAACCAATCTGGAGAAAATGTTCCAAACGGTTTTGGTCAGCGACAAATATATTTGGACTTAAAATCATTAAAGGCTGGGCGCCTGGGTGGCTCAGTGGGTTAAGCCATTGCCTTCGGCTCAGGTCATGATCTCAGGGTCCTGGGATCGAGTCCCGCATCGGGCTCTCTGCTCAGCAGGGAGCCTGCTTCCCTTCCTCTCTCTGCCTGCCTCTCTGCCTGCTTGTGATCTCTCTCTATCAAATAAATAAATAAAATCTTTAAAAAAAAAAAAAAGATCATTAAAGGCTGTGACTCTGTGATTTGCAATTTGATATCTGCCCTCTACAAAATTCCAGTTTTGTTGTTTTGGTTTTTGTTTGTTTTGCTTAGAGCTTTGGAATGTTTTTTTCGAGTCCTTCTTGCTCAAAGTGATAGAAGGCAATTCAAGTGCATCTCCTTTGGGCAGGCTTCCAGAATTAAGATAGCATGTCTCTGGTTTCCAAAATATTAGCATTCCATATTACCTCCCAAAGCTCTGAAATTCCTTTGTCCTTTTTAGCTAATATTTCGCACTTGCTGTTAATATAATTTATTTAGGAACAACTTTTTAAAGCTATTCACTATAGGAGCAAAATTAATGTAGTCATTATCTAACTTGTTAAATAGGATGTGGAAATATGTTAGAACTCTGTTTTGTTCATTATACAAATGCATTTAAGTTGTTCTTGTAATGTGTGTATTTAGATGAACAATTAAAGCATAATGGAATTTAAGAGTTTATTAGCATCATAATCCATAGTACAGTTTCATATTCTGTTGATTGTGCACTCTGGAATGAATATACAATATGTATTTAGCATGAAAGTATACCTTTCCCCATCTTACTAGCCGCAGAGAATTAGTGTCTGGGCATTGCTCTGCATGGGATACCAGACTGTGGAGTGAGTCCCCATCTTCTTCGTGTCCATGGTGGACCAGCAAATGACCTATTATTGGAGTTGAGAAATGTTTGGACTGACTGGTATGCAGTTGTCTCAGTTGCTTAGAAAGAAAGAGAGAGCAAGAGAGAGAAAGGAAGGAAGGAAGGAAGAAAAGGAAAGGAAAGAAAGAAAGAAAAGACAAAGGGGGTTGAGGAGGAGGACCCTCTGGAGCAGAGGCACCTCTTGGGGAATAGTGTTCCTGCACCGGTGAGCACATCCTTGCACACTGGGCCCAGCTCCCTATGTCACTGGAAGGCTGGGGTACTGAGCTGATGAAACCCTCCGCCTTAGTCAGCACTGGCCCTTCGCACCACTGCATTGTTTGCTTGTGTCAGCAAGGGCCTTTGAAAAGCATAATGCTGTGTGACTTTCATTTCTGGCTGCCTCTGTATGCCTGTGTAATGACTTTATAGCTTTGAAAAATCATCTCAGGGTTGTTTAGATAGTGATACACCAAACCCAGAGTGAGGAGTTTAAGACTTTATGAAGAAAGGAAATGGATCCCCAGCCGACCAGATCATCTTTAATGTTTAGAAGCCTTTGTACATCACTTTAAAAAAGTGGGCATGGTTTCAGTGTTGGAAATCACGATAGCTAACCTTTACTGAATAGTAATGCTGGCTGGGCTGTGTTATAAGAGCATCACGTATGCTGAATCTCTTCTCACAACGTGAATATACATGCTTGTGATCTCCATTTTAGGTGATGAAATCAGGGTAAGGAACTTACCTAAAGCAAGATTGCATGGCCAGTAAGTGGTAAAAGGAGTCTGGCACAGAGCCTAGATTTTAACCATAAAGTTACAATTCCTTATGTAAGGAGCTCCCTGGGTTTAGTATAAGCTTATGTTTGCTTTTAAAATTACTTGATCCCGAATGCATTAAAAGAATCTAGGTAGCACCTTGGAGTAACCCAGATTGGGAACTGTAATGCCTGGATTTGTCTTCTGGTTTTGCTGACTAGGCAACGCTGAGTAAATTACGATAGCCAACCTCCCAACCCCCGCCCCGTATCCCAGGGGCGTACTAGCCAAGACCCTCAGTGGACGCCTGAACCTGGGGATTGTCCTGAACCTTGTACATTCTGTTTTTTCTATATGTATATATCTGTGATTCAGTTTAATTTATAAATTAGGCTCAGAGATTAACAACAAATAGTAATAATAAAATAGACCAGTCATAAGACTATCCTATAAGAAAAATTATGTGAATGCGGCCTTTCTGTCTCTCAGAACATCTTGTCCCATACTTCTCGTGATGATGAGAGATAATGATAAATGCCTACGTGGTGAGCCGAAGTGAGGGGGGTGACGAAGGTGCTGTGACCCAGCGCTGGGCTCCTGTTGAACCGACCTCCTGACGGTTTGTCAGAAGGAGGGTCAGCTGATTCCAGACCACAGCTGACTGCGGGTTTAACTGACACAGCAGAAAAGCAAAACCTCGGTAAGGAGGGGTCGAGTCTAGCTCACTTTTCTGGGCTTTAATTTCCCCACCTCTAAAAGAGGGTGTTCTCAGGACACAAAGTCCTACATGATCACAAGGAACCTTTCTCGGCTCTAATATTCTCTGATTTGAAAAATCTCATTTGGCCCTATTAAGTCCATAAAATATGAATGAAGATGGACGTCCAAATTCTCTCCCCTCGGTTATCTTTAGACTTTCCAATTTTTGCCCTGGAGACAAAGGAAGTGGAGGAAGCACTGTGAAGCATAGGGTAATGGAGAGAGGGAGGGTAAGAAGAGAAAGATCAAGGCCCCCTCAGACCTGCAGTGTGCCTTTGAGGAGGGCTGGTAGAAGCTGGAGCGTTGAGGAGGACTGTGTAGGTCATAATCACTCAAGAAGTTGATTTTAAAATACAGATTTTAGGGGTGCGTGGGTGACTCAGTCATTGAAGCCTCTGTCTTCCGCTCAGGTCATGATCCCAGGGTCCTGGGATTGAGCCTACATGGGGCTCCATGCTCAGCGGGGAGCCTGCTTCTCCCTCTGCCCCGCCCCCCTGCTCCTGCAGGCTCTCTATTGTGCAAGCGGTCTCTCTCTCTCTCTCTCTTGCTCTCAATCACATGCTCTCTCTTTTAAAAATCTTTAAAATCTTTTTATTTATTTTTAAAGATTTTATTTATTTATTTGACAGAGAAAGATCACAAGTAGGCAGAGAGGCAGGCAGAGAGAGAGGAGGAAGCAGGCTCCCTGCTGAGCAGAGAGCCGGATGTGGGACTCGATCCCAGGACCCTGAGATCATGACCTGAGCTAAAGGCAGTAGCTTAACCCACTGAGCCACCCAGTTGCCCCAAAAAATCTTTAAAATCTTAAAAAAAAAAAATACAGATTTCAGGGCCCTGCCTTGTATCTGTGGAGTCAGATGGGTGTGGGTAGGACCTGGGAATCTCAGATTTTTTTAAGTTCCTCGGGAGAGATTTCTCCCCAGCGAGGTTTGGGCCTCTTGCCATAAGCCACCTGTCCAGAGACATCTCTGCCAGCGGCTGGCACTCCCAACCACAGAGAGACGCTCCTGGCTCCCTGAAGCCCTTAAATCCTTTGATCCCCATCTGCTCGCTTGTGGGTGCCTTCCAGACCTGGAATGTCCTTCTCCCTCCACCCCCTGTCCGCCTCCTTTAGATGCTCGAGGATTTGCTGCTTGTTTTCCAAGAGCCAGGTTCGCAGTCGTGTCACGGATGATACCGATGATCACCAAAGCAGGGGGAGACTTCGGGCCTCAGGGCCTCCGCGGCATGGTGCAGGCGTGTGGCTCGCTGTGTCATCCCCGGCTCCGTACTAGGATGCAGGCCCCTCCAGGACAGGTCTCTCTGAGGAGCCTGGGCGCCTAGATGCTCAGTGGCTCTCTGGCATTTGGCAAAGTGCAGACAGTGTTTGATGAATGAATGACTGAGCACGTACAGCAGTGAGCACACTCGCACGGCCCTCGGTGGATCCGGGTGAAGAAGGCTCTCATCCCCGGGGGTGGGAAGCTGGTGGGATTGGATCTTGGTCAGATTCCTTGTGGGGGTTCAGAATTCACATTTGGGCAACCCCCCCGCCCGGAGGTCCAGTCTGGTGTGGAGTGTGTGACTTTATATTTCTTATAGCTGAAGAGGGCCCGGCAATTTCATGATGCGGTCACAGGAAGGGGCGGGTGGGGGAGTGGCTGGGCCCAGGGAAGAGAGGAAACCTTCTCTTTTAGGGGAGGAGGTGCTCGGAAGCTGTTCGAAGAGGCAGCTCAACCGGTTTTGTTTGCCCCCGAGTTTTAGTTTAACTAGGTGGATTGAGATTTCACTGGCCCTTAACTTCTGGCTTGACTTTGGTGTGTGTTCAAGTCAGACTGTTTCATGTAATCAGAGCCTTGTGATTTCTACCTAGGAATCTCCTCAGCCACAAACTGGGGGAAAAAAATAATTATTTAAAAAAAATCATAAATAAGGCCCTTCTCACAGTCCTGGAACTGAATATTCTTTGACTATGGACGTGAAAGGAATGTCGACAAATTCATTCATCGATTCAAAATAAAAAGGGCTCAAACTGCAGCCTGCTCATTTCTAGATACGGTGGTAGATTATGTGAATGGTTATTTTTGGTTACTGTCTTTGGGAATTTATTGCCTTTAGGAAAAGAGAGGACTTAAAAGTCTTTGGGAAACAAGCTCCGTTGTGATTTTTTTTTAAGAGCTTAGCTTGTTTGGAAAACTTCAAGGATCATGTATTTCATTTTTCTGATGATCGTATTCTGAGGACTTACCAGATAATAGGAGAAAATGGAGTCTAGCAGAAAGCCTCTTCTGGAGCTCGGAGAACGAGCTTTATGGAAACCTGGCAGGGGTGAATTTTGCTTAGAGACTGTATGTAACCATCATAGGGGCACCTGAGCTCTGATTTCCCAGAGCCTGGCACATGTTAGGTGCCCAGGAAACAGTTCCTGATGTATTAAAAATTTTTCCTAAAGTGAAACCCTTCATAGCTTTCAGGGTGGATGGACCAGCAGCTGTATTTTCTCATATTTTTAAACATGAGCCTGGGTATGCTGGATTGAAGATGACCTAGAAACTCTCCACTGCTTTTCATTTGCAGGGTTTTGAACTTGCCTTCTTGATTTCGATTCTGGTGAATTGTGCTGAGGAAGCTCTAAGCTAACTGTGCCCCACTCTTCGTTACGTTTTGAAAGGTCTCGCTGGTTTGATGTTGGCGGGTGTGGGGAGTAAGAACAGAGCTATGCAGAATAAGAACGTTTGTATTTGTTTCAAGTAGGAAATTGACCAGGCAAAGACAAAGTCACCTCTTTTCTGGCATTTCTTTTTTGTTTGTTTTCCCTTTAATTGCAGGCCCAGTGCCAGGACTTGACAGGTGCCGTGTACGCCTGCTGTGGCGTCCTGGCCCTGTGCAGCTTTCAGTCTGGGCGAGGCTGTTCTGTGAAATTCTGGAAATGGTCTGTGGTTTCACTGCCCAATATGGTAGTTATTTGCTGCATGTGGTTTTTGAGCACTTGAAATGGGGCTAGTGTAACCGAGGAGCTGAATTCCTAATTTTTTACATTTTAATTAATTTTAATTATATGTAACTTACAACTTTGCTGAGGGCTTTTGGGCCACAATCTGGAATAGTAGCTTCAGGAATTTCCATCAGCTTCTCAAGCCACTCCATGCTGAAATGTGTACTACGTGTCTAGGAGTACGTATCCATCTATTTTTGTATTTTAATACCTGTCATAGTCTCAATCTTACATGAAGTCCAAATTAAAAAAAAAGTTGTAAGTTGTTGCTTTTTATAATAATATCTATCCTAGCTAAAAAGTGTGTGCCTATTATTTAAATCGCTTCAGGATATAAATTCTGCATGTCCTAGAAAGATTTTGGAGTTGTCTTTGACCTACAAAGGGGTGACATAAAAAATATAATGCCTTTTTAAGTGGATTCATGGATGCATATTCTGCTTGTGGGTTTCACTTTTTGATGCTTTTCCACTCTGATAGACCTTGAGTCATTTTAACCCATTACCACAATACATTTAATCCTACACATTCTGCTTGGGATAAAACAACTTTTAAAAAATTGTCCCTATGGGGGAGAGGGTGATGTATGGTCTTTTAAACATCTGACTCTTGATTTCAGGTCAGGTCCTGATCTCAGTGTCCTGGGATCCAGCCCTGTGTCAGACTCTGCTCAGTGGGGTGTCTGCTTGAGGATTCTCTCCTCCCCCTTTTCTCATTCATGCTCTCTCTCTCTCTCTCAGATACATGAAGAAATGTTTAAAAAAAAAAAAAAGACCCAATAGGGGCGCCTGGGTGGCTCAGTTGGTTCAGCATCCGACTTGATTTTGGTTTCCATTTGGTCTCAGGGTCTCGAGATTGGGTCTCGTTTTTGATCTCACGGTCCTGGGATTGAGCCCCATATTGGGCCCTGCACTCCAAGGGGAGCCCGAGGATTCTCTCTCTCCCTCTGCCCCCTCCCTGCTCACGTGCCTACAATCTTTCTCTCAAATAAATCTTAAAAAAAAAAAAATAAAAACGGTCCTTTGAATGTGCAGTTTGTCTTACCATTTAACATTTTTTAAACTTAATATTTTTTGGCTTGCTTGTTATGAAATTCAGACTTGGTGTTGAGTCTAGCATAGGAAGGAGGACTGTGTATTTTAAACCTCTTTTCTTTTACAAATCACACTGTAGGTAACAACAAAAAATAAAGGAATGATATACTTATTAGGTATCTTTATTTTATAAATTTTAAAAAACAAATCTTCCCGCCACCCCCTCATTTTTTGGTTGTAGGAATGCAGAAGTGGGTGCTAATATAGGCGATTATTTTGGTGGGCAAATTTGTATATTCCAGGAGATTGGGATCATGAATGGCGACATTACTGGTGATACAATGAAATCCCTTCTTTCTGTTCCCATTGATCTTTTCTTTTTATTATTATTATTTTTAAAGATTTTATTTATTTATTTGACAGACAGAGATCACAGGTAGGCAGAGAGGCAGGTAGAGAGAGTGGGGGAAGCAGGCTCCCCGCTGAGCAGAGAGTCCGATGCAGGGCTCGATTCCAGGACCCTGAGATCATGACCTGAGCTGAAGGCAGAGGCTTCAACCCACTGAGCCACCTAGGCACCCCCCCATTGATCTTCTTTTATTGTTAAAACTCATGCTTGACCAGCAGTACTGTTCCCCCCTTACAAGTAGTGGCCTTTTCTTATTGACGTTTGGTTGGGTAGCAACAGGTGCCAGAGACGAACCACCTTCATGGTGGTTGTGTGACTTCTCACTATCTTCCCGAAATGACATTTCCGGCGGTTATTGTGTGTTGGGCTGAAAGGCACTAACATGAGTTAGTGCCCACTTGAATGTAAGCACATCCTGGCAGTCCGGAGCAGGCTGTCCCCAGAATCCTGAAATCCTGTAATAGGGAGAGCTGGGGGTGTCTGAGCTGCACAGTAGAGCCCGCGCGTCCTGCTAAGGCTTGTCCTGCCGCTAATCCGAGAGGAGCATCTGTTCATGCTCAGTTCCGTGGCATCACCCAGTTTGGCCCCTGTGTATTTTCCCAGGTGATGCCTGTAGGTGGTATGTGCTGTTTTCTGTCTAACCTCAGCCGCCGTAATAAATGTCGGGGAATGACACGGCAGCGACGGTGGCAATGGTGGCGCTGGGGTGGAAGGTCCGGGCACGGAGAGGATGTGTGTTTTCATGGCTGACCGGGTCGATGTGTGCAGCGTCGTTATTTGTGTCGTTAGGCAGTTTACATAATGAAGTGGTTTGCTCAGCAGTTCCGTCCTTCCCGCTAGCTGGGCTGTCTGCATTTTGTACACCAGCCGTGAGGACCTCCCCTTCTCCCTCCCTCTTCTCCATCCTAATTCTTTCCCTTTTGCTCTTCGTTTTGGCTTAATAACTAATACTCTGCCCCATCCTCCTGTTGCACACAACCATGGCGGTGTTCCTTTGGCGAAATACGGATTAGTGTTCATGGGAGGATGCAGTTATTTTAGTTCCTACAGATGCGGCAAGATTGTTTTGCTCTAAAATGATGTTTTCTTGTGAAAGATCATTTGCCGTAGAGTTGTACACTTGGTCTGGTCTGCCCACCTCAGATAAGAATAACTGTTTGGAATGTAAATGTGAACTTGAAGACACTTGAAGTTGTCAGAACTAGTGTTCATTACGCTGAGCCTATCCTGCCTGATTGCAAGCGCCTCTTCTCCACTTCTGCTGATAAACGTGTGGCCTAAAACTTGGGGAGACAGGAAGTCTCTGAACTCCCATGATCACTTGAACGTACACGTGTGCTCAGCTGGAGGGGAAAAAAATAGGATGTTGAGTCAAAGCTCTGAGAGTACAGACCATTCAAAAGGATATTCTTTTATCACAAAAAATCTGGCAGTGAATCCTTCTGATATATTTTAAAGAAATTTGGTTTTTATGTACTACTTTTAGAAACCTATGTGTTCCCTAAATTGAGAATGATCTGGAGTTGTTTGTTTGTTTGTTTGTTTTTAACCTAACCTTGTGGTCTTTCATTTTTAAGACGGTACAGGGTTTTTTTTTTTTAAAGATATTATTTATTTCAGTCTCAAGTAGGTGGAGAGGCAGGCAGAGAGAGAGAGAGGAGGAAGCAGGCTCCCCACTGAGCAGAGAGCCCAATGCGGGGCTCGATCCTAGGACCCTGAGATCATGACCTGAGCTGAAGGCAGAGGTTTTACCCACTGAGCCATCCAGATGCCCCCGGTACAGGGTTTTTCTTATAGACCACCTAGTGTCTGGGGAACCTTTCATTTTTAGGGGGCAAAGTCGCTTGCCCGAGGCCACGCAGCTTGAAGGGGCTCATGGGGAATTATCCTGCTAGTGCAGCGTGTTGCCCCCTGGTTTCCCCCAAAAGCCGCGTGGTAAACCACTTGTTCACATCGTCCCTTGGTTTAATGTTGAGGAGATTCAAGTAGGAAATAACATGAGCTGTGGAAGAAAAGAAAAAAAATCTCTTCTGCGCTCTCAGTCAATTATTTGTAAGGATTTTTGTTGCTTATTTGCTTCTGCAGGATCTTTGGTCAGCTGTTTCTCGAAAGCCATTTCCCACTTCATTTCAGTCTTTCGTTTTCCTATGGAAGATGCTTTTGTTTTCTTTTAGCTCTGTGTCTATGAGGGGGGTCTGCTTTGCTTAAATTTGGAGCAAAAATATATTGTTGTATTTGCCATACCTATGCGTATTTATCTGTAAGAATAACGAGGTATCTTTCGTTTGCCTTGTCTTAGTTTTGCAAATCTATCTCCATCCACACGTGTGTGCACGTACACATGCGCGCACGTACACACACACACACAATATGTGTTTTGATTCCCAAACATTTAAGATTGCCACGGGACTCTTATTTCTAGTAAAAGATACTGCTGTGGAAATCAGCATTTCCTGCTGTGTGTGCCAGGGCCCAGGGACCCTGGTTGCCATGGAAACTAATATCCAGCCGCTGGTGGTACTTTCCTTTAGAGCTGCATTTGAGCACATTTCACAGTTCGATACAATGCTGCTGCTTCTCCCTTTAAAATAACCAGGGAGGGGGAAAAACTGCGTGATTACAAATTTTAAAAAATGCTGTTTCTGCAAAGGCAGAAAGAGACCTTAATATGCACCCTTTTCATGTGTCGGTCGTAGAACAGCACAATCACCCAAAGGTGGCCAGAGGTATCTGATAAAATATAGAAGAATTTTGGAGGAGGTGGTGAAAGTGGAACCTTTCCTGCTCGAGCCGGGGGTCTGTAGGCTTCCTTCGGGAATGACGGGCACACCGGACTGACGCGGCCTTTTATCCTGTTGACTCTGGCTGAGTCCGTTTGATTTGTCCGAAGGGCTTGGGAGCAGACAAAAGACCTCCAGCTTTCTGCATGTTCTCCACCCCAACCTTTGTGCATTTCCTGACCCCACTGTCTCAGAACCTGCCCAGAGAACCGGATCAGAGAGCCTGGAGAGCTCACCTGAACATTTGCCCTGGATTGGCCAGTTGAGCATGTGGCTGCCATCTGTGCTTGTTGAAATGTGGATGTGACGATGACATTGAGCCTTCATTTGGATAATACGGTTTAAAAAAGCCAAGTGTAAGACACACCCACTGACCTCCCAGTGGTCTGTCAGTCACTGGCCACAGGTGGGCTCAGAGCACATCTGTGTCGGGCGTGACAGGTCCTCAGCCCCAGGTTCCCACTGCTGTGAACAGACTCCTGTGGCGTGAGATTGAGGGACAGTAAGATGGGTCCCAGCGTTGTTTAGATGGATGACAAATGCCTCTGACATTTGTTTTTCCAAATGTGTTTGTACAAAGCAAATCCTGGGATCGGGTGTTCTTCAGAAGCAGTGGGACACCCCAGAGCCTTTGCCTGTCACAGGTGGTGGGGATCACAGGCCAGCCATGGCCTTGAGGGTTCACGGAGGGCCCTCCACCTGTTGAAGCGCTCAGCTGGTCCTCCAGCCGCTTTATTGTGAGGTGGTAGCAACCCCATTTTGAAAACAAGGGGAACCAGCTCTGTGACTCGCAGGGACTGGGTTAAAACGTCACATAACTTTGAAGCCACAGAGCTTGGAGTGTGTCTCTGCTTTGTGTGACCCTCAGTCCCACGTTCTTTCCACCTGAGAGATCATTTGTCTATACAGAACCCTCTTGGGATTGAGACCAGCCTTTCCTCACTGCAGCGCTATTGACATGTTGGGCTGGAGAATTCTTGGTTGTGAAGACTGTGCATTATGGGATGTCTGGAAGCGTGCCTGGTCTGTCCCCCAGTTGTGAAAACTGAAAATGTCTCTGGATGTTGCCCAACGTCCCCTGGGAGTTAAAATGGTCCCAGTGAGAACCTCTGAATTAGACCCTTCAGGTCTTGTCATAGGGCTGTTTGGTGGAACCGTGGCTGTGCCTTTTCTTGACTCATTTGTGGAGAACTTGGTTCCTTTAAGCTGGGTTTTAAGTTATTTATAACCGTGTTTCAATTTTAGAAGTTTGACACTTCATGCAATGGTTTCATCTGAGCAATGACCACTGTGCCAAGTGGTGGATAAAACTTTGTGAAGAGGCCGCATCTTACCAAAATAGATTGCTCCTTTTCCGCAGAAGGTCATTCTCCAGTGTGAAGATATACATAGTATTTTAAAAGACTCAGTGGACTAAGAACAGTGATGGAGACGGACAGAGGTTTTTGTTCCTGATGGGCTGGCTTCCTTCACGGAGAGGTGGCTTGGCTGAGGCAGAGCCTGCGTTGGGACGCTGGCTCGAGGTCCGTGCTGCCCGGTCACAGCGGGGGGTGGCCTTGGTGGGTCGGTCCGATTGGACACACGTCAGCTTTGTTGTCTGTTGGAGGACAGTTGGGTTGGCCATCCCTGCCTGTCAGGGTGATTGTGGAGTCGCTTGATGCTGTGACTCTGAAAGGGCCCAGCAGCTTTGACACACGGTCATGTGCTTCTATGTCACATAATTTCTGGGGGTCCTGCCCATGTTGGACTGGGGGTTCCTCTGCTGCTTCTCATGTCTCATGTCTCATGTCTCAATGCTCATGTCTCATTCCGCCATTGTTTGCCTTGTCTCCTACTTCTCTGTCTCCAACCTCTGCTCATGTCTCTTCATCTCTTTACGTTCCTGGTTTTCCTCCTAGAGACTTCTGACGTTTTACGATTTCCCTTTCTTCTCTGGGCTCTGTTACTTTATTACTCCTACGGTTTATATTTTTGTTTATAAATGAGTATTTACATATTATAAATATTACATGTAATTGTCATACTATATTGCTCCTAGATTTGGGGTATTGTAATGGTAACTTGAATGAATTTTTATTTTGTTACTGTTTTATTTTTTCAAGCTTTATTGAAAGTGATTTTTTTAAGGTGTATATCATGATTTCATATACTTAGACATTGTGAAATGATGACCCCAGTTAAGTTAATTAACAAATCCATCATCTAACATGGTTACCATTCTTAAAAAATGAATTTTGAGATTTTTTAGTTGTCTCTTGCATGCGCCCTGGTCTGGGGAATCTCACCTTCCCCACCTTGGCCTTCACTTGGAATATTCCTTTCCTTCCCTCATGCAGACCCTAGTTGAAGCATTAAGGTTGCTCTCAGGTGCCTTCTCATTTGGAAAGACTTCCTTGGTCCTCAGGCGGGTTAGAGGCTGCCCTGCTTTGCTCCAAGCCCAGAACCTGGGTGCCCGTCACCATTCCCTTTCAAACTTCCGAGCTTCTTCAAGGCAAGGACTCCTTCACTGATGACACCGGTGAGCAGTCCTCTGGTGTGCCCTGTTTTTGTTTTAGTTTTTTTCCTTAATTGAGATGAAGTTCATATAACATAAAACTGTTGGAAAGCAAATAGTTTGGTGGCATTTCATTATTCACAGTGTTGTACAACTGTCACCTCCGTCTGGTTCTGAAGTATTTTGATCACCTCAAATTAAACCTGCACCCAGGGTGAGGGAGAAGTTGTGGACATGGGTGTTGGTAAAGGTTGTACAACAGAGTGACTAAACTGGAACGCCATGGAACTCTACACTTAAAAATGGTTATAGTGTTGGGGTGTCTGGGTGGCTCCATCAGTTAAGCATCTGCCTTCGGCTCAGGTCATGATCTCCAGGTTCTGGGATCGAGCCCCACCTTGGGCTCCCTGCTCAGCAGAGGGAGCTTCTCCTTCTCCCTCTGCCGCTCCCCCTGCTTGTGTGTGCTCTCTCTCAAATAAATAAAATCTTTTTTAAAAATGGTGATAATGCACAGGATTCTTAGGTCAGTAAAAAATACTCTGTGTCATGCCATACTGATGGCTACATGACTGTACAACACCAAGGATGCATCCTCATCGAACTGTGCGCTTCAGGTGATAATGATGGACCAGAGTCAGTTCATCGGGGATAACACTTGTACCATTCTGGTGGGGGATATGGATAAGGGAGACTGTGCATTTGTAAGGATAAGGGCATAGATGGGAGATCTATCCCTTCTCCTCCATTTTGCTATGAACCCAAAACAGCTCTAAAAGGAAATAAAATCTTAATTAAAGAGATGACTATAATGCTAAATTTTGTGTTAGATATATTTCATCACAAAAAAACCCCCAAAAGAGGTAATCCCTCTTCCTCTTCCGTGTCTACTCCCTCGGCTAGCGTCTGGCAATTATCCTGCCAGTGTTTTGTACTTTTTTCATCGTTATACCCTTAGCTTCCACCATGGTTGTTGTTGAATAAAACTTGGATTAGCGAATGAAATGAGCTTTTCCTTTAACACTGGTTTGTCTTTGTATATTTCTTCAATAGCCACATAATGAGAAAAGTTATCTTTAAGGAAATTTCTTGGAGTTGTTTCCTTAGTATTTATTTAAGAGTTTTCTACTTGTCCACCATCTGTGTAGACGTGCCTCTGGAACCAAAGCTACTTTTGTGGTTCATCCGCCCATCTTGGTAATTTTTAGTTGATGTTTTGGGTTAATAATGGTGGTCCTGGTGCTGTACCTTGCAGCATCCGACTGACACGCTCAGAAACAAAGTCTTATTGACTCTTTCAGATCGATGCAGTGATGGTCAAGTACCTGCTTTTTCTTAGGATGTTAAAATTTTCAATTACTGTTTCTTTTATGGAGGAGAAAAAAATTGGAGCCATCCTTTCAGAAATTAATATCTTTAAGCCAGTTTCTTCCTTGAAGTATGTTAGTCTTTTTCTTTATGCTCACTTCTCAAATCTTGTTCTTCCCTGTTGCTCTATAATTTATAAAATTGTATTGCAGTTGGCTTGGGTAGAATTGACTTAAGCATAGTTGAGCCTTTAGATTTTCTTTCTGGCATGGACAAAAGCCTCATTAATTATGAATATGAATTCCTTTTGCAGAATGACAAGATTGAACATTTCCTCATGCCAGTATCCCAGCTGTCTCATTCTGATGCTCAACAAAGACTTTTAGAGATTGTCTTTAATGGCTGTGCTAGCAGCGACTTAAAAAAAAAAGAAGAAGAAGAAGAAAGAAACTATAAAAAATGCAAAATAGCTCACAGTTTTGTTTGTCTAGAAAAAATAGTGAAAAGTTTCTGTTTTACTGTGGACATTTTCTACTCTTGTGATGTATTTGTGGGCTCCAAGATTTGGCCATGGCCACAAACCAAAGGATCATTTCTTCTCTCTAAAGTGTAGATACAAAATTCCATTTGTTTTGATGACCTATACTTGGAGCCCCTAGGCTTAGGCCACCTTTTGCCCTCTGACCAGCCAAAGCTCACTCTTGGTTTGGTGACAGAGATGGCAGTAGTGTTGGTAGTTAGCCAAACCGAGCCCTCACCGTGCTGATTGATTATGGCCTCCCCACGTTCACAGGGTATCTGCTGTTACCACCCCTGGAGGGGGTGAACTGGGGCCTCATTCTAGAGCCTCCAGGCTTTGAGCCACCATATTCTCTTACCTCGGTCCTGAGTGTGTCTTTTCAGCCATCGGTTGACCAATCCCAATGCAACAGTTTTTCATCGTCTGATTTTCCGTGCATCCTGTGGTTTTTGCTGCCAGAGAAATTGACCCAGATATGGCAGTTGGTTCTTTGGAGTTGGAACCCTTGGAAGGATTGTTCCATTCCTGGCCTCCAGCTGGGGTTTTCTTGTTTGGGGACGGATCTGTGTTGTTGCATTCCTTCCAGCCTGTCAAAGAAACCGGCACTCTTCGGAAATTCCCTACTAAGTAGAGAGCCTAAGGCTCAGGGACCACATGTGTTTGCGTATGCATGTGTGGGCCAGTGTTTCATAACACGCTGTTAGAAACCTATTTTCTGCTTACAGTTCGTTCAGGGGGAGGATGTCTAGTGTCGCCACTCCTCTTCCATTTTTTAATTTAAATTTGTTTATTATTTGCTCCCTTTAACCGGAAGCTCTGTAATATGACACATGAGCCAATCATGCTTAAGTCCATGTAAATAACATGGGGCCAGACGGTTCAGAGTGCTGTTGCTTCTTTACTTCAGGAAGCCTTAGGATTGGAACCAAGGTGGTCTGGTGCTGTTGGAGGCTGAGGAAGGAAGGGTGAATGACCATTTTTAATTAGAAAAGCAAGACAGGGCAGTCGTCCATTGTTGAAAGCCCGTCCTTTTTTGTTTTTTTTGACAAGAACATGGTTAGGGCTGTACTTTGGCTTCAGAACCCCATTGCTGTCTTGGACTGGGTTTCATATGCATTTGGCTTCAAGTGCTGTTTCATGTCGTTGTGTCTGCTCACATGCTGTGTCTGCACTGTGTTGTCGTCCCTTCCCTGCATTGTACTCGGTCTCTGAGGTGGGGACTGCTGTGGCAGCTGCCCAGAGCTGTCCCTGTCGGCCTCTACCAGCCGAGGCAGCGAGCCTTCACTCTTGGCCCTCCCTCAGCAGCCTGTCCTCCCCCTCCCCGCTGCTTTGCCACCGATGATCGCTGTGTCACACCCAGGGAGCACCAGCCAGTCAGTAAGTAGGGCGGACCCCGGCTTGAGGGGGGTTGCTGGAAGAGGGCACCCATGTTGAGGAACCCTGCTCTCACTCCACAGAAGAATGACCCCCCAAATCACATCAGTGTGAATGGCAAAAGAGGGTATATTTTTCTGGTGTGAATGCTGCCCAGCTGTAAATGGCTCCAATCTCTGCATACCCAGTCTCCTTGTGTGTGAATTGGATGTGAAGATAGTACCCGTGTAGGGCTGCAGGGAAGTGTGTGTGTGTGTGTGTGTGTGTGTGTGTGTGTAAGGGCCTAGTGCCGTGCCTGGTCCATAACAGGCTTTATGTGTTAGCTATAAGTTTTTAAAAGATTTTATTTGAACGAGAGCAAGAGAGAGAGAGAGGGGGCACAACCAGGGGGAGTGGTAAGGCAGAGGGAGAAGCAGGCTCCCCACTGAGCAGGGAGCCCGATGCGGGGCTCCATCCCAGGACTCTGGGATCATGACCTGAGCTGAAGGCAGAAGCTTCATGAACCGAGCCCCGCCAGGCGCCCCTGCGTGTTAGCTCCTACTATGAAGAATGTAAGCTACTACTTGTCAGTCCACTGGAATGTGTCAGGCAGTGTGCTGTGTGTTTGCTGTAGATTATGTTAATTAATCTTTCTACAAAGTGGTTCTGAGAGAGGTGGCATTGATTTAAACAGTGGTTGGGTTCCCTGAAATAGTTTGGAATATATTTAGGATGCGTACGTTTTCATTGTGGACATGTAAAAAAACTTACACGCGCGCTCTCTCTCTCTCTCTGTCGCATGCATGCGTACACACCCCCAAAACAGCTGGGCGCGGCATGAAAACAGAACCTTTCATGACTGACGCATGATGCTGGGCGGGGGATTAGTTACTTGAGTTTGTCATTTGCTTTTTTTTTTTTTTTTTTAAAGAATGCCACAGCTTCCTGTGTTGTTCTGGACTTGATAGACACATTTGTGTAAGGTTTCCAAAGTCCAGCTTTTCACTCAGCAGGAAGCTGAGCCCAGTAATCCTGCTCTTTGTTTGCAATGCTGAACCTTGGAGTCTGCTCCCTGGCGGGGTGGGGGTGGGGGGTCATTTCTACTCTCTGCTCTGATACTTAATCCCCAGGTGGCCTTGAAGAGATTATTAACTTGCTTAAATGTGATTGAGGAGCTCCCTCTCCATGGTCCAAAGAAACCACCACTCTCGCCATGAGGGTCTTGAGGGCCGGGTGTAGCCTTTCTCCTACAGGAATCAAGTCTGGGGTAAGGAGGTCAGTGCAGAGCAGCGAGAGTCCTCCACCGTGGGGACAGGGGTGGGGGGCTCCTGGCGCCCTGCCCTGCTTTGCTAAGGGGTGTGTCCTTCATTCACGCTCTGGAAGCACTGTGCCTGGCACCCATGAATGCTCTTCATCACATGGAACAGGTGGTCGAGTTTCTCCATTGAGAGTATGTTGGTGATCAGGTCCTGGGTGTTCTTGAAAGAGATGAATATAACCGAAGTGTTAAAATATACTATTACTATAATCTGTTACATGCTGTTCACATAGTAGAAATGCTATATTGGGTTCTGGAACCTGAGTGCTTTCATTGTGGCATATAAATAAGCTTTGTTTTCTCCTCTCCTACCCCAAAGCATTTTCCCGTGGGGCTCAACCTCCAGGCGCTTCCTTCTGAACTACTCTGAGCTGAGAACAGAAGCAGCAGCTAGTTGGCCATGCACCCCTAGGGTTTGGTAAGCTGGAGGAGGGAGGGCCTTCTTCTGGTGACGGGTCCCCTCCCTGTCCTGCAGTCTGACTCCAGGCCTTACCTGATGCTTCTGACCGGGGACGGAGCTGAGCTGCTCACGAACGTCCTGTATTCCAGATGTACGGTCTGAGGCAGTGGAGAAGAAGTTGTCTTTTAAAAATCTCTTCCTGGGGGCACCATTCTGCCTTTTGGACTTTATGTACTGACAACTGAAACTCCAGTATGACTCAGTTTCTGTGTTCCCTAGGGCTTAATACTTAAATATTGATTGGAAGAACCTGTCTTCACTGGTTTTGTGTGCCCTGGTTACAAAAATAGAAGTTCTGGAGTAAATAAGGAAGACTTGAGTTTAGAGAATGTCTTGGCAATCGTTGGAGGCCATTTTGGTCAAAACCCAAACTAGAGTGTATGTGAGGTTCATGATGGCGACCGTTGGGGTTAGGCCTGGTCAAGTCCTGTACAGGGTGTTGTATAAATTTTCTCCCATTGAGGAGTTGGGCTGCTTCCTAAACGTTCTCCTAGATCTTGTTGCAGCGTGTGGGAGGTTTCGAGATTCTCGCAGTCCTTAAATCCTGCACTGGTGTTCTCGGATGTTCAGTGGGAGGCATGAGTCAAACGGTATTGTGGGTTTCTACAGCACGTCCAGCTCTTGCATTGTGACCAATTGGCAGTTGGTCCCATGGTTCACCCAACACACACAGGATGCTCTTAGAGGGCTGGGGCAGCTTCTGGAAAGGGCTTTTGAAGTAGATCAGGCAAGGATTTGGGCCCAGTAGGGCTAACTGGCCAGAATGGGAAAGAGCGCATGTACCTTCCATCCAATTACTCACAGGAAGAAGTGACCTTTTCTGTGGAAACTGGAGTTATTTTTGAATCTTCTTTGGTGGACCTTTGCCCAGATGAAAATCTGATCTTTCGAAGTGTAGGGAAACATACAGGACGAGTACACGTCCGTGCAGACATTGACTCCAGAGGCCAGTGGGCCATTTGTCAGGTAGAATTTCATGTCACGTAAGTTAACCTTTTTGCTTCAGTAAAAACAGAGAGAGGGCGATGGAAGGAAGGAGGTGAGGGTGCAGAGGGGACGCACCACCTGTGCAGGTAAGCTTTAGAGGTAAAGGGTTTGAGCCTGTTTCTTATCAGGCTCTGCACCAGTTTATCTAACTTGCATAATGGCTAGGCAGGGCTTGGGTATGGCATCTAAGGGTCGGGGCAGGTCACAGACCTGAATGAGTGGAGTCAGACTGCCAATGGGAAAACATGTGGCCCGTCTAAAGCAGGCGATGACCCTGTTGTCTTGTTGGAATGTGGGCCTAGATCCTTGGAGTTTTAGGAACAGTGCTGTCCAGTAGATTGTATTAGACTGTAACGGGATGGTAATAGCTGTTGTATCCATGATGGAAGTGTTCCATATCTGCATCGTCCAGTAAGGCAGCCCCGTGAAGCTACCGAGCACTTGAAATGTGGCTGGTATGACCAAGGAACCATATTTTAAAATTTTATTTCAGTTGAATTGATTTAAACTGAAATAACCACGTGTGACTCAGGGATACCACACTGGGCAGCACGGTTGTGGAAGAAGCCAGAATGTGGGTATTACGTGCAGTCTTCTGATTTTTAGGAGTTTCCGGGCTACATTTGGCTCAGTGACTGTCGCTTTACAGCATCTACCCAGACGAAAATCAGAGGAGCATTTAGAAAGTCCTGATACTTGGGCTTTGTTCTCGGATGGTCTGATTTAACTCCTCTGGAGTGGGGCTGGGCATCAGGATTTGCTCAAGTGCCTGGGCTGGTTCTAAGTGCGGACAGGGTCAGAAACCACCTCTTAGACCCTGAGCATCGGAGGTTGACTGGACAGGATCCTCAAAGCCACTCTAGTGTCCAGTTACTTCGAGTTCCTGTACGTGTTCTGGGAGGATGGTTATACTTGCCTCTTAGAGTAGTTGTAAAGACTAAATAAAGTCCATTAAATGAAAGGAACAAACCAGAGCTGACAGGCAGGTGCTAGTCTTGGCTTACGTACTAGCTAAAGGTCTTGCCTTCGCAGACCAACCTCGCCTCTGTGAGGGAGGAACACTTTCTCCCAATACCTTCTGAGGTTCTCCAGCGAGGGCCCCATGAGTTGGACTGACAAAAGGCAGATTAACAAGAGAAAGACATACACATTGATTTCATGTAAGTTTCATGCCAGATGGGAGCCTTTATAAGGAAATGAAGATTCTAAGAAATGGTTAAACCTGAGTGCTTTTGTACGTTTTGATGAAGAGTAGAGAGTCATGGGAAAATGTGGTGGGACAAAAGGGTAGAGTTACTGGGCAAGCGTATCAAGGCCTGTTCATTCGCATTCCTCTAGATTTCCCTCCGAGGGCAGAGAGTCCTTCCTGCACCTGCTGCGTCTCAGATCCCTTCAGCTTTAAGTATTTCTTATGTCAAAGTGGCATAGTTGGGGGCAGCATGTCCCGATCCCCCTCACCACTATGGGATTCAGACCGTGCCTTGGCAAGGCCACGTGAGAACCCTTGCTACGGAATTTCTGAAGAATGGTCTCGGTCAGGAGTGCCTGAATCTTCAGATGCCCACGGTCTTCCGAAGTCACGCTCTAGAGCAGGAATGACAGACGCACGACAGACAGACGAGTGTTTATCTGCGTCTGTTAGATTCCAAAGCCAGTGCCACTCCCAGGCTAGCAGGTTGGAGTGGAATTCAAAGTAGAGAAAGCAAAAGAGGACAGACGTTTTATAGTTTAAGGAGTGTTTCAGGCGTGCGTGTGTGTTTTTAGGAACAGTCAGTGAGTTGCCATTGGTCTGTAAATTCCACAGTGGAGGAGTCTGGGTCTGCCTTGTTCATGTGTTCCTCGGGCCCCGGACCTTGGAGGGGCTCATTAAACCTTTGTTGAATAAGTGGGCGAATTAGTGCCAACCAGGCCTTGTACCAAAGTGTTGGGATTATTTGAGAAAGATTGTTTTTGTGTCTGTTCTCATAAAAGCTTTGGAGAGGCTAATTAGGTTTTTTTGGGTCACAGAGCTCAGTGGCAGAGTTAGTATTTTAAAGTCTGGGATTGTTCCTGTAAGACCATGCTAACTTCATTGCCATAAATACAAGTACTAACGACACATACACAAACACATACGTACCCCCCAAAAGAAAAAAATATATATGTGTACTGACTTCTAGGTAAAATCATTTCTAAAATGCCTGCAGCAGATCAAAGGCGGATCAGCTGGGATTATGGATGTGGGAGGGATCAGCCTCAATTTATCACATCCGCACTGCGGGGAAATCACCGAACAGCACTCAGGGATCAAAGACCTTTAGGGGAAAAGGTGTGTTTTGATATCCTTTATATGCCACAGCATGTCCACAGCTGAGCCCACAGGGGGAATCTAAGTAGTAGCTAGGGGTCTAAATCAGAAAACATAAATATGTATCCTCATCCTTCTTTTTCAAGGAGGAGAGAGTGAAAAGCTTAACTTTGAGAAGTAAGGAGGCGCATTTTAAAATTTGTAGTCTTCTGCCAAGAAGTGACGAAAGGAGTTTTCGGACTTTCTTGGGGTTTGAGTGACAGAGGTGGGTGCTTTCTTTCTGAAATGTACTGTTGTGTTGCGCCCGTGCCTGGTTTTGTTTTGGTTTGTGCAAACCTCTAAACCTTCCCCTGCCCTGATCCCAAAAAACCCCCACGTATACTACATCCCTAACAAGCTGGCATCAACCATTTAGAGCAGGGTCGGGCAGACTGGACCCTGTGTGCCACGTCTCCTCCCTGCTGGCCTGGGAGCCGAGAATGTGTGTGTGTGTGTGTGTGTGTGTGTGTGTGTGTGTGTGTGTTTTGCACAGTTGGATAAAAGGAGTCATGTTTCATGATGTGTAAAAATGAACGTGAAATTCAGACTTAAGGGTTCATCCATAAAGGTTTATTGGAACAGAGCCAGCCAGTTAGCGTGTGGCTGTTGGTCTGTGGCTAGTTTTGGAGTCGAGTCTTTGTACTGGAGACCTAATGGCCCACAGAGCCTAGGATAATTACCCAGGGACCCTTTTACAGAAAAAGTTTGCTTTGATTTAAAGCAAAGTAGGTTGGGAGGAAGGAGGCTGGGGATGGAGGTAGAGGCGGGCAGTCTGTGTCCCTTTCCTTCTTCCTGCTTTTGGTAAGACTTAAATGCTCCAAATGAATCTTTAAAAAAATTTTTTTTTCTCCCTCCTGATTTCGTGTATCCCTGCATTGAAAGTCTTGACGGAGGGGAGATAAAAGAAAAAAAAAATGAACCATTGGTGCTGATGGAGGCCTCAGGAAGGAAGGCTTTGATGTTGTTGAGCAAGGGAGTTCTTATGGCTCCTGCTCTCTTCTGGGGCCCACCCCCAAGACCTCTACAATTCTGAGTTGACAGTTTTCCTCTCTGCGTCACAGAGGGAACACAGTGTGAGCGTGTCCATCTGACTGACTTTGTTATGTATGCGGTGAGGAGTACTTGATGTGACACAGTGAATCGTGCCAAGTAGTGTCGCTGCGCCGCGTGCCTGTGCTGGGCCGACTCCTGGGGACGGTGGCCAGCCAGCCTTTGTCCTCAGGTGAGACTGCGTTTTGCCCTGTCAGGAAGCCTGTTGTATGGGGTTCGCTTGGTACACTGCATCTGAAGCCCCTCACTTTGGGTTTAAAAACCGTTCGGGGGAACTGAGACTTTTTCATCGAGAGCTTCAGTCTCTGGGCCCCTCCGGGGGTCGGTTCCCTCTGTGCGGAGGAGGAGTGGGGTGAGAAGCTGAACAACAGGAACACGCATGGGGACAACATGAGCCTTCCCAAGTCTAGAGCACACGCTTGGAGCACACGCTTCTTCCGTTCGACCCTAACAGTGCGGGGAAGGCCCTGCGGGTCCCTCAGGATGGCGGTGGCCCGGTGGTTGCCCGCCTGGAAGTCTTGGGATGGTAGCGAAGGTGTCCACTGGATGAAAATCGTCCTGGGCCATGTAAGGTCTGGGTGTTCTGAAGTCTCTGAACTCGGTGGTGAAGAACTGTGGGACCAGAGATAGGGAGCTTTGCTTTTGTCTGCCCCTGTGTCTCATTTCTCTCCTCATTCCTACAGCATCTTTACTTTGGAAAAAATTCAGTTCTTAGGTTGGCCTTTACATCTTTCATTCAGGCTAGGGATAATGTCCAGTTCTGTAGCCGTTCTGTTACATTCTGAGTTATGATTGATTAAAAAAAAAATCAAGTCATGAATAAACACCTGTTCATTCCTTTCGTCACAAAGTCTTCATGTGTCTGACTGGCCTTGGTAGTCGAGTGCCATTTTTCTTGATGAAAATAAAGAAGGTTGGGCAGGGGAAGGATTAGAGTGCGACGAATTAATGAAGAGGGCAGCACGCCCCGAATGTCATTCAGACCACTGGGGTCTGCCTCACAGAGTTGTTAGAATCAAAGGTAAAAGTGCTTCAGGAGTTGGAACTTGCTACCGGAATGTTGGTAGCAGCTCTAACAATAGCCAAGAGGTAGAAACAGCCCAGCGGTGTGTCAGGGGGTGAGTGATGATGCAGTTGTGGTATATACACAATATGGAATATTCTTCAGTCACAGCAAGGAGAAGGAAGTGCTGGTATTTGCTACAACTTGGATGAACCTTGAAAATATGACCCTATGTGAAAGTCAGATATGGAAGGTCTCCCATGATTCCGTTTATGTGAAACTTTCCGAATAGGTAAACCCATAGAGACAAAAAGCAGGCTTGTAGTTGTTAGGAGCGGTGGGGGCGGGGGGGGGCGGGGACTGACTGCTTAATGGGCATGGGAATTTGTTCTGGAGAGATGAAAACCTTTTGGAACCAGGTAGAGGTGGTCACTGCACAACATTGTGAAGGTACTAAATGCCCCTGAATTGTTCATGTTAAAATGGTTAATTTTATGTTATGTCCATTTGACGAACATGAAAAAAATATATTGGGGTGCCTGTGTGGCTCAGTTGGTTTTGGTGGCCAACTCTCGATTTGGCCTCAGAGCATGATCTTGGGGTCGTGGGGTCGAGCACCACATGGGGCTCTGTGCTCAGCAGGGGGTTCTGCTTGAGATTCTCCCTCTGCCCCTGCCCCCGCTTGTCCCCGCTTGTCCCCGCGCTCTCTCAAATCTTTATATATATATGTGTGTGTATATATATATTTTTTGCTGTATTGCCAGAAGCTGTCAGTCCCTGATATGCTTGGTCTACAACCTGTACCAGGAAGACACACCTTCACACAGGGGACCCCAAGGCTGGGATGCTAGAACTTGCTCAAAGTCAGGTCACTGGGGAGGTGGCAGTGGTAGGGTTGGCACCTGGGTTTTCCCATGCATCTTTATTATTTCCCTGTGATACTTTCCCGCAGGGCCATGGGAGAAGCCAGCAAGCTAGATGGACTAATGAAGGATTACTTCCTCTGGAAGCTGCAAACCCACCTCTCAGGGAAAGACAGTTTCTTGACAGCATCTGCCGGGGAGCCGAAGGCTCAGTTTCTGTTCGGATTCTTACTGGCTGCGCATGTTTGGCCTGGTTACTTCCCCAGCTCTTTGAGCTGGTTTTCTCTCTTTTAAAAATAGAAAGAGTAAGACCTAAGAGGGTCGTTCGGAGTTTTTAGTAAGACGTGCAGCCCCTGGGCAAGGTTTAGGAAACGTAATCTGCTACATACCTGCTCCTTCTACTCTGGTTCGTTACAAGTCCCGGAAGGGGTTGGGGAGAAGCCGTGTGGCTTCTGAGGTCTCCCTGCGTCTCCAGATGTCCTGGGGGAGGCCCCGTCTACCTGAACCACGTTCCAGCTTGGGGGGATTGCCATTTTCCTTCTGCCCTCCCGTGTCTCCAGGGGTTGGGAGGGCGATCTCCAGGGTCGCTCTCACAGTCGGGCGGCACCCATGACCCATGACACTGAAGGGCGTCTAATGGCTTACTAGCAGGTGCCTTCTGCCGTTTTTCAGGTGGATCTGGCGTTTGGCTCCATGAAGCAGGGCAGTGCTGGGGAAACGTCTTGGGCTGTGAAAAAAGAAAGAGAGAAACAGTGCTTGCAGCTGCTAAACACGTCCCTGTTCCCGCTTTATGATGCCCTAACAGGAGGCGAGAGAAACCCTGCCTCCAATCTGGGTCTCCTTATCTTCCTGTAGTAACAGGAATCGGAGCAGCCCATCTGTGCCGCTTCAGAACAAACAACAATGAAGTCATAGTGCTTAAAATAGCGCAGGGTGGAATGGTGGTGAGCAGCCGCCTTGCCTGACCGCCCTTGGGGACTCTCATGCAGCATTTCCGCATCTCGGCCTTGCGCTGGGTGCACCGGGTGTGTCTGCGTCTGGGTCCTGCTGTCCTTGTGAGCAACTCGGGCACCCTCGAGGGCCTTTCTTCAAAAGGAACATGCCGAGCAAAGGCATGTGTGGTCTCCTCTCTGGCTTTGTATTCTGTGTTACGTTTTGGTGCTGCTTTAAGACACAGCTCACCTTGCTAACATAACACACCAGTCCAGGGTGTCATGTAGGGGGAACTGAGTTTCCTAGCTTGCGGAGACCCTGAAGGGGACCCTGACTGCTGAGTCTGGAGCCAAGGGCATGGATGTGGTTCTTGAGGTTTAAATCAAATGGAAAGGACAAAGTCACCCTCCTTCTCTTTCCTGGATGACACGTGGGAGGCCACAGTTCTCTATGATGCCATTCTTCCTTCTCCGTATTTTTAAGAGGACGAAAATAATATTACTGAGTTAGTACCATCTATGTGTCCCTTAGCGTCTGGGTGTGTCTTATTACTTCCCTCCACACATGCTGGAAAAAAGTACATCCTCAACTAGCGTTCTTTGAGGTGATCATGAAGCATCCATCTATTCCTGTCAACATTCGTAAGGTTATCGGATGGGCATGACTGCCCGATTTCCTGCAAATGTCTACAGGACAGTACCTACTAAGTGTGGGGACGTGTACCCTTAGTGTGTGTTGTGATGGTTAGGAATTTTTCTAGGAAGTCACTGAATACAGCAAAAATTGAGCTTTTGTCTTTTTATTGTCTTATACAAAGAGTGTTGATCATGATGTGTTTATGAGTGGAGGCTCCCAGTCTCCTTGAGTGATGCTTATAAAAGAAATGGAGGTTGATCATGGCGGATATTTCTTGGGGCAGGAGGCTGTGTTTTTAATTAAGATGGTGTTTATAGAAGGGATATCTGGTGTTCCTCGTCCAAGAGCTGTTATCTAAAGGTAGCTGTCTACAGCCAAAAAATCGAACTTGAACTTGGGACATCTTGAACTAATTTGCTACTGCTGTGAATCCTTCTCCAGAATTTGAGCCACCTGCTGGAATGGGAATGTCTTGGAATACTGTTTTTACTTTGGTCTTCTGAAAAGTTAGCTGCTTTCTTCTTCTTCTTTCTTCTTTCGTCTTTCTTCCTTCTTCTTCCTTCTTTCTTCCTTCTTATTTTTTTAGATTTTATTTACTTTAGAGAGAGAGCAAGGATGAGTGAGGAGGGCAGGCTGAGAGGGAAGGAGAGGGAGAGAGTCCTAGGCGGGCCCTGCTCTGAGTGTGGAGCCCATGGTGGGACTCAATCTCACCACCCTGAGATTGTGACCTGAGCCGAAACAAGAGTCGGACGCTTAACCGACCAAGCCACGCAGGTGCCCCATGAAAAGTTACCTTTCTTCATGTAAACACTGGGTGTCTCCAGGTTCTTGTGCTGTGAAGTTTTAGAAGGCAGTGCAGCCAGTGAAAGCGAGGATAGTGAAGGAAGGCTTCATGGAGGAAATGTGACTTTTCTGGTCCTGCGGGACTCTGTTTGGGTGGAAAGCGGGGGGACAGCTTGGCACTAATGAGGGCCGTGTGGAGACGCCTCTCTGGAGGGGAGAACAGGTGAGTTGGAAGCCATGAGAGAAGAGTGGTTGGCACAGTCGGAGAGGTCGGGGAGGCTCTGATTTTGGAGGGGGGCTCTGTGGAGATGAGGAATGCTGTGGGGAGAGAAGTGTTCAAGCAGGGTAGCCTGACGTGAGGGACTGGAGCAGTCCAGACCCGATGAGCGTGTTGGGATGCAGAGGCACCTCAGAAAACAAAACTGAGAAGGCACGTGTCCTAGAAGGTCCCATCTGAACTGATGACAGTGGAATATCAAGGCTGCCTGAGTCTTGTAGCAAAAGTGGCAGCTGCGTGACCAGGCCTCTTGGCCCTCATGGGCTCTCACCTCAAGGCTCATGAAGGAGATCGTGAAAGAGATGATTGGAAGACTTCAGAGGCAGGAGAGCCTGGAAGCCACCTCTTTCATCCACGGTCTCTGGAGTTTTCTTCTTTAACCACTTTAGAGACGGGAGGAATTGGTTTCTTAGTAATTAAGCGCACGCGGTTCCTTTTATTGTGCCTCCTTAACCTCTGACGCTCACTGCTCCGATCTCATCATGCAAATAAGACGATGTGGTGGATGCGCTTGGTAGCCCCCAGGGTGCTCTACAAATGCGTTCATCATAAGCCCGCTTCCTTATTTTTATCCTCTCAAACTGTCAGTTCTGAGGGCACCATGTTCGCTGCGCTCGCCCGCACGTTTGTATTTAAGGTCATAGCTCCGCGTGATTTAGAAGAGTCCTTGGCCAGTAGGACAGCATCAGAAGTCCCCGGTGGCCTATGGGGCTGTGTGGGAGGCCCCATCCGAGCCCCCTCCCCCCGCACTTGTTCCCATAGTGTGTTGTGCTCAACCCTAACGGCGTAAGCTCCTCTCCACCCCAGGATCACCGGCAGGACATCCTTGCTGTTCCCTTCGCTTGGAAGATCTTCCCCCGGCTTCCGTGCAAGTTTCAGCTCAAATGTTAACGTTAAAAAGGCCTTCTCTGAACACCCACCCACACACCCCGGGTTAGATACCTCATCCTCCTTTCTCTGCGCCCCCGCCCCTCCCCCCCCATTCCTTCTCTCTTCCACTTCCCCGTTTTGTGGCTCTTGGAATGACATGAAATTCGTATTCGCATGACCTCTTGGATCTGTTTCCTGCCCATTAGCACGTAAGCTTCACGAGGGCAGAACTCTGTGTACATCTGTATCCATAGTACCCGGCATTCAGTAAAGACTTGTTGAGTGAGTGAATGAATGAATGAATGAATGAATGCGTAAGAACGTTAAATCAATGGACTTAAAAATAGCTTGTGCTTGCAGACACATCCTCCTGTGGAGATGGTATTTGGATACTATTAGTAGGGCAGGAGCAAGACTCTTGTACTATCTGCCTTTGTGTAGCGTAGGGAGACCTGAATGCTGTAACTACAAGTTTTCTTTCACCAGGATTAAACTAGGAAGAGCACAGTAACTTTGCTTATAGTCAAGTGGAACCAGCCGATCTAGCCCCTGAGCTATAAAGGTCTTTGCTTTGCCTTGTATCCCTGAGTATGTGTAGACAGAGATATTGAACATTAGTAAGAGCCAGCCAAAACTCTGTGGCTTACTGTCTTTGACTCATTTGTGCCTGGGACCTTTTGTAGTACTGTAGCATCCTACAAAACTAAAATTATACTGCTTTGAATATATTCCCCAACTAGCTCTTTTTTCCCTGCCCCTGGTCCAAGAAATCTGAGCTTTATCTTAAGGGCTTATTTCTCTATTTCAGATGCCTATCATTAAAAAATGTGTCTATCCAGTTTGGAGCAAGCCGTCTCATAAAAGTAGGACGGTGAGGTCGTGCAAACATCAGAGCCAAGCGCGTTTTATTTACCCCTTGGTTAGCATCATTTGTCACAGTATCTCTGTGTAGTGAGCTGGTGACACCCACGCAATTTCTCAGGCTGTGCTTTCTGCTAATTGTTTGTTTAATTAGAAAATGAGTAAGTATTTATAGAGAAAATAGAATCTAAAACTGTGGGGATGAAACCTTTTCTAATTGTGCTGTGTTCTCATGGTGTCCTAGGGATTGCGTTTTCGGAGCATGGAAGTGGTTGGAGGTCTTATTTTGCTGCTTGGTGTTTACTGAGAAATTCATTTCGAGGGGAGCAACATGAAATCCAGTGGCAGTAAACCCAGTTGGAAAAGAGTTTCAAAGCCAGATACAGTTAGATTGTTTATGTAAACCACAAGGCCTGTGTTCACTCAACAGCTTTGATGGGGGAATGTAATGGTATAGAGCTGAGTGGGAAAGAGCCTATGTGTACCAAAAGGTGTTTCTTTTCTTCTCTCTCTCTCTTTTTAAAAATTTTATTTACTTATTTGTCAGACAGAGAGATAGCACAAACAGGGGGAGCATCAGGCAGAGGCCGAGGGAGAGCATCCTTCCTGTTGAGCAAGGAGCCCAATGCGGAGCCCCAGCCCAGGGCCCTATGATCATGACCTGAGTCCAAGGCAAATGCTTAACCAACTGAGCCCCCCAGGTGTCCCCAAAAGGTGTTTCTTTTGCATCACAGGAACACAGGGAGTCAGACCTTGATAAACTTTGTAGAATTTGCTGGTAAAAGCTCATATCAGAGGAGGAACTATAGCTGTAGCTAAGGATGGACCTTGGGTCCTGGGTACAGGTGTTATTTTCAACACAGCGGTCAGTTTGGGCTGGTTACCCTGATACATGGAGGTCTTGGTTTCAGTTCTTTAGGCATCTTTACATTTTTGTTTTCTGGTCATGTTCAGAGGCATTGATTTTTTTTTTTTTTTTTTCTTCCTCCCTCCCTTATAACTGAATGTGGTATGCGGTTGAAGAACGTCAGGATATGTTATGTTGACCTTGCGGGTCTCTTTGTCATCCTGAAACAAAATGGCTGATGCCTCACTCCATGACTGCACGGAGAGAGGAATCCATTTACGGACAGACCCACCGGGTAGGAAAGAGAAGGCAGGTGTTGAGCATGGGGCAGAGCTGGGGTGAATTCCTGCTGCAGTTGTGAACTGAGGGGTGGAAGCTCAGCTTTGGGTCTTTTAGATCAAGCAGATCTGGTGACACCTCCTGTCCACAGTGCCATTCTCCACCAAAATGTTTGTAGGTTTGGGGCCCAAAGAAAACGTGCTGGAAGAGATGTGGCATGTGGAGCTGGTTGTGCCCATAAGATAACCAAGTGGGGAGCGTAGAAGTACCATTGTCCTCCAGCCCGTGCAGCGGTTCTGTGGAAACATGTGTGGCTGATTTGTGCTGCGCCATTTTGGATCTAGAGTTAGCTGGTGGAGCTCATAGCCCTGGAGCCCTTGGACCTTAGTTCTGTAGCTTGGCAGCTGTGGGTCCTTGTGCTAGTTACAGAACCTTTTTAAGACTCTGTTTCCTCATTCATCTGAAATGATAATACCTACTTTGCAAGATCAATATTTGTTTATTTAGTAAAATACACATCCCATAAAATTGACCAATTTAACTATTTATTTACTTATTTTAAAAGATTTTATTGACGGGGGTTGGGGAGCAAGTGAGCATAAGCAAGGGGAGTGGTAGAGGGAGAGACAAGCAGGCTCTCTGCTAGGCAGAGAGCCCACTGTGGGGCTCGATTCCAGGACCTGGGGTTCATGACCTGAGCTGAAGGCAGACACTTAACCGGCTGAGCCCCGCGGGCGCCCCTAGCAATTTTTAAAAGTTATTTTTAGATGGGGAAGGGCAAAAGGAGAGGGAGAGAGAGAGAATCTTAAGCAGACTCTATGCCTAGCACAGAGTCTGACGTGGGGCTCGGTCTCACAAGCCCAAGAGCATGACCTGAGCCAAAATCAAGAGTCAGATGCTTACCCAACTGCGCCACTCAGGTGCCCCACCATTTTAGCTGTTTCTAGAAAGTACATTTCAGTGGCATTAAGTACATTCACATTGTTATGCAAGTGTCACAACCATTGTCTCTAAAACTTTTCCCTGTCCTTGACTGAAACTCCGTGTCCATCATATAATAACTCCCATTCTTCCCTAAAAGCTGAAATTTGAACCCAGGATTTTGGGCTCCATGTGTCTAGTGTTCTTTCTACCTCATTACAATGCAAGAAGGTTTGACGTCTCAAACGTTTGACATCTCTTAAGAATCTGTTATGCTAATTGGTACTATCTACAAAATCGTGTTTTCTGAATAACCACAAGCCCTGTCCGTGACCTAGCAGTATGGGTGAAGGCTGAAGTTCTTGCCAGTGACAGCTAAGCTCCAAATCCCCCCCCCCCCCCCCCGGGAGAGCGTCCCATGGAGGTCTGCCTACGTCCCGAACTCACAGTGGAAGCGCAGATTGTAAGAGAGGAGGAAATGAAGTCATTGCTCTCTCTTCCACTTGAAGCCCAGCTACGTTCCTTTATTTTTCCCTTTTTTTCTTTTTACAGAGCTAGCAGAGTTAGACTTTTGTCGGGGGTTCATTTGTACTGTTCCTTTTTAAATGGGAATTTTTTTTTTTAAAGATTTTATTTATTTATTTGACAGAGATCACAAGCAGGCAGAGAGGCAGGCAGAGAGAGAGGAGGAAGCAGGCCCCCTGCTGAGCAGAGAGCCCGATGCGGGCCTCGATCCCAGGACCCTGAGATCATGACCCGAGCCGAAGGCAGCGGCTTAACCCACTGAGCCACCCAGGCGCCCCTTAAATGGGAATCTTGATTCCTGTCCTTGTTCCCACTCTCTTAGGGTCTGTCCCTCTTGTACACCCCCAGCGGCCTCCCCGCTGGTCTCCCCCTGCCTCTCTCCCACGTGGCCTCCATGCTGCCGACGGGATTTCTCTACGGCAGTCCAGAATTGATCACCCCCCTTTCCTGTGTGAAAACCCTCCATGACTCCGCATCGCGATGAGCTCAAACTCCGCTGAATAACATTCTCACCTGCAAGGTGGCTATCCTAAAATATGTGGCGCCCCCCCCCGCTTTGTTCTCCTTGTCCCCCAAACTGGACTCACTGACCCGCGGGTCTCCATCTGCTCTCGGGGCAGTAATGAAAGCTGTGACCTCCCACCTGAAAAGGTGTGTGTTCCCCTAACGAGCTGTCCACCCAGTTTCAAGGGGTGTGTGGATCCCAGCTGCGAGCTCTGCTCTGCTGGACCATTCCCGGGAAGACGGCCCTCGGAGTCTCTTGGCCTTTGCTGGTGCTCTTTCCTTCCAGCCTCCTGTCTCTGTCCCTCCGGCTTCCGTCAGTATTTTTCTCCAGTGCACCTTCCTTCCGGAATTAAGTTTTCCTTCTATTGTTCGTGTACGGCACATGGTTGGAACACCGGTTTCACATCTGTACTGGAGTTAATAGTTTGCATGGCTGCCTTGCCCATGTGTTCCCAAGCGTGATGCCTTACTTGTGCCGTTCACCCAGGCGTGCCTGCCTGCCTTCAGCATATGTTTTTCGAGCCCTCTTGAGCTAGCTACAGCGCTGGGTCCTGGGGACGCGCTAAGGGATATGCCCCACTGTTTACCCTCAGAGAGATCAGTTTACTGTAGAGTGTATACAGATAAACAGGTCCAAGGGAGGGAGAGGGAGCAAGAAAAGCTAGTTGGAAATCACTGAAGGCTTCCCGGAGGAGGTTGCAGAATGAGGATGGAGACAAAGTAAGCAAAGGCCCAAAAGGGAGACTAAGTGAATGAATGAACTTTGGATGGCATTTTATGAACTGAGATCTCGAGAGAGGGGAAAAGAGGAATGTAGTGTTCATTGATTAGATTCAGGATGAAGAATAGAATTTGACACTGAACAGGTTGTTGAATAGAGCGAAGGCATCTTTAAAGAATCCCAGAGAGAGAGCCCTGCAGGACTAATGTTGTCTTCAGGCTCGGAAGGCAGCCCTGCTTCTTGGATATACACGGGTATTCAAATCATTTAAGTGCTGAAAGGCGCCCCACGGATTACCGGGTACAAGCATTTGCCTGAGGGCGAGTTATTTACCCTTTCCGTGCTCAGCGGCCATATCAATAAGGGGGAGAGATAAAAATAGATACTTCCTCAAACACTGTCAGTTAAGCTGCGCCTTTATTTTTTTATACCCATAAAAAAAAAAAAAGCTTCTGCTAATGCAAGTGTGATGTGTTTTTTTAGAGATATTAAAATATGGGGAGAGAAAGGATTGACCACAGAAAGAGTCAAAGTGTGGGCCTGGACTCAGTGAAATGTGGTCGTCTGTTTTGTGGGTTCAGGTGGACAGTTCTGGGCACACAGTCATTACTCAGTATGCGTTGATGATGGTGGTGGTGGAGTTTCTAGAAAGGGGGAAACAGGCCTAGAGGCTGGAGTGACTAATGGCCCCATGTAAGCCAAAGCTCTCTGGAAAGTGCTCTCGTTGCAGATTTGGTGGATTTCCGTCTAGCCAGTGTCCTGATGAGCAAGAGCCCGGGCGGCCTGCAATTCCATGTGACCCTGGATTGTGAGTGTGTGTGCTTTGGGGTATGAGGGAACCCCGTGGTCATCTGCCTTTTCCAGACCTGAGGGAAAATGAAGGGCTCGGTTTCAGAGTGTGGCCTGTAATCTCATGGACCCTAAACTCTGATCTACATGCTCCCAACCATTAGGGAGACCATTTTGTAACCTTAAATGGTTGGGTTCAGACCCGACTGCCCTGGGTGCTATCAAATTAAAGGCCAGTGGGGAGCCGCTGGGAGGGCTCGGCCACTGGGCCTTGTGGTCGGCGAGTCTTTATCTCGAGACGGGCCTTGCCGGAAGGGAATGGCCACGCCTGAGTCTCAGGCCACTTTAATTAGGGCCATGGACTCGGGTGCCCTCTGATGACAGGTTGAACTAAGGCCTGTGGTTGGAAGTCATGAAACCGCTCCTGGGAAGAGCCTACAAGAGCTGTGGGTGGCACCCTAAGGCCCCCAGACCTCTGCCGCCCACTCCGGCGGGCCCCCCTGCCGTGCCCCATCTGAACGCCACCCTGTCTCCCCTCCCTGGGTGTGGGGTTGCTTCTGTGCTTTGCTCATGATCTACATTTTGTCTGCCAGCACCATGTGGCCGTCACCAACTTCTTCTCGGCTTTCAGACTTGAGCTGGGCATCGCCTCTTGAGAAGGCTTCCTGTGAGCCCTGCTTGTCCCCTGTGCAACCCCGAAGCCCTGGCTTATCATTCGCATTGCATTTTCCATCAGCATTTTCAGTTCGACGTGTCTTTTTGCCCTTCTAGAAGATGGGGATGCATCTTCTTTTTCTTTGTGCTCCTGCGCCTTGCCCGTGGCAGACCGTTTAGTAAAGGTGGCTGGGATGAACTAAGACAGAACAGCAGAAGCTGATACTCTGAGGGCCCTTCGTGGAGGAGGAAGAGGAAAGCAGCCTTTGTATGTAGGTGAATAACAGGGCACGTGGCAGACGAGCCAAGAAAGCAAAATTCACGACACCTATTGCATCGAGGAGCGTGGGTTAAAGTGGAAGTGGGGACTTCCCGCCGTTGACATTGGCAGGGGCATGGATAGGGCAGGTGGGTCATTTGGGGCGGATTGTGCATACGCAAGCCTGCATTTCCTGCCAGGCTCCCAGGTCCCTGCTCTGGAGGCTTCCGGGGCAGTGGGTGGGCGGGGGTGAGGGTGGGGGTGGTGGAGGTGGGGGGGGGGACTGCAGACGGCCAGTGAACACAGGGCACTGGGGATTTTCCTTCCTGCCAGGGGACAAGTGTCCTTAGCTTCACTTAGAGCTCTTTGCTAAAGCCTTGTGGGAAGCCTCCTTGAGCAAAAGGGCACCTGAGGCTATGATTTCCTCAACAAACGTGTGTTGTTCACTTAGTATGAGGTTTTATCAAGTGGCCTAAGGAAAAACTTAACAGCACAATGTGCTAGTTCCTGAGGGATTTTATGGCCTCAGTGCAAGTGCTCCTTTTCTGAAGAGACACACTTGGGGCCTTGCCAGCAGGTCAGCGCAGGCCACCTGTTTCTGTGCCCGAGGCCATGCAGACAGCCCCCACCACCAGGACTCTGAGTGTGGGGGTTAGGGTGGGAGCTGAGTGTGGGGGTTAAGGTGCCCTTTGCATCAGAAACGGCTCAGGGCCACACTTCTCAGTCACTCAGGCCCTTAGGAAGTTGCCCTTGATCTCTGTCTGCTTTGTCTGACTGCAGAATGCCGTCATGTATAGGGAAGCATTGATGCTTACAAAAAAAAAAAAAAAAAGTACCAGCTTCGCTCCTCTTCCTGTGCTGATGTCCCAGTATTTATAAAGGTCACAATGGCTTTATTTTACTCTGTGTGGGCAGAGGTTCTCAGCTGTGTGTTAGAATCACTTGGGGGGCGCCTGGGTGGCTCAGTGGGTTAAGCCGCTGCCTTCGGCTCGGGTCATGATCTCAGGGTCCTGGGATCGAGTCCCGCATCGGGTTCTCTGCTCAGCAGGGGCCTGCTTCCTTCCCTTCCCCTCTCTCTGCCTGCCTCTCTGCCTACTTGTGATCTCTCTCTGTCAAATAAATAAATAAAAAAATCTAAAAAAAAAAAAAAAAAAAAAAAAAAGAATCACTTGGGTAGCTATTCGAAAAGTAGGTGTTCCAGACCCTGCCTTCAGAGGTGATTGAGAAGGAAAGGAAAGAGCTTGGCTCCTGAGTATTTTGGAAAATCTTTCCATCTACAGGTAATTTTCATGGGGACTCTAGACCAAAAACTATGGTATTCGAAGGAAAAGCTTCTTGGTAACAGAGCTTGCGTCCTCTCTTAGTGTCCTCTGCCACACCTGGCAGTTAGTACCATTCGGAGATCCACCTGCTCGGGCCCGGCCCGAGAACAGGGTGGCGACCATCACTGTGGGGCTTCTGGAGCCCCCGGGGGAGAGGGGGTGCCTGTTTGTGTTAGATGCGTAGAAAATGTGGAGACCAGCCTCTCTTCACTCTCAGGCATTGTTGGGTTCTGGCCTTTACAAACACCATCGGGAGGTATCCTGGAATACCGTTCAGCATTAGTAGCGAGTGACATAAATAGATGTAAGAGGCCATCCTTGCCTTTCCCATCGACCTAGAGACTAAAGAGCAGAGCCCGCCGACTAGACTGGGACCGATCCTTTTCTTTTGTCTTTAATGTAAAGCAAAGCTGAAGCTGGCTTCCTCTTCCATTTTAAATGCCTCTTCCGTTCCCTCCGCAAACGCTTCTGGAGCACCTCCTGTGTGCCAGTCAACATGGACACGACAGTAAATAAAGGACAGCTCCAGAACTCAAGCCTTGCTGAGTCTAAGCAGGGGAGACGAATGCAGAGAAGCATAATAGGTTCTAAATGTGTGATGAGCAAACTGTGAACAGGCTCTTTGCTAAAGCGGCTTTGGTGGTTTGGATAAATAGGGAAACCCTTTATGAGGCGCTGCTGTGCTGATTTGGTTTCCCAGCCCCATCCTTGAAGGGTGACATGTGTAGGGAGATGTGGGTGCAGGAAGGAAGCTTGCTGCCCCTCACCTGGGCAGGGAAGGCTCTGGCTTGTGTTTACTCCTAGCGGTGCCTGTGCCTGTGGCTTTGCTGGGATCCGACTACCTGTTCATTTGGCCTTTTCGTGCATGATGGTCACATGTCCGTTCCCACGTGCCGATTCCTTTTGAATCAGTCCAAGAGACAGAAGAATGTGTGCTTTGGTGGGCGCTGGGGAACTGGGTCATGAAGCGTGCTCTTTGTCTAGATACTGTAATTATCAGCCTCTGTGGCATGGGCTGTTTACAAATATCCATCGGTTTACAGGACACACACACACACACACAGCCCAGAAGGAATAAACCAATGTAATTTGGGAGTTGTTTCTGGGTCGTGGTTTTTCCAGGCTTTTTAAAATCTTCCGTATTACCCTTTCTATTGGAAAAAGCAGATCGACTTCAGTTTTTAAAACATAGACCTTAGTGAGTTTTTCTTACTGAAGCTCTTTACTCAAGGGATGAATGTTCCGAGTGATAAACTTCGTAATGACCAAGTGAGCTGAGTTCTCCTGCCCTGGGCATCTTGCTGCGCTCTGGGTCTGGTTTTTCCTGTTCACTGGTCCTTGCCTCCCTGTCTCTGTGTCTTGTCAATTGGAAATGGCTTCAGGGCATCAGTCGCTCCCCCTTTGGCCCAGGTGGGGAAAGGGGCCTTCACAGTGGGAGAACCAGAATATCGAGGGGGAGAATTTGCTATCAGAGGGCAGGGTTCTGGGCTTCCAGAGCTGAATCAGCATGCGCTGCCCCCCCCTCCCCGCCCCGGGATTTCATCTCCATTCACACCATACACACTTAGAGCCTCCTTCATGGAAGTAGCGGGATTGCTTGGATTTCCTCACAAAGCCATGGCCTCCTTGTTGGTGTGGAGTGGGAGGCATCTCAGTCCAGGCAAATACGTGGGTGAGTGGGGGGACGGTTAAGCTCTAACCCAGGAAGTTCCTTCTCTGTGGGAGGAGTGGAATAGTGATCTGAGCTTTGGTGGGGGAGGCCTTGCTGATTTGTTGCCTCACCGTGTGTGTGTGTGTGTGTGTGTGTGTGTGTGTCTATGTGTGTGTGTATTTCTCTCGAAATACCATAATATTACCTTCCAATTTTAACCTTGTGTCATTGGTTTCTTGCCCCTCGTTCCCCTCTTGACTTTATTTTGGCTAAAATGCCGCCCTGTTCCAGGGCTTGTGTTTTCGTGGCACAACTTATCCCAGAGGACTCCCAGGATTGTGCTTTTTTGAAACCGGACTCTAGGCTGCCCAGTGCCTTGTTGTCTCACACGGTTGAGCCCAAAGCCAGTGTAGGACTTTTCAAAGTTCTTTTCTTTAACGTACCTGTGTAGACCACCTTGAAGTCTGAGGATATCCCTGAGGCGGTTGCTCAGTTTTGAGCTCTAACTGGTTAGAATGGCCACCCCACCTGCCGTATTTCGTGCGCATGTGTGTGTTGGGGGGCGGGGGGCAGTACCTTTGAGTAGGTGAAGATGCGAACTCTTTGTAATACTGTGGCTTTTGGTTCTCAACTTCCATGGGAAATGGATCACATTTTTTTTTTTTTTTGACCATCACAGAGAGAGAGTCAGAAGGAGGTTTATTCTCACAATGGTGGGTCCCTGATGGACGGTCCCCCAGTGTTGTGATGACCACGTCTGCCCGAACACGTTTTATCCCTGTATTTACTTCTGTTTAGTGATTTTATTGGGACTCTCATTTAATTCCATGCTCAGGATCATTCTCACTCTCTGAAGTTGATTTAATATCCTTATCTAATGTCTTCCCAGTACTTTAGTACATGCTGTTTTTTCCTGTATGTTTTATTAATTCCTCAGGATTATGGGTCCTCCACTCATCCATCCGTCCACCGTTTGTTTATGCAGCCAGCCTTTGAATGCCCGCCACGAGCCAGGCGCCTTGCTAGATGCTTCTGATTTGAAGATGCGTGAACCACAATCCTTCCCTTCAGGGCCTTGGTCGAGATAGAAATATCTCTGGGAAGGCAGTCCCAGGGAAGATGTGATCCAGAGGCTGGGAAAAATTTCTGTAAGAAGGCAGGGGGACATCCCACTGGGAGCGGGGTGGCCCAGTGTCACTCCATCACTCTGCTTAGGGAGAGGACCCAGAAGGTGACCAGGTGATTTACACATGGTCCCCTTTGATCCTGTGACAATTGTACCTTGTCTGTTTCCTCCCAGGAATTTCTGTGGACTTTATAATTTAGCCAGTGGGAACAGTGTGGTTGAAGTGTTTGGCTCTTTGCTTCTGGAGCTAAATCATAGTTCTCAGCCTTTAATCTCCTGAGAAATGAGCTGAGCGGCTCCATGTGATTTTTAGGTAGCTTTTCTGGAATAAGCCTAGAGGGCTGATCTATGGGCTGTGATCCCTGCGTTGCCCTTTATTTGAAGAGAAACAGCCCCGGTACTATCAGGTCAAGGTGTAGGTGTATATATGGTCGTTCCGGAGACATGTGTCACTAAAATGCATCAAGAGTCACGGGGAAAAGTAAGGAACTACAGCTGGCAGATCCATAGAATCTGAGCTCCTAGACCGGTGTGGAGGTTGCTACTGTTCGACTGTTAGGTATTTACAGCCACCCTGACGTGAGAAATAACTGTTCTGAGCAGGACGGAAAGGAAATTTTCATAGCAACCTGTTTCCTCTCTGATCATCCACGATTCTAGTTGTATCAAGGTTCTTTAGGAGGGTTGAGTTCTTGTAAAGGAACTGTTTGTCAGGGTTAAGCTGGTAGATTATTAACATCCAAGACGACAAATTCAGAATTGCTGGGATTTGTTCACATTCATTTGAAATAAGGCCAAGATGGTATGTGAGTCAGTGTGAGTTTCTGTGACGAAAATACCACAGGCGGGGTGGCTTAAACAACAGATTTCGTTCTCACAGTTCTGGAGGCTGGGACCTCCAAGGTCAAGGTACTGGCTGATTGGGTTCCTTGTGAGGCTGTGCTCCTGATCTGTAGTTGGGTACCTCCTTGCTGTGTCTTCACGTGGCAGAAAAAAATCACCTCTCTTGTTTCTCTTTTCACAAGGGCACTAATCCCTCCCCCCATGGGGACTCTGCCCTCATGACCTGTTTCCCTCCCAAAGGCCCTCCGTCCAGATACAGTCACCCTGGGGATTAGGGCTTCAGTATGTGAATTTCCAGGGGGACACAGCATTCAGTCTGTAGCACTTCATTTCATGATGACTTCATTTCATAATGCTCGTGATTTGACAACTTGAAGTGGGTTCATAATGAGGTTATCAGCTAGGTTCCAAACTGCCTGTGGGGTGGATGTGTGAGCCGAGGGTCTCATGCCTCTTCAAGGAGGTTGGTACCTAGGGGTCCTGTGTGTCACTTGAAGGCCCTTATCTGGTTAAATTTGGACTGGGGCAAGGGCTTTGTCTGTCTGCTTTGTGCATGATGCATGGGCGCTGGGCTTGGGGTGACCCTGGAATTCTCTTTGGCACAGAGTTGCTCCTGAGCCTTTGTGTCTTTGGCTCCATGTGGAGGGAACTGGCCTCTATTTACATGTAGTCCATCTGCGACTAAATGTCTTTTTTTTTTGAGCTTACTCTGCCTTTAAAATGACATATGTGTCAAGAAGAAGGAAATAGATCCTTCTAATTTTTCTGGCTTTATTTAAAAAAAATCCTTTTAGTATGGTAAATTTTTAAAAAGATTTTATTTATTAGAGGGAGAGAGAGAGAAAGAGCACATGCAGAGGGGAGGTGCCAAGGGAGAGAAAGAAATAGACTCCCCGCTCGGCAGGGAGCCAGAGGTGGGGCTCAATCCCGGGGTCCCAAGATCATGACCTGAGCCCAAGTCAGATGCTTAACCAACTGAGCCACCCAGGCACCCTAGTATGGGAACTTTTAAACACACTCACAAAAGGAGACCAGACACCCAGACACTCTGATGAGCCCCATTTACCCATTACTCAGGTCAACACCCAACAACTTACCACTAGCCTCCTTTCAGACATGCGCGGCCCTCCTGTTTTGTGTGCTGCGGTGTCTTAGGGCTAAATGCACACGTGACTTTGCCCATCTACACTTAAGCAGGAACCACTAACGGATTAGACTTTAAAAAAACAACAGGCTGTAACCACAATGCTGTTATCACTTCTAGCAAAATTAACAGTCATTTCTTCACATCGTTAATCTGTAGTCCGTTTTCCTCAATTGACTCAAATGTCTTTTATTTTTATTTATTTTTTTAAGTGGCGCAGGGAGGCAGAGGAGGTAATCTCAAGCAGACTCCACACCCAGCGCACAGCCCAAAGTGGGGCTCGATCCCAGGACCCTGAGTTCATGACCTGAGCTGAAACCAAGAGTTGGACACTTAACTGACGGAACCATCCAGGGGCCCTGGACCCACATGTCTTCTGTGTTAGTTCATTTGAATCCAAATACAAAGTCCTATCATTGTATGTGTTGATATGTGCTTAAATCTCTCCTAACCAAATCTCATCAGTAACTGGCCCTTCTCCTTTATTTATGTGGATGTCACTGTCACAGCACATGGCACTCTCTGGGTTGTTCCACGGGTACAGTTCAGTGGTAAATTCTTTGAAGACAGAAGCTTTAGTGCGTGTCCCGGCACCTGGTGGAAGGGGGCTCTTTGTGGGGCTTCAAGGACTCTGGGTGCTCTCACTGGCGTGAGGCCGCAGTGGAGACCCCTCTCTGCTCTGCTGGGGTGAGCTGGCTTTCCGGCTACTGGAGAATTCGCATGGAGCTCCATATCCAGCAAAGGGAAGTCGAAAGCCCTAGACACTCGGAAATGCCATTCTCTGTGTCCAGCTGACGGTCGCCAATAGAGTTGGCTTCGAACAACTTGCTTTGTAGAATCATTTGCAGTGATTGAGGGAACAAACGCTTCCCTGGAAGGGCTCAGTGGACTTGCTTGGTACACAGGCGGGACTCTGCTGGCCCCTATGGCAAGAACCCCCACCTGGGCTGAGCCACAGGGTGGCTGTGCTCAGCACACCTGCCTTGTAAGCACATTGTTTTCTGGCCCACGTGTCACTCTGCTTTTTATGGGCTACAGAACAGGAAAGGGAGGGTGGGGTAGTGCTTCAGTGGGAAGTGGTTCTACGATGAGGGCTAGAGGGCCTGACTGATCTTTAAGCACTCTTGTTACACTGTTAGAGGTCTGGGCACTAGAAGACTAGAGCCCGGCACCCTGTTCTGTTACTTTCTAACTCTGTGGCCTTGAGCAAGTTATTTGAGCTTCAGGGCATGCTTGTCAAAAATGGGCAGAAAGATAACTGTGTAGGTTGGTGAGAAGTGTAAGTAAGCATAAAGAGTTGTTCCCATTGGTTATCGTGTTTGCTAATATAGATCTTCTTGACTTGCGATGGGGTTATGTTTCCATAAACCCACCATGAGCTGAAAATACCGTGAGTGGAAAAAATGCATGTCACACCCCTAACCTATGGAACATCCTAGCTTAGCATAGCCCCCCCGCCCCCCTGCCATATGCCCAGAACACTTACATTAGCCTATAGTTGGGCTGAATCATCTAACACAAAGCCTGTTTTGTAACTAGGTGTTGCATATTTCATGTCATTTACTGGATATCATACTGAAGGTGACAAAGAGAATGGCTGCGCAGGATGGCTGTCAGTGTATTGGTTGTTGACCTTCGTGATTTTGGGGCTGACTGGTAGCTCCAGCGTCCCACGTATGGTTAGCAGGGGAAAGATCCCCACTGAGAATTCTGAGTACATTTTCTAATGTATGTGTATCACTTTTGCACCACTGTAAAGTTCAAAAAATCCTAAGTTGAACCATTATAAATCAGGGGCCTATCTCTAGATAGGTCACGTTATGCTTATCCCAGAGTAGTCCTGGGACTTATGCCTTCTCTTTCTTGGAAATGCCACTGGGACCTCAAAGGGTACCCAGCTGGCAAAGGTCACCTTGCTAGTAGAGACTGAGCCAGGTCAGCATGAAGTATCTCGACTCCTAGAATTCTTGACGTAAGAATATACACCACGCGGTTTAGCGTGAACCTTTGAATGTTTACACATTATGAAACTTGTTTTTCTCAGAATTTTTCAGAATTGTGATTTGTAATTTCTTCTGATCTATGGGAAGGGAAGAACTCTCCCGCTGTATAATTTATTAATGTGCCTTCCATTTTAGACACTATTATTTTCACCTTGAAAAGTAACAGACGGTTGAGAGAATGGATGGGAACATTTGCTTCCGTAATGCTTCTTGAAACAGAGTTTTTTTCCTTCTGAAGAACACCATCTCTCTAAAATGCAAACTGGATGGGAGAAGAGGGTCAAACATTTAAAAATAGGTTAAGAGTTCATTTGGCAAAGAGTCTTATCCTCGGGATTTTCCTGGCAACTCTCTGTGCAAGAGTGCTTCGGGCCTGTCCTTCCTTCCTTAGGAGTTGAGGCTGCTCTGTTAGCTGGCGGGTCAGTGAGTGACGAGGATCCCCTCATTACCCTCACAGTGAGATGTCTGGGAGCATCCGCCTAGCAGCAGAGGATCTAGACGGCAAATAACCTGGGACATCACTGCTCTGCCTGAGACCATGATAGGAAAGAGGGCTTTTCCTGCAGCCAAGGCCATACAGCTTTCCTGTGGTGGGCACTCAGGGGATGAATGAGTTAAGATTGTCCACGTTTTTAGCATTCTTTGAGTGCAAGTTACTTCTAGTGGTTCTGTTGGACCTCCCTCAACATTCTCACAGAAGAAAGTCATAGTTGTGGTATCACCTACGAAGAAAAGGGGTATTTTTATTCAAAGTAAATATTACATAGGCCTTTTTAATATTTTTTTAAGCTGGCACATACATCCTTTCCCCTCATATTCTATCAACAACAGTTATAATGAATAAAAACATACAAAAGATGTAGTATATGAAAAGTTATTAGCCAACCATTTTGTTTCAAGATGGTGGACTAAGCCTCACATTTCCCTTGGGTATAACTTTGAGCTGATACCTTTTGGACTGGCCCCAACCAGCTGTCCTCTCACAGAGCATTGCTGGGTTTTTCTTGTTGGCCAAGGAATTGATCTGGGCTTTCCCATGAGATCTGCTTTTCTGAATTCCTTTCCCAGTCCTTCTCCACCTGCCTGGTGCATGTGTCCCATCCAGGCATTCCAGAGTTAGGCCGACCCCATGTGTCTGGGCTCAGAACTGAGTATGTGTGGCGTTTTAATCTGTGGATTCCTTTTGACAGTTGTCCCAAAATGGATGGGTAACTCAGGCCGTCACGGGGTCAAGTAGAGTTTGCTGCAGTCAAGTCACAGAGTGAATGAGATCGCAGAGGTGACAGGTGACCTACCACAGGTATCAGGTGGGGGAGGGGAGGCACAGGCTTCAGGGTCTTTAGGGGGAGATTCATGAAAGCAGACTCTGTGAGATCACTCTCTAGAAGCACTTTTCAGCAACCATTGTAGGTTATCTCCATTTTTGTAAGGTTCCCAAGGCTCGCTGTCTTAAAGTGTGTCCATTAGAGGTGGAAGGTGGGGTGGATATATCTAGGACAGAGGCATCCTACACATTTTGTGCTTTACTCCCCGTTAAGAGGCATGCTTTGGTATGTCTGTGATTATCTTCCTCATTTGTGTTTTCTTACGCTCTTCCTTACATCCCAGCTAAGGGTGGGAAGCGGACGCTGGACGGAATTGGTGAGGTTCTGTTGCATTTCCTAGATCTCAGAAATTTGGGGCTTATTGGGTAGAAAGCAGAGTTGTGTTGCCTTCGATAACTGCCTTCATCTTAAATCTTAAAGTATGCATTGGCTGCAAACAGTGGTACCCAAGTAGACAGTGGTGTGTGTGTGGTATCAATATTTGAAGAACCCCAGACTAGACATGTAGATTGCAGACCCCCTACCCCCTGCTGTTGCTTGTCTGTATGACTTCAATTCAGGTCATGCACATTCATTTTGTGAGTGGCAGTCTTCTCATCTGTCAAGTTGGACCGTGAGATCTCTTAAGTCCCTGTTCCAGTGAATGAACAGGGAAATGTGGAACTGTGCATACGCCGTAGCTCCTCCCCTGTGGTAGCCTTTGCTAACTGACATACCAAAGTGCTGTCTTTGTAGGAAGGAATTGTGTTTTTCCTGTGCATTGTTAGAAGGAGCACACTCCCCTGCTCTGTAGGAGTACCCACAGACAATGGTGTAACCGTCCTGTCCCACACTGTGGTTACTGGCCTCTTAACGGCTGTCAGGCACTTGAAATGTGACTGGTCTACATGGAGATATATTTTTCAGTGGAAAATACACGACGGAGGGCCCTGGGTGGCTCAGTCAGTTAAGCTCCGGTCAAGAACCCAGAGTCCTGCTTTAGGTTCTCTGCTCAGTGGGGAGTCTGCTTCTCCCTCTACCCCTCCCCGCTGTTCATGGTCTCTCTCTCTCTCTAGCATGCTCTGTCTCTCTAATAAATAAAATCTTAAAAGAGAAAGAGAGAATGAAAATATGCTCTGGATTCTAAAGGACTTGAAGTAAAAAAAATGGAATTAAAGTAAGTTGGCTTTGTATTGAAACGACAGTCGTCTAGCTATGTTGGGTTAAATAGAACATATTAAGAAAATGAATCCCTCCTGTTTTTTTAGTGGTAACGTGGCTCCAGAAATTTGAAAATTACTCCTGTGGCTTACTTTGTGGGTTGCATCCTATTTCTCTTGGACAGTGCAGATGTAGAGAAGAAATTTCTCTATGGGTCAGAAGTTGGAAGAGCTGTTTCCTGAGTCCCATCCAATTATTACAGAGTTTGTGATTCCTAGTGGATGGGGGAATTTAACAGTGGTCAGAGCCTGTGGAAACAGCCCAGAGAGGGTGCCCAAGGTGGGTGACCTTAGAATTGAATTTTGAAGTTGGGGAGTGAAAATCCTTTAAGGAAAGTGGAATGGACAGAATGGGGCTCTCTGACAGACCAGGAACGGGTCTGCCCCCAACCCCCGCCCCTGAGGAGGAATGGGGCTCTGGGCGAGAACCCAAGAGGAGATCGGTCCCCCTGGGACAGAGTGTGCTGCAGCCCTGAGATCGGAATGAATGAGGCCTAGCGAGCAGGAAGTCCCTGGGTCCCCTAATCCGGGGGTCAGAGTGAACCCGAGTCAGTGCATTTTCCTGTTGCTGAGCCCCTTGAATGATTTAGCAAGTTCTTCCTGCAGTAGGGTTTTTTTCCTGCTGGGTGTCAGCTGGGATCCTGTGACCCAAAGGAGAGTCCTGTCCCACAACAGCTGAAATAGCTTCTTTTCTTGGGAAGCCTTTCACATTGTTCTTTATCTGGTCTGTGGTTGCTGGGAACGGCCCTTCCATGACCGGGAAGCTGCAGCAGCCGTTGTGTAGAGGGCAGAACTCTGCAGAAACATTCTTAATGTAACATGTTCACAGTTGGAGTCGTCAATGCCCACCCCCCCCAAAAGAAAAGTCGTGGGGACGGTGTTGGTGGCTAGGGGCCGGGAGCGCGGTTGAGTGTCATTGATGCGCGTGTGCTGAGTGTACTGAAGAAATGCTCTTTGAGTGGGCATGTCAGCCTCCGGTTTCCAGTGTAGGCCTGCGCACGTGACCGACTGCCGCTATCAGCTTACTCTGTGGCATGTTATCAGCTTAAGCCAGATGTCTTTCTGAGAAAGGCTCTTGTTCCCTGCTGCTCTAACACTGACATGCTCGGAGGTGGCTTTTCTCGGGTCATAATTTAAAAAAAATTGCTGTATGTGTGTTTGGGGAATGACTCTGTGAATGAGAAGGGCACACAGTGGTCCAAAGACGGGGACTGAAGTCAGGTAGATTCAACCCAGCGAGTAACAGGAGCCAGCGGTTGATGGACACCGGCTTTGGGCCAAGTGCTGTCCTACCTCATTCTGGTCTCATGGGGTAGGTTACTGTTATTTCCATTTCCCAGATGAGAACCTGGGCTGAGAGCGCAGAAGGAGAGGTCAGTTGGCCTCCCCAAGGTCAATGGCTAGGCGATGGCAGATTTGGAATCTGAATCGAGGCCCTAAATAATGGTGGATGTACGTGTACTAACTCCCAAGGACTTGTGGGGCCCTGGGGTTGGGTATGGAGTGGAGGTAAGTCAGATCGTTGTGCCTTAGCTGCCAGCACACAACTCCTTGCTGAGCCTTGGTTTTCCCAGCTTCGACACTGATACTAAACTCTGTGGGGCCCACCGCAAAGGATTTGTATTTAAGATCAGTTGCCCCGAAGCAGGGAAACATGAAGGGAAGGTGGTGGGAAAACCTGGGGTGGTTGAAGGCTGTGTCTGGTTTTGGTTTGCCAAAGTCAGAGGCGATGCGGTGGAGTGGTTGGGGGGGGGGGGTGGATGGGAGAGAGGCTGAGATGTGGCTGCCCCTGGCATAGGACATTGTCATGGTTGGGTGATATTGGGTGTCTGCCCCCACCTTGTCCTGATTATCTCGATTCTCGTCATTGGCCGTGTGCTCCCGCTGGAGTCCCTTCTACACCCGCACGAAGCAACAGGAGTGGGATCTCACGGCCCTTGAAAACATCACCTCCTCACAGTGCTGGCTAGCCCATGGTGGTGTGGTTTTGTTACTGTCTGGGGGTACCTGTGCTCTTTGCTTTCTCTTAATAAGGTTAAACACACAGTGTTCAAAGACCGACCCTGGGTGGCTAAGCTCTGGGTCTCTTCCATATTCTGAGGCTGCCTGAAATTTGGTACAGAAAGATTCTACCCAGAAACCCTTCATGATATTTTCCCCCAAACACAAGAACTTAAAATCCCGAGCCTTTAACTTTCTGCGACTCAACAAAGAGAGAGCATTGCATCTTTGTTTGGGTTCTGCTGCTCCGAGTCTGTGATCCTTTCTGAGATCGGGGCAGGAGGAGTCGTAATGAGTATCTTAGTAGATTGACATTTGGTGCTCAGGTCGCCATGGCTGGAGAAGGGTGAGTGGTGGGTCGTTGGCATTAATGTTGCACCTTGAGGAATATCAGGTCCAGTTCTAGGGGCTTTTTCTATACGTCATCCTGTCCAGTCCTCAAGACAGCTTCGTGAACTAGGTGTCGACGCCCTAATTGTATAGCCAGAGGCCCGGAGACTATGCCCGAATCTTGTGGTTGTCATAAAAGCTGGTAAGAAGCACAGCCTCTGCCTCAGAGCCCCCGCCCCCTCGGTCCACTGCACCCACTCGCGGGCATTGTTTAGGTAAGGGCTGCTTCCTGCTGATAATGCGGTGGACCTCCTAGAGGTTCAGGGCTTGGTACCATTTAGGGCACACTTTTCCTGAAAGGCCACAGAGTAAATATTTGACTTTGAAGATTTATTTATTTATTTATTTGACACAGAGAGAGAGATCACAAGTAGGCAGAGAAAGAGAAGAGGAAGCATTTTCCCTGCCAAGCAGAGAGTCTGATGCAGGACTCGATCCCAGAACCCTGAGATCATGACCTGAGCCGAAGGCAGAGGCTTATTAACCCCCTGAGCCACCCACGTGCCCCGAGAGATCCAGCATCTTTAGGGCAGCTATTCAGTCCTGTCCTGTACAGCAGAAACAGCCATAGAAAACAGCTAAATGGATGGAGCTGGTTGTATTTCAATAAAACTTTATTTACAACCATAGGCGGGGGCCACGATTGGTCTAATGGCTGTAGTTTGCCAGCTCCTGATTCAGGGTTCAGTCTGAAGGGAAATTGCTGTTTATCTCTATTATCTTCTGAGACCTTTTGAAGAATGATGGCAGGTAGCTCACAAAAGACAGGGTAACTTTTGGAGAATCACTTTTGGTAACTCAGAGCCGTTCCTGCATGGGGAGATTCTCACAGAGGCTGACGATTGTAGAAGCTCCTGGAGGGCAGGCTTGTGTGCACCCCATGTCACGTGGCCTCCAGAGGTGTCGATAAATAATGGCATTTGCCATCCTGGCAAACTCACAGCCTTGTGATGTCCATTTCACTACAGCCCCTGAGGGGGAGTCTCTCCTTTTCTCTTTTACTTTGTGTTGAAACATCCCGGTCAGGAGCTGAGAATGGCTGCTGTTTGAGGTGAAGGTGGTTCTTGTTTTCTGCATCCTAAGTCTGAGGGGAGGGTGTGGGAGGCTGTAATGATATGAAGAAATGAGAAATTACTTGTGTTAATCCCTCTGAAATTGGCTAAAACACGAAAATGGGGATAGGAGGAGTGGTAACATTACTCACACACACAAGCCTTTTTTTGTATATTAGAACCTGTTTTACTGAGCGTAAAAACTGCTAAACACAGAAACTTTGATATGAAATAAAGCCCCCCCCCAAATTCTGTTAAATAAAAGATTTTAAATTTCGATATTTCCAGACACGAACAACATAATACATACATAACAGAGAAGTAATATGAAATTATAGTTTGAGGTAGTTCTTGAGCATCTAGATAAATTTCCTCTTTTTAAAGAAAATGTGTGTAGTGATGCAGTGGCTTTTTTTAAATTCAAACTCTGTGGAAAATAGCTATTAGCTATGAGCCAGTAAGTTGTACAACCTGTTTATGTAGTGCAAACAGGAGATACAAATTTTCCTTCAGGGTGCTGGGTGGTAGCTTTCTGATGACTGCCTTCTGTATGGAAGGCTTAAAACTCAGGGGCATTTGTTCTTTCAAAGCAGCTGAGCAGCCCTGTTCCCGTCACACCCAGATACCACATACTATTTTCTTGGATTTCTTGCAGGTTGTCTAAACAATGAAAGCATGGATTTAACAGCAGAATGATTTCCTGTATCTGATCGTTTATTCCGTTTATGTCACAGAAATGCTGATTAGATGTCAGCCATATTCCTTGTGACACGTTTTCCCAGACCCTCGGCTGTTGAATATGGAGTGGACGCAAACTGAGGTAGCCCAGCCTTCGAGGTAGTGGATTAATTAAGCTTGGGAGCTTGGCCTTGACCGTGTCACAGTAGAAAGAGGAGAAGAAAACCGAGAAGGAGTGGATTCCTGGATTCCTGAAGGAGGCCAGACAAGCTGAGGTGTCAGCATGGCCTGGCTGCTTTCAACATAGGAGTTACGTACAATTTTCTAACAATCTCACGGTCCATTACACATAATTTAAATACTTCATTTTGTTTCTAACTAGACAAATGAAGAGAAGGGGAGACACGGAGCAGGGGCAGTGGGAACCCATTTGCATGAGCGGCTCCAGAAGGGACCCCAGGCTTTGAGACAGGGGGAGAGTCCGAGGCCTTACTGCCCTGAAGGAGGACTGAAGGGTTTTGGTGCAGCTTGGGCTGAGGGCAGAGGAGGAAGCTGGGCTCCTGGGTGCCCGTGTGAGGGTTTTTTCCTGTTTAGGAATATGAAGAGCTGTTTTCGTTGGAAGCCTAGAGTGCTCAGGGGCCTGGGTAGTCCAGTCGGCAAAGCACCCGGCTCTTGGTTTCGGCTCAGGTTGTGATCTCAGGGTCCTGGGATCGAGCCCTGCATTGGGCTCTGTGCTTAGCAGGGAGCCTGCTTGAGATTCTCTTTCTCTCTGCCCCTGCTCGTGAGCTTGCGCGTGCATGTACACACACACACACACACAGAGTCTCTAAAAATAAATTTTTTAAAAAAGACTTTATTTATTTATTCGACAGAGAGAGAACACAAGTAGGCAGAGAGGCAGAGAGAGAGATGAGGAAGCAGTCTCCCCGCCAAGGAGAGAGCCCGATGCAGAGCTCCATCCCCGGACCCTGGGATCATGACCTGAGCCAAAGGCAGAGGCCTTAACCCTCTGAGCCACCCAGGCGCCCCTAAAAATAAATCTTTAAAAGAAAAAAGCTTAGAGTGCTCAAAATAGTAAAATGTACATGGTCATTTTCACTTTCTGGGCACTCGTGATAAAGAGTTTAAGTCAAAGGCTTGGGCTGAAAATTGAAAATCATGCTGAGTCTTAATGGAGAAAATGAGATTGGGGGAAATAGTTTAAAAAAATAAAAAACCACCAACAACAGAATGATAACCTGTCGTGGTAAATGCTGTGTGCTTTCGACTTGGGATACCGCCATGTAGCTGCTCCCAGAGACATGGTCCCACTAGCCTCCCTGGGTGTGGGGAAGACCCGTGTGCTTCTGTCCACTGAAGATGTGTTTGACCCGCTGACCTGAGACTGTCTCTGGGTCAGGTGTCCCTCAGGCCTCTCACGGGGCCATGTTTTTCTTCCCAGAGTATAGTGCCCCCTTCCCAGGTTTTAGGTATGTTTTCTTAAGCAGTTAAGCTTAGAAATCTCCAGATTTCTAAGTGAAAGCTTTATCTGCTGTGATTCATTTTAAAAAAGAAAAATTTTAAGTTGTGCTATGCTTAGGTCCCCCATAGATGTTTATGGTTGAATGAGTCTGAGTGTGACACACCTGACTTTATCCAGTTCATCTAGGCAGAAATTGTTTTGTAGAAAAATACCTTTAAGTGGGAAGACACAAATTCTGTAAAATGTTTAAAGCCCCCCAGTAGTTACCTGAATCATAAGTAGGAGGCTTGAGTTACCCCATCCCTTTTTTAAATGATCTGCTGACTTCTTGATAATATCCTGTGTGTAGTGTTCAGATGGCAAAGCCTTGCTCACCACCCCTGGAGGGGGAGTTTCCAGTTTGACATAAACCTGTTAAAATTAGGTCTGGGACCCCCTCCCCCCCACCTCCCCGCCGCCACCGCCTGCCCCTCAACTTGCTGCTCAATGGACCTGAGGTAGAAACAGCAGGTACGTGTTTAGACACTACTGTTTAGCAAAGCTGGATTTGCTTTGCTAAAGCTGCATGCGATTTCCTTTTTCCTTTCACTTAGTGAGAAAGATTAATTATGTTTAGAAGATGCTAAATTTACATTTTGGTCATAGGAAAATCACACAGTTTGGAACTCAGATGGTGAATGTGTCAAGATTTGCTTCTTTAAAATCGTTGTGGGATGAAGTTGGTGTGAACAGATTTGTTCATTCGGATTTCTTAGCGAGTGAGCGTCCTGCCATGGTTGGTCGCTCTGTAGTGGGGAGTGATCTCTGTGACTTCATAGGACCAAGGCTATATCATAGGTAGCTGAGGCAAAAGAAGACGGAGAAAAGGTTGCCAGGGAAACCACCAAAAAGCTCTAGAAGTGTGTGTTGCCTACCCATTCAAATGTGGTTTGAAGTTTGGGAAACTCCGGCCACTCCCCAAACCCCACACCCAGCAACACACCAATGATGGTGCATGGGAATGAGCGACACCCATGTGACCAGCTCTTAAAGGAGGTGACCCCAGGCTTAATGTAGCTCAAGCTGTGGGCCTAAGGTGATCCTGTTCTGTTCCTTTCCGTGTGTTCAAGCATTAGCTACTAAGGATGTGCTTCCCGTTCGTTTTCATGGAAATGGGTTGGGGGGCATCTCTGATGTACTTTTTCTCTCTCTATCACACACACTTCATAAACTTTATTTCCCCCGATTTTTAAAATAAACTCCTTTTACAGAATTTCAAAAACACAGAGCACTTATCTTTTTACAGTGTATAAAACTTACCTGTAATTTCACCATCTGGAAATACCGACATAATATTTTGTACTTCTGCAAATACTTTCCATATTTTCATGTGTATGTATATACATTTGTGGATATACTTTAATTGTGTGACTGCATAATATTTAAATATATTTATATATGACATATGAGGTCTCCAAGCCTTGGCTACAGATTTTAATTTTTAAAGATTTTTTTTGTCTGTTTGTTTTTAGAGAGAGAGAGTGTGTGGCACATGTGCACGCGAACCCAGGCACACGAATGGGAGGGAGAGGGAGAGAGAGAATCTCAAGCCCGACTCCCTGCTGAGTGCAGAGCTGGGTGTGGGTCTTAATCTCACAACCTTGAGGTCACGACCTAAGCCAAAACCAAGAGTTGGACTTTAACCAACTGAGCCACCCAGGCGCCCCTATAGATTGTAATGTTTAAATTATCGTATTGTAATAACTGTTTCATTGTTAGAATAGAAACACTCCTGTGAGCATTGCAGCTCTTTATTGTTGGCTGTACTTTGTTGCCAGCGTTCAGTGTTACAGATGATGCTGGGGCGAGCATTTCTGTGCCTCATTTTATCCCTGGGTCAGGATCCTCAGATGCGATCACTGAGTCAAGGGCACAGGCCTTCCAGGCTTTTGCTCTACATTGCCAAATGCTCCTTTTGGAACGATCTGGATAGTTCATCCCCCACCAGGTGGTGAGGTGTCTCATTAAGATGAAGCATTAACCAGGATTTTTTTTTTTGCAACTGCCAATTTTACTGTTCAGAGAGCCTTACTTTCTCTTGGTGTTTTTGTTAATCATATAGAGCAGGAGAATGATGGCAGGATCAAAGAGCTATTGTACACGATGTATTCACTAAATGCACCGTTGCATGCACTTGGTTCTCACAACAGCTAACCGAAATAGGATCCCCTATATCCCCATGTAACAGATGGAACAACTGAGACTTAGAGCAACAGCAGGCCATTGACTGTTTTCGTATTGTCTTTTATTTTTTTTTTTAAGATTTTATTTATTTATTTGACAGAGAGATCACAAGTAGGCAGAGAGAAAGGGGGAAGCAGGCTCCCTGCTGAGCAGAGAGCCCAATGTGGGGCTCAATCCTAGGACCCTGAAATCACAACCTGAGCCAAAGGCAGAGGCTTAAGGTACTGAACCACCCAGGCGCCCCTTGTATTGTCTTTTAAAACACAGAAGTGAGGCTGTCCTCAGAGATTCATATTCCCAAATTGGGTGAGTTAATATTTATGTTATTAGCTGAGGAGATGCCTGGAGACTTAAACGTGGTTTTTTTGTTTTGTTTTGTTTTTAAAGATTTATTTGTTTGTTTATTTGAGAGAGAGAGAGAGAGAGGGGACAGAGCATGAGCGGGGGTGCGGAGAGGCAGAGGGAGAAGCAGACTCCCTGCTAAGCAGGGAGCATGATGTGGAACTTGATCCCAGGACCTGAGTCTAAGGCAGACGCTTAACCAAAGATGGGCTCTCAGAAAGAAGATGGAAATTAGCTGAAACTGAGAGGGGTAAGTTGATTTGGGCCCCTGTTTAAAACCGAGGTGGTTTTTTTCCCAGAGTATAGAGTCCCCCTCCCAGGTTTGAGCTATGGCTTTCTAAGCACTCAGAGCTTTTGTAAACAAAAAATCCCTAGTGTGTGAATGCTTTGTCTGCTGTGATTGATTTAAAAACAAACAAAACTTAAGATATGCTATGCTTAGGGCCTTTCTCTCTATTTCTGCCTCTTTTCCATTCATATCCCTTCTGTCACTGAAAGCATGTATCCGGCACCTGCTTCATTTCAGGATTTAAACATCTTTCCAGTTAACTGTGCCATTTAGCACATGCGAAGTACTTGAAACCAAACCACATGGTCGTCCTTCGGGAACGATTTCCTTTTTAATTTTTGAGACTTGCTGTTTATTGAAAACTGAAGGTAAATCAGTTACCTTTATGCTGGATTTAGCCATCTGTACATTTCTTTGTGACACCCGTGCTAATATTGCTTCCTTCTCAATAACTACATTTGAAAAGAAGGGGGGGCATTTATCTCTCAGTGACTCGGTTCCTTTCTTGAACATCCAAGACTGGTGCTTTCTTCATTCTCTTCTGCTTGTCTCTAGTCTTCCTTTCCCCTCTCTATGCTCATTGGTAAAAGTGGAATTCATTCGTCTTGGGGTAGGAAAACTGATTCAGGACATAGCTTCTTGATTCATTGGTTTGGGCCATTTGAGCCAAACAAGTTACTAAGTTGGAGAGTTTTTTAGTTCCTCCACCGGGCCATTTATCCGTCTCTTGGGCTGTCCGTCTGTCCATCCATCCATCCTCACCCACTTTGAAGTATGTTGCTAGGTGCTGTGGAAGGAAAGTGCGTAAGACAGAGAAAGAACTCATATTTGTTGAGCAGCTCTGTGTTTCACGGCCACGGTTGAGAGCTTTTATATATTCTTATTTAATTTTTGATGCTGCTGCATGAGAAATTGCTCTGCTTGCTGATGGAAACTTTCACCAGGTGTTTGTCCCAAGGTGCTAATGGGTGAATGTGATCAAAGCTCTCTTATCTGGCCTCCAGGGGGCCTGCTGGCCTTTGTGACTGCTGCTCTCTGTCCTGGGGGCCTCTGGGGGCTGGGATTGCTCCCTCCCAGTGAGTGCTGTGCTTACTGGGCAGTTGTGTTTTTTTCCCTCCAAACTTGTTTTTGCCACTTGCTCTTGCTTTTTGTGATTATGTAATTGAGCGAAGTATTACGTAAACTGATGAAATCTGAGTGTGAAGAGAAGTTGTTTTTCTGAAAACTACATTGTGTGTTTTGGAAGGACTTGAAAAGTAACTGTTAAAAAAAAAATTTCCTGGGGTGCTTGGGTGGCTCAGTCAGTTAGGGGTCCGACTCTTGATTGCAGCTTAGGTCATGATCTCGGGGTTGTGGGATTGAGCTCAGCTCAGAGTCTGCTTGCTCCCCTCCATCCATTCCTCCCCTTGTTCTTTCTCTCTTTCTAAAATAAATAAATGAATCTTTAAAAAAAAAAAAATTCCTGTCGTTTTAGGTGTGGTTAAGATGCATCAGTATAAATAAACAAGGGGCATGGTGGTGGTTAAAATCTAGGAGGATTCTTCTCTTTACAAGTTAGCGAAACCCTCCTTGAAGGAAGTTGCCCTGAGACCTTGTGGGTGTGGTTTTTGCTGGAAAGACCATAGAACTTCAGTCAGCAGATCCATCCTCAAAAGAAAAGACCTTGGGGGGGAAAAAAAAAAGACCTTGGCTGTTCATCACAAGATTGGGGAATGAATGTTTAAAGTCAATTGTCTAAGGTGTGTATATTTCATTTCTGAGTCCTTTCCTGCTCTGCCTTCTTAAAATAAACAGCCATCGCATCAGACAGGATAGTCTTTCGGCCAAACGGGAGTGACTGCCTTTCTCCGCCTCACCTCCCGTGGCTTGGTGGGAAATGCGCCAGAGGGTGAAGAGTGGTGAGCGGGCTGGGAGCAAGAGAGCTGCGTCCTTCTCCCAGCTTCACCCACCTACCAGCTGGGAGACCCAAGGGAAACCACTCAGTTTCCTCATCTGTAAAATGGGAGGGTCCCGCCCTGGAGTTGGGGAGGGTCCAGCTGGTACACAGTGTGTGTGAAAGCACTTTCCCACATGGTGGGTGCTCATCAAATGTCAGCTGACTATGGTAGGCTCGTTATACCGGTCTCTCTTTATTATGTTCCTCTTATTCACTAATACAATTAGGAGTTATGGGGAAAAGAAGTGCCCCCCAAAATCCTACTCGATGAGAATTTGCAGATTCCAAGTTTACAAACATTTAGACTGTAACTTTTTTTTTTCTTTTTTTTAAGATTTATTTATTCACGTTTGAGAGAGAGAGTGAGACTGCACTCACTAACGGGGAAATGGGCAGAGGGAGAGAGAATCCCAAGCAGACTCCCTCCTGAGCATGGAGTCTGACACAGGGCTCGATCCTGAGACCCTGAGATCATAATCTGGGCTGAAATAAGAATCAGACACTGAGCCGACGGATCCACCCGTGCGCCCCTACACCATGATGGTCTTCACACTGTGTAGAAAAGAAATCCAGGAAGCAAGTCAGTACTCACGGCAAAGATTGTCTGATAGCATGTGCTCATACAGCACGGGGAGAAGCTTGTCGACACACTTTTGTTAGAAATTTATACCTTCATTAAAGCAGGTGTTCTAGCCCTTCTGCCTACCAACACCTGTTTAACCTGCCTCATTACCGTAGATGCATTTCAAAACCAGAAGTCCTTTTCTTGTTACACTGTAGAGTTCGTACTTGCCTTCAACCTTTTGATGAATTCAGATTGGTTTTCTCTGTTCATTAAAATTCTTTCCCTTGTAGGGGCTGTTTCGGTATTTCCAAAATGATATTTATCATTCGTTTGCTTGTAACATGAAAGTAATAGTTCTGGTGGTGAAGAAGATCATTCTCCTCTTTCCCTTGCCCCTTCTTTTGTGGCCTCAAGGTCCTTGTCACCCGCCTGTGTCCTGACCGCAGTGGTAGGAAATAGGTCTGTTATGGGTGTTGATCTAAAAACTCCTGGGTTATTAAAAGGGAAGCATGTGGGGGATATTTCCGCTTCATGCTTGAGTGGTGGTAATTAGCTCTGTGGCCTTTTCTGATTCTCTGGGAGCTCGAGGAGAACAGAAGTGCTCTAAGGACCAGGTGTGTGCTGCTTTCTTCATGGACCCTCCCATTTCCTGACCGGGTCCCCCAGGGCTCGGGGCTCCGCCAGGAAAGGAACTTGGGAAGTGGAATGTCTGTGTGTGATCCCCTTTCCTGTTTCAGATGGGACTCTTCTCATTCCAGGCTTATTTTTGGATGATTTGGACTTCCTCTGAAGCTCCACTCAGCAGCCTTACTAAATTCTTAGGTGGGGCCCGTCAGGGGTAGCAGATTTGATCACAAACATTTCTGTGTTTCCTCTTGACTCTCTCTTCTCCACTGATTGAAGAAGAAGACCCTGAAAGCTGGGCAGCAGTGTTCAAGCTTTTTAAGCCTTTTGTAGTTTACGAAATTTGAAATTTCCTTGGCTTTGTACACAATAAAAGAATTTTGATTAATGTCTTGATTTGATCTATTGTCAGAGACTGTTCTCCATCTTACATGGTAATACCATGACGGGAGTCTGGGACGTTTTCCCTAAAAAGATACAGAAATCAGAGTTTTATGAGAAGGAGCAGACCCCATAGGGAACGTTTCTCAGGTGATTCCTATTATGTACAGTAAAATTTGGGAAACTCTGTCCGCCTCCTAACTAGAATTAATCTCCCTCCTCCAAACTCCCCAGCCTGTTTCCCCTCGTCCATTCGTCTAACGTGTGTGTAAGCCGCCTCTGAGAGCAGACGGCCTTTGAGGGCAGGTTCAGCCTGACTTGGTGTCCCGTTCCCACAGCTGTTTTCCCACGTGGCTTCAGCAAACGTTTGCATAAAATGAGAGAATGAGCCAGTACATCCATCAGAAACGTCCCCATGAAAACCAGCGCTGTAATTTTTAGGGGCAGGTCACCCTTTGGCTGGAAGACTCCTCAGAATAACGCGACTCTGGCTGAAGAGTCTGAGGCCCGCACATGACACATTATTTGACACCGACGCTCCGTTCCTGCCAGGATGTGCGTGGAGATGGCCGACCACCTGCTTCCAGCAGGCCACAGCATGAAACGGCAGCTGGGCCTCAGCTGGGGGTTTGCAAATGTCCCGACCCCTCCCTCCTGCACTTCTGCAAGTGTTCAGCGCTCAGCTGCCCATACCAAGCCCACCTACAGCCCGCCCACACAGAGCCCCATGCTCTGTTTTCCGCTTCCCCTGGGAGAGGGGCCTTCCTGGAGCTGCACTCCCCCCCCCTTCCCAGAACCCAGCCTACAAGGCTCCTCCCCTGGACATCTCTCCCTCCGGACTAGCTGTGGGTGACTTCAGAGTCCTCATCCAAAACCTCCCTTGGTTCTGTTTCCTGCCCTGGTTACTGCCCCATTTCCCTTTTCCACAATAGACCCTCGGGTTGGACTGGGTGGATAAGTAAGTTCATTTTAAAATCTAGCTGTCAGAATGACCGTGTCCCAGGGGCTGCCCTGCGGAAAACTTTTGGGAGGCAGGCCCCCCAAGTTAATAATCTTTGTTACATTGGCCTAGTATTTGTGGTGTCTCAAAACATGTTTGGTGGAAAAGAAGGAAAGGGAAATCTGGCCGGAGCGCCGATTACATCCAGATCCAGAACCTTCTCGGAGGCTGTGAGGCTGGGGGCTTAAAACCCCGGGGAGCCTGCTGAGGGATCTGCTAACCTTTGTGTCTTTCAGCCTTAACGACTTAACTCATTCAGATACCTGGTGCATGTAGCGGGGTGTTTTATTTGGCCCGGGTGAGAATATTGAGACGAGGTAACGCTCCTCCTTATTTTGTTTCGCAGCCGGACGGAAAGCGTGCTAACCCATCTAATAAAATGGAAATCGGGGAGTCATAAATTAAAGTTGGATTCCACCTAAAAATAGGGCAGTTGCGTCAGAGACCATGGCTGCTCAGGACATCCGTTCAGCTGCAATGGTTGAGCCCGTGCTGTCCACCAGATCTTGCAGTGCAGAGGGCGAAGACGAAACAGCCGCTGTTTCCTCAGGCAGCTTAGCTCGGCAGTTCGGAGATAAGCAGGAAGCTGCTCTTCAGAGTAGCCGAGGGTGATGAAGATTGTCAGGGACTCTGGTTGGGTGGGGCGGGGTGGGGGTATGGGAGATTTTATAGGAACAGGTGTTTGGGCATTTGGCTAGGCTATGTCGGGCATCGCCCATTTCTCTGTTTACGTAGACATTTACAGCTGAGCTGTGCAGCAAGGATGTCCTGAGTCTTCTCAACTTCAGGGACCACGGCCGTGCTGCAGGGACTAGCGGGCGTGCGGTCTGGAGGGGGCAGCCGTGCCTGGTGATTCCCCTGGCTCCCTCCCTTCTCCCACCTTGCAAGTTTCTTTTCCAGGCGGACTAGAGCACCTCTGTCCTGTGGCTCATCCTTCCTCCTGTCTTTTAACCCCAGAGTGAAGTTTTATTTATGGGAAGAAAGAGGGAGGGGAGGGAACTGGTGTCCGGATGGTAAAGACCTGGGAAGAATGTGTAATGTTCCCTTTTAGTGGATGGGGCACCGACAGTCAAGAGTTTATTATTCTGTAAAACTACAAAGTTCATTAGGACTTTTAAAAAAGTCATTTGCTCCCATTTAAGGTTCTCACAGAGAACAGCACTTGTCAGACTAATGTGCATAGGAATTACCTGACATCTTGTAAAAGTCAGGTTCTGATCCAGCAGGTGTTGGGGGGGCCGGGGGGGGGGGATGCTGCATGGCCTTGAAGCTTCCTGGGGAGGGGCTGAGGCTGCAGATCCAGGGACCACACTCCGAATACCAAGAATACCAACGGTACGGATTGTACATCTGCTGGGTGGTGGTTATGCTCTCTGTACCAGCCACAGGGCAGAAAAAGGATTTAGATCAAGGCAGTGTAAAGGTTTGCTGCTCTCGTCAGTTGGTCATGAAAATCGGGCTGGTGACTTTTATTTTCCAGTTGTCATGACCTCTTTGGTGTCCTTGGTGACAGATCGAGATCTCTTCATGTTTGTAAATATTTATACTTGGCGGTTTGACAGCCTAGAGAAGAGAGGCGTGAGGAAACATGGGGCGGGGGAGTGGGGGATGGGGACTTTTTATAGCTCCCATTTTAAGTAAAGACCTGCTTACTGGTCTCAAAGGAACCTACGTAGAGAACATTGCCCTTTTGTCATTTTGAATAAGTTAGATCTTCATACACAAATTTAGATCCGGTTCACACCTTGAAGTGTGAGAGAAGGAATGACATCTGTTTGGTAGCTAATTCCACTTGGCTCCCTCAGCTCCACCTGGCCACCGCTGAGAATTTGGGGGCTACCTCTTGAGAACCACCATCAGAACTTGATGCAATATCAAATTAGAATCAACAAATGTTATTTTTAAAAACCACTTAAAAATTTTTTTTAGAAGATTTTATTTATTTATTTGACAGAGAAAGAAAGAGATCTCAAGTAGGCAGAGAGGCAGGGAGGGGTGGAGGGAGCAGGCTCCCCACTGAGCAGAGAGCCCGGTGCTGGCACGATACCAGGACCCTGAGATCATGACCCGAGCTGAAAGCAGAGGCTCAACCCACTGAGCCACCCAGGCGCCCCGAAAAACCACTTACTATGATAAGTTCTCGTGCACTGAGAGTGGACCTAATTTTTTCCCTTGAGCGGTAAGAGTCAGAGCCAAGTCTTGGGACCAGGGAGGGTGACAAAGCCGCTCAGTACTGTTTATGATCAGAGAGACTGATGGACTCTCAAGCAGAAGGACTGCTTTTCTCCAGGCTCCTTCAGAACCTAATTCTGAATGTTGCCCTTAAAATAGGGGTTCTCAAAAGGTCTTGCCCAACAATAGGTTTATTAAAGCATTGGCTCCTAAGACAACGGCCCACCATTTGGTTGGAGAAATTCCAAGTTTGTAGCAAGAGCCACCTTATTTTTACCGACTTTGGTTTGCAGTATGTGTGTGCTGATAAAAGGCAGCGTGGACAGGCACGTTCCTTACCCTTTCTCCCTGTTCTGTTTGCTTTCTGTTAAAACCAAACCAGACAAACAAGAGCGCCTCCCAGCAACTCCAGATCTGTCACTCCAGGGAGTGGGGGAGGGGGTGGGCAGTGCTGGGAGCCTCTGCCTTTGAAGCACTGTGGGTTTATACCCTAAAGAGTAGAGCCACCCAGGGGCATGGTGGGGTTGGACATGGCGTGGCGTATAGGGGCGTGGTGCTGAACAGGACTGAGCTGTAGAGACACAGCTGGTAGACCCAGGGCTTTCATGAGAAGAACTTGAGATCTGGTTTGGGGAGTGAAGTGGACAGTACAGGGCCAGGTGCGCGGTGTGGTGCAAAGGTCAGAATAGGATCTGACCTAGGCAGAGGTGTGGGGACCCTGTTGTGTAGACCCTACCTTTGCTTTGTGTGTGTACGTGCCTCCAGTGCCTGGAAGGGCTCCTCTGTTGTGCAATTGGTGTGTTGTGTTTGCCCGCCCTGAAAGTAAAGGACATTTTGTGTCACTGGGGATATTTCTAGGTCAAGGTCGTGTGACCTGTGGTCTGTGCTGCCGTCAGGACCTCCAGCAGTGGCAGCTTGCTGGAATCAGGGTCCGGAATGGCTGGCCTGCCCCCCCGCCACTGGCTTCCTTGCCTTTGACTTCAGCGCCCCGTCTGTGAGGTTGCTTTAGGCTCGTTGGGGTGCTGGCTGACCAAATGTTTAAGCAGCACCATTAGTCATCGTTTCCTTTTCTTCTACAAGTGTGTCTTTGGTGCCAAGCGTGGTTGGCTGTTCTCTGCCACCGCCGCAGCTGTGTTAAGTGGCGTGTTTAAGAACACGCTGGCGAGGCAGCACACTGTGCCGTCCCGCAGGCTCCGGAGTGCCATGGCTACAGGTGATGACGGGGACAAGAGGCGAAATCTGGTGACCTGGGCTCTGCCTTCAAGTGTTGATGACCACAGCCAGCCACTATTTTGTATTTCTCGTGACCCATTTTGTGCTCAGTGCTTTCCCTGCATTATTGGTTTAGTGGTATTTTACCTTGTAAGTCAGATCTGCTTTACAAGTGAGAGGAGTGCAAGCGGCCAAGCTTGCTCTGGGCCACATACAAGGAAGTAATAGTGCCGGAACCAGAACCTAGATTTTTTTGATCCCAAGCCCTGTGCTCTATCTAGATCAGCACTTCTCAGACAGTAAAGTGCTTGCGAGTCACCTGGGTCTTGCGGAAACGCAGGTGGGATGTGGGGGCAGGAAGCCTGGAGTGGGGCTCCCAGATCTGCTGCCCGCCCGTGGGTCCTTCTGTGGAACAACGGTCTACACCACCTGGTATCTGGCTTAATTTCTTCTGAATCTCCCTTCCAGTACCTGTAAACCAACAAGATCAGTTACTGCATGTCCCTTCTTCCTTAGTATCACCAGGAGAAACCCGACTGTAAATGTGAAATCTCTGTGAGGACAAATACTGGGAATTTTCCAGGGTCTTTTGTGCCCCTCCCTTCAGTCCTTTCTGAGCATCCTCTCCTTCCAGTTCTTTCCCTCTGCCCCTGCTCCTGCCTCTTGTTACCGTTATCCCTCCTGAGTGATGGACAGCCGACCGCGTCACGGGGGGCCCCCTTGTCTGCTGATGGCTTTGTTGAAGGAAAGCCTCATGTGCATAATGTGTTTGGAAAAAAGGTGACAGCTGAAATGGAGAGGACACTTGGGGCTTGCCTAGAAAGGGAGTTTTCAGTTGTTGGGATGATTCACCGAGGAAGGGAGGGGAAGCCTTGCTGGTTGGAGTCTGGTCGAAGGGAGGCTCTGGTCGGGCAGGCTGAGTAGAGGGCCGGATGTCTGTGTTGGGATGGAAACAGGGCCCGCCCGGCCTCCACCGGGACAGGAGGACACTCGCCTCGGAGGCCGACTGGCTGTCTCAGGGCCCGGGCTCAGAGGAGCTCACACTTGGGGGCTCTTGTAGGAGGGGCATCCCCAAAGCCCAGCTCTCCTGTGGTCCAGCGGGCAGACCGTGGGCGCCCGACAGGGGACCTGAGCAGACTAACCAGCCCTAGCCTTCTGTAGCTGTGTGGCTGGACGTGACCGGCCCTCCCCGAGTCTCCCATTTCCTCATCTGTAAAACAGGGATAATAACAACACGTCCTCACTGGGTTGTTGGAAGACTTAACACGGATTAATGTGCGTACAAGGCTTAGGTCTGGGCCCCGCTCCGGAGTGCTCCATGTAAGCTACCTCTCACTCCCGGTTCCTTGCCTTCCTTGCCCCCACGGACCTTCCTGGTGGGTACAAGGTTCCTGTAGACCGTCTAGGATTACACAGGAGACATAGATGTTACTGTCCCAGTGTGCCAGTGCACGGGCTCTGATGTATGGACTTCGGAGCTGGGTTCCCTCTGGGTTGGAATCCTAGGCTCACCCATGTAGGGCGACTTCCTCGTATTCTCAGGCTCCCCGTCTTTGAAATGGAGGGGAGGGGACATCCCACTTGCCTCAGAGGCCTGCCCTAAGTCAGGATTGCTTGAAATTACGTCAAGTGCTCCTTGCAGCTTCCGGCTCTCCGTGTGCACCTCGTCAGAGGAATCTCTTAGCTCATAAAATGCCTGTAGCTGGAGGTTTGGTAAGTTCCTCCTCGTCGGTGGGGAGAGAATCCCCTTTGGGGCCGGTGCACCCTGACTGCCCTGTTGTGCTGGACTGCAGATGTGATGGCGAGTGAGCCCTGGCTCCTCCAGATTCTGCCTCAGGGACGATGTGCCCTTTCCCGGAGCCCATGCTTGTAGGGGCCCGTGGGAGAGGGAGCCAGTGGGTCCTGCTGGGCTCACCTGCCGTCCCGGGTTCCTCGGGTGCGCTGTGGGGAGCAGGAGACACAGCCTTCCTGCTAATCAGGGTCATAAATGCCAGCCCTCAGCTGAGTGAGTGTCCTGCTGCTGGTTTGTGTCGTTGGATTGAGTATCCTGTGGCGGTGGTTTAATTGGAAGAGATAATTGGTGCTGTGCTCTGGGGAGCATGATCCGAGAGCGAGAAGGCCAGGAGCCGCTAGGCTGATGGCGCTCACGCTTGCTGATGGTGACGGAAGCACGCCTCTGGCCCCTGCTGAGCTTTTAGCGTCTGCTCCTTTGGTGACCTGTGCTGTACGGTGCACCATTGCTCGTGTTCCGGCCACGGGAAGTCCGTAGAAAACAGCGATGTCCCTGTTTTCTTTCCACAGTGCAGTTCACGTTGCTTTCCCGTGTTGCTTTCCCTGGCTCCCTGTTGCCTGTGGAAGTTTTGACTCCCGGCCTGGCACCTGATGTCCTCCTCCAGGACCCGTTCAGCGGTGCCTGGGGGACCCATGACTCTGCTGGGGCTCTGATCGCATTCTGCCCTCTCTGGGACAGCTCCCTGGCACCCTCTGGTCTTCCCGGTTCCATGTCACCTCCCCTCCCAGGCTGTGGCTTTGTGTTACGGGGAACTTCAGAATGGGGACTGGAATCTGATGGTTTGGGTTTGAATCCCGGCCCCAACATGTTCATGTTTTGTGACCTTGGATAAGTGACTTAACCTCTATGAGCCTGAGCCTTTCCCTTTATGAAGTAGAGGGCGCCTGCCTTGTGGGCTCATGAAGAGGAAGTGCCAAGTACCTAAACGCACACAGGGGTGCTCAGTAAGTAGTAGCTCATGCAATGATTATGCTCCATTTTCTTCCTGAGGACCAGCCCTCATCCTTGAGTGCCAACAGAATAACTTCACTGCACCAGTTTTAGATAGTTTAAGATGACTCCAGGTCTTCAGACAGCTCAAAGGCACCACAAAGACACGTCGGTCAGAGGTCGGAGGTGCCAGGGAGTGGGAAAAGAGAGAAGCACAGCCCAACTTTTGCCTCTTAAGCCCTGGAAGGTTTTCTCTGAGCAGACTTTGGCCTGGGCTCTGCAGCTGCTTTGCAAGAAATGGGAATGAGTGTAGCGTTTGGGAGGAACGTGGTAACCATGACAGGCTCACTCCTGACCCGGCGCGCAGGCTGGGTGGGGGCCGCGAGCACCCTGCCGGCTCGTCAGCCACAGTGACCCGGAGACGCCTGGAGAGACCTTCCTTGGCACCAAGCCATGAGCATGGACCCTGCAACAGTCACATGAAGACGCGATCCTTGCTTCCTTTCTCTGCTATCTCCTGGAACAGAGATTGGGATCACATGGAGAGGAAGAAACCTGTCAGCAGATCTTCTGGATGGAGTTTGCAGGGCCCTGTGCTTTGTTCTCACTGGGCTTTGGTCATTTCCCATCCCCCATCCCGGGACCGGGGCTGTCTCATACCACCTCTTTTCCAAAGGCAGGAAGAGTACCTCCCAACAGATTGCCTTACAGATCGGAATCTCAGTAGGTCCCCATCCTCACCCGACTGTTCTCTGGCCGAGATTTCTGGACTTCATGCTTCTCAAGGTCCTTTTGACTAGGGCTACCTTGACTATGGGATCGTCTTTTAGCTCAAGCTTTCTGGCAGAAAAGGCAGCAGAGAAACTCGTCAACCAGCTGAACCAGCCCCATACTGCGTGTAGAAGAATGTTCCCAAGACAGGAACTTAGGAGACATTAGCATAGCTCTGTGCAGTGAGAGGCGAATTCCACTCGAGGAAGACCCACGCCCTGTGCTTCCCTCTCCCACAGCTCTTCAGGGACTCTGGTCTTTGCTTTGGTTGGCTTCCCGCCCCCCACCCCCATCCTCCTCCTCCTCCTCGCCTGCACAGTGCCTCCCTTAAAAGACCTGCCCTGGAGTCCGACTGAGACACACAATCTCTCCCTTCCTATTGTCAGCAGCCCCTGCCCAGTGCTCTCTGCTGCACACAGTAGGTGCTCTCTGTGCTTCAACCAGAGTCACAGACCATGGGAAATGGACCCCGTAAGGCAGCTGAGAGGTGCAGAGACCTTGCGGGGATGTGATGCTGTCATCTGGGTTTCTTGGATGGAATGCTCTGTATGACGATGTGCTCATCGAAATGGAGGTGCAGCCTTCCCCTTCCGCAGCGGGGCCTGGGCGGCTGGTCTCCAGGAGTACAAGGAGCTGGACGTGTTGAAGGAAGGCAGCGTGGCGCAGCTGGAACCTTGAAGCCCCTTGCACAACGATTCTCAAAGCCCAAGTTTTTGTGTGTGTTGGTGCCTTTACTGCCCCCCCTCCCCGGAGCCAGGACTGGGCTGCCTCTGGGCATACAGTTGCCTGGAAAGCAGATGGTCTGTACCAGCTGAACTTCGCTGTGAAAGCCGTCTGTGTTGGGAGAACTGAAAGTCAGTGTCCGAAAGCGCTGGTCTGTCTAAAGTTCCAGCTTTTTTGACCCTTAAATTCCCAACCCTCTGCTGGGTTTCTCTAGACCCGAATTCTGCCTATGAGAATGAGTCAAAATTGTTGGGATAGGTCCAGTGCAAGCCTCAGAAGGATTCTGCTATTTGGCAAGAATCCCTTGCTCTTGTGGAGGGCTCTACTGTTTTGTAGTGTGTTCTCTGGAGGTTTCACTCACAGGTTCCTTAACTGCAGTTTTTCACGCCTGGAGAGAGCCCACTGGACAGGTGATCACACTGAGGCTCAGAAAAATCCTTCCCAGGGGCATGTAACTGGAGGGAAGCAGAGCCTCGACGAGAGTCGTCCACGGTCCTCGACAAGACAAGGACCACCTGCCTTACCGCTCACTCCCCTGCTGCCTCCCAAGCCCTGCCCACAGGACCATTTCCCCTGAAAGGGGGTGATTTGCATATCTGGACCTGAAATCCACACACCCTCGCCCTGACAGATCTGGGGCCGCGTGCTGCTACGGCTGTGCGGTCTGTAGCTGGGGAGACGTGGGCATGTTGTTGATAGCATTTATGAGGGGAGCGTCAGGAAATTTCCAGGCACTTGCTAGACATCTGCCTTTTGTAATGCGGAGGGCAGGAAACGGCTTTGTGTGTAGGCCGCATTCATCCTGGTGCCCACACTCCCCTCTTCTGGGCAAAGCCACCTCCTTGGATTTGCTTCCAGTCTCCCGCTCCAGCCGTCTGCCCATTGGTCCCCGTCCATCCGAACAGACGTTGATTTCAGTGCCATCCACGTACCTGGCACAGTACAGGGATATTGGTCCCCACCCGGTGGCACCTGAGACTGTGCCAAACCCAACTGCCTCCTCTTGATTTCCATGTCTGTTCCTGGCCCTCTCGGGGAAGCTCCCCCGGCCCTGCGTCTTGATCGCTCTCGTGCCGTCTGGCTGAGAGCCCGTGCTCCCTGCGGTTCCTTTGTGCCCACCCTTTCCCTTTTCCTTCTCCGGCATGTCACCACCGAGACCAGGCTGCCATTGGCCACCTCCTTTCTGAATGCTGATACTTGCCTCTCGCCATTTCTCCTCTTAAAACCTTCGCAGCTGGTCTTCTAGGAAAAAGGCCCTGCCCTGCTCCAAACATGGCACTCCCTTACCATCTGCGCACAGTGCCCTTTGCTTTGGAGCTCTTTGGGAACTGATGGTGAACAGTGCGCCCGTATTCCTTTCTCTCCCCCGCTGGTCCAGCCCTGGAGAGCAGGGGCGTTCTTACTCTTCTCAGGTCCCGCCCTAGCGCGGTGTCAAGCCTTCTCGAATCCATTCTCGACAGTTGGCTGGCAAGTTGAAATGGCGATTGCAAGTAAACCTCTCCCCTTTGTTGTAAGGTGGCTTAACCAGTGCCTATCTGTTCACCGACCGGAAGCCGTGGTTGATGGCGTTGAGCTGATGACAAGAGGAGGAGAGATGGTTTTCCTATCTCCATAGGGAAGGGCAAGAGGACAGCATGTTTTTGAAGATGCTTCCTTGTTTTAGAAGGGGGGTTGGTTTGTTTTATTTTAAAGTCAGATGTTTAAACCGGATGGTTAATTTTATAAACTTCACTCTTTGGGGATGATTTGTTAATTCAACAAAAGTTCATTGGACTGATGAGTTGTTTCGGGAGAAGGTCAGGGCACCAAGTCATTTCGGGTGTCAGACTGGCTTATCTTTGGTAAAACGAAAATGGGGGGGGGCGCCTCAGTGGGTCAGTGGGTTTAAGCCTCTGCCTTCGGCTCAGGTCATGATCTCAGCGTCCTGGGATCAAGCCCCATGTCGGGGATGTTCATGTTCAGAGGGGAGCCTGCTTCTCCCTCTTGCTCTGCTGCTCCCCCTGCTTGTGCCTTCTCTCTCTCTTTCTCTGACAAATACATAAAATCTTCGAAAGAAAGAAAGAAAATGTGGTGTTCACAGAACTGAGCCTCACCACATTTTCCAGTAATTTTGGTCTTTCATTATCGCCAACCGCAAAAGCGATAGATACCTTAATAGAACCTCTCTGGGGAGATGGTGTATACGTGCGAACACAGATGCATGCGGTGTAGCCCCTGTGGCCTTCCTGAGAAGGATAAGCTTTGATGTGAGCTCATGTGATAGCAGATGGAGTTAAACTTCTCCAGTAGGGGACCCATACGCCTCCAAACAGCCACATGGAGTAGTTCGGGGAGTCGCTCCCCCTTGGAGCCCTGCAGCGACCCCGTCCTCTGCAATAGAGAGACAGGACTTCAGTCCTTCACCTAATCCCCGGGGCTCTGGCTGCTGGAAGGGCTGAGGAAGGCGGACAGGCTGGGTCGTTCTTACCATCCTGTTCTTGGGCAGGGAAGGGCTGTCTGTTCTCTGACCTGGCCCTGGGCCCCCTCCCCTTGTTTTCTTGGGATGCTACTCGGGGAGAGTCATCTCAACTGAAAGAGGAAAGCCAGCTCATGGTAGCATGTCACTGGAGAGAAGCAAAACCCCAACCAACAGTTCAGGGCCAGGAACCTATGTGAGAATCTTCAGGGCTCTCCAAGGCTTTGTAAGGATTTCTCCAAGAGAGGTCACGGCCTCTGCTTCTCTGTGGTGTGAGAGTGCCGCAGGCCTATGGTGTGGCAGATGCCCATCCCTCTTCCTGCCCCTGGGTCTGCTTTCCAGGTCTGGTATAGGGCCGCCTGCTCCCGCCTAAGGGCCTGGCCCTCCCCGGGAGCTGACTCCTTCCCTGCCCACGAGAGCATAGACAGGCCAGCAAGGCCCCGGCGCACCCAGGGCCTCAAAGAAAACCTAAGGCCACTAAATATTTAATTGAATTATTTCACTGTGGGGATATTGTGACTCACCTTGAAAACTAATCACCTGCCTTTTTATTGGGACCTTAAAAAATAGATCCCTGGTTAAACATTTAAAGGTCAGAGTCCTGGTGCTTGCAGTGGTGTCATTGTTTTCCTTCCTTGTGGGTTTGGATGGGGAATGGGAAGAAAGGGGAAGCGTGGGGAGGTAGAGAGAAGTCGCCTTTATGGGTGAAGGGATTCCAGGTGATCGTGATAGCTCTGTGTGTGTGTGTGTGTGTGTATACAATTTTTTTGGGGGGGGTCCTTCCCTTGTCTTGATTCTCCAGAGGGCTGCCAGGAAGGGGCTGGAATGTGGGTGAGGACAACCTTGGAACTGGACAATGGTGCTTAGTAGGAGAAACCGTATTCCGTGTCCATTCAACATAGGCTATCATTTTGCACCATCAGAGCTTGGTAAGGCATTGAAATTCCATTGTTCTTCCTTTTCATTTAATTTTTTATGCGGAAAGAAGGACATACATTTGCAAATTGCTGTGGTTTTTTTCTTCCTGGGAGAGCCATTGCTGGACACACTAGCCAGCCATTCTTCCCACTGTGACGTTACTCCTCACACGGTGGCTGGATCCTAGCTTTATTGCTCTAGTAATAAAACTGATTGGCCATAATTAACTTTTCAGGTGACTCCAAAAAAGTGCTTTGCCCTCCAGCATCCAATGGGAATTTCGGGAGAAGAACGGAGAGGGCCTCAAAAGTGAAACGGGTGTGGCCGACATTGGGTTTTTGTTGGTAAAAGACCAGCTCGGAAAGACTTCTAGCGTTCACTGTGTGCCCAGACCTTGTGGGGCACCCTCGGGAAGTAAAGAGAATTAGTCTGGTGACTTCCATGAATTTCTATCGAGAAGGGAGGAGCAAAAACTACCCCATAGAGAAGATGGAGACTTTCCATTTTCCTAAGACAAAAATGCCCACCTCTGAGTATGAAGCCCTGACTCCTCTAAGTTTTTATGGATTTTTTTTTTCCCCCGTCTGTTGGGAGTTGATAAACAGGAGAAAGTTGAAGCAGTGGAAAGGAAAAAAAAAATTCCTCTCTAATTTGTGTACTGTGATTCTGCCGAAAACCAGGCCTGCAGCTTATGGCTCTTCAGGGAGCAGGGCTGGCAGGATAACAGAGCATCAGTGATGTGTCCGACTCGTGCAAGGCAGACACGTGTTCCCTGCATTATACGGACGTGGGGCCATGTGACCCCAGGATCCCTTCCAGTTCCATGAGTCTCAGTTCTGCCATACTTACATCTAGCCAGTTGGAGATTTTAAGGAACCTTTCCCCCCACCTTCTTAAGAAGTCTAGAAAAATCAACCAGATCTATTCTGTTTGCATTTCCATTGTCTTTAATGACAACCCTACCCCCAGCCCACCCTGTAGTAATTCCTGGTGATTTCTTCCTTCTCATTTTCCGTCATTCAGCAAGTCTTTGTTGAATGCTGCTTGGACCACGCACTGGGCAGCGGGTGGGACCCCCACCGGCAAGAAGCCTCGTCTTGGTGGAGGAGAGAAGCAGTAGAGACCGTGTTGGGCAGTGAGGGGCGCAGAGTGCCTATGGCAAGGGGTTTTCACGGAGGCAGAGCTCTGAGAGTGCCGCCCAGGCTGGGGGATGCCCAGGCGAAGTCACGAGGGTGCGTGGAAGCCAGCGGGCAGGGCACCGTCCCAGCAGAGGGAACAGCATGTCCCAAAGCCGAGAGACAGTGGCAGGGAGGAGGGGGCATTTGGAAGCTGCCAGGATGCCAGCATTGGCAGTTTGTGCCAATTTTGCTTTCCGTGAAGACTCTCAGGTCCCAGCTTCAAAGAACATTCACAGCTCTGACTTTTTGTCTTTAACAGATGTCAGTTCTCTGAGATTCAGGTGAAATCCTCCTCCCATGAATGCTAATTACCTCCCCTGAACGCGCACACGAACGAACGTTTGAGATGAACTTAGCAAACATCTGTCCCAGTCATTCGGAGCAAAGCACTTCCTCTTTGCCTCTCCCAGCCATCATACCCCCAAATGTTATAAGTCTGTTATTGTCAAATGATTCTGAGGCTGCGAAAGTCATCGTCAAGTCTGAGACTGTCTCGCATCAGTTCCCCTTTGTTCTGGAGAACCGTATTTCAGCTTGGTTCTCAGTTGCTTTTTGTGTTCGGATTTTTTTTTCTTTTTCTTTTTCTCCTTTGTCTTTTGCTGGGTCTGGGGAAGGCTGCTCTCCTTGGCTGAAGTCGGCACCTGCATTCCGGAGAGCTGCTGGGTGCCGGGGTCCCTGCAGAGCCGATCGGAAGGCCATGAGCCTGCAGCCCGTACGTGGTGTCCCTTTGGGATGAAAGGAAGGGCCGCAGCCTCCTGCTACTTATCGCCATCCTTCAGCCCCGTCACAATGCACAGGGAGCACGTGTGGCCTTAGGAGCAGGGTCACCGGGTTGCGCTGCCAGCTGTCCAAGGATTAGTTTTGTCAACGGCAGATCAAATATGGAAGAGCTGGCGCGGGCTCGCTGCCCTGTTGACATCATCTTTGGAAATCAGTCTTGTGATAATGTGGAATGTAGAGCGGCTGCTTACTCTTGACACGAGTGAAAGCCAGGAATGTGGTGAAACAGAAGAGTGTGTTGTGGGTACTTGTTCGTTCGCTTATGAACTCTGGTACCTGAGGTGCGGGGGGAGGGGTGGTCAGTTCTGCAGTTTCCCCTGAGGCCCAGGTGGCAGTTTGAGGGATTTTAGGTTAGAGAAGCAGTGGGGGTTGGTGGAGAGAGCATGGGCTCTCGAGATACACATCTGGTCTAAAGCCCAGCTCCCTTCGGTTTGCTGTGTGACCCATGGCAGGTTGCTTATCCTCTCTGTGCATGGGCAGCTTGAGAATATTGTCAGTAGGAGTCTGGAAGCAGTACTTTTATGTAGCATTTTGCACAAAACTGGAGGAAACACACGTAGCCCAATAAAGAATCCCTCTTCCAAAACACAGTTGGTGTGGGGTGAGGGCTAACCTCTTGAAATGAGTGCCTTGGTCTCTGCCTCAGTTTCCTCCTCCACGTGGGAACATTAAATGTCCACCGGGCACAGCTGTCATGAATATTAAAAATAAAGTATCTGCATTGCCTAGCATAAGGTTGCCACCCTGAATAAGGAGTGTAGAAGGGGGTGGTAAATCTTGGCCAGCTGACGTCTTTAGGTCTCTGAGATCCCTCAAATGAGGGTCTGCTTGAAATTTTAAGTGGCATTATCAGATGGGTGAACTCTCAGGTGCTGTCCAGGGGTCTGGGGTGGAGAAGAGTCTGTGAGGAGCCCCTGCACTCCCCTGCCCCCTCCAGCCAGCACTGGACCTTTTTCGTTGTAAAACATCTGAACTCAAAATAGGGTTTTGCTGCTTAAATTATCTTGCAAATCTCTGGTTTAGGCGAGATCCCTTATGAAGTACCAGATGATTTTTCAAGGACCCTCCCAGACTCCCTGGTTTTCTCATTTGTAGTAAGTGGAAGAACAGAATTTTTGGTCTTTCGTACTTGATAGGCTAGGAAAATGAAGATAAATGGGTTAAAGCAGTTAATGGCCTTTTGGGGCCTCAAAGTCTGCTACTGCCCTGGTTGGGAACCCTGCGACCCTGCTGGCTGGCTGTTTGGTGAGTCCTTGTTCTCCTGGAAATGGAAGCAAGAGTCTTGGAGCCCCTGGAGGTGGCTGCTGGTCTCCTGTCCGGGGCTGCCCCGGGGCCACATCCCCACCTCTTCCTGCAGGAAGGACGCCCTCACCGGCTGCTGCACCCTGCCTGAAAATCATCTCATTGCTGCCAGTGCGCTGGAAATGAATCCTGGGAAGAACATGAGGCACAGACTTTAAGTCGGTGGGACTCCGTGTGCATGAGGGAGACACCCTGCCCTCACTCTGGGCGCAGACAGCATTTCCAGCTGTGGGTTCTTACTTATATAATCCTGATTGGAAAAACATTAGGATTTGTTGCAGGCCGGAGGGCAGATGAAATGCTAGTCCGTAGGTGTGGATTTCTGCTAGTTAATCTGAATTGTCGGCTAATCAATCCATTTTTAAAAGAAGCTCAAAAATGGAAATGAAAAAGCAGTCCAGATTTCAGTAGCTAAATGCCTCATTGCTCCAGGGGTGAAGGAGAAGGACTTAATTCTCTCCCGGATATTATCAGTCAAGAGTCTGCTTTGTAGCCGCAGAAATCTCTTCAGACCCAGAGGAGGAATTTGTTGGAAGATTTGGGGGTGGCAGGTGGGGGGGCTAGGTGCTTGCAGAACCCTATTCTGCTCCCTTCTTCCTCTCGCGTTCCCCTACTCTGTCATACCGGTGACATGCAGGTGTACTTTATCTCGTTCTCCTGGGACCGTGGGGTCTTACTTGTGCCTCCCATCCCGTGTGCTGGCCCGTGGGGGCTGAGTCACAGCGGCTGGGCCCAGGCGGGATGTCAGGTCACGGGAGGCGTTTTGCCAGCCAGGAGGCTCACAGAAGGGAGCAGCGCCCCGGGGTGTTTCTACGACCTGAAATAAACACAAACACGCTTGCGGCAGAGGCCACAGCCCAGAAAGAGACAGCGCCTTGAGCTAACGCTCTTACCCCACCTGCTCCCCAGTCAACCCAAACGCCAGTGAACATGGCTCGGTTGGTTTCCCAGTCCACTGCAGTGACCCCTTCTCTACCACATCCTCAAACCCGGGACCGCGCCCGGAGCATTCTGACGTCCCACGGAGCCTCAGCGTGTTCTGAGTGTCTTGTATGAGGTCTGGCTTATCTGTGCCCCGTATGTAGAAATGTGAAATGGCAGTCCTGATTCGATCTGAGGCTCATAAGGTCCTGAGCCCTGGCATCTGCCACCTCTGACGCCGGCAACCAGGAGAGTGCTGAGGAGAGACGGGAGGACCCTGAAGGGCAGAGGTCTTGGAGCCCCGCTGCCTGAGCCGGATGGAGGCTGCCCAGAGAAGAGTGCGCAGCTTAGCAGTTTGTGCTCTGATTCACAGTGACTCGTTCTGGGGCCCCCAGACTGATCTGGTCCGGGAAAGGGGTCCCATTCCTGTTCTTGCATTAGCTTCTCCAAAACCATTCCCACAGCAGAAGCAGAAGTTGAGATGAGATCATTGAAATCTTTTGAAATGTTTTTTAATCTTAATTTTTAAGATGGTAAAATAAATATAAATATAAAAAATATACCATCTTTTTACCATTTTAAAGCATGTTTAAGTGTATAGTTCAGCAGCAGTAGTGGTACTAGTGTTATGTACCTTGTCATATAATCAATCCCCAGAACTTCCTCATCTTGTGAAAACCGACACTATCCCCATTAGATGATAGCTCCCTGTTTTCCCTGGCCCCTGGCCTCTGGCAACGACCATTCCACTTTCTGTGTCCATGAATTGGACAACTGTGGATACATACAAGATTTATTTATTTGAGAGAGAGAGAGAGAAAGAGAGAAAGAGTGAGCGTGAGCAAGCATGAGTGTGTGTGTGGGGGTGGCACAGAAGGACTCCCCGCTGAGCACAGACCCATACGTGAGGCTTGATCCCATGACCTTGAGATCCCAACCTGACCTGACACCGAGAGTGGGACACTGAATCCAGGCACCCCTCTCGTTCCTTTTTTAAGGCTGGCTTATGTTCTGTTGTGTATATACCGCATTTTGTTTGTTCATTCATCCACTGGTGGGCCCGGGTTCCTTCTGCTTCTTGGCCATGCCTCTTCTTGTCAACCTTTTCATGGCTCCCATTTGCTTGGGGGTGAAATTTCTTCCCCAGCTTAACCTTGTAGTTGAGGCAATTTCAAGGCCAGGCCTCTTCCTGCCTTTCTCTCCGGCCTCATCCTCTGACTACTGTCCCTCCATCCAGGATGCTCTAGCCACTTTGGACTCCCTGGAGGCCCGCAAACCTGTCCCCTCTTGCTGCTGGTTCTTCCTTGCTCTCTGGACTCACCAGCACGCTGTCTTAGGCTGGCTGGGCTGTGGCCCGCCCAGCTTGGACAAGCTCTTCCCTCCAAATCTGGGACCTTCCACACTGTATCATCCATTTCTGTGTACTTCCTATTTTGTGCCGGAGCCCTGCGTGCTGTTTTTAGAGCGAGGACCATTTTATGGATGAACCCCAGCATCTGTGCATAGTAGGTGTGGCATGTTCATTAAAACACATGAGGAATATTGGTTTTTCAAATATAGGAGGCTCTTCCCTTCCTGCCTCTGCTCTGCCCTTTCTTCCTTGCCGCTAAAATCCACGTCCCATGTAGAAACTGAGCGCTTCTTCCAAGAGCCACACTGTGACGAGACTGGTCTGGTTTCGTGGTACTTGGCTCAGGTATGTCATGGGTCAAATGTGAGAACTGCCATGCTGGTATTATTTCTTGGCAGGGAAAAATAGCCATTTTGAAACAACCACCACAAACAGTCTTCTGGAACGGGCACCTCTTTGGTAAGTTGAAGTCTACTAGTGGCACTGCCACTGGTTTGGAAATCAGATGTTTTTCCTTCCCTGTAATGAGGACAAAGGGAAGTGGGCATCAGGAAAAGAAACCTATCCATCCATCTGCGAAGGAGAGCAAAAGGTGTTGCAACTTCAGTCGTAGTCAAGTGATTCCTGAGAACGTAATGTATGATTTTTCACAAATGGGGTGGGCCCGCGGTGTTAGCCCCTGGTCTCTGCCTAACCAAGGTTTCAGTAGCAGAAAGCAGCTCTTCTTTCCTCCGAGCTGTCTGGGGGCTGTGGGGGAAGCTGTCCCTTTGCTGAGAGTGAATTGGTCTATTTTAAACTTTGCTAACCAACCCAGGGAAAGGAAAGGAGAGGGTTGGGGTAGCAGAGCCGGTGGAGCTGTGACTCAGGTTCCAGTCCCGTCTCCTCCTGGATTTGACTGGGGCCAAACCCAGACTTTCAGAGGCCCCTGATGCACCCTCTGCGGACATGGTATCCTCTGGAGTCCTGCAGCGTACAGCCTATGCAGCTGTACACATCAGTCCCAAGAGGCTTGAAGGGCCTTTCAGTGGCTGTCTTTGAAGGCAGTGACCTCTTCCTCCTAATCAGTCACTGTGGACGTTTCTGCTGCAGTTGAAGTATTTAACAGAAACCTGAAATGCATTTGGCAATGAGGTGGGATGTAAATCTAAAACCAGATTGAGATGAAAGAGTCTTGTGCGAAGCTGTGTGTGCAGAGGTTCCAGGGAAGAGATCTGGAATCAGGCAGCTGTGGTCTTGAATGTCGATAGTGTGACCATAGCAAGTGTCTACGGAGTCCTTTGTCTGGATAGGGCCTGCGCAGGTGCCCAGCGTCTTACTTGGCTTATCAGCCCTCTGTGGCCCTATAGGGAGGAAGTGCTGAGCTTTAGAGTGGACGCTGCCCAAGGTTATACCACGGTTTGCAGGGAGAGCTGGGGCAGTTGCTGTGGATGGGTTCTGAGTTCAAGTCCAGAAACCAAATCTCAACCTCTTAGAACAGCAGCCAGCTCAGCTGGGTTACCCTGAGCTGATCTGGGGGGCGGGTAGCCAGGGGACGGGGTGCAGACACACGACGGCAGGGCCTGCTGTTGTCCATCTTGGACATTCGGGAATCATGCTGTCCTTCCAGGGCCAGAGAAATGCCCCCTCATCGCCTTGTACTAGCATACTGCCTGGAGGAATCCGTTCACTGTGAGAAAGGAGCTCAGAGGTGTAGCTTGAGTGCCAGGTTTGTCTGCTTGTCGAACAGGGCATTCATGGCGGGGTGGCGACTGTCCTGGGTTACTTAATCTACCCGATGGGTGTCAGTCTTTGAACTTAAAAAATAAGAAAATGGGGTTTACTCGGACTCATTTTCCAGCAGTTATTAATCCACTTTTGAATGCTGGTTTGTGGATTGGATACAATTCTGTGTTAATCTAGCAGCTTTTTGTGGCTGGGGATCTGTGCCTGCCCTGGGTTCTCTCGCATGTCTGTCTCTCATACACACAGGTGCGCAGCGGCACATATACCCACTCCTCAAATGGAAGTCATTCAAATGTCATTGCTTTTCCTGTTTTCTGGCTGGGGACAAGAGGGTCCCTGATGTCGAGCTTTCTAGCGGAAAGGTCAGTCTCGGGTTTGTAATTACTGGGTAATTGTCTCTGAAAATAAACTGGTATCTCCAGGGCTGTAAGCTTGTCTCCTTAGCCCTCTGGATGCAGAGCTGTTCTCACCTAATGGCTGCCTGCCTGTGCCATTTCCTGTGGCCCTGTGCAGTCATCTGGAAACGTGGCCGGCAGTCCCATAGTCCCACGGTGGGGGAAGGCCGGCTTCTTTTTCTCTAGCAGGAACATGCTGACGCCTGCCTGTCCCTCCACTCTTCGTCTTCCGCCTTCTGGTCAGGATCCCCTCTCTGTGCTTCTGTCCTCCCCGGCGTGTCACCACTGGTGTGGATGGGTACAGAGCCCCTATCAAGAGGGCTCTGTACCCATCCACTTGTCCACCTGTCCCGACATTTGGAGCGCTGTCCAAATCCGCGCTCATGCTTGCAGGAGCTCATAACTCCTGTCTCAGACTGAGTCTGTGTGCTGATTCAGGACTGCTAAGGTTTGCTGGGCTCTTCCCTGGATGAGAGCTGGGTTCCTGATATGTTGGTGGGAAACCTTGCAGCGTTCTGGGAGACACCTGTGCATTGGTATGGTCCTGATAGCAAATCTGTGAAAACAAGCCCACTTGGGTGTTTGCTTTCAGTGCGGCACTGTAGCTCATGTAGAGTTTCATCTTTTCAAGTTCTTCTTAGGATGATAGAAATTATTTATAAGGCACTAAGTAAACGAGTTTTAAGAACAGATTATGTAAATCATTCTGACTCTTTCTCCAATGAAATGAGCCTTTAAGCTTGCTCAGGATGGCGGTCCCACGGAGTGCTGCGCTGGCCCAGGGTGGAAGGTGCGGTTGGTGTCCAGAGGCCATCCGGGAAGTGGTGAGCCAAGGGGCGCGGTGTGCTGAAGGAAGCTGAGGGTTCTGGACCATTCTGTCCTGGACAGGATGCACGTAGGCACCCCGGAGAGCACCTGTTGTTTTGGAACCTCACTGTAAAGGGGCGGGGTCAGGAGGACAGGTGGCGGTGGACAGGTGGCGGTCATCTGTTTAGGATCTGGGAGGTTCCTCTTCAGGCTGTGCTGCTCCCCACAGCAGCACGTATTGGTGGAATGTGGGGTTCCCCTTCAGCAATGCTTGTGTCCATTTTTACAATGCAAATTACGTGCCCCATGGTGCCCCCAAGTCAGCCATGTCCCCTTCTCCTGATCCTGGTCTGCACAAGTGTGTTCCCCTGGGAGTTACCTAATCCGTCCGCATTCGTCTTAAAGGTATCTGATGCCTGGGGCCATCACAGTGGCTTCCTCTCTCGTGGTCTGTGCACACGTGCTTGTGCACGCCATATACATATGGACACTAGGCCTGTGGTTATGTTTTTGCCATATGCAGCCTCCCAAGTGTTTCACTGAATACCGTTAGGGTCCCTAATGCATTGTGTGTGTTTAAGGTCCAAGTAAGACAGTGAGGGAATCATGACATTTCCAGGTGACACTTAATGGTTGGAATTAGAAACTGGTACTGTACTTAAGACCCAGAAGCTACCTTCTATGGCTGTGTTTGTTTTGTCTCAGCCTCCTTGAGTTAATGGCAGGTGTTGCCAAAGAGGTCAGGGTGCTTTACCCGAACCTTCTGCCTGGAAAGGAAGAGGTTCTTCCGATGGAAGTCCTGCCTTTCCTAAAGCTTCGCCTGTGCTCACTTCCCTCCAGGGATTGCAGAGGAAAACTCCCCTCTGCAATCGTCTTCCTCTGAGCACAGGACAGGGGGTGAGTTCTCTGGCCTGGGGGATATGTCATCTGAGTTTTGGCGACCGGTTGGCAGGGGTGGGAAAGGAAAAAATGCCAGAAACATGCTAAAACTGGGCTGCCCCTGGGTCCTATTGCGCTTATACATTCTCTAACTCCTAGATGCTGAGGCTTCTTTAGAAAGTGGCTTTAAGAAACCTTACGGCTTACTGTCGAGAACACCATTTGGTGGGTCCCTCGTCCTTCTCTATAACTCAGCCGAGTGATCGTTGTCATGGCAACAGAGCTGCGCCTGCAAAGGTTTTTCTAATAGCATCTAAGGGGCTCTGGAGCTTCCTGAGGTTGTTGGTAATTATCTTCTAAAAAAAATATGTTCTGAATATTGTGAACATTTTAATGGGCCCTGTTCCCTCCCGATGGGGACTTCCGAGGGCTGTATCAGTCCTCTGTCTTAAAGTAAAAAGGCTACTCTACGTTTTGCCTTCTTGGTTTTTTTTTTTTCCTTCTTTTTCTGTGCATGCTCTTACGTGGAGGAAGACTCGCTATCCCATTGTTACACAATGCCTTGCCCATAGTAGGTACACAAGTGATTTTATTTGCACAGTCAAAGCAGCTGAGCTTAGATCTAAATATTCTCTATGAGATTAGCATTTAGGTATATTCTTTCACTAAATGGTCTTGAACCTCAAGCCAGGCAGGCCTCCCAGGGCTCACAGGGGTCAGAACTCCTGTCCCTTTTGTTTTCATTCCGTGGGTGAGCCTACCTCCGGTAAGGAAGTGCTCATCACCCCCTCCTGCGAGCTCAGATGTAGCCCCAGCTACCACCTTGCTAGGGGTACTTGCTTTTAGGATGGGTTATTGTCTGATAAAAGAATTTTTATTTCTGTTTTGCTTTCCTTTATCTGCAAATATCCATGCATCTTGCCAGACACTGGGAATTGAGAGATGGCCGGGACCCTGTGGCTGTCCACGGGGAGGTCACAATCTAGTGGAGGACACAGGCCCAGGGTGCAGTAAGCCCAGGATAGTGTCACACGTGCGGTGATGCGTGCATGTGCACAGGAAAGAGCCGGGGTGAGCCAGCAGCCTTCCGGTCGCCCTCGCCTCTTCTCTCCCTCTCTTATCCCTCCCCGAACTGCAGATGCTGGAGACCCTGGGGTGCTAATTCCCTGGAAGGCAGAGGAGAGAGCTTACTCCATGCCCCCCTTTTCATACTGAGTCACCCTGAAGGCTACTTAACCTCCCAGGCATGAGGAGAGCTGGAGGCACGTGGGGAACCAAGGGCCACTTTGTGACCTGCACTTAACTTACATCCAGCCACTTTGTCCTCACATGTTGTCTGATGCTTCTGAGCTTTCTCTTTTTCTCAGGACCCAGGTTTGAGGTTTCACGTGGTGGCTGGAGGACCTCTGGAGAGGGGTGGGATGCTTCACCAGCAGGAGGCCCCAGTGTCTTATGGGGTGCAACACAGTGAACAGTTGCCTTCTCCAGGTCCCTCCGCCAAGTTGGGGACATCTGATCCACCTAGATTTCACCTGGTTAGGGTCCTTGTGATGGTGGAGTTCTTGGGGAGTTTGGGAAAGAGGTATTGGCCGAAGTACCCCAGCACCTTCCGCCCAAAGCGTGGTTGCTGGTCTGGCAGCGAGTCAGCATCAGCTGGGAGCTGATTAGAAATACAGAGTCTCAGGTCCACTCCAGACCTTCTGAGTCAGAATCTGCATTTTTAGCAAAATCCCCTCATGATCACGTGGAAGTGTGAAAGCTCCCTGCTCTAGTTCCTGTGAGACCTTACGGCCAGAGTAGCAATTACAAGGTACGTGTCCTTCCGTGGTACCTGAGTTCGTGGCAGACACTGCTAGCTGATGTAGGCACCTACTTTTCCATCAAGCCCAGATCCAACCTCAGAATCCATCTTAACACAGTGTTCCAGGTATCATTAGCAGGCAGTCAAAATTAGCCCGGAAGATATAAACCTGATTGCCCCACCCCCCACCCCACCTTTGTGAAGATAGTCTTAAAAAAACAAGGTGATCTTAAAAAAAAGGAATGCTTAGATCTTCAGAGTTGAGAATTATGCCCCTAATCATTCCACAGGGAAGAGGAAAGGGACACGAGCCCACTGAATGAACAGCTGTTGGCCACTGGAACATACACGGCGCAGTGGTAATAAATCAGACCTAGCAGGCCCACAGGGTCAGGCCACGAGCTGGACAGAGCAGGGGAAGCCTCTGTTCATGCGTTTCCTCCCAAACCCCCACGCAGGACACAGGGCCAGTCCATGATTTCCGGCAGCTTCCCATGGGGTTTGTTTGATGACTGAGGAGCGGTTAGGTTTAAACTACTCAAGGGTGGTTATTGTTCTTGGGAAGGGTTTGGGCTGTTAGAAGACTAGGGAAAGGAAGCGTACCGGGGAGCAGAGCAGGAAGGAGATCAGGAGTAGCTCTGATCGTTGGGTAGAACGTTCACGTCCCATCCCGTGACTGGCTCTCAGGGACATCTCATGTAGGCTGGTTCCGTTAACCTCGAAGGGTCATCAGGAAGCTACAGTTTTGCCCTTTTTAATGGAAACTGGGCAGGACCAAGAAAACGATTTGGGGGATGAACATTTATCTTTTGCTTCCAGCCCCAGCTTCTAACCACTGAGGACTCCATGTTTCCCCAATATCTATGCACCTACCTTAAGCTTTGTAAGTCCTGAGCAAATAACGTTTTCAGGTAATATTTGAGCTGTCCCTCTCCCCCACCCTTTACTTTGGTGGACCCTAGTAACTATGAACCTGGGATTGCTTTTGCCAGATTTAATGCAGATCCAGTACAACACAAAGGGCAGCAGGTGGTTGATTTGGCCAGAGCAGTAAAGAGATCGGAAATAACTAGGAATAGTCCTTGGTTCCCTTCCCTAGTGCTTGATCTTAAGACTCAGCTGGGAACTCGAAACTAAAGCCGGTTTACGCCCTTGGATTGAACAGAGGGAGGATGGATGGGCGGGGGCGGCCAGCCGGTAGGGTCCTGGGGACGCTTGGCTTGCGCCACACTGCTGCTCTCCTGCTCGCTTCGGCCTTCTACCTGCTTTCTCTGGTTGGAAGAGCCAATGTCCTGTTTGCCGTTTCAGGGTTAGTTAGAAGAAACCGGATCAGAAACCACTGAAGAGTCATCCAGAAACGATTTGGGGAAGGTGTGGCCTGAGAGAGAAATGGAGGGGAGCAGAGGAGGATCGGGGTGGATCTGGATAGGAAATTAGCTGCAAACAGAAGCCTGTCCGCATCCCGTGCGCCACTCATGGAGTCCTGGCTGATGTGGCCACTCTTCCTGTAGAACCTGACATCTGAGCTGCTCTTGCCTAGTTCCCTGTTATAGTGGTAGGTGGGGGTGGGCAGCAGGCACAGAGAAGGGTGGGGAGCCGGGGGAGGTACTAAGAGAATTGGGAAGAGCCAGCCTTATAAGCTTGGAACTCGGAGCTCGGCACGCCCACGGGTTCCCATGTATGGAGGTTTGCTGAGCACCTACTGTGTCCAGAGATGTGTATACATCCCACTATGTGCCATTTTATAAGATAACAAAGAGATCTCAAATTAGACTAAGCAAAGATGAGGTCTCCACAAAACTGTGCTATCGAGGCTCCTCTTGGGACAGGTCAGTAGCCGAAAGGATGAGTTTGGGAAGGACACTCCTAGTGAGCAGAGGTAGTAGGTCCTTTGCATGGACAAAGAGCATCCCACTGCAAAGGAAGCTGGCGGGACGCGATCTGCTGAGCCCGTCCATGTCTGCCTTGGGGAGCCAGGGCCTTGCATGCTCTGTGCCCAGCCGGCACAGAGCCCAGCGGGGATGTGGCCATGGTGGTCCGAATCTCGCTCATGAAACAGATGTTTGAGTGGAAGAGTTTTTATGTTCCTTCAGTTACAGCAAGGGTAGGGGGTGAAAACCTGACTTCTTATCCATTAGATATTCTGAGATATATTTGCAACAGTGAATTGTCCTGAAGAAAGTTTCAAAGGTCTGTAGACTCACCCCTGGGTGCAGATCCTGAATTCTACTGTGTGACCTTGGGCAAATGACTTCACTTCTCTGAGTTTCCCTGTCCTCATCTGTAAAATGAGAATAATAATACCGACCTGGTAATGATACTTCTATGAGGAGTAGAAGGAGGTTTGCGAGTGTGCTTGCGACTCGCTCTTCAATTATGAGCCACCCACAAATGGTAGCTATTCCTAATAATTTGGAAAGCAGCAAGATTGCTTCCTGAGAACTGATGAAGTCAATATATTCTGGCATAGTTTGCAGGGGGTACAGAAGCCCCTTAAAGGAACAGAGTAGTTCATAGGCCAGCAACACATTTCTGGATAGCAGAGGTTTCAAGGTTAAACTGATGGTCACAGGGAGGGTCTGGTACCAGCGGAAGCAGAACCAGGGGACAGCTAAGGAGACAATCAAGGGCTCAGCCTTGGGGGTTTCATCACTTTTGGGGAGGTGGATGTATCAGGCTTTCTCTGATCCCCAAGATACTGCCCTCTCCTGTGTCCATATGGTTCATCAGGCCCCCTTCTCTGTGATCTGCCCTTCCCTGAAGGCCACCTGGGAGGTAATGCCCGCATCAGTGGCTGTAAGCATCTTGTTCTCCCGGCAGTTCAGTTTCACGGGCTAAGAAAACCCAGCCGCCCACATCTGCCTAGTTGGCTCCTTTGACCTGAGCACCTGGCTCCAGTGGGGGGCGTCTTTCTGTGCCCGTGCATCAGCGGCAGACCCTCGCCGTTGGCACTGGTCGTGGCAGCTCTCTGGGGGGCCAGTGGCATGTCCTGGTTGACACCCCCTCCCCCACCCTGTTCCAGCCGGGCACTGTGGCATCCAGAACAGGGGAAGGGAAGGATCGCGGTCAGAGTGCGTTCACGGCCACTCCGTCTTCCCCGGCGTGTGAGCGGGTCTGCGTGTTTGTGTTTCCGTATTACCGCTCTCGCTTTGCTTTTAAAACAGCAACAAAGAAAGAGGAATATTGGTCTTTGTGGCTGCCAGTACCGTGCATGCCAGACTCTCGTGCTTGCTGAAGCCGCCAGATGGTGGTGGGACTGTGTGCGGTTTTGTTTCCTCTGCTTTTTGAAAAGTCGTGAAGTGGGAGAGGCTGGGGAGTGTGAGCTTGGCTGCGAGATTGTCAGCTGATAACAGTTTGCGGTGTCTTCCACCCTGCGTGTGGGCACAAGGGTGTCTTCCCAAAATGTGTTGCTGCCCCTGCGCAGCATTCGCTGAGTGCACAGTATTAGCTGTCCCGTAAACACCAGCTGGACTGTCCTTCGCCGCTCAGCCGCATACAGTAGCTGAATAATACGTTTTTTTCAAACAGGAAACTCCATGTGCTTTTCTCTTCCATGAAGATGGAAGCGCGTGGTGGGGATTGCCATTGTAGCAAAAGGGAAGTTAGGCTTCCTTTGTGGGGGAGCATTTTAAGGGCTTCTTTTTTTAAAAAAAAATCTTTGTAATTTTTTTCGCTTTCATCCTAAGGGACCCCATGAGGACAAAGGGGCAGATCGTCCCACTGCTTAAAATACCGTTCACGTTTCTCGTCGTCCCTGAGATCAGATCGTGGGTTTGTTGCAAGAACATGTGGGTGATCTAGGTAGCACATGCAGAAGTGTTCTTCAACCATCGCCAAGGTTAACGTAAGGTGTTCGGTTGCTGTTGGGTGGTTGACGTCAGACCGGTGTTTCTACTGAGGGGAGCCGCTTACGTGGCTGATATACATGGTAACTAACCGGTCTGCATGGTGACCTGCGATACCGCGACTGATTGTTTCTTTCTCTTCCCCTCCCCTCCCCATCCCCTCCGTTAAACAAATATAGGGTGTCAAATGATGCTACCTTTCCCTGTTGTCCATCTCTCTGTGTCCAAGGATAAAAGTAAAATGCTGATGAAGCCGGAAGAAGCAGTTAATTTGTTCTTAATATCCTGCATGCCTTCTTTGACCTTTAATGAAAATGATGGTGCCCCCTGATAGGAACCAGCCGCCACACAAATGCGCAGGGAAGAGCTTGGGTGTGTTTCCCAAACATGAGAAAGGAAAGCCAGTGTCCAGCTCCCGAGAGGGCATCAGGAGCTTCTCTGCTAATTAAGGCAACAGTGTGACGCTGAACAACAGGGCACTGCTGGTTTGTTGCTTGGTGTGTTTTCTAAGGGACTTTCCAGCCCAAAGGTCACCCTACAAATTCCTTGCTTCTAAGTTTAGATGAGCTGTGCGTTCCACGAGGACCGGAGCTGTCTCCTCCCCCGTCATGGCCCAGGAACGGGACCGCAGCAGCATTTCCCCAGTATTTGTTGAGTGTAGGAGTGCTATCCCATCTCTTCTCCAGCATCCTGGCTGCCGTAAGATGCTCTGCCTTAAAGGAAGCAAGAGGGTCAGCTGGTCCAGCCCAGAGGTCACCTGGAAAGTCCTCTTTTGGGAGCCTCAGGCAGGTACGCCCACCTCCAGCTGAGCTCCCGTTGGTGCCCTGCCTGGTGTGCTCCCTACAGACCCATTATTTTGTTGGTCCAGCTGTGGTGGTGCCCCTGATGGCCCTTTGCACTTGGCCCTTGGACTGGGTATTTCGATATTTGGACTGATATTTGGATATTTGGGTAAAACATCACTTAGAGCTGTGAGGACTCTGAAACCTGCCTACAAGATGGCAGAAGTGGGGACGCCAGCTTCCCCGTCTGGGGAAGCCATGGTGGCTGTGGCGTGTGCCGGCAGATGGTGTTTCCAGCCGTGCCCTGCACCGTCTGGCCAGAGCGGCAGCTGATGCACGCTGAGGCAGCTTCTGTGCTGCCCTGGCAGTCTTCCAGCTGGCCATCAAGGTGAAAGACACCTGACATTTCAAGACTTTGGGGCTCTCGAAGAGCAGGGGCTGAAGACAGACATACTCTCTCTTCGTATACGGAACCTGCGATGCTGATTTGTTCTTAATATCCTGAGAGTTGTTGGCAGGAGAGCTCCTGAGTGGCCTGGGATGGTACCAAGCAGTGGGGTCCGTGGGACCTTCTCTTTCCATCCTTTATGGGAAGGAGGCTGGTGAAACAATTGTCTTGATCTTGGCAATGTAAAAGTAAGCAGCAGAGACAGAGGGCAGAGGGCTGGGGACACCTTCAAAGGCTGACTAGCCAAGGACAGCTGCCTGCCTGTTTCAGAGGCTTGGGGACACCGAGAGACTGGAGCTCGCTGCAGCCAGCTGACCGTGAACCTCTTGATACCACAGCCCTGAGTTCCATCAAATGACCGCTTTGTTGATGCATAACTAAGGACAAGCAGCCCTTTCCAAGGCAGACCCTCTGGACCACTCTTCTCAGCCTCTGGTCTCCTGAGATGCTTGGAAAGAAGGGATAACCCGGGCTTTCGCAGGAAGCGCCTTTGTCCTGTTAACTTGCCTTCCATGTTCTCATCAGCCAGCTTCTTGGCGAAGGGCCGTATTCCACGTGGGGGAAGTGAGGGCCGTGCTCTGGTGGCTGGCACATCCATGTGGGCAGAGTCACTCCGGCCCCTGCCTTCCTGGGGGACGTGGCTGATTATCGCCACACCAGAGCCCTTCTTCCTGTGCCCGTCAATGTAACCAGTGCTCTGTATTTCTCTAGAAACTGTACCAACCCCTGCCTTCAGCAAGCGCATAGCTGGTAGGCTTCTCTCTGTATATCCACACAGTGTGGACCGTTGTTATCCACACAGTATGGACCGTTGTTAAATTATTTAATTATAAGGTATATAAATCTTCGCAATGTGCACATCAAATCCAGATCGGTTGTTTCTGCAACGTAAGTGGAATGCTTGAAATAGGGGATAGAAACGAGTTGCTTCTTAAAAAGAAATACCGCCATCGGATGGCATACGGATGAGGCCGTTGTGAAAGATCGGGGCCAAGATTGTGAAAAATTGTAACTGGGATACTCAGGCTGTTTCACAGGAAGCCCAAACTCTGACTCACAGGTGATGCCTTCTGGGTGTGATGTGCGCCACAGAGACCCAAGACCTGAGTCGGCAGCGCTGTTTACTAGAAAACAGTCTTCCACACTTGAGTGTAAGCAAGTTAGACCCTTTCTGGGCCCCACAGCTAGTGGGGGGACTGAGCTGGGCTTTGAACCCACATCAGTTCACTTCGAAGCCTCTCTCTTAACCCTGTGTCTCTACTGCTTTTCTTCTTGATCCCCGTGTTAATTTGGGACATGGCAGGGAGCTGCCACGACGTCAGGTCAACCACGGTGAGCGTGCCGCTGTGGGGTCTCCGTGGCCTGCAGGCTGCATCGAGGCCTGCAGGTCTTGATGTCACTCAGGTAGGTGGCCCTGGGGCTGGGGGGATGGAGTATGGCTGGGGCGGGGCCCCCAGAACTCCTTTGAGGTCAGTGGGGGAGGGAACGAGGTCACATACCACAACAGGTACAATCTGGTGTGCATCAAAGCAGATAGATTTCGGGAAAAGGTTCCTGATACAAACATGTCGCACGGGCGGGTGATCGTCTTATTTGATACGAGTGGCGTATCTGGCATATTTGGTGCACGTGTGCCCGGGAGCCACACACCGCCACTGCTCTTGGATCTCATCAACTTCAACTGGGTGGACACGGGAAGTGGTTTCATGCATCTGCATGCACGAGGACGGAGCCCCCGCCAGGCTCCGGTGCGTGGCACCTGTATATAGATAGGGTCCCATGTCACCAATCTTCAGAGACACTGTGGGGCTGTCAGTGCTTCTCTGGCCTGTGTCCAGACCGAAGGCACGAGCCATTGAGTGGCTAGAGGTCACTTTTGTGTTCCATGCCCTTGTTCCTCTGCGCCCATGTTGGTCCCATGAAGGAGCCCTTCCCAGCTGCGCGGACGGTGGAGCTTCTGTGCCTGGGAGCGGGCACGTGTCCTCCTCTCATGGCTGCATGGATCCTTCTGGTATTTTACACGGGAACATAAGCTGCCTCTGGTGCAATCAGTGTGTCCCTAGGGCTGTCAGGGAGGGGGTCAGTGCCTGTTGACTTGATGGGGAATGTCCGTTGCGTGTTTTGGAATTACTTTTTCTCCAATGGCAAGTGGGGTAGTTTCTCCACATGAGCAGGGGGTGCCTGTCACCTCTGCTCAGGAAGCCGGGGGTGGTCAGCGGGCTGACCTCTTGGAGCGCCTGCAGTGTGTGTGTGGGGGGGACACTGCTGTCCCGGGGCAGAGGAGAGCTGTGGCTTCTCCAGGCCCAGTGCCCAGATCAGAGCGCCGTCCTTATGGGAGAAGGTCACTGTTCCCCTGGGCTAGTGGTTCTCAACAGGGGTGATTCTGCCCCTCCCCGCCCCGCCAAGCCCGGGAGACATTTGGTAATGTCAGGACACATTTCTGGTCATCCTGACGTGGGGCGTGCTGCTGACACCCGGAGGGTCAGGGATGGACGCCGCAGGACGCCCCACAGTGGTGCGGCCAGCCCCGCATGACAAAGAAGGAGCTGGTCCCAGACATGAGCCGTGCTGGGGTCAAGAACCCCCGCGGCAGGTGAGCGGTCCCCGGCCCTCTCCTGGGAGGCTTCCTGGAGCCTTCCCCTGTCTGAGGCTCTTTCTGACTGCAAATTAGGCTCCCAACAACTGAGCCCTCAGAGGGCCTCCAGGAAGCACAGTGACTTATTGTGGCCCCGAGCTCCGACCCGGGCGCTTCTTAAATCTTGTTTCCCCCTCCGCCCCCCCCCTTCTGCCTCAGAAGCTGGGCCCCACAGACCAGCTTTTCAGCCCTCGCTGGCCACCTGCACGCTGGAGACCCCACCGTGGCCGGTGCATTAGGCCCCCGCTGTGTGGGGAGACGGAAGCCGCCTGCCAATGAGGCTGCGTGGAGGGGCAGGACGAGGCCACCGGGTGCGTGCCACTGTGCCACCTCGCCACACAGCCACCGGGTGGCGACTTGCAGTGGGAAGGGTGTGGCCCTGTCGGACTTTTGTGGGGAACAACCATGGCTCAGTGTCTCCTTAATTTACCTTGTCGTCCCCAGAATGGCATAAAGCAGTTCGTATTCTGTTTGTGACTTTAATGTGCCTCTTTGTCCTCAGTGGGGACCTGTCCAGCGCGTCATAGTGGGAAAGGGCCTTCGGGTGTCAGTGAAAGTGGGGCTTGGATCTTAGCTCTCCCACTTCCCAACCCTGTGGCCCTCAGCAAGTTAGTTCACCCACCTGAGCTCCAATTTTCCCACTTATAAGGGGACAAGACGACCAAGCCCACTGCATTGCTGTGAAAATTGCCTTCCCTGTGCCATTTCGTAGCTGCCCCCCCGCCCTCCCAGCCAGTACGCTGGCTCCTCACGGGTCAGGCCCTTGTCGTCTTTGGAGTCCCTGTATTTCTTGCTGCATGGCAGACCCTTATTATGGGGTACATTGAGTCTCCCAAAGAGATAGGTTGAAGTCTCAACCGCCAGCACCTGTGAACGGGACCTCACTTGGACATGAGGTCTCTGCACGTGTGGTCAGGTGGAGGTGAGGTCATTAGCGCGGGCCCTGATCTAGTACCGGTGCTGTCTCCATAAGGAGAAATTTGGACACAGACACATGCAGAGCAGAGAGAGCACACACTGGTGCCTCGTGTGAAGACACACACACCCAGGAGCCTGTCCCCAGGCAACGAGGACAGACAGGAGTGAGGCATCGGCAAGCGCCGGGTGGTCTGTAACCACCAGCAGCTGGAAGGAGGTGGAGACAGTTCTCCCCTGTGGGTTTCTGCAGGAGCACGTCCCTGCCCACACCTTCATGTCAGACTCCGGCCTCTAGAAGCGCGGGACACTACATCGTGGTGCTCTGAAGCCGGCTGGTTCAGGGTGCTTTGTCATGGCCGCCCTAGGAGACAGGTGTAATACCCAGTAAACATTTGTGGAATGGTTAAGTGTGTCAGGTGCAAGACATAGGATTCTGCCCCAGCATTCGTGCTCTGCTAGTCTAGCCCCTGGACTTTCTTTTTTTTCTTTTCTCTCTCTACCGTTTCTGTCCTTTGCAATCCATGCAGTGTAGATCACCGAGTGACTTTGTGCTGCTTTATTATAAAAACCTTTGCTTGTCACAGCAGAAGGTGCTTCTGTGCCCCACACTGGAAGGAATGAGGGTTTGTGCCGTGAAATGTATTTGTGTCCCAGCAGCCGTTTCTTTCAGCAGCGGGCTGCTTGCTGGTGCTCAGGAGAAGCACAGGAGGCCCACGCTCCCTGCCCTCTTCTCCTTTCAACTGGCAAGAAACAGGACTGAATCAAAGATGCTATAAAAACATACCCTCTCGCAAAACAGGAACTCCAGGTCCAGAGGTTGCCTGGGCTCCATGTGTTAGTTTGGTGGCTCAGGGAGGTCCCTGGGGATGCCAGCCCCTCTGTCTTCTGTCCGGAGGACAGATCTCACCCTAAGGCAGGTGTCCCCATGGCCATCATGATAGCTGATCAGGGCCATTTTCTCCATCGACCTCCTGTCCCATCCCTGAACCAGCCACTGTCAAAGGGGTGGGATTAGGTCATTGGCCCAGACTCAACCATCTGAGGATGGATGGGCTCTGGAGAGACACACAGTGCCCCCGGCACTCTCCAAATTAACAACTCGTAGGCAGCGATGCTGGGCAGAATGATGCCCTCCCCGAAAGGGTCTCCATCCTCAGCCCCAGGACCCGGGACTATGTTGCCAACAGTACTGGGCAAAAGGACTCTGCGGTTGTGATTCAGTTAAGGATCTTGAGATGAGATTATCCTAGATTATCCAGCTGGGTCTGTGTAATCACAAGGGTTCTTCTAAGAAGGGCGTAGAGGATCAGTGTAAGAGAAGATGAGAGGACTGTGCAGAAGTCCGAGAAGAGCAAAGATGCTGAGCTGCTGGCTTTGAAGGTGCTGGAAGAGGCCACAAGCCAAGGGATGGATGCAGGCGGCCCCTAGAGGCTGCATATGTGCTGCCGAAGCGAGCGCAGCCCCTGGAGGCTGCAAAAGGCAGGGAACAGGTTCGCCCCTAGAACCTCCAGAAGGAACACAGCCCTCCTGACACCTTGATTTTAGCCCCATGAAACAGATTTTGGACTTCGGACATCCAAAACTATAAGATAATAAATGTGCCTGGCTTTAGGCCTGTTAAGTTTGTGGTGATTGATTATAAAAACAATAGGAAGGAAATACACCATTGTTTCTTTAGGTGAACTTGCACAGTCTAGACCTTTTCTAAGAGAAGACCCTTGTATTTATTTTGAATATTCTATAGTGTGTACATGGAAGACACACAAAGATTTACGGATTGAACAAAGGACAGACCCAGCCCCTGGGCCTGCCGCCTGGTATGGGCTTGCCGGTCCGGCGATCCGCTCTCAGAATGGTAGATGGCGGCTCCTTCCTTCAGCACCAGTGCTGGGTGCGGGGAATCCAGAAACAAGTACGATCTTGTCCTCACTCACAAGCTGCTGAGTGTCTCAGCCGTTTGATTCCATAAATATTCTCACTGTCAAATCGGATTCCTTCCAGATGTCTGCTCTGTCTTTGTAGCTAAAGCTGGTTTCCTCTGAAGCTTTTTCAAACTTGCTGATTTTTTTTTTTTTTTTTTTTTTTTTTGCTAAGTTTGAGCAAGGGTCAGGAAGAGCGTAAGATGTTAAGCATATCCACAGATAGAGCTATTTTTAGGGTGCCCCATGTTGCTGCGATCAGCAGTAATTCCAGCAGACAGATCCCGGGGTCCGTGGAAGGGGTCACCCGCCTGTCTCCTGCCCTGTGTCAGTTGGACAGAGATGCTGCTGTTTGGAAGTTGTCTTTGTGGTTTTTATTTCCTCCCCTCTCAGGCTTTCCTGTGCTGCGGGGGCCGGGCGGTGAGCACAGACGGCCCGTTTAGGAAGTGCTCGTTACTGTCCCGTGGGGTAGCTCTTCCTGGGAAGCCTCTGGCTTTCCTGGGGGTGACACGTGACCATTGGCCATCTATGGAAAATGTCTGGGAAGGTAACAGAAATAATGGAGCAGAGAAATGGGGTGAGGGAACTGACCTTGAGTGATCTTTTTCAACCCTGGAAGTCTCTCTTGAGGAAACTAAGGCAGGGGTTATCTGCGGAGCAGCTGCCCACCATTGTGATCTCGGTGGTAGCTTAGCAAGGACAGGAGCTCAGTCCTCTGGTATTAGCTCGACATTTCTAAGCTCCACTGCCGGAATTTGAGAGCCGGGCTTTAAAGTCCTAATGCCCCTCAGCGCGTGTCGGGAGGTACATTTAGCAGTATTCATTGAGGCTCCTGGCTCTGCCCCTGCCCTGCCTTCCTCTGTCTGTAGTCAGCGCCATATGCTGGAAATGCACAGGCCCTGGAGCTCAGCCCGGGTCAGAACCCCACTTCCTAGCAGCATGACTTTGGACAAATTTGGACAAAATTCATATGTCACATGTCCCAAAAGACTGTGGACAAATTCCATAAGGCACCTTTCCTATCTAGGAAATGGGGGTAATTGTCCCAGTAGAACCAGGAGTGTTTTGAGGATTGAGGGAGTTCGTGGGTGCACGGCACTTCTCCCTGGGCCTGGTGCAGCCTGAGCTCTATCCAGATGTCTCCCTTTGCCATGACCTTCACCGCCGCCAGCCTGCGGCGTAGATGACCGCCTGGCACTCCGGCGCTGGTCTGTGGTCTCTGCTTTATCTACCAGGGCCCCTAGAATGGGAGTCCGCTTCCAGTTTATACTGTTGTCAGCAGCATTTTGAGGACCGCCCTCCTGGGGAAGGATTTGTTGTGGTCCTTGGTTGTTTTCTCTGGTTAATTTTCCAGACCTAGAATTGCCACGTTGAAGAGGGGACTCGTGTTTAAAGGCTTTCCTGGGTGGACGCTGCCGGGTTCTCCTCCAGAAAAGGACTGGTTTACACTGCTTCCTGCAGTGCATGAGGGTGCCAACTTCCTTGCAGGGCCAAGTTATTAACTTTTAATCAAATGAAGGCCCAGGAAAAATAGGAGATATTTCCCTGGGGATAAAGTGTTCCTGGCTTTTGCTGGTAAAGCAGCAGCAGAAGCTTGGGAAAACCTCAAGGGAGCCCAGGAGGCCTACAGCGCGCGTGCAGACGGCGCCCTCTACTGGTATGCCCTGGTGGAGCATGGTGAGCCGCCGCAGATGGGGCTGCCCGGAGGTCTCTAACTCCCTCTAGTGGCTGCAGGTGCCAGGGGCTAAAGGACCACCATTTACCAAGACTCCTGGCTGAATTCTGCCCTGCTTCAGGGGACCATTAGCTCTTGCTCAGTTTTCTTGCAATGGTACTTCATAGACTGGGATTTTTGCTCCCCAGGGAACACTTCATACTGTGTGGAGACATGTCTAGATGTTACAGATGGGGGGCCAGCTGCTGATTTGTGGAAGGTCAAGGCCAGGGATACTGCTAATTGTCCTACAATGCACAGGACCCCCCACTCCCTCCCCCAACAAGGAATCATCCAGCATCACATGTGACTGACATTACATGTCAGTCATATTCAGGCCAAGAAACTGTGTTTTAGAGGAACCAGGAGAGTTGTTCTAGAAGGCTTCTCTTTTCAGACTAAAACAGGATATAGAAATATTAATATTTAATACATATTACTTTCAACACTAATTTTTCTTTTTTGGGTTTTGGAAACCTGTTAGTTGTGCAGAATAAAATGGAAAATAGGAGGAACTGAAAAATAGCACATTGGTGTTTCTAGAACAGCAGGCGGAGGGGGAAATGCGAACCATAATAATGTCACTAGCATGAATAAGGGGCGACATTTTTTCCTGTTAACTTGGTTTGGTTGAACCTACCGTCAGTGCCAGCAGCTTTCCCTTGAAGGCCTTGTTTGTGAAAAATAGTGCTTTGTTTGAGGCCCCTCCCCCCTCCCCCCCCGCAAGCCCCGATTTCATGAGTCCTAGTATTTTCATAACATTTATAATGAGCTTTCTGGGGCTTGATGCTGGATTACCATCTGTGGTTGTAGTGTGCTCCCACGCCCAAATGCTGATTCAGGCATTGTTTCTAGGAGGGGGAAGGAGGGGAACTTCACAAATAATCTTAAAGAGGGTCTGCGTGGAGGGAGTAGCGTGACAAGGATTTTGGGAAAATCAAACTGAATTAAAGCTTACTTTGACATTTGTTGTGTCTGAGGACTTCTTTCACCAGCCGTACCCAAACCTTTAGAAAATACTCCTCTATTTCATTTTGCTTTGGCCTCACTTGTCTCGGAATGGCTTGGAGTCTAGACTATACATCTTAAAACAGCTAGAGTGGCCTTATTAGCGGTCCTAAATGATGCTAAGGGGATTATTTTGCCAGAAGTGGAAAGCAAAACAAAACCGAACGAAACAACAGCCTTTCCTTCAATATCAGATACTCTTGATCATCTTCCTTGAGAAATTATTTTTCACATTGCAGGTCCCGATCTGTTAGTGGGTCGTAAAGTCGATTTCTGGGTCACAGTCGGCATTTAGAGAAAATCAGAGCGGAAAGTACTACAGGGCATTGTATAGACTCAAGGTGCCTTTTATTCTGCTGATTATAGACAAATGTGTCACTGTATGTATTTACACGTGTGTGTGTGTGTGTGTGTGCACACATGCACACGTATACACATGCCTGGCGAGAGGCAGTGGCTTGGGTTTTGCCTCGTGGTGAAATCCGGCTTCTTTTCAGATGATTTTGTTCTCTTCCCAGGATTCCAGTGATTCCCGCTTGCCTCTCGTGCTCAGCTCTGCCTGTGTTTCTTTTGCAGGTGGCACCAGGGAGATTGGCTCCGCCCTGACCAGGATGTGCATGAGACACAGGAGCATAGAAACCAAGCTCAGGCAGTTCTCCAGGTGAGGAGCGCATCTCGGTCCGGATTTCACCGGCTCTTGCTGGTTGCCAGGGAAGGGGCAGTGCCTCGCCCAAAGCAGCGTGTGTTTCCCCGCAGCGTTGAAATGCCCACAGCCCGTCCTGCAGCTCACTCACTGAGCAAGTATTCGTGGGCCGTCTGCCACGTGCCAGGCTCTGGTCTGGGTGCTGGGGAGGTAGTGGGTGACCAGATGACCTGGGGCCTGCCCGCTGGAACCCACACCCCACTTTGTACTCTTGTGGGTCTCTCCTGGCCCTCCGCTGGCGTGAGAGCAGGGCGTCTGTTCTCTGCAGAAACTTCTGGAAGGGGAACCTCGGGGCTGGGGAGCAGGCACGTGCTGCTCCTCCATTTCCTGTGGGCCTCCTCTCCACCCTCCATGTGCCCGCCTCTTGTCTGTCTTACCAGCATCCAGAATGGGCAGAACTGGCAGTTCTGGTTGCCCACGGGGACTTGGAGTCCCCAGTGTTTTGATGAGGGAGGCCTTCTTCCAAGCAGATCAAACCATTCTGCTTGATGGATCATGAGTTGTGCGAAGCGTTGCCAACGTGAGAGGCCTCTGCCCCTCCTGGCCGGGCCACCGAGGGAGGTGGCAGAACGTGGCGGGAAGTGGCTGGACTTGGAGACAGATAGGCCTGGGTTTGAATCCCGGGCGGGCCACATAGGCGTTGGCCTCTTGGTTGGAATCTCAGCTTCTATAACATGGGGTGCTTGTGAACATTCATGGAGCGCCCACACATTTCCAGCACAAGGTGCCCGGGTAGCAGGTGAGGACTCTGCCGCCTTCCCTCCCGCTCGCTTCCGGGCCCTGCGGCACCTCCGGTCCCGCTCGCCAGCGGGTTTATTTGCAGGCCAGTCTGGAGGTTCCCCAGCCCGTCTGAGGGATGAGGACACAGCGGTTCAGCGGGCGGTGTTTATGGAGCACCTGCTGTGTGCCACGCTCTGTCTTAAGGCGTGTGGGCGGTGGCAGTGAGTAGGACCGTGCCCTGTCCTCACGGGGCTTACACTCCAGACACCACGACCCCTCTCACCATGTCAGGCGGTGGGAAGTGCCACGAGGTGAAATCTGTGGGTAGGAGAGAGGCAGCCGCTGTTCCACGCCTGGTAGTTGGGGGGTGAGCCTGTGTGGAAGGACGATTTGAACAGAGACCTGGAAGAAAGAAGCCAGTGCGCCGTGTTGATGGCTGGCGGGTGCATGGGGTGGGGGAGACCCTGATGAGGAAAGGAAGGAGTTGTACCAAGAACCTGAAGATTTTTAGGAGGCCCACGATCAAAAAGTAGTCGGAGAACACCTTTGGAGTAATTCTCACCAGAGCAATTCGAGCGATTTGTGGGCACTTCCTGCGACATCTCGGTGATGTAGGAATGTATCCGTTTCCTTCCTGGGGGAGGGGTCATCCCTCACACGGTTCCTCTGGGTGGGGAGTGACCTGGGGACAATGCACAGAATGACGGGACGTACCTGGGGATGCCTTTGCCGCTCTGATCCAGAAGCTGGCCCTTCAGCTTTTCCTCCCCGAGGCTGGCCACACTTGGTCTACACTCAGGACTTCTCATCCTAAAAGCACATCAGAGTCACGTGTGTTTCTTTAAAAAATATAATATGTATTAATACTGGGGTCCCGCCCTCCAGGTTTCTGTCAGGCGGGAGGTCTGGGGTGCAGCTTGAGGGGTGACCCCCTGGCCTGCAACCACACTTGTGAGCACGAGAGTGAGAGTATGAGGCAGGGAAGTGGGAAGAGGGCTCGCCCCATCCAGGCGTGGTGACGGCCTCCTGCCAGTCCCTGGAGAACGTTCTGAGAATAAGGTTGTTACGAAATGGCGGGATTTGGACGTGAACTTGGGCTTAGATACTGCCTTGTCTGGCACCCGGTTGTCACAATTTACATAGTTTTGACAACCGAGTATGAGTCTTCACCACGAATGTATCTGTTTAATTTCTCCTTTTCTTTCTTTTTTTGGGAAAAAGTGCTTTGATTGATTGTCTGATAAACCCACTTCAAGAGCAGATGGAAGAATGGAAGAAAGTGGCCAACCAGCTGGATAAAGACCACGCGAAAGGTACGGGGCGCAGACTGTCTGCTGCCCAGCAACGCGTGCTCCCCGTGGTGTGGCCGGCCGCCGCCTTGGGCCCCTGCTGGTGTCCCCTGTCAGGGCCCCCTCTGGTCCCCCTTCTCCCTTTCAGCGCTGGAGGATAAGAGCCCCTGAAACTTCCCTCAGCGGCTGATGGCCCAGGCTCTCAGAGGTGTAAGTTGCAATCAGTGAATGAGACCTGGACAGTGATGGCAGGCTTCGATGCCAAAGTCTCGCACGTAAGGCATTGGGGCACATTTCGACAGCCAGCCTCTCAAGAGAGGAGCTAACCTGGGTGTCCTGCCCGGGACCGCCACCCTCTCTGAATGTGCTTCAACGCAGGCGACTCTGCACTGCGTGTGCCAGGCCCTGGGGGCAGAGGGGTCCTGACAGATGCCTCCCCAGTTGGTCTTCCTGGGCCCAGAGGCTGGGGTGCTGGCAGTGGGGAAGGGCAGGAGACGTCCTACGTCCTGCGACCTGCACTGCGTGCTGGGGAGGGAAGGCATAGGGGAGACTGGAGGCGGGAGGAAGCCAGAAGGAAGGGCTGGTGCCAGCAGGTCCCCAGAGCCCTTGTGGCGAGGGCTCGGGAGTGGCGGCACTGGGGAGCGAGGCTCGGGGGAGCGAGGCGTCCAGGGAGGCTGCGAGGGAACTGGCCGAGGGGGCAGTTACTTGAATAGGAGCGCAGCAAAGGAAGGTCAGGGCGGTCGTCATTTCAGGTGTCCGCATCTGGGTGAGGGCGGCACCCACGGAGGTGGACGTCCAGGAGCAGGGGTAGACTGGCGGAGGAGGAGGAAGTCATCGTTTGGGGGGACGTGTCTGTATGTGGGTCGCCCCTCCTCGGGGTCTAGTGCCTGCCTTGGCGCCAGTGCGAGAGTAAGGCTAAGGCACCCGGATGCCCCCACGCCATCCGATCTCTCATGCTGGGGTCTTGGGGGCTCCTGCTGAATCGCAACATCTGGCCAGCGTCTTGCCACATGGGTTCTTTTTTGAGCAAAACACTGCGAAGTTGGGCCTTCGGGAAAGCAAATCCCATTTTCCAATTTCCTGTTTTGTGAGCCGAGAAATTGTGGATTTTTCACTTTTAGTAAAATATCCCCCCGAATGACGTCTTCCTTCACAGCTGATATGAGCGAATGCTATCAGGAAAAGACCGAGGCGCATTCTGCGGTTTTTCGTGTTAATAACGCCTGTGCCGTAAAATGGCAGCCTGAGATTGTTATCCTACGGTGGTTCTAGATAAAGCTCTATATTGCGGATCTTCGTTTCCGCTTTCTCTGATGAAAGTAATGGTTCCTCCTTAGAATGTTTTCCATTGAGCAAAGTGGTAAAATGACTCCATATTCTGCTTTTTCTTAGAATATAAAAAAGCTCGCCAAGAGATAAAAAAGAAATCCTCAGATACGCTGAAACTGCAGAAGAAAGCAAAAAAAGGTAACTCTACACATTCTGCCATTAATAGCGTTACTTTGGGGAAACAAGCACGTGCTTGGTTTTGACTTTGAAGCAGAAAGCGTTCGATTCAGACCTCGTTGCATGTGATGGCCCTGGGGAGCAGGAGCGCGTAGAATCCATCTGAATTAAAGTTCTCAAGTGCAGAATATCTATTAATTTGAGGCCCTTACAAAGTTGTACTTGACTTGTTCCCTCCCCCCACCTTTGTCTCCAAAATTTGACAGTTTCCATGCCTATTGTGTGTTGTAATGAAACCTATAAATTTCTTGGAAGCCTTGGGATCATGCATAAAAGCCTTCATGCAAATATCCTACTAGAGTAATTATTACAGAAATTATGTCCTTTTCTCCTCCATCTTTCACAGCCTATAATCTCTGAAACCCTTTATTAAGCCTCGTGTGAGGATGTAGAAATGGCTGCAGTGGGAGCCTGTGTGGTGCAGAGAGAGTTTCATGGTGTTCGTGAGTGTGGGGGCCTCCCTAGGGAAACCAGACTGGGGCAGCGTGGCCCTCTGCCCACCTTCCTGCCTGCTGTCACCCACACACAGGCCCCCTGTCAGACCTGTGACCCAGCTCTGCTCTTCCAGCGTGGACTGGGAACGTGCAGAGAAAAATCTAGCTACATACACTTTGTAGGCATTTGTGACCTTTTCCTAAGACCTAAAAATCTAGGGTCTTAAACTTGAGAAGGTGACAGTCTTTTCAGACTATTCTTGATGCCTGCTTTTTGAATTTGTAGTGTCACAACTGATAAAGTGTTTTTGTTTTTCCCATGAGGCTCTTCTGTGTTTGGTGTATGCTTGGGACAATTTTTAGGGAAACGTCCCCCAAATCAAATTTCCTCCTTTCCTAAATGGTCAGTTCGCATTTGGAACGAGAGGAAAATACATTCAGAGAGCTGGAGTGGTTTGGTGGAAGTGAGGCAAGGACTAGACAAATTTTTTTAAGCTTTGACATTTCTCAAAAATGTCTTCCCAGTTCTGGTGAAAACCGCAAAGCCATTCATGATAAGGGCAGGAGAATTTTCACCCATAACCCGGTTTTCTGTCAGCATTGGCCTCACTTGTTTGTTTTGGATGTGTTTTCTTGGTCTTGGTGCCTTTTGAACATGTGCTCTATCTTCCTGGTGCACTTGGGAGCTAGCATTGGACAAGTAACAGGGTTTGAGGCCTGGAACATTTCAGTGAGTCTAGAGGTAAATGCTTATAAATAAAACAGCCACCACTTGCATCGAATCTGGCATCCCATGGAAGAGCTGGCTGGTGAAAATTCGGGACTGACTTTCATGTCGTTGACAGCTTGGCAGCTTTGAGATGAAAGGGATTTAGAAGGAAGGCCCAGGGAAGACACAGGTTGGGAAAGGTTTGGAAGTTTGGTAAAAAGGATGAGGGAAGAAAAAGTAGCGGTTTTCCCTTAGCTTTTCCAGAGTTCTCTTTCCAGAGGCCTTAAGTTCTTGGCTGCAGTGATAATCCTTTTATCTGAATTCTGCATGGAGGCGGAGGCAGAAACAGCGCACGTCTGTCACTCAAGGTCCCTGGCATTGTCCAGTTAGCACAATTTGGGCCTACAGGGCAAGCTTGATGGGTTCATTGCAGTTCAGCACAAAAGGAAGTTTCTGGCAATTAGACTTGACCAAGCACTGGGTCAGACTGCTTAGAATAATGAGTTCCCCATCGAGGCATCTGACGGAAAGCTTCGGGACATCTAGGGTGCTGGACTGTGTAACATGTAGAGAAACTTCTGGTCCCAGGATTGGCAGTAGAATTGGCATTTGGTTGTGAAGCTTTGTGGGGCACTTGCGTCTGAAGGCGGAGAATGGAAGCTGTGACCAGGGGTTTCTGGAAGCATTCTCTGAGCCCTAGCACATAGCTCGTGGTCTCAGGCACCACGTCCTCCTGGACAAGGTAGCCATGGTGGTATAGTTATATACACGCACCAAGTTAGATCAGTTGCTTGTAATGTTCCAGATGATTTTCTCTTTATTCCAGAGTATCACCAGGAAACAGTTTTCTTTCTTTCAAATACAAAAATACTTTTTTCTAAGATATATAAACACATTTTTTTTTTGACTGAGTGCTCACATTTGTGTATTTCTGGGGTGAATGGAACCTTCTAGAAGGTACCAGAGTCCTCATTCTGGTTATAATGGAGTGCTCTCCTAGAAGAGGGGTAGCCTGAGCATGGAGCAGGAATGTGACAAGTTTCGGGCCAGCAGAAATCTGTTACTTGAGGTGTCCAGTGATTTGGGGTCTGGTTACCTGAAGTTTCCCTTTCCACTAGAACTGCTCTCGGGACATCTGCCTTACCTTCCACAGGTGGTGGCTTCCTGGATTCTCAGCTTATCAGGCGTTGGTAGTTTCTTCTGAGATCTACACGATGTGTTACAATACTTCAGGTCCTTTCAATATTTTTCAGATACTTGCTTCAGTACTTTTTTTTGTCCTGATGGAACAGAGTCTGATAACCACATAATCACTTCACCTTTAATGTGTTTTCAGGAGATCACCAAGCAGCTTTCTACTGTGCCTTTTTAAAAAACTGTGATCTTTGATCTAAGAGCTCTTCTGACTCTCCTTTTCAAAATTTCAAATGCCTTTGTGCACTTAAGCATGGTGATAGCGCTGCCCTTGACGTAGGCAGGATGTCCTTTTTGTGTGTGGCTCATTTAATTTTCACTCTGCAGATAATCACCTTTTGTCACATGTTTTATTGGGCGCTTACCCCCCTCTTTATTACAAGAGAGTGGTAATTTATAATCTAAAGGTATTTGAATATTACCATCAAAAAAAAATTCAGACTTTTTTGGGGGATTTGATTAGGCTTTATCTCAAAACCATTTCAGAACGACTTGGCATCTGCTCCAGCTGTGAGCGGGTGTAGCTATTTTAGTGGGAGGCAGGCTTACCCAACACCTGCCAGGAGTAAACACGAGGCAGATGCTGGGGGCTGCAGAGCCAGTAGCCACCCTCGGAGACGTTCCAGTCTGATGCCCAGGACTAGGGACCCAGGGCAGAGCCGGCCTGATTGACGGGCGATGGGGAGAAGACTGAGGCCACGGGAAGGTAGGGTGTGGCGTGGAGCAGACCCAACAGTCTGAGTTCTAGAAGGCATCCGATGAGTTCTAGGCAAGCCCTGCAGCTTGATGTCAGCTCGGGTCGCTGGGCTGGCCGAGACTTCACGGGGAATGAGCGTGGGTGGATTGTGGGAAACATGTACTGTTCTTGGCTTGTTTTGCTGTCTTACTGTACAGTCAGCAGCCTCACTTCTCCTCCAACTCCCAGATCACTATTAATTTAAATTAATCATGTCAAGTAAAATAAAAATTAATCATGGTCAAGCATTTCTGTTTCCATCTGTAAGTACTGGAAGCTTCTCAGGACTTTCTCTGAGGCTGCTGAAACTGGGGTCTTTTACTGTATTAACCCTGGAGCCCGACACTTCACTCGTTCAATCTATCATTTTTGACCAGATAGTAAAGTATATTTATGGTAAAGACTATAAACCCAATAAAGAGACTCACAGAGGTGCAGATGAACAAGTTATTTGCCCTTCTACTAGAATTTTAACTTTATTATTATTTTTTGATTTTTCACCCTGGTTTAAATTTTGTTTCCTGGGTTTCCCTAATTACTTTTTAAGTTATAGTAAATTATACTTGAAAGATTTTCTTGGTGAAGCATCTTAATTGGCTTCAGAGGGGACTATAGGCTGCATCTCTCTTCTTAGAAACTGTGCCGTGATCTCTAGGGGGTGATGCTCGCTAACAAGGAAGGTTTCTGTTTAGAGGAGAAAGAAAAGTTTTAGCAATCAGGGAAGGGACTGTGGCTGTGCAGCTCTCGGTGGAGGTGGGTTTCATTGCCCTGGTAGAAAATCCGGTGGCAAGCCAAGGACTGTTTAACCTATGAAAGGAAGGTAAGACTGCTGCTCGAATCCCAGTTTGACTTTATTATTTTCCTTTTTGTGTCAATTGTGTATCCTGCACTTTCTCACCGCGTGCCCCCCCCGCCAGTGGACGCTCTCGGTAAGTCTCCCGTCCTGACTCTCTGGTGGCTGGTCACGATGTGGTCCTTGCTGTGGGCTTTCCGTGGTTGTCCAGACCTACACTAATTGCCCAAGTTTTCCTGCCAGCTCGGAACAATCAGTTGTACCTACTTAATTTTCCCTAACTTTAAAAAAATCGTGTGTGTATGTGTATGTTTTAATCATTTTCTTTCTTCGGTGTTTGGCTTTTTCATGGGTTAGCCCAACATGCCGAGGGCCTTTGCATCATCATAACTCAGTATTAGACTCATGGAAAGAAGAAATACAGAGTGATTTGCACAGGAAATAAATCTATTTATACATACATATATATCTGAGTATATATGTATGTGTGTGTTTATATCACAAAATGTGTAGAACTGCACTCAATAAACCCTAAAAATAATCCCCAAATCAGATTTGGTTGTATTAAACTAGCAAAATTTCTTTAACTCTGTCTCCCCAGGACCATCTAGTTCTTTTCAAAGTGAGTAATTCGTGGTCTTTAAAAAAAATCAGAGTATTTCTTATTTCAGCGGAGTTTGTGAAATGTTTCATTTCAAAGGTATCAGATCTCCAAATTCAGTAATACCAGTGATTCTTCTTGACTGAATGTTGAACTTCATTCTCCGGGTGATTTGCTTTTGGAGTCTTGTGGCGATCCCTCTGTCTTGGAAAGGTCTGTCTGAGGTGTCCGTGTGATTTTTCTTGCCTTGAGTGTTCCTGAGTGTCCTCTGAGAACATTTTTACCCAACAGCTCCACAGAGGTTTGAATTGGAATCTGTCCTCTCCAACAAACCCAAAAGGCCCAGATCTCCTATAACAGGTGGGGCACCGAGATGGTCCACTGTCGTTTCACTCAGGGCCCGGCCCTGCGTCTGCTTCCCCTTATGGTGACATTGGCCTAGTTGTTCCCCAGCTTTATAAGTGATGATCTTCTCCAGCCCTCAATGTTGTGATTGTGAAACACTTTGCACAATATTTAGTGAACTTTGGGAGGAAGGTAAGACAGCCACTTTTTTGGCATATTACTATGATAAAATTTATATAACCTAAAATTCGCCATTTTAAAGTGTACATTTCTGTGGCTTATAGGACATTTACAATGTTGTGTGGCCATCGCCACTGTCGGATTCCAGAACATTTGCACCACCCTGAAAAGATGCCCCCTGCCTTTTGATCAGCCACTCCCTGTTCTCTCTGCTCCCAGCCCTCGACTCCCACTCGTCTGCTTTCTTTCCCTATGGGTTTGCCTCTTCCAGATGTTTCATATAAAAAGAACTGCACAATAGGTGTCCACTCGATAATACAGAGTTTTATTGGAACCTTCGCTAAAAGCCTGGCATGAGTCCATCTGTGGAGTAAACTGGGTATTTTACTCACGTTGAATGATGGGCACTAGGGTTGGGGATGAGGAAAGAAACCATACAGCCCTTCGGCTCTGTAACATAGGCTCTGCTCATCTCAGGAGAAGTCTCCACAGTTCCTTCCGTTTCTTTCTCTTGCTGGGTCTGTAAGGCTCAGCCACAGTGACACATAATCATAGCAGTGAACTTAGGTGTAAAGACATAAGCCCTCTTAATTTTTTTTTCTTTTTATGAGTTTTAAATCATCTTGGAACCTGGACATCTATATTTTAATACAGTTTTGCACCAGTTAAAATGTCCTTGTTCAATGAGAGAAAAAAAATATATAAACGAAACTCTCCTTTGGTGTAGTTACAAGTATCTACCTTGAACCCTGGGTTCCTGCATGAGCTCGGCTGGGAGCCTCCGTGAGGGAAGGGATTTACAACTCAAAATGTGTTCTGCTGGGGATATGCCCCCACCCCGAGGAACTGCGATTCTGGTGGACGTCAACCAGTTAGTTGAATCTGGCGCGCTCTGTGCTGTCAGGACGAAGAGCAAAAGCTCTGGCGGTGGGCGACGAAGGATCTCAGCTCAGCTTGGGAGGTGGGGAGGCGAAAGTGAGGAACAGGAAAGGGGTCCGCTGGGGGAAAATAGGGTTGGGGGTGTTCAAGGTAGAGGGGACAGTGTGCTCCGACACGTGGCTGTCACCATTTAGACAGGAGCACCGGAACCCTGGTCAAAGGTGACCGTGTCCTGAGGGGGCACCCTGAGGACACATGTGCCTGCTACCCTGAGTCAGCCTTTCCGGGGGCTTCCAGTCTCGCCACAGGTGGACTGGACCCGCGTGAGATCCACCGGGATTTCCCCCCACCCTTGTTCTGCTTCAGCCCCCTGGCTAGCCCAGCCTGCCTCCGGATGGCTCCATGGCTGGGCCTCGTTTCCGTGCAGACCCCAGACTAGACTAAACATCCCCGCCATCATCTCCCCGTCCTGAGAGCCCGTGCAGTGCCGGGTGTCTTCCACCGGGAGCGTGGTCTGTGCGTCCCACGGCCCCGTCCGGGGTGTGCGCACGTCCCCACACGGGTTCCTTCTGCACTTGCAAATCTGGCAGAAACCGCTCTCAGAATGCCCCTGAGACCTGCAGCCAGGGTGGGCCGGTCTCTCTGCCTCTGTGGTAAAAACTGGATGGGTCTGGGTCTCTTCCAGACACCCCCACCTTTGGTTCTGGAAGAGGGATAGTGCCAGGAGCCCTCGTCCCCAGACGGAGTCCCCCCCTAAACATCTGCAGTCTGAGCTGTTGGCGGGTCGCCTGGTGTTCTTGCCCAGCCCAGGACGGAAGACCTCTCTGCTCTGTTCCTGCTGCCGAGCACGAGAGGCAGCCGGCCTCTCAGAAGCTGGCGGGGCTCGGCAAGGGACCCCCGCACACCTGTCCACCACCCGTGTCCTGGGTGTGCCTCTGACAGTCGTCAGGAATCGCCCCCTCCTCAGGACCGGGCTGCTGGGGTGAAGATGGAGCCGAGAAGGGGCCCCCGGGTTGCTTCTGGCTGTCCGGGTTCCAAGACCCGGCCCTGGAAGTCGCGGACTGCTCTCTGCGGTCACCACCTTGCTGACATGTCTCTGCCGTCCACACAGCAACAACCCAGCCACTGTCCTTCCTAAATACTGCTGTACGTGGTGAGAGGCTGGGCCGTGGTCCCGCTGCTTCCCCCCACCGGCGCCCGCACCAGTGCAGACAGTGAAAGTGTACTTTGGGCCCGACCGGATGCTACTTTCTGCGGGAACGGAAGCTGGAACGGTTCCTTCCGAAGCTGGGGGACTGGTGATGGCTTCAGCCTTCGGAGAGGTTTGGCCACGTGCAGCCTGGGGACGCGTCTGGGGATTTGGATCCGACTGTAACCAAATGGGGGAAGGCTGTTGAGTCGCGCCTTTGTTCCAGGCTTGGGGACTGCATTCCGGGAGCACACTCATTTAATTATGCAGGAGACAACCGACAGGGTACAAGTCTTACTTAATGGGAAAACTTGTGCAACCGGGACAGGGAAGGACTTTGTAATCATGAGTCAGCACTAGGGAGCCGTGGCCTGATGGATGTTCTGGCCCTTGGAAACACCGGAGAGAGCAGCTGGTGGGTGACCCAGCCAGACCTCGGAGGCGAAGCCCAGGGCTAGGGGGCTGCTGGCGAAAAGCATAGCCTGGGGACAGTCTGACGCCTTCCACCTTGATGGAAGCAGGGTTGGTGAATATAACTTTATCTGCCTTGTGTGGCACTCAGGAAGGCCTGTCCCTGCCTGAAATCAGTGGAGACATTGGAATTTAATGCGGAGAAATTCCTGCAAAGGGCTGTTGCTTGGAGAAGGAAGCAGGTGGTCCTCAGAGCCAGCCGGTGGGTGGGGGAGATTCAGTGGCTGTATTTCACAGCTGAGAAGTGTAGGTAAAAACAGGCCAAGCAGACCACCCTCCACCCCCTGGAGGCCCAGAACTGTGAACCCCCTTCCTTTGCAGAGCTGATCTCTGGGAGAACCTCACCCCCACACAGCTCTCCAGGGGCCTCGCCTGGGACCCTGGTTGCAGCTGGCTGGCCCCAGGAGCTGAAATGCTGGACTGTCCCTTGCCCAGTGCAGCTGTGGCCATGGGCTGGAGCACCTGGCTTCCCTGTGGCCACTCAGGAGCCAAGGCGGAGCTATTTCCTCCCTTGGCGTGGAGGGAATGCAATGGGAGCCTAGAAGAAAGGCCAGGAGTTGAAAGAACAGCTTGTTTGCGATACGGATTTCTTACCCAGGGTGCTTTGCACCCCCTGGTGGTTGGGGGTGGGCGGCAGGTCTGGCTTGCTGGAGTGCAAGCCGTCCTTGGTTCTCATGGGGCTAACTGTAGCCCATCGGGTGCAATTTCTCTCATTCATAAACATCCTCCGGGAAGTCTGCTCATGAGCCCCATGCGGCCAGCCATCGAGGGAGAGAGCTGTGAGTGCCTCCCCTGCCGGCCCCCGTGGGCTGCTAAGGAAGCAAAAGTGGCCTCTGCCCCCAAGCTGTCCCCAGGGTGGCAAAGGCGTTTATGTTTGAACCTCGTCTGACGCCAACCACTGAACGTGGTTCTGACACTGCCTATCCAGGTTCGCACAGAGGCTAAGACCTCAGTCCCACCAAACCGCCCCCACCTCAGTCACTAGCCCCAAGTGGTGGTCCCCAGGCTACCCACACTTTGGCCTGGTCAACCTCAAAGTCGGCGTTTCCTATGGACTCCCCTCAGGTTTGCTAAATCCTTAAAAAGACTCTAAGAACTCAGGAAAGCCCTGTGCTTGGGATTGCTGGTTTGTTCTCAAGGGTACAGACGAACACCCCGGTGAAGAGAGGCACAGGGTGGGGAGGTCGGGGTATGCGCAGAGCGGCCGTGCCTCCCTGAGCATACCCCCCCCCCCAACATTCATCGGCGTCCCCAGCAGGAGTTCCTCTGGAAAGTGGCTGTCCCTGGTTTTACCCCGGCCTTATTACGGTGGCGCTATTGGTTAGGCATTGGCCATTGGTGGTTGAAAGCCTACTCCCTCTCCCCTTCCCGGAGGTCAGGGGCGCAGGCTGAAAGGCTTGGGCTTGTGGCTGCTTCTCCTGGCCAGCATCTTCCATCCTGTGGCTACCTATCTAGTCCCCTTTCCCTCCTGATGCCTCGTTAGCACGACAGAGACACTGCTGGCATTCTGGAAACTCAAAGGCTTTGGGGAAGTTCTGGGCTGGGAATCGGGGCAAAGTCCACATGTAGGTGTATTTGTGTTCTGTTCCAAGACAACATACTAACGTCTTACGACAGCAATGACGTGGCCACCTCAGTGCGGTTCATTGTGAAGAAAATGCTTGTGCTTACGGAGCAGGCAGGGGCTGGATTTTCGGCGGGGGGGCGGGGGGGGGCTGGAAGTTTCCAGGAGGGGGCAGCACTCAAGTGGACTCGTGGACGTTGAATCGAGGGTGTTCATAGAGAAAGGGGCAGGCGGAAGGAGAGGTGTGAATGTTCAGGGAGCAGAATGCGTGACATCCACACGGCTGGAAGCTGGAGGGGGGTTTCGTCGCTGTCTGATTCAGTTAATATTGAGTTGTCCCTGCTGGGCGTCCTATCGGGGGCCAGATGCTAGATGTTCTCCCCGTGCGGACGAAAGAGGGAAGCACGTGCTGTGTACGAGCCCTTCCGTGGATGGGAGGGGGCTTGCGTCTGTTCTCAGGAGCAGGACTAGGCACAGGTGAGCTGCTGACCTGTCACAGCCTTTTTACCACGTTAAAGACGTGACTTTCAGGATCGGGAAGCCCTTGTAGGCTCCTTGGCTTCTAGAAAATTCTTCTGTGCCCATGTGCATTTGGATTAGGTAGTACCCCCCGCTGGATGCCCACGAACAGGTGGCTGTTGCTATCCAGGCAGGGATGACCCGGGCCAGGGCTCGGGGGACTGGCCACAGGGATGGAGAGAGGTAGGAGGGGTTCAGGAGCTTTTTAGGGGAAATGTGAGAAAAAGGACTTGAAGGGGAGGCAAAGTTCAGGCAAGCAGGTGACCGATGGGAGGGTGTGGCTTTGCGGAAGAGGAATCCTGTCAAAGACACGAGGGCTCTGAGGCACCACAGGTGCTGAGCCACAGCTGGTGGGCAGGGGACATTTCCTGATTGTCCCTTGAGCTGTTGTTGCTTTGATTAAACAACCGATTAGTCAGGGACTAGTGAATCCTGATGATGAAATTCCTGTCTTTCCTTTTTTAAAAATTTCTTGAATTATTATTTTTTTGAAATTGTGTTATGTTAGTCACCATAAAATACATCGTTAGTTTTTGATGTAGTGTTCCAAGATTCATTGTTTGCTTGTAACACCCAATGCGTCCCCCCACGCCCTTCTTCTTTAAAACCCTCAGTTTGTTTCTCAGAGTCCACAGTCTCTCATGGTTCGACTCCCTCTCCGATTTCTCCCAATTCACTTTTCCTTTCCTTCTCCCATTGTCCTCCATGTTATTCCTTATGCTCCACAAGTAAGTGAAGCCATATGATCATAGACTTGCTCTGCTTGACTTATTTCACTCAGCATAATCTCCGCCAGTCCCATCCATGTTGCTACAAAAATTGGATATTTATCCTTTCTGACAGAGACATAATACTCCATAGTATATATGGACCATATCTTCTTTATCCGTTTGTCTGTTGAAGGGCATCTTTGCTCCGTCCACAGTTTGGCTATCATGGACATTGCTGCTATGAACCTTGGGGTACTTTTTCTTTTCTTTTCACTATATCTCTATATTTGAGGTAAATATCCAGTAGTGCAATTGCAGGGTCATAGGGTAGCTCTTTTTTTAATTTCTTAAGGAATCTCCACACTGTTTTCCAAAGTGGCTGCACCAACTTGCATACCCACCACCAGTGTAAGAGGTTTCACCTTTCTCCACATCCCCTCCAACACATGTTGTTTCCTGTATTGTCAATTTTGGCCTTTCTGACCGGTGTAAGGTAGTATCTCAATGTGGTTTCGATTTGAATTTCCCCGAAGGCTAATGATGATCAACATTTTTTCATGTGTCTGCTAGCCATTTGCATGTCTTCATTCGGAAGACATGAACACCCTCCTGCCTTTCATGAATGGATGATGGGATCTTATGCACCCGGGGGGGCTGACCGTAGCGGAGGTGACCTGAGAGGATGGAGTCCAGTCTAGCGGGGCTGGAGCGGCCAGCTGCGTGGGGCGCGTTGGCTCGGGCTCCCTAGACATCGCCGTGGAAGCCCCGTGATGGGGCTTCTGTATCTTGACTCTGCACCATATGGCTCTGGATTGTATCTTAAAACCAGTGCATCCAACTAGGACATGGAATAATTTCTTCCACAGTTTTTTTTTTTAAATAAATATAATTATATGTTGTATCAGTGAATTTAAGAAATACACATTGTGTTTTTAGGTTATGATATGTCCTGAATGGAAGTGTACTCACTGGGCCTATAATTACAGCCGTCTTTACAGATTACACTTATTTTAGAATACCACAATTTGGAAGCCCTTTAATTATAATGCAAATTTAAGATAACGTTACTGTAATTAGAGAATAATTGAAATTTATATTTACCAGATTAGATTACACTTGGATCTCGTCACTTTGCTGTCCTATGGAGGTATATGTTTAAAAGTCAGCATTAAGTAATTGCAGGTAGAAATGCGCCTTATACCCTGTGAAAGGAAGCAAGATTTACTCTTCCCTAATTTCTTGTAATTATAGGCTGATACGAAGGGAAATGGTCAGTGGGCTTGGTCAAGCGCTGTGGGTTTTAATCTATCTTCCCGGCTCCTGTCCACCCTTGTCTGCCGCATTTGAGAACATTCTGATGCCCAGGGCCCTCCGTGTTGAGTTAGAACATCATAGAAGAGATGGAGAGATTTAAAGAGGCCTCAGACCAGCCCCAAACCACGGGGCCTCCCCCACGCAGGGCCGGAGAGGGGCCCGGCGGCCTTGTAGGCTGCAGCATAGCAGAGAATGTTGACAAAGTGTCCTGGAGCTTGACGACCAGAGACTTGGGCTGGGTTCACCTTCAGCGTCTGTGGATTCGGCTGCACAAACCAGCAATTTAAGAGGGGAAGAGAAAGCCCCCAGTTTTCCTAGGGTCGATGACAGCCCAGCCTTCCCTCCTAGAGCAGGTGCCTGTGGATAGTGGGTGTCCTCGGTAGGGAGCACCTGTCCCCTCCCTGGCCAGTCCTCCCAGTGAGAAGGGGTGCACGTACGCTCTCCCAGGTCTCTTGTCCGTTGCAGATGCATGAAACCTGGGGTCCGGGGCCAGGTTCACATGTGGGGATGACGCCCCGCATGCTTGGGGAGGCGCGATGGGGACCCTGGAGGAGGTGCTAGGATTATCCTGAGGGGTCGGCAGGGACTGATTGGAGGAATGGGTGGGCGGTCAGCTTGGACGTAGGCAGACTCTCCCGCCTGGGGTTGTTGGATTAGTTCCCACGTGGAATTCGTTCCTGCCCGTGGTTGTGGCCGTTGTGCATTTGTGCGGCCTTGCCTTGCGGGAGCTGCGTGGGCCGTGTTCACTGTGCTTTACCGACCAGCCCAGGCTTTTTCAGGGGTGACCTTTGACTTTGTACATACTATGTACAGTTTTCCCACTGCTTGCACACCTACAACTTCATCCCTGCCCAGGAAGTGACTTCCCCTTAATAAAATCCAAAGACCTTTTCTGTTGACATGTTCTTGAAGCCTGGCCGCCTCTTGCTCCCAAATTAAGCTTTCTCATGTGCTTATGAGAGAAAACAGGGAACATACTCCTACCTTCAAGGCAGTTTCCCCTGACTCTTTCCTTCTTCAAACCAAGTAACACGTTGCATTTATTGTTCTCTACATCATTTTAAAGAAGGGCAAACAGCGACTGCTCAGGTCCTGTGCCAGGAGGCGAGTGGGGTTCCTTCACGTGGCTGAGGCCGTGGGGCAGAGGAGGAGGAAGGGGGTCCGGCCATGTGGGCTCTGTCCTGGCTCTCCAGCTTTCTCTGAATGATACTAGACAAGCCTCTCCCCTTCTCAAGGCCTCCACCTCTACTAAAATAGAAGCAGGTTGGGCAGCCCCGAAGGCCCCCTCCATCTCTTGACATTCCATAGTTCAAATGACCATTACTGAGCACCTGCTGTATACAATCATACATGGCATCATCAGAGGTAGGGGCTGGGCAGGGAGAGTTCCAAGGCCCTGCCCTGAAGGGGTTTAGAAATTTTTCTCTGTTCAGGTGATAGGTGACACCCCTATGTGGGGACATGAGATGGAAGCCTGGGAGCTGGGCTCTTGAGTGGTCACCCCCTGTCCCTACCTACAAGTCTGCAGTCACCTCTCCTTCAGACACAGTGCCTGTGTTTGTCTTCTAGCATAGGGAACTTTAACTCTGAAGCATCAGATTGTAAATCTGACTCTCCCTTAGTCAGGGGCCACGCAGTGTGTGTTACAACGATCCCACTCTGCAGTCACAGCAAGAGCAGGTGTAGACAGTATGGGAACGAGTGGGCGTTGGCTGTGTGCTACTAAAACTTTATTTATAGAGATAGATTGCTGACGTCATCAAGTTCAAATTTAAAAGGTTAACACTACCCCCTAAATAAGTAAATAAATGCACAGTTAATACTCCATCTTAAACTCTAGAACTGGTTGCCTCATGGTAACTGGGTCTGTGGACGTGGCCAGAGATGACATCACACGGGATGGACTCAGCACTGACTCTGCCTTTAGGTTCTCACCAGCAGAGACTTGACTATAGGCCTTTTGGTTCCTGGGCTTATTATATAAAAGGAACATTCAGGACTCTCCACTGGTGAGTTACACTGACGGCCAAGGATTCCCAGCACCTCCCCATCCCCCGCCCCTGACATGGAAGGGCTGAGGCTCACCAACTTTGTCTTCAGGGACAGAAACTTCTGTCCAAACAGAGGCTCTTTGATTGCAGCTGACCCAACAAAGCCAGCCTGTGCCCATTTTGGGAAACAACTGCAGGCCCTTACCTTGTTCATCCCTTGGCCTCTCCAGAATGTTCTAAAAAGAAAGAAGACTGTCTGGCTGCCACATCCTGGGGTTTTGTTGGCAGAAGTCTCTGTGGAGTTGCACAAGGCAAGAAGGCCAGGCAGGAGGGGTCACACAGGAAATCTTCCTCATGGGGAGGATAAATATGGCCTCTGGGCATTGGAAATTGCAATGGCCAGTACTCAAAAAACAGCAACCTTAAATCCTGAGGATCCCTAAACAGCAATCTTAAATCCTGAGGATCCCTAAATGATTGTTTTTTAAGTCCGGGAAAGAGGTGGTGTCCACTCCGGCCAGGACTCACGGGAGGAAGGGCATTTGTTCCAGGGCTCTGTTTTATTTCCAGGGCGAGGCGATATCCAGCCTCAGTTGGACAGCGCTCTCCAGGACGTCAACGACAAGTACCTCTTGCTGGAAGAGACAGAGAAGCAGGCGGTCCGGAAGGCTTTGATTGAGGAGCGTGGTCGGTTCTGCACCTTCATCTCCATGCTGCGGCCAGTGATCGTAAGTTCGTGGAATGCTCTGGAAGGCTTCAGCTGCCCATTTGGAGGCAACTTTCATTGATCCACCCATCCCTGAGTCACAGGGAATTTGCTGTGTGTCAGGAATCGTGACAGTGGAAGTGCTTCCGTAGGCCGGGGATTCTCTACAGGTTGCCGTGGCCATGGGGCCCACTCCTTGTTCATGGTTCTTAGCACTGGTTGAAAATTACTGTTTCTCTCCAAGTTAAGAAGGCCTTGCAGAGTGGTTCTTGAAGTGTGGTCCCCAGGCTGGCAGTGTCCCCTGGGAAACGCAGCTTCTTGAGCCCAAACCAGACCTTCCTGAATCCAGACCTCTCGGAGTGGGGATCAGTCATCTGGGCTTTAAACAAGGCCTCTGGCCTCAACATCAGTGAGTGACCATGAGATCAATAGGAGAAGAGTCTCAACGAATCAATGCAGGCTTAATTTTTTAAGTAAATCATTTGCATAGATAATTGAGGACTTCTGCTGTCAGCATTCTTGAAGCTGGTAAGAAGACACCAGCTCATTTCCCTCAACCCTAGCAAAATGCCCAAATATGAGTCACACCTCTGAGCACCGAACTTTTCTGTGGCTCATTCTTGCCCAGGCCTGTAGTCCCAGCTTGGCACTTGGGTGGAGAGAATGACTCCCTTCCTTAGTCTCCTGCTCCCGTCTCACTTGCCATTTATTAAGTTGGTGTAAAACACCAGAGAGAAGGGGATGGTTAACGTCACCGCACACATGTGGGCTGTCCCAAAGATCTGTGACCTGATCTGGACCAAAATCACTCCAGCTCGGGTCAGCCATTGAAGCTGAGTGACTTCAGAGCAGGGCCTCAGCCCGTCGAGGGGGCTGTGCTGCAGGGTCCCGTGGGAATATGCAGGCAGACCACCTGAGCAGGTGTCCTAGACCCCAACCCCCACCCCAGACACTACAAGAGAGGCCACGTGTTTGACTTCACCACTGTCCAGCGGGCACAGGTCACTCCCTAATTATGGCCGATTCCTTCTTCCCTTTCTGTTTCCCAAGAGAGAGGGCTGGTAGTGCCTTCAGCACAAACATGAGTCTCAGGGCACCTTTTCTGGAAAGTTGAAAGGGTTCGACAGTGACCCTGAGAAAAACGGTTGGACCAAGACAAGGAAGTGAATCACTCATGATGACAACACGTTATGAATTACTTTCCTTCAGGAAGAAGAAATCTCAATGCTAGGGGAGATCACTCACCTTCAGACCATATCAGAAGATCTGAAAAGCCTGACCATGGACCCTCATAAGCTGCCCTCCTCAAGTGAACAGGTAGGAGTCATGGGCTGAGCGCTCGAGGGAGCAAACCAAAGATGCAAAGGCTCAGGGTGTTGAGGTCTTGAGGGTTTCTTGAGGCGTTAACCCATTTTAAATCCTATCGGTGTTTCACGTGGTGCTATATAGTTGTCATCACTGCGAGCCATTATAGAGCGCCTGCTGTATGCCAGGTAGTGTTCTAATCTCCATATGGAGACTTCCTCAGCTCATCTTCACTGTTATGGCCATTTTATAGAGCAGGAGAGTGAGGCACAGAGAGAGAAAGTCACTTGGCCAGGTTCATGTAGCTAATTAGTGGCAGAACTGGGATTTGAACCAAGCAGTCAAGAGCCCTGGTGGTCTTAACCACTGTGTTTATCTGTCTTCTGGAAATAAGCCTATAAGAACATGACAGTGGTCTTGGTCATCCTTGTGAACCAGTCCCACTGAATCTCTCCCATTCTAATTAATTATGGCATGAGGCTCTGTCTTATGAAAAAGATTACATTTTCCCTTCTTATTCATTTAGTTCATATGGCAGTAACCTTATATTAAGTGGGAACAGCTGATGAATCACGTGCTGGCTTTTGCCCTTTGTATAGAATTTCATTGCCTGCCTGGAGAACCAACTCTGAAGACACACGCAAGGATTTATATTTTCCGTTCAATGAAATTGCTTTTGTTAGGGTGCCTGGGTGGCTCAGTGGGTTAAGCCGCTGCCTTCGGCTCAGGTCATGATCTCAGGGTCCTGAGATCGAGGCCCGCATCGGGCTCTCTGCTCAGCAGGGAGTCTGCTTCCCTCTCTCTCTCTGCCTGCCTCTCCATCTACTTGTGATTTCTCTCTGTCAAATAAATAAATAAAATCTTTAAAAAAAAAAAAAAAATTGCTTTTGTTAAAGCACAACGGGCATGCATCAACTCAATAAATAGACTTTTATTGAGCATCTGCTATAGGAGTGAGAGGCGGACATGGTGGACCTCACATTCAAGTAGCTCTTGTCAGGCAGGGAGTGGATGCAAGCAGTAACTGTGGGAGAATTGCCTTTTGCTCTTGATTCTATTGGGTTTTAAAAAATCAAGTCCTGGTCAGATAGGGCACGAGTGCTCACCGAATGTGAAGCAGCTAAAATGTAAGATCAACCAGTCCTGAACTGTGATCGAGCTTGTGGTGCTCAAGGACAGAAGTCCTGTAAATTCTAGCCGGAGTATGAATGACTCTTGTAAATTGTCCATCTGTAACTGTAAATCAGTCTCTCTCTCTCTCTCTCTCGACTGACATTCATGGTCCCCTCTCCACCCTCCAATTTTGTTTTATATTTTGGCTTGTGTCAGAAAAAGGACGAGGACATTGATGCATCGGTAGTATGGTTCTTTAATTTAAAACAAGACCTGCATGACAATTTTGACATTGCACCTCTGGAGGATGGCAGAATTTTGACGTTACGGGTAGGGGTTTGATTTCCTGAGCAGTTTGCCTGCTCAGCGGCTCGCTTACCCATGTGGCTCTGTCCCCTTAGGTGATTCTGGACCTGAAAGGCTCCGATTACAGCTGGTCGTACCAGACGCCGCCCTCTTCCCCCAGCACGACCATGTCCCGCAAGTCCAGCGTCTGCAGGTAAGTCGAGCTGGGCTCTGCTCCTCCTGACACACGTGAGAAGCATCCGGAAGAGTTCCGCTATCTGCAGCGTTGTTTTCTAGCACTTTCCTGTTGGGCTGCTCTTGGCTTGCTACCTGCAGTTGACTGTCCTTTCCTTGAAGGACAGAAGCGTCCTCGTGCGGCACGATCCTTCTTGGGGTCCTCGGCCCATTGATCTGTTTCTTTGACTTTCCAAAGCCAAATGAACTTGCTCTTCTCACAAATTAGCGTTGAGAGTAAAGAGGAGGTTGGATTGGCCAAATCTGTGTGCGATTGTGTCTCTGTACACCCTTGTGTGTGTGTGTGTCCTTGTGTATTTGAGTGAGTCTGGTAAACACTGAGCAGTGATTTCAGACGGAAATTGTCACATCCTGACGTTCTACAACCTGAAATTGTTGGTTGCTTTAGTGTCCTCTTTTGTGGGCTCTGTGTGTGTGTGTGTGTGTGTGTGTGTGTGTCTGACAGATCTACTGGGTTTTCATTTTGGTAACCAAAAAAACTATCTCACTGTGTATAAAACACAGCTGCATGAGTATCTTTTCTCTCTTATTATATTTGCTTCCACTGAAAAGCCCCTTGCACTGATGGCATCAACCATGACCTTGAGGGAGTGCAGTCGCCATGAGCTTCACTGTCAGTCCCCAGATGCCCTCTTCTGACTGATTGGCAGGTGGTGGGGGGCAGGGAGAAGCAAAAATTATGGTAATTATCCCTAGCAGCAGTGATGTCTCCTGGCACAGTCCCCTAGATCTGCCGGAACACCCGCACCAAGTAACTCCTGCGGAGGCGGTCACACAGCCCTTGACTCCCACGTTAGCTGCCAGCGTTGGCGATCTCTGACGAGACTCTCTTGCCAGGAGCAGAAGCCACAGACTTTCTAAAGCCGGGCTGGGTTGTTTGTTCTGTCCCTTCCAATCCTTCTACAACTGTACCTGATTTTCTATTCTGGTTGCTGGGACCACGGAACTCTGCTCCGCTTTCCAGTTTTTGTAATCTAATTAGCATGCGGGGCGTTATCTGTTAGAGCTGGAGATGGAAGCGGAGGGAACACCCAGGACCTGGGTGTCACGGCTTGACACCCCGTTGACGGTTCATCTTAGAAGCAAAGAGTTTAGCATTGACTCCCTGAAGGTGTTGAAGGCTGCCCGCCTCTCGCCAGGTGTGCCGGTCACACCCGGCCCACAGATACGGTCACAGATTCCTGTGATCAGGGTAAAGCCATTCACTAAAGCACCAACTTTGTTCATAAGAGGTAAAGCGCGGTGACACGTGCACAGAGTTGGTTTGCTGATGCTCTTATGATGGTCTTAAATCCAGTTCACGTACGATGGAATCACCTTGAGGAGGCCGTTGGCACCTGCCCTCCCAAGGTGATGGTTGTCTGGGTTGACCTTGGTTTCCTGGACCCAGATGGTCCATCCAAGAGAGACACTGGAATTTTCTAATCGGGCGGCGTAGCAGACCCTGGTTGTGGCTGCAGGTCACGGGGTTCTGCGAGCCGCTGAGCAGAGAGGATCAGTCCTGTCTCGTTTCTCGCCACTGACATTAGGTTTCTAGTTTTGGTGGTAGATGATGTGGCAGAATTGGGCAGCCCTGGACTCTTTAGAATCATGGGCGTCCATGCAAGGACATCTCGTGACACCTTTGGAGAAGTGAGTCCCGGCAGACGCCTGGTTTATAATAACTCTAGTTTTCTCTTCCTTGATGACGTGAAAAACCCTTTGTTTGCTAGCTTCAGGGTGGGGTGTTCTGAAAACACGACTTACTGTTTGCCCTGCTTCCCCGTGGCAGAGAGCTGATTACATGGTGTCCCCACCCTGTCCCCATCCCCATGTTTCCTCCCCTACCTCCCCCGCCTGCCCCCCCCTCTGCTTGTCCCCACAGCAGCCTGAACAGCGTCAATAGCAGTGACTCGCGCTCCAGCGGCTCCCACTCCCACTCCCCCAGCTCCCACTACCGCTACCGCAGCTCCAACCTGGCCCAGCAGGCACCCGTCCGCCTGTCCAGCGTGTCCTCCCACGACTCAGGATTCATTTCCCAGGACGCTTTCCAGTCCAAGTCACCATCCCCCATGCCGCCAGATGCCCCCAACCAGGTAAGGGTGCCCTTGGCTCCAGAAGCAGCTGTGACATCTAGTGCTTGGGCCACTGTCAGTGGCCAGAACCAGAGAAGGACATTGGCTCGGACAGACCCCTGTCCTCTTCCCACGAGAAACCTCTGGTTTAATTTCTCATCTTCAGATGTGTTGTTTCCCCAAAGGGTGAGAACTCTTAAGTTGGGTGTGTAGCCTGTCTCCATGGTGGTGATGGCCACGGCACCCCGCTGGTTTGGGGAGTCCTCTCACGTAAGTAGACGGACTCTAAGAAGTCGGGCCGCCCTCTGGCACCCCCGTAAGCATCCGGCTGGACACAGTGCCTCATGCATGACATTGGTGCAAATGGTGGCACCTCTCCCGCCATCGCTGCTTCACCCTAAGTGGTGGCGAGTCTGAGCGGTGCCTTGGAAGCCTTCCATGGCCCTGCCCGGTTCCCTGTCGCAACTGGTGTGAGAATGGGGGTGATTCCTTAGAGCCCTCGCTCATGAGTTCTGTTGGCGTTCTGCTCCCCAGGGAAGGGAAGATGTTGGATCTTTCAACCGCAGCCGGGTCGGGTGGCGCTGGACTCCGCGCAGCCCCACCGGGTGGGCCCAGCAGGAGAGCCCGGCGGGCCCAGGGGGAGCAGGAGGCAGGAGCTGGACAGGGCCTTGGATCGCCCTCCCTCTGCTGCCCTCTCTGCCCTCCTTCCCCTACTATCAGGGGTCTTGCTTCCCACTTAGTGAGTGACCCTGGACGCCTGGGAAACGCCCCCGTCCGGGTTGCCCCGCAGCGCCATCTGCTGGGTAGCAAGGGGGCTTACAGCCTGTGGTGCGCTCCGAGGGGGGCCACAGCCCTTGGTCCGAGATCTTGTGGACTCAGGGATGTCACATGTTTGTCTTGTTCATCCAGGTACCCAGTTGGCTTAACAGTCCCTGAATATCTGGGTTCCCTGCACCACCCTAGGACCGCCCCCCACCCTGCTGTCCAGGTCATCCTTCCAACAGCCATGGGGAGTATGGCTCGACCTGTTTGGTTGTGGAAATGGAGGCTCGGAGCTGTGACTTCCCCACCTGCACTCTTACACGGCCTGCAGGTCGGGAGCCCGGAACAAGGTTCCTGGTGACGGTCCAGAGCCCTTTCTGCTCCTTCTCAAACACAGGCGTCCTTGGAAGTGTTTTGGGGGAACACGTCATGGAGAGGAAGCAGCTGCAGGGTTTGGGGAATTTAAGCCAGAGGCTTATTTGCCTGACGTGTCTGATATGGCTGAACCCAGAGGTCCTTAGCTCAGGGGTCCCTCTGGCATTTTCCAGCTGTCCCAGGAGACTGTGGCCTCGCTCTGCCTTCCTGGGAGAGAGACTCGACTTAAAACAGAAACATTCTGGGCCGAGAGCCTTGGCTTTAAGTTCTAACATGCTTGTCCTTGTGGGGGTGCTCTGGCTTGGTCTGTCAGGTGTCCCTTCCTGTCCCCCGCCATGTGCGCACTAAACCACACCTGCAGGTCTTGAAAGTGGTGGGAATGGTTGAGAGAAAACCGGAATGTGTGGTTCTTCTCAGGCTATTCCACTGCGCAGGCTGATTCTGTGTGTTTTTAATCAGCTGATGGATTAACATGATGTCGTGCACTAACAACACGGTATCGTGCACTAACGCTCCTTTCTAAAAAGAGAGAGGCCTTGTGCCCCAGCCTTGCTGTCAAAGGCGGTGTGTGTGGATCAGGCTGCAGCGAGTGTTTCTGCCTCCAGCAATGCTGAGGGAAGCAGAAGGCGGTGTGTTGGGATTTACTCGAATCTGAATGCTGGTGCCCAAGATCTGCTTGGCCAGCAACTCTGGGGTGGTCCCAATAAGCTCAGGGATGCTGCAGAATTCAGTGGAGAATTCTGTTTCTCCAGAAAGGCGTTACGGCTGCTCCCAGTTGTCAGGTAGAGGGGCGACGTGTAAGGATATCATACAAGTCACACAGGCCGGAGCACATAGTCTCCTGAAGGCCGTATCGCACTGTTACTTAGACTGTGAGGAAGGGAACACACGCTGTAAGTGGGGAGACCCCTCCGTCGCTCCCCGCAGTCACGTGGTTCTGAGTGAGTGCCAGCTGATGGAGGACGTTAAGAATTCTCCCGTTTTCCTCCACGGTGCTCTTTTCAAGTCGTATCTGAGTGTCGCAGGCCTGGGAGTGGGGCCCTGTCTGTGATGAGGATCTCGTCCTAGAGCTTTTCATCCCAGCAAGGCGAGAGGATCTTTAGGAAAAATGAACAGAAGTCAAAGGAAATAGGAACCGGCAGTCCTGCCCTGGTTTACCGGCTCTTTCCTTCAAGCTGAGCAGCCTTGACTTGGAAGGACCAAAACGAGCAGCCTGGCGGACGGCAGCACTAGCTGGCTTCCCCGTGCACAGACGCGCACGGACACGGACGCGTTCTTGTCGTCGTCGGTTAGATATAATCTTATTTCGTGTTCTTCCGCTGGATTATTACTGGCCCCTAAAGATGCAAGAAATTGAGAGTTAGATTAAGCCCAGGTTCCTCCACTGAGGAGTGACAGAAACGTAACTTGAATCCAAACCCCTCAAACCTTGGATCCGGGCCCACTTCCCAGACCCTGAGCTTGAGGCCTCCAGGGCACCCTTGGGAGAGCCTGTCCTTGCTCTGGTGCCACAGGGCTCCTTGCAGTGGACTGTCTTTTGGAGCCTTGCTGCTTCCAGGATGGAGAGCCACAGCTCCGTTCCTTGGCAGGAACTTTTCTTTTTTTGGTGGTGAAAGAAGCGGGCAGAAACAGGAGTCTGGCCTCCTCGGCCGGGCATGCGGGCACACTGTGGGGAGGTAATAGTAGACCCCGGTAGGGTTGGGCTTATTTGAACAGAAGGATGACCCAGAGAATGCAGTTAGCCAGGAACAAAACTTAGAGCAAATACCCAGGTGTCCCCAAGCACTATCCCAGGGGACCCAGCTTCTGCAGAAGAGGTGGTGCACGCCGTAAGTGGGGAGACCCTTCCGTTGACAATGTGTGTCATTGTCATGCACACATTCAGTAATTCCGAGTGCCTGCCATGTGCTAGGACAGGACTACAAAGTTGAGATGGATCAGTGAGCTCCTGGCCCCGTCCCTGCCTGAGCTGAATCTCAGGAGCCTGACCAGGGAGCACGGACCCTGGCCAACGCAGGACCCTGCAGTCTGGAGGTTTAATGAAGATCGGCATGAAGGGATGTTGTCCCAAGTCAGACCTTTCTGGAATGGCCCCGATCTCTCCAGATGCTTCCTCCCTCCCTGGGTGGCCACTTGAAACATTGAGCTCAGGGCTTCACAGTCCAAAGCTCAGAATCCTTTCCCAGGCAGAGAAACCTAAAAACTTGTCCCGTGACGATGTAACTTCGTAGCTGGAAACGACCCTTCATGGGTGCAGAGGCTGCGTGTGACCAAGGGCAAGGGCGGGGGGACCTGGAGACGTGGGAGTGGAAGCCCAAGCTGAGTGTGTGTGTGCGTGTGTGTGTGTGTGTGCGTGCGTGTGCGTGTGTGTATGTGTGTGTGTATGTGTTGGGCTGGGGGTCAGTGCGAGGCAGTAAAGATGCTCATGCTCCTGGGAGGTGCCAGGGGCAGGCCTCCCCTGGGACCTGGGCTTGTGGCACGAGGAGGGAAGCCCGAGGGAGCACCAGGAGTTCTGCCCCTGACCTGTGCCTGGTGCAGACTAGACACACACCAGTTGGGGTCCTGGGACGCTGACAGCCTGGCGGGTCTGGGCCGTGCCACGTCTCAGGCTTCTTTTCAAGGGCATAGAAGCTTCTGTGTGGGTGCAGCTTTGGGGGAAAAAATAACCCTAACCCTCTGCTTCTCTCATCCTTCCCTTTTCTGTGTATATGTCTGTCTCTCTCTCTCTCTCTCTGTGCGTGCCCTCCCCCCACCCCATCTTCTGTCTCGATTTCCTGTTACTTTTGGTGGCATGTGGTCCCTCCCTGCGGCAGAACTCGTCCAGCTCGGCCTCCTCCGAAGCCTCCGAAACCTGCCAGTCCGTGAGCGAGTGCAGCTCGCCCACCTCGGTCAGCTCAGGCTCCACCATGGGCGCCTGGGCGTCCACAGAGAAGGTGACCGGCTGGGCCCTGGCCACTATGGCCACCCCTCCCCAGCACCCCCCCCCCCAAGGCCATCCCTTGCCCACCGCTGGCTCTTACCGCTGGGACCTGAAACTTGAAATCAACCAAAGGCACATCCAGAGCAGCTCCACTTGGGGACAGAGAGAGGGACAAGGTTGAGGGTTTTTTCTGGAATGGGCTCCTGGCTCCTGAGCCATGACCTTGCCACCATCCTGAGGGAGAGGAAGCTGTACAGAGAACTGGGAGGTGGAAGGCTCCTTCCCAGAACAGTGCCTGTGCTCGTCCGTCTCCCCCTTTACCCTCGCGAGACCTCCACCCACCCACCCACCGTGGCCCCCTTGTCGCCATAGCCACATGGCCTGATGGGACCTCTCACTGCATGGGAGGCCGCGTGCTCTTCTGCCTTTTAGTTTGCCAACCCCTCCTCCCTCTTCACCCTGATTTGGAGTCTGCTCCTGAATAGTGTGATGATTTCAGAATCTAGAATGAACAGATTTAGTTGACGCTTGAGAATTTTTAAATTTGCATAATGAGATGAGCAAATCAGGATCGCCGTGAAATTCTGCCTCGTTGGCTAAATGATCAAAAACCATTGCAGACGCCACAAATGAAAGACACGGACCAGTTTCCACACTATTCCAAAATGTCGATAAATTACGTCCTTGACCGAGCACTTACCGGGTGTCCCCTGTGCACTCTTTGCCCCGTGGCCCCTTCTACCCCACGGACCATCCACGAGCCGCAGAACCGCGCCGCTTGTTTGATGGATCAAGACTCCGGTCCCCTTCCTCCCTTGAATGTCAATGCCATCTTGTACCTCCACACTCATCCTGTTATATTAATTTATTTTCCTTTTTTCCCCCCTTTTTTGTTTTGTTTCCAGTTGTCTAACGGGTTTTCTCACTGTAGTTTGCCAAGTGAGTCCCATGTGGGGCCCGTGGGGGCAAGCCTTTCCCCTCATTGCCCGCCTGCCTCCCGCCTGCTCCCTCGGGTCACCTCTGTCCACCTTCCAGACTTCGCTCATTGTCACACCATTGGGCCCGGCATGTTCCCGTCATCTCAGATCCCTAGCTGGAAGGTTTGTGCCTCTCCTCCCTCCCCTTTGCTCCCTCCGCCCCCTCTCATGGCTCTGTGCTCCCCCATCTTCTGTCCCACAACCCTCTTCCTGACCGCCCCTCGCCCCTCCCTTCCACACTCTGCCTTGCTCCCCACAGAACCCCTCTCCCTGAGAAAGTTCCCACCGGGAAGAACCAGAGAGCAGCAGGCAGATCTGAGAGAGAAACGTCCACGTGGAGCGCAGCTGGGAGAGGCTCCCCATAATGAACCTTGCTTAAGCTGGTTTAGGTGGTGGACCCAGACAGGGCCCGTGCGGTTCTGCGCGGCTGGGGGCCGCTGTGGGGTGTCCCCATTACCAGGGGCTGGGAGCTACTGCCCTCCCCGGTCGGTGCCCCGGACTCTTGCCTCGGGTCCCTTATTGGGCCGTGGTAACAGAGCCATGATCCACACTGTGGGTTGGCTTATACCATGTTTTATCTCAAAGGTAAATGCAGACTTTCTAGTCTCATTTGTGTACTCTCCAAATGTGTTTGCCTTAATACAAAAACAAAGTTCTAAAATGATTTCCTAGCACGTCTAATCCTATTTTGAGAGGCGGTGTCCCTGATTTGAATAGTAGGTGACCCTAGGCTGTGGCATTTTGAGGTCTCGACTTAATCCCGCAGTCGGATTAAGTGTGGACCCCGCAGGCTCCTCAACTTTCTGCTGACCCCAGAAGCCTTCCCTCACTATGGGAAGGCCTGGGAGGGCACGTCCTGAGTGTCCTTGGCGGCCCAGTCTCCTGCAAGTGGAGGTTCAGCCTCGGGGGCGGGGGGTGGGGGGGTGGGGGGGTGGGGAAGTGGCTGAATCCCATGAGTGGCCCCTAGTGGTCACTTGGCTCAAGTGAAGACATTTGGGCTGGGGGGGGCGGTTCCTTCAGATGCTGGGAGGGAGGGCCTGGCCCCGGGGCGTGTGCTCTCCACCGCCTGGGGCCTTCAGATACCCTGGCTGGTCACCTGCCAGCTAACTAAGAGTCTCCCACGGGTGCCTGCCTGGGGAGGGTTTTCATCTTTGGACAGATAGGAGGAAAGGGGAGGTTCCCGGGGGCCCCCAGAGGATTTTCCACTCACTTCTTTTAGAGCGGGGCGAGGACATAGTAGAAGGGCCTGCTGGCCTGTCCCAGCCTGATCCTGCCCCGGGGGGCCAGCCGCCTTCTGTGGGCCGCTGTCTGGAGGGTTGTACAGGCCTCCACACGGTGGCGGAGGCCCCGGCGCCTGACCACGTTCCTTCTGCTTAGGACTGGGCCAAGCCCGGACCTTACGATCAGCCTCTGGTGAACACCCTGCAGCGCCGCAAAGAGAAGCGGGAGCCGGACCCCAACGGAGGAGGACCCACCGCCGTGGGCGGCGCGCCTGCAGCGGCCGAGGAGGCTCAGAGACCACGGAGCATGACCGTGTCAGCTGCCAACAGGGTGACGTTTTTATTCTCTACGGCTGGTTGGACTCCTCTAGACCCGGCTGGTGGCCGTCTGCTGGCCAGTAATGTGGAGGGGAGCCTGAGCCCCGTTGCCCCACTCCGCGCTCTCAAGTGGTTAGAAGGCCCCTAGGGAAAAGCCTGGCACTGAAATCAGACTCTTAGAACTTTCCAGAGCCTGGGTAGGACCCACAGACGGCAGCAGGATAGGAATAATGTTGAGGCTCCCACGTGAAGATGTGGAAAGGCTCTAGGGACACCCGCCCGGGGATTCACGGCCCTGGTGGCTTGTCTGTATCTCTCGCCTCCCCTTGCAGCCTGGTGAGGAGATGGAGGCGTGCGAGGAGCTGGCGCTGGCCCTGTCGCGGGGCCTCCAGCTGGACACCCAGAGGAGCAGCCGGGACTCGCTGCAGTGCTCCAGTGGCTACAGCACGCAGACCACCACGCCGTGCTGCTCCGAGGACACCATCCCCTCCCAAGGTACGAGGCAGCCCGGGCTTCCCAGGGGGGCTTCCCGGGCTGCGCCAGGTGAGGAGGAGGGAGGTGGCGGGAGGGTGGGGGTGGGGGTAGGGGAGACCCATATAAGCACAGCGCTTTCCTCCTGGAGTGCTTGGGCGAGCTGAGCCTCGGAGAGGGCTGGTAGAGCCCGGAGCCCCCAGTTCGGACCCTTTCCAGCCCAGTCCCCAGGGCCCCCCGCCTCCCGCAGCACCACACGCTCCAGCAGGGTGGCAGCCCGGGGCCCAAGGAGATGGCCGGAGTTGACCAAACCGATCCGCGGCTCTTGTGTCAAAGCGTCTCAGACTAAGCCAGTCCCGTGGAAGGCCGTTTTGCTGTCCAGGGGACACGCGGCAGTGTGCGGAGCCCTCTGCGGCTGTCACCCAGTCGGTGGTCGGGGGTGCAGCTGGACGTCCTATCAGGCACAGCGCGGCCCCCTGCCCCGTCCCCCACCCCCAACGCCAGGGGTGCTGCTGCTGGGACACCTGCTCCAAGCCGCGGCAGCGCTCGGCTCCCTCCTCCCTCGTGACCCCACGTCCTGAGGTGCGCACACCTCGCAGGTGGAGCATGGCTTTGTGCGGGCTGCCGGGGGCTCAGTGCCCGGGGCGCCGTTATTTTTCCAGCCTTTGCCCGACGAGATCCTTACACGGTCTGCCTGAGGCGGGTTTCTCGCGTCTGGTGCCAGACCGGAGGCCGCGTGGGGGGCTCCTCTTCTCTTCCTGCACCCCCTTTTACTCCTCTCCTCCCCGGGATGCTGGGCGGTAGCGAACCCAGGATTTGAGAGCACCCCTGCGGTGTCCGGTGTCCACTGCTGTCCTGGGGCCCAGGGTGACAGCGGGGACCCCCAGGAAGATCCATAGGGGGACTTCTCACTGAGATCGGGGAGGCTGGGGACGAGGTGGCAGGTAAAGCACCTTCCCTCTCTTCCCTCTTGTGCCTTTTGTTCCTCCAATACCAAAGAACCGAAGAGCAAAGCTGTGGCCTTGGGGAGTCCTAATCAAATCTTATCATCAGTTTCAGATTATGATTATTTCTCTGTAAGTGGCGACCAGGAGGCAGATCAGCAGGAGTTTGACAAATCCTCCACCATCCCGAGAAACAGTGACATTAGCCAGTCCTACCGACGGATGTTCCAGGCCAAGCGCCCAGCCTCAACGGCTGGCCTCCCCACCACCCTCGGACCTGCTATGGTCACCCCAGGGGTTGCCACCATCCGACGGACCCCTTCCACGAAGCCTTCTGTCCGCCGGGGGACCATCGGAGCCGGTCCCATCCCCATCAAGACACCCGTGATCCCGGTCAAGACCCCAACTGTCCCAGACCTCCCCGGGGTGTTGCCCGCACCTCCGGATGGGCCAGAGGAGAGGGGTGAGCACAGCCCCGAGTTGCCCTCTGTGGGTGAGGGCCCCCAGGGTGTCACCAGCATGCCCTCCTCCATGTGGAGTGGCCAAGCCTCTGTCAACCCTCCTCTCCCAGGCCCGAAGCCAAGTATCCCCGAGGAGCACAGACAGGCGATTCCAGAGAGCGAGGCTGAAGACCAGGAGAGGGATCCCTCAAGTGCCACTGCTTCCCCAGGCCGGATCCCAGAGAGTGACGCTGCAGACCTGAGCCCCAGAGATACTCCGCAAGGGGAAGACATGCTGAACGCCATCCGTAGGGGCGTGAAGCTGAAGAAGACCACGACAAACGACCGCTCCGCCCCCCGCTTCTCATAGGCTCTCACGGGCTCCCCAGAAATGCTGCCAGTGGGGGAGGAACTGTTCAATCCATAAAACCTAATTTGTCTCGATCCATTCCAATCTATAATCAGACAAAAGATTTTGTAGGCAACTCAGAACACAGCTCTTTTGAAAGTACGCGACACCTTTAGTTAAGAATTAAAAGTAACATACGTAACTGACATACCTTTGATCTTTTAATTTGTAAATATTGACCATTTTCTTTCTGCACATTTAACCTTAGTTTCCCTTTTGATTTTTCTGAAGGTGCCAAATTCCATTTAACTTTTTTACAAGTCTTTGTAAAATTTTAAATGCATAATGGGTGGGGGGGGTGGTTGGGGCAGGGGAAACACAAAGTAGTTAATTTCAGAAAAAAGGATAACTCTACTTTAGCCTTTTCTTTTCTCTCCTTTTTTCCTGCAAGCTTTTGTAGATGCATTGTAGTAGTCTGGCTTAGAAGCAAATTCAAGTTATTTTAATGTACAAACAAAATGGATCAAGGGGTAAAAATCTTCCTTTACATGTAGTACGTTCTGGCTGAGAAAAGCAGGAGTAACAATTGAGCAATATTCAGAGTGAAGTAAATCTGGAAATGGTAGACTCTGTTGGGATTGGGGGGAGGGCCATGGGAGGGGCACACTGTCAGCATAGCCGATCCTGTTAACATGTAAGAGTAGCCTCGTAGGTTGAATTTCTAGTAGCTTCATGGTAAATGCATCCGAATAAGCCATACTGGATTGCAGTGTTTGTTTCTTTAGGGTGTTTAAGGACTTCCTTTCTCCCACGATTCCTCCTGACTGTATACAGCACCCACCTCCAGTCCGAGCATGCTGCCGCCCCTGGGTAGACCCAGAGACCCCCACTTCAGTTCCTCGTCTCTTGTGCCCATGTTCATTGAATCCAAACACATCCAAAAAGGGTAAGGCAGTTTTAAAAATGTGAAAACATTTTAAAATGATAGCAGGGAATTCTTAGATATAGCCAATGCCTTTTACTTAACCGTGCCCAGCAGGCTGGGTGCGTTGAAAAGCCCAAATATTTTGAACAAACTCAAACGGATCTAACAAGGGTAACCAGCTTGGAATCTAGCAACTTGCCAATGTGTTTACTGATCTGGGGGCTTGTTTTTCTTCTCTTCTTTTAAATAAGTGGCAGTTAATTGGCATCATACCAAACATTGAAGAATGGAGGATTTATTTATTGTCACTGGGAATCTGACCACTATAATTGTCTTTTTTTTTTTTTTTTTTTTTTGTATTCTAGGTATTCCATTTTTGGAATGGATTTATGGCTTTTCTTTTTTAAGTGGAAGTTAAATTTGTTCTAATGCCCATTCCCTAAAGCCAACAGAGATTTGTAGATATAAAGGGATCTTGTTTGGAGAAGGAAACAGGTTTGAAAAAAACCAAGCAAGTCCCTTAGCACTTGGGTCCGTTTCTCTTGAAGGAAGCGGAGCTTGCGGGGGTCCCACAGACCCTGCAGGTTTCTGTTGGCTCGACTCTTCAATTACATAATCTTATGCTTTAATACATAACTGCATTGGATGTGAGAGTAATGTACCTGTATAGTCACTGTTCTATATATTAACATTTAACACTGCTGTGATTGCTCAAGGGCATTTTATGTTATGGCTTTAAAGCAAAGGCATGATTATTAGAAAACTATTTAAGCTTTTTTTTCCTTTGAAAAACAAGCTCCTTCTACAGAATATAAGCAACAGTAGTGCCTGTGGTTTAGCCCACCAATCTTGATGACTAAAAGTAGCTGATGCATTGTGCATATGATGCTTGAGATGGTTTTTGCAAAAGCAGAAATCACTGCAAGGTAATTAATTACAATAGATAAAAGTGGTATTTTAAACCTTTGAAATAAATGGATGTAACTGTACCTTGGTACAGCTTTCACTTGTTTAGTTTTTAAACGTTAGTATAATCTGAATAAATTTAATATAAAATGTTGCCAAATTCAATGTAGAAAGAATGTGACAACACACCTTGGGTAGTTCTGTTTGTGTTTTTGCATATTGTAAAAGCAGTGTCACAGCTGAAAATAAAGACATCGTTTCTAAAGGTAAATTATTGTGGTTTAGTTGCTAGTTTGTACTGAGAGTTGACCTCTCCCTGTGCAGTTTTTTTGTTCTAAACTTGTATAAATAACAATCGTGTATGTGTCTCCCTTCTACCTTGTAACAATTGCTTCAGCCTACATTATAAATAAAGAACCACTAGAAAAAGTCCTGGATGTCAAGACTTATTAAAATTCAGTTGCAAGTCTTTGTCAGCTGTTAGGAGGCGCACTGAGACGTCAACTGGGCTTTCTTGGGAAACCGACAGAATGTCATTTCTGGGGTGGCCCCGAGCCCTAAGAACATTAGCGGCCTCCACTCCTGAACTGTCTGGATGTAATTCTAGTGAGTATCACCATCTAAAAGCCGATGGGTTTGGCTGATGGGTTTTAGAAATGGCTCTACCTTTCAAAGAAACTTTCCCAACACTTTAGGGTTCTGCTGTCCCCTTACCTGGGAGTGCGCAGACCATCCAAGCTACAGGAGAGCAGGCAGAGCTGGGAACCTGTTCTGGAGAAGTTTCACCCCAGCTCCCAAACCTCCGCCCCTGAGCAAAGCCCATAAACTCCATGCTGATTTGTTTAATGTGTGCGGCTTACAGTTATCCTTTTAATCACACTAAAATGTCGTTTCTGGCATCTTTACAAAACCAAAAAGGTAATCTCGAGTCCTCGGTATCTGCATACCTCCTCCCGACTTCATATTCCTCTATCACTAGCCTTCAACTACAGTTTGTTTCACTAAACATATCCTCAGAGTAAATCTCGAATCTGGTTCTGCTGTTCTCCCTGATAACTTGTGCTGCAACAGGACTTCCTGGGGTAGACGACACTTGGCCACACTTCCCATACTTCTGTGCGCAAGTGGGAAGAAACGAAGCGCACAGCTGCTTGGTGTCGTGCTGACCCTCGGAAGAACACAGCAGTCATTCCGTGTTGAGTTATTACTTTTATTAGGGCAAGTGTGTCTATGTTCTGTAACTTATTTCACTTGCACGTACGACTGGCTGGTGAGCCGTCTCCCTCTCCCTCTACATGGGCCGCTCCCGGGGCCTGGTCACAATGTGCCACCACAGTGGGGGCAGATCACCTTCCTTCCGGGCCGGGGGCAAAGCTTCAGTGCTGGGACCACCAGCTGGGGTTTCCTCCTGCAGCTGCTTAACCTGGAAAGGGGGAAGGGAGGAACAGTTAAGAGGCAAACGGACTGGTAATGCTGCGGTGTCTATATATGCCTGCATTATGTTTATACCCACAGTTTAGCTCAGAAAAGCCATTCTCCTTAAAGGTTTTCCCATTCTTAAAACAGCAAAGCTGAGTAACCCTCGCACCCCACCTATTACTCATGATGCAAACGTGTGACCATGATCAGCCCCATTCCCTTTGGTGTGGTCCCCTACCTGTGCCCCCTAAAAAAATACTTATTTTTATGTCTCAGCTAAGTGTTCTCCAAAAGCACCATTAGGAAACCTTAAGTCGTGTATATTAAAGATGTTCATTTTAAAGCACCCCCCACCCCCGCCCAAATAGCAAACAGGACCCAAAATACCAAGGAATGACATGTGAAAATGTGCTCTGTTCTGCCTCATCCGGCCCACTCCCCCTAACCCCAGTTCCCATGATCTCCAAGACCATCACTGTCCTGAGAGAAAAGGGACATGTAAGAGACCCACTCCCCAGATCAAGGGTTTTCTAAAGCTTCCTCCAGAAAACTCAATTCTGGATTGTGGGTGACCCGAGTCTCCAGCGTATGTGCTGTTTAATAATGTCAATAAGACGGACTAGGTAAAGGTTTTTTGTGAAGAGGTTATAAGAGACCAACTGCAGAGTGAACCTGTTACTCTCCATGAACGAACACGCCTCCCATTTCCAAAAGAGGAGACATTTCTTAGCAAGCACTGCCCCCCTCGGTCACAAGGACTCTCCTTTCACTCCCCCTTGGCCAAGGACTTCCTGCAGTCAACATCCTGGGCCTCACCACCAGAAACCACGTAACTCTCAAACTCATGAATCAGGGGTGCCTGGAGGGCTCAGTAGGTGAGCTTCTGACCCTTACTTTTGGCTCAGGTCATGAGCTCAGGGTCCTGAATCAAGCCCCACACTGCGTTCTGTGCTGAGCACGGAGTCTGCTCGAGGATTCACTCCCTCTGCCCCTCCCCCACTCGAGTATGCACTCTAAATCTTTAAAAAAAATCGTGAATAAAATATCCCACAGTCTAACCACAGAAGCCCTCTCTTGCTCATGTGCTTAAACGTCCCCTTGAAAATGCTTTCCGAAACTCAGAAATGGCCAGTTCACAAATCCTCTGACCCCATTTGACCTTCTGCATCAGCCTCCTGTCTCTGCGCCCGCTTTACCCGCTTCCATCCCATCATGACCCCCACTCCTTTCTGAATGACCTTTAAGGTGTCCTGACACCCTCCACCAGACACACCACACCATCTACCTTCCAGACCACACCCAGACAGCTGGGGTCGTAGAAGGAAAAAATGCTGGAACAAACCCGTGTCATAACAGATTAATTACTCCCAACTTCACATGGGCCTTCGCCACCACCTGGCAATCCTGTTACTCCCAATGAGCTCACCCTCTGCTGTGACTCCCGCATCTTTTCCACATTCTCTGAACAGGCCGCGCCCACTTGACGCCGTCTCCTCTTTGCTAAAATACAGAAGCCATCACACAGAACTCTCATTTTCCCATCACCAAAACCTCCAGCCCAGATGTAGGTATGTGCATCTTCTGCACGACTCCAGCGGAGGAAGAACCCATTCTGCTTTCAAAGGCCTCCGCACGCGCTTGGGATGCGGTCGCTCTTCTCCAAAGCTCTCCCCTTGGCCTCTTCCACCTCGCCTTGCCTCAACACTGTCCCTCTCCCCACCGCCCCGAACCTCCTCGCAGCACACACGCATTCCTTAGCTTAAAAGAAACTAACCCCTTGGCCTCCCGTTACACAAGTGAAACGTCTCAAGAATTCCTGCCCTCCCCAGACCACGGTCTGCCCGCTCTCACCTTCTGCTCACTCCTACCGGTGCAATCACGCCCTTAGGAAAAGGCTCTCACCAAGGTCTCGAATGCCCTTCCTACTGCCGCAGCCCCGGAGGTGATTTCCAGTCCTCACTATTTCATCTTTGAGAGACTTTCTGCCAACGGGCGCCTGGGCGGCTCAGTGGGTTAAGTCTCTGCCTTCGGCTCAGGTCATGGTCTCAGGGTCCTGGGATCAAGCCCTGAATTGGGCTCTCTGCTCAGCGGGGAGCCTGCCTCCCCCTCTTTCTCTGCCTGCCTCTCTGCCTACTGGTGACCTCTCTGTGTCAAATAATAAATAAAATTTAAAAAAAATAAAAAGAAAAGAAATTTTCCGCCAAGATGACCAATGCTGACCGGCCGTTCCTGACACACTTTCTCTCGCACTTGCTGTCACCGCTCTCCCCTGCTGGCTGCTTGGCTGCCTCCTCTCCTCGCCTCCTCGAGTGGGAGCGCCTGTAACCTTTCTGCTCCCTCTCCTCTCTTAAGATCTCCTACATTTCTGTGGCTTTTAAAACAACGGATAACTCACAAATTTGTTTTGAGCTCAAATCTCTCCTTTGAGCTCCAGGTCTCTACACCCAAAGTCACCTACTGCCATCTCACTTGGTGTCTCACAGGCCTCTCAGATATAACAAATTTAAAACCAAACACTTAATTGTCCTTCCAACACCTGTTTCTTCTTTTTTTTTAACGATTTATTTATTTGAGAGAGGGAGGGAGGGAGCGAGCACGCAGGGGCAGGGACAGAGCAGCAGACTCCCCTCAGGCGTGCAGCCTGTACACGGGGCTCCATCTCACATCCCTGAGATCACAACCTGAACAGAAATTGTGAATCGGATGCCTAACCCACTGGCACCCGTTTTTTCCCTCTTCTTTATCTCAATAAACCAACACCAAACGTTAACGTGGATCTCACTGATTCTTCTCTGTCCCTCACACATCGCCGGCATCCACTCGGCCTTCATACCCCTGCCAGTGATACCCTGAACGGACTTTTTTCCCTGTTCACTGCGTGCCCCCTGCTGCTGGTTGCCATAATCATTGACCAAACTGCAATAACCTCAAACTGGTCTCTCCAATTCTCCCCTCAAGCTCTCCGATATATTCTTCACACTCCGGTAAAGTTGAGCTTTTAAAAATGTACATCAGACATCGCGAATGAAAAATGTCCGAGGCCCTAGTGGAAAGGAAAATTCAGGGACAGGAGGGCACAGCAGGACGGTCAGGCAGAGGACTGAGGCGGGAGGGGAGAAGCAAAAGCAGGGAGCAGAAAATCCAAAGAGACCAGCGACACCAAAGAGACCATGTCACCAGTTTACAAAAAGGCTGTAAATAAAGGTTACATTTAGCACATCTAGGCACACAAGTGTGTCTGAGGGGCAAAGGGCCACAGTAACCGTCAAGACTGGACTCTGGACCTCTGCACCTGGGGAGCAAAACCTGAGCCCGTCCAGGCGCTGACCACGTGGGCAACGCTGTGTGGCGAAAGGCAGGGAAGACTCACCTCCCGCTCCCAGCTTTCCATCCGCAGCTTCTTCCACTGCTCTCTCTTGGCGAAGTAATCAGGATACATTGCCTTCTCGGACGGGTGCCAGTCATCTAAGCACCATTCGGGCACCTGTCAGGAGAGGAAATCACCGCATCAGCCCGGAGGAGGCACTACCTACCTGCTCAGGAGGCAGAAGGCAAAAATGACCGTCTATTTTTATAACCGCTGCAAGCATCAGACTGCTTCGAGCACAGCACGACAGTGGAGGGTGAGCTGGCACGGACCTAAAGAACACCCGAGAGTCAGTGTCACAGGCTAAGAAACCTCAAGATCAGGCCAGAGAGAGCAGGCACTGATGCCCTCTGATCTGCATTCTCTAAATACCCAGAGTGGCCTGATGCCGCGCAGAAATGGTACCTGTAATTGCTCTGAAATACTAAGCACCAATCCGAACTGGCTAACTTTAAGATCCCAATGAGTTATACACCAAGTATTTTAGCACACTGCTATGCCAAAAAGATACTGCAAGACCTTGGAGCTGAACTGTCAGAAGGACAAGGCAGAATGTCACCTGGAGAGAGAAAACGGACACCTGAAAACAGAAAAGTATTTACCAGTGGCAGGAAAGAGTTTTGACTAGCTGCCCCTAACCGGGCAAGCGGGATCTGGGCGTGAGTTTTGGGACAGGAGAAAGTCTGCCTCTCTGAAGGCGGTCACCACTATGGTGCTCACCTACCTTGTAACACTCGTATCTCTCATAGGAGGTCCCTCCTGGAGAATCAGGGAAGATGTAAGGTTGGGGATGCTGATTGTTCCAGAATTCTTCCTCTGCGGCCCTCAGCAGCTGGGTGGCCTTCACCATGTCCTTCTCATTCTTATGTTCTTCAAACCGGGCTCTCATCAAACAGGCAAAGTACCGGTATTTGTCCCTTTAACCAAAATGGTTTTAGAGATGAGAAACATTACCTACTCAATTGAGCCGGATTACTGTCTGCCAAGGGGCTGCACTTCTACTAACTGTCTTCTGAATGGGCAGCTTAACTACTGGGAGCCAGCCCAAAGCCAGCCCAGACCCTGCCAATGAAGGAACCACATCATTATGATGGGTTCCTTGGCAGCTCCCCACATGGTGGTGGCAGCAAAAAAATACTGTATTAAACACAACGTACCTCTCCAGAAAAGGAATGCTGATTCAAACAAACAAAGATAATTTGCAAGAGAGAAAGAACTATCGCCTCTGTATCATTCAACACTCACTGTAGGACGGCTACGGAGATTCCTCCTGTCTTGTGCTAGGCACTTGCTAAATTTTGGACATACAAATATAAGTAGGAAGGGAGATGTGACGCAGAGGAAACAGTATTGCTTGCATCACACAGATCTGGGTTTGAATCCTAATTCCGACACTAACTGCATGACGGCAGGCAAGGTAAGGTTTTAGAAGAAACGGTAGGCACAGATCATTTATGCTTTGACGATAACCCAAGCCACAGATGAGAAGGGCCTGAAGCAGGCAACTGTGATGGTAGGAGACAGGAGAGGAACATTTATATTACAGAATTACAAGTGTCTGCTACAATCAGATCGCTTCAGACCAAATCTCAGCTTACTAGTTGTAAAAATTAGTATCTTTAGGCCATGGGTTCCTCCTCTACAAAAGTGTTAATAACAGTATCTAGATCTTACAGTTATCCTGAAGACTTGATGAGTTAAAACATATCAACACACTTCAGACAGCGCCTGGTACCTCCTCTGCTCAATGTCAGTTAGCATATCGTTATACTGTGGAGAGAATTTACAAAAATAGTATCCCAGCATATGTGTGTCATTGGCACGTATTGTAACTGGCATTGGAATAAGCAGGGAGTACTTTTAAGAACAATTTTAAGACTTAAAGCTGAATGACTGAATTATTAATAATGGTATTAGCAGAGACGGGGAATTGGGGAAAAGAATCAGAATGACATACTTTAGAGTTTAGTTTTAAGGCATTAAGACAAGCTGAGTTTCAGAGAACTGTAGGTTATGTAACACAGAGCAGGAAAACAGCCTTAGAGACAAGTGAGCCTAGGTGGTAACGCAACTCCCAGCATTCGATGGGGCTGCCCAAAGCATACACACCACCAAGGACCTGAGATGGAACCATGGAGAACAAAGAGCACCGAGGACAAATGGAGGGAGAAAAGTCCTGGGAAAGGACGTCAGTGAGACTTAAAAACCACTGAGATGCTTTTATCTTCTCCTCCAGGACTATGAATTTTAATATTCCCAGATGCAGTTCAGTGGTACCTGAATTCCTGACAGTTCAACTTCCTTCATCTTTATAAGACTGATAATTCTGTTACCTGTTTGTTCACATGCCCACCTTCCCCATTAATCTGTGATCTGCTACAGCTGAGAAAGAGAATTTGCTAATTTTTATTTATTCTGTAGCCAGAACAGAACCCGAGCTGCAAATTTTGTCAGATGAATGAATAAGGAAAATTCAGGGAGAAAAGCAGCAATCTGACAACAATGAACCTGGCATCTTTCTGTCTAGCAAAGAGAAGTAAGTCAATGACCTTCCAATAATCACAAATATTCAATCTGGGTTTTAAGGATACCCTCCATAACTTTTCCAGACCTACTTACTTTTCCATCTGTTTAGAGGTTTCTCCCAGGAGCCCTTCTCCTGGGACTAGGCTTTAGGATTCCAGTGAGGCAGGGGAAGCCCAGCACCCACACATCTGGGTTGCCATCCCACTGTGCCCTTCCATCCGTGCCAAAGCCCAGGGCAGTAGAATCCTGCACAGCACCTTAGCCAACAGAACATTCTAAGATTTCCCTGGTAACAAACCAGCATTGTGGCCCATCTGCAAGAGATTCATCTGCACTGCATCCAGGTCACGAAAAGTCCTAAGACCACTCTCAGACGGGGAGAAGAGAGAGAACGATGGGGCCGGTAAGTAATCATGTGAGTGTGAAAATAATGGAAAGGGCTGAAGCTAAAGAGGAAGGCTGACTGGAGAGGTGGGAGGGAGAGTGGTGATGTTTTTGGGTTACCACCTGAGTTTTAACCCTGGCCCGGCCACTCATCAGCAGTAGGGCCCTGGCAAGTTATTCTCCATACCTATTTTCTTATTTGTAAATTAAGGCTAAATAATCTCTAACTCTTGGAGTTGTTATGAGGACTACAGAAAACAACGCACCTATTCCTGCTGCCAATATTAGCAACAAGAAGGTTAAAAAGAAAGTTCTAAGCGAGCGCTTGACGCACAACAATCCGATTTTTAGGCACTGTCCTTTATTTCATTTGGTCGTCATGCAACCCCCTGCGCTGGTCCTGCGTCGGTCTTAGAAAACCGAGGCCTGGGCCAGATAAGCAACTCTTCAAGGTCTCGCAGCGAGGAGCGACGAAGCGGGGATTTGGACCCCGGTCCACGGTCGCCTTCCCACTACGTCCCCCATGTCCTTGAGCCGCTCGGTCCCACAGGGCCTCTCGACCTCGGTGAGGATCCCCGGGGTCACCTCCTCGCGCGCCGGCTCTCCCTCTCCCACCTGTGGACGCAATACGATTCCAGGTGGCGCAGCGCCCGCTTGTAAAGCCGCAACACCTTCTGCTGGTGGGTCAGGTAAGCACCCGGCGCGCAGAACGCCATGACGACCCGCTTCCTCCAGCGGCCGCGGAGGCTCCCGGGATACCGGAGGCCGGGCCGAGGGGCGGGGCAGCCGGAAGGGCGGGACGACGGCGACCACTTCCGCTTCCGCCGGGGCGGAGCCGGCGCTGCAGACATGAGTCGCTTCAAGTTCGTAGGTAAGCGTCTTCCCGGCTCTTGGCCTTTTCTGACCACCGAGGGACGTCGCTTACCGCGGCTAGGGGCCCAGGGCTTGAGCTCTCCGGCTTTCTCAAGGTTGAGAGGGCACTCAGTGGGAGAGGGCGCGGGGAGGCTTCTGGGTACCGTTAATATTCGGCTCGGCCTGGGTGCTGGCGTCACGGTGTGCTCATGTGTGAAAATTGACGAGCTGTAGAAGTTGACTGATGCTCTTTCAACATACGTGTTGTGTTCGGTAAAAAGACAGCCAAAGCAGACCCAAAAAGGGCCCCTCACTGTGTTCCCCTCCATCCCATGTGCACCTCCCGCCCCTTCTCTGTGTGGGAGAGGATGACGACTTCAAGCGACCCGTTCATTCACTAATTCGTGCGTTCACATCCAGTTATTGCGCGCTCCTGGGGGCCAAGCACCGGCCTAGGAACACAGGGTGCAAAGACCCGATCCCCGATCTGCTGGCCTGGTGGGGAAACTGAAGGGTGTAAATCGTGGGGAGGATAGCAGTTTTGTTCCTTGGCCAAGTACAATAATCTGTTCACCCTCAGAAAAAGGGGGAAAATGCGACAGGAACCCAAGCGGTAAGAGTATTTACTACCAGGCACAGGGAAAAAGCTGGGGACATGGTGAGAGCTAGGGTTTGAAGGGTAACTTGGGACTCAAAGGTCTGGCCAAGTTTACTTCTGTTGTGTGTAGGATGGAGCTTTGCTGAAGCTTTCAACCTTTCTTCAGCAAGTAAATCATGGAGTGCCAGTTATGTACCACGAACTTTGGGCTGTGCCTTACAGCAGTTAGTAAAGTTGGGTGTGATTCTTGTCTTTGTGACATTTCTAGCTCCTTGAAGGTGGGAAAGGGCAATGATCACATCTCTGCTTTAGTCAGGCAATCTTGATAGTTACTGTAGGTTCTGTGGGGGAGGGGAAGAGATGGGGAAACATTTCCCAGCCTGAGCTAGGGCAGGGGAAAAGGAAGAGAGAAATGGGAGAGAGGTACGTATGCAGCATTTGGCAGCTGTGTTTATGGCAATAAGGGAGGGTGAACAGTCAGAGATGATTCAGGGTTGGGATAAATACCTAAATATGAAATGGAAGCATGATTAGTTTGGCAATGGGTAGGAGACGTAGCAAGATCCATGTGGATTAGGTTAAGTTTGAGAGTCTTATAAGACATCCAGCTGGAAACGTTTACTGGGCAATTGGAAAAGTAGTCTTAGATCTGAGAGTTATTTTAAGCGATATTTTTTCCAAAGACTTTGTGCTAACTTTATGGAACTATGAAATATTCAAGTGGTGCAGTTATTTTTCAGACTAGAGAGATATGGACTGTCAAAGCAGGTGCAGGGGAGAATGTTTTAAGTGCCACAAAAGAAGATTAAAAATGCTGTGGGAGAGCCTGGGGTGAGGTTGGGCTGTAGTCCTTAGTAGCTATAGACATTTTCAAGCATGTCGTCTGTCCGCTTCTCCATTCCAATCTGTGAGATGATTAGTGGGGGGGAGATGGGCTAAGGGCCATGAAACATTCCACAAGGGAAAGACAATTTATTATTTATTTTTGATATAAAACTAAATCCCTGCCTCCAGTCATGTCTCCTTAAACCCATCGTACATACAGCCTTCAGTGTGGTCTGTGTAAAAAACAACTACAGTTTTCTTCTGCTTCATATCCTTCAGTTACTGTGCTCAGGATAGTTGAAGTATCTGGACACAGCATGCAAAACCTTTCCGTGTTCCGGTCCTGCCCTCTGTTCAAGCCTCATCGCTTTCATCTTTGAGAAACACTTGCACATGCTGTTTCTTGCTTTGGACAAAGTTTTAGAGGTGCAGTTTGGGACCATAATGTCACTTTACCACTAGTATCCCCCTGACTGACTACCGTCATGCCTGGTTGATTTTTTACCTGCTCTTTCAAACTTCATGACTCTACCCTTTGACACATTATTTTATAATTGCTTATTTATGTGTCTGTCCCTCCCACTAGCCCACACTCTTAAGGCACATACTCAGAAGTGTTTGTTTCCCAGAAACTTAGTACAGTGATGATCAATGGAAATAGGAATGAAGGGTAAAACAACATGTAGTTTTAGTACCATGGTGGTAAGAAAATTGATAAAGGAATATGAACCTTTCAGTAGGATAAGTTTGGAAAGCCTTCTTAAAGAAAGTGGGTTTATTTGAATACATTTTAGTCCTACTCTCCTGAGATAGCCAGTGTTAAAAAATTTTAAGTATAGCCTTCCCTAGTTGTTGAATAGATTTATGCATAGGGGGAAGCATATTCCAGGGGTGGTAGGGATAGCAGCAGTGGTGTGCAACTCATGATGCATTTACATTTCTTTGGATGTTTTGTATTTACCTTTGAAATAATATAGTGCCTTTTTAAAATTAAGAAGATATTTTATCCCCTAAATCTTCCAAAATGAAATTGATACTCCAGGAAATCTCAAACTGTTACATACTCCGTGGAGCAGCCATAGTTTTTGTTTATTTGTTTGTTTTTTAGAGATTGGTTTATTTTAGAGAAAGTCCGCACGCGCTTGCACGAGCGCACGCTTGCTCAAGTTGGGGGAGGGGCAGAAAGAAACTGGGAGGGAATCCTCAAGCAGACTCCCTGCTGGGTGCAGAGCCCCAAGTGGGGCTTGATCTTAGGACCCTCAGATCATGACCTGAGCCTAAACCAAGAGTTGGATGCTTAACTGACTGAGCCACCCAGGTGCCCCAGGCACCCCTAGTTTGAGAAGCACAGCTTTCTATGATTCCTATTCTAGCAGTTCCCCACACCCTTCCATGAGCCAATGAGAGAGCAGCTGGTAGTAATTAGTAGCATCACTATCTCTTTGGGCCATCCAGCTTTTAGGTCCCTAAGATTAAAAAGTTGGCTTTTTTTGCAACAGGATTCTGATCCTGCCCTGGGGCTTTTGGCTACCTTTTTTGTATAATTCCATTACCCTAGGGTTTGGATTATATTTCCTATTCCTTTGTCTTTGATTCCCTTAAGCAGCCTAGTCATTCATTCATTTTAAAGTATTTACTGAGTCTCTGCTGTTGTCATCAGTGTGCCAAATGCCAGGAATCGGTGGTGGTCAGAAGCTAGGTCACAGTCTCCTAAGTGGAGACAGCCTCGTGAGTGCACTAATGACTTTACCACAGTTACTAAGAAGAGGGCACTGAAGAAAGGGAGCGTGGTTCTCTGGGTATTTGGTGAGGATCAAAACTTAGTCTAGGAGGTCAGAAAAGGTTTCCTTGAGGAAGTGACACTTGGACAGAGCTCTGAAAGATTGAGTTAAGTAGGCAAAGGCAGAAGGTTCCAAATAGAACATCCTGTGGCAAGAGTGTACGTGATACTTTTGAGGAACTAAAAAACCCGACCAGTGGGTCTGTAGCGGAGAGAAATGGGAAAGTGACTGAGGGGGTGGAAGGATGGTATAGAATGAGCTAAAGAGATTCGCAGAACCAGGGTCCTACCGTGTTAGGACTTTGGTTCTTATTCTAATAGTGAGGAGTATGGTTAAGTGTGAATGAAAGAAACCTTTCATGATTTGTGAATGAAAGAAACCTTGAGTCAGGGGAAGAACAGAACAGCAGGGGGAACAGAGTGGCTTTGGGGCCCGAGTTGACTGGAGTCTTAAGGTAGAGGGGGAGACGGAAAGGAGTGCACAGGTTTGATAGATTGGGAGATAAAATCCACCTACTTGGTAAGTACATCTTGAGAGAAAAGCTGATGTCTTAGATTGCCTTACTCCATTTGGGCTGTTACAAGGGAGTATTGCAGATTGGGTGGCTTAGAAATAAGAAATGTATTTCTCACAATTCTGGAGGCTGGGAAGTCTTGAGATCAGGGGCAGTAGCATGTTTGCATCCTGGTGAGGACCCTCTTCCTGGTTTCTAGCTGCTGCCTTCTCTGTCCTCATGTGGTGGAACAGGCAAGCAAGGCTCTCTCTGGAGCCTCTTTTATAAGGTGGTCGTTTCCAAAACTGTATCAAGTCCGGAGCCACATACTTGGATGCCCGTAAGTTTTGTATCTAGTCTAGCACAGAGGTTGGACAACTTTTTCCTTAAAGGGTCACCTAGTATATATTTTTTATTTTGTGGACCATATGATCACTATCACAAATACTCTGATCTTGTCACTCAAAAGCAGGCATAGACACTATGAACAGATGGGTGTGGCTGTGCTCCAGTAAAACTTTTTGGATTCTGAAACTTGAGTTTCTTATCATTTTTATGTTTCACAAAACCCTACTATTCTTTTGATTTTTTTTTTTTCCCCTAGCTATTAAGGAATGTGAAACTGTTTTTAGCTCAGGGGCAAACAAAAATAGGTGTCGGTCTGCCGTTGGCAACAGCTTGCCACCCCCTTGATCTAGCACATTTCTTCCCTCGTGGCACTGTCTCGGAGAAGCACTGGCTGGTGGCCGCACAGAAGTCTGTCTTTAGGATTTGCCTGATTGCTGTGCTGGTGTGAAGCTTGTCCTTTCATTTCCTGTATTTTCTGTGAAGTTGAAGTTGTATCTGAAGGCTGAGCAAATCTGAAATAATTTTAAGTGCCCTGTTTATTGTCCATTCGTATCCCTAGATCCTAGGTGACTGTGATAGGACATGCTTCCCTGAGCCCAGTGAGGCATCAGTTTGGAGATGTGGTTTTGCTTTTAGTTGCAAGTAGTTTTCCACTCTGTTTTGAGAAATAAAACTTATTAATACTGGAATTGGTTTTTAACAGTAAAGCAGTTATGCTTTTAAAGCCAGCCAGTTAAAGAAAAATTATGGAAAAGAAACATCACTGATTCTTACAAGATTACACGCCACTGAATGTATGACTCCTCAACCCCCCCCCCCCGTCAGAAGTCCTTTTCTTCCTTGTCTTTTTTTGTATCCCATGCTCTCCTCCCATCTCTTAGTTTTTCAAACGATTTCAAGCTAGAAATTGATTCTTATATACTGTTTACTTTTTTTTGAGTTTGTTGACAACACAAGTACTTGTGATAGGAGCTTTTTTTTTTTTAAAGATTTTATCTGAGAGAGCGCTCTTGAGCTGGCAGAGGGGCAGAGGGGAAGAGAGAGGAAAAGAGAATGTTAAGCCAACTCCGCGCTGAGCATAGAACCCGACGTGGGGCTCAGTCTCACAACCCTGAGATTATGACCTGAGCCAAAACCAAGAGTCAGATGCTTAACAGACTGAGCCACCCAGGTCCCCCTCTGGTAAGAACTTTTTTTTTTTTTTTAAGATTTTTATTTATTTATTTGACAGGGAGAAAGCGAGATCACAAGTAGGCAGAGAGGCCGGCAGAGAGAGAGGGGGAAGCAGGCTCCCCGCTGAGCAGAGAGCCCGATGTGGGGCTCGATTCCAGGACCTTGAGATTATGACCTGAGCCAAAGGCAGAGGCTCAACCCACTGAGCCACCCAGGTGCCTCTGGTAAGAACTTTTTAAATGGAAAGATAGTATTCCTTATAGCTTTATTAGGACATTTTGAACAAGTTAAATGAGGAGGATTTTGAGTGGCTTTATTTTCATAGTTGCATCATGAGTTAGGTATAAAGGATGGACTCACTTTGGCTATTGAATAGTGAATTGAGAGTGTTAACCACAGAAGGTGGTATGCCATGGTCGCTAATGTTGACGGAAATTCTGTATGGTACTGGCATATTCAGAACATATAGGGTGCACAGTATTAACAGTAAGTACATTTTATAAGGCTTTTATTGTGCAAAGTGCTTTCACTTGATTTTCCAGTTTGAGCTACATTTCATCCTTGAAAGGAGAAATGTTATGCCCTATTAGTAGGGAAACTGAGTCCCAGAAGGGCTGCTGATTAGCCCAACATCATTCAGTTTATTCATCATAATGCCAGGAATTCTGACTCCAGAGCCCATTCTTTTTCCATAACTGCTTTTCCTCCCTTTCATTGTATTTCTTGGGACATGCTCACAAATTTACACTTTCTGGTGATTGGTTTGAACTTTTCTTTGACCCATCCATAGTGACCTGTCAATGGTCCTAACCACACTGCAGGTGTTTGCTGGTGAGTAGGTGGATGGGAAGTGGGAGGACCAGAGGCCAGCCAGTATAGGAGAGGGGAACTTCTTAGAGAAACAGGAGTGACTCAGTGTCCAGAAGAAGAAGTTATTTGCCTCTGTAGAGGAGGGAAATCTTCTTCTTACCCTGTTAGGTTCTGTGGCTGGTCGAGGAATTAAACTGGCATCAGACATTAACAGGAGAAAAGCATAGACATTTTTTGTGGATATGGGAATCTTCAGAAGGAAAATGAAGCCCCAAAGAAGCCATTAGGCCCAAAAGCACAAGTGGCAACTTGATAAAAGGACTTAAGTTGTGGGACAATGACAAGGAAAGTACGGGGAAACTAACAGAAGCTGAGGAGAGTTACTTGGGTCTGCTTGTACAGATCTGTTTTGACGTTGACCCCGAGTCTGGTGACAACAATATTGCAATGATAACAGTATTCTTCCATTCTTGATATAGGGAGGATGTGTCTCAGGGGAAATTTCATGACCTACTTTTAGTTACCATGGGGGGAGAGCAGAGAGCCTTGCCTGCATCTCCTCTTTCTCCAGTGCATTCAGTTCAGAATAACCGATATGCCAAAGTGGCGTATTTTGGGGTGGTATGTTCTGACCCCCTTCACCAAACCTGACTAAGGTGAAACATTCTCTTCAAGGTAGAAAGCGGCTCTAACAGCTGGCCAAGGAATACACTTCAAGCAAACCATATGTCTGAAAGAAAAGGGCCAAGGGCTCTAAGTCAGACTTCTTGCAGCAGAGGGAAGAAACTGGTGGCTGAGCCAGTGTAGGATATCCTAAAGCCTAAGGCTCCCCTGCGTCCAAAGCTGAATACAGACTTTGAACTCCACTGTGACTTAGGGCCTGAAGGACTGACCCACATCTAGAAGTGGGTTCTAAGAGGCAGTGGTACCACCTTGCATTGGCTTCAACCATATCAGCCTCAGTACAAAGTGCTGAAGAGTCATTCCACGTCTGGTCCAGGGAGGGTTGAGACAAGGACATGGGAAGGCTTCAGAAATTGAGCCCCCAAGCTCATCTTCAATTTGCCTTTTTAAAATTATTTTATTATTATTATTATTTTTTAAAGATTTTATTTATTTATTTGACAGACAGAGATCACAAGCAGGCAGAGAGGCAGGCAGAGAGAGAGAGAGGAAAGCAGGTTCCCCGCTGAGTAGAGAGCCCGATATGGGGCTCGATCCCAGGACCCTGGGATCATGACCTGAGCCGAAGGCAGAGGCTTTAACCCACTGAGCCACCCAGGCGCCCCTATTTTATTATTTTTTAAAGATTTTAGATATTTGTTTAAGAGAGAGAGTGAGGATTGGGCGGGTGGGAGGGAGAGGGACAGGGAAAAACAGACTCTGTAATGAGTGTGGAGCCTGGTGCGGAGCTGATCTCAGGCCCCTAAGACCGGGACCTGAGCCAAAAATCAAGAATTGGACACCTGAGGTGCCTGGGTGGCTCAGTCAGTTAAGCATCTGCCTTCAGCTCAGGTCATGATCTCAGGGTCCTGGGATTGAGCCCCAAGTCAAGCTCCCTGCTCAGCAGGAGTCTGTTTCTCCCTCTGTCCTTCTTCCCGCTTGTATATGCTCACTTGCGTGCGCGCTCGCTCGCTCTCTCTCTCAAATATATAAATAAAATCTTTAAAAAAAAAAAAAGTTGGACACTTAACTGACTGAGCCACCCAGGCATCCCTCCATTCACTTTTAAAATAAGTATCATAAAGTTTACTTGCTAGATTTGCTTGCTTTTGTTTCCTTTGTTTTTCACTTTATTTTCTAGTAAAGAGATTGTTTTGGAAAAATACTGATCTCTTTGCTGCACAAAGGAGAAATGAGTAGAAGAAATACGGACCAAGTCTGTGCCCCTAACCATCATCCGTGGTGGGTGATTGTAGATGGAGCCCTGTGAAGGATTTTTCTAGGCAGGAAAGCCTCTCCTCTTTTCCCTGGGTTCCCTTTCTCAGTCTGCCTTTTGCCCGATCTAGTGTCCCTTCCTTAATTGGAAAAAAAAAAAAAAAAAAAGTGGATGCTGAATTCTTATGATCTGGGCCATTCCACTGACCCCATATTGCATTTATTGTAGTCAGTGTTCGTGTGTTAATGGTCCATTAAAGGGTACGGGGTGTGAATTCATCTTCTACCCTCTATTGGCCTATATACTGTTGCTGAAATATCTGCCAACTTTTCTGCATTGTGCCTTTCTTTTGCTTTTTCCAAATGCCTGGACTACTCTCCCTACCATCTCCTAGATCAGCCAAACTCCCATTCATCATGTCACGTCTGTCTTCGTGTGGAAGCAGCACAGCTTACCGAGGGCCAGCTTGGCAGAAATCAGAACATTCCAAGAGGAAGCTGAAAGTAAGCAGAAGTAACATAAGGGTCTATAGGCAGGCAGGTGTCCCCTTGCCATCAAGAACTTGTAGATTCTCCTAGTGCTAAAGCTAAAGGGTGTGTATTTTAAATAAGGAAGGTATTATTTCTATTTAAAAAAAAAATTTTTATGTATTTATTTGTGAGAGAGTCAGGAAGAGCACAAGCGGGGGAAGAGGGAGAAGCAGGCTCCCCACTGAGCAGGGAGCCCAGTGCGGGGCTCCATCCCAGGACCCCGGGATCTCAACTCAAGCCAACAGCAGATGCCCAATTGGCTGAGCCACCCAGGTGCCCCATAAGGAAGGTGTTACTGTTGCCCGCGGCCAGTGTGGTCTGACTTCACATCCTGTTACGCCCCTGGTTCCCTTGCACCCTGCAGCAGGCTTTATCAAGAATGGCAGTTGATGTTGGGGGTCAGAGAACCCCTTCTCTGGGAAGCTGTCCTGTTCATTGTAGGTTTCCAGCAGCATCCATGGCCTCTGGCCTGGACGCCAGTGACTCCCCTCAGCTGCGCCATCTAAAAGTGAACACAGACATTGCCAAGTGCTGTGCAGGGGGGTAGGTTAGAAGGAGAAGGAGCTGCAGGATGGCTCTCCACTAAGGACCACTGCTCTGTAGGCACGATTCTTCCTGTGCCCAGATCCAGCAGGTGCCTACACTGGTCCATGCTGTCCATGCCCTTTCCATCTGTCAGCTTGTAAGCTTGAGCTCTGTTAAAGATCCGCCTCTGCTGGGAGGCTTGTCTCGTCATCTTTGCCAGAACTGTTACTGCCCCCTTTCTGTGCTCCCAAGCACGTAGCAATTCTTTATAGACTTAACACGTTTAGCGCTCCTACTGTGTGGCAACCATTATGCTGGGTATCAGGAACATAGGAATAAAGAAAAACCTTCCTGCCTTGTGTTGCTTAGTCCACCATATTATCACAAAGTGTATTTGTAGTTCCTGTAGCGACCATGAATTCCTGGAGGGCAGGGACCATATGTTGGGTCTTAGTCCTTTCCCCTCACTCCTTGCATAGTAACAACACAGACTTGGTCTTCATGGTATTTGGTGGATAATGAAATAATTTATTCTGTTCTCTGAATCTCTACTTACATTAGCCCAGTTCAGGTTCTTCTCATTGTAAATATGAGCTCTTGCCTGTTTCCAGATGAGATATACTGACTCCATTTGCTCCCCTTCAAATCTCACCTTCTCCAAAGATACCAGAATGAGATATCTTACCACCTCTGCTACAAGCCGTCTGTGCTTCTAGTTGCAGCTGGTATTTTAAAGACGAATGTCTGTAACCTAGCTGGGTCCGGACTTCTCGGGGCACTCCCTTCCCTCCATTTCTCTCCAGCAGCCAGAACAGCCGATAGCTGTCCACAGTCACTGCCGTTTCACATGCAAGATGCATTCATTGCTCCTGCGTCCTCTGTCTGCAGTTTCCCCTCTTCTACTGAGGAACTCTAACTTACCCTGTAAGATTCAGTTCAGAGATCCCTTCTTTCTGGGAGCTTCTGGGCCATCTACCAGACTAGGTTGGGTGTTCCTCATCTGTGTCCCACAGTGCCAGTGTCTACTTAAAATTATTTCTTCACGTTCTGTTAATGGGTCTGCCTTCCCAGTTCTGCAGTGAGTTTCTTGAGACGTAGAAATCTGTCTTACTCATCTTTTCATCCCAGATGTCTAGCACAGTGACAAGTGGTAGATTTTGTTTGAGTGAATGAAAAATTTAGTAACAGGAGCTTTTATTTAACATAGAAGTTTAAGATAGAAGCTCTTATAATTAATCATTTATTTTTGCTTTCCACAGATATCGGTATCAACTTGACAGATCCCATGTTCAGAGGAATTTATAGAGGAGTTCAGAAGCATCAAGGTAAATGTTTCTTTTATTAAGATGAATAGTTTTCCTATGAAGACAAGTTGTCTGCCTCAGGGAGATCAGGAAGCATAATCCACTTTACAAGGGAAATATTAAGAGGATTTATTATGCATCTTAGATGCATATAGTTTTAAACTATAAACTAAGGGAAACATAAATAAGCTGCTTAGGTAAATAGCGACCAGGAGCATTTGTAAAGCACCTGTAATGACAGTGTTACCAAGGCCGCCTTCTCTGAGGAAGTTTATCATTTCAAATAGAGAAATGCATAAAAGCCAAACAGCAGTTGATGTCTGATTACTCTTTTAAACATTGAACATTAGGGTACATAATTTAAAAATCAGGTGCAGTTGAACATCACTGTAGTACCTCGTCTTTTGGAAATGTTTCCAGCTGATCAGCTGGAAATGTTTTCAGCTGAGTGACAAATGTGGGTCAGGAGCAAGCGGGCTGTTGCCCAGCTTCCCTGTCTTGCCTTCCCCCTTTCCTCCAAGTCCTGCCAGAGCCCAGATGCCTGTGGGGTGGGTGGGGATAGACAGTAGTTTCTCAAAGGTTGATGGAAAGCTTAGCCAAAAGCAAAATGGCTTGTATTTCTCATACAAATCATTCAAAAAGCGTATTTCGTCAGCTGAAGCAAAGAAGCAGTAAGTGATGGTGACAACATGTTTTTGAAAGGAGAATTTCTCCAATAAACTGGTTTATAAGTATTGTCTCAAAAATGACTGTACCTGTTATTAAGTAAATGCAAACATGAAAATTTGGTTTTGTGGTCTGGGTGAAGTGGAACTGCACATTCCAATAGTCAAGTCAGAGCTGATTTCATTGCTTCTAGGTGACACTAAGTGAAAGCCTCTCTAAATACTGGGAGTGTCAGGTACCACTTTACAGAAGAAAGTTCAGCATTAGCTTTCATAAGCCTTACCTCAAAACTTACCCTTTCTCCTCCATTTAGAAGTTTAGGTAATGTTTTTGCTTTATGTTTCTAAGATGTTAGGTACTACAGATGATTGAATAAATTATATTCTGATTTTTAAGCCCTTGTAGCACTTAATAAATTTCATGCTCTGTGACTCTGCATGTATGGATGTGTTTATGAAATAAGTTTTATTGTCATCAGTATCAGTAAGACTCCGGTTTATAATATTTAGCAGATCTAGTTGTCTTAGTATAAGTTCACTAATATGATAGTTTTTGTCTAAAAGAAATTTTATAGCTATTCTAGAAATAATTGAATTCTAACTAAATTTACTGTGGTAATTAAATATGAAATTAATAAGTGGATTTTTATGATAGAATTGTTTGATTTTTGCTGTCCATTTACCTCAGGCCTCTTAAAGCTTGTTGTTACTTAACAAGAAATTTGGGGGGAAAAGCAAAAAACTGTCACAAAATAAAAATTATCCTTCCTCAATGGGAATGGGAATTACAGAAATACTGTATTAACTAAAATTTATAAAGAGGTCTTTGGGAGGCATTACAGATATATTTTGAAAGGCTATAGTAAAAATAACGATTTTTTTTTAAAGACTTTATTTATTTATTTGACAGACGGAGATCACAAGTAGGCAGAGAGGCAGGCAGAGAGAGAGGAGGAAGCAGGCTCCCTGCTGAGCAGAGAGCCTGATGCGGGGCTCCATCCCAGGACCCTGGGATCATGACCTGAGTCGAAGGCAGAGCTACCCAGGCACTTCCAAAAATAATGATCTTAATGATTGTTTTATTTTTATATAAAAAAAAAATACAGTGCCAACAAGTTTCGAACTTAAGACAAGTGACTTAAATCATAGTGAGCAAATTCACCTTTGGTTTGAATCTCCTATTTTTGTCACTCTTCTCCCTTTGGTCAACAGAATAAAATATAATTAAATGGATAACTAGGCATCTAGTTTGCCTTATATGGGTTTCTTTTCTTTTCTTTTTGGGTTATTGCTGATTATTATTATATGTGTACTCAATATTGATCTGGTATATTTGGTTTTTTAATTTTCTTTCAAGAAGGGATAAGTAAGTGAAAATTTCTTTTACCAGGTTTTCTTAATATGGGGTTTGCTTTTTACAGATGACTTACAAGATGTAATAGAGAGAGCTGTCCAGATTGGTGTTAAAAAGGTAACTTTTTGTTAAGTTTTTTTAAAAAATTAAATTCTGGTTAAGATACTGTAGAATAGAAGAGAAGGAGCTCATGCCACACTTGGCATTTGGGGATATGTATTATCAACAAGTAGTATTAGTAAGTAAATGAAGTAAAACATCAAATCTTAAGTGACACAAGCCTCGTGCTTAGTTCTTATGTGAGCAGAAGTGTGGTAAATGGCAAAGTCTCTTTGATAAAAGTGTTTAAAACCTATTTTAATTATCAGGCTTCTCAAGATGCAACTCTGAATAAATTTTGTAACCTAACTTAGCATTTGTTAGAACTCAGCAGGCATCAGAAAGACCTGTATCTATCACCGAGTTTAGCTTTTACAGTATGAATATCCCTTTTGAACAACTGAGAAGGCCCTTTAATTTTTATAGTACTAATTTGATTATCAGGATAATTCTACTTTTTTAAGAGAGTTTTAAGCAAATGAATATTAGCTCTGTGTCAAATTCTCTGAATAGATACTTGTTTTTAATTAGTATTTAAAAAAATACCAAGCTAGCCCACATATGCATATATAAGGTTAAGTTCTCCAGTGTGGTGTCTGGAGACTTGGTAGCTGCAGCTTCTAAGTTGAATTACCTCGAGGGAGAGAGGACCCTGCTGGCTCCTGAGTTCGCAGCCCCAGCTCTGCGCAGTGGTCTCTGTTCACCACGATAAGAAGAGACAAACGTTCCAGTATTCACTTCTCATTATGCAGTCATTCCCAGCTTGGTAAATCACTTCATAAAATGCTTTTCTGCAGACTCCGAAATACCAAGCTCCGGAATTTTCATGTGTCAGCCATGAGTAGTTTAATCCTAATTTAATCCTAGCATTTGAAACATACACACCGATGTTTCGGATGCGGTTCCTAATTGGAATCTAACTTAGTGTCCTGCAGTTACGTTGTAGTAATGAAAAGCCCAGTTACGGCCGCACACCCCTGGGTTTCAGCCCCAACTTCGCTCTTCAGAACTTCGTAACATGGGTGCTTCTCTCTAGGCTTCATTTTTCGCATCTGTAATTCGAGAATGATAATAATGCCTAATTAAGGGAGTTGTTGTGAGAGTTAAACAAAGCTGGAGTGCAAAGCACATGGTATTGTACCCGTGTAAATACCCTTTTCTCTGTCAGGTTTGTGGCGGGAGCCACCACCATCCTAGTGTCGTCATTGTGACCTGCGAGGGGAAGTTACTCCTCTAGCCTTGTCCTCATTTTTTCATCTGTTTGGGAAAGTTATAGATAAAACAAAAGGTAGACTTGAATAGGAGTTATTTTACAGAATTGAAATACTAGATGAGGGCACCTGGTTTTGTATTAAAGCATTAGGTGGTGTTAGTAAACAGTCACGTTCTCTCAGTATTTTTTTTAATATCTTAACATGTGTTTTACAAGCAATTGAGCATTTAATAATGGCTGCGTTCCCTGAATAGATACTCAGTGCCTATTATATTAGAAACTTAGGTTGCTCTGTGAAAACATCTGCTCATCTTTTGTACTTCTTCCTGTTTTCTCTTGAGGCCTAAAAATTCTGAAGGAATTTTTCATTTTAGCTCAGTGAGGCATTTGAAGGGAGGTGCTTAAAAAAAATCTACATTAGCGTGCTTAGTTCGTCCCTTCTTTCGAAGGATGCATGCTTCAGCAGCACTGCCTCAGTAGCTGGCACCCACACATCGCTCTTTGTAACATTCTCCTTTAATACAGTCATTCTCACTGCTGGGGGACCCGGAGGGCTATGTCTTTAGAAGACTGCTTTCTGCTAGGAGCCATACATTTCCTTATAGAGAATTCAATATGTGTTAATTCAGCAATGGTCAAACTTTTGGTCTCAAAACCCATTCACGTTCTTTAATATTCCTGAAGACCCAAAGAGCTTTTCTCTTTGTGGGTTTTATTTGTTAATATTAAAAATTAGAACTAAGAAGAATATAAAATATCTATTAACAGGGGTGCCTGGGTGGCTCAGTGGGTTAAAGCCTCTGCCTTTGGCTCAGGCCATGATCCCTGGGTCCTGGGATCAAGCCCCACATTGGGCTGTCTGCTCTACAGGGAGCCCGCTTCCTCCTCTCTCTCTCTCTCTGCCTGCCTCTCTGCCTACTTGTAATCTCTGTCTGTCAAATAAATAAATGAAATAAAAGATATATATATGTATCTACTAATAGTAAACCATTATATAACTAGCATATTTTTATGAAAAATAAGTATTTTCCAAACCAAAAAATTGTAGTGACGTGAGAGGAATTGTTTTGTCTTTTTTTTTTTTTTAAACATGTCTTGAATGTCTGGCTCTTAATAGAAGACTCCAGAACTTGGGTATCTGTTTTTGCAGTCAGTCTGTTGTGCTGTTACCCATCCTGTAGCCTCTGGAATATTTCCTTGCACCCTTGGGGCTGATGAGAGTGAAAAAGGCAAATAGCATCTTAGAGTTATTATGAAAATAGTTTTGCCCTCACATTACCTGGAGGTTCTGGGACCACACTTGGAGAACTGTTGAATTAATAAACACTACTAAATCTCCAATTTAGATGAACATAATTCTAAATTCAGAAGTCTTTAGTTATTCAGTCTTTCATAATGTGATCTCTGTCCTTAAGGAGCTCTTGATCTAACAGGAAAAACAGACATGTGAATCCATTTTAGTAGGTAGTAGTGATAAATTCTGTGTTGTATTTATGCATGTGTGTGTGGAGAGGGGTGGTTGGGGACCACTCGAAATAGGAGATGACCTTTCAGCCACATTTTAAAGGAAGAATAAGTGTGTGATAGTCAAAGAGAGCATTCTGGAAAAAGGCAGCAAGAAGGCATGTTTGGGAAACTGTTGTTGATGCCCTGTTCAAGTAGGCTTATTTTCTTTCTTTCTTTTTCAGTTCATGATTACAGGTGGAAATCTGCAGGACAGTAAAGAGGCACTGCATTTGGCACAAACAAATGGTATCCTCATATTCCTTTTACCCCAGCCCCCCACTCACCCAAAATAGGAGTTGAGTTATTTTGAAGAAGTCTTTCTAAAAACTGCTTCAGGTGCAATACAATGGATTGTGACTGTCGAAATAACAGGAAAACAGACTGATTGCAATGGGACATGATTAAAATGAAGGAATTCTGAGTGCCCACCGGTGTATCAGACGTTTGCTTAAACCCTCTCTCTCACATACTTAACCATTATTTTGATTATTTTAAGGTTAATGAGAGTTAAGTTCACTGGGTATACAGTTTAGCCTCACAAATTCCTGATGTAAGATTTTTCTATGTTGTAATGTGCTTAAGATGTGAGTTGCTTTTTATTTAAACTTTAACTGTGAAGGATCATTTATTAAATATTTATCATGCAGACCATTGTTTTAAGACCCCAGGAATGCAAGTAATAATATATAATCTCTCTGTTCACTTTATGTTCATGCATTTTGCAATTATTTAAAATCTGTGAAGTTTTAGAATTTGGTCCTAAGGAAATCCTAGTTACAGAAAACCTCTCCTTATCTGGTATTCATTTTACCTAACTTATTTTGGTTTTGGGTTTTGGCATGCGTGCTTCTTGTGCTAGACATTGAAGAATTAGGCATTCCATGTTATTTTTCAAAATATTGATTTACTTACTAAAAGTTAATTTTTATGGAAATATTTCTAAAATGCATACTTATCTTCAGGACCCACTGTCACTTTTTTTTAGTGATTAAGGTAAAAGTAGTCACCTTCCCAGATGCCTCTGGGGATATAAGAATCTTGTCTTCCATACTTTTTATTCTTGAAGAGAGACATTTTTAAACGTTCTTGAAGCTCCCTTGTCAGCCCTCTTCACTCCTCTTCCCATACCTGTGGCCCCACTGCTTTAAAACGAATGCCTCCTTTTATGTGTAAACATCCGCAGGAGAGGCTGAAGAAGGCTCCCCGCCTCTCCCGGGCTTCAGGGCCAAGCCACTCAGAAGCCCTTTTTGACTTCATACTTGTGTTCCGTGCAGTCAAGTGAGCATGATCTCCAAATAAGTGAGCTTTATTTTTTATTGGAAAAACAAATCCCGGGGCGTCTGGGTGGCTCCATCAGTTACACATCTGTCTTTGGCTCAGGTCATGATCCGAGGGTCCTGGGATCAAGCCCTGGTGTTGGGCTCCCTGCTCAGTGGACAGCCAGCTTCTCCCTCTTCCTCTGCCCCTCCCCCCATGCTCGCTCGCGCTCTCTCTCTCTCTCTCTCAAATAAGTAAATAAAATCTTAAGAAAATGAAAAAAACAGATTCCATCTCTTTAAGTCATCCTTTTTGTTTGTTTGTTTTATTTATGTATTTGACAGGGACAGAGACAGCAAGAGAGGGAATATAAGCAGGGGGAGTGGCGAGGGGAGGGAGAAGCAGGCTTTCCGCTGAGCAGGGAGTCCCATGCAGGGCTTGGGCTCCATCCCAGGACCCTGGGATCATGACCTGAGCAGAAGGCAGCCACTTAAAGACTGAGCCACCCAGGTGCCTCTAAGTCATCCTTTTTAAGGGGAAGAAATATATTTTGTTATGTTAAATACATGAAACAAGACAGTGATGTGAATAGTGAATATAAAAGATATAATTAGGTTGTGACATTTCATTCTCCAAGAAATTGTTTTATTTTCCATTCTGCAGGATTTGGTAAATACCAAACTTTGGAAAGTTGAATTAATTTTTTTTACCAATATGTTAAAGGCAATTTTCATATTCATGTCCTGCTTTGTTAAGCTGTTCCAAAAATTATCATATGATTAACCATATGCAGTTCTTGTAGTTCAAATAGTTTATGGCTATTATTAAAAATTAACCAGTTGAAATGATTTGTTCTGTCATTTTTGCATGTTAAGTATAATATGAAAAATATTTTGAAAATAATCCTAAGACATTATTTTGTGCTAGATATGTTTTTCAGTACAGTTGGATGTCATCCTACAAGATGTGATGAATTTGAAAAGAATGACCCTGATCTTTACTTAACGGAGTTGCTAAATCTTGCTGAAAACAATAAGGGGAAAGTTGTAGCAATCGGGGAGTGTGGACTGGGTAAGTGCCAACCTAGCCCTGTTACAGTGACTTTGAAAGAGATTTGTTCTGTACAAGTTAATGAGTTGCTATTTATTTATTTATTTTGTCTTTTAAAGATTTCGATCGACTGCAATTCTGTCCCAAAGATACTCAGCTCAAGTAAGGAAATTTTTTGACTTTAGTAATTATCGTAAAATCAGAAGAGTGATTTTTTAAAAAATTGCCTTTATTTGTTCAGAATGTAGTTGGATTAAGCATCAGGATTAAGCATTTTTCCTTTGTATATCAAAAGTGAAGTGAAAAAAATTCCATGCATACCTGCATGGAATTCATAAGGGATGGAAGCATCTAGTTCCCAACTGATTAACCATCTAACTTAATTTTAATGGTGGAAGTTAGGGATGAGTTTTACATGATGGAGACTTTTGTTGTTCTTTTTCTTATGAGTGTATTCATGCAGGAACCATTCCAGTGGAATGATTTAAGAGCAATCAGTGATATAAAGGATTTGAGAGCAGGAGGTATTAGAAGGAGATTATAGGATCAATCACCAAAGTAGGAAAAACCTACTCTTGCTTCGCTCTGGATATTGTCAGCTTAGAACGTGAGGGTCTTTTCATAGGAGCCATGTGGAGAGTGGAAGCTTCTCAGAAAACTCCGAAGTTCCCAACCTTTGTAGACTTCCTACAGCCCACTGCCTACACCTTTAAGTTGGAGTCAGCACACTGGTGGGTAGTGTGATAGGCCAAAAAGAAAAATGAGCTCATAGACTTAATTTAAGTCTATTAATGAGCATTTTGTTGCATTTCAGAAACAATGTATTCGTTATCTAGATGATAGAACATTAGACTAAATCCTCTCAGAGCTGTTCAGTGATTTATGATGCTGTGGTCTTCCGGGACAGTCACCTGATGACGGAGGATTATTAAATCCTAAACCTCTCTTGACTATCCTTTTTTTTTTTTTAAAGATTTTATTTATTCATTTGACAGAGAGAGATCACAAGTAGGCAGAGAGGCAGGCAGAGAGAGAGAGGAGGAAGCAGGCTCCCCGCTGAGCAGAGAGCCCGATGCGGGACTCGATCCCAGGACCCTGAGATCATGACCTGAGCTAAAGGCAGCGGCTTAACTCACTGAGCCACCCAGGTGCCCTTGACTATCATTTTTATAGGTCACTCACTTACCTTAAAAGTTCACATACTCATATTTAAATTGAAAAATAGTTGACTGCTTGAGTTTGGTAGGTGAAGCCCACAGATCTTAATTCCTCCACCTTAGAGTCTGTGTTTGGCCAAGATGAATGTCGTGAAGCAGACAGATGGCAGGGGTGTGACAGTGATCCTCCGGCCATAGGACTTTAATCCAGATGCATTCAGACTGATTCTAAAATGCAACCTACATACTTGAAACTTAATTTTTTTTGTCTTAATGAAAACATTGATAGTTCTCTTTCACTGCTCTGAGGATACTCCAACCATTAACTTAAGATCAGAACTTAAAACAATACATATAGCAGGATGTAGTTAATGCTTGAACACAGATGCCAGCTGCCCAGGTGGTAATCTGTACTAAGAGTTTAAACTCAGTGCTCGTTCAGTAAATGATTACCAGGTGCCTCCTCAGTGTAATACAAAGAATAGGCTTGGTTCTGATGCCTTTAGAGATAAGAGAGGACATAAGTAATTAAAATGGGTTGGAAAATGCTAACAAAAGGTGTAGGAGAGCAGGGGGAAGGACTTTCTGGGGGAGTCAGGGAAGGCTTTGCTAATAAGGTGAGGCGATGTGAGCTGGGCGTCTTCCAGAGGAGATGAAGCTAAGGACAAACTAAAGTGTGGGACAGAGTTTAAAAAGATGGGCAGTTAGTTCAGTTTGAGATTTTAAATTCTAAAACATCAAAGGATTTAGTAAAAAACCGCAGCAGTAGGAATCCCATTTGGTTTGTTGTTAAAACAAATATCCCTCCCCACACCACACCCCCACGCCCTGTCCTCCGCCCACGCTCCCTCCCTGCACACATGGTGCTCGGTACTTGTGGTGCTCTGTACTTGTTTCGGCATTTCTCACGTTGTCCCGGAATACATTCATGTCCCGCCTTCCTGTCCCACAACAGACGGTGTCCGGTGTCCGAGTTCTCTGGGGGCACATACCCAGCCTCACTCGTGCTGTCGCGCCCATAGCACCGACCGTGCGCAGTACTCTCCGAGCCTGGCAGGTGCTCCGTAAATGCTCACTGAGTTTTCATAAGGAGAAAGGGTCTTTTTGATTCCTGCAGAGCAGCGTGGAGTAAAAAGCCTATAACTCGGCTTTTACTATTGGATCTTTTCTTGGAAGAATTTTGATTTTGAGCTGTCCTTTAATACCATCTAAGACAACCAGAGTATGATTTGGTGTTCTTATTGTTGTTGTTTTAAGTAAAAATGCAGTCAGGAAAAAGATGTATGAGAAGAGAAAAATAGAAAATGGTGTGATGGATTAGTAGGCAAGACAGAACTGACGTGCAGTAGACACAGTGGCCAAAGAATACCGAGGCCTGCTGGTAAGTGAGGCAGACTGTAACTGTGCAGAGTAGTTCTCGGAGAATTGACAGCTTTGTGTTTGAACCCTAACAGCCTTTGGTGGCTGTGTGTCTGTAAATCTCAGTTTCCTCATCACTGAAATGGGGATAATACCTCCTACCTTTCTTAACATTCGGTATGTAAAGCGCATCATAGTAACAGGCTGGGCGCAGTTAGTGCTCAAGAAATTGCGCCTGTGGTGGTAATCTCAGAAGTATTTTCATCTTAAAGAAAATACAGACTATCTTTTTCTTTGGGGTTTTTGAAAAGCATTTTTTAAAGAGCAAAAAACCCAAAAGGCATGAAAATAAGGAATAAGCCAGACTTTGCTGTGGAAGGGTTACCCTTGAAGCCTGGGCTGTCTATTCAGTGTCTGCCCCATGCTCTATCCCCTTTTCTTGCTGCAAGTTTAGAGCTCGGTTTACTTGAGTGGGAAGAATTTGCTGTGGGATTTTTCCGGGGCTTTAAAATGTTAATACTGCAGGTCTGTTTTGGAAAAGAAATCCAGCATCAGACAAGATTTCAAAAGAACCGTTTGGGGATTTAGGGAACCCCAGCGATGAGAGAGTGAGGCTGTCCTTGCCGTGGGCCAGTCCAGAGGCTCTGGGCTTTTGGGAGTTGCCTCAGTCTTAATTACTAACAGCTACTCGCAAGCTGACCTTTTCAAGCCCTGTCCTCCGCTATTGTTGACCCTCAAATGTAAGAAGCAGTAATACAGGCAAAAGCAAATTACAGCTTCACTAAAGTGAGCAAATCTAACTCAAGTAAACAGTGCTTTTTCATTTATGAACTAAGAAAAAAAAAACAGTAAAAGAAGCAGAGAAATCTCTTGATGAGGGCCAGTTTCTGCTGCCCTGTAACTTACGCTATTTCTAGTTAGGATGGTGGGTTTTTTTCTTTAAAGACAACAGGTACTTCAAGTCAAGTTCTCAGTCTGTGTCATTAGGAATAGTTGGCCTTAAGACACCTAGCTAGCTTGAGTGTATGGACCTTTTCTTTTCTCATATGCAGAATAATGGAGGCACGTTGCTTGAACATCTGTTATTTTCATAATTTGTACTTTTGCCTGCTGTGATGGGCAGGCTTATTCCCAAGGCGATCATTAGATTCTGTAAATCTGTGGTTCAGTTGTGTGGCTTTGTACATAGAATTGTGTGTGAAAGGAACGATCCGCGTAGATGGGGAGCGTGAAGCAGAGAGTGTGCGGTGTGTAGCCAGAAGCCAGATCCATGGTAAAGTTTACGTAATGACTGGAGCACACTTCATTGCTGACATTTCAATTTCTGTAGAGGTTATGGAAATAGTGACTTTTCTTTAAAGATTTCATTTCTGTTTCCTGCCCTGTGAAATTTCAGCACTTTGTTAACTAAAATTATTTTTGCTTACTGTAGCCCAGCAGAACCTGAAAAGGTGATTTAAAAGCCTACACACTGGGAAACACTGGGTAATAAAGACAAAAAAAACCCACCAAAATTATGAAAACTCTTTAAGAAGTGCACTTGTGTGTCTCATTTGAAAATTTAGCATTTTCAAGAGGACAAAGGGGTACTCCAGGAAAATGATTGTCTTGTATTTCAAGGGGATAAGATAGAGGAATATATAGCAAAAGAGATTTAAACTAAACACCAAGAAATTATTCCCTAAAATTAAGGTGCCAAGTAGAGGTAAACTCCTGTAGGAAAATAAGACCCTTATTCTCTGTAACTCCTAGTTTCATTTGAGCTGCATGAGCTGAGTGAGAATGAGTGAGTCCCGCGCTGAATGAGACTGCCAGGAACACGCACCATGTTGCATCTGGCTATTTTCATTATGCTATGGGACCAGAAGAAGCTTCTTGGAAATGTCATTTTGGCTGAGACCTGGAATTTGAGCACTCAGTTTCTGGGTCCAAGTTTGTTACAGTGTGTTGTGATCTTGGATGAGGTCGTACATCCTTTGGCACTAGCTCTTGTCCTGTTCAAAGGTTATTTTGTGGATCAGATGAGATAATGGTATGTGGCACTTGAAAAACCTTTTTATAAAGTACTCTCTAAATATTCACAGCTGTCGTTTTATTTATTTATTTATTTTTAAAAAGATTTTATGTATTTAGGGGCGCCTGGGTGGCTCAGTGGGTTAAGCCTCTGCCTTCGGCTCAAGTCGTGATCTCGAGGTCCTGGGATCGAGTCCTGCGTCAGGTTCTCTGCTTAGTGGGGAGCCTGCTTCCTCCTCTCTCTCTCTCTGCCTGCCTCTCTGTCTACTTGTGATCTCTGTCAAATAAATACATAAATCTTTTTTTTAAAGATTTAAAAAGATTTAAAAGATTTAAATAAATAATTAATAAATAAATGAATAATAAAAAAGATTTTAAAAGATTTTTAAAGGAACGCCTGGGTGGCTCAGTTGGTTAAGCAGCTGCCTTCGGCTCAGGTCATGATCCCGGCGTCCTGGGATCGAGTCCCGCATCGGGCTCCTTGCTCAGCAGGGAGCCTGCTTCTCCCTCTGTCTCTGCCTGCCATTCTGTCTGCCTGTGCTCGCTTTCTCTCTCTCTCTCTGACAAATATATAAAATCTTTAAAAGAAAAAAAAAAGATTTTTAAAAGATTTAAATAAAAAGATTTTATGTATTTATTTGACAGAGAGAGAACACAGCATGGGGAGCGGCAGGCAGAAGGAGAGGGAGAAGCAGGCTTTCCACTGAGTGGGGAGCCCAATGTGGAGTCGATCCCATGACCTTGGGATCATGACCTGAGCTGAAGGCAGATGTTTAACTGACTGAGCCACCCAGGTGCCCCACGGCTGCTATTTTATCATGTAGTTTTTATATCTTTGAAAAATAGAATGTTTCAGTTTTTGTGCTATTTACATTTATTTAATAAATCCCTGCATCTAGTGGTAGTAATTCCTTATATAACAGAACATGGAAAACACTGAGAATAAAGCTGTGCCAGGCTGCTGGCTGCAGCGGATTGACTTCCACTGATGGTGCTCAGCCAGCTCTCCGGGCAAGACGCTGCTGGTGTGTGTGCTCTTCCCTAACAACACGTGCTGCAGGGAACGGATCCCATGGGTGATGGGAAAGTATCTGCTTCATTTGCTGGGGTTTGGTGGGAAAACCTAGTTAAAAGTAATCATTTGAGGGGCCACCTGGGTGGCTCATTTGGTTAAGTGTCTTCCTCCAGGTCAGGTCATGATCCTAGGGTTCTGGGACTGAGCCCTATATCAGCTTCCTTGCTGCTCCTTCTCCCTCTCCTGCTACCTGTCCCATCCCCTACTCGTGCTTTCTCTGGCTGTCTCTCTTTCTTTCAGATAAATGTGTAAAAAAAAAAAAAGTAATTATTTGAGGAACAGCTCCCATCACTGGAAACATAAACATTATAGCTATTTCTAGTGATCAGTAGTAAAGTGCTACCTAATTTACCCAGTAGTTATAATGGAAAGCTAACCAACATTTTTGAAAATAATTTTGTAATCCCAGAAAATGATGTGTCCTTTTCAGGAAGTTGTGTGTTATAAAAGCCTTTGACTAAGCCAGATGTGTTTTAAATGTCTGAGTTTACTACTTCTGTCCTATAATCTCAAGATAATAAAAGTCCTTTAACTTAAAAATATTTAACAGTTATTTTTTTCACACTAAAATAGAATTAACAAGGATTTTTTTTTGGCATCATACAGATACTTTGAAAAACAGTTTGAACTGGCAGAACAAACAAAATTACCAATGTTTCTTCACTGTCGGAACTCACATGCTGAATTTTTGGGTGAGTTAAAGCTAAAATCTCATTTAGAATTTAAGAGTTTTGCAGAAGTCAAGCAAGGTATTAGCCAACAGTGGTTTGTTTTTAATTCACAGACATAATGAAAAGAAACAGAGACCGGTGTGTCGGGGGAGTGGTAAGTAGAAGCGTTGCCCAGAAGCTTCCTTGTTCCTCAGGTTGGCGAAGTAATTCAGGATCAGCAGTGTTCCTCCCCCTCTTACTGAAGGACGCATGTTTACTTTAGAATCTGTGGGCCAGATGCGATACATAAGTCACACAGATTTAATTACATTTATTTTGTTCAAAGTACAAGAATGATAGAGTTTGGTCCACAAGAAAACCCCGTGAATGAACTCGCGTTTCAGGAGTGTGGGCGATGGTCTTTTTCTCTGCCTCTTCCATCAGCTGTTCTTCAGTGGTTTTCACTTGAAATTCTGAGCAGGGTATAAACTGATTTTAATATTTTAAGTCTCACTTCAGGTTTGCCTTCTTAATTTCTTGTCAGCTGTGCTCATTTGCGGTTAACCACTCTGACCTGAGACCCCTCCTTTCTGTAATATGCTTCTACTCTAAACGCTTCTGTGTGGTCATGTCAGTTAGGTCCCATCAATGTTCTCTGCCTTAGCTCAGGCATCCAAAGCAGTGTTTTGTAAGTCTTTTTTGGATTACGGGTTCTTTTGAAAATCTGCCTCAGAAAAACTCTCCGACGCACACATTTTCCCCTCTAATTTTAGGAGCAATTCACTAGTCTCTAGCAGAAAAGCTATTACCTAGCTCTGTAAAATCAGTCCTACTAAGTCCAAGTAAGGAAGAGGAAATGGCACTTACACTTAGGGTACCTACTCCCTATGGGTATCGTACTGTATGCCTGCACTGTGCTGCTGAGTGTCCTCTGTATTTTCCCAGGTTTGTAGCCCTACTTCGTGTCTCACGGACTGCTAGCGATCATGTTTTCTGCACCGCTATGCACTTTTGTATCTGTAGTTTACTGACCCTGCAGTTTATCCTTTGGGAACTGAGAGAGGCTTAGAGGCTCTCATTAATGCCCTTGGGATTGATGGTTCTAACTCTTAGCCCATTTTTTTTATTTCTAAAGAATTTACTTAACAGCAACAAATCCAACCTAAATGTTTGACTTTTTTCGAAAGAAGATATTGCCTGGCTGGCTCAGTGGGTAGAATGTGTGACTCTTGATCTTGGGGTTGTAAGTTCAAGTCCCACACTGGGTGTAGGAATTACTTGGGGGGGAAAAAATCACTGAATATAACTAATTTTCTGAAATGGTTTATGAAGAGTCATATTTAAAATTATTTTGATGTTAATGGAGGATATATTTTCTAGTCAGCTGCAAATGCTGAGGGGAAGAGCAAACTCTTTGGGCAGCTGTATGACATGGTTCTGTTTTAGAACAGATTTGGGACTCTGCTTGCTGTATGAACGCATTAATGACATCACTTGTTAGGTGTGTGTGTTTATTTTTATAAAAAGATTTATTATTTATTTCAAAGAGCATGCACATATCAGCGGGGGAAGGGCAGAGGGAGGGAGGGAGAGAATCCCAAGCAGACTCTGCACTGAGCGGGCTTGCCCCCATGGCCCATGAGATCACAACCTGAATTGGAACCAGGAGTTGGCTGCTTAACTAACTGAACCACCCACTTGTAGGTGTATTTAAAGAAGTATTGCTTTTTGTTTGTTTTTTAAAGATTTTATTTATTTGACACAGAGAGATCACAAGTAGGCAGAGAGGCAGGCAGAAAGAGAGAGGGGTAAACAGGCTTCCTGCTGAGCAGAGAGCCTGATGCGGGGCTCAATCCCAGGACCCTGAGATCATGACCTGAGCTGAAGGCAGAGGCTTTAATACACTGAGCCACCCAGGCGCCCCTAAAGAAGTATTGTTAAGTGTGGTTTTGATTACACAAAGTGTGAAAAACTATGCTTTAATCCCTATAGCTTTGAAGGAGAACACCATCTCGTTCCTTTCTGCCTCCTGAGATATAACTGTGTAACAGTTCATGTTTTTTTAGTGACATTCTTACAACTCTTGATCGATCTTCTTAAAACTTGTCCTCTTAAGTCATCTCTCTTCTAGAAAAAAGTAGCCCATAATGTAAAAATTGAACATTTTAAGATACAATTTACATGGTTTTATAACATTTTTAACTTCATGCTTTTGCCTGAGGATGGGGCTCCCAGCACCAGTCCCCTTCCTGGCGGCGCTGCGGGAATGCTGGAGCAGAGCCATCAGGCAGCTGGGGACAGAAGTTCTGGGCAAGCCTTCTCTCCTCTTGCCTCACATCAGGGGGGATGTTGACCCATTTTATTGTGAGATTGGATTTGAAAATAAAACCATAGGGGCCACCGCATGTGAAATGCTCTGATCCGAAAAACCCTAATGCATCTCTACTTCTGCTTAGAAAGTTATTGGTGTCATTTAGGATTTTAAAGGAAAATTAATTAAATAAAATTCTACCTGTATGTCCTTAGGTACATTCCTTTGATGGTACGAAGGAAGCAGCCGCAGCCTTGGTTGACTTGGATCTCTATATAGGATTTAATGGTTGGTAGGTCCTTACATTTGTTTTATATCAAGTAGACTCCTTGTTCTACAGCGAATTGCAGATATGGATTTAAATGTATTTGTTTATCACATTGATCTTGGCCTGTGAATTTCTGTAAGTATGTGAGAAGTTAAATGATGCCATTCTTGCAAGTAAAAAACTCCATTACTCCTTTCAGTTAAAACTTGAAAGTTATATAGGGCACCTGGTTGGCTCAGTTGGTAGAGCATGTGGCTGTTGATCTTGGGGTGGTGAGTTCAAGCCCCACTTTGGTCATAGAACCTACTGAAAACTTGCAGGTTGTACACTAACCCAGCATCGCAGTTACAGAAAACAGTTTTGTACCCAGATCAACAGCTTGGCTTTCTCTAGCATTGCAGTCGATTCTCGGGTCATTTTATCCCTTTAAAACATGCCCGTTTGCAGCATTGTGTATGCATGTACACAATGCATGTCTGCCCCTATGACATAATCATTTCATAGATCTCTGTAGGCCAAGACAGTGAGGCTCTCAGAAGTTAAGAAACTGGTTTCAAGTAACTGATAGCATGAGAACCAGTGTCTTCTGCCTCCACGCTCGCTGACCTTCCTGCTGGTACACCACACTAGCCTGCGTAAGCCAAGTGTGGTCTGCTGGCCCCACTGGCTCCCTGGGCTGTCCCTCCCCAGTGTTTCGTTCCTTTAAAACTACCACTTAGCTGACTGCATTATTTTTTACTAAAATATCTCCTCGGGGAAATAGAACCATGACATTATTTGCTGTTGAGTTCAGATTTATTTATATGTCCTAGGTGCTGCTTCTATATTTTAATGATTTAATCAGTAAACCACTATGGAAAGGAATACATGAATAATGGACTATAAAGTAGTTTTGAAAAACTTAGACACAGTCTCCCCACCATACTCTCTACTTGTAAGTCAGCTTTCCCAGAGACGCCCACTTAGCTCTTCATCATCATGTGTCTAAGTATTAGTGTGTGCGGTTCTCTCTAATTCGTCTTCTCTGTTTCCGTTAAGGAGTACGAGCATCTTCCTTCTTACATCCAGTACTTTCCTACCGCCTGAATTCTTTCCTTCACAGGCTTCTCAGTGTACTTAGTTCGGAATTTTGCGGTTTTATGCGCATCTAGTGTTTTCATTATTATGTCTGTGTAGATATTGTTGACTGCTGAACATAGGCTATACCGCTTTGTTTTCCTCATTTTTATTTACTTGGTTTTCTTCAAAAGCTGAAGCCTTCTCACACGTTACAGCAGCTCTGTGAAACACCTTCCTGTTTCTGCACATGAGGAAAAGGGTCTAGATAATCTGGCCTTAGATTATCTGCCCAGTTTCTGACCCTTCCATCTTCTCCGTTTCGGACCAGTGTCTGCTCTGCGACGGAATCTTTATTTTTGATCCCGTGTATTCAGTTTTGTTTTGCTGGAACATGTTCCAGTGAATTTACTTTGTTTTTGAAAGATTGCCTGAATAGTTAATGAAAGAAAAACAAAAACCCTTCTATTGGGTATTTTTCCTGGGCATAAAATTCTGGACTAGAAATAATTTTCTATTAAGTCCATGAGAGTTTGCAGGACTCCATTTTTAGGTTTAATGTCAGTAAATCAGTGGCTGTCCTCATTTCTAGTCCTTACCCTGTAGGCCTACTGTTTTCTCCCAGTGGATTATTTTAGTTCTTTACCTCTGGAATTATTAGACTTCACAAAGGTGTTTGATGGGTTTGTCATTCAGAGTTCGTGCGCGCGCGCTCTACTGGCCCATGCCAGCCAGAAGCTCATCTCTGTCCATTCTGGGAATTTTTTTTTTCTCTTGTTCTTTCTTTGGACCTCCCCGGCTCATACTCTGATCTCAGTTTTTTCCCCTATAATTTCTATCTCTGTTTCTCCCACTTTCAAAAATATTTTTCAACTTTTTAATAAAACTTCAGCTTCTTGTTCTAATATCTGAAAGCTCTTCCCTATCATTATCTGGTTTGACAGATGCAGATGCATCTTGTTATCTCTCTAAAGATAGATTTAGTTATTTTTTTGTTTCCCATATCATGCTTTTATTTCCTCCGAGTTCCTTTTTCTTTGTTTTAGTCCCTGTCATGACTTTCTTCAAATGTCAGGCAATTCTTATGCTCTATATTTAAAAAGTTAAGATAAAAAGCTCTTGGAATCTCTCTGGGGAGACAGTTCATCGCCCGGCAGGCCAGCCGACCGCACCAGGGATTCCTAAATGTCAGCCTGTCAGACTCTTTCTGGGTTGCTTCAGTTTCTTCAAACTGGGGTCCTCTGATCTCCGCTGGAAAGGGTCGGGATTCTTCAGTGTGCTGGTGTTCTGGGGCAGAATGAGGGTGGAGAGGGGAGCTCACCAAGCAGTCAGCTTTCGGTCTCTGTTTTCACCCCGGGCTTTCCCCCTGCATGCCTCTGTGCTGCACTGTCTCTAATTTAGCTTTTCCAGAGACTGTACGCACAACCTCTCCCCTTCTCTCTCAGGCCAGGGGTTAGGAGCAGAAGTAGTCCTCTCTGCACCCATTCCCTGGAAGTAATCTGACACTTTTGGCTTTTCTGTTCCCCACCTTTTAAAACAGTCTCCACTTAGTCCCTTGCCTTATCCCAGCCTAAGGACCTTGATCTTCCAGTTCTTAGAACGTTCTTGGGTCAGTTGGTTTGCTTGTCTTCGGTGTCTCTCTCCACAGTCACATGACACCTAAGTCACCTTAGCAATCATTTATCATTTTACCATGTACTTTCTGCTGTATATTTTGTGACTAGGAGTCAGAAATATCTCCTAGTTTCATTAAAAAAAAAAAAAGTGGGTTTTTTTCTTTCTTTCTTATTTTGAAATGATTTTTAAGAGCAAGACAGTAGGAGCGGCCAGGTGGTTCAGTCAGTCGAGCACCTGACTCTTGATTCCGGCTCATGTCATCTCAGGGTCATGGGATTGGGCCGCAAGTCAGGCTTCACGCTCAGCACAGAGTCTGCTTGAGATCCTCTCTGTCTTCTGCCCTGCTCATACTCTTGCTCTCTAAATAATCTTTTTTAAAGGAAGAGGGTAGAAGGTCTTTATTTCACCAACTTGATTTAGTACATTTGTCTTAAGAGATTTCTATATGACCTTGAATTTATAAAGATTTGGCTTTAAGTTAATGATATGACTTTTTTCCAGTATTAACTCAGAATTAACATTAGTCATTTAATCAGTCAATATTTCTATTCTTATTCTGAAATTGAATTTATTGCAGTATTAATCTGAGTCTCTTGAGTTATGGTAATTTAATCTATACTGCCTGTGACATAAAGTCTGTTTTCTAAGGGTTAAATTATATTTTCCTCCATGAAAATGGGAAAGTTTCAGATTTGACTATGGAGTCATGCAGCTGCCTTCCTTTAAATGGAAAACCTTACTAAAGATATAATTGGCTTTGATTTAAAAATATTTCTTCATAGTATATATATTTCTGTATTTAGATCAGTGTTTATAAGCATGGAGTATATGTAGGAAACAACTGTTAAGGCATGATTTCTTTTCAAGAGATTGAAAATATACAAGTAATTTGATAACTGGAAGTTTTAAAGTTAATACCCATATCAAGCATATCAGTACATTTTTGAAAATACTCCTATTGGTCAATTGTTAACTCTGGCTGAACATAAGAGTTTTGTTTGTCTCTGGAGAACAGTAATAAAAAGGCTGGTATTTATGGCAAGTTAGACACACATTTCCCTTTCACTCCTTCTAAAATCATTCTAAAGTAAAATCCTGTGTATTCAAAGTGGAAAACGTAAAGCAAAGAAACAAGGCTGGAGTTTCTGGAAGAGACCAATTAGACTAAAGGGCCCCAGAGAAGGTGAGAGCAATTGGCACACAGAATCACAGAAAGGACTTTGGGTTTAGAATTAGTGACAAATGGGACTAAGTGAGGGTAATTCCAGACCTCATAGAGAAAGCTGTCATCCCCTGTGTTCATTGCCATGCACAGAGTACAGGTGCAGCAAGCATTTCTACTCAAAGGGAAATCTCTTTTCCTAAGAAAACTGAACAAACCAAATTGTGAGAGCCAAGAAACTTGGCTTGGAAACTTGAATGTTGATCTCAGAGGAAAGAATTTGGAGGAGCAGAAGCCCCACAGCTATCTCCCTCCCTTTTCACTCTTAAATGAAATCGCAGATCTGTGTGTCAAGTCCCAGCCTGGCCCACAAGGAGCTTCCAGTAAGATTCCCCACTCAGAACTGGCAGTAAAAAAGTCCTCTGTTTTCATAAAAGTGGAGGGAACACTGGCCATTCAAGCCTCCTTAAATATAACTGATAATTAAGGAGCACCAGATAAATGAGGTGAACCAACAGAAAGTAAAAGATCAAGATAAATAGAAAAATTAGCACCAGAGGAAACAATTTAGGGAAAAGAACTTTAAAAGAGACTTGATATACTAAAGGCTGAGATGTTACATCCATAAAATATGAACAATATTACAAGAATATTACAAGAAAAAGATAAGAGTTCCTTAATGATTAAAAATAAATGTCTGTGTTTATAAAACAATACCACCATTGGAGGAAGTGAGGGAATCAACACATTCAACAGGGAGATACATATTTTTCCTCTCTACCACCTACCATTGGGCACCTAATAGTAGATGCAGCAATTTTTATACAAATATTCTAGTGAATAAAGGGCTGACAGATCTGTCAACATTCTGCAACTCCTGGTAAATGAAGAGGTCTAAGCACTGGGCAACCATGGCTGCCTCCCGTCACAAAAATACAGCCAGATACTGTGTGCCTCTCTAAGTAGAAAAATAAGAAAAAAATCCTCACCTGAATCTGGTCAAGATTCTAGATGGTAATGTAGATATCCTGTAAGAAATACAGAAGGCAAAATTTCCTTCAGGTTGACATGACCAGGAGCATGGTGGAGGAGGAGGTTCCCGCCTCCTCCCGCAGACACTCCCAGGCAATGACTGTATGTAATGCAGTTCTTTCCGAGAATGACCTGATCTGCAGAACAGCTCTTCTGTACTGTGAAGGAAAAGCCACACTGAGAAGGGTGGGGAGGAGCAGAGACAAAGTAGGGAACCAAATATGTGATATGTCAACTCATAACCAGGAGGGGACAGCACAGGTGTAGAGGTCCTCCCTGAGGAGAAGGGGATCAAGCCCCACATCCAGGTGCCCCGTGCCTCCTGACTGCCCTGGGAGTCTGCACCAGGAAGACAGGCCCTCATCATGTTTGGCTTGGATAACCAGCAGGACTCTACTTCAGCAGAGCCAGGGCTCTATTAGAAACTAAGACTCTACTCATGAGGGCCAGCACACTAGTATCACTCACTTCAGGATCCAGCAGAGAGACAGCAGTTTAAAAAGTACCTGCGTTGTACAGGAAGGAGATTTATTGGCTCATTTTAGGGTGGCTGCTGGAGGGGCAGGGATCTACAGAAAAATCTCTTGGGACTGGGAGTGCTAGCAGGTGTGGTCTCCCAACTAGCAGCCCTGATGCTGACAAGAGCCAATTCTGACACTCTACCAACTATCTTGATAGCACCATTCACCCTGCCTTGCATTCTCTGTCAGACCCACTCCACCCAACCTGCCAGGTTAGGCAGGTTCCCTTCCAAAGTGGCTCTTGCCCAGCAACACCCAGTGGTCACCTTGTTTGGGACTAGTGAACCCACAAAGCAATTACTGCCCCAACCCAGCATGCCTGTAGTGTCTTCAGGAGGGCCTCTCAGCCACCTGGGCTTGAGGACAGCCCTGCCCACCAGCACACTCACAGCAGCTACAATACACAGTAGGAGGGCATAAGCAGCCTACAACATGGGACCCTCCTGGAGTGCTTGGTTCTGATGACCATGGGCGATGTTACACTGCTTAGCCCCACAGGATACTTCCTACACAAGGCCACTGCTTACAAGGCCAGCAGATATAACTGATGTAATAGAAAGAAAAAAAAATCACAAAGTGAGAAGACAGACAAATTTATTCCAAATGAAAGAACAAGACAAAACCTCACAAATAGAACTAAACAAAACCAAGGCAAGCAATCTACCTGATAAAGAGTTCAAAGTAATGGTCGTAAAGATGCTCAGTGAACTTTAAAGGAGTGGATGAAATCAGAAAAAGAGAAAATAAAAAACCAATTAGAGATAAAGAATACAATAACTGAAGTAAAAAATAACAACAGATTAGAGGATACAGCAGAATAGATCGGTGACCTGGAAGACAGTAGTGGAAACCATCCAAGCTGAACAGAAAAGGACATTTTAAAAAAAGATTTTATTTATTTATTTGACAGACATCACAAGTAAGCAGAGAGGCAGGCAGAGAGAGAGGGGGAAGCAGGCTCCCCGCCCAGCAGAGAGCCCAGTGTGGGGCTCAATCCCAGGACCCTGAGACCATGCATGACCTGAGCCGAAGGCAGAGGCTTTAACCCACTGAGCCAGCCACCCAGGCGCCCCAGAAAGGGACATTTTAAAAATGGGAATAGATTAAGAAACCTCTAGGACAACATCAAGTGTGCTAACATTTGCATTATAGAAGTCCTAGAAGGAGAAGAGGGGGGCAGAAAATCTGAAGAAACTTTTCCTAACCTGTGGGAGAAATAGATGTCCAGGAAGCACCCAAACAAGATGAACCCAATGAAGTCTACACCAAGACACACAATAAAAAGGTGAAAAATTGTAGAGTCTTTAAAGCAGTAAGAGAAAAGAAACTAATTATATACAAAAGAGAAGCCCCCTAATGCTATCCACTGATTTTTTTTTAGCTAAAACTTTGCAGGCCAGAAGGGAGGGGTGTGATGATATATTCAAAGCGCTGAAAGGAAAAAGCCTACAATGAAGAATACTGTGCCTGACAAGGTTCTCATTTAGAATTCAAAGAGAGAGAGGGTTCTTTAACCTGGAAAGGGAATGATGCAGTGCTTTTAGAATGTGTTCAAACTTAAAAAGAACATCGGCTCAAAACAGACCGCTGTAAATACAGGGTGTTGTATATGAACCTCACAGTAACCATAAACTGAAAACCTATAATACACAAAAAGTAAAGAGAAAGGAATCCAGGCATAACACTAAAGAAAACCATCAGACCACTAGGGCAGAGAGAACATTAGAAAGAAGAACTACAAAAGCAACCAGAAAACAATTTCCTATCAATAATTACGTTAAATGTAAATGGATTAAATATTCCAATAAAAAAGCGTGGGATGACAATCTATAAGGAAACAAACGAACAAAAAAATTTCTATATGCTGTTTATGAGAGAATCACTTCAGGCCTAAAGATATACGCAGACTGAAGGTATGAGGAAAAGAATAGTCTATGTGAACAGAAGCGGCAACAGCAGCAACAAAAGCTGCAGTAGCAATGCTTAAATGATACAGTCTTCATTAGTATGCTGTAACAAGAGACAAGGGCATTGCGTAATGATAAAGGGATCCAACAAGGAGATACAATAATTATAGATATCTGCACTCAAGATAGCATCTAAATATACAGAGTTCATTAACAGACATAAAGGGACAAACTGATAGTAGTACAGTTATTACTAGATACCTAGATCAGTGGAACAGAATACAGAGCCCAGATACAAATCCAGATGAACACAGATGAAATCAAGACTGGGAAACTCTTCAGGGCAAATAACTGGGTTTCTCCAACAATTTTTTAAAGAAAAAAGAGGTTCAGGGGCACCTGAGTAGCTCAGTGGGTAAGCCTCTGCCTTTGGCTTAGGTAATGATCTCACGGTCCTGGGATTAATTTATTATATAATTCTCCATCAAATAAATAAAATCTTAAAAAAAAAAAAAAAGGAAAAAGATATTCAGGAAAACTTAAGAGTTTAAGAGATTTAGAACATTGACCAGTTGCAATATGTGGCCCTCATTTGGATCCTGAGCCACACAAACTCAAAGAATGTCTCAGGGCACTGAGACAATATGAATATTGGATAGATGATAAAATGGGGTTTTCTTAGACATGCTTAATAGTATTGTGGTTATATTAAAAGAAAGCTTCATGCTTAGAGCTACATGCTGAAATATTTTCTGAAATAAATGCTAGTATGTTGAAACTATACATTTTGAATTTCCTTCAAGATAATACAGGAGAGGTTTGGGATGAGTTGGTGGGATAGTATCAGCCAGGAATTGATAATAGATCGGGGCCGAGTAATGAGTACATGGGGGTTCTGTATTGTAGTTTTACATATATTTTAATCTCTCATAATAAAAACTTAAATATATGCTAAAATTTAAATAAAACATAAGGACAGTGTTAATCATCATCACATTATATAGCAAACCATCCTAAAACTCACTGGCATATAATAGTAAGCATTTTTTCATAGTTCTGGATCTTAGGATCAGCTGAGGGTTGACTAACTGATAGGAAGATCTCTTGGCCACAGGCACATGTTGAATTCACATTGGAGCTGGGCTTTCTTTCTGGGTGCCCAGGCGGAGGAGGTAATGGCTAGTTAGTGCATGCTAGTTTCAGATCACAGAAGTGCCATCGAAATTTTTAAAAGTGAGTTTTCAAGCCTCTAACGCTGTCATCCAGTCAAAGCAAGTCTTGAGGCCATGACCAGATTCAAACTCCTCCTTCTATGAAACCGTGACAACGGTGCAGATACATTTCTATAAAAGGAAAGTGAAGAATTGGGACCAATATTCTAGTCTGTCTCACGGTCTGAAAGTGAAAGTTAAGGAAATGAAAGTTAATTTCCCAGGAAAGGGTAAAAGAAGCAGGGCCTTAGCAGATCAGTTCAGGAGTTGTAAAACTGACGAATACAAGTCCCAGAAAGAGATGAGAAAACAAAGGGGGAAAATTCCTTTTCCCATAATTTTTTCCCAGAGTTGGGGAGAGGGGTCTAAATTGGACGGGTTTTAACTCCCCTAAGTGAATGAAAAAGTCTCACGTAAGTTTCAGAACGTCAAGAGTAATGGAAGATCCTGTTTCCATATGTGGGGAGAAGGACATTTCCTAACGAGATTTTCATTTTCATGCCTTGTTAAATACTCTTAGTTCTGTGACTGTGATTTTCATCATTTGTGAGGATTCTGTTGCTGATTAGTGAAACATTAACTTTGATTCCTTCCTAGCAGTAGTTGCAAAACTGGCCATACCTTCCAACTCTGCATTTGAGCCTGAGTTATGCAAATTACCGAGGGAAGCAAACGAGTTTTTACACAGACTGACTCAGAAAGTTAATGGACAGTCAGCTGATAAACACAAAAAATTGCATCCTATTAAAGGCAGTGTGTGGTTGGAATAGATCTTAATCTAGATCCCGTAAGGATGGAAATGTGTATATTGCCATTGTAGCCAACCAGAGTTTTGTTTGTGGACTTTAGGTTTTATAATGTTTTAGATAAGTTTGTAATTTGAAAAAAAACGACCAAATACATGAATTTTTTTTTTTAAGCTCACTGAAAACCGAGGCTAATTTGGAAGTTCTGAAGTCAATACCTAGTGAAAAATTAATGATTGAAACTGGTAAGTTTATGCATTTAGAACTTTTTCGTATCATACCATATCAAAACAGAGCTAGACAAAAGTTAAATATTTTAAAACAGTTAATTCATAGCCTCAAAAACTGTACTTTACAGAAAACCTTTGGGGTTTTTCATCAATTGATAGAAAAGTATTTTTGCAAGCAAGATTTTCAATTCTAGAAGTTTGATTAAGCCTAAATACTTAAAAAAGGAATATTAAATATGTAACTAAGGAGATTGTAATTATGTGTATTTTATTAAACAAGTAGTCTTACTGAAGTACCCCACTTGGGGTTTCACAAACTTCGGAATTTTTTTTATAACATTGTCTTTGTAATGGTGTAATTTTACAGTACTTTCACATAAAGTACAAGAATTTAAATCAAACTGGTTTAGTCAAGGAATTTTAGAAATCTGTTCCCTCTTAATAAAAGAAGCTAAACATTTTACCTAACTCAAGGCTTTACTTACATATATGGGCATTTTTAGTAAAGTCAAGCCTAACCATCAGGTTTATTTCCTTGGAGAGTTATGAAAATGAAATGATCTTATTGAAAGTACAATGCTTATAAAATGTGTGAATTCTTATTTATTAAAGAGGTAAGTGAATAATCCCAGGATCTTTTTTTTTTTTTAAGATTTTATTTAGTTGAGAGAGAGAACACAAGCAGGGAGGAGGGTCAGAGGGAGAAGCAGACTCCCTTAGCTGAGCAGGGAGCCTGATGTGGGGCTGGATCCCAAGACCCCAGGACCATGACCTGGGCTGAAGGCAAATGCTTAACCCACTGAGCCCCCCAGGCGCCCCAGGCCCAGTATTTAGAGGCGTTCTTTCACATTCAGTAGAGGCAAATAGAGGCAGAACCTAAATGTTTCCAGGTTAAAATTTGTATTTCTTCTGGCTTTGTTTTAGAGTATGCCATACACCAACAGTAATATTAGCAGAAAAATCTATTATGAAAGTGAGTCTTAAAAAGCTTTAAAATTTTTTCTTAAAAGGCATTTTAAAGTTTGTACAGTTCAAGATTTAATCTTGTGCTTAGAATTTTTTTTGCTTTTTACCATTTTTAAGCCGAATCATGACTTAAACATTTTACAATTTACATAATTTGTTTGATAATGTTTATTAAGAGACCAATATTTTCAAAGATAAACCTCATTAAGACACTTCTTTGCTTAACTAGACGCACCTTGGTGTGGAGTGAAAAGTACACATGCTGGATCAAAATACATAAAAACTTCATTTCCTACCAAAAAGAAGTGGGAAAATGGGCACTGCTTAAAAGACAGGAATGAACCCTGCCATATAATGTAAGTATTTGGTTTTCACGGTCTTCAGAATATTCAAGTCAACCACCAAATGCCATTTACAAAATGAACTCAAGGGACCGAGGTAAAGTCGGTGACATCCAAATGAAGTTAAGATCAAAAGCCACCGATTTAATGCAGCGATGTGGAAGGCTCTGCACCCGGATTGCTCTACTGAGGCTTCTCTCTCCCCATCATCTCCACCTCAGTTCATTACGAGTGGTTTTATTACAGGAGTGAAAACTTCATGTGATCTTGGTTATTTGTCATTTTGTAGGAAAGGGGAAAGATTCTCACACAGCTTCCTTGCTTATGGTTATACAAATGCACTCTCAGCAGGAGATCTTTTTGTATATTTTAAATGACTTGACAACCTGAAAAAACTTAAGTATTAACACATTTCTTGAAGCCTTTGACCGAGGTGGTCAGGTTATAGAAAGATTTCCTTTTTCTAACCCAAAAGGGGGGGGGGGCAAGCAGCAATTCAGCATCATGTTTTTAATTATAATATATCTAGTGCATGGAGAGAGGGGCTGTTGTTGAGGAGCTGTAGAGCTTGTAACTTACAGGGTGAGTTCTTGTCCTGTTCACACACTCCTCATCCAGTTTCTGTTTGCATAAGCAGATAATTTAAATCGCAATTCTATCACTCTCTTGTGGTTTACCAGTTCAGGCAATTGAACAGTTACTTTCAGATTATAATAATTCCTTCCATATGCATCTTTTTAGTCGTTTTTAACTGATAAGAGTATTAGGTAAGCCAGCTCTAAAATTCAGCAGGCAGAGAACTGAAGATTTATTCTATAAAAATAATACTGGAAAGACTTTCCTTTATTAACATGCTGGTGTTGGCAAAGATTTTAAAGCTGAATGTTTTAAAACCCATAGGCTGAGGAATATATTTAAGTTCTGATTAGTTAAGAATCACTTGTAGCTTTTGTGACATGTACGTAGTTGCAAATTCAGTCAGAAGACAGAAGACAATTATTACTGAATCATTCTTTATAGAGATTTAATAGGACACTAGAGACAAGAAACGTATTTTTCTAGTAGCCGCTCAGGGGAAGTATTTGCCAACAGTGTATCCAAGTCAGTTTTCTGTACTGCCTTAATGTTCAGTACAATATAGCTCTTGACTCTAGTGACATTTGCAAAACAAAACTCTAAGGGTCTTCCAGTGCAGACTGGTGAGGACTGAGAAAGCTCGAGTCTCATCTGCAGTCATGACTACAGCTGAGGCGGCAGGAGCTCGGGAAAGTCAGGACAGACAGTTTTTAAATCATTTCAGAACACACATGCCTCTAGTCTAATGCTAATTACTAATTCCTACTTACAAAGTCATCTTTATCAAGCCCATCTATTAACAATTTTATATTTTATTTTTATAGAGATCTTTCCTCCCTTTTTTAATTTTAAATTCCTTAAAACACATTTTGACCAGGTTAGTTACTGAGGCTACCTGGAAGAATCAGGACATTCCCTGCCCTGCACCCACCCACCAGATGACTCAGTACCTTGTGCCAGGGATCTTTGCCCTCCTGGAGCAAAGAAGCACAAAGTATAATCCAAGAGGCTCGTGGCGTTACGGAAGTATGAACATATGACGAGGACCCTAGGACGGCAGTTGCCTGCCTTAAGGAGAAAACGCTTAACTAAGGTGACACTTCACCTGGTCATGGGGTACAAATGGGCCTTGTGCCAGACCAAGACAAACACCCTGAGCAAAGGCAGACCGGCAGAAGGGCTTGCTTCTCTGGGGAAAACAATGAGTTTAGTGTGGCGGAAAGTAGGATGCATGGGTGAGTGTAAGCGTAGGAAGGCAGGGTGAGGCCAGACTGGTGAGGGCTTTTGTATACCAACCTTAGTAGTGCACATTTCATCAGGACCCAAAAAAGGCTTTTAAGCAGGAAAGGGGCAGTTGTTTTTCTTTTTTTTTTTTTTAAAGCTATAATGTATCAGCATAGAAAAAGGACTGAAAGGGAGATGGGTGGCAGGAATCATACTGATTTCACAGTATTATGCAGGTAAGTTCCAGCTGAATAGTTAAGAGGAGAATTCTGTAGTTTACTAAGAGAACTGGGCCTTTAGTGTCCATTTAAATGCTAATGTATTTGCTTTTAGCACATTTTGACTCAGATAAAAATTTAGTCTATATTAAGTGTGGCTGTTGCATTATGATGATAAAATTAAAAGATTCCAGTTAATCCCTAATTCCTTTATGTGTTCATTTTTAAGAAACTCATACCAGGGAGAAAAATCTTAACGAATACTTAAATGTTCACTTTGGACTTCAGATCTTTCTAATTCATGTATAAAAACCTTACCTATAGTATTGCTAGAGAACAGTACTACTGATTATTCGAGGAACAGAAACTGAAAGCTCTGACACCTGGGCTAGTCTCGCTCTTGCAGGGAGTAAGTACAGGAAGAGAAAGCATCTCTCCTCCCCCTAACCCCGATAACCATACACTGTTCCAAGTAAATAACTTCTCACTTCCTTTGCTGTCATTGTGCTGGTCATGCTGCAGCAAATTCCTGCTGCTTCTGGAACTAAATCTCCTAGCAGTAGCTTTCAGACTTTGCTGTACCCGCAATACCGCAGACCGTGTGACTCAGCACCCATGTACATATATAAACCCCAAACAGAAATGAAACAGTACTTCCCTAAGTGCAACGTATTTTTCCTTTTCTTACAATTTTCTGAAAGCTCATCATGACCCATTAATGAATCCAAAAAGACCCAGTTTAAAAGAACTCTTCATTTTCACTGGGTTAGTTCCGTTAGTTGTGGTTGACATAATATGGGCTGTTTTTTCAAATTTATTTGAACCTGGACCTTGGTTCTAGTTATATGCAAGGCTGCCCGAGAAATTTGTCTCGAATTATTTTAAATATAACAGTTAAACTTTTCTGTTCATAGTGCCAAAAACCTTGTACCTGTAAAACTTACTATGTTAAAAGTGCTAGAACAATGGTTTCCTTTATGTGGAAACGAATACCTTTAAAACTGAGCATATACTTGGAAATTAACCATTTTGTTTTGTTTTCTTTTAGTCAAATACTGGAGATAATGTCAGCAGTAAGAGAGCAGGATCCATTGGAATTAGCCAATACACTATATAACAACACCATTAAATTATTTTTTCCTGACATGTAATTGGTATGTTCTTTCCATTTCCCATCAATAATGTAAAATTTTATGGTACAACTTTAAGATTGAATAAAGGAAGTCTCTGGACGTTGTCTGAAGAGGACTCCGTATTACTACATACTGTCCTCCCCTCATTTTTATTCATCAAGTCAGATCAGAATTTTACTATCAGTTAAGGTCTTAGTTTAAAACAATGAAAACTCCGAAATATTTCATTTGGTAATCTCTTCAAAAGTCTGAAAGGACAATTTTATGTAAACCCTGTAAACAGAATGGCCAACAAATATACTGGTTTTATTTACATCAAAATTAAACAGCACATTCTGGTTTTTATACCAAAGTTTAGTTGATAAAAGCCTGTTTCTCAACTCTTACACAGTCTCTGAATCATGACTTTTGAATCCAGCTCAACCACTACATTCAAATTTCAAAAAAGCCTCTCTTCTGGAAGCCTGTTTTCCCCTTCGTTTTAAAATACTCAACATACAGCTTTTATCCTCTGGTCCAAATTATTTCCTTGGCTGAATGTGGTTTCCTCTAACCTGCATTTCCATTTTCCCACCCACTTTAAAGAAAAACTACGGTCCAGAGTTAGATACTTTTATATGCTTTCATTGAGGAATCTTTGGCACAGTTGACGCACTGTATTATCATTACATCTATTAAAAAGCTATTTGTTCAAATTTTGTCATAAAAACGTGAAAACATTTTATTCTATGTACAATAATGTACACAAATTTAAATAGGTCACCAAAGAGACCAGAAGTAATTAAAGAGGTATATTTACAGTAGCACATCACAGTAAACGGAAAACCATTCACAGATTGAACATGGATACTGTTTTTGTGCTTGGTTACACACTGAAGTGAAGCGTATTACTCCATTTTGGATGAACTGAATTTTAAACAAATAACCTCAATGATTAGTAAATGCTATTTTAATCAGTATCATCATTAAGTTCTTCAGCTGCTGGGCCCGTGTGCTGAATCACTCCATTTCTTTCTCTTTGAGCATCATCGTCACAGTCTGTACTGTCCTCTTCGTTCAGTTCCCTGTCGGATTCAGCAGCAGCATCTCTTACATCTTCCTCTGGATTTTCGTTGGGTGCAATAAATCCGTTGTTGTTAGAGATATTTGAATTATCCTTAATATCATCTTCGATGTACACTTTCTGATGGCACATTGGACAGGTATCTTGGATGTACAGCCATTTCCGAAGGCAAAGTGCGTGGAAATAATGATTACACGGTGTGATGCGAGCAGATGTTGTGAACTCATGATAGCAGATCGCACACACATCGTCTATCTCTTGTAAGCGGCTCCCTTTTATTTCAGGAAGTGAATTAATTTTCTTAACAGCAGTCCTACGATTCATGAATGTCTTCCAGCCATTTTTTGCTTGTAAGTAGATGTTAAAATATGCATGTAGACACATCATACAAGCCCGAATTTTACTTCCTGACTCAAACATCATAGTGTAAGCCCCATTTCCAAACATTACTACTCCAAATATAAATTCAATAATATTGCCTGTTGAACGAACATAGTAGACATAATCATCAAGCTTTTCCCAAAGGACATTATAGTAGCCATCAATCATGAATAATGTATACACAGTGAGAGAAACGATTACTTTTAAGCAGAGTTCCACGCAAAAGGCCGTCACTGCAAACAACCATGTATTTAGTGCATAGTGATGCCAAAGAACGTAACTGAGTAAAACAGGAAGAATAAACAGGCAAGCAGAGACAAAGAGCACAGGAAAATGTCTACGGAAGGATGACACATGAGAGGCACTGAGAGACATTAATACAGGGTCTGTCATTCCGTGGATGAAATGCAGGACTGCAGTTAATAAAAGGCACATGTTTCGACTTAAGCGAATAAGTCTCTCTTCTGGTCTCAGCCCACTTAAACCAGTCTGAAGAGCCAAAATAAAAAAGAGAACAGGCGCTACAAAGCCAAGCCGCCTGTCGTCTTCTTCAGTTGATCCAATAAAGGCCAATATTCCAAGGCCCAAGTAATGGGCTATTGAGGAAATTACAGCACTCATGCCCAGTACAGTTAGTGTAGAATCACATCCACTAATTATAAGATTGCAAATGAGGTCCCAGAAATCATCCCAAGAAATAAAGAAGGAATCCGTTTCATTTGCCATCCTTAAAATGTACATCAACACTGTAGCCTGAGCTGTAATTCTTGTTAGCCAAAAGACTCTCAGGATATCTGGGAAACGAATCCTCTTCCACGTGTCCTCCATTAATAACTGTAATCCGTAAATTCGATACATGTGCCTCACTAAAAGATAAACATACCGTGTAGAATAATAAAACCACTTAAGTTTCACTGCCAAGACGAGCACTGTGTTTAATGTGAGAATCAAAGAAGAAGTAAAAACTAAAGTCTCTCGGATGTGTAATGGCAGCTCTGTGATTAAGCCTATTACAGGAACCAAGAGATCCAAAATAATTAACTGTGAGTAGATGGAATGAATCTGTAGTAGTGTGATGTATCCAATCCCTAAGGTCAGCTGTAGAACGATGAGTGCCATCCATAGTGAGGGCCCTTTTCGAGGAAGCAGCTCAATTCCGAAAGCTGATGTGTTGTAGGCACCATAGAAGTCAATGTGCAAAGAAGCGTAATAATTTACCAACACTGAAGTTGCAGCTAAGAGAAAGGCTGAACTGTACATGTAAAACTTGAAAAGTGATCGTTGTGACAAGATCAGAACAATACTGGATACAAATATACCTAAAAAAAAAGAAAGGAAAGAAAGGTCATTTGGGTGCAACGTTTTTTTAAGATTTTATTTATTTGTGAGAGCACGCGTGCAAGCACAAGTGGGGGAAGGGGCGGAGGGAGAAAGAAGTGGACTCCCCGTTGGGCAGGAAGCCTCATGTGGGGCTCAATCCCAGGACCCCAAGATCATGACCTGAGCCAAAGGCAGACCCTTAACTGACTGAGCCACCCAGGTGCCCCTTGAATGCAACATTTTAAAGAATGTTTTTGTACTAACACCCCCTTTCCCTTAATTAGGAAATACAGTATTTTCAAAGTTATGAACATTATGTCTCAAGGCAATTTAGGCTTAAAGGCCAAGAAAGGTTTTGTAAAGTCAGAGTTCAAAAGAACAGATCATACTATTTTAAAAAATCTTATTCCTTATCTTTTAAGTTCCAAATTCAAGTAGTACTATATATCCAGAAACCAAATTACTAAATTGTCTTCAAGATTAGTTAGTGATACCTACATTTAAACAAGTTTTTAAATCTTGAAAGAACATGTCCTTTATAATTTCATAAGTACTAAGAATATTTAAACCAACTCCATTACTTTAAAAAAAAATCAAAAATAAGCAAAATGCAAATATTTGTTCCTAATCTTAGACTTCTTTTTCTTAAAAATGTTCTTTAGGAAATCAAGTTTAACTTTTATATACTTACAACTTATGCCTTCTTTTTCTCAAATAGTGAACTCCTGCTGGCATTTATATTTCCTGCTCCTTAAAATCTGTGCATTCTTCCATGGGTCCAAATTCAGGGATTTTTTCCCCCCTCTATATACTTTCCTACAGATTTCAGAAACATCATCCAAGTTCTTTCTCCTGTACATTACTGTACCTCTTACTACAAATAGTCAACCCCCTTTACTGTTCTTCAAATTACAAAAAGTCACATTCAGAAAACCAAAAACATGTTTTAAAAAATGGAGTAAGCACCCCCCCCTGAATGGAGTTCTTGAATACAGTGTGATGTGCATTCAACATCATCTTTCTTTGTGCTCAAAGTTTGTGTGATCACACTATCGCCCAAGGCTTCAATATGGAAAGGATCTCCAAATATTCACCTGGTTCCACTTCTGCGTTATAACCGCAACACGCAAGATTTGTAAAACCTGACTTCAAATAACTCTTGAGATTTCCAATTGCAGGTAAAGGCACCATAATTCTCTTAATGGCACCTCTAGCCCTGCACCCTAAAACTCTGACAGTTATTTGCCAATTCTACTAACACCTGTTACCTCCCTCTTCTCAATGACACCAACCAGTTAGCTAGACTCTAAAAACTCCTGTCCAGATCTACCCACAATCCCTTCTATATACGAACTGCTTTTCCACATTTCTTTGATCAACAAAAACCTACATTCCTTGTCCAAACACTCAAAGCTCCTATGTGGTATTCCTCCCAACACACACACAGCACCACTCCAGACTTTCTCCAACACACCCCCATGCCTTTCTCTGCCATAACCGCAGCTATGTTTACATTCCCCTCTTTGCTTCCCAACTCCCCGACTGTTCAAATCCTACCCATCCGATAGACCAGTTCTCTCTGATAGTTACTGGTCTTTGAAATTACCAACAGAACTCAGTGAAATGCCCAATACTCATACACTACCTTGTACTGTAGTTTGTAGTTATCTGAGGTCATCGACCCTGTTATATAATGTCCCGTTGTGACAGCCAGCGAGGATCCTACCTTGCACATTATGAATCCCAAAATATTCTACCAAAAAATTACTTGTTTATTGAAATAACAATGGAGGAATGTTAATGTAGAATCCTGGATTACATTTTTAAAGGCAAGCACAAAATACAGCCCACGTAGAAAATGAAACCTATGAAAACCCAAGACAAAGCTGAGAAACCAGAGCTTGGAGGACAGCAAAGGGTCAGACCCCAACTGAAACATCACCTCTCCACCTTGCTTCAGCACGTAATCAAAAAAAGACACTGCATATTACGGTGGAGGCATTTTACAATCTATTGCATATAAAAACAAGGGTTAGTTCTTCCAACTGAAGGCTTTGCCTTAAGTTTGCCTTAAAATTTATCCTGTGCCAACCTGTCAGGTCATTTGTGAAAAGAAGAACAAAAGGACACAACCACCGGAAAGACACGTGCGTCTCTGCATAAGAACCACCTGATTCCTGGAGCAAAAGGGCCACGAACAATCTCCCCAGGAGCTGGCAGCTCGGAATGCGCCTTGCAATAGAAAATAACTGTCTTCGGAAGTTCAGAAACCGCTTTCACATAAGGTAATAGGAAATGGGACTAACTCAGCCACTATACGTAATCTTGCTTTCAACACATAGAAAAACAAAAGTATTTTTCCTGAAACAAAACTTAGTCTCCGAAAACAAGTCAAAACAAAACCCAGATAACTGCAGTTCTATTTTATGCCACTTATAAGAAGAAAATCAAACAGGGACTGTAAAGTATTTTTCTCAACTGTTCGCAAAGGGGTAAATTCATCTTTACCTGTGAATATGAATACTATAATTTACAAACTAGCCCTTTTTATTCTAATAGCTTTTTTCCTTGAGCTATTGAATGATCTGATTTTTAGAAGTATTTTTATAATTTTTTTTTTTTTGCTTCATGCAAATATATCAAAGGGAAGAAAGGGGAGGCGATGAAGGACAATGTAGTGAGACTACAGTCTGATGTATCCTAGCAAGTAACAATAAGAGATCACTCTTTCTGGGGCGCCTGCGTGGCTCAGATGGTTAAGTGTCTGCCTTCAGCTCAGGTCATGGTCTCCAGGTCCTGGAACTGAGCCCCATGTAGGGCTCCCAGGTCAGCAAGGAGTCTGCTTCTGTGCCTCCCCCTGCTCATGCTCTGAGATGAATAAATGAATGAAAATAATAATTTAAAAAACGAATTAAAAAAGAAGATACCACTCTTCTCTTGGTTAACATTATACCCCAAGACATAATAATGATGAAACATTTCAAGAATAGTATAAAATTATTTTAATTCCTACCCAAAAGTTGCATGTAGGTAAGGTTCTTACATTTTTCTTTTATACTCATGTTCCTCTGTGTGGCCAACTTACAAAGTAATAAGTCTCTCTAGTAACATTCCCCCTTAAGGCCCTTAGGGAGCACTGCCAAGAGCATCACTATGTTGCATTTTCACAACTTCAGATATAAAACTCTTGGTATTTATCCTAGAGGCCTAAGAAAATCAAGCCCAGTGGTAGAGTTTCTCATTAGGATTTAAGAGTGATCTGAAGAAGCAATCAAAACTATATATAAATGCTACTTTATGAAGAAAAACCACCATGGGACACTGGAAAATAGAAGTAACTGAAAATACATTTCAGGGATCCAGTTCTCTACATCTCGTGATCAGAGTTTCACTGAAGTCTTCAGGGTAGGATCAAGCAAGAGTCAAAATCAATTCAGGAGCTTTGAAGATACACAGAACTCAATTCATGGGAGAGTTCAGGACCTTTGCAATTTGACTACCAAAAATAAGCAAACAAAACAAACACTACCCTGGCACAGTGTACAACAAAGCATTTAACCCCTTTACGTGTAAAATACATTTGTACTTTCTTTAACCTTGTCTGGAAGCTTAGGACTAAAAATTAAAAGGAAATAAGACATAATATTTGTAACTCTCTAGATATCTTTAAATACCTTTTACACATGATCTAAAAAAAACTGCAGAAAAACATTTAAATGCCTAACAGAGTAAAGACAGAACAGCACAGAAATATTATGATTACCTTAATCCAAAGGGAGCCCTCAGCAATGAAATGTAGACAGAGTAAATATCCTGAAAATGTTAATCTACAGGTATACTTGATAAATACACCAAAGCATAAAGAAAACTTTTCTATCAAAGTCTCATTTGGGGTTAAAAAGAGTATTCCAACTCTTTTATCAATAAGAAATCTTGGGTTTTTGCTTCTAAGATTTTCAACATGTTTTTATTAAAAAGAAATCTCAATATAATCTTTTAAAGTAAACCTTATAGGTATTAGAGGAAGAATAAACACAGTTTTGTATAAATATATATTCATAAACACATTATTTTTTGCTTTTTACCAAAGGGGATCACATTGTAAAAGTGGGAGTTTTCTTTACCTTTAAAAGACAAATGCTTTCCTGGGGCTAATAATACATTATATGTTAATAAAAAAAATAAACTATAAAACAACAACAACAAAAAAGCAAATGCATTTCTGATTACTTATCAAAGAGAGCATCTTCCAATTTATTGACCATTCATGTTTCTTCTTCTGAATTGCCAATTTATCTTTTGTCCATTTATCTATGGAGTTGTATTTCCTTCTTGAATTGTAGACACTTAAAAATATTCTGACTAGGGTCCCTGGGTGGCTCAGTGGGTTAAGCCACTGCCTTCGGCTCAGGTCATGATCTCAGGGTCCTGGGATCGAGTCCCGCATCGGGCTCTCTGCTCCGCAGGGGTCCTGCTTCCTCCTATCTCTCTGCCTGCCTCTCTGCCTACTTGTGATCTCCGTCAAGTAAATAAATAAAATCTTTAAAAAAAAAAAAAAATTCTGACTACAAATTTTTTGTTAGCTGTAATGCAAGGATCTTCTCCAGTATGTGGCTGGTCTTTTCATATTTTTTATTTTTTTAATTTTAATATTGTTGGATTTATCAATCTTTATTTATAAATTTACTTTCAAAATGTGTGTGTGTGTGTTTTAGAGGGGCGGAGGAGGGGCAGTGGGAAGGGGAGAGAGAGACTGAAGCAGGCTCCACACCCAGCGCTGAGCCCCATGCAGGGCACAATCTCAGAACCCTGAGATCATGACCTGAGCCAAAATCAACAGTCAGAGGCTTACCTGACTGAGCTACCCAGGTGCCCTGACTTTTATATATTTTTTTAAGTTTACCTGTCAAGAGAGCGAGCAAGAGTGCATAAGCAGGGTGAAGGGCAGGCAGAGGGAGAGGCAGGCTCCCCGATGAGCAAGAAGCCTGATGCCGGACTCCATCCCTGGACTCAGGGATCATGATCTGAGCCAAAGGCAGATGCTTAACAGACTGAGCCATCCAGGCACCCCAACTTTCATATATTTTTAAAGAGTTTCTCCCTTACTCAGGTTAAAAAATACCCTCTATATTCTCTTATATTTTCTTCCAAAAATTTTAAAGTTATGTTCTTCACATTCAGCTGTTAAGTCACTTAGAATTGTTCATATGTTGGTGGTTAAGCATCCAGTATAATATTTTCCATATAACTAAATGACCATTACTTGAATAGTCTATATTTACCTCAAATTATATACTTCAATTCTACCTCTGACACCCATCAAGTTTCTCTGGGTACATGGGTGCACTATGTCTGGGCTTTTCATTCTGTGCTATTGGCCTATTTGTCTGTCTCAGTGATTCTTAACAAAGATCAGATTTTGCACCACCACCACCTCCCCACCCCCACACCAAGCATTTGGCAATATCTAAGTATCTAGTGACATTTTTAGCAATCACAAAAGGGGGAAGAAGGGTGCTGACGGATCTGCAATCGGTAAAGACAAGGACACTGCTAAAAATCCTCCAATTCAGAAAACAGCACCCCCTGCCTCCCCAAGAATTACCCAGTTCAAAATGTCAATCATATTGTTGAGAATTCCTAATCTATCCCTATCGTGTCAAAATTACTACTGCTTCAATATTTTTTCACTTCAAAGGTTTTCTAGGTTCTTTCTACAGCACCCAAAATAACGCTCATTCTTTTCACAAACTTCATTATTGTATGTCTAAATGTAATACAAAGAACAGGTTCCCTTTTAATCAATATATTTTTTAAGTTTTTATTTATTTATGACGGAGAGATCACAAATAGGCAGAGAGGCAGGCATAGAGAGAAGCAGGGGTGGTGGGGGGAGCAGGCTCCCTGCTGAGCAGGACCCGGAGATCATGATCTGAGCTGAAGGCAGAGGCTTAACCTACTGAGCCACGCAGGTGCCCCCTTTTAATCAATATTAATTTTGTCATTACCAATAATGCTGCAATAAAGTCCTTTCCCATAGTCTTTGAACAAGTACAGCTATGTCTCTAGATCAAATTCTTAGAAGAACTGAGTCAAAAACTGTATGATGAATTTCAGTAGCTAGGGCCCAATGCCTGTACACAGGAGTGACTGTACACCAAAATTGTAAAACTTTACTCATTTCCCTACAACTTTGACAAACTGGTTTTTATTTGAATATTGAACTCTTCACCAATCTGATAACAAATGTGTTCTGACTGAGGCCAAGTTATTTCTCTTTTGCTTGCTGACCGTCTGCATTTCATTTACTGGGAACTGTTTATCCTGGGCCCATTTTTCTCTGGGAGTGTAAGTTTTTCTTAACGACAGTAAAACTTTTATTCAATCCCATACAATGCAAACAGTACCCTCAGTTTGTCATTTTTAAGTTAAAAAAAAAAGTTTGTCATAAAATGTTTTCATTTTTACTTATTAGAATGTATCAAATTTTCCCTTCTAATTTTGGGGTTTTCTTGTATGTTTAGAAAGGCCTTTCCACTGGGGCACCTGGGTGGCTCAGTGGTTTAAGCCACTGCCTTCAGCTCAGGTCATGATCTCAAGGTCCTGGGATCGAGTCCCGCATTGGGCTCTGTGCTCGGCAGGGAGCCTGCTTCGCTCTCACTCTCTCTGCCTGCCTCTCTGCCTACTTGTGATCTCTGTCAAATAAATAAATAAAATCTTAAAAAAAAAAAAAAAAAAAGAAAGGCCTTTCCACTTCAGTGAATTATCATTACCTGAGTAATACTATTAAAACAAACTCCCATGCTTGTATTTTCTGCCTTGGATTTAGATTTGTTAATTCAGCAGTATGCTACACTGGGTTGCATTTCATTTAGCATTTAACACCTCCTAAGAATAGCTTAATATTCTTAAATACTCTATATATTATGATTTGATTTTATTTGGATCTCAAAAATGAGATCCTTTATATTCTGATCTGCTGAAATTCTTATATTAGTTTGATACCAAAAGTGCAGTGGTAGTACTTTTTTGTAGGGACAGCGGAGTAAATTCTTTAGAGATGAGATATAAAATTGGTAATGCTTTTTACTTAGAGGATAGATTTCCATTATTACAATTTCATTTTAAAGAAAAAGATGAGACTGACAAGTTTTGAGACTTATATATAGTAATACTGAGGTCTACAACTATTTAAAACAACCACCACCACCAGGTACAGAACAATTAATTTCAATTGTCCTTTGGTATCTTTTACACACAAACCTGTCACTTTCAATAACAACAAGAGCTGCCTCATCGAATGGACCTCAAACACTGAAGACATCTGTTTTTATTCAGGTGAATTTTTAGCATCAAAACCAGTTTTTAAGTATTTTATCATTCTCGGGGCCCCTGAGTGGTGTAGTCTGTTAAAGTGTCTGACTCTTGGTTTCAGCTCAGGTCATGATCTCAAGGTCGTGAAATCAAGCCCCATGTTAGGCTCCACACTCAGTGGTGAGTCTACCTGGGGTCTCTCCCTCTCCCACTTGTGCTCTATCTCTAAAATAAGTAAGTAAATCTTAAAAAAAAAAAAAAAAAAAAAAGAATTTTATCATTCTCACAAATGTGAATAATTAGCAAACTACACCGGTATAATGTAAGGGGCAGTCCAGGTAATAGATTTGGAAAATATTTTGTATTTCTCACAAAGTGTGAATAAAAATTCTGGGAACAAAGCACCAAAATTACACTGAAGCCTTCAGAAGACCAAAATATCTGTACCAGTGTGGTTTTAATAGAAGTACAGAAATATTTTTCTAAAGTTATCAAGCTTATTAAGAGCTAACACTTAGTAGCCTTACTAGGTCCCAGGTACTATTCTAAGAGCTTACAGCCTAACTCAGTTATTGTCCTTAGCACCTTATGACAGACAATTATTGCCCATCTTTAAAAATGCAAAGGTAAGAAAAGAGAGGTACAGAGCGGTTAAATCACTTGCTTGAGGTCACATTCTACTGTAATTGTTGAATACAAACTTCCATGATTTACTACAAAAAAAATTAAACAAATACCAAAATTACTGTTAAGTGTTCTTAAACTACAAATGATTTAATTAAGGAAAATACTCCCTTTTCCTTAAAGCTCCTTAACCTACAGATCAACTGAGAGCACTGCATTAAAGCACCTGGTCACAAAGGGACTGTCAGAGGATAGACAGTCACAGGCCAAAAGAACATTCGAGGCAGTGGCTACACTATTTGCCAGTAAATCCATGAATCCTCGTAAATACAGTTGTTTCTTTTCTTCTTTCTTTCTTTCTTTTTTTTGGGGGGGTGGGGCTCCATCATGACCTCCTCTCAAACGAGAAGCAAGGAAAGTCATCCCCCCCATCTCCTCTATGTTATATTCGGTTACTTTCTAAAGCAGCATTTCGGTTATCCCAAAATTGGTAGTTCCCTAGAAGTCTGTTAGCTTCTGTTGTCTCTCTATCAAGCTCTTTCCCATCCTGTGGAGTTGAGGAATAGAAATGATAATTTTTCTCCATTCTCTCCATAGCAAGAATTGGCATAGATTTTGCCTGCATGTATAGATCATCAACAAATGGGGGCGGGTATGGCAGGGAAAAGGGCTGGCAGTTCATCAGGCTCAGCTGGAACCCCTAAGTAACTATACTGAGATAAGGAACTGCCTGTTAATTTATGGTCATGATGAGTGGTTTCTAACTGGGAGAAATAAAATGCCTTCCCAACAGGTCCCCCTTATTAATTTTACTTTAACGTTATTTAACTAAAATCACTTTTCCCCCATGACTACCAGAATTAAGCAAAATACATTAAGTATGAAAGATGAAAACTAGTGAATGCTTTCTTTTTAAGCTGAGGTATAGCTGACACATAACATAATAGTTTCAGATGTAGAACATAATGACTCCATATTTGCACAGGCTGTGAAATCACACAGCTCCCTCAAATAATGAGGGCATCACACTTTTGCAGTGATAAGGAATGACTGGGATTAAGTGGCTGGTGGGTAACTTGGAAGTCTTGCGCTAAAGAACATCACTTTTACATCTGTTAAAGACCTAGCATACGATCACCACTATCTTTCTGTATCTGGACAGCAGCTGGAGGAAAGTGAATCACCCTTGATGTCAGATTTTTAAGCCTAGGCTCTGACAGCCAATTAATTGCTGTATATCAAAAGCAAAACACACTAAACCTCTATGCCCCTCAGTTTCCTCATTTAAAAAATTAGAGTAACACAATCCACCTCTAAGGACACTAATTTAAAGTTTATGTTAGTGAAAATGCTTTACAAAAGTGAAGCACCAAACAAATGTAAAATGTTATTTATTGCCAATAACAAAACTCAACTTTTTTTGGGGGAAGGAGAAGGAATAAAGAAGCAACAGATGGCTCCTAATTCAGAAAGGATTGGTAAGGAGCTCATCATCTACCCTTCCTCAGCAACACTTCAAAATCACAAGCCTACGAAAAACTAATCACAAGAATGACCTCATTACCAAAATTTGCCAAGTTTCAATTACTTTAAAAAAGTCTTTTATGCATAAATGCTTCTCGCTCTGGTAATGCAAGTGAAGACTGGGAGCGAAACATAAGATATTTTTAACACTCCATTCATATACAACAAAGACGCTGATTTAAAGAGTCTTTAGGAAAAGTCTCATCACTTTCTAGCCACGCTTCTATAGCCATTTTCAATACCTCTCTATTCATGGAAAATTTTAGGACTCGTTCCAAGTATCGCCTTCTTCATGAGCACTTCTAGTAATGGTTTCAAGGTCTGACATTCAAAACCCTGTCTCTTTTGGATGTCATTTACTGCAGACATTGCACGATCATGTGGACCTCGTGGATAGGGAACTGACAACAATCTGCATTTTGGAAAGGGGTAAACTGAGGCCCAGGCTTTGGCACTTCACGTCCAAGGTCACACGGCGAGATCGGGGTAAACAGCTGCTGTTTTTCTAAGGCTGTCGCGTAAGACGCGGCAAGCCAGCACTCATTCCCCAAGAGAAACAGCACCGCATGCTCACACACCCATGCTTTCTCCCCAACCTCGGGTGCAGAAATGAACAGAAGGCTGGCTCTTCGGGAGGACCGCTCCGCTGTCAACTCTGAGACAAGTGTCATCTCTTCCCCCTCCCGACCTGCAGAGACTCCCCTACTGGCGAAGAAACCGGTTCTCTCTCTCTCTCTCTCTCTCTCTCACACACACACACACACACACACACACACACACGCACACAGGACCCACAGCCTGCGCGCGATGCCCGCTCCCTGCAGCACGTTTCGGCCCTCAAAGCCGTCCCGGGACGCAAGCTACCCCTTTCCCCCTTACCAAGGAGCCGGAGGACGATCTGGAGCCCGATGCAGAACCGGCTTTGGCTGGAATCGTAGTAGGAGTTGAAGATGGCGTCGATGATGTAGAGGCAGGGCACCCGGAGCGCCACCTCGAGCGCCGCCCAGACCTGCTGATGGGCCATCCGCACCTGCTGCTGCGGGGGCCCCACCGCCGCCATGAGCCGCTGCCACACCGGGGCTGGGCGAGCAGGGCAGGGCCGCGCGGGGCAGGGCCCGGGACCGCGGCCAGGGGCGGGGGCTAAGGAGGGCGACTCCGCCCCCGCCCTCCCTCCTCTGCTCCCTTACGGCCCGCCCCGCCGCCCGCTCGCGTCTCTCGAGCTGGAGCAGGCGGCGGAGGCGGCGGCGGCTGAGGCAGCGGCGGCGGCTCCCGGGAGGCCTCTGGGTGTCGGTGTTTCCGGTCCGCTAAGGTCTGGCTCCTCCTCCCTCCAACACCTCCCCCGCCCGCGGAGCCACCATCTTGACCTCGCCCGCCTGCCTCTGCCGTTGCTGCTGTTTGGAGGCCCGGAGGCTGCGCCCGCGGTCACGCGAGACCGCGGGGCCCGCGCCTCTGATTGCATCATAATCCGGCGCTTGGGGCGCTCCCTACAACGTCATCACGCACGGTGTAGCCACCGTCTCGCTCTGTTGCTATGGTTTCCGCCCACCTTCGCGGCTTTGGCGCCACCCTAGGCGCAGGCGCTCTCCGGTAGCCGCGCCCCCTTGACTGAGTGGCTTCCTCGCCGGGGGCGGTGTCAGCGTCGGCTGAGCGCGGGACTCCTGCTTTCGTGGGCGGGAATGATTAGCTGCTTTATTATAGTCCATTAAACAGCCCGTAAACGTGGTTCAGAGCTTCTTGGGAGGAGGAGCGCAAAGGGCGCCGCCCGCCAGACCTACTCCACCGCACCCGGAGGCGGGGTCTGGGCCACGGCGGACGTTCCCGGGGAAATAGCTGCGAGGCCGCCTGGGGCCCCGCTGCAGCGTTGCTGAGCGCGCTTTCTGCCGCGGCCGCGCGACGTGGCACTGGGCTAGGTGTGGTGGCCGCTGCCCAGGAAATCATCCCTCTCATCTCTTCGCCATCACCTTTCCTACCTTCTACCCGATTGGACAGAACCGAGGGCACTCGTCGGCCGCATTTTGCCAGTGTTAAGGGCCAGAACCCAGGCCTCTTTGTTTCTGATCTTTGAGTAAGAGCATCCAGCAAGTCGTCTTTCCTCCCCCGGGAAGAAGCCATAATCAAATTTTTGTAGGGGATCAGAATATGCCACCCCCAAATATGCCACTTTGACATAAGGATTATTTTGAGCAGAAGATAGTTGAGAAACAGCAGTAGAAGCTTAAACAACTTTTTAAGATCCCTGCCCGCCCTCCTCACTGCCACCATTTGTCTAAAGAGCAGCGTATAAACTTCCACTTGTAAAGGTGTCTCCCTCTCCCTTACCAAGGCAACTCTTAGACTCTCAATTACCCACAAACCTCACTAAAGGAAGCCTTATTTTCCATTAGCTTCCCCCATACGTTTACCTTACCACAAGTTTGCCACCCCTGAAAGCCTAAACCCCTTTTTCTTTGGTCACTTCCTTACAAATCTCTACAAGATTTTTTTTTTTTTTCTTTACTAACCCAGCCGTCTTGAAAGAGAGAAAACAGGAAGAAAACCTCACTCATTTGGCCTCCTAGCCCAAACTGCGTTCTGCGCTCCATTCGTATCAGGGATTGATCTATAGGAGTGACTATCCTCTATTAATTAAAAACCCTCCAGAGCGGAGGATCATAAAACTTCCTTACTCCTGTCTCCCGTTTTTAACCTTTTGCTGTCATTCCCCACTAATAATGACTGGCATCTACCTAGTGCTTACTTTGTACTAGGCACCATACTTTACTTGTCTTTGCTATCAGCCTTCTTTGGGTAGGTATTACTATCTCTGTTTTAGAGAGGAGGAAACTGGGGCTTAGATGGGTTATCAAAATCACCAAGCATGTGTTTAAGTAGTAAACTGTTGAAGTAGTTTTGGCTAGTAAGAGTCAGACTTGGGATGAGAACGCAGGACTATCTCAAGCTTAGAACTTCAGGCATCTTTGATTCCTTCCTCTTCTCACCCACAGCCAGTTTGCTGCCACATTGGATCCATTCTTTCCTCACAGTCTCTTGTACTTGTCTCCTATTATCACTGCCACTATCCTAACCCAAGATCTACTGCAGTTTGCCTAATTAACGACAATATCCTCATTATAATGATTATGACCACTTTTCTTATCTAGTCTGCTTGCCTCTGCCAGGTTAATTTTCCCAAATTGCACATCTGGGGAATAAACTTGGGGTTCTGACTAAATGCCCAAAGGAAAGCAAACTTGTTAAGATGGGAGGACTATTAAGGTTTCTATAGGACACCTCAGAGACAGATTAGCTTCTCAATTCACCTGTTATTCTGCCTTGATTGCAATTTTAAAACAAAAAGAGAGAAGCTGTTACAGAGAAAAGAGTCTACAAGGATTAATGTTAAAACAGGATTGTGGTAGAGAAGGCAGGCGAGTACCATTACATTATGGTAATGCAAAATGAAGGATAAAATAATTCATGGGTTTTTTCTCCAATTTTTATTCAAAAAGTTAAACATAGTAAAGAGTCAATAAAAATCTTTTAACAGTCCTCAGCCCTTATTTTTTTAATGGTTTGTCATCTTAATTTGATTCACAAATTTTATTAGTATAGAATTTTTTTTAAGATTTTATTTATTTGGGAGAGAGAAAGTATGAGCCAGTGTGGGGGTGGTGTGGGGCAGAGGGAGAGGGAGAAGACCCCTGCTGAGCAGAGACCTTGAGGTGGGGCTCGATTTCAGGACCCTCGGACCACAACCCAAACCGAAGACAAATGCTTAACCAACCATTAGTGTAAGAATTTCTAATTCAAACTAAATCCCATTTGGGCCCAGAGCTCTCAGGAGTGGTGGTATGGCCATTCTTATCCTACATGACTTCAAATTCTCCATCTGACTTTCCCTATCTATAAAATGACACTTTAATAAGATCCTGGCAAAGTACTTTAAAATACTACCTTAGAACTAAGTGTATATTACTGAGTTTTTTTTAGAAAGCTTAGGAATTTTAAACATAAAACATAAGCTTTCAGAAGATTTTACCTATACCAGGGATCCACTCTTCTGCTTTACATCTGGCATCTCTTAAGTCTATGTTTTAAGTTCAGTTTCATCATGTCTGAGCTTCTCCAGTTGCCCACTTACGTGGTGTTTTTTGTTTTGTTTTTAAGTGAGAGAGAAAGAGGGAGAGGGAGAAAGAGAATCTTCACTTGATCTTAGCCAAAAGGCCGAGAAGCAATGGGAGAAAGAGAATCTTAAACAGGCCTGACACAGGGCTCGATCCCACGACCCTGAGATCCCATCACCCAGACCCAAAATCAAGAATCGGACACTTAACTGACTGAGCCACCCAGGCGTCCCTGCTTACATTTTATGGGTCCAGTTAAGTCAGGAGAAATAATCATCTGCAAGTAAAGATGAAGGGATGCCCTTCCTATACTGCCAAAAAATATCCTGTACTACCAAAAAATTGATGACGACGATACCACTTAATAGATGCTATGATGGGAACAGAGGAACAATGGGGAAAATCTCAGAGGAATAGTTTTTTACAAACTAGCTATGTTTGCTTGGCTTTGCAAGAGGTTTTCTCAGTTCTGTATCAGGAAATGTCTGTGTTAGTCATCTTCTGAACAGAAGCTAAGTTCCTAAAAAGCAAAATCCCTCTTTAGCACCCACCACATGGGAAAAAAAAAAAAAAAAAAAAAAAGAAAAAAAAGAAGTTAAATCTGCTTTCATAGAAATAGCTGCAATTCAGTGAATTTTATCTTTGCTTGGTTTCTACACTGACTTGAACTTCAAGATGCACAACTCAGGTGTGTATTTATATTGAATCCACATAAAACAGTGTGGAGGGTGTGTGTGTATCATGTAGGCTTACTCCATATACATAAATTACCTGTGTGTAAAAATAACAATCTGTTCATTTGGTTTTAATGGCTGAATGCCTTTTAGTTGTTCTAAAAAGGCTTTGGAAGTAGGATGTGTAAAAACTCATTTGAATTTTCTGTTGATCTTTGCATTTGCCAAGTCTTTGTTCCAGAGAGCCACAACTGATTCTGGGTTGTCTTGAGCAAAAAAGGAATTTATTAGAGGGTTATTTTCATTATTTTTCAAGATTGCAAGTTTCAAGAGTGATAAGCAATTGGTTGAGCTTCTTGGACCATGTATCTTCCCCTAGCTGTACCAGAGGGCGGGCACACACAGCTCCCTTACTGGCAGAAAGCAGCAGAAGACAGGTACTTAGAACCACCCACCCCCTCACCCACCAACGTGTTACATATTCACTTCAAATGGAAGACAGGGACGCTGGTAGGAAGGGTAGGAACTGATAGCCCAGAAAGGGATAAATATGTTCCATAACATATTTAGCAGACCTTGGGAATTACTTAAAAAAAGTAATTTCTGGCCTGAAATTATTTTATAGTTTTCCTTATTTCATTAAATTTCAGATGTATCCATCAAAATTCAGCAACTAGTCAAGTCTTCTGGTTTTGTTAATGCCGAAGGAACAGGAAGAGTCTGTTGTTCAGTTATGGAAACAAGAAAATGTAGTGGCATTTGGAATCAATATTGAGTATACACCGACGACTTTGGTTCATTCATTCATGTAACAGACACTGAGCACTATGTGCTTGGCCGTATACTTGCCCACTTCTGCCTCTTGCTAGTGCTCTGTCTCTAGACAGAGTACTTAACTCTCTAGTCATCAGTATCCTCCCCTGGGAAAAAGAAAAAAGATGGTTAATATTGCCAGATAAAACATGAAAGACATAGCATGCAAGCATGTTGAGTTTAATCTCAACAAACCTGTGGAAAGAAACAGAAAATAACAGCGGCAGAGCCAGGATTCTAACTGGTATTTTTTGATTCCAAAGCCTATCTGACCCTCTGTAAGTAATTTTTCATGCTGGTTACACCAATTAAAACAATATATTTTAAGTACTTAGTATGACATATAGTATGTAAGGGTACTTAGTATGGTGAACAGATTTGAGAATATCCTCACGGGAACCCTTACAACACGACACACAACATTCTGCAATGGTTCTGGAGTGTATGGCTCAGGACTACTGTTAAGATATTGTTTGTTATTTTGGATTGTTATATGTGATCATCACATTCATAGTACGTAATTTATGTTAGAATGTAAATAGGTTATAGGTTCAAATATGTTAATTATGTAAAGCGATGGTCAAGAATAATCCGAGGGCCAAGATACTGAGAGGCAGCATACAAGTAACACTAAGTTAAAAACATCTGGCGAGGCAGGGAGCCCAAAGAAGACGGATATAGTAGCCCACTGACGGACGGGAAAGGCAGGACCCTTCCCCCTCGATGGGATCCTGTAGTCTAGGCTCCTAATAGTCACTTCTCATTTCAGAGCTGCGCCCAACCGAGTAGAATAAAAGCTTCGAGATGGAAGATTCAGTACTGTGAAGATTTCAATTTCAATTTATTCTCTTACAGTTATGGAGGTCAGAAGTCTAGAATCAAGGTGTCCACAATTCTGTTCCTCCTGAAGCGTTCTGGGGGAGAATCCATTTCCCTGCCTTTTTCAGTTTCCAGAAGCTGCCTGCATTCCTTGGCTTGTGGCCCCTTCCTTACATTGCTGCGTCCTGCCTCAGTCATCACAGCTCCTCCTCCTCATACTGCCTCCCTCTTCCAAGCACCTCTGAGATTTTAGGGGCCAACCTGGATAACCCAGGATACCCTCCTCCCATTTTGAGATTTTTAATCACATCTGCGAAGTCCCTTTCACCATAACATACTTACAGGACATGGACATATTTGGGGGGCATCATTTAGCCCACCACAGTAGGAATTCCATTTCTACCCTTTCATTCCTAGCTGTGCATTTTCTGTCTATACGGGACATGGCACTGTGTAATATGGGTTTAGAATGTATACTGCATCCTGGCGGATGGCACCTCATTCACTAGGCATTATCTCCAAGCCTTGGTTTGGGTTTTTTTTTTTCAAAAGGTTTTTCCAGGCACACCTGAGTGGCTCAGTTGGGTAAGCGACTTGTCTTTCAGCTCAGGTCATGTTCCCAGGGTCCTGGGATCGAGTCCCACATCAGGATCCTTGCTCAGCGAGGAACCTGCTTGTCCCTCTCCCTCTCCCTGCTACTCTGCCTGCTTGTGCTCTCTTTGTCAAATAAATAAATAAAAATTCTTAAAAAAAAAGTTTTCCCACCACTCCACCAGGCCAGCATTTTTTGGGATGGGATAGGACTGGTGAATCACATGGCCATGTGCCCACTGAAACACCTTCGCCGTAAATCAGATCCCTAGGTCGGAGGCAATATTCCGTAGGATGCATACTGATGGATCAAACACTTGTAAACCCTTGGATAGCGACGCCGGCCAACACCCTGTGGGCAGGAACTCACACATGCAGATGGGAAGATTCTAGTCAAGGTGAATCACTGCCCTTCTGCGACAGAAGACAGAAGTCCAGTGTAATCCACTTGCTACTTGAGAGAGGGTGTTGTTTCAAGGGCTCAGTGCCGAATGCTAGGGGGTGGCTCCTTGGTGAGTAGAGGCCATGCTGCTAGCATCTTGCCAACCTACATCCTTCAACCGACCTTATTCATGAGCCATTATGCTATTGGGGCAGCTCATGACTACAACTGCTAAAATTAACTGGTGAAGTCTTTTTACTTGTTTAGTTCCTCTTGCGTGATTCAGGTCTCCGGTAGGCCCTGCAATACAAAGACCTTTACTCATGTATCCAATCCTGGAGACTTGACGGCTACCTCTTCTCCCAGCTTCCTTGTCCCTGATCTAATCTTTCCCACTCCAGGTCCCTGATCAACTCATCAACCTATATCTGACATTTGTCATAAAGGTAATTCTTACTTCAGGCCACTTCTCTTTCTATACAAAGTGGACAACCAGAAACACTGCCAATTTTGCCTTTTGGGAGGATTCCCCTCACTTCTGAGGAGGTCTGTCAGGTGGCAGCAGTCTGTTTCTTGTTCGCACCCATATTCCAAGAAAACCAATCAGTGAATTTAGCTGCGCATTTCTGTCCTTCATCAGCAAGCCTGAAGAGCCTCTCAAGTGGCCAAGACTGTGAGCGGAGGGAAGGGCACTGATGCAAGAGTTATAAATATGACAGGAGTCTGGGCCCCCTGCCTGTGCACCTGTTCATTTCCTCTGGCCTTGTCATCCATCCCAGATGCGACGCTTCCATCTTATGATGGACTGACTTGAAGGGTCTGGTGAAACTTAGTTTGTGATGGGCAACACTGGCAACAGGGTTACCTGATGTCCCAAGAGATGCTCAGACTCTACCAACGCCTACTGGCATGCAAGAGCCGTTTCTGGATGATACACGGTTCTCCACTGCTTATTGCCTGGCCTTGCTACAGATGTCTACGTAGGACTACCTTGTGATTTTCCCATTGGGGCTCGCCATTAACTCCCATGGCTCACAGATACTCATACCACACAATCCCCTGGATTGAATGACCCATGAAATAAAGCTAATTATGCTGCAGCTTGTACCTGATTTAGAGCCTTTATGTGCCGTGGATCCCACTGAAAACTGGCAGCCTTCTAAGTCACCTAGTCTCTGAGTCAGAGCAGCATTCCCAAGTTCTGAATTCCCACAGAGAAGCAGAGAGAGGTTGGTCTGCCTCCTTGGTAGAGGAGTACTGATGACTGGGAGAGATGCAAAAACTTCTTCTTTACTGCAAAGGAGCTATCTTAGCATTCAAGCAGACCAGCAGCCCTAAAAACGTCACTATTGTAACAGGTTGCTGTTTATTAGTGATTATTTTCCATCTTTGGAGTGCAATACTAGTTTTTTATCCGACCTAATTAGTATGATGCAACAGATACAGTAGGTTAGCGTGATACTCTGTGGGATGTTCTGATGGTCTAGATCTCCTCAGACCATAATATGATGGGAGAGTGGAGTCCTACACGAATGCGAACTGCATCTTGGCCAGCTCTCGGGACCCAGGTCCATACATACCCTCATGGCTCCTGATGGTACATGTTGGCTAGATCCTGAATTCACTTTGACACATGGTCCGGCTGAAACTGTTGAAAGTAGACCCCAAAATGAGGCTGTAGCTGCTTCACTGTGGTATTGTGGAAATGTAGTCTTATTCATAAAGTTGTGTTACCTTTATTGGAATTATGAAACTATGCATACGTATAGCTTTGATTTAAAAAAGTAAAATTCAACTACTAAAAGAGAAACTAGGACAGTCTGTCCATCTGTATCTACCTACCTAATGGTGTACGTGCAGCTTTACTGCATGGGCGTTCAATCTAGGAGACAATATGATACGTGTGGTGTGTGTGTGGTTATGCATGTGTGGTGTGTATGTAGTGTGTGTGTGTGGTGCAACTAGGGTATGTACCAAAATACAGTTTTAACTTCATATTCATTATTTTCTATTTGCCTTTGATTCAACCTTGACCTTTAAAAATCCAGGGAGACAAATAGCTATTCTGACAGCTTGTGGCCTTTCTGAAATTATGTGGTTGTTCATCAAGTAACCTGCCAGGTATTATCACATCGAGTCAGAAAGATGCCATTGTATTTACTGTTAATATTTTTATATTCAGTTTATAATATAGGTAGGGATACTCAGCACAGCAGTGCTAAGAAATTCTTATGTCTTTATATGTTGAAATTTCATGTCAGCTTAAGTACTTGTATGTATTTATTATTGCTAGAGTGAATTTCTTCAATGGCTAGTAAATTTATACATTAATTATTATAAATGTCTAAATAGTTAAAAAAAAAAAAAACTACATAAAACCCATGAACAAGCCCCCTCGAGGCACTGGACACAGGCAACAGACAACCACCCATGGGAGATGCGAACCCACAAGGCGAACACTGACTTGCTCCATCTTACTGCCTGGAGAAAATTTCTGGGCTGTGGCTTGCTGGGGAAGCCAGCGGGAGCCCAGCAGACTCCCAGAGGTGTGGAATGACCAGTCCCAGGAGCCCAGGAATGAGTCCCAAGAGTGGAACGCCAAAGTGGAGAGAGCTACAGACAACTCCGGACATCTGCTGACCATTCTCCTAAAGCAGCAGCCAAGTAATGACCAGTACACACAACACACACTAGAGGAAACTACCAGAGGCCAAGAAAATGACCGGTTTTACACTTGCCCAGTGAGAACTGGCTGCACCCTGAGGCTGTTCAGAGTAACATATATAAGGTTTCTCCTCACAGGTGCTTGTCATGTGGGAGAAAAGTGAATTAAAAATGCTATTTATTAGTTTGTCATCATTTTAAATTTCCTTTTTAAAATGCGTATGTTATATTCCTAGATCAACATATGCATATAATTTACTAAAATTATGAAGTTAATGAACCAAGCAACTCACGGTTGAGGAGTTTAATAGAATTATCATTACTGGTTTTTAATCACAGCCTCTCCATCAAGTGAGTGCGTTACCCGGCAACTAATCCTGATGCTCACAACGGAAGCCTTCAGCGCCTGGACACATTCCTGGACTGAGGTGACAAACACTCCATGAGCTTCCTGATCCTTTCAGTCTTTTTTCCTTGGTTCCATGAGCTGCCTCTTCCTGAGCCGGCCAATGCAGCAAGTGCTCGGAGAAAACTGTAGTGCAAATGGACATACGCAAGGTGGAGGCAAGGCTTCAGGGACCCTTGTTGTCTTCCATCCACACGTAAGTCTGGCCCATTCTTTAACTCTTGGTTGAAGCATCCCTGCCCCCATCTTCCCAGGCACACTCTCCACTGCCCCCAACCCATTTCCCCAGACATGGACGGCTGCCTCCCCTGGGTGTTGCCTGTAAACACCCATTTGTCTCAGCACTTAGTACCATTGTGTCCACGTCACCAGAAGTGATCCTAGTGTGGGCAGGACTCAGCTTGGTGCTTTGTTTTGTTTTTTAAGATTTTTATGTTTAAGTCCTCTTCACACCCAACATGGGACTTGAACTTATAACCCTAAGATCAAGAGTTGTGTAGCCTATCTACTGAGCCAGCCAGGCACCCCTCAGGACTCGGCTTTACTCACCACTGTCTCTGGCCCTCATCACAGTGCCTAACAGAGAAAGAACACAGTACATGCCAATTAATCAATGAGTAGCTTTTCAAAATAAGGACATTCTACTTCAACTACTAAAGCAAATGTACAGCAGTTCCTCACACCCAAACTGGGAAATGGTAGTTTACCCTCTATGCAGACTCTTGAATGCATGAGGTATCCCCTATGTGCCAGTCATGGTGGTGAGAGTCTATGTATGTTAACTCACTGAAAGCTAACGAGTATCCTTCAGGAGATGTAAGTTGTTCACCCGTATGTACAGATGGAGAAACTGAATCTTGAGAGGCTGCCTAAGGTCATGGACAAGGGATAGAAGTCAGGAGGTGTATGAGTTGAACCTCAATTCCATGAACACAGAACCCACGTCAACCTTCTGATATCCCTAAACCCTCAAGGCCTGATGTGTCTATCGCAGGGTGAATGCATTCATTCCAATGTGTCTGACTTCAGCAGCCTATCCATAGCTTGCGGCAGACAGGTGACTCCTCAGCCCCTGGACATGTGGCTCCCTGACTCACCTTCCTCATTGCTTCTCCCCTGCCTTCCTTCCTCCCCATATTTGGCTCAAGTCCCAGCATCGCATTTCTAGTCTGAGGCTCAAAAGCTACAGGCACACATGTGAGAAGAAACCCCATATGTAGAAGAGGAGATGATTAAGGCAAACAGGCAGGATGCACTGTGGGGTGGGGATGGAACAATCAGGCCCCCTTCTGTGGTGGGATCACATGATAGCTAACATTTCCTGGGGGTGTACTATGTACTAGACACTATTCTTTTTAATCCTTACAACAACCCCCGCCTTCAACATATCTCTCACTGTTTCTTCTCTTCCAAATTGATCTAATGACGATGTCCAAACATTTTCTGAGCAAGCTTTTTGCACTTGCATTTTTTTTTCTCCTTCCACTAGCATCACCCTGACTCCACGTCCCAAGATATTACCCAGTTTTTAAGAGTGAGTTCGGACACGACCTCTCTGAAGACTTCCCCATTCTCAGAACTTTCCTTCTCCACCTCCGCACTTCTATGTCATGCTATTACTCACATGGTACTTAATGTATTCCAAGTCTCTCAGTTTTTGTGTTATTTCTGCTGCTAGGCTGTGAGCTCCTCAGAGACTGGGCTGTATCTAATGCATCCACAGTTCACATACACAACAGGTTCACCGATCCTGTCGTTCCTGATGCTATTAAAAGCAAAGGGCAAGCAGCTCCAGCCCAACCCCAGCCAGCCAAATGTGACATACAATTGTAATCCCGATAAAGCCACTTTCCTATGTTTCCTTCATCAAAAAAACAAGCCCAGATGGCTTCAAAGTGCACCAAAACAAAGCTCTGAAGTGCTTCTCAAAATTAGTCATCCCAAAGGTAAACAGTGGTTCTCTGCAATTAGTCGTTCCAGTGGTAAACAGTGGTGCTGGCAGACAGCCATAAAATAAGGTGAGGCGTGAGAAACTCTGCAGAAGATCTTACGTTGCATATAGCTCCTTATGTTGGCCCTGACGTCCACCAGAGAAAAAATATGAAAAGGGAGCTTGAGCCCTGTTAAATGTAATATTTTAATTTAAACTTTTAAAATAGGTAGCTTAGGGATACCTGAGTGGCTCAGTCAGTCAAGCACCTGATTTTGGCTTGGGTCATGATCTCAGGGTTCTGGGATGGAGCCCAGCATTGGGCTCCCTGCTCAGAAGGGAGTCAGCTTCTCTCTCTGCTTCCCCTTCTCCCTCTCCCCTTCCCACCCCCTACCTCTCATGCTCACGTGCTCTCTCAAAATCTCTTAAAAAAACAAAACACAACAAAACTAGCTTATTGCATAAACTTAAGGCTGGAAATCTAGTTTCCCCATAATTTAAAGCAGTCATTTTTAGCCTCTTTTCTACAACAAACCTAATGTATAAGACGTCTTCCCCAACACTCATTTAGAAATGCTAAAGGGAATGAAGGCGATAAAATAGAGTAATTCTTAACCTCTTCCTTCCCTAATCTCGTCAGCCTTCATAACAAAGCTGCACCATTTGAGTGCTTTGATTTGGGCTGTACTGCTTAGTCCCATCGATTTCGTATCTCAAATACATCCACTTCCCACTGCCAGCATCCTAGTCCAAGCTACCACCATATCCTCCCTGGACACCCACAGAAGCCTCCTCCAAGGTCTCCCTGCTTCTAGCCTGGCCCCACTCGGGTCAGTGTTCCACACTGTAGCTGGAGTGATTTTGGAAACAGCACTATGTCTTTCACTCTAAAATAACCAATGCCCTGTGTACAACTGCTTATTAGACAATAGCCTGTAAAACACCTTCATTTTGCAAGTGAGGAAATCCAAGGCCAAAAGAATACTGGTACCACATACCAAGGTAAGACAGGACTGAGGTCAGAATTCACTGTACAGACCTCATTTCAGGGAGCCATACTGCTTCTCCCCGATATGCAGTTCATTCTCATTGTGATAATGGAAGACAAACAAGATGACTTGTACTGATCTAGAGCCTGCTTTCAGGGACACAAAATATTAAAATAGGCTGCCAGGAGAAAAGAGAGGTGAGAACCCCGCCTAACCTTATGTATTAAGGGTCACTCACATGTAGATCCTTGTGTCTCAGGATCCACCTTCTCTAGCCAACTAGAGGACAGGGGCGGCATTCCAAATCCAACACTATGTGATCCACGTGGGGAGCATAGGATTTCACTGGCTGGATGTGCAGGATTTGTGTCTTCCATGGTGTCCCGTGCACCTGCTGAAGAAGGGTGGCAAGACGAGTTTCTGCAGATTCGGCCCACCTCTGCCATTCTGGTTTGGTGGCTGCTGATAGCCTTTTCCCCCTAGAATCCCTGGTTGCTCCATTTGTACAATGGTTGGTGATCATTTGCTGAGGATAAGGCCAATGTTCCTTCTCCATTTCACTGCTTCCCGGAGGCTGGTGGTTCTTGCCTGGGTAAGATTCCACATTTTGGTGGATATGCAAAATGCCCCCAGCATCGTGCCGCAGCACTTGGCAGGCAATGGGCCAGCCTTCTTCAGAACTGGGAATCAGCCCCAGGTTCACCCGGTCTGCAATGTTTGAGAGCTTCAGTTTTCTGTTATCCCCAAAGTGTATTTTGCACCGATCTGCCACTCCATTGATATCAAGGTTCTTTCTCAGCGCAGCTACAGCGTGGGGGTTCCACTCGCAGGCATGGACGAACGCAGCGCCAGCATGGACGAGGAAGGGCAATGTAAAATAACCAATCCCTGCATAGAGATCCACCAGCACTTCTCCAGCACAGGGCAGCGATGCCACTCGAAGCTTCTCAGTGATGTTTCCGAAGGAGAACATGCACCGGGTCACGTCAAACTTATACCGGATCCCATTATCCACATGCTCTACCCAGCCATGGTCGCCCAACAGCAGAGTCACTGCTGGCGTTCGAGCGCCATCTGGGGATACCCGCCCTCGTTTGGCCACACGACGGACGCCAAGTGCCGACGCAACAGTCTCCCAGAGTTCTGGTTCCAGATGTTTCCATCGCTTGGCTTGGAAACAGTCCTCGCTCAGCAACAAGAGGTCGCCATGTCGTTGCCAAGATCGGGGCAAATCAGCCTCCAACTCAGCTGACCACGTCACTCCCCGGCCCTCTACCCAGCGACTCACTTCAAGACACAGCCTTTGGGCAGGTGAGCAACCCTGGGCCGCCTTTGAGGGGACAGGATGCAGGAGCTGCGTCACTGTACAGGTGCTGCCGGGAGCCACACGATCCCTCAGCTCGTGCAGGTGCTGCTCCGGGAGAGTCTCTCCCCGCACCGGCAGCGCCACCGTGCCATCCGGCATCTTCTCTACACGGTGCCGTCTGTCCAGGAGTTTCTGCTTCTCGAGATACTCCCTGTATCGCTGGGTAAACCGAGGCTCAGTCACAACCGCGACAACAGCCGCAGGCTTCCCACCTTCCCTTTCCATGTTGCTGCCCCCACATCCTCTCGGATCCCCTCCGCGAGACTCCCGGAGACTCCACTCACCCGGCTCAGCATACCCACCGCGGCTACAGGACCCGCGGCGCAGACGCCGCGGAACCGGTGTCGGAAGTGACGTCAAATGGGCAGGCCGGAACTAAATACTGAGGCTCTCGGTGACGGGTAGCGTCGCCGTTGCCGTGTGAAGCCGCTGCCGCCATCTTTGTTGTGGTGGACTCTGCCCTTGCTGCCGGCCAACAGAAGATTAACAATAACAGGGAGTTCCGTGGGCTTAAAGACGTCCAGTTAGTCGGTATGCTCCAGACCCCTCGTGCATCTCTTCAGTTCTGCTCCACGGATCCAAAGAGAGAAGTGCGCTTGGGAGGATGGGCTGAATTTGGAGAAAGGCCTCCCATAGTCTCAGGCGGCTCTCAGATCAGTGACAGCGGCCACAGCGTCTGAGTCCCTCATTCCCCTTTTCCTGTTGAGATAGTCGTCACGTCTCACTGTCCTGCAGTATGAAAAACCAACCAACCAAACAAACACAAAAAACCCACACATGTTTGGAAGTCAGAAGGATCCGAGCAAATCGTATCACCTCTCAGAACCAGAATCGTCACCTGTAAAATGAGACTTACACTAACTTTCTCAGATGACTGCCATGATCAGAGATATTATATATAAAACACTCTGAACAGTGACTAGCAGAGAGTAGATCCCCTAGAGTTATAACGTGCTAAGTTGAAGTGGTTAGATAGTAAGTATTTAATACCTGTTGACATACTTTGATATGATAATGAGGACAAAGAATTCCCCTACACCTAAATTAAAATAATGGAAAATAAGAGTTGGAAAGAAGTCCTCTTCCTTCTACTTAATTCTCACCATTCTGCACAGCAGGATATTGAAACCCAGAAAGGTTAACATTCATTAAGTTTCCCAATTCGGGTCTCTATGGGAGGCACAAGGTTATAGCAAAAACAGTTTCTTATTTCTTGACATCTATTCAGTCGATCAGAGTTGTTGTTGTCGTTGTCAGTTTTGTCTTTATGTTTAAAATTGAGATTCCATGGAGAAAATATCAAGTGGGATGGGTAGAAGACCCTTTTGGTGTTCCATATAGCTTTTTAATTTCATTTTATTTTATTTATTTATTTGACAGAGAAAAATCACAAGTAGTCAGAGAGAAAGAAAGGGGAAAGCAGGCTCCCGGCTAAGCGGAGAGCCCGATGTGGGGCTCGATCCTAGGACCCTGAGATCATGACCTGAGCCAAAGGCAAAGGCCTAATCCACTGAGCCACCCAGGTGCCCTCCCATATAGTTTTGAGATTCACCATTCCTGTATATGCCAATCCAATGGCTTCTAACTGAAAGCACTTAGGAGTCTGCCTGATGGCTTTCTCTGCTCACCAGAATTGGCTTAGCATACATCCAGGGAAGGCCAGAAATGCTGTGGAATTACTGCCCACCCATCCCCCACCTCTTGAGAGCACTCCTCAACCAGCAACTGATGGAAGTTGGTGAATAAATTTTCCAGCTTACGCACACCTTAGTTGGAATAATTCTAAGGTATGTTCTATACTGTCTCCCAGTGTTCTCTTAGGACTTCAGTTTTTCAGTAAAAACTGAAATAGACATAGACATGCCTGTCTATGGCAGGCACGTTCAATTTCTCTTTTCTCTTTTTCCCGGATTATTTCCATCAGTATAGAAACACACTGCCACTTTCCATCTTTAATAACCTCTCTGGATTCTTTACTTCTACTGATATTTTCAAGTTCGTATTTCCCACTACTCCATATCTCCCACTCCCAACTCCAATACCATTTGTGTCTTTAATATCTCAACTTGGTGTCTGATAGGTGACTCATATTTAATAATTGTAAAAGATTTCTTTCCACCACTGATCCTGTGTATTTAATAGTACCATGTTATGCAGCATCCACTCATTTACTCAAGCACACAGTTTGGAAACTATCTCTAATCACCTCCCGCCTCCCACCTTTTCCTCAACTTCCTCTAGGTATTTGATGATTAACTGTCAGGTGTTTACATACTCTATATGCTCCATATACTTTTATAATCCAAAGTATATACCAAATTAGCCTACCTCTTTTGATATCCCTAGCCACCTTCCGGGACATAGTTTACTACAGCTGCCTTCTCACTGGTTTCTCCTTTAAGATTCTTACCTTCCTTTTTTTTAAAATTTTTCTACATACCAACTAGGATGAGAATTTTTAAAACATTTCGATCCTATCTCTCCCTACTGAAAGAGTTCCTGCCTACCCGTTGTTCAAAGAGTAAGCTCCTGGCCCACCAGACTATGCATGATCTGGATCCTAGAAAACTCAGCCCAAGATGAAAAATAGGCCAAGCCTTTTCTCACACTTTTGCCTTTGTACTCGCCATTCCCTTTGTCTGAAATGCCCTTCCCTCTGATGATGGAATGGCTGGGGATTTGTCTGAAGGTCGTCTTCTGGTGGGGCCCTCATTCAATTCATCACCATTCCCTCCACTGTTAGGTCTACTCAATACTGTTTGCTAGTTTTGGGGTGCTTGTGTGTCTCAGGCGTTAAGCCTCTGACTTGGGCTCTGGTCATGATCTCAAACAAACAACAACAACAATAATAAAGAAGCTTGTAGATGACCCATGAGTTCCAACACAGAAGAGGATGATTGCTTAGTAAAGGAGAGGTAGGTCAGGGAACTTAACTGCAAAGGAAAGGGGAGGGTGGGCAACCGCCTCTCCTGAAGTGGCCAGAATTATTTAATTCCATATGAATTTTAGTCAAGAGCCCCCAACTGGAGATGAGTCTGTTAGCACCACTTCTTGATGAGATGCCAAACCAAGGATCCATTCACTCTCCTCTCTTGTGAGAGGCGGCATTCAGTGCTTTACCCGCCAGCAGCTTTCACGTAGGAAGGATGTTCTGAACGGTGTTGGGCTGGCTGTAAACACGAGGGCTTGCCTCCATGGCTTGAGAGATCTTGGAGCCTAGAAATAAAGAGGAATCACTGCTTTCAGTTTCCTAGTCATCCCTTCCTTCTGTTCTTCCCTCCGCTTGCTGCACCTGAAATGCTGTTCCCTTCCCCTAGCTGCCTCTTCATTTGTTAACTTCCCTTCAAGGCACTCTATTCTGAGTTGTAGATGTGCTTGTGAATACTTCTGATGCCTAGAGTGAAATGTGAGTGGGGTTGCCATTCCAAGTGCTTCGTGAGCAGGGAGGAGAAATTAAACCATCCATCTCTTGCACTTTGAAGAACACATTCTGTGGCTTTTCCTCTTACCTCACTGAATGCTTCTTCTTGTGGGCGTCCCTGTCTACCTCCTTCACCACTCCTGATCCCCGCTACATTTGATGTTTCCCAGACAGGTCACACTCAACACTTCCAAAACTGAACTCAGCTCGTGTTCTTCCCACTCCTCTGTATCTCATGAAATGTCCCTGCCAGTCTCCTAGTTGCTCATGTCACAAACCTGGGACTTTTCTTTTACTTATGTCCCTCCCTTGCCCTCAATGCTGATAAAAGAACCACCTCCATTTTGAATGGACTTTACCTGCTGCGTATTTCCCCAGAGAACCCCCTTCTCTCTGCACCAGTGACAGTGCCCTAGACCGGGTCATTTAGTTTCCTCAGTGGATTGCCCACCTCTGTTTACTTCACATAGTAACATAGTGTTATTTGACTCTCTTTATTATTTTATGTCAGAGTATTTGAAGTAAAAACCAAAATGGTGAAGAATTTTTTCATAAGTTTTTTTTATTATATAAAAAGCTACATTGTCATATTACAAAGTATATTATGCCATAATTGAATGTTCCATTATTGTACATGGGCCTTGAATAATTCATATTAAAATTCTCAGAGCTTGAGACTTTGTAATATTTAAGTTATAAAAACTGAAAAACAACAAGATTTAATAAAATTTTTATCTAAAAAACTCTCACTTTAATCCATTAGTAATTTCGTTGCATTGTGGCCGGAGAACATACTACATACACTTTCAATCCTTTTAGGTTTATCGAGGCTTTATTTTATAACCTAGCATATGGTCTATCCTGGAGAATATTCCATGTGCCCTGGAGAAGCATGTGTGTTCTGCTGTTGGTGTGGATTGTTCTGTAGCTTTCTGTTAGTCTATATATTTTTAGCTTATTATCAGGTAGAATAATTTTATGGCCATTATAATTAACAACCGCAGTCTTAATACAAAAACTAGAACGCTGGGGCGCCTGGGTGGCTCAGTGGGTTAAGCCTCTGCCTTCAGCTCAGGTCATGGTCTCAGGGTCCTGGGATTGAGCCCCGCATCAGGCTCTCTGCTCAGCGGGGAGTCTGCTTCCCTTCCTCTCTCTCTGTCCGCCTCTCTGCTTACTTGTGATCGATCTCTCTCTCTCTGTAAAATAGATAAATCTTAAAAAAAAAAAAACAAACCTAGAATGCCTAGTATTAAGTGCTAATCTAGACACGTTGTCTTCTCCTGCTCCTGTGCACTCAGCACACTCCCTCCCTTTGCTGCCCGTCATTTTCGTGACTAGTCTCACTGCCCAGATAATTCCCTTCCTGAAACCAATCAGAACATCCTCAGGAAAGCCTTCTCTGACCTCCTATCCATCTCCCCAGTAAGGAAAATCCCTACCAGTGAGTCTCCTAGCACCATGTTCTTCTCTTAGAACCCTTTCCAGTCGTATTCATTTCATTTTTAAATTTGATTAATGGCTATCTTCCCACAAGAATGTAAGTTTCGAGGGGCATAAGGAGCTGGATTTCCTCCCACTACTGTATTTCCGTATTGCATTTGTGAGGACCTGCCACATATAATACATTCTCATAAGATATTTGTAGAATGAACACGTGAGTGAATCGGTGAGTGAGTGAATGAATGATGGAAGAAGAAAGATCTAGAGGAAAAAGTTTATGGCCCAAGGGAGCGTTTTCGTTCCAAGTTGTTGCCACTAGATGGCAGCAGCAACCAGTACCAAAGTAGTTGCAGCTTCTGAGTGACGTTCTTGGGTTTCTTTTGTTTTCTTTTTTATTTTAAAGGTTTATTTATTTATTTTAAAAAGAGAGCAAGAGAGCGAGCGGGAGTGGGGGGAAGGGCAGAGGGACAGAATTCTCAAGCAGAATCCCCGCTGAGCGCGGAGCCAGATGCCCATGCTGCTGGGCTTGATCCTGGGACCTGGGAGATCACGACCTGAGCGGAGACCGAGAACCAGACGCCCAACACGGCGAACCACCCAGGCGCCCCAGGTTCTTGGGTTTCTAATGGTTTGGATGTCCAGGCCTCCTCAGGGGACCTGCTGTTCCCCACGGACCTTTCTCCATTCCTCTCTATTAGACATCCCTTACTGACATGGCCAATCCAGAGCCATGAATGTGTTTGGCAGCAAGTAATAAAATGGCCATCCAACAGCAGTGCAACAGCGGGTAGAGAAGTAGATCTCTCTCTCTCTCTCTCTATATATATATATATAGCAAAGACCTGAATGGCTTATAAAGCCATTCAGGGCTTTGTAGCCTGTGTAGAGGTTCAGGGAACTTCCCAGTAAATCAGGCTCCTTCTCAGTCTTAGTGTGACCCTTTTATCCTTGAGACTTCAATATGGACACGATTCCAGGCTCTGTGAGCAAGAGGAGGCAGGAAGAATAGGGCAAAGTGTAGAGCAAAGAGAAAGAAGCATCTGCCTCTTGGACTTCTGCCAACCCCTCTGGGACAGAAAGGGGTCCCAAAGCCACCTCTGCCTGCTGGGGAATCTGGGGGGTGGACTGGCTTTACTCTTTGATTATGGGGCTAAATCGAGGAGACAGAAGAGAGAGTGTGCAAACATCAGCAGTTAAGTGACATTCCTCTAGGTAGTAAGTGAAAAAGCCCCTGGAAACAACAAAGAGGCTCCGGAGAGGAGTTTGGATGAAAGACAGGAAGGGGGCATAAGAGCAAGGACTAACTTGTATGAAGAAGTTCTACTAACATAGTTTAGCTAAGAAAGGACTGAGCTGACTCTAGTTGCCTTCACGTTTGCTCGGCAAATTCTGAAATTCAAATTCAACTAGGCATCATTTTTTCAGGAAGTCCTTCTGGACTTCTCCTCTTTCCTTTTCCTCCCACCTGGGTTTTTAAGACCTTTTAAGGGACAATGTTTTTTAAAAAAATATTTAGGAGAGTATTTTTAAAGTAGGCTCCAAGTCCCATGTGGGGCTCGATCTCACGACTCTTGAGATCAAGCGTCCCACGCTCCACACACTGAGCCAGCCAGGCGCCCCAGATTTAAAATTATTTTATAGTGGCACTTAGGAAAATAATAGGTAACATTTATAAAGTGCTTACCATGTGCAAGGCACTAATTTCAATGGTTTCTATTAAGGAACTTTTTCAAGAACTCTGTGAGATCTTTACAATTATCATTCATGTTTTTAAAGAAAGGATATGACCACTGTCACGGTCTAGGAAGTGGAGCAGCCAGGGTTCACATCCAGACCAGCTGACCCCTGAGTCTCCATGTTAACCCCCTGCCCCATGCTACTGACCAGCAAAATTGACATGCCAGTTTTTGGAGGTCTCCAAAATGATGCCACATACCCCATGAGTATGCATGATGGTCCCATGCATATTAATATTAAATTTTTATTAAATTTTTTCTTGCAATTCATTTTTTGTGTTCTGTATCTTTAATTTCTCTGTCTGTATATACATAATGAAGTACATAGTATATTACCACTGTAATTTTTCCTTCCTGCAATTCATTTTTTGTGTCCTGTATCTTTAATCTCTCTATCTGTATATACATAATGAAGTACATAGTATATTAGCACTGTAACTCTTTTCCAGGATTTATAGGTAAAATACACAAATGCATAGTTTAGAGCTCTCAGGGTTAGAGAGGTGCAGGTGAGTAGTGGGGCTTTTCAGAGAAGCTGTACGAGCATATTTGTATTACTAGATGTCTCCACCAGGGGGTGCTTTCATGGGCAAGGAGACCTTAACTTTCCCAAAGGGAGGGCTTAGGGATTTCATCACTTCCTTTGTACGGCTGCAGTTAGCACTCTCTGAACACACTTCCCATCTTCCTTTTGCACACTGGATGACTTTATCCACCTGGCTGCTCTACCCATCTTTAGGCTTTAGGAAATCACTGCAGAAGATGACCTATCCCAGCCCAGAGAGAAGGCGGAAGAGAATTCTTATCTCTCATCTCTACCTACCTAAATACTTTACCCCTAAACTCAGCTCAGGCATCAACCTCTCCTCCTTCCCCCACTATCTCCCCCCATCTGAAGGAATTCATGCCTCTGTTGGTGTGCCATTAACATCTGTTCCCTTCTCACACGTAGCACATGCCACAGGGTACAGAGATCCACTTCGCCGAAGGTGACCCCCTTGAGAGAAGGGGACCATGTTTCCTTCTGTCTGGCCTGATGCTCAGCACAGTGCCTGGGCGAGGAGGCGCACAGTAAGTAACTATGGGTCCAGAGATGACTTTCCAGGGTCAGGCTGTTCTGCTCTCTGGGGACTAAACGTGACCCATCTCACCCAGCCGAATTAAGGCATGGTGGCTCCATTCACACAAAAATTCACCTTTGGACAGCATTGGCTTGTGAGTTACTTTCCTGTTCTGAGAAGTGGATCTACTGTGATGGTGACGAAGTTTAAGCTTCAGGTCCTGTCAGGTGCATAGGTTCCTTTTGAAGACCCTGGGTGACACCTTTCACAGCAGTTTCACAAGGTCATGTGTTTTTGTAAAATTTGCAAAAGTAAGATGACTTACCCACAAATGGTTAAAATTGCTGTGTCACCCTATGCCCCCTTCCCCTCTGGTAGGGTGTGGATGTGGACATTTTGGGGAGGCGGTAGGTGAGGTTAAGATGGAATACATTTAGTCTGATTAGGTGGGATACATTTAGGTGATCGCATTCTCTTCCGTGTGTGGTTACGTTCTTGCCAGACGTTCAGGTTTAGGAATTATAGAGATAATTGTATGACTAGCCACTGGATTCTCCTGGGCTCTTGTGTTTTTTTTTTTTTTTAAGATATTATTTATTTATTTGGAGAAAGATACAGTGAGAGAGGGAATACAAGCAGGGGGAGTGGGAGAGGGAGAAACAGGTTTCCTGCTGAGCAGGGAGCTGGATATGGGGCTTGATCCCAGGACCTGGGATCATGACCTGAGCAGAAGGCAGAGGCTTAACGACTGAGGCACCCAAATGCCCCTCCTCCAGCCTCTTGACGGGGAAGTATAGGACCAGGTGTCCCATGGTGATGCAGGCATGTTCTCTGATGCTGGGCAGTGGAAGGATGAGAGGCATGGAGGAGAAACCAAGTTCCTAAAGTAGGGCATCCATAGCTAGTGTGCAGAAAGCTACTTTTAACCTTCAGGCATGTATACTTTTAAATGGAGGCTTCAGTTCTCATCTGATTAACATTCGGTTCAGAATATACTAGATAACACAGCACATTCATTATAAATGTGCCATACATTAGAAAAGAGCTAAGGAGTGGGATGGAAATCATTATATATATACATATATATATTTTTTTAATTTTTAAAGTAATCTTTACACCCAACATGGAACTTGAACTTGACCCAGAGATCAAGAGTCACATGTTCTACGGCAGAGCTAGCCAGGAATCCTGAGAGTTTAATGACATTTAGACATTAGAGAGTTTAGAGACATTTAGTGAAACATCATATTCAACACAAGTTCAACTCACAGAGACACCTGCTTCCCATGCAAAAACACACAGAACTCATTAAGCTGTTTCCATGGACTTTCAGAGCAAGAATCTTGCTGCAGGCCTGTGTTCTAGCCTCCAGTCTTAGTCCCTACACCGTTCATCATTCAACCTCAGCAGTACTCAGCTTTTCTGGGTTAAGTCTCTTTTTGGCGGAACAGAGCTAAAAAATATGCAGCAGGTGCATCTCCAGCAAGGGGGAACTTTCTGTAGGACAAGAACACAGAACCAAGAGTAAGAAGGAAAAGAAGGACAGCCTGGTTCTCCAAAGTCGGCGGCAAGGTGGGTACCTGACAAGTAGGCAAGGTCTTACCTGATGCTTGTGTCTCACTTTGGCCCTCCTGGGAGTTTCCAAAAGACTCTCCTGTCACTCGACTCATTAATCTTAAAAATGACAAACAGGTAATTTCTCTGACAACATGTTTCGATTTTTTAAAAAAGATTTTATTTATTTATTTTCCAGAGAGAGAGAGAGAGAGCGAGCACAGGCAGGCTGAGTGGCAGCAGAGGCAGAGGGAGAAGCAGGCTCCCCGCCGAGCAAGGAGCCCAATGTGGGGGACTCGATCCCAGGACGCTGGGATCATGACCTGAGCTGAAGGCAGCTGTTTAACCAACTGAGCCACCCAGAAGTCCCTGTTTTGACTTTTTGATCAAGAAATTTTAAAACCAACTGGTTGAGGATCTTCCAAAACTTTACAGTTAAACACACTTTTCACATAAAAACCTTTTTTTTTTTTTTTAAAGAGAGCAATGCAACTTCAGTTCTTCCGCATAAAACCAAGGGAGACAGTAATTTGGTCTTTGCCCTTAATGTCCCATAGATGAAAAAATTAAAATCCTGTTTTGTTGCTGTTATGTATACTTTTTAAATTAAAAAATTAAATGGCAGGGTGCCTGAGTGGCTCAGATGCTTATGCGTCTGCCTTCAGTTCAGGTCATGATCTCAGAGTCCAGAATTGAGCCCTGCGTCGGGTTCCCTGCTCAGTGTGGAGCGTGTTTCTCCCTCCCCCTCTGCCCGTCCCCACTCCCACTCAAGCTTTCTCTCTAAGAAATAAGTAAGATCTTAAAAAAAAAACTAGATGGCAACACACAGATTTGAGTTTATCAGAATTCTTATGCTTGTAGGCCACAAACCAATAGCGATATTAAGACCAGTAAGAGTTCTATGAAGTTCTACATTCCAAGCCCTGATCATAAAAACCAATGTCAAGAAATCCTCTAACATGTTAGAGGAGAGGCTGAATCATATTCCTATGTTCCATGTAGGAAAGGATACTATAAAATTGTCACATGTAGAGGGGATCCAAGGATATGCAGCTAAGCATGAAGAAACGGTCTTAAATAGGTGTATTAAATAATATTGCTATTTTTCTGTTTTGTAATGTTCGTGATATGTGTGAGGTTTTCTTTTTTTTTTTTTTTAATTAACCATATGTGGGATTTCTTTTCTTATCCTAGATACATATTTGCTTTTGTTCCTATTTTAATATTTGTAATTTTATATTCTTTTTTCGCATTTTTTGAGGTACCGTGGACATATAACATTATACCAGTTTCAGACACACAACATAATGATTCCATATTTGCATATAGTGCGGGATGATCACCATAAGAGTCTAGTGACAACCATCACCACACAGAGTTACGGATTGCTTTTCTCTTGAGATGAGAAATTTCAGATCTACCCTCTCAGGAACAGATATGCAACGCAGTGATATCAGCCGTAGTCCTCATGCTGTCATTATGTCCGTCTGACTTGTTTATCTTCGAACTGGTCGTTTATCCTTTTTGACCCTTAGAGATGGCCACAGATTGCTACGTCCCAGGCCCCGCAGAGCCAGGATCTACCACCCAGGCTCCCCACTTCTCCCTCACCCCTGCTCCTGCATTTTTGCCAAATCTCCCTTTTCGTTCTATCCCCAGGCTTCTTGCCCAGACTGTTAGCATTTACCCGGGATTCGTCCCTGATCCTGGGGACTGGCCTTTGAGGAAGAACTTCGGGAAGCCAGACAGGCTAGTCCTGCTCTCTCCTGTTACCTCCCTCCCGAGGTCACAAGCCCTAAGCCTTGTAAATGTGAGTGGGAACAGAGGGAAAAAGGGGGTACCTGAGAAAAGACAAAGCTTGGAAAGGAAAACTTTAAGATATGGTCTAACGCATCTATTTATTGTGAATTAGTTGTTCTGAGTATGTCTGCCAGGCCTTGTCCTGTGAAAGTCTTACTTACCTAAATTTCACATCACCTGCACGACGGACCTGTGAGTCCTGGCTTCCGCCTGCTCTACAACAAAGCTGCGTCCCAGAGAGACACTAACCGGTGCAGGGTGACACTAGACCCATGAGCCTGGGTGAAGCAGTCCTCGGGTGCACCGCATCCTGAGGGCAGGCGCGTGCGGCGTCGCCGTGGAAGCCAGGGCAGATCTGTCAGGGAGAGACAGTGTGGAGGTGTCAGGGAGAGGCAGAGCTGGGCCTGTGGACGCAGCAGCTCGGATAACAACTGTGCCACCTGAGGCATGTTTCACTGAAATTATCAGGACCTCAGTTTCTACAGCAGTAACTTCACAATGTGGAGCTGAATTCTCTGCACCCCAGTTTCCTCACAAGAAAATTGCCGATGGCCAGTTGGGTGGCTTCGAAGGCTCCATCTCGTCCAGACGTTCTGTGGCTCCAAACCGCCTTTTAAATTCCAGCCACCAGAGTGGCTTCTCTCACAGTGACCCCTCAGGGGCCCCCCAACACACACACACACACACACACACACACCCCATCTGAATGATCTGGGGGAGCAGGTTTAAAAAGCACATTCCAGGTGCTCAACGTGGAGCATCTCTGTTCTACCGACCGGCACCATGAGAGATGAGGAGGGGACAGAGCTTAGAAGGACAGACACAGATTTAGGTTTTTCAGGAGTTCTTCCGGGGAGATTTCCACCCCTGGCTTCATCCTCTCTACTCTGCTACCTACGGCAAGTCACTTCAGCTCTCTGAGCTTCAGTTTATCTTTACACGGTGACAAGAACTGTACCTCTCACAGAACTGCTGGAGAGTTCCAGAATTTTATGTATGTGAAGTCCTCAACAGACTGCCTGGCACATAGGAGGGTTTAAAACTTTCTGGCTGTTGCTTCATGATCATGACCGTCATCGTCATGGTTGTCGTCACCATCACTCCAGAACAATGCCTCGTCGTGGGAGGTGTTCGGAGGTGTGTTTTCATGCATTGCATAAAGAAGCGAATTATCTTTCATGGGAAAAAAAAGAAGAAGGAGAAGAAGGAGAAGGAGAGGAAGAGGAAGAGGAAGAGGAAGAGGAAGAGGAAGAGGAAGGAGCAGACCCATGCTGGGACCTTGTTGGTGTTGCTCACTTTCTTACCTGCTTTCTGTCTCAGGGTATGATAGGACCCCCTCATGGAGTCATTAGGAGACTTGCAGGAGAGGACGAGGCCAAGTTGGCCACTGGCGTTTCCCATCACCAAAGCGACGGGAGCACACTTGCAGACCCACATTCCCATCTGCACTCCGTCAGCCCACAGGGCGCCCGGCAGAGACCCCGGGGACAGCCTCCTTCAGTTCGCTCCATCCAGAAACTGGCCTTGCTGCCTGCCCGGCCTTTCAAGAACAGGTCGCAGGAGTCAATCGGGCATTCTTCCTTTCTCGCTCTTCAATAACCAGCCCTTCAGCAAGTGCTGTCCATTCTAGGTCCAAAAACGTCCTTGGGCATGCCCCCAGCTCTCCACTGTCATTGCCTTCACCGTTATCTCCTGTCCAGATGACTCTAGCTTTAAACTGGAATCCCCAGGTGTACCTAGAATTTGTTCTCTATACAGGAGCCAGAGCTCTCTTTTTAGTACATACATCTGATCCTGTCTCTCCTGCAGCTCCAAACCATTCGATGTCTTCCCACTGTTCTTGGGATAAAATTTCACTTACACATGCCACAAAGCTGAGGATGGTCTGGCCTGCCCAGTCCCACAGAGTGTTCCAGGTTCTTTGCCGTCTGTCAGCATTTCCATCAACTTCCTTTCTAGGAGATGCTCTTCCTCAGGTCTTCATACGGCTCCCTCTCTTCATCTTTACGTCTCAGCTCAGACGTTACTAATTGATTCAGAGCATTCCTGGACCACCTTGTCTGAAGTGTCCTCTTCCAGGTTGCTTTTCTTCAAGATCTTGCTGATTTCTTCAGCGTGTCCCCACAACTTGTGACCTTCTTAATTTATTCATCACTTATATAATGTGTCTCTCCAGCTTTTTCACGCAGGTCAGAGACTCTGCTGTCGTGTTCATCACTGTACCTCACTGGTCATGGCAGCAAAATAACTAGTGCATAGTAAATATTCAATTAATGCTTCTTGAATGAGTGACTATATGATTAAGGAACGTATAAGTGAGTGAAAGATGAAATAAATGGTGTTCTCTCATGCTAACCTCCCACTGTCCTAGACAGGTCCTGGACAGAAATCTGCTTTGCTCGGTTAAATGGTGTATGCTGGTGGTAGAGTGGCCCAGTAGGAGACTCAACCCATGAGAAGGGACACTCAGAAGGAATCCAAGGACACAACCTGAAAACACCAGAGTTTTATCTTATAATACTTCCTAAAGAATCCATCAAGGTTAGACAGGTGCATTCTAGATAAAACGGGGTATTGGCAATGCTGGAGTAGCAAAGGGGTTTCACTTTACAGCGCTACTCAGGCGAATGAGTCTTGAGGGAGACGAAGAGAATCACAAGCTCCTTACCAATTAATCCACAAGTTTTGGTAATGGCTGCAAGGTCTGGTACCTGCACCTGGAGGAGAGTATACAGGTGTTTTGAGTCAGCTTAGGTACACAGTAGGAAAGGTGCCAAGAAGTGGCCCAGGACAGCATGGTTGCCCAGAGCAGTGCTCTCTTTGATAGCTCAAAACTTCAAGTGGAAATCCTCTCCATCTCTACTACTTATGTTAGAGGCAGGAGAAACCAAGGGACCTAACTCAGTACCTGCAGAGCAGGAGAAGGTCTACAGGCTCCATTTTACTATTAAACAAGCTTTAAACTTAACCAACATTTTCTTCTTTCTTTAACAGGAAAAGAATTGACAAAACTTTAAATCCACACACATATGGTCAACTAATTTTCAAGGAAGGCACCAGAAATACACAAGGGGGAAAGGATAGTCTTTTCAATAAATGGTGTTGGAAAAACTGAATAACCACATGGAAAGGAATGAAATTGGATGCTTATCCACACACAAAAATGAACGCAAAATGGATTAAAGACTTAAGTGTAAGACCTGAAACTTTAAAACCCCTAGAAGAAAACATAAGGAAAAAGCTCCTTTACATTGGTCTTGTTAATGACTTTTTTTGGGAAGTGATACCAAAAGCACAGACAACAAAAGCAAAGATAAACGAGGCAGACTACAACAAACTAAAGTGCTTCTGGACAGCAAAGGAAACAAAATGGAAAGGCAACCTATAGAATGGGAGAAAATATTTGCTAACTGTATATCCAATAAAGGGTTAATATATAAGGGACACTTAACTCAATAGCAAAACCAAAACAAAACCCTAATAACCTGATTAAAAAATGGGCAAGGATCTAAAGAATCATATTTCCAAAGAAGACACGCAAGTGATCAACAATTCTGTGAAAAGATGCTCAACATCGCTCCTATCAGGGAAATGCAAATCAGCTATCCCCTCACATCTGTCAAATGTCTGTTATCATAAAGACAAGAGACAGCAAGTGTTGGAGAGGGCGTGGAGAAAGGAGAACCCTTGGGCACTGTTGGTGGGAATGTAAATTTGTGCGGCTGCTATGGAAAACGGTGTGGGAGGTTAGACACTCTGACCTCCCATTCATTAAAAATAGAACTACTGTATGGTCCAGCCACTCACTTCCGGGTATGTATCCTAAGGAAATGAACTTGCTATCTGGGAGAGATTATCTGTACTCCATATTCATTGTAGCATTATTCACAATAGCCAAGATATGGAAGCAATCTAAGTGTCCATTGATAATTGAATGGTTATGAAAAATGTATTTATGTAATACGGATATCATAGAAATATATGACATATAATATTCTTATATATTATATTGTATATATATAGTCAAATATATATATTTCTATGATATCCGTATTACATGAATACATTTTCATAAATATATATAGTCAAATATATATAAATATATTTGATATATATAATATAAATATAATATATATAAATATATATAAATATATTTGACTATATATTATAGTCCATTATTCAGCCATAAAAAAGAAAATCCTGCTACTTGCAACCACGTGAATGAAACTAGAGGGCATTTTGCTCAGGGAAGTAAGTCAGATAAAGTCAAATATTCTGTGATCTCCCAGGTGGAATCTAAGCAAGCAAACAAAAAGTCTGAACTCATAGAAATGGAGAAAAGAAAGATGGCTGATGAGGGCCGGGGGCTGAAGGAGATGTGGGTTAGACGGCATCAACTTTCAGTTACAGGATAAACAGGCTCTGAGAATCTAGTGTACAGTATGGTGACCAGAGTTAATATACTGTTTTATACACTTAAAAATAGCAGAGTAGATCTTAAGCATTTTCACCAAAAGAAAAAGTAACTATGTGACGTGATGGGTGTGTTAGTCAACTTGACTGTGGTGAACATTGCCCTGGGTGTCTGGCTGGCTCAGTTGGTTAAGTGTCTGACTCATGGTTTTTGGCTCAGGTCTTGATTCTGGGGTTGTGAGATCGAGCCCCATGTCAGGTTCCGTGCTGGGCATGGAGTCTGTTTTAAGATTCTCTCTCCTTCTCTCTCTGCCCCTCTTCCCTGCTTCTGCTTTCTCTCTCTCAAAACAAATTTTCCCCGTATATATGTATATCAAAGCATTACATTGTTAACTTAAAATAAATTACAGTTTTGTCAATTTTAATACCCCAATAAAGTGGGTGGGGCTAAACCCTCATGCTTCTGTGGTATTTGAACATTTAATGGAACAATGAACGTTCAGCAAGAAACCACTAAATGTCAGCAGTTTATTTTAATTAAAACCCTCAAGAAGCCTCTCTCAGATCCTTATCTACTTAACATAAGCAAAGTAATAGTGTTCCTAACCCTTAATAAACAATTTATGCAAACTGCTGAACCCAAGGGCATTCTAACTATCTTGTCGTTCCTTGGGAACAGGAGGCTATACAGGAAACTAACCAACCAGGTCCCAACCATTTACAAACGCACAGAGTTGGCATGAAACATCAGTTCCTGGATTTGTCTTTATTTTTTTTATAAAAATTTGGGCATTTTCCTATTCCTGTTTTTTTGGCTGCCCTTCGTATTCCAGGATACTTCAACCATAATTGATATTGGTTATATGACCACACCCAAATTTCTTTTAGTTCTCCGGGTTATGTTTTGGCAAATACAATTAAGTTACAAATCCTATGAACTGTTAAAGATGTATTGGCAAAAAACAAACAAACAAACAAACAAACTTTTTTTTTTCAGGCATTCCGAAGAATGTCCTGCAAACAAAATGTAGTGGTCTGAATAGTGTCCTCCCTCAGATTCACATTTACCTGAAGGTAACCTCATTTGGGAATAAAGTCTTAGCAGGTGTAATTAGTTAAAGGTTAGGTTATAGCGGACCAAGGTGGGTGCTCAATCCAATGACTGGTGTTCCTTCTAAGAAGAGAAGAGGACACAAGACACACACAGAGGGGAAGGTCATGTGATGATGGAGTGAAAGACTGGAGGGAAGGGGCTATAGCCCAAGGAACACCAGGGTTTGCTGGAGCCATCAGAAGCTAGGAGAAGAGGAAGGATTCTTCCTTACAGCCTTCCAGGGGAGCGTGGCCCAGCTTGATTTAGACCGCCAGCCTCCGGAACTATGACAAAATATATCTCTATTGTTTTAAGTCACCAAGTTTGTGACAATTTGTTCTGACAGTCCTAGGAAACAAATACCTACAATCTTCTGTGAAATAAAGACTATCTTCAACACTGCTCACTTATTCATTTGTGCATTTACTCAACTGTTATTTTGTGTACCTTCGTATGGGGGGGTGCATTGACCTAGTGCTCGGGAACGTGTGGATTGCAGAGCAAGAGTTTGGGGAGCAGAGGGAGAGGGACAACCAGTTTCCAGGCTGAGTATGGAGCTGGAGACAGGGCTCAAGTCCACGACCCTGAGACCATGACCTGAGCCAAAATCAAGAGTCAGGCGCTTAACCAACTGAACCACCTAGGCGCCCTGTCATTTGTAAGCATCTATATACTCCTAGTAACTTATTACTTCAATTGCTACCCTTGCAGTCCAGTTATCAGGAAATCTCCTATTTACACATGCCAAAGAAGAGTTCCTTGAGGATGATTCTTGGGTTACCAGCATGAGAATCACTTGAAGCCAGTCCTAAAGATGCAGGCTTCAGGGCCCTGCCCCAAGCTGTAGAATCAGAAACTTAGGTCAGGAGGGCACCTCTCCCCCATACTAGTTCAACTAAATAGCTTTTATCTTTCCTCATAGCAAGAAATCTGGAGGTAGGTAGAGTAGGGTGGAATAGCAGCTTCACGATGCCTTCAGGGACCAGAGATCCTTCTGGCTTTCTCATTTGTCTTCATTCTCACGCTCTTCAAAACGTCTGCTGCATCTGTGAGCACTGAGCCCCGCTGTAGGAAGAAGAAAGGGAGAAAGTCAAAGGCCGCAGTGCTGAGTCTGCCACCTTCAGGATGCTTCCTTACATGCTCCACCCACCAGATTGCTCACTTATTTCTCATAAACTGTTTTTTCTTCCTGAGTTTCTTCAATCACATTGGGTGACTTAAACAAAATTGGGTGATTTTGCCATCTGATACAGAGTGTTCAGTGTATGTAGAGGAAATACTTAAGACAGTTATATTAAGATGGGAAGGCAAAGGGACCTAAATGGAATATGAATTTAAAATAATTTCTAACTGCATCAGAAACAAAATACTTAAGGGATCAATATACTGGAAAATGTATAAGAACTACACAATGAAAACTATAAGACATTGCTGAGAGAAATTAAAGACCTAGAAATATTGGGAGATGCTCATGAATTAGAAGGTGCAATATTGCTAAAATGCCAGTTCTTCCCAACTTTTTCTTTAGGTTCTGTGTAATCCCAGTCAAAATCCCAGTGGGCTCTTTGGTCAAAATTGACAGATTGGTCCTAAAATTCATACGTAAATGCAGAGTACTTAGAATAGCCAAGGCAATATTGGACTTGATTGGACACTTACTGTAGTGCTACAGAATAAAGACAGTTTGAAATTGATATAAGGATGGGGAAAAGGATTATGAGACTGAATTAAGAGTCCAGAAATTAGTCCAGAAATATATAGGCACATATAAAGCTAGCTGATTTTTTGATAAAGTCACCAAGGATGTTCAGTGGGCAGCGGAAAGACTTTTCAATAAGCAATGCTTCAACAACTGGACGATCATGTGGGAAATAAATGAACCCTGATCTCTACCTCATGTATACAGAAAAAAATTACTTAAAATGGATCATCAATCTAAACATAAAAGCTAAAGTTATGAATTTTCTAGAAGAAAGCATAACAATTATCTTTGTAACTTGGCATAGACAAAGATTTCTTGGAACACAGAAAACACTAACCATAGAAGAAAAAACCTATTGGCTAACTGAACATAATATTAAAAAAATAATAATTTTTAAAAGAAAAAAAAAAGAAGAGACCTGGTAAATTAGACACCCAAAATAAAAATTTTCTGCTTATCAAAAAAAAAAAAAAACCAGATGGGAAGAAAATATTCACAATGCCACATAAAGTTCTCTAGCAAATCAAAAATAAAAAGACAAAATGCCCTACCACTCAGAAAACTGGCACACACATAAAGAGACATATCACACACATATACAAAGATGTTTAAATGGCAATAAACACATATAAAAGTGCTCAGTATAACTTTCTTTTTCTTTTTTTTAATATTTTATTTATTTATTTGACAGAGAGAGATCACAGTAGACAGAGAGGCAGGCAGAGAGAGAGAGAGAGAGAGGGAAGCAGGCTCCCTGCTGAGCAGAGAGCCCCATGTGGGACTCGATCCCAGGACCCTGAGATCATGACCTGAGCCGAAGGCAGCAGCTTAACCCACCGAGCCACCCAGGTGCCCCTCAGTATAACTTTCAACATGCAAATGCAAATTGAAATCACAATGAGACACCAATACACACCTACTATATAGCTAAATGAAAAATACCGACAATGCCAAACATTAACAAGGATATGAAACAAAATCCTCATACGTTGTTGGTGCAAATGTAAAATGGTATAATCTCTCTGGAAAACTGGCAGCTTCTTATAAAGTTAAACAGGTATCTATCCTATGCTTAATACAACCACTTTTATGTGTTTATTCAAGAGAAATTAAATCACATTTCCACAAAAACTTAGTACGAGATTGTTCATAGCTACTTTATTTATAATTCCAAAATCTGGAAACCATCCAAATGTCCATCAACAATAGAATGGATAAACAAACTGTGGTATATTTATACAATGACATACTGCCCCAAAACAAAAAGAACTACTGACGCACATACAGCAACATGGACAAATACTGAAGAACAGTATGCTGACTGAAAATGCCAGACAAATAACAGTATCCATTCACGATTCTGCTTATGAGGCACTAGAACAGGCAGACCTGATTTATGCTGATAGAAGTCTGAACACCAATTGCCTGGCGTGGGGTAGAATTTGGTTAGGAGTGGGTGTGAGGAAACTTCCTGAGGTGATTGAAATGTTCTGTAGTTTACAGGGGCATGGGTAGGTTGGGTGGCATGCCTTCACGGAATCTCCCTGAACTTACACTGAGGTACAGTGCTTTTCACTGTATGTAAATCTTTCCTGAAAAAACGCCTTGAATCCTGATGACTCTGCCTTTAAAACAGAAATATAAGGATGACCTGAGGATCTTTTGCCTTTTCCTTCAATGTGTTACGGAAGTCCGTGATTCAGTCACGGTAACTGTTGTCAAGGAAAAGCTTGCAACCATTCTAAACCATGTCGAGGGATGGTTAAAAATGAGTAAAGTGATGGATTTGCCATCACATGAATCTTATCTGTGGGAAACATGTTTTCTACGACTATGGAAGGCTATATTGTGAAGCTGGCATCTCAGGCACAAGGCATCTTACAGGGCTTGGGGAAACAAATCGTGAGTCACATAGTTTAAAATAATGATTAATAAGACTTTCTTAAAGGGCCATTTTCCACTCATGTGTCAAGCATGTGAAATTGCTCTGTACTCCACAGACATCCAGTCTATCCGTGCTTTCTGTGCTGTGACTAGGAAATGTCTTTGATACTCATGAATGTTTGGCTAACACCCATCATCCTTTAGGCTCGAGTGGCTGCTGTCCAAGGTCTGGGCCACACTGCTGTGTGCCCTGGTTATCTTTAGTGTTTACGTTAAATCTCCAGATGCCAAATTTCTCATTCTGATGCTAGGTGCTTGCCAAGCCATCAGGTATTTACTGATTGTAGAATGGAACTAATTCTTTCTTCATTGTGTAAACCCAGGATTAGTTTTCCTTCACTGGCCAGAGTCTCCTCTATGATGCTCCTCTATTCATACCTTGGATTTTCAATACCCAAACCTCTATTTCCAGATACAATGCCCTGCTAATCAGGCCCCACCCTATCTACCTAGCTTTATTTCTCAATACTTTAAAACATGGAAGCATGGAGTAGTGGAGAAATTCTAAGTCCAGGAGTCAAGAGAGCTGACTATAGCCCTGGACTTGTAATGGGCATAGCACCTCCCCTGTCACATGAGGAATTTTGATTCATAGGACCCCATTCCTGCTTTCACTCCCTGAGTTTTAATCAGAAAAATATCACTATATTCCCCAACATTTGTCTAAACATTCCCTTGACTGCATCTTTGTCTCATAAAATATTACCCATCTTTTCTGGTACAGCCAAAGTGGTCTTGGCTCTCTGGCTTTCCCTCTGTTAATCCATGCTTTATCTAACCATGTATGGCAGTGAACAGTACCACACATTGATCACTAATTCTATTTTTATTCTCATGGTATCTACCATCAACATGATATACAACATGATATCAATATGAAAATGTTGTACAAAATGTACAAAATATTTACTGGGTATGTGCTTTGGTGAGTGCTGTGAAGTGTGTAAACCTAGCGATTCACAGACCTGTACCCCTGGGGATAAAAAATACATGTTCATAAAAAAATAAAAAATTAAAAAAAATGTTTACTGGGTCCCTGCTATGTACACTGACATCATTACTGTGGGATCCATAAAATAGTACTCATTTTTAGTCAACTTGTAGTGTTATGTCTATGTGTTTGTCCCAAGTTCTCCATGCCCCATCAAGGGTATGAGCTCCTTAAGCTAGTGACAGTGCCTTTTACAGGTATTTTTTGTGTCCCTTAGATAAAAATATAGCCTTACTATTTTTCAGGCTTTTCTCATTCCTTCAAGTACACTCCATCTCCCCTTTCTTCTTTCCATTTTCTCACAAGATTTTCCTGTGGGAATTCCCTCTACCTACCTTTTTTATTCCTTCCAGTTCTTTCCTCACCAGCCACCTGTCCTGCTCTCACTCCTTTGCACTTTGACCCTCACTCACCTGGTCCGGTGGACTTTGTGGGGCCACTATCTGTTACCAATGGCTTCTGAATGGGATAATAGTGCTTATATTATTTCCCCCACCAAGTGGTTATGGGTACAACTGAGACCTTGTCTCTTGGGCTATTAATTTGTTTGAGTCACAGAGCCCTTTGAGAATCATCTTCTTTAAAAAAAAGTGTTCAGAGGCTAACTGAACATAATGATAATAATAAAAAATTGTGCAGATAGTCTAGACTTAGCCTACCATTCAGAGGAGTCACTCCTGAACTTCAGAACTCCTTCCACAGATCCACTAGACATCCCACAGACCCTAGGTTATAAATGCCTACTGCACATGAAAATTCATTATAAATCAGAAAGACTAACTGTGGCAGAGACTATTATTAGTATTATTTTCTGGGAGCCAGAACAATGCAAACTAAAGTCTCTTAGTCCCCTTTCCTGCCATCAGAATACTACCCATAAGAATGCCCTATGCCTTCTCTCTCTCTGCTATGTCCCAATCCAGCTTCAGGATCTTGCTTGGGGAATTAGCAGTGGTATGAATCAGAGTTTTGCTTTGTAGGGAAACCTGGCCTAGTGACAATCCTTAAGAGTCTTATCATATATTAAAATATATTTAATGATATTTAAAATAAAGTAGCAGCCTGGTTACTTTATTTATTATGGGATCAACTGGAGTTTATGCACCAGCTTGGAAACTTCACATATATGTAACATGATAGCTACTTATAAGGATACATTGTAATATGTCATGATTATTAACATATTTCTGTTACATTTCTTTTTACATAGTTATTTCTAAAGAAACCCATACATATTTCTATAGAAAACTATGTTAAGAAAAGGGAAACCTTTGTAATATAATCTGTTTGTAATTTGGGGGTTTCTTATCCTGCTTTTAAAGTTTTGATTACATGTCACTGAACTTTATATGTTCCAGATAATTTGAAATCCACAAATGGGAGGAATGAAAAACACATGATCCCTGCCCTCAAGGATTTTATAGAAAAGTAAGAATTTGATAAATACTTATTGATTTATAACGCACTAACCTTTGACACCTGGATAGCCCAGCTACTTAATATGTCACACTTCCTTGATATCAAATGGAAACCCAAAGGATAATGATTTCAAAGGTACCTAATTAACAACAAGGGACCATTTAAGATGCTGGCAGAATATGGGGTTCAGTAAGCACAATTTAATCATTAAGATGATAACATTTATTGTGTATCCTTTCTAGGAAAATACCTTATCACTTAATTTTTATCTTAATCACTGTATCAATTATAAATCATGTTTGAACTTATGTGTCTAAATGAAGGTTACTCAAGAGGAAGGGAGCAATGTTGCAAATAGAAACAGTAAATTATCTAGCCAAAGCTATTCAGAAAATACTAGTCAAAACTGGAACTAGGCGTCCAAACACACTGTCAGTACTTAAATAGTTCAAGGTCAAAGTCAGATTAAGTAACTGGTGTTAGATATTTTTAGCAGCAGTTCCAATTAAGATTTAACAGCACTGGTTGGGTCTGGAAAGTGTCCTGATGTCACACACTGATTATCATCTTGAAATTCATTAGGAAATCTGTAATCATAAGGGCTTGGAGAGACGGGCAATGGAAAGAACATTTTGTTGGTTCTACTATGAGCCTGGTGTTCTGTAATCTTTACATAAATTATCTTATTTAATTCTCACAACCGCCCTGGGGTGTGGATTTCATATTCTCATTTTGTAGATGAAGAAGCAGAGTGGCAATAATTTGCTGTAGGTCATAATAGCTAGTAAGTGGCAGAACAGAAAAAAATTTTTAAATGCATAAAATAGACTGCAGGGGAAATTACCAAGGAAACCAGTTATGATAATTGAGAGTAAAATGTTGCAATAGTTTCCTATTGTTGCTGTAACAAATTACTCTAAACAACAGCTTAAAACAACACAAATTTATTATCTTACAGGCCTGGAGGTCAGAAATCCAAAACAGGTCTTCTGGCATTAAAATCAAGGTGTTGACAGGGCCTCAGGCCTTCTGGAGGCTCTAGGGGAGAATCTGCTTCCTTATCTTTTTCAGCTTCTAGATGCTGTGCACAATTGTGGGCTTGTGACACCAGCCAGCAATCACATCATTGATTCTAGAATCACATCTCCTTTTCTCTGTCTCCCTTGACTCCTTTTTTCCCTTTGTGGGATGTTTGTGATTAGATTGGGCCTACCTTGGTAATCCAGGTTAATCTGACTATTCGTGGATCCTTAATCACACTGGCTCAGTTCTTTCTGCCACGTGAGGTAATATCCTAGGGATTCACATGTGGACATCTCGGGGAGTCATTTTTATGTCTACCACAATTACTTCTTAGTAAGCTTGCAGACCTGCTATTCTAAATGCTTAACATATAATCTTGGAACTTTATTTATTTATTTTATTTGAGAGAGAGAGAGAGAGCACACATGAGTGCTCATCAGTGGTTTTGGAGGGGGCAGAGGGAGAGGGAAAGAGAGAAGCTTAAGCAGGCTCCATGCCCAGCCCAGAGCTCACCTGGGGCTTCATCTCACGACCCTGAGATCAGACCTTGAGCTGAAATCAAGAGTTGGGCGCTTAACCAGACTGAGCCACCCAGGTGCCTGGAATTGGAATTTTGTAATGAAAGCGACCTTTTGGTTCACTTAGCCTAATCTTTTAAACAACAAGATAATTGATTTACTTGCATTTGTTCCTCCCTGATGACTGCCACACTGATGGTTTCTTTTTTTTTTTTTTTTATAAAAGACTGTCTATTTACTTAAATATTGTCAATATTACAAATCTGCATTGGAGATGCTCAGGATATTTGCTGGGGGTAGTAGGAGTGCTTCATCTGAGCTCTTATTAGACCTGGCTAATTTGTCCATTAGGAAAATGAGTGTGCAGTATGTGCCTACAGCCTAAGCCTAAGAGATGCAGGGTGAAGGAGACAGAGAATGTCCCTGCCATCGAGGAGCCTGTGCTCTTTTCCACTGAGTTTACCAGTTAAAGAAACCTATAGGATAAAGATAAGGGGAATGTAAGTATTTGCATAACCATTTGGATTTGCATCAAATAGCCAGGAACCCAAACATGCCAAAGATGTGAGCCACCGTGTTGGTTGCTATAAGCTCAAAATAGATTCCTAATGTACTAACTACATGGCTGAAATTAGAAAATAAAATTTGCTATTTTTATAGTACACTTATAGTTTACAATATACACTTAGACTTAATTTTATTTTTCATTAATTCAGTACCTTATTCTGATAGTAATAGGAAGCCAGTGATGAGTTTTAAGGAAGTAAATGCATACTTAAATTTGTGTTTTATGAAGGGCTATGGCTGCTGAATGGATCTGGTATTAGGAGACTGGTTAGGAGACTGTTGTATGCAGGGTAGGAGACGACCGTCTAGACCAGAGCAATGCCAGTGCAATGGACAGAAGTGGGCTTGAATGAGAGTTGCTTGGCTTTGGGACAACAGGAAACAGATCTGGAGAAATTGTAAACAAGATTGTCCAGGTTGTTGGCTTGATAATGGTAATAAGACTGGGTCGATGGTAATAAGACTATTCAATGAGTCAGAAAACACTGAAAGAGGATGAGAGAAAAAGGTGTCAACAGATGCTTTTTCTTTTTTTTAATATTTTAATTTTTAAAAAATTAGAATTTAAATTCCAGTTAACATATAGAGTAATACTAGTTTCAGGCATATTAATATAGTGATTTAACACTTCTGGACAGAAAAAAAAGAGACCTTTCTTTATCATCTCAACTACCTTGTAAGGTATATATTGCTTTGGAAGTTTTGAAAGGGAGGAAAGAAAAACGCAGAAACATTAATTTGCTCAAGGTCACACAAAGAGTAAATGGTAGGGCTATGACTGACACCAATCCCTGCTGTCCTTCTGCTTCTGCTGTCCTATCTCTTGGTTAACTTGATATCCATTGCCTGAATTTCTCTGTGGTGGAGAAGGGGGATTTCAGAGAAAGCAAGGGGCAGGGGCATCTGGGAGACCAGAGCTGGGGAGGGAATTTCTTACTCTGGGATTCAGAGGACCCTGAGGATTGTGCAGAGCACTGGGCTCAGTGAGAGGAATGGTTCAACACACTACGAAGGTCAAGACTGTTGGGTGGTAGGCATGCACCAAACTTGCAGTCAGAGACTGGAATCTGGAAACCAAAAAGAACAAGAACAAGGAAGATGTAATGTGAAGAGATGGGAATTGGTTCAGGGATGCTGCCCAAAGAGGCCAGAGCTCTCTGAACCTGTTTTTGCATCCAAGGAGAGGTCATCAAAGGTCATGAAAGGTCATGAGCTCCTGTATCACTCATGGGCCTCACTATCCCTTCAGTCATTCCAGCTGCTTAACCAGTGTGGGCTTGGGGAAGACATGTTCCCCAGCAATTTCTCACTGTGGGATGGTCATCAGACTTGTTCTGGGTGAAGACTATTCTATTTTGAATATTAGAGCCAATGAGAGCGTAGGAAAAACTGCAAATCCAGTGTTTTCCAAGATTTCAAAAAAGACAGCATTTCTAGAATAAGGGAGTAATTCATTATTTTGAGTATTTCTGACATCTCTGTTGTCAGGCACTGTGATAGGAGGGCGGACACAGCAGTGAGCAAGGTTAACAAAGTTCCTATTCCCACAGAGCTTATCTTTACCAGGGTGAAATACACTGTAAATAAATACACAATTAAATGAACAAGGTTATTTCAGAAAACAAAAATTGCTAAACAATAAAGTAATATAATTGAGAGTAAATGAGAGAAAGACAATACTATATAAGATGGTCAGAAAAGGTTTTTACAGGAAAAAGACAGTCATGGAAAGTTGCATTTGCAGAAGGAACAGAGGGGCAAAAGCCTTGAGACAGGGACAATATTGGTCTGTCCCAGGATCATAAAGGATGTTTGTGTGGCTAAAGTGTAGAACAAAGAGCAGCATGTAAGGAGATGAGGTTTCAGATATAAACGCACACCAGATAGGTCATATAAGGACCAGTAGATCTTGGTGAGGAGTTTAGATTCTATTCTAAGTGGAGAAGAAAGCCACAGGAGCAGGCAGAGAAGAGATTAAGCAAGAGAGTTACATTTGTGTTCTAAGATAACCATTTTGTTTGCTTTAAGGAGTATGGATTTGGATGAAGCTCAAGTAGAAATAGGGAAATTATTTATGCTGTTGTGGTTATATAGACCAGAAATGATGGGCATGCACTAAGATGGTGGCCATGGAGATGATGAGAAGTGGTCGGATTTGAGACCCATTTTGGGAGAGAGCCCAAAGATTGGCTGGTGGATTTAGATGTGAGAATAAAAGAGAGAAGATTAAAAGATCACTCCAAAGGGTTTTATTTTTAATCTTATTTAGATATAAGCCATACGTCAATAAAAGTCCATCCATTTAAAGCCTTCAATTCCATGGTTTTTAGTATAACTACAGAGTTGTGCAACCTTCACCACAACATAATTTTAGACCATTTTTATCACTCCAAAAACAGACCTCACACCAATTGGCAGTCGATTCCCCTCTCTCCCCAGCCCCACTGAAATAGGCTCCTAGGCTCATGGAACAAATCACCAAGCGCTTGGTAGTTTATAACAACAAAAATTTATTCCTTCTCCGTTTTGGAGGCCAGAAGTCTAAAATCAAGTTATTGGCAGGACTGTGTGAGTTCCAAAGGCTCCAGAGGAAAATATTTCTTTGCCTCTTTTGGCTTCTGGCAGCTCTAGGTGTTCCATGACGTGTGGCTGCTTCATTCTAATCTTGGTCTTTATCCTCACATGCTGTCCACTCTCTCCCATGTCCTCTCTTCCTTTCTGATATAAGGACACTTGTCATGGGATTTAGGGTCCACTTGGGAAGTCAGGGATGATCTCATTTCAAGATACTTTATTTAATAACAACTGCAAAGACCCTCTTTCCAAATAATGTTACATTTATAAACTCCTGAGGCCATCATTCAACCTAGTACACATGGATAATCACTACTAGTCTATTTTCCGCCTCTACAGATTTACCTGTGATACACATTTCACTTCTAGGATTTTGACCCAAGGATTTGGGTACATGCTGGTGCTGCTTATCTAGGGTCTCATCAAGAATAAATGGTAAAATCACATGTCCTTTGCTTATGTCACATTTGAGATGTGTATTGTATATCCAAGTGGAAATGTCAAGTGAGCAGCTAGATGCATGAATTTGGACGTGTTAGTCTGGATATGGAGATCTGGGTGTCAGAGACATACTCACAGCATTTATAGTTGTGGGACTGACTGAGAACAGTAGACTGAAATGAGAAAGAGGACGGCTAGAAGTAGTGCCTGGAACACAGGGAGGTAATGCAGAAGAAACTTTAGGGAAGACTCAAAAGAAGGAAGCCAGTAAGTGGGTAAGAAAAACAGCAAATTCAGTGTTTTCCAAGATTTTTAAAAAGACAGCACTTATAGAATTGAGGGTGTCGTTTGCTATTTCACATAACTTTGAAATTTAGAAGAAAATTGGAACATTTAAATAAACATTGGGTTTAGCAACATAGATCCTATTATTCATCAGATAAGAGCAATTTCAGCAGAGTGGGGGCAGGGATGAAGGACTAACTGAGTGCATTAAAGAGTAAATGGGAAATGAGGATGTGGAGATGAAAACCATGAATACCTCTTCCAGAAGTTCTGCCCTGACGTGAGACAGAAAAATGGGCTGTAGCTGTAGATGAATGTGTTCAAGTGAGAATTTGTTCTGTTTTAGAGGTGAAACATAATAAAAGATGATTTATGCTTGGGCTAAGTATCCCGAGAAAGAACTTAAAGATGCAAGAAAAATTTAGTTAATTAAAGATGTTAATTTTAGAAATGGTCTTCCTGAGCAGGCAATATCCACAAAATATGCCTGATATGAACAGGAAACTATTGTAGCATTATTTACAATAGTCAAAATATGGGAAGCAGCCCAAGTATCCATTGATAGATGAAGGGATAAGTGTGTGGTATATACGTGTGTGTGTGTGTATTTATGTACATATAATATATATTTATTAATATATTCACAGACAATGAAATATCATGCATCACTTAAAAAACTATGTGATTTTGCCATTTACAGCAACATGGTTGGACCTGGAGCATATAATGCTAAGTGAAATACAACAAAGAAAGAAAAATACCATAATATTTCACTTATATGTGGAATCTAAAAAACAAATGAATAAACAAACAGAAAACAGAATCAGACCTATGAATTCAAAGAACTGATGGTTTCCAGATGGCAGATGGACAATGGGAGATAAAAGCTTCCAGTTATGGAATGAATAAGTCACAGGAATAAGAAGGTACAGCATGGGGAATATACCAGTGGTAGTGAATAGTGTTGCATGGTAACAGAGGGTAGCTACACTTGTGGTGAGCACAGCATAATGCATGGAGTTGTTGAATCATTATGTTGTACACATGAAACTAATGTAACATTGTGTGTCAATTATACTTAAATAAAAAAAAAAGAAAAAGAAAAAGAAAAAGAAAGAGCAGGAACACTCCATCTGTTGTAAAGGGAGAGAAGCCCCAGTAGTGGGGACAGGTGAAGAAGGCTGTGATGTTTTCCAAATATATGTTGCTTCCCAGGAGCTGGTGTGGGTATCTGACCAATATTTGAGTTTAGCCGGAGTTAGTCTGCCAAACAAGAAGAATAGAGAGATAGGGGGCAAGCAAGTTCATAGTGTTTCCAAAGGAGTGATTATAATGTGAAGGGATTTAAACTGGATTCAAAAGGAAAGGAGAGCACCAGAGGATGGATGAATAATGAGAAAGTGGTGGAGTCAGTGATCGAGGTTGTGGTCGAGGTTGTGATAGGATCAAACTGCTGCAGTGATCTGAAGGGTAGAGAGTGATGACCGAGGGAAGAAGTGCTGTCATTGAATTTTAGGGTGTTGACTTATTTGTGGTGACAAGGCCAGGTATAACCACTAGAGTAAGTGGCTGAAAAGCAGACAAGCAAAGGATCCCTGGAGAAAGAGGAGGTCATGAAACCCAAGAGCCTAGGGTGTCCAGGACAGTGCTGCAGAGAGAAGGTTGTTAATAAACAGTTGCAAAGGAAGAAGACTGAAATATATGAATCTTCTAACATTTATAGTATTTTGGTTTATGTTGATGAACCCTGTATTTAGTGTATTATCTTTTTTTAAAATAAACATATAATGTATTTTTATCCACACGGGTACAGGTCTGTGAATCGCCAGGTTTACACACTTCACAGCACTCACCATAGCACATACCCTCCCCAATGTCCATAACCCCACCCCCTTTCCTGACCCCCCTCACCCCAGCAACCCTCAGTTTGTTTTGTGAGATTAAGAGTCGCTTATGGTTTGTCTCCCTCCCGATCCCATCTTGTTTAATTTATTCTTCTCCTACCCCCCTAACCCCCACGATGCATCTCCACTTCCTCATATCAGGGAGATCATATGAGAGTTGTCTTTCTCTGATTGACTTATTTCACTACGCATGATACCCTCTAGTTCCACCCACGTCGTCACAAATGGCAAGATTTCATTTCTTTTGATGACTGCATAGTATTCCATTGTATATATTAGTGTATTGTCTTTATTTGTGTATATTATCTTATATAATTTTTACTCAAATGATATGTTTTCCAGTGTTTCCGGGACAACATTACATTAAAAAAATAATTTGGGTCAGTTAAAAGGGTAATGATAAAGGTGAAGCTAATCAGGCAAAAGATAATTTACTAAGAGAAGTTGCCACTGGAGCTATCAAGAGGAGGAATAGACTTATGATTTTGAAACACCTTGAAACTCATACAAAGAGAAAGCTGTGGTGGCTTGGCTCTAAGGTCAACATGTTGTGTCTGAACTTGGCTGGGTCTTTGGAGGGGGGAAAAAGCTTGAACTCTGGATTCACAGAGACCACAGGTTTAAATGCCATCCATTATTTATTAGCTACGTGACCTTGAACAAGTTCCTTAACCTGTCTTTACCTCTAGTTTCAGTTCTAAAAAATAAGGACTAAAAATAGTTCTACCTAATGGGTTTATTAATGAAGATAAAGAGAGGTAATCTATACTAAAAGTTCAGAACAGTACCAGGAACACAGTAAGTACTTAATGATGGTAAACTGTAATCTTCATGTTATTATGATCTTTAAGCTGGAGATTTAGAAAGAGCTACTTTGTAAAGCCAAGAGGATTAAATGAGATGAAGTATGCAAATTACTTAGCATACTAAGCATTAGCTTCCATGTGGTGATACTACAAAGTGGTTGCTATTACAATGAAACTGATCAGCAGACCTAATCTAATTTTATAGTACCTGGGAAGTGAGGAGGTAGAAAGTAGAGTTATCCCTCTCCTGAACCCAGTATGGGTTAATATTAGTCCTTTGAAGTTCTTTTCAAATGGTGGAGCAGAGACTGTCCAGGAAACAGTTCCAGGAAATTGAAGTCCTGATTGGATCTGAAAAGGTGATAAAGATCGTAGTAAGCACAACTTCATTTAGCCACTTTCTGTTCTAGGACTGCTTTGCACTTGCAGGTCAAAGAGTCACGAGTCTTTCACCAAATAAGCCTTTCACCATTTTCCCCCTAAGCTTTATTGAAGTGTGATTTAGAAATAAAAATTGTAGGGGCACCTGGGTGGCTCAGAGGGTTAAGCCTCTGCCTTCAGCTCAGGTCATGATCTCAGGGTCCTGGGATCAAGCCCCATATCAGGCTCTTTGCTCAGCGAAGAGCCTGCTTCCCCCCTCTCTCTCTGCCTGCCTCTCTTCTTACTTGTGATCTCTCTGTGTCAAATTAAAAAAAAAAAATTGTATATATTTAGGTTGTCCAGCATGATTTTTTAAAAAAGCATTTGTCTTTCTGCATCTGGCTTATTCACTTAGCATAATATCCTCCAAGTTCATCAATGTTGTTGCAAACGGCAGGATTTCCTTCTTTTTTATGGATGAATAATATTTCTACATATATTGCCAAAAGAAAATTCTGAGAACTTGATGCGAAAGTTTGACTGAGCAAGAAACAAACTGCAAACAGGGAAACTTCAGACCCCAAACTCATATACATTCATAAGCATGACATTACAGTATGGCTTCTAAGGTGAAAATGAAGAAATTGTTTAACCTTTACAGTAAGTGGTTACTACAGTGGGATTTTCCATACAGCAGGATATTAGTTAAAAGTGATTAACTTATACTATCTTACACCATTTTAGGAAGACGATTTAAGTTTCACTTAGGATGGTCAGAGGCATACACATGAAATAACTTACGTTAAGTATTGTTTACAGTCATGAAATAAGGTAGCTTAAGTTTTGCTTATGTGACTTCCATGGTTTTGTCTGTCTCAGAGATCTCCATCTTATTTTAACAATATACCACATTTCCTTTGTCTGTTCATCTGTTGACAGACACCTAGGTTGTTTCCATATCTTGGCTATTGTGCTACAATGAACATGGAGTGCAGATTTTCTTGAAGACAATGACTTCACTTCATTTAGATACACACCCAGAAGGGAAATTGCTTGATCATATGGCAGTTTTATTTTTAATTTTTTGAGGAACCCACATACTTTTTCCACAATAGTTGTATCAGTTCCCATCAGCATCATATAAGAGTTCCCTTTTCTCCACACCCTCTCCAACACTTGTTATCTCTTATCTTTTGATACTTGCCATCTTAACAGGTGTGAAGTGAGAGTTCATTGTGGTTTTGATTTACATTTTCCTGGTGACTGGTGATGTTGAACAACTGAACAACTTCTCATATGCCTGGTGGCCATTTGTATGTACTTTCAGGGGAAATATCTGTTCATGTCTTTTGCCCATTAAAAAAATCTGATTTTTGTATTTGTTTTTGTTTTTGCTGTTGAGTTGTATATGTTCTTCATAAATTTTGGATACTAATCCTTTATCAGATATGTCAGATATGTCATTTGCAAATATCTTCTCCCATTCAGTACCTCTTCCTTTAATTTTATTGATTGTTTCCTTCGCTGTGCAAGTTTTATATTAATATAGTCATAATGGCTTATTTTTGCTTTTGTTTCGCTTGCCATAGAAGACATATCTAGAAAAATGTTCCTATGGCCAATGTCAGAGAAATTACTACCTGGGCTGTCTTTAAGGGTTTTCCTGATTTCAGGCCTCACATTTAGGTCCTTAATCCATTTTGAGTTTATTTTTGTATATGGTGTAAGAAAGTGATCCAATTTCATCCTCTTGCATGCAGCTGTCCAGTTTTCCCAACACCATTTGTTGAAGAGACTGTTTTTTTTTTTCTATTGCATAATCTTGCCTCCTTCATTGAAGATTAATTGACCATATAACCATGGATTTATTTCTGGGCTCTCAATTCTGTTGCATTAATCTTTCTGGGCTCTGTATTCTTTTCTTTTTTTTAAATTGTGTTGTGTTAGTCACCGTAAAATATATCATTAGGTTTTTTTTTTTTTTTGCAATGTTGGAAATTTATTCTGATTTTTCTGTAGACACAATTTTACCATAGAGTCCCTAATAAAAGCCCATGCCCAAACTCTATAAATGATGCCACACACCATATTGAACAAACATGAGTTTTATATCTATTATTTGAACAGTGTAATACTTTCTAAAGTATACATAGAACAATTAGAAAAATACAACCACTAATCATGAAAAGAAAACTGTATTTAACACATCATTAGTTTTTGGTGCAGTGTTCCAAGATTCATTGTTTATGTACGACACCCAGTGCTCCATGCAATACGTGCCTTCCTTAATACCCACCACCAAGCTCACCCATCCCCTCACTTCCCTCCCTTCTAAAACCCTCAGTTTGTTTCTCAGAGTTCACAGTCTCTCTTAGTTCATCTCACCCTCCAATTCCCCCCAATTCACTTTTCTTTTCCTTCTCTTAATGTCCTCCATACTATTCCTTATGTTCCACAAGTAAGTGAAACCATACGATAATTGACTTTCTCTGCTTGACTTATTTCACTCAGCATAATCTCCTCCAGTCCCATCCATGTTGATGCAAAAGTTGGGTATTCATCTATAAAGAACTTCTCAAACTCCACACCCAAAAAACAGACAACCATGTGAAAAAATGGGCAAAAGACATGATCAGACACTTCTCCAATGAAGACATACAAATGGCTAACAGACACATGAAAAAATGTTCATCATCATTAGCCATCAGGGAGATTCAAATCAAAATCACATTGAGATACCACCTTACACCAGTTAGAATGGCAAAGATTAACAAGGTAGGAAACAACAAATGTTGGAAAGGATGTGGAGAAAGGGGAGCACTCTTACACTGTTGGTGGGAAGGAAAGTTGGTGCAGCCACTTTGGAAAACATTGTGGAGATTCCTCAAAAAATTAAAAATAGAGCTACCCTATGACCCTGCAATTGCACTACTGGATATTTACCCCAAAGATACAGATGTAGTGAAAAGAAGGGCCATATGTACCCTAATGTTCATAGCAGCAATGCTCACAGTTGTCAAACTGTGGAAAGGGCTGAGATGCCCTTCAACAGACGAATGGATAAAGAAGATGTGGACTCCACATTATGTTACATTGATCTATGTGTCGTTTTTGTGCTAGTGCCATAGTATTTTGATTACTACAGCTTCACAGTATATCTTGAAATCTGGGATTCTGATACCTCCAGTTTCATTCTCTTTCAAGAGTTCTTTGTCTATTTGAGGTCTTTTGTGGCTCCACATAAATTTTAGGATTGTTTGTTATAGGTCTGTGAAAAATGCTATTGGTATCTTCATAGGAATTGCATTAAGTATGTAGATTGCTTTGGGTAGTATGGACATTTTAACAGCATTTGTTCTTCCAACCCATGATTATGGAATAGCTTGCCATTTGCTTGTGTCATCTTCAGTTTTTTTCAACATGTCTTATAGTTTTCAGAGTATAGGACTTTCACTTCTTGGTTATGTTTATTCCTAGGCATTTTATTATTTTTCATGTAATTGTAGATGGGATTTCTTTGATGGCTTTTCTTAATTTCTCTTTCTGCTACTTCATTATTAATGTATAGAAATGCAATGGATTTCTGTATATTGATTTTGTAACCTGCAACCTCACTGAATTCATGTATCAGTTCTAATTGTGTGTGTGTGTGTGTGTGTAGTATTTAGGATATTCTATATATATATTCATGTTATATTCAAATAGTGAAAGTTTTACTTCTTCCTTATGAATTTGGATACCTTTTATTTCTTTGTTTGTTTGTTTGTTTGTTTGACTGTACAGCTAGGACTTCCAGTACCATGTTGAATAAAAGTAGTAGTGAGAGTGGACATACTTGTCTTGTTCCTGACCTTAGTAGAAAAACACTGTTTTTCACCACTGAGTTTGATGTAAGCTGTGGTTGTTTCACCTAAGGCCTTTATTACATTGAGCTATGTTCCTGCCAAAGTTCCTCCAACTTTGTTGAGGGCTTTTAATCAAGAATGGATGTCATAATTTGTCAAATAGTTTTTCTGCATCTATTGAAATAATCGTAGAGTTTTTTTCTCCTTTCTCTTGTTGATGCATTGTATCACAATAATTATTTATAAACATTGAACCACCCTTGTATACCAGGAATAAATTCCACTTGATCATGGTGAATAATTTTTTTAATGTATTGTTGGATTTGACTTGCTAACATTTTGTTGAGGATTTTTGCATCTATATTCATCAAAGATATTGGCTTGCTGTTCTCTTATGTAGTGTCTTTATGTGGCTGTTATCAGGGTGATGCTGGCCTCATAAATTTGGACCCTTTCCTTCCTCTTCTACTCTGTGGAAAAGTTTGAGAGAATAGGTATTAACTCTTCTTTAATGTTTGGTGGAATTCACCTTTGAAACTGTCTGATCCTGGACTTTTGTTTGTTGGGAGTTTTTTGATTACTGATTCAATTTCATTGCTGGTAATAGGTCTGTTCAAATTGTCTATTTCTTCTTGGATTCAGCTTTGGAAAATTATATGTTTCTACAAATTTATCCATTTCTTCTAGGTTTTCCAATTTGTTGGCATATAGTTTTTCATGATATTCTCTTATAATCCTCTATTTCTGTGGTGTTGGTTATTATTCCTTCTTTTTCACTTCTGATGTTGTTTATTTGAGTCATCTCCCCCACAACCCATTCTTTTTATGAGGCTGGCTTAAAGTTTTATCACTTTAGTTGATCTTTTCAAAGAATGAGCTCCTGAAACAGTATGGAGGTTCCTCAAAAAGTTGAAAATAAAGCTACCCTACAACCCAACAATTGTGCTACTGGGTATTTACCCTAAAGATACAAGTGTAGTGATCTAAAAGGATGTGTGCATCCCAATGTTTATAGCAGCAATGTCCACAATAGCCAAACTATGGAAAGTGCCAGGATGATGTCCATCAACAGATGAATGGATAAAGAAGACATGAGATCTATCTATCTATCTATCTATCTATCTATATATGGGTGCATATACATATAGATATATCTATATCTATCTATCTATCTATCTATCTATATATATATAATGGAATACTATGCAGCCATTAAAAATGATGTGGTTGGAGCTAGAGGGTATTATGCTAAGCGAAATAAGTCAAGTAGAGAAAGACAGTTGTTACATGATCTCTCTGATCTGAGGAATTTGAGAGGTAGGGCAGGGGATTGTGGGGGGAAAAGAGGGAAAAATGAAACAAAATGGGACGGGGGAGGGAGACAAACCATAAGAGACTCTTAACCTCAGGAAACAAACTGAGGGTTGCTGGAAGGGAGGGGTGTAGGATGTATAGGGTGCCTGGGTGATGGACATTTGGGAGGGTATGTGTTATGGTAAGTGCTGTGCTGTGAGTTGTGTAAGACTGATGATTCACTGACCTGTACCCCTGAAACAAATAATACATTTTATGTTAATTTTTTTAAAAGGGGGATAAAAAGAACCAGTTCCTGGTTTCATTGAGCCCTTCTATTGTTTTTTAGTTTCTATATTGTTTATTTCTGCTTTAATCTTTATTATTTATTTCCTTCTACTGGTTTTAGATTTTGTTTATTCTTCTTTTTCCTGCTCTCTTAGGCGTAAAGTTAGGTTATTTGAGACTTTTCTTACTTCTTGAGTAGACCTGTATTGCTATAAACTTCCCACTTAGAACAGCTTTTTCTGCATCCCAAAGATTTTGGATCATTGTGTTTTCATTTTCGTTTATCTACGTGTATTTTTGGATTTCCTCTTTGGGTTTCCGTGGTTGATCCATTCATTGTTTAATAGCACGTTATTTAACCTCCATGTTTTGGGCTCTTTCCAGACTTTCTCTTGTGCTTGGTTTCTAGTTACATGGTGTTGTGGTCAGAAAAGATGCATTATATGTCTTCAATCTTTTTGAATTCATTGAGACTTGTTTTGTGGCCTAATATATGATGTATTCTGGAGAATGTTGCATGTGCACTTGAAAAGAATGTATATTCTGCTGTTTTAGGTGGAATATTATGAATATATATATTAGATCCATCTGGTCCAATGTGTCATTCAGAGCTACTGTCTCTGCTGATTTTCTTTTTTTTTTTTAATTTTTAAATTTTTTTATAAACATATAATGTATTTTTATCCCCAGGGGTACAGGTCTGTGAATCACCAGGTTTACACACTTCACAGCACTCACCATAGTACATACCCTCCCTGATGTCCATAACCCCACCCCCCAGAAACCCTCAGTTTGTTTTGTGAGATAAGAGTCACTTATGGTTTGTCTCCCTCCCAATCCCATCTTCTTTCATTTATTCTTTTACTACCCCCCAAACCCCCCACATTGCATCTCCACTTCCTCATATTAGGGAGATCATATGATAGTTTCTCCGATTTACTTATTTCACTAAACCTGATACCCTCTAGTTCCATCCATGCCGTCGCAAATGGCAAGATTTCATTTCTTTTGATGGCTGCATAGTATTCCATTGTGTATATATACCACATCTTTATCCATTCATCTGTTGAAAGACATCTAGGTTCTTTCCATAGTTTAGCTATTGTAGACATTGCTGCTATAAACATTTGGGTGCATGTGCCCCTTCGGATCACTACGTTTGTATCTTTAGGGTAAATAACCAGTAGTGCAATTGCTGGGTCATAGGGTAGCTCTATTTGCAACTTTTTGAGGAACCTCCATGCTGTTTTCCAGAGTGGTTGCATGAGCTTGCATTCCCACCAACAGTGTAGGAGGGTTCCCCTTTCTCTGCATCCTCACCAGCATCTGTCATTTTCTGACTTGTTAATTTTAGCCATTCTGACTGGTGTGAGGTGATATCTCATTGTGGTTTTGATTCGTATTTCTCTGATGCCAAGTGATGTGGAGTACTTTTTCGTGTGTCTGTTGGCCATCAGGATGTCTTCTTTTCTGCTGATTTTCTGTTTGAATGATCTACCCCCTGATGTAGGTGGGGTGTTAAAGTCTACTATTATTTTATTACTATTGATTACTTCTTTTATGTTTCTTATTGGCTGCTTTATGTATTTGGGTACTCCTGGGTTGGGAACGTAAATATTTACACTTATTATATCTTCTTGTTGGATCATTCCCTTTATGATTATATAGTATCTTTCTTTGTTTCTTGTTTTAAAATCTATTTTGTCCAACATAAACATTGCTACCCCAGATTTATTTTCACCTCCATTTGTATGATAAATGCTTTTCCATCTCTTCATTTTCAATCTGCATGCTGTATCTTTAAGTCTGAGTTTTTTTGTAGGCAGTATATAGAGGGGTCTTCAAAAAAAAAAAAAAAAGATTTATTTATTTATTTTAAAGAGAGAGAAAGCATGAGAAGCAGGGGCAGAGGGAGAGAAAAATCTCAAGCACATTCTGTGCTGAGCATGGAGCTTAACCATATATGTGATCTTAGGGCTTGATCCCAAGACCCTAAGATCACCATCAGAGCTAAAACCAAGAGTTGAATGCTTAACTGACTACACCATCCAGGCGCCCTGATAGGTCTTTCTTTTTTTATCCATTCTATCATCTTATGTCTTTTCATTGAAGTGCTGAGTCCATTTACATTCTAAATAACATTTTTATAAATTTTTTATAAACATTTAATGTATTTTTATCCCCAGGGGTACAGGTCTGTGAATTGCCAGGCTTACACACTTCATAGCACTCACCATAGCACATACCCTCCCCAATGTCCATAAATCTACCCCCCAAAATAACTCCTGATAGGTTATGTACTTATTGCTATTTTTAAGCTTGTGTTATAGCTGTTTTTGTATTTCTTCTCTGCTCCTTTCTTCTCTTGCTCTCTTTTCTCATGGTTTTCAGGTTTTTTGTTTTGTTTTGTTGTGTTTTTTAGTGATATATTGGATTCCTTTTTCTTTATTTTTTGCATATCTGTACTGGTTTTTTATTTGTGGCTACCTTTAGGTTTGTACATAACATCTTACGCATTTAGCAGTCTATATTAAGTTGATGATAAGTTAAGTTGATTCCCCAGAGTCTCTCAAATTATTTTTGTTTTTGTGATTGTGTTATAGAGTTCCCTATATACTTTGGATATTAACCCCTTATCAGATATATAGTTTGCAAATATTTTCTCTTACTCTGTAGATAGCCCTTTCATTTTGTTGATTGTTTCCTTTGCTGTGCAGAAGCTTTTAAGTTTAATGTATTCCCACTTGTTTATTTTTGCTTTTGTTGCCTGTACTTTGGTGTTATATGACCAGTGTCAAGAAGCTTACCCTTATCTTTTCTTCTAGGAGTTTTATGGTTTCATGTCTTACATTTAAGTCTTTAATCTGCTTTGAATTGATTTTTGTGTATGTTGTAAGGGTTCAAGTTCATTCTCTTGCATGTGGCTATCTAGTTTTCCCAACACCACATATTGAAGAGATTTTACTTTCTTCCATTGTGTATTCTTGGCACCTTTGTCTTTTCTTTTTTTCTTTTTAAAGATTTTATTTATTTATTTATTTATTTATTTGACACACAGAGAAAGATCACAAGTAGGCAGACAGGCAGGCAGAGAGAGGTGGGGGAAGCAGGCTCCCTGCTGAGCTGAGAGTCCAAAGTGGGGCTTGATCCCAGGACCCTGGGATAATGACCGGAACTGAAAGCAGATACTTAACCAACTGAGCCACCCGTGCCCCAGACACATTTTTTTTTTTTAAACGTTAGCTAGTTTTGTTCTGTCCTGAAGGCTTTCTTCAACTAACTTGTGATTTTAAATTCTTGGCTAATATTTTGTATTTAAGAGAGAGACAATGAAAAGCTGTTTAGAAACTGTAATTGGCAGAGCTGGTTAATTGGTGGATTCACTGTTGGGTGGTCTGGCTGAGCTGTTTTATTGGGTGCTCAAAGAGGACCCCTCCAGTAGTAAGGCTACCATACTCTCCTTGAAGCGGAGCAGAGGAGTGACAAGGGACCCAGGAGACCCAGGAGTCAGAATGTAATACTCACTTAATCTCTTGAGTTGTACCTCCCTTGACCTCAGGTCTTTCTTTCCTTTTTTAAAAAAAATATTTTATTTATTTATTTGACAGACAGAGATCACAAGTAGGCAGAGAGGCAGGCAGAGAGAGAGGGGAAGCAGGCTCCCTGCTAAGCAGAGAGTCTGATGTGGGGCTCGATCCCAGGACCCTGAGACCAGGGCCTGAGCCAAAGGCAAAGGCTTTACCCCACTGAGCCACCCAGGTGCCCTGCCCTCAGGTGTTTCTAGTGCCCTTAAGCCCAGGGTCTCTTGGCTAGTAAACTGGATTCCTGCCGGAGTCAGGAAGCGGCACCTTTCCAGCTCTACAGGATGTAGAAGGGGAGATGGCTTCATAAGCATCCCTTTAAAAATATTCATTTTGATTTTAGCTCAGTTAAATCTCAACCTTCAGTGGTATCTGGTGACTCCAATTTCGGTACTTTCTTGAGACTGTTGCTCAAATTAACCTCCTGGTGGGTTGCTCCATTTTGGCTTAGTTCGCACCTTTCTCTGGTCCACCAGGTTAATTAACACTCCTCCATCTGCTCTCCATGTTGTATTTCTGTAATGCTGTCAGCTCTTCCTCTTCTCCCATTAACTCCATGCTTACAAGGGTATGCCTTTTTAAGAAGACTCATTTATATTCATTTTATAACACTTTTATTATAAAGGGGTCATAATTATGTGCTCAACTCACCATTTCTAATAAGTACTTCCTTGTCTTGTCTTTATGTTGCTGCTGCATTTGATACTCTAGACCACTTATTCTAGAAACTTTATCATCCTTTGGTTTCTGTGGCCAGATTTTTTTTTTCTTTTGTCACATCATCTCACCTACTTTCCTTGGTTATTTCTTCTTCCACTGCTTATCCCTTAACGGATGTTGTTCCCTGTGTCTCTGTCCTCTTATGTTTTCATTCACATGTTTGCTATAGACAACTTTACCCGCCTACATGGGTTTAACCCATGTCCTTAATGCTGTTGACTCCCAAAACTACCTGGGGTGCTAGATTCACATAAAACTCAGAAACAAGAGGAAAAGAGGACCCTGTCTCCCTATATGCTACCCAGAAAATACAAACACACTGGAGCCAAAAGGTCCTCCCTTTAGAAAAATAGCAGGAGTGAAAGAAGGCATTCAACTTTATAAAGGTAAGAGAAAGAGCCAAACAAGAGCTGGATTACTCATGATACTGGAGCTTTTGCGGCAATAAAGAGGAATCCCTTGATCGCACTGACCGAACACAGAGGTTTCTATCTGCGTCATGCAGAATCTGCTATGGATTGGGGCAGCTCTCCTGGGCAGCTATTCTCCTATACTGATTCACTTCTCCCAGTGTCATCAGTTTTATAGAACTTCCATTTCAGCACATGTTGTGACTCTCACCGCCTTAGGAGAGGGGAGAATGGCTGAGCACAGGCAATGAAGTACCTGTATTTGGAGGTGAAGTACGTCAGGTTTCCAATCACTGGCCAAAGCAAGTCACACCGTTACCCCTAGTTTCAAGGGTGCAGGAAAGAATAATCCTCTCTGGCCCTGAGAATTGGATACTGTTGAACCGCAGTAATTTATTTATAGCATTGAAAATATTAAATTGTAAATAGAAAATCTGGCTTTAAACAAAGTGCCTTTTTATTTTCATCCTTCTACTGCCTAACTTGGTGGCTGCTACGGAGAAGTTGTCAATATATATGACATTCAGATAGAGTTTGGGGATGATCTGGTAAGTCTCTTTGAAAAGATGTTCAAGAAGAGTCTCAATCAATGCCTTGTTTTCTTTCTAAAACAAACAGAAACATCCACAATCCCTCCACTGACCTCCCTGCTGGGCTCACAGATAGAGTCATTTTCAAAAATAGTACTTGCAGCATCTAAATATTTGAAGCCTCCCTAAGAACTCGAGTTTAAAGTTTGCAAAGAAGGCATTTCATAGCCATACTGTTTATATTTGCTTTGATCAATATTATTCCCCAACCTCAAACATGATGGGGAAACTGGGAAGGAAAAACATGTTACAAAATATTGCCCTCAGGAACTCAGTTAGGTGTGTGTGGCATGCGTGTGTGTGAGCATCTGGTGTGCAGGTGTACTTTTCATGGTAAGCATGGGACAGTCAGTCTTGTTGGCCGTCAGTATGCTTAAGGACAGATAAATATGAGCTTCATGGAGTGTGAAATTGACTATAGGAGTTTTGGGCTCCAATTGATAGCCACTCTCTTATATTTTCTATCTTGCTTCCATGAGGTACTATTTCTTGACCTCTGATGGGCACTTTCTAATATGCAGATGAAATCCTTAGATGAGAGGTAGTATTAAATGACTGGTGTAGAGGAATGCAAAGGATCCAAAAGAGAGATTGTCCCTTCAAGGTTTATTTTGCATTTCTCAGGTGTTTTGTAGTTCTTTAAATAAAAGCTTTGTTTTTTAAAACAAATTACATACATTTACCATAAACAATTCAAGTAACAGGTACAAGTGCAAAGGAGAGAGTTAAAAAAAAAAATTCAATAGCCCAAGAATAGTAATGACCAATATCACACCAGGTCTTTAATGATCTGACCACCACCACCCTCTGGTTTTCCTCCTGCCTTGCTGGTTCCTCTGCCTCTTCCAGTCTCTCAGGGGTGAAGATCCCAGGGAAGCCGCAGACCCTCTCCTCATCTCCACCTTTACCCCAGTGGGAACCTGGCCAGTTCTATAGCTTTAAATGATACCTGGATGCTGACCATTCCCACATTTATATCTCCAGCTTTGTTCTTTGGTAACTGCACAGCTAGACTGCAAGGAAAGAACCACTGATGTGGGCATGTTGAGAAAATCCAAGTAGAGATCTAGTTGGATTCTCCTTCTTTTAGCTCTAAAGTTATATGGGCCTCTGATACTTCTAGATATACTATTTATTGATAACACTAGTTTTTTAATCTTACTGCCTTTTAATACTACCTATCATTTGTTGAGCACCTACTACATATTAGATATTATGCCCTGTGTTTTACATATATTACCTCTTTCCAACCTCATGATTCTTAGAGTAGATTTTAAGAAATAACAAGAAACTCATAACCAAGGCTTAGAAAGATAAACAACTTGTCCAATTGATATAGTTAGTAGGTATTAAGAGTTAGGATATGAACTTGGGGGACCCATGCTATTTCTGTATGCTTTATGGCCTCCATTTGCATTTCAATGTAAATTTTACTCTATCAGTTTGACAATTTCATACACACACATACAGGGACACAAACCCAGCTGGGATTGTGATTTGCATTGCACTGAATTTATAGATTAATTCTGGGAGACATTGTATACTATTGCGTTTTCCAAACTTAAACTGGTATTTCTCTCCATTTATTTAAGTCTTCTTTAATTTTCCTAACCAGCTTTTGTGCTTTTCATTGGGAAGCAGCAATCCATGTACCACAGCTCTGATGGTGCTGGGGAGTTCCAGGGGTCAGGATCCTAAGGCAGAAACCCGAGGGATGAGACGTGCCAAAAGGGAACTATAAAACTGTGGGCAGAATAAATGAATCCATCAGAATCCTAGAGGAGAGCATAGGCAGTAATCTCTTCTATATCAGCCACAGCAACTTCTTTCAAGATATGTCTCCAAAGGCAAAGGAAACAAAAGCGAAAATAAACTTTTGGGACTTCATCAAAATCAAAAGCTTCTGCACAGCAAAGGAAACAGTCAAGAAAACAAAGAAGCAACCCACGGAATGGGAGAAGATATTTGCAAATGACAGTACAGACAAAAGGTTGATATCCAGGATCTATAATGAACTCCTCAAACTCAACACACACAAAACAGACAATCATATCAAAAAAATGGGCAGAAGACATGAACAGACACTTCTCCAATGAAGACATACCAATGGCTAGCAGACACATGAAAAAATGTACATCATCACTAGCCCTCAGGGAGATTCAGATTAAAACCACATTGAGATATCACCTTACACCAGTTAGAATGGCCAAAATTAACAAAACAGGAAAAAACATGTGTTGGAGAGGATGTGGAGAAAGGGGAACCCTCTTACACTGTTGGTGGGAATGCAAGTTGGTGCAGCCTCTTTGGAAAACAGTGTGGAGATTCCTCAAGAAATTAAAAATAGAACTTCCCTATGACCCTGCCATTGCACTCCTGGGTATTTACCCCAAAGATACAGATGTCATGAAAAGGGCCATCTGTACCCCCATGTTTATAGCAGCAATGGCCACGGTCGCCAAACTATGGAAAGAACCAAGATGCCCTTCAACGGACGAATGGATAAGGAAGATGTGGTCCATATACACTATGGAGTATTATGCCTCCATCAGGAAGGATGAATACCCAACTTTTGTATCCACATGGATGGGACTGGAAGAGATTATGCTGAGTGAAATAAGTCAAGCAGAGAGAGTCAATTATCATATGGTTTCACTTATTTGTGGAGCATAACAAATATCATGGAGGACAAGGGGTGTTAGAGAGGAGAAGGTGGTTGGGGTAAATTGGAAGGGGAGGTGAATCATGAGAGACTATGGACTCTGAAAAATAATCTGAGGGGTTTGAAGTGGCGGGGAGGTGGGAAGTTGGGGTACCAGGTGGTGGGTATTATAGAGGGCACAGATTGCATGGAGCAATGGGTGTGGTGAAAAAATAATGAATACTGTTTTTCTGAAAATAAATTAATTAATTTAAAAAATGTCAAAGAAAAAAAGAATAAATGATTAAAGGTCCCACTAAGTAAGCAACAACTCGGGAATTTAAAAATGGACAGAATAAGTGGGTGAAGAACGTATCAGAACACGCAAGCAGCAAACAGCCTTGTACCCTGCCAGCAACACAGATGCCCGCAACCCTGGAAGGTATTTGCATGATGCAAGGTACTGTGGACTGTTGATTCAGCAGCAACTTTTCACGAGGAGGAGACAGTGATTGTTAACTGAGGCAAGAGGTCTGTCATCTTTAAAAGAAAGGGCGGGCTAGGCTGAGTCCAGGCCCTCCTGCTCTTCCTCCTCTGTAACCTTCTCCAACCTGCTGGCACTACCACATCGGCACCCTCACAATTTCCTCAGGACCTTCCTCGTGCCACACACATGCACCTGCCTTACCCTGTATTTCTCCATAGCTCCACAGACAGATGCCGCACCCTCCCCTCTTTACTCAGATTTAGGATACTCAAATGTTCAGAGAAAGGGAATGGATAGGGGGCCCAATTAGTACACATTAAATGTGTATTAAGCACCAGATAGCTAGGTAGATAGTACTCCAGTTAGGGTCCAAAGACATAATCCTAGAGGTCTGAGAGGTTCACAGGAATTTGGATAATGAGAGCTAGTATTTATTGAGTACTCACCATGTTCCAGGTATTGTTTGAAATGCTTTACATGTATTAACTCAGTTAGTCTCAATATAGCCCTATAAAGCAGATATTTTATCTCCATTGAACAGATGAGCAAATTTAACAACATGCCTTTATCCCATCAGATGAGTGTCCATGAAAGGTTGCATTATTAGCTCAAGGTTATAGAGCTAGTAAATGGCGGAGTGAGGACCCAAACCCTGGATGTCTGGCTCCAGAGCTAATGACTTAACCTCTTTGCAAGGCTGTCGTCTGGATCTTGATTGGGACTGGATGGTCCAAGATGGCCCCGTTACATGTGCCTGGTAGTCAGCTGGGGTTATTGGCTGTTGTCTCCTCTTTCATGTGATCTTTCCAGCAGGATACTCCAGAGTTCTATGTATGGCAGCTGAATTCCAAAGGGCAAATGTCATGTGGAGAATTACCTTGATGCAATGGCAGGCTCCAAGTTCACCACCACACAGACTGTACCATAGATCACAGGACAGATGGGCTTATAAACCAAATGAACACACCTGAATCACATCATTTATGTGGCAGCTTTAGAACATGTTCCCAAATTCTCTGGCATTGCTTCCACTGACTTCTCTTGAATCTTGGCTGGCCCTAGTAGCTTGCTGGTAGCTAGTAAGGTTGAAGTGATGCTACATGACTTTTTTTTTTTTTTTTAAGATTTATCTATTTGAGAGAGAGAGAGAGAGAGAGAAAAGGGGGGCAGGGCAGAGGGAGAGAGACACTCAAGCAGACTCCCCACCAAGTGTGGAGCCTGCTGCAGGGCCTGATCTCACTACCCTGAGATCAGACCTGAGCTGAAACAAAGAGATGGATGCTTAACTGACTACACCATCCAAGTGTCCCTCTGCATGACTTCTTAGGATACGTCAGAAAAGGCCACGGGCCTGGTTCTTTTCAGACATGCACTTTGAGGGAAGCCAGCTACCATGGGAGAAGTTCTGTCTTGCTGGAGGGGCTGAATGAAGGTACAATGGTTCACAGTCCCAGCTGAGCATGCAGCCAGCCAATAGCCAGCATCAGTCCTCAGCCACATGAATGTGCCATCCTGGGCAACCAGCCAGCAGTTGCAGTTAGTTGAAATCTGATTGACATCTTAGACTCTAACAAAGAGCTGCCTAGCAAGGGGAAAGAGATGGAGAGATACTTAGTATAGCAAGGTGGAAGACCACAGTATCTGAATTTTGTTCTACCCAGTGTTCATATGTCTTAACCTCCCTGCTGTGCCAGTCTTCCCTGTAGGTGGTGTGGTTCTAAGGACCACAGAGGAAAGTTAAGAGAGGAGGGCATGAAACCAACATAGATCTGTTCTGCCAGAGAGATGAAGGAGAAGTATGTCTGCATAACTGTAACTGGCCATTCACTAGCTGAGTAGCTAGGGGTTTATCTGCTTTTCTTACACAGATTACATGAGGTCACAATGGTACTAAAATGCGTGTCACTTGTAGGTGGCCAATGTAGGGATGACAAAGTTGTCAGTGTGGAGGTAGTATAATCTCTACCTTATTAATGTTTAAAGTTCCTGGTCTATCTCTTTCTTTGTATCTAAAGTAGCAATTTCATTTGTTCCATTCTTTTTATCTCTGATCAACATGTATCCATTTATCCTAGGTGTAATGTCTCATAAGCAAATTATGTCTACATTTTAGACTCTTATTTTCTACAGCAGACTTGAATAATAATAAATCACCCAGCAAACACATTACAACAAGTCCCAATGAGCAAGAACTTAGATTAGGTTTGTGATGTTCCACTTACCTGCTAAAGGAGGTCACATGGCCAAGTCCACAGTCAACATGGGACAGGTCTACACAAAGGACTGGATACCATAAGCCGTGATTCATTGGGACCACTGTTCTAATAATCTACCACTAATACACTTGGAAGATAGTTGAGTCAGTTGTCAAACTTTCAGCCATCTGTTTCTGGAGCCCACCCACAAAACTGGTGTCCTAAAGACTGTCAGGAATGGGTTCTTACTGAGTAGCTTTTCCAAACCTCACTTTCCAGGCCCTGCCCCAAGACCAGTAAGTCAGAATCCCTTGTGGGTAAGAGATACAGGAGGAAGTTGGTAGTAATCCCAAGAATTTGAGACTGAAATAACCTACAGAGGATTCCAACACACACTGGGAATGCAGAGGGTTTCAAAAACAAGACACACGTCTTTACACCCAACTTCATTTTCCACCAAGCACATTTTTTCTTTTCTTTTTTTAATTTTTTGAAGTCATCTCTACACCCAAGGTGGGACTCCAACTCACCACCCCAAGATCAGGAGTCACATGTTCCTCTCAACTGAGCCAGCCAGTCACCCCTCACAGAGTACATTCTTAACTGTCATTATTACACTAGAGAGGCTGCCTTGAAATTTTTTTAAATGCTTTTTATGTTTAAGTTAGAACAGTGGTTCACAAACTTTTGTGTGCATCTGTATTAACTGGAGGACTTGTTAAAACACAGATGGGGGCCCCTGGGTGGCTCAACTGGTTAAGCGGCTGCCCTCCGCTCAGGTCATGATCCCAGAGTCCTGAGATCGAGCCCCCCATCCGGCTCCCTGCTCAGTGGAGAGCCTGCTTCTCCTTCTCTCTCTGCCTACTTGTGCTCTCTCTCTGTCAAATAAATAAATAAAATCTTTAAAAATAAATAAATAAAAATTAAAACAAACAAACAAACCACAGATGACTGGGCCCAAACCCGTTTCTGATTCAAGGGGTCCAGAGCAGAGTACGCCAATTTGCATGCTTAACGAGCTCTGCTGCCACGAACCACACTCTGAGAACCGCTGAGTTAGAGCAACAGAATGATTTCGTGGTTACACTCCTCCCCCGACTCACATTTATACATTGCCCTTACATAATTATAGCACTTTTACTACATACGAGGTCTTGGGCTAGTGCGGCGGCGGATAAGATAAAGGTAAGATTTAGATCTTGATTGCACTTGAGCAGATTTACTAAGTGGATCTGCTCTCTAAGGCAGGAAGCCTAAGTGTCATTAGATTCAGATAAAGGGGCGATCTCCTTTCTTAGGCGGAGATAAAGGAAAGGATGGAGCGGGAGACCGTTCGAGCGTGGCCCTGAAAAAGGTTTGGGACCCGGACACGTGGGAAGTGTAGAATCACAAAATTCTTTTCGCCCTGGCAAAGAGAAAAAACAAGAAACAAAAAACAAACGAAAACAAACCTGGGCAAACACCGGGAGAAGGCGACATTCTTGCCTCCCGCTCCAGCATTAACGGGCTGCAAGCTGCTGGCATCAGGACGAGGAAGGGTGTTTTCCGGGTCAAGGCCTCAGTCTCAAACTCCTGGCCTCGCCCTCGCTCTGGAACTCCCAGAGCGGCTGCCTCAAAGACCCGAGTGCCTGGCCGAGGCCACGGTAGGCGCTTCAGTCCCCAAAAGTCCGAGCAGGACGCTGCCCTCAGGGAGATTCCGAGCGGCCACGAGGCCCGTGCCAGGCGAGGCGGGGCCTCCCGCTGGGACACTGTTTGGAACACTCCCCAGGCTTAGTCCTGGTGCTAGGGCGGAGCGGACCACGACCAAGCAAGAAGTCCAGAGCTGTTTTTCCCCGTTCCCCGTGTCGGACTTAAAGGTGGCGCCAGCACTTAGAGGGGATGCGCGCTCTCTGTTCCTCCACCATCACGCCGGGGAGGGGTGGGGACTCCTGCGCACCCTCCTAACTCCCGTGGGAGGGCCGCCCGGGACCTCGGGGACTGCGCTTGCGCGGCCCCGCCCCGTCCCTTCGCCCCGCCCTGTTAGCCCTTGTGCAGCCGCTAGGGGTAGCGGCGGCGGCTGCGGCCTGGGAGCGCGGCGGCTTTGAGGGCGCGGGAGCCCTACCGAGTGCCGACGAGGGCAGGCAGGAGGGTGGGAAAGCCGGCAGGAGGGGAGGGCGGCGCCGAAGGAGGGCGGCGCGTGGCTGACTCATCCCTCTGGAAGATCAAACTGACAGAGACAAACCCTAGCCAAGCCCGCCCGCCCGCGCCGCCCCTCCTCAACCGGGAGGCGCCCGCCCGCACCGCCTACCCGCCCTCTCCCGGCCCGGCCGCCTCACAGAAAGTTTTTCTCGTCCGAGGGACCGACGCCGCCGCGGGCCTTTCGGAAGGGAAGGGGGATCGAAAAGGAGGCGATCGCCGCGCGGGCCCGGGGAGTGCATGGTGCCCGGCGCCTCGGCTGCCAGTCAGGAGGACATCGGGGCGGGGTCCGGCCGAGCCTAGCTCCTTCTTCCCCGCGCCTGGCCAGAAATCGCCCTCCCGGACTGCCGCGGGGGTCCCCGCTCCTCAGCCCGCCATGTCCCGGCTGCTGCCGCTGCTGAGGAGCCGGACCGCACGCAGCCTGAGGCCGGGCCCGGCCGCCGCCGCCGCCGCGCCCCGCCCGCCGTCCTGGTGCTGCTGCGGGCGGGGGCTGCTGGCGCTCGCGGCCCCCGGAGGCTCCCGAGGGCTGGGCACCCACCCCAAGAAGGAGCCCATAGAGGCGCTGAACACGGCGCAGGGCGCGCGCGACTTCATCTACAGCCTGCACTCCACGGAGAGGAGCTGCCTGCTCAAGGAGTTGCACCGCTTCGAGTCCATTGCCATCGCGCAAGGTAAGGGGGTCGAGTGAGGGGCGAGCCTGGGGGCCTGGCGTCCCCACCCCCCGTCGGCGCCCTGGGAGTCCTCGGCCCCTCGGCCCGGGACCCCTGCCCCCAGCTCCCATCGCCCACCTGGCCTTGAGCCTGGGATGTCCGGGCCTGGGGGCGGGAGTTGGTGGGGCGGGGGGGAGACTTCCCGTCTCCTGTGTGCCCCTAGGGCAGGTAGGACAGGCGCGGGGCGTGCCTGGCAGCCGCGACCGACGCTTGGCTGGTTCCTTCCCAGTCTCAGAAGACGAGCTTCAGCCCAGATCGTGCACCGATACTGTGTTGGTTGTGCTTTGATTTGGTGTGTGCCTCCCCTCCCCAGCCCTCCTGTCCCCCAGGCCAGGCCCTTGCTGCTTGCTTGTGCACGTGCAGCCACGCAGGTGGCATGCCGTGCCTGCTTGAGAAGGGCTGCAAACCCGAGGGCAGGAAGAAACTTTCTTGAAAGGTTATCAAACCGAGGTGTATGGGTGTCAGAAGAAGGGGTATTGCTGCTCAGGCCGAGATGCTCTCAGCTGTGTGTTTGCACACACGGCTAGTTGTATGAAACTAAGCAGCCGAAGGAAACATTTTCCTGGGAAATGGAAAGAATGGATCAGACCAGCAACTGCAGATACATAATTTGCAAGCCCCTGTAGGTTCGGCGCTGCACAAGTTAAACTCCGGTTTTTGTTGTTTCCCCAGAGGTTGAAAGAATGAAGTAAATAAGAAGGTGTTTTTCTGGGAATCGGACTTCTGCTTTAAAGTAATGTGGAAGGGAGACAGCAAGGCTATTTTTAAGCTAACATGTTAAAATAGGGTATTTTTAAAACCAGTGCAGAATGCTGTAGGTCTGAATTTGAGTGCAGGTGAAAAAAGCTAAGAATTTGGAAAATCAAAAGGAATGAAAGGAGTAGGCCACCTTCAAATATTTTTGCAGTTTAAATACAGCAGTACAGGCGAAATCCATAATACAGACAAAATACATGGCTGCTGTATGTCACATTCTGATGTATTTGACATTTTTAAGAAAAGTTTACCTCCCTCCCCAAAGTTGATAGGTACATAAACATCCCATACATTCCTAAGTTTAGAGAACATTGACTGGAAGGAACATGGCATTTATTTGTCAGGCGCACTTGAAAGTGTTTCTTTGGCGGATGTACAGGAGTGAAGGAAGGTCACATAAGCATGACTTACCGACTATACTGCTTCTTCGGAAACTTTTTCTTAGTTATGCCTTTGAACTGTTTTTTTTTTTTTTTTTTTTCCTACGTTCAGGGAATTGTGGACCAATTTACAGTACGGGATATTCCAGATATTGTCTGTGCACAATGCTTTAAGGGAAAAATGTAACATCATGATCAGTTCAGTGTTTAAGGGTGTAATCATGCCATTATATGAAGCAGTAATTGAATACTAACATATTTGTAAGGTATGTGTGTACTCACTGTGTGGTTTTAAAAAACTGAGCTCTGAAAATATGCTCCTGGGAAAACAATATAACCAGTCATATATGCTGTAACATTGATTTTAGAAACGTTTTCTCCATGGACAACGCTATTTGAACATACATTTGGCCTTATCTAACTAATTTCTTGGGAATTCTTCTGCATTAACATCGTTACAAGTTTGCAGGGCCCAAATGATAAAATTTTATGACAGTTCTTGAAAAGCACATCCTGTGATACAGTTGGATAAATTTTACCTCATACCTTATTGTTTTAGCACAGGCAGTAGTATTGCTGCATTTTCCAATGAAGAGAATTTTAAATTTGACATTGTTTTAAAGGCCTATAAACTTCAGTCAGTGGAGATCAATTAGCATCCATAAACTTATTAAGTATGTAAGTTATATGAGGGTGAAGTTAGTAATTTGTCTTCTTTGTTCAAGATAAGCTGGCAAAAATAGAGGAAACCAATGTCGTAGTTAAATGCTTATCTCCTATTCATAAGCTAAAGAACTTCGAAGTTTAAATAAACTGTTTTTGCCGGTATTGATAACTAAATTATTGCTTGTTGACTCAACTGATACTTGTTGATGCTGCTGCTTTAATTTTAGTACAGTCTTCGTGTTCCTTATCGTCTTCAATATCAATACGTAGAGTTCCTGCGGGGATCACTGAAATCATTTTTCCCCCCAGTCAAATGAAAAACTCCCACGTTTTTCTTTTATTGTTACTTTTTAGATGTTTTTAAATACCTGATTCGACTCGTGTACTTAATGTATGTGTACTAAATGCATTTTCTAATTAAGTAATTAAATAAATTATGTTAAAATGACTTTTGTATTATAGGAAATCTTATGTATTCTCGGAGAGTGTGCTTGTATGAATGAAAGCAGTGTTTTGGATTTGGTGTGGAAACATTACAGGAAAAAATCATCTATGCTTTGATATGCCTGTGAAATCTGTTGTTGAGATTTGGTACATTTGTGCTTATCTTTCTTATGTGTTATCAGTAGGCATTTGATATGGTCTGTGACAAGATAAAGCTTTACATGATTCTAAAGAGATAAAGGCAAGCTTTGTGGGATGTCTTATCGAAGTTAAATAGGATATTGTGATTTTTAAATTACAAAATGATTTCCTTCTCATTTTTAAAAAAGTTGATGCTGCTGCTGCCTTCCGAATGTACCTCCTCAACCTGATCTTTGTTTTTCCAGAAACAGTCCATAGTTTCCTGATAGTACTTTGTTGGTTCATTGTTTTTATAAGTAGGACTGGCAAACTGACATTACAGTGGTTTTTCAATTTTAGAAAGATTTTAAAAACAAAATTTTCTCCCAATTTTTGCAATTACTATTTCTATTTATAATTTTTTTTTAACTTTTGAGACATACAAGTTTCGATTTTGAAGAATAAGCAACGCTCATTATATTAGTTACACATTGCTATATGACAAACTATCCTAAAACATGGTAGCTTAAAACAAACGTGTTCTATCTCACAGTTTCTGAGGATCAGGAATCTTGTTTAGGCTCAGTAGGACGTCTGACTCAGGGTATAGCACAAAGTTGTTTGAATCAAACTGTTGGCTGGGGCTGTATCAGCTGAAGTCTTGCCTGGGGCTGGAGGGTCCATTTTCAAAAAGGCTCACTCACGTGGCTGTTGGTGGGAAGTCTCATTTCTTGCCATGTGGGCCTCTCTACATGGCTTAAGTGTTCTCAATATGGTAGCTGTCTTCCCAGAATGAGTGATAGGAGAGAGGGGGAGCCTAAGCTGGAAGCCACAACCTTTTATAACCCAATCTTAGTAGAGACAGTCCATGTTTTTTGTCCTGGTACATAGCAAGAGGGTGCAGATACCAGGAGGTAAAATCATTGAGGGCCGTCTTGGAGGCTGCCTTCCACACTTACTTAAAGGTGTTAAAATTAATGTTTTTTGGAGAATTACACAGAGAGATAATAGCTGGCATTGGAGGAGGCACAGTGAAAGATACGATTTGAAAAAAGGAGGTTCTTAGGGAATATTTTTGTTAAATGTGTACTCCAGGTATTTTTAAAAATTATTTTTGTTAACATATGATGTATTATTTGCCCCAGGGGTACAGGTCTGTGTATCAGCAGGCTTACAGGTTTCACAGCACTCACCATAGCACATCCCCCCCACCGCCATGTCCATATACTCCAGGTATTTTTAAAATGAGATTTCTTTTACATATGTAGGTAAGAAATATATGGAGGTGATTAGAGCAGTTTTTTCTGTTATGTTAGATCTTAATCAGCTTGCGTTTTTTTATGTTTCTGTGTAAGTGGTAATTGTGTACGTTTTAAATTTGCTTTTTAAAAGCCATTTATCTACATCTATATAGATGCACCATGTAATTCTAAACTTAATCTTTTAATTCTCACCTTTTGTGATTATTAAGGTAGAATGTTTAATTTTGAGAACTTCCCATATACAACAAGAGGTCTATGGCAAAATAAAAGGCTGGAAGATTAAACTCTGATGTTAAAGTAGATACTTAGAACACTTAAAAACAAGATTTTTCATTGAGTTCTGATTCACTGGGGATCTTGGACTCTTTAACAAGAGTATCCTCATTTTTCTCAGCCCACGGTAATGTGAGAAAGTAGCAGCTCAGTTAAGCTATTGGTTTCTGGGACGAATTAGAGAAAATCATGGCTTTTGCTCAAAGAGAATAAAAAGAGAGCATGAAAAACATTTCATATTCCAAATTAAGATATGTGAATAATATGCGAACACTTCAGGGCTTGGTTGAAATGGTAAAAGAGGAATAAGGTGTAACTCACCATAGACCCAGCAAGAGAGGAAGAATCAGGATAAGGATATGAAATATGAATTGACTCAGAAAGAATGAACTATCTCTAATAAGCTGAGCGCTTTTTTTTTTTTTTAAACTGAGAGCTTCTGTGTCATGGGCCCAGATAAGTTAAATGAAGCTTTGCTACAATCAGTTATTTTACCAATATGGAAAGAACCTAATTATAGCAGTATATTCCAACAAACTAAATTCTGAATATTTTAGAGTTACTGGCATAGTGGAGTAGTTTTAATTCTAGGGATTACTGCCAGCAGAAAATAGCTAACACAAATAGGATTTTTTCCCTTCCATTATAAAATGGATATGTGCTACTTGACAGTTTCTAATCATCACTCACATATACCTTGATGTTCAGAGTTATGTGCGACTTAAAACAACTGTACTATTACATTTCATGATTTTGTGAGATCAGCAACATAGGCAGGGCTTGGCTGGATGATTCTTTGTGTTTCATGTGGTATCTGTGGAGGTCACTTCATAAATTATAGCTGGCAGATGTGCTGGTCACTGGGTTCAGGATGGTTTTACTCATATGTCTGATACTTTGGTGGACGTGGCTAGAAGCTGGGCTCCTCTGGAGTGGTTGACCAGAGTAAATGCACATGATCTCACTCACTAGCACAACATTCTTGAGATGACTCTAGTTCTTAGATAATTGAGTGGTCAGGACTCAAAGAGAAAAAGTTCCAAGAGGGCTACACAGAAGCTGTAAGGTTTTTTTTGTTTTTGTTTTTAAAGATTTTATTTATTTATTTGACAGAGCCAAGGAGAGAAGGAACCGAAGCTGGGGGTGGGCGGTGGGAATGGGAGAAGCAGGCCTCCCGCAGAGCAGGGAGCCCAATGTGGGGCGTGATCCCAAGTTGCTGGGATCATGACCCGAGCTGAACGCAGACACTTAATGACTGAGCCACCCAGGCGCCCCAGAAGCTGTAAGATTTTATATTAGTTTTCTGTTGCTGCTATAACAAGTTACTACAAATCTGGTGGCTTAAAACAACAAAGGTTTATTCTCTTAGAGTTCTGGAGATCTGAAGTCCAAAATGAGACTTAAGGGGGCCAAAATAAAAGTGTCAGCAACACTCAGTCCTTCTGGAGGCTCTGGGGAGAATCTGTTCCTTGTCTCTTCCAGCTTGCTGCAGTCCTTGGTTCCTGGCCACATCGTTCTGATTTCCGCCTTTGTTGTCACATCATCCTCTCCTTCATTTACCTTTTTGCTTCCACCTTATAGGACTCACTTGGTTACTTTTAGGATCCACCTAGATAACCCTGGATAATCTTTCAAAATCCTTAGTTTAGTACACCTGCAAAATCTCTTCTGCCATGTAAAATAAAGTATTCACAGGTTAGAGGATTAGGATGTGGACATAAGTGGGGGCCATTCTTTAGCCTACCATAGACTTGTTACGACCTAGTCTTTGAAGTCCCAGAATGTCATTTCTGCTGCATGCTGTTGGTTAAGCAAATCACTAAGACCAGCATAGATTCAAGGAAGGGAAATTAGGAGCATTCCATGTAGATAACCATACCTAATAATTGTAGTTTGTTCCTTTATATCAGTATGTTAAAAAAATCAACCATTTCTGTTGGAATCTCTTGTCTTTATTAATGGATACCATTAGCATACAAGACTTTTGAACATTCATTCTTGTACTGAGTGCTAGTACAGTGATTCCTTTTATATTTGAGATGTATAGGACTTCTTTTTCTGGATCAAGATTTCTCAACCTTGGCAGTATTGACACTTCGGGCTGGATAATTCTTGGTTGCCAGGGCAGTCCTCCACATGGGATATTTAGTAACATCCCTGTCCTCTATCCCCCCGGGGTGCAACCAGTCATGTGTCTGGGTTGGGGGTAAGGGGAGGAGTATAGCAAAGTTGCCCTGGTGGAGAGCCATTGCGTCCTCCGCCTTATCTTTCCTCTTCTCTCATCCATTGATACTTGCTATCATCTGCGTATTCTCTGTGCTTCAGGCTTATTGCTTTATTTTACATTTATTTGTCTCTGGTAAAGACAGAGAAGTAACTCATTACCTCCCTATCAGACTCCTCACTTCTCTGTCAAATAAATGAGTGCTATGATAACTGTTTTCCTTGATTGTGTTACTTCTTCACTCCTAAGTTCTTGATGAAATTCTAAATATTAGATGCTTAGAAAATATGGCTTTGGAAAAGTTCAACACTGTTTCAGTTTAATTCACCAGCAATTAATTTGGTGTTGTCCACCTCACTAGTCACTTATTTACTTTTTATAGCAGTTATGAGCAGCAGATTTTAATAAACAAATCTGTGTATAGGAAAATTAAAATAATAGGTCTGCAATTTATAAGCTTATTCAGAAAGTTAGGTAGAACTAAAGATAATGGATGATCTTGTGCGTTGGCATAACTAATATTGAACCGTTATTAGTGAAGATTGTTTCAGGTTTTCTTTTTTTTTTTTTAAGATTTTTTTCATTTATTTTTTTATCAGAGAGAGAGAGAGAGAAAAAAAGTGAGCAAGTGCATGCACAAGTAGGGAGAGTGGCAGGCAGAGGGAGAAGCACACTCCCAGCCATACAAGGAGGCTGATGAGGGACTCAGTCCCAGGACCCCAGGCTCAGGACCTGAGCCAAAGGCAGACACTTAACCCACTGGGCCACCTAGGCATCCCTGTTTCGGATTTTCTAAAAATAGTGGTGAATTTGGGGGTGCCTGGGTGGCTCAGTGGGTTAAGTCTCTGCCTTCGGCTCAGGTCATGATCCCAGGGTCCTGGGATTGAGTGCTGCATCAGGCTCTCTGCTTGGCAGGGAGCCTGCTTCCCCCTCTCTCCCTGCCTGCTTCTCTGCCTACTTGTGATCTCTCTGTCAAGTAAATAAATAAAATCTTTTAAAAAATAATAGTGGTGAGTTTGTATAACCACACACTTGTCTGGTTTTCTTTGGCATGTCACTGTGTAAAGCTAACTGGAACAATAGAGACTAAATCCCTGAATGCAGATTTTATTAGCATCTTGCTCAATTCAGCTGAATTAATTAGTATGTAGATTTATAGAACTCTGGCCTTGTCTTTGACTCATAGGTTTGTCTGTTTTAAGTTAATTAACAACCACATAAGAACAAGTAGTTGTATGTTAAAATACAATAACTTAGTTATCCCAAATCATCTGGTAAATGAGAGATTCTTCTAGGCAAAGGACATTACAGGTAACAAGACATCATTTCCCTTAAGCTCTACTTTGATGGCTTTTGGTAGTGGCATATTTGAACGTATTGCATTTTTTTCTACCTTAGTAAGAGTATAATGAGCACAATTTAGCTTCTACCAGATGCCAATGTCTTTATATACTATATTTTAATATTTTTCTTTGGGGCTACTTCTATTTGTAGGCATACTAGTCATCACACCAAATGCCTCCAGAACACTGTGCCTTTTCAGTTGGCATGTTTTTTAGAATCTGTCATAGTGGTAGTGAATGTGTGGGGCTAATAAACCCCTCCTCCCACTCTCAGGTGCCCTCAGACAATTCTGTTTTCATTCATCCCTTGTGGTTGTAAAGGAGGTCTGCTTCTATGTAAAGGAGGTCTGCTTCTTGCTATCTCTGTTACTGTTTCTAATGTGTACTCTTTGTCACTCTCCCATAGTGTTTTTTGTTTTTTTTTTCCTTCTCTTTCATTCTTTTCTTTTTTTCATCCCCCTATGTTTGCTAATAGGATTTACTCCTGATAGATACTTGAAGGTCATTAGACCACTGCTCTCTTGCTAACCAATTGTATTTATTATGTTGTTATTGATCTTTTGACTTCTCAGATCTTACACTGAAGATCTTGTATTTTTTGCTAACATTTGGATATGATTGTTTGAAGGATTATTGTTTTAAGCACATAAAAGGTAGTTAACTGAGAAATTAACTGTTTTTAAAGTTTCAGGGAAATTTAAATTAGAATGTACCCTTACTTGGTTTACATTTTCTGTCTTCTGAGTTTTAGGGTAGTTTATTTAATATACTGTGTTATTAGAAACATTTGTAACTTTAAAAACAGTCTAAAAAAGTCTAGTATTTTGTAACACAATTTCGGTTGTATAATGGTTCTTATGTTTTATAGAAGACATCCTGTTACTGCCACTATTGCTGTTGCTAATGTCATCTTTACTACTGTTAGTTAGCACTTATGGAGTATTTGCTATGTGCCAGACATACTGAGCTAGTGAATTTTCAGGTAATTATTTTGTTTATTTATATCAGAGAGAGAAAGAATTTTTTTTTTTTTCTATAGACTTAGAAACCGAGGCTCAGAGTTTCCAAGATCCTACAACCTGTGTGGCAGAGTAGTTTTTAATTTAGTTTTTTATTACACCTTTCTGGATACTCAGACTTGGGATTTTTACACACATTGGGGGAAAAAATAGCACCTCAAATGCTCAATAAAAGTCTCATGTGCTGGTTAACATCCCTTAGTCTATCTTCTGTATATTTTACAATATACAACATTCAATAGAAAAATGAATATGGTACTTTGTTACTTTGTTACTTTGAAAATAAGGGAAGTCAAAGTAAAAATCAATATGCAAAAAAAGTTTATAAACCTCTTAAAAAGTTTGTATATAAAAAGTTTATATGTGAGAGTTTTGGAAGAGTCTGAAAACTAGTATTTGAGACTGCTGACATAAGTTTCTATTTTTTTTTTTAAGATTTTATTTATTTATTTGACAGAGTGAAAGAGAGTGTGAGAGCACAAGCAGGGAAAGCAGCAGAGGAAGAGGGAGAAGCAGGCTCCCCACTGAGTAGGGAGTTGAATGTGGAGCTCAGTTCCAGGACCCTGGGATCACTACCTGAGCTGAAGGCAGATGCCCAACCAACTGAGCCCCCCCAGCTCCCCCCAATAAATTTTAATTTCCTTAAATTTTCTTAGGGAATTGTTGGATTTTTTAAAAATATATAACACACTATTCATAGGAAAGCTTTCCAGCTTTGAAAATTTATTTATTTGGCAAATATTTGTTACTGTACCTACCTATAATAGACCCGTTGTGCTAGCTGGGGTATATCAGAGAATTAATTTGGCAAAATACTTTCATAAAGTTTACCATTTTGAGAAAGGGAGGATACAAACAATAAAGTAAATAAGCAAGATAATTGATAGTGTGTGCTATTAGATAACAGAATGACACTTTCTTTAGATAAGGTGATCTGGGAAGGCCTTTTTGTAGGTGATATTTAAGCTGAAAAGAAAGGATTGATGAGAAACCAGTCATTCAGACAGGAAGAGGAAGAGCATTCTGAGAAGGAGGAATAGCAAATACCAAGACCCTGAGATAGGAAGAGACTTGGAACAATGTCGAAATTGACAGAAGGCAAACATGAGTACAATTTAAAGAACAAAGGAGAGCGTGGAATGAGATGAGATAGGCAGGTCCGCAGAAAGCAAGATTAGTCAGGGCCTTTCTAGATAAACTGTATGAAGGCCATTCCTGAGTTGAAACAGAGTGAAGTAATGGAATTTAAAAAGCACTTGACTGCTTTTAGAGAACAAACTGGAGGGTACAAATGCATAAGCTAGGAGACTGCTTAGAAAACTGTTGCAGTATTTTGAGCTAGCGATGTTGAGGGCTTAGACTAGGCAGCCACAGAGATGAAGAGAAGGGGATGGATTCAAGATGTATATTTGAGAGTGAGTTGATAGGACTGCTGATGAGTTAGAAAGGGACAGGTAATTAAGGGAAAGGACATAGTAAGTGATGATTCGGGTTTCTGCCTATAGTAATTGAGTGAAAGGTGGTGCTATTAACTGCTGGAGAGAAGACTGGGGAAAAATAGATTAGGGGTGTGTGTGTGTGTGTGTGTGTTCAGCTAAATCTGGAATTCATATGGGAAATTGAGGCTGCAAATGTAAGTGTGGGTATCAACAGTTTTGTGTAAATGCTACTTATCATAGGGGAGAGGGCGCCCAAGGTGAGAGTCTAGATAAGGGGTGGGAAAACTACGGTCCACAGGCATATCTAGCTTGCCACTTCTGCTTGTAAATAAAGTTTATTGCAGTAGAGACACACTCATTCATTTATATATTGCCTGTGGCTGCTTTTGTGCTATAATGGCAGAGTTCAGTAGTCGTGATAGAGACCATAATGGCCCCCTAAAGCCCAAAATATTTAGAATCCCTTTACAGAAACTGTTTGCCCATCTTTAGATAGAGAAGAGGAAAAAGCCCATGATTGAGACTGAAGCTCCAGAATTTCAAAGTCAGAAGAGTAGGAGCCAGCAAAGAAGATTGTGAAGAAGGGTATCCAGTGAAATTAGGAAAAGCAAAGAGTTTTGAAGTAAAGAATGTGGAAATGATCTGCTATGATGTATGGTGCTGAGAGGGCTATTAAGATAGAATTTGTTTACAAGGAAGTGTGACCCTGGTGATCCTGGAAATATCTCTTTGGTAGGGGGACATATTTGAATAGGTTGAACAGAGAATTACTAAAAACACTGCTTAGTCTTAATTTCAGTATTAGTCTTTTAGAAATTAAAAAATGTTTACTTTCTTTACAGAAGCAATGTTGGCAAACTTTTTCTAAAGGGCTGGTTGTAAATATTTTAGGCACTGTAGACCAAAAGGCAAAATTGAGGATATTAATGTAGTATTTATGTAAGAGAGAAAACAAATTTCCATAGATTTTTGTTGCTGTTGTTCTTTATTTTTTCCCCATTTTATTTTATTTTATTTATTTTCAGTGTTCAACATTTATTGTTTATGCACTATACCCAGTGCTCCATGCAGTACATGTCCTCCGTAGTACTCACTACCAGGCTCACCCAACCCCCCCTCTCCTCCAAACCCCTCAGTTTGTTTCTCAGAGTCCATAGTCTCTCATGGTTTATCTCCCCCTTGAGCTTCCCCCAATTTACTTCTTCTCTCCATCTCCCCAAGTCCTCCATGTTATTCCTTATGCTCCATAAGTAAGTGAAATCATTGATACCTGACTCTCTCTGCTTGACTTATTTCACTCAGCATAATCTCCTCCAGTCCTGTCCATGTTGATACAAAAGTTGGGTATTCATCCTTTCTGATGGAGACATAATACTCCATAGTATCTATGGACCATATCTTCTTTATCCATTTGTCCCTTGAAGGGCATCTTGGTTCTTTCCACAGTTTGGTGACTGTAGCCATTGCTGCTCGAAATGCTGGGGTATAGATGGCCCTTCTTTTCACTACATTAGTATCTTTGGGGTAAATACCCAGTAGTGCAATTGCAGCGTCATAGGGAAGGTCTATTTTTAATTTCTTAAGGAATCTCCACACTTTTTTCCAAAGTGGCTGTACCAACTTGCATTCCCACCAACAGTGTAAGAGGGCTCCCTTTCTCCACATCCTCTTCAACACATGTTGTTTACTGTCTTGTTGATTTTGGCCATTCTAACTGGTGTAAGGTGGTATCTCAATGTGGTTTTGATTTGAATCTCCCTGATGGCTAATGACAATGAACATTTTTTCATGTGTCTGTTAGCCGGTTGTATGTTTTCTTTGGAGAAGTGGCTGTTCATGCCTTCTGCCCATTTTTTTGACGTGATTATCTGTTTTGTGTGTGTTGAGTTTGAGGAGTTCTTTACAGATCTTGAATATCAGCCCTTTGTAGTGTCAGTTGGAAATATCTTCTCCCATTTTGTGGGTTGCCTCTTTGTTTTGTTGACTGTTTCCTTTGCTGTGCAGAAACTTTTTATCTTGATGAAGTCCCAAAAGTTCATTTTCACTTTTGTTCCCTTTGCCTTTGGAGACATATCTTGAAAGAAGTTGCTGTGGCCTATGTCAAAGAGATTATTGCCTATATTCTCCTCTAGGATTTTGATAGATTCCTGCCTCACATGGAGGCCTTTTATCCATTTCGAGTTTATCTTTGTGTATGGTGTTAGAGGATGGTTGAGTTCCATTCTCCTACATGTAGCTGTCCAATTTTCCCAGCACTATTTATTGGAGACTGTCTTTTTTCCACTGTATATTTTTTCCTGCTTTGTCGAAGATTATTAGACCATAGAGTTGAGGGTCCATATCTGGGCTCTCTACTCTGTTCCACTGGTCTATATATCTATTTTTGTGCCAGTATCATGCTGTCTTGGTGATCACAGCTTTGTAGTAAAGCTTGAAATGAGGCAACGTGATGCCCCGAGTTTTGTTTTTCTTTTTCAATATTTCCTCAACAATGCAGGGTCTCTTCTGGTTCCATGCAAATTTTAGGATTGTTTGTTCCAGCTCTTTGAAAAATGCCGGTGGAATTTTGATCAGGATAGCACTGAAAGTATAGATTGCTCTAGGCAGTATGGACATTTTAACAATGTTTATTCTCCTATCCATGAGCACAGAATGGTTTTTCATCTTTTTGTGTTTTCTTCAATTTCTTTCATAAAACTTCTATAGTTCCTTCAGTACAGATCCTTCCACAGATGTTTTTAATTGGCAAATTTAAAATATAATAAATAACTTGAGTACAAGTTTTTTAAATATAGGTCTTCTAATGAGGAGGATGGAATTATTTTTGGAGGATAACATTTAGCTTAATTGGGGTTCAATATTAGTGTTCTTTATTGTCAAAATTATTTGCAGATATTACATGTTAATGCCAATCTATAATGAAATTTTATGTATTTCATCTTTGAAAATGTCTTTTTCACATTGTTGGGTACCTCCAAATATTGGCATAAGTCTGTAAGCCTATGATTTTAAATGAATGTATTGATTGCTTAGAAGGCATGGAATTCTATTAGATTCTTCTCTTGATATTTGTCTTTTCACACATTACATTGTAGATTAATCCTTTCCAATTTGTGGTAGGTAAAAGCTCCTCAACTGCACAGTTAAATGGATTTTGAAATACAGATCTTGCATTGAGGTTTGAAGAGTGCTGCTGGAATTGTGGTTTGAGCTAGGAAAATAAAACAGCTACGTATTTCTGTGGAAATAAAGATCTTGCCTCCTAACTTTTAACAGTAAGGGAAGTATATAAAGCAGCTTAACATTCCTTGTGAATCAAATATTAGTTGTCTTCCAATGACTACTGTTTAATATTTCACATGTAAGTGCTGTTTTGGGTTGAATTTCTTAAATATTATCATGGCCACAGGTAATTTCCATAACCATTCATTGTTTGATAATAGTGGTTAAGGGCTGTTCTTCCAATTATTTAAAATGTAAAATAATTTTTAGCTCACTGACTATATTAAAAAAAAGATGGCTGGATTTGGCTTGAAGGCCTTAGCTTACTGACCCCTACAGTTATTTGTAATTTATTTATTAAAAATTTTGGACATTAATTACAAGTATGTAGTATAAAGGAAAGGAATTGTTTTAGTAACATGAAGAGTGTGTGTGTGTGTGTGTGTGTGTGTGTGATAGGGGCCAAGGGCAGACTGCCCCATGATGGGCCACTTTGGCATGAAGATTATTTTTGAGTTAAAAGCAAATAAAACCCAGCAGATTCAGGGAAGGCTCTTTACTTCCCGTACAACTGCCTAAAATATTTCAGATAGAGGACCTGCTCCAGGAAGAAAGCTCTCACTACAGAGAACTATGATATAAGCTAGGTATGGTAGACAGGGAGGAACATGGCAAGGCTTGTTTGCTCTGTCTTCTCTGTCCCGTTGTTTCTGAGTGGCCCAGCAAATATTTGTTTACCAAACGTTTACTCTTTGTTATCTTTTGTAAATTGCATTCCTTCCCTTTGAAGACCCCTACCCTTTTTTTCTTAGTTCAGAATGACATGTATACATCATTGGAATTTTTGGAATTTTTTTTTAATTGTAAAGATTTTATTTATTTATTTCACAGAGAGAGAGAGAGAGAGAGAGAGAGTGCCTGAGCAAAAGCAGGGTGAGTGGCAGGCAAAGGGAGGGGAAGTGGCAGGCAGAGGGAGAGGGAGAAGTAGACTCCCTGCTAAGCATGTACCCCACCATGGGTTTCTGTCCTAGGACTTTGGGATCATGACCTGAGCCAAAGACAGATGCTTAATCAACTGAATCACCACATCTGTGTGGATTCCCCCTACATAATTAAGTTGTATTTTATTTTCTTCTGTTAATATGTCTCATGTCAATTTGATTCTCAATCTAGCTAAAAGGACTTAGAAGGGGACAGGAAATTTTTGCTTCACTACACTATATTTTGTATATATCTCAATTCTACTAGTCCATTATCCATAATGGAAGGAACACCTTACTTACAAAAGTCTTATTTTTTTTTAGGCTTGTTCTCTCATAACTATAACAAGGGTTTAATGATATGGTCTCTATCTAATATGTCTCCCAGCTCTGTAGTGCACTTTAAAACATATACTAAGTCTCCTCTTTAAAAAAAAAAAAAAAAATCCAATGAAAGGAGTGTAACTCAACTGCTAGAGAGGTGTCTTCCACTTGCTTTCTAACTTCCAGTGGAACCTAATTATACAACATTACAATCATTTATGTTATTTTTGATTGGGAAACTAGTACTAGTTACAAAACCTCCAGGTAAAATTTTAGAGAAATTCATGCCAATTTTTGACATTTTAGTGCTTGACATTTTATTAATTTTTTTTTATTTAACAATTTGAAGTCCTACTGTATACTTGCCTGACATTATTGAGGCACTTGTTAGGGTTCTTAAAATTATGAAGTTTATGTTTTAGAGGGGGTAGAGATATTTTAGTTTGAAATTATAATGCAGTGTGTTAAGTGTTGTAATAGGGTTTAGAATGCATTGAAGTATTGGAGGGATAACTAGGGAGTGATAACTAGGGAGTGGAGAAATGCAGAGGGATGATGTTACCTTATAGAAAGTAACATTCAAATTGAAACCTAGAACTCAGTAGGAGGTAGGTGGATCAGGCGTGTGTGCATAGAATTGTGGAGGTGAACTATCATGAATAATGCCATCATGTTTGCAATTTGGGGAAGATCACTGTGCATATAGCACAACACAGGGATAGTAGAAGGATTAGACTAGAGACAGAAGCAAGGAAATTAATTAGGCGAACTTTGTAGAAATCAAAGAAAGGTGATGGAGACCTGAACTAGGCTAGCGGAAATAAGGTGAGAAAGAGGTAAACATATTCAAGAGAGTTTATTTAGGAGTTAAATATTAAAACATTTAACTGGACAATAGAATATGTGTTCGCTGACAGGGATATGAAATAAAAAGGTGAACCAAAGATGATCCTCAGATTTCTGGTTTGAACCATTGACAAGATAATGATATTATTTACAATAGAATGGACTATGCAGGGTCCCAAGCAGATTTTGGAGTGGAGAAGATGCATTCATTTTTAGCTTCTTTGGTATTGGGTATTTGTGAGATAACCATATATAAAGATATCCAATATTTAACTGGCTGTGTGAACCCTGGAGCTCCAGGATAAGATGCAAATTTGGAAATCCTACCCATGTAGTTAGCAGCTAAGGCCAGGGAGATTAAATAGAGTGAAGAGAAGATCCAGGAGAGAACTATGACCAACATTTATTGGAGAGGAAGAGGAAGAAGAACCAGGACTAGGAATAGACCAAGAAGGAATGTTCACAAAGACAGGAAAAATTAAAAAAAAAAAAAAAAAGTGTATCCCAGAAGAAAAGCGAAAAGAATATTTCAAAAAAGAGGGAATAATTTGATACTTTAGATGGGTCAAGTAAGAGGAAGACTGTTGGGAAAAAGAAGAGGTCTGTTGGATTTGAAATCATAAAAAAGACTGAGGTCTTTGTCAGAAGCAGTCTTATAAGAACTCTGTGGGGAGATTCCAGATTTTAGTTGGTTGAAGAAGGAGAATCAGTAAGGAAGGAGTCAGCCTCATTTTTTTTTTTTTTTTTTAAGATTTATTTATTTGAGAGAAGGAGGGATTGGGGGGGAGGAGACAGAGGGAGAGGGAGAGAGAAACTCAGGCAGACTCTGTGCTAAGTGCAGAGGCCCATGCAGGTTAATCCCTCGACTCTTGAGATGAGACTTGAGCTGAAACTGAGAGTTGGACACTTTAACTGACTGTGCAACCCAGGTGCCCCAGGAAGGATTTAATTCTCAAAGGGAATTTTGGATATGGAGGGCAGGACATGTTGGGTAGTAGCTTACGTTTATCTGAGATTATCTCTTATAGGTCAGAAGTCTGAACTTAATTTAAGTATTTGTTACTAGTATACTCATTTCTTACAGACAGTCCTATAGAATTCTAGTCCATCAGGGACATTATTCTCATGCTATATGAATTCAAATTTCCAAAAGCCAATTTCAGATGATACCAAAAAAAAATGACTCACATATATGAAGATAAGATTAAATTAATAAGCAGTTGAGGTGCCTGAGGGCTCAGTTGGTTAAGTGTCTGCCTTTGGCTCAGGTCATGATACCAGGATCCTGGGATGGAGTCCCACGTTGGGCTCTCTGCTCAGCAGGGAGTCTGCTTTTCCTCACTCTCCCTCTATGTTCTCCCTCTCTCAAATAAATAAATAAAATGTTATTTAAAAAATAAGCAGTTGTTTTAAAATTGTGTTGTATATTATGCCTTTAAACTAATGGGGGGCACCTGGGTGGCTCAGTGGGTTAAGATTCTGCCTTCGGCTCAGGTCATGATCTTGGGGCCCTGGGATCGAGCCCCATGTCGGGCTCTCGGCTCAGCAGGGCGCCTGCTTCCCCCTTCCTCTCTCTCTCTGCCTGCCTCTCTGCCTACTTGTGATCTCTCTCTGTGTGTCAAATAAATAAAATCTTAAAAAAAAAAAAAAAACCTGTTTAAACTTTATTAATGGAAACTTTTTTTATAGATTTAATTTTTATATTATCTGTATTTTCTTAGAACCAGTACCTGCAAGATACCAGCTTTTACCATTATAAAATTTTTCAGCTGTAATATATCTTAATTGAAATTCTGTGTTTTATTATATTTACATAAAGCTTTAGCTATTTCATTTTTTTCAGAAATTCCCATTCTTACAAGTTAACAGATTTTTATGTTATCAACAATCTTTGTTTTATTTTTTCTGCAGTTCCATTAAAATTTTCATAGAAATCAAAGAGATGATTGAAAACTATTTTTCAAATTAAAATGCCCAAGAGATAGGAGGAACACTTTTCCCCGGGATGTGGAATTTCAGTGCTAAGAGAACTGGACAGTTGCTTTGGCGACCTGGACAGTTGGTCGCCCTACCTGCCCCAAGGGTAATAGTGTTTTTGCCCTAAGGCTTTTGGCTCATAGTATAGATTGAAAAAGGATCTAGATAGAGTTTCATTGTTTCTCCTACACAACTGTTTTTCCCCTCCTCTAGGTCTGCACCACAATGAACACTTTATTAGGGCTCTCTCTAATATTTTTTTCATCTGGTGGGATTTCTGGTCAAAGAACCTGCAAGAACATGCAGATTCTTCCAGTTTATGCATACCCTTGTACCTTCACACTGTCCTTCCAGCCCTTACTCTGTCATCACCTGTTCCCTTACTGTTCTCGCTGTGTTCTTATGGTATCTGGTTGCATCTGCGCAACTAAGCAAGTGCTAATGCCCCCTCTGTCCTTTTAGGTACCTGTCTCTTATTTGCCCTGAGACTTGAGTTCTCTGATAGGTTCAAAATAAGTCATGCATTTGAATTTAGTGTGACTTTGTTTCACCCTAATGGTGAGAGCAAACCTCTTTGTAGCTTTCAGTATCCCACAGTGGAAAATAGAGCCCTGCTTCACAAAACTTTATGTACATACAAAATCATCTGGAATTCTTATTGAAATGTAGGTTCTGTTTCAGTAGATTTGAAGTGGGACCAAAAGTCTGCATTTCTAACAAGTTTCCAGGGATCTCAATGCTACAGGTCCATTGAATGCAAGGTTATGGAAGGTGTTTGTGTTTTTGTTTTTAAGGTTGGAAAGAGTTGAGGTCATGTGGATGTTTGAATTATGAAAGAAAACAGGCAAACGTGAGAGTCATAATGTAAGATGCGGCACATTTTGTGAGCTGGCAGAATTTTTGTATTTGTTGTGACTAAGATCTTACAGTTAAAAAAAATTATTCTAGCTTTTTTTTTTTCTGCTTAAAGGGGCTTCTTAAAGACATTAACAAAAATGTAAATCATTAGCACTGATTTTATAGTGTACAACAATCACTTTTGGATTATAAATGCTGTAATGGTGCATTCTTTTTTGTTCATTTATTTCATTTTCCATGAATACTTTGAATATAGTGTCCATTGGTTAGTTTCATTTCTTCAGTGTACCATGCCCCTAGTGTTAATTTTTTCTTTTGATTTTCTTCATTCTGTTCTTTTTCCTGTGTTTTCTCTACTTAATTTTGTATTGCTTTTAAAATTGTGAAACATGGGGTGCCTGGGTCACAATGTCTCAGTCATTAGAGCGTCTGACTCTTGATTTCTGCTCAGGTCACGATCTTAGGGTCATGAGGTCAAGCCCCACGTTGGGCTCCATGTACAGTGGAAGTCCACTTTTCTCCTTCTCCCTCTGCCCCTCCCCTGCCCGTGTGCTGTCTCTCTCTCAAAGAAATAAATCTTTAAAAACAAAAATAACATTTTGAAACAATCTCAGATTTATCTCCATATGTTTATATAACAAATCTCAGAGTTTCAAGGATGGTACAATAAGCTTTTTTTTTTTTTTTTTTAAGATTTCTTTATTTACTTATTTGACAAAGATCACAAGTACACAGAGAGGCAGGAAGAGAGAGAGAGAGGAGGAAGCAGGCTCCCTGCTGAGCAGAGAGCCTGATGCAGGGATTCCAGGACTCTGGGATCATGACCCGAGCTGAAGACAGAGGCTTAACCCATTAAGCCACCCAGGTGCCCCCACTTTTTCATTCCCCTGAGTCACTTGAGAATAAGTTGCTGACATGATGCCGTATCATCTCTGTCATAGGTTGAGTTCTGTGGGAAGCAGTTTCTGAAACTGATTAGCATGCTGGAAGTTTATTGAGGAATGCTGTTGAAAACCTCACCTTTGAAAGGGAAGGGAAGGAAGTAGGTTTGAGCAGAGAGGTACAAGTAAAGTGATGCAGTTTCAGTGGAAGCCTCAGTTTACCTTGTGGAGAGTTCTATAGATGGGAAGACCCTTCCCTTTTGTTCTCAGCTGGGTGAGTGGTCAGGACCTCTGCCTCTGTAAAAGCGAGCTGTTGGATATGGACAGGGTACAGAGCCTTGGGTGAGGCAACATTCTTCGGCTGAGGCCATCTCCTATGATGTCTGACCACTGAGAGCTGTCTCTTGGCAGGAGGACTTCAAGCAGTTAAGGATTGACTATGTATTGCAGTGTGTACTACAGCTGGAATACTTTGGCTTGTGTTTCCTACAAATGAGAACATTGCTTTATATAGCACAATGTAATATGTACTACCATCTAAGAATTCTGAAGTAGTTCACTTTCATCAGTTCTCCCAATAATGTTCCTTTATAACAGAAAAATCCAACACAAAGTCACATGTTGCATTTAGTTGTTCCGTATCTTTAATTTCCTTCAGTCTGAAACAGTTCCTCCCTCTTAGACTTGGTTTTCATGACCTTGGCACTTTTGAGATTACAGACCAGTTATTTTGTAGCATGTACTTCAATTTAGCTTTGTCTCTTTCCTCAGGAATAGATTCCAGTTTTGCATCTTTGACAGGAATGTCATAGAAGTGGTGTTATGTTCTTTTTCATCCTGTCAGTTGCCCATGATTTTAATTTGTTCCTGGTCATGTTAACCATTTCCAGGTTGACCATTTTCTCCAAATAGTTAACGAAAATGCTATCTGTCTGACTTATCTACTATAAAGTTATTATTTTTCTTTTGGTAATTAATAAATATTTTGTGCAGTTACTTTGAGTCTATGTAATATTCCATTCCTCATCAATTCAATTATTAATTTATATTAATTAATTAATTGATATAGTCATGGATTCTTTTTCTATTTAATGGTTTATAATTTATTACTCTCATATTTGATCCTCTAATTATTCTGTATATCACTAATGGGAAAACCCCTTCAAACTGGCTTCTTTCTCTTTTTGACATATCCGTGTTACTCTTTGAACATTTTCTTTTTCCTTATGTTCTGGCACCATAAGATATTCCAAGTTCCTCTTGGACTTTTTCTGCTCTAGCCCTGGAATCAGCCATTGTTACAAGGAGCCCTGGTTTCTTTAGTGTAGAATGGTATTTAGAAACCAAGATCTGGGGCGCCTGGGTGGTTCAGTGGGTTAAAGCCTCTACCTTTAGCTCAGGTCATGATTTCAGGGTTCTGGGATGGAGCCCCATGTCGGGCTCTCTGCTCAGCAGGGAGCCTGCTTCCTCCTCTCTCTCTGCCTGCCTCTCTGCTTGCTTGTGATCTGTCAAATAAATAAATAAAAATCTTAAAAACAAACAAACAAACCAAGATCTGGCCATTAGATGTGCTCATAGCTACTGGGGTGTTGCTATTTCCACCCCTACTGTGGACAGGGCTAGTGAATATATAAACATATGTGTTTATGATACATAGTATCATTTCTATTTCTCTATATTATAAAATGAGAGTTCATAGCAGTTTCTTTAATTCTGACCTAGCTCCACAGCATACATCCCAGTTTTCTCTCTTCCTGTATTTCTAACTCTATTCTATGATGAAAAAATACCTGACTCCTGTTATCTTTAATATACTTATTAATTATATCACTCTTCCTACATGTCACCAATATCCCATCACCACCACTGCCAACATACTCCTATATAGATGCCCTTCTCACCCTAGCTATAGCACTGACACCCTGAGCCACATCCCCTCTCTTTTACCATAGGGAAGCCTTTCTCACCTAATTTGGGTTCTGACAGATTGTGCCAGACTGACCGCTGGCTGTGTGAACACTTCCTCCTTCACCCTTGAGCTTCTTTCTCTGAGACCCTGTCCTGCCTCCCACACAGTTGCCTACCTCATTGATTCCCACTTTATGGCTTTTAGACTGAATTGTATGGGAAGGAAAAGGGAAACATCCCTCCCCTCACTTATTTAAATCTTTGCAGTACTTTAAGGCCAGATTCAAAACTTCTTCCTGGGGGCTGTCTCCCATTTCTTAAGGCTACACATTTCCCATTTGGAACTTACATGGTTTTTTTTTTCCCTCTAATCATCTCATATATGTTTATATATCCTTGAGATTAGGGACTATTTTCTTTTTTGTTTTTCATTGTTTTTGTTTGCTTTTTGGTAGTTTTTAATAACTTTTTTTTCAGCAGTGAATGCACATTTTAAAAAGTTTTGCCAGCTGATTTATGATAAAATTATTTTACTTCTATTAAACATAAGATTCAATCACTGAACTTTGCTTTAGTTATTTATTCTTTCACAGATAGTTGAATGATAGTAAATTAAGTGATTTAAGTGGAAAACATTTAACTTTTAAGGAAGAGAATCCTGTTCTCTTTTATTTTCCATTAACTGATATATATAGAAAAACTAATACATATGAAATTCTAATGCCCTGTTTTTTCCCTGGATTTATGCCCATTTCATTAAATAATCCAGTTTTTTATTATTACAAGCATTTCTTGCTTTGCATAGTCCCCAAATGCACCAATTTCAGTGACTATGTTTTAGTTACATAATAGCAGTTTTGAACAACACAGTTCAAATTTTATTTACTAGAGTATGTTAACTGTGAGTAATTGTATAAAATGCAAACTTTGCCATCTACAAAGCACTGTGTAACAACAGATGTGCATCATGATCATGACCAATCATATCACTCTTTCAGTCTCTCTGTGACTAGTCACTACTTAATCTGTTGTTCAGTTCACACATAGAAAACAAGATGGGTAGTTTGCATTGCCTTCTTTTCTCTTAATGATAAACCCATGAGATGTTTTGAAAAAATGGGTAATCAAAAGAGAATTGACCAAAAAAGATGAAAGTACAGCAAAGAAATGAAAAGTGATCATACATTAGTTTTACTATTTTAAATTTCCCTTTGTGTTCAGAACTGCTGGCAAGAGAATTTTTATTGTTCTGAAAAAAAATTTAAAGGCCACAGAACAATTATAATTTTCCCCATTGGTATTAAAGCTTTATGGTTTCATCTTGCATTGTCATTTTTTTAAAAAAATTTCTTTTCAGCATAACAGTATTCATTGTTTTTGCACCACACCCAGTGCTCCATGCAATCCGTGCCCTCCCTAATACCCACCACCTTCTTCCCCCAACCTCCCACCCCCCGCCCCTTCAAGACCTTCAGGTTGTTTTTCAGAATCCATAGTCTCTCATGGTTCACCTCCCCTTCCAATTTCCCCGAACTCCCTTCTCCTCTCTAACACCCCTTGTCCTCGATGCTATTTGTTATGCTCCACAAATAAGTGAAACCATGTGATAATTGACTCTCTCTGCTTGACTGATTTCACTCAGCATAATCTCTTCCAGTCCCATCCATGTTGCTACAAAAGTTGGGTATTCATCCTTTACTTCAAAATTTCATATATAATTTTTATTTATACATATTTTTTTACTTTATCACTTAAGTACATTTTGATTTTATAATATTTTTAGCATGCAGATATCCCAAACCTGAAACTGCCATTGTGAAGCAAGCAAAGAAGGTATCATCAGCAGAGACCCCTGATAGTTTTGGTATAGTACAATCTTAACAATATTGATTCATTGTCAGATGTTATTGCAAATAACAAAGCACCTACTTGACAGAACTTCTTGCCTGTCTGAAATGGAATCTTTTGGTTATAATAATAATCTTTGTTTTTCGCACCTGTGTTTTAGACTATCTGTAGAGTATTTATTTTTATTATCTAATCCTAGGCTTTGTGGATGGAATAATAATTGCATGTTTAATTAACTGAAGGATTAAATTTATAACCTTAACAAGACACAAAACCATTTGTATATAATTGTATATAAATGACATATTTAAAAAATTATTGAAATGGGCCACCTGGTTGGCTCAGTCAGTTAAACATCCGACTCTTGATTTCGTTTCAGGTCATGATCTCAGAGTCCTGAGATCAAGCCCTGTGCCAGGCACCATGCTGGTTATGGAGCTTTCTTAAGATTTTCTCCCTCACCCTCTGCTCCTCCCCCCTCACTCTTGTGTGCTCAGTCTCTCTCTCTCTCTCTCTCTCAAAAAAAAAAAAAAAAATTGAAATAACCAAGAGAGTGAGACATAAGAAGCAACAAAAATTATGAATTACTTTAGGATGAATGAGTAGGGAAAAAACGACCACAAACAGGAAAATCTTCAAAATATTGTAAGGAGAAACTGTAACTGAACTTCAGGGAGATACATGGTTTTTTTTTTTCTTTTTCTTTTTTTTTTTTTGGTAAGATTTTTATTTATTTATTTATTTGACAGAGATCACAAGTAGAAAGAGAGGCAGGGAGAGAGAGAGAGAGAGAGAGAGAGGAGGAAGCAGGCTTCCTGATGAGCAGAGAGCCCAATGCAGTGCTCCATCCCAAGACCCTGGGATCATGACCCGAGCCAAAAACAGAGGCTTTAACCCACTGAGCCACCCAGACGCCCTGGGAAATACATTTTTAAAATATATTTTTGAATATTTCATAGCCTTATTTTATTTTAAAGTCATTCATGAATTTTTTTTAGACTCAGTTTTCATACAGCTTGGTATCTAACTTGTGCTGCATGTGCTTGTTGGAGGAATTATGTTGTGTGCGTGTGCATGTGTGTGGGTATAAGAGAGAGAAAGATAAGGGAAGGGAAGGAGAAATAAAAATAACTATCTCTCTGTCCTTATTTTATTTATTTTGATGACTATTTAATATAGATATGTTGTCTAAGAAGTATAACATATGTATGAAAAGATGTAAAAATATTTTATGGAACAATTGAAATTTTGGAAAAATAAAGGTTAAATGCAACTCAGTTTTCTTAGAATGTATGTATATTGTCAAGAACAAAGATCAGTCTGTAAAACTTAAGAGCAATATAGATACATACATACATACATTAACAGATTAGTACATTTCCTTAAAAAAATCCTGCAGTATATTCTATTTGACCAATTCTGATGTAATTTTAAAATTAAAAAGTTTTCGTGTCTGTGTATATGTAGAAGTTGAATGTTTAATGCTAATGTCTTTTTTGTTGTTGATGATAGAGAACTTGAGAGAGTGTGGGTGTGGGAGGGCCAGAGGGAAAGGGAGAGAGAGAATCTTAAGGAGACTTCATGCCTAGCGTGGAGTCCAATAAAGGGCTCAATCTCATGACCCTGAGATCATGACCTGAGCTGAAATCAAGAGTTGGATGCTTAACTAACTGAGCCTTCTAGACACCCCAAAGCAAATGTCTTTTTAAGAATAAAGTTTTAATTTTGAATTATTCTGAAGATTGTTTACTTAGCCTTCATTTTTAGGATAACATAGGGAAAAAGGAACGATAATGATTCTATAGATGATCACAGATAGCAGCAGGAGGTAAAGTGCTGCTGAACAGTAACTATATTAAGAGTAGAACTTAACCTGTCAGTGATTACCTTTTGAGACTCAGTCTTTAGTTGTATCCCTGTAGGGTGCTTTTTTTGAGTATTTAGTTTATAGCACTATATATTTTTTTAAGACTCTATTTCTTATGCAATAAGGAAGAAATATAGAATAAGAATCTTAGATCTAGAAAGGATTATACTACCTAAACTCATTTTATGTAACATGGAATAGATCTAGAGGTTTGTGACATGTTCAAGATTTGGCAGCTAGTTACATGTACATCAGAGTGACGATTAGTGTCGAGTCCTTTGGGTTTTTAGTACAACATTCTTTTTGTTGTGATAAATTTCTTCATGGTTAGAAGATTAGTGGTTGACTATAGGGTATTAAGTTGTTCTGAAACAATCGGAAGCCATGTATTTTCCCATTCAAAAAATGTTTAATTTGGTAAGCATAAGTCAGTTGATTTCCTCCTCTTTTAACTGTGTTGGATTTTTGAAAAATGATTTATCTGAAAGGAAATTATTTCTTAGGATGGGGAAAAAAGCATTAGAAAATGATATTAATACTTTAGTTAATTGCAGTTTTACTTCAATTTCAGATATTAATGTATGACCAATGTTTTGGCAGTGTTTTATGTATTAATATGTATTATGTATTAATATATAATTGATTCTTGGTTTTCTGTGTTTTCCTTTTGACATTTTATTCATTGAAAGAGAAGTAGAACAAGAGAATGAGAACCTGGGTTCTAGATCCAGCTGTGTAGCCTTGAGTAAGTGACTTAACATCTATGAGCCTAAGAGGCTGCATCTTCAGAGTGGAACATTAAGTCAGTGTTTCTCAGTAGGTATACTACTGTCATTTGGACTGGATAATTCTTTATTAAGAAGGACTCTCTAGTGCATTACAGGGTGTTTAGCTTCCCTAATGCCAGTAACATTTCCCAGTCACTATCACATCCAAAAGCAACCCTGCATTTCCAAGCAAGGATTAAGGTATACTCTATGTTGAAAACTACTGGCAGATGGTTTCTAAGGATGCTTTCAGCTCTAACATTCCGTGAAAGAATTCTTACTTAGAAATTACTGGAAAGGAAAGAGGTAATGCATTGACCGAAAAATCTCTGCTTCTTCCTAGTATTAAGCAATTTTATTTTAAAATGAATGTCATCTGGGGATCTGTGTAACTATACCCACAGTATATGAACCATTTATTGTGTCAAGATGAATTATTGTATTTTTCTAGCTCTCTTTAAGCTTTCCATCTATAATATAATATATATGTATAATATACCTATTTATATGATTTTTCTAAGGTCTCTTAAAGTTATATAGTATTGTCTCTATGTAATAAGTATAAGTAGGAAGATGTGATTATTTTTAAAAAGTTATACTGTGGGGGCACCTGGGTGGCTCAGTCAGTTAAGTGTCTGCCTTTGGTTTGGGTCATGATCTCAGGATCCTGGGATCGAATCCCATCTCAGGCTCCTTGCTTCTCCCTATCCCTCTGCTGCTCTCCCTGCTTGTGCTCGTGCCCTCTCTATTGCTGTCAAATAAATAAAATCTTAAAAAAAAAAAAAAATTTGTACTGTTGTTTTTATCTTAACCTTTTAAAAAAAGGAATCTCATTATATATAGTAATTATTTCCTTTTTCTGTCTTTGGCATGAAGGAAAGGAAAGAATATAGTCTCTGTGTTAAGTGGTATGTAGAATATTTAAGTACACAAGTTAGACATGTAAAAGTAACCACAAATCAATAATATGTTTGATTATCTTAAAAATACTCTATGAAATGGAAGAGGCAAGATGGTGGAAGAGTAGAAGACCTTGTTTCATCTGGTCCCTTGAATTTAGCTAGATAACTATCAAATTATTCTGAACACCCATGAATTCAACCTGAGGTGTAAGAAAAGAATTTCTGGAACTCTACAAGTAGAAAAGCAACCACTTTTTGCAAGGTAGGAGGTGCAAAGTGAATCTTAAGGCCCCTCCAGGAGGGGCCGAGCCTGTGTGTGCACGACAGGGCAACAGCCCTCAGTACAGGGGGTGGGGGGTGATGGCCTTGTAAAGAACACTAATGTGCAACCTTCTGCTTTCCCCCAGGAAGGGTGGAGTGGATGCGTATATGAACAGGTGACCGTTCTCTATGCCAGGGCCCTGCAAAGTGCAGAAATGTAGCAACCTTCTGACTTCCCCTAGGAAGATCATTGTAGGTGCACACCATGAAGACTGCGTATCCCTGAGGGTTTACTGAAGAGAGGGGACTGTGATCTTTTGGCCCTGGGACTGGAGATATGGGGCACCAATTTTTATTTTGATCCTCTAAAGAGGTGTGGAAAGTCTTCAAGGAGCAAAAGCCATACAGAGCAACCAAAAACAGCTTATACTGAGCCCAGCCCCCAGGGGCCATGAAACTCTGCCCAGGCAAAGACACCTGAGAGTCATTGCAGCAGGCCTCTCCCCCAGAAGACCAATTGGAAGAACAGGTGAATATCAAGTTTATGAACCACACAGAACTGTGAAACTCCAGTGCTAGGAGAAAATAGTATATAGAATTCGAGTTTTTTTCTTATGATTCATTTGCCTTTCAGTTTAATATCTTCCATTTCTTTTTTTCTTTTTTCCCTTCTCAACTAGTTTCTTATTTTATCAACTTTTTTTAATGTTCATTTTTTGCATTTCCATTTTATAGATTTATTCTTCATTTTTTACTTCCTCTCACTCTATTCAATTGTATTTTTGTATATATGTAAGTTTTGCTTTCTTTACAGTTTTGGGATTTAGTCTCTTTTAACACACAGACCAAGATACACCAGGACCAAGTAGAGCACCCTGTTTTGTCCACCCTGTGAGATTGTATTCTCTCCTCCCCTCCATGTTTTTTTCCCTTTCTTCTTTGTTTTCTTTTTCTTCTTCTTTTTCTGGTTTCTGACCTCTTCTGATTTTTCTAGTGTGTATTTCATTTGGGTTGTGGTTAATATTTTTGATAGTACTCACTTGTTCATCATTGTTCTCTGAGCAAGATGACTAGAAGGAGGAATTCACAACAAAGAACCAGAGATAATACTCTTTGCCACAGATCTAATGAATATGGACATAAGTAAAATGTTAGAGATGGAATTCAGGATAATAATTATAAAGTTACTAACTGGGCTTGAAAAAAAGCATAAAAGACTCTAGAGAATCTCTTTGTGCAGAATGAGATCTAATCAGGCCAAATTAAAAATGCTCTGATTGAGATGCTGTTTAAGTTGAATGCTCTAACAGCTGGGGTAAATGAGGCAGACAAGAGAGTAAGTGACATGGAAGACTAGTTGATGGAAAGGAAGGAAGCTGAGGAAAAGAGAAAAACAACTAATGGACTATGAGGGGAGGCGTTGAGAAATCAGTGATGCCATGAAACAAAAAACAGAAGAATTACTGGGGTGCCTAGGGAGAAGTAAGAGGGAGAGGGCCAGAAGGTATATTTGAGTAAATCATAGCTGAGTACTTCCCTAATATGGGGAAGGAACCAGGCATTCAAATCCAAGAGATAGAGAGGACCCCTCCCCAAATCAATAAAAAATAGATCAACACCCTGACATATAATAGTGAAGCTTGCAAATTTCAGAGATAAAGAGAAAATCCTGAATGCAGTTCAAGACAAGAGGTTCCTAACATACAGGAGTAGAAACATTAGACTGGCACCAGACCTTTCCACAGAGACCTGGCAGGTCATGATATATTCCAGTTTCTAAAAGAAAAACATACAACCAAGAAAACTTTATCCAGCAAGGCTGTCATTCAGAATGGAAAGAGAGATAAAGAGCGTCCAGGAAAGACAGAAATTGAAGGAATATGTGACCATCAAGCCAGTATGGGGCTGTAAGCGAAGAGAGAGCCCAAGAATAATATAGACCAGAAAGAAACACAGTCTTCAGAAACAGAGACTTTACAGGTAATACAAGGAGATTAAATTCATATCTTTTAGTGGTTACTCTGATTGTAAATGGGCTAAATGCTCCAATCAAAAGACACGGGATATCAGATTGGGTAAAAAAGCAAGACCCATCAATATGACAGGTGACTCATTTTAGACCTAAAGACACTTCCAGACCGAAAGTGAGGAGGTAGAGAACCATTTATTATGCTTATGGACCTCAAAAGAAAGTTGGGGTAGCAGTCCTCAGAGAAATTATTTTAAACCAAAGACTGTAGTTAGAGATGAAGAGGAGCACTATATCATACTTAAAGGGGTCACTCAACACGAAGATTTTACAGTTATAAATATTTATGCTTCTAATTTGGGAGCAGCCAAATATATCAACCAACTAATAACCAAATTAAAGAAACATGTTGATAATAATACAATAATAGTAGGGGACTTCAACACCCCATTCACAGCAATGGACAGATCATCTAAGCAGAAGATCAACAAGGAAACAAGGGCTTTGAATGACACACTAGACCAGATGGACTTCACAGGTATGTACAGGGCATTCCATCCTAAAGCAACAGAATACACATTCTTCTTGAGTGCTCATGGAACTTCATCCAGCATAGATCACATACTGGGTCACAATTCAGGTCTCACCTGGTACCAAAATATTGGATTGTTCCCTGCATATTTTCAGACCACAGTGCTCTGAAACTTGAACTCAGTCACAGGAGGAAATTTGGAAGGAACTCAAACACTTGGAGGTTAAAGAGCATTCTACTAAGGAATGAATAGGTCAACCAGGAAATTAACAAAGGATTTTTAAAAACCACGGAAACTAGTGAAAATAAAAACACAACTGTCCAAAACCTTTGGAATGCAGCAAAGGTGGTCTTAAGAGGGAAGTACATTGCAACACAAGCCTCTTAAAAAAATTAGAAAAATCTCAAATACACAAGCTCACCTTACACTTAGAGGAGCTGGAGAAAGAATAGAAAATTAAACCTAAACCAGCCAGGAGAAGAGAAAGAATGAAGATCAGAACATAAATCAATGGAATAGAAACCAGAAGAATAGTAGAATAGATCAAAAGAACCAGAAACTGGTTTTTTGAAAAAATTAGTAAGATTGATAAGCCACTAGCTGGACTTACCAAAAGAAAAGAGAAAGGACCCAAATTAATAAAATCATGAATGAAAGAGGAGAGATCATGGTCAACACCAAGGAAATATGAATAATTTTAGGAACATATTATGAACAACTATATATATGCCAACAAATTAAGCAGTCTGGAAGAAATGGATGCATTCCTGAAAATTTATAAACTACCAAACCTGAAACAGGAAGAAATAGAAAATCTGACCAAATCCATAATCAGCAAGGAAATTGAAGCAGTAATCAAAAACTTCCCCCAAGACAAGAGTTCAGGGCCAAATGGCTTCCCAGGGGAATTTTACACAACATTTAGAGAAGAAATAATACCTATTCTACTGAAGCTGTTTCAAAAAATAGAATTGGAAGGAAAAGTTCCAAACTTATTCAGTGAGGCCAGCATTATTTTGATCCCCAAACCAGATGAAGACATCATCAAAAAGGACAATTATAGATTAATAGCCTTGATGAAAGTGAATGCCAAAACACTCACCAAGATACTAGCCAAAAGGACCCAAAAATATGTTAAAAAGGTTATCCACTGGGATGCCTGGGTGGCTCAGTGGGTTAAAGCCCCTGCCTTCGGCCCAGGTCATGAGCTCAGGGTCCTGGGATTGAGCCCTGCTTCAGGCTCTCTGCTCAGTGGGGAGCCTGCTCTCCCTTCTCTCTCTGCCTGCCTCTCTCTCTACTTGTGATCTCTGTCTGTCAAATAAATAAAATCTTAAAAAAATAAATAAATAAAGATTATCCACTACGACAAAATGGGATTTATTCCTGGGCTGCAAGGATGGCTCAACATTTGTAAATCAGTCAGTGTGACATCACATTAATAAAAGAAAGGACAAGAACCATGCGATCCTCTCAGTAGATGCAGAAAAAGCATTTGACAAACTTTAGCATCCTTTCTTGATTATAATTCTCCACAGTGTAGGGATAGAGGAAACATACTTCAATATTATAAAGCCATCTATGAAAAGCTCACAGCGAATATCATTCTTAGTAGGGGAAAAACTCTTAGTTTTTCCCCTAAGGTCAGGAACACAACACAGATGCTCACTCTCAACACTGTTGTTCAACATAGTACTATAGGCCCTACCCTCAACAATCAGGTGACAGAAAGAAATAAAGGCATTCAAATTGGCAAAGAAGAAGTGAAACTCTCTTTTCACAGATGACATGATACTATATGCTGAAAACCCAAAAGACTGCACTCCAAAACTGCTAGAATTCATACAGCAATTCAACAAAGTGGCAGGATATAAGCACAGAAATAAGTTGCATTTCTATACACTAACAGTGAGACAGAAGAAAGAGAAATTAAGGAATTGATTCCACTTACAATTGGACCAAAACCCATAAGGGACCTAGGAGTAAACCTAACCAAAGGGGTAAAGGATCTGTACCCTAAACACTACAGAACACTTATGAAAGAAATTGAGGAAGACACAAAGAAGTGAAAAAAACATTCCATGTACATGGATTGGAAGAATAAATATTGTTAAAATGTCTGTGCTACCCAGAGAAATCTACATATTCAATGCAATCCCTAACAAAATACCAGTGAATTTTTTCACAGAGCAGAAACAAGCAATCCTAACATTTGTATGGAACCAGAAAAGACTCCAAATAGCCAGGGGAATGTTGAAAATGAAAACCAAAGCTGGTGACATCACAATGCTAGACTTCAAGCTATATTACAAAGCTGTAATCATCAAGACAGTAGGGTACTGACACAAAAACAGACACACAGATCAATGGAACAGAATAGAGAACCCGGAAATGGACCTTAACTCCTTGGTAAACTAAATCTTCGACAAGGGAAGAAAGAATACCCAATGAAAAAATACAGTTTCTTCAATAAATGGTGTTGGGAAAATTGGACAGCTACACATTGAAGAATGTAACTGGACCATTTTCTTACATCATACACTAAAATAAAGTCAAAATGAATGAAAGACCTAAATGTGAGGCAGGAATCCAACAAAATCCTAGAGGAGAATACAGACAGCAACCTCTTCGACCTCAGCTGCAGCGACTTCTTGCTAGACACATCTCCAAGGCAAGGGAAACAAAAGCAAAAATGAACTATTGGGACTTTGCCAGATAAAAACCTTCTGCACAGCAAAGGAAACAGTCAGCAAAACTAAAAGGCAACATATGGAATGGGAAAAGATATTTGCAAATGACATATCAGATAAAGGGCTAGTATCCAAGTTCTATGATGAACTTACCAAACTCAACACCCAAAAGCAAAGGGTCCAGTCAAGAAATGGGCAGAAGACATGAACAGACATTTCTCCAAATAAGATATACAGAGGGCCAACAGACACATGAAAGAATACTAGATCCCTTAGCATCAGGGAAGTACAAATCAAAACCACAAAGAGACACAGCACCTTACACCAGTTAGAATGGCTACAATTAACAAGACGGGAAACACCAGATGTTGGCGAGGATGCAGAGAAAGAGGAACCCTCTTACACTGTTGGTGGGAGTGCAAGCTGGTACATCCATTCTGGAAAACGTGTGGAGTTTCCTGAAGAAGTTAAAAATAGAGCTATCCTACAATCCAGCAATTGCACTACTTCGTATTTACCCAAAGATACACATGTAGTGATCCAAAGGAGCACCTGCACCCCAGTGTTCATAGTACCAATGTTCACAGTAGCCAAACTGTGGAGAGCTGAGATGTTCATCAACAGATAAATGGATAAAGAAGATATGGTGTATATATACAATAGAATATTACTCAGCCATCAGAAAAGATGAATACTTACTGTTTACATCAATGTGGACTGAACTGGAGGGTATTATGCTGAGTGAAACAGGTCAAACAAATACAATTATCGTACCGTTTCACTCATATGTGGAATGTAAGAAAGAGTGCAGAGGATGGGAAGTCATCAGAGAGGGAGAAAACCCATGAGAGACTTTTAACTATAGGCAACAACAAACAGGGCTGCTGGAGGGGAGGTGGGGGGTTGGGGTAATTGGGAGATGGGCATTAAGGAGGGCACATGATGTGATGAGCACTAGGTGTTAATATGCTAATAATAAATAATTAAACATTATGTCTGAAACTAATGATGTACTATGTGTTAGCTAACTCAATTTTTTTTTTTAAGATTTTATTTATTTGAGAGAGAGAGAATGAGAGAGCACAAGATGAGGGAGGGTCAGAGGGAGAAGCAAACTCAGAACCCGATGTGGGACTCAGTCCTGAAGTCCCAGGATCATGACCTGAACCAAAAGGCAGTTGTTTAATCAGCTGAGCCACCCAGGCACCCTGGCTAATTCAACTTAAAAAATAAAATAAAATAAAATAAAATAAAAGAAACCTCTATGAAGTGACAGATAAGAGAGAAAGAAATAATTGTACTTCTGTATTTATTATTTTTTAAGCCAGAGTTAAACAATTAACAAGTTACAACATTAATTAGGTTAGGAAATGTGATGATTAATTGGGTACTGTTAATGTCCTTATGCCAACTCCTGTCCTTAGCCATTGTGTGACTGACCTACCTCAACCCAGGAATGAATTAGTTGCCCTGAAGTTGACTAGATACCAGTCTAGGTTGCATTGAAGCCCCAGGTCCAGTATTCTGTTCCCCAGAGGTTGAGAGATAATAGTATTATATAATCCAGGTAGAAGTTTCTTTTCTACACGAGGTGCATGTTGCAGTACACTTTTAAATGCTAAATAAAATTACAAAATCAGACTCAAATGCTTTCTTTTTTCATTTGGGGGTGGTGTTTGTGCTTAGCTAAGGCATACATTTTTTTTAAGGCATTTATTTTTAAAAATTATTAAAAATGACTTTTACAATTACAGTCTTTAGTCTAAAAGACTTAATTGGAATTTAGCAAGTTAAATATTTAAGTTCCTTTCTATTTCTAAAGAGTATTTTCACTTTTCAAAATTGATTTTTTATAAATATATTATGTAGTCATGTTAACTTGTTTCTTTTAAAAATATTGCTTTGTAGCTTTTTAAAAACAACATTTTTAAAGCTTTTTCCTGTTTGGTGCTTTTTAAAAATTTAATGTGATTTGTTTGATTTATTTTGTATATGACGTAGTTTGCATTTTAAGTTTGTATTCTTTACTGTGTTATATATTTATTATAAATTTCACCTTACCCTTTAGAACTTTTGATTTTATTAAAAGTCTAAAGGCTTATTCATAATGTTCATAAATTGGTTAAGACCTGTAATCTCCAAATTGTTGCTTACACCAGTGCTTTCATCTCTTTTCTTATCATAAATCTCTGATTAGGTCAAAATGTGATTTGTGTTACCAAGTCTACTTTCTGTACTTCCTGCAGAAAATGCTGGGTGAGGCCTAGAGCAAATTGTAGGTAGTCAAAAACATCAGAAACTGGATAATTGGACACTTAAAGTATTATTTTTAATTAAAACATAATATATGCACTAAATTGTTCCTTTTATGTCATTTCAGAGTACAGTTGCTTTGGTACTTCTCTTATTAAGTACATTATAAATGATTTAAATTGTTCCCTTGATTTGTGATCTTATATTGATGTTTATGTCCATGATAACAGACTAAAATAAGTTACCACATTTAGAATTATCATTGCCTTGAAAGTGTAATAGAGAACGAGACTTCTCTTTTTGTTTTTCAGATTTTCTTTTTTTTTTTTTCCAAGTGTGAATTTATACTTCGTAAAATATGGTTAACTTTAATGTTGGAATGTTTATGAGCATGACAAATTATGGTTTCTATTAAAACTCTTTCTATATGTCAAGGGGCCTAGTTTTGTTTTCCAGCATCAATCACCATTGCAAATGTTATAATTTTATAATAGAGACGAAAATGTAGAAACTATGGGTGTTCTACTTATATTTCTTCAACCAAAATGTTTTGATTTTCAGTTTAAGATGTATCTCTAAGTAGAGTAACTTATTTAAAAAAGAAATATGGGGCACCTGGGTGGCTCTGTCAATTAGGCAGTTGACTCTTGGTTTCTACTCAGTGTATGATCTCAGGGTCCTGGGATCGAGCCCCATGTTGGGCTCCACACTCAGCAGGGAGTCTGCTTGAGGATTCTCTCTCTCCCTCTCCTTTTTGCCCTTTCTCTCTCTCTAAAATAAATTAAGACATCTTTAAAATAAATAAACAATAAAAAAAATTACACCAGGCATACCTTATCCTAAACAGTATTCTAGAAATGCTTCTTAATATTAGAAGGTTTTTTGGGACGCTTGGGTGGCTCAGTGTGTTAAGCCTCTGCCTTCAGCTCAGGTCATGATCTCAGGGTCCGGGGATCAAGTCCCGCATCGGGCTTTCTGCTCAGCAGGGAGCCTGCTTCCCCCCTCTCCCCGCCTGCTTCTCTGCCTACTTGTGATCTCTCTCTGTCCATGAATAAATAAAAATTTTAAAAAAAAGAAGGTTTTTTAAAATAAAAGTTATTTTTAAAGGGAAATATAATTAACTAGAGATATATTTGTAAAATCATATTGTAAACTTCTCAGACCTATCCTTCCTAATTTCCTTCCTAATTGTTTTATTAGACTATTTTATCAATTAAAATAACTTGACAATTGATTAGGGCTTAGAACTTTCTTTCAAGGATTTGTTTTAATGACACTTAACCTATATTATGAAAACATGAAAATATTTTTAGTAGAATGTAACATTGAAAAAATAAAAATGCAGCAAGTTGGGGATAATCTGAAATTTTCTTTTTGAGAGAAATTTTGCAAAATTTTAAAAATCCTTAAATCCCCTTTTCCCTTATTCTCTCCCTTCCTCCCTTCCTTCTTTCCTCCTTTTCCACCTAGTATTGCCGCTTAGGAATCTATCCTATGGAACTTTCAGAGAAACATAGAAAGATTTAGGTACAAGTTTATATTAGTATTCTTTGTGAAAGTGAAAAAGAATAAAGAATAAGTATCTATCTAGTAATAGGGGATTAGTTAAACTATTATACATCATATGATGAAAAAATGCCACCAATAACATCATTACATTAAAAATTCTGAAGATGAGGGAAAATATTCACCAGATAATAATGCTATATTAAAATGGCAGAATACCATTGTATGTATACATCTCTAGAAACAGGATTGAAGGATAATACATCAAAATGTTTATTTCTGATAAGTTATGGGTAGTTTAAATTTCTTTTTTTGTTCTTCTGAATCTCTTTAACTTTCCACAGTAAACATGTATGGTCTTCATAGTTGAAAAATGTAACTTCTTCCTTTAGATAAGCCAAAGGAATTTAGTATTTTAAATGTTATTTTCTCATTTTGCTTAAAAATTCTTAAGCTAAAAAACCAAACTCAATATCCTCATGTTTTTAATATATATAAATGTGAATAAATATTTGTGTGTAAATTATGGATACGTATACATAAGGCATCTGTATGTGTATATAAATATGGCTTGTTTAATTTAAGTTGTTTACAGTAAATTCTGATTAAAGCAATCAGTTTTGACTGAAAAGCACAATCAGAGGCACAAAGTATTATATGGCTAGGTTGCAGACGGTTGTTCTTTTTCCAGAGGTTCTGTTCTAAAACTTGCATGTTGATATTCCTGAAAGCCCAATTTAAAAGAATTTTCTACTTTGTTCTAAGCATTAATATAAAACGTAAATTTTAGTATACTTATGGCACTGATAAAAATATTTGAATACATAAGTTACCTTTTAATTATGAAGTATTCTAAGATATTTTGTTAAAACCAGTAAGAATTTTCCAGGAGTAAAGCAAATGTGAGTCTTAAAATGGTAATAGTAGTTCTTCTATGGTTAGAGGTCATATCATTGCACTAATATAGACTTGATTGTAGGATTACTGTTCCAAATATATGTCCTAGGAAGAAGTTCTTCCAAATCTTAACCAATAAGAAAATATTGATTACCTTCCAATACAGGAAAAAGAAAAAAAAATTAACTGGAAATGAGTTTGTTAGAGCCTACAATAAGCCAATTTTATCTACTAGATTCAATTTAGGTTAAAAAAAAGGCAATGATAAGTGGTCAGGAATTTATTTTGAAACAAATTTTGAGAACATGACTGAGGCAGGATACAGAAACCTTTAGACTTATGTCTTATAGGAAAACCTGAGAACCTCTGGCACAGCTGAGATGCTTTCTATTCATCTCTTTTTCCCATAGTTCTTAGTTTAGCATTGTGCTGTATATTAGGAGTATCTGTGTGCACAATGGAGTCTGATCTAAAGATACCAAGTCTAGACCATTAGATGGCTGATCAACAAAGAATCACAGTAGAGGGACTGAAAAAACCCATGTCCTAGCAACTCATTTGCCCAGATCTAGGGAATCTCCTTGTGTGCCCTTCTCTGAGGCTCCCTTTAAACTAATCTCTCTCCCTCCCTCTCTTTTTAAAAATACCTCTGCATTTGAAATCTCTCATTTCTCCCTTTGCTGTTCTCTTCCTAATCTAACATTCCTCTTTCTTTAAGTAAATACAACTTAAATATTTATATTTATGTAACAAAATATAAAAAGCAGCTAGATTAAATTCTTCTTGAAATAGGAGGAAAAAAATCCTTAATTGTGTTTTCTTTTGACTTGCTTGTGATTTCTTTATTTATGTGACAGCATCCTCATTTTTCTACTTCCTAAATAGATAATAATTGGGCATTAAAGTGATGATTGTGATGCATTTTAATATTCTAATTCATCAAAAAAATTCCTATTTAAAAAATTTTAGTATTGCTTAGGTAGTAACAGTATTTTACAAGCTACAACAGGTCTCTGGTTACTTCAGTTAATTAGAAAAGTAATTGAATACCTCATGCTTTGTACAGTCTAAAAAGTTACAGTTTCATTTAATTTTAAAAAAGTAAAATTTCTTTATATGTTTTAAATTGTTTTCTGGAATCTTCCTGGGTTACTGAAGCAAAACAAAATGTTGAAAGTGTTGAAAAATCTTATATTTAAACATACAAGGTATTTTTCTTAGGTTTTTCTAGATTCATAATGAATATATAGGATTTTTTGTGTTAGAAAAAGATTTATTTATGTATTGTCATAAGTGAATGTATTTAAATTCTCAAGGATGGATTGGAGGAAGAGATAGTTCCAGTTCAAATAATTTTCATTTTAATTTGATACAGTATAAATTAGTGATTTGCAAACAACTGTCTTCTCTTATTTACCCTCCCTCAGGCAAACTTTTAAATGTGAATCAAAAGGAAAAAAATACTATAAGTAAATATTCTCTCATAAATGCTTGCTGGTAATTTTCCTGTTTCCTGTGTTTCTTTTTGTTGTTGTTGTTTTCTTTTTTTAAGGGAGGGGAGGAGCAGAGGGAAAGGCAGAAAGACAGTCTCAAGTCCCAAAGGCAGAACTTGATCTCACAACCCTAAGATCATGACTTGAGTTGAAATAAAAAGATTTTTGATTGAGCCACCCAGATGCCCCTAACCTGTGTACTTCTAGACATAGGACTCTGTTAAGAGCAACTTTTCCCTCAAACAATGAGAAATATTTAAGAAAGGGGAAAATGTGAGGAAGTCTGGTTGTTATTTTTTGCCACTGTTATGGATAAACACTTACACTTTGGGAAGATAGAACAGTTATTATTCTGTTAAGGATTTTCTTGTTCATGTTCATGAGGGATATTGGTGTTACATTTTTTCTTGTCATTTCATGGTTGGGTTTTTATTTTTAGGATTATTCTGGCCTCATAAAACAAGTTGGGAAGTATTTCTTTATCTTCTATTTTTTGAAAGAGTTTATGCATTTTTGTTAAGATTAGTGTTTTTTTTTTTTTTTTTAAGAATTTGATAAATTTCAGCAATGAAGCCATCTGGGCCTGGAGGCTCTTTATGTGTTTATGTTATGCAAAAGTATTTGGTGACAAATTCAATTTTATTAATGGATAGAGATATTCAGTTTTTTTCTTTTATTTCACATAAGTTTTGGTAAATTGTATTTTTCAAAATATGTACATTTCATCAAAGTTGTTGAATTTGTTGACATAAAGTTCTTCAGAACACTCTGGTTCCTGTTGATCTGTAGTGATGTCCCCTCCTTCATTCCTGGTATTAGTAATTTGAGTTTTCACTCTTTTTCTTGATCATGTACCTAGAGGTTTATTAGTTTTGTTGATCTTTTCAAAGAACCACCTTTTGCCTTTGCCTATTTCTTTTATTGTTTTTCTATTAGTTAATTCCAGCTCTTTTCTTTTGTTATTGCCTTCTTTTTATTTACTTAACTCTTGATTTAACTTGCTCTTTTTTCCATACCTTCTTAAGATAGAACCATAGGCCATTTATCTTAGATCTTTCTACTTTTTAATGTAAGTAGTTCAAACTTCCCTTCAAGCATTCATTAAGCTGCATACCATAAATTTTGATATGTTGTATTTTCACTCATATTCAGTTTGAAGTATTTTCTAATTTCCCTTTTTTATTTCTTCTTTGACCCCTGTATTTAGAAGATGTTATTTAATTTTCCAAATTTTTTTCTAGGTATCTTATTGTTATTGATTCCATTTTGATCAGAGAACACATTCTTTATTATTTTAATCAAAAATTTATTGACATGTTTTATGGGTCAGCTTATGGTCTATCTTGATAAATGTACCATCTCCACTTGAAAAGAATATTTATTCTATAGATGTTGGGTATCATTTTTTTTTAATTTTTTATTTTTTATAAACATATATTTTTATCCCCAGGGGTACAGGTCTGTGAATCACCAGGTTTACACACTTCACAGCACTCACCAAAGCACATACCCTCCCCAATGTCCATAATCCCACCCCCTTCTCCCAAACCCCCTCCCCCCAGCAACCCTCAGTTTGTTTTGTGAGATTAAGAGTCACTTATGGTTTGTCTCCCTCCCAATCCCATCTTGTTTCATTTATTCTTCTCCTACCCACTACTTAAGTGGGTAGGAGATGTTGGGTATCATTTAAGTATTAATTAGATCAGGATGATTGGTAGTATTGTTCAAATAAACTATCTTAATGGTATTTTTGCCTAGTTTCCTGTCAATTGCTGAGAAAGAGGCTTTTATATCTCTAAGTATGATTGTAGAATTGTTTATTTTGCCCTTTAATTCTGTCAGATTTTGCATCATGCATTTTGAAGCTGTGTTACTGGCATAATCAAATTGTTATGCCTTTTGATGAATTAATTCTTTTTATTATTCTGAAATGTTCCTGGTTCTGGCCATATTCTTTAAGTCTACTTTATATGATAATATAGCTACTCCAGCTTTTATAAGCTTAGTGTTTATATAGTGTATCTTTTACCATCCATTTATTTTCAACCTATCAAAGTATAATTCTTGTGGATATCTTACAGTTGGGTCTTGCTATTTTATCTGTTTTGGCAATCTCTGCTTTTTTTTTTTTTTTTGGAGTGTTTAGTCCATTAACATCGAATGTAATTATTGTTGTGGTAGGTTATAGGTTTGCTATTTTACTATTTGCTGTTTGTCTCTCTGTTCACATTTCCTGCATTGTTTTGCCTTAACTTAATATTTTAAAAAAATTCTCTTCAGGGGCACCTGGGTGGCTCAGTGGGTTAAGCCTCTGCCTTCGGCTCAGGTCATGATCCCAGGGTCCTGGGATCAAGCCCACATCGGGCTCTCTGCTCAGCAGGGAGCCTGCTTCCTCCTCTCTCTCTCTGCCTGCCTCTGCCTACTTGTGGTCTCTGTCTGTCAAATAAATAAATAAAATCTTTTTTAAAAGATTCTCTTCAAATTATTTACTAGCTTTTTAATTAACCTCGTTGCATTTTGTCTGTATGTGTGATCACTCCAGGCATTACAAATATGCATTCTTACTTCTTCATAGACTATTTAGAGCTAATATTGTATCATGTAATAGACATTGTAGAAATATAACAACCAAATTACCAAATTGGTCCATTTGTAACCTCCTTCATCCTTTACGGTTTGGTGTTATATGAATTACATCTACATATGTTATAAACTCCATAAGACAGAGTTATAATTTTTTTCATTTTTAGATGGGTCTAACTAATTAAATTACTAGGGATGGGGCGCCTGGGTGGCTCAGTGTGTTAAAGCCTCTGCCTTGGGCTCAGGTCATGATCTCAGGGTCCTGGGATCGAGCCCCGCATCAGGCTCTCTGCTCCATGGAGAGCCTGCTTTCTCTTCTCTCTGCCTGCCTCTCTGCCTACTTGTGATCTCTGTCTGTCAAATAAATAAATAAATAACCTTTAAATTACTAGGGAAAAGTAGTTTTTTATATTTACCCAGTATTTACCATTTCTGATACTCTTCATTCTTTCCTGAAGATTCTTCTGCCCAACTGGTATTCCTGTTCAGTCTAAAGAACTTGTTTTCATGTTTTTCTATATTGTAGGTTGGCTGGTTCTCATAGTTTTAGTTTATCTCAGATACAGTTTGCCTTCATTTTTGAAGGATATAATCTTTCTGGATATAGAATACTGGACAGCTTTATTTTTTTCTTCTTGAAGTATATAGAAATCATTGTTTTGCTTTATTTAATGTGTCATTTTTTTGTGACTGTTTTCAAGATTCCTTTTTCTTTATCACTGATTTTCTTCATTCTTGCTCTACCAGAGGTTCCCTGAACTTTCTTGACTCTTTTGAAATTTTGTCTTCCACCAAATTTGGGAAATTATTAGGCATAATTTATTTAAATATTTTTTGGTTCTGTTCTTTCTTTTAACTTTTGGAACTCTAGTTATATGTGTATTGACTTTTTGGTATTTAGCCACAAGTCTCTGAGACTGATTTATTATTTCTCAATACTTTTATTTTCCGTTCTTCAGATTGGGTTATTTTTATTGATCTATCATGTTCATTCTTTGTTTTGTAATCTCCATTTTGCTTTCAAGCCTATCCAATTAATTTAAAAATTTCAGTTAATATATTTTTCATTCTAGGACTTGAGTTTGGTTCCTCTTTATAGTTTCTATTTGACTATATTTTCATTTATATCTTTGAATATAATTTTGATTGCTGCTTTAAAGCCCCTGTCTGCTACTTGTAACATTTGAATCAGTTCAGAATTGATTCTGTCTATTGTATTTTCTCCTGAAAATGGGTCATGTTTTCCTGTTTTTTGGTTTGTGCAATAATTTTGGATTATATCTTAATATAATTCTGCAATTACCATGTTGTGGATACTCTGGGTTGTGTTATTCTTCTAAAAAATACCAGTTTTGGTTTTTTTTTTTTTTTTTTTTTTTTTTACTATTTTAGGCAGTTGATGGTTAGGCTCAAACTGCAAACTCTGTGTTTTTGTTTGTAGCTCAGATCTTCGGTTATTTTACTCTTACCTAACCTTTTTTATTTCCTCTGCAAATGTGCAGTTCACAGGTCAACCATATATTAGAATTGGCGGTATATACAGATTTAGGGCTCCTTCCTGACTCTATCCTTTCCAGGACTCCCCTTTCACTTTCCAGGCATTTTGGTTATGTTGCACTCTGTCCACTGCTTCTTCAGGCCTGAAAGACTGAAGATTTTTTGTTTGACTTTTAGTTGCCTTACATATTGTGGGTTGAGGTCTGCCCTCAGGCCAAAAGCTACTATAAGCAGGTAACTCACTTAGTTCTATTCCTTTTTCTAAGTGTTAATTCCTTTCCAGAATCAATCTGGTTTTGGTCATTTTCTAGCACGTTTAAGTAGTTATTATATGTTTGTGTGTAGTTATTTATGTAGAAGAATTGGTATTGTAGGAGGTTACTAAGCCAGTAGTAGAAGTAGAACTAGATTTTTTTAAGCTAAAATAATTGGAAAATATGGTATGGTGAAGTACAATCTTAATGGTTTTTTTTTTTTGAAGATATTCAGAAAAAGAAGAAAGCATGATGTATATCACACACAACACCTACACACACACACACACACACACAAATTGAAAGAACTAGTTTTTCTAATTCCAAAGTCTTCTTAATGAAACATTAGATTAGAATGTATTTCTGATATAAGGACAAATAGTTTAGCATATGTCAAAAGAAAATTTTGTATAGATTTTTAAAACCTATAGATGCTTGTTTCCAAGATGGAGTTCTGTTGTATATTGTACATCCAAAGTTTTTCACTTCTGACATATATAGTTTTGATTCAGTTAAGAAGGTAACTTACAGTGTCAGCGTCCTCAAAACGTCAATTTATGATTTAAAAATTTTTGGTGGATAATTTCCAGTATGATTTCCACTTTCTAGGAAATGTTTCTTTCATGTTTCCTCTTGCTACTGAATAGGCTCTTTGTGAAGCAGGAGGCAGAACCTCTGTTTTGGTTTTACTTTAATCTCTGTGCCAATGGTTTTCCACCTTGCTCTATCTCCTTTATTTCTCTTTCTCAGTCTTTAAAAAAATTTATCTTTTCATTACTTTTAATTTTTTAACCCTTACGGGTAATAGGAAGGGAAGTTTAGGAATATCGATTATATTATTTTGTTGTTTTCTCTTTGCTGCACCTTATGCATTTGCCTACCTCTTATCCTTTCTTCTTAGGACTTGTAAATATTTTCAGTATTTTGCTCAATATGAATATGTAGGGAATTTGAAGAAGTAAAAGCAAGGACTCTGTATATTCTCATTCTATTGGGAAGGTCCTGCTTGTTGAACTTTTAGGTATTTCAAGATGTTCCAGTCAACTGACAAGAACTTCTCCTCACAGTGTCAGAACTGTAGTGATGATGAGAGTAATACAACTAGCAAATAGTTCTGGTATGTAACCACTTTTGCATGTTTACTTCAGCAGAAATCTCTGTGGAGTACAGTGGTATCCTATATTCCTTGTTAACATTTGGAAAACCATTTGCATGCTTTCAAAATCGATTTTGAGGTAATGGTGTTAGTCAATAAATAGAGAATATTTTAATCAGATGTGAAATTTTGCAAAGATTAGTATATCTTCTTTTCATAACTCATTTAAATAAAGGGAAAACAAAATGTAAACTTGCATTCTTAGAACTTTCTGAATAATATGATAATTGATTAAACTCAAGGTTTTAGTGTACTTCTTATTGCAAAACCATTATGGTACTCTATGTGTATTAAGTAAAATACCATTCGTAATATGGACAATACTTCTTTTTTTATATAGTTTATCAGTGAAGACTTGCTTTTTACTTTTCTAAAACTAAATTCTTTAGTTCTTATGTTGTTGTAGATTATAAATAAATATTTTAGAAAATATTTATCCAGTTTGTAATGTATTTCTTTAGACAGTATGGTTATACTAAATCTTTAGAACAGGGTGATCTGTGGTGTAGGTTCTTCTCCATAGACTGTCAGTTAATTCTTTTGGACTGGATGAGGATAAAGAAAGTATGTTCTCTGCCATTTTACCATAGCTTGCTCTTGTACTTATACAAATGGTGAGAGAGTTATATTGTTATGAGATTGGATACATTGCTTCTTTATAATGTTAATTTTTAGATTTAGTGATGGTACTTAAAGATACTTTGATTTATACTTGGGAAGAGTTTGTTTATTATGCTATATATTATACATTGTTTATTGTTACTTATGATTTTGAATAACACTCTACTTTTTTGGGTCATTTTATTGTGTAGAATATTCTGCATTATCCAATAGTATATAGATTTCAAAACTCAAAATATTCAGTACATTATCAAGGGAGATTAAGGAACAGAACACAATCCAGTGAAGTCATTGTTGTAATATATTGCTTTGAAAATGTTATTTTCTGTTTTTTAAAGGATATCTAGATTTATTTGAATATTCTTTTTTCTGCTATCAATGTTTGTTTGTATATATAACACCTAAGTCATCTATCACTGTATCTTAAAGAAGGATAGCTATATTTCAGAGGACTTTTTTTGTAATTAATGTAAACAGGCTTATTATATAGATGCAAGGACTTACCACAAAAATGAAAAATTAATGATTACCCAGGGTCATAGTTTCCATGGTAGACCTGTAACTAAAGTTCAGTTTTGTTTTCTAGCCTTGTAATTTAATCCATACCAAGTATTATTTTCTGTGTGGATAACTTTGGTCCATTAACGTACAAAAATTTATAAATAAACTTTGATATTCTTTTACATTATAAATCTGCTGGTATTTTTTTTTGTAATAAAAAAGAAATCATGATATAGTAACTAATTCTTGATCTAAACCCTATCTTTCCCCTTTAGAAAAGTTGGAAGCTGCACCACCCACCCCAGGACAGCTGAGATATGGTAATAGTTCTATAATTGTCAAATATTTGTACATCTGTCTTTTAGACATAAAAAAGGTATCATTTCTATTAATATAGAAGAGTGAGTAAATTTAATTTTTCCAGGTAGAGTGGGTTATCTTATTTATCATGCTGAAACAAAAAGTTTATAACATATTACAATATTATGGAATTTCTAATATTGTTAATAGTATCTAACATTGTTAAACTGTTGTCACCATCTAGAACTAAAAGTATACTTTTGAATAGGTTTTCTTAATTCCCAGAAAAAAGAATATATTTACTTTAGTTTGGATTTAAGTTGGATAATTTCATAACTAGAAAGTCTGAGCTAGGTAGAACTGTTCTCTGGTGGAGAAAATACTTACAGCTTGCTATTTGTGATGATGAAGAAAGTTAAGTTCATTTAAGACCATCACGAAGAAGAAGCTTATAATGGTGCTGGTGTACTTTCTTTACTCTGTTAAGATGGGAATAAATAGGCAAGGCTAACACGGGCATAATGTAAAACAGTGTGGGGTCTTATTATAAAGACAACAAAAGAAGAGAGTATTTTAACAGTACAGTGAATTCAAGTGATTTTCTGTTAGAGAGTAGTATTTCCCAAAGGAAATTGAAGAAATCACAAATTAATAGGAGATCATTAGATACTGGAGAGCAAATTTACAAGATTTTTAAAAACTTAATTAACTACCCAGTTCTTTTTTCTCCAAGAGGTAGAGTATAATTTATATTAGAAATAATAACTTTTCCCAAGTACATTTAAGAATTCTTTAAGACTTTTCTTCTTCTGGTAGCTTTTCCTGATCCTACTAGCCTAGGTTCATGCAAATTCATGTTCATAACAATGGATAGTGCTATTATCAGTTTTTTGGTTCTATTGATCAAAGTTAACTGTTCATATGGTATGTTATCATACCCAAACTTCTTGAGGGTTGGTAACCAAGTCTTACATATTTTTATAACTAATGCCAGATGGAATGTCTGGTATATGTTTATTTAACAATTTGAAAATTGCATTTTTTTCTTTGTGTTGATAATAAATTTTTTACTTATAGGACACATTTATTTAGGTCTAAGCATAAACGCATGATATATTTTATTCTTTAAAGTTGCTTATTATAAAAGTTTGAATGTCTAATAGTTAAGCAACTAGACTTGGACAAAATCAAAGAACTCAGACTAAACTCTTTATTTTTTTTAAGATTTTATTTGTTTATTTATATGACAGAGAGAGAGAGAGATCACAAGTAGACAAGAGAGGCAGGCAGAGAGAGCGGGAAGCAGACTCCCCACTGAGCAGAGAGCCCTATGAGGGGCTCAATCCCAGGACCCCAAGACCAAGACCTGAGCTGAAGGCAGAGGCTTTACCCACTGAGCCACCCAGGTGCCCCAAGACTAGACTCTTCAATTGAAAAATCCCATTTCATTAATCAGCTATTTGATTCTTACCATCTTTAATAGCTTTTAAAATAATACCTTTTAAAAATAATTTTCTTTATAATTAAAAAGATGCTACTTTTTATCTTGAACATTCTTATTTGATAATAAGAAGAAATCTGAAATGACCTAGGATACATATACCCTTTTCCTGTGACCTTCGTCTTCAGTAGTGGTTTTGGGTAGAGTGTTTTTTTGTTTTGTTTTGTTAACTGCTTATTAGCCTTTCCTGGGTTGGCCCAGAACTTGCTAGAGTAATGTCAAACTTTAATAACTTCTGGATTATATTTTAATTAACACTTGGACTTAACTGCATTAAAAAGAAAAACATTCTAAAGTCACTGAACACACACAACCAATTCACTTAAGGAAGTATTTGCTGGATATGTTATAAAACTCACAAGTTTGATATTTATCTAAAAAAGTCATCAGTTGAATTGATGTTGGCTATGTCTTGGCAATTTTATAGATGAATCAGAATAAAGTCTTTTAACTCTCCCAGCTTTTAATCTGTTTCACAGTCTGCCTTCAATTCTCTTAATATGGAATTCTCTTCCTTTCCAGGTTAGTGGTCCTCAACTTAATTAACTAATGTTCATTAAGTGTCTGCAATGCACTATGCATACTGCAATGTGCTGAAGATGCAAATATGAAAAAAGTGAGGCTGAATGTTTAATATGTAGATACTAGTTCTTCCTTGTTACACTTCTATTATGTCAGCTCATTCAGATTCTGTATTAGATAGATCAGATTTTTCTTATCTATCTTATCTTATCTGTTAGGATAAGGCCAAATTACATTTTGATTTAAATCAAATAGTTTGTGAAAGCCTCCAGGGATACCAATATTGTGAGGGGGGAAAAGACTGCATATAGATGGTGAATATAGATGAGATGATCACATTTTTCTCACATTTGTTAAAAAATTGTTTAGTGAGTAAAATTGACCATTTAGCTTCCCTGAAATTTGATTCAAGGTATTTTTTATTATTTCTAACATGGATATTAATTTTATGATATCAGTTTTTAGGTATAAGAAACAGATTGATATCAATAGCAATTAAACAGGTAAAACATGGTACTTGTAATATGTATTTACTTATTTGTTCTGCTGTTAACTGTAGTTCTTTGTACATGTAGCTAGTAAGAAAACAACCCAGAAATCTTAACATAGTTATTTTTACATGTTACGTATTTTTTAATTTTGTTTTGTTTCACTAGTGTAGCTTTTAGGAAGTAATTAAGCTTATAGCAGAAGTAGAATCTTTTGGCTATGGGGAATTAAAAGCAAATTTCAAAGGTTGTCAAATCTGTTTAGGAGACTTTAATCATATGGTCTGTGTTCTCATTTAAAATTATAGAAATCCTAAAATATATTTTCTGTTTTTGATGTTTTTCAGTATTCATCCACAATGCGATACCTTTCATAGGGTTTGGCTTTTTGGATAATGCAATAATGATTGTTGCAGTAAGTTCTTTCTTTTACCCTTCTATTTTGAGTTAATAAAGCAATTAGTGTAGTCGAAATTTTCCTAATAATTTATATATCCTGGCTATAAGATTTTAATTAACATCATAATGAACAAGGCTACTTTTTACTATATTTCATGTTAATAAGACTATCGTTCAGTTTTAAGGCATTACATGTATTAATCATTAAGACTTTTGGCAAACCATTGACCATAATAAACACATAGTTATTAGGTCAATATTATTCTGTTCTAGTTTAAACATTCTTATTCAAGGAAAAAGTATATAAAATTTTCTGACGTTCTTTAATTTTATTGACAGTTCTCATCACATATATGTTATTTGGTTAGTTCCTTGTTTAGTTTTCCCATGGAGAATTGTCTTAAAGGGTGTCTTTGTTCCATTGTAGTGTTAAAAAAAGTTCCCCTTCTCTGTGGTTATTTTAATGTAATTGTGTTCCTTAAGAGTGTTTAGTCCCTGAGAAGGCTTCTTTACCTTTCCTACCACTGAGTGATACATTTTGTTAATGAATACCAATATTGGTCCAATTTCGAAAGTCAGAGATGAATCTGTGGATTAAAATGCAAGTCTTCTAAAACTGCCCAGTGGTCTATCCACTCTCTTCATTGACTCTAACTTGAAAAAAATGATGTAAATGGTAGTTGTTGTGCAGGAGACTGCTTAAAAAAAAAAAATGATTTGGGGATCATTGTGAGAAAAATACATATGAGAGCAAGGGGGTTTTTTTGGTTTTCTTTAGGTCTTGGAGGTCATATGTACTACAGATGGATGTAAATAGAACATTCGATTTTAAAACAAAATTATACTAAAAGTAAAATTTACATTGTGTAGATTATAAAATTTCTTTTTTTAAAAATTTTTTTCAATTTATTTATTTTCAGAAAAACAGTATTCATTATTTTTTCACCACACCCAGTGCTCCATGCAATCCGTGCTCTCTATAATACCCACCACCTGGTACCCCAACCTCCCACACCCCCGCCACTTCAATCCCCTCAGATTGTTTTTCAGAGTCCATAGTCTCTGATGATTATAAAATTTCTTTAAAGAATATCTAAAATTCTTAAAAGAATATCTGAAAAGATTTTTTTTTTTTTTTTTGCTATTATATAGTCTCATCTTATATCCAGATTAACAGTGCCAGGCTATCCAGAAAGTCTGGCTGCTCACCTGTGTTCATATAATAGGAAGGTATCTTGCTGCCTAAATATTCACAGCAGGTACTCTAGCATGCACACAGCTTGAATGTGGAAGCACCCATTGTGTAGTTCTTTAGCAAAGTAGCCTGGCAAGCGCCTCTAAAATATAATATCAGAATGCTAGTTTTTTTGACTGATCATGAAATTTTTTCTAATATATATATAAGAATTGGCCAATTTATGTATCTGTGAATATGAGAATATATCTGTGAATATTAAGCAACTTAGAACCACACCGCTTTCAATGAAATTACTAAAATTTGAGTTGGTGAGATTATTTAAATAGTTATTAAATAATAAAACATATCTAATTATAATGGAAACCCCATTATGATGGATTTATAAGCTGTAGGTAAGACTTGATGTGTTCTTAAATAGATTGGTTGAAGTTTCTCTGTGACAAGTATTTCTTTCAGTTTTATACAATTCAGTATTTCAGTTTGTCTTAATTGACAGCTGGTATCCATACCTACCACCTTCATATTCATTTGTTTTTTTCCATCTCAATAAGACAGACCTTAGTCAAATACTAAAAAAACTATCCTTGCTACAAGGAAGTACTGAGGTGATATATTTTGCATAAAGAAGGGTGAATAGAGATTTTGAAGAGAGATCAGAATAGGGAAACTGGGTAACTTCATAGATCCTGCATTTCACAGTGTGTTATTATTTATTTGAAATAAATATCTGAAGTAACAGAAAATCTGCATCTAAATACAGCTATGAACAAAGTGAAACACACACACTCTAGAGTCAAATTATTGTAAAGTGGTTGACTGTTTTCTGTTACTCAGGCCTGTGTCTTATAGTATAACCAAGAGTGAACTATTTTTCCAGGTCTGAGATGGTTGACTCCGAGTTAATAACTTGTTATTGACTTGTTACAAGTTATTAACTTGTTCTTGACGTTTACATTGAAATCCAGTTGCAGGGACATAATACCAATTTTTGCTTTTTTTTTTTTTTAAAGATTTTATTTATTTATTTGACAGAGAGAAATTACAAGTACACTGAGAGGCAGGCAGAGAGAGAGAGAGAGAAGGAAGCAGGCTCCTTGCTGAGCAGAGAGCCCAATGCAGGACTCGATCCCAGGACCCTGAGATCATGACCTGAGCCGAAGGCAGCGGCTTAACCCACTGAGCCACCCAGGCGCCCCAATTTTTACTTTTGAAATAAATGTTTAAATCACTGACTTCAATACCCGAATAAGAGCAGTTGTGTGGCAAAATTGTTATTCAGTGATAATTGCAAACCAGTTCAGGGACAGTGAAATTTCCCAAAGAGGTTTTATAATAAATAGACTGCTAAAACTAAAATACATAAGTAATACAACTCTAGAATCTATACATAGGAAAATAAGTAGTGATCATTATCTTAAGAATGTCTTTCACCTTTTAATTATTTGAAAACACTGATTTCCTCCTAACATTATGAGATAGCTATGACTGTTTTAAGATAGTAAGTTAAGGAAATATTTGATTCTTCTTTTCTATTATGTCATTGACATTTGATGTTTTCCTCTTCCCTGTTGTACTCTCTTGGTTGCTATCCTAGTTGTAGTCATCAAAACAAATTCCTGTGTAGCTTCCTGTAATAGACTGACCTTTATTGTTGGCTGCTGTTCATACTCAGCCTTTGGTTTCATAGTTTATTATATTTTTATATTACTAGGATTGCTTTTTATGACATTTTAGTGTTTTTTTTGGATTATGTTTCTTAAAATTTAATTAGAATAGGATTTATTAGAATTCTAGAGTAATTTAATTGTACTCAGGTGATGAACCAGATGTAAATTTAAGATAACTAGTATTAGATGTACAAAATAAAACTTGATGTAACTGTGGGAAAAAGTAAAGACTGGTAGTTTGTTGTCCTCAAACTGTCTTTGATTTTATTTGAAGCTTTTATGTTATTAGAAGGTCCTTCAGGTTTCTTAAATTCAACTAAATGCTTAATCACCTAAGTACTTTTTAAGCACATGTATAGCAAGCAGATTTTTGCTGGGGCACTCCTAGTGATAGTGATTCATTGCTGCTAAAGATGGTATATTTATTTTTTATATACTGTACATGTTAGGTACATCGCTCCATCGTTCTATATAAGTGCTCCAGTTTTTTTTGGAGTGTTTTGTGTGGGTTTTTTTTCCCCCCATCTATATATAAAGATACACATCTTTATTCCTTACGCATGTTTTGTTCTTCTTTTCTTGGGGATGTGGTTCCTTCACAACCTTCCTTGTGATTTTAAATACCTGGGACTTTTATGCATCAGGCTGTTCTCTCCGTATCCAGCAAGAATTTTATTTCATTTTTTAAAAGATTTTATTTATTTATTTTGAGAGAGAGAGCACACACACAAGCAGGTAGAGCAGCAGGCAGAGGGAGAGGGAGAACCAGGCTCCCCACTGAACAGAGGGCCCAACGTGGGACTCAATCCCAGGGCCCTGGAATCACGACTCCAGTTAAGGCAGCCGCTTAACTGATTGAGCCACCCAGGCACCCCAAGAATTGTGTTTTAAAGAGATGGAACCAAAAGAGCTAGGTGAGGGGAAAATGAGGAAACTTAACTCAGCTTCTCTTCAGTTTTATAAATAATTGAGTAATGCAATATTTTTATATACTGGATAGGACATTCCCTTTTATCCTCCATAAGTACCATTGTGATTTTAAAATTTATTTAGAAATTTTCAAGCATCAGTATTCAGGAGGAAAATTAAGTCTACTGATGGCAGCATTGGCTAAGTATTAGAGCTCAGCACAATAGATCATAGGATTTCTCCTTTATTCTGTGTAGTAACCCATTAGACTAGTTTAATCTTCTTCATTTCAGTTCCTTCTCTTTATTTTTTTTTAAGATTATTTATTTATTTATTTATTTATTTGACAGACAGAGATCACAAGCAGGCAGAGAGGCAGGCAGAGTGGGGGGGAAGAAAGGCTCTTTGCTAAGCAGAGAGCCTGATGCGGGGCTCGATCCTAGGACTCTGGGATCATGACCTGAGCCAAAGGCAGAGGCTTTAACCCACTGAGCCACCCAGGCACCCCTGGTTCCTTCTCTTTAAAATGGAAGTAAAAATACGAGTGCCTCTTGTCTATAGGGAATGGGATGGGTGTGGAAATTTTGAAACTCTCTCAGTAAACTCAGGACCTTGTTTTTTACTGAGGTGCTAGCTATTGTACAAATTACTGTTGTTGCTCATAAATGTATCATATAGTCTCACTATGTAATAGTTAAAGTGTACTCAGTGTTACAAGAGAATTTTTGAAGTCTGTGATCTCTTGGGGCCCTAGAAATTAGTTTAGTCTTTTTTTTTACTCTTTTGGTAGCTTAAATAATAGCTTAAATTAAGATTTAAAATTAGGGGAGTTGGTTTTTGTGTTCCAAGAAGTTTAAAGAATCTATCTTTGTTGTTGGAAAATACAAATTCTAGATTTTTAACAATGAATTATATTGCTGTTTTTATTATAATTGTTTGTTGCTATTTTTATTTTTTATAAAAGCCTGATTTTAATAAATCAAATGATACTGATGATGTTTTGCATGAATGCATATATTTAATAGTTAAATGCATTACTGTATTATATGAATATTTTGGCATATTTTATATATATAATTTTGCTGTAGTAACCTGTTGGCTTAAGCAGTTTATCTGTTTTCATTAAGACTTTGCTCTTTTTTACAGTCACTTCAGCATTAATTTTTAAATTAATTTCTTTGTAATCATTTTTCAGGGAACCCATATTGAGATGTCTATTGGAATTATTTTGGGAATCTCAACTATGGCAGGTATTTAATAAGTCATTATTATTCCATTGCCCATATATTTATAAAATATTTTAGCAGGTTGGACTTAGAAGAGGATGATTTATTTAAATAAGTTTACTCATTGAAATGTCTATTTGTCTACCTAATCCTGTTCTTCAGATTCTTAATGTTGTATATGTAGCACTTTTTTCCTGAGAAATTTTAGGTGCTTAATGTTAATGAGTAACAATGCTATACTGACTATATTAAATAAATTTTTCTCTTAATTCAGTGTTACCCCAAAACCTTTGTGCTCTTGTTTCTACTAATTTATTTTCAAATTGTTTAGGAACATCAAAGAAGGAAATATAAGATTGGCTCTATTACTTTCTTTCCCCTAGTTACCACTCTGTTTTTCATGATGGTGAAACTTCGTTTCTTCTCTGTGATTTTCTCAAATTTCAGAGCTATGCATAAAGGTTTACTTTAACTTCCAAATATCCAAATCTCCTTAAATATAATGAAGGGTACACAAAATACTGTATAGGTATTGAAACCAAAATGGTTTCCAAATGGCTGCCACAACAGAAAAAGCCTACTACTTGATGGAAGGAGAACATTATATCCCAAAAGACTTGTGTTCTATTTTGAAATCTTGAAGTTCAGAGCTTTGCAATGAGTAACTTTGGATACATAGCTGTTGTAGTTTCAGAAACTTGTGATTACTCGTCCAGATGAGTGCTTCATTGATGATATAGTGATGTATTATAATGATTTTTCTGACTTCCATGTAACAATTCACTTATCCACTTCTCACTTTTTTAGCTGCTGCTTTAGGAAATCTTGTGTCAGATTTAGCTGGACTTGGGTAGGTCCATTCACTTATTCATTTGTGCATGTGTATTCTGACCTTGCCCTCTTTCTCTTCCCCGTGTTTTAATTGAGAAAGATAAAAAATATGGGACATTTTTTGTGTGTGTGTTTTCAAACTAAAGTTTTAAACTTAACATTTCTAAATCAGTAGTACTAAATCTTTGGTGTGCATCAAATACAAATGCCTGGTTTATGCCTTGGAACTTGTGTCTCTAGGTTTAGGGACCCGGAATTTGTGTTTAAAAATCTTCTCAAGAGATTGATACATGCTAAAAGTTTTTCTAAAACAACTGTAATGTAAGCATTACTGAAGTATTCATATGTATTTTTGATAGACATTTCCAAAGTGAGACAGAATTAAAACCAAGAATTAAAATTAAAGAATTGAAACCAAATAAAGTTAAATTAAAATTAATAAAATAAATTAAAATAAAAAAAATTAAAACCAAGAACCCCATCATTATTTCACCCCACTCTTCTCCCATTAAGCTCAAAGATAAGAGATATGGTTCAAATATGAGGAATACTGACTGGGCATGTTTTCTGGAGAGAGGAGCTTTCAGAAGGAATAATGCCAGAGCATACATGGGTTTGGCCAGTTTTTGCTCTCTTTATTCTATGTGGCTGGAATGATGAAATAAAGTGAGAATGTCTACTTAGAAAAGGCCAGCTTTCTCTCTTTCTCATTTTACATTCTCTCTTCCAAGCAACACATGGCCTGGGCTGCCTCCTGAGCTTGAGGAAGCCTGGGAAGTATAAGTTAGACCAACTTGGCATTAATTATTGTAATAAACGTACTCTTTTTTGCTCAGTCTTTGGCTCTGTTTTTTCCTTCCATGATTCATGAGAGTAGTAAGTTTTGAGATTTGGATTTGGGCCTACCAGAAATTTAGCCTTATAATCTAGGAAAAGGTGGCTTCATAAGTGATCTGACCCTGTGATTAGACTTCTGTACTGGAGTTTGGGGCCAAAGCTACTGTTAAAACACAGAGTTTCTTGTTTTTGGACCAGGGCATAAATTTTATATTTCTCCAATTCCTGACATAAATCTATAATGATATCACCCCGTACACATTCTATTTCCCCATTTTCAACATTAATGTTAATGTAATGTCACAGCTACTATGATAGCTTTTTATATATAATAGAACTAAGTGGTCTGATAGATTTTTTTTTATTTTTTATTTTTATTTTTTTTTAAAGATTTTATTTATTTATTTGACAGAGAGAAATCACAAGTAGATGGAGAGGCAGGCAGAGAGAGAGAGAGAGGGAAGCAGGCTCCCCGCTGAGCAGGGAGCCCGATGTGGGACTCGATCTCAGGACTCTGAGATCATGATCTGAGCCGAAGGCAGCGGCTTAACCCACTGAGCCACCCAGGCACCCGGTCTGATAGATTTTTTTTTTTAATATAATTTTTTATTTTTTATAAACATGTATTTTTATCCCCAGTGGTACAGGTCTGTGAATCACCAGGTTTACACACTTCACAGCACTCACCAAAGCACATACCCTCCCCAATGTCCATAATCCCACCCCCTTCTCCCAAACCCCCTCCCCCCAGCAACCCTCAGTTTGTTTTGTGAGATTAAGAGTCACTTATGGTTTGTCTCCCTCCCAATCCCATCTTCCTTCATTTATTCTTCTCGTACCCACTTAAGCCCCCATGTTGCAACACCACTTCCTCATATCAGGGAGATCATATGATAGTTGTCTTTCTCCGCCTGACTTATTTCGCTAAGCATGATACGCTCTGGTTCCATCCATGTTGTCGCAAATGGCAAGATTTCATTTCTTTTGATGGCTGCATAGTATTCCATTGTGTATATATACCACATCTCCGGTCTGATAGATTTTAAGGCCATTTAATTTTATATTATATCATTAATTAGTTATTTTTGATTAGAGATAAGATTGTGTTGGGAGTCTTTATATTTAAAAACTATTTCTCCTCTGCCTTTAAAAAATATCATTAAATAACAAATATGTTTTCTTGACTCTTAGGTATGCAGATTTTTTAGAAGTTAATATATCTGATATTGGGATCCATATTTTTATCTTTCTTACAGTTGACAAAATGAGTTTATATCCAATAACTGATGGGAAATAAATACTTGAGATTGCCCTGAAAGTTCTAGTCTGTTTTTCTTAGTATATCAATCTAATATCATGGTTGGTTTTTTAAAAGATTTTATTTATTTATGTGTGAGAGAGAGAGTGGGCGAGAGAGAGCATGAGCAGGAAAAGGGGCAGAGGGAAAGGGAGAAGCAGACTTCCCAACGAGTAGGGAGCCCATGTGGGACTCGATTCCAGAACCCTGGGATTATGACCCAAGCCAAAGGCAGATGCTTAACGACCTGAGCCACCCAGGCGCACCCATCTAGTAGCATATGTTAACGTGCTTTGCTTTTAATTTGGAGTGCATGACTATGATTTTATTGCAAGGTTTTTGTTTTTGTTTTTGTTTTTTTTATACCTTGAAATGATCTTTTAAAATAAGAGAGAGGGGTGCCTGGGTGGTTCAGTCAGTTAAGGATCTTTTTTTTAGATTTTATTTATTTATCTGACACAGAGAGTGCCCTCACAATCAGGGAGAGTCACAGAGGTAAAGAGAGAAGCAGGCTCTCTGCTGAGCAGGGAGCCCCATGCAGCGCTCAGACCCAGGACCCTGGGATCATGACCTGAGCCTACGGTAGACACTTAACCAACTGATCCACCCAGGTACCCCAAGCATCTGAATCTTGATTTCAGCTCAGGTCGTGATATCTGGGTCGTGAGATTGAGCCTTGTGTCAGGCTGTGCATTGGGTGTAAAGCCTGCTTGAGATTCTGTCACTTAACCAACTGATCCACTCAGGTGCCCCAAGCATCTGAATCTTGATTTCAGCTCAGGTCGTGATATCTGGGTCGTGAGATTGAGCCTTGTGTCAGGCTGTGCATTGGGTGTAAAGCCTGCTTGAGATTCTGTCTTCCTCTACCCTCTTCCACTCTCCCAACCCCCTTGCTTGCTCTCTCTCAAAAAAATAAATAAATAAAATAAAATAAGAGTATTTGCTTTAAGTCAATTAGTTTATCTATATATGAAAATATTAATATTAAAATGTTTTTAAATTGTGTATTTATGCACGATAAAAATGGAAATTGTAAGTAAGCATTTATACAATTTCTAGAGTGCCAGTTACAGGTGTAAAATTATCTTGTTTCTTTTTGGAGCAATTTGTTTATTAACTGAGGATGTTTATGTGTCTCTTTAAAAACTTATATTCTGTCCTTGTGTTTTTTTAAAGACTTGCAGGTTATGTTGAAGCTTTGGCTTCCAGATTAGGCCTATCAATTCCAGATCTTACACCAAAGCAAGTGGACATGTGGCAAACACGTGTTAGTACACATTTTGTAAGTACTGTATATGGTTTATGATAATGTATTCAGGTAGCCAGAATAAGATAATGTATAATTCAATTCTTTTGAGAAATTTGAGACTAAATTGATTTGAGTGGCGTTTTTAGAAAAATTTTCTAAGCTTTGGCAGTTTTCAGAAGAACAATAATTTTTTATTGTCTATTTTTTGTAGGTATACTTGATTTTTAGAATATTCTTTATATGATTCAGTTAATGTTAAGGACTATCTGTCATATAGTAGAGACTGAAGGATATAAAATGAATATAAATTACAGTTATTTTTAAGAATTATTTAGGTGAAGAACCAGATCTGTAAACAAACTATAATTTAGTGTAACATATGCAGTTATAGAATTATGCACTAGATATAGCAATAGCACAAGTAAGAGAATTAATACGTTGTGGGGAGAAATTTCTTTTGGTGGGAAGATTTCTTGGTGAAAATTGGATCTCAGCTGATTTTTGTGTTATTGATGAGATGTTTACTAGGTGAACAAGAGAATCTGAGTACATTGACTAGGAGGTAGAAAGACATGATAAAAACGGGGTATGTTTAGAGAAATACAAGAAATTAGGGTATTGCTGGACTATAAAATGTAGTAGTTGAAGAGTGAAGCAGCAGTAGGAAATAGCACTGGAGAAGTAAGAATGGATCAGACAGGAAAGACATTGTATAAGCTCTACTAAGGAGCTTGAACCTCATACCTTAGGTGATGGCATTCTAGCGAAGACTTAAGTAGGAAGGAAACTAGATGGATCACGATGCCACCAATTAAGTCAAGAAGAAAAAGAGGAAGGACAAGTTAGTAAGGGAAGGTTATGAGTTCTGTTTTCAATTCGATAAAGTTGAATTTGAGATGCTTATAGGACATTCAAATGGTAATACCTGGTAGGCATTTGGATTAAAAGTGAAGAGTTAGAGAGGTCTGAATTAGAGATGATTAGTATTATTAATAATTCAACAAAATTCATTGTTTACTTACTGTATGCGTAGTACATATGTAGGAGTTTTGAATATATTGGTTAACCAAACAAGATATTTTTTTCTGGTGGGTCTGACATTCTAGCAGTGGAGAGAAGATAATAAAAAAATCTGATAAATAAAATGCTTAATGTACTAGAAATTCACAAATTTTAAAGGAATTAAAGAAAAAAAGAAAGCAGAGTAGGGTAAAAGAGGTTGGGAGTGCTGCTATGGAGACAGCTTGCAGGATTAAATAGGAGGGTCTGCAGGCCTCACTGAAAAGGTGATAGTTAAAACCACGGGAGAAAATGAGATTATACAGGATGGGTGCTTCTCAAAGTGAAATGTCAGCAGGGCCAACACTACCTGGAAACTTGTTAGAAATGCAAATCTCGGGCTCCACATTAGACTTAACTATTTCTTTGTAAAAATCATACAAAGGTGTCCATATACTGCAATTCGTAGATAAATTGAAGTGAGATTAGCTGGCTAAGATCTGCCAGAGTTGTTGAGGAATCAGGATATCCTAACATTCTAGCAATTTGGCTTAACATTTAGCACTACAGTTAGGATCAACAGAAGATTATTTTCCTAGGCTTTCTTCTCGCATAGTTGATAATTCTGTTTTTCTTTCTGTATTATAAGCAGTTCTATTCCCCTCTCCTATTATACAAGTACTTCAATTACTAAGCTAGTGTGTGTGTGTATGTTTGTATTTTGATAGATCTTCCACCAGCATATGAAGTGATATTATTTCTTAGTTGTTGACTCTGCTTCTTTTATGTTAAGATGAAATCTACTCTGTAACATAAAATTCAATTAGCAAATAGCCTGAAGTAATTTAAGTTAGTGATCAGCAGTCTATTCATGACATAAGCTAATTCTGAAATTGACCCATAATGGAACATATGCAAATACACAGGCAGGTTCCTATTGACATAGGTTGTATTTTAAAAGCTCATTTATAATTTGGCTATTTGAAACTCAGAAAATATTTTCTTGCTGAACCATATTATGAATGTACTTAAGTTCTAGTTAACTATAATGCCTAGGATATCATAAGACCTGGTAATAATATATAAGTAACTGATTTTTGAGTGGAAAGATGTTTCAGGTTCTGAATCAGGGTATCCCACTTCTTTCCTCCCTTTCTGCCCTATTGACTTTATGACCCGTTGAGATAATTGGGTTGAGACTCATTAACTAGAAATCCTAAAGTAAGTAGGAAGGTAGAGAAGAAAGCCTTGGTTTCCCTGGACAGTAGTAATAATGGGTGAGAAGTAGAAGAATGGGTGAGAAGCAGACGCGGCAGCGGACATTTCGTGAATGTAGGAAAGTCCGGAATCCATAATAAAATAGTCTCTCTCTGTATATATAAATAAATATAAATGAATACAAACTTAAAGGTCAAGATAAGGATCTAGGATAAACTTTTTCGGCATCTGGAATGAAGAAAACTTCTGTTTATTAAAACTCTGTAAGAGTGATACTTTCAAAGTTTGACATGATGAAAATGACTGTTATATAAAGCACAGACATACTGCCACCACCCTCTCTACCACCACAGCCAAAACCCAAAAATAACAGAGTTGAAAATTTTTATGCAAGCTGTTGTTGAAACACTAATGTCTAATCTTGAAATTTATTAGAAAACCTGTAGGGTCTGATAGATAAATGGACAATGTATAGGAAAAAATATTTTATTCAAGACCATTGATCATGTAGCCATCATAGCACCAGTAATACTTGATAGAACTTGTTTTGTTTATTTGCTTTTCTCTTTATAACTAACTGGAAGTTCCTAGAAGAGAGAGATAGACTGCATCTGATTAGTCTGTGTCTCGGTATACTTAGCACAGAGTTTGGCACATAGTAGATTTTCAATAAATGTTTATTATGAAGAAATAAAACTTAATTGAAAATGTTTAACCTAGATGGTCACCCTAGAAATGCAAATTTAAAAAATTATTTACAAAAATAAAAATTTTAAAAGTGTTCATAGCATAGGTATGATTATATAAAAATTGGTGTGTATATATCATATATATGTATATATCATATATGTGTACATATACATATACACATACATATACATATACGTTGACCCTTGAACAACTGGAGGTTAGGGGCATCATCCCCTTCATGAATTGAAAATCCACATATAATTTTTGACTTCCCAAACACTTAACTACTAATAGCTTATTGTTAACTGGAGGCTTTATCAATAACATATGTAGTCAATTAACATATTTTATGTTACACATATTATATACAGTATTCTTACAATAAAGTAAGCTAGAGAAAAGAAAATGTTGCTAAAAAATCATGAGGAAAAGAAAATATATCTATAGTACTGCACTGTAAAAACCCATATATAAGTGGACTCACACAGTTCAAACCTGTATTGATCAAGGGTCAACTGTATTTCAATTGATATATATGTATTTGCAGTCTTTTTTGTCTAGAATAGACAGCATAGCATTCATTACCCTATGAATATGCACAGATATTCATATTATTTGATTTTTAAATAAATCATTGGGAAAAAGTACACACAGAAATGTTTATTACAATATCACTTATACTGGTGAAAAAGCAGTGACTTTCAGTGGTGTAAGGACTGCTTTAAACATACTATAGGCCATCAATTCAGTGGAATTTAGAATTTTTCTATTAAGTTTATGAAACAGTTTGAAAAAAAGAGCATATTATAACATGTGTGGTGTGGGGGGTGGATTGAGGCAGAAAACAAAGCTATGTTTATTTTACATAATGATCAGACCTACATATAATTACATATACATGGGGATAAATATTGAAAAGGAATATATACAAAAAGGAACAAATCCAAATATATTAAGAGTGTTTGGTGAGGTTTTTTTCCCCTATCTTCAGAAGTGAAAATGTATGTACAATTTCTAAAAGGTATTTTTCTACTTGAATATTTCTGTGGAGTTATTTCTTGGCAATTTGAAAAAAAAAACAGTTTTTCCTAGTTGCATTGAACTTTAAATATTACTTGTTCTAGAACCTTTTTATAGCTTATTTTTAAATTGTTTTTGTTTTTTACTGTAGATTTAATTTTTTTTTCATTTTTTTCTCACCATAGGATATATCCTCCCCAATGTCCACTTAAAGTGTAGTTGACATACAATATTAATTTAGTTTCAGGAGTACAACATAGTGATTCAACAATTATATATATTACAAAATATCACAATAAGTGTAGTCACCATCCTTCACTATGCAAAGTTAGTGTACAACATTTTTTACTATATTTCCTGTGCTGTACTTTTCTTTCTCATGACTTACTTATTTTATAATTGGAAATTTGTACTCTTATTGCCTTCACCTGTATCACCCACCCCCTCCATCTCCTCCTCTTTGGCATCCACCGCTTTGTTTTCTGTATCTGTGAGTCTGTATCTATTTTTTGTTTGTTTTGTTTTATAGATTCCACATATAAATGAAATCATGTGTTATTTGTCTTTTTCTGTCTGACTTATTTCGTTTAGCATAATACCCTCTAGGTCCATCTACATTGTCACAGATGGCAAGATTTCATTCTCTTTTATGGCTGAGTAATACTCCATTGTCTGTGTGTGTGTGTGTGTGTGTGTGCGCGCGTGCGCATGCGCGTGCACATAAACATGTATATACACATGCAAGCATAAAATGTATATATGTAGTATACATACATATACATATGTAGTATAATACATATACACACATACACAAATATGTATACATGCATAGACCTATACCTGCACACATGTATATGCATGTGTGTGTGCATGTATACATATACTACATCTTTATTCATCTATTTATGGACCCTTAGGTTGCTTCCATATCTTGGCCATTGTAAATAATGCTACACTAAATATAGGGTTATTTATATATCTTTTCAAATTAGTGTTTTTATTTTCTTTGGGTAAATACTCAAAAGTGGAATTAGTGGGTCATATGGTATTTTTATTTTTTATTTTTTAGGAACCTTCATTCTGTTTTTGATAGTGACTGTACCAATTTACATTCTGACCAGCAGTGCACAAGGGTTCCCTTTTTTCCATATCCTCACCAACATTTGTTATTTCTTTTTTTTTTTTTTTTGAATTTTAAATTTCAGTCTAGTTAACATACAGTGTTAAATTGGCTTCGGGTGTATAATACAGTGATGGAACAATTCTGTTTATTACTCAGTGCTCATTTAGATAAGTGTACTCTTTGCCCCCTTCACCTGTTCTACTCACCTCCTGTCTGATGACCATCTGTTTGTTCTCTATAGTTAAATATCTGTTTTTGGTTTGTTTTTCTTTTTTTTCCCCCCCTTTGTTTTTTTCTTTTCTTTTCTTTTTTTAAATCAGTAATCATTTTATTTTATTATTATTATTTTTAAATTTATTTTTTATTTATTTTCAGCATAACAGTATTCATTAATTTTGCACCACACCCAGTGCTCCATGCAATCCGTGCCCTCTCTAATATCCACCACCTGGTACCTCAACCTCCCATCCTCCCGCCCCGTCAAAACCCTCAGATTGTTTTTCAGAGTCCATAGTCTCTTATGGTCCACCTCCTTTGTTTTTTCTTAAATTCCACATATGATTGAAATCATATGGTATTTGCTTTTCTCTGACTTATTTCAGTTAGCATGATGTCTTCTAGATCCATCATGTTGTTGCATTCTTTTTTATGGCTGAATACTATTCGTGTGTGTGTGTGTGTGTACACGTTTTTATCCATTCACCCATCAGTAGACACTTGGGCTATTTCCATAGTTTGGCTGTTGTACATAATGCTGCAATAAACATAGGGAGGTGTATATCCTTTTGAATTAGTGTTTTTGTATTCTTTGGGTAAATACCCAGTAGTGTGATTACTGGATCATATGATAGTTCTATTTTTAATTTTTTGAGGAACCTCCGTACTGTTTTCCATAGTGGCTGCACCAGTTTGTATTCCCACCAATAGTGCATGAGGGTTCCTTTTTCTCCACTTCTTGTTTCTTGTGTTTTTGATTTAGTCATTCTGAAAGGAGTGAGGTGATATCTCATTGTGGTTTTGATTTACATCTCCTTGATGACTAGTAGTATGGAACAACTTTTCATGTGTTGGCCATCTGTATGTCTTCTTTGAGAAATGTCTATTCGGGCCTCTACCCATTTTTTAATCAGATTGTTTCTTGCTGTTAAGTTGTATGAATTCTTTATATATTTTGTATATTAACCCCTTATTGGTTATATCATTTGTAGATATTTTCTCCCATTTAGTAGATTGCTTTGTCATTTGTTGATGGTTTCCTTTATGCTGCAGAAAGCTTTCAGTTTCAAGTAGTTTCAATTGTGTATTTTTGCTTTTGTTTTTTCTTACCTAAGGAGACAGAGCCAGAAAAATTTTGCTAAGGCTGATGTCCAAGAGATTACTGGTTGTATTTTCTTTTAGGATCTTTATGATTTTAGATCTTACATTTAGATCTTTAATCCATTTTGAGTTTATTATTGTGTATGGTGTAAGAAAGTGGTCCGTTTCATTCTTTTGCATGTAGCTGTCTAGTTTTCACAACACCATTTATGAAACTATCTTTTCTCCTTGGCATATGCTTGTGTCCTTTGTCATATATGACTTATTTTAACATGTAAGTTACTATGATCAAAAGAGAAGAAATTACAGTTGAGTTTTATGGTACATAGTAATTGTTTATCATAGCTACTTAGGCAAGGATCCTTCTTCCAGGGATAAAATAACTTTCAAAAAATGTCTTCTTTTGTTTCCTTAGGGCAAAGCTGTTGGGGTGACTATTGGCTGCATTCTAGGAATGTTTCCTTTGCTTTTCTTTGGAGGAGGTGAAGAAGATGAAAAACTGGAAAAGAAAAATTAACCCTATTAGAATACCTATAAAAAGATGTAAACTAATGTACCTCAATTACTAAATATGCTGTCACAACATTTAGGAATTAAGACAATAACAGTGTATAGATACGGGATCAAATAATTCAGCATGTATTATGGAAAACACTAACTTATTGTGGCTTGGTTTTCTTAGGACATCTTTTTAAAAAATGTTTAGTATCCATTTTGTGTAAATTGTTGAAATGCTTTTTCATCAATGGCAGTCAACATTTTACCTTTTTATTCGTATATCAAAATATCATTTAAGTATCAGTCATTGATGTACTATACTAAGTTGGGGTTTGCATATTTGTTACTCCATGTGTGTGCATGCATGAAAGGATCTTCTGTTGTTGCTGTTGTTCTCTGGTTACAACTCAGCCTTGAGATGTTTGCCACATTACTTAAGATGTGTAATATAAGTTAAAGGTTTTTTTTACTCTATTTCGGCAACATCAATTTTGTACTGTTTTACATTGAACATTTACAATCATATAATTTTAGTCATTTTTTAAAATCTTAGTCGTTTAAAGGTAGACACACACTTTAAGTATGTGTAAGTATCTATGTGTAAGTAAGTATCTATTATTCACTTTAATTTTCTGACCTCAATGTCTCAAGAGCCAGAGGTTAATCAGAATGAGTAATTATGTGATGTCCTTACTACATAAAACCATATATGTTAGTAAGTGTATTATTTTCAGTTGATTTTTCTTATCTTTAATTTCTCAATTTTAAATCATTACATGGTAGCTTCTGCTCCAAGAAAATGATGATTTTAGGGTCTTTTATAAATGGGGATTGTGGAATTAGGGTAAAATAAGGGGTTTGACATGACACTTGGAAATTAAGAGGCTAAAAAACTTTTTTAGAGAAAAAGAAAATAGGAACTGTTGAGAAGGCTTATGGTATAAGTGGTAAAGTTGAAGTCATGTTTGGAAGGTTTAACGAGATACAAATTCTATTGTTTGGGATGGATTTCTTTTTCCCCAAAACATCTTCTCATCTGAATGAATCTGAATACTCCATACTGATAATCCTGATGTCTTATCTTATCACATAGAAGTTTTATTTCTGGATAATTTACTTTGAGGTGAAGACTAAATATTTTATATTTTGCTTTTTGGCTATGAATAGTAATCAAATGTTACATGAGGAGAAGTTTTTTTTTTTTTGGTCCTTTTTCTTCTTTGGTGATGTTTAAATAATATTCTAGGTTGAAATTGCTTATTTCCAGCCTTGCATATCTGACATATATAGTACAACTATATATGAGTCATAAAGTTCGTTAGCATGTGGTCTCATATAAATGCTAAAAAATTACTCTTACTTGTAAGAGTAAACTCATCATGGACGAGAAAAACTGAAATTAAGGTAACTATTTACCTTACCTTAACTATTTCTAAATAGATGCAAAAGAAGGAAAACTTCTTAAGTGGATGGATTTACAGTTACCTTAGTTTAAAATTTATTTGCACATTTTACTTTGACCTCTTATTTTGAGAAGAGCTGTTTTTCCCCCACAAGGCAATTTGTCATAAATTACCCTCTGTGCACTTCAAAATAGCTTAGAGCTATCCTTTAATCATAGATTTTTGAAAGAAAAGAAGAAAATAAATTATCATATAAAAATAAATATATAACATTCTTACTGTGTACAAATAATAGAATAGTCTCATTTGATCAAATTAGAATTCCAAAACTTGACTTCTTAAACAGAATCTTGGTCTGTATCTTCCACATAGTACTACATATATACCAAAAAGAATTTTTTTAATTATTTTAACTGATAGGGTTAGAGTGCTAATTTAAACAACTTTTTTTTTTTCAAGATTTTATTTATTTATTTGACAGAGAGAAATCACAAGTAGATGGAGAGGCAGGCAGAGAGAGAGAGAGGGAAGCAGGCTCCCTGCTGAGCAGAGAGCCCGATGCGGGACTCGATCCCAGGACCCTGAGATCGTGACCTGAGCCGAAGGCAGCGGCTTAACCCACTGAGCCACCCAGGCGCCCTAAACAACTTTTTTTTAATGTCCAAGTGCATTTGTTCCTGACTTGTATATTGCCAGTCCTTTCTTTTTTCTAAAAACTATTTTGTTGTGGTGCTTAAATTTTCTTCTTATTAATTTCTTCTTATTATTAATTAAATTTTCTTCTAATTAATTCTTCTTATTAAATCCCATATCCAGAAATCTTGCCTGTGAGTTTAGAAAGGGCTTTGAAAATTATTGGTTTTCACTTTTTGCTCTTGAAAGTAATCCAGTCCTACAGAAGCTTTCAGTTTAGCTGAATGTCTGAATAATTATTTAAGGTGTCAAAACATAGTATATATAGCCTTCATGTTGAAAGATCTTTTAATTTGGGAGCATAATAAATATTTGAATCATTCAGATAATTAACTTTCAAAAAATGGAGCCCTTTTGTCCTTATCTAAGGTACACATCTTTTCAAGATCTTATTCTCATGAGTATTGGTGCTTTGCACAAAGTGATTTCTGAAAAATGGTTCCCTGTAAGAGAATGACTTCATAAAACCATAGTTTCATGGTACTTGTCACAAATAACCTTATTTCAGATTGAAACTGGAAGCTTATTTCTCATATTAGCTATTTCTTTTTTGGAAGCACCATAACTATAGTTAAATACAACATGAGCTACTTTAGTACTGTTTGTTTAAAATTCATGTTGTCTGTGTATCATGATTTATTGACTTGTTGATGCATGTGAATTGAGTGCATTTTGTTGCCACTGTATGTTAAATGGTGACCAATGTTTTTACAAAAGAATTGAAAAAAAAATATCTTTTAAGAAATTTGGAATGTGGTTTTGATTTTGAAATTTGACTTTCTTCCTGATCTCTATGAGAAGGCTCTGGTTATTCTGTCACTAAAGGAAGTAGAATAAATAAATGCAGATATTTTACAGGATTGTAGCAATGTCACTGAGACAGTAAGATGGAGCTATTTACTACCTCTCTGAAATCCATATTGGAGATTCATTACAGATTATGGGAGAAGAACGATCCTATATTGAGACAATTTGATATTTAATAGGATGTCAAAAATAACTCTAGAGAGGTTGGCATATATCACACTGATGGGTCTTTACAGCAGAGATATCCAGGCCTTCTGTAAAATAAATGCCTCATTTACTCTTTTTTTGTAGGAAGTAAATTTTGAAGGTAATGGGAGTTTATCATTAACACAAAAAGTTTATGTAAACCATTTTGAAGTAAATCTTCCTAATTTTAGAATTTTATTTTCTTCCTATCTGAAAAGAATGTATTAAATGGAATGTCATCTTTTTCTTAGTGGCTAAGCACCATTCCCACGGACATTATTATTGTGCTGTAAGGCAGTGCCTCAGGAAAACTTTCATTTTCCTCCCATCTTTTTACTGCTCTGGGCTTTTGGCAATGGCCTTCTCGCTCTGACTTGCCACTTCTCAGCATTATGGACTTCGCAACTAGATAGCCAGTCTTACCAGAAATTTTTTGGGAAATATTAGGCTATGGAACCTGAGTGAGATGATGATGGTGATAATGATGATAATGTTAGCTTCCTTTTATTAAGCACTTTCTTGCTGTCATGTCAGTACTTTACACACTTCACTACATTTAATCACTTTAAATAATGACGTTAAGTTGGTGCTACTATTGTCCCTATTTTTTACTGGGTAAATTTTTTAAAAAAATTTATTTATTTGACAGACAGAAGATCACAAGTAGGCAGAGAGGCAGGCAGAGAGAGGAGGAAGCAGGCTCCCCACTGAGCAGAGAGCCCGATGCGGGGCTCCATCCCAGATCCCTGGGATCATGACCTGAGCCTAAGGCAGAGGCTTTAACCCACTGAGCCACCCAGGCGCCCCTACTGGGTAAATTTTATGTGGAAAGTTAGTAGTAGACCCATGAGGTCACTACTAAGTGGACTGGAATCCAACTTCGTCCAAGTTTAAAGCCTGTGTTACTATGCAATAGGGCATCAGTTGAATGGACTTTGTAACATCTCTTCTCTGCTTAGGTTCCTTTTTACCTTCAGGTTTGTGGAGTTAGTTGTTTTCTTACCAAAAACCAAAGGTACTTATTATCTCAATGTTCATTTAAGAAATTCTGTGCATACTACGTGCTCAGAACTGTTCAAGGAACTGAGTGAAAAACCAGAACATTCTTATTCTCCTTAAATTTATTCTGGGAAGGGGAAACATCAGTCGGGCAAATATACATTTAAGTATTTTTTTATTGCAGATAGTGATAGGTTCCAGAGACAAATGAAACATGGTAAGGGGCATGGAAAGTACTGGTGTGCATATGAGAGTATTTTTATAGAGTGGTCAGGGAAGACCTGAAAGAAGTGAGGACATTAACAATACATGCTATGGAAATCTCAGACATGTGAGGTATGTTTCACTTGGGAATGTATTGTAAATTTTTTTTTTGTTTTGCACTATTAAGACTTTCTGGATTAAATCTAAATAATATTTAAATATTAGAATTGATAATCCCTGCATATTTATTGACAGCAGTAGATGGAAATGGCCGTGATGCCTGGGGAAGCTGCCTGGGAATTCATACTGTATATGGATAACCCATGTGCAAATTATTTAGGGTTTGTCGTGTGCTCATCATGAAATCTTACTAACAGATCACATGTCTTTACCAAAGCAATAAGTGCTATTGGTATATGAGCTGTAACACTGAAATTGGTTTCTCTTCTTTAACTTTTAGAAATGAAGTACTACTTAAAGCAAGGACATAAAACATTTTAATTTTGAAGCTTCAGGACTTTAGTGTCTACCGATCTTGTGCTGACAGCAATATGAACCATATGGTGTTGTATATTGGTTTTCATAATAAAATTTATGACATCAAACATGTTAATGCCATTGATGGATTTATGAATGGAAGAAATTTGAGCAAATTCTTTTATTGACACCATTTAAAAAGAATAAGCACCTGAGAGATTGCATGATTTCCCCACAACTACAAGTCAAACTTTTTGTTTACAGGAATAGAATGTGAGAATGGCGACTCAAGAATTAAACTCAAAGGAACTACTTTTGATGAGAGCTGGGGTGAACCTTCAAAACCTGTTTGATGAAGGAATTTTTTGTGAGAATTGTGAAGTTCAGTAAAGATTTGGCATTTGCTAATATGAAAGCTATACATTTGTGTAGTGCTTTACTATTTATAAAATAGTTAGCAGATGCTAGATATACATGGAGTTTAAGAGAGTTAGTTGAAAAAAAATTGAGGGTACTTTAATTAGAATAACAATTTTTCTCTCCTGCATGTCAACCCCACCATTACCATTCTTGCACAACAGTGGTTATTCTGTATCTCTTTACCATAGGTCTCAAGTGCATTTTTCTTCCTTATTTTCTCTTCTTTTCCCCAACCTCGGACTAAAGGAAATGCAGTTTTTAGAATACATATAATGTCCCATGCTGTTGGGAGGATAAAAAGACAATTTTTAGTTCATTTTATGGTTAACAGTTTTAACTGTTCTTTCTTCCATACTAATTCATGCTCACATTTCATAAAAAGGAAAAGATCTGACTGTGCTTCAAATGTCAGTACCACAAAGAATGGGATTTCATCCAACTTGTTCATTTCTCTGTCTGTAATGCATTATATAGTGCCTGAAACATGGTGGGTGTACAGTAGATTTGTTTAATGGGTCAAACAGATAGCCAAATGCTTGATGGGAAATATACTATGTATGTATCTTCTGTTCTGCTGGTTATCAAGGAAACAAATACTTGGTTTGGCATGATTTATTCTTAATGAACTTGTGTTGGGGGGCAATGGTGACCATTTTATTTTCTCTTTAATCTGTACTAATTTTTCCCTTGAGGATTAATATCAAGTGTATTAGTCTACAATATCTAGAACCTATTGGCACTCCTCTTTTTTCTGAGTAGGGCATTATTTACCCAACTCTGAGCTTGGTATTCTTCCTGATCTTCTCATTATTTCACAGAGTTCAGCTTTGTATTTCAAATTCTTTCAGTATCACAAACCAAAGATTTTAAAACTTTTTGATCTCAAGACTCCTTTCAGCTCTGGAAAAAAAAAATACTGAGGTCCTCAAAGAGCTTTTGCTTATGAAGGTTATAAAAATATTTACTGCATTAGAAATTAAAACTGACAAATTACAAAAATATTTACAATTTATTTTAAAATAGTAGTAAAACAACTTCATGTTAACATGAATGATAACACATTTTATGAAGATAATTTTCTGAAAGTATAATTTAGTGAGAGGAGTAGCATTGTAGATCTCTTTAATGTCTGACTTTCTAGAAGACATCTGGATTCCCATATTTTTTTCCTGCATTCAATCTGTTTGATATTTATTTTGTTTGAAGTATATGAAGAAAATTTTGCCTCCCACAGATATATAATTGGAAAAAAGAATATTTTAATAATCTTTTTATATGACTAGATTTATTCTTGGACACTACTAACAACATACAGGGGGTAATTTCCAAACAGTTCATTGCACTATAGAATTCAAAACCGTATCAATGAAATTTTGCACTGGATTATATTAAAACCTATTGGTCTATCTTGCCCTTTGACTGAACATTTTCCCATGCATGATTTTGTAACACCATACATTTGGAAATTATTGATTCACCAATCATGCAGATCTTCCCAATGTTAAATCATTTCCCACATAAAATGTAAAAATCATGTATAATATGACCAGTGATCTCATTTAAAAAGCACCTCTTAAGTATTGGGAAGCTTACAAATTTAGATGACAGATAACATGTTTCCCAAAATTCCGATTTTCATGTGAAAGCTTAAATTTTGTCATTGGAAACACGTACCATTAATTTTCCTTGAAGTGACCATTCATGTTTATGAAAATGTCTGCCAAGTATGCACTTCTGAATAACCAAGTTTATCTCATTAAACAATCTCATAATTGCTTTTCTCTAAGACAACCATCATATTTTGGTATCCCCAGAAGTACTTTGCACATTTGCCATTTCATACAGAATATTAAAAAGACATTTACTCAACAGTCAATATTTAAAATAAATAATTTTTATTGCTTTTTGAAGGACACGGAGTAAAGCTTTTCTTCTCCCTCTCCCCCAAATACAAATGCATGGTAATGAAGAGTACGATGAATACTAGTGTTTTTATTCATTCTAATGCTGCTTTTACTTAATGTAGCTTTTGCATATCAGTGAACATGTCACCACACTGAAAATAGGGTTTTAGTATATTATGAAACTGTTTTTGACCTCAAAGACTCCCTAGGAATCTGCAGACTATGCTTTCATCCTTTGAGAACTGCCATCCTGAACTTTCCTAATTAGTTTAGATTAGATTTAGCTGTAAGTAACAAAACCCCAAAATAACAGTAGCTGAAACAAGATAGGCCTTTATTTCTCTCTCAGATAAAATTGTTGTAGTATGTTGTCCAAGGCTTGTATAAGGGTTGTGTACCACAAAGTAACAAAGCTCAGATTTCCATCCTTCTGCTTCATCATGTAATTAGTTTTTGTTCTCAGTAGTCACTTCACGATCTAAAATGGCTGCTTTAGCTCTGGCTATCACATCTTCAGTCTATCCAGAAGGAAGGAACTAGAAAGAAAAGGGCTTGAACCAACTTTTAAGTTGCCACATTGACACATCTTAGGTATCAGACCTCTGTCATACAAACACTGAACTGAAAGAGATGCTTGTAAATCTTCCCATCTGTATGGCTGAATATATAGCCATACCTCTGAATATATAAATTAGATAGCTGAATGTATAAATTCAAAGGAGGAAAGGACATTTTGGGGAGAAACTAGCTATGTATCACAGTCTGTCGTTTTGGCTACCAGATATTCATGTCTCGCCTTTCTCTCTACATAAAAAACACCCATCCACAGGGGAGTGGGCTATAATGTCTGTGCAGTGACTGCGTTCAACTCCAGGAATATATTGTTCTCTCTATAAGGCTTTAAATTGGGTCATTGGTATCAGATATTCTATAAATGAAAAAAGTATCTGCCCCAAACACCAAGTATGCAATAACCACTTCTATTCAGAAAAGGAAAGAATAAAAAATACAACAATCACTAGTTTCTAGAAATCATTACGTCCACCATTACCATATCTCAGCTCATCTAGTTGAAGGCAGTGGAGACCTGTCTAGGCAGGACTCCAAAGAGGAATGAACATTTTAGAAGTGAGTTGACTTCTAAAGTTGCTTTTAGCTTGGGGGCTTTTGTCCATTCTTGCTCTGTCAGGAGGCTGATAATTTTGGTTTTGTGTATTTTAAGTCTTGCTTCTAGGGGACAGAAACCAGGAGAGCTTTTGGTGGAGATATAATCAGAAGCCTCAAGCATATGTAATTCCCTCTCAGAAAATTTGCAAGATTGTAGAGCTATTTAGGATAGGAGACAAAATTAAGCAGAGAGCCTTATGAAACAAAGATTACATTCAGAACCTGCTGGAAGAGGGGACCTGGGGAACAGCCTAGGTTATCATTTGAAGATTCTGAAGGCCAGGGCAAAGGTAGAAGAAGCCTTATGTCAGTGTTTGCAACTCTGCCTTGATTTATCATGATTTCTAGCTGGATTAGGGTGAATACTATATTGTCCTAGCAAAAGGAAGGATGAACCTTTCTGGAGGAAGATATTACCAGAAGCCTAGAAAACTTTTAACACCTGGAAATTAATTGAAGATTCTGAGACATTCCAAAAGATAGGACCACATGACCAAAAACCAAGGAAAAAAGAGATACAAGAAACAGACCCACAGTTAATCCAGATAATGGAGTTAGCTGACAAGAACGCTAAAATAACTTATTTTTCTTTCTTTTTTAAAAATTAAAAGATTTATTTATTTTGGAAAGAGCATGCATGCAGGGAGTGACGGAGAGGGAGAGAGAAATTCTAGCAGACTACTTGCTGAGCGCATAGCCTGATGTGGAGCTTGATCTCAAGACACTGAGATCATGACCTGAGCTGAAACCAAGAGCTGGATGCTTAACTAGACTGCACCACCCAGGGACCCCTCTTCTTTTAAAAATTTTAATTTCAGTATAGTTAACATGTGTTGTTTATTTTAGTTTCAAGTGTACAATCTAATGATAACTCTGTTATTTTTGTTTGAGAAAAGGTACAGGGGAAAAAAAGGTTGAGGCTTTCATCAGAAAGTTAGTCTATAAGATTAATCAAAAATGAACATTCTATAACTGCATGCCATATCTGGAATCAACAACAAATTAGGTGGATAAAACAGTGAATTCGCACACAAAAGACAATTAGTGACCTGCAAGATAGGTTGGTAGGGAACAATGCACACTGAAGCATAGGAAGAAGAAAGTAACAACTTTTGGAGGCATGTGGGCACAAAAAATGCTTTTAAAAATGTGTAGATGCAAAGAGAGGAGATAGAGAATGGGAGGAAGAAGGAAAACTATGAACATTTAAAGACCCAATTTCTTTGTATGATCATCTCAATAGATGCAAAAATAAATTGACAAAATCTAGTAAAACCAACACCCATACAAGATACACAGATGGCATATTAGCACATGAAAAGATGCTCAATGTCATTAGTCACGAAAATACAAATTAAAATCACACTCCTAGAATGGCTAAAATTGAAAAAAGTACTGTATCAAGGGTTGACGAGGAGGTGGGACACTGTTACATAATAACATTCCCGGTAGGGAAGTAAAATGGTGTAACCACTTTAGAAAGTAAACTTGTGGGTGATGGATGCATTCTTTATCTTGATTTTGGTGATGACACATGCCAAGACTCACCAAATTTTATACTTCAAATATTTGCAATAAAGTTGTATTAAAGTAGCCCCCCCAAAAAAGGAAAAAGTAGTTATTGCTATACAGTTGTCTTTAACTGTCACCCTGCATCTTCTGAACAGGAAATAGTTTCTAATTCTTTGTTCCAAAATCACTTTTTAAGTCCATTATAGTACTTATCAGAGATCTCAGTTATCCATTATTCTGAAACTTGGGGGCTGGAAACAATAAGTTACTATTTCTCATATTTCTGTGTGCTGGCTGGGCAATTTCTCTGCTGGTCTTGCCTAGATTCAGTCGTGTGGCTGTAGTCAGGGGTGAACTGGCAGAAGCTGAAGGTTTTAAGATGGTTTGGGCATAGATGGGTGGAAGACTATGATCTCCCTCACCACATAGTTTCTTACCAGTTCTTGGTCTAACCAAATCTTCCTTACATGGCAGTTGGGTCCCTAGAAAGTAAAAGTAGAAACCATTGAGGTCTCCTAATGGAGATTTTATGCCAGACAACTCCTGCTACCTTCCCTTGGTGAAGACAAGTTACAAAATCAGCCCAAATTCAAGGAATGGAGAAGTTGACTCTATCCCTTTAGTGTGAAAAATGGCCATGTCATACTGCAAAGGGGCATGGACACAGGACGGCATTATTCATCGGAGACCATTATTTTTTTTTTTTTTTTTTTTTTTTTTTTATTACAAGTACACTGAGAGGCAGGCAGAGAGAGAGAGAGAGAAGGAAGCAGGCTCCCTGCTGAGCAGAGAGCCCGATGCGGGACTCGATCCCAGGACCCTGAGATCATGACCTGAGCCGAAGGCAGTGGCTTAACCCACTGAGCCACCCAGGCGCCCCGGAGACCATTATTTTAATGATCTAGTCTTCCAGATAATGCCTTATTATCGCAGGCATGTTTTTCATACCTGTATCCTTTCTGTTGTATCATAAGTTCTTTGAAGGTAGGAGTCCTATCTTACTTATCTTTGTATTTTTCTTTGCAAATATTGCAGAACTTTGCACATTGTGTAAAAAGTTTTGAATTTTTCTGGATGCTAGGAGAAATAAAAAGTCAGTGGAAAAAAAAAAGCTTAAGTTGAAAATGCATCATTGCAGTAGTAGGGTAGAAGAGATATATTGCAAAGCATTTAAAATCATAATCTCCAGGCAAAAGCCAATAGTGACCATTGAGGAGTCATCAGAATATCTTAATAATCATAGCATTGTTTTTTTGTGGTTGTTTGTTTGGCAAAGAAGGAAAGGTAATACAGTCCCCAGTTTTATAGAGAGAACAGTTGCAAAGCTCTTTAAGCAGCTGGAGCTTTATTTAAATACAACTCTTCTGATTCCATATTCTAGGCTTCTTTTTTCTTCAAATTTTATAGGACTGCATTGTTCTAGACAACCGGAGAGAGGGGTGGATAACTTAGGGGCTTTAAATTTACTAAGTAAACATTCTATCCTTGGTATCCTCCTTTTCGTATGTGTTTTTCTCTGTAGCAAATGAAAGATTTAAAAAGAACAATGCTTAAGGTGCTTAAAATAAACTTTCCTCATTTCCTTCAAGTCTTTTCTATTTCTAAGCAATTGGATTTCGAGAGAAAAAGTATGTTGTTGAGCAGTTCTGCCAAAAGCTTAGTCCAAATTCTTTAGTCTTTCCTGGAAATTGTAGCTAGTGTTTCGTCTATCTGCTATTAACACATTACCCTTTGCATGCCTTCTGATATCTGGCATATTTTATAAACAGGCTGAATTGTCTAAGCTGGATTCCAGCTACATTCAGGTTTTATAATTATATCTTTCTGCAATATTCTTCCCACACAGATGGCTAATAAATAGTTTCACTTACTAATTTAAGATTCAACTTTTCTCTTTGTCTCTGCAAAATTTAGAAATTCAAAATGCAATTCAGAAAAAACTGTCTTCCATACTCACTTTTACCATTATGTCTTTGGTGCCCAGTAATGAACCAGATTATGAGGGAAGTGGCTTAAGAGAGTCATGAGATCCAAGTTCTTCTTTTGAGGATCTTCTGCTGTCAGGGAGATGGACAACCTTGGGTACTCGGCAAGTTCTAGAATTCTGTAAATCTAAGTGAGTGACGCACATGGGTCACAACAATGCTGTTAAGTTCTTGTAATGCATCTTATTTTAGTTTTTTTGTTTTTATATAATTCAACAAAGGGTGACTAAGTCAGCTTGACACAGTATATTGGTTCATCTTTACTCTGCAGTAAGACTTCACGTCAGTAACCTAAATAAAAACATTGCATCTTTCCAATTTGGAAAAAATATAAATGAAATATAGCAATCTTAAAGAGCAAGACATTAATTCAGTCTAAATCAGTGAGTTAAATCTTTCATGATTCCATGGCTCCCTCTGAATACCATTATCACATTGTTTCACATCTGTTGTGTGATGCCTCAACACTGAGGCAAAGGCCGTATCTGATGTGTTATTGGGTCCTTGGTATTTATCATGATACCATATTATGGGTTATCCCTCTTTCTACCTGGGTTTTTATTAGGTCTCTATCAATTTTGAACTTCTGAAGGCTTGGTAAGGAAGTTGTAAACTAATTAAAAAGACATGGATGGATTTAAACTACTCACCCATTTGCAGTGTGTTTTTTAAGCTTTCTGAACGTCTGAGGGGAGTGGTTGCTGCTGATAGACCTGGCAGTGGTCATATGGGAAGATCTACTTTCATGGCTGAAAAGTCTTTAATTTTTCTGAAGCTTTGCTATTAGTATTTGTCACTCAGAAACCAGCAGTTCTAAGCTGATCATTTCCTAGCTGTGGGAGCTCACACAAGATGACTAGCCTCTCTGAAGTCTCAGAGTGTTCCCATTTATAAAATTGAGACAATGATATCTCTCTTTAGGGCTGTAAGGATTAAAACTCTCTATAATGCCTGGTGAAATGCTAGGCATATAGAAGGTGCTCAGTAAATGGTTGTTGTGTAGATAGCAGTTTTCAGAACTCTTTCTGGTCTCCAATTTATTGGAGATTTTATACACACACACACACACACTCATATATATTTAAAAGAGAAATCTTGAATATTTTTGAGCTGAGGAATGTGAGAGTGAAAACGTTCCACTTTCTCTCTCTTTAGACCTTTATTGTGTGACTTTAAGTATTGAAATCTCAGTCTGTCAGACACACCTTTGATGAAGTTAAGCAACCAAAAGATCAAACACATGGCTTTGAATTTGTTTGCAGCACTACAACCCCTAAAATAACTGCACCGAAGTATGATGATTTGGGGCCTTCCAATAGTTTTCTTGCATGTTGTTGAAAACTGATAAGGTCCTATGAAACACCTGTAGTTTCACTGAAATAATGTTTAAATCCAAGTCCCAGGTTTACTAGTTATTTGATCCTGGTCATATAGCTCATCTGCAAATTGAGTATTAGACACTATTATTAGTACTCACAGGCTTATTTTAAGATGGAAGGAGACTTCGCATGGAAAATGGCTTTGTCATTTGGACAGCTGTTGTCTTACATATACCACACATCCGTGGGGGTGGAAATGGGACTTCCATTTAATGGTAAACTTCAGACACACCTCCTTTCTCATGTGAAATAGGACTGACTACTGTTCACTGGATTCTTCAAAACCGGGTAGGAGGAGCTATTTCATCTCATGGCATTTATTTCTTTAGGAGCTATATATTTTAATAGTTTTTTAAATTTATTTTTTATTTTCAGCACAACAGTATTCATTATTTTTTGCACCACACCCAGTGCTCCATGCAATCCGTGTCCTCTATAATACCCACCACCTGGTACCCCGACCTCCCAGCCCCCACCCCTTCAAAACCCTCAGATTGTTTTTCAGAGTCCATAGTCTCTCATGGTTCACCTCCCCTTCCAATTTCCCCCAACTTCCTTCTCCTCTGTATCTCCCCATGTCCTCCATGCTATTTGTTATGCTCCACAAATAAGTGAAACCATATGATAATTGACTCTCTCTGCTTGACTGATTTCACTCAGCATAATCTCTTCCAGTCCCGTCCACGTTGCTACAAAAGTTGGGTATTCGTCCTTTCTGATGGAGGCATAATACTCCATAGTGTATATGGACCACATCTTCCTTATCCATTTGTCCGTTGAAGGGCATCTTGGTTCTTTCCACAGTTTGGCGACCGTGGCCATTGCTGCTATAAACATTGGGGTACAGATGGCCCTTCTTTTCATGAAATCTGTATCTTTAGGGTAAATACCCAGGAGTGCAATGGCAGGGTCATAGGGAAGTTCTATTTTTAATTTCTTGAGGAATCTCCATACTGTTCTCCAAAGTGGCTGCACCAACTTGCATTCCCACCAACAGTGTAAGAGGGTTCCCCTTTCTCCACATCCTCTCCAACACATGTTGTTTCCTGTCTTGCTAATTTTGGCCATTCTAACTGGTGTAAGGTGATATCTCAATGTAGTTTTAATTTGAATCTCCCTGATGGCTAGTGATGATGAACATTTTTTCATATGTCTGATAGCCATTTGTATGTCTTCATTGGAGAAGTGTCTGTCCGTATCTTCTGCCCATTTTTTGATATGATTGTCTGTTTTGTGTGTGTTGAGTTTGAGGAGTTCATTATAGATCCTTAACCTTTCTCAATTACTAGCTTGACTTCTCCCCTCTCTGGGTTGTATATATCTACCATATTTTGCTTACAATGGTTGGTTTGGGGAGAATTTGTCACTACTTATTGGGTTTCTGCTTCCCCGCAGAGAAGTGGACCGCTGGTTAATTTGGCATCTGCTTCCCTGCAGAGAAGTGGACCGCTGGTTAATTTTATTAGAAAACATTTTGTTCCTGTCCAGAAAGACCCAAGTTTTATCAAAGATGCCTGTGACTTGATAGCTGTTCTGCCTAATTCCAGGGTGAAGAACTAGCAAGCTCATTGTTGCCACTGTATACCTCACCCGTATTTCCACCCAACCCTTTATTCCCATAAGCCTGCTATTTTATCTTCAACTCAAAACGTTTTATCTGAACTCAGAAAGTTTAGACTCAGGTGGGGAAAAAGAAAGAGTATTCTTTATTAATCTACTAAAAAGTAAGGGCTAACTTATCCCAGACTGATCCTTCAGAGTCTGGCCTCTGAAAAACTCCCTAGAAACCAGTTACAGTTGAAAGTTTAAGACAAGCAAACCGACTTATGGTAGAACCCTGAGGTGACAAGGTAGCTGGGATAGCTTGGTTTCTTCAGCTGATGAATGCTGAGGCAATGACATAAGGACAGTGCCAAGGTTCTGCCACACGGTGGCTGGGACCACAGGTCTGGACTCTAGCTGTAGATCATACCGTGTGAGGAGTTTGTATTCTCTTAGCCATGCAACTTAAAAGCTCCACAGTCTAAAGACTGAGGTTTCTCTTCCAGTGCCTGAAGTTTTGCCCTCCTAGGTACTTGAATACTGTTCAAATGCAGTGGGAAGCAGGTTCACATACCTCCTATGGCTTTTATCTCTGAATTCCCCCCACCCTGAACATGGTCCAGAAAGCCTGGTGTGTGTGTGTGCTCCTGACTTGATTATCCATCCTTAGTCGCTGTCACCTCTAAACCTTAGCATTATCTTCCCCAACGGAGTGATCATAATTTACCTAGAGCTCTCTAGTTGACAAATTTCATACAGATTATCTCATTTGGCTAAGACAACAACATTGAAGATACAGGTATTCCTTACCCCATTTCATAGGCAAGGAACTTGAATCCTGAGAACTTCAAGGTCATAATGAATGAATGACAGAGGTGGTTCTCTGTCCTCCAGATCTTGGCCTGTAATTCCTATGCTCAGTCACTTTATAATCTTTTCGTAGGTGTCGCCATTTCCATAAACATCTATTGGACCACACAGCAATGCATGATTCCCTTGTTGCTATGGGAATAGTTGAATGCCTTGTTTTCCAAGTCTTTTTCTTTACCTCAGATAGCAGTTCCAGTGATGGATTTTGCTTCAAATAAAAATAGCCCATCTCTCTGTGTGCTCAATTTATTTCTCAAAATTACACCAAAGCTCATATTGAAGTTGGTAGCACCCTGATGCCGCAGAAATGGTATCTCCAGTGATAAATGAAAGAATACTAGGTTAGGATGGATCTGGAAGAATGGAAATTTTTTATTTAGAGCTTAAAGGGAAGATTGGATGATAGGAGGGGAACGGGGAAACATTAGGAAAGAAGGAGGTGTTAGAAGAAAGAGAAGTCAGGAAATGACAGATGTTGGTGAGGATGCAGAGAAAGGGGAACCCTCCTACACTGTTGGTGGGAATGGAAACTAGTGCAGCCACTCTGCTAAACAATATGGAGGTTCCTCAAAAAGTTGAAAATAGAGCTGCCCTATGACCCAGCAATCGCACTACTGGGTATTTCCCTAAAGATGAAAATGTAGTGATCTGAAGAGGCACATGCACCCAAATGTTTATAGCAGCAATGTCCACAATAGCCAAACTATGGAAAGAACCTGGATGTTTGTCAACAGATGAATGGATAAAGAAGAGGTGGTATATATATACAATGGAATACTATGCAGCCGTCCAAAGAAATGAAATCTTGCCATTTGCAAAGACATGGGTGGAACTAGAGGGTATTATGCTGAGTGAAATAAGTCAATCAAGACACTTATCATACGATCTCTCTGATATGAGAAATTTGAGAGGCAGGGTGGGGGGGGTTATTGGGGGTAGGGAAGGAAAAAATGAAACAAGATGGGATCAGGAGGGAGACAAACCATAAGAGACTTAATCTCATGAAACAAACTGAAGGTTGCTGGGGTTGGGGGTGTAGGGATAGGGTGGCTGGGTTATGGACATTGGGGAGGGTATGTGCTATGGTGAATGCTATGAATTGTATAAGTCCGATGATTAAACCAAAGAGCAGCAAGATGTCACAGACCTGTACCCCTGGGACAAATAATATATTATATGTTAATTTTAAAAATTTTAAAAAAGAAGAAAGAAGTGTGCACACACTGCCTTACTATTGTGGCTCTACCCATTGGTAGAGTGCAAGTAGAAATGAAATCTGGATGGCATCTCCTGCTTCTCAGGCCCAGGGGAAATCCTCGGTGTGCAGGGTGGTCAGGCCACTATCAGCACTTCTGGGACTGTTAGGGAACAAGCGGAATTACGACCATGGTGGTGCCAGATGGGTATCAAGTCTGATACAGTTCAGAAAGCACCTTTACTCAAAGGAATTAATTTTATTTATTTATTTTTATTTATTTATTTTTAAGATTTTATTTATTTATCAGAGAGAGAGGTGGGGAGAGAGCAAGCACAGGCAGACAGAAGGGCAGGCAGAGGCAGAGGGAGAAGCAGGCTCCCTGCCGAGCAAGGAGCCCGATGTGGGACTCGATCCCAGGACGCTGGGATCATGACCTGAGCCGAAGGCAGCTGCTTAACCAACTGAACCACCCAGGCGTCCCAAAGGAATTAATTTTAGTTTCACATTCCACTCACTGGACCAGAAGCTGTCCTACTGTAATCTCAAATCAGGGAGGAAAATAATGACATCTAGGTTCACCCAGCAAAGAAGTCTCATTTTCCAAAAGTAATTCATGGGTGATTCAAAATAGTTTTGTTAGGGATGAGGACATAGGTACATAATATAAAATGTAAGTGGCATCTTGAAAATTGTTGCTATTTTAATAAAGACCGCACATAGGACCTTCCAGAGCAAGATCATCGTTGCACTTCTCATGCTAATGTTGTTGAGTATAACTTTGGGAGGAGAGGAAACTTCTAGATTGAATCATATAGGAGATAAATGATGGTAGAGACTAGAGCTGTAAAGAGTGAACGTTGAGGGCATTTTGGAGACACCAGGATGAGGGAGAGGATAGGTAAACTGATCCAGTGGATGGGTCTGCAGAGTCTGTACAAGGAAGATATTCTAAAGCTGGGAGTGTAGAAGAATGGAAAGAGCACTCGTTTTGGAGCCAACGGACTTGAGCTTGAGTCTTGGCTTTATCGCTTAGGTAACTTTGAGCAAATTATTTAATTTCTCTGAGCTTTGACTTTCTAATCTGTAATAGAAAAGGCATAATAACAGCCATAATAATCCCTACATCACAAGGTTGGTAATAGAATTAAGAGAATCCATAAGAAGGATATAACAAAAATAACGAAAGGATATAACAAAATAAAATGTGTTCAAGAAATACCTTAATTAAAAAAAATAACTGAATCAAAGAAACTTATCCCGAATGGATAACTCAAAATTTCCTTCCAGTCCTAAAATTCAGTACCTTTCCAAACCAGGAAAAACCAGCAATGGCGAGGACAATCAAGATGTGATGACAGACTTAGCAAAGCACCTAATGCTAGATGCCTGGTGACCTGAGTTGACCAATGTGCACTATCATACTCAAAGGGTCTGTCCAATGTGCAAAATGAATGCACATATTTGGACCTGAAGCTCAAGTGGGGTGTGGGTGAATTTGGGGCCCAGGAAAGAAAGGATCCCCTTTTTTCTATAGACTAAAGAAATGAAAGAATTTAGGTTTGGAGAGGATGTGGATCAAACAAGGGAGAGTGATCCCGTGGGTTGGGGCTAAATTGGAAGAGGGATGTAGAGCCCTGACGGGCAGTGAAGATTGACGACTGTTGCAGGGAGGATTGCAAACTGGGAAGAAGTATCTTTTCTCTTAAGGAGCTTACAGCCCAATGCGGCGCGCAACAATGCGGCGCGCAACAATGCGGCGCGCAACAATGCGGCGCGCAACAATGCGGCGCGCAACAATGCGGCGCGCAACAATGCGGCGCGCAACAATGCGGCGCGCAACAATGCGGCGCGCAACAATGCGGCGCGCAACAATGCGGCGCGCAACAATGCGGCGCGCAACAATGCGGCGCGCAACAATGCGGCGCGCAACAATGCGGCGCGCAACAATGCGGCGCGCAACAATGCGGCGCGCAACAATGCGGCGCGCAACAATGCGGCGCGCAACAATGCGGCGCGCAACGAGGCCAAGCTAGCTACAGTGGAGAGTTTAAACAAGACAAGCAAAGCAACTTATGGTGGAGCTGACTATATTTAGCATCAGCTTGGGATTTGGTATAGGATGCCAGTGTATTTTAAAATTAGGAAAAGGAAAATAAAGTCAAGTCAGAGCAGAGCCCAGAGATTTGTTTGTACTTTTTAATGCCAGAAACTTTAAATGGCTTTTCTTCTCTGTGGAAGGCAAGCATATCTGTAATTTTGCACAGTTGAGAAGACGTGTTTCCGCTATCCCTCGAAATCTCACTCCCTGCCTTGCAGCCACAGAAAGAGTCACTGTGGCTCCTCACATGTGCCAGAGGCTTTCTCACCTCTCTCTGCTTTGCCACGTTACTCTTTCTGCTTGTGCATCCTGTCTGCATCTATCCAGTAACTATCCAGTAACCTCTATACTTCAAGCACTTTGTCTAACAATGTGCAGGTGGAACTTCCATTGGAGAAGACCTTCTTGACAACTGCCCCTGTATGTCACCAAGCAGGCTGACTTCACATGCCTTTGGACACCATTATACTTTGTTTTCCTTCTATTATTTAGCTAGACAATTCCTGAGATGGCTTGTTTGCTCTTTTTTTTTGCTTCTTTTAGGCCATAGATTTCTACTAGAGAGAGAAAGAAATCCTACCGAGATGGCACATGAATAATGTGTGGCATTTATTGCATGATTATAACATGGCCTAAGACCACTGGTTCTCAAAGTTTTGGTTGCATCAACAGTGCTTGTTAAAGGTGCATATTTTCTACCTTCAACTCCAGAGAGTCTCATTCATTTGGGGGTGGGGTCTGGCGTTTTAACACCTAGGTCACCCTGATGCAGTTGGTCAGCTGACTCCAATTCACAAAATACTAGCATGGATTTCTTATGTCTTCTCTAGCCTCCTGCTCCTTAACTCTGGGCTGTTTCTCTCCAAGAAAGGAGGAGCCAGGGGCAGTAATTTGGTGAAACTCAAATCAGGTGGACACACCTGGGTACAATATTCTTTTTTTTTTTTTAAGATTTTATTTATTTATTTGACAGAGAGAAATCACAAGTAGATGGAGAGGCAGGCAGAGAGAGAGAGGGAAGCAGGCTCCCTGCCGAGCAGAGAGCCCAATGCGGGACTCGATCACAGGACTCTGAGATCAGGACCTGAGCCGAAGGCAGCGGCTTAACCCACTGAGCCACCCAGGCGCCCCCTGGGTACAATATTCTGTCCTGAAAGTCAAAAAGGCACAGACTAAAATAATAATTATTTGTTGATGATGTTTATCCCCATTTCTCCTGATTTCCTTTTCCATGGACAGTCCATGACTGGCCATATTTAAAGCTGTGCTGATTGATTTTTTTGTTTCTTTTAAGGCACCATGAATAGCTTCTCAAAGCTAGAAGAATTCATGCATTTGAAAACTGAATTGTGATGAGTTTATCTATCAACTGCACGATGCTTCCTCAGTCATCTGTTGTGAGCAATAAATCCATCATCATTGGAAGCAAAAGCCTTTCATTATACTTGTTCATATAGCTCGGTTGGAAGGCCCAGATTATCCAAGACAACACAAGCAACAACAGCTACCATTTATTTATCTTTCACTTTGTGCCAGGGCTGTGCTCAGTGTTTTACAACCAATTTGGTTTTTTTTTTTTTTTAATCCTCATTAACACCTTTGAGGTCAGTTTTACAGATGAGGAAAGAAGGGGCTCAGAGAAATTTAAAGAACTTGACCAAGGGGGGCAGAGCTAGGATGAACACATACATCTACTTGACTACAGCGCCTAGATGTCCAGATTATGCTGCAGGCTAACTCCTTAGAACCTGCCTTTGTGGTCTACAGATAGTAGACTGGTTCTGGGACCCAGGCAGGACTGAAAACCCTAGTTTCCGGACCCCCAGTGTAATTTCCTTTTCATGATCTTACACATGGGAAAAAAGAAGAAAGTTGGGACTATTGGTAATTAATTCTGGTGAAATGAAAAAAAGAGAATAACCTCTGACTTTCCTTTACTTGTTTATCTAATTTGGGAAATTCTTGATTCATCTAAAAATTGTGGTTTCTAGAAAACACTTGCCAAAAGGTTAAATCATGCTGTTATCTGGGAACAGATTATCTGGGCACTGCCCTGGTTCCACCAACTTCTATTCCTCCAGTTTTGTAGAAAATGCAAAGACTGACACATAATTCTTGGTCCATTCTGAAGATTCTCAAACCCCTAAAAGCCCTGTTAGACCCATTCAACCATTGCAGAGCCTCTTCACGAACTGGCAAAGGTTAGTAGCTAAGCCATGAAGGCAATATTTTAGACTGAGAGCAGGCTGGTTTTATGAAAGTCAAGCAGTTTTTGTGAATATTAAGTAAAGGCACTCGGTGGCATAAACAACACCGTGAGCAGCTTGGACTGACTTAGTATGGGCGAGAGACCCTACGATGTGGCACGGAAAACCCTAGGTTGGCAGCGGGCCCCTGAATTTACTCTCAGCTCTGCCTGTGGCTCAGAGATCCTAGACAAAACTCTCAACCTGTGTGGGCCTGGTTTTTGTTTTAAATAATGCTGTTGGTGTAGGTGAGAATCAATGAGCGTATCTGTGAAAGAACTATACACCTCACCTGTTAGGAGAGTCACCTGTCATCTGTCTCTATTGGCTATTTCGTGGTTTTTCTCAACAGACCTTCACAGCTGATGTGACTGAGATCACTGCTCACAGCAGGACTGCAGCTGGCACTTGGAATTGAACTGCTGAATATTTATGGTAATTGGAAACCTCAAAGATGAATTCTGAAGTTGGCAATGTTGCCCTTATCACTCGTGCCCTATTTAGGAGCTAAAATAGTTGTCCTGGTTGGAGGTCTTGTTGCTCAAAGTGTGCCCTGTAATGTGCAGAGTGAATCGGAGTAGGACATAGGAAAAAAAATTCTTTTTTCTGTGTATTTCCTTCTATTTTATTTATTTATTTATTTATTTATTTATTTATTTATGCTTGGGATTATGCTTGGCCCAGCGAGGGGCATTCAGGACCTTATCATGGCTCCTATATCCATAAATTTATTTATTTATTTTCAGCGTAACAGTAGTCATTGTTTTTGCATCACACCCAGTGCTCCATGCAATCCGTGCCCTCTATAATACCCACCACCTGGTTCCCCAACCTCCCACCTCCCCACCACTTCAAATCCCTCAGATTATTTTTCAGAGTCCATAGTTTCTCATGGTTCACCTCCTCTTCCAATTTCCCCCAACTCCCTTCTCCTCTCCATCTCCCCTTGTCCTCCATGCTATTTGTTATGCTCCACAAACATTTTTAATATATAATTAGATTTTTTTTTTGCTGTGTGTTTTTTAAAAAGATTCATTTGAAAAAAGTAATATATGAGTCAATTAAAATATTATAAAGCAAATAATGATATGGGTGGTAAAAATAATGAAAATAATGAAAGTGGTACATGAGTGATGACAGCTTAGGATCTCTTCCTAGGATATATATCCATATCTCCTTAAGCAAAATTCTTGGGGCCAGATGTGTTTCAGAATATCTCATGCATTCTTGTCACACCACGGGTAACTGGAATGGCACTTTCAAATATATTATTTCCACAGTAAAACATACAAATATTCACTATAACTAGGATAAAAAAGGTCTATAAGTAACATCACATCAGCTGAGGTCAAGTATTATAGCCAAGCAAGTTACAAAAGGTATCATTTTTCAGATGTTTTGCATTTTGGAATTGTAGATAAGACATTTTCGAACTGTAGTAAAATAGGTCAGGAGGAAAAGAGACTAATCTAAGAACCTTAGACTTGCACATACTTTGTAGTTTATAGAACACGTTCCCTCTCATTATCTTATTTGTGAAGTATACACTCTCATATTGTAGATGAGGACTCTGAAGCTCAGAGAGGTTAAGTGACTTAGCCAAAATCACACAGCTCAACTGGGAATAGCTGGGCCAGGACTAGAGTAGAACTCAGGTCCTCTATCTACAGATTCTTGGATCTTCTGTAACCATAACCTATACATCATCTAATAAGTTGTAAAGAATCAAAATTGTAGAGGTTGACTTCCCGAGTATGTTCCTTGGAACACAGAGATTCTTCTTTCCAGGGGCTCTCTTAGCAGATTCTGTAATTTCCACAGGGAGGCTTCGGGAGGGAAAGAATGAGAGTGGAGGACATAGCTTTGACCTTTTAATGTTTGAATGAAAGATATATCCAAAGTGGTTGGATCACTCTGTTCAGGCAGAGCATAAAACCCAGTCCCAAAATGCTTGTTATGGTCCAGGGGCATTTCAGAGGAAACATTGTCCTCTATTTCCAGAAATTCTAATAATAATAAACATTTATTGAACATCTGCTGTAGACCAGGCACTCCTCCTCATAACATTTTGGAAGGTTATGACCACTCCTCTCCTCCAGATGAGGAAATGAGAGTTCAGAGACATAGCCAATGTTCCAAAGCTGGCTTGGGCCAGAGAAGTCAGGCTTGGGCCAGATGTGGTTCTGCTGAGGGCTATACTCTTGCCTAGTACTCTGGCAATGACAGAACTCTGGATTTCTGATCCATCCATAGGAGGGATGCCTTTCCCTTGACCTGAGACACTTGGCAGATAGACAGTCTAGACGGATTGGTTTGGGAGGTGGAGACCCAAGCACATCTTCCACAGTCATCATGAAGGTAACTTCAGATGAACTCAAGAGAGCTGTATTTGCAAGATGCAGATGCAAAGACCCTCAAGGAACTTGGCCATGATTATTGATACGCTCCAAAGGAAAGAACATTTCACAGAGCCCTTTTACAGCTGGGCCCCACATTTTGCTTGTGTCCCAGAAATTCAAGTGCAAGTTGATTCAGCCACCTGAGTTTGATGGTACAGACGCCAGCAATAGGGGGGTAAGAGAGAATTCACTGTAGTTAGGAAGCCACAATAGGTGCACATGATTAGAATGTGTAACAAAGGTGGCATTTGGGGAAGGACTGGGAACACAGGTTATATCACAAAAGGCCTAGTTGTGCTCACTAGAGTTGGTTAGATTTGTCCTATAGGCAATGGAGAATCACCCAGTGGCTTTTGGCTAGAGGAACAACATGGTCATATTTCCATGTGTGATCTCTTATTTGATTTGGAAATCAGGGACTGCTTCCTGGAAGAGGTATCATTTAACCTAGGACTGAAAGGATGGGTAGGATGTCAAGCAGCAGAGGTATTCATCTGTGGCAGAAACAGCTGTGACAACAAAGTATGTTCAGGGTTCACAATGCTGTGAATAAAAACAAACCATTCCCATGTGTTGAGTACCTGCTGGGTACACTGGCACATGTACATTTGTTAACTCCTTTAATCATGCCAGAAGCCCTGCAAGGAAAGTTTTACTTCCTAGGACATGGAGGTGGGATTCAGATGCGTTCCTATCAGACCCTACGTGCATAGTCTTCCCATCCCACTGGCTGTCTCTCCTAGGGAGAGACACAGTCCTGACTCAGAGCACAGAGGGAACTTGAAGAACAGTGGAGGCTCGACAAAAATGAAAGTTGAAAACATATTTCAAAGAGTGCTGACAGCTTATGGCTGTTCCAATTTGATCTCTCCATTACTGCCCTCAAACTGTACCTGTTCCCTGATGGGGCAATGTTAATCAAAATGAGATTATTATGTGCAGGAGAGGAGTTCTCCCAAGGAACCCGTTTTAATTCCAGGATTAATTCTCCTAACTTAGTTACTGTCCCTTTGTCTTTGTCTTTCTCTTCACTTTTTTGAGTCCATACACTATAAAGTGAAAACCGGAAGTCCTAAAAAATCCCAGGGGCAGGCCTGCATCTAGGACTGTTCAGAAAGCCGTTTGAGGACAGAGAGAAATTCCAGACAGTTGGCTAAGATTTGGTGAATGTGAGCTGGATCCTGGGGTTGGCCTGTGGGGGATAGAACCATTCGCAGGACAGCCGCCTACGTCCACCCACCTCATGAAGCTCAGAGGATTTACAGCCGAAGTCAAGCTGATGCCTCTGGAACAATCAGATACAGACACACTTGCAAGCATAACTGTTAGCTACTGACCGAAAGAGAGGAGAGCAGTGGGGGAAAGGTGGGGCCATCATGGATGGCTACAGGCAGGGAAGGCTCCCTGCACTTGCAGGAAAAGCTCTATGTCTTGAAAGTGGTGCCCTTCACTAATGGGCCCAGTTTGGGAGCAGCATGGAGAGGGTTTCTTCCCTGCTGTGTCCCACTGAAGCAGACCCGTTGATAGCATCAGGTCATCCATACAGCAAGGGCACTAAGATTAACCCGAGGGAGTAGTTACAGCTAATTAACCTGTGGGATCGATATAATATTAGGAGGCAGACCTGACCCCCCCCCAAGCCCTCTGGGCTCATACAAGTTACAGTGACTGGGTGAGGAGGATAGATGAGCACCCAAAGGACCAGGGGTCACTGGAGTTTGGTTTCCCGAGGTCCAGGCTCAGATCAAGTGTTTCCAGGATAAAAATAACCAAAGGGACTTTAAAACCATGAGAGACTATGCACTCTGAAAAACAATCTGAGGAGTTTGAAGTGGCGGGGGTGGGGGGTGGGAGGTTGGGGGAACCAGGTGGTGGGTATTAGAGAGGGCATGGATTACATGGAGCACTGGGTGTGGTGCAAAAATAATGAAGACTGTTATGCTGAAAATAAATAAAAAATAAATTAAAAAAATAAATGATATGGTCAAAATTGAAAGAGTATCACTTTTTCTGAGCAATAACTGTGCATGTGTGTCACACCAAAGTCCAAGAAATAGCCCCAGGGCCCTCAAGGAGCAGTGTACCTTCAACCCTCTGTTCTCCACATTGGGATTTCTGTCTTTGGGAGCATGGTGTAAGCCAGCCTGAGTCTTTCTACCATTGAGACCCTGGGGTGCAGCTTCTTCTGGCCTGATGCCCAGACTCTCCTATTCTGTCTTCCAGGGTTCTAGAATCCCACCCCTTAGATGCTGCCTTTCCCCACTGATCATGAGAGATTTCTCTCTCATTACCTCCAAAGACAAGCAGATGAGCTTCTCTTGTTTGAAGGGTTTTTTTTGTTGTTGTTGTTGTTGTTTGTTTTTTGTTTTCTTCTCAACTAATCACATTGGGGACACAGATAGCAGAGAGACCATAATAAGAAGCACAGGTTACAAAGTTTAGGAAATCTTACACAATTTGAGCTGCCACAGTCTTTTCCTACAGGTTCTTGGCAGATTGGCCAAGCAGAAAGTGGTCATCAGATCTGGGTCTAGATCCTGGTCTAGGTACTTACCAGCTGTTGTCCTTGAGCAGATCAGCTACTTATCTCCACCTGCCTCTTGGTGTTGTAAAGACATGAGATTACACACATGCAACACTGCACCTGTCTAACAGATGCTCCACACAGAACAGTGTTTACCAACATAATCACTGGGGAGGCCCTTGGACCCCCACTCTCTATCTTCATTCTTAAAGGCGAGGGTCATCGCTTTCTCCATGGAAACCACATTTCAAGCTTGCAGGCTGCAGATGGAAAATGTAAAACCATGGGCATCAACTAGTCTCTCTAGCTGCCCATTTGTCTGCGATAAGTGATTGCATTTTTGAGGATTCAGGATGGGGCTGGTGCCCTCCTCACTGGACCCCAGACACATATGAGTGAAATGTCCCTGAGAAGAGTACCTGATAATTCTCCTTTCTCACTGAAAAGTTGAAGTCAACTGTTCTATTTCTTTTTCACATTCTCTCCTAATCTCGGGGTAGTGAATATCAGGCCGTATCATTTCTCCTGAGGTAAGGAGGCAGAGATGTCCAGCCATGGTCACATCTTGGGACATGTTTCATGTGAAAGGTGAATTTCTGTTGGGCCCTTCACTGTCCCTGCACTCTGAGGTAGAAGTTTTCGTAGAGATGAATCTGGCCAGAGCTTCACTGTCAGCTGGGAGAGTCGGTCACTGTCCCCATCGGGTTAGACAGTGGTTAGGCCACATAGTGCCACCTCCCCCCTGCCCACGCCACCTGCCCCGGAGGATCCACATCCATGGCAGGCCTGCCACTCTCACCTCCCTCGAGGAGTTCCTACATTTGGATCCCATTGGGGAGTTTAGATTGGGTTAGAACTTGGATCCCCACAATCACTCAACAGAAGTTCTCTTGGGGGCATCCACATCTGCCTCCTTCCTCTGTGATGGTGTGATTGGGTGTGCAGAGCTCTGATACATGCTTCACTCCCCCTGGGAAAGGAAACTAATGCTTGCTGAATGCTGAGTACTGGTTGCAGAATGCTGTGCGTAGTCTCATTCTCTCTCTCAACAATCCTTTAAAAGCAGGAAAGAGAGGTGAAAGGGGGCAGTGAGTTTGATGTTTCCCTGTGAACATGGGTGACAAGTTTCTGTTTGGGAGTTAAATCAGGAAAACCCAATCGTGGAGTAAACCAAACACGTATCCGCTGATGAGAAACTTGGGAGTCTGGTACTATAAGAAACTATAATCAGGTGATCTGATCCTAAGAAGACTAAGCAGTCTTTGGAACCCACCTAGCGGATACCTATTCACTTGTCATTTATGGTTTGGTGAAGAATTGTGGAACCAATGGAGAGAGTAAGGCGGAAGAATAGAACAGAGAAAATCCCTAAAGAGCCAGGAGTGGCTGTGCCTTTCAAACACTGTCCCGTGGAGAGTGTCTGCTATCCCATGGGCATCACCATTCGTATTTCTGGGTAGATGTATTATCTCATGGATCAGTCTATACAACTCAGCAACCCCACTGACCTAGCAAACCTCTGATTGCAGTCTTAATGTCCAGGTGTTTGGTGTATAGGGAAAGGCAGTTGAGAGGTGCTGAAGTGGGCAACCGGGCTTGGTTGGCAGGGGCATCCCATCTTAAACCAATGAGCAGACATTCTTACTTGTGTCTCAGTCTTCAAGGGGTGCATGCCCGGTAAGCCTGAGGCATGTGAGACCCCTGAGACCTCACTTGCTCCCGGCAAGTACAATGTATTACATTAAATTACATTACAATGTATTCTTACTGGTTCATCTGCACAGGCTCTAAGGAAAAAAACAGCTATTATTCAACCAATAAATAAGTGTGGATGTACTTAGAGGTTCCTAATAAAAATAGAAATTAGAGAACAAAGTCATTTTTTAAAGATTTTATTTGTTTTTTGACAGAGTGAGAGAGCACAAGCAGGGGAAACAGCAGAGGGAGAGGGAGAAGCAGGTCTCCACTGAGCAAAGAGCCTGAGGCAGGGCTCCATCCCAGGACCCGGGGATCATGATCTGAGCCAAAGGCAGATGTTTAACAATGAGCCACCCAGGCACCCCAGGACAAAGTCGTTACTAAGCATAAACAATGAAAGTTTGAAGATGATTTTAGGGTGATGCTCAAACATGTGGACTGAAGGAGGAACATCAGAACCTCAGGCAGCACCAAGTCTCTTCTCTTCCCAGGGATAACTGTATATCAGGTCATATTATCTCTACTGGCTAATTCCCATTGTCCAGAGAAGACACAGTGTGACTCAAGGAGCTGTGATATTTATCCAATATTCACCAGAGCTGTTTTCTTGCCTTGGTGACTTTTCTTTTTGGAGGAGAATACTCACTTAGAAATGTCAGAAAATTGATAATATTTATAAAGGGCACTTCAGTCACACAGCATGAGTCTGGAAGGCAAATGAATGATATGAGACATAGTTTCTTCCAGGGCCACTTAGTACAGCTGTGTAGGTTGTGCACTGCACAACCCTAGTGTGTGCTCTTAGCACTATAGTCTATGCAACTGTCCCCTCTCTCCAGGTTCTTCAATGCAATATGTGGCATATGGGGGACTTTGGCATATCTAGGGAGCTTATAATATAGTTTGGATTTGAAGGTGACAACTACATTGATGAACTCCCCACAGTGTCTCAGATGTAAAACATTTTGCTCAGTGTAGGAACTGGGACTGGAAACTGTGAATTCCTTTTGTGAGTGTTGTAGTGCATTCCAGTGATGTGACTGAAACTGAATGTATAGAATTCTCACATGGGAAGAAGCTGGAATGTGAATGAGAAGGAATTGTCTGCTCCAGCCTCTCCTTTGGGAGCCACGGTGTCTCTTCAGGAAGAATGACAGACTGTAAGAAAAGTATGCTTTCAAGTACTATGGCTCTTCCCTCTTTGCCATTGTCGAGTGACAGCTTGAATATAATTGGCTGGAAACGATTTCCCAAAGCCACCATAAAAATGAGTACACATGATTTATTTCAGCTTGTGAGTTGATGTAGTAGCATCTGCCTGTTGAGAAATAGAAATGGTCTGTAGCAGTCAGCTCCAGTGGCCATAACAATGTACCACAGACTGGGGGATGGGGGTGGGCTTAAGCAACATGAATTAATTTTCTCACAGCTCTAGAGGCTGAAGTCTGAGCTCAGGGGTCTATAGGGTTGATTTCTTCTGCAGTGTCTCTGCTTGGCTTGCAGACAGCCTTCTCACATAGCCCCACATGGCTTTTCCTCTGTGCACATGCATCCCTGGTTCATCTCTGGGCTCCTTCTGTGTCCGCGTTTCCTCTTATACAGAGACCGGTTAGAACTGGACAAAGGCCACCCTCATAGCTCAATTTTAACTTAATCACCTCTTTAAAGGCCCTATCTCCAAATACAGTCACATTTTGAAGTACTGGGGGTCAGGGTTTCAACATACGCATTTTAAGGAGACACGGTTTCCCCTATAGAGCACCTGAAGCATCATCGGGAAGAGTGAACATTGCCAGAAGGTGGACTGCAATATGCCAGACAGAAATCTAACCAGAGACTCAGCAGCAGCTCCCCAGGAGATATAATATCTCATCCTCCCGCCTTGACCCTTGAATCTAAGTCAGACCCATCTGGAGGAATATGATGGCACAGAGTCTGAGGACTTCGCAGATACCATAACAAGGCATCTGCACCTTGTGACTTTCAGACCAAGGCAAACAAATGGAAAAGGACAGAGGGACAGAATGTATCACTGAATTAAAGACTTCATATTGAGTTCACAGGGCCACTGGCCCCAGAGGGCTGCCCACCCAAGAAAGCATGGTCACAGAGGACTCACAAGACAGTATCCGATTACAAGTATCCTTCATGGCTAGTGTGGGAAGTTAAACTGAGGTGATACATGTTTAAACAGGGATAGAAGATTAAATGGTGTTTGTTAGATGAGTCCTCCTTTTTTGTGTTCTGTGTAAAAGCAATACTACTAAATAATTATTACATGAATTATTGAACTCTGGAACTATGCTAAAGGTTTATACACCATATATTACCTTGAATCATATATTACCTTGAATCCTTTGAGGTGGGTTTTAGTTAAGACCCGGGATCCAAAGGTAAACCAAAAGTAGATGTCAGCTCTGGGCGCCTGGGTGGCTCAGTGGGTTGAGTGTCTGCCTTTGGCTCAAGTCATGATCTCACAGTCCTGGGATCAAGCCCTGCATCAGGCTCTCTGCTCAGCCGGGAGCCTGCTTCCCCTCTCTCTCTGCCTGCCTCTCTGCCTCCTTGTGATCACTCTCTGCCAAATAAATAAATTAAAATCTTTTAAAAAATTAAAAAAAAAAAGTGGACGCCAGCTTGGTATTTGGTCTGTGGCGTGGCCCCCTCCATAGCCACACAGTTAACCACTGGGCTATGGGCTAGCACAGAAAGTTCTGGAAGGCGGAGTCTGGGGGCTGGGGTCTCAGTTTTGCCAGCAGCCAGGTAGGCCATACTCTTCTCTTGCATGCCAGAAAAGGGACTTTGGTGGGGCTGAATGGTAAAGAAAGCTATAAGGCTTCCTGGACTCAGTAAGCAAGAATTGCATTTGAAACACTTTATCTCTTCTTACAGACAGTGTCATGGTGACAGTGGCAGTAGGCAGAGGAGTAATTGGTGTCTCTCCTCTGATTCTACATTCAATTTCCTTGGTTGGAAAAATTAGATTACCCTAGAGGTTGAGGAAAGGAACATTGGTAATAAAGTGCAAAGAGATGGATTACATTCGGATCTTTAACCTTTCCGATGCTAAGCAATTGATTTAAATCCTGCCTGTTTGACAGTGACGGATGGCTGAGGACCTAAGAATTTTAGTCCTGTTTCTAAGGATAACTTTTCTTGTATCTAAACAAATCCTTAAAATGACGACTAATTAACCTCTTTCTTTGGCGTCTCTGTCAAGAGGCCAATTTTGATGGGTTTCTGGTTACCAAAAATCATAGTATGGACACGCTTTTGGTGGTTTCCCATGAGAAAGGTGGTCAGTCTCTTTATTTTTTCTTTAGCTTGTTTTTTAAATTTTATTATTTTTTAATTGAAGAATAATTGACACGCAATATTATATTAGTTTCAGGTGTACAAAATGATGATTCAATATTTATGTACATTATGAAATGATCACCATGATATCTGGCTACCATCTGTCACCATACAAAGTTGTTACAATACTATAGACTATATTCCCTGTGGTGTACATTAGATCTCTGTGCCTTATTTATTTTATAACTGGAGGATTGTACCTCTTAATTTTATCTATTTTATCCACCCCCCTACATCTCTCTTTTCTGGCAACCATCAGTTTGTCTTTATCAATGAGTCTGTTTTTGTTTTGTTTTGTTTTTCTTTTGTTTTTTTCTTTCAGATTCCATTTATTAAGCGAAATCGTACAGTATTTGTCCTCCTTTGTCTGAATTATTTCACTTAGCAAAATACCCTCTAGGTCCACCTACTTTGTCATAAATGGCAAGATGTCATCCACTTTTATGCCTGAATAATATTCCATAGTAAATTTGTATACCACGTCTTCTTCCAACCATCTATCCATGTACACAAGTTGCTTCTGTATCTTGGCTATTATAAATAATGCTGAAATTAATAGAGAGGTGCATGTCTGTTCAAGTTAGTGTTTTCATTTTCCTTGGGTAAATACCTAGAGGTGGAGTTGTCAAATCGTGTAGTAGTTATTAGAGAGGTCAAGGAGTTGAATTGCCTTGATGATTTGTGACTCACACATTTAGTAATAAAAGTAAGTTTAAACATTTTAACAACTTTCCCTCATGTATTGGAAAGAGTACGGATCCGTTAACCAGGACACCTAGCTCCTAGGTCCACTCTTTAGCAGCCTGTCTCCTCCCAGTATGCAGCAGGGCCCCAGCTGACATGTGCGACATGAATGGATAAACCTAGGAACTAGATGTGAGACTTCAATTAAGTCCCTATATTTATCTGCCTCCGTTTTCTCATGTCAAAGTTAGGTAAGACTTGACCTCTGGACCTCTCAGTTACGTGGTGAGGGTCAGATGAGAAAACAGAGAACTGTAATCCTGGCTAACATAGTTCAGCGGTCCATCATGACAGGCAGTCTTTGAAGTGTTAATGCAGCTCCTCTCTTTGACTGTGAGAAATCACTTTCTAGATTGATGGCAAAATTCCTCCAAAGTGTGTCTAACCATCTTTAATTCCTCTTTTATCCCCACCGCTTCACCAGAAAGGTTCTTGTCAAGGTCATCGGTGACTCCACATCTCTAAATCCATTGCCAGTCTGTGCTCATCTTATTTGACCTCTGTCTTCAGCATTTGCCCCCGATCATCACTCCCTCAAAACCATTTGCAGCCACCACAACGCCATCCCTCCCCCATACCTTGTATACTATGTGCCAACTCCTCACTGTGTGGGGGTACTTAACCTCCATCCATCACACCTCACTTCTCAAGGATGTCATTGTCAGTAATAACACCCCTCCATCCAACCATGTCAACATTTTGGGAAAATGGAAGCCACAATTTTACAATATAGCCCAACCCTCCTGCTTGACAAGTGAGAGACCAGAGCCCCAACACCACACAACTGGCTAATGGTAGTGCTCTAAACCCCAGCTTCTTGCCTCTTAGTTCAGGGCTCCAGAAAGTACAACAAAAATATATCCTACAACAAAAAATATAAAGACCAGAACAATCTCAAATCAAGACTGCAGAACTTTGTTTCCAGCTTTGCACTCCAACTATCAATTAGTGGCATTTAAAGTAAGGTTTAGAAAGTGTCTGGAGTTTCACATTTTCTATAGCTAGTAAAGATTTAACTTTCATGACAGGGCTCATTGCCATCACTCTCAACTGTATCTGTCAGGATCCCAGCTCATCTTTTTGATGAGGAGAAGGTGTCCCAAGAGGATACTGTCCAAGAGTAAAAGAGGTGTTAGAATAATCCCAGTCAAGCTCAAGGCAGTGAGCTATTTTGAGCTTTCTTTATAGATATTCTTAGACCTGATTTCAAATGTATTGTACCATTTATTGAGCCTCTACTATGTGTCTCCCATCAACTGGTTATTTTTACACATTATGACCCTGAACACCTACAAAACCCAATGAAGCAATAACAATTATTTATCTATCACCTACTATGTGCCAAGAACTTGACATTCATTATTCCCAATCTCCCACAAATCCTCTCCCTTCCTCACAGGGCTAGAAACCCTAATCAGAGTTTACTATCTACCCCTGGTCCTTGCAGTAAACATGTTACTATTCCAATTGTGTATGCAAGTAAACAGAGGCATGGGGAGCCTCGGTGACATGTTCAGCAACACACAGCAGTAGTGGGTCGACCCCAGAGCAGGCCAGCCTGTTTACTTCTTTTTTTTTTTTTTTTTTAAAGATTTTATTTATTTATTTGACAGAGAGAAATCACAAGTAGGCAGAGAGGCAGGCAGAGAGAGAGAGAGAGGAGGAAGCAGGCTCCCTGCTGAGCAGAGAGCCCGATGCGGGACTCGATCCCAGGACCCTGAGATCATGACCTGAGCCGAAGGCAGCGGCTTAACCACTGAGCCACCCAGGCGCCCCCAGCCTGTTTACTTCTGACTGCACTCACAGCTACAACCCCGTTAAATCTGTCTGCTCAGGTCAAACTGGGAGCCTGTGGATATCCAAGTAAATGACTTGGATATGACCCACAAGGCAGACTGCAGGACAGAAAACCCCAAAGGGATTGTCTGAGATAGCTCCAGCACTTCTGAGAAGAGGCCACCACACTCTGGATGACTAACTCAGGCTGCTGGTCAAGCTGGGGAAGCTGGGAACACATCACTTGCTCTTCCTTGGAGTTCAGCTCCGGTTCATTCACTTTGGTAAAATCACATTCTGAACACCGGAAAAGAGTGTTTCTCTAAGTCCAGGAACACCTTTGAAAGGCCCATAAGAGATTGTAAAAAGTTCTGAATGTTGTTTATAAAATAATCAGATTCGGAAAATGAAAATGAAGTTGGCCCTGTAACTGAAAACGAAGCATACCTAGAAGGTATAATTAACAAGAACAACAAACACGGGGAAAGGAGAACAATAGTGACTTTTTACTTTTCCTTTTTGCTGTTCTGTTTAACTAAATGCATCTTTTGAGTCAGTTCTTTGCTATAAATATAGGCTCATTTCCGTTTCTTTAAGGACTGGACAGATTTTACCCATGCCTTGTGTGTCAGAAGGGAAGGATATTTATTATTTACTGACCATATGACCGTAGTGTAGTCAGCTAGGGGCACTGTTTATCTGCTTGAGTCGTCTTCATGAAGTCCCGTGGGGTTAGCTTCATACTCAGGTTCTCCTCTGGTCATTTGATCACAAGCCGTCCATTGGCTGAGTTGAATTAGAAGCCACAGGATCCTGGGTGACTCAGTGCTTGGCAGTCAGTGTCGCTGGACCCTGGGCAGGTTTTGAGGGCAGAGAGTGAGTCTGGAGAGGCAAATGCGGACTAACCACCATGGTGCCCGTGCTGATTGCTTTGAGGTAGGCATGATGATCTGATGAGGACCTTAACCGAACTTGAACTCAACTCTTCATCCTGCAGGTGACTGGGGCTCATTAACAAGCCTAGGTCCTCCCAGAGAACATCTTCAGAATCTTTCCAGGTCTGGAAAACTACAGGTATTGGCAGGAAGCCATTTGACAGGGTGGACAAAGGATCAACTAAGAGCCAGGTGACCTGCCATGGAGAGTGTACAACCTTGGGCAGGTCTCCATTCTGAGCCTGATACCTCATCTGTGAAATTAGTGGGGTTGACCTGGTCCAGGACCTCAGCCCTCTCTGTGCATCAGAATTTCCCAAGAAATTTTAAAAGCTGCCACCTGCCTGAGCTTTACCTCCAGAGCTTTCATTTCACTTGGCTTGAAGTGGGGCCTGGGCATCGACATTCAGAAGTGTGTTCTAGGTCATTTTCACCTTCAGCCAGGATTGAGAAACAGTGGACAAGACTGTCCCCTCCAGTTCTGGAATTCCACTTCCAGGGACTAAGTTCTCTTCGGTTCTAAAGCTTTACTTTTCTATGAAAATAGCATAGAAGGAAGTAAACCTTTTTTTGAGAATCTGATGGCCCATTTGTGACATCATTTACTCCTCCTCCAGTCTTGAGGCCGTCATATTTATCTCACCCATTTTCATAGTTGAAGCAATTGAAATCAGAAGTTTTGACATTCGCTTGGCAGTATTTACCCAGCACCTACAGTGTGTCAGTACCATTGTAGGTGCTGGGCACAGAATGAACAAAGTTCTCACAGAACCGTTCTCATGGAGATCACGTCCTGGTCTAGAAGATGGTTAATAAGAGCTACCATAACTCCTTGCTTTGTCTGGGATCATAACCCCTGTTCATTATTTTTAGCTTGCCCTTTCACTCTCAAAATGTCCTGATTTGGTTGATTATATTTTTATCCTGCAGATAATAAGGAAACAAAAAATGAACAAAATGGTTTTAGATGGTGATAAAGGCAGTGAAAAAAAACAACTACAGCATTGCCTTGTAGTTGCCATGACTTGTCATATATTTCTCAGAGTCTTAAGCCTCAAAGTGATATGGTTGAGTTATTCCAGAGAGAGGCTGCTTGGACTGGATGGTCAAAGAACACTTTGAGGAGATGACATTTGAGTTGAGATGTAAACAATAGAGACTTGGGAACAACAGGCAATGGGAACAGTAAGTGCAAAAGCCCTGAGGCAGGAATAAAGCTGTTGCGTACTAGGGACCAAGGATAGTCACCACGGTGAGGTCCTTTGAGCACCTGGGAAATGGGAGGAGATGAGGTTGCAGAAGTGGGCAGGGCTTTGTTGGCCATGGGATAATTTGAATTTTATCCTAAGTGTGATGGGAAGACTTTGGAGGGGTATAAGCTAGGGAGAGCCATGATCTAATTTGGTGGTCCTCAACCAGGTGTGATTTTGTCCATAGGAAACATATGGCAATTCTGGGGACATTTTTGGTTGTCACAATTAGGGGAACAGGTGCAACTAGCATCTAGCAGGTAGAGGTCAGAGATACAGCTAAGCATTCTACATCACAAAAAGCAGTCCTCTCCTCACATATACACACAAAAAATAGATATCCAGACCAAAACGTCAGTTGTGCTAAGGTCTTAAAATATTCTGTGTTGTTGGTGTGAATATAAAATGCTGCAACCACTATGGAAAATAGTATGGTAGTTCCTTAAAAAAAATTAAAAATAGAGCTACCATATGATCAGGGTGTCTGGGTGGCTAAGTCAGTTTAGCATCCAGCTCTTGATTTTTAGCCCAGGTCATGGTCTTGGGGTTATGGGATCTGGCCCTGCATTGAGCTCCACACTCTGCAAGAAGTCTGCTTGGGATTCTTTCTTTCCCTCTCCATGCCCCCCCTCCCATTCATAAATGTGCACTCTCTCTCTCTCCTCTCTCTCAATAAATAAATGAAATCTTTAAAAAATTACCACATGATCCGGCAATACCACCTTTGTGTACCTACCCAAAAGAATTGAAAGCAGTGTCTTTTTTATTTTTTTTTAAGATTTTATTTATTTATTTGTCAGAGAGAAAGAGCGAGAGTGCACAAGCAAGGGGAGCATCAGGCAGAGGGAGATGGAGAAGCAGGCTTCCCACTGAGCAAGGAACCCATGTGTGGGACTCGATCCTGGGACCCTGGGATCATGGCTTAAGCTGAAGGCAGATGCTTAACAGACTTACCCACCCAGGAGTCCTGAGAGCAGGCTCTTAAAGAGATATCTGCACACCCTGTTCATAGCAGCATTATTCACAAGAGCTAAGAGGTGGAAGAAATGCTAATTTGTATTGAAAGATGAATGAATAGACAAAGTGTGGTGTATACATACAATAGAATGTTATTCAGCCTTAAAAGGGAAGGGTATTCTGATACGTGCTATGCATAGATGGACTTGATTACATACTAAGTGAAAGTAGCCAATTCCATAAAGACAAATACTATAGGATACCACTCATATGAGGCATCTACAGTAGTCAAACACATAGAAAAACAAAGCAAAATGGTGGTTGCCAGGGGCTAGGGGAGTGACCAGTAGGGAGTTATTAATGAACACAGGATTACAGTTTTGCAAGATGAAGAAATTCTAGAGATTGGTTGCACAGCAATGTCAATATTCTTAACACAACTGAAAAATGGTTAAGATGGAAAAATCTTATGATATCTATGTTTTATTAGAATTAAGTTTAAAAATTAAATTTAAGATTTAGTTGTTGAGTTGAGAATGAACCATTGGTTGGCAGATGTGGAAGCAGGGATGCTGGTTAGTTAGCAAGTTATTGTGCTCATCCAGACTAGAGGGAAGTGTGACTTGCATGTGGAGATGAGAGAAACAGACAGATTTGGGACATTTGTTTTGGTGGTAGAGCCAAAGGGACTTGCTGGTGGTTTGCATGTGGCAATTAGGGGACATGCCAAAGGTCATTGCTGATAAATGGCAGGTCTGGGACTTGAACTCGGGGGCGACTCCAAGGCCCACCCACTCTCAGTTTCTCTCAAAACATCACAACTTCCAACATCATCTGATGGGACTAGAAATCTCACTGGGAAAGATGAAATTTCTTGCCATTTAGTTTAGTGCATGTTATTAGGTAGGTGGCAATCACTTCTCAGAAATGCCATGACATATCTTTCTCAGAGCCTTAAACTTTCAAACATTGGTTTTATTTCTGGTTATTGCATACTGTCTCCCTGCCAGTGGCTCGCAATTATGCTGCAACACGGAGAGCTGTGCTTTGTCTGGTTTTAATTGTGATGGGCACTGTGGTAATTAGTCTCTGGTTTTATCCTCAGCCTGTGGATTGGGATCACAGACCTTATTCATGTGAGCAGACGAAACTCTTCTAATTCTGCAGAAATCTCCTCCAATACCTGGTGGGGGCAGCCAGCGGGGGATGACCTCCTAGAACCTTTTCTTTTTACATCTGTTCCTTAACATTTGGGTTGCTAGGAAACCAGACAAACATCAGCGAAAGGGCTTTCTGAGTTCACCTGGGGCCCAGCTTGTGTTAATGGCCACAAATTGCAATCAAGCTTCAGTGGTTGCCAAGCTCTCTTGCAGAGGTTGAGAGTGCTCTGGTTGCGTTGTGGGTTCGTTTATTCTCCTTTTCCTGGACTTTCCCTTACCCAGCCCAAGGAAAGGCCTCAGGGAACCAAGTTGCCCACACTGGGGGTGGTGGGGGTGGTGGGTGAGGCCTTGGTCTTCTACCCTTAGCTGATCTGGAGGATGTGATTAGATTTGGACCAAGCAGAAACCTGTCTCTGAAGAATACATCTGCTTGATAAACAGTGGTGTTGACAAGGGTGTGTGTGGATGAGCAGGGAAACATAACCTTTTAAAGAGTTATTTTTAAGGACTTTTCCCTTTTCTTCATAGCTGAGGTGTAAGTAATTGACATGGTTGCCATAAAGCAGATGTTCTCAAACTGTGGTTCCTGGGACCAGTAGCATCAGCATCTCTTGGGAACTTGTTACAAATGCACATTCTTGGGCCCTATCCCAAACTTCCCGAATCAGAAAGTCTGCAGATGGGGCCGAGCCATCTGTTCAAGAAGCCTGCTGGTCAATCCTGATGTGCACTCCGGTTTGGGAGTCCCTGGAAAACCCCAGTCTTTGCAATCCAGCATTCGCCAGCTGAGTGACAGTGACCTGGGCCGGTTCTTTCTTTCTCGTGAGTCTCAGTCTGACATGATGGAATAATGCACACCGTGCATCAGGCATAGGGAACTAATCCTCTTCCAGTAAAGAGCGGCCCATGATCTGTTAGCTGGTTCCTGGAATTAAAGTGTGTTCACATACCAGGGGCTTCTGCTGAAACTTAGAGATTACTGTTTTAGCGTGACCTTTCTTATCTCAGTATAAAATCTGAATCATAAAGCTTTTACTGTGATTCAGAATCTACAGTTCTCAGAAAGAAGGAAGCTGGAGTCATGAGAATCTGTTCTTCCTGTTCTTGAACTCTGCTCATGGCGACTTTCTGCACCTAAAAGGGCACGAAGTCAGAGAGGCCCTGTCTGTCTTGCACCCTTCAGGGTCCTGCATCAGATGCCCCAGATGCTACTCTCGAGAATGACTGAAGCTTCTAAATAGCCTGGGACCCAGGGCACATCTCCCAGGGGTGGGTTCTCCTTCCACTACCCAGAGACACTGCCCTCTGCCCCTTGAGGCATTCTTTAAAGGCCCATTTGCAGCTAGGACAAGGTGTATAAGCTTTTCTCTGCCCCACCCCAAACACTGGGTTGAAGGTATTGGAGAGAAAAGAAAAGAGGAGTTAGGCTCTGTTCATTTCATGGCCTCTTCCCGCCTTAACTGGGGATGGAACACTGAGATTTCAAAAATCAGGATACTGAGTGCTCGCCTTGCAGCAGACAGTACTGTGTGCCTTACACACATCACCTTAATCCTCACAGTGACCCCCAAAAAGGTTTAATCCCCATTTTACAGAGGAGGCAATGGGGGCACAGAAATAGCTGTCATTTTATTCCTGCCTTTGATCCCATAATTAGAACTGTAACGGAGGTGGGATTCACATGCAGGGCAGCCGTCCACAGGGCCTTTGATGCTGCCCCCCTCCAGGCAATGGTGTGGTGCTGGCCGCTATTGAATCTTGATGACCCAGTACCTTGCCACAGCCTAGGTGTCCGGGGATCAACGGACGCTGTAGGGTTCTCAGCCTGGGATGCACATGGCAGTTGCCAGGGAGCCTTAAAACACACCTGTGCCTCCCTAGTTCCTCCCTAGAGATTCTGATGTAATTGCTGGGCTGTGGGCTGGGCACTGGGAGCTCCGCGAGCTCTTGAGATGATGCCAGTTGCAGCCCGAGTTAGGGGGCTCGGCCGTGGACTTGAGTGGGGCTCTGAAGGCAGTTAGGTGCCTGGGCATGGGCAGATTTGGCCTTGGTTTTTAGGCCCTTCAGTCTTTTTTAAACAAATAAACACACACACACACACACACATGCCTCATCAAGTCCCCCAAAGCTCTCCACTAACACAGAAGCAGGCATTTCTACAAGCCAGAAGGGAGAGAAAAATCTTTGCTGCATTTAAAGATAATTTCTGAACTTTGAAGAGCACAGTGCAACCAGTGTCTTACATGTGTCTGTCTTCTTGGATATCAACAGTATTACTCTCTCCTAGATACAGAAATAAAACATTTTTATTTACCTATTTTTAATTTTTTTTTTAAATTTCAAATAGACTCCATGCCCAATGGGCTTGAACTCATGACCCCGAGATCAAGAGTCAGCCAGGCGCCCCAGAAAGAGTATATTCTGAACACATGTAGCCTGTTTTCTACACAACTTCTTCTGTATTAAGGTTAAAAATGACCCTGATTCAGGGGCACTTGGGTGGCTCAGTCAGTTAAGCGTCTGCCTTGGCTCAGGTCATGATCTCAGGGTCTTGGGATCGAGCCCCGCATCGGGCTCTTTGCTCAGTGGGGAGTCTGCTTCTCCCCCTCTCTTTGCCCCTGTGTTCTCTCTCTCTCTTTCTCTCAAATAAATAAATAAAAATCTTTAAAAAGATTACCTTGATTCAGTAATAACATAGCATGACTTTATTCCTTTAAACAAGCACTCCCGAGCTTATAAATCCAAGTAATATTTCCTTCTTCAAATAAATCTGGGAATGGGAACTCCTGCTTTAGTGATGTGTCAAGTGCTTGAGACTCAGTGGGAAGTCTTCTTTCAGAACTGCCTCAGAACTATATTAATGAAATAAAAAACCCTCCAAAGGTTGTTTTAATCACTGCCTTGCTCTTTGATCAAAAATGAACTTACTCCATTTCTTTGATGTCTTTACTCCCCTGATTTGGATGTGGATAACTTCTAGCAATTTCTGATACTCAAATCTACAGTCAGTGAATGTTTTGCCAGCAATGGGGACGTGCAATGCTGTGACCTAGGCATTGAAAGCACCACAGAATTTGTGATGTGACAAATAATTAAATGCTGTCTTTTTGTGATACCAGTTTGTTCTTAAGTGTGTTATTTTTGTCTCTTCAACTAGGCCCTTTGTTTAATAACTGCCCAAGGTATCTTATAAATATCTCCTTATAGTACCTGTGCTTGGCACGTTGTAAAGTTGAATTGCTGCTTGTTGGTTGATCAAATAGTGGTGATAGGTTTTCACCCCCATGCAATGATCTTGCTAAACAGAGGATCCTAGATAGAGAAAGATCTGTAGGACCTTTTGCTCATCGAGGTGCCTCAAATGCTTTTTCTGGAATGGTGATGACAGGTGGGGTAGTATATAGAAGTTGAATGGCTGTGAACCACATTAGTGGACAGGCAGTTGGCAAGAAAGAAGGGGACTAGTCTTCGGGATCAAGCCAGAGGTGAAGTTGCAACGCCATCAATCAGTAACTGAGTGCTGAGGTACTTAACCTCCCGTGTTCTAATTTCATCATCTGTGAAATGGGGATTCGAGAATCTACCCTTCATGGTTGTCTCCAGAAGTAATGTCTATAAAGCATTTGGTACACATAGATATTTTTAATCAGTAGCTACCATGACTTAATTAAAACCTTGCCCAGTTAACTCTCCTGAGTGCCTGTTAAATACATAGCAGTAAAATCGGGACCTGACAAGATTTGACTCACATTCATATATTCAAAGAGGCAACAAATAAATGTTTGCTGAGCTCTCATACTCTTTCTATTCTGGGTCCCCTTTGAGGTCCACATGCTAGGAGGGTTCACAGAAGGTGAGTTTCCATTGCAGAGACTCACACACCTGGATCTGGAGTTGACGAAGGCCAATAGGGGCAGGAAGGAGGGAGAGATGTTTCTAGTAGGCATGCACCCAGAGAGGGGATAAGACGCCGTTGAAAGGCACACCTTCTGGAGGTCTTTGAAAGACTTCTTCATCCAGACCGCCCCCTGCCACTCACTTTAGGCCTCCAAGTGATGGGAAAGGAGGCTTGAGGCTGCCATCTGTAGCATGGGCATGGTAAACCCAACAGGTGGATGTGGGCCTTTTCTTTTCTAAACTTGGATTTGGAGTGCATCAAATGGTTTACCTTGTTAGAAGAGCTACAAGTGCTGGAGAAGGAAGTCCTGCTCCATGCTAGCCTCTCTTGGAAACCGTTAAGCTCTCTCTCTTCTTGAAGATCCCAGCTGAGGTTCTGACATGTCTCTCCTGACTTGTATGATGAATTGTGTCCAAGAGCAATGATTAAGGAGAAAAACAAATATAAACCAACAAACATGAACAGCCCTAGATTTGACCAGATTGGAAGATGTCTCAATGGTGTCCCATCTGGAGCTTTTCCTTGATTTTCACAGGGAGAGTGGCCAAGGTTGGTGGTCTCACTTCACAGATGCAGATATAATCACATCAACAGCTAGGCACTGATGAGTGACCTGAATACAAGCTTCTGGAAATCAGTTGCCTAGGAGGAGGCTTTGGACTTCTGGGGGTGAGTCTGTAGCTCTCCAGTGTCCCAAACTTCTCCTTTGGAAATGTGGCAATTGTGATAACTGTTTTCACTGCGGGTCACAATTCTCCAGTTACTATTTATAACCATCCAATGCAGAAATATCTGGTGGTCTCAGCTCTGCTTTGGGGAAAGAAGAAAAGGGTTGTTGGCCAGCTTGGGCCTGAGTTTTAAGGAAAAGGAGGATAATATTAGGATGGTCACAAGAAGCTGAGTAGGAGAAAGGTGATCCCAAGGGGACATTAAGGGGTTACATCCACCAGGAGGGAGCCCCACAATCCCTCTTCTCAGCTGAGATTGTGTGTGTTTGTGGGTGTATTTTCAGGGCTTCTGTTGCTGTGCTGGGGGGTGGGGTACTGTGCTGTCAGATGGAGGCTCCTCTGGTCCTCTGAAGGACCCTCTGGCTTTGTAATATCTTGTTTCTCAGTGTAAAGAAAAATTCCTAAGCCAGGGAGGCTTAGGGTCTGAGTCCCTGACCTGCCCTAATTAGGTGCCTAAAGTGGGAAAGGCACTACACCTTTCTGTGCTTCCATGTCCTTGCTCTTAAATGGACATCATAATCCCTGTCTTAATGTCCCAGTCATTAGAACCCAATAAGACAATGGAGAATGAGCAAACACTGTGCAAGTCAGGTCTTTTCTCATTATACATCTTGGGTTTCAGTCTATGAGCAAACAGAACAGAAGTATGGCTCTTTTACCCCTTAGTGACAACACCATAATTGAAAATATTTGCTCCCAGAATTGAGGCTAATATATCTCAGCACCCAGGGCTGGACTGGACATTCACATGGGACTCTGGCCATACTTACTGTAGTATTAATCCTGCTCTCCCCTCTCTCCCCTGTGCCTGCTCCACTCAAAGTGTCTGCCATTGGTTTTAACCTTTCAGAACAACCACCCTATGCTTCAAGATGGCATGTTGGACAGGTAGCCCTCCTATCTCCCTGATAACTTTCCTGCTAAGTTCTTCTAGGGTGAACACTCATCAATTCTCCCTTCGCATCCATCTTGCAAAGGAGGAAGTCTTAAGCTGGGGGGTTGTGATTTGGTTTGACAGTGAACTAGTATGTGTGACTAATTCCAGAAATGACAAGTGGTTTCCTTTCCCCTTTTCTTAAAATGACTAATTTGGACATAGAAGGGGAAAAAAATGCAAGATTTTAAGAGTTGAAGATCTTCCCCCTGGAGGGGCCAAGGGGAGAGCAAGATTTGCTACCATCTCCTAGGTTTGATGAGAACCTGCTGTGCTGTCATGCCCCAAGTGTGCCCTGGGCTCCGCTGAGTGAACCTTGTTGGGGCAAGGGTTAGGAGAGAAGGGCCTAGAGCTATCACTATATTTGCAGCTTGGTAACTGGAAGGGTGAGTAAGTCAAAACGAATATAATCTTATCTATAAAATGGGGGCACTGAACTGGACAACTTCTGAGGTCCTTTTACTTTGATTTAGTTTATTTATTTCAGTTGTTTGACTTTAAGAGGAGAATAACAAAATTGACCTTTTAATAAGGTATTTCTGATCCACTCCATCTTATGTTTTATACCCATAAGATAGACCTATGAATCTTGAAGAACTTTAAAACAGCCTAGCTTTCTATATTATCTGCATGTTAATGATAATCTAATGATAATCTAATACAGTCCCAATGAAAGCTACACCATATAAATGAGGTTCTATTTTTCCTGTTTGCAGTGAAGTTGGAGGGAGAGGGAGAGATACATATACATAGGAAAATAACATATGGAAAGTTAATTAAGTGCCAAGTGAGAGGTAAAACTCAAGTACTGTAGAAGACCTAGAAGGCTGAATGGCAGCATTTTACTTGTGAGAATGAAGAATGACTCAGGAGATAGGCTTTAAGGAATGAGAAGTATCTAAAATAGTCATCATCCAGGCAATTTGTGCCTTTAATGGGGGCCACTTGGAAACAGATGCCCTGTACAAAAGAGGGTAGCAATTTGAAGCATGGCACTGGCTATTGCAGGAGGTAGATTCTGGCTTTTGGTACCCCCACCCCAAATCCACAATACTGATTACAACGTATTTTAGAAATAGGTAGGGCTGCATTTCTCTATGTGGATCAGGCCATTTTTACCGTCAACAGTCCCACCCTTTATGCTGCTGCTCATACCACCCTTAGGCTTTTTCATTTTCTGCCTTCTACTCTAGTTGTCTATGTATTTATCTTTTGATCTTCTCCATTAGATGTGAGCTCTTTGAGGACTTGCTGAGGCTCTGGTTCATTTTGTATATAATCATTTTTTGCCTATTGATTTTTTTAAATAATTTTTTTTATTTTTTATAAACATATATTTTTATCCCCAGGGGTACAGGTCTGTGAATCACCAGGTTTACACACTTCACAGCACTTACCAAAACACATACCCTCCCCAATGTCCATAATACCACCCCTTTCTCCCAGACCCCCTCCCCCCAGCCTATTGATTTTTATGGAATCACAGACTCCCAGGCTATAACGGGCTATACATATAACCCATCTTACTGGTGCCATTAAACATTGTAGACCATGGCTGGATGATTTGAATGGATGGATGAATGGACAGCTGGTTGGATGGTTTGTTGGAAAGGTAAGTAGATGGATGGATGGATGGATGGATGGATGGATGGATGATGGATGGATGGGAGGGTAGGTGGATAGTTAGGTAGGATCATGGCTGAGTAAGTATATGGGTAGATTGGTGTGTTGGAAGATGAATGAATGGGTATGTAAGTATTATAGATGAGGACAGTGGGGCTCAGAAGGCTGTGTGTCTGGACCACAAATAGTTATTGTGCAGTAGAGTCAGGACTCAAATGAGCAGATTTCTAAGATCATATCCTTAGTAATTATTATTAGTTAGTCTTTGAAATGGGGCACTTTATTATTCAACTCATAGCTGAAGTAATTCTTTTCTTTCAACATTTAATTGGATAACTAGTCATTACTCATGATGAAAGTTCTTCCCTATCTCTTCTCCACCCCCTTCCCCTTTCCTAAATGAAGAGAGAAGATCATAAATGATGACAAGGTCTTTTTCCTGCCGGACCCACTCTGGAAGCAGCTATGAGAAGTGTAGTGGTAGGTGGTGAATGTCTCTAACAGAGTCAGATTTTAGGATGGTCAGGGATTCTGTGGAAGCCATCTAAATCAGAGGTTCTTAAGCCATCCTAATCATCAGATTCCCCTGGAGATCCCTAAAACTATACACAGACATTTCCAAGACTTACTCTCTAGACTTCTCTGAGATATGCCTGAGAATATTTAGTTTAAAAGTTCTCCAGAAAATTTTAATCATCAGACATGTTTTGGTTCTTTGGTCTGGATTATATGGATACATGAACAGGATAATACTATTTGAGTCCATTAGTCAATTAATTCATTTTGCAAAAATTTATTATTCATATTCTCTGTCAGCTGGGTTCCTGGAAGGGAACTAATGGCAAGTTCCCACCAGATATTTTAAGGAGACTTTAATAAATGAGTTGATTTTGAAATTTAGGATAGTGGTTAAGAAAATTGATGGAGGGATCGTGCAAACAGCTTGGGCTGAGTACCCGTAGGGAGCTGTTACAGCTCCTAGGCCTGAAGTACAAGGCAAAGAAGCTGTTACTGGTACCCAGAAAGAGAGAGAGAGAGAGAGAGAGATGTGGATAGGTGCCCTGACAGGAGAAATGGCCTTTACTGGGACACCATCAACACCCAGCCACCTGACAAGGAGAGAGTTGTGGAATAAACACCCCATCATCACTATTGATCAAACTCAACCAGAAGTCAGATGGCAAGAGAAGCACTTTGAGAAAGAACACGAAGGTCATTCTGTCAGGGGCATGGAGTGAGGTGGATCAGGGTGTAGGAATGATCAGGAGAGGCAAATGAATGGTGACCAGCATATCTATAATGCACCTGACACTCTGGAAGGTGTTAGGACTCCAAAGAACATTATGATACAGTCTCAGCCCTTGGGAATTCAGAGATTAGCTGCATTATTGCCCCAAAGTGCCCCCACCATGGTTTCTGGGATGCTCATCATTGGAAGTAGAGGTGAAAAGCATATCCTCTTCATGATTTTCATCTGATGACTGGAGCTTGTGGTCAAGCAGCCTTATTTCCACTGGCAAGGATTTTTCACTGGAAATCTTTATGCCAACTCTTGGCTTTTTCAGATGGAGAACTAAAATCAGTTACCTTGTTCCAGGGGTGGATGTTCTGGTTTCGGTCAGCTGCTTCTGAACGTTTACACTGAATCTCGTCCCAAGGACCCACACCTAAGTTGAATCAATTCTTTCTGTATCAGGAAGGAAGAGGCCACAGAATATATACATTTTGCCAATAATTTCATTTTTTATACAAGAGAGTCTCGGAGATACTTTGGGCCACTGAGTCAAATAAGGAAGTAAATTGGAAACAGGGGTGACTGAGGGACATCATTTCTATTGCTGTTCTCAAGTATCCAGGAGAAACGCTTTTGACTTTTCCAAGCACTGATAAGCCCAGGGATGTTTTCTTTGAATGGATGACATAGTGTTAAGTAATCATGGGGACTAAGGTCTTCCTCTACTGCTCACCCACAACATCTCTTTTAGCCTGACCTTGAAGAAGGGGACTTGTTTTGGTAATTTACCCTTGGTGCCGATCATTCTTTCCACCACCATAAACCTGAGCATTTATTTTAAGTCATGCTTTGTACCAAATGCTCTGCATGCATCTCAGCATCTGACATACTGTATAATTTATGTTGATATTTGTTTGTTCCCTTGCATTGTCCACAATAGGGATTTTTAATCTATTATATTCACTGCTGTGACCCCAGAACCTAGAACAGTGCAGGCATGTCATAGGCACTCACTAAACATTTATTGAACAGATACAGGAGTTATCTCATTTTTTCTCACAAGGACCTTGGGAGGTGGATATTATGTCTTCCGCTTTAGAGATGAAGAAATTAAGATGTGGATGTTTTCATTTAGGGGGTACCACCTGAGGCTCATGCGAAATGATGCATTTCATCAGGAATATGTAAAGAAAATAAAATTCATTTAGCTCAGTGTTTCTTCCGGAAGGCAGTTATATGAGGTCTCCATCATGGACTTGTTTCCCTGGACTATATAGTTAATCCTCCATTCACCAATAGCATTTGTGTTGAGGGAGGGATTACACCCTGGCTCAGCTCCTGAGAGAGAGGTGGAAGGGAGCGACCAGTTGTGGAGCACATAGCATGAGCCAGGCCTTTATGTCAACGTCATCTCCCCTTCCCCTCTCCAGCCTGGCATCAGCCCATCTCACAGATGAAGACACTGAGGCTGAAAGCAGTGACAGGATCTCCCCAGGCCACATGACCGAGATGAAACTGCCAGTCTTTGCTTTTCCCATCTGTCTATGAACCTACTCACCTGTTCAGCTCATAGACAGAAAAGCCTTTGTCACCATTAAATCTCCAGCACCCAGAAGAGTGTCACATATGTAGTAGTTGCCTAATAAACACCAACTGGGCCAATGGAATTTCCCCAAAGTAAGTCCTTGGGACGAAGTTCACATGTGCCAAGTCTTCTGACATCCTATCTCTGGAACATTCTCAGTTCCTTACTCATGCCTTTCAGCTGAGACCTCATTGTACAATCTGAGCAGGTAGGGAGTTAGAGGAGACGAGGCTCTGTTTGTTGACAACAAGACACAGATGGTGGCAAATTTGGCAATTATTTATTTTGATCTTATCCAGCATTTTCATTTTTCGCTAGCCCTTTGATTAATTGGGTGGCTCTGGCAGCATGTGGGTCCATTTCATGCTTCATTGATGAATCCCACAAAGTCCCATTAAATCAATTAAGTTGGGAGGGGGTGGTGTGAGGAAAGGATTCTGTGTGACTTAGCTCCTCACACAGAGCTACCCAGACATGGGGCCGCAGCGAGAACTCGGGCTTCCACACACAATCTCCTGAACTGGATGCCTTGTGTATCCAAGTCTGGATCCAATGTGGATTCTGCCTCCAAGGCGAGCAATGTCCAGTAGAGAGAGTTAGGACTTCTGCACACAAAAACGATATACCAGGGATAAGGTGCAGGACGTCCACAGGAAGTACCGAGAAAATGCTCTGGCAGCTCAGAGAAGGGAGAGAAGATTCCTATTGGAGGTGAGCTTGGAAGGTGGGCAGAGGCTGATACCCCTGATAGGGAAAGTTTTCTGGAAGAGACAGGGGTTGGCCTGGGTCTTAAAGGGTGATGGGTTAGGCTGTGCAGAGAGAAGGTGGGAAAGTGCAGGACGGGTATGCTAGCAGGAGCTCCTCTAGCTGAAGCAGAGCGTGCACAAATGGGAAAAACTGAGGTAGGTAGTGAAGACTGTGGAACAGATCCCATGAAGCCCAAATGCCATGCGGGGAGGTATGCAGGTGCAGTGGTGAAAAGTCCTGGATTTGAAGTCTGACCTTCTCGGTCTGAAATTTGGCTTGCTAGCTGGGTGACCGTGGGTGACTACCCCACTGGCCAGTGCATCCAGTTTGCCCTCTCCTTGACCCTGTAATGAAGCTGCGGCAAGAATTTAGATAATCCACGTAAAGCGCTTCACACAGGCACGTGGTAAGCCCTCAATAAATGACAACGGCTTTTTTGTTGTTAGCTCTATTTTTAATTATTGGGCAGTGAGATTCCATGAAAGGTTATATTGAAACATGTAAGAGAAGTGGATGGAATATACTTCAGAAAAATCTGAGATCTTTTGACTTCTCTGATGAGCATCTTTTATTAATGAGTTGTTCATGTGACCAGATACTTCATTTTTGGTGCATAAAAGGCATGACACTGTTTATCCTGAGTCAGAGTAAATCATCATGTAAAAGAGTAGTATGGGATTCGACCTAAAAAAATAGTTTAAGGGGCACCTACATGTCTCAGTCAGTTAAGCATCTGTCTTCGGCTCAGGTCCTGATCCGTCCTGGGGTCGAGTCCCACATTGGGCTCCCTGCTCAAGGGGGAGCCTGCTTTTCCCTCTCCCTCTGCCGTTCCCCCTGCTTGTGCTCTCTCTCTGTCAAATAAATAAATTAATTAAATATTTTTTTAAAAACTTAAAAAATAGTTTATAGGAAGATCAGCTCAATTCTGATCTCACTTAAAAGTTTCCTTAGCACTGCCAATATGCTAAATACTAAAATAAGCAGTGACTGTACAAGGATCAGCAGTCCATAGTCCCAGCTAAGTAGGGAACACTGACATGAAAATAAATACAGAATGTGATAACTTTGGTAAGAGAAGTTTGTGCGAATTTCTAAATTTAGGAAATCATTGAAAGAGCTCTAAGTAGAGTACCTGTCGCTACCTGTGACAGCATACGTAGGCCTGTATCTTCTTTTTAAGTAATGAACATCCTTTTCACAGCTAAGTCGGTAAATTCAAAGTGATGGTGCCATGGTAAGGAAGCAACAGGACTGTTAACCTTATAGAGCAGGACACTCCAGAGTTTGGTTTATTTTATGTTCTGAGCAACGACAGTTCCATTCTGAAAATTCCGGACACACCTGAGAAGCAGTGGGACAGACAGGTTGATAAGCAGTTGAATGGTCTACCTGTGTACACCTAGACGTGACAATTCTCTTAGGAAGGAAGGGGGAGACACGGTCGTTACCTTTTTTGCTTCCTTTGAGCCTCGCTCAGTAGGCACACAGCATTTCACAAGTGCCAAGTCTTCCGACTCTCAGCAGTAACCCGGTGGAGTTAAATTTATTATCCCCATTTTATAGGCAAGGTAACAGAACCAGAGAAGTTAAGCAATTTTCCCAAGGTCAGACAGCTGGGCATTGGCGGAGCCAAGGTTGGGGCACAGGTGGATCAGACGCCAAAGTCCTTTGTGCATTTGCACTCCAGACTCTAATATCACCCTTGCTAGGCTGACAAGGAACAATTTTTAATCAGCCTAAGGCAGATGTATTGCATCCTCATAAAGAAACGTTCCCTTTGCGATGAGTCATTGATCACCCGCTGTACACGGGGCTGGAAGATGGAGCTGGCAGTAGCTTCTCCCCTGCTGTGTGGGGTGGCGATGGCTTCCTCAGAGAACCTGTCTCCATCCCCGCACCCTTTCTGACTCCCTGGAACTCCAGCCAGAGCCCTTCTCTGATGCCGGCTGCTTCTGGCACAACCTCCCTCCAGCAGCACCGTGATGGGAGGTTTCAAGCTCCTCGCCCCTGGGCAGGTGAGCCTCCTCCCGGCTGCTCCAGGCACGGGCACCTCTGACCCTCTGAGCCAGCACAGTGCAGAGCTGACCTGCACAGAGCTGAACAGTCTAACAGTTGTGCCTCCTAAAATCCACACAAGTAAGGGTTGACTAAACAGGGAGGTGCCGGTAAGAGCAATAAAGGTCCTCCCATCACGCTGCACATTTACATTGCGTCGTACAGTTTATGACGAGCTTTCACACGCCGGGACAGGGGTAGCCAGGGATGGTGATGTCCTCACGCCAGCTCGACAAGGAAAGTGTTTTTATCATCCTTATTGTGGCTAAGAAGAAACTGAAACGGAGAGACTGCACAGTTTACTCAAGGTCACAAGGGTTCAAGGGGGCAACGCTGGGATTTGAACGTCAGCATCCAGCTCCTGTGGCCCACACACTTAGCCAGTAAACCACTGCCCCCCTGCTGGGTCTGGTGGTGCCGCGTGGATTCTTCTAGCTCAACTTGTCTGTGACTTCGCTGGTCTATGAAGTGCTGTTGGGTTAGACTGTTGTGTGGACTTGTCTGTACAGGCTAGAAACGGACTGGATACTTGCCAGAAGGGAGAGGGGCCTGGTGAGAAGGGGCAGGGTGAGGTGAGCTAGCAGGGAGCTCTTTCCTCTCTGGTGGAGAAATCACCAGGGTGTGCGCCTGCACCAGCTGGAATTTCCAGTTGTCTGACTGGTCCCTGTGAACTCATGGATATTCTTTTTACTCAGTGCAATGGAAAAATGTCTGACAGGTGACGTTTCTTACAGACCCAGAGCCGGGTCCTTGGACTCTGCGCTCACGGCTTCTGCTTCAGTGTAAGCCTGTTTATTTGTGTGCTTATCAAGAGGGGGAGACAGAAAGCACAAGCCAGACTTCTTTTTCCACATTGGAGCTGGGATCCTTGAAATGAAATTTATTTCCTGTCTTCCCGGGCCATGAGCTGAATGCCAGGCACCTGGCACATTTGCTGGTGGATATAAATAGTCTGGCGGGGGGTGGGGGGGGTGAAGGGCGGGGGGAGGGTCTACTAAATTAGCCCTTCCAAAGAGGACACTCCGAACCAGACCTCTCTATCGGCTTTACACCAGCCTCTCTCAAGCATTCAAACATTTTCTTTATTGTATAATTCATGAACAGCTATATGCTGAATGTTCAGAACTGTGTGGTGAAAATACAAATTGTAAGACTTGTCTCCCACCCCAAAAAGGTTACCAGTTGATGAATATAAACAATCGGTAAATATTATACCCATGACCTTCTGATCCTTGTCAAGGACAAGGTCCTTTTAGCCTTCTTTCCATGGCTGGGTTCTTTGTTTTTTGTTTTCTTTCTTTCTTTTTTTTTTCAGATTTTATTTGTTTATTTGACAGAGAGATCACAAGTAGGCGGAGAGGCAGGCAGAGAGAGAGGGGGAAGAGACTCCCCACTGAGCAAAGAGCCCTATGCTGGGCTCGATCCCAGGACCCTGAGATCATGACCTGAGCCAAAGGCAGAGGCTTAACCAACTGAGCCACCCTTACTTCCCTTTTAATTTTCTTAATGAAGATTACTAGTTTTGTGGAGTAGCACATGGCATTAATGGGCTCACTTAAACTATTATGCAATCTGGGCAAAATATTTAAAACACATGTGAAAGCTTGGGGAGGGAAGCATCCCAGGAAGGGGAGGTGCCATGATCCTTGAGAGAAGGCAGTAAATGAGATGAGCTCCGCATTCACCTCAGATTATTACCTAAGGCTACTTGTCATTCTCAGCCAAGGGGGTAGAGCCTGAGCAGATAGCATCACCTCGCTGTACAGAGTGGACATGGCATTTGGGGCTGCCGGAGAAGAGGACCTCAGAGAAGTGAGCCCCGAAATATGCTGGCAAATCTTATTTGCCTGAAGTCGTCAGATGACACTTCAGTTGCACCAGCGAGGCGTGGGATTTCAGGATGCCCAGAGCAGTGGAACAGCAGAGAAACTAAAGGGCTGGGCAAAGGTTTCAGCAACTGAAGGGGATAGAGGATGCAGTTCAAGTCTTGCCAAAGTTGAGGGGCCTTGGTAAGATTTTCAGTTAGGACCCCAGGAGGCCTGAATCCTAGGATAAGGACTATACCCTAAAGCATTCTCTCAGAGTCAGTACTGTGCCCTCCGTGTAAGGGAAAGATTACAACAGATCGGCAGTAACTTTGCCTGAAGCCAAACCCGGACGGGCTGAAGGTGAGCACTGGTCCTCGATCTATTTGAAGAAGAGAAAACCTTAACTCTATGTGGAGAAAGACAAGTTAACCAATTCAACTGTACCCAAAGAATTCAGAGATTGCCACGGATTGGAGCCCACCAATTTAAAGAAGGACTCAGAATGTTGGAGGTATAAAAACTCTGCTCTTTCCTTTTCCTAAATCTTAACAGAGCGCATCCAATCTTGTCATTAACCATGGTGTTTATGTCGTCCCCAAGTCCTCACCTTTCCCAGAAATCCAGGCCTGATTTTCTGGCTTCCTGAGGCATACATGCACCTGTATGTCCGGCTGAACTCTCCAATTCCATACACCCTATACTGACTTGGTTATGATCTCTCCCAGACTTGCTTACCCTTCTTTTGGTTAAAGGTGCCCCATCCTCCCTCATTTTCAGTCCTAAAATTCTAATCACATCTGGCTTTTTCCTGTTCCTGAAAATCTCTTACAATTAACTTGTCTTCTCCATGTTACCACAACTACAGTCATAGGTAGGCCTCTGTACCTATTCCTGTGGCTAGCAATTGCATCTTTTTATTTTAAAAAAATTGAGATAAAGTTTACATACCATATTTAAAGATGAAAATTCAGCGGATTTTTTTTTTTTTTTGGTAGATTTACAAAGTTTCTGCCACCCCTGTCTAATCCTAGATCTGGGCTCTGATGGGAGGGTCATATCTGGGAAATGGGGTAAGATAGAAATAAGGCGGGGTGGGGGAGAGTTAGGGCCCCTCCATTAACGGATGTCTAAGCAGTGGGGGCCGGGACAGAAGGACACAAGAGCCCTGGCACCCTTTGTAATGTTGAGCTTGTGTGTCTGGGGCACTTTTCTTCTCTTTTTCTCTGAGAGCCTCGTGGCACACTGGGAGGCTGACAAGTCAGGTATTACTCCATACACTTGAGAGAAGAAGAAACGGAGGCCCGCTGAGAGGTGCCAGCCCTCGTCCAAGGTTACATAACTAGTCTCTGCAGCTCTGGGCTAGACTCCAGCCCAACCTGTTTTTACTGGGCCACATTTTTTTTCCAGAGTAAAGAGATTAGGTCGGACCCTATCTTAGGAGATATATGTACATAAATTAAAAAAGGATCTAGTTAGAAGTAAGAGCCTTTCTTTTAAAGTTTCCTCTGGCACAGAATAAACTCTGAATTTGAACTTGGCTATTCGAATTCTAGTTCTGCTACTTATCAGTTGAATGATCTTGAGGCTATCGCTGAGTGTTTATGAGGCTCCGTTTTCTCACCTGTAAAACTGAAATAATAGTTATCTCACAGATTGGCTGCAAGGATCAGGGACTGCATCCTTAGTGCTTGGAAAACTGGAACGGTAAGGTGAAGGTTAATGGAGGTGAAGGTTTTTCTTTGACTAGCATTGGACTCTGGATGGAATTCTAGAGCTGTTCCTATGCACGAGCTATCTCAAGCTGATGACATGGCGAGTATAAAATCTTTTCTTCCACTATGGTCCTGTTCCCTTTATTTCCATCTCTTTCAGTGCTGACTCAAACCTATGTTGTGTGGAGGGACAATGCCCATCTGCATCCCCTGGCACCCTGAATAGGGCCCCGTGGGAGGTCTGCCTCTGTCATTTCATACCAAGTTCTGCGTGCAGCAAGGGCTTACTACATTATGGTCTGTTAGGAGGAGGTTCTGAGTCTTGCGGACGTGGGTTGTAACAGTTTGTGGGGTGGTGGTGGTGATGGCTATGGGCTGTAATATCCAGGAAAACAGAACTGAACTCAGGAGCTGCGCACTGAATCTGGAAGTGGGGAGCAGAGAGGGAACTCCAGGCAGGGATGGAAGGGTGCGGAGGCTTGGCGCCTGGAATGCATTTAGTGCCGTGGGATTGAGGTTACCTCCCAAGCAGGGCAAGAACAGTGGTATCTTTGTTACCTGTGGCATGGCTGTTGTCCATCTGGAGGGTCTGGACCCCTCTTCCATCAGGTCACACCCCTACCCTGGGGCCTGCCCCCCGGACCTTGTGTCTTGAGCCAGGCGGGTGTCATATTTGTGGATTCAGCATGCTGGCAAACTGAAGGCTCACTTGATGCCTAGAAATCCCCCTCCTCAGGTAGCCACGCTTTTCTGACCCTCTGTTCCATTTCTTTGCTGAGGATCTGTGGGCCATTCCATTTCTTTGCTCTGGGGTGGACGGATGCTACCCCCTCTGGTCTGGGGCTCCCCACTTATGAGTTTGTAGGTATCTGTTTCCTCCTTCAGTCTGTAAGTCCCTGGAGAGCAGGGTTAGGTTTGACTTTGTATCTTTTATCATATCCATATCTTTAATGTGCCTCATAAATAAATTCACTTAGTAATGATGTGTTGATTTGGGGGAATTGTTGAATTAATGGATGCTGCTCTGGGAGGCAGGGATGGGCCCAGAAGGCGCTCCATTAGACGACAGAGAAACTGTGGGTGCTCCTCTGAAGGGAGACGGTAACGATGTTCAGCATGTATTTTGGACCAGGCCGTGTGCCAGGTGTCTCTCAGACCTCATCATATTTATTCCTCAGAACAATTCTGTGAGGTAGATCCATTAGAATCTCTATATTTATGCTCATGCCGAGTGCTCCCAACCCCCTAGATTAGACTGATTTAAGCTCTGTGAGCAGAACCTTCACAGCCCTCTGGTCTCAGCCTATGTGCCACCTCCTTGGAGAAGCCTCCACGGACTCCTTTCTGTCTAGGCACTTCCCTCCTGCCTCTGTCCTTGTTCACAGTACACAGCTATCTTTCCTTCGAGTACAAAAGAGGGAAAGAGGGAAAGCGCAAGCCTGAGTGAGGAGGGGCAGAGGAGGGAGCAGCAGGCTCCCCATTGAGCACAGAACACTAAATGGGGCTTGATCTCTGGATCATGATCTGAGCCTAAGGCAGATGCTCAACTGACTGAGCCACTCAGGCACCCCCTTCAAGCACTTATTATAAGCTGTAATTATTTTATTGATTTTTTTCCTCAAACTTTTCCACCACCCATCCCTCTGATTAGTAGCTCCACAAAGGCAGTGGACCTGGTTGTGCTGTCCACCTTCAAATCTCTAGTGCTTAGCAAAGTGCCTGGTGCAGAGTTGGCATACAGCACAGGTTTACTGAAGGAATGGCTCAGACATCAACATTTTGCATTTTATTTTGTGCCTGTGAAATTGTAAGGGCTCAGTACATTTTTGATGCTTCAGAAAGATATTTTAGTATTTCTCTCCTTTTATCTGATTCTTCTAAATTAAAAAAGGTATTTTCACAGCTCTTCTTTTCCACAAATGTTTCGTGAAAATGATTTTTTTAATTTAAAAGAGAAAATGTATGTAGCACCTCCTAACTATATGCCAATCAGTGTTCTGAGTGTCTTACAAATATTAGCTAGTTTAATCTTCATGAGAACCCTATGAGGTAGGTACTATTACTATCTTCATTTGCAGAAGAGCAAACTGAGGCAGAGAGAGGCTACGTAATTTTCCCAAGGTCACATAGTCGATAGATGGCAGGGCTAGAATTTAAAGCCAGACAGGCTGGCTCCATAGTTCATGCTCTTAGCTGCTCTGTTAGATTTCTCTTTACTCCACGAAGGTAGAAGTGGATAGAGAAGGGATAATAGAAGATTATTATTGATTGAACTTCTGCTGGATTCCAGCTACTCTGCTAGGTTATCTCAATTAAGCCTCCAGAGTGGATATTATCTCAATTTTATAGATTGAAAAATTGTGAATCAAAGAGATTAAGTAACTTGCCCAAGGTTTTACAGACAGTGGCAGACCTGGGATTCAAATTCTGATCAATTTGATTGTGAGGTCCAAGTATTTCCTGTTTACCATGCAAAATGGCAGCTAGTAAATGGACTGTAAAAGCAGCCCCAGAATTGGTGCCCTGGCTTCCCCTGCCAAAGCATCACAGTCATTGCAGGAGACCAAGATACAGTCTCTATAATTTTGCTGTAATGGAAAAAACAGCTTTTCTCATGACAACTGTGGTTCTTCTTTGCATCTCTCTGACATCCCTCAAGACACAGTCTGGCTATGGCTCATGATGGAAGCAGCCCTCAATTAGATATCAGAACAGGCAACTCGGCCTCTCTGAGACTCCTTCTCTTGGTGGTAAGGTGGGGATACTAATAGTCATGTTTCCTGCCTTCCTGGACTATTGCAAAGATCTGATGACATTATGCTCATGAAAGGGATTTGAAGACTGTGTAAGTCTGTGAGAGAAACACAGAGCAGTATGGTGCTTGAAGAACACACCCCAGGGAAGCAAGGACAAGAACCTGGCAGAACCTGATGCTGTGGCAATTTTGAGGGATTTCTCTGTAGGTATGTCTTTGACTTAACAGCTGTTTCAAAGTCATGGTGTTCATGTTCATTTCTTTCCCATTGGCCCTTCTATCTAGAGATTTTTAGCAAAGCAAACATCACCATCCATCCATCCATCCATCCATCCATCCATTTATTCATCATAGACCAGCATCCCAGTTACTGGAGATAAGATGCAATGACCAAAAGAACGGAACCCCTTAGTCCTGATAGTGAGTGTTTGTGTACATGTGAGTGTTCATGTACTTAAAAATGTGTCCAAGCACTTAAAAACACTTTATTAATATCTTAGACACTTTTTAAATTTTATCTGCACAGAAAACTAATAGTGAAGGGTTTCTTCTCCTATTTTACAGATGTGGAAACTGAAGCTCAGAAAAGTTAAGCAACCTTGGCAAAAGGCCCAATGACTAGAAAGTGTGGAGCCAGGATTCATCCTTTGTTATCACTCCAAAGCCTAAATATCATCCTGATGATTGTACTAAACTATATGAATGCTTCATATTTCCCCTGTTTTTCTCTTGGGTTTTATAGACTTTGCTGGTGTTTATCTACTCTAAAGCTTGGGCATCAGGCAGACCAAAAAAAAAAAAAAAAAAGATTACCTGGGTCTGGCACAGGAATATATTTTAGAAGTTGGTATGTACTGAGCTGGAAATAACACAGGCTTATGATGGAACAAAATCCATCTTAAGGCATGGATAAGTGATGTTTGGAAAGTAGCATTAGAAAGTGGCTGGCATGTTAATGACTTAAAAACCTAAGCTTTTAAGGCTGAGCTGACATATACCTTCTTTGCCTGACTGTATTGTCCCATGGTCTTATCAGTGATGGTTCTATCGGGACAGCAGAGCCACCATGGCTAGTATGGAGTAAGGGATGCACCAGAGACATTAAATCTTAGGCACTTGTGTGAAATGGTGAAGAAAGCTACGTAAGACTTTCTTCTACTTCTGGTGCTAGGCTCAAAGTTTCTTTAGGTCAGCAAGGCCAGCAGATGGAAAGAAAAGTTGGATGTGAAGTGGAGAACAGTGAGAACAGTTTGGGGTGCACAAAGACAAATCAAAATCCAAAATGGCAAATTGGAGCTCACAAGGACAGGTTGGAACCCACATCTTCTCTTGCTGCCTATAATTTGGATGATGGGGGTGAACTCCAGAAGCTGGTGCTCTTTGTTACAGAGTTACAGATGCTCCTGTTCCACACTCAGAGGAGGAGGGGATCTGGTGGGGCTTGAGGAGCTGCAAGCTGGCTGCCATCCTCACCAACAATGAGAGCCAACATTCATTAGAGGCACCAACATGGGTGCTGGTCCACCAGGACCTTCAGAGCATAATGGCTGCTCTTTCAAATACTGCAGATTCTTCTGGTGACCAGTGCTAACTCAGAACCATCAGGGAAGGGAATTCAGGGAAATATAGTTCCAGTCTAGCCAAATTGGCACAATACAGAATGTCCTTACATCCTGATCTCTTAGGATAGTCCACACAACTTGGCACTAAATGGGTTCTGATGACATGACACTGTCATGTCTTCTGACTTGATGGTATTTCCTTTGGTAGAGAACCCTACCTTAGAGCTTTTTTTTCCCAGCAGTGACCCGGTCTGTGCTAGCAACACAGAGACCTTTAATGAACAACAGATTGTAGCTGACCCCTCCCTGTCTGTCTCCTTTGTTTAGCAAGCTTCGATTTTAATAATAGTACCCCCTTAGAAATTACTCCATCTATAATATTCTTGATAACTGATTATCTTATTTCTTTTTGAGCCCTCAGTGACAGGTGTTATAATTCCTGGAGCCCATCCCTGAATAGCTCTGGCTTTTAGCATTGAGACAATGAAGCTTGATGAGTTTAGAATTTATTGATCTTATAGCATCCACCAGCTGTTGGACTCATGCATAATCGATTCCAAGCACAACTCAGAACAAGAAAATCACTAATATTTTGTTTTATTATTATTATAATGCCCTTAGTGTCCTCTAAAGTTCATATTCTTCTTCTTTGAAAAACATTTCACTGTGGTAAAATATACATAACATAAAATTTTCCATTTAAACTATCTTGAAGTCAGTTAAGCTTCTGACTCTTGATTTTGGTTCAGGTCATGATCTCAACAGGGAAATTTGCTTGAGATTTTCTCTTCTCTCTCTTCCTCTGGCCCTCTCTTCCACATGTGTGCATGTGTGTGTGTTCTCTCTCTCTCTCTCTCAAATAAATAAATAAATCTTAAAAAAAAAAAAACCCTATCTTGAAGGGGCATTAAGTACATTCACTACTGTTCATTCCCATAACTCTTTTCATCCCGCACAACTAAAAGTATGTACTTATTAAACACTAACTTCCCATGCTCTCCTCCTTCAGACTCTGGCCCCTACCTTTCTATTGTCTGTCTCTGTGAGTTTGACTACTCTAAGTAACCTTGTTAAGTGGAATCATACAACATTTGTCCTTTTGGAAATGGTTTATTTCACTTAACATAATGTCTTCAAGTTTCATTCATGTTATAACATGCACCAGAATTTCTTTCCTTTTTAACATTAAACAATATTCCATTGTATATATAATCACATTTTACTTAGCCATTCATCCATGTCTTTGTATCTCTTTGATAACCTTTGTTTTGCAAAGAACCCAAAGAGAGATTTACAATCTTATCTAGGAGTCTAGTTTTGCTCTGATATTCTTAAATTTACACAGCAAATACAATATATATTATACTTTGAAGATCTTAGTTATCCAAATTTAACATAATAGAATGAGATTCCTTCAGAGAGGGAGTCTTGATGAACTGGGACTACAAAAAAGGAGAGGGAGCAGGGAATCTAAGAAAACCATTCGGCAAACATCTGATCATTCATGGCTGTGCGGCCTTGAGGAGATCATGGCAAGATAGGGCAGTCTATCTGAGTTCATACTAGTTTTGTTTCACTTAGGTTATATAAATTTATTAATATTTCACAAAAACAATTTCACAACGACAAACAATATTTCTTTGGAAAGAATACAACTTTGGAATCAGACTCTTTCTCACTGTGTGGTTTGGGTAAAGTAACTTAATAATGGCGGGTCATATTCATTAAGGGTTTACTGTATGTTGGGCACATTGGCCAATGTCTTACTTTTACTCTCTCATTTATGAAAAGTACCATTATTATTCCCATCTTATAGAAGGGATGACTGAGGCACAGAGAAGACACACCCACCATCACATGGCAAGTAAGTAGCAGAGCTGGAAACCAAACCCAAGTAGTCTAACTGCATCACCTATGGCATAACCATTCCTCTGTACTTGGCCTTAGCTTTACCATGTGCAAAATGGGACAGTAACATCTAACTTTTAGTTTTGTATGAATTGGAGATAAAGAATGTTAAAAAATATTCAAAGTTCCTGGTATATAGTTGGTCCTTTATAGACAATATTTTGCAAAAAAACCCCAAAAAACAAAACAAAAAAAACCACCACATTGCTACTTCTATCAGGGTTTTGGTGCCCAGTTTCTTTTGGTCACTTAGAGATTCATTAAGAGAATCTATTGTCCCTGCATTCTTTAACCTATCAAGTCATTTAGCATCAGTGGTAATTTGGCTGGTAAAGTGGTTCTCAGTCACTCTGCCTGGTTCTTCCTCACCAGGGTGTTTGTGAATGAGCTTGGTGCCTTTGGGGGTGGGGGGATGGGAGGGGAGTGCAGAGAGATGTCTGTATTAGTTTTCTGAACCTTGGAAATGCACAGGAAAGATGTGTGATTTGTGTAAAGCTATGCACATTAATCAATGAACAGAATAGGCAGGAAGTGTTGGGAACCTTTGCTGTCCGCCAGCTGTGAGGTGTGTCATAGCCACTGCCCGTCTTTGAGTGCCCTGGCCTCCCTGTCTGAGTGGTCTTCCTGCTCCATGCAGTTATGGCTCTCTGAGAAGTGCTCACTGTCATCTGCAGTCTCTGCCAGATGGACAGAGATGGACAGGGGTCCAAGTGTGGGATATGTCCAGATGGACAGGGGTCCAAGTGTGGGATACGTCCCAAGGTCACTGGGCTGTGATCAGCATCTGTCTACCAAACAGGGCATCTGATTCTCAGTCCAGGTTCCTTTAAAATTATGAAACTGTTCGAGCATATAAAAATGAATGACTAGCAGGTCCCTCCCTGCCACCTGCTGTTACGGAGGCTTGGCTCTCCCTCCCTTCTCTGCCACAAGTGCAATAGTTCACAGGTCTCATCTCATCTTGGAAGGGCTTGTCAAAATTTAGAGTTGAGTTACCCTAGTTGTCTTGTGACTTTAACTCTCCGACATGCTCTAAAAAAGTTATATTTGTTTAGCTCATCTAGTTATTTCTTATTGTTAGGCTGAGAGAAAGAGTTCCTGTATCTTTCCACATACTAGATGAAATGGGACCCCTCCTCAGCTGGGCAGTTCTCACTTGGATTTCTCAAAAGCAGTTGTAGTCAAATATCATCTGGGCTGTAGTAGTCTTGAGGTTTGACTTTGGATAAAGTCCAAAGAGGAACATGCACAGAACTATCATTTGGTGCTGGTTGTTATCTCTGAGCGTGGCTGGGGCAGCAGCTTGGGTTTAAGCATCTTGCAGCATGGTGGCTGGGCTCCAAGATGGAGCATCCAAAGAGCAAGCATCCCAAAGGAGCCAGGGGGGAGCTGCTAGGCTCCTTTAAGCCAGCTCTGACATCATGTGGCATTACTGATGCCACATGTATTTATTTATTCACTGAGTGAGAGGGCTACACAAGGACACAAATACTATGGTTCCTGGGGTGCCATTTTGGAGACAGGCTACCAGAACTATTCATGACCCATATCTTTTCAATTCCTGTCCCTTTCTCTGCTTTTTTGCAATGATTCTCATCCGAAGGGTATCATGGTATAGTGAATTATTTTTATTTTCTTGAGCCTCAGATTCCATCATTTGTAAAGGGAATAGTGCTCCCTGGTTATTGTTAGGAGAGAAAATCACTCAAAAGGGGAGGTGAACCATGAGAGATTACAGACTCTGAAAAACAATCTGAGAGTTTTGAAGGGGCGGGGGGTGGGAGATTGGGGGATCCAGGTGGTGGGTATTGGAGAGGGCACGGATTGCATGGAGCACTGGGTGTGGTGCAAAAATAATAAATACTGTTACGCTGAAAAAATAAAAAATTTAAAAAATAGTAGTTTTTATAATTGACTCAGATATTTGGAATGCAAGGTACAGGCTCTGTACAAGGCTCTTTACACATGTTATTTCATTTAATGTTCAGAACAACCCTACAAGGGAAGTACTAGGGTTATCCCCTTGTTATAGACGAGAAATCTGAAATTTAGAAAGCTTATATAACTTGTCGAATGTCACACAGTTAGGAAGGGGAAGACCCATGCTTTTCATCACTGTGTGTATAGCTCTTAGAGTTTTTTGTGCATAATTCTTAAATTATGAACAAAATCAGAAACTTTGAGATAAAGGGTTTTATATTAATAATTTTTATATTCTTCCCAGTGCCCTATTCAGTTTGGCACAGGGTAGATGTGAAAACAATAGTATTTGTTAAGTAGAAAAGAAACTAATTGACAGGAAAGGGGGGACCTAGCAATTCTCAGCCAGCATATTGACTTGTTATACAATTCTTTTTGAGATAATGTTTTACCTCTTTTGTACCAATTTGACTAAATCTTCAAGGTCACAGAGGATGCCCCTTGATAGCTCCAGAGGTGGAGGGCTGAGATCAATTGTATTACAATGGTGAAATCTCATCAATTTCAACCTGATACCCAACCCCAAAGAATCTCTACCCTGACATTTAGTTCAGAGAATCTTTGCAGATTTTTAAATAGCCCCAGTGCTCTGCAGTCACATTGCCTATCCTCATAGGACACATTTATATTTATTAATACCCTAAAAACCTGTGCCTTGATGCAAATCTCATCTCCATCCCGCTTCCCCAATTCTCTGAATCCCAGCTAATTCTTAAAAGCTGCTCATCAGGAAGACAGTGATAAAGTCTTCCGTGCAGTTAGAGAGCTAGGTACGAGGGAAAATAATTATTTACCAGGTCACTCTGTCCCCAACGCACCCTTTGAAATTCTGTTTTTATGACCTGCCTTAATTAGTTTTTTTAAATCAGTCATCTTGAAACGAAAAGAGTAATGATTTCCTGCAGGATTATAAATAGGTATGGAGTGGCTGGCCTAGACCAGAAATCACTGCTTTACATGTCTAATGTTAGATGTCAGGAGGAACTAACTGGGGAAAGAGATAAACAGCTCCGCAGAAAGGGGGCTGTTTCCTGAAAACTCTGTCCAGGAGTGTCTAAGGCCATAGACACTCTATGGGAACCCTGACATAGGCCACTTCCTTCGTATTCTCCAACTCAGAGTGAAGCAAGACACTGTCCAGCATCAACTGGATGCTCATGGATGATTAACACCCTCCTGCCCCCCACCCCCAGGCATATCTCACATGTCTTGATTCAGAATCAAAGTGGAATGAAGCGTAACAGGAGTATCGGGGCTACTCTTCTTTTTTGTGGCATCAGTTGTGAGGATAGGTTTACATAAAGTCATCTAGGAAATCTGGTCTTAGGGAAGGGTCACAGATTCTCAGAACTAGAAGGTATCTTTGGATGGAGGTTCTCAACGTGTGGTAAACGGATCCATGGGGAATCTGAAACCCTTTCTGGGAATACATGATGTCAAACCTGTTTTCACAATAACACCAAGATGTTATTTGCCCTTCAGCCATTTTTATTTATTTAGCTTTATGGTGTTGACACATACACTGATGACGCAGAAGCAATGTGGGTGGAAATGTGACACTTTGGTGCAAACCAAGGTCTTGGGCCCAAACTACTCTGGTGGTTAGTGCATTCTTTACTTCATGTCCTGGCTGCAAAAGAAGCCCACCTGTTTCAGTTAAGGATGTCCTTGATGAAGCAGTAAAAAGTATTAATTGTCTTAAATCTTGACTTTGAGTACATCTGTTTTTAATATTCCATGCAGTGAAATGGAAAGTACAGAGGACATAAAACGCTCCTGATGCGTACCACGGTGTGTGGTTATCCAGGGGAAAAGCAATCAGGCTGTTGTTGGGGTTAGGAGCAGAACTTCCCACTTTTTTTTTTTTCAAGGAACACCATTTTTTCCTCAAAAACAAAACAAAACAAAACAAAAACAACAACAGACACAAAAAACTGACAAACAATGGTTATTCAGCCTTGGGTATTTGGCAAATTGTTTCTCAAAAATGAATGAAGTGAATCTGGAACTTCAGAAAAACTTACTGGCAGAATTTATGGCCATGACAAAATTCACCTTTTCAAGTGAAAATTCGAATTTTGAAATTCTTTTTTTTTTGGCACCGTGAACCAGATTAACATTAGGAACCTTTGCAGAACTCAGTGAACCAGTATCTTCCAAATGATCAATGCACAAAATCCATACGTGGGCAAAACATTCATTTAAAGCGTGAGATAGCTCAATGGACTTTAGTGGAACAGAGTTCAAAAAGTTCATTGATATCTCAGGTTCCATATTGTCATTAAGCTTTAAGAAACTATCATAAGCCAAGTTGGGTGCGGTATCAGAGGAGAGTATCTATAGTTATCTGGAAAGGCCATTAAATTCTGTCTCTCCCCTGCTCTGCCTTTACAAACTGTGTATCTCGTTGAGGCAGAATTATCTTCCCAGACCCCAGCCAACTGGCATATCACAGCAGACTGAATGCAGAAGCATGTATGAGAATCCAGAGGTCTTCTTTAAGCCAGACATTAGAGGAATTTGCAAACATACAAAATAATCCCACTCTTCTCACTAAATTACTTGGCTTTGGGAAATATATATTTATTTTTCATTAAAAATGTGATTTGTGGGACGCCTGGGTGGCTCAGTGGGTTAAGCCTCTGCCTTCGGCTCAGGTCATGATCCTAGGGGCCTGGGATCGAGTCCCACATTGGGCTCTCTGCTCAGCAGGGAGCCTGCTTCTCCTCATCTCTCTCTCTGTCTGTCTCTCTGCCTATTTGTGATCTCTCTCTCTCTCTGTCAAATAAATAAATAAAATCTTAAAAAAATGTGATTTGTATTCATATGGAAAGAGCTTATTATTATTTAAATGAATTAATAAGCAATTTGAATTTTTAAGTTTTTAATCTCTAAGATGGTAAATATCAGTAAATATAACCTGTGTAGTAGAAGATCTTCAATAATTTTCAATAGTTAAAGGAGTCCTGAGACCAAAAAGTTTGAGAAACACTAGCCAAGAGAATGAAACCCTGCTTAGGTGCGCCTGTTCAATGGTGCTGCAGTAAGACGTTATAAGGACACAGTGTATGGGCCTTTGCCATATTTTCAGGCTTAAGATAATTTTTATTAACACTTTTATTTTTACCTGATCTAAGCACTAGATATTTGTTTCCCATTCAGTATGTTACTGAAATTGCATTTTCATAGGCTAAAGGCAATTTTAACTCATAATGTAAGAAATGGTAGTGTCATATCCTGAGAAGAAGATCTCACTTTGCGTATAGATACACTGATATTTAGAGTACCACTGGAAAGTAGAAATTGAATTAACTTATAAGTCATGATTTTTTTTTTCTTAACTGTACGAAGTCAAAAATGTCAAGAAATTTCTTATATAAAAGCAGGCAGTGTTTCATGGATCCTTAGTAAACAGCTGGGCCTGAGGTTAGATCCCAGTTCTCCATTTACTTGTTTAATTTTAGCAAAGTTAATGAACTTTTCTAATTCTAATTCTCGGTTCCCTGAGACTAACAATACTTACCTCTTAGTGTTGTCTTTGGGAGTAAAGTCAGAGCACAAATTGTTACAGAATCCTTGGCCCAAGCTGAGCCCCTGAAGATTCTTGTATAATTATCATGACTACAGGTATATGGCCTAACCCTTGCATTACTTTCCTATTGCTATTGGAACAAATTATTATGACCGTAATGACTTAAAACAACAGAAATTTATTTTCTTATGGTTCTGGAAGTCAGAAGTCTGAAATGGGTCTTCTAGCACTAAAATCAAGATGTAAGCAGAACTGGTTCCTTTTGGAAGTAGCAGGGGATTATCTGTGCTGTGCCTCTTCTACCTTCTGGTGGCAGCCAGCAGTCCTTGGATTGGGGATATACCTCTCTGATCTCTGCTTCAGTCACCACTGACTTCTCTTCTGTAGTCAAACCTCCCTCTTGCCTCCCTCTTAGTAAGGACACTTATGATCACATTTAGGTCCACCTAGATAATCCAGGCTAATTCACCATCTCAAGATCCTTGATTTAATCATATCTGCAAAGTCCCTTTTGCCAAATAAGGTGAAATTCCCAGGTTATGGGGATTCGGACATGGGTATCTTGCGGGGAGGACATTATTTAGCCCACTATACCTTCTCATTTTATAATGAGACCACTGAATCCCATGAGAGGTGATGATATGCAGCAGTCATGGGGCTGGTCTAGGGTAAGAAAAAGTGAAGCTTTCTTCCTCCACTTCTACCAAGTCATGCTTTGGAAACTCTGCCTGAGACCTCTGACTTCATAAGAAGGGCCATTTCTCCCCTGCATCTCCCCCAGAGTTGCCATTTTTTTATACAAATGCAAGGTATTGGTGACATCGTATTCCACAAATCCATAGAGCACAATAGGCCTGGTGTCCCTTTGAACATGATGTCTCTCTCTCCTCAGTGATCAGGGATGGAGAGTAATACATAACAGTTTTGAGGGCATCAAAACCACTTAAAATCAAAAGTGAAGATTACATTGAAAAAAATAAAATAATTTTTTTTTAAAAGCGAAGATTTAACACAGTTTAGTTCATATCCAGGTACATAAGATAAGACCAGATGACCCTAGGCTTGGCCAATTTACAGCATCCCCACTGTTATGTATAATGTGAACCAAAATTTGATGCTCTTTCTCTATTAATAGTTCCTTTGTTCCAGCTGCATATCTTTAGTCCCTATAGCCTATTCTGTCTCATCCCACCATCCCACAAACTCACCCCCAGGCTATATTATATATACCATGGTTCCAGGGACCTAGTAACTATGTTAGGATCTGCCATGGTCATGAGTGGGTTCCTAGAGAGACAGCAAAGGGGGCTTTGCTGCTGATAATCAAATGCTGTCAGGATTTGAGACTCTTGAACAAGAATCAAGCAAAAGCCCTCCTTCCCAAACCCATTTTCCCTCAGGTATGTCTTCTGTAGTGGGTTTAACTGGGTAGCCTCCAGTAAAGTATGTCCCAACCCCCGGACCCTATGAATATTACCCGTATGGCAGAAGAGTGAGTACTACCTTATGTAGTAACAGATGAGATGAGGCGACGGTCTGGGATCATCTGTGTGGGTTCTATATACCTTCACAAGTGTCCTTAGAAGAAAGTGGCACAGGGAAATAAGGCAGAGAAGAGGATAGGGACACACAAGAGTGAAGACAGAGATTGGAACGATGAAGCCAGGAGCCAGGAAACCCCGGGGATGCCCACAGCCAGGGGAGGCTACAGAGGGCAAGGAAGAGATTCTTCCCTAGAGCCTTCAGAGCAAGTGAGGCCCTGCTGACACCTCGATTTCAGATTTCTGGTCTCTAGAATACATTTTTTTTTTAGTATTAAACCATCCAGTTTATGGCAATTTGTTCCAGCAGCCCTACAAAACTGATATATTTATGATGATCTGGGAATAGGCTTGCCAGCTGCTCATTAATAATAAAAATAACAACCACAATATTTAGAATATTTGGTGAATATCCACTCCGTGCCAAGCACTGTACTAAGGGCTTTACCACATTATCGATCCATTGCACAACCACATAAGACAGGCGTCACTGTCACCCACAATTTGCAGGTGAGGAAGGTGAAACTTGGGGGTTACAGGGCTAGTAAGAGGGGGAGCTGAGATGGACCCAGGAACTGTTGGGCATTTTCTTGTTGGCCGTCATCAGTACCTCCTGAATTACTCCAAGGACAGCCCATTTCTTTGCGGGGGAAGAGTCAGGGAAACGAGAACAGAGCAGAGGGGCACCAACGCTGAGCAGAGAGGCCCAGCATTGCCAGGGGCACACTAGCAGCGGCCTCGGGGTATATGGGCCACTCTCGAACCAGACAGGGTAGGGCAGGGCTCAGCAGGACTGTGTGGAGAAGGGGAGGAAGAGCTAGGGTTTAGAGGTTCTCTTGGTCACTGTTCAGTGCCAAAGTTTGTTTTCATGGTGGTTCTCACTTCCTGAGCTTCTGCCTAGACTGACCAGGCAGCCAGGAAGCACATATTTCACACAGGGTGTTTCAGCCAGTGTTAGGGAGCCCTCTGTCCTCTTGGACAGTCTAAAGAGAGTCTGCCCAGATCCTGGAGAAGTCCCGCTTAGGATTTGCTTAGGGAGTCATTGCCATTCATGTCGCCTAAAGGCATTCTGAAGCAATTTCCAGTCCCTTCCCTGAGGCCCCGTTTCCCTTTGATCTTAAACATCTGGCTCTGGTCTATAAACTCAGTTCAACAGGTAATTAATGCAAACTCAAAGGAAGGGCAAAAGCCAACAGAGCCCTCTTCTACAGCAAGCTCGATTCAAAGTGCTGAGGGATAGCCTGGGCACATTGAGGTTTATGAGATTCTAGAGCTTGCTCTCATTACACCACTTGTGTTGGGAGCAGATAGGGCTGGGCTCCACAAGAAACTATGCATTTGCTGCTCATTATTTAGGATGAAGGATTTGTTGCATTGGGTGTAGCAGAAACCACCTGAGGATAGACTCCAGCAATTGTTATAACTAAAGGCGATGGAGAGAGCCTCAATCGTTTCCTCCAGCCCATGGCTAACGGTGCTACAGGGAGCAAAGTAAAGGGCCCCAAATTTCCTGAGCAGCTACTGTGTGCCAAGTATTTAATCTTCAAAACGACTCTGAAATGAAAGTTATTTCTCACATTTTTGTTTCAGATGAAGATGTTAAACCTCATAGAAGTTCTGTCACTTTATTTGCCAAATAGAACTAGTAAAATGACAACTGAATTCCAACATATTTCCACAGCTCAAGCTGTTTTCACCATACTATGCCAAATAAACAGTAAGATCAAACCATAATGTGACCGTTGCGTGGACAAGAAAGATGGATTGGGGAATAGATCTGAACATACCCGAATGAAACACATACATTTATGAAGTTGGATATATAAATTCAAAACTCCTTTTGTTATTTCTGGTAGGTCAGAGAGTATGTGCTGAATTCCAAGCCAAAATGTCCCTAAAGTAATATTCTTCAACCCATGGAGGGTTAATGGGCAGTGGCTATGGAAGAATAACAAGTATTTCTGCCGAATACCATCTCCTTGCCTTGGGAAGGGGCTCCCTTCTTCAGTTACACAGTATTTATGAGTTTGTGGATGACCCCAACTCTCAGTGACAGGGTCATGGAAAAATAAATATCAATAAGAAACACAAAAGTATAACGCAGGATACTGAGTGATAGAAGATTTGTTTGTCCACCTGCCCAAAGACAGGGGCCTGAACCAAATGATGTCCTGAGACCAAATGATGTGCTGAGACCATCTTCTGCCTGGGCCTTTCTAGATGGCCTTCACTGCCTCTCTGCCAGTTGGTGTGGTTCAAAGTGTGGTCCGTGAATCAGGCCTGGTCCACCATGTGGTTTTTACCAGGCCAGGAGGAAATAAGTATAGAAATTGAGAGTGTTTGGGAACACTTACTACAATTTGATGTTCGTGCTATTTTTGTTTTATTTTACAAAAGTATTGAGTATGATAGACAGGAAATTTAAATATCTAGTCCTTCACCAATGTTAGAGAAGCCCATCTGAACATGAAAATCTGGTTGTGCATAAAACCCTTTGACCAAACAAAAATAACAAAGAAAATATGTTTTGGATGTACATATATAGTTATCTGACTGTGTGTACTTAAAATCAGATCTATTCAAGCCTTCTCTGACTCATCCTTGTTGTTTTTGCCAGAGTCCCTTTTCTTATTGTTCGGCAATAGTGTTTATCTGTTTACTTTCCATGGTATGGTGAAAATAGTATTCTATTTTCTATATTTTTCTCCAGAAAAAAAAAAAATCCTAGATACTTAGCAGGCATACCCCCTTCTCACCATCATCTCCCATACCCTCTGCCTGGCCCAGGAAGCTTACACTGCCTGAAATGCTTCTTTCTCATTTTTGTCTGTGAGCTGTGTCTTCAGTCATCAAGTCTCAGCTCAAATATCATTTCCTTGCTGAGGCCTCCTGCCAACCCTCTGGCCTGCTTGAGTCACTTCCTCTGCATGCTCTCAGAGCACGCTGCACCGGCCTGGCTCATGGCGCCCAGTGCCATGAATTGCACATCTGTTCCCCATTCCACATCCTGTCTCACTCTGTGCACCTGGCCTGAGACCCCTTGCGCTTCAAGAATCAGACCAAAGGACAGTTCCTCCAGGAAACCTTCCATACCACAAATAGATTGGACACTTTCTTATTACAAATCAGATACAATTAATTCATTCTTTCAACCCAAATTTATTGAGCACCTCGTATGTGCAAGATGTGTTAGGTTCTAGAGAAAGATCCATCACTGGAAAGGACAAAGACCCCACATTCTAGAGGGAAGAGAGATCACTGTGTTCTAGGGGCAGTCAAAGGCCTTGAGTCTAGAGTGGAGAGCAAGGAGGAGAGTGGAAAGAGATGAAGTCAGAGAGGGAGGCAGGGGCCAGACCTCTAGGGCTTTGTTGGCTATGGTAATACTAGAGTGTAGTTAAATGCAGTGGGGAAAAAAAAAAAAAAAAAAGGAAAAAAAAATGCAGTGAGAATCCTTTTCCATGCTACTCAGGGAGGGGCCCATACGTTCTCATTCCCATCGTAACTTAAAAGGAAAATTCCACAACTCCAGAGCCCTTGATGTCCTACAGATGAAGGAGGATGTCCTCCAATTCCTTGCTGCTGGATCCCTCTTGGGTGGCACCAACCTTGACTTCCAAATGGAGCAGTACATCTACCGAAGGATAAGTGAAAGCCTCTACAGCATGAATCTGAAGGGGACCTGGGAGAAGCTTCTGTTGGCAGCTCGTGCCATTGTTGCCAGTGAAAACCCAGCTGATGTCAGTCAGTGTTCTATCATCCAGGAACCCTGGCGGGCGAGCTGGGCTGATGTCTGCTGCTGCTACTCGAGCCATTCCTGTTGCCGGCTGCTTCACTCCCAGAGCTTCTGCTAACCAGATTCAGGCAGGCTTCTGGGAGCTGAGACTTCTGATAGCTATTAAAGCCAGGCAGACCACCAGCCTGTCACAGAGGCATCTTATGAGTCTACTATCACTCTGTGTAACACAGGCTCTCCTCTGTGCTATGTGGACACTGCCATCCCTTGCAACAACAATGGAGCTCGCTCAGTGGGTCTGATGTGGTGATCCTGGACGGGGATGCTCTGCGCCTGTGTGGCACCATTTCCTGTGAACACCCATAGGTGGTCACCTCCGATCTCTACTTTGACAGAGATCCTGAAGGGATTGAAAAGGAAGAGCACACATGCTCAAAAGGCTGTGACCCAGGGGGAATTATAGGGTGGATGACTGCTCCAGCTCCTGAGTTCACTGTTACTCCACCTAAGGTCCCAGACTGGCTGGTCTGAAGGTATGCAGGTGCCCTCTGTGCCTAGTCAACAGTGCCCTACTGGAGAGCAGGGTGTTTTTAGCCTGCAAGGAAGCCTGGTTGGCATCTCCCATGGCTCAGGCCACTGAATGGACAGGAACAAACCTGGGGTGGTCCTAAACTGCTCTTCCACAAACAAAAACAAAATAAAGTTGATGGAAAATAAACAGTTTCTAAAAAAATAAATTAAAAAAAAAAAAGAATTAAATGCAGCAGGAATCCACTAGAAGGTTTAAGCAAGGAAGTGATACAATCTGGTTTATCTCTTTCAAAGAACATTCTGGCTGATAAGTCGGGGGCAATGCTGAAACCCCACTTAGGAGGCAATGGCAGTGGCAGTGGTCCGTCCATATGAGGGATGACGCTGGCCTGGAGCCAGGTGGGAGTTCTGGAAATGAGGACAAGAGGAAGGATTCAGGTTCTGTTCTGGAAGCTGGGCTGGCTGCTGGTTGATGCTTTGAGAGTTCTACTGCATGTAATACTACAAAGCTTAATTGTAGGGATTTGGGAGGTTTTCTTCAGCTCTGAATTTGGGATTTACTGAATGTCTCAAACAGAAAATATCTTAACTACAAAAATTTCCACTAGGGAAACAATGCAAGTTTGATGTTATGCCAGCCAGAGTGTAGGTGTTGGCATGTGAGTCTGCAGGCATCTTTTGATCCAACACTGCCCTTATGTCAGAGGGAAAAAAGTTGGCAGAAAAGTGTCCATGTTTTAAGGCCAAGAAGTAGATCTGCACCTCACCCTAGAGACTGCTGTCTTGGCTGACAGTGAATCAGTGAGATGCCTTGTTTGAGCCCCATAATTCTATCCTAATATATTAACCAAGGAAAAGTGTCTGGAAGACAAAGTGACAGGTCTCTGGGCACGGAAGGGTGTGACAGTCAAGGATTCACTTTGCTGTTTGGTCCTTTGCTTTTCTCCATACTTCAGAACTCCCTAGGAATCTGGGGAAATCAAGATTCGAATCAGCAGGAGTCCAGAGTCTACACAATGAACCTCAGGGACCGAATCAGTTGTGATTATGTTCATTAGCACCCTGGAAGCAGACACTGACAAGCCGGCGGATGGCAGGCAAATCTGGGCACTAATCACATTTCTCTTGTGCTTGAGTGTATGCCCACGGAGCCAGCTGATCGCAGGTCTAGCAACGGTATAGCATCCAAAAAAAAAAAAAAAAAAAAATAGGCCATCCAATGGATCAAACTTAACTTTTTAAAATTGGGGCACAAGGAAAAAGAGGCTTAGCTGACAATGTTTATAACAGACAGTATGACAAATGCCTATTTTTCTCTCTTAAAGTGATGTTTATAAAAGGCTTTTTTCATCAGAATTCATCAGCCTAGTATTCACTGCAAGAGACGTTTTTGGAATACTAATGCACACTAGTTGACGAGCATATATTGTACACCTGCTGGGAGCTAGGTCTGGGGCTGAGAAAGGGAATAGAGAGATGAATAAGATGAATAAGTGATCTTTTCCAGGGCATTGATGGACCATTAGGTGAGGCAGATCTGGAGGAAATGATACAGGGTGGGTGTGGTCAAGCCTTGAATAATTGGTATAAACGAAGGGCTCTGGAAATGAAGAAGGAAGCCAGCACTTTGTCTGATACATAGTGCAGTATAATCAACATTAACTTTGGGGCCAAATAGATTATGTGAGGAATCCCACCTAACCCACCAGCCATGTTTTCATCTTGGGCAAGTCAGCCTAACCTCTCTAAGCCTCAGTTTGCCTATCCCTCAAATGGGGGAAATAATTGTCTCTAGAGTTTTAGTGAAATAGATGAGGTATATACAAAATGTCTACCGATCTAGCACATAGTTGGTGCTTAGCAAATGGCAGAAAATGTTACTACAGTAGCTCTCCTTATCCACAAGCGATACATTCCAAGACCCCCCGAGGATGCCTGAAACCACAGATAGTGCTGAACCTATTTATATCCTTCTTTTTCCTCCATACATACATACCTGTGATAAAGTTTCATTGATAAATTAGACACAGTAAGAGATTAACAACAATAAACTGGAATGATTATAACAATATGCTGTAATAAAACTTAACGTGAATGTGGTCTCTGTCAAAATATCTAATTGTACTCACCCTTCTTCCTGTGATAATGGGAGATGATAAAATGCCTGCCTGATGAGATGAGGTGAGGTGAATGATGGAGGTGTTGTGAAGTAGGGCTAGGCCACTCTTGACCTTCTGGCAACATGTCAGAAGGAGCGTCATCAGCTTCCAGACTGTGGTTGACTGTGGGTAACTGTAAGTAAAACCACGGATAGGGAGGACTACTGTGTAGATTCTTACTGTTTTGCTCTAGAATTGCTTTACTCTTTCCGATGAAGTCACTGTATTTTGGTGTGTCCTATGACTCTTCAGGGAAAAAAGGTGGTTTGATGTGAGAATCTGTAATAAACTAGACAACGATACTCATGTAATGTGATGAGTGGAGGCTCATTAGCTGAGCTACTGAGCCTGGGAATGAGTCACTAGATTCTAAATAAATAGTAGATAGAAGGGGGAACAGATTAGGTATCAGGGTTTGATACCTAGAAGAATTAGGGTAGATCTGTCTTGTAGGGGTCACAGGGGACCTTCGGGACTACCTAACTCAGCCTCCTAATAGTAGCGTACGGGAGACTGAAACCAAAGAGATTGAGTAACTGTTCTGAGATCCTTGGATGTAGAGCCTTCCATTGTTCCCTTTCCTGGAGGTTCTGAAGGCCAATGACAGTGAATGATTCAAAAACACTGAGCTTAGGAAGTCAGAGAAGAATTGTGTTTCTGAGCACAATTCCTCTCCTTGACTGTAGGAAACCACTACTCATGTTCCACCTGAGAATGATTCTGTAGGGCTAAAACCCCAGTTGGAGACCTAAGGCAGAAAGAAGGAAGGGTGAGTAGCAATCCTTGACTCACTGTGCAAGGTGGTGCAACGGATTCTAATTGCTTGGTTAGTTGGTTGATCGAGACCATACTCTGTCACAAAGGTGGCCCCTAAGAAATGAGGTTCAGATGCCAGAAATCTCTTGGTAGAGAAATAAATTAGAATTGCAGACATAGAAAGATGTTGGAGTGCAATTACTACATAAAAAATACCTGACTACTCCCTAAACAAATTTTCTGAGACCGAAAAGAAACAAACGCCTCTCACCAAGTCTTGAAGTGAAGTGAAGAAAGAATCTGTATCTTTGAAAAACGGTCCAGTTGCAATGTGAGAAGACCAAGGATAATGACAGAAGGCACTGAAGCTAAATGGCTTTCTTGAGCCCGTGGAGGATTTGGGGGGCAGAGGTCACATAGCTGCCCTCCCTCCCCGGCCCCCTCAGGCAGTGGGTATGCCGTCGAAATTAGCAGCTTGGTGGGGTGCTGCTGTAGTGGTCTGACTTTGATCCACAGGGTGTTTAATCGCACTGTTCCTCGGTTTCTTCTTCTGTAGATAAAGCCACATCTCTCAAATTTTGCTGGGAGATGATTGGTGTGATGTGCTCAGTAAGGCGCTAGGCTCATAACAACGTCTAGCTAATTGGTGCTATTATTAGCTGTAATTATGGGACTCTAGTGGCTGAACATGAAGTTAGGAAATAAAAAAGAGAGGCTTATTTTGGCTTCCCCGTAGGTCCCGCCCATCTGCCCCCCTCCTCTCTCTTCTGCCTTGCTTTCCACTTTAAAGGACCCCCGTGATTACAGCGGACCCAGCCAGATCACCAGGATAATCTCCTGATTTTAAAGTCAGCTGGTCTTGGGGTGCCTCCGTGGCGCATTGGGTTAAACATCTGACTCTTGATTTTGACTCAGGTCATGATCTCAGGGTCCTGGGATTGAGCCCTGTGACAGGCTCCGCACTCTGCACGAGAGGCTGCTTGAGATTCTCCCTCTGCCCCTCCCCCCTCCACACACACACACACACACACACGCACGCACACACTCTCTCTCAAATAAATAAACCGTTAAACTCAGCTGATCTTACTTTCATCTCATCAGCAATCTAAATTCCCTTTGCCATAGAACCTAACATTGTCATAGGTTCTGGGGGTCAGGGACATGGGGGGGCGTTATTTTGTTTGCCACACACACCAGTTGGGTGTACTACTTCAGGCAAGGCACTTAACTCTATATTCCGCAGTTTCCTCATGTGTGTGCCCAACATGCTACAAGGGTTAAATGAGACAAATGCACATCAAGCTCTTAGCACAGTACCTAGTGCATGATAAATGCTCAGTCTGCAGCGTTCGCTTTTCTTTCTCATAAACACACACGATGTAAAACTCCACAGCCCGTATCACATCCTGAAGCACAATGCCCTCACATGCTGCTTGCGGCTACATCCTGGCATTCCTTTGAGGGGGGGGCTCTACTCCCCAGTGTGGGGCTTGAACTCACAACCTCCAGATCTAGATCTAGATCTAGATCAAAGGCTGTAGGCTCTACCAACTGAGCCAGACAGGAGCTTCTGTTCTGATCTTCCTAACGGAGGGACAGCAAGGGCGGAGAGTCTGCCTTGTGTCTGGGTCACAGCCTCCTTCGCTGGACTCTGGACAGCCCACACACTCTACCCTCGAGGTTTTGGGCACTTGGCAGTGACTGTCCTGGGGAGGAAGTGCTCTCTTGGTGTCCCCAGTGGGGGCACAAATGAGTCACTAAATGTGGGCCTGGCAACAGTTCCTTCTTCTATGAGTGGTGACAGATATTCAAAAGGAAACAGCACTCAGTGCCCAGAGACTTGCCTTGGACACAAAGGAAACTACCGGTGATATTCGCCGTTCTGGGCATTCTCGTGTTGCTGATGTCCTGTGAGCCTCTGGCTCTGGGAAGCTGGCAGGGAGGCCACCTTCAGGAGGCCACTGGGAAAATTGAGGAATGGAGAGTAGATGACTCGACGACGGTGACACAGCCTGCCAGGGCCTGGCATCCTGACCTCCAGCCCCAGAGCCTCTCCACCTCTGCCGGGCCTTCTCTAAGCTGCTGAACAGCGAAGGAGGGTGAGTGGCCTCACTGGGGTTACGTCCCTTCTCCACTTGGCCTCCTCCTCTGCCCTGACCTCCGACCAGGGCGGCTGCCACAGAGCCATTCCCGACCACGTACGCAGGTGCCGTGTCTTCCTCCTTCAGCAGGGTTCTCCTGCCTGTCGCACTTGGCAGTGACTGTCCTGGGGAGGAATTGCTCTCTTGGTGTCCCCAGTGGGGACACCAAGTCTCCTCCGGATGGCAGTCCCTGGTTTGCTTCTGCTCTCTCCTGATTCCTTGGGTCCTGCTGAATTAGGGAAAAAAGGAGAGAGAAGTAGGTAATCCTCCATTTCAGCGGTTCTCACCTAGGACAGAATCCTCCCTGCGCCCCGAAAACCTGTGAAAGTCGTGGGGGCTTTGGGGGTATTACAGTGGCTAGGGGGAGTCCCTGGTGTTCCATGCGTTGGAGGGGGGCACTGATCATTCTGCAAAGTGCAGGACAGCTCATTCCCCATGTGACAGCAACGAGCTGTCTCATCCCCACTGCTCGTAGCACTCCACTGAGCAAGCCAACTCTCACTGGACCATCAGCTCTCGTTCGGACTGGGAGAGCTACCTCTACGTGATGATGATGCCTGTGACTTATCTTAAACTCTTCCTCCGGGGACCAAAGGTGTTAAAGGTAAAGAAGAGCTCCCCCCACTCCCCGACCCCATGAAATGGCTGATTCCACAGCTCATTCCTAAGTAGCAAGGTGTAGCAGACAGAGGTCTGGGGTGAAAACAACCGTCAGGAGCTCAGATTCTGAAGCCACGCCTCCTGGGTGACATTGTGGCTCTGCATTTACTAGCTGTGTGAGTGTGGCAGGTTAGTCTCTCTGTGTCTCACCTCTTCCTTTTTGTATATCGGGGGACACTGTAGCTAGCCTGTTTTGTTACGCTCGGAACATAGTTACTAAATGTTAGATCTCATTATTAAAATCACTGTCATCTGTAGGACCTAGGACAGGCTAGTTCTCAGCTCTCTTTGTTTCTTCCCATGCTAACAGGGATCATAATACCTGCTTCCAAGTGTTTTTGTAGGCTCCAATGAGAAAACATGTATAAAGAGCAGGTATAACACAGAAGATGCTCATAACAGCCTCATGTAAATGTTACCCCCATTTTCCAGGTAAGAAAACTGAGTCTTACAGAGGTAAGGTAACTTGGCCAAAAACACACCAGTATCTGGGATTTGAGCCAAGGCTGTCTGCTTCTAGATCCACTGTGCCTAACCACTATAACACTTAGCTGCTCTACCCTAGGAAGCAGCTAGAACAACACTTGGTAGCTTGTGACTATCCCCAGCTGGCAAAGAGACAGCCCTGGCCCTTAGCTGTGCCTTCCACCAGGCAGCCAGCGGCAGGATTCCCAACTCTCTCCCTCAAGCGACAGTGCTGTGTGAGAGATTGGCTGGGAATCCGGAAACCTAGAATCTGGTTCTTGCACCGTTGTTTCCATGGGCAGGTCAGGTAACCATGCAGGGCCTTGGTGTCCTTCGGGAGAAGGAGGTAAGAGTCCAGAGATGTTACAGTGACAGTGGGAGGCTGGAGAAGGGGTGTGCCTTGGTGTCCCACTGTCTCTGTTAGCGGGACTGGGTGCAAATAAGAGTGGGCTCCTGAAACATCAGAGAGAAGCAGTGTGATACAGGGGTGCCCTCGTGAGGACCAGGCAGCAGAGGATGAATGTTTGAAAAGGCTAGGGGAGGGTACTACCGTGGATTAAGTGCCTACTGTGTACAAGGAAGTTCACACTTGTGGTCTTACTCTGGCCTCACATCGACTATGACGAAGCATGTTCTGGACGGCACAGTCAAGGACAGTGGTTATCAGATTAAGGCAATATGGCCAAGACTTGTTAGAGTCAGCTGGACGTGAGCCACGTCCCAACTCGATGCTTAGGAGGAGATGAACGCTCTCCAACTAGATGTCTAACCTCACTGTGCCCCAGTTTCTTCTTTGGTAAAATAAAGCCAACATCCCTCAATATTTGCTGAGAGATGATATGTGTAAAGTGCTCACCGCAGCGCCTGGCTGACGACCACATTTAGATAAATGGTAGTTATTATGGGCTGTAATGATGGGATTTCAGTGGCTGAACATTAAGGAGACGAGGGAGAGGCTTATTTTCCCTTTCACTTCAGTCCATCCCAAAAACCAGTTTAATGCATCATTTTTAAGCCCATGAGTATACCCCAGGCCACAGTGACCTATCCTCACAGTACAGGGATGACATGGTCCTGAAGCAGGTTCCTCTCCCACCTGCTGCAGGAGCCAGGACCAGAGGGGACATATCCCTAACAAATTGGAACTGGGTGAGGGGGAGCGAGGGGGGATTTCCCTGCTCTGGAGGGTCAGCTTGTTCGCTGGAAAAGTGTTCTCGAACTTCAGTTGACATCAGAGCCACCTGGAGGGCTGGTTCAAACCCAGCCTGCTGGGCCCCATGCTGATTCAGGAGGCCTGCTGGGGCGGAGGCAGAGAATTTGCCAGGGCTTTTGGTCTTCTCACTAAGCTATGTTAACTCTTGAGAGGAGGGAAGTATATTAAATTAACATTGCTGATGTGTTGTGATAGCAGTAAGATACTGATGCTCCTGGCTGGAGGGCCACACTTGCAGAATCACTGAGCTGGACAAACAGGTGGACAGACCTGGATCCTTCCTGTGGGTTTCTCTTTCTGGGAGAAAGTGGTTTGTTTTCTCTGAGTCACCTAATGAGTCTTCACAGGCTGTGCTACCAACCGTCTCTGGCTGAGAGCCGAGACCGAGAACGGGGTCAGAGACAGCCCCCTGAAATAGAGCCCAGTCTGGGGTACAGAGAGCAGGGGATCTGGGGCCCACTTAAGAAGTAGGTCTGTGCCCTCCTTACACCAGTTAGAATGGCCAAAATTAGCAAGACAGGAAACCACGTGTGTTGGAGAGGATGTGGAGAAAGGGGAACCCTCTTACACTGTTGTTGGGAATGCAAGTTGGTGCAGCCACTTTGGAGAACAGTGTGGAGATTCCTCAAGAAATTAAAAATAGAACTTCCCTATGACCCTGCCATTGCACTCCTGGGTATTTACCCCAAAGATACAGATTTTGTGAAAAGAAGGGCCATCTGTACCCCCATGTTTATAGCAGCAATGGCCACGGTCGCCAAACTGTGGAAAGAACCAAGATGCCCTTCAACGGACGAATGGATAAGGAAGATGTGGTCCATATACACTATGGAGTATTATGCCTCCATCAGAAAGGACGAATACCCAACTTTGTAGCAACATAGACGGGACTGGAAGAGATTATGCTGAGTGAAATCAGTCCAGCAGAGAGAGTCAATTATCACATGGTTTCACTTATTTGTGGAGCATAACAAATAGCATGGAGGACAAGCGGTGTTAGAGAGGAGAAGGGAGTTGGGGGAAATTGGAAGGGGAGGTGAACCATAAGAGACTATGGACTCTGAAAAACAATCTGAGGGTTTTGAAGGGGCGGGTGTGGGAGGTTGGGGGAACCAGATGGTGGGTATTAGGGAGGGCACGGATTGCATGGAGCACTGGGTGTGGTGCAAAAACAATGAATTCTGTTATGCTGAAAATTAAAAAAAAAAAAAAAAAAAGAACTGGGTTTGTGCCCGTCCACCGGCCTTGCCTGTAGCACGCTCTCCTCCCAGCGCCTGCCGGGCTTTCTTCAGAGCTGGGCTGACTCGCCTCCCAGGGCAGAGCCAGGGTCATGGGCCCTCACTGGCAGCCTGGGGTAATTGGACGCTGAGCTCAAATAGACATTTGGAAGGACAGACCATTTGTTCTTTTCATGGTGGCTGTTGGCAGGTTGGGGTGCCCTGCAGACACTGCTGAGGTCCGGACAGCCTGGTGACGCGGCCGGGTACTGTGCTCCCTTGGGTCTGACACGGCGTGTTGCCTCTGCTCATGGCCTTTGATGGCCCTTGTCACTCAGCATCAGATGTCAATGTTTTTCTGATGTTCCATCCCTCGGTCACCTCCTGTCCCAGGCTCAACCACCTGACATAGCTTGGCACTTTTGGATATCTTCCCTAGAGATAACTCTGAGTAACTTTCCCCCATCCCCCCTCCCCACGCCATCCTCCTGGTTCATGTGCCAGTCAGCGTGTGAGGACTGTGGTGTTTTTCCATATACCTCTCTGGGGCCGTACTGCCGGTAGGAAGCCATTTCAGCAATAGAGATTCATCTCGTGACATCTCAGTAAATGTCAGGCACCGGGGAAGATTCCAGCATGTGCTGCAGGGTTGTCACCCTTCCTTTTTATGGCCGACCCTCCCCTCTGGAGTCCTGGGCACAGCTCTGCCATCAGCCAAAACAGTAGGGCTCTGCATCTGGCAGGATTCTTTCTGCAGAATCATAGATAAGCCGTTCCCCCTTTGCTTCCAGCATTGCAGAGAAATGACAAAAATCCAGGGCCAGAGTTTGCACAGGCTAAATAGAGCTGGCAAAGATCTGAGAACTCAGAGAGCCAAAGGTGGCAAATAAGTTTTACTTGTACCAATGGCTATTGATTATATGATGCTCTGGATTCAAAGCCCAATTTGAGCTCAGGGGAGAATGGTGCCCTGATCTTATAGCCATGTCTGTCGTGGGCATAGGATGAGAGGGTAGCCATTTGTGGGTCATATCATATACTGCCGTTACTGACCCTGCTCAATTCTTTTCATCATTGCAACAGGAAACTCAATCCCAATAGAATGAAAGGAGCTTTCCAGTTGACGTACATAACTTGTTATTGGAATATTTAAGACAAGGACACAGATTTTTATTTAATTTTTTATTTTTTATAAACATATATTTTTATCCCCAGGAGTACAGGTCTGTGAATCACCAGGTTTACACACTTCACAGCACTCACCAAAGCACATACCCTCCCCAATGTCCATAATTCCACCCCCTTCTCCCAAACCCCCTCCCCCCAGCAACCCTCAGTTTGTTTTGTGAGATTAAGAGTCACTTATCGTTTGTCTCCCTCCCAATCCCATCTTGTTTCGTTGATTCTTCTCCTACCCACTTAAGCCCCCATGTTGCATCACCACTTCCTCATATCAAGGAGATCATATGATAGTTGTCTTTCTCTGCTTGACTTATTTCACTAAGCATGATACGCTCTAGTTCCATCCACGTTGTTGCAAATGGCAAGATTTCATTTCTTTTGATGGCTGCATAGTATTCCATTGTGTATATATACCACATCTTCTTGATCCATTCATCTGTTGATGGACATCTAGGTTCTTTCCATAGTTTGGCTATTGTGGACATTGCAATAAACATTCGGGTGCACGTGCCCCTTTGGATCACTATGTTTGTATCTTTAGGGTAAATACCCAATAGTGCAATTGCTGGGTCATAGGGCAGTTCTATTTTCAACATTTTGAGGAACCTCCATGCTGTTTTCCAGAGTGGCTGCACCAGCTTGCATTCCCACCAACAGTGTAGGAGGGTTCCCCTTTCTCCGCATCCTCGCCAGCATCTGTCATTTCCTGACTTGTTTATTTTAGCCATTCTGACTGGTGTGAGGTGATATCTCATTGTGGTTTTGATTTGTATTTCCCTGATGCCGAGTGATATGGAGCACTTTTTCATGAGGACACAGATTTTTTTTTAAAGATTTTATTTATTTATTTGACAGACAGAGATCACAAGCAGGCAGAGAAGCAGGCAGAGAGAGAGGAGGAAGAAGGCTCCCCGTTGAGCAGAGAGCCCTACGTGGGGCTCAATCCCAGAACTCTGGGATCGTGACCTGAGCTGAAGGCAGAGGCTTTAACCCACTGAGCCACCCAGGTGCCCCAAAGACCCAGATTTTAACAGGAATTCAATACATTTCCATTCTTATAGGAATAGAGACTTTGGAAATAAGTCAGCCTGAGTTCAAATTCCCAACCCATCATTTATCAGCTTTGTGACCTGGGGCTGTTACTTAACATCTCTGTGCTTCAGTTTCCTCCTTTGTAAATGGATAAGAAGATCCATGTCCTTATTGGGAGAATTAAACGTGACCCTAGTATGTATAGCTCAAAGTCTTAGGCATCAGTGTTTAATTTCTATCCTTTTTCCAACAGAAAATGATACACATTATTAAGATGACATCCTTGTGAGCAGGTGTGCACCATGGCGATGATTTAATTGTGTAATTGTAGATCTGGTGTGTTCCCTTGTGAACTCAGGGTTTGGGGTCAGATTATCTTCACGATTCCTCCAGCTTAAAAATTGCTATGACCATAAATAAATAACTCTAAAGGATTTTTCAGGAGTTTTTTTTATGAGTGGGTACTTGGTAAATGAGCCCTGGAGGATTTTCTGGAGTCAAACCAAGGTCTTGGCAGGTGCCGAAGCTATTTGCAGCATTCTAATGTCTTCTATGTCGTGCGACTCATGGCCTGAAACCGTGGTACGTCACACTCCATTGTACTAATGATTTTGCTTCTCAGCTGCCTGCTGGGGTTATGAGCCTCGCAAGGACAGTGTCCCAGCACCCCACACAGGGCGTGGGTACTCAGCCCATGGTGGCTGGCCTCATTTCTATGGGTTGAGGAAATGTGTCCAAGGCTTAGCCATGGCTTAGGGATTTGGAACCTGCAAAGCCCAGAACCTAGTTAGCCTGAAACTCAGGGACTCTGGCCCTATTACTTCCTTCACAATCTCTTGACTTTCCATACATGGAACGGGAAAGCTGCTAAGTGACCGTTCTGTCCTTGAGGCAGGTGCTCAGCAGGCAATCCAAAAAGGCTACTCCTTCTTTGACAGGGAACTGGATGAAGCCACAAGACATTGGTATGAGCAGCTGTACCTCCCCTGAGAGCCATTTCAGGTTAACCAAAGCATTCTGCTCGTAGGAGGAAGGCAGGGAGTGAGGAGATAATCAGGCCCAGATAGCTGGGCTTAAGTGAGAGTTATAAATAGGAACATGGAAACTCACAGAAGAAGCCAAGGAAGGCAAAGGAGAATGGGCAAGTCTCAGCGAGACCATTCTAAGACATAAATAACTAACGAGAGAGAAGTCATATTTCTTGGAGACTCCTTGAGGGCCATTATGTAACTGTTTCCCCAGACTAGGATCACAGAGGCACCAAGAGGGATGGAAGAAAGCTTTGGGGTTTACACTGTTCATTCATTTATTCAGGCGACACTACTCCATGCCCCGTGTGCCCCAGACAGTGTTAGATATAACGGAAAGAATCCTAAGTAAGACGTTGTCTCTGTTTCCAGATTTCCAGAAATTTAACCAGGGAGAAAGACACATAAAGAGCTTACAGAGGCTGTTGTAATTATCCCTGTGCCCTGGATGCCCTGCTTTGTGTTACATGTGTTCCTCCTGGTGGACATCACTGCTTTTTCCTGACTGAACTTATCTGCACCTCCTTGGAAAGGCATCTCCTTCTCTTGGGGGGATGGGGGGCATTGTCCCCAGCGCATTCTAACCCAAATGAGAGCTCTTTGTGTCCACCTCTCTGACCCTAGTGGTCAGGCAAATGTGCCATAATTTGAGTCAAGGCTGTCAGAATTCTTCCCTGGAGCTCCTCTAACTGGACCTGGGGGGATGAGTCGAAGCACCTCTGCTCTCTGGAAGGAATGTATGATGGGAACCACAGCTGCAGAGACCGACTTCCCACCTGAGAAAGACGGGAAGCTAAGCGAATAAAAATGACACACAGGGAGAAGCAAAGACATGACACGCACACATTTGCACACACATATACATACACACGCATGAACACACGCTTACACAGGAAGAGAGGGAGAATGAAAAGGAGAGGTGGGCAGTTGAGGGCATTTGAGTCCCTGGTTTCACCTACTTCTCCAGGGGGTTAGAAGCCCCCGCTAAGAGCTGCTCTCTTTCATTGCCATCAGCTCCAGTGCAGTTTCTATCACTTAAAAGAAAGGGACCTGACTAATCGATGTGCTCTCCCAGGAAGACGGGAGAGAGGATTGGCAGTAAGTACCAGAGAGGGCAAATAATTTCAATTCTCGAGATAACGTATGAGGGAGACCCATTTTATAGGTAAAAAGAAAGAGCGGTTAAATGACCTGCTCAGGGTCACAGAGCTCGTATGTGACCATATCTAGCAGGTGGTGCTGAGCACTGGGGTATGGAGGCATCAAGGTGAACACTTTCTTCGCGTTCGGGTGGCTCACAGGGTGGAGCATACACTCACAGGTAAGTAATTCATACATTATTGTAACATTTTTGAAAAATAAAGGGGAAGATCGGGGCACCTGGGTGGCTCAGTGGGTTGAGCCTCTGCCTTCGGCTCAGGTCATGATCTCAGGGTCCTGGGATCGAGCCCCGCATCGGGCTCTCTGTTCAGCAGGGAGCCTGCTTCCCCTCTCTCTCTCTACCTGCCTCTCTGCCTACTTGTGATCTCTGTCTGTCAAATAATAAATAAAATCTTTAAAAAAAATATTAAAGGGGAAGATGTTACGACAATTACTGACTTAAACCGAAGCCTGACGGACAGGAAGGAGCTGTCCACAGAAAGGAGGAAGGACTTGGCTCCCTCTCTCTCCCTGCATGCGACGCACACACACACACACACACACACACACACGCACACACACGCACACACACGCGCGCGCACACACACACGCACACACAATTTCATTTTTAAATTGTGTGAGAGTAAGTTGAAGACATGATGTCCTTTTATCCCTACCTACATATTTCAGTCCATATTTCCTAAAAATAAGAAATGTTTTCTTACAGAGTCACAGTAAGAATGATCAATGCCTGAAAAAGTAAAATTGATACAATTCTATCATCTAAAGTATAACTCTTAGTTGATCTAGCTAGCTAGCTAACTCTCTAATTTTCACCAGCTGTCCCAATAACTTCCTGTACAGAGAAAGCACATCGTGGGTCATGTGTTGCATGCACCCAGTCGTCATGTCTCCTTAGCCTCCTTTAAACTTACTTTGTCATTCATGACATTGACATTTTTAAAGAGTACGAGCCATTTAGTGTAAAGTCCCTCATGGTTGGATGGGTTTAGCTAATGTTTCCTCAAGCTTAGATTCAGGTTATAACTTCTGGTAGGAATACACAGAAGTACACTGTGTTCTGTTTGGTGAATGATCTCAGGAGGCCCACGATGTCTATTTCTTCCATTACTGGTGACATTAATTTGGTGAAGGTGGTGTCATTTTCTCCACTAAAGAGATACTCTTTTTTCCTTTAGTAATGAATAATTATCTTTTGGGGGAGATTCTTCAAGGCTATGTACATTTCCATCCATTCATCAAAATTTCCCCCACAAGTATCAACATCCCATATCAACAAATGCCTAAATCAATAATTATGATGATAGTAGCCAAACAGTGGTTTTCTTTCTCCATCATTCCTTCTTAGTTGTCTTTCTAGTTTGAATAGATTCCTCTTCTTTCCTAATTTTTTGTTTAAATCCGTATGGACCCATAGATTCTTATTTTATTCTATGGTTTAATACATTTCTACCACTACTTGTGGTAATGTTCAAACTGTCCCAGACTTGGCCAGCTGTGGCCCCTTCAAGCTGCCTCTGTCATTTTGACTGATTCCCATTGCTCCTCAAAAACTTACTTTCTGGACCATTGAGATATTGTAGGCTGACAACAGCCACAGCATGATAAGAACATCAGGATAGCAGGAGCTTTCTCAAAACTTCTTGTTCCTCAGTCTTTCTCTGTTCCCTCCCTTTTTGCCCTGGAGCTGGATGTTTGGGACACTTGAACAGAATTTGTAAAATGGGGCTCAAGGTATATGACTCCTTGGCCAGAGACCTATTAACCAGCTCTCTGTGTCATCCAAAGGCCCCTCAATCCAGGGTGAGGTCATTGTCAGGACATCAGTGAACATGTCACACGCACACCACCCTCCCCCTTCTGCCTGGATTTCCAAAGGTCTTGACGGTGTCTCTGCTTCAGACTTCTCTTCTCTGGGATCGTTCTCATGCCCTGGACTTGGGCTGGGTCATGGTTTGAAGAGAACTTAAAGAAATTAATTGACAAATTATTAAAAAGTGAATCTTCCTGTGACAATGAATGTATTCCAAGCAACAGAGTAGGTGGAATGTTTGGACTGTGGAATCCTGATTCCCACATTTCCTAGCTCTTTGTCTTTGGGCAAGATGCTTAGCCTCTCTGAGCCTTGATCTCCTCAACTGCAAAAAAAAGCATAATAAACACTCATCTTGAAAAGACATGATGAATTTAAAAATAGCACCTAGCGGTCTAACAATAGCAGTCTTGTTAATGTTGGTTTCTTCTCTGCCTCCTCCTCCCCCCCCCCGCCCATCCTTCCTTCTCCCGTCCTGTCCTTCCCCTCCTCCTCTCCCATCTCACTTTGTTAGCACTGTTGCCTTTTCAGATTACTAAGAGATATTTGCAAAGGAGGATTAAAGTATTTTTCCACATGGGTGTCCAAATGCATTCATTTTTCTAGATTAGAATGTTGGAAGGACTGATTGCCCCACACCTGACAATCCTAGACAGTCTTTCTGAGGAATTTGGGACAGGGAGGGGACAAGGACCACCAAGCATTCTTCCACTGAATTTAAGGATATGAGAGCCCTTTGGGATACATGTTGTGTTTTATAACATCTTTTCTCCTTAAGGCGGACCCTGTTCTCTTGAGACCTGTGGTTCTCCGATGGAGGAGATTTTGCCCCCGCCCCCCAGGGCATCTGGCAATGCTTGGTGATATTTTTGGCCATTGTTAATGTAGGGATACTACTGGCATCTAGTCAGTAGAGGTTGGGGATGCAGCTAACCATCCTATAATGTGCAGAACATCTTCCTACAACAAAGAATTACCTGGTCCCAAAGGTCACCAGGGCCACTGTTGAGAAATCTTACTTTAAACTGATTTTTACCCCAATCCCATCCTCTTCCATCAAAATGTGGAGTGGGAGAATAGAGAACCTAATATCAATTTAGCATCTACTATGTGTCAGGATATCATACAGGTCTACTTTACAGATATTATCTCACTTACCCCTTGCAACCAAGTGAGGAGGTAGAATTTACTTACCCTATTTCACTATAACTTACCCAAGATCATCCCATTGCAAGAGGGGAAGATCTGGATTTGACCCCAAGACTTTTGAAGACCTTAAGTCTTAAAAATCCTCTTAAGTTTGGGGATCATACAGTGTGATTGTCTTTGTGCCATGCCCTTAAACACAATCCCAGGTCTGAGAGATACATTCAGAAGGCAGCATGCCCTGCCTGGATGTCCTTCACTGTTTGGAGTCTCTACTTGCTTGAGGAGAAAACCTCACCTTCATTTTCAATCACTACAGGCAAAGAGTACTTGGGTTTCTCCAGAAGTTTGGGTTTTCTGGTGACATCCATGTTGGGTGCTTTTCCAAGATACCTTCACACTGTCTTACTTGTGAAGAGTGTAAATCAACTCCATAGTACATTGGACTATGTGGCCATGGCAGGGTGGACCTGAGGTGAAATCCTTGGGGCTAGAACATCAAACATACCCCAAATCCCTGGAAGTTCCAGCTCAGGTGGAACTGATGATGCTGTATTGCCTCATAGGGACTGTTCTGCTGTGCTAATGCCATGTCACAACCCTTCAGGAAACTCTGAAGTGTGGAGGACATTGAGCCTTGGGCCTGAGCTTGGTCCAGTCACTCATGGAAAGTTTGGGGTTTAATCCAAAAGAATTTGGCTTTCAGGGAGCCAGGAGTGGTAAGCAGAGACTTGCAAGTCTCTTCTCCAAAGAGAAGCAGATCTAGGAGCCAAGAGGTCAGGTCCAGTGGGTGTGGAACAGCTAAGACATTGGAAGCCATCCTGGCCTGGGAGCCTGAAGGCCCAGGTATTAGCAGAGCTCTTCCAGCTGTGTGATCTGGAGCACACCACTGCTTGGCTTTCTTAACTATGAAATGAGAAGGCTGGACCTTCCAACTCTATCTAATGATTTGCAGTGAGAGAAAGATTCAGGAGGCTTGAAGGTCAGGGAAAGAAGATGGACAGCAAGGAGAAATCCAGCTTCAGGGATCAGAGGATGAGGCCAGTTTCCCCTGGGATCTTTGTGGTAGCCTGAATAATGGACTCCTAAAAGATGTCATGTGCTGGGGCTCCTGAGTGGCTCAGTCAGCTAAGGGTCCAGTTCTTGATATCAGCTCAAGTCATGATCTCAGGCTCTGCACTCAATAGGGAGTCTGCTTGAGGATTCTCTCTCTCCATCTCTCTATGCTCCTCCCCTCACTAACACAAGCTTTCTCTCTCTCCCAAATAAGTAAATAAATGTTGAAGAAGAAGAAGGAGAAGAAGAAGAAGAAGAAGAAGAAGAAGAAGAAGAAGAAGCAGCAGCAGCTGTATCCTAATTCCTGGGTGGATCTAAAAGCAGTCACATGGGTTCCTATCACCAGGCAGCAGAGGGAAATTCGACTACAGAAGAGGAGAATGCAGTGCGATGACTGTGGAGGAGATTGGGAAGGTGCCAACAAAACCCACAGGTTGTAGCCTCGAAGAGGCAAAGAGCAGATTCTCCTCTGGAATCTCAAGAAAGAACCAACCTTACTGACATCTTGATTTTATCCTTGAAAGACGCATTAAATTTCTGTTGTCTTAAACCACAGAGTTTGTGGTGACTTATAATAGTAGCAGCAGGAATCTAGTAGAATGTTCCAGCTGAACTGGGCAGCCTGGGCTCCAAAACATGGGAAGGTGTGGAGGGAGTCAAGAACTAATGGAAGAATGTGAAGCCCTAACAATAATAAGATTGGAAAACAGTCATGGCAGCCTCCTGGGTTGGCATTTAATCCAAAAAAGGTTGACTTTTTTTAAATTCATTTTTAAAATTTGGACGTTGAGGCTCAAAATGGGAAGGTAACTTCCCTGAGGTCACAGAGTAAGTGACAAAGTAGAGGGTAGACTTCTGGCCAATTGAGCTTTAGCCCTTATGTGACAGAGTAAAGAAGATGCTCTTTTGTTTTGACGTCCAAGGCAAACCTAGCAAGGGTAGGAAGTCTGCCTTCCCTCCTTTCCTGTTTTTTAGGCCCTTTCTCTATTCCAGAGACCACTCTCGACTGCTGTCCAGGGTCTTTCTGGTGGCCCCTGTGTTAAGTCCTCATGTTTATAAAGGTTAGAAACCCTAGCTCAAGCAAAAGAGAAACATTATTGACTTATAATTAGAGTCCGAGGGATGCTCTGGCTTTAGGTATGGCTGGATCCAGGTGTTCTACAATTCCATGTCTCTCTCCCTGTCATCACTCTTATGCTGTTCTCAGTTTTGTTTCATTCTCAGACAAGTTCTCATTCCATGGAGAAAACTTAGACTCTAGCAATTCAGGGTTTAATGGGTCGTTGTTGCTCTGAGTGATCTCAGAGAAAGAGGACCCCTTTATCAAATCAAATTGTAGGAGGACCCTCTTTGGTCTTGCATGAGTAGCAAACCTCCCAGCACCGATTGCAGTGGTCTGGAGAGTGCAGTCTTCTGATTAGATGAGCCCAGGCCACCTGTCCAGTCCTTTGGGGATGGCATCAGAATGGGGTGCTGGGTACACGAATTTATTCGAACAGGAAAGGAGGATATAACAAGAAGAGGGATGGGTGGGGGATAAATAATAGCTGTTCATGCACCCACCGGTTTTGTGTTGTTTTGTTTTTGTTTTTGATGACATTCTGTCATCGACTTATTCCTGCCCTGGTTTTCCATCACCAAAGCTTCCAAGTCCAGGGTTTCATTCCAACAGATCTGATCTCTGACAGGTTGCGGGGTCTAGGCCTTATAGCTGATGTTCAATACGTGTGCATTATTGAATAAATGGGTAATGGTTTTCTTTCTTATTCAATCGGAGGGAATTCTTATTTTATCAAGATCATCTGTTACTTCTATAGTCAGTCTTTGTGGACAGGGACCAGGCCTTGCTTATCTTTGGTGTTCACCCAGCATAAAGCTTTGTGCTTCTTGCAAAGTGGGTGCTGAGTGAGTGCCCTGTTGAGAACCCGTCTCTGTCTCTTCTGCTGCTGCTCTCATCCTCGCACACTGTGCTCTGTTCACACCGAAGAGAAGGCTCCACCATTCTCAAAACCCTGAGACCCTTAATCTGTGCTAAGATGTATTCCTCCTACCCAAAATGTGCCCTATCTTCTTTAACATACATAAACTCCCTGAAAGAAGGGACCAAGTCTTTCTTGTTTATCCTGTGTATTGATCAGTGTTCTGGCACTCAAATCAGATCAAATGACTTGAGGTGAATTGAATAAAGGGACTATTTGCAAGGCATGGGCAGGATTTAGGGGACCCAGCAAGAAATAGTGCTGTGCCCTGGGCTGGTAATAATGGGAAGCCTTTCTACCCAATTGAGCCTGAAAGGACAAGCAAAGTTTCTGGAACTCAAAAAGATAGCCAGTGGCGGGGGCCACCTGGCAGGAGCCTTGCCTTTGGTGAAGGGATGAAATCAATCAGAGGCAACCCTATAGGGACATTGCAAGCGTTGATGTTTGTGTACCCCCCAAAACTCACATATTAAAATTCTGACTCCTAATGGGGGGGGTGTCAGGAGGTGGGCCTTGGGGAGGTGATTAGGCATAGATGAGGTCAGAGGGTGCGGCCTCACGATGGGGTTTGTGTCCTCATAAGAGTCAGGAGAGAGCTCCCTTCCATTCTTTATTTCCACCGTGTGAGGACAATGAGAGGTGGCAGCTTGCAACCAGGAGGGGGCCCTCACCAGAAGCCGATCTTGGTAGCACCCTGCTCTCAGACTTCCAGCCTCCAGAGTTGCAAGAAATACGTTTCTACCATTCATAAGCCCTCCAGTCTATGGCACTTTGTTACAGAAGCCAGAACTGATGAAAACAGCCATGCTCTAGCAGATAAATACCTGACTCGTTCTTCTTCCACCGGCTAATCTCCTATTGGTGCTTCTCCCTGGCCAAACCCAACCAGATGCCAGAGGGCAAAGCGGCCTGGCAATTCGGTCCATGTGGGTTTGCCCCCTGGGGCACAAAGCAGGTGGGAGGAGGTGGCCAGGGCATCTGCAGGAGAAAATGCAGGAGGAAATTATCCAGTACACTCTCTTGTCTTTAGCACTTGACACAGTGTGGCCAGTGAATTGATTAATTCATTAATTTGCCCGATTCATTTCTGAGCTGAAACACCACCTCCTCTTAGAAGCCTTCCCTGATGTCCCCAGCAGGAGCTTTCCTCTCTTTCCTCATTCGGTTTTTTGTTTGTTTTTTGTTTTTGTTTTTGTTTGTTTGTTTGTTTAGCACTTTCTGCAAGTTATCACAAATCCTTTCTCACAAGTCTGTCTCCTCCCTGAGGCCCCACTTGAGCTCTGTTAAAACAAGACTGGCTGTTATCAATTTTATGTATTATAATTCCCAGCTTACAGGTGGGAGAGCTAAGACACAGAGTGGCTAAACAGGTTGTCCAAGGTCACACAGCCACTAGTGGTAGAGCCAGAATAGAGCCAATCAGCTCTGAGTGAACAGCTGCACCATCTGCCTACCTCCATATGTGCATGTACTTAAAGAATGTTTCTAGAACTGGAGGGAAAGAGCAGTGGAGGGAAAGAGAAACCATGCGAGCCTGTTCAAAACTGAAAGTCCCAGGGCAGGAAGAGTGAAGATGACCACACTGCATGGTCAGAAAGACCTGACTGCAAGAATGTTTTAAATTCTCATTTTTCTAAGCATCTTCACCTTGAGCAAGATAATATAGGTGAATCAATACTAATTAGTTCCCTTTCCTCAGACCAGCTTCAAGAAGTAAGTAAACTCCCTGGAAGAAGGCTTGTATTTCCAACGTTACAGCCTTGAGGTAAGGAGACCGATAAGGGTCAGGCACTGATTTTGATGGACAGGAGGGGTGGGAGGAAGAACAGCCCAAGACTTTGCTACCCAAATTCTGGTCCTTAGACCAGAAGTGTAGGTATGACTGGGGAGTTTGTCAGCAATGCAGAATCTCAGGCTTTACCCCAAAGCCTGGTGAATCCAAATCCACATTTTAACAAGTTTCCCAGAAAATTCAAATGCACTTTAAAGTTTGAGACGTATTGTCATAATACTGGCACCTGGGTCCTAATCCTGCAAGTTTAAAGTAATTGGTTTGAAGAGTGGCCTGACATTAGGACTTTTCAAAGCTCTGCAAATACTTCTAAAGAGACAAGCCCAGGAGAAGAGGCAGAGCGTACTCTTGGTATAATAGTCATTCTGACATACTGTCACTGTGCTGAGAACTTCAGACACCCAGGGTGCTCTGGTTTTAATCAGAGACACTCAGCACAGTCCTGCACTAGTCCAGCAGGAGCACCAAAGTGCCTCCTGCCACTTGCCACCGCCATTTTGTAGAACACCTGGACCACAAAGACAGCTGCCCTGAAGCACAGACAGAGGTTTGGAGGGAAGGAGTGTTGGGACTTCTGCTTCTGTTAGTGTCCACGACATGCAGTCAGTAGGTCCAGTTTCTAATGTTTAGAAGTTTCCTGTCAAGGTCTTGAGTAGGTTGACCCAGGGGTTATGTCAGGCAGGATTTAGGTAAGTTTTAGGCTCAGAGCTTATGAAACTACAAATCCTTCCAGAAGAGGTCAGAAGAAGAGCTACTTTCTGTTGACCAGATAAGGGATACATTTTCTCTTCTCTTTCTGTGGTAGGTTTAATTATCAATCAAACAAGGAAACACTGGACCCAGGAGAGAGAGATGGAACTCACTGAGGGGACTTAGAAGGTGTATAAGACTAAACAGCAAAGGATCAGGTGCCAACCAAATATTTGCTTCTGGAAACATTTGAGAACGGTCAACCCAAATGTTGACTCAGGGTTGACCATTGTTCTAAGGGGTTTGCAAGAATTAATCCTCACAATAGCTCTCTCATGTAGGAACTGCTATCATACTCACCTTATAGAGGGGATCGCTGAGGCTCAGAAGAGCTCGGGCTGCTCAGCTGGTGAAGGCTGGAGCTGGCCTTCCAACCCATGCCTCCCACTGACTCCCAAGCTCGCTGCCATTGAGAAATAGCACACAGGACTTTAAGAAGCGATCATTTTCATTCTGGAAAAATGGAGTGATGGTTTTTCAAAGAGGCCAAACAGAAAGACACGCATTGAATAAGAAAGAACATGGAAGGTACTCTTCAGTTCAGGGTGCATTTGGAAGAGAACCAACTGCCACTTGATTTAGATAAGTCTTCATATGGGGACAAGGAGATGTCCTTGTGGCCATCCGTTTAGCACAATTTCATTTTAACAGGCCCAGTTCCCAAGAACAAATGCTCCACTGCTTTTCTACATTAGCATGTAACTGCTATTAATGTCAAAGGGGCATTCAGTGACGATGAAGTAGCAACACTTTGACATGCTTGCATGTTGCATGCAAATTTTGCAAGTTTATTCAACGAGTGTTCATGTGGATGGGTGCCTTTGTCACACCCTTCATTTATAGACACTATCTCACTCATCCCTAAGGAGTGAGCAGAGATCCCACTGTAGAGCAAAGAACACAAGTTTCAATGAAGACCTGAATTAGGTCTCAGACTTCTGATTTCAGAGACTGCCCTCTTGACTGGATCTCAACTTTAGAGTCCAAGGTTCTCTCAAACTTCGGTGGACATTGGATACATTTAAGGAGTTGGTTAAAAGGCAGATTCCTGGGTCCTTCCTCCCAGAGATTCTGATTCTGGAAGCAGCCTAGAATTGGGCCCCAGAATTTGCCTGTTCAATGGTAAGGCCCAAGGGACTCTAATACCAGTGGTTCACTAAGTGAGGACCACGGTTAGTGATTACTGCACCAGCACTTCCCCAGGCCCAGTCCCTGCCTTGAGAAATCCACAGCCCAACTGGAGGAAGAAGACACACAACTGATTACTAGCACACAGCACTGTGATTGCTGAGAGAGATATGTCATAGGGGGTGCAGGCATCAGTGGTCCAGGGAGAGAGAAACAGCAGAGATTATGGGGCTCAGTTGGGGGTGCTGTACTGGAACCAGCAGAAGAAAAGGCCTTCCCAGCACTGGGTGGACAGCATACACTCCCTTTCTGAATGCAGGCTTCTTGCCCTTGCCCCTAGCCCTGCCCCCACTCAAACACCCCACCCACCCACCCACCCACACCCTACTCAGTGGTTAAGTCCCATTGGCTGGACCTTGCACAGGTCTCTGAAATCCATCCATTCTTCTTCCCATGCTGGTCTGCTGTGACACTAATGCAGTCCACCACCTCCTACACCGTGCATGTACATTAGCTCTCTCAAGCACCCACCCTTCTTCCTTCTGGCCCCTTGTCTACCTAGTATCCAGAGACATCTTTTGAAAATGTGAATCAAGTCACATCACCCCACTCCCATTTTAAGCAGGGCTTCTCTACACACTCGAGCCCCCAGGTTTTAAATATCTTGGTCTGCAGGGCCCTTCACAAACTGGGCTGATTATTTGGCATCTGTGTAGCTTACTTTCCTCTCTCACCAGCACACTATGAGTCCCAAGCAAGTCCTGACACCTGTAGTTTCTCCCTGGCCTTTTGCATATACTGTTGTAGACTGTTCCTTCTGTTGGGAATGCCCTTTCCTCTTTCCGTCTGGGTAACGCACATCCTTCAGGGCTCTGCCTGGATGTCAGCTCCTCCGGAAGTGAGTTGGGTGTCCATCCTATCTCCCACAGTCCCTGCATGTTTCTTCTTGCACTCAGGACTCAGGACCCTGCATTTTAACAGCTCACTGCTCTCTGTTTCCCACGGGACTATAAACCCCATGAGGATGAGGGTCCTACGGATCATGACCTCCCTGTGTGCCAATCCTCACCCCAAGCTGTGCTCAGTCTGTGCTTGTTTCATGCTGTTTGGGGGAACAAGGGACAGGTGGGTTCAGAAGAGAGACAATACCAGAGCTACCCTCACTGCTTCGGAACAGTGTGACCGCTGCTTACATACCACGAGCTTCACGTTCCACAGGTGTAGAGTGGGGCTAGTATTTCCTACTCCAGTGACTGGTGTGAGAACTAAGGACAAAAATAAACCTAAAGCATCCAGGACAGCATCTGGAGGGGAAAATGGAAAATGAACGGTGACTGATGACACGAGGGCAGAGTCCAGCCTTGGAGAAGAAGTTGGATAGTCAGGCAGTTCATGCAGTCATTTCTTCATTCAACTTGTAGCACCTGCCATGAGTCAGACACCATTCCCGGCACTGGGAATACAAAGAGGATGAAGTCCTCCAGTGCTTCGTGGTCAAATATTGGATAAAACAAGGCAGGTTTTGGAGGCACCAACAATGCAGGCTGAATCAGGAACTTCTCATGGTGTAACCCCGGGTACCAGGAGGGGCCTCTGAATCCCCAACTTGTGGCAGGCAGACCAGGAGGGGCCTCCAAATTCCCAGCTGCAGCAGGCAAGTGAATTCTAGTCCCCACCAAAAGATTGCACTCCTCCCACCTCATTCCTTCTCATTAGTTTGGTTCAAAGAGAAAGAAAGGAAGGAAGGAAGGAAGGAAGACGGATGTGAGTCCGTAGCTGCCATCTTGGAGTCTAGTCCATTAACAAGAAGGAGGAAGAGGAAGAAAATGTAGGAGGGTGGGGGAGAAGAAGAGGAAGAAGAAAAAGAAAACAAAGGAGAAAAAGGTACCTTCCACAGAATGAACTAAGTCTTAACCATTTACCAGACATTATGTCAAACATAAGGCATGGATTATCTTACTCAACTTTTTTTTTTTTTTTTTTTTTTTTAAGATTTATTCCCTTTTGGGTGTAGGTATGGTGGGATGGTACAGAGCACAGAGATTTGAAATGAGACTTCGCATTTTTTTTTTTTAAAGTAAACTCTACCCCCATTGTGGGTCTTGGATACATGATTCCAAAATCAAGTGGCGTGCTCTTTAACTGAGCCAGTCAGGTGCCCCTGGATCATCCCATTCAAATTTTGAGGTAACCTTTTGGGGGCTACACCAAACTCTGATATCAGCAAACCTAGATCTGAATTCAGGGTGACTTGGATAAGTTACTTAACCTCTCTGAGTTTGGGTTTCTCCCTCATATTTTAAACAGGATGATGATGGTACCTACCACAGGGCATGGCACATGTCAGTAAGGGTATTTTTTTAAACTGAAGTGAATATTGTGAGTGTCTGCATCAAGGAGACTCCCAACTCCTTTTCTCGTTGGTAACTTGGTGTTACCCCAGCTCTGAAAGAAGCACTGGCTGGCTGTGTGGGGGCCCTACATTGCTTTAGTATAGGCTTTTGTGGATTTCAGGGGAAAAAAAAAAAAAGACGGAATCAGACTTTTTATTTTGGAGTAATGAGCAAGTTGACATTTCTCAGAATACGCTTATAGGAAGAATTTAATGCCTCGTGCATGTGAAGAGAAATGAACATCACACGGGAAGGTCTTTGGGCACAAGCTTCGAGCTCATCCCGAATGTGGGCTCTGGGAGTCATCTAATTACCTGACACGTTTTGTTCCTTTTTCTTCTTATCTTCCCTCTGCCTTCCAGTGGAGAGACTAGGAAAAATCTTCAAGGGGGAAAGAAGGTTTAAGTTGAGATATAAGAAATTGGAAGACTAGTTTTTATCATAGAGTATCTCACTTTCTGATAATTACAGTTTATTTTCTGTTTTTCCCCAACATTGTTATCTAAACTCCATGAGAGTAACGACTTTGGTTCACTGCTGTCTGGGGACACCAAGCTTAGTGTCAGCATGCTTGATAAATATGTGTGGAATGAATGAATGAATGGCATCCCAAAGTAGTCATTTTAAATGTTTTCACCCAACAACACTGTGGGCTTTAAAAATAAAAATTTAAGGGGCACCTGGGTGGCTCAGTGGGTTAAGCCGCTGCCTTCGGCTCAGGTCATGATCCCAGGGTCCTGGGATCGAGCCCCTCATCGGGCTCTCTGCTCAGCGGGGAGCCTGCTTCCTCCTCTCTCTCTGCCTGCCTCTCTGCCTGCTTGTCATCTCTCTCTGGCAAATAAATAAATAAATAATCTAAAAAAATAAAAAATAAAAATAAAAATTTAAGTTTTCAGATTTTCTATCCTGGAAATTCTCATATAGAAAGCCTGGCGTGGGGACTCAGAAGGGGCGCTTCTTCAAATCTACTCATATCTCTGGAAGTATCCACAAAGAAGTTGTGACATCCATTGTATCTGAGGAAGATAACAGAGCGGTTTGGAGCTATGGAGGGGGATTTTTTTTTTTAAAGATTTAATTTATTTATTTGACAGACAGAGATAACAAGTAGGCAGAGAGGCAGGCAGAGAGAGAGGAGGAAGCAAGCTCCCTGCAGAGCAGAGAGCCCGATGCGGGGCTCGATTCCAGGACCCTGGGATCATGACCTGAGCCGAAGGCAGAGGCTTTAACCCACTGAGTCACCCAGGAGCCCCATGGAGGGACATTTTTAACTGAATTCCCCTTTGAATTTTTTTTAAATATTTTATTTATTTGCTTGACACAGAGAGAGACACAGTGAGAGAGGGAACACAAGCAGGGTGAGTGGGAGAGGGAGCAGCAGACTCCCCACAGAGCAGGGAGCCTGACATGGGGCTCGATGTGGGGCTGGATCCCAGGAGCCTGGATTCATGACCTGAGCCAAAGGCAAACACTTAACGACTGAGCCACCCAGGCGACCCTATTTTTTTTTTTTTTTTTTTGGTGGGAATCATATGTTACCTACTCATGAAGGAAAATAAAATTTATATTAAAGTAAACAAAAACAAAAACTACCTCCCTGGATAATCCTGATGTGCAGTCGCGGTTGAAACTCACCGACACAAGGTGAGTTGTTGTGTTTATAAAAGAAGCTGGGGTGGGGCCATACTATTGCTGGAGTGATGCACTGTCACCAAGCAGGCCATAAGGAGAATTCACTCCCCCAGACACAGTGAGTCCCGGAACCCACCGGGGAGAGTAAGTGAGGGCCGCTCACTGTCATGGAAGGTGCTCAGGGGCCTTGCAAGCCTGGAATAAAATAGGCAAGAAAAGTTCCTGTGCTCTGAGATAGCCAAGCTTTCAACAAGCATCCAAAATGTCTGCCCTTATTTGGTAATCAAAAGCCTACCAAAAAAATCAGATACATTTTCTTTTTTAATTTATAGATTGGCAGTGTTTCAAAGAGTAACATCCAGGAGTGCCTGGGTGGCTCAGTGGGTTAAAGCCTTTGCTTTTGGTTCAGGCCATGATCCCAGGGTTCTGGAATTGAGCCCCGCATCGGGCTCTCTGCTCATCAGGGAGCCTGCTTCCTCCTGTCTCTCTCTGCCTGCCTCTCTGCCTACTTGTGATCTCTGTCAAATAAATAAATAAAATTTTTTAAAAAAGAAAAAAAGAAAAATAAAGAGTAACCCAGCATTGGGGAAGGTATGCAGAAATGGGGTGTCTTATGGACTGTTGGTGGGAGAAGACAGTGCTACAGCCTTCCTGGAGGGCAATTTTGCAGTTCAGACCCAAATCCGTAAAGGCATCATATGGTACCTTTTGACTCAGGTAGCATTTTCTGAATTTATCCTATGGAAGTGTTTAGTCAAAAGTGCAAATTTATATACCTAAGTTGTTTATCATGGTATTTATAAAAGCAGTCATAGCAGCTAAAACTTATAAATGATGTCCACGTAGGATTACTTAAATTATGATACATACACACAAGGGAATGGTTTGCCACCATCAAAAATGTGAAAAGAACATCATCATATGATATTGGGCACAGACATAAAACAGATAACAAAACTAGGAGTAGAATGATGCCTTTTTTGTAAAATAAATATATGTATATAGTGTATATGCTTGGAAAAGATATGAACTAGGGCATAAATTGAATTATTAACAATAATTATACGGAGTATTATCTTTTAAGATTGATTTGGGTATACCTTTTTTTTTTCCTTTTATTTTTTTTTAATTTTTTTTTTGCATGTTTAATTTTTTATTTTTTATAAACATATATTTTTATCCCTAGGGGTACAGGTCTGTGAATCACCAGGTTTACACACTTCACAGCACTCACCAAAGCACATACCCTCCCCAATGTCCATAATCCCACCCCCTTCTCCCAAACCCCCTCAACCCAGCAACCCTCAGTTTGTTTTGTGAGATTAAGAGTCACTTATGGTTTGTCTCCCTCCCAATCCCATCTTGTTTCATTTATTCTTCTCCTACCCACTTAAGCCCCCATGTTGCATCACTACTTCCTCATATCAGGGAGATCATATGATAGTTGTCTTTCTCTGCTTGACTTATTTCACTAAGCATGATACGCTCTAGTTCCATCCATGTTGTCACAAATGGCAAGATTTCATTTCTTTTGATGGCTGCATAGTATTCCATTGTGTATATATACCACATCTTCTTGATCCATTCATCTGTTGATGGACATCTAGGTTCTTTCCATAGTTTGGCTATTGTGGACATTGCTGCTATAAACATTCGGGTGCACGTGCCCCTTTGGATCACTACGTTTGTATCTTTAGGGTAAATACCCAATAGTGTAATTGCTGGGTCATAGGGCAGTTCTATTTTCAACATTTTGAGGAACCTCCATGCTGTTTTCCAGAGTGGCTGCACCAGCTTGCATTCCCACCAACAGTGTAGGAGGGTTCCCCTTTCTCCGCATCCTCGCCAGCATCTGTCATTTCCTGACTTGTTAATTTTAGCCATTCTGACTGGTGTGAGGTGATACCTCATTGTGGTTTTGATTTGTATTTCCTGATGCCGAGTGATATGGAACACTTTTTCATGTGTCTGTTGGCCATCTGGATGTCTTCTTTGCAGAAATGTCTGTTCATGTCCTCTGCCCATTTCTTGATTGGATTATTTGTTCTTTGGGTGTTGAGTTTGCTAAGTTCTTTATAGATTCTGGACAGTAGTCCTTTGTCTGATATGTCGTTTGCAAATATCTTCTCCCATTCTGTCAGTTGTCTTTTGATTTCGTTAACTGTTTCCTTTGCTGTGCAAAAGCTTTTGATCTTGATGAAATCCCAATAGTTCATTTTTTCCCTTGCTTCCCTTGCCTTTTGCGTTGTTCCTAGGAAGATGCTGTGGCAGAGGTCGAAGAGGTTGCTGCCTGTGTTCTCCTCGAGGATTTTGATGGATTCCTTTCGCACATTGAGGTCCTTCATCCATTTTGAGTCGATTTTTGTGTGTGGTGTAAGGAAATGGTCCAATTTCATTTTTCTGCATGTGGCTGTCCAATTTTCCCAACACCATTTATTGAAGAGGCTGTCTTTTTTCCATTGGACATTCTTTCCTGCTTTGTCGAAGATTAGTTGACCATAGAGTTGAGGGTCTATTTCTGGGCTCTCTATTCTGTTCCATTGATCCATGTGTATGTTTTTGTGCCAGTACCATGCTGTCTTGATGATGACAGCTTTGTAATAGAGCTTGAAGTCCGGAATTGTGATGCCACCAACGTTGGCTTTCTTTTTCAATATCCCTTTGGCTATTCGAGGTCTTTTCTGGTTCCATATAAATTTTAGCATTATTTGTTCCATTTCTTTGAAAAAGATGGATGGTACTTTGATAGGAATTGTATTAAATGTGTAGATTGCTTTAGGTAGCATAGACATTTTCACAATATTTGTTCTTCCAATCCAGAAGCATGGAACATTTTTCCATTTCTTTGTGTCTTCCTCAATTTCTTTCATGAGTACTTTATAGTTTTCTGAGTATAGATTCTGTGTCTCTTTGGTTAGGTTTATTCCTAGGTATCTTATGGTTTTGGATGCAATTGTAAATGGGATTGACTCCTTAATTTCTCTGGGTATACCTTTTAATCTTTGCTTATGGTTTTTGTAATAAACATGCAACATAGACATTAACACTTTATTCATTTATTTATTTATTTAAGATTTTATTTATTTGTCAGAGAAAGTGAGAGAGCCCACAAGCAGGGGAAACAGCAGAGGGAGAAGCAGACTCCCCTCTGAGCAAGGAGCCCCATGCAAGACTCAGTCCCAGGACCTTGGGGTCATGACCTGAGCCGAAGGTGGACACTATGACCCAGGCATCCCATATATGACCATTAACACTTTGAAACATAAAGTCTGGATTCCTTTTCCTTATATTAGATAGAAGGGTTTTGCTTACAAGTTATAGAAATCCTATAAAAAGATGCTCAGCAACTAGAATATTCACTGCTTCAATTGGTAAGTCTGGAGGTGGGTGGCTCCAGCTTTGGTTCACAGGGGAGGGCTCCCGGTCAGCCTCTTAAGGGCACTTCCCCCTGAGGTCAGGGATGGCGGCCTGAGTGCCATGTACTGTATCAACAGATACTCATGTCCTAGGTAGGTGGCATGGGACGTCTATATGATACTCTCTGTTAATCAGGGGAGGATTCTTTCCCCAAAACCAGCTAACATGTTTTCCCTTGGTTCCTCTTGACCAGAATTCAGTCATATACCCACGCTCCAACTATAGGAGATGCCACCTGCCTTTGTGGTTCTGGTAACCTCTGTCAGGAAGGAAGAGTAGGGATGTCATTGGGGTACAAAGATAATATTGTCCGCCGTGCAGGTTAATCCAAATTGCATCAGACTTGCCACCCATTCCCATCTTCTAGCAGCAGAGGTCTTTGACTTTGCTGCTCTGTTTCCCCCAGTTGGGGATGGGGGAGGTTGGGGTGATGGTGGTCGTAGCCAAAAAAGTCTCTTCCCAGCCACCTCTGGAGCCCAAACTAGTGGGCCAAAGAACATTCACAGCCTCCAATGCTGTTCCAAACCAGTGATGGAAGGAACAAGGTCTTACCTTGTGCCTGGCTCACTCCTGTTTCTCACAGATGTGACTTTGCTTTACTTCTGAAGACCCTCAGAAAAGAAGATTTTACAGTTTTCCTCCATTACCACTTTCTGTACTGAATAAGGTGTTGTGGATGAGTTGTGCCCTCCTAGGTTTGTATGTTGAAGTCCTAACTCCTGGAATCTCAGAATGTGAGTGTATTTGGAGATAGGGTCATGCAGTTAAAAAGAGGCTTTTGGGATGGGCCTAATCCAGTCAGTCTGGCATCCTCACAAGAAGAGGAAATTTGGGGGCGCCTGGGTGGCTCAGTGGGTTAAAGCCCCTGCCTTCGGCTCAGGTCATGATCCCAGGGTCCTGAGATCGAGTTCCGCATCGGGCTCTCTGCTCAGTGGGGAGCCTGCTTCTCCCTCTCTCTCTGCCTGCCTCTCTGCGTACTTGTGATCTCTGTCAAATAAATAAATAAAATCTTAAAAAAAAAAAAAAGAGGAGTAAATTTGGACGCAGAGAGACCCCAGGGAAGCGTGTGTAGAGGCCACACAGGGATGCAGTGAGAAGGCCATCCGTAAGCCAAGGAGAGAGGCCTCAGAGGACACCAACCCTGTCAACACCTTGATCGCAGACTTCCAGCATCGGAAACTGTGAGAAAACAAACCTCTGTTGTTGAAGCCAACCAGTGTGTGGTATCTGGTTCTGGCAGCCCTCGCAAACCAATACATGAGGTAACGGGAGAGCCTCTAGCAAAACACAGCCCTCCAACCATCCGCAATGGAATCACCTGGGGGACCTTGGTTAAATGGACTTCTGGGCCCACTTAAGACTCACTAGATAAGGATCTTTCCATGGAAATGTACCCTGTGCAGGCTGGAGAGCCCACTGACCACAAGCCATAGAATCAGTCTGACCTGGGTTCACCTCAGTGTTGCCACTGACGACTAAGGTGACCCTACAAATGGTCATCTAAAAGGGGAAAATTATGAGAATGAAACATGGTGCTTTTAACTAATTACCCTGAGAAAACAGATAAAAACTAGGGCTGCCCGTATACCAGGACCTATGGTCTCCTCATTAAAACTGGAAACTGAGTGACGGAGCCGGTCATTTACATGTTCGCCGACTCTGTGGATTATTTATAAGCTGTGACTAACGGTATTCCCCTCCTAGGGGTGTGGCCAGGATAAAAGAAAGCCTCTGCGACACTCTCACATGGTGCAGAGCAATGGGTTTCTCCCAGGCCCGGTACTAGCGCATTAGACTAAAATTTTACACAGCGGAGACTTTCCTCCTGCATCATCACTTTGGGGTCTGTCTGGATATAAACAACCATGAGGTAATTGCATTTAAATTTTTAAAAAGGGCGTATGAACTGAATCGCCTTCAGAAATGAGCTGTATCATAGCAGACCAAGGGTGTATTATTGTATACCTGTTTTATGTTTGCCGTTTAATGAATTTTTATTTTTCTGAACAACGTAACCCAGGTTTTGATTGTAGATTTGGAGCTTCTGTCCTTAGGCTGTGGGAACAGTTGTTGTGTAGGACTTCATAGATTTTTTTTTTTTTTTTTTAAGTTCTAAGTCATTGACAGACCCCTACATCAGCTCAGGAATTCCCAGATCCATGTGACCAGCTCAGGTCTGCAAACAGACAGACTGTCATGTGAAGGAGGTCGACGTATTGCCCCTTCCACCTTCCTCTGTGCAAGGGGTCACAGTCTGGATTCCAATCCCAGTCTCAACACGTAGCTGTGTGGCTCTGGATAAGCCATAAAACCTCTCTGATCCTCAGGTTCTTAAGCTGAGAAATGAAATCACAATAGCATTCATCTCACAGGCTTATCATGGAAGTCAAATGAGATAAGGCATCTGTTCCTTCTTAAGACTGGTCCCAGAATGGCGATGTTTCCAGAAGGAACGATAGATGTATACTAAAACTCTTGAAGAGTAATGAGAGACTTTTGGAAGGCTTTTGAAAGGGGGGGCATTAAGAGGGGTGTTACACCAGGCAATGCCCGCAAATCCACGCCAACCCTCCTAAAGTGTCACCTTTCCCAGAGTCTCCCTCGTCATGGTACCTCTCTCGCCAGCATCTCATTCCCATCGCGCTCCCCCCTATGACCGGGCTGTAATCCCCGCCTCTCCCTTTCTGCCCTTCTTCCTTCTTCTGTGCATAACGCTGAGGCATTTCTTGGCTTATTCATGAGACCTGTTCCCACATAAGGACGTAGGAGCTGAAGAGTTCAAACAGAGAACCCTCCTTGGAAAGAGGGAGGTAAGAAATGCTGTGAATACCTGTCTTAGACCCTTAGTTTTGGTTTTGTTGTTGTTTATAACATGTCCTGGCATCCAGTCGTTGCTCTGTAAATGTGTGTTCTTGTCTGGCGCCCGTCCTGATTCTGTCTGGCTCTCCACCTCTCCTGCTTCCCCCTTGTGGGATGCAGTGCCCTGCATTTTCCTGTCACCCACCCACCGCTGTCCATTCTGACGGTCGCAGTCCTGGGATCAAGTCCTGCATTGTGCTCCCCACTCAGTGGAAAGTCAGCTTCTCCCTCTCCCTCTGCCCCTGCTCATGGTCTCTCTCTCTCTCTTCCAAATAAATAAATAAAATCTCTAAAAGTATTAGGTGGGTCCCAGAACCTGGAAGTTATACCGCCTGGATCAGCACCATGGGAGTTGCCGCAGTGAAAGCACCACAACACAGCCACCCTTGCTCGGGACGAGACCCCAGCATGTCCACCATCGCAGCACCTGTACACTGGCTTCCCCAGCTCGAGGATGCCTCCTTAGGGTCTGCACTTCTGATCCAGGCTTGTGCACAGCCGGTTGGTGGGACCTGAGTTCCATGTGTAGTGTGCTGCAAAGGAATGTGGGACTGTGAGAAGTCGGGGAATGGCAGGGCTTGTGACATGAAAAATTACCAAGGGGTTGACAAAGGAGTTGGGGAGCCACAGTGACAAATGCTTATACCTAGTCCCCTCCCCTGACATTCACCAGCTGTGCCACAGTGAGGCAGATTCCGGTGAACTTACTGTCCATATCTGTAAAACCATCAACATCTGGTGAGGGAGGATGTTCTGCAATGAAGACTCTATTTCCCCCACGTCTGGGTTCTAACCATTGAAATACAGTCCAAGGAGCCAGGCAGGGTTCCAGTGTCAGCTTTGGAAATGACAGTGATCAATAACCCATAGAGCAAAGCTCTCTGGTAGCTTCTAGGATGAAGAATGTCAGGGAAGGGGTTTGGATACCTCAGCATACTGGATCCCTTGCTTGCAGAAGGGGTACTCTGGGTCCCAGGGCGTGGCCACCTCAGGACACACCAGTCCCAGATGGAACAGCCAGACCATGGCTGGCCTTGTTGGGTAAGGAATTGGGACACATGAGCTTCCACTGCACACCCAGGTGCCAGCTTTGAACAGCAGGTCCTGATGCCTTCAGGAATCTGTCAGCTGGCCCCATGCCAGCTCAGCTGCAGGGACACAGAGAAGCTGAGCAAGGGCTTGTATCATTATAGGAACATGTCTTCCCATGCTAGGGCTTGTGTCATTGTAGGAAAATGTCTTCCTGTGCTAGGGCTTGTATCATTGAAGGAACACACCTTCCCTTGCTGGGGCTTGTATCATTATAGGAATACGCTTTCCTGTGCTTGACACTGGCGGTATGTGAGTAGAAAGGGAGCAACAAGGTTTGAAGCTGAGCCAGAAGCTACCAGAAGCTACTCTGTGTACAATTATTCCAGGCATCAAAGTTGTAATGATACATGTGATATTCTGTTTCATTAACACTTCATCAAAATGGTACTATTTTCCCATCAGGAATCAAAATGTACTTTTTCCTTTCACTGATGGGGATTGAACAAAATCGAATTTATGAAAATTTCTGTGTGGGGAGTCCAATTCTATGGTAGAAATTCAAGGAGTGAGTGCATCTTTGTGTGAAGTCTCATGATGTGTACCCAGCACAGCAGACACGACCTGTTTGATGAAATCTAATGGATCCCGAGGAAGCAGCCTGAAGAAGCAAGTGTGTGTTTAAGGTGCTGGGCACCAATTATGCTGGAATGCCAGCCATCACCAGCACAGGTATTATGCCAGAGTCTGCAGAAGCCAACATCATGAAACACAATTTCGTGTATTCCAATTCAGCAAACTGAATCGGAGCAATGACATGAGGTCACTAATTCAGATGTTGGCAGTGGAGCACCTGCAGAATTCTGCCTTTGAGGGCTTACAGTTAAAAACTCTTTGCAAACAGGGGTGCTTGGGTGGCGCGGTTGGTTGGGTGGCCTACTCTTGGTTTCAGCTTGGGTTGTGATCTCAGAGTTGTCGGATGGAGCCCCATGTCAGGCTCTGTGCTGGGCAAGGAGTCTGCTTAGGAATCTCTCTCTCTCTCTCCTACCTCTCCCCATCTCCCCCAGCTCTTGCTCTCTCTATCTCTCTCAAATTAAAAACAAACAAACATACAAACAAACAAAAAACAAAAACAAAAAAACTTTGCAAACAAATGCAGATCACTATTGCCCACATTCACTTTTCGAGCAGCAGGATGGTCAGTGGTGAAATCTAAGCCATTGCTGAGAACTGCTATGAAGAAAGCTCTCTTTCTTTCTCTCAGGCTCAACCCCTATCATCTTGCACTTGTCCTACATGACTGTCATTACAGCCCGATTGTAACATAAGCTAATTATAGTCTGATAGTGACTAAGTGTGGCATGGATCAGAAGACCAGGATTAAAACAGGCCAGGGCTGTGTGTGTGTGTGTGTGTGTGTGTGTGTGTGTGTGTGTACGCACACATGTGTGCGTGCTTGCACTTATTTATATACTATAAGGCCAGTAGTTATAGAAAAACAATTAAATTGGGCTTTCAGTCCATTCACTGTGATGACAACTACCCATTTCCATTCCCCAAGAATTCCTGAGAAATTAAATGACCCCTTGAATGGCAGAGGAAATCTGTCATTGTGTCAGATGAGAGCTGCCCTCCTACTTCCCTATCCTCTGCCCCTCTCAGTCTGGCCTGGTCACTGGGTCCTGCCCACTGGCTGCTACACTAGTGGTGTTCCACAAACTGCCATATCCTGACTCTATCTGGGGGACCCCTTCAAGTTTTCCATCTCAGGTTTTCCCATCTCTCCTCTTATTGCCTAGTAATGAGGTGCTAATAGACATCTGTATTGCTTTTGAGTCTCACGGTAACTAAATAAATGTAATTTTTGAAATGTGATATACCATTTTTAATTTACTGGATTATAATTAAAAAAATAATACTCAGGGATATTGCAAGTGCGAGGGCTGCATACTCAAACGAGGTACATACTGTTGCATAATTTGCTACAATCTTTCTGCTCTCTAGAGAGCATCAGCTGCACTTTCTAGAAGTTAACATGTACATACCCTTTGAGTTAGCAGTGTCAGAGCTCAGAAGTTTAGCCAAAGGGAATAACTAAGAATATGACAAATGTTTAGCTACTTGGTGTTATTCATAATAGAAGAAATATGTTGTGGGAGAAGAAACCTTGCAGGTCCAACTACAGATAATTTATTTGATTAAAGCAATATATTAACAGTGTCATGGAATGTACCACCATTCAAATGATAATATGAAATATATTTGCATAAAAAGATGTTACATTGAAAGCAGGTAACAAAACAAAGAGGATAGAATTCTGCTTCTGGGAAGATGAAATAGATCCACTTTTCTTATTCCTTCCACTAAATGCAATTAAAACCTCCGGATATGGTATATAAAACAAGCCTAGAAAGACTCTGAAAGGTGGAGAGAAGGCAGACTGGCTAGGGACCACAGCACCCAAGGAATGACCTGGTAGTGAGTCCCCTGGGGGTTTGCTTTGTTTGCCTCATGCATCCCAGACTTGAGCTGATGAAACCAGCAACCTGGAAACATCACTAGGCATAGACATTGAAAAGCCCAAAGAAGACCTTTGTTCTCTAGTCACCAGAGCAGGGGAAGACTTGCGAGACAGAAAACTTTTAGATAGTAAGTTCTTTATTCTGGCTAAACACCACAAAGAAAACTGCAGACCCACCCCCATCAGCAAGGACAAGGGAAATGTTTAGACTTCCACACTCATCCAGTTGTATTGAGGCACCCAGGGCCCCCACCAGGGTGCCCATACTCAGAAGCATCAAGCTGTTCCCCAAGTGTCACAAATGGTACCGTCCAGTCCTGCACTGTTTTGCTGGCCTTGGTCAGGTTTAGTTCAGGGAGAGAGGAATGAAGTCCTCCATGTTAGCAGCAGGATGGGGGATGGGAAAGGCTCTACGGCTTTCTCCCTCTCCCCTCCCCCAGGTGAATGTATCACCCCTCTTGATAGCCCTTCATGCTCACATAGCTCTTCTTCTGTCTTAGAAGAGACTGCTTTCAGGAAGATATCCACCATCAGTCATTTATACATCAGTACAGACTTGTCACTGAGCTCTCTCCTCCATGGGTCTTTGGAAAGGAAATCATAGCTATTCTTCTATTAGGAAGCACCATGTCCCCCATTACAGGAATTGGGATCTATATGGAGAGGAAAATTGGGAGGTATTTCTTGAATTTCTAGAATCTCTTGCCTTGGGTGCAGGAAACAAGCTGAAAACTGGATACAGGAAGCAATTGTCTAAAGTAAGATTCGGCTGTCCCCAGGGCTTAGCAAGGAGGATAATCATTAATCCTTATGGGAGACAATGGTTCTATTAGTAATTTCTATTAGGATTAAAAATGTTTGCAGGTATAACTCCTTGCTAAAGTGAGAAGAAATGAACTCTATAGTTACACAACTAAAGGCCAAAGACAGACCCCTAAAAAAGATGTCTTATTTTTCAAAAAATTTTCTTTAATTAAAACAATGAAACTCTTTGTTAAAAATTAAATAATGGATTTCCAGCTTTCAGCTCCAACATGTAAAAAACTTGGAGGTCATCATTCTCATCCTTATAATAAGATAAAAGATAAACAAACTGAAATTCATGACTTCTTGGACACACCAGAAAATTGAGGTCACAAAGCAAACAGCTCCCCTGAATTGTAGAGAGACAGGTGAATTCAGAGTCACAGCCAAGATCTGCTTACCTGAAGTGGAAACCTCTTCAGCTAGAAACTAATGGGAACACTTAAATGGCAATTTTTGATGAATTTCTGAAGGTGGAATATGGAGTAGTTTGAGAGTGAGAAACTCCTGGTGGCCCCAGTTTGGGTGGAGCATCCCATTTCCATGGGTTTTACCTCTAGTAACCTCAACAACTTCTCATAGGAAAAATCCAAGATTATCTCCTTGTGGCTCTGGCAGGGAAAGGAGAAAAGTAACAATTTAGAAATATGCCAGAGTATTCTACATAATAAAAGCATCCAGAAAGGGAACAGACTTTACCAGATCCTTATTCCACTTGGAGGAAGGACACGTATTAGACTCCAGCTTGTTGCAGCCTTCCTATGTCACTCAAGGTGGTGAGGGGATGGGGGAAGGCTAAGATGCACTTGTGAAGGTCACAGTCCAGGGACAGGGGCTCACTAAATGACTGAAATTTAAAAATAAGATTAGAATGCTCCCCCTACTTACCACATCTTACCACATCCTTACCATGTCTTACTGCCTCATCCACAGGACACAAGCATAGTGACAGAGAAGTACAGCAGAAAGAGTGGCAAGGTGAACTCTACTGAAGGAGGAGTCTTTAGGGAAACCTAAAGACAAACACAGGGACCCTACAGGAGTTTGAAGGTTCTGGCACCTATGGCTACAGCAAAAATTAAACAGAGGCCAATTCCTAGACAGATTAACATGAAACACCACACTAACACCCTGTTTCCTTTAGTTCCTCTGACTCATTACATCATGTTCAGCTTTTGACAAAAAAATTATCAGTGATGACAAAAGTCAAGAAAAAAACACACAGTCTGAAGAGGCAAAGTAAGCATCAGAACCAGACTCAGACGTGTTACAGATGTTGGAATTATGAGAAGCAATTTAAAAGAACTATGATTTAACATAACTAAGACTAATATGTTAGAGGCTATAAAGCAAAAAGTATACAACATAGAAGAACAGACAGGTAATGTAAGAAGAGTGATAGAAATCCTAAGAAATAATCAAATGAAATATAAGGGGAAAAAACAACTGTAATAGTAACGAGGAATATAATTCTGATGACTTCATCAGCCAACTAGACATGGCTGAGAAAAAGATAAGTGAATTCAAAGGTGGGTCAGTAAAAACTTTCCAAACTGAAATGCAAATAGGAAAATAATGGAAGGAAGGGGAAAAATAAATAAATAAATAAACACAGAACAGAACACCTAAGAACTGTGGGATATCAAAAGATATAACCTAATTGGATATGCCAGATAACACATAATTGGAATACCAGGGGAAGAAATAAATAATGTAGTAGAAGAAATAATTGAACACTAGACAAATAGCTTCCAATTTAATAACATGCCCCAAACACAGATCCAGGAAGCTGAGGGAACATCGGGTAGAATATTACCAAAAAATCTATGGCATTTATGCTACCATATTCAAACTTCAAATAACTAAAGACAAAGAGAAATTCTTGAAACAAGTCAGGAGAAGGCCACATCTTACTTATAAAGAGACAAGGATAAAAATTACAGCAGACTTCTTATTAGGAACCATGTAAGCAAAAATAGAATATACCAAAATATCTAAAGTCTTGAAAGAAAAACCCAACCAGTCTAGAATTCTTTACCCAGTAAGATTATCCTTTAAGAGTGAAAGAGAAATAGACTTTCTCAAACAAACATAAAACTTGAGGAATTAATCACCAGCAGAATGGCTCTGTAAAAAATAATAAAAGAAATCCTTCAGGGAGAAGAAAAATTATAGGAAATACTTATGAAATTTATTTAGGAAATTATTTAGAAATTTGGATCTACTTAAAGAAAGGAAGAAAGGAAGAGCATCAGAGAAGGAATAAATGAAGAGTAAATTAAAATATTTTGTTATCCTTCTTAATTGAACTAGTGATAACTGCTTGTTTAATGTAATAATAGCAACAATGTATTGGATGATTACAGCATATGGATAAGTGAAATGGATAAAAGCAATATCATGAGGGATGGGCAGAAGTCATTGGCAATATTTTGTTATAGGGTATCAATAGCAGTATTATGTTATTTGAAGATGGACTTAGTTATAAATGCATATTACAATGTCTAGGGTAAGGGTACATTTTTTAAAATTAAATAAAGGAATTGCAAAAAGTAAGAGTGAAACACTCCCTCCTCTACATTTCATAGCACTAAAGAGTAGCTGCTAGTAGTAATCCAGTGTGCATTCTCTGGGAGGCCCTGGAGCAGGATCAGCCCCCACGTATTTTTTTGGCACTTATATTTCTTCCCCCAGAATTACTAGATATCTTCCGTGCTTGTCTATTTCAGAGTGGGTTCTCCTGGAAGGACTTGGTGGTACCCAGTCTAGTCTAGAAAATCCTCTTGAGAACAGTAGTGACAGAGGCAGGTAGCCAGAGAAAAACTGCTTGAAGGAGAAATGACCCATGAGAAGGAGATGATCTCCACTCCCAGGTCTGGTGAGACACTGAATGAAGAACATTTGCCCAAGACAGTAAAACTGGGTCCGAGGGCTTTGTCCTGGCAATGTACATTGGAGCAAATTAACCCACATCTTTGATCCTCATGGAGCAGACATTCATCACTCAATGCACAATTCTCTGTGATGCTTTATGTAACATCCTCTCTGTGTGACAGCCCCTTTAAGTGGTCACCCAATCTTTGCTCAAACCCTGCAGTGATGGGCAGTTGGTTAGGGGGAGGGAGGAATGAGGGCTTTGGTAGTTTAGTAAGTAGCTAGTGTTGGTGGTAGAGTTGGGAGGTGCTGGCTAGAGCAGTGAGAACAGGCAGAGGGCAAGAAGGCTGCTGTCAGACAAGAAGCACTGAGTGCTTCCGGAGCTGGGGGCAGGGGTGGGGAGGGAACTGCACTTGAACTGACAAATGAAGGTGGGTTTTGGGAGCTAAATTACTTAAAGGAATTACCCAAGTCCTCAGTGAGTATGCAAAAGGGTCCTGCTCAGATGGGAAGGCATTTGCATCTCCATCCTGCTGGCTACCAAAACGGTCTCCGGCTTTGGAAGAGGTGCTATTTTCTGTGGGAGTCACCCAGATTACAGTGGGTTTTGATTCCATGATGCTGCCAGGACAAAAACAAAGCATTCAGCTTTCTCAGCAGGAGAACCTCAATGCCCACAGCTCGCAGAAGGCAGGACACAAACATACCATGCACACGTGGTATATGCACAAACAAGGGGTTAGATAATTAAAGTGTCAGTTTTCCTGGAAGGTTCATGGTTTTTGATTGATTTGGTTGCCTGGGAAATAGTCCAGCTTGTTCTCTGCCAAGCTCAGAGGTGATAGAACCAGAATTAAATTTCTATTTTCTAAAGAGCCGATGGAGGCAGATTTTAAGTGAGCATTCTGAACCATTATTTAAATCTGTATTTTAGACTTTCAAAGGGATCTGCAGAATACCTTCATGCTTGAGAATGTGACTTTTTTTTTTTTTTAAAAGAACATCAAACCCACAGTGGAGTCTTTTGTTTTAATTCTGATTCTGGAACTTTACCAACAAGCATTGGATGTGCCAACCCCAGGATGTTTTTGAACAGAGGTTTTAATTCTAAAGCATGTGGTTTTACTTGTGGCATATATTAAAATGTTGAATAATTAACAAGAATTTGGCTTCGGGAAATCTAAATTGGTTGACTACAGGGCATTTTTAGAAAAGCCTTCTGATACATTTAAAAGAAGGCACCTGTTGGGATTTTTCCAGAAAATCCCTTCTTATCTACCAGATGGAAGAAACAATTTATTAATAAGGATTCTGCCTTGTCAAAAATTTATTGAGCACCACTATAAGCCAAACACATGAGATATATTATTTCTTATCTTCACATGACAGGTTGTTAAAAGGAGACTCTTTTGACCCAGTTTTCAAAGGTATATCAGTATTCTGGTTACGATCCAGTGTGAGACAGCCCTCCCCACATGCAGGACTTACAATGGGAATGAAGGAGAACCTGTTCTGTGTCTATCAACTCCCTTACCTGCTTTGAAAATATGAAAGATTGAGAGAAGATTCATGAAGAGAGTGGTGTATCACCTTCTAGCCTCAAACCTAGCGAGGGCTTGGAGGGACTCTCAGACCTTCAGAACGTTTTCCCTAATGTCTTACCTCCAGGGCTGGAGAGCAAAGTCCTGTGGTAAGTGAGGAGAACTATCTTCTCTTACCTTGATTCCACCTTCCCTTCTTTGGAACCTGGCTAGCAAATCCAAAAGAGCAGCTAAGAGCAGAAAGACAGCCTCTCCCTCCTCACTGTTCATAGATGCAGGCCTGAGCTTGGAAAGGGAAGATGCAAAGCTAAGTCACACTCAGGGTTCCAGATCATTAAAAAGAACTGGACTGTGTCTTTGCTGATTTAGACTGTCAACTAAGTGTGAGCAGAGCAGACTTGTGGATTTGTCACTCACAGGCAGAGGAGAGCACCCCCTCCCTGCCTTGCCCAAACCCTGACCCCCAGGGTTGCTTGATTAGCACACCAGTTACACCAACAGCACCACCAACTACGCGGGATTAGGTCCTCCATTTTGTAGATAGGAAATAGGAAAATAAAGGCCAGAGAAGTTAAATAGTGGGGCTGGGAAACAGATTCAGATTTTCCCATCTGAAATACACCATATCTTTGGTTACTATACTCAGAGAGGAAAAATATTATGCTAAATATTAGAAACAAGGAAGAAATAGATCTTCAAGAAGGACAAGTTTCTCCTAATAATTGATTTTTTATATCTATACTTTTAAATCACTTTGACAAAGTTCACTATTAAAAAAGAAGTAAACTTATTTTTTTAAAAAAAAAGCTAGGTATAAAATAAAAACGAGGGACATTTATTTATCTCATATCAGTCTGTGTGCAACCACATAACAGATATATTTTTTCCTCTGCATCTACAACCTCCCAGGAGGACATAAAGCCCCAGGTCCCTTTCCATCTTGAAGGTCTATTATTCTATGTGAAAACTTATTTATAAATTAGAGATTTGAAGAGCCAAGTCTTTGCTTTATGGTTTTCTTTATGTATCTATTTACAAATAGCAAGAGTTCCAGGTCCATTTTGCATTTCATTTGATTTACACAACTTCAAAGTAAGAAAGACTTTCCAGGAACCCATCAACTTCTAGAACCTCAGGCTATTCTCATCATCTATTTCACCATTATCCATTGACGGTGTGGATGGATGGATGGATGGATGGATGGATGGATAATAGGGATGATGAGTGGGGCTCAGTTACAATCCAACCTACCCAAATAGGGGAAAACCTATAGTTGTTTCCTCCTGTGAGTTTTTTTTTTACTACTCAAACAGAACACTGAACATCTGACACTTCTGGTCACCAAGTATGTGACATTTTTCCCCACACCAAGCAATCCTCCATGCTGCGAACTTGGTGTCCTACAATTTAACTCAATTTAGATGCTATTTACCTGGAAATAGCATCAGACCCCACAGGTGAGGGGCTCAGGCCTACAAGACTCCTCCCACTCCACTTCAGATGCCAATCACAAGTAGTAGGTCCCCAGGTTACCTAACAGCTTCTGTGGGAACAGCCAGATAAAAAGATATACAGGATGAGGTCTGGGAGGGTCCTGAGTACAGGTGCTTTTGTCCCTGTGAAGTTGGAGTGCATCACCTCCCAGTACATGGATGTGTCTCCCAACTGGGAAGCTCTCTGAACCCCATACATCCAGTATTTTTTATGGAGGCTTCATAACGCAGGTATGATTGGTCATTACTTCCATTTTCAGCCCTACTTTTCATCTCAAGAGAATGAGAGACAGGGCTGAAAATTCCAAGCCTCTACTCATGGTTTTGTCTTCCTGCCGACCCCATCCAGGAATCCATCTAGAGTCACCTCATAGAACAAAAGACACTCCTATTACCCAGCAAATGACAAGGGTTTCAGGAGTCCTGTATCAGGAAGTTGAGTCAAAGATCAAATATGAGGACAAAAGATTTGTCTAGTGCTCTGATCACTTAGGAAATGACAAGGGTTTTAGGAGCTCTGTGAACCTGGGGCAGAGACCAGTATGCATTTTCTAGGATCTCCTCCTATCCTTCTTGAGAGCCTACTTCCATAGGTGATTTACATCATGATTACCTGGAATCCTCAGGGGAACCATGAATAGTTCCCATTTCTCAGGAAAGAACAAGAAGCAAAGAGGCTGTGACTTGCCCAACACAAGGAGCCCACCTTCCCCCTGCCCACCGCGTCATACTGTTCCTGAGTCTTCATGGCGTTCAAGTCCAAGGCTGGCAGGCTCCAGGGGCCAAGAGGAGGGAGGAATGTCACCTCCCTGCAAGCTGTGTGACTAAAGCATACCTGTCTGGCCCAAGGAAGCATTTGCAGGCACAGCTTTGTCTGTCCTGCCCCCTCTTAAGATGCATAATTGGGTCAGACTCTCTCCTCCTTCCACACTCCAAATTGAAGTTGTTAATGTACTAGAAATGCAAATTGAACTAAAATTAGTTTAGCTTCATTTTCCAAAGGCCATCTTTCCCCCTCCTTGCAGAGAATGATTTTACATAATTTTATTCTGAGAGGAAATAATCACTCAGCTTTTTGAAAAAATGAGCCTCTTTAAATATGTATTTTTGCCCTTTTCTGTCACCTTTTGCAGACTGAATAGCAGTTCTACTTTATGATCTTTGTTCTCACTTCAACATTGGTAGACACAACACATCTCAACAAGACAGGGAGACAGGCAAAGGAGGAAGATCTGGGGAATCTGCAAGGGCACGGGAAAAGAAGGAGCCTCCACCACCCCCACCCCGTCAATGGCCGCCCTGTATTCCATCCTCCAGGTGGCCCCCACATTAGACCAATAAAAATCACAGGGGACCCCAATTTTTAAAAAAATTTTATCTATTTATTTGACAGAGATCACAAGTAGGCAGAGAGGCAGGCGGGGGTTGGGGGAGCAGACTCCACGCCGAGCAGAGAGCCTGAAGTGGGGCTCGATCCCAGGACCCTGGGATCATGACCTGAGCTGAAGGTAGAGGCTTAACCCACTGAGCCACCCAGGAGTCCCCCAAAATTATCTTTTAAGGAGTAAATCTATGCAGGCAGGAATCCTATGAGATATAGGATATCTATATCCTGGGGCACCTGGGTGGCTCAGTGGGTTAAAGCCTCTGCTTTCAGCACAGGTCATGGTCCCAGGGTCCTGGGATCGAGCCCCGCATCGGGCTCTCTGCTCAGCGGGGAGCCTGCTTCCCTTCCTCTCTCTGCCTGCCTCTCTGCCTACTTGTGATCTATCTGTCAAATAAATAAATAAAATCTTAAAAAAAAAAAAAGGATATCTATATCCTATAGATATAGGGGGTCAGACTCCTTTGCTCTTTTCTAGCTGTGACCTTTTTCCGTCTGGAAAGTGGGGATTATACTACAGAATCTGCTGTAGTGATCTCAAAGGATCATTGTTTTTTTGTTTGTTTGTTTTGGGTTTTTTTGTTGGTGGTGGTTTTATTTTGTTTTTTGTTTTGTTTTGTTTTGTTTTTTTTGTTTTTTGGTGGTGGTAGAGGGTTTGGGGAGGGTATTGTTTGCTTGTTTTAGGACTGTATAAGCTTGGGGACTAGTTAAGAAAAACCTGGTAAGCTCTCTTATGGGTTGTACTCCCTGGGTTTGTTCACCGGTTGACCTTCTCATGTGCTACCAGATCAACACCATCTTTTTCATGATGTCTAAAACCTCATGGTGACTGGGACTGGTTTTCAGATGACAAGCCTGTGAATGAGAGGGAGATTGGATACTAGCTGTTCTTTCCAACACTGTGTTCATCCAGTTGCAGGAGTTGGCTATTTCTCAGGCCAGGCTGTAGTGGGTGCAGCGTGTGCTCTGGAATGGTTGCCTGGGGCGACCCCCTCTTTTCCAAGAGTGTGCTCAGACCTTAGAGTCAGTGCCTGTTCCCTGGTCAGTACTGTGTATGTGCCCATCCTCTCCACCCCTACTGGACATGGATAATTCGGTTTTTCTAGAGGTGTCTACTTGGCCCATGCTGAACTAATTAAATTTCCTCCCTTGGTATTTGGAATTTGGAAGAAAGGGACAGAAACTGGGATTCACCCACATGGCAGCACCAGCAGTGAAGGCCAGTCAGCTGGTGATACATTCTGCTGTTGTTTCTTACTTAAATGTTTGATGGAATTTACCAGTGACCCCTTCTGACTTTGTGGAGACATTTCTTTTTATTAGGAATTCAATTTTAAAAATAATATAGTATTCGAGTCATTCCTCTCTAGTTAGTTTCCGGCAGTTGTGTTGCCCAAAGAATTTGTCCAGTTGTCACAGTTACCGGCAAAGTTGTTTATGATAATGACTTATTATCCTCCTAATATCTATAAGATATATAGTGATAGCCCCTCTTTTATTCCTAATATTAGCAACTTTGTTTTCTCTGTTTTTTTTTTCTTTACTATTTTTGGCTTTGTTAACTTTTCTATAATTTGTTTTCTTTGTTGTTAACTATTTCATTGATTTCTGATCTTTGATTTTCCTTCCTTGTACATTGGGTTTAATTACTTTTATTTCTTTTTACTTTTCCAGGTGGAATTGGGATGATTTACTTTAAACCCCTCTCGATTTTTTATTGAGATGTAATTGATGTATAACATTATATAAATTTAAGTTGTACAACACTTTGACTGATACATTTATACTTTGCACTATGATTACTACCATAGCATTAGCTAACACTTCTATCACATTGCATAATTATTATTCCCTTTTTTTATGTGAGCAATTAAGTTCTAGTTTTTTAGCAACTTTATAGTTATTGTAATGTGGGTATTGTTATTTTTCATTAGGTCTCCCAGGACTTATTTTTTTACTAGTTGCAAATTTGTACCCTTAAACAATATCTTCCTAATTCTATCATCCTTCCAGCCCTGGTAACCACTATTGTGGTGGTTTTTTCCAAATTTGGCATTTTTATATTCCACCCATAGGTGATATTATACAGTATGTTTTTTCTCTGTCTGACTTAGCTGTCCTAACATAAAGCCCTCAAGGGCCATCCTTCTTGTCACCAAGTGCAAGATGTCCTTTTTCCTCATGATTAAAAAATATCCTGTGGTATATATACATATCTCCATTCATCTGTTGATGTACACTTAAGTTGTGTTGATATCTTGGCTATTACCAATAATGTTGCAATAAACATAAGAATGCAGACATCTTTTTAATAGTGTGTTTCTATCGTGTGTGTGTGTGTACCTAATTCAGAGACATCATACCTTAACTGGAAATCTAACCTGTATGACTTACTGCTATATAATTTGGTAAGTTACTGCCCTACCCTGAGATCTGGGTTCTACCACTGACCAAACACTCAGAAATACCTGTTTTTCATATATTTGGGGGGGCTTGCAGGGGTTAACCCTGAAAAGAGTTTGTTGTTGTCATTAGTTCAATTCTGTGGGTGAATGTTTCATCAGTCATTATATAATTAAATTTCTGAAGCAGTTAATAATTTTTATTATCTGGAAGGGTCAATTCATTTGGTTTAATCAAAATGTGGTATCAACAGCAGAAGTCAGTTCTGCTCAGAGCCCATATCTCTCCACAGATGTCATTAATTGTTTTTTTCATTTATTTTTATTTTAATTTATTTTAGCATAATAAAGATTTACTGAAGCCTCTGATGACATTTCAGGACACAGTTTTAAATGTCACCTTTTATCTTGTCCCATCCACCTGTTATATTTATGTTGTTGTTTTCCCAGTGTTGGAAGGAGGGACATTCATGATTAATCGATTAATTGGTTGATTTTTGAAGAGTTTGGTTGGGGAAGCTCACACTGGACATACACAAATAATTTTTGGTTTTAATCATCCTAACCTAACTATTTATTACTTTAAGGCTAAGATTTGTATTCCCTTATAATTAAAAAAAGAAGAAGAAGAATGTAATACGAGAAAGCCGTCAATGAGAGCAGAGCCCAGAGGGAAGGATGGAGAACAGCAGGCTGCGGGGTGGAGAGAGAGGTTGGAAGGGACTTTACTGTTGCTAAGAGAACACATCTTAAAAATTCTCGTCACAAGAATAAAAAAAGAACTTTGTAACTATGTGTGGTGACAGATGTTAACTAGACTTCATGGGAGTCACCCCCCAATATATACAAATACTGATCATTCTATTATACCCCTGAAACGAATATAATGCTGTATGTCAATTAGACCTCAAATAAAAGGAAGAGGAGGGCCTCCTGAGTGGCTCTTCCACCTAACTTCTTCCTCCTCCTCCTCTTTTTCAGTTGAGCAGCAAGTTGGTTGAGCCTCTGACTCTTGATTTCGGCTCAGGTCATGATCTCAGGGTCCTGGGATTGAGCCTGGTGCTCAACAGGGTGTCTGCTTGAGATTCTGTCTCTCCTTCTCCCTCTTCCCTCTGCCCCTCCCCCCAACCCTGCTCAAGCTCTCTTTCTCTCTCTCAAATAAACAAACAAACAAGCAAATAAATAAATGTAATTTTTTTAGAAAAAGAAAATAACAAGGAAAACACAACAGATTTTGTGGGGCAGCCCTGGTCATGGAAAGGGCAATGGGATAACAATTCTGGTCTTAGGGATTCTCCTAAGTAGCTGTGAAGCTGGAGGTAGGTCACTTTTGCCTCCAGGAAGCTTGGGAAGGTGAAGAAGTGGTATCTATCTTTCCCCAGCTAACTCCCAGGGGCAGACACCCCACTCGTTCCCGGCAGGCACTCTGAAGTCAATCTACCAGTAACTCCTTATCTCTAGTCTTCAGTTCTGTGTTTGTGAAGTGAGACCATTGAAATCAGTCACCTGTAAGCCCTTCCTAAGCTCTAATATTTCAAGATTTTGAAAGGTCTAACTCAACTTTCGGAGTTCCGGGGACCTTTTGAAATTGATGCAAAATTTCATGTGTTTGTGTGCATGTGTACAGGTATGCATTTTTTCTGGAGAAAGTGTTCTTAATGCTAGGATGTTCCCTAAGTGCAAAAATATTAAGAAACAAATGAATACTTAATGTAATCACATTAATTCATTTCATCATCATAATCAAACAAACATTGAGTATATTTTATGGGTTTATATGAGCACATAGATGAGCAATACACATTTTGGAGAAATGTTTAATCAGTAAAGCATCAACAAAGTTGTGTCGTTTCTCCTGGGGTGTGTTGAATTGGATTAATGTCAAGAATTTGGGTTCTAGTCCTAACTCTGGTGCCTGGCTGCGACTCTGACCCCCAGTTTTCTCAAGCGAGATATACTTTGAGTCGCATGCATCCTGCTTACTTTTTCTGATTATTTATTCAGTTGATAAACAACAATGTTGCCTTATATTTTAGGCACTGTGCTAGGTTCGAGGAATATAGCTGGAAATAACACTGACAACGTGCTCCCATGGCACAACAGACTAGCTGGTAAGACTATGGATTTGATTTTCCTGGAGTGTATATGCTTTAGAAGGGTTGAGAAGTGGGCAATGCACACTATTATTCACCGCAGATCAGGACGGGAACTGGGAACTGGCTTTGTTTCCCCTTATTTTCTTCATATAAATATAAAATTGAGTCAAGAGAATAAGGAAGCATCTACACAAGCCATATACACACTATGTTTCCTGAATTTAGAGAGAGAACAGAAAAGGTAACTGTTTCTCTAAAAACGAATGATGTGTATTTTACAAATCGATCTCTGGGCTTTTGGAGATGTTCTGGGGCTGGCCTCCTGGAACTGGAAAGGATTGGGAACACATGCTCAGAGTTCCCACTCAAGAGGATAGATTGAGCATGGGGAAAAAAATGCCCTCGTTTCAAAAGACATAGAAATAATAATAAAAAAAACTTTAAAAATAGTCACAATCATAGAGAATTAATAAAAATAAAAAAGTAAAATTGTGGAACTGCATACTAAAATAAAAGAAATCTCAGCCACATCAGATGCCAGCAGACAAGAGAGCGTAGCCTCCAAGTGTCAGGGGTATGTGCCTTTGAATACGGAATTCTTTATCTAGCCAAGTATACATGGGAATGGGGAACAATCTGTTTTAATAAGCCTCCCAGGTGGTTCTGAGGCAAACTGAGGTTTGAGAACCTCCAGACTCGAGCATTTTCTTTCCAGGCAGCCTGGAGAAAGCTTCTCCATCTGAACAACTCACAACTACCTCCTTCCCCTCCTGCAAATACCTAGAACTCGATTGGCCTGATTTTGCCCACGTTTATCAACACCTGGTGTGGATTGTGTAACAGGGACACTATCTTAAGCTAAAAGGAAGCAATTACAGTGAGGTGAAGTTCCAGATACCCATAAGGCAGGTTAGAGTGGGACGTGGCATTTAGGGAGCTGGGTGGTTTTCAGCAGCCACCATATTACATGGAGTGTTACCTACCTATGAAGCATTCTCTTCCAGGGAAAACAAGCCATCCTTGTCTTCCCTCAGCCTCAGTCCTCAGGGAGTGGGTGTTCTTCTGTCAGAGTGCATCTGCCTTTGTGTGTTTAATTACTTCCTCGCTCCAAGATAGAGCTTGAAACAGACTTTGCAATAAACTGTCATGAAGGGGCTGAGACCCACCTGTTCTGTTTTTCAAAGGGTTTATTCTCAGCCTCCCCAGTGCATGCCCCACAGAAGCTCTTTAGGGAAGATCTTTTCTCTCTGCTAATTCAAGTGTTTACTGTCTGGTTTTCCTAGGTCTGAGCCCAGTATCCTGACCCAAGGACTTTCATCATTTTTAAGGAGTTTATTTTTCCCTTCGGGTAAAAGGAAAGAAAAACCTAAGTTTCTATCAGTCACCCATGGAAAAGTCGTTGGAAGCTTTGCTTTCCAATGAGATTTGTCTCCTTACGGTCCCATTATGGTCCCATTATGGTCTCATTATGGTTGCAGAGCCCAGAATAAAAGGGACAGGTGGAAGGTGCTCTGGGAGCCTGCAGCAACACTGAATACTTTACTTTTCAGCCTCTGGCCCTGGTTGGAGATGACCTTATTCATTTTGGGGTCTCCAGCTCTAAACACAGAGGTGATTAGGAAATGCTGTTAGGATAAATGAGTGAATGAATGATTGAATGGTTTTATTTTCCATTTGAATTGGTTTCTATGTTTCCTAGTTCCTAAGGCAAAAAGGCCAATCCCTTGATATGTAGTTGTGAATCTTTGGACAATATTGTGCAGTGTGTCGAATGGTTCCATGCTCACCGATTTTGATGGAGTCCTCCAGGGGCACTCAAGCTTGGGAGAAAGTGCCTCCCAGCTACACTCTTTAGATGAAGAACCTGAGTCTTGGGGACGCATAAGGCCATACTTTCAGGAAGTCGCTGAATTGAGACCAAAAATTCATCTCTTCAGATTTTCGTCTCAGGTAGGCAGATAATAGAACAAATTTGCATCTTCAGCCATCCTTGCTTAAAAGGTGGGAAATGGTATTTAAATGGAGAGCATAATGTTGAATCACAGTTTCCACTCAGAGAAGGTATTTGGGGGAGGAATAGGGTGAAATAGTTTGTGTTTTGGAAGAATTCCTTACTTAAAGTATGATTGAGAAAGGAAGAGTAGGGGAACAGATACTTCCTAAAAATTGTGATACCACCCCTGGAAAATGTAAGGTCATCCAGGGTAGATTTGGAGCATGTGTCCCATTTTCCTTATCCATTGTTCTGCTCCAGTTAATCAATGTAACTGCCTCTCAGAACATACCTCATCTGGGTGCAGGAGAAAATGATCGAAATATCCCATTTTATAAGTGGGTTTATTATTTAAATTACTGGCTCTCTCTTTTTATTCCTATTGCTTAACTATAATTTAGTTCTTTTTTCTTATTCCCATGCTACTAAAGGTTACTGCAGAAAGTTTGGAAAAAATAGAAACGCATAGGAACATAAAACTCACCCGTAATTTCACCACATGGAGAGCAGTGCTGGTAAGGGGGTGTTGTATTTATGTCCCAAATTTCTTCTCCACTCCCATACCCATCCACTAATTACGCTGGTTCTCATCAGCCTAGAGGGACTGCTGGAGCCACTGTAGGGAGAAAGCCTCCTCTTCCTCTCTCCACATTGTTGCCCCTCTTTAGAGACAACACATGTGCTAAGGCTTGAGGAAGATAGAAGGGGACCAGCTGGTCCTCATTTGCCAGGGACTTCTTGGTTCTAGCATTAAAAAATCCCACATCATGGCAATGCTTTGGTACCAGGCAAACCGGGCTGGTGGATTTATCTCTCCCACCCCAGTAGCAGAAAGGAAGCGGGCTGACTCATCCATGGGAGAGTTGGTGAGAGCTGACACGCAGCAGCCCATTGCCCTTGTTGGGCAAGGTTAATGTGTTCAAGTCACTGCTCATTCATGGCCGGGCTCTTGTTTCTTGTTGGATCTGTGCCCAGGCACAGTGAGCCTCACGATCTCATCATTTTTTGTCTTCCTTAGCAGAACCTAAAGCAAAGTGGTAGATTGGTTATTAAGTTTATCCTGCTCTGCTGGCCCATAGACCTTCCAGGCAGGCAGGGGAGGGACAAGGGATGGTGACCATGACCAAAGACAAGTTAAGGGGACATTGCTGCCATTGATAAAACTGATTTAGTCCCTGTTTAGCTCTTTGTGTCTACTGTCAACTGATTATAGCCCAGAAGGAAGGCAAATGAGTAATTTAGAGTCCTAACCTCCAACATACCAGTGCTTTGACAGACCTCTTTAAAGTAAGGAAAAGTCCAGGGGTTTTTTTTTGTGTGTGTGTAGATGTTAGGATGGGTTTTAGCATAATTTGGCTCATGGTATTACTACGTGTGGCATTCCTGAGTGTGAACAGGGTGCTTTTCTCATCGCAAAAATGGGAAATATGAGAAATATTTTTCTTCGTAGAGGAAGCCAGTTGGAAAGGCAGTGAATTAGATTAATGATTTGTGATTCTTACAACCAGTTGGTGACTTTCCTATGGGCTGGTGTGACTTGGGTTGGCAGCTCTAGCTCAGTGAAGGCTGAATCAAGGTCAAGCAAAGATAAGGTCTCCAACCAGACCCAGCCTTGGCAACTGTGAAGCATGTGTGTCAATCTTTACTGTCTTCATCTTCTACCTGCCCTTCTTTTGCATCTCCATTTCCACCATCCTTCCTTTACCCTACTCTTTCTCACGATCTTTTGAGGAGCACTTTCATGTCTGAGCAACTCTTACCATCAGTTTTTCACAAAACTAAACATACCCTCACCATATGATTCAGCAGGCGTGTTCCTTGATATTTTCCCCTGCCCATACAAAACTCTACACAGAGAGGTTTATAGAGCTTTATTTGTAGTTGCCAAAGCTTGGAACATCCAGATAATGAAATATTATTTGGTGCTAAAAGGAAATGAGCTATTAAGCCATGAAGGAACCTTAAAAACACATTGCTAAATGAAAGAAAAGGCTGGAAAGGTAACCTATTATATTATCCCAGCCATACGATATTCTGGAAAAGGCAAAATCATGGAGACAGTAAAAAAAGAAAAAGAAAACAGTGGTTTTATGGTATGACTAGTGAAGCACAGAGGGTTTTCAGGGCAGGGAAGCTATTGCATATGATACTATAGTGATGGAGACAGGTCACTATATATTTGTGTAAACCTGTAGAATATACAACACCAAGAACAAATCCTACTGTGCCCTATGGACTCTGAGTGATAATATGTCACTGAAGATTTGTTTGTTGTAATAAATGTGATGGGGAGTGTTGAGAGTAAGGGAGGCTGTTCATGTCTGGAGTCAAGGGTACATGAGAACTCTATTCCCCAATCCATTGTACTATGAACATAAAATTTCTCTAAAAATTAAAGTCTATGAACAACGAGCAAAACTGACCTATCCTGAAGGTCCTTCCCTCAGGGTTGTGAGACAAAAGGCAAGAATGTGTTGAACCTGCTCATCTGGGCAAGGTCAGTATCTTGACAGCTCCTTCTGCCTATACCCAGGGTTCCCACCCTCCTCTCAGAGCCTTGACACTGACATTTTCTGAGTAGTAGAGATTTCCCTGGATTCTGACTCCTACCCTACACTTCAACCCTTCTTCCTCTTTGTGGTCTCCCTACATTCCATCCTCTCATCTCCTTTTCTGTCTGGGAGCCATTCAGATTTAGGGTTCTGGTGGATGGTCTTCCTGACTTCAGTTTTGGTCCCTATCCAAATTTCTACAAGTCTACCCCCTTTGCCTCACCCTCACACCTCCTGGTTTCCTTCTTTCTTTCTTTCTTTCTTTCTTTCTTTCTTTCTTTTTTTTTTTTTTTTTTATATATGCTAGTATTGCTTTTATTAAAAATGCTTTTACATAGTTTTGCAAAAAGATAACACCTCCTGGTTTCTGCCCAAGCATCAGGCATCTTTGACCACCCAAGCCAATAGCCCCAGCACCAGCTAATCCAGCAGAAGCCCATCCCTGGCAGTTTTCTCAATGTGCCTGTCTTCAGGGCAGACAGCAAGGAAATTGCTTGGTGCCCAAGGCAACCATCCCCAGGTCCCAAGGAGGAAGCTGTTGGGGGACAGAGCAGTAGGTCTGCTGGCAATTTCCTCCCACTGGAGATATGGTGGGTTGAAAGGGAGGGCAGATATGGAGCCAGCCGGTGAGATGGAATAATGACCGACATGTCCCCTGCCTTCTGCAATGCAGAGAGCAGCCTCACCTCCCCTGTCGCCGTGTTCACACCAGAGCCACGTGGGAGGGACAGCATGGTCAGCCTCCTGGGGAAGAGGGAGGCACAGGCAAAAGAGCAGCAGTTTTTGAAGCCTGGAAGTTCAGGAGTGGAATCCTGGCTGAGCTCTGCACTAGCTGAGTAACCTCAGCCCTAAGTGTCTCCTCTCTACAGCAGGGAAGATGCCTTCCTTGCTGGGTTAAGAGGATCAATGACTGTGTCACTGCCCGCCACTCCCAGGAAAGCACATGGCTAATAATAGCTTTTACTTTTATTTTTCAGAAAAAGAAATTGTAACTTGAAAAGGTGAAGTCACTTGTCCAAGATCACATAGCTGATTGGCAGCTAAGCTGGAATTCAAACCCTTGTCTATGTATGTCTTATATTCTTAGAAAAGAAGGAAGGGAAGGAAGGAAAGAAGAAAGAAAGGAAGGAAAGAAAGTAAAATGGAAGGAAGAGAGAGGGGGAGAGAGAGAGGGAGGGAAGAAGACATGTGGGTGTAAACTCCTGAAATTAGCTATCAATATCCAGGAGATCATTATGTAAGACCCAAGCCACAGGTCTAGGTTTTAATATTCTTTTATTCAACACTCATTGTGCCAAGAATTTGACTTTCTGATCACATCTGTCTTCATAACTGGCCTACAAGTTTGGGACTATTGTCCCCAACTTATAATTCACAAGGAAGGCAGGTGCTTGAATCTGGATCAGATTTCTCTGATGTAAAGTCTCAAGCTTGTTCTTCATCACCAGGCTGCCTGGCCAGTCCCTGCAGGCTTTATGAGGCAAAACAGCAAGTGAGACAAAACGTGGGAGGAGACAGAAGCCTGGTCCAACAGTAGAGCCAGAGGCCTGGGGAAGTGGGAAGAGCTGCTTCGGAAGGATTTGACCCTATGGAGGACATACTCCTGACATTTGCTTGCTCTTAACTCATTTTTTTTTTCTGGAATCCCTGGCTGACAAGATCCAGGCCTGAGGAAATTGCCAAAATAAGGCTACCAAGGCCAGGGCCCCCTTGGCTCAGGCTCCAGATGTGAAGAGGGCAACTGGAGTTGAAGCCCTACCAGATCCTTCCATGATGCCACCCGCTCCTTGATTCTGTCAGGAATCAAGATGCTCACTGTGGCCATCCTCACTCTCTTGTTTTCAAAACAGCCAGTATTTTGGTTTCCAAGCAGTCCTTCCCAACGTGAGGAGACTAGAAAGAGGAAGAAGGGTCGAAGTGTAGGGTAGGAGTCAGAATCCAGGGAAGTCACTACTACTCAGAAAATGTCAGGAATGCCACCAGTGACCCCGGGGAACTGGGTGGTCATTTGCCACCTGTTTTTTTGCACATTCATTTGTAGAACAAGAACTGCAGAACCATGACAACATAGGAGCTTTGCAGCCAGGGAAGACCCAATGCAAATGTGCATTCCACCACCACTGACTAGCTGGGTGATTGTGTCATTTACCTAACCTCTCTGACCATCTGTAAAATAGGAAGAATCTGGGAAGGGTGGGATGGGGCCAGGAAAGACCACACGAGTGGCACCGCCGTCATCCACTGCATCCCAGGACCTGAATGTTGGCTTGGAAGGCTGGGACTGGCACTGTCAGTGCCGGGTTCGTAAAGAAGCCTTGGAGACCATCCGATGGCGATTAAAGTGCACAGTGGACCGAGGCAAACCCCCAGAATTCACAAATAGTCATTTATGATGAAAAATAGTTCTGTCACATGGACTAGAACTTTCACATTGACAAGATCAACAAGTCACTCAGGAAGCCAAACAGATCACTGGAGGGAGAGTAAAGCAGAGAAGGCAGACTTAGCACTAACGTGATAAATATGTCTGAGGGCTGACATTGTGCCTGCTGTGAATTGAATCATTTTCCCTCCAAATCCCTGTGTTGAAGTCCTAAGCCTCAGGACCTGAGAGTGGGATTGTATTTGGAGATAAAGCCTTTTAAGAGGTAAGTAGATTAAAATGGGGCCATTAGGGTAGCCCTCACCCAATGTGACCTGTGTGCTTGTGAGGAGATTCGGACACTGAGGGACACGGAGGGAAGACCATAGGAGGACAAAGGGACAAGATGGCCACCCGCAAGCCAAAAAGAGAGACCTTAGAAGAAACCCGCCCTGCCAGCCGCCGACATCATGCTCTCAGGTGTTCAGCCTCTAGAATTTTGAGAAAATTAATTCCTGTTGTTTAGTCCGCCTGGTCTGGGATATTTGTCGTGCAGCTAGAGCGGACTCCCACAGTGTCAGACACTGGCGTAGAGACTGTGGGGGTCGGGTCACATTTACCCTCCTGAAGCTGCCATTCCCTTGAGGGAGACTTGAGACCAAAGCAAGGAAGCCAGAGAAGCTGACTTCTCTGACACAGGAGCTGAGACCAGAGAAATGAGAATAAGCCAGGCATGGGGGATCCAGGAGACAAACTTGCAGGGCAAAGGCATTGGGGCTGCAGGACCCTGGGTAAGGTCAGGGAACAGGAAGGAAGCGGGGAAGCCCGAGCAGATGAGCAGGGGCACGAGGAACCGGGGGAAGCTCACAGAGGCTGCAGGGCCAGACTCTACAGAGCTCGTGAGCCAGCCTGCAGAGCAGACCCTTCCTCCTGAGACCAGCGAGCAGTAACTGAACCGTTGGAAGCAGGGCAGCAGTACAACCTGGTCTACACATTTAGAAGATCACCTTGGCTGCCATGGGGACAGCAGGTGAGAAGTTTAGGTAGCAGTCGGGCAGGCATGATGGTGGCAGAAGAACGAGTAGAAGGATGTGGGTATTTGGGGGGTCTACCCCACACTGACAGGCACCGACCAGTGGAGGTTGGAGGGTATGGGAAAGAGTAGAATCAATGACAGCTCTCAGGATTTTGGCAGATGAGTCCATCGCAGTGGCATTTATCTAGCTGAGGAACCTGCGAGAGGTTCTGTATGATACATGTTAAGCATAGAAGTGGCTTTGCCAGTGGGACCAGAGTATGTGAAGTCAGTGAACAAGTCTTCTCTCTGAGTACCTCTGGGTACTCAGACCAGGTATTAGATCCATCCAACTCCATCTAGCTTAACACAAAATATATTGGCTAAAGTAACCAGGAAGCTCAAGGGTAGGTATGTGCTTCAGGCATGGCTGGATCCAGTTTGATTTTTCTCTCTCTCTTTCTCTTTTTCCTCTGAGGTGCTTTCTTCTGGGTTTATTTATCCTCAGGCAGGCACTTACCATAAATTTCCTCCCCCACCCACACACAAAGTGAGGGGCAGTGCTGGTCCCAGGAATGACTCTTATTCACTTGGCTTGGGTCACATGAACAACCCCAAGTGACTCACTGAATCGATGTGCTCTTGGGCTGGAGGGAACACTCACGGGCTGAGTTGGGATACATGTCTGAGGGAAAGGAGGTAAAATTATCTTCTCCACCTAAAACCATCTGGACTGCAGGTGGGAAAGAGGTGGTCCCCCCAAAGCAAGGGATCCTGAGCTGATGAAAACAAGAGCAGGTGATCATGACCACATTCCACCATGCCCTGGGTAAAGATGGACTTTAATTTGTTTCAGCCCAGAGATCCCACCTGTTTCTAAGCTTTAGCTGAGGCTCACCTGCTTCTCACACTGACCGGTTTCCCCAGGGGATTGTCTCCTTGTGTAGTTCTTGAAGGTCAATTTTATTTCCTTTATTCCTGTTTTTTCTAGAAGGAGGCCTCAGGGAACTGGGGTATATGTAAATGAAGAATCTGGCTCAGTGCAAGGCACACGGTAGGCCCTCCATAGATGGCAGTAATTACTATAGTCATTTATTGGCCAAGTGTCTACTGACGTCCTGTCACATGCAAGACACGCCCAGGGAACTTGGGATTTGTATGCTCACCTTGAGCCTCAACTAGGGGTCCAGAGGTTGAGTCTGAGGCCTGTTTGGAAAGTCATGGCTCACACCTGCACAGGGTTCTTCCTAAGAGAACTTAGGATCCTCCTGAGAGAACAAACACTGAAGGAGGAGCAGGCAACGAGAGCATCAAAACTCCAGTATTCCTAGGGGAGGTTGTTTGCTTCTGTGCCCCACCAGGGGCTGATGCCTGAAAACTCTAGAGAGGGGGGGAGGGAAAAGAGCTGCCAGACTGAGATCCCTGGAGGGCTGTGGGACAGACCCGTCTCGGCCAGGCCCTTCTGGAACACACTGCATGGGGTGGGGGTGGGCGTACATCGTGCCTCTCAGTCCAGCCACAGCCCTGGGAATGGCTGGTGGTTCCAGCTGAAAACATAAGCATTAAGTCACTTTGATGAAAATCAATTCTCTGAAAGCTAATTCACTAAGAGCCAATTTACCAAAAGACCAAGTCACTGAATTCCTGAATTTTTATGAAGTGTTCTTTTCTCTCTTGCTCCTGCCGCTGCCCTGGCCTCTACTAATATGTGAATGGTGCTGGCAGCAGGGTTGGGCAGAGACCCTGTTCTTTGACAGGGACCACCAGGATCTCTATCTTTGTGGACTTCTGTGCTGACTCTGCTTCTGAATCTGGCCAGTGCCTGCCTCTTGCCCTGCCCTTTTTCTACCATTTTGACTTAAATGGGTGCATTTTCCCTTAAAAGCAATTTAATTTCCTCTGTAGTTTTAGAGACACGTGCCTCGCCATGCTACATCAGTTAAGATGGCTATGACTGTAAACTACAGAAAACTGAACAGGTTAGAGATTGTTTTTTCCCATGTAGCAGGAAGTCTGATGGGGAGCAGGGTGGCACTAAGCCTTCTTGATGCATTTTTCATAGCATTGACCTTGGCTGAGTCCTCATGTGAAGAAATGGCTGCTGTACCTCCAAGTATCACATTTACATTCCAAGAAGGAACCAGGAGACGGGATAAAGGAAAAAATGCTGTGCCACACATGCTGGCCAAGAGACCGCTTAATGTCTGTCATTGGCCAACATTTGTCACACAGCCACCCTCTAGTCTCTGCCCACTTATCCGTTCCTGCCCCTGTAGCTGGAGGTGAAATGATGGCGGGTGAACCATCCTACATCCAGTTGAAGGTTTTGCTTAAAACGTTCTGGAGCCAAGTGAGGGAATAAGACTGTTTAGGAGGTCATGGTCCTATAGATTACATTGGATCAAGAGAGTTATGACTTTGGGGTAAATACTCTGACTGTAATCCCCTTTCTACCCTTCAGTTGATAGGACCTGAGGAAATTCAGTATGCAGGGATAAAAATGGCATGGTGACAAGGGCATCTTGATTATAGAGCTAGAGAATATGCTTTGGGGTCATGAGAGAGGTAAGGACAAAGTACATTGGGGCTTGGCAGAAAGGAGCTGAGCTTCATATAACTCTTGGTGGTTTTTTGTTTTTGCTTTTTTTTTTTTTTGGAAATAGAATTGACATGCGACTTCTATTAGCTTCATGTGTACAACATAGTGATCTGTGATCTAACACTTCTACATATGACTCAGTGTTTACCACACTGAGTGTAGTTACTACCTGTTGCCATACAATGTTATTACAATATTATTAACTATCCTCTCTATGCTGTACTTGTCACTTCTCTGACTTATTTATTTTCTAACTGAAAATGTATACCTCTTAATCCCCTTCAGCTATTTCACAACCATGGGGATGGACCTAGAGGGTATTATGCTAAGAGGAATGAGTTCAGACAAATACCATACAATCTCACATATATGTGGAATCTGAAAAACAAAACAGAAAAGAACAAAGACAGAAGCAGCCTCAGAAATACAGAGAACAACTTGGTGGTGGCAGGAGAGGAGGGGTGGAGAGGGTGAGGGTCACGTACTCCTAAGGCTTACTTTTAAAACTGACATCAGTGCATTGAACATTGGCATCTCTGAAAATTTACTTCTACTTCGTGGCCCCCAGTGCTGCCTGTATGTTCGTGGATCCTGACTGATCCAGCCAAGCTTCCTGAACGCCAGAGGAGGAAAGAAGCCCCTGGGTGTCTCCTAAGAGCCCTGGGGGAACTCTTAGGAATCATAAGTAGTTCTGGTGAAGGAGCTCAGGAAAGCCATAGACATGATTCACCACAATCTGAAGCTTGTTGTTTTATTGAAAATCGGTTGGCTTACAGTTAGCAAGCAGCTTCCTTAAATCATCATAAACATCCCAAAGACTAGTGCAGGCAGAAAAATTGGATAATTCCCTAAGGAGAAAATAGTCTATATCCAGTACATTCTATTGTAACAGCTACTGTGTTGGGAACAGGAAGAGAAGATGGTTTTAAAGCCAAAGAGAACTGGTTGGTAATTACCTATGACATCCCAATTTCTGATCTGTGAAATGGGAGTAATCATACCCGTCAGTAGAAAGCATTACTATTACTCACCAATATCTGGTTCTCCTCTACTTCTGAGCACATGGGGAATTGTAGTTCTCTGCTCTCTTGAAGTTGGGTTTGTTTGCATGGCTTGTTTTTGCCAGTGAACCATGAATGCAAGTATCTTGTGCTATTTCCAAGTGGAAAAAGCATTTACTAGTCTGTGCTGGAGTCTCATTACTCTATTTTTCCCTAATCCAGAAACTGCGGAATTAATGTTGATATGGAAGGTCCATATGGAATCCTGGGCCAACATGTGGAGAGTTGCTCAGACCCAAAGCCAAGTCAGCAAGGGAGAGAAACTATTCAGATAAAACTCTGAGATTTTGGGGGGTATATGTTACTATAATATATTCTAGCCTACGCTGATTGTGGACTCTTCTTGGAGTCATCACAGGGACTCAAGAAGATTATGAAAATATCTAGCTCACTGACTATAGTAAGAGCCATGACTAGGGGTGGTATGTATGAATGAAGCATGGGAAAATATCCACCAGGAAGTTTTTCAACACACGGTGCTGGGGAAACTGGACATCCACACACAAAAGAAGGATGCTGGTTCCTTAATTAACACCATATGCAAAAACTAATTCCTCATGTACCAGAGCCCTACATAAAAGAGCTGCAACTATAAAACTGCTAGAAGAAAATGCAGAGGAAAAGCTTCAAGTCACTGGATTCGATTGTGATTTCTTGGATATGACACCAAATCCACGAAAGAAAAACAAGGCAAGTTGGTGGGGGGGGGGGCACCTGGGTGACAAGTTGGAGGGGCATCTGCCTTCGGTTCGGGTCAATGGTGACAAGGTCCTGGGATTGAGCCCTGTCTCAGTTTCCTTCCTAAGTGGGGAGTCTGCTTCTCCCTCTCTCCCTGCTCCTGCTCTTTCTCTCAAATAAATACATAAAATCTTTTTAAAAAATTAAGACAAGTTGGATTCCATCAAAATGTTAAAAACTGTGTAGCAAAGGACACCATCAACAGAGTGAAAAGGTAACCTGCAGAATGAGAGAAAATATTTGCCAGTCATGTATCTGATGAAGGCTTAGTACCTAGAATGTATACAGAACTTCTAAAACCCAACAGCAAAAACCAAATAACCCAGCTTAAAAACGAGCATAGGACATGAGCAGACGTTTCTCCAAAGAAGAGTCACAAATGATCAATAAGCACATGAAAGTGAAGCCAGTGAAGGCTGAGGGACCCCAGTTTCAAAAGGCTCTGTCTGTGCGATTTCTCAGCTAGCCCCCTTTACTCACATCCTATATTTTACATTGGAGTAAAAACCAAAGGAGCTGTGTTCCCACTCCAAGGGGGAAGCAAGAGGGTTAATCATTCTCTGACTTTCTCCTAGTCCCCCAGACACCTGATCACATCTTCAAAGAGCCGGATCCCAAACCTGTTCCAGGTCATCAGTTTCAAACAAACCTTGGCCAACATTGGCATCAACACCCCCTACTTCAGTGATTTCTAAAAATCACTACTGTTATTCATCTGTCCCCTGCCTTTGATTGGACCTCTAACCCCAAGCAATGACAAGACTCATTCTCCTTTCCTTTCCAAGTCTCCCAGACATTCTTCTGTCTATCTTCTGTCCCTTATGCTACTCAATAAATTCTACTACATTATGAAGGAAAAAACCCAGCAAAGTGACAAGTACTGTTGAGGATATGGAGATCGCAGAGCCTTTGTGCACAGCTGGTGGGAACAAAAAATGGTTGCATTGTCATGGAAAACAGTACAGTAATTCCTCAAAAAATTAACCATATCATTATTACCGTATAATCCAGCACTTCGCTACTGGGTCTGTCCCCGCCCCCTCCCAGAACTGGAAGTAGGGTCTCAAAGAGATCTCAAAGGGATATTTGTACACTCACAGCAGCAATTACAGTAGCTCAAAGGTGAAAGCAATCTGGGAGTCCATGAATGAATAAACAAAAGGTGGTGCACGCATACAGTGGACTAGGATTCAGTCTTATGGAGGAAGAAAACCCTGACACAAACCCCAACACCGATGAAGCTTGTAGACATTATATTAAGTGAAATAAGCCAGCCACAAGAGGCAAACATGATCTGATTTCAGCCACATGCAGTGTTTAGAGACATCAAACTCATAGAGACAGAAAGCAGAATTGTGGTTGCCAGTGGCTGGGGAGGGGCCATGGGAAGCCATCGGGAATGGGGCAGAGTTTTAGTTTTGCAAGATGAAAAATGTCCTGAAGATAGAGGACGCTGATGTTTGTAGAACAATGTGGACACACTTTCTGACATACAACTGTACACTTAGCAAGGGTTAAATGGCAAATTTTATGTTATGTCTGTTTTGCTAAAATTAAAAATAATCTTTTTTTTTTTAGTGAGATTTAACAGAAGTACTTTCACTTGGGGATTCTAACTGCTTGGTTTGGTGTTCAAATGCAGCGGTGCCTCAAGGCATGAAATTCTCCCTGGGTTTCAGCTCCAACTTGAAGGAAGATATGTCTTTTCAAAGTGACTAGTGATGCCTGGCCCTTCACCGCCAGAGGTGAAGAAATTCAGATAAGGTACTGGAATAAACTGTTGCCAGTTTTGTAAGGTCCAGAAGAGCATCTCTGTATCAGTTAGCCTTTGGTTCAGCTGCATATAGCAATGCAAGCAACACATAGCACTCCCAAATAACTGTGGCTTTGGAAGGATAGAGGTTTGTTTTGCTTTCATGTGGAAAAGTCTGGAGATAGTCTCTGGAGGACTGGTTTGATGACTCTACTATTAGGAATTTGTGCCGCTTTTATCTTTCTGCCCTACTACTTATGGCAGCTTCCATAGTCAAGGTTGCTTCAAGACCCAAGGTAACTGATGGAGCTCCAGCCATCACATCCACAGTTCAGGAGTGATGAAGGAGGAAGAAAAGGTGCAAAAGGTCTGGTCTGTCAACTATGTGAACTCCCTTTAGTAAGATTTCCTATAAACCCTACCCACTGAGCCCTGCCCACACAGCCGTGGCTATCGCCAAGAACAAGAAACAGATGTGATGCTTGAGCTCAGCGCACAGCTGCTCTCATACAGCTGGCCTTCTGTTACCAAGAAAAAAGGAGGAAATGGATATTTGGTATGCAGCTAGCAGTTTCTACCCTGCCTGTTTCTTCACATCCTTAACTTCCAAATCTAAGATCTATGCCTGACTTAGAGAGAGCTTGGTTAAATGCATTGTTTTCTCCACTGGACATGTGGGGATTCCCACCATAAGACAGGGCAAGATAAGGGGCACCTGGGTGGCTCAGTGGGTTGGGCCTCTGTCTTCTGCTTGAGTCATGATCTCAGAGTCATGGGATCGAGCCCCATATCGGTCTCTCTGCTCGGTGGGGAGCGTGCTTCCCCTGCTCTCTCTGCCTGCCTCTCTGCCTGCTTGCGATCTCTCTCTCTGTCAAATAAATGAATAAAATATTTAAAAAAAATAAAAGATTGGGAGGGAGACAAACCATAAGTGACTCTTAATCTCACAAAACAAACTGAGGGTTGCTGGGGGGAGGGGGTTTGGGAGAAGGGGGTGGGATTATGGACATTGGGGAGGGTATGTGTTTTGGTGAGTGCTGTGAAGTGTGTAAACCTGGTGATTCACAGACCTGTACCCCTGGGGATAAAAATATATGTTTATAAAAAATAAAAAATTATATTTAAAAAAAAATAAAAGAAAATATGATATAAACTCTTAACATCATCAAACGCAGTCTTTTAAGTAAACAGAAGAAGAAAATCCAGCCTGCATCCATGATGTTGTGTAAATATTTGGCAGGTTGTGGTTGAACCCCTGGGGCATGGATGAACCTTAAAAAAATCATCAAGGGAAAAAACAATTAAAAAAAAAATCATCAAGGAGGGTGCCTGGGTGGCTCAGTGGGTTAAAGCCTCTGTCTTTGGCTGAGGTCATGATCCCAGGGTCCTGGGATCGAGCCCCGCATCGGGCTCTCTGCTCAGTAGGGAGCCCGCTGTCTCTTCTCTTTGTCTCTGCCTGCCTCTCTGCCTACTTGTAATCTCTATCTGTCAAATAAATAAATAAAATCTTTTTTAAAAAATCATCAAGGAATTTTCTGACTGGGGACAGGCAATCATTAGGCAGCCACTGTAGGAGAGCTCAGAGCAGAAGGGGCAGGAGGGAAAGGGCTTGGAGTTTAGATCTGCTGCAAAGGAGCTCAGTCATCTTAGAAGCCCATAGAGCTGTTTTCTGGTCTCTGCAATGGGATCTTCGGGAGATGGACAGAGGAAGTAGATGTATTACTTTGTAATCTGTAATAGCACTCAGTGAGCATGAGTGGTCTGTTACTCAGACAGCAAGTGACCATTCATTTGGATACTATGCTATGGAAGACAATACTAGACATTTAGAAAATGTTCCTCTCCTTCCATCCACAGTAGAGAGCCATCAACCATCACCCCACATGCCCACACTCCCACAACCATACAAGATGGACATCATCTTATACATCAGAGAGATTCAGAGTTGTTGAGTAACTCGGCCAAGGTCACACAGCTACTGTCTGTGCTCTCGCTTCGTGCCACTATCTCAGTCACCGAAGCCCTTTTTCTTTCTCCTGCTAAGATTCAGAGAAAAACAGAGTGCTCTTTTCTCAAATGGCCCTTTCTAATTGAGGGAGAGCAGAGACACATGTTATGTCTTGATTAGGGAGGAGCTAGTCCTGCCTTAAAGGAAAGCTGAACTTCAGTGGCTGGTCTGGAAACTCCTAGGGACAGAGGTGGAGGAGGAACTAGGAGTCCTTCCCTACCAGCTCAGAATGCGCCTTATCCACTGTGCTTGAGAGGATTTTAATGAGTCGGGGAAGAATGGAGCGTGGTCCTTCCTTTCTCCTGAGACACTTGTTACTTGAGGGGCTGAACAACAAATGAGAACATCTTGTTCCAGAGAGAAAGGTGTTTGTGGAACCTCCTTCTTTCATGCACAGTAATGACCGTGGCTTTCAAAGCTCTGCTCAAAGGGCTTCCAAACTGGGCCAGATCACAGTGCCTGTGTGATACTCATGTGGCCAGCAAAATAAGGCCTCCTGCGCCCAAAACAAAGTCCACATCCTCATCCCCAGGACCTGTGACTATGTCACTTTAAGGACCTTGAGATGGGGAGATCTTCCTGGATTATCTGGGTGAGTCCAGTGTAATCTCATGCATCCTTAAAAGCTAGAACGTGTCCAGTTATAGTCAGAGGGAGGTGTGACTATGGAAGAAAGGCACAGAGAGAGGGAACATTGCTGCTTTCAAGGTGGAGGAAGGAGCCACGAGCCAAGGGATGCAGGCAGCCTCTAGAAGCTGGAGGAGGCAAGGAGACAGATGCTCCCCTAGAGCCTCCGGGAGGGAAGCCAGCTCTGCCAACACCTTGATTTTTGTTCAGTGAGATCTGTGGTGGGCTTCTGACCTATAGAACTGTAAGGTAAATTCAATCCCCAGGGTTTGTGGTAATCAATTATGGCAGCAATGGGAAACAAATATGCTCAGCAGCGTTACTGGCTGAAAAGTGTCTTAGTCCACATGCCAGAACATTTCTACGGCACAAGTCTGATCCTCTTCCCTCATTTATCATATCCGATTAGACTCCATGTCCTGCTACCTGTAGAAATCATTCTACCTGTAGAAATGATGCTTGTGCCACTAGCTGCCAGTCTTTGAGAATCGGCTTCATGCCAGGCACGTGTGAAACATTTTGCATACTTTTCCTGCAATCTTCACAGTTCTTGTCAAATAGTAGTAATACCTTCGTATCAGGTGAGAAACTTGGAACTCAGAAGTTAAGTGAATTGCCCAGATAGAAGATGTGGGATATACACAAAGGAATATTACTCAGCCATCAGAAAGGATGAATACCCACCCTTTGCATCCACGTGGATGGAACTGGAGGGGACTATGTTAATGAAGTAAGCCAAGGAGAGAAAGACAATTGTCATTTGGTTTCACTCATATGTGGGACATAAAGTCATAGCACAAAGGACAATAGGGAAAGGGAGAGAAATCCAAAGGGGGAGAAATCAGAGAGAGAGATGAACCCGGAGAGACTATGGACCCCAAGAAACAATCTGGGGTTGCAGAGAGGAGCAGTGTGGTGGGGGAGGGGTAGCAGCATGATGGGTATTAAGGAGGGCATGTGCTATGATGAGCACTGGGGGTTATACTTAACTAGTAAATCACTGAACATCAAAAACTAATTATGCACTATGCAGTGGCTAACTGAACATAATTTTTTAAAAAAATGAAATGGTGTGGCTAGAATTTGGACTTCCCTGTCCTCACTGGCAGGTGCCTGGGCAGGCGGGGAGGCAACCTCACCAACATACTGGAATCTGGCTCTTCCTCTCCAGCCCCACGGCCTTGGCTCTGGTGCAGGTTCTTATCTCCCTCTAGGGTTCTGGCGACTGCTTCCTAAGACATTCCCCCACCCCTGCAATCCATCACACATTATAGACAGAATAACTTCTCTAATACACAGACCTGTTCTTTCCCATTCTCTGCTCACACCCTCCCAGGGGACCCCATTTTGTGCTGCATAAAGTTCAACTTCTTAGCCTGGCATTCAAAGCCCCTCACAATCTGGCTCAGAGATCAATCCCATCTCTTCAAGTTCTCTACAGAACAGAAGCACCAACAGGTTAATTTTGTGCCAGAATATGCTGTGGACTTCTCATCACCATATCTACCAACACCATCATATGACAAACAAGGAAAATATAGATCAGAGATGGAAAGTTATCTGCCTTAGGTCACACAACTTGTATGAAGCAGAGTAAACACCAGACTCCAAATTCCCCGGTAGACCACACTGGAACTTTAAAGAGAAAATCTCTGATCCCTGTACTTCCTTTCTCTGCCTTCATTACTGTGTGAAAACAACCATCCTGTCTTGTGGGGAGGACTACAGTACTCCCAAGCTGCTCTCCCCGGAATAGAAATCTAATCATGCCTCTCCACTGTTTAAAAATCTTTTGCCATCCATTACTTCTAAAACAAAGACCCAAACACTAAAGGATGTGACCCTTACATGACTTTCCAGCTCCACCTCAGCACCTTCTGTCTCTCACTATAATACCGACACTCCTTCAGACTCTTTCATGTGCCTCACTCCCTGCTCCCTCAGGGCCTTTGCACATGCTATATTCTCTGTGTAGAGTGCTCTACTTCTTCGCTGTCTTATTCTCCTTCTCCCTCCATCCATTCCTTCCCCAGGAGGTCCTCCTCCTGACTGCCACACGAGTGGGGACCCTCCATGAGATGCTCTTTCCATTCTCAATACTTTGCCCCTGTTCAGTCCCTCAGTCGGTAGCTATCCACGTGTGTCATTATTTCATCACTGTCCTCTCTCCACCAAAATCTATGCTTCACTAAAGCAGGGACTCACTTTATAGGGTTGTGTGCTTTTGTGTATCTAATGTTGATCACAGCACCAGGAATGAGGATGGAGCTCAATAATTATATTTTAAATGAATAAATACCAACTAGCCCCAGCTGTGAAGCCAGTCATGTAATTTCCACTTAATGTGTGTTTTAAGGGAAAGAGCAAAGAAGGTACCAAATGTTTCAACTACTGGAAACACAGAACTGGATAGTCTCCTGTGGGTTGTTTGGTGGTGTGGTATTGCTCGTACTAATTTTGTTTTGCTTAGTTTGGAGGAAAGGATTCAAATATTGTGAAAAATAAATAAATAAATAAACAAAACTGCTGTGAAACAGATTTAAGCTGAAAGAAAAGCTCTAATCTGTCAAATGAATAAATTTAGTCTTTTTTAAGACCATAAATTAGTAGGGACTAATTTATGTAGGGACTCATGGCAACTTGTTGGAAAATGGGTGTTTTTGCTATTTGATTTCTAAAATTTTTTAAAATGTCGTATCTTTAGGGCCAGAGATGCAAAATTACACCTAGAACATTATTTTATTTATTTTTTTACACGCAGGACAGGCCATAAGTGATAACTTGTGTATAGAACAGCAGACATAGCTAATTCCAAAATTATCCTTGCTTGCTACTTCTTCTCACACATTTCTTATGATGCCATCTGATCTGAAAGTGTTTCAAATACTTCTGCTAAAGGCTTTTTAGCATTTGAACATCTTTTGGCCTCATAGCCAACTTGATGAATTCTATTCAACTTGATGAATTCTATTCAACTTTGAAGGATTTTCAATTTTTAGCTTTTTTTTTTTTGCTGAATTTGAATAATGTGCATTATTTTGTCAAAAATGAACATCATTTTACTGTTCAAAATCTAGCAGAAAGTGTAATGCCTTATTTCTAATTCTAACCTAAAGTAGTGGTGTTCTTTTCCTTCTGAATGACACCACTGATGTAGGTTGTCCTTTCTCTTAAAGCTCATCCATGAAACACATCCCTTGCTCAGAGATTTTCTTCGATGCCCCATAATTTGAAGATAAAACCAGACCTTGAGGAGCTACCAGAATGTAACATCCATGGAGAAGAAGCTAGGTTTGTCTTTTCTCTGCTGCATCACCCCCCCCCCACGCCTACACAGCACATACGAGACACTCAATAAATATTTTTAAATGAACACATTTAAATCTATATTTATTCATTGAATTTTTACTTTAAAAATAATATATATTTATTTTAGAAGTTCTAAAATAAAATAAAATAAAAGATACTGTTACCTAAAGATAATCACTATTCACAATTTGACCTATTCCCCTAGGCTTTATCTGTGCATGTATATGTGTTTTCTTTTTATATCATGCTGTACATACAGTTTTCTAACTTATATGCTGTTTTTTTTAACTTACAATGCACTCAGTGTATGCATTCTATTCCATCAAGTATTTTTGACTCCACCACTCCCAGTGGCTGTGTTATTCTACAGCAAGAATAAGCACAGATTATGTAACGAATACCACCAGGAAACCTTGCCAATGCCATAAATGTTCTATTTTCAACACTTCAGGAAAATAGGGCATTATAGTTACTAGGCAGTGAGCACCTAGGGCCAGAATTCAATTAACAACACTAAATCTAAGATCACACAGCACATGCTTTAATCTTATTTCGATCAACCAGGAACATTCTAGAATGATTTTCCATGTGGAAGTAAATATCCTTCATTTTAGAAGAATTACATATGTGGAAAATGATCTATAGAAAAAAGTAGCCCAGGTGCTTCTGGTGTTGAAAGGGGAACCCCCATACAGCCTCCTCAATACTATCAAATGGCCTCTCCTGCTTGAAAGAAGATAGGGTTGCTCTATCTATTTGTGTATGAGGCCAAGCACTTCAATTCCTTTGTTTCCTTATTTTAACTCAGAACACCAGCTGCTCACTTCCACTCTCTGCTTTAGATGCGGTGGCAGATCTAGACAGTGTAGAAAAATCAAAGGTTTTCTTTCAAAAGAAACTTGACCCCAGCTGACAAGGATATTATTTCTGGGACTGTTTTTGAAATTGATGTGTGCTTGCGAGTCATGATAGTACTTATTACATATGGTGGTAAGACTAAGTGCTGAATAGTGCCAAGGGTGGTCATTCACAGCATGGTGTATGGAAACACCATATTTGTTGGGGCTTATATATCTGGCCAAAGAGAATTCCTACTGGTATCATAGAGATAACCCCCCAACACGCATACACAAAATAATATTTCATATTTATAAAATTCCCACTTGGAAATTGCCATAGAGTGAAAATCCAAGTGGATTTCTCCAGAATTCATTTCTACTATTGAACATATTCTATTTAATGCAGCCAAGAATACTGAACATATTCTATTTAAGTGTTGACTTCTATGGAAAACCAGCAACATCTCATCTCTAGATGGGAATTTCAACAGCAAAGTATTTTAGGTGATAAAAAGTCTTCTCCAAGCCAGTTTCAGAGCCTAAATAAGTTAATGTGTTCTATAAACTCTAAGGATTAAACAAGGTTAAGATATATGGGACAAGTTGAATGTCTCGTAATTTGCTAAAAATGCTTTCAGGTTGTTTGCTGTAAAAATTTTATTTAAAAGAAAGTGCTCCCAATAAGTCTCAGACCCAGAATTAGACCTCTCAGAATAAAACCAATTACATAAAGAAAACATTCGCTTAAGTCAATTTGAGGTCACTGTTGATTACTCTGAGGCAAAGGAGTCATCATTTCATGCCATTCTTGGGCAAAAACATGGCTTCAGGCTCGTGAGTTTGGAAGGTCGTGGCCAGGGTTGGAGCAGGTAGGGGAGGCTCCTTTCCCATTTCCTCCAAAAAGAGCTGATCTGTCTTTAGATAGATATAAGGAATGGTTCTTGGACCCTTTGAGTTCATCCTCCTAGCACCAGCTCAGTGCCTGCACAGAGCACATGCTCTTACATATTAGATATGAGGAAGAAGAGATGATTAGTGGAATGAGAGGTGCCCAATCCTCCATGATTCTCTAGGGGCCCCCAACGATCTTATTGCTGATGGCTCCAGGCAAGGTGTAGATGAAGAGGACCAGGAAGATGATGAGGATGATCAGAATGAAACCGATGATAATGTACTTTTTGTAGTTCTTCCAGATGAGGTGGTACAAGCACTTGAAGGGGCTCACAAACCAGGAGAAGGAGGTGTCTGGGCGGCTGCGAGGGAAGCAAGAGAAAAATCAGGAGAGGGCCGTGATGCCAACACATGGGATTCTCCAGACCTAAGAAAGTATTTCTGACTCCCACTTCCTGGAGGTCCATAAGGAGATGCCTGGGAATGGGAGAAGCTCATGTTGCCTTGAAGCAGGAGTGATCCAACATTCTGGGTGATGATTCCTGCATCATTTTAAAACTTGGTTTAGAGGAGGTCTGACAGCCCTCCATTCATCCAACCCTAATCAGCTCAGCCCTTTCTTCTAAGAGGCCCTCCTTGACCACTTTGGTTCACAAAGATCCCCCTCCTTCCAAATTCCCATTTCATCTATCACTTGACTTTAGCTCTTTTTGGAACTAACCTACTGGTCTTCTATACTCTGTTAACTATTTTATGAGTCTGTGTTCTCCCTAAACAGATTGGAAGCTCTTAGAATAGAACTTATGTCTTAGATTTCTTTTGTGTTCTTCAAAGTAGTTTTTGTAAAGTAAGTACACATTGTACGAGCTCAACAAATATTTATGAATTAACGAGTAAGTAAGTATCCATTATGTTTCTAACATTGTGATAGATGAAAAGTAATTACAGAGAAGGGACCATTCATCTTGAGACACTAGGGATTTCTGGAAGGATAGGATAGATACAATTTGAAAGAGTAATTTGTATACATATTTCATAACCACATATATTTACTTTTTAATTGATATGTAACCATGGATTAAATTCATTAGGGTAATCCTTCTAGTAACTCTACTTCTGGGAATTTATTTTATTTTGTTATTTTTTAAAAGGATTTTATTTATTTATTTGAGAGAGAGAAAAGACAGAGTAAGAGAGAGCATGAGAGAGGAGAGGGTCAGAGGGAGAAGCAGACTCCCTGTTCAGCAGGGACCATGATGCAGGACTCAATACTGGGACTCAGGGATCATGACCTGAGCCGAAGGCATTTGCTTAACCAATTGAGCCACCCAGGCATCCTGGGAATTTATTCTAAAGTAATAATTTATAGGGGCACCTGGGTGGCTCAGTTGGTTGAGCAGCTACCTTCGGCTCAGGTCATGATCCTGGGGTTCTGGGACTGAGCTACAGGTCGGGCTCCCTGCTCAGCAGGGGAGTCTGCTTCTCCTTCTCCCTCTGACCCCTTCCCCACTTGTGCTTTCTCTCTCTCTCACTCTCTCTCTTTCAAAGAAATAAACAAAATCTTAAAAACATAAAGTAATAACTTATAAAAGGGAAATATTTTCATCACACTACAATGATGGAAAAAGTAGAAGTAAATTAAATATCCAATTATGGGGTGATGATCAAGTCAAGTATGGGCACCAAGTCTATGGAATTTTCCACAGGCATTAAAAAAATCCTAATTCTGGGGGCGCCTGGGTGGCTCAGTGGGTTGGGCCGCTGCCTTTCGGCTCAGGTTGTGGTTTCAGGGTCCTGGGATTGAGCCCTGCATCGGGCTCTCTGCTCGGCGGGAAGCCTGCTTCCCCCTCTCTCTCTCTGCCTGCCCCTGCCTACTTGTGATCTCTCTCTCTCTGTCAAATAAATAAATAAAATCATTAAAAAAAAATCCTAATTCTGACCACTATGGCAACAAAGCAAAACTCTGCAGCACAGGATAAATGAAACATTAAGAAAATTGTGAATGCTTGATCCAACAAGAAGTAGAAAAAAATTCATGTGGAATTCATATTCACATAAGAAGACTAGAAAAAATATATGAAACTATTCTAGAAATGCTCATGAAGCAGTATTACAGAATAGGACCCTCTCCATTTCCCAGTCTATATTGTTTTTAGAATATTTCTCAATTATAGCAACAAAAAGCTACCTGGATTGGCGGTACCTGTTGGCTGCCTCCTTGTGGCTCAGTCCTCCCAGAGGGGCCCTCTAGAGAAATGCCCTGTCCCTTGCTTTGGGAACTACAAAGGGCCTTTCCTATGCTCTTATCCCCAACCCCACTCACTTGGGCTTGGCCAGGGGTTCTGGCTCCTTCCGGGCTTTTCCGACAGGATTTTTCTCCGCTTCCTCTGCTGTCACTAAGTGGAACTCGGCTTCCACCTTGCCCTGCACAAAGACAAAAGTTTCAGTTTCCAGTCACAAAGACCTCCTGGGAGCAATGGCAACCTTCTAGCAGTGTCCAGTGTGGGAAAATGCCAGGAAGTATTTTGACCATCCTGCTGCTTTGCTTTGAGAAAGATTGTTACCTTTTCCGTTCTGGGAGAAACCATTTTTATGATGAACAGTAAAAGCTCTGAAACAATGTTGCTGTTGAGTTCTGTGAAAGGAGAGGTCCCACCTGTACACACAGACACACGTATCCTTGGTTGCCTGGGCTCTTTCACTTGTAAAGGTTTGATAACTGATTACAGAAACTCAATAGCAATTAGAAAGGGATTGAATTACCTGAGTGGCAGAGCCCTTTCTAATCTGACAGTTTCTTCTCTGCCAATGATTCTCCAGAGGCAACAGGTGGGGCCCTACATTTGCAGAACGGCTTTTCTGTTACCCTTCATGGTTTCTGTTGTCTGCACACATTGTTTCAGAATTACGCTTCTCTACTTGAATTTCCTCTTTTCTTCTCCTTGGAAAAGAAGCAGCCCCTTTGGTCTGAAAATTGTGTCTGGTGCTTCTTCAGAACGCAGTGCGTTATTAGCACTGATGTAAGTCTTGGGTCATCAAAGCATGAGACAAGATAGCTGCAAAAGGTAAGGGTCACTCCTTCTTGTTTGTTCAGTCGTTCACTACTTTTAGGGACCCTCTGTATGCCAGGTACTGTTCTAGACACTGGGGACTTACTGATTAAGAAAAATAGTATCCTTGATCTCTTGGAACTCTAGTTCTTGTCATTTTGGAATTATATGTGGATGGAACATAAACTTTTCTACCTCAGTAAAAAGATTACAGTTTCTGATGAACCAATGGGTCTGTGTTAACTTAACAATTCACCCCCCACCAAGAGCCAGGACTGCTTAGCAGCAAGGATGGTTGCTGGCAACCATGAAAATGTAATCATGGGAGAAATTAGAGAAGAGTAGTGTATCTAGGGTGGGGTTGAATTGGAGAAGAGAGACAGTGGCATGGTTGTCTGAATTAGTAAAGAAATGCAGTGGGCATATTACAAATGAAGTCATGAGTTCAAATCTAGGAGGCCTCGTTCATTTTTTAGGCTACAACCCTGGCCCGACTCAGAACACATTACGTGCCCAATGATGCAGAAATGTTCCTTAAAAACACAGATATATATGGTCTGTCATTCCTATTGACAAATCTTGGCCTTATAGGTAATGGCTTGTGTATACAGGTATTTGGGGGAATATCTGAAAACCAAGAAAGAAGGAATAAAAAGCTTTTGTCCAGTCTAATCACTCCACTCCACTCCATCTCTATCAACAGTGGAGTCACAGTACTACTACTGCATCTGTAGCTGTGATTCCTTATTGAATGCCACTTTGCCTATATTCCTTCAATTTATCTATCTATCAATAAATCACAGCAACAAGCAAATTGGTCTTCTTTTAACTGATGGAAAAATGAAGCAGTGGAGGTCAAATAACTTTCCCAAGGTCACACAGGCAAAAGCCAACCAACTGGAACTTGAACTGAGGTCCACATGATGCCAAAATTCAAGCTCTTTCCATGATAGTGGGCTGCCCAACTTATTCATGCATTTGCCAGATGGCTGGACTAGAAGATTTGTGAGAACCTTCCCAATTCTAACATGAGATGATTGGGTTATTCTCAGCATAATTATCACTTGAAGGCATTTGTCTTCTTGTACCTCAGATTCCATACCTGTCAAATGGCCAGATGGGCTTTAGGGCAACTTCTGTCTCTATTTCTAGGTTTCATGAAAGACAGGAGACCCTGCAAAGCTAGACCAGAAGAAACCCAAGAGGCCAGCCTACCACCCATGGCAGAGGGCTTTGCAATATGCAAAAATTCCCAGAGGTCTTCCAGAGGTGACATAAGTGCTACTGAACAGTGTATTTATCTGCTAGAAGCCTCATCTAAATCATCTGCATTTGAAAGAGAGTCAGATTAAGAGCTGCTAACTAGTTCCTAACTAATTTGCTAACTACCCAGTTGCTGGACTCCAGGATGTTTGGAAAAGAGGACAAAAATCAAAAGTGAGTAAGTTAGGACCAGGGCAAGAGGATCACAGTTGGCTCTTTGTTTTCCACTGCTTGGTAATGAACTCAGTCACAGGTGCTCCACACATACGTCATTCCATGTAAACCTTCTGACAACAGGTGAAGTAGACATCTTTACTTCCTATACTCCCATACCGCTGAGGAAACTAAGGCATGATGATGGTTGCTAACCTGCATTACAAAACCAGGCTTTGTGCTGAGATACTATGACACCAAACCCCATCCCCTGTTACTCACTGTGCCCAAGAGGCCCTTCTCTATGGAAGAAAAGAAGCAAACTATATATTTAACAGCAAGGAAATGTGCCTATTTTGAAATGTTCAAGAGAAGCGTCATAATCCTTGCCATGGCCATGGCATTATATGTTTGTCGCTTCCATCTAACGGATGACCTTGGGTAGTTTAAGGATTATGATCACATAGCATAGCATGGTGTAAGAGTTGAGTGAGTGAGATTTGGTGCAGACAGGTGTGCATTTGAAATTGGACTCTAGCACTCACCAGCTGCGTGGCTTTGGGTGAGTTACCTGCTTCAGTCTCGCTGTCCTGGAGAGGTTAATAGCATGTACCCCACAGATTTGTTTTGACAGATATTTGAAATAACATATATACAGTGCTCAACCTAGCACCTGGTAAATAGCAAACTCTTAAAGAGATGATAGTTGCTACCTTCAACACTATTTCATGGATGGAAACACATAATTTGATAGGAAATATCTGCCCAAATAAAAAACACCCAGAGAAGACCCATATTCCCACAGGGGGGAAAAAAAGCAAAGAAAAGAGAAGCAGAGCATATGAAATCAATTCTGTTCTAGGCATAGAAGTCATGGGTTACTACCATGAAGGGTCTTGCCCCCACTTCACTGTCCTGCTTAAGTGCTTACAGAGTCTTTTTCTGATATCACGGGCCCCAGGAGGAAAGTGTTTCCTGACATGTTCTGATAAATACCACTCCTCATTCTGTATCTCTCCACACAGAAGGTTCCCAGTTTTATTTTAATTATCGATACTCAACCAAGCACCAAGTAGAGGTCTTAAGCTAATAATATCCTCCAAACACAATTTTAGATCAGAGCTAGAAAAAAAAAAATGGACAACTTGAGAGACTATCTATTAACCTAATGACATCTATGGATGGAAAAAAATGACCAGGAAAGGTCCGGAAAAGACTGGATTTCTTGCACGGAGTGTGTTATTTATGGGCTTTGAACTTCACTGAGCCCAGAGAGTGGATTCCTTGGGGAGGGAGGTGGGTCCTTTAGGTCAGATATGCCTTCTTCAGTGATAATTGTTGCTTATTAAAACAACTCTCAGTGGTATGAGATAAGGTATTCTCATACATTAACGGTGGGGAAGTATGCTGACAAAGTCTTTTAGGAAGAGTGACACACACATATATACATACATGTGTATACACATATATATGCACGGATACATATGATGCCTACGTAAGTATGTGTATTACCTTATATGGTCATACTCTCAACAAATGGAAATAAATTATAGTCACTGCCTCCTCAAAAAAAAAAAAAAAAAAGACAGAGAAATATTTAATTCTATCAATTCTCACTTTGTGGGAAATGGCATGCCGGACTTAAGCATGCCATTTCTGGGCAGATAAATTAAGGAAATAATTCAAAACTCAGAAAAGGCGTAATATGCAAAGCACAGTCATTATCCTGTCACTCTTCAAATTGCCCTATTTGTCACAATGATATGTCCCAGACTCATCTTGTGTTCTATCTGTCCTTGACCGGGAATCAGCCAAATACACCTGCCTGGTTTTTTCAGTAGAGATTGGTATTCAGAAACAAGGATCCAGATGCTTCTTGCTACTTAGTGATTTTACTTCTAGGTCCTTTCAGTGAAGAGAGCTAGAAAAAATATTTTTATTTTATTATTATTTTTTTTTTTTTTTAGAGTTTTCCCAGCACCATTTATTGAAGAGACTGTCTTTTTTCCACTGTATATTTTTTTCTGCTTTGTCAAAGATTATTTGACCATAGAGTTGAGGGTCCATATCTGGGCTCTCTACTCTGTTCCACTGGTCTATGTGTCTGTTTTTATGCCAGTACAATGCTGACTTGGTGATCACAGCTTTGTAGTAAAGCTTGAATAAGTCCATAGTGATACTGGGGAAAATGCAAGACAAAAAAAAAAAAAATCCCATTTACCACCCCTGGAGATACCTCTTGTACCAATTCTTGATTCTACAGTGTGGGAATTGATAGAATTAAACATTTTTCTTGTCTTTTTTTTTTTTTTTTGAGGAGGCAGTGATTATAATTTATTTCCATTTGTTGAGAGAAAGCTCTTCTGAACAGCTGAATTCTTACTAATAAATGAAAAAATCAGGATAGAATTAGATACACAGATGGACGACAGGGATATATAGATGAGTGGGTGGACGGCTAGACAGCTAGGCAATGGAAAGATGAATAGAGATGGATGCATGGAAGGAAAGAAGGAAGGGTAAAGAAGGAAGAAAGGATTAGAAAAATCACTTTGCAACCCCAGTGAAATACTTAATTACAATCACCATTAGGTGGAAGGTGGTGGCAGGGCAGGGATTTCCCACAGTGCCACAGTGTCACCCACTGGTTCCTTGCCAATTGTAAAGAGGAAAATGTACTTTTTCAATGAAAAGATCTCATGGTCACCAGCACGATCATGTGAGTAAACACAGTCACCACTAGTGAGGACGTCTGAGGCCCTGTGCCTCCTGGCATAATCAACGGGAAATAAACAGCATCAAGTCTTAAGTATTCTTACCAAAAATGTTTAACCTGATCCTGATAATGCTGTTACACCTAAATTTCTTCTAGTTCACCAGAAAGACAGGGCCTAGAGAGTATGATAAGCTATGTCTTGAGAAAACAATCGGACAAGTGAGGCCAGTTTCATCAAATAGGTCTTGTCGTGGGGCAAGAAATGATGGAGGACCGTTCTAAAACAAAATGAACCAAAAAGACAAAATAACCAAAAAGCAACAGATGAACTATGACTAAATCTTGTTTTGAAAACAACAACAACAACAACAACAACAACAAAACAGCTGGAAAATACATCTTGAGAGTAATAGGGTATCCTTCTTGTAGATGGAGAAATGGATACGGTGTGGATATCAGATTGGGTGATCATAATTAGCTTCTTCTATGTGATGGTGGCATTATGGTTATGTACAAGAATGTTCATATTCTTAGGAGAGGCACGCTGAAGTATTCAGGAATGGTTAAATAGAAAACCACAGGCCCCTGATGGAGTTACTTAGGTGAAGGCCCCATGTCAACAATCCAAGATTTAAAACCTACCCTAAATGCAATCTCCTTCCTACCCACCCCTCCACCCCCCGCCCCAGGAATTTAACCTTTGGTCAGCCAATGTGGAAATTTCAACCTGGATATTTACTGATAGACACACTTTCATTCCTCTAAGGAGGGCACCTTGCCCGAATAATGCATTTCTTGCTAATAAATTCCTTCATGCCATCTCTTTGCTTTTAAAAACCTTCCTTTTGTTTAACTTGGGGAGTTCCTCTTTACTTGGTAGATGAGATACTGCCCTATTCACAAATTATTTAATAAAGCCAATTAGATCTTCAAATTTACTCGGTTTTGGCGGGGGTTTTTGTTTTTGTTTTGTTTTTTTAAAACGGAATAGTGTTGGAATGTCTATAGATTACTCTTAAATGGTTCAGCCAATAAGTATGTGTGTGGGGTTGGGGCAGCGAGAGACTGTGTACTCACATATACAGACAAAATCAGTGCAGCAAAATAGTAACAAGTATTGAATCTAGGTGGTGGATAAACGGTTGATCATTGTCCTATTCTTCCAATTTTTCCACATTTTAATGTTTTAAAATGAATAGATGTTGAAGAAATAACACAACGATTAAACGGGTATTTCTATTTTGAGACTACTAAAAGTTGATACAACATTGATACCATAACGTAGGGGAGTGCTCATTAGAACACCAAACCAAACATAAAAGGCCCTATTTTTAATATAGAATGATCCCTACTATGTAAAATCAACCAAAACCTACCCAAATTGGGCACAACCCAAACATTAACAAAAGCTTTCTTTGGGTGGTATGCATGAGGGTGATTTCTCTTTCCCTCTACACTCTTGTGTCTTTTAAATTTCCTATAAATGTGTATTACCTACTCTGTCTTAAAATAACCTTTACATGAAAATTCATACCCATTCTGCTCCTAGAGAATCTGAGTTTGTCACATACTATTTAGATGATGTGTGTGTCTACCACCTCCTCAGTTAAGCTGTGAACTTCTGGATGCCAGGAATTTGCCTCTTTCATTGTAGAACATTTACTGCCTAGTGTATGAGTGTGTAGCCACAGTAGCTACTGACGAGGGTTTTTCACACGAAACCAGAAGCACAGAAACCTCCCCTTTAATTTTAGTTGTTGATGTTCTTGCGATTTAGGCGGTCTATTTAACTATCAATTGATGGGATTCGCCTCTACAAGAAACTTCTTGATCTTCATCTTCTAAGCAGTGATTACTTTAAAGGCGGCTTTTAGTAAGATAACATGTATAACATGCATAGTGCAATATATCTCATATAGGACCTACCTGTCCAATATACATTTCTTTTGTCCCAAGGGTACCTGTTATTTGCAAATCCTACCTGTGGCTGTTTTTCACTGACTATGAGCACAGCCACATTCCATAGTAGGAGCTCTGTGTTACCGAAGTCTAAATTGCACTGCCTGCATGTACAGAGAAGTAGCTTTAAAAATAAGCCTGGGCACGTGGCAGTGGCGGTAAGCAAATCCCTGCTGGCCAGCTGGTGCCTGGAACAGGACTGTGACCTCCTGAGTGCTGGCTTCAGGAGGGGGGCAGTAGGAAGCTTAGAAACAGAGAGTGTTTGTACTGGAAAGGCACCTTGGGGGCACCCAGTCCAACACACTTTTTTTTTTTTTTTTACAGCCGTAGAAACTGAAACTTGGAGATGGCATGACCTCCGAAGGTGGTGGACTGAGGTTTTCCGTGACACCTCTTGACTCCCAGCCCATCCAGCTTGCTGCCACCCTGGGAGAAGGTTACCGGTCTGGCTTCCTCTGTGTGGTTATGGGTTCCTTTGAGGGAAAAGAGAGGCAGCTGGGTTATACCCCTGCTGCTGCTGCAGGCCAAACCAGCAGTTGGGGGGCTGCTGGGGGGCTAGGGACAAAGTCAATCCTCACTTTCCCTTTAGGATGTGTAAGGACAAAACCAAATTAAAAACAAGGAGCTTAACATTTCCTGTGGAAAATACAGGAAGAGATTTCCCTCTCCTTTTTCTAAGCGCTGTCACTTTAGAAAATGTAATTGGAAGACCTTTGGGTACTCTTTGAAGTGCATATAAATTCTTTTGAATAGAAGGTACGCCCTAGAAGGACCCACCTTTCCCAAAGACCCTGGAGCCATCTCTTTGCAATGTACACATCCAGGGAGAGAGCACCCGTCCCTCCCAGCTTCCGGGGGTGCCTGGTTCCAAGTTGCCTATTTGAGGAGGATGCCCTAATTTTTGTGCCCACCCCCACTATCCTCCTTAGCCAGTCACATAGGATGCTCCCCTTCTAGTTATTTTGCCTCCCAACAACCTTGAATCAGAACAAACCTGGTATCTTCCTTTTTTTTTTTTTTTTTTTATTATAAAGCTCCCCCACTCCCCCGCCTTTGGTGTGTGTGTGTGTGTGTGTGTGTGTGTGTGTGTGTTTTAATTTCTTTTCCGTGTTCCAGAATTCATTGTTTATGCACCACACCCAGTGCTCCATGCAAGACGCGCCCTCCTTAATACCCACGACCAGGCTCCCCCAACCTCCCACCCGCCTCCCCTCCAAACCCCTCAGTTTGTGTCTCAGAGCCCACAGTCTCTCATGGTTCCTCTCTCCCTCCAGTTTCCCCCTGCCTTTCAATCTCTACCAAACCGGAAAGATGGTGGCTGACTCTGTTGTCACAGCCAGCTCTGAGTAAACAGCCTGTTTACTACAGTCTTCCGTTCTTTCCATGGTTCTAAATACTTCATGTATATTAACTCATTTACTTGAGTAAAACCCCCCATGGGGTTTTAGCACACACACACACGTGTGTGTGTGTGTGTGTGTGTGTGTATTCAATCCCCATTTTATAGATAACGAAAGTTGAGGCATAGAGAGATTAAGTAGCTTGCCTCATGTCACACACCTAGTCAGGAGAGGACAGGATTCAAACCTAAGGTGTCTGCTTCTACATTCTTTGGTCTTAATCACTTCATAATACTTACTGCAATCTAGGAAAACATACTGTCTCAGCCTAAACACCCTTCCTCCCTTCTCCACATGTCCCCAAACAACCTGTCTCCATCCTCAGAACCTCCAACCATTAAAATCTACTTGTCTTCTCTTCTCCTATTTCTTTGGCACATTGTTCTCTAGTGTAAGGGCCTCTTAGCCAGAATGAGCCATTTTGTTGTTTATGCAGTAAACTTAGACTGACCCTGCCCGCCCAGAGGAACTTACTTAGAAACAAGTCTGGGAAACCAGTAAAAGATGACTGACCAGCCCCTGACAACAGAGCCCATATACCAGGACGTGTCAGGTCAGGGGGAGTTAACAGAGCCCAGAATACAAGGATGGGCCAAGCCAGGTGGAGACATCCAATCAGGAAAGCACCTCCCTAACCACCCAAGAAAGTGGGCCCTGCCTTTTGGGCACCAATCCTGCCCAGAGTGATAGGCTAGTTCAAATAACTACTGTACAGTGAATTGTAATTCAGTTGGACACCTGTGTGTAGCCTGGCTCAACCACATGGCTTTTACTCTATAAAAATTAGTCTGTGAGGCTGAGAGGGGTCACCTCTTTGCAAGAGACGTCCCTGGCCGGTCAGTTTGATTCTCGATGCTTGGCGCGAAATAAAGCCCTGCTTAACTTTCGCTTTGTATCGGTCCCGTCCTTTTGTCCACAGACCCTTTCACTAGTTTTTTTTTTTTTAATTTTTTATTTTTTATAAACATATATTTTTATCCCCAGGGGTACAGGTCTGTGAATCACCAGGTTTACACACTTCACAGCACTCACCAAAGCACATACCCTCCCCAATGTCCATAACCCCACCCCCCTTCTCCCAAGCCCCCTCCCCCCAGCAACCCTCAGTTTGTTTTGGGAGATTAAGAGTCACTTATGGTTTGTCTCCCTCCCTTTCACTAGTTTTTACTGTGACACTTAGTCTTATAAGGAAATGTGTGCTGATGTGTTTGTTCTCAGAGACTATCTGTTGAACACTTCCTACATGTTTGGTACACTGAATGAAAAGGGAAGGAAATCATATAATCTCTTTGATGGTAGCATCAATGTCTTATTTGTTGACCTGTTCAGTACCAATGTACTGGGCACATACTCTGTGTGAGACACCACGTGAGACACCTCAAACTCCAAAAATGAACAAAAAGAGACCCACTCTCTGGACTCAGGCCTCTCACAGCAGAAGAACCAGGAACCATGAATACAGACAATTACAAATCAGTGTCACAAGAGGGATGGAAGCATGAAGGCCAGCAAGCCCATCCCAGCTAGGACATCAGGGAGGCTTCTCAGAGGAGGTGACTGCTGAAAAGAGTCTCAAAAGACTTAAGGAGGAGATTTCCCAGAGAAGAAGGGAATCAAGGCATTCCAGGCAGAAGTACCAGTCCCTAGAAAAGCAGGGGTGTGGGAGGGAGCAGGGAGTGGCTGGGGAAGAGAGTGGCTGAGGAAAGCTGGTATGGTTTGGGGGAAGAGGGAAAGATGGAATCGTGAAGGCTTTTAGCATCTGCCCATGTCTCTGCTAACTTACTCCCCACTTGCTCCACAGTACGTACTGGTCTACATCTGTTGTCACCATTCCAACAGTGCTTTCTAAGTATTTAGATATAATTCCCATACCATAAAGCTCATCCTTTGAAAGTGCACAATGAATATATTTTAGTATATTCACAAAGTTGTACAGTCACCAGCACTAATTCCAGAACATTTTTAATCACTCTAAAAAGAAATCCTGTACTGGGTCGTAGTCACTCCCCATTTCCCTTCCCTCTAGCCCTGGCAGCCACCCATCTACATTCTATGGAGTTGCCTATTCTGGACGTTTCCTATCAATGTGGTCTTTTGTGACTGGCGTCTTTCTTTTTAAAGATTTTATATATTTGTTTGTCAGAGAGAGAGAGAGAGCACAAGCAGGGGGAGAGCAGCAGGCAGAGGGAGAAGCAGGCTCCCTGCTGAGCAAGAAACCTCATGTGGGACTCCATCCTAGGACCCTGAGATCATGACCCAAGCTGAAGGCAAATGCTTAACCGCCTGAGCCACCCAGGCATCCCATGACTGGCTTCTTTCACTTGAATATTTTCAAGGTCCATCCACGTTGGAGCCTGTATCAGCATTTTATTCCTTTTTTATGGACAAATTATATCCCCCATTGTATGGATATAACATCTTTTGTTTATTCCTTCATTAGTTGACTGACATGCAGATGTTTCCGCTCTGGGCTCTTATGAACAGTGCTGCTATGAGCCTTTACAACACTACTTTTCAAAAGGTCATTGGTGATCTCCGTGTTGCTAAATCCAATGGACACTTCTCTGCTTCTTATATAACCACTCAGAGGCATCTGACACAGTGACCCAACTGTCCTTCTCAAAAGAGAGTCTTCTCTGGATTTATGTTTCAGGCACATTTTTATCATTTTCTTCCTATAGGTCTGCCTAGTTCTTCTCTTTCTCCCATTGTGACTCTCTCCCACTCATTGTCCACCTAAGCAATAAGGGTCTGTGTTTCCTGTGTGAGTCAGATACCCTCACCTCCGTGTGGGAGATCATTCATGGCTCCCCATTGCTCTGAGGATAAAATCCCAACTCTTCAACATGTGTGTGTCTGTCTTTGATGTTGGACTGTAAAGAAACTCCATGCTGGCAGAGAACTATGACTGTTACTACTCATATTTTATTCCCAGGACCTATCATTTAATAGATGCTCAATAAAAAAGTGTTGCAAGAAATGAAGAAAGACATAAGTGACAGAAAATAAAGACTCAACTAGGATCGAATGAAATAAGAGAAGTCTGAACATATTTTGCAAACTCTAAAGGGCTATAAACATGCAATAAATTATAACGACGGCCATTATATAATCATGCATACATCATTACTATTGTTGATTTTATAGAACCTGGAATTATATCAAAAGACATGAATTTGGATTTTGGGATTTGGCAGTCCCTGTGTCCTAACCTCACGCTGCGCTCTGGCAACTCTGACCAGCGGGCAGTCAGCCTTCCACAAAGGGATACTTCATGCCTCCATGTTCTGCTCCTCATGGTTCCTCTACTCAAGGGAGATATGCACCCTCTTCTTCTTCTAGAAAATGCCTTTTCATCAGCTTTTGTTCTTGAAAAACAGATGTTCTGTTCTCCTTGACTCTTCAACATGCTCAGAGAGAAGTACATCCCTCCCTCCTCTCGTTTCTTTCCCTGTGTCTTTTATACATTGACTACTGCCTGCAGAACTGGGTTGTAGACCCATCTGCCCCACTGGACTCTGAGCTGGTTGAGGGTAGAGGCCAGGCTGACTTCATCAGTGAATTTACCCATTCATCAATCAATTTCACTGACTGAGATCAGTTATGGGCTAAGCCCATGAGGACTGCAGCCTCATTCTCTTGACCCAACCTCACGCACCAGAGATTCAACTGAGAATGGCGGGAAGAGAAAATCTTCCAGAAAATATAATAAAACTAGATGCCATGGAGTCAGGCCAGCCCAGTGCAAAGAGAATCCTTGCCTCACACACACTGGGCCTCTACAACAGCAAGAGAGAACCAGGTTTGATCAGACTATTCCAACCCAGGTGTGCTTTTGCCACTGGGCACAGGAGCAGAGGGCAGAACATGCTCTCCACCAAGGGGAGGAGGCAGCATGGAAAGGGGTCACTAGTGCACTCCCGTTTCCCAACCTTGCCCATCACGTGAGTTATCTGCCGTCCCTTATGGAGGGACACTAAGAAGCCTGCAGAACTTCCTTCCCACTATTTGTGAAAGGACTAAGCATCCACAGCATGTGCCACATAGTATGGACCAGGCCAGCAATTCAGGGAAAGGGGGAAATGGCTCTCCCTGCTGCCACCCTCTCAAGGAAGTTTTAAAAGTCTGGATCCCTTTTAAAATTGAGTCCTGCATTTGAGGGTGAAGGGATGAGGTTGTTCCATTAAAATTGTACATTTGGCAAGACTTAATGCATAATTTCAAGAAATGTTGAAAAAAAAATAATAATGCCCAGGACATAAATTCAAGCTAAGAGGTTAGAAAACCACCCTGATATAGCTATTAAATCAAGAATGCTGAAATACAGAAGCTTAATGCATTTATAAAATTGTGAAAATTCTTGCCTCTCAGCAGAACCTTTGCCCTAAAGCGCTCTGTGTCACTTCAAGGCCCTTGACGTTGACAAAGTGACTCATTCAAAGAGCATATGGCCCCTGTCTGCCCCCAACCCTGTCTTCTACCGCTGCCACTTACTGTGAGCTCCTTGCTTTTAGCAAAAGGCCACCAGCCCCGCACACGCTTTTGCTGGAATATGGAGATCTTGCTGTCCTCGCTCGCATTTTCAAACTTGGTGAGATCGCAGGCCTTGGCCGACTTGGCTGCTCGGGGGAAACTATTGAGGTTCATTTCCAGGGAGCCTGTGAAGAGATGCCTTTGATAGTCATGGAAGGGCTTTAGTATCCATCACCACCAATCACCCACCCACCCATTCATTCATTCACTCACTCACTCGTCATTCAGCCAGCACCACGGGATCACTAGCATGTACTAGGTTTGTGGGATAGAAGTATTACCTAGACATGTTTGGTGCCCTCGAGGCACCCAGTATAGCAGCAGGTAGAAGACAGGGCAGAGCTGCAATGTAGAACTTCGGGTGTTGTCACTGCTGGACATCTTGCCTACTCCCTGAGTGTGTGGAGATTATGTCCCTGTCCTCTGAGCTTTCCTCCGCCTCAGCATGAATCCACCAAAGGGAACCTCCTCCCCCAACTCACCTCCCTCTGAGTCCACTCAACTCCTCCCGGTGGAGGACTAAGTCTTACTGTCTTTGTAGCTACTGTCCAAGACCTTAGTGGGCTCTCAAGAAAGTATTTTCCATGAGTGAATATTATGGGAAATAAGATAATATTACAAGATTATTTTATCTCTCTCTCTTCAATAACCTTTCCCTATTATAGATTATTTGTTAACTGAAAGCACTTAGAGCATGTACATAAACCAGAAATTAATAGAAAAATCTTCCATAATTCCATCCCCCAAAAGGTGATCACTGCTCTACACATTTGTTCTTATCCTATGTCAGTCCTTTTTCTTTGCCTGCCTTTGACTACCCCTGCCTCTGAGTCCATATGGACATGTGTTTTGCACATTTTTTCCTACATCCTTTTTTTTCACTCAATACATCCTGTACAACTCTTCAACTCATTAAATATTCAAATATTTTAATGGCTGCTGGACTATCACTTATTGAGTGCTTACTATGGTTTTAAATTTTATTTTAAAATTACTAAATTAAATTGTATTTTATATTAAATTATATTAATTTTACATTAAATTATATTAATTATGATAATTTTATATTAAATGTAATTATATTAAATTATATTATTTTTAAAATTACATTAGATTTGAAGCCATACTTCAACCTTAGAGCTCCAAATGCTCTCTGAGGTATGTAATATTACTATCCCTGAGGAAACTGAGGTACAGAGGGGACTAGTAATGAGCTCAAAATTTAACATCTTCTTAGTGGTAAGGCAAAGATGAATTTAAGTCTGTTTGAAAACGTATCTTCTACCATTAAGATGCACCAAAACTTACTCAGCCAAACCCCTATGAATGGCTATTTGGAGTGTTTCTAATTTTTTGCTATCATAAATAGCACTGAAATTATTATCCTTGTAGCTATATCAAACCAAGCTCTCCGAAAACTGGGACAAAACCCTTAACATTAACGTGAACTTTACAAAGCCACTGGCTTACCCAGAAAGTCATCTGAGGACAGCCTTTCAAAATCCCAAACCTGGAGCACCAACACGACTGGTGTCTTACACTCCATCTTCTCTAAGGAAAAGATGTTCTCCCTCTTGGTAATGACCATTTGCTTCTCAGCTGGGAGATACTGAAATGGAAACAGGAAGCGCCAGTTGAAGTTCCCCTCGCCTGTCAGGGAGTTGTAATGCACATCGGTCTCCTGCTTGTCATCCTCCAGACCCTTTAGCCACCTGAATAAAGATAGAAAAAGAATTACACACCTGAGTCCCTGAGTACATTTTTCAGGCATCATTCTAATCGAGAGTGATTTAACTAGTTTCAGTGTGGTCACGGATAATAGTTTTTAAATTATGGTAGTTAGATTCAGATGGAAGTTTCCACTGAATCTGAAAGAGAAAAATAGGAATCAAAGGGTCTGAAAGAGAAGCGAGATAGAGACATCATTCTAAGTCAGGTTCAGGAGATGTCTTCAGCTATACTGGCGAGACCCTGAAGCCCCATGCAGTAAAGAGGGAAGACTTGGAAAATGTGAAGGGAAAGTATAATTGGAGTTTCCTCTCCCCCGAGGGCTCCTGTTAGGGTCGCACCTCTGCACTCATTACCCTGGTGGGCCTCTACAGTTGTCCTGGTTTAGACTCATGGTATCAGGCCTGTGATTGGCTCCCTCCTCACTGGTTCTGGGCCTCAAAAACCCAGCAGGCCTGCATCAACATGGCATGGAGGGTAGAAGCCTGTCTTCACCCACCTGGATTCTAATCCTGGCTGTGCTATTACTAACTGGAAAGCCCTGGATAAGCTGTCCAACCCCCCTGTGCCTCTGTTTCATCTGCAAAATGGAAGCAATGACAGTACTTAGTTCATAGTTCAAAATGTGGTTGTTCTGAAGAACTGTAAGAGGTAATAGCTGGAAGGTGCTTTGTGTACTTCAAGTTACACACAATGTTATTTCCTTTTTTCTGGTCTTCCTCTTGCATCCCCAGTATAGAGTAAGCTACCGTTAATACACTTTCCCCTAATACCTTATCCCTGGTGAATTATTGAGAAAGTAGGTGCTTTTAATTCAAACTAATTGATAATTCTGAACCACTTGCTTTTTGAAAGCAGACATTCTGTCCCCACAAGTCAGAGAAGGAGGTCTTGATCCTCCTTTGACCACCCAGAGGAGTGGTACCACTTAGAGTATGGATGCAATTATTTAGGTAAAGATGGTGCTCACTCAGCCAATATATATGTGGTATCTATTATGAGGCAAGGAGTGTGCTAGTTGCTAGAGGAGTAATGGGAACACACAGAGGTGGTCCTTGCCTTCATAGAGCTACAGCTACAGAGGGAAGGGGTTGGAGAAATTGGGGGAGAAGAGGCAGAAGTCAGCAGCAAGCGAGGTACAAGGGCCCTGTGGTGTGATGGTGCATTCTAATGTGGGAAGGAAGTTCAGCATGACTAGAGAGCACAAAGCAAGGAAGATTGAGGTGGGCCTGGAGAGATAGGAGGGGCTAGTCAGATAGGACATTTTAGGACATATTAGGGATCTAGATCTTCAGCCAAAGAAAATAGGATGTCACTAAAAGGTTTAAAGTATAGGACTGGTTTGATCAGATTGTGTTTTGAAAAGATAACCCATGTTTCAACATAGAGAACAAGTTACAGGAGGCAAGAGTGAGTACAGACAGAGCAATCCACATGGCACCCCAGTGGCCTCAGCAAGAAATAATGGAGAGGAAAACTATGGCGGTGGTGTGTAAAGATGGAAATGGACAGTGAGGATGGCTATTTGGTAAGCCAAATGGATAGGATTCAATGGAAAGCTAGAAATAGAGCCAATGAAGAAGAGGCTTCCCTGTTTGGGGAAGGCAAAGATATACCAAAAGGAAGCTGAGATGAGTTCACTACTTCTGAGATGGGTCTTATCCAAGGGGTCATGTTTGAATCAGTTTTGCTTCTGATTCTCTACCACCTCATCTGCCTCCATGACTAGGGGCTCAAAGGGCCGCATTTGTGATGAGAGAGACAGAGAGAATGCGTCGTTTCCCGAGTCCTAGGTTGACATCTTTCCTATCAGTAGAACTAGCAAAGAGTAAGGTGCAACTTTGAGCTTCTCTCTTCATCTTACAACCTTCCTAACACTGAATCTCTCATCAGTTGCTTTACACCTCTCTACTTGTTTGAGCTGTAAAGGTATTTTGAATGCCACTCAAAAAGCTTAGGTACCCAACATTTAATGGAAAAAGATGTTGATATAATAAAATTTTCTCACAAAAATATTTTCATAAGATAATAATCCTAGCAAAATAACCAAATAATATTTGAAAAGAAAGTGACCTTATCTACCAAGGTGAATAAGATGGGCTTCCTCTGTAGGAGGTGGGTGGAGTGCTTTCCATGAGGCATAGCTTCAGTTTGGGGTTAAAGAGAGGAGGAGGGGAAGAAGAGGGGACATGGAGTTTGTTGATGATCTTACCCTTTCACATAAATATCACTTGATTTTTGTCCTGTGAAGATATTCTCATCCTCTAAAATGACATCTTCAGTGTTCCAGATAGTCACTCTCAATTCATATCTGGGATGAAGGAAGGCAGCATTAGGCTGAAGACCTTGAAAGCAGAGTTAGCCGGTGTGTATGGGATTCTGATAGTGCTGTGAGTCAGTAAGCTTCCTCAACTTTACCAAGTTCAAAAATATCAACACTTAAGTTCTTGGCTCCATCAAAACCAAGTGTCCTATTGGAATCACCAAAGACATGAAGTTCTCTGAGCAGAAATTGCTTCCATTAGCTGACATTTTTCAGGTTGTTGCAGAATGCTGAAGCGCAGTGGCCCCTACATAAAACAGGGGCCAGCATTTTCAACCATCACTACTGTTACAATTACTACCACTCATCCCTGTGGTAAATGGCCAGATGGGAAGTGAGAGATGATTATCAGGTGTCAGCTGATTTATGTAATTGACACTACAATGCAACAATTATTGTAATTGATTAACTGTCAAGATCTTTTAGTTGGCTACCGTAGTCATAGGCTGCCATAGGCTGCAGCTGACTTACCCTTTTGGCTGCCTTGGTGATATGTCAACAGGAGGTCCAGGTGGAGGCATGTCTTTGGGAAACATGTCCACCCACATCTGCAGGCGGCCCTGGTTAAGAAAAGAAGATCCCCTTTAACTTTGCTGGGGTATCACGTGGGCAACTGATCATTCGTGGTTTTAACAGATCCTTTTACTAGAAAAGGATATTAGATATATATCACATCATATCTTATCATATGGATATTATTCATATTATACATGCTTAGGATATTGGTTGACAAAGACAGAACTTGTGTTTTTATTAAGAATTAGTCAGGACATATGTTAAGAGCAGGTGATAGGCAAGCAAACCCTCACTGAGCACTTACTATGTGGTAGACACAATGCGATGCACTTGAAAAAACATATCAATTCTCCCAATATCCCCAATGGGTGGATATTATTATTCCTACTACAGATGGGAAAATATCTTGCCCGTGCTTATACAGACAATATGTAGCAGAGTCTGGCTTCAACCCTTGTCTGCTGACTCTGCATTTTCTATAAATCCCTAAGGATTAAAAAAATAATATTATCTGTCAGAAGTATCATGCTTCATTGTTTTTAATGCACTTTAATATCATTATCTCGGTAACTGCTTAGCCCAGCTATATTTCTGTGGTACACATCAAAAGAAACGGAGGCTTAGAGCAGCCAAAGAAATGATATGGGTCTTATGGCTAATTAATGTCAGAATAAGGCCTCCCATTCACTGTTTTGGATTCCATACATCAGAATTTAACCTGCTGCAAGGGATCCGAGTGCCCATGTGGGGAGAAGGCCCAGTGGATTCAATGCTCAGCTCTGTTGTGTTCATTCTAAGTACTCCATGAGCTCAGACAAGAAGGTAAGAGATCAACAAAGCCTGTGATGGTCAGGGGAAATTTTATATGAAGGAAGTGGGGTTCCCAACCAGAGCAGGGAGGATCTGTAGGATTTGGGGGAGGGGGAGGCTTTGGCTAGAAAATACAAGGGCTTTCATAGGGAAGGGACAATTTAATCAAAAAGTATATCATTTGGGAAGAGAAGAAGGAATTAGTGAGGATTTAATCCTAGAGTCTCTAAAAAGATATTAACATTCGCTTGTAACCAAAAAGCCACATGGTAAAATGAAGGATACCAATAACCCAAAGCTTTTAAACATTTGGTAGTGAAATTCAGGAACCAGTCATAGGCTTCTACATCTGATAAAAACTATCCTTTCAAGGCACTCTCCCACACCTGCTATCACTATTTTTATGCCCTAACGCTACTGAGATAGCAGTGTGGGTATTCCTGCCCCATTGGAGTCAAGCTCCTGTGTTTTGCCCAAGTGACACCGGGAGTGAGTCCAGGGCTAGGACAGGACTAAAACTCAAACTCCTGGGTGAAATCCCATTTAACTACTAACAGCTGAGTAACTTTGAGCAAGTTACTTAACTCTCTGAACCTCAATTTCTTCATCTTAAAAACAAGGATCATAATAAGTACACCATGAGGCTATGTTAGGGAGTAACAGGTGACCATACATCTTTATTTGTGTAGGAAAACCCTGGTGGTGCCCCTCCTAAATATTAATAGCAGTGCCTCTTATTCTTGAAATGGCCATCATTTGGATCAACAAATCTACAATCATCCTAACTAGATAATTTACATAAAGGGCTTAGTATTTAAGTACTTATTAATTTAGGTACATATAATTAATAAGTACATATCAAGAAGGCTCTTAATAAAGTTGATCTTCTCTTTACTTCTAACTCATAACCCGGATCTCTGGTTATTTTTTCCACACAGCTTCCTCTAGTCAGTCCTTTAAAATAAGTCATCATCTACTGCTTCCCTGGGAAAACTAATGGACTGGGAAATGAGTTTCCCTGGGAAAATTCATGGGGTTACTGATAGATTTTGGACAATGTCTTGGGCATGTCAGATGGATTTTGAAGTTTCTCAAATAACAGAATTCTTTCAAAAGAGTGTGATAACTTAGGGCGCCTGGGTGGCTCAGTCAGTTAAACATCTGCCTTCAGCTCAGGTCATGATGCCAGGGTCCTGGGGCGGAGCCCCACACTGGGCTCCTTGCTCTGCAGAGAGCCTGCTTCTCCCTCTCCCTCGGCTACTCCCCTGCTTGTGCCTTCTCTCTCTGTCAAAAAATAAAATCTTTAAAAAAGAGGAGTGTGATAACTCAAATCCATTAAAAGGCAAAAAGCACTAAATTTAACTCTGTTTTGAGGGTAGACTTTCTCAACCTCAACATTGTTGATATTTGGAGCTGACTAATTCTCTGTTGTGGGAGGCTGGCTACGCAGTGTGGGCTGTTTGGTTGCATCTCTGACCACTTCCTGCTAGATGCCAGCAGCATCCCCACACACTTGAGACAACCAAAAAATATGTCCAGGCATTGCTAAAGTCTGGGACAGGGAGGCAAAACTGTCCCTGGTTGAGAGCAATTACCCTAAGGCACACAAGAGAGACTTTTAGAGATAAAGTCCTATTCCTTGGGGATGAAAACTCCTATTGGGTCCAGAACAGTCTCAGCCACTACCTGCTCCATTCCTGGCTTATTCTTGTGGTACAGCGGCCGAGTTTCTATGTGCTCAGGAACCAGCTTACACCCAACCTCTGGTATATCCCCCCACGAGTGTAAAACCCTGAGGGCCAGGTGCTCATAAGACTCCACCGTCTCATCTGCAAGGAAGAAAGAAAAATAAAGACATTCATCAGCTATAGGTTCCCCTAATGGAACAGTGATGGGCTGTCAGGTGCACTTTTAAACACTCCCTTAAGGTTAAATTTAAATGCAGTGAGGCACAGGGAGAGAGCAAAACCACAAAAGAGAAAAAGGACAGTAAGAGAGTGGAGTTGGGGGATGGGAAAAAGACAGGAGGTTTAGAGAGCAGGAAGGGAGATGGGTTGACAAGATGACCAGAGAGCAGTCAAAGTCTCAGAGCCTAGGGCTCCATTTGCCCCTTGAATCAGATTCCTCTAGAGCCTGTGAATAGCAAGTGTGCTTTGAGATACTGGAAAGGGTATATTTCTTGGAGATATAAGACTGTTTGCGAATGCCATAGTGTGACAGGGCCTACTGGATCTGGATTGTCCCAAACAAGGCAGCGAAATCTGCACAGTATGTTCAAGGAGGTTTTCTCTCTCCTTATTGTTGTTCCTTCCCACCAACACACTTGCTCATAGGAAAGGTTCTCAGATCTGCCATCCTACCAAAGAAGACCATACATAATAAAAACTACTGGTAGAAAAAGTGCGTATAAACATAACACAAAAATTGTTGGAAAAAATCAAATCTTTTTGATAAAGTTTAGAATGGCCGAATTTGACATAGGGATGTTGAGTTTAGTTTTAAACCAACCCCCCACGACAGACACAATCTCTCAATAACAATAATAACAACCAGTAAAAGTTGATGGGGATGAGCACATAATCAGTGAACTAAATCTTCTGTATTGCATGGACCACTGGGTATTGTACATAAACAGTGAATCTTGGAACACTGCATCAAAAACGAATGATGAAGTGTGTAAACCTGGTGATTCACAGACCTGTACCCCTGGGGATAAAAATATATGTTTATAAAAAATAAAAAATTTAAAAAAAAACAAAAAACGAATGATGTATTTTATGGTAACTAACACAGTAAAAATTAATTAATTAATTAATACTTTAAAAACCTAAAAAAGAAAGTAAATCTTCTATTGTAAAGTTTAATCAGTTCTTGACTGATGGAAATGAACATCATTTCAGATTCTTGGTGGTCAAAAAAGAAAAAAAAATGGTTTCATCATAAAATGTAGAGTATTGACAAAGGAATTAAATTGGCCTAATAGAGTATATTGTGAAAAAATATTTTGTTCAAGAGAAATTCATTAGTATGTCATTAATACACAATTTAAATGGTCATTATTTAGTGTGCAAAAAACCTTTGAGAGGTTCTTGGCGTCAAAATAACAAGGCAGGAAGAAATTTTGGTGTCGAAGTGGTGGGATCAACATAACAGTGTGAAAACATCCAGTGATATGTCCTTATCTGGGTGGTTTGTACTGGAACCTACGAACCTATGTTTTGCACATGTATACTCCTACACCTGCTGATTTGCATCAAGTGGATGGGAGTAGCATTACAAGGCTGGCTACGCAGTGTGGGCTGTTTGGTTGCATCTCTGACCACTTCCCGCTAGATGCCAGCAGCATCTACCAGTATTTGTATTGTGAAAGTAAAGTTAAGGTGGCTTTTTTTCTCATCCTCAATTTTATGAAAGTCCCTCTGGGATCTTGTGGGTATGTCCCATGAGGCTTATATGGAAAATCTGCTTCTTGGTGCTAAAATAAGAATTGTTGGTATCACATCAGTGGGGGGTAATTTGGGCTGTGTCTAATGATTTATTTTATATCATATTCATTTTAAGGTTACTGCCTACGATGCAACACAACAATCCTATTTCTGTGATACACACTACAGAAATATCAGAAATGTGCAAATATATGTATAAGGGAGTTCACCATATCGTAGTGTCACTACATGAACACAAGGTACATAAGTGACACAGCCATAAAAAAGAGTATTATCAATGACAGTCTCAAAGAACAAAGAAAATCATCATAATTTTTTGGAAATAGAAAAAACAGGATACAAAACTGTATATGGCATACTTCCAATTGTGTCACACACGCACACACACACACACACACACACACACAGTATGGAGATATACTAGCAAGCAGCATGCTTTTCTCTGAATTTGGGGATTCTGAGTGATTTTCATTATCATCCTTTCTTGTCCAAATTTTCTGCCAGGGGCATGATTACTGTACAATAGTTGGCCACTCTCCCCCGCCACAAATACTACCAGAAGCACGCTTTTCAAAACGAAAGCAACGTCAGCAGGATGTGTTGTGGGAGTTACCAGTGTCCTCCTCCGTAAAGACCGTTTTTCCAGAAAAGACCTGATTTCCTATCTCTATTTTCCCAGGATGAAAGTAGGGTCCATCCAGCTTGTTGTCTTTGCAGAGCTTTGTGAGGATTTCAGTGGGTTTGGATGTGTCTCTCCAGGCGTTGTATCCTTCTCTGAAAAGAGAGGGAAGGATGGGTGGGGTGAGGCCTGGCTTCCCCTGGGAGGACACACTTAAAAGTAGCTATTAAAGGGACCACCTAAGTGTGATCAGTGGTTTCCTTCAGATTTCTTGCCATTCTATGCACTTCGGGCTAATGTTTTTTTTTTTTTCTTTTGTTTTCTCTCTTTTCTGGTTAATACCTCTGCGTCTGCATGCCTGAATGAAAGGCAAGACTTCTGAGTAGCACGACAGAAAAATGCTTTGCTGATAGTTGTTCTGTGTGTGTGTGTGTGTGTGTGTTTTAAAGAAATGTACCTTAAAACAAAAACTGAAATGACACCCACATAACATAAAATGAACCAGTTCAGTGGCATATAGTACATTCATAATGTTGTAAAAGCACTACCTCTACCTAGTTCCAAAAATTGTTCATCACCCCGAAAGAAAACCTGGACCCATTAAGTGGTTGCTCCTTATTCCGCGCCCCGCCCCCCGACTTTGGCAGTCAACTGTCTGCTTTCTGTTGGTCCGGATTTCTTTGCATGCAGTTCCTCTTAATTTCATTCTGTCCCTTGCAAAAGAGCCATCTGACTGTTATTTCTAAGAAGAAAGCCTAGATCAGGCTTTCAATTACTCTACTTCTTTCCTCCCCTCCCCTCCCCCACCAAAATCATATCAGAGACTCACGTCACAGGTGGAGAGTCTAGATGTGCTGTTTCTCCAATCAGTGATTTTCCTAGTGGTTCTTTTCTAAATCTTTCCAACCCCTTCCTCCTTTAAACACTAGCTGTTTGGTTAAAAAATAGTAAGTTACAATGAAATGCTCCCCATGAGCCATGACCAAGACAAGCATGGACTTCTCTGCTCACTGGGACACAGGATTCACCAGAACTTAATTTATTTAAGTACTTCAATAAATCAAAACATAACTATGAAGCAGTGTTCAATGTTCCTACCTTGTGCCCGAGACATGAGGACCCTGAAAAGTTCATCCGAGCCATGCCCAGAGCCACACATACACAGGCTTCCCCCAAAACAGGTGCTTTGGTTTTCATTTTGGTGTTGTTTGTTTGCTTGTTTGTTTGCTCTCAACTATTTAAAAAAATTTACTGAACAAAGTTTACAGCTCCCTTGACTATACTGTTCTGCTCCCTGGCAGTTCCACTGTCAGAAATTCTTCTAGGGGCCCCTGGGTGGCTCAGTGGGTTAAAGCCTCTGCCTTTGGCTCAGGTCATGGTCTCAGAGTCCTGGGATTAAGCCCCATATTGGCTTCTCAGCTCAGCAGGGAGCCTGCTTCCCCCTCTCTCTCTGCCTGCCTCTCTGCCTACTTGTGATCTCTGTCTGTCAAATAAATAAATAAAATCTTTTAAAAAGAAAGAATGAAAGAAAGAAAGAAAGAAAGAAAGAAAGAAAGAAAGAAAGAAATCCTTCTGAACAGAAGAGGCACCATCTTTGCCTGGACTTCCTCCCCTGACTTTAGAATGAGAACAATGCGTCATTCTCTGAATGGCACTTTCTCTGTTACTTAGGAATGTAAACACCTAAGGGGGCTTTTACATTCACATGAGTCCCCAAAACCAAACTGGATTTCTAGGCTACCAAAATAATGATTTCAAGAAATACTTAAAGACACTACAGAATGCTTAAGATACAGGGATAGTTGCAAGACTCAGCTTACAAAAATGACATGGGTAGTGTGAGCCAACTTCAAGGGAAAACAGCACAGAAAAAAAAAATCCAAAGGAAATAATTAAGAAATTTTTATGTAAGTTATGTCTGGGTAGAATAATTTGAGCATAATTTTGTACTTCCTGTATTTCCTCAATTTTCTGCAATGAATATACATTATTTTATATTCAAGAAAAGCATTTCTAAAATTATACCATGGAAATCTAATGAATTTTTAAAAACTTTTCCTGGCTGAAATTCTTAAGATTTTTATTTTTTTTTTTCTTAAGGTATCAGATAAAATACACTTAAAAAAATAAAGCTAGTAGTCTATATTTTAAAATGAAGCAGGGGGGTGCCTGGGTAGCTCAGTCAGTTAAGCCACTTGCCTTTGGCTCAGGTCATGATCTTGGGGTCCTGGAATTGAGCCCCGCATGAGGCTCCCTGCTCAGTGAGGAGTCTGCTTCTCCCTCTCTCCTCTCCCTGATCATGTGTGTGCTCTCTCTCAACTACATAAATAAAATCTTTCAAAAATTTTTTTTGATGAAGCAGGATTCAAAATCATTGTAAAGAGTGAGAGCTGGTCCATTCCTTCCTGTTTGTAAGATGAGGATAACAACTCAGTGGGTTTTGAGAGAACTGAATGAAGTACAGTGTTCAGTATATCATAAGTACATGTGAGTGTTCATTATAATTCACTGGGATATTGGGATTTGTGTACTAGTAATCATTCTTCTTCTAATACCACTCTTCACCAGGAAATTCTGCCCACCCAGCCTCCCCCTTTAAGTGAATGTGTAAGAGCTCTTGACTCTTGAAGAACCTGATCTGGGTTCTAAATCAATGCCTCCCCAGCCCCAACCACCCTGCAGGAAATAGTTTTCCCAAACAGCCCTGCTGACCTAGAAAGTCTGTGAGACATTCAAGCAGAGTCTGGGCTGGCCCGGCAGTGCTCCCCTGTCCCCAGGAAGTACTTACATCTCATACTGGCTCTGCAAGCCACAGATGGCTCGGTGTCTGCTATAAAAACGGTTCTCCAGGTCAATCCTGGTCTCCCCAATGAGGTCATCTGTCCCGATCAGGTCATGGTCGTAGATCAGGATGGAGAGCAGAGAGTCCTTTGGGAATGTGGCCTGGATCTCAAATGACCTGTGGTCCAAGTAGAGGCATTAGGAATCTACAACATCTGGCTACATGGGGAACATCTCCCCGGTCTGCTTCTAGCTAGCCTGCAGTTCATAGGAACTCACTAAACACTCAGCAATGCAGTGAATACTTAGTAGATATTTATTTGGTTTAGTGTTTCATTGAGACTCTATTTCCAATTCTGCTGTCAATTTCCAGTAGCCAATAATCCCCTCTTCTGTGGACCACGTCCCACAGTCTTCATCTAGGTGGGTATGAAAAACCTGGGGGGTTGGTCTCCAGCAGAACTGATTTCCAATTTTGGATGTGAATCTGCACCTTCCTGGGTATAAAACTTTGGGAAAGTTATTTCATCCCGCTCAGCCTCCTTATGTGTAAATGGGGATCAAGATGTCTTCTTTATAATATAGCAAGATCGTTAAGTGTGAGATCGTTTATACAAAGTGTACATCTAGCTTGCAAGTATTCAACTGGTGCCCAATAAATTACCATTCCCTTTCCCCTCCCTTGTTACTTCATGGGGGGATGTCAGCTGAGTTTGTTTTAAATGGAAAGCCTTTTGAAGACGGAAAATCCCGAAAACAGAATTGCAGCACTGCAATGCCATCTCAACAAAATTCTGAGCTCCTCAACCATGAGACCTGCCTCCCTCATCTCTGCATTGCTGGAGCCCTGGCTTTCCCTGCACAGAGTAAGCAATGAATGTTTCCCTGAACTGGAAAGGATCTCAGGAATCACTGTATCCAACCCCTTCATTTCACAGTAGGGAAACTGAAATCCAGAGAGCAGAAGTGACTTGTCTGGACCATAAAGCAGGCCGAACTAGGGTAAGTACCAGGTCCCTGACCCCGCTAGTTCTGAGCTCTTTCCATGATACCACATCAGGGCAAGATGTTGAAAGGAAAAGCAGTGCCGTGGGATTTCCTGGCACAATGCGTTATCCGTGCTGCTGAGCATTACAAAAGACCGTTAAGGAGGGCACCTGTACCGCTGGGCACTGGACGCTGTATGTAAGGGAGGAATCACTGAATTCTACACCTGAAACTAATATTGTACTGTATGTTAACTTGCTGGAATGTAAATAAAATAATAATAATAATAACAACAAAGTAGGAGGAAAAAAAGAAGTTAATTCTGAGTGAATTTAGGGAAATATCTTCTTGAAAAGAAAATAAAAAGGACACCAGTGTTCTCCAGCTCTTCCCAACTCCAGCTGCCCTGGGACAGGTGTGGTGGGCCGACCTGTGAGCGAGGGACTGTGAGGAGGGAGAATGGAAGGCCCATGATTTCCCTCCATGTCTGCAGGCCTGTCTGGGCTGCTACCCTTGTGGTCAGACCCACTTAGCCCCGGCTCTCACTCTCCAGTGGTAGAGACAATTCCAGCACAGCCCCCCGGCCAATGAAGCCTTCCTGAGAGAAAGAAGCAGAGACACCCCAGCTCCATGGGCTGTAACTGACTGAGGCAGCTCTACCAGGCCAGAGAGATGGCTGTGACTCCATCAGGATGTGCCTTCCATCAGGAGGCAGAGCATTGCCCGGGGCACCCAGATGTAAATTCCAGATGGTGCTTGGTACTCTGGAGGTCTCTCACAAGGAAGCCTCCAGCCACTGTCTCTGAGCCATCAGAGCCATCACATGGCTGCTGTCACCCAGGAAGGACTTGTTATGTGCTTAAGCACCCTGGCAACAGTGACAGAAGACCCAGTTGCTTTCATCCATCTTCCCAAGCAGGGTGTTCACAGATGAAGCGCTCCTGGATTTTCACTGGAGCTGTCATTAAAGAACTACCAGAAACAGCTCACCATGTTGGACTTCCTGTCCATCGACTCATTCATTCACTCTCCAGATACTTGCCAAGCATCTCTCTGCTCGGTGCCAGGCCCTGTTCTGGGGATGCCGCGTTGGATGGACTAGACCAAGTCCCGGCTCAAAGGGAGCTTACGTTCTCGTGGGGAGCTGAGAGATAGCCAACAAACAAGACACGTACCACGTTATGTCAGAAGCTCTAAAGGAAAGGAAAGCAGGCCAAGGGCCAGACATCGGGGGATGGAGCCTGTGACAACCTCATACTGTGAGGTCGCAAATAGGGATTCCCCAGACCCCAGGTTGGGGACAGAAGCCCTCTACTTTGCTCGAACATGCAGGATTGAGCCAGCAAATTCTGTCCCCGAGTAACCATTAAAAACACATTAAAGAAAGCATCTGCACATGGAGGGCTTCTGGCAGAGTCTCCGCAATGCCAGGGGCTGGCAGGAATATTCCATCATCCCCTTTTCTGTTTACCATAGCCATAAACAGCATAATAAAGCCAGTCTAACTCACAGCGCTGCGCTGGGAGCACCTAACGAAAAAGAGATTACAAAGCACTTGGCAAAACGAAGTGCTGGTTACAAATATGGCAAGTAATCATAAAAGTTATCTCTGGATCAGAGAAGCAAGGGTAGGCCTCCCCGGCACCGTTATTTTAATCATTCTCATTAATCGGAGCAGGCAAGATCGTTTATGGGCTCATTTCTTCTGGAGCAATAAAGTGTTAAGAGGTTCATTCTGGTCAAAGATCAGAGGGTCCACCGTGATCACAAAAGTGTAAATGAATTTAAATGAGGCTAATGGAGAGTTGCTCTCACCCTCCTTGCTATTCCATAAAAAAAGAAGTTAAGTAGAGTTAGGACAGAGCCATTGCTAAAATGATTATCACGGGAGAGACAGAGAAAGCGAATGTGTTCTGAGTGTCAACACATGCTCGTGTAGGCGATGTGCTAAGTGCTGTATATTTTTAGAGGCCAGTGAGAGTCAAGTGTCACGATTGTTTGGTAGGAAAACAGGCATCAGAGAGGTTAACCTGCCTGCATAAAGTTACACAGCTTATATGTGACAGAATGTAACCCACGTTTACCTGAATCCAAAGTTAACAGCAGTTAAGTACACAGACCCACGCAGGGATATAAATGTGTGCCACACACTGCTAGAAGACAAATGAGGCCAGTAGGATTGCTGTGAACTGGAGAACATCTCATGCACCTAAACATGCACAAATGCAATGTGTGTTGAAACACTTTGCAGGAAAACAACACGAGCAGAAGCTGTAATTCAGTCTATTTCTTTCAGGGGTCACCTGCAACATAATCTGATGGAAAAATCCCTTTGAGAGGAGACAAAAGACCAAAGGTATGCCCCCTTCTCCTCCACTCATGAGCTGTGTGAGCTTGAGCAAGTTTCTAAACCTCTCTGGGCTGCCCTTAGCTTGTTTATAAAAGGAAACTTCTCTGTCCAAAGGCAGGAGGCTGAATCTGATGACCATTCAGGTGCCTCTTAAATTTGAGATCTAAGAAAACCATTCTTGGAAAACTATAGGCATGAAAATCACCAGGTAAAACCATATTCCTGAAGGGACCAAGGAAAGAATTTAGTGCTTCTGCATGAAGGTTAGTTTGGCTGTTACCACAGGCAGAGGTCAGCTCTCCAGACACACACACACATGCACTACCCCCCCCTGCAGAAACACAGCAGGAGCAAACACACACAGGACAGCACATCAGGACGCAGAGGCCACTGACCTTCCAAATACTGGGTTCAGTTGTTTGGGGATATATTTGTCCCGGTCTTTGATTTCCGTTTGTCCAAGCCTGACCACAATGTAGGGGTCCGCTTTGCCATCCGGATCAGTGGGGCTGAGATTAAACGCCTGGAGAGAAAGAAAATCCTTTTGGTCCAGTGGTTCCCAGCATGGGCTGCACACTCAGATCACCTGGGATTTTAAAAAATATGGACGCCCGAGTTCGATCCCTAGATTCTAATTTAATTGGCCCTGAGCTTTGGGACTTTCAGCGGCAACCTAGGTGATTCCAGTGTGCAGCTGAGGTTAATAACCACTGCTTTAGCCTCTCATTTTCCTGCTGAAAGAAATGTTTACAGCTTTGCTCAAGTTGAACTTTCTCTGGAGTCATCTCCCCAGTGGAAAACAGCGCTAGGCACAGAGTAATGAACACTACACTGGACACGAGCCAAAAGGCATGACTCTGGGTTCTAGTCCTATGTCTTGTATGATCTTAGGCAGGCCACGTCTCCTCCCCAAGATCTATCTGTAAAAACACAGGGAGGGGGCCCCGAAGGCCCACCCCGCAACTGATGGGCTCGGAATCCATGACTCCATCAGGCCCGCATTTAGCACAGGCTAGCTGAGTGGTGGTCTGTTTCTCAGAGTGAGGTCTGCTTCCAGACAACCTGGGCCTTAACCCGTCCCAAGGAAACACGTTCTAAGTGAAGGTCCAGGTAGGAGGCTGGTGAGGAATGGTAAGACAGAGAAACTCTGCAGAAATGAGAGCTGAGTGAGGCATGATCGCATTTTTAGGACTCCGTCCTACAGATGGACTACGTGAGTGCACAAAGCTGTGTTTTCAAGGAGGCTCATGAGAGCATGGTTTCCTAGTCATATTTGTAAATGACTCGTATGTCAATTACTTAGGGAGGAACTCAACCCAAAATACCCCTTCCCCGCTTGCTCTCGTCACATCACCCAATTTTATGTGCTCCTCTGCTTATTTCTGTCCTTTCTTAATCTCCACACGCCCCTCAGCTAGTGTGCAATCTTCCTCAGAGCAAGTGTGACATTTGTCTTGTTTATTACATTATCTCTAGGACCTAGAGCAGGGTCTTAATATTTGCTGATCGAATGAATAAACGGGTACTACATTAATTCAAGGAAACACTAGGTGTCTACTACAAAGAAAAGGAACACCCAGTGATTCTTTGAATTAATATAGTACCCATCTGGAAAAGGACCAAATTATACTAAGAGAAAAACAGATAAATGTGTAATGCATGAAGCAAAAGTCTGTTAAGTAAGTACTTACCTGTGGTTGTAAACAAGTATAAAGACAGTTGACTCTTGAAAATGTGGGTTTGAACTGTGCAGGCCCACCTACATGGGGGTGTTTTTCAATAAATACAATAGGGTATTGCAATGTACTTTCTCTTATGATTTTCTTAATATTTTCTGATCTCTAGGTTACTTTACTGTAAGAATACAGTGTATAATAGAATACAAAACACACGTGTTAATCAACTGGCAATGTTATCAGTAAGGCTTCAAGTCAATAGTAGGCTTATTTGTAGTTAAGTTTGGAGGGAGTCAAAAGTTAATATGTGGATTTTCATCTGAAAGGGGGGTCGGTGCCCTCACCCCAGATTGTTCAATGGTCAACTATAGATATGGAGGTATTTACATATTCATAAGAGAAGTAAGTTATCTCTGGGGATAGAATTGCAAAGGTAGGGAGATTTGATCTCTTTCTTGGAATAACTTTTAAGTACTAGTATTTTTTACATTTTTGGATGTTTTATTAAATTAAAACTTTTAAAAAAGATTTTATTTATTTATTTGACACAGAGAGAGAGTGCACAAGCAGGGGGAGCAGCAGGCTGAAGGCAAGGGGGAAGCAGACTCCCTGCTTAGCTGGGAGCCTGTCTCAGGACTCCATCCCAAGATCCCAGGATCGTGACCCAAGCCGAAGGCGGATGCTTAACCAGCTAAACCCCCCAAGTACTTCTAAAAAATTTCTAAGTTAACTTATTGGTATTAAAGAATAATTCATCTTTGATTTATGCGTCATTGATGTTTCTAAAAAAGGATATAGGTAATAAGAACAAGGAACTTAGCTTAAAATAAGACTACAACAATCAAATAGGATTATGAAAATCAACTCCAAGGGTAGGATATGAACAAATACATGAACTATAAAGGTTCAGCAGAGATTTGGTTTGATTGAAAATCAGATGTGGCCCCAGGCTTCCAGGCAATCAGGCCAACAATTTCACCATTCAAGTAGAGTGCTGTCAGCCAAGAAATGGACTCTTAACTACAGAGAACATACAGATGATCCCCAGAGAGGAGGTAGGTGGGGAGTGGGGAAATAGGTAATGGGGAATAAGGAATGCACCTGTCATGCTGTGCACCCAGTGATGTGTGGAAGTGTTGAATCCCTGTGTTGTACACCTGAAGCAATATTACCCTGTATGGTCACCAACTGGAATTTAAATAAAAACTTAAAAAATGAAAAAGAAAAAAACTGTAGTGCTCTCATTATCAGAAAATGGGAAACCTAGAGCAGAAAGGATATTTTTCTTGGAAATACATTTGACTTGAAATTTCTGGCTGTGACACTGCAGAGCCATGGGAGAGGGCTTCCTAGTGACAGCCGCCCTGCTCGGCCCTGGTTCTGCTCTCTTGTCTGTGAGCTTTCTGCTCCAGGCCTGTTTGGTGTCCAGCTATCAGATAACCACAGAGCAAATGAAGCTGCCCAGAGCCTTCTTATATGCCTGCAAAGTATTTTCCCTAAGTGAAAAGCCAGCAAATGTGCATGTTACCAACCAAACTTCCTACCCCCTGTTATGGACTGCAGTGCATACAACATTCTGTGTCCAAGCCCTAACCCTTCATGTATCTGTCTTTGGAGACAGGGTCTTTAGCGAGCTAATTAAGGTTAAATGAGGTTATAAGGGTGGTGCCCTAATCCAAAAGGATGGGCGGCCTTATAAGAGGAGGAAGAGACACCAGGTCTCCTCTCCCTGTCTCTCTCTCTTTCTTTCTCATTCTCCTGCTCTTTCACTCACTCTTGTTATATGTGTGTTGTGTCTGTGCATGTGTGTCTGTGCATGTGTCTATATGCTCACAGAGGTAGGGCCATGTAGGAAAGTGGCCACTGACAAACCACGAAGAGAGACCTTACCAGAAACCAGCTCTGCTGGCAACTTGATCATGGATTTCCAGCCTCCAGAACACTGAGACATAAATGTCTGTCATTTACCTCACCCAGTCTGTGGTACTTCCTGCTGGCAGCCTGAGCAGATGAAGACAGTCCCCAGGGTCAACAAGGGTGGCTTACCGCAACAATGTACACCCTGATCAGGACTTTGACGGGGTGGTTGGGTGGAACCCCTTGCTGGATTCTCAGCTGCCCACTGTCCTCAATGCTGGAATCCGTGGGGCTCTTGTAGATGCAGAAGGAGCCCTGGAATGGCAAAGCTTGACCCAGTGAAACAAGATGGCCATATGCCCCACCAAAAGCCCTATAAGGCAGAGTGCCCGGGAAATGAGCAGAGCCTGGGACCCAGTAGGACCTGGGCTGGCACCACCCTTGTGTCTGGGTGTCCTCAGGCAGTTTACATAACCTGCTTGCATCTGAGTTTCTCCACGGTATGTCACTGAATCGGTGTCGGTACAATAACAGCTCACAGGGCTCTTAGGTGACGAATGTGGATAGGAGCATCTGATGGGATACTGAGGACCTTTAATACACAGGGAGCTGAGCTGGTGCTTTCCCCCACGATGTCCTTCAAACCTTCTGCAGTATTCCTATTTTCAGATGCTGCCAGGGAGTGCCACAGAGTCCAGTCCAAAATCATGATGCTAGTTAGTGTTACAATATCAGAGAGGGGCCAACTGCAATCCCTGTGCTATTTCCAACACACCACTCTGCACCAAATGACTCAGTGCACAGCAGGTCAGAGTAAGTGACAACCACTGCTTGATGATGGTGACACCAAGAGTCTGCCAGTATCAATGGTGTTGTTTGATTCATTTAATCAAGCAGCTGGTAGGTCTGCATAGATCATCTATTTGGTAGGTCAGCGGTACGAAAGCAAAATAAAATTCAGTAATCCTATTAGGTAACAGCTCTGTCTCCTTATATCCCATCAGACTGAGTTCCAACTCACTTCATTGACCACAAGCCTGGTCAAAAGACCAGGGAAGACTTTGTGGGGTTCAAGAGAGGCTCTTGCATAGAGACTAAGGAATTTTCTTACATACAACCCACACCACAATCTCACTAACAGAACTGAGTCATATTGAGCATTTACAGATAGGAGAGCCAAATAAAAGGGTTAACTTTGGAACTTGCCTTAAACTTCCCTATGACGCGGTCCCCATCGAGGCCATGGCCATCCTCTGTAGACTTGCCTCTGAGAAGCTCAAAGGTTTTCACCCAGTCTTCAAAATTGTTGAATTCACTCTCAAGATCACCATCATATATCTTTAGGGAGAAGAGAGAAGAGAATGCTCAGAGGAAGGAAGGCCCAGGATTGATTTAATGAGAAATGCCAAGAGTCTCCCAAACCAGCCTTGATATACACCCACTGGAAAAATCTATGAGGACCCTATTCACTTATTTTTGGCAAAATAAGGCATATAATTGACTCAGCATTCCTAGAACTAAGTACTACTCTGAAATTCATAACATCTTTTGGATAAACTTTGAAGTTCCAAAAAGTATAGCTAAACCAAAAATTTTAAAAATATATTATTAATAAGAGAAAGTTTTTTATAGTAAATTGATACCATTTGGTTATTGGATCCAGACTAAAATATTTTGAGGACATGCATATCAATAAATGTCCACTAAGCACCTCATGCTTAACACATATGAAATGATGAAATATTTGTTTTTATTATCATGCTTATAGACATGAATTCTCCACATGCGAAGTTATAACATGTGTACTTTAGAAATGCAAAATTGAATTGAGTTTTATGTCTGGTAATAGAATTAAATCACTTATGCAAATTTCCTATCAAAATTACTTATCTAAATTTCTTATATGTAATTTTCATATTCCCAATTTTCATATCCATAAATATGCCTCTACTAATAGCCTCTAACTAATGTTAAGATGGGTCTGATGGAGCTGACTTTAGTGACAATTAGAACTTCTGCTACTTGGGGGCATCTGGGTGGCTCAGTTAGTTAACCAGCCAACTCTTGATTTTGGCTCAGGTCATGATCTCAGGGTCCTGGGACGGAGCCCCACTTTGGGCTCCATGGTCAGTAGGGAGTCTTCTTGGGGATTCTCTACCCTTCTACCCCTCCCCCCATTCATGTGTCTCACTCTCTCTCAAATAAATAAATAAATGTTAAAAAAAAAAAGACCTCCTGCTATTTTGATAATATTTTGAGCATGATGATGTGAAGCTCTGAGAGGTGAGTCAGGGGGAACTCATCCACTGCAAATTACCTTGCTGGGTCCAGGCTAACCAATGCAAGTTATGCCCTTTCTTAATAGGAGGACATAGACAATAGAAAAGTAGCAAGCTCCATTTTCTTGGCTTACATGCTTGTTAAGGTTCTTTTCTCTGCATCAGCGATTATAATGAAGACAAAGTAAGTTAGTTCAGACAAAGGCATTACTAGGATTGACTGAAGCACAAACAGAACCTGCTTCCGTAGCTTCCCACCCCATCCGTGGCCAACATGGCGGTGTCCACACACCTGCAAGGTAGCCAGGTTGGGGATTTCATCTTCTTTGGATTTCTTCTTGAGCATCTTGTCCTTCTTCTTTGGCCCATCTATATTTACCACCACCTCATCTGGTTTCACCTCTGTGGATATTTAGTGGAAATTGTTAGACTTTTCAGTGCTGTTGAGATGAGAAGAAACAAAGTCAAGCTCCCTCTTTCCCTTTGCTCCTGCATATGTCAGGACTTTCATTTTCAAAAAGAAATAGTAACATGCTGCATGATGGAAGGAGATGCCACTCATGGAGCAATGAAGTAACAACAGATACCCAGGGCCAGACATTGTGCTGACCTGTCCTGGTGTAGGTAAGAATTCATTAAACTAGACACAGAGATGGAAAGAAGGAAGGGAGTTGCCCATTCATCCAACTGGCTAAGAACAGGCCCAAGATGGACAGACTCCAAAACTTGGAGTTACATTTCCTCTCAGATCTGCTTAGGGACTTGAGATTCATCTAGTTCGGCAACCTGAGGCTCAGCTATGTTAAGGGTCTTGCACCAATTCACAAATGTTATTAGAGAGATTACTTGGGAATTTTCCAGGAGCTGTCTCTAGGAAAACACTGTCTGAGACAGACCTTGGGCTCTGCTCTTTTCCAGAACATAAACTTGAACTAGCTAATCAACCTCTTTATACCTCTGTTTCGCGATCCGCAAAGTGAAGATACTGTTGCTAATGTCATGAGGCTGGTCTTGGGATTAAATTTGCCAATAAGGAGGGGTCTGAGGAACTGAGTGAGCCTAGTTCTGGTTCTCCTACTTCTTTGGTATCACCTGAAACAGCACTCACCACTTGCTGTCACTGTTGATTTTAGGTGAAAACCTACAGTTGGCCTGAATCCAGTCTGTGGTCATTTCAAATCCCTGGCCTCTTTCATTTGAATTTCTGCCAAGCCAGATCTACCTGATCCTCATAAACCAAGTTAGGAACCTAAAACCCGGGTCACCTCTATTAAACTTCACCATACTGGATCTGCCCATCATGCCAGCTTTCTCCTGCTTTTGTTCTTCTCTTACTACACCAAGACAGGAGCCAGAGTTCCAGCACTAACTGGGTTCAGAAGACCTGAGATCTGGTCCCAGTCCAGCTCAAATCATCTATGTGACCTTTTTAGAGTGTTGTCATGCTTGTGAACTTGTTCCTCATGTAGGAAATGAGGGAGTGGAGCACTAGTATGCCTCCTACTGCTTCCTTTTAATATTTTCTTGCCCCATTCTTAAATAACTTACCTGCATTGCCTCTTTTCTCCTTGGGATTGCTCTCCTTTTCCTTTGAGAAAAGAAGGAGATAAGATTATTGACCCTACCATGCCTCATTTATGAGTCCTGACAGCCAACAATTCCAATCCCATCATCTCAGCCTTCTGCATTCTCAGAGATGACATTTTAAAAGACTATGCAAACTGTGTCCAAGAAGCCTCTAAGCAAAGCCTCACTGATAGACTGGGGACCCGCCTGTAGCAAGATATCTTGCTATAGAATAGGCATCCCAAGGAAAGTACCAGCAAGCAGCAGATTTCCCTGCCCTCCATGCACAACCCCTCTCAGCCACTACCTCTCTTCCCTACTTTCCCATCTCCCTAGAACGTCACCCAATCAGCACCATGAGTTCTATCTGCTGGAACTCTGGATCATTGCACCCTGGATTGTTGGGTCTTTGGGTTGATACTAAGGTCTGGGGAGGTTAAATAGAGCAAGGGGAAAGGACTGAGCCCTCACTGGGAGTGGTAATGTCTGCTTTAGGAGGGAGTTTGGAGGCAGAGACTGCCATTTGGTGAAGAAACTATGGTCTTAACAAATGAAAGAATCAGAAGAGTTTCTATGCAATTAAGTGTGATACCACATGACTAATTTTCCTTTCTTTGTTTACTCAAGGATGAGAAGTTTTACCAAATTCAGTCACTGAGATTTTACCTGAATTTCTTTACCACTTTCCAGTGGTTCTCCAGTTTTGTAACTCAATCCCTTTCTTACTCTGTGTGCATGAGGCCCTGCTCCAGCAACCTGTTCATTATTTCTATTTGCAAAGGCCAACTCCTCTGCCTTCCCATATGAACTTAGAATCCTGCTGGAGACCTGGGGCCCTTTGATCTGGGTATCTCCAGGTGCACCTGAAGCCCCCATTGCTACATCCATCTATCCAGAGACCCACTTTCTCATGGGTGGATCTTTCAGATTCTGACAGAGGCCAGATCTCTAGAGGCCATGTTGGACTGAACATCCTTCCGGCATTTATAATAGAGTCTGTGTCCTAGGGTCCTCTCCAGCTAGCGGCTGAAGATTTTTCAATTCTGGAAACTTCCAGGCTTTGAATCTTTCTGCAGTTAACAGAACCCCACCTGAGTAGGGCCTAACTATAGTAGAACCTAGAAGGGGATAATATGGGATTGCAGGGGTGGGGGACAGTGCTGTGGAGGCTGCTGTGTTTTCTCATCCAATCCCTTGACTGTCACAGCCAGGAGACACTCTACCTTCTGTGCTTTCTTCACGGAGGCATAATATTTGGACCACCAGTCAATGACGTTTTCAGCAGATTCATCCGCTATGGTCCTCTTTCTCCTTTTGGTCGACCTTCGAGTAGGTTTCCTGGCATCCTGCCAAGGGATGAGGGACGGATTATCAGGGAGGCCTCAGGGATCTGTCTGCCGGTGACTGGCTGGTCTCCGGAGAAGGGAGCACCCAGGTCCCTTTGGAAGCAGATGAGGGTGTGAGCAGCTTTTGAAGCTGCAGCTCTCTATACCACCTCCACAAACAACACTTTAGCCATCGACCCATCCATTTGCTCATTTATTCAGCAAACATTTACTATTATTTAAAGACACAGATGTGAGGTGCTGTGCCTGACACTGGGGGTGTAAGGGGAATGAGAATCAATCCCCACGCTGGGGAAGTTTCGTTCAGTAGAGGAGACAGGCAGGAGGCATGATACAGTGTGCTATGGCAGAAAAGGCATTAGTGGACAAGCAATTAATATAAATTTTGTGATTCTCATTTTCCTCCACTGGGGACAATCCTATCTGGTTATGTCACTGTTGTGAGGATTAAGTGATATAATGTAGATAATTTCTTTTTAGCATTAATTTTTGATCTGAATGGGTGCAAGTCAATGACACCAATAACATAAGCAGGAGAGGGAGGGAGAGGAGAGGCTGTGATACATGAACATCAGAGAGGAGGAATTTGGGGAGATGACAGTGGTCCCATGACAGACTCATCATGTACTCATCATCTGTGTGCTCTCAGACATCTCTGGGAGCAGCTATAACAGTCCAGGTGCTCCGTCAAGAGCAAGGACTACGGAGATCTGTAAAGAATCATCTGTGACCTGGTGGGGCCCACAGCTTTATGGTGGCAACCACACTGAAGCTAGGAATTCTAACAGGAAGTGGCAGGTGTATGGCTGGTGAGATGCAGAGAAGTCCTTGAGGAGCCATAGAGGGTCACACTAAGAATAGATAAGATAGGAACAGCCTACAAGTATCCACTAATCTGCCTTACTCTGTGTTTTATTTCAGCTTTCACCATGTTCTGGGCAGGCAGTCCCTCAAGATTTTTAAAAAACTGACCTCTTCTTTATCAGTTGATACACCAGGATTTTGCACTGAAATTTAAGACTTAGAAAGATTCATCACGTTCATGCTTTATGGTTCTTTTTGTAATTGTCCATCTTGCCTTCCAGAATCCCAGCTAAAGATAAGAAGTTCCATTTCTCTTTAGATGCCACAGAACATGTCTTGTTGTTGTTGTTGTTGTCTTATTTGTCCTCATACAAAATAGATACTAATTATTTGTGGAACAGGTCTAGATAAAGAAACAGTTTTCTTTCCAAGCTAATGAATTGCAAAGTGTTTCTGTTCAATTGAATATGGCTGTCACAGTTGGCTAGAACTTGAATTTCATATACGTTGGCTTATCTGATTCTATAGCGATGCTGTGAAGTGGGTATCAGTATATTCATTCTACAGATGAGGAAACGGATGCTCAGAAATGAGAAGTTGCTTGGTCCCAGTCACAGAGCTGGTAGGTGGGAGGATTAATATCTAGAGCCTCCAGTGCAAAGCTTTGTAGATATGAAGAGAGGTTACATTCTGACCTTAGCTTTACCATCTTTGGGTGGCTCCTGGGCTACAGGTTTGGCTTCAGGCTCAAGCATAGGAGATGAGTCAGGGATCTCAACTACACTGCTTAGTTGAGTCTGGGAAGAGTCAGGTACCACTGTGGGAGGTGGCTCAACATCCACATAGATGTGATCTGTTGGTGGTTCCTGGGAGGAGCCAAGGGATCCAGAGGGCTCGGTGGCTATTGGCAAATCTGAAAGAGTTGAAATTGGAAGTACATCAGGTCAGGAAACTGGGCTGCAAAACAGGGTGGTCACTTCAGAGACCCAGTACTGGGCATCAGACAGATCTGGACTCAGATACGGCAAGTTCTTAATATCTCCGACAAAATGATGGTGAAGAAAACCCCATCTCACTAAGGGATAAGTGAGAGCATGATGTAAGCCTTCTAGTGCATAATCAGGAATCAATAAAAGCTTGTACTTATTATTGATCCTTCAGAGCCATTTTAAATTACTGTGGTCATAAGGAAAATGCGTATCAAGGTTTAGGGCATAGGTCCTCTGTGTGGATTAACTTTTCCCAATCCCAGTTAACTCAGGGAAACGTCGGAGGCTCCTGAGATCTGTGAGCTCCCAGCTGCAGGCTAGATTCTGGACACACGACCTCATGTGCTCACTGGGGATCAGGGGTAGGTTCCTGGACTTTGTGAAATTTCTAACTGGATTTTTGATCCAATGGAAAGGTAAAATCACTGTCCCTTCTTGCCAAGAGTCCTCTCCTCTCCATTTTGTGCGGCAGAAGCCCTTAGAAACATCTCTCAGCTGGGAGACCCCATGGGGTTTTCTGTCCCCAGTTGCGGACTTTGCAACAGCAAAGTTAACTCCATAAACACTTAATAGGCATCTACTCTGTGCTGGGCACAGAGATGGAGAGATAAGCAGGTCAGAATAGAAAGCTCAGAAATAGAGTAGAGCTATATGGCTACTTGATTTATGAAAAAGCTGGCAGCATAAAACAGTGGGGGATAATAAACTCTTTGGGGGGAAAAATGAGGTACTCTATGGAAAAAATGTAGCAGGATCCCTATCTTAAACCATCTACAAACACAGATGACTGTAGATCTAAATGTGAAAGTAAAAAACATAACACTAATAGAACAAAATGTGAAACAACATTTTTTGTGACCAAGAATTGAGAAACAGTTTTATAACAAAACTCTGAAAGAACAAACCATAAAGTCTGAAATTCAGATTGATATGATCACATTAAAATTAAAGATTTCTCTTCAGAGATGGGGATCACAGGGAGGTTAGCAGTTATCAGATTAGGAGAAGATATAATCTATAGGATATAGACGTCTAGAATATACAAAAAAGAAAATTTAAAAAAACACACATAGAACTTGAGCAAGGGATGTGAGTAGGCAAATCACAGAAGGGAAATCAAGGTGGCATAAGCATATGAAGAGATGTGTAAATTCAATAGTCATCAGAGACAACCAAGCTAAAATAAAAATGAGACACTACTTTATATAGGGAAAAGTGGCAAAAACCAAAACAAAACAAAACAAAAACTCAAAAAGTTGGGTAATAGTAGGAGGTATTGAGGAAAAAGAAAATGGTACTCCACACATAGTTAATGGTAGGAATGTAAACTGGTGTAGACTGGGGTAGACTGGGGTAAACCAGTGCAGCTCTCTAGAGCGCCCTCTAGTAGTACTCTGCAGAATTACATGTGCGTGTTCTCTGGGAGCCAGTAATCTCACTCCTGGGTGTATATTACAAAGAAAATTCCATGCAGAATCCTCCCTTGGGCAGCGCTCACAAGGATATTCATAACAGCATCATTTGTGGAAGTGGGGAGGACAGCCTAGGAATACAGCATGAGGGGAAAGGAAAAGCAAAGTGGGGTAGATCTAAAGGTGGTTACCTTTAGATTGCACACAGCAATTTGGATAGATCTTAAGCGTAGCTTTGAGCACAAGAGTAGGAAACCAAATGAAGATTATAGCATCATATATATGTCATTTAAACAGATTGAATTTTACAAAGAGAGACAGTGTGGGCCCTGTAGTGGCTAAGGGGAAGAAGTAGGGATGGGGAGTAAGGAACAGGAGGGCAGTCAGTATGAGAAAGAAGCCTTGACCAGACCAGAGATGACTACACAGCATGAACAGAGAAGTGCAGTTAACTCCACTCTGTTCCTGAGATCCAAAAGGGAACAAATCAAAATAACATCAAACAAAGAAAAACATCAGCAAGTAGAGGCGGAAGGAAGCTGGAGTCATATTCATGGAAGCCTTCTTAGAGGAGCTGACCCTAATGTCAGTCTTAGAGTCAGAATCCAGCAGCTCAAGAAGCTGAAGGGGTTGCAGGAGAAATTCTTCAGGAAGCTCCACTTGACCATGGGGCACCCTCTTCCTGTGGGTTCCCCTAGCAGGCCCTGCAGGCACGACAGCTTTGTAGTCTGAAGCTCCAGAATCTAGAAGGGGCTTCCTACCTTGCTCGACTTGGGTTCCAACCACCTGGCAGGTGAGGACCAGGGGCTCCTTGGATTTGCACAAAAACTGCTTCAAGCAGTTGATGGTGTAGGTGCCCACCAGGGTGCTCCTCCCGAAAGCTCGCCAGTCCACCACACAGATGCTCAGGGGCGGGTGCAGAAGCTCATTCTCAGGCAGCTCCTGGGAAGAGAGGCAAGGGTGAAAAGGGGAGTGCTGCCTGGGCTGAACCCAACTGCTGGTACCCTGCTGACCTCTTTAGGGACAGGAGCAAAGCAAGCCAGGTTCCCATCCTCCCTCTGTCCCTGCCTTGTCATTCTGTCCCTCCAGGTCACCCCTGCAGTTGACCAGAAGTCTGGGGCATTGCCTTCCAAGCCAGGGAATAAGTAGCTATAATATGAGGCATGACACTAATAAGTCATCCTACGTGTAAATTGCAAAAATCATAGACTGCCTATTCAACTGAACACTGTCCAAGTCCAAGACAGAAAATAGATGAAAGTGGATACATTAAAAATGGAGCTGAGGGTAAGGGGCCAGTATCTTCCCTCTCATGTTCCCTGGTGGCCCCAGAGACTCAACAATGCCCAGTGTAACAGGTTTGCGAACATCATACACATTCTTTAATTCCACTTTCTGCTAATTTAGGAGATGTATCCATTGGAACTGACAGCGTTGCATAAAGCAAGCTTTCTTCAGTTAGTTCCAGATCAGAACACAAAAATGTGTGTTGAAATATTAAAATAAACAGAAGCTCAGGTGTCAAAAAAAATCACTTTAGAAACATAAGGTTGCATGTAAGCCACTGACATGCTACATATAAATAATTTTTTAAAAAATCTAATCACTAAAGTAAGTTTCATTTTAGGTCAGTGGTTCACAAACTTTAGCATGCATCAGAATCACCTGAAGGTCTTGTTAAGCCAGAGGGGTCTGGGCCCCAACACCTAGCAGTTTCTGATTTGGCAAAACTGGGGCAGAGCCTGAGAATCTGCATTTCTAACAAGTTCCCAGAAGAAGCTAATGCTGATGAATTGGGGGCCAAACTTTGGGAACCTTTGTCCACTTGCTTTGATTTACAGAACCTTTAAAAACAAGACAACCCAACAGCAATAACAAAAGTCTGTTTTATCCCATTCTTAGATTCTCACTTTTCACCCAATTACACTGTTCTTTGTTGTAGATAGGGGACACCCAAAACTCAAAAGCATCTCCCCAAGCCAAGTGAATGAGGGAGGGCATCTCATCTGTGGAAATGAAGGGGATGAGTGGACAGGAGAAGCAGAGTCTGTACCACTTCAAAAGCATCTGCCTGGACACTGAAGTTCGGGTTGTTCTTGTAGCTCTGGATCACACAAGACTTGACTCCTCGTCCTCCACACTCGATGAGGACCTGAGGGCGATCCACGGAGAGTAGCTGCACCTTCTTCATTTCTCGAACTCCCCAGAAGAGAACCTGATGAAAGGACCAGCAGAGCGTGATCACTCAGAGACCCAGGGAGCAGCAGACATGCGGGCCCTGGTGTGGGTGTGGCAAGTCAAATGTGCTGCCAGGGAGCTAAAGAATGTTCTTCTGGGATGGGACCATGCAACTCCCTGAGGGCCCCGTCCTATCAGCTATGCCTAAATTCCACCCTGCAACCCCCTCAGACAATGCAGGCAGGTATGGCAGTGTACCATTGCCCTTAGCCCCAAAGAATAACTCAGTCCTCGCCTGCACCATACCTCTACTCGGTATTTACTCAGCACTGGCCGAATGTTGGCAGGAACTGGGTAGATCTGAGCGACATCTGGTGGGTCAATGGGAGGGAGCCCTTGCAGCCCAGATGAAGGGACCTACCAAACAGAACAAGTGCTCATTAGAAGGTGGGGGAGAGGCAAGGAAGACCAGTGCCGCCAAGCAACCACCTCATCCATAGGACATCCACTTAACAAAACTAATGTTTCCAGCTTAAATTATAGCTAAGACAGTGCATTTTACCACACTTAATGATTTATTCATTGACAAATATTGATTCACTGATACATTCACAAGGGTAACCAACACTTAGTGAGCACTTACAATGTACCACAAAGTTAATAGCTTAATAAGCTTTCAGTAAGCTCACAATACAGAGGAGAAGAAAAGACAAGCGGGTCCTCACAAGCTGAGGACTGGAATGACAGCAGAAGCATGGAGAAGGGCTCTGATCTGGTTCTGAGCTCTGAGGCTTAGCTACACCCCCATTACTCACTACAACAAAAGAGATTTGCATTTATTTTTTAAAAGATTTTTTAAAATTTATTTGAGTCAGAGAAAACATGAGTAGGATGGGGGGTAGGAGCTGAGGGCAATGGACAAGCAGACTCCATGCTGAGCACAGAGTCCAATGCAGAGCTCAATCCCAGGACCCTGGGATCATGACCTGAACTGAAGACAGACGCTTAACTGACTGAGCCACCCAGGTGCCCCAAGAGATTTGTGTTTATTCAAATAGAGATTACATTTTCATTAGTGAAACAGAAACAAAGTCTTTAGAAGACAGACCTCCAGAATGAAAAGATATCATTTTCTGTGCATTTGGAAGACACAGAAACAGCAGGAGGATAATTCCTGTGCCTCACTGAAATCTCATACAAAGGGTTTGGCAAGTCTACAAAGGCCACCCCACACTGCCTTCAAGGCCTGGCTCACTGTGCACATCTTCCAAAAAGCTGTCCCTGATTTGACCCCAATCACTGTAGTGGTTCTCCTACACTTCGGTCCCTGGAATGTAGTGTGTCCTCTCTTGGAAGCTTGATGCAGAAATTAGGGGTCTGAGCCCAGAAACCAGGCCCCAATGTGTGACTCTGTATGAGTCCCTTCCCCACTTTGGGCCCCAAATATTGGGCCAGATGACCTCTCAAGCCCCTTGAGAGCAAGATGCACTGGGCACGTCTGTCTGACTTAACCAGGAGGAAGCTCTGTTTACTTCATTCATTCTCTAAGCCCCTCAAGCAGTTTTCCAGTCCAGTGGATTCTTTATAAATGTTTATTGGCTGACTGACACATTAGCTCCATATGCTCAAAAAAAGCTTAATTGCTCCTCAAAACAGGCAAAGCACAAACATATCACCATTTCATTTTCACAAACATCTTCTAGCAGGCAATGACAGATGCGGTTAAGCTAATTACAGAAAAGCTCAGACAAAGAAGACAGCAGATGCTTTGAACACCAAAGAGCTGAAGACAATGAAGATGCAGAACCAGATCAGATAAAGGCTCTGGAAACCAAGAGGACACGCGCTCAGTACTGCCCTGCCTGAGCAATTCAGTTTGCCAAACCTCACCTCCCTGAGAAAGCTAACTGCTCCTCTAGCTCTGGAGGGAAATCCACAAAACAGCTATGGTCATGGCACAGATTGGTGCCCTTGGTTGGACTTTTATAAAAGTACCACATATTTCTTCATTCTGGGGCCACCAGGAAATGTCCTGAAGAAACTTTGTCCCATGGTGCCTGACAGATGCCATTGAACTCAACTCAGGCCCTGAAGGGCTCTGTGTCGTGGTGGAGGCTGAATGATTGCTCCCAGCCAAGAGTAGACATTTACACAGGGAAATGGGTCAGCTGCTAGCTTACAGATCTGCCTGGGGTGTAGTTACTTGGCACACGGACCAGAAGAAGATAAAGAACAGTTACAAAGGCAGGAGGGTGAGAATCAGAGGTGGGTCAAATAGGTTGGTCCAAAAGCCAATTGCTCTAAAATCCCAGTGGAGACAATAGATCAGGACCTCAAAGGAGGTCCAGATGCAGGGCCAGGATGAGGACCTAGGGTACAAAATTTAGAGAGGTGCCACTCTCAGGGTCATGCATGACTCTACTCCCATGCCTGCTCATCTGAAAATTTACTAATGCTCAGAAGTCTTTTGCATCCTCTGTGTCCCTAAGCCCATCACTTACATTTGTGTTACCCCTCTTCTTTGGTGCCATGGGTAGCACAACCCAGGGCTCCATTGCTTGCTAGTTGAAAATTTGCTCAGTGTCTCTGAGTCTCAGTTCTGTCATTTGTAAAGTGAAGATCAAGATATCTAATTCATAGGCTGCTGTGAAGAATGGCCGAGACAGTATGCAAGTCACCTGGCACACTTTCTAGCACATGTAAGTTCCCTAGGAGTAAGTGTCTACTGGAGGCAGAAAGGTAGAAACTCCACTTCTCGCCATCTTGGATTCAGGTGAGCTAAGATTGCTAGTGCCCCAAACTACCTCAGAAGCAAATTTAAATCCTCTCACAAGGAAAACATTACCACCCTACGTTCATATTTTGTCTACATATTTTTGTGAATGAGCGAGACATGTTTGAAAATACTGTATTGAGAGTCTACTATGTGTGTCTATTATTGTTGGCTTCCATGTGTGACATGGAGATGAATCTCACACCCCACTTCCAATCCATCAGCCAATCCTGTGGACTCTACCAGAATACTTTTCCTTGGCTACACTCTTGATCCAAGTTCCAGTTCTCCAATCTGGATTACCTGAAAAGCCTCCCAGTTGACTTCCTTGTATCCCCTTTGTTTCTCCCCTTGGGCTCCTTTAGTGTATACCCAATATATCATCCATGATTTTCAACATAAGTCAGACATTAGGCTCAAAATCTTCTCTTGACTTCTCATCTTTTATAGAATAAAAGCCAAACTCCTTACAGTGCCCCACATAATCTTTTTTCCTCTGACTCAATCTATACTATGCTCTCGACACACTGGTGTCCTTGCTGGTCCTTGAACACGCTAGGCATACCCAGGCCTCAGGGCCTGGAATTTGCTACTCCTACTGCATCGAAAGCTCTGTGCCCAGATACCAGCACGGTCAACTCACTTCTTCCCTTCTGGTCTTGACTTCAATACCACTTTATCAGTGAGGCCTCCCTCAAATGTCGACCTGCCCCCTCCCCCAACACACACATATCCACTCCACATTTCACCTTTTCTTCTTAGAGTGTATCACACCCCTGTTCCATTATAATTTACATAGTAAACTCTGATCTTCTCCTCATTAGAATATAAGTTTCAGGAGGGTGGGAAGTTTTGCCTGTTTTATTTACTGATGAATTCTTTTTATTTTTTAAAAGATTTTATTTATTTTTTTTATTTGAGAGAGAGAGCACTAGTGGGTGGGAGGGGTAGAAGGAGAAGCAGGCTTCCCGCTGAGTAGGGAGCCTGCCTCGGGGCTTGATCCCAAGACTCCAGGATTGTGAGCAAGCCGGAGGCAGATGTTTAACTGATTGAGCCACCCAGGCACCCCTCACTGATGAATTCTTAAGAATATGCCTGACACAGTGTACACTCAATGATATTTGTTTGACTGCATGAGTGAATGAGTGAAATAGTCCCACCTTAAAAAAACTGCCTTCAAAAATCTTCCCTGCTGCCATATTTCTCTTCAGGAGCCTTGCATTGGCCTCTTTCCTGGTCTTCTAGCTTCTTACCCTTTTCTTGTTCACGTCATCCCTCCACATTCCTTCCAGAAGACAAGCCGGCCCACTCCACTCTCCTCCTCTTCTTACCCTGCTTCTTACCTCCAGAAACATTCCTCTGCACCAGTACTAGGCAGAGAGAGGGCCCGCTGGCTTGGGTACGAAAGGGAAGAGGAGACAATGCATTCTGTCTGGACACAGAAGAGTGGAGTTACTAAATCCTTCTGAGACAGAGAAGCATTTCAGTAATGGAGGTGGAGAGGCTGAAGCAAATCAGACACAGATGAAAACTGAGAGCAGCTGGTGACAAATGAAGGCATTTTCCAGGTCTTGTCTTCTCAGCACGTAAAAGATCCACATACTAAGATTGTCACGCTGATGATCAAATTACTTTTTGAACAAGCAATCAAATGAGAAGTCCTAATGAAACCCTAATGAATTCTATCTCCTGGGCTGCTCACTTCTGACAATTAACGCTGCTGTCAGGAAGATCTCTGGGTACCCTAAGCAGTGAGGGGGGAGGAGGGACACTCAGCATGGAGGGTGGGGGGAGGGCGTGCTCTCAGCAATGGAGGGAGGAGGTCAGGGGAGACCGTCAGTGTAGAAGGAAAGAGGGAGAGAGAGGAGGGGGGTCCCTCAGTATGAAGGGAGTGGGGTGGGGTACTCTCAGCTTAAAGGGAGGAAGGAGGATCCTTAGGTTGAAGGGAGGGAGGGGTACCCTCAGCAGTGGATTGGGGGTGAGGGGGCACCCTCAGCGTGGAGGGAGAGAAGACCATGGAATCCAGAGAGCCATCCCTTAGGAAGCCTGTAGGCACCAGTCACCCAGCCCCTCACTGCGGGACTAGGGGACTCAGGATCAGAGGGGGCAGGCAGCTTCCTGTGGCTAAAGAGCAGCTGATTGAATCCCAGTCAGTCAGCCCTGAGCCCCAGCTTCCTGACGCGTGAAACGGGAGCCTTGCCCTAGACGTAGTTTTCCCAACCAGCAGTTCTTCTACCACATTGATCATCTGTACTATTACCCAGCGAACATTTTCATCAGGTATCGTTTTGTTTTTAAAAAGGGAACTATGGGGACGCCTGGGTGGCTCAGTTGGTTAAGCAGCTGCCTTCGGCTCAGGTCATGATCCCAGCGTCCTGGGATCGAGTCCCGCATCGGGCTCCTTGCTCGGCAGGGAGCCTGCTTCTCCCTCTGCCTCTGCCTGCCATTCTGTCCGCCTGTACTCGCTCTCTCCCTCTCTCTCTGACAAATAAATAAAATCTTTAAAAAAAAAAAAAGGGGGGGGGGGAACTATGTTGCCAAGTAAAGGAGGATCACTTGCCAGAAATGAAAAGCAACTTTAGAAAGAAGACCACTGAAAAGCAAATTGGATTATAGAAGGTGAAGCATTTCTTAAGCTTTCTTTGCCCTATCTTTGGACTGGTGTTCCAAGAAGCACACTTTGGGGAAAGGTTCCTATTCTCGATATTGACCTTCTTTAAAGGCACTCTCAGATTCCCTGCCCCTTTACACTTGCCAGCCTCTCAGCCATCAGGGGAATCGATCAGTATAGCTGGACTCTGGGCCCTGGCCTGCCATGTTAAGCAAGTCATTACTTCTCTGTTACCCGTTCAGTTTCTTCACCTTTAATAATAGGTTGGGCCAGACATTTTGCTCTAATACTCTATGGCATACTGCCACTGCTAATAACATAGGTAGTATTTGTTGACTGTCTATTCCATGGCAGGCACTTTCGGTAGACTGATCTCATCCCCGTTTGGCAGGTGAAACAGAGATTAGGTAGCTCCTGCAAGGTCACACACTGTAAGTCTGTAAGTGGTGGAAATGAGATCCACACCCATGAGTTCTGACTCTGTCACCTTCCTCTCCCTCCTTCCTATGTGTCAGGAGTGCTTGCCTTCTAGTTTCTCTACCAAGTGAATTTTTTTAAAATGGGGTATCTGAGAAACAGGCTTACCTGGAGAGAGGAATTGATTGGACCCAAACATAAAGTGCCTCCTGCCTCAGTGAACGCAGTGGTCTCTGATGCAGACCCTACCTTGGTCACCTCTTTTCCCACGTCCATGTCCCATTTGGTTTTCTACTGGACAGTCAGAGAGTCTCTGTTTCCCTCCCCAGTATCCTGTCTCTGCTTTCTAGAAAAGTCTTCTGAGGCATACGTTCAGAAATTCCCCTGTGTCTTAATGGGACCGATTAAGAGCTCCCCATCTTCAGGAAATTGCGTGATGCAGTGTAAGAAGCAAACGGCATTAAAGGTCTCAGTTCAGCTCTGAGCTGCAGGGTGAGGTAGGTCAGTCAACTGCACCAAACCTTGGTTTACAATCTGGAAAATGGGAATCATTTTGAGGGAGGTCTGTGTGATGAAAGTTATGTGAGCCAGCAAGCGTCATGCGTGGCATGTGCCACAAGTTTGCTCCCTTCTTCCCCCATAGCTTCTCACGGCCTGTGTGAGCTCCAGGACATGCACACAGGGCTGCTCAGGCACTGCTGACCAAACCCACAAGCTCTTTCATCCTGGGGCTCTGTCCTACAGCACAGGGGCTCTAGAAATAGCCTGTGTCACCTGAACTCTGAAGTGGCAGTTCCCAGATCCCGAGAAGGAGACATCTCCAGACCCAGGGCAGCAGGCAGCGACCGAGTACAGCTCATAGAGTGTACTTCCAGCGAGGCCGCATCTCTGGCCAGGAAGACGAGGTGGATTCTAATGCGGATGACACTTCCGGTCTGCTTACCTGTAGCAGTTCGAACACAGCAAGGAGGTCCCCTCCGGAGAGGCTCCCACAAAAGATGGGGTGATAGGAGAGCCTGGGTGGCTCATAGTCCTGGTCAGCCAGATGTACAACAGGAGCAACCACGGTGGCACCCAAATATTCTGGCTTCCCCTAGGGCAGAGAAGAAAGGAATTTGTCCCTGATGGTTACCTACCTTGTACTGACCTGCGTCAGTGCACTTTTAAAAGTAATCGCGACAAAACTGTCCGCTTCAGCGTCTCCCTCTTGTTGCTAACTCCCTCTCTTCTTCGGCCAAGCACCTTTATCCTGACCAAGGCAGGGCGTGGAGGGGGCGTGCAGAGGAATGCCTGTGGGCTCCCAAGGAAAACTTCCAGGCCCAAGGCTTTTAGGGGTTATCTCTTTTCTCAACATACAGAGCTCAATGGAATTTAGTTAAAATAATCCTCTAGGGTAGACTTGAAGGAAAAAAGAAGAAAAAAGGTGGCACTAAACATTCCAAAAGCTCTCCGGGCCAGGAGACCATTGGATCAGGGAACACAAAAGCCTTGGAGTCCAGGCAAACCGGTGTCCATGCTCCCAGATCTGCTGCCTTCTAGCTCTATGGCCTTGGGCCATTGACTCAACTTTTTTGAGCCTCATGTCTTAAAAGGGATTCAAAATAATGCCTGTTACTGGGGCCATGGGGATGGACTTAATGATGTATGTGCTTTTGCACAGCGACTGGTGTACAGTGAGCGCTCAATACATGGTAATATGATGATGATGGTGATGATGAAGGTCAGTATAGTCAAGTGATTTTTCTTGGTAATAAAAGAGGCCATTGAAATATTTTTGTATGTACATATGCATATGGGCCTCTAGTTTCCTTCAGAACTATGGGAGACCACCTTCTCCTGCACTCCCCACACCTGCCCCCGGAGCATGGGGCTGCCTTCCTCCAGGAGCCGCATGGGGCTGGAGCATGGGGCAGCCTCCCCCTTTATCTCAGGAATGGCAGCATTGCCTGTTTTACTCCCTGCTGTGTCCCCCAGCCCAGGGCAGGTACTCATTACATTTTATGGAGTGAAAGCTGTTGGATTAATGACTTCCAAAGTACAAGGACAGCGCCCACAGTCAGCGGCTGGCAGGGTTTTGCAGCTGCCTTGCTTCATTGCCTTGGGACTCAAACCAGCACTTGCGTTCCTGGCTGTAGACAAAACCTTGGTTGAGGTGGAATGGGGTTTCGTTTCAACAAATGATTATTTGGTGATTTTATGATTGTTTTAGAGGATTAGCTTGACTTTAAAACAAAGCCTGCCTGCTGGTATCCGCTGGTGGGGTCAGAACTATCCCTCCCAGGATAGACATGATGCTATCCTGGGTGCGAGTGGTCTGCTGTCTAACTATTTCGTCCATGATCTTAGTCAGGAATAATTAAGTAAAATTGCCCTGGGCACATAAGAGTATAAACTTAAACCCGAGCTAATTTGCCGAATATAAACTCATTGCTTAGAGAGGCAGCAGGTCCTAATGAGGGTTACAAGCCACTGGATAATGAGAGAAAGTTCTAGACCGGAGCCATATTCCGGCACAGTCAGAGTGTAATCATCTGATTACCACCTCAGGGCTGTGGGCCTGGCCTAGCTGCAGCCCTCAGGGGTAAACAGAACCTTAAGCGTGCCTACATGTATCTCTCCAGGAAGAAAATACAAAGCTTCCATGTATTTTTTTTTTTTCTCTCCTACATTTCCTTTTGGTTTTGACCTGAGAATGTAGGCTTGTTTTCCTGGGAAGGGTCTGGCTCGGGTGGGGCCCAGGAGGGCAGTCAGTAGAATGAGGATCAGGAGGAGGTCTGAAAACAAAGAGAAACCCATGTAGTACAGCAGGTGGTTTAGGAGTTTGCCAAAATGCTTGATTATTGTTACTGGTTTTCAAATACAAAAATATTTAGAGTGGGAATCATTTTGTTAGCAACACAATTTAAAGTTATTTATTTTGTGGCTGTCTCTACAGAAAATCTATATGTACAACTGTAGAACTCGTAGTTATGTACAATTTATAACTCTGATTTATAGCTGGAGGAACAGGGTGCAGAGAGAGTGACATGGAAAAGCAGGATGAGTATGTCTAAATGGATAGAGCCATGCCAGCTACTCCCCGTGTACAAGAAAGGAGGGACACAGGAGGTGAGGTTCAAGTTCTGGCTCTGCCTAGAGCTACCTATGACCTTGAACAAGGCATTTGACTTCCCTGGGTCGCTGGTTCCTTCCCCAGGAAACAAGAGAGCATGCTGTCCAAGACCCCTGCTCCTCTTCTACAATTCTCACATCTTCATTTCCTTCTGACCTTGAATCACGGTCAGAGCTGCCAGCATGTTTGAAGAGGTGAGGAGGATTTAGGAAGCCTTCTTGGAACAACTATTGTGTTTAATATATTTGTGCTTCTGCAACCTCCCATGGGGGGGCAGACATCAAAGAAAATAAATAAGACTTTGCCTTTTTATCTTAGACTTATTTAATGTAAAAAAGAAGGAAAAAAGTAAAATCCAAAAGAAGAAGGAGGAGGTTTATCTTTGTAATTAAACAATAAAAAAGTCCTCCCGTAAGATTTTGAATGTACGTAGTATGGAATACAGACAACTTGGAGAGGAAAAGTTTTGGTTAACATCATAACAGACATGGGCTTGGCAGCAAAACCGAGAGAAAAAAAGACCCAGCTACAAGGGCTGAATTGGTGATGATACCTCCAGGCAAGGGAGGTCAATAAACATCTCCAGGTTTCAAGAGGCCTGGACTTTTTTTTCTTTTTTAAGATTTTATTTATTTATTTATTTATTTGAGAGAGAATGAGAGACAGAGAGAGAGAGAGAGAACGTGTACAAGTGGAGGGAGCGGTAGAGGGAGGAGCAGACTTCAAACTGAGCAGGGAGCCTGGACACGGGGCTGGATCCCAACACCTTCAGATCATGACCTGAACCAAAGGCAGATGCTCAACCTACAGAGCCACCCAGGTCCCTGCGGCCTGGACACTCTTAGTGAGCATTTTTACTGAGCGGCAATAGGACAGGGCCGGAGGATGAGCACAACCGCAGGGGACGTCACACCAGTATGCTGTTCCTGAAGAAGTGTGTGCAGACTGAAGTTGTGAGACCCGCATCCTATCCTGTTCCCATTTCAAATCATTGTTTTCCGAGGTCAGAACGGCATCTGGGCACCGGTCAGGTCCTGAGCAGTCCCAGGCTGGTTAGACAAAGTACATCAGTGGACTGTGGCCCAGTGGGCACCACCTGCGGCACTCACCACCGCGTCGCTGTCATAGAGCTCCACCACCACCGAAGGTGGGGACTCTGCCAGTTCTTTCTGGTCTCCGTGCAGCACCAGGTTGTTGAACAGCAGCATCTGGTTCCAGGTGGGTGACAGGGTCTGGGAAATGACCTAGAAGGTGGGGCCGAAAGAAAAGCAAAAGATTATTAAATAGGGCTGGAGGCGGGCGGGTGGGGGGGTGCCTTCATGCCACAGTTCCTGGTGGAGGGCAAAGAGAAGATTCCTCGTTCAGCTCCTTAACATCCAGGCCACAACACAGACCGATGTACTGCCGCTGTGTGCTAGACACGAGGGGGTGCAGAATCCTTGTCCCGTAGCGCTTCGAGCTCATGAGTAGAGCCCTTGTAATGATTGACACTTTATTTGTGTCCATAATTTCAACTCAAGCCTCCCGGCAGTGCAGTGCTGGTAACCCACGCTACCCTCCATTGAGCATTACGTGCCAGTTGTTGCCCCGGGATGCACCGTCTCATCCAGACTTCACAGCCACTCTGGGAGGTGGACGGTTATCTGCTCACATCTTCTAGATCAGGAAACCAGGGCTCACTTTGTTCGGAGTCAGCAAGTGGCAGAACTAGGATTTTACCTGCATCCTCTGGCACCGAAGCCCAGGCTGCTAACCTCATCCAACCTCACCACGTAGATGTGAATACTCTTTCCATTTTATGGAAATGCACATCGGGGGTGAGGAAGATCTAATGATTACTCGCTTATTTTATGAACAAATAAAATTTTGTCATCAAGTACTCAAAAGTAGGGTTTACCTCTACTATTCTTTCTCTGGCATTCCACTCTACTGTACATATTTATTTGACTGTGTAGAACTAACCAGAGTCTTCAAAATAACCTTCACCATTTTGCATGACATCTTTTTTCTGAGAGAGCAAACTGGCATTGGTAATTGACTGTGTCCATCCTACAGATGGAGAAACCAAAGAACAGCGGACAACTGTCTGCATCATTGGTTAAGAACCTGGATGGTCAAAATTAACAGGATGAGAAACAAGTGTTGGAGAGGATGTGGAGAAAGGGGAACCCTCTTACACTGTTGGTGGGAATGCAAGTTGGTGCAGCCACTTTGGAAAACAGTGTGGAGATTCCTTAAGAAATTAAAAATAGAGCTTCCCTATGACCCGGCAATGGCACTACTGGGTATTTACCCCAAAGATACAGATTTGGTGAAAAGACAGGCCATATGTACCACAATGTTCATAGCAGCAATGGCCACAGTCGCCAAACTGTGGAAAGAGCCAAGATGTCCTTTCAACAGATAAATGGATAAAGAAGTTAATGGTCCATATATACAATGGAATATTATGCCTCTGTCAGAAAGGATGAATACCCAGCTTTTGTATCAGCATGGATGGGACTGGAAGAGATTATGCTGAGTGAAATAAGTCAAGCAGAGAGAGTCAATTATCCTGTGATTTCACTTACTTGTGGAGCGTAAGGAATAACATGGAGGACATCCGGAGAAGGAAAGGAAAAGTGAGTTGGGGGATATCAGAGGGAGAGACAAAGCATGAGAAACTGTGGACTTTGAGAAACAAACTGAGGGTTTTGGAGGGGAGGGGGATGGGTGAGCCTGGTGGTGGATATCCAGGAGGGCATGTACTGCATGGAGCACTGGGTGTGGTGCATAAACAATGAGTCTTGGAACACTGACATCTTTCCGATCATGCTGTCACTTTAGAGAGGACTGGCTGCAAGACCAGCCCTGCTCAGACCGCTCCCTCTGAACGCCGGGGTTGGGGGGTCAGTTCAGGCAGGTGCTACCAGGTGAACGGTGGAGCTCAGATAGGACTACAGGGGCTCCAGGCTCAGTTTCTCCATCAAGAAGAGTGCAGTGTGGGACATGTCACACACACACACTCTGAGGCAGCACAACACTGAAGCAGAGGGAAACCAGAACCATTGCTTACCAAAATAGAAACAGAGTGGTTAAGCAAAGTGGGATCGGAACTGCACCAATGTGGGTTTCCATCTTGGCTCTACTACCTTTTACCTATCCGGTCCCTAAGCCTTATCTTCTCATCTGCAGAATGGACCTATCCGGTCCCTAAGCCTTACCTTCTCATCTGCAGAATGGGGACACTAATAACATCCACCTTTAGACTGCAGTGAGATGTAGTAAACAATGCATAGAAAATGCTTAGCAAAAACAAACTGAGGTGGTGATAGCTCAGTGATTAAGAGGGGATTATGGACATTGGGGAAGGTATGTGCTTTGGTGAGTGCTGTGAAGTGTGTAAACCTGGTGATTCACAGACCTGTACCCCTGGGGATAAAAATATATGTTTATAAAAAATAAAAAATTAATAATTCAAAAAAAAAAAGAAAATGCTTAGCAAGATTCCTGATGCATTGGGAGCTTTTAATAACTGGCAGCTATTATTATTAACAAAAATTAGATACTTGGCTCAACAGTATAGTGGCAAAGCTCAGGGCTCAACAGGAAGTTGTTTTCCCTTTCAAGTGATTATTTGATAAATGCCATTTGTTCCTTTGAGATAGGAGTCCAAGTCAAATGAAGGTACTGGATAGAGATGCAAAAATAGGAAGATGATCCTAGCCCAGTGAGATCCCTCAAACCCCTTCCCCATTCAGGGCCCTGAGATCACCAGCGCCTGGAAGCCCATGTTTTTGCAGCTGGTGGAGGAAGGATCCAGGGCTTCACCCCTTGAGAATCCTCCTTGCGTCTGCTGGGATGCCTCAATGACAAGAATAACAAGGCGTCCCACAGAAGTTGTTACAAGCAAGGCACTGTCCTGGGTGGTTTACGCTCTAGAAAGCGTACACAAAGTCATCATCATGAGGGCTTTGCTTCAAGCGCTTGGATCCGAACCCAAACAATGTGGTTCCAGAGTCCATGCTCTTAATCACTGAGCTATCACCGCCTCTCAAAACACAGAGAAGAGAAACTAGTCTCGAGCCTTTATGCTTCAGGGGTTTTCACGCTCCTTCACTAAGCGAGGATGCAGACAGCTTCCTTCTGAGATCTCTCTCACCTCCCCACCTCAGACTGAACTAACCTCTCTCCACACGGCTCTTGGAAGACTTGGTCTAACCTCGCAGTATGGGATTTTCCATGGTGCAGCCCCCAAGCCCAGCACGGAGCTGTCACAGAGCAAGTACTCTGCAGGGGGCTGGCTGGAGAAATGCACGAGATGACGATTCACCATGAGCTAGGTCTACATGTCACAAATCACTCGATCTCCCAGGTCACGGGTCTCACTTTGGAGAGACATGTCCGCCTGTGCACCATTAGCCGATGTAATGGCCACCATTCATCCATCACTTTACACACTTAACTTTGCGCTTCTTCACATAGCCCTGTTTTTAGATGACAGATGTGGGGCTGATGAGTAAATGCAGTCAGAGAGTAGATGAACTACTTAGCTCTCTTTGGGTCCTTGGTGTTTGTCTTAACACTTGGAGATGGGTGAATTCCTTGTGGCCTCTCCTCAGAGCACTGAAGCCTCAGAGAATGGAGTCCTTGGATATTATGATCTAATGGGAAAAGTGTCCTACTGGATGCCCGCAGATTAGAGACCCCTCCACTTTCCAGCACTCAGTGTACAGGAAAGCAGGAGAGCCTAGAGGAAACCAATGTAGACCCAACTGCTTTGATCCTCACAACACCCACTAGGAATTAGTGTTTTCCAGAAAGAGACACTGTATTGCACAGTTGAAAGCATGCAGAGTCCCCCAGCTGATAAGTAGAAAGCAATGATGCAAATTCTAGGGCTTCCTGACCACAAAGCTGGAAAACGTTCCTCTGCACTGAGACCTTCACAAAGGTTGGATCATAAGCCTCCCGCTGCCATGTCTGTGTGCAGTTTTCTCATGTGTTTGTCTCCCTCTGACCTTGGCCTCGTGCCCAGCACTTCAGCAGGCACTCACATATGCCAGCTGTCACTTCTCCTCTTCATCCTTCCTTCTTCACACCCTTCCTTCATCGTGGGGACTTCCTTTCTTGGCTATAAGACCTTGGGTCACATTGGAACAAGAGACCTGCTCCGTGTCAGTCCTTCCTTGCACATGTGCTTTGGAGGCTGAAAACCTGCATCCCCAGAGACAACATGCCCCTGCTTTTCCCTTTGCTGGGCTCTACTGCGCGTCAGCTGTGGGCTGCGGGAAGAAGATAGGCAGGCTTCCCTGGTTACCTTTGTGGTCTGGCAGTGGGAAAGGAACGTGACCTTGGCAAAGGGGTCTGAGAGTCCATTGCTGTCGGCTGCGATGAGGCCCCGGGCTTGGTACATGTGAGCTCTCAGCTGAAAGACATGCCGGGCTGTGGACAAATAGTGGAAAAGGACAGGCATCAGTGGGCTTTTACCAGCAGTGAGTGGGAACGAGTGTCTGTGTGCCTTGTGCACCTAGACACAGACTAGGAGCATCACCGGCCTCTGAGACTGAAGTGGAAGCAGTTAGGAAAGGGGCCGTCTATTTATGGGGTACTTCGGGGCCATGCATTGTTCTTGGCACTTTTACTACATCGTGGGTTTTAATCTTCATAACAACCCTGTGATTATATGTATAATTATCCCCATAGATGTATGAGGCAAATGGCTGCAGAAGTCTTCCAAATTTGCAGAGTTATGAAATGCCAAGGCCTGGATTTCAGTTCTGTCAGATTCCAAAATCACCTTCTCTCTCCAAAACACCACATTTTATGTTTTCATAATTTTCCTGGTTTCCACCGGCACGTGCACTCGTGTGTGTGTGTGTTTAAGAAAGGGGGCTGAGTTTGCTAAGTTCTTTATAGATTTTGGACACTAGGGGAGACAAACCATAAGTGACTCTTAATCTCACAAAACAAACTGAGGGTTGCTGGGGGGAGGGGGTTTGGGAGAAGGGGGTGGTATTATGGACATTGGGGAGGGTATGTGCTTTGGTGAGTGCTGTGAAGTGTGTAAACCTGGTGATTCACAGACCTGTGAATTTTTTTACCCCTGGGGATAAAAATATATGTTTATAAAAAAATTAAAAAAAAAAAAGAAAGAAAGGGGGCTGATCCCCTAATACTCTTGCTTCAGCAAGCTCTTGAGTAAGCCACTCAGCCATTCTTCCATTCAGCCAGCCGATGTCATCTTGAGTGCCTACTGTGTACACGGTGCAGTCTGGTCTACTGATTCCGAAGTGGCTAAGACAGCCCCTGCCCTTGGGGAGTACCAGGGAGGAGGCAGCAGATAAGACAAGCACCTATACCCCGGGGACAGGAGGCCATGGACTAGCGTCCTGTGAGAAAACCAGCAGGGTACATGGACGTGAAAGGTGGGAGTGAGCACATCTGTTGACAGGACAGGAGCAGAGTAAGTGCAGGTAAGTGCAGACCAGGGTTCAGTGAGGGCAGGAGTGTCCCAAGTGAGAGCTGACTGACATATTCCTGGGCTTCTGTGTATTTGTAAGGCCTCTCTTATTTTTTATGTCCCCTTACTCCTTTTTAACCCCTTTCCCACTCCTATTCCTTGTCTCCCACAAAGGCTACATTTTACTGCATTCAGGGTATCAGTGTTTTGCACTGATGTGGGGACTGGGATACAGGAACTCTCACATACCACTTTGACTAGGTCTACTTGGTTAAATTAAGGGGGCAAATACTGCCCCCCACCCCTGCTGTGCCTCCCCTAGGCTTAGGTCACACAGATCTATGCATGGACTCAAACAAAGTTATTACCCTTCTCTGTGTCTTGTTTCCTCGCCTGTAAAATGGGGGTAATGATAATTCTTCATAGGGTTGACATGGGAGATCTAAGGACTAAAAATGGTGCCTGAACCATGGGAAGAAATGGTGTGAAGATGCTGCAGAGGCTGTTACTGATTATTGTCATGTGACCTGTGATGCTGGCAGCTGGGGGCCACCTGGGCATCCCTCAGAGCCCTCTGCTACAGCTTCGCAGGCAGCACACCACACAACTCTAGGGGGCGCCATTTCTTTAGTTGAGGTTTTTGTTTTTCTGAAGCCTCTTACCAGCTCCGTACCTTAGACTATCTTAATAAAGTCAGCTTCCTCTTCGCTCTCACAGTTTGGTGGCCCACTTCTTGCATTATAGCTCACTTTCCACTTGTGGTTAGTAGAGACAAGTCTGATTGCCCCCACTGGAGGGCCAGATGACCCCTCTTTCATCTCTGCATCCCCCACTAGTTTTCCCACCGCGCCTGCCATATGCAGGTGCAAATTAATTATTGGTTGATGGCTATTTTCTGAAGTACAAAATGGGTGAAGAAATAAAATTCTCCAGTAGGTGTGGAGGGCAACCAAAGCCATCAAAGCCAGTGCACGGCAGAGAAAGTTTATTAGGTCACTCCATGAAAATAACACACCGTGGAGGATCAGAAAGCTTTGGAAAAAAATCTTTCCTCTCCTTTGAATAGTTAGTAGCTGGGACAGGAAATAGGTCCAGGTATCTTGGATCTCTAGAGATAGTATCTACAGAAATAACAAGCTAACTTGACATGGGTGTCTTTCACTCAAAGACGAAAACTCTTTAAAGGCAGGATGGAAAAGAGGGACAATGAAGCAGGGTTTGGAGAAGCTGACTTCATCATTCACTAGTCACGTGATCTTGGGCAATTGCTAAGCATTTCTGATACATCCCTTCTCCCTCTGTAAAATGAAGAAACTACCCAGGGCTGACGTGACAAATAAATTCAATGTAATGTATAAAGTAGAGGGCCTGATCCTTGGCACCTAGTAGGGGCTATGCATTTTCCAAAAAGACAGGGCTGAACTCCTTGCTTTTATGCACTGCCACTGGCACAGCAGCCATGAGCTGAACCGTTGGATAAATATCCCCAGGACCATGTCTTTTCTAACTATTGAGCCACTTAGAGTCCACTGGCAGTCAAGGTCAACCAACATCAGAGGAGTCTTGTGTTAACACAGAACTTGTGGATAGTTCTCCTGTGCTTCCAGCACTGGCTCAATGCAAAACCTATCCTCAGCTGAAGTGAAGGTGTAACTGCAGTCTACTCTGAATGCAGCAGTGAAAATCCTGCAAATTGAAGCCATTTGGAAACAGAACACAAATTGAAACTGTAAAGCATTAATATTTATAATAAAATCCTAAATTATATGAAAATGTAAATAATGGCACTCATAGAAAATATCTACATAGAAGAAAGGATTATATAAATCATGCTAAATTTCTAAAAGTGACCATGTCAAGATCCAAGTTGAAGAAACACAAGTGACCCCAGTGATACCCAGTTCCCACTGGGTTGTTACTGGTAAATGCAAATGCCTGTGGTTTATAGGTCAAAACCCTAGCACCACACATCACATCAAAGCAAAAACTTGCTGATGTTTTTAAAAGACATCTTCTGCTTCCATTGCAAATTCAATCTATAGAATCTGTCTACAAAGAAACTCAAACTGCATGCATTCTCTACATTAGTAGAAAAACATAAACTTTTGCTCCAGATGTATTTAATGACTTTACTTTGTTCTTTTGAGATGGGACATTGAAAGGTGAGGAAGAAAATTCAGAAACTGTATTTTTAAAAGGCTAATAAGTTGATCCTAAAAGAATATGCCTAATAGCTCATGCGTGCCACCGTCCTCGCTGTTTTCTCAGAAGTCCATAGGAGCCATGTAATGACTGCTTTGCCCAGTGGGGCATCATACCTTGGTAGAGCAGGTTGGCTGGGGGTTGATCAGGGCCAGCCACTTTGGAGGACGTTTCTGCTTCATAGCCTTCTGGCAAGTTGTCCAACATGGCACTGGAGTGTTGGGTGGAGCCGAGCCACAGGTACACATCGACCTTTGCTTGCACCGTCCAACCAGCCGGCCGTTTTCCAGGAAGCTGGGAAAATGTTACAAGGAAGACCACTTCATTAGTAGGAGCCTCACTCTTTGAGAAAAAAGGTCCAGTGGATCTGGTGTTCAGAGAGCAGGTCTCAGTACCTAATCTTACATCAAAATAACACCAATGACCCTAGTTGCCACCATATACCATTCTAGAGGTGGATCCAGGTTTAATGGGGCCTGAAGCTTAAACAGGCACCACCAAGCCCTGGATCATTTGAATCTACCAGGAAGGTATGATTATTGCCCCCTGTTTTATGTAGAGGAAACTCAGGCTCAGAGAGGTTAAAGAAGTTCCCTAAGATCACTCAGCTCTCACGTGACAGAGCCAGCACCAAAACCCAGGGAGATATTTCTAGAGCTAGACACCAGTCTCTGTACCTCCAGAGCTTGCCTCGTCACACACCGAGTTGAAACCTCCCTTCCCAGAACTCTCAGACACCTGGAATTCCAACCACAGCTTCTCCCTCTTGGCTTCATTCAGAAGGATTCAAGCGCTTCTTCCATAGTTCAGGTCTCTGTGTGCTTGAAGGGACCCACCTGCCCTACTGTGTCCTTCCTTCCTGGCTAAGCATCTCTAGTCCCTTCATCCCTTGTTCATGTGGCATGCTTTCAAATTCCCTTTCCACCCTGCATTCTCTTCTTTGATTTTTTTGTTTGGTTTTGTTTACAGATTTTATTTATTTATTTGAGAGAGAGAGAGAGAGAGAGAGAGAGAATGTGTGTGTGTACAAGCCGGGGGAGCTTCAGGGCAGAGGGAGAAGCAGGCTCCCTGCTGAGCAGGGACACCCCCCCCCATGTGGGTGGGGGTCTCAATCCCAGGACCCCAAGATCATGACCTGAGCCAAAGGCAGACGATTAACTGACTGAGCCACCTAGTCATGCCCCCATTCTCTCCCTTGAATGTACTCAGATTTGGATTTCCATTCATGTTTGTTTGAATCTGTGTGTTTACATGTGTCTTCGTGTGAGTGGTATGAGTGTGTGCATATACCGATGCCTGTGTTTTCAAGATGTGCAGGCTATAGCTCAAGGCAGTGTGGCTTCTTTATTTCTTAGTCACCAGGATTAGGGGACGCCTTCCCCCAACTGAGGAGTCGCAAACCCCAGACTTGGCTGTGCTCAGGATTGCTGGCAAGACTTTCATTCTGAGAGTAACTACCTCTCCAGAATTTGTTGACTCGGCTAAGTGTCTCTTAGTGTTTCTACGGATTTCCTATCAGTATTTTCCCCTTCCTTCCACACCACTTCTTTTCCAGAAGAGAATCACAAAATCCTACATGAGAGGCTACAGCTTGATCTGACAGTTTCCAAGGCACCTGTGGAGAGCACCCGAGTCCAAAATTGAGCACAGTTGTTTACCTTTCTATCTTTACCCTGTGGGTCCCCTAAATGGATTTTCAGCAGCTCAATTCAGCAACCGCCTGAAGTGCCATTAAGCCCTACTGAGACAGTGGGGTCAGGAGGGAATCACAATGACCGAGACACACTTCCAGGCCCTCCTTTATTAGCTCACATCTAGACAAGGATGTTGCCTTTTATTCATTTATTCAAGGATAAGGTCAAGGGTAAGAGAAAAGGCTAAGGGAGCAGAGAAGTAGGAGCAGGTGTTTTCATCTTTTCTTTGTGAGTCAACTATTTGGCTGGGCTTTAATGGGTACTTCCAGAGTTGGACCAGTAGAGAAGGCATCCCAGGAAGAGGGAAGGCTTGAACAGAGAGACACAGGGGAGGGAACTAACAGTGGAGCGGAGGCTCAGTGCTGACTCTGCGCCAGGAGGGGATTTGCTAAAAGCTTTCAGAGAAGAAAGAGAATGACACAGACAAGGATGAGGGACCCTGCTCATTGTGTGGGCAAGAGATGGTAATTCATACAAACTGAAGTTAGAAAGACAGGGTGTGCTCGCCTTGTAGAGGTTTCAGTCTGTGGCAAGACCCAGTCGCCACTTTGTGCTGATCCTAGGGAAGCTGGATTCAAAGTTGGGGTCCTGAGAAGTGATGGGACTCAGGAGATGGGATTCAGATGGAGGTGAGTTGGAGCAGGGGGACTTCACGCAGGCAGAGAGGAAAGGAAGGTGGAGAGCCACCCTCCCACTGGGCTCTGAGTATGTCCAGTTCCTTGCACACATAGTTTCCTTTTGGTCATGAATGTCCTTTCCTGCCCTATGGCCACTGGGGGTACAGTGGGGATGAGACTGAAGTGGGATGGCTCTCTTCTTTCGGTGGGTGGATCAGGCTGAGCGCAGCAAATTTTGTTCCAAAGAGTCCATCCTGTTCACTAAAACATTATAGTATATTTAAATTAGAAAACAAGAAAGATCATGGAACCAGAAACCATGATTTACTATTACAATTTACTATTTATTTGGCCATGTGACTTCAGATGAGGCAATTTGATTTCCTCTAGATTAATATTCCCCAAACTGGGCCCCTCGTGAAAGGCATTTCCTAACATCTGTAAATAACTATTCTAGATGAGTAACATTGGCAAGCGTGGGTTGTAAAGGTTAGAGATGTTTTCTGACTGCAGAACTTCTGGGAACCCTTCACTGGTAAGGGGTACTGTGAGACCCTGGGGAAGGGGGGGCACCTGCAACCTTTCAGACGGGTTTAAACATGGAAGCTCATGGGGCCACCCAAAGGCCAGCTGTCCCACAGCATAAACTTGGAGGAATCTCCAGCCTGGAGATTTTGGAGGGTTGCACTCTCTGCTCTGTCTTGCTGTGTTTTTAATTCTCAGCTAAGAAGCCAGAGTGAGTAGTAGGTGGGCGCACATTTTGCCTCCCTGGGGCTGCTCTTGCTTTTTTCAGACTCACCAAGAGAAGGACATAACGAGAGGTGGAGAGAGGGAAGAAAAAGCACGGGTGATGATCAAAACTGGACTGAAAATAGTTTTGCTGAATCATCTCACCAAGATGGGTCATCAAGCCAGAGCAATTGAATTCAACAAAATTTAAAAAGCCATCACCTAAAGTAATCCCGGTGGCAAAAGGAAAATACAGACAGATGTAAGCTGAGGCTAGGGACGGAGGGCCTCAATTCTCAGTTATGTCTGTCCTCAGGCTTCCTGTGACTGCTGTTCTTTGTTCTAATTTTAAATAAAGTCAGCATACTTCCAAATACTTAGGAAGAAGGAACTTTACACTGATTTTCTAGTATTTTTAGCATGGAGCCTTCTCAAACGATTTGCTATTTTTAAGACAAATGTTGCTTGTAACCCCAGAATTCCTTGGATGGAGAAAGTTGAAGAGAAACCTTAACATTTGTGATAAATAGCAACAGGGAACTTTTTTTTTCTTTTTTTCAGTTACAGCTTCACAGGGATCAGTTTAAGATTCACATTACACACTTGATAGAAAACAACACACAGAGCCGCAAATACTTCACTGGATACAAAGGGGCACACAATTCCAGAAAGGGACTCTAGATATCAGATGGTCATTTGTTTGAATGCCAACATTTATTGAGGGGTTAATCCGGATGATGTTCACTCTGCCTGCTTTATGGGCAATTACACACCTTACCCTCAGCATCGTCTCCATTTGCTGGAGGAAGAATAGGAAACACAGAGATGTTAAGTAACTTGCCCAAGGTCACACAGCTTGTAAATATTAAACCCAGAATTCTGGAATAGGTTAAACTGCGCTCCCCTTAAATTCAGACATGAAAGTCCTAACCCCCAATACTTTAGAATGTGACCTTGTTTGGAAATAGGGTCATGGCAGATACAGTTGACATGAAGTCAAACTAGAGTATGGTTCTATCTTTTTCCCTAAGATTTCATTTTTTTAAAATTTAATTTCTTTTCAGTGTAACAGAATTCATTGTTTATGCACCACACCCAGTGCTCCATGCAATCCGTGCCCTCCCTAATACCCACCACCAGGTTTCCCCAACCTCCTACCCTCCACCCCTTCAAAACCCTCAGATTGTTTTTCAGAGTCCATAGTCTTTCATGGTTCATCTCCCCCTCCAATTTCCCTCAACTCCCTTCTCACTTATTTGTGGAGCATAAGAAATAACATGCAGGACATGGGGAGATGGAGAGGAGAATGGAGTTCTTACAAAAAGGACTTCATGTGAAGAGACACACCCTAGGGAGAACACAGTGTAGAGTTTGGAGTTATGATCCCATAAGGCAAGGAACTACCAGAAGCTAGAACAGGTGCTTCCCTAGAACTTCCAGAGGGAGAATGGCTCTGCCCATACCTGAATGTCAGAATTGGAAGATAATACATTTCTGTTGTTTAAGGCACTTACTGGTCCTTTGTTACAGCAGCCCTGATAAGCCAACACAAATTTCCACCTGGATTCACTTCATTTCAAAGCCCAAGCATTAAATCATTATCCCCTAATGCCTCTTCTGTCTGCCACATTTAACAATCACATCTAAGGTAGACTCTAATATTTGGATGGCACTTGGGGACTATCTAATCTAGCTGCCCACTGACATGTTTATATCAAGGGGACAGAGAACAAATATGGACCTCTATAGAGGGCGCATTTCCTTGTCACAGCTATCACCAGGCTTGGTTCTGTCCTCTGGAAACAAACACACATACTCAATTATCATCCATGTGCTTGCCCTACAGACACTTAAAAGCTCTATCGTGTTGTCAAGTCTTGTCAGTTAAGCATTATCTCTTCACCCATTCTTCATATGGCATGGTTAGTGAGCCTCTTCACACTGTCTCTGAGGCAGTAGAACGTAATTATGTTATAGCAAGAAATCAGAACTACAATTGCCAGGAAAGTCAATGATGAGTTGGGAAGAGTTAATCAGTCAAATTACACATTCTTGTCAGTCACTAGTGAGTGGTGAGCCTCTTCTGGACCATTCCTCCTCCAGATTTGCCTGAGTCTACTTCCGAGATATAAATTTGTAGTAGAAGTAAAATACCCAGGGTCTCTAAGAAAGGCTCAGAGTTTGATTTAGAGTCAGCAGCAGCAACCTCCTGGAGATTGTTTCTATGGTTGTCCATTCATGAGGCATCAAGGGAGGCATCTGGTGACCTGTCTTCATGAAGGGTGCATGGACCCAAGAGGAAATTTCACAGTTGAAGCCCCACGAGGAATACCAAGCTACCAGTTCTGTGAAATACAAACCTTTTCTCCTGTAATTTATTTTTAAAATACAAATGAATTCATATGAAAAGATGCATTGGACAAATTACACAAGAGAAAAGGTAGAGAGAAAACTAATAGAAAAATGTTTGTTTCTCCTAGTAATCAAAGAAATAAAAATTAAAGCAATCTTAAGGTACACCACCTAGATTTAAAAAAAAAAAAAAAAAGAAAGAAAACCTTTATATGAGCCTGTTGACATATTAATTGGAAAACTGAAAAATATTCAGTCTTAGGATGGTCTACCAAATCACAGTTAGAATCAAGAGGGGGCTAGGTGTTTCAGTGGTCTGTCCTCAGATCTTTGAAAGTTTGGGGGGAAGAGTCAGAGATATGGACACATACTAGGAATGCTGAGAGACTCAGGAAAAACAGAGATTTCTTGCATTTGAGTCAAAAATAGTACAGACTTACTTTGAGGAAATGAGTTTTGATCTTCGCACAGTGTTTTCCCATCTGCTCCCTGTTGGGGGAATAGAGCAGGTCTTTGGAGGGGATGCGGGCATATGCCACTTTCTTGTTGTTGCTAAGCATCCAGATGAAGACATCGGGGATGGTGTGCTGTGGCTGTGGGAACAGAGGGGAATGGGTTTGATGGGTGGGTGCTTAACAAGTACCCTTCCAGTGTTCTCCTATCCTGAAAGAGTCCCCCTCTGTAAAACACATTCTGTGACTTAAACCATCTAGTCACTTAAACATCCACGAAAGTAAGCAAGTATAACTTCTTGGAGAAAAACTATGTCATGACACAAGTACATGTAAACTCCATACCCCAACTGTGCTATGGTCCTTTAAGTATACGCAAGTTGGACCCACGATGTGGCATCTCTAGTGGCCTACTTATCTCCCATCTATGGAACAAAATATCTTCCCCTTTGGTTTTGCTTTTTTGTAATCACGTAATGATTCATCCTCAATCATTGGTCCTCTTTTTTTTTTTTTAATTTTTTTTCACTTATTTATTTTCAGCATAACAGTATCATTATTTTTTCACCACACCCAGTGCTCCAAGCAATCCGTGCCCTCTATAATACCCACCACCTGGTACCCTGACCTCCCACCCCCCCCCCCCCGCTACTTCAAACCCCTCAGATTGTTTTTCAATCATTGGTCCTCTTAAAAGTCAGGTAACATTCCAGAATATTCAAATGAAAAAGAAAAAAAAATCCATGCATGTCTTTGAATGTCTTTCTATTTACTTATCAGGAAGGAAAAACAATTCTACAAGGAACTTTTGACCTATAATATGGTTACTAAGTATCTCACTTCCATTTTAGGTGGTTATTCAGGAGAAACTCGACTAAATAGCACATAAAATTCTACTTTAAAATTGACCTAATCAGGGGCGCCTGGGTGGCTCAGTGGGTTAAGCCGCTGCCTTCGGCTCAGGTCATGATCCCAGGGTCCTGGGATCGAGCCCCGAATCAGGCTCTCTGCTCAGCAGGGAGCCTGCTTCCTCCTCTCTCTCTGCCTGCCTCTCTGCCTGCTTGTGATCTCTGTCTGTCAAATAAATAAATAAAATCTTTTAAAAAAAATAATAAAATTGACCTAATCAAGACAGGAATTGCAGAATTCCCTGTCAAGAGGCCCATTATGTTATGAGTGTTTAAAATGCACATTTCTGAGCCAGCATATTTACCAAATCAAAAGGGAGGTACATTGTTATAGACTATGTTTTGGTTTTCTTGGGCTCAAAGCAGGTGCTCTGTCTTTCTAACCCTATAATCCTCTGGTGTCATTTGTTCCCAAAGAGGGCATCCCTTCTCTCCAGGTATGGAAATAGAAACATCAACAAAGAGGTTTTCCTAGTCAGAAGGTGAGTAAGTCACAGACCTAAAGTCCTGATGCTTGGTTTGAAACTTCTGGGTGCTTAATAAAATTCCTGTATCTACTAACATAACTTCCTCTCTCATTGCTTATTTTGTCCTCAGGGAATGAAAGCTTTGCAACAAGAAATAAAACTTTTGAGATTGACAGAAGCAGTAGATCTGTACTATTCCTTGAAATCTTCCCACACAAAATCTGGTATCTGACCAAAGCAAATATGAGGACCTTTTTAGATCATTCTAGAAGTCACAAAAGATACTAATTACAACTAACTTTAAAATGAGTGCTGTGAAGTGTGTAAACCTGGTGATTCACAGACCTGTACCCCTGGGGATAAAAATAAATGTTTATAAAAAATAAAAAATTAAAAAAAAAATGAGATGCTGTTTTGACTTTTGCTGGAGATGAGTTTAAATTCTCTTAGAGTTGAAATCTTATCAAAGTTCCCATACTTATTTTGAATTTTCTTGATTCCATTAAGGAACATGTTTTTTATTTCTGCTGAATATTCGGGCTTCATTTAAAAATCAATGAAGCTGTACATTTTTGGCTTAATTTAAGACTCTCCATTCTCATCCCTAAACTAATCATGCCTGCTCAGCTCAGCAGTGCTTGGGAGAAAGTACTGGTCTCCCTCTTCATCCTCATCAAATATTCAAACCTCACTAGGAATACAGTTGATCTAATCTCCCAAGGGAAGTTTGCCTTTAAAGTTGATTACCTCATCGACAAGGAAGCGGAGTTTTTCCACCAAGTTTTCTGCTTCATGGATCATTTCATCAAGAGATAACTTTTTCTTCTGTTGCTGAATGATCCCCTTGGCCTCCTTGGCCATTGCTTCCTGAAACAGGACAAGAATCAATGTAGATCTTTCTAGAAATTGGGACAAGTACTACCAGTTGCTGGAGGATCCTGAAGGTGCTTGTAAGTTCCACACTGAGCCACGCACAAGGCTAGTTCAGGGTCTGCCTGTGTGCATGCTGCCCGTTTAATAAAAATTTCATAGGCATGTGGAGGCAGTAAGTATCATCTCACCTTTGTTTGACAGATGAGAAGCCAAGGCCCAGAAAAGTCAGAGGTCTGTCAGGGTCCCAGAGTTCTGGCTCTCTCATACAAAAGTAACTAAAATACATTGAGTTCTTAGTCCCTGTCGGGCAAAGCTCTAGCTCTGGAATTAATCCTTGTTGTTCCTCACAGCAGCCTTCTAGGATGGGCACCATAGCTGAGGAGGGAGAAGAATGCAGCACAGAGAGGCCAAGCCCAAGCAGAGCCCCAGCAGAGTCCAGAACCCACATCCTTCCTCGCTGCTCTTACTACCTCTTCAGAGGTTTGGAGGAATGCTTCCAGATCAAACCGGCATTATTTGAGAAATGCAGAAAGGGAGCTCAAAGTGAACGTTTGGAACATCCAAAAATGTTTATTTGAATTCATTCATTCAGCCACATTTTTGTGCTCAGGAAACCCTTAAACACTGCCCTGTGATTTCCGAGACACTGAATGAATGGGCCTGGTCTACTCTCTGGTTCATCTCATTGTATCGCTTCGTACACTGGCCGCGAGCACACAGGTCCTCAAGAGGGCCAAAAATATGCCATGCTCAGTCCATCCTCAAGACCAGTGTGTGGGGGGCTTTCCTCCTGCTCAGATGTCCTTCTTGGACTCTGCATGACTCGTTCCTTCTCAGGTCTCAGCTTAAATGTCACCACTGCCTCATGTATTCCCATGTTCTCCTGACCACTGCGGCCTTACAAAGTTTTCTTCATATTCATAACCTGTAATAATTTTTGTTTATTTGTTGTTTACATTTCTATTTTCTGTCTACTCCACTAAAATATAAACTTCCACTGGACAGGGACCTCCTCTGGCTAGTTCTTACTTCTTTTTTACTTATTCTCAGTGTCCTGCAGAGTTCCCGGCATATAGTAGGTGTTAAATAAATGTTTGTGGAATGAATAAGTCAGGGGCAAGTACCAAGTCCTTATAGCTCTATTATGTTCCTAGCACCTAGCACAGGGCCTGCCATAGGAAGCCTCATGTTCGTGCTGACCAGGAGGACTGAATATCTGCTACGGACCAGGTACTGTCCTAGGAGCCAAGGCCTAGGACAGGAGAAGACACAGGCTTCCTTTCCCTGAGACTTTGACAATTTGGTGAGCTGAAAGCAATATATGTGCAAAACTTCAGGGAACCAGAAAGAGACAGAGCTAGGTTTTACAGATGACATGACATTTGAGCTAAGACTTAAACAACAAGCAGAATTCATCAGGTGATACCGTATGTTTTCACTCATATGTGGAACATAAGGAATAATGCAGAGGACAATAGGAGTTGGGGGTGGAAACTGAATGAGAAGAAATCAGAAAGTGAGACAAACCATGAGACTCTTGACTCCAGGAAAAAAACTGATGGTTGTGGAAAGGGAGGTGGGTGGGGGTTGGGATAACTGTGTGATGAGCATTAAAGAGGGCATGTGATATGATGAGCACTAGGTGATATACTCAACTAATGAATCATTGAACATTATATCAAAAACTAATGATGTTGGGAAACAGTGTGGAGATTCCTCAAAAAATTAAAAATAGAGCTACCCTATGACCCTGCAATTGCACTACTGAGTATTTACCCTAAAGATACAGATGTACTGAAAAGATGGGCCATATGTACCCCAATGTTCATAGCCGCAATGGCCACAATTGCCAAACTGTGGAAAGAGCCAAGATGCCCTTCAACGGATGAATGGAGAAGGAAGATGTGGTTTATATACACAATGGAATATTATGCCTCCACCAGAAAGCATGAATACCCAACTTTTGTATCAATATGGATGGGACTGGAGGAGATTATGCTGAATGAAATAGGTCAAGCAGAGAAAGCCAATTATCATATGGTTTTACTTACTTGCAGAGCATAAGGAATAATACAGAAGACATTGGGAGTTAGAGAGAAGAAGTGAGCTGGGGGAAATTGGAGGGGGAGATGAACCACGTGAGAACGTGGACTCTGAGAAACAAACTGAGGGTTTTGGAGGGGAGGAGGAGGGGGAGGTGGGTAAGCCTGGTGGTGGGTATTAAGGAGGGCACGTATTGCATGGAGCACTGGGTGTGGTGCATAAACAGTGAGTCTTGGAACACTGAAAAAATAAAATTAAATTAAAAAAAAAACTACACCTTGGTACTACACCTTGGCTAATTGAATTTAAGAAATAAAATAAATAAAATCTTAAAAAAAGAAAGAAAAGGGGAAAAAAAAAAGAAGAAAAAGGACAGTCCAGACAGAGGAACCAATTTCAGATGGAGGGTATGAAGGATTGACAAATGGCAGTGATTTTTGGAGCAATGGTGATCTAATCAGGTTTGTATTTTAGAAAGACCATTCTGGTTGTGGTATGGAAGATGGGTTGAAGAAAGCCTACTGCAATAGACTGGGCCTAGTGGGTGCTAAGAAAGTCAGTTTAGGCTGCGATTCTGGGGATGAAGAAGTGGAGCCCATTCCAGAGTCTTTAAGGGGAGGAATCAATAGGGCCTACAGCCGAAGTGATTGTTGAGGGTTAGGGATAAGGATTCAAAGTTGAGTGCAGGCATCTGGTTGGAGCAACAAGCGTGGCTGGTGGTGCTAATACAGGATGGGGACAAGGTTTAGTGGGTTTAAATGGGTTTAATAGGATGGGTTTAATAGGATGGGTTTAAGAGTTGGAGGTGTTGTGAGACAAGCAGATGACATGTCCACTGGGAAGGTGGAAACAGAGACCCGGAGATGAGGAGGGAGAGGTGAGCCACTACAAGAGATCAAACTTGTGCACTTGTGGTCAGGCCAAGGACTATTGGATGCTAAGAAGAAAATAGAGCTCTGTGGGCAATATGTGTAGTGGACAGACACTGCAGAGACAGGGAAGAGCTGTCAGAGGTGCTCAGGAAGAAATGGGGTAGGACAAAGATCTTCTATAGAGTAAAAATCTGCCCTCCCTTGGAGTCCAGAGGAGGAGTACACAAACCTTTCATTCTGGAAAGAAAGGGAAACCAGTTTAGAGACGGGTTTTAAGTGTCTGGACTACGATTAATTAGCTATGACCTTTAAAAAATCATTTAATCTTTCTGGGACCCACTCACAATTTATAAATGTCCCTGACCATCAAATACTGAGTAATTTTTCTTTGCAGAATTATCACGGCCTCATTCAAAACGTCCCTCGGTGCCACTGCTGGAACTAAATTTTCGAGGTGAGATAACCCAGGGTCTGAGTTGGTCTGGAATTTCTCAGCCATCACTCATGTGACAGGGACTGAGTACCTATGAGACATGTACTGTTACAGACACAGCACTCCTGCCATGTTGTCAAGAATGCTTACAACTCCTCACACAATTCTTAATGGAAGGAAACTGAAGCAGGGAGAAGAGTTATATTTTTGGTTTTTCAGTTTGTGAGGCAAAAGGTCAAGTCCAAGAGCCTATAGCCTTTGACAAAATACAGATGTCAAGAAAATAGGCAAGGGAGAAATCCATCAGAATATGTTGTAGGACTGGTAGGCTTCTAAATCATTCTTATAAATGGTCAGAAAATGCTAGCTCCTTTCCAACTCGCCCACATATTCCCTTCTCATTCATTCTTCTACATCACAAAAATGTATAACCTTTAGAACCGTATCCTCATCTGGTCTATGACCTCTGCCTCATCTGTGAGGTTTATTTTTAAAGCACATGTTTTAATTCTGTTCAAAGTATAAATAGATTTTCACATACCAGCTCCTGCCAGCAGAGCGTAAGTCGTTTTTTATCTAAAGTGGTCTGGTTCAACATCTTGGGTTTCTTCTCTGCTTCAGAGATAAAGGTACTGTAGGAGAAGAATAACAATTCTGAAACCTACTTAGTGAAAATCCATTTATGCAATTCCAGAGATTTACAGAAATGCTTTCTGCAATACAATGGGAAAGTTGATGAAGCCACAGACCAAAGATTTCTCACTTAGAATTAAGCAATGCTGCACTAACTTTTCTAAGAGACAAAGTGAGGCCTGGAAATGATACCCAGACCCCAAATTAATTTGGGGGAATAAGTGCTTGTTTTCCTATTTTCTTTTATACATATATATGATGATTGCTATTCAAGGTCATAACAAACACAAAATAATGCAGTTTTCCATCATCTTACACATTTAACACACACCAAGAGTTTCACAAAAAGTTGCATGTAAAGACTTTTTAGACTCAATACTGGAATATATCCTCACATGTTAAAATCATGCTTAGCGAAATAAGTCAAGCAGAGAAAGACAATTATCATATGATCTCCCTGATATGAGGAAGTGGTGATGCAACATGGGGGCTTAAGTGGGTAGGAGAAGAATCAATGAAACAAGATGGGATTGGGAGGGAGACAAACCATAAGTGACTCTTAATCTCACAAAACAAACTGAGGGTTGCTGGGGGGAGGGGGTTTGGGAGAAGGGGGTGGGATTATGGACATTGGGGAGGGTATGTGCTTGGGTGAGTGCTGTGAAGTGTGTAAACCTGGTGATTCACAGACCTGTACCCCTGGGGATAAAAATATATGTTTATAAAAAGTAAAAAATTATATAAAAAAAAACTATACGAAAGACTAAGTGGTAACATTTTAAGGGATGATGTTAAAAATGTGCTCAATAAGAAAACGGTAGAGGTTATAAATGCAATTGAAGAGAAATACAATGGCTTTAAAACTTGGGGAAGTAATATATTGCCCTCATTAGAGATAACAAATGCAAATTAAAATCAATACCATTTTCACCTATTAAAAATTGGATAATGTTTGAAGTTGGTGGAGGAAATAGTCACTCTTCTCTAATAATGTTTAAGAGACAATTTGATAGCACTTGTCAAAATTTAAATGTCTGTATAATTTGTATAATTTGATCCAAAAATTAAACTAGAATCCTGTCTTTCAAATATAACTAAAAATTCTTGCAGGAAAATGTTCACACAGTGATTCTTTTTTTTTTTTTTTTTTAATTTTTTATTTTTATAAACATATATTTTTATCCCCAGGGGTACAGGTCTGTGAATCACCAGGTTTACACACTTCACAGCACTCACCAAATCACATACCCTCCCCAATGTCCATAATCCCACCCCCTTCTCCCAAACCCCCTCCCCCCGGCAACCCTCAGTTTGTTTTGTGAGATTAAGAGTCACTTATGGTTCTTATCCTAGCATTGTTTATAGTAGGAAAATAAGTAGAAACAACTAATATATCAGGGACCAGTTAAGTATGTGATACATTGAGGACTATTGTGTACTACTGTAGAAAGATGCCAGTGATGGGTTGTAGAGAGGAAAAGCAACCTGCTGAGCAAAGTGTGCAACATTTCTGAAAAAAATAGAGTGTTTTTATGAATGTGTGGGTTTGCAAACACACGGGAAAAAAATCCAGGAGGACAAATCACACTTGTATCTGGAGAGTGGGCTTGGAGAGAGAATTGAGAACACTTTTTTGTTATACATTTCTACACTTTTTTTTTGTAAGATGAGCACATAATACTGTGATTTAGAAAATCAAGGAGAAACAAAAGGAAACACGGAAATAGAAGGGGAGGTCTAAGATAATACACCTCCTATGAGGGCTGACCTCAATGCACTTAGAAACCTCACCAGAAATTCTCTGTGGATATAGTAGTCAAGTTACATTTTCTCTTAATTTTTAAAAAGAATAAAAAAGATTCTGCTTTGAGGAAGGCAACTTGTTGTCACATATTTATCTTTCTGAGAGCCACATAGACAATCCATTGCAGTCCCAGGATGGACTAGCTCAAGGGGACATGGTAGACACTTCTGAGTTCTCTCTCCCTTTCTCACAGGATGAAAAATCAGTGCTTTCCTCATCAGAATCAGAGTAAATGACCATGGTTCCTGTTCCTGTTCATTTTCATCTTTCAAACCCAGCCTGCTGTGGCCTATGGACAGCCTCCTCACCTTCACATGACAAGTGGCCTGTCTCTTCTCGGCAGGGTGGGGTGGGGGGAAGGAGGACCTTGAGGTTCAGCTGCTTAACCATGAATGTGTGCCGGGGGCGGGGGGCGGGCAGAAGTCCACCTTGACCTAAGGTCCACGCTGTTTTCTCAAATCCAAGTTTGCCAAATATAAAACTAACATTCTGAGCTCTGACCATCTTAAATATGTTTTTAGTTGGTTGTAACTTGAAGAGAAAGGGGAATGATTATCACCCCAAGTAACCTCCAATATAGAAAATTATTGAGCTATAATTTGCCCACAAAAATATTTTTATTTCTAAAAATACGAGATCATCGAGCTTTTCAAAGATGCTTAAAGAGAATTCAGGTGGCAGTTAGCTCACAGCAGGAGTAGCACCAAAACATACTGCTTCTATAATGAGAAATGAAAAAGAAAGACAGAAATAAATATATATTTTTTTTATTTGCTTCCCTTTTTTAATGTAAAAATGTGGGGTAACCGAGAGATTAGGAAAGAGAGCTTACAAAGCAGAACATCAGAATCTAACAACTTAGCCACCGCCTATCTACTAAGTTTTGCCTTCCATCAAATAAATCTCTGCCCTTTCTACATTGCTTCCATTATTATAAATTCTCTTTTCTGTTCAAGTCTGGAGCCAATTAAATTCAAGTGTTAGCCCAGGTTGCTTCCTTATGTGATAGGCAGCCCCTACAATGGCTCCCAGTAATCTTCTTCTGTTTCTTCTTGCCAATGAGCAATTCCCTCCCTTTGAATGAGCACTGGACATAGGGACTTGCTCATAGTAGAGTATGTCAAGAGTGATAGGATACCACTACCAAGATGAGATTAAGTAGACCATGACCTCCATCTTGCTGGCATGTTCTCTATGACTCTTCTAGCTTGGTCACTCTGATGAAGTCAGCCACCATGTCATGAGAGGTAGCCCACATGGTAAGGAATTGAGTCTGGCTTCCAACCAAGAGCCAGCAAGGAACTGAAAGTCCTCAATCCAAAAGCCCATGAAGAACTGAGTTCCACAAATAACCACGTGAGTGGTCTTGGCCATGAATCCTGCCCACTGAAGCCTCAAGATAACTGCAGCCTCCCTCAATGCCTTGACCATCGTGTCTGAGGGCTCTTGGCAAAGGATCTGGCCAAGCCACACCTGGACTCCTGACCCATACAAACTGAGATCATCAAAACCCTAGCAACTAAATTGGAGAATCATTTGTTACTCCATAATAAGCAACTAATATACTCTATTTTTAAATATGTTATTATATTGTTTGCTACCTGGAATCAGAGACCTTAAATGGTGCTTATTATGTTATATAAAAAAAAACTCTACTTGGGGTGCCTCGGTGGCTCAGTGGGTTAAAGCCTCTGCCTTTGGCTCAGGTCATGATCTCAGGGAGCCTCCCTCCCCCCTCTCTCTGCCTGCCTTTCTGCCTACTTGTGATCTCTGTCAAATAAATAAATAAAATCTTTAAGAAAAAAAAAAAACTCTACAAAATGGTATTTGATATGACTTATCCACCTAATTGTCAAATAGTTGCTGAGTAGCTACTAAATGCAAAGAAGCATGCTGGGCTCAATGTCACTAGCATTTTTCTTGTTTCATTTAAAAGTCTCTGCAGTGAGTCTTTCCTTTCTTCTCTTTTTCTTTTTTCCTCTTTGCTTTATGCTCTAGTCAAGTGTCAGGAAGAAATAGCAAGCCCAGAAATGCCAGCTCAATTACTGAAGAAAATAAAGATGGATAGAACACTATAAAATGCCCATCTAAATTCATGGAAAATCCACTATTTTCTAAGGTAATTAAAAGTTGATCTCATATAAGCTCAGCAACCCATATGCCAGCTGTCTCTCTCGGTACCTGCTTTGACTGATGAAGTCACTGAGCACCGCCTTCATTTTATCTTCTGATGCTTTCTCTGAAATCTTGATCAATTCTCTAACTTCTTCTATACTTTCTTCCTGGAAACAAACCACAGAGGTGGAGTGATGAGGGGCAGAAGGAAACACTGTAATGGAGACACTGATGATAATATCTCAGATATATTATTTCGCTATTTCGTGTTTTAGATATGAGGGAAGATTTCCCTCATTTTCTTGTGCTTGATCCGGGAAATGTCACTGTATTCTAATTTTGAACCTTGTTCTTCTTAACTGGAATTGCTCTAAATACAAGTCTTTCCCTTACTTTACTCAAACTCATCGCTCCAAATGGAGAACCATTTATTTAGAGTTTACCCTGTGGGGAAATCTAATATCAGGACATACCTGATATAAATTTGATATAATTTGATATAATTTTTAAAAACTCCAAAAGCAATGTTTAAGTCATTTGGTTATATGGGAATACAGCAGTACTGAATAATTCTAAATTTCAGGAGTTATTAATTCTTTTGATCATAGGGGTTTGGGCAGGGATGTGAGGTATTAGAGGGGAGGAGGATAGATTGCATATGACAATGGCCATATACTTGTATATTTAATAATCATACTTTCCGTTTTAGGTCTAAATTCTAGTATTCCATCCAGTGGCTTGGAGGGATACAGCACTTAAAAGGCAATATACATGTTATCACTGCTTTGCTAGAATTTACAAAAACTGCATTTGCTACTACCCATCAAAGTTTGATATCTGGAGACACATGTTTCCCACTTTCCCCTTCACTATAAGAACAAGTAAATTGTGGACTGATTAAAAATTTAGGTATCGGGTCAATCTACCTCTGTTCAAAGCCAGGCTCTATCCTTAAGTGAACTAACCCCCTTGTGCCCAGTTTCCTGTAAAATCAGGTAATAAAAGTGCCCACCTAATGCACCATAGGGAGGTGTGGACTTCTTCAAACACAGCTTAGTACTTAATAAACATTCAGTCATGTTAGCTGTGATATGCCAAGTACGGCAGGGATCCTGGCACTGAGAAAGGTAGAAATGAATGGTAAAGGCAGCTATGGTCTCTAGGAAAACATTCTTGTTTCGCCAAGCCTTTTAGAAATGAACTATCTCTTTGGCCTGAAGGAGAAGCAAAACCAGTCTTACAAAGCAAGTCTAAAGCTTCCACATAATGTGACACTAAACCAAGCATCCTCTACCACCTTCAGAATCTACCTCCCTGATGCCTGGGATCCCCAAAACCAGAGTGGAAACTTTGTTTCACACAACTAGAGACAGGATGATAAAGCAAATGAGAGAGAAAGAGAGAAATTTGTTCTTTCCTTAGCACAGGTTTTCATGGAAGGAGAGGGTCACCTGGTGAGGCATGGCGGCACAGAAAGTAGAAGGCACAAAGAGAAATACAAGAGCAGGCACAGAGATCAAAAAGCAGGCTCAGGAGCACAAAGAAGCAGAGGTCCCAGGGCTGCCTTCTTTCCAGGGCGTTGGGTGGAGCCAGCCAGCAGTCACTGAATATTGGCATGGTCATAAATACTTCCACATGTTCAATCCCTCAAATAACTCTTGGCCCCTTTCAGGTGCCAGGTCTTATGCCAGATGCCACTGAACAGTTGGAAATTGTTATCGAACAAAGAAGCACACAAATCAATTATAAAATACAGAGAGCTCTGAAGGTAAAGCACAGGGTATTATGAGAGAGGAGAACAGGCAGAAGCCAGAAGACTTCTCTGAGAAGTAGTTGAAACTGACCTATGGAGGTTGACAGGTGACCCATGAGAAGCACGGAGGGGAAAAAGCTCAGGATGAGGTAATGGCATGGAGGTGGCTATGAGGCATAAAGAAACATCATTACCTCAAGAAATTGAAAATCCAATGTGCTTGGAACAAAGGAGAAAACATGTGAAAGGCAGGACTTAAAAAGAGGTGGCAGGACTTCACCTATAAGATCTCTACCATGTTAAGGACTCAGAGTTTTATATGAGTTGAAGCCAGGATCTATCAATTATGTGAGAAAGTTGTCAACTTCCTGCCCTTTGGAGATCAGGAAAACAGCCTGTCCCTAGGGACAGAATGTTAAGAAGCAGAGCAGGGTTTCTAATCCACATAGTTCTATTTAAAGTCAAAATATATTCTCATTCCCTTGGTCCACAGGGTAGGAACTATGTGCCCTCCAATGAAGCAGCTGCAACTTACTTGTATTTAAATTGAAGTCAAGACCCTCTCCTGGATGAATAAAAAGATCCTTTTTGCCTCCAGCTGTCCAGTGTTCAAATCCATTACCTTTGAGAGTCACCTACCAGCAGGTCCACCATTTTCTCCAGCATGTTGGACCAGTGCAGCCTGAATGTCTGGTCTCCCCAAGAACTGATGAAATAAACACAGGGCTTCTTGGCCTCAAAAGGCAAATAGTTGTAATTCCTATGAGAACAAGTTAAGTCTGGGTGTTATTTGGCCATCAGTATTATTCACGCAATTTCAGCCACATATTTATGTTTTATACATTCTGAGTAGGGTAGGGAGGGCTGGTGACAAAACAATAAAACTATTAACTCTTTTCTAATCAGGGACCCATGAAAAATCAACAAGGAACATATATGTTGCAACAGTGGAGAGGTACTAACAGCTGCAGTCATCAGGCCCAGGGAAAAGCCTAGAGCTGAGCACCAGAGGGCAGGGTTTATCAGGCAAGCTTTCTTCAAGGAAGAACTTCTCATTCCAGTTGAGAGAGGAAAGAAGGGAGAAAAACTAACATATTAACTTTAATGTCTATAAGCTACACACTGTGTGAAACTCAACCAAGATAACAGGAGTGAATGAAATTGCTAGAGAACTTTAAGAGCTTAATGAGGATGAAGCATGTGCCTATATCTAAACTACAGCACCCATACCACCATCCATTCATCCATCCATCCATCCATCCAGGCATCCATGCTTCCATCCATCCATCCATCCATCAATCCATCCATGCATCCAGGCATCCATGAATCCATCCATCCGTCTGTCCATTCATCCGTCCATCTATCCATGCATGCATGCATTCTTCCATGCATCCATGCATCTATGCATGCATCCATCCATGTGTTCATCCATCTGCCCATCCATCCATTCACCTATCCATCTGTCCATCCATCCATGCACACATCCAATATTTACTGCTGCCAGGCATTGGTGTCAATAATGGGACAAGAAGGTGATGACATAGCTAGAAGGGGAGAGGTGGAGCCAAAGAAAATTTTTGAGGATGACGGTTGGATATGCTTAAATGTTGATGAGAAAAACAGAGTTAACAAGGTAAGATTGAAGACAAAAAAGAAGAAACTAACTTGTCAGTTTTGGTCTCCAGGAAAGAAAGGGATGGGGTGAGGCAAGTAAGGTGGGAGAAGTGTGGCAAAAAGTTGAAGTTCCTGTCTAGTGATAGCTATAACATTGACCAAGTTTTCCCCAAATACCCTGTAATTCTTCCATAAATAGCCAGGACCAAGAGAAGAGAAATGTAGAAGGAAGGCCAAGGCAACATTCTTGGAATGGGCAGGGTGAGACATATAGCCCTATAAACATGGGCAGTGTTTGGAGTCATACACCTATAGAGGCAGAGAGAGGAGAGACCAAGGGAGCAAAAGCTTTGTTTCCATTCCAAAAAACTAAAGAGAACTTCAGCCTGAAAGAATGGATGGTTGTTCTTTTTAGTTCTCCAACGCAAATTTCTTCTGGAGATCATAAAATTAGCAAAGGTGTCCTATAGTCTGTTCTGCAGAAAATGAATCGGCAGGCACATTTAGAAAAGAAGCCAAATAAATTCTTGGCAGAGCCTGAGGTTGATATTATAACAGGAGAACAATAAATAAATAAATAAATAAATAAATAAGTTGGAATCAAACTGCTCTTTCACTTCTTTTTAAATTATTGCACCAAGAATCCTACAACAAGATACATTCTCATCCAGCATTGTCCCTTGTTCCCAGGTTTCTATGGTTCAGATTATTTTGCACTAATGATGTTCAGGGCCTTTGTCTCTTGGATTCTCAGAGTCTTCCTAGTCTTACTGGTCATGGGACTGGGATGCTGTGGGTCTCAGGCAAATTCAGTACAGATGGAGCATGGCAGATGGGAGGGCATCATGAGGGCACCATATTGCCAGTGGGAAGAGAGGGCTGCCAGTTTGAATGGCTGCCCTGACACAAGACCAGGCTTGTGACTTTGGACTAGGGTAGCCTTAGAGTCCTGAGAATGAAATGATCATGGGATGTCCTGCACTCATTCCTGAACTCCAGCTCAATACATAAATCATATGTGAGTGCATGCATTATAAAACTGGAAAGCCCAGAACAAATGCAAGGAGGTATTTTAATGAAGATAACACACAAATCAAGGGACTGTGTCTGTGCATGTGTGCATGCATGTACACATGTGTCTATTATAGACACAGGATCCTCCAATTCAGCTGCTGCCACTCCAGTTTGCCACTATGTGGACAGAGCCTAAATATAGTGACTGAGGAATATTTCTGAGAGACAGAAAGTCCAAGAAACATAGCATGATTCATTTGGGCCTCCTTAAGCCGGCTGGCCAGAACTAATACAAGATGGCCAAGTGTAGTTTGAGACCTCTCATTTCTTCCCAAACTGTTTCCATACTAGATCTCCTGACACTTTCACCCATTGTCAACAATGGGCTAGTCCAACAAGGTGGGGAGGTTTTCACTGCCATGTCCCAGTGAAAGGATGCACTGTGCCTCTGAGCAGTTTCAGAAAATTCTCCCTCAGTTACAGATCCAGTCACAGGATCCATCATTGACCAACTCAGTTTTGAGACTAGACAGAAACCATCAAAGGACTGGGGAGTTTGGGTTCCTTGTTGGATGTGTGAAAAGGAGGTCAGACAACCAAATATGGCTGCCAGGAAAAAAAAAAAAATCCCAAGGTAGGTGGCCCATGCGAGGGAGAGGATTTAGAAATATAGGACACAGATAAGCAGATAAACAGCTAAGATTATTTTCACTTACTCCTTCATACTTTGTCCCAAATACTCTCTTTCCATTGCTTAAATCCCTTCCCATTCTTGAGGAGCAGAAACACAGGTGAATGTGACATGGTCTATGTCCTCAGGGTACTCACAGTCTCATAGGGAGACAAAAAGTAAAAGCATCTTAATGTAGTGTGAGTGGTGCTTGGTGGAGAAATCAGACTTGGGATTCAGGGAAGGGAATGTGGGCTTAGCCTTGAAGGGTAGTGGAAACCAACAGTTCTGAAAAGGGGGCTTGTTGCCTGGCACAGGGCAGAGCATTCTCAAAGGCCCAGAGGCAGCAAACAGCAGGACACATTTGAAGAACTAACAGAGACATTGCGTGGCTGCAATGGCAGCCATTGGGGAGTGACTGGAGATAATGGTAGAGAAATCGATGGGGATGGAAATAACAAGGTACAGCTTCAAAATAATCCTGAAAGCTACAGGCTGCCAATGAATGATGTCAGAGTAACTGGTTCTGACAGATAGTTTGGTGAATTTCTTGAAGATCCAAGCCAGGTAGGAAGTTGCTAGACTAATCCAGGACAAACATGCCAATGGTCAGAATTAAAGAAATGACCATTTATATGAGAAATACTTGAGAATAAAAACTGACCAGACTGCATTGCTGACTGGACACGGGATGGAAGGGAACAGAGAGCAACTGACAACTTTTTGATGAGGTTCATAGGACACAGAGAATGGTAGGACTTGTCCATGAGATGGAAAAGATAGGAGGAGGAGCAAAGTTGTCTGTGAAAACAATGAAGACAATGAACCTGCTACAACTTTGGGACACCCAAGTGGGGGTGTTTGGGTTTGCTCAGGGAAGAGGGCTGTCTGGGGAAAAGATTTTGGGAGGCCTTGTTGTCCTGACAGTGCTCAGCAAGCCATTGATCCGTGCCCAGAGAGAGTATCTAGATTGGGAAGAGCAGAGAAAGCAAAGAGCACCAGCAATGTTGTTCTAATCTCCTCACATACAAAAGGAGAGAACTATGTTCTCTTATGAGAACACAATGAGAAGATAAAGCTTTACTCATGGCACAAGGCTCAGAACACAGAAGACTCTTGCTGGGTCTGACTTTCCCTTCTTGTAAATCACATGTTTGGTGCTCAATACCACTTTCTTACAACAGAATTCTAGAATTTTGCTTCTTTTTTCATGTTGAAAGTTTATGTGAGTTAAAGATCAGTGAGTGTTCACAGAAGTACCCCAGATGTTTTCTGAAATGGTCTTTTTTGGTAGATGACAGTTGTTTTTTGAGTTCTTTAGTCTGACCTCAGCAAAAACAAGATAAGAAATGATGTATCTAATAATCCCACTTATATAATGGCACAGAGCTCAGATGAATATAGTAACTGTTAATAGGGTTCGGATTGAAATGTTAAATTCTGACCTTCCTACCTCGTTATGCTTCAAAGTTATATATATGGTAATAATAGTCATCATCATTGTCCTGTCCTTAGATGAATTACCTGGATGTGACATTTGGAGAGTTGTCAACATGTCACTAAAGATTCGGTAGAGTGGCTAACAGACACATGAAAAAATGTTCATCTTTAGCCATCGGGGAAAGTCAAATCAAAACCACATTGAGATACCACCTTACAACAGTTAGAATGACCAAAATTAACAAGACAGTTAAACACAAGTGTTGGAGAGGATGTAGAGAAGAGGGAACCCTCTTACGCTGCTGGTGGGAATGCAAGTTGGTGCAGCCATTTGAGAAAACAGTGTGGAGATTCCTTTAGAAATTAAAAAATAGAGCTACCCTATGACCCTTAAATTGCACTACTGAGTATTTACCCCAAAGATACAACTGTACTGAAAAGAAGGGCCATGTGTATCCCAATGTTCATAGCAGCAATGGCCACAATTGCCAAACTGTGGAAAGAGCCAAGATGCCCTTCAATGGATGAATGGATAAAGAAGATATGGTCCATATGTACAATGGAGTATTATGCCTCCATCAGAAAGTTGAATACTCAACTTTTGTATCAACATGGACGGGACTGGAGGAGATTATGCTGAGTGAAATAAGTCAAGCAGAGAAAGTCAATTATCATATGGTTTCACTTACTTGTGGAGCATAAGGAATAACATGGAGGACATTAGGAGAAGGAAAGGAAAAGTGAATTGGGGGAAATCAGAGGGGGAGATAAACCATGAGACACTGAGGACTTTGAGAAACAAACTGAGGGTTTTGGAATGGAGTGTGGTGGGAGGTTGGGTGAGCCTGGTGGTAAGTATTAAGGAGGGCATGTATTACATGGAGCACTGGATGTGGTACATAAACAACGAGTCTTGGAACACTGAAAAAATAAAATAAAAATTTTAAAAAGTTAAAAAAAAAAAGATTCAGTAGAGTGGCAATGACCATGATGTCCCTGTTCGTGCCTTTCTCTCGTAACTAAGATTAAAAAATGATGTTTCTGGTTTTAGGGAAGAACTTTCAAACAGTCCCAGGAACAGGTCAGACTCCTATTGTCAGAACCCTGGCTGATATCCCCTACTGGGCTTCCTACCTGTTCCCTTCTGTCACAAGTGGCTTCTCTGGGTGAGTGGTGGAGACCATGGGGAAGGCAACATTGTGGGCTGCGTCCCCTTCTCCTTCGTGCAGGAGTGGAAGGCTGTCTTCTTCAGCTGATTCAGCTGACTTCTTCTTATTCCCATGATGGGACCCTCCATCAAGCAGGTTCCCAAAATTACCTAAAGAGATGGTAGCAAGGAGAGACAGGTCAGATGTCAAAAAGCAGAATCAGGCTATGTGGCATAAAGATCTAAGGTCATATCCTCCCAGGACAGAGAAATAAGATCTCAGTATGAAGGTAGGAAGTATGATGGTCAGACCAAAGAAATAAGATTAACAATGATGGTGAGTCATCATCTACATCCATCTTATGTTCTCTTTAGTAAAAACTAATTAAGTCACAAACTAATTGGATTCCATCTCCACTTGCTTCTGCTCCTTGGAAGGACACCCTCCTGATGGGAAGTAAGACCTTCTCTGATGGAATGCTCATTCCTGGAAAGATTTTCCCAGCTGTACATCACCACAGGAAGATCATCGGGAGTTACAATAACAGCACCCTCAATGTGCACAGAACTTCTCATGGATTAACTCATTACACTCTTGCAATAGCTTTATGAAGAGTTATAGCTATGCCAACTACATAGTTAAAGAAACTAAGACCCTGAGAAATCAAGAACCCAAGAGTAAGGGAATTAGGATTAGTAATCCAAGTCTTTCTAAATCCAAACTATACTCTTAATCCTTTTTTAGCACGAAAATAAATCTATCCCTTCATATTGACACTAGAGGAAACAAAGAACTAGTCATTTCTTTCTGAGGTACAAACCTCTGCCAGAATGCTACTATTTCTATGTAAGACAATAACACATTCACTCAAGAAACAGATATAAAGCCAATGTCATGTGCCAAGCACTGTGCTTGTTTGCACTTACCAATAGAAACTTCAAAGCTAATGGGTTTGTCTCCAATCTTCCGGTCAATCATGGTAGCTTCAAAAAATGCTCCAAAAAGTAAAAATTCCTCACATTTTTCTGGTGTTATCTATAGAAAGAAAAAAATATTTAGACAGGTCTGGCTCTAATTTTTTATTTTATTACCAGGAAGCTGAATTAGTGATGTTAACTCGTCCAGAGTGATTTGTAAGCATTTGAATTTCAGTGTCAGCCTGAAAGGCTTAAAGCCTTAAAGTGTCATTTCCCCACTCATCATGCAGGCAGAAACCAGAACCTACAAATTACAAATCAAAATTGAGCCATCTATCTAGAATGATGTAATCTCAACCTTCTGAGCGTCTACCTTGCAATTAAAATCTGCTTCTTTTAAATTTTAAAGACAAAGATTGGCATGTGTATCTTCTATAGTACTATTGGTAAAACACAGGTTTGGAATCACTTTCAAGTGAGCAGCCATTTAGAAAACAGAATCATAGGACCAAACCCTTACATTATTTTTATGAATTATACAGGATGGTCGCATACATTATGTTTATTCCTCAACAACCCCAAAAGGTTGAAATCTGGATCATTCCCATTTTACAGGTGAAGAAGCTGAGGAAACTAAACTTAAGGTTGAGTTTATTAAATTTCCCAAGTATTCTGACTACAGACCAGGTTCTTTGAACTCAACCACGTGTTAACCCAACACCTTGGTCCTGCTCAAAGACTTCCTGAAATAACACTTCCTGAAATAACATGAGCCTGGATAAAAGAGACAGAAGGGCTAGGCACTTGCATGAGCATCAGTCCACCCAGTGCATCCAGGACGAGCTATCAGCACGTGGAGGGTCCCAGGATCACATCTGCTTTTACACTGAAAAGGGTCTTGGGGTTCACCTGCCCCATCTTCCTTCTACCTCAATAAACTAAAGCTCAGAGAGATTAAGGGGCTTCTGCAGGTCACATAGCAAGTTAAAGTCAGCCAAGATTTCAGGCTTGGCTCCACCAAGTCTTCCCTCTCAAGGAAAACTACATTGTGGAAGACAGGACCATGACAGGTCACAAGACAGGAACCATCCCAATGCAACCACAGCTGTTTGTAGATGACTCCTATGGATGTGGAACAGGTTGATAGTTCAGGGAGCAGATATAGCTGAGACACTGACACAGCATCACATTTCTGAACAAAGAGGTTGAATGAGCTGCCAGTCTGCGCTTCCTGGTTTCACAGTTGGACTGATTAAATTCCATGGAAAAAGCAATAAGGTTCATCTAAGGAAAATAAACAGTTGCAGATTTAGAGCTGAAGAGCCCCATTCAATCAAGAGCCCTGAACCCTGTCACTTTGAGAGACAACAGGTCTCAGAAAGGTGAGCTTTCCTTCACACAGGGGCCTCCTTGCTGTTGGCATCAGCAGGAAATGTTTCTATTGACCAGAAAATGTTGAAAAGGGTGAGGACCCAGTTCTGGATCTTAGTCACAGAGAGCACACAGCCCTCCCACTTGCTGCCACTGTACGTATTGGCTGTAAATAATCCACTTATCTCGCCGTTCTGGGGTCAAGTTTACTCTCTGGGAGGAGGTTAAAAAGCATTTGAAGACCTAATGGGAATACAGGCCATGTAGCTTGGAAGAGAAATGGTAGACTTCCTAGCCACATAAATTTTTCTTCAAATCCCAATTCTGCTACTTCCTAGCTGGTTGACTTTAGGCAAGTCATGTCCACTCTCTGTCACTTTCCCTCTCTGTGAAATAAACATTGTCATAGGGCTTACAGGGGGGAATAATGAGATCATCCACATGGAGCACCTTGTATAAAGCCTACACATAAGAATACCACAAGAATGGTTGTCATGGCAAGTACTTCAACAGGTAGAATTCATCTCTTAATCCTGTCCATCCTTCAGGCCTAACCCAAATGACTTTCTTTTGGAAGCATACTTTGATTTCCTGAGTTTGAGTAATGATGATGGACATGTTTACTGAGTACTTATTATGTGTCAGATGTGTATCAAGACCCTTTCCTACATTATCTCATGTAATTCTCATTACCACCCTAGGAGGGGGGTGCTTTTATTTTATCTGTTTAAAGATGAGGACAAGTAGTCTGTGAAAGATTAAAATACCTGTCCAAAATTATTAAAAGTGCCTAATGTTTATTGAGTATTTACTATGTGCCAGGCTCTGTTCTTAGCACTTTGCATATATTAATTCATTAAATCCTCAACGTGAGCCCACCAAGTAGAAATGATTATTGGATATAAGCATAAGGAGCTTAAGTCATTTGCCCAAAAATTCAGAGGCAATGTTTCTCCAGAGGCTGGGCAGTAACAACGACTACATCTAAAATCCAGCTATCTTACTTGAGAGCCCAACATTTTAATTGTTATACCTCATTTACTCCATAAAACATTAGCATTTTATCTGTAGCTCCCTATTGCATGTATCACTTTTTATTTCCTGTACATTTATTTTGTATGTCTTACCTCCCCTTCTATATCATAATTCCCATGGAGTCAAACTCTATTTGTATTCCTACCAATATTGAGGATGATGTTTTTTTTTTTAAAAAAAGAAACTGGTCAGTACATGTTCACAGAATTTGAAAATGAACACATCTGTTAGATTAGTTATGCTCTGTGAAAGCTTGACATAGGGAAATAACCTTTGATGGTGATAATGAGGGTGAGCTGGAAAAGCCAATGTCATGGGATCTCATTTGTCCAGGTATGCAATGAGAGCATGGCTGCAGCAAGGGAAAGAAGATCTCAGGACCCTGAAGAGCTAAAAAAGAAGATTCTGCAAGAAGAAATATTGCCATGTCTGAAGCTGTAGAGGCTCTGGAGAAGGTAGAAAATATGTCCACAAATCCTTGGACACCCCGCACTCAAAAGATGAAGCCTAATTTTTCTCCCCTTTCAGGGTGGGATGGGCTTAGTGACTTGTTTCTAACAATTAGAATGTGTCATAAATATCAGTGTGTGACTTCTATAGGTTTGGTCATAAAAGATATTGACATTTCTGCTTTGTTCTCCCCCAGTCCACTCAGGGGGATGCCAACTGCCATAAAGATCCTAAGAAGCCTAGGGAAGGGTCCATGTGGAACTTTGTCTTCCAATGGGTCCATGAGGAACCAAAACTTCCTCTTAACAGCTATGAGTGTGCCATCTTGGAAGTGGATCCCACAATTCCAGTCAAGCTTTCAGAGGACTGCAGCCCCTACCAAAATCTTGATTAAAACCTTATGAAAAATTCTGAGCCAGAACCACCAAGCTAGGTATTCCCAAATTCCTTACCCACCGAAAAAAGTTGCTAAATTTAGGGGTAATAGTTATATAGCAATAAATAACTAATAAACCCAGCAAAAAACTGACCAAAACAAGAAGCCAAGACAAAGAAAGGAAAGAGAAATAAGGGTTTGAATATGACCTGAATTTTCCCTCTCCTAATACCTTCTACCCAAGAACCATGATGGGCTCTTGGACTTGTAAAAAATGTACACTCTACATAAATTCCAAGCTACCATTCCTTTCTGCTAGAATTATTTTTAAGATGGCCATTGCAAAATATCTTGAAAATACTGATGTGGATTAAGAAAATCTTCTATTAGGCTTTTCTTGGTAATTCCTGTCTAGAAAAGAATGGCCAGTCTCAACAGTAGGAAAGATTGCTACAGAATCAGATACAATTGGATATCAGCATAGGTGGCTACTTAAGGTACCCATAGTACCTTATATCATTTCCAAAGCTGGCATATATTCTGAAAAAATACACATAAGTACAATCACATCAAAGCAATGTCTTCTAACAAGAAACTGACAATACACATTTCCAGAGGCTATTTCCCAATAGACAGGTTCATAAGGGAGAGCTAGGGAGGTCCACAAAATATCCAAAGTAGGTCCAAAAAACAGGGTAGTGAGCTCTGAACAAATCATAAACACTGGTCACAGTAACAGCAAATGTACTGCTGGCCTACCATGCAAAGAACCCTATCGATCATTTTACAGGCATTCCCTCATTTATCCAGGAGATGCCTATGACAAGAGACTATTACTACCCCATTTTGTTGATGAGTAAGCTAAAACATGGAGAGGTGTTACTATCAGAACCATGAATAGAATCAACCCTCAAGATTTCCAACCCTGAGCTCCAACCTCTTCCCCCACACTGCTTCTTAAGATTATTAGATCCCAGCAGTTAAAATGAGTGGCTCTACTAAGGCCAAGGTGACCCAGACCACCATCTCCTCCTTTCTCCACCCAAAATGATTGTCTGGTTGACCTGAGAAACATACTCACAGACACAGAATCATCCATATTGAGAGCTAGAATCCACTCACCTCTGCTACTAATGAAACACAGTCCCTTCATTTGCTTAAGCACAAAGCAGTCTTGCTACTCTAAACAGTTGGTGGGTGGTGCTTGGGTGGCTCAGTCAGTTGAACTTCTAACTCTTGATATCAGCTCAGGCCATGATCTCAGGGTCATGAGATCGAGTCCCACATCAGGCACTGAGTGTGAAGCTTGCTTGGAATTCTCTCTCTCTCTCTGCCCCTCCTCACCCTTCCACTCTTTCTTTCTCTCAAATAAATAATCAGACAGTTAAGGGGATATTCAGTTTGTATTCCTCTTGGAGACCCAGATCTATTTCCCCTCATACAGAACCAGGCTAGAAAAATGCTAATGTGTTTTATGTTGAGTAATAGGCATTCTTTGAATTGTGATTTCTTAGGCAGGGAAATAGGTTTCTCAATTTCTTTCATCCTAGCTTGGCACTCACTCTTCCTCCTCTTCATCCCTCATCCCACATTACCTCACATCCAGAGCATATGCTAGGCTAACAAAGTTCAACAAAATCAGACCACAGATAGAGCTCAGCCCATCCCCCTACCCCCACTTTCACCAGCTATCCCAGAACACTTTTATTTCCCTTTCACCTTGATTCTCATAGGATTCCATGTTTGGGGGAACACTGGAGGGATTGATCATGAGCAGATGGCTGTGATGTGCCCCTAAGAGGCAGTGGATTGGCCCAGAATGTAGGGCTGAGCCAACACACTTTATGAAGGGAGAGTGAGACCTGTGCATGCCTTTGGGAGTCTGTGGGAGCAGGGGTCGCAGGTGAAGGTAGCAACCTTCACCCTGGGCTCACCTTGCAGAGGTTGTGGAGCAGGGCTCAGACCTACCTGGGGGGGCACATCGAAAGGTTCCACCTCTACCTCTGTTGAGTTGGTCTTATCTGAAACCTGCTGGGATTTTCCGTCATCAGTTTTGTCACCCTTGTCTTTACTGGAGCTTTTGGAAGATTTGGAATCTTTGTCCTTTGAAGACAATTTGAGCTCCTTGAGTGCCTTGGAAAACTTAGATTCCTGCGACCCTCCAGAGAGGATCTCCACAGCAATTTCCACCAGGATTCTGCCCCTGAATGACACGCCTTCTCCAAAGCCTTCATTCAGTTCCTGGTAGTCATCCATCAGACTGTGGTTCCTGGGTGAACCATACAGGTTAATCCAGGCAGGTCCGAAGGTTGGTAGAAAGCCTGTAAAAGCCTCACATTTTAGTTGCCCAGTGATGTTTCCAAGTTGATTATTTCTTGCTTTATGAAAATTGTGCACATTCATTTAAAATGTAAAATATACAGAAAAGACAAGAGAAAATATTTACAGAATATCCCATCCCCAGAAGAGCCACAATTGCCACTTTGCTACCATTGCTGTATTTCTTTCTGACAAGTCCTTCTGGCATGCACACGTTTACACTTTTTCACAGCTGTCATGATACTACCAGTGCCAACGTGCATCCTTGTCTGTTCATTCACTCAACCCATGATCATTGAGTCCTGACACGTGCCGGGCACTAAGCTAGACACTAAACATGGAGCCCAATGGAGAATGAAGCAGAAACAAACATTAAACAAGTAAATATTTACATTATAAGTGCTAAGCAGATTTACCTTATGCAGCAAGAACAAATAACAGGCTGAGGAGGCATGGAGGGGGTCAGGCAGAAAGAGAGAGATTCTGTCCCAAAGGAGAGTCAATTTTAAGAAGGAGAAATACCAGGTTAAAAGGGATAAAAAGATTTTATGGCTCCTGATGTCTAATTTTCAAAAATATTTTATACATTTCTTTGAACACCATCAAGATGTTCCTGAAAAGTTGGAGTAAAACATGTTTACATCAAGTTGGGATATTCCCAACTTGTTTGGTGGTGTGAGTTCTGTGTAAAACAATCCTATGGCAAACCCTTCCACGATAGGCAGACTTAAACAGTAGGTATTTATGGAGGTCTTTTTGTGGTGTCACGCTGTGAGAGGCACAGGTGTCACGCTCTGCTTCAGCGAACCTTTTGGTATATACATTACATGTACACACATACACATATATATGCATAAATATATTCATCAATTAACACTGATTTGTGGTGCAGAGAAAGATTGCCTTGGGATTTTAAGGAGGCAGGGGTTTGTTGGGATATTTAGAAAGTTATCATCTGCTAAGTTAGGTTTTACAGGTAAAGAAAGAGTAAAGCTCTCTCCCCTGACCGGCGGATTCGCTGGGACTCCTCATTTCCTCCCTGGCTCTCTGAGTGTGTAGCCAGCAGCACCTTCCTGCAACAGTCATGTGCTTCTAACAGTGAGTTAGGGGCACAACATCTTCTGGACTATTTAAATGTGTAAAACCCATTCTTAGCTTGTGAGCCATACACATGTATTTGGCCAACTGGTTGTAGCCCATGGACCATAGTCTATCAATGTCTGATCTAATCTAAACTCTTCATTTTTCATTTATGAAACCTAAGGCCCAGAGATGGTGAGTGACTACCTCAAGGACACACTGTGATGCTCATGGAACTCCTGGGACCAGGACCAAGTTTTTTGGCTCCCACAGCCAGGCTTCAGCTACTGCCCTGAACCAATCCAAAGCACAAACCACACAGAACATGGAAATGCCTTAAGACACTGCCTGCTCCACTTCTTCCATTACGAAAATCAATCGTTTTGTGACTCCCATTTCCAAGTCAGACACATGAGGCTTTACCTTTGTCTCCATCCTGTTCATTGGAGATTTTCTTCAGGTCGATGAAATGGGTGGCCAGAGCTACATCATTCATGCTGCCTTCATCCCACACCTGGATTTTCACCCTCCGACACAAAGGAGGAAACATTTCCTTGAAGACCACCTGTTCATGCCACACAGGATCAGCACAATTCTTCTGCACTGTGGTTCGCCCCTAAAAACAAAGCCAGCAAGGTGTAAGCCGTCAAAAGAAAGGAAAGAGGCCCTCTGAAATGACTGAAGAAAACTCTCTTCAAACCAGGAAATATAAAGTAAGTTGCCAGAAATAATGAACCTGCTTCCACTGAGCACCCATGGAAATCTGTTAGAGTAGCCTCTCCCCCTTATCCACAGGGAATGCATGTCAAGATCCTAGTGGATACCTGAACTTGCAGATAGTGCTGAACCTTATATATACTATGTTTTTTTCCTATACATACATACCTATGATAAAGTATAAGTTATGAATAAGGTACAGTAAGAGATTACCAACAATAATACAGAAAAGTTAAAACAATACTATAATAAATATTACCATCAATCTTAGCAATCTCAGCCTACAATTTCTTTCCCTTTCTTACTGAGAACTTTTACCTTTTCACTTAAAGGAAATACTGCTTCTCTTTGGTGTATCTGAATTGCCAGGACCACTCCTCCTACGTCTAGGGGATGTTATTAAGTAAAATAAGGGTGATTTGAACACAGATACTGCCATAGCACCAGAGTGTACCGATAACCCAGGTGGCTAAGTGACTGACTGTAGTCAGGGCCGACTTACTGGATAAAGGGATGATTCACATCTGGGTAGGATGGAGCAGGATAACCCAAGATTTCATCCCACCATTTGGAATGGTGTGCAATTTAAAACTCATCAATTGTTTATTTCTGGAATTTCCCATTTAATAATTTCAGGCCATGGTAGGCTATGAGTAACTGAAACCATGCCAAGCAAAACCCCAGATAAGGGAGGAATACTGTGTACTAACATCCTACTCTGCACTAGACACCATGCCAGGCTTCAGGGACAAAGGGAGTAATTGATGGGTCCTGCCCTCAGGAAGTTCTCATAATCACAGGGGGGCTGGGAAAAGGCCAACCTGCCTGTTTTGAATATGAATTATTCCATGCATCTCCAGGAATAAAGCAGATATAGTAAGACCTTGAGTTTGTATCTTATAAAACTAGGACCTGATGCAAATCACTTCCCCCTTCTGGACCTCAGCTTCCTTGTCAGAAAATGAAAATGATGTCCTATATGACTTAAGGGATCCAAGTAAAAAATACTACAATGTTCACCCTGCCAAGAGGAGGAGTTCAAGTAGCATATACTGTGAGGGCAGAGACAACATGTGTGTCAGCCAAACCTTCAAAGTCCAGCCAACCAGGTTTAAGCTGTGACCATGTGTCCAGGCCCTGGTACTTTCAATGGCTCTTGAGCAGGGAACAACAGGGAACAGAGATGTCTAGACTTATGCAGGACAAGGACTACCTGCGGAGACTGGGGAGCAGATTGGGAGGCAGGTAGCGATGTTATGGAGCCTGGGGACTGAGTAACAGCTCAGAAAATTAGTCAGAGGTAAGGAAGGAGGTCTATCTGCCTGGGTCCTAAATCGGCAATACCCCATAGCCCCTCTCCATGATCTTAAATGGACAGTGAGTGGGTCACTACCACACCCACTGTCCTGCCATGTGACTCAACACATTTTGTGACAAGCTTTCTCTCTTAAGGCACTTCCTAATTTTTATTTTAATTTATTTCATTTGATTAGAAATGTCCTAGCTTTGCGCAGTGGCAGTATCGTAGCCAATGAGGTTTATCCGAGGCGCGATTATTGCTAATTGATTAGAAATGTCCTAGGTAAAGAGCAGAGTTTTGGCCCTGGTTTGCTGTTGGTGATGACAGCATTCCTTACCACCTGCCCAGCAAAGGAAACCTCCACGAAGGGGTCCACGAGGTCCTTGTTGTCACCCACAAATGCTTTTGTGACATTTGCCATGATGCTGGAGTTCATTTTGGGCAACCCCTCTGCTTTGTACAGTCTAACGTAGAATCTGGCCCAGGGTCTCTCTGATGGAAACCCTTGAGGGATCAAAAGGTTCCTTGAGGGAGAACAAAAAACAAAAAACAAAACAAACAAACAAACAAAAAAATCTCACTTAGAAGAAGAGAGAAAAGGTAGAAGCAGTTTAGAGACAGAAAGAAGGACCCTGATGTAGAAGAAAAAACTGAAAAGATCAGGATTCAATGCTAAAATGAGTTTTCTTTGTGGTGTAAATGGCAGCAAAGGGTATGAAAAGAATAAATGCTAATTCCTTCGAGTCTTTGAATTATAGAATAAACACCATGTCCCACTCTGCACTTTGAAAAAAGACATTAAGTCTTCCCATTTCACAAACCGCTGGTTGAAATGATAATTCCTTCAAAGAAAAATCAGCCAAATTCAGATAAATAGGATAAGCTGAGGAACAGCTTATCTATTTTGGGTTATTATAGGGAGACAGGTTGTCCTTGTCCTAGAAGCTGACCTCCCAAAGGCTAGTGACACCTTGGATAAATCGTGTCACTAGCCTTTGGGAGGTCAGCTTCTAGGACAAGGACAACCTGTCTCCCTTGGTGCCTCTGATAGAGCAGAATCCCAGGTAGACAAGCCATGAATTTGGCAGTTCTCATGTGCCCACAAGGAAGGGGAGGGAGAGGGAGGAAAGAGAGATGGAACCTGGGACATATCATGTCTCTTGCATGACCCTGGATGGGCCTTGTCTCACTTTTCTATTTGTTCCTCAGCATCGGGAGTTTTGGGGTTGGTCTTCAAGATGTCGCCTTTCCCAGTCACGCTGATGTCACACTTCAGGTACCCCTTCGTGCCAGTCCTGATGTCACCAGGGTCTGTGAGTAGGGCCCACTTGTCACAGAACTGATGACCTGTAAAAAGCGTCCTGACAGCTCAGATCCTCTGCACAGCTGGACTCAGCTAGTGCAGCCAGTCCTGTCCAACACCCAGGAGGTGGCTCTTTCCAGTATTCCCAACCTCATGCTGCCTCCTCTCCTTCCCCATTTCTTTTTGTTCCCACCCTCTTGTCTGTCTTCTCCAACCTGCCACAGGTATTTGGAAAGCCTTCCACTCAGTGCTAATTGCCTAGACAGGTTCTTAGCTTGGATAGGCTAGGAGAACATTAACGGAGTAGAAAATTCACATATTCTTTCGCAGGCTATAAATGGGGCTCATGCATCTTTTTGTTTGGTGTACACTGTCAGTCCAAACTTTAAACGCTCTAGACCTCTGACTTATCTTTAAAAAAAAAAAAAAAAAAAAAGCTGTTAGGTCTTCCAAAACAGAATGCACAGCTCCATGTGTTAGCAGGAGGTATGGGAGCTGAGGGGCCACTGTGCCTTTCATGTGGGTTGTAAGTGTTCCTGTTCCCCACAGTCTGCAGCAGGCCTTATTATCCCCACCCACTGCACTCTGATATACCCAGGGGCTGGCCCCCTGGACTCGTGCGAGTCGAAGTTGCTTTGAAGAGAAGGGACCTCTCATGAGAAAATCTAGATCTGTTGACGGCCTTCTTACTTATCAGCTCCTGACCTTGGACGAATTACCTGCCTTCTCTGAGTTTCACTTTCCTATAAATCAGAGATAATAAGAATTATACAGCAAAACCTTATATGGCATGCCACAGCCATTACTCGGAGCTAGGTTCTTTATGAAGCACTTTATATATCAACTTAATCTTCTAGCAACCCTGGAAAGGAGGTACTATTTTATCTTCATTTTCTCTGATGAAGAAGCGGAGTCATCAAGTCATTTGCCCAAAGTTGCACAACCAGGAAAGAGCAGGGTGGAATTTGAAGCCAAGCTATCTGGCTCCAGAGTCCATATGTGTAATTCCTATGCCACCTTTACTGCCTGCGTCGTACATCATCACAGCTCTGAATTATAGATAGAGTTTGTTGGGGGAGGAAAACATGAAAGAGAATGTTGTCATCAGATTGTAAATGTTGTGGGAAAGGGCCAGGGTTGTTCCAATTGTGTAATTGAGTGAGTGGGTCAGCGGATGGGCACATGAATGAGTTGACCATCAGGTGTGGCAAACTAGGAGGTAAGTAAGGGAGATATTGGGAAGAAATGCTTCCTTACCAGGCTGGTTGTACACAGTCCCCAGGTCTACTTTGAAGGAGCCGATCAGTATGCTGCCTATCAGCTTGTGGTGAAAGACCTAAGGAGAGATGGAGCAGTGAGTCCAGCTGCAACAGATTTCTTTGAAGATCAATCTGTGAAATGGGTTCATGACACCTCAGTGAAGATTCTAGACCTTGACGCTCGTCTGGCCTTCACTCTTCTCTGGAGCATAATGACATTTGGTCATCAAGTGAAAAGGGCATCCAGAGCATCTCACCTGGACCTCTCCCTCCTAGGAGGTTTTCAGCTATTGAAGGATACCTAACAAATCTCACTCTCTGAAAAGTATCTTTTTAAACCAAATTGAGCTCTGGTACAACCTACCTTTTAACACCCATCTCTGTCTACTGAAAATCTACCCATCTTTCACTGCCTAGAACAAATATTGCCTCCTCCAAGCAGCCTTTCCTTATCCACCACAGATGAAAGTCTCTTTTCTCTCCTAAACTTCCACCATACTCTGCTCACAACTTACTCAGAGAATCTGCCACATAGTGCTCTGAGAAGTTTGGGACATGCACAATAGTCAGAACAAAGGAAGGGTCATCCTCAATATTTTATCTGATCAGAAGTCAGCAGCAGAGGGCCGGGCTGGTGAGAGCAACACAATTTAATGCAGGGCTATCAAGATGAGGAAGTTCTAAAAGAAAGCAGCAGACCTGGCACGGGGTTCAGAAGGCACACTGATGAGAGACTGCTGAAGGAGCAGGAGTAGTTCAACCTTTAACTGTGGATGAGGAGTGATTGTAACTGAAGTATTTTCCAATCTTGGAAACACCACTGTGTACAAGAAGGAATAGGTTCCCCATGTGGATCCCAAGTCACAGGAAGAGAGACACATCTCACTACAAGGATAGGTTTTATAATAGAACTTCCCAGCAATGAGTGGGCTTTTCTAGAGATAGTGACTATCCATCACTGGATTTAACCAAGCAGTACGCCAAAAACCCCATGTCATAGAGGTGGTGACAGGGATTCCCATACCAGCTGTGTTACACTAGAGGGTCTCTGGGCTTCCTTCTATGACATTCTGTGAGTTCCTTGAATCAAAAACAGTTTCCTACTTTCTTCTACCCACCACATGCATGGCCTTGTTCATAATAGGTGTCCAGTAAACATTCAATGAATTAATGAATGATTAACTAATCGAATGATGGGTGAATGGAAGACTTTTGGGATTTCTAAACAGCTCCTTTTGGTAGAGGCGACTAATGAAAATAAATTCAACTGACTTCAGGAAATGAAGAAATGATGATCTTCCAGTCTCCCTTTCAACATTTACTACCTTGCCCAAACTTCACAGGGGAGTTAAGAGAACTGAGGGCAAGTAAGGATAGCTTGGCTCAAGGGGAGGAGTTATTTAAGGCCACACATACAAAGCTCTCTCCAAACCTCCCCATGATTGCAGTTGCTACTATGGCGTCCCAAAGGCCCCAGCAAGAACATAAGCCTGACTCATGCTCTCTTCTCAGATCAAAGGCATCTGGGTCCCTATCGGCACAATGGGACACAAGAGCCCACATAGGTCTTTAAATAACACAGGAGACCTCCTCAAATAATCCATCCACCAGTCTGAGTGCCAGGTACCCTGCTGTGGGCACACATTGGATTCTAGGGACTTCAAGGAATTCCACACACAGAGTTCTGGGGGCCCTGTATGCCTGGGGTCATTGGCAAAGATGGTCTTTGGCACCACCATGGTCTACTACAGCCTGGCTATCCCAATAGCATCTGCTTACTGTGCCCGCCCCCTTCTTCTCTCATGTTGAATTTATTTGGGGCACATTGACTTCTAGCTCATGAACTACCAGAAAACTTATATTAATATAACACACCCCTCCAAAGGGAGTTTTATCTTTAAAATCTTTTATCTCTGTCCCTAAGAGTCATTTGGGGAGCCCAAAGTATTCTCTTCTTCCAAGTTAGGGAAAGAAAAATAGCAATACCAGCTTTGGTCCTCAGTGTGAAAATCCACTGTCCCACAGAGAGTCATGACCCTTGTCTATGCTATGGTATAAACATCTAGCTATTAATTGTTTGCCTGAAATCTAGACAGTTCCTCAGGACCCAGCTCCACTGCCGATCTCCCAAACAGATGGTTGCCAGAGCTATGCAATGTAACATTCCTAGGCAATGCCCTGGGGCCCGAAATATCTTCTGCACCACTTGTCATCAGGCCTGAGATTCAAATTAAGAATGTCTGGCTTGGGGCACCTGGGTGGCTCCCTAGGTCAAGCATCTGACTCTTGGTTTCAGCTCAAATCATGATCTCAGGGTTGTGAGATCAAACTCCACAATGGGCTCCAGAGTGTGTAGTCTACTTAAGATTCTCTCCCTCTCTCCCTGCCCCTTCCTACTTGTGCTCTTCCTCTAAGAAAATTTAGATACATAAATAAAGGCTCTTATTTTTTTTAAGAATTTTGATTCTTGATAACTTTTCATTCTTCAAGAGTCACATTCTTCAAGTGCCCCTGATCAAGAGAATATAATAATTCCACTATTACCTAAGACTTAATGCAGGGCCTATATATACTATGTTATATCTATATTATTACGTACATATATAATGTAAAATATATGAGTATAATATAATAAGTATAATGTAATATATATTCTAGAGTTAGGTGGATGGTAAGGACAAGCAAGGAAGCCTCCAAGAGAAGTTTTTCCATCTTCAAAATTCCAGTTAGAGTTGGAGTCACTGCTGAGGAAAACATTTCCTCATTCTCCACATGTCTTGCATTGGCACATAAAGTATGGAGTTCATCCTTTCAGAACCATTAGGAGGAGAGCACATACCGTTCCACCACTCACTTGGCCTCACTCAGGCATGCCGAGCCATGCTAACCTCTTCATGGGAGAAGCAGTGATTTCCCAGACTGGTGAGATAAATGCAGTCTGTCACCCACTGGTCTGTCTGTCCTTTAACTGAGTGATGTGAGGCTGGCATCAATCCTTTCTGGCCCCCATTCTCTCTCTTTTGGGCAGGTACTTTCACATGGGCACTCTCCCATCCCATTCCTGTCCTCCATGTGGTGGGCCACTTGGATAAGGTGTCTGGCTAGACCAAGAAGCTTCTCTGTCTCACATGATCTGTGGAGACAGGAATTCACCCATGGAGCTGAGGAAGGGTCTGTGCAGCAGACACAACCCCCCATGAGCAGGTCCTAAGGTCTACACTCAGAGGCAACTATGAAGAGGCCAAATGGAAACCACTTGCTCCAAATCACATTTTCTGATCAGCATTACTGACATATTTGGTTCCTTCCTGATGCCTTTTCCTACTTCTCTATTCATTACCAACGAGGAGGGGGTTAGCAGTGTGATTAATTATCATTAGTGTGAATATCATCCCAAGAGAGAAACACTAACAACTCCTCTCATAAAAAGAAATAAATCAACTCAAAATGGCAATCTGTCAAGATGGCACTTGAAGCATATGCTGCAAATTCCCACATTAGTAAACTCTACAATTCAATTCATGGTGGCTTGAGAGTGGCTTATAACTTGTTTTCAGGAAGCACAGGTTTCCTTGAGGAGATTTTCCTTCCCAAATTCTTCCACACTAGTTATTTCATGTTCTACCTGTTGATTTTGAACTCACCATCTCACACTCACCCTCCCAGACCTATTCACCTCTAAGCAGGCTGAGCTGTTCTAGAGAGTTCCTAAAACCTAGAATTTCTCCCACCACCACTTCATCACCAATGATATACTTACTGAGATTTTGATGATCTTGTCAAAAAGATGCAGTTGGGGTCCAATGAAATCAAAGACAAAGTACTAAAAAACAGAAAGTTCATTCTGACCATAAATTCCAGGCTTGCATCTAAGAACTTTATTATTGGACTACTCATAGATTTCTATCATTTTAACCAAATGCTGCATGGTCCTCAGTGGCATGGATGCATCATCAATCAACAGGTCATCCCTTATTTAGGGTCACCTACATTCCTTCCAGTTTTTTTTTTTCAAATGGAAAAAAAATGCTGTCATCTTCATTTTTGCACAGGATATACATGAATTTTCCTCTAAAATGGACATAAAATGTGCAATTATCAGGTCATGGCTTATGGGCATGTAAATATCTAGTAGATAATATGAAATTTCTTTCCAAAGGGGCCAAGCCATTTTACATTCTCATTGGCAGCATACAAAAAAGCCATTTCTCCATACCCCTGACAACCCTTGATATTATCAATTCTCTTGACTTTTTGACCTATAAATAATGATAGGTGAAAATCATATCTCAGTGTGGTTTTAATTTGGGGTGAATCTAGTTAAAAATCTAATTTTCTCAGCATGTTTCAGTTTCAAACATCTTTGTGGCCATTCTCAAGAATAACCAGAAAGAGAATGAGAAGAAATTATGGACAAGGAAAGCTTCTAATTTTAAGAAAGTGATTGAAATTAGAGTTGAAGAAACTCTCTAGGCCAGTCTCTATAGTCTACAGTTAAGAGACTGAAGACTAAAGGATTTAAAAGACATGCCTGGATTCAGACAGCTGGTTACTTCTGAGCCTGAGAGCACGGCTCTACTTCTCCAGAAGTCATCACATGAGGGCTTCAAGTACTAGATGTTTCACCATTTGAACTTTACCAAGTAACTCCCAAATGTGAGGCTATATTCTCCTAAGATATAGAACGATGGAGTGGTGTTTTGCTGTGGGTTGTGTCTTTTGGGGACTGGTAGGGGTGGGGAAGGCAGGACCAGGAAGTTGCTTTGTAGAATGTTTGTTTTGAGCTTCCAGGTGGAGGAATAATGAAAGAACCTTAGAGATGAACAGGACAGCAACAGAAAAGGGAGAACTAACTGCTCACAGCCTGCTTTTAAAGGGCAACGCAGAAAAACCAAAATGTAGAAATCGAAAGATGCCATCATACATCATAATAAAAAAACCTTCAAACTGGCAGTCCCTGGAGATTAAGGACAGGCCACGTTACATTCAATGTCTTCTGTTTAAGAAAATCAGAAAATACCATGACATTTCAGGAAGTTTTTCATATATATGTTCAAACTTTTAAAGAGTTGTGTTGTTCAGAATTTCTTTTATATGGAAAACACATGAAATACCTTGTCCTGATAGATGAAATGCTGTGAGTTCCTTGGACCAATAAATTAGTTCCAGTGTTTATTGCTTTCTGCTGAGTTTCACATTTCAAACTCAATTACCTCACACAGGTTCGCTAGACCTTTGAGCCACACACATTTTTCTGGCTGGAAAATATTCCCCAGTCCCTATTAATGGGTTCCTTCAACATCTGGTGGGCCTTGGGCTTGAAAATTAGAGTCAAAAGCTATAATAAAAGTTTTCAGTTCAACTTCTGTGTTTTTACTTGAGTGTCGACTGATGATACACAGGCCCAGTTTTGTGTCATTTAGATCAAAGACTTGTATGCATAAAGAAAATACTAATTATATCATTTAACAAACCTGTAGAGCTTTGCAGTTTTAAAACATTTTCATACACATTTTTTCACGTCACACCCATGCTAAAAGTTGTTATGGAGATGATGGGAAGGATGTTATGGGTAGGATGGGAAGGAAAAAATCTCACGGTAAGAGCCTCAAAGACAGGAGTGATGGATAACGAAGCAGGGAGTTAACAGCTCAAATGGGATTTGGTTATTTTCTGTTGATTTCATTTCTTATGGACTCCCTTTTCAATTATTATTCCCATTAGGGAAATAATTAAGAGTTTGCTGCATTTTTTGATAATTCACAGTGTCTAAGTGCCTATAGGGAAACAAGTATTCTTGTACACTATTAGTTGGAGTGTAAGTTGTTACTTCTTTGAAGGGCAATTTAGTGATATCAAAATTTTCAATACACATATTCTTTGTCCCAGTTATGCCATATTAATATTATTGTAAGTAGTAGCCCAAACCTGAAAAAAATTAATATCCATCAATGAGAGAATGGACTGGTTTAGTAAATTATGGTGTATCAATGCAATGGGAAACTAAACCAATGAGGGGAAAATGAGTTTGAACTATATGTATTGATATAGACTAATTTCTAAGATACATTGTTTTGTGAAAAGATCAAGGTCCAAGACAGTGTGGATAGAATGCTACCATTTGGTTACAGTATTTGTTTGCACATTGTATATGTCTAGGATGTCTCTGGAAGGATACACAAATGTTTGGTGAGAATGAGTTGGGAGGGATGCCAGCTTAGGGATCAAAGATCAGAGGGACATATGTTTTTCATCATATATCATTTTATACTCTTTGTATCTTTTTTTTTTTAAGATTTTTTATTTATTTATTTGACAGAGAGAGATCACAAGCAGGCAGAGAGGCAGGCAGAGAGAGAGAGAGGAGGAAGCAGGCTCCCTGCTGAGCAGAGAGCCCGATGCGGGACTCAATCCCAGGACCCTGAGATCATGACCTGAGCCGAAGGCAGTGGCTTTACCCACTGAGCCACCCAGGCACCCCTATACTCTTTGTATCTTTTACCATTTTTTACTATGTAATTTTTTATTTATAAAAGAATTTAGTGTGTACAAAATTTAGAGACTTCTGTCTCTCTTTGATATTTTCCTCTCTTTGATCGTCACAATTTTTGCACTCCTTAGAAAAATACATCTGCTTACTTTCCACTGCAACGTGCCTATTTCAAAATTAATAAATAAATTTCTAGTGTCTCTTTCATGAAAAAGATGTTTATCTTCTTTATAACTGCACTCAATACATTTATTTAATGTAAAACCACAGCTTATAATGGATGGTGAGCATATGCGAAATAAGAAAAAGGGTATATTGAAAATAGGGCAATGAATTTAATATCAGCAGGAATTCCTCCCCACACCTTTTCATCATCTTTTTGGTGAGACTCTAGAGGGTTGTTTGTAAGGAGGCTCAGAGAGCTTGCCAGGGCTTAGATGAGTGATGGGAAGCAGTGAGGAGGGACACAGCTTTTCTATTTCGCTACCATTCCTACAGATGACAACAGAGGGAGCGTGGTGGAGAAGATGCTGGTCACCTCTATGACTTACTTCATTGTAAAATGGACTGTTGGTTCCTTCTTTCACTGTGCTTTGTTTCTTCTCTTCCCCCACTTCAATGATCACAACTGGATCAATGTTCTCACCCACCAGCTGGCGGGCCTCAGTGATGGTGATGGCAATCTACAACACAAAACATGTATGCACTCTAGACCTTGCTGTTCATTCACAGAAGAAGAACTGGGTCAGGCTGGGCAGGAGGAGTTATTCACTTACTTGATAATTTTGGGACCTGACCTCCCCATCATGGATCTTAGCCAACAGTTTTGATCTATTAAAAGAAAGTTTTAACATATTTGTTTCATTAAGTAAGAACACACTTTAAGATCCATAAGCCATGATAATATTTTCCCAGGTACATCTAAGTCCACACATGTGATACCTATGCTGTATCACATATTCTTTCTCTGTCTCTGGAAGAGATAAATGTAAATGAGCAAGTGACTTAATTTCTCTATGACTCAGTTTCTCCATCCTAAAATTGGAACTAATAATAATAGTCTTTACCACATGAAGTAATTGCCACAAGTGAATGATATGACTAATTTGTTCTACTGATAGTAAGAATTCTGAGCAGAAATAGAAGGGAGTGTATGACAAACCATAAGTGACTCTTAATCTCACAAAGCAAACTGAGGGTTGCTGGGGGGAGGGGGGTTGGGAGAAGGGGGGTGGGATTATGGACATTGGGGAGGGTATGTGCTTTGGTGAGTGCTGTGAAGTGTGTAAACCTGGTGATTCACAGACCTGTACCCCTGGGGATAAAAATATATGTTTATAAAAAATTAAAAATTAAAAAAAAAAGAAGGGAGTGTATGAGGAATTACCATGAGTAAGAAATCGACATAAACAAACATGGTAAACTGAAGGCATTGATAGCCCCAAGTATTCGACTCCTTGGATCCATGCTCTTTTGCCTTGTACCTTGTAGTCTCTCATTCTTACATGGGCTGGACTTGTGACTTGCACTGGCCAACAGAATGCAGCAGAAATGACTTTTGCTAATTCCAAGCCTAGGCTCAAAAGACTTTGTGTACTTGCACTCCATCTTCCCTCTCTTGGAACTCTGCCATCACCACTATTGGAATAAACTTGGACTAGCCTGCTAGAGGATCTAATGCCATATGGAGGAGAGCTCAGTGGTCCAAGTGAAGCAATCCCAGATCAGCCTACCACTAGCCAACCCTCCAACCAAAATCAACAGTGTTACCAAATGGCCACATACACATGAGTGATGGATGCCTAACTCTCTAGAAACAGTAAGACCAACCAACTCACTCATAGATTCATAAACAATATTAAATGTTTGTATTAAGCCTCTGAGTTTGGGATTATTATTAACTGATAACGGCAAATCACATGCAGAAGACCAGTTTGTTCTGACTTTTTGTTGGGTAGCATAAACATTGGGGACAACAACAAAGCTAAGAGATCTGACACCTTGATGTATTAAAGAACAGGTGAGGGACAGCTTCTGAGTCTGTCTCCTGTTGTTGCTGACATTCCTGAATTATGAGGCACAGTAGGCCTTAACTCAGGGGATTGAAGGCCAGAAGTTGATAGAGCTGGGCCCCTGGCCTGCTGACAGCGGACTGGTATCAAGAGGCCAGCACTGCCATAGAGGACAAGAAGTAGATACAGACCTCTGTCTTCCTGTCTTAGACCTTTGGCTCCTTGCAGACAGTGATCAGGTATCATTCTCTTTTTCCCAGAACCTGTAGAGGTACCTGCACACGGGAGGTGTTCAGCAAACGTGTGCTGACTGCCTGCACCAACACTGTACCTTCTCTTTGGAGGAGCTGCAGGAATAGGAATGACAGATTCCTGATCATTAATCAAATCTCCTCCCGGTCCTTCCTGCTGAGAAGGCCCCTCCTGTGGTGCCTCAGCTTCACTCTGGCCATCTAGAGAAGCAAACAAAGGAAGAAAACTGTCTATTAGGATACACAGTGGTGGTCTGAGCCTCAACTGTCCCCGCACTATGCCAATCACCATGAGGTGGACAAGGCAACTATAAGACAGTCCCTGCAGCATGAAACTTAACATAAAAGAAAGGCACATACCTTAATTTTTCTAAAAAAATAAATTATATATTCATCTTCTGTTTCCAAAAAAAGAGTAGATTTATATGCATGGCATTATGGAAAGAAACCGAGATTTGAATTGAAAGACGTGATTTCAAGTCACGACCTTGCCACAGTGGACCTTCAGACAAGTCAAGACAAGTCATGTATTCCCTCTGAACCTCCTCAGTAAAATTTAATGTGCATAAGAATCACCTGAGAAGCTTTGAAATGTAGATACTGATTCGGTGAGTCTGGGGTGGAGCCCAAGACTCTGTATTTCTAATAACAATGACCCAGGTAAGCCTGCTCCTGCTGTCTGAGGGCCTATTTTGAGTAGAAAGGTGTCATTGGTTGAATTATAGACTCCAAAGACCTCAAGTCCTAGTCCCCGGAACCTGTAAATGTTACTTGGATAAGGGGTCTTTAATTAAGTTAAGGATTTTGCAGTGGAGATTATCCCTTATCATACAGGTGGGTCCTAGTTGCAATCATATGTATCAAAAGAAGGAGGCAGAGGAGAACAGAAGAATGCAATATGATCACAAGGCAGAGATGGGCCAGACCCCACCACAGCCGCCGGAAGATGGAAGAGGCAGGAATCAGATACTCCCGAGGGGGTGGGGCCCTGCCAATATTTTTATTTCGGCCCCAAGATACTGACTGTGAATTTCCCGCCTCCATTACTGTGAGAAAATTAGTGTGGGTTATTTTAAGCCACCCCATGTGTGGTCATTTGTTACAGCAGTCACAGGAAATGAATCCATGAGTGTCTAGAAAATTTAAATGAATGGATAGTGAACATATTCTTCAGACCGCCTCTTGCCCCACAGAGGGCTTCTGATTTAGTTGATCTGGGATGTCGCCTGGATGTCCATTTAAAAAAAAAAAAAAAACTCCCCAGGTGATTCTCATGTGTAGCAAAGATTAAGAACCACTTCTTAGCCAAATTTTTGGCAAAAACCAAAGAGACTGTGTGGTGTAGTTCAAAACCCTGAGTCTAAAGGTTTGGTAGAAATCCCAGCTCTGCCACTTCCTAACATCATGATTTGGGGCAAGTCACTTAACTTCTCAGCCCTGTTTTCCTCATCGATAAAGCCAGGCAAGGCCAACATTACCTACCTCACAGAGGTGTTATATTTCTACTGTCTATTTTCTTTATAGCCCACTTCTCAACCTGTAATGCAGTTACCTCCTCAGGTCTCAGTAGATAAAAGAGGCTTGCCCATCCCCCTCCCTCAGAACAGGATGATTTGAAGACTTTTTTACAAAGTCTTGAGGCCTGGAGTGGCTCTGTCTTAATTTCATAAAATTCCAATGATCCTAACCTATCCATTAATTAGTTACCCAATGAAATTACCAAGTCCCTCTCATGATCAGGCATTCTTTCATTTCCTCAACAAATGCTAATGGATGGTCTGCTGAGTCCTGGGTCCTGTGCTACATTCTGGTATAGAACGGTGCACTTGAGTAGGGGAGAGGGAGGATAGCCCTGTGTAGGACTCTTCTGTTTGCCTTTCTAAATCAATTCTCTACCCTTTTCCAGCTGTTCTGGGTCCCAAGAGGCTGACCTGTATTGATGCAGAAGCCAGGTCCCTTTCCAGTGGGATGCCCCAGCAGGAAGTCTGAGGAAGGGGGGAGTGTGGATACAGGAAAATCACAAAAAGTTGTGCAGCTATCTGGGGCTCAAGGCAGCCAAGCTGTTTGTGCTTGGAGACCCCAAAAATAAAGCAAGAGAGCAGTTACCAGAAGCTGGAAGGAGAGGAAGTCAGACCGAGTCAGCTTCCCTACAACTGTTCCGTTTAGGGACATATCCAGCCACTGGATCCAAGCTCACACTCCCCCCTTCCTCAGACTTCCTGCTGGGGCATCCCACTGGAAAGGGACCTGGCTTCTGCATCAATACAGGTCAGCCTCTTGGGACCCAGAACAGCTGGAAAAGGGTAGAGAATTGATTTAGAAAGGCAAACAGAAGAGTCCTACACAGGGCTATCCTCCCTCTCCCCTACTCAAGTGCACCGTTCTATACCAGAATGTAGCACAGGACCCAGGACTCAGCAGACCATCCATTAGCATTTGTTGAGGAAATGAAAGAATGCCTGATCATGAGAGGGACTTGGTAATTTCATTGGGTAACTAATTAATGGATAGGTTAGGATCATTGGAATTTTATGAAATTAAGACAGAGCCACTCCAGGCCTCAAATACAAGGATATGAGAGGCACTGACTTGGAGAATCTTCAAACACTTCATCCAGAAAAGCCCTAACTTCCCAGACCAGGCCAAAAAAAATGAGACACCAGAGTAACCTCAGTTCTATGGACTTTGTTTTATCAGTCTCCCACGGAGCAAGCCCCTGGCCAGCAGCATGAATGCTATTTGCTTTCTAGGAGGGGCCTGGTACCTCTCTGCCCTGTTTGCTTTGTGGGCTAAGGACACTAATTAGAATGAGCCAGGGGAGCCAGCTTCTCTGAAATGGCTCAGGTTGGCTGCCCTAAATCTCCACCAGCTTGTTCTTTCCTCCCCAGTGTAGTCAGTAGCGGCCGCTACCTGGAGGTTGACCCATGGAGTAGGAAAACCCAGGCTCTTGTATAAGAATGACTTCTGCTGGGGAGCCAGTTTCTCCAATTCTTAGCTGTGCAGCTTTGGGCAAGTACTTAACCTCTCTGCACCTCTTGTAGAACAGATGCAAAGGAACCTACATTTTAGACTCATGAACAATGCATGTCAACTAAAAAGCAGCAGGGACTTATTAAATGTGTCCCAAATATTATTTTTCATAAGTTCCTGAACGTAAGGGACTGGCTTATTCAACTTTGTGCCCTGGGACCTACTGCAGGGTCCTAATTTCAAGGATACCAGAAAAGACCTAAAAGCCTTTTCCACCTATTCCCTGGTCAGCAGCTTGAAGCCCTGTCCCCACTTAAAATGCCTCTCATCCCATCCAAGGATGACTTCATTGTTATTACCAACACTTTGGTTTGAACGAGTTTCCATAGATTTCCACTGTAGGTTATATGTGAGGGCAGGAAGTGAGCTGGGGGAGAGGCACACGAAGCGACAGGACACCCACAGGGGGCAGCAGTGAAGGGTGAAGGAGCCCCCCCCCCCCCGAAGGCAAGAGGGGTGAAGATAAAGCAGACCCACTGCACCATTTTGGTTTGGAAATGGTCCAGAAAACTGGCCTTGCATTGGCTGTTGTCAAGGGGCACTGGGCAGAAGCCTCTAGGAGACCACCACAGAACTGCCCAACTAAAGTGCTTAATCCTTTTTGACTCAACAAACCTGTGAGTCTTCCTGATGCCGGGTCTGGCCCCACTGGCACACTTCACACTGTACCTTGGGGATTCGTTTGCTCTTTTGAAGAAGCAAATGGTCCATTCGGAGGACGCAATCTCAGACAGCCCGGACGGACCTCCCAATCCCACTCACTGCTTCGTGGCTCTGTGTTCCCAGTCTCAGGGCAGATTCTGAGGTTTGTGCAGCCACACAGGGTCCTGTGATCTGAAGGACCTCATCACACTTCACCCAATCCTCTGCTGTTGCCCTCCAGAAACTTCATAATTTCTTAACAATGGCTTTGCATTTTCGTTTTCCACTGTGCCCTGCAAACTCAGCAGCTCCCACATTTGACTTTCTCTCTCTGCATCTCTACTACCTTCTTTGTAAACCTGTTGTTTATAAATAGCAACACCCGTTGGTAGGATGATGGCAGGGTCGAACGAGACAATAAATAAGCCTCTCCTGTAGCAGTTGCTGTCCTCACTCTTATTTTTAAATTCTCACTGGATCCTCTTCAAGGCATGAGAGGCCAGCCCGGCAGCCCCCATGGTGCCCACTTCACAGAGGGAGAAACTGAGAATCACAGATGTGTTGAGATTCCTGGGCCAGGGAGCAAATCAGGACAGAAACAGGAGCTTGAACCTTGCTGCAGCCTCTCCCTAGGGTCCTCTTCCACGGCCCAGCAGGGGTCCACCCCACCCTAGCTGGCCCAGTGACCAGGTGACCAGCAGTCCTGGGATGGATGCCACTCCTGCGAGAGCAGCAGGGCCTGAAGACCCAGCAGGCAGCACACGTCCCGCCTTGCTCCCATGGAGGGAGAGTTCCATTCTCAGCCTGGAGGACTCAGCTCCATGAGACCTGTAGGCTGCAGGGCAGTGCATTTCCCCCACCCCCAAAAGCCTTACCTTGGGCAGCCTTATTGGCTAGGATGAGCCCCGTCTCTGCTTTCTTCTTCTTCTTCTTCAACTTGAGCCCAAACATCCCCTTTCTGAAAAGAAGAAGAAAAACTAAATAACACTGTAATAGTAACGTCGAGTCATTCAGACATCTGAGGACACACACACACATACACACACACACACCCTGAGTTATCCTGGAAGCTGACCAGCCTCCTCTTCCACCCTGGGGATGGGGACCAAAACACCCATGTCAGGGTGACCCAATAAGATCTTCAGACAAGTCTACATTTGCAGAAACCATGAAGCCCCACCAGAAATCATGGGTCCACTCAGAACTTAAATGGGACTATGAAGAGACCCAGCTGGTATTTTGCTGTTTCTCCTCACTTACCTGTACCAGGTACTCAAGTGAATGACATCACTTAATCATCACAGCAACCCTCTCTTACCCATCTTATAGATGAGAAGACAAGGCCCAGAGAGGGTAGTTGCTGTTTCTGAGGTCACACAGCTCTGAGCATCAGGACCACAGGAACCCAGGCTTTAACCATTGGATGGCTGAGCAGGTTACCCTGAGCAGAGTGAACACAATCTCCAGAGCCAAGGTCCCAGAACATTTCAAGGTCAAGAGACCACGGACTCACTGGGGTCCCACCACCAGTACAGAGCTCAGCACACACATGATGTGTTCCCAGAAAATCAGCTACTATTATTGTTGGCATTATTAGCTGTGGGTGGAAGCTACTTGGGGCCTCCTTCTATCCCAGGAAATGGCTTGCTCCTCTGTCTTAACAGACAGCAGAAGCATTCTGCACAGTCCTCCTGAGAGAATCCTCTTCTGGAGTTGAGAGACTGAATGCTGGCTGGAATGGTGGATGGACCCAGTTCAGAAGAAAGTCCTGGCCTTGAGTCAGACAGGCTGGCGGGCCCTTAGAGGATGGGAAAGGAAGAACAAGGACCGAACAGAGGAGGAGGGAGGAGAGAGCAGCAAACCCTTCCAGGAATACCCTGCAGTCCCAGAGCGATGTGAGGGAAGTGAAGGGCCATCAAAGTTGTCCAGTGTGCTTACGGACACAGGACGCGGGAGGCGCTTAGGGACACAGGACGCGGGAGGCGCTTACGGACACAGGACGCGGGAGGCGCTTACGGACACAGGACGTGGGAGGTGCTTTCGGACATAGGACTCAGGAGGGTCTTAGACGAGGGACCCCACATCAGGCTGTCTGGGTTCTGGTCCCAGCAAGTGCAGCCTGAACCTCTCTACACTTCAGATTCTTCATGCATAAGGTGAGATAAGAAATGTAAAGCATTTAGCATAGTGCCTGGAACATACCAGTTGCTCAATAAATATTAGTTATGCTGTTATTATTGTAATGGGTAGGATTAAGAACAATGAGTGGAAGCTACTAGGTGACAGAAGTTCACTCCATTTATTTATTTATTCACCTACTTACTTATTTTTTTTCCTTATTACTTTTATGTCCTGCCTTAATTCAACTGAGGAATTAAGGAGCCCTCCACCTTAGTGTTGTCTGAACAGTGAAATGGACGGCATTGAGTGGGAGTGAGTTCCCTGTTCCTGGAGGTGTACAAGCAAAGGTCACCAATGGCTGGAAAAGGATATTGTAGAGGACAAACATCAGAGGAGGGGAACTGGCCTATGGGATCTTGGGGGTCCTTTAAGATGCTGAGATAAAGTAGCATGGAAAGAATGGGCTCTGGAAGCCCCCAGACATGGACGGACTGGGCAAGTCGCAGTATTTCTCTGAGCCTCAGCTTCCCCATGGGTACAAATTTATGGAAATAAATAATAACGTACAATAACTTTATAGAATCATGAGAATAAAAGACGTGAAGTAAGCAACGCACTGAGGGCAGTCCCTGGTATGTAGAAAGTGCTGGAATGTGCCCATTTTGGAGGTAACATTTTCCCTCTTTGATTTACCATCTTCTATGGATGCAAATCACTCTCAGTCTCCCAAGAATCTCAGGAGAACATACAAAAGGATGATTTTCCTCTTCTGAAATTTCTTAAAGGCAACTTCCAATAACTTTCCTGTTTTCAATAGAGAGTTACCAAGCAGAGGGCCAAAGCCATATCTTCCAAACCCTGACTTGCCAGTGCAGTATCCAAGGGCTCAGTGCTATCATCATTTCGTGGAGGCAGAATCTGATGTCCCCTGGGACTTGGCCAATGAGTTCTGCAGACTAGTTGAAAAGGCAAGGTTACTTCCATCAGCGAACAGGAAGTCACTACTAATAAATGACAGTATCTACCACAGGGAGACTCGAAGCTCCTACAGGAAGCTGACATCCTCATCACAGATGGCCTGAGCATTCTGAATCCCCCATCAGGCAGCCAGTGACTGAAGCATTAAGTCATGCCTGAGGTGACTGGCGAGGGCACAGGCAGAGGGAAAGATGGGTCTCCCTACCCCACTGAAACCAGGCGCTCTTGGCCCTGCTAACCATCAGGGGCACCTCATGAAGTTTAAAAGAGACCAATGTCTGGAACCACTTCCAGAGATCTATAATTGCTTTGGAGAAGAACCAGTGCCAAGAAGCCCTGCTCTAGGCACAGCTCAGACCCAGCTACCAAGGAAGCCAGAGAGCCTTGCAGTAAATGCCCATTGGATTTACAACCAGTTCAGCTCTCCTGGATGGGTTGATATTTGTTCCACAAACACACAAGGTTGTTTGCCTGAAATCCTGAGTCAGTCATCAAGGGCACTACCAGCATGACTCCCAGCATGAAAGGCTTCTGGAAGAAAATTGATTTTTCCTCCTCAGTCACTTGTTGTCTGCAGTAGAGAGAAGGCACGGCTTGCTGGCCCAGAATAATCATGCCTCTGGCAGACTGGGCAGCAGAGAGCGACCTGGAGACAGAAGACAGCTCACAGGCCTGCTTGCATCTCCTATTAACTCTCAAATTTAGAACCAGACCCTTAGCCCAGATGAGCATGTCTCATTCCCACGTGGGCTTTTCTGACCCAATTCATACAGTGGTGAACAAAGCTTATACAGTGTAAAACATGCTACGAAATACTGTATTACAACACTGGAGACAAGGAAATGTGTTACAATATTCTCCTGAGTGAGTCTAATACTTTGAAGCACAGATTAATGCTTACTTTGTGCCAGGAGCACCATTCGACACATATTATCTCCAAGGATTCTCACAACATACCACGAGGCAGATGCTACTGTTTCCCATTTTTACAGATGAAACGTTGTCAGGGGTTTCCAGCCTGTATATTGGGATCAGCCAGTAAATCAGGAAGGAAGTTCTCCAAGGTAGGAGCCATCAGCCCCCCTTCTCCTTGTCGGTGTGCCCAGGAGTCCAGCATGGGAACCCCCCACTTCACAAAAGAAGGATGGGGCTCTCTGGCTTCAGATCTACTGAATTTCCTCCCAGGGCCACCCCAAGGTAAGTCAAGACACACAGAAACCCCAATACCAACCTGGTCTCCTCAGGGTCAAAGCTACCATGACTCTGATATCTGTATCCAAACAATGAGAACATTACACAGTGCGCTTGTTAGGCTCCCTTCAGTACCTATGTTCCAGGTGACATCACTCCAGGTGGCCCCACAGGGCTGGCACTGCCAGGAAGGCAGCCAGCCCAACACACAGGAGGAGGAGCTCAACGGCCAGAGTTTCATCCCTACCATTTCTAACTATGCCAGTGGGGCTAGCCACGGGACTTCTCGGAGCTCAGGCTCCACTTCTGCAGGAAGTGGCCATAAAGTTAACTCTGCTTTTGTCATGGGGTGTGATGCCTATATGGCCACACTGTGTGCTCATGCTGCACTGTTAGGAACTCTACAAATAATTAATGTCCTCTCATGTCCAGGGCTCCCTGGAACCAGGGTTAGGAAATGGCTCACAATTAGGGTCTCCATGTGGTTTTCCACTTGCCTCACAAAATTCCCCCTCTGGAATCACCTTTTCTACCTGCAATGTGGAGTGGAAGCAGCTCAGGCCAAGCAGCCAAACACTAAGCTAATTGAGTCCGCGGGTGTGACCAGGACCAGCCCTTGCTGCTCTTCTCCCACCTAAGAGGACACAGGATACAGGTCATCTGTGCCCCTGACCCTCCAAAACCAGTCATAACATCCAGCATGAAAAAAAAAAAAAAACACTTTGATTTGTGGATTTATTTATATGGTAAACTCTTATAAACGTTAAAACTCCCTATTAAAAAAATGGATTTCTATGTAATCAGGAGTACCTTAAAAATAAAGCGAAACCAAGCTTTACCACTGTTCTGAGGTTATCCAGAGAGCCTTGGATAAATTCCCAGCTGCCTACCGAGGAATATCTGCTCCGTGTACTCATCTTATTTTTAAAACTGGGATATATTCGTTAAAGGAAAACCACCAAATATAGAAGTAGCCATAATGTGGATTTTGACTGAAGATTGTTACATAAATCCATGGGACCCCCTGCCTTGTCAAGACGGCAATGTTTCTTCCTCTCTCCCCATTATCTTCCTGTAATAACTTACCTGCTCTATTTCCTATTTCTTTAGGCAACGGTGCCCAACTTTGGTTGTACATTGGACTCCTATGGGGCGCTTTCGAAAATGGTTTCCCACACTGCAGCCAGACCCCATCCCAGAGGGTCTGATGTCACTGGTCAGCAGTGAGGACAATGCTCAGTGCCTTTCAGATTCCCAAGGTCATTCTAATGTGCAGCAGCAGTGCTGGAAATCCTTGTGTGTAAGTAATTAGTGCCAGAGAGCTTTCCTCCCAAAGAGAAGGTGTATGGTTTTTAAGGGAAATTCAAAGACAAATTTTCAGCCACCGTGAAACTTGGGAAATTCAGAGCACTTGCTGAATATATTTGGTAAGCTGGCCTTGATCATCCTACCTCAGCTCCTCTTCCACCCAACCCTGATCCTGGTGATTAGCCCACAGAATTGTCTCCTTCACTACTATGCACAGAATCAACCCAACCTTGGAGGAACCAACTCCTCCAGTTTGAAAGAGCGGGATCAGTCCTCTGTTTGGTCCAAAGTGTCCCAGACAATGGCCCAAATAGAGTGAGCAATGAATGACTCCCAACCTCACGGGAACCAGCTCGCTCCGGCATACTCTGATTTGCCATCTCCCACCTCACTGCGACAGTAAAATAAACATTTCTCTGTTAGACCCTCACTTTGTCCATTCCAGCCTCAGTGGCCATCATAAGGAGTTATGTTACCAGCTTCACAGACAGTCACTGAGAACCTCAACATTGCCCCTTCAAGACTCAGCTGAGTCTAGGAAATGCATCTCCGAGGATGCTAATGAATCCTTCCTCCTGTGGTTTCTCTGACCCAAGACTGACTCAGGGATAATTCAGAGCCACATGGTATAGAGCTGGCCTGGCTCAGCCCTGACAGACCTTCAAAGGGCTTGCCAATGCTCAAGGACAAGGCGGTAGAAGGCTGGTTCTATAGGATTCCCCAGGAAAAGGAGAGCTTTCCCCTCAGGTGCATCTCGCCCAACTGGCAGCATGCCGACAGGGCTCACAAACTGACATATTTTTCAACCTGTGGCCACTGGCCTCCAACCTCTCCTGCTCCTCCCCTATAGCTAAGATCAGCCCATGACTGCTTGGCTAGAGTGCAAGAAAGAGAAATAAATACTGGCAGGCAGTAGAGTTAGGGCTGTGAAATTTTTCCCAGCCCCAAACCTTCTCTTACCCGGGCCCCTATGAAAATGTTCATTTTTCTTATTCTATCCTCTTCATATCCAGACTAATTGGAGACCTGATGTCTGTTTTCCTAAAGACAAAAAATTAACCTCTCTTCCAAAAAATAGACTACAGGCAGCTTCCCAACATTTGGAACAAGCAACTCTCCCTCCCTGTGTCTCAGCATAAAGAAGTCTTCAGACTCCTACTTTTTCCAGGCTTTCTCCTTTTCTTTACTTCCAGAACCTTCCTTGTCCTTCCTTCCAGAACCTTCCCATATATTCCTTGATTATCTTTTGGCAGAATGATAATAGTATGGCATCCATTGTTTGGCTTTTCCTCCCTTGGGTTGGGTTAAGGCCCAAGGCTCCTGTTCCCATGTGGTCTTCTCTTCTTTGGGTCTACCTTGTCACAGGATATTTTATTCCACCTCATGTCGAGTGGGAGAAGTCACTGACTGAGGCAGGGCTTCTCCTCCCTGCAGCTGCACACTGACTTCATCTGATTCTCAGGAAAAGATTTGAAAACCAATCCGGACTCCAATCCGGTTTACCGCTTCCTCCAATCTAGTTTACCAGCAATAGACATGATATTTTGATCCTAGTTGATGAGTAGGTCTATGTCTCAATGGGTTTTGAACATAACAAAGAAGGAGAAGGGTGGAGCTATCACCTCAGAGATGCTGATCCGCTAACATATAAAGATACTGTCACAAGTGAGAGTCATTAGTTCCATGATGGGTAAAGAAGGGACCTAGGAAATTCCTTCCAAGTCTCCTTTTTTGGTGTCATGGACATTGAAGATAGAAGGATGGGTGCTATATTAAATTAAGTAGCTATTTTTGCTGTAGGGTCTCAGAGCCTTTAACAGTGCTGATGTAGATTGTGACTCTCCAAGCGGATGACACAGCATTCAGATTTTTCTAAATTGACTTGACCACACCCTTATCACAAAACACTGGATAATATCTTAAAGAACACTAGGTGGGACACCTGGAGAAAGAGAGTCCTGGAAACTTTGGTGCTCTTTTCTCTTTTGAAACTTTTATGAGGGGAGCTGTGATTAAGTAAGAACCACTGAGGAAACAGAGAGCCCAGCATATCCCTTCTCTGCATCCATCAACAGTGCTCCTGTTGTGGAGAAACATCTAATTGGTCTTCCTGCCTCTCCGTTCTCTCTCCTTCTCTCTCCTTCCTGCAAACTAGTCTCCATTCTGTAGTCACTTTTGCAAAGTAGAAGAGCAGAGAGCTTTCTTAATATGATAAAGAATATTTACAAAACCCCCTAGAGTTCATGTCCTATCAACAGTAAATATTGAAAGATTTCTCCCTAAGATTAAAAAAAAAAAATGAGACAAGGATGTTCATGAACACCCACTCTATTTAACACTGCACTAGAAGCCCTTACCAGCTCAATAAAGTTTGACTATTTGAATCACCAAGTGAGTGTAGCAAGGTATCTAGAAACAAGGCCAATATACAAAAATCAAGAACACCTCTCTGAACCAAAAACAAAGAATTGGAAACTAAAAACTGTAAATAAAAAATATGGTAATAGGACAAAAAAATTTAAAACTTAGGAATCGTTCTAAGTTCTGTGGAATTGTTGAATCACTATATTGTATACCAGAAACTAATAGTGTATGTTAAAAAAAATAACAGATCAATGACCAATCCTACTATTGATCAATTAATAAGGAAATATAGCTTAGCTATCCTTTGAAAAATGAACATATATAGCCATAAAAATCACACACACACACACACACACACACAAACATAAAACATATGAACAGAGACATATGAATATAAAATACAAAACACTGAATCATATCAAAACAAATTAATTTAGCACTCTTAAAAGTGGAGCATTACTGGGTTGAAGCCAATACTTATCATAGCTATGGTTTTGTGAGTTTCCATTTCTACCTACAGTAGATGGACATGTTATTAGAACTGTGGTGGTTCTGTTATATTTGGATAACCTTCAGAAAGGGGTTATTCTCTGTTCTTCATGCCACCAGTGGTTCCTATCCTAATAATAACCATCTTTATTTGTCTGGACATCAACATTGCTGTTTAGAGTTTGTTAGATTCAGTAGAATTATAAATAGAAAATGACTAGTAGCCATCAGAATTCTAAAGCCCATTGCTCATAATATACCATTGGTCACTTTATGATACTCACCAATGTGGCTAGGTCATTGTAATCTGCAGCCATACACATAATAGGGATTTAGTACAACAGCATGTCCAACATATATATATATTTTTATAAGTCTACCTTGTGAGGTGTAACTGTAATATTGAGCTCCAAGGTTTGTGTGGAACCTGATTAAGATACTCACTCCCTCTCCCTCTTCTCCTCTCCCTAGTCCCCTAAAAGTAAATAAATAAATAATTAATTAATTTTTAAAATAGCAATAAAATTAAATTAAAAATTTTTTAAATTAAGTAAAAATTTAAAAATTGACCTGTACACTAGAAGTTACAAAAAAAAAATAAAAAAAGATAAAGTAAAGGATTTTCCATGCTCACGGACTGGAAAATGCAATACTGAAAAGATGCCAAACTTCCCCAACTTTATTTGGAGATTGTTATTTATTATAATAAATAATATTATCTCTGGGTTCTCCAGTTTTGCAAGGAGGAACAAGCCACTCAGTCCTCTGGATTCCTATCACTTTGTTCTTATCTTTTTTTTTAATATAATTTTTTTAATTTTTTATAAACATATATTTTTATCCCCAGGGGTACAGGTCTGTGAATCACCAGGTTTACACACTTCACAGCACTATTTTAGCCTTTATCCCACAGATCATAATAGTTACTTAAAAAAGATCATTCCCTTTTATTACATGCTGAGCTTTTGAAGCCAGTAACCATCCCTAGTTTATGTCTGTGCCTTCAGTGTCTGGCACAACGCCTGGTACAGAGCAGGGCTCAATGACTTTCGGACACACGGGTGGACAGAGGGACACATAGAGCATACACATAGAAAGCACCACAGGATTTCACTAGAAGTTCTTTGACTGTCTTCAAAAATGTATCACATTGAACAGAAAGGAGTTAAGGCCATTCCAAGACTGAATACTTTTCTTTCCAGACTACACCGGGATTGAGCCAAAATTTGGTTATCCATTGTACAATGTATAATGTATTCAATATATTCATCCCCTTGATTACCATCATTCTAAGTGTTCTGGAACAGTCATAATAGCCACTGTCCCTTAGGCACGTAGGATAAGCCAGGAATCAGGTTAAGGTTCTGCATACATCTTTTTAAATTTAGTCATTCCAACAACCATCTGACAGAAAGGTTCAATCTCCCTTCAGGATGTAGAAATGGAAATCTAAAAGGTTGAGTAACCTGCCTTAGATCCCACAGCCATAAGCTGCACCCAAACTCAGGCCTGGCAGACCTCCACTGTAGGCTACCTCCCAAACAGCAGTCAGAGCCACAGTTTTTCAAGAACCTAAGAGGAGCCAAATATTGTGAATCTTTATTTCCCAGATGCTGAACATCACAGCTCAGAGAGGTTTGGTAACTTGCCTACAACCACATAGCAGTCCCTCACCGAAGCCTGGGCTCTGCGCTCTGTTTGCCACCCTCCCTTCCCAGGCGGCTCACTCTAAGAACAAGCAGAGGAAACCCAGCAGCAGCAGCAGCAGCAGCGCTGTGGGCTTCCAGCAGCCCAACTCAAGCAGGCGGTGCAAAGAAGCTCAGCAATTAGAACCAGAGTCTCACCTTGACTAGCAGGGGTTCCCACCAGTGCCCAGACGCACTCGCGTTCACTAACTTCTTGGACCCAAGACAGGTCAGAGAAGAACAAGGCACAGCGTCCAACACTAGTCTGGGAAAGAGGGGAGCTTCTTCCTAGAATGCAGCAGCCCAGGGGAGTGGATATCAGGAGGCAGAAGTCTGCTCCATCGCAAGGGGCAGGTGCCTCCCAGGAAATGCCTTTCCATGTGTGTCCACCGGTCGCTCCCTATCTCTGTTTGAACTTCACGTCCTCCTCAGGGCTTGGCTGCCAGATCCCAAGACTCTGATCAGCAAACACAGCCGCTCAGAGCAGGTCCTGAGAGGAGCGGCCATTGACATTTTCCATTCCAAGTCAGGTCACCCCGGGTGGATCAGGATTCAGAAGAACCCTAGCTCCAGACTGTGCCAAAGCCCTGGGTGTTTTCCAGCCCCTATCCAGCCATCCAGCCTGGCCTTTTAATCCTTCCCACTGTCCCCTGCTCACTTATTTACTTAAGGCTAATTCTAGATGACTTTACAAATATTAACCTATTTAAGACCCACAACAGCCCTCAGAGGTTATTGTGCCCAATGTGTGGATGGCAAAACTGAGCCATGGAGTGGTTGGTAGATGCTGGGATTTGAACTGAAGCCGCTGGATCTCAGAGCCTCTGCTCTCAGGCTCTCTGGCTGCCATCTCTGTGGCATTTCACTAGGACTTGAGTCCTGATGTTATTTCGAAGAGGTCAAGTTTATAAGGGAGGAAAATAAATAAAACAAAAAAAGAAGAAATTTTGGTGCCAAGTGCCTCAGAAACTCTGTCTATAGTGGTTTGAATGTTGCCTCCCCAAAAGATATTCCCATGTTGCAGAGAATGTGAATATGCCCTTATTTGCAAAAAAAAAAGAATCTTTGCAGATGTACATTAAGTTAAAGACCTCAAGAGATCACTTTGGATTATCTAAGTGGTCCCTAAGTCCAGTAAGTGTCCTCACAAGGAGCAGAAAGGGGGAAGACATGGACAAGACTAGGTGGAAACAGAGGCAGAGACTGGACCATTGTGGACATGGGCCAAGGAGCACCAGGAGCCCCCAGAAGCCAGAGAAGCTAGGAAGGATGGAAGGACGCCCCCCTTGCTCCACCCAGAGCATTCAGAGGGAGCACAGTCCTGTGAGCGTCTTGATTTTAGACCTCTGACTTCAGTAACTGTGAGAGGATAGATTTCTGTAGCTTTCAGCCTTCACATTTATGGCCATTTGTTATGGTAGCCCCAGGAAAACAGCACCTGCTCTTGGTCACTTCCTCTAGCATGTATCTGCGTCACAGGAAAGGAAGGAATGTTGGCTTCATTCACTTCACTGAGTACCTCATGGGGAAGGCAGGCAAGTTAGTGCCTGGGGGCCCACCGGTGGCGTAAGAGCTCCCACAGTTCAGATACCAAGCGAGGAAGGCAGGCAGTCCCCAGTGCGGGGCAGGGGCCTGGGAGGCAGGTTTTGCAGGTAAGGACTGCGCAAGTTAAATAGGAGTTTCCCGAAGCAACCTCATTCAAAATCTACAGCTGAATGCACGTTGTCCCCAGAGAAATGAGCCTCGGCTCAGGATTCACAGATTGAGAGCAGGTCTCCCGTGCATCACTCCTTCCATTCTGGATCATGGGAGATTTGATCCCCCTCAGAAGCCAAGGTCATCAGTTGTCAGTGAGTCCCAGACTCACCTGTCACAGGTGGGGAAACTCATGACCACACAGCTGACATCGCCTAAGGTGGCCCCGTCAGAGCTGGAACCCAGTCTCCAGAGCCCTAATCCTTTCAAAGGAACCAAACCTCCTCCCCTCATCTGATCTCTTCACAGAGATCCTGCAGCAACTCTTATCTGAGCTGAGCAGCCCTGAGCCCAAAGCATTCTCCTGCTCAAGTTCTCATCCCTCCTCCTGAAATTTAAACTTCTTCCTCCTTGTTTGCAGAGTGATACCCTCCCCACGAGGCTGCTGCGTCAGACTCAGATACCAGTACCCATTCCGACCGCAGACGGCATCTGGCTGTACAGTAGACACTACAGCAAATGTTGGTTACCTGCTCATTGCAGGGAAGAATCCAATGAAGACCCCATGCACAGCCTTGTTTCTCTGCTACATCTCCTGCTACGTGCGTCTACCCACCTCCCCGGCCACACCACCTTCCTTTAGTGACTTGATGGGATCATGCCCCTCCCTTCAGGTCTCTGCACCTGCTCCTTTCCATGCCTGAATCCACATGGCTTCACACACCTCTGCTGAGTTCACGATATCCACTCCTCCAGGGTCACGCCATCACTTTGTCAGAGGCTTTTTCCCAGGTTCAGCAGATCCCCGGATCCTCAGTGCTTTTTCTTTTCATTACTGATACTAGCTTGTAATTTTACTTTAATGTGATTCTTTTGCATTAGCGTTCACCACCATTAAACAAAAAGTTCCATTAGGGTAGGAATTCAGTCTAGCTAACTCATCAGTGTCTCACCAGCACCCAGCACACAGACCACACCTGTAATTCATTCATTGGTTCATTCCTCAAACATTTATTGAATAAAATACTGAGCTGGTGAAAAGAAATGTACAAAGAAGGAATAAACAAAACCACCACCCCTCGGAAGAGAAAAGTCAAATAGATGAGCTACGGTAGACGCTAAGAAATTACCCAGCAAGAAATCACCTTTGCTACCACACTTACCCTCTTTCCTGTGCTTGCCTCCGAACACTTTTAGCCCTGCCCAGTATTTCCCCAAAGGCTGAGCTGGCAAAAACTCAAAGCATTGACAAGCGTAACTGGTAAACAACTCTGGAAAATGAACTTCAGGGGAATGATGCTATACAATTATCTAGAATGAAGTTTAGGAATTGTCTTTACAATTCAATTAACCTCAGAATTATTTTAGAAATGCAAAAGAGAGACTACGTTGCCAAGCACGGGGATTGAGCAACACTTCTCCAGCCGTCCCCACTCTGGGAAAAAGAATCCCCTTACCACAAAGCTACTACACTGGATCCAGATACAAGCACAGATCAAATCAACAGGAATCATCCCCCACCCTCCCACATGCTCTGCCTTCTGCTATGTGGTCTCCTGCCAGAGGAAATACAGCGCAGTGTCTGCAATCATTATCCCACGTACAGCCAGTGTCATGGACTGTTTCCTTGGAGAACCCACAACACTCGTTATCATGATTCAACAAACATTTACTCAGTACGTATTAGATGCCCAGCACGGTAGTAGGCTTGTGGGAAATTCAGAGCGGTGATAGCAAGACAACAGCAGTCTAGCAGCTAATACACTTGAAAAGCCTACAGTTACCCTCTAACAAAAACCTTCTCTATTTCTGGAATACTCATAGAATACAAACAGCTTTCCTATGTGGCTATGCACCACAGTAGCTATATGAAGCAGAAGGGTCAGATCTGCCCTCCTCTTGTTTAGCAGATTAACTTCTTGGGTGCCAGAAGCTTTGACTGACTATTTCAACATTGCTTGGCTAACAAGGGGCACAGCTAGAAGTTGTGGCTCTCATGAAATGTGCCACTCAGATCTCCAGCTACAGAAAGCATCGTTAAGTGACAGCCCCAGCTGTCACACCTCCCAACCCAACCCTGTGCCTCACTGAGGCCACACTGCCCATGAACTTCTCCCTAGCTAAAGACTACTCACAGCCAGAAAACTATTTCAGGTCCTTCCTGCAAGACTTAGAACTCCTTCAGTGGATGACTTGGGCCACCAGAATCCTTATCCACTTGGAGGAGGCTTTCTTAGAAGACTCTCCCAACCCAGTTCCCCTTCCTTTCTGCTCTCTGTCATAGATGTCACTCCTGCATCATGGTCTAAAGACTCTCCTTGCTTCCTCCTGCTCTTACCTCTTGATCTTTCCCGGGTTTTTCTCCAAATAAATCTTGAGCAGACCAATGCCATCTTGGAATCTGCTTTCTGGAGGACTCACCCTAACAGAACCAGAATCCGGACCTTGTCATACACAAAAGGACCTTCCACCAATAAAGAGATTCCATTTTAAAATACATTTGGAAAGTGAGGAGGTAAACCCAGTGTCACCAGACTTCGTAGATCCAACAAGATGCTAATGTGTAGTTGACCCCTCAAAGTACAGAACACAGACTCTAGTGGCTCCCAAACTGAGTGGACAACAAGAACTTTTATTCAGTTCTCCCGAATTGGAGACTGGAACATTGATTTTCCACAGACCACAATTTGGGAAATGATATTAAGCCCCACTCTCCAACAAATAAACACCTATTCTTTCCTTGGCATTGTTAAAGATGCTCAAAATGATGGTTTGATACTCTTCTTTTGCTATTCTCAAATATATGTATAATAATATTGTAAAAAAAAAAAAAAGACAGGAAAAGCAAACAAGACAGGCAACCCTCAAACAATGTAGTCTTCCCTGGAAGACTAGGAAATTAATTATACTTTACATTAAAACTTTATTCCTATTCTTAGGAAATGGTTTGATTTTAATTATTTAAAATAGGTTCATCTTTGAGAGAAGGGCAAACTGAAAGCTTTCAAACATAAGCAATGAATCCTAAATTGTCTACAGGCTTTAAATTTGGACCTTTTTTCCTGCAGACATTTCTCAGTGAATTCACATTAAAATGGTTCCACTCAACGTCCAAAGTCAGTGATCGGACCTCAGCAAGCCTTCACGATCCAATACTTGAATGAAAAGGGAACCATCTGTGATGCAAATTGTTCTACAGATTTTCTGCAAAATTCCTGGCAAAGCCCAAGCTCAGTGTATTTGGAGCCTGGTGGGAAAATGCATTTCTGTGTACCAAGGAGGTGTTCCTTGTGTAAACAGTTAGGTGAGAGTCACCTGAGAGAGTAAACTCAGGTCATTTCCGGGTCAAGAGACAAACAAGTAAGTCTATATGGGATTCAGTCTTCTTAAACTTTACCAGTTTTCCTTCTCCTCCCTCCTTGAGAGGTATGAGACATTCTTGGTAAGATGCAATAGTGGGAACCAATTGCTTTTTGGTCACCAGCTAGGTAGTAGGCAAATACCATAGCAGGCACCTTACAAATGTATCATTTAGCCTTTCTAATCTTGGATGTAAGTAGGACCATCACCCCAATTTCTTTTTAGATGAAGAAACAGAGGCCCAGAGAAGGCAAGCTACTGGCACAAGATCATAGACATTACAAGTGACATTCCTTAATATCTCTTGGAATTGTGTTTGCTTCTGTCCTCTGTCATCTCTTGGTTCTTTTCTTCTTTCCCATACTTCTCTAGAACTTTTCAACAAGACCCTTAAATAACTCTGATAGTAGAAAAAAATTTTCTACTATAGAAAAAGTGAGGCACATTTATTTTTACTAAATATTTGTTGAAAGGCCAGATATATTAGTCTTGTATTACTGACCAGTTAATTATATTAGGCCACAAGCAGACACCAAAGAACCTGAAAGAATTAAATTCCAAGCAGGGGGAGTGGGAGAGGGAGAAGCAGGCTTCCAGCTGAGCAAGGAGCCCAATGTGGGGCTCAATCCCAGGACCCTGAGACCGTGACCTGAGCCGAAGGCAGCTGCTTAGCGACTGAGCCTCCCAGGTGTCCCTAAAGTTGTAATATTCTAGAAGGGAAAATGAAAAGCATTACTAAAGCTAATATATACATGTAATTATAATATTATATATATATTAATAATTATAACATTATTAACATATATATTAACATATATAATACTGCTTCCTATCTTTTTCCCAACTTGGGTGTCAAGAGCACTGTAAGCTTTGGTGGTCTCTTCTCATCTTTGTGCTCACAGGATTGGAAAGACAAGTCTGAGATTGTCTGTGACCTTCACCAGCCCCCTCTCAGAGTTCAGGCCATTCTGAAACCATGTGACCTCAGTTCTTAGTCACTCAGCAGCATGGGAGGTGACCTGTCATAAAAATGATCGTTGAAAGGATTTAAATTCAAGTCAGACAGAGTTGAGATGTTGGTAGCAGGGGCAGAACCCCAAACTCACACAGGGTAAACAGGCTGCTGTGGTCCCAAGAAGGGAACAACAACAGGGCTTCAAAAACTATGAGTCAACAGAAGTCACAATTTAGAGAGGGACTAGAAAGAAATTAATTGGTGGTGGTAGCAGCAGCTGACACAGAGACAGAGGGGCTGAGTCTACATATGATCAAGCAAGAAAGCGTCAGAGGAAGCCTGGTGCCCAGGGGGATTTCAGGATAATCACACCTCCTGAGCGGATGTGAACCCAGAACAGTCTCCCAGTTCCTGAGCGATCCTCCCATCCCTAGGAGGGGGGCTATACTGAGGTTTCTGCTCTTCCACAAGGCTGCCTGCTCGCATTCATTCCACATGGAACAATAATGATAATGATAATTACAGTTATAATGGCAATTATTAATTTGAGCATTAATGACATGCCAAGAACTGAAAGACTTTTTCTTATCCCATTTCATCCTCAAAATAACTCTGCAAGGTAGCTACTATATCCCTATTTTACAGACAAGGAAACAGATACAGAGAAGTGATTTCCCCAGAATCAACCACCCTACATGTGGTGGAGCCACGATGTGCCTCTGACACCTTTGCTCTTCAAGTCTATGCTTCCTTGGTTCATTCTCCCATATTCAATGTACCGTAGAACAAGCTTCTCTTACTAGGGGAAACCTGTACACTATTTAGTTCTGTGCAATATCAAGGAACCCAAATCAACTAACACTGAAGCACATAGGGAAATCACCACCAAAACTGGCTATAGGACTAGTTTCTTTCTGGAAAGTATCATCTTGTGAAAGATCCAGGAGAAACTGGACATCCTCATGCAACTACAGTGGCACAGTAAAAAGCGGATGATTTTGATTCCACGTGGTTGTAATATTCTGATAGGCTGAAGGCGCATCCAAAAGTAACTACCATCACCACACTCAATGTCTTCCCAGGCACCCAGAAAGCTCCTGGAGACAGACAAGTTACAGTTCGCTTTTCTTGCCCTTAGCATCCCATTCAGTGTAAGTATCTCATTAATAATATACAGCACGCACTGAAAAAGTTTTAAAATGCAGAATGCACACTGGATAAAGCTTAGCAATTCAGTCCAATGCCTTCCCTCTGCAGGAAAGCTGAGAGCCAGATCAGCTTGCAATCACACAGATCAAACTAGGGTCAGACTTGGAGTGGAACCCGGGACCCCTGCCTGTCAATTTGGCGCTGCATCTACCTTGGCATGTGGCCTCATTTTTGAATGGAACAGTATTTTTAAAAAGAATTGTTATTTGGATTAGACTATTTCTTGGTTCAGTCCATTAAGATAGAGTGAACATTATCAAATGTCCCTCGACAGTTAAAAATCTTATACCAGGGTCATCATTTTAACCAACAATGAGCAGGTCTAAGAAAGGGTAAGAGTGCATTGGAGCTGATCTCTGATCTGGGTTACAATAAATGTAAGCTCTCCTCAGTTTTCAGTGGCTCCCTGGAGAAGAAGTTCAGAAGGTTTTTTGTTATTGTTGTTTTGTTTTATTTTTTTTTTTAAGAAATTGAGCTGCTTTAATAACAAAGAGTTCAGAAGGTTTTGAAGCTGTTGTAGATTACCTGTGTTTGCACTGGGCAAGGTAGAGAACAGTGGTGTGTGAATTAACTGACTCAACTCCTGAATATCCCCTGGAAGTTGACTTTTTGAAGCTTGACTACTACCTATCTGTTTTATTAATAATCACCCTCTTCTCTTAGCAAGTAGGAGACCAGAAAATGCTGGTGGTTGGGTGCAAGTGGAGGAGATGTCACAGGACTCTTATTTTGCCTTAGAAAACTCACTTCTGTTTATTTGAAAGGTCAGCCTGCAATCATCTTTTATCTAAAAATATCAGTACATTTTCCAAAACTCAGAGGGCAACATCTTAATTAACTCAGTAAATAATATCAAAGGACCTGGAATATCTATGGTGAGAAAGTAGGGCAATGCACTGTGGGATGGAAATCAGCTGTTCCTCATATCTGCCCCAGGATGTGGCCTTCTCATTGAACTTGCCCCAGAAGGAGCATGGGCCCTCTTCTGGGGTTCTGTCCTTAAAACAACTGGGTGAATATGGAGCAATTTTTTTTAATTTTTTATTTTTTATAAACATATATTTTTATCCCCAGGGGTACAGGTCTGTGAATCACCAGGTTTACACACTTCACAGCACTCACCAAAGCACATACCCTCCCCAATGTCCATAATCCCACCCCCTTCTCCCAAACCCCCTCCCCCCAGCAACCCTCAGTTTGTTTTGTGAGATTAAGAGTCACTTATGGTTTGTCAATGCGGAGCAATTTTAAAGGATGTAGATGGCTCAGTAGGGACATCCCTAATGGCCTTTATTGTATTGTGATATCGGGTTCCTGGTGGTATGGCCAATGGCCACCTCGGACAAAGTGGTTATTTTTTTCCCCATCCTAATACACAAATATATTTATTTATTTTCACATACTCATCTGGAATTGCATGGTTGTATGAGAGACACTTGCCAAGTGAAATGTGAGCCATCTGGAAATCCCTGACCCTACATGTCTTTGCTTTGGTGGATTATTTTCACATTTGGCTTTTTTTTTTTTTTTCATCCCACATCAGCCAGTTTGGGGGGGGGGGTTAACCTCATCATCTTCTCCATTTTCCTTTGGCCTCTTCTGCTGGACATCCTCATCTCTACAGATGAGAGGACAGGTGAAGTTAAAACTGATGCAAAGCAAACAGATAATTTTGTAATTGGTTTGCTACTCTCATATTGTTCATGAAGCAAGAGTTAAAATTACTTGTGGTTCTAATTACCATATGCTTCTTGTCTTCCACTACCATGGATACACTCAAGGAGCTGACCAGGGTGTTTATGAAACTGCACTTGGCTGAGCCCGTAGGTCTGCCCATCACCAGCAGTTTCTGTACCCAGCAGCCTCTCACAGCCAGCTGCCTGTCTCACAACCCATTGCTGGAGCTTCAAGTATCGGTAAGAATAATCTAGAACCTGCTGATTTTGTCAAAGTCCAGGGCTGTATTTGCCAGTGTTGAGATTGAGTATTGATTTTCACCCTCCTGTTTTTTCTAACATTTTAATTATAAGACGTTAGATAGGCAGTTCAATTCCTCTCTTACAATGAACCTGGAAAACCTTATTATGCCAGAAAGGAAAAAAGTGCTCAAAAGCTAATGGGGATATGTCAAAAGAACACAAGAACCAATCTGAAGAGGCTCCCTCTAGCAAAATATGGGACAATTTGAATATCAAAATAAATAATCCAGGAATGGATTGTAACCCATTAGATAAGTAACCCATAAACCCATACTAAAGGCTAAAGAGAGGGAGGAGGTTGGAAGAGAAAAGGAGGAGGGAAATCTCTTTTTTTTTCTCCAAAGAGTTCATTCATTTATTTGATAGAGAGATCACAAGTAGACAGAGAGGCAGGCAGAGAGAGAGGGGGAAGCAGACTCCCTACCATGCACTGAGCAGGACTCCATCTCAGGACCCCAAGATCTTGACCTGAGCCGAAGGCAGAGGATTAACCCACCAAGCCACCCAGGTACCTCAGGAAATCTCTTTCTCTTTCTCTTTCTCTTATTACACAGAGGTAATAATAGAAAAAAAGATCATAAATCATCATTTTGCAATCCCTATAGTGATCATTAATTAGCTAAGAAACACTCATGGAAGCTAAAACCACTGGGTGAGAGGTTGTTGGGAGGAATCTGGTAGACACCACTTAATCAGCTGATTGCACTTACCCACAATAATGAGCCAGTGGATATCATGTGCTTTCCCCAGTGGTGTACTAAGCACACATCCATGTGCTTCTCTGAAAAAAAGAAAGTTCACCCTGCCTCTAATCATGAAGAAGTAATCAAACAAGTGCAAACTGAGAAAAAGATGCAAAATAATTTGTCTTTATGAATGTCAATTTCATAAAGACAAAACAAAAAGTCCAGAAAATCTTCATGACTAAGTGCAATGCGTGAGACTCCTTGCTTGGATTCGGGACCTCCCCCACCCCCACCCAAGGCTTTTAATGATATAAAGGGCATTATTGGGACAACTGAAGAAATCTGAACTTGTGCAATATTAGGTAATAGTATTATCTCAATCGTATCAATAATACTGTATCAATTTCCAGAGTTTAGTGGTTGTCTTATTATTGACTAAAAGATTACCTTTGATCTAAGGAAATGATGAATGATAAATTATTTGATTATGTACCATGATGTCTATGACTAACTCCCAAATGGTTCCAGGGGGAAAATGGCAGAAACTACATACAATAGAAAAAGATAAAGAGAGAGAAAACACATGGAAAAATGTTAACTATCCTGTCAAGGTAAAGTGTCTGTTTGTGTTTGTTACATTGTTTTTGAAACTCTTCAGTAGATTTGAAACTTTTTGAGATAAAAATTTACAGGAAAAACAAACAAACAAAAAAAAACGAAGTAAGGAAAGCAGTTGCGTTTGGGCAAGATTGAGAGAAAGGGAGGTGGGCAGAGCACACAATATTCTAGCTCTAGATCTGAGTGGTATTAACCTGACTTTGTGATCCTTTATTGAATTGTTACTTTCGTTTTGTGTACTTTCCCCCATGCTGTTCTATAAAAACGTTGATCTAAAAAAAAAAGTCTTTGTTCAGCTATCTTCCAAATATTATGACTCCCTTTTTTATCACCAACATGTTCATGCACACACACACATTCACATAAGATCTGGGTGTTGCCTACTATGTGCCAGACACTGAGGGATGTTGTAGAGAGACAGAAAGAGTGAAAACCTGGTCCCTGTGTCCTGGCAGTTCATAGGCCAGTGTGAGGCTACACACACACACACACACACACACACGCACACACACACACACACACACACACACACACAAATATGATGCGATGTGATGTGACATAACATATCATGATAGAGTGATCAAGTAATCAGAATAAACATAGAGGAGAAAACATTCTTCTCCAAGGTTGTGTGAATTCATAACATTTTGAAGACTGAAGGATTTTGACAAGAGGAAAAAGTACTTTCTGCTCCGGTTTGGAATCCTGTGTTTACAGGTTCCATTAATGGTTCTGGGGACAACCTTTGGTGATGGGCTCAGAGCTGTCCAGAGACCTTCAAAGCCAACAGCTGGACCTATAGCTTTTGCTGAAAGATGTTCCTGCTCCCTAGGGAAATGTCAGCCTCTGCCAGAACAGGTTTGGAAGGGCCTTTGGTTTAATCGTGAAGAAACTGGGGCTCAGAGAAGTGGAATGATGGGTTGAAAATTAGGTCATAAGTGACAGACCCAGGGCCAGAACTGAGCCATATCCTGCTTTTCTTGGTAGTTGGTTCTTTGCTGCCTCCACTAATACATCAACTTGTGTGGTGTTTTGTTTTATTCTGTAAACTTCTTGAGGGCAGGATTCATCCCATTTTCATCATAGTAGCTTCATACTCATAAGCCTGACATTTTACAGACAACAGGTGTTTGAGGAATATGTTGCAGAGACTCTAACCCCCTGATTTTACAGATGAGGGAATGGAAGACAAGGGAAGCTGTAAGATGCCCAGGGTCCTAGTATACTTGCTGAAGGATCTAATTCTAAAAGCCAGTTCTCCTCACACCTAGTGCTTGCATTACACCAATGCTTTCCCACTTCAGGTATTTGAAGACCACCTTCAGACAATGCCAAAACCACATCTCTCCTTTATCATTAACTGAGTTTTTTAAATTGTGTTATGTTAGTCACCATACAATCCATCATCATTATTTTTTGATGTTAGTGTTCGATGATTCATTGTTTGTGTACAACATCCAGTGCTCCACGTACTCCATGCCCTCCTTAATACCCATCACCAGACTCACCCATTCCCCCCAACCCACTCCCTTCTAAAATCCTCTGTTTGTTTCCTGGAGTCCATAGTCTCTCATGTTTTTTAAGAATTATCTCACCATTTATTAGTCAAAAGATTTATGATAAAATAAATCTCTATGTTTTATTTCAAATGGTAAACTAATAATAGATGCCTTCACAGAAAGTAACTTTAAAAATAAATTGGTGGTTTACACACTTCACAGCACTCACCAAAGCACATACCCTCCCCAAGTGTGTAAACCTGGTGATTCACAGACCTATACCCCTGGGGATAAAAATATATGTTTATAAAAAATAAAAAATTAAAAGTCAAAAAAAAAAGAAGAAAAAAAAATAATAAATTGGTGGGTTGTTTCCATAATTTGGCTATTTTGGACATTGCTTTTATAAACATTGGGGTGCATGTGCCCTTTCGAATAATTATGTTTATATCCTTTGAATAAATACCTAATAGTGCAATTGCTGGGTTTAGGATAGCTCTACTTTTAACTTTTTGAGGAACCTATATACTGTTTTTAAGAGTGGCTGCATCAGTTTGCATTCCCACCAACAGTGTAGGAAGGTTCCCCTTTCTCTGCATCCTCTCCAACAGCTGTTGTTTCCTGAGTTGTTGATTTAAGCCATTCTGACAGGTGTGAGGTGGTATCTCACTATGGTTTTGATTTGTATTTCCCTATGCCAAGTGATGTTGAGTATCTGTCATGTATCTGTTGGCCATTTGTATATCTTCTTTGGAGAAATATCTGTGTCTTCTGCCAATTTCTTGACTGGATTTTTTTGGGGGGGTATTGAGTTTGATAAATTCTACAGATGAATACAGGGGAAGGAAAGGAAAAATAAAATGAAAACAGAGAAAGGGACAAACCATAAGAGACTCTTTTTTTTTTAAGATTTTATTTATTTATTTGACAGAGAGAGATCACAAGTAGACAGACAGACAGGCAGAGAGAGAGAGAGGAAAGCAGGCTCCCCGCTGAGCAGAGAGCCCCATGTGGGACTCGATCCCAGGACCCTGAGATCATGACCTGAGCCGAAGGCAGCGGCTTAACTCACTGAGCCACCCAGGTGCCCCCATAAGAGACTCTTAACTCTAGGAAACAAACTGAGGGGTGCTGGAGGGGAGATGGGGGGGATTAGATAACTAGGTGACGGAGATTATGAAGGGCACTTGAAGTAATGAGAACAGGATGTTATCTGCAACTGACGAATCACTAAATTCTATCTCTGAAAATAGTAATGAAGTACATGCTAATTTGAAGTTTAAATAAATAAATAGATAAATAAATTTGGTGGGGGAAACACTATTGTTAAATCATAGCTATAACTGATTCTGAATATAGAGCTTATTCTCATTCAGAAAAAGACTTGTAAAATTTTGGAGAGCTGTCACAGGCATTTTCTCTGACAAAAATGTAAATGGAAGATGATTTTAAAGAGAACAGCTTTCTTCTTCTTGACCCAATGTTATTTAATGTCGTGTCCCCATACCCCGTAAAACCATTGCCTGTGTGAACAGCAGTGTTAAGTCTTGAGTCGTTAACTGGGAAACAGTTCAAAATCCACCCAACACTGCACTGCCCATACTTAATGTGTTAAATCTCTGGACTGGTAAGATTATAAAAAGCTCTGAAGAAAGATGGAGATAATAATATATGGCAGCACACATTAAATTCTGATGATGACACTACTTGAAAATAAATTCTGATGAGGACACTACTTGAAAAGAAATCCGTGGATGGAACGAACTTTGCCAGGCTCTGTTGAACCTCGGTCTTGAAAAAGAAAAGACTAGAAAGTCTCTGCAGCTCTCCGGACAGGACTTTGCTGTGGTGGCCCTACTGCAGGGGGTCTGACAGTTGGCAGGGGGATTTGTGAGGGTTTCTTAACTTGGATCCTGCTCTGACTGCCTTCGTCCTTGTAACCCACAGGGATTTATTTCTCACAACAGGCATATACACAGTGGGGGGATTTCAGTGGAACCAAGAGAGGTCCAAACACAATGCCAGTCTGAGCCACAGTAAACATCCCCCTTCAATCTCACAAAGGAGGAAGTTGCGGGAAAGCGAAGCTGGTTCTTGTAAATGATTTCCTACATGCCTCTTAAGAAGAGCTCAGGCTACAGTAAAACTCGTCCACTAACTGCTCAAAGTCTTGGCAGGGCTTTTGGTACATAAGACCCTGGTTATTCAGGAAAGCAGCTTTCCAGAACCTTCACTCATCTCCAGATTTACAATGGTCGACTGACCTATTATTTTGTCCACAGAATGTAATAAAAGATGTAAAAAGTGCAAGCAGTGTTTCTAGAGCCTGCACGGGACTGACTGCCAGGGCCAGGATTACAGAACCACAGTGGGATGGTGGCTGGGTGTCCCCTCTCCCATAGCAGCCTCATGGAGAAGGTTCAGTCCATGCCTTCTCACAAAGGCAGATTTAGACAGGACCTCCACCCAGGGTCACTGGAGACCCCTCTCAAACAACTAGAACTAAGACTGTTCCAAGCAGCATACGTTTATTGAGGTAAATTTCACCGCGTGCCAGCCCCTGGCAAAGGGGGTTACAGGCCATTGCCTTCATTCCAAGGCAACCCCTGAAGTGGGCACTAGCATCATCCCTATTTTAAAGATAAGAGAATTGGGGTGCCTGAGTGGCTCAGTTGGTTAAGCGTCCAACTCATGATTTTGGCTCTGGTCATGATCTCAGGGTTGTGAGATCGAATCTGGTATTGGGTCCATGCCAGGTGTGGAGACCGCTTAAGATTCTCTCCCTCACCCTCTGCCCCTCCCCCACCTCTCTTAAAAAAAAAGGATAAGAAAATTGAGGAGGCTTAGTTGGGACTGTACATGGCAGAAGGGACATTCCAACCTAGTCAGTCGCTCTCGAGATTAGTCACTGTGCTGTCCCGCCCATATCATAAGTGCCCACTCACTGCTATGCTCTGCTTCTCCTCTTTATCTCTAAGGCCCAGGTCAAATGAATGGCTCCTTCCCCTGCCCTCCAGAGGCCTTTGTTTATATATGTTAATCTCTTAGGTACTGTTAATTGATTTATTCATATAACACAAATTTATTAAGTAACTTTATAGATACCAAGGACACATGAGCCAAAAATAAATAAAACCAGGAAGGGATGGAGGTGTGGTCATAAAATCATAAAAGGGCAACACATGGGATCTTTGTGTTCTGTATGTATCTTGACTGTGGTGTTGGGTTCACAAACCAGCACTGGTGATAAGACTTGATAGAACTAAATACACACACATACATATTCACATACACACACATACAATGAGTACAAGTAAAATTCAGGAAATCTGAAAAAGATCAGTATATTGTATCCATGTCCATAGTCTGGTTGTGATATTGTACTACAGTTTTACAAAATGCTACCATTGGGGGAAACTGGGTAAAAGGTACAGGAGATCTCTGTATTATCTCTTACAACTGTGTATTCTCTACATTTCTCCATAATCTATAATTATCTCATAAAATACTCAATTAAAAAAAGAAAGAAACTCATGGATATCTAGTAGGATAAATGCAATAGAAGAGGCACAGGTCTAATGGCAGGGATGACTCAGCTGTGTACATACTTATCTTACCCACTAGACAGCGGTATCAGGTAGGGGTGGGGACCATGTCTTTTATAAATAACACAGCCCATAGGGAAAAAAATAGCCAAGTAAGTAGAGCTCCCTTTCTCATACCCTCTGATCCCCAGTTCTCACACTTGACTATATTCTATGGTACCTGATCCCCATCTCAAGATGGTACCTAACTCTAATCTCAAGATGTCCAATGTCCTACTGATATTTTCCCTTCCCTGCACATCAACCAACAAGGGAAGCTCTCAATACCATGTTCCCAATTCACGTATAAATGATAGAGGTAGCCTGGGGCAGTGGAAACAAGGGACAGTAAAGGGACTCCAAGCCCTAGAAAGTGGAAATCCAATTCTTTATTTACCAGTTTAAGCCCTCCTTGACTAAGACTTCCTTTCTAGAAATGGGAAGAAGTAGAGAAGTAGTCACCTGTCTCTCAGAGTTGATATGAGCTCTGGCAGGTAGGAAGTGCCTGGCACCCTGGAAAATCTACATGATCTGGAACCAGAAGAATTGAGTTCAATTCTTAGTTCCACTACTTGCTACGTGTGTTTGTGGATAAATTGCTTAAGCTCTCCTGTATCCAGTGTCTTTAATTACAAATAGTGATAGAACTTGTTATCCTTCCTCATGTCTCTCTGAGAGCACTTGAAATCCCCAGAGCACCAAAAAAAAGATATGCCCAGCCCTGCCCAATTCATCACTGTTTCCCCAGTACTTTGCATAGACATGGTGCAAAGTACTTATTAAATATGTGTTGAGGGCCACCTAGTAGGCTCAGTTGTTAAGCATTTGCCTTCAGCTCAGGTCATGATACTGGCGTCCTGGGATTGAGCCCTGCATCGGGCTTCCTGCTCGATGGGAAGCCTATTTCTCCCTCTCTCACTCCCTTTGCTTATGTTCCCTCTCTCTCTGTGTCTGTCAAATAAATAAATAAAATATTTAAATATGTATATATCTACATATATGTTGAATAAGTGAATGGAAGAATTAAATCATGGGCCTCTAGTGAAATGTCTTACTGGTTCCAACCAGCTCTTAGTGCTTCTCAAGCCAAGACCCTGGAACCTTCTAGAAGATCTCTATCCAGGATCTCCTCATGGCCCATCTTTTAACTCCCTTTCTTAAGGCCACAGGTAAATTCTAAACTCAGCCAGTCATTGCACCGGCATTGAATCATCCTCCATTTCCCTCAGAAACACCCTGCCTGCATATGCATCACTCTCTCCAGCTTGCTGTCCTCAACAGTGAGTCAGTTCAAATGAATGATGACTGCGGTAAGCAGGACCCAGCAAATTAGTCTTATTCAACAGCTGAAAGGAGATACACATAAAAGAATACCATTTCCCTGTCATTATCCTCCTATCAATTATATTTCTTAGTTGTAAATTACAGAACCACCCCCACTAGATTAAATAGAAAAGGAACGACAGTTTCCAGATTTTCAGGGGCACCCAGAGAACCAGACTGGAAGACAAGAAAGCAGGAAGCAATGCCTATCTCACACCACAGACAGCCCCTAGGAGACCCCAGTTCTAGACACAGAAGCTTCAGCTTATCCAACACACTGGAAACAAGAGGATGCTGCCAGAGATCCTCTAGCACTGCCCTCCTGAGAAAGCAGTTCTATTTGCCCTTTTCCTCACCAAAATTTTCTACACTGCACCTGCTTATTTGTGTCACGGACTTTCAATTCAGAACCTCAAATGCAAGCAATCTGACTGGTGCAGCCTGGTCATATGCTTGCATCCTTGCCGCAAGAAAAGCTGGGAAGGCAAGTTTACAGTTTTTACTTGGAAAGAATTTACAGACGGAAAAGGAAGTGGAAAGATGCAGAGCAGTCAAAAAGAAAAACAAAGTTCCATTCTACCAGCACTAAAAAAACTTGCATGAATCTCTACCTGGCTACTGTGATATTAGTTCATCCAAGAACATTTTTGCTCCAAAAAATTAAACATCTTAGAATATTCATGCTTTTGTATATAAAAGTAAGCATTTATCAAGAATCTGTTGAGAAACTATGATGAGAAAACTTTTTTCCAAATTTCATTAAGAGGTAATTTACAAATTAACAAAATCCTTGATTCCTATTCAAGCGTTAATGGAGGAATCAATTCTACTGTCTAACCCCTACCATCATTTGTAGCAATTATATAAATAAAACCATTCATTCTTCATGATACACACATTGCCTCTATTTCCAGAAAAGAAAAAAGAGTAAAAAGAAATTATCAGACAAAAACTTTGGGTAGAAACAAAGTGATGTACAGAGGTATAAGAGAGCAGTTAGTAAAGCTTCATAAAGAACAAATCCTGTCAAACGAATCTAATTCAGTTCTCTTACCAAGACAAATGTGGAACATCTAGAAGAAGCAATAAAAGTCATCTATTTTTATTTTGTCATGGCTTGGGATTCTGCCTTGAATAATGTGGGCATCAGTAAAGTAATACACTATCAGTCAGCCCACCCAGCTCTTAACCAGAAATACAATTTTTGAGAAAAGCATTGAAGTAAGATTTCTACTAAGACAAATGGTGCTTTCACAAAAGCCACTGTAAAGATTTTTTTATTAAAATACAGATTATCTTTTACAATCAAAGCCAAAAATCCAGTTTAAGAAATAAAACTTTGGTTGCCCTTTGGATATTTAAACAAAGAAGGGTTATTTCTACCCATGAGGCCTTGTCACTGAAAGGTCACTTGATTTCCCCAAACGATTAGAACAGTTCTGACTGTCGCTGACATAGTAGAAAGAACACTTTTCATTCAGCCTCATACCTCACCTGACAAATAGATTCACTATTAGAGCTGATTTGTCCAATCATTCAGCCAAGCCACTGTGCTCCAAAATGAGATTTGTTGTTGATGCTTCTTGACCTGACTCACCTCCATGATATAAAACTAGGTCCCCCAGACACTCATCTTTTTCACTGCCTGCCATTTGCTGATTATCTAGGATCACAGGCAAATTGTAAAACTTCTCTATGTTCCAGATTTCTTACCAGTCAAAAGGGGAAAATATGGTATCTACCTCATAAAACCCATGAATATTAAAGAAATTAAGACATATAAAGTGTTCAGAATAGTGTCTGGCACACAGTATCTGTTCAACAAATGTTGGGATCCCAGTGTGGGGGGGTTTATCCCCATAAATTCAAAATATTTCTGATTTTAGGAGAGGAAGTATTAAACAATTTCTCATTAGAGTTTAGGCCAGCATTCATAGCAAAACTTGTGACCATTCATATTAACTGGGTAAAGACAATAAGCACCCTCACGTCAGGTTCTACAATGAAGATTCTGAGCCAAAACTAGAGAAAACTGCCAGATTTTAGAGTTGTACGGATTTAGGAATTGTGAATATGGGATTGTGGGCCAGATAGTGACTATTTAGAGCTTCTATTCTATATAATTCGCCTTATTCCATTTCTGTTCTGCAGCCTAGAGTCTTCTAGATCTCTTGGGTTTCTGATCCAACCCCATATTGCCTTTTTACAGCCTTGACCTAATAGTTGGCAAGACTTCCCTCCCCAACCATAACCTGAACTTACATCCCACCAGTCTAGCCCTTCTTGTGATGACCTCCCAGAGCTGGCCCCAGCTCAACATTCCTGCAGCGTACACTCTGGTCACCATGCACAGAATAAGGCAAAATGAATGGGCTGACAATTTCCAAGACATATGGACACGGCTTCTGTCCCAAAACCCAGAAGAAAATAGGTCATCCAGATTACTAAACATAGTACTAACCTACCTTCAGGGGGAAATCATGCAAAGAACATTTAATGAAATCACAAGGCAAATTCTAACTTGCAGAAATATATGACTGGCATCCCAAGTCTGAGAACATTCCCAAAGCCTCCACCAGTTGTCACCCTACCACCCTAGCAAACTCTAACACTTAGCTGTTGAAGTCCTACCCTGGGTGTTGATTTATACCATATTGTGTTATAACTGCTGACTGCCAGAACTATGTGGCAATAATAAGAAGTCTTTGGGAATTTGAATACCTTTTCTGCCCCACCCCCCATGAGAGCTGGACTGAGTGAGCTTCATCATGGATATGTGACCTATGTAGTTGCACTGGGAGTCATACTCTTAGACAAGCCCCACACTGACTTCATTGCTCTGGTTTTGCCATCTTGAAATTCTTAATCATTTTTGAGCAAGGGATCCTATATTTTCTCTTGGAATAGACCCCACAAATAATGTACCTGGCCCTGGAGCTTGTGTTTCTAAGGACAACATTCTATCATTTTCAGAGAGGGCATTCCAGCGTGTTGGAAAACCAGACAACCCTATAGGTCAATGTTTTCCAAGGAAGAGGAGATACACTCTGGAGTTTGAGCAAAACCATCCTTTGCAATGTAGAAAAGCAATATTAAAATTTCAATTTACATATATTTTTCTCACCATTGTTCAGCTTTATTTTTGAATACTGTCTCTGCTATCCTTTACTCCTTCTATTTCATAGCAATAGAATCAATTTTTAGCTAGGCTTATAGACACAAAAGTTGCAAGATTACATTTCCCAGCATCCCTTGAAGCCTGGTGCCTTGAAGCTAAATGTGGCTATGTTATACCTTAGCTAGTAAGATGGTCATGAATGTGATGTTGTAACCAAGCTCCATCCTTAAACACAAGGGTCATGCTGCGCCATCTTTTCCCCCATTCTGCCACTTGGAACATGGATAATTCAGCAGACCCTGAAGTAAGTATAACACTTTCAGAATGTAAGAGCTACAAGGAAGACAAATGCAGGGTCTTTGGGCACACTCATGGAGCAGAGCTATCGCAGCCCTGGACTGCCTCCTTCCTGACTATTCTGTGAAACAGAAGCCCATTTCTATCTGTACAAGCCACCGTTCTTAGTCCATTACACACAGACAAGCCAATATCCTAACTAATATATTAATACCTTAAAAGAAGAATATAATTTCTTAGTAACAAATAACAGTAATGGAGCATATATCTAAAACAGCCTAAAGATTTCACTTCTAGAGAATTGCACTTTAGACATCCCACTGAATTTTAGATCAAAGTCAAAAGTTTATCTTATATAAACAAATAGGCATACAAAAAAAAAAAAGAAAAAAGAAACAACCTAAAAAGCACCACATTACACAGTCCTTTCAGTTTTGACAGTAGCTGTGAGAGAACAGTTAGAAGAATGGGACACAGAACTGAGAGGAAAGAACAGGTGCCTGCATTATCTAATTGCCTTTCTTGTCCAGTGTTCCTCATCAAAACCATGAGACACAGAAAATGATTTGTGTGACTTTCTCAATTCTCCCAGGGATGGCATAGAACTAGTACCATTTTGGTTGCATAACAGAAAAAATACTTTATACATGATGGCTGTCTCTGAGCACCAGGTCTTCATCCTTTCATGGTAGCCTGGTTGAGGGTCTTGATTAGTTGAACATTCTATTTAGCTGAATGTTTTCACTTTCTGAATCTCAAATTTAAGTTTCCTCATGTGTAAAATAGGGATGATAATAGTTCATACCTTATGAAATGGATGGGTAGTGCTCAGCATAGGACCTGGCATGGGTTAAGTGTTCCACAAGGGTTATCACTGCTCATCATCTTCATCATCATCATCACCACCATCACTATCACCACCATCATCATTACATCATCATCACCATCACCACCACCATCATCACCATCATTATCATCACCACCATCATCATTATTATGCCTAGAGATCTGATTTTTAAAAGAACATAAAATAATAGATTAGGCTTCTCCTAATCACAATTTATCCTTTTCTGCCCTTAGAAGTATTTTCAGAATTTTGCCAGACCTTAGGGAAGTCTGGTATTAAGCTGAAACATAGGAAGTTGCCTGTATTGAATTATATTTGACTGATTGAAATGGCAACTGCTCAGCTACTCTTGAAGCAGAGCCAGTTTCTACAATTGACAGTTACCATATTCTGCCTGGACATTTTTATTTTACATAAAGAATAGATGGAAAACAAATCCTCTCTGCAAGGAAGCCCAGCCTGACCCAGTAAAGGCAGGAAGGAACTCCAGGGGATAAGACAAGGTAGATGGTGCATGGTGTGGGAAATAACCTCTAAGGACCAACCTCCTTTTCCATGCTTTGCATTCCTACCAGGCTGGACCACTGTGCCCTATACCCTCTCCCAGCCCCCAGCCTCTGTATAGCTCAGCCTTTCAGGGCCACTCTCTAGTTGCCTGAGGAGTCCCTGCTCATCTTTCAACCACCAGCTCTAGTAAGAAGGGTTCTCTCCACCTGCACACCCCCTCAGTCCACTCAGGGTCCTTGTGCCACCTCTTGAGCAATATTCCATGGGAGCACATCCACTCCTATTGGTCACCATGTGTCTCCCCCTGAATGAGAGCCCCTCATAGAGATAAGCCTGAGCTTTATCCCATGTCTGGCACTGAAGGGGCACTTGTGAAATATCTGTTGAACTGAAAAGAAGCTAGTCCCCCACTCTGCTTTTAGGCAGGGCTCTCTCTAAGAGATACACTCATCATTGAGGGTGCAGGCACTCCAAAGTATGGTCACTTCACTTTCTCAGAAACTGCTTCCAAAAATCAGTAATCCCTTCACTCAACAGCGTTCATTCTTCAGCTCTCTTCTAAATACTTTCTGCTCTGTTCCCAGATTATGCGTGAGTTTTAAATGACTCCACTTGAGCTGAACCTCCAGCTTCCACAATGTAAACTCCTCTTGGTCCTTAATAGCCCCTGACACAAATATGAATTGAAACTTAGAGAGTTTTGGCCTCAGCCTTCTCATTTCTGGGAATTCATCCTAAAGTGGGATTGCAAAAGTTTGCAAATGGGCAAAGTTGAATATAAAAGGATGTTTGTTACAGAATTATTACATTAGTCAAAAATGGAAAATAACTCGACCAATGAGAGCAGTAAGACGGTGGAGGAGCAAGAGATCGAGATATCATTGGTCCCAGGAGTTCAGCTAGATGGTTATCAAACCATTCTGAACACCTACAAACTCAACAGGAGATAAAAGAAAGGAGGAGCAGCAATTCTAGGAAGAGAAAATCTACCACTTCCTAGAAGGTACATGTGTGGAGAAGTGAATCCAAAGCAATGGGAAGATAGATATGGCGGGGGTCTGGCTCCCAGCAAGCAGTAGATCAGCAAAGCACAAAATCAGAACCTTTAGAAGTCTGCTCCACTGAGGGACATAACTCCAGAGACTAAATGGGGAGTAGAGTCCTCGCAGGGACAGTGTGGTCTCAGGACCTGCAGGGTCACAGAAAGACCAGGGATGCCTGAGTGTGGCAGAGCTCCCAGGTATTGGAGTGGGGAAGCCAGCTTCAGAGATGGAGCTGAGAAGTGCACTCTCAGCTCAGGGTTACCTTAAACCATGATTTGAAGCACAGTCAGGCCACTGTTCTTCAAGCAGGGACCCCACAAGCAGCATATCCAGAAGACTCACCTTCCTCCTCAGGGAGGAGTGGCATGTGAGCATGGCAGGAATCTACTGGGTCTGGAGACTCCAAACAGGGTTGAGCGTCAGAGATAGAAATGCTCAGTCACAGGCTGGTGAGCTTGGAGCACAGCCAGAGACCAGGGAGATGGAAGGGATTGACTGCTTTTCTCTGAGGGTGCACTGTGGAGTGGGGCTCTGAACTCTCAGTTCCTTTAAGGCTGGAGATTAGGAGGCCACCAACTTCATTCCCATCCTCTAAAGCTCTACAGAAAACTTTCAGGGAACAAAAGCTCCTGAGACCAAAATTTAGCAGATTACTTAGCCAGGCCCCTGTTAAAGGTGGTGAATTCTGCCTCAGGTGAAGACATTCGAGAATCAGGGCAACAGGCCCCTCCCCCAGAAGATGAGAAAGAATATCCTGCCAAGACCAAGTTCACCAAGCAACAACAACTGCGGAACTCCAGAGCTAGGGGAAAGCAACACATAGAATTTGTGGGTTTTTTTCCCATGATCCTTTAGTCTTTCAAAGTTAAGTTTTTAAATTTTTTTCTATTTTTTTAATTTTCCTCTTTCCTATTTTAACTTTTTTAAACTATTTTATCTTATCAACATCTTTTTTAAAAACTTTTAAAATTTTAATTGTTATAGTCATATTTTATCCCTTCATTGTATTTCTTGTATACATATAGGGCTTTTTTTTTTCTTTAAAATTTTGGGATACAATTTTGTCTAATACACAAAAATATACCCTAAATCTGGCACATAGCTTTGTTCTAGTTCTCCAGCCTGATCACATTCTCTCCTCTTTTTGTTTCCTTTTTCAACCAACTTCATATCCTATCAATTCCTCTTTTAGAATTTTTTAAATTTTCATCTTTTAGTCGTATTCCATCCCTTCATCATGTTTACCCTTATTTTTGTGTATATATATAAGTTTTTCTTTCTTTAAAATTTTGGGAGGTAGTTTCTTCTAACAGACCAAAATACTCCCAAAATCAAGTGTGTGGCTCTGTTCTATTCATCAGTCTTTTTTTTTCTTTTTTCCCCCTTTTCTCCTCCCCACCCCCCGGTTTTGGGTCTCTTCTGATTTGGTTAGTGTGTATTTTTCTGGGGTTGTTTCTACCCTTTTAGCATTTTGTACTCTCATTTATCTATTCTTATCTGGATAAAATGATGAAGCAGAAAAATGTACCCTCCCCCCCAAAAAAAAAGAACAAGAGGCAGTACCAATGGCTAGGGACCCAATCAATATTGACATTAATAATACATCAGAACTAGAGTTCAGAATGATGATTATCAAGGTGCTAGCTGGCTCAAAAAAAGCATGGAAGGTATTAGAGAATCCTTTTCTGGAGAAATAGAAGAACTAAAATCTAACCATGTTGAACTATAAATGAGGTGCAATCAAAAGTACCAGGTGGTGGGTATTATAGAGGGCACAGATTGCATGGAGCACTGGGTGTGGTGAAAAATAATGAATACTGTTATGCAGAAAATAAATAAAAATTTTTAAAAATGGATGCTCTTACTGCTAGCGTAAATGAGGCAAAAGACAGAATTAGAGATATAGAAGACCAAATGATAGAGAATAAAGAAACTGAGCAAAAGAGAGACAAACAACTACTAGGCCATGAGGGGAGAATATGAGAGATAAGTGATACCATAAGACAAAACAATTACCATAAGACAAAACAATATTAGAATAATTGGACTTCCAGAAGAAGAAGAAAAAGAGAGGGGGGCAGAAGGTATATTGGAGAAAATTATAGCAGAGAATTTCCCTAATTTGGTGAAAGAAACAAGGATCAAAATCCAGGAGGCACAGTGAATCCCCCTCAAAAGCAATAAAAATAGGTCCACACCTCGTCATCTAATAGTAAAACTTACAACTCTCTGTGACAAAGAGAAAATCCCAAAAGCAGCTCAGGAAAAGAGGTCTACAACATACAATGGTAAACATATTTGATTGGCAGCAGACCTATCCACAGAGACCTGGCAGGCCAGAAAAGACTGGCATGATATATTCAGAGCACTAAATGAGAAAAATATGCAGCCAAGAATACTATATCCAGCTAGGCTGTCATTGAAAATAGAAGGAGAGATAAAAGTCTTCCAGGAAAAACAAAAATTAAAAGAATTTGCAAACACCAAACCAGCCCTCCAGGGAATATTGAAAGGGAGAACCTAAAAGTAACAGACCAGAAAGGAACAGAGACAATATACAGTAACAGTCACCTTACAGGCAAGACAATGGCACTAAATTCATATCTTTCAATAGTTGCCCTGAATGTAAATGGGAAAATGCCCCAACCAAAAGACACAGGGTATCAGAATGGATTAAAAAAAATAAGACTCATCAATATACTGCCTACAAGAAATTCATGTTAGACCCAAAGACACCTCCAGATTTAAATTGAGGGGATGGAAAACAAGTTACCATGCTAATGGACATTAAAAAAAGAAAAAAGCTGGGGTGGCAATCCTTATGTCAGATACATTAGATTTTAGGCCAAAGACTATAATAAGAGATGAGGACGGACATTATATCACTCTTAAAAGGTCTGTCCAACAAGAACTAACAATTTAAAATATGTATGTTCTTAAGGTGGGAGCAGCCAATTCTATAAAACGATTAATAACATAACCAATGAAACACATTGACAATAATACAATAATAGTAGGGGACTTTAACGGTCCCCTTACTGAAATGAACAGATCATCTCAGCAAAAGATCAACAAGGAAATAAAGGCTTTAAATGACCACTGGACCGGATGGACATCACAGATACATTTGAACATTCTATCCCAAAAAAACAGAATATATATTCTCCTCTAGTGCACATGGAACATTCTCCAGAATAGATCACATCCTGGGTCACAAAGCAGGTCTCAACTGGTACCAAAAGATTGGGATCATTCCCTGCATATTTTCAGACCACAATATTCTGAAACTAGAACTCAATCACAAGAGGAAAGTTAGAAAGAACTCAAATACATGGAGGCTAAAGAGTATCCTATTAAAGAATGAATAGGTCAAGTAGGAAACTAAAGAACTAAAAAAATTCATGAAAATGAAAACACAACTGTTCAAAATCTTTGGGACACAGCAAAGGCAGTCCTGAGAGGAAGGTATATAGTAATAAAAGCCTTTCTCAAGAAACAAGAAAGGTGTCAAGTACACAACCTAACACTACGCCCAAAGGAGCTGGAGAAAGAACAGCAAGGAAAGCCTAAACCCAGCAGGAGAAGAGAAATGATAAAGATCAGAGCAGAAATCAAAGAAATAGAAACCAATAGAACAGTAGAACACATCAATGAAACTAGGAGCTGGTTCTTCAAAATAATTAATAAGATTGATAAATCCCTGGCCAGACTTATCAAAAAGAAAAGAGAAAGGACCCAAATTAATAAAATCATGAATGAAAGAGGAGAGATCACTAACAACACCAAGGAAATACAAACAATTATAAGAACACATTATGAGCAGTGCGCCTGGGAGGCTTAGTGGGTGAGCCTCTGCCTTTGGTTCAGGTCGTGATCTCAGGGTCCTGGGATTGAGCCCCACATTGGGCTCTCTCCTCAGCGGGGAGCCTGCTTCCCCCTCTCTCCCTACTTGTGATCTCTCTCTGTCAAATAAATAAATAAAAATCTTAAAAGAAGAAGAAGAAGAGCACATTATGAGCAACCATACACTAGCAAATTTGACAATCTGAAAGAAATGGATGCATCCTAGGGATATATGAACAACCAAAACTGAACTAGGAAGAAATAGAAAACCTTAACAGACCTATAACCAGAAAGGAAATTGAAGCAGTCATCAAAAATATTCCAACAAACAAGAGCCCAGGGCCAGATGGCTTCCCAGGGGAATTCTACTAAACATTTAGAGAAGAACTAATATCAGTTCTCCTGAAACTCTTCCAAAAAATAGAAATGGAAGGAAAACTCCCAAACTCATTTTATGAGGCCAGCATTACCTTGATCCCCAAACCAGAAAAAGACCCCATCAAAAAGGAGAATTACAGACCAATATCCTTGATGAACATGGATGCGAAAATTCTCACCAAAATACTAGCCAATAGGATCCAACAGTACATTAAAAGGATTATTCACCACGACCAACCTGGGCTGCAAGGTTGGTTCAACATTTTCAAATCAATGTGATACAATACATTAATAAAAGAAAGAACAAGAACCATATGATACTCTCCATAGATGCTGAAAAAACATTTGACAAAGTACAGCATCCTATCTTGATCAAAACTCTTCGCAGTGTAGGGATAGAGGGTACATACCTCAATGTCATCAAAGCCATCTATGAAAAACCCACAGTGAATATCATCCTTAATGGGGAAAAACTGACAGCTTTTCCCCTAAGATCAGGAACATGGCAGGGCTGTCCACTATCACCACTCCTAGTCAACATAGTACTAGAAGTCCTAGCCTCAGCAATCAGACAACAAAAAGAAATAAAAGGCATCCAAATCAGTAAAGAAGTCAAACTCTCACTCTCTGCTGATGATGCAATACTTTATGTGGAAAACCCAGAAGACTCCTCTCCAAAACTGCTAGAACTCAGACAGGAATACAGTAAAGTGTCAGGATATAAAATAAATGCACAGAAATGAGTTGCACTTCTATACGCCAAAAGCAAGACAGAAGAAAGAGAAATTAAGGAGTTTATCCTATTTACAATTGCACCCAAAACCATAAGATAACGAGGAATAAACCTAGCCAAAGTAGCAAGATATCTGTACTCAGACAACTATAAAGTACTCAGGAAAGAAATTAAGGAAGACATAAAGAAATGGAAAAATGTTCCATGCTCATGGAAAGGAAGAATATTGTGAAAATGTCTATGCTACCTAAAGCAACCTACACATTTAATGCAATCCTTATCAAAATACCATCCATTTTTTTTCAAAGAAATGAAACAAATAATCCTAAAAGCTATATGGAACCAGAAAAGATCCTGAATAACCAGAGGAATGTTGAAAAAGAAAATCAAAGTTGGTGGCATCACAATTCCAGACTTCAAGCTCTATTGCAAAGCTGTAATCATCAAGATAGTATGGTACTGATACAAAAACAGACACATAGATCAATGGAACAGAATAGAGAGCCCAGAACTGGACCCTCAACTCTATGGTCAACTAATCTTTAACAAAGCAGGAAAGAACGTCCAGTGGAAAAAAGACTGTCTCTTTAACAATTGGTGTTGGGAAAATTGGACAGCCACATGCAGAAGAACGAAACTGAACCATTTCCTTACACCACACAGAAAAATGGACTCAAAATGAATGAAAGACCTCAGTCTGAAACAGGAATCCATCAAAATTCTTGAGGAGAACATAGGCAGCAATCTCTTCAACCTCAGCTGCAGCAACTTCTTCCTAGAAACATAGTCAAAGGCAAGGAAGCAAGGGCAAAAATGAACTATTGGGATTTCATCAAGATCAAAAGCTTTTGCACAACAAAGGAAATAGTCAACAATACCAAAAGACAACTGACAGAATGGGAGAAGATATTTGCAAATGATGTATCAGATAAAGGGCTAGTATCCAAAATCTGTAAAAACTTACCAAACTCAACACCCAAAGAATAAATAATTCAATCAAGAAATGGGCAGAAGACATGAACAGACATTTTGGCAAAGATTTCCAAATGTCCAACAGAGACATGAAAAAGTGCTCAACATCACTCAGCATCATGGAAATACAAATCAAAACCACAATGAGATACCACCTCACAGCAGTCAGAATCGCTAAAATTAACAAGTTAGGAAATGACAGATTTTGGCAAGGATACAGAGAAAGGGAAACCCTCCTACACTGTAGTGGGAACACAAGCTGGTGTAGCCACTCTGGAAAACAGTATGGAGGTTCCTCAAAAAGTTGAAAATAGAACTACCCTATGACCCAGCAATCTCACTATTGGGTATTTACCCTAAAGCTACAAATGTAGTGATTCAAAGGGGCACGTGCACCCAAATGTTCATAGCAGCAATGTCTATAATAGCCAAACTATGGAAAGAACCTAGATGTCCATCAACAGATGAATGGATAAAGAACATATGGTATACATACACAGTGGAATACTATGCAGCCATGAAAAGAAACAAAATCTTGCCATTTGTGATGACATGGATAGAACGAGAGGGTATCATGTTAAGTGAAATAAGTCAATCAGAAAAAGACAATTATCATACGATCTCTCTGAGATGAAGAATTTGAGAGGCAGGGTGCAGTAAGGAGGGAAAAAAGTGAAAGAAGATGGGATCAGGAGAGAGACAAACTATAAGAGACTCTTAATCTCAAGAAAAAAAAATGAGGGTTGCTGGGGTTGGGGGATAGAGATAGGGTGGCAGGGTTATGGACACTGGGGAGGGTATATGCTGTGGTGAGTGCTGTGAAATGTATAAGCCTGATGATTCACAGACCTGTACCCCTGGGGCAAATAATACATTATATGTTAATTTAAAAATGGGAAATAACTCAAAAACCTATCAACTGGGGACAAATTAAATAAATTTTGTACATACAATGGGATCCCATGTACTCATCAACAATGACAGTGCAAGTATGCATTTATTGAAATTGAGAAAGTACCACCAGACAATACCTAAACAGAAACTTTAGTAGTTCAGGGAGAAAATGCAAGAAAAGGATTCAACACACAGGATTCTTGAATGCTGTGATGACATGAACCACAGGGATCACAGCACTTTTTAATGCTAAGCACTTCTTTCCAACCACCCACCTGATAAGAGCACTTTCCGTGTATGCTGGTAATGTTCATAGCGAAGTAGGCTGCAGCACAGCACGTATAATATGATGCAGTTTATGTTGGAAAAAATGCATAAAAATATACCTGAAAGGATTTTTTTTAATATTTTATTTATTTCTTTGACAGAGAAAGAGATCACAAGGCAGAGAAAGGGGGAAGGCTCCCCACTGAGCAGGGAGCCCAATGTGGGGCTCAATCCTAGGACCCTGAGATCATGACCCGAGCCGAAGGCAGAGAGGCTTAACCCACTGAGCCACCCAGGTGTCCTGAAGGGATCTTTTAAACAAAAAGATTATCAGGTGGGATTTGACATTAATTTTATTTATGTTTATATCTTTTTCTTTTTTTTTTTTTTGAATACTCTGTGTCTTTAGAAAGGATGGTTTTGCTTGTTTATATCTTTTTCTATATTGATTTACATTTTTATAAAGGCTGTGTATTATTTTCCATTCACCCCAAACTTTAAAGCTCTTTTTGTTTTGGAAAAAACTAGCATGTGGAACAAGGAGGTTCTCACCCACGTGAGAAGTTCTGCTCTCCCCCTGCTCACAGCAGAGCCCTCACTCCAGGCACTATTTGTAATCCCACTTAAAACCTTCATCCTAATGAATCCAATCTGCATGAATAAACAAAATCAAATGCCATTCCTTTCTTCTGAAAATTATCCTGAGCCTAACTGTGGTTAAGTATCAGGGCAGATGCCTGGAGGGGGGAAAAAAATAATTGCAATGAGGGAGAAAATGCACTAAAGTCTTGGGGGGGAAAAAAGTGCATGAGATACAACACAACACAAAAGACCAGTTCTAGTCATGAATCCAGAATTGTCTGAATACACACATGTTGTTTAAGTTCATTTTTGTTCTCAGCACCAGATAAGATTCTGAGAGGCAAGAAGACTGTCCCTGGCTTCAATCTCTTCATAGTTAAGGCAGAAAGAAAAACAACTGTAAGGAAAGTTATACAAAGTGTGAAGTTCAGAGAAGACAGGAGTTCTGTGGAATTCAGAGGAGGGAGAGTTTATTCCCACCAGAGGAAATCCAGGAAGACTTCCTGAGGAAGGTGGCCTTGACCCAGATCCTCTTTAGAATATAGTGGCATTTGTACTTGGGTAGGAAGGGAAATATGCCTCCAGAGAATAACACAGGCCAGTCTTGAAGCAAACATTATTGTCCAAGATATTTGCCAGCAGAATAAGCACAATGGACATTTACTGACTTTGTCATTTCCAAATGCATCATGGTTTCTCATGTCCCAGCTTTTACTCAAGCTCTTCCTTCTGTCTGGAAGATTCTCCCTAACCTTCACTTCTACTTCCACATTCAAGCCCGTTCTTTCCTGTTCATTCTTTACTTCTCAGCTTAGACATACTTTTTCTAAGAAGCCTTCCTTGATTTCCCCAAATGTGGGTGAAATATCTTTCTCTACATGGGCTCCCACAGTACCCTGAGCAGACCTTTATCCCAATACCTATAACACACAACTCATAATCACCTATGTTGTTATTGATCAATACTTATCTGTAAACACTCTAAGAGAATAATGTGTTTAGATGCATTTTTGTGAGCCCAGTAGCTAGTAAAGCACTATCCTCATAACAGAAATATTTATCAAATGATTAAAATTTTTAAAGTGATTCGGCAACAATCCTATACCAGAACCCAAAACTCATCCCCAGTCTGAGCTGATGACGTACCCATGTAATTCTACCAAATCATTTTGCAGATGAAAAATACAAATGTGTCTAAACCACTTTTATCCAGCTCCAAACAAAATGAAAAGTCAAGGCCAGCTCTGAACCACATGACTAAACCCCAAGGCCACCATAGTCACAAGGGTAGAGTTTGAGTCCCAGAGGAGATCCCTCAGCAAATCTATGAATGAGGACAGTGGACATCATTCTTGCAAAACAACTGGAAAGACCCCGTTTGTCACTCACAAGCCAAGATAATAGAGTCTGAAGCAGAAGGAAATGCCCAGAGAGAAAAATGAAACCAGATTTCAGTTGGGCTAATAGGTCATCAGTACAATTAAGTAAGGAAAGGCTCTAGTTCCAGAAAAATGAAAGCATTTAATACTAACCCTTTATAGTCCAGCTCAACAATTAATTGTCTTAATGTTAACAATAGTTATTTCCAGTTGTATTATAAGGGATTCTTTAAATCTCCATAACTTCTGTGTTTTCTAAATTTTCTACAATGAATAGTGTATTTTCTCATCAGAAGGGGAACGTGTGTCTCTTAAGCACACCATCTCTCCTGGCCCATAACCTTCACCTACTAAACCCTAAGTCTTAGTTAACTTGAGGATTTTTTAAAAGAGACCCTTGCCCTCAGCCCCCAGCCCTTTAGCTCCAGCCACACCCCAAGCAGCCTTCCTATTAGGAGAAGGAAATATGTTACTTGGTTTTGGATGGTTTCTCCATTCTTCCTCTTCTTATTGGCTCCTCTGGGCTGGAACCCAGCAAAATCCTGGTGTCTGGCTGTATCTAGATCCTGAACACAAGCTTCTGAGTTTCAGAGTAATCTGGTGGGTAAGACTATGTGGGGGTGTGGCTGAATCAACACTCATCAGTATGCACAGCTGTTCTCATTCTCAGCATCATGTTACCTATTACAATCAAAGGTACAAAGGCAGACTATCCCAAGAAGGATGGATCAGTCTGTCAGGTTTCTTAGCCATGCCCCCTCCCACTCCCTTCAGTGACGGGACCAAGGGCTAAATGCCTTCAATATTCAAACTCATGCTCTTCTGAGAATTATATGGTAAGACTATCTCATCTCAAGGAAAACCTATTAATAAAATCATTTAGTTCACTTGGCTGCCTAACAGAACTTTCTCTAATGATGAAGTGTTCCATCATCTATGCTGATCAATATGGTAGCCACTAACCCATGTGACCACTACTAAACATTTGAAATGTGACTAGTACAACTGAATGGACTTTTTTTTTTAACCACATGTGACTAATGACTACCCATTTTGGACACTTTAGTTTAGAATCCCAAAATTTCAGACCTAGAAAGAACCCAAGAAATCAAATGGACACATAATTCTCAACCTTTCCAATTGTAAGACCCATTCTTAATATCAAAGATATAGTCAGACCTTTCTCATATTGACAGAACATTTAGTATCTGTTGATGAAGAATATCATAATGACCAAAATTAACAAAACTTCAGTAACATTTTAAATCATATTTTAATTAATAAAATCAAGATGATCAAAATAAGTGATTCGATAACAGTTTTAACTGCATTTTAACCAAGAAAAGCATAATGACCAAAATTAGTAAAAATTCAGTAACATTTTAAATTACACTTTATTACTTGCAACAGCATCCTCAGATACATATGTAATGGATGTATGTGAGGTATGAATTTGCCCACCCCTGAGGCTTGTCCAACATATGGTTCTTAGAGCCTCTCCAATAACTCATAAGTCCCTGACCACCATTTCTAAGAGTGCACAGCTTGATGTGAAACTCAATGGCTGGTTTGAGAGAGAAAAAGAGAGAGAAGACAGAGCCCAGGAAAGGAGAAGAGCAGTCCAAATCACATAGCTAAGAAACAGTGGAGTCAGCCTGACAGCCCCATCAGTGCTCTTTTTACTCTGCCACAAAGCTCAAAGAAAAGAGAGCTGCTCACAAGGGAGAAACAGCCAGCTAAATTGAAAATACATCTCTGCTTTCCTTTCTCTTGGGAACTTGAAAGACTAGAGGGAGCAGGCTTTTGCAATATCCACAATAAATTTGCTGATGAATAATTACATAAATATGTCTATGAAGGAACTGTGAGGGAAACAGAACTAGCCCTTTTTATTTCAGTGAAATTCAATAACTTTGAGATTCTTCTGAATGTTTTATAGCTTCCCCAGTCTTTGTTAGCATCTGTGGGCAACCTTCCAGAGACAAGCATTAAAACAAAAATCACATCTTAAAAATAAACCATGTTTGAGAGCCCCTTTCAGTGACAGGAAGCACAACACAGAAGAAAGATCCAATGAGTTCTCTTCAATTACCACCAAGTTCACTGGGAGGAAGAGATGGTCTCAAACCCTGAGCTCTGACTCCCATTCTCTTTCTATTTTAATTACATCACGCTGCCTCCAATTGCATGCACTGCCCTGTTCTTCAGGATCACTGTGGCTGGGAGGGAAGTTCACTGAAGTTAGTTCTAAGGATTTAGTGTAATTAGCTTTCAACTTTACAGGATTCTCCCTTTGGAGTCCCATAGCATTTTATTTATTCACTCATTCATATTATTCATTCATTTATTCATTTAAAACTTGACCACTGTGATTATGACTCTGGACTGAATTAAGACTCTAATACTTATTAACTATAGAAAGCTTGGTAATTTGTGACACCTCTCTTACTCTCAGTTTTATTCTCTGTAAAATGGGGATAAAAATTCCTTGCATAGTCATACTGAGAAATAGATTCTCAGAGCACCTGAGTGTCTCAGTCCAATGTTCAACTCTTGATTTTGACTCAGGTCATGATGTCAGGATCCCGAGATAAAGCCCTGTGTCGGGTTTGTGTTGGGTGTGGAATTTGCTTAAGATTCTTTCTCTCCCTCTCTCTGTCCCTCCCCAACTCACCCCAACCCTACTCATGCATGCTCTCTCTCTCTAATTAATTAAAGATGATTCTCATAAACCTCTTAGCAGAGTGTCTGACAGAAAGAACTCAAGCTCTCTGAGGCAGAATATTAGAATTAATCATGCTTGTGTCTCATGTTAGACTATAAACTTTGTGAAGGTCAAGACTTTCCCTTTATTTCCTACCCACCCCATCCTCCATAGGTGCAAAGTTCTATAGGTGCAGCACAGGCGTGTATGTTAGTTACAAATGTCAGTTTTGGCATCAAACATACCTGGGGATGAAAGCTTTAACCTGCCCCCAGGACTTTTTAAGGTTTTTTGTTTTGTTTTGTTTTTTGTTTTGTTTTGTTTTATCTTGAACATTGACAACTTTCTTTGTAACCCTGGGTCTCGATTTTCTCATCTGTTAAATGGGTTTAATCCATTAACTTGAAGCTTAATCATGAGAATTAAAGGACCCTGGGAGGTAATGAACTCTCATAAAGACTGGCTCTTCCCAGTATATTCATGAGTCATCCCCGCTCCCACCTAAGGAAGTCACATGTAATATTTATGCTAGAGGTAGCTAATAAACAAGAACTGAGGGACTGATTTTCAGTGAACTCCCTTATTTGCTCACTCCATGACAAAGAGCTTCCCCACTGCCAATAGAAGCCAGAGGCAAGCCATCATAAACCCAAGGTGTGTTGCATTATCAGACACCACAGCACATATGCCAGCTGTTCCCCCGGGAAGGGGACATTTGACCCATAATTCTCTAGAATAAAACTAACCATCTGTTTGCAAGGGTGCACGGTTATTCAAAATGGCTGCACACCAGAGAGGCAGCATCCTGTAGACATCAGGGTATTGAGAGCCAGAAGACCAGAGTTTGAGAATCCAGTCTCACCGGTAACTAGTTGTGTGCCCTTGGATAGGCCATTTCACTTCTCTGGGCCTCTCTCCTTTTCTCTAAAACACGGGGCCTACACTAGACATTCTCCAAGGATCCCTGTAGACTATTTCCCTGTTCTAAGATGACGTAATTATGCCAAGAGCAAGATGAGCATAGAATGTAGAGCCAGAAAGACCGGGTTCAAATCCCTAGATGGTTGAATCTGATCAAGCTTCTTAATCTCTCTGACCCTGGTTTTCTCATGGGTAGAATGGGAATAATAACCTGGCTGTTAGAATGTTGGAGATAGTGAATATCAAGTACTAGGCCATGGGAAATGTTCAGGAGGTGGGGGCCGCTGTGATTATTATTAGCATCATTTTTACAGTCACCACCATTATTAAAACTACCTTCCTTTAAAAAGTGAAGGCTCCCAAACATCTTACTGCATAACAATCAGATGGAATCCTGTGGGAATGTCAACTCTTCACTAGTAATTTGTCTGAAATTAGTCCATTTCTTTCTCTAATGTCTAACTGCTATTGCTTTTCGATGTTGTCACCTTAACCCTTTTCATTTCCTACCCTTTAACTTTAGTTCCTTAATAATAACAAACCATATGGCTTAGTTCATGAAGAATTTCGCGTGAATTTTCTCATGGATTCCTGCACCACCATCATCATTACCACCATAACCATGACATCTCTATTCATCAACACCTTGGTCCTTGCAGGGCTGAGCACCTTACCTGAGATCTCAATGCCCACCCAACCAGGAAGTCACTGGGCTTGGTCTCCAGGGTAAGGCTTCTAACTCTAACGTCTGTGATTATTCCATTCCACTGACTTCATGAATTAATTCAACTTTTTCCGCAGTCATTGCCTGGACTAGTTGTAGAATATCTTCCTTTTTTAAAAGCAGCTGACCCTCTTTAAGAATTTGAAATACAGCATTTCTTAAGTGCTTGAAATGTAAGTGTTTGACACTAATTCCTGAGTCTACCCAGTCTCATGCCATCTAATTTAACCACTTTTTTTCCCACTAGAAGACATAAAGCAAGTTTTACATGACCTCTGTTCTTAAATTCAAACACCTCAGAAAATGTCATTCTTATGTTTGGTGAATAAGGACAGTGCTTCAGGAGACTCTTTTGGTTGAAAGAATGAACAAACTCAAGTGAGAGGTGAAGATTGTTTTAAGGGGGTGCCTGGGTGGCTCAGTGGGTTAAGCCACTGCCTTCAGCTCAGATCATGATCCCAGGGTCCTGGGATCGTGTCCCACATCAGGCTCTCTGCTCAGCAGGGAGCCTGCTTCCCTCTCTCTCTCTCTCTGCCTGCCTCTCTGCCTACTTGTGATCTCTCTCTCTCTGTGTTCAATAAATAAATAAAATTTTAAAAAAAGATTGTTTTAAGGATCCCCACTGAATGGAATTTTATTGAACAAAATAATAAAAACTGTCATGCCTCAGGGAGGTGGGGACTAAAGCATGGTTCTTGATCTAAGGAAACCCCAGCAGTGCTGTATGTAAAGGCACTGGATCTTCTCTCTAGTGATCTTCTATCTTACCATCTTCCATCTACCATCCTACCATGGTAAGTTTGCCCTATTATGCATCTGTCCCATTGTCCTCACACCACAGACTGGGCGCCTTACTATTTAGTTCCCCCACTGAAATTCCGTACAGAAATTACATTCCTGGCTCAACTAATTACCATTATTCCCATTTGGAAGAGTCTTTTTGACACAAGAGTGCATCTTAGACCATTAATCAGCAGAAGAATCCACTGCCCGTGGGTTGGGCATGGTTTGAGGTTTCAAACATGGCTGTCTTGGGTTAGGCCCTCAGCTAGGGTAGTGGGTTGGGCCATTTTACTTAGAAGGTGGTACAAGCCACAGCACGTGTCATGATTGTCACTGCTAATAACAACAGAGTAAAAAGTTTCCTCTCCAGATGCTCTTGTTTCATATAAATCTTAAAACAAATTGTCACTTTCAAATAATAACTTTTCATGTCTCGCTATGTTTACAAAGTCATAACTGATGCAGAATCCCAGAGCTAACTATCATAGCACCAATAAAAGTCACTTCCACGGATACAGTCTTTTATAGTGCTAGCTGCTCCTTCACGAGCTCTGCTCCTCTTGACTACTACAGCATGCTGAGTTGGCAGGACAGTTATTATTGTCACTGTCTGATGGAAGAAAAGCTAAAGTTTAAGAAAAATGGTTGACCTTGGGCCACAAAACTAGTTAGTGGTTTATCTGGGACTTGGACTTCAGTTTCCTAAATCAACCTCTGAAGAAATAGAAAGCAACCTTTATTTTTAGCCAGTCATGAATAGTTTTTGACAGTTACTGTGTCTCCCCAGTCTCTTTTGGTCCAGATTCAGACATTGCTCCATTCCCATGCTGAATTCCTGCAGCATCCTCTTAACCCATCTCCCTGCTCTCATCAACAACTTTTCAATTCGTACCTCCACAGGCAGCCAGAGAAGTCTTTCTAAAACAGAGTATTCAACAAATCACCTCTGGGATGACAGGCTCCTTGCTGCCCACAGAATAGGATCTGAATTCCGTCAAAGTGAATTCAGTGTCTTGGGAGGTCTCACTGCCCCTGCTCATAACTACTCATGTTCACACACATCCAGCTGTATTAGCTCCCAAACATGGCTTGCAAATCTCTCCCTCTCCACCTTTATGTAAATCACTGTCCACGCACTAGATTTAAATGGATTTGGATCACATGATGTTATAGTGGTTGTTGTTTTATCTAATCCATTGGCAACATTAAGAAAATTCTCAGCTTCTCTTAGAAAAGTAATAGATTGAGGTCATGGTTACCTGAAACTGAGAAGTGGTTAATTCCTTCAAATGGAACATATCCTCTCCAGATGGCCACAATCCCTGTTATCTTACACCCAGCCAGCTCTAGTCTTGATTGTGATGTACTTCACTCCTTAGATATTTGAGTTTGCGACCTTTACTGTATGTGCTCACCACCAGAAACGTTCTTCCCCATACACTTCTATCAAAATATTAATCATCTTTCAAGTTTATATTGACTCTCTGATGGGAATTAATCTCTTCCTCCTTAAACATTTTAATTGATCCCTCCAGCACCTAAAGAACTTCACTAGATTATAACAGATTTGAGGATAAGAACGAATTCTTATTTTTCATGTACCCTCAGTCTGCCTTATGCTGTATCTTACTCTTTTAGATGTTCAAAAATATCTGTTAACTTGAACTTAGTTTAATTTAGTTCAATCAGCCTTTAAACTTTCCAGCACAAGTCAACTCTCCTGTGATCATATTTTCCCACTCCTCGTCTAGACTTGAGATTACATTAGTGCCAATAGCACCTGCTTCTCACCACAGGTCTCATCTACTGAGGAAACAAATTATTTTTCAGAGTTCTATTGATTTAAAAGTTTAAGCTCTTAAATAAATCATCTTCCAAGGAAAAATAAGAGCAGGAAATTTGCTTTGGCCCCGAGCCAGTCCTACTTCCCACTGCAGAGTATTTTGCAATGTCTTCACAAGAGAAGAAATAGAGAAATACCGAATCTCAGCCCTTGGGTAAGCACTGTCATTACCCTGCATCATGGTCTACTCATAAACTTCAGGGGCGCCTGGCTGGCTCAGTCGGTGGAGCTTGTGACTCTTGATCTCAGGATCATGAGTTCAAGACCCATGTTGGGTATAGAGATTACTTAAAAATAAAATCTTTCAAAACAAAACAAAAACCACATGAATGAAATGAAAATGAAAACTTCATTTTCCTCAAATAGTACATATATTTCTTACAAACATTTGCCCATGAGAACCTATTGTCCTCTTTATTTCATGCAAGTTACATTCTTAGGAGCTACTTCTTCATATTTTTGGATGTTGACTTTTTAAATAACATTACTGTTTCATTCAACCAAGTATCTAATGATTTATCAGGCATTGTGCTTGGGTCTGGCCAAAACACGTATGTTTTGTTCTCAGCTCCTGGAGGCTCACAGCTTAGTGGGGGAAACAAACAAATCATTTAGGTACATTTTATCAAGTGCTACAATGAACAGAGCAGATCCTTGCCACCATATTTGTTGTGTATGACATGTGTGTGGTGTGATCTTTGTGTGTATACTGCCGTTCTGTAGTAAGCATTTAGAACCTACCTCTCTGCCTGCAGTCTTGTTGGAAGAGGCAGTTTGTTAGGTTCTAACAGGAGACCTGAAGTCCATCAACAAGGGATTCATCATCAGAAGGTTAGAGACCTGTCCTGGCAGCATCCATAAGAAGTTGGGTGGAACAAGCAGACCCAAAATGGTGGATGCCATGACAGGAAACCCCTGGTCCAATTAGGAAGAACAAGTAGGAAATCTGCTTCCCTTCTTAATTAATCAACATTTACCAACTATCAATAAAAGATAGGAATCCAACCCCAAGGAGTGCAGCTTTCACCCTCTTGTTCGCTCCTCTCTCATATCTTGAGAGCGTACTTTCCGATTTAATAAACTTTCCCACTTGTGTCACTCGTTCTCTGTGCTGTATGTCTGGCCTTGAATTCGTTCTCGTGACAAGACTAAGAACCTTCAGTGACTCCCCCTGGCCTGGCTTATTCTAGCCCCCAGGTCCCAAGGTCTCTCCAGTTCACCTGGGAACAACCTGAACTTCTTTGCTAAGCTTTGAGTATCAAGGGACTGTCACTTCCCAGACAGAGTAGGAAGAGCATGGGTAAGACTCAGGAAGTCCCCTGGCTGCCTCTCATATAATCACGCCCTGTGAGAAAGTCGTTGGATGACCACTCTAGACCCACACAGGCAGAATAACCGAAAGTTCATACACAATCCAGATTTGGGCCGCCCCATTAGCTAATGAGCCACAACCAGTTGAGTTGCCAACTGAGAAGGCGACACAGCATGGGCCCTAAAGGAGAGAAGAGACATCAGCAGCTATGACCTTACCTTATGGTCTCTAGGTCACTAATTCCTCCCTCCTGTGCCTCTACTTACTTCCTTCCTGCATTATGTATGGTGTGTGAGTGTGTGTATACAGTAACAGCCCCCTGCCCCTTTACGTTGCCTGATTATTATACACAGAGTATACTGGTGAGAGCAAATTTTGTAATCTAATCCAGGGGTTGGCAAACTGCAGATGGCAGGCCACAGCCACACCCATTCATTGACATATCCGCAAAGGTTGCTGTCAGGCTACAGTGGCAGAGAAGAGTGACCCAGACAAACACAGTTGGATAACTACAATTCTGACCCCAATTCCTCTGTGCCTGTTTTTCCTACACCACCAAGCAAGCTTCTGACACCAGCTAGATGTCCCACAGTTCAACTCAATTCTGACACTACCTACTTGGAAAGAGCGTCAGATGCCAGAGGGTTAGTCCTGTGAGACTGAACCCTGCCCCCCATCAGATGCTAATTGCAGGTACAGGCTGTTCCCTGAGCTTCTGATAGACTGGATGTTAATCAGAGGTTCCCAGGTCCTCCACGTGGGGTTCAACCAATTTACTAGAGCAGCTCACAGAACTCAGGAAATCAGTTTACTTTCTGTTTACCAGGTTTTTTTCAAAGGACATGATAAAAGATACAGGTGAATATCCAGATGGAAGAGATGCACAGGGCAAGGTTTGGGGGAAGGGCACAGAACTTCCATGCCCTCACCAGGCATGCCACTCTCCCTGAATCCTCACTTGTTCACCAACCTGGAGGCTCTTTAAACCCCCTCCTTTTGGGATTTTGTGGAGGCTTTGTTACATAGGCATGATGGATTAAATCGTAGGCTACAGATGATTGAAAATCTCCAGCCCCTCTCTCCTCCCTGGAGGTTGGGTATGGAGAAATGAAAGTTCTGAACTCAAGTCACAGTACTGGCAATGGCGGGGAGGGTCCCCTCCTTTGTCACCTCATTAACATAACAAAAGACACCTTCATCTCTCTCATCACTTAGGAAATTCCAAGGATTTTAAAGGCTCTGAGCCAGGAACAGGGACAAAAATCAAATACATACTTATTATAAATCACAGTACCACAATTGCAAAGCCTAAAATGTGTATTATGTGATCCTTTATAGAAAAATTTACCAACCCCTGGTCTAGTGCACAGATTGCAGAGTATTGTTTGGTATCCCCAAAAGTGAAGGGAAGAATTAGCCTGAATCAGAGCTCCAAAACTTGGAGCAGGACATTAACTCAGAAGACTGGTTGCCGAGAGAGTTAAATTGTTTTCAGATGTACCAGGAATTGTCTTGAAACACATTTTATATTTGTTTTTGGTTTGTTGTTATTTTTGAACACTAAATATGAGGGGAAGAAGGCAGGGACATCAATCACTTGCCCAGATTTTTCCTATGTTTGGAAATAATCCACAATGTGGGTTTTGGTGGGAGATATAGGCCATCCTCTAGAACAGATCCTGAAAACATCAGATACTTGCTTTTACTCAACACTTCCAGAAATTAAGGTGCTGGCACCTGACAAGGATTGACCAATTGGATATAACTGCCCGAGGCTGTGAATCTGTTACTTAGACTGCAAAGAAACAGGGACAGATAATGCATTCCAGTGGTTGGGCTTGGGAGAAGCAGAAACACTCAGTATTGGTAGCCACGGGACCAGCAGTAAGGCCAGTCACCCAGGACTGTCCCTGTGGCAAAATCCTGCCTGAATTTCCAGCCTCCTCACTTCTCTCGGTTCCTGCTTATTATCGGATCCTAGTTCTTCTGCATTTCCATCAGTCATGTGATGCAACATCCTCTCAATCACCCCTGTTGCTTCATGTAAACAGGAATAGTTTTAGGAATCATTTCTGCTGTTTAAACCCAACACTGCAGCTTTTAACAATGTGTAACTTAGAAAAATGGTAACATTGGGGAGGGTATGTGTTTTGGTGAGTGCTGTGAAGTGTGTAAACCTGGTGATTCACAGACCTGTACCCCTGGGGATAAAAATATATGTTTATAAAAAATAAAAAAAAATTATAAAAAATAAAAAAAAAAGAAAGAAAGAAAAATGGTAACAGCTATTTATTAATTTGTTGAGATTATCATGTGCCAGGAACCATGTTAACCATTGTTCATGAATTACCATATGTAATTCTCACAACAATCTTGTTAAAGACTATTATTATCCCCCATTTTATAGATGAAGAAACCAAAGCTTAAAGAGGCCAAGTAGTTTGAGGCCATGCAGCTCGTTAGGACTAGATCTGTCTGTGCACAAAGCCTGGGGGCTTAATCACTCCAATCTTCCAGGTTCCTGTACTCCTCTGCTAGAAGTGATGTGAATTAGCTTTATAGATCCTAGCTAGATTAAAATTTAATGGCTGGACCAACCAAGTGTTAAGGGGTATGCTGGTAAACCAGCCCTCCAGAGAAAAATAAAGCCCTGAGTTACAGTGTCTGCCGCTTTCCATAGTGTACGTACTCCCACCGTGGCTGATTACAATGGCTTAACCATATCTCCTCAATGGCTAACCACCTCTTCTCAAACTTCCTGAATACTTAACAGTTGACTCTTGCAAGCCAAGGTGGGGGGGGGGCTCCAGGACACCAGTATACCTATGTCCCATGTGTTTCTTCTTTCTGCTTGATTGTTTGCTACCCCCAAACACTTAATCTTAGACTCTCAGAATCTCAGAGTGCAGTGAGATCTCAGAGAATGTCTGGAGTCAACACATACCCATGGAAGACCCCTCCAGGCCATCCCTACCTTGGTATCCATCTTCTGCTCAACACTATGGTGTCTGGGAGGTCCCCGCCTTTCAAGGTTCCTTGTTTTATGTTGAAACAATCACTGCTGTTCCAGACAACAGCCCTAGTTTTACGAAGCAGCTGCTGCACTCCACATTTTAGAGGTAGATTTTCCCTCTCAACCTAGGAGTGCTTGATCCATACCTCCTGCTGAATATGGCTCTCGTAAGCAGTCGTTGGCCCCGGCTCCACTCTTCTGCACCATAGCAGAAGGGGCTTCAGGTGTGGAAGCTCATAGGCTTGCAGCGTAGGCTGGACCTACTGTGAGATAATTATATTTCACACAGGTGCTCACTGTTTCCCAACCTTGCCTATAGACTCAAGCAAACCAGACACACACACACACACACACACACACACACACACACACAGTTTATTAAAGATTATATGAATGCATCTGTCACTCGAGACGAGCACCCAGTGCTGGCACAGCGAGACTCATATTGTCAAATACATGTCTTGTATCACTCACATCATTCCAGCCCTCAGGGCAACACTTCTACACATCTACTGCCTATATTTTTGAGACCAAAGGTGACCGCATCCACTGCTTTGGAGTGTGGGGAGCATTTGAGTGGCAGAAGTGCTTAGGTAAGAGAAAAGGTAAGTTAATTAAGTTGTCAAATCCCTGCTCCCAGAGAGCATGAGATTCTTGCATCAGTAAGTCTTTTCCCAGCGATGCCCAGCATCCCTGGTCTTGCTTCACTCTCTGCAATAATTCACCAGTCCAGAAGTACTTGCTGATTAGGGCACTATTACCAACAGCAGCACGTGGCTCCTAGAGAACGTTCTGCAACATGAAACAACCCAAATGCCCTTAACTGTGTACATATCTAAGTGTAGACTCCACATACCTGATACATTATGCTAATCCTTTACAGTGGCACCCAGGTGGACACTGAGTGCAAAAACTGCCAACAGTTCCCTTTTTATACAAATATTTAACAATGAGACATAATTATAGTCTCAAAAAACTACATTAAAATCTTCAGGTTTATTTAAATAGTTTTAACTTAAAATTTAGATAGTCATTAATTATACTTGTATTCTGTTTTGATAGTTTAGGATATTTTTTGAGAAAATTACTATTAAGACATATAGAAAACAAGGGGTTTTTTTCATTTTTACACTTACTTTAAACTACATTTTGATTAAAATATATTCAGATTTGTATATTTGGAATACAGCTGCATATTATTTTTTTAATCTTTTAGGTCGGGCTGCCACAATCTACAACCTGCTGGCCAAATCCAGCCTCCTGCTTGTTTTTTAAACAATATTTTAACAGATCTTATTTATTTATTTGACAGAGAGTGAGAGGGAGAAGCAGATTCCCCACTGAGCAAGGAGTCGGATGTAGGACTTGATCCCACAACCCTAGGATCATGACCTGAGCCAAAGGCAAATGTTTATCCCACTGAGCCACCCAGGCACCCTTCCTACCTGTTTTTGTAAATAATGTTTTACTAGAACAGAGTCCACCTGTTCATTTATGTTTTGCCCATGGTCCTTTCTTGCTCCAACAGCAAAGTTGAATAGTTGAGACAGAAACAAATGGCCTGTATAGTCGAAAACATTTATTGTCTGATCCTTTACAGAAAGTTTACCAACTCGGGGCGCCTGGATGGCTCAGTGGGTCAAGGCCTCTGCCTTTGGCTTAGGTCCTGATCTCAAAGCGCTGGGATCGAGCCCCGCATAGAGGGGGTCTCTGCTCAGCAGGGAGCCTGCTTCCTCCTCTCTCTCTCTCTGCCTGCCTCTCTGCCTACTTGTGATCTCTCTCTCTGTCTGTCAAATAAATAAATAAATAAATCTTAAAAAAAAAAAAGAAAGTTTACCAAGTCCTACTTTACTCCCAGTTGAACACAAATTATGTGAAAATCTTGGTTATAACAATAAAGCTAGCAAGTTGCTGATGCAAAGTCAAGAAAACCAACTGTTATTGAATAAATAGCTTGCGATGAGTTATATGTTCTTACATAAATTACTCACCCTAACGTGGCTGGCCGGTCAGCGGAACACCTAAACATGTAAAATCAACATTAAATTCAGCCGTCCTGGATATTGTGCCAATTTCAGTCCTATAAAATCAACTGCTTTAACCATATAGTTTTCTGTGAAGGCAAATGTACCAAGATATAAAGATTTCATGTGTTTCACTGAACAGTTAATGGCTTGATTTCTAACTTTCAAATCTTGAGGTCTGTGAGATGTGGGTGTCCATTTGCCAACTAATCCCAGGCTCCACATATATTATTGGCAGGTCTAGAACTTTCCAAAGTTCCTCGTTTTATTAACAGATCCTGAAGCGAACAAGATTGGCCCCATTTTACAGATGGGGAAACTCCAACAGTCTAAACAGAGAAGAAATATTGGGAGCTTTAGACAGTCAGAAGGTGACATGAATGAACTCTTGTTTTGAAAGGAATGTTCTGGTTGGTATTTGAAGAGAATATGGACAGAAGAGCCAAGGACAGGGAGGGAGGCTGCTGCGTTGTTCCAGGTAAAAGACGAAAGGCACCTGGCCCATGTGGCAGCAATGGAAGCGGTGGGAAGGGTTGGTAATTGTTGATGGATCGCCTGTGGGATGTGGAGACGGTGTCCAGTGAAGGATACTCAGGTGGATTTGGGTCTGAGTGATGGGATGAATGGAGACACCAGTGTCCAAGAAGGAGAGCCCCTCGGGAGGGCAGCCACGTGGTTACACGAGCACGGAGTTCAGGGGGAGGCTGCGATGGTGTTGTCTACGTACAGTGGGTATTTTAAAACCCTTGTTTTCCACCTAGTACGGATACTGTTTTTACACAGTGAGAAGAACCACAAACGTGATTTATGAGTCTTTTAAAAGGAAGAACAAACAAATCCGGGCAGCACTCAAAAGCAAAGTTGGAGCAGGGGCGGGGACGTCGAGATGATAGAAAGAAATGAGAGACTCATGACCTTTCAGGCAAAAAGAGAAGAAACAAATCACTGTCAAGACACATTTTTTCCTTCCAAAAATCTTTCTAGATTTGAAGCAAAGAGGCAAAGCCCTTGCAAGATAGCAAATCAGAACAGTTTCAGGCACCCCTAACAGCACCTAACGAAACACCGCCATGAAAACAAATCCCACGTGCTGGTTTTACTGCGCTGTCCGAGCAGAAGCCAGAAGAAGCCAGGCTTTCGTCAATGTAGAAATGAGTGGCAAACAGGACACCCAGGTGCCCCTCATCAGGGAAGGACTTACAGTTCTCCTTGGAGTGAATAGCGTGTAAAGGCGAGCGTGTTGTTAGCACTGGAATGTGGAAGCCTTTGACCTGAGGGCTCTCATCCATCACCCAGAGCCCCCAAGACTGTCACACCTCTGCTCGTTGGCTTCCCTGGCCACCCCTTCCCACAGACCCTCCCTGCCTCTTCCCCGCAGGACAGCGCTTGCTCCTCCTCCAGCTGCTGCCCCCAAATCAAGCCCTCTTTCTGGGGGGCTCCAGGAGCCCCGACTCTGTGAGCTGTCCCCCCGCAGGCAGCCTGGGCCACGTGTGTGCTGGGATCCCACCCTCACTTGGAACCAGGCATCGAGAAGGCTAAGAAGCCTCCCTTTTTCACCAACCTATTTGTCTTCATCTTATTTTTATTTCCCAGCACTGAGCATCAATATGTTCTTTGTAACTGGACTCTGTGCATTTTATTACGTTGAGCTCAGCAATGGGCTCATACATCAGAGCTAATGCATCCTGTAATTTCTCTAGGGTTGAATTGATGAACAGATCAAAGGTTTTTCAGGGCTCCTCCACCAGCCCCTTCAGGTCTCTGCTCTAACCCTCTCTGGCTCAGTGAGATCATCCCTGACCACCGTGTTTCACTCGGAAGCCAGTGCCCAGCACTCCCTGTTTTCATCTTCCCCGTTAGCATCAGTTCACCCTCTGGTTCACAATTCTTTTAGCTTATCTGCATGTTTGTTGCTTGTTCCCGTATTGAGAGGCAGTTGAGTGCTGTGATAAGACTCCACCTTTGTCTAGGCAATCCCAGCTCTGCTACCCATGGCTGTGTGATCTTGGGCAAGTTACTTAACCTCTCTGGGCTTCAGTTGTCTCATCTGTAAATCAAAACCTCATGGCGTGGTTGTGAAGATTAAATGAGTTCATATGAGTAAGACGTACAGAAAGGGAATCTCCATCACCTATCCTTAGACCCCATTCAAGTTTGACCAAGAGTACCAGTCTTGTCCTTGACAGCCAAAGGACCCGGGCCAGAGTTGTATTCTGAATTTTCTTGTTAAGTCACCCAATTCTCCTTCAGTCAGGACAGTTTCTTGGTCTGTCCTTGACTGTCGAGGTTTTCATGGACTTTCAAAGATTTCAGTCACCTGTGTTGTGGAATGCCCCTCAGTTTTGGCTTGTCTGACATTTTCTCTAATCCAATTTGGGACACACATCTTTGGCAGAAATATCACAGTAGTGATAATGTAATCTCATTTGATGTTATTAGGTGGCATACAATTCAGTTGTCACATTACTGCCTCCTACTTGCTGTGTGACCTTGGACAAATTCCTTAACCACTCTGTGTCTTAGTACCTTGGCCAGAAAAATGGTTCTAATGGTAGGGCTTACCTCATAGTGTTGTTGTGAGACTAGCAATGAGTTAATCCACACGTGGAGTAATTATAACAGTGTCTATCACTAGATCTAAATTATAAAAATGTTGCCTATTATTCGAGAATAAACAGGGGAGCTAGAGGAGACCAAAAGGAGAAAACACAGCACTGCCTGATTTTGTTTCCCCAGGGCTGCCATATCAGCTGATACCAAAATGTATGGCTTAAAACAGTAGAAATGTGTTCTCGCACAGTTCTGGAGGCTGAAGCCTGAAACCAAGGTGTCGGCAGGGCGCTACCCTCTCCAAACGGTTCTAGGGCAGGATCCCTCCTTACCTCTTCTTAGCTCCTGGCGGTCTGACAGTCCTTGCCAGTCTTTGGCTTAGAGACGTGTCACTCCAGTCTCCTCCTCTGTCTGCACCTGGTCTTCTCTTCTGGGTCTCTGTTCTTTTCTCTCTGTTATAAGAAGATTCGCAGAGGACTTAGGGGCTACCCTCACCCTAACTCATTACATCTGCAAAGACTATTTTCAAATAAGGTCACATCCTGAGCTTCCAGGAGGACATGGATTTTGGGAGGTTGCTATTCACTCCACTGCACTGCCCAAACTTGGGTTTCAGGGAAAGTGGGCACAGCAGTTGGCACGGGAGCAGAAGATGCTGGGGAGAAGGACAGAAAGGCCAGGCCAGGGCACATATTTCCCCAGCTGCCTCCCTGGGGCATCAGCAGAGGCTGCCTTGTCCTTGGTCCCAGGGCCACAACTCCTATCAGGAGCTCCGCTCTGTCTCTAAGAGGCTATGGCTCCCTCCCCACATCCTTCCAGAACCCTCACCTGCACTAGAGGGTGTGAACTACCTCTCCAGGTTTCCCTACACCCCGCTGGCCTCTTTACAAAAAGTCCCTCTATCTCTGACTGCCTCTCTGCCTACTTGTGATCTCTATCAAATAAATAAAATCTTTAAAAAAAAAAAAAAGTCCCTCTAAATTTCCCTTCATTCCGAGCGGGCCATCTATTTGTACAGGGACCTGGACTGACACATGCATTAATAGTTGCAACATCAAGGATCCTCTGGTCAAGAAAAACTGAAGCAAACTGCTGTGGACGAACTCTGGAACCCTCCACAGAGGTTCCGGAGCAGCCCACACTGTGGATCCCAGCAGAGCACCTCTGCCACCTCCCTTTTCTCTGTCCTTCTCTGGCCACCAGCCCAGCCAAGCTGCATGGCCCAGGGAGGGGCTCTGGCCTTGGGGCAGAGGTCATGCATGTGATCCTGGATGTGTGTCTGCTACCTTCATGGTCACTGCCTCAACTTTCTAATCTGCAGTGTGGATAATCATGCCTCCCTCCCAAGACTGGAGAACCATTTAGAGGGATGATAAGCCTTGCCCTCCCGAGACACCCCACTAGGGGCACAACCTACCTCCTGGGCAGCACATGCATATTCTCTGTGACCCAGAGCCTCCAGGCAGGGCATCATAGCCTTCAGAACACACCGTCGTGATTCGAGGCTTGAGTAAGCCGCACAGCTCTCCCCAGGGCTTCTCCATGGGCTCCTAGGGCAGGCACTGGTCTTGCCCATGGCAGGTATCTCATAGGAGCTCAATAAATGTGTGTTCAAAATACAACTTAATGTGTAAAAGGACCTGAAAAGACATCAACATGCATCTGAATCACCATCACTTTGTGCCATTCAGTATCCCCAGATGTCTGTCTGGCCTTCCTTTAGTCAGCAAATGCCACCAAGTATCTGTTTCTATGTCTCGTGCCTGTATGTCTCAGGGACCACTCAAAAGTCACAATGTCCTCCAGCTGATTCCCTGGTCACCCACCGATGGCGGGTTACCCGAAGCTCTTTCACACCTGCATGGCAATGTTTGTTTGCTCTGCCTCCTTCCTCAGAGGCAGACTCTAAAGCAGGATATGTTCAGGATTCTCAGAGCACCTCCTGAGAGTCAGTCCAGCGCTGGACCCCAGGAATGCAAATGTGACTGGCAGTTCCCACCTGCTCACTCCCGAGCTTGCGGATCCTCCGTCAAGAAAGCACTTTCCCTGGCTTCTCAGCCCGGCTCAGCCCTGTTTGTTCCTATCCCAGCTTGAATGTCTTTTTGGGGAGGCCTTCTTTGACCCTCTTAACTACCAGAGCCCTCTTCTCCTGCCCTGTCATTTTTGCCATATTTTAACACCTGGCACCATCAGAAACTTTCTTATCTATGTATTTATGCTTTGGTCCCCTCATCGCCCCAAGGTCATAAGCTCTGGGAAGACACTTTGTCTCTCTTGTTTAACGACTGTGTTCCCCCAACATGTAGTCAGAGCTCCGTAAATATTTGTGGAGTGACGGCATGAATGGATGAACCAACCGGACACGGACACTGACTTGAGAGATCAGAACCGGTGCGCCCAGCCCTGGAAGCCTCTCTGCAGCCGCTCCCCACCCGGTCCTTGCTCTTCACTCACCACACCCATTTGTCCTTTCCAGGCTTCCGAGGCACACATCGAGGAGATGGGCCGCTGAGTGGTCTCGTGCCGGTGGGCTCTCTTGCCTCATTCCTTTGTTTTACACTGGAATAATCAAATCTACTAGAATCTATTTCAAAACAGCCTTGGCAGAGCACAGAGGATTTTCAGGGCGGCGAACTCCTCTGTATGATACTATAATGTGAGATTCGTGTCATCAGTCATTTGTCCAAACCCACTGAACATACAACACCGAACGTGAACACTGCGGACTCTGCGTGGTAATGATGTGTCTCTGCCTGTTCGTCGGTTGTAACAAATGGACCGCTAGAGTGGGGGACGTTGGTAATGGGGAGGGGGCTGTGCATGTGTGGGGGCCGGAGGCATACAGGAGCTTTCTGTACCTTTTGCTCAATTTTGCTATAAACGTAAAACTGCTCCCAAAAATTAAGTCTTAAAAAAACACCACTTTTGGTCATTAAAGGCTTTGGGAGAAAAAACAACAACAACAAAAAAAAAACAAAAAAAAAACGTGTGGTTTTGCCAGGCAGGGTTTTAAGACAATCCCATTATGAACCCAATGCACTTTAAGTTAATATCACATTCCTAGATGATTTTCTTCCTCTGATCCGCAAAGGATTGCCTAAATGAGTTGAAATCTACAGGCCTTAAATTAAAAGAAGGATGATGCAATTTGGTTATAGTGTAGTTGTTTGAATTTCAGTACAAAGGCAGGGATTGAAAAGGTGTGAAACGTGATTGCCTTTTGGCACAGATGTGAAGGTCATGGCTAGTTGGTGACCCATGATGGATGCAGAGAAGATCCATCAATAGGGTCAACAGGCCCCAAAGAGAAGGGGACCCCTGATGACTCTTCTACGATGCAAATGAGGTAGTGACACATCGTTCCCATCATTGCCGGCAGGTGGGGCAGGACCTGTGGAAGCAGTTGTGCCTTTTCCCCAGAATGAGGCTGAGCCAGCTCCCCAGGGACCCTCACACTGTGGAGTCAAACCCCACCATCAAGGACGACCACCCTGGGTCTGGGATGTTGAGAGCTATGGCCCTTTACTCTTCCCCCTCGTGGCCGTGGGGGTGCCTGGGAGATGTCATGAACACTCGCTTTCCTTTTAGGCTTCTCTGGCAAGTCTGTGTTCTCTGGATGAAAGACCCATTCTTTAGAGAGAATCTTTCTCAGTTTCCCCTTTGGAAATAGGAACTTGTTCTTCACACAGACAACATTATGTAAATCTATACCCAGAATTTTTAAAGAAACTCAAACTAGTAGATTTGTAACATCAAAATACAGAGAACATAAATCTTGGAACACTGAAAAAACTAAATTAAAAAAAATTAAAATTCCATGTTTGAACTAAAAAAACAAAATTACGGAGAACATGATCCCAGTTTTAGCCCTAAGTGCATAGGCTAATTCTGCATTCCTGCCTTTTATCCCCAATTCCCTGGCCTCTTATGTGTGTTAGGCAAAGCCGCCAGAACTGTAGCATAAGTAACCATTGGATTTCTCAGCAGGGAACCTCGGGTTCCGATTTCAGAAGCATCCGATTTCAGAACCATCTCCTGCTTTTAAACAAACCAGTGCAGGGGCGCCTGGGGTGGCTCCGTCCTCTAGGCGTCCAACTCTTTGTTCCAGATCGGGTCACCATCTCAAGAGGGATGAGATGGACCATGAGGGCTTGGTTCTCAGCATGGAGTCTGCTTGAGATTCCATCTCTCTCTCTCTTTCCCTCTCTCCCTCTGACTCTCCCCTGTCCCCCACCTCACCCCCCTCAATCACGTGCTCTCTGTCTCTAAAGGAAATAAATCTTTAAACAAACCAGTGCACGGAAACAGAGACGGTGCTGTGTGCTTGACATTCATTCCATCTCCTTCTGAGCGACAAGAGGTGTGTGTGTTTTTTAATGTTTCCCATAGTAAGGGACACATGCCCACAAGATACTGATGATTCTGAGATTATTTTAGGGGAGATTAAATATTATTAAAACTTATGCTACAATTATCATAACTCTCTGTCTCCCTTGATCCTTGTGATCGCACCAAAGGGAAAGTTTCATTTTGGTACTACTGTATCTTTAATGCCCAAGCATTAGCTAATCTCATCTTCTAACAAAGAAAAGGAGGTGTCAGGCTCAGAGCCTGACTCAGAGCACAGAATATAGCTAGAATTTAATAACATTGTTTTGTTTTTATTTTTAGGTAGCTTCTTTTTGCAACATAGTTCTTCATTTTCAAGAATGACATAAAGTTTCCTTCCAAGATAAATGAAGTGAAATGGAAAAGTTTATAGAAAAGGAATAGAAAAAAAATAGTTCTTGGACAAGGCAAAAAAAAAAAAAAGGCATTTTATTTGATGTACACATAGTTCTTGCCATGTGCCAAGCACTATTCCAAATTTTTCACAAACATTAACTTGTCTATCCTAGGGATAAGCCTGATGGATGGTGAAACTTACACAAGGTCACAGAGCTGGGGTTTGGTAGGGCCTGGAACAGGCACTCAGAGGGGACAGTAGCTCTCTGGGGTGCTGGGGAAGTGCTGGGTCGAGCCTTGCATTATCAGGATGATATCCAGATCCCCATCATTGCCCTCCATTTAACTTGCTCCCATCCAAGGACAGATGCAGGCTCTCCTTATGACTTTGATTCAATGAATTCCAGCTTCTACAAGGCCATCAAAGGGCTAAAAAGCACATTTGGGGGGCAAAATGCTTCCAGTGAATCCCCCAAGTTCCCTGCAATAATTATCAGTGCTCTTCCTGCCTCTCCTCTTTGCTGTGTTGAAACAGTCCCTGTGGCTGTGCCCCCACACCCCCAACTGTCCTCAGTTCTCTTGAAGACTTGCTCTCCATGATCTCCCTGGGAGAGTGACACAAGATGGCTCAACGATTTTAAACCTGATTTCTTAAAAGACTCCCTCCATTTTACTAAAAATAATAACAATAGAATATGTTAAAACAACTAGAGCATTAGATTCTTCATGATACAAAAATATTTCTGTAGATCTCTCTCTCTCTTACTTTCTCTCTTCCTTTATTATACTCTCCTCCAACTAGAATATAAGATACAACCTAAAAAAGAGGCAAAAACTGTTTTTACCAAGATAAATCTGCTTAAGCAAAGAACCAAAATAACTTGTCAACTTCTACTACGCCTGGTAATCCTGTTTCATCATGGTAAAGCTTTGTTAGGAAAGACGCAGTCTCACTGGAGATAATAATTTCATTTTCTGTGCAGGGGCGGGTAAAGAAAACAAAATTAAAGGAAGCTGACTTCACATGTCTATTCTAGAGAATTATTTTCATACTATGTGATGGAGTCTCCTGTCACTGGAGAAATCTGATGAAAATGCTAATTCCAGTCCTGAGAGATATAAATTCAAACAAGATGAGGTTGCAAGTGAGGCGACTCACAGAACAGGTCCAGAAACTGCCTATTAAAGCAGCAGAGTGGCAATGGCTCTCATCTTGCCTGCCATTCTGAAATGGTCTGTCATTTCCCCATACTTCATTTGTTGCCAAGCACCTTCATCCTCTGGCAGCTGAGCTCCCAATATCCTTCTGAACCCTACCTGAGCCCAGAGAACTCAGGTGTATAAGCCCAAAACCTCTGCTATTTTGTGCAGAGAAACAGCATCCATCAGAGAAAATTGTACTGCAGTTTTGGGAGCAGAGGAAATGAGATGTGGAAAAATATGCTAAATAGACAAGGGTTGGCTAAAACCATGACAGTGAATAAAAAGAAGGACAGCAGTTCCAGACAAATCCAATAAAATATTTTTTTAAATAAGTGATTAAAAAATAAATAAAAGAATGACTCAGGTGGATGTTTGTCAAGTGCTTTCACATAAGTTATATAATTTTGTCCTATCAGTAACTTTTCAAAATACTTTTTTATTTTTAAGTAATCTCCACACCCAATATGGGGCTCAAACTCACAGTCCCGAGATCTAGAGTCGCACACTCCACCAACTGAGCCAGTCTATAATTAGCCATTTCTATGTGCCAAGAGTTGTGGTTGGCATCAGGGCTCTGAGGAAGAGAAGACCTGGTCTGTGTCTGAGTCTTACAGACTAGTGTGGGATGAGGGCTGGGTCAGAGAGACCCGTAAGCAACTATAAAGCTCTCAGTGCAGAGCACTGGGGAGAACAGAGGAGGGAATGGCCGGCTCATCTTGGGAGCCTATGAGACATAGAGTCTGGTAAGGCTTTCTTTAGAAAGTGACATGTAATCTAAGCCTTGAAGGATACCCAGAGCTTTTGTCCAGACAAATTTTGACAAGGACTCTTCTAGATTTGAAGGCTATATTGGTGGAAAACAACAACAACAACAATGCCCCTGCCTTCATACAGTGACAGAAGTGGGGAACATGATTAGCTTCTGGATAGATTTGGAAGGAAGAGCCTGCAGGGTTTGTTCATAGATTGATATGGTATGCAAGAAAGATGGAAAGTTGTCAGCAACCATGGCTGGCCCTTGGCAAGGTGAATGCAATAAAAGGAAATAAGAGCAAAAGAACCAAGGTTATGTGCAAGTTATCAATTATAAGATGGTCTCTACAGAACAGAAACTCTACAGAAAGGAAAGTGGTGATATGAGGGACAAGAAGAGCCCGAATAGATGATCAGGATAAGGTCCCAGTGGCTTGAATAATTGTTGGATTCAGGGCATTTGAGGATAAAATATGAAGATCAGAGACTATGATCTGAATAGAATGAGACACAGAGGGAATGCAAGTATAGATATTGATGAGTTCAGGGAAGCAGAGGCAGAGCAGAGGACAAGGTCACTGGATAAGACTAGGGTGAGAGGCAGAGAGCTCAGGATTCTGCAGAGCCATTCTTGCACACATTGAAATCACTAGGCATTAGGAGAAGCAGGGTTGGAGAGAATGGTGGTGAGCCAGGGTCTACATCTTCAAGTAATGAAGAGGAATATCCTTGGGTTTGGGTGGTGGCCTGTAGATTATTCCAACAAAGAGTGCTAGTGGGTACTTTAAATCTGAAGACATAAGGTCCAAGCAGGAAGATTTTAGGAAGGAGAGAGAAATAGTGGTATAGAACATTAGTGAGAAGAGAGGAGAATATCCCATCTCATAGCCCAGTGCAATGGAAGATATTATGGGTAGGAAAAAGCTGTCACTAATGGGGCAGTTAAAGAAATAGCTACTTGAATGTGAAACAGGTTTCCATCAGGCATGAAACCTGAGAGAAGAGAGTTGAGGATGGAGGGGATTGTGATGAGCTCCAAGAGCATGGTGGATGGATTTTAGGATTTGGGAGGAAGGAGTGTCAAATTAGAGGCTGTGTAGAGCCAAAGGACATGAAAGGGCCAATGAGGAGGAAGGATATGAGTATCTGAATCTACCAGAAGAGGCCAATAGAGCCAGGGAGAAGGACACAGTGGATCTTGACCATCCTTAAGACAGATAACCATTCTGAGGTTGTAAGGGGCGGTGAGGAGAAAGAGGAGAGATGTGAATTTTTCCAGGTTCAGACAGAGCTCTAAAGTCATGTCTTCATGAAAACAGCATGAAAGCTAGGCATTAGGAGCTCTTCACATGATATAGTGGCAATGAGGGAAATGAGTTCAATGCATAGAGAACATGGTGTCCAACAACATGCAAGTGTGAACAAGCATAGCGTGTATGGGGATCCCCGTGTAGGTTGATGTGGTTGGTGCACAGAATTAACATGAGAGACAAGAGAGACAAGAGTTACAATGTACACAGAGTTCTCATTAGGAGGCACCTTGTACACCATGTAAGAAGTTCATCCTACCCAGTAGATATGGGGAGCCATTGAAAGATCCCAAGCAGGGGGAATGACCCTATCACAATTGCTTTGTGAAATGGAATGTTATTTTTTTTTTAATTTTTAAACTTTTATATTGCAGAATAGTTTAGACTTACTAAAAACCTGCAAAGATGGTACAGAGAGTTCCTGTGATTCTTGTATTCAAAATCTCTTCTTAACATCTTAATAAAGTATGTTACATTTGTCACAGTCAATGAACTGATATTGATAATTATTTTCAACTGAAGTTCATACTTTATTCAGATCTCCTTTGGTTGTTCAAAGTGTCTTTCTTCTGTTCCAAGATCCCATACAGGATACCATATGTCATTTAGTTGTCATGTCTCCTTAGACTCCTCTTGGCTATGACAGTTTCTCATGTGGTAATGGATTAGAGCTAGAAACATCAGAATGAACTCATGTTTAGCTTAATGTAGCTACTGATGGATCCATACAGAAATATTTTAAAATATGTGTATATTCATAGATTAGTATACATAAATATATTCTGTTGGCAGAAAGGACCTGTTACAAACAATAACACCCTGGTAGGGACAAGCACATCTCCTCCAATGAGAGGAACCAGGGTTCTTTGAGGAGATGGCAGATTCTAGGACTGGTGCATAAAGTAAGTGTACAAGATGAGTCTGGAACACTTTGTAGTGCCAAACAGTTTAGGAAGTGCTCCAGGAAAAAAAAAATCCCACAATATTGAAGGGTATGTCAATAGGAAAAAAGAACCAAGTGGGAGAGGTTCCAATGACCAAGTGAAAAAAAAGTGGCTCCCACCACCAACCATCCATTTCCTTAATTGCTAAATTCTCATATGCATGTATAGTGGTTTTAGAATCACTAATGCATACTCTGTCAGAAACAACATTAGCAGCTAAAGTACACTGTGTATGTAGCTGCTTTTGCCTTCAGTCTTACAGACTCTACTCATTTCCTAAGTCACTTAGGCCACTACCTTTACCCCCACCCCTTCAGTGAGGTGGTTCTATACATTTTAATGCAGTTAGATTATTTTATCATGTTCTGCATTCCATCCTGGGATCCTCCAACTTCTTACATAATTTTTAATACTTGCATATATTAAGGTTCATGAAGTTTTATAGGTTTTGACAAACTTGTAGTATCATGCATGCAGCACTGAAGTACTGTACAGAATAGTTTCACCACCCTAAAACAATTCCTGTGTCTCATCTAGTTAATGCTACTCCACCTAACCCCCTGGTAACCCTGAATGGTTTATCACCTCTATGGTTTTGCTTTTTCTAGACTGCCACATCAATGGAATAATACAGTATGTGTTATTATTATTATTTTACTCATAAAAATGCATTTGAGATGTATCCATGTCTTTGCATGGCTCAATAGCTCATTTTTTTATTGTTGAATAAAATGCCATAACTTGGATGTAGCACACCTTAATTAACCATTTACCTATTTAAGGACACATGGAATGCTTAAAGCTTTTGATAATTTGGTAAAACTGTGATAAATATTTAGGTGCTGGTTTTTGTGTGCACATCAGTTTTCAGATCCATTAAGAAAATGCCTGGAAGCATAATAGTTAAATAACCTATAAAGATGATATTTAGTTTTCTGAGAAATTGCCAAACTGTCTTCCAAAATGACTGCACCATCTTGCATTCCCACCAGTAATGAATGAGAATTCCTGTTGTTCCACATCTTTGTCAGCAATTGGTTTTGTCCATTTTTCAGATTTTAGCCATTCTAATAGATATATACTGGAATCTCATTTTTGTTTTGCCTTGCATCTCACTGATGAAAAATTATTTTGAGCATCTTTTCTTAGACTTACCTGCCATCCATGTATCTTCTTTGGTGAGATTCTGTGCAGATTTTTTGCCCAGTTTTTAAATTGGGCTGTTTATTTTCTTATTCTTGAGTTGTAAAAGTTCTTTGTATTATTTGGGTGCAAGGCTTTTATCAGATATGTGTTTTGCAAATGTTTTCCCAGTCTGTGGTGTTGTATTTTTATTCTCTTAACAGTATCTCTTCCAGGACAGAAGTTTTGTTTTTTGGTTTTTGTTTTTTGTTATCAGTTTCAACCTTTCAATCTTTCTTTCACAAATCACACTTTTGTTGTTGTATCTAAAAGCTCATCGCCAAAGCCAAAGTCACATAGACTTTCTTCTATATCTTCTGTATTTTTGCATATTTAGAAGTTTTGCGTATTACATGAAGTAAAGTTTCCCAAACTGTATACATTTATTTCTTTTTCTTGTATTCCACTGGCTATGAGTTCCACTAGGATGTTGAATAAGAATGGGGAGAGAGGACATTCCTTCCATCGCTGCCAATCTAAGAGGGAAGAATCCAGGCCCTTGTCATCAAGAATGATGTTAGATGTCAGGCTTTTGTAGAAGTTCTGTATCAAGTTAAGGATGTCACCGTCAATTCTAAGTTTAAATCATGAATGGGTGTTGAATTTTGTCAAATTCGTCCTCTGCATCAATTTGATATGATCATATGATTTTTCTTCCTTTAGCCTGCTGATATGGTAGATTACATTGACTAATGTTTGATTCATGAACCAATTTTCCATACCTGGAACAAATGCCATTTGGTTGTTGTGTATAGTTTTTTGTATACATTATTAGACTCGGATATGATTTGACATTGATCCTTATAGCATCAGTGCACAAGGTAGATTGATAAGACCCATCTGGTCAAACTGGAGATCAGATGACTACTTGGAAGACTACTGGAATAATTTGGTTAAGAAATAGAAAGGAATCAAATTCCCTAGAGGTGATGAGAATTGAAAGAATGACCAGTTGAACTTAAGCAGTATTTGGAAGGTAGAATGGGCAAGATTTGGCAATAATGAAAGATGTGAGAAGAAATAGAGAGAGGAGAGTTGACTTCCTTTGATTTAAATTGACTTCCAGATTCATAGCTTGAGCTTGAGAAAGTGGGTAGTGCCATTTATCAAGTCACATCAGACAGTATGAAATGGATTTGACAGGAAAAGGGTAGAAATGCTGGACTTATCTCTGGGCATATTACCCACAGAGATGATGGCAAGACATCAGAGGGAGATGCCCAGCCAGCATTTGGATCTACAGATTCAGAGCACAGGAGATGAGATGTGCTCAAGACACAGATCTGGGAGTCACTTGTGCAAGAATGGTTGGAGCCACGGGTGTGTACAAGGAAACAGGGAGATCATATATGGGCAATTATTAAGAATTCTCAAAACGTCCAACTCTACAATGACATGTGAACGTAAAAAGTCAGTTCTTGCAAAGATGAAAAGAAACTAGTCCAATCCTTTGCTTTTTCTACCATCAGGCCTTATCCTCTTCACTTCCTTATCCAACAGCAACTTCCTTCACTATTTCTTTACGAAAAATTTCCTGCCCTTTACTCTATCTTAATCACCTTGGACAACCATTCCATCTCACCTGGCAGCAATCCCAGATTCAGCCACAAACTGGATGCCATTGTAGCTGCAGGTTATAACTCACAACTCCTCCTCCCTGGCTGAATTGTTGAGTTATTAATGAATCTCTCTGTGGAGTATATACTTTAAACTTTATATTGCACCTCTCTTGAAATGTCTGGCAAGTCTTTGGTAACTTCTTGCCTTGTTGAATCATTAGCTCAGAATTGGTTTTGCAGCTACAGTGAAAGAGAGAGAAATTATTACATCTACATCCTGAAATTAAGCAGACAATGACTCCTACTGGAAAATAAAGATGAGTATCGATTCAAGTCAACAGACTTTTATTTATTATTCACAGGAATATACCAACAGGCCTGCAGGGAGGTATGCTAGGGGAAAGAAACAGAGGGGTCATTTAGGGCCACCTCACAAAGTGTACAGGCAGCAGAGATCATTTTTCTCGGAGTGTGTTTTCATTATATAAAGAAATGAACCTTTGGTTATGACAAATAGAATTATCAGGAAAAAGTTGTAGAAGGAGATGAAATAGCTCTATTGAACGAGCATCTTGTCTAGCAACAGCCTAGAAAAGATGCTAAGTATGGTTTGGGCTTTTTTTTTATTGCTTTTTGGTTGTTGGATTTTTGTTTTTTAGTTTTCATTACTCTCATTTTTTGATTCCTTCCACAGACCCGAAATCTAATTCAAAACTTCTTTCCGCACTTGGAATTCTTAAATGTCAGGATTTTAAATAAGACAGAAAAGCTCACCAAATCCTCTTAATTAATCTATTTATTTATTTATTTATTTGTTTATGAGAGAGAGAGATCACAAGTAGGCAGAGAGGCAGGCAGAGAGAGAGGGGAAAGCAGGCTCCCTGACAAGAAGAGAGCCTGATGCGGGGCTCGATCCCAGGACCCTGGGATCATGACCTGAGCCAAAGGCAGAGGCTTAACCCACTGAGACACCCAGGCACCCCCCTCTTGATCTAAGTAGCATGTTTTCCTTTTAAAAATTCTTGTTAAGTCACCACCCATCTATTTTCCCTCTGTACCAGCACTTTAGTCCCTCCCAGTAAACAAGGAGAGAGGGAGAGGGGAGGAGTTGAGAGGTACAGAACTCACAAATATAATGTCGAGTGAAACAAGTCAGACACACACAAAGTGCATGCTATGTGTTTCCATGCATATAGAGTACAAAAGTTGGCGTGGAAGAATCCACACTGTTAGAATTTAGAATAATGATTTATCCTTTGCAGGGAATGTGACTGGTACAGAGAAAAAGGGAGCTTTGCAGGTACCAGCAATGCTTCTGATACTGATCTGGATGCTGATAATAAGGGTCAGCCCAGTTGGTGGAAATCCATTCATTTGCATCCTCACACTATGTCAACTTTTCTACAAATACATTATACCTCATTAAAACTCATTAAAAGAAGGGAAATGGCATTCATTTTCATGATAACAGTTACATACAAATATTGTGAGAAATACTGACACCCAGCATTTAAGGAGTGGTCCCCATGTCCCGGGCACTGTTCTGAGCTCTTTGCTCAGTCAACAATTAACTCATTCTTATTCTCAAAAAACTAGTCTATGAGACAAGTAATCAGGTTATTCCCATTTTACAGATGAAGAAAATGAGATTAGTAAGTCATCCGCCCAGCATCACACAGATAGAACATACTGGAGCCGGGATCTAAACTCAGGTTGTCTGGCTCCCAAACATGCACTGTTAACCACCGTGTCTTGTGTTGGAGGGGTGCAGACGTTGGACCCAGAGTAGGGCACTTGAGTTGTTGTCTCAGGACACACCGTGACCACAGACAGGCATCTTCCCACCTTAGGCTTTACCTCCCCTATAAAATGAATCGGTGGAGGTCATGGTTCCCTGCCTGGGACTGCACTGCACATTGCAGGAAGTCTACCATTCCCAGCCCCTAGCCACCGCCACTAGTGAGTGGTTGTCACTGATTGTCATAATCAAGACAACACCACACATTTCTGGTCATGTAATCCCTAAGAGGATGGCACAATCCTGGTAGAAAACCAGTGAGCTACATGACCTCTATGATCCCTTCCAGAGCCAGCATTCTACCGCCTGAACTCTGAAGGTCTATCGTGGAAACCTCCTGTGGCAGAGGCAGGGCTGCTATTTCTCAGCCCACCTCCCCCATTCCCTGGATGTGCACACAGTTTGTTGTGATTCCCATACTCACTTGCAGTTGGTTGTAAGCACATACCTGAGTTGTGGCCCAAATACATGAAGAGAAGTGATCTACGCCAGCTCCTATGCTTGCAAGATTTGCTCTTGTTCCTCTGCTCTCTCTCTCTCTCCTCATTTGCTAGCAGGTGTTAAAGATGGCACCGTACCCATCAGTCTGGGACCCACACTCCACTGGTGACTGAACTGTAAGCCAGCAAGAAAGAAGCATCTGGTGTGTTTGCCACTGAGGCTCCAGGGTGGGTCTGTTCTGTTACAGTAGCTAGCACTGCCCTCACTAACACGACAAATGGAGAGTAGTCAGTGGGGTCATATCACGGAATTCACTGGTCTTACCATGATCCTGAAGCAGCTGACCTCACACTACAGTGGAAGAGGAAGTCATAGTGTTAGCTGACAGGCAACGCCTACAGGGCTGGGGCAAGGCTCTTTGGGGGGGCTGTACATGGTCTGAATCAGCACCCAACATATGGGGCTGTTTTTGACTTAGTGAAGATCCGTGGGCATGGGCATCAAGAACAGAAGTGAGAGTGGCACCACTCATTACTAACCACTAGCAAATAGAGCCACACACTTGCTTCCTGAGCCAAGCAACAATATAAATTGGTCGAACAGACACATCAGTGAGCAAAGGAAGCCCAGACACAAAACAGTGCAAACCATGTGATCCCACGTACATGAAGTTCAAAAGCAAGGTGCTAGAGGTCAGCACAGCAGTGACACCTGGATGGGACGTGAGTGAGAAAGGAGCCCAAGAGGGTTTCCTGGAGTGTTGGAAATGCTCCTTTCCGAAATCTGTAAGTGCATGTGCCCATGCATACATGCGCATATGCACGCACATGCACACACACACACACACACACACCAGGTCTGAGTCCTCCAATTTCATGATGGCGTCCGTGAGAGGGAAGGGCTGAGAGGCAGTTCCATAAACAGCTCTGTGGGACGAGTGATGTAAGGGTGGACAGTATGGCTGAGTGACCAGTCTGGATCCTTCTAGGCTATCTTCTCTGTAACCTCTCATGAGAAACAGGTTTTATTTTGATCCCAAGAGAAAAGACCTAACTGTTTGAGACTGTTGAGATGGATTGAATGATGTTGTTCAGCACAGGTTAATTGAAAGGGCAGCATCTGAGGGAATGGAACCCTCTGCCCAGGTTATGCAGACCCAAGACTCTTCTGAGAGTCCCACTGGTTATCCTGCTTATATTCCAACCGGAGATGCTGGCTGGGTGCTGGCAACCAGCCGAGGCCTCTGATGAGGCTGTGAGCAGCTCATGCCCCTGCAGGGCTACCAGGTCAGAAAGACTGAAACTTCGTGCATCTCTTTTGTTCACAAAAGGGAACACTCTGGTAAATGACTCTGCCACGGCTGGGGTCATATTAACAGGATGCTGTGCCGAGCATATTTGTCAGGACTCACCAATGGTGATGATGTCCCAGAGCTCTCACTCCACATCATTTCACACTTGCCTGCATCTGCAGGCTAAGTTTTATCCATCCCTATTTTCCTGATAAGGAAAGTGGGGTTCAGAATGATCACACAGCCCGTCCCGGGTCACTTAGCCAAGCCAGTATTCTCGAAAGTGATAACCGGCCTTGTTTTTAGAAAGAGTGGTTCTGAGAACAGTCACTCCTTGGTTGCCAGTGGGGACTATGCCCCCCTCTGTGACTGTTGTCCACAGTGTAAACGTCAGGGATGCGTGCTGGCCAGCCTGGAGAACTGTCACAAGTTGGAAGGAAACACTCCAGCATGAAGACGGAACCGTGACTGACCCCCACAGTCTGCAGACCTTACGGAGCTGACCAGCTTCAAGTCAGATGAACAGTGGGACACCCACGGGTCCGAGCCATTCCACGGATCCGGAAACTTTACCATCTTCTGTAAGTCCTTATAATATGCCAATCCTTTGTAAAAGGAGAGGACTGTTCATCTCCTCCCCCAATAAGAAGAGAATGAATATTCCTAAGAATAAAAGCACAAAGGAGGCGGGAAAGGAAGACACTTACGAGGCATCTTCATGCTGACGTTTCTATTCACACCATCTCTTTAAATCTTTACTGCATCACAGCGAGGAAGAGGTATATCCCCACTCTTCAGACCGGGAAGTCAAAGTTCAGACAAGTGGTGAAGTTCGTGCCCAGCCACACTGTAAGGGAACAGTCGAATCTGTATCACAGAGAGAGCACGGGAGTCTGACAGCCCCGTATGGTTGCCGAGAAGAGAACCAGCTTGCAGCCTTAGCCTAGTATATGCCTGCCCCCATGTGGCTCTCCAGCAGCATACCCAGTGTCCTGAGCCCCACCAATATCCCCCCCCACCCCCAGCCCAACCCAAGGCTGCCCACAGCTTCAGTTCCTGTGTATGTGGCCGCCTTCCTTCGCCAGGTACAGACGTCTCTCTGTCTCGAAGTGTCACACTGACCCGAGAAGTATGCTCAGTCCCTGGGTAGGCCAGGTCAAGGGTACCAGGGAGTTAATGCCCACAGGAGCTGCCCTTAACCAATGAGGGATGGGGTCAGAGAAGCAATCCCCAGAGTCTCTGACCCACAAGGCACATTGCTCAGATGTGCCTCCCCAAGTTTCCCAGAGGGTCCCCTACGGAGTGGAACCCTGAACATCTACGGCCTTTATAGACCCTTCATGGCTCTTCTCCCTTCCCTTCCCCTCCCAATGTGATTTCAGGGGTCAGCTCTCATATCAGCTATTTGCATAAAAATCCATCTCATTTTGACATAAGTCCCCCAAGACACACCTTTAATTTGTACCTCAAATCAAGACATCAAATAGGGATGTCGCTACTACCCCACTTCACACAAATAGACAAGTTCAAGGACAAATGGAAGGGCAGCCCTCAGAGCTTGATGCTGAGCTTGGGGCCACTGTGCATCACTGGGAAAGCCTGTGGGTGCTGTGAACCCGGGGTACGGGGGTGTGGGGTGCAGATTAAAGTCTCTTTTCTCCAGCCTTTTCATCCGTCGGTCATGACTTGCTCAAATCCTTTTAAATTCCTTTAAGGCTCTCTTTGGTGGGCCAGGGGCGGGGTGGGGAGGCAGCGGGAAGTATCGGAACTGTCCAAGCAGTGAGCATAACATGCGCCATTTACTGATTCGGAGCAAACACACAGTCATGGCATTCCCCCCACCCAACCCTGCCCAGCGTCAGCTCCCTGGTCCAGTGGAACCAGGAATCTGACTGGACTTAAAGACCTTTGTGAAACCCTGCGCTCCTTCCTACATGAAACCAACCAGCCGAACATACAGAGCCAGCCCCCTGTTGCATGCAGACCAGGTGCTGAGGGAGACTCACCTGGGTGGTCCTGAGGAAACAGCACCGCCCACCTGCACGGAGCCACCGAGGAAATGGGACACGCATGCCACCTTGGTCTCCCTTTCTAGTCCTCAAAATTTCACCTTTGCCCTTCCCCTCCCGTACACCTGGAAGGCTTTTCCTCCAACTCTTGGCATCGTTGGTTCAACTCATCCCTCCAGAGCTCAGCTCCATGTCCCCTTTCCAGAGAGGCCTTGGCTAAAGAGCCCATGTCCAGGGCTTTCAGCCACCTGCCATTCCAACACCTCCCTGTTTACTTTCTTATGAGCACTTAGCACCCCCTGAAGGTATCCTGTTGCTCCCTTTCTTCTTTTATCTTATGTCCCCAGCCCAACGTCCTGGTCACAAATGGAAACACCATCAGAGCAGGAAGCTTGCATGTCTTATTTCTGACACATGAACTGTTATCTGGGGCAGTGACAGAATTCCTGCCCCCCGCCCCGAGATTCCCCACCACCACCCCGGTGTCACAGATACTCTCTTAGTTCTTTGATCAAACACTATTTAGGTGCTGCTGTGAAGGGGTTTTGTAGATGTAATTAAGGTAAAACAAGGATTGGGTGCAGGTGGGCCTGACCTAAGCACCTAAGCCGTTACAGACGAGTTTAGAGATCAGCTACAGAGAAGTCAGGGAGGGTCACAGTGTGACGATTCAACACAAGGATGATTCTCCATGGCTTTGGAGCTAGAGGGGGACAGGTGTCCCGGAGCGCAGGCAGCCTTTAAGAGCGAAAAGAGCTCCAGGCAAGATGATCAACAAGGAGAGCAGCCCTGCACGGCTCTGAACTCTGAATTTGGCCACAATCCAAATTGTGGATTTGGATGAGCTCTGGATGAGAAGCAGCTTTCTGGACACCTTGATCTGAGCCTCAGGGGACTCTGAGAAGAGAACCCAGTTACAGCGTGTGCGACCTCAGACCCACAGAGGTGATTCTAAGCCATTAAGTGTGTGGTAGTTTTTTACACAACATGGAAACCCAACGCACACGGAACATTTCATTCAATGCAAACATCGATCAAGTGTCAGCTTTTCAGACTCAGTAACATCCCTCTGCTGTGAACCCACCCTTCTGTGCCCCTCCGTGAAGCCGGGCTGGGCCAGATGCTCCTGCGTGGCCCCTGTTGGGGGAGGGGTGACTCCTAGAACAAGGTCAGGAAGAAGGGGTGGTGGGCACCCATCTCAGCCACTGCCACCCAAATACAGTCAAGTGACTTGTGACAATATTCCTGTGTCACCTTACACAGACACCCCCAGCACGAGACACTTTTCCTTGGAAATATATTCATACCAACCTAGGGCAGTAAGTCCTGACGTTCTCAGGGTGATTCTGCAAGAGAACAATAGTTAACAGGACTGGGGAGGCGGGCGAAGAGGGGGGATGGCCACCCCACCGACTCCTGCTTACTCTCCTGAAAGAGATGTGTGCGGTTCTGCCCGTCCTCCCAGGCAAGCTGAGAATTCCCGGAGAGCAAGGATGATTAGAAAGGGAAACACTGCCACCCAGCGGAAGGGAAGAGCCTGCAGACAAGACTCGAAGACCCCAGCGGCAGGAAGGGCTTTGCCTGAGTCCCAACGCCAGCCCTCCAGGGGTGTGGACTGTCACTTTCCAAACACCAGCAAGAAAATCACGGAGAAATCATGTTTAAAGAAAGGTTTAATCGGGCACCTGTGTTTTCGCATTCTGGATTTTCAACGTTGTTCTTCAAAAGACAGTGGGAATGGTCTAAAGACAGATTTCTGCTCGACAGTCAACTTGGGATGAAGCAGGTTTCTGCTTACAGAGTGGAAAGTGTCCATTGTCTTCTCTCAAGGATGAGACGTACAAAAACAACAGAACATTTTAGAGCAGATTCACATTTTCCCAAGCTGTGTCCTTGTCCTCCCGCACGAAGAGAAAAATCACACTCTTGAATTTGGGCCCAAGAAGGAGCCTCTTAGGATTTATTCGGGATTGACATGCTCTAGGTTTTCATCGGGAGTTTTTTTTTGGATTGAGAAAATGGGCTAGTTGTTCGTGGACTTTATTTCAAATAAGTGTAACTTTCATTGTATTCAGTTGGCCTTAAAAAACCACCTAAGTTTTGATCCTCACAATTTTTTAAGACAATTTACTTAATTGGGGCACTTAGGTGGCTCAGTCGGTAGAGCGTCTGCCTTTGGGTCGGATCATGATCTCAGGGTCCCGGGATCGAGTGCAGCACCCAGCCTCCAGGTCCCAGCTCAGCGGTGAGTCAGCTTCTCCCTCTGCCCCTCCCCCTGTTCATGTCCTCTCTCAAATAAATAAATAAAATCTTAAAAAAAAAAAGACAATCTTAAAAAAAAAAGACATCATTACTTAACTAATGATGCTATGTATCCATGAAGAAACTTTGGCATGAAAGAATACCTTTTCAGAGAACATCTCATAGATGAAAAAATCCTAACGAGGTCATGTGGAATGGAAAAAGCAAGAGACCAGACTTCATGTAGAGGGAGGTTCCCCCTTGTTGCAGGTGTTTACCTATGTCTACGAGTCCGTGTTTCTGTGTTGAATAAGTGGGAAAAGGTACTGCAAAGAAACACACCAAAAAGTTCCCCGTGTTGGTGCAGCCACGTTGGAGAACAGTGTGGAGATTCCTCAAGAAATTAAAAATAGAGCTTCCCTATGACCCTGCAATTGCACTCCTGGGTATTTACCCAAAGATACAGATTTCGTGAAAAGAAGGGCCATCTGTACCCCAATGTTTATAGCAGCAATGGCCACAGTCGCCAAACTGTGGAAAGAACCAAGATGCCCTTCAATGGACGAATGGATAAGGAAGATGTGGTCCATATACACTATGGAGTATTATGCCTCCCTCAGAAAGGACGAATACCCAACTTTTGTAGCAACATGGTCGGGACTGGAAGAGATTATGCTGAGTGAAACAAGTCAAGCAGAGAGAGTCAATTATCACATGGTTTCACTTATTTGTGGAGCATAACAAAATAACATGGAGGACAAGGGGAGTTGGAGAGGAGAAGGGAGTTGGGGGAAATTGGAAGGGGAGGTGAACCATGAGAGACTATGGACTCTGAAGAACAATCTGAGGGTTTTGAAGGGGCGGGGGGTGGGAGGTTGGGGGAGCCAGGTGGTCGGTATTGGAGAGGACACAGATTGCATAGAGCACTGGGTGTGGTGCAAAAACAATGAATACTGTTATGCTGAAAATAAATTAAAAAAAAAAAGTTCCCCATGTTTATCTTGGGGAACTGAAATTATGGTTCACATTGTCTTCCTCATTTTTGTCTGCATTTTCCAATTTGTCATAGTGAAAGCAAATTGTGTCCTAATTGGAAAATAACGGTGACATAAAAAGCTTTCTAAAAATAATATAAAAATGTAAACAATTATAGAGGATATGGCTGATGGTGATTTTAAAACATGTCTATATCTCTGATTGCTGTCACAGTTGGAAGAGTCAAGGTCAGCAGCTCTCAAACATTTTGGTCTCAGGGCTCCTTTATAAAACTAAAAATTAGTGAGGCCTCCAAAGGGCTTTTGTGTGAATGCATTATACCTGTTGATCTTTAGTAGAAATTAAGACTGAAAAAAAAATGTTGAGCATTTATTAATTCAGTTTAAAGTATAATAATAAAAACATATGTAAAGAAAAGTAACTATTTTTTTAAAGATTTTTATTCATTCATTTGAGAGAGAGAGTGAGTGAGAGAGAGCATGAGAGAGGAGAAGGTCAGAGGGAGAAGCAGACTCCTCCTCGAGCTGGGAGCCCGATGCGGGACTCGATCCCAGGACTCTGGGATCATGACCTGAGCTGCAGGCAGTCGCTTAGCCAACGGAGCCACCCAGGTGCCCAAAAGTAACTCTCTTTTTTAAAGAAGTCCTTCTGCGAGAAAAAGAGCACTGTTGTCTGTCCCTGCAGATCTCTGTAAACGTCTGGCTTACGAAAAGGCATCTGGATTCGCATATGCTTCTGTATTCCGTCTGTCGTGAGACGTCATTTTGACTGAAGTATATGAAAACTATTTGGCCTCACAACAAATATGTGTTTGGAAAAGAGAGGAAGTAATTTAAAGATTTATTCTGAGAGAGAGAGAGAGAGTAGGGGGAGGGGCAGAGGGAGAGAATCTCAAGCTGATTTCCCACGGAGCAGCCCCAACGCAGGGCTCCATCTCACAACCCTGAGATCACGACCTGAGACGGAATGGAGAGCCAGACGCTTAACCGACTGAGCCACCCAGGTGCCCTGAGAGGAAGTGATTTAGGGCTAGCCTGGTCAGAGAGTGCTGGATATTCCCTTTTTACTACACTGTGGGGGGTTCACTGCACATGGCACCTCGGTCAGACCACGGGGAAGGGTGAAGAAAGAACAGATGCTCTCTTCACCGAAGTCACGGGGGATCCGGGTAGTGAGCTCTCGCTATCTTTTCTTTTCTTTTTTCTTTTTTTTTTTTTTTTAAGATTTTATTTATTTATTTGACAGACGGAGATCACAAGTAGGCAGAGAGGCAGGCAGAGAGAGAGGAGGAAGCAGGCTCCCTGCTGAGCAGAGAGCCCGACGTGGGGCTCGATCCCAGGACCCTGGGATCATGACCTGAGCTGAAGGCAGAGGCTTTAACCCACTGAGCCACCCAAGCGCCCCCCTTCAAGCTGTCCGGCTGCAAAGAGGGTGGCTATCTGGTAGCTCCCAGCTGTTGGTTCCTTCAGGGTCACCCTCAGCTTTCCAGCCTGGGCCACAGTCTTCTCAGGGCAGCCCACAGCCAATGACTGAGCACAAAGAAAGAACACCCAACAGAGAGAGAAAGGGCGAGGTGACCATTCTAGCCAAGGGAAGGGACAGGGACACGCCCACATGTCCCTCTCGATCGGCAGCCCCTCCCTGCACTACACCCAGCCCCACAGTGGCTTCCTCTGCGGGTGGAGTTCCTTGTCCCTAAGGGAATAAACAAAATATAATGAGGTTGGGAGAATTTCTGATTTTGAAAAGTTAAAGAACATTCTGCCCTTCTTCTCCTGGCAACCGTGCACTAAAAACCACAAGGAGAATGAGAAGCAGAGATGATCACCAATAAAGAGAGGTCTGTAACCAAACCGCAGCACACGACGATGGGAGGCGGATCGTTGGGAGGGCTGATGGCTCTTCAGAGCAGACGAAGGGGAATCCAACAGAGTCGAGTTCGTTATAAAGAGCGCTGACTTCCCCAGATCACACCACTTCCTCATCCAGCTAAGATGGAAGGAGAAACTGAGTCAGAAAAGGCTCAGGCGGAGTAAGGCAGGGGACGGAAGGGAATGGCTAATAAAACCTTGACTCCACTTCCCTTCCCAGCTCCCAGAGCTTGGTAGCCGTGCTTATAACCTCTGGACAGGAACTTGAAGTCTCCCTAGAACCTCTCCTTAAACCAGAAGTGGCACAAGTGCCCAGACCGCACCATTACACTGACCATTAACACTGTTCAGACCCAGAGAAAACACCTCCAGATCCAGACAGTTGGAAGCACCTAGGAAAAAGCAGCTTCCTCCTTCAGTGATTCCCACCCCGCAACAAGCCCCACCTGTGCACACCCCAGTGATCTTCTGGGGGGACTCACCCACACAGGTGATCACCAGTCTTTACAGGAAAACATCCAGAAGCACAAGCAGGAAAAAAAAAAAAAAAAAAAAAAGGAAACGAACACATCATTTGTTGATTCTTCTATTGACTTTTGGATTATTCCCACCGACCCCCGTTTTCTGCTGCAGAAGAAATGCTGCTCCTTGCTTCCTAAGTCATTTTTAGGAAATGAAACGCTAGATTTCAGGGTATGTAAATTCACAGCTTTGCAAGGTTGTATCAAATTGTTTTCCAAAAAAAGCTTGTTTCCATTTATACCCCAGGCAGTTTGCAAGCGCTCCCACTGGGGAAGGTCTTCTCCATGTGCACACCTGGCGGGGGGTGGTTCTATCTTAGAGAATCTTAAACACTTTGAATCAGCAACCACCTGGTGGCACCCGCTCTCCCATATTCAGAACACGAGGGCCCAGGAGTCAAGGAGGGGAAATGGGCATGGCGCCCTTCACAACGCCACTGATAAACCATTTGCCACATTTCTGCTTTTCCATCTGGAGATTTCAGGCTCCCCAGGGAGGAATGCTTCCTCTAGGGAGCACAGCAAAGCTTCCTTGGAACCAGTAGCTGAGACTGCCACCTGGCCACCTGGGAACTTATGTTATTGAAAGAACAGGTAATCAAGGGGGCCACTGAACCGGCCAGATAACTGGTTACTGAGGCGAAACGGAATTGCTACCACGCCACGGGCAACGTGAGTCCAGTTTCGGCTTCTCTCCCTCGGCCGGGAGGTGCTCCTTCCTCAAATCCGAGTCCCAGCACCACAGGGGACCTCCTCCCAGAGCTCCCAGGGCAGCTGGGCAGCTCAGCGGTGCTGTCGCCTTCCTGGCCAGCTTCCAGACTCTGCAGGGCTCCTCCTCCCTGCTTCAAGGTTCTGGTCATGCTCACCTCCTTTGAGGTTTACTTCAGACCGGGGTGGGGGGGAGATAGATTTCCTGCAGTTACTGACCCTGTGTGATCTCAGTTTTCCTTTTCCTCAAAAAACTGTTTCCCTGACTATTTTACTTCTCTGTTAAAATAACTAATGGGGCTTCTATTTTCTACCTAAACGCTGATAGACAAAAGAAGCTCTCTGTAGCAGTGTTGCAGAAATTCTTACAACCTCATTGCTAGGAACTTGAGGTTTTTGCCATTTAGTACCTTTCCAAATATTTAATTTTTGTTTATTCCTGGTGAATAGAGATGCATCTGAATTTTATTTATTTTTAAAGATTTTATTTATTTGGCACACAGAGAAAGATCACAAGCAGGCAGAGAGACAGGAGGAAGCAGGCCCCCTGCTGAGCAGAGAGCCTGACTCGGGACTCGATCCCAGGACCCTGAGATCGTGACCTGATCCGAAGGCAGAGGCCTTAACCCACTGAGCCTAATAGTTTATGAGGTTAATTTGTTTTATATATCAAGTTTCATTATCTGTGAATAATGGCTATTCCTTTCATTGTTTCCAAACCTTTTTTTTTTTTTTTTTTTTTTTTACACTTCACTGCTAGAACTTCTCACATGTGATTTAATAGAAGTAGGAATTCTGGGTATGTTTATCTAGTTGCTGAATTCAAAGGGAGTTTTTCTAACACTTCCCCACTAAAATGATGTTTGTGGTAGGTTTTTACTAGATACATCTTACCGGGTTGAGAAAGCACCTCTCTTCTCTCAATTTGCTAAAAACATCGCCTTTTTTTCTTCTTGAAATCAATACCTCACAGGTGGATTGTTGCACATACGCCAATTCCATGCTTGCCCCTTATTCTTAACATACCAGCCTGAGGGATCGATAAAATGTCACACTGTATGCTTTTCTGCTCGAAACCTAGTGATTGCACACCTGAGTCTAAGTGCAAGATACCAAACCTTTGGCCTCTTCCCCTGCTACCAGGTTTGTCCAGCAACCCCCCAGCTCCCTTTCCCCAGTCTCATCACATTTCTTAAAGGTCCTTGCACATGCCATGCATGCTTCTACCCGAGAGCCTTTGCCCAGATGGTTTTCTCTCCTTCAACGCTCTTCCCCGGATGTCTACATGGCTCACGTTCTCATTAAGTCTTTGTTTAAATGTCTCCCTCCTCTTGAGGTCTTCTCTGACCAGTTACGGGTGTACTAGAATCCCAGGCCTAGTGTTTCCCATCCTTCTCACCGTGACTTTTTTTTCCCATAGAATTACCACTCTCTAATGTGCATGCTGTTTTGTTTAGTGTCTGTCCCCACTAACTAGAATGTAAGCTCTATGACGTCCAGAATGTTTTAATTCACCGATCCACCCTTACAAACTAGCACCCAATTTGCCATTTAGTAAATATAAGTGTTGGGTGTGCAAATCAAAGATTATTTACTCTCTAAAAAATACAGTGAGTGGGGTGCTTTAACTCTATGTAAGACATCTGACTCACATGCCATTATCTTTTAGGGTTTTAGTCCTATTTTCTTACTCTCCCATATTAAACATAGTTTTTATTTTTATTCAGAAAAAAATTTTAATCATTTTAACCAATATCTGTGTGCAGCATTCCCCATATTGCAGAAATTCCTTCTGGAGTAATTCTCCTTTATTTGAATTTTGAATGGTTTCTTAGGTGAGTCTAATGATAAACTTAGTAACTTACTTTTGGAAATATCTTTTTCACCTTTGCTGCTGAATGAGAGTTTTGCTGGATTCATAATGTAGGCTAACATTTTCTCTAACTATTTTTGTGGTGTAATTGAATTGTTTCTTAAATTCATTATTGATTTGCATCGGATTCCTATACCTCTGGATCCTTTCATCTGTTCTGGGCAATTCTCAAACATTTTCTCTTTGGAATTTACCTCACTTAATCTTCTTACTTTCTGATCCCACCGACTAAAAGGGCAGTGAGGGAATACAGGCATTCCTTGGAGATAGTACAGGTCGGTTCCCGACCACTGCCATGAAGTGAATACGGTAACATCAGATGAAGTTTTTGGTTTTCCAGTGCATATGTTATGTTTACATTATCCTGGAGATGATTTTTTAATTTAAATTTAAGTAGCCAACTTACAGCACATCCATAGTTTCAGATGTAGTGTTCAATAACTTACCAGTTTCGTGTAACGCCCAGTGCTCACCACCGCCGAATGACCCCATCCTCCCTGCCCACCTCCGTCCAGCAACTTTGTTTCCTATGGCGGTTTTTCTCCCTCTCTCAGGACTTCCCATTCTGTTTTCCCTCCCTCCCCATAGGGTCCTCTGCCAGGTTTCTTCTATTCCACATGAGTGAACTATACAGTAATTGTCTTTCTCTGACTTATTTCACTCTGCATAGTCCACATCAATGTAAATGTAAGTATTCATCCTTTCTGATAGCTGAGTAATGTTCCATTGTATAGAATATGCCACATCTTCTTTCCCCATTCGTCTGTCGATGGCTATCTTGTCTCTTTCCACAGTTTGGCTGTTGTGGACATTGCTCCGATAAACATTGGGGTGCAGCTGACACTTCAGATCACTTTATTTTAAACTTTGGGTAAATACCCAGTAGTGCAATTGCTGGGTTGTAGTGGAGACGATTAAGCACTGTCTAAAAAACACAATGCTGGGCGCCTGGGTGGCTCAGTGGGTTAAGCCTCTGCCTTCAGCTCAGGTCATGATCCCAGGGTCCTGGGTTCAAGGTCTACGTCGGGCTCTCTGCTCAACAGGGAGCCTGCTTCCCCCATCCTGCCATCTGTCTCTCTGCCTATTTGTGATCTCTCTCTCAAATAAAAAATTTAAAAAAACAACAATGTACATACCTTACTTTTAAAAAAGCTTTGTTGCTAAAAAATGCTAACCATCAACTGAGCTGTCAGTGAGTTGTAACCACTGACCACAGATCACCATCACAAATGTTAACAGTGGAAAAGTTTGAAACACTGAATTACCAGAATATGACAGAGAGACACAAAGCAGGCAAACGCTGTTGGAAAAATGGTGCCAATAACCTTCTCAATGCAAAGTTGCCACAAACTTCCCATCTGTAAAAAATGTTAATTATCTGTGAAACAATAAAGTGGTGAGCAATAAAATGAGATATACCTGTACTGCGTACAATAAATGCCCACAAACTCACACGTAACTCACCATACTGAGTCTAAATAAAAATAAACCACTTAATCATCTCATTGAATACAATGAAAACAAAGACAAAATCCAACATCCATGCATGGTAAAGAAAAGAAAAAAGGAGAACACCTCAGTATGTAGAAGGGAACTTCTTTAACCTAATGGTCCCTTACTTAAAATTCTACAGCTAACATCATACTTAATAGCTAGAGACTGAATACTTTTCCCCTGAGATGGGGGAACAAGGCAAGGATGTCTGTTCTCATAACTCCTATTCAATATTATACTGGTAGTTTGGCCAGTGAAATAATGCAAGAAAAAGAACTAAAAGGCATGCAGATTAGAAAGAATAAAATGTCTTATTCAGAGACCACATAATCATCTATGTTGAAAATCTCCAAGAATCAACTATAAATTTCACTAAGTGAGCTTAGCAAAACTGAAACGCACCTGTCATATTTCTATATATAAGCAATGAATAACTTTAACTTGGAATCTTACAAAATTTCTAACAGCACAAAAAAATGAAGAAATCTAACAAAATGTGTAGTTTCTGTATGCTGAAACCTACAAAAGTACTCAGCCCCCTCCCCAAGTTATAGAGATATTTGTTAGGGTGTCAATTCTCCTGTTTATAGATTCAATATAACTTTGATTTAAATCCTTGCAAAGCTTGTGTATAGATACTGACAAGCCAATTCTAAAATTTATGTGGAAAGGCAAAGGAACTAGAAGAGTTAAAATCAATTCATCGATTCTCAAAAAAACAAAACAAAACAAAACAAAAAACCAAAGTGGGGAGGACTCCTGCTATCCAGTTTCAGCGTGATATTCAAAGGACAGACACACTGATCAAAGGAACAGAAGAGCGGGCCCAGAAACAACACCCACACAAATGTCAACAGGTTTTTTTTCCAACAGCTTTATTGAAGGATAACTTACACATGATAAAATTTGCTTAAGTGTACAATCCAATTATTTTTTGGTGACATTTCCAGCACCCCAAAATGACGTATGCCCATTTGCACTCACTCCCCATCTCCACTTCAGGCAACCACCAGTCCACCTTCTGTCGACAGGTTTATCAACTGATTTTTCATAAAGGTGTAATGACAATGCAATGAGGAGAAGAGTCTTCTCATGAAATGGCATTCTATCAACCGGATGTCCACATGCACGAACACACCTCAACATCAATCTCATCCCATATATTAAATTAGTTCAACATGTGTCCAAGACCTACACATAAAACTATGAAACTTTCAGAGGAAAACAAAAAATCTGCATGACCTTGGGTCTGTGATTAGTTTTTTTTTTTAGGTACCTGTATCAAAAGTACAGCCCATTAAAAAAAAAAAAAAAAAAAAAAAGTAGATTTCCATCGAAATCAGAAACATGGGGCGCCTGGGTGGCTCCGTGGGTTAAAGCCTCTGCCTTCAGCTCAGGTCATGATCCCAGGGTCCTGGGTTCAAGTTCCACATCGGGCTCTCTGCTCAGCAGAGAGCCTGCTTCCTCCTCTCTCTGCGTGCCTCTCTGCCTACTTGTGATCTCTGTCAAATAAATAAATAAATAAATCTTAAAAAAAAAAAGGGGGGGGTGGGGGGAGAAGAAATCAGAAACTTTTGTTCCTTAATAGAACTGTTAAGAAAGTGAAAAGACAGGTCTGGGAGAAAATATTTGGATATTTGGAAAACACGCATCTAACAAAGGAGTTGTGTTCAGAATGATTTATGGAACTCTTAAAACTCAGCAATAAAACCCAATTTTTATTTACTTTCAAAATATTTTTATTTACTTATTGGACAGAGAGTGTAGAGCGAGAGAGCGAGCACGAGTGGGGGCTGGAGTTGCAGAGGGAGAAGCAGGCTCCCCACTTAGTGGAGCGGCTCACTGGAATCATGACCTGAGCCAAAGGCAACAGACTGAGCCATCCAGGAACCCCAGTAAAGCCCAACTTTTTAAAATATGAACAACAGATCTGAATAGGCACTTCGGCCAAAATATATGAGTGGAAAATAAGCATATGAAAAGACTGATGCTCAACCTCATTTTTCATGAGGAAATGAACATTTCAGCCACAAAGTTACCACTATACTATAAAGAAACTCTGCTTCACTGCTGATGGGATGCAAAATGGCAGTCATTTGAGAAGAAAGTGTGGCAGTTTCTTACAAAGTTAAATATACACTTAGCAAATGAGTCACCAATCCCACAGCAAAACGAATTATGTTTATATTACAGACCTACACGTGACCATTAAAAGATAAACCCTGATACATCCATACAACGAAGTACTCAGCAACACAAAGAATGAGCTATTGATTCATATAACACAAATTTAAAATGCATTCTGCATTGCAAAAAAGGCCAGAATTTTAAAAGCTACGAATTGTATAATCCCACCATTTATGACGTTCCAGAAAAAGCAAAATTATAGGAATGGAACACAGATAAGTGGTTGTGATGGTGGGGAGTAAGAGAGGAATTTTTAGGGTGATGCGACTATTCTATACAGTACTTTGACGGTGCGAACATACCATACATTTGTCAAAGGCCATACAGAGTGAATTTTACTCAACTGAGAAACTCAACTGAGATGTAAGAGGCCCCAGATGGAAGGCACAGAGTGACAAGCCAATCTGTTTTCCAAATGTCTGACACAACCTTAATGAAAGAAGTGGGAAACACTTAGGAGCTGAACTAAGTAACCCTGGAAAATGGTGCTTGGAGTAGCTAGTAGAAGGCTCAGGACAAAACACTCACTTCAACACTGTATTCCAGTGGGGCCATTTTTCTCACAGGGGTAGAACTTGACTATTCCAAAACGACTTCAGAAATATTCCAAGGTTCAACAAGTAAGCAAATAAATTATAGATAAAGAAGCCAGGGGTTCTCACTCTCAGAGAAAGAAGTTATAAATGAACACAGAGGCAAAACTAGAATGAACCCTGCAGTGCTGGTTCAGTGAATATAACTGAATGTTTAATTCAACATATATATAGATATATCAAGAAATAATTATAGAGATGTGTACCATATACTGGTTAGTACACATATAGTAACTCTTAGCACATTTCACCAAAAACCCGTAGAAGCAGTAGCAGTAAGCACACCCAACACCCAGATCTTGGTATCTAAATACCAGTCTTCAATAAAAGCAACCAGTGTTCCTTGGAGAAACAGCTAATTCTAGGGCTTGCATCAAGATAATACTTGGCAGTGCTAGAAAGTAAAAATATGGTCTTAAAAAAAAAAAAAAAGGAAGGCACATCAAAAGAATTTAGGAGTCAACCTCAAAGAGTTCTCAACAGCCCAAGTTGAAACAATTTACACAATAAATAACAGTATTAGATTTTAACCTAAGTATAAAATAAATAGCCACGATCACATTACTAATATAACCAAAGGATCAAATAAATAGGAAAGTGGAACAAACTTTAAGAAAAATTCTAAGTAATGTATATAGATACTACCCTCCTCCACTTTACTGTGGGCTAGACTTAGTAATTTACTTCCAAAGGCAAAAAGTATAGGAAGGGGGAAAATACTTTACAGTGGAAATTCCCAGCAGACACCAACTTAGCCAATGAAGGACTATTACCAGTAATGCCTACAGATATCATGTACCCTACGATGTGAAACGGTGGAGAAGGGCACAGCACCTCAGTGTATCCTTCCTGATAAAGCATAACCTCAAATCTAATCACAAGAAAACATGAGACAAACCCATTTATTAAGGAACATTTTACATAATAACCAGCACTCTTCATAGTGTTGAGGTCATGAAAGACTGAGAAACTGTCACAGATTGGAAGAGACAAAGGAGGCATCAGTGACGAAAGAAATGCAACGCAGTGTCCTGGATCGGATTCTGGAACAGCAGAAGGACATTAGCGGAAGACAGATAAATACCAAATTAAGTCCATAGTATAGTAAATAGTATTGTCTGAGTTTTTTGAGTTTGCCTGACAGATATGCTATAGTTTATACAGTGGTGACATTAGGGGAAACTTGGGGAAGGGTATAGAAAACATCTCTGGACTATCCTTGCAACCTTCTTATAAATCTGAAATGTCTTCTAAACCTGAAATTAAAAGATCATTAAAGAAAAGTAAAGAAAAGCCACAGCACTGAAAGCACGGCTATATTTAATATTAAGAAAGGGACTTAGAGATTATACACACATTTTCGCAGTAATTTGATCAACACCACAGTTTATTTGTAAACATATTATATGTGTCAATAATCAAATTGACAACACTTTATACATTTTGTTGCAGAATATTAACATCATACCAGAAAACCAGCCACTGTACTCAGTTACAGAGTTGTGGTACTTTAAAATCTTTAAATACAAACTGTATTTGAAACACTGAACATAAAAGAGAAACATGAATGGCAGAGAAGAATGACAACATCAAGTAAAAGAAACTGATATTCCCCCCAAAAACGAATACAAAATCATCTGATCACAGATTTAAAATGAAATAAAGGAATCGAGAAAATCAGGTATGGTTTTAAAGGACACAAAGTCCCATTTCTGTAGACCCACCTGAAAGGTGAAACTGTACCACACCAAATTCTGTGTCCTTTGGGATATTTTTCTCTTGGTTTCTAGAAAATGTTTTCCGACGGTTTAAGCACATTAAGGGGAGAAAAGAAAGGGGAGGTAGCACAAAGCCAAATGAAATTACTTTAAAATTCTTTCATAAGTCTTCTTTGGCAAATGAAGTCTACACTTAAAATTTAACGTTTTGTTGAATTGGATCAACACCTGTAGGATTAGGAGCTGCTTCTTTCCATGAGTTAACACACAGATGAAACAAAGCCAAATTCATAAAGCAAAGCACAAAAGCAGCTTTCACATTTTACTAACAGCTCTAAAAAGCAGATTCTCCCTCCTTAAAAGTATGAGAGGTTTTTCAACGGAGATTCAGAACCTTTCCTCATTCATGGGAGTTGCCCACCTGTTTTGCCAGTACTTTCCCTAAAATTCATGATCACTATTGGGTTCCAATTCTTCCTCCATTATCTCTCAAAGGAAATATAGCAGCAAATCACTCCCATATTTTAAGTTTTCAACTTTCCACCCACTGGGTTCCCCACCAACAACTACAGATTATTCGATTCTTTATTAGTGTACATGTCATTACTGTAGGCTTAGATTGTTAACACAGGAATAAATAAAATAACTACAGTTAATATAAACAAAGCAGATGAAAATGAGATTAAAGAGCCCTGATCAAGTGAAATACTTACAACTCTCTGTTGAAAAACTATAAAAGTTACATACATACCTAATAGCACTAGGAATGTACAATATCAATTATTGGAAAAATAAATGAGTGATTCACAGTCATAAGAAATTATTTTAATATTAGTATGTATTTTTCCTTTTATAGACAAACATTGATAACATACACTTGATTTCTACCTCATATAAGACAAAGTAGAAAACGAAACATTACTGCACTTACCCCAAAACACAGCACTGACTGTGTGTCACAGGTGACCTGCTCTGAGATATTCAATTCTATAGGTAGGCCATGGTATTGAATGCATGGTTATGTTAACAATTTTAAGAAAGGCATATATTTCCAGAAGTATGTTAAGTACACAAATACCAGTTCTATAAATAACAAAAATTATCAGCAAAAATGTTTAGGTTCTAACATTCCCGAATTTTCTAACACTTTTAGTATTTTAGATATATATGTTGTCTGACCAGTTAGTTTGGTTACAGTTTTAAACGAGCAAACCATTATCCTATGAGAAGAGCTACACTAAACTATAACACTGCACAAACTTCCCAAGGAAAGTAACTTAGAAAATCTAGAAACTGATTCCAATTATTCTTATTACCATTTGATATCTAAAAGAACCAATGGCCAAAGAAACATTGTGAAAAGACTCAATTTTTCTCAGTTCCTCCAAAACTAGTCACATAAATTTAAGATCCAGATTGCCTAAGAAAGTCTTCAAAGCAAGTTTATCACCAAAGTGTTTTTGATCAGAAGACATAGCCTTAATGCCTCTAATATGTAATTCTAACCTAAAATCACAATCCTTGGTTTCAAAACATCAAATTCGATTTCGTAACAATTCATTGGTAAAGCTACTAAACAAGAATCAGTCTGGGTGAAAACGTGCAGCAGCCACAGTTACAAGAGTGGAAAATAAATTCTATTCTTCCATAAAGACTCTATGAAAATATAAAGCCCAGAGTGACAACGGAAGTCCACATATAAACATTGGTTTAAAAATAGAATGTTTTTCAAAGCTTCTCATGAGATGTCAATGTATAGTGATAGTCTGAGTTAAGACCTTATAAATCAAGGTTAAGTTATACATAACTATGCTGATTTACATACCTTCGACAACGTTCAACTCATATACATAATTTACAGACATCCACAGAAATTCTTAATGCCCCATCGTATCATCTCTCAAAACTGGATGTTTATTGTTTTATAGTTTTGCTACTTTAAAGTACCAAGAAGCCTTTTTAGGGGAAGAGTTCCGCCTCTTCCCGTGATCCCCTAAAGAGTAGGTAACAAAATATAAAATTAAACAAGATTTATGTTTGATAAACTAACATATAAAATTACCACTACAATATTCATAGTGACTGCTTATAAACGGTAACAGTCATTGTAGAGCCTATAAAGTATATATCCTCAGTTTTATAAAAGAAATGCAGATTGTCTCAAGGTAAAAAATACAGTGCAGGCTGCTAAAAAGCTCTCTGTGGCGTGAGGAGGTGCCATAATGAGGGAAACTTGAGAAAACGCGAACCCGTTCCCCAACCGTTGAACATCAGTGAAGCGTGAACTGCGCTGCCGCAACACGATGCTTTTTAGTGGCTGGCACTATAAAGCTAACGTTAAGAAAGAAAAAAAGGCAGAAGTGTGAGCAACGAAGGGTGGAACCAAATTATTGCAAATGGAGATTAGCAATAAGAAGCGAGGAAGGTGACCGTCCGCTCCACTCTGACAAGACGCCATCTTTAAATATTAAGTTCTTTGCCGGAAGCGGAACGCCCGACTCGGCGCAGGACTGCGAGAGCACGCTGGGGAAGCCGGCCTCGGTGGGAACGTCCAGGGTCGAAGCACCTTCCTGAGAGAAAAAGAGAGGAGAAAAACCCTATAACCAACACTTTACCAAACTACTTCATACAGCCCATAATAAATACAGACTTGGCTGACCCAAGAAATGTTTACGGAACGCAAAACACTGTGGGAGACGCAGATCTCTACCTCACAGACCCTGAGATAACCAGCGACAGGTATCACCGCAATGCGACAATGGCTAGTACAAGTCAGACTGTGGTAAGTGCTTGGAAATAAATAGAAATAATGGGCTCTGAGACTGTAAGAGAAGACAAAGGTTCAATCTTAGACGATCTCTAAAAACCCCTCACATAGCATTAAGCACCAGAACATTCCATGCCCTCCCAGGGCTCTCAGATTCACATATTTAGCGCAGACCTTTCCCCAGGACTCCAGGCTCACACTCTCACATAGGCTCTTGGGTGTTTCGTCATCCGTTCCACACCTACCAGGTCCATAACCTTCACCCCCACAAGCTCTTCCCCTGCCCTCCCTACTCCATCCATCAAGCTAGTCCAGAAACTGGAGAATCATGCCTGCTTCCTCCCTTCCTTTCACCGTCAAATCTTTTCCTCACACTGAATTAACTGCCAGGTTCCAGCAATCTGCCTCCAACATGTATCCCAAATTACTTGATTCATTCACCACAGCCCAGCACCACAGTCTAGGCCAGTGGTCTCCAAAATGGGCTATGGGACTACAAAAATTTTAGAAATCCTGTATCAACTACTGTATCCTTACAGAATTTCTATTTTTGTGTTATGTTTTATTATATACATAATTTACTGATATAACAGTACACATGGGTAATAAACTTTTATTATGGATACATGCAGAATTTGGGGGTATTTTTAATTCAAGAGGATGCTCAGCTACCAAAAACTCTTACATGGTCTCTGAACGAGCTTGTCCCTTTCTAATCTGCTCTCCAAATAGTAACTAATCTTTTAAAAAAGCTGATCAGAAATAATGTCATTTTGTTTAAGAGTCTTTAATAATTTCTCTTTGCACTGGAGCATGAAATACAAATCGTTTACTATCCTCTAGAAGGCCCTGCCTCTCCTCCTCTTCCACCTCACCTCTTGCCAACGCCCCACCTCCCCAACCGCTTTCATGAGGCTTCGGCCACACCAGCCTTCTTTCATTCCCTTGGACACAGAGCGTTTTCCTCACGCAGGACCTTTGCTCCTACTAAGCTCTGCACAGCATACTCTTTTCCATCCCTTAGGAAGTTTCAACTTCTGTATCATCTCTGTCCATTTAAATTAGGTGCCCCTTTGGCTTCCATCAGATCCCAAGCAGTCTGGCTCCTTCAAAGTGCTTACTAAAATCGTAATTACTTACATATTTCAATGTTCAGTCCACTATCTTCTGTCTCTCAAACATCATCATAAATTCTACTAGTGTCCTGGACAGCATTGCTTCCCCAGCACTTAGTAAAGGGCCTGGCAGCCTCAAGTAGTTATTGAAAAAAATAAATGAAACGGAACTCCAAAATACTGATTTTATAACATTGGATCAGATATTCTGAACAGAAATATTTCTGTCCAAAAGTTTATCCACAAATCAAATCTACGAATACCCTTTCTTTCCCTGGGGGAGGGGAAGACAAAAGGTCTACAGCACTGGCCTGAACTACAAACAGCTGCCTCTCAGCAACCGAAAACTACTGCACTTAACAGAGGTAGATCACATCCAGCAACCAGCACCTGTGTGGAGATGCGTAACACATTTCTGTTGAACAATGCCCTGGCACAGAACAGAGTCCCAGCTTTAGACCTTCTCCACCCGGCCAGTAAATCATATGCAAGAAAATAAACTTCCTAAATCTCAGCATCTTTACTGATCAATGAAAATTAATGCTTATTTCATTACTGTGGAGACCCAAGATAAACATGGAAGTGTTCTGCATCCTCTAAAGCTCTATGCAAATACCATATTTTTAAAATTTTGTTACCTGGAATGAGTGAACAAAGTTAAGGACCTGTAGAGAGAGTTTTCTACTGGAATGTAAGAGGTTCTGAAGGCTGAAAAACAGGGGCAAAAGTTTAAAACAAATATAATGAGAAGAACGATTATCTCGCAAGAGTTTAATTTCAGCAACATAAATGCATTTATATATGTAAATATATTCTGATTAATCACATATTTTTTTTTTAATTTCAACAGTTCTTATCAATGAAATTGTCCTGGGGGCAATGCAAATTGCCATGGTTCTCATCAATCTAGTAATATTAAAACTGGGAGTTAATAATGCCTAAAAAGACCATTTTGAAATAAAAAATCATGTATAAAACCAAAACTGAGAAGTTAACCATTAGCAAAAGCCTAAACTATTAGCAGCAAATATAAATGTTAAATGAAAGAGAACTTTTCAAGTAGGAATGACAAGTATGATACCAACTTCAAATACCCAAATTAATTTTAAAATACATCCTGATAAAAGGTCTGACAGATTAACTATATATCAACCCACCAAAATCAAGTATTTTTCAAATATGGAAACTGGTAACAATTATGGTGGCAATCTTTAAAGCTGTATCGTATTTCTACTTTTTTATACATGTAGATGACTTTTGGAAAATTACTGAAATTTGTGTTGACGGAGTACTTTTAATCTTCTGATAAAGTACTATTAAGTCAACTGAATGAATTATTATCCAACTTTGAGACCTGTGGACATCCACTCTCCCAGAGACCCTTGCCACGACAGTCAGATTCAAGGACATTCCTCTCTGCTCAACAGTCGTAAAACTTTTCCAACAGTGACTCTTAGCAACGGCTCCTAATGGATCAGAGTCAGCATGCAAGACAAAACCTCCATGTCCTCTCTGATAAGTAATATACCTGCTCACTTTAGAAAATACGAAACTGAAGAAAATTGAGAAATTCAGCTATGATTCCAACAAAAGAATCACATGTCATTTACATGACATAACTTGAGTGCGTTTGCTCAGAGGGACAGAAGTACACAAGGGAAACATTCTACAGAGACATACATATTACAAACACTAGGCACGATCTCACGTAAGCATGCTAATTTGGTTAGCACTCTAACCAAATCCTGGTAACTAAGTTAACATAATTAAAATTAATCAAAATATGTGCCCCCAATATTTGCATGTGTCAAAATTTTGAGATGCTAAAGTTTAATTTTGAAAAATATAGTAAAACCCTTAAACTAGCAATCCTGATTCAATCAACGAAGAGACACAAGGCCATTACTATGCTCATGTGTGAAATAAAGGAAAATAAGATGTGGAAACTGACAGCCTAAGCCTCATAGATGAAAAGATGACAGTGAACATAAACCCTTACCTCTCTTTTCTGCAAAGGCCATGTGTAGCAATTTTTCTACAAACTTTCCGGTTTAATTCTGAACTAAACAATGGAATTCCAAAGCACAGCTCGAGAGGAACCCAATCTGCTTCTGTTGTGGCAACTACAAGGCAATTTATAGTTATTAATCACATACGTATTTACAAATTTTTAATTGACCAGGGTTTCTTAATGGACATCCAGAAATTTTCAGATTCCTCCTACCCCTGGGGTCCACTAATGGGCTTCACAGGGGAGAGGACTTAGGGCAGGTCAGTGAATCTCTGCATCAAGAAAGAATCTTTACTGAGTAAGTACATGCTTCTGGGGGGAAGGCAGAGTTTTCACCAGATGCTCAAAATGGCCTTTTACCAAAAAAATAAAAAATAAATTAAAAAAAGAGAGAGAGACACTGTAAGACATCAACAAGATGAAAGAATTTAACACAGGAAAGATGAAACTAAAGTCATTGTTCTCAGGTTCTATTTTTGTAACATTTCATTTTCATTGTTATTCTAAATACATAAACATGTTTCCTAATGAATACTTACTAAAATAAAAGGCCCGCTATGGAAAATCAGAGCAGACAAATGACATCCAAATGATTTAACAGAAGGGTTAACTCTCCAAAACTAGTCTTAAACTGTAAATAATTCTTTTTTTTTTTTTTTTTTTTAAGATTTTATTTATTTGACAGAGAGAGAGAGATCACAAGTAGGCAGAGAGGCAGGCGGGGAGTGAGGGGAAGCAGACTCCCTTCTGAGCAGAGAGCCTGATGCAGGGCTCAATCCCAAAACCCTGAGACCATGACCTGAGCCGAAGGCACAGGCCTAACCCACTGAGCCACCCAGGTGTCCCTAAAACTGCAAATAATTCTTAAAGCCATACCAGAATTTTGTTTTGCTGCCGAGTCTATAGCTGCTTCCTCAATGACCATTTCAAATGACTCTGTACTCCCATTTACGTCCGAGCCAGAAGCCAAATCAGGTTCTCCTTGCAATGAAAAGACATACACAACATTAGGATTCTCGTAGTTGGCACAAGTCGTCCATCAGCCCTAAAGGGAGAGAAGACTTCCAACAACAGGAATGACAATGGAGAACAACGAAGGGTCTTCAGCCTATAGCAGCTGTTCCCAACTAGGGGGCAATCCTGCCCTCCAAAAGACCTCTGACAATGTCTGGAGACCGATGCAGCTGTCATGCATGGGGACAGGCCCCACAACACGGAACTGTCCAGCTCAGAATGTACATGGCGCCGAAGTGGTGAAACCCGGGCCCCAGGAAACAAGGACTCTAAAGTCAGAACACAAGTTCAGACTTTCACTTAGATCATTACCAAAGTCGCTTCTATCCCCATGGAAACATGCAGTCAGATTATGTCACTCCTCTTCAAAATTCGGAGTCCTCCTATCTTTTAGCACACGAGATCCTCCAAGATCTCCTGACCTTACCTACTTCCCTACTCTCATTTTCTACTACTTTCCAACAAATTCTTTCTTTTGGCCCAGATGAGCTATTCTTCTGCCTGGTTCCCTCTACCTGAAAGGCTGCTACTGTCCAAATAAACAAACATCTTTTATGTACTCAAAGCCTCACTTTTCAAAACTGCGTTCAAACTTTACCTTCTCTAAAAAGCCTCCTCTGATAGCTCAGGTGGGCCGAGATGCACCTTCTCTGTCCTACGGCAGCCCATTAAGCCATTGCCAAGCTCTATCGCAGCCTCTTAACACTACACAGCAGGCTGGTTCCACTGGCTTGTCTCCCTTCCTTAGGTCTTAGTAATTTCAATCCTTTTAGCACCTAAGCGGGTACTCCATAAATGTTTGAGCGATGAAAGAAATAAAATATGACTGTAGCAGACATGCTTTGAAATGACCGCCTTACCCATACCCCTGTTTGGAAAATGCCCTGTGATATGTGGCGGCCAACTGTTAAGATTTACTCAGATTCTCCAGCCAAAGGTAAAGGACCAAGGCTGGATATGTAACTCAAAGGGAGCCAAGCCAATCCACTGGACGTCGAGCAATGGCCATATTTACTGAGGATTCCACGCTAAGAGGCTTAGGGAACCAACATCTATCCACAGCAGATGTTTGAACTGAAAGGTTTTCTAGAGTCATGGACCAGAGCTGGTACCAAAGCCACATACAAGCCAAAATTCTTCCAGAGCAGAAACAACCAGTAAGCAGAAGGTGATGGGAAAATACATTTTTTAATTAAAAGGAAAAAGGAAAACCAGCTGTTGTCAGCATGAAGGCTGGCGTGGAGACAGAGGAAGGAGAACAAGGCCAGGAAGGCTAACGAGCAGGACAAGGCTGCGACAGCTCATGGTCAGACGACTGAGGCGCAGACCAGCGTGACCATCACGGCGAATGTAAAACGGAGAAGGGAAGACAGGATATGAGAGACATTTTAAAAGACCAATTCACAGAATGTGGAAACTAAATGGCCATCCTGGCAAAAGAGGGAAGAGACAAAGATTAAGATTACAGGCCTGGGTTACTGAGACAGTCATGCCTTTGACAGAAAGAGAAAGCTTCAACGGGATAAACTGTTCATTCTACTTTAGAAACAGTTTTACACAGAGACTGAAGTCTTGAAGCCATCACCCCACAAAAGGACTTAAATTAAAACCTACAGAGATGACAGGGCTAATACCCCACACCCATTCTGTACCCCAACCCCAGGCTAGCACCCCTTTAGCTGGGCGTGTAGTGTTTTCTCCATCCCAACATCTGGTTTGTCCAAATAACACCACAGAATACTCCATCATCTTAATGAAAAAACACCAAGCATAAAATAATTCAACGTCCCCACAGAAGTCTGCCTGCTTCTTAAGACTATGATCAACTCCACATAGTGATCTTAATTCAAAGAACCCAACTGTTGGCTGACCTCGTTCATCAGAAGCATCACTGAGTTTTCGGTGTGCAAGCTGGCTAGAAGCATTCAACATGGTGACATAGCCACAAAAATGCTGCAAGTCCACTTTGGTCCTTAATAGTTGCAAGGCTTTATGAACACCCATATTGACACGAGTAAATTCTGAGGACAAAGATTGACAGCACATTTTAAGTAAACAGTTTTATAACAAGACATCAAAAATGTAACTATACTTCTATTAATCAATTTTTTTTTTTAAGATTTTATTTATTTATTTGACAGACAAAGATCACAAGTAGGCAGAGGGGCAGGCAGAGAGAGAGGAAGGGAAACAGGCTCCCTGCTGAGCAGAGAGCCCGATGTGGGGCTCGATCCCAGGACCCTGAGATCATGACCTGAGCCGAAGGCAAAGGCTTTAACCCACTGAGCCACCCAGGCGCCCCCTATTAATCAATTCTTAGAACTTTAATCTATCAACGCTGATTCTAACAAAGAACTACCCATGAACATGAAAGGCCGGCGTACACACATTATTTACAGCCTCCAGGAGGCATTTATTGTATCAAAACAAATTACCTAAGTAAGCAAACAGGACCAGTCAGGGGCAAATTCTCGAGGCTTCTCTTTGTGGTTCTATTCTGCCTCAAATGCTTACTTGTTGGGCTTCTGCCAAGAAATGTATTAAATACACACCATGTTTTTGAAAAATTTTTAAAAGTAAAATTATTCCTACTGAAATTAAAGCTAAATTGCACTTGAAACTATATCCTTAATAAATTATTCAAATATTAGTGCAATTCCTCATAACTCGGTGAACTTATAAACAGAAAGATGCTCCATACTCAAATACGAGGATTCCTTTCTTTTATCTTTCACACAACCCTCTCTCAAGGCAAAAGAGCTATTAATCAGTCTTTTTAAGATTTTACACATTTGAAGATCCTGTTGTCACGAGCCTGTATCTTGAGGTGAACAAATATTTTTCCCACAGAATTTATGAAGTGTCAAAGGATTAAGTAGCAGAATTTAATTGCAGAGAAGTACTTATTTCTGAGAAAGGGGCTGGTTTTTGGAAGAGAAAACTCTTCTCCAAATTTCACACATGTTTATTCACAACAGGCAAAAGAGAAATTAACTTCAAACGCAAGGCTTCTGCGGTCTGGCTATGTGAAGAGGAAAAAATATTTTAAAAACCTTCCTTTTCCCTACTTTGGGGGAGTAAGGGAGAGCGGTGACTACTATCATTCTGGACGAATATTAAGGTCTTATAGAAACTAACCTAAGTTTACTTGAACCACTCACTGCTCTCTAAAAATTCAAGCATCATGGCTCTAAGAACCAGAAATATATAGAAAAAACATATGAAACCAGAAACATAACCAGAACTTAAGGTTACAGAACAGCAGTTTTACATGGAATGGAAAACGTAAGTGCTGTATGAATATATGGCAGTTTAAATCAGATAATGTTTCTCTTTTGAATATATATACCTTTTTAATATTCAAAAAAGAGAGAGGTTATCTCCTTAATAAACAGAAGAAAGAATAAATTTAACAGAAATTCTGTGAGCATCTTTCATCAAATGCACTTGTAGCTTACATCCAATTCTAGAAAGAGCTAACTTTAAACAGGGCTTTCACCTCTTGATTCTAACTAGCTTAATTTAGCTCAACCTCTAACTCACATCCTCTCTAATAGCAAAAATAATATTTAATGGCAAACTCAAATTCTGAAAGAGGGAATCCCTACAAGTGCTCCGTACACTGTAAAGTCCACACATGTTGACTGACAACTGGGTCTAAATTACCTTAAAAAGCCCCTGTCAGGTGGGAGGGACAGTATGTAACATTGGGGGGAAAAAAATCAACTAAGCATGAAATATTCCCAATGAACTGTCTTCTCCCCCAGCCTCCAAATAAACAACACAAGGAAAGTGAAAGGCTAAACAGAGAGAAAACCTAGTCTTCCACAAGGCAGGGACCCACTGTTAAACTCTTCATCTCCGAGGCAGACTAGCATTCCTTCAAAGGTCCTAAGTGAGTCTTATTCTACTAGTTCTTTGTGGGAAAAGGCACATGACAGAAAACTATCTTTGCCAATATTTATTTATTTATTTATTTGTGATTTATTTATCTATGAGCACAGGAGCATGAGCGGGCCGGGGGGGGGGGGGCGTGGAGAGTCAGGGGAAGCAGAAGGAAAGAGAGAATCTCAAGCAGACTCCTCGCTGAGTGTGAAGCCCGACATGGGGCTTGATCTCCTGACCCTGAGATCATGACCTGAGCCAAAATCACGAGTCAGACGCTTAACTGACAACCCACCCAGGTGCCCCCATCTTCGCTAACAGTCTTTTAAAAGCAGCATAAGCATCTAGGACTGAAAAATTTTAAGAATTCACTTCCTGCTATGTTTTCTACCAAATTGTTGACAAAGATTAATTACAAAAAAGTTAAACAGATATAATTCAAAAGTAAGATACCTCCTTGTAGTTCTGTTTCATCAAATGGAAACGGTATGTGGGCAGTTTCTCCTATCCCATGCAAACCATGTCCCTAAAGATGAAAAAAAAACAGTTGAAAGGTATATAAGAAACCTGTATTTCCAAGAGCAAACAGATCATCAAACCATAAATAAGACTATGCCCTGTGATGGTATACCCTACATTAATATTCCATTAAAAAACTTTCAATAATTTTTTTTATTTTTCCCCACCAAGCAATGACCATCTTGAGGGCATATTATAATTTACAAAGCCATGTGTCTCCAATGGAGTGAATGGCTAATGAAAAACAAAGAGGCCGATTTAACAGGTACACGAGGTGAGACAGCAGAGACTGAAATCAAGTACACTCACACAAGGGTTAGCTGTAGTTCTGATAAAAGAATCCCACCATCAATTGCCTGGCAGATCATGAACTGGGAATGCAAAACTCAAAAACCTGCATTCAGTGACATATATTCAAGACTGTATAATTATAAAAGCCCCTCTACAGGGGTTAAATAAATTAATAGATGTATTTTCAAGGCAGCAGTGGGGGGTGGGAAAAAGCAAGCTCCCTACAAACTGAAAATGGAAAGGTCTCCACTTGCTAAGTGAAAATCGCAGGGGGATAGCACTGTGCATTGGCTCACGCATGCAAAGAAATCCTAGACAACGACAGCAAAAACTAATAAATGTATCTGATCTGGAGGAGAAATGGGGAGAAGGGAGCAGACAATATAAGAAGTACGGTAACACTTTTCTCTGTGCATCTTTTCATAGTGTTTTACTTCTGAATTATGTGAAGATTCTATTAATTCAAAAATTAAGAAAAATCTTGAGTCTAACCACCCCACTCCCATGCTACACATAATTTAGTTTTAGCTATTGCATTCAATTAATGTTCATTTGACTTCTGTTAGTTTTAAAGGGTTTTTTGCATTTAAATCCCCAAATGTTTTGATGTAAAAATAATAAACATGAAGAATCTAATGTTTACATGCATTTAGTGGTGTTATAATAGAAAATTTAAGTTGACATTGGGGATCTATACATTTTTCCCTTTCAAAAAACCTATACATTATTGAAGTGAAAGTACTATGCTATAAAAGAGAAAAATGTTTCAGAGAAAAATAGCACTCATTAAGATGGTTCATACAACAAGGCGAACACGTTTCTTCAGACAGCTCTTTGCAGCTTCATTGGTACAGTTACAATTTAAATTCTGTAATCAAGACTGTTGTAACAAAAGTGTGGTTGTGATCAAAATCTTGATTTTGTTATGAATTCCAGCAAGGTGTATTTCTTCCATACCACTTAATAAAGAAGGCATTCTTGTTGAGCAAAAACAAAACTCTGTAACCAACACTTGGAAACTCCTGTCTCCTTCTCCTACCAATGCCACCTCACACTGAACATCTCAGGAGACCTTCCTGTGTGCTACGTGTAGGATTCTACCCGTTTTGTGCAGATTATGCAACTCGGTCATAAGCTTCAACAACCTTATAAAGACAGAACCTGTAATTATCTCCAGTTTGCAGGTGAAGGAATTCAAGATTACCAAACTCACCTGAGACTCCTCATAAGTGGTAGAATCAAGATTTGCATCTAGACAGACTGACTGGAGCCCACACTTAACTCATTCCATTATGTCATTTCCCACCATGAAACCCTACCTCGTGTTCCTCCCTCCTGGCTAACACTTCATCCCTCATGGTTTCAACTACCTCCGCGTGCTGATGCAGACACTCAAGTCAGTGTCTCCTGTTTAACTCTCACTTGGATATCAAAGTATTTTTAATTACCGATTAGAGAGCGCCACCATCCACATGTCCCAAGGGCACCTTATACTCAACATGCCCCAAACGCAACACATCACCTGACCCCCAGCGACTGGCTCTTCCTCCTCTTTTCTGTCAAGCAGGGATAGGACCGCTCTTCCACTTTCACAAGCCAACATCCCAGGAATCATTCTCTTCCTCTTCTATCCTTCTCAGACATCTGATCAATTCTACTCATCTTAATTTGTAATAATTCTTGAACCCACTTTCGCTTTCAATTCTTATTACCACTTTCCTGATCTAGGCTGCCTTCACCTCTTACCGGGACTCGTACACTAAATCCTAACCGGATTTCTTGCTTTAGATCTCTTACCCTACTAGGTTGGGGGTAGCATACCTGGGTAGCATCCTCTCCAAGCTGATTTTCCCAAAATACACTGACCATAAAAATCCCCTGCTCAGTACCCTTTACAGGCTGCCATCAATCTAGAGGGTACAGTGTAAGCTCTGTAGCAAAAAGGTCAAGGTACACTACACTCCAGAGCCTGCCTGGAGTGTACATCAAAACACACAGGAAAAACTACTCTGAGCCAGGTGCTCTTCTAGGTACTAGGGAAGCAGCAGCAGGGTAAAAGAAAAAAATATCTCTGCCCAGAGATTTATTCCTGCTAAACCCTGTGCCTGGCCGGGCTCTCCTTCTATATCCTTCTGTATCTCCTTCTATACTCAGCCTGAGTCTCACAGTCTCTGATGAGTGTCCCCCAAGCCCTTCTCCTTGTCTCAAGGCTGAATTGAGTACTACTCTAATGTGTGCACCATATATAATCCTATTCAGCACTCAGGAAAGAACCGAAATGGACTGCTTAGGCAGCATTTCCCACCAGACTTAAATCCCTTGAACTCAGGGACTATGTCTTACTTGTCTAACCACATTAACTGGCACAGAATAAGGCACATACGATTGTTAGTTGAATAAACTGAAGAAATCTTTATTGAGAACCTGCTGTGAAGCAGAAAGCGTGCTGCCCACTTCACACGCAGTCCTATTTCATTCAATAATCCTAGGGCTATAAACAGCTTATCCCCTCATTAGCTGCTACTATTACTTTTTGTTGTTATACAGTAAATATTGTCATGGCCATTCTACAGGTGGCAAACTAAGTATAAGAGAAGTATCTTTAAAACGTCACACAGTTCATGAGCACAAGAAAAGAGGCTCACCACTGTTAGGCATCAGGAAAATACCTGATTAAGTAAACCACAGTGAGATACCGCTTCATACCCTAGGAGGGTTATAATAAAACAAGTCAGATAATACCGAGTGCTGGTGGGAATGTAAAATGGTGCGGCCACTCTGGAAAACAGTCTGGAAGATCCTTAAACAGCTGCACACAGAATTACCGTATGACCCAGCATTTCCATTCCTAGACACAAGAGAAATGACAACACGGCCACACAAAAACCTATAAATGACCACATGTAGCTATGATTACCATTACCGAAAGGTGGAAACCCAAATGTCCATCAGCAATAGGCGGAAAACAAAATGCTATTCATACAAGGGACTCTTCTTTGGCCATAAAAAGGAATGTAATACTGATTCATGATGAACTGATACACGCTACGTGATGAACCTCAAAAGAATTCTGCGAAGTAAAAGAGGTCAGTGACAAAATACCATGTATTACGTGACTCCACATATGTGAAATGCCCAGAATAAGCATTCTAGAGAGATAGTAAGGTGCTATTTAGGGTTGGGGAATAAGGGAAGGAGAACTAAGCATTCAGGAGTTCTTTTCTGAGGTGATGGAAATGTTCTAAAATGAGCATGGGGAAGGCTGTGGATACATGTGCCTACCAACTAAAAACCACAGAGTTGTACAATGTCAATTGGTGGATTGTAGGCTATGTGAATTCTAGCTCAACACAACTACTGTAAATACAGCCACACGGGTAGCAAAAGACGAAGCTGGAATTCAAAGCTGGGTCTCACCCAAAGTCCATGTTGTTTCTGCGATTCCCACACTGCCGGACGAAGGCCAGCAAGAAAACCGGCGTCTGATCCCTTACATTTCAGCTTTACAAATCTCAAATTACTGACATCCAACTGCGGCTCAGCAGAAAGCTAGACAACTTATAATCTTCTAAGTCAAAATCCAAAACTGGTTGTTTCAAATAAAGCAACGGTACCTGAATCAAAACTGCCGAATGAGTCAAGGCGTCATTCAACATTGTGAGCACATTTGACGTAGGAACGACGCCAGGATCATGGCCCCAAGATGTTATGAGTAATCGATCATAACCCTATGGGGAAAAAAATGAATAAAAGATGAATAAAATGGTGTTCAGAAATGGAAAAAAAAACTCAGAAGGTCACTAAAATACTGCTTACCAAATTCTACCCTCCTCACAAATATAGAGAAAAAAAAAGACACACTTCGCACAACATACCTGGAATATATCTGGCAGTTTTCGAAGCCTTGTACCTTTGGACAGTAGAAGAGATGGTGGTCCTTGCCCAGTGATGTAGTAAATGTACAGTTTAAACCAGACAGAACTGACTTCTGGGATAGCTGGTCCAATATGCTGGAATCACAAAACAGGGAAGATAAAGTTGTAATACTTAATGAAAGCAGACACATCTCAAAAGGGACCAAAAATGAAGTCTTGCAAATAGGTAATGCCTCACATTGATGTTAACTGCTATTATCCCTATGAAAATAAACTTCAAATGCTCCATTCAAACAGTTTCAATCTTACCCTAGAACTGAGAAAGCACATCTTAACACAACTGGGAGAATGGACTCTGGAGCAGAACCAAGGTTTGAATCTTGGCTTTGTCCCCTAAGCTATATCATCTTAAGAAGCTCACTATAACTCTCTGTACCTCACTTTGCTCTTCTGTAATGTGGCGAATAAAATATCTACTTTGTAAAGACACCGTAAGATTGTTCCAAAAGGTTTAAAACAGCACCTGTCATCTAATAAGCTCTATTTCAAAGTGCCAGTTACTGTCATTAATCACATGTGATTTTTCACAAAAGGAACTAGCGAAACTTTCATCCATCTTCAGTTCATGGATTCCTACTAGGCCTAGAAGTCATGTCACAGAATGGGAGAAAGTGTGTATATAGAGTTGCAGGGGGAGCACACAAAGAATTATTTTTTTAAAAACTGGCAAATGCTAACCTATAACCACTCCTACTGGATAGAGGACAAATTTGGGGCTGCGTGAGGCATGCTCACTAAGGCAGCTAGAAGAGCATATAAATATCAAGCTTGTACCAGGATCCCTTCCTTTCTTCTACACTAGTAACCTCGCACATTTAGGGGACTAGGCAGGATGAAGCACTAAGAACAGCAACATGATCCCCGCTCTCTGAAAACGGTACAGGCCACAATGTCCTTGCTAAGCATACAAATAAACAACTGATTTATGTTTAAAAAGAGAGCAGTAATGTTCATAAGTCAATTGTGAGACATCCAGAGTTCTAGCTTTCAAGCAGTCTTTCCTTTCCGGTTTATTTAGCAATCGTAGCTCCACTTCTAAGACACTTTATTTTTCCAAATTAAATTGACTTTATCCCTGCGGGCAATCCAGGCTTCCTTCATAGAGCATCCAGAACATTCCCTTTAAAATAGCGCAGTCATCATCGTGGCGCCCGAGTGGCTCCATTGGTTGAGCGTCTGACTCTTGGTTTCGGCTCGGGTCAGGATCTCAGGATCTGAGACTGAGCCCTGTGTTGAGCTCTATATTCAGTGCAGAGTCTGCTGGAGATTCTCTCTCCCCTCCTGCCCCTCTCCCCACTCATACTCATGCTCTCTCAAATAAATAAATAAAATCTTTAAAAAACAGTAATAAGGGGTGCCTGCATGGCTCAGTGGGTTAAAGGCTCTGCCTTCGGCTCAGGTCATGATCCCAGGGTCCTGGGATTGAGGCCCACATCGGGCTCTCTGCTCAGCAGGGAGCCTGCTTCCTCCTCCTTCTCTGCCTGCTTCTCTGTCTACTTGTGATCTCCCTGTCAAATAAATAAATCTTTAAAAAAAAAAAAAACAGTAATAAAGTAAAACACTGCCTTCATCAAGAAAACATCAATGTGTCCCAAATCATCAGATGAAACGTGAATAAAACATACCAACTCTATGTCATAAACTGAACATATTACAACAGCATAAAATACAAAACTGCTTTCTGAGTTACTGGTGTTAGCATGTGGCATCTGCAAATTGAGAAATAACATGATCAAACCGGTAAACCTCTTCTTCAAGTCACCACAGGGAAGGGTGAAATGACAGCACTCGCCATGCTCCAAGTGGCTCTTTACCTGAGGGGTACAGCTGCTCACAGGCCGGATTTCATTGGTGAGAGGAGCCATGGACACGAGCAGTGTGTAATTTTTGTTTAGCACTCGGCTGCACGTTGCAGGGTCCAAACCAAGAAGGCTCTCACAGCGTAAGAGATCCAGAGGAAAACCTGGATGACGAGCAAGCGTACAGGGAGGATGAAAGACTGACAGGGTGGAAGAGCAATGTCTAAGACAAACACCGCTAACCGTCCTGGTGGTTCAACACCCTTCCAATAGACAGAGTATCTCTATTCATAGTGCCAAATTCCCTCAGAAACCACGAAGACCCTTTAGGAGTTAAAGCTAACACTCTTTATTCCCTGATCTAGAAAGATAACCGTCTACTGGGGTTTTATGGGGCTACTCCCTTTTATATTAGAGATACGTGTTTGCTCTACCTCACTTCCTCTCCATCTCCAGCCGTTCCCAGGAGGTGGCATATTATGAAGACATACAGGCCACAAAAAAGCTGTGGCCTGGCGTCCCCCAATTTCCAATTTCTGCAAAGAGTTTCATGGCCAAGTTCTGAATTTGGTATAGGAATGAGAGTTCTCATTAACAATACGGGCCCAACACTGCTGGTCCATAAAGCAGGAAGTCCCTCGGCATGTAAAAGATTTTCAGTGTTCCCATACTAGAACCCTTTCAGAAAATTCCAGTCCTATTCATTCTCTTAAAAAGATAGAGAAGGCTGAAAGAAACACCAGGAGACCAAGTTAGTTCATCTCCCCCTCAAGCAAGAATGAATCAAAAAACATATGGCCTGCTGGAAGGGCCCAGAAGCATTTGGCACAACTAGTACCAGGACTTTGCTCTTGAATACCATGTTCTAATAAAAGAAAACTGGCTCCTGGGAGAAAAGGTTGATTCCAAGACTGGGACAGAAGAATAAGAGAAGACAGTTTTGCCAGAAAGTAAAGAACTGCCCCAAATGTAAGAATTGTTTTAAAAAATGGAGGCATGGCACAAGGAAACTGGAGGCAGCTTGAAAGGAATCCTACTGGCAAAACTGTAGACAACCATAGCACACAAGTAATTGAGAGAGAACAGTGACTAATTATAAGCCATTGAAAAAAACAGAAATTCATCAATCCATACTGAGAATATAAAAAAATGCTCAGTCCCAAATGTTATCGGAAGAACTGGAGTTGGAAAAAAAATGATCAATTTATAACCATCACAGACAAGAATGGTTCAGGCAGGACCAACACTGGATGCTCCATCCGGGGGAGATACTGACGAGCAGCAGGTGATGTGCGCAGTCTCAGAGTACCTGTCCACAGACTACTGAGTCGCTGCACAAGGGGAGAATACTTAACTGTGTAGTAGAATAACCAAAAACACATTAACTGGGTGATCAAAATTAGTATCACAAAGGGGGCGGACAGGAATCCCATGCCTCCGGATGTCATACCCTTAGAAGAACATGACATTACTTAGGTAATACTCTGGACTTGAGTGCATGACCTGAACCTAATCACAACAAAACATTCCACACACCCAACGTGAAGAACTTTCTAGTAAAACTAACAAAAAGAGACTATGTTCTTAAAAAAATAATAATGTCGTAAAGGACAAAAAAAGGTTACAGACTTGTTCCAGAATAAAGGAGATAAAGAAGACATGACAATTTAATGTAGTACTGGATCTTAAACTAGATCCTGCATTTGAGGGGGAAAATGTTATTAAGGACATTACTGGGTCATTACTGATAAACTGGAATATGAGTTACTGTAGCAATTAACCTTCTGAAGATGATGTCAGAGACGAGCCCTATTCTTAAGAAACATCCCCTGAATAATTCTGTGGACAAAGATCATGGTACACAACTTACTCCCAAATTCTGGGTTCGAAGTAATTATACTATTCTTAAATTCTTAAAACTTTTTTGTATATTTGAGGTATTTTCAAATAAAATGTTGCTAATGGAGGAGAGCAAGTCATAGACATCAGGAAGAGCATCTGTTGCACACAGCCAGCAAACAAGGTGGCAGGGGGAGGGGGAGAAGACAGATCTGGCTGGAGCCAGATGGGAGGTTCATTTTGAAGGAAAACAAGAGCTAAGCAGGTGGCGTAGGAAAAGGAGAGAAGGGGCAAAGTTCTATGAAGACTAGAGAAAGGGCCCCTGGGCGGCTCAGATGGTTAAGTGTCTGCCTTCGGCTCAGGTCATGATTCCAGAGTCCTGGGCTCAAGCCCCGCATTGGGCTCTCTGCTCAGTGGGGAGTCTGCTTCTCCCTCTGCCCCTCCTCCCATTTGCTCTTGCTCTTTCTCTCTTTCTCAAAAAATTAAACCTTTACAAAAAGACTAAAGAAATTTATGCTTGGCTACATACAAGAAATCAAGAACAAATTTAATAAAACTGAGAAATCAGTTATGAGTGGAAAAAATGTCAGATAAAAAATCTTAGTGAGGAAAGACTAAACAATGAAAGCTCTACCTGGTACCAAAAACAGTCCACTATCAAATCAACCTCACGAGTTACAATAATACTTAACTACTTTCATACAGATAAGGTTTGGGTTTTTCATTCAATTTAACTTTCTGATTCATAGACCATTCATGGTGAAAAACACAGTTTAGTCCAGACTACTAAGCAACAGATTGTTTAGGAATAAATCAACAAATAGTTTAATGTTCAAGAGAAGATAATAAACGAGATAGAGCAAAAAAATTTTTTTTGAAGAAACATGGACTTAAGTCCCATGTCTTCCACTGACTAATCCATACAGGACAAATGGGCAGAAGATTTGACCAAAACAAGCTAATTTCTCTACCTATAAAATGAGTTACATTTGACTGGTCACCAGCACTAACATTCCTGGACACTAAAATGTGCAGGAAAGGATGGTATATTTCAAGATGGCTATGACAGAGTATTACAAATATTCTAATCCATTACCTCCCTAAGTCCCTAAAAAGTCCTAGTAATTTCAGGATTTTTACATACAAAGACATCTTCAAGATAGTGCTCCTCATTGCTTAGGTCACATGATCTACCTGGTAGCCAAAAAATGGTTACCATTAACGAATGCCTATGAATAAGTGCTTTGGCCTCTTGGCACTTGGTGACTTAATACTCAGTCGCAACTATTTATGAACAATCTCAGAAAGAACCCCAGCATGAAATCAGTCCTAATTGTGCTAAAGCAGAACTCTGACCCTGACATACTACAGCTGCAGAAGCCAGTCACCAGGATCTGAGTGTGTCCGGCTTCACTCAGCTCAACTACCCAGTGTCTCTGTCCTCATCTCCATGACCACTTTTGTAAAGTGACAACTGATTCTGTTCTTAAATGCTCAAATTGAGCTGAAAAGAAAGTCAGGTGCTGGTGAAAGAAGTCGAATGTAACTGGGTATGACTCAGAAACCACTGGTTCCCGGCCAGAAAAACAGAACTTTTAAGTAAATGAAAGAAATGAGTGAAATTCAATGTTCTCATGGTGCTAAGAATTCATGGAGTTCTGAGACGCAGCTCCTGTGAATGAGCGAGGACGGGACCCGAATGCTCTTCCCTGGTGCCCACGCCGTGCCATCTTTTTAAAAACATGCATTCCTGGGTGGCAATGCCCTCCTTAGGACCTACTATCCGTTCTACCACAGCCTGGGAACCCCTCCCCGCGCCCCCCCACCCACCCATCCCACACCCGAGAGTGCACACCAGGGCACGAGCCACATCAGGGTTCATCACAGATTAGAACTGCCACTGCCTTCTTTCTTTTACTCTTTAACAAGGTTTTCTGTTCTCTTTTTTAATTTTTTAAGTAAAATACTTCAGTAAGTATTACAACAGCACTTCAATCGGAAACTCCTGTTTATTCCTGTCCTACAATGGGATCCTGCCTTCAGGAAATAGTATGCTTCCTAAATCACTACATTTTGGCTTTGTTCACACCTCAACCCGAGGCCTGTTCTACATGCCAGCCACTTAAGTTAACGCTCCAACCGTTTTTGTAGGTACTAAGCACACTCAGATACTACAAATGTCAGTGGCACAGGAGAAAGGAGAAAAGGTAAAATAAGAAAGAGCTGACAAGCAAAGGAAGTCACAAAACAAGCCTCTAGTTGCAAATTCAACATGCTGTCTACACTAAATGCATTAAGCGATGATTAAATAAGGGAGCATGACCTGTTTAATTTCTTAGAAAGAAGTTCCATGGGGTCATGTCTTCAAAATCAAGTACATTTATCATACCGTAATTCGGTTGGTCTGGCTGTGCAGTTTGCGCAACTAGGTCTTTATTATGACGCAGAAACAATATTGTGTTTCTCAGAGTGAGTGCATGATCGAAGTATCTCTGTGCTTCTCCTTCACCAGTGCTCTGAACCTAAACCGAGAAAATAAATTTTGCAGTATCACTCTCAAACCATTCATCCTAATACACAATAACCATATAGTACAGACATCAGAACATTATTAAGAATCAGTAAATCAAAAATTTGCCCAGGCAATACTGAGACAAATCTTAACTTTAATCTCAGTTGAGTTTCCACTTGAATACATCTTTAAAGATGACAGAAATTATCCTAGCAAGTAAAACTAACAATTTGAAGCAACCAAATAATGCTATATTATTCTATTACATATGTTTTATCTCCCACGTATGATTCAAATAGGGTGCTTAAAAAAAAAAAATCTAAGATCTATTTTCTGCTTCATCCAGAAAGTACTCCAATCCATGGTCTCCAATTATGCTTCTAATTCCTGTCACTATGTCCCCCATTCTGCATCACTGGCTGCAAGGGACAATGGAGAATGAGATTCAACATCGCTGTTTCCACACTACTGAATATACAGCTTAAATTCATTCGAAAAGGATTCACTGAATCCCTTTGATGTGCTAGGTATGATCCGTCTAGGATGTAGGGACAGAACAGCGGACAAAACCCCTGTGCTCACTGGCCTTACGTTTTAACGCATGCTCTTCTGACACTGAGTCAGGTGCTTCTTTAACATGTAAAAATACATACATCCTAGAAACAACAAAGGAAACGGACAAAAGGACAGGTCTACAAGAGGAATGACTAAATTAGATTGGCATTTAAAAATAAGATCAACTGGGGCGCCTGGGTGGCTCAGTTAAGTGTTGGCCTTCGGCTCAGGTCATGACCCCAGGGTCCTGGGATCGAGTCCTGAGTCAGGCTCCCTGCTTTGAGGAGAGCCTGCTTCTCCCTCTTCTCTGCCCCTTCCCCTGTTCATGTTCTCTCTCTCTCTCACTCGCTCACTCTTTCTCAAATAAATAAAATCTTAAAAAAAAATTAACCAACTAAGCTTAATCAGGACGAGGCTTCTTAAAAAATAGCTAAGAAACTACTTTTAATGACTAAACTTCACACTAAAAGGCCTTCCCAAAAATGGCTAGGTGGCATAAAACGATACAGATATATAAAAAATAAAGTGATCTTCTAATTTGCTATACGTGATAAAAGACTAGTTGAGGTGAGAAAAATAAAAATCAAGAAAAGAGAACTTAAAATGTCTTAGAAAACAGGGGCGCCTGGGTGGCTCAGTGGGTTGAGACCCTGCCTTCGGCTCGGGTCATGATCTCAGAGTCCTGGGAATGAGACCTACATCAGGCTCTCTGCTCAGCAGGGAGCCTGCTTCCCCCTCTCTCTCTGCCTGCCTCTCTGCCTACTTGTTATCTCTCTCTGTCAAATAAATAAAATCTTTTGAAAAAAAGGATCTCAGAAAACAAAAAAAATTTATTGGCAAAAAAAATGATACACATACATTAGAAATGGGATTAACACGATACTAAAAGCATTGAGGGAATAATGGATGTATAAAGGTAAAAATGAAAGATCAATTAATTGCAAAGGATTATCTCAAATATAATTCTGCACTATCAAACTAAAAATCCTATGGAGAAGAGGGAAAAAAATTTTTTAAATATCAATATATTAAATATATTTTTAAATATATTGTTTTTTATAAATATAAAAAAAATTTTTTAAATATAAAGAAACTAATGGAATCATCAAAAATCCTCTAAGTAAAACATTTAATATACAGAGTTCATCACTGAAGCACAAAAGGTACCAAAATTATTAGTCAAGGAGGAGACTCAGCAAACAAACTATTGGCATAAACAGATAACAAAAAAACAAACAAAAAAAGACAAAAATAAAAAACCCAGGGAATGGAAAAACCAGGAAAGGGCAATCAAGATTTAGAGCTAAGGACAAATTGGGCTATTTTCATGTAGGGGAAAAGGTGCCTAAGAGCAGCTATGGCTAAAGTCTTCAAGATGCTAACGGGGCTAGTGAGAGTGGACATAAATACGGTACCCGTGGACGCTGCTCCAGATTTAAGACAAGGGGAACAAAAACTTTAAATAAAACTGCTGAAGAGGAGATCTTAGACAGTCATATCAAAGGAAAAAACAAACAAAACCAAAGGCTATTTTAGAAAAATGTAATTTAAAAACTTACATTGACTAATTATTTCTATACCCCATTTCATTTTTTTTTAAAGATTTTATTTATTTATTTGACAGGCAGAAATTACAAGTAGGCAGAGATGCAGGCAGAGAGAGAGAGGAGGAAACAGGCTCCCCGCTGAGCAGAGAGCCCGATGCGGGGCTCGATCCCAGGGCTCTGGGATTATGACCTGAGCCAAAGGCAGAGGCTTTAACCCACTGAGCCACCCAGGCGCCCCTCATTTTTTTTTTTTTTTTTAAGATTTTATTTGACATACAGCTAGCGAGAGAGAGCACAAGTTGGGGGGCGGCAGGCAGAGGCAGAAAGCAAGGAGCCCTATGCGGGGTTCAATCCCAGGTCCCCAGGATTATGACCTGAACCAAAGGCAGATGCTTAACTGACTGAGCCGCCCAGGGGCTCTCCTATACCACATTTCATTAAACCGAATCATGCTAAGTGAGAGGTAAGGTCCAAAAACCACTTTGAAAATCACAAAATCAAATTCATCCACTCAGTATTTTTAAGTGTAAATGACTGTTACAGTAAAGATGGGGAATGAGGCAGACACCAAAAATCGACACAATCGGTATCAAGCAAGGAACAGCACCAAACATCATGAGATCCCGTGACGAGCACTCCAGACTCACCTTTTCCAGTTCTAGAAGAAAGCTGTCCAGAGACTCGTCTGAGAGTTTACCAACTTCGAACATGGTAACTGCATGGCTTTTCAAGTTCTGGCGTAAAGGAACAAAAACAAAAAAACTAAAATGGAACTTAAAACCTTCTACAAGTCTATTATGAATAAGTTCTAATTTTCTCTTTTTAAAATGAAACAGAACATTTCATATTTCTATTATGCCTTCCAATAAAAACAAAGGTGATGAGGCGCAAGGCTAACTGTCACTAAAAAGTTACCACGCTCCTCCACGGAATATAAAACAAGACGGTTGGCATTTTGTGTTTTCAGGAATAAATCCAGTACTTAAAAAAAAGATCTCAAAGCATGAACTATTTTACATCTAATCTTTAAACACTGTAATATTTAAACAAGAACTGGACTTACTGGTGAAAGATTTCCCATCATTAAAAAGGCAGTAAGAGTTGAGTCGAACAGAAACGCAATGCGCTTTGTATATCCTGTAGATAAACTCAAACTGCTTACACTGGCTGTGTCCGCTGGAACAAAAAAAAAAATCATAATTTAAAATCGAGTAAATGAAAATTTTTCTTTGCCCACCATTTGGAATGAGAAAGAACTGCATTTCAACTTGATTTAATAATTCAAAAGTATGTAACTATTAGTAACTTTATAGTTCTAGGAGGCCCTAATCCTACCTCTCTCCAACCAAAGAAAGTCAAAAAAAAAAAAAACTTTTAAGTACTCACTTTTGTGGTGTTTCTTGAAAGCCAGTAATAAACCAAGACTTGGTAACTGTCAGAACACTTAAGACTGGCTAGCCTGACCTCTTCAGACAAGTCACCTGGCTCCGCTAAGAGCCTGGGGTAAGAATAGGGCTACACTGCACTCCTCTCCCCCCGCCCCAACATAAAACCACACGCAGCCCCTCACGCACTGCGCTCTCTTTGCCTCCCTTTGTGCCTGGCCCATGCTGAGGCCTTCCCTCACTCACCAGCTGGCAAGCTCTTAGTCGTTCTTAGCCCAATTATCATCTCCTCCATGAAGGCTTCCCAAATCTCTAGACAAGAAAGCTCTTTCTCTTTGCTCCCCACAAGCACCAAAACACTTCTCACACTGTTGTGGTTTTTGTGATTACACTACCTTCCCTCTCCCTAGACTTATTCTCAGAAGGACAGTGCCACATTCAATGCCCAGCATACCGCTAAGGACTCGAACACTGCACATCAAATGAACAGTATCAAGAACAAAGCCGAGTTCGCTCTGTGAGTGTCTGCATAGACACAAGGCGTCTCTATACCCTGAGGGGCTGCTAACCCGGATCTTCTTGACTATTGGTGTCCGTGTCGGTAGCTGATGAAACTTCCTGCGCGGGACTCCTGCTTTCCCCTCCATCCCACGACAGCAGCATCTTCTGTGGGTCTAAGGTACTCCTATGAATGAAGAACCCAGCCATGTTTTACAAATCATATACATCTTAGCTTATACTGTGCTACTGAAGTCAGCACTCAAATTGTGAATACCCACCCAGTCCCGTCTTATGTTCAAGCCCCAAACGGAGACGTAGCCCCAAAATGCTCTGCCCACATACAGCAATTATTCTTAACCAAGACCCATGGGCAGGCTCCAGGGAGTGTGAGAACTCTTTGCAGCTGTTTATAAAATACCGTATGTACTTTCCTCTGGGGAAAGCATTCTTGTTCTCATCAGATTCTAAAAACCATTTATCACACAAAAGATTAAATACCACTAACAGGCAGCATTCACCTCAATGGACAGGTTGATAAGTAAAATTTTTGTACACAGAGCAATGTTTTTTTCAAAAGGAAACTCTAATATCTCAGACTGAATAAATGAATTACTTTAATCTGTTTACAGATGGAACATTCCTCCACGATGAATGAAGCTGATCCAAATTTATTACTTGTCCCTTCTTATGGGCAAAGCCCAATCGGCAATACATTGAAACAGCATTCTGAAATAATATAAAGAAGTTAGCATTTAAAATAAACCAGACATCAGACTATTTGTAGAGATAAAGTGATCCCTGAACACTTTTATGCCACCAGAAAAAAACATTTTTCAGTAGGCCTGCTCCTCCCCTAAGGTGTTCACAGATGTGGAAGAGAGAGTACTTCCAATTCTCTGGCCTGGCACTCTTTCAGATGCAGCAGCAGAAGAGGGTGCTTTCAGTGGCCTCATCATGAGACACTGATCGAGCAGCTTCTTGCACGCGCAGGAGCGTGAGTGTGGGCTTTCACTCCCAGCGTGGAATACTGCTTCAGCGCCCTTACCTTGGTCTTTTCGATCTTTGCAGATACCCCCTTTACTGTCCTCACTCCCCTGCACAGCCAATAAGAATCTCACTGTGTCTATTTCTCAGTAGCTTATCAAGACAAAAGTTTATAATAAAAGCCATTCAGTACTTATAAATAAAAAGAGTATAAAAATTATATACCTTAACCAAGGATAAGTCTATTTCAAGGACATTTGCAAGCTAGAAAATAAAAACAAAAAAATTATTTACACTCCTAGAATTATCAATATTATACAGTTGTAATAAACAAGTGAACCATAACCAGCAAAATTTTAAATTATGAATAATTAAAAGACTCAATATATTAATTCTGAAATCAGAACTTTCTTCTTTCCTTATGTCTAAGTAGCACAAATCCAGATAGTGACCATAAGGATGGAAGGTTCTTTCCTCTTTAGTCTCTTTTAAAATAAGAAAATGCTTATATCAATCAACAGTCTGCAATCCTTTTACCAACAATTATATTAAGTTATTTACCAAATTATATTATTTACTAAAGTTATTATGTATATACAGAAAGTAACTCCAGAATTGTGACTTAAGTATATTAATGGTCTATGACCTACCCATGCATATTGACTCTGAAAACATTTTAACCTTATCATTAAATAACTTTATCTACTTTACACAAATGTATTTTATAATCTTGAGGTTAAGTTCGTTCATAAGACATTGTCACACTTACCTCCGCAACATTAGTATGCTCATCTATGGAAACAAATATCTTATAGAGTAGAGTTTCAAAATAATCCCCTTGCACCCGATTCATTACAAAACCTTCAAGAGGAGGAACTAAAACAAAACAGACTTTTATCAGTGATTCAATTTTATAAAACAAGAAAGCATATGCAAATACCCATTCAAAAAGGGAAACCTCTACCTTAGGGACTAAATTCAGTTTTTGATTTATTTTATCTACTCCACAGCAAGTTTTCTAAAACCCCCAAAGTTAAGGCCATCTACAACCCCATCTACACAGAGGACTCTGACAGTAGAGCACAAATCCTACAAAGAGTAACCCCAGGGAACTGTCAGCATTACTGAGGCAGAGGAAGTGCTGGAGGACATGAACTGGGTAGAAAGGCAAGGGGACTGGGGCTGCTTTGGAATGGGGAAGGCTTCAATGGGTGTGTTTTAATGCCTTACAGATAGCAGGGGTGACTGGGCTAAAGCAGAAAAGCAGGAGACCAGGTGTGCTATACAAAGACCAGGTGAACGGAGAGCACTGACTGCCTTTCTCCCATCATTCCTGCTCCATCCTGAGAAGAAAGGAAATTTATCTGCAGGACCGCCACTTTTACCAGCAATCACTAGTCTGTGTCCTCCTCAGTGGCCTCAGGGGGAAGAAAGGCAAGACTTTCTTGAGCACAGGAGGCAGCCCAGTGGCGGCTGTCCACCCAAAGATGTACTCACGCTCATTTCTCTCCATCTCTTTGGTCCAGACACTCTAATCCAATTTACTAGGGCACTCTGCCCAGCTGATAATGAAGAGGTACTGTGCCTTCCTTTAACATTCCCTAAAATGCACCCTAAATGTGCACCCTGGGAAGGAAGAGTGCCTAAGCCAACAAAGGGTCTGAGTATCCCTGTGTCCCCTGACCCTAATACCATCTAACTGCACCCAAAACCTAAGTTATTCCTAAAAGAGAAATCAGACAAAATTTAAGTGGTCAAAATGAAGGCACTACGAAAAAAAATCACACTGTACATTTCAGGCCAGATTATTCACTTTCCAGAACTGGCTCAAGTCACTTTGTAAGTTAGTGTTACCCATGGTTCCCATCAACCAAATACTTTAAGGATCCCGGGTTTCTCTTTACAAGTATTTTAGAACCTCATATTCATACCATTCATTCTTTTCCTACACTATCAATTGTGGGAATAACAACAAACGGATACTGAGCACATGTTAAGTGCCACACTATAGTACACAATTTCATCTAATCCTCTTAACCTCCTAAGACATTCAACGCTATACCCCTGTAGTGTAGAGAAGAAAAATCAAGACACTTAAGTGGTTAAAAATACACAATTTACATCTAGACAAAAAGAACAATGTAACTCTACATGATGAGATACTGCAGAGTCTCCCAATACATACTAAGTTTAAAAAAACGGAGTACGAACTACAACACACCATCTGGGTAAAACTAAAGCCATAGAAAAAGGACATGTATATACATGTCTATGTGCTGAGCACACTTTTGGGAAGATAAACAAGAAACTTAACAGTGGCCCCTGAGAGAGAAACTGGGTGGCCAGACACAGGGGTCAGAGGTATATGTTTTTATACTCTTTTATAAATTTAGAATTTAATAACTTAACACTGCCTACTCAAAAATATGTTGGTGGGGGGAGGACAAGCTCACATATACAGGGACCAAGACTGGTGGCTGCCAGAAGTAGGGGGGAGGGGTGTAAAAGGAGTAAAAACGTACAAACTTTGAATTATAAACTAAGTAAGTCCTAGGGATGTAACTTATAGCATAACAACTAGTTAGTAATGTTGCCCTGCATATCTAAAAATGGTTAAAAGAGTAGATCTTGGGGTGCCTGGGTGGCTCAGGGGGTTTAGCCTCTGCCTTCGGCTCAGGTCACGATCTCAGGGTCCTGGGATGGAGCCCTGCATCAGGCTCTCTGCTCAGCAGCGAGCCTGCTTCCCCCCCTTTCTGCCTATCTGCCTACTTATGATCTCTCTCGCTCCCCCTCTCTCTGTCAAATAAATAAATAAAACCTTAAAAAAAAAAAAAAGAGTAGGGGTGCCTGGGTGGTTCAGTGGGTTAAAGGCTTTGCCTTCAGCTCAGGTCATGATCCCAGCATCTGGGGATTGAGCCCCATATCAGGCTCTCTGCTCAGCAGGGAGCCTGCTTCCCTTCCTCTCTCTCTGCCTATTTGTGATCTCTGTCAAATAAATAAATAAATTCTTAAAAAAAAAAGTTCCAGCTACAGGTTTGGATTTGTATGACAAAGGTTTTTAAGAATTTTTAGACTATTTCTATATGTATCTTAAAAGTATTCTATTCAAGCTTAACAGAAATCTAGAAAGCTGTAAATGAAAGGGGAGCCATAAACCAAGCAAGTATACGGTATGACGATGCACTAAATCCATTTTAACAACAAACCCCTTCGTGACTACTCTATTTATCCAGTTTATCTGTCCCACCATCATACTCCTTGTTTTGTTGAGACAGAGATGAAATGCTTTCTCTGAAATCAACTTCAGTGTCTCGTGCTAAATTTGATGGCCTCCATCTTGTCAAACTGCTTTCCTTTCACAGGTTATTCCAAATTAGGGAACATCCCATGTTCCATGGCGAGAAGGAGGATATATTCAGCACTTGTAAGAGCATGAGTCTATCTGTACCAACAGAACTTGCTAGATCCTAAGAAAAGCCTGGCAGAACACATCTCTGTAACAGTGTAGCCATCCACTTGGCCCTTCTTGGACCACACCTTGCAGATGCACTTAGTGATAATGTGAGTCAGTGTTCAAACACTCAGTCAACAGGGACTGAAATGAACCAATCAAAAACCAATCTTTTTAGGAGATTCTCAAATGAGTCAACATTAGTTTACTGATGAGAGTAAAGACTAGAATAACACATAATGCTTTCCTATTTTCTCACAGTGACAGGAAACCACTAACAGCCCATCCTCCAGAAATAATTTCCTTGTCAAAACCTTTCGAACTGTAAAACTAATTATTTTATTTGTTTTAGTGTTATAGCAGCAATTCTACAAAGCAGAATTAGTATTTCATTGCTTTTTGGTTGTCCTTCCAAACTGAAAATAGAATTCATGTATGCACATGGTTCAAAATCCACTCTTAAAGAACACTGACACATGCTAACACAAATAAAGGTCAGGACACACGACAACATGATAAACCTGTCCAGATTCAACATGGATAGGAGGGAGTATTCTTGTCATAAGCCGCTATCATCGCTCAATAGTTAGTAGCAAAGTCATTCCCTGGCAATTTTTGACATTTTATATTTGATTACACAATCATTAAATATCTTAGTTTGAGGAAAGATACTAACAAACCAGAACAATAGCTGAAAGATGTGCTGGAAAACATACCTTAACATATAACCTAAATACAGTGTAAGAAATCTAACCTAGAGAAGAAAAGCTCCACTGTGTTCAAGGATGTTAACCACATCACTATCCTAGCAAGAAAAGTGTAAGTAACCTCAATAACCAGCAACAGGTTAATACACTGATACATCCACCAGAAAATACACAAGGGCTTTAACAGCGGTTTAACTTGGGAATGGGTGAAGGAGAAAGGGAGGAGTAGATAAAGTCAAGAAAGACAATAGTGACACAAAAAAATAAGACAGGCACACAGAGTAAAAGTATCAAATGACAGGACTGAACATCTATAAAACCAGTTATGCACTGAACAAAGAGTAAAAGGACAAATCTGTAAAATCATTAAGTTGACTTGGGATGTGAGAAATTTATTTCTGATTTCCATTATTTTAACATTATGTGTACAACAATGTGAAGATAAAAATAAGGAATTTAAGTAAAACACATTGCAATGTGCTACCATGTAACAAAGGAGAAATGTCTTCCTCTGAGAAATTCTATTATTGCAGATCTCAGAATGGTATGAGTCTAATCTGTTAGGGTGACAGATGTGATATACGCAATGCCCAGGACCTAGTAACCACTGAAAAATAGCAGAAAACACCAGCACATACTTACCCGCTATACAACTGTCATCAGATATTGGGACATCCAGATAAATAAATCCTTTATTATATAAGCCTACGGAAGCAAAGGTATTTGTTTTAGGTGGAACACTAAACCACAATACATTTAAAACAAAACAAAACAGATTCCTGATTTTCTATAAAGATCCTTACAACTGAATGCTAGGTGAAGGAGAAAAAAAGGAAACAGAAGAGGAAAAGAACCGAAGTTTTCAAAACTGTTTTCTTCATGTGCTCAGAACCAGAGAAATATCCTTACAACTCATCTGTATAAATTTCTAGTGTATGTGAATAACATGAATGAAAGCCACACAGGGAAACAATGGACCAAAGTCACAGCTCAAACAACAACATGCCTTAGTAAATAGTACCATGTGTATCTAACTGATAAAAATTTCTATTAATTGCTGATGGTTTAGAACAAGTCTTTATGTTGACAAAAGACCGTTTCTACTAACCACTTACTATGTACTACATTGTAATCAAGTGATCCAGAGAGCTGAGGGCCCGCGTCGATGATCTTATCAATAGCGCATTTCTCAGGCAAAGTGCATATCTAAGAAGAGCAAAATATTTTCAATTAAGTTCGATCCAAAGTAATTCAGAAGTCTCCTGAAATCATGTTTAAAATTGAATGATTATTACGATTATGATTACTATATATGATTATATATTATTACATTTTATGTATCATACATGATTACGATTATTATGTGTCATTAGCTAAATGTACCACATACTTTTTCTTTTATCACTCTAGAATTCAAAGGAAAAGCTATGTATATAACCGTCAATTAAGGCGCCACAATATGCTACCAAAAGAATGGAGGACAAAGTAATTTTAAGTACAATATTTGCTGTTAAGTATTAAGTGTTACCTAACAAATACCAATATTTAATCATCATCTCTGAATGGGATTCAGATCCATTTGCTGACTCTGAACCTCTCAAATCGGAAGTTTATTCAGCCTCCATGTGGATTTATCAATTACAGGAAGTTCACTATCTTATGACAGTCTGACAGCTGTTAGAAAGTTCCTACACTGTTCCGCTCATGAGATTTAATCCATCCTCTGAAGTAAAATAAAATGCAAACTTAAAAAAAACCTCACACTCACTTTTATTCCTTCAACCACAGAGAGGCGTGACCTGGTCTCTAGGCCCTCTGGTCCGTGGCCCTGCCCCTTTTCCTCCAATTCAGTATTTTCTTCTACCAGACACGGGCTCATCTGCAACATGGTCTGACCACTGGGAACATCACTGCCCTTGATCCAGGCCCTCCCCACCCCCAATCAAAGCGCCTCCCTCTTCCAGAGGACACTTCAGCAGAGCCACGAGGAGCACCACTCCCACAGCAAAATGGCTGAAGTAAAATCCTGCACCTTCACCCCCAGGGTGACTTGAACCATTACTTCATGTCTCTGTGCTCACTTTCCTCATACATGAAATGGAGCACAAGGCAGACACACCCAGCGGGTTGTTAATAGCATCTGAGACAATACAAAAGGTGCTGGGAAGAGAGCCCCACGCCTCTAGCGCACAGCAAGTGCTCAGGAAGCGCTGACTGCTATCGTGGCGGCTAGCTGCAGCATCACATCACTTGAGATGAAGTTTCTGTCTAATCCGAGTCCCCAGGTTACTGAACACAAACCAAGTCAAGTCTCCCTCATTACTGGATTTTTTAAAATGTACTGATTTGAGAGAGAGAACATGCATGCAGCACATGTAAGCGGGGAGGGGACAGAGGGAGAGAGGATCTCAAGCAGGCTCTGAGATCACGACCTGAGCAGAAATCAAGAGCTGGACACTTAACCGATGGAGCCACCCAAGTGCACCCCCCTCATTACTAAAAAGTGTCTTTGAAAACCACCAATATTCTAGCCTACCACAGTCATTTACAACTTTGAACTTACACTTAACTTTCCTCCAGAAAACCAGTGTTACTTTTTAGAAAAATTAGAGCTCTGATTAAAAGTTATAATTTAAAAAATAAAAATCCAATGTTTAATTCCAAAGGGATCTACCTTTATGTCATCTTCTGTGATATATCCAGCCTGCACCACCCACCACGCCTCTATGGCGATCTCCACCGGCTTCACTGGTAGAAGATCACGAGCTGTTTTCCTTCTGAAAAATTTCTTCAATGGTACAAATGTGAGAATTTGCAATCAGCCTGAAATCCATGCTTTCTTTTTTACTGATCATAGTATAAGACTGTTTCTCACAGTCCAATAAACAAATCTTTTTAAATCCTCCTGCTTTAAAATCTGAAGAATTTTAGATATACTGGAGAGAAATATAACATAGAGAAAGTCATTCTTCAATTATTTCAAACTAAATTACTTCAAAACACTAAACATCAAGTCTGGATCTAAATCCAGAAACCCAAAGGAAATCCAGGAGGTAAAAATGAATTTGGAGAACGTGTCCTTACTTCACCCACCATGCTGGGAGAGGAATGAGCAAGTAAAAAATCAGCAGAGCAAAAATTAATTTTTAAAAATAAATATTTTATTCCTTAAACATTTTAATTCAATAATCGCATAAGCATAACCTAGAAAATATGGAAGAGTTGTTTTGGTATTTTGTATGAAGCCTATTTTCTTGATCAAAGAAATTTCAATTCCGTATTTCTACTACTTAAAACAATGAGAATGTGTGATAACAGGGATGAAACAAGAAAGGGAAGGAAACAACTAACTTACTTTTGACGACCGACACTGATTCATCAGATCAATGTACTGATTTCTTCCTATGCCAAGAAGCCTTAGACCTGAAATTAAGAGGCTTTATTTTAAAAACACTTAATGTATCTTAAAATATCAGTACACCCAGGTCTTTTAGGAAAAAACCCTTAGCTTTTGTTCATCCCTGATGACTGATTAACAATCAACATCAAATTAAAAGAAATTCTTCAAACAAAATAACAAAAGAAAACCAAACTGGGAAAGATGAACTCAAGCTGACATCTCTGACAATGTCCCATGGAAAATCTTTAAAAAGCAGAAACCCTTCCAATATCAGGAAGTCAAAGTGTACTTCTCAGCAAAAGTTTCTCCTTACTCAAGAGAACGGTGTCCCATGTCAAATATATACTTCCTTAAAATAAGCATAATAAAGCAAATTTTATTAGTAACAACTGGGTATCATGCTGCAAAACTATCATGTACAAATTTTAAATTTTCTTCCCTCATGTGGAACACAACACAGCCCAAGTATCAGAATTCATTTTCTAGAAATACAGACTTCTCATTTTACCCTCTAATATATCTCTCCCTTAGACATGTAGACTAAACCTTATACTTGACTTGCCTCACCTGATAAAAATTCCTACCAACACTGTTGCTTGCTGTTCCCATGCTTCAAATGTTTCAGGTTAAAACACACATGACAACACAGACAACAGCACGCATACACAACAACAGACTAATCGTTACCTTCAGCGTCATTACATACTTACAGTCAGCGGCAGTAAAATTGGGCAATGAATCATAACTCTTCTCACTGTTCATAATGTCCTTTCAAAAAGAAAACAATTAAAAATTCTAAATGCAAAATATCCTTAGATAAAAACATGTGAATAAATACCTATTAAGAGAGCCAAACAGGATAATCAGAATTGTTGCCTGAAGCACTGAGTTGAGAGTGTGTGACCTAAAGCATGCAGGCCTCCCTGTGGGCCACCTGGGCCCAACCGAGTCACCACAGATCAGCCCTTCCGGTCTGGCTTTCCCACAGCGTTCCTGAATCCCAAACATCTGCCCTGCAACTTGCGCTCTGTGGAAGCTACACAGGGAACACCGCTTTCAGAGCTCCTGGTTCCTGCCTCTCCACGCCTCACACCTCATCCCAGATCCGTGAACCGAGAGAGGTCTCCTGATGTGTCATGCTTCCATCAACACACATCTGAGACGCGCACTACCAACAAAGACTGTGACCGCTCAGTCATCTTGGCTCCTACGAGACCCAAGCAGCAGCACAGTAACCTCAGCATCCAGCTTCTTCCAATGCCCTTCTGTTACTCCAATAATAAACCAACTGTCTACCGTGGGGATAGGGCCCATTTTCAACCTAGGACCTACACCCAATGGTGTAAGAACAGAAAGCAGAGAGCAGCGAGCACCTGGACACAACTGAAAGTTGGTAAAGGGGGGAAAAGCCCTCCCCTATCATCTCTCCTAAACCTCATAGTCAGTGCCAGCACAACAAAGAGGCAGTCCGAATCATTCTCCGTCCTGATTACCGGCCACCTTCGTTCTGCCGCCCTGGCTCTCAGGAAAGGGGATCGACAGAAACCGGGGCTGTCAGGCCTCAAGCTTGGCACTAATATTTCCTCCCGAACAGGGACACAGACACATGGGAGACGCAGGACGGCCTAAGCGCTTGTGAAGAAGCGGCTCAGGGAGAAAAGCAAAGGGAGCTCTCGCAGAGGAAGCCACATGGGAACGTGACCTCACTGGTCCTGCACGTTCCCAGCTCCTTCAGTTCAAGGCCTCCCCCTGCTCTGGAGGCAGCTAGTGGGCCCAAAACAGCGGCACTCTGATAAAACTAAGTAGCCACTGAATACTAGACAAACATTGCCAATCTTTGCATGCAGCTCACTTAAAAACAGGATATTTAAAGTTACTTGACAAAGGTCTAAATACTGACTTTGCAAAAAAGCTAACATCCAAAAATTAATAAAAATGGCAAGACATTAACAGCCAGAACTACAAATACTTTTCTTTTTCTAACACGTGTATTGCATGTTGGGTTTATAATCACTTATTCTTTCTCTAGTCAGAGAATCGTTAAACGCATTAAGTTTCTCTGAACTCAATGCTCAGTTCTGTCACCCACATTTTCAACCTTAATCACGTGTTCAAAGCAGTCAGTTTTATAGAGACTCTGCTAACATAAATGAGTGACTAATGCTACAATAGCACAGAGGGTCAACAATGCCCTCAAAAACATGGCACAAAAACAGGTACCTTTCCATTATGAGAGCCTGGACAACAACTCCTTGTACAGTGTGGATGACATAGTTAACTCATAACCAACTCTCTTTTTTTTCCACTGTAAACTCAGAAACAATGCCCACTGGGGCTGAGAAGAGCACAGCCAGTCATTACTGGCATCGCTACTGACGACACAGAGTCCCATCGCATTCCTAATGCCCCACATACACCGTGAACTCACCTCCATGATCCCAGTATAGTATGAAAACGGTGTTATCCTCAGGCCCTTTACCATTATATCTGACAGATGGTAAGGGTACAGCATGAGGTGATCACGACTGTACTTTAGCAGCTCCTCGTAGTATTTGCGTTCATCTTTCTTGACATGTTTAACTGCGGAAAGCGAGAAATTTTCAATTTTCAGGTGTCTTACGGTTATCTATAATTATAAATGCAATAAGAACTACTTTACAAACCAACATTAACTAAAAATAAAAGCACAGTAGTTGGAAGAGAACAAACGAAACTAAGTTGGAACAAAGAAACAAGCCACAAAGAAACAGACTTCAGAGTACACAAGTGGAATCTGCAACAGGACAGATAAATAGAGAAAGAATTCTTACCAAGTCAGAAAGCCAAGAAAGCAATCATGGAATGTTCTCTCTAAAAGATGCAAAACGCAAGCTAGAATTCATCAAATCCCTTACTATACCACAAGAGAGCCAAACTGAACAGTAGTTTTCAATGCATCAAGTCTATTTCAAAAAATTATTTGATAGTTTTGTTCTTTAAATGGAAAAAGACCCCTGACTCCCATGAAATACATTTAAATAAAACAAAACTATCTCTGAACTACAGTGCTTAATCTGAGAGTAAATACATGCACAGAAAGATTAGCAGGGCAATAGAACAGACTAATGAGTCATCTGACAAAAACCAAACATTTAAAGAAAAAGTTAAAACACATACACACATACATACACACACACACACACACACACACCCAACTATGCTTAAAATTACAGAGATTTCATTAAATTTATATTTTGAAAATTTATGGGAAAAAAAGCCACAAAATCCAAAATCAGAAACTATTAAGAATGAATGTACTTCTCTTCTGGCTTATTTTTTCACCTAAAGTGAAAAAACTACAACTGAATTGAGATTAATATTTTATAGGTAAAATGAATCTACAATGGATACTCTTTAAAAAAAAAAATAATTTGAATCCGATTTAGAAAGAAAAATTTACTTGCTCATACAAATTGTTGTTGGGTGGGATGGGTCAGTACAGAGCTTCTTAAATGTCTATATGGAATAAAATTATAAAAAATGCATTGAAAAGACAGAATAGATTAATGAAAATGGTAAATAGCAACAGGTGTTTCCACCGTGATATAAAAATGTCTCTACTTACCTAAGTTGTTTCTATATCGTAATTGATTACGGATACTGTAAAGAACAACCTGCTTTTCATATTCTCTCTGTGAATTTCCAAGACTCTAAAAAAAAAAAAATTCAGATAGTTTTAAAAATAGCTTCTGAACTAAACAACAATACTTTTTCCTCATACAGTTTCAAAACCATGCCCCTTAATTTTATCCTACTACCTCTAATTTCCAGGACGAAGAATATTTTCTTAAGTGCTATTATACTAATTTTCATTCTATAATATTAAACAAAAATTTGATGTGTTTATTTTCAGTTTGCCTTTCTAAAAGGACTTACTGAAACTACCTAAAGTATTTAATATCAAATAACAGTCCAAGAGCATAACTTCATTAAACTAACAAAAAACTAAACTCTACTTAAAAAGATTTCTTTCTTGACCGTTCCTAATTTGTGTTGAATAAGTGGACGGATGGCTAGATGGATGAATGGATGCTTTCTTGCACCTACTTATCTTTTTAATTTAAGAGTGGCAACTAAAGACAGATCCCTGTCTGATAATTATTTACATTTGAAGGCTATGATTATTAAAAATTAATGTCTCTGGAGAATGTACATTTTAAATGTACCTCTAAATGATAAGATGACTTCTTTTTTCTTTTCTTTATAAGATTTATTTATTTGAGAGAGAGAGTGTGTGCACGCATGCAAGTGTGGGGAAGAGCAAAGGGAGAGGGAGAAAAGGAATCTCAAGTGGGCTGCCCACTGAGCACAGAGCCAGATGCAGGGGTTCAACCTCAGGACCCTGAGATCATGACGTGAGTGGACATCAAGAGTCCAATGCTTACCCGACTGAGCCACCCAGGTGCCCCAATAAGATGACTTCTAAAAAACACCTTCTCCTTATGGTTTTGTTAAAAAAAAAAAAAAATTTAGACAATTTTAAAATTCTGATACACTTTTTAATGGGCAAAACCTTTCTAGCTGTGCTTTTGGTGTTTTAAGTTCAAAATTGGGCTCTCATGAAAGCAAGGAACAAGTATGTCTGATTACAGTCAACATTACATTCAATGTGCAACCACAAACTCAATTTAACATGACTGCTCTCCCTCTTTTTAATTACTAGGTATGATCTTTCCAACACGCTGTAATATAAAATCAGGCATCTGAGAAACTAATGGCAGAAAGATCAGAGGATTCAGTTATTATACTTCCTACCCACAGATCTGAAAGCCAAGGTAAATGTTTCTACACATACCTCCATAGAAGGCAATCTTCACAAGACAGGTTAAGACATAGAATAAACTGGCCCATAACTGGACCACTGGAGGGATGTACTTTAACAAAAAAGTGAGGATGTGAGAAAATGGAAATCTTTCTTCCTGAACCTATGTTAATTAGTTTTCACAGGCTAAATAATGACCCATACTATGACAGAATATATGTGCTTTTATTTTATTCATCCGTCTTAACATCTGCAGAGGTTAGGAGCAAAGTTATCACAGAGAAACTACTCCACATCCTCTATGCAGCACCAAAACCTGGGTAATAAAGATGTTGAGGAGAATTCAAATGCTGGGTTTGCTACAAAACTTGTAAAGGGTTTTCTCTAGCTTTGTTGCCAGAGAAGTAAGCCTCTTTCCCAAAGAACACAAAACACGGTCGCACACAGCACACGATTTTGGTAGAACCTAGAGCATCTTCTGCATTTGAGGTTTGCTCTTCTGTTTTAAAATAAATCTCTTAATTTATCCCAACTTACAACCAGGTTCCGCCTTCCTAACTTCATTCCTGGGAACGCCAGAACAAAAAGTGTAATCAAGCCACTCATACAAAACATAAGGGCCTGTTAATTATAAGCCAGTTAGAGAATGCGACATTTCATCATCTAAGCCTTCGTGCCAGGAATTAAGTTAACAACTGACCCTGATCGATCAATACATATGTGTGCCCACAAATACCTAAAAACTATGTTAGACGTTGACTTTGTTCTTCACTACCCAGATACATAAAATAAAACTGATCTGTTCGCAAAGATTCCGTGGCTTCTCTCCACCCCTCCCCCAAATTTCCCACCATTCACATTCTGAAACACTGTTACCACCACAGGAAGCAAACTAAAAGAAGGGTCATTTTACTCTGAGACCCACTGACCCTGCAGAAATACTGACCAGGTCTGACAGATGAAGTACAGCAGCATATAAAAGGCACTGTAACAGATTCAGAGAGACATAGCCGCTGGCTATCAGACAACCACTGCACATTCCTTCTGCTAATAGCAGAAGGAATTTTTTTCTAAAGACTCTGCTCCCACAAACCCCAATCACGGCCCCCCACAATAAAGATACGCACAATTTTTTAACTGACCTTTCTTAGATGATACAGAACATCATCAGACTTTCCTTAAAATAACTACAAACTGTTTTTGAATAATGAATAAAAGATACTAATAAGCTACAAAAAACCTTGAAATAATGGCCTTATCTACAACTTTTACTGTATTTTTTAAAGTCCATCCCATCCAGAAAAGCTTTACGTACAGTTTGTAAAAATCTGGAATCCCCTTACCATTAGACATGTGCTTTTAAGAAAAATCTGAAATCACCTTCTCACAGCTTTCAAGAAGTGGGAAATGAGTTATTTCTAAATTAAAGTCATTAAAGCTTACTGGAAACTCTATCAAAGTGTTTAGTATCTATAATGGCAAAAAAAAAAAAAAAAAAATCTTTCCATACAAGGACCATTTCCCGCTGTTAAAGTGACTGAGCTTTAGTCCTGGAAAAATACCTCTGACTGATACCATCACTCACTTGCTCCAAAAATATTTACTAAAAGCTAACCATGTGACATGTGCTCAAAATACAAAAGCAAAAACAGGTAATGTAAGCAGCAAATGCAACACAGTGGGGTTGAGTGGTATAGATGAGAAACTGTGCCGGGGAGGGTCAACTTTTCCAGATGTAGGTCAGGGAAATCCTTCCTGGAGGAGTTCTGACATTCAAGAAGTTACAAATAATCTACAGGAGACAGGCAGTACAGGACTGAATGGGCCTTTCAGAAATCTCACCCCAGTGTAGTGTGAGGAATGAATGTGAGGGAGCCCTTCACTGAGGAAGAGAGACCAGACAGAAAGCTGATGTAGCAATTCAAGGTGGAGCGTGACCTAGGTGAACAGTAGTAAGGCTAGATAAAGTCCAAGGAAGTAACTAGTACAGATGGATTTTCCAACACCGGCTCCAAGTGGAAGTTTATCCTAAGCTAAGACAGCTATTTTTTAAGTGATCTTATTAAATTTTAACTTAATGTCACATTTCTACCTAATGATAATACTGATTTGTGATTATTTTTAATAGTCCTAAGTATTAGATATGCTTTTGCCAATACTAATTGAGATCCATTATTCATGCTAAATGTAACTGAATCATCCATCTTTCTTCCATTATGCTACATTTATATTCGTGAAAGGAAAAGTAAAGATGGAAACAAAGAAAAGCACTCTTGGTTCTTCCAGCTGTCTCTGGATACGCCACAAAACCCTAAAGAACAAAACTACCAAAGCCCTCATTCAAGCTTAACAAGAGAAACACTCTTTCGAGCTTAGAGCTTTGTTCCTCCAAATCGAGATAAATGCCACATGGGCAGCCACAGAAAACCAAGAAATCTTAGTTCCTTTATCTTGCTACTTTCTCCTTGGGTATCTTCCGTTGAAAGCACTTTCCCCACCACGTGATGCACTGCCAGAACCTTAAAATTATTTGTTTCCCAATACTACGCCCCCATGCTGAGTGAGGAAGCAAACTAATAATCCTATACCATCACCACCACCATCCCAAACGTTCCAAATACAACTGCCCAGCGCCAGTGGAAAACAGAATTTCACTCTGAACCAAGCAGAAAGGGAGGAACTTGAAGCTCAATCCATGGCCAGAGAAACAACGCCTTATATGCAGCATCTATCACTATCTTCCTAAGATTCAACACCACCTGCCATGTTCAGTACTTCTTCGTTTAATTGTTTACTGTCTTTCTTGACTAAAATGTAAGCTCCATGAAGGCAGGGTCTCTATCTTGTTGACTGAGGCAAACTACCCACACCTGGAACAAGGCATAGCAATCAGGTGTTCAGTTAACATTTGCTGAGCAACTGGTAAAAATGTCATTCAAGCAGTTGAGAATTAACCCTCAAAAAAAACCCCAAAAAACCTCCTGACACTCTCTTGTTCAAACATCACTAGTAAGCCTATCCTGTCTAGAGGACACAGTCCAACCATCAGAGTAGGAAAACCCCTTCAAAATCTGGCCCTGCCTGCTTTTCCAGCCTTATCTGCTACCAACCAACCTCCACTCACTCACAAAATCCCACCTCCAAACACCAGTATACCCACATCTCCAGCTAACTACTCTCAACACGCTCCTTCACTCGTCCAAGTTCTTCAAACAACCGGAAAACCTTCCTCCCTCTTCTCTCTCATTCGTCCTCTACGGCCCAATTTCAGTGCCTCCTCCACACGGGCTCCAGACACTCCCTGGACAATTTCTTACTCCTCCGTGTGCCCACGTGCACTACAACGCCAGGATGAGTGCGCGGCTATCCTCCTGTAACGCAGTCATTTGTTTCTCGTCTATTCCCCACCATCCTGAAGTTCTGGAGGTCAAGGGCCGCGTTAAACAGATGTCGCAAGCGCCTGACCCAGCGCCTGGTTTAAACGAGACTACAGGCAAAGGTGCCAAGCGAGTCCATCCCGCTTACCAACCGCCCCATGCTGCCGCCGTGGCCCCACACAGCTGTCCCCTCCGAACCCCTAACCTGCGGGACGACCGCCCCGAGACCGCGGCGGGGGAAGGGCGGGAGTCCGCCGCGAGGGGCAGCCCCGGCCCCGCCGGCAAGGTGAGCAGGTGACGGCAGGGCGGGGCCCCGACCCCAGATTCCGGCCGTACCTGCCTCACGTTGGCCGGCAACTTGCTCCAGGGGTAGTTGTGCCGGATGTGAAACTCCACGTCTATGTTCATGGTGCCGGGAGCCCGGCCGGCAGCGGCCGTGACCGCAGCTGGAACGACGCCTCCCGCTTGCCCGCCCTCGGCCTATCGGGGAGCCCGCGGGAGGCCCCGCGCCTCACACTGCGGAGGGCCGGGGCTGCCCCATGGCCAGGGATCCCGACAGCTCCGCGCTGCCGGGCCACGGGGCACAGGAGGAACCGAGACCCTGGCAGGAGCGCCTAGGCAGCTCCAAGTTTCTTCCTAGTTTCGGCCCGCCGGAAATGGCTTTGGGCTTGCGTCACTTCCGCCCTCTGGCGCGAGGCTTGAGGGGCGGGGCACTGACTGGCCTCCTGTCCCGCCCCCAGACTGTAGGGGGCGGGGCAAGGAGGTGGTGAGGCCAAGTCCGGGTTAACCGCCCCTGCCCACGTGTTTGGCTCCACAGGTCAGTGTCTGGATGAATAAAGATAAATTCTTGGGTCTGCATTGCCATTGTCGGATGTCCCACTTTTCTCCAGTTTCAGGCACTGGAGTAAGTTGTCTAAGAATGTCTAAGAATTCCTCCTTGGGGAGGAAGTCATAGATTGCTTTAAATAGCGGAAAAGCAAAGCCAGCACTGAAGAGTATCTCCAGTCAATGGGGTTGGACCACTATCTTACACCATACACAAAAATAAATTCAAAACTGATTGAAAACTGTAGCCCCTGAAACCAAAAACCCCTGAAACCAAAAATATAGGCAGTAAGGTCTTTGACATTAGTCTCAGCAGAATTTTTTTGGACCAGCCTCTTCAGGCAAGGGCAACAAAAGCTAAAATAAATAAATGGGATTACATCAAACTAAAAGCTTCTGCACGGCAAAGGAAACCATCAACAAAACGAAGAGGCAGCCTACTGAATGGGAGAAGACATTTGCGAATCATATATCCAATAAAGGGTTAATATCCAAAATGTAGAATGAAATTCTACGACTTTGTATTGGAAAAAAAAAAAAAAGCTGTGAGAGGGCAGGCACCTGCAGGAAGTCCTCCTGGCTTGGAACAGGGTGCCAGCAGGTCTATGCTTCGCTTCCTCAGAGTCCTGTCACCGCTGACAGGACTTTTACCAAATGTAAATTGTTGTCTCACCAGCCATTAGAACTCAGAGCTGCCTTTGCTTATTACAGTGTCATCTGCAACAAAGAAACAGGCCAGCTCAGCCGATCTGACAGGGAACTGGTCATCGTAGTGACCAGCCTGGCCAACAAGAGCCCATGCAGTGGGGTTGTCCACAGTGCCAGGTACGGAGTCTACTTGAAGAACCCAGAGCTCCCTGACCAGGTGTGTGTGAACTGGAGATGTCTGACCTCTCTGCTGGAGTCTGCACTTGCCGTTTTCCAAGCTGATGACATAACAGATGACCATTTCAAAAAGCTCTCAAGTGGCAGAGCTTCAGCAGAGAAGATACCTGGGATATCGCTGCCGTTTCAGCTTTTTTTTTTTCCATGTCCAACCGCCTCACTCATTTTGTCAGTCTTGTTCCCAACAAAGAATTCTATTTGATGGGCACAACCAATGATGTCAAAGACATCAGGAGGGAACCTGCTGCTCCCGAAGTACAAAAGCCTAAACAGAAAGACCAGTGTTAACATTCCAGGCACACTGCATTATAAGGCATCCATTAGGAAGTAATTTTTAAACACATCTAGTGGATTGGGGAGAAGGTAAATGAGTTTGCACCCTGCCTGCTAGACCGGGTAGATCCTAAGCGTTAGGGAGACCCAGGGGCATGGGATACCTGGGCATAGGGGAAATGTTTGCTTATTTCAGGAAACCTTTGCCAATGGTTTCCTTGTGTTGTGATCTAAAAGGAACATCAGGGCAAAGAAGTTCAAAGGATGCTTTAGACATTTCAGATGAGCAGATACCTGTGAAGTTGAGCAGCTGAGTTGAAAAATTTTTAGCACTCCAAAATAGTGTTACATAGAAATTGGTCTCTATAGACTGTGATTTGCAGTCAAATCCTTGTGAACATGACATGCTTGTATTTAAAGTCTCTCAAAGGCAGTGGGTAAATAGGAGCAGTCACAGTTGAAGTTAATCTATCTTTAGTGCCTGAGTCTCAATGAACTTCCAGTTTTGTTTTTTTTTTTTTACTGCTGAGTTTTTAAAATCATGGCCAGCTCAACTGAATTTTAGTTCTTATGTAATTTTTTTTATTTTAGATTTTAGTAAAAATGTATTTGGAATAAGTGAGGACTCATATTTTATATTTTTAAGATTTATTTATTTATTTTAGAGAAAGAGAGACAGAAAGCATGGTGAGCGGGGAGGAGCAGAGGGAGAAAGGAGAGAGAATCCCACGCACACTGTTGAGTGTAGAGCGCAATGACGCAGGACTCGAGCTCACAACCCTGAGATCATGACCTGAGCCAAAAGCAAACTCACATGCTTAACCGATTGAGCAACCCAGGCACAGCACACAGTGAAAATTCCTAACATATTTTACAAGTCTATTTTCTACTCTGTTGGGGGACTTTTCATCACCATTTGAAGTTTCTCTAGGGAGGCTAGTTCTTCTTCCTCCAAATTAAGCCTCTTGAAAAACATGTATCCACTTTCTGTGCCTTTTTCTTAGAAGTAAGAGTGGCATGATATTTAGACAGGATCAGCTTTAGGGCAGAAATCAAGAATACTGTTTGGAGTTTTTTTTTCCCCCCAAATTATGCTTTTATTTATTTGTTTGTTTGTTTATTATGTTTAATGAGCCAGCCTATAGTAGTACATCATTAGTTTTTTTTTTTTCATCATTAGTTTTTGATGTAGTGTTCGATGATTCATTAGTTATATTTTAAGCAGAAGCCTAAGAGAGGAAAAAAAAAAAAACGCCATTAAACCCTGCATTACTGAATGACTGGTTCTGTGTGTTATAGCTACCATGGCCTTTTTCGGTTATCTAATCAGAAATCATTCTCATTATCTTACTGGTAGAAATACATGCAAACCCGCAAAGTTTTCTCTTCCCATTTGGCTTCTTCAGATGCTCTAAATTGTTGGTGAACATTTCTTAATCAGATTGGGGACTACGTGGTGTTAATTTTGAATTGCCTGAGTGGTGAAATCTGATCTTAAGGGAGCACAAACTTTCATTGCAGAGCTTTTGTTTTTCTCTTGGAACTATATCTTAAGTATCTTGGAATATGTTACCTTTTAAAATTGTTTTATTTTACCTATGGAAAAATAATAAAAATTCTTATAAAATTTTTGAATTTTGATTAAAAAATGGACAGAGGATGTGAATAGACATTTTTCCAGAGAAGACCTACAGATGGCCAACACACATATGAAAAAAGGCTCTCCACCACCCGCCATCAGGGAAATGCAAATCAAAGCCACAGTGAGATATCACCTCCCACCTGTCGGATGGGTGCATATCAAAAATACAAAAAACAACAAGTGTTGGTGAGGATGTGCAGAAAAGGGAACCCTTGGGCACTGTTGGTGGGAATGTAAATTGGTGCAGCCACTGTGGAAAACAGTATGGAGGTTCCTCAAAAAACTAAATACAGAACTACCATGCAATCCAGCAATTCCACTTTTGGGTATTTATCTGAAGAAAATAACAACACTAATTCAAAGAGATACATACACTCCAATGTTTATTGTAGTATTATTTACAACAGCCAGTATATGGAATATTACTTGGCCATAAAAAGACTGAAATTTTACCATCTGTGACCACACAGATTGAGCTAGAGAATATTATGCTTTAGCATTTATGAAATAAGTTAGAGAACGATAAATACCATATGATTTCACTTATATGTGGAATCTAAAAATCAAAGCAAATGAACAAGACAAAATAGAAACAGACTCATAGATACAGGTCCCCAACTGTTGGTTACCAGAGGGAGGAAGTTTTGCCGAGTGGGGGAGGGGGCGGACAAAACAGATGATGAGGATTAAGAGGTACAAAGTTGCAGTCATTAAAATAAGTAAGTCAGTGGGACTGTAACGTACAGCATAGGGAACATAGTCAACAATATTGTAACAAATGGTAACTAGACTTATATGGTGGGGATCATTTTTTAATGTATAAAAATATTGAGTCACTGTGATATACACTGGAAACTAATAAGCTATTATACATCAATTGTACCTCAATAGAAAAAACTTAATCTAGGGGCATCTGTGTGGCTGAGTTTGTTGAGCATCTGCCTTCTGCTCAGGTCATGATTTCAGTGTCCTGGGACTGAATCCTGAATTAGGCTTTCTGCTCAGTGGGAAGTCTACTTCTCCCTCTCACTCTCTCTCTGTGTGCTTCCTTTCTCTCTTTCTCCCTCTCTCCCTCAAATAAATAAATAAAATCTTTATTAAAGAAAAAAACAATCTAATTATAATTGCATTAAAATTTCTTAACTTTCTATTCTTACAGCTCACATCTATTGTTATAAATAAGCAAAAAAAGAGAGCGAGAGAGAAACTGTTTTTAAAGTCTTTTAAAATGTCCAGATTTCTTCTTTTGCTTATTATTGGGAACTCCTCATGGGTATGACAAGTAATGCTAAATATAATTCCCCATATTTTCTTTAAGTATAAACAATTAAATTATACCACAGCACATGTAATCAATTTTTAAGTGATATAAAACTTATTTAAGTCTCCTGAGAATCTGACCTCTTGGAATCCATGGAAAAATACTTTAAGAAAGCGGGGCGCCTGTGTGGCTCAGTGGGTTAAGCCTCTGCCTTCGGCTCAGGTCATGATCTCAGGATACTGGGATCGAGCCCCACATCGGGTTCTCTGCTCAGTGGGGAGCCTGCTTCCCCCTCTCTCTCTGCCTACTTGTGATCCCTTTCTCTCTGTCAAATAAATAAATAAAAATCTTTAAAAAAAAAAAAAGAAAGAAAGAAAGAAAGTAAGAGTTCAGGGGGTGCCTGGATGATTCTGTCGGTTAAGCATCTGCCTTCAGCTCAGGTCATGATCCCAGAGTCCTGGGGTCAAGCCCCGCTGCAGGCTCCCTGCTCATTAGGGAGTTCGCTTCTCCATCTCCCACTCCCCCTGCTTGTGCTCTCTCTCTCTCTCTCCTTCTATCTGTCAAACAAATAAATCAAATATTTTTAAAAATAAAGAAAGAGTTCCAAAATAAAACATTTACTTTGAAATAAACTCAGATCTGTTACCTATTTAAAAATAAAAATGTGAAAAATCTCACAGCATTAGACCCCCTTTCCCCCACCAGTCAGTGAAGCAGAGGACAGGTAATCTGGCTTAGAGAGCATGTGGGCTCTCCCACAGGCCACATTCCTCATTCCTCCTTCCACCTCTGTTATGGAGACTGTCCGTGATGAAAACCATCCCGCCTGCACTTCCTTTATTTCAGAGTGGACAAATATTTCTGTATTCTTCTATGGTGAAAGTTAAAAAGAAAAAAAAAGAGAGACTGAAAAACCCAGCTGTCCATCCTTTCTTGAATTATACACTTCAGAAATATTAAGACATTTGCAATTTAGGGATAAATACGCCACATAGAAGACATCCTCTCTTGAATGCTTTCCTCTGCTTCTCTACCTGGAAACCTTCTCATCCAGACACTGTGCCTGGAACACTCCAGAATCAGGAGATAAGGATTGAGAAGCAGGAAGGGCCAAAAAACATGAGGGACCATTTTTCTCTATGTTAGAGAGTTTCTAGGATTTTCCTCTGCAAAGATGAATAGCAACTGAGAGTCACAAGTCTGTTGTAGAGAGGCAGAGGGATCCTCTCCATAGAGCCTGCAAAAAATTGATATTATAATATTTATCTCAATATCAAAAATAATCTATTTCTGTCATCTGAAGTCAGGCTGTGTTTAGAACTTATCTGGTGTGGAAATGAACATTCCAAAATCAAGCCACATGACTGAAATGCTGAGCCATTGTGATGGTTAAAGTGCCCACTAGAGGCTGATCTCACACAACATTTCTGTACCTAAAACCTGCAAAATCTTTGCTTCCTCATTTCTATTGACTTTTTAAAAATTTTTAAGTTTAATTTTAATTTAATTAACATATACTGTATTATTAGTTTCAGAGACAGAATGTAGCGATTCATCAGTTGCATGTCACACCCAGTGCTCGTCACAACTGTGCCCTCCTTAACACCCATCATCTACCCCATCCTCCTCCATGAGTTTGTTTCCTGGAGTCCAGCATCTCTTATGGTTTGCTTCCTGCTCTGTTTTTATCTTATTTTACTTTATTTCCCTTCCCCATATTCATCTGTTTTATTTCTTAAATCCCACATATGAGTAAAGTCATATGGTATTTGTCTTTCTCTGACTGACTTATTTTGTTTAACATAATACCCTCTAGTTCCATCCATGTCATTGCAAATGGCAAGATTGTGTTCTTTCTGATAGCTGAGTAATATTTCATTGTGTATATAGTAGGGAATATTAAATCTATAATGGAATATTAATATTATAATGGAATATATATATAGAGAGAGAGAGAGAGACCATGTCTTTATCCACTCATCAGCTGATGGACATGTGGGCTCTTCCCATAGTTTGGCTATTGTGGACATCGCTGCTATAAACATTGGGGTGCAGGCGTCCCTTCATTATCCAAACCAATCTCTCAGGCCATAAAGTCCTTGAAATTCTTTATCAGAGCTTTGTCTCCCATATCTGATGGCACCAAATATTGTCATTTCTTCCTTGGAAACTGATGCAGTGAGGACTGTGGGACAGTAGTCTGTCTGAGGTTTGCACAATCTCAAGGTCACCATTGAGCCTAATGTTGTCTGCTTCTTAGTAGACCAGGTAAACAGGAAGTCCATCAGCTGCAAAGCATAGTTTATCCCTAATCGAAAGTGTTTTCATAGCATCCATGATGAGGAGTAAAATCGCATTTTGGGTGAATGGGATTTGTGACTTCCATGGTTGCTATTCAATTCTATTTTGTAAAAGAGGTTGGGAAAATAAAGAGGACAAAGGGAGGAGATTACGAAAGCCTATGGAAGTGAGGAGGCATCTGGAGAGCTCTTCTCACAGATAACTTCATTTAAGTATGTGGATTAGATACAGAAGAAAAGATTTCAATGGCAGATTTTTTTTTTTTAACAGAGGAAAGAAAGTCATCTGGGTGGCTCAGTCAGTTAAGTGTCTGCCTTCAGCTCAGGTCATGATCCCAGGGTTCTAGGATCGAGTCCAACATCAGGCTCCCCGCTCAGCTGGGAGTCTGCTTCTCCCTCTCCCTCTGCCACTCCCCTTGCTTGCACTCTCACCCCTTTTCTCTCTGTCAACTAAATAAATAAAATCTTCACACACACACACACACACACACACACACACACACGAGGGAAGAGGATAGTTTTAGGAGCATGAGAATGACCTGAGAAGTATTTAAGATGACCAGTGCCTGGGCCTCACACCAGATCAATGACATCAGAAGTCCTCAGTTGGAGCCCAGGTGACTGAATGCACAGCAGGGGTTGATAACTACTCATCAGGTATCTTTGGGCCTCAGGTACTCAATAAGCCTTTGCTTAATTTGTAAAATGAGGAGATTGAACAAAGATAATTTCTAATGTCCTTTCTAACTCTACAACACAATAATGCCATGCCCAACTAAAATAATCTTTTGCATACGCAAAATAACTCCCCCAGTATGTCCTAGGCTTTTTTCTTTTTTTAAAAGATTTATTTATTTATTTGAGAAAGAAAGAGCATGCAAGTTTGGGGAGAGGCAGAGGAGGAGAGAGACAGGGAGAGAGAGAGAATCTTAAGCCGACTCCTCACTGAGCATGGAGGCTGATCTGGGGCTTGATCTCAGGACCCAGAGATCATGACCTGTGCTGGAACAAGAGTTAGTCATGTGACTGACTGAGCCACCCAGGCACCCCTGCCCTAGGCTCTTTTTTAAAGAAGTATGCAAATAACTATCCCACATTCATGTAGATCAAGGAAATCATTTCTCTACCCCTTGATAACTATTGGAAGAACCCTGAGAGAAATAAAGAATCACACACTATCGGACTAGTGGAAATGATCTGAGTTCATGTTACACATAGGACATCGGCCCATCACAGATCTTTTCAGCTTCTTTGGGTGTATTGTCTCAGTGGTTTAGAACTTAGCTGAAATGAAATATTTTTTTGTTTCCTTCTATATTATGTCATCCAAACTTTACACCTTTAGCAACACGTAATCTCTTGATGGTCTAACAAGAAATATGAGCTTATGTACTAGTGTAAACTGTGATCAGGGATTAAATTCACGTATAGTGGGATTGCTTCATGATCTCTATTAATGATATTTGAGTGAGAGATAGGATACTTTCTTGGCTACAACTAAAACTGATCGCAGAACAGTGTAAAATCAGCTATTTGTTGGCTCAGGTCTTTGTAAACATTTGTTCACTCACTTTGCAGAGATGCGGAATTCTCTTTCTTTGAGAATTTCTGAAGATAGAGTTTAATGTGGTTAGTGACATGTCTTCTTAGACTTGGTGTAAGCTTTAATGCACAGTGACTGTTTTTTTCTTTAAGTAGCTTTTCTTTCCTTTTTTTCTTTTAAATAGGGAGCCAAATGAACCATGTAACCCAGTAAAAGGTAGGCCCAGGAAAGCAAAAGCCATGAAAAATTTAATTAAAAAGCCAACATCATCCATTTGTCTTTGAGAAGATAAGGACTATTACAAAGAAAGGCAAAGATTAAGTCAAGGTTCACCATTGGAAATTAAAAAATGGGATTTTTGAGTCTGAGAAAGTTAGTAGTCTTAAAAGCCAGGTTTGGGGGGGTGCCTGGATGGCTCAGTGGGTTAAGCCGCTGCCTTTGGCCCGGGTCATGATCCCGGGGTCCTGGGATCGAGCCCCACGTTGGGCTGTCTGCTCTGCGGGAAGCCTGCTTCCTCTTCTCTCTCTCTCTGCCTGCCTCTCTGCCTACTTGTGATCTTAAAAAAAATAATAATAATAAAAATCTAAAAAAAAAAAAAAATCCAGGTTTGGTTGTGAAACATTTTCTGAATTATTTTAGTTCCCACTGGCATGTCTTGAGGAGAAACAGAGGGGGAAGATAAAATCTTCAAGGTAGAGTATCTGCTGAAGAGAATCCAGTCCTCCTGTGAAATGGCTGTACTTAATCAGGAAGAGGCTGAATTAAGAGCATATTTATTAGTAGATTTAAAGCCCCACTCCCCTCCCCCAACACTACCCAGTGTGGGGGAGGGTATGAGGATGATTAAGTATAACTTTGAAACCCAAATAGCCACATTTTCTTTGTCCAAACAATTGCCAGCTTTAATCTGAGCCATGATTTATTTTTTAATATTTTTATTTATTTATTTATTTTGACAGAGAGATAGAGAGAGATCACAAGTAGGCTGAGAGGCAGGCAGAGGGAGAGAGAAGCAGGCTCTCCTCTGAGCAGGGAGCCCAATTCGGGGCTCGATCCCAGGACCCTGGAATCCTGACCTGATCCGAAGGCAGCTGCTCAACCAACTGAGCCACCCGGATGCCCCAGCCACTATTATTTTTCTGCACATGGAACATAAGAAGGAGCAAGACTGAGCTGGAGGGATCGCCCCTCACTATCTATCTGCCTTCCAAGATAGTGCCATTATCTACAGGTTGAGATCCTTGTGTAACAAGCAACAGCAGGGCCTGTCACAAGGAGAAGCATGGCAGGTTTCCATGGGTCATTGGGAAAGTGGAATAACTAAGAAAACCCAAACCATGACCTACCAAGGGCCTGGATCTAGAGGGAACTAGGAGAATCCTTTGAAGGATTAAGTTTCTGTGGGATTCTTTTAGGCAGACAACCCTGATCCAAGCTAACAGAGGAGAGGGGGCAAGATTGCTTCATGGATTTGATCAATGAAATTAATATGAAAGATTGCAATTAATTCCCAAATGTGAAAGAAACATAGAACAGGTAACAATTGGGATTAAATAAAATCCCAAAGGAAGATCTCTCACTCTGTACATAAGGGGAAGAGATGGGAAAACTCCACACCCAGATCTTAACCACTCTCCTGATTCTTGACGCCTGACAACAGAAATAGAGTTAGCAATTGATTTTGTCTCACTGCCAAATATTGATTTCCAATTCTAGAGAAATACTAATTTAATAAAAGGATACAGTCTTTAAAGAAAAATATGCTAAGTGCTTTCTATGTGTAAAGAACTATGCTAAGTACTTGGGATAGAGACAGATAAAGCATGATCCTTTCCCTTAAATGATTTGCCATCTTGTAGGGGTGAGAATCCAGGCACTTAATTTGACAGGACATAAAGGAGAATACAATGATGGGTATAAAATAATAAAAGGTCTAGTGGAAGGAAGTGGCTCTTCTGATTAAGGATTCTGGAGGCAATCACAGAGGAGGTAGTTTTTGCCTAAGTAGATCCTAAGGGATTGGAGGGGAAGGTGTTTTGGCTGGCAAGAGATGATATGGAAGATACTGTTGGAGGCCAGAGCACATTAAAATAAAAAGGATTGCATGACACTCTTGCTAAACCCTGATGTCAGTGATTTAATGACTGGAAACCCCATTTAAGAAGAGTTGTCCTTCTTTAGCTCTTCAGTGTTTTATGATATATTAATATATCACGATCATAATATTGATCTTTGTATTTAAAATACTAAAAAACAAAAAAGGTAAACAAAAAAAACCCAGAAAGTAAATCAATAAAATATAAATAAACAAATGGACCTAGTTTATAATCTGTCCTATTTTCACAGAGAACCCCCCTCAAAGAATTCTACACACCAAGTCAAGGAAAGAAATGTTTAAAGAGATTGAGATCACTTGCAGTTTCCTGCCAAATATATAGCCACTGGATTCTAGAAAAATAAGAAGCTGGCTGTGCATTTTGTAAGGAGAACACAAAGGTTTATCACACATGGCATTAAAAAAACAGTAACTGGTACAAGCTGGCACTGGGTATTTATTTCCGATATGACAAACGAGACACACCTGCTATTGAGAAGGAATGACATGAATACTGTGCAAGAATTCGCAAAAGAACATACCAGAACTGCTTAGTCATCTCATTGCCTCCTGCTGGAAATTGTTTCTGGGTTCCTCACTGAGAGAGTTCAGAATTCTCTAGACCAGAAGTTCTCAACCAGGGGCAACTTTGTCTGCAGGGGACATCTGGCAATTTCTGGAGATGTTTTTGGTTGTCATGACTAGGGAAGATACTACTGGTTTCTAGTGGGTAGAGGCGAGGAATGCTGTCCTAATATGCATAGGACAGTCCCCACCACATGCTTACACATACACATACACACACAGAAAGAATTATGTGGCCCAAAATGTCAATAATACCAAAGCTGAGAACTGTCCCCTAGACAACAAGCCATTTGGCACAAAAGCAATGCTCTAAAAGCATTCACCCGCAATTTCAGATTGTAAATCCCAAGTCAGTTCTGAAGATTTTCAGTGCAATCGTTGTACAGAAATCCATAACCACTTTAATGATACAGTCGCCAGGGAGAGAGAGTCAAATTCTCATTTGATTATTTACTGAGCGACCTCTAGTTGTTTAACTACTTTGTGCCTTCGGTTCCCCATCTGTAAAATTGGGGAAAATAATAGTAACTAGCTCCTAAAGTTGATGCAATACTTAAGTAAACAAAAAAATACAAAGTGCTTAGAATAGGGTCTGGCCAACAGCACTAAAAAATGTATTTTTTTAAGATCTTATTTATTTATTTGACAGAGATAGAGAGAAAGAGAGAGTGCGTCAGCAGGGGGAGCAGCAGGCAGAGGGAGAGGGAGAAGCAGACGCCCCACTGAGCACAGAACCCCACTCAGGGCTAGAACCCCTGGGATCATGACCTGAGCTGAAGGCATACGCTTAACTGACTGAGCCACCCAGGTGTCCCTAAATAAATGTATTTTTGCCTTATTACTAATAATACTTAGCACAAAGAGGAATTAAAAATTTGCATTTATCTAGACCAATGTCCAAAAGTAGTCATTTAAATAATAATTTTATTATTTCCAAGTATCATCTAAATTACTATTTTCTTGAGATTTTTTTTTTCTGAATTGTCATGCTTCACCTATAAACTTTTTGTGTCATTCACAGATTCCAACCAGCTGTGGTTAAAGTTAACACCAGATGGTGCCCCTCATCAGTGTCCTTTTAAGAAACATACACTGTAGTCCCATAACAACCATACAAAATGGCTAAAATGGATTGTAGAGTCATATGGTATATATCTTGGTTCACCTTCAAAATCAGACCAATCTTTGAAAGTAGTGGTTTTCAATCAACGTTGACTCTACAGGAAGAATATCATGCTTGCACGACTGTTTAAAGACAATTAGTGTGAGGGCGAATGTGTTTTAGTTTGAGCCCATTCATAGAAAGGGGTTTAGACTTTTAGGTTTAAGGTACCCACACAGACTAGCAAAATAGCATGTAGATGTGAGCTCTATTGTAAAGAGAAAAATGAGATCCCATAAGCTTTGTATCACCCCTCAAAATGAAAAAGATGGAGTGTCCAATATGTACCTGGGACAGCCTTCCCAGAGCACTTTCCTCACTGTCTCAGATGATGCTTAGTGTCTCTTCCACAATTGTGCACTTAGCGACACCAGCAACATCCTCACCACCTTCATCTTCAGCATTTGCACAGTGCTCAGCACCTCGTAGGGAGGGAGGTGAGTTTGCTTTGGTTCAGCAGACATTTACAGACAGATCTGGTGGTGTTCAGTGGAATGAAACACAGGGGTGGCTGGTGATACCTTTAAATACCAAAACCATGATTTGACTCCGTACTGTAGCTTTAACAAAACCCTGACATCTTAGTCAGAGTTCTCCAGAAAAGCAGAACTCATGGAAGGTATGCATATCACAATTAGAGTGATGGATTGATTGATTGATTGATTTCAGGTACTATCTGGGTCACACAGTTATGAAAGCCAAGTTGTCCCACAGTCTCCCCTCTGCAAGCTGGAAACTCAACAATAGCAGTGATGCGATCAGTCCAAATCTAAAGACCTGAGAAGCGGGAGTGCCCTATCCAAGGGCAGGAGGAGATGGACATCCCAACTCAGGAAGATAGAGCAGAAATTGGCCCTTCCTTTTCTTTTCCTATTCTTCGCTCAACAGAAAAGACGATGTCCCCTCACATCAATGCGGGCAAATTTTTACTCAAGTCTACCAAATCAAACTCTCATCTCTTCCGGAAACACCCACCCAGACACACCCAGAAATAATGTTTTGCTAGCCATCTGGGCATCCATTAGCCCAGGCCAGCTGACACAACAAATGAATCAGCACACTTTCCAACCCAACGTGTGCTGACTTCCAGCCTCCCTCTCCATTCCAGGTTCCGCAGGCGTCTTGGGCGCCTAGACTGTCCTCAGGTACCACAGTACAGTCTCACCTTGGCTGGTTGCGGTAGACAAAATTCGATCAAATTTAAAATATCTGCATCGTATACGATATCTATAATTAGGCACTTGGAGTTTCACTATTGTCAACATTGAGTGATGTCCACATGTCTATACAATGTAGTTGGTTTTTCTACAAGGTTTTTGGGTATCTTTTCAGACAAATAAGTGTTCTTTTTTTATATGTGTGTGTGTTCTTTTTAATAGTCTTTATTGTAGTAATTAGTTTTAAATACTTGACAGTATAAATACTTGACTTACTTAAATACTTGACTCAGGGCTTCCTCCAACCCACCAAATTTCCCAGATGACACTGAATTAAAGACAAAAGAATATTATGACATAGACAAAGATTAGAAAAAAATCCATATGGTATTTTTATATGTGCTAGCAGGAGGAAAAAAAGTGTCCTTTTCAATTCTTACCACTGTTAATTTTGTGCATCTACTTAGCACATAATTATTGTGTCTGTGTGTTTGTTTTCTCAGCTAGCTGTTAAACATCTCTTGGATACATAGCACCCGGCTAGATATCTTTACTCACTGATCGCTTAAAAGGTTTCATGTTTTCTAGCCACTTAACATGTACCCCAGAAGTGAAATGCAAAATTTCAACTCGCTCTTCTCAGGGGGCTAATAAACATGAGTAGAATGAAAAGGGGGAATTTAAAAAAATAAATTATGCTATGGAACACCTGGGTGGCCCAGTTGGTTAAGCCAGTGCCTTTGGCTCAAGTCATGATCCCACGATCCTGGGATCGAGTCCCACATCGGACTCCTTGCTCGGCGGGGAGCCTGCTTCTCTCTCTGTCTCTACCTGCCATTCTGCCTGCTTGTGTTCTTTCTCTCTCTCTCTCTCTCTCTGACAAATAAATAAATAAATAAAAGCTTTTTTAAAAAGATCTTTTAAAAAAAAAATAAATTATGGTAAGTAAATAAAATGTCTTGACTCCTTTGTTACTTTGAGAATTCTATCTCTAAAAGTAGTCTTGACTCTCAGGAACAGTTAGGAAGCCTTAGTTATCCATTAAAAAGTGAAGCATAACCTTTATCATTTCACCCTTTGGCAATGACGTTTTCTATGGCATATTAGTCAGCAAGTGAGTTATTAGCTTCCTGTTCTATTAATTATTTATCCATTATCGTTATATATGACTTATATCACAATTTTCTACAGCCTTTATTTAAAGATAATTCAGAAATATTCAGGAGATCTGAAACGTGGGCTAAAAAATGATTCTTTATGGAACTGCAGTAGTCTACCTTTTGCCATGTGTATGTCATCAAATAAAGTTTATAAAACTCCTGGGGGGAGCCCACCCATGTTGTGCCCCGTGAGAGAGCAAAGGGTCTCAGAACAAATAACTTTCCATATGCACATTCTTTATAAGAAGTTCAGGTCTTGAAGTCACCCAGCAAACTAGAGCCAAAATGGGGGCAGGAGTGTGGAAGGCAAGGAGTTCTTATCTTGGGTATCTTAGTCATTGACCTTATAAAGTCAAATCTGATTTCTAACATGGAACAGGCTTTAAGATGCCATAAAGCAACAAGACTCTGAAAATGTAGATCTTGCATCTTGCTACGGATATGGCTTTGCTCAGAATCATGAAATAAAAAGTCAGAAATAAAAATACTCTTTTGCTCATTAACACTGGCGATGCTAGCAAATTAGCAAATTTTGGGAACAGCAACAAAACAATTTTTGTTGAGGTTCATTCGTTTTAGTAAGAAAGGACTAAATGAATGGGCCTGATTAGAATCTCAGAATCCAAGTAGACTGAAGATGGAAGGACTTCACAAGGTACTGGTCTGACCCCCTTGCTTCACAACTACAAAAATGGAAGCCCAGAAAGACAAAAGGACTTTCCGGTCATCAGCTCATTACAGAGAAGAAGGACAGGGTCCGGTGCCTTGTGGGTGATGTGGCCAAGGAGACCTCGGTGTTTTTGGAGTGACATTGTGAGCATCTACCAGCTGTACCTCAACCCAACCAGGCCAACTCTGATTAGAATCAAATCTCTTTACACAAATCAAATTAAATTTGCTAATCTTTAAAAAATTAATTTTTTAAAAGATTTTATTTATTTATTTGACAGACAGAAATCACAAGTAGGCAGAGAAGTAGGCAGAGAGAGAGGAGGAAGAAGGCTCCCCACTGAGCAGAGAGCCCGACGTGGGGCTTGATCCCAGTACCCTGGGATCACGACCTGAGCCAAAGGCAGAGGCTCCAACCCATGGAGCCACCCAGGCGCCCCACTAATCTTTTAAAAATTTAATTAAATAAGAATTTTTTTTTTAAAGAATTTATCATTGGGGCACCTGGTGGCTCAGTGGAACAAGCCTCTGCCTTCAGCTAAGGTCATGATCTCAGGATTCTGGGATGGAACCCCACATCGGGCTCTCTGCTCAGCAGGGAGCCTGCTTCCCCCCCTCTCTCTGTGCCTGCCCTCTCTGCCTATTTGTGATCTCTCTCTGTGTCAAAAAAATAAATAAAATCTTTTTTTAAAAAGAGGGAATTTATCCTTAATTGGTCATCAAAAAATAAAACTATCCAAGAAAAGATTGCTTCTGTTCATGTGGTTTGTATATTCCTGAAAACCTGTATGGTTAAGCTGTACAAGTAAAATACATTTTAGACACTTGGTTTGCTTCATATTTCTCTCAGGCGCAGTCAGCATAGTTAAGCACTTTCCTTCTTGAAACACCCTCTTGCTTTTCTAGACATCCCGTTCTTCCCACTTTGCTCTGCTCTTACTCTCGGCTCCTTCTGTCTCCCTTGCTGTCTCCCCTCCCTTTCTCTGCCCGGTAGGTAAGTGTTGGTCACCTGAGCCTCCGTCCTGAGCCTGCTCTTCTCCTCCCTTCTCCATCCTCACACTCTCTCCTGGGAATCTCCACCGGGCTCATGACTTACATGTGTGCGCATGACTCCAAAGGTGCCTCTAACGCAGGCATCATGCATACACACCCAACTGCTCCATGCGGGCAGCTAATAAGCACCACATACTAACAAGATCCGAGCCAAAACTCCTGCTCCCGCCGCTCCCAGATCGCCTCCTGCTCCTTTAGTGATTGGCGCCCCACCCAAGAGTTCGAGTCTCAAGTCTGAAAGAGACACCCCTGATTCTCTTTTGCACTCCAACCACAAGTCACCCTGCCAACAAGTCCTCTAGGCTCTACTTCCCAATCTCTAAACCCCACATTTGCATCCAAGCCACCTGCCCCCCACCACCTGCTCCACTGGGAAAGACTCTCAGCCATTTCTTTTCTTCTGCTCTGTCCGGTCAAGTCCGTCATAGCCCACACGGTTAGGTGATCTTTGAAATACTAACTCAGAGCCTGACATGCTGTCATCTAAAATTCTTTGGTGATTTTACAGTTCGCTACAAATATCCTCCGGACCCCACCCTCACCCCCTCCCCTGATAGCCTCCAAGGCTCAGCTGAATCGGCTTCCGCCCCGACTAGCTTCCCACTCTCCCCCACCCTTCAGCAGTCATCTTTTCTGCCATTCAAATGTACTACAGACTCCCTACCTGGGGGCCTCCTTTCTCTCCCTAAACTGCCTCCTCTAGTTCTTCGAATGCTTCACCTCGGTCCCCCACTCACGCAGACTGCCCCTTCCTGCCCCATCACCTCTGGCCTCTCTCCCCCGCTTACCTTCCTATTACCCCCTTTATTCCCATCACAGCACCACACTCCTGGCAACCTGTCACTCTGTTGTCTGTGTCTTTGTGTTCTTGTTTCTGTTTCTCCAGTGGAAGGTAAGTTCCATCAGGGCCCACGCTTGTCCTGTCACCACCACTCCCCAGTGTCCAGCAGAGCACCTGGCACATAGATATTCAACAAGTAAGTAAATAGTGGATTAAAACATGCTAATGAATCTTCTTAAAAGAATGGTAATGGGAAACAATCTAAGAATTGCAGGATCACTCACGTACACATCCTTGCTCATCTTTGGATGGGAATCTCAGCTTTCCTACCCTGAATTGACTGAAAGTGAGAAAAACCTGTGTACACACACACGCGCACGCACACACCTATTTTCCAGCCAGATTATTTATTTACCCAAAAGTCACATGAACGAAATTCCTGCTCAAGAAATTTTTGTATCCCTTGGAGATGGTCACCACAAAATCTGGCCTATGACAAGCAGCTTTCTAAAGAATTCATTGATCTTGGCCACTCACTCAACAAAGACACATTGTAAGTCAGCTGCGGTGATTCCCCTGGGACAAGTGCCACACAAGACTCGGAGGGTCAGAGGTGAAGAGGAGGCGTTTGGTGTCCACAGGAGGTCCAATTCTGGGGTGAGAAGGTGTAAGCAGGGAAGCAGTAAGGTCAGGGCTGACCCACGCAAGGTAGCCTGCGTCCAGCGATGCCACACACTCATTTGTTGTATCTCGTGTGCATTTTCTTTTCTTTTTTAAGATTACTTATTTATTTATTTATTTGACAGTCAGAGATCACAAGTAGGCAGAGAGGCAGGCAGAGAGAGAGAGAGAGAGAAAGAGAGAGAGAAAAGAAAGCAGGCTCCCTGCTGAGCAGAGAGCCCAATGCAGGGCTTGATCCCAAGACCCTGAGATCATGACCTGAGCCGAAGACAGAGGCTTTAACCCACTGAGCTACCCAGGTGCCCCACTTATCACTTTGTCTGAGGAACCTTTTGACTTACTGGATGGTCTTTTTCTGTTCCCTCTGTCTGCACACATCTCAAGACTCTGTCATCCTTCTGCATGGATGGATCTCCGAAGGGCTCCATCCCTGACTTCTCAGCGAAGCCCAGCACCTCTTCCCTCTCCTGCCCTTTAAACTCTTCATTTGTGAGTGATCTGGCACTTCAACATCCACATTCCCTCCTAGAGTAGCTCCTGCCTAGACCGCTCCGTAGCTGAAGATGCCAGCCACCCCCGCCTGAAACCCTGAGTTCTGTTCCATAGCTTCCCCTTTGCCACTATTCCAGAGCAGGCATCCCCATCTAAGTTACCTTTTCAGGTCTCCTCAGCTTGCACTCACTGCTCAACACAATACATTCTCCCCTGTCCATTCCCTAAAGGCAGTCACCACTTCCAGTGCCAATTCCTCTGTGTCCTTCCCCTAACTGCCCTTCCAATTCTTGCCAGAGTTAGGCACAGGCCCTCATGAAGCCTCCCTCGTTCCTTTGGGCCACCATTTCTTCTTTCCCAACTTCTGTAACATCCTAGTTACAGAATAGCCTATCATAGTCTGTATTTGTCTATAATAGTCCATAATGTAGTCTATAGCAGCCATTTCATACAGCAATTTTATCCTGGCTGACAACTGTTCTTTTTAATATCTTATTCCCTACAAAGAAACATTACATTCTTGGAGGGCAAACACCCAATTTTTTATCTTCCTTTCTTCAGCCCCATGGTGCTCAACACAGAGTTAAAACACTCCGAATGTAGCAAATGATACGTGTGTTAATGGATGACGGCTGGGATCTGGAACCCTGCAGTGTAGGCCAAAAGTGGTGGTTCATCTTCCCAGAAGTGTGGACAGTGAAGCCCTACCCACCAGCCGGCACTGGGACAGCTCCTGGGACAGAGCCCACAGGAAGGAGCCACTGGAAAGAGGCTGCTACACAGGTGCATGAGCTGCGGTTGAATGTGTCCGTGGCAGTGGCCAACCACAGGAAGGGGGCCCCCAGCGATGCACAGCCAGCTGGACCGGAAGGGAAAGCTCCGAGGAAGGGCACTTTGCTTCTCTTTTTGGTGGCTCCAAAGTCAGTTCTCATCCTCTTAGTGGGTTCAAAATAATCTGGACTCCTGCTTCCACCTCCTCCTCCCATTCTCAGGACCTTTCTCCCCTTTTCCTTTCATTCGCTCCTTTTACTTCCCATATTCTGCTCCTTTTGCCCTCTGCAGTGGACATGTCTTATTTGGCCACCCTACCATCCACTCACCCTTCTTTTATTAAAAGCATCCCAAGAGTGCTTGGGTGGCTCAGTGGGTTAAAGCTTCTGCCTTCAGCTCAGGTCATGATCTCAGGGTCCTGGGATCGAGCCCTGCATCGGGCTCTCTGCTCAGCAGGGAGCCTGCCTCCCTCTCTCTCTGCCTGCCTCTCTGTCTACTTGTGATCTCTCTCTCTCTCTCTCTCTGTTAAATAAATAAATAAAATCTTTAAAAAAAAGCATCCCAGTTTTCTTTGGGTGTCCCCCTTCCCCCATTCTCAGACCATCCACATGGTTTGGGTGGACTTGACTCCTTTCAGCTCTAGAGGTGACATGAAATCCAGTCTTCACTATGTTTCCCCAGCTACAGTGGCCAGTTCAGAGAAAGTATGAGTCCCAACTGCCACCAGAGATTCAGATCAGGATGTATATTTGGATTTGGAGGAAAGGAAAGCTCTCATTTTCTTTTCACAAGTTTTGGAATTGTAAGGATGAAAATGTGGAATCACCAGCAGCCATCTTGCCCTTAAGAAGGGGGATACCTTTGAGATGGGGGAAAGCAGAGCTAAGAACTAAGAGAGACCATGGATTCTGCAGATATATTTTGAGTAGCTAGATCCTGCTATGCCTGAAGCTAACCATCTCTTCCAATTATGTAAGCCAATAAATTTCTTGTTTGATTAAGTGATTAGGGGTCAGGTTGTTAGAACCCAATATGTCTTCCGAAATCCAAGTTATTCATAGTATTTATGTCTGGAAGTAAATGTAGAGATGAAGTTCAACTCTTACCTTTTCATAACAGAAACCCAAGAACTGGAGAGAATGTGTTTCTAATATGAGCATACTCCTAAGTTGTAGCAGAGACCAGCCTAAAACCCAGGTCTTTGCTTTCCCAGTACTATGGTTTTTCTGCCACGAAATGTTATATTAAATCAAAGTGTTTTGTCTTCTATGGATTTTTTCCCCCAACTGGAACATAAACACCTAGCAGGGCAGGGTAGGAGTGATGTCCTAGATTTTTTACATGCCCTGAGCCCAGCATGGTATCTTATGTGTGACAAACATACAGCTACTGGTTAACCAATCACTGGGTTAAGAAAGCTTTTTGGACTCTGAGTTGTTTTTTGTTTTTTGTTTTTTATGCTTGTAAGATGATGTGTTACTCTCAGGGTTTTTACTATTGGAAACATATAGGAGTATAGATATATAGCTGTTGTTAGCAACTGTAATCATTTCCTGTAGATGTCAATCTTTTTGTCTTAGTCGAGGAACAACTTTTATTAAGTAGCCATGGTATGAAAGCACTGTGGGGACTTCTCAAGCAATAAGCCTGCCTCTGCCCTTGAAAGAGTTATTAACCTCCATCATCACATGGCCTTCTCCCCGTGAGCCAATGTCTTCTCATGCTGTTTTCCTCTTCTTAGAAGGACACCAGTTATAATAGGTTCTGGCCCATCTTAGTGATCTCAACTCAACTTGGTTATCAGCCAAGACTCTATTTCCAAATCAAGTTACAGGTACTGAGGATTAGGACCTCATGTCCTTGTCCTTTGGGGGATACAATTCAAGCCATAAAAGATGTATAAGTGACATTTTTCAGAAGTGTTAGAAACTTCACGTTGGTGGGTGGTATAGAAGGAAGAGACTCTTCAGCAAGATCAAGTTATGACTTGCTTTTGAGACTCATAAGGTTAGAAGGAAATTGGAACTCTGGCTGCCATCACCACTTTGAGAACCATAAAGTCCAAGAGATATAAATAAACAGGCCCAGCCTAGTAGAGAAAAATATGAGGCAACACCTGTAAAAATTTAGAATCACTAAATATTTAAGATGATAATAACAAACCCCCCTCCCCTCTCACTGTTCTGTGTCCTCCCTCCCCTAAAATGTCTGCTTCCTCTTCTTACCTCTCCTTTCCCCCCACCATGACAGCCTCCCAGAAATGACCTGGGGTCCCAGGAATTCCCCTTCCTTCCTCTTACTGCTATTGCTTGAAATTATTGTAGCCCCTTTCCTATGGATCCATCCAGCTGGGGAAGCAGAAAGGAGGGACAGTAGAAACAGCTCTGTTCCAGTCAGAGCCAAACTTGATCACACGCAAAGTGAAATTACCAAGAGGTACTTATAGGGGTGGTGATCCAGAAAAACAGAAAGGAATGTCAACTTCTCCCTTGGCTTCTAAGCTTTCTATCTCATCTCCCTGGAGCCATAAGTTATATCTTTTCTGTATGCATTTCCAGTGAACCTTGAACAGAACTTATCTCTACTTGGATCACTGCATATCGAATTGCCCTGATCCTCTTGAACCTTGAGCTTCAACAGCCTGGGGTAGGAAAGGAAGGAAGACATCCCTGATAAAGGCTTTTAGGGAGGGTTACTGACACAGAGGGTGGATTCAAACCAGCACAGATGTGGGGCAGGAGAACTTGGCCCTGAGCAGTCTGGGGCTGGGAGAAGGTGGTGGAGACCTATAGAGCCCAAATTTGATGTTAAAGGCCAAAATCATAGAGCGTGGCCGAAGCATTAATTGTTAATTTATGTCTTCTTGTTATCCCCCAAGCCCCATTCCACTGCAAATTCCTGGAGGAGAGTTTTGTCTTGTTGACTCCCCGCACCCATCCTCCCACCTGGCACACAATATATTCCGACCTCTTCAACTATCTTCCCTTTCCTCCAGTTAGCAAAGTTGTTTCCAATTTCTGAACCTCAGGACAAACTAAGAGCATTGGATTTGGAACACTTCATTTTTTGAAATGATAGGCTCTTTCTCATCCTTCAGTTCCTAGCTTCAATGTTATCTCCTTGAAGAGTTTTACCACTGCTTAAAGTAAATTACACACACACACACACACACACACACACACACACTCGTCTCTATCATAGCACCCTGCTGGTTTTCTTCACAGGGTATATAGCAATTTGCATTGGTTTGTTTCTGGCATACTTGACTACATTCTAGGAAGAGGACATTTGAATCTATCTTATTCATTGTTGTAGTCCTAGCAATTAGCAAACCCAAGGCACTCAACAGGTAAAGGTCAAAGAACAAAAGAACCAATATATGCAATCAGAATTTAATAAACCCATGAGAATTTTAGTACTCTGTTGCATGGGAATTAGTGCAAATAAAGATGGATTCTTGGACCAGATGTGGAAAGATGAATTATTTACTAACTATCTAGGATCTATGGAATAACCAAAACTAAAGCTGAAACCATTGCTTCCTTATTCTACATCAAATCAATTCCAAATGGATCAAAGAGATATGCCTTTAATATGCCATTGTGGGGCACCTGGGTTGCTCAGTCCATTCAACATCAACTCTTGTTCTCAGGGCTCTTGATCTCAGTTTTGTGAGTTTAAACCTTGCACAGTGTTCCAGGCTGGGCATAGAGCCCACTTTAAAAATTTTAAAAAAAAATTAAAAATATGAAAATAAAAAAGAAGCCATTAAAAAACCTGAAGAAAATGTACAAGAAGTCTTAATCATCTTAATACAGAGATGGGGTTTTTTGTTTGTTTGTTTTAAAGATTTTATTTATTTGACAGACAGAGATCACAAGTACGCAGAGAGAGGGAGGAAAGCAGGCTCCCTGATGATCAGAGAGCCCAATGTGGGGCTCGATCCTAGGACCCCGGGATCATGATCTGAGCGGAAGGCAGAGGCTTTAACCCACTGAGCTACCCAGGTGCCCCCAGAGATGTTTTTCTAAGCAAGCCAATATATCCATAAAAACTGACACTTTCTGTACTCAAACATACTAGCTCAGAACACACTCAAACAGAAGCTAAAGACAAACAACAAACTGGGGGGGAGGGAATAATTGTTACATTTGACAAAGGCATAGATCTTATTATAAAGTGTTGTTACAAATAAACAATGAAGAGACTAATAACTCAAATTAAAAATAAAGGACATAAGCAGACCCCAGAAAGACTCATGCAAATGACCTTTAAGGGATGTGATATATAATTTTAAGAATAACAAAGGAAAGAAATGTAAATTAAACATTGAGATAACCATTTTTCATCTTTGAAATTGACAGAAATGAAAAACCCTCATAGTATTTAGCATGGCCAGTATGTAGAAAAATGAGCCCTGGCTATTGTTGTAGGGGGATATACATTCCACCTTTTGAAAGCCAGGCTCAGAAAAAAAATAAATAGGAAAAGAAATTCAGGCTCATGGGTTAGCTGGACTTGGACTAGTTCTGCATTTCGATGTCTGTGCAGAGAACACTGGGCAAGATCGATCAGATTTTTTTTTTTAAGATTTTATTCCTTTATTTGAGAGAGAGCGTGCATGTGCATGAGCAAGGGGAGAGACAGAGGGAGAGGGAGAAGCAGGCTCGCTGCTCAGCAGGGAGCCTGACCTGGGGCTCCATCTCAGGGTTCTGGGATTATGACCTGAGCAAAACCTAACTGACTGAACCACGCAGGTGCAGCTATCAGACTTTTAAATGCATATATTCTTTTTTTAAATTTTTTAAATTTAAATTCAATTAATAAACTTGTAATGTATTATTTGTTTCAGGGGTACAGGACTATGATTCATCAGTCTTACATGACACCCAGTGCTCTTTACAACACATACCATATACTCTTTGATCAGCAATTACATCCTGAGACTTTAATTTTGCAGATAAACATGCACATGCAGGCAAAGATGTATAAATGAAGATAGTCCCACAAAAGCCAAAAAAAAAAAAAACAAAACCCCAAAACAAAACCCTAAATGACCTTGAACCGTGGACTAATGATAGAAGGTTTGGCTCATACTCATAGCAGACTACTATGTGGCCACTGGAAAAGCAATGTGCCAGTGTCATATATCTCTTTAGTATATGAAGCATAAAAGCTTAGGATGTATTGCACAAACCCATTTGTTGATAATAAAACAAAACAAAACAAACAAAAAGTCCAGGCCAGAGAAAGAAGAGAAGGAGGGAGGGAAGGGAGAGAAAGAGACAAACAGAGCCAGAGAAAGAGAGACAGGCCGACATGGCTCTCTATGCAAACCATCAAAAACCTCTGAGAGCGAGCGGGGCGCCTGGATGACTCAGTTGGTTAAGCAACTACCTTCAACTCAGGTCATGACCATGGAGTCCTGGGCTTGAGTCCTGCATCAGGCTCCCAACTCCACGGGGAGTCTGCTTCTCCTTCTGACCTTCTCTGCTCTCATGCTCTCTCTCACTCTCTCTCTCCCTCAAATAAATAAATAAAATCTTAAAACAACAACAACAACACTGGGAGAGGGGCCGGAGAGGTCAGTAGGCTTACTTTTCACAGTACCCTTTTTCACTATTAGCAAAAAACTACCAACTACACATATTACTTTTTCAATTAAAAATTAGCTAGATTATAGGGGCACCTGGGTGGCTCAGTGGGTTAAAGCCTCTGCCTTCAGCTCAGGTCATGATCCCAGGGTCCTGGGATCAAACCCCCGCCCCGCATCAGGCTCTTTGCTCAGCAGGGAGCCTGCTTCCTCCTCTCTCTCTGCCTGTCTCTCTGCCTACTTGTGATCTCTCTCTCTGTTAAATAAATAAAATCTTTAAAAAAAAAATTAGCCAGATTATAAATATGGTGTTGGCATCACTCAAAGTCATCCTCAGAAGGATTCTGTGTAATAGTTAACAGCGATGTTAGTAAAACATCATTTTCAGTCTTGTTTAGGGAATGCCTTTATTACTACAAGGTATAAAATTTTAAATAAATACCTAAAATTAAAATATAGTGACTCAGGAATCCAGAAGTGAGACAGGTTTAGTTCAGAATAAACTATTCACTTTAAAAAGTCTATCCTTGATGTATTAACAAATACTTTATTTTGAAAAGACAGCCTAGAAAGCCAGCTTAGGAAGGTTAAGCTCATTTTTAGCTACTCACCACTCCCTACCCATCCCCAACGACGTATTCAAATTCCGTGCCAAAAGTTACTCATTAAACTCAAGAGCTATTACTGAAACTATTATAAACTTGGCCTGTATGAGAGCCCATCTCTTAATGAAATACAGAACAACTGTGTTAGAAAAACGAAAATGGGCAATCGTCATGTAAGTATTTATTGCCTTTGGAAGTCAAAAAAGTTTTCGTTGTAGTTAGCATGTGGAGAAGTTTAAACTGAGAAATCATGATTGATACTTCTATACTTGATCATTGTGATTAATCCTTATTGTGTGATGGTTTTCACAACAGCATACCATGCTTTTAAAATGCACTTACAATATACTTTCTCTCCGTTAGTCAAAAATCTTTTAGGAGGGGCTAAAGAGAAGTATTTAAAATGAGACAGTAAACAGGACCCGGCGCAGAGCAAATGGTTAATATGGATTTGTGGGCCATATGACTAAAGCTGTTAGTTGTGGCAAAGTCACACAAAATCTCGTAGCTATGCCCACCTAAGTTTTGTGGGGAAGACAGTTCATGTTGTAAACAGCCATAGGCCAAGGTAAAAGTATCCCTACAAGGCTGTATATAATGTGGGCTGAAAGATGAACATGTTCCAGTATTCTAAGAAGCATCAAACATTCGGATATTTGCAGATATCCGGGGAATGGACTTAATCTTTGGGGTTTGGGGTTTTTTCCTGAAATGTCTAGGCCCATGTGGAATACTGTGTCTATAAACTATGAATGACTAAAAACTGACTAGAAGACTTACCATTTGGACTAGGCACAAGGCAGGGCAGATTTAAATCTTAATTTTTGAGAGGGGAGGAGGTGATGGACATTGGGGAGGGTATGGGCAATGGTGAGTGCTGTGAAACGTGTAAGCCTGATGATTCACAGACCTGTACCCCTGGGGCTAATAATACATTATATGTTAATAAAAATAATTTAAAGGAAAAAAAAGAAATAAAAGGAAATAAGTTTGTTGACTTGCAGTGGAAGTCTAGGGAACAGTTTAACCAGGATACTTTGGTGGAAGTTTATCAGAAAAAAATATATATATATATAAATCGTGGTATATTTAAGGATAAAAAAAAAAATCTTGATTTTTTTTTTAATATTGAAAAATATGTGTCTAAAGCTGTTGCAGTAAGCATTTTAATACGGTCTGGCTGCACCTACTCTAGCTCCCCATGGCAAGAATGATTTATTCTATATAAACTAGGACCAAAGAGAATGAAACTCCAGAATGTTCTGTAAACTTAAACTTTGTTTATAAGCTTTTTTCCCTTTGCTACAAATTAAACCTGCACTTGGTGGTTGCAAGCCTACAAATAACTTCTTCAGGGAGTGTCATATTTCAAACCTTTTGTAGATAACATTTCTTTTTTTCTTTTTTCTTGTTTTGCTAGCCAAGAGCCTGCCATTCGGTATCTTTCAGACGTACTAAAACCTATTTTTAAGATACTTCTGATAGCTGCAGAGGGTCCCTGCCATAGCAGTTTAGGAAGAGATTTTTATCTTTGGAGTGTCATCTCCATGGGGCAGCTGGCTTGTGTGAGTGGTCTAGCATTTTTATGTATTTCTTTTTTGAATCCTCAGAGCCAGTCTTACTCCCTCTCAGAAAGCAGTCACCAGTTGCCCAAAGGGGACAGCCAACCCTCGGCAGCCGTGCAGCCTCTCAGCCACCCATCAGGGCATGGACAGCCAGAGGCCCAACAGCCTGTAAGCACTTATTTTCCCTCCAAATCATAGGCATGACTGGGCTCTCTCATGGTCCCAGTATTTACTCACCAATGACTTGTCCCATCGGACCCTCCACCATCCTGCAGCCCACAGATGTCATCAGCAGACAACAGCTCCCAAGCAGGGAAATCTTTCCCTGGAAAATGTCTGTTACAGTGTTTGCAGCTGCAGTAGAAAGGTGGTCTAGGAGCTCTGCTTCCGTTCCCAGCAGTGTCCCCTTAATCATGCCTTACGAGAGCGTGATGCTACAGATGGCCACTAGGATATTTTAGAAAATGCGAATGGAATTTAACATAGCACAAGGAATGAATATGTTCTAAGACTGTGTTTCTACATAAGTAAATGCAAAATCTTCTTAAAAGAACAAAAAATCATCCTGGTAATGATTTCAGTTATTTACATTAGAAAACAACTTGAATATGTACAAAATTCGACCTCTAATGTTTCTGGTTTTGAAGTTTGTTTTGCACAACCAAAACAAATATATAAAACTAAATACTAGTAGAATCCGAGTTGAGAAGGTGCAAATAAATGCATGCCATTGATTTAGCATAATAGATAATATTATCTTGCTGGGATTAAATGGCCACAGTCAGTGTAAAAAATGGCCCTAATGGCTATCATATGGTTTCTTTTGCGTTACAGCATGTCTAAAATAGGATGTGATGTGTGACTTTTTAGTTCTACTGTAATGTTTCCCTATCCAAAACTGAGAAGCTTGTGTTTGTAAGACTCCCTATAAAACAATCGGGACTTCTCTTGGCTAACATGCATGATTTTTATATTAAACCTACCTCTCTCTGTTCTCTAATCTTTCATCATTGGCTTGCAACAATTAAACTACGGCTATCTGGCATATATACAATCATAAATAGAAACACAAATATAAGTGTTGAAATTGTGTGCTTGCTCTTGGTCATCCTGATCGTTTAATATGCTTTACATTAGTTTTTAAGTTATTACCAGCTAGCAGTAAACACAGATTTTATTTTTTTAATAAGGTCTTTTTTTTTTAAATCTTAACTTATTTATCTGACATGCAAAGAGAGATCACAAGTAAGCAGAGAGGCAGGTGGGGGTGGGGGGGAGGGGGGAAGCAGGCTCCCTGCTGAGCAGAAAGTCCAATGCAGAGCTCGATCCCAGGACTCTGAGACCATGACCTGGGCCGAAGGTGGAGGCTTAACCCACTGAGCCACCCAGGCATACCTAAACATGGATCTTAAAAGCCTACTAGGAAAGTTATGAATTCCCAAGGATATGTCCATGGACTGGGATCCACAGACAATTTCTTGACAGATAGTACTCCAAAGCCAGTTGGATATTGGTCAGGAAACTACATTTCCCAAGGAACTGTGGTATAGAGGCTTTCCTAGCCAATTCGGAAAACTGGAAATTACTTTTTTATTTTGTGCTTTCCCCCAGTCCTGTTGCTATCATTAATAGTTTCTTTCAACTGAAGACATAGTGCTTATGACTAACTTATTTGGAGCAGTATTAACCCGGATAAGGGGTTCCTATCATTTGCTAAATCACACAATGTCCAGAGTTTGCTTAGCCTAGAGGATGTGTGCTCAATGAGCTTTGTGCATCAACAGAAAAATACGATTTCCAACTCTTATTTTTGGAAGATTCTGGAAAATCACATTATTTAAAAATAAGGTTTTCCATGGGAAAATCTGCTTTGGTTTAGTGAAAGGGCTCCTCTGTTCTCTTGCGTGGGTTGTTTTCAGGAGAATCGCTATCTGGAGGAAAATCCAGAATTGAGATCAATAGTGAAATCTCTTTGCTGCTAGGGTATGGCTACAGAGTATGGGCAGAGCAATAGGGAGAAAGCAAGATTCAGGGGAGCCATGGACAAATGTTGAAATAATCACAAACTCAAGAGGACTTTTGGTTTCTGGAAAATCATTTGTAAGGCTGATAAACAGGCACTAGGAATAACTCGCCTGGCCCTTCAAAGTGTGGTTTCTGGAATAGAGACAGCATCTGTATTACCTGGGTGTTTGTTAGAAATGCAGAATCCCAGGCCCACGAAGGATCTGCATTTTAGCAAGATCCTGCAGGGATTCTTAGCGTAGGACGGTCTGAGAAGCAACTAGGGAACAAGTTCTCACACTTGACTGCACATCGGAATCACCTGCGGAGTTTTAAAAACCACTGAAGCCAGCAAGTCTGAATTAACTGGTCTGGTGGTTGGCCTGGGCACTGGGATTTGCAGATGATCCCCAGGTGGTGCTAAAGGTGCAGCTGAGTTTGAGAAACGCTGAACTAGAGCATAACACTGTTCTTCCAAGAGCAGATCAGCATACCACCGATGAAAGCAGGTGTCCTTGGAAGTGCCCATAAGTGAAAAACAACTTGTCAATGTTAGAACATCTGCTCAGCGATCTGCCACGGTGTTTGGGAACATGCCACATTTATGACTTGCTTGTACCAATATTTAGCCAACATAAATCTTGTCTAAAATGGAAAACAGTTTGGGACTTATGGGAGGGGAACAGGCAAGCTCAGACGCAGGTGGATTAGGAACACCCAGGAGCCAAACAACAGGTGGGAATCGGTCCAGATGCCCGAGAAGAGAAGGGAGGCTCTGGAGGCAAGTAAAATGTGACTGGGAATGTGGGATAAAGTAAGTATGGTTTTAACTGAGAGCTGGCCTTAAAGTGTATCCCAAACCCCAGATAATTAGTGAAAGAAACCAAGCAGAATCCAGCCTAGATCATGCAGTCCTACCTCTACATCAGGAAATCATTTACCCCAGAAAATTAGTCCTTCAGAACACCACAATGACTATAGGAGGAACCAAAATGGGCCTCTGATGTCAAAATAGGACTTGCACTAAAGCATCCCTTCTTCATTTAAAAACAAGCCGCCCATTCAGAGTTGGCTGTATTTTATTTTATTTTTTATTTAAATTCAGTTAGCCAGCTTCAGATGTAGACTTGTGGTTCATCAGTGTGACACCCAGTGCTCGGCTTGTCACATCACGTGCCCTCCTTCATGCCCATGATTCAGTTAGCCCATCCCCCCATCAACCTCCCCCCAGCAACCCTCCATTTGTTTCCTAAAGTTAAGAGTCTCCCTCTCTGAATTCCTCCCATTCCATTTTCCCTCCCTTCCCCTATGATCCTCTGCACTGTTGCTTATACTCCACATATGAATGAAACCATATGATAACTGTCTTTCTCTGTCTGACTTATTTTGCTCAGCCTAATACCCTCCAGTTCTGTCCACATCAATGTAAATGGTAAGATTCCATCCTTTTGATGGCTGAGTAATATTCCATTGTATATATAAACCACATCTTCGAGGCTCCTGGGCAGCTCCATGGGTTAAGTCTCTGCCTTCAGCTCAGGTCATGGTCTCAGGGTCCTGGGATCGAGCCCCATGTCGGGCTCTCTGTTCAGTGGGAAGCCTGCTTCCCCCTCTCTCTCTGCCTGCCTCTCTGCCTACTTGTGATCTCTCTCTCTGTCAAATAAACAAATAAATAAACTCTTTTTAAAAAATAAATAAATAAACCACATCTTTGTCCATTTATCTGTGAATGGACATCTTGGCTCTTTCCACAGTTTGGCTACTGTGAACATTGCTGCTATAAACATTGAAATGCACGTGCCCCTTCAGATCACTACATTTGTATCTTTGGGGTAAATACCTAGCAGTGCAGTTGCTGGGTCATAGGGTAGCTCTATTTTTAGCTTCTTGAGGAGCCTTCATACTCTTTTCCAGAGTGGCTGCATTAGGCTGCATTCCCACCAACAGTGTAAGAGGTTTCCCCTTTCTCTGTATCCTCACCAACATTTGTTGCTGCCTGACATTTATTTTAACCATTCTGACTGGTATGAGGTGGTATCTCATTGTGGTTTCGATTTGTATTTCCCTGATGCCAAAGGATGTGGAGCATTTTTCATGTCTCTGTTGGCCATTTTTATGTCTTCTTTAGAGAAATGTCTGTTCATGTCTTCTGCCCATTTCCTAACTGAAGTATTTGTTTTTTGGGTGTTGAGTTTGATAAGTTCTTTATAGATCTTAGATACTAGCCTTTTATCTGATATGTCATTTGCAAATATCTTCTCCCATTTGTAGGTTGCCAACAGTTTTGTTGACTATTTCCTTAGTAAAAGCTTTTTAATCTTTTTTTTTTTTTTTTTTTTTTTTTAAAGATTTTATTTATTTATTTGACAGAGAGAAATCACAAGTAGGCAGAGAGGCAGGCAGAGAGAGAGAGAGAGGAGGAAGCAGGTTCCCTGCTGAGCAGAGAGCCCGATGTGGGACTCGATCCCAGGACCCTGAGATCATGACCTGAGCTGAAGGCAGCGGCTTAACCCACTGAGCCACCCAGGCACCCTAAAAGCTTTTTAATCTTAATGAGGTACCAATAGTTCATTTATGCTTTTGTTTCCCTTGCCTTTGGAGGAATGTCTAGCAAGAAATTGCTGTGGCCAAGGTCAAAGAGGTTGTGTGTTCTCCTATAGAATTTTGATGAATTCCTGTCTGACATTTGGGTCTTTCATCAATTTCGAGTTTATCTTTGTATATAGCGTAAGTAAATGGTCCAATTTCATTCTTCTACATGAGACTGTCCAACTTTCCCAATATCATTTGTTGAAGAGACTGTCTTTTTTCCATTGGCTATTTTTTTTTTTTTATTCGACAGAGAGAGATAGCAAGAGAGAGAGCACATGCAGGGGTGAGAGGTAGGGGGGAAAGGGAGAAGCAGCCTCCCTGCTGAGCAACAAGGCCAATGCAGGGCTCAATTCCAGGACCCTGGGATCATGACCTGAGCTGAAGGCAGATACTTAACCAACTCAGGTACCCAGGCAACCCTTCATCGGATATTCTTTCCTATTTTGTCAAAGATTTTTGGCCATAGAACTGAGAGTTCATTTCTGGGTTCTCTGTTCTGTTCCATTGATTTATGTGTCTGCTTTTGTGACAGTACCATACTGTCTTGATGATTACAGCTTTGTAACATAGCTTGAAGTCCAAAATTGTGATGCCATCAGTTTTGGTCTTCTTTTTTGATATTCCTCTGGCTATTAAGGGTCTTTTCTAGTTCCGTACAAATGTTAGGATTATTTGTTCCAGCTCTGTGAAAAATGTCAACAGTATTTTGATAGGGATTGCATTGAATGTATAGATTGTTCTGGGTAGCATGGACATTTTATTTATTTTTTTAAAAGATTTTATTTATTTATTTGACAGACAGAGATCACAAGCAGGCAGAGAGGCAGGCAGAGAGAGGAGGAAGCAGGCTCCCCGACGAGCAGAGAGCCTGATGCGGGGCTCGACCCCGGGACCCCGGAATCACGACCCAAGCTGAAGGCAGAGGCCCTAACCCACTGAGCCACCCAGGCGCCCCAGCATAGACATTTTAAGAATATTTGTTCTTCCAATCCATGAACATGGAATGTTTTCCCATTTCTTTGTGTCTTCCTCAATTTCTTTCATAAGTGTTCTATAGTTTTTAGGGTACAGATCCTTTACCTCTTTGGTTAGATTTATTCCTAGGTATCTTACAGTTTTGGGTGCAGTTGTAAATGGGATTGACTCCTTAATTTCTCTTTCTTCTGTCTCATTGTTAGTGTATAGAAATGCGACTGATTTCTGTGCATTGATTTTACATCCTACCACTTTGCTGAACACCTGTATGAATTCTAGCAATTTTGGGGTGGAGTCTTTCAGGTTTTCCAAATAAAGTATCATGTCATCTGTGAAGAGTGAGAGTTTGACTTCTTTGCCAATTTGAATGCCTTTTATTTCTTTTTGTTGTCTGATTGCTGAGGCTAGGACTTCTGGTACTATGTTAAACAATGGTGATAAGAGTGGACATTCTTGTCATGTTTCTGACCTTAGGGGAAAAGCTCTCAGTTTCTCCCCACTGAGAATAATATTCACTGTGGGCTTTTTGTAGATGGATTTTATGATATCGAGGTATGTTCCCTCTTATTCCTACACTGTGGAGAGTTTTAATCAAGAAAGGATGCTATTTCTTATGCTTTTCTGTATGAATAGAGTTACCTGTAGTTGACCAGGATGGCAGCCCTGTAGATTAAAATGCAAATTCATATGCTATTTACTGAGCCTCTACTGTATAAAAAGCACTGTGTGCACCTCTGAGGTGTCTGAATCATCATCATCATCATCAAGATCATTAAAATTATCCTATGCTGATTTAATTTCACTTTAATAAGTTCTACTCCTAAAAAAAAAGATGCTGTGTTTTATCAAGTGCTTTTTCTGCATCAGTGGTTCTTGTCCTTTCTTTTATTAATGTGATTTATCACATTGATTTGCAGATGTTGAACCAATCTTGTAGCACAGGAATAAATCCCACTTGGTCGTGGTGAATAATCTTTTTAATGTACTGTTGGACCCTATTGGCTGATATCTTGGTGAGAATTTTGGCATCCATGTTCATCAGGGATATTTATCTGTACTTGTCCTTTTTGGTGGGGTCTTTGTCTGGTTTGGGGATCAAAGTGATGCTGACCTCAGAGAATGAGTTTGGAAGTTTTCCTTCCATTTCTTTCTTTTCTTTTTTTTTTTTTTTTTTTTTTTTTTTTTTTTTTTTTTTAGTTTATTTATTTGACAGACAGAGATCACAAGTAGGCAGAGAGGCAGGCAGAGAGAGAGGAGGAAGCAGGCTCCCTGCTGAGCAGAGAGCTGGACATGGGGCTCGATCCCAGGACCCTGAGATCATGACCTAAGCTGAAGGTAGAGGCTTTAACCCACTGAGCCACCCAGGTGCCCTGCATTTCTATTTTTTGAAACAGCTTCAGAAGAATAGGTATTAATTCTTCTTTAAGTGTTTGATAGAATTGCCCCTGGGAAGCCATCCTGCCCTGTACTCTTAAAGAATTAAGGTCAACAAACCCCTGGCCAGGCTTACCAAAAAGAAAAGAGAAAGGAACCAAATTAATAAAATTGTGAATGAAAGAGGAGAGATTACAACCAACACCAAGAAATACAAACAATTATAAGAACATATTATGAGCAACTATATTAACTCATAGGTATTGACAAATTAGGCAATCTGGAAGAAATGGACCCATTCCTACAAACATATAAACTACCAAAACTGAAACAGGAAGAAATAGAAAACCTGAACAGACCCATAATCAGCAAGGAAACTGAAGCAGTAATAAAAAATCCCCCAACAAACAAGTTAGCAGTATATTAGACACAATCACACAGTCCTGGCTTTGCAGGGTTTCTTGTCTATGGTAGCTAAAAAGCAGTCATTTTAAAGAGGTGGAAAAAATGCTGTCAAGGACAAATACACTAACAGAAGGAAGATCATACAAATCAAAAAACTGACACAAGAGCTTTAAAGATATAGGAGCCTGGAGCCTCTTGGTGTAGGGGATGGAACCCAGCATATATCTGCTCTGCTCACAGCAGAAACAACCAAGATTCCCAGTGATGGTGGACATAACTGGAGGTTTCCAGGCAGCCTTTTGAAAGGATGCTGATGATTACTGACATTTCTCAAGTCCTTGCTAGACCATGAGCTGTTCTGGGGACATGGGGTAAAGTTTGAGTCCTTCACCCTACCAAGCACTCCACACTCATGTGTCCTTTAGTCCTCACACAACTCTGGGAGGGAGGTAGTATTATTATCCCCCTTTGAAATATGGGGAGAGTGAAGCAAAGAAAGATTAAATAATTTGTCTAGTGAGGGTTGAAGCACAGATTGGGATTTAGGTAGAAGTTCTTCACATAGTGCCTTGGGCTCACATTATACTAATCAGAAGCTAACTTACCAGGATTTCTAAACTACTGAACTGGATCATTATCTTCTCTATACCCCATCCCTGAGCTTCCTTCCTCGCCCCCAGCCCCCCAGCTAGATTCAAGTGCTCTTCCTTAGTGCTTTTATGCTACTCTACATATAATGCCATCATTCCTCTCCCATGTGATTTTAGAACTATCTGTTCACACATCTCCCCAACACTGGACTGATAACTCACTTGCTCATCTTTGTATCCCCATTACAAAACCCTATTACATTGTCCCCATTATAATGACACAAAACCTGACACACAGCAACTGCTCGATAAAATTTGATGAATTCATTACATTTTATAGATAAACCTTACTCAAACCAATGTTTTGTTCAGTTGGAATCCAAATCCCAATGACCAGGTACTCCCCCAAACCAATGTGTGAGTAAGGTCCTTATATTTGTATTTTTAGAAACTCCCCAAGTGATTCTAATGTACCCGAAGTTGAGAGCCATGGATCTAATGTCAGGTGTTCCTCTAGTGCAGGAATGTGCCCAAATGTGGCCCCCAGACCATCATCGGAATAACCTAGGATCTTGTTAGGAAAGCAGATCATCAGGCCCCACTCCAGATCTACAGAATCAGAAATTCAAGGCCTAGGGCCTAGCAGCTGCTGCTGAATAAACCCCTCCAGTTGATTCTGATGTTTGTTCAAGTGTGAGAATGAATATTGAAGCAAAAGTATCTCACAGGCCTGGTATGGAGCTACAGCCCAGCTTTGCCTAAGAACCACTCTCATCATTGAGCCTGCAGAGCTGTCCATATCCTCCTAAGCCAGCTTAGCCCCGAATCCTCCTCCAAGGCTCTCACACCAAATGCAACCCAGGAAACTGCCCCATTCTGATGTCCACCTGACCGCAGACTGCATTCTCCCACCACACATCCCACATGCATAGAGAAAAGGTAGCTCAACGGTCCCTCCACCAGCAGAGGAAGGAAGCTACTCTTCATCCTTCCCATCGGTTCAACATATTCTTTGAAAGAAACTCTTATGAGGGTGCCTGGGTGCTGAAGTTGGTTAAGGGTCTGCCTTCAGCTCAGGTAATGATCCCTGGGTCTTGGGATCAAGCCCTATGTCAGGCTTTCTGATCAGCAGGGAGTCTGCTTCTCCCTCTCCTTCTGCCCCTACCTGTGCTCATGCTCTCTCTTTTTCTCTTTCCATCTTTCTCTCTCTCCCCTCTCTAAGATAAGGAAGGGAGGGAGGGAGGGAGGAAGGAAGAAAAAAAGGAACTCCTATGAGCCAGATACTGTTTGGGGCTCTACAGATAAAAAGAGAAATAAAAGACCACAATCCATGCCCTTTAAATAGCCCACAGTCTAGCAAGGGAGGCGAACAAATAATTATAATGATGTGTGATGGCTGCACTAAGAGAAACATGTCCAAAACTTGGACGGAGGAGGGAGTGATGCTGTGTGGGAGGAAGAAATAGAACAGGCTTCCTGACATGGAGAAGGGCGTTCTTTACAGTGCTGGAGTTTGCACAGAGATGTACAAGAAGGGTAATGCTACCGGAAGTACAACTCTCCACTCACCAACGCACTTAATCCATTAAGCATCACCTGCCTGCGCAGCTGCTAGCCCCTCCCTCTCAGCTGGGAGCTCCTGCAGGGTAGACACTGCGTCTCACTCAGGGCTCTGTTTCCAGGGCTTGACACCTAACTGGTGTGCCATACATACTTTATAGATCACTGGACAGGAAACAGTGACACAGATGTGAAGGGGTGAGACCCAAAGGCCCTTGTTTGCTATGCAAAGTGTATTAGTACCCTAGGGCTAATATGCAAAGTATCACAATCTGAGTGGCTTCTTAAAAAGATTTTATTTATTTATCTGAGAGAGAGAGAGAAAGAGTGAGTGAGCAAGAGAGCATGAGTGGGAGGAGGGGCAGAGGGAGAGGGACAAGCAGACTCCCCACTGAGTGCAGAGCCCTACACGGAACATTAATTCTCCTGGGACCCCCGATCAAGACCTGAGCTGAAGGCAGACGCTTGACCATCTGAGCCACCCAGGCACCCCGCAGATTAGGTGGCTTAAAACAATGGAAATATACAGGGTGCCTGGGTAGCTCAGTGGGTTAAAGCCTCTGCCTTTGGTTCGGGTCATGATCGGGCTCTCTGCTCGGCAGGCAGCCTGCTTCCTCCTCTCTCTGCCTGCCTCTCTGCCTACTTGTGATCTCGTCTGTCAAATAAATAAGTAAAATCTTAAAAAAAAAAATGGAAATACATTCTCTCAAAGTTCTGGAGTTTTGGGATTTGGAATCAAGGTGTTAGCAGGGTGGGTGTTCCTGGGAAGGTACAGGAAAAGATTTCTTTCTTGCCTCTTTCAGCCTCTGATGAGCCCCAGGCATTGCATTTCTTGGTGCAGGGCAGAGGAACCCCAGTCTCTGCCTCCTTCTTCACATCGTTTTCTCCTCAGTGTGTGTCTCTGTTTCTCTTCTTCATAAAAGGACTCCAGCCACTGGATTTAGGACCCATTCTAATCCAGGATGATATCATCCATGATCCTTTACTAATTATATCAGCAAAAGATTCTGTTTCCGAGTAAGGTCATTCTGAGGTTCCAAGTAGACAAGAATCTGGGCGATACTATTCAACCTACCACACCAAGGAATGAATTTATTTATTTATTTATTTGTTTGTTTGTTCGTTTGTTTATGGTTTTAAGCCCATAGTGGCTTTTAAACCTTGTACATCAGATTCCGTCAGAAGGCTTGTTTAAACAGAGAGCTGGGCCCTACCCCCAGAGTGTCTGATTCAGTAGATACTCTTTAGTGGGGCCCGAGAATTTGTTTTCTCACAAGTTACCTAGTTATGTTGATGCTGCTGATCCAGGGACCACACTTAAGAGTCAGTGTCTCAGGCAATAGAGAGTCCCTCAGGGGTCTCAGGCAAGGCAATGACACGGTCAGAGCTGCACTTTGGATGGACTGTGCTGGAAGCTGGTAGAAGTTTTCGAGAGAAACATGATCAAAGACAAGTAAAACACTTGAGAGGTGGCGGCCCTGGAGAAAGATGATGAACCCCTGCCCCCAGCTAAAACAGTGGTAATGGGATTGGAGAGAAGAGGGCAGATTAAAAGGTCAAATCGATGTAACTAACTGGACAGGTAGGTGAGGGACAAGGAAAAGTATAGAGTGATTCCCAGGTACCTGGCTTGTGTGCCCAGGTGAACGGTGTAGATCCTGGGGACAGGGTGAAGTGGAGGTTCACACAGTATGAGGATGAGTTTGGTTTGGGGATCTGTTGAGTGTGAAATTCCATGGGACTCCTGAGTACAATGCCTAGCAGGTAGCTGGATCTGAAACTCAAGAGAGGAATCTGGGCTGGAGGTAATTTGGAGAATATGAACTCCTAGTTCTTCTGTTTTATCTTGCTTTCAAGTCAGTATGCATTTGACTACAAGTAGCAGACTACAGGATTAACAGTGGCTTCAATAACAGAGACATTTAATTACTCACCCTCAAACGAAGCTGAAAGGAGAAGACTCCATGTTGGTTTAGCTGTTCAGTCACACCATTAAGGCCACGTCTGCTCTTCTGTTCTGCCATGCTCGAGGGGCTGGCCATAACTCCCCTAATGGGTACTAGACAGTGGTCTGGGTTTAAGTTCATGATCTCACACAATAGGATCACAAGTAAGAAGGAAGGGGATAGAGAAAAAAGTGCCTTTCTTCTTATGTACCACTCCCATCACTGAGAAAAATCCTTTTGGAAAGCCCCAAGCAGGCATCCCATTCAATCTTATTGGCCAGAGTTGGTCAAAAGTCCATTCCTAGACGAATCACTGGTCAAGGAGAAGAGGACAGCCATGAACCATGATTCATCCCTGGGGCTAGGGAAATCATCTTGCCACCTAGCATCTATCTCTCATTCTCACCCTCGTGCTCACTTTCCTTCTTTCCATAAGTTGGCCTCATTCTCTCCTACTGAAAATGAACTTTTTCTATTGCCCAGTCGTGTGAAAAGCAAAAGCTTTTTTGTGAGAGGGAGGCATGGCCACACATACAGAGAGGTCCATGGCCTCATGTACCTCCAGATTAACAATATCAAGGTAAAGAGTTTCTTTCACTAAGCATCTATAATGTGTCAGGGAAAAGTTCTGACTGACTTGGTCATATACGTACTCCTTGGACTGTCACTGTGGCAGAGGCTGGCCTTACCAACCCTTGAGGTTTGAGGCTACTGCTTTATCATTATTGCTTTCTTATAACTATTATTTTTATTAAGATTACTACAGCTGCTGCTGCTACTATTGGATGGACTAAAATAGAGAATGAAGACTCAAAGATCAGATAGAAAGGCAGCGAGATAGCTCACCCTTCCTAGAATGGGGGTTTGAATGGTTGTGGTGGGAATGATGAAGAAGATAAAAATGTTTAAAAGAATTTTAAAAAAACAATTAATAGGCTTGGATCCAATGCATTTTTAAACTCTTACCAGGGGAGAGAATAGCATCCATTGTTTTGATTCTGATGGAGAAAGAAATTTGCTCAAAGCAAATTTAGCTATTTCACCTTGTTTCCTTTTTAGCAAATCAGAACTTGTTCACATACTGTTGGTTATGCCCTGTTCACAGTACCATTCAGTGAGCCCAGCTCAGCCCCCAGCACTTAGTCTTTTCAATTCCATTTACCCACTTATCATTGACTCTTGAGGATCCCAGAGTACACTTGCTTCTTTTTTTCCCTGCAAGCAATGAATCCCAAGTTTACACTCTCATTGAATTGGCAGAAAAATAGCCTTTGGCGATAGTAGAAGGAAATGGATAATTCTTTTCTAATGAGAAAAGTGCTTCATTTTTCATAACTCCTGAAGGCATGGTTCTTGTCACAGCTGAGGAATGGCTGTCATCTCCCCACGACCACCTTATCCTCCAAGTTCACTTTCGTTGAAGCAATACAGCAGTAATTGGATATCTGGAGGTCTAACACTCTTCAGAGGTTTCTGACTCCCAAAACCATCTGTGGACAACATCAAGGCAGTCACTTTCCCCAGGACACAATCTTGTTTCCAGGCAATACATATAATTCCACCTCCAGGAGAAACTTCAAGTTGTCCAGCCGAGCACAGTACTAAAGGGCCCCCAAGAATGAGTCAGCAGAGACTGCTGGTTGAGCCTTCTGCCAGCGGAGGCCATGATGCCTGTAATTGTGAGGCAGACAAAGTAGCAGGGGGTGATGATAAGCTTCTTACTTTGGACCAACTTTAACCCAGATTCTTCTTCCTAGTTACCTTGTCCCAGTACTCATCTTTCAGATTTGCCATCTGAGTTTCTTTAAAATAAAACTAAGGGAAAAAGACACCAACCTCCGTGTCTAATCCTCCCTTTTATATAACTTTATATAACTCGCTCTTTGTCACTGGGGACCTTGTCTGAGTCAGTGCGTGTATGCCATTTGCACTAGCACCCCAGCCTTCTCAACACCTTTGGAAGAAACATGTTTATACGATTGTTACAACCATTAGGCCAGGGTGGTAGACCCTCATCCTGTTAGATCCTCACAACAATGACATTAGAACCAAATAATTCTGTTGTGAGGGGCTGTTCTGTGCCTTGTAGGACATTTAGCAGAATCCCTGATCTTTACGACCAGATTCTACTAGCACTCCCCTGTTTATGACAGTGTTTCTAGACATGGCCAAATGTCCCCAGAGAGACAAAATTGCCCCTGGTTGGTTGAGAACCACTTCATGAGACACAGACCTTAGTACAAGCAAGGCTATAGGGCAGGAGATGCCCCCATACTGTCTTTATCTGACTGAATTTCTGTCAGGAACCATGCATTCCCGTCCCTCTGGCCGAGATAGTCCCTCACACCGATTGCCTTTCTTTTCTTTTCTTTTCTTTTCTTTTTTAAGATTTTATTTATTTATTTAAGAGAGAGAGAGAGGGACAGAGTGAGAGAGCATGAGAGGGGAGGTCAGAGGGAGAAGCAGACGCCCTATGGAGCTGGGAACCTGACGTGGGACTTGATCCCAGGACTCCAGGATCATGACCTGAGCAGAAGGCAGTTGCTTAACCAACTGAGCCACCCAAGTGCCCCCTGATTGCCCTTTCTTTTTTTTTTTTTAATCATTTTTAAAATTTATTTGACAGAGATCACAAGTAGGCAGAGAGGCAGGCAGAGAGAGAGGAAGGAAAGCAGGCTCCCTGCAGAGCAGAGAGCCCGACGCGGGGCTCGATCTCAGGACTCTGGGATCATGACCTGAGCCGAAAGCAGAGGCCCTAACCCACTGAGCCACCCAAGCGCCCCCTGATTGCCCTTTCTTATCACAGGGTAGAGCCAGCTCTTTTTCAAGACCGACCCTTGTCCTCCTGTTGGTGACAACAGCAGCTGAGATGCAGCGGTTTCCCCTGAAAGGCTGTTAGCCAATTAGAAACTTCTGATGGCTGGAGTGAGAAGGGCTTCCCTACAGAAACACCCTGTACTGAGGCTGCTGAGCTGCTGGTTTTCCTGCCTAGATGAGCAGAGCTCAACTGGAAAGTCACTAATTGAACAGTCATGAGTCCATTTGCTCATATCCCTTCTGTTTGGGTGTATCCCCCAAAAGGACTGCCCCCTTTAGTCTCCCTATAACAGAGCTTAGTGCATAGTGGGTCAGTCACATTGTATTTCTGATAATATTGTCAGTATCTTCAGAAATGATGGTATCCACCACTTTAAGGCATTAGATATTGGAGGGTCTTAATGTTAGATCTCCTTAAGGACAGGTCCCAACCTTTGATAGGTAAACATCACACCAACTTAATGTGGAACCCAGAGGACATAGCCTGAAAAATTTGTCTTTCTGGAAAATGACCTAATTATAGCAGTCTTCATTAAAAGGTATTCTCAAAGTGCCAACATACTAATAATCCCAAATTTAGAAGGAAGGTCATTTTTTTTTAATCTAAAAAGTTTCACTCGTTTTTTAAGAACACATATCAAGATCTGAATCAAGTGGATGTTTTTCTTCTTTTCAGCCTTTTTTTCCAAATGATGCGACCATTCCCACCCATTTAGAGTAATGGCCAAACACATACTTCATATATGTCACCTTACAATTGCATCTCTGAAAGCATAGATCAACAGCCAAATAGTTCTGTGTACTCATCACTCTTCAAAAGTTAGCTAGAATTCAGACCTCCTGACACACTGCCTAGCTATCTGGTTGACCTCCTTGATTAACAGACCTCTGGAAAGGCCCAAGTGGGAAAAAGATCTAAGAATAGAAGAATCAGCTTTGCTGTTAGTCGGTGTGACTGTGGAGAATCCTAATGGAACAGTAATTACATGGTGAAATACCAAATAGTCTTATAAGATTGAAACTGTGTTTAAAAATAGACCCAACAAATACAATATGGTACATATTTTTTCTTTTTTTTTTTTTACCTATCAAGTTTTTTTATTATGTTCTGTTAGCCACTGCATAGTATAGAAGTCCTTATATAGTATATTAGTCCTTAATGCAGTGTTCAGTGATTCATTAGTTAAGTATAACCCAGTGCTCAACACAGCAAGTGCCCTCCTCAATACCCATCACCCTGTTACCCCCTCCCCCAACCCTCATCCCCTCTGAAACCCAGATTGTTTCTTGGGGTCCGTGGTTTCTCATGGTTCATCTCCCTCTCTGATTTCTCCCCCTTTGGATTTCCCTCCCTTCCCCCATGGTTCCCCATGCTATTGCTAATGTTCCACATATGAGTGAAACCATACGATAATTGTCTTTCTCTCCTTGGCTTACTTCACTTAACATAATCCTCTCCAGTTGCATCCATATCAGTACAAATGGTGGGTATTCATCATTTCTGATGGCTGAGTAATATTCCATTGTGTATATGTACCACATCTTCTTTATCTAATTAGTAGTTTTGCTTCTTGCTCTGACAAGCATTTAAGCAGATTTTGATTTAAAACACAAAAATCAAGACTTAAAAACAAACAAACAAACACATGTGCTGTTCCAAGGAAACCATGCCCTAGAAACTATCAACTTAATGAAACTATATGCCACTACTCACCCAAGAGTCATGTTTAAAGAGGTGAATGGCCACTCCGTTGTGTTTCAAATTGCCCATCAGTGTCTACTAAACATGTCTGTGGAAATGTTGCCAGGGTATTTCTGGCTTTGAATTTATGAACTTTAGTAGTACAATATGTTGCATTCACACTAACCGGTTTCAAAGTACAAACAAGTAACCACTTAGAGGTAAAAGAGCTTTGTCCTCAGGGAGGGGCCCAGATATCTCCCTAAAGCAAGTAAGTGATCCTGGGCAAAATGACTTAATAACTAGACCTCAGTTTACCTATAAAATGAGGGGACTGAATACATTCACTGTTTCCCAAACTTGAGACTTAAGTAAGAACTTCGTGAATGTTGCCAAATACACATGCCACCTATTCTACTAATAGTTCTGTTAACTATTTTCTTTAAACTCACTCATCTTGTTGACACACAAAAATTTATCTTAAAAAGAAAATTTATATCAATACCATAAGTGGAAAATCATTATCAGTTGATATAAGTATAGATAACTAAATGAAAGCAAAAAAGACTATATTAAATTCTAACTAAATACTATTGCCAGCTGAAGGCTCAGGTTCTGCCATCTGTTTTCTGATAAAAAGATCTACTGGCATAAAGTATGGAAGGGGTTGACAAAATAATTATTTCAGGCTTTGTGGGCCACACAACCTCTGTTACCACTATTCAGCTCTGCCACTGAAGTGTAAAAGCAGCCATTGATTAAATGTGTATGAGTGGGTTGGCTGTGTTCCAATAAAACTTTATTTATAAAAACAGTGGACAGGCCAGAATTTGACCATAGTCTGTAGTTTGCCAATCCCTGGGTTGAAAGAGTGTGAAAGACATACTGTCACCAAGCAAAGAATGATTCAATCAGAAGAACTGAGAGAGAATTTAAAAACAAATTCCCTTTTCAGTTAAAAGTCCAAAGGGTTTTAATATATTCAGTGTTCCATGCCACCCATTTTGAAAACCCTAGGTTGAATTTCTACCCTAAGAATCTATGATAAACCTCTTTCCTTTATCTTCTGCTCCTTGGATAAAGTCTAGGATTTCTTACCTGTGTCAACCCTCAGCACATTTTTAAGTTTTCTTTCTGATTCATTGGGCTGCCAATGAGAAAGTTTCTGATCTTTGTCAGACCAGCACCTGGCTGCACATTGGATTACCTGGTAAGATTTGAAAGTACTTATACCTAGTATATACCTCTATCAGAGATTCTGATTTAATAGGACCAGCATGAAACTCAGACATTTGTTTATTTTAAAACATCTCAGATGATTCTAATGTGCATCTGTGGTCAAAAAGGTATTCATCTGTGTTTTGCTCAGAGCATCTCACTCAGAGTCCACAATTTCTTCCATAAGTTTCAATTCTGAGAGCCCCCAAACTATGGTTTGTTCAAACGATTCCAGACCTGAAAATCTTAGGTATTCACTTTCCATTTGTGTTTCCTGTTGAGCCTCCAGGTGGGGTCTGAATGGCTCTCTGAGGTGTCCTAAGTTTACTATCCTTTTTTCATTCTCTTCTTCATTACCCTAGAAGGCTTGACATCATTATCAGTTCTAGATATCCAAACGGATAACTTTGCTCTCCCCCTCCTCTGTTCTCTGACATTGATACAAAGTGGAATAAGGCCAGGCAGAATGCAAAGGAAAAAGCTTGTGGCATATTCTGTCACATACAAAGGAAAAAGATTCTACATCCTCTAGAGGGATGAGAAATGCCTCACGACTGCAGAGACTTCAGACCAGCTTCCATTAATATGTAAAACATTTACCAATTACCTATAATGTGCCAGGCATTATGCTAAAGGTGCTGGAGATAGGACAGGGAATAGGACATGGTTCTTGGTCCCAAGTGGTTTACAGTCCAAGGAGGGAGATAAACTAGTGAATAAGTATAATAATGTATCTTAAGGAGATCTGATAGAAATCTCTGGAGTGGAGTATAAGTTCAAAGGAGAAACTGGTATGCTAGATCATGTCTCACAACCAGCTCTTGGTGGGGGATGGGGGACAAAAACCCAATTTGTGCCAGAGGCCAATTTCCATAGCATAAATGTGAAATCCCAGCTGATTTCAAGTCACTAACATGAGCTCATTGAATACAGAGTTGGGAAGAGAGGCACACAGTTGGCCCTTGAAAGCCTGTAAAGTCAGCTTCAGCTTGGGTGGCAACCATCCTGGTTTACTCAGGACATTTCAGCACTGAAAACCTCACATCCTAGGAAACCCTCCGTCTTGGACAATCAAACAGCTGGCTGCCTTAGGTCCCACACCCAGCTGGCAGAAAGTCCTCAGTCTTTCCCAAGAGGGTCAGGAATGGTTCCAGAGGGGAGATGCGGCTTCAGCAAATTCCCTTAAGTAGACAGATTCTCCACTGCTGCCAGTGGACCCAATGGTGGGCAACCAGGTGTTTAAGAAATGGAGGAGCAAGGGGCGCCTGGGTGGCTCAATGGGTTAAAGCCTCTGCCTTCAGTTTAGGTCATGATCCCAGGGTCCTGGGATTGAGCCCTGCATTGGGCTCTCTGCTTGGCCGGGAGCCTGCTTCCCGCCAACCCCCCACTTCCCTCTCTGCCTGCTGGTGTGGTAAAGAATCTGTTGGCAGTATCTCCCTCTTCTTTCCCCCATTGAACACTGATTGACCCTTTCTAATAAGACAAATCAGTCTAGAGTCCATGAGGTAGGGAGAAATGAGATTTTACCTATGAAAATGTTAGACAGTTTATCAGGCTGGAAAGCTGTCACCCAGAAGAATAAACATATGGGAAACCTTGGTCATCCTGCTGGCTGCCTGCTTTTCAGCTTTCAGATGGCCTCTGCAGTCCCTTAGCTAGGATCCCTCCACTACTCAGAGGGCAAGATGTTTTAGTAAAGAGGGAACAGGAAGGTTTGGGGTGAGGTGGGGAAGAGGAGGAGGAGGAAGCACCCTGACAGCCTGTTGGAGAAAGACAAAAGAAGCCAGTTTCTCCCCTGCCTGTTCTGGATCATCATCCTGAAATCTCCCTGCCCAGAACTCTCATATTATCTTTTCATATGGCTTTGCTGAGGTATAGTTGACATATAACATTATGTAAGTATAAGCTGGACAATGTGTTGATGTGATACACTTGCATATTACAAAGTGATTGCCACTATAACCTAGCTCACACCTGCATTAGGCATAAATGCATTTACAGTTTCTCTTTTTTGGTAAGAACATTTAAGATCTACTCTCTTAGCAACTTTCAAGTATGCAATACAGTATTATTAACTATAACCACATTAGATCCCCAGAACTTATTTGTCTCATAACTAGAAGTTTGTATCCTTTGATCAACATCTCTTTCTCCCCACCCCCATTCTAGTCTCTGTTCTATTGTTTGTATTTTTTTATTTTTTTAAATATTTTATTTATGTATTTGACACAGAGAGAGAGATCACAAGTAGGCAGAGAGGCAGGCAGAGAGAGAGGGGGAAGCAGGCTTCCCGCCGAGCAGAGAGCCCAACTCGGGGCTCGATCCCAGGACCCTGAGACCATGACCCGAGCCAAAGGCAGAGTCCCAACCCTCTGAGCCACCCAGGTGCCCCAAGTTTGTATTTTTTAATTCCACCTATATGTGATATCATATATCATATATATTATCATACATCAATATCATACAGTACTTCTTTCTCTATCTGATTTATTTCACTTAGCATTATGCCCTCAAGGTCCATCCATGTTCTTACAAATGACAGGATTTCCTCCTCCTCTTTTTTTTTTTTTTTTTTTTTTGAGAGGGAGAGAGGTGTGAAGGGGCAGAGGAAGAGAATCCTAAGCAGGCTCCATGCCCAGCGCAGAGCCCAATATGGGGCTCTCACGATCCTGAGATCATAACTTGAGCTGAAATCAGGAGTCAGGTGTTTAATTGACTGAGACACCCAGGCACCCCAATAGTATTTCCTTCTTTCTCATGGCTAAGTAATATTTCAGTTTTGTGTGTAAATGTGTGTGTGTGTGTGTGTGTGTACCACAGCTTCTATATCCATTCATGTGTTGATGGACACTTACATTGCCCTATATTGCTTATTGTGAATCATGCAGTAATGAATCACAGTGTCTTATTTCATCGTCCCAAGATTCTGCAGGTATTATGTAGGGCAGGTATTAGTCCTAGTTCACAGATGAGAAGCAGAAAACACGATTCCATCAGATTCAAAAGGATACTGACAGCAGAACTGACGACAGCGCCTTTCCTGAACATATACTTTGCCCACGGGAAGAGACTGTCCATTTTGCCTTGCAAATCATGGTAACTGGCCTTCATTTTCATTTCACTTCCTCCTACCTCATGGTCAAGGGCATTTCTTGATCTCACGCGATGCAAGGGAACCTTGGCTTGCCTGGTCAGCGGACAACTCACAGGTCTCAGCTGGTGTTTCTGTAAAATACTAACGTTCTAAGAGCTGAACTGAGAATTTCTACCACCAAATTAAAAAACAATAATTTTGAAAGGGACCAAAAAATGTGGTTAGTAAGAAGTCAATGGTAGAGGTTCTAGATCCAGACTCTGTAGGTTTGAATTCCATCCCTTAGGAACTGTGGGATTTCAGACAGCTTATTAACCTTCCTGTGTCTTGGTTTTCTCAACTTATTTATAAGGTGTTTGTGAGGATTAAGTGAGTACTCTATGTGAATTGTTTTGGCCAGTGCCTGGCACATAGTAAGTACTTTGTATTTTGCTGTCATCCTCAGTTTTCAGGGGTCATTCCTTACATTTCCCTTTAACTCTCAAGCCCAGCTTACTACTTATCTATAAGTAAAAAATAGTTTATGATTTAGGACAAAATTATGTAATGGGTTATTTTAAAGGTGCCACACAAAGCAATATATCAGGGGCTCACCTGACCCCCCATAGGAAGCAGGTCAAGATGGAAGGAATAAAAATAACACTAAGCACTCACCGTGGGCCAAGCTTCCTGCCACGCGTGTTTGATGCATATCCCTGCAACAACCCACAAGACATTGTTATCTTTCAGATGGGAAACAGAGACTTAGAAAGGAGAGAAAGATAGCATCATGCCAGGTTTAAGGGTAAATCTCTTTGGGAGAGTAGATACCTGTGTGGCCACAAAGAAGTCCCTCCCAGACTGGAACTCAGTTTCCCCAAGTCTCTAATTACTTTAAAGTCTATGCAGAGCAAGATTGGCCCTGATCGCCGACGCTGGCTCGAGGTACCAGGACCTAGCAGCGGTCATGGTCATTGCTTACAAGGGGGAGAATTCAGCCGTGTCAGAAGCTCTCCCCAGCACAACCCTTGCCTGCCTTTCCCTTCCTGGACCCTGCTTAAAAAGCCCGGGCCACCACCCGGTTTTAATCCTGGTCCTCATTTTAAATCTCCTCAGCCTGCTCCCGATTTCCTGTCGGCTCGGGCAGCAGCCCCATTTCGATCCGTGTACAGCGAGCCCTCTGCCCTGTGCTCTCCAGCACTTCCTCAGAGGCCTCCTATCTCAGATCCTGGGTACCAAGCAACGGCTTTCAAATATTTACCGAGCGAATTGCAGCAAGCCGGGCCTTCTGGGGAACTGCACTGGAAAGAGCAAACAATGCAAATACCAGTCCTATGACATTTTGATAATGCTTCAAGTGACCCCTGCATCCTTACGTCACTGAGCACCTCCTACGTGCCAGCGACCAAGTGATCGCCATGCTTCTGCATGGCTTCCCGCACACGACTGCATCCAGACCGCGTGCTGTCCGTGAGCAGGTGCACGACCACTTTAAACCTGAGACAGCAATGGCTCAGAGATACGGGTCAGCTTGCCCAGGAGGTTCCTAACCACCAGCAAGGGTCAGAGCATAACTGAGTACAGTAGGTCCTACTCCCAAGTCCATGTGATGTCATTATGTCATGTTTAAATCAATCATGTCTGTTCTGCCGTAGTTCAATGGCAGGTCATAGGTAGGCACACACATACATAGACCCAGAACGCATCATGCTGTGGTCTCTCCCCGCAATGTTCTTCCCCACCTTCATCACTCCATAGGTATACATGCATGTACATCTACATGTATGTCTGTATTTTGCCTTCCTAACTTCTATTCCTCTTTCAAGAACCAGCATGAATATCAGCTTCTCCCTAAAAATTCCTCTTCCTCCTCCCAGCTATTTGCACCCAAAGAGTGCGCCCTGTCATTAATGCTCTGGTCGCTGATCTGCTTCCCTGTGAATTTCCCCGGGGGAAGGACGGCACTTCATTGGTCAAGTCCTCCTCCCCTGGGGCAGAGCTTCCCTACTTGTCTGCCGAAGGAAGGGGAGGGAGGAAAAGGGGAGGAGGATAGAAAAAAGAAGGAAGAGAAAAAAGAGAAGGAAGCAGGGAGAGAGGAGGAACCGTTCCCAGGAGAGGCTAATTTGCCCGCTGTGCATTGCTCTTTAATTAAATTCACAGGTCTCTCCTGAGAAATATATCCTTATTTTCCAGTCTTGATGCTCTCCAGATAGATGAGGTCACCAGGACAGATGAGTGGGAGTGTCCTTAAATAGGAGTACCCTTAAGGCTGGGTCCTGGAACATTCTGGTTACCATATAATACAAAGCAACTGTCTGCCAGTCATAGCCCTCAGCCAGCTTTTTCACACACTGTCCCCAGAGCTCAGTGCAAGCTGGAGGAAGGTTTTCTCAAGACGTTCTCTTGGATCCTGAGAGTTCGGCTTTCCTCGAACTGCGCTGGGGTAGAAGCCTTTGGTCAGGTGTCTGTTTCTCCACTTTGACCCTTCTGGTTGGCAAGGCTGTGGGCAGGGGACAGTATCAAAACTTGATACAAAAGCCAGCCTCCCTCCTGGGCAGTTGGTGTGCTGAAGCTGGCACATCTCTGAGTCATTTCACAGAGTGTTTTCAGCATTCTTTCTGCCCATGTGACACTGCTTCTAGGCTCACAGTATCTCCGTTTATTTCATATGCCTCCCCCTTCCGTTAAAATGGATCATTCATTTCCTCATTTAAGATGCAGGAGTGAGGGGGCACCTGGGTGGCTCAGTCGGTTATGTATCTGCCTTCAGCTCAGGTCATGATCTCAGGGTCCTGGGATCGAGCCCCACAATCAGGCTGTCTGCTCAGCAGAGAGTCTGCTTCTCCCTCTGCCCTTCACCCACCTGGAGCTCTCCCTCTCTCTCTCTCTCTCTGTCTCTCAAGTAGATACAAAAAATCTTTAAAAAAATAAGATGCAGGAACATGGAGACACAGAGAAGTGCCATGCAGACACACTAGAAGGAAGCAAAAGGAAGACTGAAAGATACCGGCTTATCCATGCACCAGGCAGTGCTTTTCATTGAATTAATGGTATCTGTTTCCATTGTGAGCCAGACTGCACTGGCCTGACTGCACCGGCAAGCACCTCACCAGGGTTGTATCTCAGGGAGATCCTCACACGCCATGAGGTGCTAATTATCATGCTAGTCAAATGAGGCAGTTAATAAAATGTGGTGTTGGGGTGTCATCCTGGGTCACCTGGTCTGCGCACAGCCTGAATTGTGAGCCACTTTACTGCCTGGTGTGGAAAAAATGTGTCTGGAACTCCAGATCCAAACTGCAAGGGTTTAAAATATTCTGCAAGGTTCGTTGCTGATCTGCCTTCAGTAGATATCGTTTACATTTTTTTTTCCATTTACATTTTTTAAGCACACAGTCTCTGCTAGGCTTTATTTTAGATGCTTTGTATGAAGGACTTCATCTAAATTTTCATAAGATTCCTGTGAGTAGACACTATTATTATCCACATTTTGCATGAGGAAACCACAGCACAGAGAGGTTCTTGAACTTGCCCAAGGGCACGTTAGTAATGAGCAGCTACACTGGGATTCAAATCCAGTCTGGGGCATTAGAGATATACCTATATCTCACAATATCAAGTTTGGAAGATACCTCCCACATAGATAGATGATAGATAGATCATCTTCCAAACTTGTCTAATCAAAATATGCCCCAAAACCAAGAGCTGACCCAAAGAAGCAGAGAAAACCATAGCAGTTCTGTGGGTCCCTATCTATCTAGCCTTGGAAATGTTATCTTGCGTAAGCCTCAAATCTTAACAAGGGAGACATTGACCCCATTTTATAGGTGAGAAAATGAGGGCTTAGAGGTTAATGACCCAAGTTCACATGGCTGCTAAGGGACAGAACCACATTCAAACTTGGATTTTCGTGGGCTCACAGCCCAGACTTCTGAAATCATTTTTCTTAGCATTTAACATCGTGTCTTTTTAATGCGTCTCATGAGTGTCAGCGCAAATGCTGGGAAGAAATTGAAAGAAAACAAAAAAGGACTGCTGTTCTGCCTCTGTGTTGCTGAGAAAGCAGATGGAATATTGTGTATTTGCCTAGATCCTCACGGTGGGGTCTGTCCTCAGGCCCGAGTTCCCTGCACCCCCCTTTTGTGTCTGACCCGCATTCCTGCAGACCGGCTTCCAATGGAAGTTCTGCTCAGTGGCCTCAGGTTTCAAAAGCCCCAAAGGCAGCTGCCTGGCTTGCTAACAATGAACAATGGAGGTGGAATGTCCGCTCCACATACATTCCAGAGAAGGTGGTTCCCCAGCTCATCAGAACAGGCCAAGGACACCCCTTGCATCAACACTGGGCGGCACTGATGAATGTGTCCATTGTGGAGGCTGTCCCAGCCACGAGGGGAAATTCCTAACACGCTGTTTTCTCGCCTCCCTCCCCCTTTTAACTAAGTCCCTCACTTGATTCTGACTCCGGAATCATGGCACCAAATAGCCCGCTGTTATGAGGAACAAGACTGAATTCTCTTTGGATTAGGAAAGATAACCAACATGGCGAAGAGTGGTTCTTAGAAGGAACCTAGGAAAGATTAATTTCCACCTGCCCTGCCGATGGTTGTGCATCTGATAGAGACTTTTAAACTGCATTTTTTGAAGACAACATACATTTATTATCCTGCACTTCTATAGGTTAGAAGTCCAACAGAGGGGACGCCTGGGTGTCTCAGTTGGTTAAGCGGCTGCCTTCGGCTCAGGTCATGATCCCAGCATCCTGGGATGAGTCCCACATCGGGCTCCTTGCTCGGCAGGGAGTCTGCTTCTCCCTCTGCCTCTGCCTGCCATTCTGTCTGCCTGTGCTCGCTCTCTTCCCCCCCCCCCCGATAAATAAATAAAATCTTAAAAAAAAAAAAAAAAGAAAAGAAAAAAAAAAGTCCAACGGAGGTCTCCTAGAGAGACTAAATGCTGCACTTTCAATCAAGCAAAAAAGGAAAAAGTTGTCTCAATGTTATCTTTATTCCTAAAATGAGGTTCAACATTCTCCCACTGCCCCCACCCCCCACAGCACAATTATTTTGGACCAAAAAATACTTCTTTGTTTTTTAGCCTTGGATGAACTAGACTTTCAGAAGGTTTTTTTCCTTTCTTTCTTTCTTTCTTAATAGAAATTTACATTAATTTTTTAAAATTTCAAACAACACTTGGTATTGACTAGGACTGGGTCAAGCTCTGAGGCACAGTTTCCCCTTCTTTCTGCTCCTATAACTCTGTGACGTGTATCATGGAACCACCTTCCTGAAACAGTTAGGGGAGGAAGGATGGGAATGTCCTTTTAGACTTGACAGAGCCAGTCTGGCCCTGGCTCCAAGTCAGCCATCACCTGGCCCAGTGATCTTGAGCAAGTTTCCACATGGCTTCTGCAAGTCCTGGGCTCATCTTTGTGCAAAGGAGGAAGGAATGTGTCTCTCTGGGGGAGCAGCAGCCCTGCCAGCCTGGGACTGAGCAAACGTAACCCCAGCTGAACTCCATCCCCTCTGCCCTCAGCCGGGGCATCACCGGCTTAGCTGTTCACGGAGCCCTGTGTCTCTGTCTCGATTTCTGTGAAGTCCCACCAACTTCTCAGCACCAAAGAGGCTGAAAGAACAGTTTATGAATCAGCCTGTTACAAAGAGGTGTCTGCTGTTCCGGTTCAATTCTGACTATCAGAACCCTCCAGAAAATACTCCTAACGAACAGCCAAGACACCATTGGCTCTTCTGAGTCTGAGATTGCCAACCCCACGCTCCCACACTCAGAGAATTCCATCGACAGGCAGGACAGCCTCTCTGGTGTGTAGCCTGGGCAGTCACACAGGCCCCACACCCAGAGAGGCCTCGCACTCACTCTAATGCTCTGATATCACCATCTTAAAGTTCTAAATCCGTTTCAAACCCAGGTCCTTCGTTTTCATTTTACACTGAACCCTGAAAATGATGTCGCTCACCCTTCCAACAAGCCTTCCTCAGTACCAGATAGCTTTCTCACACCACACAGGTGATTTGGAAAGAGAAATGGGAGAAGTTGTCCTTCAGTTGAACAAGATGGTCCTGGTCATACTTGGAGTGCGAGGAACGATGGTGCACAGGACTCAGCATGCGTGTGAGGAGGCAGTCTGAGCTGAGTACAGCCCACGAGGCTTCACACACATTCCCTAACCTGCCTGAACCCAGACTTCCTTCTCTGTAACTCAGAGTCCTAATGGCTCTCTTCTGGGTAAATAATGAAGAAAGGTCTGTGAGTGAAGAAACTGTTGGGCATGTGGCAGGCGTTCAACAAATGCGAGTCGCCTTGTCCACATGCTTCAGAAATGGAGACTTCAAGATGGGCCTGACCGTGGAGTGATTCCATCGAGCTGAGAGGGGATCAGTGGCCCTAAAAGACCCCGTTGGCTCTAGGATTACAGGATTCTCAATTAACCAAGGCCTCGAAGCCAGCCCTCCTCTAGTCCGCGGATAGGAGTCAGAATACTTGGTGCAAGGGCAGAAATCCAGCTCATCAACTTCGAGAAAGTGGTAGTTCACTAACAAAACTGGGACGTGTTAGGAAACAGGCATTGCTGTCTGAGGATTTATAGAGTGCTATTCAATCTCTCTCTCTCTTTCTCCCTATTTCTGCTTTTTGTCTCTGCCTTGCTTTGCTCTAGATTCATTCTCTCAGCTGGACAAGCCCAGTCAGAAGAGCGCTCTCTCTCTCTCTCTCTCTCTCTCTCTGTCAACATCTCCATATCAACCAAAGACAAGACTCTGATCTGGCTTGGGTTATACTCCCACTCCTGAGCCAGTCACAACTGCCAGACAAGGTCTGTGTCCACCCAAGGGCAGCACAAGAGGGCTTAACCCTCATGACTCATGGCCCCAATGAAAACACATAAAATGGGGCTGCGGCCCTTCGCTCCCGCTCCCGCCCCCGCCGGGAGTCCGACGTGGAAGTTGCTGGCTGACCGGACTTCCAAGGGATTCGCTTGGGAGCCGAAGCCGGACCCAGAGGCCAAGGCGAGCAGAGGTGGAGGCGCCGAGGCCAGAATAGGAGTAGCTGCCGAGGCCGGGGCCTGTCTCTGACCACCGACAAGGGCGGACAGGCGGTTCACCATGGGTGGGTTTTTCTCAAGTATTTTTTCCAGTCTGTTTGGAACCCGGGAAATGAGGATTTTAATTTTGGGATTAGATGGAGCAGGAAAAACTACAATTTTATACAGATTACAGGTTGGAGAAGTCGTTACTACTATTCCTACTATTGGATTCAATGTTGAGACGGTAACATACAAGAACCTTAAATTCCAAGTTTGGGATTTAGGAGGACAGACAAGTATCAGGCCATACTGGAGATGTTATTATTCAAACACAGATGCAGTCATTTATGTGGTAGACAGTTGTGACCGAGATCGAATTGGCATTTCCAAATCAGAGTTAGTTGCTATGTTGGAGGAAGAAGAGCTGAGAAAAGCCATTTTAGTGGTGTTTGCAAATAAGCAGGACATGGAACAGGCCATGACTCCCTCAGAGATGGCAAATTCACTTGGGTTACCCGCACTGAAGGACCGAAAATGGCAAATATTCAAAACTTCAGCAACCAAAGGCACTGGCCTTGATGAGGCAATGGAATGGTTAGTTGAAACATTAAAGAGCAGACAGTAGTTCAGTCACTTCTACCCTTGTGAAATGAAGACTACATCCTATATCCCTTTGGAAGGAAACAGTTAAGTGGGCTTCATGCTACTAAATGTTAAAACTGTGTGATTGTTGGCATATACTGAACTGAATGCAATATTTGTAATAAATATAAAAAATAAGTATTTGATTGGAAGGGTAACTCACCCATGATTGAACCAACGGAATGTCTGTTCTGTGTAATGTAAAATCCTCCCTTGCTTTCTTGTGTTAAGTATATATTCTATTTGTATGGAATTCTTATTCAAATAGAGTCCTATTAAAGAATGTACTCTTTACTGAGGAAAAACCCTCCTATTTTTGAATTAGTAGTTGCAGCTTGTTTGTATAAACACTAATAAATATCTTAACCCTGAAAAAAAAAAAAAAAAGAAAACACATAAAATGGGGGACAGGAAAGCCCCCCAAAGGAACAGCAGTGCCAAACAAACACAACATGTCTACTGGGCCTTATGTGGTTTCCTACTCCTTCCCCAGAGGTGCCAAAGGAAACGAAAGGCAGGGTCAGGTGGGCAGTGCAGACAGTGGCACTTACCCCAGCCTTCATCAGAGGACGGGAGGAAAGGGACATACGTCATCAAAGAGAATCTCTGTGGGGGAAGGCCAAGAACTAAGAAAACACAGGGTCTGTTCAAAGCTGCAAGTTGTGTCACTGCAATTAACCTCACACCTTTACATTTTTAATAGTGACACATTTATTTTTTTTAATTTTTTATAAACATATAATGTATTATTAGCCCCAGGGGTACAGGTCTGTGAATCATCAGGCTTACACACTTCACAGCACTCACCATAGTACATACCCTCCCCAGCGTCCATAACCCAACCACCCTCTCCTTACCCGCCTCCCCCCAGCAACCCTCGGTTTGTTTTGTGAGATTAAGAGTCTCTTATGGTTTGCCTCTCTCCCGATCCCATCTTGTTTCAATTTTTTCCTTCCCTAGCCCCCAAACCCCTCACGTTGCCTCCCAACTTCTTCATATCAGGGAGATCATATGATAATGTGACACATTTATTTTTATGTTGATTTTCATTTGGGCAACCAATACTGTTTTTCCATTTTAGTGCTAATAGATTTCCTTTTTAAAATAACTTTCAGTAAAAACCAAGTAGGTCAGCTGAAAGAAAAATAATAACCAAATAATAATAATGAAGACTTTGATAGCTGTGGACAAATTTGTGCATGTATCATACCAATGACCAAAGTCTGAGAAACACTAGCTTAGTGTATAAACAGAACATTCTCTCCCCAAAGAACAGTAAAAACCGGTAACTCTGCTATTGCCGGCCCGTAGGTATCTCTGGCAAACTAAATATTGGGTCTCTCACTGGGTGGATGGCAAAGCTTTAGTCCAGGTCACCAGATGCTTCTGTGATAAGATCTAGAACCCCAGCTTCTGCCTGGCAACACTATTCCCTAGACTTACTTGTGTTTCATGGCAAAAAAAGAACTAGCATTCTAGGACATTGACCCACTGTATTATTCTCTGTCTCAGAGGCAGTCACACAAAGGTAGAATTGATGTCAAAACATCTCATCTCGGGCTGATTGTCCTTACAAACAGAGGGACCCATTCTCTGTGGTCATCCAAGGCCAGCTGGCTCCAAGGAGTACCAGTCATCTCTCTGAGGCCAGAGTTTTCCCAGCTGATTTCCACATGCACCATGTGTAAAGTGGCAGCTGGTTCCTCATTTCGATGACTTCTTCATCTTCCAAATAGCTACCAGTGTCATTCAGAGATAATTCAGGAATGCCTACATTGTCCACTCACCTTTTCAATTATTTTCTCCAGGCCAAAGCAAGGAGTCATCAGGGTTTTGATGTGGATCGGGATGCCAAAAAGCTCAACAAAGCCTGCAAAGGAATGGGTATGAAATATATTTTGCTTTTTAACTTATTTTAGATGTTGATTAAATTTGATCTCATGTCTAACTTTCCCATGATCTTAGAAAGATGACCTTGTGCATTCCAAGCAACCCAAGTTAATTACTTCTAGCGTTTTCTTTGTAAAAGATCTCCAAACTATAACCAGATCCTAATTCTTTTCAAGATTCAACATGATAGTTAAAAATTGGACACTAGGACATTGAATTTGACCTTGAGGTCGAAGAAACTTCATGGGAAGTGTAAGCATGCAATCTTAATGTCATCCAAGCCCCTCTGATCTCTTTCATGAGAGGTGGTGGGAAATAGGGACTGATGAAATCTGGATCAGGGATCTGGGAACTGCATCTAGACGTAGACCAAGTAAACATAAAACTGTGGCCAAGGTCAAGACCAGAGAAGCCATTTACATTGACGCCTAAGGTAAGTGCATGACTAAGACTAAGAGACGAAGAAAGAGATCAAGAAGAAGGGAACCCCAGTGAGAAGGTGAGATGAAGGGGAGAGCATCTTGAAATATGGCCATGCGGAGAGACTTTGAGACCCAAGGAGCAGGTGTGTTTCTAATCCCAGAAACCTGGGTTTTAGTATATTCACAGGATCGGTAAACATCATTTTTAATTCCAGAACATTTCCAGTGGCCCCCCCAAAAAACCCATTTCTATTAGCAGTGACTCCCCACCCCCTCCTCCCTTCAGTCCTAGGCAATCATAGTCCACTTTCTGTCTCATAGATTTGCCTATTCTGGACATTTCATATAAATGGAATCATGCCAAGTGTGACCTTTTGCATCTGGCTTCTTTCACTTGGCATATTGTTTTTGCAAAAACAAGTGCTAGATTTTTTACTTAGAAGTAAATCAGTGAAGATTTACTTCCCTAAGAATGAGTATTGTGATAGAACAAATATGGCCATAAATTCTTTGTGTGACTCCAGAGAAAGAACCGGGATCCATAGCAGAAGTTCTAAAAAGAGATATTTTGCTTCAATATAAGGAACTACATGAATATAAAATAATCTGTCTTGCCCAAGAAATGCTGGAGAAGTTCCAAGCGAGTTGGGGTTGGAGAAGGTCTAGTACGAAAGTGGAAAAGGGATTTCTACATAGTAAGGGTTCTTGAGTAAATCAGAGGGAGAGGGAGCTCGAAATGAAGGATGACAACTAGCTTGCTTGGTTTGGGAGGGGAGGGCACCAGAAGAAAGCTCAGCAGGGGCGCCTGGGTGGCTTAGTGGGTTAAAGCCTCTGCCTTCAGCTCAGGTCATGATCTCAGGGTCCTGGGATGGAGCCCCAAGTTGGGCTTTCTGCTCGGCAGGGAGCCTGCTTCCCTTCCTCTCTCTCTGCCTGCCTCTCTGCCTACTTGTGATCTCTGTCTGTCAAAATAAATAAAATTAAATTAAATTTAAAAAAAAAAAAAAAAGGAGAAGAAGAAAGCTCAGCAGAGAGGATCTGCTTCTTGCTCATATCCTGACCTGGCTTATGTTGTATTTGGACAACAGCTGCCGGGAGCCATGTTTGCCTGGAAATGGCAGGATGTTTATAGTTCTGAGTCTTGCTGAGTGGCTGAGCTAGACTCACAGGTGCTTCCCTGCTGCTTCTCAAGTGAGGTCCTGACACCTGGATGTGGGTTGGAGACAGGAGTGAAGTGGGTGTGGACATAACTCAGCTGCACTCAATGATACATCTCCACATTCTTCGCCACATAGTGAGTTATTTCAAAAAGCACAGATGGAGCACCTGCTGAAATGCCAAAATCAGAGTTTTCTTCTCCTTTTTGGATGTGGCTTCAAGGGGGGACTACTGTTGTGCTGATTACTGTTGTAGAGCACCTTCCACGTGCCACGTGCTAAGCTGGGCACTGCACACAGGTCGTCTTGTGTAACCTCAACAACTCTGTAAAGCTGTCTTCTAATGATCTAACAGATGAGAATGCTGACACTCAAAGGTTAAATATCTTGCCCACAGCCACAGAGTTGGGAAATGGGGATAGGGTGATTGGAAACTAGGGCCATCTTGGAAAGCTATGATTTGATTGAAGGTCTGGAATTCTAGAATTCCAACCTCTATAAAAAGTACAAGCCAGGGGCACCTGGGTGGCTCAGTCAGTTGAGCATCTGACTCTTGGTTTTGGCTCAGGTCATGAGCTCAAGCACCATGTTAGGCTCTGCGCTCAGCGGGGAGTCTGCGTGAGATTCTCTCTCTTCCTCTGCCCCTCCGTTCTCTCTCTCTGCCTCAAACAAATCAATCTTTTTTTTTTAATTTAATTTAATTTTTTCAGTGTTCTAAGATTCATTGATTATGCATCACACCCAGTGCTCCATGCAATACATGCCTCCTTAATAACCACCACCAGGCTCACCCATCCCCCCCACCCCCAAAAGTGCCAAGCCAAAGCAAAATTGCATCATTGGAAAGATTTTTCTGCAGGACCATGCAACCATCTCATTGATATCCCAGACCTGCCAGGGCTGGCTTCACATGTCTAGGGTCATACTGTCCCATAGCCACAAAGGTGAATGATATAAGTCATTTTAAATTTTTGAGAAGCCAAATTTTAAAAAGCAGGTGAAATTAGATTTAATAATATACACTAGCTAAGTCAATTCTGTATCAAAAATATAATCTCAACAATCTAAAAATTATTAATATTTGACAACTTTTTTTTTTCGCATTAAGTCTTCAAAAGATGGTGTGGATTCTACACTTAAAAAACATTTCAACTTGATCCAGCCATACTTCATGTCTCCCATAGCCACAGGCAGAGTGGATCTAGGGGCCCTACTCAATCGAAAAGATTTTGTGCACTCCCCACCCACTAATCCGACAGGATTCAAAATAAGATGCTATATCCTAAAATAATATTTGATTTTTCCAAATCACATAAAACTTACAGATTTCCGTGTTTCTTTGGTGCCCCTCCTTTGCTAGGTCCTGACAATGTGTGTGGTCTGGGTCTTGGTTAACCCAGAGCAGCCTTTTACCCTCCTTCCTACACTGATACTCTTTGTCGGGCCTCCCTCTTGGAACTCTGTGCCCCTCTGCTGGCCCTTCTGAGGAGAATGACTTAAACCTGAAAGAGTGTGGACCCTGCACCCATTATCCTTTCTGAAATGTAACAGGATGCTTGTCATTCTCCCTCAAAGAAATACAGAAAGAGGCTCCAGAAGGAAAAGCTGCTATGGAGATTACCCTAGTTCTAGTTCACACTTCTCACTTCTCACTGGGTGTTCACATGCAGATTCAAACTGGTAGTTCCAAGCAGTTTCTGAGATCCTGCATTTCTAGTAAGTTCCCAGGTGTTGCTTGTCCTACGAGTCCCAGGACCTCGCTTTGGGGAACAAAGTCCATCCGTAATCCAGTTAACATTGCTCAAGCCACCCTGGAGGGGAGCTAGGTCTAGAACTCAGATCTTGTGATCCCAAGCCCAATTCTCTTTCTCTCACCAGGCATGGGAATGAACTTCGGACCTGGGTTTGAGGCCCTGCCCAGGTGCCTACTGATGCCATGACCTTAGTTTTCTCAACTGCAGAATGGGGCTAATCATGCCTCGCTACAGAGAGCAGCTGAGGATAAGGAGACAGCACTGTGCTCAGCCCGTCTTTGGGCCTCATCACATGCTGGTCTGCTCCTTTCGAACAATAAATCCAGACCCCAAATCCCCATAAAGCCCAGTAGATCAGTATGAGCAGCGAGGAGGCCTGCCCTTGAGCGGCCTTTGTTCTGCATCACTGTGGGTGGACTCGGTGGATTGATGCTCCCCCCAACGATATGTGCACCCAGAACCCATGAATGTGATCTTAATTGGAAAAAAGGTCTTTGCAGATGTAATTAAGTTAAGGACCTTGAAAAGGCCCTTCTGGATTACCTGGGTGGGCCCTAAATCCATTGACAGATGTCTTTAAAAGAGAAAGACTGGCTCAGTCTTTCAGAGCATGCAATTTTGATGGTGAGCATTGTGAGTTCGAGTCCCGTGTTGGATGCAGAGATTACTTAAATAATAAATAAATTTTTAAAAAAAAGAAGAATGAGAGAAAGAGGCAGAAGAGAAGCAGACAGTCAGGGAGAGGCCATGCGGAGCCAAAGCAGAGCATGGAGTAATATTCCAGAAGCTGAGAGCTAAAGGTTGCCATCAGCCTCTGGAAGTTGGAAGAAGCGAGGAACAGATTTAACCCCAGAGTCTCTGGTGGGAGTGTGGCCCTGCTGACAACATGATTTCAGACTTCTAGTCTCTGAGTCGTGAGGGTATTAATACATTGCTGTTTTAAGCCACAGAGTTTGTGGTAATTGTTATGGGAGTCTCAGGAAATGAATACAGTGGACAAGTGAAAAGCAGTGACCTTCCTGGCAGACAAGGTTCTCCCACTCATGGCTTCCTCTACCTTCCCTACACCCCCATTTGCAAAAGAGACACCAGGGGACTGGGAAGCCAAGCCCCTGCCCACAGCATGCCTCCCAGATCCCTCATGTGGCACAGGGGCCCCGGGTGTGAAGCAGAGGGCACTTCAAACCCAACGGCCTCCCTCCTGCTGGAACTCAGCTCAGTTTCCTCCCAGAAAATTGCTGGGAGAGCAAAATCGAGGAGGCCGATCACCCTGGGCCTGACCTCTACTGTTTAATTACCCTTCAGTGTCCGATGCACAGGCAGGGCTGAGGTTCCTTCTTGTTTTTAAGAAGTCTTTCCCAGAACCACTAGGGCCTGGCCCCAGTGCCTCAAACCATTGTAAATGTTTACAGGAAATTGTTCAGCAGCACAGACTGCTTATATGACACACATATTGTGAAATGTAAAATGAGGTCATTGTTCAGTAAATCACTCCTTGGTCGGGTAGTGGGAAAGGCTCCCAGGATAAACCTGAGACCCAGATTCAAAGGGCTTGAGGGAAATCTGGTCATTTCCAGGCTTTCCCCCAAGCTCCAGGCTCCTGCTGAGCCATCCCAGAACGGCTTTGGTCCCTGGTCTCACTTTCTAAAGCATTCCAGGAAGGAAAATCTGAAAAACATTATTTTAAAAAGTTTGACTTTCCTGAATTATCCAGATAGGGGTTGACTCTGGCATCAGAGTAGAAGATTTCTAGTTGGTCTTTGCTCCAAAGAGCCCACCCAAGTGGCCCATGCAGCTTACACCAATGCAGAGACAGGGTCCTTCAGAACGCTACCCAAAAGTATTTATTCACTCATTCATTCATTCATTCATTCACCCATATATGCATGCATTTAAATACCCACGCATTCAACAACTTGTCTGATGAATACTGAGAGGTTTCTATGTGGATTCAGCAGTGAGCGAACCACCTCCCATAGCCACATGAGGGACACAGAAGGCGGAACGTTTCATCTGTTCTGAGTAAGTGCATTGAGTTGAATCCTAAAGGAGGAGTGGGAGCAAAGGTGAGGGTCAAAGAGGTGTCCCAGGTAGAGGGAAGATGCCATGCGAAGACCCAGAGGTGAGAAAGGAAGTGTTGCTTGTTCTCAGAGCTGCCCATGGTTTATGGAAAAGCTGGGAGAGGGCGGACGGGAGGCACATGACTTTGAAAGGCAAGTAGAAGCAACTCCAAAAGGCCTCATATGCCCTACGGAAGCGTTGAGACTCTATTCTGGATTTCAAGGGCCTGATATTATAACTTTGATACAGAAGAATGAGCAGGCAAGCTGCTCCTAAGGAAGCATGTTCTGGGGATAGTGAATGCTGGTTGGAAAAGGTGTGTATAACGCAGGAACCCCCTTTGGGTATCCGTGATCGTGCTAAGCAATGCGACAGAGGTCAACGTGAAGAGAAATGAGTGGGTCTGAGAGATACCAAGGACGCGGAATCGTGAGATCTTAATGGTAACTAGTTGGATATGGGGTGAGGGGAAAGAGGGAGCCAGGGAGAAGCCCCAGATTCCTGGCTGGCACAGGCTGGTGATGGGCCACCTGGGAAGTAGAAAAGGCCACCTTCTCAGGTGGGAGTAGGAGGGTTCCTTCCGGGGCGACACCGGCAGGGAGCCGAGTCGGAGATGCGCAGGTCCTCGACCCGGGCAGGAGCCGTCCTCGTAGAAAAAAAAAGGGGGCGGCTGATTCAGGAGAGAATTTTCTTTGTGAGAAAAAGAAATCCCTTCTGAAGTGGATTTCTGGCCCTCAGAAGTTTAAAAAAGAAAAGTTACAGAGCAAGTAATTGGACACCCGTGACCAAGGTGGAGCTGCAGGAAAAAATTCAGAGGAACAACATCAGTAACAGCGCTCCAACTGACCCAGAACTAGGCGGCGATTAATCACCGCTCTCTCATAGGTGAGCTCATCCTAGAATTTTCTGTTTCTCCAGCTGGAATCAAACAGCTAGGTCTTCCCAGAATTGTGCAGGTGGAACTAATCCCTGAGACTACGTGAACAGTCTGAGGACACAAAGCTAGTGGCTTGCCAGGACCGGCCCGCGGCTCTCCTATCCCCATCACCCCAAGTGCTGCTGAGGGGGACGGTGCCCGAGGCGAGACATGGGTAGAACACCTCAGCCTCTGCCAGCAAAGACAGAGGACAGTCTTTTTAGTCCCTTCCCCCTCTCTACAGTGATGCCCCCACTTCTGCACCTTCCCGCACGCATGGCCCAGATTTGCCTTCCCCCTACTCCTTTCACCAAAAGGCATCAAAGGCATCTACCACCCTTGTTCCTTATGGATCCTGATCGCTCAGCTGGTTAGGAGCAATCACGCAAGTTCAACTAATTCAGGTCCCTTCAAAAGTGACCAAACCCATGCAGGTCATAGGGAGCAGTCATCAGAAGAAGGAGTGGGAACAGGCCAATGTAGGACTCTCCAGACTCCGGTTGTGAAGAGAGGGTTTGGGGCTGCTTTCTTGAAATCTCAAGATGCTGTGGAGGGTAGCGGGTGTATGAGTTTCCTAGAGCTGCTATAACGAGAACCCCAGTAACCACGTGGCTTCAAACAGCAGAGACCTACAGTCTCCCAGTCCTGGAAGCCAGAGTCTTGAGGTCAAGGAGATGGCAGGCTGTCCTCCCCACTGAAGGCACTAGGAAGGACCTGCCCCAGGCTTCTGTTCTGCTTCTGGTGGCCTCAGCTGTTTCTGGGTTTAGAGACACACCTCTCCTCTCCTCCGTCCTCATGTGGCCCTCTCACTGACTCTTTGTGGCCAGAGTCGACATTCTGTAACAGGCTTTCAAGCCTTGATCATTCAGCTACCACCTCCCATGATTTTGATCAATCTGAGTAATAGAAACATAACATTTTTCTTTTAATCAACTCATTCAGCCCCTGTCCTTTGCAAAATGTCAACAACATCATGTGTTTAATGTCTTAGTGAGATCTTCATATATGGTTGACCCTTGAGCAACACAGGTTGGAACTGAATGGGTCCACTTATATGCAGATTTTTTATAGTACTATAACTGTGTTTTCTCTATGATTTTCTCAGCAACATTTACTTTTCTCTAGTTTATTGTAGGAATATAATATATGATACACAAAACATACAAAAAAATGTCAATGGGCTGTTTATGTTATCAGTAGGCCTTCTGTTCAACAGTAGACTATTACTTAAATCCTTATGTTTTTGGAGACTCACAAGTTATACATGAATTTTCTACTGCAAGGGGAATTGGTACCCCAATCCCTGCATTATTCAACGTCAGTGGTGTGTCTGTATGCATGTATGTATATATGTGTATGTATATGTATATACACATGTATATATCACACAGTCAGTAAAGGAAGAGGACTTCTGTGAATCCGGGCTGAAGAACGTAATTCAGGGTTTGCCATTTTCTCATTCCCATACCTTCAGTACCTGGAGCATTTTTCCAACCCTGTCTCTACGGAGATTCTAAAAAGGATAGTCTCCTCTTCTTTCTTATTCATTAAGGTTTGGGTACTGATTAAGTTGCCCACAATGAGTATGCACTGCTTTGAGCATCAGGAAAAAAAAACTTTTTAGAAAAAGTGTAATTTAAAGATGTAACAGTCAGAAGTTTAAAGAGGCAACTACCCATGATGCCGTGCAAAACCCCCAGAGCGGGACAAACTTTCATTAGGACTTCTTTCTTGAGATGGACAGGGTTATAGGTGGACTTGATCTTGTAGCAATCGGGGCCTATATTTTATTTTATTTTATTTTTAATTTATTTATTTGACAGAGATCACAGAGAGAGAGGAGGAAGCAGGCCCCCTGCTGAGCAGAGAGCCCAATGCGGGGCTCGATCCCAGGACCCTGAGATCATGACCTGAGCCGAAGGCAGAGGCTTAACCCACTGAGCCACCCAGGCGCCCCAGGGGCTTATATTTTGATCTTTTCCATTCAGTTTGAAGTACATGGAGACCAAGGAACAAACCACACCTTTTTTTTGGGGGGGGGGGATTGTTCAGTTTTACTGAGGTATAAATTCACATACCATGCAATTCACCCATTTAAAGTATACAATTCACTGGTTTTTAATATATTTACAGATATGTGAAAGCATCTCCACGGTCAATTTCGAACATTTTCATCACTGAAAAAGAAACCTCCTGCTCTTTCGTCATTACCCCCTGCCCATCCCCCCCCCCACACCACTTTCCGTCTCTACAGATTTCCCTATTCCGCACTTCCTAGGGATGGAATAACGTAATGTGTGGTCTTCCCTGACTGCCTTCTTTCACTTAGCAGGATGTTTCAAGGTTCATTCGAACTGAAGCATGTATCACTACTTTATTCCTTTTTCGGGCCAAATAATGCTCTGTTGTTTAGACATACCACATTTGTTCATCCATTTGTCTACTGATGGGCATTCAGGATGTTTCCACCTTTTAGCCATTTATGAATGATGCAGCAGTGAACATTCCTGTGCAAGTTTCTGTGTGGACATTTGTTCTCTTTTCTCTTGAGTGAAATTAAGGCCATACCCATTCCTCTTTCTCCTAAAATGCCCAGCACCGTGCTTCACACAATGTGAGGCCCCCATAGATATCTCTCAAGTGAGTGAAAAGAGTACACTTTTCCACAAGATTTTAATGCTAAAGGGTCCATCTAAGTTCCCCCCAGAACTTCTGACCATGGCCCTAGCTTCCTGAGAATTAACCAAAATCAACCTCCATCTTCTTTCTTTCTTTTTTTTTTTTTCTTTTTTTTTAAGATTTCATCTATTCATTTGACAGACAGAAATCACAAGTAGGCAGAGAGGCAGGCAGAGAAAGATGGGGAAGCAGGCTCCCCACTGAGCAGAGAGCCCAATGCGGGGCTCGAACCCAGGACCCTGGGATCATGACCTGAGCTGAAGGCAGAGGCTTTAACCCACTGAGCCACCCAGGCGCCCCTCCATCTTCTTTCTTACTCACTCTTGGCCTTGTGTCTTTCTCTTGCACTTTAGGAACCGATGAACCAGCCATCATTGAGATATTATCAAGCAGGACATCTGATGAGAGGCAACAAATCAAGCAGAAGTACAAGGCAACGTATGGCAAGGTGATTCCAAGGGTCCTTGCAAGCAGGCACACACAGCCTTGGCCTAGGCAGTCTCTGCTTGCTCTACACTCCCAAGGCAGCACAGAATATCTTTAAAGCTTTACCGAGTTAGCTCAAGAGAAAACAAGGTGGAACTACTCTTTACAATTTTAACTGATTACAGAAAAACTGAAATCGTGTTGTTAACTTAATAGCCTACAAAATCAGTACTCCTAAACCCTTTCTGAAAATCGACTTCCTTACTCTATAATCCCCCTGTCATTTCCCCACTCATTTGGACCATTTCTACCTATTACCATACAGATAGGCCAGGGACTTGGGACCTGGTTTTCACAGGTGGGTCTTCATACAAGAATTCTTCATCTATTCACTAGGCTTCAAGAATGATGCATTCTTCGTAAGTGATTATGACAGAAAACTAAAAAAAAAAAAAAAGGCAAACAAAACACAAACCTCCATTTCATTAAACATGAACACGTGTTTTCTTTCTTCATGTTTCTTTTCTTCTTTTTGTTGTTGCTGATGGTGTTACATATAGAAATCTTTAAGTGTGCATTAGGGTTTCTATTTTCTTTATTAATATGGGATGGACACAATTTAACCTTTTCTTAATGTCATTAGAATTATTAGCATGCAAAATGAATAATCATATATAATCAAATATATGAATAATCATATATAATAATCAAATAATCAAAAATAATCAAATACAGCATATGATCATTATGCTATATTCGAATCCATATTTATAAAACCTTTACAGTTTCAATCCGTCTATGTATAAATAGGTAGAGAAATGGGTTTTCTTACTTACTTGACTCTGGGCAGGCAATGATCTCTTTAGACCCTGGTGTCCTCACACACAGAATGAAAGTGGTGATTTACCTTTCTTCCCAGGTTGCTGAGAGAATCAGCCAGCCTCCTGATAGCACCTGTCAGTAAAAGGAAGCTATTCTAGGTTTGACTGTTTCCATTTTACAGAGAGGAAACTTGCAGCTCCCCTGCATACATGACTCATGCAAAATCACATGTTTAGTAAGGAAAATAGCCAACACTCCAATCCCACTCTTTTGAGTCCGGGGCCAGCGTCCACTCCTAAAGAACCCATTGCCACGAGAGGAGCTGTTTCTTTCCACACTATGTGGCCCAGATGGCTGTGCTTTTACAGTTTCTCTGCAACTCTTTTCTCGGTCGGACTGGTCAATGTCATTCCTTGAAGACATTGACCAAAGTAGGTGAATCTGCAGTTCAGCTGCATGGAATGGAGTTGAACGACATTGAACTTTAATCCTCGTCGGCGTGCCTAACCATAGCAGCCTCTCATGTGCCCCATCTACCTACCCCCCACCCTGCCCTCGTGGAAAGTCAGATCAGGCTTCTTAAGCCTGAGGGTAAAGCAGAGTAAATGAGCTCGAGGTGAGGACTTAGGGGCTTTGCTAAAGGTCACTTGGGCATTTCCAGCTTCAAAGTTTGCAACACCAACATGTGCCCATCATTTACTTACACACCAGTTCATGGATGCTTCAGACAGCCGGGACTGCCAAGGAGGTGGTCTGGAATCACATCTGAAGCTCAAAGACCCTGGCAAGGGACCAATCTAGGTCCCCCCATCAACGGAGTTCCAAAGAGAACACGCACCTTAAGGTGACACAGCTAGTGAGCAGGAAAACCAGTATTAGAGCAGAGAGATCTCGAGCCAGCTTCTGTGTCCAAACAGAATCTAAACACACAGGAATTTGTTTTCATGCTTGTGGCTTGAAAGAGTAGGCAGCTGGGATTTCTCTCCCCTCAAGTTCTATACAATGGCTGTCTGGCCTGAAAAGTCAGGTCCAGTCTTCGGGTGGATCCACACTGTGGGGCACTGACCGCAGGCCTGCCTTCCCGGGATGCAGCATTAGACAGAGACTTAAGACGGAGACAGTAATAGCAGTAATACAGTAATACCACGGCCCCCACTTGAGACTGCAGATCCCATAAGACAAAGTCTTCGAAGTTTTTCTCCCAGGCTCAGAGCTCAGAAGTTCATGTGAGAAAGGGCTGATGAGTCCATTCTTCAAAAGTTCCTTGCAGCACAGAATAATAATAATACTCACTCACTGAACATGTAAAGGGTGCCAGGCACTGTGCTTGGGTTTTATACGGATTGTCTCTGCTATTTCTCCCAAAAACCCTAAGGAGGGAGTCTTATTACCCACCCCGCATGTTCCAGAGCAGGAAACTGACATTTGGCAAAAATACATTTCCAAAGTCACACGGCTGCTGGGACCATGTCGTTAGCCATCATGTCGCGTTGCCAAGTGGCCAGACCCACTAAGTGCTGTGATTTGGGTTCCCAAGATGCTAGCTGCTCCGGGGGTTCCCCCACCCCGCTGGTCTGACCCACTGGGGGCCATCTGGATAGGAAGGTCCTGCTTTGAGGTCCTTGACTGACGTTGGGGGCACTGGCGACTCTAGTTAGACTGAATACCAATTCTTGTCCCTTTCATCATTAACCCATCATGTCAGAGAGACACTGGTAGGAGCAGGCAGTTTACCTATAATAAGAGGCACTTGCCAGAAAATACCCATGATGATGGACACTTGCTAAAAACAGGTGCCAGTGGGCATTTCACATACTTCGTTTCTTCTCCCTGAGTGCTCCCACGTGTCTCCTATTCAGGTTTAACAAGTTAACCAAAACAACTACACGTGGTGAGCTCAGGACGGTCCGTTATTCCTGCTGTGTGCCTGCAAGGATTGCTACTTTATTGTTGCCCCTGCGCTCTCAAACCCACTCCCATTTGGATGACAAAGGATCTGACCCCCTCTTAGAGATAACAAACCCATAGTTCAGTCCTTTCTAGTCGAACAAGTGTTTGGGGGCAAGTTTTTGGGTCAGTAAATGGGAATCATGCCAATCCTTCTCCTGCTGGGGCTGTTCTGAAGATCAGGGAGAAGGCTTTCTGAACCCTAAAATGTCCAGCAAATGCTGGCTATTACTGTCCTTCATCTTTGGGGTCTTCAGCCTTAAGCAAGGAATCTTCTCTGCCTATCTGCCAGCCCAAGGACAAGATGGAGAGGAAGTCTCTGGCTAGGAAGGTGACTGCCACCAGTGTCCTCCAGAGCAGGTCACTCATGCCGGTAGAGCTCTGTCCCCTCACTCCCCTCCCTAAGTGTCCTTGGAAGTTTTCCTGTTGACCCTGAGGCCATGCAGAGGGGAGAGCCACACCTGTCCCTCTGCTTTGGGCCCCTCCCCAGTCAGGGCTCTTGCTGTCTTCCTACAGGACCTGGAGGAGGTGTTCAAGAGTGAACTGAGTGGGAACTTTGAGAAGACAGCCTTGGCCCTCCTGGACCGCCCCAGCGAGTATGATGCCCGGCAACTGCAAAAGGCCATGAAAGGTCTGGGCACAGATGAGGCGGTGCTCATCGAGATCCTGTGCACAAGAAGCAATAAGGTTAGTTCCAGCCAAGCCTTCAGCCCCAGCCCCTGAGGGAGCATTCATACGCCCGTCAGAGACGGTAGCAGCGGCCAGAAGGAAAACGATTCTCTGCATTCTACTCGGGGGCTGAACCAGCGTCCGGACAGAAATGCGTCTGCTTGTCCTGTGCAGGAGAGCTCTCTCTCCCAATCTTCCGGCTGTCAGTTTTGGTGTTGCTGCCCTTGGCTTGACAGACTAGATCCTTCCAGAACAGCTGTGTTGACGTAGCTTTTGTTTCTCTTAAAGGAATGCAGAGTTTTATATGCAGGAGGCAAGATTCTACTTTGCTCTTCCCAGCCTGGGTTTGCAGGTCTTCTGGCACAAATAACGCAATGCATGGTCGACGCGCGCTTGTGCAGCTGCCTTGTCCGCAGTTGTCGTCTAGCCTAGAGTACCAGTAGGACTGCAAAGAGGCACAGAGGCAGGTGGTGCAGATGGGGATCCCAGTGACACCCTTCCTGGCTTCCGGCACCTTCCTGGAGGTTTCCCTCTGCCTCTCTCAGCAGACCTTACCCCCTGTCCCTTGGGCACACGCTGACCTTTCAGGAGCTGGAAAGAGCCTTTGTGAAGGTTTTGGTAGAAGCCTCATTGTTGGTTCCAGAAGCCATTAGGCCCAGGGAACTCATCAAGGGCAGACTGGGTCCACAAATCATCATTCAGAGACCCCTTCCGTCTTCCACAACCACGCGCCATGTCGGATGGGGAAGTCCAGCAAGGAAAACGGCAGAAAGTCCAAACATTCTTTGAAGCCTCCAGGTAGGAAACAGAAGCAGCGTTTGGAGCAGACAGCAAGGAAAAGCTTCAACAGAGCTCTGATGCTGAAATGTTGTTTTCAAAGCCTTGAGTGCGGACGACCCTGGGTTGGTTCCTTCTGCTCAGCCTGTGCTGTCCAGCATATTTCTTGAAGCACGACCATGCTCCAAGCTACAGCCTCAACCCCAAAACCCCCTTCCTAAGCATCCCTGGACTTCTCTTCTTTCCACAAGAGAATAAAACCCCTCCATTTCAGGGAGTTTCCACTCAGGACCGGACCATGGGGAAGGGTCAGCAAAGGAGGATGCTGTCAGTTTGGTCCAGTAGATACACAGCGTTCCCGACTCAACATCCCCCACCTTCTGGAAACACCGTAGTCCCAGCCAGGAGGCATCCAATATGGGGTCAGTCGGCAGCCTGCCTTGGCAAGGTTCCAGTCATTATTATTCTGTTATTTGACCACATGTGGTTCCTCCTCAATCTAGTTTCCTTCAAGCCCTGCTCTCAAACAACAAACAAGCTCTTTTTCCCTCCAGATCAAGTAGAGGTGCCAATAGAGAGAAGAAAAGTAGGGAGAGAGCAGCCCTCAGGTTCAGACAGATCCCGGCAGCGGGTTGGAAGGCGGAGAGTGGAAAGAGCTGCATGGCCACAAGTGGTCAGTGGCCACCAGCCCCTGTGTCCCCTCACGTCCCCGCAGGCTCCTCACCTTCCCCTGTCCCCACCACCTGCCCCCACCACCTCCCCCGCCCCCACCACCTCCCCTGCCCCCACCACCTCCCCCCCACCCCCGGTTGCCTGCTGACTCTCTTAAACAGCTTCCCGGTGAAGCTTTGGGGAAACGCCTGCTCTCAGACCTGGCTGGCTTAAATGTAAACTGAGGCAGCTCCCGAAGGGGCCACTCAGCGCGAGTCATTGAAATACAAAAAGCACATCTTCCCACTCCACACTCTAGAGAGAGGCCTGCCCTCCTGCACACAGCATCCCGTGGACTGAACGAAGCCTGTTTCAGATAGAGAGAAACTGGAAACAACCTAAATGTCCAGCCATCGGGAGGTTGGCTGAATAAGCGGTGGCTTATTATGGGATGGAACATTTTGTATCCCTGAAAAAACACCCGGTGACTACGCATCAACAGAGCTGGATCTCCAAGGCGTCTTAGTGAAAAAATAAGTCAAAGAACAACATATACAGTATGGCACTTTCCTAATGCATTCACGGAACAATGCTATATATTTGCAGTAGCCCATCCATCCCTGTACAGAGGGGAAGACGGATCCTTGGGCAGATACTCACTGAGCTTGTGGCATTGACGAACAGAGTGGGGATGGGGACATGGGATGGGGTGAGGCGGTGGGCGGTCAGATGTTAGCTTGGCACTAGTAGTTTTGCTTTTAACTAAGGAGAGTGCGCATGTCACTTGTGTGGCTTGGAAAGTTTGCACAAGGGGCTTCTTCACACCTCCAGGGAACCAGGCGTGGTTCTCTCTGGAGGAAGTTCTAGAGGCATCCTGAGTCCAGAGTCTGGCTCCAGCCGCTTCCCTCTATGTGGTTCCTACTGATCATCCCACTTTGGAGTAATGATTTTTCTTTTACTACTCTTCCTAGGAGATCATCGCCATTAAGGAAGCCTATCAAAGGTGTAAGTGACTTTTTGTTCTGACTTTGGGTAAAGAATGTTCCTTTTGGGGCAGCTGGGTGGCTCAGTCAGTGAGGCGTCTGCCTTCAGCCCAGGTCATAATCCCAGAATCCTAGGATGGGAGCCCTGCATCGGGCCCGGCTCAGCAGGGAGTCAGCTTCTCCCTCTGCCCTCTGCTGCTCCCGCTGCTTGTACACTCAGTCGCTCGCTCTCTCTCAGATAAATAAATAAATAAAAACTTAAAAATAAATAAATTTTACAGAACATTCCTTTTAAAATACCTCTGGGAAAGAAATCATCTGCTTTCTCCCCCTCCCTTTTTCGTCTTTGAAAGTATTTGACAGGAGCCTTGAATCAGATGTCAAAGCTGATACCAGTGGAAACCTAAAAAAGATTCTGGTGTCCCTGCTACAGGTAAGATCAGCCCCACTAAGAGGAACTTCTCTTTTGATCAACTCAACTGATTACAGACCTGAATAATATCTGTAAAACTTCCTTTGTATAGTAATGTAACACAATCATAGGAGCGACAGCTTACATTCACAGGTCTTAATAGCCCCATTCAAGGGCAGGGGATCATGCAAGGCTGGGCTGCTCAGGGTCAACCTAGAATTCTGCCTGCCACAAAGGGCTTACTTAGCTTAGACTTCCAGGACCTTCCAGGACCAAGTCTCAGGGTTCTTCCATACCAGGAACCTCCGAGGGGTGAAAAGCGATACTTCTAAAGGAACACTATTAACTTTCCAATGAAGTCACTCTAGGGGACATTATGAGGTTGCTTTCAGCCTGCTTCAAGGTCCTGGGGTTTGGAGTGACCCTTGTTCCTACAAGAAAGAAAACCCAAGTGTTGTCTCAGAAGTTACTCTGTTTATCAGTTGTGCCCTAAAGATGGCAGCAAAGAGCAACACTGTGGCTCTGCCGGGCTCCCACCTCCTCCACGCCACCCCTCTGAGATGGCCCCCAGCTTTCCAGGACTTTCTCTTTCTGTCTTCTGTGGTCAAGCAGGAGCTCAAGTTAATAACAACGTGTCAATTTCTCTAGGCTGATCGCGATGAAGGAGATGATGTGGACAAAGATCTAGCTGGTCAGGATGCCAAAAATCTGTATGATGTAAGTGGGTTGGCCGGCGGGCCTCAGCTCATTCTTTCTCTTTTCAAAAATTTATTAGCGCTGTTTTACGCAAACATCTCTTTATGTCATGAAAGCGGGAGTTACTTAAGAAATAAGTATGATCTTTAAAATAGTTCTTCATATACACAGTCTTCGTGAAACCCTAAGAATTGTTCCTACTCCTGCACTCCAGAGTTGACCACATCAGATCCACTTTGGAACAAGGGAGGACATGAATAATATACATAAATATGTGAAGTCTACTCGAGGTGAAAGCCTCACATGCTTCGTCGATCAACTTGACTTCTATTCGGTGTATATTTTATGATTTCCTGCCAATGAGGCCTGGTCACAGAACAGGATACTCAGTCTTTCTGCAAAAGGCTTTTTTCAGAATGTTTGCTTTTGGCCCACAAGGCAGGGGAAGGCCGCTGGGGCACTGACGAGCTCGCCTTCACTGAAGTCCTGGCCAAGAGGAGCCACAAGCAATTACGGGCCACCTTTCTAGCCTACCAGATGGTAAGTAAACAAGTCCTAGGGTAACAGGCGGGATTCCACTAAAACTTCTTATCTCTGGAAGAAGATCAGGGATCAGGAACTGCGGGGGGGGTCTCTGACAACAGTCATGCTTAATCGGAAGTGATTTGGCTTCTCCCCCACCTCAAGGGATATTTGAGAACGTCTGGAAACATTCCAGGGTGTCGCTTGGGTGGTGGGGAGACTGTGCTAATAGCATCTAGTAGATTGAGGCCAGGGATGCCACTAAACACCCCCAGGGCAGCTCAGCAAAGAATTATCCAGCCCAAATGCAGTGCCAAGGTTGGGAAACCCATTTTCCAACCTAGACTAGGCAAGCAGAGGAGAGCCACGTTGAGGAGCAAAGCCTTCGAGTCAGCATCCAGGTTCAAATCCTGGTCCTATCACTGGCAGGTGACCCGACCTCTCTGTCCTCATTTGTAAAACAGGGACCACAATCCTTATCATCCTTACTGTACTTACACCCTGACTTGACTTACAATCCTTATCATCCAGGATTCTTTCGGGAGTTAAATAAGATACGGGGAAAAGGCTCAGAATAGTACGTGGCAGGTGGTAGGCACACAAACGTTCTCTCTCATTATTCCAATTTACAGCTGAGCTGACGACGTGCCTGCCACTCCCACGACAGATGGCATCTACCTCAGAGACAGGCTCCTGAAAAGACGTGCATAAATGACTTTCATAACAATTATTTTTTTTAATCTAATGATAATTTTAAGCCAAGAAGAGGAGTTCGTTATCTCAAGGCATTTAGTGCTGAGTCCTACCCTGAAAATCAGTCTTAAATTGCAAGAAGCCTTCTTGTGGAATGTCAGATTTTCTGTCTCTCATTTTATTTATTTATTTATTTTTTTAATTTTTTTAAAAGATTTTATTTATTTGACAGACAGAGGTCACAAGTAGGCAGAGAGGCAGCCAGAAAGAAGCAGGCTCCCTAGTGAGCAGAGAGCCCGATGCGGGGCTCGATCCCAGGACCCTGAGATCATGTCCTGAGCCGAAGGCAGAGGCTTTAACCCACTGAGCCACCTACTTGGAGAGTGCTTTTAACCATCCCAAGCACTTCTGTGCCCCATATCTCATTTCAGTGTCACAACAATAGTGCTACGTAATGTAGGCTGAGCAGCCAGTGTTACCTACAACTGTCGGACAAGGAAAGTCTGTTACGAGTAAGGCGCCATCTGTAACTTATCAGGACCACACAGCAAGCCAGTAGCAGAGAGTGGACGAGAACTGCAAGATTCCCCAGCCCCAGCCTCTACCTCGGCTGGAGCTGGCCGCTCCTCACTCGAAATAGTGTTTCCTGTGTGTTGCCAGCAGATGAAAAGACAATAAAGCTTAGGAATTTTATCATTACTGTATATAAGCCTTGAGGGCCCTCTGCTTTCAAATCGTGCCCAGAGTCATGATCAAAGCCAGCTGACCCTGCACTCCCTTGGCCTCTGCTCCTGGAACTATGTAGACTCTGAGCTAGAAGACTTCTCCATGACCTACACCCTCTTCCCACATGGCTGGGGCCATGGCTGGAGTTCCGGGGGATGGCTGCCATTGGTGATCACTCTGGAAACGCACATACATGGGAGTGTGTGTATGTGTGTGTGTACTTGAACTATGAGCCACCTGCAAGGATACCCTCCAGGCCAGTTGTTCTCAAAATTAATCCCCACACGGCAGCATCAGTTTCACTTGAGAACATGTTAAAAATGAGAATTCTCTTATTTAAAAAGAGAGGAATTAATTAATTAATTAATTAATTAAAATAAAAAGAGAGAGAGAGAATTCTCAGCCCCCACCTTCGACCTACTAAGTCAGATTCTCTGGAGTTTGGGTCCTATTTCCAGGTGATTCTGGTGCGTGTTAAAATTTAAAAGGTCTGCTCTAGACTACTAGCCATATGACCTCGGGCAAGTTTTTAAGGATTTTGTGCCTCGGTTTCCCCAACTGTAAAACAGGGATGATAATGGTGCCTACTTCATAGGGTTGGTAATTAACTAATGAGTTAATAGTAGTAAAGAGCATAGTAGTAGGGCATGCAGTAGGTGCTCAATAAACACTAGCAACTGTCAGTAGTCCAATAAAGTTCAAATGGACAATAAGATAATTTACTGATTTAATGATTCTTTACGTGAAACTAGCTCTAACATATTACCTATTCATCATTCCAAAAGCCTTCCCAGAACAACATCCATCTTGATCTTTCTCATTGATTTTTGTGAGTTTCCCCTGATCTTAAGACCCTGGTTCATAATTCTTCCCATGGGTCTCTGGCTAAAATCAGTAAGCTGCTAGCATGAGATCACGGGAGTATGTTATGTGGCAAAGGTCGTTCCTGGCATAGAGTTGAATTTTTATTTTGGCATGAAAACTTAGCGTTTTACCCTTTCTTTGCCCTCCAACTGTGAGCCTTAACTACTGACACTCTCAGAAAGCCCCGCCATTTAACAGAGCTTCCCCCTCTCTGAGACACCACACCAGAACATCACAGTCCCAAAGGTGACCAACCACAAAAGGCCTGTATAGTTAGAAATCTATAGTTCAATTTAGATATTTTTCTAACTGTATAGTTAGAAAGCTGAAGTCATGGGCCCCTGGGTGGCTCAGTTGGTTGAGGGTCTGCCTTTAGCCCAGGTCACGATCTCAGGTCCTGGGATCAAATCCTACATCAGGCTTCCTGCTCAACGGGGAGTCTGCTTCTCCCTCTTACTCTGCTCCCCCCGCTGCTTGTGTACTTGCTCACTCTGCCTCTCATACTCTCTCTCTCATATAAATAAATAAAATCTTAAAAAAAGAAGAAGAAGAAGAAGCCGAGGTGTGTTCCCTACACAGAGCTCAGTATAAATTGTAGGTCCACATACCCAGACCCAGGCACACTGTGTCCCCACCACGCCTGTCACCACTTCTCCCCTCACCTCTCTGTGTTCTGAAGCTTGTTCCAGAGCCTCTAGCTCTAACCACTTGGGCCAAAGCCAGAGGGCCCAGAGTTCTGCTGTGGGAATGCTGTCTCTTTGGGTGAATCGGCTTGAAAAGAAATGTCTCCTCTATTCTTCTAACAATCTTCCAACAGACACACTACCTGGTAACTAGAGGCCTCAGAGGCTTGTCTGGAATCCAACCTGGGCTCTGTGTTTTGTACGAAGATTGGAAAACCCGATCTGTCTAAAGAGCCCCCTAACAATTAAGTGTTCCAGTAACTACAGTGAAAAGGCCGCCATGTGCAAAAGAGATTCATAATAGCCTGGGCCAGTCCATTGTTTTCCATTTGTGTTCCGTGGAGCCCCTGGGGGTGCCTTGGTAGCTCCCAGGAGGGGGATGTGGGCAGGAGAGAGGGAGACAAGAGGGTGTAAGGTGAGCAGTGCCCCCCTGGAGTTGTGTGATGAAGAGGCTGGAAGAAAGCAGAAACCCGGCAATATAGCCCAGGGCTGGGGTACAGAAGCTCTCTCCCACCTCTCCAGAACAGCTCCTTTCCTGCTTTGATCTGTTGTACGACTGAGAGTCTGCAGAAAATGTAATGCACTCTTCTGGCCCAGTGTTAACAATGGAAACAGAAAGCGGTTTAATGTGAGGATTATTTTTTTAGTAAATGCAGACCTGTGTGAACAAGATGTCCTCTTGAAATGCAATCTCAGTCTGCAGAACGAGAACCCTGTTCGTGGGAAAGTGAAACCAGTCCCTTTCAAAATACCAGCTCCTGCAGCAAACCGAAGAGAGGCTGGGGACAGCTAAGGAAGGGACAGAACTGAAAGCCCCCCAAGCCAGTCCCCACCGTCGAGGTCCATCACCCACACCGGCCCTCTAGATGTCGAACCCTGACAAGGAGATCAAGCACCAGGGTCTCATTAAATCTCAACCCTCCTCCCCTCCCCTACCTCTACTTTGCTCGCTTTGCAAAGAATATTTTGTCCACTTGTGTTTTCGGAATAAACCACACACACCAGTGTGTCCCCAAGGACCCCGATTATTTACGGAACCACAACTGTGTCACACCCTCAAAAAAAATTTCTATGAAAGAAGTTTCAGTATTCTTAATGCTTAACTGCATGTCCCCAGACCCAACCAAGAGCCCTCCTTTCTCTTCATTGGCCTACCCTGAGTTTGGCCCCGGTGGTCCTCGCCTGAAACACAGTCACCATTTACTCTGAACTTCAGCTTCTGTAAATATTTGGAAAGAAACCTAATGTGGAATGGTGTGCAGAGTGATAGGTGGGCCGATGGTGAATACAGGATCATTTGGAATCACCCCTGAGTGAAGGAAAGTGGCATTTTGATGTGGTCAGCCCTCTGGCTCCCAGCCCAGGCAGCACCATTCTATCAGAAACATCAGACCAAGTTCTTATCATGAACTTCAGAGTCCCCACTGCTTATTTTGCCCAGACTGTGGGTGGCTGAGTCCCCAGTCCCAGGACACGGGAGATGAGAACAGTACACGTAAGAGGATTGCCACCACAGACAGCCTCCTAGGAAATGGGAAGCGAAAAGAATTTTAAGAACGACCCTGGAAACTTAACTATTACCAAGATGTAAAGAATTATTGTAACAGTACAGATTCATTGTTTTCGCACTCCCAATTTCACAGATGAGCATACAGGCCAAAGGAGTGGTCCTCACTGGGTCAAATCTGACCCCCTAGAGGTCAAAAGTCATCAGCCATGAGAACCCCCACTCACATGGGGGCCACCATCCCCAGCCATGTAAGGCACAGGGCCAGATAGGTTCCTTAAAGCCGCATGACCAAATCTGGAAGAGTTCAGTGCTTTTTGTAGAGAAATGACCCCACGAGTATCAAAGCCAAAAGCAAAGCCTGGAATAACAGCTGGCCTTTGGTTGTCTCTCCAGCTCATCAACAAAGACATCGAAGAGGCCATTGAAGAAGAAACATCGGGAGATCTGCAGAAGGTCTACTTAACTCTCGGTAAAGTAGACCATGGGGAGTCCCTGCCTTAGATTGGGCTGCCAGTCCCAACCAGACATGGAGTCAGAGGTTGGCGTGTTGGAAGACTTTAGGGAGTAGCTTGGAAACCACACCTCGAAGCAGCATTGGGTAAGGGAGAGAGCGAGTGTGATGCGGTAGGAGATTTGCTGCCCCACCCCCATGGAGCCCTGGAGCCCAGAGGGAGCAACCAAGAGACAATGGCTGCACCCTGGGAGCATTTGCAACCCTGGGTAAGGCAGCTCCTTGGTGGGGTTGGGCAGGGGGAGCAGCATTCCTGGGGAGGGACTCACCCATGAGCAGCCAGTAGGCAGCAGTTGGAATGAGTGCCTTGCTCCTGAAGAGGGCATCTGGGTAGGATGCACCACAGCCTCCATGACAGCCCCATTAAGATGGTGGGTCCACAAAAGCATCTGTCAACAGTCTGGGACCATTGTCTAGACTCAGAGAGCGTGAAGTGTTTCCGCCAGGTTTCCAATCCATGAACAAGTTTTTGCCCATGCCTGATGGCTCGAGGGTGTTCTTTTCCATGGTTCCCTTCAATACTTAGAATGAATGAGGTCTCTTTAGCAAGACTGGGGAGGGACACCAGACCTTTCTTATGCCAAGCGAACATCACGACCTTCTCTCCAGGTGTTGCCTATAGGCAGGAAATAGCAGAAAGATGGGCATGGCAGTGTGTCTGGCAGGCTCCTTTTTCCTTTCTACAAGCCCGGGAATGAAGGCATTGTCCATTGTCCATGCTCCTATGGTGAGGAGTTGACGGCACCGTCCCAAATAGCACAAGAAATGGAAAGATAGATCCCGACAGTTCAGTTCAGTTCTCAGAGGGAGAACTGAAAAAGCAGCCCTGAAAGTTAAAAAATGTGCTCTATCTGCCAAACTTCTTGTTTTGCTTTATTGTGGGGGTTCTAAAAAAATTTTTTGAACAATGTCAGCAATTGATTTTTTTTAATCCATCCTCATTTTGCATTCAAATTAGCAGGACCTCTACTATGATGTACAGAGGCTTAAACATCCCTGGTGTCGTTCCTGACCCACCCTGACATACATGGACGACTGTCCTTAGGGCTTCGAAGATGAGTCTTTTAAGTGGATGGAGAGATCCACTCACAGCCTGACTCAGAGGCTCCGAATCCTTTCTGTGCTTGCAACCCATGAAATCAGGAAAATACCGGAATTCAGTCAGAAGATTATATTAATCTTCATTAATATTAATTATTGCTGGCAAACCACTATCAAAATTATTATTAATAATAATAAAAAAGTCATTCCATTCTTTAACAGTTAGTTAGCACCTAACCCAGGTGCAGCAATCAGAGGCAAGTGGGTCTCGTTCCTGCTCTTAAGAAGCTTAAAGTCCATGGTGGATACCCACAAACCAACAGATTAGGTTACAGTAAAGATAAAAAGAACCAGTGTGAAGAGAGCACAGGGGAAGGACAGACTATGTCCCTGGAGATGGGCATCATGAAATGCAGGACTTCATTGTACTCCAGTGGTAGCAAACTTAGAAGTGATTAGAAACTACCTCAACAAAAAAAAAAGGAAGGAAAGAAAAAGAAAGAAAGGAAGGAAGGAAGGAAGGAAGGAAGGAAGGAAAAGAAAAGAAAAGAAAAGAAAAGAAAAGAAAAGAAAAGAAAAGAAAAGAAAAGAAAAGAAAAGAAAAGAAACAACCTTAAGAATAAAGCACACAAGTTGTAGAACATGACTTCACAGTTCCCTTTTGTAAACTTCACAGTTCTCTCCTCATACCGGACTCATAAAGATGCCAGTTTATGGCTAAATTTGAGACCCAGTGACTCCCACCTCTTGCAGCCTCTGGGGCAGCACTCCTCCAGTGGGCTCCACGGACCACTGGCATCAGAATCTTCTATGGGGAGGTGTGAGAAAATACAGTTTCCTGGGCCCCACTCCAGGTTACCTAATAGAATCTCCAAGAATGGGGCCCAGAAGCCATGCTTCTCCAAGCTCCCCCGAGGGACTGTCTTGTCCTCAGAGTGGCTGGCTACATGCCACAGCTCTAGCCCCACATTTTCCTGGCTAGCCCCTTCCACACTCTTAAGGGATTCCTGCTGCTGTTAATAATGACGTTATTCACCAGGTGTAGACTGTGTGCAATAGGAAAGTTGAGGATTCTCTTCCCAGAATATCAGGAACCAGGAATGTCAGGAGAGAAGACACCAATGAAGGGTTGGAACATCCTGACATTAGGCAGACAATTGAGCATCCGTGAGTCCTGCACTGGGGAGGGTCTTAAATGAGTCTCAAATATGCTACTCCCCAAATTGACAGGTTCTCCCCACAACGGTCACCAGTACAACAGCTTTTGGATTATTTTCTGAATAAAGAGGTCAGACACCTGAGGCTGGGCTCTTCTCCACTGAAAGTTTTGGGGAGTCCACATGGCCTATAAAAGCAAGAAACAGACCCTCTCCCCCAACCTAGGCCCTGCTTCCCTAACCCTCTTCCTCTCCAGTGCTCATAAGGATCCGTCATCCAGGCAATTACCCAGAAAACAAGAGTTCCCATTTCAGGACATACTAAGGACGCACATTCCGCATTTATGCTAAACGGGTTACTTGTTACTAATTACTAACATCAAAAATGTGGTGTTCTAGGTAAATGTCAACATCTAAAGAGTAAGTGGTTCATTCCCCCAAAATGTTTGTCACGATGGGTCCCCATGACCCTGGGAGGTGGGGAGCGGAGCTGTGACTTCCCCGCAGGAGCAGAGCCTGAGCGGTGAACCGGACTGCGCTTCACTTCTCTGGGGATTAGCTCAAAGCTGGCAGGCAGGGGGAGGACCAGAAAAGAGCAAACGAGCAGGAACACAGGAAGGTGGTCCGTAGACCGCGTCAGACATTCCATCCGGCCGCATTCCAGATGGAGAACTAAGAAGAATGTGGGGCACTTGGAAAAGATTCCGAGATGAGACTCGCAAAGCAAACCCCGTGAGGAAAAATAAAGGATGGGAAGGTGGTTTCGCGCAGGAAAGTAGGCCACGGTCCAGCAGAGTGAGCTCACGATTATGAAGCTTTATTACATAGTGTCACCGGCCAGTGCGTGTTTCCCCTCTGAACCGAACGCCAGCATCCGAGATTTCCTATAGATAAGAAAAATTACTTCTGCTCGTAAGAATCATGAACTTGGCAGAGAAGGCCTGAGGGTGTGCCCAGCGTTCTTCCCCCTCTGAAGGGCCTTCAGGGATCAGCACAGGTGATGCTGAAGGGGTTTTTGACTCAGGTCTTGGTTGAAGACCCCAGACGCCCTGAGCCAGGGGAATCTTCCAGATCCCGTTAGAGTGTGATCTGGCTCCTTTCAAACATACATCTCACCATTGAGTCAGCTCCAAGGGCAGCCAGGTGACACTCTGGGTCAACTGTGTCTTCAGAGGGTCTCCATGCTAAAAGCCTCTCCTTCTCTGGTCCTTTGTCCTGCCCAGTGAGGTGCGCCCGGGACCAGGAGGGCTATTTCGCTGACCGTCTGTACAAGTCCATGAAGGGCGCGGGCACCGATGAGGAGACACTCATTCACATCATCGTGGCCAGGGCTGAGGTAAGACACGCTCGACTCCAAGGACGCGGGCGGCCACTTCTCTTCTGGCCACCGCTGATGTCATCCACAAATAGTTTTTCTTCAGGGTCTATTTACAGAAAAAGTAACACACAGACAGCCCTTGCCTGCCCAGACTTTGTGGAAGACACTGTGCCGTGCTCCAATCTGTTTCTTTTTATAAAAATACAATAATGATAGTTGCTTCTATTTTTGCCATCTGTGGCTCCGGAGAGCTGGTGGCCTGTGCAGAGGGGACCTGGCGGGGCCGCTCTGGGGAGCACAGCCATGCTCAGTTCCATTTTAAGGAAGACGAAACAGACACTGGAAGGTTGATGGCAGACAGGTCACCCAGCAGGGGAGCCAAGAGCTGGGCCCACTGTTGAACACAGCACAGGAGCCCAGTTTTGCACAAGAGACGATATTTCTCAACCTTTTTTTTTTTTTTTTTTTAATTATCAATCATCCTACTAAGGAGCCTTTGGGACCCAGTGTTTTTCCTCATCACCACTCCCCTCAAAATACCACAGATAGACTGTGTATCTGTTTATGTTCTGTATGTATATATTGCGCTCTGTAAATACACGTATGTTCTTTTTAAAATTTAAAATCAATTAATTAACAATACTGTATTCTTAGTTTGGGAGGCAGAGTTGAGTGATTCATCGTTGCGTAGAACACCCAGTGCTCCTTCCATCAAGTGCCCTCTTTAATTCTGTTATGTTCTCTCTATGTATGTGTGTGTGTGTGTGTGTGTGTACTTTTACATAAAAGGATTAAGGTTCTTTTCGCCCTCTTAAGAATGTACTTTTGCCCTGTTGGGAGTAGCAAACGATGTGGCCCTACTTTGAGAGTGCCCACGTGTAACAAAGAGGGAGATGAGTAGCCCAAAGCTTGGGATCAGCCGTCAAGATTCTCAGTGGATGCTTTGGATCAAGGGGCCGCAGAGTGAAGGCGAGACAAAATGAAGGGGACGTGGCATCTCGTCCGTAGTAGGAGAAGCGTCGCAGAATGAAGTCTAACTGAGCCCTTGAAAAAAACACAGACATCTTCCCTCCAAAAATTGTTAATTGAAGGGGGATAGATCCCAACCCAAATCCTGGCCCGTGGCTTTTGACAAATAATACTTAACATCTGACACCATTTTAAAATATAACTTAGCAACAAGATCTCTCTTTCGTTTTTAATTTCTATTCCTGGAATTTCCCCTCCTCCTCCACTATTCATGGTTTTCTTCTCGCTTCCAGCCTATTACTCTGGCTACCCACCCACTCCTTCCCTTCTCTAGTCTCTCTGCCACTCTCCGGAGTCTCCCTTTCTCCTTCCCTCCCCAGATCTCCCGTCCTCTCTGTCTCTCTGTCCCTTGGCAACTCACCCTCCGACCCACCCCGAAAATTCTCTGAGATCCTGAGGCTCAAAGAAGCAGGTGTGCAGTGGAGCAGGGCGGGGCTTCTGAAAGCCTCCAGGGGATTGGATGGTTCTGGGGGGCTCCCTGGGCCTTGTGGGGACTCCACGTTCACTGCAACGTGAGCCATGGAATGGTCATTCCAAAATGCTCTGTCCCATCTTGGGGTTGGCCACATATCCTGGATCATTTCCACATACGGGTCATTCCCTCGGAATTCTTCAGGCCCAGTGAAATGTACTGGCCAGATCCCCTAATCTTCTAAAGCTGCCTGGTACCAGAACGGAGCCCCAGTGTCGCCCATCCCACTCCCCACACTGACTCCCACCACCCCAACTGCTCCCCGAGCCAAGTGGGGGACCAGAGAGGAGAGCCGCATCCTGCTGGAGTCTCCCTCCTGCTCAGCGCCCACTTCGCACAATCCCTCATTTGCACAATCCCACACCTTCTTTCCCTCTTAGTTCATCCCTCCGATGGAGGCAGGAGGAAGAAGAACCAGAAACCTAAGGGACAGTTTATGAATCTGTCTAGAATGCACAAGAGAGTCTACAGTCTTAAAAATTAAAAAAAGAACCCAAGTCCCTGTTAAAGAAAGCTCTGTGCTGCTTGCATGAGACATTTCTCTCTGTACTTCCATTGGTGCAAGTATGGTCTCCCTCACTAGGTTCTAAGAGTGTTTGGAGCTAACAACCTTTTTATTTATTTTCCTTCTGAGTCTTCTGCCCATCTCCAGCACCCAGGCTTTTCAAGTTATCCATGAATTCAAAATAACCCCTACAAATTGATACTGATTTGAATTTTGTTGATTGGCACTGATAGCCTTGCTGAACAGGGTACAACAGCCAAAAAAAAAAAGCTTCATTTCAAATCTCTGTTGATAATTTTCTTAACCCTTTACGAAGGGTCAGCAAATTGTGGCCTGTAGACCAGGCTTGCTACTTAATAATGATTCATTTTTAAATGACTATAAAAAACTCAAAGGAAAAATACTTCGTAATACATAAAAATCATATGAAATTCAAGTTTTGGTACTCATAAATTTTATATTGGGATATAAATACATAATAAAATTATATTGGGATATAAGTATATCCTTAAAGTTGCAGAGGTGGAGATATATATATATTTTACATATATATTTATATTTTATATATAATATATATTTTTAATATATATTTTACATATATAAATAAATACATATATTCAACCTTTAGAGATATAGACTCTGCTTTCCATTCCCATATATATATATTTTACATATATATTTATATTTTATATATAATATATATATTTTAATATATATTTTTAATATATATTTTACATATATAAATAAATACATATATTCAACCTTTAGAGATATAGACTCTGCTTTCCATTCCCCATTCATAAAACAAAATAACAGTAGTCCTTATTGCGAAGGGTTGTTTCATGGCATAAATGAGCAAATGAGGACAATTTATTCAGAACAGGACCTGCCTGCATTCACAGGGAACAGGCTATAAATGTTCTTGTCCTCATAGCTGTTGTCATGTCTCCTCCAGGCGGACCTTCAGGGGATAAAAGCAAAGTTCCAAGAGAAGTATCAGAAGTCTCTCATTGACATGGTTCGCTCCGACACCTCTGGGGACTTCCAAAAGCTGCTAGTGGCCCTCTTGCACTGAACCAAGCCAGAAGAGCGGGAGCCCGGGGAGGAGCCACCCTTGTTGAGAGCCCATTTCAAACCAGATCTGTAAATGTGACTCCAGCACATAAAGTACTGAAGAGTCCTGGCTTATTTTCTTGGCAGCTTGAATACCGTAGCCCAGCCAAGCTGTTTAGGTGAAGGGCAGCAGCCTCCAAACGCTTGGACCGGTCACCCCGAATGCTGGCTTAGCAGGTACCCGAGCTGCCTTTCGGCTTCCCTGTAGCCTGGTGAACTGAATGCTCTCTGAACACAAATGAAATTAGCCGTTGATGAAAGGAAGTACACTTGTAAGAAAACATTCAGAAGAATATGTATCACACAGAGGTGGGTGAGGACTGAATGGTTAAAGGACAGCCCTTCTGTGGGGGCACCTGGGTGGCTCAGTCAGTTAAGCATCTGTCTTGGGCTCAGGTCATGATCTTGGGGTCCTAGGACCGAGCTCCATGTCTGGATCCCTGCTCAGTGGGGAGTCTGTTTCTCACTCTCCTTCTGCCCCTCCCCACCCCTAGCTTGTGCGTGTGCTCTCTCTCTAATAAATAAATAAATAAATAAATAAAATCTTTAAAAAATGTTTTTCCTTCAGTGTGTTCAATGTCAAATCCTCAGTGGTAATTAAAGTGGGTTATGCACCCATTGACTGCTTTTCCAAAGACTCTGTTGATTAGTTTGGCTCTTGTCCTGGAAACACAAGACTTGTGAAATTCAAACATAGATGGGAAATGCAAACAATAACCTTTATTAATAATCACCAAAGACAACAATCAGGGCTAGCAGCAAGGAAACAGTTGAGGTGTCCATGTGGAAAGTAACTAGGGGTAAAACACACTAATCTGCCGCCCGGTATAAATGGTTCTTGCCGCCCTAGACATTTAAGCCACTTGGTCCTCAGATCTGGTCTTCAGATGCAATTGGGCTGGGCACAGTGCCAACAAGATCAAGGTCAGGGAGCTGACTCTCAAACAGATTGGTCCCACACTTATAGAATCTCTGTTCAAAATGTTAGTCTCCCAGCCATGTGTTACTAGACATAGAGGGGACTGTCAAGAGAACATGGACACTTTGATCTGATTGTTACGGTTATCATTTACTGGGTGATTACTTGTGTCTGGCATGGCTCAGTAGCACACTCTCGTGTTTAATCCTCTCGACAGCCCTATGAGGTTAATATTACTCCCATTTATCAGTAGAGGAAACTGAAGAGTTGGTTACCAGGCTGGTAATGGAGACTCAGGCCTCCATGTTCAACAGAATGCTCTAAGTAGATGAATACAGGCACAGCTCTCTGCCCATGAGCAAAAAGAGGGCACCCACAGCTCTGCCTGAAGGAACAGGAAAATGCTTCACAGAGATGCATGTGTGCTGGGTTTTGAAGAATGTATGAAAATCGTCCAGAGAAACAAAGTAGAAGGGCAAAAGCAGAGGTTCAAGCATGGGGAAGCAGGATGTGTTCAGGAAGTGGTGAAATCCATTCTCCCGGGCATCGATGCGGTAAAAGGAAGGAGGGTTGGGGAGGCAGGCCGTGAAGCCGTTGAAAAGTATGTTTGGATCACATTAGCAGTGGGTTTGCCTGCCAAGCGTGGGCTCAGGCCTTTGGGCAATGGGGGGTCACTGGAGATGTTTAAGTGAGGGAGAAACATGATCAGATTTGGGCCTTGGCAATGGACTTGGTGGTGTAACCAACATAGAGCAAATAAGCCAAACTCTCAGTATCAACGGTCAGGTCATGGGATGTCTTTCTAGTGGCAATAAAATGATGACTGACACATCGAGACGTTAACATCTGTGTCCTCCACACACTGGTTTATCCATCAGTCATCGCGGTCATTATGAGCTTCAGCACATAAAAAGGTTTTCTAGAGCCAAGCTTAGTGACAGATCACTATGTTGACTGACTTGTTGCCAAAGCTGGCCTTTGCTTTTAAAAACAGAAACAAGACAACCAGTTCTCGGGATCTGAGCTCCCGGTAAGCACAGAGAAACAAACCAACAGAAGGAAAGGAGATCCGTTAGCAGCAGCCGCTGTTTTTGAGATTGTTGAAGGCCACCCCTCATGCCGAGAAGAGCAGCAAGGTTATTTCACGGGCTCAGAAACAGGCTGAGCCAACCAAGAAGCAAAGTCATTTGTCTGGTCAAGGTCTCCCATGGGAAATGCGGGAACTCAAACCCACGTTCTTCCGACTCTAATGCCTGAGCCCTTTGCCATGCAAGCTCGGGTCCACAGGCCTTTCTCCAAAACTTTACTGAGCAAGGCAGCAGGTTCCTCCATCTGTGGCTGCGGAATACTGCTTACTGCTCACCGTGTGCTTGACTGGGGGCGGACTCAGGAGAGCTCCTGTCTGGTCTGTCCCAGGAATGTCCCGCCCCGTGGCAGGCCAGGAATTTTCTCCTTTTCCTCTCCACACGCCCCTGCCCTGCACAGGTCCCACCTCACCATTCCCCAAGCCCCCTGTTCCCCGAGCCCTACCAGAGGGTAGGGCCTGCCTATGGAGGGCGCCCAGGGGAGAAAGAGAAGACAAAGTTAAAAGGAAGAGCCTGGGCCACAGCTCCTCCCCAGATATTCAGGTAGATGGGGAGGGGTCTGAACCCTGCCCACAAGGCTACATTAGAGGGAGCCATTCCCATGGGTGCATTTGGTTTCCGCATGAAATTCAGTGCTGGTCCCTGTTTGGGTTCCATAACACCGCTCACCCACCGCTCACCACCTGGACAGGTGAGTCACATAGACCTTGGGGTGCTTGCCCAACTGAACCACAACAGAAGCTGATGTTCCCCCGTGGAGCAAAGAGAGTGCCCGGCCAGCTGTGGGAGCTCCAGCCTCCTCCTCATTCCTCTCAGGAGCTCTGGGAGTCCCAAATGGTTCTCTTCGTGCAGGCCCAGCCCAAACATTTGTGGGTCGCAGCCCATCTCCCCTGCTTTTCCCTTTCCTGGGGGAGTGGGAGCTGATCTGTAGCATTTGCTGCTTTCCATGGTATAAATACTCTCACATGGTCAGTTTCAAGGTGTTGACATGATGTCACTGAAGACAGAGTCGGGAAAAGATGAGCAAAGGTACACCAGCATATGGTAGCTCCACCATACAGACACAATAGATAACTTCACGAGCAGACCATAGGAAAATTTAACAATTAGGAAGTAATGAATTTGGAGTTTTCGGTACATTTGTTATTGATATAATTTAATTGTAAGTTTGCATACTTTGATTTTTAATAACCACTGCATTTAATAAAACTCACAAAATTCTTGAAAAATTAACAATTGAATCTCATGAACCGATAGGAGCCAAGTCCAGCACTCCACTTGGGGAGGATCTTAACTCGTTTCTTCCAGAGGACTCCAAGACAATTTGCACCCTGTCTCCAGATACTCACATAAGAAGTGATTATCCTGAACACTCTTCCACCCAGTGGGATAGAGTACATTTCAGGGTCACAGTGAATAGTTGTGTATATTGTCTACTGCACAAGGCTGCCTGGCTGAGGGGATGTTTGAGACTTTAAATACAGCCCCAAGTTCCCCATCAGATTTTGCCTGCAGGACAGTAGCTAGAGTGGCAGCTTGCTGCTGCCTAGAGAGGGCGCCTTCTGCTAATCTGCACAGAGCTACCGTATAGGCTGGTCCTGGAAATCTAAGTAACCGCTTAGATTTATTAGATATTCATTAGATATGAGGGGCTGTTGAAGAGACTCTTCGAGGAAGAAAACACCTTGTTAGCAGCTTCTTATTCTAAACATTTTAAGTGCAGCTCCGCTAGGCACCCCATAGAGCATATAATCAATGCTTGCAAATCTATCCTTGGGAGAGTATTTGAAAGTGAAGATTAGACGGAGAAAGAGATGGGAATCATGGTCCATAAGATGAGCCAGAGGTTTTATCACGTTGAAGGAGATAGGTGGTGAAGAAACACAAGCAAGCAGAGGAGGGCTCCCAGGTTGCCTTCAGGAAGACATAAGCCCCATCAAAATTACACATGACAGCCCCTGGAAGACTCAGCCATCCTCACGCAGAGGGCAATGTGTCCCTGCCCCAGTAGGGCAGAGTCTGACTCTCTTCCAACAGCAAGACACCAATGCACAAGACTCCTCCAGGCTGCAAACAAACTATTTCTCAGACAATTTACAGCCAATAAAAATGCCTTAGATAAGCCCCCAGGAACTAGATAAGCCAAGAAATAAGGGTGCCAGAAAATCAGAAATGGTATTCAACTCTTCATGCCAACAAGCAGGATCTACCACATTGAATTCGGAGAGAGAGATGTCAAGGCTGCCTGTTTGTGCCACTGCAACGTCTCCCATGACCAGGGTGGTGCAGACCAGTATGTTGGGAGACAAAGGGTCAGAAGAGAGAAAAGAAGTACCCAGGGGTGGGGGCGGGGGTTGGGGGGGTGGTTCAAAATAAACTTTCAATTTGATTTGATTTGATGTTCTGTAAATTTCAGACTTACAGAAAAAGTTGTGACTGTATTACAGAATTCCCATATACCCCACTCCTAGTGTCTCACATTGTTAACGTTAATATGGAACACTTGTCATGATTATGAACTGATATTGATAATTATGACTGAGTAAAGCCCATACTTTCTTCACATTTCTGTAGTTATTATTTGTAGTATCAAATTAGTTATCCAAAATACAAAATAAATATTCCTGAATCCATACGGATATAAATACTGAATATTGATATTAAATATTGAATAAATAAATAAATGAGGAGAATAATCTCCTGAACGGAAGAACCCCAAATAATTTATGGATTCCCATGAGAATATCACATTGCATTTAGTCTTCATGTCTGTTTGGGCTCCTCTAAACTGTGATGGTTCCTTAGAATTTCTTTGTTTTTGTTGAGTTTGAGACTTTTGAGGTATACTTGGTGGGTAGACTGTCTCTCAATTTGGATTCATCTGATGTTTTTCTCTGATTAGACTGGGAGTTTGTGGAGAAAGATCACAAAGGGAAAGTGCCGTTCCCACTACAACGTATCAAAGGTACATGCTATCAACAGGACTTATCACTGTTGATGTTGACGTTGACCATGAGGCTTGGCTAGTTTGTCAGGTATCTTTACTGCGCTCATTAAGAGAAAGTCACTGTGCATGACACACACTTAGTGGGTAGGAAATTATACTCCACCTCCTTGAGTAGGGGAGTATCTACATAAGTTATTTGGGATTCTTCTGTTCAGAAGGTTTGTCTATTCTCCCTATTTATTTATTTAATAATTTGTTTATATCAGTATAGAGTTAGGAATATTTATTTTGTACTTTGGGTACAAACCCAAAACTATACTATTTATTTTATTGCTCAAAATTGTTCCATATCTTTCTATGGGGAGTTCTCTCAGTTGGCTCTTGTGTCCCACTGACATACCCACTCACTTTGCTTTTTGAGTACTTCTTTAATTCCTGACACTACTAGATGTTCCAAGTTTATCTTGCATGGTTCCTTCCCTAGCCCTAGAATCTGCCATTTCTCCAAGGAGCTCTGGTTCTCTTTGTGGGAGAATTATATTAGAAACCAAGATCTGAGTACTAGGTGTGCTCATTGCTGCTGGGGTGTCATTGCTTCGAGGCCCACTCAGTGGACAAAGCTAGGGAAAAAGTGTGTGTATATTAAGCCATATATACACACATATCTATATTTATACATACATGTAGATAGATGACATAGTGTATGTGTAATCATAGACATAGATCCATCTGAATCTGTATTAAATTAGACATGAGCTCATACCATGTCAACTTTCATCCAGTACCATGTGGTTCATGCTAGAAGGGGATTCTTGACATCTTAAAAACAGTGTAAGGAGGCAAGATAGGGGGAGGTAAGCTCCCAGAGAAAGGATCCATGGGGAGAATCAAAGCAAACCATATGGTGCCCTGGCATGTGCTACTGGTTATATTTCCATTCTGAATGGTGGGGTTTATGCCCAGGTCTGGGGAGAAAGGAGAGGCCATGGATAAGTGGTCCTCTGAACTCCTCCATACCAGGTACCCAAGGAATTGTCCTTAGGCTTTGAAGAGGATGCTCCATGGCTCTTTCATGAGTAAGCCAGAAACTCAGACATCTTTTGTTCCTAAGGCAACCAACCTTCAGTGAGTTCAAAAGGTTTTCAACCAACATTAATACCACACAGGGGAAAGGGAAAGCAAGACTGTCTTCAGTGTCAGAATCAAGAGACTGTGCCAGTCTCTTCCTGGTAATGATTTTTGGCACCCAGTAAGTATCACTTCAGGATTGCTTAGAACAAGGGTGTTTTAGGGCAAAAGAGGCCTGAGGCATTTTTAGACTCTGAGCTAGAAGACAAAAAGCACTGGTTTTGAATCATTCCTCACTGTGAGTAATGTGGGCCAGGATAATATGACTCAGAAACCAAAAGGGACACACTAATTGGCTGAACTCTGAATTCAATCCAAGTATTGATTTTTTTTTTTTTTATTGCAATGAAAACAAAATCAAAGTTATTGTTTTTAAATCCTACTGGACCAGTTCAAATTAGAACCAGTCTTTGGAAATCTTGAACTAGAAGAAAAAAAGAATCAGAAAAGCAAAATCATTTCCATAAATGTATCTCATTCAAGTGTCTGCATACACAGATATGCACCGTATATGTATTTCTATCAGTAGCAGCTCTTTGAACTGAATCTCACTTAACATATTTGCGAGATTAACCAACATGTCCCATGCTTTCTACGGAGTCAGTTGGTGGATGTCCTAGAGACTGTGAAGACTGGCGGCTCATGAAGGACTAGGTAGGAAGTCCTCTGTCTTCTGGTGGATCATGCATTTTGCAAGAGTGCCTTGTATTTGTTCCCAAGGCTGTTTATATCTATTGCTTTTGCTATTCTAATTACATAATTTAACTAGATGGTAAAGAAGCTAATAAACTATAATTACAGAAAGAAGGACTTCTTGTTTCTATAAACACAAAATTCAATGCTTTGAAAAGACTAAAGGTGTATTACATCTAAAATAAAAAGAATGAGTGACTCACTTACAAAGAAAAGTTCTCAATAAATCAATGTACATCTGAATCCTTGAGAAATAAAATTAAGTTATATATGTTTTATTAAACGGATTCTCTGCTTTCAGCTTAAACATAAATGACCAATTGCCCTTCCCTAGTGTGTCAAATGAGACACCTTTCTTCTTCTGAAACACTTCTGCTTCCTTCTGAAACACTGATTTATCTTGATGATCATACCAGCTTTTTTCCTGATCAGAGACCTCCAAGGCACTGTCATCACCTCCCACAAAACCCAACTCCTAACCCTCTGCACAGGGATTCATAGGAGAAGGAAAGACCAGAGAGAGGCCTCAGGTGGCTCCACTCGCAGGTCCTGTCACTTTGGGAAGCCACTTTGCTCTCCTGACACCCACCTTCTTCATCTGTAAAATGGGTGTGGTGAGAGTTCAGAAGCTCCCCTACTTAAGGACCAAATGCAAAAGCACCTTCAGGACAATCAGGGCGACTCTGTCTGCTAATAAGAGATGTTTTTCTCGGTCACTTATGTAGTCATTTTGAGCTTACCAAAAACAATAATTATTGACAAATAAGTGGAGGAGCCATGCCTACCTCATACGATCTTGGGGCAGATTAAATGAAATAAAGTACCAGAAGCCCTTAGCACAAAGATGGACCCATGCCAAGAGCTCCCTACACTCCGGCTGTTTGGTTGTCTAACCAAGTCACCCCATCTGTGCTGGGGTAGCCAACCCTGAAATGGAATCACGAAGCAGTCTCCTGCACGATGAGGCAAATCCAAGGTGTGGATGCCAAATGGATTCATGCCTCCCACCCTTTCCCACCTGGACTAACACGACAGACCCCCCACCCCCACCTCCGGTCACATCCTCCTCCAGACTATTTCCCACCCCACAGCTGGCACTACCTTCCCTAACTGCAGCTCTCTCCCACACTGTCCCCAGGCGAAGGGTTCACCACTCAGACCGCAAGCCTTTATCAGGACTGCTTCCCCTCCACTGGGATGTCCAATTAGCATCTCATACTAAATGCATCCAAAGAAAAATCTTCATTTCCCACACAAAACCAGTTCCTTTCTTGGTTTTCCCTCACTAACCACCCCCAGCCAGACAGCTGGTCAGGGCAGTCATCTTTGATTCCTTGTATCTCTCAATCCTCAAAGACCATGTATCAGAAGTCCTGCTAGCTCCCTTCCTCCAAACATCTTAGATTTCCCATGATTCACCACCCCCATAGCTGTCAATCCAGGTCAAGTCTCCATCTGTCCTCTCCAGCCTGGGCCCCTACAGTATAGCTTCAGAACTGGTTTCCTCCTTCCCCAGCTGCTTCACTTCTGAATCCTTCTCGCACGCCCTTCCCCCCACTTACCAGGCACTGACTATGCTGGGCTTTTTTCTGTTCCTCAAACTCGTCACGCTTGTTCCAGCCTCCAGACTTCTGCACTGTAGTTCCCCCTGCCTAGAACCTTCTTCCAGACTGCCCCATGATCCAATGTCATCACACTTGTCACCCCCTCCAGAGGCTTATGCTGGCCAACCTTTCAAGTCCCATCCCCACCACAGTCCTCAAAACATACCCAAATTCTCTCTTCAACATTATCCCGTAGGATCGTCACCATCTGAAAGTATCTTATTTCTTAACCTGTTCATTGTCTACCCCACCACTTCCACCAATAGAAGATAAATTCTAGGAACTCAGGAACTGTTTCTCTATTGTTCACTATGTAACCCCAACACCTAGAGCAATGCCAGACACATAGTAGATGTTCAATAAAAGTGGTTGAATAGATGAACACCCAACACAGTTTCCTTCCTCCCCCTCTCCAGCCACCCTTTGCCCTTGACTTCCACTTTCTCTTTCAGTTATAGCTCAGACCTCACACCTAGACCTGCCAACCCTTCCCTGCTATGGTTAGCCATTCTCTCTGTGCCCTCCCTGTCACACAGTTCCATCCCTTACTACATTATTCTTCATCATTCTCTTTATCATATCCCCAACCATACCAGGAGCTCTGAAACCAGAGACCACATCTTACCAGTCCTCCAGCCCAACATACAGAGTAATTCTCTATACTTCCAACTGCCTTGGATGCCCTGATGGCTAGATATGAAATAGTCTTTCCCTCCAAACCCTTCTCAATCATGGTCACTTTTATAGCACTTATCATTATCTCAAATCATCTCATCTCTACTTATTGATTTGTTTGTTCCACATATCTATTGTCTGTCTCCCACCTATAACCCTAGTGACCGGAACAGTGGTTGACACATAGTAGGTTCTCAATTAAAGATTGGTTTACAAAGGACTCATTCAACATGTTTGTTAAATGAAAGCCTAGTTAACTGATTAGCCACCATGAGCACTATAAATCTCAGGGTATTCAAAGTAGGGAGATGCAATGCTATGTTTACAGCAGTTACTCATGGTTTCCAAAACAAGACACAAGGACGTGATTCATGAAAATTAAATCACATTAGGAAGCACATGTTGAGGGGAGAGGGGAAAGAGGACAATAGAGATTTGGCTAATGAGAAAAATGGGTCTCGAACTGCCCGGGGCATCCACCATCTGAATTACTACTTGGTTGTTTCTTTTGTTTGGCATTGAGAGCCCAGACAGGAGCAGCAAGTCTCTCTAGTAATTCTATTCCAATTAGTCCAATTAGAGACCAGTGCAGAGATAATTGCCCAGATGTTTGATTTCATCAGAGGTCGCATTGCATATGCAGCCCACAAAGATTATCACAGATACTGGCATAGATGATAGGAGGGGGAAGGGATGACACTCAGCAAAACAGGTCATAAATGCAAGTTCCAAGAGTAAAGGAGTTTCAGCAGCCCCTTTCCAAGAAGAAGACCTCAGGTCATCTGCCTTCTACAGGCCCTTGACCTGGGCCAGCTGGGGAGCAGGAGCATAAGATCTGCTGGTGATGTCAGCTTGGTATCTTCAATGTGACTTGTAAATAATACCAACCACGTTAAGTCACTGTAGGTCCACAGGATGGCTGAGGACATGGGCAATGTGACAGCCACAAGGCCAGTGAAAGTGGAGGCTGGGACTGAGCCCCCTGGTGGGGCCAACAGAACAGAGGCCAGCTCCGGGTGGCCAGCAACCAGCCCCAAAATAAAGTTTCGTCTGGATGGCATGGAGACCTGGCCAAGATGGGTCCACCTCAGTGGAGGGAAAGGTCTGGCTAATTCCAAATAGGTTGTCAAAGACAGAAATGCACCCAAGAACTAGCTGCACTTCACCTTGGGACAGGGTGTGTGTGATGGAGAAAAGTTGTTGATTTCTACTTTATTCTTCCAAGGAAGAAGATAGACCAGTGAATTGGTCTGAAGTCCAGAGGAGATGGGAAGAGCATCTAGCATAGTGGTTCCCACCCTTGGTGGCACAGTGGAGGCTGGCAAGCTTACAGAATACCGAAGCCTGGACTCCACCCCCGAAGATTAGGATTTTATTGGACTTAGACCAGGGTGCAGCCTGGGAATTGGGCATTTAAAAATTTCCCCAGGGACTTTAATGTGAAGCCAGGTGAGCTCCATGGCTTAACACAGGATGAGGAAGCTCTGAAACCCGTGGACACTCCCAGAAACTCCCATCACCTTCTGGACTCATTTTAAGCACAGAGGAAAGAAAAAGACCACTCTTGTCCCAAAGGGTCCTTCTGGGGCATACAGAATGCTGCTATAGGTTATATTGAACCTCATCATTTTCTATAAAATCCTAATTCCTGAGGCTAGCTAGCATTCTGGGGTCTCTATCTACCTGCTCATGTCGTGCTCTCCACTAGATCCTTCTGTAGCACCTGTTATGGGCCCAATGGTCTTGTTCTTATGAGGTTTGTGTTCTGTTAAGGGAGACTGAGAATAAATAATGACACATCACATCATAGAATAACTTCATACAACAAAAAGCATAATAAAAAAAAAAATAAAGCAAGGTGATGTAACCTAGAAAGGCAGGTAATGAAATGCAGGTTACTTTCAGTGGTCAGAGAAGGTATGTTCAATGAAAAAATATCTGAGCCGAGTCCTGAACATCAAGGTGCCAGCACATGAATGCCTGAGGGAAAGGCATTCCAGCAGAGGGAACAGCAACTGCAAAGGTCCTAGTCTCAGTCTCGTGGTGGCTCCACCTTAGCCCCTCTACTCTCCTGTGAGATGTCACCACCTGCTCTGCCTCTTCACTTTGGATTTGTGCCATCAGAGGTGCCATCTTCCCACCCAAATCTATTACTTCTTCAAGAACCCCTTCCTCCAAGAAGGCTCCCACACCCATCTCCTCCTCATTCTGGCCACTCTTTACCTCACCTCAAATGTCGGTGAATGCCCTTGGTAAACTGCAGTGGGTGTAAAAGCACAAGACATGATTGTTGCTCTTCATACCTCCGTAGCATCAGGCCTGAACTGGCACTGAATCATCCGTCCTTGAGTTTACGGTCTTATTGTTTCACCTGGTACATCTGGTCTCCTCCTGTGGGATCGCTGGTTCTCCGGGGCATCGATCCAGTTTTCTGCAGCTATCCCTAGTTGCTTCTAGAACAGAGCTAGGCATTCATTCACAGCCCCTGATCGGAGCTGTATATCCGAGAAGCCAACTAACTTGTCAATTAAGAGTTTATGTGAATAAAAGTCTTAGTCAGTAACCATGTAGACTTCACTCTATTCCACACTAGTATTATCTCCAATATACAGATGATGAAACATTGGAGATAGCTCCAATATAGAGATGACGAGGTACAGCGAGATCAGGCCATTTGCCCCAGGTCACACAGCTGGAAGTGGCAGAGCTGGGTTTTGAACCTAGGCCTGTTGGTATTAGATGCTGGACCCTGAGCTACATAACCTGTCACAAAGCATGAAGATCAGTAGTCCCATTCTCGATTTTTCAATAAAGAAACTGAAACTCACAAAAGAATTAACAGAGGTGGCCTGGTCCATAGACTGAGTTGGCATCAGAGCTAGGGCAGATACTCACAGCCTTGGATGCCAAGGCCTCTGGGCTCTCTGCTTTGCCATGTCCCTTTCAAAAAGGTCAAAATTCTGGTCAGGATTCAGCCAAAGCATCAGATCACCGCTGTGCCCTCTACTGAATTTAGCACTGCCAGGGAACTCCTGACAAAAGGGAAAATGTCTAATGAAATGGCCAATGAGCCCCCGACCGGAGTGCAGTCACTCACTTCAAATAACGTATTTTTTTCTTTCTTCCTCTATTTCTCTCTCGCTTTCTTTCTTTCTTTCTTTCTTTCTTTTTCTTTGTCTTTTTTTCCTCATATTTATTTAATTTTTTTATTTAATTTTTTCGGTGTTCCAAGATTCATTGTTTATGCACCACACCCAGCGCTCCATACAGCACATGCCCTCCTTAATACCCACCACTAGGCTCACCCAACCCGCCACCCCTCTCCCCTCCAAAACTCTCAGTTTGTTTCTCAGAGTCCGCAGTCTCTCATGGCTCATCTCACCCTTTGATTTCCCTCAATTCACTTTTCCTTTCCTTCACCCGATGTCCTCCATGTTATTCCTTATGCGCCACAAGTAAGTGAAACCATAGAAACCATATGATAATTGACTCTCTCCGTTTGACTTATTTCACTCAGCATAATCTCCAGTCCCATCCATGTTGATGCAAAAGTTGGGTATTCATCCTTTCTGATGGAGGCATAATATTCCTTTGTATATATGTATCTTCTTTATCCATTCATCTGTTGAAGGGCATCTTGGTTCTTTCTTTGTTTCTTTCCTTCCTTCCTTCCTCCATCTCTCCCTCCCTCCCTTACTCTCTTTCTTTGAAATGGTGGAGATGGGGGAGGACAGGAGAATGAAGTTAACACGTATCAAACACCTTGAGCAGGCCACACGACCTTATCTGTAGTATATCATGGAGGGCTGCCAGCTTTCCCAAATAAAAAATACAGGATACACTAAACCTCCCCCAAAAAAGCAATAAAAAATAAGCAAATAATATAAGATGTATACTTGACTTTGAATTTCAGATAACAAGAAAGCATTTTAGCATAAATATGTCTTATGACTCTTTGGGACATACTTACACTACAACCTTGGCTTAATGAAACCTACCTCCCAGGACTATTCTGAGGATGAACAACTCACCAAATAAAAAGTGCTCATAGGTACCTAACTAGCAAGCTGGCAGCCCTTGGTTGAAGTTGTAGCTCTGGGTCTGATCAAAGACTGTTTTTCTCCCTTTATCTAACAGTTGAGAATAAATAACTCCACATCCTTACACAGATTAGAAAAATGGCCATTGTGGATCACTGACTCACAGCGACCTAAGAAAACTTACCTAGAGAAACCATGCCCCACTCTCAGCATGCGAGGTTCTCTGCTCTCTCCTTGCCCAAGCAAAGAAAGAAAGCAGGCTGGAATCCAGTGGCTAAACCAGTGAAGTCCAGAAAAGTTCCTCATGAGACATGATAATAGAAGAAATAATAGGATAGCAGTTTTGCAAACAAAAATAACTCTGACGAGCAAGAGGGGAACATTAGATGGGGAGATGGTGGGGGTCAGGGAAAGAGGGCCTAGGGAGACCACATGAAGGAAGCTTGCGAGAAAATGCCAAGTGGGAAAATTCTGTTCCTCCTAAGTGAGGAGCATATGAGCATCTTGCCTGATGCACTGACAGGAGGGAATTTGTTTTAAAGGCTCTCGGACAACCTCGGGCACAGCTGGGAAGCAAACGAGTTCCCTCTGCCCTTTCAGTGGTTAACACCAAGTCTGACCAGCTTTCTGTCAAGCAAACCCCCAACACCGCAGAAACACTGTTCCAAGAGAGGCAATGCCTTAACTCACCCCATTCCAGGATCATTATAGCTCTGTTTTCCTGTCCAAGGCACCCCCTCTCAGACCCCAACCATATCTGACAAACTAATCACAAGACTGGAACATTCTTTCCAGGGAGAAGACACATTTTGATAACACCTTCCAGAATGACCTTTTCCGTTCTCTCCTGCATTTTACTTCTTACTGTTGTCTAATTTGTTATCGGCCCTAAGTGGGAGAGGGAGTGCTTTCCAACTAGAAGAGAGGGCCAGTGTATGCCCTGGTAAAAATGAGATCTTTGTGTGTCTCTCCAAATGCATTCCAGAAGCAGGGAATACAGCAGGTGTGTAGTAGGTGTTCAATAATTTTGTGTCGTGATGAAAGAATCCATTAACCTGTGCTGGTGGCTCTCCTGATTTCAGAAAAGGTCATCCTCAGTACTGTTCTTGTGCAAGTGTATGTGGGGGAACATGTGCAGCAACTGTGAACCTCAGTTATGCCATCCGTTACCACCCCCCACAGCCATGCTATAATGATCTGCTTTGGGAGCCACGAGGAGAGAAAGTTCCCCTTCAGGCACGTGTGTGGAAGGGAATTCTGGAGAAGACAACAGGAATAAACACAGGTGGAACGACAGGTTTCTGATTGCTATTCTTACTACCAACATTGTGCAATGCTTTTGGGCAACTGACAATGAACTAGGTGTTATGAAGAGTTTAAATAGGAGGCTCTCTGACCTCCAACTCATGTCTGAGACTCCATGGCCTGTGCTGGCCTGCCTTTTGGAAGGGAAAACACAAGGGACTCTCTACTTCCTTACTCAGAGCCTTGGGGACATGGGCAAGCTTTCCTGGGAATGGGGGTTGCCACATCAACCATGTTTGTCTTTGCTCACACTTTTTCTACCTTTTAACTATTCAGGTGTAGAAGAAGGTAAAGAGGTGACAGGGAGCCCTCTACCTCAGGGGCTCCTGAATTTCTGGCAGATTCTGAGGACTGAATCCCAAGAACAGTGTATGAAACTAATACAAAACAGTTTCTCTCTTAGAGCCTTTCTCGCTCACCAAAAATTATTTACAAGAAATGGTGAACAATTTACCTTGTCTTACAACCCAATATCAGAATCAATCTGATATCAGAAGCAGAGCAGTTAGCTTGAGAGAAATAGTGATTGTCCTATTCATGCTTTACTTTGTGGACAAGAAGAGATTCAATTCTCTGAAAGTCAGTAAGAACATAATTCATTCCTTCCACACTCCTGCTCCTTGGCTCAGAAATGCAGAGAATGGGTTAATCTTAAAACTGTTTGGGTGATACTTTTTTGCAGCAGCCACAGTACAGTTTTATACACACATGTGCATGTATGCATGTACACACAAACACACACTCACATGCACTCATGCACACTGACATGCACAGACACAGACAGACGCACACACCACAAAATCCTTCCATACCCTAACAGAGATGGCAACTCTCAAGCAAGCAACAGGGTAAGAGATGGAGCGTGGTGGGGAGTGTCCCTGCCAGGAGCCCCTATGGATCCTGAAGGTGGAATGGAGTCAGCATAAATCGTTTTGAAAGCTGTGGGGATAACAGGATGAGCCTACTGGAGACACTCGTCGGGCAGCTGGGGTTTAGTTTCCCATGCATTAGGGATAGAATCACACCTCAATCCAGCAGCTCCAAACTGCATGGATGTTCCTAGACCTCCGGGAATGAAACAAGAGAATAAGAACAATCAGCCATCCCCCCCCCCCAACTGTTGGCATAGAAGGATATTCGAGGGGCATTTGGGTGGCTTAATCGGTTGAGAATCTGACTCCTGATTTCAGCTCAGGTCTTGATCCAGGGTCATGCCATTAGGCTCCACCTCAGGCTCTGTGCTTAGTGGGGGAGTCTGCTTAAGAGTCTCTCTCTCCCTCTCCCTCTGCCCCTATCCCTTGATATCTCTCTCTCTCTCCAAAATGAGGAAATAGATGTTTTAAAAAGGGGAGGGAGGGGCACCTGGGTGGCTCAGTTGGTTAAGCGTCTGCCTTCCATTCAGGTCATGATCCCAGGACCCTAGAAAAGAGCCCCAGAGAGCTTCTCCCTTTCCCTCTACGACTCTCCCTGCTTGTGCTCTCTCATGCTCTCTCTGTCTCTCAAATAAGTAAATAAAATATACATATTTTTAAAAAGATGGATAATCAAGTAGCATTCAAAGGGATAGTGGTTCTAAGGGCAAGTTACATAGTCTGTTGGTTAGCTACCACTGAGTTCTGGATAAGTCTCATTCAAAGATGAATAAAAAGGTAAAACTACTTAAGGTAAAACTACTTCTGAGTGTCCAGGAATTTTAACCTATTTGTACTTTTCCATAGTACATGCAAGTAACATTTCACACTTATTTTTTTAAGTAAAACTTAATCTTTGGGGATATACAATGTAAATAGGGTTTAAGAGTAATAGTTTCATTCATGTCTGGGTCTGCTTAATATATGGTTAAGTAAAATAAGTCACAATAGCCATCCTTTCCATTAGGTTACAACACGGATCATGTGCCTTGATAAAACAGCTGATTAGATACGATGTTCATTTGCCTATAAAACACAGCCATCGGTTTGTATACTTTGGCCTTTTCTCAGCCCAGGAAATTGTCAATTTTTCTTCAAGGGGAATTCTTCAATTTCCCTTTCCAGTCTTTGATGTCCGTCATGTTAATTTCTTTTATTGCAGAAAAGACCTGATCTTTGTTACTCAGCATCCTTGTTCTTTTTTTAATTAACATTTACTGTTAATATTAGTTAATATTAGTATACTGTATTATTAGTTTCAGACGTAGAGTTAAGTGATTCATCAGTTGCATACAACACCCAGTCTCATTACATCACGTGCCCTCCTTAATGCCCATCCCCCAGTGACCCCATCCCCCACCCCCCTCCCCTCCAGCAACCCTCAGTTTGATTCCTATACTTAAGAGCCTCTTACGGCTTGTCTCCCTTTCTGTTTTCATCTTATTTTACTTTTCCTTCCCTTCCTTTATGTTCATCTATTTTGTACCTTAAATGACAGATATGAGTGAAATCGTCTGGCATTTGTCTTTCTCTGATTTATTTCACTTAGCGTAATACCCTCTAGTTCCATCCACATCATTGCAAATGGCAAGAGTTCTTTCTTTTTCATGGCTTAATAATATTACAATACCTATATAGAAATATTATATAAAAATATAATAATTGTATAACATGTATATATTGAAATTATATATATATATGTATATATATACGTATACATATATATATATCACAACTTCTTTATCCATTCATCTGTCAATGGATATCTGGGCTCTTTCCATATTTTGGCTATTGTGTATGACTTTTATTGAAATATAAAATAAAAAGATTATATACTTTTAAGCAAATAAAGATGAATACAGAAAAGAGACAAACTATGCAAAAATGTTGAAGAACAAGGAAAAAACACCATTTTGAAGACTCAAGCATATGTCCAGAAGAAATTATTTCAAAAGCTTCAGGATCAATAGGAAAAAAAATGAGATTCTTTCTGTAAAATAGGCAGAAATCCATAGAGATCAAACTGAGCCACAGAGAAAGTTAGATGAGCTATAGGATTATTTCAGAACAATAAAAATACAATAACATATTTCAGAATACAGAGAAAAAGTAACCCTATGCCGATAGTACAAAGGGTAAATTTGGAGTGGTGTTCTAGAATGTAGGGGGAAAGAACAAGCAAGTAAATATTTTAAAAAGAGATACAAATTTAGATGAGGAGGCCAAGTTACAATATACATATATACATATAGTTATTATACATGAAAAAACAAAATTGCAATTAAAGTGATAATCAAAGATGTAACTAAAGAAAATTTTCCTGGGCTGAGTGAAGACCAAGTATATAAGCCAATGGCCATGTTTCATAGGCAAGTCAACACCTATGTTTTATATGTTTTAAAGAGAACATACCCCTAGATACATCTTGGCAGTTTTTTAATTAAAAGGATAAAGAAAAAAAAAGTTTAAAAAACAAAAAAGGATATAAATTAGTTAATTATGCAGTTTCTTCTCTGTAGCACTACAGTCTTACCAGAATAAAATGAGTGGTTTTCAGAAAATTTTGAAGAAAAAAATGTTTGATCCTAAACTGTGATATACCTAGCCAAGTTGTTGCGTGCAGATGATAAGAAATGAAAAGAGAATCTTTGATAAGGAAGGATTTGGAAAAATACACCTCTCCCATATTGTTCCTAAAAAACACTGCAAGTCAATGAACTCCAGTTTGCCAAAAGATTAGTCAGAATTAAAAGCACTTAAAAATGAAGAAACTATAACATCACTTACTTGTGGAGCATAAGGAATAATACAGAAGACATTGGGAGATGGAGAAGAGAAGTGAGTTGGGGGAAATCGAAGGGGGAGACAAATCATGAGACTGTGGACTCAGAAACAAACTGAGGGTTTTGGAGGGGGGAGTGGGGAGGGGGTAAGGTTGGTGGTGGGCACGTATTGCATTCAGCATTGGATGTGGTGCATAAACAATGAATTTTGGAATACTGAAAAAAATTAAATTTAATTTTTTAAAAACTCCAATATTTAAGATTTTTTTAAAAAGAACTAGCAGTAAAAATGTAAATCAGCAAAGCACAGAGCTTAGTCTATAAATAGGATTCAAAAGCAAATAACAAAGCCATTCATAAAATATATAGAACATAAAATAATTTTTGATAATAATCAGGACCTTAAATTCCAGGTCATCTTTACAAAAGCCAGAAAGAAAGAAGTAAACATGTTTCAGATTCTTACCTAACAGGGAGTCAAAAAGTATTATTTTATTTTTACTTATGATCATTAGAAAAACACAGGTTAAATTTTTTTTTTGGAAAAACTTTAAAAAGCCACTAGTAAAAATATAAACAGTCTGCCAAAGGCAGAAGTAAACAAACAGTCTCCAATGTCAGTCTCTGTCAACCAATTCCATTATTCTTCTGTACCTTTCCTAATAAGTGGATGCGGAGTAAGACTCACCCGCTCCCAAGGAGCTAAAGGACAGGAAAGAGATGGAAACACATTTTGCTTGATGTGAGAGCTTTTCAAAGATGTATGTTTAATTTCTCCATTTATGGGGTCCTGGAATTCATGGCGGTTGTGGTGTGAAGTGGGAAGGAGGAAGGTTGGGGAAGGCTTCCCTTCAGAACATTTAGAACACTTAAATGATTTATATGTCTGTCCTTCCTACAGACTCTAAGCACCACAAAGGTAGGGACATTTTCTGTGTCCCTAGTGTCTTACTGGATAGACTATTGGATGGATGGATGGATGGATGGATGGATGATGGATGGATACATGATGGATGGATGGATGGATGGATGGATGGATACATGGACAGACAGATAGATGAAGGGACCTTTACTTAATTAGACCCATACCTTGCTCAACTTGCATTTCCCCTGGATCCTAATTAATCCTACCTCTAAGGAGGAAAATTCACTCTTCCTCTGTAGGTTATCCACCTTCTATATCACAGCAGCAAATTGGAGGGAGTGTTGTTCCTGCTTAAATGCCTGTCTCACCATCAGGGAGTGACTGCTCTGGGAAGCAGAGGGGCCAAAGCCATGTATTATTCTTTGTGACTCACAGTGCTAAAATGGGAGAGTATGAATGCATCCTTGATCACATTATTTCTTTCTTCCCGATTTGACTTAGAGCCCAGAAAGCTGATCAGTAGCATAAATGAAGTGTGAGGTCAGACTTTAGCTTGTGGGGAGAAGGCAGGGCAGACAGCTGGGTTATACACCAATAATCCACCAACAGTCCTAACGTTGTCTCTGTCAGCTCTTTCTCTCTCTTGCTCTCCCATGGGGGAAAAAGATATTTTCTGGTGAGGAGGGCAGAGTGGAGGAAGAGTTGGGGTTGCAGTCATTTGCACTAGTGGCCTAGTAAAAGTAGCCCTGGACTTTTAGCTCCCAGAGGACAGTCGTCATGGCAACCCTGGGATCAAGGAGCAGACCCTCTTTCAGCCATTGTCCGGAGTACAAAGTCTCTGTTCAGCTTTCTACAAGCTGGTTTAAAAAAACACCTCCAGCCAGATAGATACAGACACCGATAGACAGGCACTCACATACACAGAAAAGTTTCTAATCATAGAGTGGGAGTCAAGTTCCTTCCAACAGCTTTTAATGATCCAGTTCACCGAAATCTAATTTTTCTCTTCACCTGTGGGAACAGGAGATACTCTGATGCCAGCAGAGGCAGCCTACCAGTCACCAAGAAGCTGTCCCAAAGCCTTTAAGTGCACGTTTCTGCATTCTTGAAACCCAGCTCCTGGGCACCACCATAACCCTGGTTTGTTGCTGGAAAGCAACGTCTGCCCCAAAGGGTGTTAGGTGGACTAGGCAGAATAGGGCACATTTTGTGGCTTCTTAGCCTGTAGCTATCAGAGCTTCTACTGACCTGAACCAGCCTGCCTCTCCATGGGGATCTGGGCCAAGGGTACCCAGACAGGAAAAAGTCCTTCTGAGCCCAAGTGCCCTGTCGTGTGCATGGCAAAACTCTATGAGGAAACTTACAGCTTTGTGAATTTATTTGAAACAGCAAAATGTAAAGAACACCAGCTGGCAGCTTGACTGGCATGGAGGCCAGACCTTCTGGCTTCAGGCCAGAGATGTATACAAGCTCAGAGGAGGTCCCTTTGCTGAGGATCAACCTCTTAATAGTCACTTCTCTGGCCACTTCAGGACGCAAACCATAGGGTTAGCTAGAAGAGGCAGGGCTCAGAGGTCACCTGGTCTACACCATCACAGCCAGGAGAGAAAGTAAGTACAGAGAGGTTAAGTGACTTGTCCAAAGACACACAGACAGTCCTTGCAGAAGCTGGACTGGAACAAATCCAGGACTTCCAGAGGCTGAGTAGATAATGAGGAACATAGTAAACTGTTCAAGGCCTAGGAAACAGCTAGAGTGAGTAGGAGAACAAATCAGAGGCCGAAAACTGAGTACCAAGACCCACAGAAATCTCATGAGATTATTTTCAGAGTAACAATATAATACTAACCATAGCTTACTGTGAACCCGCACTGTGCCCGACACTTTCCTGGATGCTTCACAGATATTATTTCTTTTGACAAGGCTGGTTGTCCCCATTTAACAGATGGACAAAGTAAGGCTGGAAGAATATAAATTAGTTGCCTAAGACTATCTGGATGCTGAGAAGAAATGTCAATTCTCCAGAGTCTCTCTGCCCTCAAAGCCCAAGTCCTGACTCATTAGGCTACTGACTTTCATCAAAAAAAAGGGTTAAGGGTCTGAATTCCCCATTTATTCTGGGTTCCCATATGTTCAGACTCTAAACTAAGACATCTCCCAGAGAAAGTCAGGACACAAAGTTAAGACAAAAAGTGTAGAATTCTCAAAGACAAATAGATTCATGAATTGAAAGTAGGTTGGTGGGGGTTACGTATGGGTGGTAGGTAACGGGTTTTGGACTAGGGTTGGGTTATTTGTGTAAACTTTGAAGTAAACGCCAAGACTCGATTTGTCTTTTTCTGACATTTAATGTGGGCCAAAGTTTTCCTAGCAGATCAGGCCAAAGGAATGAGTCTGTTTTTTTTTCTAAAACTTAGAAGCCAGAGGATTTATTAAAGTTGGTCAGACATTGATACTGCACACCAGGGCTCCTTTGAACACTTGATAGGGCTGGATTCCAGAAGGTCTAATTAGTTAGAGAACGTAGGGGAAGGTCCAAGATGCCCACTAGTGGACGGCACCATATTAGTTCACTCCGAGAAATCCCTACCTATGGTCCTCCTAACAAACCTTTAGTTTGCTCACTAGCTGGAGGAGCAATAAGACAGGTATTTCAGGGCGCCTGGGTGGCTCAGTGGGTTAAAGCCTCTGCTTTCAGCTCAGGTCATGATCCCAGGCTCCTGGGATCAAGCCCCGCGTCGGGCTCTCTGCTCAGGGGGGAGCCCGCTTCCTCCTCTCTCTCTCTGCCTGCCTCTCTGCCTACTTGTGATCTCTGTCAAATAAATAAATAAAATATTAAAAAAAAAAAAAGACAGGCGTTTCGGAGCAATAAGGAAATTATTCTTCCCTTGTGTTGACTCTGAGGCCAAGGACTAAAGCACTATAGGGGTTGGGAAGACCTCAGATCTGTTCCCAACCTTGAACTTAATAACTCTTGCTCTGTAGTATTTTACTTTTCTCTTTATCATGTTATTGGATTTGATTGAAAGGACGGATGTCCAGGTTACTGCAGAGCACCATTTGCAGTGTAGTCTAAAGGACGTGAACCAAGGGGTACATGGCCATGTTGCTAAACCTATGCAGTGTGTGTGTGTGTGGGGGGGGGGGGTATGAAGTTCACCTAACAGTGCTCCTTCTCCTTTCCTAACCTCAGTTCTGCTATGCTCAGTTCAAGAACCATACATAATTTACTCACTATATGCCAGCCATTTGGCCAGGCACCAGGGCTAGAGAGAGACAACTGAGACAAAGTTCTTGCTGTCCAGACACTTCCATTCTAATAAGGGGGATGCAGACAGGTAAATATAACTACAATGAGGACATGAGGCCAATATATTAGATGTATGCAGAAGTGGGGGCACCTGGGTGGCTCAGTCAGTGAAGCATCCAACTCTTGATTTTGGCTCAGGTCATGATCTCAGGGTTGTGAGATCGAACCCCGCATCGGTCTCCATGCTCAGTGGAGAGTCCGCTTGAGATTCTCTCTATTCCTCTCCTCCTCCCCCAGCACTCTCTCTTTCTCTCTGTTTAAAGTTAGTAAATAAATCTTAAAAAAAAAAAAAAAAACAAAAAAGGGAAGACAAAGTATGCAGAAGAAACGAAAATAGTACAGAGGACTGAGATACTAATTATCCGAGAGGGTCAAGGAAGACCTTCAGAGAAGCTTCTGAAGGAAGCTTCAAAGGATGAGCAGCAGTTCGGCCAAGGGAAGAAAAAGCAGGCAAAGGCAGAGAAGCAAGAAACAGCGGGGCCTCGGGCCTTTTATGGAATTTGGCTCCTCAGCTGTCATATCAGCAGATGTCCATAGTGCAGGGACAATCTGCAGGTCCAACGGCTCTTACACAGTCCCTTTCTCTAGCTTCTCGCCGGTACTTCCCGTGGCTCTCAGGTCCCCTCGCCTCCGGTCTTCTGCTCCCAATCCTGGCCTCTGAGTCCCTAGCCCCAGTGACACGTTTTCGTTCTACTTACATTACTTTGATCTCCTAGACTCTTGGGGTCATGAGTCACCCTGTGATCTGCAGCTATGAACGAGAGACCCTCCTGGTTCCACCATGCTCTGTGGTACTCTAAAAGCAAGGCCAGCCCAGCCAGAGACCAGACCCATATAAGGACCTGCACCTTGTCTCCTAGAGGTAGAATGAAAAATGTAAGTGGGAGAGAGACAGGGCAGGAGACGGTTCTCAAGGTGGGCTGCAGACCAATCGGATTCCTGCTGAAGTCTGGGCTTAATCCTGCAGACTTGGGGAGCCATGGGAAGACGTGGTGCTGGGGCTGGTAGAGTCCGCTTTGCCTTCCTTAGGGTTACTCTGCTGGTTACTCAGGGTGCTTGTATTAGAGGGAGAGAGACTAGGAGCAAAGGGAAAAAATCAACACAGGAGGCCACTGCAAAAGTCCAAGCAAGACGTGAGAAGAGGAGAAAATCAGGTCTCCCTGCTGAGGCACTCAGTCAGTATCTCCTGGGGGGGGGGGGGTCCCTTTTAGTCAGCCTTGTGTTTCCACAGCTCTCCATCGTGGCTCTGATTCTAACCCTGGGAGGCTGCCTCCTCCTCTCTTTCCTTCTCCTCCCTCCTTCCCTCTCGCCCCTGCTCTGCCTCCTTCCTCCTCCCCCAGCTTGTTCCCCATCTCTCTCTCCCTCCCCCTCTTCTGCTTTCTCCCTCTCCCTCCCCCTCTCCCTCTCTCTGGCACACCCTGGAGAGACACGCATTACCTCCTGCCTCCAGCTCAAGCCTCCCTGATGGGAGAAAATGGAAAAGTAAAAGAGAAAAGCCAGCCTGAACCATAAAAAAAAAAAAAAAAAACAACCGGAGAGGGGTTCCTGGGTGGCTGCTTTCAGCTCAGATCATGATCCCAGGGTCCTGAGATCCAGCCCCAGGTCCCCAGCTCAGCAGGAAGCCTGCTTCTCCCCTCTTGCTCTGCCCCTCCCCCCACTCGTTTTTTCTTTCTCTCTCAAATAAATAATAAAATCTTTCACAAAAAAAGGACCTGAAGAGCGATCAGCATATGCCTGTGAGAGGCAGGAATAACCAGGAAGAGTACGACCCTTGCCACTTGACAACAGAAGCCCCTGGCATCAGCAGAACCAACAAAGGTTTGATCTTTCCTGCATCTGGGAACTCTGGGGTGCTCCACAAATATTAAAAACAACTTGGGTCATACATTCCATCCCCTCGGAGGCTGCAGGCAGAAAGCACAGCCCTCTTCAACGATCCTGCCAGCAGACAGCAGGAAATAAAGACCCACGGAACAGTATCCTCGGGCCCACGTTTCGGCCTCCCTAAGACCATCCGTCACCTTCAACTTGCCCAGAACTATCTTCAGTGACTGTCCCAGGTCACAGCAACCTGTTTACAAACATCTAGAATTCCCAGGCACTTTTAGGACAAGGGACCCAAGATGTGTCCAAGTGGGCAGCAAAGTCTTCTCTAAGAGAAGCTGTTCCTCCAGATCTATTTATGCCAATGTAAACACTTGCCAAGGAAACAAGGCATGTGGGCATGCGCTGGCCCGGCAGGCCCTCGGGTTGCTGCAAAAGGCAACTGGAGAGTCACATGTCATAACAGTGGAAAGTACATATGCAACTATTCTTAGCCCTGGAATGTATACACTGTCTCCCTGCCCGGTGCTTCTTTCCCGAAGTTCTAGAAAACTGCGAAAGCACCGTTTGCATAAACAAATCCAGAACTCTCCCAGGACAAATCATTTGCCAACTGAAGGAAGGCCTGGGTTTATGGTTTCACTTGGAGCCAGAGGTGGAAGGTCTCCGGAGGGACCAGGCGGACTGGGCACTGGGGGACGTCACCGCTGCAAACCAAGGTAAAGATCTCTAATGCCTAATTCTTCCGCAGGTAGACTGCCAGGTGTCATCCCGGAAACCCTGCCCAGAGTGTTGTTTGGTCTCTGCTTTCTCTTTATCACATTCTAAAACAAAACCCCCAAAGACTCTGAGAAGTCATGTTTTTAAAAAATAAATCACAAAGGCCCATTTTCATCCTTCAGTGCTCTCTCGATGCCAGAGAGCCACGCCGCCAGATTGACTCCTCGGGGAATGACTAACACCCAGAAAGATGCTTACATGAGTTTACTGAGTAACAGATATGCTGAGAAGCTAGAGCAGGGCTCACAGGTTTGGCTGGTCAAATGCAGGGACTGTCACCTTGCTTCAGCCCCTGACCATCAGGTAACTTCCAACCATGTCAGTAGTTGTTTTTTGGTTTTTTGGGGTTTTTTTCCCTAAGATTATCTGAAGATGCTCTTTGCCTATCACCTTTGGGAGTAACCATAACCAAAAAGAGAGTGTTGGCTGTGAGGTGTGGGGTGTAGGTGGCCTCTCTTTCCAATCTTCACTAAGCAAACTTCTTGGCAATATCCACAGCACCTTAGTGAATGGACACTGAGTCTTGGAGTCTCCAAGTCTTGAAGTCAACACAGCTAAACCCTTCAGCACACACCTCCCCTTGGGACCTCTCCCCCACCTTCTAGGATGGATGAGGAGTCGCCAGATGGACTGCTCTTCAAAGACCACGACTTCTCCTCTGACTTATTAAGGCAGCTCAATGGCTTGAGGCAAAACAGGCTGCTGACTGATGTGAGCATCTGTGCGGGGACCTGGGAGGTCCCCTGCCATCGAAGTGTGCTGGCCTCCAGCAGCCCCTACTTCCGGGCCATGTTCTGCAGCAACTTTCGGGAGAGAAGCGAGGCCAAAGTCCAGCTGAAAGGCATTGACCCCACGACTCTGGACCAGATCATCTCATATGTGTACACAGGGGAGGTGCCCATCACGGCTGAGAACGTCCTGCCTTTGATGGAGGCAGCCTCCATGCTGCAATACCCCAAGCTACTGGAGGCCTGCTCCTCCTACCTCCAGAGCCAGCTGACCCCCAGCAACTGCCTGGGCATGATCCGACTCTCCGAAATCTTGAGTTGTGAGACCCTCAAGAAGAAAGCCAGGGAGGTGGCCCTGACATGTTTCCCTGAGGTGGCTGCCTCGGCCGACCTGAAGGAGCTCTGTGCTTTGGAATTGAGAGACTACCTGGGGGACGACGGGCTCTGTGGAGAGGAGGAAAAGGTGTTCGAGGCCCTCATGGTTTGGATCAAGCATGACCTCCAGGCCCGGAAACGACACGTGCAGGAGCTATTCAAGCAGGTCAGGCTTCAGTATATCCACCCGGCCTTCTTCCACCACTTCATCGCCAACGATGCCCTCCTGCAGTCCTCACCCTCGTGCCAGACCATCCTGGAGATGGCCAAGAGGCAGATGTTTGCCACGTACAGCACCTCCAGTGCCCCAGACCTCCAGCCTCCATGGCACGTCCCCCCAAGAACCTCTTACCAGGATTTTCTCATCGTCTTGGGTGGGAGGAAGGACAACCAGCAGACCACCAGGGATGTTCTACTGTACAACAGACAGACCAACCAGTGGCAGAACCTGGCTAAACTCCCAACCCGCCTATATAAGGCCTCAGCCGTCACCTTGCACCGCAGCATCTATGTGCTAGGAGGCATGGCTGTTGGCTCAGGGAAGAACGTACCCAGCCACAACGTCTACATCTACTCCCTGAAGCTCAACCAATGGAGGCTGGGGCAGCCCATGCTGGTGGCCCGCTACTCCCATAGAAGCACTGCCCATAAGAACTTCATCTTCTCCATTGGGGGCATCGGAGAAGGGCAGGAGGTCATGGGCTCCATGGAGAGATACAACAGCATCTTCAACATCTGGGAGAGTATGGCCAGCATGCCTGTGGGGGTTCTCCACCCTGCGGTTGCTGTGAAAGACCAAAGACTCTACCTTTTTGGGGGAGAGGACATCATGCAGAATCCTGTACGCCTTATCCAGGTAAATGGCTGGTCCTTCCCATCATGGGAGTGCATGAGTGCACACCATGCACACATACCCATATGTGTGTGTACACATACAAACACACGTGCATACATGCACATACACATTCATGGATACCTGCTTGCATGAGTGCATACACATATACCTGTAGTCCACATACTCACTATCCTTTGCAGAGAAAACATAGAGGAGGGAGGAAAGGGAAGCTGGAAGGGAGGGAGGAAAGAAGGAAGTTTAAATTCCGTAAGACTTTATCCATTTATGAATTCTGGTTGTGTAAGATGAATACACACAAAGGAATGTTAGATACAATCCCTGTCCATGAAGAGTTTATCTCTAATCTTATTAGAGATAAAATTAGTATCTCTAAAAGTTCAAAAAAAAAAATGAAAAAAGTTCAAGCTAGAACACATGGAATATCAGAAAGTGAAGTTCTGTAGGAAATCTGCAGATCCTCTCACCCAAATCAACAAGGCCTTAGAAGAAGAGTCCCAAGCATTGGTCTACAGTCTGTGACCAAATCCTGGGAACCCAACCACAGATAGGCTGAATCAAAATCTCTTTATGGGGGTCCTGACATATATCTGTTACAGACATCTCCAGGAGGTCCTAAGGAGCAGCCAGTTTGGAGAACCCTGGCCTTAAATGACAGACAGACACTAACATCACTAGCAAGCTCTCTGAGAAGTGTTACCAACAGAAAGCAAAATCTCAGAATATGAAGTCTTTTATGCAAGTTCTAATCTCTGCAGTTCACATCGTGATATGAAAAAATGAATAATGAGCCTGTCTTTAACAATGATCAAGGAGCTCCCTGGTAGTTGCTATGTTGCCCGATGAGAGCTATCTCGAGCCCAAGCCCCCTGTAAGAGCCCTGGGGACAAGGGCATAAGCAGGAACATGCACTTAACCCTCCAGGAGCTTCAGGAAAATTACAATTCACGTGCTGACTGGAGGGGTGCTATAAGAGCATGAGACGTGCCCTAAGCCAGTCTAGAGGGAATTGGGGATGGTGTGAACTTTCAAGGTTGGTTTGAGCTGACGTGAACAGGGAGGCAAGAGAAGATGGAAGGCGAGTAAATGAAGAGGGAGAATCACCGGGAAGATAGAAGGACCTGACTGGGATGGAGACACGGGCAGGAAGCTTCTCTGAGCAGAGGCAGAGTCCTCTGTTGAGAGAGGGGTACTTCCAGGTAAGGAAACAGCTGAACCAAAGGCTCTGGAGCAGAGAAGGGCACAGCCCAACACCTGGAGGGACTGACAGACTGACCATGTAGCTGGGACACAGCGGGAGGCAAAAAGGCAGTCTATCTAAGTGGAGCTTGGGGTGGGGAGGGAAGGAATTAGTTCTCACATGTTCTCCATCAGCCCCCTTCCCAAGCTGCCCTGAGGGCCACCCCCTTCACCCAGACTGCTGCCCCTGAGCCCCTACTATAGAAATTCTGGAACATTCCCAAGGGAGAGGTGTTTGTGGACATTAGGCTGACCCAGTAGGCTTTCTAGGCCTTGTCAAGGAATTGGGGTTGTAGCCGAAGACTAACAGGGTGGCTGAAGTCATCAAATTTGCATTTTTAGAAGCTCCCTCTGGACGCCCTGTGCCAAAGGGATTCGAGGGTCCTGCGTGGACAAAGGGAGGAGAGCGGGGGACTGTTCTAGAGATCCAGCCAGGATGACAGTGGCTTGGGCTAAGCTGGTGCCAGCGGAGATGGAGAAAAGTATCAAGCTTCAGTTTAATCCCTGTTTTGTCTTGGCTTCATTTTCCCAGCCCGTATTTTCAGTTCTTCTCTGACCACCTCGGCAGATGTTGAGCCTGTTCAAATCCCACTCATATATTTGAGCCAAGAGAGACATGGTCCGCTCCCCACCAAGCTCTGGCCACACAGTGTGGACGGAACAGAGGGCTTCTAGGTAAAGGTAGAACCCCTCCCTCTTTTACAAAAGTGCTTTTCAAAATGAAGTGAACAAATAATGCTAATGACGTCACATTGCAAAGTTGTTACTGATTTCCTAAGAATACATACAAATCTCAGAAAAGCTTTCAAGCTGGCGTATCAAAAAATGAATGGTACCATCGAACAAGACACTTGCAAAGGCCGGTGGGAAAAAAACCCACTACCGTGTGAGTAATCCTTTTACATGGCAGGGGTGAGAAGGGGAAAAGCATTCATGGCAGCTTTTCTCATCTACTTAGCCTTAGCTTTGAAATGGTAATTTTACTCATTCAACTATAGCATGAGATCAGTGGGGTTGCTTGATAAAGTAGGTTGGATTTTCTGGCACAGATTCGGTTTTCTTTACAGGATGGTTCTTCTGCACACAAGCATTCTTTTAGGAACTATTGAACAGTGGTATCACTGTGTAATTTGTGTGCGTATGTATACCTTTCTCCCTGGCCACCTTTCTCCCTCTGTTTCTGGAGGGCACTGAGCAAATCCTTCACTATAACAAAATATCACTTCCTCCACTGGTCAAACACCAGTTTGACACTTTGTTATCCTTGCTCCCAGCTCTCTGGGGGGTATGATGAGGATTGTGAGCAGATGTTTAATCTATCTTTGAAACCATACCCCAAACTTGCTGACAAAGAACAGAGAGCCAGGAGGCAATTACTCACTCAGTGTTTACTTTAACTCCAAGGATCCCACTTTCCAGTGTCATCTATGTATTTTCAGATGAAACCATGAGGCTTAACAGGCTGTCTCTAGCACATGGCCTCATCTAGGCTTCATTAGCTTCAAGAATGGGAAGACCTCGAGAGGTCTTCAGTCTCAAAATGTGCCATCAAGAAAGGCGACACCTATATGGCCCCAAGCCCAGTCGTGACTGTGGTGGTTAAGAAGTTGGACTCTGGGGGCGCCTGGGTGGCTCAGTGGGTTAAAGCCTCTGCCTTCAGCTCAGGTCATGATCTCAGGGCCCTGGGATGGAGCCCCACGTTGGACTCTCTACTCAGCAGGGAGCCTGCTTCCTCCTCTCTCTCTGCCTGCTTCTCTGCCTACTTGTGGTCTCTGTCTGTCAAATAAATAAATAAATAAAAACCTAAAAAAAAAAAAGAAGAAGAAGAAGAAGAATTTGGACGCTGGGCTCAACCGGACCAGCTCTTCCATTCCTTAGCCATGTGACTTCCAGCATGTCACTTAGCCTCTCTGAGCCTCAATGACCTAATGTGAAAAATGGGGGCAAGTAATGGTACCTAATTCATAGGATGCTTGTGAAGATCAAATTTGGTAATATACTAAAAAATAGAGTCTTTCGTATGGTAGCAATTAAATTTTATATAGAAAAAAATGCCATTTTCTTTGGCAAATAAATGTTTTGCCTCTTCTTTTCTTATATGAAATCCATCCTAAGTCTTTTGTGCTCAATTTTGCTAGTCGTGAACTACTTTATATTTAATATTTGAACTTTATTTAAACTGAAGGGGACATGTTCTGGGAATAATGCTTTGTGATGCTATTTCAGACCGTGGCCAAGGAGCCCTGCCCCACCTCCTTGCTCTTTTACTTTTTTCTCATGCTTCCTCTACCATTCTAATGACTTTCAGGCATGAACTGTTCAAAAGCCTTCCTCACTTAGCCCCACATGCATTCTTGGCTCTCAGGCCCTCTCTGATACACGGGAACATTTAGAAATTTAAACATGAGCCGGAAATAGAAATGATTGAAAAATCACTGGTTTTATGAATACCCAAGTTGCTCCATTTCCCATTAAAAAGAAAAAAATGTTCCAAGTAAGGTAAGCAAACACATACCACAATGCGTAACTCTCCGTCCATTCTATGGAGACATAGCCAAGGATCTCATGGTCTCACATAAAGACCAATTTCTAGTAATATATACTTTCTGTTATTTAATTACATTTTGTTGATAATAATACACCTACCTACATTTTAAAAAGTGAAAAGAAAAACAATCTTATTTCACTCTCTTAAATACTACTTCTATCTTTTAGAAAATATATATCACTTTACAGTGCAGCACCGTGATTCTATTTCTCCCTCAGGTTTATCACATTTCCAGAAACACATGGTTCAAAATGGAGACAAGGATGATCAAGAATGTGTGTGCCCCTGCCGTGGTGCTTCGGGAGAAGATTGTTATCGTAGGAGGTGAGTTGGAACAGAGGATAGTTAGGCTGGACACAAACTTGGCATCTCCCATGGAAAAAGGGTCACTAAATAGACAGATGTTGTTCTACAAAACAGTGTTTTTAAAAGCACATCCATCCAACTAGGGGAGTGTGCATGACTTGACAAAGTTCTTTTCTCATCCAGAAGTTTCTCCCTGTCTTCATCTATAAACAAGGAATGAAATAATACCCACTTCACGGAATTGTTGTGACAATAAAATGTGCTCGCATATCTAAAGCACTTAGCACTATCCCAGATACATGGCAAATACTCAAAAAATGTTTGCTACTGTTAATAAAATTAGCCGCTAATGGATCATTTCTCTGCAACTACAGTAGAGTGTCTTGGTTAAGAGGAATAGTTCTAGGGTCAGACCTGGGTTCAAATCCTGACTCTGTCACTGGCTGTATACTCTTTGGCACGTCGTTAATCTTTTTCTGTGCCTCTGTTTGCACATCTGTAAAATGGGGATCCTAAAAGTAGGGAGTGGTGGGGACCAGATAGGTCTGTGGTGAGAACTGTTCCTGAATTCCCAAGGCTCCTTCTCTGGATTATTAAGGTTCTTGGGGGGAAGGGAACATGTGAGAGAGATGAAAAAGCCAATAATATAGAGAAAGCTCGGGGCACCGGGGTGGCTCAGTGGGTTAAAGCCTGCCTTCGGCTCAGGTCGTGGTCCCAGGGTCCTGGGATCAGACCCCACATCGGGTTCTCTGCTCAGCAGGAAGCCTGCTTCCCCCTTTCTCTCTGCCTGCCTCTCTGCCTACTTGTGATCTCTGTCTGTCAAATTAATAAATAAAAAATCTTTTAAAAAAAAAAAAAAAGATAGAAAAAGGTCTGGAATCAGGAAGCTGCTCCCAATCTAATGCTGCCTTAACATGAGGTTAAGGATACAGGGGCCAGAATCAGACAGATCTTAGTCTAAACCCCAGGTCTGCCACACACTGGACCTTGGGCAGCTTATCAAAATATTCTATACCTTAGTTCAGATGCCAGCCTTGGTACTAGGCAATGGCAAAGTACAGATATGTTTCCAGACTGCAGACTTCCTGTCCCAAATGAACAATGTTGAGCTTGCCAACATGCCATTGGTTTTCAGGTTACACAAGGAGGATTCTTGCTTATGACCCTCAATCCAACAAATTTGTCAAGTGTGCGGACATGAAAGACCGGAGGATGCACCACGGGGCCACGGTGATGGGGAACAAGCTCTACGTGACGGGCGGGCGGCGGCTGACCACAGACTGCAGCATCGAGGACTTGGCCTCCTTTGACTGCTACGACCCTGAGACAGACACCTGGACGTCCCAGGGACAGCTTCCTCACAAACTCTTTGACCACGCCTGCCTCACTCTCCAGTGCATACCCCACACCCCCACCTTCCCGTGAAGTTGGCAAGTAACTGTGGGTCTTAGTCAAGATGCTTTCTGTTGTAAGAGACAGAAACCCAACTCAAAGGAGTATAACCCCAAAAGGATGCAGGGAGTGCCCCTGACAGGACCAAAAGTTCCAGAGCCTGGAGGCCTGGAACCAGGCATCCTATTGGTAGAACGCTCTGGCCCTCTCTGGTTCTCCACACCCCCACCCCGTCTCCCGCTCTCCCCTTCTCCCCCTACTGCCTCTCCTTCCTACCTCATCTCTGTTAGACTTCATGCTACAAACAAGCTTCTGTATCCACAAAGTGTGAAGACAGTGGCGACTGATAAACTCAGTGTTTTCTAAAGTTGCATCTCCAAGAAAGAACCTCACCATTATCTATACATTAACCTTGAAAATAATCCGAATTGGCTGTTTCTTATTTCCATGCCTTCTTCTTGAGTCAATCACTGTTTCCGGGGCTTGTGCTACTGTAACTGTGTGATCCCAGAGCACATCCCTACAGGCAGAAGTCATGTTGACTGTTACCACTGACAGCTCATCCAAACTGCACAGCAGGAGACAGAAGCAGTTTCCCAAAGAAAGAACTGCTGCACTGACCAAAACCACATCTACCCAGAGCATCATGGAAATCTAGAGCAAAAGGGGTCCCTGGCACAGGGTCCAGGTGGCAGTGTGAGACATGGGCCATGACCGTGTTTCTTTGCATTCTGTGGATGTAATAAATTGGAATTCGAGGAACATGTGTGCAGCGTAGTATCTAGTGTTTGCAAAATTATCCATGCGGCCAGAATAAAGTTTCTTTCTAGTGCCAAATTATGTTTTTCTCCAGCCTCTGGGGAGCTATAAACCTGCAGAATTCATCAGGATTTTCATTTTGGTAAATGTTATGAGAATCACTATTCTAAGAAAGTCAACAAATTCCTTCAGAGATCCCAGCAATTACTGCCCTGTCCATGCCAAAGCTAAATACCCCCCAACAACGTTCTTGGTCTCAAAGTGCCTCCCAAGCTGGCTCCGTCTTAAGCTCCGGAATCAACTGAAGATGACAGCACATTATAATCACCTGGCAGTCTTCTCCCCAGCTATGGAAGCATCTGGAATGGGTCTCACTTCCCTGAGCCGGGCACCAGAGAGCCCTCAAGCCAGAACCTTCCTCCCCACCCTGTTCTCCAGGTTCATGTTCTGGACTTTTCCTTTCTTCCTGCACTTCAGCTCCTCCTGTTGGGATCTGAAGCTTTGCCCTGCTCCCCAGACCATGTGGCCGTGGTCTAGACACCCTGCCCAGGTTGTCAGCCCCTGTTCCTCATCCTGGATGCTGTCACCTTAGCGGTTAACTGGCCTCTTACTACAACCCATTCTCTTTGAACCCCTCTTTTCAGGCTCTCGATCCCTCCTCTCCCTGGAAAAGGTGACCAGCGACACCTCCAGCACCTCACAGGCAGTGCGTTTTGATCTGTCATCGGACTGGAGCCATCAGCAGCGCACCACACAGATGACCCTCCCTCCATCTTGAAATGCCTTCCTCACGCTGCCTCTGGGACACCACTCACCCTCTCTCCCTGCTCTATGCACTTAATGCTTGTCTCTTTAATTTCTTGTCTCTTTCTTTCCCCACTAGTAAATGGTGTGCGCCCCAGTGCTCAGCCCTGACACATTCCGCGCCTCTACCCTCAGCCCCGGGGAGCGAGCCCCCTCCGTGCATGGCTTTTCCTTCCCGCCGAGCGCTGCTGACTTCCCACTGTTCTCCACTTCCAGACCCCAGGGCTCGCTCCATGTTTCCACTTGGATGTCAAATACCTCAAAGCCGATGTGTTCACATTCACTTTTTCCTCACCAAACCAACTCCTCCCATGGTAGGCCTCCCCAGACTAAGAGAAGGAAACAACTGTCTCCCAGCTTCTCAGGCCCAAAGACCTGGATGCTGCTCTTGGCTCTTCTCCCTCACACCCCACTCCGTTTGGTTCAGGAGCGCCGGGCCCAGCAGCCCCACCAGCCACCGCTCTTACTCTGGTCAAAGCCACCATCTTCTCTCATCTACACCCATCACTGGTGTCTCTGCTTCCGCCTTCACCCCCAAATCTCTCTCCACGCAGCAGCCGGGGGCATCTTTCACAAACATGAAACATGAGTCAGAAGAGGTCATTCCCCTGTTGAAAACTCTCCAAAGCTTATACTGGAACGAAAGTTAAAAAAAAATTTTAATTAAAAAAAAAAAAAAAGAAAGAAAAAGAAAACCTCTCCAAAGCCTTCCCAGCTTTCTCTGATGCCTTCCAGAGACCCACAAGATTGTCCCCCCACCTCACACCTTTCCCCTTCTGCTCTCACCGTGTCCCCCCACTCCGGTGTCGGCCACACTGGCCTCCGGGCTCACACATCTGTGTTCGCATGCACCCCGCCCTGCGCCAGAACAGACTTGGCCTGGATGCCACACCCACAGGGTTCCCTCCCTCCCTTTCCTCAGGGGTCGGCTCAGAGATGCCTCTCCTCGGTGCCCTGATCCGATCTGTGCACGCGTCCTCTCAGGGACAGCCATCACCTCAGTCCCTCTGTCTCCACCGTCGACCAGCCTAAGTGGCCTTGCTGCTTCCACGCCTGTCCACCTCGGACCCTTCCTCCAACAACAGCCAGGCTCATCTTTTTTTTTTTTTTTTTTAAAGATTTTATTTATTTATTTGACAGAGAGAGATCACAAGTAGGCAGAGAGGCAGGCAGAGAGAGAGAGGAGGAAGCAGGCTCCCCGCTGAGCAGACAGCCCGACGTGGGGCTCGATCCCAGGACCTTGGGATCATGACCGGAGCCGAAGGCAGAGGCCTTAACCCACTGAGCCACCCCGGTGCCCCCAGGCTCATCTTTTTAAAACACAACCCCGTTCATATCCCTCACCTGCTTAAAATGACTTGACCGCTTCCCAGAGACCTTAGCATAGAGCCCCAGTGTTTTCTCTCCCCTCCAGGGCCTTTGCCACCGGCACCCGCCGGTCTCTGGCCCGGCCTTTTCCTGCTCCCCACTGCTCCCCCCAACTCCAGCCAGCCTTCCTCACTTCCCCTTGTCACCCCCGCCTCTCTCTTGTCTGGCACACACCTCTCTCACCTCTGTGTTTGACTTAATTTCAATTCATACCTTACCTGCCAGATTAAAATTCACCGCATCAGAGGCCTTCCGTGCCCCCCTACCCTAGCCTGGGGGGCTCTCTCTCCTGTTAAGTGTCCTCGCTGTCCCTACACATCCCCTCTGAGACCCTCATCACTGTCTTCCCCTCCAGGCTCCTATGGGCCCTATCCTCATCCACATTCCCAGGGCTGGGCTCACCGTCCGCCGTATGTATTATAGATCCCCAGTAAGTGTAGCATGAGTGGATTAAAGAATGAATTTGCTGAATCCACACTGTCTCTAGAAGCTCCATTTCAAACTCAGACGTGCCTGTGGATAATTGCTGGGGTAAGCACCTCAGCTCCTCTGCTAAGGGATCACTGTGTCCTTCCCTCTCCCCCTTCCCCTCTCCCTGGGAGAGAAGTAGCGTGGCCCACCTAGGTCAGGCCTGGAGGCTGAGAGCTTATCCTAGACGGCCCTTTTTGCCTGGAATTGGAAGTGGGAGTATCGCCATCTATGAACTCCTTCAGCAGCCTCCAGAATTCCTTCTGTCGGAGACTTGCTAATGCATCCACTTTCCTTCCCCTTCGTCTTCATCCAAAATATACTAAGCTGTCCGAGTCTGTGGCTGCTCGGAGCCTATCCAAGTCTCCCTGGGCCCACAAAAGCAAAGTCAATTGTCCCCTGGAATTTATAAAGAAAGATGGCACCAGGGCCGAACACACTTGGACCCCCGTGGCAGGCCAGCTTCGTGCATCAGGTAAGACGCTCCGTGGCAGGTGTGTTCATACACCTGGGCACCCCCTGGCCAAACCCCACATCTGAACTGGGTTATGAAACGCACCCCCAGGCCAGAATGGATGCTTTCCAATCTGCTGAGGACTATCCCAGTCCAAAAAGAAAGCGACAGAAAGTTTTGGCACGAGGCTTCCTTCGTCTCACTGGCTGAGGAGAGAGTCACAGCCCAGAGCTGAGGTCAAAGTATATTTAGCCGGCAGCAGTTAGACTGAAACATATTAAGTAAAAAAATGTCAGATAGTCTGACTAATCATCTCAACAGGCAACAAGGGAAGGGGCAAAAATGAAATGGAATAAGAGCTAAGCTAGAAAACACTGACAAAAATATCAAAAACCCTGTCCCAACATAAACCAGTGAGCAGAAAAGGAACCAGCAGAGAAACTAGCATCCAGAAGAAGAAAGTGGCTAAATTCACCTTCGCCACCTATAACAAAAATCTGTAGGGTCCCAGAGGATGAGGACTACGACAGGTCTTACTCAGAGACTTCATCCTTCTCAGGATATCGACACAACCCTGCCTCACCCCAACATGCCATGCTGTCCTCTGTGCCTCCGCACATGCTATTCCCTCGGCCAGGATGCCTTTCCCTGCTCTGCCTACTGAACTCTTACTCAACCTTCACCTCCTCCATGGAAACTTCTCCAACACTCTCCCCCCCCCCACCTCTTTATTCCAGCTCCTTCCACACTGTAGCACTGTAGAGACTTGTTACTAGACCTAGAAGGGGAGCTCTTCACGGGGGCCCACAGAGTCCCATAGGTCCCTATGAACCTCTTGGCCAAGCTCAGTCAGTATACTTGGCACACAAACGGTACTGACGCGTTTGCAGAATGAATGAGCAGGTGCACAAGTGAATGGGCCCTAAACGTCACCAGAGGATACAGGCTGTTCTGGATGCAAAGAAAGGCTTCATTAGCAGATAAACTGTCATTCTTTACCTTGGAACTCCATCACCCCAGAATCTGCCTCTCGGATCACAAGGCCTTCTTCCGAGTGTGTCCTCTTCTGTCTCTTACTGAATTTAGGGCCTACCCTAAACTGGCAGCATCTCGTCTTGATCCTCACCTTAATTACATCTTGAAAGACCCTATTTACAAATAAGGTCTGGGTTCCAGGTGTCAGGCATTTGTGGGGAGGCATTATTTAGCCCACTGCAGATGCCGTCACATGAAGGCATCTCCCCCACCCCGCCCATGCCCCAAGCAGAGCCGCATGGCACGGACTCCTCCTCCTCTCCCCATTTCTCCGGGGCATCACCTGGGCAGGGACTGTTTCATCTCTGTATCCCAACTCCAGCCCCAGCCCCACAGGGCTGGGCACTGCAAAGATACTCAGTAAATATGCACTAAATTCGACTCAACCATTTCACAAGGGTTAGCAAACACTGAAAGGACCCCAAGGCCAGTGTATAGAAGACACAGCTTCCGGGCAGCTTCCCAAAAGGCCAGGGTGAACGATACTGGCCAAATGCCCATCAAGAAGGAATTCGGGTCAGGCATAAGAAATTATGTAAGAACTCATCTGCTAACAGAGTGTCGCCGCTAATGTCCTCTTCTTGATCTTGCCAACATAAGCCTTTTGGGTGACGTCATGAGAGTGAATCCAAAGCTGAGGATGCTGGGGGGAAGGGAGTCTGGTTTCTGGAATGTCAGCTTTCATGCAGTCTCACAGGCATTCTAGGTTCCTGTTCAAATGCTACGTTATTCTCCTCATGTGGGGAATTTGGGTTTTGTTTTCCCTGAAGATACCCGCAAATCTCTCTTCCTCCCAATTTCATTGATTTGATTCCATTAGAATTCCAGGGTCTGCAATCCAGAATTCCCCGGTAACACTCCCAGTAACAAGCCAGCGGTCCAGAAAAAATGATGCTTGGAGGACACAGCCAAGGATTCAGGAGTCTGAGGCATTTCTAAGTTAGAAAGATGGAGACAGGAAGGTCTCCCTTATTCCAACTCAGGGGCTGTCTTTGCAGTGTCACCAATGGTCCCATCAGCCCTGCACACATTCAGAGACAAGAGGGCTATCTCAGGACAACTGTAAATATCGGAACCTTCCAAAGAGAGTTGGAAGGGAAGCAATGTGGAGATACCTACACTCAAGATGAGACCAAGGAGAAAAACAACAGAATTCATTAGCAGAGTCTCTGAGACATTCATCTTTAATCAAGTATTTGAGGAAAAAAGGTAATTCATCCCTACTTGGAGTATAGATTTATTTAACTGACTTATCTGAGGAGCAAAACTGAGAGTGCTAATGGACTTGCCCGTTTACTAAGCACTGCAGCGGCATTACCTAGTTCAGTTAACACAGGAACCTCTGGCTTCTCCTGAGCACCCTTCCTGACCACCCTAATGGGCCTCCCACCCCACCCACCGCATTGCTCTCTCTCTCGCTCTTTGTTTCTTCCCTTCATACCTTTTATAATAATTATTTATTGTTTTATTTGCTTTCCTGAGTTCATTTAGCTCACACTCCCAGCCAAATGGAGGTTGCCCAAGAATAGAGAACATGGCTGCCCCATTCACATCTGTTTCCCTGGCACTGGACACAGAAAAGGCAATCAACAAAGACTTGTTGAATGAATGGATGGATGGATGGATGGATGGATGGATGAATGAATGGCTATCCAGGCATTTAGGATGAGCACAAAGGAGAGAGAAGGTAAGTTTCTGGAATGGCATGGGGGAAGGGGAGAATTATAGAGAAGGGGTTGACTGGCGTGGGAGGGCACAGTGGCTCTTATCCAGGTGAGTGCTGTAGGAAAATCACTCTACCGGCAACCAGAAGAAGCTGGGGTAGTCTGGAGAGTTCAGATGGGAAGCTATTCCCATCCCCAGGAGGGATGATGAGGTATGACCACAAACGTAACAGTGAAGTATGAAGGGAAGGGAGGACAGGAAAGGACAGGAAACAAAGAGGTGGAAGCCACGGGCACTAATCGGACATGGAAAAAGGTGAGGAGGGGAGCAAGGAAGAGAGAGAGAGAGTGGTTGCTAGCCTGGCTGACCCACAGGGCACCTGTGCCATCAGCAGAAATTACAAAACCAAAGGAAGGGGAAGACTGCCCCAGGGTTCCCACCCTCCAGAGTCACAGATGACTGTTCCTTGCCCCGGGGGGTTGTACAGGCACCAGGAATCTACGATCTTGCTTATAGTCTGATCTTAGGTAACCATATTTCAGAACCACTTTTAAAACTCCCAGGCCACCATTGAAAACACATCTAACAAAGGCTGTTACATGACCTTTCATGTCACTGGAAGAGTCTGTGAGGCAGATGTGAGTGGATGAGAATAGAGTCTGAGCCAACATGTCTGGGTTTCAGCTTGGCTCTGTAATTCACTGGCTGTGTGGCCCAGGGAAAATTAACCAACCTTTCTGTTCCTTATTAACCAGCCTCTCTGTGTCCTTATTGGTAAACTAGAGATGATGATTCTGTTACTCTGTAGTGGGTTGAATCATGCCTCACTCCCTAAAGATATAGCTTTATCAGGAAAAATGGTCCTTGCAAATGTAGCTACTCAGGGGAACTCAAGATGAGATAATCCTTGATTATCTGGGCAGACTAGGAGAAAGACTGAAGGAGATTTGAGATGTTGAGGAGAAGGTTATGGGAAGCCCTGGGCAGTGGATGACATTCTGCAGCCCCCAAGCCAAGGAATATGGGAAGTTGCCAGAAGCTGGAAGAGGCAGGGAAGGAATTTCCCCTAGAGTCTCGAGGGTGGGCAGCCCTATCAACACTGTGGCTGTGGCCTCCAGAACTAAGAGGGAATGAGTTTCTGGTGTTTTAGGTCCCCAAGTTGGTGTTGATTTATTACAGTGGCCCCAGGAAATTAACATACTCCCTCATAGGATTGCCACAGGACTGAAAGAGGTCATGTTCATAAAGTAGCCAGCACTCAATAATTTATAAACAATTACTGTTATCATCTACTTCCTTTCTCTGGTCCTTCATGGCCCTGCACATAAATTGAGAATGTTAGAAGAAATAAAGGTGTTCAAGGTCTTGCTTCCCATGCCAGTTCCTCCACCATCCAACTCTTTCACAAGACTGGTTGGGACCAGGTTAACCTCTCATCTCCCCTCTGTCCCTCACTCCAGGGTCCCATGACAGACAATGTCCCCAGTTTCCAGGTCTTCACATCTCTGTGTCCAACCTAGAGGACGGAGCGGGGTGGGGGGAGGGAGGTATTTGCCCTTAACCCATCTCCTCAGTGGACATGATGAGACACAGAATTCTGAGCAATCACCCTCCAGATCTTCCCACGTGAAAGAAGATCCTAGGCAAGTCACTCAACCCCACTAAGACATGGTTGCCAAATTATATTTTAGGCATTATGATATTTTCCTCCTTCTCAGGGCTTAGTGAGGGGGAAGCACCCAAGACAACCATATAAATGTCTAAAGCAAAAGTAGCAACCATGAATGGTGGGGATAATAACAGATGTAGAAACAAAATGTACAATGACATTTTAAATGTCAATGACACTTTAAATTTACAATGGCATTGTAAATGACAATGACAGAAGAAAGGATGAGAGGGAGGAGGTGATAAAGCTTCACAGGTATATTGCCTGAGGATGCAATGATCTCTCACCAGACTATAGAAGAGGACCCCTAACCACTCTTCCTGGCTCTAAAGTCTCCTTGTCTAACTCACTGTCCCCTGCTAGAGGTAATCCTAGAGGGGTTGGGGAATCAATAGATCGATTTATGTTTCCAAAAGATAATTCTGGCCAGATCTCTTTCTTGCTTAAACCCTTTCAATGGTTTCCCACAACCAAAAAATGTAAGCTTCACTTCCATATTTATGAGGTCCTTACATGTGGAAGAATAAACAGCCTCCACTTGACTAGATAACAAAATGGTAGCAGAGGGCCCACCCAGTAGGCACTCAGTAAATGCTATTCTCTTTGCTGCCCCACTGGCCAGAAAGAAGACTCTCTTACTTGCCTACTAGCAATGTTTAGCTATTACCTATAGCTGTAGGTAAATAGAAAACAAGACTAAGTAGATCTGAGGTACATGGCCATTAGCTCCTCATCCTATGGGGACACCATGACATGCTCTTCCATACCAAAGTCATAGGAAAATGAGCGCAGAAAAGCTCAGTTGCAGTGAATGTGGTCAAGGCCTTAGTTTCTCAAAATGTCTTCAGGGAAATACTTTACCCTCAAAATTGCCTCCTTTTCATCTAGAATGATGATTCATTTCATTATTCAATGACTGAAAATTCATGAAATTTTGTGGTTTAGGCAAAAATGTATCACATAAAATTCCATATGTCCATGCAGTAGGACCGAGAAAAATCTAACAATGAAAACTATCGTTTCTTCCCTCAGAGTTTAACAGATATCTTCACCTTTTTTTTCACTTATAATATTTTTATCCCCTTAATCAACAACATTGCTTTAAAAAAAATTAGATAAAAGGCTCTAAAAATAAAGAGAATGGTCGAAGCACTGTACTTTCTTAGATTAGATTCAAATTCTCAAATGCAAATGTAACATTTCTGAGTCACGGAGTTGGAAGGAGGCAGTTGGTCCAATCCGGAGAGGCAACATGGAGAACCAGAAACAGCAGCAGGCCTTATGAAAAACACCTGAGGTCCTGGATCTGAGGTTCAGTTCTCCCTATAGAGAGGACTCTTGGGCAGGTCACTAAGCAGCAATGCCTTGCCTCTAAAATGCATGAATCTCATTTGCCCAACACTCCTGAGAAAATTGCAACTGTAGATGGAAAAGAAGGTGGCCATTGATAAATACCCTCCTACATTCTTTATTCTACCCCTCTGGGCTCAAGATCCATTTATCCAGGGAAGCAAGGGTAAAGGGATGACTGGAGAAAGACACCAAATATACTCATATAACCAACATCCATTTCAGGACATTATAGCACCCCAAAGGCCCCTTCACACCTCTACCCATCCTTAGACTCTCCAACAGAACCACTGCTTGGATTTCCAGATAAATGGGATTGGATAGCTTGAACTCTTTTTTTTTTTTAATATTTTATTTATTTATTTGACAGAGAGAGAGAGAGATCACAAGTAGGCAGGGAGAGAGTGGGGAAGCTGGCTTCCTGCTGAGCAGAGAGCCCAATGCGGGGCTCGATCCCAGGACCCTGAGATCATGACCTGAGCCGAAGGCAGAGGCTTAACCCACTGAGCCACCCAGGCGCCCCAGCTCGAACTCTTCAATACAGCTTCTTCTACTCAACATTAACTTTGTGAAATTCATCCATGTGGTTATGGGTAGTTATAGTTTGCCCATGCTCGATGCTTATCGTATTCAGCTCTATGATACCACAATTCACGTTTCTGTTTCTTGATGGGCATTTGTATAGTTTCCCATTTGAAGCTGTAATGAACTTATCTTGTGCATATCTGTTGGTGAATATATGTACACCTATCTGTGGAGTATATAATGGGAATGAAATTGCTGAGTCACAGAGTGTGCCTATGTTCAGCATTATAGATATGGCCAATCTGTTTCCAAACTATTCATACCAATTTTTGCTTCCACCAGCAGAGAATGAGGATTCCAGCTGCTACATATCCTCAACAACACTCAATATTGTCTGTCTTTTTTGTATGCCATTCTGGTACGTGGAAAGTGGTATCACATTGCAGAATGATTATTTTTAAAGTGTAAATCAGGTTATGTTATTCTGCCAATGGTTCCCTTTGCACTCAGAATAAAACCCAACTTTTAAACCTGACCTACAAGACCCTAGTTACCCTGGCTTTCTTGCTGTCCACTCACTCTCCTCACTATACGTCAGCACCACCTCCTTTCTAGCCTGCAAATATGCTAAGGTCATTTCCAACTCAAGATCTTTACATTGGCTGTTTCTTCTGCCTAGAATGTTTCTCCTCCAAATATTCTTATGACTATCCCCTTCTTGTTCATTCATTCATTCAACAAATACTATCAAGTGATTATCAGGTTTCTTCTCAAATGCAACCTCCCTCAAGAATCCTTCCCCAGCCACTGTCTAGGATGGTCATGGATACTCTCCCATATCACCCCACATTCATCTCTAGTCCTTTATCTAGTTTTATTTTACTCATAACACTTATCACTACCTCTACTTCCTTTTTTAAGAATTATATGTTTTCTGCCTTATCATATTAGCATGTAAACTAACAGCAAAGGCAGTGCACCTTCAATGGCTAGAATAGTACATGCAGTAAGTATTCAGCAAATATTTATTGGATGAATGAAGAGTTAATGGAAGGAGTACACAGGTGGCTTCTCAAAGATAACTATAGAATATTAAAGCTAATGGAGTCCCTTCCTTTTCATTCCCCACTTGATTGATAAAAATAAAGCTCAGAAAGATAAAATTACTTGGCCAGGCTCATGGTCAGTAGCAGAAATGCAGTTTGAACCCAAGTTCATGGCTTCTAATTCAAGTACATTATTCTGCCTACAAGAACTAGGCAGGGGATAAGTTTGACTGCATTTGAATGAGACCCTAATTACTGAATGTTGAACATTAGGAATTGATTCGGCACAGAGAAGTACCCCCCTTATAGTATGAAAGTACACAACACTTGAAGAAGATAAGAGAAAGGAATTGTTTCTGGTTCCCCCAAAGCACCCCTGACCTTTGCTTCAGAGAAAGGATGTTATTGAGAAGATAAAAAATGCACAGAGCTGGCTCTCAGTCCGTCTTCCATTTGCTGCAGACAGGAAAAAGACCCATCTTGGCAGGAACAATTTCCCTAGACTCCCAGGGCCTGAAATCTCCCAGGGCAGGAGCTCATGCCCTACCAGGTGAGGGCCCTGTTTCATGCTTAGTTTGGATGAGAATCAGTTTTACCACAATGCGAGCCTCAGGACCAGTTGCATAATTGGATGTGTAATCAGTACCTTCCAGATCTTCAGCCAAAAGCACTCCTGATACCACTTCAATCTTGCTGAATCATCTCTAAACCCCATGACTGGATGATTCACTGGTATCCTCTGGGGTCATGACTATCAGGTGTTCACCCAGAAATGAGAACTAAATTCATAAGGGGAAATATCCTTTTTTCAGTGTGTCAACCAACACTCTTTGGGTTTCCAAAGAGTAATGGAGGCCACATTAGTCTCTTCCTCATTAATCTAAATAAATGGAGAAAGATAACCAGAGACTAACTAAATAAGATAAGGAGCTGGTGTTTGGAAAGAATTCAACCTGGGATGATAAAATCCATATAAATCCACAATCTCGGGGCGCCTGGGTGGCTCAGTGGGTTAAAGCCTCTGCCTTCGGCTCGGGTCATGACCCCAGGGTCCTGGGATCAAGCCCCGCATCGGGCTGTCTGCTCTGCAGGGAGCCTCCTTCCTCTTCTCTCTCTGCCTGCCTCTCTGCCTACTTGTGATCTCTGTCTGTCAAATAAATAAATAAAATCTTAAAAAAAAAATCCACAATCTCTGGCCATAATTCTGAAATCCAAAAAGCTCTGAAAGCCAATTTTGCCTCTTTGGTCCTTTTGCATATTGGCAGCAAATTTATTTGGCAGCAAATCCTGACAGGAAAAACTGACATGAGACTATTTTTAGCCTTTATTTATCCATTTCAGGTGCATATTCATACATTTTCATACCAGAGTATTACTGTTTGATTATGAGGTACTGAATTAGATACCAATGGAGTGTTTCAAAATATATAGTATATTATGCATCTTATTACTTTAATAGAAGCTGAAAAATTCTTAATACCCAAACATATCTTGCTCCTAAGATTTCAGGTAATGATGGTAGACCTGTAATTTTTCATGAATCATATTTATTCTGCACAAAAATCTAGGGCAGGCAGTATTGTCCCCAGTTATCAAATGAATAAACTGAGGATCAGCAAAATTAACTGTTATTTATTGCTGGATAACAATTTATGCCAAAATTTAGTGGTTTAAAACAATAAACTTTTGCTATTTCACAGTTTCTGTGGGCCAGGGATTTGAAAGTAACTCAGTCGAGTGGTTTTGGCTATAGGGCTCTCATGAAATTGCAATTAAGATGTCAGCCAGTTATCCAGCATATTTTTTCTGAAGGTTTGACAAGGCTGAAGAATCCACTTCCAAGACAGCTCACTCACATGACTGTCAGCAGGAGGCCCCAGATCCTTGTCACATGGACCTTTCTATAGGGTTGCTTCAATGCCCTCCCAACATGGTGACTAAATTTCTCCATAGCAGGTAATCCAAAAGAGAGAAAGATGGAAGCCACGTAGCTTTTACGGCCTGGACTCAGATAGCATATTCTATCATTTTCACAATATCCTACTGCTGATACCAGCCAACCTCTCCAGTGCGAGAGGAAACCACACAAGGATACAAATACCAGGAAGCAGCGATCAAGGGGACCATCTTGGAAGGCTGGCTACCACAGTTAGATATATCATTTTGTTTAGACTTTATGGATGAAAATCTAAATAATTTGTCCAAGGCTGCACAACTTAACAGACTTAAAGCCAGACTTAAGGCCAGGTTGGCCAATTTCAGAGCCCATACTTTCAACTACAACATGTTACCACCTCTTCCATTTACTTGACCATTCTAATATATTGAATATTTAAGTAAATTCCCATCTTTTGTTATTAAAAATAACACTGAATGCTTTCTACATAAATCTATATCACCGTTTCTTGTTCTTTTGTTGGAACAAATGCCAAGAGGCAGAATTGCTAGGTCAAAAGGTATAAACTTTTTTAATTCTCTTGACTCATATCGTAAAAAAATAATTGCCAGAAAGTTAACATCAATTACAATCTCAGAGAAATTTGTGTGTTCCTGTCTTACTATATCCTTGATACAACTGGATATCATCATTGTTTGAGTCTCTTTTTAATTTTACAGGCTATAAATATTTATTTTGACTTGTATTTCTTGGAACATTTCTTTTTTTCATATGCTTATTATTATGCATTTATATTATTTAGAGTCTTTTGTTGTAAGAAAGAGAATTTGACTAATTTTGATTAGAGAGGGAAGTATTGAAAAAATACAGGTGGCTCAGAGAATTAAAGGAAAGTTTGGTAAACTGGCAGGGACAAGAGCATCCCCAGGACTTTCAGCAACAGGAAGAGAAGGATAGTCATGCAGGCCACCATTACTAGGATGAGTCGATTTTGACATTCTGTCCATTTTTGGACAGTTCACTCTTTGGGTCAAAGAGTCCTAGGTTGAGTCATATGTCTAACCTTGGGTAGGGCAGGGCAAGTTACCTTGAGTCAATCAAGACAACACTTTGTAGGAAGAAGTAATTACCCAGAAGTCAGTAAATTGCTACTACCCAAAGAAAAGAGGAATGCAACCTAGACAACAAAAGAACAATAAATTTCTACTACAGGGGCCCTTGGGTGGCTCAGTGGGTTAATGGGTTAAGCTCTGCCTTCAGCTCAGGTCATGATCTCAGGTCCTGGGATTGATCCCCGCATCGGGCTCTCTGCTCAGCAGGGAGCCTGCTTCCCTCCCCCTTTCTCTGCTTCCCTCTCTGCCCACTTGTGATCTCTGTCAAATAAATAAATAAAATATTTAAAAATAATAATAAATGTCTACTACAGGGCTTACTTTGATGGGTCCCAAACCCATTCTCTTAGATTAAAATTCTTCTGCTCCTTTTGCTGGTTTAAGATCTATTCTTATTAATTGCTCAAGTAAAGAACTTCTACTTTGTTTTTATCTAAAAGTTCAGCAACACTGGAGACCCCACCATGGACAAGCTGGGGAAGAGTTCTTTTCGGTTGGGAAAAAAACATCTAGAAATATAGAAATGTGGCGATAAGATTCCTTCAACATTTCCAAGTAAAATAACCAAGATCCAAGATCAAGGGAATCAAGAAGAGACCTACAAAGGTCTGAAGGTTCCAGTGGTCTGAATGTCCCTGCCCCCACCTCCAGAATTCACATGTTGAAATTCTAAGGCCCAATGTGATAATACTGGAAAGCAAGGCCTTTGGGAGGTGATAAGATCCTAGTGTGGAACCTTCATGAATGGGACTGTCTTATAAAAGAGACCCCACATCAGTCCCTCGTCCAATTTCCGTCTTCTTGTATCTTCCATAGATACAATGGGAATTGGTAACCTGGAAGATAGCCCAAACCCAACCACACTGGCACCTAAATACCAGACTCCAGAACTATGAGAAATAAATGTTTGTTGCTTTTTAGTCACCCAGTTTATGGTATTTTCTCATGGCACCAAATGGAACAAGACAAGCCCTTCACCGTAGGTTGGCAAACTTTTTCTGTGAAAGGCCAGATAGTAAATATTTTAGACTTTGAGAGGATACGTAGTCTGTCACAACTACTCGATTCTGCCGTTGGAGCACAAAAGCAGTCACAGACAATTTAAAAAAAAAAAAAAACAAAACTTGGCTGTATTTCAATAATTCTTTACTTACCAAAACAGGTGGCAGGCAGGATTCAGCCAGGACACTGAGGGGCAAAGTTTACTGACTTTTTCTTTAAACTAAAAACAACAAAGCACATAATGCTTTTGTTCATGGTTGTTTCAATCCTGGCTCCAAAATGGTAAAATTTCTCCTATGATTTTAAAGAACTTAGCTTCCATTGTTAATGTTTAGGACAGCATTCACTTGATTTCTCACCTGCATTTTAACCATAACCTATTGCAGTTGGTTTTTGCTTGGAGAAAATATGAGAGCCATGATGAACTATTAGATAGGAACTCAAGATCCACATCAAAACCAACTTAGCTATCTGTGCAGACGAGGAAGAGTAAATGTGTTTATTCACTTAAGAACATTCAACATGCATTTACTTAGCACCTACTGTTGCCAGGGACTGAGACTGGATACACAAAATATACACACTCAGGCCTTAAAGAGTTTAAGCCTGGTGGGGAAACTTGCGGTCTAGAAAATCAATCCATAGTTGAGTGTTATTCTAATGGATAATTGATGGGTATTACAGAGAATCAGAATCCGGTTTACATAGCTATAACTGTCTGAAAATGGAACAGGGTGCCTCATGGAAAGGTCAGAAGAGCTTTAGCTCTCCTGGATAGCCAATGCCCAAAGGCAGTTCCTAATTTGAGTGAATGATCTGTAAGATTCCATAATCATCAGACATCCCTTCGAGTGCCTGCAAGATTTTTAACAATTTCCCCTTCAATGGGTGCCCTCCTATGCCAAGTTGAGCCCCCAGGGACTAAATTTGTATTATGTCCCTCATCCATGTGTCCATTACTGATTGGTACAGAAGTTGATAACTGACCCAAGCAAGGCACAGCAGAAAATCTTCAAAGAGAGCCACCCTTGTTTCCTTTCCTTTCTGTATGCACCTACTACTCCACACATCAAGGTGGGGAAGTGTGTTATGCTTGAATCTGGGTTGGTAGTTATGAATTTCTTGACTAACGGTATAGGGTAGAGTGATGCTCTCTGACATCTAAGGCTATATCAGAAGAAGCTCGCAACTTCCATCTTTGTCCCTCAAAGCGTTTGCTCTTGGAACCCAGCTACTATATTGTGGGGAAGCCAAAAAGCCCCCAACAGAGAAGCCCATAGAAATGAGACTGAGGCCTCTCCATGGATGATCTGGCTAAACTCCTAGCTGACAAATAGGAGCAACGAACTAGTTATGGGAATGCTGTGTCTGGAAGTGGATCTTTCAGCACCATATCACCCCACCAGCTGAGCCCTGCTTAAATTCTAACTCATACATCGTGAGATAGGATTGTTGTTTAAGCCGTAAGTTTTGGGGTAATCTCTTATTCAGAAACATATCACTGAAACAGGCCAATTGGTCTTTCACTCCCAAGAATTTGAAATTTAGGTTGGAGATAAACAGGCAATGGAAATTTTAGGAGCTGAATCTCACTAAAAGCAACCTTCGATGTACTTTAGATTCAAATGAAGAAATTGTGTAAAATGTGTAAAATGTAAATTTCTAAGCTGCCACCTTTCCCCCAAATTTCTGAACCAGTCAAACTGGGCAGAGCCTACGAATATTTGAAGCAAATATTTTAAGCAAGTGTCCCAGTGATTCTGATATCATGGACTAAAAACTATGACTTGAATACACAACTTAGAGAATGAAAACACACATACACTTTCCCATCACCCTGTGTCCCCAAACTGGCCTTGACTTGAGCCCTGGACAAATCAGGATTAGCTATTTGTAGCCTAAAATTTGACTGGACCTCAAGCTTAAGAAAAGTCCCTGTCAGTTAAAAATCAGTAGAAGAAATGATGCTTGAATCCTCATTAACCACCAGTTCACTTCTAAACTGAACTTGAAGAGAATCCTCCTCCTAGTAGTAAAATCCCGAAATATCCAGGATTGCAGGATTAAAGCCCTCTTTAAACTACAGTGTTAAATGTGGTCTATTCCTTATTATATTTCTTCCTACAGAAGGAAAATCTCATCAGCCACCTTGGGGATTCTTCTGGATTATATCACAGCCAACAGGATTCTCTCAGTAAGACAGGCTGGCTGTGACTGCCATTATCTGCAGACAGAATTTCAAAAGGCTGGTCAGTGTGTGTGAACTCTGGCTGAGGTGACTGCCTTGGGGAAGATTTTCTTTGAGGCGTTCAGAGAGGAAAGCTGATTTATAGGCACTGGACTCCCACAGTCCTGATTTGGTTAGACATGAATCGGGTCAAGGTCTGTGTGTTCTTTCTTGCTTAGAGTTTTATTTGGGAACAAGAAAAAGAGAGGGGAAAATATCTCTACAAGTTGAGTTGGTGGACTCTTCACCTCTTCCACAGCCAGCCCAAAAAGGCAAATACTGTGTGAGGAGGCATCTGAAAGGTCTCAGAGTGACAAGCCTAGAGCCTTCAAGTAGGGAGGCAACGTCAGCCAACTCAGAAAGGAGGTGAAATTCACCTCAGCAACTTCTCTCAACTCTGTTCTTAGTAATACCTCTCTCCTTCCTTTGCCTTCACTCTCTATATTGCCCTTCATGCCTTGGTTGTTCCCTAAACTAAGGTTCCCCACCCAGAAGTGGCTCATTCAGGAAATAACTTAAACTCTAGAAGCGTTCACTCCTCTTTCCTCAATCTTCTTGTAACGAACCCAACCCTTCCATCGAAACATACCCTTCCCTACCTCCATTCCCTCTGGACCTTTCCCACACCTCACCACCATACTAATAATAGTCCAATAGATGATTTTAGATGATTTTATTACCCACCTTTGGGTTTCAGGTTTGTATTCACAGGACCCTCAAAGAAGCAATCCCTCAGGGGACCCAGCGGTTGAAGCTTCAGGCTCTCTGGCCATGAGTTGAGATGGTTTAAAACAATGCACGGCCCCTTCTGTCGGCCAGGCACGCTTAGAGGCCCAGAGGAGTTACAGGAACCCCGTTGGGGCCCCTGAGAAAAACTCAGTTACTGGGGAGTGGAGATTTATTTTTTTAATGAAGGTGTAATTGAATATGTTTGGATTTTGGAATAAAAATGACCTTTCCTGTAACTTAAATCTATTTATTTTTCCCTGTGCAAATGAACAAAAGTTTTTTTTTTTAATCCAGAAAATAAAACCACCTCAATAATTAAATTAAAAGGGGGAAATCTGAAACTCACCCCCCCCAAGCTATTACTGGCTAATTTTGTAGCACATTTTGGTGGGTGGTTCACATTCAAGGCACATCACAGCCTTTGGCCCTGGCTCATCATGAAGAAGGAGGCCCTGTCTCAGTCCAGCTGACCAAACTCCTCTACCAGCTCAGCTACCTAGAAGCCCAAGATTCTCATGGTGACCCTGTTACCCCAGGAAGAAATCTAAACTAAAATCCGAAGACCTGGCTTCTGCCCCCTTGTTCTGCTGTTAACCATGGGGTCTTCACCTTCACAGGAAAATGAGGAGTACAATCCCAGAAAATGATCTTATCCTAAAATGGATAGGATTCCAAGAGTAAAAGCCTCTGTTTAAAATACAAGTAAATTCCCTGGGAAAATATTGACACATTAATCCACAATTAGCCACTTACCCCTGAGCGCAAATGAGCCCCCTGGCTTAGCCTGCCCATTTTCTCACAGGTCCTAGAGGATGCCACAAAAGACCAGTAATCTAAGTAGGGTGATAAGGAGAGAATGATCTAGAAGATGGGGGTTCCTCAAGGAAGGAGAGGAATGTGGTGGGAAGCCCCTGCTGGTAAAGCATAAGACTCTGGACCCCCATTCCAGAGGCATCACAGACAAGGCACAAAAAAACCTAACTTTCCCCATTTCCCATTTTTTTCCTCGGCTGGCATCCACTCTGCACTAGGCACTGTACTGGGTTCTCTTGTCAGATGGGATCAGTTTGCAAAGAAGACACTGTTCCCATTCCATAGGGGAGACATTGAGCCTCAAAGAAGTTTCCCTTAATCCACGTCACCCAGCCAGCGATGGGCACAGCCAGGATCTAAATTCATACCTGAGATGGGGAAGCAGGATCCCCGCGGAGTCTCTGCCTACTTGTGATCTCTGTCTGTCAAATAAATAATAAATAAAATAAATAAAAATAAATAAATAAATTCATACCTGGGTGACAGCGAAACTTTCTCTCCACAATGGCCATGGAAAATGAGTTCCAGCAAGCAGGTTTTAACTTTCTGCTTACCAACAAACAAAGTCGTGGTGATGATTAACAACTCAATGAATGCCTATGATTTGCAAACCACTGTGCTAACTGCTGTCATTTATCATGACACTTAATCCTCACTGGGACACTGAAACAACTTCTTCCGCCCACTTTCACTGCTAAGGAACCTGAAGCAAAGCACTTCGCCCAAGGACACACGGTTAGGTGGCAAAGAAAGGGTTAAGCCGAATGCCCAAACACCAAACACTACGGTCTTACTGCCACACAGAGCACACTTATTTTAGTCGAATTCCCCATAAATAAAAGCTTGTTACTGCTCAATGTATTCGCAGGGATGAAGATAGAGGGAATTTTAACTACGACCCAGGCTGTTGACAGATCCAGAAATCACTCTTTGACAGCAGCTTGGAGTGACTGAGGGGTGAATGTTTTCAGAGTGGCAGGCCTGCCCCCAAAGCTATTCAGGCCCCAAACAAAACCTTCTCTGTGTCCCTGATGTTCTTAAAAAACACAGGCCAATTTCAACGGTCCTGGGACAAATGGCTGCCACTGTCCTCCATCCTGCAGGAACAGCAACCCTGACCTTCTCCCTTTGGGGCCTGGAAAATGTTTCTGGCATCTTTGCAGAGATGGGAATCTGCAGCAGGGCGGAGACAGAGGGAAGAGGTGAGAAGGAGGGAAACCCAGTGTCTATGTATGCAAAATACAGTGGGCGGCTGATCTAATGAAAGAACATATTCCCACAAACGGAACCAAAACATGTGTCACAAACGCTCTCGGCCTTGTGAAGGATTAGCTACTAAAGGACATGACCGTGGGTACCACTCTCTGTTTACAAGCTTCTCTTCTGCCCTGCATGGAGACGTGACTTTCCACATCCTTGCTAAAGGCCTGATGATCCTGTTACCTGAGCTGCATCCACCCAGACAATCCCTGGAGTCTCTAGGACAGGGCCAAGGAGCCACAGCCAGAGGGGCTCTGGCTGTGGACAGTTTTCACAGTCAGCTGGGATATGCGTGTGTCTTCGGGGGTCTCCCCACCACCAACAACTGGCCTGGGTACTTCCCAACAATCGGTGTCAGGAAAGATAAAAAAGAGCTGAGGAGCTCTTCCAGATTAAAAAGGATTAAAGAGGTATGACCACAAAATGCGAGGTGTCATCTTCGGCTGCATTTTGGATCTGGAGGGGAAACTGCCATAAGGGACAGGATGAGGGCACCTGACAAAATTTGAATATGGAGTATTTTCTAGATAACAGCATTTTACCCCAAAGTTAAATCAAGTTGACCGTTAAATGGTGAGGCTGAATATCCCAACATACAGTGGCCAGACCATGGATAAAAACAGAACGCTGACCAACAGTGGGCAGCAACCTGCTGAGAAAACCAACCCCTTATCTACAATAAACAGCCCTATTAAGTCAGACCTGCAGAAGCCAGATTGGTATCTGCAGGGATGATCCAAGAAACCTAATAATAATTTCTGTAACAGCCAGCCCCAAAGGGCTAGGACCTGATTCATAACTGACAGCTTCCCTGATTTGTGTCCCTGCTTCCAAATTAGGACCAACCAGGGAAAGTCAAACACGCATTCTTGACCAAGCGCATGGACCCCCCACGTCTAGTTAGCCCACCCCCAGCTTCCTCGTGCCAACAGCCTCCAGTCAAGACTCACTGGAAGCCTTCCCTTTCCTCCACTGTAGAGCTTGCCCATGTCTCTGCCTGCCTTTGAGTCTCTGCCAAGATTCAAGGGATGGTGGTCAATTCTCTCGCTGTAGCCAGTTTGGAATAGTCTTTGCTTTTCTCACTTGGTGGGTCTTCGTTTCGTTCCACAGTTCTGGGGTTATGTGATAAAATGTCCTTGTTCATAAGAAATAGGTGCTGAATGAAGTATTTAGGGACAAATGTTCAGAAAAATATGTATACATCTAGACAGAGAGGGGGAGTGATAAAGTATACATGGTGACAAGTTAACAAGTAATGAGTCTCAGCTAATGGTGTGGCAGTTCTTTGTACGAGAATCTTGCAACTCTTTTGTACATTTTAAATTATCTCAAAATAAAGCATCTTTTCAAAGTGTCCCTGGTGATTGCTTACAAACAGACCAAACAGACCCCACCTGTTCACTAGGATCTTGGATGATGGATTTGTGTTTTATCTGTGTCCCTTGATCCCTCTGCCAGGGCTCTCTCAGCCACACCCACAAAAAGCAATCCCACCCTCCCCACCCCCTGCACTTTCCTAACACTCTGGCCATTTATCCATTGGGATGATTGGCTGAATAAGGAATCAGAGTGATCTTGAAATCCCCTCACCCCTCCTCCCTGGGCCAAGAGGTAGAGAAGTGTGGTGTTGTTCTCACCATCAGCCCTCACATGGACCCTGAGCCTCATGATGCAAATGGCTCGTGAACTGGGGATTGCAAGGATATTTGGAGATTGGCCATCGGTTTCTTAAGGCTAAGCTGAGTTCTTGGAGTTGGCTGGACTTAACTATTACATTCCAAAGCTGCTGTATGCAACTCGTCTCTAACCTTGACTTCTTACTCTTCTCTCTTCCTTACAGCTTGCTGGGTCACCCTCTTATTTATTAAGCCTCTCTTATCCCCTCACACAGTGGTTCTTAACCTTGGCTGCACATCGAAATCTTCTGAGGCTTAAAAAAATATTGATGTCAGGTCCCATGTTCCAAAGGCTCTTAGTCAATGGTTCCAGGGTACAGCCTGAGATGTGGGGTTTTTGTTGTCTTTGTTTTTGACTTTTAAGCTCCCTGGAAGATTCTAGTGTACAGCCAAGATTGAAGACCACCACCTTCATGCATTGTCAAATACAGTAACATAGCTCTTCTCTCCTAGACCTTCCAACTTTCTAATTGCTCCAGGGCGATTTCTGACCATTCCCTTCCACCTCAATGAAGCCCCCACGTAGGGGACTTTCTCTAAAGCAGTTAGAATTTCTCTAAAGCAGTTAGGGCCTTTACAAAAGTGATTTATCTGTAAGTCTTTCCCAAACAACAAATTAAGGACAGATGAGGCATGTGAAAACCTGCTCTGGTCAATAACAATCAAAAGTGATCATCATAATTTCCTATAAATAAACTCACCCAGCCTATATTTGCAGGGCAAAAGCCCCAGCAGTCCCACAGCACCCATCCTTGTGACTGCGCAAGTTGCTACAAAGCAGAAAACAACAGATTACCCATCCAGATGTACTGGAAATACATGGGGCAAAGGGATGATGAAATTGCGCTCGATTTACAGCAACAGGTGGTGGCTTCTCCTTGTAGGCATATACGTGGTCATCTGACTGCTCAGTCACACGAAAGGGAGAACAAGGAGGCCCAGCACCAAGAAGTCTGTTGAAAGAGCTGTGGCTGGGATTCAAAACGGGGGACAGCCCAGGAGATGCTGGAAGAGCATGAATTTGCCCACTTCTCGGTCCAAATATTCATTAGAATCACAAAGGAGACTTCTAAAACCTACTTGTCCATCTCTAATCCGCTGCTTGGCTAAATTAAATCAATGTCTTTAGGCAGGGCCCAGGCACTGGTATTTTTAAAAGCTCCCCAGATATTCTAATGTGTGGCCACTTGGCTCCAAACATCACCTCCACACACAGAATCCTCTTATCTCACCAGCCAGGGAGGACCCTGAGTTCCCGGTGCCCTCCGAACCAGGTCCTGGAACCACATCACTTCTCCTCCCCCACAGCTCTGTCTTCTTCTCATACTTCCTCTCCCATTACACACATGCACACATATACACACACATACCCTCACACACATGCACCCACAGAGCAAAACTCCCAGCCAGCCCATTTGAGTTATTACAGTTTCTTGCAAATGAGTTGTTTTCTTAATTACACTGTGAGTCTCTGGGATTCATCCTATGGGGGCCCCACAGCAGAGAGCGGAGCCTCAGGCTTAACAAAACATAAGCGCCAAAGAGCTGAGCCAAAACTATCGGGAGGCAGTTGACCTCACTGATCCCAAGACCCAGTATCCTGAAGCACAAACAGCCACTAAACATTATGTTCCATGGGCTGGATTTGAATTCGGACTCCAATACCTATGAGCCACATGAACTTAAACAAATGACTTAATTTTTTCTCCAAACCTGTTTCTGTATGGACCCAATGAGAAAATATTAATATGTACCTCATAGCCTTTTGAGGTAATACGTGTGATCACTTCATACCTGCCTCATGACTGACAGAGTAAATAATAAATGGCCACGGTTGACTTCAATAGCCAATCTGTGGGCCAAAGTTTGCTCTGTAAGAACCCCCAAAGTCCAGCTGGAGTCCGTGCCCCATCTTCACTAAATGGTGATGATGGTTAGCAAAGATGGTCTCCAGATGGTAAGGAAGCCATCATCCCATGGACCTGTGGCTTGTCTGGGGGACCCTGCCGCTCCTGTTCTGTGTGTCCTCACATAGGGCCAACCCCAGAGTGCGGACCCATGACTCATCTGTTTCATGCTTCCCTTACAGCAGCATACAGAGAACGTGGCAAAACCTTTGAAATCGGTCCTAGAAATCGAACCAGTCTCAGAGATGGACACTGGAGGAGGGGAACGTAAGCATGAATGACATCAGAGCCACTCGCACAACTTGCTGCATAGGCAAGGGGTGGGCTCTGCTTCCACGCCTGATTCCACGGGTCTGGAGGCCATTTTCGATCCTTCCTAATGGCAGCCTAAGTGATGCTGGGGCATGTAGCTAGAGCCCATTCTGGAGAAATATTGATCTCATAGAATGGAAAAGACTGCGAACACTAAAAAGCAACACAGGGATTGTGGAGACAACGCGAGTTCTGATGTCGGACATAGTAGTTTTAAGACTGGATCAGCTACCTAAACTGTTAGCATTAGTTTCATCATTTATAAAATAAGAGTAATAACACCCATTTCACCAGATTAGTATAGAGGAACAATACAAAAATACCCATAAAGCACCCAGAACAATGCACAGAAGATTTGGCCCTCAGCACAAATTTATTAGTACTGAAGGGCACATCCCAAAAGCAACTCAGTTTTCTGGTCTGTGATACCAGGGGATGGTGATGCCCTTGACCAAGATGGCATAACTAATCAGAATGAACAGGCTGGGAGCAGAGATTGGGGCTCTGACTCTCATTGAGTCGCTGCAGATCAACACAGCCATTCGCCAGCAAAGAAGGAAGAGCCTCCAGGTCAGTTCTTGGCCTGACCCAGCATTTCCCACCCAGGCCCAGGGACTTCTTTCTTTCACACTGCTGCTCCACAGTGAACCCTACAGGCTCTCCTTCCCCGGAGAATGCGTTTGTGTCCCAACCCCTTGCTGCCTCCCAAAGACAAATCCATAGCTTCACTAAGCAACAGACAACAATACAGATAATTTCTAGAATATACAGAATTCCACCCAGTTCTTGGGCTCCTAGCCTGACTCATCTCTGGGATAGTCCCCGAAAAGTCCCTGGAATCTCTGGATCTCTATTTCTGTTCCTGGGGTGGTGTTCATCAAACCTCCCCACCTCCTGAGCTCCTCCTTTGGGTAGTCCAGGGTTCCCTTCACACATGAAAGACCCTCTTCCCAGCCAGAGAGTCTTGGGGTCAGACCACCGGTATCTACTATAGGCCTTCAGGCGCCCAACTGTCACAAGCGGTGATTTGTATCTTTAAGGAGCCCAGGCTAAGAAAACACTCATCTCTTTGGGCCGTGACCTCTGGGGACTTTCCCTTTCTTGACAGGGTGATGGGCAATGAGTCAACAAGTATCCAGAGCCCAACCAACCAAAACACCATCCAGATACTTGCCCAGCCAACTGCCTTGAGAGTACAACAGGGCCTCGGTGACAACAACCACACAGAATATGGGGAGGAATTTTGTGACTCCTCAAACCTACCGCCTCCGCCCAGCTCTTTCCCAGACTGTCCTCAAGAACATGCTCCCGTGAGCTAGAGAACGTTGTCTTCCGAGCTCTCATATAGGGCCTGTCTCTTGCCAAAGCAATGGCCCTGGAAGTCCTGCTCCATCCAGATGCAGGTTGGTCTGGCCTTCTGCTCAGGCCACCCCGCCCCCACCCGCCTTTTGCATCTCAAATGCAAAATGTCCTCACCCACACCGCTTCCACACCCCGATGAGTTCTGCTTCACGGAGGACTACAGCCTTTGTACTCACTGTTCTTCACAGGCTCCGATGGTGACTCTGTCACATAACCACCCCGCCTCCTCCTGGCCAAAGACCAGAGAGAGACAGCTCTTGAACCACACACTTCCTGCTGCGTTCAGAAGCCTCCTTCCTTCCAACACCAACCCGTGGCCTTTAAACCAACTGTTTGGCCACCTCCACCTCCCTCTCTCTCATTCCCAAAGGGCCCCTCAATCCCTCCTACTCACGGACCTATGGAAGACTGGCCTTCCTGGCCCCTACGCAAGCCCAGACATGTCTGCAATCAACAAAAAACACGCTTAAGCCTTCAAGCCGGGACCACCACTAGCCACAGTTCTTTGAGAAACACCAGAGAAATACTAGGTCAGGCAGGATGTAGTCCTCAAGGGGTTTAAAACCTAAAGCGTAAAGAAATCTCACAAAATTGGAAGATGACATCAGAGGAAACTGAAACTGGGTGAAGGGAATATGGGAATTCTCTCTACTATCTTCGCAACTTTCCTGTAAATCTGAAATTATTCCAAAATAGAAGGTTTGTTTGAATAAATAATGGAAGGAAGGCAGAAAGGGAAGAGGGGAGGAAAGCAGGAAGGGGGGGGATGCTGAAAATATTGTGTAAATTCAAAATGAGGAAAGGCCATAATGAGGAAAACCAAGGCAGATGTATGGGTTAGCTATTGGTACAAAAATATAACATAATAAGAAACTGTGAAATCTTTGGGACGCCTGGGTGGCTCAGTTGGTTAAGCGTCTGCCTTCAGCTCAGGTCATGATCCCAGCGTCCTGGGATTGAGTCCCATATCGGGCTCCTTGCTCAACAGGGAGCTTGCTTCTCTCTCAGTCTCTTCCTGGCACTCTGTCTGCCTGTGCTCTCTCTCTCTCTCTCTCTCTCTCTGACAAATAAATAAATTTTTTAAATCTTAAAAAAAAAAAAAAAGAAACTGTGAAATCTTTAAAAATTAAAAATTAAAAAAAGAGACAAGCCTCCCTTTCCCCCCACATATACTCGTATACTATAGCCCCTCAATACACGCATTACCACCCCACCAATGGAGCATGAACTGCAGACCCAGGATCCTACCCTCCCATGTGGGGTCCCTCTCGCCATCTGGGGTAAACATTAGTGCCACTCACCAGGTATTTCTGGCTCTCCACCTTCTGCGTTCATGGCAAGAATGTACTTCCTGGCCCCCTTGTGGGCAATAGAGTCATGTGACCAATTCCAGACAATCAGTTGTAACCGGAAGTGATGTGTTCCAGCAGACATTACCAGATGAGACTCTCCAGAGTTCACTTTCCTTCTTCCTATGCTTTCCTTCCTTCCTATGCTCAAATTGGTGACTTCTCTGTCATCCTGAGATCCAGGAGACGCCAAGCTTCCAGGTGATCCACAGTAGATATGTAATGTGGGTGAGAAATAAAGGTGGGGTGCCTGGGTGGCTCAGTCAGTTAGTTAAGTGTCTGCCTTCAGCTCAGGTCATGATTCTGGGGTCCTGGGATCAAGCCAGCATGGGGCTTCCTGCTCAACTGGGAGTCTGCTTCTCCCTCTCCCTAGGCTCCTCTTCCCCGCTCGTGCTCTTTCTCACATGTTCTCTCTCTCTCTCAAATAAATAAATAAAATTAAAACAAAAAAAGAACCTGTTGTTATCATAAGTCACTAAGATTTGGTGTTGTTCGTTACTACAACGTAACTTAGCCTATCTTGATTCACACACCCTCTTTCTCTGACATATAGTCAGGTCTTTCTCCCAACTGCTCTATCAGTGAGCCAGTGGTAGCATTCTGCTACCTGTCTTTCAGCCTTCATTTTGGTTTTGGTTTTTTGTTTTGGGTTTTTTTTTTTTTTTTTGAGATTTTACTTATTTTGGAGAGAGAGTGAGGGAGAGAGAGCACAAGGTGGGAGGAGAGGCAGAGGCAGAAGGAGAGGGAGAAGCAGGCTCCTCACTGAGCAGGGAGCCCCATGTAGGCTCGATCCCAGGACTCTGGGATCATGACCTGAGGCGAAGGCAGATGCTTAACCCACTGAGCCACCCCGGAGCCCCTCTTCCTTCACTTTAAATACTTCCAAAAAATAATATCTTTATGCCTTTGCTTGGCCATTTCCTTGTCTGAAATGCCTGTCATCGCTACATGTTGAAATTAGGTTCATCCTATCATGCCCTGATCTAAATAACCCTGGAAGCTTCCATAAGTCCCTGTTGTATTCCATGATGCTTAATTTGATTTGTTACAATAAGTCTTACCCTACTTCAATAGGGAAAGTCTGTGTTGACAAGAACTAGAGCTGGTTCACCTCTATATTGTCTGTAGGACCCACCAGCACCTGGCACACAGGTGGGACCTTCCTATGTTATCACTCCCAGCCTTAAAATATCAGCTTAAATCTTCAAAAATCAAGGTAGCCATTTATTAATCAATTCAGGCCTACAAACATTTATTTAGTGCCTATTTAGGGGCAAGCACCACTCTGAGTGCTGGGATTCAGAGATATAAATGACATGAGCCCTGCCTGCCCAAACTCTTAGCCTAGTGGAGGAAAAAGACACAAAAGCAGGTAATTACAAATACATACATCTCTATTCAGTAAAACTTGCTTCATCAATTTGGGATCAAATGCCCTCATCTGCTTTTATTTTTCCAATTAATAACTCAGTCCCCTGCATGCCAATATTGGCGGAAACTTTGTTATCCCATTCTTCAGGACATGACTCTGGTGACGTCATCCAAAGGAGTTGGGGGTTGGGGGGAAGGCAGACTCTTGCTGGCAGGATCCCTCCTTTTTCCATATCAAGCAGAGAACTGAAGCTGGTCCCTCCACTTCCCACTCCTTCCGGTGTTGCTGTGGACCACGGGGCCCACATAGCTGAACAGATGGCACTTATGTGCTGTCACAGGACTGCACTTGGATGCAGCCCACCCCACAGGGCTGCCCTCTGAGCAGGTGCCTCTCTGTGGTTTCCATACTTCTGCTAAGCCACTGTTCTCCACTGTTCTTAGCACAGGCCAACCCAGCTTGCTTGGTCTAGAGAAACGTCCAGCACCAGCCAAAGACAGTGCAGGTCTAGTCCACCCCCACCAATCCTCAGATCCTGTGTGTAACTGGAGAACCAGCCTAGGTGCCCCCTTGCTTGAGATAATCTTATTTCAAGAGCCACATTGTCCCTTCCTTTGCCTGTCATAAGCTTTGATCAAAGCCGTCCCAGTCTACCCTGAAAGAGCTCCCTAACTTCCTGTCTCAAGACTTCAGAAGCTGGGATGTGAGCTCCTTCCTTTCCTGAGGGCCCCACTCATTCCTCAAACAGGTGTCTCACCTCTTCTCCCAGACCTTTGTGTTGGAGGGGAAAGATGACTTTCGCTAAAGTGTCTTGCTGCAGTCTGCTCTTTGGACCAAGGGTGTCTACTAGCTTTACATTCACATAAATAAGAAAACAACCCTTGTGATACTTCCTGGGACAAAAAAAAAAAAGGGTGGTAGACTCTCCAAATTTATAAATAAATAAATAAATAAATAAATAAATAAATAAATAAATAAATCGTGGAGATGTAACTTAAAGCACGGAGACTACAGTTAATACTGTACTGCCTATTGAAAGTTGCTAGCAGTGTAGACCGTACAATTTCTCATCACAACAACAAAAAAGACTGTGTCACTATGTAAGGTGATGAATGTTAACTACTTTTATTGTGGTGATCCTTTTCACCTGGGATTCAGGACGCAGATGATCTGGGGCTCAGGTTGCAGGTGATCTGGGGTTTACAAGCCAGATGACCTTGGGCTCAGGGTGCAGGTGATCTAGGATTCATAGGTGTGAATTTTAAAACAAATGTTCCCAGTCAGAGAGCAAAGAGAAAAGCACTGGCACTGGAGATTAGTTCCAAATCTAAGAAAGGTAAGGATGCTTCGAAACTAAAATGACAGGGTGGCCCTGTCAGTAGCAGAGAAATTATTTAGTGAGTTTCAAAAATGTGGAAAACACCTGGGACTGATTCATTCATTTTTTTTTTTTTTTTTTAAGCCTAGTTCCATGTGAACTAGGATTCAGAGACTGGTTCTCCCAAAATAACTGTCCTTAGCTTTTCATTTTCCTTTGTAAGTTTGGAAAGGAACAAACACATCTTACTTGGCTGGATTTGACCTTCTTTGTGGTAGACATACCATCCGTTCACCCACCCACTAACCAAGAATGAATCAGTCGGAAGAACATTTTTAATCAGACCGCCACCATCCAGACAATTCAAGGAGATAAAACACATATGAGTAGGGACTATAAAAGCCAGTTTCTAAATGAAATAAAATGGTCCATTTGCTTATGCTAGGTCTCCAGGAATTAGCCTAATGAGAAGGCGAAGGAGGCCACCCTACCACAATGCAGGGTGTGAACTGCGGTAGACAAAAGGGTATTCCCAGCTCTACCTCAAGAGAGCCACCCAAGCTCAGCATTGGCTATGAAAATCATTCCCTTGGACCAGGGCACTGACTCCTGAGGGTCCTCTGAGAATCTTGAGAGGACCTGTCTACACAGCAGCCATATTCCCTTTCCCCTGCTCATAGTACCCAGATGGAAGGGGAGGCAAGCCCAAGCCAGGAGTCGGGATTTGTCCAACGGTGTCTTATGGCCCTTGCCCATTTCAGTTTAGCCATGGGCACATGCCATAATCCTGACCAATCAGATATAAGGGGAAGCCAGCTGGAGAAGGGGTGGCTTATGGAAAAAAAAAAGTCTGTTAGCTCTTAAAAAGACACACAAGGAAGGGATACTGCATTTCTTCTTGTGACTATTGGTGAATATGGATGTGTTTTCTAAAATTGGTGTCCATGATGTGAATGTCCACTGGACTGACTGACATGCACCAATGGAAGCAAAGCCAAGACAGACAAAATCTGGGTCCATGATCACAACATGGAGCCATCGAACTAACAATCCATAAATGATCCCTTTTTAGGACTTTTGTTATAAGAGTTAACAGGTACCCTTAATTTTTAAGGGCATCTTAAATAAGTTTTTTATTGTTTATAGCCAAAAACATCCTCATATAGACATTTTGATGCCTTCCTTACGTTGATATCCATTTACCCCTAAACACGCTGCAGTCTGGATTCTACATGTCCCAAATGCCCCTGAACCCATTTTTTCTTCAGTCTCCAGTGTATTCCTGAAAATGAAATCCACTGGTCATTCTTCAGGCCTTAACTGACTCAACCTTCCTCCTGTATTTGACTTGCACTCACTGCCTCCTCCTAGAAACTCCCCATTCCCTTAATTTTCATGACACTAAAATCTCCTGGTTTTCCTCTTACCTGTCCAACGACATCTTCTCTGTCTCCTTCTTCCAATTCTTTCAAAAAGGCCCTTGGCCAAGAGATACATTTTGTTTGGCCTGAGTAGTATTTATAAAATTTTGTAAATTCATTTCCATCATTAAAAATTGAGACATTTCACATAAGCATAAGGCCTCTAGCTTTCTTGAATAAACAGAGGAATGGACAACACTAGTCTGGCATTCCCACATGGGGCTTGACAGGTTGGGAACAGGAGGTCAGTTCAGCAAATAGGCAAAAGAATCAGCCAGAGTCCTGGTGAAGGGTGTGTTTGTATCAAAAGCTGTTACTAGGTCAAGGTGGAGACTCAGAATCAACCAGTAGATTTGGCAAAGTGGAGGTGCCTGGTGACCCTGAAGAGAGTGTTTTAAGATCAAAAATACTCTTAAAAGAACAGTTTTAAGACAGTAAGAGGGGAGGAAAGTTTGCATTACTAGCAAAGCTGTGGATTCACATAATAATACATCATCTAGCAGCAATTCCATTTCTAAGATCTCCCATAAAGGAAATCCAGCAAACACGTACCATAAAACATATACAAGAACGGTCATAATGGCCCCAAACTGAAAACAAGCCAATGTTCATCAATAATAGAAAAGAACCGCGCCTGGGTGGTTCAGTGGGTTAAGCCTCTGCCTTTAACTCAGGTCATGATCTCAGAGTCCTGGGATCGAGTCCTGTGTTGGGCTCTCTGCTCAGCAGGGAGCCTGCTTCTCCTTTTCTCTCTCTGCCTGCCTCCCTGCCTACTTCTGGTCTCTCTCTGTGCCAAATAAATAAATAAAATCTTTAAAAAAAAATAGTAGAATAGACAAGAGACTGTGGTGTATTGATAGGATGCAATGAAAATGAACAGACTATCAGAGACAACATGGAAAACACCACAAACATAATGCTGAATGATTAAATAAGACCCAAAAGAATGCAACACGACTGATATAAAATTTAAAAGCAGGAAAAACTGAACTATATTGTTTAAAGGGTTCATGCCTAAGTAATAAGACTCAGAAAGAAGACCAAGGAAGTTATTATGAAAAACACCCAGAGAGCAATTAGCCCTAGAAAGGGAGGAGTACATTGCAGGTGTATGGGGTGACTCAGGGATGTCATATTGTCATAATGTCATATGTTTTGACCTGGTCTTTAGTTACATAAAGGTTTGCTTTATAAGATTATTTATACAAATTTATTTAAAATGTGTATGTGTGTGTGGGGGGGGGGTATAGGGACTTTAAGGACTTGTGCACACTATATCTTATCATTTAAAAAAGAAAAAAGAAAGAGCCATTAACAAAAACCTTTCTCAAGCATGATTATGATTGGATACATCCTCTGCCATCACTGAATGGTCACTGCCGGAAATCACTGCCTTGTGGGGCCTCTGGGACAACTCAGGTTGAGCTAGCCCAACTCCATAACTTGCATGTCTCCATAGCTCTTCCCACTATATAAAATTGTCACCTTTTATTGTTCACCTTTTATTTGGCAACAAACTATCTTCCCCGTGGGGGGAAAAGGAGAATGAGAACTGAAGAAATGGAGGCAGTGAAGGTATACAAAAAATTCCCATAATTCTTTTCAGGGAAGAACAGAAATGTAGCAGGAGACAGACAAGGAGTCAAGGGAGATACTTTTTTTTTTTTTCTTTTTTAAGATGGTATGTATTATGGTGTATTTCTATGATGAAAGAGATCATCCAAAAGGAAGAGAGCAACATGGTGATCCAGAAGGAAGAGGGAATGGTTGGAAAGGCTAAGTTCCGGAGAAGGTGATGGGAGCCATGTCAATGCATGAGTGCAAGGGGGCACTTTGGTCAAGAAGCAAGGACCACAGGGAGCAAAGGCAGAGCACATGGGGGCAATGGCCAGGATGTCATAGGTTTGGTAGTGGAAGGAAGAGGAAGTTCTTTGGCAATTGTTTCTATTTTCTCAACCAAAGTGAGAGTGAGAAAGGGAGAGTTCGAGATTAGAGGTGAAAGTGGCAAAGTAACCCTCTGGGTGAATGGGATGGAAATTGACCAGAGAAATACGGTCGAATGGCTGTGTATGACAGAGGGCCCTCTTAAAAATTATGGTCCTCAATTTAAGGTGAGGTTGGTCAGCATACTGAGGGCTTTTCTCTAGCCTTGTTCAGCTGCTGCATGCGGGTAAAGAATCAGAGGAGACTTGGGGCTTTGTCAACTGGATAGAACATGGGGAGAAGAGGCAAGAGGGTGGCTTCTGGGCAAGGAGAGAGCACAGACAGGAGCAAGCTCCACATTCATTCTCAATACCGCCTTCAACTGCCGATGCAATTCTTTTCATTCGTGTTTTAAAGCGATAGCAATAGAGTTTACTCCAACAAGGCATAGTATTTCATCTGCTTTTAAATGTATTTTTTAATGACTATAAAGATATGGAAGCCCTTGGGGAAACTGGGCTTTACGGATCTCTCAGGATAGGCCCCTGATGTTTGACAGCATTAACTGATAAGACACAGGAACGCCTGGGAACCACTATCTCTTGCGATCTTTATCCAAGTAAGGGTCCATTTCAGAGAACCACGTGTGCTGCTGGTTATTAACACAGCACAGCAAGAGACAGATCTGGCCTCAAAACTCCACCTCCATCACCAGCTGACTTTGGCCAAGTTTTTCAGCCTCTTTTAACCTCAATCTTCTCATCTGTATAATAGGGATAACAATAGTATCTACTTCTTGGAATTTCCATAAAGAATCCAGTGAAAAATTCCGTGTAAAATGCATAGCATGGTGCCTGGTACAAAATAAATACTCAGTAAAAGACAGAGTTGCTTAGAGTAAGTCCTCAATGAATGTTCGACGATTTGGTTGTTGGTGGTGGCAATGTAGCTCTTATTTAATGCTGAAGAATGTAGGTTAAATGCTTGAGTACTTGGGAAATAAGGAGATCTCCATCTCATTGGTGTTCAATTCTATACTTGGACAACCTTAATTTGATTCGAGACAGGGAGCATTTATGTTCTCACACTGTCCTAAGCTCCTCACGTGCATTATTTCACTTCATCTTCCCAACAACAAAATCCAAAACCAGATCTTTCTGCTGACAAATCCTATACTTCTTGCCCAATAAAATACTCTTCCTGAAAAGTTGGTTCTAATTCTAATTTATTCTAATTGTCTTCTCAGGAAGGACCCGGAGGAAGTCAATTCCTCTCCTACATGACAATTTCCTTCAAATTAAACAGAAACTCTCCAGAGTTGTAGATCACACCTGGAGAATGTCCCCTCACACCATAGAGACCATTGGGGAAATCAGCAGCAGCAGATACAGATAGACCCCAGGATCCAGTGAGCTTCTCTCAGAGCCTCTGCTTATAGCCAGAAATCCCTTCCTGGGGCTAGTCCTTATCTAGTTATTTCTATGAAGTCCAGGAACCTTCCTCCAGGGAAGCAAATTCTCTCTCCAGTGAAACAAATCTGCTGATCCCATATTCCCAGTACTAGATCCCAATTCGTGACCCTCTTACCTGAAACGAATATGCCATCATTCCATTATTTAGCCAGCAAACTTTGAGTGAGTGCTTGCCAAACTTCACAGGCACTAAGAGGAGCACAGAGGAAGTTTAAGGGCTGGCCCTTAAAGGCATGAAGACACCCCATAAGGACACCCCAATATCCTACATGACCTCAGACAAAGATCACCACCTTTTTAACTCTCAGCTTCCTTCTGTGAAATGGGGATAGGCATAATTGCGGATGCACTGTCAGGATTTCACGAGATGATGAGCTATTATTACAGAAGATACCCCCACACATACGCCCCTCTTCCTTATCAGAACCCCAGTTTTGGGGCGCCTGGGTGGCTCAGTTGGTTAAGCGTCTGCCTTCAGCTCAAGTCATGATCCCAGGGTCCTGGGATTGAGCCCTCACTGGCTCCCTCCTCACTGGAGTGCCAGGCCCTCCCTCTCCCTCTGCCTGCTGCTCTGCCTGCTGCTCTGCCTACTTATGCTCTCTCTCTAGCTCTCTGTTAAATAAATAAATAAATTTTTTTAAAAATTAAAAATTAGGGGCGCCTGGGTGGTTCAGTGGGTTAAGCCCCTGCCTTCGGCTCAGGTCGTGATTCCAGGGTCCTGGGTTCTGCTCAGCAGAGAGCCTGCTTCCCTCTCTCTCTGTCTGCCTCTCTGCCTGCTTGTGATCTCTGTCTGTCAAATAAATAAATAAAATCTTAATAAAAAAAAGAAAAAATTAAAAATTAAAAAGAAAGAACCCCAGTTTTATTCAAGAAAGCCCTGTGCCTGCCCCAGACCATGAATTAAAAGTGACCTGATCTAGTCGTGATGATCCTAATCCTCTCTGCCAGACACTCACTTTCCCAGACTCCCCTGTGCCTGGGAATATTCATTTGACCAATGGACAAATTCTGGCCAATGAGAAATTAAGAAAAGTCATCTGGGAGGCTTCTGGAAAAATTTTTGCTTTCCTGTAAAGGGGACGGCCAGGAGATAATTCACATAAGCACTCTCACCCCACACAGGCACACACATATTCTTTCTCTCTTCTTTCTCCTTTGAATTCAGATGTCACGCCTGGATCTATTGCAGCCGTGTCGTGACCATGAAGTAGTGAGCATGAAGGCAATGTTCAAAAGCTAAAGACAGAAAAGCAAAATGTCAAATGACCCGAGATCCTTGATGAGACCCTAGAGCTGAAAACCAACTTCAGAATGCCTTCCTCCAGAGTTCTTAAGGGAAGTAATAAATGCATGAGTAGCCCAAAACATCCCTAATTGATTCAATGATATTATTTATTATTGCATTTACTCCAAGATCCCATAATTGTTCCTTCCAAGACTTGAAACAGGGAGCCATATCTCTGAGTACTTAAAGGGCCTTAGGAGTGCTACTACTTTGGACCAGGCCTTACACAGTAAAGCTGAGTCCCTCTATTATTTTGCATAGGTCCTCTTCTACAAAGGATGCCAACAAAATCAGCAAATGAAGAGCCTTTCATCCTGCATGGCTCCGAGAACGCTTCTCAGAGAGTCCTCCAATACAATACCATATTTACATCCTCCCTGGCCAACCCTGTGCCTCCTATTTCTCCTATGTTATATTAACACCATTCTCGGTTGTGTCCTGGGCAATCTACTCTGCTTCAGTGAAAAAGCTTCTCCTGATTCTGAGAACCAGGCTTCACAACTCCCCATGAAGACAAATGAGAGACATAAACCTATGAACAAATCTGTAGAAAATGCTTATTACAGTGGCTAAGCTGTACTTACCTAGTGGCTTTTGAAAGGTGACTATTACTATCATTATATAACAAAGTTGCTGTTGCTTCTATGTTCAGCTCTTCCATGATGGGATAGACAGACCCTGTACTTCTCAGCCCATTCACCCTCTGACTTAGAGACTATGATTCCTTCTGACTTGGTATGCTCCCAGGGCGGGGGAAGAAGAGCAGGTTCTGGCAGGGTAGCAGGTGCCTGGTTAGGTTAAATGGAAAAAGAGGCAGAACTTAGATTTACCATACAGAAGATGAGTCAGGACCATGGTAAAGAATCATGACACCCTGGTATCCCAATCTGGGTTGAAAGTCAAGACTAATGTTACATTATTCATCACCCAACAAGTATGTAACCAGGTATATGGCTCAAAACTGTATGGTAAAATTCCCCCTTGAAAATAAGGTAGGGGCGCCTGGGTGGCTCAGTCAGGTAAGCCTCTGCCTTCGGCTCAGGTCATGATCCCAGAGTCCTGGGATCCAGCCCCTCACTGGGCTCTTTGTTCAGTGGGGAGCCTGCTTCTCCCTCTGCCTCTCCTCCGTGTTCTTCCACTCTCTCAAATAAATAAAAATTTTTTTAAAATCGTTTTAAAAAAAGAAAAGAAGTTAGACAGTGGGATATACACTACAGAGGGGATTTATTGTTTGACTAAAGGCATTCATTCCAGAAAAACACTCTCAGGTTTCAGCTGCTTAGTTTCCTGGAACTTGGACTGAGGTACCAAGCTGAGGATCCCGAAAAACACACGCTGAGTTTCCCAAAGAGCTCTCCTGTAAAATGTATGCTGCAACTCTAGAAACAAGCCAGTGCCACACATTTCAATGATGCTATGGTGTGATTGACTTTATTCACTGCCAAATTAATGAGCAATCTCTTTGTGTGCTGGGTTTCCCCCCAGCCCCAGTGTGGAGATACCCTGGTGAGTGGTTCAGGGCAAGAGGGCTGGACTGCAGCCAGAAGGCCTGCGTCTCCGTCTGCCCCCCTCTACTGAATCACTGCATGACTCCAAACACATCATTGTGCTTCCCTGAACAACACTTTCCCATCCATCAAGTGAGGAGGTTAGACTCAGTGACTCCTGTGATGGTTAATTTTATGTGTCAAATTGGCTGGACAGACCATAGTTCCCAAGTGTGTGGAGAAACATTATTCTGGATGTGTCTGTGAGGACATTTTGGACATTTAATCTGTGGACTTCGAATAAAGCATATTGTCCTCCATCATGTAGGTGGGCCTCATCCAATCAGTTGAAGGCCTGAATAGACAAAGATTGACTTCCCTCGGGCAAGAGGGAATTCTGTCAGCAGATAGCCTTTGGACCTGAACTACATATCATCCCCGAGTCTACAGCCTACCCTGTAGATTCATTCTGGACTCACCAGGCTTCCACAATTGCAAGAGCCAATTCCTTAAAAAAATAAGTGTGTGTGTGTGTGTGTGTGTGTGTGTGTGTGTGTACATCCTATTGGTTCTCTTTCTCTAGAGAGACTTGACTAATACAACCCCCAAACACCTTTCCAGTTTTAAGATGCCAGAACTCTGAATGGTAGCAGGGGTAAGGTTTGGTCCCTTTCTCAGTCTGCAGCTCCCCAAGCAGAGATGTCAAAGAGATCAAGACAATGTCCTCTTTCAGGAGAACTTGTGCAATGAGACTCCTCAGAAAAGTGATAAATACCAGTAGTTCCAGGACTGGTACACCAAGTACTCTGGGGTATGGAGAGAGATAAGTTGATACGAATGCAGCCAAGAGGAAATCCAAGATGGGAGGTTATAAAGACAGTTTCACATTCCACAGGTTTTGCCATCTTCTGTTGGGACCTCCCCAGTTATTCGTCACATTATAAAACTGTTATTCCTGAGGCAGAAAGCAGGTTTTATACTGGTGATTGATGAGGTGCTGCTACAGATCAGAGCATCTGCTGCAGAGGAGATGAGGAGCTTATCTCTGCCAGACACAGTTTGGGGGAAGGGAGGAGGGAGAGAAAGTGGGAGCGGGCTGGTATTGAAATCCTTCTGAGGACCCCAGCAACTTGAAAAAAAACTGCCCCACACCAGCTGTCATCTGGAAGCCTCAGGACCCTTGCACACCTCACCTTTAACATACTTCCAACAGATCCCAGCCACAGCTTTAAGAACCAGAGAAGCCACAGATGAAAAGATGGCAGCTCCTTCTCATACTCCTTTGCTGTGTCTTCTCCCTCCTCAAGTCCTGTGTGTCCCACACAGGGTCCTCTTCTCTTCCATTCTACATCTCTCCAGGTGGTCTGATCCATGCCCAAGGCTTCCATCAGTACTCCTGTGTGGATGAACCCCAAATCTAGACATCTCCCCCTTTTGTTCTCCTGGGCTCTCAACCTGAGCTCCCCTAGAATATAAGCTCCACGGAAACAAGGATGGTCACCTCTCGTTCTCGGCTGCATCTCCAGCCCCTGGAACAGGACCTGCAACATAACCAGTGTTTAATAAATATCTCTGGAATCAATGAATAAACCTGCTTCCAGCAGCCTTTAGACATTTCCACTTGGGCTCTCTTGGACTCGGTAGGTATAAAACCAAATACTCAATCTTCCCTTCAAAACCTGCGTTCTCCATCCTGTGGATTCAGTCCACCCCAAATCTGGGTGTCGTGTCTACCCTCCATTGCTTCCCACTTTCAGTGGCTCTCCAAGTCCTGTCTCCTTCTTATTTCTTACCTGTTCAGTTTTCTCTTTCCACACCTGGACTGAGGAATGCGGCACCTGTCCTTCCTGTTGTATTACAGTCATCTATTTATTTTTCTGTTTCTCTAACCCAACAACTAGTCCTGTGACGGCAAAGAACTGAGATATTCACATTTGCCCCCATGTGCACGAAGGGAGATGAGGGAGGTAATTTCCCGACTCTGAATCATACTCTCTTCTTATTTGGGGAAAATCCTCCGTGGAATGAGAGGTGGTTAGAGGCAGGGCCTTGACTCCCCCTCCAGCCAGATATACCCTCCCTTGAAGTTATAACCACATGACCTGGCCAATCAGAGGCCTCCACCTGGAGGGAGGAATGCAAAGAGGCAGGATCACCCAGAGCTTATTCATGATCTAGACATCGGTGTCGGTCACCCAGCAGAGTGGTGCCTGCAGTGGGTCCTAACCAGCAGACTGCCCCTGGGGTCAGGCCTTGGCTGTTTTCTTAGCAGCCTGGCTTCCTTGGTCCCTGCCTGCTGCTTCCAGCCCCCTTCTCCAGTTTCCCCTCAACTCTGAGAAGTGACCAGTATCCTTCTGACCCTTCCTTTCCATCAGTAAGTTTAGCCAGAGTCAGCTTCTGGGCTGTAACTAGGAACTCTGAGTGATATACCTGTTCTCATCTGTCTCTTAACCTCAGCATCTAGCAGAATGCCCAGCATCTAATAGGTAACCCTATTAGATGTGAATGAATAAATGAAAGAAGGAAGGAAAAGAAGAAAGGAAGGAAAGACAGCCATTCTCCTTCTCTTTTGACCTTTGACTACTTCTCAGATGAACTTGAAAGTAGGGAGAGGAAGGTTGTGACATTAAGACAACTCTATATGAGCTTTGGGAGTTTTTTGTTGTGAGTTTTGTTGTTGTTGTGAGTTTGTTGTTGCTGTTGTTGCTGTTGTTGTGGTGGTGGTCGTGGATTTAGCATGAGAACCCTCCCTTCTTCCTCACTGGCTGCCTCCGGGAGTCCTTTCGTAATGGGAGAAAAGACACCACCATCTCAAGGTTTGAGAAATCAGCAGTAGCCAAGCGTCATGTTGTAGAATGACAGTGACTCCAGTATGACTCCCAGCCAGAGCAGGGAAAGCAAGGGAAGAGAGGAGGAGGGTCTGAGCCATTATGGAGGGAGAGATGCAACTGGGAGCGGAGACTCTGAGAAGGCCCTTAAATAGAGCCTGTAAAATTCCCATGCTTTATAAAAACCAGCTGAGAGCGTAAATTGGTAGAAGTTTTCTGAAAACTACTCTGGTATTCCCTTTGACCCAGTAATTCCACTTTTGAGCATCTTATAAACAAGCAATCAGTTCATGTATAAACCGTTCATGTATAAAAATATCCCTGTTTATGTTATTTATAACCCAGAAAAAAAAACTGGAAACAACTTAATGTTCAACATGAAGGATAAACTGAGTAAAAGATGGCTCGTTGATATGATGGAATATTAGGAAGCCATTAAAAATAATGTTCAAGGGATAGGGAAGTGTGATGACATAATATTATCCATAAAAGACAAGATACATGCAAAACCACACTTATAGAACCTGATCACAAACAGATAAAAGTATCTATATTATAAAAAAGGCTGATAAGGAACTATCACAGAAGTGACAAGGTTGTCTACATTGTGGGATTATGATTTTTTTTTTTTCCTTTTTAGTAACTTCTCTTTTATAGAATTGCAGCATTTCTTTTCTCGGATCTCTGATTGATTCTGCATGTATTCAGAATGATTTGATTTGATAACTATCTGGCTGAATTCCAGGAACCAGACAAACTTAGGGTCTCCTACCCCTGGGCCATCTTAACCCCTCCCCTAGAGTAACTTCTCTATAATTTTCCATAATGAGTCAACATTAATTTGTGGTCAATAAAAAGTAAATATAACAGTAAAATGCAAGAGCAAACATTCAAATTAAGTGATGCCAACTCATACAGGAACTGCTGTAGCTTGGTTTTGACTTTGTAGTGCTTCTGAGGCTAAAAGAACCCTACTTTCTGTCCCAGTCACTCTACCTTCCACCTGCCTCCTGATCCCAAGCGTGCAGTCCCCGTCTTCTCCCCCACCCTCCACCCAGTTCCAGTCCCTTTCTCTTACTCCAACTGTCCCACCACCTCCCCATAGACTCCTATCCCCAATCTATCACACCCGTGGGTGTTACTACTCAAACCTACTCTCTCACGTGGGTATGTCTCTAAAAGGAGGTGATGAAATAATTCATTCGGATATGTGGAATGTGTTTGGGTCCTCCACCACTTGAAAAGTTTGGGATGACAACCCAAGACTTACCAAGACCCATTAATTTCCATTTAGACTCTGAATTCTGAGTAGTCGCTACAGGTGTATTTGTTCAAGGGTCTGGCACCTGAGCAGAACTAACACTGAGAAACAGGTATGTGCATCCTATCATGGAATTAATACATTTCCTAACCAAGCATAAGGCTGCTGTTCAGCAGGGAATAGTGCGGCCTTTTTATTAATCTCAGCTTCTTCTTGCAACAACCTAATAACAAACGTTAGAACCAAACTCCCGTAAGTAATTTAAATACTCTTGTCACTAAGCTATTCTACAGCCAATTTCAGCTAATCCCCAGATCTGCTCCAGCCTGTTCTGAATCATACATAAAACAGACTGTTGGTGTTAATTGCCTCAAAAGTAATGAGAACAGTAACATTTATAAACGTAATGGCTTATGTTGTGCCAAGCGCCGTTGTTAAATTCATTATTTCCTTTATGTTCACAAAGACCCACAACAGAAACTGAGGCACAGAGAGGCTGAATAACCCGCCCCAAATCATACGGCTAATACTGGTCAAACCCTGGCGGTCTTCCTCAGAACACCTGCGTACGCCGTTTGCTACCCAGGTTGTTGTAGCTCATCACCCCAGTCATGTCCCCAAAGGAGAAATGGTTCTTAACAAGCCCCAAAACATAACCACTCTTGAACCTCTGTCAGCATCTTGAAATTCTGTTTTGTGACCCAAAATCAATTGCTCTGAAACTTTATCCTTTCGTGTCTCCAACGACCTGATGCTCCTCTTTATTCAACTCGAATATCTGTGTCACTTGCCAATGTGATTCTTGATCATTATTTTTCGGGTTTGTTTGTTTGTTTGTTTTCCTACAACAAACTTTTTTTTTAACTTTATTTTATTTTTTCAGTATTCCGGTTTGGGTTTTGTTTTGTTTTGTTTTGTTTTTTTAGAAACTTTTTGAAATGCCAAATCTCCCTTTCTTTTTTTAAAAAATATTTTATTTATTTTATTTGACAGACAGAGATTACAAGTAGGCAGAGAGGCAGGCAGAGAGAAAGAGAGAGAGAGAGAGGAGGAAGCAGGCTCCCTGCTGAGCAGAGAGCCCGATGCAGGACTTGATCCCAGGACCCTGAGATCATGACCTGAGCCGAAGGCAGCGGCTTAACCCACTGAGCCACCCAGGCGCCCCCAAATCTCCCTCTCTTAAAATGTTTTCATATTTTAAAAAGACTATGCAGAGGAAGCAGAGTATAATCATTACTAGGAACAGGTTACGTGGGCAAGGAGGGGATATTATATTAATAAAGATTATTTTTTTAAAGATTTATTCATTTATTTATTTGACAGGCAGAGATCACAAGTAGGCAGAGAGGCAGGCAGAGAGAGAGGGAGAAGGAGGCTCCCTGCGGAGCAAAGAGCCCGATGTGGGCCTCGATCCCAGGACCCTAGGATCATTACCCGAGGCAAAGGCTTTAACCCACTGAGCTACCCAGGCGCCCCAGGAAGATTATTTTAATGAAGCTAAGAGCATGCAGGCCTGATGGCAGAATTTGGTTTGTTGTCAACAGTCTGACGAAGAAGGCAATTTGGGTTAGATCGTCTTCTACAGGAAGTAAGACAAATCAAACAAAAAGCAACCTTCTTGTCACTTCTCCAGGATGATGGGGAATGGGAACCCACTGAAATCTCAGCCTAATGATTTGGCCTGCCAGGAATTTGCCTGCTTTTAGAGGGCCGTCTTCCCGGGCCTGGCTGCGGTGAGGAGGGCACCCGTCAAGAAGTGACTCTGAAAAAAAAAACGGGGCAGGGAAAGGAGAAGGAAACAGAAGAAGTAGGTAGTATGACCGCGCTAACTGTCAGCTACGATGGCTAAGATGCCAAGAGATATTGTCTGATTGATAAAATGATTATTGGCAGATCAAAAAATAAAGGTATAATGACTCTTGGGTTTACAGTTGTAGCCATAACATTAATTTGTAAAAATCGGTATCAGGAGGCAGGACAGTGTGCTCCTCTAGGAACTGAAGTGGTGGGTTTGGGGGAAAGCAGAAAGCCTGATTTTTCCATATATTCTACTACACTATTTGAAATCTTACATCAGGAACATGTATGATTACTATAAGAGAAAAATAAAGGGGGTAAAAATTATGAAGATGTATCTATACATATAGACGTCTGTTTATCCCTGTGTCTAAATGTCCATACACATGTGTATGGATACAAGCGTATGCATGAATATAAGCCCACATATACCCACAACCATGCTATACTTTTTTGAAGGTGTTTGTAAAACCCCTATAGGTATCTATTGACAGACAGTTAATGCTATCATTTCAGTCCAGATCTGTATGCTTTCAAAAAACAAAACAAAACAAAACCAGGGACTCAGAACTTCTAGTCCAAGACCCTTCTATCGTAGATGGAGAGAGAAAGTCAGCCCTGCCACCAACAGTTGTGGACCTGCTAGAAGCCCCAGGAGACACAATGGGAGGCCTCGAGACATAAAGGTGAATAACTCCCAGGCTTCCTGATTAAGATAAGGAACCAAAATACAGTTGACTAACTACACCGCAGCACAAACGCAGTTAAGTGGGGAGACTAAAGCAAAGGGGAATCACCCGAGAATGTGCAGAAAGAAGAACCAAATCTCAGGTGGGAGCTCTCCCTCGATGGGGGAAGGGGTCCCAGAAAGCAGAGAATTTGATGTTGTTTCCACCTGTCCGGAGGTTTGGGACCCTCCTGAATTCTTCCCATCTGCCATCCTGCTCCAGCCAGATCCAGGCCGAGGCAGAGTCCGGCGTCCAGACACAGAGAGAAGTCCTTTCCCTGCCCCGGCTTCACTAGAGCCGGGCTGTTTTAGGAGTCAGAGAACTAATGGACATTTTTAGCCTTCCCAGCACTAGATCCCTGGCAGTCCAACCTGACCAGGGATTCCAGTTCTTTCTTAGGAACTGAGGGCCTGTGAATACAAGCAGCATGCAAATGGCCCTTTGAGTAGGAAAGCTCCCTGGTTACCAGTGAAATAACAACCTCGTGCTTCCATTTTTCACTCGTCAGACCAGCAACATTTCCAAAGACTGAGAAAATCAGCATTGTTGAGCATGTCAGGAAAAAGACACACTCCTTCACCACTGGTTGGCATATGAACCAGCTTAAACTTCTGGAGGGAAGTTCGAAGGAATTCAGATACAAATCCTTCAACCTGCAACCCCACAGGGATATTTGCATGGGCGCATCTTTGCACCAGGACATAGGGACAAAATGCTCACACGTATGTTTACAATAGCAGAAAACTGTAAACCACCAAAATGTCCATCAATAAAGAAACTGAACATATTCGTACTCGAGAACGCCACCATGTGCAACAGTTAGAATGAAGCGAGTCTCTCTGTCTTGCCATGGATACAAGGATAAAGTTAAGGACGCACGCGTCATAATCGTACAGAGTGGGATCTTACGATGGTTTTTAAAAATCTGTCCGCACTGTGGGAAGGCAAAGTTATGAGACAGTGGTTGCCTCTCTGTTGTCCAAAAGTTTATAACATGTATTCATGGTTCACTTCCTGAATTCTTTTAAAGTGAAGGAAAATAAGAGTATCTTAAAATAGGCAGTTGAAAGAATTTTTAAGTCAAGGGAGGCAAGGGAGAGGCGCAGAGCTCTAATTGGTGAAGTTGGCAGAGTCCAGACATTGGTCTCCAGCCTGATGGACCAAAAGACAGGATGACGTCACACCAAGAATTGTTTAGTGTCTCAGCAGCACATCAAGCTAACTAAGCTTCCGAGAGACTAAGGGGGAGATGTCCATCTATCATTCACAGCGGGGTTCCCAACCTCCGCACCATCCACCCACTACTGACGTTCAGGCCAGCTAATTCTTCGTAGTGGGTGGTGGGGACACTGCAAGACACTTCTCAGCGTCCCGGGCCTCTACTCACCAAATTCCAGGATCACATCCCTCCCACATTGTGACAACCAATGTCATTGCCAAATGTTGCCAGAAAAGTCCCCGGTTGAGAACCACTGATTTACAGTGAGAAATGTTAACTGTCAAGAAAGCCAGATGCTGTCACTGCTGTCCCTGCGGGAAAATGACACACAACCAGATTACAACAGAAGGCTGCTGGGAAAGCAGGCAGTTAGAACAAAGGCAGATTTGGGGGGGAAAAGAAACCCTCTATCAATATATATATATAAATATATATAGTTTATAAGTATATATAGTTTATTACAATATAAAAATATAAGAGTGTGTGTGTGTGTATTTTAAATATTTGGTGACTGTAGCCTGGAAAAGGCAGAGACCCCTCCCTCACTCCAGGAAGATCCTGCACCTGGGTGTACTTTTTTTCCCCTGGGGCACACGCCCATTAACAGTTCCCCTTCTCATGGAACACTGCCCCCCTCCGAGACACCAGTGCTGTCCGTTGTGTTAATGCTTCTCAAACAGGCCCCAAACTGCAGAGGAGCCTAAACCCAGGGAAGGAGGGGACCCCTGGGAGAGGCAGCGCCCCCAACGCCCACCACAAGCCAGCCAGGATTTTGAAGTCTTCTTTCACCTTAGAAGTCCACGTGATTTTGCCTGCTGCTCTGTGTCATATGTTCTCACTTTTTTTTAAACAAAAAGCAAATAAATTTCCCAAATCCGAAACAGTAAACTTAAGGGAGGACGGACCCGTTTACCCTGGGGCTTCTTCACGGGCTCCCAGGCACATTCCAAGATACAAAGGACATCTTCTTCCTGCTCTTCCTTCGTCTCATCCCAGGAGAGTTTTTCCCTGAGCTCGAGAAATGCTTAAAGAAGTTACTTGGGAAATGGAGCCACGAGCATGAGTCGTTCACAGCCTGGGCCCCGGCGGGGGGCCCCCCACCCCCGCACCCAGGAATCCTGCTGAGCCAAGGACTGAGATGCTAGGCCGCCGCTGTCCCCAGCAGAATTCTAGTGAAGACAGCTCAGTAGCTCATTTTGGTTTCAAGCCATCTAGCCTCTTGAGCTTTTTTTCTTTTTCTTTTTCTTTTTCTTTTTTTTTTTAAAGAAACTTCTCCAGTGGAAGAGAAATCACGGTTAAAAAAAAAAAAAAAGGCATGAGAGGCTCTATTTCTAAATGAGACTTCCTTGGGATTTTATTTGCTCACTTTGAAGGGACTTCACGTTTCACTGGAGATGGGATTTTTAAATACAAAGTCTGTTTCAAGCATGGCTCATGGAAGGCAGGTGTCAAGCCTGAAGGTGCTGGGGACAGAGGACTCACGGATGGAGAAGATAGGAGACTTGGTGACAGGCGCCCAGGAAGCGCGGAGCTTCCTTCCCCTGTAGGTTCTGAGGTCCCAGCGTGGGATCTCGCAGGGCTGGGACAGGTCTAGGATTTTCCGAGACACAAACACTTCCGAGGTTGCAGTCAGGAATTCAGAAATGGGATTTCAGGATCTTCTGAGAGTCTTCATTCTTTCCCTGTTCCCGTCTCTTCTGCCCAGTCCTGTATTTATATGCGAGAAATACCAAACGTGAGAAAGGACAGAACTCGACATGTCCCTTTCCTCTGGCTCTTCCCAGACAGGGATGGGCTTTCGTGTTCTGTGGTTGACTTCTTTCCCCATTTCTATATGTGATTCTGTTGTACTTTTGTCCTTAAATAGTTCTTCAGCAGAACAAGATTTTCTATTTTTACACTTTCCTCTAAAAATGACCAAGAGAACTGGGCTCTAGGTTTTTACCTTTCCTTCTCTCCAGAACACTTCTTTTTTTTTTTTTTTAAGATTTTATTTATTTATTTGACAGAGAGATCACAAGTCAGCGGAGAGTCAGGCAGAGAGAGAGAGAGAAGCAGGCTCCCACTGAGCAAAGAGCCCGATGCGGGGCTCGATCCCAGGACACTGAGATCATGACCTGAGCCGAAGGCAGTAGCCCAATCCACTGAGCCACCCAGGCGCCCCTCTCCAGAACACTTTTAAAGGACTCAGATCTCAATCCCTTTATATTCATCCTTGGCACCACTGTATCTAAGAAGGGGAGACCCAAAGTGATGGTAACTTTGAAGGCCTCTTGGTGTTTGGAGAAATAGATGTGACATTGGTTTCCTGTATTTCCAGGCCCATGGCAAAAAATGCTCAGTCTCCTCGGGGACTATTGATGGGAGACACAGCTCTGGGAGATCGTGTTCCACAGCGGGAGACATAAGGCCCAGCATCAAGTAGATGGCATGCTGAGCAGAAAAGTAATCTGGCTCACTTTACTCCAGAAGAAGAAATTAGGCAGGGAAAGGTCTCACCACCATGAGGCTAGTAATGCAACAGGATTAAAGGTATCTGCTTTGGAGACAGGCAACTTGGGTTTGACCCCCAGCTCTGCCATTGTATGAACCGCACGTCACTCAGCCTCTCTCTACTTCAATTTGCTCATATTTGAAATAGTGATGACAGCATTGAGTCATTTAACAAATGTGGATGGATTCCTAGTATGTGGCAGGTACGCTTCTAGATGCTGGGGGTGGGGTGAGGCAGTGGTGAGCAAAACATTGATGGTCACTGCTCTTAGGGAGTTTACATCCTAGGGAGGAGTGACAAGCAATAAAGAAATGTACAGGATACATTCCATAATAAATGCTACAAAGAAAATGAAACAGCATGGTGTAAGGGTAAGTGATGAGGGAAAGGGGTGGTAAGACATCAGAAGAAGAAATAAATGAGCTGATAGTGAGTGATGGAAGCAAACCAGCCCTGTAAAAACCAGGAGAGGGTATTTCATAAGGACCCAGTGAAACGAAGTATGGAAAATCTTAGTGCAATGCCAGACAAAACAAATGTAAGTTACTCAACAAGTGTAGGTAGCCATTATGATTCAGAGGTCTTGGAAATGTTCCCGGAGTCAGGCCATGAGGAAGCTGGGAGACGGAAGGGCAAGGACATCAGGGAGGAAGTGGAAGCCAGAGGGTCAACTGTAGAGCCTCAACCCTGGAGGCCAGATGGAACAAAGGAAGCATGGGGGGCTGTGGAGGACACTCTGGAGAACTGGAGAGCTCGTGCTCCATCTACAAGGAGCAGCTGCGGCTCACTCCGCTTCCCTAAATGATGACTCCGATCCCTATGATTTGAGGGCCATTCCGGCCTGCACACAGCACTTCTGTCAGCTCACCCTACCCATGTGCCTTCCTTCTCCTCCTGGGCTGCCTCTGCTCAGTTTGTCCCGGCCCCTTGAGCAGGAGATAGGCAAATAAGTCAACTCCCTGTTCTACAGATAAGGAAACTGAGGCTCAAGAAGATGATGAGATTCTAGCAGGAAACACAATTACTCCCTCAGCCTTGATGAACACTGTGCCTCCCAGGGCAGAGGAAGTTGTCTTCTTCCAGTTTGGCGCTCTCTCTGTCTGTCCTGCAGCTCAAGGCATGCACAGAGCATTGGGAGAGAGGAGACGCCCATCCCACCAACTAACCCTACTGATATATGGTCACCAGTGGCAGAATGGAATATCCCCCATACTGAGAGAAGTGAAGCTCTGCGTACCTGGTTTCCAGAACTGTGAGAAGTAGTCTTTGGCAGGTTGTGGAGAAGAGAGAAGGCCATGCTATCATCACCACCAGGAGTACTGATTGAGCAGGCCATGCACACACCAGTGCAGAACATGAGAACTGTCCTTGAACATCTCAATCATCCCAAGAGTGTTGATGGTACAACCTCAAGCATAGGACTTCGGAGGAACCCAAGGGAAGCAGTGATATTCCCTTCCATTTGAAAATTGATTTCACATTCCTTGTTGGAGCAGTTTACAGAGGAGACAGTCACGGCCCTGAGAGGGTCACTGAGATGCTGTGACTCCCTGATGCTCTGTTTTCATAGAAATCAAAGCCCATGGTATTTGGGATGGTTCCCTTTATAGGTTGTCCTCATGAAACAATGAGAGACTAGCACAGCATGCAGAGTACTACTGCAGGAGCACCTGCTGGTCAGCACTCCAGACTTCTGAACAACCTGTAATCTCTGAGTGACATCATGCTCTTTTGACCTGTAGGCTTTTGTAAATATTATTGCCTTAGCCCGAAATCCTATTCCTCACTCCTCTCCCCACCACGACCCTCATTCACCTGGATAAATCCTATTCATTTTGTCCCAACTTAAATATCACCTCCTCCAGGGAGCCTTCTCCCCCATCCATGTGTCTCCTCAGCAGCTGATGCCTCTCAGAGCATTCACCAAACGTACTGTCCTATGATGACTTGATTCTGTTTCCGTCTCCCCCATTAGACCCTACCCCATGATGGCAGAGGTTGTGTTGTACATGCTGTTATATCCCCTGGCCTCAGGAAGTTGTCATTTGGACAATCAGGAACAGGGACAGAGCCCTGCCCTCTCAGAACTTACAGAGTGGTAGGGAAGCCCACTGCCCGAGATGGTCATTCCACAGCTGACTCTCATCCTGAGAGCTCAATGCCTCTTATGGCTCTCTCTGTGTTAGGAATTTCTAACCTCCTTCATCGTCAACAGCTCCATGTGAGTCAGAGGAGATCTGGATAACGCCAACCCATTCCCGAGCCAGCCAGCAACTCCCTGCAGACTGGGCGCTGATCCGTCTGATTTTCTCTCCTCCACTGGCATGAGACGCCCAAAGCCAGCCAGAAAATCAGTCTTGGGAATGTTCGGCCTTTTCAGGCCCTTGGGATTAGAGTCAAAAAATCTTGTCCAGGGAGACAAACTAATAACCCACTCGCCTATTGTTTGATGGGGACTCCTTGCCTTCACCGAAGCACCTATCTCTTCTCTCTCCTCCAGGTTCTTTAGCATCATTTGTAGGTCTTCATTTTTGACAGAGACTCTATGCATAGGCTATGGGGAACATACTGTGGGGTATCTGCCCAGTTTATGTGACTCCTTAGGCGGACCACTCACCAGCGTACCTCATACCATGCTTCCTCATCAGTGTTGACTAGACCAGGATTGGACACCTGAACCAGCTGGAGCCAACACAGTCTTTCACCTCGGAACTGAGACTCGGAGAGTGTAGCTCAGTCTGAGTTGGTCTCTTAAATGAAGATGATATAAACTAAGCAGATGTCTGGCGGCATTCCCTTACCTACTAACTAGCCTGGGAGGCACAGGAAGCTGGTCTTTGGAGAAGAGAGAAAGAACCAGAGACCCTGGATGAAGGCATGGTGATTGGCCTCTTGTTCCTTGTTGCAGGTCCTTCCTGAGGCTCAGTCTCCTTCTTTGCCACGGCACCTTGTCAACATTCAACCACCACCCACTGAGCACCTACTGTGTGCCAAGCATGAGGGTCTAAGCTCTTGGCCTAAATGTTGGGAAAAAAATAGACATAATCTCTCCCCTCATAGAGTATATGATCTTATTAATCAAATAATATAAAACTAAATATGGACTTAAAAGCTGGTTTAACAGCTCTGAAAGAAAAATGCAGGAAAATTAAAAGAAAAAATATACAAAATATATATACACATATACATACATGTATACATATATATGTAACAAAAAGACCTGACCTAGTCTGGAGAATCTATGAGAGAGTGGCATTTGGATGCAGTTATGAAACAGAGAAGCACCTGTAGGCTGGTTAGATGATTCCTACACTGACCAGTGCAGCAGAGGCAAGGTTTCAGGAACGGAAGTGGCCATCGGGTTGTAATGGCAGCAGGGAGGAGCCTGGGCCCTCCACAGACTGACGGAGGCAAAGCAAGTCTATTACAGTGGGATCGGAAGAGGCACAATGACACCTGGTTCTATCTGATTTCACGGGTTGGGGCTGTCCTTGAGCACTGGGAGTGTTTCAGTCCTCACTGGGTCTAATGTGCAGCTACAGTGAAGAACCACTGACTCAGGGCCCACAGAGAGAGCCTAGCAGACAGCGAAACCATGACTTCCTAGAAGCCCCCGTCTTTGGAGTCATGCAGGTTCTCTGGAATCACGAACCCACCCATTCCTGGGAGCAAATCTTGCACCCTCTGTGCCATGTCTGATAAGACTCCTGCCATGTGGCATGTTGGCAACTTAGACAAAGAGAGAGAGAGAAAGAGAAAGAGTCCCTGACCCGGCCCGAGGTATGATCCAGACTCACTTACCAGGAAAGAAGAGCTCAAATACAGAGAATACAAGTAGAGGTAAAGCCAAGAAAGAGAAGGAGGGAAGAAGGAAAGATGGCCAGGAGAGGTAGAGCATACAGAACTGAAAACAATCTCCTTAGACACCTAGCTTCACTGCCTGTTGCAGAATGCCAGAAATTAGGAAGCAGGAAGCCAAGCCAGGGCACCCTGAGGTCTTGCTGAGAGCCAGAGAAAGTGCCAGTGGCTGCAGCAGTGGTGTGCTGGTTCAACAGCCCATTCTCTGCAGAAAGCCCCAGCTCATAGCATTTGTCCGTTTCCATGGTGTGAATACTCCCATGGCCAATTTCAACTTTACCAGTATGGCGTCCTGAAAGCAGAGCTGGGAAGAGAGGTGCACAGTTGGCATCATGAGCCAGTGCAGACTGGCTCCAGCTCCCCACTGGCCTCGGCAGGGAACCTGAATGACTTGGGCATCCAGCACTCACGCTTAGTCTGACACAGGTAATAAACAGCACTTTCCGTTAAGTAGCGCTCTAGACGTGAGAAGGAAAAGATTATTTGCCAGGAGGATGAATTCTGAAGAGGATGTGTCCAGATAGTGGGACAAGTTACCACAAGGGGTAGGAGAATATTGGGGGAGGGGAGGATGGGGAGCAGGGTAAGAGAAGAAATGACGTTGCTAGTGTTAAGAAAGGAACTTTCAGGAAGGAACAAAAATGCTTAAAAATGGATTTTTTTTAAGTTTTGCTGGTTATATGCAGTTTCATCATCCAGATCTCCCTAAGTTATCTTCAGTAAGATCTGTGTTTCTCACCAAAACGTTTGTGGTTCAATTTGATTTGAAGGAAGGAATCTAGTACGGTGCCAAGTTTGGTCTCAAAATGGGTAAAATGAAAGAAGGGGCTGCCCACATGAGCACAGCCACATTCAGATTAGTGGGAAAGTAACAATAATGCCACCACACAATACCAGTCCTACTGCTGAACACTGACCACGTGCCCGTACTGCTCTACTCAACTTTTTATGAACTAACTTATTACCACTTTTAATCTCACAACATCTCTATGTGGTAGGAACTACACAGATTAGCAATTTACTTGAACCCAGAGGGACTGGTCCCAGAACTGAGCTTGACTGATTGTTACACTGTATGACCTCTCAGTGTAGCATATGGGATGCGGTGTATCTTTTTAGATAAACAGTATATGTTTCAACGTAGAACACCTTATACCTCTGGGATTAGGATGCTTGATCTATAATTCAGATATTTCTAGGAGAGCTGAAAACTGGATAGCCCTTTTCATAAACGTTGCTTTGAAGTGTAATGAAAGGCTTACGTGAATTGTAAGAGGGTTTCGGTCATCAGACAGGAAGTGGGATGCTTTCTTTCTAGAGCTTCTGAGACCACTATAGAAATTCACTGGCACCAGCAGCATACAGTCAACTCAATAGACATTATTAAGTGCCTTTGAGGGCTACAGCCTGAGGATGACAGTTCTCTTATGTCCCTCACCCCAACAGGAGCACGAGGCGGGGAGTAAAGTGGAAAGCAAGTGCACTCCAACTTCTGACAGGGAGAGTAAAGTGGGTGCATGACGGGCGAATTCGTAAGCACAGTTCGGCATGTGGCACAGAAATCATGAGAAACTTCATGAGAAAGTCTGGGCTCAGCTTTGAGGGACCCATGAAGAGAGCATGAGGGTGCCCTGGGGAGAGGGAAAAGCTCAAGCCAAGGTGTAAGAGGTGACCTAGACCAGGACAAGGAGCAGGACCATGGGCACGAAGAAGGAGCATAAGGCACAGAGGCCGGGTGCTATTTTCAATGAACTTCAGTCTTCTCTGTATTGTCTCATAATAATGAAACTAAGATATAATGATAATGAAATTATTATGAAAATCCAAAAAGTCAATTAGACTGTTTTCATTTAGACAAAATAAAGAGCCCCTTGAAATTTCAGAAAACACACACACACACACACACACACACACACACACACACCCCATACTTCCACTAACCTTAGTTAATAATAATTAAACAATAATGAACCAGCTCAGTGAGGATTAAAATTTTAAAGGCAGAGGAGAGTTACGCTGCCCCGATCTGTGGCACAACCAGATCTCCAGCCTTTTCTTCTGATACCCCATCTCCATTTTTCCATCCTGTCTTGGTTCAGTTTGCAAGGTCCCATAAGCCCTCAGCTACTCTGGGCACCCATCTACATTGTCCTTTCAAGGTTTCCATTTCTGTCTTCTGTGCTCCAGGCCCTTGGAATCTATCATCACCCTAACTGCAGCTCAGGGATAACAGTGAATTGTGATCTTCAGTGAAAATATATTGGCTTCAATATATTACACCTGCAGTATATTATATATACATTATATAATATGTATACCTTCAATACATTATACCTGCACAAAAGTGCAGGTAAGGGGAGAATTTCAGGCCAATAAGAGAGACTGGGGCTGGACCTTCTAGTTCCCTTCAGATCATACCCGGTAGGAGACTCTTTATTCTACCTGCATGGCTGGCATTGATTAGGAAAATTTCTTGGGGAAACCGTAGGCCAAATTTCATAAAAGAAAAACTAGAATATGGTTAGAGTATCGCCTTCTTTCACCGTGGTCCCTGCTTTCCTTTCTCCCCTGAGGAAGCACAGAGATGTTTTTGGAATGGAATTCTAGATAACTCAGGCTATCAAGTTACATTTCATCTGGCAATTCAGACGGACTGGATGAACCAGCATAAAGCGAGGCTGGAGGTGGGGGAGGGAGGAAAAAGCCACAGGAGAGAGCAGCGTAGAAGGGAAGGTGATGACAAGAGGAGCTTATAGAGACGGGGACCTGGAAATCTGGACCCAGCAGGTTTAACTTCTGGGGCCACTGTTTGTCCGAAGGCCAAGGGCACTGCCAACAGCCCTATGGGAATCTCCAGCATTTCCTAACTGCCTTGGCCAGAGTCCACACAACTCATATCTCTAGGCATTTCTCTGTTTACAGAGCTCTTCCCAGACGGAATGTCTCACAAGGGCCCTAGGTCGAGGACTACTGGAGTTAACATGCCTGTTTTACAGAAGAGTACACTGAGGCTGAGAAACCCAATGATCTCCCCAAGGTCACTCAGTGAATGAGAAGGGAGCTGTGACTCCACAGTAAGTCCATCCATTTTAAAGCCAGTCCTCCCCGACCTGTTCTTCCTTCTCTCCTCTACCATGGTCAAAAAACTCAGCAGAATTCTCTTTGATTCCATTTAGCTGATGTCCTCCCAACATCCACTATGAGTAAGTATCTGATACTAGGCAATACCATAGGAAATAAAGGGTTAGAACAAAAAATGTCCTCTCTCCTCAAGTTGCTTACAAGCTTGAGAGATTCTGAAAACATTCGGCATTTACTGAGGGCCTGCTCTGTGTCAGGCCCTGTCCTAGGTGCTGAGGTTATAATGGAGACTGAACAGCGAAGGCCCTTCCTCTCATGAAGCTTATATTCTAACGAAGGCAGAAGAGTAAGAAACCAGAGAAATAAACAAGTGTGTGTTAAAACAGATGTAAATCGAGCTTCCCTTGGGCAAAAAAAGGGTCAGATTATACGAATGTCAGACTGGGCTTCACAAATCAGCCTACAGTCTTCTAAATTAATACCAAGAGTTGGATCTCTATTTACCAGATCATGTAAAAAAACAAGTCCCTTTATTACAAAACCACAAAAAAATACCATGTGAGAGCCCAGTCAAAAGTCAAACTGGGAGAAACTGTTGCAAGACCGAAGGGAAGATGTTATTGCTAATAAAGCACGGCTCCGTCTTCAAGGCCATAATGAACACGGAGCCTGAGAAAAGGGCAGATTCATTCATGCTGGAATGATCTGGGAAGATGACATTATCATTTTGACTTCAGGGTCGAACTGGAGACTCTTGTAAATCAAAATTAAATTACGCTTTCGGTATCCCAAAAAGCAAGGATTGCAGCTTCCGGGATGTCAGTCAGCGTTTGTTCACATGTGGCTTTTATATTTCAAAAGATCATACTGTCTGAAGCCAGCCCAGCCTCCCCCCCACCCCCCCATGGAGACCGTTCTCTTTGAACTTGACGCACTTGACATCCACTGCGCTTGTTTGGCACTCACCCACGCACTGCCTGTGAACTCCGATGGTTGTCCTGCGTTGTTCCTTATCTCTTGCGATGCTGAACTTCTCATGTAGTGATGACTCATCTACCAGGGTTCGCCTCTCCCCCTGCGCTGTTTTAACCTTGCACCGTAAGATAGGCTTCCTTCGGTCCACAACTTGTCGAATGCCAACTATGTGCTGGGCACTGCCATAGATGCTAGGGAGGTAGCCTTCTGGAGATTTCAGTCTACAGGGAGACACTGACATTAGCCACCGCTCAAAGGAGTCTTCCCATTACACGGAGTCTGTATGGTCATGTAACGAGTTTATAGTCACATATTACAGACACAGACAAGTGCAGGAAAAGAAATCAATTCCAGGAGCATGCATCACATTCGGGAAACACAACCTGGGCTGCAAGGAAGGAAAGGACGCCCAAAGAAAGTGGAGCTGGAGCTGGGAAGGGAAGCAGAGGAAGAAGAATGTGGAAAGCCTTCAGGCAAAAGGACGCAGAGGAGGGGCGCCTTAGTGGCGCAGCCAGTTAAGCATCTGACTCTTGATTTTGGCTCAGGTCATGATCTCAGGGTCATGAGAGTGAGTCCTGCTTGTCAGCTCCTCGCTGAGCAAGGGGCCTGCTTAGGATTCTCTCCCTCTGCCCCTCCCCACTTTAAACAGAAGGACACTCGGGTGGATACGTGCACCGTGCACAGTCTGCTGTGTCGACCGGCCGGCACTGGCGCCAGAGGGGAGAGAACAAAGGAGGAGGGCAGGGGAGGGAGGCAAGAGACTGAAGTGGGTCCTTGCTGAGCTTTCCTTAAAAGCAATGGGAAGCCATTAAGGGGTGTGCCACACAGAGCAATGCGATGAAATTTGTACAGAGAAAAGGCCTGATTGCAACGGGAAGCAGCCCTCTCTAAACATTCGATGACACATCCTGACTGCATCGTGAAGCAGCCCTCTCTAAACATTTCATTACAAAATCCTGATGAGCAAAAAGTGTTTGAGGATATGCCTTTGATTTATGTAAATTTATGCACCGAATATTTGTTATACACTACAGAGCTTATGTACATTACAAAACATACAAATATCGAAATCCTTCAAAGGGAGTTCATGCTAAAAACAGTTTTTTTTTTAAGATTTTATTTATTTATTTGACAGAGAGAGATCACAAGTAGGCAGAGAGGCAGGCAGAGAGAGAGAGAGAGAGAGGAAAGCAGGCTCTCCACTCAGCAGAGAGCCCAATGCGGGACTCAATCCCAGGACCCTGGGATCATGACCTGAGCCGAAGGCAGCGGCTTAACCCACTGAGCCACCCAGGCGCTCCTAAAAACAGTTTTTAAAAGTTTTGTCTTGACAGAAGGCTGACAATCATCGAAGCCAAGCAATAGGCCTGTGGAGGTTCATGATTATATTTTCTCTTTTGTGTATGTTTGAAAATGTCCTCAAGGAAAAGGTTTTCTTTAAGTCTCAGAAATTACCATGATGACTACATTAAGTTAATATCTCAAAGCATAATATACATTTAGGGTGAGGTTTATTATCAATAGTAATAGATGTTTGTCCGTTGGATATTTTGGATCACTCTGAACTGGGAGGGCAGCCAGCATAGCGTCAGAGATGATTCAATGATCACTGTCCTTACCAATTCCAGGAGGTATAACAGCTCGTCCGTTAGCTTATGGTTCCCAGTTGCTTGCCTTTAGTCTTATCTGCAATCTACAAAGGTGACACAAGAATCCTTGTAAGTTGCTTGTCCATGTCTTTGAAAGATCATTCAATTAAAACTACTTAATGTAATCCAGAAGCAGGTTTCCCCCAGAAAAGATACAAGCCACAGTATCACACTGCAACACATTGAAAGCAAATGGGCAAAGGACCTGAACAGGCATTTCTCCCAAGAAGACATACACGTGGCCAATAGGTATGTTGTTTCAAGGTGTTCAACTTCACTAACCATCAGGGAAGTGCAAATCAAAACCACAATGAGTTACCACCTCACACCTGCTAGGTTGGCTGTTATCCGGAAGACCAAAGATAACAAGGGTTTGTAAGGATGTCGTGAAAAGAAAGCCCCTGTGCACCATTTGTGGGGATGTAAATTGAGACAGCCACTATGGAAACCAGTGTCGATATTCCTCAGAAAACCTGATCCATATGATCCGGTAGTCCCACTTCGGGGTATATATCCAAAGGGAATGAAAACAGGATATTGAAGAGGGATCCGCACTCCCATGTTCATTGTCCTATTATTCACAATGGTCCTGATACAGAAGCCACCCAAATGTCCACTGATGAATGAATGAATGGAGAAAGGAAAGGTTATAGATAGATAGATAGATAGATAGATAGATGTAGCTCATAATACAATTCAGCTGTATTATAAAAGAAGGAAAGCTTGCCATTTGCAACAACATAGATGGACCCAGAAGACATCATGCTACGTGAAATAAGCCAGATGCAGAAAGACAAATTTTGCATGATGTCACTGATACATCGAATCTAAAATAGTCAGTCTCATAGAAACAGAGTCAAATGGTGATTACCAGCCCCTGGGGGCTATGGGGAAATGTCCATCAAGGTGTACAATCTTTCATTTACACAAGATGAGTAAGTTCCAAAAATCTAATGTACAACACTGTGCATATATTACACTGCAGTTAACAATATTGTATTGTGTACTTGAAATTTGCCAAAAGGGTAAATCCTAAGTAATCTCACCACACACACACTCAAAAAGTAACTATACGAGGTGATAGATACTTTAACTACCTTGATTATTATATTTCACAATGTATATGTATATCAAATCATCAAGATGTATATCTTAAATATATACAATTTTTTGTTGTCCACTATACGTCAATAAAGCTGGGGGATGGGGAAAGAAACCAAAGAAGAAACCATGGGGATACTTCCTGAACCCCGCCTGGAACCGAAGCCTCCAGGACACCTCTTGAACCAAATGACACATGCAACTGGCTATCTTGCACAAGACTGGGTAAGAGGTCAGGGTCAATCCATCTGTTGAATAACAGTAAAGCTTTATTCCTAAAGCTTTATTCCTTCTTTTATTAAAAATAAATAAAAATCTAAGTTCTAATGTTTTCCGCCTGCTCACAATGGGTCATATTGTGTGCACAATTTTGGAGACACCACAGTAAAGACTGGCTAGAAGGGACCCAGCAGAGACACACAGAGGCCCCTGCAGCATAGCCTGGAGCAATGGTGGGTGCTGACCACGATGATGGAGGGAAGTAGACGGATTCAGTGATACTCAGGTGTGCATCCTGGACTCCACACGGGTCTGGACACAGGGGTGGAGAAGAGGAAGGACATGAGAGCGCTCCTGGGTTTCTGCCTGCACAGAGTTGAGTCTTATTATACAAAGGAAGTATATCAATCTAAATTTTGAATTAAATTAGCACACTAATGTGTGCTGTTGAAATGGATTGTCCATACTACCAGTTCTTGCGGTGATATGTTCTCTGCTTTGGTTTCCTAATAGCGCTGCCGTAGAGGAAGTGTACCAGGTTTTCGCTTAGCTCATCTCACCTGTGGGAAGCTTCTGATTTTTGAACGTTGAGCCCAGGCTATGCACTGACTAGGGCAGGAGTCAGGAGACAATACTCCTTATAGTGTTCGGGCCGCACCTTCAAGACTCTGCAGGTGCCTTGTCTCAGATGAGAGGTCAGTCCTTTCCCTCTGACCACCCAGAGGAGGGGTCCTCACTGTGCGAGCAGATCACATACAGAGAGAGCAGGGTTAGATGAGCCCCAGTTCAGGACTAAGCCGAAGACCACCTCCTGTCATCTGACTGCAGGGGCTCTAGGAAGAGCAAGCCCCAACGTCCAGATCCTTTCTCCTGTCCACCAGGCACCGTCACCTGAGGTTCTCCCCTCTTGGAAATGAATTACTTTGATTTAGTATCCTCTTCCAGGCATTCCGAGAGAGTAAAACACCACTGTCACCTTTATGGGACTGGGTTCATCGGGTTACTTCTCTGAGTGGCAGGAAATGCCCAGGGTTTCGCGAGAAATATACAAAATATACAAAGTTTGTTTGGCAAAGCATGAACACTGACAGGCAAGAAAACCCCCAAACAAAAACATCGCGATATGCCCTTGCGCCCCCCCCCGCCGCAAGGGCAGGCAGACAGAGACGCCCCTTCCTTCCCATAAAACCATCCCCTCAGCTAGGATAATACGCTGTTCTAAAATACAGAAGGATAGGAATGCCTGGGTGTCCCCATCCATTAAGTGTCTGGCTTCGGCTCAGATCACGATCCCAGGGTCCTGGGATCGAGTCCCACATCGGGCTCCCTGCCCAGCAGGGGTCTGCTTCTCCTCTCCCTCTGCTGCTCCTGTCCCCCAGCTTGTGTTCTCTCAAATAAATAAAATCTAAAAAACAAACAAACAAACAGCAAACAAAAACAACAACCAAAAAAACCCTAATTACCCCTTTGTGCTCAAGCTCAAAGGAACAGACACCATTTTCAGAAGCAACCAGGTGTTATAATGGTTTTCTCCCATTGTTAAGTTAAACTGAAAAAAGTTACTCTGGAGCGATCGATCGATGGAGACCAATGCCTGGGCGTTCACAAGGCTGAATGAAGGGAGAAACACCAGCCTGCTGAGCGGACAGGACAATGGGAGGACCGGCTGCTGTGTTATGGCCCCGTGTTGCTGTAACCAAGGCTTGGGCAGGCTTAGTGCCTCAGCTGCTCTATCAGCTGAGAAATCTAAAAAACAAGCAAACAAACAGCAAACAAAAACAACAGCTGAGAACTCTTCACGTTTCTAATTCTCAGAGTCACTCTGCCTTAGGCAGAATTATTTTCCACAGCGAGACAGGACAGGTCCCCGCTCGGTCCCTGCTTAGCACGCAGGACAGCCTTCGTGGCCAGTCCTTGCTGCAAACTACTTTTCAGAAGAGGAAGTACCTTCCTTTGCAACCAGGAGGAGTCTTCGTCTGGGGCCTCCTCTTCCTCATGCATCTCATGGGCCTTTGATCACCCCAGGCTCTCGTTAATGAGCTTGACCTGGCTCTGGCCGTGGGGTCATAAATCTCCGCATTGCCACTCCATTTAGAACAACACCTGAGCCAAGTCACCTAACGTCTCCCAGCCTCAACCTCCTCACCTGGAAAATGGAGACGACCCTACTTTACACGATTGTTGAAAGTTTAGATAGGAGTTTATTTATATGGGAACGTGTCCGGTACGGGGTTCACATCCATTAAGCACTCAACACACATAAATTTCAAAGAAAATTGTAATCTGAATCCTAAATTGTAAGTCAGAGAACCTGGGAAGAGAAAGTTCAAGACTTTTATGTCTCCCAGAGGAATTCTGCGCCCCTCAAAAAGAATAGGAAATGTCATCCCATTTGTTTTGCGAGCCTTTCTTGAGTGCCAACTGTGTACCAGGCATTATTCATGGCACTAAGGATATAGCCATGAACAAGACACACAAGAATTTGCACCCATGGAATTGATTTAGTATAAACTATTTGAAGTTTTCAGAAGTTTAAATCCATTTGGGGGACAGCCGTGTCATATGAAGCTATTAAGCCCTTTAGGAGGACCCAGTCTCCAGCCTCTAAACCTGGCCTCAGTCGAGGGCAGCCACATGCTCTTGCAACACTTTCCTTGGTGGCCCTAACAGAGAGTACATTCCTGGGCTAGAAGGACTGTGGCTCTGACCCAGTATGACATTGCTTATGTCCTCAGGTGTCCCTTCTGGCCTAAGTGGACAGCCAGTACAGTGTACCACAGCCTCTCTCCCCCCAAGGATGTTCCTTAGGATGTGACTAGATGATTAATGTGGAAAGAACTTCTTGTCTACACAAGCTCAGGGAACACTGAACTGAGCCAATTCCAACAGGTTTCTTTGCAGCAAGCCTTCTCAGAGCCTTAAGGAAGCTAAGGTACTTATGAATCTACATGGATGACAGTGTGCAGTCTTTGACCAAAATGCTGCTTTAAGCATGGAACATGTCTTTATTCCAGAGTAGATGGTAAATCCGGCCTTCCCCGTCACGCAGTTTTGGACATGTTGGATTCCTGGAAGGAAGTCAAGGGAGGAGGCTGGACCACATCACCTCAAAGGTCTCCTTCAGAAGGACCAGTCTATCATCTGCAAGGTCACCAAGCTTCCAGGTGTACAAACGGGCTCATGAGTCTCTGTGCCAGCCCCTGTGTTCCAGTGGCCCCTCGATACTCAAGACCCTGGGTTTGACTGGGATGCATTTCCTGTCCCAACAATCACTCCCACTCCTCCCCTTCAATCCTGTTAGTTTTGCATAGAATTGCCCAGTAGCTTGTATTAGCAGCCAGGTGGAGCACTAAAGATGACCCAGGACAAGCAAGAGTCAGCCCAGTCCCATCTGAACCATTCTAGAAGACTGGATGAAAATTATACAAATAGTACAAGTTAATATTTTAACATGATTGACCACATACTATATATATATGGAGGAAATATAACAAAATATTAGCAGGGACTCTCTCTGGGTCATAAACAATGGATGACTACTATTTTCTTCTTTAAGCTTTTCTGCATTTTCCAAATGTCCATCAATAAGCACGTATTAAGGGCACCTGTTGGTTGAATGTCCAACTCTTGATTTCGACCCAGGTCATGATCCTGAGGCTGTGGGAATCAAGCCCCGTGACAGTCTCCCTGCTCAGCGGAGAGTCTGCTTGCGATTCTCTCCATCTCCCTCTGCCCCTCCCACACTTCTCATATGCTTTCTCTCTCTCAGATAAATAGATAAATCTTCAAAAAAATATTAGTATGTATTATTTTTATGATAACAACAAAACTAACTCCTCCCCCATTTGTAAAGAATCATCTAATGCAGGTCTGGGAGTGAAAGAAACTATCCAGCGGATTTTGTCAGACTGTCCCAGCAAAAGTCCTCTGCGTTCCTATCTCCCATTACCTTGGCTTGTTTTCCTGATTCCTAATCTTCAACACTAATGCCCAAGCACAGTTTTTAATAGCTCCCCAACTGAGTTCCTGGCATTTCCATGTGACCTTCTGCTATCGGCTTATGTAAGCCCTTAGAGTGGCCACGTATAGCTGTGTAGGTTGTCTACTGCACAACTCCAGGGGTTGCAACTAACATAACTGCCAATGTGAATGGTACCTCCCAAATTATGCAGTGTCCAGTCCACATGACCATAGGGGGCGACCCTGCCTGGTTTCCTGAACTGTTATCATGATCCTTTAAACCTTTTGCTGAAGTAGAGTGCTACTCAGAAGATGAAAGTACCTGGGCTTGGGAAACAGCACACCTAATGTATCACAGCATGGGCTCCAAAATCAGACCACCTGGTTTATACACTGCCTCTGCCATTTGGCAGTTGAATGACCTCAGACAAGTTATTTAACTTCTCTGTTAATACAGTTTCAGTTCCTTTACCTGTAAAGTGAAGTAACACTAGCAACTGCCCCTAGTATTATTCTAAGGATTAAAGGCACTTCGAATATAAAGCAGTAGTCAGTTTTCTGTCTCGTGGTGAGCGCTCAGTAAATGCTAGTTATTAGAACTATGATGTCCTCTGAAGTCACACAGACACCTAGAGACCCGGTCTTTATTATTAGTTAAATCTTGCATTCGTATCTACCTGTATGTAGGTGGAATGTGGGGTGGGGGGAGGCCAGCCAGGGTAAGAGCGAGTTTCCTGGGGCCAGCACTGCGTCATGGGTGCTCACCAAAACAGCACAGGGTTCAGAGAGCCAGAGAGTCACGCTGAATCAGGATCGGTGAGGGTCGCAGCTGAAGAACAGGCACTAACAGCAAAGGAGACAGGATGACTTTGAGGGCTGCGAAGCCAAGATGGCAGCCCCAGATGGAAAAGATCTTGGGGGCCCCAGGAAAGAGTTACAGATCAGGGAGGAACTCCCGAATCACCCTTGGAACACCCTTGGGATGCTCTCACCTTGTAGAGACTCGATCCGTTGACAGGTCAATGTTAATGCCTTTTCTCTCCAAAACAGTTAGGTTTGGCTCCAGCTGTGAGTTTCTGAAGGCCCCCATGATAACAGTGGCTTGAACAAGATAAATATTGACTTCTCACTTATGACATGACTCATGTCAAAGCATTAAGGTAGAAATTTCAAGGCTGCTCTGTGGCTCTGCTCCTTCCAGCTCATACCTCCACCTTCTGTAGGGCATGGCTTCATCCTGGTGGTCCAGTTGGCCTCCACGTCTAGGGAGCAGGATGGAAGAGATAAAGAGGGAGATGACAGGGCACTGCCTGCTGCCTGAGAGTCCCAAGAAATGTCACAAAGCCACTCCCCCTACACCCAAGACTCAGTGGTAGCCACAGTTGGATGCAAAGAAGGTCAATCAATGTCTTTATTCTGGCCAGTGTGTTAATTTCCTATGGCTGCTGTAACTAATTACTACACACATAATGATTTAAAACAACACACATTTATTATCTTACAGTTCTAGAGATCAGAAGTCTGAAACGGTTCCTGCTGGACTAAAATCAGCAGGACTAGATTCTCTTCCAGGGGCTCTCAGGGAGAATCCAAGTCTAGCGTTTTCTACCTTCAAAGTCACCCACATTCCTTAGGTCATAGCTCCCTTCCACCTTCAAAGCCAGGAGAGTCTTCCTCCCAATGCCATCTCTCAGGTTCTGACTCTTTTTCCTCTCATTTAATAAAGGACTCATGGTTACATTAGACCCACCTGCCTCATCCAAGATAATCTTATTTGGAGGCCACCTGATTAGAATCCTTAAGTTAATCTGTAACCTTAATTCCCCCTGCCATGTAACATAAAAATATGCATAGTTTCTGGGGAGTAGGATGTATAGACATCTTTGGAGGAACATTATTCTGCTTACCACAGGCAACCAAATTCTATCACTCTACAAGAAAAGCAGAGGACAAGCCATACTTCCCAACAAGACTATGACCTCAGAGAGCAGTCATCATGGCCCTTCAGTTCTGCCATGCCGATGGCATAGAGATTCTTGTCTGCCCAGCATCTCTGAGGGATCCCTGTACCCCTTGGGCAGTCCAGGTGGTTCAGGTGGGACAGCCCCATCCTCTCAAGCTTCTGATGGTACCAATCAGAATTCTCCTGGGTAGAGCAATTGCTTCAGGAGATGGACATATGAACCAAATAAGGTCAATCATGTCATTCCTGGTACTTGGCCTGGAATTTTGGAAATGATGCTGTCCCTTATTTCTAGAAGCACCAGCTCTGAGTTCAACAAAAGTTTGGCTACCTTTGTCAACACCGAGACAAGCCTGCCTGGTGTTGAACCAGCACAGAGGTGAGCAAGGATGTGAAATGGACAGAAAGACACAGAGTCACAAGGGATCTCAAGCCATGCCCATAGCCCAAGAGCCACTCCTGGGCTTTTCATGCATGTGGGTCAATAAATTCCCTCTGCTCTTTAATTCTTCCTCATGTCTCTTTCACTCGCAGCCAGGTGTCTTGACTAATAGACTCAACAGACTAATAGACTCAAGAGACACCTGTCAGGGCAAGTCACAACTTCCCAGGGCCTCAGAGTATCTCCTGAATCCAAGCTCTCAAATGCTCTGACTCTAAGTAAGACCCATGAGACCCTCCCAGCTTTTCTATGCCCTAGCAGAATACTTATACGTGCTGGCCTCACTTGACCTAGCTCAGCCCAAAGGCATATACAATTTCCCCAAGTCACTTATTCTGCATGGGAAATGTCTGTGTAACCAGAGGCCCTTTCTGGCAACTCTCCTTCTTACATATCTGCTGGGAACACTAACAAATACTCTGGGGTAACTGGAGACTTCCATGGCTCTTGTTAAGGACAACCATATGGAGGAGAGCATATAAGAGAGAAAGAACGAACAGCTTTCTTCCTTTGAGCGGCAGCTGCAAGGGCCCATGGTTATTTCCTCTCTGCCTCAGCCCCGTCCCTAGTACAGCTTTTCTGGCCCAAGTCTCTCTCTGCAGTCCAACTCGTGGCTCTGCTCCAGGGGAAAGACACTCCCTAAAGTGGAACCTGAAGCAGGAATACTACCTTCAGGGAATCCAGCCATTGAGAAAGAAATTTTAGGAAAAATAACCATCCCCCAGCCATCCACTGTCTGGGATGATGTCAGCATCAGAGCATTCTGAGTTGTCATAAAAAGCAACTGAACGAAGGGATTTTACAAAGCACCTGGGAAACTGGAATAAAAATGTTCCATTTCCAAGGTAGTGCGACTGGCTGGCTCATGAGAGCAGCTGTGCACGTCTCTTCCCAAACCTGACATTTACCAGCACCCTTTATGTTTTCCCAGGTGGATGGGACCTTCCCTGCTATGCAAGGCAGGAGAGCCTCTAAGGTCCACCTGGGTTCTGGTGTCTTTAAAGAAAGCAACACCCTCTTAGGTCACTCAATAAATGAGAAAACAATCTTTACTATCTTATTATTGGTCTCCCACATGCCATCACCTCACACAATTACCACTCTAAACCTACATTCAGCAAACCAGGAGGCCTTATTATTCCCATTTTACAAACCCAAGGGGGGTGGATTAGTTGCTTACAACAAGGGACTTGCTTATAACAAGAAGGTATGCACTCAAAAATAATCCAATCCTGTTGAATTAATTAACAAATAAAATTCATCTTGGACATGAACACAAAACAATAGTCGGTCGACATATGTTGAGCGTCCACCCCTGCTCTCCATGGAACAGCTCCACTTCCAATCATTTATCTTCTATGTCGTATATTTGTTCTGAGAAAAGTCCTATAGTGCCACATAGTTTGATACATTGAGTTGCAAATTGTCCAGATCTTAGAGAGAGGGAAGGTCTGGGGCTAAATTCTGGCTCTGCTTCTAGTTAGTTGTCAGACATTGGATAAGTCAAGCAACCAAATAAACTTCAGTTTTCTCATACGAAAAATGGAGCTGGGAATAACCATCTTTGGGGGATTTTGTAAGGATTTCAGATATTATTTGTAAAGCAAACTTAGCAATGAGCACATAGTAAGCGTTCAATGCATGATATTAGCAGTAGTTAGGCGTTAATATTGATTGATCTGAGACAGCGTGATGGGCTTGATAAGTGGGAGGATGGTGAGGGCAGAGAACATGTTGAAGGAAAGCCTAGAAGATGGTGCTCTTAGGGGATTGGGTGGCTGGTGAGGTGGGCAGGGAGGTTATAGAGTAGACCATGGGCAGTAGAAGGAGAACTGAGCCGTGGGAGATAAATGGGTCCATGATCAGTGTGCCAAGGACTCCATGGCGTGGACCCCAAGAGCTACCTAGAGGCAGGACTCACTATAATACCTCCCTTCCAGAAGGACCATTAGCCCAGAATCTGATTAAGACCCTTGAGTTGACTTTCTGTGCAAAGGGGCTAGGACATAGGTCACTTGCTCACTATCTCTTCCATCCCCAGATAAACAGCACCTCTGCTTCCTCCTTGCTCTTTCCCTCCATCACTCTCTAGGACGCCAAGGAGAAACATTCCTTTGAGATGCCTTTCCTTGCAAAGCTGTGGGAAGGAGGCTCTTTAAAAAGCAAATACTCAGTCTCACAAACATGTCATAAATCCATTACCAGTTCTCCGTGTTCTTTGTGTTCTTATGTGATGCATCTACTATCGTTCTACCCTTGACTTTGAACCCACATCTTCTGGGTCCAGGTTACTAAGAAGTGACTGTTCACAGGAGATTTTATTACTTTTTATTACTTTTGTGTGGATGGGGCAGTTGCCTCTTTTTGATTTATCTCCAAGAAAAATATTTTCTCTGATGCACTCAGACAAAAAAGTGATAGTAGATTTTTTTTTTTCATTTTCTGAAAAAGCTGCTTCCACTTCTGGGAAAAGATTATCCAACCTGGATCTCCCAGAGTCCAACTTGCCTCGATGGTTTCAGAGCAGTGGTAACCCACGTCACTTTCCTTCCCCAGAACGGACGTGCCTGAGACAAGTACCATCTGATGCCTAGCAGGTCTTTTGCGAATTCTGTCCACAAATACGCATGAGCTACAAAACAGGAGGGGAACCAACTCTTGATTAACCAGCCTTCAACCAACCAGAACTCTCAGTCACCCAAAACTTTGTACTTGGCTTCAAAGGAAAAGACCAAGACCATGGAGGAAAGAAGCTAAGACTGGTTAGCTTTAGAAACAAACACCTTCCAATGGCTGTTAATATTATAGCTGATCCTTACTAGGAGCTCATAAGACACCAGACACTGTGCACTATCTAATTTAATCCTCACAACAACCCTGGAAAGGAATATTGTTATTGTCCCCAATTTACAGATCAGAAACTACAGATTTGACAGAGACATTTAGAACTGAGAAGAGCCTTTTCACTCCCTCCTTTTGCAGTTGAGGAAATGGATGGCCCAAGAAAAGAAAAGGTTGGCCTATGGACACCCAGGCAGCAACCAAGAGAGCCAGGATTTGAAGCAAAATCCCCCTTCAGGACGGTGCCCAGCGGCTGCACATTTCTCTATCAGCCTTTGTCATTGTCTCTGGGGCTCATTAAAATAGGACAGTGAGAACTTAGCTTTTGGACAGATTTTCCCAGCAAAATTTGAAGGGGAGTAGTTAGCCACATAATTAACTTTTTAATTTATCAGTCAAGGAGCAGGACCTAATTGAAGCTTCCTTTGGGTGACAGGTTCAAGAAACCAATTTTAATAACTAGCATTCACTTAGCACACACAATGTGCCAAGTCTTACCCTGAGCAATTTACACGTTTTCGCTTGGTTCATCCTCCTGCAACCTGGTAACACAGTACCAATAAGATTATTCCCGTTGCACAGGTGAGAAGATAGAGGTACAGAGAGATTACGCTTGCTCGGGGTCTGCTAAATTTACCTAATATGTGTCTAACACTACTTCCATATCTATTTTCTTCTTGGTTGTCATAACATGCTTGTGATTGACAAACAAATATTTTATTACTTTTACTATGTCTGTTCTGGAGATGGAGAACCAAAGTTCTCCCTTGGTCCTGTCACTTGTGAGCTATGTCAGCTGGAGCAAGTGCTTTACCTCTCCAGGCCCCAATTTCTATAAAATATTCAGGGGAGGAGCGTCTGGGTGGCTCAATGGGTTAAGCCTCTGCCTTCAGCTCAGGTCATGATCTCAGGGTCCTGGGATCGAGCCCAGCATCGGGCTCTCTGCTCAGCGGGAAGCCCGCTTCCTCCCTCTCTTCTTCTTCCTCTTCCTCTCCCTCTTCCTCTCCCTCTCCCTCTTCCTGCCTCTCTGCCTACTTGTGATCTCTGTCAAATAAATTAAATAAATCTTTAAAAAAAAATATTCAGGGGACAACCAGATTCTCTCTAAGATCTACTACCCCCACCTCCCACCCCCGCCACCAGCTGGAAAGCCCAGGGTAACAGGGAGAGACAGCCATGTTGTCTGGAATGTCCACCCCCTATGTTCCAGCAAACCTGAGGTCTCTTGGCTTAAATACAGGGAGGTTAGCACCCCCTTAGTGGTTGTGAATGATTGTGTGGCCTCATTATCTATGCGTCCCAGGGGGCAAAGGCGAGCGGGTGCATTTTTTACCCAGATCTCCTCAAAGACTGCTTAATTCAGAATGGGACCTCTCAGATGGTGCCACCAGTCTGTTCCCATGCGCCCCAAGATGGAAGGTCTAGGGCCAACATGCCTTGAGAAGATGTTGAAGAAATGCCACAGGTGGTTCATGCATGACAAGTCCTGGGGACAGTGACAAGGAAAAAGCCACATGTTTCTCCATACAGTCCATTTTGGTACAGAGGGTGGCACAGAGGTACAACCGTCAGGAAAACTTCCCAATCACATGTGCATGACAAGATCAGAGGCTGAGGTCCTCGTGTTTTTCTAGGTATTTTTGGTTTGGTTTGGTACTGTTTGGTTTTGCTTTATTTTAGGCACTCAGCTCTGCTTACACTTAAAAGGGTACTGTGTTCTGGCAGGAGTTGCTTTTTATTTTTTATTTTTTTAAGATTTTATTTATTTGACAGAGAGAGACACAGAGAGAGAGGGAACACAAGCAGGGGGGAGTGGGAGAGGGAGAAGCAGGCCTCCTGCTGAGCAGGAAGCCTGAAGCGGGGCTCCATCCCAGGACCCTGAGATCATGACCTGAGCCGAAGGCAGACATTTAACGACTGAACCGCCCAGGCACCCAGGATTTGCTTTTTAAAATAAAAGGTGGGGGATAGATAAGAAATTAACAGGCCTCCCTCAGTACATGATGACCTGTCATAGTTTTGACACCTGACATTTGGAGGGTGGGGACTGGATGGCAAACAACACAGTAAAAGTAAGGGTTTCACTGACTCAAAGGTTCAGAGGACTGGGCATCTTGTCAGAAACTATCAAACAACTACAGTGTATTCAATTTGGAGAGAGCTGGCTCTCCGCCTATTACTAAAGTTATTTTTTTCTACCCAACACTAAATCTTCCTGTTCCAGAGACTCCCCCACTAGGAGTTCTGGGGTAAGGCAGACCCCACGTAAAGTATAAAAGCGGAGAAGACCAGACATTCATTTTCCCAGCTTTCCTTGCAGTCAGTCACAGCCGATCAGATGGACCCAGGGGTTTCCGACAGAAGCTGGTGCTGCAAAGAAGTAGGGACAGTAGAAAAGGCCTTCTGGTGAGGCCGGTTGCCGTAGCAGCGATGTCTGGTATCCAGAGCCAGTGATGGTAGCAGTGTCGTGCTGGTAATGTCCTCTGCTCGAGGGGGGTAGGGGGTGGGGACATGGGGAGGTCAGCCATGTCCTCCCTAGGCTGCTCCTCAGGCATCATCTTGGCCTTGGCCATGACCGCCATCTTGCTCGCCTTATTCCAGTTCACTTTATAAGCCTGGGTTTTCCTGGTGATTCTGTGCACTCCCCAACAGGCTTTCCATAAGGTCCTTTTCTTCAATCAGCTGGAGTTGGCTTCTGTTGTTTATAGTGAAGAACTGTGATGGACACACTAGTTGTTAGACAAGTTAATCTCCTTAACCCTCAGTTTCCCTGTCTGTAAAATGGGGATCATACTCTTATGTTCTTCCCCTTATTACATAACCACTGAACACCTACTAACCATTGGGCACTATGTAAGCTGTTCTGCGCTCACACATAATAGTCTGATGGGAAAGGGAGACATTAACAAATTGTCATGGAAATAATTTATTACAATTGTGTGAGATCTGGGGAAAATTCATAGCAGTATAATTCATGACAGTCCAAACAGGCCAAATGTATAGCAACAGATACTGAAGAAACAAAATGTGAAATGTGCACACAAGGGAATATTATCCAGCTATAAAGAGAACTGACGCACAGACACATGCTGCCACATGCATAAACCTTGAAAAATTACACGGAGTGAAAGAAAGCAGACACAAAAGACCGCAGACGGTATGATTCTATTCAGATGAAATCTCCAGAATTGGCAAATCTATAGAGATAGAAAGGAGATAAGTGGTCTCCAGGGACCAGGGACGGGGGGACATACTTTAGTAGGACCTTTAGTGACTGCTAAAGGTGACAGAGTTTCCTTCCGGGGTAATGCAAACGTTCTGGAGCTAGATTGTAGCGATGGTTGCACCAACCTGTGACTACACCAAGAACCACTGAACTGTACGCTTGAAAAGGGTCTGTTTCAGGATGTCTGGAGGCTCTCTCTAAAGAGGGCTCCCATTCCTATTCCATTCATCGCTGTTCCCTTTGTGCCCTGACTTCTTTCCCTTTTAATGCCCATCATTTTTCTCAGTGCTGCTAAGACACCCTCTTATCCCTAGGTGCACACATTTCTGATTTAGCAGACCCACTGCAAGAACCTTCCCTCTCTCCAGATCCCCCTAAGTCAATTCCAGAGAAGACTCTCATTGTCTCCACTTAGGTCACATGCCTAATGCCCGTCTATGGACAAATCACCATGCAGGATAAGGGATGGGGGATGGGGACTGTGATTGGCTCAGCATGGTTACCTGGCAACCCTCATAGGGAGGTAAGTGGTCATGTGATTAACAGTCCCACTGGAACCACACAGGAAAGGGGGTGTTTGCCCCAAAAGTGAAGGAGGAGCTGTTGCAGAAAGACAGGGGCAGGGGGAGGAGGAGATGGTGTGCTTGACAGCTAACATCTATCCTGCTTCACCATGATTAATACGGTAACCAAGCTGTTCTAAGGCATGCCAGTAAAAGCTCCATAGCAACATTTAATAAAAGACCTGAAGAATTAGTGGAAATTAGTCAAATAAAACCCAGTACCTAGGGAAGCATGCTACAGGTAAAGGAAATACATATGTTAATATATGTTAAAATGTATCATCAACTCTTAACCACTAAGTAATGAAGAGCTTGCTCTGGGACCCAGGAATCCTGCCTCCCAGACAAGGAGAGCTGTGGTTTAGAACACATTCTGCCTCAGGTCGCCTGCAGAAGCTCGCCCGAGATTTGTCCCTGCCGAAGAGCAACATACCTGATTCATGAAGACTCTCCGGCTGTTTTGTATCACAAGCAAAATAAATACCATTTCATGCCTAGTGTTCCAGCCCTCTTCCCACATAAAAGTTGCAAGGAGATATTCTAATAGTCCTCACTTTCATCTAGGTAAAACTGTGCCAAGGGATGATAACATCGGCTCAAGCAAACTGCTTGGATCTTGGAACGCTCAGCACAACAGGTTTGTTCTGTTTTGTTTTGTTTTAATGTTAAGAGGTAGAGGGGGTGGGGGTTTGCAAGACTGGGCTGACACAGAGGCATCAATTTTATGGGACTGGGAGAGGACATAAAAGTCATCCAGCCACTCGTCTTAAAGATGGGGAAATCAAGGAGTACTGGAAGACTTCAGTGATTTGGTCCAAATGACCCACATGCTCCTGTCCCGTAAGCTGCCCATTTCTGACTCAGTCAGGACCCATCTGGTTGCAAAAGACAGAAGCCAGTGAAAGTCCAGAAGCAGGGCTGGGACTTGGGGCTCCAATGATATCACCAGGACATACCTCGCTCTGTCCCTGAGGTAGAGACTGTCTCAGTCTCCCCAGGGCTGAGTGGGTCCTAGGATGTGGGACTTTAAGTTTTAACCACAGGACAGTCTGGGATCAGTTGGTCACTCAAGTCTGTATCCTCAGCCAGCCATAGTCTGTGTTAACTCCATTCTCTCCAGCTTCTCTGTTGGAAACAAGAAGGCTGCCAGCATGTCCCATCCTCTGCAACCCAGACGGAAAAGAGACTTCCTAGCACCATAACGCGGGTCCTGCAATTCACTCTGTTCGGGTCACGTGCCTTGAATGCCTCACTATATCCAAGACGATGATTGGCTAGGGTTGCACTCAGCCCCTCCCAGACCTTCTAGAAAGGCTAAAGAAGCCTTCACATCCGTCATCATTTCATGGCTAAAATTTTAATGCCCATTGTGATACCTGGCATTACATAACAAGCTATATTTATGTAAGATGATTGAGAGATAGATAACTATATAACAAGATGGTGTTTGTGGCCCAGTAAGAAATTGTTCCCAGAACCTCAATGTCATACAAATGGCTAGCAGACACATGAAAAAATGTTCATAATCATTGGCCATCAGGGAAATTCAAATCAAAACCATACTGAGATACCACCTTACACCAGTTAGAATGGCTAAGATTAACAAGGCAGGAAGCAACAAATGTCGGAGAGGTTGTGGAGAAAGGGGAACCCTCTTACACTGTTGGTGGGAATGCAAGTTGGTACAGCCACTTGGGAAAACAGTGTGGAGATTCCTCAAAAAAATTAAAAATAGAGCTACCCTATGGCCTGGCAATTGCACTGCTGAGTATTTGCCCCAAAGATACAGATGTAGTGAAAAGAAGGGCCACATGCACCCCAATGTTCATAGCAGCAAGGCCACAGTCACCAAACTGTGGAAAGTCCTGAGATGCCCTTTGACAGACGAATGGATAAAGAAGATATGGTCCATATATACAATGGAATATTACACCCCCATCAGAAAGGATGAATACCCAACTTTTGTATCAACATAGGCAGGACTGGAGGAGATTATGCTGAGTGAAATAAGTCAAGCAGAGAGATTCAATTATCATATGGTTTCACTTACATGTGGAGCATAAGGAATAACATGGAGGACATTAGGAGAAGGAAAGGAAAAGAGAATTGGGGGGAAATTGGACGGGGAGACGAACCATGAGAGACTGTGGACTCTGAAAACAAACTGAGGGTTTTGGGGGGAGTGAGGAGATGGGTGAGCCCGGTGATGGGTATTAAGGAGGGCACGGATTGCATGGAGCCCTGGGTGTTGTACAAAAACAATGAATCATGGAACACTACATCAAAAACTAATTATGTACTGTATGGTGCCAAACATAACACAGTTTTTAAAAAAAGAACCTCAATGTCAGGTTGACACGAACTACCTCAACAAAGGTATTTTGTGCAAATCAGGAGCTTCAATGGGTCCTCACCCTGGATGGGCAGAATCCCATCACCACAAACCCAAATGCATCTCCTAAGAGGAAACAGGCTGGCTAAAGGTGTGGCTCCCCCAGCACGCCCTGTGGCCTGAAACCCCCTTGTCCCCATTGTGGAGAGTGTACCTCTGGTGCTAGTTACAGGAAGTTGTGACATTTTGAACATTCAGGGTGGGTTTCACCAAGCCACCAACCCTGCTCTGTGAAGAACTGCTTCACTTGGGCCACGTGCCCACCCTGTCACCTACCTACACACACACACACACACACACACACACACACACACACACACGGTTAGTATCAAGGAGGGGTGCTATCACCAAAAGAAGGGAGGCAATGGACGTCAAAAACAACACATGTCCACCCCACTTTCCTGCGCTGTTTAATCCTGCGGACAGGTAATTGCGAAGGTGAGCCAGAAAGTCAGAAAAAGAGGGGGGCTCAACCCCCTCTTTATGCCTCACCAGTTGTGCTGGCTATTTCCCATTCGCCTTTCCAGACTCAACACTCTGCCCTTCTCTGCCTTGTTCTGGGCCCCAGGAGGATGCATCAGTGGCATTCTTGCCCTCAAGCTTCGAGCTTCCTGGTTGGGTTTATCAATGGGAGGGGTGAGTGGGAGATTGAAGGGTAAGAAGCAAGTGAGGTCAATGTTCTTACTCCCCTTGACTCCTTTGTCCCAAGTCTTGGGATTGACCGTGTCTTGTATCAAAGGCCCCTGGTCTTCTCTGGCAGCCTCTCCTACAACCATCCAGGTTCCTGTAACTGCTTCCCACTTGTTCTTCACAGTCTTACCGTGGGACTATTCCTCCCCACCGCTGTCCCACACTGCTCCGCCACCCTTGTTGGTTTCCCTGTCCACACCATTGTAAACTGTCTCTTTAATGAACTGCTCTCACTTACCTCACCTGAGTGTTTCATCTGTTCCCTGCAGGGATCCTAAGTGATATCCCAGCTATGAAACATCAGGCAAATACCTCGGCTTCCAAAAACTTTCATTCTCACAGCTGAGAGTGAGGATGACTATACTTGCTTCTCATGGTCGTTACGGGATGGTGGACGGAAACCAACATCCTGCCTGACACAAGGCAGACATTCGGTGTAAAGACACAGCTCCCTCCTTTGCTCATCTGTGAGCTCCTCCCAGACGAGAGACCTCGTTTTATTCATCTTTGAATCACCAGCAGCTAGCACTGTACATGATCCACTCTATGTGCTCAATAAATTGTTATTTCATGGACTGTTGATCTGTTGTTTGGCCCCTGTGCCTTCCCTTTGGTTCTGGAAGATAGGTAAGAAAAAGAAGGGAGCACGTGACATCAATTCTCTGACACCTACCAATCCCAGCAGCTTGTAGGGGTGGTCTTCGTATTGTATCTTGTATTTTTGCTATGTCACAAATACAATGATTTTGTCACACATGATCTGATCTGTGTGCTTTCTCTGGAAAAGTCTTGCTGAGGAGGGATGCCATTTAAACACGTGATCCTATACTACGTTTGGAGAATGTACTGTGGAACAGCTGTCTGGATCCACTGGGCTCCCTGGCTTTAGGGACTCCTAATGCTGCTTCAGACTTCAAAACTGTTGAGAGCACAAGACCACAGAGTGCCCACCCACAAGGATAGACACACTAGTTCCGGCATGTCTCCAGCGCTGTAGGGTTGAGCACCACACAAGACATTCACCTTCCTTCCAAAGGGCTCTCTGCCCTCCATATCATAGACAAGGGTCTTCACAATCAGGCTCTAACTTGCCTTCCAGACTCATTTCCTGTCTCCTTCCGTGCAACCTCTGCTCCAACAACACTGAGTCAACAGCTTTCCCCAAACACCCCAGGCTCTCTCACTCCTGCACAGCTTCACCCTCTGACTGAATGTCATCCTCCCTTGTCCTTTCTATGGTGAAATGAGATTTGTCCTCCAGCTGCCACCTCTCCTCTAGAACCTTCCATGACTTCCCCAGAACAGAGTAGGTTCCTTCCTCCTCTGTGCTCCTCTACTCTTTTGCACAGATATCCTACACATCCATTTCAGTGCAATGGGTCTGTCTCCCCAGTAGATGCTCATAATCTCTAGCATTCATTAAGCATCTACCACATGCCTGCTGCTCCATGAACATCTCATTTATTCCTCATACCAGCTCAGCACTAGCTACCTGAACTGTAAATGACATGACTACAGGAGACCCTCTGAGTATATGTTTTAGGGTGTTGGGGCAGTTTTGCTTATTTGTTGGGTTTTCTTTTTTTTTGCTTTGTTTTTGTTTTTGTTTCATGTATTTTGGAGACTTTGTTTTCTGAATTTTTCCTTTCAGTCTTGTACCTCCAGAACCTAGCACTGGCACATTGCAAGTGTTCAATAAAACTTGTTGAATGAATAAAAGTTCATTTTTTGTTTGGGGAAGTTGTTTTTTTGTTTTGTTTTGTTTTGTTTTGTTTTTTGTTTTTACTTATGGAGACACTCAAAAGCAAAGACTGGAATGAATTGACCCATGGCTCTCTGCCTGCAATTAGCCTATGTCTGGGGAGCAAGGGCCGTGCCCCATTCATCTTTGTTTCTCCAATGGCAGGACTTTGTCTAAGTACAAAATAAAAGCTTGAAGAAGGAATAAATGATGGAATAAATATGATTACTGCATATCCTGGAGGATTATAACTTGGTGACAGGCAGTTGAAAAAAAAAGGTAGAGTAACAGCTGAATTCTACTACATGTCTGTAGAAACCAACTTTCTCATTTAACCAAAAAAAATGATGTTATTTGCCATAATGCTAGGAGAAAAGTCTATTTTCCTAACTTTCTTAGGTAAAGGAGACTTTTAAGATAGCACTACCCCCACTTATTTTATATTATTTCTGGCTTGCCTTCTTCCTGGAAGGTTGCACATAAATCGAACATTTGTAGATCAAACTGATTTAAATATTGTAGGAATCCTTGCTTTTTCAAGAAACACCACTACACAGCCTCTGGGAAAATGAAGACCGCATCAATAAAATGAATAAAATGATCATTTTATGCTTTCAGGAAAATGAAATCAGCTCCCAATTTGTTTCACGCAGGGGCCCAGCAGGTTACCAAACTCTACTCAAATGGTTTAACTTCAGAGATTTTAATGAAAGGATCAGTTGCAGAGGTGTGGGTAGAGTTGAGGGAGCCTGCAAGAGGGGAAGGCAGTAGGAAGTTGCTACTACCTCTGGCTCCTGGGGGCAAGAGGAAGCAAGTGATTTTCAGAGTCCAGTCCGGCTGAAATCAGGGCAGAGCAGCTGCCTTCGGCTCCGGTCACGATCCCAGGGTCCTGGAATCAAGCCCCGCATAAGCAGGGAGCCCACCCCCGAACCACCCCCCCCCAACTGCCTCTGCCTGCCTCTCTGCCTACTTGTGATCTCTGTCAAATAAATAAGTAAAATCTTTAAAAATAATAATAATAAGTTGGCAATCCCTCTATCACCACCATTCCACCTTCTCCCTCAGCACCACCAGTGGTTGAAGTTTTGTTACCCGATAGGATATGTCAACTCTTCAGTTCCTGGTAATCAGCCTTGAGTGACCCTGTACTGACTGGATTATCATGGGTTTCCACTAACCATTATTATTACATATGGCAGTGCTAAAAATTGACCCAGTGAGCCTTCTGGGCTCTGGATATGTTTTCTCTTGCCTTCATTGGGTAGTGGTAACCTATTTCCCTTGATAATTAGGATCAGTCCCTCCAGTCAATACATTAACCTTCTGTCCGTTGTTGGCTCCATGGCAGGAGGAGACTCAAATGGCTAAGGCTAGTTAGAGCTTCAACTTGAATGGAACCGTGTTTGTGCTCTCTGATGGAAACCGGAATCTCCAAGCCCACCAACACAAGATTTCAGGGATGGGAAGCCAAAGTGCTCTAGGTGGGGCTTGTCAGGTATAAAAGACTAAAAGTGAGATGGGGCTACTCCCACTTCCCCTCTCCAGACACTGGGGAAACACTCTGTTTACTGTGTTCTGTAAGATGGGAGCCCTGAACGTTGAGAACAGTATTCCCCAGCAGCCTTTAGAAGGTCATTCGACAGTCCCGGCAAGCTTCTGAGTGATGGGTTACACAGTCACATCCACTCACTTTGCCAGCAAGCACCCAGTGCTATACTTCTTTTGTCATAAAGTTAAGCTCCTTGGTTATTTAGAGGTAGGATACCAAGACAATCAAAGTGCCTCCAAAAACACAATGGCAGTGATGACAAAAACCAGTTGGCCATGTCTCCGGTCCTGAGTCTCAATTTCACCAAAGAAGGATTTTCTTTCCAAGGTCTAAAAGTCGGCTTTCTCAGTCCTTAGTCTCCCTCTTGCCCTTACACCAACCTTGGAAGGCAGAATCAGCTCATGGAAAGAGGACGAGCTTTAGAATTAAAAGTCCTGGATTGAAATCCCAGCTCTGCCACTTGGGACCTTGTGATTTCTAACTGTGCAGGTTCCTTGTGAATAAAATAAGGATATTATACCTACCTTATAGGGTTTGGGGGGGGGGTGAATTAAGTAAACCAATGTAGACAAAAGGCATACAACAAGTATTCAATAAATGTTACTCCTTCCTCCTGCCTTCAATCTAAATTCCACACCTGAAGCATCAATTGTAGAAAATGTAACAGAATGTGTACCTTAGGGGAATTTATAAGATATCACCAGCTGAACTTTGTCGGGGTTCAGCCTCGCTCTTCTGATAAAGTTCATACCACAGGTTTATAAGAAAAATCTATAGCTCTGGGATTTTCAGTTCCTTAGCTTTTACTTTCACACAGGGATAGCTCAACATTCTTCTCTGTCTCCATATTTCTAAATCTGCCCATTTTGTGCAAGCCAAATCCCCTGTGTGGGCTTGAGTCCAGTCTCCTCAGCAGATGATTTCTTTAGGTAAGTCCTAATATTTACAAGTCATCCTCTCTGGTCTATTTCAGTGGTTAGCCCGAGTGTGCACTTAAGGACATGAGACCATGGGGGCTGGGAGGGGTGATGGGCAGAAGAGACAGTGTGTGTGTGCTCTGAATGCCTCTCCACACCGTGACAGTACTGGTAGCAAGCAACAGACACTGACCCCGGCTCTTCTAAGTGCAAAGATTTTACTGGAAGACTATCGGGGTCCATAGCATCAGCAAGAGGCTGAAAAAATAGGCATGGAAAACTGAGGCAAGAACTGAGAGCTCCAGAGGACCAGACAGCAAGGATCATGGCAAAGCTGCTGCAGCAGGGGCCGACCGGAGTCAGCATCCCTACAGAGACGCTGGCCAGGAATGCCCTCCCACCAGGAACCACCAAACCTGCTTCCATCACTTCTGCAGGAGAGTGTGTGTGATTGGTCCAGCCCAGTCACATGCCTGCCCCTGCCCCTGACCGGAACACAGCAGGGACAGAGAAGATCCAGTCCCTTCAGATCCTGAATTTGGAAGTCAGCACTACCTCCCACCAAGATACATGAGGCATCCCCCCTTCTCTGCCCCAAATCAGGGGGCTAGCAGGCAGTACAAACTAGATGGTAAAGATATATACATAAAAATACATACGTAAAACAAATTTTCACCACCCACCCTTTCACTTGCTGGTGTTGGGCAATTTCATTCTTTGCTTCTTTATTTTTTTTAAGATTTTATTTATTTATTTGACAGACAGAGATCATGAGTAGGCAGAGACGCAGGCAGAGAGAGAGGGGAGGACGCAGGCTCCCCGCTGAGCAGAGAGAGAGCCCGATGCAGGGCTCGATCCCAGGACCCCAGGATCATGACCTGAGCCGAAGGCAGAGGCTTTTAACCCCCTGAGCTACCCAGGCATCCCTCCTTCTCAGGCACCTCTGCTTCTTTGTTTAAAAGAAAGTTTGTTATAACTTATTTATAGTGAGAAGAGCATTATATATATACATAACATTTTTTAAGGAATTTCAAGACGGATCCGAGATTGGAGGACAGAAAGAGAAGAGCCCCTTTGACTGTTGTTCTAAACGTTCCTGCAGGTCCTGCCTCCTCCCTAGGCAGGCCCGGGGCAATTAGAAAGAAGTCCCTCCCTCAACACAGGCAATCTTCCCAGGGCAGAGGAAACAGAGTTCCTCCTGTTGGTGGCCCTGAAACCAGTGAAAGTGAGGTCTCGCTCAGAACCTTGAGACTCCGTCCTCAGCCTTCCACCCAACCAGTTGTTTCTTCTTCCACCTGAAGTAGAATCTGGCACTTGATGAGGTCATGAGTTCAAGCCCCACACTGGGCATAGAGGAAAGAAAGAAAAAGAGAAAGAGGAAGGAAGGGGGGAAGGTAGGGGGGAGGAGGGAGAGACAGAGGGAGTGAGGAAGGGAGAAAGAAAGAAAGAACGGAAGGGAGGGAGAGAGGGAAGAAAGAGAGGAAGAAACTGAAGGAGAGAGAGAAAGGAAGGAGAGGAAAGGAATCTGGAAAGCCCTCCTTGGCACTGCCCTTTCTTCATCACTTGCATGGACTCAATCACCAAGTCCCGCGGGTTTGCCCCCTACAGGAGTCTCAGCTGTCCCCCCTCCTCACCATGCCAGCTCCCACCCTCCTGGCTCTGCTGCTCACCAGCCGCCGCGCGGAAACAGGGACACGCTCCTGACCCGTCTCTTGTCCATGCGACGTCCTTCTCCCATCTGCCCCTCCACCCTCCCGCCAAGGGATCTCTATTACAGCACAACCTCACAGCCTCCCTGAGTCACTCCCTCCTTTACAGCTCTCTGCACCTCCCAGCACTTGAGATGGAGCCCCAGCTTTCTCCCAGACCACACGGAGCCCTCTGCAACCTTCCCCACCCACCCCGCCATCCCCAGCTCGCCTCACCACACTCTGTCCTTCAAGACCCTCCAGGCCTTCAACCCGCCCCACCCCACCGCACCACTGTTCCTGTTGTCCTCTTTATCCGGATGCCCGCCCCATTCTCAACTTTCTTTCCATTTGCTTCATCACTTCCTACTCATCCTTTAGGACCGAGCTCAGGAGCAACTCCTAGCAGCCTGACCTGACGGTTCTAGGTTGGGTCACATGATTTATCCTTGCGGGTGTCCCAGAAAACCCCATGCAAATCCTTATTTCTGCAGATGCCACATAATTTTAGGAATACATATTTGTATGTCTCTCTCTCTCCTTCTCTCGACCCTAGACACTCCCCGAGAGTAAATGTTCTAAGGAACATAGCAAAGGAACCAGGAACTTAGCAAAGGCATGAAGTACTCTGTTGAGACCAGGAATGAATGATATTCTATAATAAATTTTATAGTCTGTAAAGTGATCAAAACCAGAACTAAAGATAACCCCTCCTTTCACTGAGTTGACAGAGGAGAGAAAAAATCTAATTTATGCCCCATCTCTTTAATAAATACACAATTTGAAGACACTTAACAAAAACTTTTATACAATACCATTTTTAGCAAAGCAGATGTTTAAAGGACTAAATTATTTCTTAAATTACTATCAACAGTAAACCCTGGTTGAAAATATTATGTCCCTTAAGGGACTGGATTTCTGAGGCTGTAGTCAGAATGGGAAAGGAGATGAACATTCTGTACTTATTTTTAAATTACATTCTTCTTCCTGAAATGAATGTACTGTTGATAAAAAAAAAAAAACCTCACGGGCTCATTTTATTTTTATTGAACCATATGAGACAGGCTAGTAAGATGGTTTTCATTTTCTGGACCACAACTTAGAAATTCATGTACGCTGAGACCTCCTTGACACCTTGATTCTTTGATACATGGCAGCCACCAGGCCTACAGTAGTGTGCAGAACACATCCATAGACTTTTGCTTTCTGTGAGAAAATGACGGGTATGGCAGGCGGCCACCCAAGAAACACAGGAGAGACTTGTGTTTTCCTATTTCCCCAAAGAAAATTTGCAATCGGGGTTAATGATCACCCTTCAATCAATGATGCCCAGAGACTCCTAGAACCATCTCTGCAGCAGGTGTGTCTATCAATGGAAAACCGAACCCCGAACAGGTTAAGTGACTTCTCCAGGATTTGACAATTCAGTTATTAACTCCTAGGAGGAAACACACTCCATATGACTCACGAACCACTTCTCCAGTCACCAGGGTTGACGAGTCAAAACATGCAGTGATTGCGACAATCTGTCAAAATGTAACAAACCACAGATCTGCTTTCAATCCGACAGTCAGGTAAGAATCTTACAAGATGCCTGATTTTTCAACTTTGCTCTTTCTCTAGGATCCTGGTTAATTTGGAGGAGAAGCCTCTTTAGGGGGTCAAGTTGTTTTTCTTGTGCCCTCCCGAACAAACTCACTGATGACAAGTCCTAATAAAATCTGATCACTGTCGTGTGTAAATAATTCCACATCAAAATTTACATTTCTCGGGGCGCCTGGGTGCCTCAGTGGGTTAAAGCCTCTGCCTTCAGCTCAGGTCATGATCCCAGGGTCCTGGGATCGAGCCCCACATGGGGCGCTCTGCTCAGCAGGGAGCCTGCTTCCCCTTCTCTCTCTCTGCCTGCCTCTGCCTACTTGCAATCTCTGTCTGTCAAATAAATAAATAAAATCTTTTTCTAAAAAAATTTACATTTCTCAGGGACATTGGTCAGCCCAGCAAGATTAATGGAACATTCCAACCCCGTTGGTTTGTCTCATGGTGCCTAATTCCCAGGCCTACTACTAACTAGCTCTGTGCTCAAGTGAGTTCCTCTTCTTTGGGACTCAGCCTTCTCAAGGGTAAAAGGAGAGAACTGGATTAGGTAACCTCTCTAAAAGTTTGTTCTGATTTTTCAGCAGACCTGTAAATAAACGTTTAACATATCTGAGCCTTAGTTTCTTCATCTATAAGATGGGGATAAAAATATTTACCTTGCAAAATTATATAAACACTAGTGATAGTAAGTAAGTAACCCACAAGACCCAATGTCTAGATGCAGTTCAGGCCAAGCTACTTTTGTACATGAGAAATCTCAGAACTAAAACGTGTTACTCACCTGTTCAAGATCCTATTTGAAAGGTTATAGATAGGATGGTTTTAACCAATTTCTGGCACTGACACTGTATTTAAAACTTGACATCCATAACAAATTTAACATCCTTGTTCTAGAAACGTGTTTTTATAAAAACACACCGGAAATCTGGGCTCTTCATGTAAAATGTGGTTTCATTCATTTCTCTATCTTGTATAAAAGTGAGCAGCCTCGCCTCCAAATCCTATTTACTACTACTGAAAGGGGAGAAAAAAGAATTTTCATTAAAATCGAACAATGGGGCTATGAAAGAAGGAGGATTATAGCAAAATGCCCTTGACCGTCTCTCAAAAACAGAACCAGGCCCTCATTTGAGGAATGCCAAGTGATTCTCATTAAAGTAATGAGAATATTTTCAGTGACATGTGTCTGACCGACTTTAATTTAGTTGGCAGGACTCAAGGCAGCCAGAGACCCAAAAATAACACACAGCCAACAGTTCCTACTCAAACACACCTAACAGACGTGGTTCACACTGTTTCAAGGATGCCCCACCCTAGACAGACAGGGTGTAAGGTCAAATGCAAATTGCTGTGGCATTAAACACACAGTCCTGTGACAACACTGACAGGTCAAATTTAATAGCCTGAGTCCCTCGGGCTCCCCCTTCATAAAATTCGCTCTAACTGGTCAGGGTGAGCCGACAGATTTGCTGGATCCCAAACTCTGCCCCACCCAACAAGCTGAAGTTATTTTTAACTTACAACTACTGCTGATAAGTATTTAAAAAAAAAAAAAAAGTACCCTTTCAGAAAGAAAAACTATGAACAAACAAAATACCAATGCATTTTAGTGAGAAATAGTCTGTCTCTCAGCCAAAACTATAAACAAATGTCATTTTGGGGTAGGAAAAAACAGAATACTTTGTATTTATCACGTTTTCCATCATTTCTACAAACAAATTCTCTAAACAGCCTTGTGGGACAGTGGGCAGGCTGAAATTATGTTGTGCTTACCTTTGGAAAGGTAAGCAGACTTACCTTTGGAAAGGCCCATTTCCATAGGTCAAGTGCAGTCAATAGTAACGTAGAATAGGCAAGCTATCATTTCGTTGGATAATTTACTCCAACATAAGCTATTTTTCCCACATCTGGAAATTAGCCAAGCGAGCTATGCTCCATGCCCTCAAAACTTAAAATCTGGTGGGTAGATATGAACATAAGCAAGTCAAAGTTGGAGGAATATTCACGATCATTGCCTGAAGGTAAGAATATTCGTTATCATTGCTGCTGGCCCCTTGATGGGCACTTTTATATATATTATTTCAATAAATCCTCCCAACACCCTTTGAGGTGGACACTCTCATTATTCCCATTTCACAAATGAGGAAACTGTGACACAGAGAGGTTAAGTGACTTGTCCAAGGTCACACAGCTATTTAAGTGGAGAACGAGGATGTGAACCCAACCTGGCATCAGTTAGGGTTGGAGAGAGACCTTGGATACCAGCTTGAGTTTCACCACATACTGGCTGGCTGACCTTCAACAGGCTACCTAAATTTTCAGAGCCTCAGCTTCCTAGTCTACAAAATAGGGCATAACAATACCCAGCTTACAGGTTTTTGTGAGAAGTATGAAACAGGATTACATTTGCAAAGTGCCTAACACAGGGTCTCTAGCACCGCTAGCATCTGCCACGAGGGGAACAAACATTTAAACACTCAGAACATTTTTTGCCTAAGATCCTACCTTTTAACCTTCTATGTGTCTCACCAACTGGTAAGGAGGACTCAGCCTCGCAGGGTAGGACTTGGGGCTGCCCACCCTTCAGCCTCCCTCCCTTACTGAGTCCTGAGGAGTCATAAGATGTCGACAGATGAAGACATGGGAATCACAGCGTCCCAGAGTAGTTCAACCACATTTTTGGGGTTATTTATTGGTTGCGAGTCACATAGCAAGAGCTGTCACAGACACCACGTGACTAAAGCACTGAGACACAGCCCTACCCACAAGGAAATTGTCAGGCCATAGTGGAAAAGCAGACACATTTTTAAAAACTCAAATACACAGCATATGATGTGGACAGTCTGTTTCATGAAGCTGTTGGGAGAGGCAGAGGGTCAGTGTCCAGGCTAAGAGACTCTGCATCATGGTGCTCCCATGGGGTGTCCTGCTCCAACCATGTGGCCACGCTGGTCCTCTTCAGTCTGTGCCTTGTGAAATTCTTAGACCATCTTCTGCCTCTAGATCTTCGGTCCAAAGCGAAGACACAGACACTTTGCCTTTGGGGTTCTCAAGGCTCAGTCACCATAAGGCCTCCACTCACAAGGACTTGGTAAAGTCAGGCCAGGAGCTGATAGGAAGGTAGCTGTTCTACACATGGCCTAGCACATTCTTTATCCTGAGGGGCTCAGCATGCCAAGGCTTCCCAGCAGAAACCATGCGTTTGAAGAAGCGTCAGTCAGATTTTTCCGGGTGGAGGAAATCTACAGCAGTCACTGACACTTCAGAAGAAGGCTGGGTTAAGATAGGAGAGCCACAACTTTCTTTTCTTTCTTTTTTTTTTTTTTTAAAGAGCATAGAGCTGAGGGACTAGAGACAAACACCGAGGCTTACTGAGATGAGTTCTTAGCCAAGGGGCGGGGGGCGGGGGGAGTGATTTCCTACTTATGCTTGAATTTTAAAAGTTAAAAAAACTTTGACAAATTTTCGGCCACTCAACTCTTCGTAGCTACTGGCTATGTAACAAAAGACCACAGCAGTCTCAGTGGCATTAATAAACACTGATTTTTTTTTTCCTAAAGTAGCTGTGGGGCAACTGGGGTGTCAGCTCCATGTGTCTTATCCTGGAACCAAGACTGGAGCAAAGGCTACCCATGGTATATATATTCATGCCATGACATTCGCAGAGACACAAGAGGGCAAGACCAACCAGACAAGCGCACACACACATCCTCTGCTCACAACACGTCCACCAGCACCCCACTGACCAAAGCAAGTCATGTGGTCAAGTCCAATGTCAAGAATCAGAGAAGTTTAAGGGCGGCTGGGTGGCTTAGTCGGTTAAGTATCTGCCTTCAGCTCTCAGGTCATGATCCCAGGGTCCTGGGATGAAGCCCCACATTGGGGTCCCTGCTCAGCAGGGGAGTCTGCTTCTCCCTCTCGGCTCCTCCCCCTGCTTGTGAGCTCTCTCAAATAAATACTCTTCTTAAAAAATCAAAGAAGTAGGAGGCCATGGGTCATGTGTGTAACATTACCAAAGAGGAGTAAAGAGCTAGTACCACCAATCCCATTTACAACACTCACTAAATAATCCTGAAAGGGAAGCATTAAGTCTCTATCTTTCTCCTGAAGCTCAAAAAAAACTGAGCCTCCAGATTTTAAGTCATTCATCCAGGTCAGATAAAAGTATGATGCTCTAGCAGAATGAGAACTCAAATCTCGCCTTCTGTGGTATCTAGAGTGATGTAGCTTGCCAACATGTAACTAACAGGCATCCGTAATAATCACACTCCTTAATGTTGCTCCCTTGCAGAAAACAGTTCTCTCCAACAAAGGCCAGACCCAACATTGCCCCATCTGTTAGCCTGATCATAGAGTTTATCATTTGTTTAGGACCTTCTGCAAGCTTTACTATCACCACACTAATAAATTATTTATGGTGGGAAACCTGAATCAAAAGACTCTGGCTACTTGAAAACAGACTTTATAAAAACATCTCTTCCCCCCTCCAACATGCACCCTCCCAGGGCACGCACAACTTCTAAGCCTTAAAGATTGCACAGAGTCTGTGGAACAGAAGACGCTTGCAGTGGCTGCGAGGAAGGAATATGGAGGAATTCTTGAGCATGCAATTTGAACCTGAAGCGACTGCTTTGTGCAATTTAATCGCTCAATAGAGCAGACTGTGAAGCATCATAGCTAGAAGTCAGGAAGGGCATGAAACTATCCTGGTGCAGCCTCCCACGGCCTCCCATTCATCTACACACTCAACAAATAGCGATGGAAGGTCTAGTTTTGGCCTGGCAAGGTGCTGGGCTGCCCGCTGAACAAGACCGAGCAGCTCTCAAGGGGGTTACATTCTGCAGAGACGGATGGAGAGGGACGGATTGTTACAAACAGAAAGGAAAACTGAGCAGGCTAACTTCAGACTGTACTGAAGACTGTGAAGCAGCTAGCCATCCTGGGGAAGTCACTGGCTTAACTCATCTCTGGGGCCCTCTGTGCGCTCATCTGGAAAACCGCGTAGCTCCCCCACTGGCCGCCTGCCCCAGTTTAAGACGATTAGGTTAAGGAGCTAGTCTGTGAGGGTCTGGGCACCTGCGCCGGGGCAGGGCCTGCTCACCGCACTTCCTTTAGTCCCCGTCGGTCGGGCGAAGGGGCTTTCTGCGTCCCTCTATCTGAACGCTCACCGGAGCCAAAACAAAACTCCTGGCCTGGTAGCTCCCGGAGAGACATTAACAGCCCCGAGGTTGCCGCGCCGCGGGAAGGAGAGGAGGGTGCAGAGGTTCCTCCAAACAAAAGCTCAGCCCCCCGCGCCTCGAACGTGCTCGCGACGGCGCAGTGCGCGGGCCGGCGACCCGGACGTGGGCGCTGCGCGCTCAGGGTGCCGAGAGTAGGATGGGGGACTGTCCCTGCTCTCCACTCCCACCCCGCGGGCCTCAGATGCCGCCTGGCCTCCCTGTCCTTCTTCCTTTGCCACCCTCGGACCCGGGCTGGCAGCGGACCCGTTAACGACAGTTTGGGGGCTGGGTGGGGTAGGGGCTACGTCCCCTCCCCGCCTGACCGGAGTTGCGGGGAGCGGGTGCCCCTTCCGCCCCAGAGCTGGGTTGAGGCCAGGAGGCTGTCGTCCCCCTCCCCCAGCCCTGTGTCCGGCCGCGCCGTGCTGTCGCCCTCCACCCCCGCCACCCCACCCCGTTCCCCAAGGCTGTTGTGATTGCGGGACTCGATGTGACAGCTCGGGGCTGGGGGGGAGGGGGTAATCCCTCCTCCCCACCCCCGCCCAGGAGAGACCCAGACGCCGCGCCGGCCTCTTCCTGCACCTCGCCAGCCCCGCAGCCGCGGGAGGACGGGGCGCGGCTTCCCGAGAGCCGGGCCCGGCTCGCCCGGCGGCGGCAGCTGCTGCACCCTGGGGGCGGGGAGCGGGCGCTGGGGGGGCCTGGAGCGGAGCGGCGGCGGGAGCCCCGGCCTGGCAGCGCGGCTTCAAGTTTCCACCGGCGCGTGGTTGTGCAACCGCCAGAGGAGCGGGAGCCGCGGGCGCCTCGGAAAACAAGCCGAGCCCATAAACAAAGCCACGTGGGCTCGGGCGGGGGGGCCGGGCCAGGAGCAGGCGGCTCTTCCGGCAACAAAGGGCCGGAGCCAGCGGCCCGGGATAAATACTGCGGCCGCGCTGGCCGCGCAGCACTCCGGCCGGCCCCGCGCGCCCCGCGACCCTCCCCAGCGCCGCGCCCTCTGCGAGCACAGGACCCGGCTCCGCAGCCCCGAGCCCTCCACGCCGCTTCCCTGCAGCCGCGCCCTCGCCGGCCTCGGCCCCCGGAGCTCCCGCCTGGGGCGACAGTTCCCCGAGGCCGTCCAGCCGGTGCGGTCCATCAGTCCGTCGAGTCCGTCGCGTCGTGCCCGGTGCCATGCCATTCCTCGGGCAGGACTGGCGGTCCCCCGGGCAGAGCTGGGTGAAGACGGCCGACGGCTGGAAGCGCTTCCTGGATGAGAAGAGCGGCAGCTTCGTGAGCGACCTCAGCAGGTGGGTGGATCCGCCACCACCTTCCAGCCCAGCGAAACAGACCTGGGCTGATTTCGGGGGCGCGAGGCGGGTGAATGAGGGGGCAGGCCGGACTGGGACGGAGTAAGGAGGGAGCCCCGATCCGGGAGGTGGGGTGGAGGGTGGAATGGGCGGGAGTTGGGGGGAGTCGACCCCTTTCTGCAGAGATCGCCAGAGCACGGGATTTGGGGAATCTGGTTTCTCTTGTTGTTCAAGGTCAGCGTCTCCGAGTGGGCACAACTCTTTACAGAACCCCGGTCCCCCTGAGAATCTGACGACAATCGCGGATCTTGTCCGCAAACGTTCAGACTTAAGCACACAACTTAAGGGGACCCCGGTCTTAAGGACACCAGTCGCGCAGGGTGCCTGTGCGGGGGCGCGGGCGAGTGGGCTGCGCACTTTTCACCGCTGGGGCTGCGGGGCTCGGGGCACCCAAGGGAGGTGGGCACACGTCGGGTGACGCGATGGGACCTGGGACCAGCGCCTCCAGGCTCTTCCCACGCACAGGCGACCGCAGAGTGGGCAGGGAGGATGAGTAACCAGGAGGGGCGGCCAGATGGTCCCTGGGGCACCGGCGCTTGCGGGGCGGACTTGAGGAACCGGGCTAAAGACTTGCGGCTGCAGAACTGCGGAGGAGGGAAGGGAGGCGGGACTGAAACCCACAAGACTTCTGCTTCTGAGAGGACGAAGCATTTGCACCTGTTTCCTCAGTGGCCCTTTCGGTCAGTTTCCTGGCGGAATAATTTCAAGTGACGGCTGTCCACTGCAGAAAGCCCACCTGAGCTCTGTCAGTCTGGTGGAAAAGCCGAGTTACCCTCAATCGCGTGCTCTGCCTGGTTAATAATAATGCAGGAGTGCTGTCTAATAAGCTAGACAGGTCTGGAATCTGTCAGTCCAGGATCTGAACAGTCGACTTCCAGATCCCCGCCATTTGGCACAGGTGAGGAGGGCAATGAAAGTGGGTCCCCAGGGGACCAGTGCAGCCCAGCCATCCTTGGGTGCCTTTTCTCTCAGCCTTTGGTTGAAACCACTGGCACCAGAGCCCTTAAATTGATTTTGGTAGAGAATTCTGTAACTGAAAGGGGTTCCCATTTACCAAGATTTACCAGTGATTTATTTATTTATTTATTTTCTGAGCCCCTGGCACTCAATTTTAAGGAAACTATCAAGAAAGTATGGTTATTTTGATAGCTGGACCTCCAGACTGCCCCCCCCCCCGCCGCAATGTGTCTGTGATTTGTGAAGTGTTAAAACTCCTTAGTCTTCAATGAAAAAAACAGAAAACCAGAAAGCATTTAATCCTGGGGAGAGATGAGAGCATGCGTAACTCTTATGCTAAAGACACTTTGAGGCAGTTCCTGTGCAATTTGGGGAGCAAATAAGAAATCTTATTTATGGAAAATCAGATAATTTACTTAGAGCAAAATAAAAAGACCAGTGGCTGTCACTGGACTCTTCCCTTTTAGGGATGCAAGTTACCAATGATGCCTAAATCATTCTCCCTAGACTAGAAGGTTCCTTCCTCCTCTTCCTAAGGAATGATCTGATAGTTTGGTACTTTATTTCTGTACAGCAGTTCTCAGTCTTTGTGGGGGAGGGGGGTACCAAGGATCTGCTGACCGGTGTCCCCGTGGCTCCCCTACTTGTAATTGTAGGCTGCAGACCCCTGGGCTCACTCAGCAGGAGAGGATTCAAACTCCAGAGCCTCTGGTTCCTATAAATAGTTACACTTTATCTGCTCCAGGAGATAAACTGCTCTCAATCCCCTTAGAAGCAAATAGTGTGCCTCTCTCGAGGTAGTATGGGAGACCAGAAGTTGGTTTCAACTTACCCAAGTTTAACTGAGGCCGGGATCAGGTAGCTTCACACCCCTCTGTCCCCTTCCTGAGCCTCTTTTCTTTCCTCCCATTTCCTGCCCTCTGAGCCAAAACTGTGGCACTGCTGAAGTTATCACAAATGGTGATCAATACACAGGTCCCGACCCCCTGCGGCTCTTGGATGAGTCAGAGTTTAGGAATCATGTGGTAGCTCCTAGCAAAGCAGCCGGCTGTTTGTTTGTGGAGTACTTTTTTTTTTTTCCTTCACCAATTGTAAACAATCCCTTCCCTACTTAGCCTGAGACGTCTGCCAACTTCTTAAAAGCAGTTGGCCTTCTGAGACCTAAGTTGGTAGTCTCAAATATCCCCACTGTTTTTAGCCTTGGTGATGTTTCTCTGTGATGTAAGGTTTGGGCCGAACCCCTGCCTACACAGGTGAAGTTGAATGCCTCTCCTGTTAGAAAACAAAAGGCAGACCCTTTCAAAGGGGGGAGGAAAGGGTAATAAAACAGAGAACTACAGAGCCAGGGTACACTTCTCTAGTTCCAAGTACCATCCCGTGAGCTGCCTGAAGGGGAGTCAGGAACGAAGGGCGCCTTTGGTGTGTTTTGACCTGGGGACAGTGTTTAGTGTCAACCACACTGTGTCTGCGCCACACACCTTCTCTGGACTCTGCTGGCCATTGTCTCTGTGTTCCAAGCCCCATCCCTCTCCAACAGCAGAACAGTACTAAATCCATGCCAGCTAGGAGCCCCTTCTCACCAACAACCCCCTAGTTTCCCCCATCCCCAGGATGAGTCATCTCAGCGATGTGAGAGCCTCAGGCCACACTTCTCCACGTCTCCAGTTCTGCACTGAAAACTCCCGTGTTGCTTTCCAGGATAGCTGAGGCTGAACCAGGAAGCAGGAAGTTGACCTTGGTACCCTGGATGAGTAGTGCAGGAGATAAAAATAATAGTTCAGATTTTTATGAGGGCTTACTGTGTGCTGGGAAGCCACTGGTCTGTGAGCTTCGTATATTAAGCTGTTTGTTTGACCAGAACAATCTGGCTGCTAGCCAAGGGAGTTTGACCGTTTGGGTATGAAGGGGAGCAAACTAGCATAGAAATCTCACAGGCCTTACTCTACAGCTAAGCCCTTTGGGGCAGGCACTGGCTTTCTTAGATGGCCTGTTAATACAAACAAAATGAGAAATCAGCCTCTTTATTCCCTTTCCTCCCTTTTTATCTCCTCTGCCCAAATGGTCTTAATTTTGAAATCTTTCCACCTTTTCGAAGGTTGTTCTTCGGTATCTTGGTTAAGTGCCTGTTGACAGTATAGGGCTGGGGCAGGTCTTTTTTTCTTATTCTAGGCCTGTGTCTATAAAAATCAAGATTAGTAAAAACGGACCACAAAATAGCAACTTTAGTGGATATTATTGAATTTAATGAAGAAAGTAGACTCTTTAAATAGTTTTGCTTAAAAAAAAAAAATTAAATGTCATGGTTCCTAAATGGTGGTGGCTTTTCTTGTTAAAATTTTCAGTTGTAATTTTCCATTGGCTTTGCATTTCCTTGAAATGGATGAAATTGAACTCTCAAAATAGCCTCTAACTGAATAAATTATTGCTTGACAGAAAACTTATAAGCAGGCAACACAAATGAATCTCCTAGCCCTTCCTTCCAGGACCTACCTCTGGAGTCCAAAACCTAAAAACCAAGAGAAAAGTGCAGGCCTTGTCTTTGGTTGAAGTTTATCTACATTCAGTAGTGGGAGAGCATCCTCAATGATGTCAAATTCTGATTAAACTTAACTTTGAAAATGAGTCACTTGGGCTTAAAGCAGATTGTCATTTCAATAAGGAAGGCAGGTGCTCAAATTCCTTTGAGTAATGTTCTCAATTAGAAGAGAGTCAGAGAAACTATAAATATTTAAAATTTCTGGAGAATGGCCACAGTCTATGGTCCAGGCTCTGAAAACTTTCTGCTAAATCTCAAATGTGGGATTAAGAGAATAAGGCTGATTTATTTTATGGTTCTCTACAGGTGGAATTGAGGCTCTCAATTTTTGTTCAGAGTGCGGAAGTATGTTTTCTTTAAAAATAAGCCTTCATGTGGCCTTTTTACACACAAAAGGCTCTCCCTTTGCTTTCTAAAGCTGTTTTTAGCTTTGGTATATCCTGGACCAGTCAAGTGATCTTCCCTGTTTCCCTTCTCCTCAACTTTGATAGAAATTTCTTGTTGGCTTTAATGACTCACTGTGAAACTTAAAAATATCCTCTTTCGCCCCAATGAAAAGAAGAAGGTTGTAGCTCTTAGGAAACCCGGTAAATAGTATTAAACATGACCTTTATAGGGCAGATTAACAAATGATTATTCGGCTCAGGTCATGATCTCAGGGTCCTGGGATCGAGCCCCTCATCGGGCTCTCCGCTCAGCAGGGAGTCTTCTCCCCACCCTCTGCCTGCCTCTCTGCCTACTTGTGATGTCTGTCTGTCAAATAAACAAATCAAATCTTTTTTTAAAAAATGATTATCCATCAAGCTCCTCCCCATGGGCCCAGAATATTGTTGGTGATGTCACATGTAAGCATTTATGTAGCAAGATACTTACAGAAGTGCTACCTAAGAGATTGATTTCAGCAACAGGATACTGGAAATTATTTTAAACCCTCTTTTCTCTTTTACTATTTACATAACGTCCGTGGAATGGAGAAGTGCAGGTGTGCCTCCTTTTACCCAATAGCCAAATGTCAGAAGATTTAAAGCAAATCCCCTTTTAAATTCAGCAAAGGGACTCAGAAAATTAAAGGACTCTGATATATTGGTGATAGAAGAAAAAGGCCCTAATTTATGTTTATCAGTGGGCATTAGAAATCCTGCCTCTTGCATCCATACCCATGGGGTTTGGAAGAGCTACTCACTCTTCCTCAGTATTTCTCTGGCATCCCTTCTGCAGAAACTCTTCAGAGACTCACTGCAATGTTACAGGGGTTTGTACTAGCCTAGAACTCAGCCTACCGATGGAAATATGCACCTGACCCCAAGTGAACCTGTGCGTCCTTCAGTGACCTGTGATGGGGGCAGTTCTGTCTTTTCAGCCCTTATAAACTTATGAGCTGTGAATTCAGCTGGTTTCATTTAGGACCCAAGGTCTTCACCCCACAGCATGATGCCTAGTGTTAGTCACAGAATTACATGAAACCTAAACAATTAGCACTGTACACAAAACATCGCCTAGAAATGGAGGGTATAAGTCCGATTTGGGCAAATGTGATCATGTTTCAGAGGCATGACAGAGCATGCTCGTTACAAGCCGCTCGGGCACACTTTCAATGGGTGGATTGTATGGTCTGCGAATTATATCTCCATAAAGCTGTTTTTTTAGAAAGCCGCTTAGGGTGGGTGCTTTTGCAAAATGCAGGCATTGTGGGACTACAGTGATACCAGTAATCCTCCCTCTCCCTCCTCCCCCTGCAGTCATCATTCTTGCTTAAAGTAATATTGTGGTGCCCAGCATTGCCCTTGGTTAAAGGGTACAGGGCTGTGTGTTGGACACAATGGCAGGCACTGTTGGAAATTGAAAAGACGCAGAAGCCCCCATCCCTGCCTTCACAGAGACGCAAGAATATTTCACCCCCAAAGAGGGAGGTCTGTGCCTGCACAGAGTTCTTTTCGTGGGGGTTTATTGTTTTGTTGGAAAAGATGTATGTTTGTGTTTTATAACCCAGCGAGTTATTTTTAGAAACAGCGCTTACTAGAGGATCACTGTCCCAGCTCATCCCCTGCTCTGTCATTCCTAGTTACTGCAACAAGGAAGTCTACAACAAGGAGAATCTTTTCAACAGCCTGAACTATGATGTTGCAGCCAAGAAGAGAAAGAAGGACATGCTGAATAGCAAAACCAAAACTCAGTGTAAGCCATTTGCTTTGAACTTGGAAGAAGGCTGTCTGAAGATCGCTAGGATGGGTTCTTTGCAGGGGGAGAAAGAAAATCAGACCCCAAATGTGAGACATCTGCTTGAATGTTGACGGTGACATTGACAGAGGTCCCTGGGGTCTCTGCAGTCCGAAAGCCGGCTGTGCGTGTTACAAGCAAGAGTGTGTTCCTTATAGACTTGTTTATAAGTCAGCGGGTAGTCGGGGTGTTTTTCTCCTGCTGGTCACTTACATCTGACGTAATTAATTTAGTTACGATACAGGGATAGGGCCAGTTGAATCCGTTCCAGCATGTGCTTTTATTTGACACTGAGCTTTGAGGCTTGGGATATAGATCTGTTTCTCCCTCTTTCCTTGCATAAATCCCATTACGTTTCAAAATGCCGTACATAAGAGTGTAAAGTTCTATTAGTAAGCAAGAACTACAGCTCTTCCGTTTAAGCCACCTGGACAACATGATTTCCTCATGTTACCTGCTTTATTTCCACTTTTTATGGCCTTGCCTCAGCTGTAGGCTTGGCATTTAAAACAAACTTGTCTTTGGATATTTGATTTTTTTCCCCCCCAATTTGGAGCTTTGGTCCTCTAATAAGTCCGATGATCAAAGATGTGCAGTGCTTCAGACCAAGTGGGCCGTAACACCGGCACAAGTCTGCTGCAGAAATCAGGCATTTACATCTCTTAGATTATCCGTACAGTCTGTCTTTTTGTCAAAATGTTTGACCCATTGGATATGTGAAAAAGAAACAGGTTTAAAATTTGGGGCATGCTGCAAATTTTAAAGCTGGGGGGGTTGTGTTTTTTTGTTTTTTTTTTAATTTTTATTTCTTTATTTATTTATTGTCTCTGTAGATTTCCACCAAGAAAAATGGATCTATGTTCACAAAGGAAGTACTAAAGAGGTGAGCATCTGTCCGTTTGTTAAAGAATATGCTTGGCTTTCAGCCTCTCCCAACAGGGTAGAGAGGGGAAGCCGGGCAAGAATATTACTCCAGGTCGCGGCCGTTGTCCTGGGTGCCGGTGATGGTGGCTGGCAGCCCGTCACCTAGCCGACCTTCAGAGTTTAGGGCTACAGAGTGAGAAGCAAAAGTCATTAAGTAGACTCTCAAATCACTCAGTGAGATTATGTAAAATGCTTTATAAAGATTAATATACCCATCTCAAATGTATTGTTATAAAGTCCTGGCCTTTCCCCCAGAGCAGTGCCTCTGTTTTGTTCTGAGATCTCTTCAGACTCCAACTTTGTTAAGGTTTAGCCCTGGAAGGGCTCATGGCCAAACACGGCAGAAGTTTTTAACAAGAGTGTGCAGGGGACAAGACACTGTAATAAGTACATTCACATGACACTTTATAAAATCCTCTTATGTATATTTTCTCTCTGCACGGGCATCTGCTCCAATACCTAGGATACAACACAGTCTGGTAGAATGATAGAATCTCTCTCAGTGTCAGGGACCTTGGTGAAATGTACATCCCTGCCTGTTTGAGGCCCTGCTGGGGGTGGTGAGGGGAACAGGGACCTACCCACGACCACCCAGATCCTGGGAGCAGAGCTGGGGCAGAGTCAGGGCTCTCTGCTCCCAGTTCCTTGTGTGTTCACAGGTCAAAGAGCAAAACTTCCTTTTGCTGCCTCATGAAGCCTTAAAAATGCTTCTGATGATCACAATGAGAAAAGCACTAAAGATCCGAGGCAGGGTAGCAGGCAGAGCTGAACCTGGGAAGTGTAGTTCCCCTCCCAGGAGACGTTACAGTGACCCACTAGCATCGGGTCACCCATCATACATCCAGCTCCCAACCTTCCCTTGATAAGCAGCTACTGATGATCTCCCCATTCAAGTCTGTGCAAGGGCTCAAATGGTACAAATCTTGAAGAGGGGTGTGTAATGCATGAGTCACTGGCTAACGCAGCTGCTGGCTATACCCCGCATGGTTGTGGCTCGCAGGGGATTCCCAGAAAGAGCTGCTCATGGCACAGGAAAGCCACAGGTGGCCATAAGTTACCTAAGACCGGCATCCAGCCTGTCAGTAGAGTCCGGGGGGGAGGACTGTTCTGGAGAATGACCTCTGCACCCCCTATTTTCACATCCAGCGCCACGGCTATTGCACTTTGGGGGAAGCTTTCAACAGGTTGGACTTCTCAACGGCCATTCTGGATTCCAGAAGGTTTAACTACGTCGTACGGGTAAGTCTCTGAAGGTTGCGAGTCTCGGCTGAATTGTCTTTTCAGGTTGTCTTGAGGTCATTATCTGCCCCACCCCCCGCCCCTGCCCCAGCCAAATAGCTTCTTAGGACGCTGGGAATTTTGAGGAAAGCAGAAAACAAGCTTGTCCACCCACTTCTCTCCAGATGGACTTCAAGTGCTTGTGTGGGTCCCATTAGGGCATTCCTGAGATTGGCTCTGACAGACAGCAGTGGCCATGATGCTCATGTGAGCCACTCCCAGCCCCCACGGATAAATGGGGACACAGTGCAGGCAGCAACATGAGCCAGAGCAAATCCAGCAGAAAGCAACACCAGGGCATGTCCTCGGGTTGTTCTCACTGTCCTCCTCCCTGACCTGCTTGAGCGGACTCTAGGTGACCCCAAGGCAGTCGTGGTTTAGGCTACAAAACCAGATGAGTTCAAACACCCCAGTGCTTCCTACCCATGACTCCCTTCCATCCTATGGGAGGACGTATTCAGTCTCGTGTTCACCAAAGCTTGAAACTACCTGTTTGGGTCACTTGCTTTCCATTTGAAACCGTATTTTGGGGGGGGGGGGGGCGCAGTTAATGAGTTTTGGCAAAATATTCGTGATGAATGGAGTAAAGCACATGAGCCTAGCCATGCCCCTCAAGTCCGTGATTCTTTTTAACCGCTTCATTGTTGTTGCTTCCCCCGTTCTTTGGTCTCTGGTGCATTTCTGTCCGTGGTTCAACCAGGGAGGTTGCGGCTCAGATGTTTTAGGCTCAGAAGCAGGAAAGAATTTACTCACAAGGGGTGTTGATTGGTTGGGTTTTCATTCTTTCTCCTGGGTTGTGCTGTTCCGTGCTGGGTCACTGAGTCAGATGATAGCCACGGCTCAGCCAGAGTGATGACATCAAGCCCCCATGAGGCCTGGGTCATTCACCTGTCATCTGGGCAGATACAGGCCTGGCTGTCCCAGCGGACCTGATACCCAGGCCTCCTTGGAGTTCAGAAGCTCTGAGCTGAGCCTGTGACCACATGAGCAGGTCTGTCTGCTCTCAGCTGAGCCTTTATTGCCATCCAAAAGGGATGAACATGAGAGACCTTCTGGATGAAATGTCCATGTCATTCAGTGTGACTCTGCCGCTCCAGGGAGATCACTGTGGCCTGCAACCCGGCCCAGGCTGGCTGGAGAGAGGCCCAGCAAGAGCTGGAAACTCTGTTACTAAGAATATGAATAGTTTCCATGTTCTAGGTGTCAGGGGAGGACACCCAGTTCTGATGTCTTAATTACAAACGGATCAGCAAAACGGTCCAGTTTTAGATAGTTCTCCTTCCTACCTGTTTTTCCTTTCCCAAGAAATAAAGCAAAGGGACAAGACTACAGTAGCCAAAAATCTATTTCCATATAATTCTGTACATTCACCTTTATCCTTCCATGCACCCTACGTAGTGGAGGGACTTTGCCGATCCATTTAAACAAATGGAAACACTGCAAGGTAAAATGACCTGCTCAAGGTTACGGAGCTGTGTAAGCAACAAAATTGGAATTGGAAACCGAGTCTGTCTTCGAGTCCACACTCTCCACTGTACAGTGGGTCGTCTGTAAGCAGAGGATGGAAAAGTACAATGGTCTGAAGTCAAGCTATTTCAGGCCCTACTTTCTGCCTATTTCAGCCTCCCTAAGCCTCCTCTGCCCCTTCTGTAAGGATTTATAACCCCTCACAGGGTGGCTGTCCACTCAGTAATGTATTTTCTATGGAGATACCCTGCAAACCAGAACCTGTTATTCAGGGTCAGCTACAATATTTATTACTACCTACTAACCGAAATTATTAATTCTCCCTAATACGCCTTTTCAGGCCAGCTGATAAATGTTTTTCTCCTTAAAAAAAAGGGGGAGGAAATCTTGCATTTGATAAAGACCCAGGATAGAGAACTTGTATCTCGTAGTATCTAATTGTAAACTATGAGCACTTTTCTGTAAATAATGTTTAAGTCAGAGAAACTGCTACATGCTTTCGGAGTTGTCAGGTTCAGCGGTAGTGGAAAAATGTTTCTATTTTGGAAAGAACCATCTTTTTTTCCCTTTCACTGTTCAAGTCCTCTATAATTTGAGAAATAATGTTATTTTTATAAAGAGCTTAAAACATTTTAATGATAGGCACTGCATTTTGAGGGTTTTCTACCAAGCAACTTTATGCACATCTCATATATTCTTCTTATCCTTAAACCAACTTTGCAGAGTAGCTTGCCAATATGTCCCCGCCCCCTCCCCACTCGCCCAGCATCTGACTACTTCTACCTAATGGCTTCCTAATACAGTACTACAGTGACTCCTTAGTTCCAGTGAATGACTGAACCAGCTTCAAAAGCCTTTAAAAAAATTTTTTTAAATATTTTAAATTTTTTTTTAATTTCTTTAAGGCCAAGTACATTTTTAAAAAATGGGTTGTGTTCATGCTGGCTGTCATCTTCAAAAACAGACCATGCAGAGGAAATAAAAGAGATGGCTAACACCCCTATTGCAAGATTTCATCATTTTTACCAGTAAATATGAAAATTTTATGGAATTTTTTTAAAATCAAAAATTTTTAACATAAACTGGAGAGGTTTTCCATACAGCGTCCGTACCTTATTTCAATAGGCTTCAGGTTCTACTCACTGTCTTCACCCCCTTCCCTACACATGCCCGATGGCTTAAATACAATAGAACTGTGGGTTTTAAAGAGGATTTAAACCCTTTAGAGGCAAGGACTTACCCATTTATGAAAGGTCGTTTTAAAAAATTGGTTTACACCGTGCCTCAAGGCCAACACAGCTTGGAGCTGGCGAGGATTCCAGGGGCTGGGCTGGTGGTGGGCTTGGCACTTGGTCACCAGGAGGAGGAGAAAGCTGATTAACGCAGTCAGGGCACAGCGCGCGGCCAGTAGGGAAAAACAGGTCTCCAGTAAACCAGGAGAGGACTTTGGAGACCACACACTGACTCCTGGCTCTCTGACATGAGCCTGCGATGGCCCACTGGTTCTCATTTGAACGGCTGTCCATTAGAATCGCCTGCAACGCCTGTTGGTCTACAGACGCCCACCTCTAAAGCATCCGATTTAATGAGCTGAAGGTGATGCCCACACATTGCTTCTTAAATTTATCCTTCAAGTGATCCCTGTGTTTTCAAGTTTGAGAACCAGCTCAAAAAACTCCCGGGAGCCCAAATGCCCTAGTTTGCACGCAGTGTTTTCAAACACGAGACAGGGAGGCTCAAAAGAAGAGAGGATTTTAATGCTTTAATGCCAGGATGGCCTCTGACCTGGTCTCCCAGCTCGCTCTCGCTCACTCTTGCTCTCTCTTTTGGCTCTTGATGCCCCCTCCAGACCAGCAAGGTCCTGGAGAACCCTGAGGGCCACCTCCTGACTGGAATGAACGGACCCACAGGTGTTAGCAGATCAGAAAAGGATAAGCAAACGCTTGTAACCCCACTCTCTAGCCCTCTGCAGCAAAAAAGAACATCCCAAGTGAAACCCAGGCACATTCTTACTTCTTTTCTGCATTACCACCCTAAGATCATTTGAACGTTTCCAGCAAGTTACTGCATTCCTACCACCCCTAAAAGTCTCTTCCAAAAACATGTTTTAGTTTAAGTTGACTGGCGGTTTGGCCAACAAAAGGCTGAAATATGGCACTGTGACTCAAATTCAAACCCAATGCCTTAAATTAAGGGTGTGCTGTTGCCAACCCCCTGGTGGGTCGTGATGTGCCTGACAAGCCCCGCCCCTTCACCGGGTTCCTTGGCCGCAGTGACCTTGGTTTAATTTGGCACTGCCCTAGACCCGGCGCCTTCCTTGGGTGGAGGGTGGCCCCTGCCACCTGGGTCTTAAAACCAGGGGTTCTTTTTCCCCTGGGACAGAGCAGCTGGGATAGAGGGAAAGAGGCTTGTCACCCAGACACAGCAAAGTCAAAAGAACAGAGCCATTGTGAGCCTACTTGAAAGTGACTTGCAGAAATGATTGGGAATTAACATTTGAGGGCCCAAGGTGGGGATTAGGTTGCCAGTGCTACCAGAGAAAGTCTGTGTCTTAGAACTCCTGGGTTTCCCATTATATGTTAATTTAAAAAAAAAAAAAAAAGAATTCCTGGCTTTCTGTCATAATATGCATTCAGGCTTTGCATAACAGATCCTGCAATATCTGGGTACCCACAGAAGTGGGGAACACTCACAGACACAGGTGTATGCCCAGACAAGTGGAGAGCACCTGTGAAAATGAGGGGGATGGCCAGGAGCCCAGCATAGTGGTATTTTGGACCATTGACCCCAAACAATGTCAGCATGTACTCCCCATATATGTGTGTTCATAAATTCATCTGTGACTCACCTACCTATTAAAGGTGCTAATAATGGTATCTGCCCCGTCATGTTGCCCAGAGAGTTACAACTTGATTTTAATCCTTTCCAACAGTGCCTGGTACAGGGTAAGAACTCGAGGAGAATCTCTTGTTGCCATTAATATCCTCATCTGTCGGGTCCTGATTACAGGCATTAGAAAACACACACACAGGAAGATGATCGAAATAAGAGAGATTAAAGATGAAATGGAGAGCTGGATGTTTTCTGGTTTTTCTGCCTACTGTCCTCTCCCATCCCACTGTGGAGACCGCAGGATCAAATTTTTTTTTCTTAAGGGCTCCGAATCTAAACCTTATCCCACTAGAGGCCCAGAAATAGATTTTATACAAAAATTCAGTCTAGTTTCTAGGATAAGTCAGGGACTTACTGAAGAACCAGCCTCCTTCCTTGTAGGATGGCCAGGACTCGGCGAGGTAGAGAGGCGAATGGCAGGCTTTGCGGCACAAGTGGCAGGAGCAGAAATCTGGAGACGGGAAAGAACGGGACGGGGCGGGGGGCGGGGGGAGGGAGGGCAGATGGACCAGAGACTGAGGGCGGTGTGACATCCAGCCTCATGGAATCCCAGGGTGGAGGGGACGATGCTGGAGCAGACGGGAAGCCCAGTCGCAGCAGGAACATGGAGGCAAACAGAGCCGCTCCGACTGCTGCAACGGCGAGCAGGGCAACGTTACAAGTTCAAAAATACCTGGGACAGATAGAAGACAGGCGAGTTTCTCTCCAGGGAGAATACAATTAATTTGTATAAACTTGGCCCTCCTTCTTAGGATTTTAACGCCCTCAGTTAGAGAGATGTTTCCCTTGCAAATAATATTTACTCGATCTTGACGTGCCTGAAGATTATTCATGCCGCTGAAATGTTTCCTCTTCCAACCTGTCAGTGTTCAAGCTCAAAGTCAGGACAAAACTTTCCAGGTTTTTAATCGCTGTTGTCCACTGAATAAATAAGTGTCCTGAAAGGACAAGGCACTTGGTACAAGCGGAGGCAGCGCCTGACGTAACCAAGGGTTTCTTCCAGAAGACCCAAAGCTTCCTGGAGGCACCCAGCTTGGGTACGGAGCAGTGAGAACCGCAGGCTTCTGCCGCTCTGGCCTACCTTTGATAGCCCGGAGGCATGCTTCTCCATCAGACCTACAGCTCAAACGTCAAGGCGCACTGTCCTAGGACATGGAAGAATTTAGAGATAAGTTCTGTTCTTAACCATGTTCTATGCAGGACAGAGGACGCTTTGAGCACCAGCCTATGATTAACCTCCAGGTGGTTTTGTCTTAAGGGGGCAGGCCAGCTACTGCTTCTGCTCAGTGTCCCTCTAGATCTCGGCTGCTTGCCTCTCTGGGATGGTATCCGGGATATGTATGCACCATAAGTGAATTAACTCCTGAAACATCAGTCTGGGACCAGATCCCGTATGACTCCCAGCTTCACAGTCTGGACCATCTGCCATTGACCGTGATCTGCCTCATCTGGAGAGGCGGGACTTGGGTAAACTCTTGTCCAGGTCTCTTGCAGCTACAGCATACATGCGTTGCAAGACAGATGTATTAGAAAACAGGTATCTGTCACCCACCTACCATGTGCCAGACTGGGGGTAGAGTGGGTGGGAACAAAACAAGCCTTGCTGTCTTGAGGCTCAGATCCCAATTAGAGCGTCCTTGAAGGAGGAAACAAGATCATTTCAGAGATGTGTAAGTGGAACAGGGAGACCAGACGGTTCCCGGAGAGGACAGTCCGAGCAGGTGACCTCCGGACTGAGGCCTGAGGGGTGGGTCGAAGCCAGCACAGGAAGACATGACAAAGGCAGAGGCTGGGAGGGGGGTCCTGCGCCGTCCAGTGCAGGGAACCCAGGACAGGAGGCGCAGCTAGAGCAGAACGGGTCGGGGAAGTGTGGTGCAGAGGGACACTGGAGAAAGGGCACCGGCCAGTCACGGAAAGGAGTTTAGATTCTTCTGGATGTGAAAAGGGGAGCCGCTTGAGGGTTTCAGGCAGAGAAGTGACGGGAGCTCCTGTGTTCTGTAAGTACTAATGCTCTGATGAAATGAAGGGGAGAGAAGAGAGGGGAAACCTCTTTCTGCAGCGAAGTGAGAAAGGAGGAAGTCTGTCTTGTGCCCAGTCATGGTCCACACACCACTTCAGACCGTGCTGGGATCCGCCCCGAGGCTTGCTATGTGATATTGCTTGCAACTTGGTTTTTCTCCTACTCAATGTCTCCAAAACCAGCATGAGCCAAAGCTGAAGGGCAGGATGTGGTTTCTGCCTGCGGTGACCAGCATCCCTTCCTCTGGTAGTCCAGAGCCTTTCCTGTGACGGCACAACTAGTCTCTGCACATCGGGCCGCGTACCCAGGCTGCCCACGTGGCAGTGATACCGTGGAATTCAGGGCTGGGGGGCCAGCGGCTGAGAGCCCTCCGGCCCCTCGTCCTCCTCCTCTTGACCCTCCCCCCACGAACACGGCTGCAGATTACTGGCACCTGGGCTCAGATCTGCCCAGCAGAAAAGAAACCGCTTTTCCCAACAAGACATTTTCCTCTGCTCTCCTGTGGCTGGAGGCAAAGAATCCAGTTGGCTAAGTCCTTTTCATAAATAAACAGCTAGAGAGAGTCCTGCTCCCCTAGCACACAGCTCTCAGAAGTAAAAGGAATCGATTCTGTCATTTTTACCACTAGATCTACATAAAACTACCTGCCCATTCGGGGCCTGCAGAGTTCTACTTCCGTGGAAAGTAGACCTAAGTGGCTCACGGAAAGCAACTGTCCCGTCCCAGTCGTGTTAGTAACACTTTCTGGGGATTTTTTCTCCCTTCCTGGTAAAAGCTGATCACCTGTCACGATGTCCTATTAATAGGGAATTTCTAGACTCTTGTCTCCCAGAACATCGTAATACGTGACATTGCTACTAGTTTTAAAGTTTGGCCCTAGGTGCCCGTTTGATTGACCCTGAAAAGCTGAAGCCCTTAAGTCCTCAAAATATTTATCCTCTGTTAAGACACAAATGGGCACGAGTCCTGGCTCTCCCACTTACGACTGCTAGTGTGATTGAGGTACTTGACTTCTCTGAGCCACAGTGTCCTCTCTTATCAGGTAGAGAACCCAACCCTTGGCTCACCGTGGAAGACTAAACAAGGTCAGATCATACATGTGAAGTTCTTAGTGCTGATGCGTAGTGACCCTGATATGTAGTGACCCCCGTTACTGTTAGCAAAATAAGACCTCGTGGTAAATGCAATGTAAGACGTGAAATGTAGCAACATTAATTCTCACCAACAGATAGCGAGCTATTAAATGTATCACTAACATAATAAAAATGACAGAAAGGAATATTAAAATTTGAAACCATTTAAGCATTTGGTTGACAATGAATAAAACTGAAATATAGAGATTCTAAAGATCTTTAAACCAGGTGTACTTTACTGATTGACTATGCCCTCCTTAGCAGTGATTTTACCTAGTAATAGTCTTGCATTATGATTAAAAAACTAATGATAATAATGAGTATATTCTTTGTGCCAGACACTGTTGTGAATGTTTTATGAACACAGATCTTCACTGCAACTCTAAAGTGGATGCTATTATTATGCATATTTTACAGATGGGGGAACTGAAGCAGGAAGTTTAGTTCTGAAACCCTCCTAAACTCTATTTATACACATACACACACACACACATAGATATTTCTTAAATTTTATGATATATCTATGATATATATTAAATTTATATATATCACAGATACAGCTATATATCAGAAGTTGGTAAACTATGGCCCAAGGACCAAGTCTGGCCCTCCACGTGTTTTTGTAAATAAAGTTTTATTGGAACACAGCCACATCTACTCATTTACATACTGCCTAAGGCTGCTTTTGCTCTACCACTGCTGAGCTAAGTAGGTGAGTACTTGGGACAAAGAGCATATGGCCCACAAAGCCCAAAATATTGACTATGTGGCTCCTCACAGAAAGTTCACTAAACCTTGATAGCAGCTATAAACTTCACTAAAACACTCGGGTCTGGAAGAGGACAAAATAATATCTTAATAATGCCTTGTATTTGGAATTTAGAGTGGGTTTTCAGATATTTATCTCTGTAATTCTAACAATCGTGTGAAGTGGGTAATCTTTTTATTTCCATCTTTGAAATGAAGTAACTAGGGTTTTGAGAGGTTAACTGACTTACACCGGCGACTAGACCATAAACGCCATGAGTCTAGCCATCACATGTCTTTATGGCCATAGCCACGTCACCAACGCTAGGGCAGAGTGGACACTCAGAAAACACTTGCTAATGGGAGAGAGTGGTAAAGGTCACCCGGCTAGAGAAGCTGGGTCTCCTCCACGGTTTCTTCTCCCGACCCCACCACTCCCTGGTGGTGGAAGGAGGAACTTTTCTCTTGAGATGGGGCTAAACACAAGGGTGCTTGACACGTCCTTCTGCTGTCAGTTGAGAAATTTTTGCTGCTGCATTCCTCCTTCTGCTTAGTCAAACATCATCTCAATCAGAAAGGGCTTTTTGTTTTCCCTCAAATGCATAGTCATAGCCTGGAGAGTTTTCTGTCCTTGTGATTGGTGCATTTTTAGACAAGATTAACACTGACGCCTTCAAGAGATGGTAGTCACGTGGAAGCTGGGTTTTGGACGGATTTCAGGCAGAGAGCTGCCCGCCCTCCTCCCATTCCATGGTGAGTCACAGCTCACAGCTAACTGCCCTTCGGAGAGGGACTCAGGGCTTTTGTTTTCTTTCATCTTGCCTCATGCTGGTCATGTGAGGCGCGGGGTATTATTAGACCATCGGGTTGGCCTTCTGAATCTGGTTGCTGTTGGTCCGGGAGATAAACGAAAGTTCTGGCTGGTCCCTCCGTGCCATTTGTCACTCTTCTCTTGCCTGTCACGTGCTGGTTGGTGACAGAGCTGCACCAGACAAGCAGAGGTCATCCAGTGTGGTCAACGCCCGTGGATGTGGCCTCTACAGATGGACAGACTTCTTGCCTCTCTTTGTGGGTCCTGGGTCAGCTCCTGGCTTCCAGCGCTGGATCGCCAGTACGAATCCTAACCAGCCAGCCTCAGCCTGGCCTCAGCTCCCTCTCCCAGTGTGTGTGAGAGATACAAAAGCCAGGCCGGGAGAGGTTTCGGGGTGTTTTGTTTGGGGTTTGTTTTTGTTTTTGTTTTTTGGTTTTTTGGTTTGTTTTGTTTTTACTGAGAGTAAAATTATGTTCAGGAAATTAAAAGTCTATATGTGGTTTGACAGGCTCCTAAGTGGCTTCAGGAGGACAGAAGTTTTTAAACAAATGGAAGCAGAGGTTCTTTGAATTGCTTAGGGCTTTGATCCAAAAGTTTTAGTTCTCCTCTGTAGCCCGATTTTTGGAAAGTCACTTTGGTAGTTCCCTCAGCCTTGAGTCCAGTGGCCCAGCACAATGTCACACTCGGTGTTTACTGACCTGAAGTGGAGCTGGGCTGGGGCCTGGCCAATGGATGAAACTCCCTTGCAAAGTTTCCTGGGAGCAGAAATTCAAACTCTGAGGTAAAGGAATAGTCTTGGTTCTAAGTCTTCGGCTAGCTAGTTTTAGTTGGGGGCCTGCTGGGCTCTGGTAAAATTGTTTTCACTTCACATCAACCTCTTTTGTTTGATGACTCTGTGAAAGCATGAAGTGTATTGAGGTGGTCTCAGCTGAGTCTGCCCACTGCGCAAAATTGGTGAGACTTAGTCGCTTGAGCCTCACTTTGCTCAGCTGTTAAATGGGCTGATTACCTGATCTCTAAGACATCCTTCCAATCTTAAGTTTCATTTTTCGTCAGAATTTATGATAGATTTTTTTTAAAAATATTACCACATCTGTAAATAATTTTGTTACCAAAGAAAAATCTAACTAAGGATGCAACAACTTAAGTTATTACCTTTCTTTCTTTTTGTTTGTCGATAAATGGGGTAGTGGGATTAGGACACACACCTTCAACAAACCAACCAACCTTGATTTTCCTAATCCATACCAGGCACTATGCTTTTGGGGCAGTTCCTCATTCAAATCTCTCAGCAGTCCTGGGGCCTCTGAGTATGATTAGCACAGATGAAGAAATGGGGGCACCAAGAAATTTAGTAACTTGCTCATAGTCCCAGAGGATCCTAGTCTCTCAGTAGAAATGTGTGTGTGTGTGTGTGTGTGTATACTATACAACCCTGAATTCCTCTTTCTCCCTGTGACCAGCCTCTTTCTAAAGGAAGATTAAGTAAGTGCAGTAGGAGATTCTAATTAACAAACATTTGTACTGAACACGGCCTGAGCAGGAGATTTCTGGAGAAGGCTGGCCCCTTCCTTGGAAAGCACACATCTTGCTGACCGTGAGCTTTCACGTACCTTGAGAACAGTTGGTACCAGTGGGGAAGAAGTTCAAGGAGGGGTAGAAGGACTCCTGCTGGGAGTGATTGTGGAGAACTCAAACATTTGCCAGTCACAGTCGGCTTTGTTCCCTTCCGAGTCCCTCAGCTTCCCTTGCTGAAGTAGGACAAGCAGAATGAATTCACCCTGGCTGAAGCCAAACTCTTTATATTTAAAAGAAAAAGGGAATTAAACATTCAGTCTGATTCCTGGGTTTTGAATTACCCCCATTTGTCTTCCACTGTGAGCATCTGCTTTTTATTCTCCTGCGGGCCTGCCGTTTCTGTCTCCCTGTTGGTCCGTATCTCTGCGTCATGTGACTCTAAAGCAAAGATTAGAGGAGAAAAATGTCTCTGTGTTCTAAGCCTGGCAACTTCTATTTTTACCCACAGCTGTTGGAACTGATAGCAAAGTCACAGCTTACGTCCCTGAGCGGCATCGCCCAAAAGAACTTCATGAACATTTTGGAGAAAGTGGTACTGAAAGGTGAGCTTTGCCCCACCCCACTCCCCCACGCCTGCCACCTCGCTCCCCTTTTTATAGAGATGGGGATGGGCGGGTGGATTTTCCAATCGAGCAGACCTGTCCTGAGATTTAAGGAAGGGTGAGTGGATGGACGTGAATGACTCCAGATGCATTTCAGGGGTGCCAAATTCCAGTTCAGAGAGGAGTGTCACTGGCGTTCAGGACAAAGGGGAGAGACCGTCCCCTGCCACCCTTTCATCACGAGCACCCATTCGCCCTGCTGTACGCCTCTCACACTTCTCAGTGCGGGCACATGTCCCAAGCTTGGCTACCAAGCCTCTGGATTCCAAATTCCTGGAAAATTGAGCTATGCACAAGGCAGAATAGGTTCACAGACTCTTAGATCTAGAAGCAACTTTCGATCTTTGGCTCATCCGAGTCCCTGTGCATGCAGGGAAACTGAGGCCCATAAGAAAGAGTAATTTATCTCTAATCCCACAAAGACTCAGGCAGACAGCCTCAGAGCTCATATTCCTGACTGCTGACCAGCTACGCAGGACATCACTGCTGGGCCAAAGGAACTGCCCTCAGATCAGGTGAGCCAGTTGGCCCTGGGGAAACAGTGAAGAGAGAAAGAGGCTTTGTCAGAAAGTAGGGAGAAGAGAACAAAGAGGGGCCTAGATGATGGAAACTCTACCCAGTAACCTCAAGTGTCGAAGCTTGGCCAAGTGTCGAATAAATAACAGCGAGAAAGAAAACCACATCCCCAGAGGCAGTACCCACGTGACAGGAGCAGAACAGAGGAGAAAAAAGGCCCGCACACCAAATGTATGGTGTCCCCATTATCGTGACTGCTCATGCTTTGTTCTCCCCCACTCAAGTCCTCGAAGACCAGCAGAACATCAGGCTCATCAGGGAGCTGCTGCAGACCCTCTACACGTCCTTGTGCACGCTGGTGCAGAGAGTCGGCAAGTCTGTGCTGGTCGGGAACATCAACATGTGGGTATACCGGATGGAGACGATTCTGCACTGGCAGCAGCAGCTGAACAGTATCCAAATCACCCGGGTAAGCAGCAACGCCCGCCTCCCTCTGGCCGTAAGGACTTCCGCCGCTGCCTCCCCCGAGAGGCTGGGCAGCCTCCCAGGACTTTGTAGATCTTCCCTGGTGGAGGAAAGGAGTGTGGACTGTCCCCATCCGATGCCCTCTCCCGGGTGCCAAGAGTGGGCTGGGAATTCCCAATACGGCGGGGGGGGGGGGGTCAAAGGCTGCAGATTGCAGCAGCGTGGCAGGAAAGTTGGAAGCCTGGATTTGGGGAGGGGCGGCGTGCATCGCTCGATTTTCCCATTTCCTCCCGAAGCACGTGTGCTTCACAGCTGCAGGGACACTGCCTTGAATACGACAGAGCTGGGACGGCCATGGCTTGGAAGGCCGCCACCAACCTTTGCAAATTCTAGTTCCAGTGATTAAGAATTACGACAAGGAAGCCTTAGGTTCCAGACTGTGAACATTACATGTATGGGAAGAAAAGAGCAATTCTCACTCAAAGTGGAAAATATCCCGAGAGGCCCTCCTATTATCAGCAGTGTCTTTTGGCTTTTAGAAGCTAACCTGGCCCTCAGCTCTTAATGCTTTTAATAGTGAGCAGGAGGACGGAGGCCCACAAACACTGTAAGAAAGACAGCGCCCTGCCCTCCTGCAGCTCGCTGACCGACAGGCACACTTAGACCGCTCAGGCGGCGCCCGCCTGCCTTATCACGGACGGCACTGCTCTAAGTGGTTCCGGGGCCCAAGCTGATAACGTCTGGGTCTGCCCCACCTCTTGAGAAAGTAACATGAAGAAACCTCTTTGACCTCTTTTAAATACTTATATGAAGTTTTCAAAATGCAGTGACCTTGATTTGGCTATTAATAACCTCTGAGTTTCTTAAGCTCTGAAACAAAGGGAATAATGGGAAGCTTCAGAATGATGTGACTTCCTCGGAATCACTTTGGGCTACAACTCCCACACTTAAACACACACACACACACAGAGCACAGCACAAGCCCAGAAAAGTTATCTCAATTGTTTGATTATTTTAAGAGCTTGTGTTCTGAACATTTGCCGAATTCATTCTAATAATTTACCCCATTCTCCTCTCTTAAGTGTAGGCATACTTTGACGATGGGAATTGGAGGCCAGATTCCCAGCTTATCTCTCACAGTAAACTCACGTAGACCTTCTACCTGATTTCTGGTGTTATCTGTAGCCTGGACGTTAATACTTTCTCTTTTGGTCCAAGCCCAGGAGAGACATTTCCAGCCAGGGATCTAAATGAGCAAGTCGCATGTGTCCCAAGGGCCTCTTCCTTCCAGCAACACTGACACACTATTTAGAGGATCACCCTTGCCCAGAACTTGCCTCTGCTCCCTCTGTCCGCATCCCAGGAGTCTCCTTGGCCACAGCTGCTCACACATTTTGCACGCCCGTGGGCTCGCTTACCTAGAACCCCCCTTAACTGATCCACAGTCACGCCAGGGAGGAGGTGGCCCTTGTCATTCCTATAACCCTTCATGTGGTGAGACAGGAGTGGGGACCAGAGAAGCCCAGCGACTCAGGCCAGAACACCTTATTCCTTGAGTGGCAAAGCTTTCTTAACATCAGTGGCTTCCAAACTTCTTTTCAATGCAGCTTTCTTCTAACTATGTATTCAGTGATCCAGCTTTACATCCAATGCAGTCCCATGCAGGACAGATCAAACACTGAAGTTCATCTCAGCCTCCCCTCTGCTCCTGGCAAAGCTATTCTCTCTCTCTCTCTGGCCAAGCTATTCTCTGCCCATGCCAAGCTTGGTCCTGCCTCCCCGGACCATCCATCCTCTGAAAACACTCTCATCTCACCCTCCTCAGAGGAGCTGTTGCCATCTGAGATTATCTCAAACGTGATTCCACTTGCCTTTGTCCATCCACTGCCTTATGAGCGCCGCCAAGAAAGACTACCTCTTGCTCGCTGCTCATCTCTCTCTGCCATGCACAGAGCAGAAAGCAGTCAATAAATTTTAGATGAGGGAATGAATGATTGACGGGAAGTAATGCCTATCTCCTAGCCCTGGTGTAAGATTTAATAAGCTAACATACAGAAAATGTTTGGAACAATGCCTGGCATGGAGTAAGTCTTTAAATGTGTCCGCTCTTATTATTACAAAGGGTTCTCTCTGTGTCGGACAGTCTTCTAAGCCTTTCACGTGTATTAATTAACTCATCCAGTGAATACCTATAAGTAGGGGTCTTTATAATAGCCAGTTTCCACTGGACACTATGCTAAGTACTTCCATGCGTTGAGATCCACTCTGCCCAACAACACTGTTAAGATGTGCTTTTCTTCATTTTGTAAATGAGAAAAATCAGGCTGAGTAGTTAAGAATAGTGTGGCTGCAGGCACCTGGGGGGCTCAGTCAGTTGAGCTTCCAGCTCTTAGTCCCGGCTCAGGTTGTGGTCTCAGGGTCATGGGATCGAGCCCCACGTCAGGCTCCACGCTCAGGAGAGTCTGTTTGAGAGTCTCTCTCTTCCTCTCCCTCTGCTCCTCCCCTCTGTGCTCACTCCCTCTCTCTAAAACAAAGAAATCTTAGGGGGAAAAGAAAAAAGAAAAGAGAAGAACAGTGTGGCTGGTGCCTCGGCAGAAGTAAGATGTAGGAGTAGGGGACTGAGCCCCGGCCCCGGCCCCGGCCTGCCTTCAGAGGCTGCTCTTCTCCCCACTGAACTCTCGTCCCCTGCCCTCCTTCCCAGCCCTCCTCGCGCTGAGCCCCATGATCTTGAGAGCAGTGATGGGAACCCATGGAGCCCACAGAGCTTGTCACACTAATGCCCAACTCTCCAGAGGAAAGAAAGATCGAGAGAGAGAGAGAAAAACAGGACTTAATTACTTCAGTCTGGACTATATTTTAAAGCCGACTTTTTAACAGCTTGGACGAAAGAGAAGGATGTTATTACACAAAAATATTCAGGTGACATTTACAGTGATTGCTTTCTATCTGCCAAAGTTCTAGCAGTATCTTCCTGGCATATAATCTTATTTTCCTTCTAAATTTCATATCTAATTCTATGGAGCCAATTTTTATTGGCAAAAATAATTAATAGAATAAAGGACGAAAGGAGAAAAAGGCAAAGAGAACTGGCTTGGAGTAGGGAGAGGTCACATAGAATCACTGTGGGTAAGGCAGGGTTTGGGGTAAGGCAGGGTTTTGAAGCAGATAGAGGGCAGGGTTGGCCATAGAAGGATTATAGCCAAATGCTTGAGTGGCTTATTGTTCTTTTACATGTTTATATTCAAAAAGAAGGCGTGCAAGCAGTTAACCATTTATCAGGAGCAAGGGCTCAGCATGGGGTCTGGGCAAGGATTTTGGAAAAGTTCAGGTTTGAACATTTGAGCGTGAACTCTGCCAAGCGGACTTTAATAGGAGTTCAATGTAATAATTGGCCTGGGAGTTTTAACCAAAAAAGTAGATGCTTTGAAGTACTGGAAACAAAAAGAAAATGTCATGGCAGTTTTATTAGCTCGTATGATCAGCAGCAGATGATAAACGACACATAGGTCTAGAGCCTTCCGCGGTCCGGCAAAAGTCCTGAATTTTGCAAACAACTGAAAGTTCAGGCCAGCAGCCTGAACGATTTAAACTGTCAGGTCATAGTCACTTCTGATGAGTTAAGAGGCTGGAGCTGATCCAGATCTGAGCTCGCTGGAGCCAGAAGGGACCTTCAGAGTCTTCTAAGCCTACGCATTTTGGACGTGGGGCAACTGAGACCCAGAGTTCCCAAGGGCAGCTGGGATCCACATCTGCTGCTTGTCCCTCCGGCGTTCCTCCCATGCCGCCTTCCCTTCTCCTTAGTCCAGCTTCCCGAGGCTCCTCGCTTCTTCCCACCTTCCCTCTACACACCTGTCACGCTTTGCAGGGGACGCAGGTGGGGCCTGGTGAAACCACACGTTCCCCCTGGAATCCTGTGCCTGTGGGCTCTGATGTGCCTTGAACAGAATAGTTCCCTAAAAATTGGAGGATGGGACTCAATACCCATCGACGGGATTATTTTCCCCTGAGCTCTAAGGAAGGGATTCTTCATCCTGTATCTTTTCCTGTGACCCCCCGGAGGTGACAGAGCACTGAGCTAAATGGCTATAGTCCAAAATCAAGAGCTCACCCAGGTCTAGCATGAGAAGAACAAAGAACCTCAGTCATAAGGGACCTGCGCCGACTGCTTATGGCAGCGCAGGTTGCTGTTCAAGACCCATCAGTAAATACTAGTGAGGACCACCTCTGTCCGGACGGTTCCCAGAGCTCTCTGTGCTGACTTGACGGCACGTAACATACTGTTCTCTAATTGTTTGCTTTTGCTTATGTTTCCGAGTCTCTCGCCAGCTGAATGAACCCATTCCAACCCCAGTGCCAGGCCACAGTAGGCCCTCAAGAGGTTGTTTGTGCTGGGCTCGACTGCAGGAGCTATGAAATTAGGCCCCACCTTCAAGGATCCAGGTGTGGGTGGGTAACATGAGCCCATCAAAATTTAAATAATAAATATAAAATTAACAATTAAATATAAGTTCAGGGTTAAGCAGAAGCCGCTTCTGATTAATTGCCAATGTATTATCCACAAAGAGTTTTGTTTTTTAATAGTCTGTGGATCCCCTAGGCTTGAATAGAGATGTTCTAAAGATGGAGGCATTTACACCAAAAGGTTCTGGACCAGTCATTCCTAAAGGACACATGCACACACACACACACACATGCTTGCGCACACACACATACACAAATATACACAACAAGCACAGGGTCTTTTTGGGTTTTTTTTACCTACTTGATTATGAGGGTTCCATTCACACCTCAGATATTTTGGGGGTACCTGTTATATGCTAAGTGGTCTTCTAGGCACAAAGGACACAGCAGTGAAAAAAGACAAAAAGTCCTGCCTCCATAGACCTTACATTCCAGCAGGAATGTTCCATGCAAGTTTCCTTTTGGAAGCAGTTAGCATTACATAACATAAAGGGGCTGGTTCAAAAAGTCCCTGGAAGAGAACAGAAGAATTCCAGGAAGATGTAGTCAGAGGCCTGGGGTACCCACAAAAGGCAGGAAAGAAATTCCCTTTCAGAAGAAATAGGTACAAGCTGGGCCTGAAGAAGAGCACCGTTCAGACGAGCAGAGCAGCGAGGGTTCAGCCGGGGGCCTGGGGCAGCGCGTTTGGGCCTAGGCAAGAAACGCTGCCTGGAGGGATTCCTGGTCATGGGCTGGTGCGCTGGCCAAGGCACAGAGCCCTTTAGGAAGGCAGCGAATCTGGTCAGTGAGTGAACTGAACGGAGCACAAGAATCCAACATGCGCCGAAACGGGGGAAAATCCCTCTGGCACCATTTAGCCTCAGCTGGTCCAGGCTATTCCTGTGGGTCTCCATGGAGAATCGCACCTCTGGATCTGGGATCAGTCAGCCAGCTTGAGGGTGGAGGCCGAGGGGACAGCTGGATCCTTGGAGAGTGTCACCTGGCGATCTGCGGCCCGCGAGTCACCCCCCAATCAACTGCTACCTAACATCCGCCTTCTCCCCACAGCCCGCCTTCAAAGGCCTCACCCTCACCGACCTGCCCCTGTGCCTCCAGCTGAACATCATGCAGAGGCTGAGTGACGGCCGCGACCTGGTCAGCCTCGGCCAGGTGGCCCCCGACCTGCACGTGCTCAGTGAGGACCGGCTGCTGTGGAAGAAACTCTGCCAGTACCACTTCTCCGAGCGGCAGGTCAGGGGGGCCCCCGTGGGCAGTCCCTCCGCCCCCTCCTCTGTCCCCCACCCTCCTGCTTCCTTGGCATTCTTCCGGAGCTCGAGGCACGGGTGCCCACCCTCCAGGGCTTCCCGGCTGACTAGAGGGCAACAGAACGAGGGGTTTCTAAATCACAAATGTGATTTCAGTGGGGGGGGGGGGGGAAACAAGAACAACATTCTTAACCTACATGCATACTTCACGACTTGCTTTAAAAAGTTCATACAGCGGCCCCAGTCCTCTTCCATAACAGAGTAACTTACAAAGTCAGTTACAGAGTGACTTACAACTTAACTTCATATTGTACAGCTAAGGAACTTTTATAGATAGTATTTCATTTTAGTCTAACAACCCAGGGTGGCGTCAGTATCCTGACCCTCACTTGAAACAGATGAGGGGCCTCAGACCACAGACTGGGGAAATGGCTCCCAAAATAAAGAAGCTGGCCCTGAATGTGAGTTCGAACTAGGGGCTTCTGACACCAGCTCTAGGCCTATTTCCCCTCCTCATGCTGCCTCCGATTTTTTCCCCCCACCTTCTTTGTATAGATGTGTGAGTTCAACAAGTTCTGTTCATGAAGCCACTAATATTTAGATATAAAATAGAGCCACCATGCCAAGCAGTGACTGCATCTCCCTGGAAATAACCACTCAAGTCTACAGCAGAGAAAAGATTGAAGGTGTTTACTGAAATCACCTAAACTTTAAAGGACCATCCAAATACAGTTTAGTAGAGGTCACTAGTGAGATGTCACCAGACCCCTGTGTCTTTTAAAGCCTGGTAAAGCTACTGCCTCACTGGGTAGAGCTCAGAACAGCCTTATTTCTATCTTGGTAATTTTTTCCCTGGCAAGTGCAGGGCATCGATGCAAAAGGGGGAAGGAGAGGGTGGGAACAGAACTTTTCAGAAGCATAAAACCACAACCGTCTTCTTGATGAAGTCTCCTGCAGTCATCTGCAATTACCTGTATTCGTTTGTAATTTAGATCCGCAAGCGATTAATTTTATCAGACAAAGGACAGCTGGACTGGAAGAAGATGTATTTTAAACTTGTGCGCTGTTACCCACGGAAAGAGCAGTACGGAGACACCCTTCAGCTCTGCAGACACTGTCACATTCTTTCCTGGAAGGTATGTGTCTCGAGGTGGCTGCCACAGACCCCTGGCCCAGCCCCTAAGAGTCAAAGGCACCAGCATTGCCATGTGAAAGCCCGTCCTGCTCCTTTCCTGCTCTTCCCTACTGCAGCCTCTCGCTGAGGGTGTAGGGGACACTGATTCAGTCCCTGGGGAAGAAAACCTTTGAGAGACCTTCATTTCCTCCACCCCTATTTGTGTGTGTGTGTGTGTGTGTGTGTGTGTATACAATTGTACATCTCACCCACCTGCAAATTTTCCCACCCTCTGTACACAGGTGCACACACACACACAGTTCTTTAGTTTTTGCAGAACTTACGGCATTCTTGACATGGGAATGTTGTTGTGAGGTTGGGCACAGCCTCATGGGGCTACAGGCCAACACAGTACTTCTGCGAACTCCAACCTACAACCGTGATGTTCCTTTCCAGGGCACTGACCACCCGTGCACAGCCAATAACCCGGAGAGCTGCTCCGTTTCCCTGTCACCCCAGGACTTTATCAACTTGTTCAAGTTCTGAATCCCAGCTCGGGACAACACTTCGAAGGGCTCCCCAGCTGATTGGATGGTTGGGAATACGGAGCTCGGACACTTCCTTTGTAAATAGTGTACATTTGAAATGCTGGCTCAGAACTTGTGAGCTAAGTCTCTGAGAGGACATAGGAAGGGGAGAGAGATGCAGCTGCCGGCTGGGAGTCTCAGAACACGGACTTCTCATTAGAGCCGGTATGGGAAAGTGGAAATACTGTCCACAAGCTGTTTTCCTATTTGCCGGCAAGACTGTAAGGGCAGGGATTCAGTTTCGTCGGTGAAAATGGAATTCTCGTGTTCCCTGAGACTCCTTGGTAGTTCCCTAGGGATGTGGAAAAGAAGGGCAGAACTCGAATTCAAGATAGAACACTCTGTTTACAATGTGAAAATTTGCTTTTTAAAGAAAGAGAAGAGGACGACATACACGAAATCCCTGCGCTTCGGTTTCGATGGGGGGGAGGGTTGTTTTAAAAAAGGCAAAGGAAGCACCACCCATCTTAAACCCACGTGGGCATAGGGCCTTGTCTTCCAAATATCACACAATACTCTACCTCGGAAAGTACGCAGCACCCCCTCCGACAAAGTGCATTGTCCCGCAGGCAGTGTCTGTTTTTCTTCGTTTTTCCTCCCGGAAAAGTGGTTTCAATAGGAAGGGGTCCGGGAGGCAATCCTCATCACCTTGCAGACCTCCTTTTTACGGGAATAGGCACTCCTTGGCATTGACTCCTTTCTAGAACAACTCCACAGCACATTAGCCCTTTTTTTTTTCCTTTCATATTGTAGCTCATTCAGGGGCAACATAGGGTTGATTAAAAACAGCCCCAGAGGAAGAAGTCCCACCGCAGAAAAGATAGAAGGAGTCACCCGATAGCTGTGAAGACTTTGTTATTCCTGTTAAACTTCTCGGCTTGTCTGGGCTTCCCAGAATATCTTCCCAGATAAGCGTTCATCTGTGGACTTCTGGGAGCCGGGGTGCTGATAAAGGCTTGTAAAACAAGGTTTGACGTATCAGTTAGACATTTTAGTAGCTGCTGTCCCTCCTGGCAGGTGATGAGCGGAGGAGCTTTCTTTTCTTTATGTTCAACACCAGAATTTACTCAGCCCAAGCTATAGGACTTCCTACAAGGATGACAAGATAAAACATGGAGTTCCGATCCTAGGGAACAGAAGTACTGTGTCTTCATCCTAAACTTGCTCCGTACCCCTGGGGATCTTGCTAGGCAAATACCAGCAGGTGACCGTGTGGAAGACAGGAAATCTCAGGACTTCATGAGTTCATTGTCAAATATTCCTGGGATGGGGTGGGGGATGTTTTTGTTTTTTACTTTTTATAGAACTTTGCTTTTCTACAACAATGTACATATTTTGGCAGTTGTATTTGCTTTGTGCTTTTTTTTTTCCTCTTTTGCAAATAAAGTTGCCACCCTGCATGCCCTTGGCAAGTAAGTAAGCAGAAATTGGAACTTGCTCACGTTCACGGTAGAGAACAGTGTATCCTTAGGGGGTGAACCTAGGGGTGAGCAAGGACAGCAACAAGGCCAGGCACCAGCTGGAGATGCACAGCCCCTTGCCGCTTATCCCTCAGGGCACAGCCCGGGTACCAGCAGGCTGACGAGAAGTCAATTCTCCATCAACCCTCCTCACTTTGCCGCGTCTGTGCCTACACACCGGGGTGTCTCCATATTTATTTTCACTTCTGCCCCCCCCCATCAGAAGAAAACATTAAATTGCATTTAAATTCTTCCCACTGAGAAGAATTAAACATTAAAAAATAAGACCTTGTTGCGTAAGGTTGACCTTCCAGAACCCTTCTAATACCCAATGGGCTTTTTTGGTCTTCCCTCCCGCTGAGTCCACGTCATACTGAGAATGCAGGGCCTAGATGGTGGAATAAAAAAAAAAAAAAAAAACTGGCACTTCCAGAATTCAGACAGCTTCTCTCAAATGTCTCAGCTTCCTGAAAGACGTGAGGCAGAGCTGGGTTGATTGTAGCTGTGAGATCTCTCCGGAAACTTTGACTCTGGCATTTTTAGGTGTAGGCGTTCATGGCCTTCCACATCTGTCCATCAACTCATGACCTCCGGCCCTTCATGCTGATCAGGGAGGTGGGAACTCCCAGGCACCCTCGGGTTTGCAGCCCCAGAAATGCTGTCTACTTGAGACCATCAGCACAAAACTGGCCGACCGGTCTCCTTTGGACGGTCTGCAACGCCGGCGACTGTGTCTCCTACCCTAGGCAGCACGGCGTGCCTGTGCAGGATGACGGCTACCACGAGCGGCTGGGGGATGGTCTTCTGAGATGTTTCCCTTGATGATGCCTCTGGGCTCTCCCCAGCTCTGTTGGCATTTTTGGACGTGGTGTGTGACAGAGCCGAGGAAAATTTTTAAGGAAAAAAGAGAAGAAACCAACATTGGTGGTTCTCCTTCATTGGCAGATGAGACTAAGAAAGGAAATGGCAGGTGGAGAAGGATGGGGGAAGGAATAGAAATGGCCTCTCTCTGATGCCGTGGTTCGTGGGAAGGTGACAGAGAAGAACATAGCAGGTGAGAGCGTCTGTGCTGGCGCCCCACGGCAGCTGTTAGCATAACCAGGGCCTCACATATAAATAAAGTGAGTGAAAAAGAAAATTCTCATTCCCTGGGTACTAACCATCTTTAGAATTGGCAAACCCTCTGGGGACAACCCAACTTAAAAAACAAAAACAAAGAATCCCCATCTCACAACTGCTGGTCTAAAAGCCAGAGGGACAGGACGATGGAAATGGAAATTGCTGGAAGAGATAGGAGGCTCCCCTCTCGCTGCTGTACCTACCTAGCCACTGCCCTACCCCCCCCCCCACCCTGGTAACATAGAACTTGACATTGATGTCAGCTAGGAAGTACTTTGGACTTCTGGAGAAGAAAGGAGGAAGTCCAGAGCACAAGTGCACAGGGATGTTAGGTATGATCTGGTCCAAAGTAAAGGTATATGAGCAACAAGCCCGGAGTCTCTTGAGAGTAAGGCACAACATTTAGGGAAACAATAGGTGAGCACTCACTTCATAGCAAGATCTAGAAAAAAGTCCATGGCATCTTCAGCTAGAGTGCATGATTCCTTGAGGTTATTACTCTGAGCAGTGGGATTGGTAGCATGGGGGGGCGCGAGGGGCAAAAGTATGAGTAAAAACATACCCAGGGGGTCAGCTGTGAGATGACATTTGTTTAGTGATGATCAGTTTTCTGTGGAAGTGGCCTGGAGGAGATATTTGAGATGGGCTGGGTTGATTCTGCAAAACACTCAGTATGGCCGTGGGCTTTCCTGAGTGATGGAGCAGGAAGGTAACAAGCAGGCACCACGTCATTGCCATGATTCCCTGTGGTTGCGAAAACTGGTTTTCATGGGGAGCTTACAATTTAACAGAAGCTCCTTTTTTTCCTGTGGTTTCTGTGTGTGGGAGAAGGGAGGGGGCTTAGAATTTTATTTGTCTAAGCAAGTGGTGTGATTTACAAGGTCGATCATTTCAAGACATGTTCAACAGTGTAGCGTTTGTAGCATTGAATACAATGTTTATCATAAACTACACACCTGAGTTTATAGTTTTCTGCCGGGCTATAGGGCAATAATGTTTTGTTACGCACTCTATTTTATGTGTGAATTTTTTTAACTGTAATTTTATGTGTGGATTTTTTTTTTTTTAAACTAAACTATATCAACATTTTCTATGTGGACATCTGGGCGTTTCGTTTCTTTCTTTCTTTTCTTTTTTTTTTTTTTTTTTTTTTTTTTTTAATCTGTTTCCAACTATCTGAGTCTGTGAAGCATCCTTCTGACTGGATCCTGGCCTAAAATCCTATTAGTGTTTAAACAGACCTCAGAAACACCCTGAACCTCTAGACAAATGCAAAGACTCTTTGATATATCTTGGGCTCTTGATGTCTTCAGTAAACAAGATCATAATTCCTTTAAACTCCACATTTTCTTTAGATGCTTTCTTCTCTGCTTTGTTAAAGAGAGTAAAGCCTCCATAGTTTCCCAAAGGAAGGAAACTCCCATCCCAGACTTTGGTGCAGGAAGGGAAGTTGAAGATGATGGAATGTGGCATTCCTTCTGCCTTTCAACACGAGATAGCAGGTTCAGAACATTCGGGGGGCATGTCTGAGCCCATCTGGTACTCAGTGGTAGACCTGAGTACGAACCCAGGACTTTTTGAGGCATTGACTCTGTGCCCCCTACCCAGCATTCATTGGTATTGTCTGGAGACACGTGACACCTGACCTGATCGTTCTCAACACCTTCACCGTGGAAGGCAACCATGAGGGTCCAGTATGAGGCATCTGGCCATTATCTTTTCCAGATATTTCTAGTCCCTGGTTCTCCATGGAGAAGTTAACATTTCTCCCTGGAGCCACTTAACATTTTTGCAAACCTCTGACGCTGTTGTGAGTACAGCATTCTAGGGAGTACAGTCTTTCCCTGGGTACCCACATTTTCATTACAGAAATGGCCCTTATGGCAGAGAGATCATGGCCGAGCAGCCATCTTGCTTTCTAGAAACTGAGGTTCTGACGGTCAGCAAGCAGGTACCTCCTCTCAGACTAAGAAGTACAATTTAATCCATACCCTTCTCCTCCCCACCCTCCAGCACCTGCCAACAGATCTGGGGAGTTTCTATCCCGGGGTGGGGGGTAAGGGGGGCTCCTCCCACTCTCTGCTAAACCTCATCTTCACCAAGCAAAGATGGATTATTTTATTCCAAGAGGCAGCAAGGAGCAAGTGACCACAGATACTTGTGACTTTGTCTGCTGGACATTTTTCAAAGTGTCCCTGAACTCAGCAAACAATGCTTCCTGAGAAAGCTCCCAAAATGCTGGCCCTGCCCCATTTGTCCAAAAATGGATGGCTGTTCCAAATGTCTGAACTTCTTAAAACTCCATCTGCCACAACATCAGTTCTGGAGTTTGAACATGACTTTTTCAGTCTCTGAGTAGAGCAATGTTTGTTTAATTAACGTGGCACGAGTCTGTTAAATAGAAGGCTCCACGGATTGCCACCGAGGGCCTGAGAGCTCTCGGCACCATCTTTGTTCTACCAAGTGTCCTTAACCCTGGCTAAAGGGGACGCACATGAAAGCCCACGTCCTAAGCTTAGAAGCTTTACTCCTTTTAATAAAAAGTGCTATAGAGGGTTGGACATGTAACTGAAAGTACAAGGTTAGTCTCATTTCACGCAAAGATGTTCATTTAATACTGTGTGAGCTAAGTCCTTCCGTGTAAATTATTTGCACACGTTCCTTGCATGATGAATTGATTTTTTTATAGTTGTTTGTACCAGACGGTGGCATATTTTTGTAAAAAATTTTTGACACTGAATTGCAATAAATGTTTTTCCAACAACACACGGGCGCATTTTTGGTGTGTGCCAATTCAAGTTGGCTTTTCAGCATACTGAGGATGTTTCTCTTTTGCCTCGTGAGGCTTAGATTCCTTGTAACAGAAACTTATCATTGTTATAAAATTTCTAGGAACATGTAGAGAAATAAGCTTGCTACTGAGGGCCGACCTCAATCAATAACACTGTTATGCTTCAGTGGGATAGTTCCACATATGGTGTGCGTACTACAATGATTAGGGAATAATGAGCTGTCAAATCAGTATCAATTTATTTATTAATAGACATTTACTGAACAGCTATGATACCCTGGACCTGTGCAAGGCACTGGAAATACGATAATGTACAAGACAGACAGAATGCCTGCCTTCACGGAATTCAGAGTCTAGTAGGAAAAACAAAGACAAACACACAAACAAAGCAAGTAGGAAAACACTTAAATCATAAGTGCTACAGTAAGACTAAACAAGGGGCTGAGATGCAGGATAACAAGAAAACCTGCTTAGGATGGGCTGCGCAGGGGGGTCTCTCCAGCAAAAGAGAGTGAGGCTGGGACCTAAAATGTGAGGGAAGAGCCAGCCATGGAAGAGTGAGGTCGTGAGCATTCTGGAAAGAGGGGATGGCTTGTGCGAGGTTCAGATCATGGTCCTGCCACTTACCTCCAGTGTGACCTTTGTCCCCTTAATTCCTCTAGGTCTCAGTTTCCGAGATTCCAAATCGGTGACAATAAACCTATTACGGTCGTGAAGGTTACGTGAACGAATACGAGGAAAAGGCACGGAACCAGGCACACCACACGTGTTCCCTAAATGTTAGTAATCACGATTCCCCAAGAAACGAGGCTCTGAGAACTAGGTTAGGAACTGCTCTGCATCTCTAGTTCGGTGTGATGCTCCCAGGTGGCCGATGTGATGGCTGAATTAATAATACATTTACCCTGAAACGCACCCTGATCCTGCCCTAATTCTCCATCAGAACACTACATAAAGGGGCTCCTGGGTGGCTCAGTCGTCAAGCGTCTGTCTACCTTTGACTCAAGTCATGATCTCAGGGTCCTGGGATTGAGTCCTGCATTGGGCTCCCTGCTCAGCAGGCAGCCTGCTTCTCCCACTCCCTCTCCCTCTGCTGTTCCCCCTGCTTGTGCTCACTTCCTCACTTTCTCTCAAATAAATAAATCAGTAAATCATAAAAAAAAAAAAGAAAACAACACAAAAGGCAAATTTCAGATTTTTTTTTTTAATTTCCACCAGGATCACAAAAGCTCCACACTCACTAAATATCCCAGGCACTCTTTCTTCCCCTGCCTCTGTCTGATAAGCATCTACTTATGGCTCCTTATGGCCAGCTCCTCCCTAAAGCCTCCTCTGACTGAGTAAATCTCACCTCCCATACCCCTTGCCTGCATCTGGACTGTAGTCTCATGTAGGGCTGCGTCACAGTACCCAGCCCAGGGCTGGGCTGAATGAATGAATAACATACACTGACGTTCACAAAATGCTTTTGAAAGTCTCACTGATCACATGCTTACCCTTCACTCGAATAAGAATCAGTGTGAGTTTATGGGCATAGACTGAACTATTTATAGCTTCTTGGTTAAAAATTAATGAGAGCTGAAAAAGTAACAAATGTGAAGACCTAGTTTTCATTAAAGTCTAAGTTCAACTACATCTTTACAAGTCTAGTAAACTTTCATACAAAATAAAAGGGGCTCTATTACTGTTTGATAAACTCAAATTGAACAGACTAAAGTCCTTAAAAAACGAGTCCCTTTTATACACTTAATGCAAATTCCTTGGAGGCCCTGGGTGGTTCAGTCAATTAAGTGTCCAGCTTTTGGTTTTGGCTCAGGTCATGATCTCAGGTTTGTGAGATCAAGTGCTGCCTGGGGCTCTAAGCCCAGCTAGGAGTTTGCTAAAGTTTCTCTCTCTCTCTCCCTCTGCGCCTCCCTATGCTTATTTTCTCTCTCTCAAATAAATAAATCTTAAAAAAAAAAAAAAAGAAAGAAAGAAAATTCCTTTAAACATGTTAAAGCTACAATTATAAATCTGACACATTTGCTTTTTTTTTTTAATAAGTACTTCAAATACCTGCTCGAATAAGCATCAACCCTAATAAGCAAAACATTCCCAGGTAAATTAATAACCTATAAATTTAATAAAGCATAAATATATCTCAAAAACTCTAGCATAGTTACAATGAGTGAAATTATTGTACCTTTCCATTTAAAATCCTATCTTACATTAATTACTTATTTTAAATGGCAATCATAAGGCTACTACTGTAGGCAGAATAATGACTCTCCAAATATGTCCCCATCCCAACGCCCAGATGCTTCGACTATGTTACACGGCAAGGGAGACTTTGCAGGTGTGATGCAGTTAAGTGCTTTGAGATGGAGATTATACCAGACTACCTGGGTGAGCCCAATCACAGGGGTCCTTAAAAGTGGAAGAGAAGGGGCGCCTGGGTGGCTCAGTGGGTTAAGCCATTGCCTTCGGCTCAGGTCATGATCTCGGGGTCCTGGGATCGAGTCCCACATCGGGCTTTCTGCTCAGCAGGGAGCCTGCTTCCTTCTCTCTCTCTCTCTGCCTGCCTCTCTGCCTGCTTGTGATCTCTCTCTGTCAAATAAATAAATAAAATCTTTTTTTTTTTAAAGATTTTTTATTTATTTATTTGAGAGAGAGATAGTGAGAGAGAGCATGAGCAAGGAGAAGGTCAGAGAGAGAAGCAGACTCCCCGTGGAGCTGGAAGCCTGATGTGGGACTCGATCCCGGGACTCCAGGATCATGACCTGAGCCGAAGGCAGTCGTCCAACCAACTGAGCCACCCAGGCGTCCCATAAATAAATAAAATCTTAAAAAAAAAAAAAAAGTGGAAGAGAAAGGCACAAGAGGACAGAGTGATGTCATGGACCAAGGGCCCTTCGGCCATTACTGGCTTTGAAGAGGGAGAAACCGGGCCTTGAACCAAGGAACCCGAACACCACTTATAAGCAGGAAAAGGCAACGAAACAATTCTCTTCTGCAGAAAGGAATGCAGCCCAGCCAACACCTTGAACTTGGCCCCCTGAGACCTAGGTCAAACTTCTGGAATTCTGATGGATCTGCATTGTCTTAAGCCACTCAATTTGTGGTAACTGGTGACAGCAGTCACAGGAACTAACACAGTTCATCTGACAGATTTGCTAGCCTTGGTCCAGGAGCCCACCCTACAAAGTTATCAGTCCTGACCGTTCAGCTGCATGTCCCCTGCCGCCAGGCTGAGTGAGGGTCTGTCTGCAAATGAAAGGCACAACTGTCTTGAGAGCCTAACTCAGTGGCAAGAGCTATGCCCACGTGTGTGACCTTCAAGGCTAGACAGGAGAGCTCTGCCTATGGTGTGGTAGGTGTATAAAGTTGTCTCCTGTCCCTCTGACACAAACTTCATTGAGGTTCACACCCATCACATTCCTGCCCAAGAAATGTCACAGAGGATCAGCATTTCAAAGTCTCTCCAAGAAGCCATGTTTACGAAGCAGCAGTGTCCTGGCAGGAAAGCAGTCATTCAGAAATGTGAGCCCAACCCCTGCCTTCAAGAACTTTCATAGATCTTGGGGGGGGGGGGGGGCAGGAGGCAGAGCTGGGAGGCCCAAGAGAAGGTACGTCAGCTACAACACAAGATCCGAATTCCAAGTACCAACTGAGGTACAAAGTACCAGAAGAATTCAGAGAGGAACGACTGAGTTCATGCTTTTGAAAAGGAAGCATGTGGGATAAGACACAAGCCCACAACACACTCTTCCTGAATCCGTATAAACGAGGGCTCCTCCGGAATCTGGAAGCCAGGGATTGTGGCTTAAAAGCCAGAGACCAAGACTTACTACCCAAGCCTGTTGGTTGCTGTCAAGAGGTTTCTTTTTTTTTTTGTTTTTTTTTTTTGTTTGTTTGTTTTTTAGATTTTTTTTTTTTATTTATTTATATTTGACAGAGAGAAATCACAAGTAGATGGAGAGGCAGGCAGAGAGAGAGAGAGGGAAGCAGGCTCCCTGCTGAGCAGAGAGCCCGATGTGGGACTCGATCCCAGGACCCTGAGATCATGACCTGAGCCGAAGGCAGTGGCTTAACCCACTGAGCCACCCAGGCGCCCTGTCAAGAGGTTTCTTGAAAAAAATGACACAAAACACTGAAGGTTGGGCAGGTTTCCCTTCTGAAGAGAACTGAAGAAGGGCTCTGTGTTCCCTGGGGTCCCAGGGCCTGAGCCTTGCTGTCGTTCTCAAAAATTAACCAAAGATCAGTGAACCCAGGTCCTTTCAACAAACTCTGTGATGATCAATTTTGAGTCAACTTGGCTAACCCACGGTACCCATTTTTACGTCAAACACCAACACGCTGACATCACTGTGAAGGTAGTTTCCAGCTACGATTAACATTTAAATCAGCAGACCTTGAGTAGAACAGATTAGTCTCCAGAAAGGGGGTGGGCCTTCGCCAATTGTCGAAGATATTTAGAAGAGGCTGATGTGCCCCCCCCAGAAAGAAGGAATTCTTCCTCCAGACAGCCTCCAAACTGCACAAAACTGAAACATCAGCTCTTCTCTGGGTGTCCAGTCTGCCGGTCTTCCTTACAAAATTTGTTTTAAAGATTGTATTTATGGGGCACCTGGGTGGCCCAGTGGGTTAAAGCCTCTGCCTTAGGCTCAGGCCATGATCCCATGGTCCTGGGATCGAGCCCCACATCGGGCTCTCTGCTCAGCGGGGAGCCTTCTCCCCCCACCCCCCTCTGCCTGCCTCTCTGCCTACTTGTGATCTCTGTGTGTCAAGTAAATAAAATCTTTTAAAAAAACAAAAATAAATATTTATTTACTTGAGAGAGAGAGAGCAAGACAGAGAGAGAAAGCACGGGCAGGGAGGCAGAGGGAGAGGGAGAAGCACTCCCCAATGTGCAGGACGTCTGACGCGGGCTCCATCCCAGGACCTCGAGATCATGACCTGACTTGAAGGCAAACACCTAACCAGCTGAGCCACCCAGGAGCCCCCAGCTTTCCTTAAAAATTACGGACTTGCCAGCTCCACATCTGTGAGATAGATAGACATATCTATATTCCTTAAAGATAGACATAGATGAAAAATTCACAGATTTTAAGGAATAAAATATATCTATACACATATACAGAGAGGGAGAGAGAGAGATTGTGTATATCTATATGGAGATGGCGGAAAGACAGAGCAAGAAAGAGAGATACATCTGACTGGTTCTCTTTCTCTGGGGAACCCTAACTAGTACAAGCTCCTAGAAAGAGAACAAGAGCAAGGCAAGTCTGCAGGAAGGCTTCAGAGGGCAGGAAGGAAAGGGAGAAAACCCAGAGAGACAGCGGAATCTAGTGGCTATAAAGGGCTGTCTGCCAACTACCACATCCTGAGAAATCATATTTGGCAGATGCTAGAAAGTGCAACGAAATAGTCACTCTTACCCCACATAAAACTGAGTGGCTCCCCTTTCTCTCTACTTTTTAAACCGGCATTCATTGTTTTAATTATTTTTAGTTTTTTTCTTTTGTGTGTGTGAAAGAAACGTGAGCCTTCCTATATCCGCTAGCAGTCAAAGTCAGCTATTTTTTCCCTCAAGTTTTTATTTAATTTCCAGTTAGTGGGGTACCTGGGTGGCTCAGTGGGTTAAAGCCTCTGCTTTAACCTGGGATCAAGCCCCACATGGGGCTCTCTGCTCAGCAGGGAGCCTGCTTCCTCCTCTCTCTCTGTCTGCCTTTCTGCCTACTTGTGATCTCTGTCTGTCAAATAAATAAATAAATCATTATTAAAAAAAAAAATTCCAGTTAGTTAACACACGGTGTAATATTAGTTTTAGTGTACAATATAGTGATTCAGCATCTGCATACAACACCCGAGGTGCTCATCCCAATGAGTGCCCTCCTTAATCCCCACCACCTAGTCCCCCCCAGCCCTCTACCCACCTCCCCTCTGGCCACCATCAGTCGGTTCTCTAGAGTAAAAAGTCTGTTTCTGGGGCGCCTGGGTGGCTCAGTGGGTTAAGCCGCTGCCTTCGGCTCCGGTCATGATCTCAGGGTCCTGGGATCGAGACCCGCATCGGGCTCTCTGCTCGGCGGGGAGCCTGCTTCCCCCTCTCTCTCTCTGCCTGTCTCTCCGTCTACTTGTGATTTCTCTCTGTCAAATAAATAAATAAAGTCTTTAAAAAAAATAAAAAGTCTGTTTCTTAGTTTGCCTCCCTCTCTCTCTCTCTCCCTCTCTTGCTTTTCCCCCTTTGCTTGTTTGTTCTATTTCTTAAATTCCACATATGAGTGAAATCATATGGTATTTGTCTTTCTCTGACTTATTTCATTTAGCATAATACTCTCTAGCTCCGTCCATGTCATTATAAATGCTAAGGCTTCATTCTTTATGACTAACATTCCATTGTATATAAACCATATCTTCTTTATTCATCAGTCAGTGGACACTTGGGCTCTTTCCCTAATTTGGCTTTTGTAGATACTGTTGCTGTGAACACCAGGGTGCATGCATCCCTCTGAATTAGTGTTTTCATTTCTTTGGGTAAACAGCTACTAGTGCGATTGCTGGGTCATACGGTAGTTCTCTTTTTAACTTTCTGAGGAACATCCATACTGTTTTCCACAGTGGCCACACCAGTTTGCCTTCCCACCAATAACGCACAGGGGTTCCCCTTTCTCAACATCCTCACCAGTACCTGTTGTTTCTTGTGTTATTGATTTTAGCCATTCTGACAGGTGTGAGGAGATAGTTTTGTCTTAATTTCAAAATTATTCCAAGAAGCCCCTTTCTCCTTCAGATAGGCAGCCTAGCACGGTGATCCAGAGCAAAGACTCTGAAGCTGGGGTTCAAACTCTGTCCTGCCTGCTCCTTGCTGTATCCAGCAGACTGCTCAACTTCCACGGCCTCAGTCCTCTTATCTGTCAGGTGGGATTTGTGGTTAGAGCAGTGCTTAAGGCATAGTGAGTTTTATATAAACATTTGTTATTATTATTCACAAAGGTCACTTTCCATTTTCCGTTTCTGCCTTATGTACTCTAGACAGAAAAACTGTGGAGGCTTCGCTGTCTGTAAAGAGAAGCATAATTACCACAACTGTAGCCTTTCTTTATTGTTCAAACCAATGGTCTCCAATCATCCCATGAGTAAGCATTTTTCGCATAAACCCAATATATGTGTATTTTTTTTTTAAGATTTTATTTATTTATTTGACAGGCAGAGATCACAAGTAGGCAAAGAGGCAGGCAGAGAGAGAGGAGGAAGCAGGCTCCCTGCCGAGCAGAGAGCCCAATGCAGGGCTCGATCCAAGGACCCTGAGATCATGACCTGAGCCAAAGGCAGAGGCTTAACCCGATGAGCCACCCAGGTGCCCCACGTGTATTTATTAAATACAGGCAGTGATGCCGGGTTGCTCAGTGGGTTGAGTGTCCGACTCATAGTTTCAGCTCAGGTCATGATCTCATGGATCGTGGACTGAGTCTCATCTTGGGCCCCGCATTCAGCGGGGAGTCTGTTTGAGATTCTCTGCCTCTGCCCCCCTGCCTGCCCCCCTCCCACTCACACTTGCTCTCTTCCTCTCTCTCTCAAATAAATAAATAAAATCTTAAAAAAAAAAAAGTATAGGCAGGCGTTATTATCATTAATATTTCAAAACATAATGAACACTTAGGAGGACAGTCAACATTACTAATGATGGAAATAAACCTGTACTTCAAATAGTTGTGATCGTTTTGAATTTTCGAGTCAATTCTGGGTCAGTTTTCATTAGCTTGTCACTGTAGCAGATACTGTAGCCTGTGAGGAGGCCCTCCCAGGAAGAGCCATGCTAGGGCTGACACTTTCTTGTTCCTTTATGCGCAACTGCAGTATCTTAGCTCTGCTCTGTCTTTGCAAGAACCATCTTAAAGCATCTGTGCATTGTGTGAGATTTCATTTAAAACTAGATACTGTAATCCATAAATCTGCGTGGCCAGGCAGACAGAAGTTGCAGTATGTTACAATATACCAAAAACAAAAGGCTGACTCAGGGTACCACCGGCCTCCGCTTTGCATTGGGGTCAAAGTGCCTTGGGTACTGACTGACATGACACCTAATGTCTGACAGGTGGATAGAGAGGGCCATTAGCAATCTATATGTTAAATATTTGGAAACCTGCTGTGTTGGTTGTTCTCTGTTTGTCCCCAAAGATCCATGCCCAGCTCCGTGCCCTGGAGGGCTGATCGAAAAGGGCTGGATCCACATTGGATTGATGTGTGGTGTGGCTTGGTGTATGGTTGGGTTTGTCCAATGGGAGGTGCTAGCAGAGACCAGAGAGCAGAGAAAGAGAGAATTTGGGGGTCTTTCTTGCCCACTCCCTCCTGGCTAGCCACTTGTCTCTGACGAGACTGTTTACCTCCTCCATATAAACCCTCCCCGTGGCTCCAGCTACCCTGGGCCACCTCTCCAAGCCTGAGAGAAGCAATGCTCCTTGTGGCTCACCCCTGGGGACCTTTGTGTCTCCTTACCCTGCCCACACATCTCCAAGCAGTCCCTTCACTAATGTCCCTTCACTGGAACTACATAAGGAGATTATTTCCCATCAGAAACCATGGAAAATTGCTTTATTTCTTTCTCTTCAATAAAGCAGTCAATGGCAATTTTCATTTTTTCCTTCCAGGACCCCACTTCAGAGACCACTGGTTTTATTTTAAAGATTGATCTATTTATTTTAGCAGAAAAGGGACAGAGGGAGAAGGACAGAGAGAATCTCCAGCAGATTCCCCGTCAAGTGTGGAGCCAGACTCGGGGCCTGATCCCAGGACCCTGAGATCACAACCAGAGCCCACACCAAGAGTCAGATGCTCAACTGACTGAGCCACCCACGTGTCCTTGAGACCACTAATTTCTTCCTTCCTTTTTTTTTTTTTTAAGATTTTATTTATTTATTTATTTGACAGTGAGAGAGCAAGAGAGAAAGGAAGCATCAGCAGGGGGGGTGGGCAGAGGGAGAAGGAGAAGCAGACTCCCCTGCCAAGCAGGGAGCCCAATGTGGGGCTCAATCCCAGGGCCCTGGGATCACGACCTGAGCCGAAAGCAGATGCTTAACCAACTGAGCCAAACAGGTGCTCCAAGACCAACAGTTTAAACAGTTCTTTTGAACATTAAGCCAAACTATTCTCCTGATCAGTATGAATATAAGCCTGAGAGTTCCCATTGCTTGAGTCAATAAACACCTGCTCAAAAGGGGAGGGCTCCCAGAATGAGCCCTGGATAGACAGCCACTCAGCAGCCCTGGCCTCTACTCAGGGGTCTGTCCCACCAAGCTGTTGACGAGACAGGATACATATAAATATAACTATAAATATATATAAATATAAATTTAAATTTTGGCTTTCTGACTCAGTTTCCTCATCTATAACATGAAGGTATGTTGGATCAGCTAGTCTCTAGGTCCTTTTTAGCTCAAATATCCTCTTGTAATTTTAGGAAGTCATACAGTAGCTCAGAAGAAACTATGTTATTTGGTATTTTTGTTTTCTTTTATGCTTTTCTTCTTCAACACCATCACTACCCTCCTCTCCAAAACAAGCACATACACACCCTCCAATGGTTAGAATGTTGCTTGAGTGAATATCCTTTAAATTGTATAAAGTCCTCAGTAGGTGTGTCTGGGTGGCACAGCCAGTTAAGCATTGACTCTTGGCTTCTTGGCGCAGGTCCTGATCTCAGGATCATGAGATCAAGCCCCACATCGGGGCTTGACATTCTCTCCCTCCCCCTCTGCCCTTCCCCCACCTCATGCTCTCTCTCTCTCTCAAATAAAATGAATAAATCCAATCTTTAAAACAAATAATCTCATAAGTAGTAAGAAATCCCAGACGTAATATCAATATTAAATTGAATCCTTGCTTTCAAATACATTACTCTTTTTTAATTGTCAGAGCAACCCTGTAGGGTGTATGCTAGCACCAACCCACTTCACAGATGCAGAAACTAAGGAGGCTCAGAAAAACGAAATCATCTGTCCTCGATCACACAGCGCAGGGTGCTGGAGCTGTCTTGTGAGAGCTGACCTGCACGGGTTTGTCTCTTCCCAACTCCACGTTCAGTGGCATGTCGGTCATTTAATATTGGCCTTAGTGAGAATATTCACACCACAGAAATCAGAAGGAGCTACAGATCTGAGCTGCTGCTGCTTCTCCTCCCCCTCCTCCCCCTCCTCCCCCTCCTCCTCCCCCTCCTCTCCCTCCTCCCCTTCCCCTTCGTCTCTCCCTCCTTCACCCCCTCTGTCTCCTCCCCCCTCCTCCTCTCCCTCCCTCCTTCCCCTCCTCTTCTTCCTCCTCTTCCTCCTCAACCTCCTCCTTCTTCAGAGTTGTTTCTTCAACATTTACCATCATACTCCGGCCACAGACTTTCAAAACCACTGAGCTATGGTTTAAGCTCAAATCTGTCTCACCCTAAACCCAGTGCGGTTTTTATGACACCTGAACCGTCCTCCCTGCGCAGCACCTAATGCAGGGCCTCGGGAAGAGTCGTTGTGAAATGCATATTTCCTGCACCAGACACCCCGAGGTCTCCTGGATACATTTTCTTTAGCCTGGCCATTCCAATGGGCTTGCTATTAGATGAAGACTTGCCGACAAATATTCTGAAAGAATTCTTGGCTTGTGCTAACAGCCCTGCCACCGGGAGATGGAACAGATTAGAAACAGAGCACGGCTTTGTTTCCATTCCCTCATATATGTGAGCACAAGACTCTCCTCTCCTAGTCAGCACTGTCCCCCTTTCCAGGTCTGGCTTCACAACCAGGAAATGCCTTGACATGAATGCGATTTTAACTTGAGACAAAACAAAGAAGGAGAGAAACCTTGAATTTGGGCAAACCTGAAACCATGAACTTCACAGACTTAAAGATGTTAAAACTGACAGAGACCGGAAGAGGTGATCTGGTCCAGCTTCTATCAACTTCCTATAAGCATACAGCTCACCCCTGTCCCCCATTTCACTGAGACAACTGAGACCTAGGAATGTATGGTATCAGCCCCAAAAATGATACTCTGTAACTTGATAATTACTATAACAGGATGCTGAGTGGGGTTTCTCTGGTCCCAGAACTTTGCTTTTGTTTTTTTCTAGTCAATCGATTTTAACTAGTTTTTAACTAGTTTCAACTAGTTTCACTAACATGGGTCACCTCATTTCCCAGCTCTGGGGACAGCTGTGCCTTTCAAGTATTTCTAACATGGGCCATATTTCTTAGCTCAAAAAAAGAAAAATTATCTGTGTATATAATTTGGAAAAACTTCCAATGACTCATTGCCAAAGACCTACAATTCACAAAGTCATAGCTTCAGGTATGAGGAGGAAAGAGAAAGATACACATTCAATTTTACGGCCTGTTGCACAGAATCACTTAGGAAATAAAGTGTCTCCTAAGTTATTTCTGGAAGATTTCTTTAAGTTTAGAAACGTCCTCCCCAGTTTTATTGTGGTTTTTGCTCCAGGTTTATCCAGATATAACTGACATATAACATTGTTCAAGTTTAAGTGCATGATTTGATGACTTGACACACATGTATACTTGAAATGATGACCACAATAAGGCTACTTAACATTTCTATCAACTCACATAATTACCATTTGTGAGTTTGTGTGTGTGGTGAGAATATTTACGATCTCTAAGATTCTCTAAGATTGTAAGATAGAGAATCTCTAAGATTCTCTGAGCAACTGTCAAATATTGAATATACAGCACCGTTAACCACAGTCACCATACTATGTCTTAGGTCTCCAAAACTTACTCAGCTTATGACTGGACATTTGTACCCTCTGATGAACAACTCCCCATCTTATCCCATAGCTCTCGCAACCAGCATTCTAGTCTCTGTTTCCTGGAGTTCAGCTTTCTTATATTCCATGTATAAGTGAGATCAAACAGTATCTGTCCTTGTCTGCCTGACTTATTTTATTTCATGTAATGTCCTTAAGTTTCACCCATATTATCACCAATGACAGGATCTCCTTTTTCCTGGCTGAGTAACATTCCACCACGTGTCCGTACACACCCATATACACCACAGTTTCTTCATCCATTCATCCCCCAATGGACATTGAGGTTGCGTCCACGCCTTGGCTACTGTGAACAGTGCTGCTATGAGGTCCCAGAACTTTGGCTAAAACCCAATGCAGAAGACAAGTGGTACTGAGTATCCTGACATGCTAAGTACAACGGGGGTGCCGACCACCTCACTGCAGGGCTTATGGAAAGGCTAGAATCAACCGGCCAGAATCAATATAAAGAAGGAGAAAGAGAGAGGAGTTCAGCCAGGAGGGGAGAGAAGTGTTCATGGAAAGAGACTATCCCCTCCCTTAAGTCACAGCGGGGACTCCAGGAGACTCATTCATAAAGCCCAGGAGTTCCAGCCATCTGGAATACTGGTGTTTCATTCCCCTATGGTTGGCTGCTTAGGCAATGGGCTTGCAAATGGTGCCTGGGGCTAAGGAAAAGGGCCCTGGAGAGGACAAGGCCCTGGGAGACCGAGGGGCAGCAAGGCAGCCTGTGTTGTGCCCAGGGGCACGCAAGGGTGTGCGAGGTTTCCTTGGGTATGCCTTCTTGGATGCCAAGAAGGTAACTAGGCTTGAGCCACCTTTCCTGCATCTCCTTAAGAGGGGGCCCCTCAGGTAAGTGCCCCAGCAGCCAATGACAGCCGTGAGGACTGAAGCAAGGTCATGGGGAAGAGGTTTTGCTGGAGCCACATCTCCATGCAGGGAAATGTGTGGGGAGAGACTCCCAAAGGGGACTTGGAAGGACTTGCTCCCACAGCCCACAGGAGAGCCAGCTTTAGAACCTGCCCCCAAGGGAACTGACCACAAACCAGTTAGCTAGACAAGCAGCCACAACCCACGGAGAGAGGATGGAAACCTCCTCTTAAACTCAGTGAAGAAGAGCCTCTGCCTCCTCCCATTCCCGCCCTCCCACTCCCACCCTTCACCTAAGCCCCAGAAAGGGGGGCAGCCACAAGGAAACCAGGCAGCCCCCGGAGCCCTGGTCCGGCAGAGAGAGGAGCTCAGATCTGAGGGAGATGCTGTAAAATTAACCAGGCTGAGGCTCGCACACTGGAATGAAATTGTTAATAACTGGCAGGAGCTAGAAGGTTGCAGGACTTGGCCTGAAGGTCACCAAGGGGGCGTTCCCATGAAACCTCGGAAAGAGCCATATAGTATCATCGGGAGCCAATGCTGAAAAAAATTTTTTAAATCTTTTCATGGTGATACCATGAACTGAGATTTCCCATTCGGCCAGATCCAATTTACTCAACATTATTTACCTACTGGGTGCCTATTAAGTGGAAAAGGGCAACTGGAGTCATTGTACTTAGGAGCCCACACATTTAACGGAGAGACTCAGACATAGGAACCAACAATTTTAATATTCCGCAATCAGGTATCCATGAAGTTCAGCAGAGACACACTAATACATATTAAGAAGAGACTTTTCTGCTTCAGTTTCCTCACATATAAGATGGGAATGACAAGTGCATCTATCTCATAGGATGGCTGGTTGGATCAAATGAGCTATTGCATGAAGAACAATGCTTGGCGCAGGAAACTGAACACTTGTTAGTGTTCGATATTGTTACAATTATTGTTTTATGTTAAATAGCTAGGCACTGTTCCAAGCACACTAAATGCTTGATTATCTCAACAATTCGATGAAATAAATACTATGTATTATTCCCATTTTAGAGGAGAGAACAGAGGCACAGGAAGGATAAGCAGCTTGCCCGACGGCATACAGTAGAACTGGGATTCAAATCGAGGCTGCCTAAATCCAGGGCCTGCACTCACAGCTCAGGGGTCTAGAAGGGCCAGTTTTGCTGGGTACTTCCAGGAACACAAAGGCTAAGGTGTTTTTTTTCCAAAACAGCGACCGATAAAATGTCCTAAAATAACTTGCAACAGAGAGGTCTGGCTCTGCGTGAACTTTCTAAAAAACATTCGCATGAATTCTTCAATCCTATTTCAGATTAGAAAAGGCAGAAATCCACTTGGGGGGGTCCTGGGTGTGCAGATACAAGCCCCCTCGCTGTATGACTGGGGCCCATCCTGGCGTGTCGATCCTTCAAGCCTGCATCGGGCTCTCCTTGCAGAAAGCTGCGCCCCGCCCCTCAGCCAGGTGCCTTGTTTGAGTTGGATGCCATGCCCTCCAAAGGGGAATTTCGGGTCCTCGAAGTATAGCCTGGGAAAGCACTGTTTGCTCTTGGTGTTTATATAACCATCCCAGCTCCAAAACAAGGGATGCTGGTCCCCTGTAATTACAGGCTTGGTAGGCCTGTCACTAGGGAGAGAAAACAAGGATAATAGCTCCATCTGCCTGTGGAATCCAAGCTCTCTCGAGAAGCCCAAGAAAGCTCCCGGAAAAGGATGCAGGAGGCCCTCCCCGAGCACCACCATTGAAAACATCCATTTTTATTAAATAAACAGAATCTGACTGCTTCTAAACTGGGCATGACTGTGGCCTTGCAAATGACATCATCACATCTGGGCAGCATTTTGTTAAACTGAGAGCTCCTTTCAGTTCCCAACCACACAACCCACCTCCCAACATGTCCTTTAATCCAGAACAGCAGGAGTTGAACTTGGGAAGCATAAAAAAGACACCCTCCTTCATCCCTACCATGTATCAGGATTCTAGATATCAAAATCTTGCTTGTCTTTTACACACCAATAAATTGTGAGCTGGTGTCCAGCATTCCCATGCGGGGTTGGTGGCCCCGATCTTTGATTCTAGTGCATTTCATCCAATCCAAGATGAACATCCTTCTCATTCTTAGTATCTTTGAATTCAAGCTGCATCTTATAACCCCTGGCATCTCAGATTCAATGAAGCCCAGACTCATGACTGAAACTCATGTGCCTCATCAATTCTACTCTTTAATCTGTCCCTGATGGTTCCTCTCCTTCTCCACTGCCTCCCCCAAGTAGAGCTGTCAACACCACTTGCCCGGAAGTCTGCAGGAGGCACCTGACATGCCCCCTCTCCAGCCTGAACCCCTCCAACACAACCATCTTACTGTTTCTAGAACATGCATCTAATCATATCTAAATGTTAGGTCTGGAGAAGAGGTAAATGATTCTTTTCACTGTTTGTTTTTTTGTTGTTGGGTTTTTTGGTTTTTTTTTTGTTTTGTTTTGTTTTTCCTATATTTGGCAGGTATCTTGGTCTCAGGCTGCTGTAACAAAATCCCCTAGACTGGGACCTTAAACAATAGAAATGCATTTTTCCCCAGTTCTGGCGGCCGGGAAGTCCAAGATCAAGGCCTGGCCGCCTCCGGTTTCTGGTGAGAGCTCTCTTCCGGACTTGCAGACAGCCGTCTTCTCACTGTGGCTTCACATGGCAGATACCTGACCTCATCTCATCTGAATTTCCTCCTATCTCCAAATGCAGTCACAGGCGGTGCCTGGGTGACTCAGTGGGTTAAAGCCTCTGCCTTCGGTTCAGGTCATGATCTCAGGGTCCTGGGATGGAGTCCTCCTAGGGCTGTCTGCTCAGCAGGGAGCCTGCTTCCCCCTCTCTCTCTCTGTCTGCCTCTCTGCCTACTTGTGATTGTTCTCTCTGTGTCAAATAAATAAATAAAATCTTAAGAAACAAAACAGAACAAAAAAAAAAAATGCAGTCACAGTGGGGATTAAGGCATCAACATATGAATTTCAAGGGGACACAATTCAGTCCACAGCAGGAGGTTTGAAAATACACATAACAGGGGCGCCTGGGTGGCTCAGTGGGTTAAGCCTCTGCCTTCAGCTAAGGTCATGATCTCAGGGTCCTGGGATCGAGCCCCTCAGGGAGCCTGCTTCCCCTTCTCTCTCTGCCTGACTCTCTGCCTACTTGTGATCTCTCTCTCTCTGTCAAATAAATAAATAAAATCTTTAAAAAAAAAAAGAAAGAAATAAAATATACATAACAGGGGTGGCTCTGTCAGTTTGAGCATCTGAGTCTTAATCTCAGGGTCCTGACTTCAAGCTCCATGTTGGGCTCCAAGCTGGGCATGGAGCCTACTTTAAAAAAAAAAAAAAAAAAAAAAAAAAGGAAAGGAAAATATACATAATAAAATGTGTAACAAATCAGTGAGGATACCCCAGACTATTAAAAAGGCTACCTCTCTGGTGGGGGCGGAGCTGATTTGGGTGGACAACAGAGGAGCACTCCATGAAAGGGGACTTTCACTCTTTAACTGTAAAATTACTCTGGGTTGTTTGAAAGTTTGGCAATAGTTGCTTTTGTCATTTTTATAATAATCTTTCAAATCACTTCAAGGTTGAGTGCTGTGAAGTGTGTAAGCCTGACGATTCACAGACCTGTACCCCTGGGGCTAATACTACATTATATGTTAATAAAAAATAAATAAAAAAATCACTGGTCCAACACTGAAGTTCACTGTCATGGCAAACACAAAGCCCTTGGCCCCCCAAAGCCTCATTAAGAGCTCCATCCATCCTCTGTTCCAGCAACTCTAAGCCACTCGTGGCTCCTGGAACTAGCCACCGGCTTCATGCCTCTGTTGCATGCACTGTTCTTGCTGTCTGGAATGCCCTTCCCTGCCTTCTAAACTCCTTCTCTCCCTACTAGGCCCAGCACAAATGTCACTGGTTCCGCAGAGAATCCTCTGAACATCGCCCGCCTCCCAATTCCTGAGGGCCTATGCTCATGGTCCCACCACACCGATGTCACTGTATTATAATTACTTGCCTGCAGAGCCCTCCCTCCCAACAAATTAAAGCCCTGAAAATCCCTATTAGAATCCCTTCATCTTTGTGTTGGTAGAGCCTGATCCGGTGGCTGCCCCCTCTTGGTGGTTTATCACATACATTCAATGTGACCATCACTAATGAAATGGATTTTCTGTTCATGAAACTGTGTTTGGTGAATTTAATTCCAATTGCAATCCAGCTGACTGGAAGTAGGACTGAGTAAGCTTTTGAAGAAGGCAATTTTAAACTAAAAGAAGAAAAAAGAAGTCTGCTTCCACACAATATATAACTAAACCTGTAGTCGTCTTGCCTGAGAAAATAGTCTAGAACTCAGGCACCTGTTGCTCATAATACTCTCTGGGGCACTTTTTTAAAAAAAGATTTATTTACTTATTGAAGGGGATGGGGACAGAGGAAGAGAATTTCCAAGCAGACACCTGCTGAGCGCAGAGCCCAACACAGAGCTCGATCCCACTACCCATGAGATCAGGATCTCAGTCGGGTGCTTAACCCAAGGGCCCCTCTGGGGGCACATTTTATTTTTTTCTTTTAAGATTTTATTTATTTTTTTGACAGAGAGAAATCACAAGTAGGCAGAGAGTCAAGCAGAGAGAGAGGAAGAAGCAGGCTCCCCGCCGAGCAGAGAGCCCGATGCGGGACTCAATCCCAGGACCCTGAGATCATGACCTGAGCTGAAGGCAGAGGCTTAACCCACTGAGCCACCCAGGAGCCCCTGGGGGCACATTTTAAAAACAAAACAGATTCACGGTTCTCACTGAATGAGAATTTCACTGAATGAGAATCTCCGAGGACAGAATCCCCAAATCTATAAAATCTTAAAACGTCCCTGAGAATGCTGGTATAGTCAGTCCAAGGACGGAAGATTTGGGACCCCAGTTTTAGGGAAACAGGAAAAAGTTTAGGTCAATTCATTCATGATACTGTGATGTCAACCTGTGTTTTGGTCTTACGTTTACAGTAAATTATGAGTTAACTTGAACAAATCATTTGCTTTGAGAACTTGCTGCCTCACCCTGAGGAGTGAATTAGACATTAGAAACAGGTGCCCTGACGTCATATATCTGCACATAAAAATACGAGAAAAACCCAAAGAAGTTAAAGAGAAGTCTCTGCGACAGAGAACTCACAAAAGAGAAGGCCCAGATAAGTGAGGGAACCACTTCAAGCTTCCTACTTTAGCATAAGCTCCAGATAAGGGGCAAACCACTCCACTGACAGGGGCCTGGATATTTTCCATGTGCTGCTCTGGATCTGCTCTCCACCCTTCTCCATGCTCTTTGGCGCCTGAGAGGCTGACCCATGGGAACTGCTTCTGTGGGTCCCCTGCCCGTAGCTCTGGTTCGATGAGGCCAAAGGCAGAAAGACAGAGCAGGGCGGTGAGACGGGGTGAGGGAGTGCACTTGTTCCCACTGACCCCTCCCTGCCAGGCCATAGCGGCTCTCAGTAGACCCCATCCTCTGGCTTTCTCCCTGGGTCTGGTCATGCCCTCCCTTTGCTCACTCCTTTAGGCTTAGGGGCTGTAAAGTTTTCCTATCACTGCTATAATTACCTACCACCAACCTAGTGGCTTAAAGCAATACACTTATGGTATAGGTTTGTAAATCAGGAGTTTAAAATGGGTTGGCAGGGTTGTGTTCCTTCTGGAAGCCTCAGGGGAGAATCCATTTCTTTGCCTTTTCCAGGGTCTAGGGGCTGCCCACGTTCCTTGGCTCTTGGCCCCCTCCGACCTCTGCTTCCATCATTCTATGGTCTCTGACCATCCAGCCTCCGTCTTGTAAGGACTGCTTGATTCCAGCCACCACAGTCTTTGGTCCAGTCCATCTCAACAGAATATCTATCCTGTCTCGTTAACAGCAGCAAATCAGATCACGTCACTCATCTATTTAGGACCCCTTGGTGGGTTTCCATGACACGCCAAATAAAGCCCAATTTCTTACTAAGAGCGGATAAGACCCTCCACGGTCTGCTCCTGCCTATCCTCCTGGTCCCATCTCAGGCCCTCCTCCCTGGTAGGCTCCAGCCTCGCCCATGCTCTTTGAGCCCTTCCAACTTGTCTAGCTCTTTCCTTCCTCAAAGCCTTTGTCTGTACTGTTCCCCTTCCTCGGTTCTTATCATCAAGTCTTAAATGCCACCTACTCAAGGAAGCCTTCCTTTCCGACTCCACACAAAGTAGGATCTGACCTCCCTTTTCCTGTCTCACTTCCATTATTCTCGATCTCAACCCTCTGATTATTTCCTTGGTGACACTTACTACAATTTGTAATGATTCCATTTGTTTCTTTGAGTTTTAATGGATTCCCTACTAGATTGTAAATTCCACGAGCAGAAGGCTTATGTCTTATCTAATATGCTCTCCCTACAGCCATTGAGTCTGAGGAAGCAGGCCCATAATGTCGTATTTGCTGGATGTGGTATGCGGCCATTTCTTAGACTCTAGGAGGCAATGGGTAATCAGGCCAAGACTACAGACTTTATGGCAGTGTGGGCCAGTTCCCTTCGCTTGTTTACCAACCCTCCAACCTGACCAGCGGTCACCATCACTGTGTCTCCAGCCCCACTACAACACTGCATGTCCTACAGGCACTGAGTGGAAATCCTCGCCGCCATTATTCGATCCACTAGCTACCTAAGAACATTGAGTGTGTCTTACATAGAGAGATGAGCGGCATCACCTACTTAATACTGAAGAACAGCATTATGTCCCTTATATGTGCAAACAACAGCAGGAATTCATTAGGATCCTTACTCTGGGACGGGAACAGTGATACGTCGGTTACACGCATCACCTCGTTAACGTTCACAAGAGCCCCATGATGCTACAGCATTCCGACAAACTACATAAGTTCTAGAATCATACTGATGTGGGTTCAAATGCCAGCTCCGCTACTCTTGTGAAGTTCCTTAACATCTCTGGGCTTCCATTTCTTCATGGGTGAAGTGGGGGTAACAGTCATTACCATATTTAGCGTCGTCAAGAGGAGTAAAGGAGATAGTGTCTGTGATGTGCTTTGCTCGGTGTGTGGCACACAGAAGCCGCTCCGTAAGGGCCAGATGCTGCTGCTGCTACTTCTTGGCTTGCTCGGCCTGTGGCATCCAACTCTGCATCCAGCCCAGGGAGAGAACAAATGATCCAGGCTGAGCTCCTGCCCTTTGGCTGCACACAATCAGAGACAGCTGCAGGCGCATACTTAGAATCTGGGAGAAGACTGTGAATGTGTTCCTCCAAGTGGCGGCATTCATCTTATGGTGCAAAAGCACAGTAAACCCATGTTCTCATTTCCTCTTTCCCCGAAATAGCTATCTCTGCTCCCTGAAGAGGCCCTGAATTATTCTAGTCCCTTGAATGCCCTGAAATTCTCAGGAGAGAAGGAATGTTTTGGGTTTTTTTGTGTGTTTTTTTTTTTTAAAGCAGGCACAGCTTGGAGCTAGAAGACAAAAGGTTAAATTCTCTTAAGCTACGACAATGTAACTCATTTCCTGTTTTTCTCAACTGTCTAGACACAGATCTCATAAGCATTAGCCATGAATCCCACCATCACGTTAAAAATAGAAGGTTTAAATATGAAATGCTGTGGTGGAGGAAAGATTGTAGGTTTCTACCTTCATCCACAAAATGACTACTTTGAAACGGGACTTCTTGTCTTTGGTGTCAGCTTAACCCTAAATTCTGTGATGCCGTATCTCGACGGCAGGAGTACAGAACACCACTTTTTTCTACAGAATATATCTGCTCCTCAATAAAGTGAATGCCATTTTCCCTCTAGGTTTGAAAAGCCATTTGAAAATGAACTTATGGCAGCTTCTCTTAACAAGGAATACGGTCACACTTTGAAATTTCCAGGTTATGGCAGAGACCAACATTTTGTCCCAAATCAATTTGTGCAACAGAATAGCCATACATATTTTTTTAAAGATTTTATTTATTTATTTGACAGACAGAGATCACAAGTAGGCAGAGAGGCAGGCAGAGAGAGAGGAGGAAGCAGGATCTCCGCTGAGCAGAGACCCCCCCGCCCGAAGCAGGGCTCGATCCCACGACCCTGGGATCATGACCTGAGCCGAAGGCAAAGGCTTTAACCCACTGAGACACCCAGGTGCTCCAAGCCATACATATTTGACATGCTAACCTTTTCTTCTTATTATCTCTTCCCCTTTCATAAAGTTGTCTGACAAATGTTTTGTTCTGAAAATACATTATTTTCTGGAAAATGCATTAAAAAAAAAAAATACTCCTGTAATAATCCCTGGGCAGCATTACACAAGTGTGGGGAATCTACCATGACAAGTCTCCCAGATTTATTAGACTACAAAGCCCTTTTATCATAAGCCTTTTAACACCTCCCCAAACAATATGCCATGCAATAGTTTAGGAAACATGCATTGGACACCTCTGTGACTCTTTCTGGTTTCAGAATTACATAAGGTTAGGCCTCTTCCCTGACCGTCTCAGCTATCTGAATTATAACATAAAACTGGAAGTTAATAGTACTATTGACTCAGCAATGCTGTAATGGGCCTGTTGTTCTCTTTATCACTGGGAGGCAGATACAAGCCTGCCTTACAGACACTCGTGCATTTACTTGAGAAGGATCGTATTCATCACGGCTTTAACGTTGGAACAGACACATGTTTAAGTGTAGCTGTGTGTGTGTTAGTATACGTACAAGTAAGTCCCAGCTCTGTCCACTAACTAAAAGGACCAAGAAGCAGCGAGCACACCCACTACCAAGATCTTGGTTACAAAATCGATACTCTGATAAAAGGAACGAACGCTTTTCCGAAGGAATGTTTGATCGCAAGGCTGAGGCAAGGAAAATAGAAGACGAGCTGAGGGGAGAAGGGAAGTGCCAAAAAGTAAGAGGTACTCATGAGTGACGGAGCGCACTGAAAGGATACAGGACCCAACGTAATTAAGCTCCTAATGGGCAAAGCAGGGACAATTTGAGCAACAAAATAAAGAATGATAGTATGAAACCGTAACCCATAAAATAAAATAAATATGCATAAGCCCATCCTAATATAAATATGTTCATGAGGGAGAAGGAACAACTCTTCCTGACAGAGAAATTACAATTAATAAATGTAGACAGCACGAAGGACTTAGAGAATCACCAATAAGCAAATAAGACAGTAATATCTTCCCATCCCCCACACTCAACAGCCAACCATCTCAACCATTTTCATCCACTGAAATTAAGATAAACGAACTCCAAAGTATCCATGAATGAGCAAATAACGAAAGCCCAAAGGTAGGGGCAGAGAGGGGCAGGCAGATGGGAAGAAGGAAGACATTGTGGTTAGTTAATGGTTAAGAACACGCATGTACCCTCAGCTCTACAACTTTCTAACAGTGACTGGGGTAACTGCACCCTTCTGACTCTTTCTCCTCCACTGGAAAAAATGAGTTTTAATTGTGTAGTGAGTTGAAGAGTGTATGCCCCCAAATTCACATCCACTCACAACTTTAGAATGTGACCTTGTTGGGAAACAGGGTCTCTGCAGACGTTAATAAATTATAAAGTCAAACTGGTTTAGGGAGGGCCCTAACTCCAATGACTGGTGTCCTAATAAGACAGGACACACAGAGAAACAGAGACAAGGCCGTGTGAAAACAGAGAAAGAGATCCTAGTGATCCAACAGCAAGCCAAGGAAAAGAACCAAGGATCACCAGGAACCACCAACAGCTAGGAAGAGGCAAGGAAGGATTTTTCCCTGGAGTCTTCAGAGGAAAGATGGCCCTTGATTTCAGACATCCAGCTTCCAGAACTGTGAGAGAATAACTTCTGTGGCTTTAAGCCATCGCGTTTGTGATCGTTTGCTCTGGCAGCCCTAGGAAAGTCACAGAGTAAGCAAAACAGAAGGCAATAAAGGGGTTAGCAGAGGGCAATTAATCATCTTTGAGCCACATCACAGCTCTGTTTCAGTCAGGAGGGAGGAGGAGGAAGGTCAGGCTTGATTACACTGTTTCTCAGCTTTAGATATTTTAGCTCTAGTTGGCACCCTCCCCGCCTTTTCCCTACCCACAACTACTCTGAGTCACTGCCCAGCTACCAGGAACTCTCAAATTCTGGAAAACAGCCTCCGCGGCTATCCATTCCAGCGTGGGAGTGGGGTAAGACCCTGATCGCACAAGAACACTACAGAGCAGTGCATTCAGAGTCGAACTCATCCTTCCATGTCATCAGCTAAAAAAACGGTCTCTGGATATGAAGTCCTTATTATGGAACTGTGCTCCCCCAAAAATGGGTTGAAGCCCTAATCTCTCCAGTACCTCAGAAGGTGACCTTATCTGGAATTAGGGTCATTGCAGATATGATTAACTAATTTACAATGGGATCACACCAGAGTATGGCGGGCCCTTAACCTGATGAACAGCGTCCTTATACAAAGAAGAGGCAGAAACACACAGGGAGAGGAAAATGATGTGACTGTGGAGACAGAGACTGGACTAATACATCTACAAGTCAAGGAATGTAAACACCAGAACCCAGAAAAGGCAAGAAAGGATTCCTTCCCACCAGTTTCAGAGAGCGTGGTCCGATGATATGCTGATTTCAGAATTCTCGCTTCCAGAACTGCGAGAATACATTTTTATCTTTAAGATGTATTTGTTTATTTTAGAAAGAGACGGGGCGCCTGGGTGGCTCAGTGGGTTAAAGCCTCTGCTTTTGGCTCAGGTTATGATCCCAGGGTCCTGGGATCGAGCCCCACATCGGGCTCTCTGCTCAGCAGGGAGCCTGCTTCCCTGCGCCTCCCGCCCCCCGCCTCACTGCCTACTTGTGATCGCTGTCTGTCAAATAAATAAATAAATAAATCTAAAAAAAATAAAATTTAATTTAAAAAAAGAAAAGAGAGAGAGTGTGCACAAGCCAGGGGGTGAGGGGTTGCTGAGTTAGAGGGAGAGAGAGAGAGAATCTTAAGCAGACTCTCCACTGGGCACAGAGCATGATGCACGGCTTGACACAGCACTTGAACCCAGGACCCTGAGATCATGACTTGAACTGAAATCGAGTGACAGTCATTTAACTGACTGAGCCATGGAGGTACCTCTGTTGTTTTGAGGCAGTTTGTGGGGCTTTGTTTTGCAGGCCTGGGAAACATAGATAATTGCTTTAACGAAGATAAGTTTTGACAGGTGGTGTCCCTGCTCTCCAAAAGTTCACCTTATGATATATGCGGAGACCATCAGCCTAGGTACCCTTGCAAGTGTCTGTGGTGGTTATTCTCTATTTACACATACCCTTCTCCATTTTCTACCCTTCTCTGCGGTCTGCAGGGCTGACTCCCAAGGACTGCGGTATCCAGGGTCCCTTGTCCTTAGTTTCTGGTTGGGTTTGGCCAATGAGAGACAACAACTAGGAATTTGAGGATAGAAGACAAAAGGTTAGAGATTTTTGCTCTCTCCCTGTCTCAGTGTTCTGGCAAGGTCTTCATCGCTCTACCAATACAGTTCCCGTTGGGCACCGCTACCCACTCTCCCCAGACATCTTCAGCTCTCCCTGAGCTCCATTTTTTTCTCCTGTTTTCCTCCTTTTTCTCCTTCTGGTGAAAGAGCTTCCCTCTGCTGCCGGTCCCTAGAGCCTCAACATCCCTCTTGGTTCTCTCTATCCCTGCCGACTATCGCATGCATGTTTGTATCCCCCGATAATTCCTATGATGAAATTCTAATCTACCATGTGATGGAGTTCGGAGGTGGGCACTTGAGAGGATTATAGGTGTAGATGAGGTCACAAGGGTGGGGTCCCCTTGGTGGAATGAGTGCCCGTTGAAGAAGAGAGGCTAGAGTTATCGCTCTCCAGATGGGGACAAAGAAAGAAGGCAGTTCATCAACTCATGAAGAACCAGTTGGCTGACACCTTGATCTTGGACTTTCCAGCCCCCAGAACAGTAAGAAATAAATGTCTATTGTTTAAGCCACCACACTATAGTATTCTTTTTCTAGCCCCTCAAGCTAAAATACTGTCCTACCTGGGTATATGATCCCTTCATTAAATCCTCCTCAAAACCCCAGGTAAATATGCCTTAGATTTCCTTCCAAGACCCTGACTAACACAGTGACCATGTTACAAAACCAAAGGCATATAAACCTGACCAAGGCTAAACTCGAAGGGCAATTCAAAATTGGAGCTGTCCCCTCCTGGACACTGGATTCTTAACTACAATAATTAATTAGTTTATGAAATGCAAGGGTTCGTTCAAGTCCATCCAACCCAGAAAACTACCTTTGACAACAACTGAAGAAGTGTCTTAACTCTAGGATCTAGGAAGACCACAAAATAATGCACTAAAAATTACTGAACCCAACATTCTACAAAATCCATGCCCAATTCTCCTCAAAATTGTCAAGGTCATGAAAAACAAAGACAGACTGAGAAATTGTCACCGACCAGAGGAGACTAGAGACATGACAACTGAATGCACAGTGGTATCCTAAATTGAACTGTAGAAAAGACAAAGGACATTGGTGGAGAAAAACTGGTGAAATCCAAATAAAGTCTAGAGCTTAGGTAATGGTAATGTACCAATCAATGTTGGTTTCCTGAGTTTGGGTTTTGGTTTTTTGTTTTGTTTTGTTTTGTTTTTGTTTGTTTTGCTTTGGTTTCTTAGTTTTGACAAAAGTACCATGATAATATATAAGATGTTAACATCAAGGGAAATTAAACGTGGGTAAGGGGTATCTAGGAACCCTACAACTTTTCTGTAAATCCAAAATATCACAAAAGTAATAAATAAATAAATAAATAAATAAATAAATAAATAAATAAATAATGTGATGAAACTTTATTCCAAAAAGTGGTTAGCCCCACATTATGGAGTGAGAACTATATGCAGGTCAAGGGACAATTCATTTAAGCATACATAATTTGTTTACAAGGAATATTACAAACCGGGTTCCTTATATAAATTTGATATGCCTCTCCAAGGATATTAAAAACCCTTCAAACAGAGCTGCGAGAGGTTGTGCTCAGAGGAGTCGATGCAAAAGATACTCAGGTCACACATGCATACCCACTCCATTGGGAAGAAATAAAACACCCAACCAAGAAACTGCAGAACAAAGCATTACCTTAACTCCTACACAATTGCCATTGTTCCACCCGAAAGAAGGTGCTATTGAATGTCTCAGTGGCTTGCAAAAGCAGTATCTCTTTTGAGACTATTTTCTGTATTTCTGGAGTGGAGCACTTAGGTTACTGAAATGACAAAACCTTTGGTTTCCACCAAAGTGGAATGCCCCTGGGTAGGTGCTAAGAAACAGCCCCCCACAGAGCAGCTCCAGATGGACCATGGACTCCTGCAGACACCTGGACATAACCCCCAGTCTTTAAGTTCTCCTTCCTTTCATGAGATGACGTGTCCATTACACCAGGTATTAGCCCACAGCAAAAAGCAGTGGACACAGAGGGTCCCTGGGGGTCCTGGTAAGAGTAAAGTTCACATGGGCCCTTGAGGGAGGGGACGGAAAACATCTCACAGTCACTTATGCCTCTCCAAACTCCTAGCAGAGCAAGGGCAGGCATACACCTTTTTGTTGATGCTGCTAAAAGGTAACGAGATCCCTCGAAGAAATACACACAGCAGGGACTTGTCTCTAACACACACCTGGATTCCCGAGGCCTGGTTAGTGCAGCCACTGTAGGTCCTCAGTAACCCCTCGCAAGGTGAAGGAGCTTGTCATCAACAGCTACCCCTAGGCACTGATGACATCTTAAGAAAAGGTGTTACTGGGTCCCCATCCAAGAGTCTCAAGATTTTATTCACATTTTTGTATTTTTACTTTGGTCTCTCTATCTCATTCAAAAACTCATGTTATGCCCCCAAGTCTACCTTACAAAGAATGTCTGTAACTTTACCATTTTTCTATCTATAAAAAATAATAATATTTTATGATCTTTGACAAGGTTGCCAATACTACTTAATGGGAAAGGAACAGTCTCTTCACAAATGGTGCTAGAGTTGGTCCTGGATATCTATAAGCATAAGAATGAAGTTGGACCCTTATCTTATACAATATAAAAAAATAACTCAAAAAGGAATAAAGACTTAAATATAAGACCTAAAACTCCAGAACTCCTAGAAGAAAACACAGGGGAAACTTTATGGCATTGGACTTAGCAATGACTTTTTGGACACAACACTAAAAACACAGGCCACAAAAAGCAAAAATAGACAAATGGGACTACATCAAGCTTAAAAATGTTTGTGCATCAAAGACACAATCAACAGAGTGAAATGCAATCCATGGAACAGGAGAAAATATCTGCAAAACATTTATGTGATCCTTTAAGGAGTTAATATCCAGAATATATAAAGAACTCTAACAATTCAACAATGAAAAAAATCAAATAACCTGATTTTATTTTTTTAAAGATTTTATTTATTATTTGACAGAGAGAGAGAGATCACAAGTAGGCAGAGAGGCAGGCAGAGTGGGGAGGGGTAAGCAGTTTCCCTGCTGAGCAGAGAACCCAATGAGGGGCTCAATCCCAGGATCCTGAGACCATGACCCGAGCCAAAGGCAGAGGGTTAACACAATGAGTCACCCAGGCGCCCCCTCAAATACCTGATTTTAAAATGGACAAAAGTCCGTGCTGAAAGTCTTCAGAGAGCAAAGAGAAAAAAAGAAAGAAAGAAAAAAGAAAAATAAATGAAATATAAATAAATATACAAATAAATAAAATGGACAAAGGACTTGAATAGACTTATCTCCAAAGATGATATACCAATGGCAACAAGCATATGAAAAGATATTCAAATCACTAATAATCCAGGAAACATAAGACAAAACCACAATGAGATATCACCTCACATCCATTGGGATGGCCAACACTAAAAAAACTATTTAAACAAACAAACAAAAAATAAAACATAAAAATACAAGTGTTGGTAAGAATGTGGAAAACCTGGAACTCTAGTATGGTGCTGGTGGGATTATAAAATGGCATAACCACTACGGAAAATGGTATGGAGGTTCCTGAAAAGTGAAAAATAGAAATATCACATAACCCAGAAATCCTACTTCTGGATATATATGCAGAAGAATTGAAATCAGGGTCTCAAAGAGTTATCTGCACACCAACACTCATAGCAGCACTGTTCACAAGAGCCAAGAGATCAAAGCAACCCAAATACACACCAACAGATGAACGGGGTAATCAAAGTGTGCTAGTACATACAATGGAATATTACTTGGCCTTGAAAAAGGAAGGAACTCCTGTCAAGTGCTACACGGTACGGATGAACGTCAAAGACACCACGTTACATGAAATAAGTCAATCACAAAAAACACAAATACTACACACCTGCCTTTATATGAGGTATCTAAAGTAGTCAAACTCAGGAACAATTAGTAAAATGATGGTCACCAAAGGCCAAGAGTGGGAGGGAAGTATTGTTCTTCAATGGGTAAAGCATTTCCGTTGTGCAGGATAAAAAAGGTCTGCAGATCTGTTTCAATCAATGTGAATATACTTCACACAATGGAATCATACACGTAAAACTGGTTAAGATAATAAATTTTGTGTTACATAAAACACATGCATACATAATTTTTCAATTAATTTTTTAATTCATTGATACCTGGCAGGGGAAGAGGCATATTTCCTACCCTATTGCTTTGTTTGGACGCCATTCCAGAATCTTTGTCTCTCCCAAGGTCTTTTCTCACTTCATCTCCTGACCTCATGGCCACCTCCTTGTTCCCGGTCCCTTGCCTCATATGTCACCTCTCACGGCCCTGAACCTGTCCCTTGTATTCACTGTTCCTCTGGCCTTCACCAACCTCTCTCCCTTTCTTCCTTGCCTGCAAATCCTACAGAATTTGTTCTTTTTCTAAGTGGTCTGAGAAAGCCCTTAGAAGCTCCATATGAATAGCCAGTGATTAATTTATAAAGACAGACCCTTAGCAATATTCTATACTCAAGGTATTAATGCCAAGTTCAAAGAGATTGATAAAACATCTAATGTAAAAATTTTCATATTATAAAAGCACTTTAAAAATTATTCCAGGGGCGCCTGGGTGGCTCAGTGGATTAAAGCCTCTGCCTTCAGCTCAGGTCATGATCCTAGGGTCCTGGGATCGAGCCCCGCATCGGGCTCTCTGCTCCACAGGGAGCCTGCTTCCTCCTCTCTCTCTGCCTGCCTCTCTGCCTACTTGTGCTCTCTGTCTGTCAAATAAATAAATAAAATCTTTTAAAAAATAAATAAATAAACCTCATTACATGAGCAAAGAATCTTATGATACTATCCTGTACCACTGAATATATGATAAAAGTTTCATACAGTATCTGGTGGGAATATAAATTGGTATGAACCTTGAGAAAAGCAAGTTGGCCGGGCCCCTGGGTGGCTCAGTCGGTTAACTGTCTGCCTTCAGCTCAGGTCATGATCTCAGGGTCCTGGGATTGAGCCCCACATCTGGCCCTCTGATCATCTGGGAGCCTGCTTCTCCCTCTCCCTCTGTCCCTTGTCCCTGCTTGTGCTCACATCTCCCTCCCTCTCTCAGATAAATAAATAAAATCTTAAAAAAAGAAAAGAAAAGCAATTTGGCAATATGTTTTGAAAACCGTAAAAATATCCTTGCCTTCAACCTATTAACCCCATTGCCAGGAATTTGCTCTAAAGAAATTACAGTATAAAAGAGGGGAAAAAAGGCTTATGTATAGATGTTTATTTCCAAGTTATTTCTGTACCACCGCGCGGACATTATCAAAACACACTGTCATTTTTCTCCCACCATCCCTTTAAAATGCATTCAGTGTGGGAGGCAGGGGAGTAGCAGGAAGAAGAAAGAAGGTTGTCTTTGATTCCAGAGGAGAGTTATCGCAGGATCCTGCCTGCTCTGATCACGTTCCTGTAATGACACGCTAATGGTCACATCAAGTCACAGGCGTGGTCTTCATAGAGTAATTCGATGTGTCATGATGTGCATTGTATTAAGCAACAATTCCAGTTTCATTCCAAAGATTCTCCCACTTTTCGGCGAGAGCCATCCGGTTCAGTGAGAGCACCGCGGGAAAGCGGGGCTCCTATGCAGTCAGCTTCTCTCTCCCATCCCCTTCACATCCCCTCCCCCACTCACTGGCTGCTGCTGTTTTGAATGCCTCTTCGAAATGGGTGGAAGGCAAAGTGGTTATGTCTGCAATTACCCCAGCTGGTTTGTGATGGGGGTGTTGTGAGCGGACTTTGTGCTCTGTGGGCTTTGCAGCTCTCACACTTGTGGCACTGCTCATGGGATCTGTGGAGAGCCCCATCCCTGGGGACCCCTCTAATTTGAGTTCTCAAAACAAGGGAGAAGCAGTCCATCCCAGCGGCCACTGCCTCCTCTGCCCTGGTCCCTGGCACTCCTCTCCACTTGGACTTCATCGTTGGGATGTCCTCACCCTCCCACAGGGTCCTCCCGGCCGGGACCTAGAGACTCCATTAAATGATGGATAAAGAAACTGTGTGCGGGTATTCAAGGGCATACTACCAAGACACAAAAGAGAATAAACTACTGATTCGTGCCACAATGAGGATGGAACTCAAGGATGTTATGCCCAGTGGAAAAAGCCAATCTCAAAAAGCTACATAGTGCCCGATGGCATCATATAACACCCTTGAAATGGTAAGATTACAGCGATGGTGAGTAATAGATCAGGAGTTGCAGGCCAGGGGTCGGGGGGTTGGGTGGCTATAGCATTAGGGAGTTTCTTCATAGTAATGGAGCCATTATGCACCTGGATTGCAATGATGCGTTCACAAATCCACAAATCTATACATGTGATAAAATTACATATAACCCACACACAAGCGCATGTAAACATTAATGAAACCCAAATAAAGTCTGTAACTTAGTTCCCAGTATCATACCAATGTCAATGTCAGTTCCCTAGTTTTGAAAATGTACTATGGTTACGTAAGATGGTATCACTGGGGAAAGCAGGGTGAAGGGCACATGGGAACTCTATTTTTGCAACTTATGAATCTTAAATAATTTCTTTTAAATGGCTCTGGCCCAGTTTTCTCTTCCCAGGGGGCCCATCTTTGAGCCCCAGGAAATACTCTCTCATGCTTTGCCCCAACAGAGCCCAGGAGGGCAGGACCAAACCCTGCCCTCTGGGTTCTCCTTGTCCTCAACTGTAGAAAATACATTTCAAGCTCTATGTGGTTCTAAGGAAGCCCCCAGCATAGACTTTCGAAGAAGGCCTTTCCCCTGGGGAGTTAGGAAAGAGTCCCAGCACACATGCCCCCTCACTAAGCTGACTGCTTGCATATTCAGTCTGGCTGCAGCGGTCAAGGACTTGGCCCACAGCTTCGTGAGAATTCCCCTAGACTGGATGCTCTCATCTCTGCCCAGACCTCCTCTCAGGAGTGAGGCCCTTATTCCCACCCCAAGTCTCTCTGAAAACAGCCCTAAGCTGAAGACAGCTATCTCACCCAAGGTCATGTCCCCTTCACAGGAGTGACCTGTACTCAATGACGGGTCCGCAGAGAGGCTTAAAGACCTGGCCTCCTTGCTTCAGCAGGGAACACCTCTGCAAGACCATCTCAGCTTCGGAGCTAGTGGAAGGGCAGCTGAGGCCTTTGCCCTGACTCTGCCCAGTCCTTCTTCTTCTATTCCCCCACAGGTGTTGATCCCCAAGCACTGCCCTGTGAACCTCCTATGTGCGAATCTCCATCACAGAGTCTTTCCTGGGGAACCTGACCTTCAACACTTGGTGAACTCCGTGTATGATGGTCAGCCTCACTCTTGCTGTGGGATCTGATAACTATCGAATAGGTGCCTAAGTCAAAGTGAAAAAGGAAAAGCCCCAGTTAACATCACAGGAATAACCAAAGAGATATTTATTAATAAATCATGGCAAATCAGCTGCATGGAATATTAAATAGCCAGTAAAAATTGTGAACATGTTGCAACAAAATATTTTGAAAAAATGACCATGTTCTAATATTGAGAGAATACAATGTTAATTCGATATTGGGAGGTGGGGGAAGCACCAAAGGCCATCTTGGGAATATTTAGAAAAATTTGAATATAGACTGGGTATTATATAATATCATTGCCTCAATGTTAAATCTCCTAGACATGCAAATAACATTGTGATTATACAGAAAAATGACTTTGTTCTTAGGAAATCCTGCCGTAGTATTTATAGGCAGTCTCCTGATATCTGCAACTTGCTTTCAAAGGGTTCAGAAAACAACTGTGAGTGAGAGAGAGAGAGAGAGAGAGAGAACTCTTTTCCTACGAAGAGCAAGGATACTTTCTGCAGCAATCTTATTCCCATTCCTGTGCTAAATGCTCCCCCTTGTGTACCAAGAGAGCAGAATGCATTCATTAAAATGCACTTTAAGCCTCCTCTGTGCCGGGGGAAGCAAGACCCTAAGACTTAGAGAAGGCAGTCAAAAGATGGCATTTTAGTCTCCTCTCTCCCAAGCTGCAACCAACAGTGTAGTGCCTGGGCCCCGGTTTGCTCTCCAGGGTGTCAAAATTGGAGTTTCAGTCCTGGTGGAGGGAAGGCATAGCCAGCAAAGGGGTGGGTAGGAGGGTACCTATAGTCTTGTCTGTGAAGGGCACCGGCTCTAGACTCCAATAGTCCTGAGAATGAATCCTACTTTGTCCACTTGCTCGCTGAGTGACCTCTGTGAGCATCAGCTTCCCGGTCTGTGAAGAAGGGATGAGAAGAGCACTTACTACCAAAGGGTAACTGGCAGGACTAAGTGAGATAATGCAGACCAAGACATAGTCTAGGGCGTGGCCCACCAGTTCAGAGTTAGATCCAGTATTTACTAATCATTGTTATGATCTATTAACCTCTTCTTGAGGAGGCTTCCAAGAGACTTCCTTGGAATTCCTGTCTTGTAGGGCATAGTTTGAAAAAATTTTGATTTGTAGACTTTAATCTTCAGTGAGAATCCATCCAATTTTTTTGCCTATAAATCTATGCTTACTAATATTATACTGAAAACAAGAAATAATTTTTTTTAAACTCCCTTTCAGGGATACATGCACTCAAAAAGACGATTTTGCTAGTGATTTTTCCTCATAAGTGATTTCCAAGAAAATGGACATTTTAAGTTCTCCACCGATTTTTCTGCTCACCATTATGCCTCCTCTGGGTCTTCTGTCTTTGACGCTTTCATCATGGCTTCCTCCAAGGCAAGTGACTCTCATGTCCCATGTCAAGATGCCTGAAGAACTTTCTTGCTCCCCAAGGTCATGCACCCAACTGCCCACTCTTTCTCCTTCTGCCCTCTTCCTCTCACGCTATGTCTTCTTTCAACAAATCCTCATGGAGCATCTATTCTCTGAAAGACACAGTTCTTATTGGTCTTGGGTACAAAATTATTAAGACCATTGTTCCTGCCTTTTATGAGTTTATATTAGAGTTAGACTCTTGCAGGAAAACCATACATGTAAAAAGGCCCGGGGAGGCATCATAACAGATACTATGGTCTAGCAGAAAACATCAGGAACCCAATGGACTCAGGAGACCTGGATTAAAATCCTAGATTTGCTATAGACTGGCTTTGTAAGCTTGAACAAGTGAAATCACCTCTCCGGGCCTAGATAGTATCATCTGTAAACTGCCTTAGGTTGGGTTCTCCCAAAGTCGACCTTGAGACAGGGACTGGGTTACGTTACGTACAGGTAGTTTACCTGAGAGGGGGTCCTGGGAAGCAGCAGCAAGGAGTAAGGGGGTGAGTTAGGAGAGGCAAGAAAGTGAGTTACAGCAGGTGCAAAGCAGGTGCGCCCCATGGCAGCTGGGGACCAACCCTGCTTGGGACCCCAGGAAACCTGAAGCTCCTCCCTCAAGGGTTGTACCCTCTGAGGAACAGGAAAGCTGAAGCATTCCCCCTCCAGTTCCTGAGCGTCAGCTGCTGAAGGCAGCTCTGAGGCGGATTCACTCTGCCACATGTCCAGCCAAGCATGTTAGAACAAGGGAAAGCCTCCCATGGACACACGGGTGCTTCACTTAGGTAAGGAAGAGGAAGGGGAGGTGGGAACTATAGGGGAGGTGGGGATTGACAGCATCTGCTGTGTCCTCTGGGAGAACTGTTTTGGCAGACAAGTGATAGAGCACGAAGGCCCGGAGCAGAGTAGTCGGCAGAAGCAGGAAACGCACCAGAATGTACAGCAGGATGAAATACTGCCTCAAGGACCCGTCCCTGGGTGCCTGGGTGGCTCGGTGGGTTAAGCCTCTCCCTTCAGCTCAGGTCATGATCTCAGAGTCCTGGGATCGAGCCCCACATCAGGCTCTCTGCTCAGCGGGGAGCCTGCTCCCCCCACCCCAAGCCTGCTTCTCTGCCTACTTGTAATCTCTGTCAAATAAATAAATAAAATCTTTAAGAAAAATAAAAAAGGACCCATCCCTACATGACAGAGTACACCGACCCTGTTATCCTCTACTTGCTTCCTTTTCAGCCTTCAACTAGTACAAACCCTACCAAATCCTTGGGGAGAAATCGCCCAGATCCATCTTTCCAGGTCCACGGCACCCTCCCCAGTCCTGACCCCATCGGTTTGCATGTGGAGGCCCTTCCCCCAACGGGTCTCCCCCTCCCACCTCTGCCAATGCCATCCTGCCAACGACCCCAGTCAAAGAACACTCTGCGAAGTGCTAGTCTCCCCACAGCCCTCCGCTGTTCAAGAGCTTGCCACCACGGCCCCTTTTCTCCAAGATGAAGCCCTAAATCTCATCCTGTGGTTTGAGACAGGCTACCCCGTTCCTTCCGCAGGTCTTCACTTCTAGAATCCACCCTGCTTCTCGGAGAACCATGCCCTAATGTTGCCTTTGGGTTTATTCCAACGTGCCTGCACCTTCATTTTGTGAGGTAGTAGTAATTCTGGAGCCAGACCCAGGTTCGAATCATGCTCCTCTATGTATTAACTGTGCTCTTTTGGCTAAGGTGCCCATGCTTGTTTCCTCATCTGAAAACTGGGGATAATACGAATTCCTACCTCATCGGGCGTTGCAAGGATAGTCATTTTATATACAGAAAGTAGCTTTAAGCAACGCCGGGTACAAAATGAGTAGCCAGTGAATGTGAGCTATCGTTATGGGTTCGTTATGGGTTCCCTCGAGGTGTTAAGATTCTTACAAGAGGTATCTACTGAGAAGGGTTAGTTTCTTTACACAAGTTCATGGGCCTCCTGAGCCTTTCTGCACACAAAGCTCAGCTCCAGACCCTATGCGCCTGAAACCGGTCCTTCACCAGCATGCAAATGGCTCCCCTGCTGCTCCTTCACTCCCCACAGCAAAACCACCCTTTAGAGCTACTGAACACGAGGCCAAGAGCATACAGTGGAAAAACAGGTGGGGAGTGTTTCCTTAGTCCTCAGGCTCTCATCATGAAAACATCACCTCCAAGTCCTGTGAAGTGTGCCTCATACACCTTGACTGAAGCTGACCTGTTAAAAGTTGTGTGTGTGTTTTTTTTTTTTTTTAAAGATTTTATTTATTTATTTGACAGAGAGAAATCACAAGTAGATAGAGAGGCAGGCAGAGAGAGAGAAAGAGGGAAGCAGGCTCCCTGCTGAGCAGAGAGCCCGATGCGGGACTCGATCCCAGGACCCCGAGATCATGACCCGAGCCGAAGGCAGCGGCTTAACCCACTGAGCCACCCAGGCACCCCTGTGTGTGTGTTTTAAAAAAGAAAGTCATGTGGGTAAATGTGTAAGTGATGAAAGTGTGGTTTATTTGTTTTTATAATTTTAAATCTATTTTTTTATAATTTTTTTTTAAGATTTTATTTATGTATTTGTCAGAGAGAGTGAGCACAGGCAGACAGAGTGGTAGGCAGAGGCAGAGCGAGAAGCAGACTCCCTGCTGAGCAAGGAGCCTGACGTGGGACTCGATCCCAGCACGCTTGGGATCACGACCTGAGCCAAAGGCAGCCACTTAACCAACTGAGCCACCCAGGTGTCCCTTAAATCTATTTCTAACAAGTAATATATTCACAGAGATCACAACTCTTAAAAAACAGAAAAGGTACACAGGGGTTCCCTCCTTTCCCGACCCCAGCCACCTGGTTCTCATCTCCAGAGGCCACCAAAATTACCAGTTTCTGTTGGATACTCGATGTTCTTTTAGATGTTCTGTCCAAATACGAGCAAACACATACGTATTTTTCTCTTTTAATACACCCAGTTTCCCTTGCTTTTTAAACTTTACTAAATCTCTAACTGATACAGAAGAATATAATGTAAGTTAACACAAAAGAATAAAAACGTCACCACTCAGCTTAAGGAGCAACCTTGCTCATTTATTTTCACAGCTTCATACTATTTCCTCTCCTGGTGGGTTACAGTTCATCCCCTCGGGCCCCAGGGAACAGGCTCATAGGTGGTTTCCAATCTCATGTGGTTACCCCCATGCTACAGTGAATAACTTGTTCATCCGTTTCTTACTTATGAGCAGTAAATCCAGAAGACAAATTCCTACGTGGGGAATAACTACTACATCAAAGAGTATTTTTATAAGTCATTTTTAAAGATAAATATCCGGGTTACCTTCCATAGAGGTGGGTCCAAACTGATTTGCTTTTAAGTTCCCAAGATGCCTAGAAGTCCAAGTCCAATGGGGGACAAAGTCATCTGAGGGACAGAACTAAAAGGATGGGAAAGCAAAGGGATCACTTTAAAATGACATTGAAAGAACGATACGGCACACGGTACGCAAGAAATGAGTGTTAGCAATTTAAAACACTTAACCTTTCAGAGTATGAAAGCTTCTCTCTTAAACACACACACACATACACACACACACAATCTCAAAATAACCTTAAGTGAAGCAACCAAGGCCCAGAGAGGTTAGGAATTTCCCCCAAGATAACACAGCATGTGGTGAGCAAAAAAGCCCACGTGTAATGGGGACTGCGGACTGCAACCTGATTTTTCCGGTATTCGGAGTGCAGGAATTAGGCCTCCTCTACACTGGACTTGGAGATCACAACAGCGCTAAACCCTTCGGGCCTTGAGTGGGAAGTGACGCATCCATCACCCATGATTCTAGAAACGGTGTGTGCCAGAACATTGTGACTGGATTAACATTTTGCCTCTCAATTTCTTTCCAACGTTCTTCCCAGAAATTGCTCTCAAACTCCGGGTCCCCATGGAAACCTCAGGAAAGCCAGCCTGTTGACACGAAGCGAAATTCAGCTCTGACTGCTCACTTGATAACAAATGGATGTTATTAAAAGCCTGGGCCCAGCAGATGCCTGCTGCAGCTCACGGCCAAAGCCGCACTCTCCGTGGCTGGAGGGTAAAAGAGATGGTCTGTTCCGGTGCCAGGCTGCGCGGTCAGCTCAGAGGAAAGGGGGACATCCCGTGAGCCCCACCGTCAGTCAGACACGGGACAAGGTGTTATCGGGTACGTTTGGGGGGTGAGGAGCCCAGTGAGAGTGTGGGGGACACTAATAAGCCACATCGTGAGATCTTGGCCACCTGCCGAAGCCATCTGTGATGTGTCCTCCAGACGGAGAAGTAAAAGAATGGAGGCCAGGGGGTCTGTCAGAGGAAGCCGCGTGGACGAGGACAGTGTGATCTGGAAAGGAACAGAACCTAGTTTGGAGGGAGGAATCCAACGGGCAAGAACCGAGCAGCATTTCCCTGGCATTAGCCAGAGATCCAGTGGCTGGGAGGCTCGATCCTTGGTGAAACAGTCGAGGAATGCTTGCAGAGCACCTACAGGACCAGACGGATGCCGCTGGCCTGAGTAAGGCGGAGCCAGCCGCCGCAGCCTGGTGGAGGGACACAGCAAACAGGCTCGTAAATAAACATAAACACAAGCTCGTTTCCATTAGTGACAACTGCTATGAAGGAAAGAAGTGATGAAGTGACGTGCCCTTGCCTAGTCTGGCAGCTTGGATTTGTGGACTTGGAGCTACGACCTAAATGTCAGGGAGTGCCGGGCCCAGAGAAGATGCAGAAAAGAAGGGGCAAATCAGAGCAGGTAGCATGAGAGGTCCCTCCAGAAGGAATGCACTTGGCCTGGTTCACAACAGAATCTTCGTGGCGGTGCCAGGACAGGGAGCACACCGGGACTCGTGAAGCTGGAGCCTCAGGTGCGGCCACAGTCCAGACCACACGGGGCCTCAAGGGTCTCCGAAAAGACAGTGGGTTTTGTCTTAAGTTCATTTTGAAGTCACCATAGAGTAGGAGTGGTGGTGGTTTGTGGTTGTTTTTAAAGCAGGGGAGTGAGGTGCTCTGGTCTGTATTTTTAAAGACCGCTCTGGCTGCTTCAAGGAGATACAGACTGCAAGGTGGGGAGGAGACAGAAAAAAAGCAGGGCGACCTACAGGGCTAGTGCCCAAGGATGAAATATCCCGGCAGGCCATCCAGCATTCTTTCCTCCACGTCGATGCTCAAGAAAGACATTGTTGGGGCGCCTGGGTGGCTCAGTGGGTTAAGCAGCTGCCTTCAGCTCAGGTCATGATCTCAGAGTCCTGGGATCGAGTCCCGCATCAGGCTCCCTGCTCAGCAGGGTGTCTGCTTCTCCCTCTGTCCCTCACCGCTGCTCTTGCTCTCTATGTCTCTCAAATAAAATCTTGAAAGGAAGGAAGAAGAGAAGAAAAGAGAAGGGAACCGTAGGACTCATCTAGTCATCGGGAATAACCCCCGCCAGAGCAAGAGCTGAGTGGTGTCAGCCCCGTGTGCGACAACAGCAGGCCGGAGGACAGGTCTCTGGTATCATCAGAGCTCTCTCTGGAGGGGCAGAAATGGTTAATCTGTTCATAAAGGAAAAACTGCATGAGGGCTAGAGACACAGCAGTCTCTCCCTGACCTCTTCCCCCTCCGCACTGGCCCATTTCTCTGCTCCATTTACCAAGCACTCTGCCTCCTTCCTCCCGTTCCCTCCTGAAGCCGCCCAACCACTGCCATCCCCATCACTCCACTGAAATTGCTCTGAAGAAGCTCCATGCTGCCAAAGCCAACAGTCACCTCGGTCCTCAGCTGACTCCACTGACCAGGGACATGTGATCCGATCCCTGTCTCTCTGAAATCACTTCTCCCCTGGGCTTCCTTGGTTTTCTCCTTATCCTCTAACTCCCACTCCCGCCCCAGCTCATCCTCTCTGTCCCTTTCTGGCACCTTCTCCTCTCCAGACCCCTAAATGTAAAAGTCCCCAAGACTAGGTCCCCAGACATCTTCCCCATCTACACCCAGCATCTCCACGATCTCCTAGAGTCCTGTGCCTTCAAATACTATCCAAGCGTCCCAATTGTACATTCGCACCCTGAACCTCATCCCTGAATCCCAACTCCTACCTGACATCTCCTCAAAGACATCCAACTGGCATCTCAGGTTTAACGTCCAAAATGAAACTCCTGACCTTCCTCTCCCAAAAGGCTCCCCCCACAATCTTTCCCCAACTCAATAAATGGCCACCATCTTTTCACACGCCGTACACGTTCACGGTCTGTCCCCTCCACCAGAATGTAGGCTCTATGAGCACATGGGCTTTTTCTCCACTGCTCAGTCACCAGGGCAGGAACACTGCTTGGCACTGAATAGGAGCTATCTGTTGGATGGATGCGACACCTCCTCTAGGAAGCCTCCCCACCCCTTTAACCAGATTACTTCTCCCACCTTATGTAGCTATTACCTCTCCTTAATAGCACGGGGCACAGCTGCCATAGTGTGGTCATTTGGATGATTCTTTGATGGACAGCGGTCCCTACTGTCAGCCCGTAACCAACAGGAGGACACATGCAATTCTGGTTTCAGTTACCAGCATCTAACCTGGAGCTGGCAAAGAGTAGCCCCTACATAAGTAAAAATATTTTTAAATGAATAAACAGATAATACAAGCTACGGGTCCTCCTCCAGAAACATGTGCTCCTATCACCACACACAGTATGTGCTGGCACTGCAGGTTAGGAATTCTGGTCTCAATCCTTTTAGGACGCCCTAACAAAACGCCACAGACTGAGTGGCTTCCAAACAACAGGAAGTTACTGCTCACAGTTCTCGATGCTGGAAGTCCAGTCAGGGCGCCCGCAGGGCAGTGAGGTTGTGGGCTGCACACCTACCGTTGCGTCCTCACGTGGGAAGGGGTTGGGGGGACAGGGTCTCTTTCCTGAGAGTGCTAACCCCAGTCACAAGGGCTCAGCCCTCAAGAACTAATCCCCTGCCAAAGGCCCCACCTCCTAATACCATCACCCCGTGGGGTAGGATTTCAACATCTGAATTTGGGACAGAGAGAGGGACACAAGCATTCAGACCACAGCACCCCAAACTTACCCTGTGGAAATACAGGGATATTGTCCCCTCCCTCTGGGATCTTCGGCCATGGCACACACAGAGTAGATCTCCTGAAAGAATGCTCTAACTAGCTGGAGATACTTGTGAACACTCTCGGAACTGACACAGACAATGTGTCAGCAAGACTGGGAGGGAGCCCAGAGAGACAAAGGGCAAAAGGAGACCCGGAGAGAAGCCGTCCCAGAGCAAAATGACTCTGGTCGTGTTGGTTGGGTCCCACAACCAAATTCAATCTCATCAGCTGGCTACAGCTGCCTTAGGGGTACAACCACATACTATGTCATTGGTTTTATAACAACACCGCTAACAGAAATGCATGGAAAGATCCTCATAAACATACATTCGTTCCCTCGGCAAATTCGTTCCCTTACTAAGCAGCCACCGTGCGCCTCACACTGTAAGAGACTGTCTTACGGGGGGCGACTTAGCCCCTTGTCCCCGTTGAGTGTCAGATGCTGGACTGTACTTGCTCCAGCACTCAGCCCAGATACTCACTGCGTTATAACTGGACAGCCTCATTACCTCAGTGTTCTGGGAAGGTGCCAGAAGGACTTGCTTGCAGAGACTGTCACTAATCTCCAGAATGTGTTCTCTCTACTCAGCAGGTACACGTGCACCCAACACACAGAAGCAGCAGGTCCCAGAGCGAGTCTCCAGCAAGTCTCTCTCCAGCACGTCTCCAACGAGTCTCTCTCACCAGAAAGCTGCTGGTCAGCCCTCAACAGGAGAGCTAAGTGAGTAATTCTGGCTCAGGCTGGACTTTCCTTCCTGGTCCTAGGGATCTTCACATATTTCCACATTTTCTGGTTCTACACCTTCTGTGCTACAACAGTCACTTCCTTCCTCCAAGGCCCTTTTAAGTAATGACATGACAGTTCTTCAGTTGGGCTCACTTGTTTGTTCAAAGTGTAATCTTTTAGCTGGCGAGGATGCGGAGAAAGGGGAACCCTCCTACACTGCTGGTGGGAATGCAAGCTGGTGTAGCCACTCTGGAAAACAGCATGGAGGGTCCTCAAAAAGTTGAAAATAGAGCTACCCTACCACCCAGCAACTGCACTACTGGGTATTTACTCTAAAGATACAAACAGTGATCCGAAGGGGCACGTGCACCCGAATGTTTATAGCAGCAATGTTCACAATAGCCAAACTATGGAAAGAACCTAGATGTCCATCAACAGGTGAATGGATAAAGAAGATGTGGTATATATGCACAATGGAATACTATGCAGCCACCAGAAGGAATGAAATCTTGCCATTTGCAATGACATGGATGGAACTAGAGGGTATTATGCTTAGCAAAGTAAGTCAATCAGAGAAAGACAATTATCATATGATTTCCCTGAGATGAGGAAGTTAAAAGGCAACATGAGGGGTTTGGGAAGTAGGAAAGGAATCAATGAAACAAGATGGGATCGGGAGGAAGACAAACCATAAAAGACTCTTAATCTCACAAAACAAACTGAGGGTTGCTGGGGGGAGGCGGGTAGGGAGAGGGAGGTGGGGTTATGGACATTGGGGCCAGTATGTGCTATGAAGTCTGTAACCCTGGTGATTCACAGACCTGTACCCTTGGGTTAATAATACATTATATGTAAATAAAAAATAAAAAATTTATAAAAACAAAGTGTAATCTTTTAGGGACCAAGTTTTTATTAAAAGATTTCTGTAGGGGCACCTGCGTGGCTCAGTGGGTTAAAGCCTCTGCCTTCGGCTCAGGTCATGATCCCAGGGTCCTGGGACTGAGCCCTGCATCGAGCCCCGCATGGAGCCCTGCATCAGGCTCTCTGCTCAGCGGGGAGCCTGCTTCCTCCTCTCTCTCTCTGCCTGCCTCTCTGCCTACTTGTGATCTCTGTCTGTCATATAAATAAATAAAATCTTTAAGAAAAAAAAAAAGATTTCTGTAGCACAGACTCTGCAAAGGCTAGCTTTCTGCTTACTTGCTACTGAGAGTGCTGTGGCAGCCCACTGTCCCTTGACCCTGAGCACTCTGCATCTATCTTCTTTGGGACAGTTCCGCCTTGCTCACTGTGACCTAAGTTTGCAAGTGGTAGGCATGCAACAGACATGGGGTTGATGGAGGGATGGGCGGATGGAGGAAGGGAAGATGGAGAAAAGGAGGGAGAGGCAGACGTAGGAAAATTATCTCCTTGTAACTTCTACCTCTGTTCTCCAAAATTGATTCAAGGCACATGAGTATGACTTCCTCTTCCCTTAATGGTATGTTTCTGGAATGTCCCAGGCTTCTAACCACTAGTAAGTACAAACCTATCACATTTATAGTAACCCCAATTCTTGATTAAGCACACCTTCCCCAAGCCCAACTTTTTAGGAAAGCATTCTCCACCTAAAGTTTCTGTGAAGCGTCAGCATCGCTCACTATTACCAGCTGAGTGTACACAAGCTCCCACCAGCTTGCAAGTCCCATATAAGGTGATTTTCTACTTCAAGGTCGTGATGAAACGGGTCCAGAATCAGAGCCACAGCCTTCAGGCTTCGTCATGTTCCTGCTCCTTGGCTCCGAGCTGACCACTCAACCACCGAAACGCCAACCTTTGTCGGAATGCTGATCTCCTCCCCCTGCCCAAGACCAGCTCCTTCCAAGGTTCCCACAGACCCACGGAGTGGGCCAACTGACAGTCCCCTCCTTTCGTTCCCAGAAGACAGGGCTTTCTTGAGGCGGAGGAGTTAGGGTCAGAGTGACCGTGAAGGGGGAGCAACAAGGAGGCACGCGTCACACTGTGACTGCCGCCCACGGTCCCTCTAACCTCCGGTCATCGTCCAGTCTGAGCCACTTGGCCACAGGTCTCCCCAGCTCAGATGTCATTCTTCTTTCAGGAAGCTGTTTTCCTCTGCTCTAGCGAGGACTGCTTTCAGGACTTCTAGGCCACCTGACAGGCGTGAGCATGTCTGAACCGTAAATGGAAACAGGGCTCGTTTGGCATCTTTCCCACAGGCTCCTAACCTCACGCAAAGCAAGAGGTATTAATGGGCATCTGTTTTTCAGTATTCCTAAATATTCTGCGAAAGGCAGGAATTCTACCAACACTGCAGGACACCGAGGGGCTGGCTTGCACAAGCACAAAGAGGCACTGACTCCACAAGGAACATCACAATTTGTGACCCAGTCAAAAACATACCCTGTCATGGCACCTGGGTGGCTCAGTGGGTTAAGTCTGCCTTCAGCTCAGGTCATGATCTCAAGGTCCTGGGATCAAGCCCCGCATGGGGCTCTCTGCTCAACAGGGAGCCTGCTTTCGCCTCTCTCTGCCTGCCTCTCTGCCTACTTGTGATCTCTCTCTCTCTCTGTAAAATAAACAAATACAATCTTAAAAAACAAAACAAAACAAAACAAAAAACCCTGTCACAAGGGCCTGAATGGCCACGGTATTCTTTAGGGAGGGCTAAACTGCTAGATCAGGACTCACCCAATAATTCTGTGACTTCCAAAGAAATATACAGGTTTTGTCTTTGAGGATCAGTGCCACATCATACTTTTTAAGTAGGTGTAAGACGGCTCCTTAGGGTCATTCGGGGGTCCAGGCTGGTGGTGGCTCTGCTATCTTCAACCGGCAGCTTCCGAGGTCATTCTAGTCCCCAGCCGTTCATCAGTAGGCAAGGAGGAAAAGGTGTAAAGGACAGGGTAGGCAGTTTCACCATCAGCCCCTTATATTCCAATGGGGAGAACCTGTCACATGGCCACACCTCACTGCAAAGGAGGCTGGGAACTGTAGTCCCTGGCCCAACAGCCACATGCCAGCTACAGCTCTTACTCTAGAACAAGGGACAGCAAATTGTAGCCCAAAGTCAAATCCTCAAGTCCCCGGATTTGATAAGCCAAGTTTTACTGGAGCACAGCCATACATTCATGCAGAGTTGAGCAGTTATAGCAAAGACCTTATGGCATGCAAAGCCCAAAGTATTTACTAGCTAGCCCCTTACAGAAAACATTTGCTATTTCCTTCTTTAGGGAAAGAAAAAAGCACGCACTTGGTGGGACAACTAGCAGTCGACACTCTCAAAATTTATCTCGGAAACTGTCAGAAAGACACATAGACAAAAATATTCCTTCAAGCAGTTCTGTCATACCAAAAAACTAAAAACAACTTAAAAAGGACTGTGAAGTTATGGACCATGCACACCACAAAATACAATGTAACCTTTAAAAAGAATGAGGAAGTTCAACATGTACTGATTAGAAAATATCCAAGTATTTTAACTTTGAAAAGTAAAATGCAGAACAATGTTTAGAATGTTACCGCTTGTACGGGGAGGGGGAAACGAACTTAATCTATAATACCTATATGCTAATATGGGCATAAAAATTCCTGGAAGAGGGGCGACTGGGTGGCTCAGTGGGTTAAAAGCCTCTGCTTTCGGGTCATGATCCCAGAGTCCTGGGATTGAGCCCCCCATCGGGGCTCTCTGCTCAGCAACAGGCTTGCTTCTCTTCCCCTCTCTCTCTGCCTGCCTCTCTGCCTACTTGTGATCTCTGTCTGTCAAATAAATAAATTAAATGTTTAAAAAAAAATTCCTGGAAGAACATAAAAGAAACTGAAGACAGGTTGTTTCTGGACAGAGAAATCAAAAAGTGGAAGGACGGAGGACTTTTTACCATATACTTTTATATATTTTGAATTTGTATCATGTGTAGGCACCACCTATTTTTAAAATAATTAATTAAAAATAAAGCTCAGAAAACCACATACACAAAACAGTTCGCCTTTACTTCCACTGCTAACCAACCCTGCTTATGAAATACATAATCTTTCTTATAAACCCTAATAGTCTTATAAACCCATCAGAGTCCATGGACCTAGGAGCCGGTTTACCTTGTGGAATCTGCTTCCCTGCTCCGTCATATGTCAGATTCTCAGAAATACCTCATTCTTCTTATTTTCCTAGTCAACTCACAAATTCTATTTTAGTCCCCTGCTTTTCTTGAAAGTTCCTCTTTCCAGACAGCGTTTATCAGTATTTATTCAGTTCACTCACACATGATGAGTGTAAAGAGAAGCAACTCTGACCTCAGGGAAAAATTAAGCATCAAAAGACAAAAGTACAGTTTCTGATAAACAACTTTCAAAGAAAAATCTCACAAGGGAACCTACCTTTCAGTTAAAACTGACAGCAATCCATGTCACATAAGCTGAAGAGAAAATGGAATCCACTGGTGTATGTAACTGGGAAGTTCCAAAGTGGCGGCTGGCTTGAAGCGACAGAAAGATCTCGGAACTCACAAATGCCTTCAGGGTTTTTGCTCTGCTCTCAGCTCTGCCAGGCTGCATTCTGCCACAGGCCCTTCTGCGACAGTCAGGTTGCCCACCACGAGCCCCAAACTCCCAGGCCCCTAGTTTAGCATTCCTCATGGAGAGATTTTTTTTTTAAATCCTCGTATGTCAATAGAGCAAATCCAGAGGACTCTGTGACAGGTCTTTCTTAGACTTGTCCAGGGGTGGGCTCCAGGCCCCTGCCAGCTTAGGCCAAATGCCTTTACATATGCAAAGAAGGGGTTTCCCAAAAGGAGCTGTAGAAGGGGAGTAGTAGGTAGAAAAGAAACAACAAATATCCTCTTTTGCTTCTAATTCCAGATTGTGACCACTGGACACTTTAACAGGCTTAAAACTATAAACTCACTCCCTACACTGGCAAGATATAAGGGGTTTTCAATCTCAAGACAAGTTGGCTGCCAAGTTCAAACTTACACACACACGCACTGTCTGATTCATCTGTACTAGACACAATTATGAATACCAGACTGGAAACCTGCTCATAAATTGGCAAAAGAAAAAAAAAAAAAAAGACCCTCCAAAAATCCAGTTTGTAAATCAGATTACAATCCTTTGGTCCCTCTGAAACTTTCTGCTCAAGACAAAGCATTTCCGTAGTACAGCCTGCCAAAATTTATCTTCCTCATTTTAGCCGCATGCTTTTTAAATGACCTTCTAAAAGCCAAAAAGATATGCAAATATGAGATCTATAATTAGTTCTAAATTATAAAATAACTTAAGAGGTTGTGTCTGTGTTCCTCTTACCAAAGGTTCACTCACTTTCTCCCAGAATCCTCCTGGTCAGCTGACCCAAACGGATACATGACATTTCCTTTGACTGATTCTTGAGTAACGACTGCAGGGATCCCACCATAACACAAGGCAGAGGATCTACATTAAATGAAAGTTTCTCAATAAGCGGAAAACTCATCTAAGATCAAAAGCCTGGGCATCCTTGCTTTCAGAAACTGTTGGTTATTACAGGAGAATCATGTCACGACATGTGTGAGAGTTAATGCTGTATATGCCGGCTTAATGCCAAATATCTTTTATTTGGAATTATATGATGAAAGCCAATTTCTAAAACATCTTCAAGAAGGAAGATTGATACACGTATTTTAAAGCAATGGTTCCCATCTACAAGTAAGATATTTTTGGATATCTCAGATCATCAAGGGTGACACAAAATCTTCAAAACAAAATTACTTTTAAATCAATTTTATTTAAAAACATATATAAATAGACCAAATAACACTCAAGCCTGAGAGAGCTTCAGTCTTTTCTTAAGAACATAATAGTCCAAAAAGACTACTACTTATTGCTGATTCAGCTCACAGTACCAGCCCTCTTCAAGCAGCAGCACAATCACCAGCAAACATTTTATGGGCACCTTGGTGGGACTGGAGGGAGTCACAGAGCAATGAGCCACAGCCTTGCCCTCAAGGAGCGTACAGTGTAGCTGGAGAAATGAAACATCCAGAACAGACACAAAGTCCACACATCTATCATAACAAAAGCAATTACTGGCATAAGTTATCACATGTTTTAACAAATGAGAGTTGGAATATCTTAGCAAATATACACTACATCAAGTTTCAACCTAACATATCCAAAAAAAAACTTTTTTAATTTTTTTTTTTTGTTCACCCATGTTTCAACTCAACTGAATTAAAAGAGGAAAATATAATTCCAGGCCAAAGGTACCATAGTGTTTGCTGTCCCCAGTGAAGGGATGGACTGATCATGTCCTAGAATTTCTCCATGGTTCTACATCCAGATGTCAAGTTCAGTAGTTCTGACTGCCAAATCGATGTACGAATTCAGACAGGGAGTAGACAGCTCCCCATCCTACCTCGGGATCCATACTGATAAAATCATTCAGGTTCATTTTGGAATCTAAAAAATTCATGAAAGAAATGTCCATTGAAAACACAATAAAACAACCTAGAAGATCAAAGGTAGGGGAAATTATTCAAATGGAGAAGGGTTCTTGAACACTTAACTCAATCTAATCATGAAGAAACATCACACAAACCCAAATTGAGGGGCATGCTACAAAATAACTGACCGGTACTCTTCAAAACTGTAAAAAAGTTATAAAAAGAAAGGAAAAAAAAAATTATCAGAGACTGCAGGGGACTGAGAAGACAGGACAACTAAATGTAGTATCACGGGGCAGATTCTGAACCAGAGAAAAGAAATTAGTGGGAAAACTTGCAAAACTTAGGTAAGGTCTGTAAGTCAACAGTACTAGACCAATACTTCTATGTCAAGTACATCATTTTCTTAGTTTCAGTTATTACATTATGGTTATATAAAATTCAACATTTGTGAAATCAGAGTAAAAGGGTTATGGGAATGCTCTAAAGTGTTTAAGCAAATTTTTCATAAGTCTAAAATTATTTTTATTTTATTTTATTTTTTTTTTTAAGATTTTATTTATTTATCAGAGAGAGAGAGAGAGAGGGAGAGAGAGCGAGCACAGGCAGACAGAATGGCAGGCAGATGCAGAGGGAGAAGCAGGCTCCCTGCCGAGCAAGGAGCCTGATATGGGACTCGATCCCAGGACGCTGGGATCATGACCTGAGCCGAAGGCAGCTGCTTAACCAACTGAGCCACCCAGGCGTCCCTATTTTATTTTATTTTGAGAGAGAGAGAGAGAAAATGAATAAGGAGGGAGGAGGTCAGAGAGAGATGGAGAAGCAGGCTCTCCACTGAGCAGGGGGCCCAACTTGGGGCTCAATCCCAGGACCCTGAGATCATGACCTGAGCCAAAGGCAGACACTTAACCAACTGAGCCATCCAGGTGCCCCAAAAGTCTAAAACTATTTCAAAACAAAAATTTAAATGAAGGGGTGCCTGGGTGGTTCAGTGAGTTAACCCTCTGCAAAATGCACGAATAATCAAACTGCCAGTTTATTGGATTCAACTGCCAAATTATAGGAAATTCAGAGGCTACAAAAGAGATAAAATCAGCAAAATCTAGACTGCTTCTCTGGGACCCAGTTTCTTCAACAAATAAATTTTAAGAAAAGAAGAGCTGGGCAAGGGGCGCCTGGGTGGCTCAGTGAGTTAAGCCGCTGCCTTCGGCTCGGGTCGTGATCTCAGGGTTCTGGGATCGAGTCCCGCGTCGGGCTCTCTGCTCGGCAAGGAGCCCGCTTCCCTCTCTCTCTCTCTCTGCCTGCCTCTCCATCTACTTGTGAATTCTCTCTGTCAAATAAATAAATAACATCTTAAAAAAAAAAAAAAGTTTAAAAAGAGCTGAGCAAGGAATCTATATATTTAAAAAAAACTCTTTGGAGACATAACCAAATACAATGTAGGGATCTCATTAGGACATTGATTTAAATAAACAAACTGTATAAAAAAAGAGGATATGGGAGCACCTGGCTGGCTCAGTTGGTAGAATATACAGCTCTTGATCACAGGGTAGTGAGTTCAAGTCCCATTCTGGATGTAGAGATTATTTAAAAATAAAATCTTTAAAAAAAAAAATGGGGCGCCTGGGTGGCTCAGTGGGTTAAAGCCTCTGCCTTCGGCTCAGGTCATGATCTCAGGTCCTGGGATTGAGCCCCATGTTGGGCTCCCTGCTCAGCGGGGAGCCTGCTTCCCCCTCTTTCTCTCTGCCTGCCTACTTGTGATCTCCCTCTCTCTTTGTCAAATAAATAAATAAATAATTTAAAAAATCTTTAATGATGATTTTATGACTTTATAACTGTGAATGTGAACACTGGCTAGATAGCTAGATGATGATTTTAAAGAATTACTGTTAACTTTTTTAGATAAAATAATGGTACAATGGTTATTTTTTTTCTTTTTAAAGAAAGCCTTTTATTTTAGAGATCCATTCTGAAACATTTAGAGTTGAAATGACATAGTATCTGAGACTGGCTTCAAAATAATATGAGAAGGAGGCAAATGGATGGGAGCTGACTGGCCATGAGCTGACAACTGTTGAAAATCTGACACACTATTTAGTCCAGTTCAGTATATGATTTAAATTCTCCACACTGAAGAAAATGTTTAAGTATGTACATATTGCTATTTCTTTTTTTTTTTTAAGATTTTATTTATTTATTTGACAGAGAGAGATTACATGTAGGCAGAGAGGCAGGCAGAGAGAGAGAGAGGAGGAAGCAGGCTCCCTGCTGAGCAGAGAGCCCGATGTGGGACTCGATCCCAGAACTCTGGGATCATGACCTGAGCTGAAGGCAGCGGCTTAACCCACTGAGCCACCCAGGCGCCCCATATTGCTATTTCTATTCAGCAAAAAAATTGTTACAGAAACTACTCTTCCACCATAAACCTACAGAAAACCATGCAAATATATTTAGCAACTTTTTCCAGATGGTGGGACAACAGGCAGCACACACCTGGGATTCCCAAGGAAGTAGAAACAAGTAAGGGGAGCCCTGGGATTCCTCCAGTGGACCTCAGGGGCAGTTTCCAGAACCCGGCACACAGAGGGGAACACACCCAGCATGGCAGTCTCCCTGAAGTGAGAAGACAGACATCCTGGGCAGCTGGACGTAGCGGGTCCAGGAGAGGGAGGTGCAGAGCAGACCACCCCCCCACGACTCCCCACCTACCCTGACCAAGACACACACCCAAGTCTTTGGCTGGGACTGATCTCCCAGGGCCAGGAAAGAAGCACCAGAATGTAATCGATCTAATAACTGGCAGAACTTCCACATTCCCCACCAGCCTAGGGAGAGAGAACCTGTAAGGCACAGAGCAATTGTAGAGTCCTTAGAAAGGAGGCACCAGAGCCCTGGGGCTAAATTAGCACTAGATGAAAGGCTGCTCTGGACCAGCGCTAAAAAAGCTTAAAAACAAGCGTGGAAAGGACCCAGCTGACTCCCAGTATCGTAACTGCATGCCAACACTGTTTTTAAAAAAGACCTCAAGACCCAGCAACTGACAGCATGAATTCAAAGTCCAGCTTCCAACCCAATTTTACAAATCACACAAAGAAACAGGAAAATATGACCCAAAGCTAGGGGAGAATTCAATCAACAGAAGTGGACCAAAATGACGGAAATAATGGAACTAGCAGACAAGGAGCAGCTATTATAAACATGCCCCATATGTTCAAAAAGGGTAAAGAAAAACATGAGCATGATGAAAAGAGAGAGAAACGAAAGATATTAAATCAATCTAGACATAAGAAAATAAAATATGTAAAATGAAAAAAAAAGTGTGCTGTATGAGATTAACAACAAATTCGTGAATGCAGAAGACAAGAGCAATGAATTTAGAGCCAAAATAGAGGAATTATTCCAAATGAAGCCTGTAGAGAAAAAGTCTGAAGAAAAAAGAGAACATCACTGACCTACAGGAATAATACCAAGCCATCGAAAACATGTGTAGCTGAAGAACAAGAATTTAAAGAAGGGGGGCGCCTGGGTGGCTCAGTGGGTTAAAGCCTCTGCCTTCGGCTCAGGTCATGATCCCAGGGTCCTGGAATCAAGAGGCTCTCTACTCAGCAGGGAGCCTGCTTCCCTTCCCCTCCCTCTGCCTGCCTCTCTGCCTACTGTGATCTCTGTCTGTCAAATAAATAAATAAAATCTTTTAAAAAAAAAGAATTTAAAGGAGGGTGGGTGGTCAGAAAAAATGTGCAAGCAGGGGCGCCTGGATGGCTCAGTTGGTTAAGCATCTGCCTTCAGCTCAGATCATCACACCAGAGTCCTGGGATCGAACCCTGCAATGGGATCCCAGCTTTGCAGGAAGTCTGCTTCTCTCTCTGCCTGCTGCCCCCCATGCTTGTGCTCGCTCTCTCTCACTCTCATTCCACCTCAAATAAATAAATAGAATCTTAAAAAAAAAAAAAGGAAAAAGAAAAGAAAAGAAAAAATGTACAAGGAAATAAAAGCCACAGTTTTCAAATTGGATGAACGCTATAAATCCACCAATCTCGGGATCTTAACAAACCTCAAGTGGAGTAAACTTAAAGGAAACTACACTACAGTCCATTATAACCAAAATGCTAAAAACTAATGACAAAGAAAAAAAAAAAAACCTTTAAAAACACTGAGAGGGGAAAACACTCAGAGTAACAAAACAAGATCAGAGCCCAGGCAAGCATAAAACAAGAGAGAGTTGCCTTTAAACAATTGAAAGGAAAAACATGTAGGACTAGTACATGTGACCCCACAACTGTATCTTTCAAAAATGAACAGAAGCACAAAGGATGCAGAAAACTAGAAACAGAGCTGCGAACACCCTTCTAACACAAAAGCTAGATACTCAGCAGACACAGAACTTTTATTGAAGTCATCAGAGAGCTGGGAATGCCAGATCCCCACCTAACTAGAAACAAAGGGAAGACAGGCACCTACCAGGAAAGATGGGGTGGGAGTTCCTGCTGACCTGGCTAGGTGCCAGACTCCACAGAGGCCAGCAGGTTTGCGAAAATTTTTAACAAAGGCCTTTAAAAAGAAATCTCAACTTTTGAAATATAGCATTTGTTTTCTAAGGCATCCCCCCTTTTCTCTTTTTCTTTTCTAAAACTTAACATAACTAAATAAAAAATGATTACTATCTGCAGTCATTCATCATGTAAAAAGATCAATGTATTAAAAACAAAATATAAATAAAAATTATTTTAGAGAGATCAAGGTATAACAAATAAATATCTGTCTCCTCTAACCTCGCCCACAGGGGACTGTAACATTTCTGTTCACCTAACACTATGATCCTCCAGCTTGGTTCAAATAAACCACCACTGCTATACATTAGGAAGCCAGAGGATGGGAGGTATATGCAGACAAAAGGCAGGAAAGGACTCAGAAAGGAGAGGGGGAAATTTGGTGTGCTCTACAGCTCAGCCCAAGACTTAGGAAATGTCTTTGAAAACTGAGCCGTCAGTGACCCGTGCTGGAACTGACTCTTCAGGACAAGGTGATACGATTATAAATTTCAGTTTCCTTCCCATGGCCCCGAGGTGGGGGGGAGGGACACTAAATGCTGAACCGAAGAGTGGTCTTGCAGACATATGGCCACCAAAATTATTAATCATATAATCCTAACAGTCAACATACCAAATACACTCAATTCAAGCCCTAAGAGTCAATCCCACCACAGAGTGCGGGGGACGCAGGGAAGTGCTATTCAAGTACCTGAAACAGGCATTAAGGTTCAATATTTTCCTTGAACCATTTTTTTCTTTTTTTAACCTTCATTTTTTTAATAAAACACTACTAATTAGCTAAAAGTAATTCTCCCTTATCCTAACCTCAAATATAATCCTTTGAAAAACACGGGATTTGAAGTACTGAGTTCACCACATGAGAGGACGTTACAGTGTGGTCACATTCGGATGTGGGAAACCCATATGTTCGCCCCACACTTCAGAGCAGACTCCTTTCAGTTTCAATCTCAAGTTCACGAGGTCCCTGATGAACTAAGCACACGCAAGGCAGAAACCGCCTGCACCAGGCCGCCCGCTCATCCTGCCTGGCTGTGCACCCGAGGCAAAGGGTGTAATCTCCATGGCCCTCACTTTGTGCATCCACCAAACGTGGAAAATAAAGCCTGCCTGAGCTTTGGGGAAAATTCTATTAAACTACTATGTAAAGCGGCCGGCACCAAAGCCCGACACAAAATAGCATCTACTGGGCAGTAGTCATCAAAACTGAAAGGAGTGACTCAGAGAGGATCTAAGCTGACAGGCTGGTGTTTACTGAATGCTTGCTACGTGCTAGGCTCTGCCTTGGGGGCTCAAGTCTGAAGAGAAAAGCGGGGGGGGGGGGGGGGGGGGCGGGGGGGTGGCAGTGGCAGAAGGCATGCTGTCCCAGGCCACACCATATATGGCAGCTTGCCTGAGACTAAAAGGACGATCTATGACACCCCCTTCCTAACCTAGGAGCTGTCCCAGTCTAACGCTGAGGCTAGTAAGCAGGTTGGCAGACCCAAAAGCAATTCCAGTATAAATGTTTAAAATCATGAGAGAGAGCTTTTCACAGAGAGCCTCAAAAATCCATTTGAATCCTCTTTCAGTGTTCAAGTACACCAAACAGATTTACTTTCTCCCTTGCTCAATTCCGGACGCCACTGTCCTACTTTTCTGGCGTGTTGTATAGCTTAGAGAGCAACCTACACACAGAAGATCTCATCCCTGGGACCGGATGACCTCACCCAGAAATGGCAAATGTTGCAAATCACGTACAAACATCAATAACGTTTCAAGCTCCTGTGAATGGCAAACAATAGTAATAGGGCGAAGAACTCTTTATCTACTTAACTCTCAGAAAATTATTAATTGGACTGCTGCCTAAAAGCACATAAATGTGATGAGTGGTACAATAAAACCTGCCAGCTCACTTTCTTCTAATGCAGATTTTATCACAGAGCCAGGAAAATGACATTTCACATAACGCAAGGATGCCTAGGGACTTTCGCCTTAACGTGAAACCCCACCACAGCAAGATGCTACTTGTCCCACTGTTAAAGGACCCAAGCACGCAGACCTCCTGAAGCCCAGTGTCCCGGCAGTAGGCACACCCAACACGCTAGCGGTGTGCAAGGCGGTGTGCAAGTCTCGTGGTTCTGCTTCTGAGCACCTCCCCTCTGCACGAGCTCATATACTTTCCAGTCCTGCTCTCTGGGCCTCAACTCCTGAACCTAAAAAACACACACATCTGTGCCCCCTCTGACCTTCTTACAACTCAGGGAGTATCGTACAAAGAGTAACACACAATTTTTGTCCCTGGTTAAGGGGCAATGCTGATCTGCACGGTGGTCAGAAACCTCCAGGAGAAGGCACCTCTGGCTCACCTCCAGTTTCAATGCAGGGGTACGAAGGAGGAGGTTCCCTCCAGTTCCCACTGGAATCTTTCATGTGAGATCGGTCAGAAGCGAAGTTCTTCAAATACGAATCTGCACGGATCACTCTAAATTTCCTGCAGATAAAGCAACGTTCGTATACATTAGGAAGGTTTCACGGCGAAATTCCTAGTCGATTTTTATACAGACTCATTATCTATGACACACACAGAAGTACCCAGGCATTTTTGTACGATCAGTAATACACGAATATCTATGTAGTTTTATCACGTGTTAAACCATGAGAAAGGATCAACTGAAATCCAAAACTACACAGGCACAAAAATATGTCCGGGGGCCTTTATTTACTCGATTGTGTATTAGGAATAAAGGGCAACATTAGTTCAGGTGCTGCCGTCACAGACCTCTCAATTTTCTCGTCATTAAGGCCACACCCCATACAGCCACCCATCCACCCACACGTGGATGAGAGAAATCCCCAAAATGGCTTTCAGAAAATGTTTGGGATCTCATCACACCCATTTTTTTAAAGAATGTCAACCTTTTATATGTTGGACAACTTTCAAATCTATATTTGTTTCTTTTTTTTTTTTTAAGACTTTATTTATTTATTTGACAGAGATCACAAGCAGGCAGAGAGTCGGGCGGGGGGCAGCAGGGGGGAAGAAGCAGGCTCCCCGCTGAGCAAAGAGCCCAATGCGCTGCTCGATCCCAGGACCCTGGGATCATGACCTGAGCCAAAGGCAGAAGCTTAAACCCACTGAGCCACCCAGGCACCCCCTCTATGCTGGACAACTTCTAAAACTTCAAAACACTTTGAATCTTCTGTATAGCACACATCATTTTCAAATATCAACTCAATGGTGATGCCAAGTCAAGTGATCTTTGCAAAATAAATGCCAAAAAAAACCCAGAAAATCACATACACATATCCTCACACAAACTTTCCGTACGACTGTCAAGGTCTAACTTCAGAAAGAAGGTAAATCCATCCTGAATCTCCTCACCTTCTGAACTGTGGATGAATGTCCTCATCAGACTTAAAGGCATCTTCCACGTAAGTGTCAAAAGGACAGGGAAATGGCAGCACAGTGTCAAGATCATAAATGAAGCTCTGTCCTCCACTTGAAACATGAAGCAGGACAACATGGTAATCCTAGAAGTAAAAGTTGCTGAAGTTAACCAAGGTACTTTGTGATGGTGAATTCCAACGTCACAGTAATAATGCATATATAATCATTAACAATGAATACAAGAGGGATGCCTGGGCGGCTCAGTGGGTTAAAGCCTCTGCCTTCGGCTCAGGTCATAGTCTCAGGGTCCTGAGCCCCACATCGGGCTCTCTGCTCAGCGGGGAGCCTGCTTCCTCCTCTGTCTCTGCCTGCCTCTCTGCCTACTTGTGGTCTCTCTCTGTCAAATAAATAAATAAAATCTTTAAAAGGAAAAAAAAATGAATACAAGACCAGTACAACCCTTCCTAAAACAGCAAAACAAAACAAAGCAAACACAAAGCCCTAAAAAAGGACTAAATGTCCAGTGACAGGGAATACTTAAATAAGTAGTGGAACTGTTCATATACATTAACTATATACTCTTTGGCCTAACAATTTTATCTCTAGGAACCCATCCTATAGAAAAAAAAATGGCCATACGCATGTAAAGGTCTATATATACAAAGAAAATCTCTGTAGCACTGTTTACAATAGTGAAAATTCAGAAACAACCAAAAGCCCAACACGAGAGAAATAAACCACAATGCAGGTGCATAAAAAAAAAATGGCAAATTTATGTAGAAAATGGAAAAATGGGTATGTTACAAAATGCAAAAAATTGCAAAATGTGTACTATATATTATTTTTTTAAAAGGTATGTGTGGGGGCACCTGGGTGGTTCAGTGGGTTAATGCTCTGCCTTCAGCTCTGGTCATGATCTCAGCGTCCTGGGATCGAGCCCCGAATCAGGCTCTCTGCTCAGCGAGGAGCCTGGTTCCCCCTCTCTCTGCCTGCCTCTCTGCCTATTTGTGATCTCTGTCAAATAAATGAATAAAATCTTTAAAAAAAAACAGAAAGAAATTGTTTAAAAAAATAAAAATAAAAATAAATAAAAGCTATGTGTGTATAAAGACACACGTGCATTCCAAAGTACACAGGCATGCATATGAATACAGAATTTGAAAAGCTGTGCAAGGATATCCTCCAAAGTATTAACCAAGGGGATTGCTTGGAATGTGAAAGAACTTTAAAATGTTGTTGTTAAATCCACCAACCCCCATCTGTAGCCATTAAGGAGGAAAGATGAAGACAACTTCTGTGCGACTCAGCTGTGAGGCATCACTGAGTCCCCGACGCTGGGCACTGCCCAGCACCAGCTACCGGCTGGAAGGGCCATTGGGGGTGGGGGTGGGAGGTAGTTCTGAAGGCGCCTCCCAGAGAACAGGACTGGGAGATGAAAGGCTCAGTCACATGAGTGTGGCATTAGTACCACCACCTTCTATTTCCAGGACTTCAGGGCTTACAGAGCACTTTCTCGGACATTGTTCATCGACCCTATGATGGGGGAAGGTGATTAATTAAGACTGGAAATGCTCTGCCATCAAAGCCGAAAGAGCCGGCGCTGGCTCCAATGCTATCTTCATAAGGCAGCAACAGCCACAGAAATGGATGCTTACGCCCTGCACTCCCCTTAATGCACGTTACCCTCCAGATAAATAATGGAAGAGCGGCCCCCTTCCACTGGCTGTGTCCGTACTAGTCCTGTCCTTCCGCAGCAAGCTTTCCTCCTGTCTCCCCACTGCCATCCCCGGCGGGCTGGCTCTCTCTGCAGGAGTCTCCCACTTCCTACCACAGCCAGTCCCTGCCTTATCCAAAATCTGTTTCCGCTGGACATACTCTACTCCTATTCCAGTGGCTTTGAAATACACCTCTCTATTGTTTGTGAGAAACTGTGTAACTGAAATAAAGATGCAAAGATGAGAAAGGAAAGTCCTGACCCTCCGGGAGCTCGAGGAGCAGAAAGGGGGAATCTGTCAAGCGCTGCGGGCAGTGAGGCGGCGGCAAAGAGCAAGGGGCTCCCGGTGAGGGCCCTCAGGCCACCCCTCCGGCCCGCCCCTTCCAGCCTGAGCTTCCTCTTTTATAAACTGGAGATAAGCGTAGTATTTACCACAGACTGTTGCTGGGGCAATTAAGGGAAGAGAAGGTAGGCCTCAACTCCAAGTGGCCTTTATAGCACAGATGGGGAGTTAAGGAATACGGACCCAGCGGCAGCCTCACTCTCGAAGTGGGGTTCAGCGCCTACCCAGATGCCAGGACAAAACCAAGCTGGGCTAGGGGGAGGGAAACCCACCTAGAAGGCAATCAGCTTCTTGGGACTGGGTGTCTCTCTCCACTCAGGGTACCCATTTCCTACAACAGGACAGCAGTGAGGCAAAGATACATTTGCCAGCGGGTGTGGGAGGCCTTACCATAACAGGAGTTATTCTGGGCTGCCATGAGACGCTGTGTAAGAGGGACATAACCACAGGTCCTTTCCCTGCAAGTTTCTCTCAACCAAGAAGACCATGACTCAAAGTCAGCTGAGTGGCTCGGCCACAGGATGACTTCTAGGGCATGTGAACAGTCTGCAACAAGGGTTACGTAACTATTGTTGCTATGAAGAAAGGCTTAAGCACCAGAACCAGACACGGTACCAGGTACCAGGACAATGTCTCTCACACGTTATCTCACTTAAGACTCGAAACACGAGGTACACCTGAGTGGCTCAGTGGGTTAATGCCTTTGGCTCAGGTCATGATCCCAGGGTCCCTGGGATCGAGCCCCAAATCAGGGTCTCTACTCAGCAGGGAACCTGCTTCCCCCTCTCTCTCTGCCTATCTCTGCCTACTTGTGATCTCTGTCCATCAAATAAATAAATAAAATCTTAAAAAATTAAAAATTAAAAAAAAAAAAAGACTCGCAACACTACTGGCCAGAGGAAGACACTGAAGAAAGAAGGTAAATAACATGTCCAGTTCATAGGGCCACCACTGGGAGGACTGGGACTTAACCCCAAAACTGTATGTGGGCTTTAATATTAGCATAGCAAGGGATGCCTGGGTGGCTCAGTTCGTTAAGCGGCTGCCTTTGGCTCAGGTCATGATCCCAGCGTCCTGGGATCGAGTCTCACATCAGGCTCCTTGTTCTGTAGGGAGCCTGCTTCTCCCTCTGCCACTCTGTCTGCCTGTGCTCGTTCGCGCGCTCAATCTCTCTCTCTCTCTCTCTCTCTCTCTGACAAATAAATAAATAAAATCTAAAAAAAAAAAAAAAAAAAAAAAAAAAATATATATATATATATATATATATATATATATATATATATTAGCATAGCAAAACACCTGCTGATAAAGGAAGCAAGAATGTGTGCTCTGTGAGACCAGGGATTTTAGTCTATTTAAATATAGGTTAAATAAATGAATGAAACCAATTCAAATGATAACTTATTTTAAATAAGTATCAGAAATAAGATGCTTGCTACATTATCACAAATGGAGTTTTTCTTTTACTTTATCTTCATGTTATTAGCATAAACAATTCTTCAGAGGTAAAGGTTAAGGTGACACATAGATGTGTACTGGAAAGGATCAGCTAGATAACTTTGAGCTTCTCACTCTATCTTCTGGGCTTGTTTTGTTTTGTTTTGTTTTTAAAGATTTTATTTATTTATTTGACAGAGATCACAGGTAGGCAGAGAGAGAGGGGGAAGCAGGCTCCCTGCTGAGCAGAGAGCTCGATGCGGGGCTCAATCCCAGGAACCTAAGATTATGACCTGAGCCAAAGGCAGAGACTTAACCCACTGAGCCACCTAGGCCCCCATAGGCTTGTTTCTTCACCTGAAAAACAGAGCTGGAGTAGATCCGGGTTTTTCAAATGTTAGTCATGGTGACTCAAAAGTCTACAAAGAACACTACCCTCCTAAACCCTTCTCTATACCAACTAAGTCAGAAACCTATACTTTTTTTTTTTTTTTGAGAGAGTGAGCACAGGCAGACAGAGTGGCAGGCAGAGTCAGAGGGAGAAGCAGGCTCCCTGCAGAGCAAGGAGCCCGATGTGGGACTCGATCCCAGGAAACTGGGATCATGACCTGAGCCGAAGGCAGCTGCTTAACCAACTGAGCCACCCCGGCATCCCAGAAACCTATACTTTTAACATGATATCCAAATAATCGAATGTGCAGCTGGACCAGATATGGCCAAAGTTCCTTCCAGTAGGTTAAATGGGTAACAGCTTAGATCACAAACACATCTGCCACATCAGCTATTTAAAATCTTTCCTATATGGGGCACCTGGCTGGATCAGTCTGTAGACATGTAACTCTTGATTCTGGGTCGTGAGTTCAAGACCCACATTGGGTGTAGAGCTCACTAAAAGAAAAAAATAATAATTAAAGAAATAAAGTCTTTCCTAGAATAATAAAATTAAATAAAAACATATCTGTAAGTACTACCTTAGACAAAATAAAATCTATTCCCAAGAGGTCAATTATCAATAATTATCACAGCCTTTCTCTACTGCGCCATCATTTCTGCTTTACCAAAACACAGAGACCGCTTGGGAATTACAAGAACTAACGCACCAGAAGTTCTCTGTATTGACCATCTTACCCAGATCACAGGTCCATCTCCAGGTCTTGCCTGTTGTTTCCAGATAGGTATCTACAAAATATAATCAATTTTGTAAGCCACGACTTCAGTTACACCACTACTAAATTCTTTAAAGTAACAGGTAAATAAAATATAAAATATTTCTAAGCAATCAACTATCAAGGTGAATGAAGAAATCTAAATCCTTCCAAGTGTTCTTAATAATGAAAATGCAAAAATTAATGATCTGATGTTCTTTGGAGAGTAGAAAGAGACCTAAAAAGGAATCAGAAGGCCTGGCAGGTTCAAGTCTTGCTTTCCCACATTATTTGTGGGACCTCCCTGAGCCTCTATTTCCTCATCTATAAAATGGAGATAGTTGTCTAAACCCTGCCTACTGTACTGTGTTTCCATTAGCATCAAATGAGATGATGTTTACCAAAGTGCTTCCCGGGGTGGGTGCCAGGATGGTTCCTTTGGTAGGCGTGTGTGATTCTTGATCTTAGGGTTATGAGTTCAAGCCCCGCAATGAGTGTAAGGATTACTTAAAAATATAAATCTTTAGGGGCGCCTGGGTGGCTCAGTGGGTTAAAGCCTCTGCCTTCAGCTCAGGTCATGATCTTAGGGTCCTGGGATAGAGTCCCGCATCAGGCTCTTTGCTCAGCAGGGAGCCTGCTTCCTCCTCTCTCTCTTTCTCTGCCTGCCTCTCTGCCTACTTGTGATTTCTGACTGTCAAATAAATAAATAAAGCCTTAAAAAAATATATATATATATATATAAATCTTCAAATATTTTTAAGTGCTTTATAAAATATTAATGGCTTACTTTTTCTAAGGGCTTGCTTTCTTAATAGTTACTTTTTTTTAAGGGCTTGCTTGCTTTTTTAATACTTCATATCAGTTTACCATAATTCTATTTAAACTTCAGAGACAAAAACATCTTTACTGCAAACCTGAAAGAATGTGGCTCTAGCCTAAGCAATTTAAAAAGCTCTAACTTCATACCTAAAGAGAAGGAACTTAATTTGTGCATACCATCATCTATTTCTTGACCTACAAATAAGGGACTAAACTTTTCTAACTCAACCATGCCCTGAAAGCGGGGGGGCGGGGGGGCTCATAATCTCATTCATAAATAAACTTTAAAATGTTCCTGTATTTTATAAAGCACAATTTGGGGCAGTGTGACCAATACTATATTTAGTTCCTATTGTCACCCTAAATCTCTTGTTCTCTTTCTACAATCACTCACCACTTACCATCTTCCTCTCATTAGATATGAAGACAGCATAACACTCTTCTAAAGGATACTGGTCATGGTTTTTGATGTATTCACAGAGCTTCCAAATATTTTCTTCACTGAAATAAAATAACAGTTTAATCAATACAATTAAGCAATGGGTCTTTCAAACTTGAACAGAAGACTGATGAAGACATAAAAATGTTGGAAGAGACTTTAAACACCACCTCATCCAATAACTGATGGATGCATGACCCTCCTCTAAAACATCCCCCAACAAGGTGTGACCCAATTCATACCATGTGCCGACCTTTCTCCAGAGTGCTTGCTACCTTCCCCAGCAGTGCTCGCACTGGGAGGCATTTTATAGCTGATAATATGCTACATTAATACTCCACAAGCTTTGGATCCAGGGACTTGAGATACAGCTGGAATTCCAACTCAGCCACTTATGAGGTAAGAAGCTCTGAACATCTTGAAGTGCGTATCTGCTTTTCTCATGTGTAAAATGGATATAATCATACCGTATTATAAAAGCTTGATAAATCTTAGTTAATATCGGTTCACTGCTCCCCTTAGCAAAGGGGCAAGATGACTGTGTTGGGGAGGAGGGCTTCTGGCTGGAAAGGACCAGGGGACAGTTACATGATATGCCAAGGAATCCTTTTGGAGGGAGACTCTGTGAGTAGGATTCCCTGCATCCCTCTGATACAAGAGGTCCTGATTTTTAGGAAGTCCTTTCTCAGGCTGAACTGAAATCCATCTTCCTATACTTCTGCCCCAGATCAATCTCCTTTTCTCTAGGACAGGCCTTTAGATATGTAAAGCAGTAGTCAGAACTGGGCTAAGTAAAGCAATGCCCAGTGCATCAAACCCAGCTACCCGGGAGGCCAGAGGCACACTCCCACACAGGCACAGTCATTGCTCAGCCTTGGGGTTCTTATCTTTTTCTGATGAGCCACCACTGAACCTTCATTCAAAATGAGCCATAGCAACACTACTCATACTCGACTCAATCTGCCAAAGCCTAATTTCCAAACATCTAAACCACGTTACCTGAAAATGAAGTAAGGTGCGCCTGGCACTAAGAACTACCACCAGTTTATGGAGACACACTTTCAATGCACAGTTTTGACCTTGTCTACCTGCCTAAATGTCCCATACGAGTACACTTAAAGTATTGAAGCAAAGTGTATTTTTTTCCTGTGATCTCTAAAATACCTAAGAAATCGTATAGAAAAAGTAGCAGTAGAGGTAGTAACAGAAGACTGTGACTGACGACTTCCATTGGATACGCAGTAGGGAGTAACAAAAAGGAACTGTTTCATTATGATACAAAATATGTGTTAGCTAAATTTTTTTTTAAACCTGGATGTTCTTTTTTTTTAAAAAAGATTTATTTATTTGAGAGAGAGCACAAGCAGGGAAAGCTGCAGGCAAAGAGAGAGGGAGAAGCAGGCTGGATGCAGGGCTGGATTCCAGGACCTGGAGATCATGACCTGAGCCGAAGGCAGACACTTAACTGAGTCACCCAGGCGCCCCAAAATCTGGATGTTCTAAGACGAAGTTATCAGAAGACACTTGTCTGTCCAGCCTGTAGACATTCTGGAGTTGATCACAGACCTCTTCAAGAGCCTGTGATAGAAAAGCACTATGCTAAGTGCTTGAAGGATGTAATGATAAATGAGAGCTCACAGACAATGAGAGGAGACACACAGATCCATAAATAAGCATCATAGAAGGTCATAAAAGATGCATAGAAGAGAGAGTCATTAATTTTGAGGGACACGGGAAGATAGAGGAGGTAGAGGTCAGTGGTTTCTCCTGGTTTGTTCCCCCTCCCCCAGTCCCAAGGATGAGCAAAGAGTTACCAAGAACAGTCTGAGAATCCGTGTGTACCACAAGTACTGCGGCATAGCTGAATACATAAGTGAATGGATAAAGTTAGTCTATTATTTTTCAAGTGTGTATGAATGTTACAAAGAGAAAAAAAAATCTTAAACAGAGGAGTTACTGAATCTGTAGTCCTTTTTTATCAATTTTTTTTTCAAGAGTACAATTAATATCATTAGAAGGATCTCAAGAAACATTTGATGTTTAAAAAAGGGGGCCTATGGGCACCAGGGTGACTCAGTTAAGCATCCAACTCTTGATCCCAGTGTAGGTCTTGATCTCAGGATCCAGAGTTCAAGCCCTATGCTGGGCTCCATGCCTAAAAAGGAGATGGGGGGTTTATTCTTAGAAATGCAGGGAGTTACTGCTGGGAATAAAAAGGACCCAGATTTGGTGTGTGTTCTAGAACCTCTTTAAAATGAGGGAGGGGGGAAAAAATAAAATAAAAAAAAATAAAATGAGGGAGGGGGGAGATTATAATAATTATGTTCCAACCTACTGGTTGATTATTTTGTAGCAGAAAGACTAACAAAGCAGCATTCAGGTCAAGATTCTGCAAGGGTTCCTGCTGATGGGCTGAGGTCAGAGAAGCATGCAGAAGGGAAGGATCCCTGACACACAGCAGGTGCTCAACCAACATCAGAGGAGTACAAAACAATTACAATAGAATCAGACGTGCCCCGCAAACTACCTATGCCACACAGAAATACTGGTTACTGCTATTATCATTCAGCTGGTTCTGATAGGTAACAACTGACAGAAGCTGAAAGCAGCAGACAGGAGGCATTTATTTCACATCATATGAAGCTGTGAGGGCAAGCGTAGTAAGGTGTGCCTACCTGATAGGTTAGGACAGGGTAGAATACTGGTTCTCAACTAAAGGCGACTTTGTCCCCCAGGGAACATTTGGCGCTATATGGTGACATTTTTGGTTGTCACAAATTGGGTGAGGATGCTACAGGCATCTAGTGAGTAGGGGGCAGGCATGCGGCTACATGCCCTACAATACCCGAAAGCCCCCCACCACATTAGCATGCTCAAAATGTCAATAAAGATCTATAGCTGAGAAACCCTGGGTTACAGCGTAGAAGGCAGGTTCGAAATGAGACTGGAAAAACACACGGTGACCAGATCTGAAATGACTTGCTATGCTCAGGAGACAGAGTTTATGGTCTATGACTGTATTCCTGAAAGTGTGACCAATGGACAAGCCTAAGACTCCTCGACTGTATTCCTTAAAGTGTGATCACTGGATGAGCCTAAGACTCCTCCACGGTACCATCCACACCTCCAGACTCTTTGGAGTGGGACCCTAAGATCTGCTGGCTTTATAAAGCTCCCAGGTGATTCTAGGGCTCATCAGAATTTAGAACAGCTTTCAGCAGTGTGAAGCCAGCTAAGGTTCAGGACCTGAGGGGATAGGAGAGACTGGGACAGAGGCCTCTAAGAAAGGACTAGAACAGGCCCCTGCCAGCCAAGGAGGGCCTGGCCCATGGCTGAAGGAACTTAAAGGAGACCATCTATTGAAGAGACGTCCATTCCCTACCATTCTTCCACCAGATGACTGCACTCTAGCTGTGCCAGCACCCTTGTTCCTGGAACTCCCGCACGCTTCCTTCAGAGTCTTTGCACCAGTGCTCCCCTATCCAGAATGATGTTCCTCCAATATCCACAAAGCTCCCACCCTTTTTTTCTTCAGATCTCTGCATAAATACCACTTTATCAACAATGCCTCAATTCCTTAAATATCCATGATGAAATAGTGAGTCACCATCCTTTACCTTGCTTTATTTTCTCATAGTATTTAACACCAAACATGGTTTACTTGGTTTTTCCTGCTTTCCCTGAACCAAAACATAGGAACCATGAGATCTTACTAGGAAATGTGTCGACCCTGCACTATATCCCAAAATCCCTACAGCTGTGCATTACAGTCCAAGTGCCTCATAAACATTTATCTAATGAATAAATAAAACAATGAATGGCCACTATAAACAAGAACTAAAGAAATTTAGGTGAGAGGTAAGGCAGAAATAAAGTGTAGTCATTAAGAACATAGACTCCTGCGCTATGGAAGTTCCAATTTCTGCATCATCTCTTGCTAGATGTTTGATCTTGGGACACAGCCTCTCCCTGCTTCCCTCTTTTCATTAGTAAAACTAGGTTAATGATAGAACCTATCTCCCAGTCATGGATGAAAACACTTGACACTGGCCTTGACATGTAGTCAGAGCTGAACAAATGTTAACTTCTTGGTGACACTGGTTTGATGACCAGCTAAAGGAGGAAAAGGTAGTTTTAGATGGGCCTGATGTTTCTTTTGCAACCGGAGGCTGGGGAAGAAGTCATTACTCAGGTGTGGGAGTAAAAGAGACTAAGGTAGGAGGGGTGATTCAGCCACACAGGTGGCCTGCTACAGGGGTAATGTGTGTGGACTGCAGAGCCAACTCTACAGGTAAATCCCCATTTCTTCATTCACATATGCGGCCTTAGGCAAGTTAGTTGCACCCCTCTGTGCTTCAGCGTTCTCATCTTTAAAAACGGGGATAACAAAAGTACCTACCTGGTAGGGTAATTGTGGGGCTCAAATGAATTAGCTTACACGAGCGAATCAGAACAATGTTTGGCAAACAGCAAGTTCTACGTAAATGTAATGGGTATGACAATAACAACACGGTGGTTCAGATCATGGTTTCTGGCACCAGAAGGCCTGAACTGGATTCCTGGTCGCTGTTAGCTGATGACCTTGGGAAAGTTACTGCAAAATCTCCGTTCCTCCATTCTCTTCCAAAATTAAAACGACCTTCCCACCAGTGTGAAACCACAAAGGCTTCAGCAAGGTAATCTGCAAAGCTTCACCGCGTTCCCCCTCTGCCTCCCCCTCCTGGCCCCCAAGCACTGAGATCTGCTGAGAAATGTCCAAGCGAAGGGCATCAGTAATGCAGCACCGACCCTACCATTCGTGGGAATTCCGCACCTCCCCCTTCTCCAAATGCCTACGCTCCACTCCAGAGACCAGGGCTGCCATTCCCGCTCCCTCATCCCCCAAGCGGGAAAACCCGCCAGTCGAAGCCCAAAGCGCCCCCAGGGAGGGGCCGAGAGGAGGCGGGGCCCGGCGGCGCCGCCGAGACCTAGTGCGCCAGGGAGATGCGGGGGGCTGCGCCAGGGAGATGCGGGGGGCTGCCCCCGCGCCCCCTCACCAGTAGCAGCTGTTGTAGACACAGGCGTCCCGCGGGGGGCTGGCCGGCTGGTAGCGGGCGGCTGCAGCGGCGGGCACATCCCCCTCCATGGCGGGCTGGCTGGGGCCAGGGCAGGAGCCTGAGGCGAAGCGACTGGACGAGTCCCGCGGGCAGGCTTCGGGGGAGGAGCCGGCGTTCGGCGGGCCGCACAGGTCCTCGGGGCGGAGCCCGGGGCAGCTGGTGCAGTTCCCGGGTGGTGGAGCCAGGTACGGGGTAGGCGGAGTCTGGGAGGAGCGAGCGACGCAGGTTCCGGGCGCGCGGAGCCCGGGGAGGAGGCGCAAGTTCCGGGTGGATGGAACCAAAGACTGCGCGGGTTTCGCAGATTCCGGTGGGCGGAGCCCGGGCGGGAAGAGCGGAGCAGGTTCCGGGAGGGCGGAGCCAGGGCGAAGTGGGCGGATCCCGGGGGTTTGGGGGTAGGGTAGCGGTGAGCCGTGAGGGCTCCCAGTGGGCGGAGCTTGGGACAGGGGGGCTTGAACGATTCCGGGTAGGCGGGGCCCGGACAGGTGGGTGGAGCCAGTACTGGGCCGTGCCGGCGGAGCTCGGGTCTGCTGGGGCGGGGCCCGGGCAAGCTCTGGGCGACCGTGACCGCGTGGATGGGGTCAGAGTGCGGAGGTCAGAGGTCGTCCGCAGGTAGCTTGAAGGAGGCTGGGGAGCGCTTGGAGTTGGTAAACCGCCCGACCCTGAACGGCGCTTCGGTAGTCTCCTGGAGGCGCCTGAGACCCTCTTCAAAGCCGGGCTAGGGGTTGATGGCTGTGGAGGACCCAGACGCGACGCGGAAGACTCGACTTGTGCAAGTGAAATGAGAGAATCTTGTATGTGAAAAACGAAGCTTTAGCAGTTTTATCCTCGAGCCCGCGGGGACCCGGGGGAAAGGGGGCATGGGGCGGTTTTAGAGAGGGATAGCAACCCCAAATCTCACCGTGTTGTAACGTGTCTTTATAGATTTGTGTGTGTCGACTCAGAAAGATAGAGTGATTCCTTGGTAGAGTAAGTTTTTCAAAGTTCAAGAAGAATCCGCACGGCATCCATTTTGTGTTAGTCATGTATTTATTTGCCAGCAGTCTGGGAGGAGGGAACCAAATAATTAAAACTGTTTATCCCTCACTTCATACTTATTAGCCTTCTGAACTGCTTTATATTTGTAATGAACCTACATAACTGATCAGGGTACTTCCCATTATAAAAACTGAAATTCTTAGTTGGTTTATAGGCCATCTGCAGTCGGGGGTTTGAAAGCACCTCCTCAAATCCTAAAGACTTCAAGCATCAGTCCTTGTGTCGTCAATGTATCATCAATTATTGCCTCTCAGCTCTGACACACACTTCAATATAGGCTCTGTGATAAATAACGGAGTTCCTTTATGCATTTCTCCTTTTCAAAGTGGGCACCGAGTTAAGCCTTCTCAGTGAAGTGTGCTGGAAGAAGAAGCTTCCTGCAGTTTCTGGGGCAGTGCAAAAGTTGAGAGGGTGGTCCTGAGAACAGCTAGTGGGGTCTGCCCCAGTCACAGGCTCAAATCCGATTCCTCTGTGACTGTACAGTTTTGGTTTGGCAATAAGCTTCCTGCAGCCCTCGTAACCCAGAAGCCAGAGTCCTGTGAGGCCGGCAGGCAGCCACCTGCCCACACGTCTTTGACAGGCCCTTCAATGGCCTGCGCACAGTTATCTGTGGCCCCCAGAGTCCTACACTGAGCAGTCATTCCCTCACCAAGCCTCCCCTTCCTCTCTCAACCCCAACCATTCCCGTCTAGGCATTCTGAGCGCCTTCTACTCCAACTGGCTCCCAGGCTCCTAAGGCATCCCCATGCCACTGTTGGTGATTGCTCTCCTTTGCCCCCTTCTCTACCTTGCTAAAGGGAAGTAGAATGCCAAGAATTAACTCCAGTAGGGGTGGCTGTGTGGCCCACTTGGTTGGGCAACTGCCTTCCACTCAGGTCATGATCTTGGAATGCCAGGATCGAGTCCCGCATCAGGCTCCCCGCTTTGTGGAGAGTTTGCTTCTCCCTCTGACCTCTCCCCTCTCATGCGCTCTCTCTCTCTCTTTTTTTTTAAAGATTTTATTTATTTATTTGACAGAGAGCACAAGTAGGCAGAGAGGCAGGCAGGGGTGTGGGGGAAGCAGGCTCCCCGCTGAGCAGAGCCCGATGCAGGGCTCAATCCCAGGACCCTGAGATCATGACCTGAGCCGAAGGCAGAGGCTTAACCCACTGAAGCAACCAGGTGCCCCGCTCATGCTCCCTTATCTCATTCTCTCTCTCAAATAAAATCTTAAAAAAAAAAATTAACTCCGATAAAAGTATAACCAAAGAAATAAGGAAACTCTATATGGTACCTAGGGCTAAGGACAAGTACTCAAGGACAAATTTGAAAGTTTGCACCCACTTGCAGTAGGCATGGGTTGCCTACCCGATTTCAGAGTTCACTGGTTTACCCAGTCTGGAGGTGGTCTGAAGTTGCTGGGCAAACAACAGAGATGGGGGTGGAGAAGAGCCAGCAATCTCTGCCATAACATACTTTCTTTATGCTTCAAACTTCCTCATAAGTAGGAATTTTTTAACAAAAAAAAAATATTGTGTTTTTATATGCATGTGATTTCATAGTAGAGACTATAAAAAGGTATATGGTTTCAGAGGAATAAAGTTCTAATGCTTAGAAACAGATTCTGACCTATAAACTCCAAAGAGCTGGTTGAAGAAGAAATAAGAGTACACTCAAAGAACCCCAAACCCAGTGAAATCAGGATGTTAAAGGGTTGGGGTTTATAGAAAGGTCACAGAACAAAGGAAAGTATAAAAGAGGACCACAGATGTGAAAGGGGAGATCAAGAAGTAGGCAGCACATAATACACTGAGGTTTAACCACAAAAGGGTTTTTTTTTTTTTTAATGGGGGAAGAGGTATTTTTAACACTCAATATTAAAAGCTAGAAGGAAAAAGAAAGAGATAATCCTGTCGCTTGGGACCAGCTGATATGTAGTAAGGGACTGTATAACTGAAAGAAACAAATGCCCAATGTCTATTTTGATGGTGTTTTCTCTTTTCTCTATCAAAGAAAATGATCCTCAGGCTGTGAAGAATAAAGGAAACAGCAGTGAGAGCAAATTAAAGCCAAGATAGGTGCAGCAGAAGAAAGCACCAATTTGCCTTAAACGGGTTAAAAATCTTTAGACCCAGATGAGTTCTATCCCAGCATATTGAAAATGCTGTAGATTATAACCCCCAAAGCCTTTAACTCTGGGTCTTGGAGAAAGACTGATGGAGGAGATGACATAAGACTAAATACGAATACTTGCTGTCCTAAGTTTCATAAAAAGAAAAAATAAGTGTTCCAGACACTGTATTCTGTGAACCAGATGCCTATTCCCAGGATGATTTGTGACCGTGAAGAAAGGGGATTATTTAGGGGCCTTTAGTGGTTTACCAAACCCATTTCATGCTGCATGGACCTCATTTCATGTTGTTGGAAGAATTAATTGATCATTAGAATAGAATTATAGCACAAGCACTATAATTTGATTCCAACAAAGCAGCTGGCCCAGTATTAGTCATGACTCAATTCAGTTAGAAGTCAAGGCAGAAAGGCTGTTTATTAGCTCCTTTAATGGGAAGGACGCTGAAGTGGCTCTCAGAGTCAAAAGACAAGCTGCAGATACCGCGGTCTCAAGGGACCGGAAGCAGAGCCCTCTTCCCCACCTTTCTCCCCAGCTCTCAGACTGTTTCTCAGGGCTTGGCTTCATCCCCAGGTGACTTCACTTCCTGCTGTGGGGAGGAGGGCCGCCGGCAGCCCCATATTCATATTTTCCAGGCTTGGCAACCCCAGTGGAAAGAGAAAACTCCTTTTTCCTCCTAGCAATCTCACAGAGCAACTTGTACCTTTATTTTTAACGTTTCTGTACTGCCTTTTTTACATGTACAGTGGACCCTTGAACAGCATAGGTTTGAACTGCACGGGTCCACTTATATGCAGTCTTTACAGTTTAGTTCTGTAAATCTATTTTCTCTTATGATTTTCTTAACATTTTATTTTCTCTATTTTATTTTATTGTAAGAATATGGTATATAGGGGCACCTGGGTGGCTCAGTGGGTTAGGCTGCTGCCTTCGGCTCAGGTGATCTCAGGGTCCTGGGATCGAGCCCCACATTGGGCTCTCTGCTCGGCGGGGAGCCTGCTTCCTCCTCTCTCTCTGCCTGCCTCTCTGCCTACTTGTGATCTCTCTGTCAAATAAATAAATAAAATCTTGGGGCGCCTGGGTGGCTCAGTGGGTTAAGCCGCTGCCTTCGGCTCAGGTCATGATCTCAGAGTCCTGGGATCGAGTCCCGCATCGGGCTCTCTGCTCAGCGGAGAGCCTGCTTCCCTCTCTCTCTCTCTCTGGCTGCCTCTCCGTCTACTTGTGATTTCTCTCTGTCAAATTAATAAATAAAATCTTTAAAAAAAAAAAAATAAATAAATAAAATCTTAAAAAAAAAAATACTGAGGACAAACCTTTAAAAAAAAAAAAAAAACAGGCCAAAAAACCAAAAACAAAAACCCTAGCATTCCCATTATTATTTTGAGTTGCATTTACTTCCCTGTGTTAAGGGGATAATTTTTTTTTTTAAGATTTATTTATTTATTTATTTATTTGAAAGAGAGAAAGAGGGAGCCTGGAGGCCAATGTGGGACTCGATGCCAGGACCCTAAGGTTATGACCCGAGTTGAAATCAAGAGTCAAGACACTCAAATGAGCCACCCAGACACACCTAAAGGGATAATTTCTATATAAAGTGCTAAGATAGCAATATACAATGGGAGCTGGCAGGGGTGGGGAAGTGAGGGAGCATCTTGCCATTAGAGGTGAGGAGCTGGGCTGGGTTGGAATATAATAATGTTATCACTCATCTTACATTGAATGGGGTGGGAGGGAGGCAGTAGTCCCAGGGCCCTCTGTGTGGGCCAGCCCTTATCTGTGGTGTTAGACTGGGGGCTGTGTACCATACCTTACATGGGAAAACTGAGGAATTGAAGTAAATTCAGGAGAGGCTGATAAAGAGGGAAAGTCTGAAAACCACATCACAAAATGATGGCTCTTCTCACTCACTTCCTGTGCCCACATACCCTCTCTCCCAGCCCTCCGTCCTGATCTGAAAGGGGTATCTGTCTCACATGGCCTCCTGATGTTCTTTTTGTCAATGTCCATTCTAGGAAACCGCTGGTAAAACTTACCCTCTGACCTGAAGGCCTCTATACCTGGCAGAATTCTGTCTGGTTGCAAACAACTGAAACCATCTCTGGCTAACTTAACCAGGAAATCAAATTTACTGAAGGATAGGAAGTTTGGACAGGGCTTGGAGGAGAGGAAGGAAGCACAACCTAGTCCCACTGATCTAATTCTCCAGATTCCAAGAATCAGCTGGCTAGAATGCCACCATTAATGTCACCAACTCTGTATACCATCTGCTGCTGCCTCCACGAATAATCTGCACCTGTGTCTTTGGGTCACTCCTTCAGGGGCAATGACTTAGTCCACTGACGAAGCTGAGATCATGTGCCTGAGCCCTGTGCCTTAGCCCAGGTTAACAGGGAAATGAAGTCTGTCCCTACAGGATTTCCATCAAAGGAGGTAGGACCCTGCCTAAACCAAACCCAGTGGAAAAGAAAATCTCTCAAAGAGGACACATGTCTGTTTAAATTCAGAGTAATTAAAAAATGACAAGTGGCAACTATGACCTCTCCAACTTCCATGTGACAAATGGTTTTTTCCTTTGGACAGAAATCAATGAGATTAGCTATTGTATTTAAGGTTACATTTACAACATTCCTGAAAGAAATCCCTGTCCAAGTTGATGTTTACTTTCTAACCTTGTTACCAAAGAACAGACGGGGACCCACCTATAACCTCATTTCAAATGAGGTAATGGAATTATGCTTAGCTCTTAACCTCAGCCTTCTTTTCTGTCACATGTGAGGTAAAAGCACTTGATCCTCTCTGTAAGCAGTCTGGGGCAATGGGAAAGAACCTCAGTTTCCACTACCCCTTTTATCCTAAATCGAGTAATTCGTATCTACGATGGCTAAAACTAAAAGGAAAGAGATACCTGCTAAAGATCAATTCCACACCAACTCGTAAGTTTCCTAAGGCTGCTGTAAAAATTATTGCAAACTAAGTGACTTTAAAAATAAAAAAGAGAGAAAGAAAACCCAGGAATTTACTGTCAGAATAAATTCAGAAGTCTGAAATCAAGGTGTCAGCAGGGTTGATTCCTCCTAGAGGTTCTGAGTGAGTCTGTTCTGGATCTCTCTCCTAGCTTCTAGAAGTTGCCAGCAGTCCTTGACATTCATTGGCATCATTCCAATTTCTGCCTTCATCTTCACATTCCCTTCTTCTCTGTATCTCCTTATGCATCAAACACCCCTCTCCCTTTTCTTATATGGACGCCAGTCATTGCGTTTAGGAACTACCATAAATCCAGGATGATTTCAAAGTCCTTAATTATACCTGCAAAGATCCTGTTTCCAAATAAGGTTATTTCAGGTGTCAGAGTTTGGGACTTGAACATATCCCTACAGTTCAACCCATTATACCAACCAAAGGCTGAAGTCAGTGTGGTTATTCTTAATATTGTTGGAGAGAAAATAAAGGGACAAAGAAAACCCTTTGGCTGACTTTGTCTCTTGGTGTTCTAAAATTTCTATGTCTTATTTTAAAAGAACTAAAACGACTACTACAACTTCTGTGGAGGTCAATCTGGTAATATCTAACAAAATCTCAAATGCATATGCATTTTCTGCGTAGAAGTTCTTTTTATAACTTTTTTGAAGTATAACATGCAAAAGAAAAGTGCACATATCATAAGGGTAGACTATGCTACCCTACATATTGTTCTTTCCTCTTCCACTTATATTAGGTAAACAATCACCTTAAAGCTTTTTTTTTCCTATTGTAAACATGACACATATTTAATGCAAAAAAAAAATTAGAAAAATTGAGAGAAGTACAAAGAAACAACACAACTATAGTATCACAACCCCGAAATTAACCATTAATATTTTGTTATAGTTTATTCTGGTTTTTCTTACAATGCAAGTATACACATGTATTTTTTCAAAACAAAGATGGAACAGTATGATACTTACTTTTTTGTAGTTTAACAAGTTACCATGCATTGTGCCCATTTCTTAATACACTTAACACAGAGTTACATTGTAATTTTTTTTTAAGATTTTATTTATTTGGGGCGCCTGGGTGGCTCAGTGGGTTAAGCCGCTGCCTTCGACTCAGGTCATGATCTCAGAGTCCTGGGATCGAGTCCCGCATCGGGCTCTCTGCTCAGCAGGGAGCCTGCTTCCCTCTCTCTCTCTCTGCCTGCCTCTCCATCTACTTGTGATTTCTCTCTGTCAAATAAATAAATAAAATCTTTAAAAAAAAAAAAAAAGATTTTATTTATTTATTTGACAGAGAGAGATCACAGGTAGGTAGAGAGGCTGGCAGAGAGAGAGAGAGAGAGAGAGAGAGAGAGAAGCAGGCTCCCTGCTGAGCAGAGAGCCCGATGTGGGACTCGATCCCAGGACCCTGAGATCATGACCTGAGCCGAAGGCAGCGGCTTAACCCACTGAGCCACCCAGGTGCCCCTACATTGTAATTTTTAATGACTGTATAGCATCCTTCTTTTAAGAGTTTATTTATTTATTTTTTTAAGATTTTATTTATTTATCAGAGAGAGGGAGAGAGAGCGAGCACAGGCAGACAGAGTGGCAGGCAGAGTCAGAGGGAGAAGCAGGCTCCCTGCGGAGCAAGGAGCCCGATGTGGGACTTGACCCCAGGACGCTGGGATCATGACCTGAGCCGAAGGCAGCTGCTTAACCAACTGAGCCACCCAGGTGTCCCAAGAGTTTATTTTTTTTTAAGTAATCTCTACACCCAACATGGGACTCAAAGTGAGATCAAGAGTTGCATGCTCGGTTGATGAGCCAGCCAGGCACCCCTATATAGTATCCTTCTTAAGTGAAGTATCACTCAGGGACATTCAAGTTGTTTGCCGGGGTTTTTTTAAGGTTTTATTTATTTATTTGACAGAGAAATCACAAGTAGGCAGAGAGGCAGGCAGAGAGAGGGGGGAAGTAGGTTCCCCGTTGAGCAGAGAGCCTGATGCAGGGCTCGATTCCAGGACCCTGAGATCATGACCCAAGTTGAAGGCAGAGGCTTAACCCGCTGAGCCATCCAGGCTCCCCTATTTTCAGTTTTTTTGATATTATAAATAACACTGCGGTAAGTATTATGCTGCATAACATGTTTGAAAACTTTTTAAAAAGGCCAAATTTCAAGTACAGAACATATATACAAAAATTGTGTGTCTTAAATGTGCATCAAGGGAATTCCTGACATTCTCTCCAAATTTGCTGTAGCCATAACTTTTTCCATCCCAGTTAATGTAGTGTCCATTTCCATTTGCTCAAGCCAAAAAAATAAAATAAATTAGAGTCATCCTTGATGCCTCGCTTTCTCTTACACCTAAATCCAATTAATCAGCAAATTCACTTGGCTCTTTCTTCCAAACACATCCAGAATTTAACCCATTTATTTCCTCCACTGATCTAACACTGGCCCATGTCACCATCGTCTCTTGCCTGAACAACTGCAGTGGCTTTCTAACTAGGGTTGCCAAATTTAGCAAATAAAACTGCAAGATACCCAGTAAAATTGAAGTTCAGATAAAAAGGTTTTTTTAGTGTATATATAAACCCAAATATTGTGTTCTCCATGCAGCAGCCAGAGGGATTCTTTGAAGAAGTCAGAAAAAATCAATCCTGTATTCAAAACGCTGTAATGTCTTTTCACCTCAGTTGTAATAAAAAATAGAATGGCTGAAATTAACAAGTCTGGAAACAACAGATGTGGATGAAGACAAAGGGGAACCCTATTACACTGCTGGTGAGAATGTAAGCTGGTACATCCCTTCCGAAAAACAGTATGGTGGTTCCTCAAAAAGTTAAAAATAGAGCTACCCTATGACCCAACAGTTGCTCTACTAGGTATTTACCCAAAGGATACAAACAGTAATTTGAAGTGGCACCTGCACCCCAATGTTTATATTATAGCAGGACCATCCAATAGCCAAAATATGTCATGAGCCCAGATGTCCTATATATGTAAATATACATAAATGAATAACGGAATATTATTCAGCCATCAAAAAGAAGGAAATCTTAACCATTTGCAATAGCCTGGATGGAACTAGAGGGGATTATGCTAAGTGAAATAAATAAATCAGAGAAAGACAGTTATCATATAATTTCACTCACATGTGGAATTTAAGAAACAAAACAGAGGATCATAAGGGAAGGGATGAAGTCAGAGAGGGAGACAAACCATCAGAGACTTAACTATAGGAAACAGGGTGGCTGGAGGGGAGGCGAATGGGGGGATGGGGTAACTGGATAATGGGCATTCAGGAAGGCAATTAATGAGCACTGGGCATGACTTGTAACTAATGACTCAATAAACTACCTCTGAAACTAATAGTACATTATATGTTAATTAAGTGAATTAAAAAAAAATTTTAAACACAAAACCTTAAAGCTGAGGCCCACAGCCCTGCAAGATCTACTCCTGGAGGCTCTTTAATCTTTAGTTTCATTAGCCTCCCTGTCCTCCCTTTTCCTCTGCTTGCATCTTTCTTACCCAAAATAACCTAACTTCTTTAGGTCTTTGCTTATACTTACCTGAGAAACCTTCCCTATTCATCCTCTAAAACTGAAGGCTTCCTTCTCCCCCTCCCTGCTTTATATTTCTCTTCAGCATTTATGATAATAAACATTTATTTCATTTATTTTCTCTTGCCTTCGGCAAGAATTGAAGTCCATAAGGGCACTTTCGTACTTATTCACTGCTGTATCCCCAGTGTTGAGAATACTACCTGGCACATAATAGATGCTTAATAAATATTTGATAAATGTCAAATAAAGGAAATGTAGTTATCCAAATCAATAAAACTTATTTCAGCTTCAGGAGAACTCTTCTCACATTCTGATCATTCAGCATGCTGTCTATTTCAAAGTAGTTGAGTAATTGCTGTATCTTAGAGAAGCTGTTTTCTGTAATTCTTTAACAGTAGCAAACATTTATTGAGCTCTTACTAGGTGCAGACATGGTTCTAAGGTATTATGTCTTAGAGTCTTGGTATTCGGATTATTATTACTATTATTACAGTTAATTTACAGTTGAGGAAATTAAGACGGGGAAAGGTGAGTAATTTGCTCAAGATCATACACACGGATAGGGCAGTGATGGGTACAGAACCTGCGCCCTTAACTACAGTACTCTGCAGGGTCATTTTCAGATCTCTTTCTGTTTTCTTTTGATAGGTAAATTGTTTGAGTCAAAGACTCAGCATTTTGCTTTTGAAACCTGCGTGGCGGGAAGCTGACGGCAGGTGGGGGGCGGGGCTGGGCGGAGCCGGCAGGCCCTCGCTAGCCAATCAGAGCAGGCAGGAGCCTCCCTGCTCCCCACCCCCCACCCCGACAGCCACGCGCCAAAATTCCAAACGGGACCTCTCTCCGCTACCCGTCATCTCCCTCCGCCGAGTTCAGCGAGCCGGAACTATATAAGAAAAAGAAGTCAGCGTTCTCCCGCCACGGTCCGCTCAGGTCCTGGTCACTGTCGGTGCAGGCCCTCCTCAACTTCAACCCGAAGTCCTTCGCCCGGCGGAAGGGCGAAAAGTTTCAAGCCGGCAGTTGCAGGGACGCGGCGTGGGCGGGACAGGCGGCGGAGGGATTCCGGGTGCGCGCGCTGCGGCCGCTGGCGCGGAGCTAGTGGCGCCAGAATTCGGAGCGCGGAAGAGCCCGAGCGGCTGCCGGTCAGACTGGGACCCATCTCCCGCCGCGGACGCCGGGCGAAGAGACAGGGAAGATGGTGGTCCTCCGCAGCAGCCTGGAGCTGCACAGCCACTCCGCCTCTTCGGCCACGGACCCTCTGGACCTGTCCAACGAGTTCCTCAGCCTGGAGCAGATCGGCCGGAGGCGGCTCCGTTCGGCCCGAGTCGCTGAACAGTCCGCGGTCACCGCGGCCGCCGCGGGCGTGAGTACCGGCCTGGGGCGGGCCCCTCGGGCAGGGCCTGTAGGACTGCCCGCGGCCGGTTGGCCGGGTGGGGCCCGGGGGTGGGCGGCGCGGTCTGGGTGGCAGTTGGTGGGGGGAGGGGGCTGGGAGGAGTGTTGTCGAGGACAAGTAAAATGGAAGGCTTCCGAACATCGGAGCCCCAAGGGGTGTGGGTCAGGGCAAGAGATCGGGCAGTCTGGAAGAGGGCTAGGCAGTTCGTTACTACCCCATTTCACGCAAGAGGAAACCGAAGCCCTCCGGAATCTTGGTTTGTGGGGCTGCCCCACCCCCATCTCACACACCTCCCTAACCTAGCGCCCGGGCCCCTGCCCTAGGTTCGCATCTGTTGAGCGCAGCACACGTTTCCTGACTCCCTGCCGGATGCAGGATAGATGTTTTAGGGGCCACGGGAATGGAAAGATTGTAATTGAGGTCTCCTGACCTTCATTTGTGATCCAGAGAGGTTCGGATATAAGATAGCCGTGAATAGTACCAGGTTGCATAATGTGGAGCGATGGAGACCAACATTTCGCGTACAGCTGCTTAAGCCTCGTTAAACAGCTCCATAAGAATGGATAGTTATGATGTCTATGTTACAGGCGAAGAAATGGACTCAAAGTAACCAGTGACGGGTAGATCTAAAATTGGAACTTGGATCCTCTGCCTCCAAAACCTTTCTCTATTATATCATGCTGCAGTTATAAACAATGTCTATAGGGGATGTTTCCAAGGGGGTGGAGCAGTGAAGTCTTGAAAGAGTTGCTTCTCATTCTAGGTCTGCAGTACAGATTGGATCTTTGATTACAGAGGTAAGGCCTGGTGCGAGAGTCCCTCCCTCCACCTCTGTGGCAGCTGCTGAAAGAGGCGCAGGTGAAGGAGACCCCGTTAACAAAAGGCTGGAGAAGTTGAGGAAGCAGCACTGGAAAAGTGAAGGCAGCAGGAAGTAGTCTAGTTCTCTTTGAGGGAGGGTAGGCAAAGGGCTGAGAAAAACAGGACCGGAGAAAGGGTTAGGAAGTGGCAAGTCAGAATGAGAGGCCAAGGGAGAAAGAGCGCTACAAAGCATAGTTAAGAGAGTGATCAGTATATGAAATTAGTTGTCAGTATCCTCTGAAGACCAGCTGTACTGGTTGCTCCTCTCCTGAAGGGAGTGAAAAAGTATGTTTCATCTCTGCATTTGTGATGCTGAATTGAAAAAAAGAATTTCCTGACTTTCAGGGTCATTTCTCGATCACATGTTGAGATTGAGATCTGAGGAGGCCAGACACTTCTGCAGTGTACTGGGGTCCCTTGACTTACTAACGTATGTTCAGAAAATCTGATTATTTCAATAAATATTTATTGAATATTATCTTCTGTACAGTGCTAGATCCTATGACTGTAATGATGTATTGAGCAGTAAGTAATATAGGCGCTTAAAACAACTGTTTTGAATCTCAGCTTACCAATAATCTCCACTTGTTAAAAAAGGTAATACCACATTTATAGCGAGGATTAAATGTGATCATGCATTTAAGGAGATTACCTGAACACTTGGCATAATGTTAGGACTCATTGTCAGCAACTAAGACCACTGTTAATTTGACTGCCCAGTTTTCTGGAAGAAAGAAAGAAAAGAAAAGAAAGAAAGAAGGACTTTCCAGTTCTTCCGGCCAAAAACCCGAGAGTTGTCCTGACCCAGCTCTCATTTCATATTAAGAAATTCTTTTGGTTCTATGGACATTGGGGAAGGTATGTGCTTTGGTGAGTGCTGTGAAGTGTGTAAACCTGGCGATTCACAGACCTGTACCCCTGGGGATAAAAATATATGTTTATTAAAAAAAAAAAAAAAGAGAGAAATTCTTTTGGTTCTACTTTCAAAGTATATATGGAATCTGATCACTTCTCAGATCCTCTGTTGTTGCCATGTTGGTCCAAGCCATTATCTCTTCCCTAGGTTGTTAAAAGGGATTTTTGACTGGCCTCCTGGTTTTCCACCCTTGTATATAATGATCCGCCTTCCACAACTGTCAGTTCTCAGTATAGCTTACAGAATGATTTGTTTTTTTAAGATTTTAAAAAATTATTTATTTATTTGACTGACAGAGTTCACTCGTAGGTAGAGACGTGGGGCAGGTGTGGGGGGAGCTGGCTCCCAGCCAAGCAGGACAGACCAATGTGGGGCTCGATCCCAGGACCCTGAGACCGTGACCTGAGCCGAAGGCAGAGGCTTTAACCCACTGAGCCACCCAGGCGCCCCCAGAGTGATCTTTATAAAAGTTAGAAAGTTGATCATTCCTCTACTCAAAAAACCTCGAAGAGTGAAAGTTGAAAAGTTTGGGAGTAGCCCTACACCCCTTTCTCTTCATGATGACATCCTCTTCCATTTTTGCCTTTTTCAAAACCTTGTCTATTCCTGTTGTATTGGTCGAGCTGCTTCTTGAATACCAGGGCCTTTGTACTGGTTCTCCCCTGTGTTGAGAATCTCTTCCCCTGAATATCTGCACGATTTGTTCCTAATTTACCCTCTACATTTTTACTTTTTTTTAAGATTTTATTTATTTATTTGACAGAGAGAGAGAGACAGCAAGAGAGGGAACACAAGCAAGGGGAGCGGGAGAGGGAGAAACAGGCTTCCTGCCGAATAGGGAGCCCGATGTGGGACTGGATCCCAGGACCCTGGGATTATAATTTGAGCCAAAGGCCGACGCTTAAGAACTAAGCCACCCAGGCTCTCCTTTTATTTTTAATTTAAAAAAAAGTCTCATAAGTCCAATAGTACTTAACATTTTCCAAGAACTCAGTCCTCCTATTCTTGTGAGATAGATATGATCATCTTTGTTTTGCAGGTGAGAGAACCAAGACACAGAGACCTAAATAACATGCGCGAATTTACTTTTACAGTAAGTGATAGAGCTCCAGGTTCTACCTAGGAGAACCTAGGAATCTGTCTCTCTCAAGTCTTTGCTACTCACTTTTTCAGTGATGTTTACCCTAACCATCTTATTTAAAATTACAGATCACTCTCATTGACATGCCTCTTTACTCTGCTTTATGTTTCCTTATTACTTATCATCTTCTTACATGTTCTATTAACTTTCTACTTTTTTTTTTATTTTTTATTTTTTATTTATTTTTTTTTTTTTAAAGATTTTTATTTATTTATTTGACAGAGAGAGATCACAAGTAGGCAGAGAGAGAGAGAGAGAGAGGAGGAAGCAGGCTCCCCGCTGAGCAGAGAGCCCGATGTGGGACTCGATCCCAGGACCCCGAGATCATGACCCGAGCCGAAGGCAGCGGCTTAACCCACTGAGCCACCCAGGTGCCCTCTACTTTTTTTTTTAAAGATTTTATTTATTTAGGGCGCCTGGGTGGCTCAGTGGGTTGAGCCACTGCCTTCGGCTCGGGTCATGATCTCAGAGTCCTGGGATCGAGTCCCGCATCGGGCTCTCTGCTTGGCAGGGAGCCTGCTTCCCTCTCTCTCTCTCTGCCTGCTTCTCTATCTACTTGTGATTTCTCTCTGTCAAATAAATAAATAAAATCTTTAAAAAAAAAAAAAAGATTTTATTTATTTATTTGTCAGAGAGAGAGCGAGCGAGAGTGAGCACAGGCAGACAGAATGGCAGGCAGAGTCAGAGGGAGAAGCAGGCTCCCTGCGGAGCAAGGAGCCCGATGTGGGACTCAATCCCAGGACACTGGGATCATGACCTGAGCTGAAGGCAGCTGCTTAACCAACTGAGCCACCCAGGCGTCCCAACTTTCTACTTTTTAAAATATTTTCTCTCTCCCTAAGTCAGAATGTAACTGTACAGTTCTGGACTTTTACCTTTTGTTCAGTATTATATTTCTGGGACCTAGGACAGAACCTAGAATGTAGTAGAGGCATAATAAATATTCGTTGTTAACTATCCTTGGTCTAAAGGAACTGGTCTAGCAGAGTAGAACTAACACATCGATATACAGAGACTGCCGTTCTTGCCATATCAATGGTATGTGGTGGCTGAGCAGCTAGCACTCAGATGGATTGTGTAGGGTGAAAGGGATTTTTTTACCCCCAGGCTAGAATTTCCATTAGGGATTATACCTTTTTGAGACATAGTACTTCTATCTTCTATAAATTCTCCATAGACCAAATTATAATTAAAGGGTTATTTAGCATGGGATTGGATCAAAAGAAATGGTTAGCCCTGATCAATAATGTATTCATGCTGTCAAAGCCTACCAGTACCAAAAATGAAACATACCTTTGTGATTGGAATATTTTCTAATTTGGGGTCTTACATTCAATTCATTTGACTTAATTACAGCTTGCTTTTTACATCAGTCATGCATTTCAGAAACTTAACTCCTGATCACCCTGTTTGTTTTCAGGTATTCTTATCTGAGGAGCTACATATCTATTGACAGATCATTTATTAGGTCAAGTTACTTTTAAAGATAATTAAATTTATTCGTGTTTGTTAACTTGGATTTTCCTTTATCTCAGCTCAGAAGGTGACCTTATATTCAATTTCTGAAGGTACTTATAATCACCTGTTTATTAACCTCTTTCTACCTTTATAGTTTGAATATGATCTTAATCAGGTGGGCATAGGGATTTGTTTGTTTTGGGTTTTTTTTTTCGTCCTTGTATGGTTTCCCTGAAGTTTTGTTTTAAATTTTTTTCTTTCTTAAACTTTTATTTTCATCCCAATTGGATCATGAGATCTAGCATTTTCATCCATTCAGATGCCCCTTCTGTGGTTTCTTTTTCTACCAGAGTCAGACTAGGCATTGCCTATGTCTGTGCTTTCACGGGTCTGAGGTTCTTTGATTCATATTAAATTTAGGGTTCTCATGTAGTAGTAGGGGACACATAAGAGATAGTAGTGCATTGCTTTTAGGTTGTATTTACGTACATTTTTTATTCTATATGTTAGGTAAAATAAAATATGCTGTGGTATGTAGAAGTTTTTAAGTTGTCTATTTTAAAAGTTTGAAAAGTACTATGAATGACGCTGATATGTACAACATATGGAAGATTCTTTAAAACGTGGTATATAGGGGCGCCTGGGTGGCTCAGTGGGTTGGGCCTCTGCCTTTGGCTAGGGTCGTGATCTCAGGGAGGTGGGATTGGGCCCCGCTCGGGCTCTCTGCTCAGCGGGGAGCCTACTTCCCACCTCTCTCTGCCTGCCTCTCTGCCTACTTGTGATCTCTCTCTCTGTCAAATAAATAAATAAAATCTTTTTAAAAATTAAAAAAAAACTTGGTATATAACACAACACAGAAAAATGAAAAGTGTACAGTTTAGTGAATTATCACAAAGCATAAATAGGAATATTTTGACATGTTGCTATGACTGTTGCATCCTGAAGTTGAGTGACATGGCTCTCTGAATTCAAGAGTGTGTACTTGTTTGATGTAGTGATAGGCAGTCCATTTTTGTCAGTTTGTATTAAAGACTGGCCATTTGATTTTATGCTTAGAAGTTGCAATTTTTAGGGGCACCTGGGTGGCTCAGTCGGTTGGGCATCTGCCTTCGGCTCAGGTCATGATCCCGGAGTCCTGGGATCAAGCTCCCTGCTTGGTGGGGAGCCTTTGTCTCCCTCTCCTACTCCCCCTGCTTGTGAGTATGCTCACTCTCGCGTGCTTGCGCCCTCTCTCTCTGCAAATAAATAATCTTTTAAAAAAAATTACAACTTTTAGAACAGGGATCTGATGAAATACTGTTCAGGATGGATTATACTGAGGGGTGCCTGGGTGGCTGTCAGTTAAGTGGCTGCCTTTGGGTCAGGTCGTGTTCCTAGGGTCCTGGAATCGAGCCCCGCATTGGGCTCCCTGCTAAGTGGAGAGCCTGCTTCCACCTCTCCCTCTGCCTGCCCTCTACCTACTTGTGCTCTCTCTATCTCTCTGTCAAATAAATAAAATCTTAAAAAAAAAAAAGATGGATTATAGTGAACAAATATGGAGTTTGGAAGACCAGTTAAAAGATTATAATATTAATAGCTATCCGTTACATAGTAGTCGCTGTGTACCAGGCATGGTACCTAAGATACACACATACATTTGCCTTATTACGTCACTATTATTATCTCCATTGCAGATATGGAAGTCAAGACACAGAGACCTTATGTAACTTGGACAAGATTGTACAGTTCTAAGTAACATCCCAAGAATCAATCCAAGGCAGTCTGTCATTAAGAGTTTGGGCTCTTAATTGATACATTATTGTCACAATAGCCCAAAGAATAGAAAACTAGAAGCTAAATTAAGGTGATACTAGAAGGAACAGAAAAAAAATGCTAAATAATACTGCAAGGGGTCAGAGAGTTGTTCAGATACAAACAGGGAAGGCAGTGTTGTTTCTAAAGAGGTGAGCAATAGGGATCCCTGGGTGGCTCAGGTGGCTCAGTGGGTTAAAGCCCCTGCCTTCAGCTCAGGTCATGATCTCAGGGTTCTGGGATCGAGCCCCGCATCCGGCTCTCTGCTCATCGGGGAGCCTGTTGCCCCCCTCCCCACCTGCTTCTCTGCCTACTTGTGATCTCTGTCAAGTAAATAAATGAAATCTTTTTTAAAAAATTTTAAAAAAGGTTAAGACTATATATCTTTGGGAGTCACCTACATAAAACTGGTAGTTGAGGTTTTTTTGTTTTTTTTTTTTTAAGATTTTATTTATTTGACAGAGAGAGAACACAAGTAGGCAGAGAGGCAGGCAGAGAGAGGAGGAAGCAGGCTCCCTGCTGAGCAGAGAGCCCGATGCGGGACTCGATCCCAGGACCCTGAGATCATGACCTGAGCCAAATGCAGCGGCTTAACCCACTGAGCCACCCTGGTGCCCCTGGTAGTTGAGTTCTTAAAGGTGAATAGAAAACACAAATATATTTAAGAAGATCTGAAGTAATGGCTCGATTTTAAAGATGAGAAAAGGATGAATTCTGTTTTTAAGAGAGCATGATGTGAACCAAAGGGTCAAAGCATGTAAAGAAGGGAGTGATCAGCAGCATAGAAATCAGTGAGGTGGAGCAGAGGCCATTGGATTAACTTTCAGGTGATCGTTTTGGGGCTATTGTAAGAGCTGGAGAGGTAGAAATCAAATTGCAGGAGCTTTTGGAATGGATCCGTGGTGAAGATTTGACCATGTCTATGTTTAAAGGTGAAGCTAAGGAGGGATATCGCAGCTATACTGGGTTAGAATATTCTGATGAAGTTTTCATGGAGCCCTATGTCTGCATGCTTATTTAACTGTGATTTAAAACATCATGTTTATACTTCATTTGTTCGGTTGATATTTGAATTGATTCAGCCATATATTTTTTTGTTATGAATTAAAGCTTGGGTAAGCGTGGTCTTGTTTGGGAAAACAACATATTACTTAGTATATTTCTATTATACAATTGTATCTACTTTGGGGAAGAGATTTTGTTACTGTAGTTGCTTCTTGTCTACTAACTTACTGATTATACAAGATTATAAGAGACTTAAAAAGCTAACAATATATTTTTTCCCCTCTAAAACTTCACTTTGGAAGAGCTATCAGTGCTCTCAATATTTAAGTAGATTTTAGCAAAACAATGAGGACTACATCTGCAGGTTTAGTTTTCAGATTAAGTATGTTTTGTTTTTGTTTTTTACTTCATAGGATAATTCTTTCTAGTAATGCAAGTTGTAAAAATGTTAAAAATAGAAAGTGAAAGTCCTCATTTCTATTATCCAGTGTTAATTACTGTCACCGGTTGATATTTAACTTAACCTCTTGAGAATTATTTTGAAAAGCCATAATAAAATGTGACTTTGGTTTAACAACTGTGCTACTTTCCTAAGGAACTCAGATGTGTACAGGATAGCTCATCTAGAGGTATTTATAACACAAAAAAATTGCAGATAGTTTAGATATACATTAAGCAGTTTGTTAAGTTGATTCATGTAATTGCTGGAATACTAGTCATTCATTTTATTTTATTTTTTAAGATTTATTTTCTTATTTTGAGAGAGAGTGAGCAGGGTGAGGGGCAAAGTGGGGGAGAGAGAGAGTCCCCAGTAGAGTCCCTGCTGAGTGCAGCATTGGGAGTGGGGTTTGATCCCACAACCCTGAGATCATGACCCAAGCCTAAAACAAGAGTCAGCCTAAAACAAGCCTAAAACGGAGTCACCCAGACACTCCTAGTCATTCATTTAAAAAGATTTTTAGAATAATATTTGATGGCATGAGGAAATGTTTTGTACTACTAGAAAAAAGTTACAAAACATAAATAATATCCCAGGTTAAAAGTCATGTGAATATGATTGCGTAGGAAAAGAATAGTTCTTCTCTATCAGAAGATTAACAGTGATTATCATGGGCAGCTAGAGTTAAGAGTGACATTTTCATCTTTGTGCATTTCTTCTTTTTTCCCAATTATAATGGGCAAGTTTTGCTTTTATTTTTATACTGCTTTTTTAAGAAATGTTTTTGAAAGTTATTATTTTAAAATTTCCCAGTGTGTACATCTATATAGGTGATTTCCCAGGAGCCTGTTTTGTTTGTTTGTTTGTTAAGGAAAACCTTTCTTGATGCCTAGTACTTGTTTGGAGAGTGTTAAGGAAAGCCTTTCTTGATGCCTAGTACTTGTTTGGAGAGTATGAATGAAGCCACTCACTATGCAAGTCAAAGATTCTCTTATACCACTTATAAAATTAAATCTTCCAAGTTTTTCAGGCAATCTTTTTTCCCAGTAGTTAGCACCCCCCTTTTGCCTATGGAAACAAACCGTTTTTATTATTCCCAGGAATAGAGTGACATTTACTTTCTTTTTTTATTGTAATAATTAATTGTAGATAATATGAAATGTGCCATTTCAACCGTTTTTGTGTCCAGTTCGGTAGCATTAAGTACACTCATTCATTCTGCAACCATCACTGCTGTCCACCTCCGGAATTGTCACGTTCCAAACTAAAACTCTGTACCCGTTAAATAACTCCCATTCTTCCTTCCTCCTACCACCTAACAACTACCTTTCCTTCTGTCTTTATGAATTTGACTACCCTGGACCCTAGAGGAAACATAGAGTATTTGTCCTTTTGTAACTAACTTATTTCACTTAGCATAATGTCTTCAGGTTCATACTTATTGTTAAAATTTACTTCCTTTTTAAGGCTGAATAATATTTTACTGTAAGTACCACAATTTTTTAATCCATTCATCTGTCGGTGAACATTTAGATCGCATCTACCTTTGGCCATTGCAAATAATGCTGCTATGAATAGGAGTACACAAATGTCTGCTTTCATTTGTTTTGAGTATACCTAGAAGTAGGATTCCTGGATCACATGGTAATTGTGTGTTTAATTTTTTGAGGAATTGCCATATCATTTTCCATAGTGGCTGCACTATTTTGCATTCCCACCAGCAATGTACAAGGGTTCCAGTTTCTCCACATCCTTGCCAACACTTATTTTCTCTTTTTTATAATAGCTGTCCTAACAAATGAGAAGTGACATCTCATTTGTGGGTTTGAGTTTGTATTTGTCTATAACTGGTTATGTTGGGCATCTTTTCATGTGTTTACTGGCCATTTGTGTATATTCTTGGGGAAATGAATTTCCTGGGGAAATTCAAGTCTTCTGCCTATTTTTTGTTTTTGTTTTTTTTGTTGTTGTTGTTGTTGTTTAAATATAGGAGTTCTTTATATATTATGGATATCAATCCTTTGTCAGATACATGATTTGTAAGTATGTTCTATTCCATGGGTTTCCATTTCATTCTGTGGATTGTGTCCTTGGCACAAAAGTTTGTAATTTTGATGAAGTCTAGCATATCTATTTTTTCTTATCTGTGCTTTCAGTATCACATCTAAGAAATCTTATGTAAAACAAATGTAATGAAAGTTTCCCCCGGTTTTTTCTTCTAAGAATGTCTAAATTTTTAGCTCCATATCCCCTTGTACATTTTTTTTTTAAAGATTTTTATTTATTTATTTATTTTTTAAAGATCTTATTTATTTACTTGAGAGAGAGACAGTGAGAGAGAGCATGAACGAGGAGAAGGTCAGAGAGAGAAGCAGACTCCCCATGGAGCTGGGAGTCCAATGCAGGACTCGATCCCGGGACTCCAGGATCATGACCTTAGCCGAAGGCAGTCGTCCAACCAACTGAGCCACCCAGGCGTCCCTGTATTTATTTATTTGACAGAGATCACAAGTAGGCAGAGAGGCAGGCAGAGAGAGGAAGGGAAGCAGGTTCCCTGCTGAGTGGAGAGCCCGACGTGGGGCTCGATCCCAGGACCCTGAGATCATGACCTGAAGGCAGAGGCTTTAACGCACTGGAGCCACCCAGGCACCCCTCTCTTGTACATTTTTAAGGATTCCTTTAAAATGCTTTTGCTATCTAAGGTGTTCCTCATTCCCATTAGTTTAAATAGTTAAAAAGGAGATCATTTCAGTCATTGTTTAGTGTTGACATTAAAAAATGAAATTATTATACCAGTCTTTTTATCTACTGAAATTTGAAAACCATAGTTATGTGATACCTGTCTTGGAACATTAAAAACATAATATATAAGCATGCTTCTTTAGCAATCAGAAATGTTATCTTGATTCCTTTTTTTTCCTCCTTTAATTTGTATTTCTAATTCATGGAAGCCACAGCATTTTATCTTGATATATTTTTATACTTAAAACTAATTTATTAAGTATCCTTTCATACTTGCAAAACAAAATTTAAACTTTTTAATATTTGTGATCACAAGTCTCTAAGAAAATACAGCTTATAATATTCAGTTAATGCAAACAACAAAAGCATACTTACTTTGATTAAAAATGATGAAACAGAAAGTTAGATTTCATTGAGATTTCATGTGATTGAAGTCCCAGCAATTAGTTCATATGTCTGTGGAGGAATCTTACTGCTGAAGACAGTGTTTGGCATCAGTTCCATTGTTCTTATAAATGTAAGCACCGGGAAACATTGTTCATATAAATAAGTAGGCAGTAATGAAAGAAGTTTAGCAGTGCCACTCAGTTTTTCTGGCTTATATACCAAAAACACTTGCCAAAATTATTTTTTATGGTCTTTTAGCTTGATTAGGTCTCCTTTCAATTTTGTTGAAAGCAGAGAATGAGAAACTGCCTCACAAAGGAAAGGATTTGTTGCCGATCTCTGTCATTCAATTTCTTAACACCTAACACTAGTGTTTTTCATTGTTTGGCTTTAGGAAGATTTTTAGGGCCTTGAGGCAGTCCATGATAGTAAGATTCAGAATGAGTGAGTGAGGTGACTTTCTTTTGTAAAGTGAAAGAAAGGTAAATGAAAGAAGGTGCCTTCTCAGGCATCTTCTATGTACAGAAAAAGTACATAGGGAAGTTAGGAATCTGGAAGTATAAATAAAAATTTTCTTAGAAAGTCTTGTTATATTACATCTAAGATGTAGGTGTTCATTTTAAAAATAATACACCTACTTAAAACATCCTTACGTATTTTTTCAAACATCTTTATATACAGGTACAGTGATAAAAGTAACAAACCCATACATATCACTAATATTTTATGAAATACCTGTTTAATTCTTTTTTTTTTTTTTAAGATTTTATTTATTTGACAGAGAGAGAAAGATAAACAAGTAGGCAGAGAAGCAGGCAGAGAGAGAGGGGGAAGTAGGCTCCCTACTGAGCAGAGTCAGATATGGGGGGCTCGATTCCAGGATCCTGAAATCATGACCTGAGCTGAAGGCGGAGGCTTAACCCACTGAGCCACCCAGGCGCCCCAATACCTGTCTAATCAACACAAATCCTTGTGGATTAAATGTCCTTATTTTACTTGTGAACCAATGAGATATTCTGCTCAAAGCAAAATTAAATGACAAAATGTCCTGATAAAACAAAATGAAATGACTGTAAAGCCAGCCTAAAGGGGGGGGGGGGTAATACTAATATTGCAGGTTTTTTAAAATACTGTTTTTTAAAAATTATCAATTTTCTGAGTAGTACAGCATGTAATCAGTGTTGTTAGGTATTTTTACCTTCTCTTCTTATGTGAAAGTCACATTTATATGGGGACACTTGCCTGGGTGTCTCTGTCGGTTGATTCAGCCTTCGGCTCAGGTCATGATCCCTGGGTCCTGGAATCAAGTCCCACATTGGGCTTCTTGCACAGCAGGGAACCTGCTTCTTCTTCTGCCTGATGCTCCCCCTGTTCGTGCTCTGTCTGACAAATAAATAAATAAATCTTTAGAAAAAGAAAGAAAGTAGCCTTTATATGATTTCAGAGAGATGTGTGTGAACTTTTGGATACTTTTCTGACAGAACCTCTGTAGCTCATAAAGTAGCCACTAAGAGAAACTCTAGTCTATTGAACAATAATAAAGTCACGTAGAGCACTGTGGTTTTTACAGCAGATGAACCATACATAAACAGTCTTTGAATTCAGATGTTGCATCATCTGGATGAAACTGAAATAGATGGTCGTAACTCCTTTTTATCATCCAAGGCCGAATTAACAATTCCGCTGGTCCAGTTGAAGGTTGCTGCCAGTGGGTTGCCTGGCAGGCAATGGTTTGTGTATCTTTCTAATTTCTGTAGCCTTAAAATAAAGGCGTATTTAGTGTTATGAGCCGTTACAACTTTTTGTCAGTTGGGGAAAACTTTTAGAGTGCTTGCTATGAAACAGAGCTATAAGCCATCAATAAATCCTGTTAGCCATTTCATAGACGTTGCTGATACGTGTTTATCATAAAAATGATTATTTAGCTTAAATACTCTTGTAGTTTCTTGGGGAGATGCCGAATGATGCTGCCCCAGAAGCAGTTGTTGCAAACTTGTATTCAAAGAAAACTCTCAGAAGGAGTTTATTTTTTTTTTTTTTTTTTATTTTTTTTTTATAATTTTTTTTTTTTTTTTTTTTTTAAGATTTTATTTACTTGACAGACAGAGATCACAAGTAGGCAGAGAGGCAGAGAGAGAGAGGAGGAAGCAGGCTCCCTGCTGAGCAGAGAGCCCGACATGGGGCTCGATCCCAGGACCCTGGGATCATGACCCGACCCGAAAGCAGAGGCTTTAACCCACTGAGCCACCCAGGCGCCCCTCAGAAGGAGTTTAACTTGGGGATTTTGACTGAAGAAAAACTTAGATCCCTTTCTCAATTTTTCTTAAAGGATGCATCTTCAGTTAAAGAAGTTGAGACCTATCACCGGACACGTGCTTTGAGATCTTTGAGAAAAAATGCCCAGAATTCTTCAGATTCTAGTTTTGATAAGAATTTGGAAATAACAGAGAAACATGCTAATGGAAGACATTTTACAAGGTAAAACAAGATGGTTGAATGCTAATTTAAAATAGTTTTAAAATAATTTAGGATTTGCATTAACTTTTAAGTGTATTCTTGCCCCATCATCAAGATTCCAGGGTTGTAAAATGTAATTTGAAATGAAATTGCCACAGATGAATATTACTGAGTTAAAATGTTAATATGTACTGTTTGTTTTTATATTCTTGTTCAAAGACGATATTTGCGATATGTGTGAGCACAGCTGACAAAGTTGCTTGATAATTACTTGAGTGTGTGACTTTGTGATTTCAACTTGCTTATGATATGTGGTTCTACTTTATACTTAATACAAAGTCTTTATTTAAAATAGTAGTTATTTTTCTCATCATTTGCTATCAAGTATTTCATCAGTTCTGAGTCATTTATGAATTTGTGTGTTGGTGCACTTCTAAAAGCAGTCTTCACGTAGGAAGTGGAACATTTTTTTTTTAACTTGTCTAAGGGGACTAGATGATTTATACATATGTAAATTTCATTTCTCAAGAACCCTGAGCTAGATGGCCTGAATTCCACTTTAATATTCATGAAATTATTTTCAGTGAATTAGGTAGTTAGGTAATCCAGGGAACTTGGATTTGTTTGGTTTGTGACAGATTTAAATCTAATTAGCTAAAAACTTTCACTTTTCCTCCCACTTTGGTGGGCCTGACATAAATGGAAGGGGTGCCAATTAGAATAAAATTTCTTTGATGAAATAATTGCTTTATACATTAATTCTTCTCATAAAGAAATTTTTCATAGTAACTTACAAGACTGGAGCCCTCCTACTTTTTTTTTTTTTTAAAGACTTATTAAATAATCTTCTACACCCAATGTGGGGCTCAAGCTTATGACTCTGAGATTGAGTCACATGCTCCACTGTCCAAGCCAGCCAAGCACCCCTAGGGTGCTCCTATTCTTAGTTAAAATCTTGATTATTTTGTGTAACATTTTTCAGATAAGTGACATCTCGTGCCTTTTGCTTTTTGTTAGTATTATTTGAATAGTCTCTCATTATATAAATTTGCATCATTTCATTCCATTTTTTTTTTTAAGATTTAAAAAAAATTTTTTTTATTTGACAGAGAGAGAGATCACAAGTAGGCAGAGAGGCAGGCAGAGAGAGAGGGGAAAGCAGGCTCCCCACTGAGCAGAGAGCCCGATGTGGGGCTTGATTCCAGGACCCTGAGATCATGACCTGAGCCAAAGGCAGAGGCTTAACCCACTGAGCCACCCAGGCGCCCCCATTTCATCCATTATTTATGGTGTGTTTACTACTGTATTTCACAGGATCCAAGATAGCAGAATTGAAACACTCATTGTTTTATGAGACAGTAAAAAAGAAGAAAACTGAAAGTTAAAATAAGATACTCCATCAATTTTTTTTTAAAGATTTTATTTATTTATCTGACAGATAGATCACAAGTACGCAGAGAGGCAGACAGAGAGAGGAAGGGAAGCAGGCTCCCCGCTGAGCAGAGAGGCGGATGCGGGGCTGGATCCCAGGACTCTGGGATCATGACCTGAGCCGAAGGCAGAGGCTTTAACCCACTGAGCCACCCAGGCGCCCCTATTCCATCAATTTTAAGACACATCCTAATTTCAGAGATGTTAAAAATGGAGGGAAATTACGATTTACAAAATTGGTGAAATATAATTTAAGTTACCCCGAATTTCTGAAACTTGAAGTCTTTTGGGGGTCAGGAAAGTGGACCATGGATTCTCTGTGAGAATTTTAAACTTTATTTCATGATCTGAAGAAAAAATAAACATTCTGGGTCATCTAAATTGCTGCCTTCTAGAGAATAGTCAAAATTTCATGCCCTACATTGGTGTTTACAACTAAGTAGGCACCACCTAGTACTGCTTGAGTTAGCTCAAGTTCATGAGGTAAAAATTGAGTTTGACCTTGATACATAAGTGATACTTTGAAGAGGAAGCCATGGATTTGATGTCATGACATGCTGTTCAGATAAGATTTTTGGAGCACTTGAAATAAAAGAGAAGTGGATGAATTGAGTCATGATACACAACAAACATGATGTACAACATACCAAACTCAAGAGAAACTGTACCACAGTTACAGTGTGTCTGTACCACATTCACACAACAAAGGGCTATTTTATTTCAGCAAAACCTCATATGTTAATATTTTTGTTAGTGGTTTTATTGGTTTTATTTGTATAAGATATAAATGAATTTCTCTTTAGTTTGACTTGTATATAGTCATAAAAAATTTAATTTGGGGGGGCGCCTGGTGGCTCATTCGGTTAAGCATCAGACTCTTGATTTCAGCTCAGGTCAGGATCTGGGGTTCTGGCATCTAAGCACAGCATCAGGCTGTGCACTCAGCAGGGAGTCTCCTTACGGATTCTCTCCCTCTGCCCTTCCCCTTGCTCACTCTCACATGCACTGTCTTTCTCAAATAAATAAATCAAATTTTTTTTTAATAAATCAATCTTTAAAAAAAAGAATGTTAAAAATTTAATGTTGGAAGTTCTTAAAAGTTTTTACTTTTAAAAGTTTATGTACCTTGGGACGCCTGGGTGGTCAGTTGGTTGGACGACTGCCTTCGGCTCAGGTCATGGTCCCGGAGTGCCGGGATCGAGTCCAGCTTCGGGCTCCCAGCTCCACGGGGAGTCTGCTTCTCTCTCTGACCTTCTCCTCACTCATGTTCTCTCTCACTATCTCTCTCTCAAATAAATAAAATCTTAAAAAAATTTTTTTAAGTTTATGTACCTTACTCAAGTTTATGAAACATTGTCCTGGCCTTTATGCTCAAAAGCTATTAGAGCAGTATTAAAATAAGTGCTGGAGCGCCTGGGTGGCTCAGTGGGTTAAGCCTCTGCCTTCGGCTCAGGTCATGATCTCAGGGTCCTGGGATTGAGCCCCACGTTGGGCTCTCTGCTCCGCAGGGAGCCTGCTTCCTCCTCTCTCTCTCTCTGCCTCTCTGCCTACTTGTGATCTCTGTCTGTCAAGTAAATAAATAAAATCTTTTATAAAAAAAAAAAAATAAGTGCTTTTTCAATCTAGATTTAAAGATGAGTGACTTGGTATTTTGGAATTTGATTCCTTTTTTTTTTTTTTTTTTTTTTTTAAAGATTTTATTTATTTACTTGAGAGAGAGACAGTGAGAGAGAGCATGAATGAGAAGAAGGTCAGAGAGAGAAGCAGACTCCCCATGGAGCTGGGAGTCCGATGCGGGACTCGATCCCGGGACTCCAGGATCATGACCTGAGCCGAAGGCAGTCGTCCAACCAACTGAGCCACCCAGGCGTCCCGGAATTTGATTCCTTTTAAAATATATTGAATTGCTGTCTTTAAAAGTTTTTTTATTTTTATTAGAAAGGGAAGAGAAGAGGGAGGGGGAGAAAGAGGATCTTAAGCAGAGATCCTGGATGCCTCACATCCAGTGAGGAGCCTTACCCGGGCCTCTGTCTCATAACCCCTGAGATCATGACCTGAGCTGAAATCAGTAGTCGGATGCTTAACCAACTGATCCAACCAGGCACCTCTAAAATTATTTTTGAATAACAACTTAATGGAGATGTAATTGACATACCACAGGATTCACAGTATTGTGCTGTCATCACTGCTGTCCAATTTTGCAACATTTTCATCACCCCAGAAAGAAACCCTGTATCTCCCACCCCCTTCTCCCTCCTTCCCACTGGCCCCTTGGAAACCACTAATCTACTTTCTGTCTTTATGAATTTGCCTATTCTGGACATTTTATGTAAATGGAATCATATTCATGGCCTTTTGTGTCTGGCTTCTTTCCCTCAGTATGATGTTTTGAAGGTTTATTTTACTGTAGTACCTGTCAGCACTTCATTCTTTTTTTGCTGAATAAGATTCCATTGCATAAATATATCATGTTTTGTTCATCCACTCATTAGTTGATGAACATTTGGATTGTTTCTACTTTGTGGCTGTTTTGAATGATACTGTGAACATTGGTGTTCAAATTTTGTGTGGACATAGGGTTTTGATTGATTGGAGGTATATATCTGGAAGTGAATTGCTGGGTCAAATGGCAACTGTTTGAACATTGAGGAACTGCTGAGTAGTTGGCTAAAGCAGCTTTACCATTTTCCATCCTCATTAGCAGCAAATGAGGGTTCCAATTTCTCCAGTCCTCATCAACACTTGTCGTAGTCTTTGGCTCTAGCCATTTTTAAAAATGAGTGTAAAAGTATCTTTGTGGTTCTGATTTACATTTCCTAGATGGTTAATAGCATTGGATGTCTTTTCATGTGCTTATTGGCTATTTATATGTCTTCTGTGGAGAAGAACTTCTAGCTTAAAAAATAATCTGTGTATTCAGATCTTTATTACAAAGACTGATATTTTACAGAGTGATAACATTAGGATCTGTTTGTATAAGACTTAGATAAACTGGCCCTCAGTGTTGAGTTTTGGTTTATGTAGTTTTCTGCTTCTTATTAGGGTGACCCTTTTTGCTGTTGCTAGTTTGCCTGACTAGTAATCTTTCTACTTGCTTCCTTTCTGTGTCCCTCCATCCATTTTGTTTTCTGTCTGAGGCTCAAAGACCAGGAGACCAAAACTGTTAGAATAATATAGAAAGATTTGAGTAACTGTACCTGAGGGCAGGATCTATATTTCTTTGGTATTGGAGTTCCTAACTAGGGTCCAGTAATTGCAGTTTTCATGGGGCACATGATGAAACCTCTGAAATAATGTATAAATTTGTATGTGTGTATATAGTTTTCTAGGTAGAAAAGATCTGTAGCTTTTATCAGATTTACAGAGGTTAACAAAAGTCCAGGCACCTGTTTCTATAAACAGTTTCACTGGGACACAGCCCTACCCATTCGTTCTAAGGCTGTTTTACTGCTTCAGTGTCAAAGTTGTATGACAAGAGACTGTATGACTCACAAACCTAAATATTTACTATCCAGCTGTTTAAGGGGAAGGGTGCTCCCATTCCCCTAAAGGCAAGAAGAAAAGAAAGAGAGGAAGGGAAGGAAGTAAAGTAGGGCCGAGAGGGAGCGAGCAAGAGAGAAAGAACAAACATGGCTTTAATCACTGTGTTCCTAGCATTTAATAGGGGCCTTGTTTATAGAAATGTGGGACTACATGGTATGGAGGGAGGGGGCTCCTTCATGAGAAATGTCTAGGAGCCTGTGAACAGACTAGGTCGTGACCTGTGGATGGATTGCTCACATGTTTTTATTTTGTTCTTGGTTCTTACCAAAAGAGAGAATTAGTGATGACTTACCTTGCTGTAAGAATATATGATTTAACTCTTCTGGGTAAGATGGTTCCATTTTATTTTAAAGTGTCACATTTGAAATCACATGTGTATAACCAGCCCACTTCGAAATAGCTTGACACATGGGTTGTTTAATAGATGTAGCTATCCAAATATGGATAATTGAATCTCTAAAAATAAATTAATGAGATAAATCGTTTTGTTTGCTCAATGGGTTTTGGAAAAAAGATGAGGAGAAGATAATTGTTTTTTTTAAACCTTGGAAAGTATTCTTTCCTATTTCAGTAGATACTGTCTGCCAGTTTGTAAGTGAGATATCTGATTCACAAATGGGATTGTTTCTGCGTATGAAAGATAATGCATGTCATATAGACATTGTAGCCAGCAAATGTTTTTAGAAGAAAATTAACATATTTTTAAGGGATATTAGTTCTGTTTATAGTTATAAATATCTCAAGGATGTGGGATCACTATATCCCTGTGGTATAAAATACATTGTCTTGTTTTTGCTCAATACTTACAGTTCAATTAAACCTATTTAGGCTAAGGATATAATTTCTTTTTTTAAGTCAGATACTTTGATTTGATTAATTCTGTTTAAGAATTAATATATATGTCATTGCATTTCACAACATGGTTCTCAGATTTTGTTTACCCCTAACTGGCATAAGCATAGATACTCTAAAGCTTTTCAATTTTCGGTGTTTTTTAGGCTTTTAGGAATCTAGGAGTATTTACTCTCTAAGCTGATAGACCTTTTTACCCTACTTTGTAGTATTATGAAATCTAAGATTTAAAATTATGTCAATTATTTTAAATTATTTAATATATTTTTTCACATAGGCAGTTGGCCAGACAGCAGGCTGATAAGAAAAAAGAAGAGTGCAAAGAAGGTAAGTAATGTGAAAGGCATTTCAGATTGAAAACCTGTAAGTCATATTTTGTTTACAGATATATTGAGGTACATAAAATAAACTGTACATATTAAAGTGTGTAGTTTGTTGGTTTGTTGTAAGTGTACGCCGTGAACCACCACCACAATAAGATAGTGGAGTGAACGGTCACTGCCATAAACTTCCTCAGGCCTCTTTATAATTATTCCCCCACCTTCTGTCCAGGCCTTCCACACACCAAGATTCCTGAGCAATCTCCAGTCTGCTCTCTATCACTGTAATTTAGTTTTCATTTTCATTTAAATGAAATTATGCAGTTGCATTCTTTTTGTCTGGCTTTCTTTCTCTTAGCATAATTGCTTCGAGTATCATCCACATTGTAGCATTTTCTTGCCAAGTATTCCATTATATGGATATACCACAGTTTGGTCCCCCCCCACACCTGTTTTATTGTGATACATTGACACATAACATTGTGTATGTTTAAGGTATACAGTAAATGTTGATTTTTGGTACATTTATATCTTATGAAATGATTACTATCATAGCTTTAACTAACACCAGCATCATGTTGCATAATTACCATTTCTTTTTTGTGGTGACAACATTTAAGATCTACTCTCTAGCAACTTTGATACTTGTCTTATAGGTGGAAATTTCTATTCTGACCAACATCTCTCCTTCTCCCTCACTTGCCAGTCCCTGGTAACTAAGATTTAGTCTCTGTTTCTATGAGTTTGGCTTTTTTTAGATTCCACACTTAAATGATGTTACACAGTATTTGTCTTTCTCTGATTTCTTTAATTTAGCGTCCTGCCCTCAGGGTCCATCCATGTTATTGCAAATGGCAGGATATTCTTCTTTCTCGTGGCTGAATGGTAGTCTGTTGTATAATGTGTATATTTTACGTCTTCTTTATCCATTCATCCGTTGAGGAACACTTAGGTTTTTTCCATAATTAGTTTATTCCTCTTTTGGTAGACATTGAGTTATTTCCAGTTCAGGGCTATCACATTTGAACAGTTGTGTACAAATTTTTGTATTACGTATCTTTCATTTCCTCTGGAAAGCAGAACGCTAGATCATATGGTAGGTGTATATTGTGACTTTATTTTTGCTTTCTATTATTTTTAAGAAAGGTAAGTTCAAAATCTTGTGATTTGTTATATGAAAGTGTAGCTATTCAGTTGTTGATTTTAGAATCGTTTTATAAATGCCATTACTTAAAATCTTTCCATTTTATGTACACATCTTGAAGACAAAGTGATTCCAGTTACTCGATCACTGAGGACTAGAAACATTGTTCAAACTAAAGAACACTTGCACGAAGAGAATGGTGACGTTGAAGTTCGCCGCAGTTGCAGGATTAGGAGTCGCTATAGTAGTGTGAACCAGTCTGTGCTGTTTGACAAACTTATAACGAAGTAAGTAAAAATTATTTAGATCAAGATTACTTAGCTGGAAAAACTTTTTGTTGAGGAGGGGTCATAAATTTAAATTTAAACTAGCTTGCATATTCATCTGTGTAAAGCATAAAGGAGACTGATTAGTAGAGGGCTTTGTAATAGTTCTATATATGTATTTAAATTCTTGGAAGGAAATTTTAGAATATTTTTACGCAGGTAAATCAGTGCCTCGTATAGAGATATTTAAAATCCCAGCACTCAAAAAATACAATGGAAGACAAATAAAGTTTTTTAAAATGTACTACTCTTTAACAGTTTTAGCTTATATTATGTCAATTTTCTTAAAGCACTGCCGAAGCTGTACTTCAGAAAATGGATGACATGAAGAAGATGCGTAGACAGCGAATGAGGGAACTTGAAGACTTGGGAGTATTTAATGAAACAGAAGAAGTAAATCTATCCTTCCTCAGCCCTGAAACTAGTGTAACATTGTGTGTCAACTATACTGCAATAAAAAATATGTATATATATCTCCTTCCATTTAGGGGATGATTTAATGACCTCCAGTTTAACCTTTTTCTTATGGTACCTGTCCATTTTTTGTTTAAATTATTCATCATTTTCAACATTTTTAAACTGTACAGCATTTGTTTGATCAGTCACTAGTTAATTGCTGTAGTTGTAAGAGTTTGTAGCTATAAATACCTTCATTTTAAGCAGGATAGGAAGATCCTACTGAATTTTTTTAATATACTAAATGTTAATAGCTTTTGTTTAAACATTTTTAGGGGAATCTTAATATGTACACAAGAGGAAAACAAAAAGGTATTCAAAGAACTGATGAGGAAACGACTGACAATCAAGAAGGCAGTGTGGGTTAGTCTTTTGTTCTGCTTCTGGGTTTGCATTTCAGCACTTTTTATTTAGTAAGAGATAGCTTTTTTATTCAGAAGTTGTGACATTTCTGGTATTTTGTGAGAGATCGAAGGGTTGGTCATAATTGAAAAGTGAGGGCAGGGAAGTGTTTTAAAAGATAATAGGTCCTATTTGGGAAAGTACTTGAAATCAACAAATCTAAAGCAAACAAACTTGGTTTGCATATATAATACATCTGCAGACAATACATCTCTACCTGTTAAAAGATGATTAAAATTAAGTTTCGCTCTTCTGTTTAAAAGTTGCTACTGTAATTTATTAGAACTTCTCTTGAGTGAAAACCGGTTTTCTCAAATACATTTTAAATATTTGGTGAGGGTATTTCACATTTTCATAAGTAGATTATTTGAGTTACGCTTGATGTAACTCAGTGACAGCCAGAAGGGCTGGATGGAATTTAAAACTTAAGTATGAAAGGCAAAAGCTAGATAAGGGGATTCTCTAATTTGTCAACATGCTAAATTAACTTGGAAACCTAAGTAGAGTCACTTATATTAATGAAATTAGCAGCAATACCATAAAGTTTAGCTTAGAACTTAGTAGCCTTTAAACTTCTTTTCCTACTTCCTTTTTTCCTTCCTCTGGATATTTTTAATTCTGCATTTTACTTCATTTTTTTAAATCTTCATTTAATGCTGCAAAAGAATTTTAGATCATTTTTATAAACAATCTAGAAGTAAAAAAAAAATTTTAGGTCTAAATTTTTAGACCCTTGTCTAAAAATTTCAATTCCACTGTGTTAAAAATCACTAACATTTTGGTGACTGTCTTGAAAGTAAATGTTTCTTAACTGTAGAATCATCCGAAGAGGGTGAAGACCAAGAAGATGAAGATGATGGTGAAGATGAAGATGAAGATGATGATGAAGATGATGAGGATGAGGATGAAGATGAAGAGGATGGGGAAGAAGATAATCAGAAACGATATTATCTTCGACAGAGGAAAGCTACTGTGTACTACCAGGCTCCACTGGAAAGTAAGTGCTTATGTATATATTTCCAGGAGAAGCGTAATTAGATTACACTTATCTTTACTGCCTTTTCTCTATCATTCTTATTTTTCATGTTTTCATTGTACGAATACTCATGGCTGTTGTCTTTGATAAACGATGTTAAATGCACAAGAAGTCATTTCTTGAAGAAAGTTAGATGTTAGCCTTGACCAAAGCAAATAATTGGGCTATTTTGAAATTTCGTGTCTGTCTGGAATTATTTTTGAGTTATTTATTTATTTGGATTTCACAGCTTTCTTAGTTTATTTTGCCACTTTGTGTAAATAGGACTGTTCTTCATTTACATTAAAGTTCTGCCTCAGGACTTGTGAGCGTATATATGCAGGGCTGATCACCAGCTGTTATGCATCAGTATAATCATAATGGTTGTTTATGGCCAGTGTATGTTTTGGTTGGTTGGTGTCTTGTGCTGTACATATTTTCAGCAGCAATGCTGCAGATGTAAATGGTTTAAAACGTGAACAGTAAAGCAGTCTATAGTAGATATGTACTAGTATTTTCACGGAAAGCAGCACCTTTGTGAGTATTTAGATGAAGAGAAAAATTATCTTCATACATATTTCTATATCACATACCTATAATTCTTCTTTTTAGAACCTCGTCACCAGAGAAAGCCCAACATATTTTATAGTGGCCCAGCTTCTCCTGCAAGACCAAGATATAGACTATCTTCTGCTGGACCAAGAAGTCCTTATTGTAAACGAATGAACAGGTTTGGTTCTGAAGTAGTGATTGATTTATGACAATATAATTATGGCTGTGTTAGGGTAGGATTCTAGAGTCTTAGGATTGGTTGTATCCAAATAGAATTCTAGAATCATACATATTTGGGAGAGTTGGCTCTATGCCTATAGTGCTCTTACCCTTACTACCACTGACTGGTTTTTGCTTTTGCTTGCATTAATAGGAATTCTTAATAACTACCATGGTAAGGTAGTTTACTCCATTGTTCCACACTTTATTTATTTATTTATAAGATTTTATTTATTTATTTGACAGAGAGAGATCACAAGTAGGCAGAGAGGCAGGCAGAGAGAGAGAGAGGAGGAAGCATGCTCCCTGCTGAGCAGAGAGCCCGATGCGGGACTTGATCCTAGGACCCTGAGATCATGACCTGAGCCGAAGGCAGCGGCTTAACCCACTGAGCCACCCAGGCACCCTGTTCCACACTTTAATAATAGAGGCTACCTTTGCTTCAGTGTTTACTGTATTCCTGGCTTGTGTTAAGCATCTTACATAGCCTGTTTCACTTAATCCTCACATTGTTCAAGTGTAGGTGTACTCTTGTCTTCACATAGTATCACAGACCTATTTTCTCACTCTGACATTCTACATTACATAACTTTCTAGACTTTTCATGATACTGTCCTTTTATAGATCTGGGTTTTTTTCCAAGTTTTACTTGCACTTCTTAAAAATTCGTTTCTCTCATATAGTAGGAAGCATTGATTTTCTTTGACCATTCAAATTATTTGTAGGTTTTTTTCCCCTTCTACATCCTAACATTTGTTGAATGTCATTTTTAAGTCCAAAAGGGTAATTCTTTTTATTTCCTCATTCTCCCAAGTAATAAAAGGTTTTCTGATTCATTAGAATTTTGGGGGTAATAGTAACATTATAGTAGTTCATGAATGAAAGAGTTAGTTAGTGAAGATTAAAGAAGCTCCCCTCCACAAAAAAGGACATTGATGTGGAAATGGTACTTCTTTTTCCTAATATAAATTTGCTCAGAGGTAAGACTGAAATCCTACAAGACAACAGTTCCTGGAAGCCTGCTCGCTGAAACAGTTTATCTGATTATGGAAAGGAACACTTTTGTTGACAAATTCTTCTCTTCTAGGAAAAATATGAATGCCCTTAATGTCCCTGGGTCTTTTAATTTCTTTTTCTGAGTGTCAAAAATCACAAGTATATATCTAGATTTCCTGTTTCGTCATCCCTTTACATAAAACCAGAGCCCTGAAGGATGGAGGGTAAACTGCCAGGGTTGCCCATGATAAATTGCACTTGAAAGGAGGCCACACAACAGAATATTGTTAAAGACCTGTATTTTGGTGGTGAAATCTAATGATCTACAGAAAAGCAGCATAAGGTGTGGTGTTTCCTGGAATCCCCACCAGTCATAAGGCCCAGGGCAGCTGTCTTGGTTGTGTGACTCAAAGGACAAGCCTCTGTTAGATCCAACAGAAGTGAAAGGCTGCCACTTACTTTGAGATTTAGTTTCTTTTCTCACTCTTAACAGATTTATGTTTCTGGAAGTAACCCACTTAATTATTGACTGCCTCATTAGTCGCCACCTACAATGTTACTCTAGAGCAGGTGGGAATTTTTTTTTTTTTTTTGCCTGTTCGGTGCTCAAGTTCTCATATCTGGTTTGCAGAATCTACCCTTTATGGAAAGTGTCTCATAGCTCTTTGGGTAGAGGATTTTTTTTTTCCACTACAATTATTAACAAATATGTTTTGAGTTCTACTATGTGCTAAGCACTATGGATATAAAAATGGCTAAGTCAGGGTTCCGGCCCTTGGGTCACATTGACTAGTAGAAGATTCTGACATTTCTTTTTTATTTATATATTTCATTTATTATTTGAGTGTAGTTGACACATGATGTTACATGAGTTTCAATTATGTAGCATAGTGATTCAGCAGCTGTATGTTATGCAGTAGTCACAAGTATAGCTACCATCTGTCACTATAACAATGCTATTGAAATACTATTGACAATATTCCCTATGCTGTACCTTTAATTCCTGTAATTTAATCATTTCCATCATTGGAAACCTGTATCTCCCACTCCTGGTCACCTGTTTTGCCCATCCCCCCTCACAACCCCCTGTCTGGCAACCATCAGTTCTCTGTATAGGTCTGATTTGCTTTATGTTTGTTTATATATTCTGACCCATTTAAATTAAAGTATGAATTAAGAGATTTAAATTGTACCCAAGTCACATTATTTGACTTAATGATTTTGATTTTGGTTCTGATAGCCTTTTAAAGATTTTTACTTTTTGATAAGTTTTATCGAAATATAATTTACATACCATATAGTTCACCTATTTAAAGTGTACAAGGACTTTCAGTATTTTCACAGTTGTGCAGCTATCACCACAATTTTAGAACATTTTTCTTGTCTCAGAAAGAAACCTTGTCCTCTTTAGTTCTCTCCAATTCCTGCATCCCCCACCCCCTCAGCCCTAAGCAACCAGTAATCTATTTTCTGTCTCTCTAGATTTGCCTATTCTGGGTATTTCGTTTATGTGCACTCTTCTGTGAGTGGCTTCTTTCACTTGGTACAACATTTTCAAGGTTCATCCACGTTTAGCATGTACCAGTACTTCATTTTTTTTATTATCAAGTAAGGTTCCATTGTATAAATATACCACGTTTTGTTTATCCATTTATCAGATGATGGACATTTGGGTTGTTTCTACTTTTTTGGCTACTGTGAATACGACCATGAACATTTGTAACAACTTTTTGTGTGAACTTGTGTTTTCACTTCTCTTAAGTATGTACCTAGAAGTGGAATTGCTAAATCAAATGCTAACTCTATTTACTGTTTCAAGGAGTTGTCAGATGATTTTCCAGAATGGCTGCTTTATTTTACATTCCCACCAATAATGTATGAGAATATTTTTTGACATCTTAACTAACCCTTACTATTATCTGACCTTTTGAATATAGCCCTTTAAGCCTTTTTTTTTCTTTTTTTTTTTTTTTTTTGATAACACTCTAGCCAAGGCTGTGTAAATATCTCTTCCCTTTTAACAACCTTAATGGTGATTTTGCTCAGCCTTTTTACTTTTTCTTGAAGAGACCAGCTTCTGTTTGTAGTTCATGTCCTACTTCACCTACCTAGGCATGGAAACAAAGCACCCATTCAGAGAATTGTCTGAACGTTGCTCTTAGTATGGCAAATGATCCAGAAACCTTGCACCCACAGGACAGATCTTGCAGGGGTCTTTAGCATGCTTACAGCCGAGCTTCAGGACTGCTGCCTTTAAGCAGGATTTTCTTTCTTATGATTACAAACCTCTACTCACTTAAGCTTTATTCTTTAGCTTCAATCTGGAGTTTCTGGAACAAGCCTAGTCCTTTGAACACAAAGGTAACATAAGAGTACATTTGCTTCACCAGTATTCCAGAGTATTCCATACCTGTTGTCAAGGTGCTAAAACTGACAGCTCTAGACACTGGTTAGATTCACAGTGCTGAGCCAGTGCTTACGGGTGCCAGCAGTTCAGATGTTTTAAAAAAGCAAATTGGGAAAAAAATAAGGGAATGTGGCCATGTGTGCTTAGAATCCTTTAAAAAGTGAAATAATGGCCTTTCTACAGTATAATTACAAAGAATCTGGGCCCATGACTAGGACTGCCCAGGTTGCAAGCCCAGCTTTTCCATTTATTAGTGACCTTCAACAACTTATTTCCCCTCTCTTGTGTCAGTTTTCTGACCCATAGAATGAAGAGGACAGTATTATCTATCTCACAGTATTATGAAAATTAGATGAGTTAATGGATGTAAAGCATTTAAGATACTATCAGGCTTATGTTGAGTGCTGTATGCTTTTGTTATCTTGGCTATATTTTAATGCTTAAAAATCCTACTTTGCAACTCAAATGGAAAATTTATGTCAGTCCACAGGTTTTATTGTTTGCTTATAACTCTTTTGGCTCGTGAAGTCAACAACTGGGAATCACCAGTGTATATATAATGTGGATTTTTGGAATAGAAAGACAGTGGTTTGAATTCTGATGCCTCATTATCTTATTCTTACATTTTGAGCAAATTGTTTATGCTGTGAGCCAGCCACATTGGCCCCAACTGTAAATGAGCATGCCATATGTACTTGTCCAAAGTTTAAGATTAAATGAGATAATATGTCTACTATCTGGTCTGGTACAAGGAGCACTTAATAATTGTTAGTCCTTTCATTAATTGTGAAGTTGGTCTTAATTATGTGAATACATACTGAATTCACACACAGTTATGTGAATTATATGTTTACAAGTTAATCTTTTCATAATATTAATGGGAATATTAAACAAGTTTGTCTTTCATATAAAATTGCAGACTTGTGCTTGATAGTTTTAGTTTCAGGCTCATCACAAAAATATTCTTGGGCATGTTTGGGAGGTGAGTGGAGGATCACTTTCTCATTTATATCTGTTTTTCCATAACCCCTATCCAAAGCCCTAAGGGCTGTTTGTGTTTCAGAATTCAGGATGGAGGGTAGGGTGGGGGAGTCACTGAGGCAATGTGCAACATTAACATCTCTAGGACTGTCTGGGCCAGTAATGCCTAGTCACATGTGTTCTGTAGCAGAACATATGAATAATCATAGTAAGTGGGACAAATAGTGACTGTGAATTGCCTTTATGACATGTCAGATTCTGGTACGTGAATAGTGGAAAAACTTGTTTTCTGAGTACAAGATTCTGGACCCTCCATTATGCAGATAATAGATTGTGAACGTTTTATATTTTTGGAAATACCTACTTACTGTGATGGTACTCTAACTCAGGAAAAGTGCTAGACTCTGACCAATAGAATGATTATTAAAGGTTTTCCCAGCTAGATTCTTTGTCTTTCCTATGGGTCCTTTGCAACAATGCAAAGGTAGAAGTGATTTAAAATTTTTTTCAATATTTGTAGTGCTTGGCATATTATTTAATCCTACCAACTAGCCTAAGAATTTGAATATAATTCATTGATTATATTCTTATCCCTTATTTGAAAGTGAGAAAATTAAGGCTTATATGGGTTAGGTAGCTCATCCACATTGTACACAGCTATTAAGTGGCTATTGTGAATTTATAGTTGGTGATATGCTGTAGATAAAAGACATTGTATTTACTGTTTCCTAGTATTTTTAACTTGATCCTTTCTGGTTTACATGAAAACTCTTGTGTTCTCCTTTTGAGGTTGACATTTCAAAATTCCCTTCCAAATGCGAAATTATATATAGTATAATATTGAAAATACTTTCTGAAATTAGTCCCAAAGAGTCTAATACCCTCTTTTCCCCACCTTTCTCTTTGAGGATAACTGATTTATATCAAGACTTAAGAAGTCATTCTGGGGGCGCTTGGGTGGCTCAGTGGGTTAAAGCCTCTGCCTTCAGCACAGGTCATGATCTCAGGGTCCTGGGATTGAGCCCCACATCAGGCTCTCTGCTCAGTGGGAAGCCTGCTTCCCCCTCTCTCTCTGCCTGCCTCTCTGTCTACTGGTGATCTCTGTCTGTCAAATAAATAAATAAAATCTTAAAAAAAAAAAAAAAAGAAGTCATTCTGCCTGAACCATTCCTATCATAATGAACATTTGATTATCAGCTCTACCCCATGCTCCTGCCTATCTTTTTTTTCCCCTTCCTCTCAGTTATCCAGGACTTGTATTCTTCTCAAAAGATTCAATCAACAAAGCCTACTTAATTGGTTCAGCAAATGTATTAGTTTTAGGATAAACGTTTTTGGATCATTAGGTATTTCTGATGTTTGCATCTTACTCCTCTGTTTTTCCTGCTCCCCTTCGTCATGATTTCAGTTTTCCTCTTTACTTTAGGCGAAGGCATGCAATCCACAGTAGTGACTCTACTTCATCTTCCTCCTCTGAAGATGAACAGCACTTCGAGAGGCGAAGAAAAAGGAGCCGTAATAGAGCTATCAACAGGTAAGTGTCATACTGATGCCTTTTAAAGCTACAAGCTATTTTTTCTTAAGTGGTGAAAAGGCTGAATTATTTGGGAATGCATACAGCTTGACCAAATTTAAGAATTACGTAAGAGGTAAATGTATAAACCAAAATGCCATCTTTTTTTGAAATATCTGTATTTGAAACTAGTAATAGATTAGAACATATGTTTTCTTACACAACCAGGGTATAACTCAAAATGGTGCTTGGTATGCACTGATTTGAGGAAATAAACTTTTTATTTTATTTTATTTTATTTTATTTTATTCGTAACTCTTTATAGTGTGAGTGCATTTGTAAGTTCACATAGCAAGGATTATTCCCATTTTACAGATGTGGCTGGGTTAGTGAAAAATTCAATGCTTGTATCCTAATAAAATAATATTTTTATAGAGTAGAAAACAGTGTTTGATGAAATAATTAGAACATAATAATTGAAGGGATATGCAGACCAACCATTTTTTGTATCATAAGCTCTGTTCTTTTGTAACATTAGATCTGCCCTAATGTGGTAGTCACTGGTTATATGTGGCTATTTCAGCACTTGAAATGTAGCTGATCTGAATTGAGAAATACTATACATTTTTGCAAAAAATATACTCTTGGGGCACCTGGGTGGCTCAGTGGGTTAAGCCGCTGCCTTTGGCTCAGGTCATGATCTCAGGGTCCTGGGATCGAGTCCCGCATCGGGCTCTCTGCTCAGCAGGGAGCCTGCTTCCTCCTCTCTCTCTCTCTGCCTGCCCCTCTGCCTACTTGTGATCTCTCTCTGTCAAATAAATAAATAAAATCTTTATAAAAAAAATATATATATATATACTCTTGGATTTCAAAGACTTAGTACAAGAAAGAATGTAAAATATCCCAATTTTGTAAATATTTATTTTGCACATTGAAATGGTATGTTTTAGATAAATAAAATAGATTGTTAAAATTAGTTTTACTTTTTTGTTTAGTGTGTGTAAAACAAAATTTTAAATTACATTTTGACTTGTTTTTCACTTCCGTTGGCAGCAGTGAACTAAATCATCCACAACCTGTATTATTTAGATTACTTGAATTTTTCTTTGGCTTCATTCCTAGAAACGTGCATTGAATCCTGTGGATTTTATAGCATGCAGTTACACTTCTGTTAAGGATTGTTTAAGAAATACCTTTTAAGGGGTGCCTGGGAGGCTCAGTGTGTTAAGCAGCTGCCTTTGGCTCAGATCATGATCTCAGGGTCCTGGGATTGAGCCCCACATCAGGCTCTCTTAGCAGAGAGCCTGCTTCTCCCTCTCCCTCTGCATGCTGTTCTGCCTATTTGTGCTCTCTGTCAAATAAATAAAATCTTTAAAAAAAAAAAACAAACACCTTTTATGAAGCCACGGTTGAAAATGTCTCCATCTCAGATTTCACAGTGTGAATTCCTTGTGGAGTCTGAGGCTAGCAGGAGCTGGCACTCGAGGTGGGGCTGGAGTGCTTTCACACATATTCAGCCACAGCATCTTTCCTTGCTTAGGTGCTCTGACCTAAGTGTCTCAGCCTCTAGCAAGAGCAGTTTGCATTCTCCATCTGTAAAACAAGCAGGTTTTTCTAGGTGTGCTCTGCGTAATCTACCATAACTGTTTTTGAAAGTAGTTAGGAAAGCAGTGATTCATTCTTGCTTGAGAGGATTGATGTGGACCCAAATGCTTGGTGGACCGTGAGACTGTTTTGCTAAGAGGTATTGTAGCAGAATTGTTGCAGGACTAGAGGCCCACTGCTTTGGTTTGAGTCCTGGATCTGCCACTTTGTGTGACTTTGAGCATTTTAGTTAACCTTTCTATATCTCAGTTTTCTTTTAAAATAGGGGAAATAATAATATTCCGTAAAACCGTTGTGAGGACTTAATGAATTATTACATGTAAAGCCGCCTAAAACAGCCTGGAAAATAGTAAATACTTTGTATATGTTAAGCACAGTCAATATGAAGTATATTGATACAAACACAAATTATTTTATGCTGCTGTGGTGTCTTGAACACTGGTATTTCATTTGACTGTCTATCTTTAATGATAAAACTTCAGGGACAAATATTACTAACATTGAAGTTCTCACCCTATATAAAGAAAATGAGGAAGTTGAAATACATAGTTTCACAATGGCTGTGATTGAAATTTGCCTTTTTTAAAAGAATTTGAGGAAAACATCCATATTTTAACATGGAATTTGGGGGAGAAAAGTGAACTAATGGGGTGGGGTTTTTTTTTTTTCATCTTTTCTAAATAGGTGCCTCCCGCTGAATTTTCGGAAAGATGAATTAAAAGGAATTTATAAAGACAGAATGAAGATTGGAGCAAGTCTTGCAGATGTTGATCCAATGCAACTGGATTCTTCAGTGAGTTATACTACCTTGAATTGTATGCTTGAACACACATACTGTTTGCTTCAGTTTAGTTTTAAAGTTAAATAAACCAATTTTGTATAAATCAGAAACTTTACAGACTTTTTTTTCCTTTTTTTCAAATCTTCGGGCTACTAAAATGCTGTTACTCATTTGACTGTGTATGGGTTGAGTACAGTTTAGGGATGGAATGGCATTTTATCTGTAACTCCAAATCTAAGAATGTCCGTGTTTCCCTTCCATTGTCAGGTACGATTTGATAGCATCGGGGGCCTGTCGAATCATATTGCAGCTCTGAAAGAGATGGTGGTGTTTCCATTACTTTATCCAGAAGTCTTTGAAAAATTCAAAATTCAACCTCCAAGGTAATTTTAATTGTACATTTTTATTTTAGCCAAACTCTGGGCTAAGCTACTATTGTCCAGAAAGATAACACTTGTCTGTTGAATTTTTTTAGGTCTACAGTAATCTATTATGCTTTCCTGGGTACTTTGAATATTTTTACTTTCTTAAACTTTAACTTGAAAAATGGTTTCAAAATTGATTCTCTATTAAAAGAAAAATAGTTTTCAAGGCTTTCCATACATTTAGTGAAATTCTTCCCATATGTATTATTTACTTTTTTCTTTCACTTTTATACTTTAGTTTTAGATTTATACCAAAGTAATACATGTACATAATTTTAAAAGTCACATTGCATTATAAGTCTTACAAAGGAAAAAATGATAGTAGTTCCTTCTCTACTCTTCCTCCTCCCACTTTCCAGAGCCAACTACTTTCATTCCTGTTTATCTGTTTAAATACATATTTAAATAATATGCTTATACTGTAATTTTTGGTCTGTTTTAGAATCTATTGACTTGTAACATGAATAGGCTCTTTTTTTTCTGGTTTCCCTTAACTCCGTACATACACATTTTTTCCCGTCCTCATATGCTCCTGGTAGCTTCTTTATGCACATGTAAAATTGTTGAGTCAATTTTAAGTGTGTTCTTTATGATTATGTAAATATTTCTTACAGCTGAGCCATATATAGTATATTATGACTACATTTTCTCTCTTTTCCAACTCTGCTCTTTCCCATCAGCTTTAATATTGTTTGCCTGTGGGTGGGGTTTTTTTTGTTGTTGTTCATTAGGGTTTTTGTAATTAGTTCTATATGTACTTTCAGTTCATGCTAGTGATAAAACTCTTCAGTACAGTTAAACATAACAAATAATTTATTGACTCCTCATTTTTCTAGACACATCTTGGAGCTTTGTTCTCTTGCTTTTATCCAGACTAGTTATTCTTAGTCTTGAAGCACAGCTAAGCTTTGGGACTTCTCGTCACTATCAGTGGGATTTCCTTTATCTTTCAGGATTCCCTACTTCCTTTTTTTTTAAGATTTTTTTTTTCTTAATTTTTAAGTAATCTACACCCCTAACATGGGACTTGAACTCACAGCCCCAAGATAAAGAGTCTCAGCCTCCACTGACTGAGCCAGCTGGGTGCCCCTAAGACCGTTTTTTACAGCTGTGTTTTGATGGGTTACATTCCAGCAATATCCTGAAAAAAAGAATGGAAGAGAGAGTTTTTGTTTGTTTGTTTGTTTTGTTTTGTTTGAGCATGGTCTTGGAACCACAATCTGTTGATGTGTTTTTTTCCCCTCCTGCTTTCATTGTGCTGTGCCTCTCCAGTACGGAAAAGTATCCTTTGATTTCTAGGCAAGTTTTTTTGTATGACTTCTTCAGTAATTTTTCCACTCCATTTTTTCTTTTTCCTCAATTCATGTCAATTGAATGTTGGATTTTGTAGATTAATCTACTTTTTTTCTTGTTCCCATCTCTTTTGATCTTTTTTCCTTAAGTGTCTAGTGGGGATTTCCTTGTAAGTGTCTAGTGATCCTTGGCTCTTTGTTAATATTTAAGGGTGAAGCTTTTTTTTTTTTTTTTTTTTTAAAGATTTTATTTATTTGACAGAGAAATTACAAGTAGATGGAGAGGCAGACAGAGAGAGAGAGAGGGAAGCAGGCTCCCTGCGGAGCAGAGAGCCCGATGCGGGACTCGATCCCAGGACCCTGAGATCATGACCTGAGCCGAAGGCAGCGGCTTAACCCACTGAGCCACCCAGGCGCCCCTGAAGCTTTTTTTTTTTTAAGATTTATTTATTTGAGACCAAAAGTACGTATGCAGGCATGTATAGGGACGGAGGGAGAGGATCTCCAGCAGACTGCTGAGCATTCCCATGGAGCTTAATCTTACAATCCTGAGATGATGACCTGAGCCAAAATAAAGAGTCTGTCTCTCAACTGACTGAGCTACTCAGGCACCCCCAGAATGGAGCATGTTTTTAAAGCATTTTTTTTTTTTTAAAAGATTTATTTATTTATTTATTTGACAGAGAGAAATCACAAGTAGGCAGAGAGGCAGGCAGAGAGAGAGAGAGAGGAGGAAGCAGGCTCCCTGCTGAGCAGAGAGCCCGATGCGGGACTCGATCCCAGGACCCTGAGATCATGACCTGAGCCGAAGGCAGCGGCTTAACCACTGAGCCACCCAGGCGCCCTGGAGCATGTTTTTAAAAGCCACTTGTAGAGCTTGTTAATTTCTAGGCCTCACCTTAGGATGATGGTTGGGTGGTGATTCTTTTACCAGAAGTCCTCAAAGTCAGTATCTAGGCATGTTTTTCCCCACCAGAGACAAATTTTCCAGTTTTCTGTTTGAAGCTTATGAATCTGGCTGCCAGCATTTTAGCAGTAGGCCTGAGAAAGGGTTAGTAGTCTACACTGTTCAACATGGAGTTCTTAACTTACTTTCTGCAGGATCTCATCTTTTCTCATAGGGGCAAGTAAATTAGCCAAGCAATTTGCCTGCACAGAGTAGTAAAAGAAAGGGGTGGTCTCACCGTTTTTTAATAATAATGTCTTATTCCATCCTCAAACTTCAACCCAACCCTTCTCTCCTGCCTGGAGATAATATTACCTCTAAATTTCAAGAGGTGTTTTGCAAATTAATTTTTTTGTTATTTGTTTGTTTGTTTTCTTTTAGATTTTTATTTATTTATTTGACAGACAAAGATCACAAGTAGGCAGAGAGGCAGGCAGAGAGAGAGGAGGAAGCAGGCTCCCTGCTGAGCAAAGAGCCTGATGCAGGGCTCAATCCCAGGACCCTGGGATCATGAACTGAGTCAAAGGTAGAGGCTTTAACCCACTGAGCCACTCAGGTGCCCTGTTTGTTTTTTTTAAGAGAGAGGGAGGGCTCTGGGGTTGCAGTGCAGAGGGAGAGGAAGAGAATGTTAAACAGTCTCCTTGCCTAGCATGGAGCCCGACACCATCATTCTCACAACCCTGAGATCATGACCTGAGCCAAGATCAAGAGTCAGATAGATGCTTAACTGACTGAGACACCCAGGCAGCCCACAAATTAGCTTTCTTATTGGGAGCTACTTTATTTTAGTTTTCATATCACCACACTTAGTCTTTTTCCTTTTTCTTCTAGTTTTTATACATTATTAACCCATTTTTAAACACTAGCTCCTGATTCTTTTTTCCTCATGAAACTTTTTTCTTCCTGAATCATCCTGTATGGAAACATTGATTTAAGGAAACTTTTTTTTAAATTAGTAAGCTTTTTTCCCCTTTCCCATTATAAAAGTTATGTACCATACACAGTTAAACATTGGTGAATTAAACCTATTTTTAATTAGAAAGATATTAGTATTAAATAACAACACTTGCTGCTTATAAGAAGTATTGGAAGTACCTAGTTAATTTAGTAAATTGGGTCTGAAGAGGAGAGACCCATTATGACCCAGCCTTTCCCTCAGTTTTCCCTCTCTGCCCCTACTGTGTTTTGCCGCTGAGGTGGCAGAGCTGTCGGGAGGAGCACGAGTGGGCATTTCAAGGACCCAAGACTGTCTAAAGCCAAAGGAAAATGGTGGAAAATTTACTGTTCCCATTGCCACAAAGAGTAATTTATGGCTTTGTTCATTTCTTAAGCTCCCAGTCTGGCTTCATACTACATTTTGTGTGGGCTTTTATTCCTGAATCTTGGCTAACCTCCTTAGGCTAACCCTATTGGCCTTAAAAATATAGGGCAGTTGCATTGCCTTTCTTTCTCCTCATTACTGTAGTGACTGGTTATTTACCTTTATTTGGAATAAATGTAATGAGTACCTCTGTCCACTCTAGTCCATTCATACGATCACAGGTAATTATGCTAAAAACAAAAGCAGAAGAGATACCAAGAAGAGGCCATTCCAGCATTAAACAGAGCTATTCCAATTAGTGAAGTAAACCAGATGTTGTTCCTTGCAGCCGAAGAACTTTATGCCAAAAACTGAATAGTATGTAGACTAATACCAAGCATTTGTTTTAAGTTTTTGATGTAATTTGGCCATATTTTGTTTTTGTTTGTATGTTTGTTTTAAAGATTCTGTTTAGTCATTGGAGAGAGAGAACATAAGCAGGTGGAGGGAGAAGCAGGCTTCCTGGGAGCAGAGTCTGATGTGGGTCTCAGTCCCAGGATGCTGGGATCATGACCTGAGCCAAAGGCAGATGCCCAACTGACTGAGCCACCCAGGCACCCTTTGTTTTTGTTTTTTAGAAATTTATTTATTTGAGGGAAAGAGAGAGAGAGCACGGGAGGGAGGGGCAAAGGGAGGGAGAGTCTTTAGCAGACTCCACCCTGAGCATGGAGCCTGACACAGGGCTCGGTCTTACAACCCTGAGACTAAAACATGAGCCAAAACACTCAACCAACTGCGCCACCATGACAGCCCTGTATTTTGACTCATTTATAATACCCAATATTGAAGTGTAAAAAAAAAGTTGAACTGGGGTGCTTGGGTGGCTCGGTGGGTTAGACCTCTGCCTTCAGCTCAGGTCATGGTCTCAGGGTCCTGGGATCAAGCCCTGAGCTGGGCTCTCTGCTCGGCGGGGAACCTACTTCCCCCTCTCTCTCTGCCCACTTGTGATCTCTGTCTGTCAAATAAATAAATAAAATCTTTTTAAAAAAAAAAAACACACCATGTGAAAACAGTAGGTTAACATGATTATATATTTGATATAAGGACAGGGAAATGAGAAAAAATTAGAGGAGATGTTTCTTTTTAAATTTGCTAATTTTTTATAGTATTGCAATATTTTATTCTGTCCATTAATAGCTAAAATTTGAGAACATTTATAATATTAATGGAACTTTAAGAGAAGTTCAACTTTTTTTTTTTTTTTAGATTTTATTTATTTATTTGACAGAGATCACAAGTAGGCAGAGAGGCAGGCAGAGACAAGGGGAAGCAGGTTCCCCTTGTCTAGAGCCCAATGCTGTACTTGATCCCAGGACCCTGGGATCATGACCTAAGCCCAAGGCAGAGGCTTTAACCCACTGAGCCACCCAGGTGTCCCCATATGGTGTGTTTTTTAACAGTTTTATTTTTTCTATCTGCATTTGATCATCTCCATTTCTTTTTATATATATATATATTACTCTTTTAATAGATTTCATCTATTATGTGTGAATTTTCCCCCACAACTCTTATTTTGTCATTTTTGCTTTTCTGGAATCTTCCTTAATGTTAATTTTCAAGAGCAGTTATATGATGATCTGAAATTGATTATTTCATGTTACTTTAGTAGCACTTAATCCCTGACATGTTCTATTTCTATATCCTTTTTACATTTCTAATTAGAATTATGAGTACAATCCATTTTGGGGGGAATTCTATCCAAAGAGCAATGAATAACTTTGGAAATATGTGAAAAACTATAGATTACCTCATTACAGTGATATCACCAAGAATGATTTCAAATTATTTACATTGTCCTAGTCCCTGGCACTGAAACACCTATTTTTTTTTTTTAAGAATTTATTTATTTGACAGTGAGAGAAGGAGAGAGAGCACAAGCAGGGGGAGCAGCAGAGGGAGGGGGCAAGCAGGCTTCCTGCTCAGCAGGGAACCCAGTGTGGGACTGGATCCCAGGACCCTGAGATCATGACCTGAGCCGAAGGCAGAGGCTTAACCCACTGAGCCACTCAGGTGTCCCCATGTATTATTTCTTTAAGCTCTCTTCTTTTATCTTTCTTTTCTATTCATTCCCATCATGTTTTCATACAAAACTTTTGGTACTATGTTACTGGCACTGAAACCAAGGGTTGTAGGTGAAATCTGCTATTCTTTCCCCTGATAATGTTATAAAAGTAAACTATCAAGCCTGTTTAAGCCTGACTTCTGTGCAAGGTAAATAATATGATGAGCATGATGAGTGAATAAAAGAAAATAGTTTCAAATAAAGGGTGTTATCAATTTCAGTTTTGTAGTATTGATATTTTCAGGTTTTAAACTGTGCTCTATGGATTGAAACAATATTTCATTTGTCTTATTTTTTATTCACTAACTGCATTTGTGAATTTGATTTCTAATTTTGTTTAAATAGTCTACTTTCTAATGTAATACTAAAATAATGCTTATTCTGTTATAGAGGTTGTTTGTTTTATGGTCCACCTGGAACTGGAAAAACTCTGGTTGCTAGAGCACTTGCCAATGAATGCAGTCAAGGGGATAAGAGAGTAGCATTCTTCATGAGGAAAGGTGCTGATTGTCTGAGTAAATGGGTAGGAGAGTCTGAAAGACAGCTACGATTATTATTTGATCAGGTATGATATTAAAATTTATTTACCTATGTAGACCTATAATCAATGTAAATGTAAGTATGTGAGAATTAGATAAGTCTTATATTTCATCATATTTCATAGAAATAAACTCAGAAGAATTAGACCAAATATATAATCTATGGATTATTTTCTTTTGTATGTCAAGATAATACTGACCTATGATGAACAGTTCTATAGGAAAAAGACAAAGAAATGATTGAATCTTAAGTTCTTTGGAGTCTTAAGGCTCATATCTAGAGAGAGACCGAAACTCTCATACTTAGCATAGTGAGATGTCTCAGTATGTGAGCTGAAGATTAGTTCTGCCCTAGAGACTTTCAGTTTCATATCCCAGATTGTATCGATAGCACATTGTGAGATAATACATTCTGATCTATTGAGGCATATTGCTGCAGATGCTCTTAAATCTCTTTATATAGCTCACTGAGTTTCTTCAACTTTATTGAAGCAGACTTAAAAAAACAAAACAAAACAATGGCATCTTGCTTAATGTTTTACCATCCTAACCTGGAAGAAGGCTATGTCATTGTCTTCTGGTCTTTGTCTTGTTTTAACACTTGGTCTTGAATAGATAATTTTATGTGTTCCAATAACTATAGCTATATGAAACCTGAGGTATGTGGTCAGGGGAGTATGTATTTTGAATATCTCCAATTGAGAATACAAGTAAAATTAAATTATATATATTATATTTTAGTTTGGATCCTTAAAATCTGGTTCTGGGATTTACATTTAGATTTATGAATTATAAATAAATTCTATAAGCAAGTTGGAATGAAAGTGTATTAAAATGGCTCATAATACGTCTGTATATTTGAAGTTACTGATGATAACATGCAACCACTGGACCTGTTTTCTAGGCTTATCAGATGCGCCCATCCATTATTTTTTTTGATGAAATCGATGGTCTGGCTCCAGTACGATCAAGCAGGCAAGATCAAATTCACAGGTAAACTTTGCTTGATGGCACCTCTGCCTTTCTTCCTGTTTTCTGAGCTATACTGATGTTGCATGAGGAATAGAATGTTAAACAGTGAAAGATACTTTACAAAGCAATAGTTTCCTTATTTTGGTAGAACCCTAATATATAGTACAAAAACATAAAATAGACCATTTGTGCATGGCAAAGTTTTCACAAGCACAGTATAAAAATACTCATTTAGTTCATGATGCAGGTTTAATTCATGATACAAACTTAAAAGCCCCTGGGACAGTGAGGTGTAAAGCAAATGAAATAAGTGAGACAGACCAATAGTGAGAGTTGGGCCACGGCTGAGAATGTAGCAGACCATCTCATCATAAGTCATTTTTAGCTCCAACCTGTTAACTGAAGTGCAGAAGCTGACTCAGACTTGAAAAATGAATTTGTTCTCTTTCTTAAATGTTAGTTCAAATTTTTGTGTTAAGTATCTTCTAAATGTTGCCAGCTCATTAAGGTTTTTTAAGACACTGTCTTAGCCAAACAAAATATGTCTTTGCGCATGACTACTAGTTGGAGATTCAAAGATTGGGTCAACTTTTTCATTTTTAGGATGGGAAAATTGCACCCTCCCCCCCCTGTGATAAGCTGTGCCCACGCGGGGCCCTTGTCCTTACTGCCCCCGCCTCGACTTGAATCGAAACTACTTCTAATCCTAGTTCATCTTCAGTTTGTCAGAACTTCTTTTTAGCTGGTCTCATGTATTACCTGTAATTGCTTAGTTAATTTGGGATGCCCTAAAGCAAATGTTTGCATTTGCATATATGCTAGTATTGCATTGTCTTTTTATTGTAAATAATATAAAGAGGAGCAAGACATAGTGATGTGAGTGATAGATAGGCTTTTATTTTTCTAATACCTAACAGTATTTACTGTAGCCTGATAGCCTTCTTTGACTTGACGCTACACGGTTTCATTTGTTGCTATCAGTAAATTAAAATGTTAAATGCTATGATAAAAATTGTTGTGTCTGTAATACCCTACCAGTAATCATACAAACTTTTTATACATGGCACATTTCATCGTCATAAACCATACTGTATTCATTGTATTGAACTAACTGAGTGCTTACCATGTTCTGCAAACGTTCTGTAAGGAATTGGAGAAATTTTAGCAACAAAAATTGTAGTGCAGTTTGGGAAGCACATGCCATCTCATCACATGCCATCTCACAGCACATGTGATGTGAGATACATCACATGTATCTCAAGTTCATACATAGGTTTTTTAATTGAAGGATAGTTGACATACAATGTTGTTAGTTTAAGGTGTAAAACATAGTGATTCCGCAATTCTTTACATTAAGCTATGCCCATACCAGGATAAGTGTAGTTACCATCTGTCACCACACAACACTATTACAGTATTGACTATATTCCCCATGCTGTACTTTTCATCTGCATCACGTATTTTATAACTGTAAGTTTGTGCCATTTGATCTTCACCCATTTTGCTCGTCATCCAGCTCCCTTCCCTCTGGCAATTACCATTTTTTTTTCTGTGTTTATGGTTTCGTTTGTGTGGTTTTTGTTTTGTTTTTAGATTCTACATATAACTGAAATCATACGGTATTTGTCTTTACCTGACATTTCTCTTAGTATAACATCCCCTTGGTCAATCTATGTTGTTGCAAATGGCAAGATCCCATTATTTTTTGTGGCCGAGTAACATTCCCTTGTATACATATATAGCACATCTTTACCTATCCGTCATCTATTGATGGACAGCTAGGTTGCTTCCATATTTCGGCTATTGTAAACAATGCTTTATTAAACAGAGGTACATATACATTTTTGAACTAGTGGGGCTTTTTTGGGGGGGCAGTAAATAACCAATAGTGGAATTATTGGATTAAATGGGGAGATTGGTATTTTTATTTTTTAACTTTTTGAGGAACCTCTGTACTATTTTCCATAGTGGCTGTACCAACTTACAGTCCCAAAGGGTTTTCTTTTCTCCACATCATTGCCAACACTTAATATTTCTTGTCTTATTAGCCATTCTGACAGGTATAAAATGATATCTCATTGTGGTTTGATTTGCATTTCCCTGATGATTAGTGATGTTGACTATCTTTTCCTGTGTGGCTATCTGTATGTCTTCTTTGGGAAAATGCCCTTTCAAAGAATGTGCTCTTCCCATTTTTAAAATCAGATTATTTGGGTTTTTTTGGTGTTGTGTTGTAGAAGTTCTTTATATATTTTTGATATTAACAACTTTTCGGATATATCATTTGGAAATATCTTCTATTCAGTAGGTTGCCTTTTTGTTTTGTTGATAGCTTCCTTTGCTTTGCAAAAGCATTTTATTTTGGTGTATTCCCAGAAGTTTAACTTTGCTTTGGTTTCTTTTGCCTAAGAAGACACATCTAGAAAAATGTTGCAAAGGCTGACATCCAAGATATTACTTCCTATGTTTTCTTTAGGCAGTTTTATGGTTTCTGGTCTCATTTTTAGGTCTTTATTCCATTTTGAGTTTATTTTTGTGAATGGTGTAAGAAAGTGGTCTGATTTCAAAGATTGCCGAAGCAGTCCTGAGAAAGAGCAAAGATTTTGCTCTTGTATAGAGCACAGTCCCAGATTTCAAAATATGCTACAAAGCTATGGTAATCAGAACAATATGACACTGGCACAAAAATAGATGAAAGGGACAAGATAGAGACCCCAGAAGTAAATCCGCGCTATAGGGTCAATTAATCTGTGACAAATGAGGCAGGAATATGCAATGGGGACATTGTGTGTAAGACTATAGGATAGACAGTCTCTTCCGTAAATGGTATTGGGAAAACCAGGTGGCTATGTTTTATGAGGCTGAGCGCTACCTACTGCACTAATGAGGGACCTGGTTTCTACATTTTATATATATATATATATATATATATATATATATATATATATATATATATTTGGGAAAATATATATATGGGAAACTTAGTGTGCAAGTTTGGGGGGGTGTTTGGTTTTTTAAGATTTTATTTATTTATTTGAGAAAGAGGATGAGAGAGGGGAGAGTCAGAGAAGCAGACTCCCCGCTGAGCGGGGAGCCCAATGTGGGACATGATCCCAGGACTCCAGGATCATGACCTGAGCCAAAAGCAGTCACATAACCAACTGAACTACCCAGGCACTCTGGTTTTGTTTTTTTTTTTTTGTTTGTTTGTTTTTTTTTAAGATTTTATTTATTTATTTGACAGACAGAGATCACAAGTAGGCAGAGAAGCAGGCAGAGAGAGATGAGGAAGCAGGCTACCTGCTGAGCAGAGAGCCCGATGCGGGGCTCGATCCCATGACCCTGGGATCATGACCTGAGCCGAAGGCAGAGGCTTTAACCCACTGAGCCACCCAGGCGCCCCTGGTTTTGTTTTTTTTTTAACCGAAGACTTAAACAATCTGAGCATAAACATTTTTGTTAAATAAGCATTTTTTTTTTTTTAAGATTTTATTTATTTATCAGAGAGGTGGGGGGGAGAGAGCGAGCACAGGCAGACAGAATGGCAGGCAGAGGCAGAGGGAGAAGCAGGCTCCCCGCTGAGCAAGGAGCCGGATGTGGGACTCGATCCCAGGACGCTGGGATCATGACCTGAGCCGAAGGCAGCTGCTTAACCAACTGAGCCACCCAGGCGTCCCGTTAAATAAGCATTTTTTTTTTTTTTAAGATTTTATTTATTTATTTGACAGAGAGAAATCACAAGTAGGCAGAGAGGCAGGCAGAGAGAGAGAGAGAGAGGAGGAAGCAGGCTCCCTGCTAAGCAGAGAGCCCGATGCGGGACTCGATCCCAGGACCCTGAGATCATGACCTGAGCCGAAGGCAGGGGCTTAACCACTGAGCCACCCAGGCGCCCCCGTTAAATAAGCATTTTTAAAAGTTACATGATTAGGGGCGCCTGGGTGGCTCGGCGGGTTGGGCCTCTGCCTTCGGCTCAGGTCATGTTCTCAGTCCAGGGATCAAGCCTCTCATCGGGCTCTCTGCTCGGAGGGGAACCTGCTTCCCCCTCTCTCTCTGTCTGCCTCTCTGCCTACTTGTGATCTCTCTCTCTCTGTGTCAAATAAATAAAATCTTTACAATAAATAAATAAGTAAATAAATGTTACATGATTAAACTGTATTTTTTATTAGTAATAATACCAGTCAGATAATGCAAATAAGCGAGCTTGTGAATGCCTTAGAATATATGATTTTTAGCCTAAGAAAAAGAGGATTAAATATAAAATAAGTTAAATTAAAACCGTAAAATCTTGGGATGCCTGGGTGGCTCAGTTGGTTAAGCAGCTGCCTTCGGCTCAGGTCATGATCCCAGTGTCCTGGGATCGAGTCCCACATCGGGCTCCTTGCTCGGCAGGGAGCCTGCTTCTCCCTCTGTCTCTGCCTGCCATTCTGTCTGCCTGTGCTCACTCTCGCTCCCTCTCTCTCTCTGACAAATAAAGAAAATCTTTAAAAAACAAAAACAAAAAAACGTAAAATCTTTACTTTGAATTGGGAGTATCAGAATGAACTCACAATGATTTTTTTGAAGAAAAAATGGTTTCTAGCTCTGGACACTTTAAAAGGCCTAGAAGCTTTTACAATCCAGTAACAATTCGTACCCCTAGTACCCAAAATGTCGTTTCTAAATACTACAGCTCTTAGGAGGGATGGTAGATAATGGAAATAAGACAAGTCTGGAATACCATGTCATGCCCGGAAGCAAGGAGGCAATCAGAAACTACCGGGGTCGGAGCAGTGTGAAGAAGAAGAGGCGAGAACGACCCCCGGACCGGCCAAAGGGACGGGCCAAAGTCGGCGCGCTGCTGCATCCCGGCGTCCAGCGCTTACGTCCCGCCGCCGTCGCCACCATGCCCAAGAGAAAGGCTGAGGGGGATGCTACAGGAGATAAAGCCAAGGTGAAGGACGAGCCACGGAGAAGATCTGCAAGGTTATCTGCTTAACCTGCTCCTCCAAAGTCAGAGCCCAAGTCTAAAAAGGCCCCAGCAAAGAAGGGAGAGAAGGTACCCAAAGAGAAAAGGGGGAAAGCTGATGCCAGCAAGTATGGAAATAACCCTCAGAGAACGGAGACGCCCAAACAGACCGGGCACAGAAAGCTGAAGGTGCTGGAGATGCCAAGTGACGGGTGTGCATTTTTGATAACTGTGTACTTCTGGTGACTGTACAGTTTGAAGTGCTATTTTTTTTATCAAGTTTTATAAAAATGCAGAATTTTGTTTTACTTTTTTTTTTTTTTTTAAACTATGTTGCTAGCACACAGAACACTTCATTGTTGTTTTGGGGGAAGGGCATATGTCACTAATAGAATATCTCTGAAGCTAGATTGACACAGGGGGAAAACACCTTTCCCTCCTAGTTTTGAGAAACTTCCTCTTGGCTCCCAGGAGGAGGGGTTCCTTGACGTTGACACACATGAGCCGCCTGGGTACAAATCCCTTAGTGGCATGGAAAAAACTAAAATTCAGTTTTTATGTCCTCTTCTCCCTCTCTGCCTTCAACATAGACTTGACTCCCTTAAACCCAGAGACCTGTTGGAACCCGACCCCCAAGACATGGTTCCCAGTATGTCAGGCAATCTGGACTTGACAAAGTGTCACCACTGAGATGGCGTCCCTCAAAAGAGTTCCTTTTTAGCTCGTGGATCTTCAGATGGATAATGCTGCCATTTTCATTTCATTTCCTGAAAGTCAGGGTCGGCTTGTGAAACATTGTTAAAACAACATGCTAAATGTGAACTGTTCGCCCTCACTCTACGTCCCAGCTCCGAGCATCACATGAAGACTGCATTGGGTTTTATAGTGGCTTTCTGATTTTGGTAGTCCATTGAAGAAGGGAGTTTGAAAGTTGTTGTATACTGTTAATGATTGTCTGCCCATGTCCTGCCTGAAATACCATGATTGTTTATGAAAAGTATCTTTAATAAAGCTGGATACAGTTTGGCTTGGAAAAAAAAAAAAAAACTACCGGGGTCACATCAGAGTGACATAGTCAAAAAATTTTGAAGGAGTTTCCATGAACCAAGATGGGATAATTTGAGCATCAAAAAGAAGGACTAAAACAGAGTGAATAGCATCAAATACATAAAAACTGTCAGTTTTTAATGATTTTTTAAAAATAAAAACCGAATTGGTCACTCCAGAGGATGCTTAAAATAGTGACTCACTACTCTGAAAATTGATAAAGAAAATGAATCAAGCATTTCTTTTTCCTATCCTGTAGCTATGATTCAGACCATGATTCAGAGTAATTTAATAATTAATGGAGTAACATTATTCTTTATAGGAAAATCATAGTTTATAAATGCAAGGAAAATTATTGAAATAGAAAATTGCCATTTCGCAAATAGTGGATCAAGGCCTGTGGTTTTCAAGTGGTAGTGGATTTCTCCTCTTCCCCTTACATGGGTCAAATGTCTGGAGACATTTTTAATTGTCACAAATTAAAGGAGGTAGGTAAGGACCACAGGCGCTGTGAAACATCCTACAGTGCAGAGGACAGCTCTGTACAACAAAGTTACCTAACCCAAATGTTAATATGTGCCAAGATTAAGAAACCCTGATCTAAGCAATCAGCGGCTATAAAAACAGATAATAAGGTTGATAGTGAAGTTTATGATAAATGTAGTAAACTGGTAACACGTCACTTAAACCCAGTTCGCTGATCTTAAAGGGAAAACTCGCATTATGTGCCTCCTGCATATACAATAGCAAGTACACGGTATGTTCCGATGATACATGCTATCCCAAGTAGTTCAGCCTGCATCTGTTAAGCTTCTAGAGCTAATTGCCAGTTCATAGGAAATATGAAAGATAGAGGACAGGTTATTATATGTGCTGCCGAAGCGAGCACTAGAGGACAGGTTAAATGACCCTATTAGGAGGCAAGCAGACCAATCCAGAATATGGGAAGGAGATTTTAAAAGGCAAATGACCCAGTTACTTCAACAAATACATGGCATAAAGGAATAAAAAGGAAGATCCAACAGAAACTCTTGATTTGAGGGACATTTGACCAAGTGTAGTATATGGGTCTTGGCTTTAAAAAATCGAATGTGAAAAGATACTCTGAAACGATCAGGAAAATTCAATATTAGGTGATGTTAAGGGATTATTGTCATTTCCATTGGTATCCTAGTACTGTGGAGTTCTGCAGTCCTTATCTCAGAAATGCATTATTTAATATGAAATGTGTACGGATTAAATGATGTGTGTGAAGTTTTTGGGTTTTCTTCGTCAAAGAACTATTGGATTACATCAGAAAAAAGGACACTGATAATTGTTGAAAGTGGGTGATGAAGGGGTGCCTGGCTGGCTGAGTTGGAAGAGTACATGACTCTTGATTTCGGGGTCTTTAGTTCGAGCCCCATGTTGGGTGTAGAGATTTAAATAAACTTTAAAAAAGGGGGGGCGGTGCGCCTGGGTGTCTCAGTGGGTTAAAACCTCTGCCTTTGGTTCAGGTCATGGTCCCAGGGTCTTGGGATCGAGCCCCGCATCAGGCTCTCTGTTCAGCGAGGAGTCTGCTTCCCCCTCTCTCTCTGTCTGCCTCTCTGCCTACTTGTGATCTCTATCTGTCAAATAAATAAGTAAAATCTTAAAAAAGGGAGGGGGAGACAGTGGGTAATGAAGATGTGGAGGTTTTATAATTCTCTATCCATAGTTAAAATGTAATTGAAGTTTTATTTTTATGATTTATGTATATATTGTTTTATTTGGGCGTTCTTAGATAATGTATACACAATGGAGCATTTTTCACATAAAGTTTGTCTTTTTTTTTTTTTTTTTTTAAATTGTATCCTTTTTGGGCGACTTTCATGTTCCTATGTGAAGTTATGCTTCACAAAATGTCTTCCAGAACCCATTTGTGGCATTTTAAAGGCCATCTATGTTTTTCATTGATTGTAATCTCTGTATGCCATTTAGTGTGTTATTTTACAGTTTTTAATCTATTGGAAATAATGGCATGCTCTGAGAAAATTTGTTCACATGCTTAATCTATTAAATCTTAGCAAAAGAAGACATACTTAGCATCATATGTTTAATCTCTTCTCTCTTATTTTTACATTTAGTTCCATTGTTTCCACCTTGCTAGCACTTATGGATGGATTGGACAGCAGAGGAGAAATTGTGGTCATTGGTGCAACCAACAGACTGGATTCTATCGATCCTGCTTTGCGAAGGCCTGGTCGCTTTGACAGAGAATTCCTTTTCAGCCTGCCTGACAAAGATGTAGGAATTTAACATGTTTCAGATTTTGACAGAATGTGTTGTCCATATCATGGACAAATCTTGGCACAGTAAAAATTTGAAAATTGAGTTTTGTATGTTCTGAAGCAAAAGTCATATGTGATTAACATCCAAATATATATATGTGTGTGTGTGTTTTTAGGAAGGCATTATTTTATTTAAAGAAAATAACTTGGATTTTTTGTTTATTTTTTTATTTTTTATTTTTTTTTTTAAATAATGCCTTCCCAAAAAATACTCTTAAAATTTTCTCAATTTGAGGGTCACCTGGGTGGCTCAGTCAGCGAAGCATCTAACTCTTGATTTCGGCTCAGGTCATGATCTCAGGGTTGGGAGATGGAGCCCTGCAGCACATTTCATGCTCAGGGCAGAGTCCGCTTGAGATTCTCCTGTCCCCTTTCCTTCCGCCCCTTCCCCTACTCATGGGCTCTCACTCTTTTTCAAATCAATCAATCAGTCTTTTAAAAAAAAAGTTTCTCAATTTCAGCATGGCCTTTGGTTGTTAACCATACAACTTTATTTTGCTTTAGAACACGTGGCCTAATGAACAGTCAATCCTCAGCCAGTTTATTAGCATTGGCTTTTTCATGGGTACTACCATATGATCCTACGCAGTTATTTTAAAACTGCTTAATTATATTTTGGGTGCCTGGGTGGCTCAGTTGGTTAAGCGACTGCCTTTGGCTCGGGTCATGATCCTGGAGTCCCAGGATCGAGTCCCACATCAGGCTCCCTGCTTGACAGGGACTCTGCTCCTCCCGCTGACCTCTCTCTTCGCATGCTCTCTCTCTCTCTCATTCTTTCTCTCTCTCTCTCTCTCTCTCTCTCAAATAAATAAAATCTTTAAAAAAAAAAACACCTGCTTAATCTTTTGAGAACCAAGCAGGAAAATATGAGTAGAGCTGCCAGTGCTCTAAAGAACAATTTTCAGGGCACCTGGGTAGCTTGCCTGGTTAAGCATCCAACTCAACTTCAGCTCAGGTCATGAGATCAGGCTCTGCCCTCAACGGGGAGTCTGCTACTCTCCCTGTGCCCCTCTCCCCACAGGTGGGTGCTGTCTCTCTCTCTGGAATAAATAAGTAAATCTTTAAAAAAAATACAATGTTTAATGCGTACCAGAATGAAGACTAATCCTATCATTATTTAATTTGTCTCATACACATTTATGGTGACTAGAACTTGAGCACTATAAAGGCAGATATTCTTTAACATAAACTCCTTAAATGCTTACAAATAACATCATCATCTTATCATTTTTAATGTTTCATATTTTTTATTATAATAGGTATTGATTTCTGTATGATTTTAGATAAAATCCGAATAGCACCTTATTATTTAAAAAGTTAAATTGTTCTTCTTCGTAGGCTCGAAAAGAAATTCTTAAGATTCACACAAGGGATTGGAATCCTAAACCACTGGACATATTTCTAGAAGAACTAGCAGAAAACTGTGTTGGTAAACATTGCTTTACGCATTAAAAGATAAAATGCATGTGTTTCACAGCTGAAACAAGTTGTAGCCTTGCATCGTTATGTTTAAAGAAATACAGGTTATGTTTGTTTCTAATCTCTTATTTGTGGCATGTTTTCTTCTTAAAAAATCCTGGATATTAAATAGAGATATTTGATGAATTGGCTGTTGTAGAATTTGAAAGCCAAGTTAGACAATAATAATAATAATAACAGCCATCTTTTGCTCTTCACATTTTTCTAGTCATTCTGTTCAGCATTCTACATATATTATTTCAAGAAATTCTCACATCAGTCCAGTGAAGTAGGTAGCATTATCCCTATGTAGATGTAGAAATGGCTGAGAGAGCATAAATGTTCCTCCAACGATCATATGTGTAGTAAGTGATAAACTGGAATTTCACCCTAGTCTGTCTGATTTTAAAACTCTTGTTCTTAAAAAAAAAAAAAAAAACAAAAAAAAAACTCTTGTTCTTGAATGCTCTGTGTATTTAGTGTTTGTACATTACACTTGCAAAAGTTGCTAGATTTGTTTATGGTTATTACTACCATTGTAAGTTCACTGGGTAAAAGAGAAATGTTAGCCTTATTCTAAGTATTTTTCTAGTATATTGCTAGGTGGTGTTTTAATTTTCTTTTAACCATGGTCATGCTAATAGGGTGATGATTTACATTTAAAAAATTTTTTGGTTGCCTTGGATAGGATACTGCGGTGCAGATATTAAGTCAATATGCTCCGAGGCTGCTTTATGTGCTCTGCGTCGACGCTACCCGCAGATCTATACTACTAGTGAGAAACTACAGTTGGATCTCTCATCAATTAACATCTCCGCTAAGGACTTTGAGGTAGCCATGCAGAAGATGATACCAGCTGCCCAGAGAGCTGTGACGTCACCTGGGCAGGCACTGTCCTCTGTTGTGAAACCACTCCTGCAAAGCACCGTTCACAAGATCTTAGAAGCTCTGTATAGAGTATTTCCACATGCAGAAATCAAAGCAAATAAAGCACTGGACTCAGGTGTGCAACTTGATTGACCGTTTAAAGTTAGCTTTCATAATCAGTAAAGCTAAATGTTTTACACACCCGAAGTGTTTCTTCACAAAAGAGCCTCCTCAGGGCACCTGAGTGACACGATCAGTTGAGCATCTGACTCTTGGTTGCAGCTGAGGTCCAATCTGGCCGTGGGTCTTGGGATCAAGGCCTGTGTCAGGCTCTGCGCACTCAGCACGGAGTCAACTTGAGTTTCTCCCTCTGCGCCTACCCCCTGCTCACACGCATGCTCTCTTTTTTTCCTCCCTCTCAAAATAAGTAAATAAATATTTTAAAAATAATAATAAAAAGAGCCTCTTGAAAGGAATTTAGTCATGTTTTGCCTGGGTAGTTGAAGGAAATTTACTTCATAGATTGCCCTCAATTAAATCTGTTTTAAGTTTGAAATGGCATTTTTATATTTATTTCTTACTCATGTCTATACAGATATTTTATATTCTTAAAAAATTTTATTATACATTTCTTGTATATTGATTTGTTAATAACTAAAGCATTACATAAACATTTGCTTTGCAATCCAGAAAGTTACTAATGCATATTCTTTTGTTTTATAGATATTTCATGTCCTCTGCTAGAAAGTGACTTGGCATACAGTGATGATGAAGTTCCATCTGTTTATGAGAATGGCCTTTCTCAAAAATCCTTAAATAAGACAAAAGAAAATTTTAATTTTCTTCATTTGAATAGGTATATTTCCCCTGCAAATGAATGTTTATAGCTTTTTTTGGTGTATAAATTCCCTAAAACTAAAAGATGTTGATTGAATAAAAGATACTGGATGATTTTTTTTTAGGTTAAAATATCAAGCATTTTTATCATTACAGTTGCACTGTAGTAGAAATTTCACTGAATAAAGTAATCCTAAAATCTGTGAAGGTTAATATTTTCCAGAAACCTTGTGAACCATGTTATTATGGATTAACAAGCTGCATAGTCAAAAAATTTTTACTTTAAGAGAGTTAAAGGGGCACCTAGGTGGCTCAGTGGGTTGGGCCGCTGCCTTCAGCTCAGGTCATGATCTCAGGGTCCTGGGATCGAGTCCCGCATCGGGCTCTCTGCTCAGCGGGGAGCCTGCTTCCCTCTCTCTCTCTCTCTCTGCCTGCCTCTCCATCTACTTGTGATTTCTCTCTGTCAAATAAATAAATAAAAATCTTTAAAAAAAAAAAAAAGAGTTAAAAATGCGTAATTTGGGAGGAAAATTTTAAATTTTTGCTTTTTCTAAAATACAGCTACTTTCTTTCAGAAATGCATGTTATCAACCTATGTCTTTTCGACCAAGAATATTGATAGTGGGAGAACCAGGCTTTGGGCAAGGTTCTCATTTGGCACCAGCTGTCATCCATGCTTTGGAAAAATTTGCAGTATATACGTTAGACATCCCTGTTCTTTTTGGAGTCAGTGCTACATCTCCTGAAGAAACGTGTGCTCAGGTAAATTCATCGTTGCCCAACAAATAAGCTGGAAGAACAATCTTCCAGAGACACAATCTAGAGTTGCTTTACCCTTTTTGAACTGGGTTTTCTTGTCGTTCTGATTTCTGCCTCCAGGTTTATGAATTAGAACTGTAGGCGCACCTGGGTGGCTCAGTGGGTTAAACCTCTGCCTTCGGCTTGGTTCGTTGTCTTAGGGTCCTAAGATCGAGCCCCACATCAGGTGCTCTGCTCAGTGGGGAGCCTGATTCCCTCTCTCTCTCTCTCTGCCTGCCTCTCTACTTACTTGTGATCTGTCTGTCAAATAAATAAAATCTTTTAAAAAAGAAAAAAAGAACTGTAGGTAATGGCCTACTCATCAAAGAGTATAGATTTAAATCACATTTCCACCATTTAATGTCTGTGTAACCTTAGGGAAGCTGTTAGATCTCTGCCTTGTTTTCCCCTTGTACAAACTGGAGGTAATAATAGTACCCTTGTGTGGCTGATGTGAGAATTCGTGAATAAAGTATTTAATAAAACAGTAACTGCTATGTGGTGTGTACTCAGATTTTCCACTGCTTCTGTTTTTTGCTATTTTCCTTTTAAAATTTTTTAAACATAGTTTTATATTTTTATATTGAACACAAGTCTTCTAGACTGATTGAGATGTTTTCTTTCTAATTGCTTGAAGCAACCATGTTTTCCTAAAAATGAGACTTTTACAAAACATTTAAACATAAGAATATGAGACTAGGGAAGCATTTTAAAAACTTGAGCGTTTTATATTATAATTCTAGGAAGTTAAACATTGCTCCAGATTAAGAAAGCAAGCATTACTAATATACTGACTTTAACTAAATATAATTTTTTTCCCTCTACTAGATGATTCGTGAAGCTAAGAGAACAGCACCAAGTATAGTATATGTTCCTCATATCCACTTGTGGTGGGAAATAGTTGGACCAACACTCAAAGCCACATTCACTACATTGTTACAGAACATTCCTTCCTTCGCTCCAGTTCTACTACTGGCAACTTCGGACAAACCCCATTCTGCTCTGCCGGAAGAGGTAATCTGAGGGGGGAGAATCACTGTACTTTAAAAAGAGACTTATTAAAATTTTATTGTAAAAATTTCAAGTTTACAGAGGTGAATAATAGGGTATGGAAAAGTTTTTCTTATCGAAAATGTCACGTTAACTATCTGGTATATAGACTTGTTGGGCAGGATGGTATGTGTGTATATGTGTATAGTAGGGCTACATTATAAATTTTTTCTCTAACAAAAATAGGAGTGAGTTAGTTGTATACTATTTTGCACTTTGCTTTATATGTGTATCTATATATAATGTATTTTTCAGGACACAGTCTCATTTCTTTTAAAAGCAACATGGCTTTTTCCATTATCTTGATAAGCTGCATAGCTTTTTCCGTTATCTTGATGTACCAAAAGTTATCCAGATTCCTGTTCGTAGATGGTTTTGTGGTTTTTTAGGTTTTTTCTGTTGAACTGCCCAACTGGGCTACTGGGTTTTAGTTTATATGAACATTACTGTATGTATATTTCTAGCATCCATTCCTAAAAGTATAATAATTATAGCTTAGTAAAGAGTATGCTCATTTAAAATTTTTGATGGCACTAAATTACTGTCTTTTGAGTTTATGCCCATCTAGACAACTACCAGAAGTTCATGCTTTTTCTGCCTGGAATACTCTTATAGATATTTGCCTGGCATGACCCTTTATTTTTCTCAGGTCTCTGCCAAGTATCACCTTAGAAAGGCCTTCTCTGATCAGTTTCTCAGTTATAGTGGTCAGATCCTTTTGCCCATCACTCTCTTTTCCCTTACTCTATTTTGTTTTTTATCACTGCCTGCCATTAAATATTTGTTTGCCTTTCTGTCTCCTAGCAGAATGTAAAATACATGAAGTAAGACCCCCCCACCTTTCAATGATCAGAGTACATAATAGGCATATTGTAGGCTTCTATGTGTGAATAAGTTTGTGAATACCTTTCTTTTTTTCTTTTTTTTTTTAAAGATTTTATTTATTTATTTGACAGAGAGAGAGATTACAGGTAGGTAGAGAGGCTGGCAGAGAGAGAGAGAGAGAGAGAGAAGCAGGCTCCCCGCCGAGCAGAGAGCCCGATGTGGGACTCGATCCCAGGACCCCGAGATCATGACCCGAGCCGAAGGCAGCGGCTTAAACCACTGAGCCACCCAGGCGCCCCTGTGAATACCTTTCGTATGTGTGAATACCTTTGGCAAAATTGGTTTGCATTTTTTTAAGACTGTGGGTGGAAGATAAATTCAGGTATTTTATTAAAGAAATATTTATTGAGTCCTTCTTTGTTAGGCATAGTTCTAGATACTGGGAATATAGCATTGAAAAATAGAGACAAAAATTTCTATCTTCCTAGGACTTACATTTTAATTGTAGGGGGAGAGAAAAAGAAATAAAATATATAATATTAACCTCTTGCTATGGAGGGAAATTCAGCTAAGCAATACCAAAAGAGTGTGATGGGTCACAATGTTAAACAGTCTTAAGTAAGACCTCACTAAGAAGATGACTTTTGAGGAAAGACCTGAAAAAAGTAAGGCAGTGAGTAACCCCATTGGGCATCTGAGGGACAAGGGTTTCTGGCAGAAGAAAAGGAAGTGCAAAGGCCCTGAAGCAATAGCATGTTTGGTGTGTTGGAAGAAACAGCAAGACCAGGGTGGCCAGAGCAGTGAGTGAAGAGCAGAATGAAGGACTCAAGTTATCGGAGGACAAGATGATGTCCCTGTTGCCTCTGTTCTAATAGTTGATTGTGAGTTATTCAACTGAAAATGGAATAATCCAGGGAATAAACATGTGTATGTTACAGACTCAAAGGCTTCTAGTTTAGTTAATCTGATTCTCGACACTTCCTTTATATTGGCTTCTTCATATGGATATTTCAGTTTTGTTGAGACACTTTCCTCACCGTTCAGTTTGTTAGTGCGGACTTCTAAAGAAATCAGCTTATTTTGAAAGATTTTCTTATCTTAATCTCTATTTTCCGGATACTATATAGAACCTGTTAAATCTCTTTTCATCATGAAAACTCTGTATATATGATTACTCTGTTTATTTGTATCTCCCCAATCTGGCCTAGGCTTCTTCACACTAAACATTTCTTCTGTGATAGGGTATATTCCTTAGTGTTATTAATACAACAGAAATTTATTTCTCGTTCACTTAACTATACTATGCAGATGACTGCATTCACATCTGTCCTCCCCCATGTGGTCGTTCCACACACACACGGGCTGAGAGAGCTTTCCCTTTCTCATCACGTGGCTTTCCAACTTGCTTTCTTTCCACCTCACTTCTGCCATGCCAAGCAGCAGTCACCAGAGTCGTTCGTCCTTAGCTAGAGCGGTGAGGGTGGGCCCAAAGACCACCATGGTAGAGTAGGGACTATCTGTGGCTGCCAATATCAGGAAGAATGGGGAGACCCTGTTGCCCAGAAAGCAAATTACAGGTACATTCTATTTCCAGTATAGACAGGCTTCTTCATAATCACTGGAAGTAGAAGCTAGAATAAACAGAAGCATCATCTATGGGTAGTTAAGAATTCAAAGGCAAAAGATGAGCTATAAATAAGTATTTGAGAAAGACAGTTCAATGAATAATCATATCCATGCATCACCAACAGACTGTTGTAGAAAAGAACCAATTGGAGATAATTATGCATGAAATAACTCCCCCCCCCCATAAAAAAATTCCATGAAGCTTTTGAAAAGGAGCAAACACAGATGAAGAATGAATTATTGAAATGGAACATCACGGGATCAGGAATTCTTATGGTGTATGATACAAAAGGACAGGGATTTGAAAAGGGAGGAAAAAAGCTAAAATAAAGGCAATCAGTTTGCATCTAACATGCAGTTATTGGGCCATATGAGAAGAGAAAATAAATGTAGAAGAGAAAATATTCACAAACTAGAACATTTTATAGAGTTAAGGAATACCTTAAATTCAGATGTAAGAGTTTCTGTGTTCTAACTGGTGGATATTAAAAGGCCCACATCTAGATAAACTTTCAGGATTTCAGAAATACAGAGGAAAATTTAAAAATCTACCAAGAGAGAAAATATTACTAGGAAGGACTGAAAATCAAGTTGCTTCTACCTTCTCATTGGTAACACTAGCTACTAAGGACGCAAGTGAGCAATATTTATTTCCAGAGTTTTGAAGGAAAATAGTTTTCTTTACAACAAAGTTAGCATTTGAGAGAGAGGACAAAGGTAAATTTTTAAATACTTTTTTTTTTTTTAAAGATTTTATTTATTTATTTGAGAGAGACAGTGAGAGATAACATGAGCGAGGAGAAGGTCAGAGAGAGAAGCAGACTCCCTGTGGAGCTGGGAGCCCGATGTGGGACTCGATCCCTGGACTCCGGGATCATGACCTGAGCTGAAGGCAATCGTCCAACCAATTGAGCCACCAAGGCGTCCCTAAGATTTTTAGAGAGAGAGGCAGGGGGAGAGGGAAAGAGGGAATCCTAAGTAGGCTCCGTGCCCAGCGCAGAGTCTGATGCAGGACTCAAACTCACAACCCTGAGATGATGAGCTAAAATCAGGAGTCAAATGCCTAACCACCTGAGCCACCCAGATGCCCCAAAAGACATTTTCAAATATGTAATGCCTAGGAATCTATTAGTTATAAACCCTTGACTGGAAGAATTAATTATTAAAGGATTAGAAATTTCTCTTAGATCTTTATTTTGTAGAAATAAGAAGAAGTGAACAAAGAAAACAGTAAAACTTACTGTCAGGAAATTGTGATAGAAAAAAATGTTTAAGAAATATGAAACTCAGATGGTCTTAGTCTGAATTTGATAATACCAGGAAGAGCATAGTGGAGGAGAATAAGGAAGTAAAAGCACATTCAGATTTTTGTGTGATATGTAGATGTTGATTAACCTTACAGTTTGCTAGAAAAAGTTTAACTTTATCTGTTAAAACTTAGAGTTAAAACTTAACTTTATCTGTTAAAATAAAAGAGTAGAAATAGAGCATATAACATCTAGGCCACCAGAAAGGGGGAAGAGACACATATTTCAATAAAAATCCCAGCAAAATAGCTAGGATCCTAAAATTCAGCGATGAAGGAAAAAAACTGCTTGAATTTCCAAGAAAATATTGAAAAAGCAATGAGGTTCTTGGCCCGCCAAATACTAAAGCATACCTCAAAATTAGAAATTAAAATTGTGGAATTTGGGCTGGCTTAGAGAAATTAACATAATAAAATCCATGAGACTCTTGTTTACAAAAAAGTTGAGTAAATGAATTAGCAAAGATAGAGACATTTCATAAATGATGTGGAAATAATAGGACAAAAAGCTTCATATAACATACCAGGAACATCTTCTTATACGGGAGCATGGAAGACCCTGTAAATGAGGTGATGCAAAAGCTATGAATGTAAACTTCTGTATGTCAGACATACCCAAAACAAAGTACATAAGCATCACACAAGAAATAAACATTATTTTCCTCTAATAATAATAATGAATAAAATGGGGGGCACCTGGGTTGTTCAGTCAGTTAAATGTCTGCTTTCAGCTCTGGTCTTGATCTCAGGGTCCTGGGGTCACCCCACATCGGTCTCCCTGCTCAGCAGAGAGCCTGCTTCTCCCTGCCTCTCTGCCTACTTGTGATCTCTGTCTGTCAAATAAATAAATAAAATCTCTAAAAAAAAAAAAATGCGTGTAATAACCTACTGTTACATTGAATGGTATTTACATAGTATTGTGTATACACATATGTAATGCATATATTTTCTCCTTTAAGGTGCAAGAATTGTTTATCCGTGATTATGGAGAAATTTTCAATGTCCAGTTACCTGGTAAAGAAGAAAGAACAAAATTTTTTGAAGATCTAATTCTAAAGCAAGCTGCTAAACCTCCTTTATCAAAGAAGAAAGCAGGTTAGTTTATCAAAATTTGACATATAATAATTTTGAGAAAGTGGGAATAAAATATTAATGGCATCATCATCGTCTAATAACACAAACTCAAAACTTCAGTCATTAGGTTTGCTAACATGTCTCTAAGCTTCCCATTAAAGTGTACAAGGCCTTTCCTAGTGTGGTCCTAGTCCATGGAGAATTTGAGCTGGAATTCATAGTAAAGCTCCAGCCTGTCTGCCCAAGCCCATTTTTGGCACATTTATTCTCTCCACCTTCCCCTTTCTCTTTCTTCGCAAAACACTCTGTCTTTACACTACATGCAACATATTGTTGTCTTTTCGTAATTTCATTTATGCTTGCTCTCTGTCATCAATGCTTCTACCCTTTTTGCCTATTTCTGCCTAAGGAACCACTTGTCCTTCTACTATAACTCATTTTTTCCTCCTTCACAGAGCTAGGCAAAATTAATTTTCTACCATTATGACCCATTGTACTTTTTTTCATCCTACTGATAGACATTAGTGATGTGATAATTGTCTTAACCCCTTATAGATTGTCAATTTGTTGGGGCAGGACTCTCATATGCCTTCTTTTATCCTGAGTATTCAGTGCATGTCTGTTTAAACAAAATTAAACTTATTACATTGGAAACATACCACAATTTTTTATTAGTTCAGAAATTAACTAGTAAAAAGCTTTTTTAATAGAATTTTCTTGTGCTGGAAATAATGCATTTTCAAAGTTTTAATAGCCTCTTAAATGATTTTAAAATGAAAAAGAGGTAATGACCTAGGAATTAACATTAAAAATTACAAATTACAAAAAAATAAAAATTATAGTTGTTGCTGGAGGGGAGCTAGAGATAGAGATTATGGTAGCACTTGAGTATTTCAAATCCTCTAAATCCCGGCAGATGTGAGGAGGATAGTCCCTGAAGCTTGACCACTGAATCATGTGTCACTCTTTTTGTGATGGGAGAGTAGTAACTAAAATCTTGCATTCACGTGAAGTTTTGCAGGCCTTGGAGGTACTCCCTGTAGCACCACCACCTGAGCCAAGACCGCTGACAGTAGAAGAAGTGAAACGACTAGAAGAACAAGAGGAAGATACCTTTAGAGAACTGAGGATTTTCTTGAGGAATGTTACACATAGGCTTGCTATTGACAAGCGATTCCGAGTATTTACTAAACCTGTTGACCCTGATGAGGTACTGATTTAATCTTTGGCTCGAATGTGTTCTAAACTATAATGAACTAGAGAATATTTGAGTTGTTTATGTGGTTCCCTATCTACTCTCTGAGCTTATTTTATGTAGAATATACTGAGTAGTGTCCTAACCATGTGGAGGCTTCAAAGCTATGCGCAATGCATTTTTCTTTCCTCTAAAGAGTAGTCAGTTAACTTTGTCTGCCAACCCAAACATTCTAGATGTGATTTAAGATTGACTTAATGCTACATAATATTATTGTGACTTACATGGTTTGGAGTGAGCTAGAGAGTGAAGCTGAAGTCTTAAGTTGACATTGAAGGATGGGTGACATTTGGATAAGGAAAGAGGAATAAGATATTACTGGAGATATAAGTGCCCAAGAACAGAAGTAAATATAAAACAAAACCAGCTTTAAATAGAGTCAAAGGTTTCATATTAATACATTATTGTTATTCTTATGTATTTGTTCTCTCTCCCCTATATTGCCTGGCAGAGCAACTGGACTCAGATGTTTTTTTATGTTCAGAGTTAACTTAGTGATTTGGTCATTTGCTTGAATTTTAGGTTCCTGATTATGTCACTGTGATAAAGCAACCAATGGACCTTTCATCTGTAATCAGTAAAATTGATCTCCACAAGTATCTGACTGTGAAAGACTATTTGAGTGATATTGATCTAATCTGTAGTAATGCTTTAGAATACAATCCAGATAGAGATCCTGGAGGTGAGCATTAGTGGATTTTTTCCCCCTGGGGGCGTGGAACAGGGACCGCTAACATGTAGTGAGGTGACATAAACATTTTACATTCACAGTGCCATTCAATACAAGATTATTCTCATTTTACAGTTGATGAAAATGAATTTTAAAAACTTAGGGGACGCCTGGGTGGCTCAGTGGATTAAAGCCTCTGCCTTCGGCTCAGGTCATGATTCCAGGGTCCTGGGATTGAGCCCTGCATTGGGCTCTCTGCTTAGCAGGGAGCCTGCTTCCTCCTCTCTCTCTGCCCGCCTCTCTGCCTACTTGTGATCTCTGTCAAATAAGTAAATGAAATCTTTAAGGGGAAAAAAAAAAAACCTTAGGGTCATACTGCCAGGAAGTGGCAGAGGCAGAATTTGAATGCAGGTTTCTTTGACTACAGAATACCCGTATTTACAATTCCGTGGCCTACCTTCTAATGACACAAAATTGTACAACTACTTCACTTCTTTCCTTTGTTTATCAGCACTCTTTCTCTAAGTGGAAAATAAACACTCTGCAATAAAAAAGGTTTAAAAGAATTTTCTTAGTTAAGACCACTGTGATTTTTATTACAGAAGTAATATAGGATACTTGCTAATTTTTTTTTTAAGATTTATTTTAGAGAGAGAGAGCAGTGAGAAGGGCAGAGTCTCAAGTAGACGCTGCGTGGAGCCTGATGCGGGGCTCCATCTCGGGACTGTGAGATCATGACCTGAGCCAGAACCAAGTTGGACACTTCACTGAGCCACCCCAATAACCCCAACTTGCTAATATTTTAAAAACTAAACCCTCTAGATTTATTATGTTGATTACTTCATAATGTATATAAATGTTGAATCACTGTGTTGTACACTTGAAACTCATATAATATTGTAAGTCATCTATACTTCATAAGTCCCTCATTTCCTCTCTCCAGAGGTGGACACTGTTAAGTTTGGGGATATCTTTTTAGACCTTTTCTATACCTGTACCTCTACCTAGTCTGTCCTCCCCTATACAATCTATTAAAAAAATAAAATTTACAGAGTAAGGGATTTTTAATGATATATTTGTTCATATATATAATGATATAGTCAACTATATATTTGATATACACTTACTCATACCCCAAAATATTTTTCTTAAAATATTAAATATTGACAAGTAAATATTGAATGTATTTACACTTATAACTATATTAATATATAATAATGTAAACAAATTTTTAAATTTTTCTAAAATATCTCTTTTTTTTTTTTTAAGATTTTGTTTATTTATTTGACAGATCACTAGTAGGCAGAGAGGCAGGCGGGTGCTGGGGGGGGAAGCAGGCTCCCTGCTGAGCAGAGAGCCCAATGCAGGGCTCGAACCCAGGACTCTGGGATCATGACCTGAGACAAAGGCAGAGGCTTTATCCCACTGAGCCACCCAGATGCCCCAAAATATTTCCTAGAATATTTCTTTTTCCTAGCTTACTATTTTTGTTTTATGGGTAGTGTCCTTAACACTCTCGGTGGATAATACTTTTAATAGTCCTGTTTGCTGTGTTAACTCCCTCCCCGAGTACGTTGGCTTTCTGTTTTTCTAGTTGGTAGTGTTTATAAATTAGGCCAATTAGCATAGGGACCTACTGAAAGTTTCTTTGACAATTGAAAAGCTCACTGTTCTGCTCCGGGGCCTCTGCCCTCAGCTCCCCTAGGCTTTTCCCTACAGTTCAGAGTTCTGTAGGTTCATGCTGGGGAGCTGAGAACCCCCTTAACTGTAGAAAGAAGGAAGCATTTATGCTGGAGACTGTATCATGGCAGTCACGCTGCTGCCACGTCTCCCGTCCATGTGACAACCTAAAATGACTTGAGACCAGTGGTGTGCCTGTAGCCGCAGTCAGCATCTCCTTACAGGCCTGTTAGGATGCAGCTTGCAAGGCCCCATCCTCATTGTGTCTGATTCTGTAGATGCAGGGTAGAACGTGAGAATTTACATTTTTGACAAGTTTCCACACGACGCTGATGCTGCCACACCTGGGGAACCAGGGCTTTTACTTTTGCCTGTGCCTTTCTTCAGGCCCAAATGCCACGTTCGAAATCCCCTGAAGAATCCTTCTGATGTGACAGCTGTGGCTGCCAGCACTAAGCTGGGTGTGAACAGTGCAGCCTGCTGCCCTGGGAGGGAGCCGATCCAGTTGTTGAAGCAATTTTACATTCACCCATTACCTGCCCTCAGCCTCAAAGCATGTTCCGGTTCACAGTGCTTGGGCTCTTGAGTAGAGGGGCATGTCCAGTGTTTCCTGTGTCAGGTTGCTGTTCCGTTGTCTGTTTAGTTTCTCTCTCAGTGCAATAGCATCCTATCTTCTAAAATTCCCTTATGTCTTGGGGTGCCTGGGTGGCTCAGTGGGTTAAGCCGCTGCCTTCGGCTCAGGTCATGATCTCAGGGTCTGGGATCGAGTCCTGCGTCAGGCTCTCTGCTCAGCAGGGAGCCTGCTTCCTCCTCTCCCTCTCTCTGCCTGCCTCTCTGCCTATTTGTGATCTCTCTCTGTCAAATAAATAATAAAATCTTTAAAAAAAAAAAGAAAGTTAAAATTCCTTTACGTCTCTAGCTCAGTAATGACATCAGTAGCCTTCCTTGCTGTTTTTGTTGTCATCATGTTGTTGTATAGTCTCACTGTTGATTGATGTTGTTTTTGTTGTTGTTTTTATGATATTTCAAGGGGAGCTAGATAGGACAGAGCAATAAAATCGTTCAGGTTTAGTCTGCTATATTGAATCGGATGTCCAGAACATTAGAGTAACAGTAAAAACAGAATGATACAATTGCAGTAACACAATACATGGTAAAAGTAAAAAAGGAATTTTAGTGACTATGATCTTAACATGTTGAGTTTATTTTTGGTAAATTATTAAAAGCGATTTTAAAGTTGAATTCTTGATTCATTTCTCAGATCGTCTTATTAGGCATAGAGCCTGTGCTTTAAGAGACACTGCCTATGCCATAATTAAAGAAGAACTTGATGAAGACTTTGAGCGGCTTTGTGAAGAAATTCAGGAGTCTAGGAAGAAGAGAGGTAGGAAAATGATGTGGCATCAGAAAAAAGATGCTTCCCATGTAGTGTATTGAGTCCTTTATATTAACCCTTCAGATAATTTTGAAATCTGGACATTTGACTTGATATCCCATGTCTATTTATAAGGTTGTAGCTCTTCCAAGTATGCCCCATCTTACTATCATGTGATGCCAAAGCAAAATTCCACCTCTGCCGGTGATAAAAGATCAGATCCAGAGCAGAATGAAAAACTCAAGACAACCAGTACTCCTGTGGCTTGCAGTACTCCTGGTAAGTGCCCTCGGGTAGCTTTTCCTTAATGAAACTAGCCTTTATTTTCTGCTGATGCCATTTACTTTCTCCTTAGTCTCCTCTATTTATATCGATGCAATAAATTAGTTTGATTTTGTTAATGTTAAGGCAACTTTGCAGTCTTGAAATAAATCCAGGTTTATATGATACACCACTTGCGGTCCCACTCACCATCACTTAATGCGGATTGACTGATTTGAAATTGATTTTCATTTCTATAAATTCTAGTCTGTTTCCTCTTCCTCCTTATTCTTAGGGTATAACTCCAGAGGGTACTAACCTAGAGCCCATGGTTTTTCCCAAGGCCTGCCTTCCTTGGCAGGCTCTTCATTCCAGTTTCGGTTCTTTAAGCCCTGTGAATGCCCCAACTCTCTTCAGCAACTTAGACTCTCAGTTATTCATTTGTTTTTCCAGATTCTGTATCATAATTCCTCAGTGCCTTGTTAGATCTCAGATGCTTTTAAATAGAATTTTTAAAATTCTGTGTGTGTGTGTTGCTGGGGTTGGAACATTACGTATTGCATGCTTGTCCATCCTGGGATAAGTGGTTTGAAATTGGTGGAGTAAGCCTTCTTTTATAAAATGGGAGTTGGCAGCTGAGAAAGGGAGAAGGAGAAGGGCATAGGAGCAAGAGACCTGTACTACCAGATACTCTTGGTCAAACCAGCCTTGAGCAAGTAGATACATATATGGAAATTGAGCACATACAAATTGTCTCCTTTAAAACAGTCCATCCCTAGCTGTATACCCAGCAGGACTGCATATATTATGTTCGCTGAAAGACATGTACTTAGAACCAGTATTTATAATAGCGCCAAACTGGGACCAACCCAAATGTTCATCAACAATAGAATGGGGAAATATGGATTTATTATACAACGGTGAGAATGACTCAAATGCGAGCACATGCAACAGTGTGGGTGATTTTCCCAAACAGAATATTACAGTGTAGTTACTCTGTACCTGGTCCAGGCGGAATGTTTCAACTTTGTTTTCTCCATATGTGAAACACTGTTGATAATGGTAGCAAACCCGACCAGGTGAAAGTGAAATTTCAGGGGGTTGGTACACGATAAAGAGAAGAGTGCCTACTATGTGGTCCTACACAAGTGTAGGCCAGTTTTAGTCTTGCCGTGCCTCCAGTTCCTTCCTCATACTCCCACCACAGCGATTGTTGTAATAGAGTCATCAGACAGTTCGTGTCATCGCCCTCCTTAAAGTTATTCTGGATAAAATCCACACTCCTTGGAATGACACGGTATTGCCACGTGTTATCTCCTGCCTTCTCACAGTACTTGCTACCCTTCTTGTTGTGTTCCAATCGTAAAAAAAATTACAGCAGTGTCTCAAATTCTCTACCTTCTTAGATCGCAGGAGGTATTTCCCGCCCCCCCCCCAACTTGCTTAGACCTTGGGAAATTTTCCAATTGTCCAATGTTCTTTTATCCTTTTTCTTCAAATTCTTTGAAGCTCAGCTGAAGAGAAAAATCCGCAAAAAGTCAAAGTGGTACTTGGGCACCATAACAAAACGAAGGAGGATTTCACAGGTGAAAGATGAGAGCCAGAATGTCACAGATGACAAAATTGAGAGTGATACAGAGGAAAATCAAGATACAAGTGTAGACCACAATGAGACTGGAAACACAGGAGAGTCCTCAGTAGAAGAAAATGAGAAACACCAAAATGCCTCTGAAAGCAAAATAGAATTGGGGAATAACAATTCAAGTGCCTGTGGTATTGAGAACGAACTTGAAGAATCTGGGAAGACCACAGCATGCACAGAAGTGAGGAAAGATAAAATTGTTTGCAATGGAGAGGCTTCTGGTTCTCAGATAATAGATATTTCTGATGAAAATGAGGCAAAAGGTAAGTCTTACTCAAGCAACTTACTAATTTTAATTTTAAAAGATGTTTTAGGGCACCTGGGGGGCACAGTCTGCTGAGTGTCTGTCTGACTCTTGGTTTCAGCCCGAGGTGGCAATCTCAGGTTCGTGAGGTAGCTCCGCACTCAGCTCAGTCCGCTTGGGATTCTCTCTGCCTCTGCCCCTCCCGCTCAAATTCTACCCCTCTCTCTCAAATAAATACATAAATCTTCCAAAAAAAAAAAAAAAAGCTCACTCAAAGTTTTTAAATGACAATTACCATCTCAGTTTATTATTTTTCCTTGTCTTTCAGAATGCAGGTGTTAATTAGGAAAAATAGCAGTTTCCTTACTTGATAACTATAGAACTTGTAAATCACTGTCGTTAAAAGCACAAGGTGGCATCAAATAGACCTGGATTTGAGTCCTAGTCTCTACTTAGTAACTTGTGACCTTGGACAAGGTTTTGACCAATCACTATCGGTTTTCTCTTCTGTAAAATTGGGGTAGATAGTGGTCAGGTAATGAAATATTTTGAAACTTGAATAAAATAATCCATCTAAAGCATGTAGCAAAGTGCTTGGCTATACAGTTTTCAAAAACTGGCAGGATAGCCTCTTCTTTTTAAGCAAACTCAGCAGTTTTCTGTAGTTCTGGCTGAGTGATATAGAACAAATGTTACTCACCCCCATCATTGCTCTGTTTCTATTGTAGGTTAAGTCCAAGATTATTTATATTTATTCTAATGATCTTTGCACCAAAGGTTTTCATTTAGAATTGTCTTCTGTCTGGATCTTCTTGGATCCTTAGCAGTAGATTTGTTTGGATTTTGGAAAAGTCAAACAAGTAAAAAGCAAAAAGAAGAGTAACAGTGTAAAAATTTATTTTGGTCAGAAACAAGTATTGATGATGAGACTGTTTTTTGTTTTGTTTTGTTTTGTTTTAATTTATTTTTTATTTATTTTCAGCATAACAGTATTCGTTATTTTTGCACCACACCCAGTGCTGCATGCAGTCCGTGCCCTCTATAATACCCACCACCTGGTGCCCCGACCTCTCACTCCCGCCCCTTCAAAACCCTCAGAGTGTTTTTCAGAGTCCATAGTCTCTCATGGTTCACCTCCCCTTCCAATTTCCCCCAACTTCCTTCTCCTCTGTATCTCCCCATGTCCTCCATGCTATTTGTAATTCTCCACAAATAAGTGGTTATATGAGAATTGACTCTCTCTGCTTGACTTATTTCACTCAGCATAATCTCTTCCAGTCCCATCCATGTTGCTACAAAAGTTGGGTATTCATCCTTCCCTATAGAGGCATAATACTCCATAGTGTATATGGACCACATCTTCCTTATCCATTCGTCCGTTGAAGGGCATCTTGGTTCTTTCCACAGTTTGGCGACCATGGCCATTGCTGCTATAAACATTGGGGTACAGATGTCCCTTCTTTTCACTACATCTATATCTTTGGGGTAAATACCCAGTAGTGCAATTGCAGGGTCATAGGGAAGTTCTATTTTTAATTTCTTGACGAATCTCCACACTGTTCTCCAAAGAGGCTGCACCAACTTGCATTCCCACCAACAGTCAAAGAGGGTCCCCCTTTCTCCACATCGCCTCCAACACATGTTGTTTCCTGTCTTGCTAATTTTGGCCATTCTAACTGCTGTAAGGTGATATCTCAATGTGGTTTTAATTTGAATCTCCCTGAGGGCTAGTGATGATGAACATTTTTTCATGTGTCTGATAGCCATTTGTATGCATTGGAGAAATGTCTTTTCATAACTTCTGCCCATTTTTTGATATGATTGTCTGTTTTGTGTGTGTTGAGTTTGAGAAGTTCTTTATAGATCCTGGATATCAACCTTTTGTCTGTACTATCATTTGCAAATATCTTCTCCCATTCTGTGGGTTGCCTCTTTATTTTCTTGACTGTTTTCTTTGCTGTGCAGAAACAAGTATTAATGATGAGACTGGTGTTTTTTCAGTGGCTTAATAATTATGAGCAATTATTTTTCTAGGACTTCCTTGAAATGAGTTCTAGTGTGTTTGAAAAATCATAGCAAAGTAGACAGAGTATAGCCTTTTCAATGTGGATATTTTATTTTATTTTACTTTTTTTTTTTTTTTTAAGATTTTATTTATTTGACAGATCACAAGTAGGCAGAGAGGCAGGCAGAGAGAAAGGAGGAAGCAGGCTCCCTGCTGAGCAAAGAGCCCGATGAGAGGCTCCATCCCAGGACTCTGGGATCATGACCTGAGCTGAAGGCAGAGGCTTTAACCCACTGAGCCACCCAGTCGCCCCTCAATGTGGATATTTTAAATTTTAATCCTGTGGCTGTATAATATAGTATGTTTTGTTTGGATTCAGAATTGTTTTATTTTTCTTCTATCATTTTTTTTAAAGGACACTAAAGGGGGACAGGTACTTGTTTACATATCAGCAGATTTGGGTTCTTGTTCTGGCTCTTATAATAATTAGGTACGTTGATCTTTTAAAAAATTCCTTCACCTCTCTTGGCTTCATTTTCCTTATCAGTGAGTAAATTATTCTAGCTCAGAGATAGGCAAACTTTTTCTGTAAAGGGACAGATGGTAAATATTTAGTGATAATAGTCTCTGTCCCAGCTACTCAACCCTGTTAGAAAAGCCACATTGACACACATGTAAAATGGGCATGGTTGTGTTCTAATTAGACTTTTTACCCATAGGGCATATTGGGCCTATCGATGGCAGTTTGCACCTCCCAGATTACTGAGGTCCCTTCCAGCTTTTACATTCTAGGACTGTTGTGCCAAACTAATTTAGTGCTGAGGATCCTTTGAAAAACTCCGTTTGAAGAGTAAATTTTTTTTTTTTTTTTTTTGAGAGTAGAAGTGGTAGCATCTTAATCTTACAGCAGAGCCAATAAACCAGAGTTGGTGATTATGTTTTAGTAAGTATGTCCTGCCTAATGTGTACTTTAAACATAATGTCTGTGAACCATGTAATAATTACTAAACTTTTCATTCTAGAAATGTGTGTTCTGCGAATGACTCGAGCCAGACGTTCCCAAGTAGAACAGCAGCAGCTCATCAGTGTTGAAAAGGCTTTGGCAATTCTTTCCCAGCCTACACCCTCACTTGTTGTGGACCATGAACGACTAAAAGTATGTAAATTGAAATTGTAATGCTTTCATTGTGCAGATTAATAACAGAGCCCACCAAAAATGAATTTGGGATAGAATGTTTTATCAATCTGACATGCAGTAAATAATGATCTTTAGTAAAAGGATGAACTTAGTATAGAATAATTTTCATAAAAGCAGTATTTGGAGATGTCTAGTCTGTTGATATTCTGGTTTTTAACATACTTATCTGCATTACTGATCCTGTACATTTTTTAAAATTAATTTCTTTAGAGACAGAGGGTGAGCATGGTGGGTGGGGAGAGGGAGAGAATCTCAGACAGACTCCCCACTGAGCCTGGAGCCCGTCGCAGGGCTCAATCTCACAGTCTGTGAGATCCCGACCTGAGCCAAAACCAGGAGTCAGATGCCCAACCAACTGAGCCACCCAAGTGCCCATATGCATTGTTTTTTCACCATCACCAGTGAACATTTAGCTGGTTTTTACTCAATCATAATGGCTTTTTTGTTTTGTTTTGTTTTGTTTTGTTTTGTTTTGTTTTTGTTAACTGAGAGGTAATGGCATATCCTTGTAGGCCCAGACTTAAGGAATCACAGGAATCTAGTGAGTCCATTTCAGTCCTTAAACACTGAGCAGATGGAGTTTTATAAAGTTCTTATAAAGATGGTTCTTTTTAAGAAAAAGAACCAGGATGCCTGTGTGGCACAGTCTGCTAAGTGTCCCACTCTGAGTTTTGGCTTAGGACATGATCTTCGGGTCTTGAGATAGAGCCTCACGTCAAGCCCCACCTTGGGCTCCGCATTCAGCAGCGAGTCTACTTAAGTCTCTCTCCCTCCCCTTGTGCCCCTCACTCACACATTCACTCTCTCTCGCTCTCTCTTTCTCTAAAATAGATAAATAAGTCTTTAAAAAAAAAAAAGGAGTAATAAGGTGGCTCATCATTTATGTACTATCTCCTTTGTTTCACATTATAATGTAATTGCATTGCCTTAAAATACCCTGCAAAAATGTTGCTTTTTTTTTTTTATTAATCTAGTTTGAGCTTATATTTTAATTTGTCTCCAGAGATTTATGGCTAAAATTGCGATTGGCTACCTCCTCCGCTATAGTCTTTTTAGGTTGGGAGTTACCTAAGGCAGAGATCAGGACCACAGGATGATGGTTATGTTAGCTACTGCTAAGTATCAGAGGATACTATGTCTCATCAAATAATTGGTCTGCCCTCTCTCCGGTTTATATGCTAAAAATTGCCCAAATCTTCAAAATTAAAATATCTCATGGAATTTATCTCTCACATTTGTAAACATTCATGTTTTCTTTTAGAATCTTTTGAAGACTGTTGTTAAAAAAAGTCAAGAATACAATATTTTTCAGTTGGAAAATTTATATGCAGTTATCAGCCAGTGTATTTATCAGCATCGCATGGACTATGACAAAACAACACTTATCCAGGTAAAGTAATATATATAAGAAATTATAAAATTATTAGATGTTTTAAAGACCATTTTTAATATTTGGACTATGGATTATTTCTAGATACAACCAAGTTCTGTACTTTTTAAAATCTAGCACTTCACTGTTATGTTTCTTCAATAAACATTGGAACTATCGTATCAGTAGACTATGAAAAAATCTGTTTTGTGTGTGTGTTAATGAAGATACACACCTCTTTTTCAGGATAGACTTAAGACAGACCTATGTCTCTTTACTTAATCTTGCTTTGTAGTGGGCATTAATACTAATTTTTAAAAATAGATATTGGATAATAATAGTATAGTATAATATATCTGTAACAATGTAGTATTACATATCTATAATATGTTTACTATGTGTCTATAGTATGATGTATTAGTAGGTACCTACTAATGTACCTACTAGTATATACATAATAATTATTATTCCTATTAAGTATACTGTGGAACCTACATAGTACGATAGGTATGTAATATTAACACCTATAAATACAAAATATTAGTATCTGGAACTACACTAGTGCCTTAATTATAACTATTTGAACTTAAGATGAATGCATCTCAGACGTATTTCAAAGGGATTTAAATTATGAAGTCCCATTGGTGATATCAGTTTATGTGATAGTCATAAATACTGACCTAAATTTCTATTTTAACTCTCAGATATATACATGGGTTAATATTCTTGAGGTTGTTGATGTAAAAAAAAAAAAGCAATAGAGTAATGTTTCTTTAACTTTTTTCATACTGAAAGTTACTGTTTTTCCTTTTTTACCCTTTATCCAGAAAATGGAGCAAGAGGTAGAAAACTTCAGTTGTTCCAGATCATGATGACCTGGTATTGAATATTCTTTATATTCAGTTGCTATTTAAGTCACCGTTGCCATGTCCGTGTAACTGATGGAAGATGAAATCCTGCATCTTTAAGGAAAAGATTAAAATAGTAAATAAAAATATTTAAACTTTACTGGTATTTATGTACATGTGTAAGATATATTACAGCTATAGCTGTTAAATATTGGAAGTTTGATTAAACAAGGCATTGTAGTAATAGTAATTCTGTAGCGTATTGGTAGTTGAAATGTATGGCCAGCTCTTAATAAAAGTTATTTTGCTAACTGATGTTTTATGGCACTTAAGAGTAATTAGTGACATTGACATTTTTTTGTTTTAAGCACTTTTAAGGTTTTTCTTTCCTAAAAATATTGTCTTGTATCAGACTAAAAAACTGACTTAAGTATCGTGTCTTTGTGTCTTTGCCATCCTTTTGTCCCTTTTTTTCAGTGTCCATCTCCCATTTGCTTTTAGCTTTCTCTCCCTATTTACTTAAAGGCCAGGGTTCAAGTCATCTGTGGGAAGGCCCCTGAACAACTTGTGTACTTGAATGTCAAAATTTAGATAAAAAGTTTTATGATTCTAATTTGGGTTAATAAAGATTTTAAATATTTTTTGGTTTATTTTTGTGATTATACATGCAGCAAATGTATTAATAACTATTTTGTTAAATATCTTTTTAATAGCACAAAGGTTTTATATTTGAAAATTATATCTTTCTAAATTTGTGTTTAGGTTATATTCTATAGATAGCTTTTATATATAATTATATAAATATAAATATTATAAATTTTGTATTAATGATACCAAAAATACATTTCTTTCTTAAAGCAATAAAGTCATTCACTGCCATGCATATTCTGTTGTTTTGTTTTTTCACAGAGATATTCTAATATTAGTTTGTAAAATAGTTGGAAACTTCCTTCAAAGGGAATAGGAGATAATGATCTCATATGAGAGATTCTGGATTCTAACACTGTTTCAGAGTTGAGTTGCCTTTTGTTGTTTATCTGGATATTGTATTTAAAGCCTTATAGAAGTTAGTAATTTAGATACCTTAATTAATAGATATCCTCTTACATAATGCATAAAGCAATGGGGTACTGTAAAACCTTAAAGTGTGTATTTCTGTACTTACGTATACACACATACTCATTTTTATTGAAGATTATAACTCCAGATACATCTTTTGTAACTAGGATTTTATTTTGTATGTACAGCTTCTGTTATAAATTTTATATGTTATAAAGGTGAGAATTGTTTCTCAAACTTGTTTCTTTTTTTTTTTTTTTTTTTTTTTAAGATTTTAAAATTTATTTGACAGAGAGATCACAAGTAGGCAGAGAGGCAGGCAGATAGAGAAGAGGGGAAGCTGGCTCCCCACCAAGCAGAGAGCCCGATTCAGGCCTCGATCCCAGGACCCTGAGATCACGACCTGAGCCGAAGGCAGTGGCTTAACCCACTGAGCTACCCAGGTGCCCTCAAACTTGTTTCTATTTCTTCATTATTTTAAAATATCCCAAAGATAACCCAGTGCAAAACAAATACAAAATCTGTTTTGTTACTACGCATAGTTTAAAATGCTGTTGACACTGGAATGTTGATATGTATACGTTCATTAGCTACAAAGACGAGTGTGCTTCCTGTACTTTTCATGATGTACTGTCTACAGACATGGAAGTAGTATGTATACATTTCGTATGTAGACTTTCAAAAAAATCATGATGAAATTGCAGGCCGAGAATGTTTAACATTTTTTTTGCTTAAAAGTGCAATCAGTCTATAGTACTTAAGGCAAGAAAAAGAAATAAAAGGCATCCAAATTGGAAAGAATGAAATAAAGCTATTCATGAATGGCATGATTTTATGTGTACAAAATCCTAAAGAATTCACAAAATATCTGTTAGAACTAATAAATTCAGTAACGTGGCAGGGTATAAGATCAGCATAAAAATCCATTGTATTTCTGTACAATAGCAATGAACAATCCAAAAATAAAATTAAGAGAGTAATTCCTTTTACAATAGCATCTAAGATGATAAAACATCTTAGAATAAATTTAACCAAGTACGTCTAAGACTTGTACACTAATGGTACCAAGTGTTGCTGAATGAAATTAAGACCTCAAGAAATGAAAAGACATCCTGTATTCGTGTATTAGAAGACTTAATGTTGTCCCAATGGTAATATCCACCAAAGCAATCTGCAGATTCAATGTAATACCTATCAAAATCGCAGTGGCTTTTTTTTTTTTTTTTTTTTTTTTTTTTGCAGATTTGGAAAAGTCAGTAGCATAAAGGAATTGCAAGGGACCCTGAATAGCCAAAACAATCGTGAAAAAGAAGAGAAAGTTAGTAGACTCATACTTCCCAATTCTAAAAGTTACACAAGTTACATCAATAAAACAGTGTTGTATTGGCATAGAGGATAGATACAAGATCAAGAGAATTGAGAGTCCAGAAATAAATCCGTTAATCTATTGTCAATTGATTTTTTAAAATAATGTCCAAGACCATTCAATGGGAGAAGAATAGTGTCTTCAACAAATGGTGTGCTGGGAAAGCTGGCTAGCCACACACAAAAGAATGCGGTTGGACCTCTGCCTCACACCATATACAAAAATGAACACAAACGGATCAAAGACCTAAATTTAAGAGCTAAAACTATAAAATCTTTGGAAGAAAACAAGGACAAATCTTTGCCTTTGAATTTGGCAATGATTTCTTAAATGTGGCAAAAAACCCCCACTAGCAACAAAAGGAAAAGTAGATAAATAAGACTTCATCAAAATGAAAAGCCCACTTTTCTCTTTTATAAATACTGTCAAAGGACTATTAAAGCTCAACAACCAAAAGGTAACTCAGTAATAGGGTTGTTTTTGATGACTTAACAATTTTGAGGTATTTGGAAGACACCTCTCTGTTGAAAGTAGTCTGTTTTTCTCCTGATTCGAGTGGGATTATGGGTTTTGGGGGGGAAGACGACAGAACTGAAGTGGTTCTATCAGGTCGCATGCTGCCAATGTGATTTATGGCTGTTGACGGACCTTGATCACCTGGCAGAACTAGTGTTTCTCCAGTCGCCCCTGCGAAATCGCTTTTCCTTGCCTCTCAGTACTGTACTCCGGAAGATCACTGTGCACAGCCTACTCATAAGCATGGGGAAGCTCTTCTGTTCCCCCTTCTGCCTTTTTTAAAATCTGATTTTATGAGGGATCCTGATAGGTATACACTGTGGGATTAATTGAGGGTATATCAGATTTACTTGTCTTCTCCCCACTACCCTCTCAACCACACATACACAGTAGTTTTTTGCAATTGAGTCCCACTTCTTGCCAAAGGATATTGTGGGGCTAAAAACTCACTCTGTATTAGGACATGGAGGCGAAGATAGTCAGTTGGCCTCCTAATATCCATTCTCTCATTCCTTATAGCAACACCCTCAGCAACCTGTCCTGCTGGAAAATTATATTTTCTTCCATTGCGGCAAAATGTGGCTATGAGACCACAGGAGATACAAAGGGAAGTGTGCACAATTTCTAGGAAACCTGCTGAGAAGGAAGGGGGTGAGAACACTTTCCATCTTTATGTGCTTTCTTTTACCTGCTGCCTAGTGTGTGTGTGTGTGTGTGTGTGTTTCATGTATGTGTATGTGTGTGTGTGTGTGTGTGTATGTGTGTGTGTGTATATATATATACATATATATATAATGGCTGGAACTCCAGAAGCTGTCTTGGACTGTGAGGTGACCTTAAAGATGGAACCCATGCCCTACTTCATAAAAGTATATGAAGAAAGAACCTGGCTTATAATAACTTCAGGGGATTGTGATTCAAGTGCTTAACTATATCTGGACTTCTTAATTGAAAGACACTTTCTTGTTTAAACTGCTGTTAGGTGGGTCTCTATTATTGATAACGGAATGCAATTCTTAGCCACCAAAGGCATAGAGGATACATAAAGAATCGGTACTTAAGGTCTTGAAAGGTCTTATTCAGGACTTGGTGCTCATAGGAAATGAAAGCTAAAATACAGAGCCAGTGAGTCCTTGAGTACACAGGTGGCATGATCAAATGAACTGGAAAGATTTTCTTAGATGGTCTAGAAAAGTGACAGGCTAGAGGCAAGAGAGTCCAAAAGAAGCTCTCAGAGGCAAAAGAAGGCTTAGGCCTTATTTGGTAAGACGGCACACGTTACAGATAATTCCATAGTTGTAAAGATGAACTCCTAGGGGATTTTTTTGAGGATATTGACAATAATAAGAGTTGTCAGTTTTAGGGATGAGTTGAATATAGTTGGAAATAACTTGGTTTTCAGGTAATATAGGGATGCCAGGAAGCAGAAAGGAATACAGCCTTTGTAGTCCCTGCTTGTCACATAACTTTTGTGAAAAGCAGCCATCCAAAAGATATCTTCATCCTAAACCCTGGAATCTGTAAGTATCTCCTCTGAAACAAAAAAGAGGGGGTCTTTAGATATAATTAAGGACCTTGAGATGTGGAGATTGTCCTGGATTATTTGTGTTGAACCTTAAATGCAATCATGTATCTTTATGGAAGGGAGAACAGAGGGAGAATTTAGAAGATCTTAGAGGATGTGACCATCAAGTCAGAGATGGGCATCATGCGGCCACAAGCCAAGAAAATGCTGACAGCCCACCACCAGGAGCTGGAAGAAGCAAGGAGCAGATTCTCTACTCGTTCCTTCAGAGGAATGCAGCCCTGCCAACACTTTGATTTGAGCCTGGTGACCCTGATTTTGGACTTCTGGCCTTCAGAATTGGAGGGGTGATGTAATTGTCTATAAGGAATGATGGTGAGAAGAGCCTATTTCCTTGAGATGAGTTTTCCTCAGGAAATAAGTTTGTCATATGAGGGTAGGATGGGGAAGGAAAGAAGAGGGGTTCTGAATCGATTTTATAGGGGGAGGAATTTCTCGCCTTGGAGGAGTGCTTTAAGTTTCAAAGCAAAAGGAATAGTTTCTGCTTTCTTTTGGGCTTTGGTCAGAAGTTAGGGCACGTTTGGAACAGGGCATACATAGCAGGTTGCAAAAATACTTTACTCTTAACCGAGGGGACCAATGATGGCCATTTCACTGAATCACATATGGATTTCTTTGTCACCTCAGCACCATCCCATGCCACAGAGCACATCTTTCCTGAAACAGTTTTTGTTTTTGTTTTTCCCGCCTGCTGTAACACTACACTCATACGGTTTTCCCTCCAGATTCCAGGACTGCTTTTTTATTTATTTTGCCTTTTGCCTTTTTGATGGCCCTTCTCTATCCTTGACCTTCATATTGTTCTCCAGAACTTGGTCCTCAGCTCTCCTCTCTCTTCACTCCTTCCCGGCTCTTAAGGCTTTAAATACTACCTGTGTTTCAACAACTCCCAAGTGTGTATCTCCAGTCCATAATCCCTTTCCTGAACTACGGACTAACAGCATACCTTGATCTTTCCCGGAAATCTGCTGTTCCTTCAGAATTCCCATTATCAATAAAATGCCACTACCATCCATCAAATGCTAAAGCCAGAAACCTAAAGCTTCCTCCTTCAGCTTCCAGTCCATCACCAAGTCCTGATTTTCTGCCTCCCACATACCTCTCCATTCTGTTTCTTCCACTAGCTCTCTCAACTCATAATCACGTGATGATGCTCCTGCAAGAACTTCTTGGTTGGCCCTGCTTCTCTTCTTGCCCCTACCAGCCATTCTCCATTCAGTTGTCCAGATATTCTTTTAAGGATCTTAGATCTGGGATATCATCAGGGCTTCCCCTTGCAGTTCCTTATGGCTCCTGCCTACCTCTCAGCTTCATCTCCCCACTCTTTTGGTCTACAACACTCCAGCCACTCTTAGCCTTTTTTCAGTTATTTTTTCCCACCTCTGGGCTTTTTCATATGCTACTCGGTTTGTCTAGAATGTCCTTCCCTCCACCACTGCATGTCTGACTCCTACTCCCATCCTCCGTTTCTCAGCATAAAAGTCATCATCTTAGAGAAGTTTTCCTGATGCCCCTTCAATATAAATGAGATTTCCTATTTTAATCTTCTATTTTTTTTTTTTAGATTTTTTTTTTTTTTAATTTATTTACTTGACAGAGATCACAAGCAGGCAGAGAGAGAGGAGGAAGCAGGCTCCTGGCTGAGCAGAGAGCCCGATGCGAGACTTGATCCCAGGACCCTGGGACCATGACCTGAGCTGAAGGCAGAGGCATTAACACACTGAGCCACTCAGGTGCCCCTAATCTTCCATTTTTAATACCCAGTATTCGTACATGACATTTTTCACAATTTGTAACTATATATTTTATAGTGTTTCCGTAACATTTGTCTCACGGTGAGATTATAGGCTTTTTAAGTCAAGAACTATTTATTTTGTTTTATGATTTTTATATATATATATATATTTTTTTTTTTTAAGATAGTATTTATTTATTTAACAGAGAGAGCAGCAGCAACAGAGGGAAAGGGAGAAGGAGACACCCTACTGAGCATGGAGCCCGATGCAGGACTCCATCCCAGGATCCTGTGATCATGACCCAAGTCAAAGGCAGACACTTAACTGACTGAGCCACCAGGCACCCCTATTTTGTTTTATGATCATAGATCCAGCACTTACATAATGTGCACAGCTAACACTAAATAAATATCAGTTGAGTTGACCAAATGCCTGGGTGATAGAAAAGGAAATCTGGACATAAGGAGCAGAATAGGAAGATCTGAAGTTGACAGAAAATGGAGGCCCGTGGGGGTTACAGTGAAGGGAACCCCATACCTCAGAAAAAGTAGGGTCTAGCTAACAGCATCTAAGTTTTAAAAAGATACAAAATGTTCTTGATTATATTTTTAGAAGCTGCTTCTCTTAGATTTCTACAGCTCCAGGACTGTAAAAGAACAGATTTTGGGGGCACCTAGGTGGCTTTGTTGGTTGAGCATCCCAACTCTTGGTTTTGTCTCAGGTCATGATCTCTAGGTCATGGGATCAAGCCCGCATTGGGCTCTGGGTGAGGAGTGTGCTTGAGGATTCTCTCTCATTCTCTGCAACCCCCACCCCATTCGCTTGCACATGTTCTCTCCCTCTCTCTCTCTTAAATGGATAAATAAATCTTAAAAAGTGAAAAGAGATTTTCACTTCAATGTGCTAACAGTTAATTGTCCACAGAGCGGGCATTCTCATGAAACTGAAACCCATCTGAGGACTGTATCTCAGCTTTGCAGCCGGTGTCCAGGTCACCAGCACACTGACTGGGGAGTGACTGGAAGACTGTGGGGTTTTTCATTTTTTGTTTTTCACTAGCTCTGGAGTATTTACATATATAAAATAATATTTACATATTTAATAAAAATTATATTCATGCATAAAAATATATCACTGATATGTAATTAAATTGTTTCATGTATATTTTAAAATTATGTTTATATATAAATGTTGATGAGAGAGCAGGATCAAAGTTTTGAATTAAGAACAGATGGATTTTACTGGCTGAGATTGTTTTGGTTGCAAGCAACAGAAATTCTCTCTGGCTAACTTTAGCAAAAAGGCATATTTTTAAAATGTTTTAAGTTACCTCAGAACAATCAAAAGTCAGTGGAGAGAATCATGGCTGCTCCAAGCTTTTGCAGGAGTTCTTAAAATAGTCGTTATTAATTAATGTAGCACAACAAAGACACCATGCTTACTGATTCCATTTGATTTTTTTAAGGACTTACTTATTTTTTAGAAAGGGAGAGAACATGAGCAGGGGGAGGGGTGGAAGCAGAGGGAGAAGCAGACTCCCCGCTGAGTGCAGAGCCAGGAAAAGGGGGAGGGGCTCAATCCCATAACCCTGAGATCCTGACCTGAGCCGAAATCAGGAGTCTGAAGCTCCACTGACTGAGCCACCCAGGCACCCCAATTCCATTTCAGATTTCAAAGTGCCCCCCATCAAAGAATTGAATTGGTTTTGATATTCACCCTAGCTATGGCCAGAGGCCAGGGCCACATGATTCCGACATTGTTAAAATCACCATTTCGGGGCGCCTGAGTGGCTCAGTGGGTTAAAGCCTCTGCCTTCGGCTTGGGTCATGGTCCCAGGGTCCTGGAATCGAGCCCCACATCGGGCTCCCTCCGCTCAGCGGGGAGCCTGCTTCCCCCTTTCTCTCTGCCTGCCTCTCTGCCTACTTGTGATCTCTGTCTCTGTCAAATAAATAAATAAAATCTTAAAAAAATAAAGTAAAATCACCATTACAAGGAAGGGCAAAACCAAACGGCACCCCAAGAGTTGTCTGTCATATAGGTTAACAAAGTCACAATTTACTGACATAATTTCTTTTTTTTTTTAAGATTTTATTTATTTATTTGACAGACAGAGATCACAAGTAGGCAGAGAGAGAGGAGGAAGCAGGCTCCCCGCTGAGCAGAGAGCCCCATGTGGGGCTCGATCCCAGGACCCTGGGATCATGACCTGAGCTGAAGGCAGAGGCTTTAACCCACGGAGCCACCCAGGGGCCCCTACTGACATAATTTCTAATCTGTGTTTGGGTCCATCCTTTGATACATACGGTGAACTTTCATGTTGTATGCAGTATATACCCAGTATCTGACTTAATCCTTACAAAGACCCTAGGAGGTAAAAATCTGTATTATTTTTATTTTACAAATGAAATGGATAGATGAGGTCATCTCAATTTCACACACACGTGGCAAAAGCAGGACCCTACTAGGTGTGTGTGATTGAAACCTACTTACGCACCTCCCCTAACCAGACACTGTGGTGCCCTATTCGTGCAGTCTTGGCACTCAACATTCTTTTTTTTTTTTTTTTTTTAAGATTTTATTTATTTATCAGAGAGAGAGAAGGGGAGAGAGCGAGCACTGGCAGGCAGAGGCAGAGGGAGAAGCAGGCTCCCCGCTGAGCAAGGAGCCCGATGTTGGACTCGATCCCAGGATGCTGGGATCATGACCTGAGCCGAAGGCAACTGCTTAACCAACTGAGCCACCCAGGCATCCCGGCACTCAACATTCTGATGTGTGCCATTGGTAACCTCCTGCCAACACCTTGACCCCACCTGAAGATGACTTCACAGGCCGTGCTGCATGTGGGCTGGGAGTGACAGAAAGTACAACATCCCTGGGAATAGCTACCAGAGAGGCTGATGAATAATAACACCCTAGCTCCCTTGCCCCTACACTTTGTCGCTAGTCTCCACTGGGGTTGGGCCCTAGATCTTGAAACCGCAGTCTCTATTAGTGGCTTCCTTCCCTGTCTTGCTTCTTTCCCCCGTCTGTACTTCTTGGCACCACATCCCAAATAACCACTTGCTCTTGCATCCTTTATTCAGGGTCTACCTTAGGGAGAACTAAATCTATGACACTCCCTTTATAAAGTAAAAGTAGAAAAATATGAAATTCCCTAAACAACTACACATTTTTTTTTTGTTTCTCAGCTAGTATTGAACCTCACAAAGCAGCATTAATTTCCTCAGTATTGTGACAGCTTAACAATTTTCAAATGCATTCCCATTTCACAGATTGTCTTAATTATTTTGTAGCAATGTTAAATTATGTCTCTATTCTGTTTTCAAGAGGAAAAATCTGGAAGCTTCATGTTTGGGCTATGTAATTTTAGTATGCAAAGGTTGGAAATGAAATCACTACATTTGAGCAGTCAACCCTGCCAACATCCGAGCTCTGGCTGAGAGTCAGAGAACAACACTTAACATGCAGTGAGAGGGCTCTTGGAATACCACTACCTTCAGACCGCATGCCAAATCAAAGTGATTTAAACATCCAAAATATATGGGACTAAAACAGTTACTGGATCAAAGAGTGCCAAACATGGGCACCCTGGACATGCAGACATTGTGAGCTACAAATACTGGTTTAAAAGACCATTGTGAAACTTCAACTTGCTTAAAGATTGACTTGGGAGAGAAAAGGAGGGGCCTGTTGCTGTAGATAATGTATTCATGAAATAATTTGGAAACTGATTACGTGTGATGAATCTTAATTGCAGCTATTTACCGTGGTGAACATTGAGGAAAATCAAGGTCTTAAAAAAAGACACAAGCTTTTGCCTTAATTATTTAGGAAGAAAAATAAGTTACCCCAATCTTATGTTCTGTAATTATTTTTTTCATTCAATTTACATGTTTTATATTTAGGACCACAGCATATGTCTCTCTTCTGTGTCTTCCGTAAATTTTTCCTAAGTCTCCTTCCACACCCCACTAGGGAGAAAATGTAATTTACCATCATCACTCAAATGAATTGCCTGGTTTCTTCTGAACCTTCACCTCACAGCTGTTGCATGAAATAATAATCACTAAAATACAAGCTAAATGAAAATGTCTGTCCAAAATGACAGTTTTCTAATTTTTTACATGAAATAATCTTGCAGGAGAAAAAACAAAGATAACGTATTTTCTTTTATCTAAAAATAACTAATCTGGAAATACACCAAAAGGCTAATAGTGGTTGGGGGAACTGTAGATGGGTTCTTACCTCTGTTTTTGTTTTTTAAGTTTCTGAAAGTGATTATATTCCTTTGGTAATGAAAATATAAAAATTTTAAAGTTGCTTTTAAGCTGTAATTCTTAATTATGAAATGTGAGCTATCTAAAGGCAGGCAAAAATAAAAAACCCTTGTGTATCTAAACTGAAAAATTATGTATTTCTTATATGTTTATATTGTCCCTCAACTGTCTGGGCAAGTATATCTCAAACAAGTTATTAAGAGCCTACATATCTCTGCATGATCAGAAAAGAGGTGTGTAACATGCATAACATAAGCATAGCATTTTGTCACCTTGTCGGCTATAAACGACATAACCTCTCATCCAGCTATGAAACAGGAAGGAAATAAATGTGTAAGGAGGTAGGTAATAAAGTATATGACAAAACAGCTGAGAAATTAATGAGAAGCCCAAGCTAATTGGTCTATATTTTTAATTTATGACATTCATAATTAAAGTGAGATAATGATATAAAGCACATTACTAATGACAAGACACAAAACCAGTATGGTGTTATTAGGATATTTTAATTGTAGTCATGAAGGCAGATACTATGTCTGTTTTGCCCAATTAACATTTGCTGAATTTATGTATATGTGTACATACATACTATTATTGAGGACCTACTGTGTGCATTAGAAGAGAGAGAAAAATGAGATATGATCTCTGCCCCCTAAGAAATGTATAATAAGGTAAAATTACATGTTAAAACGCCTAAAGTGCCTCAGACCTCAGTTAAGAATTTAGGCTTGCCTTTACAGAAGAATGGTTTGTAGGTTGTGCTGTGGAATGGAGAAGGAAGGCCTGTAGGGTCAGACATGGGTTTCAGTCTTCTTGAGCATGATCTCCAAAAAAAAAGATGCCTTTTGTTAAGGTAACATCACAGAGACATTTGCTGCTCACAAAATGTCCTCATGCTCCCCCACATTTCCTGTGATCAGGGCTAATCAAAGAGCTCTACGCAGAAGGGCCATGTGTCATTTGTAAACCGAAATATTTGATAGCTCATAGAAATCTCCTACCCGGGGCACCTGGGTGGCTCAGTGGGTTAAAGCCTCTGCCTTCGGCTCAGGTCATGATCCCAGGGTCCTGGGATCCAGCCCCACTTTGGGATCTCTGCTCAGCAGGGAGCCTGCTTCCTCCTCTCTCTCTCTCTCTGCCTACTTGTGATCTCTGTCAAATACATAAATAAAGTCTTTTAAAAAAGAAAAGAAAAAGAAATCTGTACCCACCCTCTCCCACCTCCCACCTGAGCAACCTAGAAGACAAGTATTCTTAAAGGTATAGCCAGAAAGAGGGAGCAGCCTAGAACCCCGAGTAACCATTTGGCAAGAACTGATCCAAAGAGGTACTGAGAGCTATAAGGAAACTTGATGAATGAGAAATAAATCACGATATGTTAAACCAAGATTTGCATGCATCTGTTATAGCAGCATAGCCTTGTCTGTTCTGACAAATAGAATATAATCCTTTGGTGGTGGTTGAGTCTTGCCATGGAAAAATCAGTGTGAAAGTAAGACAGATCTGTTTTTTTTTTTTAATTTTTTATTTATTAGAGAGAGAGTGTGCACAAGTGGGGGGAGGGGCAGAGGGAGAGGGAGAAGCAGACTCCCCTCTGAGCAGGGACCCCTCCCCACCATGCAGGGCTTGATTCCAGGACCCTGAGATCATGACCTGGGCTGAAGGCAGATGCTGACTGAGCCATCCAGGCACCCCCAGATCTGTGTGTGTGTTTTTTTAAATGGCCAAAAATTGTGTTTTTTTGTGCTGATGGTCTCTGTAAAGGAAAAGGCCTGACCAACCTCCTGCTCTAGCCAGGCTTCTGCAACCCAGCATTTAAACCCTCTGCTTCTACAGCTCATGGGACTTGAGTAAGGCAACCTTCTCGAACCTCAGTTTTCTAGTGTGGGAAAATGGAGGACATAGTGCTAATATTTATAGGATTGTTTTGAAAATTAAACTACATAGCAAAGCACCTTAGCTCAGGGCCTGGCAGGTTGAGGTGCTTTTATAAGAGTTGTTTTCCTCCCCTATGTTTTATCTGAAGCCACTGGTTCTCAACACTCACTTTACTTTAGAATCATTTGGTAAGCTTCAAAAAAAAAAAAAAATCAGTGCTTATATCCCAACCTAAACCAAATAACCAGAATCTTTAGAGGTAGGAATGGTTGAAGAGGGCTGTTTTTTAAAAGCTACAGATGATTCTACTGTCTACCCTGGGTTGAGAACCATTTTATTAGGCAACGTATAAGCAAAATGCTGTTTGATAACAGAATTTTTTCAAAAGTACCTTCAAAAAGTACATTGTATGGCTGCTTTTCCACAGAGTTGGAGTTTTAAAGAAGACTTATTTATAAAGGACAGATGAAAAGAGTCAGTCAGTAGTTACTGGATGCTCTCAGGGACTGAAGGGCATTCCGATAAGCAGAACTGTAGATAAGCACAGTGATGTTGCAATGGAAAGAACAGGCTGAAATGGGCTGAATTACTGCATCTTCCTCAGAACTCATGTGTTGGAAGTTCTAACCTAGTCAGAATGTGACTGTATTTGGAGATAGGGTCCGTGCAGAGGGAATTAAGTAAAATAGGGACATTAGGGTGGACCCCTCGTCCTATATGATTGTTGTCCTTATAAGAGAGAAATGTGAACACGGAAAGTACAGAGGGAAGATGATGTGAAGACCCCGGGGAGAGGACAGCCATCTGCAAGTCAAAGAGAGAAACCTGGAAGAGATCTCTCTCACAACCCTCAGAAAGAAGTAATCCTGCCTTGACCTCCGGATCTGTGGCCTCCACAACTGTGAGAAAAATATATTTCTGTTGTGTAAGTACAACAGTGTCCTTGTGGTCTGTGGTACTCGTGATGGCAGCCCTAGCAAACGAATACACATAGGCTTACAGCGAAAGCGTGTGATGGGGTTTTGGTGAGTGGGTGGGAGAAACAGCCACCCACGTCCACTTCATTTAGAAATGTTCAGAAAGGAGATGGATTTTTACAGAGTCCTTGAACTTGTGTACTTCGACTGTTTGATGGGAAGGTAATTTAAAATATTAGAGAAGGCCGCCTGGGTCCAGGAAATGTGAATCATTGTGTCTGCTGGTCCAGAGCCATCTCCTGAAGGAACTGCTTTTGCTCGCAGTCTCTGTTGCCCACATAAAGCTGCCCCTTCCCCCTAAGACCGCCCAACTCTCCCGCCATGGCGGATTAGACTGAACTGACCTTTTAAGAAGAGATGTGCTGGACCAAGCAGATTCTCTCTGTAGATTTTGGAATTGGGACACTGAGAACCAGGCCATTTAGCTCTAATGAACAAAGCTGAACAGTCATATTAGTCCAGGGCTCAGGCCACTTGGCTGGGTCATGTTCTAGAGGAGTCTTAAAAGGAGAGTCAAGGGAGGAGACGATGGCGTGAACATGGAGGAACAAACAGTAGCTTTGGCTTCTTTTATTGAACTGTCTTGAATGGGTTTCTGTACCACAGCCTGACGAGTACTAAGCAGAACAGCATGAAATCAACAGAGAAAATCAGGGCCAAGGTCTTGCCCTAAGAGGTCACCAAAAAAATCCGCCTACTCTCTCTCTCTCTGCCATGCAGATTCATAAGACTTTCAGGCTAGGAAGACCCTAGAGGGCAGTGTCAGCATTATCTTGGCCAATATTTTATGAAAAATTAAGGTAACAATTGTAATATTATCTCCATTTTGAAGATGAGTAAAAATAGAAGTTAAGAAACCTGCCTTGAGTCATGTAGTTTATTGTGGAAAGTCAATTACAAAAAGGGGCCACAATCGTTTACCCCTCCTGTAGCCTCCTCCTTTGAAGTGTGACTTTGCAGCTGCTCCCATCAAGAGGCGGCATCTGGGGCGCCTGGGTGTCTCAGCGGGTTAAGCCTCTGCCTTCGGCTCAGGTCATGATCTCAGGTCCTGGAACTGAGTCCTGCATCAGGCTCTCTGCTCAGCGGGGAGCCTGCTTCCCCCACTCTCTCTGCCTACCTCTCTGCCTCTCTGTCAAATAAACTAGTAAAAATTAAAAAATAATAATAAAAGAGGTGGCATCTGGGCAAGTCCTGTGATTTGCTATGACCAGTAGAATGTGGCAGGAATGACCGTGTATCCATTCTGAGGCTAGCCATAAGAAGTCTTAAACACTGCTTCTCAATTCCTTCGAACGCTGTGCACGCAAAGGAGTCCAGGCTACATTCTACTGGAAGATGAGAAACAGGTGGCCCATGACCGAGGCCATCCTACATGAGCCAGCACCTAGATGAGCCACTGACCATCAGCCAACTGCCAGCTACACGAACAAATCTCTTCTGGACCAGGCAGCCTCTGGACGACCCATCTGCTGACCACGGCGCATGAGTGAGTCCAGCCAAGATCAACCAAACCTGGATCAGCAAAACCGCCCAGCTGACCCACAGACTTATGAGCTAAATTAACTGCTTGAGCTTTCAAGCCTCTAAGGTTTTATAGGTTTGGGATGAAGCGACAGCTGCTGATGCAAAAGATCTGGGACTTGAACGGAACACTGTCTGACTTCAACATCTGGGAATGCTCTCAAATCCTATGCACACTGTAGCCCAGCTAAGGCAATACCTTCCCCCCTTCTTTTTTTTAAATTTTATTTATTTGAAAGAGAGAGATCACAAGGAGGCAGAGAGGCAGGCAGAGAGAGAGAGAGAGAGGGAAGCAGGCTCCTTGCTGAGCAGAGCCAGACGCAGGGCTCTATCCCAGGACCCTGGGATCATGACCTGAGCCAAAGGCAAAGGCTTAACCCACTGAGCCACCCAGGCGTCCCCCATCCTCCGATGTCTCGGAGATAATGACCTTTGATGGCTTGTAACCCTTAGTTCTATAAGAATGCAATAACTTTTCCTCAATTATAAGCATTTTTCTAGATCACGATTTCTCAAAGTGAAGCCTATAAGTCACTTACCTGAGTGTCACCAGCTGCCTGGTAGATTCATGGCCTCATCCCAGACCTAGTGAATTAGACTCTTCCAGGAGCAGAGTCTGAGAATCTACATCTTAAACGAAGTTCCCAGTAATATTCACGCACATTAACGTTTAAGAGCTGCTGCCTGAGACTCCTCTGCTAAGACCTTGAAATACAGTGACACGTTTCATCTTCTCACTTTTAGTTGCTTTTTAGTTGGGTGTTCCTCTAGGTCAAATAAGATAATACTGGCACCATTTTTTTTTCCCAGAGGTAGTGTTGACATAACCACTAACTTTTTTTTTTTTTAAAGACGTTATTGACTTATTTAAAAGAGAGAGAGAGATCACAAGTAGGCAGAGAGGCAGGCAGAGAGAGGAGGGGAAAGCAAGCTCCCCGCTGTGCAGAGAGCCTGATGCAGGGCTTGATCTCAGGACCCTGGGATGATGACCTGAGCCGAAGGCAGAGGCTTTAACCCACTGAGCCACGAGGCGCCCCCATAACCACTAACTTTTTGGTGAAAATAGAATACATAGCAAGGTTTGAACCAACCCAGATGATGTCATGATTTTAAAAAAATGTATCAACATGTTACTCCTTGAATAAATACTGGGAAATCAGTTTTTCCTGTTTTTCTTGTTTGGCATCTGTAGTCCCATAGTCCTGTATGTAATAATCTTACGTTAGATGTAGAAACAGGGGAGGCGGGGACTGGGGAGAGCATTACTAAGAATATTACCTTGCTTTTACTGTTGTTATTATCAACAACATTCCTATTTTCACAAAGCAAGCATTCAGAGGAATAGGAAATGACTTGACCCTAAACTGACTTTGAAAGTTTGTTCAGTCTGAACCAGCTTCAGCCAGAACGGTTTTTTGTTTACCTTTGGAACTAGCCATTGGAGAGAACTGTGGGCGTATTTCACTCCAGCTAAATTCTTGAGTTCACCTACCTTTAATTAAAAGTGTAAAGTGTCTTCGTTTGACGTCTTCTTGGCTGATCTGTTTTCACAGTATCATGTTTTTTAGACTTTGTCACCAAAAGTAGAAAAAGGAAAAATAACAACAGAAGGAACTACTACAAAAAAGGCCTGTTGGAAGCCTATTCCTCTTCAGAGGACACCAGAGCTTAGAACTTTTGATTCAAAGCTCTTCATTTCCTACAAATATTTTTTTTTTCACTGTTCCAAATACGGAAGAAGCTCTGAATAGCAAAAGTGCTGTGCTTTTTAAAAACCTGCTGGACAACTTTTCATCTCTTAGCAGCACTGAAGTTTTGCCATACCAGACTGTGTATGACAAACTGCAAAACATATGCATAAAAACTCTAGACTCTTCTAATTGTGCCAATCCATGGCGCAAAACTTACTTCTGGAGCCACACAGCTGTTGAAATCAGTCATATTTACAATTTTTACAAATGAGTTTATTTTAATAAAAACAAGTTACTCTGTGAGCATGATCTCTAAACAGATTTATGTGGGCTAGCACAATCTGCTATGCTGAACACATATTCATTTTTTTTTTTTTTAAAGGGTGATAACAGTCTTGCTTTGTACAGGGATACCAAATAATTGGCAGCAATTCAGCCAAGGACACTGTTCTAAGCACTGTGCTCTTGAAGTTGTTTTCCTGGACAGAATTGCCCTGTGGGCATGGCCCTAAACTGGGAGGACTCTGGGCTGCTGGCACTGGGCAGTGAACCAGGCAGACAGCTTACAGTGAGAAGGAGGTGACTCTATTAACTGGTGCTAAAGATGATGAAGAGGAGGAGGAAAAGAAGGAAAAAAGGAAGTGAAGGAGAGGGAAGAGGCAGAGAGAGAGTGAGATTTACATTCATCAGTCCATACCCTTAAAAGGGATTTCCTTTTGGATTCCATCATGATCTCTTCTCCCCTCTCACCTTGATTGATGTTTTTATGCTCATGTTTTTCACTTGGTTACTCGACTGTAGCCTCCTTGAAGACAGAAATATTGCCTGAATCAGCTTTGCATTTCCCAAAGTGCCTGGCGAACGGTGGTGCTCAAAACCTGGCTGTTAAATGCATGAACAAAAGAATCCATTTCTGTATCTGAAGCATTTCCTCAGAAAAAGTCCTGAGCAGTGTCTCAGTGAGCACAGTACTGCCCCCTAGGGGCGTCCTGAAATTTGGTAGGGGCAGTTTTTGTTCTGTAGTTCTCATATTGAGGCCAGAGTAGAAACGTAGGGAAAACGTATTTTCTTATTCTTATTGATATTAGTATTTTAGAACAAACGACTTTCCCTTTTTCTGCCTTTATAACGTTACACTGGTTTATTGAACTTATTTGCGTAGTTTACATTATCTGTGAATTTAATTCCAGGAGAGTAAAGTGGTAGTGTTACATTCGTGTTGTAAATAAGGGATGTTTAGTATAATAGGGTTGAATACCTCTCTTTATAGGATCGTTAAGCTTGGCTTGCTTCTGTTTCCCCAAGTTCTAGGATTCTAAGGTGAAACATACAAATAAAGAAGCTGGTGTACATGGATTTCAACAATCAGGCTTTCACTTTAAGCAACAGCACGTTTTAGGGTTAACGTGGCTCAGGGGAGCATTGCTGTCAAAGCACAGAGGGTCCAGCGTGCAGGCCCATGAATCTGTGCAGAGTAGCTTGGAGGGTGAGACGTTTCTCTGCGCTTTGGTTTGCAAGTTTCATAATTTTGAAAGTGAGGGGAGGGTGAGGAGGGGCGGTGACGCTGCTCTGTTTTCCCCAAAGCCTGGGTCCTTGGCGGGCCCCCTCTGCGGGACTAGTTCCCATGGAAGCTGTCCAAATTTGAAGACCATGGCTTTAAAAGAAAGCCCTTGAGCAGAGTGGCTCGCGAGGAGGCAAAGGAGGGCTTTCGGGGAGCAAAGGGTGGCTCCATCGTCAACGGCAGCTCTTAGTGAGGCTGAACTGAACTTTCGGGGTTAGCGGGTGGAGCTGCGGTTTGGGTTGGAGTAGGGACCCGAAGGCGAGAAGAGGCGGGGCGGCGGTTGACAGAAGGTGGGGCTTCGGGCTGGAATCCAGACTAGTCTCGGAGAGGCGGGGCTTTTTTTGACAGTGGGCGGGGATTCGGAGGAGGGGGCGGGGCTCGGGTGGACTGCCACCAAGAGATGGGGCTTAGGATGACAAGGGGCGTTTCTTGCGATCCCGTGGTGACATTAGCAAGGCGGAGCGCCCAGAGGGCAGGGCCACAAATGACAGAAGGTGGGAATTGATCTGAGTATAGAAGAGCCTGCTCTTGGAGCTACCTCCCGCAATGGGCGGGGCCGCTTCCAGACCTGGGGAAGGCGGGGCTTCTGCTGACAGAGGGCGGAGCTAACGCGGGCCGGGGCGGGGCTTCTGTTGACAGAGGGGCGGGGCGGCTCCCTACCTCGTCGCGGGCCAATCCAGAGAGTAGAGGCCCGGGTCGAACCCCAAGGGAGCAGCGGGGTCCGGGAGTGGAGAGCCTGGCGCGGAGCGGGGTGGGGGCGCGCGGACGGCGCGCGCGCGGGAGGGCCCCGCCTCGGCCGGCTCCTTCCCTCCCTCCCCGCCCCCGGTCGGCCGCTGGGGAGCGCGCCTCGCCTCGCACCCCACCCCCGACCCTCCACGCTCCGCGGGCCCCGCCGAGCTGCCGAGGCCGTGTGCCGGCCCGCCGAGCGGTTCCGGGTGTAGGGTTCACAGGTCAGAGTTGACTCCCTGAAAAGTGCAGCCGGTTTGAAATGCAAGATGGCGGCGGCGGGGCGCTGAGAGGCGCGGCGGCCCCTGCAGGTAGCGGCGCGAGCCGGCTCCGGGACGAGTGGGCCGGGACGCCCGGGGACTGCGGGGGGGAGCCGGCAGCGCTGAGCCCGCGAGCGGCGCGGCGGCCGGACCAGGCTAGTGGCCGGCGGGCCGGCCGGAGGAGGGCGGCCCCAGGGCAGAGACCCCGGGGACTTAGCGCGCCGGCGGCGGCGGCGGCGGCGGGGTGGCGAGGCGGCGGCGGCGCGGGGCGTCCGAGGGGGAGGGACCCGGCCTGGCTGCACCGGGGAGTCGCCACCGAGGGAGGGCCCCAGAGGGTCCTTCGCGCTTTCGGGGTGTCTGCGGCGGTGGAAAGAGCTGGGGGTGGACTCCGTGAGGGAAAAATCTCAGCCCCCGTCCTTAGGAAGAGCACTGAGCAACTTGGGACTGTTGAGGGGAGTGAAGACGGGGCCTCCGGCGGTTGGGGGGGGCGCCGCAGGGACGGAGGAGCCCCCGATGCTGAGGGTCCTGGAGGAGGTCGGAAGGCCTGCCCTGAGGGGTGCGTGGCCTCGTGGGGACTGCCTCCCGGACGGGAAGGGGACATCCTCCTGCTAGAGCTGAACGCATTGGCATTGGGGTTGGAGCCCCGGGAAACCTTCCGGCGGGGGGTGGGGGCTGTACCCCTCTGCAGAGCAGCAGGCTCAGCACCCACTTCGGGGCCAGGCCGTTCCCCCACTTCGGGGCAAGACTCCGAATGGAGTCCTTACGAACTGTATTGCGTTTTGAGGAAGACTGGGACTTAGAAGTTAATTAAAGAGAATGGAAACGTTGTCCGTCCCTTCCAGAAGGGAGACAAGGGAGGCCGACCGGGGACTCCTCCGAGCCGTGGGGCCTAACGGGAGCCCCGTCCTACTCGTGGCGGGGATGGAGGGCTGGGAAGGAGGTGTGACGGCCCAGGGAGCGGGCTCTCCCGGCAGCGAGGAAGCGCCCTGGCGGATGCCCTTTCCCTGTGGATTTACACCAAAGTTCTAGGTAAAGGGACTTGAAATTCTTTGTTTCGTGCATCTGCCTCCACCTCTCCCCTCTGTAGGTAACAGTGAGGAAAGAGCAAAACCTCAGAGAAAGAAAAGGTTCCGCTTGATATCCTTAGTTTAGATTAACGGAGCAAGCAGCAAGCTCTGGCCGGGCTTCAATGAGAGACTCAGGGCAGGGGAAGTAGGAAGCGGAAAGAGGGGGATCGAGAAGGAATCCAGGGGAGCGATGGGGCAGAGTGGGAATTCCACAGCGCTCCTCTGTCATCACTCCCCATAGGAAAAGCATGAGAAGGAGCTAATCTTTCTGGAGGGAAATGGGAAAAAAAAGAAAGAAAGAAAGAAAGAAAGAAAGAAAAGAAAAAGCTGATAATTCGTGATGGGACTAGGTTGGGATTCCACGTAACTTGAAAAAGCAATTGCCTTGGAGATTAAGAGGATAACAGAAAAGGGGGGGGGGATGACAGGACTGGGAGATACAGGGTTCCCAGGGAGGAAGCAGCAGCTTGCCTTCCAGGAAGAGTGCCTGTTTGTGGGTTTGCAGTGTATGTGTGTACCCCCCTACCTAAGCGCACCTTGAGAGTCGTTGGTATTGGTCATTGTATCTCAGTCTTTGTCTGAAAGCTTTAACTTGTGCTTTATGGTGTTACATGAATTATCTTTGTTTCTGAAAAATTATTCTGGAAAATTTTTCCATCAGTGAGGATGAACGGGAATTGGTTTTAACAGGGATATAGATTTTTAAAAATTTTCTTAAGTAAGAATTCTGACTCCTGATTTCAAGCTAAAGAAATGTGGGTGCTGCCAAAGCCAGTAATACTAACAAGATGTAAAAGGGCCCTCATGAATATTTTTTCCTCTTAATCCGTCTCTCCTTACTCTAAGCCTTTTAGGGCAAAGCTGCCTAATCTTCATGCAAAATAAAATGTAAATTCTTGGGTTGTTTCAATATAGAAATGATAGCATTTCCCTTAGTGAATCTTTTTGTAGAAGTACCTCTTCAAATGCTTCATTTAATGATCAGGATTAAAATGAGAAAAAAAAGTAAGTAAGACTTGGGTACCTGATGACAGCTATGATTCATACAGATTTCTTGAACCATTCTAGTATTTTTTTAAAAGAGCTCTCATGTCTTTCATGGAAATGTCTTCTCAAACACATTTCAAGTATAAACTAGTTGAGGGCCGCGCATTTGGAGTATTATTATACATATGAGCTATTCTTTGGTTTCCCCAAAGTGCATGTAGCTCTAGTTCTGTATTCAATTCTGAACAGATTAGGCTGGATGAACCAGAGTGGCACTGATGCCAGATGGTTTGAAAATATGCTAAGGCTGAAAACATAAATGTGCTTGTGCTGTGCTTGTACTCATTAATAGTAGATGTCTTTTGCTTATAGCGAGCTTATTATTTCACTGGATTGGGAAGACAGCTCGTGAATGATGTAGCAATTATTTCTCCTCTGGTGATACTTGTGAGGTTTGTTTGTTTGTTTGCTTTTTTCATTAAATCTGAATAAAGTTTTACAGTTATTTTATTAGGGAGCTTAATAGCATAGGTGAGGTGGTTCATGTTGGAGATATTCTCCCTTTTGTATTATATTTTACATTAAGACTGAAAGGTAATGTTATCATGCATTTATATTTTCTTTCTTATAATGCTAATTGGGCACAGAAATCGGTTATTTGGAACTTAATTTGCTGTAAATCATGGCTTTATATTTAAATGAAAATACTATTAAAATTACTAAAATGATTCTAAATGTAGCTAAGCAAATAACCTTTTTATGTACATTGCATCATTGTGGATTTGGGCTCAAGAGACTCTACTTATTTAAATATTAGCAGTGTTAAAACTCCAGTGCCTAACCTAGGTTTTAATCTAATATCATATTCATTAATTTAGGGAGGTGTTTGGAAATATCTATTGTACTGTAGCCATTGTAACACATTCACTTTACTTCTAAATTTCTTCTAACTTAAAATCCTTCTAAATCATCCTATGTAATCTCAAAAGTAATTTAAATTACATTTAATTGAGGGGGGGATAAACCGTGATGCTATCCTTTGAATAATAGCCAATGTTTCTGTAATATTACTGATCTTATATCATTATATCCTTGTTGCTCTGATATATTTGTGGTTGTGAGTAACCAAATTTGAATGGCTGAAGCTGCTGATTTAGATTACTGATCAGGATATACATTTGAGTTTACATGTTGGAGATCTGTATTCCATAGAGTTAATTTTTACAGTAAATATTTATGTAAATGTTTCTATAGTTGCCAGGCTTTGACCTTAAAGGACACTTAATCTTTGCAGTTTATACAATCAGTATTCTGTGATGTACTCAAGAGGTAGTAAGATGGTCCTTTATACCTTTGATCTAAATAAAAATATGATATGCTTTGGAAAAGGAGTTTTTATGAGTAGGTTGAGAATGAGATTCAAGACAGTCAACATTTTTTTACCTTTTTTTTTTTTTTTTTTAAAGTAGACTTTCTTAAGTGTGGAGCCCAACACAGGGCTTAAAGTCACAAGCCTGAGATCAAGACCTGAGCCCAAACCAAGAGCCTGTCTCGCTTAACCAACTGAGCCACCCAGGCACCCAATGTGTCAAAATTTTTATGCAGGATTTTGTTTTCAGTTTTTAGATTTCGATTTTTAAAAAATAGTATTCTCAAAGCCTATCTGAAAAAATCAAGAATTAGTTTACATATACATATTATTTTAAATAAAAGAATTTTGTTTTTGCTGAATTTTAGTGATTTCATATTTCCCATAGAATTTCTGACTCCTTTTTCCCCCTTCCTGAAGGTCTTTCTTTGTCTTTTTTGGGCTATTATGAGGAATGAAAGGAGATAGAAAGATTTTGATTTTTTTAAAAGATTTTATTTATTTATTTGACAGAGAGAGAGAGAGAGAGATCACAAGTAGGCAGAGAGGCAGGCAGAGAGAGGGGTGGGGGAAGGAGGCTCTCCACTGAGAAGAGAGCCCTATGTGGGGTTGGATCCCAGGACCCCGAGATCATGATCCAAGCCAAAGAGAGAGGCTTAACCCACTGTACCACCCAGACGCCCCAGATTTTGATATTTCTAAGTACTTCTTTCATAACTGTGTTTTTCTTCTATGCTAAGTCTGTTCCTTTTTACCTTCAAATATTGTCAAAAAGAAGCTTGTTTAAAACTTTGCTGGGCAGGGGCGCCTGGGTTCCTCAGTCAGTTAAGTGTCTGCCTTTTGCTCAAGGTCTGCCTGTGGCTCAAGACGTGAGCCCCACATCAGGCTCCCTGCTCAGCGGGGAGCCTGTTTCTCCCTCTCCCAATCTCCCTGCTTGTGTTCCTTCTCTCACTGTTTCTCTCTGTCAAGTAAATGAATAAAATATTTTAAAAAAAGAAAAAAGAAAGAAAACTTTGCTGGGCATGGACTGTATTTGAAGGTGAGGGCATGGTGAGAAGAGAGCAGTGTCTCTTCATGACTACAAGAAGATGATTTACGTCAGAACTTCATTAGTACTATGAAACACCTTTTCAGATGTGTCGTACATTAATGATTCTCCTTGAAGCTAAGGTCAGAGGAAGTATGTGTATATTGGGGTGGTGGGTATAAATTATGATGGATTAATGTCTACCTGTTAAAGCCAACTTGTTCTAGTGTTTCTTAATATATTCAAAGGTATGAAATGGAAAATAAAATTGATTGATTGTTGCCCAGAGCTTTAAAATATTTTTTTTTGTACAAAGTTTATGTGAAGACTTCCTTCATTGTATAACTTAAATACCTTAAATAAAAGTCAGGGAAATCTAACAGTGGGCTTACTAGTGCCAGAAAATATTCCAGACACTTTACATGAGTTAGTTTAAACACATCATAGTAGAGCCCCATTTTAGATGAGGGGGTGATGACATAGACAGGGCAAGTCACTTGTCAAAGACCACAGAGCTAGTAAGTTACAGATAGGAGATTTGAATCCCTGCAGTCTGGTTCCAAAACCCAAGCTCTTCATCTTTATTTACAGTCCATCTTCTGCCAAAACAACTCATCTGTTTTATTATGCAATGTATATAGCTGAGATGAGTTCTTTAATTTTTGAAGTTCATTCTAATCTTAAAATTTAAGAAGATACTTTCAGTTAGGGAGAAGTATTTTAAAATAATGCCAGTATCCAGAGCTGAAATAACATCAGGCAAGTATGCTTTCCATCCAGAAGTAGCAAGGAGCTCATTTGTTGCTCCTCTAGTTGCCTTGTGCCCTTCCTTATCTCAGCCGCTCTTCTCAAGAGACTCTCGTTCAGTAAAACATCTTGCAATTACCGTGTGATTCAAGAATGGATTCAAATAGGTTACCAATTTCCTATAGTATTAATAATTCATTTTGGAAAGTAACTTCCCCTCCTTGGCAGCTGTTTCTTATCTTCTCTTCTAGTCCACATCCTGTAGATGGATAGCAAAGGAGTTTCCAAACAAGGAGATACCAGGAAATGAAACTGTAGAATCCCAGGCTGCAGATCACAGGATGCTCCACTGAGCCTACTGGGAAAATGCTCTTTCCCTTTTCATGAAAATACTGTAGCCATTCAGCCCAAGCTTTAACTTAACCTAGAAGTATTTTACTAAAGGCTTGGGGTATTTACATTATTTCTTAAGAGCCTCTTCACGAACGTGTGTATAATAACAGGCAGAATCACAGGATAAGGTATTTGGAAGAAATCATCTTCCTTAATATTTATTCATTTTGTTTACAGTTTTAGTGCTTAAAGAACAACAGCTAAAATGCTTCAACCCTTCAAAAGCACTACTTACTGTTATTTACTAAGAGAAGCAATCATAGATTTCATTAAGTTTTCCTGATTGGTTTAAGTACTCTGAATAATATGCCACATTTTTGGACATGTATCTCAATTTTTGGAGAATGATTTTCGTTTGTTTGTACAATCTCTGCTTCTCAAAACACCAATTGAAATGCCATTTGGTAGTAGCCTTCTTGCAAAAATGAAATAAACATAGGTCATTCTATTAGATACAACATGTTTTGGGGTAGAGTACCACCAGTTTCTTTAAGTTGTATTGGCTTGTTGCCAGCATTAATAATCTACTCCATTCCAATTAATGCATTGTAAACTAGGATACAAACATCAATGAGTTTATGTATAAACATAAGGAACATATATTTCCTCCCACCTCTTAGTTTAACTAAGTTGTCTTTCATAACTTTTGTGTACTTAATATTTACAATTCCCAATTTCTTTATCTCAACTTGTATACTAGAGCCTGCATATATTCACATTTTGATAATTTTTATTGAAAATAATACAATAGTGAAAATAGGATTTGGTTGTTTTATATAATATAAATAGAATTTTTTAGAGTTTAAAATTTTGTGTTTTTTATTAATATTGAGTCTGGCATTTAAATAATTCTTTTATAATTTTATGAGGAAATTACTTTTTTTTTTCAAAATTACTTTACTTTTAAAAAGCTAAGGCATAAACTTTAAAGTCCTAAGACTGAATTATATCCAGAATATTCAAGTGATTTTTTTTTTTTTTTTTGTAGGATATGGCAGATAGGTACTTCAGACCTGTTGGTAATGATGGCCTGAGCTAAACACCTTATTTGAAGGGACACCCTCCATGTCAAAGAACAGAATGCTGAAGAAGCTATGGCAAGTATGTGTTTCATAGGATATGGTAAAACTCAGATTCTGAATATGCTCACTTTAGATCCCATGGTACTATAATTGGCTAACGTCTTAAAAGCTTTCCTTAAAAAAGCAGCACTTAGTCTTGATGCTTTGTTAAGAAATATACTTTTAAACTTTAAAGATATAGGTGTATTGGCTGCTTTAATGTCAAAGGAAACAGCATCACAATTCATGATAAATCTGTGGGTATACTAATAATTGATTTTTCAATTAATATTTGCTGAACTACACTATGTGTCAGGCACTGTACTGGTGGTGTGGTGACAGTGGTAAATAAGACAAATGAAGGTCAGGAAGGCAGAGAACTTTTGTGGGGTAATTGATCTAGAAACTTTACCTTTTTTTTTTCCACCTGTATCCAGAAAAATTCTTTTTTTTTTTTTTTTTTTTTTTTTTTTTAAAGATTTTATTTATTTATTTGACAGAGAGAAATCACAAGTAGGCAGAGAGGCAGGCAGAGAGAGAGAGAGAGGAGGAAGCAGGCTCCCTGCTGAGCAGAGAGCCCGATGCGGGACTCGATCCCAGGACCCTGAGATCATGACCTGAGCCGAAGGCAGCGGCTTAACCACTGAGCCACCCAGGCGCCCCAGAAAAATTCTTTAAGACTTAAAAGAACAATTCCTGAAAATATATTTCCAAAATATAGTCTACTAATAATAGTTAATTATAATTCCAAAAATTAGGATATTGATGATTAAGTACTTTGTTTTAGGTTAAGCATATGATTTTATATTTTAGTTAACAGACATAAATCGGCTTTTATAAGAAGCTTTAGATCACATGCTGTAGTGTTGAAATAGTTACACTTTAGTCCAATTGTTATTTTATTTCTTGTTATTTATCTGTTTGTCAGAGAGAGAGAGGGAGAGAGCACAAGCATCAGGAGCAGCAGGCAGAGCAGGCAGAACAGACAGAGGGAGAAGCAGACTTCCCGGTGAGCCAGGAGCCCAATGTGGGACTCGATCCCAGGACCCTGAGATCATGACCTGAGCCGAAGGCAGACGCTTAACTGACTGAGCCACCCAGGCATCCCTGGTCCAGTTGTTATTTTAGTTAATTCCAGAACATACTAGGAAAGATTTTTTTTAAAAAGGTTTATTTTTGTATTTTTGAGAGAGAAAGAAAGAACTCTCTCTCGTGCATGTGCACACACAAGTGGCAAGGGGTGGGTGCAAGGGGAAAGAATCTTCAAGCAGACTCCCCGCTGAGCGTGGAGCCCAACCCGGGGCTTGATCCCACCACTCTGAGATCATGACCTGAGCTGAAACCAACAGCTGGACACTTAATGGACTGAGCTACCAAGGAGCCCTGCTATTAATATATATAGCTATTAAGGTGGTTCAACTTTCATTTTTTAAAAAATTGTTAGAGTCCTTAAAGCTGGCATAATTATCTTTCAAAGTATTTTTTAGTAATTGAATGATTATATCTTGAGTGAAACATGTAACAGGTATTTTATAAATAGGGACGGTAACAAACAGATAAATGATTTTTCAGCCTCTTAATGATAATCTCACTTGTAATCAAGCATAGTGTTCTCGTGTAAGACTGTCTGTCTTACACGAAAGATTTAACATACCTCTTTGAGAAAAGTAGAGGAAAACTATTTCCAGCAAAAAATTACTTTGGGATAATACTGCAAACTTTAATAACAAAGATAGGAGATTTCATTATAGTACTTATTTATGTATCACTCTCAGTATTTACATACATACTCACATGCCAGCAGAAGGCAGAAAAACAGGATGTTAGTGTTGTAGAGACACTTCAAAAAGACATTTCACTCCTCAAATCTGGGGTCAGTGCTTATCAGTAGTATTAAGGTTGGCTTTCTCAGGTGGAAAAAAACAGGTAGAGGATAGAATTTCTACACCCTTAAGCCTTAGTTTAGCAAAAGGATCTTCTGAAATTCAATGATTTTTGGCCACAGTTTCTTCGATGCTTTCATTTTTATCACATTTACTCCTGTCTATATACACCTTCATACTCAACTTTTGATTGTCTTGAGATCATTTTGTCAGTTTTCTTGAGATTTATATCTTAGCTAATGGTTCTAGGCTATCATAATTCTTAAAAACATTTGCTGTGGGTACAAATTTAGGTTGTTACATTTCTCATTTAATTTTCTAAGGAACTTGACCATTGTTTCTAAGTATTTTTACATTTTGGCTTTGAAAATGGCCTGAAAATGGCCTTTTTTAATTAAAGAAAGTGTCTTCTTAGACACTTTTTTCTTTTTTTTTTCTTTCTTTTTTTTTTTTAAAGATTTTATTTATTCATTTGACAGAGAGAGATCACAGTAGACAGAGAGGCAGGCAGAGAGAGAGAGGGAAGCAGGCTCCCCGCTGAGCAGAGAGCCCGATGCGGGACTTGATCCCTGAGATCATGACCTGAGCCGAAGGCAGTGGCTTAATCCACTGAGCCACCCAGGCGCCCCACTTTTTTCTTTAACATGGTGAATATTCTTTATTTTAATTTGACCCTGTTATTCTTTATTTCTATTATTATTTCATGCATTTGGTGATTTTGGTGGATTTGTAACTTTTAGTTTGAATACAAACATATAAAAATAAGTATTTTCAGGTTAAGCAGAACTCTGACTCAGAGAATAAGAAGTGAAACTATATAGAATACAGAGTTCTAAGAATTCTCAGTTTAGGTATGAATACATATGCCAAAGGATTCTCAGTTTATGTTTTAGCTACCCTGAGAACAGTTTTTAGCTGGTACCATCTCAAAACTAACATAATCCTTAAAAATTATAGTTCATATTTGACTAAGAATCAGTATGAAAGTTGTTTTTATTCACATAAAGTCTTACCAATATAATATGCTTTTGTGGCTAATGAGGCAAAGTGTTGTCTGTTAAGCATTTAATTTGAAGTATAAGACAGCCAAAGAAACAGAGGCATAGAAATTCAGTATAGTTATGGCTCTACTTAACTATAAAAAATTTTAGACTTTTTTGTAGCCCTAAGCACAGAATTTGAAACAATGTACTATTATAGTATATTACATTGAGAATTTATTTTTTAATCTCTTTGAAAATGTAGAACACCATTAAAGTATAGTTTTCTCCAGGAACAGAAAAATAATGATTCTAAGTTGAGATTTGCATTTGCTGTTTTTACAGGAACAATTTTATCCTGAATTTCACTGCAGGACTAATTCTGTGAATGAATTTATCTCCCTTGTTTCATTGTTAAACGGTCCACAAATTTAAACATATACTACTCATACATAAATCTTAAACGGTCCACAAATTTAAACATATACTACTCATACATAAAGCTGATTTGTTACAACAGAATTATAGATGTTGGTAAATATTTGTTGCATATTCATTGCTATATTTTAATAATAGAATGTTCTATAAATAAAGATGTTTTAATATTCTAATGACTAAGGTAATTTTATTAGTAAGGGTTTTACCATTGGAAGTAATCCACCATAAAGTAAACACAGTTGTTCTTTATAACTCCTCTATAAATGAGTGTTTAATGAAGTAAAATATTATAATACACAATTTTAAAGGGTTTCTTTTTCCTGCAAGTATTAATGAGGCCTTGATAGGCTATGTGTTGGGCACTGGGGATCTATAGTAGAGAGCTAAATAGACATTCTTTCACGTAAGAACTGCTGTTAGAATTGTACCCAATTTTTATATTGTGATAAAATGAATTTTGCTTTCATGAAATACTTTTCTGTAGGGAAACTTTGTTGTAATTATTTTGATGAATTAAGAATCATGGATTGTTTAAGGGGTATCCTACCTTCAGGCGAAGAGCCAAGATGCAGAGAGAACTATGGAAATTGGCTCGACCTAGATCCATACACTGCAGAGTCTGAGGACTCTTGAGGGTTCGTAGAACTAGTTTGACTTCTTAGACCATGGAGCAGCTCCCAAAAATGTGTGGAATACACTTGAATGTTTTACATACTCAGGGATTTCTGCTTCCCTTGAAAAAAACCTTTATGTAGCACATGTTTTTGCCTTAAAAATAGAAAGTAAATATTGTTTCCAGCTCCAAATGACCATCAGAATATTCTAGTCTACTTGCAATTTTAAGGCCTGGAAATTATTTGTTTGTTGTATTTTATAATAAAGCAATATTATAATAATATTAAAGAAAATTTGTAAATAGCACTCAAAAATTTCACCCATAATCTCATGTGAAAATTTCATTTCTTTATATTCTCATCTAGTTTTTTTCCATATGCCTACATATTTTCCCATAGTTATTTTATAATTAATATGTAGATTTTGTTCTGATTTTTTAAATTTAACAGTAAATGAATAAATATTTTTTCATATTCCGACATTTGATCTTAGCCAAAAGACTGATGGGCTATTTTTTCATATTCTTTAATTACTCTTGATTACTATTTTTAATGATCATATAGCAGTTAGTTGATCAGGTTGGATTGTTTTGTTTTGTTTTGTTTCCATTTTTCTACCAAAAAGTTAACTGAAATAGCTTTCAAATATAATTATATTTACAGTGCTGGATGCATTTAGAGCATAATTTTTTTATCTTTTTTTTTTTTTTAAAGACTTTATTTGACATAGAGTGAGCTAGAGAGACACAGAGCAAGCACAAGCAGGGGGAGCAGCAGTCCCCAGGACTCTGGGATCATGACCCAAGCCAAAGGCAGACGCTTAAGAGGCTGAGCCACTCAAGTGCCCCCATAACTTTTTATCTTATTGGCCATCTTCACTTTGTGTTTTAATTGCAAAACAACCTAGCTAGTTAACTAGTCAGTTGTGCAACTGAACTCTACCCCCTTTTTACAGGTAAGTAGTTCCAGGTTCCCCAAATTTTAAGCTTTTGATTTTGAGCTCTGTTTTTAGTTGACCTTCAAGTAGAGGATGAGATGCCTGTCAGCTAATAGCGATTTCTGTATGGCAATTTTCCTATCTCAGCCCCATTGCACTTTAATGATAAAAGGAGATAGATTGGACCTACACCAAAGACATTCTTATTCTTTTTACCCTTTCTGCTTTTTCGTTCAATTTGTGTGCCTTGTCAGCTGATTAAGTTGAGAGAGAGAGAGAGACAATAATACTAGATAAGTGGTATTTCTTCATCTCCCAAAAGAATTTTTCAGAGACAAGAAAATAACACTAATTAGGCATCTCCTGTGTATCACAGTGTGTGAAGCATTTTTATTTGATCAGCCTCTGAGGTGGATAGCACCCTTCTTATTTTCTCCAGGGCAACTGATTCTGCTTCCTTTCTAAAAACCTCCTGCAGTGTGCTTGCAGAGTTCCTGATGCTTCCTCTCATAGCATTGATCACAGCTATTTTAAGTGATTGTTTACTGCCTGTTTTTCTTGTTCAGCTGCCAGTACCTGACAGATCTGAGGCAATCTGTTGCAGTCATAGCCTTACAGTAGTGCCTAACACAGTGCTGGCCCATGGTCGACAGTCAACAAATAGTTGTGTGAATTTATTGAATTGAAGAATGCCGGTTTTATAGGTGAGAAAATTGAGGCCAATACTGAGTAACTTTTATAGTCACTGGACCACTGAGTGACAGAGGAGACTCCAGAAACTATGGTTTGATCCTATATCACAGTGCCTCTGTGAATGTGTTCCTCTGGGCCTGGGTTTCTTCTGCCAGAAAAACGGGTTATTTGTACTGAGTTCCCCGCTTCCCCCCAGATCATGAATTTATATAATCAGGACCCTGAAGATGCTTTTATTTGTGCTTTGGTCTGTTTTTGAACTATATACATTATAGTAGAACTGAATGACTGGCCAAAACCTTGAGGTTCTTTTGGGAATTCTCAGTCTCCCTTTAGAAATATGTTAGACAGTACAGTGACTCTGGTTTTGTTATGTAAATGTAAACAGTTTCAGGAGTAAAGTGGACAGTGTTTTTTTTGTGTATTTGAGTGTAGGAGTCACCTGAGCTTGAGGCTGTGTTTAATACCAAGATAATCAGATTTGAGTCTTTTGCATTATTGAAGACTTATTTTTAAAAAGTTTCATTTAAGTAGCTTGTTTTAAGTTTATATTGCCAAAACCAGTGCTTCCAAAGGAGAACACACAATGGTGCATATATATCATTAGATTGTAAAATAACCTATGAATATTTTGTAATTTTTATGACTTTAGCAAAAAATATTTAAGCTTTTAAAATTTGTTTATATCTGCGTAAGTTCTTATGAACTGACCTTTCTGAGCTAGTAAGCTATAAGGAAGAGAAATAAAAATAATAATTTAGCAAATTCCTATTTTTAAGCAAGACAAAATGAAAAATAAACAGTTTAACATAAGACCTAGCGAGCCAAAATAATAAAGGGATCTTAGCTCCTCAAGTTTCTCTTCTGTATCTCTTATTAGTCCTGGCTACTCTGTTCTACCCCGGGTGTCCAAGCCCTGCCTTCTACAGTGAAACAACCTGAAGGACACATTAAATTCAGTTTAGGTTAGTTTTCAAATTTCATGTCTCAGTAGTGATAAACTGAGAAGGATTTTTGGTGACACGGATACGTTGTCTTGAAAGTAGTTTTTAAGGCACAGGCTTTCAGACACATCTCAGAACCCTTCAAAGGTAGAAGCAGGGTTTGTCGGATCCATGGGGTGGGATCAGGAAGTAGTTTAGCCTCTCTCCTTCTCCAGCCAGACAGCTGTTCTTTTCTCTGTTTTGCCCCAAGGCTTCTCATAGAGTTTTGTTTGAAGAAGGGGCTCTGCTGCTTACCACAAAAAGTTTTGAAAACCATCACTAAGGAAAGGTAGTTTCAGGAAAAAAAAGAAAAACCTTCTACCTTTGATTCTAATTATAGTATACTCCCAATTAAATATAATCTGAGATTCTAGGAGAATAACAGTTATAAAATAGCTTACTCCCCTGCCTTTCAACAATTCTCCTTCACTGCCAAAAATGTGGGTGCTGCTTATTTGTTACTCTTCCTTACTTCAAGCTATTTGAGGAATTCCCTGTTTCTAATGACAAAGAAATGATCAAACAGCTGCACTAGCACTTGAACAAAATAGTTAAAATCCTACTGAATTGAATGGGAGAGATGGCATTAGCTTCATGTAAAATACGCAGTTAAAAAATAGTTTTAAATATCAGTGATTTCTTCATATCCCCTTAGTTTTAAATAGTTTTAAGTATCAGTTTTAAATATCAGTAATTTCTTCATATTCCCTTAGAAATCAAAGGCTTTTTCCAGGGTGGGGTGGGGTGGGGAATGACACCTTCGAGAATAGGGATTCTTTGAAAATTGGATGCTCTTATTACTAATCTGATGCGTTTTGCTTTATAATATGGGAAATCGGGTAATGGGGGACATTTAGGCTAACTTCCCATCTGTCGCTTGGATCCATCAAATGGATATATAGTATATATTTAAGTAATCCCAGTGAGGAGGATCTTGCCCCTTTCAAAAGCAGCGCACTCTCTCTTTGGACAGTTCTGTTTCCTAAAAATGTTTCTCCTTTTCCTAAAGTCAGTACATCTCCTACAGACTGGGTTTTGCTTTATAATATTTGAAGTAAACTTTTTCTCCTCAGTTCAGCTAGGACAAGGATTATACAAATAAATGAAAATAGTTCTAATTTGTGATAGAGAATAAACCACTTAACTCATTTAATTCATTTTCCTTTGGTTTAGACTTCAGAAGCACAATACCTTTCGCTGGTGCAGCGTAAGTGTTTGGGTGCAAAATTATTAAAATATGTGTATATGAGCATAATTCACTTTTTCTTGATAAGTCACAGTCATTCTTGTGAATTTCAGCTATTGTTCTCTATTGTGATGCTCTCAGGGCTTATTGAGTTTCTTCCCTTTATTTCAGTTTTTTAATGTAAATAGTTAATGTGTATGGTAATATTAGTTTCAGGGGTAGAATGTAGTGATTCATCGCTTAAATACAACACCCAGTGCTCATCACAACAAGTGCCCTCTTTAATCCCCATCACCCATTCCAGCCCATGTGCCCCACACCTCCTTCCATCAACCTTCAATATTGTTAAGAGTTCTTATGTTTTGGGGACACCTGGGTGGCCCAGTGGGTTAAAGCCTCTGCCTTTGACTCAGGTCACAGTCCCAGGGTTCTGGGATCGAGCCCTGCATTGGGCTCGAGAGCCTGCTTACCCCTTCTTTCTCTGCCTACTTGTGATCTCTGTCAAATAAATAGATAACATCTTAAAAATTTAAAAAAAGAGTTCTTGTGGTTTGCTTCCCTTTTTCCCCCCATCCCCTGTGTTCATCTGTTTTGTTTCTTGAATTCCATATATGAATGAAATCATATGGTATTTATCTTTCTCTGACTGACATATTTCGCTTAGCATAATAGCTCTAGCTCCATCCACATTGTTGCAGATGGCAAGATTTCATTCTCTTTGACAGCTGAGTAATATTCCATTGTATATATATACCACATCTTCTTTATCCATTCATCAGCTGATGGACATTTGGGCTCTTTCATAATTTGGCAGGTCATGTTGAGTTTCATAGGACTGTTTTCCTATTCATTCTAGTTCAAGTTAATAAATATTTAGTGAGTTCCTTATTCTAGGCTTTTTGTATGCAGAGGGGATACAGAAATGAATGAGAAGTCAGCCAAGATAGTTGAGCTAGAAGAGCATTAGACTGAAGATACAAAGGTCCTTGGAAGAATGAGATTCACCTATAGTAAGGAGACCAGGAGTATGGATAGGCTGTGGGACAGAAATGTAATACTCCTCTGGCACAATACGGTAAGTACTAGACTAAATGATGAACTGAGGAGGAGGAGGTTGGATCCAAGTTAAAGGGAGGAGGTGATCTATAGGGCAAACAAAGATCATCATAGTGCATGCCCAAACAAGGCTCCTGGCACAGGGAACAGCCTCGTTGTGTGCCCCTGGAACAACAACTGGGTCTGCTGTGCCTAAAGCATAAGAAAAAAAAGTCAGGAGAAAGATGGCAGGAAGTTGAGGTTGAGGGCGGGTATGAAAAGAACTGCTTGTGGCTCGAGGAGTTTGGGCTTCATTCTTCCAGTACCGGGGAAACTTTAAGTCAGGAGACTCTTAGGATTAGATATATCTTATAAATCCTGGTAACACCATGAAAAATGATTAAGAATAATGTTTCTAAAACTTCAATCATTCATATCCATCTTTGCTGCTCCTGTCGTACTTGGCTATGCTACTGGAATGATAAAACAGACCAGTAGGAGGAAGAGGGCATATACACTTAATAGCCATAGTCTCTGAGTACCTGTGTCTGCCTTTTATAGGTTTAAGTTTCCTCCCTTGTTATCACATTATCATTTCAGAATGATAATAGTGTGCTTGCCAAAGCCGACCCTTCTCCCACTTCCCTGTCAATATAGGGCTGGCTGAAAATCCAAGTAAGCTGGCCTGGGGGCTGACTGTAGTACAGTACGTGACCTTCAGTGATTTGGCTTGGAGACATGTATTTTGCTCCTAGAGGACTTTTTTCCTGGTTCTGGTCTTATTCTAGATCTTTATAACAGAGCTATCCAACAACTTCAGGTAAGTGCAATATAACTGAAGTTTGTTTACAAGATCAAAATCATGTATTAAAAACATTTTAAATTTTATTTTAATATAGGTGTTTGGAGTTGGGCTTCAAAAATTTCAGCAGTTCAACAGTATCTTATCTGCCAAGAATAAGCTCTTTACTTGATTGCACCATGAAAAAGCTGCTAATGAAACTTGTTGAACACAAAAATGGACTTGAAGAACCAAAAGCCATTGTTTTCAAATGAAGAATACTGAACAGTTTTAAGCCTCAATGCTTTTTAATCACCGCTGAGATCTTCCTCATAACATCAGAATGGCAAGCAGGCGAAAATCCACAACCCCCTGCATGGTCCTTGCAAGTGAACAGGATCCAGACCTCGAGTTGATATCAGACGTGGATGAAGGTCCTCCTGTACTGACACCTGTAGAAAACACCAGAGCAGAGAGCGTCTCAAGTGATGAAGTTCATGAATCTGTGGACTCTGACAATCAGCAAAATAAAAAAGTTGAAGGTGGCTATGAATGTAAATATTGTACTTTTCAAACCCCAGATCTAAATATGTTTACTTTCCATGTGGATTCTGAACATCCCAACGTTGTGCTAAATTCATCCTATGTCTGTGTTGAATGCAATTTTCTTACCAAAAGGTATGATGCACTTTCTGAGCATAATCTGAAACATCACCCAGGAGAAGAGAATTTTAAGTTGACTATGGTGAAACGAAATAACCAGACAATCTTTGAGCAGACAATAAATGATCTGACTTTTGATGGTAGCTTTGTTAAAGAGGAGAATTCAGAGCAAGCTGAACCTGCAGAAGCTGCATCTTCAGGAATCTCTATCAGTAAAACTCCGATCATGAAAATGATGAAAAATAAAGTGGAGAACAAACGGATTACAGTTCACCACAACTCAGCTGAGGATGTTCCCGAAGACAAAGAGAATGAAATCAAACCAGACCGTGAAGAAACTGTGGAAAACCCAAGTTCTTCGGCTTCTGAATCCAACACAAGTACTTCCATTGTCAACAGAATACATCCGACTACTGCCAGCACGCTCGTGACCCCCGCAGCAGTTCTCCCTGGCTTAGCTCAGGTGATAACCGCTGTATCAGCTCAGCAGAATTCCAGTTTGATTCCCAAAGTCTTAATCCCTGTTAATAGCATTCCCACCTACAATGCTGCATTGGATAACAACCCCCTTTTGCTCAACACCTACAACAAATTCCCTTACCCAACAATGTCAGAAATTACTGTTCTTTCTGCTCAAGCAAAATACACAGAGGAACAGATCAAGATCTGGTTTTCAGCCCAACGCCTAAAACATGGTGTCAGCTGGACTCCCGAGGAGGTAGAGGAGGCCAGAAGAAAACAGTTCAATGGAACAGTACACACTGTACCTCAGACCATAACTGTTATTCCTACACACATTTCCACGGGGAGTAATGGTTTACCATCCATTTTACAGACATGCCAAATAGTTGGTCAGCCAGGGCTGGTCCTTACACAAGTAGCTGGAGCCAACACCTTGCCCGTAACAGCACCTATAGCCTTGACCGTGGCAGGGGTTCCAAGTCAAACAAATGTACAAAAAAGTCAGGCGCCTGCTGCTCAGCCGAACGCAGAGACAAAGCCAGCCACAGCAGCCATTCCACCCTCTCCGCTCATCAAACACGAAACCACAGCGGCAAACCCTGATTCCTTTGGCATTCGGGCCAAAAAGACTAAAGAGCAACTGGCCGAATTAAAAGTCAGCTACCTTAAAAACCAGTTTCCCCACGATTCAGAAATCATCAGACTTATGAAAATCACAGGCCTGACTAAAGGAGAGATTAAAAAATGGTTTAGTGACACTAGGTACAACCAGAGAAATTCAAAGAGTAATCAGTGCTTACATCTCAACAACGACTCCTCCACCACTATTCTTATAGACTCCAGCGATGAAACCACGGAGTCCCCCACTGTGGTTACTTCACAGCCGAAACAGTCCTGGAATCCTTTTCCCGACTTCACTCCCCAGAAGTTTAAAGAGAAGACCACAGAGCAGCTTCGTGCCCTTCAGGCGAGTTTTCTCAACAGCTCCGTACTCACCGATGAAGAATTAAATAGGTTAAGAGCGCAAACCAAACTTACCAGAAGGGAAATTGATGCTTGGTTTACAGAGAAGAAGAAATCAAAAGCTTTAAAGGAAGAGAAGGTAGAAATAGATGAAAATAATGCAGGTAGTTCCAAAGAAGAAGCTGGAGAAACTTCTCCCAGAGATGACTCTGGTGCACCTAAGCCAGGGAGCACAGGCAAGATCTGTAAAAAAACACCCGAGCAGTTACATATGCTGAAGAGTGCTTTTGTCCGAACACAGTGGCCGTCACCAGAAGAGTATGACAAGTTGGCTGAAGAAAGCGGGCTTGCTAGAACAGACATCGTCAGTTGGTTTGGCGACACTCGTTATGCTTGGAAAAATGGAAACCTAAAATGGTACTACTATTATCAAAGCGCCAATTCGAGTAGTATGAATGGTCTGTCCTCCCTTCGGAAAAGGGGGAGAGGGAGACCCAAAGGAAGGGGAAGAGGAAGACCACGTGGGCGGCCAAGAGGAAGCAAGAGAATGAACAACTGGGACAGGGGGCCATCACTCATAAAATTTAAAACTGGAACTGCAATACTTAAGGATTATTACCTGAAGCACAAATTTCTTAATGAGCAAGACCTTGACGAACTTGTGAACAAATCACATATGGGTTATGAGCAGGTCAGAGAGTGGTTTGCAGAAAGACAGAGGAGATCAGAGTTAGGGATAGAATTATTTGAGGAAAATGAGGAGGAAGATGAAGTTATTGATGATCAGGAAGAGGACGAAGAAGAGACAGATGATAGTGACACTTGGGAACCCCCACGACATGTGAAGCGGAAGCTTTCTAAATCAGATGACTGAAATGTAAGTTGTAAATCTGAGTGTATATTCATCAACCACATACATTTAGAATAGTCACCTTGTATCTGACGCCTTCACTTTTGACAGTTTTCCTAAAATGGTTTTTTTCTTTTTGCTAATAAGACGACTAGGGACCTTGACTGTGACCACGAGACATGATTATTATGTGTGGTCTGATTATTATAACTATTACATTTATTATGTAGAATTTAATGCTGCTGTAATTATTTACTTTTTTTAAATAAAATGTTTTTTCACTTTGTTTTAAGGGAAAGTTACCCATTCTCATAGAAGGGAGACTGGTTGGGGGGGCGGAATTCATGGATACTAAAGGTAACTAAAATGTATTGCTTGCAACCCTCTTTCACTAAAGCTTCATTTTTTGCCTATTTAAGGAAAGAATTCAAAAACGAAAATTAAAAAGAAGGGGAAAAGTTACCGAAGGACAGACTTACCACAGGGGCGAGGATTGCTCAGTTTTAGGAAACTAGGTGAAAAATGGGTATCTTTTTTTATTCATTGTATTGCCCCCAAACTATTAGGTTTTTAACTAGAATTTTAAAAGCTTTATGTGTTAAAATTATTCAGTAATTTTTTGTTGAAAGCCAAAGGTCTGTTTTAGGCTCTGTGTAAATTCATATTTGCTTAGATGGCATCTGTTTTTGAAAACTGTGATATAAATTATTTCTGTCTTAGAGATCAAAAGGTAAATAACAGATTTGATATTAAATTAACTCAGTTGCCTAAAGTGTCTTTTCATTCTTTGATAGAAAACAAACCTGCTACCAGCAGAAACACTGTATTTGGTTAAAAATATATCTCTTGCTATAAAAGCGCAAGTAAATATGCTTTAAATCTGAAAGGTTTGGCATGTTCCTTACATTTTAATTCTTTCATAGATTGAATTAATTAAAATTCCACTCTAGCTGCAAATCAGATACCTTATTTAAAGTTAGGACTTCAATTCTTAATACTTTTGGAATTTAATAGCATAGTTCCATTTTCTCTACTCTCTGTTTTGGAGTGTTCTAGAATAAAACTATACTCTATTGAGAATAACGCACTTCTTATGAAATGTTTGTCTACGTCTATCAGTAGTCCAAAAGCATTTAATTATCAAAACTATTGCGGTGTCCTCGAACAGTAAAGAAGGAAACAAAACATAGATCCTCATGATCATATGTGCATATTTACGTACTTCTGTAGCTGTTTGCATCCCTATCTATCTTCTAATTTATGCTCTGTTATTCTGCACAGTATTTCCTTAACTCCCCCATGTCTTCCTCACTGGTTTTATTTATTTTGCTAAACAATTATTTATAGAGAGCTTAATATGTACCAGGCATTTCTCTTATTGTCTAACAGTTTTCCAGGCTTCCCATGCCTTTTCCAGACTTTCTTTTCAATAACACTTTTTTTCCAAGGAGAAAAACAGATGAAACTAAAAATACACCTATTTTAGAGTAAATCTCACTGTGGGTATGGAGCATAACGAAAGTCACAGAAAGTTAAAGTTTTGAGCAGCTTTATCCTAAAGTACAGCCCTCTGTTTCCTAATGTCAGAAATTTTCAGGACAGGCTTTCTCCTGACCCAGATGCATAAAATATTTTTAACAAGCATTTTTTTTTTTTTTATTGCTAAACACAAGAATTCTCACTCGGCCAAGATTAAATCAACAAATGTGTTGCTGTAGTGAATTGTCCCTGTGGTTGTAGTAACCTCAGCAGTGATTCTGCAGGGAGCTGCAGTCTAAAAATAACGGAAACTTTTTGGTACAGTTTTTGACTTTAAGTTTGTGTAGATAATTCTCATGTTCTATATTGATACTCTTACGGATACTATGAACAAAAAAATCATACAAAGCCACAGTTTTTAAAACATTGTGTCATATATGTTAGACATATCATGTATTTAGCCATGCCTTTTAAAATATTCAAAAGTCTGAAATTATAAAACACATTAATTAGCAACTTACTGTCTGCTTAACAAATGTTTCATCTTATAAAAGGATTCACTGTAAGTTCCCTCTTAATAGTTATTTCTTCAATTAAATATGGTTCAGTTTACCAAAAATAGGTAACCAAAACTTTTCCAAAATAGTTTTTGCAAAAAGTGAAATATATATATCTCTTTTTCACAAGCCAGACTTGTATATAAAATACAAAAGCCTTTAGATTTCAGTCTGTTTATTACAAAAACTGACAGTGAAATATATACTTCCTATGAATAACTGTTTTTATAAATTATTACATATAGGTGAAAATGTCTATATGCAGAACATATACATAAACATATACATAGGACTTGTACACAAACCCTAGTGCTTTATGTAAGATGTATATAGCAAGTGATTTCAGTGTTAATAAGCAAATACAGAGGATGTATTTTCATGGCTAATTTGTATAAATTTTGTTTTGAAAGTGGTAAATATTAAAAATATGGTTTTCTTTAAAATTTTAGTATTTTATTATGTTTTCTTTTATAGCTGCCTAAAATGTTGGAGGAGAATCAATTCTTCAACGCAAGATGTCTGATTTACTGTGAATGGGCCCAATCTTTGATGACACTGAAAACATTTTGGGGCATACACATTCTCAAAAAATAGGATCCAATACCCAAAAGAAATGGAACTTAATGTTGTGCCAAAGTTAAACTACTGCATTTGGCGGAAGTTCTGCAATGTAAATAGAACACTAATTAAACAACTTGTAAAAATTCGAATTTTAATATAGTACATTTTTATTCTGATACGATGGAGATGTTCTGATTCTTAGACTTTCTGAGGGGGTTTAATGACCACTAGAACTTGTCCTCATATTTTGTCCAGCTTAATACTGTGTGTCTAGTGAGATGGGCCTTACTGCCGGTGTTCTTTGATATGTGATTAAGCTTATAGCTTTGAGTGACCAAACATTTTACAGAGCAAAAATTGTTAGAAACAGGAAAAAGAAGAACCTGATTTATTTCTATGTCTTATTTCTCAGGCCCTGCACTAAGATTTAAATTTGTGCATGGGCTTGTACAATTTCAATGTAAGTGACAAAAAAACAGCCTATTGACACATGTTGAAATGTAAAATTTTGTGATAACAGTGGCCCTTAATGATTGGATCTTTAATTGAACACATTCATTGATACCACTATTACTCTGTAATACTCTGTCCATTTTTTTCACTAGAGGCCGAATTTGCTTTGTATTAAATTAAAGATAATCAATACTGAAGAAGGAAATGAAAATGGCATAAGAATTTGGATAGGGTGAAACTCTGAAATAAATATTTTACCAAAAATGTGAAGAAGAACCATATAGTAAATATATACTTAGTGTTTTCTTACAATCATATAGAAATCAGAAATGTTTGTACAGTTACCAGATCAGAATTTTCGAGAATTGTCTTTCAGGGAAATTCTACTTTATGTAGCAATTTCAGTGAAGAGAGGAAAAAAATTCTGAACTGATCACAATGAGTTAAAGGTTAGCTTTTGACTTATGAATCATGGGAGTGTTAACTGTTAACTCTTGCCATATCAGGAGACTGAAGGTTCATACTAACTTATAAACTTTGTAAAGACCGGTGCTGTTCATTCATGTTGAGAAGGACCCTTTTTTGTGACTATAGGATTGTTTTACAAAATGTGCTTTCTTCATAGAGAAAATGTTCAGTTTAATTAACTCTGGATTTTAAAATGTTTTTCTGAATGACCGGATGTAGTGGGCTCGGCCAGTTTCTTTTGTCTAATTTAATGAATAATATTAAGCTCTTGTTTTTACCTAAATGTTTGTCAGCTAATGAAATGTTATGAAAAAGCCTTGAATATGCATGCTGCTTTCATTTTTATAAACTTTTTATTTTTTAACTATAGCTTTATTAGTAATTCCAAAATGCTGCAATTTAGCTGATTTCTTCACTCAGACAGCTGGCTTTGTGGGTGGCTTTTTCATACTACTGTTAACTTTTTTAAGAAGAAGCAATGTAAAGACTGTAACAATTTAATGCACTAAACTGTTCTTTCTTTTACACATTTAAAAACTTCTTAAAGCACTCTGTATTATAATGATTAAATTGCTCCCTTTTTTAAACCATTGCTAATGTGGTCTGAGTTTTGTTTGACAATTTTCATATTTTCAAATTTGAAATGTCAAGTATTAGAAATCAGCCTTTGAATAATACATTTATATCATGTTTCCCTTGCAATGTGTCAACTTTGTATAGCCGTAAATAGACTAGTAATAATTTTCCCCTCTGTCTCTTTTATAAACTTGGCACTTCATTCTGCTCTGATGTTTGCTAGCTTTTAAATATATTTATTTGACAGAGCAAAACTCTTCTTCTCCCAGTTGATTATGTCCTTGAATACAGAATAAAAGTTAGCAGCAATTAGTAGTTTTGAGTGATTTTTTTTCCATTTTATTAACTGAGTTAAAAAAATGTGGTAAAACACAACAAAATTTGCTACTATATCTGTTTTTAGGTGTATGATTCAATGGCATTAAATATGGTTACAATGTTGGGCAACTATCACCACTATTTCCAAAACGGTTTCATCATCCCAAACAGAAACTCCATAGCCATTAAGCAATAACTCTGCATTTCCCCTTCCCTCTCCTGCCCTGGTAACATTTAATCTACTTTCTGTTTCTATGAAGTTGCCTATTCTTGATATTGCAAGTAAGTAGAATCAAATACTACTTTTCCTTTTATACCTGACATTTATCATGTTTTCAGGATACATTCATGTTTGTTGTACTATATATCAGAACTTTTTTTTTTAAGTAGGCTTCATGCCCAGCATGGGGCTCAGCGTGGGGCCCAGTGTGGGGCTTGAACTCACAATCCTGAGATTGAGACCTGAGCCAAGATCAAGAGTTGGATGCTTAACCAACTGAGCCACCCAGGTGCCCCTGTCCCTTTTTATGGCTGAATAATATTCCAGAGTGTATCTGTGTTTTGTTTTTGTTTTTTGCTTTGTTTGAATGTAGTTGCCACACAGTGTTACAGTAGTTTCAGGTATATAGCATAATGATTAAACAACCCAATTTGTACATATTGCTTGTCCTTCTGTTGATTCTTCTGTTATCCGTTCTGTTTATCTATTCTGCTGTGATGGGCACTTGGGTTGTCTTTACCTTTTGGCTGGAAAAATGCTTCAGTAAACATGGGCATCTAAGTATCCGTTTGAGTCTCTGTTTTCAGTTCTTTCTGATATATATCTAGGAGTGAAATTGCTGAATCAAACTAACTCTATTTCTAATTTTTTGAGGAACCATCAAACTTTTCCACAGTGATAAAATGTTTTCCACAGTGTCTGTATCCATTTTGCTATTATCCAGTTTCTCTGTACCTTCACCAACACCTTTTGTTTTCAGTTTTAAAAGGTGTTATTGGAACTATCCTAATAGGTATGAAATGGTATCTCATGGTTTTGATTTGCCTTTCCCTAATGACTTATGCTGTTCTGAATCTTTTATCTGCTTACTGACCATGTGTGTATTTTCTTTGGAGAAGTCAAGTGTGTGTTCAAGTCTTTTGCCAACTTGTAATTGGGTCACCTTTTGTTGTTGAGTTTTAGGGGTTCTTTGTATATTTCATATGACACCTTTATCAGATATATGATTTGCAAATACAGTCAATTCTCATCTTCCACAGATTCTGTTTATAGAAATTTGAATTCTCACTAAAATGTATTTGTAATCCCCAAATAAATATTCATGGCACTTCTGTGCTCATCCACGCACATGTGAATGGTGGCAAAACATTTCACTTGCCAATCTGCATGTTCCCAGATGAAGTTAAAAAAAAAAAAAAGTAGTGCTTTGTCTCTTATTTCAGCTCGCAGATTCTAGAAAGCATCCTTTCTATAGTCTGGTAGTGCCACTTTTTAAGTATTTTTGTGTCTTTTATTGGTGATTTTGCTATTTAATATGACTCCCACGTGTAGTGGTGGAGTGCTGTCTAGTGTTCGTAAATGCAAGAAGGCTGTGAGATGCCTTATGGAGAAAACACATGCTGGACAAGCTTCTTTCAGGCATGAGTTACAGTGCTGTTGGCTGAGAGTTCAATGTTAATCAATCAACAGTGTATATTAAATAAGGTATTTTTAAACAAAAACACATAGAAGAGAGGTTATGTGTTGATCTCTTTATGAAAATGTTATCATCGAAAGCTCCCAGGATCTTAACCCTAGGAGCATGTGTTCAGTATTCACTAATTCAGTGTTCATGGTGATTTTATAAATTGTAACTATTGAGGGGAACGAGAATTGACTATGTTTTCTCCCTTTTGTATATTGTATTTTCATTTTCTTTTTTTTAAATTAAGGTTTTATTTATTTATTTGACAGAGAGACAGCGAGAGAGGGAACATAAGCAAGGGGAATGGGAGAGGGACAAGCAGACTCCCCACTGAGCAGGGAATCAGAGAGGAGGGGCTCAGTCCCAGGACCCTGAGATCATGACCCAAGCCGAAGGCAGACACTTAACGACTGAACCACTCAGGAGCCCCTTCATTTTCTTGATATTGTTATTTAATGCACAAAAAATTTTTCAGTTGTGATGAAGTTCAATTTACCTATTTTTGTTATTGTTGTTACTCGAGTTTTTGATGTCATATGTAAGAATCCATTGTCAGGGGGTACCTGGCTGGCTTAGTTGGTAGAGCGTGGACCCTTGATCTCTGGGTTGTGAGATCAAGCTCCATATTGGGCCTGGAGATTACTTAATAAGAAAAAATCTGTTGGCAAATCCGAGATCATGAAGATTTACCTTACATTTTCTTCTAAGAGCTTTATGGTTATATAAAGTTCTTATATTTAGGTCATTAATGCATTTTTTAAATTTGCTTTTTATTTATTTTCAGTATAGCAGTATTCATTATTTTTGCACCACACCCAGTGCTCCATTCAATCCGTGCCCTCTCTAATACCCACCACCTGGTTCCCCCACCCTCCCACCCCCCCCACCCCTTCAAAACCCTCAGATTGTTTTTCAGAGTCCATAGTCTCTCATGGTTCACCTCCCCTTCCAATTTCCCTCAACTCCCTTCTCTCCATCCCCCCTTGTCCTCCATGTTATTTGTTATGCTCCACAGATAAGTGAAACCATATGATAATTGACTCTCTCTGCTTATTTCACTCAGCATAATCTCTTCCAGTCCCGTCCATGTTGCTACAAAAGTTGGGTATTTGTCCTTTCTGATGGAGGCATAATACTCCATAGTGTATACGGACCACATCTTCTTTATCATTAATGCATTTTTGAGTAAATTTTTGTATATGGTGTGAGGTAGAAGTCCAGCTTCATTCTTTCGCTTGTGGAAATCCAGTTTTCCCAGCACCATCTGTTGAAGCAACTATCTTTCTCTCACTGAATAGCCTTAGCGCCCTTGAAGAAAATCAGTTTGCTGTATATGTGAAAGTTTACTTCTGGACTCACTTCCATTCCTTTGGTCTAGGTATCTCTCCTTTTGCCATCACCACACTGTTTTGATTATTTTAGGTTTATGATAAGTTTTCAAATCAGGAGTATGAGTCCTTAACTTCTTTTTCAAGATTATTTTGTTTTCTTGGGGTTCCCTGCAGTTCTATATAAGTTTGAGGATTGGCTTTTCTATTTCTGAAAAAAAAGTTACAGGAAATTTGAATTATGAACTATGGAAGCAATTATGTTGAATCTTTAGATTGCTTTGGGCAGTGCTGACATCTTAACATTTAGTGCTCCTATCTATGAGTACAAGATGCCTTTTCATTTATTTAGGACTTAATGTCTTTCAGCAAGTTTTGTAGTTTTCAGCGTACAAGTCTTTGACCTCCTTGATTATATTTTACTCATGGAATTTTTTTTTAAAGATTTTATTTATTTATTTGACAGAGAGAGATGACAAGCAGGCAGAGGCAGGCAGAGAGAGAGGAGGAAGCAGGCTCCCCGCCGAGCAGAGAGCCCAATGCGGGGCTTGATCCCAGGACCCTGAGATCATGACCTGAGCTGAAGGCAGCAGCTTAACCCACTGAACCACCCAGGTGCCCCACTCATGGATATTCTTTTAGATACTATTGTTACTGGAATTCTGTCTTAATTTGTTCTTCAGATTGTTTATTGCTGGTGTATAGAAACAACTAATTTTTGTTGTTTGATTTTGTAACCTGCAGTTTTGCCAAAATCATTTGTTAGCTCTAGTAGTTTTCTTGTGAAATTTTTAAGAACTTTTTTATATGTAGGATTGTGTCCTCCTTAAATAGATGTCGTTTTACTCTTTTCCAATCTGGGTACCTATTATTCTTTTTCTCATCTAATTGTTCTGGCTAGAACTTCTAATACTATGCTGAATAGCACTGGTGAAAGAGGGCATCCTTGTCTTGTTCCTGATCATAAAAGAAAGCTTTTCAGTTTTGCTATCAAATATCATTTTCTATAGGTTTTTCATGAATGCCCCTTATCATGTTGAGGAAGCTCTAGTCTTAGTGGTGTTTTTTTTTTTTTTTTAAGATTTTATCTTATTTATTTGACATAGATCACAAACAGGCAGAGAGTCAGGCGGGGGGTGGGGAAGCAGGCTCCCTGCTGAGCAGAGAGCCTGATGTGGGGCACAGTCCCAGGACCCTCAGATCATGACCTGAGCCAAAGGCAAAGGCTTAACCCACTGAGCCACCCATCTAGTCTTAGTATTCTGACAGATCTCATCATGAAAGGGTGCTGGATTTTTGTCAAGTGCCTTTTCTGGCCTCAGTTGAGATAATTGTATGGTTCCCCCTCTTCATTCTATTAATATGATGTATTATATTAAGTTTTTGGTGTTGACTCACTCTTGTGTTCCTAAGATAAATCCCACTTGGTTACGGTGAGAGGGCACTGGGAGGGGCTGATGAAGGAAATGGTGAGCTGGGACATGGTAAGGTCAGGGAAGGTTGCAAGATGAAGGAAGGACTTGGGAGTTGGGGGTGGGGGCTACTGGGGGCTCATTCTGGAGAGGATCAGCCTGGCTGCAGAGCAGGATTCAGTTAAAGAAATGAGGTAGGGAAGGGTTAAAACCTTTAGAAGTGATGATATGTTCATCATCTTGAGGGGGTAGGGAGGTTTCACAGATATATACCTATGTCAAAATTCATTTTAAATATGTACAGTTACTTGTCAATTTATAACAGTGAAGGTATAAAACAAGAACACTGAAAAAAAAAACCCAAAAACAAATAATAAGACCGTATAAGCTAGTTTGGTAACAGACTGTAGATGGCTTTGAATGCCTAACTGAGGAATGTACAGTTAGTGAGGTGTCAGACTCTCAAAGTACCTCTAACATCTCCCTTAGGCCAGGAAGGGAAGTAGTAACCTCAGACATCCATCTTTGAGGGCTGAATAATACTTCCTCTTGCTTCATAGAATGTCTGTATTTCTGGATAATTACAAAATCAATTTGAAAACAACCAGCGTTTCCACCTTTGGTTAAAGCCTATGGTCAAAGATAATATTTTGGTGTTCTGAAAGGGAGTATCTTTGAGAGGCAGAAATAGAAACTGAGTAGGTCTCAAGACCGGGAGGGGTGTGGAGATCTGTAATTTCTAAGGATAGTGAGAACAGTCTTGTATGCTGGAAGCACCCCTGGGGCTGTGGAATGTTGTACCCAGGAGACTGGGGTCTAGCTCAGGGGCTCCCAGTCAAGGCCAAAGCAAAGACCCCAGCACTCTGTCTGGTGCAGTGACTGCAAATTCTACAGACCACATACATATGTTGACTCGGCTTCCTGCCACCTTCCTGTTCCACAGCCAGGTGGTGGCTCAGAACACCACCAGAACCTTCAGCCTTCAGCTCTTTGAAATGGCAAGGGCATCTCACTCTTTGCCCAGTAGACTCCCTTGGCCAATGACCTGGAATGGAGACAAGAGTGATGCTTGTAATTTTCTTCGGGATGCTTGAATTGCCTGGGAGTCAGAGGCCATCTGGAATTTGTGCAAGCAAGGCAGAAAAAGCCTTCCTGCAGAGACACAGAAAGAAGAAATGAGAGCTCCTAAGTCTCCAGAACATGAGGCAGGGAGAACCAGCCTCAGGTTTAGTTCTCCGTGTCTTCATGAAACCTTGCCATTTTGGTTTTGGGGCATAGTTAAGAACATAGACTTTGATGTCAGATAAAGTTGATGTTGAGTCTGTTTTCTTTTACTCACTACCTGGGACCCTGGGCAAGTTACCTCTCAGATCCCATTTCCTCTGCAAAACTGGAAATAATAATGACTAATTCGGAAGGAGATATTGTGAGAATTAGTTAAAATGAAGTTCATAGGGTGTCCACAGCACAACTGTACTATATAACAGATGCTCAATAAATGTTGGTTCCTCCCCTCCTTCTCAGAAAGGACCTCAGCGTGTGACTTAGAATTGAGAAGTGCTCCTGTCTGCTCCTTCTGCTACTTTCTGTCCATTCAACAAGCATTGATTGAGCCGCTCTGGGTCAAGGTCTGTCTGAGGGCTGAGTTTCCAAGAGTGAGAAAGACACCATCTCTAATTCCCAAGAGTCCACAGTGTGATAAATGCCACAATGGATAAAAACATGGAAGAATTAGAGGAAAGAGGAAGGAGGGCTGCTTGGAGGAGGTGATATCTTGCAGTGGGGAATTCAATCACTCCCCTCAGGCAAAAATCAGAATCTTACAAACAAAAATCTATAAAAACAGATTTTTATCACAATTGACACAATCTTAAACACTTGCAGAATTCCCTTTTAGGAGTGCCTGGGTGGCTTAGTTGTTAAGTGGCTGCCTTCAGCTCAGGTCATGATCCCAGGGTGTTGGAATGGAGCCCCACATCAGCTTCCTGCTCTGTGGGAAGCCCGCTTCTCCCTCTCCCATTCCCCCCTGCTTGTGTTCCCTCTCTCTGTGTGTCTTCTATCAAATAAATAAATAAAATCTTAAAAAAAAAAAAAAGAATTCCCTTTCACAAGGCACTTGGGAGGTTCAGTTGTTAAGGGTCTGCTTTCAGCTTGGGTCATGATCCCAGGATTCTGGGATTGAGCCCCGCATCAGGATCCCTGCTCATTGGGAAGCCTGCTTCTCCCTCTCCCTCTGCCCCTGCTTGTCTCTCTCTCTCTCTCTCTCTCAAATAAATGAAATCTTAAAAAAAAATTCCCTTTTACTCCCTAACAGTGCCTAACATATAGTTTTCCCCAAGTATGTAAGTTGTATTTAATAGTTACAAAGTACCCTTCTCTTTTATTGGTTTGCTCGCCTCTTTTTATTTACTTTTCAAAGATTTTATTTATTTATTTATTTATTTATTTATTTGCAGACAGAGAGACAGCAAGAGAGGGAACACAAGCAAGGGGAGTGGGAGAGGGAGAAACAGGCTCCCAACTGAGCAGGGAGCCTGACATGGGGCTCAATCCCAGGACCCTGGGATCATGACCCGAGCTGAAGGCAGACGCTTAACCCACTGAGCCCCTCAGGCACACCTGTGCCCCTCTTTTTTAAAAAACGACATTAGCGAGACACCTGGGTGGCTCAGTCGGTTAAGCATCAGGTTAAGTGTCTGCCTTTGGCTCAGGTCATGCTCTCACTGGGGCTGAGTCCGGCAGCTCCCTGCTCATGGGGAAGTCTGTTCCTCCCTCTGCCTGCAGTTCCCCCGCTTGTGCTCTCTCTCTAACAAATAAATAAATAAAATCTTAAAAAATAAAATGACATTATCCTAAAGCCTCTCTATCAAATGAGGCAGTGATTTAAAACTTGGGATCCGAATGCCAGGTCCTCAATACTGATAAGGTCCTTTGAGCTGTTTTCATTATTGCCAAAGGCGGGATGTTAATCACATTTAACCTTTCCCCCAGGCTCCCTGGGGTCCCTAACAGCTACCTCTTTGTTTTCAACTAAAACCCTAACACACACTGAGGCAATGCTGGTAGGCTCTGGCTGGGCAGAAGCTTGTATTGGCTGTTATATAGGACTTGGATTCAATTTTTTAAAGGAAAATGAAGTAGTTATAAGTTAATTGATGCTGTTTTATTGTGTGCACAAATCCTGCACAACTTTGGGGGGAAAATAACTGAAAGGGTCCTTAGTGGTAAAAAGGCTAGAAACCCCTGAGGTCAGGAATCCTGAGTTCAAAGGGCAAAGAACTCTCTCTCTCACTCATAAGCTGTCTTTCTGTGTCTTCTTGACCACTGCTGTGGAATGTTTGCCTCAGATAGCTGGGCCAGGAGGAGGCTGCGGTGGGGTGGGGTGTGGGAGGTGGGGCACAGGACCCAGGAGAGTGGGCATTTCAAAACTAGGAGACTGTTGTTTTTTTTTTTTTTTTCCCCTAAAGAGCCTTTAAAAAGAAAAAACTGAAAAAAGGTTCTCGCTGCTTGCCTTTGCTTGTTCTTACTTTGCACCTGAAACAGGAAGTTTGAATGGACACATATTACTACTCACTTGCTATCTGGCAGGCACTTTACGTGCATTATTTTAATCAATACCCATTTCACAAAGTGAGTCACACGGCTAGTGAATAACTGAACCAGGGTCATGAACCCAGACAAATCTGGTGCTTAAGGCCCTTGCAGCACTATGCTAAATTGCCTTTTCTGCTAGAACAGAACATACTAGGATTAGGGCAAATATCTCTACCCTCCTTAGACTCCATTACTTCTGGATGATGATATTATGGATACCTCCTTTTCTCCTATTTTTCTGCAATTTCTGAATTTTTCCTAATTAGGGCTATTACATCTCTGGAAAACAAATTTTTCCTTCTCCTTTTCCTTCTCCACTCCTCCTCCAACCCCCTCAATGCTGGCTTCTATGGGTGAATGCATCAGTAGCTAAAGTCTGCAGACTGTCCTGGCGAAGCCTTCCACTCAAGCCTGTTGGATGTATGGGTTGGTTCTAGATTTGAGGAGTGATCAGCGGAGAGATAGATTTTGAAACCTTGGGGAATGAGGCTCTCCCAGGGTGAGTTTGTGGAATAGAAGATTGGGTTAGAGAAAGAAACGTGTAAGACAAATGGTGGAAAAGGAACGGGTGAGTGAGGAAAAACAGGAGGAAAGGCAGGGAAAATCTGCTGTGTAATATGTCTCAGTAATACTGTGCTGTGCAATATTGTCCTGTATTTTGTCAGTAATTTTAATATTCCAGTCTCAAAGAATATCTTGAATGTGTAAGAACTCTAGTAAATGTTAGTTCTAGATTTCTGGAATTTGGTGTTTTTCTACAGGTAGAATTACTAGTCTTTGGAGGACCATCCAGAGTAAATTTCTGTCTTCAGCTCTATAAATGTGTGAGTTCTCTGGTCTTTGTTATTGGTGGTGATGTCTCTTTTCCGGAGATGAGGGGACTAATGATTGATTTCTGTATTTCCCAGCTCTTAGCCACGTAAAAATTGATCCTAAGCAAGTTACTTAACCTCTCTCTAAATCCCAATAGCTTCATTTGCAAAGTGGGAATCACTGTGCGTTTCATAAATTGTTGGGAGAGGATACAAAGTGCAAAAAATGTGCTTAACCCAGTGCTACTGAGTTTTAAAAAGCTACCCTGGAGGCAGTGTTTTTGACGCAGGCAGTTCACGATCTCTGTCCATCTCCTGAAACGGAACAGTCAAACACTCTGCCCCGGCTTCGGTAAGTTTGTGGGTCAGATAAAAATCTAAGTTACACCACAACTCCAAGCCAGCAGCGAGCCAAATCCAGGTTTGGGGGACCCCGCAGGAAACTACAAGCCCCAGCATGCCGCGCTCCGGCCGTGGCGGCCCCGCCCTTTCCGCGTCGGGCCGCACGTGGGCGCTGCTCTAGGCACCGCCCCCTCCCGGTGCCCCGGCGGCGGGCGCGCCATGGAGACTGGATGCTGGCTGCTGGGCGGCGAGTTCGAGGACTCGGTGTTCGAACAGAGGCCGGAGCGGCGGCCTGCACCGCCGGCGTCCTACCGCGCCAAGCGCTGCGAGCCGCAGGTGAGAGAGCGGGACATGGTGGCCTGTCTCTGAACCCCCGGCCTCGGCCTCCGCGGGTCCCGGGCGGGGAGCACCTCGGACGCCCTGTTCCCGCGCCGCCGCCCTCGGAGCCCAGTCTTGGCGGTACGGGTGCCCGCCGCCTCGCCCGGCCGACCCTGCGCCCCCGCAGGCCTCCCCTCCCTTGCTTACTCCCTCCCCGACGTGGCGGGGGCGTTTCCGGAGCACCACCCGGTGGACCCGGCCCACCGGGCCCCGAGCTGCGGGCATTAACCCGCACAGGGCGTTTGGCGGGGGTCCCCCAGGCTCCCTATCCTGGAATCTTCAGTAACTCCGTGCGTCCTCACGGAGTCTGCAGCCGGGCGGTCAGGGGCCCCAGAAATCCGGCCACCGCCCACTTCCCAAAACTTGTCTGCTCCCCAGAAGGCGACGTCCCACCCACGGGGCCTGCCCTTGCTCAGTGAATTCTCCCAGCCCCCGTCACCCCCGCTCGCACGGTCAGATCGCTCAGTTACATCCATTTCTTAGAGCGCAGCTTGAATGGCGCCGCCTCCAGGAAGTCTTTTCTGATTCCTCCTTCCCAGCCAACGCGTTTGTCTTTGAGGGCCTCCCCTCCATTCAGTTTGCATGACAGCCCTTGTCAGTAACGCAGAGCTCTTCGTCCCGGAGTGCTGAATGACCACAGGAGAGTGGGGGCTTAACCTTCTGTCTTCCGGTGGCCGGCAGTTTTTGTTCGTGACAGGAACTCCGTGAATAGTTTGAATTGGTAGAATATTACTTGGTGTTACTGCATATATGTAAATCTCATCTCCCAGATAAGAACTACAGCACTATGTATTAGAAACTTAACCTGTTTCAGGCACCGTGCTAAGTTCCTCTACCGGTATTGTCTTTATTTTTCCTTAAAACCGTTGTACTGGGGCTCCTGGGTGGCTCAGTGGGTTAAGCCTCTGCCTTCGGCTCAGGTCATGATCTCAGGGTCCTGGGATCGAGCCCTGCATCGGGCTCTCTGCTCGGCAGGGAGCCTGCTTCCTCCTCTCTCTCTCTGTCTGCCTCTCTACCTACTTGTGTTCTCTGTCAAATAAATAAATAAAATCTTAAAAAAAAAAAAAAAACGGTTGTACTTAGGGGGCGCCTATGTGGCTCAGTGCAGTTGAGCAGCTGCCATCTGCTGAGGTCCTGATCCCAGGATCCTCAGCTCCTGGCTCAGCGGGAAGCCTGCTTTTCCCTCTGCCTGCCACTCCCCGTGCTTGTGCGCTCTCTCTGTCAAATAAATAAGTAAAATATTAAAAAAAAAAAAAAAGTACTTAAATATGTCAGGTGCTCAGTAATTGGTGATTTATGTTTGTTTTATTTAACTTACTTTTCCTCCTAATCACATATGCTCTTTCAGAGTTACCTGTAGTGGTTGCTCAGGTACACTGAGAACAGGAATGGACCTGGGAAGGCATGTGGTGCCGCAGTAAAAGCCATGGTTATGAGAGAGGACCCCGCATTGCAGCCTTCACTTTAGCACTTACCAAAGTGTCAGAGTCTTATGTGTAATTTGGGAAAAATAAGATTTGCTGGCTCACGGGGTTATTTGTGGAGTGAAGTGGGTGAGATACTTGGTCAGGTGTGATGTGTTGTGCACTTACAAAGTGAAATCCAAAAATCACTTGTCTTTAGGATTTGTTTGGTGTGTGATGCTGCTCATAAACTCAAAGAGGCCTTGTTCACATCGCATTGATTTCTGTGAGTGTAAAACCAGGAGCTTGGGTTAGAAGATTTCTGTTGTCCCTGCTTAGATCCTCTGGGGGACAGAAGTCGGCGTTACCCAGCCCCTCACCTCTTCATTCCGCCCTTGCTCCCAGTTCTTCCCCCCTTCCTCTTACTAGAAAAGGGAATTGGGAGCCATCCCCGTCTAAATGGTTGCGGGCCATTTGTGGAGATGTGAGAGCATAGAAACAATCATTTGGAAGCCCGTTTTTCCTAATCATTTCCCCCTGGGATCGTGAATACTGGATGAAGATTTGCAGTTGGGCGGTTGTTGTTCCGCAGGTTGGGACTGGCACTGTGACCGGCAAGCAGTAGAGCACGAAGGAAAATTATGTGGACTTTTGACTTACTCGGTGTTTCAGGGACAACAGAAAATCAGCAGCTACCAGCGTTCTTCGCTGTGATGGATCAGATGAAGGAGAGAAACTATTTTACTGGATAATAGGAGGGAAATGATACCCAGGCAACACTTGCAGTAATAGAACCAAGCAATTTTGATGCGATTGTGGAACCACCACAAACGCGGTTGCGTTTTCATAGCATTTACCTGGGGACAAGCCACAGTCAGCCTCACTGTGTTTTATTGTGAGTAAAAGGGAGGTTGAGCTACTACTTTGAGGCTGGAAAAACTGGCACACAGACTGCTTTTTGTTAGACCTATTTTCTAATCTCGACGTACTTCACTCACTAACGGAGAAATCCCAGTCTCGCTTGCCTTTCTATCAGTAGAAAAGTGAATAAGATATTCCAGATGGGCATTACCCCAAACTTTTCTTTCTTTCTTTCTTTCTTTTTTTTTAAGATTTTATTTATTTATTCGACAGAAATCACAAGTAGGCAGAGAGGCAGGCAGGGGGATGGGGAAGCAGGCTCCCTGCTGAGCAGAGGGGTGGGGACTCCATCTCAGGACCCTGGAATCATGACCTGAGCCTAAGACAGAGGCTTTAACCCACTGAGCCACCCAGGCGCCCCAAACTTTTCTTCTACAAGTCTTTGGCATTTGATTGCATGGAGACCTCCTTTCAGCCTTAATTTCAATCTCTTTGGTTAGATTCTACTTTTTGTTTTTACGACATTTTCATAAAAGTGTTATAAGTAAAGGTAATTCCTCTTTCCTTTGTCCTTTTCATAATGAATCGCCAATCCTTGTTCTAACCACTCTGAAAACGTCTCTACAGGGACACCTGTCTCAGTCTGAAGGAGCAGTGGGAACTGTGCTAGTTAAAATCCAGCTTCCTGGACACCACGATCCCATCTTGAAATGCTCTGCGTAGAACCATATAGGCCTGAGTTGCTTTTTCAGTTGAGATGTTTCTCACTATTGATATGTTTATTACTCATGATGATTTTAATGAAAACTGAGCCATCGCTAAAATTGACTTTCTTGTTAGATGTTTTCCTGTGTGTCTCATCCTAAAGAAGTAGGTCAGTGTTTGAGATTTCATCAGTTACATATGGGAAATTGCTTCCACTTGAGTATGACAGGGAAAAGCGTAAGTTAATTCTCTGTGGTGTGCTATTTTCACAATTTCTAGTGGTTTTATGAAGAAACAGAGAGCGGTGATGATGTTGAAGCTCTAACACTGAAGAAATTCAAGGGGGACCTCGCCTACAGACGGCAAGAGTATCAGGTAGAGTTCAGCATATATAAGCTTATTCTACTTGAAACTGGCAATCAGTTATAAACAGTTACAAATAATCAGTTATGAACAGGTAATCAGTTATAAACAATGCTATCAGTTACAGCATATTAGTTATGAATGTGTTATTTGTGAGGGTGAATTTAATCTTCTCCGGTAAGTGTTTATAATCTCAGAATCCCCAGTTTCTATCCTTTTATCCATGGCTCTATATCACTTATTTTGTTTCCGTGTCTACAATATAGGGATCTTTTCGGGATCCTTGCAGGTCTGTTTCCCCAAGTTCTATATCTCCCCATTCTGCGGGAGCCTCTAGCATGATGCCTCATGGAGTCACAGGAGCAGAGCACCCCGAAATGTGTAAGCAAAAGGAAGAACAAGTAGATACCAGGGTGCTTTACATAGAAAATTTCATTTCTTCTTCACAAGAGTCTTACTGTTGTTTTGCTGATGAGAGAAGGAAGGTTGTATAGCAAGTTTGTGGCAAAACCAGGATTCAAACCCCAGTCTGTTTGGCTCCAAAATGCTCTTTCTACCATATGGTGATAATTTCCGTGGTAGTAGCAGTTATATTTTCCAGCCATTTCTTTTCTACCTTTTAGAAAAATGGTGCTGACAAATACTCAGGCCTTCCATAGTTCATTGTGGAGTCAGTTAGAATAATCCCTCTACCAAGAAAAAAACGATGCCTATAACTGAATCCTCTTCTCTACTTTATATTTTTCTTTTTTTTTTTTTTTTTATCCCTTCTCTTCATTTCCTTTATTTAACAAATAATTGGCAGAAAGCACTTCAAGAGTATTCTAGTATCTCTGAAAAATTGCCGTCTGCGAATTTTGCCATGAAGAGGGATGTCCAGGAAGGCCAGGCTCGGTGTCTGGTTCACCTGGGCAGGCACACAGAAGCCTTGGAGATTGCTACACACTTGGTAAGTGGTTTCATTGCTTGTGTTCCTGTTGCTTTCCTGGGATATTGAATAATTTATTTTCTAAAACAAAACAAAACTTCACGCTAGCAGCAAAATCTGTGGGTTTGGATAAGTAGAAAATTGTCAGTGGTGTAAGAACTTTTAATGATAAACAGTTTGGTGCTCTAGACAGTCATTTTCTTGTAATATTTTTTCTTAAAATTCTTCCATTACCTGAAAATCTTGTTAAAAAAAAAAAAAAAAGGTTTTACTCTTGTTAGGAGTAAATGTTCAGAGTAGGAGGATCATCAGTAATTTTTTTCTTTAATTTTTTTTTTTTTTTAGATTCTATTTTCCGAAATTTCTATAATGAACTTTACAAAAAAAAAAATCCTAAATATCATACTGAGCCAAGCTTAATGGCCTTTTTAATTCTTTTTTTTTTCTTTTATTTATTTATTTGACAGAGAGAGATCACAAGTAGGCAGAGAGGCAGGCAGAGAGAGAGAGAGAGGAAGCAGGCTCCCTACAGAGCAGAGAGCCCGATGTGGGGCTCGATCCCAGGACCCTGGGATTATGACCCGAGCCGAAGGCAGAGGCTTTAACCCACTGAGCCACCCAGGCGCCCCTGGCCTTTTTAATTCTTAAATGGAATTCGCACAATCCCTTTTTTAAGGGATAAAGAAAAGCTGTTATTTGCAATTCTAGATTCTGCTTGTTTTTGATTTCAGATGAAGGCAATTTTTATTTATTTCTGGCTTTTCTGTGTATAAATTTTATATGAGGATTGGTCTAAGTTGACCAAACTTAGTTTATAGATGACCCGTTTTCTTCCTCAGAGGGAATTCCTGAGGTGCCCAGACACTGATCGTGAACCCTGCAGATCAGGTTGACTAGAGGTCAGCCTGAAGAATGCATGCAATTGAGCTGTTCTCCTCCATCTCTTTAACTAAGAAAAATCCCTAAATTTACTTGCCGGTGGGGTTCATTGCCTAGGACCTCAGCCTCTTGCAGTGAGAAGAAACCTTGGAAATTGTCTTTGGAATGTGGAAAACAGCTGTGTCTGGCTCTTCTTTTTCTCCCCTCTAATAAATGTGCATTAATTCTTAAGCCGGAAGATGAGATTACCTTGTTCAGGAAGCCCACGGCACAGTAAACTTGGTGGGATTTGACAGCGTTCATTCTCAGTCTTCCAGGTCTGCAAATTAGCAGCAGCGTTGGGCCTTTTGGTACCTTTTTCTAGGCATCAGGTACCTGCCCGTCATTCCTGTTCTGTGCTCTCCTGTCCCCTCCCTCTTCCTGGCATCCCTTACATGTCCCCGCTCTGCTCTCCCCTGCCTGACCTACTCGTCAGTGGCGTCAGTGTCTGGAGAATTCCTGCGCTTCCTTCTAGCCGAGGAAGTCTGTTTCTGTGGCTCAGAGAAGCATCTGTTGCCCGCCAGCAGATGCCGGTGTCCAGAGCTTGGGATGTTATGAAACAGGAGGAAGGACCAGTCAGAAGACCTTCAGCTTTCCTGCCAGGACTGAAAACTGTCCATCGGGCTTCTAGGCATCCTTCTGGGGAAGGAGCCAGCAGTGTAGGCCAGTGGGTCTCCCCCTTTCTTTGGGTCTTTTCACATGATCTCAGTGGTGCCCGCCGACTTGCGTAGTTTTTCATTGCTTGGTACCCTGTGTTTTGTTTTATTTTTTAAATTTCTTCCCTACTTATAGACCTCTCTCTTTTGTTTTTAGCTGTGGCTTATTTCTGTTTTTGTCTTGGTAGTTGTTGTCCTTTTATGTTCTGTAGGGGACAGGTCAGTATGCAGCGTTGAACAAAATAGCTCATCTGGGAGTGCCTGTCGGGATATGAACACTTTCTGCTCACAGCTCCTAATTCATCTCTCTTCTTAATGATTGTTGGACAGAATTTTGTAATAGAACTTATTTTTGGGAATGCCTGGGTGACTCAGTGGGTTAAAATCTCTGCCTTCAGCTCAGGTCATGATCCCAGCATCCTGGGATTGAGCCCCACATCGGGCTCTCTGCTCAGCAGGAAGCCTGCTTCTCCCTCTCCCATTCCCCCTGCTTATGTTCCTTCTCTCACTGTATCTCTCTCTGTCAAATACATAAATAAAATCTTTAAAAAAAGGAACTTATTTATATTTTATTTCTTATTTCAATAATTAAACATCTTACCGTAACTGATATGCTCATGTGATAAGTTGTGGTTAAGGACATTGCTTCTGATGGTAAATGACTCTTTTAAATGCGTTCACTCTACAAACACTGATTTCAGCCCCACCACGTGCCTGATTCTGGGTTCAGTGCTAAGGTGATAGACTCATGTCCATAGCCTGCACACACACTGTTCATCGGGAGGGAGAACCTTAAGCCAGCTGACATGCGTCAGCCCTTCCAAAGTACCCTCCATCCTGTGCCTTCTCGTGTGACTGACTGTAGCTCTGCTGCTTACCAGCTGTGTGACTTCAGGCAAGTTCTCTAACTTCTCTGTTGTGACTCAGTTCCCTCTTCTATGAAAAAGGGGGTAATGATGGAATCTATTTCAAAAGATTGTCATGAGGATTAAATGAGTAAAGTGCTTAGACTAGTGCCTGGCTTGTGTTCGCACTGAATAAATACTAACTCCTGTCATCATTATTGCATTTCAGAAGGAGTTGGGTTATTCTGGAAAATCTCACAAAGTCATTTAAATGGAATTTAATTTTCCAGAGAGTTATTTGCTATTTATGCTATAAAAACCCTCCCATCGAAATCATGGTTTATATGTAACAGCTTCTACCTCAACATACATTCTCAATATGAAATGCTAACTATACATCATAAAGCGCTATAGCCTGGTTTTAGAAGGAAGGTAGCATTTCCTAAAGTCTGTATGTGCTGTTCTCCTTACAAATAAAGGACATGAAGATGTATTCCTTAGTTACTGAACATCTGTTATGTCCAAGGTGCTATGCCCTCTGCTAGGAATTCAGCATTGAATTAAAAAAAAAAAACCTTTGGGTGAAAAAAATGAGAGATGTCAAAAGGCAAGAAACAGATTCTTTTTTTTTTTTTTTTTTTTAAGATTTTTATTTATTTATTTGACAGACAGAGATCACAAGTAGGCAGAGAGGCAGGCAGAGAGAGGGGGGGGGGGAAGCAGGCTCCCTGCTGAGCAGAGAGCCCGATGTGGGGTTCTATCCCAGGACCCTGAGATCATGACCTGAGCCGTAGGCAGAGGCTTAACCCACTGAGCCACCCAGGCGCCCCAAGAAGCAGATTCTTAACAATAGAGAACAAACTGATGGTTACCAGAGGGTAGGAGAGTCGGGGTGGGGGGACAGGTGAACTAGGTGATGGGGATTAGGGGAGTGTACTTTTGTTCAGGAGAGGGTGATGTACAGAAGTGTTGAATCATTCTATTGTATTCCTGAAACTAACAGCCCTGTGTGTTAGCCAACTGGAATTAAAACAGAACTTAAAAAGAAAAAATGGTAGAAGTTTTCTGAAGGGAAAACTTCATAGAATTTTATGTCAGAACTGAATGAGGTTGGAATAAATGACTTTTAAAAAGTAAAACCAAAAAAACCCCTTTGGAACCTACTGGTCTATTAGGAAGGACAGAGTGCAGAACAATAATAGTAATAAAACCAGATCTGTTCTGTTCACTGGGAAGGTGCAGTATCACCAGATAGGTCGAATGGAGCTTTATTTTCTATTCTCACTTAATATATAGATATGTAAATATTCCCCAAGCTTTCACTCGCTGGCCTCTTTCTTCAGGCTGCACACGGGGGAGTTTTACTTGTACTTCCTGCCCAGTGTAGCTGTGTGCAGGAGCCTGGTCTGGATATTAGTAGGCCCGGTTTTCTTTAGACTTAAAATTAACTGAAAGGTAATTTTAGTCGGCCATCTGCTCTCCACAGACTAACGTAGAAAAAGAAACCTTGTCTTCCCTAACCCACAGCGCTTTTGCCATATGGCAAGTTAGGCAAGAGGCGGTGGCTCTGGTTAAAGAGACTTGAAAAGCATTTTCTGATCAGAAGGAAACCAGGCAACCCCTTCTGGCCAAAAATAATTGGCCTTGGTAATGGTTACCAGGGACGGCATTTGGATTCAATTATGGTGCCGCATGAAGCACTGAGAGCTTCAGGGCTATCCTGTTTAAGATGTCTAAGCCAAGTCAAATTTGGAAATGGAGTCCATTTGAATCCTCAAGGAAATTACCATTTGGGTTTTTAGAAAGCCTGGAATATTAAAATGGACCATTAGCCCAGGGGAAAGAAAAGTTGGCTTGGGCCTCTCAGCTGCCTGGCTAAAACAATAAAGACTACTCTAAAACTTGAGGATAAACTGAAATAGATGATTCTGGTGCTGAATTTCATCAGGCCACTGTCATATGAATTATGCTTCGGTTATGACAGGATGTTTGGAAGTGTCTAGTGGTTATTTCAGTAGGTCGTATGTATTTCTCTAGGTTTTTTTTTTTTTTTTAAGATTTTTATTTTTTTATTTATTTGACAGAGAGAGATCACAAGTAGGCAGAGAGGCAGGCAGAGAGAGAGGAGGAAGCAGGCTCCCTGCTGAGCAGAGAGCCCGATGCGGGACTCGATCCCAGGACCCTGAGATCATGACCTGAGCCGAAGGCAGTGGCTTAACCCACTGAGCCACCCAGGCGCCCCAGTATTTCTCTAGGTTTACAGCTTCAAGCAGTTCTCTCTACTTGTAGCTATTGAAAGATATCTCTAATTTCCAACATACACAACTCGGGTTTTTAGGCATATCCGTTTTTACAAGGAAAACGTTCTGCAGGTTAAAGTTGTTAACTCTTGCACACCTAGCTAGCTGAGTGGGTGGGGTACAGGTGTTGATCTCAGGGTTGTGGGTTCAGGCCCTGCATTGAGCATAGAGAGTGCTTAAAAATAGAATCTTAAAAAAATAATAAGGTTTTTAACTTTTTTTTCCTCCTTAGGAAAAGAAAGCAAGTAACACAGACCATTTAACCGCTGTGCTCTACCTCCAGTTGGCTATTTGTTCAAGTCTGCCAAACTTGGAGAAAACAATTCTCTGCCTACAGAAACTAATTTCTTTGCATCCTTTTGATCCTTGGAACTGGGGCAAATTGGCTGAGGCTTACCTGAATCTGGGGCCAGCTCTGTCCACATCGTGTGCGTCATCTCAGAAACAGAACGATTTCACCTCCAGTGACAAAACTGCCAAATCCTCCTTTCCACACTCAGGAAAAGACTGTCTTTTTTGTTTTCCTGAAACACGGCCCGAGGGCTCTGGGCTCTCTGTGGAAGCACGCAGCGGTAATGACTGGAAGAATGAGAAAGTTCTGAAAAATATTCCAGACTGTATGGCAGAAAAGAGAGAAGCAATGTTGCTGGAGACTCGGGTGAAAGCATGTGCCTCCTTTATACGAACCAGGTAAAAGAAGAAAGGATGAAACAACATACGGTACTAGGCCAAGGATAAAGGTGTTGTTTTTCTGATTTTAGTCGTCAGAAAGTCCTAGGATAGAATTTGGTATGTTTTTGAGATTTTTTTTTTCCCCCTATAGTCTAGATGGAGTCCTTTGAACATGTCCTTTTAGTATGTAAGATTTAGAAACATAACTGTATTTGCTCAAGAATATGATTTGGGTCATTACACAAGATAAAGTGTTGAAATTGGAAACCGTTAAAATTAGGAAAAGAAAATTAAATGTATAAAACATCGACAGAGGGGAAGAGATTTTATAAACAAGGTATTTTTCACTCAGATTCCACAGAAATCTACTAAAGGGCAAACAATAAAGAGCAAACAATTTGCTCTTGTGTTTGAATCACTATTAATAATATGAATAAACAATGTTTACCTCATTCTACAGAGAATCCCCATGGTTTAGGGACTCCAAATACTTTAAATCCATATTAGTAAGAGTTTAAGGGTAAAAAAGAAAAAGGTTTAAGGGAAAAGGGAACATACACTTGATCAAATTCTATAATTTATGAGAGAAATAGATTCTCAGAGGTCCCAAATGATGCCAAAAGTGTGTTGTTGTTATTGCTATTGTTTTTAACTCTGGAGAATTCTAGAAACATTAAGAGTGAGGCTTACTGAGAAGTGGTATCTGTGAAGCAAATTGTAAACTTTATGCAGCAGATGTTTTGTGTTGACTGCGTTACTTTGATTCGGAAGTACATGAGCCAGTGGTATGTATGCCAGGCACATGCTGGGTGCTGGGATCATAAGGATTTTGAAAAGAGGTCCTTTTTGGGGCACCTGGGTGGCTCAGTTGGTTGAGCATCTGACTCTTGGTTTCAGCTTGGGTTATGACCTGTGGGTCATGGGATCGAGCCCTGAGTCAGGCTGGGAGTCTGCTTGAGGATTCTCTCTCCCTCTGCCCCTCCCCTTGCTTGTGCGCATTCGCTCTCTCTAAAAATAAGGAAATCTTTTTTTTTTAAAGGCCCTTTCCTTTACAGCACGCAGTGTGTTGAGGACACTGGATGTGTAGTCGGTGACAGGCGGAATAGGTGCTAGCGGCGTATTAGTAGTGGCAGCCCTACGGGGACAGGAAACAGGAGCTGTTCAGTGTAGCAGGAAGAACACTTTACCGGGGAGTGATGCTTCTGCCCAGTGTTTCTGGGCACCTTCCTCAGCTATAGAGAGAAGTGTGTACTAGAGCTTTGCATGCACTGTTTCATTTTAATTCTCACCCTTCCCTGGGGTGGGCGTGGGGATCCCATCGTAGAGACTAGGAAACGAACTTAGCGTTATGCCCACAGTGGCACAGCTCTGAAACGCTGCCATGATCCGGACCCCAGGCCTTTGATTCCACAGCTTGAGTTCTTTCTGGAGTATCTTGCTGACCTGGAATGTTCCCCAGATGAGAAGAGGCAGGCTAGGTAAAGAGGAAGAAAGCACAGGACCGGCGTCACGCGGTGTCACACAGTCTGCTGCAGTGACAGCAGCGTGGGTGGGGGAGCCGGAGAGGTGGGCGGCAGACCGCGGTCCAGGACGACATCGTGAGGGGGCGGAGGGGTTTGGGAGTCAGATCTCACTGTAAGGATCTAATAAATTGGTGCTGAGCGAGCAAGTATGGACTCCTCTGCTCGCTAGCGGTCTGACCTTGTACAAATTACGTAAACTCTCTGCTCTCCGGTTCCTTCATGTTCCTCTTCACAGAGAAAACGGGAAAGGCCTCCCTCCTGGGGTGGTTAGGATCCCGGCCTCTGAGGCTCTGGGTGCAGCGTGTGGCAAGCCTTCGGTATCGGGCGTACTTCTGCTCACAGAAGATGCTAAATGTCATCTTGAAGAACTTGGTCCTTACGCTGAAGGCCGGAATAGGATTTGAAAGTTTTAAGTGTCCAAGCAGGGTGACAAGAGCTGTGATTTCAGGAGAGATCTGGTGGCCTGGAGGAGATTTGGGTGGAAGGAGTGGCGATCGTGCGTCGCCAGGGAAGGCGCTGTGGAGTCTTCGGTGGGCAGCGGCCAGGACCTGACCTAGGATCGTGCAGCGGTTGGGGAGGAGGAAACGGACATCAGTGCAGGATTCGATGGACGCAACTTGAGGACCGGCTGAGGGTGTGGGAAAGACGGGGATGGGGGAGGGGAGCAGAGGAGTCCAAGACGAGTCAAGAGTCTTCCTCGGGTGTGTGGGTGGATGGTGGCACCTTTTGAGAGACAGAACACCCGGGAGGAGGAGCAGAGCAGACTTAGGGTGGAAGTAAAGATTTTGGTTGAATGTGCTGAGATTCAGGGACCTACAGGCCATGAGTTGGAGCTTTTCCCTTGGAGGAGTTGAGCTCAGAAGAAGGAAGCGGGAGATGAAGGAGTTTCAGGAAGGAGAGCAGCGGCCAGATGATAGTGAGAAGTCAGGTAGGATCAATCTGAGGGGGGGCTTGACAGTGAGGAGGTCATTTGCAGCCTCTGAGAAGGCAGTTTGAGGAGTGATGAGTGAGCAGGCACGGGGCAGAGGGCTGAGAGAACATGGGACGGAAGAAGCAAGTGTAAGCTCTATTTTCTTTGTCTTTTTAAAAAATTTTATTTTATCTATTTGAGAGAGAGAGAGCCTGAGCAAGGGCAGAGGGAGAGGGAGAAGCAGACTCCCCACTGAGCAGGGAGCCAGACGCAGGGCTCCCCAGGATCATGACCTGAGCCAAAGGCAGAAGTTTAGCCAACGGAGCCACCCAGGGACCCCGAAGCTGTATTTTCAAGTCCTTTCAGGAGCAAGAGGGGACAGCAAGGACATCAAAGAGAAAAGGGGTCACAAATGTATATGCTTCCAGAGGCCAGGTAGTAACACAAGCTGGTTTGAGTGAGTCAGGGGAGTGTGGGTCCGAGCATGCTTTCCTTCCAGACCCTCCGGTGACTTCCCGTTGCCCTTACGTAAATGCCCTGCTCCTTTCCGGGGCCTGTGAGACGTTGACCTTGCCTTTCCCTTCTCGTTTACTGCGGGTTTTTTTTCCCTCTGCTCCAGCCATAGTGATCGTCACGATTTTCAAACACATCAAGCTGATTCATGTGTCCGCGTCCCCTTGCCCCAGACACTCCGGCGGCCGACTCACCGTTGGCTCTTAGCTTGAGCGATGACTCGGAAAAGTCCTCCTTCCCTGTTCACCTGAACAGCGGGTACTTAGCCACCCTGCTTGGACGGACTGAGTGAGTGGTTGATTTTTTGCATAACACTCCTCACTCCCTGAAGTCCTCTTCCCCGTGATCGCTCTCCCTCTGTTCCATGGAGCAGAAGCCTGTTTTGCCTGCCAGGATCTCCCAGTGCTTAGAGTAGTGGGTGGTTCATTCAAGACATGAGATGAGTGAACAGGAGAGCTGCGTGCTTGTGGGAGTAGAAATAGGGACCAGTGAGGCCTGAGGGAACCTGGAGAATCGACACATTCAATATATTTAAAAAATACCTATTTTTTTGAGAGAGAGAGAATGTGACGCTGGAGTACACAGTAGTCTGGAGGGGGCAGAGGGAGAGGAAAGAGAATCTCAGGCAGACTCCCTGCTGAGCGCAAGCCGGCGTGGGGCTCTCTCTCACCATCCCGAGATCATGAGCTGCGCAGCAACGGAGAGTTGGCTGCCCGGCAGACTGGGCCACCCAGGGGCCCCCACATTCAGCACTTAAACAGTGAGGAGAAGGAGCTGTGTGCCCAGGACAGGAGCGAGGAGGAAGGAGAAGACCAGGCTATGCCCGTGCGGGAAGTTCACGATGAGGCAGTTGCCAGGTGGACCACCAGAGGCTCGTCAAAGACCTGACCCGGCTTTGGGTAATGAAAGTCTGCTGGAGGCTCTGACTAGTCCTCGAGGTCGAGTGACTCTAGGTTTGGGGGATATAAAGGGTCGCAGAACACAGACTTCAGAGGAGCACATCCCAGCATTTTGGAGGAGGAGCCTTTGATTAGGAAGCTTGTTCCTTTCACTCCGGATTGTTTGTGCTTTCAATCACTTGACTTCTTCTACGGGAAGCCCTTTGGAGGTTTTTCTCCCTAAAGATCTCTTTGTGAAGCGTTGGTCTAGGAATTTTTAGAAAAGATGACTCTCCAGCACAGTTTGCTCAGTTTGCTCAAGTGGGAAGCTTTTTAGGGATTCAAATGAAGGTGAGTCCCCTCCTCTAGCCCGGGAGGACTCCCACCCAGCCGAGTCCCCGTGCTCCTGCGAACCCTTCCTCCGGCTTTCCCTTCCCTGTCGCCCACGCGTTGGGACTTGCTGTTTTTCAGGCTCTTGCTTCAGCTTACCCAGGCTCAGCAAACGGCGTTTGCTTTGGAGAGGAACTTAAGGACTCAGCAGGAAATTGAAGATAAAATGAAAGGGTTCAGCTTCAAAGAAGACACTTTGCTGTTGATAGCTGAGGTGAGTGTTCACATGAACCCTGGGGGTTTATGTGAACCGAGGCATCAGAGGTATTTTTCCTGGCTTCGGAACCGTTTTTTAGAAAACAACCAGATCTCTTCTGCTAAGGGACTTTTTCTCTGCCTTACGTGGCTTTTGATTGCTTAATCCGCGAGAGCAGCATCGTCGTCATCTTTTTCTCCCACAGCGTACTACGTCAGGGGCTCTGTTTCATTTTCCTGTCAGTGCTTGTGAGTCCCCCCTGCTCGCACATCCTAAATGCCCGATCGTTGTTTTCTGAGTGCTGATTGAACGAATGAGTGAATGTTGATGTTCTTGCGGCGTTTCTGTACGTTTTTCCTCCATTTGTCTTCATAATGCTCAGAACAGCCTTTGGGACCCGTGCAGCTGGGAGTGAAGCTCGCACAGGTTGGAACCCGCCTCGGGCTGGATTTTGAGCTGCAGAACTGGACTGAGCCCCACCCACTGCAAGTCCGTTTTCTTTCTGCTAAACCTTTCCACTAGCTTGGTGGTTGCCGAGAAATTCAGATGTCAGGGTTTTTTATTTTATTTAATTAATTAATTAATTAATTAATTTAAAAGATTTTGTTTATTTATTTGACAGACAGAGATCACAAGTAGGCAGAGAAGCAGGCAGAGAGAGAGGAGGAAGCAGGCTCCCTGCTGAGCAGAGAGCCCGATGTGGGGCTCGATTCCAGCACCCCGAGATCATGACCTGAGCCAAAGGCAGAGGATTAACGCACTGAGCCACCCAGGCGCCCCTTCATTAGCTTTTTTTAAAAAGTGATGTTGAAACTACTTAAGATAGCATTTGGAGATGATCTGTGTTTGTATTTAAGTTACTCACACTAGCTCCTGTTCGTATGTCATGGAAACTTGGTAACTGAGGTACTTATCCGTGAAGTAAGTCTGTATAGCCCTATCTACCCTAATGTCACTCAGTTTTAAGAAATACTGCCGGCACATCTAAATTGCCAGGCTCCTTTCTTCCTTCTCTAAACTAAGCACCCACTTGGACCCCTTTTCCCTCTTATGGGACCGTGTTCTCCTGGCTCTTCTTTGTGAGCCTTTTTCAACCTTTCCTTTGATCCCACAGACAGGCGCAGCGGACGGCCTGTCTCTCCTCCAAGTTTACCGAGGCTTTGCTACTTAGGCTTTGCTTCCCTTCCTCTTCCTGGTGTTCAGAGCTGTTGGCCACCCCCTATTTGTTGCCTCTCCCCTTTTCTTCCGAGGGACCCCAGCAGTCTGATTTTCTCCTGTATTCTTAATATTCCTCTTTCTCTTGGAATTTCCTTGTTTCCTCTGTCTCTTAAGTCATGGCATTCCCTGAGGTTCCACTTAGCTTCCCCCTTCTCTCCGCCATCTCCCGCAGAAATCGTAACCCACTCATGGCTTCAGCCGTCATGTCTGGGTCGATTATCCTCTAACCGGTATGTCTAGCGCCATCTCTGAAACCCTCGTCTCACTTCTCAGACTAGTTACCTCCTAAGCCACACATCCGAAGCGCTGATTGATGATCCTCCTGTCTCTTCTGGTACAAAATGGAGCTGCTCCTCAGAACACTTTCCAGTCAACCTTCAGTCCGTATCTGGCAGTATCTCTTCATTCTAGACTTCGTTTTTTCATCAGTCCCGTCTGTCATTCTTTCCAGAGCTGGGACCTCGCTCGCTGGGAGCCGCCTCCGCTCCGGTCGCCCTCCAGCAGCAGCCGGCCGCCCTCCCTTCGGGCCCACCTTCCGTTTCTCTCGCATGCAGCACCCCGTCCTTACGGCCTCGGGCTCGGCTCCCAGTGACCTCCTGGCTCGGCTCTCCTCGCTTCCTTGCTCTCTCCCCTCAGGTCTGTGGGAAACCCTGCTGCTGCTGGGTTTACCTCACGACATCGCTTTGAGCATGTTGCCTGTGTGCTCAGAAACCAAGCGTGTCACCGTCACCTTGGAGGTCAGCTCTAGTGCACGTGCCTCCATGTGCTATCAAAGGCCTTCCAGAGAGTAGCCCCAAACTTAGGACCTTGTAATTCCCTGACACAAATCTTCTGCATCCTTCTAGACTCCTCTGCCACATCTAACAAAATTGTCATGGGTTTCTCATCTCCATCCGCTTACTGTTTCCCTCCTCAGAGCCCACCAAGGTCCACATCCTCTAGGAAGCTTTCCCTGAATGTCCCCGTCCGACAATGGCTAACTCCTCTGAGCTCAGGGACAGTCACTGCTTGAATAGATAGCACTTTGCCCCCCCCCAATTGTGCCCCAAAATACAAGAGTATGTCTTATCTTTTCAACTAGATTTTAGGTTTCTTTATAAGCAAAGTTTAGCTTTACAAAGAAGACATCCTTACAAGATGTCTCAAACATCTTCATACTCCTTCCCATGTGTAGCAGATCTGTGGACTGTGTGGAATAGTAGCTCTCCACCTGGATGATGCACATGAAGTACCTGTGGAGCTTTTTTAAAAAGATGTCTGGGCCCTCGTTGGGGTTACAGTGTACATTTTCATTTTGTGCTCTGTTAACCTTACTTTGTGACACGAGGATGACTCTGTGTCCTTAAATTTCCTTTGCTTGCGTACTTTCTTCTTCTTTTTTTTTTTTTTTATCATTGTTTTATTGGAATTAGGACCCAGGGGCACCTGGTAGAGCATCCAACTCTTGATTTCCGGGTCGTGAGTTCAAGACCCATGTAGGATGTAGAGCCTATTTAAATTAAAAAAAAAAAAATTAAAGGATCCATATAAGATCCACAGACTATTTGGTTCTTCTGTCTCTTATATCTCTTTTATTCTATAATAGTTCCCCTTTTCTGCTTTTCTTAAGATAAAAAAATACGTGTAACATAAAATTGGCCATCTTAATCATGGTTTAGTGTACAGTACATTAATTACATGCACAGTCTTGTGCAACCATCAGCACTATTTCCAAAATTTTTTCATCATCCCAAACCAACTCTGTAACCATTAAGCAATAATTCCCATTCTGTCCTCCCTCCCAACCGCTAGTAACCTCTAATCTACCTTCTGTGGCTATGAATTTACCTATACTAGGACTTCAAATGGTAGAATTCTATAATATATGCCCTTTTATGTCTGGCTTCTTTCACTTAACCTAATGTTTTTGAGGTTCATCCATATTGTAGCATGTGTCCAAACTTCGTTCCTTTTTGTGGCTGAATAATATTCCACTGTCCATACATACACAGTGCATTTTATCCATCCATCTGTTGATTGGCACTTGGATCGTTTCCACCTTTTGGCTATTGTGAAGAATGCTGCTGTGAACTCCGGCATACAAGTATCTGTTTGAGTTCCTGATTTAAATTCTCCTGGATGTGTCCCTGAGAGTGGAATTTGCTGGGTCCTTTGGTGATTCTGTTTAACTTTGTGAGGAATTGCCAAACTGTACATTTCACTTTATATTCTTGTTATTTTTACCTAACACTGTGATATGATCATGACCCTGTATCTTTATTTTTTAAAAAGATTTATTTATTTATTTTAGAGAGAGAGAATGAGAGAGAATGCACATGGTGGGAAGGGGCAGACGAACAGGGAGAGAGAAACTCAAGCAGACCCTGCACTGAGCACAGGGCGCAGAGCCCAGTGTGGGGCTCAATCCCATAACTCTGAGAGCACAACCTGCATTGAAACCAAGAGCTGGATGTTCAACTGACTGTGCCACCCAGGCGCCCTGGCCCTGTATCTTTAAATACTGTTTGAGTATGTGCTTTTTCATGGACAGATAGTAGTCCAGTTTTGGCTTTTTTTTTTTTTTTTAAAGATTTTATTTATTTATTTGACAGAGAGAGATTACAAGTAGGCAGAGAGGCAGGCAGAGAGAGAGGAGGAAGCAGGCTCCCTGCTGAGCAGAGAGCCCGATGCGGGACTCGATCCAAGGACCCTGAGATCATGACCTGAGCCGAAAGCAGCGGCCTAACCCACTGAGCTACCCAGGCGTCCCAGCTTTTTTTTTTTTTTTTTTTTTTTTAAAGATTTTATTTATTTATTTGACAGAGAGAGATCACAAGTAGACGGAGAGGCAGGCAGAGAGAGAGGGGAAGCAGGCTCCCTGCCAAGCAGAGAGCCCAATGCGGGACTCGATCCCAGGACTCTGAGATCATGATCTGAGCCGAAGGCAGCAGCTTAACCCGCTGAGCCACTCAGGTGCCCCCAGTTTTAGCTTTTGTCATTTATTTACTTAAGTCCTCTATATTGAACATTTAACAGATATAAAGTACCTATTTTAATAAGTCTTGGCAAAAAAATCAGTGTATGTATTTGGTCCTTTTAGAAGATATTATTAGGAGTGGAATCACTAGGTTAAAGTATACAGACATTTTAAAGACTTGAAGCCCATTTCTAAATGTGATTCAGAAAAGCTGGTTCAGTTTACATATCCTGTATGAGAACACTGATTTTCCTCCTTCATGCCTGGATACTACGTTGAACCATGTGAAATTGTCAATAGTTGATCACTTTGACTTATAAAAATAATTTTATACGTATTAACTTATTTTTCAAAATCTGCGATTTGAGCGATAAAAGCAGCACTTTTCAGTGTCCATTTACTGGTTTGATTACTCTTAAGATGAACAGTTTTTTCACATGTTTATTGGCCATTTATATTTAGTGAAATACCTAGTCATGCTTTTTCTTCCTTATTCTATTTGTAATTTTCTGTTTTTCTTACTAATTTGTTAGAGCTCTCTCTCTGTTGGGCTTACTCACCTTTTGTATGTTGGAGTATTTTCTGAAGTTTATGATTTTTTTTAGTATATAGAAGTTTAAATTTTTTAATATGGTCAAATATTTTTGTAGCTATATTGACAGCTGTGAATGATGTTCCTGCGAATCCCTCTTTTTGGAATATTGCATTATTTGGATATTACTATTATTCAGTTCTCTTTTTTATTAAAAAAAAAAAAACACACAAAACACTTCTGGTGTTATATCCCAGATTTTAAAATACTACATTTCGTTGAGTCCAAGAAATCATCAGTTGTAAGACGCATCAGTATTTGATGAGCCAATAAAAGAAAAGTAAGATGCCATTTATGCCGTGACATGCCTGTGTTGTAAGGTACCTCTCGAGGTCAGAAATGTTAAAATACAGGACAAACACTGGCTTAGAATGAATGAAAATTCCAGGCTTTAATAAGTGCTGACAATTGCCTGGTTAAGCTATTCATACCATTAGCTCTTGCCTCAAATAATAAGTAGTCTTTGAAGGTCTAAAGTCAGTGGAAGCCGTTCTTTGAATGGGCTTTTAATGCATTATAATTGGAGTATTCATGAACACATTGGATCTCGGGGTTTTCAGGAACCTTCGACGTCATCAAGTCCAAATCCAAGTGACTTAAATTCCCTTTACAGCATCGCTGCCGGATGGCTCCTGAACCTTTCGTGCCAACAACAGGAAATGTGTTAGGACAGTTCACTGTCCTTACCAAAGATGGGCCGATCACTTAAGCGGGTTCGGGGGCAACCTTTCTACAACTTTTGCTTGTGAGAGAAATTAACTGAAGATCTGAGCCTGATTCTGACCAGTAGGGAGCAGTGTTTTGCCTGCAGAGGGCAGGCAGGTGCCTCAGGGCCTGGAGGTTGTGGTGACCTCTCCAGAGGGACTAAGGCTCTCTGGGTCAGGAAAGCGCAGGCCCAGCTACTTGCTGCTGGCCTGTTTGCTGCCTTTGACTTCCATGGGGAACTTCTAAGAGGAAGCAGATGTGCCCCTGCTTCCACAGGGCCCAGGCTCTGCTTTCTGGTGGTTTTATGAGGGGGGAGAAGCACTCGCAGATGCGTTCTGGCCAGCGGAAGGTGATCTTTGATTTAAGAATGTTGGCGGCCCACTCTCTGTAGGCCGAACAGCCGCCACATTAGTGTTTCAGTGATGTTTTCACTCGGGAGGATAAGAGGAGAAATACGGGGTATTTTATTTCTGTGGGCCTTGGATCGAAACATCTTTTTGGTATGTTGGAATCCACCCCCCCCACAACCCCCCCGCTGCCAGCTGCTAAAGTGTTTCTATGGTTTGGTTTGGTTTGGTTTGGTGTGAAATCCTTTACACTCAATGAATAGCATAGTCTTCCGCCCCTTTAATTGGGACAGGACTGTTTTTTTTTCCCCCCTCCTGCTGCAGGTTATGGGAGAAGATATCGTCCCAGAAAAAATAAAAGATGAGGTTCACACAGAGGTGAAGTGTGTTGGCCCGACAGCTCTGACTGCCCTAGTGATTGCATCTTCGAAAGAATTTGAAGACAAGTGGTTCAGAAAGATCAAAGACCACTTCTGTCCCTTTGAAAATCAGTTCCATACAGAGATACAAATCTTGGCTTAGTGGCCCTTTAAAAAACAATAGAAAACATCCTGTACTGTTTTAATTGTCCTTGTTTATTTCAGAAAGAATCCACTGCTAATCATGGAATATAGTGAATTTAAAATGATTATTTATGTATTATAAAAACAGCTTTTCTTATTTCTACTGTGTTCAGTTTCTTGATTATTTCTACTGTGTTCAGTTTCTTGACTTGTTTTGTTCATGGATTTTTGCCATTCACTTATCTCAGACCTACTATTCCTTTAGAGGATATCTTTTGGGAAAGTGTATAAAATAGGTTCTTAGATATTATATATTTTTGGAAAACACTACTATATTTTTTTAAAAGATTTTTTTTATTCATTTGACAGATCACAAGTAGGCAGAGAGGCAGGCAGAGAGAGAGAGGGGAGGAAACAGGCTCCCCGCTGAGCAAAGAGCCCGATGTGGGGCTTGATCCCAGGACCCTGAAATCATGACCTGAGCCAAAGGCAGCAGCTTTAGCCTACTGAGCCACCCAGGAGCCCCACACTATTATATTATTATCAGCAGTAAAACTATCCATTGTTCAGGTAAATTCATCAAGAAAGAACAAGAATGTTGAAATGTAAAAGTAAACCATTTCTAAGAGCGGTGTGTCAAAGTGCCACGGCTCTGAGATTTTGTATATGGGCCCAAACAGAAGAGTGCACGTGGAGTGGGCTGCATTCTAGAAACTCAGGTCTTCTCTAATGGGCAGTAGTCAGCACACTTGCCTTGTGCTGCAGAGGAGGACACCATCTCTTTCGTGACATGATGCAAAGGCAGTCTGAAACGAAGGGCGGTTAGTGCCGCCTTGCTCACCAGATGCACAGAAACACGAGGCCCACGGGCCACTGTCGTGCAGGGTGATGGTCATGTCCTTCCAGACACACGGATTATAGTCACAGTCTCTAGCACTTCAGTACAAAGGGCCATTACCGTACTCACGTCATCTGGAACGGAGGAGCTCCCTTACGAAGAGTGGAATTTAATAGTCAACCAAAAACTTCATCACGTGATGTCCCACACAACATTTTATTCTCAGCAGAGGGAAAAGAATTCCAGGCCTGGGTTGGAGGCCTCAGGATTTCCTTCTGCTGCACCTGCTGCTTCACCCCTTGCCAGGCCCCTTCCCAAAACAGACAGATGTCTGGTTCTGTTTCTGTCTGACTGCTCTTCGAGTACGAGTGATAGCCCGACTAGCAATGGCAGGTTGTCACTTAATATCTCTAATGTGAAACGAAAGCTAGGTACGGTTAATAGATGCTGTGAATTTTAGGAACCACTGACAAGTATGGAAACCTCTCCGCAGCTCCCCCGTGCCCTCCATCCACTCACGGAGTCATGAACAATCACTGCGGAGCCCCCGAGATGTGACAAGCATTGTGCGGTTGCCACGGAGACACTTGCTGTCTCGGAGTTCATGGTCTCGTTGCGAATGACCCCTCGGGATAGTGCCCAGACTGCCAATCCCTTCGTGGTAATAAAGCCTTGGCTCCCAGGCGCCCTCCTTCCCGGCTCTCCGGCTTTAAATGCACCCTGGCTTCTGCGTTTGGGCCTTCGCCCTGGCAGTTCGGTCTGGGCCGTCTCCCCGCCCCGCGTGGTGGGCCGATTCTGCTCACCTTCCGGGTCTCCACTTCCTTACAGCTTCCCGAAGTCTTGGCCTCCAGGTGGCGGTAGGTCTCCCTCTCTCACGCTCCTGCACGATTTCGCTCCCGGAGGGGTTCTTGACTCTGTTGTGATCGGCAGCTTGTCTTTTCACGAGAGACTTCAGAAAGTCTAAAATCAGGGACTAGGACTGTCTTTTTCATATCGGTATCTTCGGGGCAGATTACCTGGCATTTCCTGAAAGATTTATTGAATTTCTGAATTACCTGGCCAGCATCTCGTTTTGTTTGCACAAAAGTTTAACCCCCCGAAGATCCAGCACAGTGCTGAGGCCGTCGGAACACCCTGCCTGGTTCTCTTTCTGGAGCTAACCCCCTTTCTCCTGTTGGTCTAGGCTTCCCAGAGATGCCCTTTCCCCTCTAGGCTGGCTTGGCTTCCCATCCCGGTCCTAGTGCCCTTCCAACCTTGTCCGTGCTTTTCAGCTTCCAGCCCTCTGGCTGTCGTCCCAGCTCCGTTGTCTGTGCTGTCCAGAACTGCCCGCGTGGCCTTCGCGAATCTTCCCACACACCTACCACACCTCACTTTCCAGGCAGCCACATGGTGACATATGGGAGAAGCCAGGGAAGGGCACTCGGGAATGCCGGGCGCCTCAGGCTGTCCTCACACATGTCATCTTGATCATTTCCAGCACAGAGGACGGGTAGGGTTAACTGAGCAATGATTATGCTAAAGAAAAATCTCAGGCCTGCCTCCGTAGACACTCTGCCCCCTTGTCAAGGAGTGAATCACCGGGAAGGCGAGCAGATGTGAACCGCACCGGTGACTCCACTCCAGGTGGGTGGGGTGGAACCCCAGGGCGGTTCTTGCCTCTTGTGACTCCCAAAAGGCCCGTCTTCAACATTCTCTCCTAAGGAAGAGTTTGTACCCAGTACTTGAACTGGTGAGAGTCCTTTGTCCTTTACTCTTTGAGACCCCTGCGGTCTTCATACTGTGGCCAAAGGATCTTAACAAAGATTGTCCAGCAGTGATTTCCCAACTCATTCATGAAGCCTGTGGGTGAGGGCCTGCGTGGTCCCGCTCTGGCCCATGTGCCCCCAGCTCACTCGCTTTTCTCATGCCCTTGGACTCCAAGCATCTTCCCACCCAAGCCCTTTGCCCATCCCGTTACCTCTGCTTGGAACATTCTGCCCTGCAATCTCCCAACCCCACCATAAGCGTCTCCTTCCTACAGATCTCAGCTCAGGAATCATTCTCAAGATGCTCCTGATCCCAGACTTGCTCAGGTCCCCCTTTAAATTTCACAGTGCCCGTGCTTTTTTTTTTTTTTTTTGGCCTTTTTGGGGTGCTTTTGGTATAGGAGATATATATACATACATCTTTATCTGTATTTATATTTATATAGATAAAGATATATAGATATAGATATAATGGAATTATAATTGAAAAAATAGAGGATTAGCATCTATTTGGGATGGTCATTGTCCTTTTCTCCCGCCTTGGCAGGAGAAACCTAAAGCGTGGCAGCATCACCTAAAGCTTCAGCGTTGTGTCTGCTTAGCCCTTGAGCTAACAACCGCCCTACCCTCTATCTCTGCGAACTACCCTCTCACCCACACACGTGGCTGCCTGGTCACCATGCTTGTGCTCAATGACGCCAGCTGATTGGAGAGCGGGCGGAAGGTTTACCTGGTCATAGCTCCACCACTTCTCGAGGCTGAGAAATCTAATGGCCTGAAAGGGGGCTAATGGTGTATGTGTTGAACTGAGTCCCAAAGCCAGAGAACCAGGAGCGCCAACATCAAAGGGCAGGAGAAAGATGCCCCAGCGCAAGCAGAGAGCAAATCTGCCCTTCCTCTGCCTTTTTGTTCCACTCGGGCTTCCGGCGGGATGACTGACGACCACCCGCACTGGGGAGGGTGATCGGCGTTACTCAGTTCGCCAAAGTGCTGATCTCTACCGGAAACTCTCAAGACACGCCCCAAATAACGTTCCACCAGCTAGCTAGGCATGCCTTAGACCAGTCAAGCTGACACAAAATCAGCCCTCAGAGGCAGAACGGCCTCGGGGGCTCGTGGTCCCTCCCAAGCGTCACCTTCCCGAAGCTTTCTCAGCAGACTGTGGAATCCAGGTTAGAACCTTCGGCTGCACCCGACTGTTCTAACCTTGTCACGGCGGTCAGCAGGAAATCAGCACATCAGGGCCAGGGTTTAAAGAACCTTCAGGAACCAAAGGGTTTTTTTGTTTGTTTGTTTGTTTTTGCTGTTGTTGGAATTTTGGAAACCAAGGAGGAAAAAAAAAAAAATCGAAATGAGGACAGGAATACTGTTTTAAAAGAAAACAGAAGCAAAGACACCTTTGCCTTTGCCAAACACTGGGCAAACACAAGGACGGGCTGAAGGGAGATACCCTCTGGAGAGCATCACTTGGGATGCCACAAGCTGCTGGGTTCCGAAGCCAGCAGGAGGAAGGGCTCCGTCCCGCCAGCTCTCTGTGGCAAAGGCAAAGCTGCTGAGCCAGAGATGGGCAACAGGAAGACATTTGCTGAGGTTGGTGGCAAGGGGAGGTTATAGAAATAGGAAGATGTAGGGCGCCTGGGTGGCTCAGTTGGTTAAGCGTCTGCCTTTAGCTCAGGTCATGATCCTGGGGTCCTGGGATCGAGTCCTGTGTCTGGGCTCCCTCTCCTCCTGGCTCGTGCTGTCTGTCTGTCTCTCTCTCTCTCTCTCTCTCTCTCTCTCAAAATCTTTAAAAAGAAACAGGAAGATGCTTGCCGGGCTCCTGTGCCAGCTTCATCAGGCTGGAGCAGCCTGGGTCCCAGCCCTTCCTGCACTTTTAAGGCCCTTATTCATTAGGTCTTGCTAACTCTCACTTCTCTGGTAAGGGTCCCCTGACCTCTCCAAACTGGGCTGCCTAATCCTCCCTGTGCTTGCCGTATTCCTTGTATCCCAGCTAGGCTGTGCCCCTGAGATCTGGGGTCACCTCCGGAATAGAGGGTGTGCTGTGAATCTGACCGTGAATGAATGATGGGGCTTGTGGGGGGCGGGCGGCAGCCTTGCTTCAGGCGTCAACAAGCCAAATGGAGGCCTCTGGCTCTGACTACAAGGGAGCTGCAAAGTCAACACTGAACCTTTCCTGGTTGCCTTGGGCTGCCCTGGGCAATTGCTGCGGGGCCATTCCCAGATCCTGACCCTGCAAGCCGCTGGGACTGGCCCAGACTCAAGGACCTCGAGACCAGCCCAAGTCTCCCCGAAGCCAGGACCTGAGCTGATGAACGGCTTTGTCCAACTCCATCCCCTAGACACTTCGGCTTGCCCCACCCTTGGGGGCTACAGTTTCAACCAACCCCACAGCACTTAGAGTGGCACACTAGGGGTTTTTACCCTAATTCATCAGGCCCAAGGATACCTGAGTATTACCTGAGTATTACCTTTACCACCTTTACCAGAAACATCCTGAATGTTCCCATACCTTTTGTACAGTAGGCCATTCCTGGGCACTGGGAAACAGGAGTACCCTGGTCATACAATCTACCTCTCAGTGTCTCAGTTTACCCATATGTAACCTTGGCCTGCATCTGCCTCTTCTTACATTACACAGATTCAGGAAACATGATTATTAAAGCGCTGGCTGCTCTTTGGAAGAAAAGGACTCTATTTTCATGCTTTTGTCCTCTAGCTCCCCACTCCCCACTTCCCTGGAACTTTCTCAAATGTGCTCCATAGGCCAAACTAGAGCGGAAACCCCCAGGACTGGTGGGTGTTGGCAAGTGAATGGTCGCAGGCTTGGGAACAAACACAGCCAATGATGTTGTCCAAGCACTTTTAGTTCAAAGAGAAGCAAGTTCAAAGCTGCTAGTCATTGAGGTGGAGGTCCTTGGGCCAGACAGTCCCGGCATGTCCAGCACCCCTCCTGGGAGGGCTGCTGGGGGAAGCGACCCATCAGAAATGAGGGGAGGCTTGTAGAAATGGCCTCCAGATGTGGGCCGTCCTGGGCACCAAGCCCAGCTGCTCCAGCTGCAGCCGCGTGGGCCTGTAGGCGTTGAGGTTGCTGTAGGGAGCTGGCGAGCTGTCGTGGGGCCTCAGGGAGAAGGGGGCCTGTGGGCTCAGGGCCCCCCACGGGCCAGGGTGGGGCTGAAGCCTGAGGGGCAGAGCGGGGTTGGGGGCCAGGGGACTGCTGGGCCCCGAGGACGCCGACAGACTCTGGTTCTGGGGATTGCTGCCTGTCGAGTGGCTGCTGAAGGGGTTGGAGGACGTGTGGTCACTGGCGGAGTGGCTACTGCCACTGAGGCGGCCGGGCGGGGGGCTGCGGCCTGCTCGGGGCTGCAGGGGTGCCACCAGCCTGGGGGACTTTGGGCCCATCACAGGCTTGGAGGAGGCATAGAGGTGGCGAAACTCCTCGTCGAACAGCTCCACCGCCGGGCCCGTAAACTTGGAGAGGATGTTCCGGTGGACGTGTCCGCAGAGCCAGGTGAAGCTGCGGGGGAGGAGGAGAGTGAAGGTAGGTCGGGGAGGCCTAGAGACTCCCCTCCCCCACAGCCCCCTCCCACTGACCCCGCCGCCGCCCCCCCCCCCCAGGCTCCTCTGGGGGAAGTGAGCTCATGCCTGGCTCGGGGGAAGGACTTAACATTAGCTCTCCCGCCTCTGGCCTGCTCATTTCATCCCGCACAGCCCCTGCAGGATGACCTTGGTACCCGCCTCACGGATGGCAAGACCCACGGTGCAGAAATCAGCAAATGTTTGCAGGGGAACAGTAAAGGCACCAGACTGGATCTCTGGCCTCAGGGTCCCCTCCGGGTGCTCAGATCCTGGCTCTCCTGCTGAAGCCCAAAAGGGCTAAGTGAGAGCTGAGTCCCAGTGTCCCCAGCTCTGTGCTCACGAGTCCCCTAGCTGCTGAAGCCCCCTGTGAAATGTGGGAACCCCTGCCCCTTCTAACCAAGGAGGGGTCTGGGCAAGGCAGCTGCGAAACACGGGCCGCTCCTCCGTGGGAGTGGGCTTGGAAGAGGGAACACAGGGTGGGCACGCGGGCGTGGGAATGACACAGCCCGTGTGCACTTGGCCCGGATACTGGGCAGAGGCCTCGGCCCTCCCTCCATTTACTGGTTTTAAATGAAAACAAAGGCATTTATGGATTACTTCTTATGATTCCTTGATTTAACCAAATTCCTTTTTCTCTCTGATGGACAAGTCTCCTCATGAGCAGCCCCACACACACCCCCACTCCCCCCCAAACCCTTGAAAAGGCCTGGTGAGAGCACAGAGGCTAAAAATGGCACCTGGAGAGCAACCATGGCAGGATGGTCAGAGGGAGACATGGTCACTCGGAAGTGGGGGGATAGGAATGACCCCCAACCAATGGTCTCAGCCCCCACCCCCACCTCATCCATCAGCCCAGCCAGAGGAGTCCCTGCTCCGAGAGGTGGGGCGGGGCCCACGCAAGGTGAGGCCAATCCTGGGAAGAACAATGAGGCTTTGTTTATGCCTCACCCCCATCCTGGAGCCACCCACACACCCCAGAGAGGTGAGCAGCTGATGCGGGGTGCGGGCCAGCAAGGGCACAGGGAAGGCGGCCGACACGGGGACAGTGGGGACAGCGGGGGGACTCCTGGCTACACTAAGACGTCAGTGGCCTTGTGTTGTTTGGAATCAGACTAGATTGGGCCAAGCAACTGCGTGCTTTGCAAAACAAAACAGGTGCAAGGGTGCCCTGGCAACTTTTCCGGCTCCCACGCCCCCTGTGCCCTACACCTCAGCAGGGGACCCCCTCAAGTCCCTTGGTGTCCCTGTAGACCCCTGCACAACCATGCACCACGCTGGGCTTCTCCTCCATACCCTGTGTGGCCGTCATCCCATGCCGGAGCTCCGACCCGTCATCACCACCCGCGGTAGGAAATACACGTCCTTTCTACGGCTGTTTGGTCCTTCGTACCTGGAACTGACTTTGTCACAATCTTTGGCTCAAGGACCGCCCTCATGACTGGTCTACTCCTGGCCTGTTTTAATTTGTGTAGCTATTTGTTAGTTATTTTAAATAATGTAATAAGTACCAACAAACCTACCACCTAAAATAAAAAGTTACCATCTAGCCATACGGTCTCTTCCAGCAACGTATTTTCCAGGTCTGCCCCCCATGAAAGAGAGAATCATCACCCTGAATCCTGTATTCCAGTTCCCATACTTTCCTTTCTCTGTTAAAAAAAAAAATTGGGGGGCGCCTGGGTGGCTCAGCTGGTTGGGTGGCTGCCTTCAGCTCAGGTCATGATCCCAGGGTCTGGGATGGAGCCCCACATCGGGCTCCTTGCTCAGCCGGGACCCTGCTTCTCTCTCTGCCTGCCACTCCCCCTGCTTGCGATTTCTCTCTCTCTCTCGCTCTCTGACAAAGAAACAAAATCTTAAAAAAAAAAAAAAAAATCTAAAAAAAAAAGTTTTATGTATTCTGGAAAGAAAATATTTTAGTTGTTTTTAACACGTATGTAATATTTTGGGGTTTTTTTTCCTCACTTAATATTATATTACTAAGATTTACCCAAGTTGTCTCTGGTTGCTGTACCTCATTCCATTTTTCCTGCTGTATAATAGTTCACGGGTAGCTAGATCATGATTTACTCCTCCTGTCTCCCACGGACAACCACTCGTGTTGCTTCCACAGTATTTCCGTTGCGACCAGTGCTGTAAGGAGCGTCCTTCCACATGTCTTTTACTGTCCCGTGGACTCAGTCTCTTAGAAGTACCTCTAGGAGGGGAATTGCTGGATTATAGACCAGGTGAATAGAGCTTTAGCGGGAAATTCCAAACTCTTTAGAAAGTCATTATATCGACTTGCAATCCCACCAGCAACGTAAAAAGATCGTGTACATCCAGCATTTGGTATTGTCAGTATTATTTTTTTTGCTACTCGAAAAGGTATAAAATGGCAACTCATTCTAGCCTTCATTTGTATTCTTCTGGTCACGGATGGCGCAGAAGCCCTCTTCGTGTCTTCCCGCGTGTTGGCTCCCGGCTGAGATGCCTGCTCCCGCCTCCCGCCTGCTCTGCCTCATGCTTCTTTCTCTTATGATTCACGGGAGTTCTCTGTGGTCCTGGACACTAACCTTGCGAGGGCATCATGAAAACCTGCTCCCACTCTGTAACCCAACTTTCACTTTCTCTCAGGGTTCTTTCAAGAACCAAAGTTCTTCATCGTAATATCATTGGATTTAGCAATCCGTTATAGTCAAGGCTTTTTTGTGTTCTGTTTAACACAAGAGGGGGCGTGTGGGGGCACTTGGGTGGCTCAGTCGGTGAAGCAACTGCCTTCAGCTCAGGTCATGATCTCAGCATCCTGAGATCGAGTCCTGCATCGGGCTCCTTGCTCAGCGGGGAGCCTGCTTCTCCCACTGCCCCTCACCCACTTATGCCCTCTCACTCAAATAAATAAAATCTTAAAAAAAAAAAAAGACGGGTGTCTGTGATAAGACACCCAGTCCTTATCCTAAGGTCTAAAAGATATTCATCTATTCTTTTCTACTAAGAGTTTTAAAGTTTGTTTTTGACATTTCAGACCTTTTAATCTATTGGAAAGTGGCTTTTTAAATTTTTTTTTTCTTTCTTTTTTTTTTTTTTTTTTTTTTTGGTGTATGTGTGAAGTGGAATCAAATTTTTTGTGTGGGGAATTTATTTTTTTCCAGTTCCCCCTTTTCCCACCACTCTAACACGCCCCAGAGACATCTGGGTTTTCTGCTCTGTTCCATCTGTCAGTCTGTCTGCCCCTCCTCCAACGCCACCTTGTCAGGATTACTCCAGCTCCACAACAACCTGAGCTCTGGCAGAGCCAGTCCTCCCTGCCTGTTCTTCTTCAGACTTACGGTGGCTAATCTTGGAGAAATACATTTTACATCATCACCTACTCACATGTACAAACATAAACATCACCACACAACAGTTTCCAGAACATTCCTTACCTCAGTGTGCCCTCAGTATATTTATTCTATCCTATTTCATTACCAAAAAGAAAAAAAAAATTCCAGGCATCATCCACCAAATCGATTTCATGTCCTGCTATTGTGTAATGAGGCACAGGATTTGAAATGCTATGTTCCCTGAGCTACACTGGATAGCCAGGACCTTACATGGACTTTCATTAATTTGTTCATTCATTCGTTCAGCAAATATTATGGTCCTATAAAATATTCAGGCACTGGATGAACTGTACTTCATGCCAGGAATGCAACAGAGAAGAAAACAGACCCAGTCCAGGTTCTGACACCATGTTTACAATCTTGGCTGAACAAATCCATGGAGAGGCTCTCTAGGAGATGACCTGGAAACTAGAAGGTAAGGAGTTAGCAGATTAAGATAGCAAGAATGAGCTCTCCAAAAGAGGGAATACACAGCAAGTGCAAAGGCCCTGAGGCCTTAAAGAGCATGAAAGACTGGAGGAACACAGTGTGCCTACAGCACAGTGGAGAGAAAGGAAAATCCAGCTCAGACAGAGGCCATGGTAAGCATGAATTTTTTTTCCCCCTAGTCGCAGTGACAAACCTGGAAGGATTTTAAGGATGCAAGTAATTTGATTTGGTTTATGTTTAAAAATCTTTCTCTTCCTGGTAGAGAAAGCTCAGAGGTAGAAGTGTGGGTCAGGGCAGGACTGGAATCAGGGCCAGTTAGGTTCTCATGCTGTGCCCTCCAAGGCCCAACCTCAAAGGCACCAACATCCTGGACCTGCCAGCAGACGTGGGAGCTCGGTTGATGCTGGGGAAACTTCTTAGCTCATGCTGATCTCAGAGCACACACCACGCCACTCTGTAGCTCTATACCCATGAGAAAAGTATTTTGGAACTAGACAGTGATCACGGTTGCACACAAGCGAATGTACTAAATGTCATTTAATAACACATTTAAGATTCTGTGAATTTCCCAGTAAAAATCGAAGAAAGAATGAGAGAGAATTCCTCATCAGGTGGGCCCTGATTCCAGGCTTGGGCCTTGGATCTGGGGCACCTGCCCCGACAGAGATCTGACCCTTCCCGTCGTGGTGGTGAGCGAAGTCTAGTGGCAGCTTAGTTAAGGTCAGAGGTCAAGGTCAGAGGCCTCAAAGTCCTGATGTGTGGTTTGAGGCTGAGCCCCCACCCAGAACCTCATGGCTTGATGCCCAGAGGGCCTTTGTCACTCTCCAAGGAAAGAACCAAAGCCGAGAAGGTGGCTCTGGCCACTTGGGGAGAGACGCTCAGCCCCACCACAACCTCTTACAGGGCAAGTGCACGCGGGGAGCCAGGCCCAAGGATCGGAAGCCTGTGGGTGCCTTTTGGCACAGGTGCCCAGTGAAGCAAAGCAAGGAGAGAAGCTGTGGGTGGAAATACACGGGAGGCTCGGTGACCCCTGGATGCCGGAGGTGTCCCCTCAGGGCTGCCCGTCTCAGAGGCCCTCCTGACAGAGTTACGAACTCGCCTTCTCCCCGTGCAGCCGGACGACACCTCACTCAGCTCCGCACAGGCCACTGCGCAGCCAGGCAAATGGCTGCGCAGGGAAAGGTGGAGAGAGAGCCAGTGGGGAGCCAAGGGGAGCTTTACCCAGCTCGGCCACCCCTTCCCAGGCTCGCTTCCCCCTCCTCCAGCGCTCTCTGTCTCTTCTCTGTACTGGTTCTTTTTTTTTTTTTTTTTTTTTAAGGCAATCTCTAAACCCAACAGGAGGCTTGAACTCACAACCCCAAGATCAAGAGTCACGTGCTCTATCGACCAAGCGGGTCACAGCTGGCTGTTGTTTATCTCCTTAGTTTGAATGGGAGCTCCAGAGGGGCACCCCAGCCTTGAAGCATGCCTGGTATGTACCCAGTAGGTCTCTACAGAATGTTGAATGAAGGAAGGAACAGAGAGGTGCAGTGACCTGCCCAAGATCACCCAGCCAGGAAGCTACAGAGCTGGGAATTGAACCTCTGCTGTCTGACTTCTAGTTGAGGCTGCCGCCACGGCCAGTCCCTAGCACCAGCCTTAGGTCCTAAAGAGTTTGGACACACTTCTGAAAATAAAACAGGACACAGGGCACACATATACACACAGCCCAAAATGAACTGCACAGCTTTACCAGCACGCCTGAGTCAGCTGAGGAGGGAAGAAGATTCCATGTCCTATTGCAATCTACAGGGAAACGGGAAAGTACCTCTCTACCCCGAAGGCCCCCTCCAACCCCCCACCTGCCATGAAGGGTCCAGATGTCTGCCTTCTGCCCAGGCTGGTCTTGCCTCCGGCCTCATGCATGTGATGAAGTCCCAGCTTGGCCCGAGCCGCACCCTGGGAGCCGCCGGGCAGGGATAAGTGCGGGAGCAGCTGGGGCTGCTCTGCGCCAGCCTCAGCCTTGGCCTCCTCGAAGCCTTCGGCAGGGGAAGCCCAGTGCTCACCTGTACGACCCCGACAGGACGTATCTCCAGTCCGAGATGATGAACTTCTCCTGGATTTGGCCGGCGAACTTCCGGCCTGATTTGGCACAGTACACCTCTCCTTCCACACTCCGGATGGAGATGTTCTGTTGGAAGGGGAGTCGGGGTGTCACCCGCTATTTCCATATATATAGATACAGGTTTACCTAGGAAAACATCTGGAAGGACGTGCAGCAAGACACAGGCAGGGATAATCCCTAATTCAAAGGCTCATCGGCTATTTTTATTTTTCTCTTGGCTGAATTTTCTAAATTCTTTTCATTGTCCTGACATTATCCGAGTCACGGGACGTGGAGGAAGGGAGGAAGAGGGAGATGGTGGAATATAAACAAAGTGGCAAACCGAAGAACGAGGAGGGCCTAATGCCCAGGAGCCTTCCGTCTAGGCTCCCAGGGACCACAGAGGCCTGGCAAGCCTAGCCTTGCCTTGTTAGTGGCTTTAGTGACATGAGACCCTGACCCCAAGCTGGTCAGAAGGAAGTGCAGTCAGAAGGGGTACCTTTGTGGAGACCTCAGTGGGCCCTCGATCCTCCTAAGGAAAGCTGTGTCCACAGCCCAAATCACAGCCCGATTTGTCCCTTCCCCAGCCCCAGGAACACCTGCTGCCCCAGGCCTCAGCCAGAACCTTGTGATGCTGGAAAAATGAAACGGCGAGTCAAGCTTGGGGATGTCTCAAGCTCTGAGACAGGTGGGATCCTGCTGCGATCCCGTGAATGTCCCTGGTCTCTGGGCAGGCTCTGGGAAGGGGATGCCCAATGCTACCAGCCTCTCCATAAGCTCTGTGACACGCTGAGAGGAGGGCCACATGCCGCCGTCCCTTGGTGGGCAGAGGACTGGCAGGCGTGGCTGGAGCGGGTCATGGCCAAGGCCTGTGCCGATGGCCTCCTGTTGAGGACCTGCGATCCAGGTCAAGCAAGCCCGGAGGCCTGCGGCTCCGGGAGGCGCCTGAACTCGGCTTCCTCCCAGGCAGTGAGGAGGGCAAGGGCGGGAGAAAGGGCGGATGGCGGGGTCTCCCGGAGGCTGGCGAGGCTGAGCCAGAGCCAGTCACCAAGGGCCCCACCCACCCGCGTGCTGGTAAGCACTGGGCGGTCCGACGCTGGGCCTCGAGTCAGCTGCCCTAAATCTGACACGACGAAAACCCATCTCTGGGCTTCTTTTCTCCTTGCCAGAAGAGGGAAGTGGGTGGGGAGTTGGGTTCAGTCCAAGAGGCTCGGCTCCCCGTCGGGGCTGTGAAGTCCTCCGCGCCGATGCTGCGCGGGCCTGGGAAGCCCGGCCGCGGGGCTTCTTCAGTCGAGAGATCAAGGCACATGCGGCACCGACTGCGGCTCAGGAGACACCCATGGGCCCCTTTCAGTTCCCTGCCCCCGTGGACCTTCGTGAGGCCAAAGAGCGGCAGGCAGGGGTGATGGCGATCTCTTCGGGGTCCGGTCCCGCGGCCTCCCCCAGCTCTCTGGCTCCCTGCCCCTGCCATCTTGGAGGCCACATTTTCCTTATGGTGTAGCTATAGGAGGAGGGAGGGCTGTCTGTCCTACGCGGGCTTTGATCAAGAAATAAACCTTTACTACGCTGAGCCATTGAGATGGGGTTGGTGGGGGGTAAGCACGGCCTACGCTATCCCGTCCTAATACAAAATACCTTCCCGATGCTCGCCGGGGGCCCTACCTTGAGGTGGCTGTCCGAGATCTGGACTTTGTCACACATCTCTTGGAAGAGCGTCACCCCTCCCTGGTCCAGGAGCACACAGACGAACACCCCACGCTTGTTGGCCGCCTCTAGAATGTCACAGAAGATCTCCACATCCGTGAACACATCCATCAGGATGGCCAGGACCTGGGCCAGGGCAGAGGGGTGGAAACAAAGAGTCAGGGGTCGCAGCTAACTGGTTTCCGCCGAGCTTCCCAGGTCCCGGTGGGCGGGAGACAGCAGCTGCGCTTGCTGCTGCTGTGGAGGAGACAGCTCGAGGAGGGGGGCTCCGCCAGGGCAGCACTGCAGGGAAAAGAGCTGGAGCGGAGCCCTCGGCGCTGACTCCATCTGTCCAACCCAACCACAGGCCCGCCGGCCTCGGCGCCCACGGCCGGAGCGCAGCATGCACGGGGGGAAGGAGGCAAAGGCAGAGACGCAAAGGCACAGGAGGGGAGGAGAAGGGCAAGGGGACGGACGCGGTCTGGCAGGTTCGGAGCTGAGGCCTGGATGTCAAGGCCTGGCTGCTCAGCCACGTGGCGCTCGAAGGCACTTCATGGCCACTGGTTTTCCAGTGTTGTTAAGCCACAGCATACTGCCTCGAGCAAAATCCCTGGGGAGACCCTAGAGAGAGACTACACAAGGCAGAGCTGCCCCAGCGGGCTGGACAACGGAGTCCTCCTGTAGCCTAACAGAACCATGGGGAGGAGAGAGCCCCAGAAATCCAACAACGGAGGGGAGACGTGTGCAGCCCCGCCTCCAAGGACCCAAACCTCCGCCTGCCAGCAGCACCCCAACTCGCCGCAAGCAGTCACCTCTGCTGCACAAGCAAGGTGTTTGGGCGGGGCCACTGCCAGGCGCCCGATTGGGTGTGAGGCGGGCACATCACCAAGGTCAGACCAATGAGAGCACGGCATTCCCTGCTGGCCCCAGAGATTGGCCCAGGGCCGCTCACAGGACCCAAGTTACTCTACTGACAGCGGGCCCAGGGCTCGCGCGGGGCTCCGGGAAAGGAGGCGTTCCTGCTGCTAGGGTCGCTCCGGGAGTGGAGTGTGAGCTACGGCTGCCAGCAGCCGTCTTGCCGCCACGTGGCCGCTGCCCCAGCAACCCGCCAGCCTCGCTCGAGCGTCGTTCGTTCGAATATCTGGTTTCAGTCATGTTTTGAAGCCAGTCCTACCCTCGACTTTCCCACTGTAGATATCCATGCATGCTCCTCCCGTGTTTGGGGTTGTTTTCCACCATATTCTGATTTATAAAAAGAAACATGTGTTTGATCTTTGTCCCTGTTTCCGCACCAAGCTCTAAAGCCTTTGGAATTTCCTAAGTGATGAGCAGGACCGGAGGAAGGTCCTTGTTATGTTAATGAGGTGACTGTCCAGCGGGGGCTGGTTGCCAGGGGAACCTACTAAGTGATTAGAGGGTTGGAATTTTCCGTCCTTCCCACCTCCTTACTCCAAGGAAAGACTAGGGGGGCTGGAGGTTGAATCCACTGCAAATGCCAGTGATGTAATCAGTCATGCCTGTGTAATGAAGCCCGCCTAAAAACCCAAGACGTCGGGTTCAGAGAGCTTCTGGGTTGGTGATTTGGGGACAGGAGAGTGGTCAGAGAAGGCATAGAAGTTCCATGCCCCCATACCTCGCTGTGTGAATCTCTTCCATCTGGCTGTGCCTGAGTTCTACCCCTTGTAATAAACTGGTAATCTAGAAAGTGTCGTGAACCACTGTAGCAGACTGACCAAACGCAAGAAGGGGGTCGTTGAAGTCTCCAGTCTGAGCTCCGGACTGGCATGGGTTGGGACATCCAGCTGTCCAAGAATTGCTCAGTGGTGGGGGACCCCCGCACCGTGTGACTAGAGCAGAATTAGACCAGTGTCACCCAATCAAAAGTCTGTCCTAATACCCAAATCACGGCATATTGACAAGTGGATACAGCAGCCATTAGCAATGATAATTATAACGGTCACATGGAAACTGTGAGACACGGTGAAATGTTGAAGCAAAACTGTTGTATGATCCAGGCTCGACATAGGTATATTAGCAATGAATGAATTCAGTGAAAAAGGATAACAGAGCAAAAGATGATAGTCTGTCCAGTATGACTGTGAGTGAGGGAAAGCGGTGTGTAGACACATTAGCATGCACAAGGCCCAACCTGGTGGACAGGTTTGGAATGGGCACTATGGCAGTTTTCAACATTGCCTGTAATAACGTTCCATTTTTCTAATAATTGCTGTGTGTGTGTGTGTATGTATGTATTATATATGGAGAGATATATGTATTCTATAGAGATATATATATGTATATACAGATATATAGATATATCGACCATCAACACCTGGGAAGTAGCCAGGACGAGAAGAGGGTCATGGAAACAGACAAAGGAGTGTCTGGTACTCACATGGAGCTGACTTCCTGCCCAGATGATGTGACTGTCTGGACAGGGGTAGGAAGGCAGAAAAGATGTTCTAAAAGGGAGGCCATGCTCCTTTAGAACCATGGTCCTGTTAGCACACGATTGTCTCTACACATTTAAACTTACAGTGCCAGCAGCAACCTAGGCCCTCGCTGCTGGAAGAGAAGTGGTTCCTCCTTGAGGGCGGTATAGGTGAGAAGGATGCCTCTCTCTCCCCAGGAGGTCAGTAAATCCTTCCTGGTTGTGTTCCAGTAAGTCCTTGGTTCCCAGAGACAGGGCTGGTGACAGACTGAACAGAGAAGCGGCCATGTTTACCAATAACCCCACATCATGATTGGAGGGATGCTTGGAAAAACAGGCTCATGATGTCTAGGTTTATCCTGTTGGCCTCCTACTGGCTCCCAACGGATTGACTCAAGACCCATAATCTCTTCAGTCCCTTACAGGGTGTCATGGAATGAATGATGACCTCCCTAATGATATGCCCACATCCTGACCACCAAAATCTGTGGACATGATCTCCCTTGGAAAAAGTCTCTGCAGGTGCAGTTAAGACTTTCAAGATGAGGGGCACCTGGGTGGCTCAAATGGTTAAGTATCTGTTGCCCCGGGATCGAGCCCCACCTAGGGCTCCCTGGTCAGTGAGGAGTCTGTTTTTCCCTCTCCCTCTGCCTCTCCCCCTTCTTGTGCATGCTCTCTCTCAATTGAATCAATAAAATAAAAAAGAGAGAAAGAGAGAGAGAGACACTCTCAAAATGAGACCATCCTGGATTATCCAGTGGGCCCTAAATCCAATGGCAAGTGTCCTTGTAAAAGACACTCTGAGGAGACACAGGGAGGAAGGGGTGTGTGTGTGGGGGGGGGCACATGAAGTCAGAGGCAGAGGCTGGAGTGAGGTGGCCACAAGCCAAGGAATGCCCGCAGCCACCAGACGCTGGGAGCAGAAGACAGGACCCTCCCCGAGAGACTTCAGAGCAAGGAGGGCCCAGCTGACATTTCCATGTTAGGTCTGCCTTTCAGAGCAAGGAGAGAATAAATATCTCTTGTTTTAAACCACCAGCAGGCTGGTAACTTGTCTCAGCAGCTCTGGAACACTGAGACGGAGGGGTTACACACTGTTCAGACGACAGTGCTCTCCCAGGGTGTTAGGGAGCTGTGGCTCCAGACCCCATGCTACTGGAAATGAGCTGAGTGCCTTCGGACAACTCATTTACCCTCTCTGGGGTTCAGTTTCTTTACCGATAAAACACTGCTCAGGGCGCCTGGGTGGCTCAGTGGGTTAAAGCCTCTGCCTTCGGCTCATGTCATGATCTCAGTGTCCTGGCATCAAGCCCTGCATCGCATCAGGCTCTCTGCTCAGTGGGGCGCCTGCTTCCCCCTCTCTTTCTGCCTGCCTCTCTGCCTCCTTGTGATCTCTCTCTATATATCAAATAAATAAATAAATAAATAATATTAAAAAACAACAAAACACTGTTCAAAAATAGAGCATTAGCTATCATTCAAGCTGCATCTAACCCTGAGCCCAGATAATATAAATGAATCCAGGTGCAAAAAGTAAAGGTTTTTATTCGCGTTTGACTATGATTTTTATGGGCCTTGTGAGCAAGTATGAATCATGTTAGAGTAACGCCATGCAAACATGTTTTAGTCCAGGTTGTAGAAGAGGATTAAAAGTAGTGCGACACCTCTAGGGGCATAAAAAAGAACTAAAGTAGGCCCGTCCGCTGGACCGGCGCGTTGGGGTAGGGTTGGCCGGGAAGAAGGAGCTAATTCCGCCACCCCGTGCTGAAGAAGGAAGCCCAGCCTGGCAGGCAGGCTTGGCCATTTGAGCAGCACAGAGACCCAGGAGCCTCACTAGGGGAGATGCTGGTCCCCTGGGGCAATCCCCAGAAGCAAGGGTCATCCTGTGGGGACCTCAAATCCTGGCTGAGAGTCCCTCACCCCCTGTCGGACAGATGTGAGCTCCCCCAGGCCGGAAATCCTGCTGCTTTGGGAATACCAGGGTGGAGGAGGGGAGAGGGGGTTTGGGTCCTACTGGGGCCCAGCCTGTTGGGGACAATCTCACTCTCTGCCTCTACTTCTCTTCTTGCCTCTTTCTCTTGTCTGTGCTGAGGCTCCTTTGTTTTCCCCAAACAACAGCAATGGCACCGTGGAGTCAGCAGGAGCAGCCTTTTATGGTTTTGCAAATCTCCCCGCTATCTGGCCTGCCAGGAGCCAGCTGGCTTCTGGGATCTGCTTCTGCAGCGATCCGCTGCGCTGGGCTGCGTGGGTGGCGGCGTGGGAAGGCCGGCGGGCCTCTCACAGAGGACCGGTTAGAGAGGGCATGACCTCCCAGGCTCGCTGAACCCATCTGGGAACCCTCAGGGATCCTGACCACACTCAGAGGATGCATTCATCATGCTGTTTCCATCTTTTAGGATGTCTGCCATCCAAGGCCAGCTGACACCTTGCTAGAAGCACGAGACGCGCACCAAGCCAACGGTCCCCCTGCTCTAAATGACCCCAGGGCCATGTCCCAGACCATGAGCCCAGAACCTGCTGACACGGTTCCAACCAGCCACTCCTAAGCTGCTCGCCCTGCCTGCCCTCCCTTGCCTGAACAAGAACAATGGGGGCCTGTGCGCCTGCATTCCCCCCCTACCCGGCCCCCTGTGCTTCCTGTGTGGTCCCGCATGGCCTGCTCTGCCCCCCTGCTTCTAGGGAGCTGTGAGCAAGACCTTGTTTCGTGCCGGTCATTTCCATGCCTGTATGTCCCACTCATCCCTCTGACACCTCCTGACCTTTGCCTGGAATCCCTTTCCCTTCCTCTCTGCCTGACCGCCTCTTACTCAGCCTGTGAGACTCAGCTCGGAGGCCCCCTCTTCCAGGAAGCCTGCCTTAGTCACCCTGTCCTCCCCTCCCAGGCACAGAGGCTTGCTCACACCCAGGGCTGCTTCCCAGTCCCTGTTGTCTTCTCCTTCCCTACTGGGGCAGGCTGAGACAGGGAGCTCTCCGGAGGGAGGTCGGCCTCTGGATCCATTCCCCCACCCTGGGTGCAGGCCCTGGCTATGAATTAGGTTTTGTGGCATAAAGGAATGCGAGCATGGAGGGAAAGGAATTCCTGCTAGTTTAGAAGTGGAAACTGGTCTGAAAACCACCGAGCTTGGGCTGGCTCTGTGTGTTTTCCTCTCTGGAGGCTGAAGCCACAGGGGGAACATGCAAACCTATCGACTCTCCAGCTCTGAGTGGACAGGACAGCCTGTGACTAGGTTCCCACCTCCCTGGCATCAGGGCCTGGGACAAGAGGGCGTGGTGGGGACTGCGGCAAAGGGGACTTACCCACCAAAAGTCGGTGTTGGTGGGTCACCACTCAGCGACAGCAGAGCCAGCTCTTGCCACCTGCTGAGAGGAACTGGAAATGCTTACTTTTAGGTGAAATCCTCGGGTTTTGAAGTGTCATCTTTTTTTTTTTTTTTTTTAAGATTTTATTTATGTATTTGAAGGACAAGGATCACAAGTAGGCAGAGAGAGAAGCAGGCTCGGAGCCCGATTTGGGACTCGATCCCAGGACCCTGAGATCATGACCTGAGCCGAAGGCAGAGGATTTAACCACTGAGCCACCCAGGTGCCCCTTGAAGTGTCATCTTAAATTCAGAAAGTGCTGTACCTGTGAAACAAAGGATACAGGCCGGAGGGCGGGGCTTGGGCCCAGGGAGAGACAGAAGCCTCGCTGTGTGGGGAAGAGGGGGCAGGGGAGGGACTCAGCTGCAGGGTGGGGGGTGGGGACTGCTTCACCCGCCCTGACTGGCTTCCTTCCAGGGAGCCTCACTCACCCCCAGAACTGCAGCTGTGGTTGAGAACTTCCCCGACACCACTAGTCCCTACCCCTGGGGGGGGGGGGCACTGACCTTCCCTCAGACAGACCAGAGCCAGCCCTACTCCGGATCACAAGTAGGCAGAGTGAGAAGGGGAAGCAGGCTCGGAGGCTGATTCGGGACCCGGCATGGAAACTAGAAATCCCTGAGACCTGAAAAGCCAGCGCTCCACCCACTATCACTTTAACTAACTTTCCAGAACTGCACTCCTTCCCCCTCTTCCACACACAGCCCCACCACCTGAAGCCAGGGCTTTTCCTGGAGCCTTTGGCTTTCAGGGGCAGGACAGGGAGCCTAACAGAAAATGAGCTTAAGGGCGCCTGGGTGGCTCAGTGGGTTAAGCCGCTGCCTTCGGCTCAGGTCATGATCTCAGGGTCCTGGGATCGAGTTCCACGTCTGGCTCTCTGCTTCCCCCTCTCTCTGCCTGCCTCTCTGTCTACTTGTGATCTTTCTCTCTGTCAAATAAATAAATAAAATCTTAAAAAAAAAAAAGAAAGAAAGAAAGAAAATGAGCTTAAATACCAGCTGGTCCTTTGCTGAGTCTACTCTTGTCCCTCTGCGGCTTCAGGAGGGAGGAGTGGGCGGCCAACGCCCCGTTGGAACTCGTCATTCGTGCGGCTGGGGGAGCCCTTCCCCAGCTGCAGCAAGAAGCCACTGATCCCAAAGGATCCGGGGCAGCGGGAAAACTGATGACCAAATGCCCCTCACCGTGCCTGAAATTCTACCGGCCAAGCTCTGGTCATGAAATAGATTTCTTCTTTCTTCTTCCCTTTTTTTTTTTTTTTTTTTTTTAAGGATTTTATTCATTTGAGAGAGAGCCTGCATGAACAGTGTGGAATGGCAGCGGGAAAGGGAGAAGCAGTCTCCCTGCCGAGCAAGGAGCCCCACCTGGGACTCAACCCTAGGACCCTGGGATCATGACCTCATCCGAAGGCAGACCCTTAACCCACTGAGCCACCCAGGTGGCCCCATTTTCTTCTTCTAAAGTCAAGTATTAAAATGTAAATATTCTGGGGAGAAACCTTCTCTGTGCCTAGTCTGTCTTCTGTCTGACCACCAGCTGGATTGAGGGGCTGCTGGGTCATTTGTGGACAGACAGGTCTAACCTGAGTCTGAGAGGACAAAGGACAAGCGTGTGTCTCAGTGGTGGCCCCTTGGTGGCCCCTTCATTTGGAAGCACAGAGGTGAGGGGCCTGGCCCTGGCTGGTGTGGGTGGGGGGCGGTGGACAAGAAAGGGACTTGGGTGCTGCGTCCTGTGGAAGGAGTCGGCCTTCGTCAGGAGAAAAGCAGGGCAGGTGAAGGGGTCCCAGGCAGCGGGAACGGCACATGCAAAGCTCTGAAGCCTGGGCAAGGAGGGCTGGAGACTCTGCAGGTCGCTGGGGATGGAGCGGCCGGAGCCGAGAGAGGAGATGGAGAGGTGGTGAGCCATAAGGAGTTTGCTCTTCCCACTGTGGGCAACTAGGAGCCATGGAGGGCTCTAAGTAGAGAAGGGACCCACTTAGACTTGAAGTATAGAAGAAGTGCTCCACAGCCACACGGAGACTGGAAGATGGAAGAGGAGGGGCAGGCAGGAAGCGATGGCAGGAGTGCCAGGGAGGGGTGGTGGTGGCCTAGCCCCAGACCATGACAGGTGGGATCAGAAAGTCAGTGATCCAGGGAAGACAGACAATAACATCCGTGACCCCTTCCTCAGCCCCAGTCTTCTGAACTCCATGCCTTGGGCAGGACCCACCCCCCCCTCCTCCACCAGCACCCTTCCTCCCCCTACCCCAAGGCCAAGGAGACACAGGCCCCCGCCCCCCATACCTGGCTGGTCCGGGTGATGCAGCGGCGAATGAGGTCTCTGATGTTGTTGTGCTTGTCCGCCTGGAAGTACACGGTGGCGCTGGACTTTTCCTTCAGGTAGGGCTTCTGGGCTGAGGCCCAGGTGTGCAACAGGGTCGGCTCGCTGCCCTCTGAGGCCACGGGGAAATAGGTTCCTGACGGCAGGGAGCAGGAGTCCAGTCCCCGGGGGCTGGCCTCTGCCCCTCCTGGGGGCTCCGGGGCACAAGAGGGCTCCTTGGCCTGGGCCTGGATGTACTGGGCCTCCACCGAGGACAAGAAGTCAACCTCACCTTCCTGGCCGAGTGCCTGCCAGTAGGCCTCGGGCCCCCCATCCAAGAGGGCATCTGTGGCCAGCCGGGCACTCTCATTGTCGCTGAAATCGGCCCTGGTCGGCCGGACCCACTGGCTCTTGACCTCTTCCAGGCGTTTTCGGATCTTGCCCACATGCCTCGACCAGCTCATGTTGCCCCGTACCCCGGTCGTGGTGGACAGGAGGCTGTGGCTTGAGCTCCTCCTGATATCAGGGCAAGCGGGCCATGCCACGGCGGAGAAGAGCCCTTAGTGCTCCTGGGAAGCACGGGCATCCACCTGCCACCTGTCACGCCCGCTGGAGGAAGTGATTTACCGCAGGGCAGGGCGAGCAACACTTCCCGGGATCAGGCTCATCCTCACAGCCAGGCCCTGGCTTATCTCAGCGCCACCGCCCTGCCCGCCGGCCAAGGGCCGGCTCTGTCACGCCCGGGCACACTCAGCCCTGGGAGCCGTCCTCTGCACTCATTGCACAACTCTCTAGAGCCCCGGCCTGCCGTCAGAGCGGGGAGGCTCTCCCAGTACCCTCGGGCCTCGGCCCCTCCTGTGCTTCTGTTCCAACACCATTGGTTGGAGACAAGAACTCCCCTGCGGGGGACAGAGGTTTCCCTGAGACTGCACCAGCATGGGGAGGGAAGTTGAACACAGGCCAGGCAGAGCTGTCCACCAGGCACACTCTTTTCTTCCAGTGACAATGAGGTCCCAGCCTCTGGTCCTCTGAAAAAGCTTTGCTCTGCTCCCTCTCTCCCCTACTGTGTTTGCCAGAGAAGCTCTGGTCTGGGGACTGCATGACCTGCTTGGAGTACGGCCTGGAGAGGACCCTGTCACGGTGTCTGGGCACCGGGGCATTGGGACCCGTCGTCTCCCAGCTAGAGGCAGCAGGTGACAGCAGGTGTGTTTGAAGTATAGGAACACTAAGGGCGAAGGCACATTTCTTTCCAGGTCAGGTCACGGTCACGTCCATGTCGGCGGAATGCCATGTCTGTCTTTGGGTTCAGCCAGAAACAGACTGAGACAGGATTTGAGTATAATAAGTAGCTCGCTGGAAGGTGATTCCAAGAAGGGCCAATGGGGAAGGGAGGAGTGAGACAGGACAGGTGGGGAGCCCCCAGGGGGCATGATTACGAGCAGGCCACGGTGGTGCACATCTGAGATTTATGAATAACGAGGGACCATGTGGGGTCATTCCCGCAGGGCCCCCTGGGAGACGGTATGGAGTACCTCTTAGAATTTTGTGACCCAAAGGGTGAGAATTTATCTGCCAGCCTCCATCTGTCATTGGCAGAGCGCTGCTCCTGGGTCCACACCGACCCTCAGGAGGGGGCCTGCCCTGTGCTCACCAGGCACGGCCCTGAAGCCAGAGGAAGCATGTGGTCCGGCTCTCAGGGGCACGGCCAGAGACTCACCGGAGAGAGGGGAGGGCTCAGGGGATGGAAGTAGGGCCCCGGGAATGTCTGCTGAGAGAACTCTGCCAGAACACCGGGACTATGGGGTCCTGGCACGGCTGGCATAGAGGAGGAGCCAGAAGTCTGTCTGGGGCTCATCTGTTCTTTGGAAGAAAATGGCTGTCGGCATCTTTTGAAGCAGTGGTCCCAGTAGCTCCGTCCAGTAAGAGGCAGTATTTGGAAAGGTACAGTCCAAAGAAGAGAAAAAGAGCGTTCTTCTCTTCTTTTGAAGGTCATTGAAGAAATCCAGTTCACACCCTCAGCGACCCTCCCTTCATCAGATGTTATCTAATCCCTGGACCCCTCCTGACGACAGGCTCACAAACTCTCTGCCCAGTGCTCGCTGGCTCCGCGCCCGTACACCTGTCCCTTCCGCCAACTCTCGCTGATGCAGATAGGCTTAACCTCTTGCCCACTTTCTCCTCTGAGCCTGCCTCCTGTCTGGCCCTCCTCAGCCCCTTCTCCTGTTCTGTGTCACCTCTCTCTAGTGCCCAGTCTGATGAAACCAACCTGCGGAGGGGAGTAATGATGCCTGGGGTTTGTTCTGGGTCACACCCCGGCTGGAAATCTGACCACGGCTCTCCATGGCCTGCCTTGTTAAGTACTGTTTCCAAGGTTTGCGTTGGAGACATTGTGTGCTTGAGACCTGTGTCGACAGGCCCACCTGACCTCTCCTACACTTGGCTATGCTTGAGGGCTCTCTGCAGGCTGGCCATCTGTGCTGAGGGAGACACTGATTAGTGGGCCTCATTTCACAGATGAGGAAACCAAGGCTCAGAGAGGTTGAGTAACTTGTCCAAGATCACACAGCTGCTGAGTGGCATAGCCTGGGCACTGTCACCCCAAAGCCCATGTGTTTTCCACTGTGCCAAATTTCACCCTTTCCCTTCTCCTCCCCTTTCTCCTTCTACCCTTAGAATAATCCACATCCTCTTACCAGTTCCAGAATGTATGCAGGGGAGAATGAAAGAAGGGGGGGTGGGTGGGATGGGGTTCTCCTCTCACCCAGGCCCAATCCTCTCTGTCCGATGAATAAATGATTGAGGGACCCCTGAAATGGTGGCCGGTCTCCCACGCCTGTGGGGACTATTTTTACTTGTGCACTTGCAGAGCAGTTCTAATTGCAGAAAAAAAAAATCTAAATGGAACTTTCACCTGTAGAGCTGCTGGAAGAAGATCCTGTTTCTGCCTTCCTTATCTCCATGCCCTCACAAGACCCAGAGATTCTACTTAAACCCTTCAGAATAGACAGAGATACAGTCTATGTATGTTGGCACACCTTATTCCCGTGTCCCTGGCAGACATGACTAGTGGATCATAGAACTCTTTCCCCAGGAACTGGGAACCATCCCTGCACGCCTGGCAGACATGACTAGTGGATCCCAGAACTCTTTCCCCAGGAACTGGGAACCAACCCTCCCTGCCCTTCATGGGGCTGAGAGAGAAGCCCTCCCCTGGAGGAATCTTGGATGTACCACAAGCACTCCATTTGCTGATGAGAGAACAGAAGCACAGAGAGGGGACATCACGCATCTGGTCGTCTGTGCAAGTCATCGGGGTTGTCCTTCCCTCCTCTCCTTCACAGCCCCGCTCCTGTGGACCATCACCGTTCTCCTGCCTGGGATTGTGCACCTGGACTGGGAAGTCTGGCCAGCTGTTGAGCCACACCTTCATATGATGAGAAATTCTTACCGAAGACCCCTGAGTTGCAGGCATGGTGGGTTGCAGAGGACTTACCTCCTTTCTGCCTTCTGCCTGAAGCGTAGTCTCCCCGGCAACTGATGACACCCACAAGGAGAGGAAGAAGATTAGCCAATGAATGAAATGAAGGGTGGTGGGGCTTGGAAGTTTGGGTTCTTCACCCAGGGGGCATCTGGCAATGAAAGGCATTTCGGTTGTCACAGCTATGGGGGTGAGGCTGCTGGCAACAGGGGTGTGTAGCCCAGGAATCCTGCTGCGTCCTACAATGCACTGGATGGCCTCCACGACAAAGAGTTAACTGGCCCCAAATGTCGGTAGTGCGAGAGCCTGGGCAGGTACGGCCTGGACACCTCAGAGTGGATGACAGACCCTTGCTCGTGGGGGAGGTCTGGCGTCCTGCCCGTATTCAGCGTGTCCCCTCTGCTGGAAGTCCTTGCCTCCACCATCACAACTTGGTCCAAGCTTTCTCAGCGCCTGGGATCTTTCTGGATTCTTCCCTGCTAATTCCCAAGCTGCTGACTTCCTTCCTCCTCTGAACCCACCAGGTGCTCACGGAACCGGCCTCAGTCAGTCTTGTACCGGACGTGCGCTTTGTCTTTCCACTGCAAGGGAGAAAGCATCATGCCTTCGGAACAGGCACAACTGGGTTCCAGTGACACTCTGTGACCTTGGGTCGGTAATTCGGACGTTGTCACTGAACTTCTCTGTTCTGTCCATATACTAACAGCTCACATTCCGCGAACATGTCCCGTGCACCATTCTAAGTGCTTCACGTGTTTGAACTCACTCAGTCCTCACAGCAACCCCAAGAGTAGGTGCTCTTACCAATCCTGTTTCATGGGTAAGGGAACCCGAAGCTCAGAGGTTACGGAACTAACTTGCCTGAGGTCACCCGGCTGGGAAGTGGCCGAGCCAGGAGCTACACATAGGTGGTCTGGTCCCAGGGTCCCACCCGGTATCCACTAGAACCTTCTGCCTCCCTCATGGGGTGAACCTCAGAGTGCATGAGATTTAATGGGGAAGCCCTGTGTCATAGGTGCTCAAACCTTGTTCCATTTTTGCTCCCCTTCACAGCCTGACACAGCTCCAATATTTTTTTCTGAGCTTTTTACATAGCTGATATAGTATTCTACATGCAATTTTCTATCTTACTTTCTTTAGGAACATAACATTACTCAGACGTCTGTTTCTCATGTCACTCAAAAATGTCCATGTTTCCCTCTTTCTTCTACTCCACACTGTTTCTCAATGAACAGCTTATTTATTTACTAATTAAAGATTTATTTATTTATCTGAAAGAGACTGAGAGCAGGGGGAGGGGCAGAAGGAGAGAAAGAATCTTAAGCAAACTCCAAGCTAAGTGTGGCGCCTGACATGCATGGGGCTTGAACCCATGACCCTGATGAGATCATGATCTGAGCCAAAAATCAAGAGTTGAATGCTTAAGCGACTGAGCCACCCAGGCACCCCCTTGACTGAACAGTTTAGTCCTAAAGCCACTTGGGTGGGCTAGAGCCAGGAGGGTGACGGTGATGAGGAGGGCACGGTGGCCTGGAGCAGGTGTCAGAGCCCGAGCTGCGTGAGGAAGTGCAGAGCAAGGAGGGTCCACATGGGGAGGGGGTGGACTGGAATGGGGTGTCAGCACCTGAGCGGGAAGAGGTCGCCAGGGAAATACTAAAATGGTTATGTATAGGGACACTGATCGAAGAAATAAATATTTGGGGGCGCCTGGGTGGCTCAGTGAGTTAAGCCTCTGCCTTCATCTCGGGTCATGATCTCAGGGTCCTGGGATCGAGCCCCAATATGGGGCTCTTTGCTCAGCAGGGAGCCTACTTCCCCCTCTCTCTCTCTCTCTGCCTGCTGCTCTGCTTACTTGTGATCTCTTGCTCTCTCTCTCTGTGTCAAATAAATAAAATCTTTTTTTTAAAAAAAGGAAAAAAAGAAAGAAATATTTTAAGGGTGATGGAAACCAAGTCTCTAGCCATTAGAACAGGGAGTTAAAATACAGAAAACAGGGAGACCAGAAAGAAATCTTGAAGGTTGTATATAAACTGGAGATGGTGGTTTGAACTCACAGTTTCAAATACTGATAATTTAGAGGTGTTAAGTTATATGGACTCTAATATATAAAATATAAATGATACATGTGTACTCATAGAAAATGAATGACATAAAATGTAAACAGAACATATAAATATATGTGAGTATTCCCTGGGTCCCTGGTTTGCCCACTGACAGCGACACTCCTATAATGATGTCTACACAGAGGGCCCAGGGCTCTTGGAGAAATGGCTGCCTTCATGTCTGGGGCAGGGAAAACACAAAAATGATCCTGAGACATCTTGTGACAGAAAGTGCCGAAAAGATAACACAGACGTGTCAAAAAGACACAGAAGCCAGCTCCCACTGGAAAACATGCACAACTGGAGAACCAGAATAATGGTTAAAAAAATAAAAAAGGATTATAATACCCAAAATAAAATAGGAAACCCTGAGTCTATACTCAGGACTACCCGGATTCCAGATTCCGTAATTGCTGGTTTAGGTGAGATTCTCCTCCTTCTGGCTGTGAGCAATTCAGGGCCGGGGACACGGGGAACGAGCAAGCCCTGACTTAGCTTCTTGGCACCCTCAGTGTCTATGCCACTTGGAGCTGGCACACAGCAGGCATTTAATAAATGTATGTTGGGCGAATGGATGGCGATGTGCTCCTGGGGCAGAGGCCCGCTCACACAGAATGTACCCGAATAGGATTCCCGAGCTTGCCTGTGGAGCAGCCGGGGACTGAGAGCCTGGCCTTGGGGTCCAGGAGCCTGGAGGAACAGGGTGCCTGTTTGACCTTAGGGAGCAGCTGCCACCTCTCCCTACCACCTTTCCATCCGGGCCTGCAGCAGCATGAGAACTGTAGAGTCTCAATACCCAGTGACCCAAGAAGTGCAATTAAGTTGAAATTAGTTGGCATAATTAATTAGACAGGTAAATAGCTCCCTGTCAACACCAATCAATCCATTCTGCATGTAATCAGCTCAGCCAAGGCAGGCGAGGCACCGAGGCAGCTGCTCCTTCTGTTGGCGGGCGGGGGCAGGGGTGGGAGTGAAAATGGGACAGGATGTCCAGCCGGCACGCTAAAGCCCACCCACAGGGCCTTCTACAGTGGCTTTTCACCGGAGCAGCCTCTCCCGGGCTGGGCTCAGCGATTCCATCCTGGGCACCCAGCAAAACCCCAGTTTCCCTCCCAGGGGCCCTCAGCTGCATCGTCCCTCCGCCTTCTCCAGCTTCCTCCTTTCAAGTTCCCAGCTCAGGATTTCTGGTGTGCCTAAAAAACCATAAACATGCCTAAAAACTGTGGGAGCTCCCAGTGTTGGGCTAGTAAATTTGCAGATGCTTTTTTCAAGTTAAGGTAGAGCTAAGTGAGTAACATTTACCCTTGTTAGAGTTCAGCTCTCTGAGTTTGGAGAAATGCATACAGTCATGTAACCACACCACAGCTAAGATCTAGAACATTTCTATCCCCTACACTCCCCTGCTCCCCACTCCCATCGCCTGGCAACCATGAATGCATGATCTCTCCCCAAAGTGTCACCTATTCCAGAATGTTCTATAAATGGAATCCTACAGCGTGAACCTTTTGAGTCTGACTTCCTTTTGCTTAGCAGAATGCACTTGGGATTGATCCATATTGTGATGTGTGTCAGTGGTTAGCTACTTTTCACGGCTGAGTAGTGTCTTATAATAACACAAATGTATCAGTTTATCTGTTTCCCAGTTGAAGGACACAGGGTTGTTTCCAGTTTTGAGTGTTTATGAACAAAGCCACTATAAATATTCACATATATGTAGCTTTTGTACAAACACAAGTTTTCACTTCACTTGAATAAATTCCTAGGGGGGCCGTCTGCTGGGTCTTAAGGCAGGTGTGTTGATAACTTCATAAGAAACTGCCAACTGTCCTAAAATCCTGTACCATTCTTCATCCCACCAGCAACGCATGAGACTTCCAGGAGCTTCGCATCTTTGCTAGGGCATACATGGCAAAAAACAGTGATGCCCATTGCTGTGGACAGCAGGTTCGGCTGGAAAATTTTCAGGGCCCTATGCAAAATGAAAACACGGGCCCCATGATCAAAACAAAAGGAAAAAATTGCCATTAATAGTATTAAAATAGAAAGCTTTTTCCTTTCTACTGTAGTCTTTCTCTCAGGTTCCCATGCTAGTATTTTTTCCCATTTGCTATTCCATGTTTTGAAAAAGAAACATTAAAATTTAAAATTATTAGCATGAATCTTACCATTCATCTTCATATTGTGCAATGCTATTTCAAATGCAAACGGGAGTGCATTGAACCTGTCTGTAGGATCCCTGAAATTACACAATTCTTATTTCGTTCATACGTGTGTATGTACTTTGTTTTTTCCAGAAAGTAGAAACACTGCACAAAACGAGCTCACTTGTTTTTATTTCACTTTTTACTACATACGTGTTCTACCAACACTCTCTACCTCTGGCCCACTGGTGACAAAGGAAGTATCTTCTCTCTTTCCCTTCAGTGAGCACTGGTACAATTCCTTGGTTGTTTCTTAGAACACAGTTGCCCTTTCCTGCATTTGAAGCAAATTCCGGTTCCAACAGAAAGTGTGGCCTCTCGGGTCTGCCCTCACCCACCCTGGGTCCCAGAGGTGAGGGACTGACCTCGTCTTTGTGGGGCGTGTCACCGACTCCCCACACACCATGGGCACACTGGAGCTCTGAGGTCACGGACACTGTGAATGTCTGTGCTGGAAGGTCACCTGGGAGCTGCAGAGGGGCTCCGTGCCTGTGTCTCATGTGCTCACACTGCCATTGGACCTCACTTACAAACCCCAAGTTCAATGATCAAAATCATTTCGAATTTCAAGATGGTGAAAGCAGAGCCTTCAATGGAGCATAAAGGGCCCTTGTGAGCCCCGGTCCTCTGTGACCAACTACACAGGCTGCCTGGAGAAAGGAGTTCTTTCCTGTGCTTGTCATTTGTGATAACAAATTGAAATATTTTTATTTATTTACTTTTTTAAGATTTTATTTATTTATTTGACAGACAGAGATCACAAGTAGGCAGAGAGGCAGGCAGAGGAAGAGAGGGGGAAGCAGGCTCCCTGCTGTGCAGAGAACCCAATGCGGGGGCTCCATCCCAGGACCCTGGGATCATGACCTGAGCCGAAGGCAGGGGCTTTAATCCACTGAGCCACCCAGGTGCTCCTAAAATTAAAATACTTTTATAATATCAAAAAAAATTTCATCCCAGAGATCCAAGCTCATGACATTGTTTAGGGTGTTGTTCCTTAGGTAATTCACTCAAGCTTTGTCTCTCTGCCAGCATTGTTCCTTTTTCTAGAATGCAGAACACAGCTTCTATTCTTACTTTACAGCACAGCTCCTGGCCTGGCCAGGGCACCCACGGGTGCTGAGGAAATTCTAGTCGGTTTTCAGAGAAACCCGCTGCGCTGGAATAAGCTCCCTCCACCCCCGTGTCAGGGCAGGATGGGGCCAGAGCACTGAGGTTTCCCCCTCCACGACCCCCACCACACACAGCAGGAGTGGCTGGGGTAGGAAGGTTGAAGCTATCGGCTGTTAAAGGAAGGAATGTGTAAGTAGGTCAACCCAGTAGCGTCGCAACAACTTAGAAATGATTCTCAGGAATTTCACAGAGCTCCTGGTACAGGTCAGCAAGTGGTCAGAACCTGCCCAAGGTGCCATGGGGCTGGTGTGGGTCCTCAGAGGGACCCTCCCTCCAAGCCCCACAGGGAAACTCTTCCTCTGCAGGACCCCACCCCGTCTCTTTGCTTTGGAAAATAATTCCATTGGCTCTGCCTTTTGTTTCGTGAATATTACATGTTCCTTTTAAACATTTGTGAAAACACAGATAAGCAAAAATAAATAAAATGCATTAAAATGAAAAAAACAGGAAAACAAACCTACACCCTATCTTCCACAGCCACACCCATGGAATCATAATTTTTGACATTTGTTGTGCGTTGGGGCAACAGTGTTGATGGCATCTCTCGGGACCCACAGCAACTTCCCGCTAGAGCATGCCACACCCCCACCGCCCGCACCCTGCGGCCCAGCACGGAGTGAGGTTCCAGGTGTCCGGGGTGGAGAGCATTTGGGAGCAGGGTTTCCACTGGAACCATCCCTGGTGGGGCAGGGCCTCATCCTGGGCTTGTCCTCACCTCTCTGGCACCCGAGCATGGTTCTCTAGCCCTCCTGGAAACTCACCCATGAACTGATCCTCTGCAACAAATCCCCTTCTGCTCGGCCAGCGAGAGTGGGTCCTGTTGTCTTCAATGAAGACCTCCCTGCCGGAGCCTCAGCTTCTCTCCCACACTCCTTCACAGCCCTCACGGGAAAATGCAATCGCCTTACTTGTGTATTCGTTTTCCTACTTAATAGCTCTCTCTCTCTGTCTTTTTTTTTTTTTTTAAGATTTTATTTTATTATTTATTTATTTTATTTTATTTTATGTATTTATTGATTCATTTGGCGGGGGAGGAGCAGAGGAGGGACCCGCAGACTCCCCGCTGAACGTGGAGCCCGAGGACCCGGGGCGGGATGCCGGCTCAGTTCCAGGCTCTGAGATCATGATCCTGAGCTGAAATCAAGAGTTGGATGCTTAACCGACTGAGCCGCCCAGGAGCCCCTACTTCATACCGTTTAATGAGGGAGGAAGCTCATGGACCACTTTGATCCCAGGGCCTCTGACCAGCCGTTGGTAAGTATTTGCCGAGTGAAATATTTGGTCCTTTCCAGCAGCCCTTAGCTTGCCCCAGAGTGAACGTACTAGCACCAGCCACTTCTGTGGCTCAAGTTGGGGGTATTCTTCCTGCATGTATGCCTTCCCTGCCAACACTTGCTGCCTCTTTCACGGAGAAAAGCAGTGTTTTAGAAGATTCCGGCTTGAACCATTCCCTGCCCCCCCACCCCCGCCTCTTGTTACTTAAGGTTGTATAGATGAATGAGCTCACCATGGCCAGTTCCCTGCTTCCCTTCAATGAAGCAAAGACCTGCTCTGCGATGAGTGTGTGCATGTCTTTGTGTTAAGTGGGCACCGTTTCTCTGAATAGAAGGAACCACAGACTCAGAGGTAGATCATTGATTCCTCAAACACTGACCACGTGTCTACCATGTTTTTTTCTTTTTTTTTTAAAATATTTTATTTATTTGACAGAGAGAGCTCACAAGTAGGCAGAGAGGCAGGCAGAGAGAGAGAGAGAGAGAGAGAGGGAAGCAGGCTCCCCACTGAGCCAAGAGCCTGATGCAGGACTTGATCTCAGGACCCCAAGATCATGACCTGAGCCGACGGCAGAGGCTTTAACCCACTGAACCACCCAGGCACCCTACTGTGTCCTTCTGTCTGTCTGTATGAAGAGCAAGAAGAAGCCTGGACCTCCAAGTCTGCTTTGTAATCAGACTTTCTCCCTTTGGCTATCAGACTGTCACCTAAAGTAGTTGGAGCCTCTAAGCCTTAAAGTAGGAGCCAGATGGCACAACAAGGTAGTTGTGCAATTTCAGGCTCAAAAGCTATGTTTGAAATCCAGGTGCAGGAGTAGATTTTAGTGATACGATTTGAAAACATTAGTATTTAAGGAGCCCAGGCCCTGCCTGGATGCCTGGCCACTGCAGGTAGGAACCATGACGCCCATTAGCCCTGTGACCAAGGGGGTCTCATGCCTCTGTGTCTTAACACCAGTTGGGGTGCCGGGAAGCACCCTGGGACCCATGTCCCTGCCATTGTATCTGTTGGATCTGTACGCAAAACCACTGTCCTGATCTAGGTGTGACCCACCTGCTGGGAGCCCCATGGCTGCTGGGACCACACCCTTCCCCACCTGTCTCACGGAGGGTGGGGGCGGGTGGAACAGGAGGGCCCTGAGAAGTGAGCGCTGTCACCCTTTCCTGTCGTCCGGCTAGGGGACCTCGTCACCCGCCTCACCTCGTATGTGAGGAGAGGCCAGTGGATCTTGGAGTCCACTCCTGGCCAGGCCACGGAAAGGCCACTTGGTTATTAAATCTGATCCTGCCCCCATTTGGAACTAATAAACAGGTCTCTCATGAGACTAAAAGGTGGGGATGTAGAAATGATCCAGCCGGAGTCCCTGCCCTCCAGGAAAGACAAGTAATTACTGCAGGATGTGAGACGCGCCCCCCCCTCAGCAAACCCTGGAGGACCCACCCCGCGCTCTGCTCGGCCTACGGCAGACCCTGTCATGGAGGTGCTGACAGTCCACCAGAAAGACAGCAAAGGAGAAGTCACAATGTCAAATTAGGATGAGCATTAAGGTCAAGGGAGCCAAGAGAAGGCAGATCAGAGAGGCCTGACCTAGCCCAGGGCTCAGGAGGCCTCTCTCGGGTCACAGCCAAGTGCAGGTGGCCACCAGCAGGACGGGTAGGAACCAGCTGGGGGAGGGGAGAGGGAATGGGCACCCAGGTCCCACAGGGGTTGTGTGGAGGGTGGTGAGGGGAGGGGACAGAGGAACTCCAAAGCTCAGGCCTCTGGGGGCACAGGAGGACTTCCACAGGGTAAAGTCTGAGGAAAACCCTCCTCCGGCCCCACATTCCGGCCTCTTTCCGCCTCCCCTCCAGCTGCCCGGCTGGCTGTGCCCTCGCTCCTGGCTTGTCACAGTAGAATAATGAAATGAGACACGAGGGCCTGCAGCCAGCTACTGAGTTTTGGCTGGGAAGGGGCCAGGCCTGCTGCTTCCCCAGAGTGCCACAGGCGAACTTACCAGAAATGGCGGCCTTCTCCCCAGCGTCCTTCCTTCCCTGATGGCCTTTCCTCTCACTCAGCCTTCTACATGGCGCTCTCTATATATGTGTATATATACATATAGATGAAATTTTTAATTTAATTTTATTTTTAAAAATATTTTTATTTATTTATTTGACAGAGAGAGACATAGTGAGAGCGCACAAGCAGGGGGAGTGGGAGAGGGAGAAGCAGGCCTCCCGCTGAGCGGGGAGCCTGATGCAGGAATTCGATCCCAGGACCCTGGATCATGACCTGAGCGGAAAATAGTCGCTGAACGACTGAGCCACCCCTATTTTATTTTATTTTATTTTCAAAGCAGAGAGAGCTGGAAAGGAGATGAGACTCACAATGAGCATGGGCCCTGGAAGCCACTCACCCTGACCTCCCTCTGGCTGGAGCAGTGACCGGAGAGCTGTTTGAGGAAAGAGAGGCTGCGGGCTGCGGGCTGTGGTCAGGTCAGAGGCGGCTCACCATGTGTTTGTGACCCTGCCAAACAGATGGAGTCAGCGGCCCGTGGGTGGCATGGAAGTGCAGGGAGAGGTCAGCGTGAGAAGAGAAGCCCCAGCTCCTAACAGCCGGGAGCGCCCTGGTGCAGACCGATCCCGGAGCTTCTGGTCTTCACCCTCAGGTAAATGGAAAATTCCGGAAAATTCTAGATGTGCTCCCTTGGGAGAGACACAGCAAATCCACCAGAACCCAAGACGGAACGAAGTGGCTGTCCACAAGCTCCTCAGACGTCGCCTGTCAAACACACGCACGAGAATGTTCACTACAGCAGTTGTTACTGACGGGCGAGGATGAGATATTCCAGAATCAGAAGACTAGAGCAGCTGGGGCTGCCGCCACAAAGTACCACAGACGGGGTGGCTGGGACAACAGACACTGCGTCTGTCACAGTTCTGGAGGCCGAAAGTCTGAGGCCAAGGTGTGGGCAGGGCGTTTCTCGGAGGCCTCTCTCCCTGGCTTGTCCATGGCCATCTTCTCCCTGTGCCCTCACATGGTCTCTCCCTTGCGTGTGTCCAGCCTGATCTCCCCTTCTCAGGGACACTCTGCTATGGTTACAAAGAACAGGAAGATCTATCTGTGTTGGCAGGAAAAATAGTTCCAGGCTTGCTCTTAGTCATAGGACAATAGGACACTGATATGGGTGGTCGCCCTCTGGAGAGGGAACAGATTGGGCCCCAGAGTGGGATGAGGGGGATTTTCTTTACTTGTTTGCAGACTGGTTCACCCCGTCCCTTGCCCTGGCTTTGAACTCTCCCGCTGTGGGCCAAGTCTCTTTCCGTACCCCATGGACGTTGAACTTGGCCAGGGGCCTTGGTTGGTCCAGTGGAATTCTGATGGAGGTACCCAGAGCAGAGGCTTTAAATGTGCTTGTTTAGCATAGCTTCACCTCCCGGGCTGCCATGACCCTCAGTGAGAAGAATATAGGCCAGAAATGGCTGGTCCCAGGAGAACGTGGAGACAACCTTTGTCCAAAGGGACAAATGTACGATTCCATGTATGTGAACGTCTGGAATAGGCAAATCCATAGATTGTAGATTAGAGGCTATGGGGAGTGGGAAGGGGATAAGGAGCTATTGCTTAATGGGTACAGTTTCTGCTTGGCGTGAAGCAAAGGTTCTGGAAACTGATAGTTAAGATGATTGCCTGACATCGTAAATGAACCTAGTGCCCCTGAATTACATACTGCGAATGGTTGATATGGTGTATTTTGTGTAGTATCTGTCACCACAATTTAAAAAATAATGTAAAAGAGCAAAACCATTGGATTTAACACACTGGGTCATGAATTGGTATCGTGTGTGAATGGCATTTCAGTACAGTTATTTTTTAAACATGATAAATACATACTGGGTGGCTCAGTGAGTTAAGGCCTCTGCCTTTGGCTCAGGCCATGTCCCAGGGTTCTGAGATCGAGCCCTGCATCGGGCTCTCTGCTCGACAGGGAGCCTGCTTCCCTTCTCCTCTCTCTGCCTGCCTCTTTGCCTACTTGTGATCTCTCTCTCTCTCTCTGTGAATAAATAAATAAAATCTTAAAAAAAGAAAGAAAGAAACAAAGAAAGAGAGAAAGAAAGAAAGGAAGAAAGAAACATACTTGTTTAAGCCGTTGGGTGTTAAATGATTTGTGAAAGCAGCAGGAGTCTGGCAATTTTTGACGGAGAGGGTATGTATGGGCATATGTTTTCTATACTGAGCACGTATTATTTTCATAATACAAAGGATGCAAAATCAGCATGTATTGGGTTCCCCCTAAGCAGGCCCCTCTTTCTTGTTTTCCTGCCTGGTGGTAGCACCAGAATGTTTCTGGACATTATTCATCCTGATTTGGAATGACTCTTGGTTTCTCTCTTTGTCCTTGGCTGTTAACCAGATCCAAGTCCTGGCTGTTCCTGGAGAACTTGTCTCTATTGGCTCCTTAATCTCGGTCTCCAGAGCCATCTCCTGGGTCTGGATCGCCTGTCTGCTTCCCTGGGTGGCCTCCCTGCCTGGTCCATCCAGGCTGTGGGAGAGCAGTAATTCGCAACACACTTAAGCACACAAATGTTCCATCCTGTGAAATGGGTTTACGACTTACGACAGCCTCTACCTCCTGTCAGTACCCCCAGGGGTGTGTGAAGAGGTCCTAAAGCTGACCAGCTGGAAGAGGGGCAGGCCACTGTTCCTTCCCCATCTGCCCTCTCCCATCTCTTCTTCCTCCACTTTTAGGATCCTACTACTAGGCGGGTATGGAAACCTCTAGAACCACCAGCAAGGGGAATGTTCCATTCAACATCACTTAGAAGCTGAGAAAGCTGAAGATTCTAATGACTAATTAATGGGGCTTCCAATTCAAAACACTGCTAGATGGATGAAAATTAATTTTGAAGTGCTTTTTAGGCTAGAACTTGAAACATGCTGAAGGAATTGAGTTCTGGTGCTGAAGCAAAACGATCTCTGCCCTTTTTTCTTCTTTATGTGAACAGTTTCTCAACTTTCATGTCTGTAAATACGAAAAATAGGAATAACACTAATGTTGAATCCCATCTTATTCCAGCAAAAAGTAATAGTCCTATGCTCTATATGAACAACATAGGATTAGAACATTGCATCCAGGGCCCCTGTGGGGTTCAGTTGGTTAAGCGTCCGCCTTTGGCTGAGATCATGATCCCATGGTCTTGGGATTGAGTCCCTATGGGCTCCCTTCTCAGCCTTGAGTCTGCTTCTCCCTCTGCCCCTCCCCCAACTTGTGCTTGCTCCAGCTTTCTCTCGAAAATTTAAATAAATAAATGAATGAATAAATAAATAAATAAATAAATTTATTTCTCCCTCTGCCCCTCCCTTGAATGTGGATGCCCCCTCTCTCTGAAGAAAAAAAAAAAAAGAACATTGCATTCATGTCTTGGATATTTGTTTTGGATAAAATTTTATATTTTTTTAATTTAAAAATTAGGCTTCACATACATTATATGTTTATAAAAAAATAAAAATAATTTAAAAATTAAAAAATAAAAATTAGGCTTCACAGCTATGTATTTATGAGTTTTGATTCATTGAGTACTAATAAAAATAACAACATGTCAGTTTTAGAAGGAAAGTTTGGCCCTTAGAGTCTTACGGTCATGGGAAACAAGAAGATTCCCATGTATGTACCTATTTTTGTTGCTGAGAGTCATGTTAGGGTGATCAATAACCACTCAAACATGGAACATGTATTCTACAAGGACAAAACTCTGCCAAGGATGCAGTAGAATGGAAATAGGAGTTCAGAAGGGGAAACAAATGTTAACTTACCAAGCGTTAAAAGGGAGCTTGTTCAGACGTATTTAAAATAGGTGATGGGGGCGGGGGGGGTGCTGTGTGGCTCAGTGGGTTGAGGCCTCTGCCTTTGGCTTGGGTCATGGTCCCAGGGTCCTGGGATCGAGCCCCCCCATCGGCCTCTCTGCTAGGCAGGGGAACTGCTTCCCTTCCTCTCTGCCTGCCTCTCTGCCTGTTTATGATCTCTGTCTGTCAAGTAAATAAATAAATTCTTAAAAAAATTTTTTTAAATAGATGATGGGTTTCGGGGGGGTGGGGGTAGGATTGGGTGGTTTATTGGAATGAGCATCTGACTCTTGATTTCAGCTAGGGTCATGATCTCGGGGCCTTGGGATCGAGAACCTCCTGGGGCTCTAAGCTCAGCAAAGTCTGCTTTTACCCTTCTCCCTGTTCCCCGCCCCCCAACACGGTCTTTCCCAAATAAGTTTTAAAAAAAATCTTAAAAAAAAAAAATACATAGTGGTTTGTATGGAATCCATAGGATGTTTTTATTTCATTGGACGCATGTTTAAAAAAATCATAGTTTTATTTTTAGAAAATCTGCATTTCCTGGAAATTGCATCTTTTGTAACTGAACTTACAATGAGAAATTTTAGGAATCAACGTTATTCAAGGACGTGCGTAGATGTTTCAGAATTATTTTAGGGGGTGCACGTGAGAAACATGTTGGCTGGTTGTTGCTGGGGGTGAGGGGAGGCTGTGAGAGGCCAGTGTTGTTTCACTCGCGTGGGGTCCTGCCTCCCCTGCAACCAGCGGTCCCAACTTGAGCAGGTCCCCTCCTCCCTCTCAGTTTGAGTTTGCCCACCTGTGAGTGAAGGACAGGGCGGTACCGAGCCCTCCTGGTTGCTCCAGGAGTAAGTGAGCGGCTGCAGAGGAAGTGTTCAGCCGGGAAGGAACAGCACCCACTATCCACCCAAGGGTGGCATCGTAGGGAAGGAAGCGGATGAGGAAGGAACTGGGGATCCGATTCTTGCAGAGGGGGTTGTTGGGTCCATAATCAAAGGAGCGAGACTGATACAAAGCGAAGGTCAAGCAGATCTTTATTTTGCGCCAAGAATCAAGAATCAAACCTAGCGGCTGGGGCTGTCTCTTGCAAAGAGGCGACCTCTCCCTGCCTTACAGACTAGCTTTTAAGGCCAAAGGCCATGTGGTTGGGCCTGGCCATGCACAGGTGGCCGAGATTATAATACACAGAGAAAGCTGCAGAGTCATGCTAGGTCACACATAAGTGACCAATTGAATTGCAATTTACCCTATAGTAGATATTTGAACGAGCCTATCACCTTGGTCAGAATTGGTGCCCAAAAGGGCCCCCAAAGGGCAGGGTCCATACTCCTTGGTAGTTAGGGAGACAGTATGCCGCCCCCACAGATTGGATACCTCCACGTGGCCTGACCCACCCTTGTATTTGGGCTTTGTTACCTGGGACTGGTTTCCCAGACTTGTTTTTAAGCTCCTTGGGGTGGGGGGCAGGGTCAGTTTAAGTTTTCCTGCATAAACAACAAAATCACTGTTTGACTGATGGAGCTGCTCTGGCTAAATACGCCCTTACAGGGGTGACGGTTTAGCTGGCTGAAGAAAGGCAAGGAAGAGATCCCGGTCCCTGACAAGGTGCTTGGGGGTGGAAAAGGCCGGCCCCGCCTGGAGAACAGCCGGTCCAAAGGGCCGAGAGGTGGAAAGGGCTTGTCTGGGGATCCCCTCCGCGGACACCACTTGAGGCCCTGTGGGTCCTCGGCCATCATCACTGCGTCTGCGACCCTGGTGGGCAGGTGACACTGACCACCCCTTACTCCAGACACAGTCCGGACACAGGCAGTCAAGGGTTCCCTGTGCAGCATCCGAGAGCGGGGGGGGGGGGGGGGGGTTCGGCACCCGCCGGGGTTCTGCTGGCCCTGGGCCTCATGGAGGCAGGGAGGAAGCAGGCTGGGCCTCCCAGCTCGGACTCGCTCAGAAAAGTCTTTGAAAACTTGTGGCACAGGTGTTTAAAACATGAAGATATTTTATTGAGTGGAACCTGGGCCCGCTCCTCCCTCCGACCCCGGACCCCCGCCCCTGTGCTCCGCTCCCATAAGTAGGTTTGGATGCGGATGATGCGGTCCCCCGCGTGGGGGCCCAGCGCGCGGTCGTGGCGCGGCGTCCCGAGCCTGACCAGATGGCCGCGCCCCTCCCTCCCCGCGTCCGCTCCCCGTCCCCCCGCCCTAGTTCCCGGGCTGCGGGGCCCAGGGAAACTCGAGAGCCAAACGGACCGGCCGGCCCTCCAGCGTCAGGACAAACGCACCAGCCTGGGTGACGGCGGGGACCGCTGGGCCAAGCGCCCCCTGGCGGCCGTCCGGGTGCACCGCGCGGGAGCCCAGCGCAGGGCGGCCCCTCGCTCTCTCTTCTCCTTCCTTCCCCTTCTCTCCACCGTTCCTTCTCCCTCTCCTTCATCTTCACCCTCCCCTCCTCACTCTCCTCCGCCTTCCTCCCCTCTGCTTCCTTCCTTCTCCCCCCTTCCTTGTTCCTGCAGTTTTGGGTCTTTTAGGTTAATTGATTCAAAATTTTAAATAGGGAATACATGAACATTGTTCAAATATCTTATTTTCAACTACTCAAAGGTATACTGTGAAAAATTTTCATCCCGGAAGAACTTCCGACAAATCCCCAAACTGAGGGTCAGTCTATAAAATATCTGACCGTCCACCTCCAAGCTGTCAAGGTCATGGAAAACAAGGCAAGTCTGAGAAACTAACCCAGCCAGAAGCAGCCTAAGGAGGAGGCACGGGAGGATCCCATTATAAACGTGGGATCCTGCAAGGGATCCTGGAACAGAAAAAGGACCTTTGGGGAAAATTAGGGAAATCTGAATCAGGAGGGACTCCAGGCAATACTAGATCAGCACTGGTTCATTAATTGTAGCCAACATACCCCACTAATGCCGGGTGTTAGTAATCGGGGAAACTGGGGGTGGTCTTTAGGGGAATTCTACTGTCCACGATTTCTCTGGAAATCTAAAGCTGCTCACGTAATAGTTCACTTTTTTGAAAGTCTTCATCCTATCCTTGCCTTCAACCAGGCAGTTTCCACCTCTCCCGGCACGTATTAATCATTGATCTTGGTCGTCTGTGTGTCCTTTCAGAGATTTAACGTGCAAACACGAGCAACTATGAACACTCTTGCCCCCCTTCATACAGTAATGGCAGCGCACCCCACACCCGGTTCTGCCCTTGCTTTCTTCAGTCGTTTCATATCAGGCATGGAGTCTGCCCTGTTCTTGTTTTCCTTCTGGAGGGACCCTCATTCCTCTGGCCACTTCCCTGTTCATGGACTTGGGAGCTTTCCAAGATTTTTGCAGTTCTAACATGACTTGAGGGCATAACCCTGGAGGGGGGAGAGTTTGTCCGTTGGCCTGCAGGGACCCAGGAGAGAGTCGTTTGTAACTGTAGTCGACAGGGACCCCATAAAGGTTCCTCTGAGTTGTGTGTGTGTTGGGGGCTTCCCTCTCTGTCCCCTCTGCCCCATTCTTCGCCATCCTGCACCCGCCGGCTGTCCTGGGGCCCCCGGTGACCGCACCTGGAGCATAGCCCCTGTGAGGTACCCCCCCACCCCCACCTCCCCGGGACCATGGGTGGGAGGACTGCGTGATCGTGGGGCTTCCACTGAGGAGGGTGAGGGTGGGGGAAACTCCCCCAGGATCGTCTGCTCCACCCCGCGACTCCTCCTAAGGAGACTTGAAGGTGCCCTTAGGAGTCTTCCCCCACCCCCTCCCCCGTGCCGCCACCCCAGCCTCCCCTGCCCAGGAGCTCGCCCTGTCTTTCCCCCTGTGGGTCGCGCTGACCTCCCACTCCAGGGGTCTTTCTCCAATATAGAGATCTTTCACCCACCCCACCTCTGACTTTCTCCCCCCACCCAACTCCCCGGAGTCCTGGTGCCCGCTCTGGAGATGATAATGGCATTTTCCCACCTCCTTACACGCATGGCCATTCGTTCCCTTCCACATCCCACCGTAGCTCCCCAGTTCTGGGTGATTTAAACAACTCCTCCCGCAACATTTTATAACGACACATTTCAGAAAATAGAAAACGTTGAAAGACTTGTGCAGTGCGTGTCAGTGTGCCCCGCGCCTGGATCGACCTGAACATCTCAGGGCCTCGAGGCCGCGGGCCAGCAAACTCCTGGCTTCTCAAAAGCTTGGCAACCGTCGGGACACTCCTCCAAAGCCCTTCTGCAAGCCTGTCGCTGGCTGGAGTTCACTCTTCATTTACGTTTTTGAAGGTAAAATTGACATCCAGAGAAATACACAGATGTTAAGTGAGCCGTGATGTGGCTGATTTTAGATGGTCCGTGGGAGAGTGTTTTCTAGTTTAATAGCAATGTGTTTATTTTAACCTGTGTTGAAAACAAACCAACCCACCCACTACCATTTTCCTTGCATGGTAGTGACATAGTTTCCCTTAACAAGGAAGGTAGTTAATGAGCTGCTGTAAAGGACTGGGGGTTGGGGGAAGGATGGGGTGGGGGGCTTCCAAGGTGCTGAGGCTGTTTCCCGAGCTGCTCTCGCTTGGGAGAGTGGCCTCGGCCTGCAGCGGGCAAACTTGGGGCGCCGGGAGGGGCGGGGCCCCGGCTGGATCCCGGGTCCGCGGTGGGGGCCGGAAAGGCGGGCGTGTGTGCTTGCCTGGATGTGTGTGTTTTTCTTTCTTTCTTTCTTTTCTCTTCCTTTCTTTCTTTTTCTTTTCTCTTTCCCTCTTTTTTTTTTTTTTTTAATGTGTGTGTTTTCAAATCATTATGCACCTGCGCCTCCGCTCCAACCCTTGGGGGCTGGGGATGTCCCGGTGAACACCCAGCACAGGGCCGGGAATACAGCAGGTGCCAGTGAGTGTTTCTCGAGATCCCGAGTATGCAAACGCTTTGACGCACTATTTAAAAAATAGGACAGTACAGAAGCAGGAAGAATCCCACCTCTCGTGTCCTCTCTACTCAGCCCAGTGGGGTCAAGCAAACCCCAGTGTTTGCTGACCGTCCAGCAAGCAGAGGAAGACTCGAGAGTCGGCGGGAGGTGATCTGCGTTAGCTTTGGCGCTCGCGTCCGGGAACTCAGAGCAGACAGAAATGAAGCCGCTGTTTCTCGTCTGAGCATGCGCACCGGGCCCCAGCACTAGCTTCATTATCCTCCGGCGGAAAGCCCAGAGTAGGTGCCTCGTTAGCGCAGTAGGTAGCGCGTCAGTCTCATAATCTGAAGGTCGTGAGTTCGATCCTCACACGGGGCACAATACTTTTGTTGGCTCTACATCTCCACTCCAGCCAGAACGACGGATTTTATTTGCCCCCGGGTGCACAGGGAGACCCCAGAACCCGCGCTTTTCCGCAAAGGGGTCTCCGGGGAGACGCTTGGCTCGCCTCGCCTGCCGGAAAAACCGGTCCTCGCACGCTGTCAAGTCTCCCTTCTGTGTTCCGGGCCCTGGACTGAGGACTGGAAGGAAGGCCGAGGCGTGACGACAGGGGGACACACGCGGCACACTGGCCGCGACCCCGTAAGCCGCTGACAAAGAACCGCAGCTTCCCCAGGGCGCAGTACCCCTGCCACCCCGCCCTCCCGGGTCGCTCCGCCCTGGCCCCGGAGGCAGGGCCGTCGCGCGCGGCCAGGCGGCGGAGGTCCCTGAGCACCACGGGGCAGCGTGGGCCTGCGGCGCTGGGAGGCGGCGGGACCCGAGGGGGCAGGGGAGGGGGGTCGGGAGCGCTCCTAGCAGGGGTGCCGACGGCCGCCGGCGGGGCGGGACCGGGGGCCCTGCTGCCACTGCGGCCGAAGCAGGTGCACCGGCCACCGCGGTGGTCCCCGACGGTTCCTGCGCGGCCAACCGATGGCGCTGCGCTGGCTGTGAACGCCCCCATCCTGCAGCCGTCTGATGCGGCACGAATCTCTGCAGCTCCCCGACGGTGCGAGAGTACTTCCACTGACCTGACAGGGAGCACCTTCCCGAGGCTCTCCCGGCCCTCTTTCTGCCATAAGGCCCCTTACTCAACGCGTCGTGGTGCCAGCGCGGAGACCCTGCCGTCTGCCAGCCAGGCCGGGCCCGGTGATGGTTCAGGTACTCGGAAACCAACCACAGCCGGCTTCACGGCCCTGCCTCCGCTGGGACTCCAGCTCGGCCCCAAACCCACCACCTGCCGCCGTGAGCCTTGACTTCGGGGGACACGGCCAGTGTCTCGGAGCCCCTGGAAGGGCTGGGTCCAGTCCCTCAGGTGAACGGCAACAGGTCCCTTTGGGAAGACTTGGGGGTTACTTATAGCATAATACGTGGCACTCGCTGTTGCAGGATCCTTCCTGGGGCGGGGGTGTGGGGGAGCAGGGGGACCTGGCCTTGCCTTGGGTCAGGAGGCTTTGGATCTGGAAATAAGTTTAGGTCTGGAAAGGGCGGCAGGCCTGGCTCTCCACTGCGGTGACTCAAGGCAGGTTTTCAGCCCCAGATCGGGACGCTTTCCTGTTACCTGCATCGAGCCACATTTTAGGAGAGGCCAACTGCTTCGTTGTTAGGGACCACATAATCCATGACCAACAGCCCCCGGCCCCCACTACTACTGCTTCTCCTCTGCCCACGACTCCGAATGGTTTGTCCTTGGTAGCAGATCGCTACGGAACCCCCTCAACTCCCCTGAAATCAGGGGGCCTGTCAGCAGAGGCATCTGGCACTGTCTCACCCACAGAACCACCACCGAGCTTTTCAAGTTGGCAGATCCTTTCTGCACTCGGTCCTTCTGGAGGGGAGCATCTTCCAGAGCCCATGAGCGACAAGTTCCTACGTGATCCACCCACGCCTGCGTTCCTACCCTCCTAGGCGTCTGGATACCTTCATCTACGTCATGCCAGGCAACCTTTGGCGTCTGAACGCGATTATAAAGGCACCCACACTGCGTCCACATTTCTGTGTCAGCAGGGTAAACTGAGAGCAGCGGCGACCCACGGGGCTCCTGGAGCCCTTCCCCAGGGCGCAGGATGCCAAAGTGGCAGTAGGGGGCGCCGGAGGACGGCCAAAGGAGGAATGGGCCTTCTCCTCTCCTTCCCAAGGTGCTGTTTTGCTCCCCTGGCTCCTGCTTCCCTGTGGTCAGCGGGAGTGTGTGGGGACAGCCAGTGCTACTGCCCCGGCTGTGTGCCCAGAGTGCACAGTCTCGTGGTGACTTCACGGCCTCTGCCGATGGCCGCGTTGTCACAATCCTCCCATCACAGGGAACGTTCCAGGTCAGATGCCAGCGGCAACACCCCACCCACTCTGGGCATCTGCCTTCCAGCCTTGTTTTGCCCCCATGGGGCCCGCAGGGCGGTTTCCCATGGCCCTTTCACCGGGACAGTGCAGAGCCACCCTGACCACACTCAGGGGCGGCTGCGCTGCCTCCCCATGCCCTCCCACCCCGCAGCCTTGGATTGTCTGTGCCCCTGACTCGGACTGACTAACTCTGGTCTTGGCAATCCATAGAACTTCTCCCACCAGGGCTAACCCAGAGCCTTGCGGAGGGAGGGGTCTCCTTTCCCAGTCGGCCCTTTCCTCTCCTTCCGTCCCAGGGACCCTGTAGAACACTCTGGACATCTTTAACTTCCTCTCCTATCACTGTTGAGTAACTCACCTAGGACCTGAAGCTTTTCCTGTTCAAACTGCCCAATGGTTTGTCTCCTGGCTGGGTCTAGACCTGAACTCCAGCAGCTGTGCCGAGTGCACCCCTGCTGGCATATGAAGCCATTGGTGGCGCTTGTTGTCACCACTGCTGCCGTACTGGTCAATACGGAATCACTGTGGAAAGGCCTTTAGCAAATGCTCCACTATTCCTCAAAATCAGAGAATTCATACTGGAGAAAAACCATATGAATGTAATAAATCTGAAAAGGCCTTAAACCAAGTTAATAACTTATTCAACACCACTGAATTCATACTGGACAGAAACTCTGAAGTGTAGCCAATGTGGAGAATCCAGCTGAAGCCCCAAATTTATCCAACATGGATCACTTCATACCAGAGAGAAACCTTATGGATGTAATAAATATGAAAAGGCCTTTAGGAACCTCTCTGCTTTAACAAGCTCAAGGAAGTTCTTGAGAGAAACTTCAAGAAGATGTCTGGAGCAGGAAGAAATTTTAGCTAAGCTCAAGCTTTCTTCAAGTCCCAGAGAATTTAGATTATAAAGACATTGGGGTTAAGTTGAAGATAGTCGAGAAGCAGACAGAGAGCATCAGAAATGTAGTTCAGGTATTACGTGTGATAGCATCTGAAAATGCCCAATGTCTGAAATCCGTGACGGCAGTGACATGATCAACATTGTTCCTGGGAGAACTAGTCAGAGAAGACTGAGGAATTCACAGGAAGAGTTTCATCTGGTTGAGAGTATGTGTAACTGTCACTGGGTAAATGGAAACTTATTTATTTTTTTAAAAGACTTTATTTATTTATTTGACAGAGATCACAAGTAGGCAGAGAGGCAGGCAGGGGGGTCGGGGTGGGGTGGGGTGGAGGCTGGGAAGCAGGCTCCCTGATGAGCTGAGAGCCCCATGCAGGGCTCGAACCCATGACCCCAAGATCGTGACCTGAGCCAAAGGCAGAGGCTTTAACCCACTGAGCCACCCAGGCGCTTAAAAAATGAAATACTGCGGGGCACCTGGGTGGGTCAGTAGGTTAAAGCCTCTGCCTTCGGCTCAGGTCACCATCTCAGGGTCCTGGAATCGAGCCCTGCATCGGGCTCTCAGATCAGCAGGGAGAGTCTGCTTCCTCCTCTCTCTCTGCCTGCCTGTCTGCTTACTTGTGATCTCTCTCTGTCAAATAAATAAAAAAATCTTTAAAAAAAATACTGCAACACCATGAAAGAGGTGTGTGTATTTGCAAAACCAGGCTGAGTGGTGTGCATCCTGGTAAAAAGGGGACCTGAGGTAGAGGTGAAAATCTGACTTTATGTAGCTGATTCTGGCTGGCAGGATCAGGATATTTTAGAATTCCAATCCTTTCAGGTGAGCAAGCAATTTTGAGTTCACCAATTTCGAGTTCACCCCGCTTTCCATTCTACCCTGTACATTTTATATCCTGTGACTTGCTGTTGCCAAACACGCACCAGCGTGGCCCATGAAGGCCTGTTTGCAGCTGCCTGAAAATGGACAGGAAAGTAGGCTGAGGAAAGTGCTCTTGGGAAACCAGTGCCTTGCATTAGCACTTTGCCTGCTGGCCAAGAGAGCATTTTGCTTACTGCGAATATTTGGTTTATTCTAGGATTATGCTTTTAAAAAAGAGTTTATGCTTTATAACCACAGACACAAGAATTACTTCTATATATTATTGCATGCTCTACGTCAAGTACAGTAGTAGAATTTTACATTTTAATCCCCACATCAGGTCCCTGAGCTATTTCTACTCTCCTTTTAGAAATGGGATCAAGGAAGGTTCTGGAAATAATTATCCAAGATGATGAAGTTGCGAGTAGCCCTGCTGTGGAGCCGGGGCTGTGTGGGGGAGCAGAGACAGAGACGGCAATGTTCTGAGCAGGGTGGGCTCACTGGGGAAGAGGAGACCCAGCTGCTGAGTGACAAGGGGCTGTGGAGACACAGTGGGGCTCTAGATGTCCTGCTGACTTCTCTCACTTTTGGCTGCACAGTTGTTGAGATGATTTCCTGTCTTTGTTTCTCCATTTACCTTTTTTCTTTTTTTAAGATTTTTATTTATTTGACAGACAGAGATCGCAAGTAGGCAGAGAGACAGGCAGAGAGAGGAGGAAGCAGGCTCCCTGCTGAGCAGAGAGCCCGATGCGGGGCTCGATCCCAGGACCCTGGGATCATGACCCGAGCCGAAGGCAGAGGCTTAACCCACTGAGCCACCCAGGTGCCCCTCCATTTACTTTTAAAATAAACCCTCGTCAACTCAAGTCAGAAGTTTATGCGGGTCCTTGCAAACTGAAAGACTCTAACAAGCTTTAATAGCTTCAAACAAAATTTTCTTAAAGATTTTATTTATTTATTTGAGAGAGAGAGAGAGAGTATGAGAAGGGGGACAGTCAGAGGGAGAAGCAGAGTCCCCACTTAGCAGGGAGCCCATATAAGGGACTCGATCTCGGGACTCCAGGATCACAACCTGAGCCGAAGGCAGACGCTTAACCAACTGAGCCACCCAGGCGCCCCTAAGAGCTTAAAACCTTTTATTATGAAAAGTGCAAGAAGCCATTTACAAGCCAAAAGCATCAGAATGAAATAGTACACATAATTTTTATACACACATTTTTTTCCTATACAAAAAGTTGCCCTCTGTAGGGATATAAAATAAATAATCTAAAAATCAGTGTCACTGATTGCAAAATAGGTATCTCTCCGACTCTCTCAAGCCCTCTACGTGGCCAAAACATGAGGTGTCTGACATCTGTTGCGGGCCTGGGCGGTGAGTCTCTGGCGAAGAGTTCTTACTCTGTCCATAAGATCCCGCTCCGTGGTGTCCCACTGCATTCTTCTTTGATTTAAAGAAACTTCAAAAAAAGAGTAAAATTAATAGTTTAATTTTCCGATGTTAGATACAGCATGTATTTTGAAGGTAAATACGTTGCCAAAACCCAATAATGAAATGAATATTTGAAAAGTTAAACATCTTGAACGAAAAAGCCTAACATCTTGTTTCCTACATTGTTCCAGTTACAAAGCCAAATACTTACTGGTAAAATTGAATGAAGGCTATCAGAGAACTTACTTGCTTTTGGTTATGTAGCACTTGTTTTTAATTTTGGGGGATATAAATAATTGTTTGAATCAGGAACAAATCATGTCCAAGAGAGGCTGAGAGAGTTCTTTGCAACACTCAGTTCCCTCACTAGAATAAAGATCGTGAGAAAAAGCACTCCAAGTTGCCAAAATTAATATTTAGAAAAGTACACCAAGACTATTTTCCCAATGACTAAATAAAAATAAATAAATCAAATGGTTTCATAGTGGCCAACAAAGGGAGAGTCCAATTAAAATATTACAATGTGTCCAAGTGCAACAGACATTTCATACTGAGTTTGAGGGGCTAGTAAACACTGGAATCTGAAAAAAATAAAAAGGACCTTAAAAATATAATTCTTTCAAACTTAGTTACATATTCAAACAGCTCCAATTTCTGAAAACTCTATTTTCCTCCACAGGAATCCCACTTTTGTGTTTTGTTTTGCTGCTAAATACCTAAGCTTACCAAATGTCTTGACTTGATTTTCTAATTTAGAATTATCTAACTAAAAATTTAAGTTCTGACATGTCAGAATAAAGAACAGCTGAAAGTTCCGTGTACTTTCATTCAACTTATGCATGACTTTTGGTTTAATTCCTATTCTGACACAGAATCTATAGATGCATATAGAGCATGAGTCAGCAAAAATTTATAACACTGCAATCTCACGACTCATTACTAGATATATTTCTTATAAAGCCTGTCTTCAGAGGACACTGTGTAAGACTCTGTTCTTCTAAAGGAACTCAAAAGATCTCGTTAAATTCTGTTTCTTCTATATGATAGTTTTGTTGAAAATGTTCCTTGTTCCCTCCCCCATTTTAAAAAGAAATCAAATAGTTTATTGGGAAAACCTTCAGCTCCTTTATGGGCTAAAGCTGTGACTGTATTTCTGTATCAGGTTTCCAAACATAAAATTTTTTATGCAAACTTTTATGCAAACATAAAAACTTGCAGGGAAGCAAATGTTGGCCAATCAGCATGAAGCTGTTTGTCTTGGGCGGGTCCCCGGGGAGTGGCCCCAGCTGTGGATCACAGCGCCCCCACCCCCAGCAAACCCCTGTCTTCAGTGGCTCCTGGAAAGAGCCCAGTCCAGAAGAACATTCAGAAAATTCAAATACACAATAGCTTTGAAAACTAATGCTCAGATTTTCTTTCCACGAGGGTGTAAAACCTAGTTGTGAATATCATTACTTTAGCTAGTGACAGACTTGTGTAGGCACCTACAACTAGTATTAGAGAAAGGAAATCGCATCAGTGCCATCCATCTGGCAAATTTTCTCTACTTGGTTTCGGTCTGATCCAGTTTTTTTTTTCCCCAGCTGGAAGAGCGGAGAACCCTGCTGTCTCCATTTCAGGATTTCCATTATCCCCACGCCCTGCAGAAACGGCATCAGAATGGCGCAAATACGATTCAAGCCACAGTCTTGCTTAGATGAAGGTGAAATTGTAAATGAGAGAAGAAACAGTGCTTGCTTATCAACTCACTGCATGTTGAAGAATCCATTTCCAAAATGTCATTTAGCTGTGAGGTTCGAGGCAGACAGCTGGAGGCGACCTGTCCGTTTTGGTCCCTGGACGCTGCTGTTGTAACAGGGAGGAGATGCAGAAGAGGTTTGGGAGTGAGTGGAGAGCCTTTTTGAATTCTAAATGGTCCCCAGGAAATGACATCTGCCAAGGATGAAAAGTCCCCAATTTCTATTCTGGGAAGAGCATTGTCCCCATTCCAAGGGCAGGGCAAGGGCAGTTATGAGCTGAAGTTTCGGTGACATATTTTAAAAACACCTTTAGCTAAAACAAAGAGCCAACAAACAAACAAACCACTCAAAAACAGAGATGTTAGGATAGAGATCCCAAATGTTTCTTGGACAAGATTATGAGAACTCCCCAGGGCCCACCCCTGGCAGCTACCAGCGGGCAGGGCCTCATGGAGCCAATAGAGAGCACGGGAGAACCAGCGAGAGGCAGGCTGCCCCTGCAAACTTCCAGAACCGTGAGCGGAGCAGGGTGCCTCCCCCTGTTCCTTGATCACTCTCATCTCATAAGTTTTACTGGTCCCTCGGCTATGTTTTCACCGTTCCCCCAACTCCTATGGCTTTTCAGTGAAGACACCCAGGTCCTTTTTTCTATTTTTCAGCCCAGCTAGAGTCCTGACTGTTCCTTTCTACTCCCATCACAGGGTCCGAGCTTCCAGGAGTCAGGCCCAAACTGAGTTACATTGACTTATTAAGATGCCTTTTCCCTGGTCTTAAGGGCTGCAGCTAATGGTTTTAACTCACAGTTTTAGCTCAATGAGTCATTAAGACTGTTTGGGGCTGATTACCAAATGACTAATTTGAACGGGTGTGAGGACATGGGATGTGAGAGTCATCGTCAAACATCTGAAGGGCTGTCCTGTGGCAGAGGTAGTACATGTAATCTGCGTTTGCTCCAAAGAACTGTTTCTAATGAGGGAATTAAAAAAAAAAAAAAAGGCATATTCAATTTTACGTTACGAGGCAGAGCTTGTAAATAAAATACTGGCAGAAGTGGAATCAGGTAGGGAGTTCGCCAGCCCCGAACATTCCGGCAGAAGCAGGATAACCGGCATTCACTACAAACACAGCTGATCTGATACTGGTTCTCCAGATCTTTCCACATTTGAGATCTCACTGTCCCTTGTCTATCATCTGTCCCCCAAAAGCCGTCCTGCCCCTGGCTGTTTACTTCCTCTTCCGGAAGGGCCATGGTGTGAACACCACTTCTCTTCTAGCACGGAATGGTTCCCTCTGCCAACAGCTGTGTTTCAAATACTGGCTGAGCAGAAAAATTTTAAAACAAAAATCCAGCTTCCTAGTTCCTATCCTAGATCTGCCAAAGTAATCCACTGTTGGTGAGGTCCTTAAAAGGGTTTTTTAAAAAAAATCTGCAATTTACAAAAAAATAATAAATGCTAATAGTAACACATTTGAACATATTAAGAATAAAGCAAAAATTTGAAGTTTCTTTCCTGTACTTATTGTACTGCAACTTATTCTTATTAATGTAATGTATTTTAAAGCCCCAAAGGTGATTCTTATTAGTTTAAATCAGTATTTATTTGCTGAATTTGTATTAAGAGTACAATTTTAAAAAGGTACAAACTAAAATTCTTCCGTTCTAACCCCAGGCACCGAGTTCTTTACCCAGGAGGTGAGCCCAACAGTAGAGTTTCCAGGTCATTCTGCTGGGTAGCCAGCGTGGCAGACAGGACGTGGCCCACTTCCTGAGCCTGGCACTGAAGGTCCCTATCCTCTATCTTCTCCAGTAACATCTCTAAGTATCCTGTACATGAGCTCTCTCCAGCTGGTCTAACAATCCCCACGGCAGGCAACTTTCTTCCATTGATTATTACATCTAGCAAGTTCTGTCCTATATGAGCAGGGTTCATGGAGGCTTTGGTTGGGGAACCCACAAGAATCATAAAGGAAAATTCTGTGTGTCTATGTGCTTGTGCATATTTCTGGGAAGAGTCTCAGAGAGGCCCACAAACCATCAATGGCTAGAAAATGGTGCACTGGAACAAAATTAAAGACTACCTGGTCTATAATGTTGTCATTTTACAAATGAGGAAACTGAAGACCAGTCACCAATTCTGAATAAATCCATGACTCTGGCCAACTTTACTTAAACGCCTGTGTTCATTTACCATAAGTCTGGCACTAGGACTCAGGGCTCCTGCCACCTAGTCTGGGAACCAACACCACACTGTGAAATCCTCCCTCTGAAGTATGCTCCCCGATGCTCCAAACCTGTTCGTTTGTTTTTTTTTTAAAGACCCAGTAATTAGAAACCTGGTCCCCACCTGGTAACAGCCATGTACTCATGTTTTCTTTTAAAGTAACAGTTTCACTGAGATAGAACCCACATGCCATAAAATTCACTCTTGAAAGTGTACGGTTCAGTGTTCTTAGTGTGTTCAGAGTTGCACGACCATCACCACTAACTCTAGAACATTTCTGTCACCCCAAGCTCCCCATCAGTAGTCACCCTCCCAACCCTGTGAGACTGCTAACCTACTTTTTGTGTCTATGGATTTGCCTGTTCTACACATTCCATACGAATAAAATCATAGGATATGTATCCTTTGATGTCTAGCTCCTTTGACTTAGTACAGAGATTTCAAAGTTCCTCCAATTTCCAGCATAAATAAGTACTTAGTTCCTTCTTATTGCCAGCTAAGTTTTCACCATATGGATCTGTGTTGATCCATTCCTTGCCTGATGGCTCTCCAGGCTGTTTACACTTCCCGGCTATTATGGTAGCAACGCTGCGACTTTCCTGAACGGGTTTTTGTATGGACGCGTTTCCCATCTCCCATGTACGCAACTGCTGGGTCACATAACCCCTTTGTGTTTGACCTTCTGAGAACCTGCCGGACTATTTCCCAAAGTGGCTGCCACTTCACACAACCTGCAGCACCATCCCCTTTTCTCTAGGACCCTTGTCAACACTCGCTGTGTTGGATTACAGTCACGCTACTATCTCATTCTGTTTTTGTATTTTTACATTTTTTTTTCCTCATATGGTTTTGGTTTGTATGGCTCTAGTGACTGATGAGGTTAAGCGTCTTTTTGTGTGTGTACTGTGGCCATTTGTACCTTCGTTGGAGAACGGTATATTCAAATCCTTCGCCCATTTAAAACTGCGCTAATATCATTTTATAGGACATGGCTTTTTCAGTTACAATTTAAGTTTAGGGACCATGGATTTTAGGGGTAGCAAGGGCCATTCACACTGTCCAGAAGATCCTGTTTTCTAGAAAATAGCAAGAATTTCTTCCTCCCTGGCAATAAAAATTTGACACTAAGCAAAATTTTTATTTATTTTTTAAAAAGATTTATTTGGGGGACGCCTGGGTGGCTCAGCTGGTTAAGCAGCTGCCTCCGGCTCAGGTCATGATCCCAGCGTCCTGGGATCGAGTCCCGCATCAGGCTCCTTGCTCAGCCGGGAGCCTGCTTCTCCCTCTGCCTCTGCCTACCACTCTGTCTGCTTGTGCTCACTCTCGCTCCTCTCTCTCTCTGACAAATAAATAAATAAAATCTTAAAAAAAAAAAAAAAAGATTTATTTGGGGGAGAGCATGAGTGTGGGGAGGGCAGAGGGAGATGGAGAATCTCAGGCAGACTACCCATTGAGCACAGAGCCCACTGCGGGGCTGGATCCCAGCACCCCAAGATCATGACCTGGGCCGAAATCAACCGTCAGACACTTAACCGACTGAGCCAGCCAGGTGGCCCCCTGACATTTTAAAAATTTTAAATAAATGACCTGCCCCTGGCAGATTCTTACCAGTTTCCTACTTCCTGGTGCCTCCATTCTAGGCCCTGAGGCACAAACAAATGGCGCTCGCCGCCAATCAAAAGTCAAAATGCTGTTTTCCTAATTACAGCTGATTATCTCCCAGTGTTAAGAGCAAATGACTGATTTCACTTATACACCCTGATTAAGAAAGTGACAAATCCGTAGCCGTTTGCCTTTTGAAAAATGGATGATTATTAGCCAAATTATCTCTCATTGGTGAAATTTAGTAAAGTTATAAAAACAGGCAGCACGGTGGGAAGACCCAGCGGGAAGGTGACTGAAGACAGAAGGGGAAACTTCTGCTGCAGTTTCCTCCTTTTTCCTGTTTCTAAAGCCACAGCTTCTCTAACAGCCTCAAGCATCGTTTCTGTCTAGAGGAGGGGGGCAGTGTGAGAGGGTCCCCGGCAGGCAGCAGCTCCCCTGCTTACTGCCGCTTGTGAGCCACTGGGAAATACCTGCTTTGTGCAGAGTGACTTTGCCTCCCTCCCTCCCCGGGGGTGGTCCGCGGGACCCGAATCTAGAGCCTGAGAGCTAATGACGAGTTTCAGAAGTACGCGTAATTCAACGCCAAGGCGTCTAACCTACATTTCTACTTTTCGAATGTGTGAATTACAGAAGCCAGGCACACAGCGACATTATTCACAGACGCCCAGAAATGGACAGAGCCTCAGGGCTCATCAGCTGACGACAAATGGATAAATTTCAGAGTGGAAGGTGTCTGCAGTGGACCACTGGCCATCAGGTGGGTGACACGCTGATGCACGGACGAGCCTCAGAACGTCGCGCCACGTGAAAGAAGTCAGACACAAAAGACCAGAGGATGTGATTCCATTTATACGACGTTTCCTGAACATTCAAATCTATAGTGACAGGATGTTGATCCGAGGTGGCCAGGGGCTGGGAGAGGGGGGAGGGGAAATGGGGAGTGACCGCAAATGCATAGAGGGTTCCTTCTGGGCACTAAAACCGTTCTAGAATTGATTACAGTGATGGTTGCACAACTCCGTGAATATATATGTATTTTTACATATGGCAACTTAATACCATAAAATCGTATGGCATGTGAATTATTTATCAGTAAGACTGTTACTAAAAAAAGGTTAATCCATATACAGTAAAAAAAAAAAAAAAAAGACTGGAATGATGCAAAATGTAGTAAAATAAAAATTCATTGTAACTGCATTTGATTAAAGAATTCTAAGTAATTTAGGTTTTCACAGTTGATGCTACTGCAAGTCCGGCACCAAAACCTGACAGTTATAGTGACTCTGCTTGCGCTACTTTGCTATGCTGTTGTTTTGAGGACCAGCTGTTAGCGAAGCACACATTTTTACCAAAAGAAACTAGAAGCACTTTGGGAGCAAATCATATTCTCATAGATTAAGGAGGTTAACCAGGACCATGGAACCAGGGAATAAAACAGAACTACACAGCGTGGGTGAGAGTTTTCTTGATCGGAGTTTTTAAAAACAAACATACAAACATACAAACAAACAAACAAAAAACGAGTCCTAGCAACCAATGAAAAGGCGACTAGTGGTCACCTTTCAGCTGAGCATTGACGTGAATGACGTACACCTTGGGGACTTGTAACAGCAGAGCACACTCAGTGACGGGTCTGTGACAGCACGGAGAGAAAGGCACTCACGGACACTCACCTTTCCTGTACCCATGTCCGGCATGTTCTAAAGCATCATTTGTCTCTTTCTGTAGAAAGCACTTTCTGGATGCATCTGCGAGAGCCGAAGCTTTCTTTTCTGATTTCAAATGAAAGTCTTTTTCTTTAGCTTCCTCCCACTAAATACAATAAACGAAAGAAAAGAAAAATCACCTAAAAGTTGGGGTAATGGCGGTTTCGACAGTGGAATAAACCCCATCTGTCTTTTCTACCCCACTTCCTTTGGGATTCCCATGGCACGCAGGATCTGTTTGGTTTTAGGGTAAACTGAGTGCCTGCCTTGGACCTCGAGGGTAGAGGCACTTCTCACGTGCCACCCATGAGGACGTCAGCGGACCACACGGCACACAGACAGGAGCCCACTGTCTTTGAAATAACAAGTCCTTTGAATACATGGCAGATCTTGTGGGATTAAGCTCGTTTTTAAAATACATGACAACTGTCTTATTTAATTTGAACCTATCCCTTAATAAAATCTGCCTAGCTCCAGTACACATGCTGACTACAGGGACATCAAGGAATTTCTATGAACCCCGACTTTCTTTTTCCTAAAGTGAGAAAGTGATTATCTTGAAATTAGCCCAAGGGTAACAAAAATAATGCAGTTAAGATATCCTACAACTCCTTAAGTTCATCGGTGTTCTATGCTACAACTCTCGCATCCAAACACACATGTAATTTTTATGTTATAAAAATGCTAATGCATGAAATAACAAAACTTAAAGAATCGTTAGGGCCAGGAAGGACCACAGAAATCCAGTCCTTTCCTGTTACTGAAGAGGAGAGAGAGTCTGAGTGATTTCAAGGCCACACAGTAGTCAAGCTTTAGAACCCGGGACAGCAGATACAAAGATGCACCTCTGTGTACCAGGAAAAGCCCTCACAGTGATTCTGAGCCCACTCGCAAATACACCATTTCCCCCCTCGTCCAGCAACACCTGACATGGCACAGTCGGGGGCCAATGTCAGGAATCCTCAAGACGTGGGCCTCCACCATGACTTTCCTGGGGAGCCTCAGCGGGCATCGCCCCCACTGCTCCCTGTCCTTGACTCAAAGTGTGATCAGACAGGGCCACGTGTCCTTCAGCTGGGGTAGCATGGAAATGAAAAGAAGAGTGACCTGAAGGAAATACATTATAAAAAGCTTTTGGGAGAGACAGCACGACAGAGCAGCATGAAGAGGAAGGAACTAGGCCCAGTTCTCTGGTTCCTGATCTCTCCCTAGTTCTTCCGTGTCCTCAGGGAAGTCTGCGTGTCCGTGATAAGATCTGCAGCGTGTGGGCACCAGAGACGCTCATGGGATCAACCGGAGGGGACATCTGTGTGATGGGACATAAACTCCTAGTTGGCTCCTCAAATCCTTTCATTCTTCTTTAGGGAAAGAATTCTAATTTTTGTCATTTGATTATGTAAACTTTCAAAAAAAAAATTTTTTTAAGATTTTATTTATTTATTTGACAGAGAGAGATCACAAGTAGGCAGAGAGAGAGGAGGAAGCAGGCTCCCTGCTGAGCAGAGAGCCAGACGTGGGACTTGATCCCAGGACCCTGGGATCATGACCTGAGCCGAAGGCAGAGGCTTAACCAGTACCCAGGGGCCCCTAAACTTTCAAAATTTAAATGAGGAGTAACAAAAAAATGTGTGACACGATTCTGACCTTTCTAGCTTCCTCCCCCATCATCGCGTCTACTACTTCTGTTTCGGTCCTTCTGTTTTCCCGAAGGAGTCTGGCCACTTCCCGGTAACACTCGTGGCGCTGCAGATCATCACATCTTTGTTTACGTAGAGCCTCAATTCGCCAGTCGGCATTCAGACACGCTTGTTCAGCTTCTGCCAAATTTTCTTCAATTAACTAAGAAATATTTGCAAATTTCAGAAACAAGGTCAGACTATATAGAAAATACAGTATATCTGTTCAATGCATCCACGTGTCTAGGGTGGTTTTTTGTTTTTTGTTTTTCTTTAAGATTTATTTATTTATTGGAGAGAGAGAGAAAGAAAGAGGTTGCAGCAGGAGGGGCAGAGGGGGAGAATCTTAAGCAGACCCGGTACGGAGCCTGGGCCAGGGCTTGATCTCATGACCAAGAGATCAGGACCTGAGCTGAAACCAAGAGTCAACCTTTAACTGACTGAGCCACCCAAGCACCCCAAGGTTTGTAACCTTGGTTGCACATTAGAATCACCTCACAGTGTTTAAAGCAAACTGTGGTGTCCAGGACCCAACACAAACGAATATATCAATCCCTGGGGTGGCAGGATATTGGAACTTTTTTTTTTTTGAAGATTTATTTATTTGACACAGAGAGAGGGAGAACAAGCAGAGGGAGAAGTAGGCAGAGGGAGAGGGAGAAGCAGGCTCCCCACTGAGCAGGGAGCCCGATGCGGGGCTCGATCCCAGAACCCTGGAATCATAACCTCGTAACCACAGTGCAAACCACAAGTTAATCAAAAGGCTTTATAGAAAAAGTTGGAGAATTGGATGTCTGCAGGGGACTTTGAAAAACTGATAGATTCCTGGAACCCTAAAAGTCTATGTGCAAGGCGGACGCTTAACCCACTGAACCACCCAGGCGCCCCAAGGATACTGGAACTTTCACAAAGGTGGTTCTAAGGCATACATAGTCAAGGTTGAGAATTTCGAGGCTAAGCAATGAGTGAGATTGAACAATCTCCCTCTTTCAACCTTTTGAAAAGGAGTCAGAAGAGCTCATTCTTACAGACTGGACAAAAGCCTTCAAGGAAAAATAAATGGTGGGCTATTCTGGGGGGAACCCCTAAGGGACTGTGGTTGAACAGAAGGGAGGGAGATCTTACACTATTCCTGGCTTTTGGACCAGGGCCAGGCCTGGCCGCAGACCCATTTAGCATTTTGCTAACTGGGTAACAGAGCAAGTTCTTTTCTGAAGTTCCCACATTCTGTTTCAATTCACTTAAGCCAGCGTTTCTGAAAGGGAGCTCCGCAGATACTCTAGAAAGGAAGTTTGGGAAATTTTCTTAAAGAGTCACAATGTACCATATCCTCAAATGTGGCAGGGAAAAAACCCAACTTTAAATAGCACTTCCAACACTTACTTGCCACTCCCCATTTTACTGAGTAATAGTTATTAATATTCTACAGAATACACTTTGGAAATGCTGGCTTATATACACAGCAAAGACCTGATGTTTTGCAACTAATCTGCTCAGGGACAATTTCTGAGACATAACATAGTAGGTCAGTACCTCTAAAGTTACCATTTCCCTTGTACTTTCTCCTAAGTCTTTAAATTCTCAGAGAGTGGGACGCCTGGGTGGCTCAGTTGGTTAAGCGGCTGCCTTTGGCTCAGGTCATGATCCCAGCGTCCTGGGATCGAGTCCCACATCGGGCTCCTTGCTCAGCAGGGAGCCTGCTTCTCCCTCTGCCTCTGCCTGCCATTCTGTCTGCCGCTCTCCCCCCCCCCCTCTCTCTCATAAATAAATAAAATCTTAAAAAAAAAAAAAAGGCTTTTAAAAAAATAATAAAAATAAATTCTCAGAGAGTATAAAAGACACATGTGGTGTGAGTAACCTCTAAAACTAATGTGAGATTCTAGGAATTGTGATCACTGAAGCAAAGAAATCAATTAATGCAGGTTTTAAGTTTAATCTTGAATTTCTTCTTTTAAAAGGATGACAGAAGCAGAGGGGCAGGGCAGGGGAAAAGAAATGCTTCATAACAGGATGACAGATGAAAATGTCCCCCTCTCTATATATACTAAATTTCCCATATTTTTACCTTCTGAGTTTTTTGGTTTTGAGTCTGATCTGTTTCTATCAATTTATGAAACATGTGTTCTTCAAGATCCACTTTTCGTCTAAAGGCATCTGCATCTTCTCTCATTTCTTTTGCAACAGCTTCCTGATTTCTAGTAAGATTCTGTTAAAAAAAAAATCAATTGTAAAAAAAAAAATCACAAATCTATATAATAATGCTAGAACACAAAATGGCACTTTTTTCCCCTAGAATACTAACACACAAATAAAAAACTGTTATCTGATTTTCAAAGTAAAAAGTAAACAGCAGTGACGTCACTGAAAACACAAGAAAGGACCCCTGAAAATTCTCTCATCCTAAAAAGTATTGAGAACATGGAATGACCAACTTTTTCAGAACTCCGGAAATTCACTAAAGGCTTGTAGCAATTTGGGGAGCATTTACTCATAAAAATGGCTGAATCTTGGTAAGAAGAGTAACCCTTAGGGCATTTTTAACTAGCACTATCCCAAGTTTCACCCCACCCCTAAACTCTTCATTAGGCTTGAAAACCAGTAGCCTGACAGCCAATGGGAGGGGGGAAAAATGGAGTTGGAAAAGTAGAAAACTCCCATTCCCAGATGACTGTCACCATTTGACCTATGCGGTGGTTCTGGAAGAACCCATTCCCACGGCGGTCCTTATGTATCCTCAGAACTCACTCCTTTGAACAGCCTTTTTCCTGGGGGCATTTGCTGAAAAACATCAGAGCAAACTGCTGAGTATCTTGGCTGCCTGAGGTAGGGGACCACAATGCAAACCACAAGTTAATCAAAAGGCTTTATAGGAAAAATTGGAGAATTAGATGTCTGCAGGGGACTTTGAAAAGCTCTGATAGGTTCCTGGAACCCTAAAAGTCTAATGCATGTGTAAGGCTGTGCACTTAGCAAGGGTTATGTGAATGCTCAGATCCGAGAAGGTCCTGAGCTGTCCAGTCTGGTGTACTGAGGTACTGCACGGTCAGGAGGCAAAGTGTAAGACAGAGCTGTAAACTACGGAGCTAAGTACTGAAGGCATGCCCCAATGTAATGCACACAGAGCCCACCGGCCAAGACTAGAAGCTTACTGGTTCAAGGCAAGTATGGAAGTCTCTGTCTGGTTACGACTTTAATTTCATTCCATAAATTAATCTTTACAGAATTAATTCAGACAAGCCACTAAGTAAAGAGACAAGAAAACCCTGAGGAAGGGGGAGAATCTGATTTTCAGAACTGCCACACTTCACTATTTAAATATCCCGTTTTCAACAAAAAATTACACAAGATATTAAAAACCCAAAATATGGCTCTACGTACTCTGAGTAGACATTAACCACATGTTCTCCAAAGAAGATACAAGAATGGCCAATAAATAAATAAATAAATAGCACTCCAATAAACATAGGAAAGCATCACCACGTGGACTAGCACCATTAAGCATTAGAAAAAAAGCAAATCAAAACCACAGGATACCACTTCACGCTCAGTCATAACGGCGATAATCAAAAGGACAGATTATAACAATTGTTCACAAGGATGTGGAGAAATTAGAATTCTACGCTCCTAGGTACAAATATAAGAAAACTGAAAATACATGTTCAAACAAAAAGTTGTACATGAATGTTCCCAGCAGGACAACTCATCAGAGCCGAAAGGTGGAAACACCCCAAATATCTACCAATTGATATTTGGATAAACAAAATGTGGTCTTATCCTTACAATGGAACATTATTCAGCCACAAAAAGGAAGTACTCGCTCATACCGCTACAGGGATAAACCTTGAACACAAAATGCTATGTGAAAGACGCCAGGCACAAAAGACTATACATTGTATGATTTCATTTAAACGAAATGTCAGAATAGGCAAATCCATCAAGACAGTATATAAGTGGTTGCCAGGGTCAGGGGACTGGGGATGGAAGTGCTAATGAGTACCGTGGTTGAAGAGAAGGAGAGCAAACAGTATTCATGAAAATTTAAGTTAAAAAAGCAAAATATCAATTGTGTGTACTAAATAATCTCACTTATCCTTATTAATGATATCAGTAGTTACTTCTCAATTTAGGGATTTATTTCCACTTTTCTCATTATCTACTGGTAACATAATTACCTTCATAATGGAAAATAAAAATGTTTTCCAATTATATGCAGAGAAGATATATGTATGAAGAAGCTTATAGCCACAAACTGTAAAGCACTTAAACATCCAACAATAGAAAAAAACATTTAAATAAGTTACGGTTCGTCAATATCTATTACGAATGACAACTACCAAGATATGTAGTCATTTGCAAAAAGGATTTAAGTAAAAAAGAAAAGCAGAATATAGAATTTTAGCTACTCCATAAAGAGGTGCACATTCCAATGAAAAGATTAGCCCTTGACTCCCCTGCCTGATAAGAGTGTCTTTGTAGGCCCGGGCCCTTGGGCTCTGCCAGGTAGTTCGTGCTAATCACGTGACTTCTGGTAGGAGCCACAGGACGCACCGTATCAGCCTGACCTCTCAGAGCAAGTAAGTACTGTGCATCCTGCATGCCTGCGGGACTGACGCCTGATAAAACCCTGGATGCTGAGACTCCAGTGAGCCTGCCTGTTGGCAAAACTCGCCATGCGCTGTTGTGCATCTCTCCTGGCAAAATCAGGTACCGTTTGACTCCACTGGGAGAGGACAAGGGGAAGCTTGTGCTGGTCTCTCCTGGGTTCTGCCCTATGTGCCTTTTACCTTTGCCAAGGCGTTCCGTTGTTGCTGTTTAAGTAATCTCTACACCCCTCACAGGGCTCAAACTCATGACCCCGAGATCAAGAGTTACGGGCTCCACTGACTGAGCCAGCCGGGCGCCCCCTACCTTCCCTGAGTTTACACTGTATCCCTTTGATGTAATAAACCATAACCATGAGTGTAACAGCTTTTCCTGAGATCTGTGAGTCCTTCTAGCAAATCACTGAACCAGAGGGTAGTCTTGGGGTCTCCTGTCACTGACATATAGACATTAACTCATTTAATCATCACAGTCTTGGCAAGGATGGTCCTAGGCCAAGGAGAAGGTACATGTGCCTGAAAGAGAGATGGAGACAGAGGCTGAAACTGGACTTGAGGAACCAGGGTTCTAGGAGAGGAAGGGGATGGAATCTGGATCAGAGGTCAGTATGTGCTTATTTGTTTGTGCTTCATTTTTTTCTTTTGTTAAAAAAATTTTTATTCAAATTAGATATATATGGAATATTGGGCATATATTTTCGATAGAGGTCACCACAATATTGTCTGTTTACTGGGATATAATTTGTTTACAAATAGATGCAGTTAATCAAACTGATGTTGAGAGCTAAGTTTGGCAGATAAAGTATTAATTACTAAAACTGATGAAAAAGCCAGGAGTTGCACATCTGAATCTAACGGACCTGATAATGTTCAGGAATTTATAAGTTAGTTTTGTTAAGCAGGCTTGGTCTTCTCTAACCTGTTTGCTTAATGAATACTTTCCTCAGAAGAGGGCAAAAATGATAATGATCCACAGGAAGAAACTCGGCATTGCTTCTGGGGCATTCCTGCCCAAAGCACATAAGCTGAACCTTACCGTGAGGAAACAACAGACAAATGCTGAGGAACACTACAAAATACCTGGCCGGATTCTTCAAAAATATCAATGTTATAAAATACAAAGACAGACTCAGGAGTGGGGCCAACATAAAGGAGACTAAAGAGACATAACAACTGAGAAAGCAGATTATCTGAGATTTTCTTTTGCTCTAAAGGACAGTCTTACCACAACTGATAACATCTGAATAAGGCTTATATATTGGATAACAATAATGTGCTCATTTCATGATTTTGATCATTGTTCTGTGGTCATGTGATTAGGATGCCTTGGTTTTAGGAAATATATGCTGAAGCATTTAGGGGGAAAAGGGCATCAGGTTTGCAACTTTCTCTTAAAAAGTTCAGAAAAAAAAAATGTATCTACATGTGTCCAGGTACATACAGAGACAGAGAAGGTTAATGCCAATTTACCAACATGCTAATACCTGAGAATCTGAGAGAAACCTATTTGAAAATTCTTAGTATTTTTCTTGCAAATTTTCTGTTGATTCTGACACCATGCCCCATTGGGGCTACCACCTACCTCCGCCAAAGAAAAGACAGTAAAAAGTAATCTTAGGTTTGGTCCAAATGAATTGAATCTAATTCAAAATCACAGGAGACTGAGCTGTGGTGTAAATTGCTGGCTCAGTTCTAGAAGTCGTTCAGTATGGAACTTAAAAAGTGTTACAGATATGAAAGGATGCCATAGGTTTTAAATCTTTTTGAATGTAAGTAACAATCATCTGTTACCTGTTACATATTTGCAGTTCTCACCAACTTCGAAGTCTCACTTTAAAAGAGGGCTGAAGGAAGTGAAAACTTATGGTTTCCATGTTAAATGAATGAAGAACAAAATGCTTTTTCCAAATAATAAATATTTATATTAACAAAATTCTTTTTTCCAGCATCGTGGAAGCTAAATTATATATTCTAAGTAGGTCCTTGATAATCTATTTCCAGCAGATTCAAATTTAAAGTCCTTTACAGCTCTTATCTGATTTACCTTACTTACGAAGATCCTTATCAAGTACTGGGCTAATTTTGTACTCACTATCACACGGATACAGGAAAACTTAGTAACTTGGTAGAAAATCATGAAGCAAAATCTGGGGCTTACATCTGGTACCTCAGACACTAGACTAAGTCGCTAAGAGAAGCATGAATTAAAGAATTACAACAAACTGTACGTTCAGACATTTTGGCTACCTTACAATCCTGGATGACACTATATTCTGCTTTAAAAAAAAAAAACAAACCCAGGGGAGCCGGGGTGGCTCAGCGGGTTAAGCTTTGGTCCTGGGATCGAGCCCTGCATCAGGCTTTCTGCTCAGCAGGGAATCTGCTTCCCCTCTTTCTCTGCCTGCTTCTCTGCCTACTCGTGATCTCTCTGTCAAATAAATAAAATCTTTAAAAAAACCCCACAAAAACCAAAAGAGATGAACATTAAGTCACGAATAAATACAATCTAAAAAGAGTTTGTATAAGCCCTGCTTTCATGCTGCAAACAGGTGATTTATACCTTTTCATAAAGTCTTTTTTGTGATTCGAGTTCCAGATGTCTCATTTCCAGGTCTTTCGCTGTAGTAGCAATTTCTTGATCTCTCATGTGTACCTACGGCCAAACAACAAAGTGTGAACACCAGAAACAATATACAAGATAATATCTCTTCAACAGATTTAGTAATCTTGTAATCTAAACAACCCACTCGGAGTATTTAAAATAAAAAGTATTGGGTTTTTGATACCAGAGTAATTGATGGCTTATTAACATTCACTGTAGAATCTGGGAATAAAGACTGAGTTAAAGTTAAAGCTTAATTTTCTAAAAAGGAAAGTACAATTACCATACGCTCATCTACCCAGGCTGCGAGAACAGATGGCAGTTCTCACCACACTGTATCAGCCAATATTATGAGTTAGAAAAACTTGAGCAATTTAAATTTGTGGTGGTTAAAAATATAGAATGTTTCTTATTAAATATGATATTATTTAATGTTCTTTTGATTAAATGACTCTACTTAAAGAAAATTCTTTTTAAAGATTTATTTATTTTCTTGGAGAGCGAGCGAGTGAGGGGGAAGGGCAGAGGGAGAGAGAGAATCTCAAGCAGACTCCCCACTGAGCACAGAGCCTGACATGGGGCTCGAGGATCCCGAGATCATGACCCAGCCGAAATCAAGAATATGTCGCCCAGTCAATCGAGTCACCCAGACACCCGTAAATGACTATACTTCAATAATTTCAGTTTGGCAACTAGTAACTCCAAGTTCAAGGTGCTCTGCTTGGACTCAGCTAATTTAAAGTTCACCACTCTCCAAATTTTGATTACTTGGAAGCTTCTCACTCTTCTCCACTAGAGGGTTCAACTAAGGCCCTCTTTAAGTAGACAGAATCCTAGGAGTGGTCTTAAATACTTGGCTGCCTAGAGTCCCCATTTTGTAGGAGTGACAAGTGTTTCAGGAACAGAACAAAACAAACTATAACCCCATCTTACGCCATTCATTTATTCAGCACACGTATAACGACTGCACACTATTTCATCCGTTACGTATCAGACATTGTAAAGATCAAAGATCACAGGATTGAATACCTATCTCTGGAGAAACAAAGAGTAAAGATGAAAAGACAGTGGGTGCACAAGAAGGACAAACACCTGAGAAGTAAAGAAACCACTGACTGGCAACCAGTACAACTTAAGGAGGTTACTGGGAGAGCGGGCTAGCTCCAAGTGAGGATGCTCGAGTCCACCAAACGAGGGTAGTAAAAATGCCAGTGGGCAGAGGAGAGGTTTGGCACCGTTCATCATGCTGTTCGGGACTTTCAATGAGAGAAGCTCTTCTGCTTATGGATTTTTAGACACACACACAGCTTAGCGCCAGGGCAAACCCAGCTCAGCTCCGCTGACCGCTAATGGACGTGCGCTGACTCGTGCGTGTCAGCCTTCCTGCTGGTGCCTGCGCTGCGAGGAGAAAAGCTCTGGCAGTGGAGCAGGTCCGAGCTGACTATCAGAATAGGGAGATGAAGGACAGGAGGCTGGAAGGGTAAGCAGAGGCCAGGTCACGCGAACTGAAAGGACTTTACAAGATTCTTTGACCAAAAAAAAAAAAAATGCTTCTATCTCAAAGAGTTCGGAATCAAGAGGTCAGAGTTCTAAGCCTGTATTACTCTGGGAGAAGAACATATGCTTTTCTAGAATAATGAATTATCAGCCTCAGTTGCTCAGTGAGATTGTGAAAAGGAATCACAGCTTTCAAAAGCCGATTTAAAATTGACCGGCTTTCAACAAGACAAAAAGTATTATCTCGTGCTGTAGCAGAGATGACAGATTTCTAATACAAATGAATTCAAAATACTTTCAAAGACTGAAAAAATACTCAGTGTCTTACCAAAACTAGGTTTTAAACTCCCTAAATTAGTCTATAAATTCCATGCAATTCTAATAAATACGCTGTTAAGATGGGGTGTGGCAGGGGTTCAGAAAGAAATATACGATTCTCCAAGTCTATTTGAGATGAGACACATCTGAGCAAAGAATGCAGAAGAGGCAGATTAACAGTGGGGACGAGGCCCAGCAGTGAGATGACGAAGCTGTCGCTCAGGGGGCTGCCGGCTTAGGAGCAGACAGCGCTAAGGGGGAGATAAGACATACACGGGAATTTAACACTGAATAAAAAATCAGTTGGCAAATGACTCTGTTAATCAACAAATGGGTGTGACCGTTCCAATAAAGCTGTATTTATGGATACTGAAATATGAATTTCATGTTTTTAAAAATGTCACGTAATATTCATGTCATGAAATTATTATTGTTGGAGTTCTTTCAACCATTTAAAGAGTCAAAAAACCAGGGGACCCTGGGTGGCTCAGTTGGTTAGGTGGCTGACTCGTGATTTTTGGCTCAGGTCATGATCTCAAGGGTCATGGGATTAAGCCCCGTGTGGGACTCTGAGCTCAGCAGGGGTTCCGTTTGTGATTCTCTCCCTCTGCCCCTACCTCCACTGACACTCCCTCTATAAAATAAATAAACCGTAAAAAAAAGTGATGAGTAAAAGTTGAGGTGTACTGTAAGTATAAACTGACCTCTAGATTTCCAAGATTTAGTCTAAGCAAAGCATAAAACATCTCACTCATGATGTCTTTATACTAATTACGTATTTAAAAAATTGGGAAATACATTGAGTTAAACAAAATGCTATTAAAATTAGTATCCTAATTTTTAACACATGGCTGTGAGAAAACAAAATTGCCTACATGGCTCACATCATATTTCCACTGGATATTGCTGCCCCAAATGGCATAAACAGCCCACGTAAGTTGGTAAGAAAAAAACGTGACAGAAAACTGACGAATGATATGGATATAGATATACAATTTACAGTTCTTGTACAAATGGATGGTAAGTAACCGGAGAGATACTTAACCTCACCAGCAAGAAAAAAAAAGACAAATTAAAATATACAACTTCCACCTATGAGACTGGCAAATATTAAGACCGATGTACTCCCGAACTGACTAGGGTATAAGCAACCTTCTACATACACTTAAAATAATGACTTTGGTGGGTTCACTTTTGGAGAACAATGTGGCAGATCTTGGAGTGTACTCAACAAAATGACATGTGCAGGTCCTCAAAGATCTGCGCTCAGACTGTATAACCTGGCACCGTCTCACATAGCAAAGTACTGCCGACAACCTTGATGTCCCACAGCAAAGAGTCACTAAATAAACCATAACACAGTTACACGATGGAATACTATGCAGCCATAAAAAGAAAAAAAAGTTATCATCATTTTTTTCAGTTTATTTTGGGGATGAAATGAGAGAAGAGTAAGGAAGGTCCATTTTTGACTCCATGCCTTTTATAATGGAAATTTTCTGATCCTGGCCAGGTGCAAATTTTTATAGGAAAAGAGCATTTCCCCTACTTCACAGTTAATGGTTCACTCATACTTCTATTTTTAGAGAAACAGTCACCAAGGACACCGGTCAAACTGACTCATTTTCTTGGCATTTCTAAAATAATTAGCTATCAATGAAATTCGAAAGGGAAGAGGAAAGGCTGAGGCTAGCCGGTGTTCCCTGCGAATTCCAGCGAGGACACTGAAGTTGCAGGTAGGAGAGTAAATGGAGCGGATAGAGGCCCTGTGTGAGCGGTAAGACATGGACTGTAAACCTTTCTCTCGATTTCGTCGTCCAGTCGTCTTAGTTCCATTTCACGCTGATCTTGCTGCATCTTGAGAAAGCGCCTTCTTGTAGCATCTTGTAAGTGCATTTCCTTGACTTTCAGCTCTCTTTTCACAGAAGCAAGTCTAAAATACAAAATACATCAAGAGGAACACATAGACACATTGCTCCATAGAGAGGTAAGTGGAAAAGTCACACGTTTCACAACAGTGAAGGACCTACCACTGACGAGGGCACACCTCCCCGAACCCCGCCCCCACGGTGAGACTATGGCATCACACATGCGGGGCGAAGGTACCTATGGCTGCCCTTGTGGAAAGGACAAGGGTCCACACCAACTGGCTCTTCTTTTCGTATTAAAAGTTCTAACAGGTCTATTCAGATCATCTCAGTACAATCAATACCCTGTATCTTTATTTAGTACAAGGCTAATTAATGCTCCGTTCAGTACTTGTGTTTTACCCTCAACAGAAATCAGTTTCATAAAATCCCAACCAAGAGTAAAACTCAGTAAACACTCACAGAAGTGAGCTTCCTGACAATTAGGCTTCGTCTCCATGCTCATCCCATAATCTTAATTAATTTAAATATTTTGCTATATTTTTGCTATATTAACATATTTTATTGCTTTAATTGCAATAATAATTGCTTATTAACATAAGCACCAAATACTGTCCTCCAAATTATGAAATCCAAAACGAGATAATCATTTTATGCTTCAATTTTCAAGTCATACAGGTAAGTTTACAACACAATTCTAAAAATTCTGCTCCCCCAAAGGGGATTTATCCAGCACTGTATTACAAAGCATTTCTGCCTACTGTACAATAATGTTTCCAATAACGTCCTCCAAGGTACATGAGACTTGTCTCACTTCCAAATAATCAGTGCAAAGGTATATTCAGCATAGTTTCAGAATTACCTTGCACCATAAGCCAATTCTTTGAAGTGTGGTAGATGCAGATTTTTTACTAGCTTAAATTTTTGTTTAATGGAAATGCCACAGCTGGGTGATGCTATGTATATAGAAAAGAAAGGAGGTAAAAATTATTCAACTAACACACATGTCCAGATTTTCTCAAAGTGATCACACACACCTCTGTCTTTGCTGTATCATCTTCTCCTCCTCCTGTAAGAGCAGTTCTCTCCTCGTTTCTTCGGCTTTACGAAGCAGTTCTTGTTTTTGGTACCAAGCTTCGTCTTCAGCTCTCTGCTGGTCTACCTCAGCTTGCATATCTTCAACCATCTGCCTGCAGCACGGAAAACTTACTATTCTATCCGGACACAGACAGGGCCCCAGTATGCGTACGTGATTCTGAACAGGTAAGTTGCTATTTGCCTTTCGCTTTCATATTCATCTCATAAAAGTTGTAGAAAGCACTGAAAAGGATGTCCTATATAAGTCCCAAAAAGTGCAAAGCAAAGAAATTCAAGCAAAGAAAAGTGAGTAATTTAAGTCCAAGAACAACCAAAACACAACATGTACACCTGATTAATGTCATTGTTTTACTTCTACAAGCAGGAATTACACATCCTTAAAGATATTCCCAGCCTTCAAACTCTGATTTTACACAAATACTTAGTGATTTACGTGTGCTTTTCATAAAAAAAATTCTGTATTTCTTTTTCTTTTTTTAAGATTTTATTTATTTATGTGACAGACAAAGAGCATAAGTAGGCAGAGAGGTGGGCAGAGAGAGAGAGAGAGAGAGGAGGAAGCAGGCTCCCCGTGGAGCAGAGAGCCAGATGCGGGCCTCGATCCCAGGACCCTGAGATCATGACCTGAGCGGAAGGCAGAGGCTTTAACCCACTGAGCCACCCAGGCACCCCCTGTCTATGTTTCTAGCAGATTTTGCTCCTAGCACACACAGAGCAACTATCCATGATTACCTCTCCCTCAGGTAGTCCAACTCATCGTTCCGTATTCTTTCTCGCTCCTGTGTCTGATAGTCCACGATAAACTTGGGATATTGGTTAAAAACTGGATACTGCCCTTTTGTCAATGCCGCAAAGACGTGAAGCATGCTGTTGGGATGAACCTCGGTAGGAGTGGTATCCATGAGACGGTAGACTTCTCTAATGACAACACTTATATCCAGGTTATTCCGATGATGAAAAAAATACTGTAAGAAAACGCTGTGTTCAAATTGTGAGTTAGCTAACAAAGCAATTACAAGGTAGAATTAAAACAAGGTAGCTTAAAAAGTGTGAATTAATCTTGTCTTTCTTTCTCTCTCTTGTTTCTTGGCAAACGCACTGGAGTTTTTCTTAAGCCAAGTTTTAAGATGAAGAGACAATTTCATGTTTTCAAAGTCTAAAGAATTTCAAAACCAAACTTCTGAAATAATACTTTTTAAACTTTAACTCAAACCAAAGGCCTCCTTTGTATCAGAAGAACACTGCAACCAACAATGGCGCACTCTCTCTCTCTTTTTTTTTTTTAGGATTTTATCCATTTATTTGACAGACAGAGATCACAAGTAGGCAGAGAGGCAGCCAGGGACAGAGGGGGGAAGCAGGCTCCCCGCCGAGCAGAGAGCCTGATGTGGGGCTATGATCCCAGGACCCTGGGATCATGAACCGAGCTGAAAGCAGGGGCTTTAACCCACTGAGCCACACAGGCACCCCGGAGCACACTCTTCTGCTCAGATTTTTTCCTTGCAAAATCCCAAATAAATAAATTTGAAAATAAATTAGCTTGATTCGTAAAAATATCTGAAATGTTTCCACATTACCTTGTTCTGCTGGAAGGTCCAAATTCTAAAATATATATGGGTGAGCATCTTGAGAATATTAAGGATAAATGAAGTTTGAAAGGGGCGCCTGGGTGGCTCAGTCTAAGTCTCCGACTCTTGATTTTGGCTCAGGTCATGATCTCGGGGTGGTGAGACTGAGCCCCTCGATGTGCTCCATGCTCAGTGGGGAGTCTGCTTGAGATTCCTTCTGTCCCTCTCTCTCTGCCCCTCCCCACCCACTCTCTCAAACAAATAAATCTTTAAAAAAAGAAAAACTAGAAGCACCTGGGTGGCTCAGTAGGTTAAGCCTTTAGCTCAGGTCATGATCTCAGGGTCCTGGGATAGAGCCCAGCATCAGGCTCTCTGCTCAGCAGGGAGCCTGCTTCCTCCCCTCTCTCTCTGTCTGCCTGCCTCTCTGCCTACTTGTGATCTCTCAATCTCTCTCAAAAAAATAAAATCTTAAAAAAAGAAAACTAAAACTAAAAACCTTTAAAAAAAAGTTTGCAAAAAAAGAAAAACTAAAAACCTTGAAAAAAAACACAAAGTTTGACAGGAACCACAGAAGAAGTAACAAACCCAATTCATCCTATCCACGAAAAGAGCATCTCTTCTTTTTTTTTTTTTTTTTGAAGACTGTATTTATTTATTTGAGAGACAGAGATGGAACATGCGCGAGTGGGGTGAGTGGCGAGTGACAAGCAAGACCCCCCCCCACAACTGAGTGCAGAGCCCGACTTGAGTGGGGCTCCATCCCAGGACCCTGAGATCATAACCTAAACCAACTGAGTCAGACACTTAACCAACTGGCCCTGTCCTTTCAAAAACCTCCTTTAGCACTTTCTTTCAAGTAACCTTCCTGCCACATCTCAGAATTCTCAGAGTAACCATTTCTTGTGGGTAACAGGCAGCCAGACTGTCACAAACTGGATGGGTCACTGATAAAACCACGCGCAGAATTAACGATGACTCAGCAGGTAAACAGCCTAAAACAGGCAACAAGCACTGAACTCCAGTATTACCGCGTTTCCCTCCTGAAGCTACAACTTTTAAGACAAATGGTGTGCGGGATGGCCCGCTGGGTTACTGACCGATGAGGTCAGAGGGGTACACCTTGCTCTCCACGGCGTTTCTCCCACCTGGCACCAGTACCGGGCATGCAACAGGTACTCAATTAATGCACTGATTCTTCAGTGGAAATAAATGAAAACTCGAGACCTGCTACTTAAGAACAAGGATATTTACCTCAAAATCATCTTTAAGACTGCAGTTGAGCAAAGGCGCTCTAGAACATATGTTGTAGGCCACGACAGTCATCAGGAGGAACGAAGGATGGTTGGAAAAGACATTATCAAACAATTTTAGCCACTCTTCTCTGGTTAGTACTTCCGAAAAGATGGTTTCAAGAAGAGGCCATGCATACAGCTAAAATAAATAAGGAAAAACTTATTAGTTTTCTATGGAAAAGTCATGAGTCCTTGCTAATACTCTCTTACATTTGATGTAGCTGTTAAAATCATTATATTCAAAATGATTATGAAAAGAACTACCTTAATACGGATGCTTCTTTATAGACTTTTGGGAAAGCAGTTTAATGAAGAAGAAAATGGAATGCTATTAAAAATACAGCAGGTAGTATGTTCTTTTATTATACTCTTTCAAGAAATTTGTATTTTTTATACCTGAGCCAATGTTAGTTTCCAAAATAAGTCATGTTATCCTAAAACCACATACTTCTTACCTGGGAAGTTATGTCATGAGCTATGTAGTGCTGAAGCAGTTCTCTGTCGTGGAATGCCAGAACATTCTCTATCATACTGAGAATGTTGATGGGAGGATTCGGGAAATATTCAAACCAGTGTTGGCACCAATTGACTATGAAGAAAAAAATGGAAATTTATCTTTACCATGTCTATTATCAAAGGACTCAGCAGTTCTTACATATATGCACTCTAGGTCCTCAATATGTCCATTAATAAAGAAAACATAACAACTCTTTAAGTTCTAGAACTTTTGATTTTACACTTCCATCCTGTTAACGTCATATTTCAGGCTCATAAAATTGGCCAATTTCTTCAACTGAGCGCAATCAATGAGAGTGTCCATTAAAACAAACAGAACTTTCCAGAGTTTTCCTGATCTTCCCCACAGGGCACTCTGCTTCCGTCTTCTCCTGGTTAACAAAATGACCCTCCTACAAAAATTTCCTTCTTAAGTCTTCATTAACTGTGATGAATGTTAAGTGACAACCTCCTGAAATCTACTCAAATTCATACTTAATCAAAACTAGAAAAGTTTACAAGAAATGTTCAAAATTACTTTTTCTTTTGAGACAGAAAGGGGTGTGGGGGTTGGGAGAGGGAGAGAGAGAGAATCTTAAGCAGACTCCATGCCCAATGTGGAGCCTGATGTAGGGCTCTATATCATGACCCTGAGATCATGACCTGGGCTGAAACCAAGAGTGGGATGCTTAACCAACTGAGCTACCCAGACACCCCCAAAATTATATCTTACACATCAACACAAACACATAAAAACAAACAGGCATGTATTATATTCCCCATCCATTAAATGTTAAAATAAACACGTTCCTATTACTAGGACAAGAGTGACTGCTCTACGGCCATAACAAGTAACCACCAGAATTGGTTTTAAATCTAAGCCATCGATGAACAACTTATTCAGTAAACCTAACTTTGAAAACCCAACCAGTGACTGAGGGATTCTCTGCAAGTCAGCCAGTGGAAAGCGGAATCCTTTCTGCTCATGATGTTTCTAAAGCTCGCATTAACTCACTGAGCAACCACTACCACCCCCAAAACATTCCTCAAAAACCCTGGTGAGATCAGTTAGTTTCATTCAATGAACTATGCCTAATCACCATAGCCGTCCGTAATAATTCAATTCGGATTTTTATTTTGTTTCTTTAAAAGATTTTATTTGACAGACAGAGATCACAAGTAGGCAGAGAGGCAGGCAGAGAGAGAGGAGGAAGCAGGCTCCCTGCTGAGCAGAGAGTCCGATGCAGGACTCCATCCCAGGACCCTGAGATCACGATCTGAGCTGAAGGCAGAGGCTTAACCCACTGAGCCACCCAGGCACCCCCGGATTTTTATTCTAAACACTGAATTATGGTTCTGTCCTTTGACAATATGATCTCCTTTCTCATATTAGCAAAAGAAGACTTAGATCGGCAGAATTTTGGATTACATCTGGTTATTAAAGGGCCTACAAGTTCTAGAAGTCAATTCTTTATTAGTAAGTAAATGTGAGTTAATAATTAAGGCATAAGTAAACTCTTACAAAAACTAAGCTTTAAAAGAAATTATTTCAGCTTCTTTAACTGCTGCTCTTAACTTTAAAAGAAAAATCCAGTTCAGCAACACGTGCTATGGGTCTACTGTGTCTCAGATACTGCTAGCCCTAGGAATTTTAAAACACCACACACAGACACACACACACACACACACACACGAAGCCCAGATTTTTACAACTAATCTTCATTAAGAGAACACTGTTCTCAATTAGGCATGAGGGAAACCCCGCTTTATACGTAAGCATTTGCCTTCTCTTCTATTCTGCGTGGTGTCACCGCAGTAGTGTGTGTAGAAGACCCAGACACAGGACTGAAGGAGAACAGGATAAAGACAAGTAACCGGGGCGGGGGGAGGGGCGGTTCCTTGATTTAACCGGAAGAACCCCCTCTTGGTCATACAAGAGACTGTAAAGAGTGCTTCAAGATGACTTTTATAAACATATTCCAAATTATACATCAAACGGACTATATTCCTTCAGACTTTCTCCCAGGTCCCAACTAGACGGTGAACCCAAAAAGCTGAACAGTGGTTTATTGCGAGCAGTGCTAACATTCAGTCGGAGCCCAGTAAGTGCTCCTTGAATAAAACTGGTTTAAGACCCTCGATGAAAATTCCCAGCTACTCATGCTGGCCCTGACGGATCTCCTAGATTTAAATCGGGCCTAGAAGAGAAAATCAATTCCTTGGCACAGAACCATATGCCAGCGATATAACAAGATTTTACTGGAAATAAAATATAGTTTTGCACACTTACCTACTTATGAACAGCTTTTCTTATGATAAGACATCATTTGCCATTTTAACCATTTTTGAGCTGCAAATCAGTGCCGTAACTGAATGCACAATGTTGTGCAACCATCACTATGTGCAAAATCTTTTCGCAAACAGAAACCCTGTACCCATTTAGTACTAACATCCCATTCCTACCTCCTCTAAGCCCTGGTGACCTCTACTCTATTTTCTGTGTCCGTAAATTTGCCTATTTGAGATATTTCACATAAATTTGTTCTTTTGCGCCTAGATTTCAGGGTCCGTTCCCTTATACATTTGAATGTTCCATTGTATACTATACACACCATATACACAGTTTATCCATCCATCTGTTAACAGCAATGATACTTGGGCTGTTTCCCCCTTCTGGCTGTTGGGGATCACGCCGCCACCGACATTCACATACAAGTATCTGTTTGAGTCTCTGTTTTCAGTTCTTTCCGGTGTATCCCTAAGAATGCAACTGCTGGATTATATGGTAATTTTATGTTTAACTTTTTGAGAAATTGCCAATTTTCCACAGTGACCACCATTTTATGTTTCCAGCAATACATGAAGGTTAGAATTTTTCCACATTCTTATCAACACTTGTTTTTTTCCCTGTTTTTTAAATTACAGCCATCCTAGAAGGTATAAAGTGGTACCTCAGTGTGGTTTTGATTTGCGTTTACCTAATGACTAATGATCCGGAGCATCTTTTCATGTACCATTAGCCATTTGTGTATTGTCTGCGGAGAAAAGTTTAATCAAAGACTTTGCCCATATAAAAATGAGATTATTTGTCCTTTTGTTGTTGAGTTGCTTCTTTTCCTTTTAAAACTCCAAGTATTGTTGCCAGAGTAAACTCGGAAAACCTTTTTGAGGAATCAATTAGAATATTTATATTTTATGACCTAGTAATACCAATTCTAAGAACTGACCAAGAGACAATATTATACATATTTGTATGTGAAGACAGTTATAACACTGTTTCTTTAGGTAAAAGTTAGAAATAACCTAAATGTCCAACAACCAATTAAACTAGGACTCTACATTATAGAATGTTAGAGTCATGAGGGGGGAAAAGATTACAGTCAATAAGATATTTATAAAGTTTATAAAAAGAGAAATGTATCTAACATATTAAGTAAAAGTAGTATAATCACAAAAATTTAAAAACTGCTTAAAAAGGACAGAAAAATTATTTAAAAAACTAATGGTCTAGCAGTTAGGGGACTAATTGATGATACACCTAAATGATGAAATATTATATTATGTGGGGAATAAATTGTGTTTTTCAAGAATACTTAATGATTTGGGGAAATGCTTTTTTTTTTTTTTAAGATTTATTTATTTATTTGACAGACAGAGATCACAAGTAGGCAGAGAGATAGACAGAGAGGAGGAAGCAGGCTCCCTGCTGAGCAGAGAACCCGATGTGGGGCTCGATCCCAGGACCCTGGGATCATGACCTGAGCCGAAAGCAGAGGCCTTAACCCACTGAGCCACCCAGGCGCCCCTGGGGAAATGCTTTTATAAGAAATTCATCAATACATCCTCAAAGATTATCAAGGAGGAGGAGGAACATGGGTGAATTTTCTTTTCTTTTGTATGTTCTCCTATATTTTCTCCAATCAGTAAAAATTTATCAAAGCAAATGCAATGCAATTAAATAAACCAAAAAAAGGGAGAAATATAGTATTCACAGTATGTACGCTTGAATCTTTTTATTTCTACTCAAAATTTTACTGTAATTACAGTTAAGTGCTTATCTCCTTTGTACAAGAAAACCTTTTAAAGCAATTTAAAAGACATATAAAATTGGTTATTTTTGTTAAATAAATCTGTAACTGGATTCAGTTTATTGACTGTTTAACTGGCCCGATGATACCAATATGAAAAAAGGACCCACTTTTCAGGGTAGATGGCGAGCAGTGAACACAATGGTGTGGAGCACAGGCTAGAGTCTGTCTGGCTTCAACTCCTTGTTCTGCCACCAACCTACCCTTGGGAACTTAAGCTCTGTGTGCCTCAGTTTCCTCAGTTATAAAATACGAAGTAACAATGCCTACCTCATAGGACTGTTAAGATTTAGATAAATTAATAAAGGCAAACATGGAGAATGGTACCGGTACACAGGAAGTTCTCAAGCAATGTTCGCTCTGGCTGCTGAGAATGAGGACGGCAGTTAGCACCCGCTACAACAGGCCCCGTGTGCTAAATCCTGCCGTACTTATTACTACAATCCTATTAATAATAAATTGATTTCCTATTAATAATAAACGGATTTTCAGTAAGTAAAAAAGCATCTGCTTCCTTCCTTTTTTTTCCCCTAAAGATTTTATTTATTTGTGAGAAAGAGCATATGTGCACGCACACATGGAGATGGGAGCCGGACCAAGGCAGGATCCATCATGATCTGAGCAAGACTCTAAACCGACTGAGCCACTCAGGTGCCCCTGCTTCCTTTCTGCTAACAAAATCTAAGCTGTAACAGTATCTTCTAAAATGCAACTATCCAAATTTTCTTGTAAATGAAAAGGTTTATGTATAAATGTCTGAACTGTCCATTTCCTGCTGAAAAATTATTTAACACCAGAATTGTTAAATGTTGCAAAGCTGCAAAGACATCAGAAAATGATACAGGAAATCCACTCTCGGTTTCATTATTAATACTTATTTACTTACTTATGAGAGTAGCAACAACTTCAAAACAAATGAGCTGGTTGTTCTGGAATAATTTTACAAACGGAAATGCCAAGAGTGGAAGATACGGCGTGTCGCTGAAGATGGCAGACCAGTGAGCTAATGCAGATAGGGTTCTGTGAATCAGGTAAGGAAATAAAGACCAGAGAATAGTTTATTATGAAAATTTGACTAAATAATACATTCAACTGATAAGAAACTTGCTACAGAAGGTATATTTGATGAAAATTCTTCCTCCTACCTTTATTATCTAGCTTACTTTTCTCCAGAACCACTGTTAAAAGTATAGATCCTTTTTAAAAAAATGACAAAGGTGGGTATAAACATTGTGTTGCACCTTGTGTTCTTCACTTAATAGCATCTTGGAAAAAGTTCATTATCAGTAGACGCAGAGCTCTGATACACAAGACAGTTTTGTACAGAGACACCTTAATTTCTTTAACTTGGCCTTAACGGGCATTTAAGTAGTTTCTAACCCTTTATAAACAATGCCACGCTTAATGTTTTATTTACATCATTCTTCATGCAGGAATATAGATTTGGATAAATTCCTAGACGTGAAATTGCTAAGTCAAAAAACATATGCATTAATTTCAATAGTCAGTGCCAAATTATTCTCTGCAAAAAAAGTGTCTATTCACATTCTCAGTAGCAGAGTAATGGGATACCCATTCTCTCACTCTGGCCAATGTGCTTTATTACCCTTCTTTTTAAATCTTTGGTCTAGTTGAAATGGCATTTCAATGTGGTTTTATATGTATATGTATATATCTATATTCATATTTTTTCACTGTAATTTTAATTGGCATTTATTATAAGGGAGGTACAGCATCTTTTCATGCTTAAGAACCAGATCCCCAGCTATGAACTACACATTCAATCCTTTTCCATTTTTTATTGGTTGGCCCATTCCACACTCATTTACATGAATAGTTCATATAGAAACCAGTCTTTTATTTGTCCTACTTTTTGTATATACTTTCTCGGTTTTACATATATCTTTGGGGAATGTTCTTACATGTAGAGATTTGTTTTCCTATCAATCTCTTCTAGATATGTCAAGCTTAAAAAGACCTGCCTTACTCTAGGGCTATAATTCCATATTTACTTCTGATACTTTCAAGGTTTGCTTTTTTTAAACCTTTTGTTTTGAGAGAGTTTTAGGTATACAAGAAGTTGCAAAAGCAGTAGAGTTCCTGTATACCCATCAGTCAAATTACTCTAATGTTAACATCTTGCATAATAAATACAGTACAGTTATCAACACTAAGAAATTAACTGGTTCTGTGCTATTAACTGTATCAGACTTTATTCAGATTTTATCATTTTCCCCATTTTGTTAGGTGTTATTTTTTCGTTCTGCCAACCTAGGGTGCCACACTGCATAGGTGTGTACCTTCCTCTTGGTTCTTCCCGTGTGGAAGCTCCCAGTCTTCCTGACACTGACATTTTTGAGGAATGCTACACAGTTATTTTATAGACTGTCCCTCAATGTTTTCTCACGATTTAGAGGGAGGTTCTAAATTTCTGGCAAGAACACCAGGGAAGTGCTGCGCAACATACTGATGTACATCATTACTGGGGATTTCAAATTTGACTTGGTTATGGTGGCACTGGCCAAGTTTCTCTGCTATAAAGTGACTCTCTGCCCATTTATAACTAATAAACATCTAGAGGAAGGTACACACGTTGCTGCACTATACCAAACACACCTCTGTAACACTCTGAGCAGTTTCCTGCTTCTGATGGGGTACTTCTTGTGAAGGTTGAGAAACGCCACGTGCACGCCCTTGTCTTCCAGGCTGCTGAACGCAGTGTGGTTTTCAGGCAGCTGGAGCAGAGAACGCCAAATGAACATTCTGAAATAAAAACATCATTTTAACCAAGAACAATCTGGGGGTAACACTGATTTAACATAAAAGAAAGTAAATGGTACCTGTATTTCGTGGGATATTCACCATAGCCTTTTAATAAGATCTGTAAACGCTTTTTGTTTAATCCATCTGACAACTCATTCTTTAAAAAAAAAAAAAAAAAAAAAAAAAAAGTCAGTAAGTGATATAATTGCAAACCTGAAAAGGTGAAATCTAGCCCACAGTGGCTTTCTAGGCTTCCTTATTTATTTATTTATTTAAAGATTTTATTCATTATTTATTTATTTGAGAGAGAGAGCAAGCAGGGGGAAGAGCAGAGACAGAGGGGAAAACAATCTCAAGGAGACGCCATGCCAAGCAAGGAGCCTGACCCTGGGCTCGATCTCACGACCCTGACATCATGAACTGAGCTGAAACAAAGAGTTAGACACTCAACTAACTGAGCCACCCAGGCACCTCGTTGGCTTTCCAACTATAACACAACACACAGTTAAAAAAATATTTTTAGGGACGCCTGGGTGGCTCAGTGGATTAAAGCCTCTGCCTTCAGCTCAGGTCATGATCCCAGCATCTGGGGATCGAGCCCCGCATCGGGCTCTCTGCTTAGCAGGGAGCCTGCTTCCCTTCCTTTCTCTCTGCCTGCTTGTGATCTCTGTCAAATAAAATAAATAAAATCTTTAAAAAATATTTTTACATTATAGGACTCTCTATTCTCTCTCTCTCTCTCTCCAGTGAGCATATACATAGCAGATAAAGTTCATGACACATTACTGTAGATCTGCATCTGACTTTTCCTGTAAAGCATCAGAGAGTGAATGTTTTAGGCTTTGTGGGCCAAGAGGCAAAATCAGGGATATTACATAGATGTTTAAAATGTAAACATTTGCCGAGAAGCCAGATGTGGCCCCTGGGCTGTCAGCTGCTAACCTCTGCAGCAAGGGCAATGCATCCCAGTACTTTCTTCCTTCTCTCTCTCCCCGCCCTTTCTCTTTTTCCCCACTTCTTACTTCTAAGTCAATTCCAATCTTTTTTTAAGTTTCATTTATTTATTTTTAAAATTTTATTTATTTGACAGAGATAGATCACAAGTAGGCAGAGCCGCAGGCAGAGAGGGGACAGCACGCTCCCCACTGAGCAAGGAGCCCGATGTGGGGCTCGATCCCGGGACCCTGGGATCATGACCGGTGTGGAAGGCAGTTGCTGAACCAAGTGACCCACCCAGGTGCCCCAAGTCAATTTCAATTTTAATGGAAAAATCACTTTAAAGATTTGGGGACGATAAAGCCTATCTTGGAGATGACCTCATCTGATGCTAACAACTCAATGAAACAGAAGGGATGTTGTTTTTATTTCGGGGAAAATGGGTGGGTCAGAGCTCAGTGACACCAACCTACTCAGTATGTCTTGGCTAGGACTCAAAGCCAGATTTTTCTGACTTAGTGCAATGCCCTTTATACCATTAAAAAAAAAAAAAAAAAAAAAAAAAGGGCAATCCAATGTAAGAGGGAGCGAAGGGACAATCAAATGATGGTGAAGGAAGATTCCCCTTGAGAGCCTTGCGCCAGAGCCGGAGGACCGGGCTCGAGCAACAGAATCAAGGAAGGAGCCACATTCACTCTTGTCATCCGCAAGACACCTACCGCCACCCAATCGCTTTGTAAATGGAGAGAAAACACCCAGGTGAGTCTGGCCTGAGTTTTATCTGTTCTTATCTTGACCAGGTAAGGATAGAGTTCCACTTCCCCTTCCACATCCCGGATGCCAAGATTAGGGGAAGAGATGCAGATCAGCCTGTACAAGGATTCTACTTAGACCTCCTCCTCACAGCTGGCCGAGGACTGCGTAGGAACAGCCCGCTCCCTGACCCATTTCTGCAGAATCTCCAAATTTGACTCATTCCAGAGCATGGCCGGCTACCTCCACGGTGGTGCCTCTTTTATTTCCCAGAAGTCAACTGTGATCATCCCCCAGTTTTCCCAGAAAAGGCTCCTGTAAATTCTCAGCAAAGTTGAGGTCAGACCATGTCCCAGAGCTATCATTCAGCTTACTTTCTCATTAGAACATTCAATGAACAGGAACAATATTGTCCCATCTTTACACAGCAAGATTTGTGCCTGCTACTTAGCTTTCTAAAAGTAACCAATATTTTTGGAGGGGAGCTTGGTGGGGGGATGGGCTAACTGGGTGATGGACACTAAGGAGGGCACCTGTTATAATGAGCACTGGATGTTATATGCAACTGATGAAACACTAAATTCTATCCCTAATAATACACTATATATTAAATTGAATTTTTAAAAAAGCTAACCAATATTAAGCTAAGGATTATAGAGGGAATAAAAATATAAAGAAAATCGAGGACATAATTTACACAAAAATGAGGACGATAGTTACATCTATGGGATAGGGAAAGAAATGTGGCTAGGGATAAGCACAGGAGCTACAAGGCTATTGGTAATACTCTGTTTCTTAATGTGGATACAGGTATGTCCAGAAAAGTGTTAACATGGCAAGTCTGAGAATGCTATGCCTTAGAAAGGCATACTTGCAAGGTTGTCTGGGGTCTAGAAACCTGGGTTTTGGGAAAGTTCCCACTATCCGCAGAACCTCTAAGAGTGGCTCACTGTGTGTAAATTGTTCGTATACTGTGATTTAGGCTGAACACCTGTTTTCCTTGCAGAGTCTGGGATTTTGCGATGTACTGAACAGAGGACTGAACGGAGGATGCCTACATAACCAGCCTCCACTGAAAACTCTGGCCCCTGGGTTTCTAATCAATTTCCCTGTAGATAACACTTTTTTCTCTTTCTTTTTATGTGGGTTTCACAGTTTTAAAATGCTCCGAGGGAAAAAGAGGTCATTAAAATTAATGTGGCAAACGTTAAATGTTGGTGAGAATTTGGAGCAACTAGAGCTCTCTAATACCTCTTGGTGGGAATATAAATTGTTTCAATCACCTTCTTGGGGAAACTGACAGCTTACTACAGCAGAAGAGAAGCATTGCCAGCAAGCCGGTAATTCCGTTCCTAGGTTTATATTCAGCATAAACGTGTCCTATGTTCACCAACAGAGAAGCCACAATGTGCACAGCAGCTCTACTTCTAACAGCAGAAAATAAAAAAGGAAACCACCCAGATGCCTACTGACTGCAAAATGGATAACATCTGGTTTATTCACACGATGGAATTTTACACAGCTACGAGTGAATGATTTACAACTACATGGATTTCTCAAACATAAATCAAACATAATGTTGCAAGAAAGAAGCCACATGCAAAGGAGTACAAACTGAAGGATCCAATTATATTATATAAGGACAAAAAAAGGCAGAACCTAAGGTATATATTGCAAGTCAGGAGAGTAGTCATCCTTGGGGGAGAGGGGGAAAGTGTCTGGAAGGGACCAGGAGAGGCCCTTCTGGGGTGCTGGTAATGACCAATTTTTGGTCTGGTGCCAATCATACAGGTGTGTCCAGTCTGTAAAAATTCACTGAGCTGTATGTTTAAGTGTACTTTTCTGTGTGACTGATTTAATGTCAATAAAAAGTTTTAAAAGTCCTTGAAAATGTTAGCAACTTCTTTACTGATACTTATATTTACTTTCAACTCCAAAGTAAAATATGCTTTTTGCAGAAAATTAGGAAAATAAAAAATATATATATGAAAGAAGAAAATAAAACTGACTGAAAGCCCTTCCCTTAAAGGTAATTCTATTAGCATCTTGGTTTTTTTTTGAAAATAATACACAGGTACTCCTGTTCTTTTTAAATCAAACTGATATCCAAGCACACAGTTCTTGTAACTTGCTTTTTATATTTAACATACTGTAATTATTTCCCTTTCCTCTTACATATTCTTAGACTTCTAGTGTCTAGCTCTATCATAATTTACATGCCATTGGACATTTTGGTTGTTTCTAAGTTTGTCTTGAATAAATCTCACACACACACACACACACACACACACACAGAGTACCAGATCATCCTAAGGCAAAAAGGCAAAGTGGTACATTCTTTCTTAGAACCATTTGGCTTCTACCATCAAAATTTTTGTCCAGGGGCGCCTGGGTGGCTCAGTGGGTTAAGCCGCTGCCTTCAGCTCAGGTCATGATCTCAATCAGGGTCCTGGGATCGAGTCCCCGTATCGGGCTCTCTGCTCAGCAGGGAGCCTGCTTCCTCCTCTCTCTCTCTCTGACTACCTCTCTGCCTACTTGTGATCTCTCTCTGTCAAATAAATAAATAAAATATTTTTTAAAAAAAATTTTGTCCATACTGTGACTTAAAAATTCTCCTTCTCCAGATACACTTGTCCAAATGTTTGAAGATCACTGTGTAAGACAACGCACCGCATCGCAGACTGTATTAACAGGAGACTCACGACACCATCCAAATGCCAGCTAAGCAGAGTAAATTAAGGCCAAGGTAGAGCCACAAGGGCAATACAATGCAAGTATTTTTTAAATGTTGTAGGACCTCAGGCATAAATGCGAACAGACAGTTAACACCTTAAGGGATCAAAGTCACAGAACAGTGCTATAGTATGATTCCATTCATGTAAAAAAGAAATAGGAAGGTTAAGACAAGCAGACGGGTGTATGTCTACACACGCAGGGAAGACTTCTGAAGGAAGCAACAATGACCAGTGGTGGTTACCTCAGGGACGTGTGGAGAAGAGCGGGCAGGACAGGAGGGAGAAAGGCGTATTTTTATTTTTCCCTTCATAACCTTCTATACTAGCACTAACAGATAATGCCAGCCATGAATGTAATTTTAAGTTTTCTAGAACTACATTAAGAAAGTAAAATTAAGTTTCATAATGTTTCACTGAACCCAAGGTAACCAAAATATTATCATTTCAACCTATAATCAACATAAAATTACTAATAAGATATATTTCATATTCCTTTTTTTAAAAATGTATTTACTTATTTGAGTCATCTCTATAGCCAAGGTGGAGCGTGAAATCATGGCCCCACGGTCAAGCGTTGCATGCTTTTCTAACTGAACTAGCCAGGCGCCCCAAGATATTTTATATTCCTCTGCTTCTACGAAGTTTTCAATATCAGATGAGCATTTCCCCTGCATAGCACATCTCAGCTCAGACTAAGCACATCTCAGGTTCTCATTAGCCACACAAGGCTAGCGGCTAGCGTACTGGCCAGTGCACTTCTATACTGTCTGACTTCTTTAAAAACCATAAACATGTACTAATTATACATAATTATACATTTAAAACTTAGAAATTTAGAAGTTGTCATTTCAGATACAACTTTCTTCTCTTCGTATCTTTCCTTTAACTTCTAAGAGAGGGACAAGTGATGATGGCCTAAGGTATCTTGTCCACAGCAGAGTCTATGACAAACAGAAGTGTAATTATACTATATTCTTACCTCTTTATTTTCAAAACTACCAGCCAGGTCTTGCTTCAGGATTCTGGTTTGCATTCTGTTTTCCCTTGATTTTGCCGGCCGCTGGACCCTTCCCGTTGTTACTTTCATCTTAAGGTCCCCGGAATTCAGTTTATGCTTGGGCACATCTTCAATCACTTTCACTAAGGGAGGAGGTGGCTAAAAAGGGGGAAAAAATAAAATCTAGTGGTTATCCTTGGAAAACAGACCTGTCCACGCAGGATTTGCAAAAGTTGTTGTGACCAGTTTCATCATGTGCCTTAACATGCATCATTATTCTTCAAACAAAAAGTGTCCATAAAATATCCAAGAATGTTCCCTTGTTGTTAAATCAAAACAAATTTCTGCCAAATTCCTTTGAAGAACACAATTAAGATACATGATTAACAACAACACAAAATTTATCCCTTGAAAGCTGGCCTTAAATCATAGTATATCAATCTATTTTTTTTTAAAGATGTTTTATTTGAGAGAGCAAGCATGAGAAAGAGCAAGTGAGCGTGTGCGGGGCGGGGAGGAGGCAGAGGCAGAGGAAGAAGCAGACTCCCCAGTGAGCGGAGAGCCCGATGTGGGACTCGATCCCAGGACCCCAGGGCTTCACGACCTTCACGACCTGAGCCAAAGGCAGATGCCACCCAAGCACCCCTAATCCATTTTTTTTACATTTGCGTGATAAAGTTAGTTGTGGTAATCGGCAGAGAAGGCACAGTTGGACATAGGGCCCTCCTAGAACAGGGAGAGAAGCGTCCTAGTATTCTTCGGGCTCAAGTAAACTTCTTTGAGGGAGTTGTCAGACGACATTCCTCTAGAGGCATGGGACGCCGGCCTCTCTGTTCCTGACTCCACGGAGAAGGCTGTTAGTCCCCTACGGCATCAACAGCTTAACGAGAAATTTGGACAGCACCTCTCATTTTTATGGGAAAATAACAAGAAAATTAACCCCAACAATTTACTTAAGGGAAAATGATTCACTAGCACATTTTCTCTATGAATAATACCACTTTGAAACCAAAAGATCTGTGTTCAAAGGAAATGAGCAGATAAGGCAACCCAGGCTTCCTGAGTTCTAAATATTATGAAAGTACAATGACTTTCACAGACCATTTAAATGTTTGAGGCCATTATTCTAAACGTTTTCTTAGTAATTAGCCCAGACCCAAATCAAAGACAAGGTGGATGTGTGATTTTTAAAAGATTTTTCTGGAAGCCAAAGTTTCCTATTCCTTTCATATGAAAACAGAGAAGAACAACCCAGGGAAGACACCGTATGTCCAAGTGGACACATTAGATTTCAAAAAAACACACGTTAGACACAGTACCTTGCATTCACATTGTCATGAAAGCCAGACAGTGATCTTCCAAGATAATGTCTAATGAAAATGAATAACCACTCCTCGGGAAAGCTCTTTGAAAAGACACCAAACTTTCTGACCTCCTCCCCTCATACTCCCAGAAGAAAAAAGTAGAACAAAGCAAACATCTTGACCCTTTTTTATAACATAGATGACTAAAAGACTACTTTGAGGTTTCAAAGACTTTTCTCATGTTATCTTCAGGGGTTTAGGACTTCTGCTTTTGAAACGTGCAGCCTACTGTCTGAGTCCAAAAAAGTCTTCCCTGGGGCGCCTGGGTGGCTCAGTCGGGTTACGCAGCTGACTTCAGCTCAGGTCATGATCTCAGGGTCCTGGGATCGAGCTCTGTGTCAGGTTCCATGCTCGGTGGGGAGTCTCCCTCTCCCACTGCCCCCCGCAATGCCTGCCCCCCGTCGCTCATGCTCACTAGCTCTCTCGTGCTTTCTCTCAAATAAATAAAATCTTTTTTTTAAAAGATTTTATTTAGGTAAATAAAATCTTTTTTTAAAAGATTTTATTTATTTATTTGACAGAGATCACAAGTAGGCAGAGAGGCAGGCGGGGGGGGGGGGAAGCTGGCTCCTTGCTGAGCAGACAGCCCAATGCGGGGCTTGATCCCAGGACCCTGAGATCATGACCTGAGCTGAAGGCAGAGGCTCAATCCACTGAGCCACCCAGGTGCCCCTCAGATAAATAAAATCTTAAAAAAAAGTCTTCCCTTATTGCCATGATGAATGCATAACACTGTAAAATGTAAACAGTAGGTAATGTGATAATATACATGGCATAGATACTAAATTTTTGCTTTGAAATTACTATAAAAAGCATTTAAAGTTGTAACTGTTTTTTATTCTTTTTAAAGTTTATTTGACAGAGAGAGACAATGTGAACAAGAACAGGTAGGCAGAGCAGAAGGCAGAGAGGGAGAAGCAGACTCCCTGCTGAGCAGAGAGCCCAATGTGGGACTCAATCTCAGGACCCCGGGATCACCATACCTGAGGTGAAGACAGACGCTTAACCAACTGAGCCACCCAAGTGCCCACAGTTGTAACTGTTTCTATAAGGATTTTTTTTTAAGGTTTTATTTATTTATTTGACAGAGAGGAATCACAAGTAGGCAGAGAGGCAGGCAGAGAGAGAGGAGGAAGCAGGTTCCCCATCGAACAGGGAGCCTGATGCAGGGCTCAATCCCAGGACCCTGAGATAATGACCTGAACAGAAGGCAGAGGCTTAACCTTAGAGGCTTAACCCACTGAGCCACTCAGATGCCCCTCAATAAGGTTTTTTAAATAGTGTTTTTCTCAGAGACATTGTCCTTTATTCACATCAAGAAAGAACTCAAGGATAATGGACAATAAAACAATAGCTCTGGTTCCCCCCCCCAAAAAAAGTATGATTGCCACCTAGTCTATGATTAATTTTTCAATTCTTTAATTTCATCTATGAAATGCAATTAAACCTGGTCTGACTTCTGAATATTGCCCACTTTTAATATCCTTGAATTATCTTCTAAACTCAACCCATTCTTCCAAATCTTTACTAAAATTTTTATTCTAGGGGGGTCTGCGTGACTCCCTTGGTTGAGCATCTGCCTTCAGCTCAGGTCATGATCCCGGAGTCCTGGGATCGAGCCCTGCTTGGCGGAGAGCCTGCTTCTCCCTCTCCCTCTGCCTATTTGTGCTCTCTCTGTCAAGTAAATAAAAAGAAAATTTCTTTTCTATTCTAGTGCCACATCTTTTCTTCTTGACTTCCACGTGCTTCCATGAAATACAATCTCCCAAAAAGTTAGGGCCTAAGATATGGCCTGCATAGCCATACCTTAGTAGTGTTAAAGCTTCAATACATAAGTAGGAATTAGCTTCCTTATTAGCACAATACCAGTAATTCTCCAATGGCCAAAAAACAGACCTTGAAGGAATGGGACATGGGTCAGTTTTGTAGAAACTACAGACCTAAGCCTCCTTGTAAGCCTGCAAAAGTCAGGAAAACAGATAGTGCTGGGAATGTGTACAAAAGCAAAAGAAAAAAGGATTATCCTACTTCCGTTATATGCTAGCTTTTCTAGTCAGTATGATGTTAATTTGCTTAACAAACGGCAGAGAGGAAGTCACTGACCTACTCTCCGGTTTTTCCCAGGTCTCTCTGCCCACATCTATTAATACCCTGTACCTAGCTCCTGCAAAATTCAGCTAAGCTGAAAACCCTCCTTAAGAGCAAACAATGTCATTACAATTGCCAATGTTTACGCGAACAGTAGAGGCTGATTCCGTACGGTTAAAGAAAACGTAGCAATGCGCACGCGCACACACATTGCAGATGCTCCGCATTCGCCGCAGTCCTGTCCTGTAAAGAAGCTGCAAGTACCGAGTTCGTGATACTGAATCGCCGCTCCTGGGGGAAATACCGCTCGGCCCTGGGAGCCAGTGATCACAGCATTTCTGTCAACCGATCAACATAGAACTTTGTCCAGCATCTGTCTGTGTTCAAAGACCGTTGCTGCACACACATGGTTGACTCGTGAGCGCCGAACTCAGGCCCACAGCACTATTAGTGTGCGCAGACTGAGCTTCCGCACCGCAACCTTCCTGCGCTTAGCATGTCAGTGATGTGCGGGGGGGTCGGTGGGGGGGCATTTAAAGAGCAAAACCAACAACAAAAAGCACAGACATGGGAAAAATGTGACAGTAAACAGACCGAGGAAAGGACACTCATTTGCAGAATGAGAGTGGAAATAAGAAGGCCGAGCGCAGCCAGGCGTGACCGGTGCAGAGGAGCTCAGCCCCTCGGGGCTCCGGGGCTCGGCTGGTGTGAACGCCTGTCAGTGTGTGCTGAGTCCTGCCCCGGGTCACAAGTGTGTTTTTACCAGGAGGCGAATTCACTGTTACAGAATCCACAAAGATTGAGCATGGACTCTCCACGTTTACAAACAGAGGGAAAAAAAGCCTGGGAAAATATCCCCCCAACATCATCTGAGAAAGGAGGGACTGAGTGAGTCTCATCTCTTCACTTATCTGTTATCTTTTGATTTTTTTTCTGCCTCGACATTATTACTTGTCTAATTAAAAAAAAAAAAAAAAAAAAAAGAAGATAAAGAGCACGAGAAGGAGCACACACATAGCACAAAGACTATGTCATTTGAAGAACCGAACACGGGGCCCAGCTGATGACTAGCTGTGTGATGAGGCTGAGGCTCGAGCTTCTTCGTCCATAAAAGGAAATGGTCACGGGGCGCCTGGGTGGCTCAATAGGTTAAAGCCTCTGCCTTCGGCTCAGGTTATGATTTCAGGGTCCTGGGATTGAGCCCCACATCAGGCTGCTTCCTCCTCTCTTTCTGCCGCCTGCCTACTTCTCTGTCAAATAAATAAATAAAATCTTTAAAAAAAAAAGGAAATGGGTCAGACCAGGTGCTCAGCAAAGTTCTCAGGGCCAGCAGCCTGACTCCGGACCTCGCAAGGCTGCACACAGACAATGAGACTAGGCAACAAGCTGGGGAAATTCTAGATAACCATAAAGGAGAAGTGGGAAGTAGACTTGAGGTGAAATGAACACTGCTGCAGATGCAGAAATGAGAATGGACTCTATGGGGGGACGTGAGGGAAGCTACAAGTCTGGGGAAGTGAGACAGCAGAGTAGGCAAGATTAGAGAAGACTCTGACAGGCCTTCGAGTGTGGATTTCAAGTATCAGGCGAAAGGAAGGAAGCTGCTTAGAAACGATGAGGACAGTATTCTTCTGGAGCCATGCTATATAAAATGTGGACTGATGGGCAGAGGCAGGCCCCAAGGGCTTTGAGTTTTGGTATTTTGGATTAAATTACTGTGAACGCAAGAGTTGTTAGTCAGTATAAATACAGGGATGGTTAACGTGGAGAGGGACAACAGGCTGCATTTATATAGGTATTATTTCAAATTTAAGAATTACGACTTAATATTGGCTAGATCTAAAGATATATGGAAACGGTCCTCGTGCGCCAAGATTTCTAGCCTGTAAGATGGGGAGAGAGACCGGGACAGAAATGGAGAGGCCGGGATTGAAGACGTCTTCTGGGAAGGAGATCACGAGGCACGCTGAACGGGACAGGGACCCACACAGATGCCTGTGCGGACGGCAGCAAGTTAAGGAGCACAGCGCTGAGCGCAGGGTGGAGGGGCCTGGCTGACTCAGTGGGTAGAGCCTGTGAATCTTAAATCTTGGGGTTGTAAGGGACATGCGGCTTTGGGAGGAAGAGGGGAAAAAAACCCAACACCAGATGTATGGATAAGGTCCAAGGAATTTAGAAAATCATGGCATAAAAATTTTGTCTGTTTTTAAGATTTTATTTATTTGAGAGAAAGAAAGGAAGGGAAAGCACCGAGGGAGAAGCAGGCTCCCCACTGAGCAGAGAGCCCGATGCAGGGCTCTATCCCAGGACCCTGGGATCATGACCTGAGCCGAAGACTGACGCTTAACCGACTGAGCCACCCAGGCGCGCCAAGATTTTATTTTTGATGATACAGCATTTAAATCTTAAAAAAAAAATTGTGATGTTCTTTACTTGATCACATACCTTATTTATTTCCTGGGTTAGAGCTTGAACTGAGTATATGTTCAGACTTCCGTTTTCCATAATGGAGGCAATGTACCGTCCATGTGGGCTAATTACTGATGAGCTAATTCCTTCATCAAGACTCCCAATTTCAAAGAGAAGTTTACAAGTCTGTGTATTGATGAATCTCATTATACCATCTTGACTTAGCACTCCAAGAACCTAAGGGTAAAGAGAAACAATATGAGTTCCAAAAACACATTTAGAAAGTCAAAGGTCTCAGAAGTTAACTAGAGTTACTACATGATCATTATACAATGTGTACAAATATCAAATCATTATGAACCTAATGTTTTATGTCAATTATACAATTAAAAACAGTCAACTCCTTAACATGAAACTACACATACTTACATGTACATATGTGTATATAGTTATATATGGGCTTGTTTTTTTCTTTTTTTGAGGGGAGGAGAGTCAGAGATTCTACTGGTAAAGAGACGTTGCATTCAAAATTCCTAATTAAGGCTCATGTACATTTGCCCCTTTTAGGTCTAGATAAGCCTGGCTCTGACCAGAAGCAGCAAGGTGCCCATCCCAGGGGACTGTGGCAGGAAGCATCCGTACCAGACCCTTCAGAGGAATACGGCTGATTAGACAGTCCTTCACTTCGGCCTCCGCTCTGGCTGTCAAGGCAAGGAGGGAGGAGGCTTTGTTTTCGTTCACCAGCCCCACGGCCTGATCAGAACGAGCACGGGTCCTGCTGCGTCGCCAGAAACCTGACTCTGGCAGGTGTAAGAGGGAATAGAGAAAGCAAGCCTGTGGGCTGCAAGGAAGGGGAACGGGAAACTGGTTTTTAAAGGGGGGAAAACTTAGTTTTAACTCACGTAATTTGAAAAATTAAAAATAAGTACTAAAAAAGTGTAAGTCAATACACAGTAGAGCCCTCTACTGGCTTGTCCACACCCGGCTTCTCCGCCCACCACGGGCTGCACCGAGATGCTGACGTCACCTGCTACACGAGAGGTGACAGTCTGGAAGTGGCTGGAAGCAGTCTGGAGGTGGCAATCTCTTCTGTCGGGTCAGGCTGGCGGAACCCCCCCCATTCATAGTTGATGCAACCTTTCTAGAGGGCAATTTGGCAAGATCCTCAAAATGACAGACGCACATCACCTTGACCCTACTGTTTCAGCTCTGGGTGAAATGGGGTGTGTGAAATGGTACATGCAAAAAGTTATCCAGCGCACCGTTATTTGTTTGTTTGCTTTTTAAGATTTTATTTATTTGAGAGAAAGAGAATAAGACAGCACGGGGAGGGGCAGAGGCAGACTTCCTGGTGAGTATAGAGCTCAATGCAGGGCTCAATTTGGGGCTCGATCCCAGGACCCTGAGATCATGATCTGAGCCCAAGGCAGACACTTCACTGACTGAGCCATCAGGACACCGCTCAGTGCACCATTATTTGTAGTAAAGAAGAACTAAAAATAGGCTAGGTGCCCAATAACTAAACACTGGTTAAAAAATTATGAAATACTATAGAGATGTTAAAAAAAAAAAGAAATTCTGTACTGATACAGAACAATCTTTAAGGTCAATTAAGTGAAGAAAAGCAAAAAAAAAAAAAGTAAAGAAATGCAAGGCACAAAGCTGCATTAAAAAAGTGGGAGAAAGACTGGACTTAGAACAACAGAGGTTATGGAGAGTGAGTAACTGGGCAAAAGGGAGAGAAGAATAAGAGATTTCACATCATTGTCTTATTTTTAAATGTTTTTTATATTTTATTTTTTTTATCTTTTATGTTTTTACTTTCCTTTTATTTTATTTATTTTTTTAAATGTTTTTATGTTGTGAATGCTTGTCTATTCAAAAACCTTATGTTAGGAGTACTTGGCCAGCTTAGTTGGCAGACCACGTGACTCTTGATGTCAGGGTCATGAGTTATATATAACTTTTTAAAGTACAAGACTCAAAACAGTCAAATTATGATAAGGAAGCTAAAGTCTGACTACTCAACTATTAAAAAGAAAAATGGTGTGAGGGTGCCTGGTTGATTCAGTCTGTAGAGAATGTGACTCTGATCTCAGGGTCGTGAGTTTAAGCCCCATGTTGGGTGCGGAGTCTACTTTTAAAAAGGAATAAAATGAAATAAAATACATAAGCAAAGAAAATTTTTACAAAATGTTATGTGTGGTGGGGGTACTCTATAAACTAAGGCAAGTTACAAAGAAAACATGTTTCACAAAACTGAGGTACAGTTATGGTAGATCAAACAGTACAACAAAAAGAAAAATTTAAATTCTACTTCCCCCTTTAATCCTTACAATTAATAGGAATGTTGACAAATCACTTCATGTTTCTAAGTTTTAATGTCAGTCCACGTAATGGTGCAAATAAAAAACAACATGCTAAAGCACCCTGTAAACCATAGAGCCTGACACATAGTTAGAGCACACTGATTTTAGAAAAAGGGTAAATTGTCAATAATACACAGAAGCTAATATTGTAAATTTTTTTCAATTTTAGACTCCATGTAATCTTAGCAATTTCAAGTCCTTATAACAACCACGGGACAAAAGCAAAGACAGTTCAGAAATTGTGTAGTGTCCTACCTTTATTTTACTAACCTGATTAGAACCAGCATCAAAACTATCGGGGAGAAATTCGAGGTGGCGGATGGCTCGGACTTTAGTAGGCATCTGAATAATTCTGAACAGCTGTTTAGCGTCCAAGCACCACAGGTGAAGGTGATTTGACTTCCCTCCGGCAGCCAGGATGCGACCATCTCTGTGGAACAAAAGGTGAGGGAGTATGACCAGGTGGACTGTTGCCAGCAGCGAGGTCCAACATGACCCAGCGGGATCGAAATGTTCTCTCCCCGCGCTGCCCAACGTGCTCACTATGGCCACATGTGACTGAGAACTTGAAATGTGCCTAATGCTTCTGAGGAAATAAATTAACTTCATTTTTTACTAAACAGTCCCATGCAAACAGTGGCTACCATATGGGAAAGCTCAGGTTTACGGCCTGTGTATTTTTTACGTATTGTACCAAGATACCAGCTTAACAAATGCTTGTTTGATGACTTCACTGAGGATTTCTGAGTAACATTTATCTTTTACACCAAAATCTCGAAGTCATTACCATTCCCCAACTTCCTCTACTTCACACAGGACTAAACTGAGTTGGTACCGCACTGCTACATGAAAACCCAAAAAGCCCCAACTTCTTCTCTTCCTGCGCAAACCAAGCTGCTTCTTCAAGGCACAAAAGTAATACGCTGCACTAGCTCGCGACACTGCTGCTCATTTATTCATCAAGGACTTGCAAGGCCTCTACTGCAAGCCAGGTGTTGTCAGGCACCAGGGACACAATGGGAACCAGGCAGGCGGGATCCCGGCTCTTGTGGGATTTTCAGTCGAGAGGAAGGGAAGGCAGCAAACAGACGCACGGGATCTCAGCTGCCGGTAAGTTTTATAAAGAGCTGTAACATGAGATGGGAGTTACAGGGTTGGGAAAGGAGGAAGGTCTACGGTCTACTCCCTAAAAAATGTGAGTGGGCCAGTTACGGGATGATCTGGAGGAAGAATCCCATGCTGGTCGGTATTCCAGACTGGTCGATGTGTGGCTGTTGAGAAAGGAATAAGGTTAGCCCCCTCAGGAAGACAGAGAAGGCACGTTCCATCGTGGCCAGAATCGTGTTAAAGGGAAAGTAAATAGGAGGAAACCGAGGAAAACCGAGGCCAGATGGCAGAGGCCTCAGGGATATTATGGGGAGTTTGGATTTTATTCTGACTGTAAGGTAAAGCCTTTTCAGGGAGTTCAATAGGGAAGTGACATGATTCGACTTATGACTTAAAAAAAGACCACTCTAGGGCACCTGCGTGGCTCAGTTGGTTGAGCAACTGCCTTCGGCTCAGGTCACGGTCCTGGAGTCCCGGGATCGAGTCCCGCATCGGGCTCCCAGCTCCATGGGGAGTCTGCTTCTCCCTCTGACCGTCTCGCCTCTCATGTTCTCTCTCACTGTCTCTCTCTCAAATAAATAAATAAAATCTTTAAAAAAAAAAAAAAAAGAAAGAAAAGACCACTCTATCAGGGCATCTGGGTGGCTCAGTCAGTTAAGCGTCTGCCTTTGGCTGAGGTCATGATCCCAGGGTCCTGGGACAGAGCCCTGCATTGGGCTCCGGGCTCAGCAGGAAGCCTGGTTCCCCCTTTCCTCCCCGCTTGTGCTCTCTCTCTCTCTCAAAATAAATAAATAAACTCAAAAAAAAAAAAAAGAAAAAAGAAAAGAAAAGAAAAGGAAGGGAAAAGAAATTTAAAACAAGGAGACCAAATTAGGCGACTATTACAGGAGTCCGAAAGAGGCCAGGGTAGTGGGAGGAGGGTAATAGCTGTGACAAGGCACAGGTCAGACCAAGTCACGGTATCACTCGGTGGAACTCATGGAATTTATTCATGACTTCGAAGATGGTGAGAGGAAAATAAGGAAATAACATGTATTTTCTAGCTCTTTCCACTGAAAAGGCCCAAGGACAGTGACCAGATCAGTCACACGAGGAGTACCCCTAGCATCCAGACTGGGTTTTGAAATATCATCACCCCCTAAAACAAATCCAGGCGCTTTAGAAAAATGGCCGATTCCAGGTTTGGGATAGAAAATGCGTGAGATAAGCCTGGAACACATCTCGTCAGATGAGCAAGAATGAGAGCTTTCAAAACAGACAACTCAGGTTGTATCAAAGGGTTTTCAGAGCCAACTTGAAAGAATTCCAGTGGTCACAGGGAAGAGAACGGGAGCATTACTACGGATAATGTTAACAGACTGAATCACTTCGACTATGATTAAATCCATTCATTCACAAAGAGACAAAGCCCTCACTGGCGACCTCTGAAAGATGCCAATAAACCAATTTATTATTTTTCATAAAAAAAATCAGACAGTCAAAGTCAGTCTGACTCTTGATCTCAGAGTCATGAGATTGAGCCCCATACTGGGCTCCACTAAAAAAAAAAATTTTTTTTTTTTTTTAAAGACGGGGAAAGCAAGCATTTATCCTGACTTTCCTTTGCAGTTATAAAATAACCAAAGAGTGGACGAGAGGAAGTTCCTCTCTACAGAAGGTTTCTGGTAAATAAGGGAAGAAGGAATGACAGAATTAGCCTGGCACCATTTTGCTAACCTTTAAGGCAATACTGGTTCTAGGTCATGATCATCGATGGCCACTAGCCACTAAATCACGAAAGAAGTGTTCTTCTGATGAAAGTATGCAAACCATTATCATTATCATGTCTTCCTGACCCCAAATCAAGCCTGAATCAGACCAAGCCTCCAATTTATAGGAAATCTAGGTGTGACCAGTATACAGGAAATACAGACAAGACAGGATCATATTAAACACTAACACAGGGATATAAAAAGCAAAACCTAAAATATAGAGAGTGCTATAGGACAAAAGACCAGTTCCTTAACAAGCAAATAGCAAGGAAAACCTTAGAAAAGGGATATATCATCCAAGACACTATGTGAAACTTGTTTGGTTCCTGATTTGAACAAAGACTGTTATATGACAATATTAAGAAATTAATCATTTTTAAAAAGTGTGATAAATGGGTTAACTAACTGGAGTTTAAATAAAAACTTGGGGGGGAAAAAGTGACAATAGTACTATGGTTATGTTCCAAAAAGGACCCTTTCTTTAGAGATACACACTGAAATATTTATGGATGAAATGATATTGCTTGGGTTTTGCTTTAAATTAATGCAGTAGGCAGTAGAAGGTAGTAACAGGTTGAGTTATAGATAAAATAAAAATGGCTATAAGTTATTATAGCTAATGAGAATGCTACAATTAGGGTTTCCTGTATTCTTCTATTTTTATGTACATTTGAAATTTGCCACAGTAAGTTAAAAAGAAAAAGTTCTACAGAACGTATATAAGTTCGAAGGAATATTTTCTCACATGACGATAAGATAATGAAAACAGAATGAAAATTCGTTAAATTTTCCTGGAAGCTAGAATTCTTAAAAATTCTGTGTTTTAAAAATGTACATTTGGATCGGAGAGGGATACAAACCGTAAGACACTCTTAACTCTAGGAAACAAAGTAAGGGTTACTGGAGGGGAGGTGGGGAGGGAGGGGGTAACTGGGTGACAGGCCTCAAGTTCACAGGACAGAATGAGCACAGGGTGTCACACACAACTGATGCATCACTGAGCTCTCTCTGAAACTAGGGATGCACTACACGTTAATCAACCGAATTTAAATAAAATAACATTTTTTAAAAAATTTACATCTAGGGTGCCTGGCTGGCTCAGTCCAGAGAGATGTACGACTCTTGATCTCAGGGTCATGAGTTTGAACCCCAGGATGGGTAGAGGGATTACGTTAAAAAAAAAAAAAAGTCAAACCAAAAAGTGAAATGCACCTTACCTGGTCACGGCAAATACTTTGTATAATATACTAGAGCTTTCAGGTGGAGCTGGCAGCTGGTATCTGCAAGAAAGAGTATCACATTCCCAGGCGAAGATGGAGTTATCCTTGAAACAGCTGAGGATCGTATTACTTAATGGCAAAAAGAATACCTAGAGAGGGAGAAAAACAGTTCTTGTTCGTGTAGCCCACAGCTCTCTTTACATTTAAAATTATACAAGTTGTCGATCTTTAGTTTGAAAAATTACTTTTTCTTAAACTCAAAAAAATATACATTTATGACACAGGACGGGATAACACTGAAATCTCGTATACTATTATAAAACTGAAAAGAAAAGGTAAAACTCTTTAAATAAAAAAATTGGGGACTAAATTGACTAGGCAGTTCATAAAATACAAAGTAACAATTTAAAAATATTTACCCTTATAAAAGTTTCAAGTGAAAATAACACTATGTGTATCAAACTGACTTTAAAAATAACATAAACACATATATAAGCTAGACATACACTAACATGTGAACTCTGTTCATGAACTACAACTACTATCAACATGACATGAAACAGGAACTACTCATAAAGATTACATATTAAATGCTGCTGAGAGTAGAGGAAACGGGCAATGTCCGACCAGGATGCTGGTAATAAAAACTGATTACAGACACCACATGACCTATCTCAACAGCCTTGAAAATACATATCTCTTCTGAACCAATCAGTGTGTTTCTAAGAGCTAATCCTTTGGAAGAAAAAAATCAACAAGGTGCTTTGAGATAAATGTATACAAATGTTTGTTGAGCATTATTTATAAAAGTAAAAAGTTGAGGGGCGCCTGGGTGGCTCAGTGGGTTAAAGCCTCTGCCTTGGGCTCAGATCATGATCCCAGGGTCCTGGGATCAAGCCCCAAATCGCATCGGGCTCTCTGCTCAACGGGGAGCCTCCCTCCCCCACTCTCTCTGCCTGCTTCTCTGCCTGCTTGTGATCTCTGTCAAATAAATAAATAAAATCTTAAAAAAAAAATTTTTTTTTTTAAAGTAAAAAGTTGAAAACAAAACCATGATGTTTTGTTAAGGGACTCAACTTATTTCATGGACAATTGCAACTAAGCTTGTAGCAAAGTTGGAAATACTTATTTTACTCTAATTTCTGTGTTTCTATTACATACGCTCTGAATAATGCTGCTTTTGATCATACAAAATTTTAGTTAAAATTCATCATTTTCTCATGAGAATGTTGATGGCCTCTAGTACGATTTTGTGTGTCATTTGTGTAAAGCATACAAAGGGAGGGAGGGAAAAGAAAAGAAGGAAAGAAAATGGAAGAAACCTGTGCCCGAAGAACATACTCCTGCCCATCATCTCAAAATAGTCTTCTCGCATAGCCTGGGACATCTCACGTGGTGGATCCTTAGTTACATCTCTAGCTCTTTATTTTTTGACTCCCAGCTGGAATAGCCTTCTTACTGGCATTACAGCTTATTATAATATTTTATATTGGAATTTATTTTGTCCTTGTTTCTGCTGGTCTGTCTTTATAAGCTTTATTATTCTTTTAAGAATATATGATTTGGGGGTGCCTGGGTGGCTCAGTGGGTTAAAGCCTCTGCCTTCGGCTCAGGTCATGATCTCAGGGTCCTGGGATCGAGCCCCACATTGGGCTCTCTGCTCAGCAGGGAGCCTGCTTTCTCCCCTCTCTCTGCCTACTTGTGATCTCTGTCTGTCAAATAAATAAATAAAATCTTTAGAAAAAAAAAAAGAATATATGATTTGGATTCGTATTACAGCGGAACAGGGACTCACCCCGGAGGCAGAACACCTTGAACAATCTGTAGCCTCGCATTCTGACCCCTGACTGGTAGCCCACCTTCACCATTTTCTAGTGTCCGAAGGAGGCCCATCTTCTCTGAAATGCTACATTCTTTGGGAATGAGGTGCGCAACGTTTGGAACACTGGAATTTCTCCTGAGTATTTAGTCTGGAGGCCGTCATCATAGTGATGACAGGGAGCAGACCCAAAACGACTGTCTGGGGGAAAGCAGGCTCAAAACCAAATCGCCCGTGGCTTCCGCCAGCATCGCAAACATAATGAATCCGTAAGGCACCTAAATGCAATACTTCTGCAACCTTGCATCTAATTTGTGTCGTCACCCAGTCTATTATATATATGCAGTTAAGAAATGATTCTAATAATTAATGTTATTACTATATTACTATCAAAATTTCAGAGGATTGAAACCCGTAATTTTTTTAATAGTTTTTTTTCCCCCTTAGAGGTGGAGTGTGGGGCAGAGGCTGGGAGACAGAAAATCTTCAGCAGGCTCCACGTCCCGCACGGGCCTGACACAGCACTCCATCTCAGGACCCTGAGCGGAAATAGAGAGTAAGACGCTCAACTGACTGATATTATGTATATCAAGTGCCCCAAGAAACCTACAAATTTTATAATGACAGTTGAAGGTTTTATCATGAACTATTTTTCTCATATGCATGTAACAGTATCTCTTAAAATAATAGTGCTAAAAAAAAAAAAAAAACCACAACCCATACGTACACACACACATAATGCACTACGGGACTTACCGGTTAATTAAAACAATCTACTCAGTGTTAATGCTAATAAGACAAAATAAAAAATGCTAATTCGACTGCTGTCCTTGCCTGAATCAACCCCCACTTTTGTCCTTGGCTCACTTTGTCAAAGACTATCTCTGGTAGATGGTTTGCCAACTGGTTCAGGAAGATTTATGACAGCCCTTATTGAAAGAATATGAAATAAACACATTGTGATCTATAATTATTGCACGGAAATGCTGTTTGAAAGCCGATGTCAAAAAAAGTGACTTAAGATTTTTATTACAATTAGCAATATTTTTCTAAAAAAGTAATAAAGTTTATTCCTACTGGGAGAAGCCAAAGCTTAAAAATTAATGAACACCAACTGCTATTTTAGGGGAAGAGCTGTGATAGATTATTGCCTACATGATTATTCATTACTAGATTTGTGATTTTAATTGCCAGATTTTAATGATTATAAAATTGTTCCTAATGAATCGTGTCATTATTCAGATAGTGTTATCTCTTGACAATCATAAAAAGCTTAGAAAAAGCTTGAAAAGCACTAACAAAATACACTTTTTGGAGGGTTGGGTAAAAGGTTTTCCTCATAAAATATGAAAATCCTAGCCTTTCCAACTCACTTGTGAGAATTAGGTGAACTCTTTCCAAAGTTGAGAGTTCAGTACAATAATAAAGAGCAAGCTAAACCAAATACACAATTCAGCGGAAATTTAGTGAGCGCCCACTGTATACAGAGACTAAATTCAGTAACATGTTTTTTTCTTAAACATTTCCTCATATCCATCACAACCTTTTCCGATACATACTGAACCACAGTAATCAGAAACCCTAAGATTTATTTTTAAAAATCCCAAAGTAAATATTTAATTTAAATATTCTACCTCCAACATCAACAAAATAATCAAAATTTACTCATAGGAAGAGGTGTAATTGGCTTACCCGAGAGGCAATACGGTACAATAGAGTGACTCTGGAATAAGACAGGCTTAGATTCAAACCACACGTCTTTGGTGAGCTCTGTGACACTGGGCACATTACTTAATGCTTCTGAACTGCAGATTCCCCATTTGTAAAATGAGAATAGCATCTACTTTTAGGATTATTTAAGTTTAAAAATAACAAACACTGTTAGTTATATAGTAAAACTCAACAACTGGTATTGATTATTCCCATAACAGGGGACAAAAACCAGTGGAATGATGTTGGAGTGACAGGTTCTTTAAAAAACATTTTGAAATCAGGGGCGCGTGGGTGGCTCCGTCGGGGAAGTGTCCAAGGCTTGATTTTGGCTCCGGTCATGATCTCAAGATGTAGAGGGAGCCACGTGCTGGGCTCTGTGCTCAGTGGAGAGTCTTCCTGAAAATCTCTCTCTCCCTCTGCTTCTGCCCCTCCCCCTGCTGGCGCATGCATGCACGCTCCCCCTTTTTAAATTAAATTTTAAAAATCTTTAAAAAAGAAAAAAAGAAAAGAAAAACATTTTGAAATCAAAGGTCCAAAGTTATTTTTCTGAAACCCTTGGTGTTAGATGTGTATGCCTGAATTCAGAATTATTCCCAATCTGAGAAAGGTAATATGAGGTATGTTCTGGAACAGTATGTAGAACCCCTGGGGAACCCAGAGCAACTCTCCGTTACTCAAATATATGAACATTTCAGCCTCCTGGCGGTTCAGTTCAGGTTTTGCTGCCAGATGAGTTCAGACAAGATTGGGTTTTGCCATGAAGTGAGTTACTTGAAAACTTCCGGGTTTCTGTATGGCTAATGAGACACTATTTATCTATTTCATGTAGTTCACAAGAGACAGAACAGTTCCCTTACAGCTTTTTGAAGATAACTAACTGCACTGAGATAATCCCGCAGCAGAACCAGATAACAGATGAGAACAACAGACAACAGCAAAAGCCGCAGCAGCTGTAGCTGACTTGGTTGTAAGCATTTGTTATACCAGAGCAGGTGCTAGGTGCTAGGTGCTCAGTGCTCTGTATAAGCGATCACATCCCATCCTGGAGTCAATCCTACAGTACCTGCTGCTCCCATCTGCATCCTACACACAAGGTAAATAGCTCGTCGAAAATGCTGAACAGGAATCTACTCAAGACTTTAGACGCAACTTCTGTCTGACAAGAAATGCAAATGAAAGAATAAGTTAAATGACATAATGATGAATGAATAGTTATACTTATTCAGAATTTGGGGCATTTTCTAGGACAACTAGCCTGGTTGCTCTCAAAATAAATAAATGAATAAATGTCATGGGATAAATGGTAAAAGGCTATTTTATTTTATTTTTAAAGATTTATTTGAGTGGGGGGCATGTGTGGGGAAGGCAGAGGAACAGGGAGACAAGAGAATCTTAGGCAGACTCCCCACTGAGGGTAGAGCCCAACGCGGGGCTCGATCTCATCACCTGGAGATCATGACCTGAGCCAAAATCAGGAGTCGGATGCTTAACCAACTGAGCCACCCAGGTGCCCCAGTAGAAGACTATTTTAGATTAAAAGGAGCCATGATAAAAGGAGACTGTGCACAGCATCATTTGTCACCTTGTATCTCTCTCTCTCTCTCTCACACACACACACACACACATACAAAGTCACAAAAGTTCTGTTTAAAATAAAGAATCAGAAACTGGAAAAAAAACAAAAATTTAGTAAAAACTTGGTAAGAATAAAGTTTTACTTTAAGATTAGTTTAAAATTACTTTCTATTTTCAACAGAATAAGCCAGGAGTGGCAACAGTCTGGCCCCTTCAGCTCTTGTATAGCCCAGAAGCTAAGAACGGTTTTTACATTTTAAAATTATTTCATTGTAGATGGTTATATAAGTACATACATAATATCCTCAACTTTGCTCTTGGTCTGTAAAACCAAGAATATTTATTAGTGGGTCCTTCGAGAAAAAGTTTGCAGGTAATGTACAGACTAAGATAGCCTATTATTCTAGAACAATATACCTATATGCATACTGCATATTCTACATATGTTTTCTTTATTTTATTCTCATATTGCTAACATTTGGAGTCCCATCTTTTAAACTAAGATGTCTAAATGACCAAGCAAGGTTAGAATTGGCAACGATCCAGCATCTAGTAATTTTAACTTCATGGTAAAAAGAACAGATGGTTTTTGTGTCACTGTTTCATAACTCTGTTTCCATTGTGGGTTCAATTCCCAATGTGTTCTTCTTTTGAATTTAGAATTCAATTTAATGCTGAAGCAATTAAAGAAGAAAAGACCTACTAAGATATTTGGCCTAAACCCCTAAAGAATAAGGTGGCTACAACTTTTATCTCTTTTTAATTATTAAAGACAATCTAAAGAACTCTGAGATTTCCATGGAGACTACAAAATACATTTCTGGTTGACATGCACTGTTAGCTGTTCACATTAACGACCAAGAAATTAAAAGCAATACCGCATGGACAATATAACCAGAAGCAACAGAATGAATCACACAGGAGACTCAGACGATCCTGAAAACAATATTAGGCTAATCAAATGGAGAAAGCAAAATTAAGCCTTAAAGGCAAAAGAAGTCGTTATTTTTTTTAAAACTGATATATGCATACAAAGGAATAGAGATCAACAATAAAAAGGAATGAACTACGGGTAAGTCCAACACCATGCATGAATCTCAAAACCCTCATGCAGAAGGAGAAAAGCTTTACAATTACCATTTCTGACTAGTTCTCTGTTTGAAATTTTAGGACAAAACTTATCTACGGTGGAAAGACATCAGGATAGTGCTTCCCTGGATAGGGAAAAGAGAGAACTTTCTCAAATGATGAAAGTAATAGGTCTGCACAGGTTACAAAAGTGTATGTATTTGACAAAACTTAACAAATGAATACTCAAGATCTGTGCATTTCATCATATATAAATTCCACATCAACAAATACTGAAACCTAGTCAATTAAATTCAGGCTGAAATATTTTTGGGCAAGTATACTGACGTCTGCAATTCACTTTAAAATGAAAAAAAAAAAGGGATGCCTGGGTGGCTCAGTCGGTTGGGCTGCTGCCTTCGGCTCAGGTTGTGATCCCAGGGTCCTAGGTTCAAGTTCCACATTCAGCTCCTTGCTCGGCAGGGAGCCTGCTTCTCTCTCTGCCTCTGCCTGCCACTCTGCCTGCTTGTGCTCTCTCTCTCTGACATATATATAAATAAATAAAATCTTAAAAATAAAAAAAAAGAATAAATGGAGGGACAGAAAGATGGATAGACCCAGAATACAGTCTAGGGACATAAGTACAGTAAAAGATAATAAAGGAACATGTTAAGGGCAGAATCTAACGGAATATATGGGTTCACTGTGAAATTCTTACAAATCTACTCTGTTTGAGTTTTTTTTTTGACAGAGAGAATCACAAGTAGGCAGAGCAGCAGGCAGAGAGACAGAGGGAAGCAGGCTCCCTGCTGAGCAGAGAGCCTGATGCGGGGCTCGATCCCAGGACCCTGAGATCATGACCTGAGCCAAAGGCAGAAGCTTAACCTACTGAGCAACCCAGGTGCCCCTATGTTTGAAATTTTTTTAAGACAAAAAGCTCAGTAGGTTATAAACTTTAGCCACAGGCAACATCTTCATTCCGATGGGCCACTCTGCTTTGCGTGTTACTGTGTTACGAGAACACAGCTATGTGGGACAAAGTGAATCATTCATTACTCTTATGTCACCTATAAATCCTACTGACCAAGAAACTAGTCCGAGAAGCACAAAAGGCCAAGATGCACCCCACCTCCACTGACCTTTTGGATACCCACAGACTGTCGAATATTCAGCTTTCTTTTCCTCTGAAAGGTATCCAAGTCCCACAGCTGGGCCGTGTCAGAAGAAGTGGTGATGGCGTATCTCCCGGAGGCATGCACGGAGATCGAGAACACGGACGACTCATGTCCTCTCATCCAGCTAACCAGCTCCTTGCTAACTGTGGCAGAAAGTAGAAGTTACACAGGTAGAATACTGTAGCTCATCCCAGCCCGGATTCACTGATGGCTGGTATTTACGAGACACCTGCGCTCAACATCTACAAAAGAAAAAGCCAGTAGAATAAACGCACCACGGAGCACATAACATGCCCGTCACCAACACGCAAGGTGACAAGGCCAAATGAGGAAGGGCTTAAGAACAGCTTTCAGGGGCGCCTGGGTGGCTTAGTGGGTTAAGCCTCTGCCTTCCGCTCAGGTCATGGTCTCAGGGTCCTGGGATCAAACCCTGCATCGGCTCTCTGCTCAGCAGGGAGCCTGCTTTCCCCTCTTTCCACCTATCTGCCTACTTGTGATCTCTCTGTCAAATAAATAAATAAAATCTTTATTTAAAAAAAAAAAAACAGCTTTCAGTGGGACAGTACGGAGTCTGGACTTTCCCTTGGGAGGCGTAGTTTGGTGTAGAAGAGCAGCATATCTGGTGTGTATTTTAGACCGAGCACTTCGAAGACAGGTGGTGGATATACTGGAAAGAAGGCAGAGATGAGACAACTGATTTCTTTGTTGCTGTGATAATCCAGGAAGGAGACAAGGAAGGTCTAGAACTAAAAACGTGACAATGGAGAAAGGAACAAATTTGAGAACTATGAAGGAGAAATGCAAAGGACTTTGTGATCAAATATAGGTGTTGAAATAAAAGACGAGAGGGGCGCCTGGGTGGCTCAGTGGGTTAAGCCTCTGCCTTCCGCTCAGTTTATAGAATTTTAAGTGATGTTAAGTGATTTTTAAGTTCTCTTTTCATTTTCCTGTGTTTCCAGATTTGCTGTGGTAGGCAAGTTTTACTTTCACGATCGGAAGTTTTTCCTCCAGAAAGAAGAAACTGGGGAGAATAGTCCGAAAGCAAGATGTAAATCTGGGAAACATTAAGATACAAAGTAGGTCAAAAATGAAAACAGAGGGAACAGAGAGAAGCCGCTGGGGAGCGAGCAGTAGTTTCCCAACACCAGTCTAAAGTCTGGCATTAGTTAATGATCAATTTTTCACTGGTTTTCAGTGAAATGAGAAAAATAAGGATAATGAAATGAAGCTTAAATTTAAAGTACTACCTTTTAATCGAGGATTATATCTTTCTAACTTCTTTTATGTTTAAAAAAATCTCATTTCAGGAAATGCAGTTCTATTGTTTTTTCCAATGTCATTTAGCAAAATTAAAAGTTGACAACCCGTCTGAGCTGTTCCTCTACTTTTTCCTTTTAATTGGGTGAAAAATCCCAAAGTCCAGGGACCACTCCAATAACCCAGGAGGGAGCCTCGTAAGAAGCCGTCGGGAGAGTAGAAGAGAACGTGGAGAGAAGAGCAGGACGCGGAGGCCCTGCCCTGAAGCAGAGTGCTCAGCGCTACCGAGAGGCAGAAGGGCAAGTGCAAAGAGGGTTTCAACAATCAGAGGTCACTAAGGACCTTAGAGGAGCAGGGAGTGCGGGAGGAAGAATTCTAACTCGGAATCGGCCGCTGCAGGCTACGAAGCCGGGGCTTTAGCAGTGAAGAGGAAGGTACTCATGGAGTTGGAGACAACATCACTGGTGGGGGAAGGGGCTCAACACCCAGAAGAGACTGCAAGAAGAGGGACCTGAGAAGAGAGAATCTGAGGGAAAATCACAGATGAGTATCAACATTCAGTGTTTTAGACTTTCTGCGGCAGCAGCTTCTGTAACCGAGACCTGGAGGCGGCGGTTTCAAGTCCATTGAGAGAGAACAGGTTTAATGGTTACCGTTCTGCCGACAACTACACAGCGGAATATTACATGCTCATTTTAAAATGCTGCACAGATTTTTAACGAGGTTAAGAAGATGATTCCACCAAAGAATCTAGAAAGGATGGTCACATGTTTGTTAGAATGTAAAAGAGGGGGCGCCTCAGGTGCTCAGTTGGTTAAGCGACTGCCTTCGGCTCAGGTCATGATCTTGGAGTCCTAGGATTGATCCCCGCATCAGGCTACTTGCTCGGCAGGGCGTCTGCTTCTTCCTCTGACCCTCCCCCTTCTCATGCTCTCTCTCTCTCTCTCAAATAAATAAATAAAATATTTAAAAGGGAAAAAAAAAGGAATGTGATAAAGGTGGGCGCCTGGGTGGCTCAGTTGGTTAAGCCGCCAACTCTTGGTTTGGGGTCAGGGCATAACCTCAGGGCTGTGAGATGGAGCCCCCCATCTGGGGCTCTCCGCTCAGCAGGGAGTCTGCTTAGGATCCCCTCTCTCCCCTTCTGTCCCACCCCCTTCCTGTCTGTGCCCGTGCACTTTCTCTTTCAAATAAATAAGTAAATAAATAAATAAAATCTTAAAAAAAAAAAAAAAAAAAGAATGTAAAAAAGGTATATGCAGAAAAACCAGACTGGAAAGATAGGTCCTGACCATAAAAACATGGACCAGTGCATGGGTCCACACATGGGTCTTTAACGCACAGTGAGAGCAGAACAGCGATGAAGAGAAGAGCCCCCGGAGCTAGGCTTCCAGCTTAGGAATCCTGCTCCCCTGCTTACATGCCACAGGACCTTGGTCAAGTTAGTTCTGTGCCTCAGTCTCCTCATCTGCAAAATGGACATAACACTATCCCCGTCCATGGGTCTTATGACAATTAAAATTAATATGTATAAAGTCACACAACAGTATACCTGGCAGAGAGTAAACACTAAGTGTTAGAACACATTACTATGGTTATTATCTTAAAGTTTTTTTTAAAACTTTTAAAACTTCTTTTAAAACTTTAAGCGCCTGGGTGGCTCAGTCATTAGGCGTCTGCCTTTGGCTCAGGTCGTGATCCCAGGGTCCTGGGATTGAGCCCCGCACCAGGTTCCCTGCTTGATGGGAAGCCTGCTTCTCCCTCTCCCACTCCCTCTGCTTATGTTCCCTCTCTCGCTCTGTCTCTATCAAATAAATTTAAAAATCTTAAAAAATAAATTATTTGTTAGAGAGAGAGTGAGAGAGAGCACCCTGAGATCATGACCTGAGCTGACACCAAGAGTCGAACGCTTAACCAACTGTGCTACCAGGCGCCCTGGTTATTATTATCTCTACATATTCTATCAATCACTTTAATCACATGAAAAAACAATACACTTGAGATATCTATTTTCTTAAGAGGTTCAGTTTACAGAACTCTAAGTTCTCTAGAACTAGATGAAGTGATATATCATACATAGGCTATATTAAGAAGGTTATTATTCTTGTACCGAAGGACTAAGGAGCTAGGGCTTCAAAGAAAGGTAGGGCTTTTGTCCAGGCTCCTGGGAGGCAATCTCTAAACCCCCAAAATTCCCCCAGTGATGGGGTGTCTCTGTTACTCATGGCAGGTCCCTCAGGCAACAGCAGCTGGCTTATCTATGGAGAGAACCTCAAAGTGGGGGCTGCCGCATGGGAAAGGCCAGCCATGGGAGTGACTGGTAGGCTGGGCTTTGGGGTCACGTGATATCTGCCACCCTCCAGAGGAGGGCTGGAAATTTGAGTTCAGACCAGCGGGCAGTAATCCAATCAGCCGTACTCATGTCACGGAGCCTCCATAAAAAGCCGCAGAGCTCAGAGCTTTGGGTGAATTTTTGGTTTGGCAATACTCTGCATGGACAGCCACTCACGGATGCTAGGAAGGGAACATGTCCCTGAGGATAAGGGCAGCTTGTCTTCTGGGAGCCACCCACGTTGTGCCCCACGCACCCTTCCTCTGGCTGCTTCTAATTTGTAGCCAGCCGCCGCATTCAAACTATTATCGCGAGCAGAGTGCTTTCCTGAGTTCTGGGAGTCATTCCAGTGAATTATCAAACCTGAGGATAGTTGTGGGAAACCCTGGGTTTGTAAACAGCTCATGTGATGTGAGGATAGTCCCGGGACCCCCAAACTTGCAGCTGATGTCGGCAGCGAGTGCAGACTGTACAGACCGGCAAACTCCTCGCGGTACTTCTGCCTAAATTTGACTCTTATTCAAAAGATAAAGAGGAGGACTTCTTACCTGTGTCGAAACATTTAATAGAATAATCAGCTAATGCCACAAGGAATTCAGACTTCCTACGGAGATTAAAGGCCAGAGCCGTGCAAGCTTGTGCTGTTCGCTGAACAAGATTAAACCTATTAAGAGATTACCGCATTAGTATCAGAAAGTCTTCCAGCAGTCATCAATTTTACATTGGAGGAGTCCTTAGAGAGGGAGAAAATGAAACCCAGAAAAATGAACCCTCATGTTGGGAGGCCAAGAATGGATTACCAAGAGTGCTGTCCAGCACGTACAGGAATCTGGAATTTACTTAACAGGTTTAAAGCTTAGCAGAATTACGACCAGCCAGGGCTTCCGGGAAGGGGATTCTGTTGGCAATGGCAAATGGATGGAAAGATCATGAAGCAAGCCACTACGGAGCAGGTCAACCAGTGCTCCGGGGCTGACACGGAAAGGACAAACAGGACAAGGAGTCAAGCGGGAGAAGGGCTGGTGACACACTGAAATGAGGTAGAAAGGGAGGAATCTGGAATTTGCTCACGTGCAAAAGGAAGGTAAGAAAAGAGTCATGATTAAGAGATCAAGTGAACTAACAGGCTGATTGAATGAAATAGCATATGCTAAGTGCTTAGCAGAGTACTTGGCACACAGCTAGAGTTTAATTTACTAAAAAAAATCAAGTTTTCAAGATTGGGCAAAAGAGGGACAAGTCTGGGAGGTAGGAAATAAGTCTGGTTTTAAATACATGAGTTCAAGGCCTTTAAAAATTGTGCTATCCTAGAAACAGAGTGCGGGCCAGAGGTGTGATTTAAAACCTCCTAGGAGCCATCTTGAAAAAGTAAAAAGAAAAAAGGTAAAATTAATCTTAATAGCACATTTTACTTAATATGTACTTATTATCATTTCCACATTGAATCAATAAAAAATTACAAATGAGATATTTTACATTCTTTTTTTCATATTAAGTCTTCCCAACCCAGTGTGTATTTTACACTAACAGCACATCTCAATTTGGACTGGCCAGCTTTCACGGGCTCCGGAGCTTGACACAGCTAGTGGCTACCGCACCAGACAGCTTAACATAGAAGATATCCCGTATGTAGTAGAGGTAGATTTGGGTTAACAGTCTTTGCACTGCAGCTGAAGCCTTGGGCTTGGTGCTGCTGAGATTATGAATGAGGACATGGAAGGGAGCAGGCCAAGGACAGATGCCTGAGCAGCACAGAAAGGGGTAGGCACTGGCAGAAGAGTCAGCAAAACGAGGGGGGGCGGGAAATGATCGGAGAAGTAGAAAATTCAGGAAAGAGCTGACCCTTGAAGCAAAAGAAAAACATTCCGGGGAGGAAGTAGAGATGAGTATTAGTAAGATGAGAATTGAAGAGAGACGAGTGAATCAGGCAAGTAAGATTTCCGAGGGACCCCAGTATGGTGGGCGTTAGAATCAGACGGGCTTGATTTCAAGTCTCAGCTCTGACACTTACTCCTCCGCTCAGCTGTGATTATGCATAGACAGAGAGAAAAGGGACAGTGGACAAAATAAGGGAGGAACACTCGTGGAGCCACGTCCCAGGGGTAGCTACCGATCGAGATTAGCATGGGAAGAAATTAGGGTCCCTTATTTTATGAATAAACCGACCACTGGGACGGACGGCCAAATATCTGAGGCTGCGCTTGGGAAGGGGAAGGGAAGCTGGAAAGTGTCTGTTTCCTCATGGGTTGGGAGGCCAGGGAGCGAGCAAGAGTGGGCTCGTACCCAAGAAGACAAGGAAGCAGGCAAAGACAAGGAAGCTGGAGGACAGTGGGAGAAGTAGTAAGTGCTGATGAGCAAATGAAGAGGAAGCATCATTGATGCAGACGTCCCTTATTCAGTAATGGAGTCCCTCAACACCAATTTTTGTTCTCTTTAGCAGTGGGAACAGAGAAGCGACAGTTCTATGAATTTAAGATTGAGAACGGGCAGGGTGTGTTAGGCAAGAATAAAAAGTGGGAGAATTGTGATGGTTATTTTTTTGGTAAGGAGTGGAAACAATGATTAACATACCTAATAAATCACAGAGAAATTAATTACATACGACCCCTTCTTTCCCTGAACTATTTGAGGATAAGTTAGCGAGATCAGGATTCCCATAAACAAGAAAATTCTCCCATATAATTACAATACAACTATCCAAATCAGGAAATCCCACTGATCTGTTACCACCACCTAATCCTCAGACCCCATTCAGTTGTGCCACTGGTCCCCAAGAATGTCCTTCAGGGATCAGCCCAGATGCATGCCTTTACTTGTCATGGCTCTGGTCTTCCTCAGATTGGAATAGTTCTGGTTTTTCTACAATGTTCATGACCTTGACCCTTGGGAAGATGACGAGCCATCTTGTTACACAATCCCTTAATTTAGCTCTGTCCGTCTGATGATTCCAGGTGCCCTGTCCCTGGCTGGAATACCACAGAAGGGACAGTCTGCTCTTTCCGCTGCTGTCAGGGGGCACATGAATTTTGATCTGTCCCACTACTCGTGTCATCATTTGATAAGGTAGTGTTTGCTCGACTTCTTCACTGCAAAATTCATCTTTTCCCCTCTATAATTAATCAGTATTTTGGGGGGAGCTGCTTTGTGACTGTGCGAGTATCCCTTCTCATTGAACCATTGTTCGATGACCGAATGAAGTTCTAGATTTCTATTTTACTCAATGGGTTATGACCCCTTACTATCATTTATTTTGATACTCAAATCATCTCCAATATGGCAAGGAGAGCTTTAAAGCTGACCTTAATGTCCTTTGGACACTCTTTTTTAAAAGAATTCCTCCTTTCTGGCTACAAAATGTTCCAGGCTCACCTGCCTCCATCCTGAAACTGGCCGTTTCTGCAAGGATCCCTGATTGCTTTTAGCAGAGCGTGGTATTTAGAACAGAACCAGGCAATGAATGTATTCATTGCTACTGGGGGGTTGTTGTTCCCAGGTCCTGTAAACGGACAAAGCTAAGAAACACATGTACCTATAATGCATTCACTCACTCACACGCTTCTATTTACCTCTATGTCAATATATTCAAAACAAGCTGTGCGCACAGATATATCCCATTCCAATCCAGTACCCCAGGGTTTGTTCTTGTTCTCTGCCTTTCTGTATCAGCAAATCCCCTTTTCCGTTGTTAGATACCTGGCCTCCATTATCCTCAACATATTTACTCACTTGATCGGAGCCTCCGGTCTTTCCCATGATTGCCCCATCCCCCACACAGACGCCTTCTGACTCTGGCAGGCGGACCTGGTTCTCCCACGCACCCCCCACCCCCCACCGCAGGCATGACTCCCTCCATCAATCCCATCTCACTGCTTCTGTACCAAACTGCTGAGCAAAGGGAGAGGCGGCAGACGAGTGCGGATCAATTCTTTAAAGCTGCCAGATGCATAAACTGTGACAATAACGTCCAAAGGAAATTGTGCTCTTTCTAAATGGCCCGACAAAGTACCAGATGTTGCTAAGTGAGCAATAGTAAAATTTTAAATTTAAATAACAAGCTACTAGAGATATTGTGCAAACTGGAAACTTGAATTCTCTAAAAAAAAAAAAAAAAAAAAATCTAACCATATATTCTATGCTTTCCCACTTTCTTCTGTCAGCATTTATGACAGGGTTTTACAAGGTACCTGAAATATAGTAAGAACTTGATGAATCTTGCTGAATGAATAATTAATAGGAGGTACTAAAATTGGCAGTAAATGACTTGTTAAATATGATCTGGATCAAAGGTGTCTGCTCACCTGTTTCCATACAAGTCAAAAACATAGATATTTCCTTGATGGTCCCCAGCAATTAAGCAATCACCTGAGCTGTCAAAAGCCACATTCAAAAATCGCAAGACTTTGGGAAGGTAGTCAGAAGAGCTGTGAATGATGTTCACGATAATCCTGTCAGAAGCAAACAAACAACATACTTAATTCTATGTCAAGCATTATTCATGAAAAACACGGTAATTTTTATGGTAATTTCACTAATTTTGAAGTTTCCTGCCTACCCATTCTTCCCTCTCCTGCTACTCTCCTAGAAGCCATCCTAGTGATTTCTGGAAGCCATGGAGAAAGTTATTATCCACGTGGCTACTGTGCATACAGATTCATCAAATACTTGAAAACCCACTATGTGTCAGATGCTGCAGAAGCTGCGACCTGAAAGTAACAGATGGACACAGGCCCTCTTCTCAGGGAGCTTTCAGTTTCGTGGTGAAGACAGATATTGAAAAACACAAGCACACATATGAAAAGCTTCGTAAACTGTGATTAAGTGATAGACAATAACAAGATATAAGAGAATGTATTTTTGATTGAGTCAAATCGCTACATGAAGCAACAAACACATGCTAAAAACAATGATGTAATAAGTGAAAAGTAGTTTTATATAAACCACAGGCCACGGCATGTAAGAAAAATTCCAATTCAATATCTTCATTTTAAAACACCTTAATGAAATTTTGTAATATAAAGTGTTCCAAAGTGAACTAAGTGTACATGAGTTTTATTTTTGGCTATATTGGTCTAAAGGTACTGTTTTTTTTTTTTTTTTTTTAAGATCACGTACCATGTATCTGTTGAAAAGAAACCTGTTACAAAACTTGGAGCACAGAATGAATAACTTCTTAAAATAGTTTATGTGTGCCTATTCAGGTCACAAAGACCAGAATAATCCCCTTCTTTGTTACAATAGTTTTCTAATCATGAACATTTTTATGTTAATTGACCTTTTGTGAGTTTCTGAACTCAAATCTTAGAAATGTCTATCCTCTTCATTATTTTTCATTAAAAAATACTAAATTGGGGGCACCTGGGTGGCTCGATGGGTTAAACCTCTGCCTTTGGCTCAGGTCATGATCCCAGGGTCCTGGGATGGAGCCCCACATCAGGCTCTCTGCTCAGCAGGGAGCCTGCTTCCTCCTCTCTCTCTGCCTGCCTCTCCACCTACTTGTGATCTGTCAAATAAATAAATAAATAAATTCTTTAAAAAAATACTAAATTGAATTAAATGTATTAAACATTTTCTTCAGTTTAAACATAAGGCTTTTCACTGGGTGAAACAGCAAAATTCTTATGATACTTCATGTTTATCAAGATCTGGACAAAGATTCTTTGCTTGACCAAAGCTTTAGTTTGGCTCCTGAACCTTCTCAGGGGGCACTTCTCCATCCGTGGGCTTCCCTTGTAAAATCTAATTTTAACATCCTGTTCAGTCTGTTTAATTAGAACCCCTGATCATCCCTGGTAACTGATCAGTTTCTCATTCTCCACCAGCTCCCAGCTGACATCCAGTCATTTTTCTTCAAGAATCTCTTTTAGGCTGGTTTACCCAGAACTCCCTTAACCTAGATATTTCCTTTTAGTGATTTTCCATCTCCTGCCTCTCCCCATGCTCCTTGGCAGTACATCCTCACTCACCTAGCCTGTAGCCGGAGCTGAGCCCAGTTCTATACTGAAGTCTCCTTTCCTCTATTGCAACAGAGGAATAAAATCTGTTTTTACTTCAACTACTGCCAAGCTCTGGTTTTCCTCTGACATCCCCAAAGGGGAGAGGGTGAGAATAAATATAGTGAAATGAGTAATAATATCAATGTTCCCAGGCAATTAAAACCAGACAGAGTGAACCACTCTTCCCTCGGGTTTTATTTCTATAACATTTACTATGTGTGTGAGTTACAAAATTATCTGATCATTGTTCAAAATAAGAAAAGAACAGAAAAACACTAATAAATGAAATTGATTATAACTCTACCATCTAGATAATAATCACAATTAATAGCAACATCCCACCCCTCTGATTTCACATAACGCACACATACCAACATTTATTTTAGAACTGTCTTTACCAGCATTTATTTCAGAACTGCCTTTCAATTGCTCACAGGTTGCCTGACAGTTTCTCAGGCCTTCAACATAATTAAAAGATCAAATATTTACCGAACACCAAGATGCGTGAGACACTGTTTAATGCCCTAAGATGACCCTGTCTGGTAGGAACGATTATCTTCACCTGCAGTCTTGGTGATTAACTTGCCCAAGGTCACAGAACTAGTAACTGGACATTAACTTCAACTCAGTCTCTGCCCCTTGTCTCTCTTGAGACCATAGCAATGGGTTTTGATGAACAAAAAGAAAGCTGTGGTTTAGTGGAAGCGAATAACATTTCCATAAAATTGTTTCTTTCCTTCCTTCGATCTTGCATGTATATCTGGATATTTTATAACAGCAAAAAACAGAATTACTGTGGGTTGGCAATAACGTTTAAAACATTTAGAGAGCATCAGAAGTTAGGGTAGTATTTACATAAACTTCAAGTTTGGAAATGAAAATCCCTACTGAAGAATCCCTAACCAAAAATTTTTATTCAATACAATTGATGGGACAGCAGCATGGCTAGGGGGCTGAGAGAACCAGAAATCAAAGGAGCTCTTAGTACAACGTCCTACACGGTGGTTCGAGCGAGGAAAGTTGGCACGTGAAGTCTGCTGATTTGTTGAGAAGCTACCAAAGGATCAACAGAAAAATTACCAGGAATAAAAACATGAATTCAAGTGATGCTCCAAAGGCCACAAAATCTTTGGAAATTAAAAGCAATGGCACCAATCTGTGTGCAGCAATTGGAACCAAGATGGCACCACTTGGGGCAAAGGTTTCCGTTAAAGTCTTGAGTGGCTAAGACTCAAACAGATCAGCTATCCGGGACCAGAATGAAAAGGAGAGGCTGGGGAGGGAGGGGAAAACAGGCAGACCACAGAGAACTTCTAGGGCAGTGAAAATACTTTGTATGATAGTACAGTGATGTATACATGTCACTGTATATTTGCCCAAATCCATAGAACATACAACCCCAAAGTGGACCCTAGCATGACTGTAGACTTTGGGTGATAATGCTGTCCCAATGCAGACTCATCAGCTGCAATTAAAACACCTCTGTGATGGGTAATACTGATAATGGGGAGGCTAAGCATATGTGAGGGCAGGGGTATATAGGAAATCTGTCCCTATCAATTTGGCTGTGAACCTAAAACTGTTCTTAAAAAAAAAGAAGTCTACTTAAAAAAACCACCATCAGCAGCAGCAGCAGCGCTAACCACCTTGCACTGTACAATGTAGTCCCATGGTCACGTGCCATACACGCTAACGTGTCAACTCGACAAAGCCAGAAGTTTGATTTGTTCCACTGCTGTCCCCCAGACCTTAGAAGCTTGGCACAGAGTGGATGCTCAACAAACAGCTGATGGATGTATGCTTGTCTGAATATAAACGATGACTTAAGATGGGTAAGTTGCCGCATTTGGAAGGGGTCGACGTGCACCTTTCCCCTTTCCCTGCACCGTTCTTCCTGAGTTCTTTTCCAGGTGCAATCGTAAAAAAGAGTTACTGAGCATCTACTGAGCGCCGGGAATGCTACGGGACTGCTCCGATCATTCAGGCAGGCAGAACCCCGGTACCCATCCTCTCGTGCACCTCGCCGACCCCCGCCCCATGACCAGGAAGGGTTCCCCGACGACCTCGGCGCCCGGAGCACGGCAGGACTAAGGCTACCTGCCTTTCAAGAGGTCATCCGGGCCAGGGATCCCGCCCAGGGATCCGAGGCAGAGCTCGAATCTCCCCCCACCCCCGGCCCCTTGCACTCCTCCCGGAGATCCTCCCCAACAGCGTCTCCAACGCCTCTGCAAGCACGCAGAGCCGCCCCTCGCCGGCCTCCAGGCCCCTCCGCAGCCCGCCGCCTTTACCCGTCGCGAGCGGCCGGGGAGGGCTTGCGGTGCCATAGCTTGCCGCTCTCCTTGTTGCCCAGGTCTGTGCTCTGCATGGCGAAGCCCACCCGCGGCCGCCGCCGCCGCCACCGCTGCCGGGTGCGCAACCGACCGGGCGCCTTCCCGGCAGGCCCCGCGCTCCCCGCCCGGGAAATTTAAGCTCCCGACCCGGGAGATTGGAGCTCCCGCCCCGGCGTCCGGGAATCCCCGCGACGCCGACCTTTCTATTCACAGCCAATAGGGAGGCGGTTTTCCTCCCAACTCCGCCCAGGCAACCCCTGCAACCCTGGACAATGGAACCGGCCAACGACCCTCTCTTAGACTCCGCCCCTTTTAGGGGTCCGCCCCCAAGCCCGGGGCCCAAAGCCTTCTGGGACTGGTAGTTCTCTGCAGGTGGCACGGGTCGTGGGCAATCCGCTTGAGAATTCTGCACTCTTGGGGCCTCGCGGGGTTTTAGGTTCCCCACCCAGGCCAATAAAAGTGGTTTTCTCCCGTGATCGCTGCGTTCTACGTTGCGTTTAGGGATTAAGGGGTCGTAGAGACCACTAATAGAGAAGCATGCAAATGCGTTGAGGATAGCGGTGTTCCTTTTTATGGAGCGTTCGGGCTTAAAAGAACCTCAACAGAGTCTATTCTTGTCCTTTTCACCGTCGCAATTCCTTTTTCAGTTGTAATGTAACAAGAGGCGCCGGTATCATGGTGTCTAGTTCACCGGTCATGGACCAGAAAAGCAATGTCATCAACAACCAGTGGCGCTGACATCAGAGTTCCTTTTTGTAAATATTCACTTAGCCCTTCTCTCGTGCCTGCCAGGTATCAAGCGTTCTTCTAAGTGCTTTACGAATATTAATCCATTTAATCCTTATAGCAAACCTACAATGTTGGTAGTACTATTATTCTCATTTTTTGTGCTCTGTGAGGCAGTACATTGGTTTCTTGCGGTTGCAGAAATGAATGACCACAAACTTGGTTTAAAAAAAAAAAAAAGTTATTCTCATATTCTAGAGGCCAGAATCAGAAATCAAGGTGTTGGCCCAGCGGCTCCCTCCAGAGGCTCTAGGGAAGATTCCATTCCTTGCATCTTCCAGCTGGTGACTTCCTTGACTTGGGACCACATCATTCCCTTCCAGCCTTCCACTCTCTGCATTGTTTCCAATCTCTCTTGCTTTTCTTTTATGAGAACACGTGTCGTTGGACTTAAGGTCCACCTGGGTAATCCAAGATGATCTCTTCATCCCAAGGTTCTTAAGTACACCTGCAAAGACTGTTTTCTTTCTTTTTTTAAAAAAAGATTTTATTTATTTATTTGACAGACAGAGATTACAAGTAGGCAGAGAGGCAGGCAGAGAGAGAGGGGGAAGCAGGCTCCCTGCTGAACAGAGAGCCTGATGTGGGGCTTGATCCCAGAACCCTGGGATCACGACCTGAGTGGAAGGCAGAGGCTTTAAACCACTGAGCCATCCAGGCACCCCAAGACTGGTTTCTAAATAAGGCAACATTCACATGTTCTGGGTGGGGATTAGGTTGTGGATATATATTTCGGGGAGGCAGTGTTCAACCTACTACAGGTAGGTACTTCTTCTACCCCCATTTTGCAGACAAGGAATTGAGTTAGTAAGAGAGCCGTGATTAGATTTTTAGTCTTTTCATTCTTGGTCTCCGTGTTTTCTACAACAGAAAAATGAGTTTTTACAAAATTATAAGGCCATGATATTTGAAAATCTCAAACTCTGCCGAAAAGTAAAACTCTCACAAAAATTGACCAATGCAGATTTTATATTTCGTATTGTTACTAAGGGGTGGCTCTAAGAGACCACACAACTTTTAATAACCTATTGCAGGAGAGACAATCACATTCCTCATTTTTATTTATATGATTTGAGATGATAATAAACTGTGCGTGTGAATGTTTGCGTTTTTCGTCAGGAAACTTAGGATATTAAGCTTATGGGCACTTAACTTGAAACACAGGTTATTTCTCATATTTCTATCCCATGCAGGTAACCAAGCAACATTTTTATCAGTAGCAGAGACAAACGTGCTGAATGATTTCCTTAACTACTTTGGTTTAACCAGACTGAAGTTCAGCTTGAATGGGCTGTCACAGCCCATGTGACCATCCTGTCCAACTTCAGGTATGTGCTAAAGAGGTTTCCATATTACAGATCTTCTGGACACCCACTTTGCGCTTATCTTTGGATTGAATCTGGGCCATATCTGAAGGTCAGGCTGGCGAATGACGAGACATGCCCCCAAAGGCTGTCAGCCTTCTATTTATTATAATTTCCCAATGTTTATAATCCAAGTTGGTAGACCATTTGCTAGTTCTTTCCTGAATCATTACTCAGTCAATAACTGATGAATCCTATAAATACATTTTTTCAGCCTAACTGAGGTGTAATTGATATTCAATAAGCGGCATGTATTTAAATTGTATAATTTAATGACTTGACATAAATATGCTCTTGCGAAGCTATCATCATAATCAAGATAATGAACATATCCATCACCCCTAAAAGTTTCCTCCTGCCTGTTTGCAATTCAATCTCTTTCTATCCCCACCACATCTTGCCTGCAGGCAACCGTTAATCAGCTTTTTGTCTCATAGTGAATATTTTCTAGAGATTTATATAAATAGGTCCTAAACTATGTACTCTTTTTTTTTTTTTGGCCTGGTACTTTCATTCAGCATAATTATTTTGAGAATAACTATGTTGTTGGGTATATCAACAGTTCACATGTTCTTTTAAAAAAATACTTTATTTCTTTGACAGAGATCACAAGTAGGCAGAGAGAGAGAGAGGGGGAAGCAGGCTCCCTGCTAAGCAGAGAGCCTGATGCGGGGCTTGATCCCAGGACACTGGGATCATGACCTGAGTCGAAAGCAGAGGCTTAACCCACTGAGCCAGGCAGGTGCCCCAGCAGTTTACCTGTTCTTATTGTTGAGTGGCATTCCATGGTATTGATACACAACAATTAATGTATCCATTCACCTTTGAGGAACATTTGGATTGTTTCCAATTTGGGGCTATTGCAAAGACAGATGTTATGACCATTCCAGTACAAGTCTTTGCGTAAACATATGTTTTCAGTTCTGTTGGGTAAATTCTTAGAAGTGGAATAGCCGGGCCATATAAGGTAGGCAGAGACTCAACTTTTTAAGAAAGTGTCAGATGTTTTCAGAGTAGTTGTGTCATTTTGCAACCCACCAACTGTGTAGAATAGTTCCAGATGCTCCCTATCTATGATGAATCTGTGTGATTGCAGCCATACTAGGAGTGTTGTGGTACTCCACAGTGATTTTAACCGCCCTTTCCTGAATGACAAATGATACATTCAGCATCTTTTCATGTGATCGTTTGTTTTCTGCGTGTATCTTGGGTGAAGTATCTGTTCAAATATTTTATCCTATGTTTAATTGGGCTGTTTTTTTCTTATTGAGTTTTGAGAGTTCTTTACATATTCTGGATCTAAGCCCTTAATCACATATGCACTTTGCATATATTTTCTTCCCTTTTGTGTCTTGTTTTTTCATTCCTTTAACAATGTCTTTTAATGAGTAGATCTATTAGTGTTGATGAAGATCAACCCAACAGTGTTTTCTTTTGTGAATTGTGTATTTGGTGTCATATCTAAGAAATCTTTACCTAATCCACGGTCACAAAGATTTCCTCCTGGTTTCTTCTTTATGTATATTTCAAATACATCCTCAGAATGGACGGAATGTTATGTGTGTCCAAGGGATTTTAGGGAGTTGATTTGCAAAGTCCTTTCTCCTTGCCCTCTTGCTTATCCCACTTTTACCAAGGCCGAATGACTTCTTTTTTGCAATGATAATCTATCATCCGGAGAGAGAAGCACTTCCACTTTGCCAACTTTGCTAGAGGGCATTTAGTGGACATTTGGATTGCTTAACATCTGAAAACCCTTTCTGTTTGGGAAAAAAAAAAATCCCAACATATTTAAAAGGTAAAGGACAGCTATCCCCTGGCACCCAGTTCTCCAACACCCCCACACCTATGCCAGTCAAGGAGAGAGCAAGTCAATCAGACCGGTATGGTAACCAAAGACAACTGAAAATACAATTCAAGTATTTCCTGCAATCTCTCAAAGAGCACCAAGTAAAAAGCAATTAATAGCCTTTAGCAAATTTCTTCAAATACCCTTTCTCCCCTCATTCAGTTCAGTTAGACGAAGTTATGCCATAATCACTAACGACTCCAAAACTCGGTGGCTTAAAACAACTCAACAGCATGTGTCACTCCTATTAGTCTCTAGGGAAATGGGGTTGACAGAGTAGCCAACATTTCAAAAGTTTTGGGTTGCTGTCCAGGGGGAAGAGAGTTCTAAAGGGTCTCATACCAGCAATTAAACACTCCAGAGCCCAGAAATGTCACTATAACTTTTATTTCCAATTCACCACCAGAACCATGGCTCCATCCAAACAGAAGGGGCCAGGAAGTGCAGTCCTCCTGAGTCAGTTACCAGGAGCTGCAGTATTGTTCTGAAAATGCAGCCACCAAAACTCTGTGCCATTCAACCATGAACATTGATTGCTCACGCATTCGGGATCCCCCTGCTGTTACTGCAGCGTAAGGGAAACCATCCTGTCTCATAGAGTAATTTTGTTCCCATTTTGCAAATGAGGAAACAAGTATTGGCATCCCTGTTTACTTGTCTAAGGTCATGAAACTATTGAGGCCAGAGTCAAATGTTGGGGCGCCTGGCTGGCTCAGTCGGAACTGAATGTCATTCTTGATCTCAGGGTTGTGAGTTCTAGCCTCAGACCGGGTGTAGAGATTACTAAAAATTAAATAAATAAATAACACTACAAAACAAAATAAAACAAATGTAGACCTCTCTGGCTCCATTATCTCACTTTGCTGTTCCTGCACCGGATTGGTGTGGTTCTGAATTCTTCCAGAAGACCTATTTCCTGGACCAGAAAATAATTTATTGCGAACGTGGGTTAAAAATCTCTGGGAACTTTTGTAACAAGATTCTGTTTTATCTCCTTGGAAAAAGGGTTTATTTGCACATTAAAAGGAGTGTTGGTAAACAAAGATGTTGAGAGCACTAAAAAAAAAAAAATAATAAAGCACTGAGTCAAGTGGGGCTGGGGGAGGGTATGGTTAGACAGTAGACAGGGATAATTTTGCCTGTCTAGCACTGTCCCTACCCTGGCCCCCTATCTCCTCAACACTTCCCTGCCCCTGCACTGTTACACACACTTCTGGGAAATGCTTCTAGCCCACATCTCACTGGTCAAATGATTGGTTCAGGGGTGGGGTCTGACTCGGCTGAGCCAATCAGAGATTTGGGGGGATTTAAAAAAAAAGATTTTATTTATTTATTTGACACACACAGAGAGATCACAAGTAGGCAGAGAGGCAGGCGGGGGGGCAGGCAGGGGGGGGAAGGCTCTGCACAGAGCAGAGAGTCTGATGTGGGACTCCATCCCAGGACCCTGAGATCATGACCTTAGCCAAAAGCAGAGGCTTTACCCACTGAGCCCCCCAGGTGCCCCTCTTTTGGGATTTTTGAAGTTGAGACTGAGTGCTCCCAAGTCTCTGGTAGCAAAGGCTGGGAGCTTGGGGAGGAGAAAGAAAAAAAAAAAAAAAGGAGAGATAGTGAAAGAACATTTTATTCCTGCAGCATTTATGTCTCTTGCTCTAAATGTCCCAGAAGCTTTCCTGGACTCCTGTCCTTCCTATACTCTGGTTATTTGAGCTAAAACATTGCTTTCTATTTCTAAAATAGATGTAATTGGAAGGAAAAAAAGTCAGAGAAGGCTTCAAGAGGGTGATACATGAGCTGGGTCTGGAAAGATGAATAGGGGTTTAGAGGCAGAGACGTTAGGGAGGGAAAGAGCATCTGCAGAAAGACAGGGGCACTTCTAGAAACTAAAAATGCTTAGCGTAATTAAAGCACAGGACGCACAAGGAGATATTATGCAGGTAAAGTGTTCAGCACCAAAAAACCCTCCATAATAATAACAACAGCAAGTACTATTGTTATGTGGATGAATAGTGAAGAGTGAGACACATGTCAAAGTCAGAATAGAAGAGACCCAGACTGCCATTCTAAGGACTTTGGATCTTATTCTAAAAAAGGTTCTAGGGAAACTTGTGGTTTCTGGACACATCCCTCTGACTGCAGGAGAAAGATTACTTAAAAGAGTTTGAGGCTTGAGGCAGGAGGAGGGTGGGAGCTGTTGTTTCACGTGAGACAGTCACCATAAAAGGAATCCAAACAGGCAAGAGCTACGATGACAAGGGTGCCCTGATGTATCCTGTAGGAAAGCTGACATCGCAAAGGAAAGAGTTGTGTTTCATCAGTGAAACAGAAATGGGTGTTACGCTGCTAACTGATGCAAACCCAGGCCATGTTTTCCATTTCCTAGATGACTCAGCTGTTCAGCGTGGTGGGGAAGGGGGCGCACGAGGCAAGGGCCACTACAGGTGAACTGTGACACAGCGCCCCTCCCCCACCCGTTCAACACGACTCAGAAGAGAAAAAGAAAATCAAAGAGACATGCTCCAAGTTACTTAAATAAATATTCATGTCTAGGTGTTCTCATATAAAACAGACATGAAAGCAACCGAGGGCAGTGTTTCCTGTGTCATCAAAAGGATGTGGCGACCACAGCTGGAATGGCCCAGTATCAAAGTGGCGGGGGAAACGTGATGTTGATTTTGAGACAGGCGACCAGGCCCTCCCCATATGCAATGATCATTCCCACTGCTGACATAGATTGCGGTTTCTAAAAGGCCTCGGGCAGGCTTGAAGGAAGGAGGAGATCAGAGAGCTAAGCTCCCTATTCCATGGCAGAATGGGCCGTGGCTGCAACGTTCCAGTCTTTACAGCCATTTCACGTGGGCGGGAGAGGAGGCGGCTGTGGAATTCTTGACCCGGATCATGTCCACAACTGTACTAAGAAAGACAGCCGGTAGCCACCCTCTTAGTCCCAACCGCATCCTATCCCCTCTGACGGATGGGGTGTAATTTTATCATCCCTCTATTGTTGGCCGTTGGGTTTTAAAAAATTATATGCAGACTTTATGCCAGAGACATTAATGTCTAAGTGCGGTAGGGTAGGCACTAGTCAAAGGCAGCATGGGAAGGTTCTGTTGGAAGCTTAAACCTTGACATTGTGCTCTGCCGGTGGTAGTCTATCCCCAAGGTCTCCCTGAGCAGAGGATCTCAGGGTCAGAGTGTGGGGAGTACGTCCCACAGAGCTGAATAACTAATCTTGATTCACAAATTCCTAATGACATTTGCGGGCTCAGAGGACAGGCTATCAATCACATGTGACAGGATGCCAGTAAACTGTGAGTAAAATACCTCGAATTGTGTAAGGGAGGGTAGGCGAACTGGACAAAGTGTTTATTGTGCATTAAAGGATTCGAGGACCGTGTGGCCTTCTTCCTCCAGTGCACACTCTGGGCCGTGTGTGACAGCCCAGTGAGGGGGACCCGCAAGAAATCTGCCCCTAACAGAGCAGGCTCTCCAGTCTCTTCTGATTTTTATGTGGCCTTACTCAACAGTAAAAACCATCTTTCCCAAGTAATTAAAGATTTTATTTATGTATTTGAGAGAGAGAGAGAGAGAGAGCGTGCTTGTGCGGGGCTGGGGGTGGGGAGAAGAGCAGAGGGAGGGGGAGAAGCAGACTCCCAGCTGGGCAGGGAGCCCCACTCAGGGCTCGATCCCAGGACCCTGGGATCACGACCAGAACCAAAGGCAGATGCTTAACCAACTGAGCCACCCATGTGCCTCCCCAAGTAATTTTTCTAAAATAATTTTTTTAGAGCAGTTTTAAGTTCACAGAGACATTAAGAGAAAGGTAAACAGATTTTCCCGTATATCTCCTGCCCCTACCAGAGAGGGATACTTTTTTTTTTTTTAATTTATTTTATTTGACAGAGAGACAGAGATCACAAGTAGGCAGAGAGGCAGGCAGAGAGAGAGGAGGAAGCAGGCTCCCCGCTGAGCAGAGAGCCCGATGTGGGGCTCGATCTCAGGACCCTGAGATCATCACCTGAGCTGAAGGCAGAGGCTTAACCCACTGAGCCACCCAGGCACCCCAGAGAGGGATACTTCTGTTCTAGCTGATGAACCTACATGGACACATCATTATTTCCCAGAGCCCCTGGGGTATATGTTTCTCTCCTGGTGTTGTACATTCTATGGATGTGGACATTATAATCTCATACAGAGTATTTTCATTGCCCTAAAAATCCTCTGTTCTGCACTTACTCGTCCCTCCCGTCTCCCTTTTACCCAAGTACTTCTGTTGTCGTTAAATAATGGCTTTGAAAAATACTGCAAGCAACTTCCTGCATGAGGAAAAGGAAAGGTAAGATAGGGTATGCACTATGGGATTGCCTCTTTCACCCCGAGAACTAAAAGGGTGTTGCTCTGCCTGTAGTGGCCTAACCTATCTGGAGTCAGAGAATGATGGGGCTATGTCCCATGGGACTGAGTAATCTGGGTTTGCATAAAATTAAAATCTCTAACTCATGCGTACCATGAACACAGAGTCTTAATTTTGCATAGTCCGACCTGTTCTCCACGGAAGTATGTTGCCTAAGTCCATTGGCTCCAACGTCTCCCAGTACGCTAACCTTGGGCATAGCATTTAACCTCTCTGTGATTTCGTCATCTGTAAAATTGGAATTACGATAGGAGCAAGCCCATAGAATTGTGTAGAGTTTAGAACAGTATTGGCATGTGGAAGTCCTCAATGAATGCTGGCTGTTATCATGACTGTTATTAATTTTTATATCTTCCCTTATGAGACCACCCAGAATGTTACAGACGTTGCTGGTTATTATCTACAGACAAGAAATGGGCAACCACATTATGCTTTTCTCACTGGCAGTGTAGCACAGAGCAATCATTTGGAGGGCTCCATGACCATTACTTAGCACTACAAATATACACAAAATAATAATACGATAAAAATGTGCACACCCAGGATGTCTCTGGTGCTACCTTCATCTGTATTCTCAAAGCATACTCTGCTAAGCTATGACGGGAATCCATCCTCTGCGTGATGATTTCATTTGTTCCCTCTCAACACACCACAGACTCCTAAATATCGCATTATTGCTATTTAAGCCTTTCTAAGGAAAGTACCAGTGATGTGCTGATAAATGGAACAACTGACCCTCTGGACAAAAAAAAAAAAGCCCTGGTTTGTAGCATGCAAATATTCCTACAATTCAAGACCAATTTCAAGCTAGCAACGGGATGTCATCGGAAAGAGGTCAGCAATAGTACACTGTTACGTAGTATGTTCCCTCTATCCCTCTACAGATACAATGGACACAAATAACCTCAAGACCACTGATAATTGTAAAACGTGGTATTTTTTCAAGTCATCCAACGTTTCAGTGGTCTGTGGCTGTGTAACAAATTGCCTCAGAATTTATTGGCTTAAAACAAAAATGATTCCCTAAATTCCACAGTTCTGTGAGTTGACCCTGCTCAGCTCAACAGTCCTGCTGCTCCAAGGATTACAGCCTTGGTCATGAATGGAGCTCATCTGGGGATTAAATATCCAAGATGGCTTCTCATCTACCAATGTCTCTGCCCACAGGGCCTCTCCTCATTTGGCAGCCTAGCTGGAGTTTCTTTATATGGCACTGGGCTCGAAGACAGGAATGCTCTAGTAGGATAGGCCTGCATGAAGAAGTGTTTACCAAGCCTCTGCTTGCTTCCTCAGGCCTGCTAATGTCCCATTGGCTAAAACAAGTCACATGGGTCGGTCTAGACTCAGTGGAGAAGGGAACTACACACCTGCATGATCCCAAGAGATGTGTTTTGTTGGAGATGCCTAATGTGATGGTTGACCACAGATGACATCAGGAAATCCCAGAGGCACATTCAGTGGGAGTACATATGGGAATACATCCTCCTTTGAAGGGGTATGAGAGGGTTGTCCTACTGTGTGTGTGTGTGTATGTGTGTGTGCGCGCGCGCGGGTGCATGCACACACGCGAGCGCATCTTGGGGAGGTAAGGGATGTTGCAAATGTAGGAGGAAGAGTGGACAAGCATTGTAAGCAACTCAGTGATTCTTAACCAAGAGTTAAGCCCTCAGACCCCAGAGGATATTGGGCCATGTCTGCAGACATTTTTGATTGTCATAACCGAGAAGACGGGTGCTACTGTCTCATGGTGCCAAAGATGCTGCTGATCATCCTACCATTCACAGGGAAGCCCTCACTAACAAAGAACTGTTTGACCCGAGGTGTCAACAGTGCTGGGGCTGTGAGACCCCGCGTGGATCTCAACACACACACAAATCTGGCTGCTTAGCGTGCACTCTTTCTTGCCAACACATTTTTTTCCTATTGCCTTTGACAGCATGTACAAGATAGAAAACGCTTTCAGAGCTCTCTAAACGCATGTCCAGTCTACTTGGACTGGCTTCAGACAAACGTGACAGATGTAGCTTTTTCGGTTCCAGTGCCTTGCCAGTCAAGCATATCCATGTTTGCACATTACATCTGTGGCATCGGCAACAACGTCCCATGACTAAAGGAGTTTGCATAGCCAGCTTCCACGAAACACCTTGAATTACTTTTCCTCCAAGTCTTCTGGCTTACAGGTGCTCTTTGCTTTCGCCAGGTAAGCTATTTTGTTCCACTCCTCATGGTATTAAGACGACACTTGCCCTCTCCCTGCAAAGGAGGTCCTCATTCACTAGTTCGATAAATATCCGTGGTGCTCCTGTGTGGGCAAAGGCTGTTCTGGGCGCTGGGGAATGGCTGTGAATGAGACAAAAATGGCCCTTAGCCGGGACTTGCATTCTGGTTGAGAAGACAGAGAAAGATTGAGAAAATAATTTATATCACGTCAGGCAATGAAAAGTGAATAATTTTTTGAAGATTTTATTTGTTAGAGAGAGAGACAGAGACAATGTGAGGGGGGAGGGACAGAGGGAGAAACAGACTCCCCGCTGAGCAGGGTGTCGGGACTTGATCCCAGGCTCAATCCCAGGACTCTCAGCCGACAGAGCCCCCCATGCACCCCGAAGTGAAGACACATTTAAGCAGGGTAAAGGGCTGAGCAGGAAGGGCACGACGACACCTGGGTTGAGGTGTGCAAGGAAGTCACTGCTGGCCGGTATTGTCTGAGCAGATAGCTGAGCGCCGTGCAGGAAGGAGACACAAAGACAGGTTTTTGGCAGCGTACTCTCTGCTCTGTGGAAGACATATATATTGGCTTCCCAGGGCTGCTGTAACAAAGTATTGCAAACGGGTTGGCTTAAAACTGTGAAATTTATTCTCAGACAGCTCCAGGGGCTAGAAGTCCAGAAGCAAAGCATTGGCAGGGTTGGTTCCTTCTGGAGGCTCTGAGGGACAGTCCGGTCCATGCTTCTCTCCTAGGTCCTGGTCCGGGTGGGCAATCCTGGGCTTACACACGTGCCACTCCAGTCTCTGCCCTTGTCTTCCCATAGCCCTCTCCCCCTACATTTCCTCTTTCTGTAAGTATAGCAAGTCATTGCTAATCCAGTGGACAGACTCACCCTCATCTAGTATGATCTCATTTAAATGTGGTTACACCTGCAAATACTATTTTCAGATAACATCACATTCACAGGTACCGGGGTTTAGGATTTTAATACATCTATTTGGGGAACGTATTTCAGCTTCTAACATGATTGTTTGGGGTTATCACAATGACTAAGGGCGCAACAGGAGTTTAGGAAAGGGGTCAGGGAGGCTAGGCAGACATCCTACAGTGTACAAAATGGTCCTGCATCCTTCTGAACGTTTCCAACGTATTCCTGTTAAGTGAAAATCCTGTTAGTAATATATGAACCAGATCCTGATTCTGTTTTAAATGGAAACATAAAGAATATTTACAGGGACTTAGTATGCTCCAAATTCTCCCGGAATGCAGCTACTGGACTCACTGAGATGATTGTATTTGTTCTTTTTTGTTTGGTTTCATTTTTTAAATTTTAATGTATTTGACATGTACCATTGTTTAAATTTATGGTGCATATACTTACTGTTTCCAATGTGTATGTGTGTACAATTTCCTCTGTCTTACATAAAAAATGGCATATTATATATAAACTATTTGCAGTTTTTTTTTTTCACTTACTAAGGTATCCTGAAAATCACTCTGTATGTATTCAGAGAGATCTTCCTTATTCTTTCAAATCATTCTGATGTTTGAATGTACAAAAGTCTGCAACCTATCTCCTTTGTATGGGCACTTGGGTCCTTTCCAATATGTTGCAATTATAAAAACACAATAAATAACCTGGTATCTGACTTTTGTACAGTTTATTTGTTTGTTTTTTGGTACTCTTCCAGCTTTATTTTCAGGGTAAGTTACTAAAATTGCCATTGTTATGTTAAAGGGTAAATGTATATGTGTTTCTATTCTTGAGGGATTATACTATTTTTTTTTCCAACCTGCTAGGTGAAAAATAGTTATCTCAGTATGGTTTAAAGTTGCATTTCTCTTATTATGAGAAAAGTTGAATATCTTTTAAAATGCTTCAGGATAATCTATTTTCTGGTTAATTATCTGTGCATTTTGCCCATTTCTCTATTGGGTTTTGGTCTTTTTTCCTCTCATTTTTTAATAAGTTTTTTTAAACGTAATCTCTACACCCAGCATAGGGCTGGACCTCACAACCACGAGATCAAGTGTTTCACACCTTACAGACTGAGCCAGTGAGGTACTCCTCCCTCAATTTTTTTTTAAACTAGTTCTTCATATATTTGGAGGTAGTAGTCTTTTACCTGTAATAAATCTTGAAACTATTTTCTCCCACTTTGTCATTTACCTTTTGACTTGGTGACTTTCTTGTCATGCAAATAAATTTTATTTTTACATAGCTCAATCTGGTCAGACTGCTATTTTATGACATATGAATTTTGATGTCTTTTCTTTTCTTTTTTTTTTTTAAGATTTTATTTATTTATTTGACAGAGAAATCACAAGTACACTGAGAGGCAGGCAGAGAGAGAGAGAAGGAAGCAGGCTCCCTGCTGAGCAGAGAGCCCGATGTGGGACTCGATCCCAGGACCCTGAGATCATGACCTGAGCCGAAGGCAGCGGCTTAACCCACTGAGCCACCCAGGCGCCCTTGATGTCTTTTCTTTATTCAGAACTTTCCCAACAGTTGTCATCTATTACGCATAATCGTGTAACCAGTGCGGGGCTGTGGTGATGTTTGAGTTACAAACACGACACGTGGGTATCTGTCTGCGTTTGTAGCTTTTTGGTCACATTACTCAGTCTAGACCAGACTATTGCATTACATCTGCTAATGTAGTTGTGCCTGGGAATTAATATATTAGAATGCATATTATAGTATAAATTATTTTCCTTTTTATCATTTATGACAAGTAAGCATTAGAGTTATTCTATTGGAACTATAATTCGTGACTGATGGTTTTCATTTGGGGAGCTAATATTTGTTTTAGAAGAGGGTATTTGGTCTGATAGGGTTCAGCACTCCTTCTCTAGAGGAAGCATGTTTCCAGCTATGGGTCCAGCAAACATGTGTGCTGTCTTGGCTTTTCCAGGGCAGGGAACTCAAATGAGGCTGGAACGATGTGACAAGGGGAGACGTGGGAGGAATGAGTCACAGAAGTAACCAGGGTTCAGATCATCGAGCACCTTGAAGGTCATGGGAAGAGCTTTTCATCACACTTAGAATAAAATTCAGCAGAGCTTTGAGCAAGGGAGTGGCAGGAGCTGATTTAGGCTCCTGTGTGAGAACGCAGAGGACACCCTGGAGGGCCGGGGCATCCATCAGGAGTCCACGGAGGAAGCCCAGGTGCTAAGGGGTAGGAGGTCAGGATGGAGGGTAGTCCAGGGGAGGTGTTGCAAAGCAGTTGGTTTGGGGATATATTTTGAAGCTGGAGAAACCTGGATTCACTCGTGAAATTTATTCAGTCTTCTTCTTTTTTTTTTTTTTAAGATTTCATTTATTTATTTATTTATTATTTTAAAAAGATTTTTATTTATTTATTTGACAGAGATCTCAAGTAGGCAGAGAGGCAGGCAGAGAGAGAGGAGGAAGCAGGCTCCCCTCTGAGCAGAAAGCCCGATGCGGGGCTCGATCCCAGGACCCTGAGATCATGACCTGAGCTTAAGGCAGAGGCTTAACCCACCCACTTAAGCCACTCAGGTGCCCCAGATTTATTCAGTTTTGCATGAAGAGTTATACAAGCCAGTTTTTCCACTTCAAGGAGCGTATACTCTAGAGGATGAGACCCTTACCCTACAGACACAGAAACAATTATAAAACAATATGCTGAGGGCAATGATGGTGATTTGTGTGGTGTTCTCGGATGTGGAGGAAGTGGGGAAGCGCTAACATAGGCAGGGGGATGGTGACGAGAAGTGGGGAGGGGGCTAGGGACAATTTCTAAAATGAATAATTGATCCCTTCAGTGAGTATTTCTTGAGCACCTACTAGGTACTAGGCACAGTTGTAGGCACTGGAGATACAGAAGCGAACAAAAGAAGCATCTTATCCCTGTGGAACTCACAGCTAGAAGTCACAAACTGAGATCTTTTTTGGTGGAAGCAATCAATACTTGTTAGTGCGTATGGAACATAATTTATTGATGTTGTAAAACTATATATAGTCATAAGATTCTGGAAGGCCATTCCCTTGAGGCATCTGAAATGTTTTCCGATGGAAAGAAAAGGGAAGAGGAGGAGGGTTTTGGCTGGAGTGGGAGGGAGGGCCAGTAGGGCTGGACTGACTTTTCAAAACAGACCCTAAATTCAGAACCTGCCCTTGCTGGTACCCTGATCTTGAACTTCTAGCCTTCAGAATTGTGAGGTAAAAATTTCCGTTGTTTGTAACCACCCAGACTAGAGCACTCTGTTGGCTGGCTGAATTAAAGAGTACAACCTTGGGCTCTGCGTAGACCTGGTTTTAAGTCTTATGTTTGCACTTGCTAGCAAGTGGCAAGTTACTTCACTTTTCTGAGGCTGTTTCTTCAATTACAAATAAGAATAAAAGTACCTAGAAGCGTTGAAATTTTCTTTCTTTCTTTTTTTTTTTTTAAGATTTTATTTATTTATTTTAGAGAGAGAGCCAGTGAGAGCGGGAGAGGCAGAAGGAGAGAGTATCTCAAGCTGACTCCATACTGAGCGCAGAGCCTGACATGGGGCTCGGTCCTAGGACCCTGAGATCTTGATCTGACTGAGCTGAAGCCAAGAGTCAGATGATTAACTGACTGTGCCACCCGGGCCCCCCAGGTTGAGATGTTCTTGTGAAGACTTATTAAGCCCATACCCATAAAGTGTCAAATTATTAATACTCAACACATATTATTAGTAAAAAGAAAAAGAAGCTAGCTATTAGTATACAAAACATACATGTGAAGATGTTCAAGCTGTATTTAACAGCTTTGACAACTGTCAAAGGATCATGCTACACCACTAGCAGAGTATTATTTAGTCATTACAATGATAGTTATGAATATGAAAGGGATTATTTTTTCCCAAATACTTCCGCATAAACTCTGGTCCGGCCAGCCTGGTTTACTCGTCCAAAAAAACATTAAGTGCCTCCCACTTGCTGGCCCTCTGTGTTGGTTACTAGAGTAAAACTAGTATGTGTGAGATGTTTTGGAGTTTATAAAGAACTTTGACATTTGTCAGTGACATTGTCACTGAAGTCTAGCAAAGCGGTTCAAAGATGGACTCAGACTTGCACTGGAATCACCAGGCATTGTTATGAGACCTTGGATGAGTTAGATGAGGTCTGTTTCTCAGTTTCTGTAACAGTAATAATTCTATACCTGCCTGTGGGGTTAGTGTACCCATGAAGGGAGACAGTACTTGGGAACCTCAAGCCTGGAGTTTGGTAAACAGCAGCCTCTCAATTCAAACAGACAAACAACAAACAACTTTGATGTAGCGGCAGATAATACTATTACAATTATTAGGGACTTGCCCATGGTCCCGTAGGATCAGTGAAGGTCATACAGTCAGCAAAGGACAGAGGCAGGACTGGAATCCAGATTCATTCTTTTATGGTTGTAGAAGCTGACTTTATTTAGTACATAAGCACATACATACATGCGCACACCTGCACATCAAAATAACACATGTGAAATGCTTTATATGGTGTTTAGTAACTGCCTTGTCCCCCAGCCCGGTGTGCCAAACTCTTTAAAGCTTCCCAGACTTATGACTAAAAATATAGGACCGGTCCTGCCAGGTATGACAGATAAATGATTATTCTTGCCATAGCTTCACCTGTAAGATGGGGCTAATGAAATTGCCTACTAGTTCACGTAGGGATTAATTACATCTTTGCAATATGCTTTGAATTTCTCAAAGATGCCACGTGGGTTGCAGGCATCCATTAGGATGGTGTTCCTGTGTGACTGTTGTGACCGCCCCTGTCTGTCAGCATCACTCAGTGCCAAGCTTCGGAGCTAGGCAATATTGTGCTCGTAATTGTTGGTCTCCCCCACCAGCTTTTTAAACTCCTTTTTAAAGAGAAACAATTGGAAATACACTTTAACACAGCAGGAAAGACAGTTACGGTCATCTTTTCTACCTCTCAATCTTAAGTTTTTGACATTGAACCTGTTCCTTTCTGAACAAACCTCCTTTCTACATATTTCGAAAATTAATTTTAAAATACATAGTACATATAGTTGGGACATTTAAAAGGTATCAAGGGGGCGCCTGGGTGGTTCAATGGGTTAAAGCCTCTCCTCTGCCTTGGGCTCAGGTCATGATCCCGGGGTCCTGGGATCGAGCCCCGAATCGGGCTCTCTGCTCAGCAGGGAGCCTGCTCCCCCCACCCCGCCTGCCTCTCTGCCTACTTGTGATCTCTGTCAAATAAATAAATAAAATCTTTAAAAAAAATAAAAGGTATAAAAGAATATGCAGTAAAATGTCTCTTTCCTACTCTTGTCTCCCAGCCTTTGAGTTTCCCTTCCTAGAGGTAACTGCTGTTCCAAGCAAATACCATGTGTATATTGTGTGTGTGCTTTCTGTACAATACAACCATGTCATGGCATAGTGTCTACATTGTACTGTAACTCTCGTGTCCTTATTGCTATATTATTAGAGATCATTCCATTTTGGGGTGTAGGAAGTTATTGTTTTCCAGTAAAGGTTGATAGTATTTGAGCATAGGGACAAACCATAGTTTAATCAGTTTCTTATTGATGGATAATCAGATATTTCCAATCTCTTGTGCACTTAAGAAAACAAAAAGTTGGGAGTCTATCTAAAGCTTCAATTCCTAGAAATGCGTTTCAATATTGCTAAAGTGCTTGCTAGAGAGGCTATACCAATGTATATTCTCATCAATAATTCATAAGAACGCCTATTTCCCCCATGCTTCCACAATGTTTCCTAGAACTTACCTAATCATTATCTGCATGTTTTAAAATGATAACTTGTGTTAATGACAGTAACACTGGGACTTCCTTACAAGGTAAGCAATTAAAGTCTAGAGCAAGCTGTTTGGGAACATTGGGGAAGTCCTCTATTTAAGATAGCTAAGAATAAACCACCTTTTTCTTGCCCAGAATAGTTTATCACAATATATAGTGATTTTACAGAGAGAAACAGAAAAATCCTGAATGTCCATCTAGTCTGACAGTTCTCAAAGAATGGTCTGCAGATAACTTGGATCAGAATCACATGGTGGGAGAGGATAGGGTTTTGAAAATGCAGATTTCTATTTCTAAAAGTGATACGCTTTCACTGTAAAACATTTCGAAAAGAGAATAGTAATAATGTTGATGTTCCTTTAAGGCCTAGACATGAATTTATCTCATTTGAATCTTAACAACAATCCTATGAATGCAGTACTATTGTTCTCCCTTCTCCCATTTTACAGATGAGGAAACTGAGGCACAGCAAGATTGTAATTTTTACAATTTCATCAGAGAAACCTTCCTTGGCTTTCCACAAAAGCTAGATAACCCATTTTCTCTTATTGTACCTTGGATACAATGGGTAGTTGGGAGGTGCAGAGAATGAATCTCAGGCAGTATCTTCAAATATGTTATTTATACAATGCTCTGGCTTTTATTGTATATCAAAATTATGTTCTAAGGTTGTACTAATTTATATTCCTACCAGCTTTGTATAAATGATGAGTTTTCTCATATATTCACTACGCTTGATATCCATTAGTTCCCCAAATGTTACATGTTTTTATCAGACTGTGGAATACTTAGTGCCCTTTTATTGTGTACAAACTGTTTTTTGCTAATGGACATCAGGGATGTTGTGCTAAGAAATTCTAAAATAGTATATCATTCAAAAACTATGTACTGTATGTACATAGTACATAGTACATACAGTACTATGTACTGTATGGTGTCTAACATAACATAATAAAAAAAATAAAATCCATTGTTGAACACACTTTGCTGTTTGAAATTTTATTGGTATAGATGGAAAATTCCATTCTCCCCCGACAGATCTGAACTATATGGGTCATTCTAACACGTGATTTTCAATCTAGGTGCAAATCCTTCCATAAGGAAAGGTCTGATCTGAAAGGTCAGACCCAATAGTCCACATTTATCCTAAATTTGAGATTTCAAAGGAAAGAGGACCTCTGGTCTGCTTCTCAGCTCAGGCCTAGGCTTGATGTTAACACTTTTACACACAGCACTGCTTTGCTTTGAACCCACCAAAACACTGCTTCATTTAAGTTTTACCAAAATTTTACTTCACCCACTCTTTTGATTGATGAGATGGTCCAGGTTCCTCTAGAGTGCAGTGCCCCCTTCTGCAGCAAATAAAGCTAATTCTGGACTACAGGTGTGTCCCTAGTGGTTTTTATTGGATGGCTTAATCAAAAAAAATTTTTTTTTTAGTGTAATCAAACTTAAACTGCAGGACCTACATCTGAAAACAACAGGAAAAGTTCTATCTTCCTATCTTTTTACAGATTCTTTTAAGAATAGGACGGATTCTCTTCTACTTGTAATTTAAAATCCTACTTGATAGTTAAGATCATTTCTACCTTCAGCCCCTCCAACATTCGAAGCTGGTTGGAGCGGCTGTTTTCTCGGCGTGGAAAACTCCCCAGTTCTTTGCCTGGGGCGGTAGTGGGGTAGCGGGGGTGGTTCAGCTCAAAGGTCACCTCACCGAAGAAGTTCTTCCTGATCATTCTCATCTAAAGTAGCTATCTTTTCCACAGTCCCCTGCTCCCACCCCGCCACTCCTATTTTATTATATTCTTTACTTTTTTTCACTCGCTGAAATTACCGTATTCACTTATTTAGCAGTTGTCTATCCTCATTAGAATGTAAGCTCCAGGAGAGAAGGTACCGCGACAGCTGCGATAGTCGCAGGATCCCCGGGGCCTGGGACTCACCTCACACTTGCTAAGGCCCCCGCACAGACATTTGTCGAATGCAAGAACAAACGAGGAAGAGTGTGATGGTCCTCCTTCCTTTTTAAACACCGCCCGAGAAGACCCACCTGGATTACAAACCCGGCTTGAACTAAGTAGCAGGCGTTCAGCTTCGCCATTGGTTGGAGTATTTGCCGTTGCCCCTAGCAACCACTGTTCCCCACCAGTCGTGTCTTCGCCTCTTATGGCCCCGCCCCCATGGCCCCGCCCCCGAACCGCCGAGCTTTTCAACCCAGCGGCAAAAATCCGTGCTTGCCCTTTAAGCGGCGGGACTTCTGGTCAACGTCTTCCGTGGCCGCCGGAAGGGGAAGTTTGCCTTCGAACGCTCCCTCGCTCGTCCGAATTCGGTGGCGCCACGTCCGCCCATCTACGCCTTCTTATCCGCGGCTTGGGCGGCTTCCGCCTCGACACCTTCCACTCGCGGAGCGGGCCGGGTCCTGAGGGGCCAGGGACGGGAAGTGGGACGGTTGTGCCTTTTCTGGCCACTTAAAAGGCGAAGATGTCGGACATCGGGGACTGGTTCAGGAGCATCCCGGCCATCACGCGCTATTGGTTCGCCGCCACCGTCGCGGTGCCCTTGGTTGGGAAACTCGGTCTCATCAGCCCGGCCTACTTCTTCCTCTGGCCCGAAGCCTTCCTCTATCGCTTCCAGGTACTGACCGGCGACGAGCTGAGTGGAGACTGCAGGTCCCAGGAGGCCTGTCGGCTGCGGAGCGTACACCGGCATGTTGCGGGCGCGCGGTGCCTGGTGGGATTTGTAGTGCGACCGCTCCAGCGGTTTAGGGCGGGTCCTGTGGTTGGGGGGCGGGGTGAAGGCGAAGGGGTCCGGAGCGCTATAGCCAGGATGGCTGGAGCAGTGGGTTTGGCCTGGTAAAAAGGAACTGATTTCGCCCCTCTAAGATGATGCTCCCCGCCCTCTGCATTCAGAGAAGGAGGCAGCGGGAAGGTAATTCTCTGATAGTTGTTAATCTTTTGGGCGCCGGTGATTAGCAGCTTGAGTCCGCCCGGAGCAGGTACCCTCTGACCTTGCTCTGCCACCCACGTGGGTGCCATGTGGTTGTCAACTACTCAACATCCAGTTCTTCTTGTATTAATGGAGCACCCCCCCCCCCGCCTTTGTGGGAGTAGTTTGAAGTCAGATGCAAGAGTTGTTTGTCTGCATTTCATCCAGTCCGTACCTGGTATGTGGCATGGAATAGAATGTATGAAGGACTAAGTAAAGAGTAAATTGGTCCAGAAATAGAAGGCCTCGTTATTTGTTTAAGTATGAAGGAAACTGTCCAGAGTATTTCTGGCAAGAGAGTATTAGTTTCCCAGACATGATCCTTATTCACTGGAGTCTGTGATTTAGATCGTTAATCAGTGGCAGGTCAGATACTAAGATCTGACATTAATTTGAGCACATTAATTGACATGTGGATAACACTGTCATGTCTTCCCCCTCTTGACTGCTGTTTCTTACTCTCATTTCCTGGTTCCTCATCTTCCTGACCTTTAACTGTTGTGATGTGCCCCAGGGATCAGTTATAGGAACTTTTCTCTATACTCGCCCCAGCTGTAGGTGATCTCATTTAGCTCCGTGGCGTTAAATACATTCCATACACTTAAGACTCTCAAATACAAATAGACATATTTTCAGTCCAGATCTGCCTCCTGATTTCCAGCTGTCAGTTTGGAATTTCTCTCTCTGATGACTAATAGGCATCTCAAATTTAACATGTCCCAAACTGGATACCCTTTGTCCTTTGCTCTAGAAGTATATAGCAATTCCATTATTACAGGAGTTCAAACTAGTAGTCATAGAATCATCTTTGGCTTTTCTCTCCACATCCCACAATTTGCCAGCTAATTGTTTGCTCAATTTTACATATATATCCAGGCCCTTTTCATTCTCCATTACAAGCCATTATCATTTCAGCCCAGTTCTTTTCTCTAGACTGCTGGAGTGATCCTTTTAAAATATAAACCAAGTCCGTCAGTCCTCTGCCCTGAACCTTCCAATGTCTTCTCAACTCAGATGTGTAAAATCCAAGTCTTTTCAGTGGCCTACAAGACCCTCTACTTCTGCTCTGACTTTGTGTCCTGCCACTCTCCACCTTCCTTACACATTAGGCTCCACAGTGGAATGCTTGTTCCTTCAGCAGCCAACTCTCCTCAGGTCCTTAGCGCATGTTGTTTCTCTGAGGAAGATAACCATGATTACTTCCGTGCCTTCAAGTCTCTTCCCCAGTGCCGCCTTATTGACAAGGCGTTATGGATGCTCTACATAAAATAGTACCCGTCCTTCACGCCATCTCCCTTATCCTTAATTTTACTTGCTACATATCACCTGTTGGCATCTGTTAGTCGGCTTCCCTTCAGAAAATCAGGCTCCACGAGAACCAGACCCCTGACTTGTTTACTGCTATCTTTGTTAAACAGAATAGTGCCTGGCACATAGCATGTGCTTTCATGTTGGTTGAATGCGTGGAAATAATTGGCAACTTACTAGTGTTGGGCACTGGAGCCACAATAGTGAATAGGACAGAAAGTCCCAGCTCCCATGAAGAAAGAGAGGCGTGTGATAGAGAGTGACTTAACATCTGATGGAGAATGTTCCAGAAAGGCTTCAGAGATGATATCTGAACTGAAATCTGAATGTCAAGGAGCCAGCTTTGGGAGGATCTGGTTCTGGGGGACAACTATCTAAGAAGAAGAAATAGTAAGTGGAAGGCTGAGAGGCAGGGCCTAGAAACAGAAGCAAGAGTAGTTAGCTTAGTCTAGAATCAGCTGTAGGAATGAGGATTGGTAGGTGAGGACAGAAGTAATGCGGGATCAGTACGATAAAGCAGAGATGGAAGGGTAGCCTGGACCTGGATTGCTCAAGGCTTTGTGGCTTGGACTTTATTTTGAAATAAATAGGACTAATAAATAAATAAACCAGGAAGGCTTTGGAGCATTTTGTTTTTATTTTTATTTTTTTTAAGATTTTATTTATTTATTTGATAGACAGAGATTGCAAGTAGGCAGAGAGACAGGGAGAGAGAGAGAGGAGGAATAGGCCCCCCGCCGAGCAGAGAGCCCAATGTGGGGCTCGATCCCAGGATCACGGGATCATGCCCTGAGCTGAAGGCAGAGGCCTTAACCCGCTGAGCCACCCAGGCACCCCACTTTGGAGCATTTTGAACAGAAGACTGACAACATTGCTTTGACTGCTCTGTGGGATGGACTTGATATGAGGAGAGGCAGGAATCAAGTTAGAAGGCGAGAGAGATGCTTTGGGCCAGGGTGGCCACGAAGATAGAAGTGGTTGGATTTGGGAGTTGAGCGGCCCAAGGTTGCTGCTGAATGGATGTGAAGTGGGAGAGGCTGAAGGCAGCAGCACTCAGAGATGTCAGTTTCCACACGGGATGGTGGAGCCCTTTACCAAGATGGGAAATGTTTAGGAAGGCGTAGGTTTGGGTGCGGGGTGTTGGTGGATAAAGAGTTCTGTGTTGGCCACGTTAAGTCTAGAGGTGCTTCTTAGGCATCCAGATGCAGAAGTTAAGTAGGCAGTTGGATGTTAAAAAATGATTTGGGCCCGCAGTCAGAATTGCACGCTGTTTTCTATTTGCTTTGGTAATTATTTGTGACCTAGTGAATGTTGTATGCTTTGTGCCTGGTGAGTGGCATGTTGGGTAATGTGTGTGCAGGAGGAGCAGTGGTTGTAAATCCTTTGGTGAGAAGGATCTGGTCAAAACGGGCTCTTTGGCCCTCCTTGCAGAGTCTCGCTCACTTGTGCAGTGAGACCAGTGAAGTAGGAAAGCCTTTCTAAGAGACCAGGTAAATGCTGACAGCGGTGACTTGGTTATCAGAACCATCACTCGTCCCAGCTCCCATGCTTTTCCCATCTCCCACACGTTGTCTCGTCTGGGCTCATCCCGAGACCAGGGAGAAGCTGCTGGGAGCAGGGACAGCGCGCTGATTGTCCACCTGTGAAAAGGCCCATGTCTGTATCTTCTTTCCGCGCCTCTGGCTCCTACCCTTCCTGGACAGATGTCGCTTTCAGACCCACCTGGAGGAACTCGCTTGCAGATGAAGCCTTTGAAGGAAGAACTGCGCCTCAGAGGCAGATGTGTGACAAACAGCGCGTGTTGTGTTTTCTCTTAAAGGCTCATCTTTTCCTTAGAAGCCGAGTCTTGAACAGCTTTAAAAAAAGAAACCTGATTTAGAATTGTGGGTTCATGTTGGAAGGGATGAAAGTCGCTTCTTCTCATCTGTAGGTCTTGTCTGAGTAGCCTGTTGGTTTGGAACTGCAAAATTTCAAGTGTTCTTTTCTTAGTTTGGGTCGGAGTGTTAAGACTCACTACGCTGTTGTCCCAAATTCCTAGTCCCTCACGTTTCACAGCCATCCATCAAGTAAGTCATAATGATGAAATGTCTTCGTATGGGTCCTTGATTAACTAGGAGAGGTGGTAATTTCTTGCGGCCCGGGAGGTGTCTGAGATCGTCTCCCGGTGCTGCCGGTTGCTTTGGACGGAATCAGCTCGCCCCCTTCCGTGTGTGTTGCGTTTCCGTGTTTGCTCATTCAGCTCCCACAGGCATCCCGAGACAAGTGTCACTGCACTTGGTAGACAGCTGCGGATACGGTTTCCACTTCAGTGAGTCAAAGATAGTTCTGAGCTGTCTCGTCTAACTCCTTCGCATAGTATCTACCAAAATACACAGTTCAGTGTTTAGCAAACATTCTTGAGGGTGATTTCTTCCAAGTCAGTTATCTGCTTTCCCTTAAAATAGAATGAACATGGGATTTCAAGTAGTTGAGTCATGGTTCCCCAGGCCTGGCTCAGACCCTTACTGGTTCTCTGCCCTTAGGCAGGTTACTTATCCTTTCCGAGGCTCAATTTTGTTACCTGAAAGTGGGGATAGTTTAATACCATATGGACTCTGATCTAACTCCATTGATTATAAGGTGCTTCATCAACTAAGTACAACTTTTTGGAGGGATGGGAGAATAGAAATTCCATACATATATATAGCCACATCCTAGTTTTAGAAACATAAAAACGAGTATCCTCAAATTGAGGAGGTATGTTCTTTGCTTCATGCCTCTGTTACGTAAAATTCATATAGAAAAATGCAAAGTCCCCATAAATAGTCTGGTAAATAATCTATTAAAAAATAGTGCCCATTTTTATTTACTAGCCAATAATAAGTCCTGCCATCACTACCTTTTCTCTGTGGGCAGGAAGATTTTAATTTTAATTTGTAACTAAACTTGAAATATAACTCCTGGATTATTATCCCATATTTTGCCCCCTTAAAAGCATCCTGACTTTAGATGAGAAGAGATGAACTCTCAGTTGCAATGATTTGTTTTCAGGAATCGTAAGAGGTGGCATTAGCCAGATCCGTGATTTGGGTCTTGTGCTTATATTTTCCAAGCTTTTGCTTATGTTATCACCTTTAACCCTGATGACAGCAACCCTAGCAGATTAGTAATATTCATATATATATAAATATGATATATGATATATATTCATTCTTATGTCTATACATACCACATCGTCTTTATCCATGTGTTGATGGACTTCTGGGCTCTTTCCAGTTTAGCTATTGTGAACATTGCTGCTATAAATGTTGGGGTGCAGGTACCCCTTCAGATCACTACATTTGTGCCTTTGGGATAAATACCTTAAGGGGGGCATGGGGTATAAGGAGCCCTGGGTATTATATAAGACTGATGAATCACTGAACTCTACCTCTGAAACTGATAATACACTCTATGTTAATTAATTGAATTAAATAATAAAGTTGGGGTGCCTGGGTGGCTCAGTGGGTTAAGCCTCTGCCTTTGGCTCAGTCATGATCTCAGGGTCCTGGGATCAAGCCCTGCACTGGGCTCTCTGCTCGGCAGGGAGCCTGCTTCCCCCCCCCCTCTCTCTGCCTGCCTCTCTGCCTACTTGTGATCTCTGTCAAATAAATAAATAAAATATTTTTTAAAAAAAGAAAATATATTAAATAATGAAGTTAAGAAAAAAAAAAGAGTATCTTGGGGAAGAGAGACCTATTATGCACATAACCAGAAGGGAGGTGAACTTGGTCTATAGACTGAGCATAGAAGTAGCCTCAAGGTTTGGATTAGAGTTTCAGTGGCTAGGGTCTTGGTATGTACAGCTTTAAAAGCTTTCCTTAACAGTCCTGTCCACTTCAGGCAGTTGTGCTGTGGTCTGTAGATAAGGTTGCCCATTAGATTATAGCTTTAACTTTTTGTGGAATTACTAGTATACCAGTAGTAAAGTATATGTATTATATATTTAGAGCTTGTCAAATTTTTAAAAACTGAATGCCTGTATATGACCAGTACCCAGATCATGAAGAGAACATTTCCAACACCCCCCACACTATCCTACAGCTCCCTTCTGATAACTGTCTCCTCCAACGGTAACTACTATCACAGATTATTTTTGCCATTTTTTTTTTTTTTACCTTATATAAATGAAATCTTACAGTATATACTCTTCTGTGTCTGGTCTCTTTTTGACAGTGCGTAGGAGTCACCCATTTTGTTGCACATGATTGTAGATAGATTACAATAGATGACCATTTCTTTACTCATTCTTGTGGTAATGGGCATTTTGGATAGTTTCCAGTTCGGGCCATAAAGAATAGTGTTGTCAGCATTCCAGTACATTTCTTGGTGAACACAGGTATGTGTTTCTGTTGGGTACATACCTACAAGTAGAATGAATGGCTTCTTCTTCTTTTTTTAGTGCAATAATCACTGACATTTACTGAACAATACTTAACTTGTGTCATGGACTATTTGATTTCATCCCCTCTTATCAGGCTTGTTTTGACAATTAGACAACACATTTTTAAAGAGGGAACAAGGAAGGCACCAAATGGTTATGTTCTGTGCCCAGCTCATGCAGATGGTAACTGGTGGAATCAGGATTCTGACCCCACTAAAAATTATTCCACACTGTTTGGCCTTCCAGTAAAATTTCTTTTCCCCACAGATTTGAAATACTACCTTGATAATACACCAGCTTGCCATAAATATATCGGTCTGTTTATGGACTTTCTATTCTATTTCAGTGATCTATTTGTCTATTCTTATACTACCTTGTGATCTTTTAAAATATCTAATTTGATCCTGTCATGCTCCTTAATTAAAATTTTCACAAGCTCCCCGTTGACCTTACAAGGAAATCCAAACTCTTTAGCATATCCTATAAGGACCCCGCCCAGCCACCTCCTACCTCTGGAGCCTCAGATGTGGGTACAGATCGCTTTCCCCTATGTTCTAGTTAGAAAAACCTTCTGGTAGATGTCTGTGCAGGCCAAGCAGTCATTCCATATAACATCTGTGTCTCCGTGCTTTTGTTCATATGCTTCCTGTGCCTCGTTTTCTCTACTTCATATACTAGGCAAGCACCCATGGTTTGAAATGTACATGGTGGGAACTCCAGGGATCTTCCCGATCCTTCGTTAAGGTCCCAGTGAACTGTGGCCACGTGTAACACTTGTGCTGAGTTACTCTCTGTGCTCAAGCAGTCATCTGCGTGGGTTCCTTTGTGTGCACGCATGGTAGTGGTTCAGATCTTGGATCCTAGGCAATCCTTAGAGCTGCTCGGTACTTTTGCCCCAGTTTCTCAGTTGCAGCCATGACACACTCAGTTATACAAAGGGGTACGCTTGGTGCACAGACAGTTCATCGTTGACTATACCCAGTTAAGTTTGGCCTGAATGGAAAAGTGGATAAGCTGGGGTGTGGTAAGGTGGGCGCAGCCTGGGTGTGGTAAGGTGGGTCCAGCTGTGTGTTTTATCGGAGTAATAAGCAGGAAGGATATTGGGGACTTCTCTTTCCTGAGTGCACTGGGATCTTTCTTTTTAGGTTTCAGTTCATCCTTCTCCTTAAGCTTCTGATCTCAGAGGCTAAGCATTTGCTTCATGGTTGTATACTTTATTTATTTATTTATTTATTTATTTGACAGAGAGAGAGAGAGAGAGAGATCACAAGTAGGCTGAGAGGCAGGCAGAGAAAGAGGCAGGCAGAGAGAGAGGAAGGGAAGCAGGCTCCCTGCTGAGCAGAGAGCCTGATGCGGGGCTCGATCCCAGGACCTCGAGATCATGACCTGAGCCAAAGGCAGAGGCTTAACCCACTGAGCCACCCAAGTGCCCCCTGTATACTTCCTTTTGTCTTTTTTTTTTTTTTTTTTGCTTCTGCATGTTCACGCCCCACTCTTGTTTCTCGAATGGATGGCTTCTAATAGCTCTTTCAAAGTCCACAATTGAACCCGAGTGCCTTTCACTTGTTTTTCTTGCCTACCTAGGTTGTCCAAAAAAAAAAAAAAAAAAGCCCACACTTAGCTAACATCAGCATTTGGCACTGAGGTACTCCCCCTCTTTCTTGTTGGTGACCTATGTAGAATTTCTTTCTTAACTCCAAGTCAACCGGTCCATACTGTTTTGGGAAAAATCTTTGTTTGGGGTACTTAAAAAACCCCACTTTAGATTCTGGGTAGCATCTGTAATGGTTTCAGAAGCAGGTTGTTCGGGAGATTTTTAGTTCAAGGACAGCTGCCACCCACTCTCTCAACAGGAGGTTTGGGACCAGTCACTAAAGAGCACTGCCTTCTCCCTTTCTTAAACCCTTATAAGCCAGTGAAGATGTGGACTTCTTGCTTTGAAGTGAGGAGCTCTGGCAAATCACCTAAACTCTCATGAGGGCCCAGCTTTCATTATAAAACGGCTGGGATGAGGACCGGGTGCTGGGGGGTCTGGACGAGCTGCTGCCCTCCCCTTGGCTGCCCGCAGGCCCCGCCCTCTTGGTGCTGCACCTGCTGCCCATTACGGGATCCCGCATCCCGCGAAGGCTTTCCAGGGTTGAGAAATGGGCCGCCAACCTCGCCCAGCCCTGAAAACAAAAGCCATTTTCTCATCCTAACTACTTACATATCAGAGCAAAGGAGGGGATTTAGCTGGGACGTCAGTGGGGATTTCAGAAGTATATTGTGGTTTTCTGAAGAGATAAGCTTTCTCCTGGTGTTTTTAAATTATAATTTTAAAGTAATACAAAAATAATATTAAGTCTCTTAGATCAATGAAAGCCAAGTATAACTCAAGGGTAAGCTTAATGAACGGGGAAAAGGAGTGAGATATTTTGACAGACACTGATTTCCAAAGCACAGGTGCACACAGTGGCTAAAAATAGTGTCATGTCGTCAGTGTTAGTGAAAGATGTAGTCGGAAAAAACCAGGGTTTCTTTTCCAAAACGAGGCCCTGAGTAACTTACGGGAATATGGAGGTAGCTTAAAATGGGAATTTCTAAAAACCATGTCAGTGTGTGTCTCCTAAGAGATTTGTAATAATCATACACCCACACATACCTTTTTTTTTTTTTTTTTAAACAAAGGACCTTTTAAATCCACTTTCTTAATTCCTGCCTTTTACAAAATCTGGAAATAAGGAAGGTGGAGTCAGGGCAGACTTCACTGGGTAGATGAAGACACCAACACAAAGGTTTAGACTTTTCCAAGGCCCTAGGGCTATTTAAGGGCCAAGGCCAGGGCTTGCTTGCTTCTGGTCTTCAATCCCAGTGCTCTTCATAAGCAGGGAGAATCAGGCTTATACAAGCACAGTAGTACTTAAAACATTTCCTAATTATAATTATACCTCGTAATAATGATATCACTTGTGAGAGACATTGTAAAAAAAAAAAATCAGGGTTTTGTGTCATAAACTTTGGAGTCAAGTTGTCTGGGATCAAATTCTAGCTCCGCCACTTACTAGCTATTATTTAACCTTTTCTCATTCTGTTTCTTCAACTATAAAATCTATCTCCTGAGTCATTGTATGTAAATGACAAGAGGACCACACTTTTATTTTATTATTATTATTTTTTTAACCACTAATCAAAGTAGGGCGAGTATTAGTAGATCATTCCGCTTTTACAGATGCCAACTGAGGCAAGTCCTAGCATTGCAAGCTACAACTTTGCAGCTAGGCCTTCTCAAATCACTTCCGGTGTTCTTTCTCTTAAACTGTACCTATGATGAAGTTGTGAATGAATCAAAATGAGTTTTGACCTATTTTGCTTTGCTGGTTTAATACAGGCTTCTTGGAAAGTAGCTCTTTCGGGTATTCCAGAAAGCGTGTTTTCTTCCAGGTGGAATTGAACTTGTGAGGGTTACATTCTTGCACTTGGAGAGTGGAACTGGGTAGCGTGGTGTCTGGCCAGCCCCCACAGCTAATGTCCTCGGTTCCAGCCACACCCAAATTGTCAGCAGTCCCTGTTTGTTTATTGTGCTCTTGCAGTTCTTTTGGACTTTGTATTTGTTTTTCCGAGACCCAATTTTTCCCACCGTTGGGATCAGTCTTTTGCTTCTTTGGATAACCCACTACTTGAGAACTCCTTGATGCAAGGGTCATGTCTTTCATGCTTATGTATAGCGAGGCCAGAGCCAGCATGATGCTGGTATTTCTATGGTCTGGGAAAGTCGTCTTCTTCAATCACTGTTATTTAACATTGTGTTGCGGGTTCTAGCCAGTGAATTAGACAACAATAGAATAAGATGCAAAATTTTATTCACAGATGGAGTTGTATATTTAGCCCAAGAGGCTCAGTTTTCCAATATTACAAGCAATAAGGTAACTTGGCTAATATTACAAGCAATAGGTAATTCAGCTTTGGTGGTTGAGTCTATCAAAACTTAGAAAAGCTGTGAAAGACTTCTTCCTTGTGGGGAGTTGTATCACACTGGTATCACAAAGATGCCGGTTCTAGTTCTTTTTCTTTTCTTTTCTTTTCTTTTCTTAAAGATTTTATTTATTTATTTGACACAGAGATCACAAGTAAGCAGAGAGGTGGGGCGGGTGGGGGCGGGAAGCAGGCTCCCCGCTAAGCAGAGAGTGTAGATGTGGGGCTCCATTCCAGGACCTGACCTGAGCTGAAGACAGAGGCTTAACCCACTGAGCCACCCAGGCACCCGCCCCAGTTCTAGTTCTTTTAGGAAAATAAAATTTTGAGACCAGCCAAGAAAATTAAGACACACATGGAAGAAAAATGGGAGAGGGATTATTTAATCATGTAACTTTACCAGATATTGTAACATACTGTAAGACTAGAAATTGAAATAAGTTGATATTGGTATAGGAATTCAATTCCAAACAGGACAGCACTTTAATATAATTAGAGACTTTAATACAAAAGGAAATAAATATATGATGAAAGTAGCTTTTCAGGTCAATGGAGAAAGTACGGGTTACTCTGTAAATGGGATTGGGAGAGCTGAGTGACCATCGAGAAAAAGAAGTCGGATCACTGCCTCACTCCTGAGAGGAATGGGGACTGTGTCACAGTGGAACTGTGACACTAACATATTCTTAGAGTGGAGAAGTAGTTGGTGAGCAGGATGTAGCTTGTGAGGGATGTATTTGCCGACATTAAACAAACACTTCTCCCATCCAAGTACTAATCAGGCCCGACCTAAACGAACACTTCTGCATGTCAAAGTACGGCAAGAATACCATCAAGGCACAGATTTAATGACAGACCAGAAAATATTTACAGCGGCGAGAAAGGGGAATTTCCAGAACATACAAAGAAATGCAAATCTAGCAGAAAAACGAAGAAAGGAAATGCTGAAGATTTAAAAAAAATAATTGGTAAATATAGAAGACCCTAATGGTGAGGGTGTGGAAGGAAGACAGGCATTAATCTACATTGTAGGAGAAAGCGTAAGTCAGTTAAATATTTTTGTAGGCATTTGGCAGTGTCTAGCAAAATTGAACTCAAATGCCTGTGAATTTAGCAGATTAACTTACAGGGTTTTATCCTACATGGACGTGTATAAAAAAGATAATCAAGAATAGGCATTGTGGCATTGTAATAGTGTAAATGAATTTTGAACATTCACATAAAAGGAATACTTTATATAAAGACAGCAAAAATATTTCCTCAAGGAAATGAAACAAGGTATAGAGCTGTGCTATGCAAGAGAGGAAGAAAAGGGAGGAACTGTAGTAACACATTATTTGTTGAAAGAAATCCGAGAAACCGATTGTTGTTGCTAAAGGGAATTGGGAGATGCGGGGTAGGAGGGAGGCTCACTTCTTACTGGAGACCCTTCTGTAATTTTTTTTTGGGGGGGGGGAGGGAAACTTAGTAGTGTGAAGTCATATATCCATATTTCCTAAATAGCACAGGGATTTGAATACAAACATTTCTATTTTACTTCTGCCTTTTGAGTATGACAATTTTGGACAAGGTTTGTTATCCCACGATATTCTTTTTCCTGCATAGAGATTATTATTGTCCTGTTGGAAATTGTCTTTACAGTTCAATTTTGACAGGCTTAAGTGAATGCCTTATCCCAGTAAAGACTGACCATGTGCTTCTATAGTATTGATTTTTTTCAACCTGGCTAGAAGTATTTCCAAATTGATACGATTAAAGCTGATGAGAGCCCTTCTTCAGTTTTCTTGAATTATTTTGGTGGTATCCCTTTGGTAGCCACCATCACAGAGGAGAATGTTTTGCAAGGGTGCATTTTGTTTAGTTAAAAAAAAAAAAAAAATTGGGACGCCTGGGTGGCTCAGTTGGTTAAGCAGCTGCCTTCAGCTCAGGTCATGATCCCAGCGTCCTGGGATCGAGTCCCATATCGGGCTCCTTGCTCGTCAGGGAGCCTGCTTCTCCCTCTGCCTCTGCCTGTCATTCTGTCTGCCTGTGCTTGCTCTCTCTCCCTCTCTCTCTCTCTGACAAATAAATAAAATCTTTAAAAAAAAAAAAAAGAAAAAGAAAAAAAAATTAACCAGGCTTGCAGAAACTAACCGCTGTGTCTGTTTTAATCTGGACAGGTTTGGAGGCCAATCACTGCCACCTTCTATTTCCCTGTGGGCCCAGGAACTGGATTTCTTTATTTGGTCAATTTATATTTCTTATATCAGTATTCCACACGACTTGAAACAGGTATGTTATCCATAGTCGTTTTAAGATTTGTTTCTAATTTACCAGTTCGTATTTACGTATTGGAAGAATTTTGAGGGCAGTTGGCCTCTGAGGAAATGGCATAAAGATGGGAATTGCTCAGTAAGTTGTACCGGTGCTGGGACTGTCCTAGGTGCTTTGAGGACTTGATTTTTAATCCTCACAACATCATCATGAGGCATAAGTAACAGTCACCATTTTATCGTGAAAAAGTAGAAGACCGGAGCCTTTACACATCTTGTCCACGCCTTGTTCCTCGTGGCTGAGCTGTGTGCCTCTCACTGAAATTTGGCATCTCCTTTCTGTCATGTGTCATGTGGTCCAATGCACAGTTGGGCTGAAGTATATACATCTCCCAGATTGGGGCTGAAAAGTACTCCTTTATGCTATGAAAGCCTTGTTCTCTGTGATCGAATCACTCACCTGTAAAATTTATAGCAGGGATTTAATAATCCGGTAGTTTATCAGATATGACTACCCATATGATGTTATGGATAAGTTTTTTTACAAAAATCTTTTCCTGAAAGTTTCTTTGTGAATCGTTCCTTATTTCCTTTGTACAATACTCTGTGTGCTGTTCTGAGTTGCTTATGCTGAGAAGGAATAAATTGATACTGCTCTGTCGAAACGCGAACATAATTTCATTAAGCCTAAATGATTTTGAGAAGGTTGGCTGACTCCAGAGGCTTTATAAACCTGCTCGCGGTTAGCTCAGGATAGAGAATCCCGAACCACCCTTCAATCGACGTCAGTTTGAGAGTTGTGAATTCATCTCATAGCTGCAGGGAGGTAGAAGGATGGGCATTCGGTGTCCAACATGATTTTTCCTTAAATTGGCATTTGTATGAGGTGTTTTTAAAAGGAAATCATGATGTCAGTACAGAGTGTCTGGTCGTGGACCGTTACTGCCGGAAGGGAGGGACCTCGCCCATCCCCTCATTCGGGGAAAGGTAGTGTCTGGGCGCAGCCAAAACGGACAGCTGGGATTCTCACCACCACATCCTGCTTGGTCCTTACAGCCCCCAGGATCTGTGATTTTTATTCTCCCTTGTCCCAGACGGGCCTGATACTGATGCTGACTTGCTTTGCATTTTACTCCTTGATAGGATTTCATTGAGGATGGGGCTGTTGGAGTAATTTTGTTTTTACATCAGTAGTAAACTCTAAGTGTGGATGACCCATGACCGGTTTTTAAACATTTGGTTATGGAACAATTTCAAACATAGACAAAAGTAGTGAGAAAGGTTGATAAACCTTTGTTTGCCTTTTTATTGAGGTAAAATTCACATAACAAGAAAATGACAGTTGTGACCATTTTAAAGTGTACAGTTCTGTGGTCTTTTTTTTTTTTTTTAAAGATTTTATTTATTTACTTGAGAGAGAGACAGTGAGAGAGAGCATGAGCAAGGAGGTCAGAGGGAGAAGCAGACTCCCCATGGAGCTGGGAGTCCGATGCGGGACTCGATCCCGGGACTCCAGGATCATGACCTGAGCGGAAGGCAGTCGTCCAACCAACTGAGCCACCCAGGCGTCCCTGGTTTTGTTTTGTTTTAAAGATTTTATTTATTTGAGAGAGAGGGGGAGAGGCAAAGGAAGAGGGAGAAGCAGGTTCCCCGCTGAGCAGGGAGCTGGTGTGGAGCTTGATCCCAGGACCCTGAGATCATGACCTGAGTCACAGGCAGACGGCTAACCTCTGAGCCACCCAGGAGTCCCAGTCCCTTGGTCTTTAGTCTGTTTGCAACCGCCACTACTGTCTAATTCAAGATGTCCTCATCAACCCCCCAAAACCCAAAGCAGTTACTCTGCATCCCCATCCCCCTTTCTCCAAGCACTAGCCAAGCTCTGAGCTACTTTCTGTGCCTATGGATTTGACAATTTGAGACATTTTAGGAGTTCTTCTGTGGCTGACTTCTCTCAGTAGAATGTTTCCAAGGTTTATTCACGTCATAGTGTGTGTCTGCATGTATATGTGAGCCCCTTTTTAACTATTTAACTATTGCTCACGTTTTTTTTTTTTTTTTTTTTTAAGTATTTATTTAAGTCATCTCTACACCCAACATGGGGCTCGAACTCATGACTTGGAGATCAGGAGTCACGCGCTCCCCGAACTCAGGCAGCCAGGTGCCCCTAACTCCTGCTGACTTTTAACAATGGTCTCATCACTGGTCTTATTCGATCTCTGTTCATGTCTGTCCCCCTACCCCTGATTATTTGAAACAAATGCCAGACGTGATATCGTTTCATCAGTAAATATTCTAATATTCACCTCTGAAACATAAGGACTTAAAAAAATAATTATAACACTATTATAAGACATAAATTACAACAGTTCTGTGACCACATTTTATTTGTACATTGTTTTCTCTTGGTTATTTGATGTCCTGGATCCCATTTACTCTTCCCTTCTATCTAGTCAGGTCATGTAACGAATTTGTAATACCTAAATAACACTTAAGATCTGTCTGCAGGGGGCACCTGGGTGGCTCAGTGGGTTAAAGCCTCTGCCTTTGGCTCAGGTCATGATCCCAGGGTCCTGGGATTGAGCCCTGCATCAGGCTCTCTGCTCAGCAGGGAGCCTGCTTCCCCCTCTATCTGCCGTCTCTCTGCCTGCTTGTGATCTCTGTCAAGTAAATAAATAAAACCTTTAAAAAAAAAAAAAAGACTCTTCTGCAGGATTATTAGCCCATAGATCCCTTTTGTCTGCTTGAATTCTTACAAGTCTACCCCGCTTCCCTACTCTCCAGTCACAGAGCAGAGAGGCATTTTTTTAAGTTTTATTGACCTGTAATTCAAGTGCTGTCCAGTTCCACCCGTTTAAAGCATACAATTTGGTGAGTGTTCACAGAGTTGTGCAGTCATTTCTACAGTTAGTTTCAGAATATTTTATCACCACAGAAAGAAACCCTATACCCCTCAACAGCCACTCTCCATTTCTGTCCAACCTCATCTTCCCCTTAAGCTTTTAGGCAGCCACTAGTCTCCTCTTGCCTTTTTGGATTTGCCTCTATTGGACATTTCTTACAGATGGAATCGTGCACCATGTGACCAGCTGCTTTTGCTTAGCGTGGGGTTGTCAGGGTCCTTCCGTGTGCCACGTATCAGTACGTCTCTACTTTTTGTTGCCAAATAAGACTCCGTTGTGTGGAATTATCACATTTTGTTTCTCCATCCATCAGCTGATGGATGTTTGACTTGTTTTCATTTTTCACTGTTATGAATAAGGCAGCTATGAACGTTTGTGTCAAGAGGAACTTTTGAGACCTGTCTTTTTTTTAAGATTTTATTTATTTATTTGACAGAGAGAGATCGCAAGTAGGCAGAGAGGCGGACAGAGAGAGATTGGAGGAAGCGGGCTCTCTGTGGGGCTTGATCCCACGACCCTGGGATCATGACCTGAGCCGAAGACAGAGGCTTTAACCCACTGAGCCACCCAGACACCCCGAGACCTGTCCTTTTAAAATAAGATTTCCCAGACAAGAAAACAATGATCTGGAGAGGTGGTGACATGCCCCGCGAGTCACCAAGCTGTTCGAGGTAACACAGCTAGGACCAGAGCCCGGGTTTGCTGATCCCCAGTCTTCTCTGGGCCATACGGCCTGGTGTTCACATCCTGACAGAACGCTTGCCGCCTGCACGTTTTCCTGCCTGACTCACAGGAGTCCTGTCCACAGGAGCGCCGCCTTATTTGTAAGGTTTCTGAATTGAACTGCAAAACTGCAGTTGGAGGCCAGTAGGTTTGTCAATTTCCAGTTGCAAACTTGTCAGATAATATAGTACTGTAGTTGGTGTGATTGCAGTAGTTCACGTATTCAGTCCAGAGAATCCTCAGAAATCATGAAGCCAGGGAGGTGCCTACCTGGCCTAGGGCCAGAGCATGTGACACTTGACCTTCAGGTTGTGAGTTTAAACCCCACCTTGGTCAGGGAGCCTGCTTAAAAAAACGTAATGAAACAAAAAACAAATCACAAAGCTGAAACCAAATCAGAAGAAGCACAACTGTTACTGAAATTCAGAGTTTGTTTCGAATTTCAGCTCTGATTCATCTATAGGGATCCCCTACTAGTAAGACTCCTCAACACTGGGGCTGCAGTGTGCCTTTGAGACACCAGGGGAGAAATTTGGGAAAGTAGGAGAGACTTCTGGGGTGCCTGCGTGGCTTAGTGGGTTAAGCCTCTGCCTTCCGCTCAGGTCATGAACTCAGGGTTCTGGGATCGAGTCCCGCATCAGGCTCTCTGCTCAGCAGGGAGCCTGCTTACCCCTCTCTCTGCCTGCCTCTCTGCCTACTTGTGATCTACGTCTGTCAAATAAATAAGTAAAATCTTAAAAAAAAAAAACAGAGAGACTTCTGCTAGAAACTTGTATTATATTAATTGAAAAAAACCTTTTTTTTTGTTTTATTTATTTATTTGACAGCACGAGAGAGCACAAGTGGGGAAAGGTAGAGGCAGAGGGAGAAGCAGGCTCCCCGCTGAGCAGGGAGCACGATGTGGGGCTCGATCCCAGGATCCTGAGATCATGACCCAAGCCAATGGTAGACACACAACAACTGAACCAACAAGGCACCCCATTTTTAATTTTTTTTTAAAAGAATTCTAAATTTATTTGAGAGAGAAAGAGCACGAGCAGGGAGAGGGTGTGGGGAGGGGCAAAGGGAAGGGGAGAAGCAGACTCCCCACTGAGCAGGGAGCCCGCCTCGATCCCAGGACCCTGGGATCATGACCTGAGCCAAAGGCAGATGCTTAACCGACTGAGCCACCCAGGCGCCCCGCTTGTTATCTTTTAGACAGATACTTTCCCCTGCCTTTCTAATACTTGTTAGAGTTTCTTTTTAATTGACTATGTATCATGCTGTTACAATGGGGTGTCCAGAGGCGGAAGGTAGCTGTTTGAGCTCATGTGACCTTACAGTCATTTGTTTTTTTTTGTTTGTTTTTTTTTTTTTTAAATTTTTTATTTTTTATAAACATATATTTTTATCCCCAGGGGTACAGTCATTTGTTTTTTATCTCTGCCTCTTTTCTAGTCTTTCAGCTGAAGGCACGAGGAATCACCCTGAGAAGGGAGAGCCAGACCAGTGTTGATTATCCTGTCCAAGGCTGAGACAGAGTCTGGTATACGGTGTAATAACAAGGGCACTAGACTAGTCATTAGAGTTCACCCCGCTTCTACCAAGCCATGCCACTCTGGTCGTTTAACTTCCTGTCCTCATCTGTGGAAACGGGGCCTGGCCTTTCTACCTCCCAGACGTAGCGTGAAGGTGCCGAGTCAGAGGCTCGGGGAAGGGTTGTGGCCCGACTCCTCCTCTTCTCCGGCCTCGTAAGCTGGGAGGAGGAGATTGAATCTTCTCAGAAAGCCCAGGGTCAGACTCCGTGGTAGTGCGTGTGTGCGCACGCGTGTGTGCGCACGTGTCTAATAACAACACAACAGTGAGAAGCTCCCAGCCGAGTCCTGCTGGAGGAGTCACAGGGGTAGGCAAGGCAGCTGTGGTTCCTTTCGCATCAGAGCTGATGGTCCAGTGGAGGGGTAAGGATTACCCAGGTGAGCCCAGATGTGTCTCCGGGAAGCAGAGGCTGGCGGGTGGCGAGTCGTCGAGGGGTGGGATCTCAGACGCCCGTAGCGCTGACTCTCCTCGCCGTGGGTCTTTCAGCCCGTGGGGGTTGGGGAAGGTCCTTATTAGAATTCAGTTAGGAGAACACAGATTAGCCTTGCTCACTTGACTGGAGTTTAGGGCTTTATTGAGGACATGGTTTTATTTATTTTTAAAGATTTTATTTTTAAGTAATCTCTACACCCAACGCGGGGCTCAAACCCACAACCCCGAGATCAAGAGTCGAATGCTCTACCGACTGAGACAGCCAGGTGCCCCAAGGGCATGGTTTTAGATGTTTTAAAAGATTTTCTTCTGCTTGAGAGGAGGAATTTAAAAATATTCTCATGTTGGCTTTCTCTCTAACTTTCTGAAGTATTTCTTTACAGAGGAGTTGCTTTGTTCTGAAATTCTGAACCATGACATTTGGCTTATTTTTGTTTCTAGGAGCTTTTGATGGGAGGCCGGCAGACTATTTATTCATGCTCCTCTTTAACTGGATTTGCATCGTGGTATCCTTTAGTCTGTTATTTGGGGCTAGAAGTAAACCATTATTTTCAGGTTTGGGGAAGTAGACAGTATTCTGTACAACAGTTCAAATTATAGTATTCGCATCTGTTTGCACCAGTGAATAATTACAAATAATTAAAGTTTTTTTTTTTTTAAGATTTTATTTATTATTTGACAGAGAGAGAGAGAGAACAAGTAGGCAGAGTGGCAGGTAGAGGGAGAGGGAGAAGCAGGGTCTCCGCTGAGCGGGGAGCCCAAAGCGGGGCTCGATCCCAGGACCTTGGGATCATGACCTGAGCCGAAGGCAGCCGCTTGAACCTACTGAGCCACCCAGGCGCCTCAGTTAAGGTTTGATTTTAAAGTTGTCGTACATCACAGAGCCCCCAAGTGATGGCGTTCCCTTCCCATTGCCGGGTTTTCCACATTTGGTTGAATTTTATTGCTGTCCCTCCTCTTGTTCCCAGTTCTCTGTGTCTCATGTGTGACAGCTTGTTGACTGCAGCACAAAGAGATCCCGTGCCATGAGACAGCTTTTGGAATCTGTGCTCCATCTCAGAAAATTAATTGACAACCAGCATCCCTTTCTGACTTCACTGCTGTCCTTGTCCTCGGGGCCTACACAGTAATTTGGTCCTTCTGGAAGGGCCCGGCTTGTCTCTCTGTGTCGTAGCCCCCGCTGCCAGCAGCCTTCCAGCTGCGGACCTGTGCAGATGGCGAGGGCCGCAGAGGGGGCACGATCACTCAGTCTGTGCCCAGCTGGTGAGCTTAACATTGCTCTGGGGCTTAGCGGCCATTGAAACTTGGCCCCAAGCCAGGACATGTGGCACTTCGGATGCCCTTTCCCCTCCTTTAAGGGAAGAAAAAAAAAATTGTTCTGGATATCCACCATGCTATGGAGCCCTGGATGTGAGTAGAACCCTAGTTAGTTTCAGGCCGCAGGTATCTCCGTCTTCCGGTTGAAGACAAGATGCTGAGACACTGGGCAAGGCAGAGAGGACACAAGGGGCCAACTGAGTCCTACGCCAGAGCCGCCACATCTCCCATTTCCTTGTCGTCAGATACTACAACAGAATATTCATGATGGAGATTGTTAGATACCTTTGTGTTCTGGGATGTTTTAAACAACCCGAACTCTAGAAAAGGGTTTTCTTTCTGAACACAGGAATGAAATGAACTGATGCTAGGTGCACAATGCTTTGTTTGTTCTGATCTTTAACCTTATAAACCAAGATTACTGGCTTAGCAATGGATATGCAGGTAAGTGTCCCTAGAAACTGTTTGCCCTTTTATATGTTTCAGATTTACAATTAATGGCCTTTGAGAGAAGCTTAAATTGCATTAACCCTGTGGTTAATTACGTGGCATTTTGAAATTATAGAATTACAACTTTTATTTTGAAAGTCTTATATGAATTATCTAAACTGTTAGTTTCCTGGCTCATTTCCGGCTTCTTTGTTATGTTTGGGCATCCAGAGTGATGATTCTCTAGTATTTTCTTTGCATTATGTGGATATGTATTTTTTTAATTGCAAATATATAGTAAGTAAAGTTTTACTGCCTACTGTTCTTCAAATAACCAAGCTTGACCCTGATATTTCTGAATACATCTAAGATAATTATATTTTATTCTAGGATTTTGTAGCATGCATTGTATAATTGATTAACTGAAAGGATCAGTTTGTAATTCTGATGATTGAATTTCTTTTTAGCTTTTATAAAGCCATAGGAGAATTTATTTGTAGGGGAGAGGTTAAAAAAAAGTAGATTCACTCTGAGCCTGTTGGGAGTGCTTCTGGAGCCATGTCTTCACATGTTGACTTCTTTTGCAGTTGCTGATGATTCCTCTGATCATGTCAGTCCTTTATGTCTGGGCCCAGCTGAACAGAGACATGATTGTATCATTTTGGTTTGGAACACGATTTAAGGTACTTTCACGTAGTTGGAAAAATTTCCTTTTCATTTGTCCTTGCAAAAAAAAATCCCTCTTCAGCTCAGAGATGCACTTTCTGACTCGTCCAGAAGAGGTCACTGCAGAGCAGTGTACGGTAGGCAGCCCCCTCTTCTCGGCTCAGTCCCTTGCCTGTCTTTAGCCAACCTGGAATCCTTTGCTGGCTCTTCTCACTCTGTGTTTCAGGCCTCTGAGGCATGTGACCTTGAGTGATCTCATGTTTGTGTGTGTGATAGAGAGGGGGAAGGAAAGATACTTGTTGGGAGCAGCCTCTTAAAATCTGTTCTTATCATTCCCTGTTAACGTACTGTACACTTTAGCTAGAACAGATTGTTTTTGTCCTCAGACAATTCCCTTAGTGCCTTCTCAGTTTTCCACCAGTACCATCTTTTTAAATTTTCTTCCTTTTGTAAAGCCTACCTGTTCTTCATTTGAGTTGGGACTGAACATACTTCCTGGTCTCCTGTCTGGAATTAGTCTTGCCTTTAGGCCCTACGAGCCGTTATGTTTCTCTTAGAGTACTTAACCACATTCTGCCTTCAAGTTCTTTCTCTACAACCCTTTCTTCATTAGCTTGTGAAGTTCCTTGCAGCTCCCTTAGCTCTTGGTATGATGTGTTGAATCAGAGGCTCGAATGTTGAATTCAACTGGAAAGCTTTCTCATGGGGGAGGCTATTAGTTCAAGCTGGCTCCCCGTGGAGCGCGCGCAACTCAGTCTCATGACCCTGAGATCATGACCTGAGCCAGAACCAAAGAATCGGGACACTTAACCGACTGAGCCACCCAGGCGCCCCTGAATGAGTATAACATTAGATAGGAAGTTTTAAGTATAATCATGCTAGATTGGTCTGAGAAATTTTTGCAGTGACTTTCCAAAGGATTTATATAAAGCTCTTGTCGGTGTATCTTTACCCATTCCAGCCGCCTGGCAGCTAGGTCCTTTTTAGTGTGGTTGTTCATGTTTGTGTGTATTTGTCTCCTAGGCCTGTTACTTACCTTGGGTTATCCTCGGATTCAACTATATCATCGGAGGCTCGTAAGTGATATTAGATTTATTTGACTGGAAGCGAATCCTTTGAAGACTTCCATTGTTCTTTAGCTGATCTTTATAAAATTTTAAAGTTTTATGAAGTTCAACATTGATGCGTCGGAACCTTATACTTAGGAAATACAGTTGACCCTTGAACGATGGGGACTAGAGGTATCAAGCTCTTGTGTAGTTGGAAATTTGTGTATATTCTTTAACTCTCCCCAAACCGAACTGCTAACAGTCCCCTGTTGACCAGAGCTTTACTGATAGCAGAAGCAGTCAGTTCACACAAATGTTGTGTTGTATTACGTGTATCATATACTGCGTTTTTATAATAAGGTGAGAGAAAAGAAAGTCTTATTAAGAAAACCTGAAGAAAAGAAAGTACATTTACATAACTATACTATATTTATCAAAAAGCCCCACCTATAAGTGGACCCACATAGTTCAGCTCTGTGTTCCAGGGTCAACTGTAATTTCATTTTGACGTAATTGATTAAATTGCAGGGCTTTAAGCACATTTAGCATTGAGTGGTGGTTATTTTGTTAGCTCATCGTTACGCACAGTGTACTTCCGGGTATGTATTTTTGAATAAATATTTCTGGATTCATTGTCCGGATTGAGCAGACAAGGAACTGATTTAATTTGTGTCTGCGCTTGACTCCTCTAAGAACTATGTGTAAAATTACCGTGTTTTTTTTTATTCCTGAGGCATTTCCAGGATGCCTTGAAGACTGCTCACCAGTCATCAAAAGATTCTCAGATGGGAAGTAGTTTTTGTAAGTGGTTTGATAGTACAGAAGTTTTAGCCAAATAGGCCTCAGATTTCTAGCCCGGAATTGGCGCCGAGAGGAGAAGCTTTATTGCATCCAGTCAGAATTTTAAAAGGGAGAGATCAAGATGCAACTGTTCTGTGAACTCCCACTTCTTACGCTACCAAATACTTTAAATGTTTTAACAGATTTTAATAGTACCAGTTCTTACTATGTCTGACATATCTGCTCTGTGTGGTCCTAACATCTGCCGCGAAGTGATAGAAATGAGTGACTTGAGCAAACAGACTCTGTTGAGAGCGGAGCAAGTTCTGAGCCTGGTACAGCCGCCCTGCCGCCCAGAAGGGCAGAGTCTGGGAGTAGTTGCCAATGTTGATTTGTCCCTGACAGGACTCCTGTGGCAGGAGAAGACACAGAAGGATATGTGATAGTAGGAGTGGATCTATAAAAACCTTGAAGTGGCCTGTATGTAAGCCTTGGAAAAACCTGAAGGTCAATGTTTATTTTAGAAGTACAAGGTGAAGGTCAGCTATGCTCAGTGATCTTCATGATGTCTTACACACAAGGATGCCGGAGGCAAGGGAGAAGTGCTGTGTCTCCAGGAATGGGGGAAACAGGCGTGTCCTGCCTCCCCCTCACCCCTGTTGCCCTGCTTCTCTCTTGTCAGCCTTCCGATTTGCCCTGAGGTTTACAAATACAGTATTTACGACTAAACCAGTCAGAAGCTTGCTTTGCAGCTTCCAACTCTGGAGGCAGGAAGTAGCAAAAACAATATTTTGAGGATGAGATGGGGCTTGAAAGAGCTATCGGAGGGCAGCTGGACCCCCGCAGGACCGATTTCCCTTCCCCTCAGAATGCCTTTGCCACGCAGACTACAAAAGGACTCATTGTGGAGCTGTCACAGGCTCCAGGGCCCAGAAGCGGGCTGCCAGGAGGGCTCTCTTCCCTGGGCTACTGCTTACAACTGGCTACGTCTCACTTGACCACTTGCATGTCTTGAAACTAATTGGACTCTTTGTTTGCAGGGTAATCAATGAGCTCATTGGAAATCTTGTTGGACATCTTTATTTCTTCCTAATGTTCAGATACCCGATGGACTTGGGAGGAAGAAATTTTCTCTCCACACCTCAGTTTTTGTAAGTGCTTTTTTTCTTCCTCACCAAACAGCCATTTTACTGCCCTTGTCTTAGGAGGCGTCCTCAGAGCTCCATGAGGGGCGGCATTTACCTCTTCGGCGGGTGGAGAAACTGGAGCCAACAGACTGGCCCCGGTCACACGGTCACAGGAAGCCCGGGATCAAAGTCACAGCTCGGTCTTCTCTGTGGAGCCCTTTCAGCTGGGGGCTGCTGCTGACTCAAACATTGGGCATCACTGGGAACATCGTAGCTCAGCTGGGCAGGTGGGGCACTGTGCAAAGCTCCAGTGTGGGCCGCCATGTGCCAGCATTGGTTTTACACGAGATTGGCCAGAGAAGAGGCAAAGGGGTTCAGTTAGCTCATTGGTTAGCAGCTTCAGCCTTTCTCTGTGAGCTGTTATAGAACAGAAAATACCCGGAACTTTTCACAGTGAAAGGGAGAAACTCGAGGTTCGTATAGCCCAAGCACCCAGGAAGTGCGGGCTGGTTCTTTCTCTGCTTCTAAGGTTCACTCAGGCGAGGAGGCTGAGGGCACTGCTTTGGTTCTGAGGCAGACTTGGGTTGAAGTCCGTCCCCTTGTCTACCAGTTTGGATTATCAGGGGGAGTGACTTCATAAAACCTCCAAGCTGCACCTCGCTAATCTGTAAATCAAGGGGCGCCCAGTCTCCCACGACTGCAGGTGGTAAGGTCTGCTGTTGGCCACGCGGTGGTGGTAAATATGGTAATAAATACAGTAAATATGGCAGTAAATCCTAGCATTGGGGCTGGGGTGGGATTTTATGAGCCAGAAGAGATGCCGACACACTGAAGCATGGAAGTTGCTGGCCTTTCTGTCACGGAAACAGAAGGCATTTGAAGAAGGGACCAGTGAAATCATCATCTGGGTGTCACAGCCTGCCTGACGATTGCTCCTGATCCCCAGTTGGGGACAAGCAGTCCTGGCTTCCCCTGAAAAACTTCTATAAAACAACCCCTCCACCTCTTGCTCCTTTTAGTATTTGCAGTTCGTCTTTCTTCCGAGGGGTCAGTGAGAGCAGGGAAACTTGAGGAGGTCCGCCCCACCCCCCATCCCATTTGTCAGTGGGGGAGGGGGGGCGGGAAGTTTTTGAAAGCCGTCTGTGAAATACACAAACCGAGAAGTACACTGTTGTTGTATTATTATTATTTTTTTAAGTGCATAGGAAGAAACTTGTCTTCTGAGCCTTCAGTTGGCTTCAGGCAAAAAAAAAACAAATGACCAATCTGCTTTCTAATTATCAAAGGACACGATAGCAGCAGGTTTTGGATTTTTGATCTACGTTTATCAAGTCAGATGGCAGATGCATCAATTTAAAAAAAAAAAAAAAAAAAAACTTGGTCATTTGGTGGCTAGCCAACAGTTTTTACTTTAAATGGCCATATTTCTGACTTACCGGCTTGGAGATATTTCTCGATTGCAGGCAACAAAGTGTATGAGATTCTAGTGGCAAAATCAAGGGCACACTGGAGCCTGCCTTGCATTTGAGCGTTCTCTGTTGGCGGAAAAGCCCTTCTGTTAAATTTTGCATAAAGATCAGATGACAAAATGTAGCTCCTTGCAAAAGCAGTAACTGCTTTGAAATTACCATAAATTTTTGTTGATTATGTATAATTGGGTGTCTTTTTGTAGTAATTACTTGCATTTAATTTCACTATCCATTTAAGCAGTGGAGATGGCTTCCATATTGTCTTAGAGTATGAAGCAAAGCAAGACAGCCCTTTTAACTGTTTTATTTTATTATACACTTTGGAGGAATGTTATTGTACTGGAACATCAGGAATATTGAGAAATCGGGAGTTGGAAATGCATTGTGATTTACAGACAAATCTGCGTTTGTTTAAAAGGGATGATGGAAGTTCTAGAACCCTAAGATCACTGTTCTGCCTTCCATTTAGAAAAGTAGATCCTCTCCGCAGGCAGTTGTTTTTCTGTTTGAAAGGGCTTCATTGTCTGGTTTTGGCGGGAACACGAAGGCATCAGGGATGATGTAAACAAATGAGGACTCCAGTCACGGGCAGCTGTCCCCTGAATGGTGCCCCGCTTGTCCTCTCTGCCGCGGCTCGCAGCCCGAGGTGCAGAAAACAGTGCAGGGACCAGCTCTGGAGCCAGGCTGCCTGGTTGGGATCCTGACGATTACTCTGGCCTTGGTTTTCTCATTTCTAAAATGGGATGCTAAGAATAGCGCCCGCCCCGTAGGGTTGTGGGGAAGAGGAGGTTAGTGTCGGCTCAGGCAGCACCTGGCGTAAGCGAGACGCCGTCTGAGGCGGTCATGCTCGGCAGGCTCTTCGCCACGGCCAAGGTGGCTCTCAGGGCTTGCTCTTGGTGCCGTCAGGGCTTTGAGCGGAGGTATCTGGTGATGGTCTCTGCCTTCAAGCACGATTGAAAACATGAGGAGCTAAGTGGAATAGTTTTGTTTTGTTTTAAGATGGTGTTTTTTTGTTGTTTTGTTTTGTCTTAAAGATTTTTTTTATTTGACAGAGACCGTGAGAAAGAGGGAATACAAGCAGGGGAGTGGGAGAGGGAAAAGCAGGTCTCCCGCTGAGCAGAAAGCCCTATGTGGGGCTCGATCCCAGGATCCCGGGATCATGACTTGAGTCACTAAGTGGAATAGGTTTAAACACATTCTCAGCTTACTAAGGATCAAGGGAGGGCAAGATGCTGAAGAACACAGACGAGGGTGGAAGCTTTCTTAGCTGTTCTGGGATTCTTAGTTTGTTAATCGGCCACGGGGAAAGCGGGTGCCCTTCCCGGGCTTCAGCTTTCGCACCGCCTCGGCAGTGGAGAGAAGCTGCCGGAGGTCGTCAGGCATTCCCGTGGAAAACACAGCCCAGACCCCAAGACCAAGCGGCGGCTCCAGTCCCCCCTGACAGATGCCACAGGGCCCAGGGGCGGCGTGGAGATGCCATTTGGGCCTCAACATGCAGACTGCGGACTTGGCTTTCACACGTGAATTTGTTGTGTTGTGCTTTGATCCCGTTGGATCCGCACTTAGATCCGTCAGCATGCTATATACGGGGGGTTCTTTCTGGTGGTTTGGCTTGTGGGAGTAATAGTTTTGTTTCCATACTGTTCCGCCTGAATTACTTTTGTGATCAGAAAACAAATTTTTTTTGAGCATGAGTTAGGCTAGAAAAGGAGTAAATTTAAGAAACCCGAAAAGTGAGTGCTGCCGGGGGTCAGGGCATTGAGTGAAATGCTGAGAAGGCAGTTAGGTCGGACCTCGTCCCCGGCCTTGCCCTGGCCGGGCTGATACACTCCAGGGAGATGCCGTGGGGACAGCAAGAATGGAGGCCGCGCGCAGGGTCCAGAAGTGATTGTGTTGTTTTTTCTCCTTTTGTTCCCCACCCCCCACTCCCCCGACCCCAGGTACCGCTGGCTGCCCAGCAGGAGAGGAGGGGTGTCGGGATTCGGCGTGCCCCCCGCTAGCATGAGGCGAGCTGCGGACCAGAACGGCGGTGGAGGCGGGAGACACAACTGGGGACAGGGCTTTCGGCTTGGGGACCAGTGAAGGAGCGGCCTCGGGCCGGCCCACCAGCCACTCGACGCAGATGAAGTTTCCTCCCAGTGCTGGGTGTGCTTAACAACCGAGTTCTAGCAAATGCTGTTGGACCCGACCCACACTGAATGTAGTCTTTCAGTACAAGACACAATTTTTTAAATCCTGAAGAAAAATATAAGTGTTCCTCAAGTTTCGTGATTCTCATTCAAGTCCTTACTGCTACGAAGAACAAAATATCAACTGTGCAAATTTCAGAACTGACTATATTTTTTTGGTGTCTTCTCTTCCTTTTCCGTCTGAATAATGGGTTTAGGCAGGTCCCGGTCTGCTGACACCAAGCCGGGCATGTGGGGTTGGGTCACCAAACCCTTGACAAAGGACCTTTTACCTCTTTCTCGCACACACGCCCCCTCCTTCCTCTCCCGGCCCCCGCATTTGCAGCTAGAGGAGGTTGCCCATAAAACGGTTCTGCCAGTGACAAGCTCTCTTATTTATTGACTTCTGTCAAGGCTTGGTCACAAAGAACTTGTCCACCACGTACCCCCCCACATCCTTTGGTGGCAGAACTCTAACCATAGGGGAGAAGACTGCACCAGCCGATGGAGAGCTTCGTCAGCTTTTGGAATTGCTGTGACCTGGTGTCCAATACAACCATTTGCCACCTCTGCAGATGCTTCTTATAAAAAAAAAAGCACCACTGTGTCAGTGAGGGCCACAGACCGGTGTCAGTGAGACATGAGGTGGTTGCTAGGCAGTTTTTTCCTTAAGTGAAGTGATGAAAACTACAGTGGAGTTGCAGGGGGGCCAGGTGCGAACTGCGGGGGGCCTAATCCCTTTGCATCTCGTGTAGGACATACTGGTTTTGTGTGGACCCACAGTAGTTTGGGTTGTGTTCTTCTAGAAAGTTCCAAATCACATTTGTCACAGGGAGTTGCTCTCTTTGAGAGACACCTGGGCATTGATCACATTTCATTTTCATTTTCCTTCTAGATATTTGTTCATGGAATAGTGTGGAGAGGAGAACCCTATACCCTATTTAAATTTTCTCCCCCCCCCTTTTAATGGCCACATGCTTTGGTTAGTCGTGAAGAAGGTGCAGAGATCCTATCCTCAGAGCCAATACAGGCACATCTAGGTGGATCCCATAACTTGGGGTTGTAATGGCTTTCGAATCATTTGTGTTTGACGTTCTTTATTTTGAGCCACGAATGTATAAGTCAGGAATGTACATCAGACCAGCTGCTGGTTTTCATAGGTGGGCTGCTTCCATCAGAGCTAGGCTTATCCCCCAATAAAGTTTTTTGAAGGCTTTGGTGTTTCAGTTTCTTATTTTACGTTTTCAGACTGAAAGCAGCCTGCCAGGAGCAGTGTTGAGTGGGCGCTGTACTTGGAGTCTGCTAGAAAGGCTTTGAACATTTTGATTGGTTTCTTCTCAGGAAACTCTGTGCTCTAACAGTATGCCCCTACTTTGCCTCCCACCCCTCAGGCCGTAGTGTTGTGTGTTCTACCAGGAACTGGGGATTTGAAAACAGCCTGTTTTTAATAAAAGTTTGTGTGTACCTCTCCATATTTAATTTATATGATCAAATAGGAGGCACAGAGAATCTGAACCGTTAACTGTCGTATGTTTTTGTTGTTGACCTGTGGCCACAATAAAATTTACTTGTAAACTTTTAGAAGCCATTTTTCCTACGATGTCGCATGTGCACTCATTGTACAGGGGCAGAAACTGACCGTGTAAGAATGTTCTCGTGGTAAGTGAGCTCGTCGCTCTTGTATGCCCTTAATGCCTCACCTGCCTCCCAGCAGTAGTTTTGGTAAAGGTGCAAGTATTCTGTAGAATACCTCTGTTCAAGGCCAAATGTTTATTAAATTCTTCTCAAACACATTTAGGGAGCTGATAATTTTGTCTGGATGACTTGTCTTTTTGAAATAATTTTAGCTAAGTGAGTTATTGGAGATTTGATTTGGGGAGGCAAGACATGCCAGTGGATTCTCTTACTGAGTGAAATAAAAATCCCTATTTTGTATAAAGAACTTCCCCTTTTGTAACTATGCCTTTTTCTTGGTAAAAATTGTAAATTAAAATGTACAACACGACGGTTGCCTGCCTTCAGTTTCCGTGTACCTACTGTGCTACCTCTTTTGGATTACTACGTAACTTTTGGAACCAGCCCCTTCTCGGGCATTTAGGAGCGTCCCGGGATTCTCGCTGCCCAGTGACGCAGCGTATTTTAGTATCTACTTCTGTTCACATGTTGGGGAACAGCTGTAGGATTCATTCCTGGAAGCAGAATCTCTGGGTTTTGATTTTAATAACCATTGAGTTAGGAATCCTATCCAGTTCTAGTGTGTCTTATGGCCTTTCTGTAGCCCATGGGTCTGACTCCTGGAGCTCTATGGAATGTGTTTAATCCCGGGGAGGCAGATGCCATGACCTCAGCTGAGCCTTTTTTTTCTTGACCATGAACCATCCACATTTGCATGCCAGGCCTTGGGCCCTCTTGTTTATCACAAGGTGGGGTGATGAGACGGAGCGGCGCTGCACCCCTTTCCTGGTAATGGAGACATTCCAGAAAGGAAAGAATGATCCTGTTCATTTCAGGGGACAGCAGATCGCCAGTATCCTGTATTCTAAGCTGCCTTTGCGTAACACTGACCGAACAGGCCATGTTGGTTGCCAGCCGCTCCATTCATGGCAGCTCTGTTTCTGAGGTCCCTTACCCCCTTAAAATTCTCAGCATTAACTTAATAGCAAAAGTTCACCTGGGGAAAAATCCAGTCCTCTCTGTTTGGACTTCACACTGTTAGTAACTCAGAAGGTGGGGCGGAGAAGACATGTGCTTCCCGCCAGTTGACTTGTTTGCTTTCCAGAGTGGCTGTGGCAGTTGTCACTGGGATTAGGGGAGGGAATCATGATCTGTAGGGCCTTATGCATACAGTGAAAGCCCAGAATGGTTTTCCGTGTGCTCGCCTTTCCCTCCCAACTCTGGTAGGTAGAATCCTGTTTTCAGTAGCACACCTGGGTACTGAACACGCCAGGAACTTTCCGCATCGTGGAACGTCAGCCTCAGATCTATGCTTCCCAGGCTTCCTGTCCCAGAAAGTCACTTGGGATTTTTTTTTAAGGGTGCACATTTCTCACATCGCTCTCATTCTCCATGTTTTGAAAGTTTGCGAGGATTCTGTTATCCAGCTGGGTTTGGGAACTGACTTGTGACCCTAATAGGTAGGGAGTGTTATCCCCATCTCCCAGGTGAGGAGGCTTCAGACTCAGAGTGGTTAAGGCACTGAAGGTCAAGCAGCTACAAGGTGCCGAAGACCAGACATGAACCCAGCTCTGAGTTAAGACCTCCACGGCTGCTCTGCTTTTGTGGAGGCCAAAGGTCAGCATCTGGCATGAAATGACAACAGAAGGTGATTTTCTCGCTAGGCTAAAGGCAGGGCAGAAAGTTCGGAAACTTTAGCTGAAGGCATAAATGAGCTTTCTGTCGTCCCTGGGGGTAATTGCCTTGTGCTTCGCAAAGGGAAAAAACATGAAAAATATACAAATTTCAAATATAAAAGTATTTTTATGTAAATATATTTATACAAATTATATCTATGATAAAAACTCGGAGTCTTTTGAGTAGTGCTTGGGCAGATGCCATTAGGACCCGCTCTCTGTCTTCAGGGTGTGTTCTCTCTGTGGGCTGCGGTGATGGCTTGGGTAGGAATTCGGCCTGTTCAGAGAGAGAGCTGATGGTCCGGTCTCCTAGGAGTCTTAGGGGACTTGTTCATACAGCGGAATCCTAGTTCCCTGGAAGAGGATATCAGAAGAGGCTGGAGATCCTGGGAAGACTGGATTCAAAGTTCAGGTACTTTAAAAAAAGTAGCTGAACGGGGACACCTGGGTGGCTCAATTGTTAAGCGCCTGCCTTCAGCTTAGGTCATGATCCCAGGGTCCTGCAATTGTTAAGCGCCTGCCTTCAGCTTAGGTCATGATCCCAGGGTCCTGCTGTGTGGGAAGTCTGCTTCTCTCTCTCCCTCTCCCCCTGCTTGTGTCTCCTCTCTCACTGTGTGTCTTTCTGTGAAATAAATAAAATTTAAAACACAATTTAAAAGAGTCGAACAATTACCTACAGTGAGTAACTATCAGCTAAGGGGTGTGACGCTTGCGATTGCGGCAAAAGGAGACTGCAGTCAAATGCTCTACCACGGAGCTGTACCCCCAACTCGGTGGAGACTGAAGGCAGGAGAGAACACGGGGAGATTAACTGAAGGTATAAATTTAGCTTTGTCTCCCCCGTGGAATTCCCCTGTGGCCTGTGCCAGTGCATGTGCGCTTAGGGAGAAGGAGAGACCCCTGTCATGTCACCAGGGCCAGAAAGACCCACAGGGAGTGTGGGATTGGATTCAGGTGCAGGGTTTAAGAATCCCTTGGGAAATGTTTATGAAGCTCAAGTTGTCACTGGAAGCCTTCCTCTGACCTTGATGGATTTGATCCCTCTCTTGTCTCTCTCCCCGTGTCGGCCTTTCTCTGAGGGATGGCACTGGTCCTGTGAGTGTTCTTGATCACTAAGGCAGTCACTGTTAGCTTAAGGGAGACTTTTTTTTTTTTTAAGATTTTTATTTATTTATTTGACAGAGAGGCAACACAAGCAGGCAGAGTGGGAGAGGGAGAATGAGGCTTCCTGCTGAGCAGGGAGCTGGATGTGGACTCGATCCCAGGACCCCTTGATCATAACCTGAGCCGAAGGCAGATGCTTAACGACTGAGCCACCTAGGCACCCCTAAGGGAGACTTCAGATTTTGATCAAAGGTGTCATGATGGGGTGCCTGAGTGGCTCAGTGGGTTAAAGCCTCTGCCTTCAGCTCAGGTCACGATCTCAGGGTCCTGGGATCGAGCCCCGCATCAAGCTCTCTGCTCGGCAGGGAGCCTGCTTCCCTTCCTCGTTCTCTGCCTGCCTCTCTGTCTACTTGTGATCTCTGTCTGTCAAATAAATAAATACAATCTTTAAAAAAACAACAACAACCACCAAACTGTCGTGATGCGGGAGTCACAAACCCGGCTTTAAGGATGTAAGAGACAGCTGTCACCACGGCAGGCCTTCAACACCTGCCCAGACCTCTCAGTGGAGAGGAGGGATTGGGAATTTCCTCCTCACTTCTATCAGGGTTCTCTAGTGACAGGTACCCCAAAACGACTCTGGTTAACTTCGGCGAAAGAGAATTGGAAGGACATATAGTAGCTGACAGATCCCAAGGGGCTGCCGAGCCACCCGGCATGGAAAGGATACCAGGGATGCAGGGAGCAGAAACTGATCTGAACCACACCTGCTGGGCTAGATCAGCTCTATGGTTTATGCTTGCAATTCTCCTTTTAGGGTTCAGTCCCCAAGTCTTATTGGCCTACCTTTGACCTTGCGACTCTCGCGTGATGGGAACTGAGGGAAAAACATTTGACTGACAGTCCCATTTAGACTCTCTGCAGCGGGGTAAGACCCTGCAGGTACTTACATTCAAAGCAAGTCAAAGTACTCCTGCTTCATGAGAAGGGAAGCAGATGCTGGGTGCCTAAGAAGTCCCAGTTGCCCCCCCCCCACTACCCGAAACCTTGTGTGGCCTTCTGGAAGAGTCTCTGGGTTTACCCTCATTCCAAACCATGAACAAGGCTCTATTTCCCCCATGTCCTCCCTCAAGTTCATCTCCAGAGCATTACCAAGCAGTGTGGATTTTGCTGAAGATTTGGGGGGTGGGTTCTCATCCCCCCTACGTAGCATGAAGGTTGGCATGCACGGCCTCTTTGAGATAAATATTTGTTGAAGGAATGGATCCATTTCATAACCGTAGTTCTCTGGAGTGGTCCACTGGCTTCCGGCCTTCTCTCCATGCTTTCCCCGAGTGGGTGTTCCAGTCCCCTCTGTCTTGGTCAACTTAGCTCTGACTCCAAAACTCTACACTCAGCAAAATAAAAGCTTTGCCGTTCATCAGCCCTACCCATCTTGAAAAGGCTTATTAAAGTTATTCGCCAGACACAAAGCAAGACTCTGATCAGGGAACCAGGGGAGATCTATGGCTAAAAAAATTAAGACAATTTTGGGCACCAGTTTGGCTCATTCGGAAGAGCAGGTGACTCTTGATCTCAGGACTGTGAGTTTGAGCCCTACATAGGGTATAAAGATGACTTAAATAAAGAAATAAACTTTAAAAAATTAAGGTGGTTTCATTATGTTTATTATTTCAAATTATTTCAAACATTATTTTGAATTGATTATTACATACTCTTCGAAATTCTGATAATGCTTTCTGCAGTGTTCCATGGGGGCCCCCAACAGATGCATCCACATACTAGTTCCCAGAACCTATGAATATGACCTTCTCTGGAGAAAGGATCTTCACAAATGTGATTAAGGATCTTGAGACAAGGAGATTATCCTGGATTATTTGGGTGGGCTCTGAATCCAATGACAAGTGTCCTCTAGGAGGCACACAGGGGAGAGGCACCTGGGTGGCTCAGTCTATAAGCATCCGACTCTTGATTTCAGCTCAGGTCATGATCTCAGGGTTGTGCGTTCAAGGCCTGTATGGGGCTCCGTGCTAGGCATGGAGCCTGCTTGAGATTCTCTCTCTCCCTCTCTCTCTCTTTGCTGGAACACTCTCAGCTCTCTCATGGGCCTAGAAGGGATATTGGAGACCATCTTTCCTCCCTTCGGATGAGACAACTGAACTCTGCCCAAGACAGAAAGAAAGGTTGAGCACCACTGTCCCATCAGCTGAGATCACCTGGACGCCCCTCTTCTTTGCTTCCAGAAGGCCTTTAATTTAGAAGCTGACCAGTAGACTTCTCTTCGCATTGAGCCCCTCTCACTCTGCGTCAGCTAGAGACCCCCGTCACCGGCAGGCAGTTCAGAAATGGAACTTTGGAATCTGATCTAAATTGTTTAGCTGCTGATGTCACAACGTACCCCTTGTTTCAGACCTTTTTTGCCTCTCCTCCTTTTTTTTTCCTGCAAACCCTTTGACATTTCCCCAACGTCTGATGTTCAAAATGATTTTTCAAAATGATCATTTTTTGGATCATTGCTACAGAGAATGGCTGCTTTCCTAGTCTTTGTTGGATTTTAGAGGACCAATAAATCACTCTTCTCCTTTCCTCCGTTTGGAGCCAAGTGAGAGGTACAGTTATTAGATAGAGATCAAAATGTTAGCTTCATTCTTGAGAAAAATGGGTTGGGAGATATGTTATAGGGGCGTAGTCACATAGAGGTCCTAAAACGGAACCCCAGAATTTGAAAGACTGACCTCCCTGGTCACGGGCATGGAAAACAGGGACAGGAGTGTCTGCTCCTATAAGCGTACAGTGGGGAAGAGCCCAGAAGGTGGCTTTCCAGAGGCCTAATGAGCTTCACAAACTGAACAAGCTCAGTTCCTTCCTTGACTCACCAATCCCAAGAGTCTTCCCTTTGGGAAAAAAATTGGAGTTTCCAGTTTACTTTTCCTTCCTGGGAAAGTCCCTCTCTGTGGCAATGCAAGGAGTGAGAAACCAGTATTTCTTCCCAATAATGTTCACTTCCACTCCCCTTTATAAGACAGAGAAGGTTCCACTTGGAGAGCCAGGACCCAAGGGGCTTCTTTTGAAAGGCATAGTGTATGTGAGTCAGTCAGGTTAGACTAATAACGTAACAAGCAGTCACCAATTCTGCACATCACAACAGATCTATTTCTTTCTTTTTTTTTTTTTTTTTTTTGAAGATTTTATTTATTTATTTATTAGAGAGAGAGATAGCATAAGCAGTGGGAGTGGGAAAGGGAGAAGCAGGTGCCCTGCTGAGCAGGGAGCCCGACACGGGGCTGGATCCCAGGACCCCAGGATCATGATCGGGGCCGAAGGCTGATGCTTAACACACTAAGCCGCCCAGGTGCCCCCAGAGATCTATTTCTTGTGCAAATCACAGTCCAGTGTGGGTGGGCAGGTGGGATGGTGGGGCCAAGGAAGGGGACGGGAGAAGGAGGAGGGGTTCTAAAAGTATCTGAAAGTATCCTTTCAATTAGTGCAAAGATTTTAAACACCTTGAGAAAGAGACAGCAAGTAGAGCATCACGGAGGAGATTTCAGGTGCCCGGCGGAAAGGGGCATACATAATTTCCGCCCACCTGCTGTTGGCCAGCACTCCGTCACGTGCTCCCAACTACCCACAAGGGAAGCTCAGGACCCTACGTCTTCCTGACGGCGTATGTGGAACATCCATGACACTGGAAGGACACAAACATGGTCTCAGGACAGCATCACATTCACACAAGCATGGCCTGGCCAACCAACACAATTTTACAGGGATTTAGATCTTTACTAAGAAGCCCAAAGAACAGATTGGCTACAATGCTGCTGTTTTTGTTTTGTTTTAATTTCTAAATAAATATTGTTGGGATGCTTGGGTGACTCAGTTGGTTAAGCATCTGACTCTTGATCTCAGCTCAGGTCTTGATCTCAGCGTCTTGAGTTCAAGACCCGCGTGGGCCTTCATGCTGGGCATGGAGCCTGCTAACTAAGTAACTAACTGTGAATATATTGTATACTGCACATGTACGAAAGTTCACACACCCTAAGTGTACAGCTTGAGTTTTTACAAGTGGAACACACCTATGTCACCAGCGCCCTGATCAGAATATGACATCTCCACTGCCCCGAAGCCCTCTGGAACCCCCTGCCAGTCACCAAGCGCCCGAGGTGAGCTACCATCTTGACTTGTCACCACATAAGTTAGTTTTTGCCTAAAATATTCTCTAAATGGAACCATACCCTGCTTCTTGTCTTGTGTCCAGCCGCTTTTACTTCATGGGATGCTTGTGAAAGTCGCTCCTATTGTATGTGATTGTGTTGCTCCCTTTCTCGTGGCTGAAGATCATTCCACAGTATGAACGCACCATGATTTACTCGACTGTGCTGTTGCTGATGGGCAGCGGGTTAGTTTCAGGCTAGAAGGAGGAGTGCGGCTGGGAACACTCCCGGGCACATCTGCTGGGGGACATACTGACACGTGTACCTGTTGGGTAAGGCAGTACTTGACCTAAGTTCCCACAAGTGAGAACTGCCAAGTCTCAGAGTGCGTGTACCTCCAGCGGTAGTAGAAACTAGGAGTTTTCCAAAGTGACTGTCCCACGCTTCACTCCCCCAGTGGGGTGGCGTGTGAGGGAGGCAGCCCTCGGTTGGCTGCTTTACCCCGGCACCTCTTAAAATCCTCATTCTGCTTCGTTCCATTTTGTGTCTCACACCTGAGGGTGTGCACGGCACCCCGAGGCCTCACCTCTGTGAAAAGTCCCCAAAGGGAAATTTTTGAATCTCAATGTTTCCCCTTGGCTTCTTCCCTCACCTTCATTGTGGCTGCTCTGAGCCCTTTCTTGGGATTCTGCGTCCCTAAAATGTGGGTGCAAGCCCAGTGGGAAGTGAGCCCAGGACAGGAGTGGGGGTGATGCGGGGAGGGGTTGGGGGGCAGAGCTGGATACCCGGAGACAGACTTTCCTTTAGAGGTAGTGGGTTGATAGTGGGTTGGAGCTAGGATTGCTCACTCATTAGGGATGTCTGTATCTGTCCCACGGAGAAAGGGAATGAAAGACAAGCCTTAAAATCATTTAGATGAACTACCTGGGGGCCTGTGGGGTCTGATTAATATTCACAACCACGTGGCGTGATCGGAGGGGTGAGTGGGGCACTGAAGTGGAGAAATGCCTCGCCTCTATGCCCCCTGCCAGCCCCTTACTGGTAAGGAGGGCGGGGGGGCGGGGGCGAGGCGGGGCCCAGGGCACCAGGGATGGCTGCAGAGGCACCTGAACACCAAGAGTCACCCCCTGTGCTGGGGCCTCGCATCACTCTTGCCCAAAGGCCACTGGTCACAGCTCTATGTCGTCGTCCCCCACCCTGAGGTCGCCCTGATTAATGCGCACCCCGGGGGGGCCCGGGGGCAGGAGCTGGAGTTGAACATTCCCCACTCTCTTGAGAAATGCATAATCATTAATCAACATTACTGGGCCCCACTCAGACTAAGTGGCCTCTTGTGATTAGGAATGGGCCCTTGAAAAATAAAAATGCAGTCTTTTAGCATTTTGAGTGTGTGCATTTGACAATGGCTTTCTTGATAGCAGTGGGTGGGGGGAGCTTGCTGTGCAGGGCCTGTGGGGTGTACGTATGTGTGTTGGGGGGTGCAGGCCTGGCTTCAGGGTCTGAGGAGCAAAGGCAATTCGAGAAGTTATGGGTCTGGCCTTAGGGACGGGAGATTGTCCATTTTGTGGGGTTTGTGGGGTTAATTCCAACGGGACACCTTTCCCTGGGCAGGAGCTGGAATTCAGGAGTGATGAGGGCAGTGGGGGGCTCTCTTCCCTCTGGGACGCCTGAGTCACAATTCATGACACACCCGAATGCCCCAGCTAGAGGGAAATAATCCGGCTCCCATCTTGGAAGGCTGTTGTGAAAATTAACTCAGGTAGTATGTGTAAATCATTTGGCTCTCCTCAGAAACGTTAGTTTCCCTTCCCTGCCCAACCATGAACTAATTTCATCCTCACAATTGCCCTCCGATGGTTTTACTGTCGCCATGCGGCAAATGAGTCCACCCGGGGCTCAGAGGAAACGGATGAGTCCCTTACCCCGGGGGTGGGGGTGGGGGAGGCAGAGACACCTTCCCAGATGTGCAGCACGGATGATGGGGGTTGGGGGCGTCTGCCCTTTACCGGCCCTGTGACCGCGAGCCACGTGTAGGACCTCACACAAGCCTCTGAGCTCTACTTCCCTCAACTCTATGAAGAGAAGAGTGAGGCCCACCTCCCAAGATGAGGGCGACACCTCAGGGAGCCAATGTTGGGGAGGCGACTGGCACAGAGACTCTCCACAGCGGTGTTCGTTGGCCGGCCTGCTTCCCCTTTCCTTCAGATCGGTCATCAGTTCAACCCTCACAACAGTCTGATGAGGTTGGGGCTATGGTTGTGGATAAAGAAACTGAGGCCCAGAGGTGGTGACCCTGTCTGTCTGCGTGTCACACTCCTGCAAAACAGTGATAGTGTCCCTTAGCACCAGTCTTTGGTGGGGAGGTAGATTTTTTAAAAAAGATTTTATTTATTTATTTGACAGACAGAGATCACAAATAGGCAGAGAGGCAGGCAGAGAGAGAGGAGGAAGCAGGCTCCCTTCTTAGCAGAGAGCCCGATGTGGGGCTCGATCCCAGGACCCTAAGACCATGACCCAAGCCGAAAGCAGAGGCTTAACCCACTGAGCCACCCAGGCGCCCTTGGGGGGAAATTTTTTTAATCACATTTTTTTTCCTCTATCAAAATCTGAGCCAGCCCCAGTCCTGCTCCCCTCCTAGACCGCCCAGCATGGCCATGCACAGGAGCACCACGTGTGAGAAGGCTGACAGCACCGTCATTGATCAGAAGCCTAACCTAGAAGCATCCCAATGTCCATCAGCAGCAGAATGGGCAGACTGGGGCTTGCTTCCCCCTCGGAGTACTATACAGCCGGGAACACAGACAGAACACCGCCTTAGAGAGCAACAGAAGGGAATCTCAGGAACGGTGTTGCACAAAAGAAGCCAGATGCAGGATGATATCTGCTTTGTGCTCTCAAGTATTTAAAATTCAAGAAGAGGCACCACGGAGCGGTGCTGTTAGAAGTTAGGGTAATGATTATATTTAGAGAGGGGACACTTTCTGGAAGGGGTGGGCCCTGGGGATGCATGGGGGTCCTGGTAATATCCTATTTATTGACATGGGGGATGTTTCCCTTCATAAAAATGTCATAGCTTCATATTTACCTTCTGCATACTTTTTTTTTTTTTTTGCAAGATTTTATTTATTTATTTCAGAGAGAGAGGAGAGCATGAGCAGGGGGAGGGTTGGGGCAGAGGGAGAAGCAGTTTCCCCACTGAGCAGGGAGCCAGGCACCGGGTTCGGTCCCAGGACCCGGGATCATGACCTGAGCGGAAGGCAGATGCCCAACCAACTGAGCCACCCAGGTGCCCCATTTGTATACTTTTTGTGAGGACATGATATTTTAGCTTTAATGTTTATATCAAAAGATTGCTGGGTGCATCAGAGAATCTTGGGAAGGCTGGGGACTCCTGGTGTGAGTGACGCCTCCTCCCCACCCCCCACTGACATTCATGAGAGGATCTGGCCAGACAGTGCCCCCCAGAGAGCACTAGAGCGAACAGCCCAGCCACCGGGGCCCTTACTGCGCGGGGAATTGGGTCTGCCTACGGGAATACAGCTCCGGAGCGAGCAAACACCCCTTCCCCGACCAACCCGGCCTCACATGGATGCTGTAAAGGCCTTCTACGCTCACGTGCCTCGCTTCTGTTCCAGAAGCTCCCGCTGGCGGATTTGACTGCGCCAGATGCTCCACTCCCCACTGCAGGAGAGGCTGGCTGGGTGGGAGCTTAGCTTCTGTTTGGAGGTGGGACGCAGGGAGACTGCTAACAGGTGCAGGTCAGGAAGCGCAGCCCTGTCCCCTGTGCTTAGAGACCTCACGAGGACCTTCTGGGGCCATCACCTTGTCCAGCGGCCCTGACGGTGTGCGGATGTGGTCTGCCAGTGTTGGTGCCAAACTGCCCTCTGATCTGTGCCCCTCACTGCCAGCACAGGGCAACAACATAGTCCAGACTCTCTTGCCCCTGGGGGAGGGCAGGGGAAGTGCTTTGCAGAAAGGAGTGAGTGGTTTTTCATGCAAAGAGAGCTCTCTCCACATGGAGCTCTCCCAACCCCAACTGAAGGACCCTTCAGCTGGGGAGTGACCTTGGCCTTGGCATCCTGCAAAATTGAATCAGTCCCTCAGTGGCTCCCACGAGAGAAGAGACGCTCATGTATTCCCTTGGCCTGGCCCAGTCACAGGCCTGGCGTGGTGCTGGGGGCTGGGGCCACAAGGATGGGTCTCTGTCCCAAAGGAGCCCTGGTGGGAGACACGGGCACACAGTGTGGCAACTACAGCTCTCCAGGACCTGGGGGTGGGATCGTGGGAAACTTCTAGAAGCAGGGATTTCTCAGCCGTGACCTGACCGAGGAGCAGGGGGCTAACTAGATAAAAGAGCGGGGGTGGAGCCAGAGTGTTAGGTGCGGGGGGGGGGGGGGGATGGCTGGCCTTTGCAGAGTGTTAGGTGCGGGGGGATGGCTGGCCTTTGCTCAGGTCTGGATGCGAGAGAAATGGGGAGCTGGAGGCGAGGGTAGGCAAAGGGCAGGAGGGTGAGTGAGGCCAGGCCTGTCGTGCTGAGAGGACTGGACTCACTGGGCACATTGTCTGCCCCAGGAGAGACCCAGCTGGCCCTGGGCCCAGCGGCAGGCTGATTCATAAGCTCCCAGCGCCTGGAGTGGCTGTGTCACCTGTTCCGAAATCCGAGGCGCGTCAGGCTCTGGGGTGGATGCTCTCTGTGGCTTTGTCCAGTGTGACCCTGAGATGAGAGGAGAGGCTGTCCCCGGTGACCCTGGGGACTCTGGCCCTGACCCTCCACCCCGCAGCGAGCAGGGCAGGTCAGGCCTGGAAACTGCCCTCTGCTAGGACCTTGTCCACGCTCTTCCCGCCCTTTGCCTGCTCCTGGTCAGACGCCGACACTCTCTTTCTTCATACTCATCAGTCCCGGTGAGAGCAACTACTGTGATTTCCACCTGCCTTCCAGGCAGGTCATGATTCTTGTAAGGAGACCAGATAGGCTCACATGGAGGTTTCCGTGGGACAACTGAAGGTTGTTTTCTCATTTGAGAGTGAAAAACCGGTCAGCTCTGCAAGGAGAGGCGGATGGCAGTTAAGTAGAGCTGAGAACGAAAAGAGAGAAAAACCTAGGCCTATATCAGATTGATTCTGCTAAACCCCATCTCCTTCCGTCTCCTGTTTGTGGGTTACTCTTACGGGGCTCAGATCTCAGCTCAGGTAGCACCTGCTCTAGGAAGGCAACCATGCCCCCAGGTTTTGAATCGATGCCCCCACTTTGTTTTCCCAGTTCTCTCTATGGCTAATTGGGGCTGTTACGGACTTGTCTGCCTCCTGCATTAGACCGATCTCATTTCGTTTAACAAGAGAAAATTGGGCGCTACCTGGGTGCTGGACTACATAATAGGTCCTGGGTGGTCAAGGGTGAACTGGTCAAGGTCTTAGAGGAACCTGTGATCAACGGAGGGTAAGGACGGTGGGGCCCACTTGTAGCAGGGCCAACATGTGTCAGTTTTGTTTCCCTAGCCGTTAAAGGACTGGACACAAAGTAAGCACTCCGGAAGTGAATGTTGTATGAGTGGTGTTGACACTGTGGATGAATTTTTCAAATTTGGAGGAAGACTTGTCCTCCATTATTCCTTGAGCTCTGAAGACTGCTCATAACTCCCTGCTTGCTCGAGCCCGTCAAAGGTGAGGTGGCTCTGGTTTCTCATAGCTTCTATTGGGCACAATATACAAGGGATAATTAACCACTTATGGCTCAGCAACTTTAGGAACAAGGGAATCGATAGCTTACCAAAGACAACTCTGATGCTTGACCCTAGTAAGGATGTGTATCGTTTGAAAAAACAAAAACTGGTTCTGGAGTCACACTATTTCACTTCTGGTCCTGGGTATGGAACTAGGTAGCAGATGATCTTTGGCAAATTACTCACGTTGGGCTGCTCTTTCCCCATCTTTGAAACAAGGGCTGGGGGTGCTGGGTTCGATGAGTTCCAATACCGTGCATTTTGGTGTCTCTGAACCGATGGCCTGCCTGGAGTCCTGGAATCCTGGCCAGAATCCACTTGAGTCCTTTGAACTTTTGCCTTCCTCAGGCTGGACCTCGTCAGGTGACCGGGCTATTCCATGCCCTTGCAAGCCTACTGCTTTCTGCTGGGCATGCTGCGGAAGGCAGGCAGCCTCCCGGATGCTGTGACATTTGAAATAGAAACGTGCATCTGACTGGGTCTGCATCCCCCAGAGTCCTTCGCCACTGGCTTCTGCTTGGGCTTAGCCCTGGGAGACCACGGCAGGAGACTGGAGGGCTGTAGGAGAGGCGATGCCACTTTTCCTCGGACCACCCAGCACTATACCAGCCCCCAAACTCCATTATGCAGCCTTTACACCCAAAGTACAAGATCTGAATCCCCTGGTTTCAAAGTCTGGGTGTCTCCTTCCCAGTTGTGCTCACCTTGTGACATTTCCACCTTCTTCCCTGTCTGCAGGCAGAGTGGCTTCCAAACCCCTTTGTTTCTCCTCTTTGTCCTTTCTGGCGTCTTGGGACAGGACATGAGTCTTTCTAGGTCCTAACTTTTGTGTCTAGAAAATGTCAATGTGCCCACGTGGACAGTTAAGTCATCCGTGTTGGCAATAATCGGTGTGAGTCGTTCGTTTAAGCCGGCTCTCACGCTCGGGCTGCCGTCGGCTCACAGAGGCGGGGAAACAGCCTTCTACGGAGCTTAGAAGGGGTGAGGAAAAGACAACGGACAGCCTAATGCCCCTCTTTCTGACTCAGGGCTTGAATCCTTGAGATCTGGCCCTGACCTTGCCAAAGCCTCTCCCACCCCATTTACCTAAGGAAATAATCAGAGAAATGGGAGCAGCCTGAACAAGGACCATAGTGGCAAAAGCAACTGCAAACAACCTGCGTGTCCATCGGCAAGAAATTGATGAAGTCGATCCTAGTCTGACACGGGAAATGGCTCTTTTAAAAATCCACTAAAACTTAAGCTGCATTTGTTGACGTGGAAAAAGTGTTCAGAGCAAGTTGTGAAAGGAGCGGAGCGGATTATGAAACAGGGTACACAGAGGGAGGCCGTCTTTCTAGAAAATAATCTTTATTGTTTTGCTGTCTATCTCTGTCGCCAACCTGGTCATCCTACGGTCTCTAGATTTCAGGCCTGTTGACACTAGGGACTGCTTCCAAACACATCCGGCAAAGCCCCTTTTCCCAGCCCTGTGGGGGACCTCTGAGCCCACCCTCAAGACCTGTCCAAATCCGACTCCTCTCTTCTTCCCATGCCTTGCCCTGGACTGCTTTGCTCACCACCATGCCAGCTCGTGTGCGTTGGGATGAAGTCATTCCCTGTCTTCCCCACGAGTGAGGCCATGGTTGGATTCAGTCTGGGGACTCCAGAGCTCAGCCCCTACTACATGCTCTGTACATGGTTCTTGAATCGACGGCTGACATCTCCGACATGTCACACGGCGGAGGCCACAACATCTTACGTCTCATTCCCTCCAGAATCCCGGAGGATTCGAGAATTGAGTTGTGGACACACTTGCACAAACACGACGAAACAGTGTATCAACGTCGTGAAAGACAAAAAAAGGCGGACAAACTGTTTCAGATCGAAAGAGAACAAAGCAGCATGACGAGTAACTGCAAAATGTGATTCAGGATTAGATTCTGGAAACAACAAAAAACAATTGGTATAAAGGGCAAGATTAGACAATTCACAGATCTGGAGTATGAGTTGTATCTAAAGAGTTAGTATTTTAGCAAGGATAATTTCCTGAATTTGGTAACTGTACTGTGGTTATACTGGAAAACTGTTCTACTGGAATTCTGTATCACAAAAATGTCAAAGGTGCAGAAAAATGGAGAAAATGGTATAATAACCCCCTCTATACTCATTATCTAGAGTTAATAATTGTCGATTGCCATCTTTTGTTTTCTGAAGTATTTTAGATATTTACAAGTGAATTATATATAGCTCATGCCATTTTGCCTCTTCATTGCGCATCTTTAAACAATAAGGACATTTTTTTAGGTGACCCTAACACCAGTCACATACCTAACAAGGAGCGATAATTTCCTAGTGTCATCTAATAACATCCATATTCACATTCCCCCGTTTGCCTCTAAATGTTTCCTAGAGTTTGTTCAAACCTGGATCCAATCAAAGCCATGGATCTGTTGTAACTGGTCGCTGTACAAGAAAAGCCTTAAATGTATGTCCTAGATGCTTATTTTTTTAATCTTATTCAATTCCCTCCTCCCCCCCCCTCCCTTCCTTCCTCCCACAATATTGACCAAGAGCCTTATGATGTGTTAGGCACTGGGGATGTAAAGATGAGTAAGATAAGATCCTTGCCTTAGGGATCTCGCAGTCTAACGAAGGAGGAAGAGTCACATGGACTGATCATTACAGAACAGTGTGCGAGAGCCCCGCCAGAGAGAGATGCTGGGTATTCCACGGTTCTTTGCAACGTGTATCAAATGATAAGAAGGAAGAGAAAGAAAAATTGGTTTAGGAGGTAGCTGGAATAAGTAATTAAATGGAGCCGTTTCATAGGTCATGATGTGGATTTCAAATTCCCTTCATCTCCTGGTCCTTCATTCTTATGAGTAAACAGGGGTTGATCAGCAACTGCATTTGATACCCAGTTGTTTCAAGTCTGGTTTTATTTCTCTTCACAGCTCCTTGAAAGGCTCTACTCAACCCTTGTCTCCATTCCCAGTCAGCCTGCCGTGACCACAAACACAAAAGCCAGACTCCCAAGAAGGCATACCATCCACTCCCCTGGTCTGGGAGCCAACGGAAGATTCCTCAGGGTCTGTAACCCTTGGGGCATTGACCCCACCAATCAGCCGCATGCTCTTTCCACTTCTGGAATGGGTCATGAGCCAAGACAACTGGTTGAGGAAGCTCTAGAGCCTTTTGGTTAAAAGCATGGGCTTTGGCCTCAGAGAACCCTGGGTTCAAGTCCTGCCTCTGGCACTTGAGTTCTGTGGTCTTGGCCACATCTCTACATGCAATCTTGAAGAAATCTCTCTGGAGTCTAAATTTTCTGGAATCTGGTGGGGGAAAGGATACCATTTGCACATCCCCTGGAAGGTCCTTCTTCCCCGGGGTGCTAGCCATTTTCCTGCCATGGGCTCATGGTCTACCCCACCAAGGAGTCAGAAGCACCGCAGACAACTTACAGGGCACACAGGGCTTCAACGATCCCTTAAAGAGGAATTCCTCCTGCTGAGGTCAGCTCAGTCCTCAGCCTCACCAGGTGGCTGGTGCCTGGGGTTTATTCACCTCTGTGGGGCAGAGATGGCATCCGGGCACAGATGAGGGTGGCTGCCTTCCCAGAGCAGCCGAACAAAGGCTCCCTGTTTCTCCAACGGCGCCATTGTGAATGCTGCTTGGCTGGAGGAGAGATGCGGAGTGATGGGTTCTGGATTCGGAGGAATATCCCGGCGCAGCCTGCTTTTCAACTTTCCATGCTGCTCTTTGCTGCTCTTGAATGAAACACTGTTTATGGACACGTAGGTTTCTTCAAAGTCCCCTAGGGGAGCATGCTGACGGTCTTCGCTCCAACGCTGCAGAGCTCTTATCCTCAAGTTTCTTGAGCTCCTTGCTGTTCTGAAAAATCTCCCCAAAGCCTTCAGTTGAGGGTAGGGATTGGGGACCTGGAATCTGGAGACTTTTAAGAGGCGTGGCGGCCCAGGCTCCTATCATCCTAGAATCTGAGGGTTGGAATGCCCGGTTAGTTAATGGTCCTCTGGTCTAAACCTCCTCATTTTTCAAATAGGGAAACTGATGCTTAAAGAGAGATCGTGACCTTCTTGGGGCCAGACACCCATTAGCAGTAAAGCAGGGGCTAGGATTCAGGTGCCTTGCCATGGACAGTCATGTACGTGTGTCCTCTGCTGCTTGCCCGTGTTCCCGCTCTTCCAGGACGCAGACTTCTTACCAGACAGAACAGCACGAGCAAGTGTAAGACAAGCAAGATCCATGGAAATGGGTAGCGAGTTTCATCCTATTAATAGCAGGACATGCTTTCAGTCAGTTTCTTTGTTTCATTTTGCTTCTACTGCAATGACTTTCTGGAATCCTATTCCAACTATGACCCACATGGTCCAGTCCTAGAACCGCTCATAGAAGTACAGTCCAAAGAAGCCAAAATCCGACAAAAACATAGTTACCTTTTCCCCCTCATCTTTCTGAAATACCACAAAGCCAGGTATCTAACCCACTGGCATCATGCTTCCTACGCTGGTTAGCCTCTTGGCTGGTTTTCTCTTGTCTTCCAATCTGAAGATGTTCATTAACCAAACTTCGAAGAATTCTTATCTTTTCTACCAGCTCTGGTGACTTCCACTTCCCGAACTTTCTCTCCTCTCTCCATTCTTTGAGAATCTTTTTTTAAAAAAAAAAAGATTTTATTTATTTATTTGACAGACAGAAATCACAAGTAAGCAGAGAGGCAGGCAGAGAGACAGAGGGGGAAGCAGGCTCCCTGCTGAGCAGAGAGCCCGATGTGGGGCTCGATCCCAGGGCCCTGAGATCATGACCTGAGCTGAAGGCAGAGGCTTTAACCCACTGAGCCACAGGTGCCCCCTCTCTCCATTCTTTGTTACACAGGGTGATTTAACCTCCTGGCTTAAGTCCTTCTGCTCCTCATCTGACACTTCTGCTGTCCTTTTTTGCTCATTCCAGACCCTGCACCAAGAAAGTCTACAAATTGGTCTCCCTAGGAGTTAGGGGAAAAGGAGAATTAGGTGGTGAACTAGAGGTTCCCTTGGGCTGCTCGGGTGAAGGGAAGAAATTTGCGGACCTTCATCTCTTTGATCCCATCATGGATGTTTCCCTGCAAATTTTTATTTTCAAATATACCATCCCTAGTCTAATTAAACTTGTGATATTGCTGGCGCAGATTTATTCCGACAACCCACGATTGAATGCACGCTTGCCTTGTCCCTGCGGGGCTGGACTCTGTCTGCAAGGAGACCACAGATTCCTGTGGCAGACAAACACAGAGATAGTAATAATACCATGTGTCTAGAATTATACTAGAGACATGCAAAAGGGGTTTGGGGAGCACAGAGGAAGAAGCAAGTGACTTGGCAGGAAGGGGTCAAGAGAGTGTTCTTGGAGGACCTGATACTCATCTGGGGCTTGCATGAGTCAGGGGAGTTTGCCAGGTAAAGTAGGAAGGAAAGGGAAATTCTGGCACCAAGAACAGCAGGTGCACAGGCACGAGGCAAGAGAGAACCTGGAGCGGGTGGAGGAAACGAAGTGGTCAGGATGGGCTTGAACAGTGTGTGTGTCTGTGTGTGGGAGAGAGATGGAGATGGAGAGACAGACGGACAGAGGGGGGGAGGGAGAAGTGGGATGGGGCAGGGGGTACAGTGGACGCGAGGATGGGAGGCACAGGCAGGGGCTGGAGCCAAGAGGAACTTGTCTGTAGAGCCCTGGAGCTTGGGCTTTGTTCCGTAGGCAGTGGGAGCCACTGACCGGCAGACAGGAAATGTGATCAGACCTAGCTTGTAGGAAAGGTTACTCTAGCCACAGTCCACACAGCCAATGGGGCCGGCTGGGGAAGGGGGACAAGTTAGGAGGCTGTGCAGGGCAACGGTGAGGGTCTGGGGATGACAGTAGCCATGGGGCTGGTAGATGGGTCACCGGAGAGATATTGGGGGGCGGGAAGGGAGAGAAAACTTGCTGTTTGGTTAAAGCTCAAGGAGGAATGACCGTTGAAAACTGTCCCCCCGGATTTCTGACTTGGGCAGTTGGATGCTGCTGCCACCATTCAAGACCGGAAACACAGGGACAGGTTATGGGGCAAAACACGTGTGTGTTCCTTAAATTCCTATAACTCACAATCTGACTTCATCTGTTTGGTTTCTGTTTTCTTTTTTCTTTCCTTTTTAAAAGATTTTTTAAAGAAACAATTTATTTTAAGAGGGAGAGAGAGAGAATGGGGGGGAGGGGCGGAGAGGGGGGCAAAGAGAGACTGTCAAGCCGACTCCCTGCTGAGTGGGGAGCCTGATGCCGGGCTCCATCATTTTGTTCTCTAGAGTTAAGAGTCTGTTTCTTGGGTCCTCTCTCTTTTTTTCCTTTGCTCCTACATTTTGTTCCTTAAATTCCACATAAGAATGAAATCACACAGTATCTGTCTTCCTCTGACTGACTTATTTCACTTAGCTTGTAGCTGTCTAGCTACTTCCCAATCCTTTGTGTACATTCCTACTCCCACCCCTTTCTGTCTCTATAGATTTGCTTACTTGGGACATTTCATACAAGCGGAGCCATAGCCAAAACATTCTGAAATATAATCTAACCCGCCCCTGCATTTCTAGCTATCACTTCTGCAGAGGTGCGCTGGGCAGTGGGGTAACAGCATCTGTTTTATTCAAAACCCTTTCATTTCCGAATGACAGTAACACAACTCCAACTAACTTAAGCAAGAGGGGGATCTTTGGGCTCACATAACTGGGGAAGACCAGTGAACCCTTAGCTGGATCTGAACCCTCCAATGACCTCAGATTTCTTCTTCCCCCTGCCCAGCTTAAACTTTCCTAACCCTCAATGTTGATTGGTTGGGCTGAGTCATGTGTGTATCACTTGGGCCACTCCCTGAGGTCAGAGATGAGTGCTGTGATTGGCTAGGCCTGAGTCACATAAGTCCCTGTGGCCAGAGGGTCTGACTCTGTGCTGGTGCCACATCCACAGCCTGTGGTTGGCTCAGGGAAGGAGCAGGTGCCTAGCGGGCTCCCTCAGGGAGAGGGTTGTGAGTGTTGCGGGAAAGGGACTGTGCGAGGGATGCCGCCAGGTAAAGGCCACCGATCCTCTTGCCAAGTAAAGTAGGAATAAAAGTAGGAAGAAAAGGAAGAAAAGAGGCTGAACAGCCAAGCAGTACGTGGGCAGAACTAGATAGATCCTGCTGATGGCGCATGCTGTAGGAGTTCAGAAGAGCAGGGCTCCCTGAGAACCAGTGGCATAGGCGTCCTTAAACCTCACTTCCTGTCAGTCACTCAAGATTTACCTTCATTTGGTCCTGTAAGACTTCGGCAGGGCTTGGAAGAATAGGGGGTTAGGCAAGAAATGGGGTGGGGGACTCTGACGGGGGAAAGTGCACTGACAGAGGGAGTGTTGACCAGTCAGCAAACAGACCAGTATGGCCCCAAGAAGAGCCTGGGGAGGGAATTAAGAGATAAATTTGGAAGTACAGACCAGATCCCAAGTTTTGTGACTCAAATTCAGCAATGGGAAGCAAGTCTGAGGTAGAAGGCTTCGAACACACTTTGTTTCACTTTACATCTGTTTTATATAATATTTTATTTGTTTTGGGAAATCCCAAACTACTTTTTGATTTCCAAGCATATGAGCAAACAACATAATCTTGGGCTGTTTGTCAGGTTCTTTCCCCAAGTAGATAGTCACTTCTGTTTTCTCATGATGGGGTCTGAATGGAATTGGTTGTTCAACACTGATGGTTTCTTCTTTCATTGCACATCATGGGCTGCTAGCTGGATTCCTTGTACTTAACACCCTGACATTGTATACACTCCTTCATTTCTGCTTCTTGTGCCTTCCTCTCATTTATCTATCTGGTGAACTCCTACCAATTCCACAAAATACAGATCACGGTTCCTTGAAGAGGAAACAGACCAAGCCTACCTCATTTCTCACATGGCAATTAGCACAGGGATAAATAAATACATGTATGAGTAAAGGGGCTCACATCTATCTAGCATAAATATGGCACAGATATTTTGTGTCAGCTATGAGTGTATTTGCTGGCAAGTATCAGACAAATTCAATGAGTGGTGGGTTAACCAGATAGAGATGAACTTTTCTCACATATCAAGTCGCTTGGAAATGGAACCTTCGTCGTACCTGTTGGTGGGAATGTAAATCGGCGCTGCTACTATGGAAAACAGTATGGGGTTTATAAAAGGAGTAAAAATAGAATTACTCTATGATCCTGCAATTCCACTTTTGGGCATTTTTCCAAAGAAAATAAAAACACTAATTTGAAAAGATACGCGTATCCCTATGTTCATTGCAGCATTATTTACTATAGTCAAGATATGGAAGCAGCCCTTGTCCATGGATAGATGAATTGGTAAAAAAAAAAAAAAAAGATGTGGTATAGACATACATAATGGAATATTACTCAGCCATAAAAAAGAATGGCTGAGTAATATTTGTGAAAACATGGATAGAGCTGGAGAGTATTTTGGTAAGTGAAATAAGTCAGACAGAGAAAGACAAATATCATATGATTTCACTTACATGTGAAATCTCAAAAACAAAACAAATGAACAAACAAAGCAAAACAGAAATAGACTCACTGATACAGAGAACTGGTGATTGCCAGAGGGGAGGGGAGGGATCGGAGACAGAAGTGGAATAGGTAAAGAGGATTAAAGAACCCAATTTACAGTTATAAAATACATGAGTCCTGAGGATGTAATGTACACATAGGGAATATAATCAACATTACATATAATAACTTTGTATGGGGACGGAGGGCATCCAGACCTGGCATGTGGATCATTTTGTAATGTAAAAAATATCAAATCTTCATCTTGTACACCTGAAACTAATAGGCCGTTGCATGTCAATTACAACCCAATTAAAAAAGAGAAGTTTGAAACTTTCATTGGTGGCACTGGTTTGGGGGCTCAACGAAGCCATCAGAAACTTAGCCTCAAGATCACTGAAACATGCCGTCACCCTCTGTGTGTGCCTCATTAGCCATTCCTAGCTGCAAGGGAAACTGAGTTTCTCCCCCAGCGTTGGGGTGTGCTGGTGCCCGGGCCGTATCTTGGTTCTGTTAGTGAGGAAGAACGAGGGGATGGATAGTCGCTAGGCAACCAATGCATCCTTTACATATTTCATCTCATGTTTCAAGGTTAACAGATTCGAGGTGGAGTTCTGTGTTCAATATTTAAAAGTCTGTCGGAGCCCAGCAGGCAAAGGCAATTTGGTTATTGATGTCTGTCATAGGTGTGGAGTGGGGCACATGGCACGCTTGGTGTACATTTACCATCTTTGGTCCGGCCAATAGATTGATCTGGGTGTGGGGCCCTCTGTTTCCTCCCTCTGCCCTTACCGCGCCTGCTCTGTGTGCTGGGAGCCAGACTCTGATGGGCTGCCTCATAGATTCCCTTGCTCTTGGACTTCTGAGTGGGTTTGACCTTTGGAAGGCAGTGGCAGGAGGGCGCAGGACGGGAGGAGAATGATGTCAGGATATTTATTCCCCCAACTCCCCCCCTGCTGGGTCACCATGGTTATTAAACGCCACATCTCCTTTGGTCGCCGCCTCTGTCCGTCTCTCTGCCGTGGATTCCAACAGCTGCCCTATCCCTCACCCCTTCAGGCCAAGCCCCCTACATCTTCGCTGGTTGGTTTCCCCAAGCCCTGCCTACACCTTTGTAAACAATAACTCTAAACACGTCATTTTATTTATTTATTTATTTATTTAGAGAGACAGGGCAGAGGGAAAGAGAGACTCTCAAGCAGGCTCCGTGCCCACTGTGGAGCCTGTCACAGGGCTGGATCCCATGACCCTGAGATCATGACCCGAACTGAAATTAAGAGTCGGATCCTTGACCGACTGAGCCACCCAGGAGCCCCTGAACAATACACTTTTAATAAGCTCTGCCTGAATCACTCCATTTCAAGTTTCCATCTCTTTCCTGTGAGGATCCTGCGAGGATCAGTCCGTCACGCACTGGGGGCTTGTACTGGGTGAAAGTGTTGGAGTTACTGATGGGCGCCTTTGCCTCCCCTTCCTCAAAGTCAAGGGCAGTGTGCCTCCCACACTCCGCAGGATACCTGACTGGCCACATGCTCTCGGATGTACAGAAGTCTTCTTTTATTGATTCTTGTTGATCAGCCCCTCAAGGACAACGATGGTGTCTCTGCTGTGGTTTATCAGCACATCCAGCTGCGAGGCACAGCAGCCCGGAGCTTTCAGGAGTCAGTAGGAGGGAGCTGACGGGCTGTTCTCTCCAGGCTGTGCTGTGGCAGGCCAGAAAGAGCTGTCATTTCTGAGAGCCGTTGGTTGGAAGTGGCTGCTCACCAGGCCGCTCAGAAGGTCAAGGATGCCCACACTGGGTGTACCACGCGCCCTCTGCCTTGCTCCTGCCTCTGCCTCCCAGCTCCCCAAGGCCTTGGAGTTTGCATTCAGAGAACAGACTCTGTGGTGTGCTATAGGGTTAGGTTTCTCCCCCTCCCAACCGCTCCCCCACCCCACCCCCGCCAAGCCCTTTGATGCCTTCGAGCAGGGTTTGTTAGACTTGAAAGAAGACGTGAATCACTTGATCATTAGTTGCAGGTTCTGATTCAGCAGGTCTGGGAGGGAATCAGAGAATCTGCATTTCTAACAAGCACTCTGATGGGGCTGGGGGTGGGGGCAGGGGCTGGGGCCGCTGATCTAGGGAGCGCACTTGAGTAGCAAGGACTTGGAGGTGAGCCATCCATTCCAGGAGCCACCAGCCAACAGGCGGCTGTGTCCCTTGAGTGTCCTTCCTCCGATTTTTATCTCACAGTCTCATCAGCCCATCAGAACCAAGTTTCTAGTAACAGGTTCTTGGCTTAAATCAAAAAGAGAAGTCTGTTAGTGTTTATGAAACGGGAAAGAGAGGATGCTGGCCTGGGGAATGGTGGGGTCCAGAGACCCAAATGATGTTGCCTCTGTCATTGTCACCACCAGTCACCTCTTTCTCTCATTGCTCTTCTGCTCCTTTATTTTTTTGGTCTCTTCCTCTCCACCTACCAGCTTCCTGTCTCCAGCAGGGGCTTTGGCTACAGGTGGCAACAGGCTAATCACACACTGTCATCTAAATGGGAAAAGGGAACTCTCTCCCCCAGCCCGGAGCGCTCCCACACCGCACCGGCTCTGGCTAGAGGGCTGGAGTGTCCTATGGGGGGCAGATGGTCACGGCCCTGGGCAGTGCCCCAGAATCAGATGAGTGGAGGGGGAGCGGAGTGGAACCCCCTGGGGAGAGACTGTAGTGCAAAGATAGGGCAGAAGCAGCAGCCGGTCAGACCCCGCCGCTGCTCTCTTCCACCTGTGAGAGGTCCTGTCCCGCTCTTCCGACTTACGAACATGCGTGTTGGATTTGGGGGTTTTTTTGGAGGGGGTGTAGGCAGAGTTTGGGCATCAAGGGGAGGAAGGAGAGTATTGGCTACACATGGCAAAGTCTCCGAAGCCAGAAGCACAGGTGTCTGAAATATCCTCTCCTAGACCCGGATCCAGCTTCTTCCTGTCTGCCTTTCTCACGCACACATCCCATCCGGACATGGAAAGACAGAGCCATCACTTGGCCTGGCCTGATGTCACTCTCCAGTCACGGCAGTAAGAGGGGGACGATTGTAGAGCGCCTGTGTGCTGGGCTCCCTGCATACCTGAGCTCAGTTAATCCTCACAAAGGCCCCATGGTAAAGATCTGCCCCTCCAGGTCTCCAGTGAGGAAGCAGGGGTGCGAAAAAGGCTAAGTAACCCCCCCCCCCAGGCCCACCTAGCTCTGTGAGCCAGAGAGCTGGGATTCGAACTTGGGTCTGACTGCAGAGCTAGAACTCCTCATCCACCTGTCTGTCCATTCGCCCATCTGTCCATCCATTCGCCATCCATCCATCCCACAGACCTCTAGGGAGCATCTCCTCTGTGTCTGGCACTGAGCTTGGGCCGGAGGACAGGGGAGAGGGGACAAGAGAGACACAAAGCTTGTCCTCGTGGAGCTTGCAAATGCAGGGGGATGCAGAAGGCAGTAAACGGGCATATGATGACACGTTGTGAAAAGCAAGATGGAAGAAAAGGAAGCAGGGTTGGAGGATGGCACAGCAGATTGACAGCGCTGGGGGAGGCAAGCACAGCACCTGGGATGAGACATTTAAGGAGATGCCCTCTCTTGGGGTCCTGCACGTCCAAGTTCGGCGCTGGCATGGCCTTGGTTCCTTACATTTTGCACCCATAGGGGCTTGCTCGCCCCAGTCCCATCCTGTCCCATAGGCGGGGAGTCCTGGAGGGCAGGTGACATTGGTCCAAGACATCAGCGGGCAGGTCTCTCCAAGGCAACAGGAGTCCACAAATAAGATCCACTGCAGGGTTGTGTGGTTTTTCAGCCAAAGATCAAAACTCTACAATATTCAATATTGAGCGCATCTTCTGGAAAAGGCCAACTTATCTGGAGTCCCTGATTTTTCAGTGTTTCCTGTGTGGGAGGAAGTGGGGGGACTACCTGAAGAATATGCTTATGCATGCTTCATACACATGCTTAGTTTAGATAAGCTGGCCAAAAGTCCATTAGTCCCTGCGACATTAAACTTCGAGACCAGAGATTCCCAAAGTGGGCTCCCTGGGCCAACAGTGTCAGCTTTTCCTGGACACTTGTTAGCAATGCAGACTCTGGGCTCTTGCTCCAGACCTACTGATTCATAAATTTTAAGGAGCCCTTCCAGGTGATTCTGGGGCCTGCCCACGTTTGAAAACCACTGGGTAGATGGGTGTCATGCTGAACAGTGATGGACTCTTTATTTTTAGGTTTTTTTTAGTCTAAGGTTTTTTTTTTTAATTTAAATTCAATTAATTAACATGTAGTGTATTAATAGTTTCAGAGGTAGAGGTCAGAGATGCAACAGTCTTCTCTAACACCCAGTGCTCATTACGTCACGTGCCTTCCTTAATGCTCATCCCCCAGTGACCCCATCCCCCACCCCTCTCCCCTCCAGCAACCCTTAGTTTGTTTCCTATACTTAAGAGTCTCTTATGGCTTCTCTCTCTGACTCCATCTTGTTTAATTTTTCCCTCCCTTCCCCTATGAGCCTCTGTTTTGTTTCTTAAATTCCACATTATCAGTAAGATCATATGATAATTGTCTTTCTCTGATTGACTTATTTCGCTTAACATGGTACCCTGTAGTTCCATCCATATTGTTGCAAATGGCAAGATTTCATATTTTTTTGATGGCTGAGTAATATTCCATTGTATATATAAACCACATCTTCTTTATCCATTCATCTGTTGATGGACATGTGGGCTCTTTCCATAGTTTGGCTATTGTGGACGTTGCTGCTGTAAACATTCAGGTGCACGTGCCCCTCTGGATCACTACATTTGTATCTTTAGGGTAAATGCCCAGTAGTGTAATTGCTGGGTCATAGGATAGCTCTATTTTTAGCTTCTTAAAGAACCTCCATACTGTCTTCCAGAGTGGCCGCACCAGCTTGCATTCCCACCAACAGGGTAAGAGGGTTCCCCTTTCCCCACATAGTGAGGGACTCTTTAAACCTTACCTGGGCAGAGACACAAAAGCCAGCCTTCTCTGAGAAATGGCAGTGTCCTCGTCACCAGTTCTCGGCAGTCCGGGGAGGGTAGTGACTTACCTTGGGTCACCTGAGTGTGCGCAGGGGTGCGGCACGTGGCCTGCGGGTCTCACTCCCACTCTGCCATAGTTTATGAATCTATTTGTGAAGGAGGAGGGAGAGCCTCCTTCCTTCTCTGTGTCGAAGAGCTAGGACAGACTTCCACATCAACATTTACGCCCTGTGTTGAAAGTCCCATTAGTGCTGTTGGACATTCCCAACACAGAAAATGAGAAATGTCAAAGGAATCTGTCATAAGAGCTCTGAGATTGGCGGCGGGGGGGGGGAGGGGGGAGTTGGAGCCCTTGTGCCCTACCCTGGGAGCCAGACGGCAATGAAGAACGAGAAGCAGAGGAAAAGGTTATAAAAATGTTTAGTCTTTGCTTTATTGAGTTACAACAAATGAGCAACAAGTTAGAAAAAATGGTTTTTTTTTTTTTTTCAAACTCCCTAGCATTTTATTTGTGCAGGGTACCCAAATGAGGGGCTAGGGGGAGGCGTGGGTTGCAAACACAACTCATATTGCGACATTTACACCAGATATGTCTCTTGGTTTTTCCTCTTTAGAAGTTAGGACTAACTGGAAAGAAAAAAAAAAAGTGCACTCCAGAATCTAAAATTGGCCCAAACACAAACACACAAACAAACAAACAGAAACCAGTTCATGGTGAGGCTTCAAGCTGAAATCTTGTCAAAAACCACACGGAGAAAAGCCAGTCAGGAACAGAAACCAAAAACTGAAGCGGTTCATCTTTGTACCATCTAGATAGGAAGACCTCTTGTTGTTTTAATTTCATAGAAGTAATGATAATGCTAAAAATGGGGGAGCCCTTTCTGCTGGTATCTGAAAAGAGGCCACCTGCCCCTGGGGTCTCTGGTGCTGGCTCGGCCCACGGTCAGCCGAAGAGGCCAGGCGGTGGAGAAACCAGATCTACCTGCTGGCAGTTCGGAAAGCCTTGTGCGTGGCTAAACAGGGACCCCGGTGGGGGGAGGGGCTAGGGGGAGAACTGGAAATGGATCTGATCCGGAAGCTCCATCATCTGTAAACCCTCTCAACGTGGAGACAGATGCCCCAATCCAAGCCCTTCCCACAGAGAAATCGCGCAAATTTCAAACTACGTAAAAAAAAAAAAAAAAAAAAAAATGAACTCTCCCTACGTAAAGTCCAGTAGATATAATGGCACTAATGCTAACATCCCCCCACTGCCCAAAATTAATAAAATAAAGATTAAAAAAAAAAAAGAAGAAAAGGAAAAAAGAGAAAAGCACGTGTGATCAGCCCTCCCGCCTGGGGAAAAAAAAAAACCTTACAATGGTAGTGCTGGAAAAGGATGCTGCCCTTGATTAAAAAGGTAACAAAATTCCCACATTGTACAAATTGGTTCCGGTATAGCAAGAGGTGGGGGCCAGGGCAGAGGAGCAAACTATTTACAGGGACCCATTGAAAACGCAGTAGTAGGACTTTGGCACTATGAACAATTCCCACCGGTCCTCCGGGCGGCGTGAGTGAGGGCTGGGGTTCCTGTTCCCTGCAGCCACGTGCCCGCTAAGTGGTTCCACTTGGAGTCTCTGGCCAGGGTGGCCCATGGCCGGGGAGGGAGGTTCTCTTCTTTCGTCAAAGACAGAACGCCCCCTTTATCAGCAATGCAGTTCCAACAGACGTCCCTAGGAAGATGACACAAAACCAGAAACAAGATGTCAGGAGATACTCATTCCCTTGTGGGGTGTGGGGGGGGGGGGGTTGGGGGAGTGGAGGCAGGGGTCACTCTTCCTGGGGAAGGCCCCTTCCGAAGCCATCCTGGGGCTTGGAGGAGAGATAAATGCCCAGGTTTGGACCCAGGTTTTTTATTTTTTACTTTTTAAAAGATTTTATTTATTTATTGGAGAGAGAGAGCATGGGCAGGGAGGAGGGGCAGAGAGAGAGGAGGAAGCAGGCTCCATGCTGAGCAGGGAGCCCAGTGCGGGGCTCAATCCCAGGACCCTGAGATCATGACCTGAGCCGAAGGCAGAGGCTTAACCCACTGAGCCACCCAGGCGCCCTGGGGGCTAGTTGTTAAAAAGGAGTGTGTGTTTCTGAGCCCAGTCTGACATCACAGGAAGTGCCTCCAGAATCAGGCCTTTGAAAACAGGAGGGTTGGGGCGCCTGGGTGGCTCAGTGGGTTAGGCCGCTGCCTTCGGCTCGGGTCATGATCTCAGGGTCCTGGGATCGAGTCCCGCATCGGGCTCTCTGCTCAGCAGGGAGCCTGCTTCCCTCTCTCTCTCTGTCTGCCTCTCCATCTACTTGTGATTTCTCTCTGTCAAATGAATAAATAAAAATCTTAAAAAAAAAAAATAAAATGAAAACAGGAGGGTTTTCTGGGCAAGTGGAGGTGGTGCAACTGTTTACTTCATTTCAAGGCCCTTTCCTTATTCCTGGAGAGGCGGCCAGGCACAGTGGTTCCTAAGAGGTCCCGGAGTCCGGCAAACTGGATTCGGGTGCTAACTATTCTGTTTATTGACGGTGGGGCCATACACATGTGACCTAACCTCTCTAGGACTTAGTTTTTGCTTCTGTAAGACGGTTACTAATAGGGGTTGCGGAGATGATTAAGGAAGCTGACATTCGCCCCAGAATTTGGAAGAGTGTCCAGTATGCGGTTACGTAGTATATAAGATACTTCGGAAGTGTTCTATATTGTATTATATACCTTTGTCGTTGTTGCTAGGTGCAGCCTTTTCTAAGCACGGTAGGATCATAACAAGGTGAGACATTTTAGGTGTATTATTAATTTGGCATTCATATCGACCCAACCGTGTGACCATGAGTCCCACTTTATGGCTGAGCACGGGGAGGCTAAACGCTTTGCCCACGATGAGACAGCGAGGACGTGGACCGGTCAGGATTCCAACCCAGGCCATCTCCAGAGTCTATGCTCATAACAAACAGTATCTAATAAGAGTCCATATGCAGAAACGCTTAATTCTTATATTTTTTGAAGTGAGGAGAACAGCGCAAGGACCGTCTGATGAGCTGAACGGTGTCTCCCCAACAGGCTCTGTGGATGTCCCAATCCTCGGGATCTCAGAATGTCACCCGATGTGGATCTTCCGTTACAGAGGTAAGTAATCAAGTGAACATGAGGTCACTGGGGGGGGGGCCCTAATCACTCCAGTGCGACTGGTGATGCCACCAACAGGCAAGCTGGACGCAGACTCACACAGGGAGAGCGCCGCGTGAAGACAAAGGCAGAGACCACGGTGACGCAGCCACAAGCCCATGGGTGCCACGGAGGGCCAGCTCCTCACCAGACGCTAGGAGAGAGGCGTGCCACAGACTCTCCCCTCACAGCCCCCAGAAAGAAACCAACACCGCCAACACCAGACTTCCAGCCTCCAGAACTGAGGGAGAACACATCTCCGTTGTGTAAGCCACCGCCTGGAAGGCGGCCCTAGGACGTGAAGACAGACCACCATTACTACCCTGTGGGCTCCTGCAGGGAGGAACCCCAGGGGAGGGCACAGGGCTGTCCCAGGGACAGCTACTATCCTGTGACAGGCCGGAAGCTTATCGAATCTGCAGGTTCTGAAGCCACTGGCTTGTCCTCTGCCTTGCTCCTCGTCAGGCCTCTCCTCTGGCTGAGAAAGGGGTAGGGAGGGCCCCGAGGAAGGCTCCGGCACAGGGGCCCGGGGGCACGCGGCCTGCACTTCTCAGCCAGAGGCCTCAGCAGGTCATCTATCTTGTCATTCGTTCCCAACGTCTGGAGGTCAAACGTACCCACATTTCCCAGGAACTCATGACGAGGACAACGAATCTGGCGTTAAGACGCCAACTTGTGAAGGAAAAGGTCTGTGGGTGAAACCGGAGTCCGGGGGTGTCCTTGGGATCTGGTACTGCCTGAGACTGGTCCGGCACAAGAGCCCCAGGGCTCCTGACACCGGGTGCGGCCAACATCGCTCCGTTCACCAGAAGAGGGAAGCTTCGGGAGGAAGGGTGAGCTCCCCAAGTCAACGTGATTTCTCAGCAGCGCTGTCAAAACCAGGAATGACCCTGCTTGTGACAGCACGGACAGTAACTGGGATTTCTCTCATGCATGCTCCGGGCCAGGCCAGATGCTAGGTGCTGATGCGAACGCCCCTCGTCCGCTCCTTCCAGAAGGCTGGGAGGGAGGTGACTGTGGCGCACACCATGCTGGGTGGAAACGGGGGCTCGGGGCGATTAAATGATGTCAGGCAAGTAGTTAGTGGTGCAGCCTGAGCTCCTCCAAGGCCAGTCCAACGGGAACTGCTCTTTCCACACCGGACCCGCGTCCACACTCCGTGTCCTACGTGCGTGTCACCCCCTGCATGGAGCTGCCTGCGGACAGGGGTGAGCATGTCTGCTTCAAAGGCAGGGGCTGGCGGTTCCGGTCGCCCAGAGATGACCGTGTGCCTATTGCTGATCCCACGGAGAGCCACAGGCACCCCTGGGTGGGCACACGGACCGTAGCTGGCCTCCTGCTGTGCTTCCCAAGGAACTGGGTTTTCCCCGGCAACCAGGGTCTCTCAGAAGCCTTGCAAAGGGGGCTCCTCTGGGTGGAGGTCCACCCGAGCAGGGCTCAAGACTCCGGGAAGGAGGCCCAAGGCAGGGAGACAGCTACTGCTCTTCCCTCTCCCAGCCGGGCCGACCGTGGGTACCGGCTGCGGTGGGTCCCAGCAGGAAGAGCGGAGTAGTGGGGATCCCAGGTGTGTCCCCGTGCCCCTTCCTAGCTGTGTGCCCGTGTCTGCCGCTTAACCTCCCAGAGACTCGCTTCCACACTTCACACCTGCGGGCCGCCGCGGGGGTTATAGGTGAGGCCGGCCAAGCAAGCAGGTGCTCCCGAAATACCGCTTCAGCTTTTCCTCGAGGAAGGCCACGTGTGTAAAATCGAGGCTTTAGGGGTCCGTGAGCTCACTCACTGGTGTGTGTGTGTGCACATGTGTGCACGTGCGTGTGAGTAGACCTATTTTCTTTCCTCAAAAATGGAACGGAACCACGTCTCTCCAAAGGCCAAAAGTCTCACATTTTTAGATACACCTCAGCATAACGGTGCTTCTTCATCTGGCAATGGGTTCGGGTTCCCTGTGTCGGGTCCTCTGGACACGGACACACACAATCCTCCAACCAGACGTATTAAGGAAGAAAAAACTACTGAACAAAATCCTTAAAACCTCCCCAAAACAGACTGCAAGGGCAAGAGGGTGACCTGGAGAAAAGGAGACAGAGCTGCTTTTGCAGAGACCCCGGATGTCCTTGGTCGGCTCTGGGCCCTCGGAAGCACCCTGGGAGCCGCTGGACTTCAGCTCTCCTTGACCTTTCCCAGGGTGCATAGCCGCGGGCAGGATTGTGGGAGCCAGTGGGGCTCTCAGGAGAGGCTGGGAAGCCGCTGGAAACAGAAGGCATGGTCCCCGGGAGGGACAGCGCAGTGGCCCCAGCGCCTTCCCTATGGGCAGCCTTGGCCAGCCACAGGCTGCTTTCCTGGAAAGCCTTGCTCCCTGGTGCCCTCCGGTCTCCTTGTGAGACGCTCCCGCACCTGGGCATCCCAGTACAACCGAGTCACACTGTCTTCACACTGCCTGGCTAACTGTCCAATCTGTGAGGACATGGGCGGGGCCCAGAGCGTTCACTGCAAGACCCCTGCCCCACCCCCCATCCCCCTGCACTGGGTCTGGCCCCCAAAAGTAAACTCCAAAGTTCATTAGTGAATGAAAAATGGGAAAAAGCACAGTGCTTTGGGAGGCGTGGCTGGTTACCCAAGACTGGTGACGGAGCTCCCTTCTAGGTTTCTATCTTCCAGTAGTACAGTGACTTTGAGGATGTGGCCTCTTGCGAATCTCCTGGGCTTCGAGCTGCAATCTTACCACTGGTCCCTGGTCGGGGACACTCCCCCTGCAGAGAACCAGGAACCCAATGGATTACTTGATCCTAGAGCACTGGATCTCGGCTATGGGAGGAAACAGCAAGGTCGTCGGGCCCTTCGCTTATGGCCACTATTCAAACATCTCTACTGAGCGGATGTCCAGCCTCTCCCTGAACCCTGCCCAGGACAGGGAACCCTCTGCCTCCCTTTCTATCTTGGGGACAGCTTGGAAGGTTAAAAAGTATTATCAAGTTCTTTAGCAAAATCTGCTTCTTTATTACTTTATCCATTGGGGAAACATGAAAAAATTAGTATTCTTTTCCCATGTGATACCTTTCTGTTTCTGTGTCTCTTTAATTTTCCCTGTAGGGATTTCCCAAAGCCCTGTGGACTCAGGAGAGCGTAACACGGTACTCCGTGAGAAAAACAAGCACTGTGATAGTGATTTATTATCTTAATAATATTTGAGGCAAACTTTCTTTTCTTGCAAGGGGGCATGGTCTGATTTTAATTAGAATTGGGAAAAGGAAAACACGGTGGCAGGGAGAGTGATTAAGCAATTTCCCCGGGGGGCCAGGAAGATTCCATCCCATCCTAAATCATTCCCATGCCAGGCCTCGGTCAACTCAGGCACATCTGGCCAAGTCACATCTGGCCAGCGCTCTTTTTCCTGCAGCAGTTTGGGGAGCCTCTCGGCTTGGGGGAATTGCTGAGATTTAAAAGCCAGGTACATCTCCCCCAGGCTGCTTGCAAGGAGGCTGGATGGAGGAATCAGAGGGGTCACTGGTTCTTTCTGCCCTTTTTCCAACTGAGGATATTATCCAGAGGAGTCCAAAGTATTTGAGCAAACAGAGTTGTATTTTAAATTCATAAGGCACAGCCTCGTGTTTATGCACTTGGATTTGGGTCTGAATGCCAGCTCCCCCACTTTCCAGCTCAATGATCTTGGATGAGTTACCCTTCTGTGCCTCATTCTCCTCCACCATAAAATTAAAAAAAAAAAAAAATGCTGACTTCAGAGCGTTGTCAACACATGCAAAGTGTCCAGCACAGTAAGGGCTCAGCTCCCACCCCGATCCCCACCCCTCTGAGATGCAATTAACACCTAAAGGCTTGAGCTTGTACAAGTGGGGCCTCAACTGAAAAGTCAACTTGGAAAGGCAGGAAGCAGTCGACCAAGGTCTTCTCCATAGAGAAAGGACTCAATGCAGAGTGGGCAGCTGAGCATTGCTGATACTAATGCGTGCTGCCCCCCTCCCCAATGCATTTAGGGAATCTCACTCGTATTATTTAATTTAATCCTGACAACAAGAGACAGCTCTGTTAGTGCCATGGGTTGAATTATGTCCCCTCCCCCACCATTCATCTGCAGAAGCCCAATCCCCAGTATGACTGTACCAGGAGATGGACCTTCAAGGAGGTGATTATGGTTCAATGAGGTCCTAGGGGTGGGGCCCTAGTGTCCCTATAAGGACAGACCAGGAGTGAGCATGTGCAGAGGAAAGACCAGGAGAGCACACAGAAACAAGGTGGCCATCTGCAAGCCGAGGAGAGAGGCCTCACCAGCCACCAAACCCTGCTGGCACCTGGATCTTGACCTTCCAGCCTCTGGAATGGTGAGGAAATCTATGTTGTTTAAGCACTCACTCTGTTCTGTTCTGGCAGCCCTCGTTGACTAATACCATAAGTGTTAAGGTTACAAACACTTACTAATAAGACAGAATAAAGTAATGCGCATGTGGATGCTCTAGAATTTTCCATCATCTGTCCTCCATTTACCACGGGGGGTAGGAAGGTCTGAACACCCAGCTCTCTCCAACATGACTTTCCTTTCACTCCTTCCTGGAGCATCTCAGAGCGTCTCAACCTTTCTCTACAGGATCCTACACACAGAACCATGCAGAGTCTTCTTTATGGGTGAGGTAGAAGAATATCAAGAGAAATTTGGATTATAGGTGAGTCCACGTAGCACTCTGGCTTTTCAACCCTGCATGTCTCTAGAGTGTGAATTCAGGCAAATCACAGCCACAATGGCCACCTTTTAGGTCCCCGATGTCTTAAGTTCCCTCTGGCCTCAGGGGCTTTGAGTACCTGTACCTTCTGCTTGAATGTGGTCCCCTCCTCACGGCTCAGCCAAATCGTACTTGACTTTTCAGATTTCAAGTCATTTATTATCTCTCAAGAAAACTCGCCCAACCCCTGAAATCAAGTCAAATTCTCCTATTCCATAGTCTCACAGACCAGGGACCTTTCCTTCAAAAAAACTTGTCAGCATGGCAGTCCTTCCTTTTTGTTTGCTTAAAGCTTCATTCCTCACGAGACTGTGGGCTCCATGAGGACAGGGACACGCTGGGCACAGCAGCTCCCCTGACCTCCAGAACCTGGCATGCGGCAGGCATTCCCCAGATACCTGATGCACGAAGGCGCCACGTCACTTACGACAGACGCCTCTGGCCCGGTGACTTCCTCTCCTTGGGGCCCACATCCTTCCTCTGACAGATGAGGGAACTCAGACGTCATAGCTCCTAAGTTGCTAGAAGCTTCCCAAAGCACCATGAGAGCTCCTGCTGTGAGAAGCTCCAGAATCAGGTAAACAGAAGTGTCGCATTTAACTTTATTAGTGCTGGGGCCGCCAGGCTAGTGCGCAGTCCCCGAGAAGCATCTCCAGCAGACCTTTTCCTTCAGCTGCTCGCACACACTGGAGAGCAGTGCCCCGGCGCCACTCCTCTGCCTGCTGTCCACCAAGTGACGGAAGATGAGGAGGAGGAGCCAACGCCTGAAATGTTGGATTCCAGACAACTGAGAGCCAACCACGTTAGCTAATTCTCAGGGTGGTTCAGTACATTGCTGCTGTGTATTTGCTCCCGATTAGGCACTGGGGACTCAGAGATGCATGGGATATAGTCCCTATGTTCAAGGGGCTGGTGGAGGGGAGACCCGGAAACAGACAATTACATTTTCATCCATCTACCCATCCATCCATCCATCCATCCGCTCATTCGAATATCTGTATTTGGACACCTAATCTGAACAGATCGCGGGGGGCACACATATCCCAGATCCTAAATGGCAGCCACTATGCAACACTGGGTAGCCTTAAATTTTTGAAGCAAGCTGAACGATGTTTCCATCCAATATGTTCCCCATATTTTTCTGGCATTTCACAAAATTTATCTCTTCTCCAAAACCATCCCTAATCGTGAGTTGGAAATTGTCAGAAACTGGGAGGGAGCAGAATTAGCAAATGAATACTTGTGTATTCATTTTTTTGTGTATTGTATTAAGAAGCGGCCAAGCCCTGTTGGTCCAGGCTGAGCTGTGGTGGTGCTGTCCCTGTGCCTGGGTCAGGCACTGACCCAACAGACGAGAGGTGGCCTCTAACCTCCGCCAACTTTGGGCTGTGGAACACAGGGCAAATCTCTCTGAGCCTCAGTTTTGCCTTCTGCAAAATGGGAAGAAAGCCACACCTATCTCACAGGGATGGAATGAACTTTGGGCGAGTTACTGGATGTGTGCAGAAGAATCCCAAGCACATGGCACAGGCCAGTAAATAGAAACTCTCAGTAGTAGGAGTTCTGGGATATTCCATCTGGCCAAACATCGAGGCATATGTCTGGCCATGTGGGGCTCAAGTATTCTGACTCATTTTTCGGAAAGGAGGAAATTTACTGTTTAGCCTCTCACCGGGACAGGTCTCTTAGTAGATGGCTTTGATAACTAGACCCAGAGGCTGAATCAAGACAACACAATTCAAGGTCTGGATAGGCTTCCTTACCTTTCTGTCCAACCTCACGGCCAAGGGAGCCCGGCTGAGTCGAACGCTGACGTAAGCTTTCTGAAGCTTCAGTGAGGGGATGCTTAGCTCGCACCAAGGGGGAACCCCGGCATCTGCTCTCAGCTGCCCACCCAAGTTCATCCTCCCTCTCTCGTATACACATCCCCTAACACCTTCTCTGTAGCCAAAACGGTGCATTATTTTCAGGATTATTATACGTGCGACAACTGAACTCAACGGCAGCTTCCTAAATAAATACGTGTTTAAATAAAGGCATCGCTGAATATTTATGAATTTCAAGAGACCCATGTGTTCAGTTCATAAAAGCTGTGAAGTAATTTGGAGGGATTTCTTCCAAGTTGAAAGGTTCCTTTCAGGGGTGCCTGTGTCCAGGATGCCAGCCCTAGGGCGGACCGCAGCCCATCCCTCCATAAAGTGGCACCTCAGAAATACCAGGAAGCCAGTTAGGGACGTCGGATGTCACCAGGTGTTGAGCAGCTCTTAGCATCTTGCTTAGGAACATTTCTCAGCTCGTGCTTGTGGTGTTTACCATAAAGAAACATAAAAGGGGGTTTCTGGGTGTTCCCGGTTTTTGGCGGGGGAGAGGGGGAAGAAAACAGCGAGTTCGTTCATCTCTGATTTAGCTAATGTTTAATGGCCCATTCTAGGTATTCCCTGCCTCCCAACACCACCATGGGGGTGGGGGGATCAGCCAGAAATGGAGAATTTCTGTCCACAACAGAGAGGCAGAGACGGCGGTAGGAGCCAGGGCTCTGGGATGGAACTGAGGTGCTGGCTCGGAGAATACAGTAAGCTCCTTGGTTTCAAGCCTCTGTTTTTGGGTTTGTAAAAAATTACAGGCGGGGAGGTGCCTGGGTGGCTCAGTAGGTTGAACATCCGACTCTTGATTTGGGCTTGGGTCATGAGCTCAGGTTCGGGGGATCGAGCCCCGAGCTGGGCTCTATGCTCAGCAGGGAGTCTGCTAAAGATTTTTTTTTCTATCTCCCACTGCCTCTCTCCCTTGCTTTCTCTGTTTCTCTCTAAAGTGGGTAAATAAACCTTTTTTTAAAAAAAAATCTGGCGTCACTAGGACCACTGAGTAAGACCATCTGTGGTCAGGTGCCTAACTCTCTGCCTTGGATCCTCAGGAGTCCGTGTACCCCCTTCTGTCCTCCTGTCATTCCGTCCTCCTGTCCTTCCGTCCTCCTGTCCTTCCCTCCAAAGCTGCTCTCTATGGTTTTAGCCTTGTGTCCCCCCTTCATGTTTCTCTCCGGTCTCAGGTCAGGGGCAGGCACGGTGGCAGCCAACACAGGTGGGCATTTTTAGCTGTTGGCGGTGGTACTGCCTGGGGGAGAGGGATGGGGACAGGTGGCCTCAGGGGGCTCCGGGAGCTGTCATCCCCAGACAACCGCCACTCGGGGATGGGGATCTGGACGTGCCCTCCAAGCTCACTCTGCGATACAGGGACACTCGGCATTCTTCTATTCAAACTCGGTCCAGAAGAGCTTTGCCTGCTGGGGAAAACCATTGTCTTTTCTTCCAGCTGTCCTTTCCCATCGTCTGCTGAACCCCCAATTCGGCTTTCTGGCTATGCCCAAACTTGGTTCCTCAGCTGTACCATTCCTTTTTTTGTCTCTGGAACTTTGCCTTGTCTACTCCTTCCACATGAACCTCTCTTCCTTGCTGGTACATGGGCTAACTCCTTCCCCTCAGCTAGCCCCTGAGGCAGATGTCCCTTCCTCCAGGAAGCCTGCCCTGACCTCAGCCTGAGTTAGTCTCCTGGTCACACCATGGATCACCCCGGCTAGTAAAGGAAAGAGCAGTTTCCTCTCTCCTTGGCCTGACTGAGCTCCATGTGTGTGAGGACCCTCATCTGTCTTCTTCATCCCGTCGTCTTGGTGCTTAGCACAGAGCCCGGCACACAGTAGGTGTGCAGAATGGATTTGCTGAATTGAACTGACTGTTGTCCACTCCATGGCAGGAGGAAAAAGCAATCATGTAGACTCTGTCAGGCATTGGAAAAGGTCAAGAAGACAAGGCAAGCTAGGAGTTTTCAGGCAGATTTGGACTGGACCAAAAAAAAAAAAAAAAAAAAACTCTCCCTTATTTCAACAAGGCAGATACAGGCTGGGCTGGTAGGGTCTCTTAAGAAGGCAGGAAAATAGCCAGAGAGAGGAACCAAGGCATCCAGATGGTGGCAGGCCTGGGGTGCTACTGGTGGCCTCTGTAGCCTTCAGCCCCCTCTGATCACTAGCCCCTCCCTCTATGCTGCATTGTCACCTGTAACCCTTTATTTATTGCTCCCTCCTGAAAAGTCGGGGTCGGGGAGAAGGAAGACTTGATGGCATCTGCAACCGGCTGTTCTTTAAATCATTTTCACTAGCTGGCTAGTGAAATTTTCATGGAACTGGCTAAAAACAAGGTTTCCAGAAGACTTTATTTGTGGCCAGGCACCTTATCCCACTGCAAAATAAATGAACCAACGAGTGGCTCACCAGTCAAAGTTGTCCGGACTCATTAATAAAGAGGTATGGTATCTTCCAGGACTCCTTTTGGGACCTTGTCAATCATTCTGGAGGTTCTTACCTTTATTTTACTACTTGAAAAGGTGACATGGGGGTGTCCCCTTCTGTTGCCTTTTACGGGACCCCTGGAGAAGCCCATGCGGGCAGATGGTAAATCGCACGTCTTCTTCCTGGTTCCATGCTGTCCTTGGAACATTTCGGCTTTGGCCGAGGTGATCTTTGCCTCCCGTGCCCCTCGCCCCGCTGCCCCCTCTATTCTGAACCCACCACGGAGCCGGCAGTCGGGCCTTTAGGCCTTGATGTGTACAGACCTCTCCGGAAAGCACAAACATAGGGGCTTGGGCGCCGTGTCCCATCATGTGGATGACACGGCCATTAGTAACCATGACAACCTCCCTTCCCAGGCTTTTGTGGCTCCTCGGGCCTCATTTGCATCCGTTTCTTCCAGAACTGAAGGGGTTCCAGGGACCCAATCAGATTAGAAGCTGGGTGACTTGGTGACATCCATGCCTTCCTTTAGCTGGGCCAAGGCAAAGACCCAGACCTGTCAGGTTAAAAGAAACAACCCCAGATCTCTAGCCAGTAGACTTGGTTAACTACTCTAAAAAAATCCAAAAAGGAAAGAAAATGAAGAAAAAAAAAAAAGGACGGAAAGAAAAAGGAAAAACATCCTTTGTTTCTTAGAGCAGCAAACACGAAGAAAGAGAAGGATGTGTCTCCGTGACGATTGCATCTAGACTTTAGAATGGACAGGCCCCAGAGGGAGGTGTCCATAAGAGGCCACAGGCGGTGGCGCTGTCACCCATCAGCCTTGCAAATGAGGACAGAGAATCTGCCAGCGCCTAGTGAGACAGGGAGACTGAAGGAGTCCACACAAGTCTGCTTCTTGCTGCCTCTCCTGTTTCCATTCTCGCGAGGACCTGCACCCCCGCCCTACACACGCCTTCATGTGTGTCCTCCTTGAAAGGGGCAAGGAATTATTGACTTCTCTGGAGGCTTCCGGCACAATCGGTAACATCCCAGGAATGACCGGGCACGGCTGGCGTGTGTCTAAGCCTATTGCAGACGACTGGCCCTAGACATCGTGACGTGACAGACCCTCTGGGATCATGGGAATGACTAACTTAGGAGGACGACTGGACCCTGTCCTTGTTCCTACCAGTTCACCGATGACTAGAACGAAGTCGTCAAGGAAAACCCCAGACCCCAAGCCAAGATGGGACCCATGCTCCTTTCCTCTCCGAGTCTCCCAGGCCCTCCGGCTGTATCTGCTCTCTCTCTATACCTTCAGTAAACTCTGCTCTCGCTTCCCGCTGGCTCGCATCTGATTTCCATCCAATGTGAAGCCAAGGACCCTCTCGGCTGGTCCTGCCCGACCCACTCTGGCTCCTCCGACCCTGCCTGATGGCATCACTATTTTCCTTCCTTTTAAAAATAAGACCCCATCATCTGTGTCACCATCTCGGTCCCCTACAAACCTATACTGACCCCGGCAATGAAAAGGGAGAAAACCGGCGCCCTCCCCTCGTTCCCAGACGGGGAGCAGGTGGAGTTACCTGTTAGGCCTGGCCGGCCTCTGCCGGGATGCTGTCCGAGTCCGAGCCGGCTAGTTCGGCGGCACCTTCGGCTGCGGTCTGACTCCAGCTGTCGGACCGGTCTGAGACGGCGTCCTCCTCTCCGACCGTGACCTCCACCCAATCCACGACGCCCGACTCCTCGTTCTCCTCGCTGCCGGGTCCGTCCCGGCTGCTGCCCTCAGACCTGTCTGAGGCGCCTTCCGAAGGCTTGGCCGGCGCACCGTCTTTTGCCGGCTCGTTGCTCACTTTCCCCCTGGGTACTAACTTCTCCAAGTCCTCCTCGCAGAGCTTTTTGGGGTCCTTGTAGTGGGGCTGAGCCACCTCGCTCCCATTCTTCGGGCTCTCGGCCGCGACGGCTCTCGCGGCTTTCCTCGGCGCCGCGTCGTGCCCGTGGCCGTGACCGTGCTCGCCGGCTAGGTGCCGGGACTGCTCCACCCACTTCAAGGTCCCGGTTTTTAGCAAGCATCTGTTCTCCTTGAACCAACGCACGATTTCAGTCCGGACCAGGCCGGTCTTGGCCGCTAACTGGTCATACTCCTGGGGGGTGGGCCACTGGGTTCTGGCGAACGTGCTCCGCAGGAGATGGACCTGTTCTTGACTCTTCGTAATTGCTGGTGAGGGGCTGGGCAGGGAACCGGCTAACTGGGCCCCGGAGAGCTGGTCGAGCCGAGACAGAGCACCGTTGGGGGCCCCCACGTCTTGGCCTTTTTTGCTGGCCCCCATGGAATCCAAGACAGCTTGCTCCATGCTGTCCCGAAGCTTCCGTCTCTCCGAGAACCAGGATTCGATCTCCCTTCTGCTGAGTTTCGTGTCCACCCTTAGCCTGTCCAGTTCCGCTTGGGTCGGGAAGGAACTTTTCAAAAAGCTGTCTTCCAGGATCTTAACCTGACCCTGGGTTTTTTCTTTGAATTTCTGTGGGGCGAAGTCTGGGTACGCGTGGTATGTGCGGCCGTGTCGGGAGGCCGCGAGGGCCAGCTGGTCTTTGGCAAGGGATTCGCTGGTGATGTGCACGATGCCTCTTTGACACCGGTACCGGTGGTCGCTGAACCACTTCTTGATCTCGCTCCTGGCCAGGCCGGTCACCTCGATGAGCCGATAGACCTCCGCGTCGTCGGGGAACTGGCTCTGGAGAAAGCTGGCCTTGAGATGCGCGATCTGCTCCTTTGTCTTCTTGCGGTCGCTGGCCGGGGTCAGGGAAGGGGGGTTGGCTACCTTGGGTGGGGGCTCTGGCACCTGAGCGACGTGTGGACGCTTGGGCTCGGAGGCAGCCTGGGGAGTCACCAAAGGTCTCTTCTGGCCGTGGTTGGTCACTCCGGCCACGGCAAGTGTGATGGGGGAGCAAGAGACGGTCGTCGACCCGCTCGTCACCTGAGTCAGCACCAGGCTGGTTTGGCCGAGAATCTGGCACGGCAATGCTGTCTGGAGGATGGGCTGTGACATCTTGGTGGGCGCCAACTGGGCTGGCAGCACGGTGATCGTCGGGGGTACCGACTGGATGGTGCCATTAAACATCTTTTTCCGGGCCTCCTCCACCTCCTCCGGGGACCAGCTGATGCCGTGCTTTAAGCGCTGGGTGGCGAACCAGATTCTGATGTGCTCCTCTGGGTGCTTGGAGGCAGCGGTCAGCCAGGACAGCTCAGCCTGAGTTGGGTAAGGGAACTTGTTGAAGGAGTTGATCATGGTGGCATTCGTGTCCAGGGCAGAGTTGTATTTGGTAGTATTCAGCGGGACGGGGACCTTGGGGACAAGGTTGATATTTGGTGGGAGCTGGACAGAAGGCATGACGTGTCCTAGCGTGTCCTGGAGGAGCTCCACGCCTCCGAGTCTCGAGAGGATCTCAGCCGCGTCAGTCACCAGGCGGGCCGTGCCCTCCACGTGGTTTTCGGGGGTGGCCTCCTCGGGCTTCTTGGGCACCTTCTTGGCATCAGCTTTTGGTTTCCCTGGCTTCATGATGGGCGTCTTACTCACGGAGATGCCGGGATCACCGTCGCCGCTGGTGGGGCCGCTGGCGGCGATGGACACGACGTGGTTGGTGGCTTCGATGGACTGCTCCAAGACAGTCTGATTATTGCGCTTGATCAACTTCAGCTTGAAGTTGGTCTCCCCGGGATGGAACTTGGAGTTGTGGTCGGACAAGGAGTCGTACTTTTTGGTTGTGAAGTTACATTCGGCACACACATAGAGGGGGTTGAGGATCACGTTGGGGTGCTGCATGTCAACGTGCTCCGTGAACTCGTTCAGGTTTTGCGTGGAGTAGGGGCAGTACTTGCATTCGTAACCACCTTGGAGTTTTTTGGATTGGTTTTCCCCTGTAGATTTCACTTCGATCACTTCATTTTCTTTGGAAGAGTTTTCGGGTTCCACTGTCCAATTGTCCTTGGCTGCTTCAGGCTGTGGCGCGCTGATTCCTTTCTCTTTGGCCCTGTCTCCTTCCTCGGGCACATCCTGTTCTACTACTTGTGGGGTCCGAACCATACACGGCGTGGTGGATTTTCGCTTGCTTGCCATGCTGCCTGTCTGTGTGCAATAGTTTAATCTGGGGGGCGGGCAGGGGTGGGCAGGTAGGAAAGGGGCAGTGAAATTTTTGGAACAAGTAAGATAAAAGGCTTTGGGCTTGTAGTCCCCCTCCAATGGCTTTGGCTTTCCTTGAATGCTGAAGTCTAATGTTTGAGTGTTGAGAATGATCTCAGCCCAGAAAATTGTCACTGCTCCAATGGCTACACACAAGAGGCAGCATCATATCTGTGGGATAAGAACAAAGACAGGGTCAGTGTTTTTCCACAAGGTGGAAGAAACTAGCATTTCTTTCTAAGCCACACCGACTGGCACCCGAAAGGAAACACCTAGGTAAGGACAGATGGTCAGAGTGGGGCCCATGAAAATGAAAGGTCATCTTCTTCTCTTCCTCTCTTTGGAAACGGCCGTGAGAACTGGCCCAGAGCAAGCAAAGGAGGGTGCAGATCACTTGTTCGTGTCTAGCGGCAAACAGAGAAAAGCAACAAAGGCACTGAGTGGTGGGTAGGCTGGTGGAAGGGATATTGAAGACAAGATGTCACTGGGTCCTCTAGCGACTTTAATTGATGCTACATCAGAAGCAAGACCTGGGGCGGGCAAGCGGTGTTTCAGGGGCATTAGAAAATGGGTATCCATGTTTGTTTCTTATTGTAAGAGTAAAATCACCAGGAGAGAAAATCCAGAAAATGATTTGAAGTGTAAAGAAGAAAAAAAATTACCCGAAATATTGTAGTGCCTTCCTTTCACTCATGGAAAGGTTCCTCGTTTCTACAAATATTGAGCAAAATAATGATTAAGAAAATGGCTGCATGGTATTTTCTTGTAGGGACAGACCACACATAATGTATTTAGCCTTCCAACTTTTGCTGGATATTTATTTCCAATTTTTGGCTCTTCTCAACAAAATTATGGTCAACACCCTGAGTCCTTATTTCTGACAACTACCTTTGGATGAATGCGTAGATACAGGAGCACTGGGTCAAAGAGTAGGTACATTTGAAGTTCTCTTGACTCACTTGGCCAGCTTTTGCATCAGCCAGACCTTCCCCAAGCAGTGAGCGAGAACGCTCGATTTACCGCTCTACTTACAGGAAATACTACCACGAAAAAGCCTTGCCAATTAGGTAGGGTTAAACTGTCTTCATATGTCTTTGTGCTTTCCTTGATTGCTAATCAGGTTGAATTGTTTCCAGAGATTTACTTGCCACGTGTGTTCTTTCTTTTTGAATTGCTTATTTATGCCATTTTTATCTTGTGATGCTCAGTGGTTTTATTATTAATGTAGGAGTTCTCTTCAGATTAAGAATATCAGTATGTTATTACATTTGTTGCAAAAATTTTCTAGTCTATCATTTATCTTATACTCTTGTAGATGGTGTTTTTCTTGTTTTACATGTAAAAATGTTAAGTTTTAGAGGCAGCAAATTTTCTTTTGTGGCTCCTTTCATTGTGATTTTATATGTAGAAAGTGATTTCCAGTTACAAGAAACAAACTCTGGTTACAGGGGCGGGGGGTTCGGGGGCAGGCAGGGCACATGAAATAGGGAAAGGGTAATGATTAAGAGGTACAAATTTTCACTTATAAAAAAGTAAGTCCTGGGGATGTAAAGTGCAGCATAGGGAATATAGTCAATGATGCTGTAATAACTTTGTACGGTGACAGAAGGTGACTAGACTTATCGTGGGGACTACTTCCTAATGACAGGAAAACATGGAATCGCTACAAGGTGCACCTGAAAATAACAGGATATTATATGTCAATCATATTTCAACAGAAAAAATAAATAAAAATCATTTGCACATTTAATAAAAAGGAAAGTGATTGTCTTCTTTGATAACTGAGACATATTATTCTATGTTTTCTTAGAGTGTTTTAGCTTTATTTGTTACATCTGGAATTGGGCTGATCTTGGGTTAAGCTGAAAGATACAATTCTAACCATTTTTCTTGAAAGTTACCAATTATCTCATAGCACATACTGTGTTATCTTTTCTAGATATGGAATCATCTTTGTCATACATTAAATTTTTATATATACTAGGGCGTTTCTGAGTCATCTATTCTGTGCCTCTTATCTAGGTACTGGGACCCGTACTTGTGCCTCACTTAATTTTTTTTTTTTTTATAGAGTATGTTTTATGCAGTCACTGTGACAAACAGTACGGAGGCTCCTGAGAAAAAAATACAACTACCACGTGACATCAACCCCCTCCCCCTAAAATAGTGTGTTTTAATATCTGGTAGAGTGAATTCCTCCTTATCACTCTTCTTTTGCAAAACATTTCTGGGTTATTTTGATCATTTATTCACCTCAATCAATTCTCATAAATCAGAATCATCTGCAAAATAAAAATCCTGTTAGAATTTTGATTGGAATTGCATTAAACAAATATTAACTGGGGAGTACAGGAACAATTTGCTTAATAGGAGTAGGATATGTTAGCGGAAGGCAAGCTGGGGAATGAGCCATGCTGAGCGTCTAAATGCATGTGCTGATATGGAGGGGCCCTTTCGTTGTGCGGTTAAAGGAGAAGGGAGGTGGGTTTTGAAACACGTATGGCTGACATCCAGGAGGAAGGGGAGTGGGAGAGATGGCATACCACCTCTGGACCTTCCCAGTAGCTTGGGTTTGGGAGTCCCACTGACAGAATGTTCAAGGTGAAAGAGAAGACCTATTTTTATTTATTTATTTATTTGACACAGAGAGAGAGAGAGATCACAAGTTGGCAGAGAGGCAGGCAGAGAGAGGGGGAAGCAGGCTCCCTGCTGAGCAGAGAGCCCGATGCGGGACTCGATCCCAGGACCCGGAGATCACAACACAGAGGCAGAGGCCTAACCCACTGAGCCACCCCGGCACCCCGTGAAGACTTATTTTTATGAGCAACTCTGCAGGACTCTACCCACGCCCATCTGCTGAGGGGCTCAGCTGCAAAGCTGAGCAGGACCCGAAGGAGGAGCCCTGGAATTTCCACGCTGCGCAATGTCCGCAGTAGCGAGGGACGATCCCTTGCGGCCCTGGTGAGGAGAGGACATGGGCACAGCCGAGCAGAGGGGACCGTGTCTTCTGGCTAAGCGCACCCAAATGGCCCTTGTCAGCCTCCCCGTTCGTGCTGATCAGACCCTCATTTCCCCTTCAGCCACACACTGCCTCCTCCAGGGTTTCTCATCTCCGTCAGTGGTTCCACCACCGCGCATTCTGGCCCCAAACCCCCTTGTGTCGCCCCAGTGAATCCATCCGCAATCTTGCCGATGCGATCTTCAAAATAAATCTGGTATCAGACCGCTCGGCACCGCTTCCCCTTCTCCCTGCCTCGTCTCAGCTACCACCCTCTCCTGCCCGCTGGGAGCCTGCGGCAGCCTCCCCTGGGTCTCCCGCTTCCTTCCTCTGCAGAGCAGAGGGATGTTTTAAGATAAGAATCAGTTCACGCTGCCTGTCTGCATGAAGCCCTTTCTCCGGGCCTCTTATAACAGTCCTCAAAGCCTCCAATGTTCCGGCCCGGGGTTCCTGCTCCCTCTCGGGCATCACACTCCGGCTGCTGGAGCAGGGGCACCCCTTCCATCTCGGGGCCTCTGCTGGACGGTCCTACCCCAGCACTCCTCAGTGATCACATTCCCTGCCAGAGGGGACTTTCCTGACCGCCACCCCACCGAAACAAATGCCTCCCCACATCACTCTATTTCCTTACCCTACTTCGCTTTCTTTGTAGCACTTTTCAATATTTAAGATTTACGCCTACATTTTGGGGGTGAGAGGAGGGAGCAGTATTTACCTGCTTACTTATTTCTTCCTCTAGAACTGTGCTTTCCATCTGCCAGCCACTAGCCACATGCGGTTCTTTGAATTTAAATGAATGAAAATAAAATTAAAAGCCAGTTCCTCAGTCACACTGGCCACATTTCAAGTCCTCAGCAGCCCTGGGTGGCCCATGGCTATTGCATTAAACAGCGCAGGCTGTTTCTATCCTTGAGGTACCTTCTACTAGATGGTGCTATTTTACTGCATTTTATTTTTTAAAGATTTTATTTATTTGTCAGAGAGAGAGAGAGAGAGCAGCAGGCAGAGGGAGAAACAGGCTCCCCGCTGAGCAGGGAGCCTGATGTGGGACTCAATCCCAGGACCCCAGTATGACAACCGGAGCCCAAGGCAGACACTTAACTGACTGAGCCACCCAGATGGTGTTACCACCTAGATGGTGTTATTTTAGAATATAAACTCCATAAATGCAGAAACTTTTCACTGTGGTTTCCCCAGAGCCCAGAACCACACCTGGGCCATAGTACACCTTCTAGAAATGCTGGCTGAAAGTTTAAGTTACTTGCAGGATGGTTGCCTAGTGGGAACTGTGGCTGATGCGGGGCAAGGAGGCTGTATGCACACATGTGTGCACCCTTGTACCTGCGTGTGCATGTACTAGGGCTCACAGGAATGGAGAAACTCTGTCAGGGGAAGGGGGTCCTAACCTTCCACAGAGGGTCCTGTTGACACAACGGAAGGTGGCTAAATTTGCACACACTGGCCAAGAGATTTGGGCATTTGAAGTACAATTTTTTAAAAAAGGATTTTATTTATTTATTTGAGAGACAGAGAGAGAGAGAGAACTAGAGGGAGAAGCAGACTCCCCACTGAGCAGGGAGCGCGGTGCTGGGCTCGATCCCAGGACCATGGGATCATGACCTGGGCCGAAGGCAGAGGCTTCACCATCTGAGCCGCCCAGGTGCCCCTTTCCTCACCTCTTTAAAAGCCCTCTCTGCAAACCCAGTCCCACTCTCAGGGGTAGGACTGTAACACACAGATTTGGCGGAGCGGCAGGAGGGTGGCTGGGGGAGACATGACTCAGTCCGTAACAGCCAGGCAGGGCAGTGCCAACCAAACTCCCCCCACGGTACGAAAGTGATCCGTTCACATAATCCGCCAATACTGAGCACGACCAGTGCAGACGCACCCAGGACACTGGAATCTCTGCTCTGGCGGAGCTCACGGTCACGGGCACAGACGGGCAGAAGCCCGACTGCTGATCAGCACCATGGAGGAAAGTCAAGCAGTGGCGAGATGCAGAATGGGGTGGCCTGCGACCCTAAGCAGGGAGCTAACGGAACACAGAGCACGTGGTGCCTCATTCCGTAGGACAGGACGGGAGGAAGGCAAAAAGCTTCCCAGAGGAGGTTATCTTCTTCTAGAAACAAGACAACACGGCTCTGATGAGTTGAAATGCTCCCACTTCGTGGATGAGTCCTCACAACAGGTCTGCGAGGTAGGTGTTGCGAGCCTCCGTTGACGGAGGAATGCGCCCAGGCTGGGAGGCGAGGTGCCTTGCCTGAGCTCACATAGCAAGTTCATGGCAGAGCTGGGACTTGAACAAAGTCAGTCCAAGCCGAACCCGTGCTCCCGGCCCACGATGCAGCCTCCGCTGGTGGAGCAGGGCCCCACGGGTGGAGTAGGATCCTGGCGTAGAGAGAAAGGGGAGGGGGACCCCCATCAGAGGAACAGACTCCTGGACAGAGGAAACAGCAGGAGCAAGGATGAGTCTGGGGAATGACGGGACTGAGGTCAAAGGGCAGAGTCAGGGTGGAAGCTGGGAAGAGGCTGGCGAGTCAGCTTGGGTCTCGACTGTGGAGGGCCTTGAATGCTATGGCAAGGAGCTGTCGTTTCATTCTGTCGGCAACAGAGTCATGGGAGCAGCAGGTCTTGGAGATACATCTCTGGGGTGGTGGGGCAGGGGTGGCAGGAAGAGAAGGCACATCAGGGAAGGTAGGAAGCCCCGAACCAAGCAGAAGAACAATAATCTGAACAAACCCCAAATTAAACAGTGAGGGCACAGGCTGCTGGAGAGACTCCTCTTTCTGCCGTGACATTTGTTTACTAAGCACATGGTGAGGGCTCTTTGCTTTGCATCTGGAACTTTCTTCCATTCAGTCTGGACCTCCTTCCCCATGACTGGATGATTCGAGTCTGAATGTGGTAAAACCAATTCTCCCTCAATCGCTTTCCCCTTAGCAATGCCAGCTAACATTCACGGAAGTCCTAGTATATGTCAAGCCTTAAGTGCGTCACTTTTCAGAGACCCTCTGCAGACTTGGAAGCTCAGAGAGGTTAAGGAGCTTGACCAAAGTCACGCAGCCCAGAGCAGCGGAGCTAGGAACAAGCTGTACGGGGATCTTGTTACAATGCAGGTTCTGATTCACTGAGTCCAGGGTGGGACCAAGATTCTGCAGCCCCCAGCGGAGGATGGCCCCGCAGAGGTGAGCCAGGCGTGGAGCAGGAAGGTTCTGGAAGCTTCCCTGAAAATGCACTTCCCCACTGTCATCCCTCCTCACCCCTCCTCCCCAGACTCAGGGTGGTAGCATTTCCTGGCCTCTCCCTACAGGTGGCCTGCGGCCCTCAGGGGAAGGAAAAATGGGTCAGACTGTCAGACCAGCCCCTGGAGACTCAGTCGCAAGGCGACTGACACACAGTCTGGCTGTCAGATTCGAGAAACGTCCAGGCTCCTGACTCCCCCAGGAAGGCACGCGGGTGGGGAGAGGTGAAGAGTCAGACTTAAGAGACCCTGGTGGCTGGGGGTCTCTGCCCAAGGGGGAGCAGAGGTCAGAGCCAGCCAGGGAGCCCACGCCCCCTGGGCCTCCCAGGCTGGCGTTGCACCTCCCCGGGGAGCACGTGGGCCGCTCTCAAGAAATCGGACCTCGGGGCATCAGGGGTGGGGGGATCGCTGCTTCTCATTTCAGGGCTTTCCGCTGCGGCTGTCAGAGGAAATAACAGGGCTATCTCTGGGCTTTCAAAGGAAGCATCTTGTCAAGACATCAAAGCCAAAAAAGATGCTTTTAGCTTTGCTGGGTCTTCTGACAGAGCTCTTAACAGATTCTGCCTCAGTTCATAAGGGTAGACCTTGAGTGTGTGTATGTGTGTGTGTGCGCGCGCGCGCGCACGCGTGTGCGCCTATGTGTGCGTAAGTGTGTGATTGTTCCTTTATGGTCTGAAGTTACAACTTCCCCCCAGCCCACTGCTGCCTCAGAAGAAGGAATCTGGAAGGGTAGGTGCCCTGTGGCGGTGATGGGGGTGGGGGTGTGTGTGGAAAGAAAGGAGCCTGATGCAGGGGTCTTGGGCTTTGCTCTGGCTGCCCAGCTCGCCCCCCACCTGTCTCCATCCTTGCTCCATTTCCTCACCTGTTAAATGGAAATCACTTTTGAAATGTCACTGGTGACCCCGAGTTAGTTCTTGAGTTTTACTGATTTCTCCCCAGCCTACTTAAATCCAAACTTGAATTTTGTGTGTGTGTGTGGGGGGGGGGTGGGCCTACAACGTGGCTCCTCACCCATTAGATACCACCTGGGCTGCTTTGCAGAAATCCCTTTCCTGAGCCCCCCACTGTGCAGACTTATTAAACCCAAACCTCCAGAAGCAGGCATAGGAATCTTTACTGGGCTGATGTGCCTCCAGGTGCAGTGGCCTGGGCAGGTACGACACCTCGCCTCTCCTAACTCAGACGTGGGTGGGCGGAGGCGACCTCTACAGTGTGAAGACTGAAATGTCTTTCTAGGTTGGGCGGAGTAGAAGGCCTGGCCCCCGAGGGCAATGACAATTCAAAGGACAATGCAGAAGTGAGGGAAGAACTGTATTAAAACAGCCACGCTCAAAGGAAAGGGAACAGAACGCTGGGTGCTTGGTAACAGAGCATAAGACCGACACAACAGTCCACAGCAGCACAGCTGGTGGCTGGGGGTGGGGAAGGTTTTTTGTTTTTTGTTTTTTTTTAAAGATTCATTTATCTTATTTTAGAAAAGGAGAGAAGGAGAGAGAGGAAGAGGGGCAGTAAGGGGAGGTGCAGAGGGAGACAAGCTCAAGCAGACCTCCCTCCCCCTGAGCGCAGAGCCTGAAGCAGGGCTCGATCTCACCACCCTGAGATCATGACCTGAGCTGAAATCGGGAGTCGGGAGTCGGGCACTCAACGGACAGAGCCAGCCAGGGGCCCCAGAGGTGAACTTTAAGATGCTTTTTTCTTGGGGGCGGTGGCTCAATTGTTAAGCGTCTGCCTTCAGCTCAGGTCTGATCCCAGGGTCCTGGGATCGAGCCCCACACTGGGCTCCCTGCTTGGTGGGAAGCCTGCTTCTCTCTCTCCCACTCCTCCTGCTTGTGTTCCCTCTCTTGCTGTGTCTCTCTCTGTCAAATAAGTAAATAAAATCTTAAAAAAAAAAAAAGATGCTATTTCTTGTGTTTTTATGGCTCAGGTGCTCAGCTGGACTTTTTTCTTTTCTCTTAAAGAAAAGGAGTTTGCTGGTCTGGTTATGACGCGTGGGCAGGATGGTGGAACCACATGCCGGGTCCGTGCATCATCTCCGTGATCCCCATGACACCAGCACGTGGCCATCACCGTCATTTCACAGATGAGGAAACAGGCCCGGAGTGGTAACGGGCTTGCTGGAGGGGTTGGGGTCCTAGAGAGCTCTGGCTTGACACCCACAGCCTGGTCCCCGGGACGCACAGCTGTTCACTGTGAACCACTCCATTTCCTGACACTGAGCCCATAAATTAGATTTCTCACCAATTCGGAGTGGCTTTCTCCCTCTGGGAGTGTTCAAAGGGGGAAGATTTTAATTGAATTGTAATGTCTTTTTCCACTTGTTACTTTGAGAGGCTCTCTTATTCGGTAGAAAAAAGCTTGCATGGCGTCCTCTAGCCAAACCAGTTTCCGGGGATGAGAGGAACTTTGCAGCCACCCTCATTAGCGTCACCGTGCATTTAGGCAACACAGGGCTCTGGAAGGGGGCTGGTCTCCCGCTAGCAGTGGGGGAGGCGTGGTGACCCGAGGCAGGGCAGTAAAGGCAGGAGACAAAGAAAGCCAGGGAAGACGCCCGAGAAGGAAGGCAGACCCGTTCTGGGCCTTTGTGAGCCCGGAGCCCAGAAGGTACTCGTTTACTCGGAAACAACAGATTCCACAGAGGACCGGGCCTCCCGTGGTCTTTCTCCCCCTCAGCCCTTGTCACTAGCGCCCGCCTGGACTGTGGAAAGGGACACAGGCTGGAGCCCGCTCTCCTCTAGTTTCAACCCCGGATCTGCCACTCACTAATGGAGGTGTCCCTCCTTCTCTGGCCACAGCCAGGATGCCCACCTCACAGGCCCCAAACCCACAGGCAGCCCGGAGAACTCCAAATGCGGCGCACTCATTCACCAGGCCAGCCTCAGTTTCCACATCTATGAAATGGGGGGCTTCTCCACCTGCGGAATCAGGCTGAAGGAGAACCTTTCATGCCGGCCTGTTCTGGTTCTTCAAACAGGTGATCTGAGTGAGTGAGCCGACGTTAGTGCCAAAGTGAGGCTAAGCGGTACGGTTACGGTTTGTTCTGCACCCCGACTCCCCCTCCCCCCTCTCCAGTCTGCCCTGCGACCCCTGACCTCATTCCCCCCATCCCCTCCTCGGCTGCCAACCCCTGGGGAGGGTGCCGTGCACTCACGCTAGCTCAGCTCATCGGAGTCGTGCGGCTCGGAGATCTTCTTACTCATGTTTTGTTCATGCCCCTAGAAATTTCTATGGCAACTGTGCCAATATTTTTAATTTTCCTAACTTTGCCTGTCTATTTTAGATTTGCCTTCTATCTTATGAGACGATCAAGTCACAAGACAAAGGGCACCTCCTTCCCCATCTCCACACGTATCCCTCTTCTCTCCACCTCAGGGGAGGTAGCAGGTGTCCCCACGACGAGGCTAGCCCCTCCACTGGCCTGCTGCTCCTCGGGGACTCTAGCCGAGCCCTCGTCGGAAGTCTCAGCTCCTCTCCTTTCCCCGAAGCCCCTTCCCTCTGGGTTCAGAACACCTCGGGTTCCCATTTCCCTACAAAAGTAAACAAAGCAAAACAAAAGTGAAAAGCAACACCCAGTTTCCCAAAGCTGCTTCATTCTGCCCTGGTTGACACATTTTTTTTTTTAAGATTTTATTTATTTATTTGTCTGAGAGAGAGAGAGAGAGGTGTTTGTGCGCCCAAGCACGAGAAGAGAGAGGGAGAGAATCTTGGGCTGACTCCACGCTGAATGTGAGCCTGATGCAGGGTGTGGAGCCCAGCGTGGGGCCTGGAGCCCAACACGGGGCTCGATCTCATGATCCTGAGATCGTGACCTGAGCCAGAATCAAGAGTCAGATGCTCAACCAACTGAACCCCCCATGGCAGAGATTAGGAGCTCCCGCCCCGAGTGAAGGAGACTTTCTTTCCACGTCTGCTCCTGCCCTTTGTCCCTGTGGGAGCCTGGACAAGTTACGTCAACTTACTGAAGCCTCAGCCTTTCTTACTGGCTTCCCTCCTCCAGGACCGCCCTGTTCACCCCTCACCAATGTGTGCTCTGCCCTTCCCCGCTCTGCTGATGCTTTTCTCTCCAACTGCTAAATCTGTTCCCCCTCCCTGACTGTGTGGGGTAAACCGCCTTCCCCCAGTTCCTCCACCCCAAAGCTCTACACTCATCCTCGCAGAGAGCTAGCCACCGAACAGCCTTTCCGGCCCCAGCCCCCTCTGCAGAGCCCCAGCCCTCCCACTCGGACTGTGGGCCGACAGGGGAGCTACACTGTGTGCGCAAAGGCTGGAGGGGCCGTTCTCCACTAAAACTTGATTAAAAAAACAAAACACAACACAACAACCCAACAAGGTCAAGATGGTTCACGAAACCCAAGGAAAATAACAAACACATAAATCAAAAAATCAGATGGGGGCACCTGGGTGGCTCAATCAGTTCAAGTGTCTGACTTGTGATTTCAGCTCAGCTCATGAAGTCAGGGTCAGGGTCATGAGACGGAGCCCCAGCTAGGGCTCTCCACTCAGCGAGGAGTCTGCTTCTTTCCCTCTGCCCCTCCCCCTGCTCTCTCTCTCTCTCCAAAATTAATAAATAAACCTTAAACAAAACAAAACAAAACAACCCGGATGATCCTTTCCCGCTCAGTTGGAAAAGAGACTCCATTCAGTTGCCCTACCTGGAACATATCTGATGGGGAAATTCGGCAGAGTCTCGGATGCATGGCCTTTGAGAATCTTCCAAATGTGTATTCTGGGCATCTATGCCCATCGCGGGGAGTCTCACGGGCGCCCCAAATGTAACACTTCTAGAACCTCGTGGATCCCTTGCCTCACACCCGATCTTTCGGTAAAGCTCCTCACTCCAAATAAAAGTCCCATCATCTTCTCTGTCAGTGAGACTGGAAACCCGGATTCCCTCACCCCACAGCTTACCCAGCATCCCCCCTCTTCCTGACTGCTTTCCACATGCCTACCAAACCCCCACTCCTCGTGCGAGGTTAAGTCCCCCCATGCCCTCCCCCAGCAGCCGCAACCACAGCCACTCCCTGTGTCTTGGCCTGGCCTTTGGGCTTCGCCTGTCTGTGGCTGGCCCCCCGCCCCAGGCCAAAGGGCTTCCTCCCTCCTCTGGCAATGGCAGGTCAGCCCTGGGCAGAGAAAGGCCCCTGCCCACGCTGGGTCCACATGGGACCTCCGGCGGTGGGTGTGGGACTTGGGTCTGAGCACTCCAGCCATGATAAGTGACTCCAGAATGGGCTCAGAACCCCAGCCAAGTGGCCAGAACCAGTGTGGTTCCCTCGGCCAGTTCTTTCAGAACAACTGAGGGGGACACACACTCCTTTCCGGTGGAGTTGCCGAAACCGACTGGATGGCAGCACAGGGTTGCCGGTGGCCTTCTTGCCACACGTGGGGGACCCTGCCCGAGAGCTGAGCAGCACACTGGCCCGAGAGATGCAGACAGCGAGCCCACTGAATGCCGCTCTGCCCGAATCCAGCACACTGATGTCACTTTGATGGGGTTTTCTGTCACCTGTAATTGCAAACATCTCGACAGACACAGTTTCAGGCCAACCTCCTCACCGCCAGCATCCCTTTCTAAAACAGCAATTCTCAGCCTTTTTCTGCCACGACAGACGTGCCAGGTGACATGCCCATTTGCAACATTGTCTCATTCTGGTTGTGACAGCTCTAATTCCACACCATTCCCTCTCCTCAAGAAAGAATCTCCGGGTGGGAGCGGGAGGGACCCATTAGAGGGTTAGCCGTGCATCCTTGCTCATCCAGAGAAGTAAGTCATTGACAAACATTAATGCTCTCTTTCTAGAAACACACTGCTTGCACTACACACCTCACAACACAAGCCATGACTGAACGCCATGTGTCTACACGTGAATCTGACCTTGTCTCGAGCACCTCCCGAGAAGCAGTGGGAGCTGGTGGCGAGGGGTGCATTCCACCAACCCCCCGGGTGCATCTGGACACCCCATTCCCATCCTCCAACATTCCTGGTGTTTTAAAAGGGAAACAGAGCACAGGACCTATTTTTAAGAAATGGAAACACGGGCCTTGGAAAGGAGATCACAACTCCTACATTCGTTTGTGTGTTTGTTCATTCCCTCCTGCCTGCTATAAGCCAGATGCTGCCGGACATACTTAGGAAGTGAGACCGAAGATTCCTGCTCTCCAGGTGTCTCTGATCGAGATTGGAGGGGGAGACGGAAATAAATGGCAAACAGCCCATTGATAGTGCTGAGTGCTCTGCAGAGAGATTTTTTTTTTAAGATTTTATTTATTTGACAGAGAGAGAGAGAGATCACAAGTAGGTAGAGAGGCAGGCAGAGAGCGAGAGGGAAGCAGGCTCCCCGCTGAGCAGAGAGCCTGATTCGGGGCTTGATCCCAGGACCCTGGGATCATGACCTGAGCCGAAGGCAGAGACTTAACCCACTGAGCCACCCAGGCGCCCCTGCAGAGAGTTTTGAAAAATGGCGTGATGGTGACTGAACAGCTCTGTCCGTGAGAGGACCCGGGGCCGCCTCTTGGAGGACCTGAATCTGGGGCCTGGGACTCCACTGAGAACGAGCCTCCTTGACACGCTTGTGCAAATCAGCGACCACAGAGGGGCAGACTCGCTGACCGCGGGGGACATTCTGTATTCGCCCAAAGGGATTTTCAAGCGATTCAGTTATTATTTAAAAATTCTGTTCTCTGCAATGATGCTCTTTCGGAAAGGCTTTCAAAAGGGTCATGGAGAAGCACAACTTTTCACTTACCCGCATGAAAACAAAAATCTTCGATGGTTTTAAAATGGAAGAAAGTTCTTCTTTCCCTCACTTAGGACAAGTGAGGAATAGTTGGACATGAGGGAAGTTGAGAGCTCCACACAGCTCTCAAAAAGTTTTGTTGGAGGGGGTGTCATTGGGGAGTCTAGATAAAAGACTAGAAAAAAGTTTAATCTCTAGTAATAGTTTTTATAAAGCAGATTAAAAAAGGAAATTTTAACATACAGTTTTTTTTTTTAAATAGTTAAAATGAAGCTTTGTCTTGATGGTTTACAAATAAAGACTTTGTGCCCAAATACCATTCTCCTTTTTTTTTTTTTTTTGGAGAGCGAAAGAACGAGCAAGTGGTGGTGGGGAGGGGCAAAGGGAGGGAGAGAATCTTAAATAGGCTCCATGCTGAGCATGGAGACCGACCTGGGGCTCTATCTCACGACCCTGTGATCCTGACCTGGGCTGAAATCAAGAGTTGGATGGTTAACCGACTGAGCCACCCAGGGGCCCCTCCACCCATACTCTGCTTTTAATGGAAGAACCCAAAGACTAAAGGACCTGAATCAAGAAGGTCCACAGGGCATCAAAGCTGAAAGGTTCTCAGAGGTGACAAGCTTGTCCATTAGGTAAGACACACCATGAGATGGGGGGTGGCGGGAGGCAGAATGCAAGCATGGAGAGAGGACGCAGAGTCTTGTCTTTCACCATCATTATAAGACTTCGAGTGGCCTCTCTCCCAGGGCAGGTGGGTGAAGTGTCTCTCAAAGGCCATCGTGTTAGGGCAATGGGTTCTGCTGGGCGGCTGTGTGTCCTCAGTGTCGCAGTGGGTCAACGACATTTTAGCTGAGAAGCCGGTAAAGCAGAGTGAGTCAGTCCACTGGCTTTGGAATTAGAACAGACTGTGGTTTGAAGTGAGGCCCCGCCCAACTCTTACCAGTTGTTTGACACTGGCAAGATATTTTGCAAGACCTGGTTTCTTTATCTATAAATCTAGAGCTAATGCCTACCTCGCAGGGTTGTTAGATTGCCGTAAACAGTGTAATGCTTAAAAACCCCATCCTGACACCAGGTCCCCATAAACACTCAATAAATGGTAGCCGTGTTGATGATGAGGTGATGTATTATAAACTGGAAATTATCACGGTAGCAAGAGTATGTCAAAGGCCAAGTGGATGTGATCCCCTGGCTGGGCTCACGGGAGCTCCAATGCAAGCCAGGACGATCGGGAAATTGTTTTCGTGTTGGTCTGGGGTTCATATCACAAATCTATCACACTGTAACTATCTTATTCCATCTCTTTCTCTGAGCAAGACTCTCATAAAACAAAAAACAAAAAACAAAAGGCAACAAGATTAAGACACATGTTGAAACAAAGCGAACTCCCCATGCTCTCATCCTTTCCAAGGCAAAGTGTCCTTTTTTCTGGGTAGAGAAAATCCTAACAGCCGCCACCACATATCGCCACACACCCCCACACACCGGCAAACATGGCAAAGCAGGGCTGGGAGCAGAGGGACGGGTTTCTGAAAGCCGGAAAAAAAAAATCTTGCTGAGACAGAAAGAAACAGGAATCAATTTTGGTTTTACGTGTCACATACATAAATAAATAAGGTGCTATCAAATGTTTAAGACGGGCTTGCTCTGATTTACAATCCATCAAATGCTGCTATCAAAACATTTGGAGAGGCCGTGAGACCACAGGGATTCATCATATCGACAATTCCTGGTGTAACCTTTTCATTTCCCTCCTTGTGGCGGAGGCACGAACACTCCATCTTCCCGGAGCCGGGAGATGGGGCTTTCTCCTTTCCTGGGGCACGGATCAGGGCAAGATGTGGGCTTTTCAGGAGTTGCTCAGATGCTCCCATCAGATCCCTCTCCCCATCCTGTCCCCCACTCCTGTCTCCAACCCCCCCACTCATCCTCTGCACCCCCAAACCCACAGCTTTCTCTTGAACCTCTTTCATCTCTTCCTCCAAGAGACTCCCCTTCATCTCAAAGCCTGGGATAAAGGCTGAAGGTTTATTCTTCCTCTCTGATAGAACATTCTCCACAAAGCCATTCATCCAAGCCAGTCTCATCCTGGACAAAAATCATTTGGGGTTAAACTGCCTCCAGGGGCGATGGGTCTGCGTCTCTTTGTACAGCGTGTAGGAGGTGGGATTATAGCCTCCAAAGAGATCCAGGTCCCAATCCTGGGACCTGTGAATGGGACCCAACATAGCAAAAGGGACTTGGATGAGGGGATTTGGAGAAAGACCCTGGGATGGAGAGATGGTCCTGGCTTAACCAGGTGGGCCTTAACAGAATCCGAAGGATCATTATAAGCGGAGGTGGGGGGCGGGTTGTGACTACAGATGGGGAGAAGGTGATCGAGGGTGCAAATGGAGAGGGGCAGACATGCTTTGGAGGTGGACAGAGGAACCAAGGCCAAGGAATGCAGATGGCCACTGGAAGCCAGGGAAGCGAGGGAAGGGGATCCTCCTCCAGAGCCCCCAGGGGAAACCGGCCCTGCCCACGCCGTGGCTTTAGCTCCAGGAATCTGAAGTTTGACTTCTGACCTCCAGGACTGAATGGCCATTTGTGTTGTCTTGAGTTGCTCAGTCTGCTACCGCAGCCGCAGGACACTAGCACGGGGCAAGGTGACCCGGGGATGTAACCCGTGACCTTCCTCTCACCCCACACCACCGGTCAGGGGAGCTTCTCCCTGCTCCCGGGCGGAAGCCAGAGGCTCCAGTCCCCTGGGCCAGGAGAAGCTGGGCTGCCATCCCTTGGGAATGAGCAAGAGCCAGGACCCCCGCTCTGTTGGGCTCTGACTTGCAAGGCCGGCACTGGCTGCCTTCGGTGGCCCAAAGTCTACCACAGCTGGGAGAATGCCCTCTGCCTCGCATTCCGAGACGACAGCCTTTAGAGGGACACGTGTGAGCACGCACGGACATGCACCAGCTTGGCCTGCCCACAGCACCTCCCAAGCAGGTTCCTGCTTTGCCTGCCTCTCAAGTTTCCTCCCACCGCCACCCCCCAGAGCCCCCAGAATCTCTCGTGGGGTCCGTGCAATCACTTCCCCACTCCCGCCTCCCCCCTCCTGCCTGGTCTTCAGCTTCCCATTCTTGGCCCCTCCTTGGTCCTTTATCTTCCAGAAAGATCTTTTACAACTATAAATCACATTAGCTTAAATGTCCTGAGGCTCAGACTACACCCCAGAGGGTTTACATCCGGAATCCTGGGGTGGGGACCAGGAGTCAGCATGTTCTGAAGTGCCCAGCAACGACAACAGAACCGCCCGAAGACGCCCAGGTCACAGTGAGCCGCGACTGGGCGCACCCCATCCTAGAACACCTGCTCTGGGAGGTGAAGACTTGCTTTGAGCCTTGTCAGAGTGTTCATGTCTTTAAGGCGACCTGATGCACATTTTGCTTCTCATTTCCCAGGGCTGTGGTGAGGATCAGGTGAGCTGATGGGGACAAGGCGCCTGCCTGCCTCCTCCCCTTCCTCACGCCTTCCTCTTCATCGCTCCCCTTTCCTTTCTTCCTGCTTTTAAAGCTCATCCAAGGGATGAATGTCCTGGAGTAAGTCACTGAATGGTGGCAGGCTCCTCTCTGGGCCCAGGGCCCTCGCCGCCGCGAACTCTAGTCCCTCCCGCCCAGCCAGCAGCTACAGGTCCTGCACAGATCCCCAGGGATCTGCACCCAGGGATGCAGGCACGAGACCCTTGTGTGGCTGTGCTCCATCATCGCTGAACGGCACTGGTCAGGCAAGGCCAAACCCAGTGCTGCTGGGCGCTACGGAGCACAGATTACAAACCTAAACCTGGTCTTGTCCGGCCCCACTCATTTTACAAGTGAGCACACTGAGCCAGAGAGATGTGTTGTGGTCTATGCCAAGGACCCTGTGGCCTCCGGCTGCCCAGAGACAAGGCATGGCCGGCCTGGATCCGAAACAGCCCTCTCTAACCGGGGAGGGCTCCTGTGATATCCCCACGGACCAGCTCTGGGCTAAAGGGCGAAGGTTCCCGTTGACCCTGCTGATGGGATGTCTTCTTGGAGGACAGACCGAGGCTGGAGGCTACAGGTGTGAGGACCACCCTCTCCGGCTCCCTCTTCCAACACATGCACTGGCCGCATTCCCAGTCTCCCCACTGTCCACATATCTGAGGAGCAGAGGGAAAGCGGGAAGGGAAGGTCCCTTGGGGACCACTTTTATCTTGAGGCATAAATCTTACCAAGTCCGTCTAGTATGGAAGGACTCTAGAAAGATATTTTTTCTAGAAAAGTTTTTTTTTTTTTTTTTAAACAATTTCAATTCGGGAAAGAATGGGTAAAGGTTGCCCACTCTTCCAGAATTCCTCTTTCACATGTTCTAAGCAATTTTGCAAGCTGCCACTCTAGGGGGAAAATCACTGGTCTGCTTGCTTCTTCTTGCCAGCAGCCCTCCCCACCCCGTCCACGCCAATACCGGTAATGGGGACACCATAGCGGAAACACCCCTCAGGTCTTGACTGTGCATCACAGCGCACAAAGCTCCATTACGCACATCGTCCCGTAGGAGCTCCTACCCCCGAGGAGACAGAGCAGGAAACACCACAGCCTCGGCTGTCCCGTGAGGCCATTGAGGCCGAGAACAGGTTCTCCTTGGTGAGCTGGAACCTTCCTCTCACTAGTGCTCTGCTGCTGTGCGAACAGGAGACACAGCGCCGAGTCAGACCGCTGAACCAAAGAACCCAAGCTCGAGTCTTCCTTTGCTTTTGTGGTTTCCCTTTCTGGTGGAAAGCAAGATTAGTTCATTATAACCAACCCCGTGGCACCGACAGCTCCCTAAATAGTTAGATCGCTCCTGGCCACTGCTTACTGTAGAGATCGGTGTGGGAAATGGGTACCGAAGGGTGTTATAGGATTTCAGGACAGAAGACAAAAAATATTAGTGGGTTTCTCTTCAGGCGGGGGAGGCCTGTCACTGTGATTGCTTTGTCCTTTTCCAGAGAACTTTCTGGCGGCCAGTCTTAATGTGTCAATGCGCTCTGATCCCAGGTACGGGAGCTTGGTCGAAATCTAAAGAAATAGATACTGAGGATATGAAGGTGCAAAATCCCATGAATAAGAAATGGGGTTTCTTCCTTGCTGACTGAATGGGTCACAATGGGGAGGCATCACGCTCTCTGCAAACACACAGTCACCCCGGACACCCGCTCCTGTGCCATTTTTCATACGTGTGCCCGGGGTATGGTACATCAGCTCCTGAGTGAATCCAAGCTCCCTCACTCTGAATCCAAGCTCTACCATTTGTTTGGGACATTCTAGATGGTTCCACATTAAAGCTATCATCACATCTTGTCCGGGTTACTGACACGGAATGACCTTCCTTCCTTCCACGGGTGAAGCCTTGCCGACTGCTGCCAGGTAAACCTCCCTCCATCTCTGACTTCACTCCAACTCCTATTTTAGTAATGGCCCGCTGCGGCACCCGATTATCCACTGAATCTCGTTTGATGGGCTTTTGGGGTCTCCCACGACACGACTCCAAGGCTCTTGCTAAACTCTCCTTCTGGAACCTTCTTCTGTCCGAGCAGGCTCATTGTATCCAACCCCTGACAAATATTTTTTAATGACTTGCCAGCCAGCCACTCGTGCAGGCACTAGGGAATGACCTAACCATCCAGTGTCCCCCGAGAAGCCAATATGCTCAAAAGCGAGGCTGTCTGGCTCTTAACAACTTATTAGTTTGACGTTCCTTTATTCACCTGACATGTACTAGGGCACCCACTAAGGGCCATGTTCTACCCTTGGGGCTGTAAATCGGGGAGGGGGGGCAAGGTAAGCTCATGGCTGTCCTCCAGAGTTTAGATCTACTAGACGAGAAAGGAAATTATAGAAGCAGCGATGATACAAGGGTTGCAGGTACAACTTTAGGGGCAGTTCGGGGTGGCGGGGGTGAGAGGAGAGAAAGCTGGGGGAGTTGAGGAGGGAACAGCCTCACGGGGCTCTGTCCCCAGGATAATGGAAAGCCACTGAATGGGGTGGGGAAGGGGTGTGTGCTGGGAAGTGACATGCATTTTAGGAGGCACCAAGGGCAATCCCCCATGCCTGGCTCTTCCACCACCGCATTCAGCTCTCCTGCTGCACCCCCACGAGTCTGGCTCTAACGCGGTGTGATTCTGATCGGCCGGTGCCCTGGGTTTCTGCTATTTCCCTGCTCACACCGTGTCACTATGTCATTGTGTCCCAGGCACTGTGCTAGGTGGCGAGCCCACAGAGGCAAACAAAAGTAACAGGAGCCCGCGAGGCAGGCTGAAGAAGGGCCCTCCCAGAGATATCCAGGTCCTAATCCCTGGGCCTGTGAAGGTTACCTTCCATGGTAGAAAGGACTGTGACCAAGTGAAGGACCCTGAGAAGGGGCGGTAATCCTGGATTACCCGGATAGGCCCTGAATGCGGTTGGTCGTAAGCTTCTTGGTGAGGGAGGGGGAGGGAGATGTGAGCCAGCAGAGAGGACGGCCTCCTGACAGCGGCAGAGGGAAGCAGGCTCAGAGAGAAGAGGCCGGCTTTGAAGGCAGAGGACAGGGCCAGAGCCAAAGAAGGCAAGGAACACTGCTCCAGATGCTGGAGAAGAGAGGAAACGGCGGGGCATGGAATTCTCTGGTCTTCCCGGGTTCCCCCGACCGTGAAGCAGCGGCCTTGACAGAAACGTGCTCGCAGCAGCCACAGGAAACACACAATTCCTGTCTTCGCAGACCTTACCATCTCATACAAGACAGCGCATTTAATGAAGAAATCCTACCAATGAATAACGACATACTGACAGCAGCAGGATGGCCTGACCCTGTACAGCAAGAGAACTCTCCGGGGCAGGGACTGTCCATGTTGGCACCGGCTGGGGAGCTCTTAGATACCCCAACCTCAGGCCACACCCCTGCCCATTGGGCCAGATTCCCTGTAGGTGGGATCCATCCAGGCACTGGTATTTTTAAAAGCTGCCCCAGAGGACTTCAAAGGGCAGCCCAGTTTGAGAAGCAGTGGCCTCAGGCCAGCCACTTCCTGGGAGAGCGGAGTTGGGAGCATGGGTGTTGCTTCTGCCGGGGGCTGTCCAAGATGGGGGTTCTCCCCACTCCGTTGCCCTGTTAGGCGTGGTCATATTCTGGGCTGTTCTCCCCCTTGAGCAGGCGTCAGAAAGCCCTGTCTTTTCTATCTGCCTCCTCCCCTCCATCCTAAATCCGTTCCCCCCACCCCCCAGGCCTTCCTCCTGTGTCACCTGCGCTGTTGCCAGGGCCTCCAATTATCTTCCACGCTCTGCCACTGGGCTTTCCCAGGACCTTGTCCCAACGGCTGCCCCTGTGATCTGCCTCAAAAACAGATCAAGGCACACCTTCCTCTAAACCTCGCTCACTCCCTACCGCTCCCCAAATAGTGTCTGAATCCCTCAGCATCGCCTTCAAAGCTCGACTGCCATTGCCTGGGTCTCTGACCCACCCCAGCGTGCTCTCACCGTTTTAGGACCTGCCCTGCCCTCACCCACCTCCAGGCCTTGCCCACACTGTTCTGTCTGGAACGGCCCGCTCTCCCAAATCCTTCTATTGAAGGCCAACCTAGCCTGCCTTCAAAGTCTAGCTCAAACACCTCCTCCCAGAAGAATCTCTCCAGCTTCCCTCTGTCAGATTGTTTGCTCCCTACCCTATTCTCAAACAATACAACTGGAACTTTCCACAGGGACCTCTCACTTATCTGTCTAGATATCTCTTTTTCCTGGTGGGTCTAGAGCTCGTTTTGGGCAAGGGCCCGGTCCTCTTCGTCCCTGCTTCTTCCACAGCTCTGACCAGAGGGGCCCACTCAGTTGGGGCTCAGCGGCCATTTTCTGACCATCGATTACTTCATCCTCTGTCCTGCACATTTCCTTGATGCCTGATGCAACTTGCAGAAGACAGGCCCACCAAGAACCTCCCTTGGCAATGATCTGATTTCAAGGGGGACAGCAAATTAGTACTCCGTGCTGCAACGGATCACGGCCCCCATTCTATCCAAATCCGTTTAACTCCCTCCAAAGCCCCAAATTTCAAATGCCGAGAGGTCAAGCTGAGATGGCTTCTGTGAGCTTTTCAGTGGGACCACCCCCATTTTCTTCAATAGCAGAATGCTGCTGACACCACTTCAAAGGAGAGCGAGGGACCTATTAATAATACTCCGGTATTGTCGGTAGCAGAAGTAACTGCAGCAAGAACTCAGAGACCCCTGACGACCTGGCCACTCAGGACCAGGACCTGGCGGGGAAGGGCATTCCCAGACTTTCTGGTCTCTCTGGGCCGCTGGCGGTTTGACCATCAGCTGACAGGTTCATGTATTCCTTCCTTCTTCCCTCCCCGCTTTGCAACCTCCCTCCCTCATTCCCTTTCATAAAGTTGATATTGAGGCCCCCAATATATGCCAGCACTGTCGTGGGAAGCTGTGAACCCTGCCCTCTAGAGCTTCTATTTTGGGGGCCTGGGTTATAACCCTTCGAGACAGAGAGATTAGGCGTGGGACAGCAACAGGGTCAGGATTTGATCCTAGCGTGTCTCTGCTCACCACCTGTTAAGGGTTGAATTCTGTTTCTGCTAAAAATATGTTGAGGTCCTAACTCCCAGTACATCTCAGGATGTGAGTGCATTTGGAAATAGAATCTTTACAGAAGTAATCGAGCGAAAATTAGGTCATTAGGGTGGGCCCTTCTTCACGGTGACCGGTGTCCCTATAAAAAGGGGGAGCTCTGGATGCAGGGACAGACTCACTTAAGGGAAGACAATGGGAAGAGACATGGGGGAAAGATGGCCACCGACAAGCCAAAGAACGCCTGAGGGTACCAGAAGCCAGGAGGAAGGTCTGGGGACAGAGCTTTCCCTAAGTGCCTTCTAGACGGAGCCAGGCCTTACCAACACCCTGATTCAGACTTCTGGCCTTCAGAACCGGGAGATGGTGAGTTTCTGTTGTTTTAAGCCACCCAGTTTGTAGTTCTCTGTTAGCGGCAGCCCTAAGAAACTAAATACACCCCCACAAAGCAGGGATCTTTTCTTTCTAGGCAACCACAGCCCAGGGAACCAGCTGGTGAAGCCTGGCCTGGCTGCTTCTGCCAATGTTTTGAATTTGGACCCACCTTTCGTTAGGAAAGAGCACAGGGACTTGAAATGGAAGTGCCTCACTTCAAGCAAATCTGATGTGTGGTTTCTTTGGGCATTTACACTCAAGAGAGATGGAGGGCTGGTTGTGCACCTGCTAGCCGTCTGTCGGAGAGCATTCCCAGGGGACGTCCACTCTGAAAGTCTGCTGTGCACACAGCCCTTTAAGGAACCAGCTACCCCGAAGAGTGTGTTCTCAGAACCCTGCCTTCGTCAAGGAGCAGAAATGTTGGCTCTGCTCTTTGGTTCCTCTCTCAGGCTCCACCAACAGCTTCCCAGACCTTCCTTCTAGAGCAAGCACACAGACAGGTGCGGTGACTTTGGCAGATTAAAGAGGGTCGCCGATTCTCTGACACTTCTCCATTGGGGGGTCATGAACCCCCATCCCTGCACCCTTGAATTGGGGCTGCCCTGTGACTGCTTTGACCAATAGAATGTGGGAGAAGTGACTCCGTGACAGTTTTGGACCAAGGCCTTTAAGAGGACACGCAGTTTCTGCTTCCTTCCTCTGGGAGCTCTGGGCCCGCTTGTGAGCAAGCTGACCGTCCCAAGGCTGCCATGCTGTGAGGAAGCCCAAGCTAACCATGGAGAGAGAGAGAGAGAGAGAGAGAGATATGCTCAACCAGTCCCCAGCTGTTTTAGACTCATCGTATCAAGTGGCCCCACTGAGGCCCCCAGACATCATGGAGTACCATGCTGTACTCCAGCTAGTACTCTCTGTGGGACTTCATACACACAGAATTATGAGACATACTAGATTCCTATTTGACATTCCTAAGTTTTGGTGTAGTTTTTAGGCAGCCTCCTAAGGCAGACCTCCTAAGAACAGAGGCAGACCCAAGACATCACCCAAGAATGTGAGAAGAGGTTCTACAGCCGGACTTTGAGCAGGACAGGTGGTTTTAAGAAGGCGTGAATGAATGACATGGAGGAAGGCCTGAGGTTGCATGGGGTTCTACTTCTGAGGGGCCACCCGCCTGGCTCTGTTGTGGGATGACAGACCCCAGCTGAACTGCCCCCTGCAGCAGCGACAGACCCCAGGGCAGAGAGAAACCATGACAAGAAGGCAGGAGAATCAATATTACACAGCACCCATGGGCTGGGGGCTGGGGGTTCGGGCTGCCCACTGTGCGAGGTGTGTCCTGTGCTCTGCTCAGCTTCACGAGCCCTTGGGTGTATATGTTTTACGAACACGGAAACTGCAGCTCATGGACCAGAGCTAGTCTATGGCGGAGCTGGGGTGCACGCTCAGGCTCCAAGCCTTGGCTTTCAGCAGGAACCCACGGGGGTCTGAGTTGGAATGATCTGGCACGTAGAGTGGGGATGGAGAGAGGGAACAGGAGGAAGGCTTTTGAAAGAAATCAATGAAACCGAGTCCAGTTACTTCAAGCTACCCCTTGAACGGCTACTGCGTCATCCATTTGGCCAACGCGGAAGGTTCCAGACATCAACCTAGAAATCTCCAACAGTCTCTCAGAGTTCCGTGGGATGATGGCGTGAAAATGCTTTGCAGTCTTCCGCGGGCCTGAGAGACTGACGCTGTGTAAGCCCTCACATCTGCTGATTTTGTAAGTGGATATATTTAGTGGTGGAACACTTTTTCTTCCAGTTTCGTAACACTTAAAAAAAAAAATCCTGCTTGTCCTATTTTTTTCTTTTTTCCTTTTCTTCCTCTTTCTTTCTTCCTTCCTTCCTTCCTTCTTCTTTTTCTTTTCTTTCTTTTTTTTTTTCATGAACTCAAAGTGATATTGCCATTCTTTCCGTAGCAACACACTAGGATACTGACTCTGCTTTGCTGGGAGAAGTCTGAGCAGGACCCAGGAGGAGGGAGAAGAGGCCAGGTGGGGTGGCAAAGAAACTGCTACAACATCAACGCCCAGAAGGCAGGCAGCCATTTTGGTAACTAAGAGTTGCAAGGGTCATCCCTGGGCTGTGTGCTGGGGCGTGGGGCAGGGCGGGGATGTCTCTGCACCTGGGTTGGTGCAGAAGCCCCTGGGTGCTCTTTCCCAAGAGATCCTGACTCTGACAGTTGGACTCCCTTTCTTGAATTCTCTCCCCAACTTCTGGAGAGAGGCAGCTTCAACTAGGTGACAATGTATTTTTAATACTTTTCAGTAACAGCAACTCACCTCTTTTTTTTGTCTTTTAAAATTTTTTTCAAAAGATTTTATTTATTTGTCAGAGAGAGAGAGAGAGCACAGGCAGGCAGGCAGAGTCGCAGGCAGAGACCTGAGTCTCAGGACCCTGGGATCATGACCTGAGCCAAAGGCAGTGGCTTCATCGACGGAGCCACCCAGGCATTCCTGTTTTTAAATTTTTTTTTTTTTTTTTAAGTTCAGTGTCATTAACACAGAGCGTATTGTGAGTTTCAGGGTGGAATCGAGCGAGTCATCAGTTTACGTGCAACACCCCATGCTCAGTCCAACAGCTCATCGCTCCTTTTTCCAGAAGGTGGACCTGGACCATCGGGGAGGGGAGCGGGGAATGGGAGAGCAGGAAAACCAGCCCCCGCGCCGAGTCCTGGAGCCCCCACGTTCCCATACACCACCGCCTTTCCTCCTCCCAGTGGGCCCGTGGGGTGATCCGAACCTCAGAATCCAAAAGGAGCCACATCTCGGCGAGTGCTATAGAAGCACAGAGCTGCATGCCAAGGTCGGTGCCGGAGACTGTGCTTCCTTACCGCCCGGTGTGCCTCTGCGGAGCCGGGCCACCTTGGCCTGGAGGCAGATGGGCCAACACCTCTCGTCAAGGGCGACAGGCGTGCAGCCAATCCCAGCTGCCCTTGCTCTTTCCAAAGTGACCTTCTACCTCTCATTTCTATTCTCCGGGAGGCTGCTGCGGTGCCCCAGGGAGCAATAGGCTGCAGAGTGCCAGGCAGTCATTAAAAAATAATACTTTTGAAGAATATAAATGACACGGGAACATTCTCAGATGATGTTAAGTGAAACACGGAGCTACAACACACTGGGCGATTTCGTTGATGTGACATCTAGAAAAGCAAAGCTATGGAGACGAAACCAGTGGTTTCCAGGCACTGAGGGTTGGGGGCGACCACCAGGCGCACTGAGGAATGGCTGGGGTGACAGCATCGTTCTATAGCTCGATCTGGGTGATGGTTATTCAACTACGTGCCTTTATCAAAACTCAAAGACGTGACATTAAGAAGGGGGAATTTCACGGGACGCTACTGGTACTTTACTTTTTAAAAGGGCCTGCAAAATGCAGCTATACACAAATACATATAATACATTAGTCAGGCACCAGCTCCTGATCTTTTTGCAAAAAATGAGCAAACATGGTAAAAAACACGCAGATGATGTTAATGTTGGCTCTTTATGGCATCGGGATTATTATGATGTTTAAATTTTTGCTTTATATACTTGCAACAATTTCCAAAATACCCTGGATTATTACCTTTAGAAGCAGAAAAGTGGTTTGGTTTTGTTTTAGGAGAGAAAACATGGCTGAAACAGTTCTAGAGTCAAGCTCTGTGTCCTGGAAGCTGCGTGACTTCCAGTAGGCCACAAGCCTCTGACTTCAGTCTTCTCATCTGTAAAATGCGAGACTACCGTTCCCCTCTGAGAGTTGTCATTTATAATTAAGTGAGAGAATGGATGTAGAAGTACTTTATACATTTGGAAGTTGTAGCTCAACTAGTTCTTGCCACCCTCTTATCTTTGAGAATTTCTTTCATTTCTTAATCTGGTGGTTTTCAAACATGGCGTCATTCCGCATTGGTGTTAGTAACTGCTTGAAGCTAGCACCGTATTTTTAAAAAAAAAAAAAAAAAAAAGGGAGGGGTGCCTGGGTGGCTCAGTCAGTTAAGCATCCAATTCTTGGTTTCTGCTGGGGTTGTAATCTTGGGGTGCTGGGATCGAGCCCCACGTTGGGCTCTGAGCTCAGCGCCGAGTCTGTTTGTCCCCCTCTCTCCCCTTCTGCTCCTCTCCCCACCCCTGCACCCGCATATGTGCGCACACACTCGCTCTCTCTCAAATAAATAAAATCTTAAAAAAAAAAAAGGAGTACCAAGAATGTAGTGAATACTCAATAAATACATGTGGAATGAATAAATGTCACGCTATCCCCTTGGTTGTGCCAGAAAGAACAAAGAAGTGCTCCCAGCCTCCCTGGTACACAGCCATCAAGCCCATCTTCCAATGGCTGCTCATGTGCCAAGGGTGGATTATGAAACCCGCACGTTGCTCCATCTAATGGCACAGCTGAAGACACTCATGATGGTGCTAGATGCAAACCGATAAGGAGAAAGAGAATAGGAGGAGGAGGAGATGAGCCTACAGGGCCCTGAGTTGGGGGATGGGGGAGGAGGCTTTCCCAGCCAGGTGGGGCGCCAGCTGCGTCCCGAAGGACAGGAAGGCGTAGATGTGACAAAATGAGCAGATGTTCTAGAAGAGACAATAGTTTGGGCCAGGGGGTGGCAAACTATGGCTCACCTTCTGCTTTTGTGAATAAAGTTTTATTGGTAGAGAACAGACATGCCTGTGTCTGCATTCACACTTCACTGCAGAGCTGAGCAGTTGTGAAAGAGAGCTTCTGGCCCCCACAGCCTAAAACATTCCCTCTCTGGTCCTCTACAAAGGTGCGGGCTGACCCCTGGTCGGGGCCAAGACACAGAGGTCTGACAGACCGCTGTGGTGTCCGCCGAGGACCAGGTGAGAAGGGACCTGCCTGGGTGTAACACAGGAAGCAGGACGGAGGCGAGGAAAAGACAGGCTGGGTAAGGGGCTCAGAAGTTCACGTTTAAAAAGTATTGCTGGATTTGCTGGGGAAGCAGAGGTCCTAGGGTCTGGACAACTGACACAAATCCCGCTGGGCCTTTCCCCTAGGACTGCAAGAGAGTCATTGGGTCCCCGGTAGTGACTCTGACCCCCTGGGCAGGGCTGCCAGAGCTGCCTCTGCTCCGTGGAGCCAACTCCGTCCAAACCGTGGGACAGGAAGGCCTGGGGAGGGGGCTGTGAAGGCTGGACCCCTCCCCGACAGCACCCACCCACACCTCGGGGGGCTGTGGCTTTGCCCCAAATGCTGATGCTCTCAGTGAAGCTTGGGGATGTTGGGAGGGAGGAGGGAGCTTCTACAAGAACAACGCGGCCGGTCTGGGAATCAAAGACATTAGTCAGGCACCAGCTCTATTCTCTCTACTCTCATTCATTTCAAACTCACTGAATGAGCTTACTCCTGCAGTCTCCAGTTCAGCTTCCTGCTCTGGAATTTAGCTTGCATCCCCTTTCACCTCAAAATAAAGGATTTCTTCAGGGCTGCACCCAAGCGCTGTGCTAGGTCCTACTTTTGTCCTCCGCACCTACTGCAGTGCCTGGCCCACCTCGGGGCCTAATAAAAACGATGGCAGGATGACCAAAATGACAAAGGTAGGAAGGATGCAGTTTTTGTTTGGGGAACTGTTGTTAATTCTTGCACCTGAGTCTTCTCATCTCTAAGGGTACCTTCCTCATATAGTTGTAAGGGTTAAATGAATTTAATGAGAGGCCCTCAGAACAGTGACTGAGTCAAGGTAAGAGCTCATGAGACAGTAGTCATTAGTTGTATTATACAGTCTGGATGAGCCCAGATAAGAGTAGTGGTTCCACAAGGCAGAACCTGTACTGTGATTGATTAGTGATGTCTGCTCTGGGCCTAATGGTTCCACAAGGCAGAACCTATGCTGTGATTGATTAGTGGTGTCTGCTCTGGGCCTAATGGTTCCACAAAGCAGAAACTGTACTGTGATTGATTAGTGATGTCTGCTCCGGGCCTAATGATTCCACAAGGCAGAATCTATACTGTGATTGATTAGTGATGTCTGCTCTGGACCTAATGGTTCCACAAGGCAGAAACTGTACTGTGATTGATTAGTGATGTCTGCTCTGGACCAGGAAAGTGAGATGGTGGTACATACACTTCCTCAGCCTATGTTGGTTCTTTTAGGATTCAAACATGTCAGGGCACATTTGGAATTCTGGCAGGACAGGCCTGCCAATAATTTTTTTGAATCCTAAGGCCTGAGGGTTATTTGGGAAGTGATGTGTCTTTAGGGAGTACATGTGTCCTGTCTCAGGAATACTGCCTTAGTCACCAGAAGGACATGTAGTTCTGACTGTGGCCTGGACCTGATCTTTATCAGATCATCCTTTGGCCCAGACCCCAAGAATCCATATCTGATTCCAAGAGGAGGGAATAAGTAAGAACGGACAGAACTGTTTCAATAAAAGTCTCTGTGTGAGGCAGCACGGCCAGGGCACCATCATGGATGTGACACGTGGCTTGCGTGGGGGCAGGATTCTCCTGGTCCCAGCACAGCCCACTGTGGGCTTCGGTACAGAGAGGGTGCGGGACACTGTGGTAATTTGGGTGTGCTGTCAGATGCTGTGTGGTCTCCCGGGGCAAGGACAGGAGGTCCATCTCTGGCAGAGGCAGGAAGTAGTTTCACAGTGGCCTCTTAGAGTGAAGAACCCTGTGCCATTCCTTGCAAACTCCCAGAAACAGTTAGAGGGCTGGAGATGATGAGGGCCTGGGGGGGGGGGTCGCACCATGACACATGGGGAGACAGAGCCTTATACACAGTGACCCAAATGTGAGCTCAGGGCGAGGAGCCCTGAGAAACACAGGTCATAGCTCTAATACCGCATAGGCCCCAAGTGCACAGAGGAAGTTGTTGCCAGTGTCCAGTGTTGGGGGGCAGAGGTGCCAGGAAGCTTCACGGAGACAACAGTTGAGCCAGGTGAAGTTGAGGATGGGGCTCTGTGCACCCCAGATGGGCGAAGATGCCTGAGCCAAAGTGCAGAGACAGGAAAGGGAATGCTGGCTCAGCGAAGGGCCTGGGTGTCTCGTGGGCAGAGGTCCGGGGCAAGCAGTGGGAGAGAGATCTAGAAGGGGAGGAAGGGTGGGAAAGGCACGCTGGAAGGAGCATGACTGTCAGGAGTGAGGCCTCTGCTTTATTCCCGGTCACATCCCCAGCTCCTCGGACAGCGGCCAGCACAGAGGGCAGGCTCCCTAAGAGACGCTTAAATGGCAGGATGGATAGACTGAAGGAAGGCATCAGGATTTAGGACAGGATGGAAGCTCGCCTTTCTTTCATTGAGAGCAATATGGGAAGGAAAGCCCGTTTGGGCTTCTAAAGCAGGGGGACCCTGCAAAAGCAAGACGATGAGGAGATAGAGCCACGGAGGAAGGGTGCATGCACGTGTCCGTGCAGACATAAAGCAAAAGCGCAAGAGATGCGCTGTGTTCTCGGCTCCGAGCCTTAAAAAAGTACCTCGAGGTTTGAAAGAAAAGAAAAAGGAAAAGAAAGGCACCGGAGCCCCTGTGCACTGGATTGAAGTGGAAGGCACAAAGCAAAGGGGATGATTAGAGCGTTCCCAGGATGCAATGCAACTTCCTCCCGGCGCCAAGGGGGAAGGACCCCTCTTAACCTGGTCCTCGGTGCTCCCTTCCCAGCCTCCACGGCTCAAAGGGACGCGGCTGGAAGATGCACAGGCCAGGTCGCCCTGCCCAGCGGGGACGCAGGCACCAATGAGCCTCCTCTCCTTGTTCTCGCCTCGATGCTTGTCTTTGGAGCCTTGCTGAGAAGGAGGAAAAACGGGGCCAAAGCTGAGATGAAAGTGCCTGTAATCTCATAAAAGAGCCAGGCGGATGCTCTAAAAGGCACAGAGGAGCCAACACCTGCCATTTGCACTTCAAGGCAGGCGGTTTGAAACCCACCAAGGCAAGGGGCCTGTCCGCCCTTCCCCGCTAGTGCCTGCGCTTGGGGACCCGAGTCTGCTGGTCATTACATCCCCCGGGGGCTGCAGGAGGACGAGGAGAAGGTGAATCACCGAAGCCTCCTGTGCCCGAAACCTGCGTTTAGGACAGCTGGAGACCTGAAGAGCCGTCACCCCCTCTCCTTGCCTGACACTGAATTCATCCATCCCTTTCTCTGGGCAGCAGTAGCACCGCCACAAACAACCCGTGTTCCCACTGCCATCACAAAACGAGACTCCTCCCGAATGGAGAAAAGAAGGAGCCTGCTTGCGAGGAGACGCGAAAAAAAAATTTTTTTTCCTGCTTTTATTCGTTCTCCTGAGAAACTCTGCAAGTCTGCTAGAACCCAAGGCCCAGGCGGGGTCCTAGTAATGACCCATAACAGGGAGAGCAAATGTTTTCTCGCAGCATAAAGCCAAGAAAGTGAAAGCAGAAAGAGAGAGGCGATTTTCCAACTGAAATTCCCAAATGATCAGTGTAGGCCCTCTTACAAAATTTCTTACGGTTTATTTCCTATTTTCCACAAACGATCTAGGAGGCGCACTTCGAGAACTCTCCAAGTTTGAAAAGAACGTGCTATCCTTTGGGGTTACAAAACACCACGATGGTGGGAGACCGGGGGAAGCAGAGTTAAGAGAAGAAAAGAGCAGCAGGGTCGGCTCAGAGCCTTCACCGGCCACGTTCTCGGGCTGGCAGGCGCTTGCTTGTGGGTCTGCGGGAACTCTGGCAAGGCCTCCCCGTGGAGGGAGCCATTGCAGGGGAGCCTGCCTGCTGCTCTGGGTCCTGTTCCTAACAGGTGTCATGGCATTATCCATCAGGCCTGGAGACGGGGCGGGTGGGCGCTGGGGGACTCGGGTGCAGCCTGCCGGGGCTTTAAGATGCTAACAGCTGTTCTCAGAAGGGGGAAGGGGAACACGGAGGGGGCCTGGCCCAGAAGAGGCCCAGATTTGGCTGCAAAGAACCCCACGTGACAGACCCAGCCGAAAGTTAAGTTCAGGGACGGCAAAGAAGAAAGGCAGGATGCTCCCCTTTGGGAATCATGGTCCAACATTCATCGCAGCCAGAATAATCTTCGAGAGACAGACGAGCCCCCACCAAGCAGTTTCTCTGGGAATAACTGAATTGCAGGCTTTGAACATCACAAAAAATCCAAGAGAGAGCTGAAAGAACTCAGATAACAAAGCAATAGGGAAAAAACGACTTCTCCAGGAGCTGACTTAAGGTTCTGAATTAACCTGTAAGACTTCTTAGTGAGCAGAGGTCCACAGTTTTAAGAAAGGAAATCAGCTGCGAGTTTTAATTAGTCGGGGTTTTGATAAGTGGCGAATCTTGGAGGCAATAAAATGCCAAAGGATGGGTCTAAAAGGGCAGATCTCAGGAACCAGGGATGGGAGGGAGCATTTCGCTCTGGCAGCAGCAAATAATGAGCCTGAAACTGGGCCAGGCTGAACCAAGGTCTGTGGGCGGGGCTGGGAAATAACCAGGGGGGGGCCCTCGTGCCTGTCACTTGAAGGCAGATGCCACCTGCTCTCGCTGCTGTGCCCTCTACCCCATTCTCTCCCCTCTGCGCCATTTCGTGGTTATAGTGACCCTGGCTTGTGGGACTCAAGTTCCTTTAGCGCTCTTCTGTTCCTTCTGGCTTAGTTCACTCTGCCATCTTGGCCCAGGCAGCCTGGCAGAGAACCGGCTGCCAGGATCAGGCAGCAGAATGAGAGCAGCAGCTCCTCAGTGCTGTTCTCTGGCTTTGCCTGCTTCCTTCCACAGGCACTGCAGACTGAGCTAGGTGCTTGGACTGTGAGTGAGCTAGCTGTTCTCCCTGGGTTCAAGGAGGCAGATAAAAACACAGGCAGAAATGAAATAACAGATTAAGTTCTGTGAATGAATGGAGCATAAGGTACCATAGACAATCAGAGAAGAGAGTGTGTGGGGCCTGTGGGTGGAGATCAGGAAAGGCTTGACCTAGGAGGCACATGAGCTCCTAAAGGCCATAGTTATAGGATGGATTCATCCACAGATTTGGTAGCTTGCTGGGCTCTAGGCACATAGCCCTCCTTTCTATCAACAACTGCTGGTGACACAGTCCTTCTTTGACAGTCCTTCGGTGGGCAAGCTGGTGATTGGCTGAGGGAAAAAACCACAGGTGACTTGACCCACACGTTCTGTGGTCATTGAGCGAGTCTGATGCAGAAGAGGGCCACTTCAAGCACCATTGCTGATCCCGCGCAAACTTTTCAATTAGCCCCCGAATCCCCTGAGTTCAGGGTTGCTCGGGACAGAGTGCTTCATCCTTTGCTCTCTGCCTGTTCCTGTCTTGAGGGAAGGATGAAGAGGAACATGGTTGCTGGAGAACTTCCTGGACGGTCCGGCTCCGCAGAGCTCAGAGGGCGTTTCAGACCGGCCAACAAGTCTACCAGGCTCTGCTAAGGCTGTGGTCCATGACGATGAATTCTTTCCCTCAAAACATGAGACAGGAGGTTCAGGAAGGCACGGTCTTCTGGGGGCACGGAAGCTGCTGAGGCGTGCAGTGACTAGGCTTTAGAGAAAGGAAGAACAGGGTTTAAATCCGGATTCCTGCCGTGCGAACCCTTGTATATGAATGTTCATAGCAGCACTATTCTTAATAGTCAAAAAGTGGAAACATCCATCAGCTGAGCTCGGGTAAACAAAATATGGTCTATCCAGGCACTGCAGTCTTACTTGGCAAAAAAAAAAAAAAGTGGGGGGGGGGGGCTGACATGCTACAACTTGTACGTGCCTTGAAAGCATCACAGTAAGTGAGATAAACCAGCCACAAAAGACCACATGTTATAAGATTCCATCTGTATGAAATGTCCACAAGAAGCCAATCTACAGAGAACAGAGACTAGATGAGTGGTTGCCCAGGGCTGGGAGAGAATGAGGGCTCGGGGCTGGACGGCACTGGAAAGTGACTGCAGACAGACACGTGGTTTCTCCTTTTTTGAGGTGATGGAAAGTAGTTTCAACTTGTAGTGATGGTTTCATGACTACAAATATACTAAAAACCATGGATGGTCCGCTTCGGGGAGTGCATTGCACAGAATGTGAATTACACCTCAGTAAAACTGTCAAAAAAAAAAAAAAAACACCCGGGTTCCCACTCCTTCTTGGTTCCTGCTGTGCTGTAAGGTTCACAGAGGCAACGACCCCTTTGCTCTGCCCGCTGTGGTCTTTGGAGGACCTGGTGGCAAGCAGGTATTTTTGTATTTGCTAATGAATAAATACGTGGCTCTCTGAGCCTCCGTGGCTGCGTCTGCGAAATGGAGATAAAAACACCTTCTGCAAGGGGCTGTTCGGGAGACAAGGCGTTTGAAGCCCTTGGCAGCCCCTGGCGTACAGCACGGGGAACAGAAGGGTCCTCCTTGGATCTGTGGCTCCACGAGGGGGATCCCTGTCCCTGGGAGCGCTGTTTGCTAGCCATCCACCGCACCTCCCCTCGCATGTCCCTTCCAGGGCCCGGAGACCATGCTGTCACACAGGCCAGCTCACCCGATGCCAGGAGGCTTCTCTGAAAGGACAGTTCGTGGGCTGACCGGTGCCCAGGGCCCCGACCAGCAGGGGGCCGGTGGACACGTCAGACCATATTTTCTGTTTCTGCCTGGAGATGTGTCTGACAGCCTGTCCCAGACTGTGTCTGTCACTGCCGGTCAGAGCTGTCTGAGGCCATGCTGCGTGCTAGTGGCACACACTGAAAAGGCACAGTATTTTCAAAACAGCGAGCTATGTGACGATCAGGGTTATGACTCCCGGAAGCCCGGCCACCATCCTCACGAAGCCACCATGAAAAATGTGAAAGGCCACCAAAGAGTTAGAACTCTGAGCCTGTGTCCGCCGGGAGTCCTGGTGGACAGTGCCTTACAGGGCACGTGGTCTCCTCCTGGAGAAGGCCGTCCTGTGGGAAGAGCTGGTGGAAAGGGGAAGAAGGAGGGAGCACGTGTGTCTGAGTGTGTGGGGGTGACAGCGGAGGACGGAAAAGGGCCGAGGACACGGAGAGCCTGGTCTGTGGGCCCCCTCCAGCTCTGCCCAACCACAGCTCTACTCTCTACGGCTCACCTTGGCAGTAGCCTCTTTTGTCTTCTGGGCATCCTGGAGCGAGGGGACAATTCAAAGTTAGCAGTTGACAGCCAACTGTCACAGGCCAACCCACTGGGTTTCAGACCTCTTTGGCTGAGATCCACAGTAAGAAACAGATTTTATGGGGCACCTGGGCGGCTCAGTGGGTTAAGCAGCTGCCTTAGTCTCAGGTCCTGATCCCAGGTCCTGGGATAGCGCGCCCTGCATCAGGCTCTCTGCTCAGCAGGGAACCTGCTTCTTCCTCCCTCTGCCTGCTGTTCTGCCTACATGTGCGCTCTCTCTCTCTCTCTCTCTCTAATAAATAAATAAAATCTTAAAAGAGAGAGAAATAGATTTCATGTGGTCATCCTGTGTGTGCGTAGACCTACGTACAAAAACAAAGCGAACAGAATGCTACCCTCACCACGGAGGGCGTATTCTAATACCTTCTTTTGTTTTCTATTCACTTGGGAAAAAACTTCCTGCCATGACCTGCTAACAGGGACACACAAACCCTACAGTGGACAGGGCTCACAAGGGGGCCCCCGCACGTGGGCTTTTAGGCTCTTTTTCATTGTCCCGAAGTTCTTAATCATTTTATCTTCAGACCCGTGTGGTGTAAGTGAAGGCCAGGGTGGGGGCTGCCGCCGCCCCATCCCCAGCCCCCAGCCATGCTCCGAGGGTCTGCTCTCTCTCACGAGTCTCCCGGTGCCTGAGGGAGTGTGACATTAAGTGGGGAATAAAACCACCAGGACACCCTGAGAGACTGCAGATGAGGGGATAGCTTTCCCCTGGTGTTTTGAACAAGGGTCCTGTGTTTTCATTTCACTCTGGGCCCCACAGATTATGTAGCCCGCTCTCCTTACCAGACAGATTTTACAACTCCCGCATGAATTGTAACGGGCAGTTTGAAAAACCCTGCTCTGGACGGCCGAGAGCTGCGGCTGACCAAAGACAGGCTCCCGGTAGGCACACTCGAGGTGAAACCCCAGTTCTGCCACGAACGGGCAGGCTGGGTGACTTCGGGCACGTCCCTGAACTCCGAACATCTGTGACCTCATCCACAAAACCAGGATAAGAAGAGGACCTGCCTTCAGAGTTGGGGCAGGGACCAAGTTAAGGCGACTACAGGAAAGTGCCCTGAGTTCAAGAAAGAAACTAGTTACTATTATGCTGATTAGGTCCCGCAGGTCTTGGTGGACCTGGCTCTGATTTTTCCCAGTTTGATTTACAGCTCTGAGGAGGGGTGGGTTTTGAGGAGCAAGTTGGAGTTTACCAGGTGACCAAGAAAGGGAAGGAGGCTGTCTGGGCAGGCAGGCGGCAGAACAGAAGCTCAGAGGCATATAGTATGTTTAGGGGAAATGAGAGCCGATCCGTTCTGTGTGCATATGTGGGACAGGGGGGCACAGGGTGAGGGGCAGGGGGGCACAGGGTGAGTGGCTGGGGGGCAGCGAGGGTGAGGTTGGCAGGACAGGCCTGATCGTGGGGAGGAGAGGCCCCCAGGCAACCAGGACTCTCCCAGCAGCCAATGAAGGCAGAAAGGTTTTAAGCAGGTGAAAAGCATGATCAGACCTGTGCTTTCCGAGGTCAGGCTGGCTGCACGGAGAAGGGTCAGGGTAAACAGGCGGAGGCCCTGCAAGAGACCAGGTGTGAGACAGGAAGCCCTGAATGAGAGACTGATGGCGGGGGTGGAAAGCTGACGGAGGAGGATCACCCAGGAGGCTGGAGGGAAGCAGGCAGGCACCTCCCAGGCTTCTGCCGAGTGAGTGGAATCCAGAAGCAGAACTGGTCTAGGGGAAGGAGGAGGAGGAGGAGTGTGGGGCCTGGCCCCTGGAGGCAAGTGAATCAGAAGGATGTGTGTTTCGTCTATTTTTAGAAACCTCCAGGGATGCAAGGTCTATAAATTAACCTTAAAGTGCAATGAGTATTCATTTGTCCTATTTTTTGCCGTATCTCCCTCCTTTTGGCGACGAAGCTCAAATCAGATAAACTTTGTCCCAATGCAGGTGCGTTCTAACCCCCACAGATTTCTGGAACCAGGTGGAAGAAATCTTAAATTACAGAACAAGTCAGAACTAAGCGACATCTATGGAGGGAGGAAATCACAAAGGAACATCGAGAAAGTGATTAATTCGCTAGCACCCCGCACCCCTCTCCGGAGCCGGCCGGTCCCCGGCTGCCCGTGGAGCTCGGGTCGGCCCAGGGAGTGCGCTCAGATCAGACCAGGAGCCAAACATCTCCTTTTGAAAACGATGCCAAGAACTGATATCTTCTCTGAAAGATGAAAGCTCTCCCTCTGCCTTCCTTCTCGCTGTGCAGTGACTCCCCCAGTTATAGCCCTCCATTGGCAAGCATCTTTAAACACCACCCCCCAATTAATTTTGAAATCCGTCTCTGATACTCAAATGCAGGGTAGGCATGGGAACCAGACCCTTCTCAGTTTAAGGTCAGATTGAAGAGAAGACGGTGATACCAGGGCTTAGGACTGTCACCCCCATGTCACCCACGTAGAACCTGCTGCCTCTGTGAACTGAATTGTGGGGTCACCGGGCAAGTATGGAGGCAGGTCTTCTTCTGCCTTTTGCCAGCGGCCCCTCACCATACTGTCACTTAAGGCGAACTCCTTATATGTATATTTGGGAACCACAGCAGGAGGCATTACAATCCATTTGGTTCGGATTAAAAAAAACCCCAAACCCTTCCACGCCCCTGTAGTGTTTGCCACCTGCCACCTGCCTCCAGGGGCTGGAGGGGGCAGGTATAAATAAAGACACCAACATTGCTACGCTCCTGAGAGCTTACGATGCAGACACTTTACACACCTGTGACCTCATGTCATCTTCACGGCACCCTTATGAGATGCGTGTCATTAGCCATTCTATACATGGGCAAACATTCTCTGACCGGACTCCCTGGCCCTGGGCATCCCAACTAGGATGGGACAGGACTTGTTTCATGCTGGCTGGGCTCTTTCCAGCTAGCTTGTCCGGTCACTTTCTTCCAACACTCTTGGGAGATTTCCCAATTTGAGGAAACTTGAGGCTCAAGGGGGTTTGGGCAAGTTGATCGACCATTGGGATGCAGTGGGCTTTCATGCCCTTGGTCCCCTGTAAGTTCAAACCATTTTTAGTTTTTGCATTACCCAAGCAGCACAGGATTCCTACGAAAAATCTTTTCCACTCCCCAGATGTAATCGCTTTTAACAGTTTAGTGTACATCCTTTCCCCGTGCGCAAACCCAACCACGTGCAGACAGACAGGATTGCACTAGATGCATTATTCAGCAACTTGTGTTTTCACCCAACCATGTATCTCGGTTGTCATTCCCCATCCACATGTGAGGAGTCATCTGTATTCTCCTGGGCAGATTTCATTGTCTAAATGTAGCATCAACCCCATTGATGGACTCTTGGTTGTCTCCGATTTCTCATTAATTACCAAACGTAACTGTAAATGTAAGAGATACTTGAGATATAAGCTCCCAGTAAACATCAGCTAACTATTCACCTTCTTAGCTCGCTTTATTTAACTGATGGCCTCCATTCAATTCCTCATTTCAAAGAGCTGGAGTTAACTATGTTTGTCTCCTGATCATTATGGAAACTGGCTACTTTCACGGCCCAGGTGTCAACGTTACCTAATCCAACAAGGAAATTGGATTTAGATAGAAAAGTTTTGAACTGATACTACTTTTACAAATTTTCTCACCCGTTCTCTAACTGCAGCTCGTTTTTTGCGGGAAATGGCGTGGTGGTCTAACGTAAGTATGGTTGTGTTGTAGGTTTCTAAGAGAAACTGTAACACCAACCTAACATGAAGAAGGGAAAAAGCTGGACAGCCTTACATTTGTGTCCTAGCTCAAGTCAATTTATTCTACTGATACACACAGGTGTATTCTACTGATACACCTGTGTGTATCAGCTGCAGATTATGTCCCCTCGTCATGTCCCCAGACCACTTCTCTACCTTGGGCAGAAATCAAGTCATCCTCTCTTCCTTCAAGGATCCTTAAGACTTAAAACTGTCTTCCTTTTACAATACCTTCACTGCTTTGCTTTTATGGTCCTTTTCCTTCAAGATAGGCAGCAAAGTAGAAAACAGGTTTGGGTTCCTTCCTCTTTCTCAATGTTCCAACATTCCTTCCATCATTTCCCCCATGTCTCGAGAACTTCCCTTTAGTCATTTTTTGTGGGTATGTCTGCTGACAAAGAGGTTCCTTTCCTTTTCTTTCATAGGAGAATGTCTTGATTTCCCTTTCATTCCTGAAGAATATGTTTTTGCTGGATATAGGATTCTGGGTTGACAGTTATTTCAAAAACACTGTGACACTTCCTTTTGGTCTCCATGGCTTCTGATAAGAAATCTGCCATTCTCTCTCTCTCTCTCTTTTTTTTTTTTTTTTAAGATTTTATTTATTTATTTGACAGACAGAGATCACAAGTAGGCAGACAGGCAGGCAGAGAGAGAGGGAGAAGCAGGTCCCCCGCCGAGCAGAGAGCTGGATGTGGGGCTTGATCCCAGGACCCTGGGATCATGACCTGAGCAGAAGGCAGAGGCTTTAGCCCACTGAGCCACCCAGGCGCCCCGAAATCTGTCATTCTTATTGACTCTGCCTGTAAGTAAGGTGTCATTTCTCTCTCAATGATTTCAAGAGTTTTTGTCTTTAGTTTTTAGATGTTTGAGTTTGAGGTGTCTTGGTGTGGATCTCTTTGGGTTTACCTGGTTTGGGATTCACTCAGTTTCTTGAATATCTGTTCCCAAATTTGGGAGTTTCCAGCCATGACTTATTTGAATAGTTTTGGAGTCCCCTTGCCTTCCTCTTCTCTCCAGGACTCTGAAGACATGAGTATTAAATCTTTTGTTAGAGTCTCATAGACCTCTGGGACTCCGTTCCCTTTTTTTCCAAGTTTATTTTCTCTTTACTCTTGAGACTGGGTAAGTTCTACTGTTTTATCATCGAGTTCACAGATTCTTTCTTCTGTCCCCTCCATTCTATTGGGGTCATCCAGTGAATTTTTAGTTTCAGTTATTGTATTTTTTAGTTCTAACATTTCCATGTGGTTCTTTTTTTCCCCCTTCTGTTTCTCTGAGACTTTTTTCTTCATTTGTTTCAAGTGTGTTCATCATTGTTTACTGAAGCACTTTTGTAATGGCTGCTTTAAAATCCTTGTCGGATAATTCTAACCTCCGTGTCATCTCGGTGTTGTTGGCATCTGTGGATTTTCCTTCATTTTTTCAGTTTGAGGTCTTCTTGGTTCTTGGTAGGAGTGATTTTTAAACTGGGTAACAGGAGAGTTTGGAACTTTCTTAAACGTGTTTTAGCTGGCTTTCCCGGATACTGCTCTGCCAGGGAAAGGGGGCGGTACCATCTCTTTACCGCCGGCTGGGAGTCCAAATTCTTCACTGGCCTTCACTTTGTGCTCAAGTGGGGAGCTTCCTCGTTACCGGGCAGGCACAGAAGTTCCCCATAGGCTTCCGTTAATTCCTCCCGAGGTGGGAAGAGGTAGGAGTGCCTCCTTACTGCCTCTGTGCGGCCTGCACGGACACCAGGGTGGGTGTCGTGAGCCCCGGGTGGTGGAAAGTGTCCTCTCCCTACCCTGCCTTCTCTGACCCCACCCTGGTGGGGGCAAGGGTGGGGGCAAGGGCAAGGTTGGGGCCCCTTGCTACCAAGGGAGGGTAGAAGTTTAGGTTCCCCACTTACTCTTTGCTGCTGGGAGTTGGGGCTGGGCCACAGTTTTTTCTGGGATGTCTGCCTGGGGTAATATGGTCAATATTCCCACGACTTTCCTTCTGAATCTGAAGCCCATCCCAGGACATGGATAATTAGCGCAGGTGTGGGACTTCATGTCCTCAGTTGGATTTTAATTTCATTAAAGACCCAGGTCATGACAATGAATGCCCGGAAAATACTTTTTTTGGAGAGAGAGACTAAAGGCTCTTGCCTGTCAGTGTGAATCTGTTGGCAGAATTCTGCATCAGGGAGATAAGACAGATTAGGCATGGGGCGCCTGGGTGGCTCTGTCGGTGAAGCCTCTGCCTTTGGCTCAAGTCATGATCCCGGAGTCCTGGGATCGAGTCCCACATCGGGCCCCCCGCTCAGCAGGGAGGAGTCTGCTTCTCCCTCTGCCCCTCACCCTGCTCTTGTGCTCTCTCTTTCTCTCTCTCAAGTAAATACATAAAATCTTAAAAAAAAAAAGATTAGTTATGGGTAAAATTATCTTAAACACAGGTAAGAAAGGTAAGAAAGAAGCAGAATAGGCAATTTGGAGTGTCTGTACTAATCATCAAATTATTAATATATCTAAATAAAGAATATGCTTAGAAGAATGCTGAGAAGCAGTGGCCCAGCCCTGGGGGAAGCCCACAGAGCCGCTGTGGCGCAGAGGCCTGGTCTGGGGCTCTGTATGTGTGAATTCCGGAACCACTTCCCTTGAGTTGACTCTGTGCTCACCCAGGTGGCCTTTGGAACCCAGCTCCCTCTCGCCATTTCTGGACAGTGTCAGGGAACTGATGCAATTGTCTGGGCCCTTGGCTATCTCATTTTTCACTCGAAATAAATGGTCTCTGATCTCTTATGAGTTTGGTAAAAATCCATTTATAATAGCAATAATTACAACAACAATAACACAAAATAACAAATTATTCGCTGCTTACTGTGTGCCAGGCTGGCCTGGACATGTCACAGACCAGCTCATGCCATCTTTCCCATAATGCTGTGGGGCAGGTGTGTGATCATCCTATCTTATCGACGGAGGACTTGAGGCTCAAAGAGACTGAACTTGGCTAAGCTCAGAAGAGCCAGGATGTGAACTCAAGTCTCCCAACTCCAAGATCTGCCCTTCACCACTGGGCTTTCTAACCCAGCCCTTTCTAAGCGCCTTGCGATACGAACTTATATACCCCCAGTTCTACCCCCCAGTTATATTTCTGCCACCCATTTACAACTGAAAAAGCAGAGGTACAGAGAGGTTATGGACTTTGCTGGAAGTCACACAGCTGGTGTAAGTGGAGTGCGATTTGAAGTCAGGCCATATGGCTAAGGACATTATGTCGTGCTGCCTCTGTGGGACACTTGCTTGACTCTGTCTAAGGGACCTAAGCCCCTTAAGGGAAAGGACCTGACCATCTTCATTTTTGTACCCTCACTAGCTTCTGTAGTGTCCAGCACAAAGAAAGGCTGTGACAGGTTCAGTCGACTTCCCCCGAAGGGCAGTCTACTAGCTGACCCGTCCTAGCTACACTCTGATTCTGTGAAGTTCCTTGAATTTATAGCCGATCTAAAGTAGGTTTACGCCAGGCTGCAAGCTACTCATTCTGCTTCATGCACTCCATAAAACATTCTTTTTTCACATACCACGGGCCTGAAGGCTCCTGAAAAAAGAGCAGAATACAAATTCCAGGGCCAGAGAGCTATGAATAATTTCTCTGGGAGCCTATTTTTCACACTCAGGGACCTGAGTTTTCAAGTAAATCAGTCCTCGTCACGGGAAGCCAGAAAAACCCTTTTCACCATCCTCTTCTGAGTCCAGTTGTGACTGGAAAGACTCATCAGGGGAGAATAAAGTTTCTGAAGGGGCCTGGTGGTTCTCAGTGGTGGCTGGTTTTGTCCCCGGAGGGGACATTTGCCAACGTCTGAAGACATTTTTTGGTCATTACAACCATGGGGGTGTGGGCGGCGACATTAGTATTCAGTGGGTAGAGGCCGGGGACAGTGCTGGACATCCCACTATGGAAGGATAATCCATCACAACAAAGAGCCAGCCAGCCCCAAACTGTCCCCAGTGCTGAGGGTGCGAAATCCAGACTAGCCAAGCAGCCCCCAAATCTGCATGTCCCAGTGGTTTCCAAGAGGAAGCATCGCTCAACAATTAAATTAGGCCTTAGAAGATTTTATTCCCAGAGGGCAGGCGTGGCTCACGGGGGTGGGGGCGGGGGGGGCGTGAACATTCTGTGGCAGAGTGGACCCATCTTTGTTTGGAAGCGTGTTCTGAGGCAACGCTTTGGGAAGTCACACCTCCAACCCACCTCGGAAGCTAATTAAAATGCAAATCCCAGGGCCTCACCTCTACTCCACTGAGCAAAGCTCTTTTGGTGAGACTATGAGGGATTCCCCACTGTGACTCAGACGCCCACTGACATTTTTCTTCCATCTTCCAGGAGTACAAGGGGTAAATAGACCATAGGCACGGGAGTTTTTTAAAAAATTAACTGAGGGGCCCCAGGGTGGCTCAGTCTTTGAGTGTCTGGCTTTAGCTCAGGTCATGATCCCAGGGTCCTAGAATCAAGCTCTGCATTGGGCTCCCTGCTCTTCAAGAAGCCTGCTTCCCCCTCTCCCACTCCCCCTGCTTGTCCTGCTTTTCCCTCTCCCACTCCCCCTGCTTGTGTTCCCCCTCTGCGATCTCTCTGTCAAATAAATAAATAAAATCTTAAAAAAAAAAAAAAGTTAACATTCTATGCTCACATTCTAGCCTTGTTCCTCCAACGTTTGTCATTTGTACCACATGTTGTGAAGTACGCCCTAGACAAATACTACCCGTGCTGTTCTTATTATTTTTTTTTTGTAAATTCTAGCATCATTCTAAGCAATAATCCCATGAAAGTACAGGTTTGATCAGCTAGTTACATTTTTCCCTTAATACTCCTGAGAATACATGCATAACTATGAAAAGAAATAATATTTGTCCATGCCACTTAAAATAGGCACGCAATCCATGTAGGAAACGGGCCATTTTACGGCAAAGCAATTACAGTTGGCTAGAATACTAAGAACAGTACCCGTGTGGTCTGCTGAGCAGACATTTGAAATCTCAGAGCCACATTTTCAGGGCTGCATAACAAATCCTGCGGCTTCCTGGAGGAGGAAGAGTAGCGTGGGCAAGGGCTCACGCCTGACTAGGACGCTGTGACGTCACCGGCAGTGGCCAACTGCCATTTTGGAGCCTTTGAAAACAACCACGTGAAAGCCCGCACGAGGACAAAATGGAGGACCAGCACAATTTGAATGTCACTGAGCCTCAGAAATTGGCACTCACATGTGAGGAGAAATCATTCCAACCATAAACTGGCCTCCATGAGATCATCCTGCTCCCAGAGGGCACCCTCCCCCGCCCCTGCCCCTGCCCCCCTTAGGTGAGGCAGGAGCAGAGGGAAAAAGCAGGATACTTTGAAGGCTGCAAAACAATTCGTGTCCCTGCTGAAGATTAGAACAAACATCTGCAGTTTGTTTTTCCATTCACATTCTTTTCCAGAAAGCCTAAAACTTGACAGAATGTTAGTTTTAACTGGGTCCTACACGCAGCCTGCCCTCCTCACTGCGAATGCAGTGACTGAAGCGGCAGCTCGGAATTCCGAGTGTGACTGTACTAGCTAACACCACTTTATTTTTGTCTTTTCCCTCCCGTTGCATTAAGCCGCCTGCATAATTTCCACCTCAGGTGAAACCGCTCTGTATTAGTTGTTTCCTACTTGAAATACATTGATTTTTCCATGTAAGTCAGGAGACTGGGAAGTGGGGTGGGAGGTGTGATGTGGAATTGGGTTAAGGGGAGGCTAAGGCATAGCGTTTTCAGAGGCAGGTAAGACAAAGGCAGTAACACCCCCCCCCCAAACTCCCTCCCCACCCATGATGGCATTTGTCCTTAGGGTCAACATCTCAAACTCAAGTGGCTGTTCCTGAAGGATGCCATAAATGGACACCCTGTTTCTGCAGCCTGGTATGGCTACTTAGTTAAGCAGTTTCTCTCTTGGTGTAGTTGTCAACCATCCCTGTGTGGATCCAACTGGAAAGATGCCAGGAATGAGCTTTGACTACAAGGAAGCATTTCCTGAACACCTACTATGAGCCAAGCAGGTGCCACATGGTGAGGCCAAAATTCCTGCTGCCATCACCCAGGAATGGGGAAAAAAAAGTAAGAATGTCAGGAAGAAGAAATGCTCTTGGTGCTGTGGGAGGGGGTCCTTGTGGGGCTCTAGCTCTGGAAACCGAGGGCAATTCAAGACGTACCCTACCCTCAGGAGACTTGGAATCCCAAGGATGAGGACCCAGACTCAGTGCCTAGACTGGTGCTTGGGACCCAGCAGGGGTTCAGTCCAGGTCTGCTGAACGGAGGGATGTTCCATGGCTGTCAACTGAACCCCTAAGCCTGGACACCCAGGACTCTGCAAAATTGTGAGGAGATCTAGTGAGTAAGTCTCAGACAAGTCGGGGCGAGACAAGGCTGCGGCTGGAAGAACAAGGTCAGGAGCAGGTTCTGCTGAGCTGGGGCAGGAGCCCACGGGTGCCGCAGCTCGGGGCCAGCCTGCCTAGGCACCCGTCCGGTCCCCACGGCCACTTTCTAGCTGGGTGACTTAGCGAGTGACTTAGCTTCCCCGTGCCTCAGTTTCCGTATCTCTGAAACAATCACGATGATGGGGTCTACCTCACAGGATCCTTGGGAAGCTTGAAGAAGTTAAGATAGGTAAACGCTTCCCTCGAGGCTTGGCATACAGACAGCGCTAAATAAGTATTAGCCGCTAGTATTTTTCTGTGGGCAGGACATAACGGGCCGGCATGGTCCTCCCTGGACTGGAAGGAAAATCCTATGACGCGAAGCTTGTGAGGTAGGCAGGCAAGGAGGAAAGAAACCCAGAAGCAGGCCGACTAGGCTGCGTTCTGCATCTGACACTGGGGATTCACGCTTGCCCACCTCATTCTTTCTCAAAACTGAGTCGACTATGGATCTGTTCATTCGTTTTTAGGTCCTTTTCTGAAAGGGAATAGTTCATAACATCGCCATGATGAGTGGCCACAATTTTCCGTTGATGGTTAACACCATCTCCTCGCCCCCACCCCCACCTTTCCCTGAGGCTCTCCTGTTTTCTCATCCCTCATGTCTCCCCAGTGGTTCACCAGGACAATAAGAGTTCTGGAATAAAGAAGACCTTGCTCCCTAGCCCCACAGTTGGGTCCCCTTGGGCCAGTCACTTGACCTCTCTGAGTTTCAGTTTTCTCATGGATAAGGTGGGTTTCTGGGTAGACACTAAAGCTGATGTGTACCAAGCGCCTAGGAAAGGTCTGTCCCATCCATGGAGATGCTGAATGAATGGTGGCTTATGGGCACAGCGTGGACACACCAGCAAGTATTGCTTTGCCGATTTCCCTTTGAAGGTCCTGAAATGTGCCATTTGCTTCACGAGGACGGAGAGCCATGATGTCTCCTCATGAATTGGGGTTTCCAGGTTGCACAAGACCGCTAGAGGCCTCCCATAAACCAAAATGTGGCCTTCCAGTGATCTGGGCCACCGCACCTGGCAAGAAGAACAAAGCCGTCCTTTACACACAGACAGGGACTTGTCCCTGTGTCTAGACGGCTCAATTCGCTTGGTCCACACTAACGGCTGTTTGGTTATACCGAGCTGATGTGATTTTGAGAGACGAGGCTTTACCACCGAGTCACTTTGGGGCGGGGGGAACAGTCTCTGAGTTCTTCGTCAGAAAATCACGAAAACTGCTCCGTGTGTGAGGTAACATCCTGGGATGAGAACCCGGTCTCCAGTTTTCCTGTTCCTTTAACAATCTACTTTGCTAAATGGACATGAAATTGCTCCATTAAATTTCTGAACACCACATTAAAGAAACAAAACAAACAGACCAAAACAAAACAAAACGAAAAAAACCCCTCCCAGTCTGAAGGGGAGGACTCTAAAACCGAAGAGAGCGCCAAATGTTTTCCAGAAACAATTAGATTTGATTTTCGGACTGAGAAATGGAATCATCAGAGACGTCCTGGAATCGTGAGGTTTGGCTGAACTCTTTAAGAACTGAGCCGTGGGGGCAGAAATCACGGAGTCAGAGTGGCTCCGGCTGTCGGAACACGATCATGTAATTTGTACCAACTCTGAGGTAGGTGCTATCATCATTCCCATTTCATAGGTGACAAGACTGAGGCACAGTGAGTTTAATGACTTGCTGAAGGTCAGATAACCAGTAAATGGGGAGCTGGAATGTCAACCACAGTCATAACTCTTAGGCTGTACCACCTCTCACCATCTAGAAGAAACTCGGTGCCTTGTGTCAGGAGCGGATGAACAGGTTCCCAAGATACCCAAGGCCCACCACAGTGCCGAGAAACAACTCCTCCTGGTTCAGGACATCACCGCCTTTGAAGGACATTCTCATATCTTGGGCGTTTGGGAGTTTATCATAACCTGAAGTGCTGTACGTATCCCCACTTCACAGGTATGAACACTGAGGCTCGGAGGACTTAAACAACTTCTCTGAGGTCATACCCATTATATCCTAATTCCCAGGCACTGTTCTCCCCCTGAGGACATGTAATCAAGACTAAGCAAACAAGGGCGGGGGGCGGGGGCGGAGAGGGGGGAGGTGGGGAGCTTCGGACACTGAGAAAGCTCTGGTACCTAGCACTGTGCTCAGCCCCAGGAATGCAGCAAAGGCAGCAGAGCAGGGACTCCCCTCAGAGCCAGACAAGTGGCCGTGTGACCCTGGCCAAGTGACCATGCCTTTGAGCTTCAGTGTTTTGTTCTATGAAATGGTGTAAGAGCAGTGACTAGAACCCAGGTTCCTTGTGAGCAGAGACTGTGCCTGGGCTGCAGCCCCAGCATGTTACATAATATTTGGCATGTAATAGACGCTTGATAAAATGTTTTTACAGAACGAATAAACATATGAACTAAAAAAAAAATCACTTCAGTGTTTCTGCAGAAATTAAAGGACATAGTGCATGCACAGTACATAAAACAGAACTGCTGAAAATGCCAATTACCTTATATTCCCTATCTTCCAAGAATCCTAGGAAATAGATTGGTCTCTGCCCATTTTATGCAAAAGGAAAACCAGAGAAGTAGGCAGGAATAAAAGAATTCTTGGAGGAAAGCTCATCCCTTTTAATAAAAAAAAAAAAATATGTGCCTTTAAAAATAAAAGTCACAGTGAGGAGCTATAGGAAGGTTCTAGAATCAGTACAGGGGGAAGAGAAGGGCTGTGGGTCCAGTCTGGCAGGTCAGACTGCCTCCCTCCTTAGCCCTCTGCCTCCAAGGGGCAGCCGTGGACCTGGCAGGATGGAGTCCGCAGCTCTGCCTTTGCCATCGACCCCTCCTGTCTGCAGAGAGCTCCGGCCCAGACCCAGACAGCGAGTGCCCAGCTGTGCTTTTCTTGGCGATAAGAGTAATTCTAATGAACTACGAGCTGATGAATCCCTGATTGCAGGAGAGAAACAAAATTAAGACCGCGCTGATTGAAACTCTTAATAAAGCCCATTCTTTGGGAAGGGTCTGGTTTGGCAGGTGGGAAGCCTAGGGATCTTTCCAGGATCCGGTGGGGGATTTTTTTAAAAGATGGTACTAGATCCTGGTAAGAACAAGGAAACAGAACGAACACGCAAACAAAAAATGCTCAGGGTGAGCACGTACAGATTTGCTTCTGAATTCCAAGTGTAAAAGGGCTTATAGAAATTGATTGCTTGCTAAAACTTGAGCTGTGCGAAGCCAATTATGCTGGAAATAATCCCAGCGGCCACACCCTCTTCCTGGGCTGGGCAGCAGCATCTCCCGCAGTGCCTCTGAAGAGAAGCCAGGTCCCCTGCAGCAGGCGTCACCCCCTTGCTGTCCCTTCCTCGGAAACTGAATTTCTCCACCTAATTTAATTGCAAAAGCCCTTGCCAATGCTCACACCTCCCCTATGATGCGATTACTATTGGCTCGTCAATTTGCCACCACCTGTGTGCCCCCTTTCAGGAAGGGAGGGCGAGGGAGACAGCGCCAACGTTAATTGCAGTTTCATACAGTTCATTGGTGATGACCCTGTGGAGAGGGATGGGGGTGGGGATCGATTCTGGTGATTGAAAAACAATCTGAGAATTATGAGGTCGTCCTGAAATCTCCTGGAATGGGCAGAAAAATGCCTCTCTGAATATTTAGCCCGTGGTCAGTCGAGACTGTTAGTCATTCAGTGTCATGCCTCAGACATTTCTTGAGGACACGTTGTGCCAGGCGCTGTGCAGACAGGGCAGAAGGCAGAGAAGGCCAGGACAAAATCCAGGTCCTCGAGTGGGCTTCTCCGTCAGTGGTGGGGGACGGGGGTCTAGATCCTAAGATGGATAAAAAGGAGACAAGGCCAAAGTAGGAGAGAGAGTAGTGCCTCCTTTCCTTCAATGTAAGACATCACCTTATAAAGACGCGAAAATGCCAGATGGGGCGGCTGGATCTTTGCTTCACTATTTGGTCCAGGGTGGCCTGACCAGAAGCTCTCAGGAAACGGGGTGGTGCGGGACAATTCATTCCAGCACCTTCTGCGGGAGACAAGAGGCTGTTTCTGGACTCTGAACGCAGCAGGCACTATCTGCGGAACTAGAGGTGGCTCTTTGGGATTCTGAGTTGCTTGTCCCCATTTCAGGATGGGATGGCTGCTGCCTGGTCCTCACATTCCCTTTTGAAAAGAGAACACCCCTGGGGAAGGGGGGCGGGGCTCCTGCTGCTGGATGGAGTTTTTTGTACAACCTCGGGCAAGAGAAGCTCTCCAGGACCACCCAGGGCAGGAGGCTGGCTTCAGATGCAGCTCTCAGGCTGGCCAGGGCCCAAGGGAAACACTGGTGAGCCTGGGTCACTGCCACGCCCCCTCCCATGATGAGCCCTGGTGGTCAGGCGGGGTAGAGGTGGTAACACCCACAGGAAGACACCCAGACACAAGGCAGGGGAAGGGGAGAAACTTCATTTGGGTGTAGTGTATTCCCACTTCTTGATGTTCTTCCTTCTCCTTTCCTTTCATCCATTCACACTCACCAATTACCCCATCCCTCTCCCTTCTCTGTTGTGTGTGCATGAGCACACACACACACACACACACACTCCCATGTGTGTGCACATGAGCCTATTAACGAGATCTGCTTCAAATCCTGCCCCTGACGCTCTGTGACCCTGCGCCCGTGTCTTGACCTCTCTGAGTCTCCATTTCCCTGTCTATACAATGAAGATGATGATAACAGGACATTCCTTCCAGGTCAGTGATGGGGATTAAATGTATAAGGCTCATCATCTTATCTGCTTGGACCTAAGTAATATTCTCTAAATGGGAGCCAGTCTTTCTAGTCTGTTCTTCCATTATGTCCTCACCAATAGTGATGACAGGGATGACTTTTTATTATGTGTTTGTCTCTTTGGGAGCACTCAGTATTAGCTATTATGATAATTACAATAATTTTGTTAATTCTGTTACATTGCTTCACATCCTAAAAATTAATAGACCGATTTTTGGAGCAGTTTGAGGTTCATGGAAAAAATACGCAGAAACTCCAGAGTTCCCATAGCGTTCCTCTCCTCACTTCCATTTCTCTTCTTATCACTGTCTTGCACTGGTGAGGGACATTTGTTACCGCTGATGAAACTATACTGAAACAACCAAACTGATGATTAACCAAAGTCTGTAGTTTACCTAAGAGTTTGCTCTGTCGTGTTACATTTAATGGGTTTTGACAAACATGTGACATGTGCCCTTGTGCTCCAATATCCCACAGAAGATTTTCCCTGCTATAAAATTTCCTGTGTCCCAAAGGACATCCCTCTCTCCCTCTCTGCTCATCTCTGGAAACCACTCATCTTTTTACCATCTCTCTCATTTCATCTTTGCTAGAATGTGATCGAGCTGGAATCACCCAGTATGCAGCCATTTCAATTGGCGTCTTTCACTTACCAATTTGCATTTAAGCCTCCTGTAAATCTTTTCTTGGCCTATTGGCTCATTGCTTTTTCTTTTTAAAAAAATTATTAATTGCTTTGAGAGAGAGAGAGCGAGAGCGCGTGCATGTACGGGACGAGGGGCAGAGAGAGAGAGAGAGAGAATGTACAAGCAGACTGTCCGCTGAGCAGGGGACCTATGTGGGGCTCCATCCCAGGACCCGGAGATCATGACCTGAGCTGAAACCAAGGGCCAGCTGGCCACCCAAGTGACTGAGCGCCCCGGCTCATTTCTTTTTATGACTGAATAACACGCCATTGCGTGGATACACTGTCCTTTGCCTATCCATTCACTTTTCACCGTTCACTTTGGTTGTTTCCGATTTTGGGGGTGTACTGTTTAACTTTTAACAGCAGGTTTGTGCACTATAATTGAATTTTTCCTGAATCGGCAACCTTTCGGAAATGCTGAGCTAAATATATGTGTATTCAACTCTCCATTAATGTGTCTTAAATACACAGAGCAAGAAACTCCCAGGTCTGGTGTGGTTACCAGCAGAGCCCACCAGGCCACACGGTCAAATGTCCCAGACTATGGGATTTTGCAACAGGCCTGAAAAGGCCTTTCTCCACGACTGCTGGGTGCTCAGGATATAATCAGGGTTTCTCAGCCTTTGCACACGTGACATTTGGGGCCGGCTAACTTTCTTGAGGGCGACTGTCGTGGGCATCGTAGGACGCGGAGCAGCGCGCTAAAATCGTAGCAGCGATTTTGCCTCCAACTGTGATGAACCAAGAATGTCCCCAGACCTTGCCAAATGTCCTCGGGGGCGGGGGGGGGGGGACAACACGCCCGCTGGCTCCTCCCACTGCTGACAACCACCGTTCAGTATAGGAGAACTTTCAAAACCACCAAACCCTCCCGCATGAAGCCCCACCCCCAGGGGCGGGGCCGGTCCTTCACTGCGCAGCAGGCGGTGCCCCGGCCTCCCTAGGCCTCCCTGCATTTCACGTCTTGGGTGTGTTTGCTTTGATCTCAGCCAAGCGCTGCCACTATGCCCACCGGCTTCTGGATGTTTCCCTCCAGAGACAACGAATTCAACATCTTGATGATTTAAGCTGTCACCGACTTGCCAAATACCGCACTGTCTCTGAACTACGATCTGGTGACTTTCTCAAGAGCAGGAAGGGTCTCCCTAGAGGAGTCACAATGGGCCTGCTCCTCTGCTCCCCCCAGTCTCCCCATCAGCGAGTCTAGCGGCTCCCCCTCCAGAAGACTGCCCGAAACCGCCGGCTCCCCGCGGCTTCTCTTGTCCATCCCTGGTCGCGGCTGTCCTCGCGCTCCTGCTCTGGTGATCCATTTTCTGGACGGCTTCAGAGCAATCATGAACCGACTGTAACTCCCACCGCCCCCGCTCCGGCTCCAGGGGCTTCCTGTTTTGGTTTGGGGTTCTGCCCCTCTGTCCACGGTCCCTGACTCCACCCCAAAGAGTGTCTTTAAGTGGAAACCTGAAGAACCAGGATCAGGCAAGAGTGGGAACTGGGCCCCGCACAGGTGTCTCCCCACACGTGCTGAATCGGCTAGGCCCCCAGGCGCTGGGTGCCCACAGCTCGCTTCTGGTGCCACCTCTCTTCTCATGGGGGGGGCTGGCTGCAGCATGGCCAACGTCATACCCTCTATGTGGGGCCTGCAGTGGCTTCCCGGCCTTGGTCCTATCGGATCAGCCCTTCTAAGGACTCTGGCATCTCTGGTGGCTGTCACAGGGGCCAGCTCGGCCCCCTGAGCAAGAAGGAGAGTCAGAACTGACAGGGACCTGGGATGAGCGAGACAGGAGGTGAGGAGGAGCTCTCACCCCAATGGGCTTCTCTGAGCACAACCCTGTCGGGTCTGCCCTAATGCCTGTCTTGAAAATCAAGTCTGTTCCAACAGGACTGCTGTGTTAGAGTGGAATATGGCATGGGTTTCTCACGTGCTCATGGCCAAGTTCATCCACCAGAAATGGCAGGTGGACAGACTCTGTCCAACTGGACTGGACCACACAGAAGTACACACACCGCACAGGTGCACACACCGCCAGTGTGCGCCGGCTACCTCAGTTTACCTTGTGTGTTAATGAGCCACCGCTGTCCACAGCTAGTGTTCCAGCTTTCTTCGGGTTCCACCTTCCCTCCACCACCTCACACTAACCCACGAGCTGCCACCTTCTGCCACCTGGCTCCTTAAACACACAGGTCTTGTCGCAAAGGACAACGCCTAAACCACATGTAATGTGTAAAACTGTGCTAACTGCTTTTCTTTCTTTCTTTTTTTTTTTTTTCCAGAGAGAAAGTGAGCCCATACAGGGGAGTCGGGGAGGAGAGGGGAGGAGGTAGGGAGAAGCAGAGAGAGACTCTTAAGCACGCTCCAAGCCCAACACAGAACCTGATGTGGGGCTTGATCTCAAGATCCTGCGTTCATGACTTGAGCCAAAATCAAGAGTCGGACTTAAGCGCTTAACCTGCCCAGCGATCCGGCATTGTCTTCTCTTTCTTACTTTCCTTTCCCCTTGTTTTCAGTGCTGCCTGGGACTGCACATCTGTCCCGGTCCCCTCACCAAGCATTAGCAGCCTTGTCGCAGCCTCTGTTCTCTCGGGAACCCGGGCTAGGATGCAACATTGCACATGGAGGGAGCGGCAAGTACAAAAGGTAGAAACAGGCTTGGTGTCCCCCAGGACAGGAAGAAAGTCCGCATGACTGATGCTCTGTGGAGGAGAGGCTATAGGCTGGATGGGCAGAGAAGGCAGGATCTTTTATTTAGGGTTCGGGCAGTCAGGGGACGGAGTCTGGACATCGCCTGAATTGCAGTGAGAAGCTATTCGCTGGTTACAATCCTTGGGAGTGGTGTGATTTGGTTTGTATATTAAAAAGGTAATTCTAGCTGAGGTGTGAAGGATGGATTGCAAGCAGCAGGACTAGCCAGACCTGAGGGGGGAACCCCTCAGGTCCAGGTGAGACATGGGGTCTGGACCGGGCAGGCTGAAGGAGGCCTCGAAGGTGGAAGGCATCACAGCTGCCCCTGGTAGGCTTGGGAGGAAAAGGAGAAATTCCAGGGGACCCAAGGTCTGGTTTTGTGCATTTCATTATTTTGCAATTTGGGGCAGGTCACTATTCTTTATCAAAAGGAAGAAAAAAATTTTTAAAAAATTAATGAAGGTTCTTGAGGGTGGAGCCAAGTTGCAAAAGTGCAAAGCTCATCTGTTGGCTTTGGAATGAAAAATAAAACGAGGGGTGTGTGGGTGTGGGTGTTTGACAAATGAGGCAAGAAAAGGCGGTGGCTCCCATTCATCCCTTTCAGGGAACAATAACCACAACATGATAAGCTGCGGAGCAAAGCTCGTCTCTGTCTGAAACGTGGCCAAAGAAAGGAAAGATTAATCACACAGGGAAGGCTGATATCTCAGGGGCAGATTAAGACAACAAGCTAGCAATTTTGAGTCTGATTAGAAACAGCTAAAATCAGAACTTCCAGTTAAGGACTATACTTTTCAGGGGGGCACGGGAGTAGGGAGGGAGATTGATTTAAGTTAATTAAACCTAGTGCTTAATTAAGTGTGCTCAGATACACACTGTATCCTTTTTGCATGGTTAATGCAAACCTGGGTTCACAGCTCCATGAAATTTGCCGGCTGGAAGTTTTAAGGCGACAGGGAGGTTCCATTAGTGACACGGGTGCGGGTTCTAGATTTGGGGGTCAGAGAAGATGGGCTCTCCTCTCCGTGGGGCCTCTCATCAGCAGGGAGACCTTGGCACGTCACCTGTCCTCACGGACTCCTTGGTATCTTTATTCCCCGAGATCTCTTCGGGATCCCACTCTCATCCCCGATAAGGATTCTGTCCACAAACTACACTTGCCAAGCCCTACTTTGTTTCCATTTGTGATTCATCCAAACGGCTCGTAGTAATGGCAACAGGTAGCATCTACCCCATGCTTCATCTGTTCCTTCCAGAGACTGCTGGAAACCCGTGACAGGGACGAACTGCTCGATTCTCTTACCATTTGTTTTTCTTTTTATTTATTTATAATTTATTAATTTTTTTAAAAGATTTTATTTTATTTGTTTGACAGAGATCACAAGTAGGCAGAGGGGCAGGCAGAGAGAGAAGGGAAGCAGGCTCCCCACCGGGCAGGGAGCCCGATGTGGGGCTCTATCCCAGATGCTGGAATCATGACCTGAGCCGAAGGCAGAGGCTTTAACCCACTGAGCCACCCAGGCGCCCCTCTCTTACCATTTCTGAGAGGTAAACACTATTCACCCCACTTGCCAGAGGGGCAAAAAGAGGCACAGAGAAATAAAGTAACCTCCCCAAGATCATACAGATAGTAAATGATAAAACAGAAATCTGGACCCAAGATTCTGACTGAACACAAAGGAATGGTTTTGGTTTGTGTTGGCCTTGACCTCTTTTGCCTCCCCTAAAGGCTGGCAGCCAAACGCCACTGCTCCAGCCTTTGTTTTTTTGTTTTTTTTAACTGTAAAGCAGATACTCATCCCTGCTCCAACCTCCCTCCAGGAGTTTAAAGGCGCTGATGTCAAGATGCTTAGAAAGCTCTACCGAGACCTGGTGTGTGAGGAGGAGGACGGAGGGGCTCCCGTGAGCAACAACGCTAACTGCTGGCGAGGACGCATCCGAACCAGAGGAATCTGGTCATCTAGGTCGTTCAGGGTTCATCAAGTGGGAGGACTTACAGAGATGACATCACTGCCTTCCGAGTCATCGGGCTCAGGGGACTCCAGCTTTGGTAGGATTTTTCTCCCTGTTGTTTTCGGGGGTGTGAACCCAGGGGTTCTCAAACATGGAGCTCCTGTTGTCCGAAGGGACCCGATGCCTGGCCAGCATCTGTTTTCCTTGCTCGTTAGAGTGGGGGCAGGGTTTTTACCTTTGCTTCTCTGGGGCACATTCTCTCCACTGTGCTTCTCCATCTCAAGCTTCCACAGGGACAATGGTGGCTTGTATTATCAGTGTCCTTGCTGAATCTTCCTGTGGGAAGCAGAAACTCCCGGGCTCTGCGGGTGGGCAGCCTGTGTCCAAGCCCCAGCTCTGCCGTGGGGGGACCTCTGGCAGGGCACTCTGTCACTGAACCTTAGCTTCCCAGTGATAAAAATGGGGTAAGAATGGTACTTCTCTCAGAGTGGTTTTGAGGATTAAGGGAGATTGCTAGGAGCATTTCCAACTCAAGAATCTCAGTCATTCATTATACACTCATTTCCATCTCATGACAGCCCAATCAGGGAGGTTAAGATTCTCCCCAGAGGCCCAGGGAGTCAGGGAAGTGACATATCCAAGGCCACATGTCTACCAGAGGCAGAGCCGGGATCTGAACGGGATCTGAACGCCGTCCCTATGGCTGAGCTGGAGATCAGTGGTGGGAGAGAGAGTCAGAGAGAGGGAGGGAGAGAGCTGCATTCCACACCTGGCTATGTCACTCTGAGAAAATCACTTCAGCTCCCTGGGCCTCAGTTTCCTCATCTGGGAAGTGGGAATAATGCCAGTCCTTACTGCTATGAGAAGTATCAAGCATGACATAAATTCAAGGTATTGGGCTACTATTAAAAAAGGCGCCTGGGTGGCTCAGTGGGTTAAGCCTCTGCCTTCGGCTCAGGTCACGATCTCAGGGTCCTGGGATCGAGTCCCGCATCGGGCTCTCTGCTTGACGGGGAGCCTGCTTCCCTCTCTCTCTCTCTGCCTGCTTCTCCGTCTACTTGTGATTTCTCTCTGTCAAATAAATAAATAAAATCTAAAAAAAAAAAAAAAAAAGATGTGGAATAAAAAAGAATTCCTTAGATAGATCTTCGTTTCGTTTGACCTGTATTTCTAGACAAACTGCCTTTAGGGCAAACCTTGGGTACCAAGTTCTGCCAGCAGGCACATGGCTAACCTTGAGCTCCCAGAGGCGTACTGTCCCTGCTCCGTGGAGAAGCAGCTTAGGACAAGCCGTGTATCTGAACCAAGTGCTGCTGGGAGTATGCCAGGTCCCCCTTTCCTCTCTAGTGATGGGTCCTACTGGTCACTGCAGGCACCATGGGTCAGGGATCAGGTGTCATGTTGAAGACAAAGATGCTGACTTAAACGCCAGGCATCGAGGACTCCCTTTGCAGTCAAGGTGACCTTGTAGCTCCTAGACCAGAAGAAATGATAGGACTATTCCAAGTTTGTCTTTGAGGATTCTCCCTCCGTAACCTTGGACCCTTAACCTTGCTAAGGCCTCCCACTGTGACACTGGTCATGTGACTTGCGTTGGCCTACTGGATGTCTGCTAGCAGACAAGATGTAAGACAAGGCTTGCAGAAGCGCTGGCCCCTTCCAGCTTATGCCCTTGCTCCTCGGCCACCACCATGAGAACATGCCTGAGCAAGAGGCAGGGCTAACCACATGTGGCGCCTGCTCAACTCACCCCTGTCGCCCCAGCTGAGGTCATCTTAGATCAGCCAATCCCAAAGATCTGGGTAAACCCAGCCACGATCAGCAGAGTCACTTAACCTTTAGCTAAGGTATTCGACTGCTGGGTTCATGAGCGAACCCAACCCACAAAGGCTAACACCTGAAGATTAGAAGCTAACTAAACGCTTCTTGTCATTCACTAGTGAGGCTGGTGGCTGGCTGTTAGGAAGGGTTCTCATGGCGATAAGTAATGGATACGCACACATCCATATGTGCATATTAAAAAGTACAGTATGCTCTGGGTTTGGTTAGAATTTGCTACACAATCTAAACTATCCTTTCTCTGTTGTTGGAGATACTGGCGCAAAATGTTTCCATTTTCCATACACACACCCGCTTAATGTAGTAGGCACTGTCACATCATGCCAACGAAATCCCGATATAAGACCATGGAAAATTCGAAAGGCTTTTCTCTCCCCCTTATGTCTCACCCTTCCTCTTCCAATCCACTTTTTAAAAATAAAACTCTAAAGTATATTTTAAATGGACAGGTCCTATTTACGAGAAGCATCCATTCCAGGTCAAGAATCTGCCTTTTGGCGAATCCCCCAGACCATGGTTTTCCTCCAAATGCCCCCTCAGAGTCCTCCTCCTTAGAATTGTTCCTCTGCCTTCACATCCTGTCCTTTAACTGTGAAGAGGCAGGTGCCCAGCCGGCCCTCCCAGGGGCTGCCAGCGGGATCCTGTGCCCCGTGCCCAGTGCCACTCCCACCTTTTGCCAGGTGACAATCACAGACCAACTACACCCCTCTCCCCCTTCCTAGCAGCCCCAACTTCGGGCAAGCTCCCTAACCCCTGTGAGCCCCAGCCTCCCCGTCTGCAGGGCGGCAAAGGTAAGGAGAGGCCTTAGCTCATGGGACTGCCATGAGCTAAATGAGATAGTACGATGCCAGCACACGCGGCGTTGTGCGAGGCACGGTAAGCCCTTGATAGATGTGAGCTATTATTATAATTGTATGCATGGTGCCATGGGAACCTGAAATTCTGGCGAGCAGTTACTTAATACTTACCATGTGCCTACTGTTTTGAGTATTTTAAGAACTGTTTTCGTGCTTTTTATACGTTTATTTCATTTTTTAAACCTCATGACAACAGTTTGTCGTATAGGTAGTGTTATCTCCAGTTTCTGGATGAAAAAAAAAAAAAACAACAACAGAGGCACAGAGAAGTTAAGTAACCTCCCTAAGAGCACACAGCCAACAGATCGCCCTGACAGCCCTCTCCATTCTCCCTACTTTATTATAGTTCTTCACCCATCCTTCCCACTGGGGGTCCGGGATGTGTAATTAATTTGTGCCTTCTCAGTGCTTAGCACATGTCAGACCATCGTGTTAGGGGAGGCTGCCACAGAACGTTCTGTGTCCCCCCAGTCTTTTCTCTTCCGGCATTGGCCCCCTTGAGGGCAGAGGACTGGGTCTCCTGATCCCTGCACCTGCTCCTTCCTGAATCGGCCGGGTGGGACCAGATGGTGCCTTGGAGAGGAAACGAGCTCCTTCTCACAGTGGCACACACATGCTCCGGGCTCTCCACACGCCGTCTCACAATCCAGCTGGATTCAAGACACAGGAAGCAAACAAGGCTTTCAGCAGCCTCGGGCGAGCAGGGGTGAAATTAGTAGATTGGTGTACAAAGAAGCGTTTAATAATGCTATCACGCTACCCGTCCTCACGGAGCCGTTGTGACATTCTGCATTAAAGAAGGGACGACTCTCCGTTGCTGCACCGAACGGAGGCCTGGCATCACGCGGGCTCCCAACCCCCAGAACACTTGTATTTTCTGGTGATGGATGGCCCGCATAGAGGGATCAGGGGAAACTGATGGCCTCATAAGAAATGTCCTCGTAGACCCCTTGAAGCCCTTTGTAATGCGGTTGCTCTTCTGCTTGACTGTCGGGAGCATCATTTTTGTTAACTATTAAGGAGCTGTTTGTTGAACTAATGTCGCCATGGCAACTGCGTGGGGGGAGGGGTACTGTCATAGTCTGGTGCTGCCCAAATTATAGCATATTAATCAAGTATGTGATGCAATTTAATGAGTTTCCCTGTGTGCTTCCCCATCACAATGAACTAGAGGACCCGGGACCTGGGGTTTGCCCCCGTTGTCACTGTTAAAGAGATGTTCCCTCACCAGTCCCTGGTGCTGTACTGTTTGCTGCATAGATGGATGGATGGATGGATGGACAGAAGGATGGATGGATGGACAGATGGATGGAAGCCGGAACCAAAATTTTCCACATACTCATTCGAGCTGTTTCTGCCTACTCTCACAGTGAGAAGGACTTTTGCCAGAGAGCGTTAGGGAAAGTCAGAGAGGTCGGGAAAGTAACGGGGGCAGGCGTGGTCAACAGTTTCCTTGCCTGATAGGAGGCCCGACGGCAACAACAAAGAGGCAGCGCACAGGCTCAGACCGCCTGGGTTCAAATCCCAGCTCCGTCTCCTCCCCCTGTGCCGCTCGTGAGGGAGTGGCCGCTCTCCCAAGCTGCTTGTTTCCCCACATGTCAGAGGGGTCATGACCATGCGTGCTCAGAGGGCCGGTGATGGGGATTATAGTCCAGATTCCACGGCGCTTGGCCAGAGTACGTGCCCGATCACATACTGACCATCACCCCTGCCCTGCCACTACTGGGAGGAAAAGCCCCAAGAGAGGCCCCATGGTGCTTTCATGGTCTAAAGGTCTAACTGGGCCCTGACCATCCAGGGCAGGATCCAAACCCAGGTCTGGTCAACTCTGCTGCCACGCCATGTTCTTTCCGAGGTCGGCAAACATTTTCTGGAAAGGGCCAGATAGTCAATATTTTAGGCTTGGTGGGTCACATGCAGTCTCTGTTGCGCATATATATATATATATATATATATATATATATATATTTAAAATCCTTTAAAAATATAAAACCATTCTTAGCACACAGGCTGCTCAGAGATAGGCATAGCTGGCTGATCCTTGCCATGCTGTCTTAGGAGGAAACAGGAAAAAGAGGAAAGCAAAGTGAAAGGCGACGCATACATGGCTTCTTCTCCCACTAAGAGCGGGTTGAAGCTACACACAAAAAAAGAAAAACTTGGGCCTAGGAATTTGTTTGACTTTAAAAAACAAAATAAAACCAGCCCCGGTGATTCCTTGCAGTCCTGCACTGCTCATTCTAGAGTTTACGAAGGGAGGCACAGAAAAGTAGGGTGACTTGGCCAAGGTCACGCTGCTAGTAAAGGACAGAGCCGGCACAGAAACCCAGAGGTCTGGCACCAGACCGCTTTCCCACCACCCCAGCCATCCACCTCCACGACGTTGGAAACAATCTCTGTGCTCTATCATTTTGAGACTCCAGACATCCTCCACCAGCTGACCCGGGAAGGAGCCAGCCTCTGGGGTCTGGTCGGTCTGTGATCCTGTCCCGGCTCTACTGTTACTGAGTCTGTGACCTTGGAAATGATGAACCTTTTGGTCTTCAGTGTCCTTCTGGTAAAGTGGGGGATATTGGCTGTACCCTCCCTCTGGGTGGTTATGAGTTTAGCAAATGGCCTTGGACGTGCCCAGTGCTAGGCAAATGTCACAATAGTTATGACAATGACGGTGGCAGGAGAGAAAAGCAGCCCCCAGAGAGGCTCAAGCCCTAATCCCCAGAATCTGTGAATGTGTTACTTTAAATGGCAAAGAGGAATTAAGGTTGCCAATCAGCTGACTTTAAAATAAAGAGAGTACATGGATTATCTGGGTAGGCACAATGCATCACAAGAGTTGTTAGAGGCTGAAAAGATGGGCAGAAGAATCAGTTTCAGAGTGATGCAGCAGGAGGGAAACTCGACTGGCCATCGCTGGCTTTGAAGATGGAAGAGGCCATGAACTAAGGAATTAGGGAAGCTTCGAGAAGCTGGAAAAGGCAAGCCATGGAATTCACCCCCAGAGCCTCCAGAAAGGCATGTATCTTGCTGACACCCTGATTTTAGCTCAGTGAGACCTCTTTCGGACTTCTGACCTCCAGGACTGTAAGCTTGTGTGGTTTCAGGCACAAAGTATTTGTTATCACAGCAAAGAAAAAGAGGGAACTGACACACCATTTGTGACAGAAAGGAGAAGCCTCCTGTGTGTGCTCACCAGCGCTGCTCAACCAGCCACCCTGGGCTTCCGCTGGGTGGGATGTGCGACCCGAACCCCTCAATTCCAGGACACTTGCTGGGATGGCCGTCAAAGCCAAGCCCTCTTCCCATGGGGGTTGCCTAGAGAAGCTGCTGGATCTTTGGGGGGAAACTGGGCTGGGCGAATCCCGCACAGAAGACATCGGAGTCTCGGGATGGGGAGAAGCGAAGCCTGCTGACATGGTTTAGGTCCTGCTGGGCTCAAAGCCAGGCCAGCTCAGACTTTTCAATTACATGAACTGCTTTTTTGTTTTGGACTTCCGTCAGCTTGAATTAGATCTTCAGCTTGTAACTAAAAGTCTGACTAATATCATCAAATACCCACTTAAGTACTGTTACCTACTAGTTTCAACTGTTATCATTTCCTCGGCCAGTGATGTCTGGGCTCTGAAAGACCACAGAACCGGGTTGAGGGCAGGGCTGTAGGGCGGGGCGTCAGACAGACACAGGGGAAGGCGGGACACCATCTCTCCTGGAGCAGGAGCAAGAGGAGCTGGAGGAAGGAGCAAAGCCCCTCACACATCCGAATGGGAGTGTGATGTGAACTCACACCCAAACCTGTGGAGAAGCACCCCCCCCCATGGGGTCTTCACGTCCAGTCCAGCAGGCCCGAGCACATTTCAGATTGGTGGCACCTGGGACAGTGGTAGCTTGGTTTCCCAAATGAGTACTTTTTTTTTTTTTTTTTCTGGTCTTGCCTCTTAAATACCAATAGCATCCTGGGTTCTGTTTTCTGCTCTGAGCCATCCCCGAGAGAGAATGAAATCACCCCGTGGCCTTGCCTTGCCCCTCTGTCAGCTGTCTGTCCATCTTTGCGCCTCCTCAGTCGGCTGGAGGGATGTGGCACGTGCCCTTTGGTGATGGTGACAGTTGCCCATGCTGATTTTTCACGGGACAGCAAGGGTGGGGTGGGGGGTATGCCACCGTTGGAGAGGGTGACACAGTTTGAGAAGAACCCAGATGATGGTTCTCTCTTCCTCCCCCAGGACTACCCCCATCAGGGTGACAACCACAGACTTAGATATGGATGACTCCTGAATTAGTCCACCCTGTCCTGAAATGGCCTATGCCCGTGTTGGACATTTCCAGCACGATGGTGACACAAATGCTGACACCGAAACTAACAGCAAGACCGCTGCTAATGGGACGCAAGCATCTTCTTACTGAGCACTCACTCTGTGCCAGCCATAGCTCCTGATGCTCCTGCACTGACCTGTACAGCCTCTCAGGCAGCTAAGAACTGCATAATCCCCATTACACAGATGAAGACACTGAGGCTCTGGACAAGGAAATGACCCCTCCGGGGTCACACCACTAGTAAGTGGCCAAGTCAGGATTTGGATTCCTGCCGTTGGGACTCCCTGAGACCAGCCGCTTCACCATCGCTCTCCACTCCCTCCCAGTCTCTGGGCATCCCACAAGTGCGTCAAATACTTGTGAACCACCTGGCACGTTCTCCCTCTCTGTTCGCTCCCCAGCTCAGCAGGATCACTCCCAGGTTTCTAAGCCAGGCTCTGAGGGCTCCCTCTTGACACCCCTATCGTCACTTTCTGTGTTCCAGGCCAATCAATGCTTTCTCTGAATGGGACCCTGGGGGCAACTCTCATTGCTCTACCCCTGCTGTGACTGCCCCCCCCCCATGCCTTCTCTCTAGGGCCAGCTCTCGCTGCTGCCTTCCAACCGCATCTGTCTGTCTGTGTGTCCATCCTGCCTTTGCTCTGTCCTACCTGCAGCCCCCGCTCTGCGCTGTGACCACATTCCATTTCTAAACCGGAGACCGTATCACATCACCTGCCTGGTTTCAAACTTCTGAAAGCTGCTTGCTGCTTCCTCCAGGTAGTCCAATCCTGAGCATGTTGTCTGAGATCTCCGGGCTTTGACTCATCTGACCTGGCCCATCTCAACTGCCATGGGCTCCCCCATCAGGCTCTACCTCCTCCAGCCAACACGGGACTAACAGGACCCTCCAAATGTCCCAGACTTCCTCTCCCTCTGCGCCTCTGGGCACACTTCCCTGACTTCCCAATCCGCAGAAATCCTTCCCCTCCCTCCGGCTCTAGCCCAGAGCCTCCTGGAGAACACCCCCCCCCCCCCCGCCAGGCAGAATGAAGGACTTTGTTTCTGTGGTTGGGAAGCTCACAGTCTTCGTGTCAATCTGGGGATCACAGGACACACTGATTTACTGACCGATTTTGATTTACTGACTCTGCGCCTGTCCCCGCTGCAAGCACATTCCACAAACTCAGTCGTCACAACCACCCCGTAGTTGGGGCCATAAGGTCCATGGGAATCCGGGCGGGGGGGGCGACAAGAGCCTCAGAGGAAGCTGCTGGACGTGCTGAGGGGACACCTCTGCCTGCCCGGGGCCTCCAGGTGCCAGCTCCTCAGGGGAGCCTATGCTGGCCATGCCCTCTGACCTCAAGACCCCGCTCCCCTCCCCACTGAGCCCCCACAGCACTCTAGGCCCCATCCTCAGGAGCCATGAGATGAGGCTGGACAAGGACAAGGAGAGGGAACCGTGGCAGAGTTAGGACACAGGGAGTGGAGGCTCAGGAGGAAGAAGGAGAGGGAGAGGGAGGGACCCATTCGTCTTTCGCTGGCCAGGCCTTCTCCTGGGGCTGGGCAAAGGAGGCTCCTCGGGCAGGGAAGCATGGCATGGGCTGCAGAACCATTCCGCTCCAGGCCTCAGGAGAGAGGACAACAGAGAAGCATGAGGTTGTCCAGGCCAGGGCCAGAGAGGATGGGGCAGAGGCTCCAGGAGGCCGGGAGAAAGGGTGTGCGTGCACTGCTCTGTTGCCCCCTTAGAACCTCTCCTCTCAGCCAATAAGCCAGGAGTCCTACAAATTCTCCTGAGCCTCCCAGGCCTGCCCCCTTTCCCCCCCAGTTGCTGGCTTCTGTGACCAGGGGTCTCGTTCCTCCAGCCGTGTGGGTTCCTCTCCCTGCCTCAAAGATTTAATTGGCCTTCATTTTTCTTAAGTGAGAACTTCATCTTTCTCCTGAAGATTGTCAGGGACTAAGGCCGAAACGGGAGTTCCATTTCAAATTTCTTACCCGTTTTTAACAAGTAGATGCCCTCCTTTGGCATGCCTCCACTCCAATCACTTCGTATCTATCTGACACTTGGCCACCTTCGCTGTCCCGACTCTCCCTATACTGGGTGTGGCGTTTGGATTTTGACATTGCTGAGTCCAAGGGAAGATGTGGACATGGTCTGCTCACCGCGTGGCTCGGCATCCTCTGGACAGACATGCAACGAAAGCCTTCACACACATGCCCTTCAGGACCCCGGGGAACATCTGCTACTCCATCCAGAGGACCAAGGGTAACTCAAGTTTAAGGTTTAAGGGGACCTCTCCCATTGAAAAATCATTGAGAATAAGAAGGAAGAGCCTCTGAGAAAAGCTAACAGGAGTCATTCGAAAAGTATGGTGCTATTTTAAAAAAATCTATCTGTAACAGCATTTTCTCGAACATATTGTAAGAAGAGAGCTATGCTTTCAGGGGGACTATAGATAGGAGGTGGTACGGGGGAGAAGGAAGAGCAGTGTTTTGACCATCTTTTTGGGAGTGAGATCGCCTGCGAGGTCTCTTCCGCCTTTTGTCTCACTTCCTCTCCCGGACAGCCCTGTGGGGTATATTATTTCCCCATTTTACAGATCGAGAAACTCAGGGAAAATCTAGTTCTGGACTGTTTTGTCTCATCTTGTGCATATAATTCTGCAAAAACAGCTTATTCCCAGCGAGTGCAGCCAAGTCTAATTCAAATTCTCTGGCAATTTGAAATAGAAGCCAAGCTGCCCATTGAATGATTTTCTACCTCAAAAACATCCCGCTTTCATTAGCGTTTCGGTCGTACCCATCGTCGGCGCCCAGAGTACGCGTCCTAGAATGGGTCAGGCACGCTCAGTCGTGTGGTCAGACTTGCTGAGCATGGATCACTGTGGTCCCCTGCACTGGGGCCAGTTACTTAGTTGCTAGCTCATTTGATTCCATTCACTGAAAGGGAAAAGTGCCCCTGTATCCAGGAGCCGCCCGACGATGAAGACTTCTCACTTACTTGGGTTGGCTCTAACGTGGTCCAGGTTAATGAAGCTGAGCCTAGGCTTTGCCTCTCTGATGCAAAACAAGGCTGCTGATAGGAAAGTCCAAAGTATGGGGGTAGCGAGTGACTGGTTTTAGAAACTGCTTTATGCAGGGATCCAAGAACTGGCCGGGATGCCACAAGTCCTCTCTCCCATCACGGCTGCCTCAGCAGACATCACTAATCCATTGTAGCACACCATTTCCTGATATTCCCCAGACTCCTTCACAACACCCTGCCCCTGCAGACATGAGCAATTGATCAGAGTCCAAAAGATGAAATCTATTTACCATCCCTGCCCTAGCCCAGTATCTCATCTAAACAGAGGCAGCACAGAAGCTGAGAGAAGCTGCAGCCATGACAGAGCCAGGGACTGGGGCTTCTTTCCTCTGAATGCTTCCCCTTTGAAGCTGCCCAGGAAGGTCCTTCATCCCTGGTCCCTTCCCACTAAAGGTACCAGTGAAGTGGGGGTCACTTGCCAAAATGTCAGACATTTTTTAAGAGCCCGCAGGCAAGGCGGGATGGTGGGGGGGCGGTGGCGGCAGTGCCTGGGCCCTAGATGGCTTTGGCTCACACTACAGTCCTACAATCCAGCTAGGGTCACAGCATGATGGGCAGGGACAAAAGGCAGGCCCATGGATGAGCTCATTCTATAGTCCAGGTCTACTGCTAATGCCTGATAAATGTCTCAGGCAAATGCAATTTATTTTTTTTAAAAGAAAACGTAACAGCAAAGAGTTTACTGAAATCTATTTACCATCCCTGCCCTAGCCCAGTATCTCATCTAAACAGAGGCAGCACAGAAGCTGAGAGAAGCTGCAGCCATGACAGAGCCAGGGACTGGCAATGCCGTCTAGATCCTTCTAGGTCTGCCTGCAGGGCAAATACGGGCACTTGTGGAGTGTGAGGCTTGGACTTGTGGAGTGTGAGGCTTGGACTTGTGGAGTGTGAGGCTTGGACTTTCACAGATGCTAGCTATACCCAGTTCAGGCAAGTGCAATTTTTATCTGATCCCTGCTACCGGTCCCAGTGTGGTGCGTGGCGCCTTTTATAAACTGAAGCATTGTTCTGAGAATCCATCTCCCAGCTGAAGAGGCAGCCAGACCTCACTCAGGAGGGGATGAGGGGGGGGCACTGGCCTTGAGGCTCAAGTTCATGCCACCCAAACTCAGCTCTTAAATGATTTTCCATCTGTATCAACAGAATCTTTCTTCAGTACGGTGCTTTTCAAGTTGTTAAGATCATTTGCAAGAGGAGGAGGCTTGCCCTAGTTTTCAGTTCACTTCGGGACAGGGAGGTCCTGAGAAGTCAGACCACTTTCCAGGAGGGCCCCCAACAAGTAATAAATGGCTGAGCAGCCCCTGCCTTCAGCTGGGTGCCGGGATTACAACGGCGCATCAGAGAGAGCGCTGGGACAAACGGAGACGTATTCTCATAGCATCTCCATTTTACAGAGTGGGCTCAGGGGTGCAATAGCTTCCCTGCCCCCCCAAACCCCAGTTAAGCTTGGGCTCCTGACTCCCAGCCCAGAGCTCTGTCTTCTGCCTCACGCTGTCCCAACACTGAACCTTCATCCAGGGTCATGTCCCTCATGTAGAAGACTAGGGCTCCTGTTTATTGGGCACTTACTATGTACTGGCGCAGGGCCAAGCCGCTGGATAGGAGTTGATTCATGGACTCCTCCCAGCCACCCTCTGTGGTAGGTATCACAATCCTGCTATCAGCCGAGAAGACTGAAGTATATAAGATCATGGCCCCCGACCCCGCAGCTAGTGGAAGAGGCAGGATTTGAACCTGGGGCGATGGACTACAGGAGCCCTGCTCCTCTTAACTAGCCATCACCTCCCATGGCACCTCCCCATCACTTTCCTTTCTGGTCATTTGACGATCACTTACTGAGCACCTACTATGTGCCAAGTCCTGTGAATCAAAGACACAGCCCCTACCTTCAAAGCCCCACTCCTGCTTAAAGTTTTGCCAAGAAAGCATCAAGGCACGGCTCACAAGTGTTGCTCAGGCCTCCCTTCCCCTCCCATTCGTTGTTTCCCACCCACTCCCCGCCAGCCCCCCACAGCGCTCAGGACTCAGCTGAATAGAGTCTACGCACAATGACTGTCAAACGTCAAACTCAATTCTCATCCGTGTTGTCAGTTTCTTAAAGAAAACCTGTCTCCAGCCTCCCACGGCACCCTGTCCTCAGGGGTCCTTGATAAAAATTTACAGCTGCTGCTGACCCAGGCCCAGGGCAAGAAGACCCAGTCACAAAGCACAAAGGAAGCCCAGGGGCCCATTCCTCAGACCATCCCGTTCCCAGTGCGTGTCCCTCCAGCCCAAATTCTGCACCTGGGTCTGGGGAGTGATTCTTCTCACGCTAGCTTGAGTCTGTGGTACTGGTCTTGCCAAAGAGCCCCAGCGCCCTTAGGAAGCCACCCCCACTGTCCTCCCGCAGCCTAGGATACTAGGGGAATCCTGCCACAGCGGCCCCCATGGCTTTTTCTTCTGGTCTGTGTGGCCTGGATCAAAGCTCTCGATGGCAGGACTAGCTGGTTAATCTTTTGGTGGTCTTTTTGGCAGGGGACAGGGCTCCCCAGAGCCTCTAATCAAAATGGCCACCGTGCTTGGAGAGTTGCCCATCCTATCACGCCCGTGAGGCGCCGTCATATGTGTGGCTGTCTGACGGTAGCTCAGGTACAGCAGGGGCCGACGGACAATAGGTCTTAGGAAGACGTGACGGTCATCTCATCCAGCAACTTCCAGACAGTTTTACCGCAGAGCCCCACCAAACAGGCAGTGCTGAGAGAGTGCGCGCTCACAAGCCCCCCACCCCTCACCTACTACCCCTGGGGGTTCCAGGGCATCCCGGCCACAGAGTCAGTCTGTGCCCCAGACTGCTCCTTTCTTCAACATTGATGCTTCTGCAACCCACACTTGCATTCTCCCAGTGACAGGGAACTCACTACTTCTAGTTGATGCCTATTTCACCTCAGTGTACCTTTTTTGTTAGGAATTCGTCCTTAGGCTGGGCCAAAGCTGCCCATTGTTCAGTGACAGCCCTACAAATGCGCAAAGGTGGCTTTCTCACCTCTCACTGGTCAGGTCTCTTCAGGGCCGGGGGTGACAAACCTGTGAATCAGGTTATTCCCTCTCTGTTCGAAGATTATCTCCCTAGTCCTGGTTAGAGGTTCCCTGGACACAGTTCCAAGCCTGGGCCCTCTGGATGGCCCATCTGAGCTGCTGCGTGGGAGCAGAGAACGGAAACCCAGGCACCTACAGCCTCGGTTTGCTTCTAGGGAGGGACTGGCAGGGCCCCAGTGAATTCCAAGGGACTCACACCTGGGTTCTCTGCACTGCGCCATTTCTAGGTCCACCTAGAGGGAAGCAAGAGTCCGAGCTGCGAAAGCCAGCTGCCCCCACCCCAGACAGGCTCCAGGTCTGGCTGCCCCACGCCCCGTCCTCATTCCCTTTCCCTTCTTGAAATCCAACGGAGGCCCAGCCTCTGGCCAACACGTGGTGACTCACCAGTCCCGGATCGCTTACATCCTGGGAATCTCGGTACGTGTTGACTCCAAGAGCAGTCGGTGTGTCAAGACCTACAAAGAAGAGAAACTCAATATTAAAAGCAGGGCAGAGCCACTGGGTATCCAACGGTCTTTCCAGGCAGCCCAGCGGCCCCGGGAGACTGGGACGGAGAGCCCGGACGGGAAAGGATAGGAAAGACAAGGAAATGGGAAGGACGAAGCTGCTCATTAAACCAACCTCAAAACCTCTGGGCTTTGCGGTGATGCTGAGAAGGGTGGGGGGAGGGGAAAGACCCTCACCCTGGGTGAGTCAGCAACTCGCTGAGATGCAGGCCTTTCAGGAGAGGGAAACCAAAAGCACGATCAGACGGGGCGGGGTGGGGAGTGTCTCCCGCACCTCACTCCGGCTCTCCTGGAGTCCCTGGGGTCTGTCCTAGCAGCGGCTGGCCGTGTGTGGTTCCATTTTGATGAAGGTGAGGGGAAAAGCCCGGTGCGCAGGCCTCAAGTCCAAAAGATACTGCAGTCCTTAAAACAAAAGCCCCAAATGCGTATTTATATCCTGGGAGACTCCTGCCAAGCGAACCCTGTGTGTGTGCTTTGAAAATTCCTCAGGAGAGCTGTAGCCGGAGGAATAAGGCGTGTGCCCGGCTCGGAGGCTGCGTTCCCAGCATGGCAAGTTGAGGCCTGAGCTCTAGAGGTTTCTGCAGCCGGCAGAGGCCCACCTGCAGCGCACGTGTGCGCGTGGGGCAGCGTGCTGATGAGCGTGGAGGCCGCGCTCCTCACTCCCCACACCCAGCCTGCCTCCCAAGCAAAACCTGTTTTTTCTTGTTTCCCTAAGAATTCTGCGGTGAGCAGAGGGTTCTTGGCTCATCTATGCCTGTTTGCAAGGAAGAACCTTTTGACCGGCGGTGGGGGACTGGGGAGGAGAATCTTCTCGGCAATACGTCCTGTGGTCGAGTAACCATGCACCGGGCACTGTATTCACCTGCTCTGCTGTTCTTCTAAGGGATGCTTGCCCAGGAGCTTGCTGGAAGAACAGTGTCTCAGGCCTCACCCAACCCTACAGAGTCGGAACCTGCCTCTGCCACAAGCTTCTCAGGTGATTCCTGGGCACACTAAGGTCTGCAGAGTTCTCCTTGGCAATCTTGGGAGGGATAGTAATATTCATCCCTAACCACAGAAGGCAGGCAGGCAGGCAGGGAGGCAGGCATAGCCCATTCTCCAGGTGAGGGGAAACAGGTTCAAGAAGCTACGATGTGGCTATGGTGGTCTTACGGCCAGTAAGTGGCAGAGCTGATCCAAGCCCATGTTTGTGCGATTCCCAAGCAAGCCAGTGTTCCTCGCCGTGGTGTGATCTTGGATGGAGCCCAGAATGAGGAGGTCGAAGGGGTGGGCTTGGTGGGAGGGCCAAGGGAAGGGCAGTGGGCCAGGGGTGGGTGGACGACCTCAGGCTCCCCAGCAGGAGGGTCCCCCGGATCCCAGAGAGCGCTCAGGGAGGGGGCATCACACACAGCGGGCTGGTTCCCCTCCTCCCCACTTGCGTGTGGGCCCGCAAAAATGTTCCAGCTAAAGGTTCTGGGCCTCCTTCCTGCAGGAGAATTCAAGCTTCTACATTAATACCAGTGGTTAATTAATGCGGATTCCAGGGCCAGCTCTCTGGCCCCCTGTACTTAGAACTACCCATCCAGCGGGAGAGGTCCCCAGGGGACCATTGAACCTTAGTATCCCAGGCACTGACGTGCAGAGAGGCCAATACTCTGCAAAGCCCTTTAGAGTTTAGAAAGAGCTTTTCATCCATCAGCTAATCGCTCCTTTAAAGAACTCGGGGAGTGTCACCAGTGCTATTTTTCAGGTGAGGAAAATGAGGCATGGAGAGGTTAAGTGATTTTTCCGAGGTCACACAGCTTTGGGGTAGCTTGGGTTTGAGGTCCTCTGATAGCTCAGCTGCTCTTGGTGGGGACAGCGATGACGTCACAGGTTTATGAGGCTCTCTGCTCACTTAATGCATTTACAGAAGAGACTCATGGATCAAGAGGAAAATGGTCCACAGCCCACACAGGGGATATGACGGTTCCCTTTCTCCATGGAAACTGGCCAGCTGGGGTGCCTGGTTGATCAGTTACTCACATATTACATGACAGATCGATCGTTCCTTCCACTGCCTTGGCTTCCCTAAGGCAGATGAGCTCACATAGGTAGATGGGGGAATGATGTTGGTCAAATCTGGAGGTTGCAGAGGGTCATGGGCGAAATGTTGCCAGCCCATTCATGTTTGCTCCACGTGATGGCAGCTGGATGCAGAGCACCTGGGCACAGCTGGGTGCAGCGGATGCCCACCTGTGCCGCTCTCCTCTCAGCTCAGCGTGGCCATGGGCTCTGTCTTAGCAACTCCTGTTGCTCAGCTCTCGCAGGTCATTGTGCAAGGGCCATGGGCTAGCCCACCCATCTCGGCTACCCTGCGGCAAAGACTGCAGCTGCCCTTTCACCGGAACTTCTGGGAAAGGCATCCGTCCCCTTCTGCCTTCCCAGCCTTGACCAGTGCCCAGCCCCTTCCATCAAGTCCCCCTCTTCCTTTGTAAAATACAGCCAGCCCTGCAGCGACTCAGGCCCTAGATTACTGATTTTTTTAAATTCAAAATTCAGCATGCCCGTTGAACCGCGCTTGTATCATCACGAGGATTGTGCTTCAGTACAGACTTGTGTGGGTTGTGAGTGCTCTGCTGTCCCCCCACGGCCCCCCAGAGCGCTGTGATCTTTGAATGTTTTAGAAAGCAGTTTTATCGGAATGTGTGTATTATTTTATAGCAGAAATGCCTTCATAAGGTCGGTTGCATTATAGGTACTAATATCTACTTATTAAATATTGAGTGTATTCATCCTAAATCCTGAATATATTAGACATTTGATTAACAGTCATTTCTGGAGTACTCGTATATACCTGATTGTGTGCTAAGCACCGGGGAGACATAAATAAGTAAGATCCAGCCCTCACCTTTCAGGAATTCCCAGTATCAAAAAAAGAAGGAGATAAATTCTAGTCGGACCATGTGCGCAGAGGTGGTACGGGGGCTGAGGGTGGGGGTATAGCTCATGGATGCCTCTTTGTCTCAGGATAGAGACCACACTCCTTACCCCAGGGCTTCCCAAGCCCTGCGGGGTCCAGCCCTTGCTCGTCTCGCCCTGCCTCACCTTGCCCCTCTGTGTTCTGGGCTCCCTGCCTGGCCCCTACTCCGCCATGCCTGGGGCAGCCCCATGGGTCTCCTTAATCTATTTCCTTCAATGCTCTGCCCCCCCCTTCCCCTAACTAGCCCTAACCTACCCTGTAGGATTGAGGGAGGAAACCCCCTAACACGCTTATAAACCCGTCAGCAGGTACATTAGCTACTACTATTACTAATGATATTTATTCTTATCCTTCAGCCGGTGGGCTGCTGCTTCTTGAGCAGAGAGAGGAAGAGCGACTTGCTTGGGGTTGCACAGGGACTTATTCTCAGAGCTGGGGGGAGTCTCAGTGAGTCAGTCCTGTTTTCTCTGTTTATCCCTGGACCCAGCGCTGTGCCATCACCCACAAGACGCCGGATCCTAACCAGCACGGGGGAGGGTACTGGCCTCGGAGACGGGACGTCTGAGTCTGAGTCTCACACCTTGTTCAGTGCCTGCGCGCCTTATTACTCCTCTCCTCCGGACCTCGGCTGCCTTCCCAGCCAAGTGGGGCTCTCACAGAACCTCCTCCTCGGGCCGCGTGGGGGATCCAGTGCCCTGGTGCACGTGGAAAATGGCAGCTTTCGTGGGGAGCACTGTAAATGGATTAAAGGACGTTTCGATGTCCTTCAAGCTTGAAACGTGCACACGTTTCCAGGCTCCCTGCTCCAGACTCCCTTCACCAGAACGTGCCTGTCATATGGAGCAAAATCCCAATAAGGAAAAATCTGCCCGTAGGATTTCCCCTACAGCACCCCCCCCCCTTCCCGTTGTGGCCTACTTTAAGCCTATTGGTTGCTAGACACCTGAGGGGGAAAGGAAAAGCTAGTTGAACAGTTTGTAGGAGAAAAACACCCCCACCACCACCACCACCGTCACTCCCACTAACACAATTTATTCCATTCCATTTCTTCATTCAGCAAACATTTAGCAGATGAGTAAGAAACTCCAGGTCTGGTAAACAGGCCATTATGTCCTGTGGTGATGGCCTCATATTGAGGAAAGGGCAAGGGACCGTGGAATATAGGGGAGGGGGGGAGAGGCTCTGGCTGGGGCTAGTCCAGACTGGACACGAGATTAAGGTCAAGCACAAAAAAGGTGGGAAGCTACAGACACTTCTGTGTAGCTGTCATTCTGCAAGTGGGAGGTGTGGTCTTAAGTTGCCTGTCTTTGCTCCAGACAGTGCTTTACCCTGATCACCAAAGACAGCCTTTAATTCCAAAGAGCATCACTAGCGAGTGACTAGCACGATGTCCGCCACTTCCTGAGTGCTCGTTTTGTGCCAGGCATTGAGCCGAGTCCCCCACACGCCTTTTCTCTCTCCCACGGCAAATCTGAGAAGCATGCATCCACACCTCCATTATACAGATGGAAATCGGAATCTTTCAGTGATCAAATACACTGCCCCAAGTCACAGGAGTCAACTTCCAGCACTGGGGTTCGAACTCTGGACTCACCAGATATAGTCTTTCCAGTGCCCCCCTCCCACCCCTTAACAGGCTCTTAAACTTTGGCTCCATGGCTGGAATTGCTGGCAAACTGGGCCATCTCTCCTCCAAGCCCAACCTACGCTTCTACTAAGATCCCCTCAAGAGCACAGAGGACACAACCTCCCCAAGGGGTGCGGGCACGGCTTGACGCCTCGAACAAGCTGAATTCTACTCTAGAATTGATCTGTTACTCATTTCCAAATATTTCCTCTTCAAACCTGTTGAGTGCAATCAATAGACACTCAGGGAAGAGGTGCCCGGCCCTGGGCTGGGCTGGGTCTGTTTTGCTCACTGCTGTCTGGGGAGATAAGGTGAGCCTTTGCAGCCGGGTTGGAGCTGGAGACTTCGACGATATTACTGTGCCAATCGTGGCACATGGCCATGGTGGCAAGCTCACCAGGAGGGGCCCCCGGGAATATGGCAGAGGGGGTCGGATCTGAAAGGCAAAGAAAAAGCTGGGGGGGGGGTCCCTGCTGGATACAGACACCGGAAGCCAGCTGGAGTCCCCGTAGCCAAGCAGGCCAAAGAAAGAGCAAGCACCAGATCTTTCAGGGACTTGCAGGCATTTTAAGACATCGGGTCATTCTACCCGTGAGTGATGGGAATGTGCCAAAGAGCTGGGAGCTCCGTGTCTGCAGGACCTGACACATGGCAGCCCTCAAAAGTCATTGTCGAGTGGTCAGTGGAATCCTGCTGACGCCCCCCCCCACCCCATCCTCCAGCAGTCTGAGAGCCATCCCTGGGACCCTGCCATCTTTACAAAGGCCAACCACAGGGCAATCTGATTTGTGTAGGGCACAATTGTCCCCGGGGCACCTGGCCTGAGCCTCCTTCTGTCAGACCTCAGGGGAACCCTGGCTCCGGTGGCTGCTGGCAGATGTTGGGGATGACTACACCTTTGATTACAGCTCATGTTTCAGAGGGAAAAACACAGCTCCCTGGAGATTGGGAGTCTATGAAAATGAGCCCTTGCAAAAGAGAGGAAAGTGAGCTGGAAACACAAGCCCTCTGGGCGGGTGGTGGTTTCTTTATTTAAAATAAACAACAACAGCAAAGAGGATCAGCCTGAATGAGAAGCAGGTTCTGGATAATCCCTGACCGGCGGGACTTAACAGCGAGTGGTAGAAGGTGGTTGAAGAGACTGGTCTGTAGGAAGGCTGTACAGGGTTACGATCGGCAGACATGGTCTCCCAGAACGGGGAGGGGATGTCTGCCTCCCCATCGTCCTGTCCCCGTGGGAAACACAGCTCCTGCGGACATTAAATTTAACCCTCATAGGGAAACTGGTAGACTCGGTTTAGATAATGCTTTCTACCATTTACGAGTTTTGTGTCCACAGACAAAATACTTTACGTCCTCTGAGCCTTAGTTTTGTCATCCAAAAAATGGACATGATGGGGATTAGATGATATGAATGTAGGAGCTTGAACACATGTGTCTGAATACAATTCTTCCATTTTCTCCCACACTGCCTCCTGACCTTCAAGACAGCTTTCTTCCCCTCCTGCCTTGATTATTATTAAGCACATACATGCAGTTAATAAATGCTGGTTCGGCTCCCCTTTTTCCCCCCACCAAGTTTAGCACAAATCTGGGTATTCAGGAGGTGCTTAATAAAGCCATGCAAATTAGACCCTCGTCTGTGCAACACAGTGGCTGAGAATATACAAGGAAAAGGCAGCGAGCTGTGTTTTTTTTCTCCACTGCATCCTGTTTGGAGCCCTTTATTAAATTCTTAAGTATGACTTGCCTTCAGGGTCAAAATAAAATTTCCACAGATTTCCACTTTGCACTCATAAATGATTCTCGCTAAACTCTTTTTCGTTTTAAATTTTTTTATGTGTGTGAGAGAGCATAAATGTACTGACTCATAGCTGGAAAAACTCCCTAACACATTCCAAATTTGTCGAGTCACATGAATTGAATAAAAGCGCTTCACGTATGCTAGTCCCAGGCTGGCGAGCCGTCCCACCGGCTCTGGCCCCCCTCACCCCCGCTCCTACTCCAGGGGCCTGGGGGACCTTCTACAGTGGGCATCAAATATCCAAAGCAGGTTCAAAAGGATACAAGGATTGAAAAGGATTTAGCACCTAACTCAAGCCAGGCGCCAATTCTGCAAGGCAGTGTCACATAGATCCCAAAACATCAAATAAAAATTTGCATATAGGATCCCTGAAATTTAACAACTTCATTTATTGACTCAAGTCTGTGCTGGGCACTCTATCGAGCCCTTTCCATGCGGGACTAGTTTAATCTTCATGGTCACCCAGGTGGGTGGGGTGATTACAACGAGACTCCTTTTACAAGAGAGGAAACTGAGGTACAGAAGCGTGAGTAACTCGCTCCAGGTCTCGGAGCGTGCAGATGGCGGAGCTAAGATTCAACCTGATCTCGCTCTAGAGCAGATGCTCTGACACGCCCAGCCATTCATTCTGAAGGGAAAGAACCCTTCTGCAATGAAGAAAGAAAGCTCCATTTATTCCACAATTGTCTACCCAACACTTAGAATACAAACACTGCACCAGATGTCGAAGGGAGGCTGTTGGTAGGCAATTTGGTTACTGATTTCACTGAGTTTGGAATTGCACTGAGGAGCTAAGATGTATGCACAAATAATTACGACAAAAGTAAGTGAGAATGCCAACAGCGGGGTTGTAAAGTGGTGCGGGTGGCAAAGTCTTGGTAAGGTGGTAACTCTGGCTGGAGTGATCCGGGAGGGCTTCCTGGGGGAGGTGTTATTTGGCTGGATTGAAGGATGTGAAGATGTGTGGGATCCAGGCGGGAGGTGGCAGGACAAGGTCCCGCCCGCTTACTACCAGCGAGTGCACACAGGTGGCTGGATGGCCCTGGGAGTTCCTATCCTGGTTCTGATTTGTGACCTACCACCCCAGGGTGGGAACATCTTTCTTGGGGTGGCTGCAGGCCGTCTGGCAGGCTGGAAGCACAGGCAGAAAGAGCAGAGGGAAAGAGGCCACCAGGACGAGAAGATTGGGAAGAGAAGGCAGGACATTGGAGAAAGGGTGGAGGGGTGGAGGCCAGAGCAGGAGCTCCAGACCCACCTGCGACGGGCGCTGGCTCTGAGCGACCCCCTGGCTCTCGGGCTTCAGTTTCTTTTATCTACGGGGAGGGAAATGAAGAAGTGCCGGAATATTCCAGCTGGGTGGAACCTTGGAGAGCTCCCAATTTATCCCATTACTTTGCAGGCAAGGGAACTGAGGGCCAGAGACGCTGTGTTCGCAGAAGTCCCTGAATTTGAATCCAGGTTGGTGGGATGAGGACTCAGGGAGCCCCTCTCCTAGCACAGCTGCTCTTCCCGCACCCACACGCGGGGCATGCTGTGTGGGAGGGGAGACGGAGACCCCCCGAATGGGCCTCAGCTAGTCCACTGGCCTCAGGCTCTGACTCCCCTGGGGTGGGGGGCCCTGGAAGGCTCAGCCCTGCACCCCGTGAGGCACAGCTCCAGGCCGCCAGCCTGGGCCCAGCCCCCCCAGCACATCCTCCTCTCTCAGCCGCGGCTGGCACCCATCCTTGGAGCGCCCCTCCCCCGACCCTCAGGAAGTTTCCAGGAAACCATGACCAGTTCGCCGCGGCCATGGTTTTCTCTGACAAGATGTGCATCTGGTTGTGACTCACAAAGCTGGATTTCCGCCCAGGGCCTTACATCTTGAGTGGGGAGCTCATTCTCTCGAGCTGACAGCCTGCCCAGCCGGCTGTGACAATGGAGGCCGCGGCTGCCCTTGTCAGCCCTCACGGAGGTCATCCACACGGCGCCTGGGGCATTTCTCTCAGACCTGGGTCTGGCCTGAGTGGTCTTCGAAGGCCCCTCAGATGTCAGGCTCTTCAACCAAAGCCCCCCTCCCCGGGAATGCCGGCCTCCCTACCTCCCCACACAGCCTCCTCCGTCGCCCTTGTCCCCGCACCAGCGGGCCCTCCTGAGCACGCCGACCTTCGCTGAGCTGCCCTCCTCCGAAGGCCGGGCGGGCGGGCACGGCACCCCGGAGGGCTGGGCGGAGGCCCTGTGTCCCCACACGGGAGGTGGACCCTGGGGGTGGGGCCACGGCCAGAGTAAGCACAGCCATCGGGCGAGTGTCACCAGCTTGCGCCGGCACCGAGCGTCACCCACCTGCAGGCCTTTGTGCTTGCTTTTCCCGCCACTGCACCTCTGACCGGAGGCTCTGGGTGGCCCTGGGCTTCGTGACAAAGTTGCCTCCCCGGGGAGGGCTTCCTTCCCCTGCTGCCGTTCTTCTGCTGCCTGATTTATTTCCTGATAGCCCATGCCCCCTCTGCAAGTGATCATAACCTGTGTGTCATCAGATCCCAGATTCACTTGTTCACTACCTGGCTCTTCCAGGAAGCACGAGGACAAGGGCTCTGTGCACCCTGCCGTGCACCCAGCGGAACGCCCGGAACAGAGTACGTGCTCAGTTAACAGTCAGGCATGACGGACAGGCACTAATCTCAGTTCATCCTCAAACACACACTTCGTGGTTGTGTCCCCCTTTTACAATCTGGAACTTGAGGCTCAGAGAACCTGGGTAGGCTGTCCAAAGCCACTTGGAGTGCCCGAGTGAGGTTTCAAGCTTGAACTTCTCTCTCTGATAAGAAAGCCCATGCTTTTAACCACTGGACTCTGCTGCTTGCCTTCAGGGTTTCCAGAATCCCATAGCGAGGACACAGGAAATACTTGTGGGTCAAATGATCTGGAATGCTCTGTGTTAGAGACTGAATGTTTAGCTCCCTCTGCCTCCCCCCCATTCATATATCGAACGCCTAACCCCAGTGTGACTGTCTCTGGAGATGGGAGCTCTATAATGGAGGTGAAATGAGGTCCTCACGACGGGGCCCCGACCCCATGGAATTCGCGGCCTTGCAAGAAGAGACACCAGAGAGGTGGCCGTCTCTTTCCACGTGTGTGTCTGAGGACAGGCCGTGTGAGGACACGGCAGGATGCGGCTGTCTGCAGGTGAGGAGGGGGGTCCTCCCAGACACAGAATTGTCTGAAACCTTGATCTCGGACTTCTAGCCTCCAGGACTGTGAGAAGAAAAGGTTTCTGTTGTCTAAGCTACCCGGGTCTGGGTCACAGCAGCCTGAGAAGGTAAATTCTTCCTTCCTAACTCCCTTCCTCATTTAAGCACTGACAATGTAGTAAAGCACAAGAATCCTGAGGGGCTCCCAAGAGTCTCCTACTGGTGACTCGGGGCTCAGTTCGAATAGCCACAGAGTTGTTTTGTTGGGCTGGCATGGCGTTTTAAAAAACCATGAGGAATCAGGGGCACCTGGGTGGCCCAGTCATTAAGCATCTGCCCTCGGCTCAGATCGGTTCAGGTCATGATCCCAGGGTCGTGGGATCGAGCCCCACTTGTGCTCCCCGCTCAGCGGGAAGCCTGTTTCTCCCTCTCCTGCTTCCCCTGCTTGTGTACACTCTCTTGCCGTCTCTCTCTCTCTGTCAAATAAATGAATAAAATCTGAAACGAACAAACCGTGAGGAATCAGAATGCCCTTTGGCAAGGTATACATTCTCCACCTCTTCCATAAAAGCCACACTGGTCTTTGAGGGCCCCTCAGATGTCAGGCTCTTCAACCTGCTGTCCTATGTCCCTCGGATCTCTCCACAGGCTGCCTTAGATGCCGGTGACACCCCACGAGCTGTGCCAGAATGGGGAGAGGTTCAGGGTGCCCTGGGACGGAGCGGTGCTTGGGTGGGGAGAGGGGTGCCGAAGACGGTGGGTCTGCACAGAGGAGGCTGCGCTAAGATGGCGGCCATGGCCGGCTCACGGAGGGATGGGCGGGAGGGAGTGTGAATTCCAGGGAAGGGAGCAGAGGGGAGAGGTCCGGAGGAAGGGCATGGCCTGAGCAGAGAGCAGCAGGTGGTGGAGAGTGGCTGCCAATGAAGTTAGCGGAGCTGCTGTGTGGGCCGGAGGGGCAGAGGCAAGAGTGCTGGGGCGGTGGGGAGGGGGGCGCTCTACACATCACACCAAGGAGACTGGATGTTGCCCCATCCAGGAATCATGACCAGGAGTCCCCCCAAGGCTTCCATCAGGAAGGGGACCTCAGACACCCTGTGCTAACCCGTACAGATGCTGGGTTTAACACTTCCTTGCTCCGCAACGGTGTGTCATCTTGGGGCTGTGTGGCTTCAGGCACCTCATCTGTAAAATGGGCACCATAATGCTCTACATCTCAAGGAGGTATGGGGGGGTAGGGGCAAACAAAATAGGCACACCCCCAGCGCAGTTCCTGACCCACTGAGGGCACCGATGGAAGATGACTATTTTTGTGATGGGTATTAATTCCTGACCTAGTAGTGGCAGCAGTGCGGGAGGCAGCTGGGAGCGATCAAAGGTATTTACTAAGATGATTACAGTCAAGTAGGAAAATCCCCGAGGAAGGACCCAGGAAACACTCGTAGGAGGCAGGAGGAGGGAATGGGACCTCGAGATCAGCTTTCTCAACCTCTGTTTTCTCATCTGTAAAATGGGACTCTCCCTCCCTGTCCACACAGGGTTTCTGTGTGAATAACACAAGAAAAGAGATGCGAGGCTGCTTTGAAGTTAACACCAGGCGACCATAAGGGTTTCATTTTCCTTTTCCCATGCAGAGGGGAAAGACGTCGGGGGAGGGGAGAGGGGGAAGGGGCAGGTGGCCACAGGGATATGCACCTGCGGGCTCTTATTTCTGCGAACCATCAAGGCCAGAAAAGGAGCAGAGGCCAGGACCACAAGGTGCAAGCAGGGAGCCCGCATCTTGGAGCCGGCCCTGCGAGCTCCTTGGCTCAGCCTTGCCTCGTGCCCATTCACCGAGCCTTTTCCACGCACATCAATGGCTCTAAACTACTCCGAGTCTCAGCCTCAAAAACATAGATTTTTCAAGCTAGAAAGAGGACTGAATGCACTCCCCACAATTTACAGCTGAAGCTGAGTCATGGAAGAGAGCTGCTTACGTCTCATCCTCAGGAGAGAGATGACCTGAGTTCACATCCAGGCTCTGCCTTTTATTAGCTGTGTGACTTCGGCCAAGTTATTGGACATCTCTATGTCTCTCTGGCTAGGATTAACTGGGGTTCTTAAGAGTGCTTACTCCCAAGAGTAGTTTGAGCAACTAAGTGAGTCAGTAAGTATAAAGCTTGGCATGTGCCTCGCCCCTGGGAGGAGGGCCACTATTTTTAACTAAGGCCACGGGGTATCTGAGCCATAGAGTTGGAAATGTACTGTTTGCATGGCACCTCACCAAAATATTTGATTCTAATCAATATGCCATGTTTACTGAAGGCAGTAAAACCGACTGACCTGTTTTGGAATAAAGGACACATTCACGTGTGCCCCATTTCTGGAACATTCCAGGCCACCCAAATCTGACAGTAGTGGAACAGAGCAACGGTACTGCACAGACACCCTTCTTACCACCTCACATTCTGCCACCCAGGGAGACAGCACAAATGGTTCTCAAAGTTTGAGAAATTAAGCAAGAAGGAGACCCAAAGCAATCCAGAGCCATCTGCTCAGTGAGGGCTCGGCTACGGTCATTCTGGTACTTGCAGCATAGCACACGCCAGCTCCCGAAGGTCCCTCCCCTAGTCTGGCATTTCTGCCTCATGGCAGATGGTGATACAGAAAGTGGGTTCTGGAGTAAGACTAGTCAGCTCCGATCCTACCGCCAACCCCTACCAGTGGGGTTGCTGGGGGACATTGATTTACTCCCTCTGCCCCTCCGGCAAGTAAGGGTATAACCACGCTGCTGTCCCTGGTTGTTGGGAGATACGCGGTCATGCACGCAAAGACAGAGGCCAGCCCATAATAATCCCCATCACCCGGGAAACATTGATCATGCCCCTAACGGGAGCGGGGGCCAGGAATCGGCAGGGACCCTGCTCCCTCCTTTGCGGAGCTGCATGTAAGGGGGGGGGAGTCAGCAATTCAACAAGCAGATAAGTGGACAATGCCAAGCGCACCGTGTGCTTTGAAGACAAGCCGGGGTCAGGGAATGGGGATGTATGGCAGTGCCAGCTCGGCTCTGACCCTTCCGGCATCAGCGAAGACCCTTTGAGGGAGTGTCTTTTAAGCAGAAGCTCAAGGAACCCAGGGAGAAAACCCCAGACAGCTGGGAAAGAGTGTTCTAGACTAAGCAAGCGCAAGAGCAAATGCAAGGGCGTGTGCGTGTGGGTGTGTGTGTGGGGGTGTACGTGTGTGTTGCATTTCAGGCTGAGCCAGAAGGCCTAGGGGCAGAGGCCACGCAGTCACGTGGGGCCTTGTCGGTGCGTGTAAGGACTCTGGTTTCTGCTCTGCGTGGGACAGGGGAACGAGCAGAGGGCTGGGGACAGGCGACTGGCAGAATCTGGCCTGTGGTTGTAAAAAGCGGCTGTGGGGAGAGTCAACAGGCGTGGGGTGTGTGCAGGAAGTGGCGGAAGGGCAGTGGTCCCGAGACGAGACGACACCGGGAAGACAGCCAACAGGATGGCAGTGGTACACCAGAGAGGTGACGGGGGCCTGAACTGGGGGACGGTGGCCCCACCCAAACGGCTGCCCCGCGCCGTTCCCGCACACCGCAACAGGAAGGGCGCCCCTGAAGGCCACAGTGGCTCCGCGAGGTTGACGACGGAGCAAACGGGGAGTGTGTGTGCGTGCTGGGCCCTGGCTGAAGGAAGTCATTCCCGGTGGCTGGAATCGTGCCCCTCCAAGCAAGACCTCCGTGTCCTCGTGCCCAGAATCTGTGAACGTGGCCTTATTTGGAAAGAGTCTTTGCAGGCGTCATGAAGGGTCTCCGAATGAGATTATCCTGGATAATCCCCAGACGGGCTCTAATCCACTGACAAGCATCTTCACGAGACACCCAGGAGAGAGACACAGAGAAGAGGAGATGATGGGGAGACGGAGCCAGGGCTTGGAGTGATGTAGCCACAAGGAATGCCAGTGGCCTCTAGAAGCTGGAAGAAGCAAGGAAAAAATTTCTCCTAGAGCCTCCAGAGGGAGCATGGCCTTGCTGACATTGGCTTCATGAACTCCGGGACTGTGAGAGGGGAAGTTCCTGTTTGTGAAACTGCCAAATTTGTGGTCATGTGTTACAGCAACTACAGGAAACTAATACACCAAGGAAAACCAGGCACAGAGAGGCCAAGTAACTTGCCCAGAGTCACACAGCGAGTGAGCTGCAAAGCTGGAAATGTCTGCTCCAGAGCTACAGTTAACCCCTCCGTCTCCAGGGAGCAAGTGGAACTCAGAGCCACGAGGACAAGCCGAGGAGCAGAGCTGCGGAAAGGCAGTACCGGGTTCCCTGGGGGCCCCTCGCCGGGAGGCCACATGCCTTTCCCATTCATGATCCCCACCTCTGCATCTCGAAAACCACAGAAAGGCCCCATCCAGCGACTCCACGACTTCCTGGCAGCCACCACTCAGACCAGGGGCTTTGCTGGGAATTCTGTCCAAGCTGGTGATTTCAGTTCACAGCTGCTGGGGGCCCCCTGGGAGCGGCCACGACGGGACCCTGGTGGGGCAGCTGCCGCAGTAAACACGCTTCTGTGGGACCTCAGGATTCCTAACCATCGTTCGGGAACTGTGGCCATTCTGAGCTTCTAAACGGCCTCCTCTCCCCGTGATACACGCACTGGAAATTGCTTGGCTCCAGCCCCACCCCGGCTGCGAGGACAAGGATGGAGAGAGGAGAGGGCTAGGGCAGGGCGCACAGCCAGCTGATGTCGGTCTCTGAAGAAACAGAGATCGTCCATTTCCTCTCCCTCCGACGCCCAGGAAAATGTTTTACTGAACAAAAAACAAATATCGGGGATCCAGGGAAAAAACATCCCCCCCAGCCTCCTCCACCCCCCTCACCTTGCCTTGTCAAATTTTCATCATTTTAACAGAGATCAGGCAGTGGGGCCTGCGAACAGAATCCACATCTCTTCCCACACAAAACCGGGTTGTTAGGACACTTAATAAGGAGAGGTCAGTTCATTTGGGGGGTGGGGTGGGAATCGGGGCAGGGGGAGGTGTTCTCTTTATGAAGAATAAAATAATTAAGTTCAGGTCAGTGGAGGGAGTCACTGGGTTGAAACAAATTCGGGGGCCAGGGAAGGACAGCGAAAGGCAAAGGAATGAGCGTTATGTCTGCTTCAAAGCAGGACTGTCTATTTTGGGGGGGGGGGGCTGTCCCTCCACGGAAGGCACACATGTACACAAATATAATGACACACAGTTTAGCTGGGAGATAATGAGCTTTTACCCGAAGGCTCACTCACTTCTTCATTCCTCTTTGCGGACAAATTTTAACCACACTTGCTGAACTGACTCAGCCCAAAGTGAACCTTTGTTTCAAAAAGGTCCCCGTGGCAAACCTTTTTATATTTAGCTCAGTGATGTGACCCTTGCTTGAGCCACATTTGGAAGCCCTTTTCTGGAGCTGTCTTCACGGGCAGGTTATTAGGCAAAAAGGAAACCGGGCACATGATTAGATCATTGGCCCTTATTCTCAACACCCGTTTCCCCCACCCCCACCCTGCCCCCACCCTGTAACTGCGTTTCTGGGGGAAGTCACGTTCCTGGTTCCACGGATGGGACAGGTAGAACCATCTTCAAAGGACACTGCCTGGCCAACAAGCAGTGGCGGGAACTTCGGGAGGCCTGGGATTCTGAGCCATGGCACCCCCTTTGAAACAAGCTTCCCCAAGGGGACAACTTGGATGGGAACATCACCCCGTTGCAAAGCTGGGTTCTAGGGATAATTATGGTGATTATTTTTTAGAAATCAGTGACAGGATGTCATGGCACCTGCTCTGGGCTTGGCACTGGGCCAGGAACACAGAGCAAGGAGAGTCACAAAGTACAAGACAAAGCCTCTGTGTCCATCTACCCAACAGGGGGAGCCAAGTCATACAGGTGACGAGTCACCTGGGGTGAGGAGGTCACATGCCTCTGCGTGGTACCCATGACGGTTTCCCTGCAGAAGCGCATCGGAGAAGAGTGCCAGGCGGGTGGGGGTGGGGCTTGAGCTCTACTTTAGAGAATGGGGAGGAGTGAAGGATGGTGGGCAGAGGGGAGGGCTCCGGGGGCAAAGGTAGTGGGGAGAGGACAGGATCTGAGCTGTCCGGGGTGGTGTGCTCCCCGCCTCAGATAGAAGACGGACTTGCAAGGGAGGGCTGTGGCAACGAATTTCATGGGGACCCAGTCCTGGCACCAGCCCCTCGATCCAACTGAATATCACTTTGGAACACAGATTCCTTTAGAGAGTGGCATCCAGCATACACACGAGGGAGCCCACTCTGCTACTGAGTGTGTATGTCACAAGCTCACGGTGCCTCAGTCCCTCCATCTAGAAACTGATCATAAAAACAACAGCTCATGCGCATGCATCAGACCCTGTTCTGAATGCCTCAACTCCATTTTTTAAAAAGATTTTATTTATTTACTTGAGAGAGAGAGAGAGAATGAGCAAGGACAGCAGCAGAGGAAGAACGAGGGGGAGAAGCAGGCTTCCCGCGCAGCAGGGAGTCTGACGCAAAGACCTCAAGATCGAGACCTGAGCCGAAGGCAGACGCTTAACCGACTGAGCCACCCAGGAATTCCTGCCTTAACTCTTAATTTACTGCTACTACTATCACTACAATTGTCCATGCGCTTGGGTATCGCATTCCCCGGCCTCTCACACAGAGCTGAACACACCACGTGTCTTACCTCAGAGATTTTCTTAAGACTCACATAAAATAGCGAGGTCTTTTAATTAAATGGACGGCTACAAAAGCTTGTTATTGTTGTTGATGTTATTATAATTTTACCAGGTTTCCTCTATTCGATGAGCCACCACAGGTAAAGGTTATTTAAGGCCTGAGTGCAACATTAAAAGAAAAAAAAAAAAAGAATCACTTTCAAATGTTAGCTGAGGAAAGATCCCATGGAGATTGGCAAAAGAAAAAGTTACCGAAAGCCTGAAACATTAGAAGGTAGGACATTGGGGTTTTTTGTTTGTTTCTTGTATCAGGCCCAATGTTCTGAGAAGGGGTCATGAATGGTTCCCTGGTTCCCTGGCGGCAGAAGGAACACAGAGCCTTGCCAGGGGCAGCATTCTTTACAGACAGGCTGCTGGGGATGGGCCCGAGCTCACCCTGCTCACTGAAAGCATTTATTCAACACCCAGGAGCAAGTGAATACGACCCACCGGCTCTTTGCCATCAGAGGACCGAGTGTTTGGGGAAATGGATCCTCCTTCCCAAAATAAATGCAAATGGATCTCCGGACTCCCTTCCCCCTCCAGCTCCGAAACCTGTTCCCGTGGATGTCCCATCATCAACCGCCCGCCAGCCCACCCCGGAGTTGGGCGCCATCTTTGGTTCTCCCCTCCCCACCAGCGTCCTCACCTAGTCTACTGTCAGCCTGGCTGGTGACCTCCATGTCTCCAACCCACCCCCTTCTCTTCCTCTCTGTGAACACCTCCTCTCTCGTCTGACTTTCCACAGCCACCTTCCGAGTGACCGTCCTCTTGCCACTCATGCTCCTTCTCCCCACACCGAGAGATCTAGAAGGGTGCAGATTGCAACGCTCTCCAGCGTCCGCCTTTGAAGGCCTTCCTCCGAACTCAGGACAGTCCACATTCCTTTACCAGGTCCCACAAGGCCCCGGGGCATGTGGCTGCTGTCTGTCTGTGTGTCATTCTCACACAATGGCTCTCCTCCTGAGACCCCATTTCCTTGCCTGCGGAATGGGTGACGGACGTGACATTGACCTTCCAGGCCGGCTGGGAGTCCACCAGCCATCAGGATTACAAAAACGTGTTTTGTAAACTAGAAAGTAGAGCATCACAGAACCTCTCTCCCCCTGACAATTGGGCTTTTGTGTTTTTACTCCTGTTTTCATGGTTTCCAGTTCCGTTGTATCAGTATCTTTTCATTGTTTAGAATTTTATATCCTTTTCGGGCAGAGGGGTATTTATGCACATAAGGCAGTACTGAAAGCTACCACGAGAGCATCTCGGTGTTCAAAGATAACAGCTCGGCTACAGAGTGCTTAACACTTGGATGATATTTGTTCTTCCCTGGGTGGAAAATTAGACTTTTAACTATGCAGCCAGATTGCTGGAGGCCTAGTGAGATCTCATTGAAATGATAAACCAGTCAATTCCCTTATGAAAATGATACAGCCATCACATGACCTTCAATGTCCCTCTAACATGTGTCACAGTGGCTAATAATGTTTACCGAGCTGCTACTTGGTGTCCATCCCCGGATGAAGCCCTTTCCATGCTTCTCCGTTGCAAAGGTCAAGCTTCACGTCAATGTTACGGGCTCTTATTATCATGCAGATGGGGAAGCCTGCGACTCAGGCAGGGTAAGTAACTTGCCCAAGGTCACTGCTAGTGAGCTAGTGAGAAACAAGAGTTCTGATCCTCTGGCTGTTTTATTTATTTATTTATTTATTTTTTTTGCGGTGGGGGCTGGGGGGGGATGTGTGAGTGGTGGGGGGAGGGGCAGAGGGAGAGAGAATTTCAAGCAGATTCTGAGCTGAGCACGGAGCCCAATGCAGGGCTCCATCTCACGACTGCGAGCTCATGACCTGAGCCCAAATCCGAAGCCTGTTGCTCAACCAACGAAGCCATCCAGGTGCTCCCCTCTGGCTGTTTCAAATAGCCTGTGGTCTTCAGTTCTACTCTCCGTGTGTCTGGGGGCGGCAGGACCAGGAGTGTGTATATTTGTGGGAGGGGAACAGGGCTAATAGGGGGCTTTGGGCAAGTCCAAGGCCACAAGCCCACAGACACAAAGGAGTTTGGGCAGAAGTTCTCCTTAACTTGAATCGTCCCTCCTTCATGTCTTATGAAATAACTTGCCAAGTTAGATAATGCCCCGCAGGTTTCCCCAGGATCCGTGAAAAAGAGTGTAATTCTCTCCTGTGAAGAGCATCATTGCCTTTTTGCTAGACATGTCTGTGTGAGAGAGAGACAGACAGAAACGAGAGAGACATTCACACACACAAAGAAAACCAGACTAGTCCGTCACCAAGCCTTGTCTCGAAAGCTCACGAAGGTGCTCTGGCCAGAGACTCCCAGAGTCCTCCTCCCGCTTCTCTGCTTGCTTCGCTCAGCGGCAGCAAAGCAACCATCCAGAAGGAGGCAGCAAGCACGGCCAGAGCCTGCTTCCTCTCCCAGGCCTTCTCTTCCACCCAGAAAGTGCTCTACAGCCTCTGGGCCTTGTGTGCTTGTTGGTAAAGTAAAACATCTAGATTTCTAGAATCCCCTCCAGCTCCCAGATGGGAGGGATGCTCTTACATCCTCCAACTCTTTTCTTTCACCCGACTGGGCAGGTCACACCAGCCGCGTGGAGCTTGGAGAAGGTGGCATGGTTCCGCGGCAGATCTGGGACTAGAGCTGTTACTTTCAATGCCAAGTCCACTGTCAGCTTACTGCACCAACCTGGCTTCAAGGGTTCCTGTCTATCCTTCTAAAACAGAAAGGATAACTGAATGACTCCGTGGCATCGGAGATCTCTGGCCCACCCTGAGGGGTCAGCGTCTGAGAGCTGTTCCTTCTTTCCTGCCCTTCTTCCTTTCTTTTCTTCATAGAGAGAAGAGCACAGGTAGGGGAAGTAGGAGATATTGCGGGAAAGGCATTAATGGCTTGGATAACTTCCTGAGATCCCTGCCCGATATAAAAATAACTTTGGGGGAGGGAGCGGAGAGGGGAATCCAACAAACCACACACAGAAGCATGAAGTGTGTGTGTGTGTGTGTGTGTGTGTGTGTGTGTGTTGTGTTGATCACTGGTGAGAGACCTAAGTCTAGAAAAAGCCCTTATGGTCACTGTATTTCCTCTCTAATTACTCCATCTTGTATTTCTTCCCAAATCTGGGAGCTTCCTATTAAACAGTGGACAAACTGTCACACATTAGAGGGAAAGAAAGTCCCAGATGCACCAGAGTTTAAGTCATGACACAACTTTGTCCACTGTATCTGATGAATATTTCCTGGGATCCCACACCAAATGTCCTTTTCCAAGACCCTTACAAGCAAACAGAACACCAGCCAGATGAGAAACCAGGCAGAACCCCACCAGGTTTGGGGTCATCCAAGATCCCACTGTAGACCCCTATTTTTAACCCAGGGAGCACCAAGAGCTACCGATGCAACGTTCCCTGGGGACACAAGGGGTCCTCTAGAAGTGGGCTTCATGATGAGAGAAGGGGCAGCTGTGCTGTCCCGCGGTGTGGGCCCTAGGCCAGCAGCGGAAGTAATGAAAGGCTCCTCCAGCCAGAAGTACCACCCCCAACCTGCCTTGTGAACCTCCTTGAACCTGGCTCGAGATGCCCATAATAGAACCACTCGTGGCTGAGCCAGTACAGAGAGGCCCCATGGGGTAAGAAAAGCAGCTGGAACGTTGCTCTAGAAAGCCCTGATCGCATTGGTGGTATGTACAGTCTCAGAGTAGCCATCTAATGGATCTTCGAATCCTGAACGAGAAACCGAGTGTAGACATCGAGCAGCGAGCCGGGCCAGTAGCGTTCATCAGAGCGAACCGCAGCTGCTCCTATAATTATCTAAATCATTCTGAAGGTTTCTGTTAAAAAAAAAAAAAAAAAAAAAAAGTCCATGCGCTGACAGGACTCATTCTGGCTGACAGCTGGGCGCTCAGGAACGAACAAGGGCAGTGGTTCTCCAAGTGTGGCCCCGCATCACCTGGGAATTTGTTTAAAAAAATGCAAATTGGTGGGTCCAACTCGTCAACTACTAAATCTGAAATTCTGCGGGTGGGGCTCAGTCATTGTACGACTGCCCCCTCGCCCCAGCAGAAGGTTGAGGATCATGGAGCTTGGGCACGAATTGCGAAGTCTGGCTGGTGATCAGAATTTCCTGCGGGTGGTTAGGGGAGAAATGGAGGTTCCCAGGCCCATCTCCCAGGGATCATCAGTTCCTGGGATGGAGCTCGATGTTTGGCATTTTAACATGCTCCCTGGGGTAATTCCACTGAGCTGGGGGTTAGGGACAGGAAAGCACAGGGGCTGGAGGAAACTCCAGACTGGGGGTGGGGAGGGGAGGGGCTGGGGACAGGGACAGAAGAAAGTGCTGAACACCAAGGTTCTGATCCCAGCTCTACAGATTTCTGAGAAGGGATCTCCTGACATCTCCTCACTTTGCGGCCAGGGATACTGAGTCTCAAAGAGAAAGAACTATTCTAAATCCTTGCAACTCATACTTGACAGAGCAGAGACCCACCCCGGCGGCCTCCTCTCGGAAGCCAGTGTCCTTTCTCCGGAGCCCCAGGACCCCTGGGGTCCCTCCCAGGGAGTGTCTCCTTCTCAGTCAAGCACCTAAGCCCAGCCCCTTTCCCGAGTGTTGGCCGGAAGAGGTGCGCTTCACGGCGGAGTTGGAATCAGACCTCAAATCTGAGCCCATATTTAGGCTCAATCACTAAGTAGTTGGGCCACCAAGTCACCCTCCCAAGGCCTCGGTTTCCACATCTCTGAAATGGGAGAAGCTCGGACCTCGCCAAGTTACTGAGCAAGTTAAGTAAAATCATACACCTGAAGGTGCCTTCCGAGCAGTCAGTGGCCCCCACAAACACAGAGGCTAAGAAGACAGAGACTCACTGTGATTTCTTGCCTAGAAGGGCTCACAGTCTAGCAAACATGCTCAGAGCGACCAGATCACACCGATGTGCAGAGCTCCGCGCTAAGTGCCAGGTGACACCTTAGTGTCTTTGCTTAGACCCTTCCTCCGCCTGGAATGCTCTTCCCCAAACCCATAGGGGCGCACATTTCTCTGGGATTCGGTTCACAGTCTGTGCCTGACCTTCCCCACCGGTGAGCCCGGGGAAAGGCAGGAGTGACGCTCACCTCGTTTAGTTCTGGGGCCCCAGGATGTCTGACATCTCAGAAAGCGGCTGATTCAGGTAGGGAGGCTTCCTTGTGCCTGTCTTCCACCCACGGCCCGGGGTTCTCAGGCTCCTACGGAGCGCGGTCCGGGGAAGGCAGGAAGGGTGGAGAGTGGGATGGGAACCTTCAGCCCCCTACCCCGTGGCGGCATCTAAAGCCACTAAAAGAAAGGAAGCAGAAGGCCCGCAGCAAATGCTCAGGGACCCAAGCAAGGGTTTTGGGGATCTGGTTCTTTTGTTCTCTGGTTTCTCCCTATTTTCCCGGTCTGGAGGATGACAGCAGGCCTGCAGAGGGAACAGGGCACTGTGGAGTGAAAAGCTCTAGATTTAGCACTTTTCTTCTGCCCCAGTGAGCTGTGTGACCTTGTGTAAGTCACGTAGGTCATCCCAGCCTTGCTTTGCTGCCTTTGAAACGGGAACTGGGTGAACAAGGAGCTACTGGGTTGTTTTCCCCTGAAGGATACAGCAAACAATACAGCCAGTGGGGTAACGGTCACTGGTCTGGTGAAGCAAAATGGGTTCAAAGCTGGCACAGTGTCCTAACGGTGGTCCTCCCACGGAATACTGACAATAACAATGACACGAGAGACTCATCTTTATGAAGTCTGTGCTGGCGGACAGGCACCGGACTGGCACTTTTCTATCATTCATTACATCGTTCAGTCCTCACAAAGGCCCTTTCACACAGATCCTTAGTCCCATTTTATAGGTAGGAAAATTGATGCTCGGGGAAGTTAAAGCTGGGATCCTGGACTGGTGAGAGAGGGAGGCAGGCTCTGAACCGAGGCTGTCGGGAGTCCAGAGCCTACCTTCATTCCCACCATATCCTACTGACCCCGGACACCTGTTTCCACAGTTAGGAGAGACTGAAAGATCAAGGAGGGCCATGGACATGACCCTCGTTTGGATGGTCACTGCTGGGACAGGCACGAATACAGTCTCTTTAGGATTCCCGGTACAGGACGCACATCTCAGGGGCTGGTTTGCAACAGAGAGGCAGATGAGGCGCCCTGGAGGCAGCCCAGGCCTCAGAGCTGGACGGCCTGACTATAGTCCCAGGCTCGGCGCCCTGGCCTCCTCAGCTGGGGTCAGCGGGCTGCTCTGCAGCTCACCTCTGCATCTGTCAGGCATGCTGGAACATTCCTGCCCGCTCCACCTCACAGGTCTGGCCCAGATCAGCAGAATCCTGTCAATGTCTAACTTCTGCATAGGCCAAATTTTTAAAAGATTCTGTCTCTCCTACATTAATTAGTTTCTCCATGAACAAATAACAAAGCACTTGTATAACTGCTGGGATTTCTGACCAAACAAAGTGACCATTGTTATTCAATTCCAGCCCAGAGGGAAAAAAAACATAATACCCCCCCCCCCGCACGCGCACGCGCGCACACACACACACACACACACACGCACACACACACACGCGAGCGTGCGCGCGCACACACGGCCCCATGATATTTTTAGGCATCCAGTGCCACCGTATCCTGGGTACCGTACAATTTCCACTGGTTTCTAGAAATAGTGACTCTCATTATGTGAACTTTTCAGAAAGCACTGGCCTAAACAATTTCTGAGGTCTTTTTCAACCCCAAGTTTGTCAGTTCTACCGAATCAATTCTGTCTGGAGGCGGGCTTTGCGAGGAAGTGTGCATGTGTCACCACCATCCTTATTTTGCTGGCCCCATGCTGGATGTGCAGAAGAGGGGAGGACCCCTCGGGGTCTGAGGGAGGTCGGCGGGGGATGCCCGATGGGCAGGCCTCTGCCACCTCACATGGAGGCCGGAAAACACATGGAACTGGTTGGGCACGAGAGGCCGTACCAGCTAAAAATATAAACAAGTTCAAGGAGGGTTTCGATGAACTCGGGGAGGAGTGACTTGACAGGTGAGGGCAATCAGGTACATGCCTGCGTCCTGTGTCTTGGGAGCAACCCAGTGCTTGGAGGGGCAGAGCCTGGATGGTCCTACTGGCAGCAAAGCTGATGTTCTCGTGCCAGGAGATAAAAAAGGAAAGCAAACAAGCAAACAGGGCACAGGATAGTATCCTGCTTTGACATTTAACTTCTATGGTCAGGAAAAAAAAAAAAATCCCTTGTGAACAAAGCCTGACCAGTTTGCAGGGGCATGAGTTTGCTCCTCCCTGTGTTGGCCACAGGTGCTGGGACAGTGGGGTTTCGGAGGGATTTTCTACAGTGTGGTTCCTCCCTCCAGGGTAGGAGGCAAAAAGCACCATCTCAGCAATTCACAATAAAAATATTCTCAATAAATCCCAATAAATTCTCAATATTTACTACTTAAAAAAAGAAGAAAATCCATTGTAGGAAATACAGAAATCAGGGAAGAAATATGACAATCGTCTCTGATACCATGTCTAAGGTTTAACTGTTAACATTTGATCTATTTCCATCTACATGGGTGGTTTGTTGTTTTTTCTTAAACGATACATACAGCATTATCCTGCATTTCATTTAACATTTAACACTTGGAAAAAAAAAATCACACTGCTAAATAGACTTGTGTGGGTTTCCACTCCTTATTTAACCATTAACTTATTTAACCGTTGAATTATTTCACCCTTCACCTCTTGTTGGATATCGCTTTTCTTTTCCCAATTTTCTGTCCTGTAGCTAATGCTGGGATGGACATGCCTGGTTACTTCCTTTCAGACAAATGACAATAAATCTCAAAATCTCAAGAGTGCAGCACTTAATAAGTTTCTTGGGGTGCTTGGTGGCTCCGTCGGTGGAGCGTGCAACTCTTGATCTTGGGGTTGTGAGTTCGAGCCCCATGCTGGGTGTAGAGACTCCTTTAAAAATAAAAATCTTAAAAAAATAAATAAACAAAAGGTTCTCCTAAGTGGACCCAGGGCATGTGAGGGATAGCCATAGAATACTCGCCAGGGCTGCTCTGGGGAAGCCCCCTCCCCACCCAGAGTGCTTTTCTCGCCTTCCACACAGCTATTTATTTATGCTGAAGACTCTTTCCTGGGTCCCAGCAAGCTAAATACATGCAGAGCTAAAGAGCACAGCCGGCCACTGGGCTGAAGCACCCCAGGACAGGGCTGTGATTAGAAATGCAAATCTCTCAGTGGACAAATCCAACACGCCCAGCGCAAGTCAGAGCCCCCCACTGACCGCCCCTCAGCTGGGTGGCTTCCGTCTTCCATTTTACCTGAAAGAGCTGAAAAGGAGTTGGCTGGGCTGTGGCTCGGTAATCTGAGAAGGAAAGGATCTGTCTGAAAAGAAATGGTCTCCCGGGTGTTTCCGTCCTACCAATAAGAGAAAGTCAGTCCCTCGCTTCCCAGCCTTAACTCCACTAAAAGCCATTAAGCACCGCCAGAGACAGGAGACATTTATCTGCTGGCAAGTGTGAATGCTGCCTTCTGTACCTCCAACAGGGATGGAAATTAAGCTGTTTACTTGGTGGCCACCTCAAGGGGCTCAAAGGACCGCTCTAATGTGATGGCATTTCTGAAACGCATTTTTTAAATCTCAGATTCTCATCCTTCGCTCCTTACCTGGAACCGTTTGGAACTTGCAAAATTAACTTATCCGAATTACACCCTGACCCGCTCTGACCACCAAATGCAAATGAGGTGGCCAGTGGGTGACTCAGTAAATTGAGTCTCATTTTGGAAAGGAGGGTGGGCCTCTGAAGGACGCCGGGGTGCAGGGGTGGGGTGGCTATCTTATTGGACGTGACCGGAAGAGAGGTCGGGTGCCCTTTTTTTGGATGTTCAGTCGTGTTCAAAACGGAACGTGATCGAGTCCCTCCACGTGGCGTGTTCATAGTCTCCCAGCCTGGAGCGGCACCACCAGAGTCCCCTTTACAATCTGTCCATGCCAATCCTCCTTCCAAACTTACCTTCTATATGCAGAAAACCCGTCAAGATGAATGCCATCTGAGGGTCCTTTATTTTGTATCCTTTTGTCATTTTTAAAATTCAGAGCCCTCCATTCCTGGAGCTATTGCCTTGTGATGGCTGACCCATGACTCTGCTTGTATGTTTGGTTTCTGTCCCTACGTTCCTTAGCACTTGAAGGTGGAACCACTCTTTGATGTTTGGTTCCTGCTCTACTGAAAGTCTGTGTTCCCGTAAAATTTCTATGTTCAATCCTAACACCCAATGTGATAGCATTTGGGGGTGGGGATATGGGAGACGATTAGGTCATGAGGCTGGAGCTCTTACGGATGGGATTCGTGTCCTTCTGAAAGAGCAAGACCTCTCTTTAGAGAGACCAGCCACTCTAGAGAGACCTCTTACCCCATCTGCCACGTTGGGGACAGCAAGAGGAGGGCCATCTGTGAACCAGGAAGTGAGCTCTCACCACATGCCGAATCCGCCAGAGCCTTGATCTTGGATTTCCCGCCTCCAGAACGGTGAGAAATACATTTCTGTGGTTTACAAGCCATCTGGTCTAGAGCGTTTTTGCTGTAGCAGCCCCAGTGGACTAAGAGTCTCCAAGAAAGCTCAAGTCGGGAGACTTTCTTGCCCAGCTCCTAGAATGAAGTGGGAGAGTTTTCATATTGTTCTTTTTCTTGTTTTTTGATGTATATGAACGTGGGTACATGCACATCCTTTTAAAGGGGCTATCAACCCATTAAGTAAATGTTCAAAAGTACAAAATTTGGGGTGCCTGGGTAGCTCAGTGGGTTAAGCCGCTGCCTTCGGCTCAGGTCATGATCTCAGGGTCCTGGGATCGAGCCCCGCATCGGGCTCTCTGCTCAGCGGGGAGCCTGCTTCCCCCTCTCCCTCTCCTACGTTTTCTCTCTCAAACAAATAAATACAATCTTTTAAAAAAAAAAAGTACAGAAATTCTAACCACTGTTGTGAGTTCTTGAGGCCTTTTAATCAGAGAAAAAGGTTATAGGCCTTGTTTTAGTGTAAATTTTGCAGAGTCACTCCAATTACTTTGGATTTGCAGATGTGGAGCTAAAACATATTATGAGGTACACTGTGCAGTGTAGTATAGGGGTGACTAAGAGGACATACTCTGTGGGGAATCCCGGCCCAGCCACTGACCAGCTGTGTGACTTTGGGCACTCTAGTTAACCTTTCTGCCTTTGGGACTGTCTGGATTCCTTAAAAAACATTACTCTCCTACACACGCACTCTCTATATTCCTTGTTTTACCTAGTGCACCCTACAAGCCGCTAACCTTATTATCATACCATTAAATAGTGTGTCACATTCTATCCAATTCCTGGCTCAGAGTTCAGTAAATGTTTTCTAACTTTTGGGCTGAAATGCAGTGTTTTTGTGACTTTAAAAAAAATCAATACGCTCAATTTGTAGGCTCTATGAATGGTCATCTGTTGTTTCTGGATACTCTGCGTAGAATAAAAGCAGCCCACAGGTGCAGTACAGCCCGGACCCACCATGCGCTCGCATTCCCAAGGAGAAAATTCTGTAGTTAGTCATCCAGGAGCCCATTCCCATATACGACCCGTCAGCCCCAGCAAAGGGAGGGAAGAGTACACGAGACGAGATGACCCACTCCCCCGTTCAAGGCAGCGCCCCCCTTCTTTGGTCCTGTAGCCCACCTCAGCCCACGGGGCCAGCTCAGGGCACTGCCTACGGTTACACCTCACATAGTTATCTCCCCACAGCGTGGGGGGCTCTCCGCTCAGACAAGGAGGGTTACAGGATGACACATCCCGAGATCCCTTTAGTCACACCAGTGGACCCAAGTGTGGGTCACGGCCATCCCTGTCTTCCCTGGTTCTGGGTTCACAGCTGATCAGGCATCTCCCCTTTTCTACATAATGAGCCTGGCTGAGCCGGTTGGAGGACACACTCTCCCTTCCAAGTCACTCCTGGGGGATGTGTCTGTGTTTGAGTGTGTGTTCGTGTGTGTGCAGGAGGACGGACACACACACACACACACACACACACAACACACACAAACTAACCAGGCACTCTCTCTCTCTCCCTTCCTAAAACACCGGCAACCTCTCTTCCCTTCCTCTCCTGAGCTCCAGACCTGCGTTTCCACACCCGGGTCACAGCTGCTCCTGCACAGACGTGGGAATCCGGGTCACTGAGCCCCTGTTCTCCCCACCGAGCTTCTCACTCTGCTCTCTTGGCCGGCACCCTCTGGGCGCCCCTGGGGCTCTCCGGTGTCCCCACTCCTTTGTCTGTTCTCAAGACGGTCCGGGAGCTGGGGGCTTCTGGGTCCTTGACTTACGGATTCTCTCCTTTCCTTCTAAAGATTCTGCTGCTGCAGGCAAGTCTGGGTAACCTTGGTCTGGCTACTTGATCCCTGAGCCTCAGTTTCCTCATCTGTAAAACAGGGCTATGCAGTACTAAGTCGGTCCACAGTGCTGTTGGGAGGATTAAACAAGGTCACACAGGCATGGCACTTGGCCCAGTGCTTGGGACAAAAAAAGCACACAGATGTTAGCAACCAGTATCATTATCATGATTAATTATAATGTTAATAACAACTGTTATTCCAAAAGGCCTAAGGCTGTCCCACAGCTTGTCATTTCTATGTTCCTCCATCTCAGACTTCCTCATCTCCCCCTTCCAATCCTAGCCAACTCCACAACCTTATTTTCTGATTAATTTTTTCTTTAAAAGATTTTATTATTTATTTATTTTAAGATTTTATTTTTAAGTAATCTTTACACCCAACATGGTGCTCCAGCCCAGAACCCCGAGATCAAGAGTCCCATATTCTACCGACAGACAGCTAGGCATCCTGGCTTACTATTTCTTCTCTATATACCTGTAAACATAACAAACCTGGATTTAGAGTCAGGGGATCTGACTCCCACTTTTTAAGGAAGAGTAAAAATGGCCTGGGACCTTTAGCAAGTAAGAGTCTTTCTGGGGTCTCATCTCCCTCACATGAAAAATGGAGAGGCTGGACTACAGCAATGTTTCCTAAAGCACATTCCAGAAGCTTCCACCACACTCATGCCCCTACACAGAGCCTCCATGGCCAGAGCAGAGCCATAAGGGACCAACTAGGTCCCTTCCCCCAGGATCCACCTCTGTTAGCTTGTTGTCTAGATCTGGATACTGTCTACATTGCCTGGCGCCTCAGCAGACTGTTCCTGGGTCGACCCAGACCCTCTCATAAAAGGAGATTTTGAACTGGCGTAAATCTCAGCTCTGTAAGGAAGGAGAATGAACTGCCAGCTCCACTGGAAAACTAGGACAGGGTTCTCTTTAGCAAGTCTCCAGGTACTGTTCAGGCAATCACTGGGTATCATGAGCCTTAAAATACGCCCTGCTTGGTACAATGTTTCCTGATTAAGCGGCTGCCAGGCCCAGGGCACTGCAGGCAGGAATGGTGAATTTGAAAACCACACAATTACTAGTAGTTTGGAAAACCCTTTTGAAACACCCTGCCAATCATTTAATTCATTTTCCAAGTCCCTTTTTAATGCAAAATATGCTAATATGTTCTTGGAGTGTCCAGCAGAGAAACCTGCTAAAAAGTGGGGCCTCTCAACTTGGGGGTTAAGCGGGGAGCTGGTGGGAATAGGGCACAAGGAGAATACTGGCTCATTTTCCCTCCAGTGAAGAAAAGCAGGCCGGTGCCACTGGCTTCAAGTGCTTCTTTGTATTCCCTTCAGCTGCAACAAGGTGCGATCCCCCTTGCGGTCACAGATTTGGGGCATAATGGGCTTCTTTTCTGCCCAAAGCCCAATCCCGCCCCTGGTACGTGAGATAGGTCTGTCGTTCGGTTGGTTGTCATCTCCTCCTGGTGAGCAGGGGACAGTGGAGGAGGGAATGAGGAAAGGGTGAGAGAGACGTTCAAGGCTTGGAGGAATACATTAATTTGGGCCTGGGGCCTGCAGGGGAGTGGGGGTTCTCTAGACAAATGTCCTAACCCACCAGGACTCCATTTCTCTCACCTGCACAAACTAGGTTAGAAGCATAAACCGCAGACCAGGGGCCTCCCCTACAGGCTGTAGGTCAGTCTACTTCCTAACCGATGTCATAGTATCTTTGAAGGTGACCGTCCTTGCTTCCAGAGTAAGCAGGGACTGCTGGTTACTCCTGCCTCCCAGTGCCGTGCGAGTCCTGACGCGGGGGGCACACAGGAGTATAACACACAGATCCAGTCCTTCATGGCTATTGCTATCCAGCACCATCGGTCTCCCAGCGACAATATGTGGCTGGACTGAGACAAAAGAAATACACATCCAGGCACAAAGAAATTACGTGTGGCCGCCTCCCTTCGCATCAGCGTGGGAGATCTGTAGTGTAATCTACCAATCTCTGGTCCATGGCTTGCAAACGGGTGGCTGAGGCTGAATTCGGCCCTCAGACATGCTTTCTTTGACCTATATGATGCTTTAAGCATTTTGGAAATGTCTTATAAAAATCAAGATTTCCGGGACGCCGGGGTGGCTCAGTTGGTTAAGCAGCTGCCTTCGGCTCAGGTCATGATCCCAGGGTCCTGGGATGGAGCCCCACATCGGGCTCCTTGCTCGGCAGGGAGCCTGCTTCTCCCTCTGCCTCTGCCTGCCTCTCTGTCTGCCTGTGCTCGCGCACTCTCTCTCCCTCTGTCTCTGACAAATAAATAAAATCTTTAAAAAAAAAATCAAGATTTCCAACTTCCCTGGAAAAAACTAAAAGGGGCTCTCTGGCACCACTGGCCCATACTCCTGCATGGGACCAGGAAGCTGGAGCTCAGTGGCAGGTGTCCCTTTTAGATGGGGCATGGACTCTCTTATTTCATCCAAGTTGCTACTGCTCCCTCTTCATTATCCCTGGCTAGCCTCGCCCATTCCTGCTACCTGCCTGACTTCTGTCTGCGTTTGGGTCTGCATGTCTAACATAGAACAGGCCCCTTACTTTGCCAAAGATGATGTCCGGGTCTCTGCTGGACAGCAGGGTCTGGGCTGCTTTTACCATAGCACACTGTGTGTCTTTAAAGGCAACCAGGGTACACAGTGTGTTCAATACAGGAGGACCATCATAACGGCATGATGGGTGCACAAGCAAATGAATGGATGGATGGATGGATGGATGGATGGATGGTCGGATGGACGGATGGACCAGCCCAAGCCATGGGTGCTGCGGGGTAAGGCAGGGCCATGGGGAGCAGAAGGGCTGGAGGGAGGGGGTCGGAGCGGGGACGGAATAAGAACCATCTGAAGGAGCTCAGAAACAAAGTAGCCAAGAGGGTTCTTGGCTACTTTGCAGAACTCAAACCCCTTTTATTCAGTTTGGTGACTTTTAAAATGTGCTTTTATTGTAAAACGGAACATAGATACAGAAAAGCATGTAACACATAAACATGCAAATTGCTTTCTATTGTTTATGATTTGGGGGGGGAGTCCTGTTTTCTTTCTAAAAGCATCCAAGATGCTTAAAAATCAGGGCTTTCCATGACTTTCCCAATGCACTCACTGCAAAGAACACACCTCCCTTGCTCTTCCAGCCTGACAGGGCATTGCAGAAATACCAGGGGGTAGATAGTTAGGGGAGCCGGTGTTCAAGTCCCAACCTGAACACCTGGGTAAGGCAGTTCACTCTCTCTGCACCTCGGTTGGGGAGACGGGACGGGGTCTCTCTGGTGTGCCAGCATCCAGCGCTCTACGACTCTGCCAGGCTAAGAATACTGTGGCGAGCAGAAGGAATGTACAAGGACATCCGCGAAAAGGAAGGACAGTGTAGCAATCACTTACTGGCTCAGGCCAGAAGCAAAGCCGCTATCTCAGCTACGTTAGAACCAGAAGCCAGGTGGCGGCATCAATCACAGATCCCCCCAGGTAACAGGATGTTGGCGAATAGGGAACCTCGAAGTCATGGGCTCCAAGCCCCTCGCTGACAGCTAAGGATACAACAGTTTGGGTGAAGACTGGGACTTGCCCAGGGTCTCATCCTGCGTACTAAACTGCATCCTAGAAGTGTTTTCTTCAGCCTTTATTCTGAGTATAACCTCTCACCAGGTCTGGAGGCTTGGGGGTATGAATGGGAAGGCTCCTCGGACCGGGACTCTCCCCGCAGAAAAGGGCATAAATGGAAACTTTTGACAGGACTGTATGTGGCAGTCCAATACCCTGAATTAAAGTATTTTTAGTATAAACCTTTGCAAAACTCATAATTCTATAGCAGGGCATTATAGATGCCAAAAGAGTTAACCTGCTGGTTAAAATATTTTACAGATCCATGATTTCTGTAATCAGTTGGCATATTTTTTCATATTTGAATATGCCAGAAGACTTAAAACCTGGTTGTGGAGGGGGTGTCTTGATCTCCTTGAGGACTGAGATTGCAAAGCAAAATCAAACATCGGAACCTGGGGGGTTTGGAACCACATCGGAACCACCGGGGAGGCCCCATGAGGTCAGTGAAAGCAAGCAGGGGGTTGGTGTAGTAAATGGGGGAGGAGCAGGTGCACCCCACCCGAGCGCCAGGAGGGTGCTAACAGCCAGGTACAGAGCTGACCGCCCTGCCCATGAGGAAGTCACGGCCTCGCCTCACCACCAGACATAGCACAAGCTCTCAAGTGATATGAGAAGCAGTGGCAGAAAGTGCTGGGGCAGGACGCCAGAGTGGCTCAGTCCCCTAAACGTCTGCCTTCAGCTCAGGATCCCAGAGTCTGCAGATTGAGTCCTACGTCGGGCTCCCTGCTCGGAGGGGAGTCTGCTTCTCCCTCTGCCTGCCGCTCCCCCTGCTTGTGCTCCTTCTCTTTCTGACAAATAAATTTTTAAGAAGGAGGAAAAAAAAGAAAGAAAGAAAGTGCTGGGACTACAAGGAGGGGAAGAGAATGGAAGTTTGCCCGAGGGTGTTCCAAGAGGACGATGGTGTGAAGGGAGGGGTGGCAGCAGAATGACCCCCCTCCAAAGATGCCCACGTCCTAATCCCTGGGACCTGTGAATATGTTAACTTATACGGCAAAGGGGACTTTGCAGAAGTGATGAGGTTATGGATGCAATGATGGGGAGATTATTCTGGCTGATCCGGATGGGTCCAATGTCATCACAAAAGTCCTTAGAAGTGAAAGACGGAGGTGGGAGGTCCAGAGCCAGAGTGGTGCGGTTCAAGAGAGACTCAGTGGGCCACGGCTGGCTTTCAAGAGGAAGGAAGGGGCCATAAGGCAAAGAGTACAGGCAGCTTCTAGAAGCTGGAAAACTCAGGGACAAAGATTCTCCCCCAGAAGGAGAGAGCCTCCAGAAGGAACAGTCCCATCAACCCCCCGATGTTAGCCCAGTGAGACCCATTTCAGACGACTGACTTATGTGGTCGTTTTTAACAGCAGCCCTAGAAAATGAACACAGGAGGAAAACTTGAATAAGACACAGGAGCCCATTTGCTTTCTCAAAGCCTCCACTTCACCCTCTAAAAGACAAGAGCACGGCGGGGGTGGGAGGGATGGCTGGCTCAGCTGGTAGAGCCCGTGACTCTTGACCCCAGGGTTGTGAGTTCAAGCCCCATGTTGGGCTTGGAGCTTACTTTAAACAAAAACAGAACGAAACAAAACAACAAAACCAAGAGCCCTGGGTGCGGATGCTCTCTGATGTCCCTTCTGGTTCTGACACTTGGCGATTTTACAGAGGAGTAGAGTGGTCACCATACTGTAATGGGTGGCGAGAGGTTGTGAGGGTTGACAGGAAACAGCCTGTCCCGGAGCATGTTTGGTGGAATTTTGGTTCCATGGGCTGTGCATAAGGGTCAGTCGGCAAAGAGGCCATTCGTGCAGCAAATCACTATCCAGCACTGGACCTGGGCCTATGTGGTGAGAGGAACTGGGCATTTAAAGAAAAGGGGAAATGAACATGGAAAAAAATATGGAGTTAAATAAAATTAAACAGGATTCTCTATGGAGGAGTCCTGAGGGTGTGAAAATATTAATGTATTCACGGGCTCACTGTCCGATGACACGTTGCTTAATTGAACCAGGCAGCATTCTGGACACAAAGGATATGGCACCGAATCAAACAGGTAAAGTCCCTCGTGTGTGGAGCCCTGTTAGTGTGGGGAGACAGACAATATGAAACGCAACAGATAAATATAAAATCAGGATATGAAGGGACTGTGAGGAACAGAGCAGGTAAGGGGACAGGTGCTGATGGTGGTGGCGATGGCGGTCTGGGAAGAAATCTGCGGTAGATATGTGAGCCAAGAACTAAGGTGCAGGGTGCATTGGTACGCAGCGTTTCCCAAACCACCATGACCACGGAACCCCTTTGTCACTGAGCATTGTGCAGGACCCCTGCTCCTTGGAACGCACTTTGAGAAATCCTGGCCCAGAGACAGCGGAAGCATGAAGGGAGCATCTGCGGGCTCTCACAGGAGCGAGGTAGCATGTCAGCATGGAGCCTAGGAATCTCACGAATGCAAAGGAAGACATTTTGCACAGAAGTCCCTCCTCCAAATGCATCTCAGAGGGTAGGAGAGGGGGCGCCCGGCGGGCTTCGTTGGTAGAGCACATGACTCTTGATCTCAGGGTCATGGGCCCATGAGTTCAAGCCCCATGTTGGGCATGGAGCCCTCTTTAAAGGAAAAAAAAAAAAGAAAAGAAAAGTGGGAGTGACTAGGGGGGCTCTGCTTGGCTTCTGGGGTTAAGCCCTGCATTCTCTCTTGGGCTGTCCTGGACTCACCCTGAGTTCTGCGGGATTCACGAAGCTATAGTAAGCCCATGATTACGCTAGATGGCCTGAACACTGCTTTTCCCCCGAGAGCAGAGTATAAGAACAGGAATCCTTTTGCTAGGATGTTATGTTGCAAAGAACATGTATTTATTTTGAAAAGTGTATCTGGGTGACCACAATCAATGTCCACCTTTCCGGGGATCTTTACCCAAGTCCTCTCCCAGTTCTGATAAAGGAATGAATAGTACACCCGAGGCCCAGGGCCCTCAATCAGGGCCTATACTCATGCAAAGTACACAGCCTGAGAAAAAGATGAGTATTTTCTCCCAGAGGCCACAGGGAGTTTCCCAGCGAACGGAGCCCACCGTCCCTGCGATGTCCTTTCCTGTCTCGAGAAAGCTGTCTGGACTTTCTCAGCGCTCACATCAGATGAGGCCCATTACGTATTCCAGCCACAGCCAAGCCTTCCAGCCTGCCCTTCTGCCCGGGCTTCGCAGAAACGCCTCTCTCGGGAGCAGGCTCTGCTCATGAGAAGCTGGGCTCCAGGTCAGCGGGAGACGGCTCCAAGAGCCCGCAGAACCGCCCTCCCCCCACCGAAGGCCAGTGGTAATGCCACTCACCTTCGCCGTGCCCTAGACGAGAGGTCAACACAGACAGATGGGAGGTCTTCCCATGGGAGCGGCCGCCTTCCCCGAGCCTCTGCTGCCCAGGAGCGGTAGGGAGCACCCGACCAGGCACCCATGGGGCTCCTCGCTCCAACGCTCTCCCTGCCCCTCACCGCCTCCTTGTCACCAGTCATTGTTTTCCTCGCAGCTCAGTGTCACTTCCTCTGCAAAGCTGTCTTGACCAGATCAAACACCACCATTTGGGGTTCGGATAGCACATCATGACTTTTTAGTGAGCACCTGCTGTGGCTTCAAGTCCCACATCGGCCCCTCATTGTCCCTTGAACAAATTCCCCTCCCTTCCCTGGGGAGGTTACCAAAGGTCTCAGTTGATCTCAGTTACCAAAGGAAGGGCGTTGATAAGATGCTCCCGTTTGTCCCCCTGTCCCAACGCTCTGGGATCTCCCTTCCCAAGAGGAGAATTGCAATCACAGAGCAAGCTAGCCCGGGGCAGAGAGGAGGTCTTGACCTTGGGCTGTGACCTTGGGAAAAACCCCTGCCCTTTCATTTACACAGCACTAAAATGACACAGTGAGCCACAACAGTGGTTTCCAATCTTTTTCAGACCTGACATCCCCTTTCCAAATGATGCAGTCTGATACCTAACACAGGTAACAGCGGACCTACTTTGTCTGAAATGGCGACGAGGGCCCGTCGCCTTCGAGGCACCTCCTCCACTGCGGCTCCTGAAGCACCGTTTTCAAGCCCCTCCCTGAGACCGGCTTTCCAAATCTAACACGAGGCCAAGTTCCAACGTCCACCCACTCGGACCTCATGCCGACCGGTTGCCCAAATCCAGTGAGGTCCGCAGATCTCCTGTTGACAAGTGTTCAAAAGATACAAAGGTTTGTCTGTTCCTCTTTAATTTCTAATGTTTGATTGCACATGAAGTTCCAGGCACATATGAGACTGCTCATTTGCTACGAAATGAGGATTATGAAGGGAGGAAACCAATCGATAAGCCCACTTCCAAATCTCTGAGATGGACGCCAGGGTGACAAGCTCTGGAACAAAGGACACAAGTGATCGCTGGCTAGCTCTGCCTGCTCTCTTGCAGAGAAGGTCCTGACCCCCGTGGAGGGTGTCCCGGCCTGGGGTGTCTGTGTCCCATCGTGCCCAGCAGTGCTCCCCGAGTTCCAGCCATGGAGTTCTGATCACGGAAGGCTGGGCAGTGCATCAGGAGACCTGGCCCCTGGCCCCAGGAGCACCCAGTACAACCAAAGCCAAGGGCACAAATGAGAACTTCAGGTCCCTGGGGTAGCAGCCCTCCCCTGTCCAGAACTCAGAAATTGCTGGAACATCTACTGATCACTCTTCCCCAAGTATAAACGGCTGGGTGGCTTTCCACAGCCAGAGCTGTACACTCCTTTCTTTCTTTTTTTTTTCTAACGCCTTCTAAATTCATAACCCTCCATGTGGTGAGCAAAACAGGCAGACATTTGTGGAGAAGGTGTGCGTGCCCCTGCTCCTTCCATGTCAGGGAGACACAAAACCCACTGAGAAATCATCCGGGAGAAGACACCATGGATGGGCCTTTGTGGGCAGAAGCCACAACAGCTGACAGGTTTCATATTCTTAGGCAGCTGATTTTTATTATTATTTTTTAAATGCTCTAAGACCATCTCCTTAGAGGTTCCCTTAGCTCCCCCGCCCCCGCCAATATTTATTTGGCTTATAATAATGCATTCGATCAGCAGTCCCTCTCCTCCAAATGTGTCCCACTCCCAGCCCCATGGTCTGGGGACAGCTCTCTCTATCGATTTCAAGGCAGCAGCTCCAACTCCTGGGCTCCCCCCGCCCTCACTCGCTGCCCCCCGGTCCTGTTTGGTCCTCTCCAACTTAAACTGTGAACCCTCAGTGACAGACGCGGCAAGCTGGAAGGGAAGGGAGGCCGTGCTATTTATAATTCGGCGGAGTTGGCCCTCAGAACACGGCCATTTTTTCCAGGCGGCCTGCCAGAGCCCACATTCCCCAGGCTCCATATATGGGCCGCCCACAGGCCCCTGTGGCCATAGGCTCGCCTCTAAGGGAACGGAGGCCGCCTGGCCAGTCAGGACTCCCCCTCAGTCAGGAGGGAGAGGCCCAGTCTGTTCCTCCAGGGCCTGCACCAGGGGCCACGGACGGCCCCGGCAGCCTGGCCTCCCCGTGCTTCCCCCGCGAGGGGTGGTGAGGGACAGGGGAGAAAGCAATAGGGATCCCCAAGGTCCCAGCCTGACGGAATTGGAGAGCAGCCGGTTTTCCCCCTAGGGCTTGAATAAGAATGGCGAGGAAAAAATGTATTCTTGCTACGAAACATGAGGTCACCCCTTCTTTTTTGCCAAGTGGTTTTCAATTGTTTCCATCGAGATGTGACTGAGGTCCATGGCAGCCCTGCCAGCCCCTGAGGGCTCCGAAAGCTGGATTTATGGACGCCCTTGGATGGGCAGATGGGCGGGGAAGCCCGGGGAGGGTAGGCAAGCCAAGGCAAGGGAGCGGGGCTTTGCCAAGCAGATATTTTCTGCAGGCTCTCAGCTTTGATTAGCATATGTTCAGGACACAGAGAGAGAAAGGTGTCTAGCCTCCCGTGGGCCTGGGGACATAAACACCCCACTACCCTCTGGAAGCCAAGCACTGAAGCAAGAGGAAGGGTCTTACCGGTCGGGTGGTCACCCCAGGCGTTTCTCATCTCTGTCCCTTCTTTGGGGATGTCTGTCAGGCCAGGCTGGGGCCACACTTGGGTGGTGGCCGGGGCGGGGGTGCTGCGGAGCAGGGGGCCTGGAGACCCCCTCCACGTTCACGTGGGAGATTTTACTTCCATTTCTTGGACACTGTTTCCAAAACCTCCTCAGGAATCGGCTGCAGTGGACACAGCTGTGTCAAATCTAGTTCAAGTCCTTTCTCTAAATAGCCTTCCGTGGCCATCTGGATATCTCTTCCTTAGGATGGAGAGCATCTGGTATTATTATGAATTGTTATTTTTAATATTTGTAATAATAGCTGGGCTTTATTGAGGGCCTACTATGCCAACCACGTAACGATTAGCATCTGAGTTAATCCCCATAAGCCCGAGAGATGGGTGATCTTTTGCACAGGGGGAGAGTGGGGCGCAGAGAGGTTAGGCAGCGTGTCCAAGCAGACACGCCGGGTAAGGAGCAGACCCCGAGTCTGCCCGACTCCTCACCTCCCGCCTCTCTGCTACACGTACCGGCTCCTACGTCATCTTTTTTACTCTCTATCCTTGCAGGTGGAGGCCATGTCCTAAGGTATTGCCGCTTCTCTTCTCCCCCAAACATCTAGAACAAACTGGACTCGTGGAAAATCTTCACTCATGAGACGGTTCTTCGGCCAAGGGCACCGCTCACCTGCAAGCTCTTTTCAGCCTTGGGTGGATCCCGGATTCCCTTTGGACTCTGTGGCCTCTGCAGCCCTCCCTGTAGGGCCAGGATCCCCTTATCTGTGGAGGCCCCAGCTGTCCCTATCGTCACTTGCTTGCCTGTGACAAATATGGGGCTGGCACTTTAGCAGAGAAAAGCAGCAGCAGGAGTTGATCAATTCCTAAGCAACAAAGATCCTGTTTTCATGCAAACGTCCTCGGCATTAAAACAAAAACAAATTCTTCCCAGGGCGAGTCCTGGATGCCAAGTCTCGAAGCAAGACACATTTTTAAGCAGGGTTTCGCGCCTGCGTGAGAGACTAACAGGGGACGGGAGGAGAGCTGTGTGCCAACTGCCAAGTGTAACGAGGCAATGCAGGACCTTAACGTGGAATGGCAACCAGTGCCTTGAGTTCTGAACAGGTAGGGACCACTGAGGGCTTCCTGGAGGAGGGAGCTATTCTGACTAGACGCAGGGGTCTCCTAACAGATGGTGTTGGCCTGATTCTGCAGGACCTGGGTGCCTACCAACACCAGCCCTGCTAGAACATTGCCAGGGTCACTGAGCTTGCCCTACAGTTGAGGAAACATCCAGAGGGCATCTGGCCTCCAGCTGGCTCCAGCAGTTTTGTCCTTTAGCATCATGAGGGTTCAAAGGAAACACATCAGTTAACAGATTAAGGGCAGGCCACATGATTCATTTTTGGCAAATAACCAGCCATACCAGGATTGCAGCATTTGAGGGCTGAGATCCCGGGGTACCACCCCCTTTACTGCTGAGGCCTGGCCCAGGGCTCATGGTCTAGCCAAGACTCCAAGATCCAACCTCTTTTCTCCTGCTCCCTGAAACCTTCTATGCAGCCTTCTAATTTCATACCGAGGAGGTGTTCCCTGGCTTTAGCACGTGTCCAGAAGCACCCAGTGGGCTCTGGACCAGGAGACACAGAGAATGTAGCCCTGGGCTACAGCCTTCTCAAGCTCGCCTGAGCACGGATCCAGGGTAAGAGGAGCTCCTTCTGGAGGCATTTCTCTTCCCAGCACCCACCACGGCAGCGGGGACCGAGCAGGTGAAAGTCTGGTGCTGGGCACAGTAAGTGGGCAAGTCTGGCAGGAGAAAAGGGCCCATAAAGGAGCTTGTGACAAGAATCAGCTAAATAGAGTGGAAAGAACACGGGCTTTGTGTACAAAAGATGTGGGCTGGCATCCAACACTGTCACTGTGTCAGGGACTGGGAGTGCTCCCCAGTATCCATGTTCTTCTTTTCCTGCCAGACTTGCGGCTGGACTCCATTTCCCAGGCATCCCTGCAGTAAGGCGTGGTCATGTGACCACATGCTGGCCAATGGACTGCCAACAGAAGTGCCCTGGGCCAATTCCAGGTCTGGCCCCAGAAAACATCCCAGAAAAACCTCCCACTTGTGGTTCTTTCTTTACCAACTGAATGGGGAGCACTTCTAGGAGTGCAAGGAGACAGAGCCACGGAGGGAAGGAGCCTGGGTCCCTGAATCACTGTGTGGAAGGCGGTCTGCCAAACAGACACACTGTATTGTGTTCTCAGGAAATGAACCCTCAAGTGTTAAGCTATTAAAATTTGGGAATTGTGGGCACCTGGGTAGCTCAGTGGGTTAAGCCGCTGCCTTTGGCTCAGGTCATAATCTCAGGGTCCTGGGATTGAGTCCCGAATCAGGCTCTCTGCTCAGCAGGGAGACTGCTTCCTCCTCTCTCTCTCTCTCTGCCAGCCTCTCTGCCTACTTGTGATCTCTCTCTGTCAAATAAATAAATAAAATCTTTAAAAAGAAATAAAATAAAAAAATAAAAATAAAATTTGGGTATTGTTATAGCTATTAGCCCAACCTGACTAATACAGCCTCTTGCTGGCCATGTGACTATGGGTAAATTTCTTAATCTCCTGCAGCTTCAATTTCCTCATCTGTAAAGTGAGAATTTTAAAAAAGCCTTCCTGAGAATGCCAGAACTAACATTTATAAAGATCCTACAACTAAAGGTGCATATATCTTTTGTGAGCCCTAGACATTTTTGCCTTTGTGGGTACCCTCCAGCATTAAAAAAAGCAAAAACAAAACAAAACAAGAAAAACCCACCAAAAAGAAAACACACACACACACACAAAAAAGCCCCAAATAAAATACAGAAAAAATTAGGTTTTACTATTGCATTGGTTTAAAGAAGCATATAATCTAGGCCAGATAAATCACTATGCTTATGATTGTTTATTATTATTTTTTAAAGATTTTATTTTTATTTGACAGACAGAGATCACAATTAGGCAGAGAGGCAGGCAGAGAGAGAGGGAGAAGCAGGCTCCCCACTGAGCAGAGAGCCCGACGAGGGGCTCCATCCCAGGACCCTGGGATCATGACCTGAGCCGAAGGCAGAGGCTTTAACCCACTGAGCCACCCAGGCACCCCTGCTTATTATTTTTATATTTGATTTTATATTCATTATTTTAAAAAAGATTTTATTTAATTGACAGAGAGAAACACAGTGAGAGAGGCAACACAGGCAGGGGCAGTGGGACAGCCCGATGTGGGGCTTGATCCCAGGACGCTGGGATCATGACTCCAGCCAAAGGCAGACGCTTAACGACTGAGCCACCCAGGCACCCCTATATTCATTCTCATTATACTCACTTTTTTTTCTTTTGATTTTAAGGGAAATTAAAATCAAACATTTCCTAGGGCCCTAAAAGTATTGTGAGCTCTAGGCACTCTGTACCTGTGTACCTACCAGAGAAGCCAACCCTGTTTACTATCATGCCGGGCCCATGATGCAAGCAATAAATCAAAACTACTATGGATTAAAAAAATATAATAATAATAGGAAGATGGAAGCATGAAATAGCAACAAAAGGTTATGAAGCCCCTTTCACAGACTTCATTTCCTTCAACCCTCACAGCCATTGTATGAGATGGTTTTTCACTTGTATTTTCCAATGAAAAAGGTTAGGCTCGAGGAGATGGAGGGCTGTGCTCCAGACGGGTAAGAACTTTGTGCAGGATGCCTTCTATCAGGCACAACGCTAGACACCTGTCTTACTTTATCACTTTTAATTTTCTCAACACTATGATGAGATAGGGCTTCTTTTTTTATCCCCATTGTATGACTGAAAAAAAAAAAGATATTGATGTAAGGACAAGTGGCTGAGCCGAGAACTGAAACCATTTCTAGTGCCAAATTCAATGCTCACTCTACCACCTCGCCTTTCTATCTATCAATAGCTCCGTCATGAGAATTGATAAATGGTAGTGTGTGTGGAGGGTGTCAGACGCCCCAACACCTTCTTTCACAGAGCAGAGAAGAACCTGTTCAGGGCTCAAATCCAAATACCGCACGCCAGATTAGACTGTGCCTTCTCATTCTCCACCCAAATGTACTCCTTAGAAGGTCTAATTATAGTGACTTCTATTTTCTTGTAAATAATCACATCTGTCATAACTGATTTCACTGATCCAAGGCTCCAAGTTGGCAGTCTTGGAGGCCTGAGCCAATGTGTCAATTATGCCAAGGAGTCTGTAAGCAAAAGTTGCGTGCAATGGAAAAGAGAGGAAAAAAAAAAAAAACAAAAAAACGCGAGTCACAGGCATATAGATGCTGGGGACCAATATGTGCTTTTTCACAACAGTAATATCAACACAAACTCCTCAACGTGGCCAATGGGTGTTAATCCATCGGCAACTTAATTTGGTACAACAGACCCAGCAAGCCAGATCCTGGGGGAAAAACACCCATCTTTTTTAGTGGAAACCTGGTCCTAGAAACCGGTGTCTCCAACAGCTTTTGAGTTTAAGGTAAATACCCAGGAATTTGCCACGGCTTCTTTATGCTTGTTTTCAGCGGAAAAAAGATGGGTTGAAGGGCTTACATCTAGAATAATAATAATATAATATAATAAATAAAATAATAAATAATAGAATAAATAGAATAATAATAATAAAAGCATGGTTGAAGGGCTCACATCTAGAATACAGAGGTATCCCCTTTGTGAAAGTGTGTGTGAGGCCACTTGGCATTCTGGAATGACCTATGTTAGTACCTGGTTTCGCTAATGGAAAGAAATCCATTTTTTTTTTTTATGGAAAAAAAGGCAAAAATCAAAGATGGCATTCAGTGCTGGTTTTGCCACGGTGGTCAGAGAGGCAGCCCGAGGAGGGAGAGGGGCCGCACCCAGCTCCTTCCCCGGGAACCTACACTAGGTCCCTGATGCCACCAGAGCTCTGATGTGTGTCTGCGAGCATCTGTGCTCTCGGCTTTGTGCATCTGTGAGCAAGATGTGTCCTAAGGTACCTGAAAAGTCTGAGAGAGGTGGTTTTGGGGGTCTGGGAGTGCTAAAATATTTCCCATAGAAGTTAACGGTAATCACGTCTTTGCTTTACCCATTTCAGCTTACTCAGGAAAGGTCATAGGAACGCCCTGCTCCAAGATAGCAGGGGTGAAACCCGCAGTCTTAGTGGCTACAAATACAGTCAATCAACTGAGTATGGCCGCTCCGCCAGCATACAGTGGCAGCTAGAGCTTTGGGTATGGACTTGGACATGGACTTGGGGACAAGTCTTTCTCCACTCACCACTGGTGTGACTAAACAAATCATGTAACCTTCCCCCCTTCATCTCAGCTTCCTCATCTATAAAATGGTGACAGCCCAGAACCCTCGTGGGACTGGTTGACGCAATGACTGAGTGTGACAGCCTGCTGGAAAGTGTTAGCACCACAGAGATGCGTGTCATCATTACTATGATGCGATCAGCATATACTGAGACCAGTTTTCCACCCACGGGGATGGCTTCTTTCTCTCCTAACAGAACTCCAAGCACAGGCAATCGTGCTTTCCGTCACAGAGGGGATGAGAGATTGGAGCTACTTGGGACTTCTTTCATAGGCGGGTGAATTATTTCGGAGCCAGTTAATTCTCACGTGTCTGAGGGGGAAGCTTCGAGAAAGGAGCATCTTTCAGGTAAGAATGTGGGAAAGTGGAAGGTGGTTCTCAACCACTCCCCAGCTGCTCACGGGAAATGGACACAGGCTTTTGGCGACCCATATCCTGCAGCTGGTGAAACCTCCTTTGGGTCTGGTCCATCTGGGTGAACAGAGCGGCTAAAAGCACAGACTCTGAAGCCGGACTGCCTGAACTCTGAGTCTAGCTCAGCTCTTCACTTGGCGCTGTGACCGTGAGCAGTTTATCTTTCTGTGCCTCAGTTCCTCAACTGTAACACGAGGGTAAGAACAGTACTTTTCCCTCAGGGTGATCATGAGTAATAAATGAATGAATACATAGCAGAAGTTCACAATGGGACTGTACATAGGAAGCAATCAGCACATACCAGAATTTACTAGAATGGCTACAGTGGTCATATTACAGCCAATGGACTTTGACTCATCTGGTGTTTATTCTCTCTCTCTCTCTCTCTCTTTTTTAAAGATGTACTTATTTATTTGAGGTGGGGAGGGACATAGGGAGAGGGAGAGAGAGAATCTCAAGCAGACCCCCCACTGAGCGTGGAGCCTCCGACTTCGCTATCCTGAGATCATGACCAGCTGAAATCAAGAGTCAGATGCTTACGCAGCTGAGCCACTCAGGTGCCCCTCGTCCAGTCTTTACTAACATGCGTGCTTCCCAGCTTTCTCATGCCAAACCCCTCAACAGAAAGAAGATTCTGATCTACATCTGCATCTGCCAGAGAGACTCAGAGTCCTCTCCTTCAAAGGAAGTTAATTTCTGGGGCAGAAATGTGGGAGAAAGGGCTGTGGGCTGAGAATCAGTGGGCCCAAGTCCTAGTCCAGTGCCATTTTGCCCACTCTGGGCTTGAGCAAGTCACTCCTCTCTGGGTCATAATTTCCTCAGTTGTAAAATACAGAGAGTTTGGTTGTGAACCTCAGTTTATTCATCTATAAAAAGGGATAATAGGAAGAACCATCCCATCACACCCTATCATGTGCTGTGAAGCAAATAATGCGTCCCACACAAAGACAGACAAGGGTCCTGAGTGGGGCCTACAAGGTCCTAGGCCACCCAGTGCCCATGCCTCCTGGCCCACGACCCTCCCTTCACTTCTGTTCTACACGTCTGTCTCCTGGCTTTTCTCCCACCCTTCAGGCCCGCTCCTGCCACAGGGCCTTTGCCCCAGCTTTGTCCCTCTGCCTACAATGCTCTTTCCTCAAATAGCCCCATGGCCCACTCACTCACCATTTTCAAATACTGGATTACTGTTTTTTTCCACAGCAACTATCACTTTCTAGCGTAGTACCTGGATTTCTTACTTATGATGATTGTCACTTATTGTCTGTCTCCTCCCAGGCCAAGTTCCATAAGGGCAGGTCAGTTCCATAAGGGCAGGATTCTCTTTTGGTTCTGTTCCCCGAGAGCCTAGAAGACTGCCTGGCACATTACAGGGGATCAGTCAATATTGCAGATTCACTGAATGAGTGAACGGACGGATGAAGAGAAAGCACTCTGTACACCAAGAAGGTGCTTACTGAATTTCGGGCAGCCTTCCTAAATGTGAAAGGGGGATTCTTACTCCTGACCTGTCTTCCTTCCGCGCGGAGGGATCCTCACCCAGACACCTGGACAGTTTCCATCCCCCTCACCCATGATGGCCTGTAAGAAGAGTAAAGCATCTGGTTGCCAGATGAGTCACTGGTCCATTTCTCGACTCAGTGAGGCTAAGCTGCAAACACCACTGCTGTAGTCGGCCTGTTCCGGCTTCCCCGTAGGACAACAGCAACGGCCCTGAGTTAAGTGTGTCTGCTCCACAAGCTCGCAGCTCCCTCGTTGGGTTCTTTATGGTGTGGAGCGCAGGACAGGGAGTGCTAGAGAGACCTTCCAGCCAACAGATGGATGGAAGTCATGCTCACTGGCCTGGTTCTGTGGGGAACAGAGTGGATATTCTAATCTCCACCTGTCTGACCCTCGCGTCCCTCTTGATGGGTCCTGAACCTGGTCAGGTAACAGGGTTGGGCCATTTCTAACCCCTAAAACTCCAAATTTTCCAAATTTAAACAAGCGAAGCCTTAATGTTGCCTGATTCCAGACTGCCTACAATCCTCTCTTTGGACTTACTAGTTTGTGGGTGTCCCACACAGCAGATATCACTCCAAACTGAGCACAATTCCACAATGAGGCTTGTGTCCCAGAAGAGGCGCTATTCCCGGTGCTGCACTCCGGACACACTCCGCTACCAAGGCTGTTCAAGGATATCTATCATCCTCTCCCCACTGCTGCCCCCCCCCACCCCCGAACATGGACCTGCAGTCCCTAGAGCCTTTCCCACCCAGGATCTGGGCGCCTCAGGCCTCTGTGTCTCGCTCACGTGGAATCTGATGCTGTTCTAGGAGTCACTAGATAGAGCCCATTCTTCCTGAGATCTTCCGGGAGGCTGTGTCCCTCAGCCAACAGACTCACCATGGCTCCCAGCTTCATGTTCTCCCTGACCACAGCGAAATGCAAGTGACCAGGGGCTGAAGGTCTGCAAGGTGTCAGGCACGGTACGACCAGGTTTCTCTCCTTGCCTTGTCCCTCCAACAAGCCAATGAGGCAGGGGTTTAATCCTCAGAACAAAACTGGGGAGGCAGTTTTACAGATGAGAAAATCCCCATTTTACAGAAGAGAAAACTAAGGTTTTTAGAGGGGGAAGGGTCTTCATGTATCATCGCAGCTCATAAGAACACTGGATGGCTTCTAGGACCAGCACGTAGGTTGGAATAGGAGTGTGAGCCCAGAGATCCAGGCTCGCCACCGGGAACCTCAGTCCGGACAATTTTACTCCGATCTGTCGACGCCCTTTGGCGTGGAGCCATTTAACCTGCATTTATCTGGCGGTGTCATTCGACATTTCTCCATCATGTTCGCCTGGAGCTCACGAGTGACTTTCTCAAACAGCCTGATGAAAACCAGAGAGGCTTGACTTGTGGTGTTTTCCTCATCTACCAGCCTCAAAGCCATTTCCGAAAAAACAAGCACATCTGGTTCAGTCTGATCTTGGTGAGCCCATGACTGCTTCTATTGACCACCACTCTTCCCTCTCACAGCCTTGGCCAAACAGCCTTAGACACAGTCCAGGGAACCTGGAGATTTAAAACACCTAAGACCATCACTAGCTAGTCTAGGGGCAAGCCCTGCCTGCCAGGAGTTGGCGGCGGGGGCTTGGCATAAGGGTAAGGAAGCAAGTTGATTCATCTGGCAAGAAGAGATCTGTCCATGGGCGCCTGGGTGGCTCAGTGGGTTAAGCCGCTGCTTTCGGCTCAGGTCATGATCTCACAGTCCTGGGATCGAGTCCCGCATCGGGCTCTCTGCTCAGCAGGAAGCCTGCTTCTTCCTCTCTCTCTGCCTGCCTCTCTGCCTACTTGTGATCTCTCTCTGTCAAATAAATAAATAAAATCTTTAAAAAAAAAAAAAAAAAAAAGAAGAGATCTGTCCAAACCACACCTGTTCCCCTTGCCCACCATAATTCTGGAGCACTCGGCTGCTCTCTGCAGAAACCGCAAGCCCGGACCGCCCTTCTGGAGAGTTCAGGAACTAGTGACAGCAAGTCATCCAGGGACCCAGAAATGAACAGCCTGCACTTATTAAACTCTTACTATTTGCCAAGCACTGGGCACGGTGCTGGGTTTACATGATCTTGTAAAATGCCTTAAGACTACTTTTAGCAAAGAAGTAAATGCTCATAATTAAGACATGAAATACTACAGAGGCTCATCGTGAAAACCACAAGCTTATGATAAAAACTAATTCCCACCAACATACCCCCCGTAGGCTACCTTTTCTAACCCTGGTTCTTTTGGTGGTCACTTCTTGAAGTATGGGATTTCCCATCATCTGCAAAACATCTTAGCTGATATAGATAGAATGACTGCCTCTTTTTACAGATGAAGAAACGGGAGCGTCCTGTGGCCTCAAGTCACACAGCTGGGAAAGGGTGGAGTGTGGATTCAAACTCAGGTCTGCCTCACTTCTGGTCCTGCTCTTAAACTTTACACTCCACAGCCAACCTGTCTGGGGCTTGGTAAAGGATGTGGCTCAGGTCACATCAGGCACATAGGCCCACAAGGGCTTCTGAGGTCACCTGTTGTCCAAAATCATTCACAGAGGACATAACTAAGAAACACCACGGGACTATACCTAAGTGAACTTTCTTTGTCCCTGGGAGGTTTGTTTCCAGCACTTCTTTCTAGATTCTTTGGGTTTTTTTCCTCTTCCAGCCACTTCTGTACCCTCTGATAGCACTGCCAACGTGACTTCCAAGGGCGGGTCTCTGAGGCCCACAGCTTCTCGCTGCTTCCTCACTGTCATCCTGGAAGACGCTACAAAGAGCATTATGCTCATCTCTGCTAGGATGTTGCAAAAAAGACCAGTCCCTTCCAGATCCAGGTTTTCTAAAGAAAAGCTTTTCCTTTATTTCGTGGTTATAGCTAGAGCTTGAGAGGATGGGCGCTGTGCAAAATGTAACATTGCCAACTTTGTTAATAACAGCTCCTCGTTAGGAGCTCCCACCCAGACTGGCCAGGTTCAAATCTTTGTGCTCTCGCTGGCTTTGATGCTCTGGCAAGCTACTCCCGGCGCTGTAACTGGGAATTCAGCTGTAGATTGGGAAGGAGTGTGTTGAGGATGATAAATTTGGAACGACGAATTGTGTGGGTTAATCTGTGTGCTCTGAACTCAGCTGACCAGGCCCGCGGCTTTACACGTGCTCTTATCAGAACCCTGTTCCAGCCCCTGCAGTTTACCCGAGGCGTCCCCATACATCATACATGGTCCTTGCATCTAAAAGGAGTCAGGGCAGACATGATTAGTCATCTCTTCAAAGTATTCAAAGGTATAATTATTAGCCCCGTTTTGCAGAGAAGTAAGTAGACTGAAAAAAAAAAAAAAAAAAACGTAAGTGAGCTGCCCAAGACGACTGGATGGTTCAGAGCCAGAAGCAGTCCCTAAGGCCCGTTCAGACTCTCCTGCCAACAAGGCTGGGTGACTTTGGACAAGTCACTATCCCTCTCAGAATCTCACTTGTCAAGTAAGAGGGCCTTATGTGATGGAGAGACAATAACACCGCAGTTAAGAGATGCAGATCTGAGTCAGATTCTGGACTTGAATTAGGGGTCTTCCACTTTTCACCTGGGGGACTACGGGCAAATTACTTAGTTTCCCGGTGCCTCAGTTTCCTCATCTCCAAAATGGGTCTATGAACAGAACCCACCCTAGAAGGCAGTTATAGGCACTTGAGTAAACCTGTGTTACCGACATGAATTGCACAGCCAATGTCAGATATTACCACTGAGGCTTCCATGGCCAGCCCAGCCTCCTCCACCCTGGTCTGTGCCAAGCCCTGTATGGTCCATACCCTGAGCTCTATCTTGACTGTGGGGTACTGCCACCCCCCCCGGGAGGACATCACCTGACCCCTGGCAGGACATCACCTGTTGCATCCAGGTTGGGTGGTCTCAGACGGGAGTGCTAAACTCTCCCTCTAAATTCACAAGCCACCTGCAAATGCCTAACATTTCAATCCGAATGGAAAACCCGATTTTTCTATCTGCACCTATAACCTTGACGACGGTGTTTTGTTTTCCTTCCTATGCAGTCTGGAAATCCTGAATAAATGTCAGAAAGAATTCACCGAGTCAACAAATATGTAATAGTATTAAAACTCTTAGGAGCGATCCATCTCCTACATTACCAGAAGCTTAAAGGGATAATAGTTTCAATTTCGTTACTCAGTAAAGATGCCCCTTTAGGGCCTAGGTGATATGGCTACGATTCCTGGTTCACCAGCCAGTGTTTCGTCCAGTCAGTTGGGACATATCTGCGCCCGCCCACCAGCCAGGCTTGTCCCATATTCTGGTGGCCCAAGCACAGGGAGCACAGGGACAGCAGAAGCCACAGAAGCTCCCACTCGCCAACTGCCCTCTGGGCTGCACTGCCTCCCCTCGCCCCACAGAACCCCTCTCCACCCTGCTCTACTCTGCTTTGTGGTCCCTGTGGGCCATCTCAGCGGGTGTCCTCCCCCCGGAGCTCCCAGGTGCATTCTACCAGTGGGAGGAACCAGCACAGAGCAGAGAGTCAAAGGACAGTGAGGTCTCACCCCCAACTTTGGGACCCAGACCAAATGAATCTTTCTGTGCCTCAGCTTTCCCATCTGCCAAATGGGACAAACAGGAATACCTCCGCCCCCATAAATGCAGCTTAAATGATTTAGAACAGTGACTGGCCGTCATAGGCACACAATGGATGTTGGTTCTTACCTCCTATTATTACATACGACAGCCTCTCTTTAAGCTCCAGTGGCCACCCCCCCCCTTGCCCCTTCATGCCTGGGCTGGGGAGGGGGTGTAGGCCCTTCAGCTGCTCACAGTTTTCCCATTTCTTACTGACTCTGCTTACCCCGTGCCCAGCCCCCTGGAGACGGTCCCTTCTTTAACTCCCCTCACTACTCCATCTCCTGCTGGGACTTGGATACCTGTATCTACTGTGTTCTTGGCAATCTTCCTAAGTTTCTCTAATGCTTACAACACCCCTGTGAGGGAAGCATTACTGTGCCCATTTCTCAGGATAGGAAAATTGAGGCTTAAAGTCTGACCCAAGCCCCCACAATTAGGAAGCTGTGAAGCTGAGCTGCTTCAGGCTTAGCTTTCATACCCAGGCTGAGTCTAATGCCCAGTGGAAAGGACACAGGCATCGGTGGGTTTCCCAAAGCTTACTGATAAGATGTGACGACGATCTCATGTGTCGACTGCTCTGATAGGAAGAACAATAGCGACCTCGACGACAGCCAAGGGCACCTGGATTGGTGTGTTAGTCAGGGATGGCTTCCTGGAGGAGGTGATATTAACCTGATTCATTCATGGTGGGGAGCTATTCTGGGAACGAGGAAGAAGTGCTGGAATATGTAAAGGTCCAGAGGGAGAAGAGAAAGAGATGAAGCTTTTTCAGGAGCTGTAAGCAGTTTAACACTCCAGGAGCAGAGAGCTCCAGGCGGAGATAATGACGCCAGGGGGCTGGGTCCTGCCACAGAGCGCCATGAGCACTGAGCTCAGGAGCTGGGACCTGCATGCTTTCTTGCTGGCGGGTGTCTGCAGAGAGGGGGTTTATGCAAAGAGCACTCTGGTCCCCTGAGTGACTGCCAGCTCCTTCAGGGCAGAATGCCTATTTCGGACCTTCGAACCCAGCTTGGAGCTCCGTATACAACAGGTGCTCAAAAATGAGACTGACAACTAAAAACACAAGAAGGATAGCTGGGAGGCGCTCCTCTGGGTGCGAGCAGATGCTGCCGTGGCCGGCCAGGCGTCCCCTTGCCTTTCCTCCCTTGGGGCCCTTCGGCCTCGCTTCTAACTGCCGACACCTGGGTTTCCTTGCTTGGGGGCTCTCTCCGGTTTCCGGACCTGCTTTGCCTCCCGAGTGGCAGCCCTGAGGTGCAGGGCGATGACAGCCCCCTACAGAGCAGCCCAGAGCGGGGACTGCTGGGTGCTGGTGAGTCCCGCGCCTGCCTCCCCCCTCAGGTAGGAAGGGCTGAGGGCCCTGCAGCCTCCCACAGGCCCACGTACTCTGGTAACTCGCTTGAACGTGCTCTCTGCACACAGGGAACCCAGGATCCTGAGCTCTAGTTTTGGCTCCCAATGCGGCAGCAGATGGTGGAAGGAACCTGGGCCTTCGAGCGAGCCACGTCTGGGTTTGAGTCCAGACGGGGCCACAGGTAGGGAGGTGACCCCTCTCGGAAGTCATGTGGCCTCCCAGTACCTCAGTCTGCCCCGTTACCGTGAGCGTCAAATGTAACATGTACGGGCACCACCTCACTAAGAGAAACAAGGTGCCTTTCTACTGTCTTTTGAGGAATTCCTTAGTCTACATTCTAGCTGCTTTCTACACAGCGCCAGCCTAGCAGTGATCTCATTCTACGGACGACCTCGAGTTTTGCATATTTGCCTCCTAAGAGACTGGAGGCGCCGAGAAGACGGGGTCAAGTTTTACTCCGCCTGGCATCCCCTCCCGTCTAGCACCGGCCTTGGCACACAGCAGGCATTCAGTGAGTGTTTGTTGAATGAATGCCTGACAGCAATGAAAGAACAAAGAACACCGACCGGGGAGGATGGGTTCTCGGAGCCTTTGCTCATTCGCGGTATCTCAGTGCCAAGTCCTACTATGTGCCAGGCAGCCCCCTCGGTGCTTACAGCTGCGGTCAAGGCCACCGGGCTCCTCCCTCCCGCAGTGAGTGTTAGAGGGAGAGAGCTGCGATCCCCCCCCCCCACCCCCCAGGGCTGCCCAGCAACTACCCCCAGCCTCCCCACCGGGGGAAGCTTTTATAAAGTCTCTCCCAAGATTCCCACCAAATTACCTGGGGTGGGGCCTGGCTGGGGATTTTTTTTTAAGCTGCTCAGGTGAGTATAAGGAGCTGCTGGGCATCGAGCGAGGAAACAAGGTCAGAGAGTGAAGAGGCCTGAAGACAGTTGTGAAGAAAACAGAACGGAGAGCGTGGTTCGGGCTCATGGCTGGCAGAGGGAGGGGCCGGCCTTGTCCCCCCGCCCCCTCCCACGGCCGCCGGAAACATCTGGCAGCATCTGGAGGCACTCTGGGTCGTCCCAACTGGAGGGAAGGTGCATCGGTCCAGCGGAGGAGGACCGGGGACGCTGCTGCGCCCTCCCGGGGCACAAGACAGCCCCCACGACCAAGAACAAGCTGGCCCCAAAGTTCGGCAGTGCCGAGAGCGAGCGGTGGGGGTCTCGAGGGGCCGGGAGCGGACACCCCTCCGGGGAAGGCCTCCGGTGGACGGAGCAGTAGAGCTGAGACGCGAGTCCCAGGAGGAAGCGAGGAGGAGTGACTGTGAGATGGGCCCGGAGCCACCATCCCAGCCTTGAATAGAAAGACGCCAGATGGTGAAACCACCGAGTCTGGCTCACACCACCTACTAACCTAAGAGCCCTCGCACCCCTGCTCCTGCCGTCATCCTGGGGTTGTCTGCTGGGGCGGGGTGGGGGCAGGGAGAGGGAAATCCGCTTCTGCTTGGCTGCTTTCACTTTTCAGTCCCCAGCCTCCTTCTGGGCTCCGAACCGGAAAGGGGGGAAGGAGAGGGGGCTCGGTCAGGCTCCCGGTGCAGCCGTCCCCAGCACCACCTTCGGGCCCACTTCCCCCTCTTCTAGAGCTTCTCCCGCTGCCACCCCCTGGTCTCCGAGAGCGCTAGCTGCGGGGGAAGGGAGCCTTCTTTGGAGACATCCTGCCAGCTTCCCCCAGCCCTGGGAGAAGTGATTTCCCAAGAGAAACAGGGATCCACAGAGCCGTAAATAAACACGGCATTCCAGAGGAGGCGGGCTGGGAGGGCAGCCCGGCCAGCTCTGCCCCGCTCACGGAGGTGGCCCATTAACTTTTCCAGCCAGGCACCGGGACCTGAGAACCTGCCAGTCCTCCCGCCAGCCACCGCCTCCCCCCTGCACCCACCCCAGTCCACCCCCTCCAGCCGTCCCTTCTCGATGCTTCCCTGTAAATCAGTTGCAGAGCGGCTGCCTTGGGAGTTTGGACTATCGGCAGCTGCGTGGAGCAGGCTGCTTGCTCAACACCACGTGGGTTTTCCAAGGAAACGTCACCATAGTTCCATGGGCAATTTCAGTGGAAAGTCGAGTTCTTTTGTACAAGGCTTCCAGAAAGGTCTGAGTCAACAGGCCGCTCTGAGGGAGCCAGGGTGGCCATGGGCCTCTGACAGGCAGCCCTACCTGCAGGAATCTTGCCAACCTGGAGTGGACAGAGAGGAACCTACGGACTTCGCAGAGGGAAAGTGACTCCAAGGCTGTAAGGCCACCCCCGCTTCACAAGCAGGGAAACTGAGGCTCTAGAGGAAATGAATGACCTGCTCTTAGGTCAGCGGGGTAGTCGGTGGCTGCGCTGGGTGTGCCCAGGCCTCCTGACCCGCCTCTGGACCTGGAATTTCTTTCAGGCCACATACTCATTCCAGAGCAGTGGAGAAGTTCCACGTCGACCCATCTGAACAGAAAGACAGCCACTGCCCGGAGCTGATAGCTATTCTTCTCCAAATGTGCATTTGGGGGTTGCGAGGACACTACCAACATCTCCGCTTCCTTAATTTCTCGAGTTCTCTTCTGAAAGGAACGTGTCCCCCAGTGTTCCCAAAGCCCCCAGATGTAAGCTCCCTGTCACAATGCTGCCTATGAGGAAAGACATCAAGTCCCAACCTATGAAACTCACTTCACAAAAAAAGGGGCATTAGGGGAAATTTGTAGGAATATGTGTACTCGAGTAATTATTTTATTAAAAATGATACTTTGCCCTGTATCCCCCTGAGAATGTTGTGATAGGTGCCCCCAATGAAGGAGGTAATTAGCAATAAATAGAGCCTCTCTGCAAACCCAGGGTTAAGAATTTTCTCACGGCCTGTTATTTTAAGCAAACACTACACAGTATGGTCTCCTCATTCATGGAAAGCCTTGATCTGCAGAGCTGAGTCTCTCTAACTCGGAACTTACGACACAAACCGTTAGTTCAATGTGTATTTTCTGCTATTAAAGTTGTACACAATACAAAGGATTCAAAACCATGAAACTTCCTAGCTGTGCTGTGTTTTGGATGTGTGTGTGCATGAGCACCTATGGACACATGAGAGAACCTCCAGCTGCAGGTTTTTCTTCTGCTTTCGGAAGTCCTTCGGGCAAGCCTCTCACCTGGTTTTCACCTGGGGGAAGGAAACCTAGGTTCTTTGTTTGTTTGCTAGGCAGTTTCAAGTGATTTCCATCCTCTGTCCCTCCCAGCCTGCCTCCCCACCCGCCCCTGCTCTCTCCTCCCTTGGAAAATGACCTGGCTCAGGAGGGACCACCAGCTATGCTCCTGACCAAGGCAAGCCTCTGCTGGTCACCTGCACTCAGAGTTACACACACAGGGGAGAAGCACACGGGGCCAAGATGTTTCATTCGTTGCCAGAACAAATGGCCCATGTGCCCAATCTCCAACAGCTTGTGTCCCAGATCCAGGTCATGGGGGGCTCCGGGGTGTTGCCTGCTTCGGAGATTCCACAAATATTTACTGAGCAACTACTCTGCACAACGGGTGGCCGCCACAGCTCAGGGCTCTGCTGTGCTGTCCAGCACCCCTCCCAGAAGGCGCTGTAGGCCTGCCACCAGCTTCCCTGCAGGGTGTCTGGCAGAGCAGAAAAGCTAGGGGCCCATGTGAACCCAGGAGGGGGAGCAGGGCAGGACAGGAGGGAGCCAGGATGAGGCATAATGATGGCTGGTGTCTTCTGCGGTCAAGTTCATCTGACCCGCAAGACACATGGATTCCAGCTGTTCCAGATGAGTGAGAGGAGTCAAAAGCATTTTGTTTTTCTCATCAGTAAATTCAAATGCCTGTTATTCATGCAAAGCAGAGGCTGGTGGGCAGCAGGAGGACAGGACTCCTCCAGAATCCCAGAATGAGGGAGGCTGCCCACACCCCGGGATCCAGCTCGGACACCTACACAGAAAGCTGCTCACAGTCAGGGAGATGGAACCCTGCAGTTTCCCTCATCGGGTTACCAGCATCATGAAAACCAAGTCCTCGCCTCCGAGGAGATAACCAAGTCACACTATTACTTTCTGGGGGGCCCAAACGCCACACTTCAAACCCTGAGCGAAAAAATGTGAAGTTCTCGAAAACCGTCTCATAGACATACTTCTGTATGTGCATCTCCCCCCGCCACCACCTCCTGACCCTGGAAGTCTAAAATGATTAGTTTTGGGAGAGAGCTTCATATAAAAATCGAATACTGAACATATAAGCAAGAAAATCTCACACACACACACACACACACACACACACACACACACACAGCAAAGCACAAGCAAAAAGCACAGGGTTCTAGCCCAGGTTCACTGCTAATAATCTGATGTTGTACGTGTACGTGTCCTTCACCTTTTCTGTGATGAAGGGAAGAATGGGGGCTCCCTTAACCACACTTCAAGTCTGAGGTGAGGCAGGAGAGGAGGCTGTCAGCTTTTCCGCCCCGCCCTGGGCACTAGGTTAGTGAAAAGGCCTAAGATCAAAGGTGTCAAGTGCCTATGAGAGGCAAAACACTGTATCCTTAACATTCATAAATGGAAGTACAGGAGAGGGAGGAATACTTTTTGTATCATTGGTAAAATCTGTTATTCTGGAGGGAGCTTTGATATTGAAACATTTTAAAGAATAAGGGCCTTGAGCATTTCACATCCTAGAGCCTTGGTTACTTCTACTAAAATCTCAGAGAGGGCGCCTGGGGGGCTCAGTTGGTTAAGCAACTGCCTTCAGCTTGAGTCCTGGGATCAAGTCCCTCATCGGGCTCCCCCTGCTCTATGGGGAGCCTGCTTCTCCCCTTCCCTCTCGCTGCTACTCCCCAAGCTTGTGCTCTCTCTCTGTCAAATAAATAAATACAACTTAAAAAAAAAAAAAGACAAAACCTCAGAGGGTCAGACTAGGTAATCTCAAATGTTGGCTTTATTATTGGTTGGCTGACTGAGACACAAACTAGTGCACAGTTGGTAACCAGCAGAGGCTGGGCTGGTTAAGTGAAGGACCGACTGGTTGAAGAGGGTCCCGACTTCTGAAGCAGAGCCCAGCAGCTGCATGGCATGTCTTTGAAGCCAAAACTCAAATACATGATCTGGAGGTTATCTTTCAAGGACATTTTTTTTTTTTTTTTTAATCTAGGAAGTTCCATTGAGGAATATATCAAACCCAGATTGAAAGTAGTATCTCGTCCACCACTGTAGAATCCCTACTATATAGCATGGCGCCTGATGCAAAGTAGGGGCTTGACTATTTCCTGGACAGACAAAGTGGCCAGCTTCCAGAACACTTTCCGCACACCTTGAAAAGGAGAGGCATGTCTGCATAACCCCAAAGCATTCAACGGCTCACGTGAATAGCACTGCTACTTAATCCTTAGCCTTTCCTGCATCCCTGACATACTCCCAACCTCACAAATTGAGTGCTGGGTTGAGAATCAGCTAGTGCTGCCTGTGAAGTTGGGCTTCACAGCCATGTCACCTCCCAGAGCCTCTGACGCTCCTCGTTTGTTACATGCAGATAAGCAGGCCTCTCTCAGGAGGAGAGAGAGTCAGGACCTTCTCAGGAAGTTGGGTGGCGCACATAAATGAACCCACACAGAGCTGAGACTCTGCCTGGTACACTGCATGCTCAACATAAACGCTGGCTCTCAGAGTTACCCTTGCATTGGCATCTTGCGTGCTTAGGGGTACATATGGGCTCGTTCAAGTTCATTTTCTTTAGGCCACACTGGACATTCAATGTCAAACCAAATTGTAATGGTCTTCCATGAAATATAGGAAAGGTAAATATGTTGCAAACATTTCTTATCTTTAATGTTTGTGGGGGGCCTTCTAAGCATCAGGACCCCTCCTCCACAACCCATTGGGCGGGACAATTGAGCACTGACTTTAGAAGCCAAAATGGCACTGGACTAAGTGTTAAGAAGCTGTGTTCGATTCTGGGCTTTGCCACCGATCCTCTTTACTCCCCGATACTTGGCAAGGCTGAGAGGAACAATGACTTGCTGAAGTATCACAGCCCCAACCCTGGGCCTCACGGGATAGAAATAACTCACCAAACATTCACATACCACCCACTACCCCCTGATTTTCCAGTATCCTACAATTAGGCAGGGTCCTGTGAGGAGAGGTGATACCTTTAAAGAGTGTGTAGGGGACCCTTTAATTTTCTTCTCCTATGCTCCAGCAGCCTGAAAGCCAATTGCTTCAAATGATGTGGATCCGGGCCACCTGGATCCCTAAGTTCCAGCTTGGAAGAGAGCTACCTTGATGAGCTACTGACCTTCAGCGTGCTTCCCAAGGGCAAGAGATAAGCCTTGTTCTCTTAAGGGAGTGGGATCTGGGGGTTTCCTTGTCATGGCATCATTGGTTAGCCTCACTTGACTGTTCCTGTATCTTTATTCAGTACCATTCCAGAGGGTTCATGCATGTTTGTCCCAGAATGGCCAGTCCTTCCGCACCAGACTGAAATCTCAGGGAGACCATTTTCCCATTGCATAAGATGGCCCAGCAAGATTGCTGAGATATACTAACTGTGGCCAACTCTCTCATGACAGGTATTTTTTCCTTCCCTCCCCAGAGTGGGGGCAAAATTGGTGACAAAACTGTAAGAGGAAATGCATCTTGGGAATGAGAAGCTATATGAGTGCCAAGAGGCACCTTGTAAGGGAAAGGAAGAAGATGCTCCGGTAGTAAGGCTACCTTGCAGCTTTTCACAAGCAAAATCTTAAACTCTAGAAGGCAATATACAACTAGTGTCCCTGGTATCCCATCTGCTCAGGCATTTAACACAGATTTTTTGTTGTTGTTCTTTTGGCAATCTCTACACCTAACATGGGGCTCAGACCCATGACCCTGAGATCAAGAGTTGCATGCTCTTCCAACAGAACCAGCCAGGCACCCCCACACAGACTCTTAATACTCTTTACCCCACACTCCAGCATCGTGCTGTGGCAAGTCCCTGGGGCCCAATGTCACTGAGACCCGGCTCGAAATCCCAGCTCCACCATTTCCTGTATAACTCAGCCAAGTTAATTTCTTGACGCTTCAATTTCCTCATCCATAAAATAGGTATAAAAAGTCTACCAAGTGGGGTGTTGGGAGAATTAAATAATTTAAAACAACGTAGAGTACACAATATTGTTTGGTTCAGTGTTTGGCATGTAGCAGGCATTCAATCACTTTGTTTCCTTCCTCTCTATTACCTTGACAGTAGAGTCTGGTCTCAAGTTTAGACTTGGGTAATAAAATAAAATTAAAAAGTAAAAAACAGCATACTATTGGAAGTAGTAGAAAGACCATGCACCACGACCCGTCAAATTGCAGTAGGTGCCCTACGGGAAGCTGAAGACCGTGTTCCCAAGAGGCTACAGAGGGGACGGACAAGTCAGATGGAGAAAGTGGGTCCAGGCCGCACACAGAGGCCAGAGGTCCAGACGAGGCAGTGGGAAGGAGCCAGTGAGGCAGGGAGTTTGGCAGAGTTTGGCCAAAGATCCTAAATCTGGGACGAAACCAGCCTGGGTCGGAAGCTTCCTCCACACTGCTTCCTGTTACAAAATGGTCCAGTGACTGTCCTAGACTCGCCACCGGGGGCAGCAGTGAGCAGCAGCGCATTCTGCTAACTCGTGATGACCCAGAGCACAGGCTCCCACACAGGCTCCGGTGAAAAGGTCCTTTACTCATCCTTGTAACAGTCCAATCACACGAGACACATTCCTTTTGAATCTACTAAATGGGTGAGCCTCGAGCTGGTGCTGGGAACATGGAGACAAACAGGAAACCCTCCCTTGGGGTGGTGGGATGGCTCACAGTTTTTCAAGGAGACAGACGAAAATCAATGTGCTAAGATCTCTAAGGGGTTATTTCTATGGCACACTTGCTTCTCGGAGGAGGGAGCAAGTTCTCCCTCTAGCAGGAATGAGTAGGTCTTGCTGAGTTTGGGGAGGAGTCTTTCTGGGGGAAAGGAAAAGGAGAGAGGGTGGCACCTGAGTTTAGGGGCCAGTCTTGTCGGGCTGGAGTGCGGGGCACAGGGCAAGGGGCCCACGGCTTATAGCAGAACGTGCCTGGTGGGCAGAGCTCAGCTCTTAGACAGCTGTCATGTGCGAGTCAGGGATTTGTGGACTTGATCCTATGGGCTAGAAATGACTAAGGGGAGGTCCTCATTAAAATGGATAGAAAAGCACATTGGGAAAAAAAATGGATTTTGGACACCTTTAGACTGGGTTTAGGCTTTTCACTTTGACCCATTTCCCATCACTTGCCACCGCCTTCTACACCCCTTCACTCTCGTATACGACCTGCAAAGCCCCTGAAAGCATTTGAGCTTGTGACTCCTGGACAACCATAGACACGGGGAGGTTTTTAGAAGGATAATGAAACATGATCAGATTGGGTGTTTTAGAACCACACATTTCTATCATTTCTGTAAGTGGCACGTATCTTTTCTATATCCAGAAATCTTGAGGTTGATTCCATGAATCCCTCCCCGGAGGTCGTACACCCCTCCCGGCCCTCAACGAGCAGCAGGCTGATCTGGTTATAACCAAGGCCACAGACAGGGCCCTTTCTCCCAGCTGGGGGAAAACCAGGGGACTGCCAATTCCTCAGAAAGGCCCCGAAGCACCCTTCCCTGGCTCATCTAGGCCCCACGCATGATCTATCAGGTCTTTTCTAACACCTGGAAGCACAGGAATCACACTCTGGCTTGGGAGGTAGCAGAACCAGACATAGAACATTGACAGCCCAGCCAGGGACTGCCAGATGCCAAGGAGAGCCTGAGCTGGGCTCCAGGGATGGGACCCACCACTCCCAGGACCAGCTCAGCAGGTCCGAGGAGAGCCTGGATGGCCCATTCCTTCACCCCGGTCACTTCCTGTTCACTGGGTGATGGCTGCTTCAGTGGGGTAGGGGTGTGGCCCCAGTCATGGATCCAAGGCAAAAGGATAGCTCTCATGCCTCAGAGTTAGCCTCGCCATAGAGAAGGTCCAAGATAGGTCAGTGATAACACACCAGTCTGAGCCAGCACTTCTGGGGCACTGCCTAGGTGCCAGGTGCTGGGCTAAGTACTTCAGAGGTGCTGCCCCTTGGGACTCACACAGTGACCCTGGTTGCAGGGGCTCCACCGTCGCGAGTCCCGCTAGGCCAGCTGTGTGGTGCAGCAAATGCACACACTGCCAAGCATGCCTGGGAGCTCCTCCTGGGCAGGGGCTGTGGCTCGGTCATCTTTATCTCCCGCACCCTGCTCCCAACACTAAGCGCAGTCCCCTACATGCAGGGAGCAGGCTAGCGGCAGGGCAAGGACAGGGGTGAGGCAGGCGGCCAACTAGCCACCCAAGGACACGAAACTGAAGGGGGCCCTTCCTCTCCAGTGCGGGCCCCACACTTGCAGGAGCCAGGCCGGCCCTGCTTCACCCTAGTCCGGGCCCGCCCGGGGTAGTCTCCTGGTCAGACTGGCCTGTGATCCCGCACCTCTGCCCTCAAGCCACGTGACTGACCCTCCCTACGCCATGCTCAGTTTCCTCACCTGTAAAATGGGGCTTAGGGCAATGTCAAGGGTTGGTGGAGACTCGGAGAAACCAGAACCCTCTTGCCCCGCTGCAGAGAATGTGAGATGGTGCTGCCACTGTGGAGAATGGTTTGGTAATTTTTCAAAAAGGTAAACATAGGGATGCCTGGGAGGCTCAGTCGTTGAAGCATCTGCCTTTGGTTCAGGTCATGATCTCAGGGTCCTGGGATGAGTCCCATGTCAGGCTTCCACTCAGCAGGGAGTCTGCCTCTCTCTCTCTCTCTGCCCCTCCTCGCTGCTCATTCTCTCTCTCTGTCTCTCTCAAATAAATAAATAAAATCTTAAAAAATAAGTTAAACATAAAGGGACCACCTAACCTAACAATTCCACTCCTAGGTTCTTCCTGCTGGAAGTAAAAACACACCCCCATACAGATCGCACACAAGTGTTCCCAGCAGCATGGTTCCAAAGCCCTGAATACAGAAACCCAATTATTGGCAGGTGGATGGACAAACAAAAAAGGGGCTGACCTATATCCCCACCTCAATTCACATGTTGAAGCTCTATTTCCAGTACCCCCGATTGTGACTGTATTTGGAGACAGGTCCTTTAAAGAGAGAATTAAGTTAAAATGAAGCCAGGAGTGTGGGCCCAAATCCAGTCTGACTGGTGTCCTTCGAAGGGGAAATGTGGACACACAGAGGGACCCCACGGATGCACTGAGGAAAGGCCACATGAGGCCATGGGAGAAGACGGCCATCTGCGAGCCGAGGAGAGAGGTCGCAGAAGAAATCAAGTGTGCTGACACCTTGATCTTCAACGTCCAGCTGCCAGAACCATGGGAAAATAAATGTCTGTTGTTGTTGAAGCCACTGGGTCTGCTGTATTTTTTATGGCGGCCCTCGCAGAAACGGGCACACATGGGAATACTATGGAGCTGTGAAAACAATGAGGTCCTGATGCGTCCTGTAACACGGACGAGCCTCAAGACCCCTATGCTAAGTGAAAGAAGTTAAACATGAAAGACCGGGCATTTACACAGTTTTCCCTGTATGGAATGCTCAGCAAGGGCAGGTCTGTAGAGACAGAGAGTGGATTCAGTTGCTAAGGCTTGGGGACGGGCGGCTGCAGAGGGGGCTGGTTAGTGAGAGCTAATGGGCACAGGATCTCCTTCTGAGATGATGGAGATGCTCTAAGATGAGACTGTTGTGATGGTTGTACAGCTGTAAACACACTAGTCATCACCTAGTTGTACACTTTATAAATGGGTGAGTTTTAAGGGATGTACGTTACAATTTAAGTTCTTTTAAAATACGCGCTAATGCTAACACCTGCGTACACAGCTGCACAGGGCCTGGCACACAGCACCCCCTATATTGTAACTGGTAGTTTTTTCTAAAGATTTTATTCACTTATTTGAGAGAGAGAGAGAGAGAGGGAGTGAGAAAGGGCGTGCACAAGATGGGGGAGAGACACAGGGAGAGAGAGAATCAGGCTCCCCGAGAGCAGGAAGCCCTGAGGCAGGGCTCGATCCCGGGACCCCAGGATCATGACCTGAGCTGAAGGCAGACACTTAACCAACTGAGCCACTCAGGGGTGCCTATAATTGGTACTTTTTTTTTTTTAACATATAATATAGTATTTGCTCCAGGGGTACAGGTCTCCAAATCATCAGGCTTACACACTTCATAGCACTCACCATAGCACGTACCTTCCCCAATGTCCATAACCCCACCCCCCTCTCCCTATCCCCTTGCCCCCAGCAACGCTCGGTTTGTTTCGTGAGATAACTGGTACATCTTAATATGCTCAAATAAGTATCTAATGCTCAGTTGAAAGTTGCCTCGAGTGTCCCAGTTCCTTTAGTTTTAGGGGGACTTTTAGGGTGATTTGGTGTCCCTAAGTGACCTGTCCTTGCCCACAGAGAACCCCCCCCCCAAAGAGCACGTTATGGCTGCAGCAGGGCTGATGGGGCTGAAACTGTTTCAGGCTTGGACTGCACGGCCTGTGCTGGAGTCCCAGCTCCGCCCTCACACCCCCTGCTCGGCTGGGGCGCTGGACTAACGACTTGGGCTGTGGGGTGACAGCCTAAGGAGCCTACACACGGTGGCATTCAATAAACGGGGGGTTAGGGGGAACTATGTGTGAGGATGCCCCGTGTCAAGCCCCAAATGCGCGCTCATCCTTGTGTCACCGTCAGCACAGGCTGGTGGCTCAGCCACAAGTTCTAATCGGGGACAGCGGAGCCCCAGGTGCACGGAGGGCAGGAGAGGCTGGTGCCTCCCTCCTCCTGGAGGGAGGAGCCGCAGGTGCCTGGTTCCCAGAAACCTTGGACAAAGGGCTTCTTGATATGCTCTTCCTCACCTGTTAAACGGAGATAAGAGAGTTCTTCTATCTCTTCGGACGTTCATGAGCTGACACACAAAGGGTGCTCAGCACTGCGCCTACCACGTCAGTATGAGGACAACTGTGGTTGCTAAGTGCCCCGTGACCGAGACCTTCCTGCGGGCCGGGACGCCCTTTTCCTCCTCCAGCAGCTGCTGAGTATTTGCTGGCCAGACAGAAACCAGAGTAGTGAGGGAAGGCGCAAGGGTACAAGAGCTGTAAGCTGGGCCCTAGAGATGAGCACGAGCGATCTACTGCCAGGTGATCATGTCGTCTTGGATGAATGGGCTAAGCTCTCTGGGCCTCAGTTTCCCTCAGATGGACTCGGGGCGCTGTGAAGTTTCTTCCAGCTGGAACATTCCCCGATCCTACCAGTGCACCATGTGGCTATGAGACTCATCCCTCGCTCCCCAATATCCTCCTCCGGAGATCCCAGAGGACATTAGACTTTGTACCGGAAGACCCATAAATCCCATTTCCGAAAGTGCTGAAGTCAGGCCATGTTCAATGTCACAGTGCCGAATACAGCCCTCCATCTTCGCAATGTCTACCATTAACCCTCGGAATGAGCCCAACGGTTTCTACTCTGTGGCCCCGTGGGCCCGAGCGCCCTTGCTCTTGGAAACAATGTGAAGTCTCCCAGCTCCTCCTGAACGGCCTGCCTCTGGCAGAAGTTCATGGCAGGCTCATCACTAATTCTGTAACACAAAGTTCCCCAGAAGAAAGTAGCAGGCCTTTCTACAGGATAATGAACCCTCAGCGCGCTCTTAGGGGAGGGGAGGGGTTCTCTCTGCTCCTGCCGGGAGCCACCGGGAGAGTCTCTTCCCCTAAATCTCTTGGCCAGGGGGCAATCTCTTTTTCCAGCTTCTAGCTGTCAGTCCATATCTCTCCATTTCCCACTGCACCCCACAAAAGGCACAGACACACCCCATCCCTACCAGCACCGGCACGCTGGCCTCTCTCTGCCCCTTCTGGGCCAGCCCCACCCCCAAACAACTTGGCTGTGCCATCTCGCTCTCACCAGACTGTGTGCAAATATCTTAAAGGAGCTGTTTCCAAAAAGGCAAGGGTGCCGTACAAATGAAAAGAATTTCTAAATGTCTTCCTCCAGGGGCCAGGGAGATTCCGTGGGGGCTCTGGGTACACCCGGGGGCTGGGGGAGCCTGAGATGGCTTTGTCGTTACCACAGTTCAGCTCAGTCTTGCATTTTAAGAACAGCGGGAAAGTAATACCGGCCGAAAGGAGGTTTCTGTGTGCTATTTAACTAAATGGCTCTGCAGCTGGAGAGAGCCATAGGCAGACGTGTTATGATTCAAGGGCTCCCAATTACAATGATCCTCTTTTATTGTATAAAAACAGCAACACAGCCATTTCCACCCTCCCAACGCCTGCTCTCTCCATCTCCTTCCCCCACTGGCTGGCGAGGGTGTTCAGCATCTCCAAAGTAGCGCCCAGAGTCTCCTCGGTCCCCAAGTGCAGCTTGCAGCCCCCTGGGATTCCTTCTCTCTAACACACAGGGAGGGGGTGGAGAGGGAGCAGGACCCCCTGAAGAATGTTCTGTCACAGACCCTGACGGAGGTTTTAGAGTTGTCTTTCTTGGAGCAGGGGTGGGGGGCGGGGGAGCGTTGGGGGACTAAGGATAACCAGCGCGGTTTTGGAAATCTCTTCTGTTGTGACTAAACTCACACATACACACACACTCCTACTCATGCATGCACACCCACACCCCTACGCCCCTTCAGCAGAAAAGCAATCAGACTGCCCAGAAGCGCGTCCTGAAACCGTCCCTTCTCCCCATCCTTCCTCCCAGCCTCCAGAAGCCAGCGGGGAGCATCCACCGGCTTTGGGATCAGACCGATCGGAGTTGGAATCCCGACTTGGCCACCTTCTCTCTGTGACCTTTGGCGAGAACCTGACCTTTCTGAGCTCTGGTTTCCTGTCTTTGCAATGGGGCAACCCTCCAGCTCTCGAAGCGCTCCTCATGGTCACAACTGAATGAACGCCACGGTGAGAGGAAAGTGTTCAGCACAGTGCCTGGTACATAGGAGGCGTTCCAGCTGGGGGCGTGTTGCTGTTCTCCAGGCGGCAACACCATGTGTTTGCAGTGTGGCTGGGTGTATAGGGAACTTTGTCATGGTTCCATCTCACCAGTCGGAGCAGACAAGGCAGGGGGGTGAGGGCCAAGACAGCTGGGGGCGGGCACGAAAGTCAGCCCCGCTGAGGAGTGTTCTTCTGGAGCCAACACTGATTCCAGCTCTCGTGTTTGCACAGCCCGTGCATGTGTACAGGAGTTCTCCCTCCTCAGGTTAGACTCCTGGACCTTCCTCGGTTTTCTGCAGACGTTCTGGAGTCTAAAAGCTGCGGTGGCAGCCTCCTCACCAGGCCAACGAGAACTTGTATCCCAAGAACTCTTACTTACAACCTGCCTCCTCCCTTCTCAATGGCAGGCTCCTTCTCTCTCCCAGAGTCTATCCTGGGCCTCCAACAGAGAGGATTCCCTCCCAAAGACGGAAAGAACTCAATTTGGCTTCTCTCTGAGGCCCTGGGGATGCATGAATCCACTCCCCAAGCTGAACTTGACAGCGAATGGTTCCCAGGATTTTGCTGGTTTCCCCCCGCAGGGCAAACCCAGCATGGCTTTAAATCTAGAAGTAAACCCATCACATGCTTCTCACTTTTCTATCCTAAACCAAGCCTGTGTGCCCCCCAAACATACCACCGATCTCTTACACCAAAGCGACTGCCCGGTCACACTCCTTAACATCGCTCCCCCATGGATCAGTAGTACAAGCCTTCATTCACTGCGGACTCGCAGTGGTAACTACTATCGCAGTGAAACATTGTGTAGTAAGATTTAATCTCCACTGAGTGTTTCTTATACCAGAGGGTTGCAGTGGGGGCAGAAGAAGGAAGAAAGTGCGTGAACTGTGCCTTTTAACAGGTGAATTGTTCACCAGGGGGGTAAAGCGAGGTGTCAGCCAGAAAACTGGTTCTGGCTCTGGCTTTTTAAAATTCCATTTGAAAGTTTGGGTGGAAACTGATGTACTGTTGTCAGAACCGTTTCTCTCCTTGGGAGTCAACATGTGTGTGCGTGTACACACACACACACACACACACACACTCACTCTCTCTCTCTCACACCATTGCCAACTAACCCCTCTCAAATGCATGACTCTAAGCCTAGGAACAGGAAACAGATTGTGGGTGGATGTTCTTAAAATCACAACCTGTTTGATGGAGGGTGGGGGGGTCTTACAGAAGGGTGGGGGAGGGGAGACAGGAAGGATTTTTTTGTTCTATTTAAAAACGAAACTACCTTGTCAATACTAAAAGCAATGTCTACTTTACTGTCTACCACAGGGGACGTGAGTAGCCGAGCATCCTCTCAGAACCGCGCTGTCTGGATTTGACCATGACACAGCACATTACAGACCCTGAGCGCTGCCCCAGGTCTCCCTGCGATATTCCAGGAAGGCTGTCCGTTTCAGTGGGAGAGGAGGGAGGACCATTCGATGAGATGGGGACAGTGGGGTTTTTGGAATCAATGATAAACATCCCCTGTGTTAATCACTTGGCACTTCAGGGAGACCGGGGAGTCACATGCCTGAGGCATGAGGCAGTGGCCGTGATGATGCTGGGCGTGATGACGGTGACAACAGCAGACGTGTCCTGAACACGGTGTTAGGTGCTATGCTAAGCCCTCTCGTAAGTTTCTTCTCAAGCTGCACAACAACTCGTAAGGCGGCTACTGGAACAATCTCCGTGTTCGGGATGTGGAAGCTGAGGTTCAGCAAGGTAAGTAACAGCCCAAAGTCATAAAGCTAACCACATTAGCAGAGAATCAGGGACGTGAGTCTTGCTGGAGGAATCCAGAGTGAAGAACCTGACAGAAGGCCCTCTGATGCCCTTTGGTCGCAACCCCCTGATTTAACGCAAAGGTGAAGCAGGGCGCCTGGTGGCTCAGTCAGTGAGGGGTCTGACTCTTGATTTTGGCTCAGGTCATGATCTCAGCGGCATGAGATCAAACCCTGCTTTGGGCTCCATGCTCACTGGGGAGTCTGCTCAGGATTCTGACCCTCTCCACTCCCCCCTTCCTGCTTATGCGCACATGCACATGCTCACACGCTCTCTCTCTCTCCCTCTCTCTTGCTCTCTTTTAAATAAATAAATAAATCTTAAAAAAATAAAGCAAGGGCGAAGGGTCATGACCAAAGTTATTCTAATGCAGGTAGGACCCAGGTGTCTGAGGGTCAGGAGGAAGGCCAAGTGTAGTGTTTGGGGAGTAACCGTACCTACCTCCACGGTTTTCAGCTCCACGAACTGAGATATGATAAGGCAGAGCTAGTTACCCCTGGGAAAAGCTGATTAACATCGGGTTAACTTTGGATTCCTGTTGGCAGGACCTAAAAGACATCTCCCCATCATTCCTTCCTTCCTTACTGCACTGTCTTCTTTCTGCCCTAAGGCAAAACTGGTCCCTTGGTCCAAAACTTTCCAGAACTCATTTTATTTTAAATAAGAACCAAGCTGATTTGTCTGCACAAGGCACATCGCTGTCAGTCTTACCTTCCTAAACACATGACATCCCTCAGAAACCTGCCGTAGCTCCCCGGTACCTATGCATTAAAAGCCAACCTCCTCCACGTCCACCCCCAAGTCTGGGCATCGTCGCTTTGTACAACCTTCCTGGCATCCCCCTCTCCACCCCCTCAGAACAGGCACAGCGACGTGGTTTTACCTTCGCCGGGAAAACCTTTCTTCCTCTCCTCTTAGGCCACACACACTGTATCCGCCAACTCAACAACCATTTGCACCATCCACCCCAATTTGTTCACGGCAGCAATGTGCCTACCCCAAAACACACGACTGTCCCTCCCTGGGTGGCCAGGCGGCACAGTTCTGGCCAACAAGCTAAGGACAAAAGTCCCTGAGAGGCAACTCTTCCCACATTAACAGTAAAGCCACACTAGGTAAATGCTCTAAGCCTCACTCATCCTGCTTTCTCTTTCCTGGAAGGCGGATGTGAAGCCTGGAGCCACAGCAACCACCTTCCCACCTCAAAAACATAGACCTGGGGCCAAAGGCCTGTACCTAAGAATGGCAAAGCGGAAAGACAGAGCCCGGGTCGTCCCCAGTGGCACATCGTCCCACCCACCCTTCTCATTGACTGACACAAGTACGCCCCCTCTGGTTAAGTGGCCAGTGGTCAGGATTTCTGCTGCTAACAGCTGAACGCAGTCACACCCGACACACCTCCAGACACTGTCCCTTCTCATCCCATGGGTCAGTTCAGACGCTACCCCCTTTAGGAAATCCTCCACGATTCCCTCGGAGCACAGTAATTATGCCCTTCATTGTGCTTTTCTCAATTACAGCACTTAGTTAATCCTGCTTGATTTGGCCTGCCCGCTGCTCAGATTCCTAGGGGGTAGGGGGCGCTCGGATCCTGCCAGCCTCTCCTAGGGCCTGGGGCAGTGTTTTGCATTGAGGTTAGGGGGCTCTACCTCCCCAGCATCTCTATAATGTCTAGAGCAGCACACTGGAGCCTGAAGCGAGCGTGTTCCGGGGTCTAGCACTTCACTTACTAACTGTTGGGCCTTGGGCAAGTTGGAGAATCTCTCCGTGCCTCTGCTTCCTCATCTATAAAAGGGACAGAACAGCAGTACTTACCCCACAGGGTTGTCATGAAGACAAAGTAACCAGAAGCACTTATAAAAGTTCTTGGCATATAAAAAGGGCTAATGACCGCACTCTTCCCAGGATGATTATAGCTGCTGAATGAACAAATAGATCAACACACAGTTGCTAAATAAATGAATAAAAAAATGAAGCCCAGGAAAATTCTGGAGTTCAAACTCCAGGAGAGGGGTCACCATTCCTCCTTTTTCACCTACACCTGTCCCTTTACTTTTCCACACTAATGAGGACTCGCCCTATCCCAGAGCTGCCATAACAGGAGTGTTGAAGGCAAAGAACCAAGGCCTTTGCATACTGGCTTCCCTTTTTGCTCTGCAGCTTTGGGCAAATTTCTTCACCTCTCTGAGCCTCAGTTTCCTCAACTGCAAACTGGAGATAATAACAGTCCTTATCTCACAGGGTTTTGGTGAGAATTAAATGAGAAAGCACCCGGAATAGAAAGCATTGTGCCTGGCCCACTAAAACAGTAAATGTTAGCCACCGTGATCGAACACTGTCATTATTCTCTTTGTCAAGTGCGTGGCGTCCCACTCAATCACACGGCCCTGATGGAGATGAGACACCTGGGGTGGGGGTCACCTCTCCGCAGGTCAAGATACCCTGCATTTCATCAGAATATCCTTGAGTACCAACAAACACTTGTCATTCTATCTTTTCCTTTCCATGGGGCTTGGTTAATGTATCAGATTTCCCCTAAATCCCTGGCCTCTGATTTTCCCCCTAAGAGCCGTTAACTTCAGGTGCGTCCCCACTGACATCAAACTGAGCCAGAAGGGGCACATGCGCACAGGAACAATCTCAGCCTGGCTTTTCAGCACCCCACAAAATTCCCACAGATCCCTGGTCCGGTTACTGTCAGCGATGCATCTCAGTCTTACTTGTAGATTCCCTCGGCGCCCTGCCTTAAAAGAAGATGTGTATACAGCTTTATATAATTTTCCCTTTAAACTTGAATCAAACCTTTATGTTAGTTCCATTCAAGCACTTGAGGGCTCCATTAATCTATTTTTACTTTTAAACATGCCATTTTACAAGATATTTATTCCACTTGGTTGTCATCCAAATGCTTTTTGACATTACTGCCCTGGGACTGAACTGCTTCAACTCAGGGCCCTCATAAATAGAAAATCACCTTTTGACTGAAGTCTTGAAGAGCTCTCAGAAGCTCACCCCCTTCACTACAACAGGCATTAATTTCTGCTCTACATAAAGGAGTGTGAGTGAGTGTGTGTGTGTGTGTGTGTGGTGTTTTAAGAGGGTAAGTGTGGGAGGTCTGAGCTATCCAAGGGATGAAGGGGAGGGATTCTTGCCCCTCGAAAACCTGCCCAAGGGGGCCTGCTTCAGACCCGGAGAGCTGCTGACTTGGACAGACGGCGATCGATCGTCAGGGACCAGGTAGGGGAAGAACTCGAGGGCCGGACAAGACTCAGTGGACCACCCCCCGGGCCGGCGGGATAATGCGTCTTTCAAAGGATATGGGTCCAGGGAAAGTCATTATTCGCACCCCCCGCCCGCCCCCAACTCCGGACAAACAAAAGGCCGTCCCGAACAGCAGAATGCAGAGACCCACTGGCTTTGAAGCCGATCAATCAGGTGGAAGCCCGAGCAAATCACAACTTGGCTTCCCCAAGTTTTCTCCCCAGCCTCACGAGACACCCTCCTCCTCCGCCTCCGAGCTCTGCACAGCTACGGGGCCGAGGGGACCGTCCTGGGATGCTCACTGGTTCCCAACTTTCTGCTCCTCTCCGTCTCCGCAGCCTCCTGCACAGCGGCCGGGAAAGGGCAAGTTGGCAGAGGCGAGGATACCAAGTCCTGCTGAAGCCACAAAGACCCCGCAACACCAACAAAGATGAACCTCTCTCTCGCGGGGCGGACGCCAGCGCCAGCTGCCGCTCCGGGGGCGAGCGTGGGCTCGGCTGGCAGAGGCGGCCGCGGGCGTGGGCCGGCCGGCGGCGGACCGCGGGGCCACCACCCCCAGCCCCCCCCCCACCCCGCCCCCGGTCGCCCCCCACCCCCCGCCGGTCCCCTGCGCGGGCGCCCCGCCACCTGAGCCGGGCGTGGGGGCCGGCGCCGCGCTCCGGCCCTGCCCCCGGCAGGTAGCTCCGGCGGCCGCCCGCAGCCACGGCGGCGACGAGAGGCGAGGCAGCCTCAGCCCACGGCGTCATGCTTCCTGCCACCACAGTACGGCGAATCGTCACCGGGAGAGGGGAGAAGAGGGGAGCGCGGGGGAGGGCGGGCAGCTCGCACACGCAGCCCCCCTGCCTGCCAAAGCCGCCGGGCTGGGCCACGTCCCGCCGGAGTCCCCGCGGGACCTGCCCCGTTTGCACAAAGCGCCGCGGCCGGGCCACGGAGGGAGGGAGACGGCCACGAAATAAATAAATAAAAACAGAGTCGGGTCTACGTAACGCCCTGTCGAAAGCGGACGCCATATTTTTTTGTGGCTTATGTCGACATAGGGAAACGTAGACATGTTTTTCCTCCTCCTCCTCCTCCTCGGTCTGGCTCCCATTTATCCAAACTTGTAATCAAAACTCTTAAAAAAAAAAAATCGCCCCCCCCCTCCGGATCCTCTGATTTCCTCCCACCCGCAAAAAAGGGCCCGCACCGCCCCCCCCCTTCCTCACCCCCACCCCCCTTCCAATCACAAACCCGGCCAAGTCCCATTAACAACACATTTTCGGGAGCCGCGGCGGCGGCGGCGGCGGTGGGAAAGTTGGGCTGGAGTGGCCGGCGCCCGGCGTGCGGGGCTCGGGGCTGGCGGCGCCGGGCGGGGGGTGCCGGGCGCCGAGGCGAAGTTTCTTACCTGCGCCGGGGCTGGGGACGCGGGGACCCGGGCTGGGAGCGCGGAGACGCGGCACGGGCGTTCCAAAATGGAACTCTGCTGGCTCCCCCCACCCACTCCCCACTCCCCACCGGGCGCCGGGCTCGGGCTCCGTGGGAAAGAGGGGCACGGCCAGCCTGCCAGACAGACGGACAGGAAAAGCCCCCGTACGGGGAACAGTGGCCAAAATTTTAAAAAGAAGAAAAAAAAAAAAAAAAAAAAAAAGAAGGGGAAAAAAAAAAAGGGGAAAAAAAAATGTCTCGATCAGTGGGGAATCTACGCCAAAACCCACATGATCTGTAACGTCAGCATGCGTATTTGCATACGATACCACCACCCGAGCTGCCACCCGGGCTCGGGTTCCGCAGAAAGTTACAAAGTGAAATTCGGCCCCCTCCGGAGACGCCGGCGAAATGTCATTTTCAGGCGGGAGCTGGGTGGGGGGAGGCTGGCCCTAAAGGCGCTGGTTACTAGCCGAGGTTGGGGGGGGGGGGCAGTAAATTAACTTAAAAGTCTGAGCCCAGTAACGGACTCGGAGGAATTTCTGCGAGGGGAGGAGGGGGAGGCGCGAGCGAGATCATTGAATATTAAGCACGACCCGGCCCGGCGGCCGCGGCCAAACCCTCCCGGTGCAATACCCATTTTCTTTATGAAAAGTTCAAGGTGTCACTGATGAGCTCAACAAACTGTTGATCCTGACCACGTGGAGTGGCAGACGGAGGGACTGCGGGGCTCGGCTGCTGGCCCTGAGCCGCGGCACCCCCAGACCCCGCGTCCCTCTCTCGGCTCTAGGGGCCGCGCGCGCGGGTGGGGCCGCCACGAACCCAGGGCGCTGTCTGCCCTTTCTCCGCGTCTTTAGGCTCAGGGAAATAATAACTTTAAAAAAAAATTTTTTTAAGGGAGTTACGTTTTGCTCCTGGAATAGTAATAAGAGGGCTTGGGGTAGGGAGGGTGAGAAAGAGCCCCCACTTATATAACTTGAAATTAGATGGCTTTTGCTGGGAGATTCGGAGATTTGCGCTTGCGCCAGGTCTGAGGTTGGCTAAAGATCCTCAAACTTTTTCCCTTAAGAGCCAATAAACAAACAGACGCCCCGGGAGCTGACTTAAACTCTAGTCCGGCCGGCGTTCGCTGCGATTCTCAGACTCGGAGAAATGCACACCCCTGCGGCGCTCGCAGGGAAGTCCCTCGGAAGCAGGGCGGGTCACTTTCGGAACTGGGACTCCGGCGTTCCCGGCGGGAAGGGATCCCTAACCGCCGCCCCCTGGCTCCCCTCGGGCGTTTTAGAGTAAAAGCCGGCCGGGATCTCGCCGCCCTTCGCCGGCGGCCTCGGTGCGGTGAGCTTGCTTGCGTTCTGGGCGCGGCGTTCCTGCAGCTCTGCTACGCTAAGGAGCCCTGAGGAATTCGGGATCCAGGGGACGCTTCGGAATCTCACGGGCAACCTGTCTGCGCCTCGCATTCCTGCCGGGACCGACCCGTTTCCCCTCCAAGGGCATCTCGACGCTTCAGACTTTCCCGGTGTGAGTTGGGCGCAAGCGCGCACGAGCGGAGCCGTGGCCAAGGGACGCTGTCTGGGGTCTACTTCTGACAGTCTGAGCGCAGCGAGAAAACAAAGGGAGCCTGGGGCTGGGAGGCTCTGCGGAGTCCCCGCCCGCCCGGAGGATTAGCAGGCTCGGAGCGTCGGGGCTTCCCGGCCAGTCTCTGCTCCGGGGAATTAGAACGAACTCTAGCGGCGGTTTGCGACTCAGCTCTGGGCGCCAGGGCAGCAACAGGTGGCGGTGCGCGGCGCAGTGGCCAGAGGCGAGGACGGGGACTGGGGTGGGGACGGCTGGCCTTGGGGACGGACCGCGTGGCCAAAGCACTGCGTGACCTTTTGACATTTTAGTTTCTTAGGCTGGGGAGAGAAACTGGCCGAAATGTTTTTCTAGGTTCTCCCCTAGGGGCTCCAATTTCTCTAACGTAGCCCCACTGGGGCTCCAAAAATTTTGACAATAAAAATAGCTCCTATGCAAAATTTCTTGCTGGTCTGCACCTGTTTGTTCGGTTATTGCTCATGTAGGTGCTGCCTATTCGTTTTCTTAACGGCCTATAAAACAAGGTCCTGGTCTGGGAGGGGTATCTTGGGTGATGTTCACAGACCTGAGAGGCGAATGACGCAGCTCTCAACGGACTCATTAAATAACGGCTTCCTTGATGACCAAGACCCAGATCGCGTCGCATCTTTCTCAATCTCATTTGATAACTTCTAAGATCCTAATGTATTTGCCATCAACATGAGAATCTAGGCATATTGTTTTATTTTTCTTCCCTCGAGGGTGTGCCTGAAGCCTACAAGAAAAAAGTAAAAAAAGGATCCCCCACCAACTTTAATAATTTTGTACTGCTTACTCTCCACTCTTCTAAGTCTTGATGGCTCTTAGCCTTCACTCTTCCAGGTCATTCCACTGCCATTCCCCCTTAAAAGTGTCTGTAGTTCTGTTCGGTTCCGTGGAAATTACGGAAACCTTAAGGAAACTATTCCCGTTTTGGGTCTTCACCTCCTTTTGATGGTTCATCACTTAAGATGGTTTTCTATAAGCCAAGGTTCCTGTGCCTCCCCTGTGTTACCCTTGGCCTCTGGCTGGGTGAGAGATTAATGGGGTGGGAAGGGTCATGGTTGAGCCAAGCAGGCTAGCGCTCGGCACTGCTCTCTGAGTTCCCATGTCTTCAGGGCACTTAGGTGTCATAGAAACCGTGAGGTTTCTGGTGGGTTGCAATGTCTGCAAATTGTTCAATGTTTAGCATGGACTGGGCTTGTGCTACATAAGCAGTAGTGAACAAAACAAGGGCGCCTTTGCATTGAGTGCCATGATTTCAGTTTGCTTTATGGGCCGGTGTAGACAGACCCTTATGTGATTCAGGAGCTTTGGAATCAGTAATTATAAGGATGCTGTTTATTGGGTACTTTGTATGCATATGCCAGTTGCTACTTAATCTTTACAACAACTGTACCAGGCAGTGATTCTCAAAATGTTTTATTTCAGGTCCCTTTAAACTCTCATAATTATTGAGGACCCCAAAAAGCTTTTGCCTGTGTGAGTTAGATACATACTGACATTTACCATATTAGAAATTAAACTGAAAAAAATTAAAACACAGAAGTTTACAGACACACTCTCTGATAGCCGTCAGAACAATGACACTATTATAGGTCATTTAACCTCAGGAAAACTGCTGTATACTTGTGAGAGCATGAGAGAGAAAAGGGGAAGTAATCTGCCCTATTCGGAAAATGACATTGACTTTGAGGGCCCCCGAAAGGGTCTTGGGGACCTCCAGGGTCCTTGGATCACGTTTTGAGAGCGCTGTTAAGGGAAGTTATATTATTATGCCCATTTTACAGATGAGGAAGTTGAGGCTCAGAGAAATGTCCAAGCTTACCTGAGGCAAATGGAGAGAACAAAGATTAAAATTGCGTTAACTACAGGTCTGACCCAGAGTTGGTAATGATTGCATGATTCCACCTTTTAGTAACAACTTGAGCTCTCCTTCCATGCCTGCTCTCCAAGCCTAGAACAGCCTCTAGTGCTTCCCAAGACCACTTTTGTTAACAGCAATTACATTTTGAGGCTGTGCTAGGTTCAAGCCCTTCAAATGTATCATCCCGTCAAATCCTTACCTACCCTGTGAAGTAATCTTTGTCATCTTATAAATGACAAAACGGCCATTCAGAGAGGTTAAGAAACTTCTCCAACTCACCCAGGCAGTAAGTCGTAGAACCTGGATTCATATCGTTGTCTAGCGGCTTTGAAACCAAGGAAGGACAAGAATCTATTCATGTGTTTTATAGATGCGTAGCAGGGAGAAAGCAGCTTCTGTTCCTAATTGGGTGAAAACCAGGCCTGGCTAGGAAGTCTTGCAAATTTAGCAATTGCAGGAAGAGAAGAAAAAAACACAAACAAAAACAAAAACCCAGCATTATCCCTGTGGAACCCCTAATCTAAAGACAACAAATCCACACTGGTTTATAAACCCAAAAGAAAAGTGGCAGAGCAGAAAGATTTGGAACTAAGATGTAAATAGCAGGATCGCCTCTTCCAGCTGTCTGATCCCTAGATAAATATTTTTTAAATGAATGAGAAAAGAAAGCACAACATACAGAGATGCAAGCAAGAGAAAGGAAGTGATTATCAGCTGTCCAAGGAGGTACTGCTTTTAATTTTGGTATATATCCTTCCATATGTTACATTTCTTTAATTTTTCCATTATGAGACTGATAGGAGAAATGAAAACTATTAAATATCAATTTACCAACGGTAGCATAGAACAGCCACTATTGGCAAAACTTAAAAAAAAAACAAGCAGAGTGTGACCTTTTGGAACATTCAGATTGCTTTGCCAAATACCTGTAAGTGGGAAGAAAACCGGGAGCTTGCCAGACAGATGCTGTTTCCCTTCATGCCTGCAGCCCCTCCCCCCATGGCTTGATACAGAATGTCTTGTGCCTTGAGATGGAATCCCATGCCAGTGGTGGGATGAAAGTTGGAGGGGGGGGGGACTTGATGTTTTCAAATCTATAGCAGGAGCTTGACTTCGCAGAAATCTGAACCTGCTTGGAGTGTAGAACAGAAAGTTTAGAGTGGGGAAAACTCAGAGCTTTTTACTTATCTGATTTTGTAGTCTGGTTTGATCCTTGCCTCATTCCTGTAGGGTAAGCCCATTTTACAGGGCAGACTACTGAGGCTTTTACAAGCTGCAGTGATTGTATACAGTGTGCAGTGGTTTTCAAGTTCTCAGACTACATCCAGGACCATGTTTTAACTCCGGGTCTTGTTATTTCTGTGCCCCTTCTTCAGCATTTGCTGTGGTACCCAAAGGGGACCAAAGCATGGCCCTATCAGACTTTGTCCCCCTCTCTTGCAATACCCTGGAAGAGAATTATGACCTGGCAAGGTCTTTGTTACCATATGCTTTTTAATGTGCTTATCCATTTATTTGTTGTCCCTCCGCTATAATGTAAGATTCCTGTAAGCATGCACTTTGCTTCCTTCGTTACTGTTCATGTTCTTAAACCCGCTGGTGTATTATGTGTAGGTGCACAGTGAGTGACTGATGAGTGGATGGATGGATGCATGCATGAATGAATGAATGAATGAAGTGCATTCTTCAGTAATAGAGCTCATCCAGTAATAGGGAGCCAATGCTATTTAAGATGCACACATTTACTGTTTACCTAGAATGATCTTCGCTGAGACCTTCATTTCCTGCACTCCAGCCTTCTATTTCTCCTGTGCACAGGCTTTGGTCTGGTGAGGAAGAGCATCGCTGGTCAGTCCTCATTTGGATTCCCAGCACGAAAAGTGTTCACTCTGCATTGGTCCTTAGGGATCTGTTTCTCCAGCCAACTCATTCTACAGGTGGGAAAACTGAGGCTCTCTGTTGGTGGCAGTGCCCAGACCAGACCCCAAGTCTCCTAACTTCTGACTTATATGAATTCCCACGCAGACTTGCTCACAAGCAACAAAGCCTCAGGTCTGCCACGAAGAAACAGAGCTGTGTCTTCAGTCGGTGTGCCAAGGAAAGATGTGCATAGCCAAGTATTGTGGGGGGGGGGAGGCTTATGAGTTGGGGACAGGAAGCACCTGTTGCAAAGATGTGGTAGGAGGTGGATGGCAAGATGCAGTCATATGGACCCAAGACTTGGTCTTTGAAGTGGGGATAATAACGCCTGCTGGCTTACCTTGTAAGGTTTTCGTGAGCCTCCCATGAGCCAACATGTGTGAATATGCCTATTTATTCTTTACAATGAGCTTATGTTTGCATCCTGATGTATACATTGGTTAGTTATTTGGCTATAGCATAGAGATCTGGGGTTTGAATTCCAGCCCCAGTGCTCATTTAACTTCTCTAAATGTTAGTACCCTTATCTATGAATACTAAATGGGGATAATGATTAGACCTATCTCCCAGGGAGGTGGAGATAAATCATGTAAAGTACTGAGCTTTAGTGCTTGACCCACGGTGAGTGTTCAGTAAATGTTACCTATTATTATCATTTCTCATGTGAAAATAATACATAATAATCATTGAAAATGAAAATGCACATAAATAAAACATATTTGTTGGAAGAGTGCCTAAGTAAAAATAAATATATTCCATAAATATGTAGCACTCAATTTTCCCACCCTGAAGAAAGCACAATGCACATTTTGCTATATAGGTATGCCTGTGTTAAATTAAAAAAAAAAGTCTACTCTGTTTCATACATGGTTCCTGGGATAAACAGCTTATTTTAGAACTAGATAATAAGTAACTATGTAATATATTAGGTAGTGATAAATTGCGTGAATGTGGATAAAACTTTGTAAAAGGTTAGAAAGAAATGGTCTCTCTGTTGAGCTAATATTTGGGTGAGTAATGAAGGGAATCTGGTGGGAAGTACAAACATATTGTAAGTGGCCCTGTGAATAGTGAGCCCTCCATAGTGAAGGCGGCTCTTATATTATGGCTATTTTTTCTTGTCATTGAGAATTTAAATGCTTTGTTATATGTCACCTTTAATAGGACCACAATAATATTGTTCATTGCAAGATTGAACAACAACCAAAATAGCATGGCCCTAGAGTGAATACGCCACAGTAACAACAACAACAACAACAATAAAAAGCAAACAAATCCTCATCTCAGTAATTTAAAACTACTTTATTTCTTGCTTTTGCTACATGTCCATGAAGAGTTAGCAAGGAGAATTCTGACCATCGCAGTCACTCAGGGACTCAGGCTAACAAAATAGTCAACACATGCATCAGACTTTGTCAATTGTGGAACAAGAGAAAAAAAGATCTTGTACAGATAATTAAATGTTCAGCCAGGAAATAATGTATCACTTTCGCTTACCACTCATTGGTTGGAACTGGTCACAAAGTTACTCACATGGAGCCATGAAAGTGTTATGTGCCTGGAGATGGGGAGATTAGAAATATTTGTACTAAAACCATAGCATTAACGACTGCAAATAATAATGGCACTTCCCAGTTAGTGATCACTCACTATGTGCTAAACCCTTTCCATGGATCATCACAGCAACCCACATTTTATCTCGTACAGATACAGAAGCTGAGACTTATAGAGCTTAATCAAGTAATTCGCTTAACATCATCCAAATATTAAGTGGCGGATTTGGGCTTTAAGCTTAACTCTGTCTCGTTCCAGGCCATCGACACTCAAAACACATCCTCAACCACCATTGGATTGAACTGGTCTAGTACTATCGAATAGCAGGTACTTTCATTTTCTTTTCCCAAGAGACAGCCTGTGTTGAATCATCCATGATTACTTCTTTAGGATAAATTCCTAGATAAATACTTACTGGGTTGAAATACACACATAATTTTAGAGTGACAACCCTCTGCAAAAAGGGAAAGTTTTAAGGGGTGTGGTACATAGTCTCCTAAGATGGCTGCCATCAATCCTTTTCCTCCCTGTATGAAAATTATGTCACCATTAGGAGGTGGCGTTTATGTCCCCTCCCCTTGACTCTGAACTACTCCTGAGATTGCTTGGATGCAATGGACATGATATACTGGGACATCTGAGCCAGGCCTTAAGAGACTGGCAGTTTCTGTTTCCTTCCTCTTAGAATCCTGCCGCCATTCTATGAGAACCCCAGACTTCATGGAGAGGCGTCATGGAAGAAAATCATGCTAGGGACAATAGCTCCTGTGATTTCTGGCTAACACCCAGTCAGACTATAGCCACATGAGTGCGCCATCTTGGATGCTGGTAGATTAACTGACCCTCCAGGTGACAACAGCTCTAGTTGACATCACATAGAGCAGAACCACCCAGTGTAACCAGTCAGCTCACAGAAGTGAAAAATGATAACAAAATGGTAGTTGTTAAGCTCTACGAAGTTTGGGGGAGGTTTACTACACAGCCATAGATAACTAAAAAAGTGGGAGGTATTTTCTATGTACCTTCATTTGCATATGTATCTGAATGTCCCAGATCCACTTCCAACAGATCTCTGCAGGATGTAGCGTCCCGAGATCTTAGAGAAAGCCAAGACAAGGCCCTGGGGGCCTGTCTGTGATGCCAGGGCTGGCCTCTCTGAGTTAAATGTTTTTCCTAAATAAACGGTTTCTCACAAAACATCTGGATTCAGCCAGAGAACCAACTGCCGTCCACAGGTCCCAGATGTTGAGCAGACGAATGCTCTTAGGTAATATTTACCAAGCATAGATACTCAATGAGTGCTGGAGTTAAGTCTCTGTTTGGTGTTTCTAAAAACTGAGGTTTCCCTCTTCAGAGACATGCGCTGTGAAATCCAGGTGCCCACTGTGTATGAGGCACCCAGAAATTTCTTTCATTTTGTTTCATTTAATTGTCACCACCTTCTGAGGAGGTGTAAAATCTCCTTCATTTGTAGGGGGAAACTGAGGCCCAGCAAGGTTTATGAATTATTCATGGAATGTTGCGCCAATGAGTTAGAAGTGGGACTTGCATCCAAGTTAGACCGACTGCGAATCCTGCCAGACTCCCATTCCACACGTGTGTCCCAAATTGACTTGTTTATAACCCACCTTCACGACTTCTGCCCCAGCAGCATATAGACCATCTGCAGAATTCTTTAACATTTTTAAGTTATACTGATTCACATTTGAAAATGCAAATATACTTATATAATAACAATAATAATAATAATAGCTTTTATTATCATGGAAAAAATCCAATAGTAATTGGAACAAATGAAAGGAAAAAAAATAATCTACAGAAATTAGTAGTGCTATTAATGTAGCCAGATACTGTTATTTGCAGAAGGTGGAACTTGGGAGAACGGTGTTAGAAAGGTGTTAAAGACAGATTACCTCCAAACTGAGAACTTTTCCTTGAGCTAATTAAAAGGCTGGAAAAAGAATTGGAAAGGAGTAACTTTCTCTCTGAGTCAGAGCTATTTACTGCTGTGTCCATGTATCATTTAAAACTATTTCGTGTCACACACATGTTACTGGCGACGGCACATGTCCCTTACCACCGACATCTGTCTGCCTCTCACGGATCCATCAGTTATAATATTGTTCCCTCTGGAAGCATAGGGTTAGTTTGAGGAACGAAAAATGCTATAGATACCAACTAACTCATTTTCCTGGCTCTAATTTCTGCCCTCATTATCCTTGCTGTCTCCAAAAACACACATCTTGCTAGGTCATTTCCCTGCTTCGAATCTTTGGTTGCTTCTCTGGAATGGCATGGGTCCTCCGGCACAAATGGGTCCCAACCAACTTTTCCAGCCCAGTCTTCTGCCTCTTCTAGCCTTGTCCTCTGAAGACTCAGCATCACTGGGTTCCTTGTCACTCCCCAGATTTGTTACCGTTTTTTCCATCCTGTACACGCAGCACTCTCTACCTGGAATGCCTTCCCTTTTCCTATGCTTCAAGACTCAAATCGATTGTCCCTACCTTTGGAAAAACCACTCTTCCCGAGAGCGTGACACCGGCCTCTTCTGAAGTCCTACAGAATATTATCTTTTCCTTGAATTCGAATTATTCCTTTGTAATCAGGTCCCTTCTTTGTACTTGCCACGCCCGCTTGATTGTAAGTCCCTCGTGGATGTGTATTTTGCTAGGCATTTCTGTCCTACTGTCTTGCCTAACATAGGTTTATGGTAGGTAGAACTCTGAGATGGCCCCAAGATTCCCAGCGCCTGGCTGCTCAAACACTAAGCGAGGTCCCGCTGTGAAAGGATATTGCAAATGTAATTAAAGTCACAAATCAGTTGACCTTAAAAATCTGGAGATTAGGAAGATTATCTGGATAGGTTTGATATAATCATATAAGCCCTTTATTTTTTATTTATTTATTTTTTAAAAGATTTATTTATTTGTCAGAAAGAGAGAGTACAAGCAGGGGGAGCAGCACACAGAAGAGACAGAGAGAGAAGCCGGCTTCTTGCTGAGCAGGGAGCCCAGTGTGGACCCCATCCCAGGACCCTGGGATCATGACCTTAATAGAAGGTAGCTGCCACCCAGGCATCTCATATGAGCCCTTCAGAAGCAGACAGGTTTTTCTGGCTGGTTGAAGAAGGAGTCGTCAGAGACATTTAAACAGGAGGGAGATTTTATACAAGGGAGGTTCTCTGTGGCTGAATGGAAGGTTCCGTGTGGCAAAGACCTGAGAGCCCCCTCTGGGAGCTGAGAGCGGTTCCTGGCTGGCTGATCATGAGACAGCAGAGACCTCTCAGTCCTACAACCACAAGGAAATGAATTCTGTCAGTAACCACAGCGGTTATTAGAAGAACAGCCTGAGATTCCAGATTAGAAGTAGAGCTCTGGCCCCCACCTCGTTTGCACCCAGTGAGACCCTGAGCAGAAAAGCCAAGGGTACCACATCCAGACTTCTGACGTACAAGTTGTGTGATTGTGAATTTGTGTTGTTTTATGCTGCTCAGTTTATCGTAGTTTCTTACACAGCAGTAGAAGACTGATAAAAGAGAGATGCAGAGTAAATGCTGAATGAATACATGAATGGAAACATGCACTTTGGGTGGTCACAAAGGCCTCTCCTCATGCGCCTCCACGAGGAGGGGTTTTCGGTAGAACCTTCTGCCTTCTGCTTCTGTCTCTCAGTTTCCGGACATGTATAGCCCAGCTTCACACTTCCTCTCAGGGGAGCTGCTCCTGAAGGCCCACATCTCTTTAGTTCTGCATTTAGCATGGGTAGGGGCACCCCTCACAACACTGCCTTCATCTTTGTGAATACGTCAGCCTCCTGCTGGGTTCTGAATAGACATTTCACACAACCCACAGACTACCTTAGTCTCTTCCGGCTGCCATTACTAAACACCACAGACTGGGGGTTTTCGACAACATTCATTCATTTGTCCCCATTCTGGAGACCAGGGGGTCTAAGACCAAAGTGCCAGCAACGTGGATTTCGTTCTGAGGCCTCTTTCCTCAGCTTGTGGGAAGCTGCCATCTCATGGTGTGCTCACGTGACCTCTTCTTTGTGTGTGTGTTGGGGTGGGCCTAACGTCATCGCGAGGGTCTTTGTAAGAGGGAGGCGAAGAGTTGGAGTCAGAGGCGATGTGACAATGGAAGCTAAAGGTCAGGGTCTTTCAGCTACAGCTAAGGAATGTAGGCAGTCTGTAGAAGGAAGAAGCAGGAAAAAGGATTCTTCCCGGAGCCTCTACAAGGGAACAGAGCCTGCCAACACCTCAATGTTAGCTCCACAACCCCCTTTCCAGACTCCTGACCTCCATACCCGTGACATAATACTTCTGTGTTGTTTTGAGCCACTAAGTTTGTAGTAATCTGTGATAGAAGCCATAGGAGACAGATACTATGGTATCAATGGCGCTGTTGGGGGCAAGAAGCCTTGTAGATGGAACCCAAGGGTTCTGGACCTGTGTGGACCAGTAACTCGGGGGTGATGGATGGTGGATCCCCAGAAGATGGCAGTGTGGACTGAAGACACAGAAGGTAAGAAGGTGTTTCTCCCCTACCCCCACCCCCACCGCCTCACCCCAAATTGATATCGGACTTCATGCATGCTTCCCAAAACTTGGGCCATCTCCCCAGGAGCTGAATTACTCTAGATGATTTCTGCCACATTCGCTGAATGGAAGCTTAAAATGCAAATGAAATTGGATTATAGACATGAAAGACGCTTGAGTCTCGTATGCCTGAGGTGAGATTTCTGATTTATACCTGATGTGCACGTCACAGAATATGTCCTTTCCAGGGCCCTGGGAGTATCTATGGAGTGGGACCTGTATGGGTCTGCGGTCCTTTAAGAATTAACTGGAGGTAAGAAAATCAGAATGTTCAGTGGTTTTTAAAAAATTATAATTTTTTATTTTGAAACAGTTTAAGATTCCTAAGAAGTTGCAAACATAATACAGGAAGATCTCATGTCCTTCTTCCCCAGCTTCTCCCAATGATCCTGGTACATTTTTCAAAATGAAGAAGCTGGTGTTGGTACAATAATAGCGCAGGCCTTATTACTATTATTTATTACTGGCTTTTACTAGTTTTTCTCCTGCAGTCTTTAAAAAAGAATTTTTTTTTTTGTCCTGTGAAATTTGAGGTATAGTTTTTCACTTTGTAATTATTTCTTTAATTAAGATTTTTATTTTGAGATAACTGTAGATTCACAGGCTGAGGATCCCTTATGTTGCCCTTGTACATCCATACCCCATTCTCTTCCTTGGCAAACATCACTGTGTTCATCTAACCCATAATTTTGTCATTTCCATTCTAGGATCTTCCATCAGTGGAAGCTTACTGTATGGGACCTGTTAGGCCTGGGGTTCTTCCACTCCGAATAATTCTCTGAAGATTCCAGCAGGTTGTTGCCTGGTTCAATAATTGGTTTTTATTCTGGAGCCGTATTCTTTGTTATGGATGTGTTATAGTTTATTTAACCATTTACATGTTAAGGGACATCTGGGGCTTTTCTAGTTTCTGGCTCTTCTGAATAAAGATGCTGCAAACATTTGGTGTAAATCGAAGACTTCATTCGTGTGGGATAAATGCCCAGGAGTAAGATTGGTAGGTCCTATGATCTTTGAGTTTGACTTTGGGTTTTGTAACAAACTGCCAAACTCTTTTCTTGAGTGGTTGTACCATTTTATAATTCCACCAGCAATGTCTGAGTGAGTGACCCAGTTTCTCTGCATCTTCACCAGCATTTGGGGTTGTAAACACTTTTTAGTGCAAACACTAAAAATATTTTAGATTTCTGATAGGCGTGTAGTGCTATCTCATTGTGGCTTTAATCTGCATTTCCCTAATGGCTAAGGATAGTGAATATCCTTTGATGTGCTTATTTGAGTCTACGGCCATACCACCCTGAGCTTGCCCGATCTCGTCTGATCTCGGAAACTAAGCAGGGTTCGGGCCTGGTTAGTACTTGGATGGGAGATGTTTGACATCTGTACCTTTCCTCCGGGGAAATATCTCATTGTGTCTCTTGCCCTTTTCTAATTAGATTGTTTTGATACTGTTGCATTTTAGGAAGTCTTCATATCCCCTGACTAGCACTTTCTGTGTTGGGTGTATGGTTTGCAAATATTTTCTCTGACTCTGTAGCTCTTTTTTTTTTTTTTTTCATACTTTTGACATGGTCTTTCACAGAACAAAATGTTTAATTTTATTGAAGTTCTATATTTAATTTCCAGTTTGGTCCCATGGTGGTTGGCATCTTTTGCTTTTCACCTTCCCTGTGGTGGTGGTGGTGTTTTTTTTTTTTTTTTTTTAATTGAAAAATAGTTGACACACAGTGTTACATTCATTTCAGGCATACGGCGGAGGGATTCAATGACTCTTTACCTTATGCTGTATTGACCAGATCGACAGAGTTGCTTTTCAATGAAACAGGGCTCTCTAAAGGAAAGTGGATCAAAACTCATCATCTTTGGAGCACTTGTGAGGAGAATTCCGAAAGCTGCTCTGATAACTGGAGAGCTCCAGGGATTCCGCAAAACTGGGGATGAAGCAGCTGGTCCTTCTCTCACCTGCTCCTGGGACGTGGCTCTGGTAAGTGCCAGGGTGGGTGACTGTGCCCTCAGCAGGCCAGACTTCGCACTGACAACTGGATGACTCCCGGGAGGATCCGGAAGGCCCACCCCAACTGGGGCCAAGTGTAGGATTCTCATTTCCCTTCCAGCTTACCTCCTGCCTGTGGAAAATACTCAATTACATTGTTTTGAAACAACCTCACATTATAGGGACAGTATCACTGCCTTTTTTGCTCATTGCTGCATCTTTGAACACTTGGAATTGGGTCTGGATCTGGTATATAGACTCTCAACAGATGTTTGTTGAATGAATAAACTACATAGTTGTATTCATTGAACTCTAAATGTTGCTAGGCAGGGACCGTTTCTGTGGTACTGCATCTCTAAGGCTTCCTCCAGAACCAGGCACATAGTATGTGATCAATAAAATCTATCGAACTGAGTTGCTCCTGAGATATCCCTTAATTCCTTAGAGGAGTTGCTGTGGCCCTGTGGTGAGGAGCAGAGTTCAGAGTCAGGCAGTCCTGAGTGTGAATACTATCTCTGATGTTTTCTCTCTGAGGTTCGTGTGGCAAGGGCAGGTCCTGATCCTCTGTATCCTTTGTGAAAGATAGGACTAAGGATACTCACTGAGTCACTTCAGTCCACTGGTTGTTGAGAGAGTTAAATTGAAGGCCCATAACATTTAATAAATGGCAGTTGTAAGTACTGTTGTTGACGGGATGTCTAATTTCCCTTTCTTATGCAGATAATAATGCCCACGCCACTCAGCTGACGCTATGTCAGGCAGAGCTGGACAGGGCTTGAGCTGTGTACTTAGACAGTCATCCTTTGTCTAGAGCCTATGGATGGTGACATGGGTACTTTGAGACTTACCTGTAGGTTGTAGAAAAGCCCACTGGAAATCCTAATCCATCCTTGATGAGACTACATTGTGTGTGTGGTGTGTGTGTGTGTGTGTGTGTGTGTGTTGGGGTTGGGGGTTGGCATTACATACTGATGAACAAGGATTGATAGCCACACACGACTTCCAGAGAGCAATGAAGTGATTATTATATAATACATGCTATCTGGTAGACAAAGAATTTCAATCCCTAGGCATTGAGAAGGGAAATAAACCCAAGGGGCCTAAATGTTGCTCCTAAATGACTCGTGGTCTTTCCCTGATGGCCAGAGCTGAGAGATAATGAAGCTTAGTGGTTAAGGACAGGGGCTCTTGACCCAGATCTCTGGGAATAACATCCCGACACCTCCACTTACTAGCTGTGCTGCCTCGGGCAAGTTACCCTTCTGTTTCTTTGTCCTTGTCTGTGACATGGAGATATGGTGGTAGTGGCCATGTAATTAAGGGTGATCACGAGGACTTAATGAACCAATCCATGTAAAGAGCTTGCAGCCACCCCAGGGCCCGGTGGATGCTAAGACATGGGATCTACCATTATCGGACAATCCCAGTTGCTTTACCTCTCTCACGAGTGTTGTCCCCCAGCCAAGGTCCTGGCTCCCCCTCTCAATGCCGCTCAGTGTAACCATGTTCTCCTGACTCAAGCTGGTTGTGGGGCAGAGGTGTGGACCCAGCCCTCACCTGGAGTCGGCCATGACAGTGTAAAGGGAGGATGACCTCAGCCCCAGGAATACTTCCTGATGAACACTGGCTTCTATTTATATAGCCCAGCCCTGGGCTTGCTCAGAGGATGCCTGCATTATGTATCTGGTCATCAGCTTGTCAGTCTCCCGAGTCTGGAATCATCCTCTGCTGTCATCAAGGGACCTGGGATTGCAATGTGTTGGAGCTGAGAACTGAACCTCAAAACCTCTCAAACATACAGACAGATACAGTAGCAACCATGACCCAGGTAGGAAAGATGGGAAAGCCCAGTATTGGGGAGCCCTTGCCAGTTTCCAAAAACGTCTACAGACTCTGCCTCTGTCTCTCCCCTTTCACTGTGGTCTCTTGCTCAGACTCTTGAGGACCTCCTGATCAGTCCTTCTTCTTGTATCTTCGGGCATCTCCAATCTATTCTCTAGAGCGGGAGTTGGCACAATTTCTCTGTAGAGGCCAGATAGAAAATATCTTAGCCTTCACAGGCCGCAAGTCTCTGTTTCAACTGCTGAATTCTCCTATTACAGCAGAGACATGGCCTTAGAGGATGCGTAAATGAATCCGGGCCACTGTTTCTCGATAAAACTTTACGTGTGGCTGCTGAAATGTAAATTTCACAAAATTTTCATGCATCAGGAAATGTTCACCTTTCTCCTCCTTTTTTTTTTTTTTAAGATTTTATTTATTTATTTGACAGAGAGAGATCACAAGTAGGCAGAGAGGCAGACAGAGAGAGAGAGGAGGAAGCAGGCTCCCTGCAGAGCAGAGAGCCCAATGCGGGACTCGATCCCAGGACCCTGAGACCATGACCCGAGCCGAAGGCAGCGGCTTAACCCACTGAGCCACCCAGGCGCCCCATCTCCTCTTTTTTTTTTTTTTAAAGGCAACTTAAAAATACTAAAACCATTCTTTTTTCTCTCTTTTTTTAAGTTTACTTCTTTATTTATTTAACTCATCTCTACACCCAACATGAGGCTCAGACTCATGACCCCCAAGATCAAGGATCACATGCTCTTTGGACTGAGCCAGCCGGGCACCCCTAAAAATGTCCAAACCATTCTTAGCTTGTGCACTGTCCCTAAATAGGAGGTAGGCTGGATTTGATCCATGGGCCATTGTTTGCCTAGGCTCGCTCTAGAAGGATTTTTCACAAATACATTACAACTGCTATTACGGCTGCTGCCGCCGCATGGCCGTCTGCTGAGTGTGTATGAGGCACCAGGCACCAAGCTAAGAGCCCCCCCGGGGATGCACTTGAACCTCACACACAGTACCAGAAGCACTATTTGCCTCCTTATTGAGAGCATAGGGCTTCTCCCCCGGCACCCAGCCAGAAAGTGGGAGAGCCAGGACTTGAAGCTGGCGTCTGAGTCCATGCCCTGCTCTGCCCTGCTGTCACACCACCTTGGGTAGGACCACAGTGGCTTCTCCCTGCTCCTGGAACTTACCCCATGGCCCTTCCCATGGTTCCGGGAGGCTCCGGATGTTTTCAACCCCCTTATGCCTCCAGCTCTCTCCTCCAGCTCGCTGCTCCCCATCATTTTTATTGTCTTTTTGTTCCTTGAACTCTCCAAGTTTATTTCTGGCTCAGACCTCTCACCTGCAATGCCCCTCCCTTCTCTGTTGGCTAAGCCGATGCCTGTGGGTCTGAGCTTAAGTGTCCCTGTCTCGGGAAGGCCTTCTGTAACCCCAGTGGGATTCTGCCTGGCAGAGTCAGTTCTCCGCTGCTGCAGGATTTATGACAACAGGCCTCGGTCTGTAGTGATTTCATGTCCTTCTCCCCGGCTAGACTGGAACCCCATGATACACAATGGTGGGGGTGGGGGCTCGTGGCTGGACACACCTCATTCATATGTATTGTGAGCTCACAGCTGACCCAGAGTAAGTGCTCTACAAATATCGGGAGAGAATAATAACCAAATGCACTCTGCCTCTTAACCCTCTCCGTCATCCCTGGGAAGTGGTTATCACTACCCCCACCCTCAGCCTTATTACAGTCGGAGAAATCTGGATTCAGAACCATCAAGTTGCTTTTCCAAGGTGACAAAAACAATAGTCAAATTCAAGGTCTCCGATGCCGTGTCCAGTGACGTTATTAATGTGCCACGAACATTCCTTTACGATTATTCATACATGTGTGTATATTTATATAGATAATTTTTTTTTTAAGTAGGCTCCACATTCAATGTGGGGCTTGAACCCATGACCCTGAGATCAAGAGTCACATGCTCTACCAACCGAACCAGCCAGGCACTCTATATAGAAAATTAATTTGGGTGAAGGTGCCTAAATTCAGAAGGTCTGTAATGGGATGGGGCACTTCTCTGTGTTACTCCTGTCTCCCAGCCACCAAGATCCCTTTCTAAAAGCAACTGATGGTGCCCGTTTCTTCCCCATCCTTTTAGAGACCACCTCTGCATATCTAGGAAAACATCTGTATTGATCCTCCTCCTTCCCATATTTGACATAATGGCAGCATAACATACATGCCATGACTACTTTTTTTTTTCTTAGCAATATGTTGTAGAGATTCCTATCCTACGTATTCTGACATATCCCTGCAGCTAGAGCTTTATTCTTATTTTTTTTTTTTTTTATGGCAGCGGAGTATTTCATCATATGCACATTCCACAATTTCTTTAACCATTCCCCCATGACAGACATTTGGGTTGCTTCCAATTTTTTTGCTGTTACAAACAATGAGTAACTTTGTAAATATGTCAATTCACACATGTGCCAGTATGTCTGAAGGATAACATTCTAGAAGTGGAACTGGTGAGATAAAGGGCATGCCACGATTTTCCCCCCCTCTCTAACGTCTGTCTTTTCCGAAAGCATGACGCATCATTTCTAAGATTCACAACTGACCATGACATTTGGACCACAATTATGTCGGGTCAGTGTCTAGAGAGAAGCTGATGGAGGGGGGGCTCCCTTCCTAGGGGGATCTGAGACTCGGCCAAGTGCATTCTCCCTCCCCCGCCCCCCAACACACACCACCCCTCCATCCTGGCTCTTCAATTGACTCTCACTCCTGTGGACTCAGTCTTTGAAAGGCAGGCAGCATCGTCTGGTAGAATCAGCCTGGGATCCAAGATCAAACACGCCTCAAAAAAAGGACCTGCTCTGCAATTTATAAGCTGTGTGACCTAGGAAAAGTGACTTCGCCTTTTGAGTCTCAGTCTCCTCACCTATGAAATGGGACAAATGATTCTACCAGCCCACAGGGTGGTTGTGAGGTGGAAATAAACCAATCCACGTGTCCCAGCCAGCCCACAACACAGGCAAGCAATTTGTTATTATTATTATTATTATTATTATTATTATTAATTTGGATGTCTCAGAATCTCAAATGACAGATGTCGGCTAGACAGGGAAGGGTTAAAGCAGCGAGGATCGGGGGAGTTGGGAGGGGGAAGGAAATGGGGCAAGGCAGCTTCAGTCCCAGCAGACATGGGGTCAGTCTCAGGCCACGAGGTGCCAGGGCCAGGGGTGAGAAGGTGATGTAACAGCTCCAGAGATAACCTTCATTTGTTTCCCAGCTTAGCTCCAGCCAGCTGGGTTAATGGTTAAGTGAGTGGCGCCTGCATTGTGGGTGAGTGTGGTAGGCCTTCCTGCCTACTCGGGGGCTGAACATTGAACGTGGCCAAATTAAAAGCATCCTCTCGAAGTGAAGGCTCCTGAGTTTTTTTCCGCTGGAAGTGCTGCGGAGACTGTAACCAGGAGCCAGCTCCCCCTCCACTGGGGAGAAGCTCTTGATATCTGTGGTGATAACTTCCCCATTGCTGCTGCTCTTGGGGTCCCTCTGTCCTCTGTAGTAGCCACTGTGCATCAAGGGCCAGGGACGGTGCTAACAAACGGACATTCATATTTCTCTTTTCGATAACACCTTGTGGGGGATACTATTCCCATTTTGCAGATGAGGAAAACTAAGGCTCATTGACGCTCATTGCCTCAGATCATACCATGAGTAAGCCGGGAGCTGGAATTTGCACCTAGGTCTCTGTGACACTCCCAATCCGTATCTTTGCCTACTGCTCTATAACTCGAGTACCCTCACCACCTGGAACCCCGCCTCTCCGTCAGCATCACCTCCCCGTGCCACCACCATCACCGCCATGATTACAAGCATTATTACTGTCAGTTTCACATGTATCATCTTGATAATATTCCTAACGTGCGATGAGTATCGTAAGTCTGTTATCTTCATTTACTGGATGTATTAAGTGAGTTACTGTATGTGTATAAGAACAGTAGAGCTGGGCGACCCTGGGGTCTAGTTCTGCTCCCTCCCCCAGCACCCCCCACTATCATCCGTGTGGGAGACAGAATACAAGCCATGGAAAGTGTGGGCTCAGGAATTGGTTTGCCTGGTTTCAAGTCCTGGTTCTATGCTGATTGTCAGTGGGATAAACTGGTTGGTGTCTCTGAGCCTCAGTTTACTCACCTGTAAAACGGGGACATCATTACCCTGATCAGTGCGGCTGTCATGAGGTTGTAATGAGATGCGTGTGAATTGGGTGCAATCCCAGGTCTGTGGGGACATGAGGAGAAATGGCAGTGGCTAGCTTCTTAGTATATTTTATTAGGCTGCTAACTGTTCCAAGCCCTTCTCATTCTTCTGTGACCATGTCTGAGGAAAAAGGCTGAGAGATCTCAGAGCTGCTTAACCTCACCCTGACCCTCTCCTGGTCTGACCCGGACACTGCATTTGCCCATCGGAGTCACGTGAACAGGAGACAAAATCCTTGGTGGTGTTTGCAGAGCCAAATGGTCAACATGTCTGCTGTCTCGGCTGCTTTCTCTCTTTTCTTGGCTTCAGAATTTCCAATCCAATGACTTGGCTGGGTATCCTCAGATTTCGCTGTGAGAGTAGATTTTGCAGGCTTTTCCCAGTGGAGCCCTTGCTGGAGATGTTCTCAGGCCAGGAAAATTCTGCCCTTCCCTCCCCTCCCTCCCCCTCCCCTCTCTTCCCTGCTCCTCTCCTTCCCTCCCCTCATGTGCCAATGCCATTTACATAAAGGATGCAGTGAAAGAGACACCATGGTTGAGCTTCCTAGATTCTGTTCTGTATTCAAAGGTGCCAAGGACTTCTGGCTGTACCACGAGGGTCTAGTTTAATGTCTCACACCCAAAGTACCCACAGTCCAGGGTCCGGAAGACAGCAGGGGTGGGTCTGCGCCGAGCCCATGGCTCTCTGAGCTAAGAGCTTATCAGCACGTGGCTCCTGGTGTAAGTGGAGGGGCTTCTCCTTCACCCAGACCCCCAGGGAAAAAGGGAAGGATGGAAGGAACCGAGCAGTCCTTGCTACTCCTGACTCCGGGGGAAATGGAGGGTCGATGGAGCACAGGGCAGGCTCGGGTACTGTTCTCCAAGGGGTGCATTTCCTGGTCTATCCACCACAGCAGTGAGATTGTGACTGATGGCATTGAGTTCAGTGACCCTGTAACTCTCGCTACACCCAGGAGAGGTGGTGCAGCAAGGTGAGGATGACTGGAGTTGAAGTGAGCTGGTCTTGAATCCTGGCCCTTCCCCTTATTATCCGTGTGATATTAGGAAAGTTACTTAACCTCTTGGGGTCTCGGTTTTCTCAAACACAAAGTGGGGGGGGGATCACAATATCCACTTGGTAAGTGTATGGGGGTATTGAAATGATATGGGAATGGTGTAGACATATGACGCTCAGTAAGTGGAAGTGATTTACATTAAAAACGAAACAAAACTAAACAAACCAAAGGTCTCATGGGATTCCTTTCCCTTGTGGTCCTGAAAAGGAAAACTGAGTAGCTGAGAACAACAGAAGTCCAGATATGGGGTAAACGAAAATCGGTTTACCCCCACTGTATTTACAGCTATCCTATGAAGCAGACCTGGGCTGAACTATTAATTCTCTGCTTCCTGAACAACAATGAAGCTCATGGCCAGGAGCTACCAAAAGAAGGGCTGTTCTCCTGGGTCCTCCTGATCTCCTTTGCTGTCTTTGAGCTGGTTCTGGGTCTTCCACTGATCCATTTCCACACTTATATCTGTCTCTGCCCATTCATGCCAGAACAGTTACTTTCTTGTGACAGCTAATGAAAGAGTTACAGAGAATTCTCCGTCTCCCGTCTTGTAATTCCCAGCTTCAAAGAACGGAGTCTCCCCCAGCACCATGCCTGGAGCAGCTGAGATTTATGTACCTATTAGCAACTATAAGGATCCAAGCAAGTGCTGGCTGCCCAGATCTCAGTTTTGCACAGTGTCTGCTCTATCACTTGGTGTATGCGGTTAGAGCATTTTTTTCAAAAAACCCTTTAATTTTGAAATAATTGTAGACTCACAGGAAGTTTGAAAAGGGACTATAGAGAGGACTCTTGTACCCTTTACCCAGTTTTCACCAATGATTGCATCTTATGTAAGTATCGCCACCAGGAACTTGACATCGATACAATGTATGTCTATCATTCTGTGTCATGGATCACAGGTGCAGGTTTGTGTAACCACCGCCACAATCAAGATGTGGAACTAGTCCATCACCACAGTGATCTCTCTCTTGCTTCCCCTTCATAGTCACGCCTACTCCCTGTCTCCACCGTCCCTAACCCTTGCTACCACTAATCTGTTTTCCAAACTGGCATACACTGGAGACTCCATCAATTGTTATGCTAAGACAGCAGGTGCAAGCTGTGGTGTTTGGTCCCCTAATTAAATGTTTTATTTCTAGGTGGTGGTGTTGGTGGAGGTATGGGTGTGTGGCTGGGAGTGTGGCTGAAGGTCTTAATGAAGCTCTTTAGCTGTCCGAGGGCAAATGACCTTCCCAGGGCTGCCTGAGAGAGTCTCCTTTGGTCTTTGGAGTGTCCTGCTACGCAGATCAAATCATTCTGTACCCATTCCTGCTTGCAGTATGATACAGCAATCTGGAGTACAGGTTTTTTGTTTGTTTTGTTGTTGTTTTTACATTTTATTTATTTGAGAGAAAGAGAGAGAGAGAGAGAGCAGAAGCAGGGAGAGCGGGAGAGTGGGAGAGGGGGAGGGAGAAGCAGACTCTCAGGGAGCCCTGATAATGCAGGGCCTGAGCCCAGGACCCTGGGATCATCACCTGAGTTCAAGGCAGATGCTTAAGGAGCTGAGTGATCCAGGCGCCCCTAGAGGACAAGTTTAAGAACAATTACTTGTTTTGCATCTACCGCAAAACACAGAGCTGCCCTCTACTCCCATTGCAGCAGAAACCTGCAACCAGCCAAGTCATCACTGACTCTTCCTTGCTACATCCTGCCCTTGAGAGTTTTCCAGAGTCCCGGGGCACCTCTCATCCTGCACTCACCCTCACTCTTGCTGGGTCATCTCACCCCAACCATGGGGCTTCAATAATCACTCAAGGTGATGACATCACGCTGTTTAATTTCTCAGATCATTATTCCCCATTCTGACCTGGTCCCTTTCCCCCCAAAGCAGGACTTCGGTGTCCCCACACTCACGGTGGCATTTCAACCACCCGTCATTTGGGAACTTAGTTAAAAATTGTTTTTCTGTCCATTTTTCCCCCTTAGCTGGTCTCCCTTGCCTGACCTCAAGTTAAGCAGGCATCTCTCCTTGAGCTTATACACAGGATGTCAGTGCACCATAATCATGTTTATTAATTTTGCGGAATTGTTTTTACCTTTTTAGCATGACCAGAAAATACTTACTCTCTGATTTGCTTTTAGGTTTTAAATTGAAGCACTATCCCAGCAGGTGCTCCGTGTTTTTTCTCCTATCCCCTGCAGACTTCATTCCGCTCATCCTTTCCCAGCCCGCGCTTCTTCTCAGTTTCCCTTCGTGCCTTATTATCGTTATTTTTTTTATGGGCTCATATTTTGATGTTGTTTTCCAAAATGGATGCCTCAGACAGCAGGTGACACCATAAATAGATCAGTGTGGGTCCTATGTGTCCTGGATCCTTCTGTCTTTGATGTCCTCCTCAGATGTCACGTTCTCCATAAAACCCTTTCTAATTTCCCAATCAGGAATTCTTTTCAGTTCTTTCAGTATTCTTAAACACTTCTTTCTGGTCTTGATTCACTCTGCCTTGTGTTAGAGGACATTTAATGCCCCTCCATTAGTCTGTCACCTCCTTGAGTATGGAGCTCACACTTTATTCATCTTGGAACCACCTCAAGGATAGAATAAAGTCTTGCTTGTGGGAGATGCTCTGGAAAGGCTTGAAAAATTCTGTCACCTTAGGCAAGTCAGTCTCCCTCTCTGGTCATCCTCCATGTCCTTATCTCTGAAGTGCAGAGGTGCACAGGGTTGGATAAGGTGAACTTCAAGACTCCACCCACCTCAAGAACGCTTCAAAGAAAACAGTTGTCTCCCTTGCCAGCTCTGCCCTTTCTGGAATTGTCTCTCTAGCATAACCCCAGAGAGCTGTGCAGCAGCCTTCCATAAAAAGGATAGTTTCTTATATTTTAATGCCACATATATGTATGACTCTGTCAAAAATAAAATTAAACACTCCCATCCCACTCAGTCAATTAAGCATCCGACTCTTGATTTTAGCTCAGGTCATGATTTCAGGGTCCTAGGATCGAGGCCCGAGGCAGGCTCCATGCTCAGTGGAGAGTCTGCTTGAGATTCTCTCTCTTTCTCCCTCTGCCTTTCCCCGCTTCCCAAAATAAATAAATAATTAAATAATTAAATCAATCTTTAAAAAAAATTCCACCACCCCAGGAAAACAACCAAGCTAAAAAAGACTGGGAAAAAGTACGCCTATACCAACACTCACATACTACGCACATGGACACGTACAATGCAGGTGTTAGTGAGAAAGGAAAGGGTTGGCTTACACAGAGGGAGGGCCACCAAACAATCTCTGACCGTATATATCTTTTGCCTGCTTTGGAGCGTCACCCAGTGATGTTCCAGTTGTAACTATGTATTGTCCTTTCCTTGCTCACCTCAGTTAGTCTTTCCCCTGGGTTATTATTTACGACGTAAACATACCCATCTCGTTCAGGTGCAAGATATTTTCTAGTCCAGTTTGCGTGGAAGAACCTTAGCAAGATAAAGGCATTTGCATATTATTTCCTAAAAGAAGAAAAGGAAGAAAAGACATACCATCACTCCAACATCCCACAGTCTTTCTAAAATAAACCTTACTTCTTAATTATCCTGAATGGACAACTCGATCTGTTTCATATGAATGTAAAAGTGTTGATACTAATTAAGGAAAAAGAAAAGCACAAATAACTAGTAAGAACTTAAAATTCTTCCTTATATTTGTATAGGGCTTCGCAGTTAAGGAAAGTATGCTTTTCCAGGTTTTATTTTATTTAATGACTAAAACAACCCACTGGAGGAAGTAGGTGGAGTATTACGCAGTAGCGCCCTCCCTTATCCAAGGGGGATATGTTCCAAGACCCCCAGGAGATGCCTGAAACCATGGATAGTACTGAGAACCCTATTATATACACAATAAAAGCGTTATCTTCTTTAGCCATTCATCTGTTGACAGACACTTAGGTTGTTTCCATGAATTGGCTATTGTGAATAATGCTGCAATCTTCCCTTTTTAAAATCTGTCAGGGTAGGTTTCAGGAGAGTTCATTCTGTGCCAGGCGTGAGGGAATGAATAACACAGACCCAGTCCTTGCCCTCATGGAAATCACAGTCTAGCGGACAAGTGGGCACTGAGCAAACATGAACAGATCTGGAATCACAGACTGTGAAGGCAGAGGGAAGGAAGCTGGTGCTGCCTGGGAGAGAGAATGACAGGGGGCTGAATTAAGAGTGAGAATCCTGAGATCAGAGCACGGAGCAGGAAATCTATTTAGTGAGGTTGACCTGCATTAAAAAAAAAAAAAAAAAATGAAGTGATGGGCGCCCGGGTGGCTCAGTGGATTAAGACTCTGGCTTTGACTCAGCGATCTCAGGATCCTGGGATCGAGCTCTGCATCGGGCTCTCTGCTCTCAGCGGGGAGCCTGCTCACCCCACCTCCCCGCCTGCCTCTCTCCCTACTTGTGATCTCTCTCTTTCTGTCAAATAAATAAATAAATAAATAAATCTTTAAAAAAATAAAAATAAATTAAAAAAATTAAAAAATGAAGTGAAATGAAAAATCTTAATGCACGATTGATGTAGTTAAGGTAAACTGTGCAATTTGTAGGGGGAGAGAAATTTCGTTCTGATGATACCCACACACTTATACACCGGTGTGGACTGCGGTGTCTGCTAAATTCAGAATAATTTAGGGGCAGCTCTGTAGTCTAGGTTCATGGAAGGTCTTTGGGCCTGAAGCTGCAGCATCTGGAACATTCAGCCTCTTTGTAGCTATGCCAGGAGAAGAGGACTCTGGAGGGGCTCCAAGGGGCAATGAAATGCTTGGGGGTTGGATTGACACCCTTCATCTCGTTCACTCTGTTGGTCAGAATGGGTCATGTGGCTCCACTCCAGGGTGACAGGACTGAGAATCTCTCGCTTTAGGGATTAAACAAGACTCCAAGGTGAGATCCATCCTCTCTGGTCCTCGTCCCTGTCATGTGTGCGGTATGAAAACAAAGCCGTGGCTTCTGTTGTAGTCATGAAACCTCTGAGCCATGGGAGAAGAGTAAAGGGATATTATAACTGAGCACAGGGAGAACCTGGGGCCGGATGGCATGATCTGACTTGATAACGTGATTTATGATGTATGTTGGGTAACTCAGAGCTAGAGACCATGGGTTAAGAAGTCTCTGAAGCTGGGGGATAAGCAGAGTAGGACCGTGGACAAGGCACACAGTTTAAGGCAGCTGGGAGGATATTATTAACAACTGGCCCTGGAGCCTCGGATCATAGGAAGGAGGGAGACTGGGACAGATTTGAGGGACTGGGGTCCGCAGAATATGACATATAAATAGGAAGGAGATCATCAACCTTCCCAATGACTTTGTAAGATGGGTACTATTATTATGCCCAATAAATGGATGGGGAAACTGAGGATTAGAGGGTTTTATGATTTGCTCCAGTTCATAAAGAGGTAGCTTGAAAGAAGTAGCTGCTGGACTAGGACCCCACTTGATTTAACACTAACAACAGTCCTCTCCACCTTCCCAGCCCAGCCTAAGGGAGCCCAGCCTTCTCTGTCCAAAGGCTCTGGAGAATGACATCTGGACTATAACGATGTCTTCTTGCACATGGTCCTGTGTGCGAGCCTGACAGGTAAAGGTCACGGCTGCAGTGAGGGAGTTCTCATCTGTTGATACTCAAGTTTTTCAGCCAGCCACTCCAAAATTGAAATGCATATTTAATAGCCGACTCTCAGCAACAAAGCAATTTAACTCACTGATAATTATGCAGGTCCACCCCTCACTCTCAGAATGCTGGCTTCACTCACGGTGTCCTCGATTTGGCGTATTGAAAACCCTTACATATGTCTTGGGCATTAAAATTCCCAGAGATGTGATCATTATTTTGGAAATGTCAAGAATTCAGAGTCCTGCAGAAAGTACCACCTTTCCACTAGGGTTGGCAGGTAAAATACAGGATGCCCAGTTAGATTTGAATTTCAGGCAAACAATGAAGCATATTTCAGTAGAAGAAGGTCCCAGATATCATATGGGGAATACTCATATTTTTGTTAAATATTCAGATTTTATTGGGCACCTTTCATTTTCCTTTGCCAAATCTGACAACTCTAGTTTCCACACCGAATTAAGACTTCTAACTGTTCATAGGTTTCAGCTGAATCTTTCAACAGAAGGAATCTTGAGCATATGAAAGGACCTTGAATTTGGGGACTGCAGTTCAGCTTGCACTGACTGTCTGTTGTTGTTGTTTTTTAAGGAAACCCTGTGTCCAATGTGGGGCACAAACTCATGACCCCAAGATGGAGGGTGACATGCTCCACCCAGGAGCCAGCTAGGCCACTCAAGGCTGATAGTCTTTTTGAGAGCTGCTCAAGGTAGCCATGTTTATCCTGTGGGATCCAGACTCTCAGCAAGAGTTGATTGGGTGAATCTGGTCACGTGAGACAAGTTGGACGAATCAGATCTGTTTCTGAGAGTTGGGATTCAGAGAGCTCCAGTTAGTTTTGTGATGAGGTGATGGCCTGTGAGATGCCCCACTCTCTATCGCTTTCACAAATGTTTCCCCTTTTCACTGAGCTACACTGACTTGATTTTGGTTACTTGAAACCAAAGAGGACTGACCTAAGAAAGGATGGTCACCCTTGAAAGTTTAGTAGAAGCACAAAGAAATCCTCTCCTGGAATTCCTATGCCAATCTCTTCCCCGCTGTCTTAATCCATTTGGGCTGCTGTAACAAGGTGTTATAGACTAGGTAGCTTATACACAACAGACATTTATATGCCACAGCACTGGAGGCTGGGAGTCCAGGGTCAGGGTCCTAGCACGGTTGGCCAAGGGTCCTCTTTTGGGTTGCACACTTCTCATTGTATCCTCACACGAGGTGGAAGGAGCAAGGGAGCTCTCTGGAGCTCTCTGGAGACCCTTTTATTAGGTACCAATCCCATTAGGAGGGCTACACCCTCAGGAACTAAGCACTTCCGAAAAGCCTCCCCTACTAACACCATCATTTTTGGATTACAACATATGAATTTTGGGGAAACACAAATATTCAGACCATGGCATCCACCCACTCAAACCTTATTCCAGACCAGATTAAGCTCCATCTTCCCCCTGAAGCCCTTGTTAATGGCCCCAGCACATTGCAACATTTTAAAAAAGCAGCTCTGATTCCTGGTTACCAAGGGCTTCCTCTGTTGAAATGTGAGTTCATGGAATTCCATCAGAAGACTAGGACTTTAGTGGAAGCTGTAAAGAAGATATTTCTTTTCAATTTCCCCCTACTTTTCCTTTTAAAAGCTCCGTAGGCATCCTTTCATTACCTGAGACCCTTCTTGGCTGTACCACCCAAGAAGAACAACAAAGAACACTCCATTAGAATGCAGTGTATTAACCTTCTGGTTTTACTCGCATGTCTGTCATATACTGAAGGATTATTCTGGACAGCCCACTTGGGATGCTTTCTTTTTGCATCTCACCCTTGACTCTGCATTGCTTTTAAGTAGACAAACAAGTTCCCAACCAATGCCTTATCTTCAGCTTTTCCCCACGATAACCTACTCCATACACTGTGACAGATTACGTCTCTAATTTACAGCATAACTAGACATGGGAATGTTCACCTTAATTTACAAAGAACTTCTATAAATGAATAGGAAAATCATTATGACCCTAAATGTCTATGCCTGACCACACCTGGAAGTGACACTGCTTTCTTTTCACACACACTGTTCCCTCTGCCCAGAATTTCCTTCCTTTGCTTTTCTCACTCTTCAAGGCACAGCTTAAATGCCACTTCCTCCGAGGAGACTTCCGGTCTCTTTCCCATCCCCTCTAGCACAGCTGAATGTGCTCTCTCTTCTCTATGCTCCCCTGCACTTTGTACATTCTTGCCTTAAATTACTTATCACCGTGGATTGTACTTACTATTACCCGTATTTGCTTACATATCCGCCTCCTCCCCCAGGCTAAGAGCCCCTTGGGGGCAACGAAGGGGTCTTCTGTGTATGTTCAGGACCTGACACAGTACCTGGAACATATCTGGTTCACAGTTCAGCTCTTAGGATGAGAATAAATCCTCCCACTCATCCCAGCTGCCCCATGCGTTCTTGGCCAAGTCATATATAAGGAACGGTAGTCAGATGTGGAACAAAGTACGAGCTTGTTTAATGATCTGCAAGCACCATAAAACCCCCCAAAAGAAGGCCTCTTTTGATAAAAGCTGGAGGAGATTGAGGCCTTGGGGCAGAAAAAAAAAAAAAAGGCACTTCCTTCTCCCTGTTCTCTCCAATCTAGAATGGCTGGGTCTAGAGAGCCAGCTCTAAGCCTGTTTACCAGACCAGCTGTGTGGGCAAGGATGGCCGGCTTGCACCACTTGCTCAGGGATGGGCACCAAGCCCAGCACACAGGGTGAACTGGGTTCAGCAGGTCCTGCGCTGTGACACAGGAATTCGGAAGAGGGCTGCATTCATGGAAGCAGGATGTGAAGGGCATGGTAGGTCCACCCGCTCATAAAACATGATCCAGAGATCACCCCAGGCTCTGATCAGTGACAGGAGCTTGTCCCTCTCTTTGGGGAAAGCTATTACAGGAGGGAGTAGGCTGAGGCACTTTAAGTGATAAAAGGGATGACAATTCCTCTAATCCTATTGTGAGAGAGAAAAACCAGAGAAAAGGCAGAAGGCTTTCCTCCTCCTCTAAAAATCAGAAAATATATTTTGAGTGACTGTAAAGATTCTCCATACAGTCTCCTCCTTTCCCTACTTATCTCCTGAATCCCACCTCAAAGGAGCCTCGGAGAACATGAAATGATATCAAAAGGACCTCAAGATCAGAGATTAGAAAGCCCAGTGTAAATACTGACTTTCTCTCCCCACCGTTCAAAATCTACGGGTAACTTCATAGAATCAACCTATTTTAATCAGTCCCCAAGCAACATAAACCAGCAGGTAGCCCTATTTCAATGAGAGAAATTTGGAGATGGAGAAATTTACTGGGAAAAGCATTTAATTTCCTTTCCTGGCTGTGGGTTGTATCTTCTCATTGCAAAAAAGCCCGTGTGTTTTCAGACATGCCCATGTCTCAGACGGACGACTCGGGGACTGGAGGCAAGCCCGTCTTCCAAGGTGCCTGATCTCAGGACAGTTCCTATGACGGAAAAATACAAGCCTATATGGACAGGCAGCGAGTGAAGCGGTGCTGCACCTTCTTGCAGCTTTCCTGTGTCGGCAGCCGGGTGCTGTCAGAGCGGCCCTACCCCACGGGAACGCAGGAGAACATTTAAAACATACAGATGGGGTGGGGGGGAGGAAATTAAAATACAAATCAACCACTCACCTATTATCACTGTCAACGTTTTTAGAGATTACCTTCCCGGGTTTTGCGCGCGCGTGTGTCTGCGCGTGCGCGTGTATGTGCCTGTGCGCATGCGTGTGTATGTGTGCGTGCGTGTGCGTGCATATGTGCGCGCGCGCATGCGCAAATGTGTGTGCTCGTCACGTCGCAGCTCTTTTCAGGTCCTATCCTAAATACTAGCTTATGAGCGTATCGATCTGCTTTTAAAAAAGACGACTGAACTATATCATGGTCATTTTCCTGTGACATGAATTATTTTTGTATAAAATCATCTTCAGTGGCTGCCGGGATTTCCAGGTGAGGATAAGCCATGGTGTCATTACCCACTCTCCTGATGGACATTTGGATTGTGTCCAGTGTTTCACTATCATGAACCATTCTGGAAGCGGAAATGATTTTAGCTGCATTTTTGTGTACATCTCTGATTAGTCACCCGGGAGAAATTCTTTGAAGTGGAACTGCTGCATCGAAGAGCTGGCGAACCTTTGAGGTTTTTCGGACAGATATTGGACATCACGTTGTACGCGTGTCCTGCGGCGATGGTCCAGTCTCTCGGGAGCATTCCGTGACTGGGCGGTGTTGGGTCTTGAGCATGCCATTCGCTGTCGGGTCCATGGGTGTGACACTTTCTTAGGGGCTCTCCCACGAGGCTGAGCGTCACTGCCCACAAAAGTTAAGTCTCGTTCACACATTCTTTATTGGCTTTTCGTTCTCTGTGTGTCATTGTCCTTTCTCCTTTGTCTTCCCTGGGATCACTTCCCAAATAAACTCCTTGAACCCAAATCCTTATCTTTGAGAGAACCGGTACCAAGTGGGTAGGAACACACTGGAGGAAGGGTCCGTTCTGCCTCACTTAGTCCTTTGGGCTACTGTGAACAGAATACCACAAACTGGGTCCCTTATAAGCAACAGGAATCTATTTCTTCCAGTTGCAGGCTAGAAGTCCAAGAGCAAGGCATTGGCAGATTTGGAGTCTGGTCAGGGCCAGTTTCCTCAGAGATGGTGCTTTCCAGCTGTGTCCTAATATGGTGGAAGGGACTAGTGAGCTCTCTACAGCCCCTTTGGTAAGGGTGCTAATCCTACTCATGAGGGTTCCATCCCCATGATCTAATAATCTCCCCCAAGGCCCTGCCTCCTAATACCATCCTTCAGGTTTCAATGTATGAATTTTGGGGAGCATGAACATTCAGGCCATAGTGATAATGAGCATGGGTAGTAGCAATAGTTGTTGATAAGTAATGATAATATTAAGACATGGTAACTGAGTCAAGGATTCTTGTGTGCTTAGTGTGTGCCAGGCACTGTGATAAGCTCTTCATGAGCATTAGGTCCCTAAATCCCCCAAGTCCACAAGCATGTGCTATTTATAATCATCCCATGTGACATTGAGGAAACCAAAGCTTATATTGGTCAGGGAACTTGCTCTGGACACCTGATAGGAAGCAGCAGAGCTGGGATTCAAGCTTGATCCCAGGACCTGTGTCCTCAGAGAAGGGGACACCTGAGAAGGGGATACCTGAGCTAGGTCCACCAGCGGGGCAAGGGAGGAGCCAGAGCAAAGGCAGGCTGGGGCATGTCGGGTCTTACAGAGGGGTTGACAGGGAGAGTGGGGTGTGTTGGGAAGGGTCGCCATAGAAAAAATGGAAGCATCTGGTTGGGCCAGGCTGGGGCAGGCTTCTCTCACCGGACTAAGGTCTCTGCGCAGGGACACTTTTTAACCACGCTATGCCATGCTCAGACCTGTGTAGCAGAGCAGAGTGGGGGATGAGGGAGAGGGGGCAGGAAACCAATAGGGAACAACTGTGATTTGATTTGCTTTGATCCTGCCCTTCTCTCAACTCCCTTTGTGGGGACAGGTCTGGGAAGGCAAGAGAGCTGAGCAGGTACCCTGGGATGACTGTTTCAGCAACTGGCTGCTCTTCCTAGAGAGGAGCCAGCTTTACAGAACAGCCCATACAACTGTCCTGACCTGTCAATAAGCCTTTTCTGTCTCCATTCAGCCCCTCCCGCAATGTTCCTGCAAAGCCTTTTCTAGAATTCAGACAACCGGAGAGATCCAACCTCTGCTTGGTGGGGGTGGGGTAGGCAGGCCATTTTGAGGGATGGAGGCTATGAAGTTGTGCATGTTTGAGCCAAACAGGACCTTGAGAGAAGGGTAACTGAGGCCCAAAAATGAGAGCCTGGGTCTCCTAACTCCCATTCAGTTAGTTATATGGCTCCACCGTAAACCCTTTGCTTTAAGTATTTTTGTTGCCTACAAATGTTCTTATTTATTTTATAATTGGAAATTTGCAATTATTGACCCTTTCCCGCATTTTGTCCATCCTCCAGCCGATCTCTCTTTTGGCAACCATCAGTTTTTTCTCTGTATTTGTGAATTTTGGTTTGTTTGTTCATTTGCTTTTGTCTTTGTCTCCTAGGTTCCATTATATAACTGAAATTATACAGTATCTGTCTTTCTCTTGTTGATTTGTTTTCCTTAGGATCATGCAGTCAAGGTCCATCCATGTTGTTGCGAATGGCAAGATGTTATTCTTTTTTTATGGCCGAGTAATATTCCATTGAGTATATGTACACTGCCTCGTCTTTATCCATTCATCCACCGATAGACACTTAGGTTCTTTCCATATCTTCGTAATTGTAAATAATGCTGCAATGAACATTTGGGTGCACAGATCTTTCCAAATTCGTGTTTTTGTCTTCTTTGGTTAAATACCCAGAAGTGGAATTTCTGGATCCCAGTATAGTTCTATTTTTAACTTTTTGAAGACCCTCATACTGTTTTCCGCAGTGACTGCACCAATTTACCATCCCACTAATAGTGCTCGAGGGTTCCCTTGTCTCTGTGTCCTCGGGGACTCTTGTTATTTCTTGTCTTTTTAATTTTGGCCAATCTAACAGATGAGGTGATAATCTCATTGTGGTTCTGCTTGCATTTCCCTGATAGCTGGTGATGTTGAGCATCTTTTCATGTGCCTGTTAGTCATTGTATGTCTTCTCTGGAAAAATGTCTATTCAGATCCTGTGCCTATTTTTTAAGCGATTTTTTTTTTTGTTTTTGCTATTGAGAGTTATAGGAATTCTTTATATGTTTTTGCATATTGACCCCCTATCAGATATATGATTTGCAAATTTTTTTTCCATTCAGTGGGTTGTCTTCTCTCTTGTTGATGGTTTTCTTTGCTGTGCAAAAGTTTTTTATTTTGATGTAGCTCTACTGTTGCCTTTGCTTTTGGAGTCAGATCCAAAAAATCATCATCATCTTACATTCAAGTCTTTAATCCATTTTGAGTGAATTTTTGTGTGTGGTGGAAGATAGTGGTCTAGTTTCATTCTTTCGCATATTACTGTCCTGTTTTCCCAACACCATTTATTGAAGAGACTCTTTTCCCCATTGTATAGTCTTGCCTCCTTTATCATAAGTTAGTCGACCACGTATGTACGGGTTTATTTCTAGGCTTTCTATTCTCTTCCACTGATTAATGTGTCCATTTTTATGCCAACACCATAGAGTTTTGATTACTACAGCTTTGCAATATAGATTGAAATCTGGGAGTCTAATGCCTCCAGGTTTGTTCTTTCTTAAGAAAGCTTTGGCTCTCTAGGGTCTTTTGTGGTTCCATACATTTTTTTTTTCCTCTGTGAGAAGTACTATTGGAATTTTGATAGGGGTTGTACTGAATCTATAGATTGCTTTGGGCAATATAGACATTTAAACAGGATTAATCCATCCAATCCGTGAGCTTGGACTATGTTTCTATTTATTTGTATCATTTTCAATTTCTTTCATTAATGTTGTGTAATTTTCAGTATATGGATCTTTTACCTCCTTGGTTTAGTTTATTCCCAGGTTTAGTTTCATTTTTTGGCGGGGGTGGGGAGTGGGGAGGAGCAATTGTAATGGGATTGCTTACTCAATTTCTCTTTCTGATAATCTGTTGTTAGTGCATAGAAATGCAACTGATTTTTGTATATTGATTTTGTACCCTTCAACTTTATTGACCTCATTTATCAGTTCTAACAGGTTTTTTTTTTAATTGTTGTTGTTGTTAGTTTTTTTTTTTTTATTGCATGTGTGTAGTTCCTTAGGGTTTCCTGTATATAAAATCATATCATCTGCAAATAGTGGCAATTTTATTTCTTCCTTCCCAATTTGGATATCTTCTATTTCTTTTTCTTTCCTAAATGTTCTGAGTAGGACTTCCAATATTATTCTGCATAAAAGTGGTGAGATTAAGCCTCCTTGTCTTATTCCTCTTCTTAGAGAAAAGCTTTTAGCTTTTCACTGTTAAGCATGATGTTAGCTGTGGGCTTGTCATGTATGACCTTTATTATGTTGAGATCTGTTCCCTTTATATTCACTTTGTTGGGAGTTTTTATCATAAATGGATATTGACTTTTGTCAAATGCTTTTTCTGTATCTATTGAGATGCTCATGACTTTTATCCTTCATTTTGTTAATGTGGTATATCACATTGATTGATTTGTAGATGCTGAGACATTCCTGCATCCTTGACATAAATCCCACTTGATCATGGTTATGATTCTTTTAAAGTATTAAGTATGGTTTACTAATGTTTTGTTGAAGATTTTCGCACCTATGTTCATCATGGATATTGGTCTGTATTTTTATTTATTTGTGTATTTATTTATATACCGACTGGTTGATTATTGTGTTCCTGTTGGTTTTGGTATCAGGATGATGCTGGCTTCATAAAATGGTTTTGGAAGCATTTAAAGATGCTTTATTCATACCAAAATACTTGAAAATGAAGGCAAATTAGAGAAAAACTCCAATAAAATATTTAAATAAATGTTTTTAGCTATGGATCTCTATCTCACAGTTCCTGATGATGAGCGAGCTGCGATATGTAGGCAAATCTAAGAAACGTGGAGAGGAGAATCAAGGGGACGGGTCAGGGGATTACACCTTGGAGTGTGAGTTCCCTGGAGGCAGGTGCGACATCCTCTATACCATGGGGTCCTCCGCACTGCCTGGTCCACAGGAGGCTTTCAGTGGAGAATTACATTCAAGCTTTCTAATAGTGATGGAGGGGAGGCAGGCAGGAGTCATTATTTTTATTTTACAGATGAGGCGCTGATGCCTAGAAAAGTGTGAATTGCCCAAAGTTTCCAGCAGTGAACAGCCAGGTGGGGCCAGACCTCACACCTCCCGACCCGCAGATGAGTGCCTTTCTAATCTCTGTGGGGCTGCTCCATCATCACCACTGATGGGAAATGAACCATCCCCTCTCCATTCATCCAGATTTCACCCTGTATCTGCAGCAGTGGGTGTCACAGGAAGGATCCATGGCCCCCAAGGATGTCTGTCGCCCAGTCTCCAGAATTCATGAGTCAGTAAGATCACATGGCAATTGTACATGGAATTAAGGCTGCTGATCGGTTTACCTTGAGACAGGCTTCTTAGCCTGGATTATCCCGCTGGTCCAGTGCCGAAACACGAGTCCTTTAGGTGGAAGAGGGAGGCAAGAGAGAACTCGAGAGGTCAGCATGAGAAAGACACAGCCCAGTGCTGCTAATTTTAAAGATGGAGGAAGGACTCTGAGCCAAGGAATGCTCTAGAAGCTGAAAAAGGCAAGGAAACGGATTCTCCCCCAGAACCTCTAGAAAGAATGCAGCCCTGCCAACACTTTGAGCTTTAGTTCACTGAGACTCAACTGGGACGTGTGACTGCTAGAACTAGAATATAATAAGAGGAATTTAATTTTTTGGAAATATGTTAGAGCAGCAATGGGAAACTAAGACAAGAGATCTTCCTAGATTCCTGGCCGGGCATCTCTGAAAAGGTCCCTCAGTGAGGGGAGAGGTATGGACAAAGCCTACCTGTTTATAATTAGCATGCCTAGTTTTACTGTTTACTGATCCAATTAGTAATTTATCCATCAGCTGAGATTAAATCATTTTTAGGCCAAAATCAGGTAAAATTTCTAGTGAAGTGTCAGAGGAAAAAACACCCCAAAGGGAGTCTTATGTGAACTCTTCTGACAAGCCTCTGAAGTGGGCATTGTTGTACCCATTTCATGGATGAGGAAACCAAGGCTCAAGAGGGAATCGGTACATGGTCCAAAGTCCATCATGGAATGGCAGAGTCAGGCCTTGAATCCAGGTTGGCCTGGACTTGCTCTTCTCCATACCACACTCTCCAGCCTTAACTGCCTTCTTGCTGAATATGTGATAGAGGAATTTCAGATTCTCTCTGGGGAGACTCATTCTCTGTTACCCACTATTTCCTCTGCTAAGTTACCACACGTGCTCTCCGTGTTGCAGGGACATTATCCTTTATCCCCCCCACAGAGGTCTTGCCCCCTTAATTAGGTCACATACTCGGAGAGGCCACATTGCTCCTTCTGAATTGCTCTCAGTGCTTGGAGCCCGCTTTAGGGGCTCACCAAATTCCTCCTGGAAAAAAGAATGAAATCTGCCAGGAGAGCAGGAGAAACCCCTTCATCTGTATTCTTTTTCTTTCGAAAGATTTGTTTATTCCAGAGAGAGAGGGAAGGAGCATGAGCAGGGAGGGGCAGAAGGAGAGAGAGAATCCCAAGCAGGTTTCACACACGGCACAGAGCCCAAGGCCGGGCTCGATCTCACAACCCTGAGATCAGGACTTGAGCCAAAACCAAGAGCCAAAACCCGGGTGCCCCACCCCTTCTTCTATTTTTCAGTCTGTGGGGAATTCCCACCCCCTTTCCCTGAAATCCTAAACCCACTTTTACAGTTAGTTGCCAGTAGATATTATAGCAAAGGTGTGTATTAGCCTAGAAATTCCTAGAAGTTTTTGTCAGAGAGCGAGCGAGAGCACAAGCAGGGGAAGCTGCAGGCAGAGGGAGAAGCAGACTCCCTGCTGAGCGGGGATCCCCCCCCCCCGCCCACCGACGTGGGACTCAATCCCAGGACCCTGGGATCATGACTTGAGCTGAAGACAGATGCTTAACCGACTGAACCACCCAGGCGCCCCGTTAGCAGAAATTTTACAAATTCACATTGAAGGTGGGAAATGCTTGGCAGTCTTTGATGTGCATGAAGGAAGTCCGCTAGAGTTTTGTCAGAGGTTCTCTCTCTCTCTCTCTCTCACACACACACACACACACACACATACACACACACACACCCTTCTCTTTACCATATATGAAAGATTCTGCTTCCTCCATCTGCAAATAACAGTCGGTTTTAATTCCTGGGAGCCTTTCTGTTGCTGTTCTGGGGAGATGGGGAGGTCTTTTGCTTTACTTTGCTCAGTGAAATCCTTTGAGTAGGATTCCTGCATCCCTTCATTGCACAGCGCTACAAAAAGGGCCAGAGAGTTTGGACGGTAATGTGGGGCAGGAGAAAATACACTGGGTCTGAAGCCAGAGGACTAGGATTTCTCCAAGGTCAGGCACCTCAGTCCAGGGCCCTGAATACTCCTTCCCCGTGTTTCCGTGAAAGTTACACATGTGAGTCCTCAAAAGCTACTTAATTGACAAATTGATGTGTGGCTCCCGGATTGTTTGTGCAACCGACTGCCTGTGAATCTGGGAGAGGCGAGGGCGTCAGAAGGGCGAGCTGGGATATTTTAATATTCAGTATTTCCAGACTCAGCAGGCAGCAGGCTAAATCTGTCCGCTGATGGGCAGACATGAATTATGAAACCACTCACGTAGGTTGAGAGGTTGCCTGGAGCTGGGGAAGGATGGCCACCAGTGTCTCCGCAGGCAGGCTGGGGGTGGGCTCGCTCCCGCGCCAGCAGGGAGGGTCCGCGGACAGGTGCGTGATCACAGTGCGGGTGTGGCCCGTGTGCAGCGTGACCCGCAGGAACCCCGAGACAACGTGGGCAGCGGGATCGGAAAACCGGCCAGGACCCACGGGATGACCCCAGCTTTCTGTGTGGCTGGAGGGCGAGGCTGCCCCCTAGTGGCCAAGGTCGACATGGGGGCTCAAGTTCAAGGGGTCCCAGGGACTCTGACCTGCTTCTTGCCCTGGGTTCTGAGGCCTCCTCCCGTGGCGGCAAGGGGGCGGGGTGGGGGTGCTATGCGGGCTGGGGGTGCACACGGTCCAGGGAAGAGAAGAAACGAGCCAGTCCTCTGCAATAATATTTAAAAAGTCAGTAATAACCATTTATTGCTGATGGGTGTCTGCAACGTGCTGAGCACATGGCACATATTTTCTCGGTTCTTCACTGCAACCCTATTCCTTAAATATCATTGTTTCCCCATTTACAGACAAGAGGCAAATGAACCCAATATCATCAGCCCATGTCTGTGGTAGTTACCAGTTGGGTAATACTTAATGTAACATAGACACTTTACAAGCATGATCTCACCTAATCTTCAAGCTTATTTTAGGACATAGGTTTTATTATTCCTTATTTCCATGATATCATTGAGGAAGCAGAGGCTTAGAGAAGGCGCGTATCAGTTAGCATTTACAATGTAGCAAACCACCCCCAGATTGAGTGGCTTGAGACGGCAATCCCTCATTTTGTTTTTAATGCAGTGAGCAGACAGTTTGGGCCTTGTTCCCCTGGGCGGGTCTCCTAGTCTCTGTCGGTTCAGGGAGAGCATCAGGAGTCTGTGGTCAGAGACTGCTCAGCGAGGCAGCTCTGCTTCAGGGACCTGGTTGGTAGTGGGCTGGGGTAACGGTAGAGACTGGTGCCCGTGGTCTCATCCCACAGCCGGCTAGCCTGGCCCTGTGGCTGGGCAGTGGTCTGAGAGGGAGCTTGGAAACATGCAAGGTCTCTTGAGGCCTCTGGCCCAAAACTGGTGCAAGGTCACTTCTACTGAACTCTGTGGGCCATAGCAAGCCTGGGATCAAGGGACAGGTAATATAGACTCCTGAGGGGAAGGGCTGTGCAATCACAGAGCAAAGCGTGAGTGTGGATACAGGAAGGGCCGGAGAACGGGGCCATTTTTGCAATGTCTCTCTAGGTGGGTGTGGGGAACAGGTGTGGGACGAGATCTGGGTGGAGCGGGATTCCTGAGTGGCGAGGACAGTGTGTGCAAAGGCCCCTTAAGTGTTCGAGGCAGGAAGGAGCTTGTGTTTATGGAAAGTAGGCTGGGGTGCCTGGAATACAAGAGGAGACATTTGGAGAAATTAGGGATGAGGTGTTATTCTGAGCACTTCGTCTGGGCTAACTCCATTCTCACAACAATCCTGAGCACTGTGGTTACCACCCCTTTCTAGATGGGGAAACTGAGGGAGAGGTCAAGCAGTAGTCTAGGTCACACTGCTAGAAGCAGCAGTGTCAGGGGCCCAGCTCAGGGGGTCCAGCTACAAAGCCCCACCCTGAACCACTTGCCGCTCTGCTGGTGCCCCAACAGGGAGGAGAAAGAACGTGTGAAAAAGGGGTTCTGCTGTTAGGGTAGGAGGGTGGATGTCAGAACTACTTTCCTGAGAGGTCTGGAGACGCCAAGGAAGAGACTCTCTGTCACCTCCTAGTTGCTCAAGACTAAGACGGCTTATTTCTGTTTCGATGTGGGAAGAAGCTGGTCTTTCTGACTCTGTGACCCTACAAATAAAGACGTGCACGAGAGTGCCAAGTGTATGCACTGTTACATTTTCTTTAAGCAACAGAAACAGATTCCATTTAGCTCAAGTTTAAAAGGAAATATTTCTTTCTTTTAAAAAAGTTTTTCATTTTATTTATTATTAAGTATGCGCCACACCCATGGTGGGGCTCAAACTCATGACCCCGAGATCAAGAGTCCCATGCTCCACTGAAAGAGCCAGCCAGGTGTCCCTAAAATAAAGCATTTTAAAAAAACGATTTATTTATTTATTTGACAGAGCACAAGCAATGAGAATAGAGGGAGAGGGAGAAGGAGGTTCCCCGCTGAGAAAGGAGCCCGATGCGGGACTCATCCCAGGACCCTGGGATTATGACCTGAGCCAAAGGCAGACACTTAACCTGAGCCACCCAGGTGCCGCTAAAATGAACTATTTCTTAGGAAAGTGCGGGGAGAGCTCACAGAATCAGACCATCCCAGGAAGGGCAAGAACTAGACAAGCCCCTGGGGCCTCAGGGGTAGGAGTCGGTGGGCTCACTTTCTCATTTGCTGCCAGCCCCATAACTTAGGTCTAAAACTTCCCATCACTATGACTTGCTGTCTACATCTTGACCTCCTATGAGAGAGAACCTGGCACGAATTGGGCGGTGTGTGTTTTCGCTGGACCACCTAGATCTGTCCAGGGAAACAGGGACATGTGCACAGCCAACACCACTGGGAGGGGGGAATCACTATGAAGACCTCCTTCTTGGTGGCTATGCTTGGCAGCAGAATTCCAAGCGCCACTGCCTACATCCATCTGGACAGTTCTAAGGATATACATTTTCCCAAAGAAAAGAAGAGGTTTTCATCTCTGAGGGATCCAAAATTCCAGAGCTCCTGACCAAACGCACACCCTGTAGCTTTACTGCAGATAGAACTTCTCAGCAAGAGCATTTGAATATGATTTTATCAATTGCATTTTTTCATGGTTAGCAAATAGTTTTCATGAAATTCTAACAATCCAGGGTGGATGATACCCTTAAGCTCAGTTTTGCCGTGCAATGATCATATTTATATTTGAGTGCTTTGCAATCCTGACTTCCTAAGCGATTGGGTTATAAAATATTTATTAGTGGTTCAAAATAGTTGCTTTTGCAAATTCAGTATCTTCTCTAGGACAGATTTTTAGGGCAGACAGTGCTTTTTGGTTGAGTTCGTGGTGTGATGTGCAAAGGGGAACTTCCTTGCCTATACCTAGGGGTGAAGCCAGGCTCTGTGGGTGGTCAGCTTCTCCTCCAAGCTTTATGTGTCATTTGCCCCAAGACTGAAAAGGCCACTTGCATAGATTGAAATTCATGGTTTTCAAAAATAAGTTTGGCTACTTAAATTTCTAGATGGGAGTTTTCTTATAGATGGGTATAACTGCTTCCGTATAAATATTTTATGACTTCTCCTTCTGATTCTTGACATAAATATGATTTTCATGGGCATGGACTCTATTAAAAGAGTATTTGGGGTGGGAATTTAAGACTCAAGATACTCATCAGGCCTGGATTCCCCACCCATCAATTCATGACATGGTCTTGAGCAAGCAAGCTCGCGTCTCTAGATTTTGTTTATTTCAATATATCAAACTGGAATTGGTAAATATCCGTTAGGCATGTGTTTAGCTACAAATAATGGAAAACCTGAAAGGGGTTTATTTTTCTAATGTGACAGATCAAGAGGCAGGGACTCAAGCATTGGGAGGTTATTGAGGACCGAGGCTTCTTTTCTGTTTCTGTGATCTGCCTGTGGTTTTTGTCCCCATGGTAGAAACTTGGCTGCTGCACTTTCAGAAGGAAGAAGAGGGAAGGGCAGAGAGAAAGGCTCACTGAGCTTGTCCCGCTAATTTTGGGGGGGTGACTAAGGTCCTGGAAGCCCCCTTCCCTCCAAACAGTCTTCTCCTCATATCTCATTCGCCAGAACTAAAGGCCTCCTCTACTCACAAAGGAACTTGGGAAGGCGATCCTTGTATTGGGGCATATTAAAGCCCTGAATCAAAACAGGGGTCTGTCGGTAGAGAAAAATAATGAGTAGGGGTAGGAAATTACCTGTGACCTTTTTATCCCAAAAGCGCAGACGGACACGCTCACGTATCTGTCCACTTGGTCTTCTGGTCAGCGGTAAGCACTGTGTTGGCTTTTCGGCTGGTCAGCTCAAGTTCATTAATGTATGCATGCTGGCGGGGACTTCAGAAACTGAGTCTCGGAAGCATTGAGGAAATCGCTCCAGGCAGCAGAGAGGAAAGAATGAAAAAGTATCTCCTCTCTCTGTTGACTTCAGAAGGGCTGGGCGAGCTCTCAAGCTACTCTGAATCCTTTCTGTTGGCCTCCACGGGAGGGGCGGAAGCATTTTCTCCCTTCATTTCTCCCTTTATTTCTCCCTTCTTCACCCTGAGGAAGCTTCGGCTTGGGGGTATGGGAGGGAGGCTCTCATGCCGATATTTGCGGGTGCTGGGATTCCTGTCCAGACCTGTGCTTCCCTGAGGACATCCTCATTCCTTCCCAGATTTCCTGAGCACAGCGCTGGCAGACTCCTCCCTGGAACAGGGAGCAGGATCGCGCTCAGCACCTGTGGGGACTGGAGCGAAATAGGGCAGGAGGCAGTTGTCCCCAGCTCTCCCTAGCAGGTCACAGTGATTAGCTGTCCCTACAAATGGGGCGATGTCCTCAACAGTCACTCACACAGTGTGTGTGTGTGGCGGTGGGGCACTTTGAATCACAGCTGGCTGCTTCCTGGCTATGTGTCTTGCAAACATCTCAGTTTCCCCATCTGCGAAATGGGAGAGGATATCACTAGCTATGTCATAGGGTTGTTGGGAGACTCTGTACACCAAAAGCACAAGAACAATGCCTCCCAGAGCCACTGTGTGTGTGCACTTGTATCGGCGCCTTCTGAATGGCCCTCCTTTGGACCTCTTTATGATGAGCTCACTTTTTATAGATTCATTCTCTGGAATCTTGAAAGCCAAGTCTCCTGGGGTTGTTCTTAAGTTACTATTTGTTTTTAATGAATCTTGTCATTATCAATTAATGCCTTGGTTCCTGCTGTTAATGCAGAACAAGAAAAATAATGGCTGATATCTCAGCTCCTGCTCTTCCGCCTTTGGAAAATATAGATTAACCGTAGGGTGTGCGTTACGCCCCCTGGAGTGGTGTCGTATGGTGGCCCTCTGCTCCCTCGACGGGAGGGATGGGTTGGTAAATAGCGGAGATCACTTTGTTTTCTTCACAGTTGGGGCTGAGCTTGCATGTTTTTCATCCGGTATTTTCCTTGGCAGTAACTCTGCCTCCTATACAGGCATTTCAGTCCTGAGTGTCCGTATGCTTGCGTGTTGGTGAATTAGATTGCTCAGCACGGATCATGGTGGGCTCACGGGAGACCATCTTCAGAGTGCTGCTTTTCTGTGGGTCCTCAGTCGCTGCCAGTACAATGCCACCTGGGGAGAAGGGACAAAGCCCCGGTCCCAGGCCCTGATCTGCTCTCTCCTCACTCAGGCCATGATGTGGGTCAAGTCGCTCTCTCTCCCGTGTGGGCCTTCAGCTTCCCCTTCTACAGGATGATCCGTGGGGTCCTTCCAGCTCTGCCGTTTTCCAGGATTTTCTGAAAGATGCTTCTGGACTTTGGATGTGCAGCGTGCGAGGGAGCTCTTGGTTTTGAAGTTTCTTTTTTGAGGATTGCCTTCATTTATTGGGCCTCTGGTTGCTGAAACTTACCGTCAAGAAAGAGCAGACTGAAGTTCTTTTTCTTTCTGCAAATGTGATGCTTAAATAAAATTCAGTTTCCTGGAGCAGACACAGAGGAGCAGGAATGGATAGGGTTTCTCCCGTCTTTGAGCGGTCCCAGAGGAGGCTGTAAACAGCAGGCCATCCCTTCAAGCAGATGGGCCTCTCTGAGCCCGGAGAGCCAGGCCGCCACAGAGAAGAGAGGAATCAGAGAGAGAAATGAAGAAAAGCTGTCTGCTGTGATGTTGGTTTATTCCTATAGCCGAACATAGTCAGCCTGGAGGAGGGGGATGAGAGGGGGATTAACCCCGGGCTGGCCGGCTGTGACGTTCCAAGTTATAATTCCGATCTGATGAGAAAAAGGCCCAGTGAGCTAACTTTGGATGCAACACCTTTTTGAGAGCAAAGCCAGGTGGACATTGGGACAGGGCAGGATTAGCGGGCATTCAACTCCCTGTCCCCTCTTTGGTGGCTTTGCCTCATTTTTGCTGTGAATGGTTTTGGGTACCCAGGCTTCTTGCTGCCCCCAGAGCCCTTCCCACCTGCCTCACCTAGGCCCGTCTTGATTTATCCAGTGACACTCTTGATCTCAAATGTTTTCCTTCTCCCTTCTTCTTACCATGAATCTTATTAAAATTTTACTGGGGGGACAGCATGGTGAGGTAGAAGGAGTTACAGCCTTTGGACTCAGTCTTGGATGGTGCACAATCAAGGTCCTTTCGCTCATAACACTGGGGACTTGGGTAAGTTACTTGATTTCCCTCAACCTCAGTGTTCTCTCCTTTGAGATGGGCACAGTCATGCATAAAGAGTAGTTTCCCCTCATTCTTGGTTTTGTTTTCTGCAGTTTCAGTTACCTGCAGCCAGCTGTGGCTTGGGAGCAGGAGATCCTCCCGACGAATTAACAGGAAGTCAAAGATAGTCTACCACTATGGCCATGTCATTCGCCTCACTTTGTCTCATCACACAGGCGTTTTGCCATCGCACGTCCTCGCAAGAAAAGTGAGTATAGGACAATAAGATATTTTCAGAGAGAGAGACCACAAGACCACAATTCATATAACTTTTATTATGGTGTATTGTTAGAGTTGTTCTATTACATTATTGTTGTTAATCTCTTGCTGTGATTAACTTATTATTATTTTTTAAGATTTATTTATTTGAGGGGGGCCTGGGTGGCTCAGTCATTAGGCATCTGCCTTCGGCTTAAGTCATGATCCCAGGGTCCTAGGATCGAGTCCTGCATTGGGCTCCTTGCTTGGCTGGAAGCCTGCTTCTCCCTTTCCCACTCCCTCTGCTTGTGTTCCCTCTCTCACGGCGTCTCTCTCTGTCAAATGCATAAATAAAATATTTTTTAAAAGAAAATTTATTTATTTGAGAGATAGAGAGAAAGTGATAGCATGAGTCCAGGGGAAGGAACAGAAGGAGAGGGAGAGAGAGAATCTCAAAGCAGACTCCCTGCTGAGCCCAGTGCAGGGCTCAATCTCATCACCTTGAGATCATGACCTGAACTGAAATCAAGAGTCGGACGTTCAACTTACTGAGTCACCCAGGCACCCCTACTGTGCCTAATTTATAAATAAAGCTTTATTATGGTCATGTATGTATAGAAAAAACATAGTATATATAGAGTTTGGTGCTAACTGTGGTTTCAGGCACCTGCTGGGCAGGGGGGTCTTGGACGTATCCCTTGCAGATAAGGGGGGCCTTACTGTGGCATTCTTGAGAGAATTAGATGGGTATAAAGGTGACCTCAAAAAGAAAGCCACTACAAGAAATGTTATTTCTTCCTTCTTGTCCCGTCTCACACTTCCTTTGTGTTAGAATCTGGGGAATTTTTTTTTTTTTTTAAAAGAATCTGGGGAATTAAAAAAAATATTCAGATGCCTCAGACTTACCCTACCTCCCGGTGGAAATCAAAGCTCTTCAGGTGACTGTGGAGACCCAAGTTAAGGCCCACCGCCCTCAGGCTTTGCTGACTGAAGCTTTGTTGCGCCGCGCCCCGTGTGGCTTCTATTTCCATCCCGTCGCACCTGACTTCCAAAGTCAGTTTATCATCTATGTTTCTATGTTTTAATCTGACAAACAGCAGGTGACTAATCAAGGTTTGTGCACCGGATCCTTCCCTGAGTCCTGGATATTTGTTTTCACTGGTACCTTGACAGGAGTAGGGCCACGGTCTCTTCTGGCACTAAGGGGAGGGCAGAGATGGATAGAGATTTACTGAAATGAGATGGTAGGCTGAAACGAGGCATTCTCTGGGATGCTGGCTGAGAATCAGAGGGGCGAGGTAGGACTGGTGCACCAGACTTCCTCTCTTCCTTCAGCAAAGTTGAAGCAGGAAAACAGCCAGCCAGCCCAGGACACACCTGGTGAATTTAGAAATCTGGGGGTTGGGTCGGATGGGCTTGACAGTGTGGTGTGGCTTGGGAAGGGAGGCAGGTGTTTATGACTGACAATGGATTTCTGAGTTAGTCCTTCTTCCTCCCAGTTACGTCTTGTAGGAGGACTTCAACCCGTCCACTCTTGCCCACCCAGAGGTCATCTAAAGATAATTTCCATATACCCCAAAGCTTCCTGCATCTCTCTGCTTGTGGGGGACGGGGTTCTCTGGCCATCGGAGCTCAGCCTTCACTTGGTGGCAGTCTGGAAGTATTGGGAAATTAATGCCTTGGGTGCCACCTTCACGTGGAGGAATGTTAGTGGACAGATGAACATCCCAGCTTCCCTGCCCTTTGGTGGGACAATCTTGAGGTATTTTCTGCCCAGTTTTTCAGAGGGTCTCCTGTGGAACAGGGCCCTGGATGTCACAGGGACAGCACCCTTGTCGTGAATGCTTTGCTGGCTCTCCTCCCTTCCCTGTCTCACTTCCCTTCTGGAGTCCTCATGGATACAGAGAAGGAGGAAATCATGGTAATGTGGTACTTCCAATCTGCAGGTTGTGACCCATGAGGGAGTTGTGGCATCGGTTTCTACATGTTGAGTGTGCTTCACATTGTAAGGGGACATAATGTTATGTGAAAATTTAATTTCAGTTGTGTGAGTATATCTACGTTCTGGTGAAATAGATTTCTCAACATGGATCATGATCAAAAATTTTGAAAGCATTGCCAACATGGGCCCCTGTGGTTTTTATCCTCCCAGGATCCATCTTCCTTTTTCCTGCAGTAATAGCACTACTATTAATGTAACCACCTCTCAACAAGGAAAGGGGACTGTGCCCCTAATTGGACATAGTCTTGGTTGGACCATCAATCAAGGTGTTGCATCATTCTCTGGGAAAAAGTTGGTCTCATGACCTATGACAGGTCAGTCAGATGATTGTTCCAGGGAATTTGGATCTAGAGAGGATACATGAAAGGGCTAAAAGTAGTTAAAGATGCTTCATTCAAAGGGGATGGATGTCTGGATGTTAACATCTATATGTTTCCTGCTGCCTAGATCTTTGTACTTCCTTAATTTTTTTCCCTTCTAAGATTTGGTGTTCAGCCATTGGGTTGGTTCTGTGAAATGCCTGTGAATCAATATATGTTTGTTTGTTTCATTCTTTCTCTCCTTCCATCCTTCCTTCCTTCCCTTCGTCCCTTCCCTTTTCTTCCCTTTCTTTCTTCTTCCTTTCCTTTCCTTTCTCTTTCCTTCTTTCCCCTTAGGTAGGTCGAGCTGTCTTCTATTGCTAGAAGGCAAAGAACCCTCTCACACCTGAGGACTTTGGAATTAGCCGAGCCTAACTCTACTGTCACTTGGCTGTGTGGCTGGAAAAATTACTTCTCTAAGCTTCAGGTTCCTCTCCTGTAAAATGAGGATAGTAATGCCAGATTGGAGGATGTAGAGGATGTTTATATAGGGCCACTGGCCCTAGACCTTCAATTAATGGCATCCACTATTGTGAACCAAATCTTAATGATCTCTCCTTTACTAGTCATGACTTTGCACTTATTAAAATCATGCAGAGTGGATGAATGAATTCATATGACAAGGTAGATTTTCACAACTAAAACCCATGGCTGAATTTCTTTAAGGAGTTACCCCTTGGATATTAAACATGTGATGTATTTTTCAAAAACTTAATATGAGAAAATCTCTGAGACCTGGGGTTAGGCAAAAGAGTCCTTACTAAGGACAACAAAAGCAAAGTCCATGAAAGAAAAAATTGGTAAATAGAACATTATCAAAATGGAAAACTTCAGCTCTGTGAAAGACAATGTTAAGAGAGTATAAAGAAAGCCTAGAGAATAGGAGAAAATATTATACAAATCACATGTCCATCAAAGAACTCATATTTAGGATATATAAGACCTTAAAAACACACAGCCTAACTTAAAAATGGGCAAAAGACTTGAACAGACATATCATCAAAGAGGACATACGGAGGACAGAGAAGCACATTAAAAGATGTTCAGCATTATTAGGCATTAGGGAAAAGCAAATTAAAGCCATAATGAGATACAATTATATACCTATCATAATGGCTAAAATAAAAATACTGACAGTATCGAGTACTGAAAAGAATACGGAACGACTGAAACTTTCCCATGGGAATAAACATGGGAATAAAACATGGTTCAACTACTTTGGAAGGCAATTTGGTGGTTTCTTATGAAGTTAAACCTACAGTTACCACATGACCCAGCAATTCCACTCCTGAGAAATGAAATGAAATGAAATGTTCACATAAAACCTGTCCACATATTTACAGCAGCTCTGATCGTAATCATCCCCACCTGGAAGCAATTCCGATGTCGTTCAGCAGCTACATGGGTATACGAACTGGGGTCTATCTGTACCGTGTGCTAAAACTCAGTAAGAAAAAAGAAGATTCTCACAGGGATCATGCTGAGTGAAAGAACCCAGTCTCCAAAGGTTACCTATTGTAGGATTCCCTTTGTGTAGGGATTAGGGGAGGAGGAAAGTTTGGCAGTAAAGAAGAAGCACCAAGGAGTTTTTTGGGGGTGACGGAACTGCTCCATATGCTGATTATGGGGATGGTTACCTGTGGTTACATGAATGTACACATGTGTTAAGATGCATAGAACTGTAAATCAAAAAAATCAACCTTCTGGTATGATCATTGAAAAGCCCTTTTCATCATGTAGAGTGAGGTTGTGTTCATTTGGGTATTTTCCTACCCTGTAGACCTATCCCATCCAATATAGTAGCCACTAGTCACGTACGCTAATCCCAGTTGAGGCATGGGTAGGGATCAAGTGTACACCAGATTTTGATTACTTATACCAAAAAAAAAAAAAAAAAAAAAAAAGGACATGCATAATGGCGCCTGGGTGGCTCAGTGGGTTAAGCCTCTGCCTTCAGCTTGGGTCATGACCCCAGAGTCCTGGGATTGAGCCCCACATCAAGCTGTCTGCTCAGCGGGGAACCTGCTTCCCCGCTTCTCTCTCTGCCTGCTTGTGATCTCCGCCTGTCAAAAAAAAAAATAAAATCATAAAAAAAAGGACATGCATAAAAAATAAAATTTTTTATGTTGATTACATCTGGAAGTAGTACTATTTTGGATAGATTTGGTTAAATAAAACATTATTAATTAATTTCACCTCTTTCTTCTTACTTTTGAAAAATGTGGTTACTCGAAAATTCTAATTACAATATGTAGCTGGAGTTGGTGATATTTCTGTCAAATAGTGCTGCTCCAGATGACACAATCAGGGAGGAATGGGGAGGCCTGGATTTTTCTCTCTTCATCTGATTCGGCAGGTGCAGGATTGCCCCATTCAGGGCTGAACAAGACGCACCCACGTTCCTGCGTTTGGGGTCCTACTCACCCTCCCCAGTCTGTCTGAGAGGGGAATGACCCTCTTTACATCAGCTTCATTTCCTGTCTGTCTGGCTTCTGCTAAGCTTTAGAGGAGAAGCAGGTGAGGCCAGGGTGAGACAGGGTTTATCAGAGGTGGGCGTCAAGTGAGGGGTCAGGTGCAGGAGAACATTGGGTTTTTGTTAGACTTGAGTTTGAATTCCATTTTAGCCACTAGTTAGCCATGTAGCCCTTGATCTTTCTTGTTCCCAGTTTCTTCATGTGCAGGAGAGAAAAACCGTGCCTGGAGGGGTTTCCCTGCCTGCGAGGCTGGGGTGAGGGTGGACAGGAGAGAGCGTGGAATGCACCCAGAGGGCCTTTCGGGTGGTGGGCCTTCTGCTCTGGTCCTGCTGCTATCCCATGTTGGGCTCTGGTCTCCCTGGATCCCTCTCCCCTTTTCTCTCCCCCTCAGTGAACCCCGCAGCGCTCTGCCCAACTTTTCTCCCTGATTCAGCACTGAGAAATGCCAAGGCAAGCGTTCCCATGAAGCTGCTTGTCAGCAAACACCCACTCTTGCCTCCGCTCCCCCCATGTGTCAGCGACGGGTTTGGACTCCGCGAGGCCCAGGGCCCTGCCAGCTCCACGGCTGACTCACACCCACCCTGCTGCACAGAGACCTCAGGGCTGAGCTCCGACCTGTGAGATTAGAAATTGGAGACTCCTGAACACTGCAACAATCCAAGCCGGGGAGAAGCCCTCCAACTATCTACAGGGTTTCCTGTCATATCCCTGGCTTCAGTTTCAAAGACACAAAAGCCTTGGGTTCAAACATTTGTGCATGTTCTGTCTTTCTCACGTTTTCTCCTTTGCCTTTAGTTTCAATGGCGCTGCTGCTAGTTCATCTCGTTGCCTGCCTCCTAGGGCTCAGTGTTGGCGTTGGATGGTAGGTAGGTACGGTGGAGCCTTATTGGCCGCATAGCTTTTGATCAGAGGAGCTTTATGAAGTACCTGTTTGGGCAAGGCACTGTAAGGGGCTCTGCAGAAGGGAAGTCAGGCAGATAGGAGGTCTCTTGGGGCTTGCACACATGGTGGTTGTCGTTGCTACCTGGTAGGGCTAATCTGATCACCAGGACTTTGAGAGCTGTAAGGTTCTGTCGGATCCCAAGATCAGAGGGCCGTGTGGCTTGAGGACCTCAGAATTAGGCCTGGTGCGGGGAACATCAGGCCATCAAAAGAGGCCCTCTTTGGTGATGGGGGAGTGTGGTCTGGTGGTCTAACCCATGGGTTTGGACATTGGGGAGCCATGGTTTGCATCTGTTCCCTTGCACCGAGGAGTCCCCCAGCTACAGAGCCTGATCTGTGTAGGCCTCAGTGTCTCGGCTGACCCCTGGGGTCACAATACCAGCCTCACGGCTCGGCTCGTGGGACACCTGCCCTTTACTGAGCGGCTGCCGTGTGCTGTGAACCGCGCTGAGTGCTTTCCAGGTGTTTTCAAAATCTGTTCTCTAACAACCCCGTGTAACAGGTATCGGTTTTAGTCTGCATTTTGCAGGTGAGGAAATTGAGGCTGACCAGAGTTAAAGAATATGCCCAGATATAAATTCTAGTACCCTGCCCCCCACGCCACCTGGCCCAGCCTCCTCCATGTGGATGCTTGGGTGCAGGCAGGGCAGGGGGCTCCTGGAGCATGTTGGGTAGGGGCACGGGCGGCGGAGAGCCCTCCCCTGGGAAGCTGAGACCAGGCAGGGGCTGGGACTGCGCGTGAGCAAAGGCTCTAGGCTCTAAGTGGGCTCCACTCTTCCATCCAGCTTTACGTGCAAAACACACACTCAAGGTAGAATCGGAGAACTTCAAGATGGTGACTACCGAGCATCAGACACCAAGCGCAGCAGGGCCCCTGAGGGCTGGGCCTGCGGGACTGCACTGGGCAAATGGTCACCAAGCTGCCGCTATTTTAAATGCTTCTGATGGCATAAACTTTTCTAAGCGAGAAGCAAATGTCTGTGCATGCGTGTGTGTGTGTGTCTTGCCATGTATTGGGTTTCCTAAACTGGGAGTGAACTCAACTATGTGTGTGTGTATCTTCGAACACCCAATAGCAGCTCAACCCGTGTGACTCGGGGCAAATGAGGGCGGTGTCTGGCCGCGTAAGACACGGAGTCTCAGCTGTCCATTCGGTGGCCACCCTGAGGACTCGTGAGCACACTGCCCGGTGTGGACAGTGTTCAGTTCATACCTTCCTTGGGAGGGAGAAAAGTGCTGTGGCCTCTGTTCCAAGGACTTCAAATACTTGGGGCTCTTGACCAAGCTCCTACCTCTGCAACTTTCTTGCCATTTGACCTTGGGCCAGCTACTTACCTTGTTGGGGGCTAACTGTAACATCGGCCTATGGTACCCAAATCCTCTGACCCTTTGGGGATTATAGTGACCAGGGGCTGAAGAGCTTCCCGTGCGGTGCCTGGCGGATATTGATATTCAGTAGATGTTGACAGCTGTCATTGTTCCTGAGTTTAAAGACAGCAACAGAACTTAAGAATTGTGCGTTTGTGTGTGTGTCGGGGGGTGGGGGTGGTTAATTATCAAACTGGAATGGTACTGGGTATAAGATGAATGAATGAATGCTGAGAATTTTTCTTAGTACTTTATTATCTAATAATAATGCTGGAGATGTGTTCATCATTTTATAATCCCCAACGCACCTTCTTACAGATAATTGCATTCTAGCCCCACAGTAGTCCTGCAAAATAAGGGGGCAAGACATTTATGATCCTGTTTCACAGACTGAGAAACTAGAGGCCCAGAGATTAATGGCCACTCCTTTACACAACAGCCATTTAATGGGCACTGACTGTGTGCAAGGCACTATGTTAGATTTGGGGATAAAAATGAGTAAGAGTATTTTCCCCCTGCCCTTTTGAAGAAATTATTGTGAGTCAGGGTGGCTAGAAGATGCTCACAGGGGGATGCTGACATTAGGGTAATGCATCTGTCAGGATAAATCAGGATAAAACAGTAACAAGAAAATTTCTGTGGTTTAAAAAAATGAAGGTTTATTTCTCATTCCTGCTATTGGTCCATCATGGGTCAGCTAGTGGCCCTGCTCCCCCTAATTTCACTCCAGACTGGACAGGTCGAGCACTTGCAGGTTGGAACATTGCTGGTAGCTGTGGCAGAGGAAACAGATCTGGAATTGGGAGGGTCTCCCACCAGCAGTCAGATTTCTCCGCTCGTGGGCCAGACTTTTAATGGGGTCTCACCCAACCACAGGGGTAGGGCAGGAAGTCAAATTCCACAATGTGCCCAGAAGGCAGAGAGCTGGATCTATTTGGTGGACCAATGAATAACTACTCCAGCTGGGGAGGCTCTGAAGGATATGTAGAAATCAGGTGAATATTGGCCGGCTGGGTTTGGTGGGGAGAATAGAAGGGTGAGGAAAATTAATTGGGGGCCTTGAAGAGATGGCGGCTGGTGGGGGGTGTGGGGAGAGGGAAAACCATGGGAGAGACAGGAGGCAGAAATGGGCCAGGCACTGGGGGCAGGACCAGTGAGTCTGCCAGTCTGGCTGGAAGAATGCAATTCAAGAGACTCAGCTCCCATTGTGTTTTAAGCGCCAGGGATACAAAGAAGGAAAAGCATGGTGCCTATCTTTGAACAGCCTGTGTCCAGTAGGAGAGCTAGATTTTGTACATAGAATAAAAGGAATCAAATATAAGAATAGCCAGGGTTTATGCTTGCCAGGTACTCTTTCAGGATCTGTAACGTATTCGAACTCACGTTATCATCCTTGGAGCTTAACGAGATACATGCTTTATGATTCCCATTTTATGGGTGACAAAACAGAGGCATGGGATGGCTAATGGAGAGCAGAGGTGGGCTTCAAATCCAGGCACTCTCTGGCCAGTTTCTGTGCTCGTCATCCTAAAGCTTCACTCTACTGTTTTTGTTTGATAACTTGCGAGTTGGGGCTGTGCCTGTAATTTTGGATGGCAAGTAGTTTTGCCTGGAGATCCAAAATGATAGATTGTTATTGGCTGCTTGACGCACCATGTTGGGACAGTTTCCAAGACCAAGCTGGGACTCAGGGAGGAGAGAATGATGTGATTAATTAGTAATGCCTGCCTTGGCGTGAGAGGTGGTATTATCAGCACGATACGTTTGGTGCCCCTGGTCTGTCTAATGCCCAGAGCAAAGTGGATTTCATCCATTTATTAACAGATAAAGTAAAAACCAAACGACTAATTCACTGACTGTTTGCTTTACTTTTCAATCTGTTTTCTTACTTCAAGGCTCCGTCACATTTATGGCAGCCTTAAGTATTCCTTGTTTGAATAGTTAGCTTTTCTTCCTGCGGATTAATGTCTAAAATATCAAAACTGTAACCCCTCGGGCAAACAGAGCACCTTAATTGTCAAAACAACAAAAATATCAGCTACGGTCCATGTTCAATGCATCGCTCCCTGGGTGGGGTCATCAGCTGGGAGGGCCTGACCATGATGATAATTAAGAAAGGATTCTAATTGCTGAATCTGATCACTGTGCAAGGAAGACACCATCACCTGACTTCGGGGAGCCAGCCATGAGAAAACCCAGCTGTAGCATGCATCGTTAGTGGAATTTCCTGCCTGGAAGTGTTGTAAGGCATTTACCTCCTCAAGGAAGGTTCTAGAAACATGGTCTCCCTGCACCCCCAGTCCCCCCATCTCTTTTCTTCTATCTATGCCCCGACTTTCTTTTCCTTCATATCATTCCCTATACGTTCCTAGGAAGGAATCCCAAATCCAGTTGCAAGGAGATACAGATAGAACTCGGAGCTCAGGGCCCAGATGATAAATAGGTTTCCTCTCCTGGGCCAGCTCTGATCAATTGCTTGTGGCTACCGAAATGCTGAGTTGAGAGGGTTTGCAGTGGAGGCAGCCTGAAAGCATACAGGGATTTATTAGTGATGTCTGCTAGGAGCATGGGCTAGGGACCATAATTTGTGTAAGCTTCCACTGGCTCTGCCAAGATGGAAAGCCTGCACTGTTCCTGCAGCTGTGATGTTAATGAACAAGCTTGCCGTTTGATCTGAGATGCTAGTTCAAGTCCTGTCTCTTCTCTCTCAGTGTGAATCTTGGATATGTCATTTACCGTCTCTCAGTCTTAATAAAATTCGAGTAAAAATACTCCTTCTTATGGAGTGTTTGCAAGTATTGTAGGGATGATGTACATTCATTCAACACATCTTTGTTGAGCATCATGGGAGGTGCTGGAGGTACAATGGGGGATGCCCTATGCATTGGTTGCTGCCTACGCAGAGCTCCTTGTCCATCGAGGACATGTATTTATTTTCCGTTGCTGTAACAAATTACCACAAATTTAGAAGCTTCAAGCAATATACATTTTTCTATCACACTTTCTGTGGGTCGGGGGTCTATGTGCAGCTTAGCTGGCTTCTGCCCTTGAGGTCTTATAAGGTTGCATTCAAGATGTCTGCTGAGTGGTGTTCTGGAAGCTTGGCTGAGAAAAAAATCTGTTTCTGAGCTCATTGAGCTTGCTGGAGGAGTTTGATTTCTTACCATGGTAAGACTGTAGGCCTTGGTTTTGGCTGGCTGTCAGCTGGGTTCCATCAGGCTACAGAACATCAGCTCCCTGCACCCCCAGCCCCCACTCTTTTCTTGACTTTTCTTTTCTGGGCACCATTTCTAGAAGCCCATAGAAGCTACCCATGGCAGCTAGAGGCCTCTTGTAGTTCCCTGGCCATATGGGCTTCTTCAACACGACCAGTTACTTCATCAAGTCAGAATGCAAAGTCTCCTGCTCCAGTCTGCTGAAAGAGGGTTATGTAACCCAGCATCACCCTGGGGGTGACCTCCGTTCACCTTGCTGTATTCTGTCGATTAGCATGAAGTCACAGGTCCTACTATAATCAAGGGCAGGGGATTATACCAAGGCATGGGCAAAAAGAAGTGGAAGCCACTGGGGGTCACCTTGGGGTATCTCCACTGCAGAGACATACAAACAAGAGCTTGTTTATAAGAGATCGTCTATATATATGTAAGGGAGACACATACACAAGAATAACAAAGGTGTCATAATTTCTATGATGAGGGAGATTCTGAGTATAAGAAAGCACATGTGGGGGCACTTAAACAGTTTCAGGGCCATCAGGAACTCCTGGAGGAAGGATTTTTTAAGCCGAGAACAAAAGGATCACTAGGGTTAACCATATCATAGGATACTATCCAGATGCTACTTCTTTTCATGGCCCCAGGCCACCCAGAATTGGAACACGTCTTCAGATAAGATCTTTCCAGCACTTACAGTGAGACCCTTTCTGTACTTCCTCTGGGATCTTTTCTTTGTTAACGCATCCCACAGAAAATCAGCTCCTGGGATCAAGTTTTACAAGATGACAAGGAGATGAGTACCAGGCTGAGAGCATGATGGTGGGACAGGAATGGGACTCTAGGGACTCTCTGTTCATCTGGTCAGTTCCTGCTGATTCTCCCTTGGAAGGAAGGGAAGCTGATGAAGGTTCTAAGACAGAATGAGGAAACAAACCACTGTCTGTTTCAGATTGGGCCAATGGTTGAAGAGCCTAAGCTTACTCATTCTGCATAGATCTTTTTAGAAATAACGAGAACATTGATTGTTGCCGTCCAAAGTCAGGTCCCAATTTGTTAAGCTTTTAATAGGCATTTCTTGCTGTTATTGAGAATTATGCATCATAGTTTTGAATATTTGCCGTGTGACAGGCGCCGACTAAGCCCTAAGTGCTTGAGGTGCATTTTCTGTATCAAAGAGAAGAAGAGAAGCTTCCAGGGTGCCTGGGTGGCTCAGTCGGTTAAGAGTCTGCCTTCAGCTCAGGTTATGATCCCAGGTCCTAGGATCGACCCCTGCATTGGGCTTCTTGCTCAGGGTGGACTCTACTTCTGCCCCTTCCCTCCCCCTTCTCCTGCCTTTCCCCTGTCCCCTCCATGTATATGGACTCTCTTTCTCTCTCATAAATAAGTAAAATCTTTATTTAAAAACAAGGAGAAGTTTCCTCCATGTCTTGTAACACATGAAATGCTGGTGGAAAGATTGTCTTGCCTTTTCCTTGCTGCCTGTTCAAGCTTTTCTCACCCTGCGTGCTCCATCTCAAGTCCTACCTCTTCTAAGAAACTGGCCATGAGCACTCCAGGGCCTGTCATCCCTCCACCAAGCTGATCACCTCGTCAGCCTCTGTCTTCCAGCACTTGGAACAGGAGTCCAAGCATTTTGGTGCTCTGACTCACTTGTCCCTTTCTAGCTACACTTCTACCTTATGATCTACCCCCCAGATAGTCTGACCACCATCAGTCTGGTCTCTGTCTGCAATTCTTGTCTCCCTCTGCTCCATCCTGGGCAGTGCAGACAACTGGATTTTCTCAAGTTCAGACTTGCTTGTGTCACTTTATTACTCACAAACTTCCAGGACAGGACTGTGCACACGGATCCCGGGAAGTAGGGCTCAGCATAGTGTGGTGCAGCTCAGGGGACCGGGTCTCAGAGGCGAAGGACAAGCTTTTTGAGAGAGCAGTGGCGGTAGCGCCCCTCGGAGAATGAATTTACGTATGATGATGAAAGCACTAGCAAATGGCTTCTGCACCCCACCGAGCACAGACCTCAAGTGGCGGTCCTCTGTGGTTCTGGGCTAGGAAATCTGGCTGATAAATTAACTGAGGCCCAAAGCTTTGTCTACAGTGAGATACCAAACTTTCCCCAAAATACAGTGCCGAGTGCTGCTGGTCAGCTGGTGTTTGGGCTCCCGAATGGCAGAGCCTGTGTGATGGTGCAGGACAGGTTTCCCACGCACGAAGCCTACTCGATCTTGAAGGTGACATTCCCAGTGAGGTTGTTCTTCCTTATGGGTGTGGACACCCTAGTAGTCACCATTGCAGGGGGAGGACTCGACCCCGAGTTTGAGGTTGGAGATACCATGCTGATCTGTGGTCAGGTCAACCTAACTGGCTTCAGTGGTTTGAACCCTCTTAGAGGGCCCAAGGCTTGAAAGGTTTGGAGTTCGTGTCCCTGCCATGTCCGATGCCTATGAGGCAGAAGGCACACAGTGCCTGGAAACAGATGGGGAGCAGAGGGAGCAAAAGGAAGGCACCTGCGAAAGGAAGGGCAGGCCTCACCTTCGAGCCTGTGGCAGCGCGTTGGCTGCTGCGGAGCCGGGGGCAGATGCTGTTGGCATGAACACAGGTACCAGCAGTCGAAGCTGGCAAGGCACTGTGGACTTCGAGTCTTTGGCTTCTCCCTCATCGCTAACAAAGTCGTCCTGGATTATGACACCAAGAAGGTCAACCAGGAGGAAGTACTAGAGGTCGGGAAACAAGCTACCCACAAATTGGAACAGTTTGTCTCCTTTCTTATGACCACTATTCTGCTGCCTGCCAAAGCCAGTTAACCTGCCCTAGAGTGGTCTGGCCTCTCTCTAATGGGATCTAGTAGCTCCTACCTACTTTGGGTCACACGCCTCTGCCCTTCAGTCATAGGAGAAAGGACAGGAAGATCCCTTTCCTTCACCTTCCCTGTTTCTCCCACCAGACCTTTTTGCACCGGCTCTTCTTTTGCTCAGTTGTCTCAAGGCAGTTATCACCCCTTGTTCCTCCCCAAGACCTGGAGCCAAAGCCCTGCCATGTATAAGGGCTCTTGAACTTGGCACAGTAGCTACTGCTGTCCTTTGGATACAATGCTTTCATATTCCTGGGGACTCAATTCTGCATCCTCCTAAGCACTCGAGCCCATACAAGGGCCAACCCAGTCCAATACCTCTTGGACTTTAGTACTACCAAATTTTGAGAATAACAAGAAAGATGGAAATCCCCCCACCCAAAACAAAACACTTCCAATGCCTCATCTTTAATCCACACCAATTTCTTTTTTTTCTCCCCCCTTTCTTTAGTGATCTCTACCCCCAATTGTGGGGTTTGAACTCATGATCCTGAGTTCAAGAGTCACATGCTCTACCGACTGGACCAGCCTGGTGTCCTTAATCCACACCAGTTTCACCTCCAGCAATTTATCCCAGACATATTTGCCCATGTGTGAAATGATGCTCACCCCGCATACCGAGGGCTGGCTCCCTAGCTGTGCCCGCCTGCACACTCATCAGTCAGGTTAATAAGGTCTGGTACATTCGTAACTGTGGTTTTTAAGCCTGGTTGCACATTCAGGTCACCTGGGTGTGGTGTATTAGGATGATCGCAAATTCTCTGCTACTTCTCCTATTGAGAAGTAGAGTCTCATTCCCCTTCTCTTAAATAGGCATAGTCTCTTGTTTAGGGACTTGCCTGACCAATAGAAGGAGATCAAGTAGATAGCCTGAGACCACGAAGGCTAAGTTATAAGAAGCTTTGTAGCTCCTGCATTGGCCTCTCGGAACTCAAGCTCTGGGATGAGCCCACTGCTATGTAAGGAGTCTGACTATGCTGAGGTCACCATATTGTGAGGAGGCCCAGGTTAGCTGCATGAAAGGGGGTAGGCTGGGGGGGGGGGGGAAGAGAGAGAGAGAGAGAGAGAGAGAGAGAGAGAGTTTTATTCAGTCCCAGCCCAAGCACTAGGCATGTGAGCCAGGAAACTTTTTTTGCATATTTTGGCTTCTGCAAATATGATGTGGGCAGTAACTGAGGTTTCCTGCTGATGTCAGACTCAAGGCCCCAGACCCGTGGCTCCAATCAAACCATTCCTACCATCTCCCAGCCATCCAGACCACCCCACTACTCCCAGTCACTGTGGAGCAGAGAAAAGCTATCCCCACGGTGCTCTACCAGAATTCTTGGCCCTCCAAACTGTGAGCATAATAAAATGGTCATTGTTTTATACTTCTTAACTTCTGAGGTGGTTTATTGCAGAGAACGGATAACAGGAACTCCTGTTCCAATTATTCTTTCAAAATCTCCCCAGGCCCTTCTAATGAACAAGTGTGTTGAGAATCACTGGTCTATACAATTAAATGCTATCTATCCATTTGAAATGAATAAAGAAGCTGTCTTTGGGGTCACTTGGCTGGCTTAGTCAGTGGAGCATGTGACTCTTGATCTCGGGGTTGTGCATTTGAGATTACTGAAAGAAATTAATAAATCAACTTTTTTTTTTTTTTTTTTAAGAAACTCTTTGTTCTGCTCTGGTATGATATCCAACTTATATTCTCAAGGGGCAATTAGAAAGTTACTGGGACAATTTTTATACTACTCTACTCTTTGTGTAAAAGAATTAGGTTGGTATGGATCACTTCTGGAATAATGTATAAGAAAGTGGTAAGTAACATTTTTGTTACTCCCAGAGAGGGAGACTGGGTGGCCAGGGATCTGATGAAAAAAAATGTTATACCCAATGAATAGCTTTCGTGTTTCAAAACACATATATATACCCATTTAATGGTAAAGAAGTCCTACCTGTGGCTTACCAAATCCTTTAGCCTGAGCTGGCCTCAGCCTTCATTTCCAGGCTCATTATTCACTCCTCTGATTTTACACTAAAAACTTGTTGTGTTGAGCAGAATAATGTCTTCCTCCACCTGCCTCCGTCGGAGATGTCCCAGTACCTGGAACCTGTGAGGAACTTTGTGGATGTGACCCGATTAAGTAGTTTGAGGTGAAAACATAATCCTGAATGATGAGGGGCCCATGGTGATCACAAGAGTCCTCGTGAGTGAGAGAGGGAGACAGAAGTCAGAGAAGGAGAGCTAGGGAAGTTAGTGGTTGGAGTGATGTGGTCACTGACTTTGAAGATGAAGCTAAGAGGGGCCCTGAGGCAGGGAATGCAGGAAGCTTCCGGAAGCTGGAAAAGGCAAGGAACCAGATCCTTCTCTCCCCAGCACCTCCGGAACCAACACAGCCCTGGGAATACCGTGATTTTAGTCCAGTGAGACCTATTTCAGACTTGTGACCTCTAGAACTGTGAGATAATCAATTTATGTTGTTTTAAACCACCATGTTTGTGGTAATTTGTAACAGCAGCCATAGGAAACTAACACACTGGTGTTTCTCCAGATGGTGTTCAAAGAAATAGGCCTTTTGAAGGAATATTAATGAAAATAATTAAAAAGTTTTCCAAAGTGAAAGAAACAAACCAACCCAACAGAATATTATAGTTTTTATTCAAGTTAAATGAGGTATAATTTGCACACAAAATATATAGCAAAATGTATGCATTTTATGTGTACAGGTCAATGAGTTTGACATTGATATACATCCGTGTAATCTACCATCTCAGTCATGGTATAGAACATGTCCATTACCACCCAGATGTTTCCTTGTGCCCTTTCCTAGCCCCCCAACCTGCCCCATGTAAACACTGACTTGCTTTTTTCACTGGACAAATAATTTTTTAAAGACTTTATTTATATTATTTTGAGAGAGAGAGTGTGTATTTGTGTGGGGTGGAGGGTAAGGAACAGAGGGAGGGAACGACAATCTCAGGCAGGCTCGGCACCGAGCATGGAGCCTAATGTGGGGCTCGATCCCACAACCGTGAGATCCTGACCTGATCCCAAAACCAAGAGTTGGACCCTTCATCGAGTGAGCCACTAGACAAATTATTTTAATAATTTAAAAATTACTTTATTTAATAATTTGCCCCTAGACAAATTATTTTTAACTGCAGAGTTTCTCAGGATCTTTAGTATGTTGTGAATGCCCAAGGGGACATGCTGGAATTGGAGGTGGCATCTCTAGGTTGTTTTTGACCATGGGTCCTTTTGTTCTAGAGCATCTCACAGGATGAGGGGCTCTCAGAACACACTTGAGAAATGCTTTCCTGCTCACCTGCTCAGCTCAGGCATTTCTTTGCTCTTGGAGTGCCCATTTCTCTCCTTTGAAAATGTACTCATGGATGAGTGCCTCCAGGAAGTAGATCTTTCCCTAGGCTAGGTCTTCTATTCTTTGTTTCACATCCCCTGCAGCACACACATTGCATAATCATTAATAGCAATATTGTACTTGCATTATAGATACATGGTTGGATAGTCTTTTCTAAGGGTATTTGCTTTACTGTTAACATGATGACCAAGAAATGCTCAAGTGTTCATCAGAGTCAAAGAAGCTATGCTCCAAGGTAACTGTTGAGCTGCCCTAGACTTGAGCCCTCACTTGTTAAAACATTTTTAAGCTCTGCTTCAGCAACCTATAGGTGTGTGAGTTTAGTAGGCTGATGGTGAATGACTCCCTCATCTTCTTACCCCATATCCAGCCCAGCACATTCCTGAGTCCTATGGATTTTTCTTCTGAGTGGTATCTCCCATCCTTAGTTTCTTTTCTATGCCCACTGTCAGTGCCCTTGTTCAGGTTCTTACTATGTCTCACCTACATTATTACAAAAATGCAGGTGAGACATGCTCATGAGACATCACTCCTCCTACATGGTCTCTCCACCCTTCGTCTTGCTCCGCCTCTCATCTGTGTTCCATTCTAATGCCAAGATCCTGATCTCGTTCTTCTGCCTGGAAACCTCAACATAGTTGCCCATTGCTTATAAGATCACACTGGAAGGGCTAGGTGGCAGACTTGGTCCTCCTCACAAAGGACACTTGGCCTCTTAAGCTTCACCTGCTATTCTGTTTTTCCACGTCCTCTCTGTTCCAGTGGCTGTGGCTCCTCACAGCTTCATGAGCACTCTGTGTCCTTTCAAGGTGCCATGTTGCTCCTTTAACTTGGGATGCCCTTCCCCTTCTCCAACTGGCAAACATCTAGTCATTGAAAGACTGTTCCAAATATCACCCCAGGAAGACTTCTCTTCTTCCCAAGGTGCAATGAAACCTTTTGCTCCATTACATGTCAGTAAGAGCTGTATACATTTCTTTGGCCCAGCTCTTACCTAATTGGGTCACAATTATTATTGGTTTAGATGCTGTCTCCCTTGTGACAATGTGAGATGTGTAAGACATAGGTGACCCACTTTATTTTTGTATCCCCAGCACTTAGCACAGTGCCTAGCAAAATGTGGTTGTGACTAATAATGACCAATACTTACTGAGTTTTTACTATGTTTCTGTTTTGCAGAAGAGGAAACTGAGCCTTGGAGTAGTCAGAAACTGTCTGGTACAGCTGTTTCTGTCTATTTCACATAACTGGTAAGTGGTGGAACCTGCATTTGAACCTGGGTTTATCCATTTGTTCTTCTGATACTAGTTATCTGATACTAGAAGATACTAGTATCTTCTGATACTAGTATTTCCTGAATGAATGAGTAATTGAATGAATGCGTGAACACGGCCAGTTATTTGAATATTTCAAAGTGTGTATCTTCGAGCAGCAGACCAAGACCATTTCCTTGGTTTGGAAAAGAGAAAGGAAGTGTCTGGGCAGAGGTAATAGGACCAGTGATAAGGGGGTGCAGATTTAGAGAAGTGAGAAGATGTGCTCTAGGATGCAGAGTCGTAAGTGGCAGAATCAGGATTTGAACTCAGGTGGGTTTCCAGGATGGAACCCTGAAGCGTAGCTCCTGCTTCCAGCAACCCCCTTCCCCAGGGAAGTTCCCGCGCTAAGCTTTTCCGGCTGCAGGTTTAAGGAGTCAAGAGGGAGCTTGCCTTCCCTTCCCTCACTACCAACTGCTCACTTTCTCCTTGTCTCCAGACCTGAAGGTGAACGTGGCTGGAGAAAGACAGGATGAGTCTGACATGTCACCAGGAGGAGTCAGTGCTGAGCCTACGCTCCCCTGGTCTGTTCACTCTGTCTTCTACACCCTTCCAAGCCTTATCCTCTCTGCTTATAATACTTCAGTATTCTTCTTGTCTCTCTCAATTCATAAACCTGATTCCTATTTGAAGAAAAAACCATCAACACTAGAGGAAACCTCTGGGAGCTCTGCCCCCTCATTTATCAGCTTACTCAGGTTGGGCATTTATGTTCCAACTTCCCTGGCATTACTGGGCAGATAGTCCATGCTTCTCTATGGGGCTGGCCTCTCTTGTTTGCTCCATTTCATCCTCTTCCCCCTGTCAGAACTTCATCAGCAACTCCTCCCTCTCCCTCAGGCAATCATCAATGGATCACTCTCATCCACATACACTCGTGCTGTCATTTCTCCTTCCTGGGACTTTGCATGGGCTATTCCCTTTACCTGCCATGCTGTTCCAGAAAACATTTACAAATCCTGTCTCTCTCCTTTGGATCTTTGCACAAGTATCATCTGACCATACTATGTAAAAGGGCAGAAATTGCACACCTATGTTCTCCTTTCCTTTCTGAAGCCAAAAGAAGGAAAAATGTGAAAACAAAGTTTAAACTTTTTTTTTTTATAATGCAAAAATTTCCCCCTCCCTATCCCATTGTCATTTTGCTTCATAGTGTTTATCACCACTTGACATGGATAGACTATTCATTTGCTCCTCTAGCACTGGGATTTTTTTTCTTTTTTCTTTTTTTTTTCATTGCTGTATCTCAGCACCTAGAATAGTATCTGGCACACAACAGGCCCTAATGAATGTTTGCAGAAAAAATGATTCCGTGACTTCCCTTCTCTGACATCCCTGCTGGTTTGTAGCTATGCTGTGATTTTTCCTTACAAAGAAGGATAGCTATTCAGAAGGATATCACCACCCACTGCTTTCACTCAGAAGTTTCTAGGGCCGAGCTTCTCAAACTGGGACGTGCATTTGAATTACCTGGGGGCTCTTGAGAAAATGCAGCTTCAGAGGCAGCAGGCCTTGGGGCCTGAGACTCTGCATTTCTAATGAGTGACCATGTCATCTAGTTGCTGGTGACCCAGACCCCACATCGAGTGGACTGGCTGCTTTGTTCAGCCTAAGCACTGTTCGTTTTCTTTCTTCTTTTCTTCTTTTTTCCCTTTTTTAAAAGGAATCGAGTGAGGATACATATTTACGTGGTAGATTCACATATTGACAGTGTGAACATGACCCTGAGTGCAAGAAGCTCTGTGGTCAGCGAGTGTGTAGCTGTAGGTTACTAAGCTTGGGCGGAGGGTTCCATCCATTGTTATACATGACACAGCGGGGAATGTTGGTAGTTAGTCTGTTGCATGAGAATTGTCTGTTGTTTGGGCAGGTGTGGTTTAGTTTAGTTTAGTTTTGGTGTGTGTGGGTACATGTGCAAGAATAGTAGTATTGACGCTACTAAGTTTCCTAGCAATTTCCTGATGCAATTTGCCAGGTTTTGGCATGAAATCAATACGAAGGCAAGTCCTGCCTTTTTGCTCAGAGGGTTATTACCTCATTCCACTCCTGTCTAGAGAACAATGTGGAGCGCCACCACGATCAATTTATTTCAGAATCATAGAGACTCTCCATGTGGTGTGCACAGTGTGTGTGTGCTGCGGAGGGACCCAGCTGGGGAAGGGTGAGCAGAGACTGAAAACCAGCTGGCGCCCCTTTGCCCAGCTAGGTGTTCTTGCTGGAATGGCATCGCCTTTTTCACCTAGGGTGCTTTTTTGCAAACTGAATTAATTAATTAAAGTACCTGATGCTGGATGTCTGGTGCTAAAGCTAGAGAGAGCTACATGGCACTCAGGGAGTGCTGAGCACAGCCGTCGGGGTTTATGGAAGTGGAGATACAGAGGGCCAGAGCACTGCTCTCGGTTCTTATCAGCATCTAACATGTACTGAGGTCTTAACGATGCATGAGCCCTGAACCAATTGCTTTACATACATTGTCTAGTTTGGTCCCTACTGCGGCAAGCCCCAAAGTTAAGTATTATTATGATTTGTTTCATCCTTGCTTACAGAGATGTAAAATTTGGAGAGGTTGAGTGATTTGCCTAGGGTCACAGAGCTCTGCTGAGTCTAATTTTTAAAAATGTGCATCATGAGCCTCCAGTAAGTGTTAAATTAATTAAGTTAAATTTAAGTACAAATTGCATCATGTCAAAGATTTTATTTAAGTCATTAATTAGTGTGAGAACCAGTAAGATGTTAATGCTTATCCAAAGAGCATTCGAGAATTTAGGTAGATGCAGGTGATTTAACAAAGAAATATAAGAAAGTTGTGGTAGCCTGAAGAATGACCTCCCACACTCTGAAGATGTCCACGTCCCGATGCCAGAACTTAGGAATATGTAAAAGGGGCATTGCAGTCTTAATTAAGTTGTGGGTTTTGAGATGGGGAGATTATTCTTGATTATCTGGGTAGTATCATCACAAGTGTCCTCATAAATGGAGGCGGGAGTACTGGAGTGAGAGAAGAGGGAAGCAGAGGCTAGAGAGATGTGCTTTGTAGAGGGAGGAAGCGACCACAAGCTACAGAACAGGGGGGACCCTAGAGGCAGGAGGGGGCAAGGAAACGCATCCTCTTCCAGAGCCCTCAGGAGAAACCAACCCAGCTGACACTTGATTTTAACCCAGTGAAACTGATTTTGGACTTTTGACTTTTAGAACTAAGATCAATTCATGTTGTTTTAAGCCCTAAGATGTGGTGGATTGTTACAGCAGCAGCAGGAAATTAATACAGAAGGATTACCGAATTAGACTGAGAGCTGGTTAATGTCCAACGGGGCCATAAACCATAACCCTTGGAGCTAATTCTTCCACCAGGGTTAAATTATTTGTATCAGTCCTGGATCAAAATTTATAAGTTAACTTCTGCCCCTACAGAGATGAAAATTGCCCAATCAGTAGAAAGTCAAGCCCAACGCTGCACCAAAAGAACACCCATTACTCTGTTCTGGTTATTCCTGAGGTGAGGACATTCTCCCGGATAGTAGGAAGTAGAGGAACTGGGATTTGAACTGGGTTCTTCCAAGAGCAGGGTGTAGGCTCTTCGCTGTTAAGGGACATACTTTCTCACCAGCAGTAGCTGGTGGAGTAGCAAGGCAGTGTGGGACAAAGAAAACTGTGCGTAGAAACTGAGAACATACCTCAAAAATTGCCACCATGAATTTACCAACTCTTTCATCATGCTCCCCCGAGCAGAGGACTTGCTTTCTTCCTCTCTGATGGTGGAAATACCTGCTCTAGGGGCACCTGGCTGGCTCAGTTGGTAGAGCATGCAACTCTTGATATTGGGGCTTTAAGTTCAAGCCCCACATTGGGTATAGAGATTGCTTAAAAATAAAATGTTTAAGGGCACCTGGTGGCTCGGTTGGTTGAATGTTGGGTCCAACTCTTGGTTATGACATGATCTCAGGGTCCGGGGGTTGGGCTGCACACTCAGCATGGAGTCTGCTTGTCCCCTCCCTCCCCTGCCCACCGCTCACATTCTCTCTCTTTCTCAAATAAATAAATAAATGAAAACTTCAAAAATAAATAAAGTCTTAAAAAAAAAAAAACCCAGAAATTCCTGCTCTCACTCTCTGAGAACTTAGAGTCAAGCTTTTTACAGGTGGTTCAGCTAGGTTCCCAGCTGGTGTAACTTGAGAGGTGTAGCGTGAAGTTGAAATCCCCCCTTCACACCTCCCCACCTTGTTTAGGAGCAAAGGTCCCTGAAAATCCCTTCTTTAAAAATATGTACTTGGTTAAGCTTTATAACACCTTGCCTAGTAAACGATTAATGAAAATTTGAATTGCATATGGTTTGGGGGAAGGGAGGGATGAAGACTTTGGGGTTGGGAAATAGCTAGCAGGAGCAAGTAAGGGGTGCCAAAAACTGGCATGGCCTTCTTAAGAGATGGTGCAGCGAAAGCCCTGTCTGAGGTGGGAGACTTTGATAGGGAAGCTGGTTCTGTGGTTGGACAGGTAAAGTGTGGGCCAGTGTCTTGAATGACGGCTGGGCAGTGTAAGTTTACCTTATAAGGCAATTATTCCTGACATTGGCTTTTAGAATGAACTGGGGAGAATTAAGAAATACTAATGCACCGACCCTGTATAAATTTCCTAGTGTGGCCACAAAGTACCACAGGCTAAGTAAACGAAAATTTATTCATTATGGTTTTGGAAGCTAGAAGTTCAAGATCGAATTGTAAATAGGGCTGGTTCCTTCTGGGGCCTCTCCTTAGTTTATAGTTAGCCATCTTTCTTTGTGTCTTCATGTGGTCTTGCCTCTAACTCTATCCAAATTTCTTCCTCTTATAAGGACACCAGTCAGATTGGATTAAGGTCCATCCTAAAGAACTCATTTTAACCTAATGACCTCTTTAAAGATCCATCTCCAAATGTAGTCACATTCTAAGATACTGAAGTTCAGGTCTTCAGCATAGGAATATTGAGGGGGACACAGTTCTGCTGTGCTGGGACCCGTTCCCAGAGTGTCTCTCAGGCAATCAGGAGTGGGGCTGAGGCTTTGACATGGAAAGCTCCATCATACTGCATGCCCAGGAATGAGGACCATTCCTATGGCATCTACACCGCAGGTAGTTGGGAATGAAAGATGGGGGTGAAGTGGGCAGATCTGTCTGCAGGTGAAAGCTGCGTGCCTGGCTCACCAGGAAGGTTTTGGGAAAATCACTCAAAGCTGTTGAGCTTTAGTGGTTTCATCTGTAGAGTGAAGACAATAACTTTGCCTGCCTTCAAGCAGGAGGCTGGACTAGATACTTTTTGAGGTTTCTTGGAGACCTGAGATTTCTTATTCTGGAAGTGGCTGTAAGGTCAGTTTATGGTGGCGGAGCCAGGAGAGTCACTTCTAATGTGCTAATGGCCACCGCTGCTGCCACCCCACCCCCACCACCATTGCCACCATTAACAAGATCACCAACATCGCCAGGTTCACCAGCATCATTATAAGCATCGTCACCATTGCCAGCTCGCTCTCTGTGCCTGCTGGCGTCACTCCTCCCCCACCGACATCAGCACATCATCATGAAAAGACGCTCCATCAAACTCAGATCCCTGTGTCTGTGCTCCGAAGGTCCCTTTCCAAGGGGCTGACATGCTCCAGCTGAAGCCTGGGGCATGATCTTTCTTTTCATTTTTTCATTTAGGACCTGGTTACTGAACAGTGACATAAACCCAACCAAACATGGAATAGGCAAAACAGAAACTTATTGGCTCATGTAAGAGAGAAGGCCAAGGGCAGCTCTGACTTCAGGCACGGCAAGATCTAGGCTCACAGATGTAATCATATGATCTCACCTTTCTGTGTGGTTTGTGCTCTGTTGGCTCAGTCTCGGACTCTCTGTGGTGCCAAAATGGCAGCTCTAGCCTCTATCATCTCAGATTTCTGGTACAACAGAAAAGAAAACCATAGAATTGAATAATTTAAAAAATATTTTTTGAAGGGCGCCGGGGGTGGGGGCTCAGTTGGCTAAGCCTCCAACTCTTGGGTTGGGCTCAGGCCATGATCTCAGGGTCCTGGGATTGAGAGACACCCCCTTCCCTCCAGGCTCCCTGCTCAGCAGAGAGTCACCTTGGGGATTCTCTCTCTCCATCTCCCTCTGTTCCTCCTCTCCCTCTGATCTTCCTCCCTCTCACACAGTCTCTCAAGTCAATCTTAAAAATACATATATTTATTGAGGGCTCACTACATGTCACTACATCTCTTCTACATGCTACGGATACAGAGAGAAAGAGAGACAAGAACTTCCTCTTGTGATGGGGCTTTCACATGAGAGCCCCCGGGCGCTCTGATTAAATGTCTTTGGACACCTTCCGTCTGCAGCCAATCACTATAGCCAGGAGTATGGGATGTGCTGATTAGCTCAGGCTGGGTCACGTGCCCCACCTAGGACGTGCTGTTGACTATGTCATAGTTCTATTTGTGGTGTGCCCCCAGGGCATTATTCAGGGACTTGCCCATAATAAGCAAATGAGAAATGACATGAAAGGAGTGAACCACTGAGTAAGCAGAAGAGGGAAAGCATGTGATTGGCAAATGTTTAAAAAACACTTTAAAAGCGGACAGGTCTAAACAAATCAAACCATAAAACGATGACTTTCAATTGCTGATCAGAAAACAGATATAGTATTCATTGTAGATTATTTGTTAAAAACATTTGCGCTGTGCGTTTCTTATCAGGATGGGAAAATCCTGCTCACTATTCTGGGGGAGCATAGAAACAGAAGATAAACTGTAGTTCCCTTTCAGAGTTGTCCTTGGGGCCAACAAACCCAGGGGTCACTCTGGGTCTCACACTTTGAGGAACACCTGAAAGAAGAAATGAAGACGGGCTCACAGCTGGCAGCTAATATATGTTGATGTCATTATGTAAATGCCTGCTACCTTCCCCTTTCTCTTTCTCTGTCTCTGCCCGCTGCGGGCACCCTGGAAACATTTCTCCCCAGTGCCTGATGTTTTTGGGCTCAGCTTCTCAGTTCCTTTGATAGACGCTGCCCTCATGTTCCTTTTATGCATATTTCAATTGGCTAAAAAGTACGAGGCAGGAAAAAAGCCTAGAAGAAAAATTTATACCTCTAAAACTTAGCATGCAAAAGAGCATTTCATTCGTTCTGGATACTAAAAGGTCTGTTTCATCTATCTCGTACAACACCTAATGGGTCAGCACTTGCAGGAATGTGTGTGATTTCATTCAGCCACTCAAGGAAGGACATGTGGAGGACACATCAGAAGAGACAAACTAAATTATTAAGAGGAGTCTACATTTGAGCACGAGCTCAAAGAGTATGGATTCAAGTATGGAAAGAAAAAAGATTTGAAGAAATAAGCAGTTGTTATGAACTCATGAAAGATAGAGAAAATATGTCTACAAATAAACTTGTTCACCAAATTTCAATAGACTCAAATAAGAGGGGCACCCAGGAAGTTTCAAAAGGTTAAGGGAATTCTAAATATTGAGTGTTAGTGTTTTCAAACAAGGGGGATAAACACATGGAATTCAGTGACTGTAGAAGTTGCAGTGTTGGAAAAGATAAAGTCCTTTAAAAATGTGGATAAATTCACTGACGACAGACCAAGAGTGAGGCTGCAGAGCGTGGCAGACGCTCCAGACGCAGCCCCGCCCACAAAGGACCATTCCATCCAACCTCCATGCTTCTGTCAGAGATGGTGTGTAAGACAGGTGTCCACCTGGATCACGGGCAGGCTGACGGCAGCTCTCAGTGGTGCTTTGAGAATAAACAAGGAGATCTGCTGTATATTGGAGGGGTTTTTGTTTTTGTTTTTGACATGAATGGTTATTGTTAGAATGAATACCATGAATAAATGATTAGACAGATAAAGGAAAATGATGAGTAGAGGGCTTTTTGTAATTTTTAATTCTGAAATAATTACGGATTATTAGGAAGTTGCAAAAATAGCAGAATCACATGTACCCTTCACCCAGCTTCCCCCAGTCGTGATATCAAGCTGTAGTCAGTATCAAAACCAGGAAATTGGCATGTTACTGTAAACTAGACTACAGACTTCATTTTGTTCTCTTCCTTTTTGAAATGTGTGTGTTTGCATCTGTGTAATTGTATTTATGTATAGATTCATGTAACTGTATCAATCACAGTCAAGGTCCAGAACCCTTCCATCACCACAGAAGAACTCTTTCACACTACTCTTGTATTCCCACTTCCCTATCCTCTCCCTTCCCTGTCAACCATGAACTTATTATCCATTTGTTTGATTTTGTCATTTTTTATAATGTTACAGAATTAGAATCATTCTTCAAAGGGCATTTGACCTCTAGAGACTATCTTCTTTCATTAAGCATCATGCCCTTGAGGACCATTCAGGTCGTCGTGTGCATAATAGCTGATTTTTGTTGTTGACCAGTGTCCCATCATGGATATACCAGACTTTGTTCCATCACTCACCTATAAAAAGACACTGCAGCTGTTTTCAGTATTTTGCTATTATAAATAAAGCTGCTGTGAACATTTGTGTACATGTTTTTGTACATGTGAATAGAAGTTCCCATTGCTCTGGGATAAATGCCCAAGTAGTGCAGTTGCTGAATTCTATGGTAAGTGCATGTTTAGTTTTATAGGAAACTGCCAAATTGTCCCATAGTGGTTGTACCTTTTTATATTGCTGCCAGCAATGTTCGAGAGATCCAGTCTCTCTGTGGTCTCATGAGCATTTGATATCATCCCTCTTTTTTAAAAAAGATATTTATTTTTATTTATTTGAGAGTGAGAGGGAGACAGATTGAATGGAGGGAAGGGCAGAGGGAGAGGGAGAGAAAATCTTAGGCAGACTCTGCACTGAGCTTGGAGCCCCATGGGGGTCAATCTCAAAACTGTGAGATCACAACCTGAGCTGAAATCAAGAGTCAGATGCTTAACCGGCTATGCCACCAGGCACCCTTGATATTATCCCTATATTTTATTTTGCTATTTGAATAGGTGTGTAGGGATACATCAATGTGGCTTCAATTTGCATTTTCTTACTGGCTACTGATGTTCATTGACTTTTCTTGTGCTTCCTTGCCATCTGTATCTCCTCTTTTTTGAAATAGTTGTTCATGTCTTTGGGTCATTTTCTAATTGGATTCTTCTTCTTCTTCTTTTTCTTTCTTTCTTTCTTTCTTTCTTTCTTTCTTTTTTTTTTTTGAGTAAGCTCTACACCCAATATGGGACTCAAACTCACAACCCTGAGATCAAGAGTCACATCTTCTACCCCCTGAGCCAGCCAGCTGCCCCCTAATTAGATTCTTTATTTGCTTTTGTACTGGTTGTTGATTTTTGCGAGTCTTTAGATAGTCTTTATATGTGGTGATTGTCAGATATGTGACTTGCAAATATTTTCTCCTAGTCTGTAGCTTGCTTGTTCATCCTTTAAACAGGGTCTTTCCTAAGCACAAAACAAGTGGTGATTTTAAATTCCCATTTAGAAAAGCCTGATCTGTACTTGAGAGTGCTGGACATGGTCGCTCCATTGGTTGCCGCTCCTCAGGGCAGATCATGGGTTGAATTCCCATTTGGGTGCACTCAGTGAGCTTTAAAATAGCTCATCCTCGCAGGGGTTACTCTCTTTGGTGGCCACAGGTCAGTGTTTTCCAGAACATCACAAAAAGATGAGCTGACAGAGAGTGGTCCACCACTGACAGAACAATTCGAAGGGCACGTCCTCACTGATCCAGGAAGTGAGTCTGGGGCATCATTCCTTCTCAGAAAACGGGAAAATGCACCATCACCAGGATGGAGTGAAAACCAGCATTCCAAATGCCGGGAGGGTTCTCGGGCCATTTCACCACCACATCAAGTAACAAACAGACCTGAATTCATCGGGTGGATTTAGCCAAAAAAAGGAGCCAAGACACACATGGAATTCAAAACCAGAAATAATCTCAAGTTTTAGTTATCCAAGGCACTTGTCTACATTGATTGCATTTCACCAGATAAAAGTCAGATCCACTCCACGAGGCAAATGCAGCCTCGGCTCAGGTTAAGGGTTGCTGCCACAGGGACTACAAGAGTAGAGATTTTCTGACACACTGCAGGCATGAAAGGAATGGATTACAGCTCCGTCTTATGTAAATTTCCACTGGGGGAAAAAGATTAAAAGGAAAATAATCATGCTTTAGTCATTTTCGTTTAGGGTAATAAGATCGTTTAATTCCTTTTTGGAAAATAAGGCAACAGCTGTCCTGTCATAAATGGTAAGACACTTTCCTTGACATTTTGCAGAAAACCAGTCGTTAGCCAAAATTTTGACCTAATGGTGGCACCGTGTTATGTTAAGAAGAAAGATAGATTTTTCTTTAAATATATGACCTAAGTCAATTGGCCCCAGAATGAAGAATTCAGTACGAAATGTACCAACCTTGATGTCTAAGGTAGACAGAGAAATCTTACCCTTCTTCTCTCTCCCGTCCAGGCTGAGTGGGTCTGAAGGAGGGTGAACTTTCAGGTAAAGACTATTTGGCAGCGTTGGTAAGTGAATGTTGGATGTTTGCTTCTGTGACATTCGCTGCTTTTCCATTTTGGCCGCAGCCCCCAACTCGGATGTGACGGTGCACCTCACCTAGCCCTCAGCCCAGGTGGTCTCCTGAACGAATGACCACATGCCCCTCACACAGCTCTTTGATGAAAGTGCTATCATTATCGTTATTTCCATTGGCCAACGAGATGACTTCTCCCCAGGCAGGGTAGCTTGCTCAAGGTGTCAAAGATGATAAGCGGGAGCACCAGGATTGGAACCCAGATGGTCTCACTCTGGAGTCCGTTTACTCAAGCCTTCTCACTCTCTGCCTCCATCAGGCTGGATGTCCATCTTTAATCTCCACCTGTAGCCCAGAATAATAGCTACTCTTGGTTGTTTTTTTCAGGGGTACAGAAGTGTGGGGTGTTTTTTTAGGTGAGTCATCTGGAGAAGTTTATCTTATTTTGGGAATTCAACTGGCAGCTAACGATGTGGGGAAATTTTGTTTTTCCCTGTTCCCGTTTGAGTTCTGCAAAGAAGAGAAAAAAGTTTATGAGGGGATAATGTAGAAATGACTATATTCTCTCTTTGGTCAGATAATGGGTAAGCAGCTATAAAGTTTAGGGAACCAACATCTCAGCTGTCAGAGATGGGACCCGGTGTCCAGTAACACCTTCCAGTGGGCCCAGAAGGAGCTGGGAGTCAAGTGCATAGCTCAGATTCCCCAGGAAACCCCAACTCATGTATCAGAGGCATCTAACACCCATGACAGCAGGGGTTTTGCCAGTTTTGTTCACTGCTGGATCATTGGCATCTAGATGGTGCCAGGCTAGGTAGTGGCTTCCTAAACATTTAGTGAATGGATAAATGAATGAAATAAAGAATGAATGTATCAAATGCTGGCAGGACTTCCAATGTCTTCAATTTCCATGAAGGCGAAGGACATCATAGTGGGGAGATACAGACACCCTTCAGGAATTTTTAGCAGTTTTACTGTCTAAATTGATACTTTTGATATTTACTTCCCTTGTAATTCAGTCTTTTAAACAAAGCAACTTTCTTTCCTTTTCTTCAGACTTCCTCCCACCTGCTAACTCAAGTCCTTTATGGCCTCAAATATCTTACCTTGATCCTGCATCTTCTGTAACCTCTCTGTTTCTACTTCTTTCAGCTGAATTTCTTAGATCATCTACAGTTTTGTTTCTACTTTCTCTTTTTCCTCAGCTCATTGCCAAATACCCCCTTCTCTAGCCCCACAAACACACCAAAGTCTTGCCATCAATCTCTGGTGTCCACTGTTCTACCAATCCAACGAATATACCACAGATCTTTATTTTTAACAAAGTATACTTTAGTTGCATTTGAGAGAGCTGCTCACCCAATGTTAAACATTTTCCTTTCTTTGTGACATCAATTTTATCCTGATTCTACTCCTAATTCTCTGACTACTCTTCCTTTGTAGATTTCTCTTTCTTTCTTCACACTTTTATATGGGAATCTATCCCCTGGTGACTGTTTATCTTGCTCCACACATTCTCCTTATGGGAATCCTGTGTTTTAGCTCAGGGATAGTCACATGTTCCAGCCAGGCCCATCAGAGTCTTCCCTGGGAATTTTGTTAGAATTATGGAGAAGGAGAGTTCTTTTTGGAGACAGTTGGCTTTAAGTATCCAATTAGTCTGGAGCTGTGAGAGACTCTTTTCTCTAGGAGCAGAGAGTCTGCCTGAGAATAAAGTCAGAACACGGGAAAGCAGAGTGGAGAGACATGTCGTTATCATGGTACCCGTGGATTTAGCCATATCTGAGGCTTAAATTAATCCAGACTCAAAAGTTGTTTGAACTGATAATTTCGTATCTGTGTGGATTCCTTGTATGTATGCCTATTAAATTTGATTTTCTCCTGTGTGTGTGTGTGTGTGTGTGTGTGTGTGTGTTTAATTAAGTAAGCTCTATGCCCAACATGGATCTTGAACTCACAACCCCAAGATCAAGAGTCATATGCTCTATAGACTGAGCTAGGCAGGCACCCCTGATTTTCTCCTGTTCATCTGTCTTATGCCAGTTTGATTCTAAGTTCAGCTAGAAGGACCGTAGGACAGAGGAAGGTCTTCCTCCCCAGCATTTGGAGGAGTTGGCAGCATTACTTTAAGTTGCTGGACACTGAGGTTCAAAATGTATGGGTTGCTCATGTAAATGCTGAAAGCCAGGAAATAAATTTAACAAAAACACGTGAGACTGACAATAAGGCTTGCCTTGCTGCTCCTACCTTCCAGGAATTGAGAATCAGGCTCTGCCAGGCTCAGGCATTCATATGCAATGTCCTTTGCATGTGTATCCTAGACACCCCCCCCACCCCCACCCCATTGCAAAAGAATTTGTGTCTCCTGGATAGTGGCAAAATCTTAAATATTTTATTTATTTATTTGAGAGAGACAGACAGAGAGCACGAGTGTGGGGAGAGCGCAGAGGGAGGGAAACGGACAAGCAGATTCTGCATTTGAGCCCAGAGTCTGGTGAGGGGCCTCAATCCCAGGACCCTGAGATCATGCATGACCTGAGCCAAAAGCAAGAGTCTGACACTTAACTTACTGAACCACCCACGTGCCCCTAGTGGCAAAATCTTTTTTTTTTTTTTTTTAATATTAGTCATCTTTTTTTTTTTTTTTTTTTTTTTTTAGTGTTCCAAGATTCATTGTTTATGGCAAAATCTTTTAAATTATAAGCCCTTTTACTTCTACATTTACCAGATCCTGTAAAATTCAGAGAGAAATTTAAAAGTTTAAGACTTATTTGCTACCTTCCCTTCAGAGGAAAGGGGGACCAAAATTTCTTCTAGTCCTTCCTACAAATGATTTGTGAAAAACCCAATATTCAGGGACTAGCAGAATTAGAAGGCTTTTATTGAAATGCTTTCTATAGACAAAAATCTTTTGATTCCAATTTCACTTAAAAAATCTCCCTAATATAAAGAAGCAAATTTAGTTAAAAAGGTAGGCCAATCACTTGATATTCAGGCTGTAATCTACTTCTTTGAGGAAGTAAAAACAATTCATTGTCTTACAAATCTCCATGAAACCAGAAATGGAACTCCAGAAAGAAGTCAAGGCCCACCTACCTACCAAGCCCCAATCTCACCTATTCCTCTTAAATGTTTGTGGATTTTGTAAAAGATCAAGACTGGAATAAAACTCTCCTGTACTTAGGAGAAAAGAAGGTGAATTTTAGATTGCAATTACCCTGAAACTCTTAAAAAAAAAAAAAAAAAAAGCAAAACCCCAAAACTGTTTTACACTCTGTTTGTACTATGAAATACAAATCTTATGTCTTTATAATGTAAACACAGCCTACAATTGCATGAGACTGAAGAAATAAGAAGGAGAAATTTAGAAGAAAGACAAAGAAGATGCAGTTTATATATGCAATGGAATATTATGCAGCCACAAAAATGAAATCTTGCCGTTTGCAGCAGCGTGGATGGAACTAGAGGGTATTATGCTAAGCTAAATAAGTCAGTCAGAGAAAGACAATTATCATATGATCTCATTGATATGAGGAATTTGAGAAACAAGACAGAGCATCATAGGGGAAGGGAGAGAAAAGCAAACCAAGACAAAACCAGAGAGGGAGACAAACCATAAGAGACTCAAATCTCAGGAAATCAAACTGAGGTTTGACAGTGGGGGTGGGGGAATGGGGTGGCTGGGTAATGGTCATTGGGGAGGTTATGTGCTATGGTGAGTGCTGTGACTTGTGTAAGACTGACGAATCACAGATCTGTACCCCTGGAACAAATAATACATTATATGTTAATTAAAAAAAAAAAAAAAGAAATGCAAACTGCTAGATTGGTTTTTGTGCCCAGACTCTAGCACCTCTTAAGCAGATATGTTCCAAAGCTTCATCTCAGACAAAATGTAGGAGCTCTCTCTTGGCCTTAGTGATGTAAACTTTTTGCTCCCCATCTTTTCTAGGACCTAAGAGCAATTCTTTGAAATAGAAAGAATTAGGAAATTTAGGGAAATGTTTTTCATTAAAAAAAGAGAGAGAGTGAGAGAAAGGGAGGTATTTGGAAATTGGGCTTTTAATGTCTTTCCCACAAATATTAGTAAGAACAAAAGCCAGACGATTGTTTACATCCTCTGTGTGTGTGTGTGTGTGTGTCCATTCATCTTGTCTCTGTGTGTCTATACGTGTTAAGTTTTTTCTACCTCTGGATGGTATTGCTGAAATTCATTTATATAAGAGCTCTATTTAGTTGGTTTGAAGGTAAGCACTTGTAAGAGTTGGGCATTCCCAAACTCAGAAACTAAATCAAATATTTTTTTCGAACTCATGTGAATCTGGGATACTGTTCGGTACTAAAGCTAATTTAAGGCTGTGGGTTTAATTAAAACAAAATTGTCTTCAGAGTTATGTATTGAATGTAAGGCTTTTATTTTACCCTTGTTTAATGGGATCAAATGGGTTCTTGTCTCTGTTGCAAATTTGTCCCCCCAAAATTAGAGTAATGGTTGACTTTGTCTAATGCCTTATGAAGTTTTGTGGGTAATCTAAACATAATTGTTACAAACAAGTAAATTAAATAGATGTAAATAGGATTAAAAGGTTTATATTTATGGTTTAACTTTTGTGTAGGTTCCAAAATGTTTGGTAACCTGAAATTTTGGATTTTTTCTAAGTAACATGATGAGCTGAATTTGAATATCTAGATCATTGCCAAATAAGATAAAATAATGAGATATTAAGTACTAAACATAGGTTTGTCTACTTTTATCTTATTGCAGAGAAACTAAAGATCAATACAGTTTTTTTAGTAAACTTGGCTTGTGCTTTATTTAAAAATTGTACTATGAGTGGTGCCTGTGTGGGTCAGTGGGCTAGCCATCTGCCATCAGGTCATGATCCCAGGATCCTGGAATCAAGCCTCACCTGGGCTCTCTGCTCAGCAGGGAATCTACTTCTCCCTCTGCACTACCCCCACCCCCACATGCTTTTGCTCTCTCTCTCTCTGAAATAAATAAATAAAATCTTTAAAAAATTATACTTTGAAAAATGCATGTTTTCAGAAATCATAAGACTTTTCATAAATTAGCTAACCAAAAATAGTGGTATAAAAACATTTGCAACTGCTCAATATTTAGTTTACACAAGAAATTAAGGTTTCTAAGCACGAAGAATTCTAATAAATGCAATTAAGACTACCAGAAATAAGGGAAACAACATTACATGCAAGCAAAGTAAGAGATGTGCTTTAGGGACAAATATTTGGAATGGGAATATATGTTTGTTGCCGGAAAATAAAGTAATTTTGTCCTAATAGGAGACTAATTATTTAAAGAAGAAGGACTTAGGACAAACTCTGAATGTAAACAGGAAAGTTGTAGAAGTTTTATGGAGAAGGAATATTTAGAAGAGAATTTTGTGTATGGTCAGTACTGGTTAAGATAAGAATAAATTTAAGTAAGTAAATGAGTTTTAAATAAAAAATACATTGGTGCAGAAATTAAAATTTTTGTTTTCTCTTTGTTAAAAGAATAAAATTTTTTTAAAGCATTGATCTTTTCTTATAGTAAACTGTAAATGTTTATGTCTTTAAAAGTCATCTGCCGGGACACCTGGGTGGCTCAGTTGGTTGGACGACTGCCTTCGGCTCAGGTCATGATCCTGGAGTCCCGGGATTGAGTCCCACATCGGACTCCCAGCTCCACGGGGAGTCTGCTTCTCTCTCTGACCTTCTCCTCGTTCATGCTCTCTCTCACTGTCTCTCTCTCAAGTAAATAAATAAAATCTTAAAAAAAAAAAAAAAAAAAAAAAGTCATCTGCCTAGAAAGCAAGGCATCTATTTTGCCAAAATAGTTTCCTGTGTTTATCAGGTCTTTGATTCACTTAAAAAACAAAACAAAACAAAACAACAGCAACAAACCAACCAACTAGATTTTGCTAACAGCGATGTAACTTATATATTTGTCTTTGATATCTTTTATTGTCACTTCAGTTTAACAGATAATTAAATGCGGTTTTATAACAATCTGTGATTCTATTTAATCAAAAGTTTTGATTTTTTTTTACATACTTCCCAAAAATCAAATTCTTTTTTTTTTTTTTTAAGATTTTAGTTATATATTTGACAGAGGGAGGGAGATCACAAGCAGGCAGAGAGGCAGGCAGAGAGATGGGGAAGCAGGCTCCCCGCTGAGCAGAGAGCCCGATGTGGGGCTCCATCCCAGGACCCTGAGATCAAGACCTGAGCCGAAGGCAGAGGCTTAACCTGCTGAGCCACCCAAGCACCCCCCAAAAATCCAAATCTAAAATAAAAAGAAAAAATTTAAGTTTTTATTTAAATTCCAGTGTAATACAGTGTAATATTACTTAGCATGCAGTGTAATATTAGTTTCAGGTGTACAATATAATGGTTCAACATATATATACATCACCCAGTGCTCATCACAACAAATATTCTCCTTGATTCCATCATCTATTTCCTGCATCCCCTACCTACCTCCCTTTTGGTAAACCAACAGTGTGTTCTCTATAATTAAGAGTCTGTTTCTTGGTTTGTCTCTCTCTCTCTCTTTCTTTCTTCCCCTTTGTCTTTTTAAGTTCCACAAATAAGGGAAATCATATGTTATTTGTCTTTCTCTGACTAATTTCACTTTAGCATAATACTCTCTTAGCTCCATTTATGTAATTGCAAATGGCAAGGCTTCATCTTTTTTAAGGCTGAGTAATATTCTGTTGTACACCACATCTTCTTTATCCATTCATCAATGGATGCTTGAGCTGTTTCCATAATTTGGCCATTGTAGATAATACTGCTATAAACATGGGGGGGCATGTGTCCCTCGCAATTTGTGTATTTTTATTCTTTTTTCTAAATTAAATTAAATTCATTTTTTTTTTTTAAAGTAAACTCTACCCCCAACATGGGGCTCGAACTTATGACCCTGAGATTAATGCATGCTCTTCCACCTGAGTCAGCAAGGTGCCCCAGGGTATTTCTATTTTTAACTTTTTGAGGAAACTCCATACTGTTTTCAGAGTGCCTACACCACTTTGCATTCCTACCAACAGCGTAATCGGGTTCTTCTTTATCCACATCCTCGTCAACAGGTGTTGTTTCATGTGCTGTTGATTTTAGCCATTTTGACAGGTATAAAGTCACATCTCATTGCAGTTTTGATTTGTGTTTCCCTGACAATGAGTGATGTTGCATATCTTTTCATTTGTCTGTTTGCCATCTGTATGTCTTCTTTGGAAAAATGTCTACTCACATCTTCTGCCCATTTTTTAATTGGATTATTTGTTTTTTGGGTGTTGAGTTTTGTAGGTTTGTTTTTGTTTTTGTAAGCTCTATCTAGACCCAATGTGGGGCTTGAACTCATGACATTGAGATCAAGAGTTACATGCTCTACCAACTGAGATAACCAAGCGCTCTGATTTTGATAAGTTCTTTATCTATATTGGGTATAAATATTATCAAATATGTCATTTGCAGATATCTTCTCCCATTCCATAGGTTGCCTTTTGGTTTTGTGGATTGTTTCCTTCGCTATGCAAAAGCTTTTTGTTTTGATGTAGTCCCAAAACTTTATTCTTGATTTTGTTTCTTTTGCTGAGGGAGACGTACCTAGAAAGAAGTTGCTATGGGTTGATGTCAAAGAAGTTATTGGCTGTATTCTCGCCTACACCTTCTTTTTTTTTTTTTTTTTAAGATTTTATTTATTTATTTGACATAGAGAGACACAGTGAGAGAGGGAATACAAGTAGGGGGAGTGGGAGAGGGAGAAGCAAGCCTCCCGCTGAGCAGCGAGCCTGATGTGGGGCTTGATCCCAGGACCCTGAGCCGAAGGCAGATGCCTGATGACTGAACCACCCAGACGCCCCCTCTCCTAGGATTTTTATGGTTACACTGTTTAAACAGTATAAACCAGCTTACACTGTTTTGATGACTACAGCACTGTAATGTAACTTAGAGTCTGGCTTTATGATGCCTCCAGCTTTTGTTTCCTTTTCAAGGTTGCTTTGTCTATTCTTTGTGTTTCCATACAAATTTTAGAATCATTTGTCTTAGGTCTGTGACAAATGCTGGTGGTATTTTGATAGGGATTACATTAAATATGTAGATTGCTTTGGGTAATACAGACATTTTAACACTTGTACTTCCAATCCATGAGCGTGGAATGTCTTTCCATTTGTGTCCTCTTCAGTTTCTTTCATTAGTATTTTATGGTTTTCAGAGTACAGGTCTTTCACCTCTTTAGTTAGGTTTATTTTTAGGTATCTTATTGTTTTTGGTACAATTATAAATGAGATTGATTCTTTAATTTCTCTTTCTGTTGCTTCATTGTTGGTGTATGGAAATGCAACAGATTTCTGTATGTTGATTTTGGATCCTGCAACTTTCCTGTTTATCAATTCTAGTAGTTTTTGGTGGAGTCTTTGGGTTTTCTGTATGTAATACCATGTCATCTGCAAATAATGAAGGTTTTACTTCTTCTTTGACGGTCTGGATGCCTTTCATTCTTTTTGTTGTCTGCTGTGGTAAAGATGTCCAGTACTATGTTGAGCCATGGTGGAAATGGACATCCCTATCTTATTCTTGACAGAAGTAAAGAATAAGAGGTAAAGTTCTCAGTATTTCCCCATTTGGAATAATGTTAGCTGTGGGTTTTTCATATATGGCTTGATGATGTTCCCTCTGGACCTTCTTTGTTGAGGGTTTTTATCATAAATGGATGTTGTACTTGGCAAAATGATTTTTCTCCATCTGTTGAAATGATCATATGGTTCTTATCCTTTCTTTTATTAATGTGATGTATCATGTGGATTGATTTGTAAATATTGAATCACCCTTTCAACCTAGGAATAAATGCCACTTGAATGTAGTGAATTATTTTTTTAATGTTCCTGTTGGATTCGGTTTGCTAGTATTTTGTTGATAATTTTTGCGTCTATGTTCATCAGGTTTTTTTGACCTGTAGTTTTCTTTTTTTATAATGCTTTTATCTGGTTTTGATATCAGAGTAGTGATGGCCTCATACAATGAATTTGGAAGTTTCCTTCCTTCTCTATAAAACAAAATCTTTTGAGGCACCTAGGTGGCTAAGTGAGTTAAGCCTCTTCCTTGGGCTCAGGTCATGATCTCAGGGTCCTGGGATTGAGCCCCACATCAGGCTCTCTGCTCAGCGGGGAGCCTGCTTCCCCCTCACTCTCTGCCTGCCTCTCTGCCTACTTGTGATCTCTGTCTGTCAAATAAATAAAAACTTAAAAAAAAAACCCAAAATCTTTTGACTACAGTCTAACTGAGATGTTCCAGAGAGCTCCTGGAATATCTCAAAGATTTTATGAAAAATTAGACTTATTTGGCATGCTAAATTAAATAGGAAGCATTGTCAGATAAGTGATACTAAATCTTGTTAAGATTATATTTGTGTAGATATGCAATTTAAACAACTGTTCTAAAAAACGTATAAAATACTTAGAAATCTGATATCCTGATTTGTTATCGTGAGTGTTGTATGTCACAGAAATAGCCAAATTTCTTTGTGGATTGCATCATAATGAAATCTAATTAAATATTTAACCATGGCCATTTTTTAAAAAAGATTTATTTATTTATTTAACAAACCGAGATCTCAAGTAGGCAGAGAGGCAGACAGAGAGAGAGAGGAGGAAGCAGTCTCCCTGCCAAGCAGAGAACCTAATGTGTGGTTCAATCCTAGGACCCTGGGATCAGAACCCGAGCTGAAGGCAGAGGCTTTACCCCACTGAGCCACCCAGGCATCCCTAACCATGGCCATTTTTAAGTCTTGTCCTTTGCATTAGGGTTTACACTGATATTCTTACAAATGTGTTTCTTCTTTAGTGAGGATCATAGAAGAAAAAGAACTCTTGAGTGAGTTTCTGATAAACTTAAGATCATAAAACTGAACTTGGTAAGAATTTCCAAAACTAATGGTAAAGCTGGATTCAAGCAAAATAACAATTAATAACACGAGATTGAATAAACACAAAAGGAAAATAGTAATTTTTATGACTTTTCATTTAAAGTGTTGCTGGCTTTTTAAAATGTCTTTTTCCAGATCTAAGTAAATCTTTTCTCTTGAGCTAACTGACCTATAGCAGTTTGATTAATTATATCATTATAAGCAGAATTGAAATATTTATCCTTTCTACTTGAACCTTCTAGAATTAGAAAACTCAGTGAGTATTCATGTATGTGTGTGTGTATGTATACATATATATTATATGTGTATATATATATATATATATATATATATATATATAGTATTCTTATATTTTATGGTGTCCTCGTAATAGGACACCATTGGAAACATTGGTTATATTATCAAGACTTTGACTGGAATGTCCTATTTGAGACATGTATAGACTCAGATATGACCAGACGGATTTAAGGAACTAGGTTGACTTTATGGAGCCAAGGAAGTCCCATGGAGATGTTGGCCTCATACCTTACTTGCTTGCAGTTTTCCAGCAGCCTTACCAGGTAAGTAAAGGTCACTTCCTGGCAGGTGCAGGAACCTCAGGATATGTTGGAGACCTGGAGAAGAGAGGAATTCAACCAAATCTATAGGTATTGCAGGCAAAGTCTGGCAAGTATTTGATCCAAGTTTTGGTTGGGTGTCTGGCCTTGAGAGGCTATTAAAAGTTCAATCTAGGTGCACCTAGGTGGCTTAGTTGGTTAAACGACTGACTCTTGATTTCAGCTCAGATAATGATCTCAGAGTCCTGGGATCAAGCTCTGCATCTGGCTCTGCCCTCAGCAGGGAGTCTGCTTCAGGATTCATTCTCTCCTTCTCTCTCTCTAGTGTGTGACCTCTCTCTCTCTCTCTCTCTCTCTCTCTCTCTCTGTGTCTCTAAAATAAATAAATAAATCTTAGGGAAAAAAATCTTAGGGAAAAACTTTCAATCTAAAAATTCTTTATGGAAAGTTGTAGCAAAGGTTTAAAGGAACCTATATGGCCAGGTGCTCAGTTGGTTTAACGTCCAAGTCTTGATTTTGGCTCAAGTCATGACCTTGGGGTCACGAGATTGAGCCTCTAGTCAGGCTCTGCACTGAGTGTGGAGTCTGCTTGACATTTTCTCTGCCTGTCCTCCCACTCACTTGTTCACATGCTCTCTCTCTCTCAAATAAATAAGTAAATAAATAAAATCTTTTTAAAGAATCTTTAGAGAGAGAGAGCGAGAGAGCACGTGAGCGCGCGGGCACGAGATAACGTGGGGGTGGGAGGGGCAGAGGCAGAGGGAGTGAAGCAGATTCCATGCCAGCATGGAGCCCTGTGTGGGACTCAATCTCATGACCCTAAGATAATGAATGACCTGAGTTGAAATCAAGAGTTGGATACTCGGGGCGCCTGGGTGGCTCAGTGGGTTAAGCCGCTGCCTTCGGCTCAGGTCATGATCTCAGGGTCCTGGGATCGAGTCCCGCATCTGGCTCTCTGCTCAGCAGGGAGAGTTGGATACTCAACGGACTGAGTCACCCAGGCACCACCTCAGTAAATATCTTAAAAAAAAAAAAAAAAAAAAAAAAAGGACCTACATGGCCAATCAGTATTCTTGCTGTGCTTATGTAAATAATTAGGCCAAGTTATTAAAAACTAGATTTTGCAGACACGTTAATGTGCCTGTCTTTGGTACAAACGAGGGTGATTATAGAAGGAAAAAAACGTTTTGATAACATACCGAAATAAATATTAGATTCGAATACTGTTTGTTTTAAACTAGACCAGATCCTGATTTCTTCTAGTGCCTGACTACTACTCTCCAAACTAACCTGTCTGATTTTTCTCCCACCTCTGAGGTGGATTCATTTGAGAACTAAAACTGCCCTTTGCCTTGAACTGAATATGAACAACTTGATGTAACTTCAGAGAAATCACCACGACAGCTCATGTGGAGAAAGTCTCATGCCTGCTGCTGTGTAGGATTGTTAACCATCTCGAGACATTTGACCCACAAACCAGGAAAATCTGTTGACTGTCTTGCCTGCTCTTGTATCTGAAGATGCTTTGGGCTTGACATCTAGAAATCCTCTCCACTGGCTTTGTCAGGACCCAAAAGCTGATTTCTGTTATGACCTAATCATTAACCATCATTTTTCCCTTTGTTTCCATAGAAATGCCTCTTGTTTGATCCCTGATTTCTTGAACCATAGACTAACCTTTGAAAACACATCTGTATCACCACCTCCTGGAATGAGTTTAACGGAACTGACCTGTGGTCAGGATGAAGCGGAGTTCAATGAAATGGAACAATTCACAACTCAACTTTTCATAGGGAGAACTTCTAGGGAGGTTCCAGAGGGGGGTCGAGTTCTGTAGGGGCCCAGGGCAGGTTGCCCCAGATGTGCCGCTTTGGTATGAAGATTATTTTGGGTTAAAAGTAATAAAAACACAGCAGAATCAAGAGAGTTGCTCTGCCTCCTCTGTAACTGCCTAAATATACACTGGAAGGAGATCCTGCAACAGGAAGACAAGTATTAATGCCCCCCCCCCCCCCCAATCAAAGTAACTCATCTGCATAATAGAACAATCTTGCTTTTCCAAACATTTCCTTTACATTCTTGCTAATGGGTTTTCTCCCTTTGTGAGCTCAGGCCCCTACCTTCTTCCTTAGCCCTTACAAACTTCATGTTGCCCCATCATCTTTGGAATTCCTTGTTGGTGTGGATTCCCTTTCTGTGCGCCTATTAAATTTGATTTTCTCTTGTGTTTTTTTGTTTGTTTGTTTGTTTTGTTTTGTTTCATTTTGTTTTAAGTTGGGGGCACCTGGCTGGCTCAGCGGACAGAGTATAAGACTCTTGATCTTGGGGTCATGAATTCAAGTTCCATGTTGGGCATAGAGCTTACCTTAAAACAACAAACAAAAAGTTGTATGAACTAATCTATCCTTTTTAATAATTCACACTGGTTTGAGTTGTCTTTTTGACACTTGCAACAGGATTCCTGAAAAATAAACCTTCTACTGTCTTCTTATCTCCAGTCTGGTTCTCATAAGTGCAACTTCCCGGTTGAGTTCAGATGGGTTAATATAAGACGTAGAAGTGCCGGTACCATTTCCCAGTGTAATATCCTATGATGGGTCCCCAGAGCCTGCTTACTCAGGGGAGGCAAGCTCAAAAGTCTGAAGGGAATAGGGAGGCAATGTAAATGAAGGAAGCAGGCCAAGTGGAAGACAACAGGAAAGGGTTCAGTGGGAGAGAAGCACCTTGCTTCCAGCCATCACATTCAGGAGGCAAACACTGTGTGCTTGCCCAGCAGAACACATCTGGAGGTTGCGTTTGGTCTCTTGGCTCTGGAATCTGCAATTTCTGGCCTATATTGCAGGTTCAAGCTCCTGCACACAGCCTAGGAGGTCTTTATGACCATGTCTTCGACACATGCTAAGGCTCATTTCTTGTTGCTAGATGCTTTAGTATTACTAAATTGATGCAGACATCTTGCTCATTCACTGTTCCTTGCTTTTGTTTATGTCATTCCTTTACCTGGAACCTTGGCCCACCCATCCTTTTTATCATCTTCATCTTCCTCTCATGAAATCCTATTTATTCCTTAATATTCACCTGAGATGTTATCAGCTCCAGGGATTCTCCTCTTGGTGGGATAGATGTGCTTCCTCCATGCTTCCACAGTTGGCCTTATACCTCCTTGTCATTGTGCCTGACAGACCCTGTCGATTGCTCACTCACAATGATTCCTTCTTTTGTTTACTTACTGGCAGAATCTACCCCTCCCTGTACAAAAGCTGAGAAAACTGACATTTTCTTTCCCAGCCTGCCTTTCAGCTAAGGTTTGGGATGTGATCCATTCCTGTTCAAAGAGATCCCTCTCCACGAAATCCACTAAGGGATTCTTGGAAACCTTTTCCTCCATGACGACAAAGAAATAATGGAGAGAACTCCCTGCCTTTCCATTTCTGCTGTTGAATGTAGTTCTGTGAGAAGTGATGTTTGGAGCTGCAGCAGCCATCTTGCAACTATGAGGAGAAAGCCAAGAGAATCAGAGAGAGGGTAAAGCAAATCCCTTCTATCCCAGAGCTGCTGAACCACATTAGGAGCTTTCTCCCTCACCCTCTTTGATATGTGAGATATAGTAATAATCCCCTGTTGCCTATGTTACATTTTCAGAGATATTCTGTTTCTTTCACGTGAGTACATTCTAAATGATTCAACATATATTCATGTTGTCTTTGTGGCTCCTCTATTCTGTAAGTTATTTGTGGTGAGGGATGATCTTATACTCACCTTTGTATCCCTGATGTCTAGCCCAGGGTCAGAAGTCAATAAATGTTCATTGAAATAGTACTTATTTATTTATTTTTAAAATAACTTTTCCACTAAGTGCTAGAGTAAACAGTGTGTGCCAGACAATGTCTGTTCTATTTAGGAAATAGGCCTTCAGTGTAGGGGAGTAAGAAATATGTCAGTGAATCTTATATGGGTAACCCCCTGGGGATTTATGGGAAGGATCTGATACAAATGTTATGTCATCTCAGTGACTAGTGCTATTCACATTGTTGATTCAGACCATATGAAAGCTTACTACAAAGCTCAGCATGTATGTCGGATGAAAGCGTGGGGCATTGATTGGAGAAGGAAAGGGGTAGTGGGTGCTTACAGACCCCTCCTTCATGCTACGCCTTCTCAACTCCTGCTGTGGTCCCTGAGGCCCCTTTCTGACCCCATCCCTGGGTCAATGGGACCAAAACGATAGCTGCTTTCATAAACTCAAATCCGTCAAACACTGTGGACTTCTCTGGGTCCTTAGTGGCTGCCTAAACTCTGTTATTAAAAGTTGGAGGTTGCCCTTAGCTTCTTGGATGTTTGTGAGATTTTATTTTTATTGAACTGTTCAGAGCATTATACCAGCTTTAGCTAAAAATGGTGCAACGAATCAAAAAAGGCACAGTTACTTTGGAGAACCCATTTGGCAGCCCCAGTCCCCTAAGTACATACATTTAATTTTATGGTTTGTTACACAAATCAGTTGAACTTGTCATAGCCGAGCAAGCCCATGTATTTTGGAAAGCCCTGTAAATTAAGAGCAGACATTCTTATATAGGGCTGGTGCTGTTTTGTTTTTATTAATAAGGGAGGAAAATCACTTTAGATTTCAGCATTGACTCACAGAGAAGCCATTCTCCTTGCCACATGTTCACGTCCATGCTACCTTAAGTCTAATCTCCTCAGAGCTTCCTGACTGAAATTTAGATAGTAGAGCTAGATTCCCATGTGATCTAGAGTCTTGGGAGTTTGGAGCCTTTGTAGCCAGGAAAGTGACTTATACAATAGTGCTGTTATAGTGGCGGGTTTGTGTGTGGGGTGGCATGGAGAGGACTATACTGATAACGTTATGCCTAAGTCTTCATGATCATGCATGAGAGGTCCAGTGTCTGAGTATATGTGTGGTGTGTGTCTTCTAAGGAGAGGAGGTTAGATTATATTCTCATTTTTTCATGACCACAAGTTTGCCTCCCTTTAGTTTCAGAAAAGCAAATATAAGTCTCTCAGCCTGGATGAATTACAACTCATGGCCACCAAGCTGTCCTATGTCCTCAAACTCTTGGTTGAGTTCCCCTCACCTGTATAGCTTCCCTGAATCCTACGTCGTCTCCAAGGCAACAACATCTTTGGAGGCTCCTCAATTTTATTATGTTCTCCCATACCCCTGGTAACTCATGATGGAAAGATACTTTTTGTTTTTTCTTTGATCAACCACACAATTTGAGATCCTCACATTGTTTCCTTCATGTTATACCTCCTTTGTGGTCCATGCTATCCAATTATTCATCCATCCATCCATCCATCCATCCACGCATCCATCCACCCACCCACACACCCTCCACCCACCCATGTGCCCATTCACTCCCCAAGTATCCATCCACCCAACCTCCATCCCTCTATTCATCCAACTGTCCACCCACCCATCCATCCATCCATCCATCCAACAAAGATTTTATTTATTTGCTTGTTAGAGAAAGAGAGAGAGTGAGAGAGAGCACAAGCAGGGGGAGCAGCAGATATAGGGAGAAGCAGCTTCCCTGCTGAGCAAGGAGCCTGATGCTTGACCCTATCCCAGGATCCTGAGATCATGACCTGAGCTGAAGGCAGCTGCTTAACTGGGTCACCCAGGCATCCCCCAACAAATATTTTTTGAGCACATTGTATCTGCCAGAAATTTTCCAGGAACTGAGGATACAGTGGTGAACAAGCCAGGCAAGTCTCTATTGTCACAGACTTTACATTTTCTCTGGGGGACAACAATAAACAAACCCTAAATGTAATGTCAGATGGTGGAAATGCTGTGAAGAAAAATGTGGCAGCCGTGAGATTGGGCCTCTCTGAACTCATACTGCGGGTGGGGCATAAAGTGACTGAGAGAGCCTCAGCCGCTGGACTCTGAGCTCTATCACTGTGTTTGACTGGGACCAAGCTACTCAGCAACTGCTCTTCACCAATCACTGAGCATGGCAGAGACACTAACAGATGCAGGACTCAGGGAAGGGACACTTGAGCTTGGATACTCTCTGATGGTCTTGCTTAAATTTTCTTATAATTGTGCTGTGGCCTTAGACTCGTTACCTCTTCGCCTTCCTGTCTTCCCCGCCCCACCTTCTCCTTCCTTCAGGTGCAGCCCCTCATTGTAGCCTGCCAGCTCTCCCAGCCCATCTCATGTCCCTCTGTTTACTTTCTCTTACGTTCCCTCTGATAAATGTTTGCATTTTTTCTCCCATGTTGGCATCTCTTTCTTGGAGGACCTGGGCTGACACACGACTGACGTAGCCTGAAAGAAGAGGCTGTGAGGGGTTGGAGTCACTTTGGATAAGTGATAGGAAAAACCTTTCAGAAGAGGTGGCAATTGTTTAGGAACTTGATTGGAGGACAGGATGTTTCATGCAAACGCCTGGGGAGGCGCACTTGGGCAGAAGGAAGAAGAGCACATGTTGAGGCATGAAGACCAGGGTTTTTTTTTGGGGGGGAGGGTCCCTAAAACTGCTGGGTGGGGAGGGAGAGCAAACAGGTCTCTGGGTCCCCTTCAAACTCCCTCCCATTTCTAGTGGCTCTAACTTTATCTGCTTTGCATTTTTGGCTTCCCCTAAGATTTCAGACCAACAAAGACCTCCAAGTTTAAAATATAAATACTGTGAAAATCCCTGCTCTGGATGAACTCTGTGATCTCTGCCCTCTTTTATACCTTGATCTATCAGTCCATTGTCCATGGAGAGAATAAGTAGGAGAAAAAAATCACCTCCATTTGGAAGGCTAATTGTTCCATGGAGATACTGGATTAGTTCGGGACAGGTGTGGATAAGGGGAGCTGGAATTAGTGGTTAAAGGGCTGGATGCATAGAGGCCGGTGCAGAGAGTAGGGAGGCCCTGGAGTTGGGCAGCAGCCAGAGGAGACCGGGAGCGTATCAAGTAGGCAGAGGCCTGTGGACAAAGGACCGCCATGTGTGCTAAGCCTGTGGAGAGTGTGGGGCGTAAAGGATTGTCTTCCTTGTGAGTTGGAGAGGTGTTTAGAGAAGCCATGGGGGATAACAGCTATATTCAGGAACTTTGGTTTTATATGTAAAATGTAAATATTGCCCAGGAGAAAGGTGACAGGTTTTACCTATTGCCAGAGAGGTTAGTAACTGAATTTATAAAAATCTCCTGGCACTACCTTAGTAGTGCCTTTTCCTTCCCCCACACTGAGTTTTCAGTAGAAAGAGAGACCAATAGCAGCAATGCCAAGACAGCTGCGTAGGAGAGGATTTTTTTTTTTTTTTTAACCAGTCCTTTATGATTGCGGAGAGAAGCCAGAACCATGGACAGGAAAGTGAGTGTGAAGATGTGCACTGAGATGAAGTCGTGTTCACCCAGTGAAGATGCAGCCCTCTTTGAAGTGTGCTTTTGAATTAATTTTATTTATTAATAAAAGGCTCAACTATGGCTAAAACATACAAGAGTATATTGTCTTAGATAAAAGAAGTTTGGAGGTAAGTACTGAGGGCTGCTAGGACAGCTCCATGAATTGTCAGACACCCACACACCTTCTGTCTTTCTGCTCTGCCACGTGTACCTTCCATCCTTATGGTCCAAGATTGCTGCTAAAGCTCCTGCCATCACATCCAAATTCTAGGCAGCAGAAGTGAGGAATGGAAAAAGGCTTGCCCTCTTCCTGTTAAGCAGCCATTTAGGATAACACATACAACATTTCTGCTTATGCATCATGGGCTAGAACTTAGTTTCATGGGCACACCTCAGGGCAAGGTAGATTGAGAAATGAATGATAATGTTCTCAGTTTAAAATCTGAGTTTGGGTTCATAAAAGGAGAAGAAGAGAATGGCTTTTGGGAGGCACCTTCCTGTCTGAGTAAATTAATGAGAAGTATGCATACCTGAAATGGCATATAGCATTCATTCATTCACTCATTCCTTCATTCATGAATAATTTGCTTATTACGTCAACAAATCTTGAGTCCTTAGTTGCTAGGGACCTGAGAACGAATAGGGCACTGTTGTTGTCTGCAGAGTGCTCCCTAAGTGTGCAGAGATAAGGGCAATGACATGTGAGAAGGGCCCTGACATTGAATCTATGTCCAGTGATAGCCAAGGCAAAGCATTTAGTGCTGTTCGGGCTGGGTGTTTGCAGAAAAGGAGACACGTGCACTCGGACTTGGAGAATGAGGAATTCTCCAAGTGCAGATGGGGAAAAAGCACTCTGGGTGGGCGGGCTGGAAAGATTGGCAGCATCTGCAAAGTCCCGTTGGTGTGAAATAGTATGTCAGACCCATTTGGAAACTGCAAGCATAGCCAGAGAGAGCTAAAGAGATGGACAATGAAGCCCTTTTGTGTTCTGCTGAAGACTTTTGAAAAATGCTTTTCCACCACAGTCTGATCTCAAAAAAGACCTGTCTAAGACATTTGTACTTTATCCTGTAGGTAGCAGGGAGCCACCAGCGGGTTTTGGCCAGTGGAATGTGGGCTGAAGTAAGCGTGTCAGCTCTGAGACTCAGGAGACACCACTGTTTCTGCTCACCCTTCTGGGACCTTCTACCATGGAAAGAACATGCCCCAGTTCTTGGGGTTCCTCCAGCGTGGGCTCCAGAATGAGATGTATGAGGCAGACTTGAACTTGATCCACAGGTTGATGAAGAACTAACCCAGCCACCTCTAAAGCTGTGAGCAATATACAAATGTTTATTTTGTTTGCCTCATAGATTGGTGATTCTTAGGCAGGAGCACTGCAGTAGAAGCTTGCTAATATACCTGGTAATTAAATTCCTCTTTACCATGTCACATTACATGCTAGACTGGGAGGGAGGCAGGTAAGGCCACGCCTACCTGGTTGGTAGACCAGATGGCCTCAGATCTGTGTGAGGGAAATGCCACACAAAAGCGGTATTCCCCAAACCAAGGCTCATCTGGATGGAAGAGCTGGCACCCAGGGGAATGCCAGGGTTGGTTTAGCTCAGGACTTCTCAACCTCAGCGATACTGACATTTCGTTGTGGGGGACTGTCCTGTGCATAGAAATTTAGAAGTTTCTCTGGTGTTTACCCACTAGATACTGGCGACACCCCTCTCCCCAGTCTGAGACAGCCAAAAATGTGTCCAGGCGTTGCTAAAAGTCACTCCCTATTGAGAACCACTAATTTATCTGATCTGGATTCAGCCTTTCAGTAAGGTAAGAACAGGAAACGATAACTAATGACATTATTTATTGATCACTTACTGAATTTGAAGCTTCTTGTTAAGTACTTTTAGTAACTGATTGAATTTAGAAAGTGTATTTGTTTGTATTGGCATTGCCATTACAAAGTATCACAGACTGGGTGACTTAACAGAAATTTATTGTCTCATTGTTCTGGAACCTGGAAGTTTGAGATCATGGTGTCAGCAGGGTTGGTTTCTTCTGAGACTTCTCTCCTGGGCTTGGAGATGGCTGTCTCCTCAGATGGTCTTTCCTCTATGTGTTATCTGCACCCTAAGCTCCTCTTTAAGGACTCTGGTCATATTGGATTACCCTAACAACCTGATTTTAATTTAATTACCTCCTTAACACCAGTTCTCTAACTGCAGTCACATTCTGAGATGCTGGCAGTCAGGAGTTCAACGTATGAATTTAGGGGGAACACATTCAGCCATAACAGAAAGTCTACAAGGGAGGAGACCCAGAAGTGGGGTAACACTTGCTTCAGTAACACATTCACTGTGTAGGGGAGCCAAGTCCTACTCTAGAATCTGTGCTTTTGATTATGCTCCATACCATATCCCCAAGAAATTAATCCTGTGAAAGAATGGGGAGGGAGACACTATACAAATGTATACAATGAATTCTGTGTATGTTTGTTATAGTGAGAGGAGGTACGCAGATTGTAGGAAATACTCAACCTCTGCCGGACTGGTCTGGACCACTCAATCCTCCTCAATGAAAATGTATTTCTGGACCCTGTGCTCTTTGATGATTGAGATAAAAAGCCTTAAACATTTCTACCTGTTAGTCTAGCAATCCCATTCCTTGGAATTTATCTTTAGGAATGAAGCAAATATGTGTACGAAGACTTATGCATAAGATATTTGATTTTAGCGTGATTTGCAAGAGCAAACATTGGATAGATATTGGATAAATAAATTACAGCATGTCCATATGGTGGAATGCTCAACTCATAGATGAGTATTTTCTTCCAAGGGAAAACCCTTCATGATACATTATTCGTTCAAGGAAAAATATTTGGATACCATATAGAGTACGATCCGAATTTTTGCAATGTTGTATGTATGTCATCATCCCACTGAACAGGGAAGTACTTGTAGGATCTATCAGAAATGTGTTATATTCTTGGCTTCCTGTGGTCCTACCAGACCTGCCCTGCAGTGTTTATCCTGTGCCCTGATGGAATTGTAGTAAGTCCCAAGTCACTCTTACCTAAGGAAAAGGCATCTACTCCCTGCTCTCACAAAAACCCAGTCTCCACTAATTAGTATGTCCTCTTCAGTGTCAGGGCTCAGACTCTCCAGTCTTCAAAATGAGCATTTCTCCCCATTTCCTTTCTCAGTTGCATCAAGTTGGCCCCTGTAGTGAGAAGGGGTGTGGGGCTGTTGTGTCTCTTTCTCTTCACTGGGTGCTTCCATTCTCCCCCCACACTTCCTTTAGGGCTTCCTCTGGTTCCTCCAGAACTGGACGAGGGAGAGGAAAAGAAAGAGGCAGGAAAAGACTCATCAGACTGGCGTTATTCTAGCCACCTGGGTTTTCTCGGGCCTTCCTTCCTGGGTCCTTGGCAGCTGGTCCCTTCCTGTTCCTGGTGGGTGCCTGAGGTTTGCTTGACCAGGAGCTTGTGTCTCTTCTGGTTGTTCCTGTACGACTTCTCCCTCCCCTGCTGCCCCAGCATCTGGCTAGTTCTGGCTCACGGAAACCTTCGCACATGTTTTGCATTGACGACTTGGGGGAAGCGAGCCACCTTCAACACAACCTCTCCTCGCGCCATCCTCAGTGCCACTAGTCAGCCACAGTCACTGGCCCTTTGGGTTCCTCAGTGTGATCGGACACCAGTCTACTTATTTCCACATGTTCCAGGGAACAAGCATCGAACCTTCTAGGAGGTCTTGTTGAAACCCCTTTGCCTTGGATGGAACCCTCACAGGAGGGGTGGGAGTCTAGACACTGACAGCTCGCTTCCGAAATCCTTACCTAACACCAACCCCTATCTCTGCCTCTCTGACTGCTTTAAGTTTCCAGAGGTGGGTAGATTGGGCGCTTTTTTTTTTTTTTTTTTTAAAGTAAACTCTATGCCAACATTGGGCTCCAACTCAAAACCCCAAGATCAAGAGTTGCATGCTCTACAAAGAGAGCCAGCCAGGCACCCCTACATTGGGCTTTTACAACCTAAGTCATGTTGTCTTACCCTAAGTTCTGGTGGTCTTACTCTTCACTTTGAAATGGGAAGCAGTCAGCTCTTGTCTTGGAATACCAGCTGATGTGGAAACAGAAAGAACTTGCCTTTCACGTTCTGTTTTTGCACAAACAGAATAAAGAGACAGACAGTAGGCACATTGGTCTTGCAGGGGCACAGCGGGGAGAGAGAAAGTTGGGGGTCTGGACGGAATGATCTTCAGGGTCCCTTCCAGTCCGGACATTGTATGGCAGGCTGGTAGGGAATACGAAAAAGTATCAATTATATTCACTGACCATGATGTTGGAGAGGTGAGACACTCACAGAGCACGACAGCGGTAGACCATCAAAAATGTTCTTGAGGGTAATAAGTGGGAGGACATTAAGTGGGAATAATCAAGTGCTGAGTGTAGAGGACAAGCTTCATGTCTCTGAGAACAGAGTCAGCTCCCTGCTGCAGAGGGTGTGTGAGAGGAGGCAGATGGAAGTTGAACTTGGCGGGATGCAAGGGGAGACACACCTCACTGTAGCCTCCATGGCTCTCCTCTCAGACTTTGTCCTTACTTGTTCTCCTAAATGCCGCCCTGCCAGGAAGTCCTTCCCCATCCCCGAAGCTGGAGGTAAACGGGTCATCTCTTCTCACCACTGCATTTTATTTACACTCCCGTTTGCCCTAACACATGACAGGTTACACAAGCACGTGGCTGTTATTCTGTCCTAAGGCACTGAGCTCGCCGTTGGCTGAGTCAGCATCAGGGTTGGTGTTCTGGGTTTTGACTATGGGGCTCTCTCCAGCCCCTCCTCCCAGGTGTCTCCAGCAGCCTGGAAAACACTTTGCTGGATATTCCAACCCTGCTGGCATTTGCGATCGGGGATGTGTGCCCAAACCCATCTTGTGTGTTTCCAACTCAGAGCCTCCTGGAAAGGAGCTGCTCCCGGGAGACAAGGAAGGCAGCTGCAGAAAGCTGTCATGCCAGCGCTGGTCCTGCTGGGAGGGCTGGCACTACCTTCCCTTCTGTGTCTCTTCATTGAGCAGTTGGCCTGCATTTCAAGCAGACCTGGGCTTGCTGCTGGCCATGGAGATGGACTCCTGAGGTAGCTCTTCTCTACGGGGGCAAGGTGCGGGCCTGGCCTTGGCCTGATTGAAGCCCCACTTCTCTGCCAATGCTATGTACAGAAACTGGCTGTTGTTTATATCACATTTTGCAGTCGAGCCTGCTCAAACCCTCATGTTGGACAGGATGGAAACCAAGCCTTGGGGAGGGAGAGGGGTGATGATGGCCGTGTCATGCATCTGCTTAGCAGGGGGTTGTGGCAACTGCATGGGCCAGCAGGACAGACTTCTGCGTCTGCTCCCACTTTGCCCAACTGCCACCTCCCCTGGGGAGAGTTCCCTGCTTCTCTGACTGAGTTAGATGCTCCAGCGTGTCCCATGCAACCGCACTCAGGCTTCCATGGCGGGAGCCTTCCACCAAGCCGTTGTCTCCGGAGGGCCAGGACCAGGACCATGCGTCTGTTATCCCCTTGTGGGAGCCGCACTGGCAACAGAGCTGGCTTTTCTGTAGGAAATCAGGCCCAATTCTACCTGCGGACCATCCTTCTTTCCCCCTTTCATCACAGTGAAGCTTCAGAAGGCCGAGTGGTTTCTTCTGAAAACCTTCTGAGAATCCGAGTGGTTTCTCCCTCAACACCAGGAGGGCAGCCCTGCCGGGGGGCTGCCAGGAGTTTCTGGCCAGTGTCCCAGTGCAAAGGAAAACCGGCTGAGAGTCTAGAACACTGCCACCCGGTAGAAAAATAATGTCAAAAAGGGATAAAGAAACAGTGAAATTTAATAATATATTTTATTGAACCCAAGATATCTAAAATACCATTTTCACATGTGATCAATACAAATCATTATGAATGCGATACTTGGCCTTCTCCTTCTCCTCCTCCTATTTTTTGCACTAAGCACTCAAAATCTGAGATGTATTTTGTCCTCACAGTACATCTCAATCTGGACACTCCATTTTCATCAAAAATACTTGATGTGTATTTCAATTTTATAAAATTTGCAGTTGAAAAAAACAGATTCACCCACCCACGTAGTTCCAAACGTACTTAAAGTTTTCCAATAACTGAGGTAAGTATCTGTTTTTAAATTTAGCTTCGTTTAAATAAAATACAATTTCTGTTCCTTAGTCACATTAGTCACTTCTCAAATGTACTTTTCAGGTCCCCGGCAGGCTCTAGAAGGTGGGCCGGGAGGTAAGGGAAGAAGTGATTGAATCAGGGAAGAAAGTCCCATGGCTCCCAAGGATGGTGACAGCTTCAAGTCATCACTCATTTTCCTTAAGACTCTAGGGGCTGAAGGCTGAAGGCAGTTAGGTGAGAGGCTCAGCTAACTTCCAGAACAGACTTCAGTGGGATTTCCCTTCCATGCATTTTCAGCAGCACCAGGAAGCCTGGAGGGTGGTGTCTTGCTGCAGAGACTTGGAGGACTGGAGTTCTGGGGAGAGAGACTCCAGGTCCTCCCACCACAGAGAAGAGCTGGGGACTGAGGAGGGCCCTGGAGCGGATGGAGGAAACAACTGCACCCCCTACTGGGAACCGAAGGAACAGCAGGCCTGGCGGGCTGCAGGGTTGACAAGGCTGCCTTTTGTAGACTTGTCTTTCCCGTGTTGGGGGCAGTGATCCGGTCATGGTGGGCAGGGGACCAAGAAAGACTGGAATTTTTTTGGGTTATCAAGTCTTGGAATACAGGGCCTTGACCTTGGAAGCATAGAAATGCTAGTGCAGAAATGAATCTTAGAATGCAAGGATAAGAGGGGCACCCAGCGGGCTCAGTGGGTAGAGCGTGCCACTCGTGATCTCAGGGTCCTGATCAAGCCCCAGGTAAGATGTAAATGGAAGGTGGAAGTTTTTTTCTTCCCTCTAATGTCGTTTTAAAATGCTCAAAGCACCTGGCATTTAGTAGCTGTTCCATGAATGTTGAAAGTGGACAAGAAAACTAATAGCAATGAAAACAGTATTATCATTATTTTTTAAAAGATTTTACTTATTTTTGAGAGAAAGAGACAGAGAGAGAGAGAAAGAGAGTAGGCATGAGTTGGGGGGAGGGGCAGAGAAAGAAGCAGATTCCCCACTGAGCAAGGAGCCTGATATGGGACTTTCTTCTAGGAGCCTAGGATTGATACCTGAGCCAAAGGCAGATGCTTAACCAAATGAACCACCCAGGCACCCCGAAAACAGTATTATTAAACCACAAACCAAGTGGGCGATGTGTGAGCGATGGGGTCAGTGGGCCATCAAGTGCGGCCTCCACATTCAACAATGTTGTTTTCTGAATATGATAGCTTTGAGTGTTATTTAATTCAGATACTTAGAAAAAAACTTAGAAAAATTCAAACATTTAGAGCAGGGGCTCTAATTGGGTTATTCTGGGAGCCACTGTAAGCAGAGACCTCGTGGTAGTGGGGTAGACAGTGACGTTGCTATTGGGGGCCACTGGACAGCAATTGGGGTACAAGGGCTGGTGTCCGGTTTGACAGATGTGGCCTTGGGGCAGTCAGCTCTGAGCCGGGTTCTCTCCCTGGCAGAGGGCTGGAGTGACCTTGGGCCAATTCAATGGCTCTCCAGGCTAGTGGATGGGCATTAAAGAGGATGAAAAAGTCCTCATTCTCAAGGAATCTGCATTGAGATTGTCCTTGAAGACAGAAGGGTAAACCGTTAAGCAAAACTGTAGTGCAGAGCGTGATGTCTAGTTGATGGCAGATTTTCCTGGGGGTCCAAAAAAAGGGGTCGGCAAAGAACAGGCTGCAAGCCAAAGCCAGCCCACAGCCCGTTTTTGTAAATGAAATTGTGTTGACCCCACAGCGGGCTAGTTTGTTTGTGTGTTGTCTGCGGCTGCTTTTGCCCCCTACTGGCAGAGTTGAGGACTTGCAGGGAGCGAATGACCCTTGGAGCCTGAAATGCTTACGATCTGGCCCTTTAGAGAAAGTTTTCGGGCCCCTGGTCTAAGAAGGAACAGCAGTTTTCAGTAGAGAAGCACGTTGGAGCAGCTTCTGGGAATAAAGAGCTGAAGAAAGGGAATTCTGGACACAGGCCTAGTGGCCTGAGTCCAGGACACGGGAACAGGCCAGGCTCCGTGGGTCCTTCAAGCCTCTCCTCCCTTCTGAGCAGAAAGCAATTCAATCAATTTTTCTACACCTTGTAGAAGAGAAAGAGAGAGAGGATGAGTGAGCCCAAGTTTGTAAATGCTTTGAGAGTACCACGAAAAAGCATCCATTAATCAAAAGACATTATTTCTATTTTATTGTTAAGTGCGTGCTAATTTTCTTTTTTTCTTTGCAGCCCTGGCTGCCAGTTTCCTCCTTCCTGTTGTTCTGCTTTGGGAAACCAAACCACTCCAGACCCCAAACTAGGCATTACCACCACAGACCACAAATGTGTTTACTTCAAGAAATGTATTTCCGTTCTTTTTCCCAATCCAAATAGGAGCAAATAGGTTTAGATAGACTGCACGAGGTCCAGACTTGAAAAGGTTTATAGGATGTGAAAAGAGATGGCTCCCTTCTATTTTTAGGCTCCCTATTCCTCACTTTGGAGGCAGCGAAAGACACCCGTCTCTTGCACTGTGTATCCTCCCTGAGATATTTGAGGCAGGAAGAAATATCTATACCCACACGTGTTTTTTTCTTCCTTTCAACACAAATGATTATCTCCTATACACACCATTTCACAGTTGGCTCTTTCCTCTACTAATGCCTTTCAGCAAGTGTTTCACATCGATACACACAGCACTTCCCCATTCTCTTCTTTGTGGTGTCGTGTTCCATCCCATAGAGGTACCATGTTGTATTTCACTAAGTGTTTCAGTGGCGAATAGTGACGGAGGCCCTCTTTGTTACCAATAAGGCCTGGGTAGCATTGCTGGGCTCAGAGGATGGGGTCAGTAACAGTGTCTAGGTAGAAGTTCATCCTACTGATGGCTTTAAAGGTGGCCCCTTCTTGGTCCTCCATAAGGCCAGGCTGTGGGAGAGGGGCATTACGTCCCAGCAGTCACGCTCACAGCGTCCTTCTGCCTGCTTTGGCTGCCTGTGGGATGAACCCCGTCCCTGGGATTGCCCTGCCTCAGACTGCTGTGGGAAAAGCACAGACTAAAACTGGACATCAAAGGCAAGATTATTCTGATGTGGATGGATCAGGTGGTGGCAGTGACATTCGACAGGCATATTAGTCATATATAGTCATTTATAACTGAACGTTATAAATACCTACCTCACGCTAGCTTCAGCAAAAAGGAAGACTGTGGACTTATAAAGGCAAACCAGGCGACTGGGGAGTTGTGGCAGACACCTACCCAATTGTTGCTTACCCAATGCACATTCTCTCCATCTTCTCGATGTGCCCAACTAAAAGCACTCAACTCTTGAGGCTCCTCTGCAGCTCGGGGTGGTCATGTGACCCTTTTCTGATATAAGTAGGTATGTACGGGCAGCACATCTGGGCATCCTCTCACTTAGCTGGCTTATGCTTTCCGTCCTCTTTGCCTGGAATGTGGATATGAGACCGAGAGATGCAGGAGTCATCCTGGGAGATGAGAAGGAGAGCCGGATGACTAGGACAGTGGAGCAAAATGGCAGGAGAGGCCTGGGTCTCTGGTGTCCCAGGGAGGCTGCAAACCAGATCTCTCCTGCCAACCTTTCAGTCACACGCCACCTGAGAATAACGAGCCCCTCTTTGTAAGTCCTGGAGTTGGGCTCATATTACACACAGTTCAGCGCAGGCCAGCTCTGATTCCGTGCACCTGGGTCCTGGGATTTCAGCACCAGGTTTCTCGTTCTCTTTAGTTCATTCTCCCAGAATGCCCGATAGGGCAAGGGACCCGGGACCAGAAGCTCTGGAAAGCATTCTGGTAGCTTCCAATCCAGGGGAAAGAGGGAGCTACCGCTGCTCTGATCCCCAAAGGGGAAAAAAAAAACACATCTGGAGAAGAAATGTGATTGGTTTGGAGGATACTCGTTAAACCAACGACAGTGGACAGCGGGAGGAGGTAATAGGACTGACCAGCCTGTGCCATCTAAGCTCACCTGGAAAAGAGAATGAGAAGCAGTTTCCAAAGGAGGAGAGGGGTACTCTTTTCAGGAGGGAGGGAAGACGGGAGGACAGATGAAATAACAGATGGCTCTCTAGCAGGCACGGAGGGGTTGGACTTGCAGAGGGGAGAGGGAAACACATTTCAGGGAGACGGTCCCCTCCCCAGGAAGTTAGCCACTCCTCTCTCCACTCCATAAACTCCCTTGCTTATTCTCACTGTAGCACCTGTCACTGTGTATCGATGTCTGTCTCCTCCCGGTGCCTCCTCAAAAGTGAGTGCTTCATCTTACTGATCCTGTATCCCTCCCACCGCTGGTGTGTAGTGGTCACTCCGTGTGTATGAATGAATGAAGGGACATTAGGAGCAGAGACACAGAGGAGGGAGGTCATCTCTGGTTTGGTTGGCATCTTGGGTGTGTGATTAAAAAAACCCATAAATCCTGGGGCTCCGGGTGCTTTAGTTGGTTGAGCATCTGACGCTTGGTTTCTGCTCAGGTCATGATCTCATGGGTCATGGGATCGAACCCCTCACTGGGCTCCGGGCTCTGAGTCTGCTGTAGATTCTCTTTCTTTCCCTCTCTTTCTGCCCCTCCTCCTGCTCGTGCATGCACTCTATCTGTAAAATGAATAAATCCTTAAACAAAACAAAACAATCCTAAAGTGGATTAGGGCTAGATTGTAGGGCAACCTTGAATGTTAGGCTAAGGTGTTTGGGTTTGTGTTATGGAAGGAGGGAGCCATTGAAAGCTTCTGAGTCCGGGCATGGCATGACCAGAGTTGCTGTGTCCTGAGTCTAGATCCTTTTGACCTCTGACGGATGTCTTTATTTTCCATTCTCTGGGTTCTCCAAGATTCTTCTTGGTCTGGCTCTTCATCTGTCTCAGCTGCCTTTTACCATGTTACCCACCATTGCTTCTCCCTGCCCCTTCTCTTTCACCAATCAGTTCTGGGCTGATTCTGATCTTGGCTGTTCTGGCTGGAGAGGATGGTTTTCCCTGACTGGTACCAACTTGGTGTCCTAAGGAAGATTCCACCTGAGCAGCTCTTGTCTGCCCTCTTCTGGACACTAGTGGATACAGCTACCTGCTCTTTGGAACAGGATATAAACAGGTCACAGCCTCACCATGTGACTTGTCTTCTTGTATCTGCCCCCAGGTCTCCCTTAATGACTGGCAAATCAAAGCAGTAGTTATTGTTGGAGTTGTTTTGAGTGACAAACATATGTGTAGGTTTTTTTGGTGATAGCTACTTATAGAAAATGCTTCTGACTTCCCACTGTTCCAGTTATCTTTCATTGTGGGCTCCAAGGACTATCATAAATGGCAGAACATTAATTTTTTGCTAATTTACATGCCTATTCTAATTATTTGTTTGAACAGAAGTCGTTTTAGTTCATTACAACATTGAAGAGGTAATACATTTGAACTTTATGAAAATGTAAGCCTTGCATTTTCATATTCCCTTGGAGAATAGTCTTCCCAATAAATCACACCCTAGTGCTTTCATCTGAGTACAGAAGTCCATGAACTTATTTTTATTGTTTACAATAGAATCAAAGCAATGTCCTAATTAATGATTTTTACAAGAGGTAATTTCTATTTATAGGGACTCTGGGCCTGTAACATGGATCAGAAACCATCTCTGGGGTTTTTTGATCTCATAACATGATGGATACACATCCCAGCAGAGCACCTGATTGGATTCTTAGCCTCACTGTGGGTGATGGAATTATTTTTTTTCTGAATGTGTGATTTTTCTTAGGCCAAGGGTGAGTCTTTGCCTTCCCACCTTGGTTAGTGGACTCATTCAAATGCCTTGGCTCTAGATCCCACAATTTCTGCATGGTCCTTAGACCACCTCTTGCTCTCTTGGATCCACATTTTGAATTCCTCCTTTCCTATCCCTTCAAGTCCAGACCTTCCCTCAAGACCTACATTTAATATCTTTCCCCCAAGATTCCTTCCCTGCATCCTAATCTCTTCTAGACGCTAACACATCTATAGTTTCCTGCATATATTTAACAGAAGTCATGCATTATCTTATGACATCTTTTTACTTTTTAATGAATCATTATTTATAAAATTGTATTGCCATTTAAGTTTACAGAAGTTTATGTCCCGTGTCTTTCCCTGAATAATAAAACCTTTAGTGCCAGAACTCTATCTTACACTAGGTTGTTTACCCCACAGAGTGCTGACTATCTATTGCTACATATTCAATAGTTGAGCAGCAAGTGCTGCTGATTGATGGGTTGTTGTATCATTTGCCTATCCTAGCTCTAATTAGTATACTTTCCTGAGAACTATTTACAACAGACAGATTGGCTCAGGCCATCATTAACACTTCCCTGAAATATTTTCATGCATTTAGATGCTTTGCAAAATGCATTGCCCAAATGGTGCTATGTGTCTATGTGTGCACATAACAAAGGGAAGCCAAATTAAAACCATCCTTTTAATTCACTGTTGATGCATGATCATTTTAAAATGTAGCTTTCATTTTCATCAAAGTTATGCACTTACATAATTTTAGGAGTTGTCTTAGTCTGCTTGGGCTACCATAACAAAATACCGTAGACTGGGTGGTTTAAACAACAGACATTTATTTCTCACAGTTGTGGAGGCTGAGAAGTTCAAGATCGTGGTGCCAGCAGATTTGGTTCCTGATGATGGTTCATTTTTGGCTTCCCTTCTCTCTGTGTCCTCATGTGGCAAAAAGGGAGAGAGAGTGAGAGGGAGGGAGAGAGGCTGAGTGAGATCTAGTCTTTCTTCCTCTTTTTATGAGGATACTGATCCCATCATGGGGACCCCCACACTCATGGCCTCATCTAACCATTGCTTCCCAAAGGCTCTACCTCCAAATACTATTGCATTGGAGATTAGGGCTTCACTACATTAATGTGAGGGGACACAGACATTCAGTCGATAACAGGGTTCACAGGGCACTCTAAATACAGCAGCAGCTTGTCATTGCTCCACCATCACTCTGTTCTCTACACTCGACATGTTTAACTCTTTTAGGCGTTGATTTTGATGTTACCTCCTTCTCTCTAAACTATGATCGTACTACTCCTTTTTCCTTCTCTTCTTTCAGCTTCAGGCATTATCTCTTCTCTTCTCACCGTGTCAGCTCTCTTCAACCACCCCCACCTGCTCTATCATGTGCAATTCCTGACCTCCCGTCTTCCCATGATTTTGTAATTTTGCTTATGTTAATATTTAGTGTGTATGTTATCCTGTCTATATAAACACTATTCACAGCTGGACGTGATTATTTTTGTTTTCTTTCATGACCGCTAGGTTTTCCCGGAGTTAAGAGTTAATATAGTTTTTTTTCCTCCTTGGATTTGTTTTCTAACACAAGTTCATCCCAAACTCTCTCTTCAGTTGTTTAACTCTCCTCTCAGTTCATTCAGTCACATCAGGTATTCCTACAAGGCCATCTGTTTGGTCTTCTGTGCTCTTCTGAGCTGTTCCAATCTGGACTATTTTCTTTCTAGGCTCAGCGTGCAGCTGTTCTTCTTGGATCCCCCTTCATCTTTGTCCCTGAGATTCCTTTGGCTCTTTCTTGGGTTGATGCTTTCGTATCCCAGACCCCGATATCTTCCTCTCTCTTGGTTTACCTTCTAGTTTTAGATGGGAAAATGGATGCAAGGGAAGTAAATATTTTGAAACCTATCATGTCTGAAATGTTTGTGTCCCACCCTAACATTGAATCGATAACTTTGTTGGGTATGGAATTCTAGGCTGGAAATGATTCTTCTATAGGGCTCTGAAGTCATTGCTCCATTATCTTTTTGTTTCTAGTGAGGCTACCAAGAAATCCATAGTCATCCTGATTTTTTGAGTGACCCTTTTCCCTTTTTTGGAAACTTTAGTGTTGTTCCTTTGTCCCCATTGTTCTGGAAATTCATGAGATAAATTTTAGTATGGGCTTGTTTTTATCTATTGTATTTTGTATTTAACATGCTCTTTCCATCTAGAAACTCATGCCCTCCAGTTTTAGGAAATTTCTTGAATTACGTTTTTGCGTTTTCCTTTCTTCTATTTTCTACGTTCTCATTGTTTCTGAAACTTTACTTATTCAGATGATGGACTCCTAGACTGATTTTTAAAGTTCTTTTCTATCATATTTTCCATTTCTTTGATTTTCCACTCTACTTTCTAAGAAATCTTCTTAATTTTATCTTTTGATCTTTCTGTTTAAATTTTCTTCCTATTTCATTGAATTTCTAAGAACTCTCTTTTGGTCTGAAATTGTTTTACTTTTGATAGAATTATTTTTGCTGATACAATAACATCTACTTCTCAAAGGATGCTAATGATAATCTTCTTTTAGTTGGTTATCTTCCTGCATAGTATTCTACAAGTTGCTTTCCCCTCCCCTAATATTTTGACCTTTATTTTTTGAATTAGAGAATTTCCTTAAGGTCCTGGAGATCATTGGTTGATGCTCACATTTTAAAATGGAACACTTAAAAACTAACTAGAAGCTCTGTGTATGTGTGTGTGTGTGTGGGTAGAAACTGTTAATTGTGGACTTCATTAGAATGAACTGCAAAGGGTAATGTGGTTTGGTTTGTTTGATTCTTTAGGAGAATTTTGCTGTCAACACATCTGTATTTTTTTTTTCTTGGAGTGGATAGATTTTTAGTATATTTAAGGAACAACAAAAAAGGAATTGTACTAGTCAAGGTTTTCCAGAGAGGCAAAACCAACAGTATATCTATCTACCTATCTACTGTGTGTCATATATATCTATATGTATATACATGTTTATATATTTATTATAAGGAATCAGTTCATGTGATTTTGGAGGCTGAGAAGTCTCACAATCTTTTCTCTGCAAGTTGGAGACTGAGGAGAACCTGTGGTGTAATTTGTTTTGAGTCCCAGGGGCTGAGACTCAGGAGATCCAATAGTATAAATCCCAGATGAAGAGTAGAAGACCAATGTTCCAGCTCAATAGGCTGGAATTTTCCCTTCTTCTACCTTTTTTCTTCTATTCAGCCTCTCAATCATTGGATGAGGCCCACCCACATTGGGAAAGACAATCTGCTTTACTCAGTCTATTGATTCAAATGCTAATCCGGGAACATCTTCACAGATAGACCCAGAATATGCTAGTCAAATACCCAGGCATCCTGTGATTAGTCATGTTGACACATAACACCAGTCATCTTAGCCAGTGTGGACTGAGGGGAGTGAGCAAGAGGAAGATGGGCTAGGACTCCATAACAAAGGGGCTTATAGAACAAGATGAGAATAATAAACAACCTCCTTCTAAGTTAAATGGGAAGCCTTTGGAGGACTTTGAGAAGGGAAATGACAAAATCTGATTTACCCTTTCAGAATGGCTTCTGTCTACTATGTGGAGAACTTATTGTGCAGGTGGTGGGGAAGGGTAATGACATTGGACTAGCGAGTCAAGCTGGAAGTGTATTAATCAAGGATGGGCTGAGTAATGCGATGGCAACAATGTTTCATGTTTTGTTGTTCTGCCACACATTATCTCCACTATCTGGAAAGTTGCTGGTCTTAGGGGTGAGACAAAAGAGATTACAGTGAATCAAATGCTAATTGTGAACTCTTCTGCCTAAAAATGATACATATCACTTCCTTTAAACTTCATTGACCAATCAAGTCAAGTGGCTAAGCCTGGCATCATTGGAATGGGGAAATATAATCCTCCACCAAGAGTGGGGAATGCTTGGAAACAGTGGAACAATCTATCACAGAGGCTATTGCATAATCAAGGCAAAAATGAGAATGGTAGCAGTTAAGGTAGTAAAAAGAACTCAGATTTGAGGCAGAGTTGGGAGGACTTGCTGGTTCAGTAAATGTGAAGCACCAAAGAAGGAAGAGTTAGAAAATATTCTAGGGTTTTGGTCTGGACACAGTGGTGAATGGTAATGTCATTTATTGAGTTGAAAAAGACTAAAACAGGGGTAGTTTTAAGGGAAAAGATTAGGAATTCCATTTTGAACACATTGGGCTTGAGATTCCCAATAAGAGAAATGTTGAGATTGAAGATAAAATTTAGGAGTTACCAGCATATAGGTTGCCTTTGAAGCCATGGGACTGGATAATATCACACACAGGAAACCAGAAGGCTGGGACTGAGCTGTGGGGCATGCCCACATGTGAAGTTTGGGAAGAAGCGGAGAGCCTAACGAAAGAGAGGGGAGAGCCAGACTGGGAGGCGGGAAGCAAAGCATGTGGGATGGCCCAGAAGCCAAGGGGGTAAAGTATTTCATTTCATAAGGAGAAGGATCCACAGTGTCACTGCTACTGAGATACTCAGATAAGAATTAAGATCCAGTGCTTGCTTCGGCAGCACATATACTAAGAATTAAGATCCATTGTTGGATTTGGCCAGATGCAGGCATTGGTGACCTCGACATGCCATTGGTGACCCAAGGGTTAAGTCTTATTGGAATGTGTTGAGAAGAGCACACTTGTCCTTCTGACTCAAAGTCCAATTCCTCCCTTAGTTTGCTACAAAGAATGGAAGATTGTCATGTACAGAATGGAGTTGTCAAAAATGTGGGGGAATTAAATAATTTGTACCTTATTCTTTGAGTCACTTAGCATGGGAAAACAACCCACTAAAAACTTGAATCAACCATCTGAGCATAACTGGTTCATTGCTTTTTCTTCTGTGAGTGTATGGAATAAATGTTTGCAGAAATCTCTCTGTTTCTCTCCATCCAGGCTCCAGGCCAACCCTTCATAAATGATGGGGCATGTTATAAATTTGTTAGCTTCCTTAACCATGGAAACACATGGGGAGGCAGGGAAGTAGGATTGGGAAAAATAGAAGTGTCTCATTTACTGTCCAGCATAAAGTACAGGATATAAAACTGCTTCCAAGAGCAATACATTGAATTAAATGAGGTAATTTTACTCCTGAACAACACTCCAAGGGGCAGTCCAAAGTAATAAGCCCGACAGCAAAGGAGAAAAAGGCGGGATATGGACAGGAAAAGGAAATGCGCCCCTGTTACCCTGTGCATTTTTGTTCAGCCGGTGGGGCATGCCTGCTGCAAACTCTTTCTCGTTGTGCCTGAGATTCACCACGGACACATGGGAGGACCAGATGTCACTTCTGTGCCTTGGCCTCAGGTACTAATAAGTCCAAGGCAAGCCAGGTTGGTAAGGCCAGGAAAGCAAGACCAGGGGGGTGTATTCTATAAGCTTGGAATACTTCCATCATTTTTCAAAGTTGGTTGTGATTCTTGCCCCTTGAATTGTGTGTTCCCAGTCAAGGAGAGTATTCCAAATATTTAATAACTAATAAAGAATAGGCCTTGACTAATTGGAACAGACAACAGACCAATCAGAATAGAGGCTGTCTGTACCCAACATTTGAACTGAGTGTAGGCTTGTTCTCCACATCTAGTGAGAAGAACAGAGACCCTGTAGCTAGTTAAGCTGAGTTCAATCTTAGATGTTTCTTAGAATCCCTGGTAGCTCCCTGTCTTTGAGAATGTTCAAGCTTTGGTAAACCTCATTTTTCTCAAATGTTTAAAAAAAAAAAGGTATTTCCTTGTGTGGTCATTTTGAAAATGAAATGAAATGCATTTCAACTGTCTGTTGCTATCTATCCTATCATCCAAAAACCTAGTGCTTAAAGCAGCAATGATTTATTATTCCCCATGACTGGGAGGTCAAGAACCCAGACAGCTGTTGGCTTGGAGGTCCTTCTGCTCCATGTGCTGTGGGCTGGGATTTGCTCACTCAGCTGCATCCATCTGGAACCTGGGTTGGGCTGGAAAGTCCAGGAAGGTCTCACACACATGTGTGGCACCTCATGGCTCCTCCATCTAGCCTCTTTCTTCCGACCGGGTTATCTCCTCATTCAGGGAGCTGAGCTTCTTTAAAGGTGGTAGCTGGCTTCTCGGAGCCAGAGAGGAAGCTGCCTGGTATCTTCACATTGAGCCTGAGAACTGGAAGGCATCACTTCTGTCATATTCTACAGGAAAAGGTGAATCATGAGGCTGGTCAAGATTCAAGGAGGGAGACCCCACCTCTTGGCAGGGAGGTGGGGTCTCCTGCACGCATAGAGAGTCAAGGAGTTACTGGTGATCATCTTTGGAGGCTCTTGGCCTCAAAACGAATTACATGAAGGGATCTACTGCAGTGTTTAGAGCCCCCTGCTTGAAATCCCCCACAACTTCCCATGGTTTCAGGCTATTCCCTAGTGCAGCATTCAAGGTCTTCGCTGGCCTGCCCCTGCTGTCTAGCCTCATTTCTCAGAGCTCCATTCCTCACAGTTTCTATGCGGGCCACACAAAACTCCGCTTTTGCGTCTGCAGAGGCTGCTCTCTGAGTGAACATGCTTCTTCCCCACCCCCAGCACTCCCGTCCAACTTTTGACTCTACTTCAAAACTCTGTTCAGTGACATGTCCTCTGGGATGCCTTCTCGACTCCCTGTCTCAGCCTCAGTGTAGGGAAGAAAGGTGGGTGCAGAGGAACAAAGAAGCAGGCATGGGAGGCTTTGCTAGAAGCTCTAGACTGCCTTTTAGTCTTCTCACACCAGAAGCAACTCTTGTCCAGGCATCGCAGGAGGGCTCTTGGAGGCCACAGCCTTTCAGAGAAGCCCACCTCCTCATGGCAATGGGCATGGGTGAGAAACAGCTCAGGGAGGTGTGTCCAGAGATTCCTGGTTCTCTGTGGCTTGTGAGTGGAGGCCAGGGGAGTCAGTAGCCCTTGAAAGTATAATGGGTGGAATTGTGGCCCCCCCAAAGATATATCTAAGTCAGAACCTTTGTACCTGTGAGTGAGACCTTATTTGGAAACAGGGTCTCTGAAGATATAATCAAATTAAGTATGTAGAGATTAGATCATATCAGATGCAGAGTGGGCCCTATACACAGTGCTTGGTGTTCTTATAAGACAGCAGAGGGGGGTTTGAGAGGCAGAGACAGAGAAGGCCATGTGAGGAAGGAGGGACAGAGGAGGGCTGCAGTCACAGGCCCAGGAGACCATTGCTACCCAAAGCTGGGAGAGGCAAGGAGGGATTCTTCCTTCTGATCACAGAGCTTTGGGAGGAACATGGTTCTTGATTTCTTTCTTCTGGTCTCCAGAGCTATGAAGGCATAAACTTCTGTTGTTTGAAGCCATCCAGTTTGTGATCATGTGCAGCCCTAGGAAACTAACACAGCAGGAGAGACGTGGAACCTGAAATAACTGTGGGCCCAGGAGAGGCCTGGATTCGGGACCAATGATCTGGAGACATCTCAACTGGAGACCAAGGGCCATGACCACAGACTTCAGGACATGGTAGCAGTTTAATGTCTCAAAGGTGGTAAGAGACCCCTGTACTCTAGTATACATTCTTGCTGGGCTCCAGGGTTCTGGCCTAGCTCCGTGACCCCAGGGAACACTTACATATTCCTCCCTGGTCACCATGCGATAACAGTTGTTCTCGGTACCCACGGAGGTGGGGGAGAGCCTGCAGGACCCAGTGTGGCCCTTTCAGGGACTCACCTTGAAAGATGCTATTTTCCACTGGAAGACACTGAGAAGCCTTCAGCAACTGAGTTCCTGCTCCCTTCTGGAATGGGGCTTGTGAATAAATTTAGATCAGCTATAGAGAATAAAATGATGGTCATTTTGGGGGCATGATTTAACTTAGTCCATATATAATATATATATACATATAGTGATGTAATAATGTGTATATATATGTGTATGTGTGTGTGTGTTTGTATACACACATATATATCTTACAATCTCAAGCCCTTTATGTTTTTAATTTTATTTTACTTTTTTTTTAATTTTACTTTTTCTTAAGTAGGCTCCATGCCCAATGTGGAGCTCAACACAGGGTTTGAACTCACAACCCTGAGATCAAGACCTGAGCTGAGATCAAGAGTCAGACGTTTAAACCGACTGAGCCACCCAGGTACCCCTCAAACCCTTTTAGTATGATGGTAAGAAGCAAAAGGGATTTTGTTTCAGAGTCGTGTTGCCATCTCCCAGCATGTGAAGAAAGCATCCTCAGTTGCCCAAAGGTTATGTGTGGGCTGGGTCTAGGCTGTGGGATTACTTTCTGGGGCTTGCTAGGGAAAAGGGCGAAGGTGAAGAAGTGAAGAGTTATGTGGCATTTCTTTGCTGGGATTTAGGCAAATTATGTAATTGTCCTTTGCATTAAAATCTGCTCCACTTTCATCTGATATTTTGCTGAGAGGACAAGTGAGATTCCAAAGCTCAGTTCGCTGAAGTGTGCAAAATGGTAATCAGCTTCGGGGCCATCAGAGTGGGAGAGGGGGCGTGCCTCTCTGAAGAAGAGGGAGGGTGAGGAGCTCAGGCTGGGGGGTGGGGAGACGGGAGGAGTCTGGCTGACTTAGTGAGGCTTGTCAAATGCCCGTGCCTCCCTCCTCACTCTTTTCCACTGTGACCTGTTCTCAGTGGACAAAGGAAGGGCTTTGAACTGTATTTTTTTTTTTTTTTTTTTTTAGCCAAGAAAGGGAGTGTGAATGAAAAAGGGTCATTAACCATAGGATGGAGGGGCTGGTTATGAGAGGGCATGTGGATGCCACGTGGGAGATGCTAATTTGGGGAAATGCATCCTTATCTCTATAGATGTACCATTCCAGGCCCCCAGTTAGATTTGAAAAAGACCTTGGTGGTTGTCTAATTCCCTCCTCCTCTCCTGCACAGTGACGCTGAGCCTGGCACCCAGCAGATGCTTAGCAAATACTTATTGAGTGACTGAATAAATGAATGAATGCATACAGTTCAAGTGCTCAGTTTACAGGCAAGGGAATCAAAGCTCAGAGAAATCAAGAGATTGGGCAAGGTCATGCATCAAGTTAGTGGTATCTTAAGGCCTCTGAGATCTAGTACTCTAACCACTCAGCTGAGAATTATCTTTCGGTTCCATTTTGCTGCTAGGACAACTGTAGCCACAGAAGGACGCTTCAGTAATCTTGAAAGTTCTCTGGGTGAATGTTGCTATGATACAGTCTTGCAAAGAGCCGATTGCTCCGTCGCAAGGCCAAGTGCTATTTATGTTGGGGGAGTTAGAAAAAATGCTGCCTTGCAGAGACCATTTGTTACCTGCCTTAATATTTGCAAAGAGGATAACATTTTCTGTGTGTATGTATAAACTGGGAAATATTATTCTTTATGGGCTCTGGTATCCTTTTGCTATTTGATTTAAAAATCTTTTCCTTCCTTTCTATCCACCTACATGAAGGAAAACAAAACAGCAGAGGGCAATATTTATGGGATGACATTTCAACCTTGCCACTCAGTATGGTAATTGTGACCACTTTGCTTTTAATGCTTCCACATTGCCACATGGCCTCTGCTTTTCAATACTCAGTCATCCCCTTTGCTCTTAGGGGTCTGTCACAGCATCAGTCATGACCCAGAGAGGGTAACTACTACTGAGCTTTCCAGCAATGCTGGTGTCCTGCCCCGTGGGCATCCTTCTTACTGTTTTGGTAAGTGAGGTGACTTCCGGGTCCTCCTGTGGGACATCATTGGCTGTTTTCCAGCCTTCAGTAGTGTGCGCTGCTGCATAACAACACCATGAACCGAGTAACTTGGAACAACCTGTGTTTATTATCTCACCATTTCTGAGGGTCAGGAATCTGAATATTCTGGGTCCTCGTTCCAGGTTTCACGAGGCTGCAGTCCAGCTGGTGGCCAGGCTGCCTTCCTTTCTGGAGCTCGGGGTCCTCTTCAAAGTTTGTTTGGTCTTTGGCAGCATTCAGTTCTTTGATGCTGTAGGACCGAGGTCCTGATTTTCTTGCTGGCCATCGTCTGGGAGCTGCTTTCCGTTCCCAGAGCTGCAAGTTCCTTTTTGCAAGGGCTTCCCACAGCATGGCAGCTCCCTTCTGCAAGCCAGGAGAAACTCTTGCTTTGAGAGGCTAAGGCAGTAATATCTAAGGTAACAGAATCCCCGGGGTGACTGCCCTCACCTTTGCCATACACTGCTGGCGAGAAGCAAGTAACAGGTTCTGCTTGTACTCAGGGGAGGGAATGACACAGGGATGTGACTCATCACCTAGCAAGCCTGCTTCTCTGAACCTTCTGTATTTTTTAAAGGTGTATTTATTTTAGAGCAAGAGAGAACATGAGTGGGAGGGGCAGATGGAGAGGGAGAGAGAGAGAGATTCTTAAGCAGACTCTGCACTGAGCGTGGAGCCCGTCGTGGGTCTCGATCATGACCCAGAGTTGACACTAAGAGTCAGACGCTTAACTGATTGCACCCCCAGACTCCCCTTCTCTGAGCCTTTTATCCCCTTCTCTGCTGTCTGCTGTGGTAGTTCTGACATTTCTACTTCACTCCCACACTTTTCCCAAGTTTACGAGAGCCATCCGAGATGCATCTTTGCATCGTCTCTTACTGTGCTTGCCAGGGCATCAAATCATTCCCCCAGGTCAATAAGCACTTCCTTACCAACGTTATGTGCTGTCCCCGGGGACATAGTCAGTACTCCCATCCTCCGCATACCTTCTCGGCTCCTGCTGGTGCGTTTTGGCTGCTTCCCACATTTCCTTTGGCATGCATGCCTCTTTAGCAGGCTGAGCACGTCCTTGATGTCACTTGTGCAGGTGGCCGGGAGAGGAGGTGGGCTGAGATCCAGGGAGGGCACGTGTTGTTTCGTGAGGCGAAGGCCTCAGCACGCAGGCGCCATTGAAGCAAGGATTGGGGAGCCCTGACACGTACGTAATGAGGAGGGATGGATTGCTTCTTGAGGCACACAGGGCTCAGGAGGACCTGATGGCTCAAGGTTTCTGGGATTCCTGACTCAGTTGTCACCACCCAAGTGTCAGGGACCCATTCCTTCCCACTCAGAGCTCTAACCTGGACACAGCAGCCTTGCTGCTGGGGGGATTCCAACCTTCTCTGGGGCTCTGTTGCTTTATAATTGAGTCCTGAGCCCTATGCTCGGTTTTTTTCTGCCCTCTGGCTGCAGGAGGTGAGATTTTTGCTTGCTGCCAAGGACGCCCTGTGACCCTCCCTCCTCACCTTTTCTTGGTGATGAATGACCTCAAGCCTTTCATTGTCTCTCCCTAATGCATCTGTAGCACCCAGCAGCAGCCCTGAGTTCACTGTATTTATGAAGACGACTTCTCTCCCCATGCCTCCTGAATGGTTTAGATATTCACCAGCCAGCACGTTCCCTTCTGGAGCTATTCCATCCAGTTCAGAACAAATGACACTTTGAACTATTGCAGTTCCAACATGCTGGGGCACCCAGTATTCTACCGCTGTGATGGGATACTTCTTTTCAGCTAGCTAGCAGGGAATCTAGCGGCTCACGTTCCACTTTAGAATCGACTTCCTAGGACACTTCTTGACAGCAAGTTTTAGCTCACGTTCCCCAGAAACAGACCCTGAGGGGGAGATATGCATGCAGAAGTTTTGCTGGAGAATGCACTTGGACATGGCACCGGGAGAAAAGCTAGGGAACAGAAGTGGGCACAGGGGGAAAGTCAACTATGATGTTGTTGCTCTAGAGTTACCTGCTGATCACATGGGGTGGCATTTTATGACTATCCTGCCTTGGAGAAAGAGAGCTGGGTCTTTTGAGCTCTAGCACTGACCAGTCACAGGAGATAGGCTAACCCTGGGGACGGGGCATTATAGGAGGGGGCTGAGGCAGGTGTCTTTGACCAAGGGCAGTCTCTAGGGGTGGGTGCATTTGTGAGCCATCTTCATTCAACATTCCCAGCTGCTGGGGTAATGAGTCCTGAGGGAGGGATCTGTGCCATATGCCACCGTAACTGCTATGCCGGTGGTCCTCAATGGAGGGTGATTTTGTCTCCTAAGGGACATTTAGCATTGCCTGGAGACATTTTGGTTATTACAACTGGAGATATGTTTGCTACTGGCATCTAGTGGGTAGGGACCAAGAATGCTGCTAAATATTCTATAGAGCTCCATCAAGACTGTCCCCCACCACGAAGAATGATCTGGTCCCAAATGCCAATAGTGCCAAAACTGAGAAACTCATGCTATGCCATGCTTCTTTGGATTGGCTCCCCCAAAAATTACTTACACCAAAATCCCTGTGTGGAATCTCCATTCGGAAGACAATGGGGGGATATTAAATCTAAGACAAGCTCCAAGAAACAGTTGCATAACTTGGGGGGAGGACAAGGATGGGAATCCCAGACTTTCTGTGCCATGAGCCCACATTCTTCTTATGTACTGTGCTGCAGAGCTGGTGGGTGGACTAGTCTCTAGGTCTTACAGCATGTGTAGGACTTGGTGATGGGGAGTTTTAGCATGTTTCTGGGCTTATCAGCAAATTCTGGTTCCTTGACAGATTTTTCTTCACTGAACTACAGAACACAGACAATGATTTGAGTGACTATTTCCCCAATTCTTCCAAAGTTGGCACATAGCTAGTACCATTATAGAAAATTCATTCCTACAGTGGATGCCTTAGGATAGATATTAAACCTTAATTGTTTTTCAGAAACCTGATTGAGAATGACTGTAAGGGCAGAGATAGTCTTCTCAAGTTATCGGGCTTCCATTTATTGAAGTATTTCTTCATTTAATCATTCTTCCTCTCACCTATTTATTACTTCATTTAACAAGTAGTTATGTGCAGTGGTAGACATCTCATAGGCATAATATTTTGGAATAGAGAGATTTGAGCTATCATTGTCAGAGATTCTACAAATGATGGAAATGAGAAATCCAGAGAGGTTGAGCAATCTGCCCAAAGGTTTTGGAACTAATTCAAGACAGCCAGGGATAGAAACAGGTTCCAGAATGGGCTAGTGTGCCAAGGGAAAACCTTACTGTAGTCTTTCACTGCAAGGACAGAACTATATGACTCATTGTTATTTGCATTTTATTAATATGTATTTCATAGTAATTCTCTCAGCCCACTGCCCAAAGGTATGAGGGTGCAACCATTCCCTCTGTCTATAATTGTCTAGAAAGCCCTGTACCACTGAGAACTTTTGAAGTAGTAGGTGTCCTAGTCTTGGATTTGATTTAATTTGAGCCAAGAGAGCAATTTGAATCCTAGAAGTTCCTCTTCCAGCTGTAATTCAAAGTACAGGAATGAGAATGCTACCAAATCTTTGGGAAATGAAAGCTCTAGCTTGTCATTTAAGCAAACAATCTGTGAAACTACCTGCTTTCCCCAAACATCAAACCAAGCCAACATTAATTTATTGTAAGCAGAGACGCCATTGTCAGGAGTCCATAAATTGGGATTCTCCTCAGGCTTGGAACCTTGCTTAGAAACCATGTTGCTTTCCCACTCTGCCACAGTCCCTGTGCAAACTTAATTTTCTTATTCTTTTGAGACTGAGTTATATACCTTTTGTTGCCAGCGCAGTGCTGGGGAGAAATCGGATTTTGTTTTTCCTGACAACATGGACGGAATTCACCCTGTTTAATTCAGATTTGAGTATTGCCAATTCCCCATCTTGTAGTCCCATCAAGAGGATGATCCTATCATTACCACGAAGGTGGCTTTCCTTGGCATTTGGCTGCCTGCCTCGCACCAGAGATTCTTGTGGGTTGCAAAGAGATTGTTCCTAGTATCCAGTACAGAACTTTAGAGGAGAGCTATTTCCATAGTAACCGCATGGGCTGGGTCAGCCTTTGACTCCAAATTCATAGTCCAGGGATTTAAACTTAAACAAATTAACAAGGTGAATTTCTATTACTAGCATTTACATTTTAAAAAAGTCTTTATCTTTATGAGAACTCAAGATTGCAGGTGAACCCTGCCAGCATTTGCTTACCAGCAAGGGAGATTATTGGCTCAGGCAATTGGGAAGGTCATGGATGAGACTGACTCATAATAACTGGAATCAGGGACTAGAAACTTTCAGTGTATGGTCCACTCAGTACCTATATATTAGGGGTAAAATCTTCCCTATGGGGATGGTATCACTAGGCTAACACTCTGGCCTTTCCCTGCTCTGTCCTTTGCAAGGAGGGTGACTTATTCCTCATGATAAATTGTAGGAGAACCAACTGAGCGTTCTCAGTTCTGCTTTTTCCACGTCTTTGAATCTCACCGAAGATCATCTTCTCTGTCCCTCCCATGTGCTTGGGGACAGTCCTGTGGTTTTCTAATACTGCCCAGGACTACGTGGAAAAGTCTGTCCAACTCTGAGGTTTCTTTTACTTATTTCATATTTCTTATATGTTCCCACATCTACATCCTCATTCTCCGATAGCTCCTGTTATTAGTAATAAAGGTCCCTTGGTCTGATCTTGTCCAGTTCTCAAATCATTTTGAATCTTCGTGGGGAAAGAGGTGTTATTTTCCCAGCGCTCTTAAATTGTTATTCATTTATTCAGCAACCATTTGTTGTGTGATCAGTCCGTACAAGGCATAGACCCCCTAGAGGCAGAGAGAGAAATGATGATTCCTGCTCCTGATGGACTGCCAGTCCAGTGAGAGTTCCTGCTGGTGCCTCTCCAGGGCCTTGCGTGCTTGAGAAATATTTGTGGAATGAAAGGAAGAGCCAAAATGCTGCACGTTAATGTGTTAAGTGTGTAGTGGATTCAGAGGTGGCTATGGAGATCTCTCGCCAGGACCTGGGCACTCCTTCTTGGCTGTTGGTGGCTCTACGTTGAGACTCTGTCCAAGAATTGCCTTTGGTGAAAGAAAGCAGTTTCACTCAAGATCATATTCTCTCTCCAAGGGCAGCCCATGACCGGACAATACAAGCTACAAGGGCTTGGCCCCCATATTTCACAGTGGGAAACCTCTGAATGGCCAGCTCAGCTCAGCTCCAGAGCCCTTGTAAGGTTGGGCTAAAATTTTCATGTGACTGTATCACAGCTCAGCTTCTCCCCCAGTGTTGGTGTCGATGCTGGAAGCATCCCCCAATAAACTTCCTGCATGTGAATTTCCATCTCAAAGTTTCCATCCTGGAACCTGATCAAGACATAAATGCAAACTGTGGTGGCATTACAGGGGAGGGTTTCTGGTCAGCCCTAGACATTTGGAGAAGAAGAGATGGTACTGGTAGAGGAGAGGATGGAAAGACTGGGCAAAGAATGGAGGGAGTTTGCTAGATTAAGGAGGGCAGGGTGTGCTTTGGGAGAAGAGGTGGCTGGAGCACAGGTGGGAGCGAGGAGCTCCTGGGACAGAGGGAGCTCATGCCTATTGCTGAGAAGGAGATGCTTCCCATGGTTGTTGCTTTCAGTTTACACGGTCCTCTCCAAGAAGGGGGCCCAGCCAGCGAGGTGCAAGACAGATGCCTTGATCAGGTGTTGCAGAGGTGGCGGGGTTTACCCACAACAATGAGGAAAGAGCAGGTGTGCAGTCTGGGATCTGAGGGCACTGGAGGGGGCAATGTGGGATGTGAGTGGGAATTGCTGGGTGGGGAAGACCAGAAGGTGCCAGAATGTCGTGACTGTCTCTTTGGAGGACTGCCTATGTCTGACCGACTTGGGAAGGGTTTGTTTTAGCTCCTGGGGTTCCCTGACGTAATGCCTGGGCATGCACCAGCTGCAGGGAGTAGAGAGAGGACCCAGATGCCTGCTGTGGCCAAGCATGACTGGCCAAGATGAGCATCTGTTCCTTCTCTGGCAGGTGCCAGGGCAGAGGGATGAGGCAGCAAGGAGCAAACTGCTCAGAGGGCAAGGGAGATGGGGAAGAGCAAAACTTCAAGAAGTAACCCGAGGAAAGGATCAGGCAGAAACAAGCCTCTGACTTTATTTTCTTGGTTATTGATGTAAAAAATCAGTACCCTCCTTGGCCCTTGGAGCTGAAAAAAAATGAAAGGCAAGTAATTTAGCTTTCTAGATGGCAAAAGGTTTTGATCATGCTTATTGCTTCTACCTAATATAAGATTTGTGAAATTAGAATCGGATCCAAATAACACTGCATATCTAATATATGCCAGGAGCTATGCTAAGCAGCCTGGTTTCATTTGCTAGTGATTATAATCAAAGAAGCATTTCCTAAAATAATTAAATTTAATGAGAGAAGGATAAACAGAAATACCATTCGGTTACCATTCTGTTGGTTGCTCTTACCTTGCTGTGGAAGTTAGCAAGGTTGGTTCTTTAGCACTGGATACCTATTCAATTCATAAATTTATGAAACGAAATGTTACTGAATTTCTTTATGGTGACAGACGCGTGTCAGGTGCTGGAAATATATGTGCCCTGTATAATAGAAAGCAAGACGAGGCTTTTAACAGCCAAGGACAAAGCGATTTGTTTTGGGATATTAATTCCTTTGGATTTGAACATCTTTAGAGTTAACTTTCAGGAGAATTTGTTTCTCTTTTAAAAGGAGGATTTGATTTTTGAATGTGTATTTTATTCTAAGAATTTGATAATGGGACGTCTCTGGGTTGTTATCATTCATTATGTGACTGTCTTTATGCAGTTTGTTATTGGTGCATTATAAGGTTGTCATCTAATCTCATTGTTGAATCTTGGATATGCTGTGTTGGACAGCATGACTGCACATATTGTGATTTGGAAAATGGAACAGAGAAGGAATTTTTAGCCTTGGGTCTGGCGTTGATTGAATTTCGGTTCTGTTCTGATACATTTCAGAGCCTTCTGGAAGCAATGTATAAACCACTCATCTATGGTCCCAGGAGTGGTGTTCGGTACTGAAGGTGCAGCCTCATGTTATGGTGATCCCCTTTCGAGGGCCATAGTTAAACTGTAGTTGACCATGGACTTAATAATGAAGCAGGCTGAGTTGGGAGCAAAAAGCGAAAGAAGGGTGGGGAAGAACATTTCTTCCCCACTTCTGGTGTTTCCCTTTGTGTTACAGGAATTCAACTTGATTTCTGTTCTTTCTCTGTTGTGGGGGAGGTAGGGTGACTTATCTGACTGGGAGATGTGGGAAGAATGAACTGGGCGTGTCTGGATCATATGCACTTTTCTTCCCCTTGGGAGTGAGCTTCCATAGGGAGTGGGTATTCCTCTTGGTTCTCCTGGTGGAAGGTTTACCCTAGCTGACTGGATTAGGATGGAAAAGTCTGTTTAGTTGATTTAGTCCACCCATGTTTTCTCCTAACTCATTTCAGAAACTTCTGGAACCAAAATCTAAACTATTTCCTGGTTTCAGGAGATGCCAAAGGAGCAGAGTTCAGCCAACAGGTCCGTTTGGCTTTCACAGGAAATCTCATCCCTTTAGTAATAGGGGTAATATTTTTGAACGCCCACCTGGAACTCCTATTTTCCAATTTAGAATTCATATGTGGAAACATGGAGCTATTTATTGCTCCCTCAAAATGTCATTGATGGTAGAGGAAACTTGTGGGTATAGGAACAAAAATTCAGGCTCTTCATCTGTATGCTAAATTTGAGTGTAGGGTACTATTAACAAAGTGGAGACAAATGAAATCAACTTTACATCCTTCATGGTCCAGCCTGGTCTCATGTCCTAGTGTGCCCTGAAGTTCCCCTTCCCTGGATTTAGTTTGAGGTTTTCTTCCTCTGTGCTTTTATATCACTTTGTGCCTGCCTGTATCACACAGTATCTGCTACTACAAGTTGAAAGGAGAGAGGGAGGGAAGGATGAGTAGAAAAAGCCAAAGACCATAACATGGTTCTGAGAGAATTTTGGCCAGGCCAATGGAGAGCAGCTAAACCAAAGTTGCTCATTAAGAGAATCCCAGTTGGGTAGGAATGGGCTGGCTCTGGTTCCCCAGCCATGCTCAGCCACTAGCTGGGAGTACCCATGGGTTTCATGGTATCCATGGACGGGAGCAGCTGGGGGCTGTCAGCTATACTGTTTGCAGCAAGTTCTCTCCAAGGGGATCTGAGAGGCGTGTTGGCATGCGCACTATAGGCTCTCTAAGGGTAGGGACTGGTCTTGCTCTGTATCCTTGGTGCTTAAGCAATGGGTGGGTCTGGTACACAAGAGAGTTGATAAATATTTGCTGAAACATTGTCAGGAATAGATTGTGGGAGGAATTTGAGTTTAATGAGTTGTTTGAATTAATTTAGCAGGACGTTGAAAATTATTAAAGATTTTATAACAGAAGATCAAGACTGAACATAGAGAAAAATATGGAGTGCACTAAAGTAAGACTCTTTATTCTTTTTCTTCTTTTCCTTTTTCTTTCTTCTTTTTTTTTTTTTTTAAGATTTTAGAGTGATCTCTGCATCAAATGTGGGGCTTGAACTCACAACTGCAAGATTAAGAGTTGCATGCCCCACTGACTGAGCCAGCCAGGCACCTCAAGGGACTCTTTCTTTTTGGCAGTAGTAGAGAAATGTGTCTGGTGGTAGGCCTAGGAAGGCAGACACCCTCAGCAAAAGATTTTGGAGATGATGTGTTTAGGGCTTGGAAAATTATTTGGACTTGGGATATGGAAAGAAAGAAATTACAGATAGCAATTGTTTTTCCAATCTCAAAGACAGGGTGTATGGGAACAGAGGAGGAAGAGGAGCTAGAATTTCAGGGCAAAATGCTGAGCTTGGTGTTAGGTTACTTGAGCTAGAGATAATATTAAACATCCAAGTGGAAGTGTCAAACTGACAGTTAGGATTGCTTGCCTGAATCCGACCAAAGAGGTCCAGGTTAGAGATACATACTGAGGAAAAGAAGCAATGAGATTAAGGTAGAAATAGAGAGTGGAGTTCAAGGATTAATTGAAATGGACCTGTTGCATATTTTGCACACAGCTCCTAGGTCATTTGTGCATCCTTTTGTAGGTTTGAATAAAACAGACAGAATGATACCATTCAGTTCTAGTCCTTTGATCCTTTCATGGGAGAGAGGGATGCTTCTTGTCTTTTTTTATTCTGAGACCATGAGCTTCCCAAGACTGCATTTTCAATTTTGATACTCAGAGAACAAGCACAGTGACTTACACAAATATTGTGAATTCCTATAGGATAAAGACTGTGCTTATTTATCTCCTGTTTGTCTAGAATGGCATCTGCACAACAGAAGGTATTGAGTTAAATTAATTTATTTAATTTGTATAATTCTTGATAGTTTAGTAAGTTCTGGAAGATACATTTAACACTTAATCCTCACAAGAATGCTGAGAACTATTATTACCCCCATTTACGATTGAGGATACAGAGCGTTAGAGAAATTAAGTAACTTACTTGAAATCATACAGTGAGTAAGAGAATGTATCAGTCAGAATGGGTTAAGTTATGCTTGGTAACAGGTAACCCTGAAAATCTCAGTAGCTTCACAACATGAAAACACATTTCTTACTTCTGTTAAATCCACTGTGGGTCTGGGAAACCTGCTGGAATGGCTGTCCTCCATGTGATACAGCTCAGAGTTTCAGGCTTTCCAAATATATCAACATTGCTCCTGCAGAAAAGAAAAGAAAACATAGAGAATCAAGCGTTGGTTCTTCTTTTGCCACGTAATGAATCATATTGCTTCCTCACATTTCATTGGTCAAAGACGTCACAGAGCCTTGTCTAACTTCAACAGAGAAGGGAAGGACAATCTCTCCAATGGGCCCAGAAAGAGAAATGGCATTTTACCCTTTGGTTTGTTTGTTTGTTTTCTTAAAGTAGCTTCCATGCCCAGCATGGGGCTGGAACTCACAACCCTGAGATGAAGAGTTGCACGCTCTACTGACTAAGCCAGGCAGAAACCCCTCTTTGACTCCTATTTTAATTTTTACTAAACATATACAGAAATATATACATGTAAACATAAACATATACAGAAATTTATAACATTTATGACAGTTTCTAATGTTAACCTATCCTGTAAATCAATCATGTTCTGTATACTTTTCTTCTGCTTTCTCTTGCCATAGGCCTGACCTCTTTCTGTTAACACTGGATTTTAGAGTACAAAGGCTCAAACGACTCAAGATTATCTCGGGAAGACCCATTCCTCTCTTAAGGTTAAAGATGGGATTTAAAAATGTGTAATGATGTTTGAGTATAGGACCCAGAATTGCCAGATCTTGTCCTGCCAATGTTGCTCTTTCCTGTGAGGTTCTGCAGGCCAGAGATATCCACATGATATGACCTTGTTGTGACCTTGTTGTTAGCTGGGATAGTGACGCCTGGGACAGTCCTCTCCAGCAAAGCTCTGTTGCAGCTCATACATTAGGCTTTAGGCCTGTGGGGTTTCCTACCTCAGAATGAGTTCATATCTACACGTTGGGATCTTACTTCATTATGTCCACTCTCATGGGAGCAGAAACCACAAGGAGCATGCTTATGTGATGAGAGGAACAATAGAAGGGGGACTCAGAACCAGTACAGACGGAGGGGACTTTGGGATGAAGTGAGCTGGACAGACAGACAGACAGATGCACAACACGTTTACACACAGGAACTCCTCAACCACTAAACGTGACCCAGAAGAGTCTGAGAGCTGGATGCATACCATCCGCACTTCTGGAGATGAAGCATTGCTCAGGTTGTAGAAATCACCTCCTCTGATTGCCCACATTTAACTTCTAAGGAAATGGAGGCCCCTTGATATTTGGGGTTCAGGGCTCCTTAGAAGTTGAGCTGCTTTGACTCCAGCCCAGGATGTCTGCCCTTTTGACTTACAGCTCTGGAAGGACTCTGAAGCAAAATATAGACTCCAGAGTCTACAAATAGGATGATAACAAAATAAGCAGTACTGAGATTTATTTTGTGCCAGGCCTAGGTGCTAAGGTGCTAGGTGCTGTTTAACCTCTGGGATAGGTGTTTTGCATATCCCTTTTTCACAGTTGAAGAATGCAAAGCTCACAAGGCAGGGATTTTTTTCAGAATAAAAAAAATTTTTTTATCTGTATCCCTACTGCCTAGATCAGTACTCGGTATATACTAAGTGCTCAGTATGTATTTGTTGAATGAACAAGCTCAAGATCACTGAGCTACTGAGCAGAGGGGCCAGCATAGGAGCTCAGGCAGTCTGACTTTGAGACTCTCCCTCTGAACGGTTACATTATAATGTGACCTCCTTACGCATCTGTCGTTATAAGCAATAGTGCTTGCTGGTCATTGTATGTTTATTAGCGTTGTTGTTCCTTTCCCCCACATTATGAGTACCTTGAGAGGAAACGGGTGACACACTGTTCCTCCTGCAGTTCCCTGCCCTCCATTCCTGGGTAAACAGTAGGAGAAAATTACATGTTGATTGGCCATTTGGCTGGCCTCATACCCCAGAGTGTGGCAGGAAAGACAGCCATAAATTTTTGGTGGGAGGTTTGAACTTTCTGGGGCAGTTCCATCTCCCCATATGCCTCCTTTAAGGACACCGAGCCAGTGTTCCACTAGGGGGACCCAAATGCAAAGGAAAAACCTCTCCTGCCCTCCAAAGGTAATGCAATTAGGCCTATAGCCCTCAGGAGGGGTCAGCACTGGTTTGGCCAACCTCAGAGCTCCCATCCCTGCACAGCTGTGGTTCTCCTTTCTCCTCACCTGATGGCAGCTTTTACAGTTAGTCAGGGCTTTGGGAGCGAATTCCACCCCTGTGGGGCCAGGACTGCTCCGTTCCTGGGGCTCTGGCCGTTGCTGCAGTGCTGACGTAGGGTTTGTCCTGGGAGCAGAGAGGATGGGTTTTGAAGGGCTGCAACCTGGTGATGAGGCTACTCTGGTTTCACAGGGGAGGGAGGCAGTCCCAAAATACAGATCTTGTAAATGACAGGTACTTCATCTTCTCCTGCTGCCTTCCCTCCCTCTCTAAAATCGGGGGGCCCTAACCACGTCCATAGTTCAGTGTGAGGCCATTCAAAGTTTAGTGCTTTCTTTTCTACAGCAACAGGAACTGGAAACGCAGTTCTCACTAGGGCAGGCTGACTTGTTGAGACAGATAGAATGATCTATTTTGACAACGCATCTTACAGGAATGGATGTATTTGTGAAACGTTGGACAGTTTCATTTTATTATTATTTCTCAACACTGTGCTGTGGAGCACTTTTTCTTATTTTGAACAGCTTGCAAATATGCTACCAGCATTTGGAAAAATTCTCAGTTATATGTTTTCTGTAATAAAATCTTATTTTTTTCTATATTTCATTTCTGTGATCTCTAATTAAATCATTTGGTTAAGTTTTTATTGCAGGGGTTTTATTTCTTTTAAGATATAATCTTTTCCTTGAGGAAGAATGAGGTAGATGTTCTCAGTGAAACATATTTAGTATTCTAGAGTTCAAAGAGATTTTAGAAATTTTGGCATGGATCCAGAATGGCCCAGGCAGAGAACAGGTTCCTGGTCTCTTTGTACTGAAGATGGGGCACATGAGATGAAGGGGCATGAAAGCCAGGTGGAACCAAATCATTTTACAGACTTTCAGCCCTAGAAGAATCTTTAGAGATTTTTCTCATCAAAGCTCATATCTGACAGATGAGAACACTGAAGTCCGGAGGGACAAAAGTCTTGCCTTGTCACACAGCTGATTAGTAACAAAGACCCACAGTCATCTGGTCATCACTGTTTTTACTATCCCATAGACTTTTTGGTGTGAACTGAGCGTGAAAATTTTTCCCCCCATGGCCTTTCATTTTACATTAGTCTGCCAAGGAAGGTCTGGAATAAAGAAGTAAAGCAGAGAGACAAGGGACAAAGGTTTGGACCATTGTGTGATTAAGATGTTCTGGTGACTCAGTGCTCTGTGATCTGCAGATGATCCAAAGGGAAGTGATGAGTAGCTTTGTCCAGGAGAACACAAAAGGCCAAAAGAACCTCTGGAAGGTTTTATTCAAGGACAGGGGGCACACTCAACAAAATTAGTTCAATAATCATGTAAGGAAACTGCTAGGTAGTAGATGCTAACAACCATTCTAGAAAATACCACCCAGCATTGTCTACATCCTTAAGGTTCTCTAAGCACTTTTCCATATATCCTCTCCTCATTTGGCCCTTCCTGTATCACCCAGGGTTCCTGGTAATTCTGGCTCACCTGCGCATTGAGAGGACTTTTTAAGAAAGGGAATGGGTTGGGGGAGGGCCCAAAGTGACAGGACCCAGAGCTGCTTTGAGACAAGAGAATAGGAATGAAAGGGCAGTTTCTTCAGGGTTCTGCCTTTGCTCTGCCTTGTCTTGCCTTGTTTTCAGTGTGTTACTTTGCTTAGGATCCCCGTTCCAGAGTGAATGAGGGTGTCTGATTGGCCCAGCCTGGAGCACATGACGCTCCTTGTCTATTGAGTGTCTTGAGGGGAATATTGAGGCATCCTGATGTGCAGGTCATTCACAGCTGTATCCAAAGCAAATTCTAATGCTCTTGACAGAAGAAAGGGGAATAAGCAACACATGTTCCCTGGAAATTAAATGATTACCTACATGGTATAAATGAGAAAGCTGAGGCCCAGAGAGGTGAAGTGACTTGCCCAAAGTCACACAGCTATATATTACAGAGCAAAGTTATATTTCCAGAACCTGTTCTTTCTACCAAAAAGAATAGGTGAAATTTTTTGTTTTATTTTGTTTTTAAAGTAGGCTCTATGTTCAGTGCGGAACCGTGTGGGGCTTGAACTCATGACCCTGAGATCAAGACCCGAGCTAGAATCAAGAGTCCATTGCTTAACCGACTGAACCACCCAAATGACCACAAAAGTGGGTGAGGTTTGTATTAATACAGTCCCTTCTCCTTTCTTACTGCTCATGTCCCGCTGGCTCCTACCACTTCTCCAAAGGGGTCCCATCCTTCCATCACCTGCCATCTCTGGACTATGAGGCTGATGCTCTTATTCCCCCTCCATTCTTAGACTCCCAAATTTCCTAGTACCTGTGTAATAAACTGAAGAATGTGTCACACTGTGTGCTAAATGGGAAGAATCACACCTGGGTGGGTCTTGTGACATTATGTCAGCCCTTCTTATTTCACTGATGTCCTTATTGCCATGGATCTGGAGCTTATTGTTGTTGGAGGGAAGCTTAAGGAACCAATGAAGTCACCTATGCAGGTTTCTGTGAGATGGAGTCTGCACACAAGTGGGGCTTGGTCACAGATTCATGGCCCCATTGCAATACTATTGTTAGTATGAAGTGGAGGAAGCTTTAGGGTCAATGATTCAAAACCATAGATTCTCTGTCTATAGAAAAAAGTCCACATTCCTTTGCTTAGCTCTATCATAGGCCACTTCTGATGTCTGGGGTGCTGGTTGTGGAAGGATTCTGAGTCTCTGGGAACGGCGGGAAATAATTACAAGTTCCACTAGTGATGTCTGCTGACGGCAGAGAATGGAGAGGGTGGTGTGTGTGTGGGAGGCGGGGGTTGATGTTCAGACTGAAGCTCTCTGTGTTCTTTCTCCAACTTCCCATTCCCTTCCTCCTCAAAACTTTTCCTAACTTTTGGTGCTATGCTCTGAAAATAGAGATCAGTGGAACTCTTTGTTCAAATGAAATTGCGTGTAAAAGCTCAATGTGTGAAATAAATAAAAAGCTGAGATGAAGTGGGAGAGGGCTTCAGACCCTCCTGTGGCTCTGAGGATGTGGAATCCCCTGGAACCATGCCTCTATCCACAGTCCACTTTCTGCTCTTTCTGGGACCTACTCCACTCTACCCCCCTTCTCTGCTTTCCCTGAACTTGGAACATCTAGTCGGTTCTTCAAGATCTCAGAGGTCACCTCTTTCCTAGAACCTTCCCCAATACCCTCTTGCTGGGTAGATTCTCTCTGAAAGCCAAAGCATTTTTCTTGGACCACTCTTCTGGCTTTTATAGCTGCCCATTTGAGTACCGGTTGCCCTGATATACTACAGGTGCCTCTGGGTAGCTCCATGTGCGATGTGTATTCTGAGGTCTTTGCAGTCAATTTTGGTAAAAATGCTAGTATTTTTATGTATGGATATTTTTTACTTTGTTTTGGAGCTTTTGCAAACTCTTTGTAATTTTTGCCTCTTACCGCTACCTATGTTTCACCTTTCTGGACTTTTTTTTTTTTTTTTAATTGGGGTAGTGGTATTAATGGCTCCATGGAGTTCCTGACTTGCGTTAATTTAATTTATGCTAAGTGCTTATTACAGTACCTGGCACAGAGTATGTGCTTGGTAAGAGTTAGTTATTACTATTATTGTAATTATTATTACCTCAATACGATTAGGATAACAACAATTTTCTGCCTTGGTATCATGCCCAGGTTCTTTCCTGAGGGCTGGCCTGCATTTTCTAGTCACTGAGATAGAGGAAGAAGCAAAGCTTTAGCCTCTTGGCTGGGATTCTGTGTGTATGAAGTGAGAATTAGTCATGGCCTCATTCACAATCTGAGAACATTTGCGCTTGTCACACCTGCCCGGAGAAGCCTGGATTCATCCAGCATGTTTTGCAATTCTCAGCTCTGGTCTCTGCTCTGGGAAGAGCTCAGCTTTGAATGTCTTGCAAAGTCCTCCTTGCAATGGCTCAATGACTTCATTCAGGAACTGGCTTCAGTCGAGGGAGGGCTGTTGTCAGGGGCAGCCACGTCTCCTCAGGCAAGGTTCTCCCAGAGTGACGGTCCTTGTCTGTTCCCAGCATGTGCCTTTAAACCCAAGCAGCCAAAAGAGTGTCATTTTGCTAAAGAGACTCAGAATCTTTCAAGAGACTGCTCCCTGGAGGGGGCTTGTTGGGATGCCAGGTTCTTGGCCGAAGTCATGAAGTGAATTTATAACCGATCTGCTGCAAAGGAAGCATCCACCCTGATGGGAGGACTTTGGCCTTGGGTTTTGGATGTTCGTTGTTTGGAAGTACTTTGCTTCTCTTTTGTCCTCCCTGTTGGCCTTCACAAGCCTGGTCGGCCTGCATTTCCTAAATTTACTGTGTTCTTTCTTGGCTTTGAGTCTTTACCTAGAAAATGTGCCACTGCTCCTTCTCCCATACACCCTTAGGCTTTCTCCCTGTAAAAGTCTCTCTTGACCCCAAAGACTTTTGGAATACTCGTCCTTCAGTACCATGTACATGTCTACATCATGATGCTCCTCACTCTGGCCATCACAGCCTGGTTGTGGCTTTCATGATCCTGGGACTGTGTTGTTTGCTCGTGGCTGTAACTCTGGGACCTAGCTTAGGATCTGGTCAAATTAAAAACAAAAAAGTACAAATGAATGAATGAAAACAACGATAAGTAAGTAAACAAATACAAGAATCAATAATAAAGGGAAATGATTATTTCCCTTTATCTCATTTCTGATGATCTAACCCAAGCACGAGAAGGTGAGGAATGATAGAGAAGAACAGATTTTCAAATAGTTTTCCACAGTAGCCCCCTTCCAGTGATGAAATTGTGGGCAGCATCTCAGTTTCTGGAACAGATAAAAGCAGAACCTCTCTGTTTATAGGAGGAGTGAAACCCTATGTTCTCTCCCCTTCCTCCTCTGGGGAGACCTAGGCTCCTTGGGCAGAGCTTGAAAGCCATTGCCCCTAAAAGAGTAAATGTTGTTTTGAAAAGAACTGAGCAGAGGGAACACAATGCAGCTGGGGCTTGATTTTGTTATTAGTTGTGGCTAATAGCACTTATTATGCACAGGGCCTGGGCCAGTCTTATGCTAAGTGCTTTGTTTATGTCAAATTTTCATCCTCACAATAATCTCATGTGGTATTCTCTATGGTTATTTCTATTTTAGAGAGGAGAAACCTGAAGCATAGATTTAAGTAACATGCCTGTGGTCCCATGATTACCAAGCAGCTGAGTCAGGAATCAAACTCTGGATTATCTGCCTCTAGGGGCTGAGCCCTGAGCCTGCAGCCACCTGCAGCAAAGCAGCAGAACTGCCCATAAGAACATCTGCCGTCCACTGAGCGTGGTTGCAGCTGGGCACTGTGCTCTGCCAGTCACAAGCATTAGCTCATTCGATCCTTACCGCACCCTATGGAGTGGAGACATCATTGACATGTTATCATTGGCACCAGTATCAACTCTATCTACCCTCGTCAGTGGGTTATCAATGTCACTTTTGCTAACAAGGTGGTCAAGTAAAAAATGATTAGCCCAACATTTGCATACATTTTGTAACAAGATGACCTTTTTCTTTTTCTTTTTAAAGAGAAGCACAGATTATTTGAAACCAACGATGCTAATTAGGCTTGGCTGCCTCAGCAGGATAAAATAAATCAACCAATCTACTTTTTGGAAGCAGAAGGTGGGAAAGAGGCTACTTCTGAGCTGACTGTGCACCAAGAGACAGATCCTTGTTTCATATAAATTGTCTATGAAAATTCCTCTAGATGAATGCAGGAGGGAAATCTGGCATAAGTCCTAGAGCAGAATAAAGATGTTCGAAAATCCTTTCAGAAATCATAACTTAGATGCTTCTCCCATCTGTCTCATTTCTGCCAAGAAATATGACCCTCTTTCTTATAGGATTTTCAAAGTACTAGAAGACTTCAAAATGGTACATAGAGTAAGAGGTATTACAGCTTCTCACAGTGGACAAACTAAAACCTCCTGGACCCTTATCTGACCAGACTTTCAGGGGCTGAGAACCCTGTGGTAAGAAGTCTAATGAGTTGAATTTATATTGATGGCTGTCCTTGTCCTGCCTTCCTTTAGGGGATCTCTGTGTATTATGAAGGCAGAAAGCTTAGTCAGAAAAGAAAGGACCAAGGGCAATGATAGTCTTTTTAAAAATCAAGGGGATGAGATTATAAGGTTTGGTGTTCATTAAGGCTATTCATAAATATTTGGTTCTGTTCTGGGCCGTGGTAGGATTATACTTCCCCAACCCCATTAAAGTTAAGCATGGCTCTATGACTTGCTGGGGGTAATAAAATGTGAGTGGAAGTGGTATGTATCAGTTCTGGTAGAAAATGTTAAGAGCTGATGTGATTTGCCATGTTCTCTTTCTCTTTGTCACAGTGACAGGCAACATTTGGGATGGTGGATAATTTTTTTAGACTGGGTATGATGGTTAATTTTATGTCAGCCTGGCTAGGCTACAGTGCCTAATTGTTTGGTCAAATCACTGTAGATGTTACTGTGAAGATTTCTTTCTTTCTTTCTTTTTTTTTTTTAGATGTGATTAACACTTAGATCAGTGGACTTTAAGTAAAGCACACTACCTTCCATAATGTGGGTGGGCCTCATCCAGTCCTTTGAAGTCCTTGGGAGTAGACTAAAGTTTCTCAAAGAGGAAGGAATTCTTCTCCAGATTCTGACATAGATACCCTTCTTGAGTTTCCAGGCTGTTACCCTGTAAGTTCAGATCCAAGACTACAAACATCAATTCTTATCTGAATTTCCAGCCTGTTGGCCTGCTTCACAGATGCTGGACTTGCCAACCCACCACCATTTGAGCCAATTCCTTAAAATAACTCTCTATGTTCCTATTCTATTGGTTCTGTTTGTTTTTTGTTTTTGTTTTTTCCTAATGCACTGGGTAAGGATGAACTGGAGCAGAAACCCAGCCAACTCATAACGGAAATGTAGAGTGAGCAAGAAATAAAACTTTGTTGTTAAAAGGCGCTGAGATTTCGGGGTTGTTCGTTGCTGCAGCACAAACTACCCTATCCCTACTGATACAAAGATTAGGTATAATCTGTCCCATTCATTCACATTTTTTTCTTATGCTTTTTTTTTTTTTTTTTTTTTTTTTAGGAGAACAACTGAATCTCAGTTGGAGATCATAATTCAACTTGACTTAAATGAACTCAAAATTATTCTAACACTTACCTTGTCTCTAAATAGTCATATGAAATATCAAAACCAAATCTACATAACATTAGCTGAGAGGAAGAAAGATTGGAAGGAAATTAATATGAGCCAATGGCTTACTTCTGAACCAGGTACTAAGCCAGGTGCTTGGCATATAATATCTCATTTATTTCTAAAAGTAGTTTATAAAGTATGTATTATATTATTTTATAGGTGAGAAAACTAGTCAGTGAATGCCAGATGTGAAACTTAGAGTCAGAATTATGTGTTCTAAAGCTCATGGTAATACAATTAATTAGGATTTTTAACATTTTTAAAATTTTTAAATTTTTAATTTAAATTATTATTTTAAACAGGAAAGGAATTTATTACGATACCATCAGGAAACTCATAGAATCAACAGGAAGGACTGGAGAACAGGTTCATAAAAGGATAGATACTCAGCCCCTGGAGTCTAGAAGTAGGAATGTTTCAGTGTTCTTGCTAGGAGATGCGGATGGAAGGAATGTGGTTATGCCCTTTCTGGTGTTTTATGTTTTGTTCCATTTCTGATCAAGTTCAAAGTTCTGAGTTCAGCTGGCTTACCTTGGAATTATGGGCTCACTTCCTGCCAACTGCACTGGCAGTCGCAGTAAAACCATTTGCCATCGGAGACAAGTGATTCCTTAGGAGGACATTAGGGACTGTTTTCACCAAAAACTGCGTGCGTGTGTGTTGGGGGTGGTGAATATTAGGCAGCCAAAAAGAAAAGCAGTTACAGCTATCCTCTGCTTTTTGGAAGTTCGGGTTATGTCACTTTGCTCTTAGAAAGTACCTCCATGAGTACCTGTTTACGCTAAGGGAAAGAAACCGGAAGAAGATGTTCACTTTTACGACAAAAGGCGAAAAGCGTAAAGAGCGTTCTGCTTAGTTTGCAGCAGCCGTTAGACAGGTAGCCAGACCCGACAGCGGTAGCTCCGCTGGGAGCCGCCAGAGCTTTGACCTGTGTCTGGTGAGCATCTGTGCTTTATCTCGATTTATTTTGCGCCTCCATTAGCAGGATGTATCCCAAGGTATCCTAAGATGTATCCTAAAGCCGGAGAGAGGTTATTTCTTGGGTTTGGCAGTGCTCAAAAATGTTTCCGTATAAATCAAAAATGTTTCTGCCTTGGCTTTATGCTGTTTCGGTTTCACAAAGGTTTCACAGGAGCACTCCACCCTTTGGTAGCGGAGAAAACCAACCTGTTTATTGTTAGGGTCCGTGATCAAAGGAACGAGACTGACACAAAGCGAAAATCAAACAAAGCTTTATTTCGCGCCAAGCATCGAAAATCAAACTGACTGGTAGGGGCCATCTCTTACGAAGAGAGGACGATGACCCCGACAAGGTCACTCCCAAGAAGGCCGCTCTGGATGAGGCTGTTCTGGATGAGGCCGCTCCGGACGAGGCCACTCCGAAGGAGCGTGCTGGCTGTGCCAGGCCGCTGGCGGCGAGGTTGTTCGCCGTGGCGTCGCTGCCTACGACTGCGATGACCAGGACGACCACAACCACGACGCTTCCGTCGACCATGATGACCGCGACGCTCTGACTCTCCCAAAGGCTACCCTAACAGCTATCCCAACGGCTATTCTAACTGCTACTCTACTCCTCCTACTACTCCAACGCCTATTCTAACTCCTATTACTCCCCCGGCCCCAGCCTCACAGACTAATCTTTATAGAGGTGGGCCCACACACAGGTAACCAATGAGACTTCAACTCACCACAGTAAATATATGCGTGCCCCACTGATTGGATGTCTTCATCTGGCCTGCCCCACCCCTATATCCGGGGTTTGCAAGTAAGTTCCTCTGGGAGGGGCGGGGTCAATCTAATTTTACAACCAAATGGCTCCCTTCAGCTAACTAGGCCCCTACCTTTACCATTTGATTTGGCTGGTAGAGAGTCCCATTTTCTGCCTGTTGTCCTGATGTAACATCAAAGAGACCACCTCCATTCTTAACAATGCCCATGTTTGGGGGGGATCAATTATGGGATCACTAAATAACATCTCCTATACACGTCGAGGCTGTTATTCACCTGAAGCCTTGAGTGCCAGAAATGGGACATTTCTGTAGGCCTAGAGGGCTGTTACACAGTTGTTTTTCTCTGGATTTGTGGTTTAGCTCCCAGCAGGGTATTTCTAAATTCCTGAATAATTAAAAAATTTAATTTAATACCATAAATTTTTAATTTAATAAATTAAGTACATTTAATTTAAAATTTAAAATTATTATTTTTAATTAAAAATTTTAAAAGAATTATTATCCATGCCAGGGTGGAGCCCAATGCAGGGCCTCAACTCATGACCTTGAGATCAAGACCTGATCTGAGCTCAAGAGTTGGCCCTTAACCGATGAAGCCACCCAGGCATCCCCTAAATTCCTGAATTGTTTTTATCTGATTGGCTGTTACCTGGTTCTGCTGCCTAGAAATTATATACACACTTTGCTGATGAAGACTTATGCTATCTCTAGGTGACATTCTTCTTTCTGATGAGAATGACTAGGGTGACCGATACTGGAACAACTTCCAAGCTTTGTGCAGGATTTTGATTATTCAAGAGGTTGTACCAAGGGCTTGTGTCAAGTTGGATATAACTATGAGCGGGTCTTATAGATCCCACTTCCTTGATATCTTGAATCCATGCATTGTACCTTCATTGCTAATACCTTGGTTCAAGCCACCACTATCTGTCACAAAGATTACCACCCCCGGATTGACAAAGGGCCTTCAGGGTTGGGTCTGGTCAATCCATTCATGATACAGCAGAGTGATCTTTGTAAGGTGACAGTCTGATTACACCAGCTCCCTTGCTCTGACGGCTCCTTACTGCTCTTGGTTAAAGTCCAAATGCCTTCACCTGGCCTGCAGAGCCTGCCTGAGCTGGCCTAGCTTTTTTCCTCTATTAGCGCTCCCTGCTGATGCCCTTTCCTTCTGAAACTCTGGGACTCAGGTCTTCTGCAGATCTTATTCCTTTGGTCTGAAAATCTATTTCCTTCTCCACCAATTCCTACTTATCCTTAACTCTTAGCTCACCACTGGTAATAGTCATTTTAAGAGCTCACCTATAGAGACCACTTACTTATATGCCAGATGTCATGCTGCCTGCTTCACAGGGAGTTATTTCATTTGATCTTTTCAGCCATCCTGGCAAGTAGGTGCTACTGTTACCATTAGCAGCCCTATTTGACAGATCAGATGGTTGGGGGTCAGAGAAGATAAATGCCTTGCCAAGATACACAGCTCATAAAAGGTAGAGCCAGGATTTGAACCTGGGAAAGTAGATGCAGAGTCTGTATCCTTCCCTGTGTTTCCCTGTCCTCCTTGTGCTATGTGGCTTTTTAAGCATTTCCTCCAGGCAGCCCTTGCCTGCTCTGACTTTCTTAGGTGCCTCTTCTCAGGGCTTGCATGGCGCAAAACCTTCTCTAGCACAGTCTTTATCAGCCTGTACTATAATGACCTGTTTGTTTTTCTTTTCTTCTGGAGAGTAAGACCCATGAGTTCAATTAAAATTAAACTGGTTTAAATTTAAATTTGGTTAAATTTAAATTCTGTTACTTCTGTTACTTCTGTTAGGTAGGCAGAGGTCTTGTCGCACAGTAGGTACTCAATAAATGCTGGTTGACTGGATGATTAAAAATGAGGTGTTGGTATTTAGGTCTTGAAAAGTTACAAATGCCTCCCCACCCTATCTTGTTGCTCAGATTATTCTCTACTGCCATTGATCTTAGAAGTATTTCTCCTACTGCATTGGCTTTTTAAAATTTTATTTAAAGATTTTATTTGTTTATTTGAGAGAGCTAGTGAGAGAGAGAGAGAGAGCATGAGCTGGGGGAAGAGGGGCAGAGGGAGAAGCAGGCCCTCTGTGAGCAGAGAGCCTTATGTGGGGCTCCATCCCAGGACCCTGGGATCATGACCTGAGCCGAAGGCAGAGGCTTAACCAACTGAGCCACTCAGGTGCCCTGCACTAGCGATTAATGTCCCCTCTTCTATGTCTTTGTCTGGGAGATTTTCTCCGTGAAAAGCTTTCTCCTTTCTCCCTGCTGCTAATTCATGTTCTTCCTACTTCAGATGCCATTAGGGCATGAAACTTCTTTGACTTAACTCATGTAGCTTCTCTTAACCAATTTACCTTCAGCTGGGGACTTAGATGACTGGCCCTGGGTATGACTGAGACCCATGTTGTCCCCCATATCTGTCTTCCCTTCATTATTACAGAGATGGGCATATTGCCAATGATCACATGACTGCCTTTCCCAGTTCCCTTGTAGCCGGGAAGGAGACTTTTGATGGCAGTTTTGACCAGTGATACCAGTTTTGTGAGTGAATTCAGGAAGTGTCCTTACAGGAAGCACACAGATCTCTTTTCTTACTTTTCCTCCATTCTGTTGTCAGAGGTCTAAGCTGGAGCGCTAGCAAGCATCTTGGACCATGAGAACAAGAGCTATACTTCGGAGATGGTGGTGCGGTGAGCTGGGAGGAGCCTGAGTCCCGGACAGCTTCACATGGCTTCCATAGCATCCCTAGACTGTCTACTCTTGATTTCTTTTATATTGCAGAGCTATGCACTCTTATTTGTAACTTCTTTGTTTTATGCAGGCAAACCCAATCCTGCCTCATACGCTGGTCTGTGGGAGTCTCCACATGGTGAACAGTTATGAAAAGGTGGATGCTGTCTCTAAGTGGCAGCTCTCAGAGGGAAGGTTGGGTTTTTCAAAAGTATTTGAGACTTTGACTTCTGGCTGTGACTCTACCCTGAACTGTCTACATACCCTTCACCTCACCTTTTTGGACCTCGTTCTCCCCTTGGGGATGGTTGGTTGGTGGATGAAGTTGGACGGTGACCTTCAAAAGGTCTGTGGTGACAAAGGCCATGTTTTTAAGACCAGAACTTCTAAAGACAGAGACCTGGACCAATGCAAATTGATTTGGAAGGAAAATTTCTCACATTCTTTTCCCCCTGAGACCTTCTGTGCCTTATTCCTTGTTCTTGCTCAGATATGCTGTCTGGGTCCTGACTTCAGACGGCGGGGTGGGATTTGGGCTGGAGCAAAGGTTAGTGCTGCCTATCAGTGATGGCTCAGACTCTGTTGTTCAGTCTTCAGGGGCCTCTCAGATCTGAGTCTGCTGTTGCTCTCCTGGCCTACCTGGGATACTGTGTCTGTCAAGTCCAATAAAAATATTTCCTTTCTAAAATCCTCTTTCTTTAATAAGCTCTGGACAAAGGCAAAGCTGGTAGGGCCTCCTGGTCCCGTGTTCACACATGCCTCCGTCTACACATAATCATTGTGTGAGCTGTTCTTCAGATTTTCTGGACCTTCGTTTGCTCATTTAGACTGACTTCATAGGCGTAAAGTGTGTGTGCGCGAGCGCACACGCACGCGTGCCACAATATTTGAGCATTTGGAAGACACAGGGAGAAGAGTGAAGAGAGAGGGCAGGTGGTGAGTGTTCTGAGGTTAAAATCTAAAAATAAATAAATAAACAAGATCACGTTGGCCCTGGTCCAGAACCTTTCTGAAGATGGTCCTGAGGCTCACACTCTATTTCAGGTGTCTTTGCATTAGGAACTACTCCATCCTTCTGTACCTGGGCCATCCCTGGACCACAATTGCTCTCCCTCCTCCCATGCTCTATCAGTGTCCCCATGGCAGACACTGGTGATCTCTGCTGCCTTTTCGTCTGAACTGGATAGTGTCTCCCAAGCTGATTTCAATGTGGTTTTCTCTTAGCGTCTACTGGTGCATTCAGGTTGGCTTCAGTCTGCACTGATTGGCTCTGGTCTTTCTGGTGGAGTATGTCCCCTCTGGGGCAGGGACTGGCACCTGGTGTTGTCCTGAGTGGCCAGCTGCTGAGTGCACAAGGTGAGCTGGTGGACCCTGCAGATGCACTTGAAAGACATTGCTCATGTGCACCAGCCTTGTTCTTTATGGCTCAGCTCCTTTCTGGATGCCTTCCCATAGTCCAGCAAAGGAAGCCATGGGATTGGGGTTGGATGAATTAGTTTGAAGATCAGGTGAGTATAAGTGATTTGAAACATGTAACATTCTGGTGGTGGAAGGAGCCCAGGATCCAGAGAAGAGTTGGGTTCAAAGTCCAGACAGAGTCATTTTCCTTGGTTAAATACATGAAGCTATCCATTTAAAAAGTTTTCCTTAATAATAAAGTGGGGATGATAATAATGACTAGTTCCCAAACCGTTAATGTGTGAGCACATTAGAGAAGGAACGTTGGCTTTGTACCTGGAGGTCCTGGGTTTAAACTCTGCTTCTCTTCTTCCAGGCAAATCAGTCTTAGGAAAATCATCTATTTCTCCGAGTTTCCTTTTTCTGTTAAATCATATTATCAATAATTTTTATTTCAGAGTAGGTTATAATTATTCAAGGAGGAAACAGATGAATGTGCTATGATAATTATGCCTTTATTGTTATCACGAAGAACGGCAGTAATGAATTTCTTCAAAGTTTGTTACAACTCTTCATACATGACTCTTTCCCATTTGCAGGCATGAAATGAGTCAGTTTTCTTGAAGTACAGCAGCACAGATAAGAGTAAGCTGTATCGTTTGTGGAAGTTTCCTGGGTATTTTGGATGTGGTATTATTGCAACAAGGGAATCCCAGTAGCAGGAGATGATACTTTGCCTGATGAGCCAATGGGCCCACCCAGCAACAGTGCTCGCTCCACTCCGACTTGTCCCCACTAAATGGTGAGTACAGGGCCACTTCTACAGCATAGACCAAGCATAGACACATGGTAGAATACCATGTGAATGACACCCCCTAAATGGTGCAGTGTACAGCTTGTACAACTGTATGTGGTGGCTCTGGCACCTGCTTGTCTATCCAGAGACTTTCAGATTTTCTCCGTCTGAAGTGGTGTCTGGGCAAAAGGTCTGAGTTTTTTTTATGGGGTTTTTGTGGTGCTGGAGGGCTATATTAGAATGTCACTGGGGGACTCCAGGACAAAGGCAGCATGTAGAGAAAAGAACTGGGAAGGCAGGTAAAATTTAGCAACCAGCAGGTGAACCCAGGTGTTTCTTAGATGAAGGGGTCTGAAGCAGCTATCAAAGTTGGAGGGAAAACAAACAAGCTCAGAATACGGAAGAAAAAGTTCAAGTAGATAGAGTGCACAGTGAGGGTTGAATCAAACCCCTGGAGCAGACAGTGTTGGTCTGAGATTTGCTTTAATGCTCAGGTTGAGGTACAATGGCCAGTGAACCTGCCAAGCTCAAGGGCCAAGAATTCATTTTGCCTCTTTGTAACAGAAACCACCAAGCAATAGTTTATTTTAGAGATTTTATCTTCTCTTATTAAAGAAGACGAAAGATAGGATGATGGGGCTGGTTTGGTGTCCTGATAGGATCTTCCAGGAGTGAGAAAGCCTCCTTCTACTTTTCTGCTCAAAGGCTCCCATCTTAAGGCCACCTCAAGGTTCAAGATGGGTATTGGAGTGCCGGCTGTTACAGCAGTGTCCCAAGTCCTACCAGGACAGAGGATGGCAGGAAGGACAAAAGGGTTCACCTGCTGAGTCAGCTCCTATTAATCAATCCTGCTCGAAGACCCCATATTTCTGCTGAGTGTGTTGGGCCACAATTAGTCTCATGGCCACATAGAGCTGAAAATGAGGTCAGGAAATTTAGAATAGTAGCTGGGTATGTTTCTGCCCCCAATAAAATTGGGACATTGTTCTAAAGAGGAAGGGGAAAATGGTTATTATGGACAAGTGAGAGCTGTTTCACAGGGACCCTTTGCATATCTCTTTCTAGGACTATTTGTGTTAGAATCGCCCTTCTTAAAACGCTGCTAGCAGGGACAGGTGATTGTGCTGGGCAACTACTTAACTGCTCAGAAAATGCCAACTGGGTTATTGAATTAGAACATTTGTTAAACCATTACACTGATTGAAGGGCAGGGGAAAATATGAGCTGCTTTTTTTTGAAGATTTGGGTAGTTGGGGCCAGAGCAAACATTCCCGGTACATGGGCCTGGCTTGCAGAAAGGCCAGCTGGTCCAAAAACTCAGCATGGGTCAGAACTTGATCTTTCCTTTGTTGCCGCTTCATATGACAGTTCTTCCTTAGTACATTGTGTAAGGTGGCTACTGGTGCCATAAGAAAGAGGTTTGTGACTCATGAAATTACTTCTTGGCGAAAAACGTATTATGCTAAAGTAATGAGGCAATGGCATTTTTTTCCCCACCTATATCCAAGGTATTAACTTGCCAGTGATTGCTCAAGGAAACTTGGCCTTGATGTGGCATACCAGCATATACTGAATATTGCAAAATTTTAGGCTCACCCAATAAACAGAAAAGCCAGACCATATGTGTTAGGTAGACCTTTAGAAGTTAGCTGGGTTGATGTATGCTTTGAAGTGTCAGCCATTATAGTAAAACAATTACTGAGCATATACCGTGGAGGGAGGTGAGCAGCTACAAAGATAAATGATTCTTGGTTTTTGCTTTCAGAGATCTACTGCTTCGTGTAGGAGACAGGATAGGATGGCACAGTTAGGTGAGGTAGAGCGCGAGGAGGGCTCTCACAGAGAAGCAGTAGGAAGCGGAGCAGGGCCGGCTGGACTCAGATTGGGCCCAGCAGGGAGGCTTCAAGGGCACTTGCGGCTATAAGAGGTGGAGACGGGCCTGGAAGGACGGGGAAGTTTTGGACCCATGGAGGCAGCGGTTGGGAGGATGGAGGAGCATTCATTATGAAGGGAGCTGCAGCAGGAAGTTTCTGGAGAGAAGAAAGCCTGGGGCATCTTCAGATGCTGCGGAGGAATCAGCCTTCTGCACATGTAAATACGTATTCTGGCAAACAGGGTCCCATATGCACATAAGCTTGGGGGGATGCTAGGGTTTTAATTAATTATTAGCGTATTGAAGGCCCTGAGAAGGTCCTTTTTAATAAGGCAAATTTCTATTTAATTTTGTTAAGTAAATGACTTTATATGTACAGAAAAGACTTTTTTTTTCTTTCTTTTAAACTCAGATGTAGTGTGTTGGAAATGTAGTTTAGCAGCATTTCCAGGAAGAAGTGGGTTTACTGGACATCTAGCTGGTGTCCTCTGGCAAACATCCGACTCGGACTGACATATTGGACCCATAGCACGATAGGCTTCAAAGGCCAGAGTTCTTTTTTCACTACTATTCTACTGCTCATCCACAAAGCAAGTAAAAAAGCAATGTTCTTCAAAGCTTTTTTGCTCCTTTATGTCCTAAAAGTATTTTGAAGTATTATGTACACCTTTACACATTTCTTAACTTACAAGATTTTTTTTCATAAATTTAAATAATTGCAGAGGACAAAATTTCTAATGCATTATAAATATTGAGCACATTATAAATATTGAATATAAAATAATGCATCAGCCTTTTAAAGTAATTCAGTGGCATAGACACCACAGTCATCTGATGCCCGATGTCATCTAATTAAAGAAATGAACGCACACACGAACAGGTTTGTACTTAATAAGCAGGAAATTCTATATCCCATCTCTCTGCCTTAAAAATCACATTTCGATTCTTCTTCCATCACAATAAGAATTTTCTCTTACTGTAACATATTTTCATGTTTGGAGGTCTTTTACTGATCAACCTATGACACTTCTCTGCAACAAAAATATGTTTAAACATTGAAACAAAAGTTATTTCCTGGGACTCCAAGGCTTTAGGTTTCAAAACAAATTTCTTTTGGATTGAGTTATCATTATAATTAGAGTTCACAATTGATCAAAGAAACATATGTGCGTATGCTGTATGTTTTAATAAATATAAGCTGTAAGAATAAATTATTATTGGAAATATTCTCTTAATGACAAATGTGGGGCAGAAGTTAGATTTCCCTATTCATGGAAGCTCTGCAAATGTCAGAATGTTGCATTATCCCTTGTTCGGCACTTTGGATTTGTTGCATCCTTTGTATGACTACAAATTATGCCTTTTTTCCCCCCTTAGAGGGGTGAAGAATGGGGAGGGGGGCTGGGAAGGAATTGGCATACTGCTTCAAAGTGCTTTCTCATACAGCTCAATTTTACAAAGGATTACTCATTCATTTGAACATTGCAGATCTGCAACTTGCCTCCTCTAAAACTAGTTTATTTGTGCCCATGTCTGCCTTGTGAGGTCATCCTATGACCATAGCCCAGTTTGAAGATCACTGGTAATTGGAAAAGATAAATGACCTTCCTATCAGGATACCTTGTTTTGCTCATAACTGGCTATATTCCCCTAAATCAGTTACTTAGCCACAAGGGAGTCAGCCTCCTCCTGGTTCAGAAGACACCGAGGTGCTTCCGGCACCCCTGTTCTGATTTCCAGGCATCCTTCGGGGGTGGAAGTGATTGTCTAACTGAAGCTGCTTGTGTTACTAAAGATATCCATCAAACCTGTTTTCCAGGCAATTAGATTCTGTGGTAGTCTCATCTCAACATATCAAACAGATTTATGAAGTTAGTCTTTGACCTTTGCAATGACTAGAAAGGAACATAGATGAAGGGGAACAGAGCTTTTGGGCATTTTCTTTTTGTTGTTGCTTTTTTGGGGGCTTGATTAGATATCTGGTTTCCGCAGCTTGCATGACTAATTCTGGGCTTCAGTGACTCTCTTATAGCCTTAGCATGTAGAGATGGAAAAATTCCCCTGACATTTTCAGGAAACATTTATTACAGACTATTTTATACGTCTGGTCAGAATGGGCTAACTGATTTTTCACAAGAACAGAATTTGGCAGAAAGCCTAGCCTCCTTTGGTCGCTCTCTTGCCAAAAATCACTCTGGAGCCAACCTGAAGGCCTTGTGATGTCCCATAGGAGACCAGACTGAGAAGGGGCTTGGGTGGGAGTAACTGTTTCACCTACAATGGGAAACAACATCTGTGCAGAGATAGAGGACTTCTTCCCACCTGTGTTTCTGGGGAATGTAGGGTAAAGCTCAATGGCTTTATCTTCCTGGAAAGGAAATATTGGCACATTACCTATGGGAGGTTGGGAAAGGTAAAGAGAACAGAGAAGCTGGGCGGGCCACGGTCCATCCTCATAACTAGTAAGAAGAACAACATAGGAAGATGGTCACCTGCCCTCTTTCAAATCTCTAGATCCCATGGTTTACCCGGCTGAGCCTCTGTAATCACCTCTCCCCCCTCTGGGATGGCCACTTTGATCTCCCTCTGAAGATTCAGCTCCATTCTGGTTCTCAGGTCAAATGCTGAGGAGAGGCAGGAGGTCCCTAAGCCACAGGAAGGGTTTAAACAGTCTGTGTCAGGATCGGATTTCAGTTTCAGATTTACTGCTCTGGCTGCAGCTGTGTGGAGGGTGTTCAGGTTACACTGTGGTGATAAAGTTGTCATTCTGCTGGAGAAACCCAATGAGTTTCACATGTGTGTTGCCTGTTTTCTACGGTGAACACTGACTGTACCTCCGGCTTGCGCCAGAAGGCTGTTATCACCTTTACTGGAGATGAGCCTGAGTTGCTGAAAAATGGATATTTTTTAAAGAAGGTCTCCACTAAGCCAGCTTCATGGGCCTTGAGCTCTGGACCCAGACAGTCCAGGATCTGATTTCCTGCCCTTCTGCTTCCTGTGTGACCTTGGGCAAGTTACTGCCCTTCTCTGAGCTTCTTCCTTACTTGTCAATGGGAAGGGTGATTGTGTCTACTGCACAGCATTATCTTGATGATTCTGTCCCTGGCCTGTATAAATGTTACGCTGTCTATTTTCTGTGCTGAACCAGTGCTGAGGAAAGAGGGGAGAGCCATGGTTAGAAGGAAAGACTGGGAAGGGTGAGCACAAAGGAGGAACGGGAGCAGGAGGGTATGATGTCTCTGAGCTGGACGGGCAGAGATGCTGCAGTTTTGCTTAAGATGAGTGCAGGTTCTGGCTCAATTCTAGCACAGACATCCAAACTGATGGCTCATAGGCTGGTTGGTAGTGGTTAAACACATTTTTTTTTGGTCCAAAGGATTAGCTAGATCTGAGTAATAGCTGGTCCCTTGAGGTAGGTATATTAGTCAGTGTTCTACAGAGGAACAAAACCAACAAGATGTGTGTGTGTGTGTGTGTGTGTGTGTGTTTATTTTAAGGAATTGGTGATTGTGGTGACTTGGCAAGTCTAAAATGTAGAGGGTAGACCAGCAGGCTGGAGACCCAGGTAAGAGTTGGGGTCTGAGTCCAAAGGCCGTCTGTCTGCTGGCAGCATCCCTTCTTGCTAGAGGGAGGTCAGTCTTTGTTCAACTGATGCTCTCAAATGACTGAGCCACCCTCCCCAAAAATAAGCCCACCCACTTAAATGCAGATCTTCTCCAGAAAAAACCCACCTTTATAAGAACATCTTGAATAATGTCCAACCAAATATCTGGGCACCATAGCCTGGCCAAGTTGACACATAAATTCAGTTATCATAGTGGATGTGTGCTTCCAGTTGCCTCGACTGTCTGCTACCTGACCCATGCCATTTACTCCCTCATCTTCCTGACTCAGAGACGTTTGAGTCTGGATTCTTCCTCCAGCATCACTCTTCGTGATTAGGTATAAGACTTCATCATCAGGCACCATGTGACAGTTTGATTTGTTGGAATCAAATGACTTTCTGGGCAAATATGTCCATTCTTCCTTTCCTGGCCTCAAGTCTGTCCTCTGTTATGAGGAACTGGCTAGACACGAACGTAAGGCACATCAGGGTCTTAGACTTGGATGGATGAACGGGAACTCAGAGGAAGGCAGGTGGGAAGCCTGTTGGGACTGTAACAGCATGGCCTGCAGGGAAAACCTGACTTGGTAGGTGGGTGCTGGGGAAAGTTAACTGGCAGGAACAGCTGCCCCACAATGTCCAGTGGATGCGGTGAGTTCTCGTGTGTTTGTCCAGGTGTGTGCTTGGACAGGGACGTCCAATTTCCAGGAGGTTGGCAATATTCTGGGGCTCTGGGCAGCATGGTCCGGGAGCTTGAGCAGGGTAGAGACAATGTGAGCTATGCTGGTATGGAATTTCATTTTGAAAGCTCAAGGCCAGGGAAGGGTTGAACAGAGAGTGGACCTGGGTCTAGGGAATGGCCAGAGCATACCTCAGGGGCTGCAGTTAAGCTTCTGTGGTCTAGGGGCCGTGTAGTGAACCCAGGATTATCCCATCACCATTGAATCAACTATAGGCAGCAAGATTCATCTTTGACATTGCCTGGTGTTGCTGGGGCCTGTTGCTTAGATCTAGGTAAGAGAATGAGGGTTTGAGCTAACTGTGACAGACATGGTTCTCATTTTGATGTGACATGCAGGCAACAGGGCAACAAGTCTGTGTGTGTGTGTGTGTGTGTATGTGTGTGTGGTAAAGTGTGTCAGGGATAGTGGTGCCCCTCAGTCATATCCTTGAGTGAGGCCAGAGAATGGAGGGGCATATGCTGAGGGGGCCAAGGTCAACTTCTCCATGAGATGGCGCTCATAGCTTGTCTTTCTGTGCGCCTCTCTGCCTTTTTCTTTTTTCTTTTCTTTTCTTTTTTCTTTTTTTTTTTTTTTGGCTTTGATCAAAAAATACATACTGTAAATTGTATCCTCTTTTAGAATTCATGGAAATATGACTTGTCTTTCCTAATCTAAAACGCAGATTTCATGTACTTTCAAGATTCCCAGAGGAATATGTGTATTTCTGACTATTAACTTCTTTTTTTTTCTTCTGGGCTGTGGTGGCAAAGAGAGGAGGATGCATGTTATAATCTCCTTACTCAAACACCCCAGGATCTCTCCCCCACCCACCCCCAAAAGCTTGCAGATCCATCCACTGTTCTGTTACGAGGTACTTTGAGATAAGAAGAAGATGGTATAATTGGTTGAAGGAGGAAGAAGTTAATTCTACTTGGAAGCTGCTTGAGGGAAGACTGAGACATCAGGGGAGCCCAAAGAAAGGATAATATTTATGGTGGAACTTACTTTTTCTGAAGTCTGAAGTAGGAGCATCGCAAACAACCCAGGTTGTCCAGTGATAACAGTGTCCAAGGCAGACCTTATCCTAAGAGCTGACTAAAAGAACTCCTTTGGGGCGCCTGGGTGGCTCAGTGGGTTGGGCCGCTGCCTTCGGCTCGGGTCATGATCTCGGGGTCCTGGGATCGAGTCCCGCGTCGGGCTCTCTGCTCAGCAGGGAGCCTGCTTCCCTCTCTCTCTCTCTCTGCCTGCCTCTCCATCTACTTGTGATTTCTCTCGTCAAATAAATAGATAAAATCTTTAAAAAAAAAAAAAATAAAAAAATAAAAGAACTCCTTTGATGAGTCTAAACTGACATGGGCCAAAGACAGAACACAGGAAGTGCCCCACTTGCTGGAGAGAGAAGATATCAGGTAAATACTAAAGCCAAGCTCTGGCAATTAGAAGGAAGTAGTCTCTTGAAGTTATTTCACGCAAAAGTTAGCAAGAGGTGAAATAAAAACACAGTTTGGGAACCAATAAATGATAGCACTTTTGTGTCATCCCTTATGGTTTAGAAAGCAGGGTCACAATGTAGGAATTTCTGCTATTTCTGTGTAGTGGATGAGGAAGCAGAGGCTTGAGAAAGTCAAGTGAATTTCTTAAGATCACATAAGTAGTAAGTGTCCAGATCGTATTGAAGAATGGGTTCTGGAACACTGAGTGATCTTTTCGCATCTTGTGAAACTAATCTTTCATCAGTAGACATTTATTGAGCAACTACTGTGCACATCTTGGGTAATGTAAGGGCCTGTTTAGCCAGAGCGATTTCATCTCGGTTGAACAGCCATTTTGTTGTTGATGCAGCAAAACTTAAACTGACCCTACAACCCCCCTCCCCAGGGGAACTTATTTAAAAGCAAGTCCGGGAAACCAGTAAAATGTGGTCAACCAGTCCCTGATAGCAGGGCCCAAATACAAGGGTGGGTCAGGTCAGGTGGAGGTAACAGAGCCTGAATGCAGCGATGGGTCTGGCCAGGTGGAGACATCCAATCAGTAAAGCACGCATACTGTCTCCCTAGCTACCAAGGAGTGTGGGCCCCGCCTTTTGGGCGCCAATTCTGACAAAGGTGATAGGCTAGTTCAGATAGCTACTATGGGGAGAATTGTAATTCAATTGGCCACCTGAGTGTGACCTAGCATGACTGTGCAGCTTTCTCTGTGTGTTGCAATCTCATTGGCCACCTGTGTGTGGCCAGGCTCAACCACATGGCCTTTGCTCTATAAAAGTTAGTCTGTGAGGCTGGGGGTCACCCTCTCTGTAAGAGGCGGCCCCAAATGGTCGGTTTGATTCTCCATGCTTGGTGCGAAATAAAGCTTTGCTTGACCTTCGCTTTGTATCAGTCTCGCTCTTTTGATTACGGACCCATCAGGTATCAGATAGTTTCTGAAACAGTTTCTTTCACCTGGGAGCTTACAATCTAGTGACTGGCTCTGAACTGGAGTGATTTTGGGGGAATATTTGGTAAGGTTTGGAGATATTTTTGGTGGTCATGACTGGTGTTTGATGAGTAGAGGCCAGGCATGCTGTTGTGTACCCTTCAGTGTATGGGACAAAGAGCTGTCTGGCCTAAACTGTCAGTAGTGCTGACGTGAACAAACCCTGTTCCAGGGCAGTATTCATTCATTTTGTCACTTACTCTACAAACTTTATGGGTACCTTTAATGGGCCAGACACTATTCTAAGCATGGAGGGTATGATGGGGAAGAAGAAAGCTAGAGCTTCTGTTCTCATGTCATTTATATTTGGGTGTGGAGTGAAAGGTGAAGGGGAAGGAAAGCTGGAAATTAATAAGGAAATGAGTCCGTAACAAGAAAAATATCAGGTGGTATTGCGTGCTGTATGGAAAGTTCAGATGCTTTGGTACCATTATGTGTGACTGGAGGGTTGCATTAGAATGGCTCATCACAGAAAGCCTTTCTATTTTTTTTTTTTTAAAGATTTTTTTTTTTATTTATTTGACAGAGAGAAATCACAAGTAGATAGAGAGGCAGGCAGAGAGAGAGAGAGAGAGAGAGAGAGAGAGAGAAGCAGGCTCCCTGCTGAGCAGAGAGCCCGATGTGGGACTCGATCCCAGGACTCTGAGATCATGACCTGAGCCGAAGGCAGCGGCTTAACCCACTGAGCCACCCAGGCACCCCACAGAAAGCCTTTCTAAAGAAGTCATATTAGTAACTGAATTTGAATGACAAGAAGCCATCTGAGGAAAGTGTGTGTCAGGCCAAGAGAACCGCAGGTACAAAGGCCCTGAGATGGAAATGAAGTTGGGATGTTCTTTTGAGGAACAGAAGGAAGGCCAGGGTGTTTGGAGTATGGAGGGAGAGGGAGGTGACACTGGGGAGGGTGGCAGAGGCTGCATCCTATCAGGGCTTTGTTAGCCAAGATAAAGAATTTGGATTCCCTTCTAGAGCCTTCCATGTGGCTGTTCTCATGAGGAAAAACAAACAGGGTTATGAAGAAAAGGAAATAGAGTCTGGGAGATAAAGTGACTGAGGGAAACAACATTCAGTTTGATGGCCAGAAAAGGCTTCTGTGAGACCTGGATGTTGAGAAGGAGATAGCTGTGGGAAGGTTTGGGGAACTTGGGGCTTGGGGTTATGGGCCAAATTGTATGTCTGCCTGTGCCACCCCCTCAACTGCCATTCATATGTTGAAGCCCTATCCTCTGGCATCTCAGAATGTGACTTTATTTGGAGGCAGGGTCTTCAAAAAGGTGATTAAGTTAACACAAAGCTAGTAGAGTGAGCCCTAAGCCAATCTGACTGGTGTCCTTATAAGAAACAGAGACTTGGATACTCAAAGAGACACCACAGGTGTGTGCTTACAAAGGGAAGACCACCTGTAGACAGAGCAAGAAGGGGGTCATCTGCAAGCCGAGGAGAGATCCCTCAGAAGAAACCAACCATACCGACACCTTGATCTTGGACTTTGAGCCTCCAGAACTTGTCAGAAAAATCAAGTTCTGTTGTTGAAGCTACCCGGTCTATGCATTTGTTACGGCAGCCCTCATAGACGAATATACCTGGTTTGATTTTCTTATCCATTGCATAAAGGGTGCTTGTGGATCTTTCAGTTCAGGTTTTTCCAGTTCTAAGAGCCTTTGATTCTGAGAGATACATGAGCTCCTCCACCAGGCTGCCTGCACTCTGTGTAAGCCTTAGCTACATGTCCCTTAATCAGAGAATGACAGAATAGTTCTGGGGGAAAAAGAGGAGCTCTAGGGAGGAATTTGGAATTAGAGATGGATTTCCCATGAATTTCAAAGAGCTCTCAGGCTGGGAGGATTCATAGTCACTCTTCTCCCACAGAGGGGATTCAAAAGCCCAGATGAGGGTCTATGGGATCACAGTGGCATGAATGTCTCCCTTGGGAACAAGCAGAATTCAGTGCCAGAGTTTCTAGAAAGGGGATGGAACTTAAGGAATTTTCTCCTTGGAAGGAGTTCACTAAAGACTAGGGCCCCCTGGAGAGCTTGGACCTCCCTCAGTGCTGGCCCCCCACATGATTCTAGGCACTTCAGGGTGCCTGTCTTCTGGGCAAAGGAGACTCTTCAGCTCATTTTGTCCTTTTTGTCCTTTATTTTGTCTCTGAGAAGGAAGGTTTGAGACTCTGACTCACTTTAGGACTCAGGAACAGCACGGGCGAAGCGTCTGCTGCTTTCATGGGCGACCGTGCTTGCTGGAACAAATCGGACCCAGTAAGCAGCTCCACTGTTTCCAAAGCAAGAGCCCTTGAAGAATGGTGGTTCCTGTTTGAGCAGTTACTTTTGTTTCTAACTTTTCTGTTACAAATTGATATACATCAGAACATATTGAAGGGGCAGACTGTGCCTTGCTGCCCAGCCTTTCATAGTTAACCATCTGTTCAAATATTATGAATTCAGCAAATATTTACTAAGCAATCCACATTGCTTACAATTTTTGGAGGGTATGGGAGTGGGGAGGAGATGTAGGCACCAAATCAGCTTTTGACGCGCGCGCGTGCGCGCGCGCGCGTGTGTGTGTGTGTGTGTGTGTGTGTAGTATTTGAACAAAGTGGCTGACAGGGAGTAGTTGCTTGTTAATTGGGTGCTAACTGGATGGGTGAACGAATGAACCAATGAACAAATGAATGGTGTGGACATTTTACACTTCAGATACTGTTTCTTTCTCTGCCACCAGGTAGTAACTTTCTCTGCTCCCCAGAGTGTAGGGTGCCAGAGAGTGGGGGTTTTTGTTTCTAGTGTTCATTGCTATATCCCCAGCTCCCAGAGACCCCTGAGGACATTACTGCAGTAATCCAGGTAAGAGATGATCATTCTGGGAAAGCAGAGGACACAGAGAGATATTTAAGAGGCAAAAAAGGCCACACATGGTAACTGATCCATGGGGTCAAGAGAAGAAAGTTTAGTGTATCTCTAAGGGTTCTGAATCTCTGTGGGTAGGGTGGCGATGACAGAGACAACAAGGAGGTAGGGAAGACCACTGGTCAGCTACAAGGACATGGATAGCTGGAGTTCATGAGGGAAATCACTCATATTAATTTGGCATTGTTAGCATAAGGTGCCAATTGAAGCCTGAGAAAGAGGAGCAGAAGCCTAAACATAGAACCTTGGAAATCGTGATATCTGAATGAGGTGGGAGACGACATCAGGAGACAATCTGAGAACGGGAGGAAAATGAGAGAGTGATACCTCCTAAAATCAGGTTGTGTTATCTCACCATGCTGTAGGCAGCCTGGGTCCCACAGAAGAAAAGCCTTGAGTCATTCACATGTATACCTAGTATGTAGTAGGTGCCCAGGAAAATGGTGTTGAATTGGTAAATGATTTTTTGGACATACTCCTAGAAGGCATTGCTAGGAGAAGATCAGGCATTTGTTTTATGTATTCCCTCTGAGTTGCAGGTCACTAATGGAGTTAGAACACCTTGGGTAGCATGATACAGAAACGTTAGTCCTTCAGATCTGAATGAAAAAAAGGGGAGATACTAAGAATCCAAGAATGTCTGTTAATTTGACCAAGGCATTCCAGTAGGTCAGCAGGCTCTGGGATTTGGCAGCAATTTTGTGCATTTGGAGACTCAAAGAATTTACCAATCCCCTGAGAACCATTTTTGCAGACTGTGAGAATTTTAGCTCATCTTGTCTGATGCATTTGGCTATAAGTGGCTTGAAGAAGCTGACGTCAATAGACAACGTTTAAGTATTATTTTTGTCATCTCGCCATACAGTTTAAACTAATATTTATTGACCTCCACCATGTTCCAGATGCCTGTGCCAGGTATTTCAAATAAAAATCTCTCATTATGCCAAATACCCATTTTACAGATAAGAAAAACCAAGGCTGAGGGTGATCCAATAAGATTGAGGTCATGTAACTCATAGTGCATTTGGAATTTAACCTCCGATTTTCTGACTCTGTGTTCAATTTTTTGTTTGTTTTCTGGCCTATAAAATAGAAATAATAATGTCTGCCTTGATCAGCTTGCAGAGTTTCAGGGAGGATTATATGAGATTGTGTCTACAAGGGTTCTTATTTAGGTAGCATTAAAGTCAGTGATACTTAGCTGGAGTTTGTTTTTAATGCCTTCACCTGAAGTCTTGAGACACATGGAGCTTTCTGGCATCCTAGGATGCTGGTGGGGAAGTGTATTTGGTGGGGCACATGGGACTCCCCAACCTTACCTCTCACGTTCCATCCTGGAGGAATGCGTCTCACCTGCCAAGATGCAGGCCATGTGCTGCCCAGTGTCCTCACTGCTAAAAATCTGATGGAAATAACATCTCCCATTCAGTGAATGCCCACAGGACTGCTGCTTTTCCCATATAATTTAAAAAGATTCATTTGTATAATTATTAATGAGTACTTGATAAAGATATATTTCCATTTTTTAATTACAACTTTCAGAATGTGACCTCCATCTTATTTAAAATCCTGCAGTAAAATAGGTTTTATTTTCTTTTTATCAGAGAAGACAGTCAGGTTTGGAAACTTGCCCAAGGCAACACAGGCAGGTGATGAGGGACAAGTCAGCTCTTGAATCCAAGTATATCTGAGTCTAAAGAGCAGGATCACCATATCTGGTTATGATTCTTTATTCTAAAGATTTATGGAGATGGTTCTGGGTAATTCCTTTCCCCTGATGTATTATCACGACTTAGGAGCTTTCAGAGAAATCCGTGCCCTTCCTTAGGTGAAAACTCTGTGGTTTGCCAATTGTTTTGCATATATTACATTTACTTCTTAATTTAATTTAGTTTTTTTTTTTTTTTAAGATTTATTTGTTTGAGAGGGGTGAGTGTGTGTGTGTGTGTACATGTGGGGACGGCGGGGAGAGGGGCAAAAGGAGAGAATCTTCAAGCAGACTCCCTGCTGAGCAGGGAGCCAGATTCGGAGCTCCTTTCATGACCTGTGAGATCATGACCCATGAGATCACAACCTGAGCAGAAACCAAGAGTCAGAGGCTCAACTGAGTCACCCGTGTGCCCCTGTTTTATAAACATTTTATATACATTTTAAAACACAGTTACAGCTGGTGTGGCTCAGGAGCTAAATTTAATTCTGTATGTGTTGTCTACTTGTGCTTAAATTTGAACATGGGTTGAACAAAAGCATTTCATGATAGGAAATTAAATTGATGGCAGCTCATTGCATCTTCTCTTCCCTTGCTTTGAGCTCCAGGAGTTAGACATTTAAACCTGGAAACGGCAGATGGACCTTGGGTAGAATAGCCCAGGACATAGGCCAGGGGTTGGCAAACTGTGGACCATAGCCTGCTGCCTGTTCTTTCATCATCCTTAAGAGCTAAAGTGGTTTTTACATTTTCCAATGACTGGAAAAAATTATGGATATTTGTTTTTTAGTTATGTACATATCCCCATAAGATCTTGATTTTGCTTGTGGGCCCATAAAACCTAAAATATTCACTGTCTCCTTACAGAAAAGACTGCTAACTCTTGACATAGACCTTTACCTCTCTGAGGTGAAGAAGGACGCAGTGTCTCCTTTATTTTGTAATATTTTATATTCTTTCTCTTTCAGTTCAATATTACAGACATTCCTGAGCAGAGCTTTGTGTGGAAGCTATGGGAGAATGGAAGTAGATCAGACCAGTCACTCACTGGGGCCTCGGACTCCATGGCTTTGCCTTTTTCAGAGGAAGAGTGTTTTGTTCTGGAAGGAAAATAAAATATTTCAGGGGTAACTGTTCTGCAGTGAGCAGACCAGACTCATTTGTGAGTACCTGGCTTATAATCACAGGCCCACCATGAGCCTTGCCTGAGCTGGGCTCCATTATTGCACAAATGTCTGAAGAAAGTTTCGATTTTGTCGGGAAAAGAAAGACTTCCTATTTTTTACCAGGCTGAGAAATTAATGGGGGAAAGAGTTTTGCTTTCTACTTCAAGAATGAAAGGGAGTTGTTTGAACATGCTTCAGGCAAGAATCAGCACTAACCGGGAGCTTGGCTGATAGCTGGGCTTTGTGGCTTCCCGCTCTATTCAAGCATTCCAGCCAACTCCTCCTGGCAGTCTGTCTTCTTCTGAAGGTTCAGATGTTTGACGCTGGTCAGTGGGATGAGAGCTCAAAGGGAATAAGCCCAGAGCATGAGCTCCTTCAGATCTCTGCTTCTAGCCCCAGTCAGGCAGCAAGAGCCTAATGCCAAGCCAGGAGAGCAGTGCCTGGCCTCCTCCAGTAGGTGGGCGGGCAGGGAGACCCCGGTGCTTTGTGCCGTTGGTATCCACAGACCCCACAGACTGTCTTTTTCCTTGTAGAGATACAAAGTTGAAGTTTTTCAGAGCAATTTGGAAAATCAAGTGCATCCAGGCCCTTGCCTTTCTCTCCTTTGTTGGTTCCAGGTCTTTCTCCCATGGGTCCCCGCTTTTGTCTCCGGGCTGCCTTCCAGTGGCTACCTTCCCAGTCCCGCCTTGCCTTTTCTGCCTCAGTGGTCCTCTGTGTCCCTCCTCTGCCACTGCACCAGGCTCCTGGCATTTAGCCCCATCTGTTGAATTACCTGAAAGGCAATCTGGGGAGCCTGGGGCTTCTTTGTGTCCCTTTACTTCCCAGGTATGAAATTTACAAGACAACACCTTTGTCTCCACAAATGCCCTCTTAATACAGCTAGGAATAAACAGCTTCAATCTGGGTGTCCTGGGCTGCTCCAAACCGAGATATAAAAACCAAGTCACAGTAATGGCAGGGACAACCCTTCCTTCTGCTCTGACTCGCTTGGTCAAGTGGAGCCTCCAGGCTGTCCGAGAATTGCCCATTTCTGGCAAGCTTGGTTCCAGCTTTGCATTTGTGAGATTATGTCCCCAGCCCAGGCCTCTGAGGCTAAGTGACTTTGCTGCTAAAGCCACTGCTGGGTCAGCTTGAAGCTGCACAGCCCACCGAGCCTGCTGGGCCATAGCCAGAGTGCAGAAGCCTCGTGTTCCCAGCAGAGTGAGGACACTCTTCTCTACTCTTGGGCCATTCACCGTCACTTCTGCCTCAATGTCGGGCAGCCACATGTTGGACCAAGTTGTGTGCCTTACTCTCTTGCTAGAGATGGTGAATCCCTTTCCAGGGAGTTTCTCTGTCCGTCTCAAAATAGACTCAGTGCTGCCTCCTGGCAACCCACCCTCCAGGCATATCCAGAGGAGTTCCATCTAGAACCCCTGCTACACACCCAGCTCCTGTCTTCCTTGCTATGAGAAATGGACTGCCAGACAGTCCCCTGCAGGTTCCTGGTGTGATGATCCCCAGTCAGGAAGCTCAATTCATTTTCCTGACACAGTGCCTCACAAGGCACATTTCCATGATAACCACTGTGTCCCCAAGACCAGTTATCAGTCAGGGTTCTCTTGAGCAAGAAAACCAATAAGATACATAGAGAAAGAGATTTATTATCAGGACTTTGCTCGTGTGATTATAGAGACTAATAGTCCAAAAATCTGCAGTGTGGACCAGCTGGTAGCCCGGAGGTATCATCCAGGCAGGGCTCTGGGCATCAGGACTGCAGGAGTGAATAAGGGTTTAGTCCTTGACCTTGAGGCAATTCCAGTCTGGTGTAGGCGATTATATTATCCTTTAGGATTTACAAAGGGCATTCACAGAGAGGACCTCATTTGAGTTTTACATTGATTCTCTTCACTTGGTGCCATTTTGATGTTCATTTTAGAGATCAGGCAGTGGAGGCCTGAACAGAGTAAGTGATAATCCTCGTATTAGACAGCTAATGGGCAGCAGAGCAGGGACTCGAATGCTGCTTCTTAAAATTTGGGAACCCACGCGCTTGGGTCACACATATAGTAATGAGTTAAGAAAAAAAGCAAACACAGTTTAGGATTTGATCTCTTATTTAGTTGCCCGGTGACTATACAAGACATTGTAATTTTTCTCGTAGCTCTCTCTTACTCTCTAGACTATCAGCAGGGACTGGGTCTTATTAATTTTTAAGTCCTCAGAGATAAGCAGAATGCCCAGTACATAGTAGGTGCTCAGGAAACAGTTGTTGAATAAAGGGTTTCTGAGGGTCCTTTGTGAGCCGATTCATTCTGAATTTAATTATGAGCGGGAAACCAGTCCAGCAGGGAGGTTTGGGAGTCCAGGTGGAAGCTGTCAGATGAGAGGCAGTGCTAGGAATGAGTGGAGGAACAGGCTGGAGGGTCGGGGTGGGGGTTGCCCTCGGTGAGCTTTGATATTCAATAATCTGGGCTTTGATTTCCATGCATGAGGTTCAATTGCTGCTTTTGTATATGGATTCATCAGAAGGAGGGAAGGCTTTTTCAAGGGGGGTTTTAAATGAAATCTATACGGTGGGGATCGAAGTCAAGTCCACGGTTCCGGCTCCCTTCCCTGGACAACTTTCAGAGGAGATTCAGGCAGAAGTCGGGGTCGTCAAAGCAGAAACATGCCTGTGATTACTAGTGCCAGTCGGCAAGCTGGACGGATATGTGCTGGCAAGCGCTGGGGGCCGGGGTGCGGGGGGGGATTTCTTTCCTTTGATTTCCTTCCAGATCTTGTCAAGGTCTTCTGTGGCCAGGAGCCTAGTGACAGCGGGACTGTGGGAGCGGGGTGGGGAGGAAAATGTACTCAGTCTCCTACTAGAAAAGCTTTTGTGACTGTTGAAAATGTGGGAGAACTGTCAAAATGACATGACAGACCTAGCTACGTAACTAGGGAAAACGGAGCCATTGCTTCTGCTGTTCTGTGACAGCATAAAGTTGTAGCCTGTCTTCAGCAGAGAAAAGGAAAAGAAAGAAAATCCATGAGCACCCTGTTCTGGAGACAGATGCTGCATATTCAAGAACTTGGAGTTGCATGCTCCCCATCCCTCCCGTCTGTGCCCGCCCTCACCACCTTAGCCATTCGTGTTAATGACCACAGGATTTAAAGAGGGACGTTGTTGCCTTTGTATGTCTCACAATAGTTTCCGCTCTGAGCATTTGTGATCGCTCAAGTTTGTTCTGTGGACCCATAACATTGATGCTGCTAAGACGGTCGCCCGTCACCTTTGATCACGAGGCAGTTAATTTATCGTCGCCCATAAAGCCAAGGCAGATCTTTTTGGGGATCTTAATATATTCAGTGTCACCACAGTGATCAAATACAGAGGATAATGGCAGGAACACTTGAAGGAGATTCAAGTCATACATGTGTTATTAATTAGACATATGACTTTGAACAATAAATACGTCATGCTGGACATTTATTTCTCCATATTGGGGTGAATTGATGAGGCAAGACTGAAGGCAAGCAGACCAGTCAGGAGTCCTTATCACAGTTTCCAGCAGTAAAGGGCAATATTCAGGCTGGTGGCAAGGCAAGCCTGGGTTTGAACTCTGGCTCAGCTGTCTGCAAGCTCTGCGGCCTTGCGAAGTTATGTAAGCTTTCTGAGGCTAAGGTTCTTGATCTCTGCAATAGGAATGACAGTCATCACCCTAACCAACGGGGCACACAGGGCTTCCACCAGCAAAGGATAGGGTGCTGAGTGTAGAATGCCAAGGGTGTGGGCATCGATGGTAACTGCTGACTAGCAAGGCAGCCCTCGGGCTTTCAAATGGCCCACTGAACACCAAGCTCAAGAGGTGCTTACCACAGGCCATTTCACAATAGCTTATGATGAATAATTAATTAATAATTATGTGTTAGACTCTTCTGTTAAAAAAAAAAAAAAAAGAATGGGAGGCAACACTTTTTAGGGTGGTCTCTGAGTTTCCAACTGAACAGCAGATCAAACCCAGGTTTTCTACCGAAGTGCTCTCTCTTCTTCCCAAGCCACCAGTTTTCTGGGGACAGGGTTATCTTGGAGGTTCTAGGTGAAGTCTAGTTCAGTGGGAGATGGGAGGGGGCTAGACTGGAGAACGGGTTGGATTTGTGTGGTGAAGGGCCTCAGTTCAGACTTGTGATTGTCCTTCCAAATGAGCTAATATGGGCAGGCACCCTGACAAGATGGAACCAGGAGGCCTCCTGTCAATGTGCCACCTTGCTTTGGCAATCCTTCACTTTTTGATATCCGGGGATCTTAAAAATATGGCAATATTTGGGGCCTCCTTGGATTTCCAGTAGGGTCTGGGCTTAGATTTGCATGCCTGTGGAGCTTCCAGGTGCCGTTCATCTAGCTCAGACCTACACAGCTGATGGGGCCTGGCCTCTTGGGAGGCAAATCTGTGCCTAATCCCTAAGGCTGTGGAGGTTTAAATGAAATTGCCCATCACCCTTGCTTGGCTAGGCCTTGAGCTGAACCACTAATTATCCAGTGGGACCAGAGAGAAGACTGGGGCACATGGGGGGGAGGGGGTTCCTCCTTAGAGCCACAGAGCCATATGGGGAGGAGCCTTACAGAAGTAGCCAGCTGGGCCCTGCTGACAAGAGCGGTGGTGGCAGCTGGAGGAGGGAGGTGATCTCCAGCCTGTTGCTGTGCCATTTGTTGGGACCAGTGTACTTCTTATGACCCAAATCCTGGAAGTGTTGCAGGCAGGCAAGCTGATTAATTATTTCCCTGGGGTCTCTCTAACAGAGGATAGAAATGATGCTTGGTGGGCGTGAAAGAAAGGCCAAATCTTTCAACTAGTAGGGAATTTGTTTCCTGCCTAACTGCAGCCACATGCGAAGGTATAGAAAACATATGTGCCTCTGATAAAAGATCACATTTAAAGACTAGAAAGAAACTAGCACAATGATGTCCTGTTTCTCATCAAACACTAAACTGTGTTTCCAAATACTCTGTGTTACTAGAGGGTGTTTAGAAGCATTCCAACAGGGCTGGGCTCCATTCCCATCAGCACCTTTGGTGTGTTTCTGTTACCCACTGTCGCTATTCAGTGAAATCAGTCATTTATTGTGGTGGTTCCCAAGCCCGGTAGCCTCTGTGGTCCACTGAATCAGAATCCACAGGAGTAGTCACTGGGAACTGGAATTTTTCATTAGTCCTCTGACTGATTCTTATGTAGTAAGGCCTTGAACCTCTCTGTGAAATGAGAGATGGAAAGCTACAAGTTTGGAGAGAACGAATAAGAGACTCTGCTGAGTTTCTGGTAGCACAGTGTCACATGAATTTTATGTATATATCTCTCCATCTCTCTATTTATATATATATGTGTGTATATATACACACACACATATATATAATACTTACATATATATATGAATTTTTCCTTACATACAAGTAATGAAAGGGATGGGGAAGTGAACAGATGATGGTAGGGAGGAAGAGGAGGCATTCATAAGAGCTGAGGGTCATTATAGGAGCAATAAACCCTCCAAGAGTAGTAAGCCTTTGAAATAATAAACTACCAGTAGATTCCCATCTCTGTTAATAGACTCATCATTTATTTAGTCCCCCAAGCTACAAACCTTAAACATATCCGCAACTCCTTCTTTGCTCCTCTTTTCTCCTTCCATTTTGGGTGATCACCAGATCTTATTAATGAATTGTGTTACTCAAAGCCGACTGCTTAGCTCAAAGCCAGTCCTTCCTTCTCCCCTGTTAACAGACTCCAGGGTTTACTTGAGAAGTAGGAAGAAAGTACAGCTGGATGATCGCAGTAGCTTCTTCATTGGTCTTTTGGTCAACAGACTTTCTTTTCGTTCACCTCTACCATGATTTGGGAATGATTGTCCTCTAAAAATTCTAATAAACTTATTTCTCTGCTAGGAAAAATCTCTCTCTTTATTGCCAACAGGATAAAATATAAACTCCTTAATATGATTCTCAATGTGGTCCTGAAGTTCTTCTCCAAAGTCATCTCTGTAACAAATTAAAGATGGTGGCAAATTCTTTGACACTGATCCCATTAAGAGGCAAGACCTATTTGCCCTCTTTTTGTTTCTGGGTAGGCTTTGTGACTATTTTTGCCAATATAATCTGGTGGAGGTGACCCTTTGCCTATCTCTGGCCTCAGCGTTAAGAAGATGTCAGCTTCCATTTCCTGTCCCATAGGGTATTATTTTTTTTTTCAGGGTGCTCTGATATGTTGTATCAGAAGTCCAGCTACCCTGAGAGGCTAGGCATAGATGTTCTGTTGGTGATTTCAGTGATGGCTACTTTCCCTAATCCAGCCTCAACAAAATACCAGATATCTGAGTGAAGCCATTTGGACTAAGATAAGACCAGTATCAATGAGTGACTTTAGTTGATGTCATTTGGAACATAAGAGTCTCCCAGCTGAGCTCTGCCAAATTCCTGAACCAAAAAACTCTCAGATATCGTAAAAGTAATTGTTGTTTGAAGCCTCTAAGTTTTGGGGGTAATTTGTTGCACAACAACAAAGAAGAGTCTCTAGTCAATCTTCCCAAGCAACCAGCTGGGAAGATTACATGGTACTATCGTCAGCTCCTGAAACAAATGAAAACTCTCATACCAAGAGTGTCCTTCTTCACCTTCCCTGCTTGGCGAACTTTTGCTCATTCTTCAGATGCAGCTTCTTTCTGAAGTCATTATTAAACAAATGAATGAAAGAAATCCTTTCTGCACCGCCCTACTTTGTCACAGGTTCTATAAGTACCTTTCTGAAAGCATTGGGACACTGCAGTTACTTGTGTTAAGCTTCTTTGATAGTCCAATAATTCCTGGCTGGGGAGTATTGCGTCTTCTTCAGCTTGGCCATCCAGTGCTAAGCAGAGTGCCTGGCACACAACTAATGTTTGCTGAAGGAAGGGAGGACCCAATAAGCAAATAAAACCATGAAACTCACTTTGGTCTCTGTATGTTTTGAAGGTTCAGTCATGCCTTGTTGACTTTTTCCAGTTAGAATCACACATGAGATAGAAAAACAAACTATTGGCTCTTTTGGTCTTTCGTGAAGTCCTGAGTCTTTGGCATCCTGAAGAGTTAAATTGGCCTGTCAGTATGTTGGAAAGGAACAGTCTAACCACCTGGAAGATGGAGGCACTAGGGAAATGTAAGTCTGGTGGGTTGAAGGTGGTGCAGTGACATTTTCTGAGGTTTAAAGAGGCAGTAGGATTAATAAAAAGATCTTTGGCCTGGGAGGAGGGATGTCTGGCCTCGGTTCTGTCCCTGAGGAAATTGGCCAGTTTGCTTTATCTCTTTGGGTCTTAATTTCCTCTTGTGGAAAGAGGCATTGGGTCAGATGACAAGTTAGTTATCTTTGAGCCTTGACATTCTGTAAACCCGGCACTCACCTGGACTATGTCACTTGTATTATCTAGATGGGATAGCTGAATCCCATTCCTCTACCTCCCCATCCCTTTGCTGACTTCTGCACCCTTTGTGCATTGGTGGTCCTCATGGGGAAGGACATTCTTTAGAGGATCTTCCCAGAGTAGAAGGTTCTGTGTGGGTGTAGATCAGCTCTGCAGACCAGGGTTGCCCCTATTCACGTACTGATTTTCCTGTAGATAATTTAGGTATTCTTTATAGATCACCTCTAATTCCCTCATCTCTCCCAAGCAGTGCCTCCCACACTGGTTTGCCAAGAAGGCTGAAATGCTAGTTTGAATTTTTCCCTTAAGGCATTGAAGGCTCAGTTCAGATGCAAACATAATTAAAACATTAGCAGCCATTAAAACCTTATTTGAATGAGCTTATCACATCAGCTCTCTTGCTCTGATTTCTCTAGAGATTTTATATCTATTATCCCATCTAAATCTGCACAAGAATTCATTTTACAGATGTAGGGATTGAGTGTTTCAGCAGGGGGAAAATCCTAGTATCCAGTTCTGTTTCCTGAAGCCTAATCCCACTATACTCTTCCCAAAATACCATGCTGCTTTTCCAAACAGAGTCCTAAGGAAATGATAGTAAGGGCAGGTATATTTTGATGAAAGGAAGAAGAGAAATGGGAAGAAAGTCCCCCTAATCCCTAAACCAACAACTCCAGAGCTTGGAGAATTGCTTAGAATAGCAGCAAGCAGGACCAGCATGAAGACACAACTCTCTGTCTACAAGGGGGTCATAAAAGGACCTTAAGAAAGATTATTGGAGGAATCTAGAAGACCCATTTGGCCAGCATGGTATCACGGACTGGACTTTGAATACGAACATTTGACCATGTGACCTTAAGGAAATCATTTAACTTCTCTGATGCAAGTTTCCTCTGTGTTGTAAAGAGGGATCATAACACCCACCTTGTAGAGTTACTCTAAAGATGAGAAAAGTGGCATGGCCAATACTCAGCAATTGGTACCTTCTACTGCTGCTAGTATCAGTATTAATATTACTATATCATAGGTAAGACTCCTGGTACACAAAAACTGATGGCTTACCCCCTACCCCATACATATGATGATTTACTTCCTAAAGGCAAGTAGACAGGATGCTTAATTTGGAGGATCTAGTTTGTCGGGATGCATTATTTCACTCAGATTCGGGTCAATCCTTGCAGAGGTACATTTTTGGTATCTAGTAATAATATCTTCTATTTATTTCATTAAGCATTGATGATAAGGACTGTTATTTTACTGAAGGCTTCCAAATTAATGAGCGATAAAATTCTTGCTGACAACCATAAACTAAGAAATGCATCGGTCTCATTTCCCAGAGGGAAATCCAGACTGAAGGTTTAGCAGGCCCATGTCAGTACCTCGGTGACCCTACTACTTTTTTCCGTATTGGCTTTTCCTTCCGCCTAGAACACCCTCCTCCCAAGCCCACTTTGCTGGACTCTGTTCCAGCTTCAGGTCTCAATGTAACTGCCTCTTCTGGGACACCACCTTGATGACCTGGACTAGGGTGGACTCCTTGCCTCTTCCCATGCACTTCTCTCATCATGATGCTCATCATTCCCCATGCTAATTCCTCTTTCCCCCCTCAGTTTTAATTTAATTTAATTTAATTTCCTCAGTTTTCCCCATGAATTCTAAGGGCTAATCAGGGCAAACACGTCTCCCTTCATCCCCGTGTCCCTTGTACCTAGTTTAAGCCCCAGCAAATATTTGTTACATGAATGGGGATGTCGATTTGTTCAAAGAAAAATTAGGGTCGATTTATAAGAAATGCAATCGGTAAAGAGAGGAATGGATGTTCAAATACAACCTAGTATAGGGAAACAAATGTTTAGGTCTGGGAATGGGAGATAGGATTAGGGAAAAAGTTAACTCACAGATGCCGGAGGGCAGGAACAGTTGGAAGGTACTAATGCGGCTGGTGGAGTAAGCAGGGAAGGGCGTGGTGGGAGACAAGGCCAGTGAGAAAGGCAGGACTAGGTCACACAGGAAAGAGTGGCTTGGAGTCTATGTCTGGTGAGAAGCCATTGGTGTGTGGAGGACGTGGAAGGAGGAGGGAGAGATAAGGTGATTTCCTGGTGAAAGAGAATTAAGTGTTTATTTCCAATAGAGAGAAAATAGACAGTGTCTAAGTGAGGGCCTACAAATACCAGGAATTGGGGGTAGGTTAGGAGGAGGACAGATGATGCTATTTTTATACCTACTTTAGTTCTGTTTGACTTTTAAACTTCGATGTGCAGGTTTTATTTTCTTAGAAATTAAATGTTTATTAAAAAAAAAAAAACAACAACAGGAGAAAAGGTGAGCTGCCACGTGCATTCCCCCCTCCATCCAGAATAAGAGTGAGTTTGCACTGAGGCCAGTGGAGCATAAGGTTCTCAGCTCTCACGAACCACAGCCTGGAGGGGCCCTGCAATGTTAGCTTGCCATTTATTTATTTATTTTTTTAAGATTTTATTTATTTATTTGACAGACAGAGATCACATGTAGGCAGAGAGGCAGGCAGAGAGAGAGAGAGAGGAGGAAGCAGGCTCCCCGCTGAGCAGAGAGCCCGATGCGGGACTTGATCCCTGGACCCTGAGATCATGACCTGAGCCGAAGGCAGTGGCTTAACCCACTGAGCCACCCAGGCGCCCCTTGCCATTGATTTTTATAAAATTTGCAAAATTAAGGTATTTGAACTCAAGTAAATTAAGACCATGGTCCTTTTCTACTCTGATCCGCCCCCCCCCCGCCCCCATCACATTTCCCCCTGTGGGACACTGCTTGAGGGGTCTCTGGCATTGTTGGGATCCAGTTAAGGGGAAACTGAGCTGGAATCGCCTCACCGAGATCCATTTATGTAGCTCTCAGCCCCTTCTGTGTGTTGTTTTTACTGGCTGTCCCACCGTGGAGATGGCCTCCAGGAATACCCTCTCCTCACAGCTGACTCACCAGGAGCCCTGACGCAAAATCCAGGGGCAGAGGTGGTCTCACAGTTGAACTTGTCCTGGGTTTCTGGCACCGGAGCTGTGTGAGGGTAGCTACATTCAGTCCCTGCAAAAGAAAACTTGAAAGCTTGAAGTCTTACAACTTACATATGAAATAAACGAAATAGAGGTTTCCTCAGATTTCTTCACAATCCTAAATGTACGGAATATTACCAATATTGAGTTGTGAAGCTGAAAGGATCTTCTTAAACTATCAATAAAAATAAAATTTTCAGTCAGCATGCTAGATGGAAGACTGAGTTATATTTCTGTTGCCTGTATGGCTAATACTGTAAAATAGAAGCAATCGCATGTACATAGCTAAAAATCCTAGAAAAAAAAAACCTGTTGCAGATATATGCCAGGCAATTAATTAATTAATTGATAAAAACGTGCTTGTTTTTCAGTGGATTTTGTGAAGTTTGTACTACTAGCTTTCAAAAACTTGCTCTTTACTTTCTCATGTTAATTAAATATTTTTGTACCTGATTTTGTATAATAATTTTGCATTCTTTTTCTTAAATGGTCTCCTCAGTTTTTATAAGCTTCAGTTCTCCCAAACCTGTTCTGCCTCTAATGGAGAGCTGGTTGTTTTTCCTGTGTAAAATACCGTAGAGATTAGGAAAATGCGTGTCTGTCTAGCAGGGGCTGACTAGTGCAAATGGCAAGGAAGAAGGCTCTAGGGACCAGGAACACTTATTGTGGGTCTTAAAAACATAGGCTGAAGACTTCCCTTGTGACATTCACACAAAAGAAAATTAGTCCTTTTAAAGTATCCAATTTAGTGGCATTTAGGACATTTACAGTATTAGGCAACACCCACCACGGTCTAGTTTCAAAACATAGTCATCACTGCAGAGAAGACCCATGGCCAATAAGCAGGCGCTTCCTGTTCCCCTTTCCCCCATTCTCTCCCACCCGCCGGGCCCTAGCAACCATCCCTCTACCGTCTGTCTCTATGGATTTACCTATTCTGGGTATTTCATTTAAATGGAATCTTACAATATGTGGCCTTTTTAATTTGGTTTCTTTCACTTTGCATAATGTTTTCAAGCTTCATTCACATTGTAGCATTATCAATACTTCATTCCTTTTTTTTAAAAGATTTTATTTATTTGAGAGAGAGAGAGCCCACGGGCAGGGGTAGCTACCTGGGAGGGAGGAAGGAGGAAGAAGGGAGGGGGGAGAAGGAGAAGCAGCCTCCCGTTGAGCAGGGATCCTGATGTGGAATAGGACCCTCGAATCATCACCTGAGCCGAAGGCAGATGCTTAACATGAGCCACCCAGGCGCCCCAATTACTTCATTCCTTTTATATGATATGTTAGAGTATGTATGTGCATGTGTATACCTGTGTATGTATGTATATTTCAGTAGAGCTCATTTGGAAACCATTTTCTAATTCAGTTTAGTTGAAAACATTTATTGAGAGCCTGTCATGTGCCAGGCACTGACCTAGGTCCTGTTCTATTTTCTTTATAACTACAGTTTTTGAATGAGCAAGAGTGAAGCTAGTGGTTTTCCCTTATATACAGGAGCCTGTGCCACCGTGAACTCAGCCTTACAACCCACTCTAGCTCTCTGTGGGATGTTTTTTCCCCTCCAGGAATGTCTATTGTCCTTTTACCAGTATTTTTGGGGAGACTGAGGGGAAGAGGTGGCTAGGGGATGTACAGCTTACATCAAGATAACTACCCAGGGTTGAACTGACATAAGAAAACAAGGCAATAACGTCCAAATTTCAGGACAGCACATTTGGGATTCCCTCTGACTCACTGCTGGGTTGTCGCCCTGTTGCTGGGTGGTGAAGGGGCTTGCATGGGCAGTCACACAGCCAGGCCCCATGCTATTGTCCTCTCCTTGTGTTAACCTTTATGACCTTTGCAAGTGAGCTTGGGATTTGTTCAGGCAGTGCACGAATACATTAATATATGGTATCATGGACTGAATGTTTGTGTCCCACCCCCTCAACTCTTATGTTGAAGTCCTACTTCCAATATGGCAGCAGGGGTCTTTGGAAGGTTGGTACTTAGGTTTAGAGGAGATCATGAAGTTGGAGTTCCCATGAGGGGAACAGTATCCTTATAAGAAGAGGGAGAGACACCAGTTTTCCCCTTAGTCACATGAGCACACAGTGAGAAAGCAGCCCCCTACAAGCCAGAAAGAGGGCCTTCCCCGAGAAGCAAATGTGCTGGCACCTTGATCTTGAACATCCCAGCCTCCAGAACCGTGAGAAATCAATTTTGTTAACATCATGCAGACTTTTGTATAGCACCCTGAGCTGTGACTAAGACATAGGGTAAACAACACGTAGTGGATTGATAGCACTCTCATTTGCTCTTGGATCTTCCATCTGTCTGCCTTTCTGTGAGCATGCCTCAGGAGGCACCTCTGAGGCTGGTGGGCCAATGGGAATCAGTCCAGTGTGAACTGTGACCTGCCAGGCTCTTTTTGCTTCTGCCTTTGTCAACTGGTTTTTCCGATAGCAGAAAAATAACCAGTCCGTGGAACAGCCAACTCCTGTGTGTTGAGCTCTCACGGTGAGCTGAGTCCCGTGCGTGGCCCTACCACTGCCTTATTTATTTAAACCTTGTAAGTACTCTGAGAAGAGGGATTATTATCATCTCCATGAAAGACAATGAAATCAAGACTCAGAGAAGTGAATGAGTCTCCAAGAGCTCACAATTAGTAAAGAAACAAACAGAGCTGGAATTCAAGCCCAAGGCAGCCTCCTTGCAAGTATGATGTTTCTGATTTATATCCTAGCTAGGGAATACAGCTTGCCCCTGGAACTGCCAGGGGTGAAAAGAAAATATTCTTTTGATTTTAGAACTCCTCAGGCCCAAAGTTGTTACTGCATTTCATATGCGAGGGAGCTTTTAATTTTTCTTTTAAAATTGGGAGGCATTTCCTCATACAAGAAACAATAAAATTTGGATTTAAACATCAATTAATGTGCTGAGACAAGGGACCCCAACATACAGCTGGAGAGCGGGAAAGCTTGCCAGGCGAGGCATTCATCTTGGAAGTAATCACATATTTTACTTGGCTTTGGCTTTCTGGAATGAGATCTTTGAAAAAGGCTTTTAAATTTTACATCACTTTCAATTCAGTGGTGTGGACTAGGCCTTTGCCTGAGCCGTGGTGGGGACATTTATCTCAATAGAGAATGGAGAGTTGATGAACCATAAATTCTCCCACTCAGCACCCTACGTTGGGTTTTCCTTTCTCGTAGCTCAGATGAGAGCTTCCCTTCCTTGACTATAGTCACTCAAGCTGCAGCCAGCAGGGGCCTAGAGAGGCTCTCGGAGACCCTGAACCAGTGTCAGGAGGCAGCACCGGCTCTTCCTACTGGGAAAATGTTGCATATTTCCTGCTCTCTCAGATACAGTCTTTCTGCCCTGCTTGGGCAAGTTATGAGAAGGGAATGTTTATCGAGTCCCCCACCCATATGGCAGATCTATGAAGCTGTGAAGAGCAATCTGGCTCCTCTTTAATTGTGCACTCATTCTGCACCCTGTGTTTCGCCCCAAAGGTTTGGAGGCAGCTCTGTGCAAACTGGTATGACTCCCAGTAGCTCCTTGTTGGAGTTTTCATCTCTCCTGGAATATTTTCTTCCCTCCCCACCTTTACGTATCTGGCATCCTTCTGCATACTCTCCTGTTTGCTCTTATACTTGTTCTCCCCTTACCAAATTATACTGTGCCAAAAAAATTCTTCATTCAAATGGAAATAGACCAAGTTTAAACCAAGTTCATCAAAAGAATCCCATAATCTGGACTCTGCCTAACAGCTTTGGTCTTAATAGAACAATCATGCCATACTCTGGACAGCTTGAACTAACACTGAGTGAGTCATTCTCTTGACCCTGTCATCTCAGGGCCCTTGCACATGCTGTTCCTTCTGCCTAAAATGATGTTTTTCTAGCCCTCCATCACTTTTGCCTGCCTGTCACTTGATTTAGTGTTCATCGATGCCCCTTCCTCAGAGATAACTTGTTCTGACCCTCCAAAGCTAGGCCGAGTGCTCATTGCTCTCTGTGCTCCAACTTAACATTTCCTGTTTTATTGTCAGTCACCCTTACTAAGCTGGGAGCTCCTTAAGAGGAGGGATTGCAAGCCTTGACCTTGCAGAGTCATCCATTAAATGGTTTTGAATAAATGAATAAGAATGATGCACAAGTGACCACTATTTTTGTTTCTTCCACAAATCTGCACTTCAAAAGGCTGAACTATAAGGTGACTTTGAGATCAATAAAGGAAATTCAGATTTTCCTAGTTTGTATTCAACTCCTTGGTGAAGTGGTGGATTCAGAGATGAGGCTTCAGCAAAGGAGGTCTCCAGGACCCAAGGGCACCAGAATGCATTCACTTCAAAAAGGTCAAGTTTGATGTGACTGACCAAACCAAGAAAATTGATGCAAAAATTTGGAGTGGGGAGTGTGGGCAGTAAAGATGTTTTGAGGGGTATTCAGAATGCAAATAGGATTCTTTCGGCTACATTTGCTGCCACAGAGCGAGGCACAGACCTAGCAGCCCTGTGACAGTGTGCATAGGGAAACCCAACTTCTCCATTATTGTGTGTGTCAGAAGAGCTGGACAATTCTGCTCTTGATGGCCTTTTCTGTCCTCCATGTCTTACAGGGTATATTTTGGGAAGAAGCTGTGTCACATGGGAAATCCTAGCTGCAAGGAGGTTTGGGAAATTAAGCCTTTAGGTGTCTAGCGGAGTACTTGGGAGGGTGCCATAATATCTGTTCTAATATGACGTGAAAAATCCAACTAAGGATGTGAAATTTAGTATAATTACCTTTAAGCTAGCCCCAACTTCCCATTTATAAAATAGTAGTTATTATTCAGTGTGATCCCATGTTAATTAGAGAGAAAACGTGTGTATATGTGTTTGCATATACTTGCTTAAACATCTTAGGTTAGATCATGAAGGCTGGCCTGGGTTTGAATATTGATGAAAACAGTGACCAGGCTTGGCTGGGTTGCTTTTACTTCATTCTACTGCCTGGATAGTAGACCCAGGGTCCAAAGTACATGATTGAGATCCAGGACACATGATGGTGTAAGGAGACGTGTCTTCTAGGGAGCTCTTAGTTCCTCAAACAGAGCAAGAGGCCTGGTCAGGTCAGAGGATTCCAGAACCACTTTATTTCATTTTTAAAGACAGTGGGGACTGGGGGCAGGCTAGCCCACCAGCCTGCCACTGTTTACCTGGACCTAATGTTTCGGATTCTGAATTTCTTGCTGCATCACAGTTCTGTAACTACAGGTTGTATAATTTCTTTCTTGCTCTTGTTATGCTCTTGGGCCTCCTTGAGTTTTGAGTACAGTAGTCCTACCATGACTTTCCACTACAAACACTGATGTTCTCAAGTGGAATATGAAGAGAGGAGGGAAGGACCATTATTATCCAGTTAGACATTTAGATGAGTTTTTCAAACTGCTTAGCATAATACTTATATAATCATAAAACTTCCATCTTTAGCTTTCCCAAATGGCGTTTTAAATGGTTAATGGTAGAGAATTTCAACGAAATAGCCTATTTTTTTTTTTAAGAGTTATTTATTTATTTGAGAGAGACAGTGAGCGAGCATGAGCAGGAGGGGCAGAGGAAGAAGGAGAGAGAATCTCAAACAGATTCATTGCTGAGTGTAGGGCCCGATACAGGGCTTGATCCCAGGATCTTGAGATAATAACCAAGAATAGGACGGTTAGCTGATTGCGTTGTCCAGGTGCTTCTACTGGACTATTAAAAATGTTTTAGAGCAAGTGGGTGAATCTCAGATATCAGAATCATTAGGTTTGGATGGGATAGGAGGTAGAGGAGAAAATTCAAGGTCATTAGCTATAAGAAATTTAAATTCACATTTGCTGAAAGGATGAGTGATAAGAGAAGGTGATCTGAGAAGAGAAGAACATTCAAGAGGGAGCTGAATTGGACTACTCCTCTTCTAAGACCATGGTGTGGTGTGCTGGCAAAGAGCTTGGGTTCTGGCCTGGGTCAGCAGGCTTCAAGTCTTATTTAGCACTCATTAGTCTTAAGGCCTTGGAAAATTTATTTAACCTCAATGTGCCTTATCTTTAGAGTAGGGTTATAATAATAGTGTTTTCTTCAAACGGTCATGATGAGGACTAGATGAGGTAATTATGTGAAAGTGCTTCATCCAAAATCTGGTGCACAGTAAATATTCTATATATGCTGGACTAACTGTTGCTGTAAAAAGGCCTTTGGCATGGGAAGAAATTTTTGCTAGGGTCAGGGCATCGTACAGATGTCTGGTCCTTGGAGAAAATAGATTCCTAACACTTACAAGACCAAGCTGAAGAAACACACAAAAAATCCACAATTGATTACAATAGATGAAGAGGATACCCAAGTACCACATTTTTTTGGAGGGATTTAATGAATCACACAGTCATTTTTTCCTAATGGATTTGAGATATGAAATAGAGGATATTGGTATTGTATGTTTGATAAAACTGAAATCTGACATTAAAACAAAAGAAAAGGGGAAGAATATAAGTTACAGGGTGAAATAGCTGTGACTGAATTTCAACATTACATCGGACAATGTCTTGAGGCAAATGGAATGCTTACCTATTTTCAGTTGATTTTTTATGGATTGAGGGTGTAGTGGAAGGGGGTGAAGAAGGTAAGTAGGACAGTAGATGATTCTGCCATGGCTAAGGAAGCAGGAAAAGCTTGTAAGATGGGGAGGGGTGGTTAGTAGAAGAGGTACAGATCAAATTAGTAAATTGAGTGATGCTAATTTGAAAAGTGATTTTAAATTTAATGATTTTAGCTGAATGTTTTGTAAGACTGTTTGACAGCAGTGATGAAATCTCATCCTGTCCTTGCCTTGCATTCCTCATTACAAATGTTCATGTTCCTTATCATGGACTGACCTGTCCATCCAAAAAATCCACCCATCCATCCATCTCTATGTTTAGTCTCCAAGTAAAATAGAGAATGCCCAGAAGGATGGTGGAGCATACATGCCAAAACCAGCATATGGTTCCTTGCAGGGCCATTGGGAGCCACCCTTTTGATGTCAGATGAACTCTGCTTTGAAACTGTTGCTTTCCACTCAAATAAGCACATCTTCCTGCCTTCCATCAGCTCCTTTGTATAATAGGTGTGATTAAGAAAAGTGTGATGACTGACGGAATAAATACATTTGATTGAACAATGAACACTTATGTGATTAATCCCCTTCCAAGGCCTTTTCCCCAGACCCCATACAATGGCCCCTCCTCACCACTGCTTGCTGAAACACATCTGAAACTCATCTTTTGAAGTTACCTTCAAGTGTGTTGGTTGAATCTGATGATTTCCGGGGTGTCAGAGGTCTTTTCCTTTCATGGTCCATTTTAATTTGAAGATCATCAGCTAGATGTCTTGAGGAGACAATTTAGGTGAAACCACGAATTTCAGTGTGACATGAACATTTTTACTTGCCAGAAATTGGAAGATGGTGGTGAATGGTCTTATGATTTTAATGACTGGTTAATTTTATGCTATTTGAAGTTGTTGCTAACATGAATAAAGCCATTGATGGGCTGGAGTAAATCAGTCAAGAGTTGACTTATTCTTGATGGAATTTTCCTGGAATAAATTTCATCTGCTGAGGTTCTATCCTTACCCTGATCATTAATCTTTCCTAACTTCTAGAAGCCACCTGCCTTCCTTGGCTTGTGACCCCTTCCTCTATCTTCAAAGTTAGCATCCGTGCCTCCTCAAATCTTGCTCTGACTATCCTGTTTCCTTCACGCACTTATGAGGGCCCTTGTGATACGTCGAGCTCACTTGGATAATCTAGTAGATGCCATCTTTCAAGAGTCTTAATTTATTCACACCTGCAATTTCCCTTTTGTCACTTAAGGTAACAGATTTAGAGGTTCAGAGATTAGGGCATGGACATCTTTGGGGTGGTGGTTGTATTATTTTTTTTTTTCTATCACTTCAACCTTAATTTTCTGTCCCTTCCTGGCTTCCTATTACTTAGTAAGCCACAGCAGTAATAACCTAAGAGCCATTGACTCTGGGAGAGACCATGAAATGTTGGGGATATTTGGCCTTTGTGTCCTGGTCTCTTAGGTCTGTGCTCTTAGCCTTTGGCTCAGACCTTTGGTTTTACCTCTTTTGAGTTAATTTTTCTTTCCTTTTGGGGATCTGCATTTTTAAAGGCACTAGGAAAATTAACAAATTTTCTGGCACTAAAAGCAAGACAGAGGATGACAAAAATTTGACAGATATCGCAACTGAGGTTTCAACAGACTCAACAACTTGTCCAAACTAAGAAGAACTGAGCTTGAATCCTTAAATTCAAGGCTCTAAATTCTAAATCCCTAAATTCAGGCTCTAAATCTTCTCTTTTTCTTTTTCCTAACCTGAGAGTTCACTTTCAAGGAAGAAAGCAAGAATTACTACATAAGCGGACACTAAAGATCTGATTTGGTATCAGTAATAACAGTAGAAACCTTTGAAAAATAATTTTCCACTTACAAATCAAACAGATTTAACTGCAAACTTCAGAAGCAGGAAACAAATGCATCAATATTAAACATATTCGAGGGGTGCCTGGGTGGCTCAGTGGGGTAAAGCCTCTGCCTTCGGCTCAGGTCATGATCTCAGGGTCCTGGGATTGAGCCCCGCATCGGGCTCTCTGCTCCACAGGCAGCCTTCTTCCTCCTCTCTCTCTGCCTGCCTCCTCTCTCTCTTCTCTGCCTACTTGTGATCTCTGTCTGTCAAATAAATAAATAAATAAAAATCCTTAAAAAATTTTTGAAATTTCTGGAGGAAGACAAAAGGTAGTGTTTCTCTTCTATATGAGTGTTTTTCAAATTTCATTTCCTCTTTTGAGGAACATAAACATACACTCTGCAACAGCTCTGATTCAGTCCCTCTGTCTGGTTGAGAGTCATGGCATCTCTTGTACATTTCCAGCCATCGAGAGGCTGTTGTCAACCTCTGTGGTTTATATTCTGTACTCTGTATTATGGAAGCACACCTTTTTTTCCCAACTGTAAAATTCCACTGTACTTCTTAGATTTATCTTTTCTAAACTACTTAGTAGAGAATCCCTGCCCTCCCAGAGCTGAGATGTGGGTTTCTGCATGATTCATGCAGAATCGTGGTACAGTATGAGGTTCTGTGCTTGGCTTGAGTGTAGATATTTTGAGGGTTGATATCCTTTGCTCTCAGGAAAATATAATTTACTGCTTCTGGAGTCAAAACAAAATTAATAAATGATATAGCACGCAAACCCATCTTGGCCTTATGCTGCTTAGCAGTGTTTTAGTCAGTTACATTTGAATGAATGAGAAACATATGGATGAAATATCCCTTGTGGGCTACTCCTGGACTCAGAGATGGAAGGGGGAATGTGCTTCACCAAATGAACCATATTTTTCTAACACCGTGTTTGAGAATGTATTTGGATCTATTCTCTAGAGCCAGTGGGAGACTGGTCTTTCTCTTCTGTCCCTAAAAGTCCATACTATCAAGGCTGGTGGAAGCTCCTCTGTGTCCGAGTCTTTGGCTAGGAGTTGGGGGTAGGGTGGGATGGCTAGAGGTTAGAATCAGATGGTGGTGGGATTCTCAAGGCATGGTAGTAGTAAGTGTTGACTTGGAACTGGGCTGTATTTCTTCCTTTTAATGTGAAATTGTGCTCAAGCAACTGTTCTGGGATATTAGATTTCCAATAAGCCAGCGGGACAGAGGGGCATCCTCAGAATCAGAATACAATGAGGGAGACTCTCTAAGCAAAATTTCTTATTAGGTGGAATGGTTGACCAGTTGATTCTGCCAAAGATTGGGAAACTCGGTGGCAGGCCCTTGACATTATCTCAGTGCTGTAGTGATATCTCAGTTATCTCCATGCTCTAGTGATAGAGGAAAGCCCCATGACTCTTTTTGCTTCAGCTAAGATTGATCCTAAGGCTTTCATGCAATTCTCTCTTCACACCTTGCAGCAAGCTAATCAAGGCAAGTGCTGTTACCTGACTCCAAAAGAAAGAAATTTACCGTTCAGAGAAGAAAAACAATCCACCCAGCGTTGCCTGTCTAGTCACTTTCAGAGGTAGGCCCCCCCACAGTTTCATCTGAGCCCCCGTTCCCACGATCTTTGCTCTGCACCAAGCAAAGAGTCACACAGGGGGCCCCACTTAGCACTTCAGATGCTATGACTAAACTGACGGGAAGCATCCCTGTTTTCATCTCTGCCTTCCCCCGAGACAGTCCCTCTGGTCTGTTTCATTCTCTTCTCTTATTTTTTTTTTGCATGGTGAGTCACCTAATAATACCAGTCTCAGTGAATAGGTCAGTGTTCATAATCCACTTTATTCCGGCAGAAGGGTTTCAGGATGAAAAGGCCATGCAAACAGGTGAACACAGGTATCTGGCTCAGACCTAGATTTCTCTTGGAAAGGACGGTGGCCTTCATCTGATGTCTCTCCTTGGTTCTGACCTGTTTTTCTCCAGCTGGTCACGCTCACCTTCATAGAGTCTGAGAGAGCCTTTTTGTGGTGTGTGGCTGTTCCTCCTCAGTTTTGGGGTAGGAGGACCCTGTGAAACCCCACAGCTGGTTACTTGCTTCTCCTGAGCTTCTGGCTAGAACCTGCCAATCCTGTCCCCTGAATTAATGCATCCCAGGGGGGCCTAGGCCTCTCGTCTTTTCCAGTTCTGTGACATTTAGTCTACTCTCTTGTTTGCTTTCTGCGACTCTTGTTCTGGCTTTTCTAGGACCTGTTCATGAAGCCCTGTGCTCTCCTTTCTCAGGTGGTATCACACGTGGCCTTTCCTTAGCCCTAATCACCTCTGCAGGGAAACGGGCTTGGGCTTTTATATTTCTTCATCGGCATACATCACGGTGGGAAAAAAGTGAGCCAACATTTAAAGCATCTGTCACCTAGTACCCATTTGCCATGAAAGAAAGTTGAAGAAATTGAGTGGCACAGGATATGGTAGATCAGTGGTTCTCAACCAGGGGCGATTCCTGCCCCTGCCCAGGAGACAATTAATTGTAATGTCTGGAGACATTGTTGGTTGTCACAAGTGGTGGGAAGGTGCTACTGGCATCTAGCAGGTGGAAGTCAGGGATGCTGCTAAATGTCCTTCAAGGCGCAGGACAGCTCTTTACGATGTAGATGTCAGCAGTGGTCAGGCTGAGAATCATTACCACAGATGATAAACTGTACACTTTGAGCTCAAAGGCAGGTATGAGTATGACTTTGACCTTTGTAATATTGATGTCAATATATACTGATTATAACAATGAATAGCCATAATAAAATCAATATTAACATTGATATTGTATTATACAAAAACTTGAATGAGCAACTTACTATAAATCAGGCAAATATATTGGTGGGTTTAATGATTTTTATTTATTTGTCAGAGAGAGCAAGCACAAGCAGGGGGAGCAGCAGGCAGAGGGAGAGGCAGACTCCCTGCTGAGCAGGATGTGGGGCTCGATCCTCGGACCCTGGGATCATGACCTGAGCTGAAGGCAGATGCTTAACTGACTAAGTCACCCAGCACCCCTATATTAATGGGTTTAATCATCACAATATGCCTTTTAAATGTATTTACTTTCATCATCCTTTTTAAGGTAGGATGAAAACAAGGCTCAGAGAGGTTGAGTCCCAAGTCATGTTTAATGGAATATGTGTCCCTAATTCCTGTATCACCTCAGTTCTTGAAGGCTATTGGAAGATGTTTGGGACAAAATGACCAGCAGGAGGCAGTCCAGGACTTCTGAGGAGCCTGGTAAAGTTCTTCCTTCAGTGTGAAGTGGAGAATTGGGGGTAATCAAACCTGCCCCTCACTCCTTGGTGAATTCTGGCCTCTTCTATTGGGTTTCCCCCCTCCTAGTGGCTGATAGGGACTCTCCGGTCTTCAGGGAGCGAGCTGGAGATCCCCAGGTTGCTGTATTAAGTCCATTTAGAGGGCGTTTCTACTGACAGCTAATGTCAGGGGGCAGGAGCGTGGAGGAAGGGTAGAAACAACCTGAGATAAGAAAAAAGCCTGTTACCAAGAAAAAAGAGCGTCTCCTTTTTTTTTTTTTTTCCTCAGGGAAAGAGCTAGTTCTTTGAGGCTGCCCCACAGTAGTGCGCATACTGCTACAAGGCAGAGGAGGGAGGCATCTCAGCTGCTTAATAAAAAGGAGATGGGGAGGGGGTGCACAGAGAGGTCCCAAGGTCTTTGAATGCTTTCCTTCCCAGAAGTCGTTGACTCTCTAACGAGCCATTCAGGAGGAAGAAAGTCTGCTCGAATGTATTTTTGCATGGGAGGACTTCCTGTGGCAGAAAGGCTCACATGGATCACAGCCTCTGTTCATTGTGCACAGGCCTCTGGCCATCTGGACCACCCAGGGGCCAGTGTTTTCCTAGGGAGGGCAGGATGAAGGCGAGGGGATTGACACCGCAGCCCCAAGGTAATTACCAGATGGCAAAACGCTTGTTTGCGCCGGATGATTCAGAACAACCAGTCACCCCAGGAAAGCTAATCTGATTTCATCTTCAGCATCAAGCTTTTCCCCTTCCAAGATGCGCTCTTCTCTTTCCCTGGACAGGCAGCAGCGAAGCCTCCTCCTAAAGGTTGCAAGACCATTGTCCGAATCGGAGCCGCTGCCCGGTTGGGGTCAACGTCCACTCTCTCCTCTGGGGTGGTCGGCCTGTCTGGGGCCCGCCGTGCCCTCCGCGGGGCCTGCACCTGACTTCAGCCCGAACTGGCTGTGTGACTGTGAGCAAGTTACCTAACTGTTCAGAACGTTAGAAAACGGGGATGATTATTCCTGCCTTGGGGAGTTCAAGAATATATGCCTGTGAAAGGCCTGTCCTTGGCCTGTCGTGTCCACTCTCAAGAGACCTTAACTCCTCTTCCATTCTGGAGCTTCCCTGGCCTTATTAACCGCCATCCGACACTTCCCTGATGTGAGGCCTCGGACATCAGCGTATTCGAGCACAGCTGATGCAAAAAATGACTGAATTCATTTTTTAGTCCATCAGAGTAGGTGGGCACACGCATGGGCGTGTGTGCAAGGAGCGTTGTTCTTTCTGTGCCTTGAAGTCCGCAGACCTTTTGCCTACACCGCTGCACTGCCAACCCAGACTGGATTAAAGGAAAGAAACAGGTAGGGCCATACCCCTCGCATAGCCTTTGCTTTGAGGAATGGCTGAAGACTTTACTTTTACATTTTTAATTTTTAATATTCTTCCTTTGAAGCTTCTGTTTTACTCAGCTTCGGAGTCTCTCCCCGTTCTGCTCCTCTTTGTAAAAAACAAAAACAAAAACAAAAAAACTCGAAAATAGAGCAGGGACCTAGGTATCAGGGAGATTTTATTGAATTGCAGATCAACACTCTGGTTCACTCCTCTCCCCTGAGCCACACACAGCCCACCCTGCAAGCTGGTCCCCGTGTACCTTACCAGCCGCCAAGTCCACGACCAGCAGAGGGCACCAAAGCACAAGGCACAGGCATCTCCCGGACGCAGCGCTTTCCTGGTTACTTCTGGCTGCAGAGTCCAGCCGGGGCCTGAAGCCAGCAAACCTGGGTCTAAGCCCGTGCCTCAGCCACTGATTCCTTTTTTCCTGATACCTCGTCTGATGGGAAAAATCCCTTAGGAGGGAATTGCAGAGTGGCAGAAGTCACCTAAGTTTTCAAGCAGTGTCTTGAATCCCGTTCCTGATCTGTCCAGGAGCTAACAGTACTAGTGGCCCTTTGTCTGTCAAGGAGCTAACAATACTAGCCACCCTTTGTGGAGTGCTTGTCCCGTGCTCCGCACTGTTTAAGGTCTTCCTGCAGGAGGAGGTAGTGCCTGAGACCAGTCTCAAAGAATGAGTGCGAGTGAACTGATGTCAGCCAGTTACTCTTGAAAATGAGATGGCAATAAGTTTAGGAGTCTTGCCTGGAGTCTATGAAACCCTTCACCTATATTTTAAAAATATGACTTAACACTGTTATAGAAAGAAATAAAGCTTCTCTGATTTCACCCCTGTGATTTAAACCTATATTATTACTATTTTTTGTGTATTATTATCGGTTGTCATATAACCTCATACAGGTTTCCACATAATTGCAAACGCAAGGCTTACTGCATATTACATCTTTTAAATGTGATATTTCAACATGCTAAATGAAGCATAGTGAGCAAAGTCATGGGCCCTCAGTCGGCTCAGGCTGAGTGTCTTGACTCTGCCTCTTAGAAACTCAGGGAACTTGTGGGGCAAATCATACATTATATGTTAATTAAAAAAATAAAAAAAGAAACTCAGGGAACTTGGCTGCAGTATATAACAGCTCTGTGCCTCAGTTTCCTCACCCCCAAAAGAGAGCTAATAATAGCAGTTGTCTTCTAGAGCTGTTGTAAAACTTGAATAACTAAATATGTGTAGAAAGTTGGCTCTTGACCAGGGGTGATGTCCAGAGACATTTTTAGTTGTCACAACCAGGGGACAGAGGTGTTAGAGGCTCCTGGTGGGTGGAGGCCGGGAATTTTGCACATTTCTACAATGCACAGGACTGACCTCACAGCAAAGAGTTCTCTGGTTCAAAATATCAGTAGTGCCACCACTGAGAAATCCTGCTGTCAATCGGAATGTAGTGTCCGGCACATGGGAAGTTCTTACTAGATTTCGGGTATTATTATTTCCTAAACCTTCCTAAATCTGTCACCTGACATTCAAGGATGTGAGTGATTACTGCCAACATTTCTGTATTTCTTCCCTATTTCTCCTTGTTACAAACCACAAACTCTAGCCAGCTGGGCCTTCTCACAGTGCTTTGACTAGGTCATGCCCATCCCTAAGCATGGGTCTCAGTCCTTCTACCTGGACCTCCTGTCTCCTCAACCATGGCAGTGACTCTGCCCCTTCCAGACCTTTCTTCTCTGTGAAAGCCCTATGGTGATTTCTTGTGCCTGGGGCCCAGCCACTCCACTATGGTTACATGCATGTGGTTTAGCATGTAGGTTTTGATCCCCCTGTGAAGTCCTGGGCCACTCCAGAAGGAGTTTACTCTGGCTAAGGAGCTCAGTGTGCAAAGCCCCAAGTTCACAATGTTCAACAAGGCATGGGCCTCTCTGGGAGGGGCGTATGCTATGGCTTGCTTCATCTGGTTTGCTGTGTAGGTGCTCATTAAGCACTTGATGGGGGCTAAGAGGGGTCATGCAATGAGTTTTGGAGTCTGGCCCACCAGAAAGAGGTTAAATCTAGACTCTGATCTCATTAGCACTGTGACCCTGTTCAAATGACTGATCAAATGACATTCATTTATAATGAGCATGATAAGAGATTCCAAGGTTGGGGGGAATGGGTTGGATACTTAGTCATGGCTTAAAAGTGTTGGTTCTTTTCTACCCTTATGGGCTGGTTTGCTTTATAAGTACCATCTACCCCACTTGTCTGAGGACACTCCCTCAGTCCCCATCCCCATGAGAGCCACTCTCTGGGGTCCAGCCTTGTTCTAGTAAACATTTGCGCTCTGACTCAGCCTGCTGCTCAGTCTTTCTGTTTAGGTTGTACATCTGTGGTGTTGAGCCAGGGCTACAGCTCTGAAGTAGGATTCCAGGAAAAGTGAAGCCCTCAACGGAGCTGTACTTGGCCGAGGCTGTGTGTTCCCTGCCCCCTCTCTTCCATGTATCCAGAGTACATTCTGATTCTGAGGAGATTCCTTCTGGGTTGTTTCCACACAGTTGGGGGTAGAAAGAGCATCCCCGATTGGGGAGGTTCTTAATGTATCGCACAGAGGACACGTGTTTTGACTTACACAGTGTATATTGTCTGCTTTGCTGAGTCAAAAGCCATGCAAATGTTTTTGGTTAAGCTGTTCCTGACGCTCTGCATTTACAAGGCATAGGGCTCCAGGAAAGAAGACAGAAAGGCACAATGTGCTGACAAGCCAAAGGTGACAGTACTTTTCTTTCTCACTGTGGCATGGATGTTTATTAAGTGGGTCCCGGCAAGTCACTTACCCTTTCTGGGCCTCTCAGAGGCAGTTTAGTATAGAAGTTAGAATTAGGTCAGCCCGTATCTGCTGTGTGACCCTGGGCAAGTTACTTAATCTCTCTGAGCTTCAGTCGCCTCCTTTGTAAAATGGAAATAGCAACAACACGGACAGCAGCATTGTTACAGGGATGAAATGAGATAAAGCTTAGAGAACTCTCAGCACAGCACAGTAAACCCTGGGGGATGTCGGGGGTGGGGGGAATCCTGCAGACTCCCCTAGCCTACCCTGGACGTTGTGTGCATACTTACAGCTTCCTGTGGTTTTCCTCCTGAGGATAATCTGTGGTCTTGGGAAGGTGCTTAGTTCATATGTGTGGCTGGCTGGAAGGCTAGAATGCCAAGGATTGAACGCCCCAGGAGCAATCACTGTGAACAGGATTTGGTGGATCAATTCCTCAGTCTCCTCACCCCTCAGTGGGACAATCCTAAAATATACTCCACAGTTTCTTGGGGACCCACACTAAGATGGGGTCCTACACTAAGATGGGGTCCCAGTTGCCTACACTTCCTATTTGCTGATGTGCTCTTTAAAAATTAAAAAAAAATTTTTTATTAACATATAATGTATTTATTATTTGCCCCTGGGGTACAGCCCTGTGAATCATCAGTCTTACACATTTCACAGCACTCACCATAGCACATATCCTCCCCAATGTCCAGAACCCAATCACTCTATCTCTACCCCCTCACCCCCCAGCACCCCTCAGTTTGTTTCCTGAGATTAAGAGTCTCTTATGGTTTGTCTCCCTCACAATCCCATCTTGTTTCATTTTTTTTCCTTCCCTACCCCTGCAACCTCCTGCCCTGCCTCTCAAATTCCTCATATCAGAGAGATAATATGATAATTGTCTTTCTCTGATTGACATATTTTGCTTAGCATAATACCCTCTAGTTCCTTCCATGTTGTTGCAAATGGCAAGATTTAATTTCTTTTGATGGCTGCATAGTATTCAATTGTATATATATACCAACTCTTTATCCATTCATCTGTTGATGGACATCTAGGCTCTTTCCATACTTTGGCTATTGGGGACATTGCTGCTATAAACATTCGGGTGCCCCTTTGGATCACTACATTTGTATCTTTAGGGTAAATACCCAGTACTGTGATTGCTGGGTCATAGGGTAGCTCTATTTTTAACTTTTTGAGGAACCTTCATGCTGTTTTCCAGAGTGGCTGCATCAGCTTGCATTCCCACCAACAGTGTAGGAGGGTTCCCCTTTCTCCATATCCTCACCAACATCTCTTATTTCCTAACTTGTTAATTTTAGCCATTCTGACTGGTGTGAGGTAGTATCTTATTGTGGTTTTCATTTGTATTTCCATAATGCCGAGTAATGTTGAGCACTTTTTCATGTGTCTTTTGGCCATCTGGATGTCTTCTTTGCAGAAATGGCTGTTCATGTTTTCTGCCCACTTCTTGATTGGATTATTTATTATTTGGGTGTTGAGTTTGATAAGTTCTTTATAGATTTTGGATACTAGCTCTTTATCTGATATGTCATTTGTGAATATCTTCTGCCATTCTCTCAGTTGTCTTTTGGTTTTGTGGACTGTTTCCTTTGCTGGGCAAAAACTTTTGATCTTGATGAAGTCCCCATAGTTCATTTGTGCCCTTGCTTACCTTGCCTTTGGCAATGTTTCTAGGAAGAAGTTGCTGCAGCTGAGGTCAAAGAGGTAGCTGCTGCCTTTGTTCTCAAGGATTTTGATGGATTCCTGTCTCACATTGAGGTCTTTCATCCATTTGGAGTCTATTTTTGTGTGTGTAAGGATATGGTCCAGTTTCATTTTTCTGAATGTGGCCATCCAATTTCCCCAACACCATTTGTTGAAGAGACTTTTTCCCATTGGACATTCTTTCCTGCTTTGGCAAAGATCAGTCAACCACAGAGTTGAGGGTCTATTTCTGGGCTCTCTATTCTGTTCCATTGATCTATATGCCTGTTTTTGTGCCAGTACCATACTGTCTTGATGATTCCAGCTTTGTAAGAGAGCTCGAAGTCTGGAATTGTGATGCCACCAACTTTGGCTTTCTTTTTCAACACTCCTCCGGCTATTTGGGGTCTTTTCTGATTCTATACAAATTTTAAGATTATTTGTTCTTTTTCTTTGAGAAAAATTTCTTTTTCTTTGAGAAAAATTGACAATATTTTGTTAGGGATTGCATTAAATGTGTAGATTGCTTTAGGTAGCATAGACATTTTCACAATATTTGTTGTTCTCATCCATGAGCATGGATTAGAATATTTCTGTCTTCCTCAGTTTTTTTCATGAGTATTTTATAGTTTTCTGAGTACACATTCTTTGGGTCTTTGGTTAGGTTTATTCCTAGGTATCTTGTGGTTTTGGGTGCAATTGAAAATGGGATTGACTCCTTAATTTCTCTTTCTTTTATCTTGCTGTTGGTGTATAGAAATGCAACTGATTTCTGTGCATTGATTTTATATCCTGACACTTTACTGAATTCCTATATGAGTTGTAGCAGTTTTAGAATGAAGTCTTTTGGGTTACCACGTAAAGTATCTTATCATCTGCAAAGAGTGAGAATTTGACTTTTTTTTTTTTTTTTTTTTTTTTTTTTTTTTTTGCCAATTCAGATGCCTTTTATTTCTTTTTGTTGTCTGATTGCTGAGGCTAGGACTTCTAGTACTGTGTTTTATAACAGTGGTGATAGTGGACATCCCTGGCATGTTCTTGACTTTATGGGAAGAGCTCTCAGTTTTTCCCGATTGAGAATGATATTTGCTGTGGGTTTTTCATAGATGGCTTTGATGATATTGAGGTGTGTAAGTTCTTTCCCTGCACTGTGAAGAGTTTTGATCAGGAAAGGATGCTGTACTTTGTCCAGTGCTTTTTCAATATTTATTGAGTATCATATGGTTCTTGTTCTTTCTTTTATTAATGTATTATATCACATTGATTGATTTGCAGTTGTTGAACCAAGCTTGCTGCCCAGGAATAAATCCCACTTGGTCGTAGTGAATAATCCTTTTAACGTACTGTTGGATCCTATTGACTAGTATTTTGGTTAGAATTTTTTTGCATTCTTGTTCATCAAGAATACTGGTCTGTAATTATTTTTGATGGGGTCTTTTGTTTTGGGATCAAGATAATGCTGGCCTCATAAAATGAGTTTGGAAGTTTTCCTTCCATTTCTATTTTTTGGAACAATTTCAGGAGAATAGGTATTAGTTCTACTTTAAATGTTTGGTGTAGAATTCCTCTGGTAAGCCATCTGGCCCTGAGCTCTTGTTTGTTGGGAGATTTTTGATGACTACTTCAGTCTCCATACTGGTTATGGGTCTGTTCAGGTTTTTTATTTCTTCCTGGTTCAGTTTTGTAATTTATATGTCTCTAAGAATGCATCCATTTCTTCCAGATTATCAAATTTGGGGGCATATAGTTGCTCATAATATGTTCTTATAATTGTTTTTATTTCTTTGATGTTGAGTGTGATCTCTCCTCTTTCATTCATGATTTCATTAATTTGGATCCTTTCTCTTTTCTTTTTGATTTAAGTCTGGCCAGGGGTTTATCAAATTTACTAATTCTTTCAAAGAACCAGCTCCTAGTTTCGTTGATTTGTTCTACTGTCTTTTGGTTTCTATTTCATTAATTTCTGCTCTGATCTTTATTATTTCTCTTCTCCTGCTGGGTTTAGGCTTTCTTTGCTGTTCTATCTCTAGCTCCTTTATGTGTAGAGTTAGGTTGTGTACTTGAGACCTTTCTTGTTTCTTGAGAAAGTCTTGTATTGCTATGTACTTTCCTCTCAGGACCGCCTTTGCTGTGTCCAAAAGATTTTGAACTGCTGTGTTTTCATATTCATTTGTTTCCATGAATTTTTTCAATTCTTCTTTAATTTTCTGGTTGACCCATTCATTCTTTAGTAGGATGCTCTTTAGCCTCCATGTATTTGAGTTCTTTCCAACTTTCCTCTTGTGGTGGAGTTCTAGTTTCAAAGCATTGTGGTCTGAAAATATGCAGGCAATGATCCCAATCTTTTGGTAACAGTTGAGATTTGATTTGTGACCCAGGATGTGATCTATTCTGGAGAATGTTCCATGTGCACTAGAGAAGAATGTGTATTCTTTTGTTTTGGGATAGAATTTATCTGTGATATCCATCTTGTCCAGTGTGACATTTAAGGCCTTTATTTCCTTGTTGATCTTTTGCTTTGATGATCTGTCTATTTCAGTAAGGGGGTGTTGAAGTCCCCCATTGTTACTGTATTATTTTTGAGATTTTTCTTTGATTTTGTTATTAATTGGTTTATATAATTGGTTTCTTCCATGTTAGGGGAACAGATATTTAAAATAGTCAAATCTTGTTGAACAGATTCTGTAAGTATGAGGTAGTGTCCTTCCTCATCTCTTATTGTAGTCTTTGGCTTAAAATGTAATTTATGTGATATAAGAATTGCCACCCCAGCTTTCTTTTGATGTTCATTAGCACTATAAATTGTTTTCCACCCCCTCACTTTAAATCTGGCGGAGTCTTTGGGTCTAAAATGTGTTTCTTGTAGACAGCATATTGATGGGTCTTGTTTCTTTAATGCATTCTGATACCCTGTGTCTTTTGATTGGTGCATTTAGCCTATTTACATTCAGGGTAACTGTTGAATGATATGAATTTAGTGCCATTGTATTGCCTGTAAGGTGACTGTTACTGTATATGGTCTCTGTTCCTTTCTGATCTACTACTTTCAGGCTCTCTCTTTGCTTAGAGGACCCCTTTCAATATTTCCTGTAGAGCTGATTTGGTGTTTGCAAATTCTTTTAGTTTTTGTTTGTCCTTGATGCTTTTTATCTCTCCTATTTTCAATGACAGCCTAGCTGGTTATAGTATTCTTGGCTGAATATTTTTTCATTTAGTGCTCTGAATATGTCATGCCAGTCCTTTCTCACCTGCCAGGTCTGTGTGGATAAGTCTGCTGCCAATCTAATATTTATAACATTGTATGTTACAGATCTCTTGTCCTGAGCTGCTTTCAGGTTTTTCCTCTTTGTCACTAAGACTTTTAAGTTTTACTATTAGATGACCGGGTGTGGATCTATTTTTATTGCTTTTGAGGAGGTTTCTCTGTGCTTCCTGGATTTTGATGCTTGTTCCCTTTACCATATTAGGGAAATTCTCTACTGTAATTCACTCCAGTATACCAACAGTCCTCTCTCTCTTTCTTCGCCGGGATCCCAATTATTCTAATATTGTTTTGTCTTGTGGCATCACTTATCTCTCGAATTCTCCCCTCGTGGTCCAGTACTTGTTTGTCTCTCTTTTTCTCAGCTTCTTTGTTCTCCATCATTTGGTCCTCAATATCACTAATTCTCTCTTCTGCCTCATGAATCCTAGCAGTAAGAGAGCCTCCTTTTTTTTTTTTTTTTGTTATTGTACCTCATTAATAGCTTTTTTGTTTTCAGCTTGATTAGATATTAGTTCTTTTATTCCCCAGAAAGGGCTTTTATCTCTCTGGAGAGGATTTCTCTAATATCTTCCATGCCTTTTTCTAGCCCAGCTAGCACCTTGATAATCATCATTCTGAACTCTAGTTCTGACACATTACCAATGTCCATATTGATTAGGTTGCTAGCCATCAGTACTGCCTCTTGTTCTTTTTTTGTGGTGAGTTTTTCTGCCTTGTCATTTTATCCAGATAAGAATATATGAATGAGAGAATAAAATACTAAAAGGATGTCAAGGACCCTAGAAAAATATACGCTAACCAAACCAAAAGAGACCTGAAACTAGGGGGGGAAGAAAGGGGGAAAAATAAAAAAAAAATGTATATATATATGTATGTGTGTGTATATATATATATATATATATTAGATTGGGGAATAGAACAGAGCCACCCACTTGATTTGGGTATATTCTGGTCTCTTAGAAGAAACTACCTCCCAAAGTTTTAAAGAACAAAAATCTTATATATATATACACACAAAAATAAGGGTTAACATGGTAAAGGAATGGAAGGTGACTGTAGAGATGAAAATTTAAAAATTCCAAAAAAGGAATTAATAACTTGGTTGGAAAAAGAAAAAAAAAAGGAGAGAATGTGATCAGGCTGGAGACTAGAACAAAGCCATGTGCTAGATTTAGGGTATATATATATATATTTTTTTTAAGGTTTCTTTTTATTTATTTATTTATTTATTTTACAGAGATCACAAGTAGTCAGAGAGGCAGGCAGAGAGAGAGGAGGAAGCAGGCTCCCTGCTGAGCAGAGAGCCCGATGCGGGGCTCGATCCCAGGACCCTGAGATCATGACTGAGCCGGAGGCAGAGGCTCAACCACTGAGCCACCAAGTTGCCCCTAGGGTATATTTTGATGTATTATTAGAAATTGTATCCCAGAATTTTAAAGAATAAAACCCTATATGTATACAAACAATAAGATTAAAAATAATGAAGGTATTAAATATGACTATAACAATGAAAACTTAAAGATTTTTTCAAAAAAGATATTGCAAGGATAAAATAGTTTAAAAGTGTTAAAAGAGGAAAGAGGGAAAGTTAAGAAAATAGCATAGGACAAAAATAAAATTTTAAAAATTTAACTTTACAAGACTAAAGGATCATGTGGAAAAAGTCATGAATTCTGTGTGTTGCTTTCCCCTAGCTCTGGAGTTCTGCAGTTCTCATTGACTACTTAACTCAGTCTTGGCTGGATATTCTTGCTGATCTTCTGGGGGTGGGACCTGTTGCAGTGAGTCTCAAATGTCTTTGTCCGAGGCCTGAGTTGCACCACCCTTGCCAGGAGCCAGGCTAAGTAATCTGCGGGGTTTGGCTCTTGGTAGCTTTTGTTCCCTGAACGCTTTCCATATAGCTTTGTAGGACAGGAATGAAAATGGCCGCCTCCTAATCTCTGCCTGGGGGAGCTGAGAGCTTGGGCCCCCACTCCTCAGTGCTCCCTCAGAGAACAGCTGTCAGTCCCTCCTGTCTCCTTGGTCTCCGGCCACACTCTGAGTGCACACTGTCTGTGACCAAGTGTTTCTATCTCTGGCACATGGCCTCTTTTGGCATCTCCAAACCCAGCAGATTCCTGCAGTGTGCTACTGTGCTGCTTCTCCTGAAAGAGGAAGGAGGGGGTCTCTCTGGATCTGCCACTTGGGTCTCTGCTCAAAGAGCAGTGGCCTGACTGTACCTTGGATCACGGTTTCAGGTAACCCCGAGCTGCGAGCTCACTCCTTGGCTCCATCTCTAGCCAGCTTCTCCATTCTGATACCTGGGAGACCTGCTGCAGTCAGGCACCCACAGTCTTTCTGTGACCCTGTGGGTTCTGAGACCACATTCTCCCTGTGAGGGCTCCACCCTCACGTTGCCTCTGAAGCATTGTTCCTCAGTGGAGCAGACTTCTAAAAGTTCTGATTTGGGGCTCTGCCCCTCCACCACTTGCTGGGACCTGGCCCCTCCCCACTCCCCCGGTCTGTCTTCCTGTTGCTTCAGATTCACTCCTCCGCATGTCCTACCTTCCAGAACGTGGTCAATTTTGTATTCCTGGAATTGCTTCTTTTCTTCTCTTCTCTCTCCTATTGAGTTTGTAGGTGTTTGGAATGGTTTGATAACTATCTAGCTGAACTCCTGGTACCTGATGATATTTCAGTCTCCTAGTCCTCTGCCGTCTTGCTTCTTTCTCCTGCTAATGTGCTCTTATATTGGTTTGCCTCTATTCCCTGTCTCAAGCTCCCAGTCCCTCTCAATGTTCCCTGAGATCACATCTCAGAAGAATGATGCATCCAAATTATTGTCTCGGACTCTGCTTTTGGGCAGACCATAGGCCAGGGATGCCTATGCCACATGCCTGCTGTTGGTGTTAAAATGTGGAAGCACCTTGCAAATGATAATATACCCTCCACATATAAGTATGATTCCATTTCTGTGGAGCTAATATGCTGCTGTTACTATATGGTCAGTGACACAAATTTCTATGTGACCTGCAATAAGCTCATTGCAGCAGGTGGTACAGTTGTAGCATGGGTCCCTTTTTGAGACCTAAACTGGCTTTTGTCTGGTTGTGGCCAAGCTTCGTGAGTCCTTGGGATATGTGATTACTTTGAATATTTTGATAAAAAAATTCTCCTATGATAGTATATACAATATTTTTTCTATGGAGAGTAAAATAGTTGGCAAGTGATTTTTAGAGTTCAGGGAAAATGAGAGGGGAACACAGGTTATACATGTGGGTGATTGCAGAAGTCCACAAATTCTTTTTCCATTGAGAGATAGGGTCTAATTCTCTTCCCCTTGGTGGTCTTTCTGACTTACAACCAACAGAATGTGCAGAAGTGATGCTGTGTGGCTTCAGAGGCTAGGCGAAGAGGCATGAAGCTTCCAGATGGGTCTATTGGGACATTCACTCTTGGGCACTACCAGCTTTTATTCTGAGAGAACCTCAGACTGCATGGACAAGCCATGTGGGGTTGCTCTGATTGACAGTCTTAAGCAGGTTCTCAGCCTCCTGCTAGCATTGACTTCCAGCCAGGTGAGTGAGATGTTTTGGGCATCAACCTTCAGACAACTGTGGATCCAGTCAAATTCTAACTGTGATGTAGGTGAGATCATCAGCCAGAGCCCCCAGAGGGCCTCTCTCAGAATTTTAGATTCAACATCATGAACGTGGTAAAATGGTTGCTTTGAGCCACTGAGTGGTGAGATAATTTGTTGTGCAATGGTAGATAACCAGATGGGGAAGGATGGTTGCAGAGTAGAGTAACATCATAGGAACATTTATATAAATTAAGGCATATATCTTTGGTAGCATGTGAGTGTGTATGTGTGTGTGTGTGAGAGAGATTTAAATCATGTGGACAATTCCATTTTTCATTCTGTCAGTGAACACATGAAATGAAGTAAGAGTAACATGAGTGATGTCAGTCTTCTAATTAGTGAATTGATTTCCCATCCTGTCATACTGGGTATGATTTTGTCATTTAGAGTTCTGTATTTTAATATAGTATGGTCTGTATAAGCAAGCTGGCTCTTTCATTTGGTGCTAGAACAAGGAAACAATAAAATGTATTCTTATATTAAAGGAGATACAGTGGTGTCAGTTTTCTTGGGAAATGGTATACTAATGTCATACATTATGACATATATTTGGAGGACATAATGTCCTCCAAAGGGAATTCCAGTATGAAATTTTAGCCTCATGATCTGCGTTCAAAGCACTCTTTGGCTTAGATATAACTTGACTGGGTTATAGTTCTTTGTATGACAGTACCAAAATGGTTTCTTCACAGAGTGGATGTTTGATAAATATTGGTTGATGAAATGACTTTTGGATTCTGGGAAGAGCCCATTAAGTATATCCATAGTGACAATGTTGGCTCATTGCCAGTATTCCCACTATTGTTAATTGCAGTAGGGAAGTTGAAGTTTCCTCCATTCTAATGACTTTCACTTGAAATAGGATTTTTCTTTTTTTAAAATTTTGTATTTTTTTAATTAACATATAATGTATTATTAGCCCCAGGGGTACAGGTCTGTTAATTGCCAGGTTTACACACTTCACAGCGCTCACCGTAGTACATACCTTCCCCAATGTCCATAACCCCACCTCTCTCTCCCTAACTACCTCTGCCCGCAACCCTCAGTTTGTTTTGTGAGATTAAGAGTCTCGTATGGTTTGTCTCCCTCCTGATCCCATCTTGCTTCATTTATTATTTTCCTACCCCCCGACCCCCCACATTGCCTCTCAACCTCCTCAAATCAGGGAGATCATATGATAATTGTCTTTCTCTGATTGACTTATTATGCTAAGCATAATATCCTCTAGTTCCATCCACGTTGTTGCAAAGAAATAGGGTTTTTCTGTGCTAGAGAAAACTTTGATCACTGCAGGAATATCTGCTGAAGATATGGAAGTAGAATGGAAAGGTAAGATTATGTAGAATTCAACTAAGTTGCTTATTTAGATCTTCTAAGTAAGCCTATTGAATGCAGGCATCATCTTGACTCTCAACAGATCTAACAGTTTAGTTAGGAAGGCAGACAGGGAACAAGTATTTAGAAATGTGGTAAGTCTCATCCAAAGGGATACAATGGGAGTGTAGGAGCAAGACATTTGACTTTCCCTGTGTGGTATGGGAAAGCTGCACTAAAGAGATGATTCTGAAAGGTGAGACAATATGGGCCAGATGAAGGGGGTTAGAGGAATGCATTTCAGGCAGGGAGCAGTATGTGTACAGTCTACATCAAGGGATGGCAAACCTTTTCTGCAAAAAAGCCAGACCACGTATTTTAGGCTTTGTGAGCCATATGGTCTCTGTTGTAGCTACTCTGCCATTGAAGCATGAAACTAGCCATAGAAAACTTGTTTAAAAAAGGTGTGTGTGTGTGTGTGTGTGTGTGTGTGTGTGTGTATGTTCCAATAAAACCTTATTTACAAAAATAGGTGGTAGGCCAGAATTGGATCAAGGACCATAGTTAACAAATCCCTGTATGAGCCTTCGTTTTATAGATGAGATAATAGCACAAAACTGATAAGTAACAGACCTGAAGTTCAAATCTAGTCCCATCAGGACTCCAAAACCTATGTTCCTTGAAACATAGTACACGCTTCCTTTCTAAAATCTTTTCAAAGATTCCAGAGCAACAGAGTGATGTAACTGTTGATCATGAAAATGCCTGGCACGTTGTGCTACTGTGCTGACCACAGTGGCTTGATAGGGATGGCTAAGTGATCAGGGTTAAGTACTCTTCAGAGTCTATACAGATTATTTGATATGTATTTATCTTGATATACATATTATTTTCATTCATGGTAGTAACTAATGTTAGCTCTGTTGTGTGTGGTTTGCTATCCTATCAATAAATTCCACAGTCCAGCCATTATCCCAAGTATTCTGAGAATCAAGTGTTTCTTCTGGCACGGCTCTTTATCTGATGTTAGTACTATTGTGAAAACACTCTCGGAAGTCATGGTATTTATAGACATCTTGTTCCTTTGGCGGATGTCTGGGAAAGATCAGAATGTGCAGGGCTGGCATTGTTGGAGTCCTTTGTTCCACATTAATAGTCTACTTTGATGACATTCTCTAAGGAGTTGTAGGCATTTTTATCTCATGTGGTCAAGGTTACTTGGTTTATAGCATTCTAAAATTGATTTTCATTCATGTTTAAACAGTTATCTATAGGAGCACCCAGCTCTTTGGATATTAAGCTATAAATGTTTTGAAATGCATCTCGGTGGTTGAGTGAATGGGGAGCCTTTGGATAGGAGTTGTCGGTGCTGTGGGAGGGCTTCCTGATTCAACTGGAGGGTACACCAAGTAACCAATATTGTCACTTCCACTCTACACCCTGGAGACATGGTGACACCATTAGTTTGGGAGTGACCTAGATGCTTCTTCTCTGTCTCTCTGAGTTCCTTCATTCATTCAACAAATATTTGTTGAGGGACACCTGAGTGGCTCAGTTGGTCAAGTGTCTGCCTTCAGCTCAGGTCATGTCTAGGATCAAGCCCCACGTTGGGCTAGCTGCTCAGTGAGGAGTCTGCACATCCCTCTGTTCCTCCTGCTACTCCTGATCTCTCTCTCTCTCTCTCTCAAATAAATAAAAAAATCTTTAAAGAACAGAAACAGAAACAAATATTTGTTGAAACCATGTGTGTCTGACAGTGCGCAAGGTTATAGAGCAAGAAGACAGGTCCGTATCCTTATGTAGCTTACAGTCTAGTGGGGAAGGGTGTGATGTCAAATAGTCATATCAAGAGTAAATATTTATAAACTATGGAAGAATATTTATAAACTGAGATGAGTCCTTTGGAATAAAAGAATGCAGTACTGAAAACCAGTCTGTCTCAGACTGGGTAGTCAGGGAAGACTCCTTGGGTTGGAGATGCTTAGGCTGGATTTAATGGGTAAAAGAGGTAAAAGGTAGATGAAGGTGGGATATTAGAACAGAAATATCCAGAAAAAAGGAAGTATGTGAAAAAAGACACCATGCAAAAAATTGAAAGGAAGTAGGTGGGCTCAAAACATGACTCCCTGTTCTCCGAGTGAATTACCCCTGGGAAGCCTGCGTCCTTGCTCCTGCTGTTGGATGCTGGGCACGGATCCAGTCAGACTCCACGAGGATTTGTTGGCCTAGTTCATCCATTCATTACATTGCTCACACTCCCAGATGAGATGCCAGTATTCATGAGAAGTTTGTGAAACACTCTTCTACCTGGTAAGGGTTTGGACCCTAGAGCCTTGACGGATAAAAGGTCTCCTAAGAGCCTGGACAGGGCAAGGGGATGGGCTGCAGGATGCAGGATTCACAGGTGAATTAAATGTAGCCTCTGAAGACTGTTCTAGTCGTTCTTGAGGTTGGAGGGGCTGGGAAGTGAGGAATATTGACAAGAACAGAGTTTGAAGGCCAAGGGTGGGAGGCCAAGACTGCTACAATGTGACAAGCCAGAGCAAGTGGCTGAATTCATGCTTTAGAGAGTGGTTTTAATCCTTGGCAGGGGTTGGAGGAAATGGGGAAATACTAGAGTCAAGTATAAAGGCTAGATTTTAATATAATCAGATTTTTCTTAGAAGAAATAAAGCTTGGGGCACCTGGGTGGCTCAGTAGGTTGAGCGTCAGACTCTTGGTTTTGGCTCAGGTTGTGATCTCATAGGTCATGACATCGAGCCCTGAATCGAGCTCTGTGCTCTGCGCAGAGTCTGCTTGAGATTCTCTCTCTCCCTCTCCCTTCCCCCCCCCCGCCACGCTCTCTCTAAAGTAAATAAATACATTTTTTAAAATCTTAAGAAAACAAAGCTTTCTCAATCAATCTCTTTTCAGTTCTTCTTGGCTCTATCCACCAAAATAATCTAACTCCACCAAGGGTTTTGGCTCCATAATTCAGTTTCTCAGGCCCCATTAACAGCTATCATTTGATCCTACAAAGGTTCTACCTGTAGTAGCCTTTCCCTTTTCCCTTATATTTCCACATCATCAAACATGCGAATTTTGATTTCCTGTTCTCTCTTCCTTTCCTGTCTGTGTGACTGGCTTTGAAACGTTGATTGTGTTTTGCTGTCCTCCTCTTTCTCAGATGGGGACCTTTTCAGACTGATTTCTGAAAAATAGAAAGCACACGAAAGCACCTTGCGCTGTGGTTGGAACATCATCCGAGCTCAGTGACTGTCAGCTTGCTCTCCCTGGAGTTAGTTTGACTTGTTTCTCATTTCCTGTGTGCTTTACCTGCGGACCTTTCTCCCTCTGCCTGTAACAGCCATCCTTGCTCCCACACTGCTCATTCTCTGCAAGTGTTTGTATCGACCGTGGGCTGTCCACTGGGTTCGCTGCTAAGCCGGTGCCCACTTCAAGAAAGATGCAGCAACATTAAAGCGCAGACATGTGCAGATGGAAGGACTCTTAGACATCGTGCTGCTTTACCCTTCTTTGTTTAGAGATAAGGAAAACAAGGCCTGCAGAAGAAAAGGGACTTGGCCACGACTGTGCAGTCAGATATGGCCAGAGCCAGCTGACGACCTCCATCTGTGTAAGGCTCCTAGTCCATGTGCAGTTTCCTGCCCATTAGTTTGGTTGTTTGGTTTCTGCTTTGGTGAGTCTGGATGAGTTTACACTTCCCATTGCTGCCTCTACTGTATGTGTGAGCTGGTTTCGCCACCCACCCTCTCCCTTCTCCTCTTTTTTTTTTTTTTTTTTTTTTTAAAGATTTTTTTATTTATTTGACAGACAGAGATCCCAAGTAGACAGAGAGGCAGGCAGAGAGGGAGAGAGGAGGAAGCAGGCTCCCCGCTGAGCAGAGAGCCCGATGCGGGGCTCGATCCCAGGACCCTGAGATCATGACCTGAGCCGAAGGCAGCGGCCTAACCCACTGAGCCACCCAGGCGCCCCTCCCTTCTCCTCTTTGAACCCTCTCCTTCCCTTTTCTCCTCTTGTCCCCTCCTTCTCCTTTGAACAGCATTTATATTGCACATGAGTCCCTAGGACACTGTGCTTGTTCACTGTGGGGATGGACAGGAAGAACAAGATAGAATACCTGTCCTCAAGAAGCTTGAGCTTCTTGAGGGCCAAATAGGAGCAGCAACAACATAATAAAAACAACATAAAGGGTAATTGCTAGAATTGAGCACTTTGTGGCGTCAGTCACCGTGTAAGGGCTTTAGATAACACATGCATATTTATTTAAATGTGACCACAATCCCATGAGGCAGGGACTATTTCCACATCTCACAGATGTGGAGTTTGAGGTCAAGGACACAGAGAAAGGAAGTGGTGGCAAAAAGGTATGTGTATGACTGGGTTGGGGAAGGAAGGGTAGAGAACCCGCGTGTCACTTCCCCAGGGCCACCCTGAGCATGGGCAAGTGGACTCAACATTCTCCAAGCAGCTGCAGCCTCAGGTAAAAATAAAAAAAAAAAAAAAAAAAAGAGAGAGAGAGAGAGAGAGAGAAGAAGAAGAAAACTGGAAGAAGAAGAAAACTGAAGCTCTACTGAGACCTAGCCCTCCTCTTCATTAGCCTTATGCAGAGAACTTAAAAGAGATCCTTTGCAGGGTGGGACTTGGAAATTGTAGCCATTTACAGCTTCTGGTGATTATTTAGGGGAATCTGAGTAGGGTTAATTAATCAGCCTTAGGTATTTGCCCCTGTGCCTTGGTAGCAGGTCCATGGAAGGTGTGTCAGGCCTTTTCCAGGTCAGGGGCTACTAACCCTGTGACTGGGACCACTCTTCAGGATGCAGAGTCCCTCTTGGAGCCCGATCTCCTTGGGCAGGCTCCATGGCTATCAAGCCAACATAGCCTTTGCCATTTACCAGGATTTCTTTCATCATCTGTGACCCCCTCCCCAGCTTCATGCTGTGATAAAGTTCCCCCAATCCTCTTCTGTGGTTTTCCTCCAGCCCTGCCCCGCCAGGCCATGCTGAGAAGCTTGGTTTGGAAATGGAAGACATACAGCATCTTTTTCCAATAGAGTAAGGCTGTCTATACGTGAGCCAAAAAGTGTACGTACATCTCAGGGCTTTATAGGATTAAATATGTTTTGGCAAATTCTCTAAATACAAAGAGAGATTGGAAAAAAGGCAATCTAACAGGCTGTTAGGTTTCTATCATGTCCCCTTCCTGCAGAATGGGTGATCATTTCAAGATGGGTCATTTTGTTCAGTTCATTTTTAAGGAAACAAAGATCACTATTATTCATAAAGAACCAGAATGAGAAGCAACCTTCATAATCAAGACGCACACACGCATGTATTGGGAAATACACTTTTCCTCTTCCTTCCTTTTCTGTGCTCTGAAATGATGGCTGTTCCTGGTCTTCATTCATTATATGTAAACAGGGTTAACACATTTTGGCATCTGTACCCTGTTTACAACCAAACGTTCTTGTCCAGCCCTTTAATGCTGCTGTGTGGTTTCTGTTGGGCTGCCTTCAAGTGATGAAAACAGGAGGAATCATGGGGGGTGGGATGAATGGGGGTGGAGGTGGGGGTTGTTTGTTTCTTTGGGTGGTGCCTCTCTTGGGGCAATTTGTCAGAGAGCTATTCTCTTCAAGTCCACGTTGCAAGGTTTCAAGTGATTAATAGCCCTTCCCACCACAAGGAATGAGAAAGATGTGATCAGTGAGTTCAGTGAAGTGAGTGGCCAGTGGCTTGGGTGGGGCTCTCCATGCCGGGAGGTCATGGCATGCGGAGTTAGCGGCCCAGGGATCCCCACCGCCAGACTGGGCAGAGGGCCCGAGACTGATGGAGACGAAGCCCGCAGGGGAAGGGCCAAGGAGGGAGGAAGTCTTGGACAATTATTCTTTTTTTTTTAAAGAGATAATCATCCTCTCTTCTGTGTGTTATACTTTTCTTTGCTACTAGATCTCTTTGGTCAGCATTTGAGCACACAGATTTCTCTCCTCTTTGAAAGAGTAAGCCTCCTCCCAGCCCCCATTCTCCTCTGTCATCTGCCTCTCTCTCCCTTCACCATCAACTTGTTGAAATAATTTTCTAACTGGCTTGTGACAATTTTCCAATTCTCCCTTCTTGTACGTTTACTCCAGTCTGCCTCTCCTCCTGAACACCTGCTAGGGTTCGTGTGTCCAGAGTCATGAATGCAAGGTGAGTCCTGAGCCTACATGCCCCCTAGGCCCAAGTCCATGCTCCTGCCCACACACTCCTTTGGGAGGGTTCTCTTCCTCTGTCATCCCTGGGACCAGCCTCCTCCCCATTTTCACCACCTTTGTGACAAAGGCACAGTGTACATTGGTGGCTCATCTTGCTGATGTATGTCTCAAAAGCTGGTATTTTTCTAGACTTTGTCTTGGGTCATCTTCTTGGGGGTACACAGCAGCACTTACCTCCTTTGACGGCATTAGTTGACAGCTTTGTGTTGAAGACTGACATCATCCCTCACTCCTATTTCTCTGCTAAGACACCGACCTCTATGTCTAACCTTCTTCCAAAACCCTTGGTTGTCTCAGGAAATTTCAATTCATTCAGAATATCCAGAGTGACATTCGCACCCCAGTGAGTCTGCTCTTCTCACCATCTCTGTTTTTGTTTCCCCAAGCAGAATTCCGAAGTGGTCTTTTGACCCTCCCTTCCACACACTCTCTCTCATCAAGTCCTATTAAGTTTGCTTTTTATCATGTCTGCCCTCAGAACACTTCTGTTGATCTTTACTGCTCCTATTCTAGGTGAGACCCCTTCTCCTGCACTAGGAGACCTCTACCTCTCCACGTGGAGGCAATGGAGATCTTTCTTTACATCTATGAGATGTAAATCTGATAATGTTACTAAAGCCTATTATAACATGGTCTTTCTTGTCTTTCCTAACCATTTCTGCCTCTGCTGTAGTACCAAGCAGTACTAAGCATCTTCAGTCTCCTTATGCGGTTTCTGACTTTACTTGGAAACCTTTGAACATGCTTCCTCCCTCTCTCTTAGTTCCTATCCATTCTTTACTGCTACACTTTGTTGATTATGCTTACATGTGCTATCCTCACTGTGGGATGGGGCGCAAGTGCCTCCCTGCTGGTCTCCTTGGGTATGTTGCTGCAGGGAACTCCCCCAGTCTGTTCCCATTTCTCTGGCTCCAGGCCCTGGGTGTCCTGTCTCCAGACAGTGTCCTCTCACACTGGCTCTGCACTTGGCCATGTGGGACAACAGCAAGCACCATACCTGCAAGAGACTTGAAAAAAAATGCTTGCACTTTGGAGTTTGTCCTCTCCTACTCCGTGTACCGCCATGCATGATAACACTTACCAGCTTCTTGCACCATGAGAAAGACACAGCCCATCCACCCCTTTCACCCAAGCTAGCAGCCACTTAACCGTCAGGCAGGTGAGAGAACATCTGGAGCAATGTTCTTGGCCTGGGACAGTCTTCTTTCTCATGTTTCCTGTAAAGTACTACTCATCTCTCAGGAGGCAGCCTAAGTGTCCCTTCCTGGAGAGACCTTGCCTGATGCCGATCTAAATCAGGTCCCCTGGCATAGGCTCTCCTGGGCCCTTTAAATTTCCTTCACAGCCCTTACTGTAATTTGTGTTAGATACATTGAGTTATGCGATGATTGGTTTAACCAATGGTGCACTCCACAAAGGTGTGGAACAAATCTTTATCCCATAGCTCCTTGTATGCCCTTGAGTGTTTGAATGAGTGAATGAATGGATGAATGGATGAACCGTTAATGCCCAGGGTCAGAAGTGTTGCAGGAGGAAGAGAGGCCAATTGGAGAGACAGTGAGCAACTTTGCATTTCCGGCTGGCTTGGTTTCTGCAGTGACCCTGTAATATATCTTCTTCCGTGTTTGCACGTTTCTTGGTTTTTATGACTAAACGTCACACCTAAGATAAACGGTCAATTCTAGAACCTTATGATTTTCTGAATTTAGGGTCTCCCATCCCAGACTAATAGTCTGTTTCTGGCACTTTAGTGGTACTGGAATCACAACATTCAACCCTTTTCCATCTGGTATGTGGCAGAAAAGAAGGAGGGGTAAGGGAGTCCTCAGGCTCAGGTCGGGGTCCCGTCTCTGAGAGAGTGCCCAACTGTGTGACCCTGGGCAAATTCTCAACATTTCAGGACCTTGTTGTGAGGGCTAAATGTAGTAATATAAGCAAAACCTGTAAGATCGTTCATCATGCACACATTTGTCCATTATTCTTTTTCTCTCTGCTGTGTTTAGCCTATTTCCTCCTTTTGGGGTTTTCTTGGTAACTACAGGCACATGATAAATATTAGTGCAGTGATTGAATGGGGGCACTGGAGGACTGATAATTTCCTGCTTACCATCTTCTTCCTATTAACAGCAAGTTTAGGATCTAGCACATAACCTGAGGGAACATAGCTTGGTATTTCTTGCTCTTCAATCTGTTTCTCGGCAGGAGTCCAGTCATCCACTTCTGACAGATTTTCTGTAATCTATACGTTTGCTACGTGCCAGACCTATGGTACAAACCTATACAGTCCTGTTTGTGCTAGAGTTGACAAAGCCAAGGACATTACATTCCATCTTTATTGGCGGCAAATCCTTCATTTCCAAATGAGAATCAGAGGATGATACTTAAAATAAGAATTCTAGTTGGCTAAGTTAAGGGGTCTGAGACAATTCAAATTCAAGACAATAATCTGGCTCTTAGCCCAAGGCTTTTATGTTGGGATATAAATTGGATACTATGTCATTTGCTTTTTTAAAGTTTTCACCTCTCAGGGTCCTGTTTTCCTGAAATCACACACTTGTCCAACAACCACTTCAGTGGCCCCTGGATCGTGGGGCTGGAACTATGAGCCAGCATCGGGGGGGGTTGAAGATGAGTCTCTGCAGGCCTGACAGTTCCCTCCCCAGCTGCCTCTCGCCAGTCTTAAACCTCTTTGCAGGCAGGGAGGCCTTGGACAGTTAGCAAGCCAGATGATGAACCATGTCAAGCCCCTGGGAAACATGTGGAGAGTAACTCTATCTCTTCTCTGGACCTGGACGGTAAGGAGGGATACCCATAGTCTCCAGTACATCAAAGGTCATGGAGGGTGGGAGCATTAAGACTTTAGGACATGGCATGTCCTCTCCTGGTCTGATGACTAAATGGTAGACTTTCCACTCACAGAACATTTTGTTTGGAAGATTCTGGTCAGGAACAGATTCTGTACACAAGAAGATGACTTCTATTTCTGTGACTATTTCAACTCTGGTTTTCTTACTACTTATCAGATAAGTAATTGCTTGTTCAAAGTCAGTCTTTCTGATTTGAAAGCTCCATGAGAGTGGGTACCATGCCTGTTTTATTCTTAGCTAAACTGTATGCCCTGCTCTTAGCACAGGGCATGGCAGAGTGGTGGTTGTTGAGTTGAATGATTTATATAGATCACCAGTCTTATCTGTGTACAGCATCACCTTTAATGTGAGGATAATAATGGCATAAAATAAATACATACAAGGAAAGAAAGAAAAAAAATAAAGAATGATCCAAATTTCCAAACCAAGATGGCAAAAAACACAGTTCATTGATTATTTATTCAGTGAATACTGATTAAGCTCTGTACTTGAGAACATTAATGGCCCCTATGTTTCACCTTCTCTGTCACTCTGTTGCGTGTCTTTGCATTTCCCCTCACTTAAGAGGCAGGGATTATTTCCTGGGCTCAGCATGTGACTTGTTTTGACCCAAAGTATGAGGCAGCAGTGCGTGTGCTCCTGTTCCAAGCCTTGCCCTCAGGAGGGCTTGCAATTTCTGATTTCTCTCTTCTGTTCTGTCATTGACATAAGAAGGCCATGCCTTGGCCATACCACTGATCCTAGAAGAGGATGAGAGAATGTGCAGTGGAAGTGCCCCAACCAGCCCAGTCTAGAGTAGGGCCCCAGCCTGGTTATAGATACACATATATATTATGTATGAGTGAACCCAGCTGGGATCAGCTGAGTCTAATCCAATGCACACTTCTGCAAGGTTAATAATAAATGAATATTTTTTAAGCAAATTAATTTTATGGTCTTCTGTTATATAGCATTTTTGCAGCAGTAGCTAAATTGATATAAACATTTATGATATGCTGAGCACTCAGAAGGGCAGAACTACTTGTTTCAGGAAAGCTTTGACTGGGAAATACAAGACTATAAATAACTTCACTGTTGGCTTCTGGAAATTCCTACAGATCAATTTATGAGACAATAGCCTGCTCACTACGGCAAAGAATTTGCTTATCAAAGAAGAATTTACTTGTTTTGTGGTAGGTCCACCAATGTTAAAGTATTATATCATGAGCTTTACCAGTTATAATCCATTCCTGTGCCATGAAAGACCTACCTGAAATCACGGGAGTTCTGACCCCAGTGCCCTACAAATATCCCATTTCTGACTTCTCTCTTTTGAGGCACTTAAAACTCTTTCAAGGAGTGTTTTCTACTGTACTAAGTTCTAAAGAATTTGGCTTTACTGGAGTAATAGGCTATCTTGTGATGTTTTAGAACATTCAACATTGTTTAGTGTTTTTAAGGTTCACCTTAATTTTTATTCTTTGTAGATTTGTTTCCCCCCTGCCTTGATTCTTATAAGGTTTTCTTCAGTCTCATGATTCAAAAATTATCCAGAATAGTTTAGATATCATTTTTCTTTTATTAACTTTTTACATTGGTTTTCAACTCAAGAACATCAAAATTGTGGGAACAGTTTAAAACACACATAGCCAGGGCCCCCTCCTGGTGACTCTGATTAGGGAGATCTGGGAAGAACTTCCCTAATTCTATAGATTTTAAAAGGATCCCACATGAGAGTTATGGTTCTAGAGAAACAATCAAAGAAAATTGAAAAGTACTTTTCCTGAGGTGAATGAAGGTCCCAGATTATAAGAACACCTTGCTGGCAAAAACCATGTGTCCTTAATCTCACCTTCCCTGGTGATTTCTTCATCACCTAGAAAATTGCAGTCTTGGCAGTTAGAATTTTCAGTGCACAGGGACTCTTGTCTGAGCTGGCACCTGTTCAAGTGCCAGGAAATCTCTATATCCTCCTTCTCTTGTCTTCTGATAGTTGAAGGACATGTGTTTGACCGGAAGCCGTGCTCAAAATCGGCTGTTGGGTCAACTGTGCAGTCGGAAACAGTCTGTTCATTCTGTTCATGAAATTAAACAGTTATGTTATTATGTTATTCCAAAACAATGGAATGCTGCCCTCCCTCCATGGTGCAGTCATTTCATTTAATTAATTGGCTTATTTACTCTTTCCTTTGATCAGCCGTGTTTTAATTTAATTCAGCACATAAGATAGAGGATAATTTATTTGTGACTCAGTTTGTTTGTGAAAGCCATACGGAAAAATCTGTTTTGTTTCCATGTGATCTCATTTCATACACAGAACAGTGATGACCTGTTCCTTAACTTGTGGTTATAATTTGTGATTGATTATATGGATAAGACTAGGGCACTATAGAGCACACCAGGCAAAGATCTCCAGAACTTTCTAGAAGAGTCTAGATGAAATACAAGAATAGCTTCCTTTTCCTTAGTAAAATGCTAGCACCTAAGAAGAGGAACTGGAAGTTACTGTCTGAATTCCTCTGAATACTCTTTGTGTGTGTGTCTGTGTGTGTGTGTGTACGTGATATAGGCTATATACACTGTGCACACTATTTAGTATACTATGTATCTCCTATATATATACACAGACACTGTATATAGTATATAACATGTTCTCAAAAGTAGTAACAATATAACAAGAACAATATAACAATAAAACAATATAACAATTCCTTGTATATAACAAGGAATATACATAGGCACTATTCTAATGCTTTACTTACATTCATTTATTTCTCACAACCCAGTGAGGTAGGCACTATTATTATCTGCCCATTAGAGATGAGGAAACTGAGGCAGGGAGAAGTTAGGTGACTTGCTCCGCACTCAGCTGGTAAGCAGTGGGTGGAGCCGGGATTCAAAGCCAGGGCGCTTCATTACAGAGCCCCTGCTGATAACAGGCATCATGTCCTGGCCACAGTCTGCTTTCGTGTGATGTGGGAGCTAAGAATGTTCTTTTCCCCCCGCTACATCTTTAAGGATTGAAAACAATGAAAAGAATATGCAACAGATACTGTATGTGGCCTGCAAAGCTTCAAGTATTTGTTATCTGATTCTCTTCAGAAAAAGTTCGCTGACCCTTGTGGGTCTTCACAAGTGTGCTCTGCTGCCCTGTGGTGAATAGAACACCCATTCCAGACTATGGGTTCAGCCCTAATAGCAGTCGTTACTGTTTTGTTTCTAACACTTATGAAATTCTTTAGTTTCTTCATGAAGTTCCAGGGAGGTCTTCTTCCCAGTTGTTTTCTTTCTTTTGGGGGAACATATGACCCCCTTTGCTCAGGGCAGTGTTAGTTTACTCCTCTTGTCCTGACTTAATTATTCCATAGCAGCCTCTTTCACTTTCACACGTGTCCCCAGGCTGCGTGCACCCCCTTGCTGATGATAATTGGTTTTGAGTTTGCACTTGCCCACAGCAGAGCACTTAAACCCCAAATCTTTACCTATTTATAACTAGAGAAATATTTTTTCCTCTTAGTTAGCTTGAGCGGTTTTAGTTAGCTTGAGCTGCAAAGTCCAATATCAAAGGACTGGCACATTCTGTGTGTGGTGAAAACTCTGCTTGATTTGCAAATGATTGCCTACTTGCTGTGTCCTCACACGGCAGAGAGAGAGAATGAAAGAGAGAGAGAAGAGAGAGAGAGAGAGAGAGAGAGAGAGAGATCCAGAGCAAGCTCTCTGCTCCTTCTTGTAAGGGCACTAATTCTCCCATGAGGGCTCTACCTTTATGACCTCATCTAAACCTTATTATTTTCCAAAAACCCCACCGCCAAATACCATCACATTGGGGGTTAGGGTTTCAACACATCACACTGAGGTGCTAGTGTTTTATATATGAATTTTGGGGGACACAAACATTCAGTCCTTAATACTCTCCAGTACTGGACCTGTGCAGAATGGTGTCTACTTGCTTTAGTAGGTAAGAGTTAACTGATTGTAGATGCTGTGGTCAGTTTTGTGCTCTTTCTCATCTTTTCTACTCTTTTGGGAGGTGGGGTTCTGGCTCTTTACTCACTGGCAAGATCAGAGTCTCTGCTGGTTACTGGGTGGTCAGGAATACATTATCCCCCCTTCAGCAGAAAGAGTCTTCTTGGGGTCTGAGCTTCAAGGTGGCCCCATTGTAGAGTCCTGTGACATCTCCTCTGTGGCACCATTAACACTGAAGTCCCTTCCCCATCTTGCCTTAACCCCATTTGTAGGAGCAGCTGTAGTAATACCAGCAGGAATTCACAAAACTTCCTGTTGAGTTGCTTTGAAGCCATTTCTTGCTTATACAGCAGACTGGCATTACCTGGGAGCTTGCTGGAAATGCCAAAACTGGTGCCCCACCCTCCTGTTCACTCTTCAGAACTACTGAATGAGAGAGAATCTGGCAATTTGTCTAAACCTTCAGATTTGAGACCAATGGTTGTTTCTCTTGATTCTTAGAATAACCCTAAAAGATGGATAGTATGATCCCCATTTTACAGATGAAAAAACTGAGGCCAAGAGACCTAATGGTCTTGAATAACATCCAACAGACAGAATGTGACCGAGGCTGTATTTCCAGTACATACAATCACCTTGCCTGGGGAGCTTGGAGCCCAGATCTTATTTCTGCTCTGTTCCCTCTTAGCTGCATGACTGAGACCTTAATTTCTTCATCTCTATAACAAGTTGGCTGTGCCAGAGGATGCGAGGTTCCTTCTGGGTTCCAAAATCTGTAAATTTAATGTGAACCTGTTTTTATATATGTTCCTTTTTGAAGAGGAGGAATCCACTGAACTTGGGCAATAAAAGAATTGCAAGGGCTGGGATTAGTGGAGGGGGAATTGATCTTGAAATGGACAACCTTCCTTTGCTTTCCATTACCAGGGTGGTATGTATTCCTGACTACTAGCCAACAACTGTCTGCTAAGTGCAATTCTGATTTCCTTCCTCTCCTGAGTGATGGGGGGAGATATTGTCACCCCAGGGGGAGGATAGGAGAAATACAATTTTGGAACTGTGAGAGAATTCTAACTAACGGTAAGAAGCTGTTGGCATAATACAAAGGGTGGGAGAATCAGACGTGTCTTTGTTTGGGATTTATAGTTTTGCGATGATCTCTTTGGTAGAGAATTGTATTCATAACATAAATTGGAGCCTTCCTATAGAGTAGCTAAATTCTTTTATTTTTTGCTATTAGGGTTATTGCTAGTTTCATACACATGGCTTGTTCTCAGGCACAGTAGCAGAGAGGAGGAGTAGGACAGGCAGCGCAGAATAGTAGATGATGTAATGTTAGGGTGAGGCAGAACCTTATGGTGTAAGTCCTTTTTATGATTGAGAAAATGAGGTCCAAAGGAAGTTGGCCAAGATTATACTCTGCGTGACACAGCTTCAGCTAGAAGCCAGGACTCTGACCCCTGGTGCCTAGCCCACTGCAGCAGGGTTTCCCACACTGCCCAAGATTTACCATGAGGCGATGCATATGGTCCAAATGACACACAGATACATTCTTTTTACTAGTTACATTTAACTTTTACAGCTCTCCTTGAGATAAATGTCAGTAGTGTTTCATATATTGTAGCGCTACAGAGTTTTCTTTGAAACTGCTATGCTTAGAATACAACCATGAGTAAATTAAAATACTCATTAAATAGCAGTAGAGTTGATCCACAGCTATGCGACAGTTATTAAGGTGGCAAAAGAATGTCTGAAGTTTAGGGCATGCTGTAGAATTCGTGAAGCAATCCACAAGCTCTGGTTATTTGACTGTTCTGTGTTCCATGGAAGAGGGAGGAAGGAACCGCACATTTACTATTACAGTTATATTTGGCTCATGTATATATGGGAGGTGTTCAGTTTCCTTTTATCCCCTTCTTAGTATGCTAAGGCAGGACTCAATCTGGCCTATGACTCCATATAGGCAGTGTAGGCTACATTATTCCTCCATGACAAAAGATCTCACAACCCCAGTGGCATAGTCCCCCTTTTATTGATGGCCGACCCTGTATTTCTGTCATTCATCCCACTTTGGCTTTTCACTCAGAGACCCAGACCGGAGGACAGCCCCTATCAGGGTCTGGCTTTGGAGATTACTAAGTACTTTTAGGCTTTTCTAGAAATGGGGGTGATTGAGTTGTCTTAATGTGCTTTTTCTGTCCTTATGGAATTGGGATGGGGAAGAACAAGAATGGCTTGGCCAGCTCATACTCCTACACCATAGGCTTCGGTTACTGTGACCTATTCTGACTTAGAGCAATTGCAGGTTTGTGCTGCTGGCTTTTGTAGCCTGTTTTTTCCCTACCTCCTTCCCCCACTTAGCAACCTACCAGTTACACCAGGCCAGGCCATGATGTGTGATCCAAGTAAACCTGGCTTCCTGTAATAATCAACTGATAAACATATCATCGTCTAATTTAACAAAAATATTGACATTCAAAAAATAGTAATTTATATAAGTAAAAGGTATCAGATGATTAAGCATGCTTTAAAGAAACTCAAAAGCTTTAGATGGTTTTTCCAAGTTATCCATCTCAAGATGAAGTGGATGTTTTCTTTTAAAAAAAAAAAAGATTTATTTAGTTTAGTTTAGTTTTGTTTTGAGAGAGAGAGAGAGAGAGAGAGAGGCAGAGGGAGAGGGAGAGCGAAGGAAGAGAATCCCAAGCAGACTTCTTGCTGAGTGTGGAGCCTGATGTGGGGCTCTGTCTCAGGACCTTGAGATCATGACCTGAGCCAAAATCAAGAGTTGGATGCTTAACCGACTGAGCCACCCAGGCACACCAAATGTTTGCTCTCTTTAAGGTCTTGTGTAGGTGAAGTCAACCTAAATTCTTCTTGTATTCCACGTGCGCCAAGTGGAAAACACAAATTCAGGCATGCGTTGGCCCCGACACTTTGGGCACCTGGGTGGTGGCAGCTTTCTTTCCGTCCTAGTTGTCCCCAGAGTGAGAGATCTGAGAGAACTACAGAAACCTCATGTCTTTTGTGACCTAGCTCCCCCTTTTCCTCCTATCCTGTTGACCTCACAAGTCAGTCCTACTGAAAGTGGAAGGGGGCTACAAAGGGCACAAAAACCAGGAGGGAGGGACCACTGGCGGCCATCTTGGGGACTGGTAACCACATCCAGCTCAGGCCCCGTTTCTTCCATGTGACCCGTTGTGTAGCGCACACCTAATAATATTCTTTTCTCTGGACTTCCTTTGTTATTTTCTCTCTGAACTGCTACAGTGGGCCTTTCAGATTCTGCTTCGGATGGTTTCTTGAGTAGGTATTTTAGACTAAAATGCTTTCAATTATAAAGTGGTTGGAGTGCAGATCTTATGATTGCGTGTGATGAGGAGGACGGGAGATGGGCACTGAGAACTCCAGGTACTGGGGTGAGTACCTACTCCATTGGGCAAGCCCTTCTGCTGGGCTATACCTGCTTGGAGGAAGGGGTACTCTCTAGGAATTCATACAAAGGCGGGGTCTGGGCTAAGAGAAAGCTCTAGCATGGGTCCTTAGCAAATGTTTATAAAAGGAATACATAAGTGAGTGAGAGTTTGTCCTGGCATCTTGTAGAATTCTGTAAGGACTCCTTGGAACTTTAATCTTTCCTACCAGTTTTAGAGTTCAGAGTGGCTCATCTTCTAGGGATAGTTTCTTATCTTGATGCAAAAGGAGGGCCTTCTCACTTCTGCCTGTGAGTGAATACATGAGGGTGGCTTTGGGAACTGGGTGTTATTAATTTCGTGTCATCCCTGCCATGTTCTGATGAGGGTCTGTGGGCTTGAAGGTAAAAAGTTGCCCTGGTGAGGGGCTTTCCAGACTTGGGCAGAACAGGGTGGGTGTCATTCCTCACCTGATTGTGGGTCAGTGGAAGGACAGACTCTTCTTCAACAGAAGGGCACTTCTGTGGCAATGCAGCTCCCAAACCCTCACCTCTGTCCCTCTCTTCTGCTGAGGTTCAGGAGAGATTGCTGAAGAGGGCACGTGAAGGACCAGGCTGGGAAGGGAGCCTCGGGGATGAAAGTCCAGGCACATCTAGAGCACGTGAGACTTGATTGCTTGCACTGGCTTTTCTGCATGCAGGGCTCTGTTTCATTAATGAGCAAGACATGCACTGGCTGTGTGTCAAACCACCTCAGTATTTACTTGGCTTCAAGCAGGGTCTTTCTGGAACATATATGTCTCCAGGGGATTGAAACTCTTAAACAGTGGTGACTTTGGCGGCTTTGACTGAGCTGTCTCTGCAGTTCTTAAAACCCAGAGCCTGTCTCCCTTGATGGTGATCATGTCCTGGCCATGCACAAGGAGCTTAAAGGAACCATGGAGGGCAGCTTTTTGAGGACAGGAGCCACTAGCAACGATTCTCGAGTTCGAGGTGCCTGTCACCTCCTGGGCCTAAGAGTGCCTCCCTCATTCACCACCCAGAGGTCAAATTTATCTGTAGCAATTCAGTTCTTTCATTCAGGCCTGTTCAGTATGCATCATATTAACATATTTGCATCAGATTAACCTGTAACATACTGGTTGAGAGTAGAAATTCTGGAGTCTGAGAAATCTTGGTTCATATTCTAGATCTGCCTCTATTTAGCTCTGTACTTCTGGGCAAGTTCCCTAACTGAAGCTTTCCTTTGCTCACCTGGAGAATGGAGGTGAATGATGGTGGCCATGCATTTAGGCCCAGTTTGTGAGGGATTTTGGTGGTATTGTGGTTTCTCGTACATTTTTTTCAGGTTTTGGTGGCAGGGTTGTACTGGCCTCATTAAATGAGTTGGGGAAACATTCCCTCTTGGTGTGTTTTCTGAAAGAGTTTGTATAAAATTGGCAATTTTTTCTTAAATGTTTAACATAATTCAGCAGTAAAATCTGAAGTTCTCCTTATGGGAAGGCTTCTGATAACAAATTTAACGTTGTCACTATTGAGAACCAAGTTGGTGATTAAGCAAGATCTGCGCTGCGGAGAGGCAGGTGCAGAGAGCCAGTGGTGACAGCCTACTGCCATTGTCCTACCAAACATCACCTCACCTACTATACGTGGGATCCCATACCAATGATTGCAGGCATATGAGGAGCCCTGAGAAAAACAGGAGAAAACAAATTTAGGGAGCTGAGGTTAATTAATACACATCACACGGCTGATAGACTGCAGAATAAAACGAGGGCTCGATTTCAGTTATTTTGATTCACATCCTTTTGTGTTTCACCATTCCCCAGCCAGAACTCACAGTTCTTTTCATCGATTCCATGTCATCCTCCAATAACATTCTACTTCTCTCTGCTCTCCTGGTGGGCACTGGGATCAGGTGTGGGAATTCGCTCTAAGTGGATTCATTCCAAAATCATTCCCATTTGGGGGTGCCTGAGTAGCTCAGTCGTTAAGCATCTGCCTTCAGATCAGGTTGTGATCCCAGGGTCCTGAGATCAAACCCCACATCGGCTCTCTGCTCAGTGGAGAACCTGCTGCTCCATCTCCCAGTCCCCCTGCTTGTGTTCCCTCTCTCACTGTGTCTCTCTCTGTCAAATAAATAAATAAAATCTTTTTAAAAAAATTCCCATTTTATTGTGTGTCTTTGAGGCTTGATGCAAACGCACTGCAAAACAAGCAAACAAACAAGGTCACAGGGGTGTGAATGCATTTAGCAAGCTTGAGGGGGGAGATAATTCATTTGAAAAAAGGTGCGCAGATCAAAAGGATAATGGTTTTCCCGCAAACCCCAAAGCCAGAGCCCGTAACTTCCAGCAAGCCTCTGTAGGCCATCAGTCTTCCCTAATCAATGTTCAATTAAGCAACCTCTTCCCAAAGAGTTTCTTCTGACCCCCGATGGGTTTTTGACATTGATGAGATAGCATTGGAAGATATCAAAGTGAGTGGGATTATGTACCAGATGGGTAAAGCGATATTCCTGGCCAAGTGGGGGCAGCTAAGAAGCAAGAAGTGGGGAAGGGGATGGGATAGTTTTTCCTGCTGTTAACATGCCTGACAAAGGGATAACGGAGGTGAGGAAGAAAGTAAGTCCACGGAATTCCACAGTTGAGAAGAGGACCTAGAAATCAGGGACCCTGGTCCCACCATCAAACCTGAAGCCGGCTGCAGGTTCTGCTGGTTATTGGCAGTTTGTTGTACCGCCCTTGCTGGTTGTGCACACCCACACACTCACACACACAGACACACAGCCCGGAAAAACTGCAGCTTCTCAGGGTTCACTTGCTTAATTCCAGCTAGACACACTACAATGGCATTCGTTCCAACCGTGTGATAAAAACAGGTCGTTATCAGGCAAAGGTTTCTAAACCAAAATCGTATGTTTAAAAAGAAAAAAAAAAAAAAAGCCACATATAAGGTAGAGCAAATGGCAGGCTCATTCAGGCCCCAAGGAGCCAATGGTCCGTCTGTGGGATTTTCATCTGCAGGTCTTGGCAAGAGGAGATCTAGTAACAATAGTAATAATAGCAGCTGCTGGATATCATGGGTTTTCTTTGTCCTGGACGCCATGCCAAATGTTTTACGTACATTAGCTAGTTTAATCGCTCACTTCTATCCCCCTGGCTCAAGCCACCATGGCTTCCCCCTTGGACTGTTTCAATAGCTTTCAAATCGGAGGCCCCTTTTTTACCCTGTCTCCTATAATATCTTATTTTTACAGCTTCCAGAGTGATTATTTTAAAGATAAAATGGCTCAAAAATCCTCCCGTAGCTTTTTATCCCCCTCCCAGTCAAAGCCCAAATCTTTCCAATGGCCGTGGGCCCTCAACTTCCCCTCTGTCATCTCCGGTCTCTCTGCCCCAAACGTCAGGCATTCCGGCCTCCTTCCTGGTTCTAACGTACGTCAGGAATGCTCCTGCCTCTGGGCCTCCTTGCTCGCTGTCCCGGCCAGCCGCAGTGCTTTTCCCGGGGATTCCTTCAGTTTTCCATCGACATGTCCTTGATTAGAAGGGCCTTCTCTGCGGACCCTTAATTACAAAATTGGCCCGAGCCCTTAATTTATGGTATTTGTCTTCTTACTCCTTAGACCCACCCTGCTAATTATATCTGTACTTGTTCGCTAGTTTATTTCCCCTCTTGACCCCCTAGAATATAAGCTCCCCATGGACAGAGGTTTTATTTATCTTATTTTCTGCGGTGCCCGTGACATTTAGAACAATGCTCCCAATTATTTGTTGAGTGGATACAAGAGAAAATGCACGATACTTTCCCTTACCTTTTTGTATTTCCAGTTGGCTATAAAATGTCTCCCAAGAGAATGTTATTATTTTTAAGGATAAAAAAAATGATAACAATGCAAAAAGAAAAAAAAAAAGACTAAACTTTGAGTAATAACAAGATTATAATCTGAGAAATCTTGTCAATGCACATAGCAATCTCTTTCTGATCCAAGGTGATGGGTGGTCAGTCCTACTTGGCCCTTGAGAACTGGCGTGGCACCCAAACCAGGAGGGGACAAGGCAGTGGATTACAGAACATGAAGACACGTGTAGCCCAACTAGATATCACCTTTGATATTCCCAGTTATGGGTCTCTAGCACCTTAGGTAGTGCTCTACTCATACTATAGCCACAGCCAATCACCTACATATGGGAAGCTATGTATATGTGTATTATAGCTATGCCCCATGAATTAAATTTGGTCGATTTCATAGTGTGGTTTTAACTTTTACCTAATTTTTTTACAAAAAAGGATAGAACTTTCAGAAGTTGTTCATTCATTCATCCACATATTTAAGATGTGCCTTATAACCGAGGATATAACAGGAAGCGAGAGAGATAAGGTTCCTGTTCTCAGGAAGTCACCTGAACAGGTTAGAAATAAGTGACATTTATTCAGTGTTTCAGACCCTCCATCTCCCAGAAGGAGAGGAGAGATAAGAAGTTTATTTTATGATATTCTCTACACTCCTCCACAGTGAATCCCAGCCCTCATAGGACAACTAAGGCAGAGCAAGACAAGCGCATGGTACGTGGAAAGAGAGCCACAGCATCAAATACAGACTCTTGCCTCCTTTGGAAACTTTTGAGCATTGACTGGATTTTCCTTTTATCTGCTATGGCACTTCTTATAACTCACAGAGAAACCCCAAATATGAATGATGAATGCTAAAATCTTGAATTGATAGTTTGAAGGAAACTGGCCAGTCTATGTAGACGATTATAAACAATGCCCCCTGAAATGCCACAAAGATATAAAAGGTACAAGGCTGTATACAGTTTTATGGTTGGGTAGATAGAAGCCTAATCCAGATTTTTACAGATTTTCTTGGTGTGCAGTAAAACACAACCTTCTACCCATGGACAAAATGTGTCTTAGCAGCTTCTTTAGTCTTCCCCCTGCCTTGTTTTCTCCATGCCAAAAATGCAATGTTTGGGTTCTTATGAAAGGAAATATTGAAGGTGGCTCAGTACTTAGATTCCTACAAAACTTAATAGTTGGTAAATTCTTTAAAATTAATGATCTCATTTTATAAGTGAGTAGAACAGTTGCAGTAGAGAACTGTTTTTCATGCACAGGATTACCTCTTTCCTCTGATGACAGCATTCCACTTTTCCAGTAGGGAGCTTCCCTCCTTTCCAGCTAATTCTTAGTCATTGTGTCTCATCTCCCATCCCCCACAGCCACAGGATTGATCACACTTCACAGCTGGGGCAGCTGATGCAGGTTGTGCCCCCTGGACTCTGACCCTTCTAGAATCCCATCCTTCAGAGAACACAAAGTCCTATGATCCGGTCTAGTTAATCAAACCTACTTTCTTGGCATCATGAAAATGTTTACAACAGCCTTTGCAGATAGGTGATTGAGTCAGAAACTTTGCCCTCAGAAGTCTTCAATTGGGGGGCGCCTGGGTGGCTCAGTGGGTTAAGCCGCTGCCTTCAGCTCAGGTCATGATCCCAGAGTTCTGGGATCGAGTCCCAAATCGGGCTCTCTGCTCAGCAGGGAGCCTGCTTTCTCCTCTCTCTCTCTGCCTGCCTCTCTGCCTACATGTAATCTCTCTCTGCCAAATAAATAAATAAAATCTTTAAAAAAAAAAGAAAAAGAGAAGTCTTCAATTGGGAGATAATGGGCATAAATGAAAATAATTACAAGGAGTTGCAGTGATAGCAATAGTAAAGGTATGTAATAGGACTTCAGGAGGATAGCAAAGAGATGTGTTATGGTTCGTCAGAGGTAGAAATGCCAGAACTGGGTCTTTCAGGATGAGTAAGAATTTGTTAGGCAACCAAGAGGAAGGAGGGGAGGAAGATCTTGGAAGACAGAAAAGCGAAGGTACAAAAAGGCATGGAAACTGTATAAAACACTGTATAAATGTTATTATCATTATATTTGATTCTTAATTTCTTTATTTATAAATTGAGAGATTGGATGACTGGGGTGTGGGGTTACTGAGTAAGGGGCTATCATAAGACTCCTGCCTGCTGGGACAAGCCACTTCTGACTCTCAGTATCCAGGAGGAATCTTCCTAACACACAGAACAAATCATAGAGTCACCTTCTCAAAATTGGAAATCCATGTGAGAAGCTGGTAAAAGCTGTGAGCATTCTCCTCAAAAACAAGCAAACAAAAAGACAAGTTTAGAAAGAGAAAAAGAAATCTCCCAGAATCCACATAGTTTTACATATGATGCCAATATATGTAAACTTTACATATAAAGTCCAACCAAGAGTGGCCCCCGCCAAGAATAGTGACTCTTGACATTAACTATGGTGAAGGACACAATTTATTTATTTTTCAAAAATTTTTAAAATTTTATTTAATTTTTTTCAGTGTTCCAAGATTCATTGTCTTTGCACCACACCCAGTGCTCCATGCAATACATGCCCTCCTTAATACCCACCACCAGGCTCACCTACCTCCACCCTCTCCCCTCCAAAACCCTTGTTTTTTTTTCTCAGAGTCCACAGTCTCTCATGGTTCGTCTCCACCTCCAATTTCCTCCAACTCATTTCTCTTCTTCTTCCAATGTCCTCTGTGTTATTCCTCCGTGTTATTCCTTATGCTCCACAAGTAAGTGAAGCCATATAATAATAGACTCTCTCTGCTTGACTTATTTCACTCAGCATAATCTCCTCCAGTCCCATCCATGTTGATACAGAAGTTGGGTATTCATCCTTTCTGATGGAGGCATAATACTCCATTTCCCAAAATTTTAATCTGTCACAAATCAATACTAGTTCCTAGCTCATATCACAAGATTCCCCTGAAGTGGGACCATATCTGAACTGGTCAACACCCTGATATGAATCCACTGATCACATGCTTGGATATCAATGTCAAGTTTGAAAAGGCTCATTCTCAATTCTCATCTTGGTGGACTGGACCCTGTGGCCGTGGTCTGTTGACCACACCTTGAATGGCCCTGTTCTAGAAGTCCGAGGACTCTCTGAGAATGCCTATGTTAAGGGCTCCCAATGTTTATAGACAGAAGTTCATATTCTGCCTCACGGCAGATGAAGCTTCTTACATCCTCTGCTCCAGCCTCTGTGTATTAGTATTCTGTTTCCTTTGCCATCTTACTAATTTCATCCCTGCTTTTACCTTTCTCCAGCTCTCCGTACCTTAATTCCTCTCAACCCAAGGAGGATTTATTGCTTCCTTACTTGTATTCCCCAGGCATTTAAAAGTTACTATTTATCATGATATATTGCAATTATTTATTATATACCTTTACTTCCCTCCAAATAGTAATCTCTTCAAGTGCAGAGACAGTACCTTTACATACCTTTTTGTGGGAGTGTGTGTGAAGGGCTATTCATAGAACCTGGAACATAACATGTGCTCAGTAAATGCATGATGAAGTGAAGTGAAGCAAGTAAGAGGTATTGGCCCAAATGGGTGGGGGAGCACTGATGTCTAGCTCCCACCAAGTCCTGTATGTTCCTTTGCTAGTTCCTTCATTGGGGAGAAATCAAGGGCTCAGCCCCAGGTGCAGTTTGTAGTTGATGAGAAAAGCAGAGCTAAAGATTTAGCTTTGGCCAGTGAATATGTTTGTTACTTCTTGGCAGAGATTTGGCTTTGGCTGGAAGAAGGTTGATTTAGATTAATCCTGGGCCTCTGGGGGCTGAGCTCAATGGGAAGAGGGAAGAGAGTATTTGGAAGCTTAGGTACACCTGCTCTTAGCATAAGATGCTGCTGCTTTTCATAATGTTTTACTGTCAGAGCAGGAGCCCTTGACTTGCTGAATGAATAATTGATACCACCTCTGGGTGGGAATGTTTATATTTTATTCATGGCCATAGCTTATTGGAAATACCCCCTACTCAAACATTAAAAGAGACCTGGGGTCATTGCCTTAGTGAGAGTCAGGGATAGAATTTGAATTATGTGTGTGTGTGGGAAATGGTTGCTTATTGGGGTTCAGAAGATAGGAGTCCCTTTCCAGCCCAAAGGTAGAGATTGGGGGTGGATTAGGAGAGAAGGAATCTCTGAGGCAACTTGGTTATGCCCAAAATTGGCATTTTTAAATCACTTGTACTTGTATATATTCTAGAAAAGGAATGTGGGCATTTTAGAAGGAAACCATGTATCTAGAAAGTAATGAGAGCCCTGATTAAGCTGAAGGACAGGCGGTAACCACTGGAAATACATTTAGAGCACATAAAGGCAATGAGAGAATGAGGGGATCCGAGTAACAGGCCAGACATATGGGTGATTTCGTATAGATGTCCCTGCTTAGCACTGGACCCATGCACACAGCTGCGTACAGGCACGCCCCCACTGAAAATACAGTCAGAACCTCAAACTCAGTTGAACTATTGAGAAATATTTGCTCTTGCCCTTTTCCTCCTATGTTGTCTACCTGTGTGAGTGGTACCAGCATACTCTTAAGCCATAGATTTGGATGTATCTATTAATTTCTCTACCTCATTCATCCTCTCCATCTCAATAATCACCAGGTTTTATTAATCCCAACTTCTAAACATTTTTATTATTTATTTATTTATTTATTTATTTGACAGACAGAGATCTCAAGTAGGAGAGATGCAGGCAGAGAGAGAGGAGGAAGCAGGCTTCCCGCCGAAACAGAGAGCCCGATGCGGGACCCGATCCCAGGATGCTGGGATCACGACCTGAGCCGAAAGCAGAGGCTTTAACCCACTGAGCCACCCAGGCGTCCCCCAACTTCTAAACATTTTTATAATTCTACCTACCTCTTCCAGTCTTCATGGAAACAGTGTAGGTCAGGTCACCCCCATTTTATGCCCAATCAGTCTTGGTCCCTTCATCTGTTCTCCACTTCATGGCTGCCTTAGAATTCTGTAAAAACATATCTAGTTATGGTATTTCTTGGCTTAACACCCTTCAGCGATTCAACATTGACTTTTGGATAAAGTACAAACTCTTGGAAAAGGCTTGCAAGGCCTTCCATGAGATGCCTCATCTTCTCTTCCAGTCTCATCTCTTCTTGCTCTCTCTCTATTCCAGCCCTACTGAATACCCTCAGTTCTCTGTGCCACATTTGGACCATTTGCTCACGTTCTTCTCTGTTTTACTCTTCGCTTTTCTCCTGATTCTTACTTTCTTATTCTTTAAACCTCACATTGGGCATCCCTTCTCTTGGCTCTCCAAAATCAAATTAATTGTCCGTCTTTTCTTTCTTTTTTTTTTTTTAAGATTTAAATATTTATTTGAGAGAGAGCAAGCGAGTGAGTGTGAGTGGGGGAGAATCAGAGGAGCAAAGGGAGAGAATCCCAAGTGGACTTTGCTGAGCAGGGAGCCCACCTCAGGGCCCAATCTCATGACCAAGAGACCATGATGCAAGCTGAAACCAAGAGTTGAATGCTTACCCAATTGAGCCACCCAAGTGTCCCTAATTAATTGTCCTTCTTACTGAGTCATATGTTCCTACTCTCTTTTCTTCCTTATTAATATTTTTCTGGTTTATTCATTTTTTAATTCACTGGGTGATAAGCTACTTGAAAGCAGGGATTGTGTCTTATTTGTGATTGCATTTACAATATTTGACATTCTTATATCTCAATAAACCTTATTTGGTGAAATGAATGAATAATCTCAGAGAACCTCAGGATGAAGTTGAGTATTAAGACCAAAGGAAAGAAATAACGTGGCTGGAGCCTCAAGAATATTGACTTAGAGATGAGTCAGGTAGAGCTGAACTGTACCCCATGGGAAAAGTGAACAACTATCCAGGGACTGAAGGAACCAAATATAGATGAGCTCTGGTGTATTAATAGGATTCTGGAAGAAAACAGAATCCTATTCAGATAGTTTATCTGAAGACATTTTATTCTTTATTTTTTTTAAAAGATTTTATTTATTTATTTGACAGAGATCACAAGTAGGCAGAGAGGCAGGCAGAGAGAGGAGGAAGCAGGCTCCCTGTGGAGCAGAGAGCTTGATGTGGGTCTCAATCCCAGGACCCTGAGATCATGACCTGAGCCAAAGGCAGAGGCTTCAATCCACTGAGCCACCCAGGCACCCCTCTGAAGACATTTTAATAAAAGAACAACCTGTAGCAGTGTGGTCAGGGTTGAGGATATCAGCATAGGATATTGTTGTGCCCAGGGACTAGCAACAGTAGGAAGCTGTTACCACTTCCAGGGCTGAAGGAAGTAAGGGAGGAGACAGTGTTGATAGAACCAATGGGATCATTGAGGAGGGAATGCTTGGCCAGAGCTCCAGAGTTGAGCCAGGATGGGAACAGCGAAGGAACTCTGGTTGCTCTCTCTTCCTGATGGTGCCCCTGTTAGCCAAACCCACTGGAAAACCAGTGGATATGGGAACTGAGTGATATAACCCCCCCATAAGTGTCAGTCTCTAAGGGCTCAGTAGGATAGGAGAGGTGGAGTATGAGTCTGGATTCACAAGTGAAGATTAAACAGCACACATAGTTGTAAAAAGGGAGAAAAATATTAAGAAAAGAGAATGCCTCCAAGTGTTGGATTTAGAAGAGGATTTTTAATTATTGGTGGACCAGTGAAAATTGGGTGACCTGGGAAAGACTCTGGAATGCTTTCAGCCTGCATTAGGTGAACTGGAAGACGTCCTGTGATTAGCTCATGGGTAGGCTGTGCATGTGGATATTTGTTCCCTCTTAGGGTTGATGATCAGGAGCCTTTGAGCAATTTGGTTATTGACCTGGAGCAGGGGTTTTGCTGCCTGAGAAGCAGGGTGGGTGGGTGTGTGTGAGGAGGTGAAGGTTCTTGGAGAAGAGAGCTTCGACTTTGTAGATTATTGTGTGAGGCACTAAAAACATGCTATGCTAGAGGCGCTGAGCTCCCAGCCAAACAACCTGCATTCGTCACTGTCGTTGTTGTTGGTGCTGTTTTTATGTGTGTGCACAATTGCACATGAGCACGTGTGCACGTGCTTGTGCGTGTTTATGTGTGTGTGTCTTTGGGAGCATCTGGGGGTGTATATGGGGAATAGACGGCTCTGTTCTTTTGTTATAAGTGACCTGGCAGAATTCCTCTTGGAAATGCAGTACTTCAGAAGGGATTTTGCAAATAATCCACTAGTTTATTACCTGCTGTCAGGACATAATAAGAAGAAACAGTCGTAAGTGACAGCAGGAAGAATTTAGTTTAGACTTAAGGGATGGGTTTTAATAACCCGTAGTATCAGATTCCTTCTTGACTGCAGGGAGACATCATTTGTCTCTTCAGTTCTGAATGACATCACATATGCAAACAGTGAGAATTCCACATTTTAAAATCCACTCAAATGACCTTAAAAAAATATATCTATCTACCAATTTTCTTCAGAATTACTGCTAATATCCGGAATGTCCAGGTTGTTTGTATTCTGATTATTGATCCCTGTTTGTCTAGTCCCTCCTCTCTCTCTTTCCTTGCAGGGTGCAGAGAGCAGGGGAAAGACTCAACCATTGTCTGCTCATACGTGACCTGGCTTGTAGCCACCTCTGACTTCTTTCTCTTTTTCTCCCCCTTGATCACTGAGCTCCAGGCACATTGGCCTCTCAGCTGTTCCCCCTTATATTACACTGCCTCTCCCTTCTGGATGTATATGTTCATGGCTGGACCCTGTCACCTTCCCAGTGAAGCATTCTCTGACCACTCTGTCTCTTCCCATCCCTGACATGGAACTGGTCACTATGTGTCAGCCTGTTGGTCTTCTCATTGTCTATTTGTCTATTGTATGGTGTCCCAGTGAGAATACAAATTTGACAAGGTTGAGGAATGTGTCCATTCTGCATGTTGTTGTATCCCCAACACCTAGACTAGGATCTGGAAAACAGGGGTGCTCAGTAAAGATCTGTGGAGTCAATAAGTATATTCACAAGAAATATTTTAGTTACTTTAGCCCTTCATACCCTTCATTATTTTAGGTAGAGAAACGTATTGCCCACTTCTTCATCATTATTGTGTGTTATTCTGACCTGCTGCCCACATGCCTGTGCTGATACAAAGGAAATCGTGCAGGATTTGACTTCTTGCTCCTCCGCTCGTGTGTAGGCCTGTCCTAGAGAGCACCCAGGCTGTTCTGCCTCTGCGTCATGACGCTGGCCATGCTGCGCCACGAACTGTCTCAGTTAGTGCCTACTGCTGGCTAAGTCTTTCAGATTCTAAGATTCAGTGCTTGAGCTCGCTTGCTGCAGATAGAAGCTGTTCTTTCCAATGTAATGCTATTGGTAATGATGATATTTTAGTTCCTCATCTGCACTCCTTTTGATCCTGTTTCTCATTTGATTGAGGACTCAAGTACAGAAAAGAGACTCTGTGTCAGTAGGATTCCGAGTAAAGTATAAACATCAGGTGTGGGCTGACCCAGAGGCCTATCTTAGAGAATGACCAGGACTTTACCATCTTATAGCTCTGAGTCACTGGACACTACTGACTTAAGGTGCATGTGGAATACCATGTCTCTTTTGCAGTTCAAAGGATGGCACCTGGGTTGGGGGCATGGGGAGGTAGCATGCAGGGCTTGGGCTTCTGTGACTAGAACCCTGAAGGGAGAAATGGTGGGAAACATAGGCTATAGTTTCTATGGGTCAAGTGGCCACCCCAGTCTTTAGCTTTCATCTGTGTGAGTGAGGGGGAGAAACAGCTGTGGACATGCATATAGGTGCTTGTTTTTTCAATGAGCTGAAGGTTCTGTGCCAGTATTGTTCTGCAGAGCTAAGTGAAAATAGCACTAGATTAACAGATTAGTCTGTTGCATCTTAGGAGTTTGATTGCCAGTTTGAGCTCGTTAAACTCCTGTATTAGAGCATGGAAAGCCTGTTCTAAGAGCCCCGTGTTAGGAAAGACACATAGAGAGGAAATCTCAGAAAAGGTACTATTCTGGAGGAAATGAGTTACTTTCAAGACTTAGTAGCAATAGATCCCTGCCTCATTTCTTCATCTTGAAGAATAGGGACAATTGAAATACTTTGGCTTTGCTATAGTACCATTCATATGTTCAAATGAGATAATAGTCATTTGAAGATGATTCTATCCATGCATTATTTCATATTTACAGTGACTTTATGAATTAGCACATGTGTATTGAATAGAAGGTGTAATGATTTGGAACAACAATCAGAGCTTTCACTTGCTGCACATGCCCCAGTGTAGTTCTTGTATTTGCTTCTTGTCTCCTTGCATGTCCAGGACTCTCCTTGCAAAAGTCATGTAAAATAATGATATCTGCTAAACCTTCTGGTACCATTCGAAAAATTACCCTGGATAGGTAAGGCCCTCTCATGAGACTGGATCTCAGTCCTCGCTGAGTTGCAGTTCTCAACATTTTGAGTCTCTGCTTTCTTGTTATCCAAATACAATTTCTTGAGACCAAGAAACCTTTGTGTGAAAAGAAGAAGCCACGAGCCTCATGTGTTCTCCTTGAGATCCCTCCACCCCACTGTGTGTTTAAGCTAAATACAACTGTGAGTTATGTTTACATGATCACCATTGGCAGCTTCACAATACAGGAAACCCCATTCCTGTCTTCCCTTGTGACTTCTCAGAGAATCTAATTGTGTGTGTGGTGATGCCATTGACAAGTATAAGGATAAATCTTCTGAACATGGGTAATGGAAAAGCCAGAATTAATAGTGCTGGTCTATTTTTGTGTTTCTATGCAGGGAGTAAAACATCTCTTGATACATGTTTGAGGAAAGTTCTTTGGATGTTGGAATATAGAGTTTTGAGGTTACAGATGGGATCTTATCTGCCCTGCATTCACCATGACTGGCAGAATTCAGGCATAAGAGATCGTCTGCTTAAAGTTGAAAGATAAGGGTTGAAAATCATACAGACTTGAGCTTAAATCTTGGCTCAGCCATTCCCTAGCTCTCTGATTTTGGGTAAATTCCAAGTTCCCTGGGTTTCACATCTTTAAAATAGCAATGATAATAATATTAATCAATAGTAATTATTAATTATTAATAATATTAATTAATAATAATAAATAATAAAATAAGACAGTCGTGGGGACTCAATGAAATAATGTGTATAAGGCAGTGAATATCCAACACGCATTGGTTGTTATTGCTGATACTTCTGTTACTATTATGATGACCATCAATTGTGTTGCATTACTTGGATTAGGCTGACCTCTGGGCATTTGTACTCATCTTTCTTCTTTCTAAAAAGTACTTCTTTGTGTGATGAACTCTTATTTATCCTTCAAAACTTTTCAAACACGTAGAGGGAGGCATTAAGACTCAGCCACCTTAGTATCTTCAAAGTCTACTGTAAGAGGGTCTACAAATATTTATTATTGTTTATTGAATAATAACCATTTGGAAGGAGATTTTGAAGATTCCCTGAGAGATCAACATATATTGTAGCCTGGATGTAAGGAGCTGTCCAAATGTTGGTTATTGTTATTATTAATAACAAGAGCACTCAGTCATGGAGTACATTCTCTGATGATGTTACAGAGAAGCCCAGGAAGTAGAATGAACTGAGACACCGGTGAAATGTCCTATATTGGCCAGCTGATAGGGATAGCTAGCCTCTACTACGCCCTCCAAATCTGAGATTGCCAAGTTGCTATGTGACTAATATGCAAGTATGTAGTAAAACAAACATTAGCCTTGGAATCCACAACCCCAGAGTCAATCCTGGATTTCCTTCTCACCAGCTGCATTAATTAATAAAAATCACTTACTTTAGTATTTTTTTTTCTATAAAATGAGAACGATAACAAAACCTGCTTCACATGATTTCTGTGAGGAGTATTTGAAGTAATGTTTATGAAGGTTTTGCATAAAGTTTCATGAATGAGTAGCTACTATTAATGATCTCTGAGACAGTAATGTTAATAATGGAGAATAAAGGGTGCTAATTTGAAAGACAAAAATAAGTCAACCAAAAGACTTTATATACTTGCCTGGAATTTTGAGATTAGTGCAGAGGAAAAAATACTCTGTGGAGAGAACTATCCCATTATTTGGGAAAAGAGCTTAATGCTTTCCATGACAAGCCCCAGAAAGATTCTAGTTACCAAAGGTTGAGACAGAGAAAGTGTCAAAATCCTATTGTGTAATCAACCATAGGAGTTTTTATTTCTTTTCCCTCTGGTAGGCAGAGGCAGGAGGGCAGAGAGATTTGTTGGATAGGGAAGGGGCTTGGTGCAGGGAAAAAGGATCTAGCAACAAGTTGTGTGCTAGGCTCTAAGAGGAAAATGGCCCAACCTGAGAGAGAGAGACCCCATTGTCTGAGTCACGTACTCTAAGCTCAATGGCATTACAGCCTAGATTAGCGTTTCCAGGTCTGTGTTGCCATTCACTTCTTTAATCCCATGCCATCAGTAAAGACAATTATATATACTAGACAGTTGCCACTTGAGTTAATAATACTGTGGGAAAGGAAGCAGATGGGGTGGGCTGTGTCCATGCAGAACAGTATAGAAAGGGGGCAGCAGCCAGAAGGAGCAGGTACCAAAAAACCCAGAGCTAATCATAAGGAGTGAAGGGACAAGAGGTAATAAATAACCACCATGTCCTCATTTGAGTAATTTTACTTCCATATTAAAGGTAAATTTGACCTAGAAGGCCAGGATACTTGAGGTCGCTTGGGGAATAGTTGTTTTCAATTAGATTCTGAACCAGGCCCGCAGAGACAAAACTTTTCCTGTTCCCTGTTGTGACTCTGGTGCCTAGCATAGTGCCTGGTGTTTCGTAGATGTTGAGTAAGTGCTTATGTTGCATTTTAAAATTATTTGTTTAAATAAACATTTAATTCTAGAATACTTCTAGATTTACAGGAAAATAGCAAAGATGGTCCAGAGAACCTTCATACCCTTTCCCTGGTTTTCTCCGTTAATGTCTTATATTACCATAGGATATTTGTCAACCCTAGAAAAGTACATTATGATAAACTAAAACCCAGATTTTATTCAGAGCCACCAGCTTTTCTACCAGTGTCTTTTTTCCCCCCACTTTTGGGATCTCAACAAGGACATGACATTACATTTAGTCATGACCCTGTAATCTCCTCTGGTCTGTGACAATTTTTCAGTCTTTCCTTATTTTCTATCACCTTGTCAGTTTTGAAGATTCCCGGTCAAGCACTTTGTAGAATGACCCTCAATTTGGGTTTGTCTATTGATTTTCTCATGAGACTGGATCTCTGGGTTTCTGGGCTGGTGCCATGCCCACTGGTTTAAGATTCTCCCCTGAAGAAGTTGCAAGTGGGAGGGTCTCTACAGCTGGCGAGGTGGGCACAGTTCAAGGGGCGCTGTAGCCAGCAGAGCTTGCTTTCTTCTGTGCTGAACTGCTGTGCTCCCGAGCTCAGCCACTTCACAGTCAGGACAGGAAGCTACTGACACGTGGGCACAAAGCCATCTGCACTCCTGGACCAATGAGCCTTCCCCATGACCCACAGCCCCTGGCCTGCAGCAGGCAGTTGATTCATGGTCGCTTTTATCACGATGCATCCGGGGGCTAACTTTTCATATAAAAATGACCTTATGATTTCCACCTTGAGAGAGCATGGAATTCCACATCCATCTTGTAGTGATTTCCTCAGCCAAGTGCTTCCTTTGTGAATATTTCTGAGAGGAAACTCAGGTTTTGGGATGGAAAGAGAGAGAGGAAAGAAATAAGTAAGACTCCATGATGTCTTCTTTGAAACTCCTTAAAGCTTATAATCCCAAAAGGCTTTCCATAGTCCTCTCTTTTGCGGTCTCCTCTGACTGATATTCTATTAAGGAGTAGATGTAATTATTAGCTTTTTGAGGTATTTTACCTTGAAGAGTCAACTTCCTGCCTTCTCAGTTTGCCTTCCCACCTGACTGGAATCATGTTGGTCTCAGAAGAGAGTCCTTGGGAAATAGAAAAGGGATGTGAGGTCTGGAGGTAGAGGATTTGAATCCACATCACCCATCAGGGTGTTCACTTGGGTAAGTCTGTTAATTCTCTCTAGCTTTAGGTCTTCATCTATAAAATTGCATGAATAAAACTGACCCTTTAGGAGTGTTGTTCGGACCAAAGGAGAAGTGAAATGTACGTGAAGAGTGTTTGGTAGGTGATGAAGCCCTGTTGAAAGTCTTGTTGCTACTTCCATAATATCCTTCTTATCTCTAAGGCAGAGCTGTTGAAATTATATGGAAAAGGAACAAATAAAGCCAAATGGTTGAGGTCTCCTATGCGGATACTGCAGGCCAGATTTTGTGGATAGAAGAGGGAGGAGACAGGGAGGGAAATGACTTTTGCATACAAACATTCCTTCTTCTTGGCTGGCCATAGTTTATGCTTCTTTCCAGAGCTTACTGGTGTCATTGGACTCCAGCCAGCAGCCAGTTCCGGGGTGTCTCTAGACCTTTGAGATCTTTGGATATCAGCTGAGAAAAACACATACTGGAAGTCATGATGTTTGGTAAACAGGAATCCTTACATGCTCTGAACCTGGGATAAGGGATTAGAGCCTATTGAAGCCTGGTTTTTGGCACACACCCTTCCTTCCTGTTCTGTGAGTTGTAGGCTACATGCAGTGGTGGTGTTTCAAATTCTGGGCCCCCAGGCAAAACAATTCTACAAAGACTGCTACCTTACCTTTTTAAATGGATTATGTTCCCTCCTCTTAAACCTCCTAATTGCCTACGCATGTCCCACTGAGTTTGTCCCTGTATGGCAGGCCAAGTTTCCAGAAGACAGCAGGACCTTTCAGAGTGTATGTCAGACTAAGGAGAGAAGCAAGGATAGGAAAATATACCATTTTTAGGAAACTAAAAGCTTCTTTATCTTGGATGCATTTGGGAAGGTTGTGTCCCAGAGGGCTTCTGGAAATCCTCCTACTCCCCCTCCCCCTAAGGCCCCTGGGATGATGATCTTTGTCTTTTAATAGTGTTTGCTCTTCTTTGACTTCCCATAGCATTTAATTTTAATGTACATTATCTCATTTAATCAGCACAGCTCCAGAGAGGTTGCATGGTTACCTGGCCTGTTGGCACTTTCTATCCCATAGAATCAAGACGAGTGCACTGAAAAGCCTTGTTTCCTACTCAAGGCAGAATTTTTCATGAGGACAATGATTGTATCTTGTTCATCTGCATATTTCTACAATACTTTGCTAGTGCATGACACGTAATGTGTTCCCTAGGTTATTGTTGAATACATAAATGGCTTTAATGATGGTTTTCCATATTTTTGTTATGGCAATATTTTGCTCTAAAAACAATGGATGTTTTCAGAGCGTAAATGTATTTCCTGAAACTGTGCCAGACATAAACTTTAAATTTCAAGTGCCACAGATGAAAGAAATTGTTTTGCTCAAGCAGTTGTATTTATTGCCTTTTCTCTGGTTCATAATTCCTTTGGAATTCTGCAGTCCTTTTGGATATGAGAAAAGAGAAATCAGAGCCAGCCGTCAATGTTACTAAAAAGGCAAGAATAGAAAGAAGTATGAGAAGACCGAGACATGGACAGTGGCCCTGTGCTAACCCATCAAAAGAGCCAAAGGAATGAAGTTGCCCAAGACTAGTGTGAAAGCACAGGCATATGTTTTGAGAAAACTGAGTCCCTTTAAGAACTGTGCTCTGGGGCTTCTTGTTTTCTTCTCAAGGAAGTCTTACAGCTGGACTAAATGGAGGGTTGTATAATTTTCATAGATGGGGCTTTGATAATTCCTGGCATGACAGTTTGGAAACTAGAGCCCATCTAGGGGCTGAGCCAGCTACTGACCCATACCTCCATGTTGCTTTGCGTAGTTCTGACTTTTGGTTCCTCAGAGCTATGAGAACTGCTTTGTATGCTGGACCCAGGAGCTAACCAGTTTAGTATTATGTCTCTGACAAGGGGTGTGGTAGGGACATAGCTATTTACCTGGATATGACTGTCATAGGTAATAGATGTGCTCCAGTGTTCCAGCTTTTCTTGATAACCTATGTCAAGCATTGAATAGGTTTTAACTCTTCCTGAAGTGACTTGGTATGTTAGCCTGAACCATTTCTTTGGAGTTAAGACTCATGATTTTTACTGCCTACCATATAAAAACTCCCCTTTGTTCAAAATAAAGTACCTGGTTTAAAGGAAACAACCAGAGTTGGGTCAGACAATGAATTTTAATCTCAGGATTGCTACTTACTAAATTTGCATTTCTACAATCAAATGTTTCTTGGGATACACACACATGTAAATACGGATACACTGAAGTAAAATGACTGAGGGGATTTGCAGTTAGTTAGTCTGATCAGTGTGAATATTGGAATCAGATGGCCTGGTTTACAAAATTCCTTCCATTACATTCCAGCTGTGAAATTTTGAGATATTATATGGTTACTTAAAGAGTCTAAGCTTCCTCACTCATAAAGCAGATAATAGCAGTACTCGATTCAACGAGTGGTTGCAGGGAATAAAAGGGCAGTTTAATGCATGAAAATGCCTAGTGCAGTAGCCAGCACATAGTAAAAACTTAAAAAATGTTAACTACCATCATTATAATTATTATTTACATTCATATATGTTGGTCGTGCAATCTTATACATCACTTAAAACCTTAGCTTCAGATTTGTTATTTGTGAAATGGAAGACATATAAACCCATTTTCACTGGAATATTGCTTTGTTTATCAGAAATCACTATTTAATTCACTAGAAATCTCTTCCTCAGGGATTCCAGGTGAGTGTTCTCCACTACTGGTATTTGAGATTTTCTGAACCAGTATATACTTGTTTTGTCCACATTTGTAATGGTTTAATAGATTTCAGCCATATCCCTCCTCAGCCTGTGGGTTTTGTTTTGTTTTGTTTTGTTTCACTTTTTTGTCTTCATATGGCAGCTTGCCAAATCTTTTGGTCATTAGTTTAATTTTTTCTGGACCTTCTCCATCTCCATTGTATCATTCTTTATGGAACAATGACCAGAACTTTCCTGGAATATACACACACAGATGTCAAAAGTAGAATGAAGACAGCAGAAAGTTAAAGTGTGTGTTGGTGTTGTTCATTTTTATTTCTGTGACTCTGTCCTGTCAGATCTGGGAAGTAAGCAGAGGACAGATAAAAATTAAACAAGCTCCTCAAGTAGTATCCAAGGAGGAAGAAGGTTTTCTCAGGCCTGAGCCAGTGAGCTCGCATAGGCCAAGCACTTTTGCTGATGGGCCTCTCCCCAGTTCACAGGCTAGTTGTCATTTACTAGACTGACATATATAACTATGGGTGTAGGACAAAGACAATATTAGTTTTCTTTTATGAAATAGAAAATACCCTTTTTTCTGTGAGCTTCACTTCATTACTGCCTAAATTATTGGACAAACAGGAAGAAATAACATGTAAAAAACTACCCACTCCTCTGAATTGGTCCATTCTCCTAGAGAGTCATTGATCCCTGGCTCTGTCAACAAATCACAACTAGAAAAAAGTCATCCCTGCCAGTGAGGACTGGAATATGAACGCTCATTTCCTGGCCCATGGCAGAAACAATCTTGATGGCTTTCCAAGGAGCCTACAGTTTGGAGGGACAACAAGAACCATAAAATAACTTTAATAATGTTTGAAGAAATTTTGACCTAACTAAAAGGTTTCTGGTTCTTTCATGTTGAAAGAGTTAGCTTTTAGAACCATAGCTTTAGCTATATTTACTTCCAAGGGACAGTGTATCACTCTTATCAGTTCATATTCCGGATAAATCAACAGTTTAACTGCTTGATCAGTGACAGAAATTGTAGGCTGGAGTATTTTAAGTAGTTACAAAAAAGCTAATGTGGAGTCCCCTTGTGTCTGTTGCTGGAATAGTTCTTAGCTGTAGGTGCTCTGATGCTTAGGCTGAGGGCGCTGAACTCAGTCATTCCATGGTTCCGGAGTGAAGTCTTTATTATAGACACTGTTGCCTCTGCTACAGATGATTTTGGTTGACTAGTGCCGTCTCTCTGCAGTTCAGGGAGAACTGATACAGTGATTCTCGAATCTGTTGGTGCATTAGAATCACCTGGAAAATTAAAGCAAAAGGAATGCCTGATTCTCAACCAATTAAATCAGAATCTGTGGGGTGTGGCTTGGGCTGTAGTAATTGAAAACACCCCATGTACTTCCAAGGTGTAGTGAGGGCTTATTTTATAATGGCCTCCCTGGTATGTCTGAAAAGTGACCCATCATTAGTCACTTAAGCTTCCTATATTCCGCTTTCTTTGGGTAGAACTTTGTGAGGTGGTTACTAGACACATTTTCTCATATTGTTAAAACTACCTTGAAAGCTATATAGTCAAGTAAGATTTATCACTCTTCATTCCCAAGCACACATCCTCACTGTTGATCCTAAGCATTCCCACCTGAACAACTGTCACCATTTGAATGCACAAGGGGACTTTTGTCTTTTTTTTTTTTTTTTCCTTTGATTTATCACAAGTTCTAAGTACAATGCCTGGCACACACACAATAATATTAAAGTCACTTCAGTGGAGAGGGAATGGTAATCTTTTAGAGAAATTAATTGTGCTCTTATTTTCCTACAGAAAATAAGTATTTGTATGTACACATACATATGTATTTGTTAATACAGGAAGAGTAACCAGAAGTCATGTTCTATGTGGTTCTTCATAAATTTACAGTTGGAAAATTTATGAATAATAAGAAAAATATTTTCCCATACTTTTTTTCTAGAAAATCAAAAGCCACAATCCCTAACTTTCTCTAACAGGTTTAAGAAATAAGAACAATAGGGAACAATAATAAGAAATACGAAATAATAACAAATAAGACCAATAGGGATACCTGTGTGGCTCAGTACATTGAGCATCTGACTCTTGATTTTCGCTCAGGTGTTGATCTCAGGGTCATGAGTTCAAGCCCCATGTTGGGTTCCAGGTCTGGGTGTGGAGACTACTTAAAAAAAAGAAATAGGCACAATAAAAATGACAAGTTGAACACTTTCTATGAACCATGCATGTATTTATTGCACTCGTATGCCATTTAATTCTTCAGAAGTTCCTCTTATTATTTCCATTTTACAGAAAAGTAGACTTGGGATTTAGATTGGAATCTTAGTGAGAAGTTAATCTAGTGCTTAAATACCACCTTTTTAAAAAATTTTATTTTATTTTTATTTTTATTTATTTATTTGTCAGAGAGAAAGGTAGAGTGAGCAGAAGCACAAGCAGACAGAGTGGCAGGCAGAGTCAGAGGGAGAGGCAGGCTCCCTGCAGAGCAAGGAGCCTGATGTGGGACTCGATCCCAGGACGCTGGGATCATGACGCGAGCCGAAGGCAGCTGCTTAACCAACTGAGCCACCCAGGCGTCCCCTTTTTTTTTTTTTTTTTTTTTTAAATTGCATACCTGGTCTTCTCAAGCCTTATATCAGTTGTGACATTGACATGCCCATTGAACACTTAGCAGTTTCCTCTCTCAGGTTTCGTGTGGAACTGTATTGTGGTGAGATTTTGCTATTCAACATAACTGCCAACTATCAGCCACAGAAGGCCCCTTAGATCTCCATCTCTTCCTCTTGTGACAGTTCCTTCCAGATTTAAGTCACACACATACTCACACTCACACACACAGCTTGAAACACTTTGCCTCCACCCCACTCAAGACACTGCATAGTAATGACCATATTGGAAGTATAACATTTGATGAGTTTTGACAAATACATATGCTGGTGTAACTGTTTTTACAGTCAAGATACCATCGTCCCCCAAATTCCCTAGTGCACATTCAAGTTGTTCCCCCCTACCCCTGTCCCTAGGAACCACCAATCTGCTTTCATCACCATAGATTAGTTTTGGCTTTTTTAGACTTTCATATAAACGGAAACAGACAGTATGTACTCTTTTCTATTTGCTTCCTTCTCTCAGCATGTTGTTTTTGAGACGCATCCATGTTTTGATGTGTATCAGTAGAATGTTCATTTTTATTGCTGAGTAGTATTCAATTGTAATGCTAAACTTCAATTTGTTTTTCATTCCCTTTTTGATAAACATTTGGGTTGTTTAGAGTTTTCTGTTATGAATAAAACTGCCTTGTTAAGCATTTTCACTACCTGCCTCCAAACTTGAATCTCTTTCTTGGAATTTTTTAAAAAATCACTTTTATGACCTCTTTAAAGCCACTCCCAATTTACTTTTTAAGCCAGTGAAGTCCTTTATTCAGAAAATGGAGTGAGGAAGGCCAATTTTAAGAAGCTATTTTCATGACAGCGGTAAGGGAGCCTGAAGTCTGCAACTCACCAGAATTTTACTCAGAATGGCTCCCAGCTATGTGTAACTTGAAATCCCATAGAATTATCTGAAACTCATTGGTGCAGTGGAAAGATTACTGTCCTAGAAGTTTGGATCTCTAAGTTCAAGGGGGACTTCAACATTAATGTACAAGAGGGACTTTGAGGCAGCAATTTAGATTTCATTTCCCTCAGGACATGACTAATTCTGTGTATTAGTCTGCTTGGGCTGCCATAGCAAAATACCACAAACTAGGTGGCTTCAACAACAGATATTTATTTTCACACAGTTCCAAGGCTTGGAAGTATGAGATCAAGAAGCTGATGGGATTGGTTTCTTCTGAAGCCTCTCTCCTTGCAGATGACTGTCTTCTTGGCTATGTCCTCACATGGTCTTTGCTTCTGTGTGTACACAACCATGGTGTTTCTTTTTGTGTTCAAATTCCCTCTTATAAGGACACCAGTCAGACTGGATTATAGCTCATCCTAATGGCACATTTTAACTCAATCACCTGTCTCCAAATACAGTCACGTTCTGAGGGTTAGGGCTTCAACATACAAATTTGGGGGGAACAATTCAGCTGACAGTGGTGTTTATGCTAAGGGTGGTTTGGGCAAATGAGAGATTAAGAGTGGAGTTAAAATCAGCCCCAGATTCTCTTGACACTCCGCTCTCTGAAATTTAAATGATTTTCCTCATCAAATATTAATTGGGTACCTCCTAATGTATTCCAGTCACTTAAGGAATTTACAGTCTAGGAGATAGACTTGTAAAGAAATCATTACAAGTAAAAAAATTAGGCAAAATCTAGTATAGTTGAAACTGCGTATACCTTGTGACCCATCTATTCCACTTCTAGAAACATATCTTCCAGAAATTCTGACACATATGCACAGAGAAACATGTTCAGGTTGTCCAGTACATCATTAATGAAATAAAAAAATAGAGAAAATTTGGGAACAGTGTAAAAGTTCATCAACAAAACAATGGAAAGTGGATTGTGTCATATTTACAGTATGGATTATTTTAAAGTAATAAAAAAATCAACTTGATCTATTATGTATCAGCATGGATGGATCTGTCATCTATCTGTCTAAATAAAGTAAGCATCTCACAAGTTATAGAGGGAGAGAGACAAAACGAAAAACAAAATATAAAACATGAAAGGAAAGGCTGCATAGTAACTCTGAGGTAGTGGTTGACCAGAGAAGGAAGCAGGGGGGAAGAGCCCTGGAGAGGGGAAATTTTAGTTCTAGGGAAATGTAATTTATATCATTATTATTAGCAACTTTTGACTGGAGGGATGCTTGATGTCTCATCTGATGAATGTACCACCCTCTTGAAAATAGAAAGTGCTATAGAGTTAGTGAAAACCTAGGTATGGCTAAGACACTGATGAAGACCTATGTCCTGCTGGAGAATTTCAGGATTGCTAAAGCTCCACCAGTAAGATCCCAATCTCACTCTCCAGTTTTCACTGGAAGTTGCTATTAATCAAGAAGTCCTTTTTGGTATAGTGCTCATAAATGGGTTTCATCCTGAGAATCACTGATGTTGTGCCCTAGTGGCTGCCTGGAGTCCTGTGCTCTGAGCCTTCATATGGGCTCAGTGAGAAAGCACACCTTGATTGAATAGTAATGCCTGCCACGAGTGAGGAGGAGAAGAGTGGTGGTGACCGTTACGAGTATGTGCAGTACGAGACTGAGTGAACCATGAATCCACAGGTGTGGGAATCCAGATAAGCCTGTAGCCTCCTTCCCTCCCCTCTTCCTTCGTCTTTCCAATGTTTTTGATAGTTATGTTGAATTAAAAAAAAGTATTGATTATCTTCTCAATTTAAAATAACATGCTTCCTAATGAGCAGATGAGGATACTGAGGCCGGAGAGACAAACAAAGTTTTTTGTTAGAGGAGAGATGACTGGCAAGAATGACTGGATTCAGAACCAACACTTATGTTATCCAGTTGCCTCCCTTTGGTACCAGTGGCATTCATTCATTCATGGATGCATGTGTGCATTCATTCATTCTTTCACACATTGATTCGATGAGCACTGTGTTCCAGACACTGCATTTCTCACTTATTTATTGATATGGGAGGGGACGTTTAGGAGGCTACTCTTCCACTCCAGAGGAGGCACAGTCTGCAGACAGTGCCTACTTAATGACCTTTGGAAAGTTACTTCTCTCCAGGTCTCTGTTCTTCTATAAAACGGGGATGAAGATAAAATTCAAGCCTATCAAACTTGTCATAAAACACTTCATGAATATTGGTGGTTAGCCACTCTCCTGGTATTAGGGAATAAGGATATGTTTTTATGGAACTTTCCTAAACTTTCTGGATCATAGAAATCTCATATTTAAAAGTGCTCTTGACTAGTTACAAATTTGGAAAACCAACTTTAGATCACTTTGTATGGGGGAGAGTTTCCTCAAGGAGCCAATTTCTGCTTTATCTCAAGGTTTTTGTGAAAACTGCTCTTTCTGGCACACATTCACTCCCCTTTTCCTGTACACCCCAGTTTCGCCCCAGAAGAACTGCTTCTCCTCCTTCTTCAGAGAGGCCTTCTCTAAGAGCTCCCTCCCCAGCCACCTCCTCTCAACAGAAGCTATAGGTCTCCCTGGAGAGCATTCTTATTATACTTTATGACTTACTGTTTTCCTATAAGCATTTGTCACTGTTTATATTATTTGTGTGCTAATTTGTTTAATGACTGATTCCGATTAGTCTGTGAACCCCATACAAGTAGGAGCTTTGCTGTTTTAGTCATCATGATGTTCCCAGCACCTGCACTATGGCTGGCACCTAGGCGGGAGTCAGAAAGTGGCAGGTGGGTGGCTAAATGCATGCTGGGACTCTGGAATCACGTGACACCTAGTAGATCTCTGACTTCTTGCTAGCCTGGTAAGTTAATTTCTTAACTTCTTTGAGGCCCAGATTCCCTATCTTTAAAGTGGAGGTGGATGGGGGGATGGGGTAAGTGGGTGATGGGCATTAAGGAGGGCACGTGATGCTACGAGCACTGAGCACTGGGTGTTACATACAACTGTAGGATCACGGAGCCCTACCTCTGAAACCAATAATACACTATTAATTAATTGCATTTAAATGAAATTTTTAAAAAAATAGAAAGTGAATGAAAATGTTTTCTTAATGAGGGTAAAAGGATCAGCGGTGGCTAGTGACTTAATGGGGAGGGAGAGAGGAATGAATTGGCAGAGCACAGAGGATTTTTAGGGCAGTGAAACTATTCTAAGACTGTAGTAGTGGGGCACCTGGATGGTTCAGTTGTTAAGTGTCTGCCTTCTATTCAGGCCCTGATCCCAGCATCCTGGGATCGAGCCCCACATCAGGCTCCCCACTTAGCGGGAGGTCTGCTTCTCCCTCTCTCACTCCCCCTGCTTGTGCTCTTTCTCTCTCTCACACACACTGTCTCTCTCTCTCTGTCAAATAGATAAATAATAATCTTAAAAAAATAAAGACTAGTGGTGGAAGCATGTCATTATATATTATTGTCAAAACCCACGGAATGTACAGCACAAAGAAGGACTGCTGATGTAGTCTATGGACTTTTGTAAGAAAAAGGTGTCAATACTAGGTCATCAATTTAAGCAAATGAACCACACTAATGCAAGATGTTAATGATCGGGGAAATGAGGGTAGGGAATAAGTGGGAAATGGAAATTCTCTGTACCTTCTGCTCAGTTTTTCTGTAATATTAAAATTGCTTAAAAAAAAAAACCCAAAAAACAACCCTGCTAACCGCAGCAAAATGCTTCCTTCGAGGGCAGCTACGAGGGTCAAGTGCTTAGCACAGATCCTATGAATTCCATTCTGAATAAGAGCTCTTTTCCTATAAGAACAGTCTTTGTAGCTTTTAGGTAATATTCAGTTACTCGACTTTTATGGCTAATCTTGGAGTGTCCAAATTCTCTAAACCTACATGTCTAACCAATTTGAGGGGCCTCTGAAGGTATCTTGGTGGAAAGCAAAAACGATTTTGAGATATATTTCAAAATAAGCTGCAGAAAATTTGACATCCCTTGAAGATCCCCTCAGAAGCCTCTATTTTGTATTTGTTGTGAGGTAACTCCCAGGGCTTCACGTGCCAAGGGAACGTCTCAGAATCTGAGTGACAGCCTGGCTCTGTGTCTGTGTGCTGTGTGGACCACATGGGGCTTCAACTGACATGGCAGATGCCAAGCCAGCTAGCAACAGGAGACAGGCCAGAGCCGTCCTGGGACTGATTTGTGGGTGGTTCTGAAGCCTGGGCTCCTCCGAGAAGTTCTGTAATTGCCTTGCACGTGGGCCTGGAGCGTGGGTCTGCTTGGATTCTCTGTCTCTGCTACCTTAGGACAGCTTGTCCTTGTCCCATTTTCCCACAAACCCATAGACCTCCCCCCACCCCCACCGTGGGAGCATTTTAATATTTTTGCTGAAAAAAAAATTTTTTTTATGCTATAGGAAAACTAGATTGCCCATAAGGAAGAAAACCTAGAAAGTAGACAAAGAAACAATAAAGACACTAAATTAAGCCTAGGGACTCAGTTTGATTTCCCCTGCAGTCATGAGCTTTGATTTCTAATCTTCCTCAATCTGGTTTCAGGTTCAATTACAGACTCTTAGTGGTGGAGACTCACACTGTCTGATTCCCTCTATTTCCAGAGCGGGACTTCATAGCCCACAGGGGTGACCCTAATTGCATGGGGCAACCCAGAGCTACAATAGAAGGCACTGTGCCTGCCTTTGGTCTTTTGAGCTACCTGTTTCACAGCTAATCTTTCTCCATGGAGAGCCTTTTCCACTAATAATATACTATTCTTTTTGCCATAGACCCCTGGGAGGAACGAGACATGATTATTTGCCAACAGACCCTGAACCCCAGATATATTCCTTTAGATTGATCCTTTCTATCATCTCCTCTTATTTTCTTCTGATTTATGATAACAATTGCATTATGTTAGAGGCAAGGGGCCTCCCTTTGGTATATTTTAAGTGTAGTTTCTGCTAGGGATGTTGGAGAATTGTGTGAATAAATTATAGGGCTGGCAATGTTAACAGCCTTTTACTTTAGTGATGAGAAATAGTCATGGAGACCTTGACCTGCACAGCCACAGTCATATTGATGTCTAAGTATGAGCCAGGGAGTCAGACTGAAGACTCTTCAGTTCAGCAAGGATTCAGATCAGAAGGCAGAAGGCGGCTGCCAGGGGACTGTTAAAGTGTATAAAATAAGGGTTGGACCATTAAGATAATGTCCACTGGACAGATTGGAAGTTTAGGCTGGGCTTCCTTAGCCATCCTTTGTCTAGTTTCCTGAGGTCTTTCACTTTCATTGGTCTCAGCATCTCCTGTAGGATTAGCCTTAGCTCGCTCACAGATGTTCCATTGGATTCTGAGATCTGTTCTTAGGATAGCTGATGCTGGCTCTGCATGCCGGTGGTACCTGTGTCTCCTTAACCTCCATAGGGACCAGAGTGCAGGAAGTATGAGGAGAGAAGGGCTTGTTGGGGGCCATGCCAAGAAAGAGGAGCAAGTGATGCTACTACTCATAGTTTCTGGGGTCACTGAGACAAAGACAGGGGTTCCTGAGTGACTGTATCTCCCAAGGAGCTCCGGTCCTCTGACCTCTGGATTACCTGCACCCCATAAGTGCTCAGGTGCCCCGTGTGCCTTCAGAGAAGGTGGGATGTCTGAATGGGTTAAGGCAAGAACAGGACGGCATTGAGGAGGCCCCTGTGTGACATTAAGGTGATGATCTTCTCGCCTGTAAGAAGAGGGGTGATGGAATGCCTTCCACGGTTCCTTACAGTCCAGCCACTTCAGGGCTGCTCTGTTCAGCTCTGACATCATGACCTACCTTTGTGCTCCCAGAACTATTCTCCCCATCGGTTATATCACTAAGGATGGGTCCAACCTCAACCAAGCCAGCCCTTCCATCCACTTCCTTTCGGCAAAGTAGCCAAGTGCATGGACACTTCCTGGTTGTTTTATGAAGATGGGCCACTCTTCAGAGCTTTTACTTGCACAGCTGGCAGACAGCCCATTAGAAAGTTCTTATTTGTCTCCATCATGTTCCCTTTTTAAAACCTTCAAGTGACTCTTTACTGCTTATAATCTAACATCCAAGCTACTTTGCATGATTTACACAGCCTTCCTTGACAAAATACCAGACTACTTCTTTCTCCATCTCAGCCTTGAAACAAATGCCTTAACATTGAACTTCCTCACTTTCTTATGTGTACCTTAAATTTTCCCACCATTTGCCTTTGCTCACACTGTGCTTCTGTCTGTAATGCCCAGTTTTTCTCTGGTCTCCCATTTCTTTCTTCAGGATAATGCCCATCATCCTTCAAACACAAGCCAGACATTATTTCATAATAAGTAAGAGAATGAATGGAACAAGCATCAGATGTGGCATGGAATACTGTGATTTTTAAAAAGTTTTTTTTTTTATTATTATGATGTTCAATTAGCCAGCATACAGTACATCATTAGCTTTTGATGTAGTTTTCAATGATTCATTAGTTGCTTATAACACCCAGTTTTTACCACAACACGTACCCTCCGTAATACCCATTACCCAGTACTCCATCCCCTACATACCTCCCTTCTGTAACCCTCAGTTTGGTTCCTGGAGCCCTGAGGACCATAGGGAAAGGGAGGGAAAACTGAATGGGAAGAAATCAGAGAGGGAGATAATACTGTGGTATTTTCTTGAAACCTTCTAGAATCCATGAATTCTGAGTGAGAAGGAGATTCTAAGTGGTGGTCCCATCCTGAAATAACCCTAATAGTGCCTGGGTACAGAATTTTGATTTCATGACACTGTAACTCCTTACCTGTGGCATGTCTGCTGAAGATCACTCAGATATTAGTGTCATCTCTCATTTCATAGGGATAGTAAGACCTACAGCAAAAGGTAGTTATGAGGATCAAATTAGATTGTGGATGTGGAAAATGCTATGCAAATGTTAGTTGAAAATCACTTGTGTGTGGTCAGCAAGCTGAGAAAGTTTCTGGCACATGGTAATTAAGAGGATTAATAAATATATATAAATAGCCAGATAATGAATGAGTGAGTAAAGCAGCCCAGAAAACTATAGACAGATTGGGGAGGGTGCCACTCTACTCCCACAGTGTGAATTACTACTATTAGCCAACATTTATTGAGTGTCCTTTATGAGCCTGGCATTGTTCTGAGCCCACAGTACATCGTTAATATTTAAAAGTATCCACTCTGGGGCGCCTGGGTGGCTCAGTCGGTTAAGCATCCAACTCTTGCTTTTGGCTCAGGTCATGATCTCGGGGTCCTGGGATGGAGGTCTGTGTCATGCTCCATGCTCAGCGGGAAGTCTGCTTGAGATTCTCTCTTTTTCCCCTATGCCCCTCTCCTTGCTCTCTCTCTTACAATAAAATAAATAAAATCTTTAAAAGAATCCATTTTGTAGGTAGTAGTATTCCTACTTGACAGATTTAGGAATCAAGGCATATTATGTAACTATTCTGAGCTAGATTATATTGTCCTCCCTGATTCTTCACTCTTTTGTAACTTTTACCATGTGCTTTTGTACTTCTTCCCACTGAAGAGTTTTGGGTTTGGCCGTGAGACCCATTTTGACTAATAGAATACGGCAGAAGTAATGGTATGCCAGTGCCCAGCTGAGACCTTGAAAGTCTCGTGTGTTTTTGCTTGCCTTCTGGTGCTTTTACTGTAGCCATGAAAATATACCCAGATGCTGAGGAATACAGTTTGCTGGTTCCAGGAGTAGAACTGGAGATATATGGAGCAAAACCACCTCAGGAAAGCTTTCCTGGCCAACCTGAAGGTGTGCAAGCAAGTGCTAGAGGAATCAGAAGAGCCACCTGACAGAGTAGCCAATTCTTGGCTGACCCATAGATATTCATGTGAAATCAGTGCTTATTGCCGAATGCTAAAGAGATTTTTTTTTTTTTTTAGATTTTATTTATTTGACAGAGAGAGAAATCACAAGGAGGCAGAGAGGCAGACAGAGAGAGAGAGAGGGGAGGAAGCAGGCTCCCTGTGGAGCAGAGAGCCTGACATGGGGCTCGATCCCAGGACCCTGGGATCATGACCTGAGCCGAAGGCAGAGGATTTAACCCACTGAGCCACCCAGGCACCCCTGCTACTGAGATTTTGTGGTCATTTCTTAAGCAGCAGAAGCTAACTGATGCGTTGTCCTAAGTCACAGAGTTAGGAGTTGACTAAGTCAAAACTAGAACCTGGATTTGTCTGAAACCAAAGCTTTACCATTATGCCATGCTTGAAGACCCAGGAGGGAGACTTGACCTGAGCAGTTCCTAAGGGAAGCTAATTAACAATCAAAGCCATTTATGGGACACCAGCTATGTTATCTTACTGAGTCTACATAACCTTCTACATTCTATAGCCCAAAGCAGTAGATTATTATTTCCATTTTATAGATGAGGCTTGGAGAAGTTAAGTTGTCTTTCAATTGTTCCCATACTATAAATGGCAGAGCCAAGATTTATATCCAGTTTTTTCTGCCTCCAAAGACAAAGCAGTCTCTGCTACTGCTGTATTTGGGTAGGTTTTCTGGTGTGCACTTATGTGACTATTTGTATGTGTGTGTGTGTGAATGTGTGTTGTGAGGAATTTGAGGGGAAGTTCCCCCACTCTGTTTTATGTCCTTTTCATGTCTGACTGATTTTCCTACAAGGTGAGGATCCAGTTACCAAGACAGAGTGTACTCCATAGCCAAGAACACAATGTGTTCTGAATTTTCTAGCAAGGGAGAAGGGAGTGTTGCTTCCTCTTTTTTCTCTCTTTTCTTTCTTTCTTTCTTTTTTTTTTTTATTACTACATTCGTGCTTTTATCAATGGCTATCATTGTTTGAGTTTTCCAAAAGTCATCTCATTTTTCCTGTGTGACATTTTCTCCCCTTTCTTAACAAATTGGCATGTGGGAAAGCACATTGCCTCTTTTAAAAGGATTTTTCAAGACGCATCACCAGCACCGCCCTCCCAGCAGACTGCTCATGTCCAAGCCATTGTCAAAATATGGCATTCTGCCATTGGTGAGAATGGAACTTGTCATTTACTCCCAGGGCTATTGTGGAAATTTGTCTTATAGTCGTATCCCAAATCAGCAAGATTTATTTTCCTCTCTTTACGACATAGTCAGAACTCTGACTTCTTTGAGTTCTTCAGATCCTGAAAACCAGCTTTCGGAGAGGAGGACGGTGTAAGGTGAGGGACAAAGAGAAGCGCGAGAGGCTGGATGAGTTCCGTGGGAACGTAGCTCCAGCAGAATCTGTACTCTAAAGGCATTTGTGGCCCGAGTAGAAACAGGCATGTCTGAAAATCAGGGTCCATGACAGAGGTCAGGGGAACAAGAGGCTCCAGGGCATTGTGGGGTGTAGTGGAGAGCACAGACTTGGGGGCTGAACTGGAATAGAATCACAGCTCTGCCATTTAGTGTACATGTGAAGTTTGTCAAGTTAATTGGTTTCTTGGCATTTCAGTTTCTTCTTTTACAAGAAGAAGTGTTAATTGGGAATCTTTTAGCTTCAGGCAATAGAAAGCGATGGGAACCAGCGTAAGAAAAATAGACCTATCTGCTCACAGTACTGTTGAATCTAGCTTCAGTTATGGCTTGCTGCAGGTTTTTCTGGCTTCAGGTGTGGCTGGATTCAGGAGTTCAGAGTGTGTCATCTTAGATTGCTCAGCTTTGCATGCTTCTGCTTGCTCTCATTCTCAGATTTTTCCTCTATGGTGGCAAGATGGCCCCAGGATTTTCAAGTTCCTCAGTGCTCATGGACTCAGAGAAGCAGCAAGTGCCTTTCCCAATATGCTTGTGATCCAACTCTATATGGGAGTGACTGTGCTAAATGTCCTTTGTGTTTTCTTCCAGAGAAACCCCCCAGAAACAGGAACCCTCCTCCATTCTGCTTTAGGAGACTGGATGGACCATGTCAATGTCTTCTTTGCCCTCTGGTTTCTATATTTGGCTGATGTAGATCCCTGGCAGGATATTGAAGAGAGTGAGGTCAGGGTATTTATTCCCTCTGCTTCCTCCCTGAGATGCTCTCATGTGTTGGCTGTGTCCCTCAACTGCGGGTTACACCTGTCAACTCTCCCTACATGACTCCCTCGGCCTCCAGATTCTACCCACAGCTCCTGCTTTGGGCCCTCTCAGGACTAGGAGCAGTACCAGCCCCCACAACCACTAGTCCTGGGATACTGTACTGCTCCTTCTCATGTAGCTCCTCCACATGCTACATTTAAAAAATAGTCCTATTAACCTGTCCTCGAATGATTTAGAGTGTGCTCTCTGTTTTCTGCTAGGACGCTGACTGGTACAGTAGGCAATGTAAGTGTGTAGAGACTGCTAATCCAAGTTAGAGACTGCTGATACAAGTAAGAGACTGCTGATACAAGTTAGAGACTGCTGATACAAGTTAGGCATCCGTGTCCGGACTCTTCTTTTCTTAGCACTCACGGTTCATCCACCTCACTCCCCTTTGCACTCATGTTCACTCTCATGGAGAGCTTGCCTGTTGCACAACATGATTAATATTTGTCCCTGACACTCCTCTGGAGGCAGCAATGGTAGTCATTGCAATCTTTTGCATTTGCAAAATGTTTTGAGATTAAGGAGGCCCTTTCACATAAAACCTTGAAACAATTTGTTGGCATCGGTGTTACAGTCTATATGTTAGATACATGGAAAGTACACGTCACATGGGTGAAGTGGATCGCCCAGGTCCCAACCAGTAGTGGTCGAGCTGGACTCCAATCCTGGGTCTGTCTAATGCGCAGTGAATAAGAGGGAGTAATTAACTCATGGTTGTGTGTATCTTGGGGGACTTGAGAAAGAGAAAAGAAAAAAAAAATCATGATACTCCTTGCAAGCAAAGCCATATTTGGTGACAAAGTATGAAATGATGAGTATAGAGAATCATAGCGGAGCTAAATGACCCTTAAGAAGAGTAAGGAAAAAAAAAAAAAACCTCACTCTCTCCAACAAAATCTTTAAGAGTCCCATGTTCTACCGAATGAGCTAGCCGGATGCCTTCCAACAAAATCTTTAATAACGTACCTATTGCTCACGAGTGCATCGTGGAATTTTTGTTTTTTCTTTAAATTTGGGGGCAGAGCAGAGTGCTGAGCTTCATCAGTGGACTGGATGAGAAAAGAAGTTGCCATAGAGGGCAGCTCCCTCTGCATTGTAGCTGCGAATGCAAACAGAAATTATTGCCATTGTCCCAGGAGTCTGAGGTTTGCTTTAGACAACAGAGCTCCCCTGTGTGATGGGAGCATGAAGCAGTGGCCATTCATGAATAAACAGCCTTCATCGCGCAGCCGTGTGCTGGTGGGAATGGAGCCATCAGCCAGGACGGTGTCTCAGCTCCTCTTGCGCCCGCGACAGTGACAAGGCAGTCTGCACAGAAGATGCTGTCACCTGAGGATAAAATGCACACTTGGATTTGAAAGACTTCCTATGAAAAGTAAAATTTTTTGTTAATAATTTTTATATTGAGGTCTGCCCTTAAGTGCCCTTGCAAAGCTGACTTCTAAAAAATACTTGTAGCTTCCAAGAGGAATGATTATTTCCTGAGGGACAAATGAAAGCTTTAGAGAACCAGAGATTTCTAAAAAAGATTTGCAAACTTTTTTTCAACGGGAATATCACATTAAGTGGTCATCAAGGACACCCATGAACATCAGCTATGGCAGAGCTGCTGCCTTGGAAATGGGGAATTTCTGAGCTTACTTGCCTAGCAACCTAGAGGGAAGGAGTTCCCTGGGAGTCTCTGGATGGAAGCTCCTAGGACTTCCCAAAGCGCAGCTCTTAAAAATGTATTACCTGCGTTCTTAGTTTATGCCTCTCTAGGAGATTCGTAGTGTAAATTAACACCTTAACACTTCTGCCCTTCCTTTGGGCTTAAAATCATTTTAAAATAAAACTTTTAAATTGGTTTAACTAATGTTTCTGTGCTTTTGTTTGAGTACTTAGCTAGAGCTGCCTTAACACAGTATCATACACAGAGAGGTGCTTCTCACAGTTTTGGGTGCTGGGAAGTCCAAGATCAAGGAGTGGACAGATGTGCTGTCTGGTGAGAGTCCTCTTCCTGGTTCATAGACAGCTGTCTTTTTGCTGCGTCCTCACCTTGGTGGAAGGCTGCCCTCCTTTTTGAGGGCAAGGATCTCATTGATGAGGGCTCCACCCTTGCAACCTAGTCCTCTCCCAGAGGCCACCACATTAAGGATCTGGTTTCAACCTATGAGTTTTGGGGCAGGGAGACACAGATACTCAGTCTATAGTCAGGACAGAGAAAATTGTTCTATGTGTTTATTAATAAGAGCAGTTTTCTGAGATAGATGAGTTGGGGAAATCCTAGTGTAGATGATATGGAAGTGCATTGTTCAGTGGGGTAACCGCTAGGCTCGTGTGGTTATCAAGCACCGGAAGTCGGGTGAGTCTGAACAGAGATGTGCGGTGAGGATAAAATGCACACTTGGATTTGAAAGACTTCCTATGAAAAGTAAAATTTTTTGTTAATAATTTTTATATTGATTACATGTTGAAGTGATATTTTTTATGTGTTGGGTTAAATAAAATAGATTAGAATTGTTTGCTCCTGTTTCTTTTTTACTTTTTAAAATGTGGCTGCTGGAAAATTTCAGCCACATATGTGGCTTGTATTCAGGGCTCACTCTGCCTTTCTACTGGACGGCGCCCCCACAGTGTAGCTTGAACATCCCTTACCTCCCCATGGCTGAGCCTCATTCTCGGCTTCGCTGCCTCTCAGATCTCATTTCCCACCCCTCTCCCCCTTGTTACCTCTGTTGCAGCCACAGTGCTCCTCAGATATGCTGAGGATGACTTCCTAGGACCTCTACACTTACCATCTCTCTGGAATGTTCATCTCTGCCTACCCTCATGGCTGCCTTCTTCTCTTTGTGCATCTGCTCATATGTTACCTTATTAGAAATCTCCTTATTGTTTTATTGAAAATGGAGGTTTTTTTATAATCCGGGTATGGTGAAGTCAACAGATCAGAAGACAATTGCTGTTGAAAAGATGTTTTGTTACTCGTTGTCCCCAAGAGGAAGGAGCTTGCCTTGCCACACAAGGCCACACAGGGAGCAAGGAGAGGGTCCAGTAGGAGGCACTGGGAGTAAGGAAAATGTGAGCCAGAGTCTTTATTGCGGTTTCTCCGCAGAGGAGCAGGTGAAGCAAGGCAAATAGGAATTGGCTACTTTAAATAATTTCAGCGGGCTCAGGACTGTGGGGGCTCTTCCCAGTTGTCTGGTACCTGGGAGGAGTGGGGGGGTGTGTGTGCTCGCGCAGGTGTGGGCTTTAGATCGGTAAGTTTGCATATGAAAGGCACACCCCTGGGCCAGTTGCTGACTATCTCCAGGAACTGGTTCACCTTGGAAGGAGCAGTGTCTCCAGGGCCAGCCAGGCTCCAAGCTGTCAAGCATTACAAATACAGAAAATAAGGAGACATGATTAATACACCTACTACTCTTATGCACATCTATTTTCTTTTTGAGCACTGATCTCTCCCTAGCATATTTTATATTTGTTTACTTATTGCCTCTCTCCTCCACTGAAGTACAAGCCCCTTGAGAAAGGATATAGTGCTTGTGTGTGTTTTTACTGCTTTTCTCTCAGTGCCTGGAAGAATGTACGATGCACAACAGGAGCTTGATAAATACTTTTTGATAGATGAATGGATGACTCAGGTAAGGGACTTTTTCCTACTGGACTCAAATGCTCAGTTCCTACTGGACTCAGAATCCACTTTCCTGGGCACCCCAGACTGCCACGATCAATCAGAATTGGCATTTTGGATAACGCCTGTTCACTGTGGGGCTGCAGAGAAAACCTTCTCTCCATCGTCTCCGCAGAGTACATGTCTCCTGAACACATTCGCTGTGGTAGATTTTCTCTGAAGACAGCAGCCAGTAGGTCCTCTCTTGCCTCTCTGCACAGGTTTCTGCATAGAAATGGAGTCTGTTTCTCCTCTCCTAGAACTTGGGCTGGCCTGTGATTTGCTTTAATCAATGAAATGTAGCACAAGTGATGCTGTACCAGCTCTGGGACCTGCCTTTGGGAGAGGTGGCAGCTTCTGCTTTCATTCACTGAGAACCAGCTGCCATGCTGTGAGGAAGTCCAAGCTATACCCCTGGACAGAGAGGACATGTGTAGAGATCCTGGAGGCGGAAATCCCACACACGAATGCCAATCATCTGAAAAACTACTGCAGCTCCACAGCCAATAGCCAGCACTAGGGTCCAGACCCTTGAGAGAGACCTCTGCAATCTTCCAAGCCACCACAGACATCAGCTGATGTGTGAGTGATGCCAGAGGGACATGGCGTGGAGAAGAAGCATTGCCAGTTAAATCCCAGATCATAAGAAATAAATTGTGTTTGCTCTACCCTACTAAGTATTGAAATAGATTATCATATGGCAAAAGGTAATTGATAAACCCATCTTGTCCTACGTCCCCATCCTGTAGTGAGGATCACCTCTCACTTGGCTCAAGCAACTGGCCTGCACTGTCATGGTGCTACCATGATAATATAATTTTCTTCCTCTCCAAGGCAGCATCTTGGTCTGTTGTGGAGACCAGAGTCAAAGGTTTATATCCATGGGCCTCACCTCTGGCCTGCTGCACAGTTCTGGGTAAGGTACTAACAGATGTGGAGACTGTCTGATAGGGGTTGTGGTATCAGGCCAACCTGAGGTCCAGTCATTGCTCTGCTGCTTCCCAAGTTCTGTGCCTCCGTTTCCTCTTCTATAAACAGGGATGGTCACACTTCATTTGGCTTTTGTGAGGATGAGAGATGATGCATGTGTGTGTGAAGTGTGTGGTACAGAGATGGAAAACAACTGGCCCAAACAAATCTCACCCTCAACATTTCCCTGCATGAGGCTTTGTCTTACTTTTGGAAAAGCTAGGCATTTCCAGCCAAGCACAAAGTGGAGAACTAAGACCTGCATTCAGATTTGTGGGGACTCTGAACATTGGCCCCCTAGGAGGTTCTTTCAGAGGCTTTGTTGTAGCAACGAGCCAGCACCAGCAGCACATTCCTAGGAAGGCCTGCAGCAGGGCTCCTGCACAATAGGGGTCTGTGGGCTGATTGCCATGACAATGATACATGGCTTAGAAAAGCATCTCTCATTGCCTGTTGGGACTTCTTTCAAATGCTCTCCCAGGGCAGACTATTTTGTAAGAAGACAATGAAATCCAAATTTACTATTGGGTAAATTGGGTGGTTAGGGAAGGAAACAAAGTTCTCCAATTAATTGTTCATCTTAGACCATTTTGTTGCCTCTAAACATTGCCTTTCCCTCAGTAAAACGGGTACTGCAAGGAAGTGGCTGTGTGGATGCTGACAAGCTAAAAGTGAGGGCTGGCTGGAATTCGTGGTTAAGAAATAGGAGCTGTCAAGTTGGCTTTCCTGTTGGGAAGCTGATCTATCCTAGGAGCCAAGGATGGGCCAGTGTAGACAGGCCTGACTTTACAGAGCAGACATGGGGATTAGGAGGTGCCCAGAGTCTGTGGGTACAGGGATGAGGCCAAACAGTTATCCCTTTAGCTCTTGTAGGGGGGAGGGAAGATATCCAGCAGATATGCATGGGAATGGCACACCAGGCAGTGTCTGGTCCAACTGGCCAGAGTTCCATTCTCATTGACTGATTGATTGGTCAATGCTGTGAATATAGCATGTAGGAATTTTGGAAACCCAGAGGATTATATGCAGAGAACTGGTGCTACTCCTAGGTTACCAAACCAGGAGAGAGTCACCATGTGGAGAAGGATGATTGACAGGAGCCATGACCTTTGGGAGAGGCAGTGGCTATCATGGGGATGGAGTGATGGTGGGAGTGGTCTGCCCTGGCAGGTAGAGTGTGTGATCATTGTCCTTGTTTAGAATTGTGCACGGTCATAATTAAAAGTTGACTTTTATTTGGTTTTATTATCACTTTTATAATCTCTACAGACAATGTACCTACCCTTTATTGTTTGCAACCTGAAGTAGACCACTCTCACCTGTGCATTAGATGGAGGGATAGAGCCAACCCCTAGCCACTTGGAAGGGAGCAAGCTGAGGAAATAGATCCCTTAACCTCACTCTCTTCCATCTTCTCATCTCCTGAGTGTGTCTCTTATTGGCTACCTCCACAGAAGGCAGAGGCAAGGGAGCCCATGAATGTCACCCATTCAGGTGAACTCCCCAAGGCACGGAACAGGGTAGAAAAGGATGGGGAGTAGTTAGGGTGGAGGAACAAACAGAAAATATCCAGCGCAGACCGAAGCTTGCAGTGGATTTGCAACTCTGTGAAGTATCCTTAAAGGAGGGAGGTGTGCCTCCTCTTCTCATTTCCATTTTCCTACTGTGCATTCAGAAGTGATGGCTGGAACTGGAACCGAAATTTTAGAGCACGAGATAAAAGTACACGTTGCAGGTAGCAGAACAATCAGAAGGAGATCAGGAAGGCCTGCAAATTACACAGGCTCCACGTTTGCCTTCATTCACATGAAAACGGGATACATTTGTTTTGTGTAGTCCACTGTTATTTATTTATTTTTGGCCAAAATCTACTTCTACCCATTATGATGAGTACTTCTAGTTATTTAAAGACTTCTAAAAGCTGTGTGTGGATAAAATAGTATGAAGCCACTGCCGGCCCCTGTTTTCTCTGACGTTAATATTTGTAGAACAGAATGGTCTCATCCGTATTTTCTCAAAAGGAAAGATAAAGGATTTGAAGACACTAACCTTTGGATTAGGAAGATAGAGTCTTATCTGTGTGGGACTGTGGGTTCTAATCTAAAGGAGACTCTCCATGGGCCCAGCAGTCCCATTCTTTTTCTTAGGAATTTAGGACATATTTGATGGTTTATAGAGCTGCCAGCTGCTTTGAATAGGGGAAATAGATAATAGGAATATGTCTGCATAGTGGGATTGCAACTAGTTTGGGCTAGTGTATCATTTAATATTCTTCTGGCTACAAGTAACAGAACAGTCAAATAAAAGTGGTTGATGTAGATAGATTCATTTTCTCATGTAATGAGAAATTTAGAAAGGTGGGTTTGAGGTTGCCAATTCAGAAGCTCACTGATGTCAAGGCTCTAGGTCAGCTTCTTTCTAATTCACTTGAGTTCTTCTTCTGGTAAAAAGATGACTGGCTAAACGCCAAACACCACATCTTCAAATAAGAACATCAAAGTCAGGAAGGAAGGAAGGAAAAGAACATTTTTTCTGTTTCTTTCTCTTAAGAAGGAACATCTCTTCTAAATTACTGCTTCCCTTAACATTCTGAAGATTTCCTCTTAATTGTCATAGTCTCGATCTTGTCACATGGCTACCGCCTTAAACAGTCACTGAAAGAGAGGAAAGGGATTACAACCGCTTTACTAGGCCAGTCATGATCCATCTATGGGCCTGGAACCATCTTCCCTGAGTATACCAGTGCCTCAATACCAGCACCAAACTAGGGTCCTATTAATGGGGGAGAAGGGGAGAATGGCTAGCGTAGACAATCAGAGATGGAAGGAAGTAGAAAGTTGATTTACGGAAGAAAGAAAAGGAGATCCAACACATGATTGAACTGCAAAGAAGTTAAGTGGCATTTTAGGTGGAAGTTAACTGAACAAAAGTTTAGAGCCTCGGCCATGATTAGGGGACAGAAGGTTGATCTCTGTGACTGAAAGGAACTGTTGGATGGGGACTTAGAAGAGAGGGGAATTATAAGTAGAAAAAGGAAGAGGTCAATATTGATTCTCTCCTTCTGTATCTTGGACCTGGCAAGCTGAACTGCTATTTTACATGAATTAACTGTTAATGTTTGTATTTGTCAAGGCTCTGGTAGGAAAATAGGAAAATGATGTCTCATTCCAATTGGACAACTGAGGACCATTTGATACAGAGACTGTTTATAAAGATGTAAGCAGGGTATAAGGAACCAACAAGGCATACTAGAGGATCTAAGGGCTACCAAGGGTGTGGTGCCATTACCATCCCTAGGACTGAAGAGGTAAGCTGGGGAGAATGATTACTGTAACCTGGAAAGAGGTGTAAGGAAAGAGCTGCTTGATAGGAATTGTGGCTTTTGGCGAAGGAAGATAGCTAACTCACAGCAGCCTGGCAGAGGGGGTGTCAGAAGACTAGCCCAACCTCATTCTCTTCTGTCTCTGATATGATCCCCCCAAGTCTTACCTTTGATTGAACAAAACTGGAAACGGAGGGCAAGGAAACATGTTGCTATAAAAAGAGGGTTTTTTGGGGGGGGCAAAGTGAAAGTCTTGAGAGTGTATCTTGAGTTGCCAATGGAAATATAGGAGTTAGTATAATAATTACAGTAGATACATCAGTTTTGAACAAGTATGGTATTAGTATGGTTAATAAAAATGATATAGATAGGAACAGTGGGTAGTAATAGTAGTAGTACATTTTTACTATAAATTTTGCTAGATGAAGCTTGAGGCTTAGAGAGCTTAAGTTATTTACCCAAGTTAAGGGATCTTGGGATTCACTCATAAATCTGTGAGGGCTTGTCCATTTCCATCAGAGGCTGGAGGATGACCATGGCATGGCTTTCCGGGCATTATAAATCGGCATCCATTGCTTTTAGCTATTAAGGACGTGGGAAGAACAAGTGATCACAAGGAACTTCTTCCCTGTTGTTAATTCTTACTATGGGGGATATGCTTAGGACTCTGAAGCCTGGCAGGAAGCTCACCCTTCCCTCTGAGTCCTCTTGTATCCTGACAGCCGGCTTCTGTCATTTTGTATCTCATGTTATGAGACTATCTTTTGATTGTTAGCACCAATAGCCATTCTGGTGACTTCTTCCCAAGGAAGCTTTCATCTTTAAGCAGTAAGCCTGACTATAGGGATGGGTCTGGTCAAACATAAAGAACTATCATGCTTACTGCTCCCCGCCCTCCTTTCAAATCTGGTAGTCATACAACATTTTCCAGAGCAGTGATTTGAGGATAGAGGGAGTCACTGGGCTGTCAAGCAGGAGGGAATCTGGGCTACGGGACAGGAGACTCATGGTGGCTTGTAGTGCTGGCTTAATGAGTCTGGAGACCTATTTATGGTTCTGTTCTTCATTGCTCCTTATAGAAAAGATATGTTTTTATGTGATTTGCATACTGGTGTTTTGAGAGGACCCCCTCAGCTTCATCTCAAATCTGGTGTCTGAAATCGTATAGTCCATGATACATTCCTTTAAAGCAATTGTTCTATTACAATTATAACACTTGCTGTTTTTCCCACATAGGTACTCTGTTGTATACATCATCTCAATTAATACCTACAGCAAGTGATACTGAGGCATCTAGGGGTTCAAAGTCACAGAGTGGATAGTTGGTGGAGTTAATGTTTTCAGTTGGCTTGCTTTGAAATCCAGCTCTCTGTTACATTTTATTCAGTATGGTTTGAAGTAAGATAGGCATGGATTCGATACTCAATTCATACATATGCAATCTGTAGGATCTCCAGAAAATTATTATTTCCAGGTTTCAATTTCTCTATCTCAAAATTGGGAGCTGGGTAAAAAGGAAACAACACAGAGTAGACAGGTTGGCTAAACTGGATCTTTTTTAGAATGTTTCTAAAATTAGTCCTGGAAGGTGAGAATGATTTCAGAGCCTTTCCTTGGTGGATCCGATTCTCTCAAGATGGGGCAGGGGTAGGGGGATTGGTGGGTAGAATACTGACATTGGGGAAGAAATCCTGGACTTGTAATAGTAAGAGTGCATTTTGTTAACCCCCTGTTAACTGAATGAACTTGTGCAAGACTCTTAACCACTCTGATGCACGCTTAGACTGTTTCTTTATCTGTATTGTATATATTTATTCTGTAAACCTACACAATACTGCTGAGCATCTCAATTGATTAGATGATAAAATGTCATGTTGTAAATTATTATATGCTAGGTCATGTCATTTGTTATGTCATCATCATTGTTTCTTCCATGAAGAAGCTAAATCTTTATAGGCAGAACTAATTTGTGACTAGCAAAGTATGTTTCTTTTTTCTTTGCCTGGTGGTTACATTCCCACTGAGTTATATAGAGGTGCTTGACTTTGATACATTACTATTAAAAAAAAAAGATTTATTTATTTGTTTTAGAGAGAGAGTGGTGGGGAGGGACAGAGGAAGAGGGAGAGAGAATCCTCAAGCTGACTTCTACTAAGTAGGTAGCCCAGTGCAGGGCTCGATACCCAGGACCTGAGATCATGGAAATCAGGACGGGGCTGCTTAACTGACCCACCCAGGTGCCCCAGTACATTACTATTTGACTGCCATATTTGCTTTTAAAAAATTTTAAGATAGATTCAAATGAAGAGATAACTATCAAAGAGCATTTAAATGATGATAAAATTTATAAAAATAATTTTTATAAATTTCTGTGAAACATAAGCCAATAAAAGTTATTGATAAGTACATGGTAGATTGCTTTAATCTATTACATATGTCACAGAGAGGCAAGTATATCTATAATCAACCGATTTAATTCTTCCCTGAGCTTGGATGCCAGCATGGTAATTTTCTCATTTTCAGCATAACTGTTTCAGCCTTGTTATCAACCTGATTGATAGCGAACAAGTGTTGGAGGAGTAGGGGAACCATAGGGAAGATGATACAAGCTCTGGAAACCCACAGTGAAGGAGAGTTTGAGAGTAGTCATTTCTTAATCTCCATCTAAGCACCACTGAAGCTTGATTACATAGATAAGGAAAATGAGGCAAAGAAATCATCTGAGCTGTTATGTTGCCTACAGCCAGAAGTACCAAGAGCTCATCTGTGTATTTTTCAGTAGGCAAATCAGATTCTGGACATTCTAGAGAAAGTCAGCTGTGCCTATGCCATATAAACAGAGCCAAACAAACAAACAGACAAAACCAGTGATGAATTTTTAAGAGAGTAATTATAGGTCTTTGAGGTGACTTTAGAAACTGCAACTTTCATTACATGCCCCAAATGTATCTTCTGGTGTCTCTATTAGATAGAACACAGGCCTGAGATTGGTGAATCATTTCTCCTCTTTTTATATTTCAGGAACACAAGAAATGGACTTTGAAAAGCCACTATGAGAAACTAAAAAGCCACTTCTCAAGGTAGGATCTGTTCAATACTAAAATTATCTTGTATTTTTGTCCTTAGAATTATTATGGGACAGACAGTATGGGACAGACCAGAATAAGATCATATGGCCAACCCAGCAGATTTGGGAAGTATTTGCAAAATATCCTTTAAGATATGTTGTGTCTATGATGGATTTGTATCTTGAAGGAGGAGTAGGTAATCTATCTGATTTGCTTTATTCTCATCCATGGTTTTGATGATCAGACTAAGAAGAAACAGAGGGAAAACCTAATTAGAGGCTTTGGGGGTTTGCTAACCCAGCCTGGAAAGTACCCAAACTTCCTCGAATTCTGTAATTTAAATTATATGTTCTCTTTTGTTACAAAATTTGATGTAAAGCTTTCCCAAGTAAGGGAGGAGCCCAAACAAAGTTTAAATGAAATTCATATAAGTTTTAACACTCCGCTGCTGTACTGATCAGATCCCCACAGATGAGATTTCAGGTTTGTTCTCAGTTCAAAGAGGAGGCTAGAGATAAATCATGTCTACTTCTCACCTGTAAAAATCAGGAGTAGTGGCTGGTTGATGATTTCTTTTTACTAAAAAAAAAAAAAAAAAAAAATTTTTTTTTTTTTTTAACTGACTGAATGCAAATTGGTGTTAGACAAATCGAAGCTGTGTTTTCTTTTGAAAGCTGTTAACAGAATTCCAAAACACATGGAGAATTTTTGAAACAATGAGATTCTATAAGAAATTGTTTGGTAGATTGAGTCATTCTCTCACTCATTCATTAATTCATGGCACTCTGATAAAGTAGTTAAATGTGTAAACTTTGTAGTCCAAATTTTGGACCCTAACTTTGCTAAATATGGGGTCTTATTTTGAATGAGCAAAACTCTTTGAGCCTGTTTCCTGAGTGGTAAAATGGAGATAATTATAGTGATAACTACTTCGTAGTTCATTTAATAAGTGGAGTGAGCTCCAAGCATAAAGTTAGTACTCAATAAATGATAACTTATAAAGTCCAGCTATCTATCTGTCCATCCATCCATCCATCCATCCATCCATCCATCCAACCATCCATCCTCATATCTGTCAACTGTTTCCTGAAAACTTCCCATATGCCTGACCCTGATATAGGTGCTAGGGATTTGGTCTTTTGGATTTTGGTCCATGTTTAAGTCTTTCAGTCTGGTTGTATATTATAATTGTCTAATTATAATACAGAATGGTTAGTGGTATGATGAACATTAAGTAGAGAAAAAGCTCTTCTAATTTACCTGTGGAGGATAGTGGTGGTGATCTCCTTTCTCCTTCTGGGTGAAGAAAGATATGTAAGCTGTGTTCACAGGAGTACATAGGATTAGGGAAGGATACTTATTTTGGCTTAATACAAGGGAGGTCTTTCTGGTAGAGATACTGGAAGATCTCTACTGGAGGCCATGGGAAGTAATGTTCTTGTCACTAGGAGAGGAATCTAGCAAAGGCTGGAAGGTCAATTTGCAGACATGTTTAAGGCAGATCTCAAGTGCTTGAATAAGAGATTGAGTCGATGACTTTTAAAATACAATTCTGAGAATCTATGATTCTTAAGGGATCTGGAAGGGCTTAGCTGAGCTTCTCTGAGGTGGCAAAATCAGAGTAAGGCCTGGCTAATCTAGGCAATGTAGAAGCCTTGGTAATCACGAATGACCACAATGAGGACATGTTTATGCTATAATGGAACTAGTTTTATTTTTACTTTGAAAAATAATATAAGGTCCATGGATGCATTTTCATTATAAGAAAATTAAAATATTATCAAAGCATATAGAGTAAAAATAAAGTCTTCTTTCTACTCTCTTCCTTGCCCCTCATTCTGTCCTGCCCTCCATTGCACAGTGCTCCCCACTTTCATTCCACCCAGGGAGATAGTGACTCCACCTTTCATTCCCCATCTTTCCACACTTCTTTTCATTAATTTCGGTGCCTATATGTGTTTGTATACACATATTTAGTTTTTCAAAAGCCATGAATGAGATCATACTATAAATATTATTCATTCATTTTTTTCATTTAGTACTTATTATGGAAATATATATATATAAATCTACATTGGGTGATACATAAAAACAAATGCTCCTTTTAATGTTCATTTTAAAAGTCGCTTCCTTTTCAAGGCTGCATTGTGTTCCATAGCATAGCTGTAACTTGACAGTAACATGACTTATAAGGCATTTCCATTGTATTCCTCTTATTGCTATTGTAAACAGTGCTACAGTAAACGTCCTTATGGATACATTTATGTGTCCAAGTGCAAGTATTTTGGTAGGATAGATTTTATAGATTCTCTGAAGTTGAATTACTCAACTAACAGGATGCACCCTGTAGATTCTGATGAATAACGTCCAGCCCTCTTCCAGAATATTGAACCAGTTTATATGTTCACCAGCAATGAAAGAAAGCAACAATTTCATCATAATATTTGTGAAATAATATTGAAGAAAACCAGAATATGTCACCCCAAAATGTGTCTCTTTGATGTAAAAGTTAGTTTGAGCTGAGGACAATTAAGAAAGAGCAGCGCTTGCTTTGGCAGCACATAAACTGAAATAGGAAGGATGCAGAGGTCAGCACGGCCCTGCCACAGGGATGACATGCAGATTTGTGAAGCATTTAAAAAAAAAAAAAAAAAAAAGAGCAAAGCTCCCCATCAGTCCAGAGATGGCACAGGGGGAATCTGCAAACAAATCCTACTCCATTAGTTTCCTCCACATATTCATCTTCTTGCTGTTCGCCACCTGGAGCAGCCTAAAACTTGGACCTGTCATTTCTCCCTGCATTATTGTCTTTAGTTGAAGATACTATGGAGCTGGAATCCTGGGCTGCCCCACGGAGATCCTTTAAGTTTCTCCCATGAGATGTGTACTGCATGTGTTTGTAAACTGGTTTTCTCTTGTTAATTTGTCTTTTTTCTAAAGAGCTCCAGCTTGAAAACTTAAGATGGGTGAAGGTAAATTTTCACCTTCCCCTACAATCTTTTATTTTTTGGTTCATCTATTAGGTAAAAATAGTTTCTAGTTGTTTTAATCTAAATTTGTATGATTACCAATAAGGTTGATCATCCTTTAATATATTACCTGGCAATTGGTACATCATCTGTGATTTACCTCTTTATATTGTTTGTCTATAAATATGCATGAGAAACACTTTATAATGGACATTTATGTCTTCTATGTGTATGCATATATGGCAGATACTTTAGTACAATGTACTAAAGTACATTTTAGTTTGTTTCCTATGGCTTCTGGATTTCAGATATTGATTTTTTTAAAAAATATTTATTTATTTATTTTAGAGAGAGAAAGTGAGTGTGTGTGAATGGGGGGGGGCGCCGAGGGGGAGAGTGTCTTAAGCAGACTCTGCATTGAGCAAGGAGCCCAACTCCAGCTCGCTCTCATGACCCTGAGATCACAACCTGAACCAAAACCAAGAGTTGGATGCTTAACCAGCTGTGCCATGAGGGACCCCAAGAATATTGATTTTTAATGTGGGCAATAACTATAAGGTTGCCGCTGAAATAAGGGGTCAGTACGTGCATAGGGAAATAGAACACATCACGATGTTCTTTGTTTCCAATCTCCTTTTCTACCACTTTCCTTCATTACTCTCTCCTTTCAAGTTGCAGGGTACCACATCCCTTCTGCAAATGCTGTGGTTTATGAACTTCTGTGTCTGAATCATTGCATAGACTATTTCCCTCTCAGGAATATCTTTCTCATATCCCAACCAGAGAACTTCTTTTTTATTCATCCCCTCCGACCCATCACATGGCAATTCCTTGAGTGTCAACTTCCATAGGCACTCTAGAAAATGGAGAAGAGAAATAATCCCCTCATTTGGTTGCTAGGGTTACATTACACTAAACAGGTAAAGTAGGATGCTGGGGTCATGGAAGTTTCTCAGTAATTGTGTGTTGTCTCTCACCTAGTACCTGCTGCACCAAAAACTATATAATTGCTTACGTACGTAGCCCAGTTTTCTGCTTCATTGTGAATTCCTGGTATACTGAGTTGTTTTTCTTCTTCAGCCTGTCTCTGGACGCTCAATATGCATGCAAAGGTTTCTCATTGAGATCGATTGGCATCTCAATGGTTGATTGGTGCCATATATGGTCTTTTTCTGACAAAGAAAAATAATGCATTTCCTTTTCTTTTTTCCTTTTTTCAAATACGAGCTGCTATCAAATTTAGAAAGAATATTGTGGTCAATTATAGTATTCAATTAATCTCGAGCACTTGGAAATCTCATCATTGCTTCCTTTACTTAATTCCTATTCTGTGATTTTGCCTAATTGGAAAGTTTTGGAGTGTGTGCGCTCATAAGTTGCTTCAAACATTTCATTAGTATACTTTTTAAATATATGAATTAAAAGATGGGTAATACCTGATGGTTTCTGTCTTTGTTATTATTTATTTTTATCTCAGATAATTTTGTTACAGTGATAACTGTAACATGAAGGAAGGAAATTTGTCATGAATGACAAATGAAGGAAATGAAGGAGAGTTGTCAGTTATTTGGAGAACAAATAATAGCAAAAATGTAAAATAGAAATTGAAAATTAATCACCCCTCAAACCTCAGTGCCAAGGGCATGACAATACCACAGGCATACATACTTCATGGGATATTATAATAGAAGTAATTGAACTTCAGATCAGATTCTGAGCATTTTGCAGTTAAGGTATAAAAGAGACACAAAATGACTTACATGATGTTTATTGTCTCAAATTATCCCCTTTCCTGATCCTTTCTTTAAATGCCCGTTCTTATTGGCAAATCCATGCTGTCTATAAGCATTTAACCTCAGCTTGTTTGCTGTGTGTTGGCCACATACCATCAAGTAGATTAAAAGATTTTCAAGGGTAAGGACTTGCCTTTGCTTTTTTGGAATCAAGAAGGGTAGGTGATTAGCAAACTGACGTTGAAGAATTAGTACTAAAATGACAAAATCTGGCAATCTCCCAGAAGTATACGATTTAAATAGAATACGGTGGCTTGGAAGAGCAGTGTGCTAGATCTGAAACTCAGGTCTGTGTGACCCCACAGCATGTATTTTTAACCACTTCCTGAGCTAGCTCCGCAGTGTCCCCATAGCTTGACTCATGTCAGGCAATCAGAATGGCAAAGGAGTCAGAGCTCGGTTTTAGACTATGATTTTTTTTTTTTAACTGCAGTGCTGTTCTTTTTGCTTTAGGTTTTGGTGCTGAAAGAGTAAGTCATCCTATCCGTGGTTGCTGTCTGTGAGGTTTACTTGACAACCTGAGTTGCTACAATGGCCACCATTTGATAAGGCAGAGGCTTTTCCTTTGCACTGCCTTTTTCTCTTAAGATTTACTCTATGAAAATGCCATGTGGTCTCAATCAGTTTTTCTCCCTTGCACCTTTGGTTGGCTTAATAGGCTTCTGGAATATGGGTGTGCCTGAAACATTGATTTTTATTTTCAACATTAAACAACATGCATATAAAATGTAAAATGAAATAAAGACAGAATTAATATCCTGTTTTTTGAGACACAGTGACTAATTAGAATGACACAGACCTGTGGGGGGTTTAATGTAGCTAATCTTTAGCAGGTGTGTTTGCTACCAGCCAACAACATCTTTCTCAGATGAGAAGTAGAGTCAAAAAGTGCTGGAATATCAGCAAAATAGAGCTGAGTGATGCAAGCCATCACCCAGTGGAGAAATCCTAGACCTTCATTGTCCAAGATAGAAACCTTTAGGCACCTATGGCTATTTTCATTTAAATGATTAAAATTAAATGGAATAAAAAATTTAGTTCCTTACCCTAGCCACATTTCAAGTGCTCAATTAATCACATATGGACTATTGGGCTGCACAGATATAGACTATTTCTGTCCCTGTGGAATGTGCTACTGGGCAGCAAGAACCAGATTGATATGGGTAAGGAATGTTGGTAAGAACTCTAGCTCTGCCATTTTTTAGCTGGGTGGCCATGGTAAATGATGTAATCTCATTCTGCCTCAGTATCCCTTTTTACAAAATGAAGAAAATACTGCTTAGTGTGTTTGCGTCTAACAATGTTTTTCTTCTGAGAGACTGCCCCCAACTACCCTATGAAATGTGGCCACCACCTGTTATTCTTCATACCACTGAGTGACAGCAGGACATGCTACCTTGAAACATGCCACTTTGATATATTGATTATATTGACCTATGGGTGCTTGAAAATCAGCCACTGCAGACATAGCTTTTTCTGAACTCTCCTTACCTGCCAAATGACAGATCCTCCAAAGGAACTAGTTGTTACAAATCCCTTCTCAAGGCATTTCATCAACAAGGGAACCCCACCTCTACCTCTGCCTTATCACAGGAGAGGAGATAAGAAGTTGACCCCACACCCAGACAAACTTTGTTAGAAACTATCATACCTCCCATCTATTTTAAGGGCCCATTCATCTTTCCTAAAAATTGTTTCCTATCACCTAAAAGACTTACATCCCCCTCCCCTTTCCTGATGAAGATGGTATTTAAATCTGAATTCTAAGCCACCTCAGGTTGTTACTCATTTTCCTTGGGTATCTCTCATGTATATTTTGTTTTTCTTTTGTCAATATGTCTTTAATTATAAGGCTGTCAATTAGGAGCTAAGAAGAATAGAGGGAAAATTCTTTTCCTCCCCTACACCACTCTATCCTTTTCTTCAGAGCACCTTACCATTATCTAATTGAGTCCCACGTCTCTCATCTGTCTGTCCATCTCCTTGTTTATTGTATCCTGTCACCATTCCCGATGACATATACATACTGTGGTTTTTATGAAACACCAACCAACTCTCCAATTTTCTGATATCAACTGGGTATCTAACAATTTAATTCATTTCTGACACTAGCAACCTGGAGTAAGGGCAGACCCAAGTTAAGGGCTCAGTCCCATGAGACTTCTGTTTCAGATGAAAGCTGAAAATGGGGTGCCCAGGCTGCCCACACTTCTGCCTGGCCAATGACATGTTCAAGGGTTTCCATGAGGTACCCCTCGGGTTTGATAATTCACTAGAATGATTCACAGAATTCAGGAAAGTGCTTTGCTTAATAATTACTGGCTTATCATAAAGGATATGTCTCAGGAACAGCCAAATGGAAGAGATGCAAAGGACATAACAGCATCTTGATGTGTTTGCTGACCCAGAAGCTCCCTTAGCTGTATCATTTCAGCATTTTTATTGAAGGTTAATTATATAAGCATTATTGATTAAATCATTGGCCCTTGGTGATTGCATTCAGTCTCCAGCACCCCACTTTCACCTCTACCCCTTAGGTGGGGTTAAAAGTTCAAACCTTCTAATGCTGTGGTTTGTTTTTTGGAGACCCGCCCCCATCCTGAAGCTATCTTCAGGATATGTAAGACGCAATTGCATTGTGTCATGTAAGACGCAAATGAATGCATCTCCATGAGAAAGGGCACTCTCCTTGAGTTACCTCCTTAGTATAAATTCAGTTATGGTCAAAAGGAATCATTATTAGTAACAAAAGACACTCCTATCACTCAGGAAATTCCAAGAGTTTTAGAGACTCCATGCCAGGAACTAGGGACAAAGACTGGATGTATATTTTAAAATTAGAACACACACAAAACATGCCAGAATATAAACTTCATTTGAGAAGAAACTTTCTTTGCCTGCATTATCTAACAGATAATATCTAGCACATAACAGGTGATAATAAATATTTGTTAATCTAATGAATAGCAAGCTCCTAATTATTTGGTTGAGGCACAATTAATGGTCATGTTTCTAATGAAAATGATAATTATGGTAATAGCAGCCATTTATTGAAAATTTTCTATGTACCAGGAACTTACTAAATGCTTTAAGTACATTTTAACATTTAATCCTCACAGCAAGCCCATGAAGCAGGTAATATTATTATCATTAAGATAATGAGGAATTTGAGCCACAGAGACATCAAAAAACTTGCAAGTTTCCTATCTTATAAGTTATAGAGTCAAGATTCAAACCCATATCTAGGCTTTTAATTGCTTTATCTCAGTGATACATATTATTAGAAGGAAATATTTTTTTTCTATTGACAGGGATTTTTTCTTTCTTTCTTAGATTGAAGTAGAACTTATAGCAGAGTTCAGAAAATATTCACGACCTTGGATTCAGTTCTCTTTAAACTGTTAAGACTGCTGTTTAGGGGGCGCCTGGGTGGCTCAGTGGTTTGGGCTGCTGCCTTCAGCTCGGGTCATGATCTCAGGGTCCTGGGATCGAGCCCTGCATCGGGCTCCCTGCTCCGCAGGAAGCCTGCTTCCCTCTCTCTCTCTCTCTCTCTCTGCCTGCCTCTCTGCCTACTTGTGATCTCTGTCTGTCAAATAAATAAATCTTAAAAAAAAAAAAAAAGTTGCTGTTTAGGCTTGTGGTTAGGCCCCTGGGATTTAAAAGTAGGTTTATCATTATACGTCATGCTTTTGCCTAAACAAGTCTGTGGATCAAGACATAATCAGCATAGGTGTAGAACAGTAGGTTGGACATCTGCGTTTGGCTCAGGTCATGATCCCAGAGCTCTAGGATTATGTACCACATCAAGCTCCCTGCTCAGCAGAAAACCTGCTTCTCCCTCCCTCTGCTACTCCTGCCTGCTTGTGTGCTCTTTCTCTCTGTCAAATAAATAAATAAAATCTTTTAAAAAAGAGAGAGAGAGAGAGAGACATAATCAGTGTTTAAATTATTTGACTTCCCAAACTTTCTCTAGATTTTAAGTCTTCCATATCTCTTCATTTGTGGTAAAATCAAACTGAAGAGTCATGTAAGACGCAAATGAATGCATCTCCATGAGAAAGGGCAGTGGACATTATAGGATGCCAGTGACATAAGCAGTGTCCCAGGAAATGTTAAAGGATCAGAACAGAGCCCAGGAAATACCCAGACCATTGTGGTGCTGGTAGGCAAGGCTGAGACCTCCTTAATCCTTTCCTGAGAGTGCCCACTATCAGTTCAATAAAGAAACTTTGACAAGATTGAGGACTGTACGCTGTGGCATCAGAGTCAACTCACAAAGCTCTTTGAGAAGCCCAGAAAGAAAAAAGGGACTTGTAATTAGCAGACTAGGAATGGCTGCTGCTAATTATCTGTTGGTTTTGACCCTGGAGTATAGCTGGGGCCAGAGCGGGTCTGATGATTTCTGGGAATAGGTTTTGGTAGACACAGCTTGCTCTTTCTGAATCCCCTTAGGTTGTGCATTCTTTGTTTGGAGAAGCATTGGGGTTTGGTGGAAAGGACTTTACTGTACATTTCCTTAGATGGGTAGGTGTAGGGAGCTAGTGAGGAGAAAAGCATGTATAGTGATGGGGAAAACCTTTCATTATGGAATGAAGGCTACTCAAGCAAATGTTTTTTTTTTTTTAATGGAAATATTCATAGTTTAATCTTTTTTCTTAGAAATAATATAATAAAAACAATGTATTGTTTAGGGATTGCTGTGTGCCAAGTACTTTTCAAAATGCTTTCAATAGATTAACTCCATCAAATCTTAACAGCCCTAGGAGGTAGTTAGTATTATTCCCATTTCATAGATAAGGGAACGGGCACAGAGAAGTTAAGTAATTATTTGTATTAATATATTTTTAAAAGATTTTATTTATTTATTTGACAGAGATTACAGGTAGGCAGAGAGGCAGTCAGAGATAGGAGGAAGCAGGCTCCCTGCTGAGCAGAAAGCCTGATGTGGGGCTCCATCCCCGGACACTGGGATCATGACCTGAGCTGAAGGCAGAGGCTTTAACCCACTGAGCCACACAGGCGCCCCTTATTTGTATTAATATTAATGTTTAGCCACGTCTCAACATAATATGTACATTTTCTAATTTGTTCATAAGCCACTACGATATAGTCTTTATTATTATTATTAAATATTAATAAAGACTATTAATTAACAGACTATTATTAAAGATAGTAGTCTTTTTTAAAAAGGATTTTATTTATTTACTTGGCAGAGATCACAAGTAGGCAGAGAGGCAGGCAGAGAGAGAGGAGGAAGCAGGATCCTGCAAAGCAGAGAGCCCAATGTGGGGCTCAATCCCAGGACCCTGGGATCATGACCTGAGCCAAAGGCAGAGGCTTTAACCCCCTGAGCCACCTCAGATAGTAGTCTTATTTGCTTTTCCTCTATTATACCTTGGGTCCCAAATCGGTCTGATTGATTACTTTAGAGATAATATTGGCATTTTGGGATGGACTAGTTTTCATTTCATGGTCCACTGAAGGGTCCCAAGATATGTTACCCTAAATTGTGCCTTGTAGTCAGAGATCATTTTGAGCAAAAGGCCACTGGAACCAGCAGGTTCAGGAAAAGTTCTAATTTACCTCCCCCAACTGGCTAAAAATAGAGTATAAATATCCCCCTACTGAAAAGAAATCTATATTCATATAAGAAATTTCCATTTGTAAAAATGTCTCCATATTAGGAGGAGATCTGCTCCTTGGAGGCAACTCTTATCACCTGGCAGACTTGACCAGCATAGCAAGACAGTTCTTATTTACCACACATTTCAGCTTCCCATAGCTTGCTTCCCCATTCTGGAAGCCCCAGACCCTTTTGCTTTACTTAGCCTAAGATGGTAAAAAGTCTCCTTGAGCCACATCTTTTTTTTGTAAACTCCTGTGTGTACTGTGAGAAAATGAAATTCAGCTGAGAAATTTAAAGCTCTCACTGGTTTTACTCAACAATTCATGAGTCAGGCAGCATTATATCTAGCAAACAAGGCTTTAAAAGTTGATCAAAATGGAGACTTATGGGCAGAAGGAGGCAGGGCAAGGAAGTTATTCTAGCAAAGTGTTGGTTGTTTCAGGCAAGGTCACCTTTCCTTGGGGAATTATCTCATGGTTCTCTCCAGGTAATTCCAGAATGATGGGTTAAGTTTACATTCTGGGGAGAGGATGAAATTGCAATTAGGTTAGGTATTAAGTCTTAGTTTGTTGACAGGGGCTTAGCACAAGTGACTTCTTTTTGGATCTGTTGTCTCTCTCTCTCTCTGTCTCTCTCTCCCATACACACACACACAGTATGTACATACTTAAAACTTTTTTTTTTCTTGTTAACCTGCCTTTTTTTTTTCAGCTCCATTTGTGGGCCTCCCCTTGAACCTAAGAGGGTAAAAGGAAAATGACTTTTCCTCACCTATACTTCCTGCTATAGGACACTTAAAGCCGTTGGCACTCACCTTCTGCACACCAATAGCACATTTTTTTTTCTGGTATTTAATGACAACCAGGCCCCTTCCTACATACCCAAAAGCCTCCAGTGGGGTAAGTTCACCTCTAGTTGAGAACCACTGAGGAATTTTCTATGCATTTACTTTCTAGACATGTCCTTTAGTTGTTTTTAAACATTGTAAATTGTTAGCAACAGGATAAGAATTATTATAGCTCTGTTGTTGGCATGTGTAGATAATCTTCATCATTGTGTTTTATTTGAAAAGTTCTTTCTTCTATCCCTGTTGTCAGCCTTAGTTTCAGGGATTGGGCTCCATGAAAAACTGAGAAAGTGTTTTCAACTAGGGTTAATTTACTCTCTCACTGTTTATATTCAAAACTACTAAATACCCTCCTTTTCCCCAAATTTTGACTCTACCCAACTTCAATTTCTGTGTCTGATTTTTTATAGAATTTTCATTCTTCTTGATTGTGTTTAATAATTGGATTTTGATAATCATGTTTGATTTCTGGCTTTCTCATCTCTTTGTTCTTGTAGCCACCATGTCACAAATGAGCATTTCCTGCTCTAAGACCCTGATTCTGTAACTGTGTCCCAACTTTGGTCTTTGAATTGGGGTTTCCTCTCTTTGTAATGTAGACCCCTAGAGAACCCCCCTGGATGCTCCAAGCCTTTATCTAAATAGAGCCAGTACAGACTCATGGTGTTCTTAAATGCAACCTAATGAATTGCCTTTGTTAAAGAAGAGAGCCTAATGGCTCATATTGGCAACCCACTAGGCATTTTTTTTTTTTTAATGCTAATAGAATTTACTTCCAACCAGAGGTGTGTGAAGTAATTTATTATTCCTTTTTATGTTTTAAATTGCAGATGTGAAGGAACAATCCCAGTGGAAGACTATCAGCTGTCCCAGGTTTTCTCCACACAAACCATTCTTTTCCTTGTTTTGATTTTTCATCTCTGACCTTCTAGGAGTGGTGGTCTTAGAATCATAGAATGCCAGGGTTAAAACAGCTCAGAAATTACCTGACTCAGTACACCTTCAGCTGCTGAGCCTGGCATCTCACTTTGATTCTTATTTTATATTACCTCTGTCTGCTGAAATTCCCCTCATATTCATGCATGTTGTTTACCCTTTCTACTATACTCTTTAACACCTTAGTGGTTGTTATTTTGAAGTTCCTGCATCTGAGTCATCTGAGTCTGGTTATGTTGATTGCTTTATCTCTTGAAAGTGGCATTTTGTTTTTGTTGTTGTTTTTGTTTTGTTTGTTTCTTTTTGTTTTTAATGTGTCTCATTATTCTGAGTCATTGCTGTATATCATGTGCACGATATAGAGGCTGAGGTAAATAGCATTTATGTTCAGAAATGGATATGCCTCTTTTTCTATCAGGCTGTTATTGTGTATGGGGTTGAGCTGGTCTAGTTAGATGTTGAGTTAAATTTGGGTTTGTGTTGGTATTGTTAACCTTTCATGCTCCAGAACTTCAAATTATTGCAGTAATTAAATTATCCAGTAACTAAGCACTACCATTACCTGTGCTTAGAATGGGACCTAAGGGCTAAGAGGAACTTTTTATTTTCTGACAAGCACTTTGACCAGAGTTTTATAAATTGTGGAAAAAGTTATATTATAATGATGCATTTGTACACTGGTTTCCTGAAAATAGATTGTTTTAATTTTATCACTCTTACATTGACATTTATAGGTATAGGCTTGATACACAGCCAAACCACAAAGTCTACATTTGGAGTAGGAGTATGGGGCTATAAAGATGGGTCATCTAATAGGAGAGTAAATCAAGCACTGACTCTGTGGCTTGCTGACTTGCACTAAATGAATGAGAAAAGGAATAAGTTTTAGGTTGTTTTTCCTAAGGTTGATATAAACTTCCTTTTCTCTTTCCTTAAGTTAGATTCTTTTGGCTACTAGCCCAGCAGAAACTGTTGTCAGAGCCTCTATGAGTCAGTGATTTTTTAGCTCTGCACTTTATTCTTTATCTTCAGGACATCCTGATGATTAAATTCAGATTCATAAAAGTGATCTGCAGGGTAATGGGAGATTTTTCAGAAAAGGGTATGCAGGTGTTCTTATCTAGGATTCATAGATTTCTGGGGGGGGGGGAGAGACTATGGATTATCTTTGAAGGGTCTGCAAAACTCCCAAGATTGTACATAAAACTAATATATATGTATATTTTGTCTGGAAAAGAAAGCCCATAACCTTCATCAGATTCTCAAAGTGGCTTGTGGTGCCTTAAATCTTTGCCACAATTTGAATAAGATACCAAAGTAGGCAGCAAAAAGACTTCTTCATAGACTAAAGCAGTATGGCCTCTCTGCTGGGCATTAGGGTCTGTACATTCCTAGATGCCAGGAATGTTTCCTTCACCATCTTCACCTTTCTTGTTTCCTTCACCATCTACCTTCTAGCACATTGGCTAGCACTAGGACACTATCACTGTAGGATAACTACAACAAATTAAAAGACATCTTTTAGAACAAAAAGGTTAAAGTGGCACCTGAGTGGCTCAGTGGGTTAAGTCTCTGCCTTTGGCTCAGGTCATGGTCTCAGGGTCCTGGGATCGAGCCCCACATTGGGCTCTCTGCTCAGTGGGGAGCTTGCTTCCCCCTCTCTTTCTACCTGCCTCTCAGCTTACTTGTGCTCTCTGTGTCAAATTAAAAAAATATGTTAAAAAAAGAAGAAATAGTTATATACTGTACATGTTTAGTGAAATTGTCACTTCGATTTTGAAAATACTAAAATGTGAGAAAATGTTGCTTTCTGGATTGAGAAAATATGATAGCATAATTTCAACTGTTCCTTGTTGAATGGATCGATGAATACATGGTAATCAGCATGAATAATCTTAATTGTGACTACCATTTGTTAAATATTTATTATGTGCCTGGCACTTCACCAAGCCCCCTACATGCATGATCTCATTATTTGATATTTCAACACTGCACGGCAAGTCATCATCTCAGTTTTACAAATGGGGGAATTCAGGCTAGAAGAATGAAGACTTCTAAAAGATCTTAGTACTGGTAAGAGGAAGAACAGGTTTGATGAATATGAACTCAGGTTTGCTTATATATAAATCTCACACTTAAAGTTTAAGAAGTAAAGCCATGGACAAAAAATTGATAAAGAGATCTCCTTTCTTCCCTCTTTCCCCAGTCAAGAAGATAATCCTGATATTAGTCTTGGTTTCTTTCATACACTCCCCACTGCTTCCAGTGTATCCATTCTAGCATTAATTAGAACTTTTAGCCATAAAAATGGCTACAGGTTTGATAAGTATTAATAAAATAGCAGCGTAGCTACAGGTGTTTTGTTAGAAGGGAAGGTGATGGTTGCTTTGTGAGAAGATCAGAGAAAAACTAGCATTGGGTATGCTACATAAACAATGAATCATGGAATATTGAAAAAATAAAATAAAAAAAAAGAAATGAATTGGCTTTCATCACACATGGTTGTATGGGTGTGAGGGTATGCATATAAACATACCTGTTTCTTTCCCATATACCAGTAGACTCATTGACAGTAGTAATGGATTGTTCTTCTAAATATCTTGCATCTAGTTAAAAAAAATGTGTGGCATACATGAGTGTTAATGCTTTTTATTTTTTTGAATGTAAACAAAGTGATGGAGTTATAATTTGAGGAGGATATTGCACCAAGAATTTTTAACACACAGGCAAAAAATATTCTGGAAAACATAGCACAAGTATTTTAAGATATAATTTGAGAGAGGACAAAACCAAAGGATAATCACCTTTCAAATATATGGCCATGCACCATTCACTGGTATTTTCTCTAAGAGAGTTTGGTAGATTCATAGTTTTTTTTTTTTTTTTTTAAGATTTTATTTATTTATTTGACAGCGAGAGAGAGAGAGATCTATCACAAGTAGGCAGAGAGGCAGGCAGAGAGAGAGAGGGGGAAGCAAGCTCCCTGCTGAGCAGAGAGCCCGATGCGGAACTTGATCCCAGGACCCTGAGATCATGACCTGAGCCAAAGGCAGAGGCTTTAACCCACTGAGCCACCCAGGCGCCCCAGATCTGCAGGTTTATAACCATTTGAGATCACTTCAATATTAGTGAATTTCAACTCCACTCTTGATAAATATAGCACGTCTTAGCGCCAGGATTCTGAAATCATAAGTCTTGCATTGCCTTTATAGGAATCTCTTAATCTCAGTTATGATGACAGTGTACAGTAGGTAGAATTCCTTAGTGGATCTGTAGGTTCTCGTAATGTAACTCAGATTCTGTTTTCTTGGGTTATGATATTCACTCCATCCACACTGACACATTACTTGGATCTGATGTTCAACGTATTCTTGGACCTTTACTTACTTCTTCCTGGAGAGTTGGCAAGGAGTTTGGTGAACATTACTTTTTAAATACTGCAAAGGAAAATTTAGTTTAATTGAAACCCCTTTGGTGCTCTTTCAAGTCAGAGCAATAATTTCTTAGGAATAGTGTTAGCCTGTCAAAATATATTTTTTTTAAATGATTTCTCTTGGTTCACTTCAGAGGTTATCCAAAACTACTGCTGATATTTTTCATATATAATGGTTTAGAAAACATCTGTGTGCTGTGCAAGGTAAAATAAAGATATCTTTTTTAATATTTTGGTTTAATATGTATGTTGTGTTTTTGTTTTAAATATAGGAAGCAGTTTTATATAAAGGACTTAACATACATCATTATTTCTTTTCTTTGTTGTTATGAGGTAATGTCTCTTTGAGTATACTACCTAAATTTTATATTTTTTAGTTTTGTTGTGATGTCTTTATTTCTAGTTTTGCTCTTTTATAGTGAGGGAATGGACTCTGAAAGCAAAAATACTCTGTTTGGAAGCAGAAAACCATCTAACATCTGAATCTACTTCCCCATCTGTAAAATGGGAATAAGAATTGTTTCACTTCTGATTTTATAGCATCCTTCTCGAGGCAAAATGCAAAAAATGCATGTCATAATTGCTTTGTAAACAAACAAAGGGAAATATGTGTATTTTCTTCATTTGTCAAATAGAAAAAATAATACCTATTCATGGATTTTGTTATGAGGATTAAATAATTCATACTTAGAATTGTACCTGGCACATAATAAGCATTCAGCAGATGTTAGACAATATTATTATTATTCTCACAATTGCATTAAGCTTGTAGTCTAGAGTTCAGTCTTGAATATTATGCAAGACAAAATAATCCATCTGAACAAGCCAGAACCAAATCTGGCTAAGAACTAGAAGCAAAAACAAAAGGAAAAAAGCAAAACACAGAGTCACAAAAATACAAAAACAATGAACAAAGATAAGATCCTAATGTGCTATATACTGTTTGTATCCTCTCAAAATTCGTATGTTGAAATCCTAACTTCCAAGGCGATGGAACAAGGAGGTGGGGCTTTTGGAGGTGACTCAGTTGTGAGGACAAAGCCTCAAGAATGGGGTTAGTGCTCCTATAAAAGAGGTCCAAGAGAGATCCTTCACCTTTACATCATGTGAGGACACTGTGAGAAGTAGCTGTTTGTGAACCAAAGAGCATGTAAGCAACAGAAACTAAATTTGCTGGTGCCTTGATCTCTGACTTCTCAGCTTCCAGGACTCTGAGAAATAACTTCTGTTATTTATAAGCACCACCAGTCTGTGGTGCTTTGTTACAGTAGCCTTCAATTAAGAACGTACTTCTCAGAAATAGTTTCAGGAGGAAAAATTGTGGGTGGGCTTGAAATACCCACCAGGTGCCCCCCCCCTTTTGGGCAAATATAGTCTTTCTGGCTCTGGTGGGTGAGTCCACCTGGACATCTTGGTGAGACCTCCAAAACTGTCAGGTTAAGTGTTCAAAAACTTGGAAAGATGACTTAAGCAAATATAAAATGAATATGTATAAAATGAATATTTTATGCAACTCATTAATTAATGAGAGAACTAGTAAGATGGTCTAAAAGAAAATTTGGAAGAATGGAGAATTATATAGTCAAGTATTCAGTGAAAATGGAGAAATAAACTTACTAATACATATACCCTGATTCATATTCCATAGGACATTGCAGTTGTAAACTTGGGGTTATCTTTTTTAGCAGACTGAAATGTACAAGTGGAACTTCATAGAATCTGAGCTCTAATCAAAAGTTAAATAGCAAAGACAAGTTAACATGTCTTCTCACTGGTAATTAAACATTTCTTAGGTAAACCTGTTAAACAGCATCATGTTGAAAGAACATCTTGTCTTATTTCCAAGTTTTATATATATATTTTTTAGTGATAGAAAGACACAGAGGGTTTTAAAGAGGGAGTGCCATGATATGATTTATGTTGTAAGAGAATTCCTGGGAGGATCTCTGCTTTGGGCTGATAGACTTCAGGAGACCAATGGGGAGGAAGCAAGAAGACCTTCCAGGAGGAAACATTTTAGTCCAAATGAGAGGTTATGTTGTTGTGGACTACAATGGTAGTGGCTGACATTAGGAGAAGTAGCCATATTTGAAACACATTTGTAAGGTGGAGCCAACAGGATTTACTGATGGATTAGATGTAGTGTGTGAGAGAAAGTGAGGGGTCAGTTTGACCGCTAAGTTTTTGTCTGAGTGCTGGGTATGCAGTTGTGAGGAACACAGATAAATTCTCTGCCCTCATGGAGCTCACTGTCTACTGAGCAATTTGTTTAAGAAAGCAAACACTATTTTAATTCCTAATTCCAAACTGTTTTACAGTAATTATGGAAAATACAAAGGGAAGACAAGAGCCCACTTTAATAGGTGCAGAAGGAAGTCCTCAGAAGGCAGGGAGGTGAGAGGTGAGAAGGAATTAGTTATGTAGAGTCAAGGAAAGAACTTTCCAGAAAGAGGACATAACAACACAAGGTCTCTTAAGAGAGAAAAGACTCAAGTTTTAGCAACTGAAAGACAGCCTGCATGACTGGAACACCTGGATTGCGGTGGAGAGAGGACTGGTTGTGGTTAGAAAAGCAAGCATTCTGGAGCATTGTATGAAATGTAAGAGCATGTTGGTTTTTTTCCCTTGGTACAACCAGAAACAGTAGTCCACATGAGAAATGCTGGTTGTTTGGATTAGTGAGGTGGTAGTGAAGTGTAGATGAATGAATAAATGTAGGAAATGGTGTGAAGGCAGAGTCCGTCATGTGGAATGTGTTACTCAGTGGAGAGATCTAAAGGGGGTTCAGTGGAGGAATAAAACCTTTGTTGATCCCTGGCTCTCTCACTAACCATGGATATCACCTATTGATAAAAGACTTCACCTCTCTAGTTTCCATGTTCCCCCACTGTGAGTCTGAGGTTGCAAGTCCTTAGGCAGTGAGAAAAGCACAATTAAGCAGAATCAGTTGGCTCATGGGAGTCCCAGAAAACACTGGAAGCACAGGGACGTCATCAGAGCTTCAGAAAATATTAGAATCATATGCTCAATGATGCCACTGACACTTTCATTTGTTTCTCTCTGGGTATCGCCTTTATAGTCTCTCAGGAAAGCTCCCAAATTGTATACCTTAAAACTTCTACCGCTTAGCAGAGATTGCTCTAGGGTACCGTGTTTAGAATTCTAGGAAAAAGCTCTGATGGGCCCAGCTTGGGCTAGGTGCTTATGGTGGGATAGAGGCATGACAGAGGCATGGTAGAGGCATGAGGACATGTAGAAATATGGCAGCTTCCATTATATAAGTTGAAAATAGTGAGGAGTATGTGGAGGGGTGATGATATTACAATCCTCACATTTAATCTGAGGTATTCAGAAAATAGTGAGCATCTACTATGTGTTAGTGTGTGTCATATACTAACTGCTTAAGATATAAGATGTCTACTGAAGTCTCTTCCAATCATAATATTCTGCAATTCTGTGAGACTTTATAGGAAAATGCAGAGTAGCCAGTGTTATTCTGGTATCTGTGAATTTTAATAATTAGGTTTATAGTTCTTTCTCAGTGGTAGAAATAAAATAGTTTAAACTCTCTGGACAAAACAATGCTTTAATTTTCAAATTTATTATGCCTTGCAATTTTTAAAAAATCCATTCAATGAAGGGAATGTTACTCAACACTTAACACTGTATACAAGGCTTTTAGTCTTGAGTCCTGAGTAGTCCAGAACACACATACAAAAGTAGCTTGGCTTTCACTTTGCTTTGTCTGGAAAGCTCTTCTTCCCAGATTTCCACAAGGTTTGCTTCCTTATTTACTTTACATTTTTCCTCAAATATCTCTGTGGTAGAGTAATGACCATGAAAGATGCTCAGGTCCTATCTCTGGAACCTGGGAATATGTTAGGTTACACAGCAAAGGATAATTACGGTTGCAGATGGAATTAAACTTGTAAGTAGCTGACTTTAGCAAGAATAGCCTGGATTATCCAGGTGTAGTCAATGTAATTGCAAGCCCTTAAAAAGGGGGGGGTAGGGATATGGGAGTTTTTTGGGGGGGTCTTGGGGGGATAAGAATTGGAGGTAGAAGAGGCTCAGTTGGAAGAGTGAGTACCCAGTGAAGTTCAGAGAAGGGCAATATTGCTGGTTTTGAAGATGGAAGAAGAGGACTATGACCTAAGAAACGTGAGTGGCCTCTAGAAACTGGAGAAGGTTAAAGAAATGGATTTATATCGTGAGAAGAAGGGAACCCTTATGACACCTTGATTGTGCCCAGTGAGACTGATATTAGACTTCTAGCCCATTAAACTGTAAGATATTTCTCAGTGTTGTAGCTACATCATTTAAGTTACTAAGTGTATAATACAGTGGGTAGGCAGTGGGCCCCTTGGGGTCAGTGCTAGGGGCGGGTGGGGTGGGGTGGAGGAACTTTGGAGTTACTCTTTATTGGTGAAAAGAAAATATAAGAGCAGGAATTAAAGAGAGAAGGGAGAAGCAGGGTCACTGAAAAAGTCAATTACTCTAGGTCACCTATGGCTTTATAAAGAGGGGAACTTCACCTGTCGGGCAGCCTGATTCTTTACTGAGTTGTGTAGGTGGCAGTGTGTTCATTGGAAATGGATGTCTTTCAAGTGGATGTTTCAGGAGTCAAAAGTTTTTTCGTTATGATCACAAAAGGCAGTTGTCAGGCATTTTACACTACAGCTTGCTCTCGATCAGAGCATAATCTAGAGAGGATTGCGGGAGTGTAAACAAATACCTGTGAAGCAGGTACGCATGACACTGAGTATGAAGCTGCCTGAGAACCTAGGTAGGGCAGCACAAAGGGTTCAGGAAGGCTTCAGCGAAGGTCAGAGATCAGTAATGAGAGAGGCTGATCAGGACACTTACATACAAGAAATTTTACTCTGTATTTAGAGCTTTCTTTCCCTTACTTTCTTAAACTTTCTGCCTTCTCTAAAAATCACAAACTTGAAGACATCATGGAGCATAGTCTGTGTTGAAACAGGCTAAGAAAATCATGCAGTGAATCCAGGGTGAGCTTAATATGCTAATCCCTCGAGTTTACATAGCTCTTTAGAATTTACGAGTTTCCTGCGTATCTTATTTAAGCATCAGAGAGACTCAACAGAATGTAGATCTGGTGTTTTTATCTTATAAGGGTTGAAACCACAAAGGCTAAATGAGAAGAGTAGCATAATTATTGGCACGACTCTTAAGTAGGGCTGGGGTTCTTGCAGTGACTTTGCTGAGAAATAAATTATGCCTGAGGGTTTGAAGTGACTGCCTGGGATCATGTGACTGTGAAGAATCAAAACTGCATTGAAACTCCAGTCTTATTTTTAATCTTATTTTTTAATCTCTTGATTATGAAGAGTTACAATGAACGTAGTAGCGAAGAACTCTGGCTTCGTGTGGGAGTTCACCCGTCTCTGGCTTCGTGTGGGAGTTCACCTGTCTCTGGTTTCTCTTCTTTCTGTAAGTCCTTGGGTGCGTCACTTAAACTCTTTAGGCTTTAGTCTCTGTGTATGTAAATGAGAATAGTGTAGGGTTGTGGCAAAGATTTGGCAAAACAATTTCATGTAAAATGCCCACAAGAACCCTGCTTGGCTCCCCAGTAAATCATCAATGATGATTTTCGTATGCAGTTGGGTTTATAGGAGTTTAGGGGAGAAGTCTGGTCTCGATTTGGGGGACAATACTTGTATTGAAGGAAGTTTAATGAACAACCTATTTGGTTAAGACCAGAAGCATTGAAGCCTATGGCCTTTCTATAGTCTCCTGGGCACCTGTTTCAGTTTTGTTGACCAAAAAGAGACTAAATCTGCCACCTGATAACATCCTTAAGGGAGTACTAGGAACTTAGTTGCTCTAGCAACTAAGAAAAGGAAACATTACATTTTGTGTAAAGGAAAACATTACATTTTGTGTGTAGAGTTGTCTCAGGAATGTAAAAGCAAAATGCAGTCAGGCTTCAGGAATGAAAAAGCCACTTTCTTCACCTTTATTCTCTGCTTTTCTTTCTTTCTTTCCTTCTTTTTTTTTTGTATCTACTGAGTTATTCTCTCCTCTGAAGACCAGACTACTCTATTCCATTGCTTTTTCGTAGATCAAAATCCTATTGTTGCAGGCCACACAAGACTTGCTCAACACTTGTGGTTGAGCTTCTAATTCCTAGAAGACAAAAACTCCTTGTCCTGGCCTGGGTCAAGTGTCCTCTTTGGACTGATTGCATTGACTAAGCTGCAGTGAGGAAGGAAGAACCGGGTGGTGTAGATATGACTTCTAGGGGCTATTTTGACAAATGGAATGGGGTTCTAGAGGCTGGGCAGATAACCCCAAAAGTTGTTCCAAAAGTGTTCCAATCTGTCTCTTCCTATGGTTCACCTCATACAGTGAAATAGATCATTATTATGAGATTCTCCATTCTCAAGAGCCCTGACCTTTTCCTATTCTATTCTTGGGTCTTGAGTGCATGGCACGCAACTATAATGTTGATTTATTAAATGCTCTCAGGCCCGGTGGTAAGCTTTTACATGCGTAAACTTATGTAATTCTCATATAGAAGACCAATGAGTACGAGTTACTTCCCATTTTTTTACTGGGGACATGAGGGCATAGAGATGCTAAATTCCTTCACCAAAGTCCACAACTAGTGCTAGGGGTAACATTCAAACCAGTTCTGACTGGGCTGTCAAAGACCACAACATTGCCTCTACCCTTTGCTGTCAGTACATTCTTGTCAATGGTTTGCTGTTGCCTAAAGTTTTAGCCTACTCTAAGAACTGCTCAAATTAGTGCTTTTGGATAGAATTTTGTTTAACTTATTTGAAAAGTAATGAATCACTGCCTTTGGAAATATCTTCTGTGGTTTCAAGAGTTTGTGTTGCAATGATGGAGAGAGTGGTGCAGTCCAGAGAGTCTGGAGGGTCTAATCTATCCTTCTGCATGTGAACTTTTTTCCTTTAATTTTGTAACATCAAGAATTAAACATATAGACACCCACAAGCCTATACATTTAGGGAAAGGCTCTGAGGTACTTTGTTCTTTTTGCTCAGTCTGGGCTGATTAGCGGGAGCAGCTCTAGGGTCTCAGGACTTGGTGGAAGCACCTCGCAGACCTGATGCCAGAAAGTTTGGTAGACTTTTCCTTCCATAAGGCAAGAATACACCACGTGAAATGCATCTGCAGAGCTGTATTTACTTAGTTTCTGGTTACAGCTGTCAGGAGTAGGCTCCCTAATGTGCTGCAGCTTCTGTGCTAGCTGAGGCTGGGGAGGAGGCAGGGAACACTGAGTCTTATGGTGTGGACTAAAATCACCTCAAAAAAAAAAAAATAATAAAATAAAATAAAATTAAATTAAATTAAATAAAATCACCACCTCTATTTATATAACAGCCCAATAGGAGTGTAATCAGACAACTGGAATTTAATGGGGATCCTGCTCATTTTTGCCCAGAGCATGCAGACTTTTTCTTATATGTGCAAGGGAGGATTAATTGAATATTTAGTGAATATCCTCTTGTGAATTTACTTTGTTCCTTTACCTCCTGAGTCAGACATAGTACTTTCTTTGATCTTTTTGATCTGGCCCATTTATAGAAAAACGATTATTTTTTTAAATTACAACTTTGGGGGTGACTGGGTGGCTCCGTGGGTTAAACCTCTGCCTTCAGCTCAGGTCATGATCTCAGGGTCCTGGGATCGAACATCGGGCTCTCTGTTCAGTGGGGAGCCTGCGTCCCCCTCTCTCTCTCTGCCTACTTGTGATCTCTCTCTCTCTCTGTCAAATAAATAAAATCTTAAAAAAAAAAAATCACAACTTTGTATGAAGAGATACTGCAGACCTCCGCAGGTCATGGTCTGTATTTACAGGGACTTATGATTTCCCTTGGCACACTCTAGTTTCACCACTTTGTTAACTATCCTTGTTTAGTGTAGATTTCCATTTGTTGGTCAGTATCTGGGTGTGAGGGATTGGCCTACAGAGGGAGACAGAGGCTGCGTCAAAGATTGAGGCCAAGGCGAACATTCTGAAACTGGTTTGGCCACTGTGTTTTGGTCAAGACTGTTATTTTCATGGTCTAGATTTGGGACGTGAGTTTCCGTAGGGATCAGCCATTTCTGATCACAAAACAATGCAGGAATACCGTAAGTCATGATACGATGGAAAATTAAAAGAAAACTGTTTCTCAGGACCTTTTAGATTTCTTCTGTTCTGCGACAAGCCAAAGGGAAACAAGTTGCAGAACAACTCTTAGACCATGCTGGTCTTCCCTCAGAAGGACCAACTGTCTGCGGGATATAAAACTGTAGTTCATCTTGAGAATGGAGTTAACCATGTTTTATCATATTCTTTGCTACCGCCTAGTAGCACAGAATGATGTGGTTGTTGCTTGGTGGCTTTAACATTTCACCATTATGTCTGCTAATGTTCTCTCTCCAGGACTCAGCATCTGTTGGAGATGGTGAGAACCACAGAGAGAGAGAGAGAGAGAGAGATAGATAATAGTATAAAACCTTTCTGATAATCCATAGCCAGATTCTGAGTTCCAGCCTTACTTTCTTAAAAAAAAAAAAAAAATTAAAAAAAAAATCACAGCAGCTCAAAGGTTGGATCACAGAAGTTGTTAAGAAGGTTTCTCCTGGTTTGGAGAGAATGATGCATTCCCTTACCAGAACCAGCACAGCTTTCCTCCATCTCCACCTCGTGTTGGGCAAGTGAACAGGGGACTCCTTAGACTTCCTATCTGTTCTAGGACAATTAGGATGAATTTCTCTTGGTGGAAGGGATACCTCTTCACCAAAAAGAATGAGAAGTAGGAGGAAATACGGTTTTCTATGCGGGTTTTTGTAGGTGGGTAGGACTTCTAAGAGGAGGACTGGCACTGCCATGGAAGGAAATCCCAAACACATCTGTGTATTTAGGTACACAGAGCTGTAGGAACAAGGTGTGTGCACATTCAACTCGTGTGAGTTCATGCAAGTAGGTTCCAGCACACACTGCCCTCTACCTTCCTGCAACATCCTCATGTGCCCAGAGCCTGCCAGTGCAAGGCACAGAATCCAGATTTTCACTCCCATTCCTGGACAAAGCACATTTGACTTGAATGTTGCATCCTGGACTAATTTTGTTAAGTGGACTGGAAGAGTTTAGAAGCCTTCACTTCTTTTCTCTGGGAGAAACAGTAGTATGTTAGAGGCTGACACCAATATTTCTTCATGATGAATCATTTTCTTCTGGGGTTCAATCTGGAAGATATTATGTCTACCGAAATACCAGAGGCTTTAAGTTTCTCTCCCATTGTAGCAGAGACACACAGACATGGCTTACTGAATATTGAAGTAGGAGAAACTGTGTTGAGTTCTAGTAGTGAATTAAGAAAGCAGCCAATTCTAGAATTATAAGTGACAGGTGCTAGAATTTTTGTAGCGTGTATTGGCAGAAATCAAAACCTCATAAGAATTCATAAAAATACATTTGAGAACCGTCCTATGATTAATAAAACATGAACTTTGAGCAACTGTAATCTTGGAGATGGCTGTTCTCTGAAAGTAGTATAATGCTCAGATACAAAAGTGTAACCATCACAGCACAGACTAGAAAGAACAAAAACAAAAAGGAACAATGACTGGGTAGAGTTGAGATGCTTCACTTAAGGTCTAGAAGACAGTGCTCTTGGTGCCTTAGTGTTTTAATGTGCATCAAATATCATGGAGAGGATTTGTTTAAAGTCCAGGTTCTCTGGTATGGCAGATGCTGTCTGTACACTGCACATTTCCTGGGCTCCTCCTGTTCTGCCCCTTGAGACCTGACACCACCAGTACCCACCACTCTCTGCCTGGACTTTTCCACTGACTAGAGGGACATACTCAACCTGAATACATGACAGACTGGAAATTCCAGAGAGTTAGTATACTCTCAGACACTCATGAATGGGAGTTGGAACAACCTAGTTCCTTAACCTTTGAATGGTATAACATTGAAATATGGCTATCTTAGTGGTTCTCAGTGTGTTCCAGGACCCTCTGGGAAATCCTAAATCCTTTTAGGTCTGAGAGATCAAAGTTATTTTGAACTTACACCAGCATATTGTTGCCTCTTTTGCTCGGCTTTTTCTTGTAAGGATACAGTAGAGTTTCCTAGAGTTGGTAACGTCACATCTAGGATGGCTAACGGAATGAGTGCTTGTGAGTTTAAAAAACTCAGTTTTTATGGGATGCCTGGCCTGGCTCAGTTGGTAAAGCATGTGACTCTTGATCCTGGGGTTGTAAGTTCAAGGCCTGTGTTGGGCGTAGAGAGTATGTAAAAAATAAAATCTTAAAAAATTAGTTCTAATATCTAATATGGTAGGAGTCAATGGCTAGAACTCCTGCAAACTTGTGAGAGTATAAAGTGTTCTGAGACCAAAACATCTGAGAACCATGGCTGTACACCTTCTCCCAGACCCGGAGAAATTCAGCCCTCGGCGTCAAAGCAGTGAATTACTCCTTAACCTGCTTAGTGTTGGTTCCTTCCCATCCCTGCCTCATTTTGCCTTACCAATTCTGACTCAGAGTCTGCTGCTGGGGAATCCAGGCTGAAGCACTGGAAAGTTTGGGTGGCGTCTGGGAATTGACATTTTAATAAGCAACTTGGATAAGTCTAATGTCCATGTCTCACATGGACTTCACCATGCTAAGACTTTCTACACATTCCTGACCAAGAGTGGGGATAGCGTGTAGAGGATATTGGGAGTTTGCACTTGAACCACCAAGATGTATTAGTGTGTGTACATGAACAAACACATATGTGATCACTTCAAGCTTTTAACTCTTAGCTGGGAGTTTCAACTCCCAGCTCCCCAGGGTTTTCCTAATCTCCATAACAGCGTTTCTTTTTAATTCTTTAGTTTATAGGGAAGTCAAATACCTCTGTACAGACTATTCCATATGGTTCTAGTTCTATAGTGAGGGTTGAGTTGGTTTGAAATGCATTGTTTTAGTTGCCGGTGTTATAGAAGTTGCCGGCGTTATAGAAGTCCGAATTAAAAGGTACTCCCAGTATTGTCCGACATATATCCAAATCAGAGGCTTAGCGTCCAGAGTGGCAGCGCAAGCAGTATGTTAGGGAAAGTTAACAGTAGTTATATGAATGCATGTCTGCACTAAAGTGTTCACCTTCCTATACCAAAACTTCATACACAAAATGAAGCTGCATGGGTGTCAGTCAGTATAGTACGGTAGGATGTGATTTTTGAGTTCCAAAACAACTGTGTGACTAACTTTATGGAAATTACAAGAGAAAAAATGTAAAACAAAACCCAGTGAAACTCCTGAAGTAAATGTTCTGTAGATGTTAACTACTTTTACTATTATTAGCAGGTTTTAAGTAGAAGCCAAATTTTTAAACCTTAAGAACTTTTTTTTTAAAAAACATCTTCAAGTTTTTATTTAAATCCCAGTTAACATAGAGCACAATTTTAGTTTAAGGTATACAATTTAATGATTCAGCACTTCCATACAACACCCAGTGCTTCTCAAAACAAGTGCCCTCCTTAATCCCCATCACTTACTTCACTCATTTCCCCCCACCCACTTCCCTTCTGGTAACCATCAGTTCTCTATAGTTTAGAGTCTGTTTCTTTGCTTCCCTTTTTCCCTTTGCTCATTTTTTTTTTTTTATGTTCCACATAGGAGTGAAATTATATGGTATTTGTCTTTGACTTACTTTACTTAGCATAATACTCTCTAGCTCTATCCTTACTATTGCAAATGATAAGATTTCATTCCTTTTCTTATGGCTGAGTAATATTCCCGTGTGTGTGTGTGTGTGTGTGTGTGTGTAGGTACAGGATATATATCATATCTCTTTTATCAGTTCTTGAGTCAGTGGGCACTTGGGCTCTTTCCATAGTTTGGCTATTGTTGATAATACTGCTATAAACATCAGGGTGCATATATCACTTGGAATTAGTATTTTTGTATTTGAAAAGGTACCTAAGCATATGATTGCTGGATCGTAGGGTACTTCTATTTTTAACTTTTTGAGGAATCTCCATGCTGTTTTTACAGAATAGCTGCACCAGTTTACATTCCCACCAGTAGTGCAAGAGGGTTCCCCTTTCTCCACATTCTTGCCAACACCTGTTTCTTGTGTTGTTGATTTTTAGCCATTCTGATAGGTGTAATGTGATATCCCATTATGGTCTTGATTTGTATTTCCTTGATCAGTGATATTGAGCATCTTTTCTTGTCTGTTGGCTATCTGTATGTCTTCTTTGGAAAAATGTCTATTCATGTCTCTGCCCATTTTTAATTGGGTTGTTCATTTTTAGGTGTTGTATAAGTTCTTTAAATATTTTGGGTTCTAGCTTCTATCAAATATATCCTTTGCAAATATCTTCTATTCAGTAGGTCGCCTTTTAGTTTAGTTGTTTCCTTTCCTGTGCAGAAGTTTTTTAGTTCGATGTAGTCCCAATAGTTTATTTTTGCTTTTGTTTCCCTTACCTCAGGAGACCCATCCAGAAAGAAGTTGCTATGGCAGATGTTAGTTACTGCCTGTGCTCTCTTCTAGGATTTTTATGGCTTCCTATTTCACATTTAGGTCTTGCATCCTTTGTTTTTTTTTAAAGATTTTATTTATTTATTTGACAGAGAGAGATCACAAGTAGGCATAGAGGCAGGCAGAGAGAGAGAGAGAGAGGAGGAAGCAGGCTCCCTGCTGAGCAGAGAGCCCGATGCAGGACTCGATCCCAGGACCCTGAGATAATGACCCAAGCCGAATGCAGCGGCCTAACCCACTGAGCCACCCAGGTGTCCTCTTGCATCCATTTTGAATTGGTTTTTGTGTATGGTGTAAGGAAGTGGTCCAGTTTCATTCTTTTGCATGTTAGTGTCAAGTTTTCCTAACACCATTGTTGAAGAGACTATTTCCTCTTGGATATTCTTTCCTTCTTGTTGAAGATTAATTGACCATATTATAGTTGTAGGTTCATTTCTGTAACCCTCAAGAACTTATAATACTATTGGAGAGTAGCAGGTGAGAAATCAGTGTTTGAAATGAATACAAGAGTAAAAAACTAGGTATTAAAGGACAAGACTCGGGGCGCCTGGGTGGCTCAGTGGGTTAAGCCGCTGCCTTCGGCTCAGGTCATGATCTCGGGGTCCTGGGATCGAGTCCCGCATCGGGCTCTCTGCTAAGCGGGGAGCCTGCTTCCCTCTCTCTCTCTCTGCCTGCCTCTCCGACTACTTGTGATTTCTCTCTGTCAAATAAATAAATAAAATCTTTAAAAAAAAAAAAAAAAAAAAAGGACAAGACTCAGCCTCAGAGACCCAAGTTCAGAGAAGGGAGTCAAACTTGTAGTGATGAAAGTTCCAGTTGGTTGAGCCACTTGAAGTAGTTGTCTTGGAAAACCAGTTGGCTTTGTTTCCAAACAAAAACATCATCTCCCAGATTCCTTTGCAGATTGGGTATGCAATGCATAAGGCCACCAAAGTTGGGCCACTTCTCATAGCAAATGTCCCAAGTTGAAATATAGGCTACTACCATGTGTCAGCGCACATGGGACACTGTGAAAGGGGCCTTTTACCTCCTGTGACTCAGTGATGCTTCTTCCTCTTGTTCTTCAAAGGCATTTTATCATATTCACTTAGAAATTTCCCTGGAAGGACTTATAGTCATTATTCCCGTTCTTGTTTTGTAGTTGGAAAAATTGAGGTGCCGAGTTTACCAATCTGATGTAATTCCTTCGAAGCTTCCCAGAGGGTATCTTTATCTTAGGAGCATTTATCTCCATTCTTCACTTCACTTCACTGGAAAAAGTAATCCAAAATGAATTCTATTTTATATATGTATATGAGTATTTGTATGTGAGTGTAAGCATGTAAGTATATACATGTTTTTGAAGCACAGTCACCTGGACAAGGGGTTTTTAATTGTGTAAGTGGGCCTTATTCTTATGAAGGAAAATGTACTGATGGTCTTTCCCTTGTTTGAATAGGTCATGTTCATGTTCTCACCCTGCCATATCCTATGATCATTATTATTACTTACACTTTTGTTGATACTGAGACCATTGATTTTTTTAAGACCTTATTTTTTTGTAATACCAAAAAAGGAAGAAATGATGCTGCTAAGTAAATTCTGACCTAATGCTTTCCAAGCATTTAGAATTTAGACTCCTAATTCTCAAGCTCTTTCTGACTTAGATAGAAATGTGTATCATATCATTTTTGTATATATAAGCTATAAACTATATAAAATATCATTAAGGTGTTAAAGACTCCACACATTCCACATGCATATCCTTTGAATCATTTAAAAACTCAGTGTTTTGCCACTAGCAGCCTCTGTCTTGTCCAAGCTGCTCACACTATTCCTTCAATTTTGACGTTGGCATTTTCCTATTTCTCTTTTGTCCAGCGCCCACACCCCCCACTGAATCCCATGTTCCCAGCCAGAAGCTAAGCAGTTTGTTTAAAGTCAGTGAAGTTTTGACACATTGAAATTTGGCAGTATAATGCGGTCCTGAATGATGCATAACTTGGTCACACGGGTACTTCATTGCTTTGAGATTAAACTATCTTGTGCAATTTGGCAACTTTTCCTGTCTTCAGTTGCATTGCTTGATATGTGATAGGAAATCTTTTGGCATGTGTTTCAGTAATGAAATGTAACAAAACCTCATCTACTTGTGAGTGTGCTTTGCCAGAAAATATGGAATTGTGGTTGTACCAGTCAGAGTGGGTGGATCATGCCAAAATCTGAGTGACTTAAAACCGTAGAGTTTATTTCTTGCTGATGTTACGTGCTCTTCCAGGTCGGCTGAGAGATTTTCTCCACGTCACCCTCTCTCCAGGACCCACATTGATGGAATCGTCATTGTTGGAAACATTGCTGGTCATTGTGGTCAAGAGAAAAAGAAATGATACACTGCTTATTGCTCTTAAAGTTACCCATACCACTGGTGCTTACATTTCTCTGGCCAAAGCATGACCTATGGCCACACCCATCTTCAAAGTTTTAGAGAAGTACAGTCACACTAAATGTCTGGAAGAAGTGGGAATATTTGGTAGATAGAAATAATAGTTACCACCATTTATGCTTCTCACAAAATACTCTGCATATAACAAAGAGAACGAACTCTCCTCTCTTTGGCAAAGGAATCAACTCATAAGTGCAATCTGTTTCCTGCACCCAGGTTGAAAGGCAGGATTGCTAGATGATGTAAAGTGTTTTTTTTTCATTAGGAGAAGTATGTAGTGACTTCTATACCAGGTTTGAACGTAGTTCCTCTTGATCCAGAGGCCAAAGGATAAAGGATAAAGGTAAAGGATAAAGATAGAATAGGGACATTACAACAAACCTTTTGTTCATATAGGGCATGAATGAGAGGGATACAGTAGTCACTTTTCTGAAGCAATTTTGAAATCCCACTGGGCAGACACTGAAGTTCTACCTTGGTGGTGAATGTTCCTTGATTACCCCTGGGTGGGGAGGAGGCGCAGGGGTCATCTTCCAACTCACATCTTATTTGTGAACTTCAGATTCACCCTTTATGGGTATGTTCTTTTCCATCATTCTCTGACTATCTGAAGAAGGCATTGGCAAATGCACCTTACTTTGGGTCTGAATGCTATCTTAGCCTACCAGCAGTATTTAGATAACTGAGAAACTCAAAGTTTTAAGTCTCAAACAGTACACTTAATTTTAATCCAAATTTGTGGTTCTTTTGGTAATGTAATTCTCTCAAATTCTCTCTCTCTTAATCTAATCTCGATCAGCTTCATGTGCCAATAGAGGATATAGTTTTCCTCCAAATATACTCCTTAGATTGTATTATTTTTCCGTCTCTCCACTTAATTGTGGAAAGGTCTATTTCCCCTAAGACCTTTTAAGACTAGTATCGCACAAATGTCTTAATTGTGGTTCTCTGGTGTGGGCAGCAGTTGGAATGGAGAAGAAGCCCTGATCTGTAGTATGTCTTATTCAGGTTGCTATAACAAATTACCATAAATTTAAATAATTCTTATAGTTCTGAAGCCTGGAAGTCCAGGATCAGAGTACCAGTATGGGTGGGGTTCTTGGTGAATGCTCTCTTCTGGGTTTACAGATGGTCATCTTCTCATGAATCTTCACTTATGGGAGAGAGATAGTTAGCTGGCCCCTTCTTTTAAGGACACTGATTCATGAGGATGCCACTGTCATGAAATACTTACCTCCTAAAGGCCCCACCTTCAGATACTATCACATTAGAATTAGGGTTTCAACAGATGGATTTGGAAGGGACATAAAAATCCAGTTTTTTAAATAGGATTTGCTGATTTCCAGAGTAAAAATACTCTACCATGTCCCATTTCAAGCTACCAACATAAAATCAGTGATTATGATTATGTGTGTCCTCCACAGAGATATGGTAATAACACAAAGAGCACAGATAATAGCAAAATGTCACAAAAAATTAGAAAGTGCATTTTGAGTATTACCTTTGTTTTTAATAATTTGTTCTTTCAAGTAACAGCTATAGTTAACAGTTGTCTCACAGATTTCTAAAACTTGCTTATACTAGTTCAGTAAGGGCTAAATTCATCATGCTATGGCCTTCATCCATTTAGATTTTCTGTAAGTGTGATGGCCATGCACTTGATTTTATTTTTCCTATGAGGCTGAGCTTTAACTGCCCATTGTTGCTTCACTCATTTGTCAGTTCTGGCATTGAAAATCAGTTGCCTCAAGTTTTAGAATGGCCAGCTGAGAGAAGAACCTTCTCACTTATAAACAATGAATTTTGGAGTAATTTGTTACATTGCAATATCTAACCTATATACTCGAAAGATCTTGTGCATAGCTCAAAAGTAGACTTACATAGGTTGAAAATGAGGAATTCATAGTCTAGATTCAAAGTGTAGTGTTCAAGAACTGGACTGGGAGGGACAGGACTTTGGGAACAGCTGGAATCTGTGATCAACAGAAAACAGATTTCACTATTGGAACTGTCTCTTGTCGCTGCTGCTTTCTATGTGTCAGTATTTTCTCTTGCCAACTTCCTCTACTTCATGTTTTTAAAGACTTTTGTCTTGTTTTTGGTCTTGGAGTCACCACCATAGTGTTAGTTTTTCCTTGATGTTTTTTAAAACTGTTGTTAAATTATGATTGATCTAATTTGGAATTGGTGCCCACTCATTGACCAATAAATTAAGGGAGTGAGTGTAGGGAGGCAGGTAATTATGCTTGATATCCAGAAGTTAGGTATCTGCCCTGCCTGTAGTAGCTCATTTTAGCATCTAGATAGTGGAGTGAAGGTTGTACAGTTATTCTTACAAGGCAAAGACATCCGTTACACTGTACCCTGTCCATGGCTGCATGCACCCTAGTAACAGAAGAAATTGTACACAGGTACCTGAGGATTTACCTTTACAAAAAGCTTAATTTATCACTATCCACCCAAATGAATGGACTCTCTGGACTGTCTGAAGTAAACAAAGAAAAAAGTATTCAGGTGTCTTTTAAGATAAATCTCAAAATTTTAAAATAACTTGTGCATTGAGACGGATTGGCTCTGTTAGGCTGTTGATCCATTTTAAAAAGGTAACAGATTGCAATCGTTTTCACAGAAAACTTCACAAGTACACATTTTTAAACTCTAGGACAAAACTTGAGCTATCAGTGTAGGAATTAAATCCTCTAAATGAGTGGATTAGAAGTCAAGGGAAAGAGAGAAGACAAATGGTAAGACCGAATTTCTATCTTAGAATTGAATGCAGATAAATTGGTAAAAACCTTCTCCTGCCTGGACACCAGTGGTTAGGTATCCATGAGCCCTGTGACCTGAAACATCATTGTGAGGAACAGAAAAGTCCGGCCTATTGCAAGGAGTCTCATTTAACTTTAAGATTCCATAATGATACCCAATTTCTTTCCTTTTGAATAGGGTTCTGGTGAAGAAAAGCCTGCCAGAGAGTAATGAAGAGCTTAGGGGACAGGATGTGTCTTGTCCTACTAAGTCAGAGACTAGAGGTTGGTTCATGAAGGGGTGCCAAGGTCAATATAAAAAAATTCAAAACCAGGGTACCTTCTTAGTAGTTGAGAAAGAGATTTGACTAATTAGGGCCAAAACAAAGGAGGCTGGTATGGGCTGCATGTTTGTACCCCCAAAGTTTATATGTTGCAGCCCTAGTCCCCACTATGATGGTCTTTGGAAGTAGGGCATTGGAAGATAATTAGGTCATAGCAGTGGAACCTTCAGGGTGGGATTAGCATCCTTATAAAAAGAGACATGAGAGTGCTAATTGGGATATGTTTGCTCGTATGCTGTCTCCCCACCATGTGAGGATATAGCAAGGAAGAGGCCAACTACAAGTCAGGAAGAGTGCTCTCTTCATTCAGGAAGAACTGAATCTACCAGTATATTGATCTTGGATTTTCCAGTCTCCAGAACTGTGGAAATTTTTGCCTAAGCTACCCAGCTTGTGGTATTTTTATGGTAGCCTGAACTGACCCAGACAGAGGCCAATGCATGAGGAAAATTGAGTGAACAGGGACAAACTAGACAGACACAACCAGCAGGAAGACCATAGATAAGAGTATTGGTACCATTAGTGTCTAGGTACTATGGTCTGGAGCCATGTTGCTTGGGAGGGTGTGGCTTATTATAGGCACTGAACAAGATGGACAGAATAAGTCCTGGTTGAGGCTGAATATGTATTACTTTGGCAACAAAGAATAATTGATTATTTTTCTGTTTTGTATATGTGGTGTTAGGCTTGGAATGATATTGAAAGAAGCAGAAAAGGGTAAGGGTGTGGAGGTGGGTGGCTTAATTTGTTGGGTAAAAGAAGGGAGAAAAGATTTGTGCGTAAAGTGCTCATAGGCAAAGCTGACCATATTTAATTTACTGGTCTAGTGGTCACAATTGGAGTAGCAACTCTTCTGTAGGGTTGGCCTATTCCCCAGGAGTATTTTGATGATTTTTACTGATGGGATAGTTGAATGTTTTCCGCAAAGTCCAAATGTGCATCATTTAAAATACTCCCTGCTAAATCATTGCTTTTAGGAAGGTCTAGATGTTTAATCATGCTGATTTTTATATTTAAAACATGGATTCTACTGGGGCGCCTGGGTGGCTCAGTGGGTTAAAGCTTCTGCCTTCGGTTCAGGTCATGATCCCAGGGTCCTCGGATCCAGGCCTACATCAGCTTTTCTGCTCAGCAGGGAGACTGCTTCCCCCTCTCTCTCTGCCTGCCTCTCTGCCTACTTGTGATCTGTCTGTCAAATAAATAAATAAATAATCTTAAAAAAAAACAAAACAAAACACAAATTCTACTTTTAATGACTATAAATGATTCTAATAACAATTTCCTTATGCTTTGTAAACTTGCATTTTATACTTAAGGTGAGTGTTACTGAACCTATTAAGAAAACTCAACTTATTTGCTGTGTGTTATTTTTTAGAATCCATATTTGTTTTTTTTATTAATTTTATTTTTTCAGTGTTCCAAGATTCATTGTTTATGCACCACACCCAGTGCTCCATGCAGTACATGCCCTCCTTAATACCCACCACCAGGCTCACTCATCCCTCCACCCCCATCCCTTGCCAAACCCTCAGTTTGTTTCTCAGAGTCCATAGTCTCTCATGGTTTGTTTCCCCCTCCAATTTCCACCAACTCACTTCTCCTCTCCTTCACCCAATGTCCTCTATGTTATTCCTTATGCTCCAAAAGTAAGTGAGACCATATGATAATTCACTCCCTCTGCTTGACTTATTTCACTCAGCATAATCTCGTCCAGTCACATTCATGTTGATACAAAAGTTGGGTATCCATCCTTTCTGATGGAGGCATAATCCTCCATTATGTATACGGACCATATCTTCTTTTTTTTAAAAATTTTTTTATTAATTAATTTATTTTCAGAAAAACAGTATTCATTATTTTTTCACCACACCCAGTGCTCCATGTAATCCGTGCCCTCTATAATACTTACCACCTGGTACCCCAACCTCCCACCCCACCCCCCAGCCACTTCAAACCCCTCAGATTGTTTTTCAGACTTCTTTATTGAGAATCTGTATTTGTTAAGATCTAGTATATTTATTTGCTCTGAATTTTTCCAAACATATGAAATGACTATGTAATATGATTAATTACAATAGATTTTTAAAATAACCTATCATACTTTGCCATTTTTTCCCCCTTTTGGTTCCTTCTGTCCATTTTTTTTTTTTTAATGAGAAATCGAATTCCTAGAGAAACTTCTTGGCATAGATGACTGATTCTCCCAAACTGGTAGACAGCCATGCTGCTGTAATTGGGTCTCCTAGTGGGATGGATTATCTGAAGTCGGGTTGTTCTCAAAAGTTAGACATTGGGGCCCTGGCTGTGACAGTAGAGTCCTATTCAGTCTTTTATTATTCTTATTCTGTAACCTGATTTTGGTCCAGGAAGAGGAAATCCTTGGCTTAATTGAAGACAATCAGCCTAAGGTCAGGAGGGTAATGCTAACCAAACTGTAGGTAAAGGGAGTATGGAAATAAGGAAGAAGGTACGAATAGTGTGGATTCAAAGGTTAGATCCAAAGATGGAAACCAAATGCACCTGGAAGGCAAATACACTTGAACCCTACAACCTAGAGAACCCTAGGGAGATATAAAAATAAATCAAGTTTATTTAGTTTATTGCCTTTCCTACTTCCCTGGTGGCTTGTCCAGCTGTTACCCCAGTTTGGGAAGGCTGTTTGTAGGCATGATTTTTAGGTGTTTATCATGGGTAGCTGTTAGAGCAGCTGCTGGTAAAAGGGCCCTCAATGCCTTCATTATATGTCAGATCCCAAACTTCACAGTTCCTGATATTAAACTGCTTTGATTGGAGATTATATAGTGTTTCATTTAAATTTTAAATGGCACATTGCAGTGTGCTTTTAGGTAATCTGTAATGTGCCTCTAGGCATAGCACCAGTTTTATGTAGGTGTCTAAATCCCTCAGGAGAGTGGGAATGCTTTAGATCAAAATGAGTATCCAGCGCTATGTAGGACCTTCTGTCAGGGAGCTGTGTTGCCCCTTGCAGTCTTGGATATGGCTAATAAAATATCATATGAAAGTTATGAATAACTCAATGGATTGTCCTTTACAGAAGCCATTGAGAGTTGGCCTTAAGTTTTCCCTGAAAGGTAGCTGTTAATACTATTTTGCAGGGGAGGAAATCAAAGATTATTTAAATGGGACTCAAAAATTCTTATCCACTAGCATTATGGTCAAAAAGCTAGATGATAGAAACCAGGCTTAGATCTGAATCCTGGTTCCACTGTGTACTACCTGTGTTACTCTGGGCAAGTTATTTAGTCTTAGGTCTCTGTTTTCAAAACTGAAGGTAAGAATAATGCTAGTTTCTGCCTTATAGGGTTATTTTGAGGAATGAGTTAATATTTCTAAAGCATTTAGAATGACAACTGGACATGATAAGAAGCATTCATATAGGCCCATAGTCTCTTATCTGAGACATTGAGGGACAGACATTTTGGAATTGAGAATTTTCCGGATTTTAGAAAAGTGATAATGAGACAAAGGTTCATTTTACCTAAGAACTGCAGCAGGGTCTAGGCATACTGTAATCAAACATACTGACAGTTCTGCACCCCAAAATGGATGAATACTTAAGCTTAGTGGGGAAAAATGTATAAACATTAGGTTAAGCCAAGTTTAGGTACTAGGTTACAAAAACTTTCTGGTTTTCACAGGCTCTTTGTATTTTGAAATTATGGATAAGGAAGTATAGATATGAAGTTATAGTGAATGGTAAATTATTAGAATCCAGAAATTTCAAAAGAGCAAGCTAGAATTTTTTTTTTCAAAGATTTTATTTACTTCTTTGACAGAGACAGATCAGAAGTAGGCAGAGAGGAAGGCAGAGAGAGGAGGAAGCAGGCTCACTGCTGAGCAGAGAGCCCCATGTGGGACTTGATTCCAGGACCCTGAGATCATGACCTGTGCTAAAGGCAGAGGCTTTAACCCACTGTGCCACACAGGTGCCCCAGCAAGCTCGAATTTTAAGTCCAGATTGTTTTACAGTTTTGTACACTGAAAAGGGAGAGCCTAAGTGGTTTGCTCAAGGTCATATAACTGTACCAGTCAGACTAGATCTTTCACTTCATGCTGTTGAGTCCAATATTCTGCTTTAATAAACATAAATGTTTTCAAAAGCATACTGCCCACCTCAAAACACTAATCCCATGGAATAATATGATACCTAATCAAAGAATTCTGGGATTCTTTGTTTTGGACACTTATTATTTTTTTCTTTTTTTTTGAACCTTTATTCTAATGAATATTATGAATTTACAAAAGAGCAATATGTTGAACACCTTTCCTAAATTTATTTTCCCATACATTCCTTACTGTGAGAACATTTAACAGAGACAGTTTGGGTCATTCTGGTTTACATTTTTCTAAACAGGACAACCTTTAATGATCACTGCACTGAGAGGATACAGGCAAGGTAGTGATTCCCGTCATTATTAGAACTGATAGTCCATTTCTTTCTAGCAGCATCATTCAAGGGGAGCCTCATGCTTCCCAAGCTCTGTGCTTCTAGATGAAGTTGGTTTGATTGAAAAAGGCATTAGGATACCCAGAATTAAGGGATTCAGGAATCTGAATATAGCAATTTCTAAGAATGTGACGTCCCAAGTATTTGTGGAAGACATTGTTACAAATCATGGCTTTTTTTTTTTTTTTTTTTGCAAAGAATGTGGGATTCATAGCTAAACAAAGTTTTTATGGGATCACTGACTTCATTTTATCTCCCATCCCACAACTCCATTAGAGTAGCACGATTTCCTTATCCTTTGGCTATTGAAGAATTTCTGTTTCATCATTTTTACCACAAGGCAGTGAGGGGGTTGATGCTTACAACATCTGTGGGTAAATCCATGGCTTGGATTGAAATGAACCTTGGGGTATGTATGCCCATGAGTCTTCTAAAGAAAACATAATCCTTTTAATGTTAAGATATTCCAGAAATGTTGCGCAGACCCTTAGAGATGCCTTGTTCTTCCTGAAATAATACCAGTTCTTTGGGATATGCAATGAGAGGGGTACATTATGTGCTTGAAGCATGTTGTTCTAAGGCACTGTTGGAACACTTGGTTAGGATTTGGCTGTTATGAATTTAATGCTGCTCTATATTCCTGTGAAATCTCTTGTCCCTTAAATAGTTGCTGTTGGTTTCTCTTACAGTCAACTGGCTTTGCTTCCAAGTTGATGATATTGTTTATTTAAAAAATGTTCACTACTTTGGGAGTGAGACTTCATTGTGGACTTCATGTGTGCTACCAGCAGCATAGTAAGTTTCCTTAAAAGGACCTTTGATGCTTACTTGGGTATACCTTAGCATCATTCAGGATCTTTCAAAGTGCACAGTACCCAGGCTACGCCTGGCAATTAGATCAGAATCTTTAGGGTTAGGATCCTAGCATTGTTTTTTGTTTTATTTATTTTTTTTCTTCAAATCTAAACATGATTGTGTGGCCAAAGTTGAGAAACGCGATCTTAGTCAAAATAGCCAGTTTATCCCACCTGATTTAGTTGTCATTCATTAACCATATCTCAGGGGTTATAATCTAGTATCCTATAAGCTGAATCCAGCCTGAAGATCTGTTTTGTTTGGCCAGTATACAACAACGCTAAATACACTTGAATTAGAAACCCCTTTGACAAGGTTCGTACTCTCTATTGGTCCCAGTCTCCACAGTCTGTTGTGTTAATACCCAGCTGCTTCTCAAACTTATGATACGTGCTGGGTTATTAGAGGTTGGAATTTCTGATTACTGAAATACCTGGAGAGGGGTTCTGTAGTTGAGCACTGCATAAGATTGACTGAGCACGACAAAACCTACACTAAAGATTGAAAATAGTTACTGTTCACGGAAGCAGAGATTCCTACTTGTCCACAGGTAGAGGTCATAGAGTTCCATTGGAGCAAAGAGGTGTTCCCTGGGGTGCTAGGTAAACTGAAACCCTAACAGGTGTCTGCCACCTGTGGTTAGTGGCAGTTGAATTGAGTGAAATGGACTCCTTCTCTGAGAGGAGTAAATGAAGAAGACATCCTCCCTGAGGGAGAGGCAAGAAGAAAATAGTGAGAAATAAAGTAGTAGTGGAGAGGGTTGAAGGTGAGAGAGTCCAGACAAGGAAGGGCTCCTGAGGGGTGTCCTGACTCAGGGTGATAAAGGAGAAATCTTGTGGCTTCCTTCACCTGGAGGGGTGTAGTGAGTGTGGCAGGTGTCAGGGGTTACGCTGGCTGGTTGCTGGGTCTGGCTTTCTCTCCATTTCAGGTTCAGGTATTCCACATCCATACACACCATACAAAGGTCAGTGAATACAAGTACTTCAGAGATTTATTATTCAGGGGTAGGTGAAATGAGGGGAGTCCCTAAGAGAAGTGTACTGCTGGTACAATGGGGCTCTAATGTTTGGGCAGAAAGAATGCCTGATCATGGGGACAAATACAGGACAGGCCCCCTCTGGGATTTTTGAATAATGCCAGGGCACACTAATTTCCATTGACCTGTCCTCAGGGGTATGTGTGGCGGGGGGGGGGGGGCAGGGCACAGGGGGCTTAAGTTGTTCTACATATAACTTAGAGGGTTAGCAGAAGTGAGCCAAGTATGATGTGCAGGGAAAGAATTAGAGACCTTTCATTTAACAATTTGAATTGTATTAAACAGCTGCTTTGTGTAGACTCCGTGATCCAAATTGTTACACACCCTGGGCAGAGAGAGACTAACACACAAACATACATTATATCAAGGGATAAGGATGTGACTAGAGTGGGATGTTCCTTTATAGTCAGGGAAAGCCTTTCTGCTAAGGTGACCTTAGAGCAGAGCCTGAATGAAGGGAAAGACGGAATTTATAAAGCTCCATGGGCAAAGCTTGCCAGCAGGGGCTCCAGGTAGTGCAAGGGGTGGAGTCAGGAGCACTATATAGCACTCCTCATGTAGAAAACTTGTTGCAAGGGAGCAGGTATGTGGGTCAGAACTATAAGAAGGAGGTAACGGAAAAGGAGATACATTTATTTTTCTCCTGCATACACCATCCTAAGGAAATGAGACTGGAAGAACTGTCATGAGTTAATTTGCCAAGGATGGAATTTGCCTAAAAAGTAAAGAAAGGAGAAAAAAAAAAAAAGCCCTGAGCCTTTCACCTAAAACATATACTGGGGGAAAAGGAAAGATGGGCAGATTTGAAGTGCTCCCTGAACAGATGTAGCTGTTTCACATCTTGATAGAACGGTTGCCCTTGGCAGTTGGAATCAATTGGGTGAATCTGGTTTGGATCAGTTTGAAGTGCTTACATTTTAAAATCTCATATCTACTTTCAGAAGGGTGTCGATGTATCTTATTGTAACACTTAAATGAAAGCTAGCTATGGTGCTGTCTGCTCTGTTTCATGGGACCATTGAAAGCTCTTAGCATTTGGTGAGTGCTTAGCTGGGAGCCCAGTTCTCTGCTCTAGTCTGGGTCCTCTTCCACTTTATGCCCGTTGTTCTGTGTCTTTGACTCCCCCTGCCCCTGTGTTTGATGTTGTCTCCCATGTGTCCGTGATGAGACTTACTCATGCTGGGCACTTAAATTTTGAAGCTGATGATTCACTAATCATGGTTTTCTCTTCATCTAGGATTATATAAAGTTCAGTCTTTCCCAGTTTTCTGCCTCAACAAAGTTTAGCAACACATTTTTACTCTTCAACTAATCTGAGTCCTAATTGCTGTTGCATACACCTATGCAGAGCGAGTGCCCTGGGAGTAACTCTCAGGACTGCATTGGTCTCGGTAAAAAGCCACAGGAAAAAACTCAAAATAGCTTATCTTTGTTAATTTTTCCCCAAACATATTTGACCATGGGTTTTATTTTAAAAGGCAACACATATTAGTATCTTATGTATTTAGGATTCTGTGGGTCACAGGTTGGGAAATTTTCTATTTTCAAAATAGCTTGAGAACATTGTCATTGATAGAATCAGTTCAGAGTTCTATGTGGCACTCATAAGTTATGGCTATAAAATATGCATGTGAAGGACTCAGAAATTACTATACCCTGTAGTCACCTAGGAGATGGGCAGTTTATCTAGATGAAGACCATCTACCTTCATCAGGAATGGGGAGGGTTCACCCTGACTTGATCAAGAAGACCTGATTAGTATCTTTATCAAGTCCCGTTAAGACTGGTGTCTAGTCTAGGGGCTTGTCTAGGTGGATTATTGGTCTCATGAGAAAATTAGAGATACTGGTACAAGCATTCATTTCTTCATTCAATAAATGTACATTGAATTTCTATCATGTGTTAACTATGTGATAAAAACTTGAGACTTGCTATCTGCCTTTGTGGTGCCTACAGTGACAGTGGATTTGCAGAGTGGATGATGATTATTTGCAATTCTGAGTGATATATTTTCAAAGAGACAAAGAGAAATTGGAATGTGTCTGAAGAGGGGCAAGCCTGATTGACTCTGCAAACCATGGCAACTACGTAACAGTGGGTATTAGGTCTGATGGTTAAACAAGTATGTGCCTTCCAATGTTTGAAGGGTCACTATCTGAAGAGGACATAAGCTCATTGAGTGGTCTTAAGGAACAAAACTAGAAACAGTGCAGAGAAGTAACGGAGGCAGTTTCTGTAGGGAGAAGCTGAGGTGCCCAGACATAGAATGAGCTGTTCTATTGAGTATGGCACTTCCAATCTTCAGAAATGCTCAAACACAAATCTGTAGAGAAGATGCTGGGCAAATGAGGAAGTTGAGCTGAAGGACATCAGATTTCTTCAAGCTGTTAAGATTTTTTTCCCCGCAATAGCTGTTAAGGATCTTGCAATGCATAATCTTAACATTTCTGATCTGTGTCAGTTAGGATGTTCTAGGAAACAGACACTAAGAATTAGAAATGCCTGTGAAGGATAAAGGGCAAAGTCACAGGAGCAGTTGGAGAGAGGCTTGGATCGTGAGGCAGGTCTGACCGCTGTGAAGGGGGAGAGGAAGCAAAGGTAGACTGAACAGGAAGATGCCAATTACAGGGCAGCTCTGAGAAAGTCTTAGCCAGACTGATGGGGACCCCCTGAGCAAGGGTCCCCTGCTGCAGGAGTCCTGCTTTGGGCAGGAATGGCATGGCTGTAGTACCCCTGCTGTGCTCCTCCACGGCTGGAGGTAGCCCACAGGGAGCATGCCTTCCATGTGAACACCACTGTGGGTTAGACAGTGCAATAGCTACATAGTCTGCTCCTCCAATCCTCACCTGTAGTTCTATCTTGAAGAAAGATTGGAGCAGCACCCATGACTGCCACATGATCTCTCATCCCTAGCATAGCATGTTATACACAGCCATTACTTAATAAGGGCTTGGTGTTAATGACAATACTTGTATTTTACAATATACAATATATAATAATTTACAACAATATACAATATACCATAATTTGCATTTTACAAATTACAATATTTGCATTTTAATAACCATCATTGTCTTAGCTAAATCTACTCACGGTGAATTTTAGGTCTTGGGTAGGGATAATCTCACTATCCAAATAACCCTACTATTTTGGAGCTAAATTCACAGAGCTGGATCAGTTAGACACATGGCAGGACCAAGGAAATCTGGTGTTCTGCACTCTATCTATGGGGTCTTGAAATGGACAAGGTGAAGAGAACAGGAGTTGCTTATAGCTGAACTGTCTGCATTTCCTTGAATTCCATACAGATCAAGAGCCAGGACCAGGGAGGAACAGTTGTAGGAAGACATCCCAACCCTGTTAAGAGTTAGAGTCCTCCTTTTATTCCCAGCTGTATTGCTCTCTGCCAATCTGCTTTTGGATCTACCTCATTGTGCCTCTCTGAAGTTTCATCTATTTCCTTGGAACTTGAATGATTCATCTTTAGCTTTGCCTTTGGGGGCTTGTCTCTCTCTTGGGCTGCATCCTCTGTTTGTAGCTCCCACTAACCATTTCTTTCTTTCTTTCTTTTTTTTAAAGATTTTATTTATTTATTTGATAGAGATCACAAGTAGGCAGAGAGGCAGGCAGAGAGAGAGGAGGAAGCAGGCTCCTTGCTGAGCAGAGAGCTTGATGCGGGGCTCAATCCCAGGACCCTGGGATCATGACCTGAGCCGAAGGCAGAGGCTTTAACCCACTGAGCCACCCAGACGCCCTACTAACCATTTCTTTTAAGTCTGAAACCTTTTCTAGCATAGACCCAGTGGGCTGGAGCCCAGCCATTTTTGATGATAAAATGTACGTCTACAGTTTGTACATCTACAGTTTCCACAACTTGAAAATAAGGAACCGATGTTCGGTAATCACTGAACTGATGTTTTTGTGAACTGCAAATCCATTTCTAGCAGAATCAAGGTTGAGTGGACTTAGCTCCTTATCCTGAATCTATTTTCCTTTTTTCTCCATAATAAAATGCTGTTTGGTTCCAGCAGTCATGTCTTAAGGGACGCTAACCCCTGCACAACTTGAGAGGTGAATATGAGTAATTTTTTTTTCTAATTGGCTGAGATATCCAAGCTCAACCAGTCATCACATGACATTTCTTGTACAACATGGATTCATTTGGGATGGACATGTGAGCTCATTCAAGACAGCGAGACTTGTGAGGAAACCAGCTTGGGTATGTGAGGAGTTGATTTGTTCTTAAAGGAAGAACCACAAAAAGAAAAGGCCTTCCTTGGGCATTGTTAGGATGTGAGGTCTGGAACTGCTGAGTACATTGTATTCTTAGTTTGACAATAAAGACTACACCTGGAGACTGGCAGAATTTCATTAATTTCACAAATATAATTTCAGAGTCTGAGGGGTAGGAAAGATATGAAATGATACATACTGTACTGAACTGGGAATTGTAAGTACCTGGCATTTCATAAGTGTTAAGTATAGCTTATTGGATGAATTTGAAAAAGTAGCATCCTAGATGGAAGATAGGCCATGGGATCTCTTCAGTCTTCTTTGTCTGAGGGCAGAGGGGACCTGGAATTCAGAAAACCTCCCTTTATTCCTTTAGTACAAGAGATTCGAATGGTGAAGGTGGGGGGATCTGGAATCAGATGGTCTTGGTTTAAATCTTAGCCTTCCATTCATGGTATGATTGAAATGTTTGACCCTTAGTTTTCTCATTTTAAAATGAGGCCATAATGTTTGCCTCATAAAAGTGGGCACTCTGTTTAGTACCCATGAACACTAATCCTTAGTAAATGCTGGTGAATATCATTATCAGTAGTAGTAGTAGTAGTAGTAGTAGTAGTAGTAGAACCAGTAGTATTTCTTTGAAATAAAATGGAGCCTGCCCTCCCTGATAAGTCAGATGAATCCTACAGGGCAGGTTCCATTTTTGCCAATGAAATTCTGAGTGTTAACTGTTGTCCCACTCTTCTCAGCTCTCAGGAGTTCAGTTCCTTTCAGTTAAAGAAAGTACAGTCTAATTCTTTGATTCACATGATGATATTGGTTGCCAGGGTAACCCATTGTCAAAGTGAGCAGTGAATTCTTGTCTTCTCAATCCTGTGCAACATTTACTATCTCTTATCACAATGCCTTGTGAGCCAGGGAGTATGCAGCAAAGCTGGGTGCTCCAAATAACCTGTCCATTATTGTTTTTTGATAACATAAAACACACTACTACTCTTACATGGTGAAGACATAAGGGATTTGAATTAATATTGTGATCACGTGGTTTTCTAAGCATTTGACATCAAATCTACAGACTGTCCTGTACTGAATTGATCAAAAATTCAACTCTCCCACTTTTACTAGAAAAACAATTATGTTCCTTTCCACTTCTAGAGTGTGTCCTATAGGAAGCACACCTCTCTCTAAGTCCCACAAAGAACTATTGTGTATTTTTCCTTTACCTTCCATGCTTTCTGCTGCCTTTCCGTAATGACCTTCCATGGCTTCCCAGCCTGGATCTTTCTTTCCTGTTTCTCTGGACACCTGTCCCCTGTACATTGCCCCTTTATGTCCATTCAGTTGCTGATGCCACTCTCTTCTCCTTAGGTAGCAGGGATAGTATCCCTTACATATATTACTTTCATTCTCAGGTGAATGGCTTAGAATTGCACAAAGGCAGTTCATGATAGTAAGTAATTAGTGGAAGACCTAGGTTGCAAAGAACTGCTGATCTTGGCATAGCTAGAGTAAAAGCCAGCATAGGTTGTGTTTTAGCAGAGTTTTGAGGTTTTTCTATAAAGATGAGCCACTGAAAACTGATTTCACTTCAGATTTCTTAGTTGAAGAATTCTTGTTGAAGCATGGCTCTCAAATTCAAGTCTTCACAGGTAGAAGAAAATCTAAACTCACCATGACTTATCTCCAGATCTGTCTGTTCCTACTCCCTTCCTTGCAACTTAGTGTATGTACACTGGCCTTCTTTCTGCCAGCAGACACCCTGAGATCATCGTCTCCTTAAGATCTCTGTATTTGTTCTTTGTCTGAATGGTCTGTCCTCAGAAGAGCTTAACAATCAGTGTAGTCTAAAAAAGCAACATCTCTATTGTCATTTTTTTGAGGGGGAGAAGCAAGGGGGAGAGAAAGAATCCTAGGCAGGCTCCATGCATGGAGCCTGAAGTGGGACTTGATCTTACAACCCTGAGATCATGAGCTGAGTTGAAATTAAGAGTCGGACACGTAATCGACTAGGCCACCCAGGCACCCTATCTACTGTTGTCTGTTTCATCATCTGATTTCTATTTTTACCCTTGCACTGCTTATTACATGATACTGTCTTGGTACTTAATTTTTTTTTTTATCTCTCTTGCCTAGAATTAAAACCCATGCATGTTTACCCCCATGGTTATCTTGTACAATGCTTTATCCTCAGCTCTTAGAACAGTAACTGGCACTTAGGACTCAACCGTTTGAAAGAATGAATTCCACTGTTTTCATCCACTCTTTTGGATTTAATACTGGTTGTACCTAGGTCAGTGGGTCTAAAATATTAAAACTTCAGGTATCCTTTATACTTGTTAAAAAAGAAAATTAAGAATCTGTGCATTGTAGTTAATGGGAAAAAAAAGCTCTTATGGTGTCAGGGTTCTAAAAACATTCATAAAATAATAAACATACTTTTTTTCTGGTGTGGATATATGCTTTCCTAATAATTTGTAGGTTACAGATGGCCCTTCTTTTCACTACATCTGTATCTTTAGGGTAAATACCCAGTAGTGTAATTTCAGGGTCATAGGGAAGCTCTATTTTTAATTTCTTAAGAAATCTCCACACTGTTTTCCAAAGTGGCTGCACCAAGTTGCTGTAGGTTACTTACTGAGGACAATTTGAAAAATTGATTTGTTTCCCTTTAATGTGCTTAGTAAGGCTTGTACCTGACCTCCACCTCCAGAAGGTGGGGCAACAGGAGGACTCATGATGAGATTTTGTTCAGATAAAACAAATTTTGTTCAGATAAAAAAGGGGTGCCTGGGTGGCTCAGCGGATTAAAGCCTCTGCCGTCAACTCAGGCCATGGTCTTAGAGTCCTGGGATTGAGCCCCGCATGGGGCTCTCCTCTTGGTGGGGAGCCTGCTTCCCTTCCTCTCTCTCTCTACCTGCCTCTCCGCCTACTTGTGATCTCTTCAAATAAATAAAATCTTTATTAAAAAAAAACAAACCAAAAAAACACTTTATTAATAGGAGGTGTTCAGTACTTAATATGAGCTAGCCACTGCTTAGCTCAATTATGTCCCTTAATTAAGCACATTCAGGTATGCTTAGATGAATTAAATCAACCTGAAGCAGGAATTATCCTCTTTATAAATGAGAAAGGGAGTTTTAGAGAAGTCAGTGTATTGTTTTAAATGAAAGATATTAAGAGATAAAGACAAAATATGAACCCAAATATAAATGAAATAGAGTCTGGTTCTACAGAGAAGACAAGCAGAACTACTACCTTATGTAGTAGAAGCTCCACTAGAGTGAGAAAAGAAAAAGATTTCACAGAAAGTAAAGCCTCTAAGGTGAGCAGTAACCCATCAGTTCTTACTTTTTCTTACTTTCTGTAGTGAAAGACCCAGAAAAAATTCAGTAGTTCCAAGAGCAGGTAGAATGCAAAGTAGAGGGGAAAATCTGCTAAGCAAGATGTTCAAATTTTTGTCTATTAGGCTCACCAGTCCTCTTCCGCTGGAGAGGAGAGTGAAGTACACAGATGCACAGAGGCTTCTTACATTATTTGCCAAGAGGATGAAAACTATTTTAGTGGACCCAGACAAATGCCACTATTTACATGGATAATTGGAGGGTATCTGTTCCTTAATCTGTGTCAGTTTCTAAGATTTTGGGCAAGACTTTTGGGAATACATGTTGGGATTTTTTGTTGTTATTGTTTGGTTTGGTTTTTGGTTTTTTTGTTTTTTGTTTTTTAGAATAAGCCTGACTTTAGTTCAAAAGGGTTAATCAGATTACTGAAGAAAAGGACTTACCCAACTCAATGTTGTGATAGGAAGATTCTAAACATATGAATCCCAGAGCCTTCTATTCCCATGTGAAAATCTTTCGTCTTTTGAGGTACCGAAATTGTATATGTCTGATTTCCTGTGCATGATCAGTGAGTTTTCTCTTAGCCATGAGTGGCTTGTCTGGATTCCTGTTATTTGTGAATTTCTTTCTCCATATACCAAACCTGATCTGACTTTTATTATTATTTTTTTTTCTGAGAGAGGGCAGATGACTCAACAGTATGTCCCTCAGTGTTGACATTGTGGTTCAGAGCCACTTCATAGTCTTGAGTAAAGTCTTGTCCATTTTATGCCATGCCTTGTGGGATCTTTTTTCTTTTAAGTCTCTTTGGGCAAGTGGAGCCCTCTCTGTGTTTACAAATCAAATGCATTACCCGCTGTTTTCTGATTCTTTGTCAGAATGTTGGCTCTGTCTTAATGGTGTTGCTTCTAAGTCTTGGCTTTGGGCAAACCAAGGAGAAGAATTGGTTATCCAAAACAAATTGCAATTAAAAATTAAAGTATCTAAGGACATGTGTTTTACTTTTTTTTGAACAGAGGCTAATAGTCATGTACACAGATACATGTGGTTATGATTTTCAACATTGATTATGTAGGTCTGTCTCCCATTCTTCTGGGTTAGGCTCATACAGAGTTATTCTTAGAGGCAACAGCCATTCCCTTTGCCTGGAATGCCTTTTCTTTCCCCATCTGGGAACATCTATAATATATTTATCCTTCAAGGTCCATCTCAGAGGACTGGAATGTGAAAATGCTTGACTACAAAGATAATTCTACTGGACTTGGCTGATACCATAGCTCAGCCACTTACAGGTTATGTAAGTATAGGGAAATTACTACTTGTAGACTTAATTTCTTCATACAAACTAGGAATAATGCTTCACAAAACATGCATGAGAATCAAATACATGAATAAGGCTTGGCACTATGTCTGTTTCAATGTAAGCACTCAAATGTAAACCATTAACAAATTATTGGGTTCTTATGCTAATGTAAAATTCTTCATTGGTATGCATTCACTTTTTAGCTATGATTAATACCATTTCATCTCCAAATAGGAAGTGATGACTCCTTCTCAATCCAAATAACCCTGAATGTGTCAGTCTTCATGTTACCACTTATAAAATATCATAGATGACTGGGAATTGTGAAATACACCAGTGGTCCAGCTGTACCTTCCCACCCCCATTTTCCATCATGTGTAAGGTCTTGGAAATTTTCCCATGGGTGTGATTTATTAAGAATAGGTTTAAAAACATCATGTTTCTTAACTGCACTAAGAGGTTGCAGACACTAGGTATAAATAGGTTTGGTTTTTCATTATTCAACAAACATTTGATAATCTATATGTTTACAACATGTAAAGTGAGAACCCCTGCCTTTTGTTCTAACATCAGAATAACTAACTAAAATAGATATTAGCCATAATTTTGGAAACAAAACCAATGATACAACAACTTATATTCAACCTTTTGATGTCCTTGTGTTAATGCTGGCATTGTGCTGTAAGACAGAGGACCTCTTCATAAAATACATGTGTATCTTACTTTGAACAATGCTTCCCACCCCTCTTCTCCATAAATGAAAACCTCTTTGACCCTGACACTTTCTACAGATTATTGTAAAGTTTTTATTTTTAACAATGTCAACTCCTCTGCTTCCTATTACCTATTTTCAATTGCTACATGCATTGGTAGCCATATCAAACCTCTCTGCTGAAAACATCTGGTCCTCCCTCTTAGTCCCAGAGAAATATCTGAAAACCTAATGAAAAGGGTATACTTGAGGGAGCTAGCCATCTGATTTCACCAAGCCTCTTGCTTCACTTCTTACAGGGCTAGTCATGCATGGTCATAGTTACTAGTGGCAATGCCTCTGGGGTAAATAGAAGTCCTGTGGGACATTACAGTGAGTATTGCATGGAAGTCTAGGGATTTTTCAGCTTATGAAGACAGACCACATCCCACTGCTTGGGGAAATTTGGGTACAGTTCCGCCTTTTCTCACAGAATCAGACTCTGATCTAATTTCTTTTACAGTTAAGGTTATCTGAAATATGTTCACACAGAAAGACCATGTATTTTGGGCTGTTAGCATTTGAATGTTGCCTTGGTGACAGTGTGCAGAACCAATTGCTAAAGCATTTTTTTTTTTTAAGCAGCTTTGCCAGTTTTGTTAGATGAGCATATAGGTAGCCTTTCATGTTCAATGATATATGCCTTATTTTTTACTACTGGAAAGAACACATTTTGAAATAGCATAGGAGTATATTTGAAGACTTCAGTCTTATCTTCCTTGTAGTCATTTTAAAAAGCTCTTAAGGAAGTAATACTCCCTTCTAATAGCCTCAGAATTAAAATTTTAAAAATGAATTCCAGGGAAAGAAACTACCAAGTTCATCTCAAGAATCATTCATCATAGTCTGTGATAAACATGTGGAACTGATTCTTGCATTTAACAGCTGAGAAAACAACTTAATGTCAACTTACTGACAAATTAAGTTGCTCCTAGCACTATTGTTTTAAGAAACCATGTTGGAAGCAAAATATATCAAAGCTAAAATGTATGCAGTGTACTTTGTCAGTGTAGTATGCTAATTACTGAGAAAGTAAATCATCTGACAACCAGGAGTGGTCATTAGAGAGTGGTAAGATTATGAGATTATGGACTACTATAATGAAATGGTTATCTGGCATTCCTCTGATCACCTACTAGGAAAGCTCAGAGAGAGCAAGACACTTGCTCAAATCTTCAGCTCCACATTCTTCTAGCTCCTTCTAACTTCTGGCTGAAATTATGGGAAGGCCTTCATAGCCAAGAATTGATGCTTATGTGGAATGGTATGGTACCTATTTGGCTATCCTTCCTACTCAGACATCTATTGAAAAAGTGTTTGTAAAGAAAATTCTGTTCCATGTACAAATCATAATAGCTAACAAACCTAGCAATTATTTCTTGTAAAGATAGCAGTTCAGATATGATACCTTTAAAAAAAATTCTCCTTCCTAAAGGGCTGTCCTTGTTCATGAAAGAATAGGAACTCACTAAATTAGTGTTATTTTTCTGAGCATGGACAAGCTAAAATATGGAGCTATCCATCTCAATGATGCTATAATAAATTTTTCTGAGTAACTTTGTGTATGTAAGTCTAAGGTTGCAATATTTCAGTATTCCAAAACATACCCTGCATGTCAAATGCATTCTAAACAAGTTTATTAAAAAAGTACCATAATTAGGGAAAAATCCACAATAATATTATCACATACCCAGTAGCAGAAGTAGAAACAGCAGTGGAGTGTTCAGTGAAGAATGATGGGGGAATGTACAAAGATAAAAATTCAAAAATGAAGGCTCAGTATCCAATGAGAAGAATGGAGGCCATGTTCCAGTGTGACCAGTGTGAAAATTACACAGCATGGTGATCTCTACCCCACCCACCCCCAACAGGGTTTCCAAATTTTCCATCTGACCATATCTCATTATAGTCTTTGTTCCTATAATAAATATATCTTGAGGCTGAGGGTTGGCAGTGGGGATGATTCCCTATGTTACAATCTCTACTGTATCAAGTTTGACTGAGACTTCACTCGAGTGAAACAAGTTACAAAAAAACGATTAATTTATTGTTCAATAGCTCTTCCAAATATGTCTTAAATAAGTCAAGTACACTGAATCTAGATAACAAAAGAACCTTGTTTTGGATTAAATTGCCAAGTCATAGGCATTTGCCATTAATTTAGACTGTTTTGAGTTTAGATCTTGAAGGTTGTGGATATAATCTTTCAATCCATTTTTCACTTAGCAGAAATCTGGGTATCTACCCCATGCCAGAAACTGTTAGACCTTGGAAATAATACCTGACTTTAGTATTTATGGGCCAGTTATCCTTTTAAATTTTTTACATGTCTTGTACTGCATGAATCTCCCAGTGATTCTGTGTATTCTCTGCTGTTATTGTCTCCCTTTTACATGTAAGAGTCTAAGACACACAATTATTGGGTAACTCTCCCAAGGGCACAAAGCTATCTGAGATGCAAACCAGTATAATTTCAGAGTCTGATCTTACCCAATATACTGTTCTGCTTCTCTGATGGATGACAAGACTCAGGACCCTGGTCGTCAGAGGACTTATTGTTTAATGAAGTAGATAAATGGATGATTTCAAAAGCTTTTAGAATTAAAGGATTTTTAGGGGAGGCACTTTACTCAGTCTTGGCTGATCAAAGACTACTCCCTGGAATGATATTTTAGTAGAACTGTGAAATTTGTGTTGCCTTCCAAAATTTTAAAAGA